>NC_141875.1:239084328-244084328 GCF_056163025.1 Triticum urartu
AAGGCAATGGAGTGGCCAAGGACTCCGGGGCAGCGGATCCGCCGGAGAGCGAGTTGGTGGTGCGGCGGACGCAGCTCGCGTACTTCCCCTCGACGGTTGACATGTTCGAGCTCCGGGACTGCTTCAAGCCCCTGTGAGGGTGCAAGACAGGGGAGGGGGGGGGGCGGAGACGATGGGGCATCCAGCCACGCGCGTCATCCCCGCCAATTGCGCCGAGGCCACCCCAAATCGGTACCCGTTCTTCATTGATTACTTTTCCTGCGGCCTTTGCCCCCTTTCTCTGATTTCTTCAACAATATCATGCACACATTTGCCTTCCACCTTTTGGATTTCAATCCAAACACCGTGGCATGCATGACTCTGTTCGCCCATCTCTTTGAGGGCTTCACTAGAGTTCTTCCCAACACGGCGCTCTTCCGCCATTATTTTTACACCCGCATCCAGAAGGGAGGCGCCATTTATGGTCGCGTCACCTGGATCCCAAGGTCCAAAGGGACGTACCCGGAGGGCGCCCAGAAGGAGAGGTGGGAGGAATGGTGGGGCCGGTGGTGCTGGATTGAGGAGGACGACCCTCAAGAGTTCTGCCGGGTCCGCCAGGCGCCGCCGGTTCGTAGGAACGACTGGGGTGACGTCGACGCCCAGGACGACAAGCTCGAGCTCGCCACCACCAGGATCCACCGCCTCATCGTTGTCGGGCTTACCCTAGAGATGATTGGGGCGGATTTCCTCCGCCGTCGAATTGCTCCTCTTCACAACAAGGGGAGCCCGGCCTGGCTCTTCCAGAACGCGGCTGACATCATGAGGCTTCGCCTCGGCCTCAATGACAACTTCACGGTGATACGGCACACTCACTTCTGCTAGTGGATCTTTCAGCTCGACGTGAACCGCGAAGGCTGGGCCGAGAGGTCCGGTAAGGCTGCGAAGGCCGGCAAGGTCGTCAAGGGGCCCCTTTTTGGGTTGCCGGCAGGGGTGGTCCCGCTGAGCAACAACTCACGCCAGACCGACATCATCGCCATGATGCCGGACTGCAACGCGCACGGCCCCGTCCAAAACTGGGTCGCGCCTCCAGAGGAGCAGGTGCAGGAGTTCTTCGACGGCTTGGCAGAGGTGTACGTCCGCAACGAGCCACTGCTCATCCGGGACACCACTCAGGCAGAGCTGGACTATATCGCCGCCAGGGCGGCGGAGGCGGAGCTCGCCAGGCAGGCCGGCAGTGCTGGCGGCGTGGAGGACAAGGTCTCGGCGGCCGCAGAGGAGAAGGAGCTTACCCTGTGGGCGGAATCCGCTGGGAGGCCAGTAGCGCCGGCACCGGGGCTCCTCTTATTGAATATGCACCTGACGAGTTGTCAGAGGAGGAGGGAGAGGAGGAGGAGGAGGCCGAGTCCGTCGTCCCTCCAACCACGGGGAGGGGGCGAGTCCTGTGGCTGGCCAGCTCCGGCAAGCCGGTTCGGCCTGGCAGGGCCGTGCGACCCCGGCAAGCCCAGGAGACGTCCGCGCGCCAAACGAGGGCCGCGGTGGCGAATAAAGTGGTGAAGGCCGCGGTGGCGAAGAAGAAAGCATCTGCCTTCTCTTCATCTAAGCGTGCTCAGACGCCACCTCCTTCCCCTCCTCCGACAGACATTGACGCGGAGGTCACCTTCGACTTCGGGTCCCTCAGCCCAAGGAGGAAGAGGAAGGCAACAGAGGAGGAGGAGGAGGATGAGTGAGCTTTTTGTTCCCATCCCCCTTCCTATCGACTTCGTCTCCTCAATTGTGCTTCTTATCTTGAATCGTTTTCATTTTTGCAGGAAGTGGAGACGTTGGTCCAGAGGGTGAAGAGGGCCAGGTCTTCAGCGGGCAGCCAGCCCCCGGCGGGCACCTCGAAGGCGCCACTGGTGGTGGTGAGCAGTCCGGACAGCAGCCCCCAGCGCAACCCCCAGCATAAGTTTGCCAATCACTCCCCGTCGACGTGTGTTGGGGGCACGATCCCTTGGTGCTGACCTTGTCATGATTGCAGGAGGAGGCCAGCAGTAGGAGGAGGCCAGCAGTAGGAGGAGCCGCAGAGGGCTACCCCCAACACACCGCCCCCATTGACCACGCCACCCCAAGGGGCATCTCCAGCAGGGGCGCCAAGCACCGAGCCCATGCACACAGAGGAGGAGGAGATCTCGGGCTCTGGTGGCTTCGTATCGGCACCAAATGTTGGCGGTGAGGGGACCTCTGCTTCCCAGCCCGGCATGGGTAAGCCACTTGCCTTCCATCCCTGCCTTTTCCTTTTCTGTTCTTGGCTTCGCCTTATCCGCTTCTCAGTATTCAGGTCCTTCTTCAGTGGATCCGGAGGACATAGAGACCGTCATCGATGATGTTGCCAAGGACGCCGCAGCGGAGGCCGACAAGATCACCGCCGAGGAGGCCGCCGAAGGCGCTGCTGAAGACGCCACCAAGGGGCCCACCGGGGAGCCCGGCAAGGCTACTGCCGAGGAGGCCGGCAAGGGGCCTGCTGGGGAAGCCGGCAAGGCCGCTGCCGAGGAGGAGGTGGTGGATGACCAGCCTTCCTCCTTTGCTGCCTCTGGCTCCGGCAGGTACCTGAGGGTGAGCGATGACCTTTTCGTCCACCTCCCAGGGTCGTCGAGCTCCAGGGCGCCCATCGAGGGAGAGGTGTTCAACGAAGAGGTGCTTGCCGCCACCGGGCTCGAGGTTGTTGACGAGCTGAGCGCCGGTGGCGATGGTTCTCAAGAGCAGCGGCTTCTCCAGGCCATGGGTGCCAACTTCCAGAAGCTCCAAGCGCTCCACCGCACCTGCCTGGACAAGGCCAAGTCCAAGACGGCAACAGTGGACAAGGCGGAGGCGGACCTCAATGTACGCGTCGCCGAGACGCAGACTTGGTTCCGCCAAGCTTGTGAGAAGCTGAAGGTCGCCCAGGGCGAGCTGGCCAAGCATGAGGTGGAGCTCACCATGAAGCAGGCCGACATTGAGAAGGCCCAGGAGATGGCGGAGAACTTGGCTGTCGCAGCCGAGGCCGCTCGAGCCCAGCACCAGGCCGCGCTGAACTCCCAGGCGGAAGACCTCGCCGCAACGCTCCGCGGCAAGGATGAGGAGGTGGAGAAGCTCGTCGTGGAGCGGACCCAGGAGCTGGAGCAGAGGCACAGGGAGGCACTCAATGGCCAGGCTCAGGTTCACGCCGACAAGATGAAGGAGGTGGAGGTGGAGCGGGGTGGGCTGAAAAACCAGGTCCTGACGCTGTCCAAGGAGAAGGACACGCTCAACAGCGCTCTGACGGAGGCGTAGGGCGCGGTCCTCAGCAGGGCTGGGGAGCTCTCCGAGGCCAACAACTCCATCAAAGACCTCAAGCTGAAGCTGGAGGGTCTCAAGGGGATGTTGTCGGAGAGCAAGGCCCGGGAGGAGACCGTGACCAAGAATCTGGAGACCGCGAAGCAGCTGCGGAAGAACGATGCCCTCACCCACAAGGAGCACGTGGAGGACGAGAACCGCTGGCTCAATCGCCTCGCCGCCGATGCCGACAAGGCCACCATGCAGGTGGCTACCATGGGGATGCCGGATGTGAGGTACGCCCCAGAGCCGAACTTGAGCGCCAATTGCAGCCTGACCCTGTTCTTTGAGAGGATTGTCGGTGCCTTGAAGCGGCTTCATGCAAACTGGGCGGCCTCCTTGGCTGATGAGGCTCGGAGGCTTTGCCAGGGTGCCATGACCAAGGTTCTCACAAACATGGCGTACTGGAACCCCAACCTCGACTTCGACGCCGCGCTGGACAGCTTGCTAGCGGGTGTGGATCTCGCGGCTCTTAAGGAACGTATAAAGCCCATCATCAGCCGCATCAGTGAAATCGAGAGGATAGAGGATCAGAGTCGAGATTAGGCACCCTGTCTCCCACTGGCATTGCAGGTTCATGAACAAGACAGTTTTTATATTTAGTTAGAACCGCAACAACAATTGATGTAATATAACTCTTCAGCACTTTTGGTACGATGCATGTTATATTCCTGTTCGATCTTCCCTTTGTATGTTTACCATACGTTAAACGGGTAGGCTTGCCGGCGCGTAAACCTAGGGCGGCACCTTGAGGACAGATCCCCAATGGCCTGCCGGGTGTGCTTGCTGCCGAGCGAACCACCTTACCGATCTCAACGCGGCCGCTCGAACTGTCAAGCTTGACTCGAGTCAGAATCGAGAGCGTTGCCCATTCCGGAAGGCTACCCTGCCACTCTCGACGCGGCCGCTTGAGCTGTTGAGCGGACTCAAAACAAAACAAGGGCGTTGCCAATTGCGGTAGGGCCCCTTTGCGTGCAGGCTTTCATACATAGGGTGGGACCTTCGAGGACAATAACCTCATATATAAAAAGGAAATTGCTTGAAGTTTCGTATGACTTAGCTTTCCTGTCGCCGCACCGACGTCCTTCGCGCTTGCAGGCGGCGTCATTCTCTTGGCCGTCTTCTTCTCTAGAAGCCGTGGCCATGAGGAACTTCTAAGCTGACTGCTAAACCAGATTCTCACAACTGTTATCCCCTACCTGGCGCACCAAAGATGTTGGTGGGAACGACACCTATGGGATCAATGGGATCCCTTCTACGGTCAGCGGGCGCGTGGTCGTGAGGAGAGCAGGTTTAGGAGCTAGCACACGGATCGTTTACCCAGGTTCGAGCCAAGAGGATGCGTAAGACCCTAGTCCTTCTTTGGTGGATGTATTGAGTGTTCTTGAGCTTTTTGTACTAGCTACGGTGGTTGTGCCATTCCAAAAAACCGAATGCCTCTCCTGGTCACCTCGGGCCTCCTTTTATAGGAAACATGGGTTGCCACAGTGGCACACAGGAGGTGGAAAGGCCCACAATGCACGAGCTTATTGCACGGCATTACGGGACAAAGTGCATTAAATGTGCTATGTAGGTGTCCATTAGCTTTATCGGGGACGGGAACGAGGCCCGTCCCGTCCGTCGCCGCTCCGCCTCGCTTCGACACGCGCCCAGGCTAGCGATGCATGCAGTGCCATGTAGGCAGGCAAGCAGCTGAGGTGGCACGATGGTATGGCCTTCATGAATATCTACATGCCGCCACGCAGGTGCTTGCTGATTTGGCCAGGAAGCTGCATGTTGCCACGCAGGTGCCTGCCCAGCTGGTTGGGCTGGCAGCTGCATGCGAACGATGGCGGACTCTTGGCTGGTGTGGGCCTGGAAGTGGCCCTGCTGGCATCCTCAGCAAGGATCTTCTCGTGGTGTCGTAGTCGTCCCCGGCAAGACGCTTGCCAGGGGTCTTGGGGATTTCCTTGGGGAGGACCCGACCGAGGGTCGTCGTCTCCTGATCCTCATCTGATCTCATATATCTATGGTCTTGACAAAGATCTGCATGCCACCACGGAGGTGCCTCCCGAGCCATGCTCCCAACAGAGTTATTGACGGCGTTCGAAACATTTGGGCTCAAGGGTGGCTCGCTCTGCTAGCGTTGGGAAAGTTGCCCTGGCAAGGCTCTTGCCGGGGCTGCTGAGGCTGCCCTGGCAAGGGTCCTGCCGAGGGAGTCCACCTTCCCCCCTTTGCTCTTTGTGTTTCTGGTCTTCGCGTTGCCTCTCATCGCCTTGCGCCTTTGGCTTCTCTCCAGCTTCCCTTCTTTGCCCTGCTTAGTGTGGCCGTGGGTGCGGCTCTGACTGTCCGTGCACAAGTAAAGGGGTGAAAAGGAGCGCCTCTACTTTTGTACACTGATAGTAGTCTATGGTAGGACTAGCTATCCCCCTCTTATTCTGGCATTCTGCTGTTCAGTCCGCATATACTGCCCTTTCATTGATACCAATGCATATGTAATGTAGTTCCTTGCTTGCGAGTACTTTGGATGAGTACTCATGGTTGATTTGCTCCCCCTTTCCCCCTTTCTATACCTGGTTCTTGTGATCAGATGTTGGAGCCCAGGAGCCAGACGCCACCGACAATGACTCCTACGACACTGGAGGTGCCTACTACTATGTGCAGACCGCCAACGACGACTAGGAGTAGTTTAGGAGGATCCTAGGCAGGAGGCCTGCGCCTCTTTCGATCTGTATCCAAGTTTGTGCTAGCCATCTTATTGCAACATGTCTAACTTATGCCTGTACTCATATATTGTTGCTTCCGCTGACTCGTCTATGATCAAGCTCTTATATTCGAGCCCTCGAGGCCCCTGGCTTGTAATATGATGCTTGTATGACTTATTTTATTTTTAGAGTTGTGCTTTGATATCTTCCCGTGAGTCCCTGATCTTGATCGTACATGTTTGCATGTATGATTTAATCAGGGCCGTCACAAGTTGGTATCAGAGCCGACTGCCTATAGGAATGCCCCTTCCACACTCCTTAGCCAAAGTCGAGTATAGACGTTGCAAAACTTTTACTAACATGGTTGCGTATCTTACGTGCCCACGTCGCCATTTGGGTGGTATTAGGATCTTTTACTCCTTGATCTTTACTCCGTGACTCTGAACTCTCTTCTATTCGGGTTAAATGAATTTTGCTAAATCTAACACTAGGATCTCATGATCACTTTCACCCGGGGAGCACCTTATTACCGACGATCGTCTGCTGCACCAGAAGATTCCGAGGATACACTATGATATTCTCTCGAGACTTTGTGCCATCGCTTTTGCAATTTCCATCCATCGATAAACCTCTATGGATAAGAATGTACAATTGACATTCATACAATCATTCCCCGTTGATCTTGTTATTATAAGATACCTCGAAATCCTCTCTATTGTTTCGAGAATACTTTGTGCTTATTGCCTTGCAGTTCTTTGCCACAAGAATACCCCTATGGATAATTCCTCGCACTTACCAAGTATCCGCTCATCCCAATTGATTCAAGTATTTCACAAAAGTCTTCGAAATACCCTCGATCTTCCGAAAATCCTCAACCTCCTATTGCTCTTGAAATTCTTGCTTGCATTATGATTAATCCCATATGTCTAGTAATCTTATTAGCATCCTTTGTCATTATCATTTTGAGTCTGTTAATTCGATATGTTGTGAATGCTTGCAATCCTCAATCGGATCCTAGAATTCATCCTCCTGGCTCAGACGTCATTTTAAACATGTGCTGGATCTCGACCAATCAAATTTCCATCGATTGTACCCCTAGGGTTATTCTACTTATCCATCCCTAATCAGAGCATTGCTTCTGATCCCTTGTCTTGGAATTCATAATTCCTTTGCATTTGAACTTTGAGTTAGTTAGTTGTTTCTATAATCTGATCTCCTTGCATTCTTTCTTCCTCTGGTTGAGTACCGATGCTCACATCAGATCCCTTATGGACCACCAGAACATTTGTCGGATTTTATCCGACAACGTCCTTCATATTCAATAAGCTTGTGAGCCTTTCCTCGGATACATAATGCCTTTGGTAAATTGTATCCTCTGCTTTCTCAAGCATGCTCTACTATCGAGCTCGTGTTATTTATTCGCGAAATTTATGGTATATGCTCCGAAGATGCCCCCATGGGTTGAACCTATCCCTTCCCCAAACCGTATGAACCCGAAAGTTTTCGCAAGTCATACTCTTCTGTTACTTTGCCAAATAAAATTTCAATACTACAACTTTTTCGAAAATGAGATGTGAATGAAAGGTTATGCATTGTAGAAGTGGGAGTCGACCTTGAACCTTTGTGTTAATGCCCACTGACACGATGTGGAACTTATCATGAAAGCTTCTTGCAAGAATCTTTAATCATTTGAATAATTCTTCTGGTATCGTAAATTGGATCCCTTGTAGTTATGGTTCTGACCATGCTAACCTTATTAAATATATCTGAAAGGAAACCATCCCATTGCCTCGTCTATTCTGACAAGATTAAAGTATCTGCTATCGCAAGTCAACGCTCCAATTTAGTTTCTTTTCTGATTTGCCTTCGAGTATACCCTCTCGTATCTCAAGAATATCATGGAAATACATAACTTCTTATGAGTTCTTCATCAATTATTATTCTCGCCGATACCAATCCAGCCCCGGGTTCCGAGTTAATAGTCACTCAAGAACACCGATAAGTGAATCGATTCCGCACTCTGATTCAATAACTCTTAGTAATTTTTGTTGCTTATGAGTTAATAGTCATTTAAGTCATTCCTAGCATGATCGGCTATATCATTAGCCTGCTAAATTTTAACTATGCTACCTGGTCCTTCTTCCTGGAGCACAATTTTTGACGATGAGCTAAGCTTACGTCACTCTTCCTCTTCATATGATTCCGAGTTGGAGACGTATCCTTTTGCTTGATGTAGTCATTTTTCGATTGCTTCTTCGTGGATCCTCCCGACAAAATTTGTCGTGATCATCATCAACATTTTGACTCCTTCCAGAATATCAATCAAATTCATGATGACAAGTACCATCCTTGCCCCTCGATGGTTTGTGTTATCATCGACAACATTATTGCTTTCCCTCCAACACAAACTTGTTCGGGTTTTCTGTTATACCTGGAGATCCTTGCTATCCAGCAATTCTTCTTCTTTACATTGGAGTATTACCATCTTTTATGTCAAGAATGTCATGAGAATTTCACCACCTCTTATGAATTCTTGGTACAAGTGATACTTCTAGCCATTTCCGTTCATTCCTTGGTCCCCATGTTGTTTCTAACCGGAAAAACCGACAATTGAACTATGATGTGCGAATTCAAAAGTTCTAGCAACCCTATTGCTTTGAAGTTAATGGTCGACATTACATTCTTAGGCCATTGGTTATCGAATCACCATTCTAACTCGTAATATATCATTACACTCTGATTCCGCACTATTGAACGTACTACCTAAGCCCATATTTCGGGTGCACCTTTTAGCCAATGTTTAATAGTGTATGTTTTTCCTCTAGCATACATCATTATATCATTTGATATGACAAATGTTATCTCCTTGTTCACATAATTGTGGAAATCCATCTTTTTGAAAATCTCAATGATATGTCGCTGAGTCCATCAGCCACCTCCTCATCCTCTCCTTGGTTCAATGCTGAACTCTGGTTTCGGAACTTGCTTCCATGGTTAATTTCCCGAGAATCTTAAAATGACTTTGCGTCAACTGCCGATGCACCTTTTCTTCTTGGGCATCCCGAGTCTGAGGTATCCTGGCACCAATCAGATCTGAATCTCGATCTGATATGATGGTTGGAACATATTTACAAGAGTTTTAACACTGGTCTTTATATGACTCCGTAAGATGATGTCATGCCTAGCACACCTGGCCAGAGAACGTATTGTTATAGTTTCCAATTTAGCAAGGTTAACCATTCTTCCATGAGGAAATCGTAAGACTTATTCTATATGTTGTTCCTGATGAATCCTTTGTGTATCCAAGTTCGATCTTTGCTTAAAGACCATGTCAATGCTATCCCGTAGCATGTCTGTGGTACTCTAATTTTCAGCAAGAACATTTGAAGCCCAATGCTAACCATTTCTTGCTCAATTATCCAAACACCGTTGAATGGGTAGTGTCATGAAATTTATCTCCCCTTACCTAAAAGGTTTTCTACTTTATATCCTGCCATGGATATCATGCTTTGCTTGTCGTTGGGAAGGAAATACCCTGGAAATTCGTGTTTAAACACATTTTCCTTTCCATTACTCTGTTGAAATTGGTAATCATATTTTCCTTTCCATTGTTTGGTTTGACATTTCTAGTGATATATATGATCTAAGTAGTAATATTCTCTTGCTTAGGTAAGCACCTCGGTGTATAGTTCTGATACGTCTCCGTCATATCTACTTTTCCAAACACTTTCCCTTGCTTTGGACTCTAACATGCATGATTTGAATGGAACTAACCCGGACTGATGTTGTTTTCAGCAGAATTGCCATGGTGTTATTTTTGTGGAGAAATCAAAGTTCTCGGAATGACCTAAAAATCAACGGAGAATTATTTTGGAATATATAAAAAATTCTGATATGTCACATGTTATTGATGATGCCACTTCTGCTATGCATGATACTTATGATGAAACTACTTCTATGCTTGATACTACTATGCCACTTGGTGAATTTCTTGATGAATAACTTGCTAGGGCTAGAGAGAATGAAATTATTGAAACTGATAATATTGATGAAAGTGATGATGAAGATTCTCCCCCTAAATATGAATTGCATGTTGTTCCTGAGGTCTATGTTATGGATGAAGAAATTGCTAGAGATTTTCTTGCTTGCAATGATAGGAGTGATCTTAAGAAATTATTAGCTAAGCTAAAAACTCTGAATGCTAGAATGAAATATGATCCTGCTTATGCTACTTCACCTGTCTTTGTTACTGATAATGATTATGAATTCTCTGTCGACCCTGAGATAATTACTTTGGTTGAATCTAATCCTCTCTATGGCTATGAATCTGAAACTGTTGTGGCACATCTTACTAAATTAAATGATATAGCCACCCCGTTCACTAATGATGAGAAAAATCGCTAGTATTATATCCTTCAATTATTTCCGTTCTCATTAAAGGGTGATGCTAAGATATGGTTTAATTCTCTTGATCCTGGTTGTGTGCGTAGTCCCCAGGATATGATTTATTACTTCTCTGCTAAATATTTCCCTGCTCATAAAAAACAAGCTACTTTAAGGGAAATATATAATTTTGTGCAAATTGAAGAAGAGATTCTCCCACAAGCTTGGGGGAGGCTTCTCCAATTACTTAATGCTTTGCCTGATCATCCTCTTAAGTAAAATGAAATACTTGATATCCTTTATAATGGACTAACCGATGCTTCTCGAGACCACCTGGATAGTTGTGCTGGTTGTGTTTTCAGGGAAAGAACACCAGATGAAGATGAAATTTTATTGAATAATATGTTGACCAATGAAAATAATTGGACACTTCCTGAGCCAACTCCGAAGAAAAGGGGTGTTTTATTTCTCAGTCCTGAAGATATGCAAGAGGCAAAGAAATCTATGAAGGAAAAAGGTATAAAAGCTGAAGATGTTAAGAATTTACCACCTATTGAAGAAATACATGGTCTTAATTTACCGCATGTTGAAGAAATACAAGGTATTGATGACCCAACACAGGTAGTAAAGGTAAATTCTCTCTATAGATATGATAAAGCTGAAATCCCTCTTACTAAGTTTGCTAGCCAATGCTTAGATGAGTTTGATAACTTTATGATTAAGCAAGAAGATTTTAATGCTTATGTTGGTAGACAATTGAAACATAATGCTTATATGATTGAACACTTGAGTGATTATATGGCTAATGTTAAAGGTGAACTAAAACTTATTAGTAAACATGCTTCTATGGTTACCACTCAAGTAGAACAAGTACTTAAAGCTTAGAATGATTTGCTCAATGAATTAAATAGTAAGAAAAATGATAATGTTGTTAGAGTTATGACTAGAGGTGGTAAAATGACTCAGGAACCTTTGTGTCCTGAGGGCCATCCTAAGAGAATTGAGCAAGATTCTCAGAGAAATAATATTGATGCACCTAGTCCTTCTAAGAGGAAGAAAAAGAAAAATGATAGGACTTTGCATGCTTCTAGTGAACCTGTTGTAGACACACCTAAGAATCCCAATGATATTTCTATTTTTGATGCTGAAACCCAGTCTGGTAATGAACATTAACCTAGTAATAATGTTAATGAAGATGTTCATGTTCATGCTCAACCTAGCAATGATAATGATGTAGATATTGAACCTGCTGTTGATCTTGATAACCCACAACCAAAGAATCAACGTTATGATAAGAGAGACTTTGTTGCTAGGAAGCACGGTAAGGAAAGAGAACCATGGGTTCAGAAACCCATGCCTTTTCCTCCTAAACCATCCAAGAAAAAGGATGATCAGGATTTTGAGCGCTTTGCTGGAATGATTAGACCTATCTTTTTGCGTATGCTATTAACTGATATGCTCAAAATGAATCCTCATGCTAAGTATATGAAAGAAATTGTTACTAATAAAACAAGATACCGGAAGCTGAAATTTCCACCATGCTTGCTAATTATACTTTTAAGGGTGGAATACCAAACAAACTTGGAGATCCAGGAGTACTAACTATACCATGCTCCATTAAAAGAAACTATGTTAAAACTGCTTTATGTGATCATGGAACCGATGTTAGTGTTATGCCTCTCTCTTTATATCATAGACTTGATTTGAATAATGTAACATCCCAAATTTGCAATTTGGAATGTTATACACTAGATCATCATGCATATCATATTTTCTTACATTTTGGTTGATCCCAGAAATTTCACGCAACTCAAGGACCTTCGGAGTGAGTTGGAGATTTCGTTATTTTCATATTTGAGAGTTTTCTCAAATTTGAAAAGAGGATCATTTGATTTATTTATTTCATCTTGAATTATTTTTCCAATATCAAAATATGAGAGAGGGAATAATATGACTTTCCCAAATTTAGGAAAAATGAAGATTTAATGAATAAGTCAAGTTTTGGTTTTGCCGGAGTTTTTGCTTGCATTTTATTTGGATAGGGAAAAATGCGCGTTTTCAAAAAATTGCATTTTAGGCCCGGAGTAAAGTTCATTTTGTTCGGCTCATTTTTAGGAGTCGGGGAAAATTTACTTTAGATTTTTTGGAGCTCGTTTAGTTTTTCTTTCTTTTGTTTTTCTACGCGCGTAACCATTTAAAAAAAAGGAGCAGCGCCCCGCCTGGGCCAAGGGCCCAGCCGGCTGGCCCAGCCGCCAGCCGCCCTGCGCGCCAGTGCCAGCCGCCAGCCGCAAGCCGAGTCCGGCTTGGACTCCAAGCCGCCGCCGCCCTTGCCCCTTGCCCCTTCCCCAAGTCTCTAGGCCCCCCTCCTATATAAATACCAAGCCCCCCCTCTCCTCCCCAAGCCGCCGCCGCCTATAGCCGCCGCCGCCTAGCCGCCGCCGCCTAGCCGCCGCCGCCGCCTAGCCGCCCCGCCGCCTAGCTGCCGCCGCCGCCCTTGCACCCCGCCGCCGCCGGAGGTAGCCCCGTGCCGCGCCTCTTTTTCTTCCCCGGTCCGGTTTTTTTTCCTAAAAGAACCGTTCTGTTTCTTTTCTTTTTCTTCCGGTTTTTGTTTCGGTTTTCTTCCGAAACCCTAGATCGGTTTTCTGTTTCTTTTTCGGTTTCTTTTCCGAAAACCCTAGATCGGTTTTCGTTCTTCTTTCGGACCGTTCATCTCAACGAACGTGATCACCAATTTTTCCCGGTTAACGATGCCCGTTCGTTTAACCGTTCTTCGTTTTCTTTTCGTCGGATTTATTCCGCGATCGTGATCTCAGATCCGATCTTCGTTCTAGTCTTTCTTCCCGCTCGTTTATCGGAATCAGGTGATTCAAGCGCTTGGAATTTCGTTTCGAAACCGCCGTTCCGTCTAATCAACTTGAACAAGCTTTTGCTACAGTAAAATTTGACCTAGTTTCAACTTGCTATTACGGAGTTGCTCTTTTTCCGCCGTTTGTTTTTCCGTCGTCTGTTCGGTTCTTTCTTTCTTTGCAACCGGAGTTCTTAAATTGAACTTTCTGGTTCGTTCTCTTGTTCGAGTTTTACCCGTGCATTAGATGAGTACTTATTGTGTGCTTGTTGTTTGTCTGCGATAGATCACCCGGATTGCGCCGCTTGTTACTTCGAAACCCTAGGTCTCGCGGATCATCAGCAAGGCAAGTAACACTTTGATCATACCTTTTCTACAACCCATGTTTTATTGCATTAGATCAATCCTCTCACATTGCTTGATTAGGATCTAATTAAATTTGAGGGATGGGAAGTAGATGAGGTAGTACCTGTTACCTGTTTATTATGAAACCTTTGGGAGTTACTTCTACGTTTGCTTATTATGCCATGCTATGCTAGTAGACGTGGATTGGGTGAGTGATATCCATGACAGATGTGAGATTGATAATTTAAGGGTTTACCTAAGGTGGCAACTTAAACACACATCTGGGTGGATTGAGGCACCTGATGCCTATCAGGACTTGTCTGTTTTTATTTCGGACCGCCACCCAGGCTCAAAGGGATCATAAGATCTTTCATGCTAGAAACTTCCGTGTGCAGCCACAAGCCATTATGGGCTCTGGCATAGTTGACTAAGTCGTGCGAACTCTTACGGGTAGACTAGCAGATGTAGGGGAAAGTAGGTGTACCGGTCTACCCACATGTAAGGTGCTAGCGCTTCTGAAAGACTGTGTCTCGGTCATCCGTCTTCTCAAACACCCTGTAGTGCGAGAAACCAAGCGGAGGCGATCGAGTCTTGTGGGGAAAAGTGCGCAAACCTCTGCAGAGTGTACAAACTAATCATGATTAGCCGTCTCCCCGGTTATGGACAACTTGAGTATCTAGTACTTGAATATCATGTGAATCTCATCATGTTACTTCTAATTAATGTTGTTGGGTTTTAAATTACTTAATTGGGATCGGAATGCTGTCAACCATTCTCGATGTTTAACAACCACCATGATAGTTAAATAAATTTATTACTTTGTAGTAGGGAAAAACTGGCTTTACGGAAAACTGTAACCATAGAGCTTTCCACCAGCCATATATGCATATAGTATAGCTGTTTCATTCCATTACTCTCTATGTGTTACATTGCCAGCATATTCCATGTGCTGACCCGTTTTCGGGATGCAACTTTCATGTTGCAGACTTTTCAGACGACGAGTAAGGTGCTTTTAGGTCGTGGTTCTATACTCAGTGATGCCGTTGGAGTTGATGGACCCATTTATCTTTCGAGTCTTCCGCTGTTATCACTATTAGATGGCCTTAAGCCATTTTTATTGTAATAAGTTCTCTTTGAGACAACGATGTAATAAGTGTGTGATTGCCACTCTTCTATAAATCCTTCGATGTACTGTGTGGTGTCAGCATTACTGATCCAGTGATGACACCTGAGCACAGAGCGCTTGATCCATTCGGGTCGGGTCGCCACAGAGATGGTATCAGAGCACACGCTGACTGTAGGACACGACCACTAAGTTAAAGCCATAGATCATCATTCTCTTCTCATTTTCTAACTCCTCATCTTTTCTACTCTTTTAGGATGACGAACGTGAAGATTAAGTATGCTCAACCCGATGAAGGCACACCATTTGGATTTCACCTGAAGGAAGTCACCAAGTACCTGAACATTGGATTACCAAGCTTCACGGGGAACCTTCAACGCCACTCTGCCTGAAGAGGAGCGCTGGAAGATTCAAGCTCACGTTCCGGGAAGAACATTCGCGCCAATCACGAAGCCCATAGATAGTGTTCTCAATGCACCAACCTGGAGTCTGGGAAAGAGCATGACAGCTCATATCACCATAGGACGCATTGGAGAAGTTTACCAAGAAGACCTCAAGGACACTATCTACCAGATTTGCGGACGCCGAGATGAACAATGGGAGTTAGTCAGCACCAAGAAGGATAGATCCATTGCATCTTTCATCCAGGAGTTAAACCAGCACATTCGACGCCACGAGAACCAGATGTGCAATGATATGATAGAGTTGAAGAATGCGAAGGCAAGGATCATCGAGCTAGAAGGAGAACTGAATTCTACACGCAAGGACTACATGGACGAGATCGTAGCTCTAGCAAGACACAATGGCGATCTTAAGCAGGAGATTGAAGAACTCAAGAGGAAGTTAGCAACCAAGGAGGAAGACGAGTATGTCGCATGTCCGGACAACTACATCATCATCGACGACACCGATTCGGATCCAAGTGAACCCGACTTTGAAGACGAAGCTGGGGCAGATATCATGGAGTCTTCCACCGGTTCAAATTTCTAGATGACCACCAGATAGTAGTAGTATTCCGCCATGTAAACATCATAGTCGAGCACTTTTGCGATAGTTTTAGACCGTTTGTATGCCCTTGTTTGATTGAATGGAGTGAATTTGTGTGCATTTGCTCATGTGCATTGGGGTAGTGTTTTCTCTTTAGACCTCACTCTATTCTTAATTCTCGTCTTTTCTAAACCCTCAGATGCCTCCGAGACGTGACAATGGATTTCCACCGGAGCTCACTCAATTGATCCAGCAGCAGAATCAATTGATGCAGATGTTAGTCCAGAACCAGCAGAACAACAACAACAACCCACCATCACCACCACCTGTTGACCACTTAGCCCGTTTCCTTAGGTTGAATCCGCCGGTGTTTTCAAGTAGCACCGAGCCAATAGTAGCAGACGATTGGCTCCGTCAGATAGGAAGGGAGTTGACCACTGCAGGATGCACGGATGGTGAGAAAGTGAAGTTTGCCGCACACCAGCTTGACGGACCCGCGGCAGCATGGTGGGAGAATTTCACAGCCACTTACCCAGTTGACACTGTCACATGGGATCAGTTTCAGCAAGCTTTCCGCACTGCCCATGTTTCCGCAGGAGCTATGGCCATGAAGAAGCGTGAGTTTCGCAACTTACGCCAAGGAGGAAGGACAGTTGGCCAATACGTTGACGATTTCAGCAAGTTAGCACGTTATGCCCCAGATGACGTTGCTACGGATGCAGCTAAGCAGGAGAAGTTTCTGGAAGGACTGAATGATGAACTAAGCATGAAATTGATGGTAGCAAGTTTCAACAACTACCAGGAGTTGGTAGATCGTGCCATCATGATTGAAGGAAAGCAACAGCAGATTGAGAACCGTAAGAGGAAGTATGGACAGGGGAAGTATAACTCTGGAGCCCAGCAGAAACCCCGTTTTACCCCTAAACCGGGATTTCAGTTTCAGCATACCCATGGAGGAGGTAGTTCGCACAACCATAATGGCCACAAGAATGGCAACGGGAATGGAGGAAGTAATGGACAGAACCATACCACCCCATCGACCCCAACCAAGAGAGATCTGAGTCAAGTCACTTGTTTCAAGTGTTCCAAGACCGGACATTATGCCAATGAATGTCCCGAAGGCCAGAATGGAAATGGCAAGGAAGCTCTGGGAAGAAGCCGAACCCTTTCAATAGAGGACAGGTGAACCACGTTAATGTGGAGGAGGTTGAAGATCAGCCCGATGCAGTAATCGGTAAGTTTTTGGTTAAGTCATTTACCGCACTCGTTCTTTTCGATACTGGTGCATTGCATTCATACATATCAAGGGGATTTGTGGAAAAGTATAGCCTGCCCACTAGGATTCTTAAAACGCCCATGTTAGTAAGCTCGCCAGGAGCAGAGTACATGGCCAGACAAGGATGTTTCCATGTGCCATTAAGTATAGGAAGGCATGTTTTCCCAACGGATTTAATTATTCTGGAGTCCCAAGGTGTGGATGTGATTCTTGGTATGGATTGGCTGTCGATGTACGGAGGAAACATCGATTGCGCCAGTAAGACAATTTTGCTTACCACACCAGAAGGAAGAAGGATCAAGTATGTATCCCGGCATGTGCCAAACAGGACACAAGTAAACTGCCTAACAGGAGTTGTGCAAGAAGAAGTACCAGTGGTAAAGGATTTTCCTGATGTATTTCCTGAGGAATTACCAGGCATGCCACCGGATAGAGACATTGAGTTTATGATTGAGTTATTGCCAGGTACAGGCCCAATATCGAAGTGACCGTATCGGATGCCAGCAAAGGATTTGGTGGAAATTAAGAATCAGATTAAGGAGTTATTAGATAAAGGTTACATTCGCTCAAGTTCTTCGCCTTGGGGATCACCCGTACTTCTAGTGGAAAAGAAGGATGGATCATTAAGGATGGTTGTAGATTATCGTGGATTGAATGAAGTAACCATCAAGAACAAATACCCACTGCCAATGATCAACGATCTGTTTGATCGGTTGCAGGGAGCTAAAGTATTTTCCAAGATCGATTTGCGATCAGGGTACCATCAGTTGAAGATTCGAGAGCAGGACATACCTAAGACAGCATTCACCACAAGATATGGACTGTATGAGTATACCGTTATGTCATTTGGATTGACTAACGCACCTGTCTATTTTATGAACCTGATGAACAAAGTGTTTATGGAGTTTTTGGATAAGTTTGTCTTAGTGTTCATTGATGACATCCTGGTTTATTCAAAGAATGAATAGGAGCATAAGGAACATTTGCGTTTGGTTTTGGAGAAACTAAGGGAACATCAGTTATATGCCAAATTCAGCAAATGCGAGTTTTGGTTAAAGGAAGTTGGATTCCTCGGGCACGTTATATCCGGAGAGGGTATAGCAGTTGACCCCACAAAGGTTGAGACCGTAATCGAATGGGAAGCACCAACGACAGTTGGAGAGATCCGAAGTTTTCTTGGACTCGCAGGATACTACTGGAGATTCATTGAGAACTTTTCAAAGATTGCAAAGCATATGACTAAATTGTTGAAGAAGGATACTAAGTTCAAATGGACTGAGGAGTGTGAGGCTAGTTTCCAGGAGTTGAAGAAACGCTTGGTTACCTCACCAGTATTGATTTTGCCAGATCAGACCAAGGATTATGAGGTGTATTGCGACGCTTCACGTCGAGGACTTGGAGCAGTGCTTATGCAGGAAGGGAGAGTTGTTTCGTATGCTTCACAACAACTGAAGCCTCATGAATTGAATTATGCCACGCATGATTTGGAGTTAGCAGCCGTAGTGCATGCATTGAAAACGTGGAGACATTTCCTCATTGGAAATCATTGTGAGGTGTACACGGATCACAAGAGTTTGAAGTACATTTTCACGCAGAAGGAATTGAACCTCAGACAAAGGAGATGGTTGGAGATCATCAAGGATTATGACATGAAATTGCATTACCATCCCGGAAAAGCTAATGTGGTAGCTGACGCATTGAGCCGTAAGAGCCATGTCAATATGGTAATGACGGGAGAAGTACCAAAGGAGTTAGCAGAAAACCTTCGTGAGCTATGTTTGGAAATAGTTCCGAGAGGCTATGTAGCAGCATTGGAGATTCAGTCAACATTGATGGATAAAATCAGAGAAGCTCAGAAGTCTGACAAGGAGATTGCTTCTATAAAAGAGAGAATGAGCAAAGGAAAAGCAAAGGGATTTCGTGAGGATGAGCACGATACCCTATGGTTTGAGGACCATGTTTATGTGCCAAATGACCCGGAGATCAGGAAGTTGATTTTGCACGAGGCACATGATTCACCGTATTCGATTCACCCCGGGAATACCAAGATGTATTTGGATTTGAAGGAAACATTCTGGTGGACCGGAATGAAGAAGGATATTGCAGCATATGTAGCAGTTTGTGACGTATGTCAGAGAGTAAAGGCAGAGCATCAGAAGCCAGCAGGATTGTTACAACCATTGCCGATACCCGAATGGAAGTGGGATAAGATAGGCATGGATTTTATCACAGGACTACCCAGGCCGAAAGCAGGCTATGACTCGATATGGGTAGTAGTCGATCATTTGACAAAGGTGGCACATTTCATTCCAGTTAAGACCACTTACACCAGTGCTAAGTTGGCAAAGATATACATGACTAGGATCATTTGTTTACATGGAGTTCCAAGGAGTATCGTATCAGATAGAGGAACCCAATTTACCTCAAAGTTTTGGAATCAGTTGCATGAAACTTTAGGAACTAGACTAGAGTTCAGCACAGCTTTTCATCCGCAGACAGATGGACAGACCGAGAGAGTCAATCAGATTTTGGAAGATATGCTGAGAGCTTGTGCACTAGATTATGGATCTAGCTGGGACGATAACTTGCCGTATGTGGAGTTTTCTTATAACAACAGTTACCAAACCAGTTTGAAGATGGCACCGTTCGAAGCTTTATATGGAAGGAGGTGCAGGACACCGTTGTCATGGGACGAAGTTGGAGACCGTCAATTCTTTGGACCAGATTTGATTAAAGAGTCTGAACGGAAGGTTAAGTTGATTCGCGATAGGCTCAAGGTAGCCCAGTCCAGGCAGAAGAGCTACGCAGATTCTAAACGCAAGGAGACAGTTTACGAAACCGGAGACAGAGTTTATCTTCGAGTATCCCCACTTCGAGGAGTTAAGCGCTTTGGAGTTAAGGGAAAATTAGCACCCTGTTTCGTTGGACCGTATAAGATCTTGCAACGTATGGGAGAAGTCGCTTATAAGTTGGAATTACTAGAGGGACTGTCAGGAGTTCATGATGTATTCCATGTTTCTCAGCTGAAGAAATGTCATGCCGAGATGGCGGAGGTACCACTAAGAGATACCGTGCCAGTCGAAGCGATCCAGTTGAAGGATGACTTAACATATGAGGAGAAGCCAGTCAAGATTCTCGATTATGCCAGCAGAGTCACCCGCAGCAAGGTTATCAAGTTTTGCAAAGTTCAGTGGAACCACCACTCAGAGGACGAAGCCACCTGGGAAACAGAAGAAGATTTGCTCAAGGACCACCCTCACCTATTTTCTAGCCAACCCAAATCTCGAGGGCGAGATTCATCTTAAGGGGGGTAGGTTTGTAACATCCCAAATTTGCAATTTGGAATGTTATACACTAGATCATCATGCATATCATATTTTCTTGCATTTTGGTTGATCCCAGAAATTTCACGCAACTCAAGGACCTTCGGAGAGAGTTGGAGATTTCGTTATTTTCATATTTGAGAGTTTTCTCAAATTTGAAAAGAGGATCATTTGATTTATTTATTTCATCTTCAATTATTTTTCCAATATCAAAATATGAGAGAGGGAATAATATGAATTTCCCAAATTTAGGAAAAATGAAGATTTAATGAATAAGTCAAGTTTTGGTTTTGCCGGAGTTTTTGCTTGCATTTTATTTGGATAGGGAAAATGCGCGTTTTCAAAAAATTGCATTTTAGGCCCGGAGTAAAGTTCATTTTGTTTGGCTCATTTTTAAGAGTCGGGGAAAATTTACTTTAGGTTTTTTGGAGCTCGTTTAGTTTTTCTTTCTTTTGTTTTTCTGCGCGCGTAACCATTTAAAAAAAAAGGAGCAGCGCCCCGCCTAGGCCAAGGGCCCAGCCGGCCGGCCCAGCCGCCAGCCGCCCTGCGCGCCAGGGCCAGCCGCTAGCCACAAGCCAAGTCCGGCTTGGACTCCAAGCCGCCGCCGCCCTTGCCCCTTGCCCCTTCCCCAAGTCTCTAGCCCCCCCTCCTATATAAATACCAAGCCCCCCCCCTCTCCTCCCCAAGCCGCCGCCGCCTATAGCCGCCGCCGCCACCTAGTTGCCGCCGCCGCCCTTGCACCCCGCCGTCGCCGGAGGTAGCCCCGCGCCGCGCCTCTTTTTCTTCCCCGGTCCGGTTTTTTTCCTAAAAGAACCGTTCCGTTTCTTTTCTTTTTCTTCCGATTTTTGTTTCGGTTTTCTTCCGAAACCCTAGATTGGTTTTCCGTTTCTTTTTCGGTTTCTTTTCCGAAAACCCTAGATCGGTTTTCGTTCTTCTTTCGGACCGTTCGTCTCAATGAACGTGATCACCGATTTTTCCCGGTTAACGACGCCCGTTCGTTTAACCGTTCTTCGTTTTCTTTTCGTCGGATTTATTCCGCGATCGTGATCTCAGATCCGATCTTCGTTCTAGTCTTTCTTCCCGCTCGTTTATCGGAATCAGGTGATTCAAGCGTCTGGAGTTTCGTTTCTAAACCGCTGTTCCGTCTAATCAACTTGAACAAGCTTTTGCTACAGTAAAATTTGACCTAGTTTCAACTTTCTAGAACCGAGTTGCTCTTTTTCCGCCGTTTCTTTTTCCGTCGTCTGTTCGGTTCTTTCTTTCTTTGCAACCGGAGTTCTTAAATTGAACTTTCTGGTTCGTTCTCTTGTTCGAGTTTTACCCGTGCATTAGATGAGTACTTATTGTGTGCTTGTTGTTTGTCTGTGATAGATCACCCGGATTGCGCCGCTTGTTACTTTGAAACCCTAGGTCTCGCGCATCATCAGCAAGGCAAGTAACACTTTGATCATACCTTTTCTACAACCCATGTTTTATTGCATTAGATCAATCCTCTCACATTGCATGATTAGGATCTAATTAAATTTGAGGGATGGGAAGTAGATGAGGTAGTACCTATTACCTGTTTATTATGAAACCTTTGGGAGTTACTTCTACGTTTGCTTATTATGCCATGCTATGCTAGTAGACGTGGATTGGGTGAGTGATATCCATGACAGATGTGAGATTGATAATTTAAGGGTTTACCTAAGGTGGCAACTTAAACACACATCTGGGTGGATTGAGGCACCTGATGTCTATCAGGACTTGCCTGTTTTTATTTTGGACCGCCACACAGGCTCAAAGGGATCATAAGATCTTTCATGCTAGAAACTTCCGTGTGCAGCCACAAGCCATTATGGGCTCTGGCATAGTTGACTAAGTCGTGCGAACTCTTACGAGTAGACTAGCAGATGTAGGGGAAAGTAGGTGTACCGGTCTACCCACATGTAAGGTGCTAGCGCTTCTGAAAGACTGTGTCTCGGTCATCCGTCTTCTCAAACACCCTGTAGTGCGAGAAACCAAACGGAGGCGATCGAGTCTTGTGGGGAAAAGTGTGCAAACCTCTGCGGAGTGTACAAACTAATCATGATTAGCCGTGTCCCCGGTTTTGGACAACTTGAGTATCTAGTACTTGAATATCATGTGAATCTCATCATGTTACTTCTAATTAATGTTGTTGGGTTTTAAATTACTTAATTGGGATCGGAATGCTGTCAACCATTCTCGATGTTTAACAACCACCATGATAGTTAAATAAATTTATTCCTTTGCAGTAGGGAAAAACTGTCTTTATGCAAAACTGTAACCATAGAGATTTCCACCAGCCATATATGCATATAGTATAGCTGTTTCATTCCATTACTCTCTATGTGTTACATTGCCAGCATATTCCATGTGCTGACCCGTTTTCGGGCTGCAACTTTCATGTTGCAGACTTTTCAGACGACGAGTAAGGTGCTTTTAGGTCGTGGTTCTATACTCAGTGATGCCGTTGGAGTTGATGGACCCATTTATCTGCCGAGTCTTCCGCTGTTATCACTATTAGATGGCCTTAAGCCATTTTTATTGTAATAAGTTCTCTTTGAGACAACGATGTAATAAGTGTGTGATTTCCACTCTTCTATAAATCCTTCGATGTACTGTGTGGTGTCAGCATTACTGATCCAGGGATGACACCTGAGCACAGAGCGCTTGATCCATTCGGGTCGGGTCGCCACAAATAAGTTGACACCTACTGAAATATCTTTGCAAATGGCTGGCAAATCAACTCCTATACATGTCAATATTTGTGAGCTTGTGCCTGTTGTGGTTGCAAACGTTACAATTTTAACGGACTTTGTTATTCTTGATATTCCCAAGGATGATAGTATGTCTATTATTCTGGGAAGACCCTTTTTGAATACTGCAGGGGCTGTTATTGATTGCAGCAAAGGCAATGTCACTTTTCATGTCAATGGCAATGAGCATACGATACACTTTCCGAGGAAACAACCTCAAGTTCATAGTATAAACTCTATTGGAAAAATTCCATCGATTACTTTTGGAGGTTTTGAATTTCCTCTTCCTACTGTCAAGAAGAAATATGATAGTCTTATTGTTGGGGACATGCATATTCCCGTTGAGGTAACCTAGTGTTATTCGAAAATTCTCCGGTTCCATGTTATTCAGAATGATTTTATTAACAAGACCTGATCAACCTTGTTAGTGGATTCCGTTTGATGAGCATGAGATGGATGAATTTAGAAAACACAACTCTTTGTAACCTCTTTTTACTTTCTGTTATTTATATTAAATAAAGCAAAATAGTAATTTCTATCTGTTTTCTAAATTATCCATGCAATAAAAAATACCCCAAAAATAAAAGTTCTCCAAATGCCCTAAAATTTAAATATGATTTTTTCTGGAATATTTGAGAATATCTGGCACTGAAAACGAGCAGGGGGAGCAAGCACCTGTCTACGAGGGTGGAGGGCGCGCCCTACCCCCCTGGGCGCGCCCCTACCTCGTGGGCCCATGGTGGCTCCCCTCCACTCATGCCAGCTACCACACACTCCTTCTCCCTCCCAAAAATACCACTAGCCAGCTCAAACCCGAGTCCAAGCGCATCTTGCTGCCATTTTCGATCTCCTTACTCAAAGCACCTCTCACAAAACTGCTTTGGGGGATTGATCTTTGGTGTGTGACTCCTCCAATGGTCCAATTAGTTTTTGCTCTAGTGCTTTATTCATTGCATATTTTTGTTGCTTAGGCGACCCTGTTCTTGAGCTTGCATGTCAAATTTGTATGGTCAATAGTAGTTTTAATGCATGATATATCCTCTAGGCACTTGTGGGAGTAGTTGTTATCAATTTTGTTGAGTTTGGTTTACTTTCATTTTGAAGTTACTAAAAATTTTAGAAATTTTTCAGAGAAAGAAATATGTTTAGGAAAATGTACCAAGGTGGTCCTTCAAGGAAGCAAGGACCCAGGCTCACAATACGTAATGCAGATGATGAACCACCGAGGGAAGCTCAGGTGCGGTCTTGTGAGTGGCCGTCGGAGGACTTTATGGATCGAGCAGGAATCAAGGAAGAATTTAACGCGTATGTGCGTAATGCTGATCTTGAGAGCTTCGAGGCAGATAAGTGCCGCCAATACCACTATCTCACTGATTCCTTTGTGAGAAGGTTTGAATTTTCATCATCACTCAATTCTCAAACTGTCCTATTTGATCTTTATGAAAATTATTATACAATGGACTTAGAGGATTTTAATACTTCTTGCAAACTTCCACAATGGGGAAACACTAGTGAGCCTCGCAAATCTGAGTTTAGAGATTTTCTTGCTAGTATAACTGTGGGGGAATCTAGAGATATAACACAAGCTACCATAGGGAGCATTCATTTTCCTGCTATACATTATTTTGCTCTCTTCATAGGTAGGTGCATAAATGGTAAGGATGAAGAATGTCACATGTGTGTCCTTGAGCTCAGTATTCTCAGGAGTGTTGTATTAGGAGATAAACAATACAACTTGGGGGCTATTGTTGCACGTAGGTTGCATAATAATTGTACTCATGGAGATTTCTTTGGTGGAATTTATGCAACCCGTCTAGCTAAATTTCTTGATATACCCATACGTGGGTATGATATTGAGTTGCCTCCTGTTTATTTAGATTATGAGGCTATGGTTCGTCATCAGTTTGTTGAGAGGAACAATCAGTTCCTCCAGTACCGAATAATCTTTGAGAGACGACACACCTATCACGTCGCTCTCCCTGCTCCTGTTTTCTTTGACTCTCAGGGAAAAGGGAGATATGTTATAACCAGGGAGGAGGCGGACGAGTATAAGAGGAGGACGGAGACGGCTAGCCTCCAAGCTGCAGCTCATCAGGCAATTTCCTCTGCATCACAGTACGACCCCAACTATTACTATGGATATCCGCTAGGCCAGCCGTGGCCATAGACCATCTTAGGCCAAAAGCCTAAGCTTGGGGGAGTACGTATTTCTCACCGACATTAAATTTATGTTCACACTCATGCTAGTTGTCGGTGCTCATACTTTTTCATTGTATCATCCATGCTAGTTTATTTTCCTTTTTATGTTTTCTTCTTGTGTGTTTAATAAACCTTAAGAAAAACAAAAAAATAGTTGTAGCTTTTAATTAGTTTACTTTTCATGCTGTAGTACTAGTAATTAAAAAGAAAACCCAAAAATATTTCTTGTTCTTCTTTTGTTTGTTGAGAGCTTTCCCGTGTAAATAGTTTATATTCTTTTCTTTGGGGGTCGAGAGGAGAAGACCATAATGAAAATGTTGAGTGGCTCTTATACGCATTATTGTTGATCTAACAAAGAGCACATATTACCTTGTCTTCTCTATTCAATTGAATGCTTGCAGATTCTAGATTAGTCGTATGCACGTGCACTATTATTATTACCCACACTATTTGGTCGTGCAAGTGAAAGGCAATAATGATGATTATATGATGAACTTATTGAGATGAGAAACTCTGGTATGAACTCGACCTCTTTTGTTTTGGTAAATATGATTAGTTCATTGTTCCTGATTCAGCCTATTATGAATAACCATGTTTGCAATGACAATTAGAGATTATAGTTGCTTATGCCATGCTTAATTAGCCAGGAGCTTATAATGGTTTACCTTGTGTGCCAACATGTTATTAAAATGGTTGTGATGTGGTATGATAGGGTGGTATCCTGTTTTGAACAATTTGAGTGGCTTGACTTGGCACATGTTCACGCATGTAGTTGAAAAAAAATCAACATAGCCTCTACGATATTTATGTTCATGGTGCATTATATCCTACTCATGCTTGCATTCGGTGTTGATTAATTTTAATGCATGTTCATGACTGTTGTCGCTTTGTAGCTGGTCGCTTCTCAGTCTTCTGCTATCCTTCACCTGTACTAAGCGGGAATACTGCTTGTGCATCCAATTCCATAAACCCCAAAGTTATTCCATATGAGTCCACCATACCGACCTATATACGGTATCTACCTGCCGTTCCAAGTAAATTTGTATGTGCCAAACTCTAAACCTTCAAATAAACATTCTGTTTTGTATGCTCGAATAGCTCATGTTTCAACTAGGGTTGTTCGTATCTTCCATGTTAGGCGGGTTATTCTCAAGAGGAGTGGACTCCGCTCCTCACTCACGAGAAAATGGCTGGTCACCAGGATGCCTAGTCCCATGCTTTATGCAAATCAAATCAAAATAATTATAAACAAAACTCCCCCAGGACTGTTGTTCGTTGGAGGCACTCGTTGTTTCGAGCAAGCCATGGATTAATGCTTGTTGGTGGAGGGGGAGTATAAACTTTACCATTCTGTTTGGGAACCGCCTATAATGTGTGTAGCATGGAAGATATCGCCATCTCTTGGTTGTTATGTTGACAATAAAAGTATACCGCTCAAAATATTATTCATATCTATTTCAAAATCGAGCTCTAGCACCTCTACAAATCCCTGCTTCCCTCTGCGAAGGGCCTATCCATTTACTTTTATGTTGAGTCATCATCCTCTTATTAAAAAGCACCAGTTGGAGAGCACCGCTGACATTTGCATCCATTACTGTTAGTTTACATTGAGTATGACTTGACTGGATCTCTTTTACCATGAATTACAATGTCTAGTTAGTCCTTGATCTTTAAAGGTGCTCTACATTTATGTTTTGCAGTCTCAGAAAGCGCTAGCGAGATACCATCTTGTTATATCATATCATCATTGTTTTGAGAAAGTGTTGGCATCCGAGATTTATTATTATTGCTCAGTAGTTGATTATGCCATTGATATGAGTAAACATGAGTCCTGAATGTTATTGTGAATATGGTTAGTTCATAATCTTTGCTGAAAACTGGAATGCTGGCTTTACATATTTACAACAACAAGAGCAAACAGAGTTTGTAGAAGTTTTTCTTTATCACTTTCAGTTTATCAACTGAATTGCTTGAAGACAAGAAAAGGTTTAAGCTTGGGGGAGTTGATACGTCTCTGTCGTATCTACTTTTCCAAACACTTTTGCCCTTGTTTTGGAGTCTAACTTGCATGATTTGAATGGGACTGACCCAGAATGACACTGTTTTCAGCTGAATTGCCATGGTGTTATTTTTGTGTAGAAATAAAAGTTCTCGGAATGACCTGAAAATCAACGGAGAATTATTTTGGAATATATAAAAAATACTGGAAGGAAGATCCACATCAGGGGGGGCTCCACCTGTCCACGAGGGTGGGGGCGCGCCCCCTGCCTCGTGGGCCCCCTGACACTCCACCGACCTCAACCTTGACTCCATATATTCACTTTTGAGGATAAAAAAACCAGGGAGAAGGATTCATCGCATTTTATGATACGGAGCCGCCGCCAAGCCTTAAACTCTCTTGGGAGGGCTGATCTGGAGTTCGTTCGGGGCTCCGGGGAGGGGAATCCGTCGCCATCATCATCATCAACCTTCCTCCATCACCAATTTCATGATGCTCACCACCGTGCGTGAGTAATTCCATCGTAGGCTTGCCGAACGGTGATGGGTTGGATGAGATTTATCATGTAATTGAGTTAGTTTTGTTAGGGATTGATCCCTAGTATCCACTATGTTCTGAGATTGATGTTGCTATGACTTAGCTATGCTTAATGCTTGTCACTAGGGCCCGAGTGCCATGATTTCAGATCTGAACCTATTATGTTTTCATCAATATATGAGAGTTCTTGATCCTATCTTGCAAGTCTATAGTCACCTACTATGTGTTATGATCCAGCAACCCCGAAGTGACAATAATCAGAACCACTCCCGGTGATGAAAAGGAGGCCTTAATATCCCTTAGTTTCCAATAGGATCCTGCTGCCACGGGAGGGTAGGACAAAAGATGTCATGCAAGTTCTTTTCCATAAGCACGTATGACTATATTCGGAATATATGCCTACATTACATTGATGAATTGGAGCTAGTTCTGTGTCACCCTAGGTTATGACTGTTACATGATCGATCACATCTGGCATAATTCTCTATCACCGATCCAATGCCTATGAGATTTTCATATATTGTTCTTTGCTTATTTACTATAAAACACCAAAAATATTACTTTTGCTACCGTTACTTTTGCTACCGTCATCACTACTATCATATTACTTTGCTACAAATTTATTGCTAAAGATATTAAGTTTCCAGGTGTGGTTCAATTGACAACTCAGCTGCTAATACTTGAGAATATTCTTTGGCTCCCCTTGTGTCGAATAAATAAATTTCGGTTGAATACTCTACCCTCGAAAACTGTTGCGATCCCCTACACTTGTGGGTTACAAAGTTCTGCCAGCAAGACCGTGTTACTATTGTTGATGATATTCCGGTAGCCACTGATGGATGAGAACTTTGCCTATTGGTCTGCCTTGTTCAACGAGTAGAAAATGGTTTTCTTCGTCCCTCGCCCTTGGTACTGACGTTGTTGCTGGCATAACTGACATGCAATACTCTGACCTGCCTTGCTATCTTGACCGTGCAAATTGATTAGCGCCTTCCTGCTGTTAACCCACATGGTGGGCCCATAACCCACAGTTCCACAGGATCGAAACCGGACTCTCCTATACACCCCTGTTTCTAAAGTTATTCCTCACGCTTGGCTTCGTATGAAAGCTCACGAGCCACCTTCCTAGTGATCTATTCTAGTATCAGGCACAATACTTATTCCCATTTCTCCGAACCCCTTTCACCCTCTGATATAGGCAACGGACGGTTGCCTACCCGCTTGGAGCTTCTTGTAGCCCATCCTTACCTTGCTCTCGATAACTTTCTTGAATTTCAACTCGAGAGATGCCTCTATGCCACGTATACTGAGATAGCCTCCAGATACCTAACATATGTTGAGCTTTGTCCTTCCCGAGTTTTCCCCCTTAGCTTTCCATAAGTACGATGGAGATCCTAAAGGAAGAATCATGACTTCATCGGGATGACCTAAAGTAGACAAATGAAGACGTCAATGTAATGGATCGACCTCTTTGAGAAGAGCAACCAACACCGAGAAAACCAGTTAGAATTTTGTAACCAAATCCCTTCCCCTTACTATCGCTTCTAAATCTCGGGACGAGATTTCTTGTAGTGGAGGAGAATTGTGACAACCGGAAAATTAAGATACATCAACCCTCTGCTAATGATGCCACGTCACTTCGATTACTGTTGCTAATCTCGCGTTAGTTCGAAACTGATTCAAATTCAAATTCAAAAATCAAGCAAACAATAAAACTTCTCAAATATTAAAACTAAAATGTTCGGAGTGAACCAAATATTTCATAGGAAATTATGGTGGAGAAACCACACCTTTTAAAAAATGTTTAAATACTATAAGCTGAATAAAACAGTAGCCAAAACTATTATTTAAATACTTCTAAATATTAAATGATTATGAAACTAATTTAGTTTGGGTAGTAAATTAATGTGGCAGTGATATATTTGATGATACTAATTTAGGTGCTAACTTGGTATTTAAAAAAAACTAAAATACCAGAAACTTAAATAAAACAAAAGACAAAATAAATAAAGGGAAAAGGGAACCCTCCCCCCCCCTCGGCACAACGGGGCCTTGGCCCAGCCAGGCTGGCCTAGCCGCCCCTCCATAACCCCGCCTCACCCGTAACCCTAGCTACCGGTCGCCCCACAACCCACACCCACTCCCCCCACTCCCTCATCTCTCCCTCCCCACCGATCCATATTGGATCGGTGCTGACCCCGTGGCTGTCGCCCGGAGCCACCTCGCCGGCCCCCGCCCTCATCCTTGCACCCCCGTCCCCTCTACCTCGACGGTGCCCCTCGCCGCGCCAACCGCGACAGCGCCGTTGACGCCCGATGCCGCCCCGCCGCTCGACGCTGGAGCCACCTCGCCGGACTGCCTCCCCGTCTCCGACGTCATCGTCCCCGACCTGCTCCCCGACCCCCACTACCCTGTCCCCACAAACACCGATGAGGCTTCGCCCTCCCCCTGCCCTGTCTCTGCTTGGTGCCGGTCGCGTGCACCACCGCGTTGGCCACGCCATCGCCCCTCTACTGGCGCCCGCGTCCCTGGCCGATTGCCTGCGCGCCAGGTCGAGCCCTCCCTCCATCCCCTGCGCGCCCGTGTCCTGCGCGTGTGGCCGCCGAAGTCTGGCTCACCGCGCCACCGCTCCCCACTGCCCCGCCATTGTATGCCCTGCGCCGCCGCCCCTGTGCGTCGCTCGCCAACCACCGCCGCCCCCACATGCGCCAATCGGCCCCGCCCTCTCCTCCCGTCGCCGCCCCTGGACCGGCGCCCTGGTGCGTGCCTCCTACCCTGCTGCTGTCGCGGCTTACCCAGCGCCGTTGCCTGAACCACGTCGCCTCCACCCTGTCGCGCCATTTCCCCCTTGTCGCCCCACCTCCTGCCACGGCTCCGTCGCTCGCCGCTGCACTACTCTGCGGCTGCCGCGCCGCCCAGCCCGCTTCCAAGCCGGCGCCGTTGGCCTCGCTCGAGCCAACGCCCGGGCTCGCCCCTGTCGGGCTCCCACTTGCCCGTTACCAATAGCGCCTGTACCCGGTTTGGCCTAGGGGCCTATGATAGTTGGGCCCCGCCCCCTGAGGCCAATGACATGTGGAGCCCAGCCCATGCAACGTTTTAAAAAAGGATATAAAAAAGAATTAAAAATAATAAATAAATAAAAATACTAATTAATTAACAAAATTAATTACCTTAATTAGTTGTGTTTAATTAAGCTAATCAATTAACTAAACTAATTAAACCTGATTAGTTAGTCTTAGTCTATGACATGCGGGACCCACACGTCAGCTTGACCCAGTCAACACCTCTATTGACTGCTGACGTCATGCTGATGCAATAATGCTATTTTCTAATTAATTTAAAAATAATAATTTAAAAAAATTTATTAAACCTTTTAAAATTAATATTAAATAATCCATAACTCGGATGAAAATACTTTGTACATGAAAGTTGCTCAGAACGACGAGATGCATCCAGATACGTAGCCCGTTCGTTCGCCACACATCCCTAGCTTCGCAAACACGCACATTTCCCCCTCCGGTTCATTTGTCCGAAGTTGTGAAATACCAGGGATATTATCCTGGATGTTTCCCCCTTCACCGGTATCACCTACTACCGCGTTAGGGCACACCTGGCACCGTTACTTGTCATGTCATGCATCGATATGCATCTGTTTGTATTGTATTTATTGTTTCTCCCCCCTCTTCTCTTGCTCAACATCGAGACCGACGCCTCTGCTACCCAGTACGACTACTATGTTGACGACCCCTCCTTCTTGCCAAAGCAACTAGGCAACCTCCCCCCCTTGATCAACTCAATATCGCCTATTCTTCTCTGTACTACTTTTATTAGAGTAGTGTAGCATGCTACTATTGTCGGTTAATCCTATTCTCAAGCATAGCCTGTCTTTGCTACTACTGTTGTTACCTTTACCTGCAATCCTAATTGCTTAGTATAGGATGCTAGTTTATCATTAGTGGTCCTACATTCTTGTCCGTCTGCCATGCTATACTATCGGGCTGTGATCACTCGGGAGGTGATCACGCGTATATACTTATATACATAAGATATGATACATGTGGTGACTAAAGTCGGGTCGGCTCGTAGAGTACCCGTGAGTGATTCACGGATTGGGACCGAAAGGATGTTTGTCCTAACGACCCTCTGAGTGGACCTTTATGGCAGAGCAACAGGGCAGGTTGAGACCACCTAGGTGAGAGGTGGGCCTGACCCTAGTCAGCGTCCGTGGTTACATCAATTAACACGCTTAACGAGATCTTGGTATTTGATCCGAGTCTGGCCACTGGCTATACGCACTAACCAACTACGCGGGAATAGTTATGGGCACTCGACGTTGTGGTATCAGCCGAAGCCTTCTTGACGTCAGTAACTGAGCAACGCGCGCCAGATTGGATTGGAACGCCTACTCTTGTATTAGGGATGCTAGGTCTGCTTCCGGCCGCATACGCAATGTGCAGGTGTGCAATGGGCGATGGGCCCAGACCCATGCGCGCATAGGATTTAGACCGGCATGCTGACCTGTCTATTGTGCCTAGGTAGGGCTGCGACGTGTTGATCTTCCGAGGCCGGGCATGACCCAGGAAAGTGTGTCCAGCCAGAGGGATCAAGCGTGTTGGGTAATGTGGTGCACCTCTGCAGGGAAGTTGATCTATTTGAATAGTCATGCCCCTTGGTAAAATGACGAGCCAGAGTTGTACTTCGACCTTATGACAACTAGAACCGGATACTTAATAAAATACACCCTTTCAAGTGGCAGATTCAACCCAGTGATCGCTCTCTCACAGGGCGACGAGGGGAGGATCAACGGGTAGGATTATGATATACGATGATACTTGGTGAACTTACCATCTACTCTCTTCTACTACTTCAAGATGAAGGCTGCCAGAAGCGTAGTCTACAATAGGACTAGCTATAGCCCTCTTATTCTGGCATTCTGTAGTTCAGTCCACATATACTACCCCTTTCATTGATACCAATGCATATGTAATGTAGTTCCTTGCTTGCGAGTACTTTGGATGAGTACTCACGGTTGCTTTGCTCCCCTTCCCCTTTCTATACCTGGTTGTTGCGACCAGATGTTGGAGCCCAGGAGCCAGACGCCACCGACGACGACTCCTACTACACTGGAGGTGCACACTGGTGCGCGTCGGTCCTAAACAAACAATTTTAACCCCTTTATGTGCCGACATTTGGAACCGTCGCCAAGTGAGTGTGGGCGATAGGGGGGTCCTTTCCACATGACCCAGAAACCGTCTGGGATATGCCCTCCTGGCACGCATGCTCGGCCAAATGAGAACGTGTGTGACCGACAAGCGCTCTAATACGGAAATACGTATAGTAGAACTAAAAAAAATACAATTATACGGTGAAATTGTTTCCGGTCGCAAGTACATCCCACACAGTCAGTTCCTGCAAAACGTTTCCGTTCGTATGTACATCCCACACAATCTCTCCAAGGAAAATGTTTCCGTTCACAGGTACATCACACACAATTTTTCCTGTTAAATCGTTTGCGTTATTGAATGTATCACACATGGTTCGTAGAAGAAACTGTGTGGCAAAGGCTGTCCATCACACACAGTTTTTATGTGGTAAATGTTTGCGCAAGGTGGCCTAACACAAACTGTTTTCAAGAGAAAGTCATGTGTGATTGTTCATTGATCCAACACGGTTTATTCCTAGAAACTGTGTGCGTTGCCTGAGGTCATCGCCCACGGTATTTTTTCAACAACCATTTGGAATAGCAAAACCCAATTAGCAGGCTAATTCGCCATTAGCAGGCTAATTATCCGATTATTCATAATCCATTTATTAATCTAATTAACATTTCATATTAAGCACACAATATATTTCATTTCCATATTAAGGAAGCAGAATTTCATAATTGAAATACATCAGAGTACAACATGATATAGCTTCAGCACTCTGCTACCCCATTACACAACTGCACCAACAGCAAGTTCCACATGCAACATGTAGAACCTTTCGAAATTAGCAACATAGACGGTATATAGACAGATGCATCTCATCTGGAAAACTGCTGAAGCGGAAGGTGAATATTGAGCCTTTATTCATGTTGAAGGTCTATGCAACTTTAGGCCAATTCTTGTGGATGATTGTCCGTCCGTCCTTCATCCTCTTCAGGAACACTTCAATATTGAAGCGTGGGTGTTGTATGAATACCTTCCTCGCTTCCTAACCATAGAGGTGGTTTGAGAGGTAATCATCAGTGAACTGTTTTGGAAAGGCCTAAAAACAAGGATGTGCATAAATATCTTCTCTATATTGGAAATGGGGCAAAGAAATAAAAAAAGGCAAGGTATAATCATTAGTACCATCTTGTAGTGAATTGATGTCTTCTTCATTGTGTAGACAAAGATCTTGTTGTTTTTTGTCGCTAATTTCTTTATCCTAACAATCTTTCTGAGTTTCTTGATTTGATTGATATTCATGGACAACTCATTTCCCCATATGCAAAAAGGGTCAAATAGTGGGTCAAAACCTCTGACAGCAGGACCTACATGTGCAAGACCAAATTGTTAAAAACTAAAATATTAGAATGGTTCCTGCAATTGCATAATAATGTGCTATTAGAGAACGTACCATGCACGTGCTAACCTCGATTGTAAACCTTAGTGCTTCCCATTGTTTCCCTGCAACACATATAAGGTTGTTAGTCATCATGTTAAGTAAGGGTTCACATGCTATCAGTAAAATATATTGATGAAAAATAAGCACATTGCAGATTCATCAGATTAATTGAAGCCACACGGAAAACCCATTTACCCAAACCAAGCTTGATTAAGAACTAGGAATATATCACTTGTATATGTTTCTCATGTATTAAGTGCAGCCAAATTCGATTTATTCCTCACATGCACAACAATAAAAAATTCTACCCACGACAATTGGACATCGCATTGCAGAATTGAACTAAGCAGTCAACTAAACACCACAACAAATGAACCTAACATTAACTGAGCACCACATTGCACAATATAACATACTCCTAATAGAAGATCAGACAGTTAAACAAATAGTTAACTACAGCCAATTGTAGCAATTGTATTTGTTTCTCATGTATTTACTACAGCCAAATTCAATTTATTCCTCACATGGTATACAATAACAAAATGCACCCACAACTATTGAACATCGCATTGCAGAATTGAACCAAACAGTTAACTAAACACCACTACACAAATGAACCAAACGTTAACTGAGCACCACATTGCACAATGTATAACCAAACAAAGCATGCTTGACAACTTGGAAATATAGCAATTGTATTCGTTTCTTATGTGTTTTGTAAAGATAAATTCGATTTATTTCTCACATGGAAGACAATACAAAATTGTAGCCTGAAGAATTGAACATCACATTTGCAGAATTGAACCAAACAGTTAACTGAAGACGACAACTAATGAACAAAACAGTTAATAAGTGAGCACCACACTCCATGACATATAGAACATATACACTAGAGCAACAGATTGCATGGTAAAATTAGATAGCAAAATTCAATAGAATTTGTGAAGGAAAGGAAGGAGCAGCACATGCAACGGGTAAACCGAGCATGCTTAACCGGCGTAGCTAGCAAATGGAAAGGTGCTCCTCCAAGATCTGGGGGTCGGCACGAATGGTAGCCATCGGGACCTCATCCGCGCGTGCGGCCGTGATTTGCTTCTCCGCTGCCAAATGCTCCTTGAGATCCTAGCTATACTGTGTGCACCATTGCCTAGGGCGGGGCTTATTTGGCGGAGGGGTCACGCTCGCATCGGTGGTCGGGGCCTGTGGGATGTGTAAGGAGGAGGAGGATGGGGGTTGGGTGTGGATTACCTTCCTGGATAGACAAGGCCGAGCGGCGTGAAGGAGGGTCACTGACGAGGAGGCGGCGCTGCAAGCAAGGACTGAAGGTTTCAACTTGGAAAGGAAGGCGAAAAGAGGGTAAATGTGGCTTTTGGTAAGGGGGAGGCCGGGGAGGTAGATATTTCCGCAGAAGGCAAAAATTTGGATCACTTCAGCCAAAAAACTGGCGTGCAAAGTGTCATCAAACATGGTCCCTTATTTAGAACTGTGTATGATATGTGGACATCACAAACGATTCAAATAGCTTCACCTATGTGTGATGAGTTTGAACGTCAAAAGTTTTGGTTCAAATTTCCATGGTTACAGTGGTCATGCACGTCATTGCATAATTTGGGTACACAAAGGAGACTACAACACACCTACACTTCTTAATCGAGCAAGTTCAGCAATTAAACAGAGTTAGCTAACCTAAACATTACTCTAACAAATTAAAGACCAGCGCTCTTAATTACACAAAACAAAGAGTACTACTACGGCTGGTGCTCGTCGATCTCCGCCGCCGCCTCCATGTCCAGCTCACGCCCGACGGTCTCCTGGGGAAGGGGCTCCATGGCATCCATCACACCATACTCGGCAAGCATCTCGCCATCCACATCCGCCATCTCTTTGAAAAAGGCCGCCACGAGCTGGGCATGGGCGGACGTGGTCTGGGCTTGGATGGGCTCCGTCGTCACAAGGTATGCGGCAGAGGAACGGACGGCTGTGCAAATGCTCTCGACGATTGCCAGCTCTTCGGCCGTGGGTTGTCAACCGTTGTCGGAGAAGCTTCGTTCGATTTGTGCGGTGACCGCTAGGAGCTGGGCATGGGCGGCCTCGACATGGTCGTGGGCGGCCTCCATCAGGGCTAAGGCCGCCGCAGCGGAACAGATAGATATTGTGCCACTCTCGCCAGTGGCTATCCCCGAGGCAGATGTTGCTACCGCCACCTGGGAAGCAACAACGGCCATTTGGGCTGCCTTTGCCGCCCGGTCGTAGATTGCGGCCATGCTCATGCACCTTGTTAGCACGCGGATGGCGGCTGCGGCCGCGCTCTCGCCGGAGTGGGCTACCGAAGTTGCCCTCATGACGCGGGTCCATGTGCCCATCTTTCACCGGCGATGATTGAATAGTGAAATGATATTTGGGGAGCGAGCTAGTGTGCTTGAGACGCCGACTGTGAACTGTAGCCGACTCACCTTCTCGCGTAAGCCTTAGACGTACTATACACCGACGGTGCTCCAGGATATTTTCTGATGCATCTCACACGGTTGCTGATAATAAACTGTGTGCGATCTACTTGATTTTTCATCTTGATTTGGATTACATAATGGGGTCACAGTGGCAATGGACGATGTTTGAATTGCTAGACCTTATACCTGGAATGAACATGCAACTATATGGGTGTCCTAAAAGAATTGGAATTATTCAGGGTTCGTTTGAACATTTTATACATTAAATTGGTTTTCTAGCCAGTTCAGGTGCATAATTCAAATTTGAACTACATGCACATGCTCCAGTGCATATAATTTGGTTCAAAAATCAAATATGTGTCCTTGGGTGCATGCTTAGGTCCCATGCAAGAAATGGGAATGAATTTCAAACACCAGGGCACCGTTCATTGCCGATAAAACATTGAGATGCATGGTTTTAAATTCTAGTAAATCCAAAACCCGTCTGAAACTTGGCATGCTATCATGGAGCGGCATCAACATGCCGTGGTAAAAATTTTGTCCCATTTGGGGCAGGTTTGGGTATATGCTTCTCACAAACCGGAGCTTCTCACAACAAGCATGATGGTTTTCTATAGGGAACGTCCCACCTTTGCGGACGAAATGACATCCATTGCCTCTTATTGCTTTCAAATTTTTTTCTCGTGTCAACATCAAACAACACGAGTGTTGTGTGATTTTTTGTGATTTTTCGGGGTTCATTTGGACATTTATATGCATTAACTGAGTTGTCAATGCATTTATGTGCATAATTCAAATTTGAACTACATGCACATGCTCCAGTGCACATAAATTGGACGAAAAATCAAATATGTGTCCTTGGGTGCATGCTTAGGTCCCATGCAAGAAATAGGAATGGATTTCAAACATGAGGGCACTGTTGATTGCCGGCAAAACATTGAGATGCCTAGTTTTTAAATTCTAGTAAATCCAAAACCTGTCTGAAATTCATGAAACTTGGCATGCCATCATGGAGCAGCATCAACATGTCGTGGTAAAAAAATTGTCCCATTTGGGGCAGGTTTGGGTATATGCTTATCACAAACCGAAGCTTCTCACAACAAGCATGATGGTTTTCGGTAGCGAACGTCCCACCTTTGGGGACGAAACGATATCCATTGCCTCTTATTGCTTTCAAATTTTTTCTCGTGTCAACATAAAACAATAGGAGTGTTGTGTGAATTTTTGTGATTTTTCAGGGTTCGTTTGGACATTTTTATGCATTAACTGAGTTTTCAATGCATTTATGTGCATAATTCAAATTTGAACTAATGCACATGCTGTAGTCCATATAAATTGGTTGAAAAATCAAATCTATGTCCGTGGGTGCATGCTTAGGTCCCATGCAAGAAATGGGAATGAATTTCAAACACTAGGGCACCGTTGATTGCCGGTAAAACATTGAGATGCCTGGTTTTTAAATTCTAGTAAATCGAAAACTCGTCTAAAATTCATGAAACTTGGCATGCTTTCATGGAGCGGCAACATGCCGTGGTAAAAATTTTGTCCTGTTTGGGGCAGGTTTGGGTATATGCTTCTCACAAACCAAAGCTTCTCACAACAAGCATCATGGTTTCGGTAGGGAATGTCCCACTTTTGGGGACGAAATGATATTCACTACCTCTTATTGCTTCCAAAAAATTCGTCATGTCAAAACAGAACAACAGGAGTGTTGTGTCAATTTTTTGTGATTTTTCGGGGTTTGTTTGGACATTTTTATGCATTAACTGAGTTTTCAATGCATTTATGTGCATAATTAAAATGTGAACTACATGCACATGCTCCAGTGCATATAAATTGGTTGAAAAATCAAATATGTGTCCTTGGGTGCATGCTTAGGTCCCATGCAAGAAATGGGAATGAGTTTCAAACACCAGGGCACTGTTGATTGTCGAAAAAACATTGAGATGCCTGGTTTTTAAATTCTAGTAAATGCAAAACTCGTTTGAAATTCATGAAACATGGCATGTTATCATGGAGTGGCATCAACATGCTATGGTAAAAAAATTGTCCCATTTGGGGCAGGTTTGGTTATATGCTTCTCACAAACCAGAGCTTCTCACAACAAGCATGATGGTTTTCGGTAGGGAACATGCCACCTTTGGGGACGAAACGATATCCATTGCCTCTTATTTCTTTCAATTTTTTCTCGTGTCAACATAGAACAATAGGAGTGTTATGTGAATTTTTGTGATTTCTCGGGGTTTGATTGGACTTTTTTATGTATTAACCGGTTTTCAACGCATTTATGTGCATAATTCAAATTTGGACTACATGCACATGCTCCAGTGCATATAAATTGGTTGAAAAATCAAATATGTGTCCTTGGGTGCGTGCTTAGGTCCCATGGAAGAAATGGGAATGAATTTCAAAAACCAGGGCATCGTTGATTGCCGGTGAAACATTGAGATGCCTCGTTTTTAAATTCTAGTGAATCCAAAAACTCGTCTGAAATTCATGAAACTTGGCATGCTTTCATGGAGCGGTATCAACATGCCGTGGTAAAAATTTTGTCCTGTTTGGGGCAGGTTTGGGTATATGCTTCTCACAAACCAGAGCTTCTCACAACAAGCATCATGGTTTCGGTAGGGAACGTCCCACCTTTGGGGACGAAGCGATATCCACTGCCTCTTATTGCTTCCAAAATTTTCTCGTGTCAACATAGAACAACAGGAGTGTTGTTTCAATTTTTGTGATTTTTCGGGGTTCGTTTGGACATTTTTATGCATTAAATATGTTTTTAATGCATTTATGTGCATAATTCAAATTTGAAATACATGCACATGCTCCAGTGCATATAAATTGGTTGAAAAATCAAATATGTGTCCTTGGGTGCATGCTTAGGTCCCATGCAAGAAATGGGAATGAATTTCAAACACCAGTGCACCATTGATTGCCGACAAAACATTGAGATGCCTGGTTTTTAAATTCTAGTAAATCCAAAACTCGTCTAAAATTCATGAAACTTGGCATGCTATCATGGAATGGCACCTGACATGCTGAGGTATTTTTCATGTCCATTTTGAGAGAAGGCACACTCGAATAATGACAGCCAACAAAGGCGTTTTGAAAAAATAGCTGACACTTTAATATCTCAAACGTTTGTATAATTCAAACCGTGTGTGTTCTGTTAACCATTCACGTGACACCACGTGTCTTGGTTTTAATGGCTATAGGAGGTGCCGTGCGGAAAGCTGCTTGACCTTGACTGAACGAGAGGCGTGCGAGCGCCGTCCAGTGCGAAGGCTAACCGAGAGGCGTGAAAGCTGTCCTTGATTGCTCAGGCTCACCGGGAAGCATGCGAGCTATATGCTGTGGAGGCTCACTGGGAAGCGAGCCCTTTGACTTCCATGGCCGCCCGCCTTGCTCGCATCCTCTCCATTAATGGCGCCCAAGCCGCAATTTAATTCTCTTTTTAAATATAATAAAACAATCATCGCAAACATTAGTTAGAACACCCATATGCAAACCGACAGCTTCCCCAGGAAGCCAAATGAAAATGTGTCGAGCAGGATTTCTGCTGCTCTTGATCGCAAACGTTTTAGATAGAACACCCATATGCAAAGTGAGAGCAGTGCAGGATTTGTGCATCCCTTCAATGCAAACGGTTGTTTTGGATGACCCGTGTGCAACCACGTACAAACAATTTGGTAAGATTTGTCAATCCTTGTAACGCTGCAATTTGTGAAAATATGAAGCTAAAAATCGCTAGCAGTATCTAATTTTTGCAACTAAAATTCTGTAATTAAGCATAGATTTCATTCATAGATTAAGAAGTCGTTCTTAATTTATACAAACAGTTCAACTCGACAGCTAAAACAACCAAAATTTTCCCCAATTGTTGCCAACCACGTATTGAAATAGCTAGTTCAACTATATATACTAGCTAATTTTAAGTACGTTGTACAGTTCCCCCACATCTATAGTTAGATGAACTGAACAAAATAGCCCCTAAATACTACTACTACTTCGGAGGGGCTTTGTATTACTTCCAGCTGCCTCTCCTCTACTGAGCGCGCTCAGTAAGAGGCAGAGGAGGAGGAGCCTACCGACGAGCTAGGCAACCGCAATACGGTGCCTGCCGCTATTGCAGCTTCAGCGACGCTCATCTCGAACGCCCTCTGCTGCTCCAAACGACCCCTCTCAAAGCGGCGGTTCTCCTCGTAGATCTCCTGATTCCTCGCCTCTAAAGCGGCGTGTGCTACGGCCACGGCGACAGTAAGGCTCTTTGCGTGCTCGACGAGGCGCTCCCCCTCCTCCCGTAGGAACTCGGTGTAGCACGCAAGGTCGCTGACGCACGTGTGGGCATCCACCTCCGCCTCCCGCCTTTGGGCGGCAGTGGCGGAGCGGGTGATGACCTCAGCGGTCGACGGTGGGCTGGCGGCCACGGCGGCCGACGACGGGGTGGCGGCCATGACCACCCCCTCCTGCCTTCGGGCAGCAGTGGCGGAGCGGGTGATGGCCACAGTGGCCGACAGTGGGGTGGAGGCCACGACGGCCACTTCCCACCTTGGGGCAACGGCGGCGGAGCGCGTGATGGCCCTAGCTTTGAACGGTGGTGTGGCGGCAACGGCGGCCGGCAACAGCTACCGACGGGCACCGGCGGTGGAGCGTGTGGTGGGTGTTCCGCGCACACCCAACAGGGCACCACGCGCACTACACTACGCCGGGGACACTACACTACGCTGGGGACTGCGCCGCCGCCGCGTTGTAGCCTCCCAGCTAGAGCTGTCCTCTGATGACGGAGGAGTGGCTGAGCGACGACGATAGACCGGTGCCATTGGTGATTGTGGGTGAGGCAGACGAGATAAGCTACAGGGAGGGAGGGGAAAATGCGACGCATGACTCGCCAGTCATGAGGGTTTTTATAGCAGGCCAGTAAGCATTGGGATTTTTGGTGATTTCACCGAGTCGGGCAGGAAGCTTGCACGGGAACCTGCGAGGTTGCACAGGAATGGACTCACCGACGATTCATTGGTGCCACCTTTTAGCCAAAAGAACGCCCCCGCACGCTGCGCAAGGTTGCGCTGTAAGCCGTCTGCGGCAGTGGGGTGGCAAGGCGTGTGAGAGGAGGACAAAAGGCCACGTACACATACAGTTAAAAAATACGTTTGCGATTTAATTACCTACTATACCCCGTCCTGGTTTATAAGTATGATTTAACTAATAAAATATGAATGCATGTCACCAAAGATTATATAGTTGGATTTGTATTTGAACATAGTTTGCAATTATATAATTTTTAAAACATGCATTAACATTTTGTTCGTTAAATTTGAGGGCAAAGTATGGCACAGAATATAAAGGAGACTATAGACTAGACGACGGTGGTAGCACACGGCCGCTCTCTACGCAGCGACGCAACTGTCGACCGGCTTGTAGGCGACCATTTCCTGCCTGTTCAACTGCTCTATGTGTGTGGTTGCTTGCGGTTCAAGCGGCCGTGGCGCGCTCTGCTCGCATCCCGCAGCGCGCGCTCTACTCTCGCATCCCTCCGGGTGCTCTGCCCTCGTCCCTACACACGCGCTGCCAGTGTTTGGGGCCGTCGCACGATCACACACGTTCGTGTGCAAGCGGTTGTTCCGGGCGCGGCACGATGATGCAGTTACCCACCACAAAAACTATCATGCGGACGCACCGAGAATCCACGCCGCCCGGCCCCCTTTTATTCCTGCGGCCATTTACCTTCATCTATCGTCTCACACGACACAATAAGCACACCCACAGGACACATACAGAGAGGACATCCAGCGGTTCCAATGGCACTCCCCGTGGCTCCAATGGCGCTCCCAGCGGTCGACGAAGACAACGGCGGGCAGTTCACCACGCATCACGTAGTGGACACCCGCATGAGCAGGAAGGCCCTCTCGGTGGTGTACACGAACGATCCAGTATCGGTGGAGAGCTCCATCCAAACTATGGAGCAGTTCCTTGCCGAGGACAAGTACCGAGTGGTCAACTTCGACCTAGAGTACACCATCGGTTGTGCTGGGCACGATCAGGAGGTTGTCGTTGCCCAGTTGTGCGTGCGACATGACGTCCTCGTCTACCACTACCACCTTGCCACAAGGCCTTGCGAGCATTTCTCCAGGTTTATCAATAGCTCCGACTACAGTTTCGCTACAGTGGACACCACCAACGATCTAAACGCACTCAAGGTTTTGAACTTGAAATGGCGGAATCTTGTCAAAAGCCAAAGCCACTACAAGGTCTGGGGCAGTGAAAAAAACAAACTGAACTCCCTGGTTGACCTCGCCTCGGCCATCATCGACCCCTACTAAATGAAGATGAAGAATGAGAGCAATAAGGACAGGAACGCCTGGTACAGTGTGCGGCATAAGAGACTAGATGAACAACATGTCAATAACACGGCCATGGACGCGTACACAAGCTATGAGATGTACAGGCGGATCATTAACATGAGGAACTGTCTTCTTCCTGACCCACACAAGGGATCGAGCCACATAACAGTGTCGGCAGCGTCACAAGAAGTAGATAACTAGACGATCATTTCTCCTACTTTAGAATGCACACAATTGTTTATTGAGGTGTGTGCGAATGATCTGTATAGTCACTTATGTAATTGGATGTTTATTTTCGTTATATATATACATGTTATTCTACTGTAGACAGAGCAAATCACACGGCTTATTAGCAGCAATCATCTGTGTTATTATTGGCCTTCGCACACATTTTTTATTACGGACCTGTTTGCCGCATATCACACACACCTTGATCTGGCTGACCATTTTATTTTCTGTTGCCTAATCATAAATTGTTCATCCGAGTGAATCGTATGCTCTATATCGCACACGCCTTCATCAAGCTGCCCGTTTCTTTTGGTCCGCCTCATCGCAAACAGTTCATTGAGCTGAATCGTATACCCTGCATCGCACACGCAACTAAAATCTGAACCATGTTTGATGCATCCTCCATCGCAAACGTTTTGCACCTTTTTTGATGGTTCTTTTACATCACCGTTTGGGATTATGGCATCGCACACAGTTTCGTCGAAGGGTCTCTGATCATAGTGTCGTGTTTGGACCATCCTACAGTAGTGGCCTACTACTACGTGCAGACCGCCGACGACGACCAGGAGTAGTTTAGGAGGATCCCAGGCAGGAGGCCTGCGCCTCTTTTGATCTATATCCCAGTTTGTGCTAGCCATCTTATGGCAACTTGTTCAACTTATGTCTGTACTCAGATATTGTTGCTTCCGCTGACCTTTCTATGATCGAGCTCTTGTATTCGAGCCCTCGAGGCCCCTGGCTTGTAATATGATGCTTGTATGACTTATTTTATTTTTAGAGTTGTGTTGTGATATCTTCCTATGAGTCCCTGATCTTGGACGTACACGTTTGCGTGTATGATTAGTGTACGATTGAATCGGGGGCGTCACAAACACGCTAGCACTCTTTGGACTACAACATCATACACCAAGGATAATTCCGCAGCTAGGTACCCTCTGCCCTGTTACCGACGATGTCCATGGTGGACACCATGCACGATAGGTCTTTAGTAAAATGCTACTAAGATTTTTTTGAACATCTTTTTTGTTTTCTAGAGTAACTCGTGGAGTACTGTAAGATCGAGAAGAGGTGTCTAGAGGGGGGTGATTAGACCCTCAACAAAGAAAAGTAGCAGTTTTTAATTTCTTTAAGTTAAGGTGGATTTTTAGCACAAGTTTAAACATTCACAATACATTTCAAGCAAGCAAGGCAAGAGTATAAGAGCAGCGGAAAGTAAAGCATGCAAGTTGCAAGAATGTAAAGGGATGGGATTGGAGTATGCAAACGCAATTGGAGACAAAGAGATTTTTGTGTGGTTCCGATAGGTGGTGCTATCGTACATCCACATTGATGGAGACTTCAGCCCACGAAGGGTAACGGTTGCGCGAGTCCACGGAGGGCTCCAGCCACGAAGGGTCCACGAAGAAGCAACCTTGTCTTTCCCACCATGGCCATCGCCCATGAAGGACTTGCCTCACTTGGGTAGATCTTCACGAAGTAGGCAATCTCCTTGCTCGTACAAACTCCTTGGTTCAACTCCACAATCTTGTCGGAGGCTCCCAAGTAACACCTAACCAATCTAGGAGACACCACTCTCCAAAAGGTAATAAATGGTGTGTTGATGATGAACTCCTTGCTCTTGTGCTTCAAATGATAGTCTCCCAAACACTCAACTCTCTCTCACAGATTTGGATTTGGTAGAAAGATGATTTGAGTGGAAAGCAACTTGGGGAAGGATAGAGATCAAGATTCTTGTGGTTAGAATGGAATATCTTGGTCTCAACACATGAGTAGGTGCTTCTCTCTCAGAAAATGTATGCTGGTAGTGTAGGCATCTTCTGACGGCTCTCTCCATGAATGAAGAGTGGGTGGAGGGGTATTTATAGCCTCCAGACAAAATCTAGCCATTACACACATTTCACCAAACTCAGTGGGACCGAATCAAGAAACTCGATCAGACCGATATGGTTCAAAATGTGAACGTTAGGAATTTCGGTGGGACCGATATAATCAACCCGGTGGGACCGATGTGCTAGGGTTAGGGTAAAATCTCAACTCGGTTTGACCGATTACACAAACTCAGTGGGACCGATTTTGGTAATAAGAAAAATAGAGAGTTGGTCAAGCAAACTCGATGGGACCGATTGTGATAAGGATCAACGTGATGATCCTATAGTTTTTGCCTGATCTTTCACCGCAAGACAATTAGATAGCAAACCTTCTAATCACGTGATCAATCCACGCAACCTGAAGATGAGGAAATGAATCGAGCAAGCAACGTGAAGATCTACAACACGCCTCAAACCTTGGCACGATAATCCTTGATCACACATGAACCTTCATGCAATCATCACTTTATTTCATAAAAAGCAGCGCCGTCCCCGGAGGGATAATTCACCACGTGGACACAATGTTCAAAACTCAATCTAAAAATTTCACCCCCTCTAAACCTAGCCACTGGCCTCCTTATATAGGCATCTAGAAAACTAGTCGGTTGGATAGGCCCACACCGAAACACACAAAATAAAAATCCTAAGTGACCCATAACAACACTTGGAAATGAAAATAGATAAAACTAGAACCGACCAAGTACATGGTTTGGTCACCCTGTTTGGCACACCTCTAACTTGGAGGAGTCCTGAAGTAGGGCTTCACCTCCTCCTTCATGGGAACAACATGAGGTATTGGGATGCCCTCATCATCCTCCCCCCTTGAAAAGGCATTGTCCTCAATGCTAGAGGGTCTTCTCTAATGAGTGGCATCAAATCAGCAACAATGGCACGCTTCGCCGCCATCTGCAAATCTCGCTGACCCGCCACACCACCTCTTCCCTCTTGACTACCTGTACTTGTCACTGTGGGTGGCACCACCTTCCGTCGCCACATAAGCTTGGACTTAGGCGCCAGCAGCTTCTTCTTCTCCACTGTCGATGGAGCTCGTTGTTGCTGAATGTGGAACTTCTTTGTGCAACCTTGCAAAATAGGAGCAATGCCCGGGCCACACAATTGACGAACACATCTGGCTTTGCCTGTGTGCATATGCATAGCTGCTCGAACAAATCTCCCCCAACTGGGTCAACAAACATGCGGTCTACTACCCGCTCCTCCATAAGCACCGAGACACGAGCAACACAACTATCATCTGTCCGAACAACTTGGCCGACACAAATTGGAAGTGTAGGACTAGCTGCAATCTTTTTCATCTCACCACTAAGAGGCTTGACATCAACCGACTTGTCACCAACAGGTACAACTAGCTTGTCATCGACAGGCACGGATGAAACAATATCAGTACTAACACTCCTCCCATCATGCTCCTCGTTCAGAAGATCAACTATCCTATGTTTTGGCTTGGCCTTGTGCACTTTCTCCTTGCGCACCACCAACACCACATCAAACTTGATATGATCATCTGTCATAGGCTTCAACGTCCGTTGTTTGCCATCATGCAAAAATGTATGTGTAATAATTATTTTATGTGTAATAATTAGGCACTCCCTTGTGGCCGCCGTGGACCCAGCTGTTAGCCTCTCCATGTATAGTACACTTCCGATGGAAATCGTTCCTTGACCACGCCGTGTCGAGAGCACCAGGGCGGTGGACGACAGCGAGGCCTAGGAAGGGGATGACGCGGCAGTGGAAGCCCGCGGGGAGAGGAGTGTGAGGGTTCACTGGTTCGGCTGTGGTGTGAGGCTGTCGTCGCCACAGGGCCTGGCCAGCGATGGGAATAGTAGGGGCGATGAGGCCTCTATGGCAGCACAGCCGGGCATGGGAGGCAGGAGCATGCGATACGACAGGCGCTGCTTTGGGCGGCAGGAGCAAGAAGACCAGAGGTTGAAGAAGCACTACGGCCGTTGGATGGACATCATACGGTCACTGGAGCTAGAATCGTTCATATTGACTAATTTGACAAAGCACTCCATCCCCATCAACTTAGTAGGCCCACAAGTCAGCCTCCCACCAAGGTGGGTCCCAACTAGCAGGGGAGTATTCATTTTTTTTGTGCGTAATAAGGAGGCACCCCCGGTGGGTTCGAGCTGATAGGCGGGGGAACATTTTTTCGCGAAATACGTTGGCCCGTCCGGTGGGTCCCAACAGTCAGTGGGAACCTTTTTTTCTCCAAGTATGGTGGCCCGTCCGGTGGGTCCCTGCTGTCAAGTGGAGGAATAATTATTTTCCGCGTAATAAGGAGGCACTTCCTTGCGGCTGCTGTGGACCCAGCTGTCAGCTTCTCCACGTACAGTACTCTTCTGATGGAAGTCGTTCCTTGACCACATTGACCACGCCGCACCGAGAGCACCAGGGCAGTGGACGACGGCCAGGCCTAGGAAGGGGACAACACGGAGCCGGGAAAGACGCGGCAGTGGGTGCCCACGTGGAGAGGAGTACGAGGGTTCACTGGTTCGGCTGCGGTGTAAGGATGTCGTTGCTGCAGAATAACAGGGGTGTGGGTGAGTGGAGGGGTGCCCTGGCCAGCGGTGGGAGTAGTAGGGGGCGGTGAGGCCAGCACGACAGCACAGCCGGCCACGGGAGGCAGGAGCAGGCAGCACGGCCGGCACTGCTTTGGGCGGTTGGAGCAAGAAGACCAGAGGTTGAAGAAGCACGACGCCCATTGGATGGACATCGTACGGTCACTGCAGCTAGAATCGTTTATATTGAATAAGTTGACAACGCCCTTGGTACGCATCAACTTAGTAGGCCCATAGGTCAGCTTCCGAAATGGTGCACCCCAGATGTCAGGGGGAGGAATCATTTTTTGGGCGGGTGAAGCTAGAATATCCGATATTGAAGAAGAAGCATGGCATCCGTTGGATGGACATCCAACGGCCACTGCTGCTAGTACCGTGTGTTGACTATAAGTTGACAAAGCCTTGCATACACGTCAACTCTCCGTTTTTGAGGGGACATGTCAACTTAGTAAGGCCACAAGTGTGTGGCAGAGAACTTATAACCCATTTGAGATTTGTAAGAATGTGTAGCCAATTTTTGAATTCTAATGGAATTTACTACAACCCATTTACAGTTTGTTAAAAGTACAACCCTTTTCAACCAACCATTCAAAACAGAATTCAATAAAATTTCCCACATTTTGATGGGATCCGAAATATTTTTATCCCGAAATTTCTAGTCAGATTAAATACAATTTCAATATAAATTTATATTACGTAAAAATCCAACAAAACATTGCGCTCGCAACAATTAATGAAATTAAAATTTTCAATGTCCAAAAATAATATTTTATGAAGTAATTATGTGTTTCGTGCATTTTTTATAGTTACTGCCTAGTTTTTATAATTACATCCCATTTATTATTTCTTAAAGCCCATTTTCTTGTTAAGCCTAATGCATCCCTCCTAGGAAGGATCTGCAGCCCAGCGGGGCGGAGAATAACAACTTGACCTTGCCTGGGTATTCCTAAAAAAAGGTATAGCAGGGCTAGCCATTTTCAGCTTGAAAAAAATTAATATTTGGGCTGGATATCTGGCCTGGGCTAGACAGGCCACAGCCCGCCCAGTTAATAGCTGCAGCGATGATTTCGTTGTTGTTCAGAGGAGAAAAATTAATATCTGGGCTAAACATCGCTCAAGAAAAACTCTGCAGTGCTCGCAACTCAAAAACACAAATACTGCTCGAGGTACTTGGTCCCAGCTGTCGCCCGCTTCTTGTGCAATTCTCTCATTTATTGACTACATTGGTTGGCAATGGTGTGGGACCGTGATGTCAGGAAACCAGGAGGAAGCAAAAAAAATATAGTTTTATATACTAATAAGGAGGCACTTGCGTACGTGCGGCTATGGACCTGGTGGGTCCCCACTGTCATCCTCTCTAAGTAAAGTCATCTCCTCATCCTCATGTCCGTTGACCATGTTGACAACGCGAGACGGTGGCACCACGACAAGCGCAACAACTCGAAGGATGACGGAGAGGGCCTCGCGGGCCCTACGGATGGTCTGATACAGCGCCCGCTGCTCATTCGGGAAGCCAGGATCATAGGGCCACATGTCCGCGGCGGCATTGTCATTCGCTTGTTCACCGGTGCTCGTTGAGGAGACGGAGATTGCAGCAAAGGTCCGCCTGTGCTGGTAGCTCTTCCGCTATTAGGGCGTTGAAGTGCGGCCGCACCTGCTCTCTGGTGAACACGGCATGAACCGGCTTAGACAGTGGCGCCGGCTCCTGGTCGGAAGCTATGTCCATCGTCTGATTGTAATCGCTCAGCTCGGCGAGGTAGCTGGCGAGCCAGCATGTCCGGCTGCTGGACCGACCCGCTGCCAAGCACGAGACCGACTGCCCTAGACCACCCAGACCGCCTCCCTCGCCCGCGCGCGCTTTCCACCCGGAACGGTCAGTGCCGCCCGCCCCGCTTCCCGGTGCATGCGATTGCTCCGCCTTCAAATGACACAAGTGCCGTCCGTCCTTCTGATGCCCACATTAATGATACGCGGTTGCCGAGGCGGATACTCCGGTGCCACATGTCCGTCCCTCTGCCGCCCACCATTGCTATATAAAATGCTGCGCCTCCCATAGCGGCAGTCATCCGCATCCGTTCCTATTCTCCTATCCACACCACTACTGCCCACCATGGCTTCCTCGTGCTCCAGCGCTATTTGGGACAGGAGGACGACGGACCACAAGGAGATGGCAGCCATTCTTGCCGACTGGCTGGCCGGCAGGCAGCCGGAGGACGACAACGTCCCAATGGAGAACATGGTAGTCGATGATCCGGCGCCAACCCCCTCCTCCGCGCCATCGTCGCCGGTGCATTGCACCATGACCATCGGCGAGGCCTGTGCCCAATATATGGACATGGTGAGGCAGAAGCGTGACGAGCAGTTCCGGGAAGCGCAGGCCGACGCCGCCTACAACCACCATCTCCTCGAGGAGCACCTGCAGGTAGAGGAGCAGATCGCCGCAGAGCAGGCGGAGCAGGAGGCGCTGCTTGACTCGTACCGCTCCTCCCGTGAGGGCCGCCTCGAGCGCTGGCAGTTCCGCATGCGGGTGGCGGAGGCTGTAGCCGCATACAAAGAGGGCGATGAAGCGGGCGAGGCGCTGTTTGGCGAGACTGAGGACGAGGCAGAGGACAATGCCGGCTCCGACGAGTCCCCGCTCCGCCGGCGTCGATGAGGCCCTGCTTTGCCGAGGCCCCGCGGTGCCAACAACGAGGCAGAGGGCACCGCTGGCTCCGCCGAGGCCCCACCCTGCCGGCAACAAGGGGGAGGATTTCTCCCGCTCCACCGAGGCGCCGCCCGCCAGCAACAAGACAGAGGATATCGCCGGCTCCGCCGAGGCCCCGCCCTGCTGCCAACGAGGCCGCCCCACACAAAAAACAAGGAAGAGTAGAACATGGTAGGACACCGCCGCTCGGGTCCAAGTAAGGCCACCGCTGCTACCCTCCGGTTGCTGGCACTGAGCTGTACATCATGGAGCAATTCTATGATTACAGGATGATTGAAGAGCGCTTCGTGGTTGAGCAAGCTCATGAGATATAGTCATTTGCTAGAGAACTTGAGCACTTCGGTTGTATGCTACCGGACAAGTTTGTTGTCGGAGGTATCATCACTAAGCTTCCTCCTTCATGGATCTCATTGGCACTCTTGATGTGGAAGAAAAGGCGAGAGCAAAGGACACGCGTGCTCGAGGAATGGAGGGAGGATCTAGTGCCAATCTGGTACAAAAGAAAAACTTCCATACCCACAAGTTCAAGAACAAGGGAAAGTTTGATGGTAAAGCAAAGTTTGATGGGAAGAACAAGGCTGTGCAACACATGAACTTCAAGAAGAAGAATGACAAGAAGAAAGGTGTTTTTCATGTGGGGATCCTGATCATTGGGCTCCTAGTTTCCTAATCGCTATGACAAGCTAGGCGGGTTGACCACTGACGGCCGGTTAGCTTCTTGGCGGCGACGTGGAGTCGGAGAGCTATGTTGGAGAAGGATGCTGCTTCTACCTAACTACTGGTGCAGTTGGCTGACTGACACGTGGGCCCAACAGGCATCTGGGCCACATGTCAGTTACGTAACTACACTTAAAGTTAAGTCACTGAAGCTTCTGTTTGGCTCAGCCGAACATAGGTGGGTAGCTTCGGTTAATTAATTATACCTCCAGCACACCCCTTTTTAGTTGAAGAATGTATGAAATGTAATGAAATCCGGCATGTTTATATGAAATCCGACCGTGTATGAATGAATTTATTTCGATTAGTTCGAATTCTTGTATCACTAGCATTGGATGAACATGCAAAACAATACGTACTAGCATTATTCCCAGGATGATCACCACGTTTGCAGCAGTTTCACATGTACTCCCTCTGGTTCTTTCTAGTCTGCATACAAGTTTTTTCTGCAGTCAAAGTATCTCTACTATGCCAATCCTATAGAAAAAGTATGCACACAGGCCTGGAGTACAGAGGAACAGAAGGAGTACAAAGAGTTTGAGCAGCTTTTTAGCGTTCCCGTACATTACAATCAAACACACAGGCCTGGCAATTCATAGAGAACATTCAAAACAATCGATGATTATGCATCTCAGCGATTCACATGTCAGAGCCAATATTTACTTCACAATTAAAGAATAAAGAAAAAATGGATCGACGCTGCTGACAGCAAAGGGCGTCCCATTCGAAAATATCATACACATGTCTTCTTGCTAAAATCAATGAGAAAAATTTGACAAGGTTTTCCCATTCCAAATTATCAAATGCCTACGATTATGGAACGGGAAGGGTTTGCCATCAGTTCGGACATTGACATGGCACCTCGTGCTAAATAAACCAGCTGTGTAGTTCCACCAAAATTAACCAAATCCGCGCTTAGCTTGTATGATTTCGCCCTTATATGTTGCAACGCCTTGAACTTATCGGCACCTCCTTTCTTGAGATGGAAATGAATGATTCAATGTATTCATGAATATTTTGTGCAATTCCCATTGAAATCAAGCTGAGCACCCCTGTTTGCACAAATACAAAAAAAGCGATTAGTATAAAGCAAATAGTACTATGAATTGACAGTTTAAACAGGCACCTACATGGTCCATGTAGAGCACACTTTTAGAAAAATGGAACTCACCGGAAAGAATCCTAGAACAACATTGTACTCGCGCATCACAGCAAGAAAATGGAGATTTGTTAGTCCTTCTGAGCTGAAGTTAGTTTGGTCTTGTGGGGGGTAATGTAACCATCCTTCAACTGTTCCTTCTGATGAGAAGATAGAGAGGGCTTCTTCATCCTGGCATAATCGGAACTAGTCACTTCGCGTACTCCATATTCTTCTTCAGAGGAGGATGATCCTGTTGTGCAAAGATAAGAGGATAACTAAATGCTAGCATCCCTGTGTGCTAGAAAAGGAAAGGAAATATTTAAAACATCACAGATGAAGCACTTCTCAAGGACAATACCACTTTTTGATGACAGTATCTAAACAGTAGCACAACACCAATAGAGATGACAAAGCTCAATCATATGGATGAAATCAGTGAGCGAGTACCAACCTTTGTCAAGAGGCTTATTGTGTAGAGCATACAGATGAAGCACTTCTCCGGAACCATCTGTTGCTATCTACTGTGGTGGCCATGCTTACTATATACTCCTCGATTAGATTAATGTTTCCAACATCTTCTTGTGCAGTTCCACTAAAATATATGGTATCCTCAAAGAAGGTCCCTGTTTGCACAAGTAGAGATAATTATGTATTACATTAAGAGTGGCATCAAATCAGTGGCAAAACAATTGCTCGATCCAGCCATAGCAATAAATTAAGATGCAAAACTATATCATTACTTGTGTCATCACAGTTCCAGTGCTTCATTACAGCACCAGGAGTTGATTTTTGTTTTTCTTCCGCTTGTTCTTCCCCTTCATCACATGGTTCAATAACAGACAAGCTTCACCTTCAATGTAAGATTTGGCATGTCAATTAGGTTGGACAAGTATAGCACTAAACAATGAAAATAATTTTCTAATGAAAGTGGCAAAATACAGGCCAACAGTTGTGAAATATCCTTATCTTACCTCAATGAGATATTGCGGTGCACATACATATTGGAAGTCTTGTCTCCATTTGTGCAGTTCACTAAAATCAAGCAACATTACCGTACAAGTAGCACAACACATGAAAGCACACTGCAGAATCATGTGAAAGAAGGCTAGTACTAACCTCTCATGACGCGGAATTCAAACAACTCACAAGAAGAAGATCTGAACCAAATTTGCCAACACGGATAGGAAGTAAGATCTCTTCTTGTGCAGTTCCACTAAGATCAAGCAATCAAGCAACATTGTCGGTGTGACATTTTGGTTGAACTGCACAAAACACTCTTAAAACAAAAGTGTTTTGTGCAATGCAACAAAAGGTCACAATGGCAACAAGGTGAAGTAGATAACCCAGTTTACACAGAGGTGTAAAGGAAACAACTAGTGGGCAATAACGGTGGATGACACAGAAGCCAACAAAAGAAGCATCTACCTTATCTAAATGGGAAAGAAAGCAAGACAGTAGCATTTCTCAAACGGTGGCATTGATTAATATTAACAGAGAGATTATATTAACAATAAAATTTGTTAAACATGTAATTTGCTTTTAACTATGGCATTGCATCAATTTTCTAGTGGCATTATTAGAGGGTGCTTGTTTACAGGGACATTTTGGTGGAGGGACTAAAAAAACTCCGTGTCAGTCCCATCTAAACCAAACAGGAGGAACTTTTAGGAACTAAAAGTGGGCATTTGGGACTAAGGAAAGAAGACCCCGAGGGAGAGTATTTTTGGGACTTTTTCCAACAGTTGCCCCTGCCATGCATCGCACCTTGTCTCTATTAGTTCATTACTAGGGGTAACATGGTTTTTTGGCATGTCATTAAATAACCTCTAGTCCATGTTTAGTCCTTGGAACCAAGCAGGTCGGGACTAGGGAGTTTTTAACCAAACAGGGCCTTAGATTAACAACAGCTAAAGAGTTGCACGGGACAGTGGACGCACCAGCACCATGTGCATCTACCGATGTACTGGGGTGATGCACAGTCTGTTGCAACAAAGAACAAACAACGAAGGAGCATATTTGTGTGGGTCCCAGTTTTGTTTTCTTTAGACACCTTTCCCTATGTGAGCGCAGCAAATCTAGTCCTGCTCAAACTCTATAGCCTTGTCCCCCAAAACAAAAGATCAGTTCGTTATAGATCTGCGTACTGCATTTGTCATTGTTTTCCCTTTTCGACCAAAGTAGGTGCTGGATAGCCAGTCTGTACTAGTACTTTCCCCACTTCCTTTCCTCTGCGAACCATGCCCTAGATTTATGCTATATAAATTTCCCCACAACTTTCCCCCATTCCTGTCCTCTTTGAACCACGTCTTAGATTCATGCGATACAACTTTCCCCACTACTTTCAACCTTCCTTTCCTTTTTGAACCACATCCTAGATTCATGCTATACAACTTTTCCCACTACTTTCCCCCATTCCTTTCCTCTTTGAACCACGTCCTAGATTCATGGTATACAACTTTCCCCACAAATTTCCTGTTTGATCCAACACCTAGATTCGAGTGCAGAAGCGGAAAAAGCCCACATGCAGCTAGCGCAATGCATGTGGAATAAGTAAATTATACCTTAAGGTTCTTGGGGTGTGGTTCGGTGGCGAACGGAGGCCGTTCGACCCACACTTTGTACGGCGGCGAAGAAGAAGGGGTTGGAGGCCCTCCCGCGCCGCCGCTGGGTGAAAGTGAACAGTTGTGCCGGTAGTGGATTCCCTCCCTCGCCGACGGTGACAGCGTTAAGCCTCCTTCCCTTCCCTGTGGACGGATCCTACCGGCTCTTTGACCAGTATTGAGGGGAGAGAGAGAGGCCAACGAAGTCTTGTTTACATCTGGAGAGGATGAGAGAATGTGAAGAGAGCAACTACAAGCAGACCAGCAGTGAGGGGGGAGAGAGAAGCCAACGAAGTCTTGTTTAGATCTGGAGAGTGTGAGAGAGTGTGAAGAGAGCAACTACAAGCGTTGAGGCTCCAGCATGTATATATATACTCGAGATAGTGTGAAGAGTGCAAACCCTAGAAAACAAGCGCCGAGGCTACAGCTTATATGTGATGAGGTGATTATACGGTCACTACAAGATCGTATAGCTCCATATCCATCCATTTTGACCAGTCAAAGAATCCTCCTGGCACGAATTATGCTCAAGTGTAGTTATCGAACCCGAGACCTCAAGTTTAATGAGAGAACAGGCTAACCAGCTACACAACCCTCCCGTTATGTTCGACAAGAGGAAAATAACCTTTTATACATTCCTGCATTCGTGTGACAAGCATGTCGTGTTTTTTGTGTGTGGGAGTCATTGGGATTTAAATCATAATCGTTTCATGTGGCTTTGGTGGTAAGACTATCCATGGTGGTGCAAAAATAATGCAGCCTTAGTCACCTTACCTCTCTCCACGTAGTACGTTGGGTCCCACCAGTCAGAGGGCGAAACAATAAATTAATAAGAAAAATGAAAAGCATCAGCGGTGTATCTTACCTCACACATCTCACTACTGCTCGGGAACACTGTCCAATTGATCCCTCTATTCGCTCACATACTATTTTAAGTGAATCCTTATTATAACATGCACACAATTTTGGGCACTTGTAATCGAGCTAAGTCAGTATGCCACTGTATCTTGTACGACTACCTCTGTCTAGGTGTAATAAGTCACATTAGAAGGTGCAGCGGGACTAAGGTGCAAGCAGATTGGAGGAGAAGGAGAAACTTGACCGGTCATTCCTCCAATCAAAGCCCTGATTTCTGTCTCTAAACACAACAATTAATCCAAACAACTAAGAGATGCCATTTTAGCTATCATGCAGGGCCACGTATTAACTCGCATGCAAGCCGACTTTGATTTCTTGACTGATCAACGCATAGTTGTGCTCCATGCATTGGGTTTCTGGGGGAGATAAGAAGGTAGAGTAAGGAGCGTTTCGTTACATTGCTTAGGCTGGTCATAGTGGTGAGTAACTTGGACTGGTACAACATGCATATGTTACTAGTCTATGTTATTACTACGCGAAGTTCGCCGTTGGAAGCGAGCCGATCTGGCTCTCCTGAGCTAGCAAGGTTTTTCTAGCCCACCCAAGCTAGCTAGCCCACAAAAGCTAACATATTTTAACAGTTCCAAATGCCTAACCTTGCCCGGCTATGCTATAAGCTATTCTTGCTAAGGATCCAAACGCTCCCTAAGTAACAACGCTCCCTAGCAACAAGGCCAGGAGGGGATTGAGATGCGAAGTTAATGGACGACGCCTAAACATGTTGGGAATATCTGATTTCCGTAGGATGACTTAACACCTATACAGAGGGAGTACTACTCCTCAGTCCAGGTTTGATGGAATATTCATCACCTCTTCTCTTCTTGTACGTACTCTATTCGTATCTCACTTCCTGTGGCTTCGCACTCGCACGATTTTCCTATTCTATGAACCTGTGTGTGCGTGTGCGTGTGTGTGTTTAACAGCATGTGTGTGTTAGAGAGAGTGACAAATCGACCTACTCCTACAGAGAGATGGTGTGTAGTGTACGATTTTAGCCGCGAGAGTCGGTGCATCCTCTCGTTTCCGGGCGTCCGGTAGGGACAAGCAGACAGCTGCCACGCCCGCTCCTGACCAGCCTGGCCCACCCAAGCCCCTCCATCGCCCGCACGCGCTTCCCGCCCAAAAAGGTCAGCACCTCTCCAAAGAATCGGTGCCGCATTCATGCCCAGGCAGAGCGGACACGACCTCTCACTGGCACCTGCATTGAAGGGAGAAGCGGATTCAAGAGTGATGGTTGCTTTGTCCATGCAACTTACTGCTGGGTATATGTGATTTGACGGCTCATTGGTCATTATTACTGAGGTGGTAGGACTGCTGGATTTCCCACGCTTTCGGCGAAAGGAGGTACTACTAGATTGCAATTTTCTCCATTCTTACGGCAGAGGAATGCAAGAGTAGTGAAAACACACACGCTCAGTGATTACATGGCCCACCTCACACTATCACCATATTTTCTGGACACCGTGCGACACCTAACTCTTTACATAGTACTCCTCTGTTCCTAAATATAAGTCTTTGTAGAGATTCCACTAGGTGGACTACATACGGAACAAAATGAATGAATCTACACTTCAAATGCATCTCTATACATCCGTAAGTGGTTCATGGTGAAATCTCTACAAAGACTTATATTTAGGAACGGTGGAAGTACTTGTATAGTACTTACTGTAATTTATTAGCGTGATAGTACAATGCTATGAAGCTTCCAGCTTCTATTACATGTATCTTGCGTCCAAGGTTGCCCGTTGCAACATTTCATCAAATACAAAGGAGACTAACATACATGCTATTGCATCTCAATGATTGACAGATCATAGAAAATATGTACTCCCTCCGTTCAAAAATAAGTGTCTCAACTTTATGCTACATACGGAGCAAAATGAGTGAATCTACACTCTAAAATACGTCTATATACATCAGTGTTTCGAGTATGTACTAGTAGTTCATATTGAAATCTACTAAAGGACATATATATATATTCGAAACAATATGATAATCGCTCTAACCAAGGTAGTAGGGACGAGGAGTAAACGGAGGGAGTAGTAAAAAAATTTCTCCTCATCCTCCGAGCCACCGCGTGCGTGGGCGAGGGAGCGGGCGTAAGGCGTACAGTACTAATACTACTCATGTAGTCCCTAGCCATTGAAACAGAGACAGCTAAAGAAAAAATGATCCATGCAGTCCCTAGCCCTTGAACCGTAAGACCTAACCAGGCTTTAATTTCTTGGCAACATTGGCGCTTCCTAAGAAATGAAGTTTGCAACCCTTTGACCATCAGATCATTTTGTGCAGTTTCAGCAAAATCGAGATGAGCATCCCTATGGCAAAGAAATTGAAGAAGCGTGGTTAGAATAAGATTACTGGGACTAGTTGATGAGACATAAACTCATCACAAATACAGTACGTAGAAGCCAGTAGAGGTATGTGCGGGGCAAAGAAGTAGAGAAATATCCACATGGAGTGATGTGGGCAGCTGGAGCAGTGGTGCAAGCCGGCTGTAAAGGGAGTTGTACCTAAGGGATGTCGGGACGTAGCTCAACCTAGAGGAGGGCGGTGGGAGGAGGCAACTACCCACGTCGCGGCAGTGAGCAATGGACGAAGGCAACTTCACTGGCTTTGTGAGAGAGAATGGCGGGGACCCCTAATCGGGACGTGTCTACAGTGGGTTTTCGTCGTCGGCAACGGCGACTACACTAAGCATCCACCCCTTCCCCCGGCGACATGATCTGCTAGGATGTTAGAGACGTGGCCACATTTTTGTGCGAGAGAGTGTGAAAACTGAAGAGAGCAACCCCAGCAAGCAACCGTGTAGGCTCGTCCTGCCTATGTATATAGTGGAGCGGTTTCCTTTTCTCTCCATATGAACCTATTTATATTGCGTACGTACCACTGAAGAAAAAACTTTATCTGTAAATGACGCGGCACCTACTACTCGTTCTCCTATAAACCCTGCGCTTGGCATCTCCAAACTATTAAATTTGCGATTGGCTCTTCGCCTCTTAGGGAAGTTGAGCAATAATGGCACTGATGTATATATCGTTCTGGCTATATGAGACCGAATGAATTGCTGCACGTCCACCACATGGTGAGGGTCGAGGGGCGAGGGAGAGTGCGTACCATTACATCCGTTTCAATATGGACTACATACAGAGCAAAATGAGTGAATCTACACTCTAAAATACGTTTATATATTCCTTTTGTACTTTTGTGCAGTTATTTCATTTTAATAAAGGGATGTGGGGCTTTGCCTCATAGTAAATATTCAAAAAAAATTATGTTTCTATACATCAGTGTTTGGAGTATGTACTAGTAGTTCATATTGAAATCTACTAAAGGACATATATTCCAAACAATATGTTAATATCTCTAACCAAGGTAGGGACGAGGAGTAAATGGAGGGATTACCAGTAAAATTTTCTCCTCGTCCTGCAAGCCACCGCGCGCATGGGCCAGGGAGGGGGCGTAACGCGTAGTAAGCAAGCTTCACCTCATCCTGCGAGCCACCACGCCCGTGGGCCGGGGAGACGGCATACTAAGCAAGCTTCTCCCTGTTCTGTGAGTTGACGGGAAACATCAAAAGTACTCCAGTGTATAGAGCCTTGCCTCTAAGGTAGGCCCCACATGGTTTGCCTCTTTTTTAACATAACGGGTCAAGTCGCAATTTGTTTGTTCTCCTGTGGTAGACGATCCTCCCTCCATCTAGTGGACAGCCAGTACACGTGTGAAATTACCACGTGGGCTGCCTTTTCGTACAGAAATAAGCTCCACCATGTACCCACGCGGGTGTGGGTGGGAAAGAGACGGGAGTACATACGCCGTGCGTGCACCTCTTCTCTTCGTGCATGTCCCCCACCTACGTGGGTGTGTGGGAGGGATACAGACCTAGACAAATGGCGTGTGTGTTCGTGAGTGTTTTATTTTGGGGGAGGTTGATTTCGTGAATGTATTTGTGGGAATACATGTCAATGACATCTCAAACAAAATTTTGCATGCAATGTGTGTGAAATGGAGGCCTATCCATATCATATATAGAGGGTCAGGCGATCCACGAGAAGACAGGGAGGGGTCATAGATGTTGATAGAGTCGAAGAGAGGATCAAGTGGGTGGGTGCGAGATCGATGAAGAGAGCCACCAAAATTGTGTGTGTGTGCAAGTCAAAGATATAGGGCGACTGACCTAGCTATCGAAACGTCAGAGGGCACAGGTCAAGTTTGTGTGTGGCACGGAGACATGACTAGAGCGCTCGATGTATCGGTGTGTGTGGGGGAGGGGTGGGGGAGGGGTAGGGGTAGGCAGAGGCCTAACTATAGAGGCAGAACAACTCGTATATGTGTTGAGAAGGTGAGACCCAGCTATGTCTTGAGGGAGATCGGTCAACATACATACATAATTGAAGGATGGGAAATAGGATGGGACAGAGAAAGAGGAGAGAGAGGGAGGGAGAGGGGTAGAGTGCTGGATGGGTGATGGAGTTGCTTCTCGAAGATGGTGGGAGAGACCTACTAGACAAACTGAGGGTGGAACTGCAATATTATCAATAAGAGTGGGGATGTGTTTCTACGTGTGCCTGTGCGTGATAGATCTGTCGGGACACATCCATGGATGATGAATTGGAACCATGTTTTTGGTAAGCAAGCCTAACTAGATCGGTAGATCAATTATTGTTTGTCAGAGGAATGGAGAGACATAACTAATGAGGTAGATCAATCGACGAGTGGGGAAAAATGAGTTATAAGGACCTAGCTCGCTATATTTATACCGGTAGATCGGTCGGTGTACCCCCATTTGTTAGAGGCAAATAAGGCCCGGCGAGGCGGATAGACAGAGAGAATGGAGCTAGGAGGTGGTGCGAGAGGCCCAGTTACTAGCTAGATAGGGGGAGGAGTGTGCGGTTGTGAGATCGATGAAAATAGGGGCGAGAGTTTACGCGTGTGTGGGACCATATGAGAGACACGAGGCAAGGACACATAAAGGAGGAGATTGAAGGTGCGTGTGTATGTTGTAGGCAGACATCGCTGGAGAGGCTTATCGATGGGTGTGTGTCGGAAAGGAGTTGTGGAGATTGTGGGAGAACGACCTAAAGAAAAAAAAATGAATGTGCGCTTTGGATAGAATGTTGAGGGAGGGGGAGGGCGAGGAGGGTGTGTGCATGCACGAGAGAAATTTAGTGGTAGCTACAAAGGTTAGATGATTGTGTGGGTGTAAGAGACTAACAAAGATCATAATTTGATATGAAAGTGGATTCATATATTTGAATAGGAGATCATAGTGTTTTAAACATATGCATGCATGAATATAGCGGTGATACGCGTGTTGTGGTTTTGCACATGTTATAGCATAATGTGATAATGCATGGTGTTTGCAACTCACAGCTAAATGTTGAACAATCTAAACCATACTATACATCGAACAATCTCACGTTTTATTTGTGATAATGTGTGGCATTTGCAGCTTACAAATAAATATCGAACAATCTAAACAATACTATATATCGAACATTCTCACATTTTATTTGAATTTGTGGTAATGTGTGGTGTTTGCAACTCACATCTAAATACTTGTAGGCATAGGGGGCGGGGCACCATACATAATGTGATAAACACATTATACATATGAGACATGGTTCAGTTTGTGAAGATCTAGCTAGAGCTTGAAATGTACTATGATTTGAAATCAACATAAAGTGGATTCAAAAAATCGAGTTCGAGTTGATATAGTACACATAGTTCATACGTAACTCAAGACTAATCATGTGGTGTGCTGTGAACAGAATACACAAACGATGGTTTAACTTGACAATAATGACGATAGTAGATCTTATTAAAATAGAGAAACGAATTCAAATGCTTTGACTTCACAACAATCATTACTGTAGATCTTATTCAAATAGAGAAACGAATTAAAATTTAGTTCAAATTGAAGTGGTAGTATATACGTTTGGAATGCACTAAAACGTTCACTTGAGTACTAGGTTGCATGCATTATACACCTAGCAAAATATTTTAATTGAACATAACATGAATTCAAAGTTTTGAATGACATTTGTAGTGCGAATTGATTTGGTACAGTACACGTTAGGCTTGTCCGGAAATTTCAACCCGCGCCTTGTTAGCCCGAAATATTTAAGATATCACTACAAAAAAATACACTTCTGTGATGATACATGTTTGTCACAGTAGGTCACATTTTCTGTCATGCATGTACATCCATGACAATTTTATGACAGAATCAAGATAGTCATACCTGTGCTGTCGTAGAAGTGTTACATGACATTACCAAAATTATCATCATGGAAGTGTCTACTTCCATGACGATAAATCGCGCATCACAGAAGTGCTTTCATCAAGGGTGACCGACACGTGGCATCCCCGTAACGAAACGCCGTTAAGCTGTCGGGTCCGGTTTTGGATCCGGTAACCCGCTAACAGCCCCGACCAATGGGGATTTTCCATGTGTAAAATCATCATTGGCTCGAGGAAACACGTGTTGGCTCACCATTGGGACAGATGTCATCCACTCATTGGACCGAATGCGCCTATGATACGTCGACACGTGGCACGGCCGAACAGTGGTCCATTCCTGTGAAAAGGTTGGCCCGTTTGACTTGGCTTACATACCTCCGGCCGGATACCACCATCATTTTGCACAACATCAATAGCAGTGCGGCCGTTCGGGTAGAACCCTTCTCCACCATTGGGATCGGCCTTCTGGACTGGCTAGGCTTGAATATGTATGATGATGCCTACATGAGATTGAAGAAGATAGCAATTGTGGACCCGGCGACAAAGCGACGCAGCTATGACGATTACTATCTCATCGCGGTGTTCAACATAAGGATTTACATCAATGCAAGAGTCAGTAACGGCAAAGGCTGGCGCATGTTGGCGGCGGCAGATTTGTACCCCTACACGTTCGAAGACGTCATGCGCCATCTAGGCCGCATCTTCACGGTGACAATCCAGGGGACTTGTTTCATCTGGTTGCCATCCTATGGTACGGGAGATTACAAACGGAATGCACAAACCATCATTTGCATCCCTAACGGTACTCCATTATTTTGTAGGGACCAGTCATCCCGCGATCAAAATAAGATCGCCGATCCTGGATGCGCATTTGCATCCGCAATTCGGTCGAACTTGGAACCTTGTAGCCGACTTTGGCATATTGGGATCAACTATCTTAGCAGTCATTACCCATGGTACCATTGATGTGCAACATGGTCACGCAATCTACCACGATCGGACCGTCACCATCTACCCAGGTATTCCATTTTTTAACCCTCTCACCTTCTCTTTCATTGTTGTACCAGTACTCTACTTACATACTAGTAGGAGTACTTTTTACCTTGGAGTAATTTTTACCCACTAGCTGCCACCATTTTTGTTTTTCCATGTCTTACTATCTCATCCATGTAGCCAAGAGTGGCTATATATAATAAGCCGGTTATTTTACTTCCTCTATACCGGAGTTGTACTACTTGCTACACAGTATTCCTGACCGCCATATTTGAGCACAACATTATTATGCATGGACCTTGACTATGTACGTCACCATGTGTCCAGATCTGAGATGCCGCATGTACCAGATGAACGACGTCGAATTCGACCCCCGTGATGCCACGTGGGTGCCAAGGAACTCTCTTGGAGAGTACTCGCTTTTCATTGGGGACAGCTACCCCATTGTGAAGCGGATGCCACCTTCCGTGCACGGCATGGAAAGCCTGCCATTCATGAAGCATGGTTGTGTCTTCAGTGCGCACCGCCAGATGAACGACATGCTTGGACACGCTATCCCTGATTTATGCCACTTCAACTTGGATGAGTCTCCATCGTGTGGAACTGGACTAGAAAGCTATGACAATGATTCCCGTTGCCCACCGCTATGGATCGTGCCATCCATGAAGAACACCTAGGACTGGAACCTGGAGGAGGGCATGTAGCCCATCTATAACGTGTAAGTGGAGTACGGTAAATTCTGAACGGTAGCGCTGTGAATATATGTAGACTAGTCGTGCACAAATTTATCACATGAATTGGATATGAACTTGTGTGGCATACTGGCATTTGTCCTTTAGAATTTATTACTAGTAAATGTGTTATGTGTACGTGCAACTTGTGTGGTTGTTGCACGGGCTCCAACATGCTCTTTGAGAAGAAAAAAAGGTAGCACAACTTTGGATATACGTGACGTGGCGGCATCATACAGTAGCTTTGTTTGCTATAGTTGTAGTACGCTCCTACTAGGACGACAACTCCTATAAAACCTTGCGCTTGGCTCTTTGCCTATTCGGGAGGTTTAACAGTTCATACTCGTGTGAACCTTGCACTTGGCTCGTCGCCTCTTCGGAAGGTCCAACAATGATGATACTGCAGTACACATTATGCTTCTGGCAATCTGACACCGATTGAACTGTTGCACGTCCACCGCGAGGGCGAGGGCGAGGGAGAGGGAGAGGGAGAGGGTGTTGTAGTCAAAACCCTCTCCTCGTCCTGCGAACCACCATGCGCGTGGGCGAAGAAGAGGTGTAGTAAGCAAGATTCTCCTTGTTCGGCGAGTTGACGGGACACATCAAAGCAGTACTAGTACTAGTCCATACTGCGTCCTTTCCGGTTAGTATGGCTTAATTTGAAATGAGAAAAATACATTGGTGGTCAACATATGTAACAATAGGCTCTTTACGGTCACTATATATAGTTTTGCGGTGATTATATGATCACTAGCTCATCGTAGAGCACCGTATTGCACCCTACTGACCGGTCACATAGTCAACGTGGCACTTTGTTGATTGGTTAAATTGTCACCTGGTTTCTGGGTCCCACCTGTCAGTTGGCAGAGCAAATAAATCTTCTAAAAAAACAAAGAGTGTAGTACATCTACACTTCCAATGCATTTAGCCTTCAATCTAAATTGATATTGATTGACTAATGCACCAACTTGTGCTCTAGGTATAGGCTACATGTCTATCCTTAATTACAGCATGCAACGACCTTCATTTAATCTTCTTCTCTCAATGGTCGCATGCATACATAAATCTGTTACTTTTGGGCGTTAATTATGCCCTGGTCAATGTGTAAATCTCTAAATGTACAGTCTTTCATGGACATAGGGAGTAGGTTGAGCACTTGAGCGTGAGCATGTGTGGTGTGTCGTGTGCTGTGTGCTGCATGGGTGCGTGAGTGTTGCGTGCGTCCGTGTGTACGTGTGAGTGTTGCATGTTGCATGCATGAACGCATGCATGGGGCTTACTCCCTCCCATTGACATGTTCATATTTCAAGCTTCCTCTGTTCCCTCCATATGGTGATACTCCCTATGTTCCAAAATATGGAGTAAAATCCTCCCTCTGTTCCCAAATACGGAGTAAAATCCTCCTTCTGTTCCCAAATATGGAGTATTTGTCTTTCTAGAGATTTCAATAAGTGACTACGTACAGAGCAAAATAAGTGAAGTGAGCCTGGAGGCATAGGGATAATGCAGAAAGGAAGTCTTCGCGATCCATTATTCCCCATCTCGGTCAGAGAGAACTATTCAACTAGTCTTCGCAGTGAAGTGACAATACACGCTGCAGCAGATGGGACACTTAATTAATAAGCTGAACCAGCGTGTTGGTGTTCCTAAATCAGCCTTACCCAGTACTGCCATCATGTTTGCCGGTAGAGCATGCTTCTTTCCTCCATTAACTGACATATGGGCCCTCTTGTCATAGACACATATGTCATCGGTGTAACAATTTACACTCCGAAGGACGGTATATCCTGGTAGTAGTAGTAGAATTGAGATTTAATGCACTTTCTTCCCCGTCTTCCACTCTTCTTCCTCCTCTCTTCCCCATCATCGGCCGCACACCATTCCCCCATGCTCTCTGCTCACCCGCCCACGCTATCTTCCTTGGTAGCTCGTGGGTACCATATCCCCCTGCTCACTGCTCGGCCACACGAGGAGAAGCTTCTTCGCTCGCCCGCCCGAATCCACTTCCCCACTGGCTCGCAGGCACCGCAAAACCCCAATAGCAGAACCGACTGACACGTAGAGCCGCGATTGGAATTCCCTCCCCGATGTTCTCTTGGAGCATATCTGTAATCGAATGGACCTACTCAGCACCATCCGTCTGGCCGCATGCTCGATGTCTTTGTACCGTCTACTCGTCTACAACCAGCCGGCTCTTTTCAAGACACCCTGCTTGCTGATGCCTGATCCTCGCAGGTGCCCAGACACCGACTTGACAATCCTACAGAGGTTGCCGTGGTGCCCCTGGACATGCTACTAGTACCCGTCCACCTATCCTTCATTCGCGGCCACTACTGGGCGGGCATGAAGGCCAACTGGATCGTCCTCATCCACAAATCCGGTAGTCTGTGGCGTCTCGTGGATATCTACACCCAGCGAGAGATCACCCTTACATCTTTGGATACCGCCGACATCAAGCCTCGCGGCCCACCGACAATCCTGCCTACTACGCACGAGACGCGTCGAGCTTTTGGCTTGACCTCTGTTTGCTGAAGGTTGTAATCTACAAAGTGCGCACACCATCAGAAGACTACATGGCTTACAGGCTCATTGCCGTGTTCAACATGGGATTAGTCTATCTGGAATCCGGTAGCCATACATGGTTATGGCTCATTGTCGATCCTCTTTACCCAACACTTCTATCTGATGCTATAGTGCATGATGGCATCGTTTACGCGGTCGACGCACAGATTGGCTGCCTATACTGGTGGAATCTATCTTCGTGTAATTGTTCTATCTCATGTCATCTTTACCTTAAGAATACGACTGCCTGTTCATTGTTACAAATTTAGAATATATAGTATGTCTATAACCACATCATTGCTATATGTTCCTCTCATTTCCTAGATTTTTATAACCACACATGTTATTTTTAGAGTTGATATGAGAACAATTGGTATCTAATGATTGTTAGAATAGATATTATGAGTATAACCTCATGATTGCTATAAGTTACTCTCATTTCCAGGATTTTTATAACAACGCGTGTTATAAAATAGAGTTGATATGATAACTGTAGTAAGTGCTATAGTAGAATATGAGTAGGCCGTGCCATATCTGTTCTCCTCTTATTGTTACATGATGTTTGAACCATGATATATTGCTAGAATATGAATGCCATTAGCTTATTTTTTTTAACTTGGGGTATGATTATGACCACGACATTGCAATTCTCTGTCTATGATATGCGTCACTGTTATAATAATCTTAATTCCACACATACTCTGAACATGATTGATTATTTTTGTCCTTTTGGTTTCCAATTTGAATTGTTGCAGCAAACTCAAATGTGCATGCCTTCATGATTCCAGGACCTGGAATCATACCAGCCGATGGTTGGTGGTTTATCGCTCGTTCAGCTGATGGTGGTCATTTGATGCTCATTTGGACGTACCAAAATGACCGAACCATTTCATCAAACCACATGCAGTACAATGCCTGGGGCGTTCGTGACATTGATGGCTATGGCTGCTTCATGTTCGAGAAAGATCCCAGCTCCATTGGGCTAGGCGTATTCAACTGGAGGCGGGTTTACAGCCTCGGCGACCACTCCATGTTCCTTGGGGTCAATTATCCGATCATCCAACCAATCATCGATCATATCACCGGCGATGATTACCGTGCTACGCAACTTCCATTTGCCAGGGGGGAATGTGTTTACACATCATACCATGGGTTTCATGAATCACCATATCCAAAGATTCATCGACACAACTTGTTGCCAGATAATCTTCAGTGTGTGAAAGGCATCAAGCTTCCATGCGATGGATGGCTTTTGCAAACCCGACATGCGGCGATGTGGTTCATGCAAATAGCAAATATGCACAACTTGATTCGTACTGATATGTAGACTGAGCCATCTATTCTGCTGTTGTAGCACGACCCCCTTTTGTTGGATATTATGTACTGTTGTTAGTTTGAAGCACTCCTCTGGTTTGAAGGATAGATACCTTTCTGGGATCAAGTGCATCTTAACTCACCTGCGCAGGATGTATTGATAATGATGATGGAGATGTTGTGCAGTATATATATATATATGTATATCACTTAGGCTTCAAGTGCGTACTTGTTAGTTAAACCTATGGTTAAAATGTGACACTAAATACAACTAGTAAGTAGTATAGTAGCAGTACTAGTATACATCGGTCAAATTATTCATCATGTCCACACATTGAATTGATGTGACAACACGATGCACGTGAGGTGACACAAGAATCCTGGCAGCGTGTTCGGGTGTTCTGGACTTCAGATTTGGAGTACCACTTATCTGTCGAAATCTTTCATCATTCACTTAAAATAGTTGACTGATCATACATTGAGTACCATATAACTGGAATTAACTCATGCAAGTCAAAGAAGGATTGGCCGGTGCTACCGGCTGGAGTCAAGTTCAATCCCACGGGTCAGGAGCTTATCGAGCACCTTGAGGCCAAAGTGAGTGCTGACAGCGTGAGATCTCACCCTCTCATCGAGTTGTTCATACCATGTGACGCCCGGATAGTTACGCTGCAGTAACCCTCCGCTAATGATGCCACATCACCTCGATTACTGTGGCTAATCTCGCAATAGTTCGAAACCGATTTGAATTCAATTTAAAAATCAAGCAAACAATAAAATATTTTCAAATATTAAAACTAAAATGTTGGGGTGTTGCCAAATAATGCATAGGCAATTATTGTGGAGAAACCACAATTTTATAAAAGGTGTAAGTGCACTAAAATATTTAAAACAGCAGCAAAACATTTAACAAACTACCCTTTTCAATTTGATAAAAATATTAAACTATTTGTTTTATTGCCAAAAACTTATGGGGCAGTGGCATACTTATTAAAACTAAATTAGGAACCAGTGGTGTAGTTTATAAAACCAAATTCAAAAGGAAATTAAAATAAAAACAGTAAAACAGAAATATAAAATAAAACAAAAATAAACAAAAGAGAAAGCACTCACCCCCCCCCCCCGGGGGCTCCGGCCCAGCAGGCCACCGGCCCAACTGGGCCACGAACCACCAGGCCGGCCCAACCGGCCACCCCCCACTCCCCATATCCCCACCAGGGGGAAACCCTAACCCACGACCCACCTCACTCGCCCCACTTCCCCTCCCCACACCCCGCTCCTCCCTCTGCTCCCCCGATCCAGATTGGATCGGGCACTCGACGGCGCCTCTTGCCGCGCTGGCCCCATCGGCCATCACCCCGCCTTTGTTGCCGGCCGTCCTCCCCGAACCCCCCTCCGCGCGGGTCTCCACCACGCCTCGTCGCAGCCACCAGGAGCGCCTCCGCCTCGACCTCCCCTTCGCTAGACCCCCCCCTCACCGGACTGCTCCTCTCCGCCGCTCGTCCCCGTCGTCCTCCCCCGACCTCCACCGAGCACGCTATCACGATCCCTACGTCCCGCAGTGAGCCCCGACTCCTCCCCTCCTCTGTCTCACGCGCTCACCGCGGCCGGGGCGCGCCCTGGCCGCGCACGGCGCTCCGTCCGGCCGCGCGCACCCCCGCTCCGCCTACGCCCGGGGCCGCGCCTTCCTCGCATGGCCTCCTCCGCCTCACGCGTCCCCACTGGCTGCACATCGGCTCCCGCACCGCCACCTCGCACCGCTGTCGACCTGCTCGCCCGCGACGGCCGCGCCCCGAGACCCTCCCGGCGAGCCCCGTCACCGCTCTCGTTGTTGCTTCGGCATCGCTTCGGCCTCCAGCGGCCGCCCGTGCATCACCGCGGCCCCCGCCCCGTTCCGCGCCTCGCCGGCAACCACCCCGGCGCCAGCCACAACGCCCGCACACCAGCGCCCATTCGGGCTAGTGCCCGCGCGCCCGTTAACCCACCCTGTGTGGCCCCTAGGGCCAATGACATGGGGGCCCCAGCCCCAGAACATTTTTTTAAGGGAATTAAAAAAAATAAATAGATGAATAAATAATGAAATTAATTAATTAATTAATCAATTAACTAATTAATTAACTTAATTAAATCTGATTAAATTAACCAAATAAGATTAATTAACCTAATGATTAGTTAACCTAATTAACTACTATTAATTAGCTAATTAATTAGTATGACAGTGGGGCCCACCCACTAATTAATTTTGATTAGATTAATTAAACTGTTTAATTAAAATGTGTCACTGACTAGTGGGACCCACTGGTCAGGTTGACCAAGTCAACTCTGTTGACTGCTGATGTCAGCATGACATCATGCTGATGTCATTAATTCATTTTTGGATTAATTAATTAATTAAATTCTAGAAATTAATAAAATCTTTAGAAAATCATATCTTTTAATCCGTAACTCGGATGCAAATACTTTCTACATGAAAGTTGCTCAGAACGACAAGACAAATCCGGATACGCAGCCCGTTCGTCCGCCACGCATCCCTAGCATAGCAAACACGCAACTTTCCCCCCTCCGATTCGTCTGTCCGAAAACACGAAACACCGGGGATACTTTCCCGGATGTTTCCCCCCTTCACCGGTACCACCTCGTACCGCGTTAGGGGACATCTAGCATCACGCTTTGTCATGTCATGCATCTTCATGCATTTGTTTGCATTATATTTATTGTTTCTTCCCCCTCTTCTCTCGCTAGACACCGAGACCGACGCTGCTGCTACCTAGTACGACTACGGTGTTGACGACCCCTCTCTCTTGCCAGAGCAACCAGGCAAGCCCCCCCTTTTGATCACCAGATATCGCCTACTCTTCTCTATACTGCTTGTATTAGAGTAGTGTAGTATGTTACTGCTTTCCGTTATTCCTAGCCTGATGCATAGCCTATCCTTGCTACTACTGTTGATACCATTACCTGCTATCCTACTACTTAGTATAGGATGCTAGTGTTCCATCTATGGCCTTACACTCTTGTCCGTCTGCCATGCTATACTACTGGGCCGTGATCACTTCGGGAGGTGATCACGGGCATATACAATATACTTTACACAGTTACCTTACCTGTGATACTGTTCAGAGATGGGGGCTGAAGGGGCAGGTGGTTCCACCCAGGTAGTGGTGGGCCTGGGTTCCCGAAGGCCCCCGACTATTACCTTGTGGTGGAGCGACAGGGCAGGTTGAGACAACCTAGGAGAGAGGTGGGCCTGACCCTGGTCGGCGTTCGCGGATACTTAACACGCTTAACGAGATCTGGGTATTTGATCTGAGTCTAGCCATTTGGTCTATACGCACTAACCATCTACGCGGGAGTAGTTATGGGTATCCCGGTGTTGTGGTATCAGCCGAAGCCTTCGTGACGTCAGCGACTGAGTGGCGCGCGCCGGATTGGACCGGAACGCCACTAGGCTAGGTCTGCTTTCGGCCGTGTACGCAACGTGCAGGTGTGCTAAGGGCGATGGGCCCAGACCCCTGTGCGCATAGGTTTAGACCGGCGTGCTGACCTCTCTGTTGTGCCTAGGTGGGACTGCGACGTGTTGATCTTCCGAGGCCGGGCATGCCCCAGGAAAGTGTGTCCGGCCAAATGGGATCGAGCGTGTTGGGGAATGTGGTGCACCCCTGCAGGGAAGTTAATCTATTCGAATAGCCGTGATCTTCGGTAACAGGACGACTTGGAGTTGTACCTTGACCTTATGACAACTAGAACCGGATACTTAATAAAACACACCCTTCCAAGTGCCAGATACAACCGGTGGTCGCTCTCTCACAGGGCGACGAGGGGAGGATCATCGGTTAGGATTATGCTATACGATGCTACTTGGAGGACTTCAGTCTACTCTCTTCTACATGCTGCAAGACGGAGGCTGCTAGAAGCGTAGTCTTCGAAAGGACTAGCTATCCCCCTCTTATTCCGGCTTTCTGCAGTCCAGTCCACATATAACAGCCTTATTCCAGTTGATACCAATACATACATATGTAGTTTAGATCCTTGCTTGCGAGTACTTTGGATGAGTACTCACGGTTGCTTTGTCCCTCTTTTTCCCCTATCCCTTCTACCTGGTTGTCGCAACCAGATGTTGGAGCCCAGGAGCTAGACGCCACCTTCGACGACGATTACTACTACTCGGGAGGTGCCTACTACTACGTGCAGCCCGCTGACGGCGACCAGGAGTAGTTTAGGAGGATCCCAGGCAGGAGGCCTGCGCCTCTTTCGATCTGTATCCCAGTTTGTGCTAGCCTTCTTAAGGCAAACTTGTTTAACTTATGTCTGTACTCAGATATTGTTGCTTTCGCTGACTCGTCTATGATCGAGCTCTTGTATTCGAGCCCTCGAGGCCCCTGGCTTGTAATATGATGCTTGTATGACTTATTTTATTTGTAGAGTTCTGTTGTGATATCTTTCCGTGAGTCCCTGATCTTGATCGTGCACGTTTGCGTGTATGATTAGTGTATGATTGAATCGGGGGCGTCACATACCAACCATCGACAGCGAGCACGGCATATGCTACACCCATCCTGAGAAACTTCGAGGTAAGACACCGATCGGCCGTCTACTTGCACAAACATATTCCTTTGTTTATAGCTCTATTTTTTTAGACGCGGACCTGGTGAAGCAATTACAATTTGACAGTAAATAAAAAGTGAAACAGGTGACTCCAACATGCCAAAGATGTTATGAAAATGCCAACTACATACACTAAAACCTGTATTCGACAATACTACAGGTATCACACTGAGTGGCCTAAGCAAGAATTTCTTCCAGTGCAATTCCAGGGCATTCAAAAGGGGCACGTGGACACGTCGCAAGATACAGTCGGAGTGCGGCATCCACGCGATGTGGCACAACACCGACAATACCTTGCCGGTGATGGTCAATGGCCGGCAAACGGGCAGCAAAAAGGTTCTCGTGCTGCATAACAACAAGAACTTCGACCAGTAGAGGACCAACTGGGTGATGCACCAGTACCACCTCGGGGACTTGGAGCAAGAGAAGGAGCGGGAGCTGGTCCTCTGCAAGATTTTCTACCAGACGAACACTAGGTCCAGTAGTAAAAATATTATAAGTTAGTTTGGTATTGGTACTTGTACTACCTTGTCGTCCGCAAGTTGGTATTGTTGTTAACGATCTTTTGGTATGAACTTGGCATTTGCCTCTAACCATCATGCCGAGGGTCGACGTGGATATAAAGATGAATCATTTGTTTAGAAACGAATTTTCAGGCACCTGATTTTTATTTGATGGGTAGCATAAGCACCTGCCGTTCGAATTCCCATTTCTCCAAATTTTTCGAAATAAGTGCATGCTCTTATTATCACGATGAAAAAACAATATCCCTGCTGCATCCCAGTTATCAGTCTGTACTTGCAGAATTCTCTCGTTTATTGAGCACGTATATTGTTTTTCCAGGTCGAGCAAGTTTCAACTAGGTTGCAGACTTCCCAGGCTTTGTTTTGTTTTTAACAGGCCTAGCCCATGACGACAACGGGGCACAAAGATCCAGCAGGTATCTACTAGCCTCTGGCCCGCCAGCGTTAGTTATATTTTGTCTTACATCATCCGCAGGCACTTTTTTTACTGAATCAAACACATAGCCAAGTTCTATTTTCCTCTTGAAACGCTTGTCCTACATCCGTTTCCTAATCTCTACCTATAGTTTTACTAGTTCATATACACGTATCATTATATTGAAAATACATAAAATTCCCTTTTCATATTTACATCCTTATTTTTGTTGTTGTTTTCCCTCCCAACACTGATTTTTTACCACTGGTTTTCCCTTAAACCAACTCAATTGTCCCACGTCTTATATGCTTACAAAAACAAAACGTTTTTTGGCAAATCAATAAGTTCTTAAAAATGTTTATCATTTCGGGATTACAAAAGTTCAGACTCCACCGAAATATGCAAAATAAGGTTGAACTTTTTGACCGTGGTCCTGGGTAGAAAATTGGATGTAATAAATTACTTAAGAATTAGCAAATGGGCTGCAAATTATTAAAAAATGGCAAATGGGCTCTATGTTGTCTGTCATAGATTTGGAGGCTGACTTGTGGGCCTACTAAGTTCATGCGTACGCAAGGTTTATGAAAACAGAAACTTAGTCAACAATCGACTCTATCAGTGTCAGACCATTAGATGTCAATTTAACTGTAAATCGTGCTTCTTCAGTCTCTAATCTTCCTGCCCCAGCCGCCCAAACCAGCGCCGTCGGAACCGCCTGCTCCCGACTCCCGTGGCCGGCTGTGCTGCCGGGCAGGCCTCACGGCCCCATCATATACTCGCATCCCTGGCCTGTCTATCCCTCTACTCACCCACACCTCCTGTTATTTTCCGTCGACGACAGCCGAACCAGTCAACCCTCGTACTCTCCACCACGTGGGCAGCCACTGTTGTGTCTTCCCCGGCTCCGTCTCGTTCCCTCCGTAGGCCTCGCCAACGTCCACCACCCTGGTGCTCTCGGCGTGGCGTGGTCAACGTGGTCAACGGGCGACATCCATCGGAAGTGGACTCTATGTGGAGAGGCTGACAGCTGGGTCCACAGCCACACACAAGGAAATGCCTCCTTATTACATGCAAAATAATGATTCCTCCACCTAACATCTGGGACCCGCCGGAAGGGCCTCTGTATTTCGCGAAAAAATGTTCCCTCCGCTGACAGGTCGGACCCACCAACTATATCTTTGCACGCAAGGAAGTGCCTCCTTATTGCACACAAAAAAATGAATACCCCCTGCCAGCTGGTACCCATCATAGTGGGAGGCTGACTTGTGGGCCTACTAAGTTGACAGGATGGAGGGCTTTGTCAACTTAGTCAATATGAACGATTCTAGCTCCAGTGATCGTATGATGTCCATCCAACGGCCTTAGTGCTTCTTGAACCTCTGGTCTTCTTGCTGCAGTCGCCCAAAGCAACGCTGGTCGTGCCGCCTGCTCCTACCTCCCGTGGCCGGCTGTGCTGCCACGGAGGCCTCACCGCCTCCATACTACTCCCACCGCTGGCTAGGCCATCCCTCCACTCACCCACACCCCCTGTTATTCTGCGGTGATGGCAGCCTCACACCGCAGCCGAACTAGTAAACCCTTGAACTCCTCTCTGCGTGGGCATCCACTGCCGCATCTTCCCCGGCTCCGCGTCGTCCCCTTCCTAGGCCTCGCCGTCTTCCACCGCCTTGGTGCTCTTGGCGCGGCATGGTCAATGTGGTCAACGACTGACTTCCATTGAAAGAGTACAGTACGTGGAGAGGCTGACAGCTGGGTCCACGGCCATAGCCTAGGTTTTTTCTGATTTGCCAAGTAAGTCGCTTTGCCAGGCCTGTTGGGCTGTACATCTTTCAAGACAAGGAGAGCTTCATTCGGCTGGCCGAGAAAATGGCCTATCAGTAATGAGAAATGGGCTGTATATTTTCAAAACACATAAAACCGGAAATTAGTTTCAATTTTCTTTTTTTCATTTCGAGATTTTAAATTGCATTTATTTTTATGCGTGGACAATTTCTTGGATTTTATATTGATATACATTTATTTTTAAAATCAGTTGAATGTGACTAGAAATTTCGGGATTAAAAACAGTTCGGACCGCACCGAAATATGCAAAATTTCGTGTAATTTTTTAACCGTGGCCACAATATGGGCTGTAATGCTAACAAAAATAATATGGGCTCCAAAAAAACCTTAAGAATTAGCAAATGGGCTGTAAATTATTAGAAATAATGGCAGATAGGTTGTATGATGTTTTCCACAGATTTGAGGCTTTCCTAAAAAAAAGGTTGACGCACTAGAAGTGACTGTTGGATGTCCATCCAACGGCCGTCGTGCTTCTTCAATCTCTGCTCTTCCTGCTCCAACCGCTCAAACAAGAGCGGCCGGGACTACCTGCTCCCTCCTCCCCGCGGCCGGCTATGCTGCCGTGCAGGCCTCACCGCCCCACCGTACTCCCATCGCTGGCCTAGCCATCCCTCTACTCACCAACACCTGCTGTTATTCTCCGGCGATGGCAGACGAACCAGTAAACCCTCATACAGTCGTACTCCCCTCCACATGGGAAACAACTGCTGAGTCTTCCCTGCCCCGCCGTCGTCCACCGCCCTGGTGCTCTCGGCGCGGCCTGGTCAACGTGGTCAACGATCGACATGCATCTGAAGTGGACTGTACGTGGAGAGGCTGACAGCAGAGTTCATGGCCGCACGTAAGGAAATGCCTCCTTATTACACGCAAAATAATGATTCCTCCACCTGACATCTGGGAACCACTGAAAGGGCCTCTGTATTTCACGAAAAAAACGTTACCGCCGCTGACAGCTTGGACCCACCAGCTATATCTTCGCATGCAAGGAAGTTCCTCCTTATTATGCACAAAAAATGAATACCCCCCTGCTAGCTGGGACCGAGTATAATTGCAGGCTGACTTGTGGGCCTACTAAGTTGACGGGGACGGAGGGCTTTGTCAACTTAGCCAATATGCACGATTCTAGCTCTAGTGACTATACGATGTCCATCCAACAGCCGTAGTGCTTCTTCAACCTCTGGTCTTCTTGCTCGAGCCGCTCAAACCAGCGCCGGTCGTGCCTCGTGCTGCTGCCTCCCGTGGCCGTCTATGATGCGGCGGAGTCCTCACCGCCCCCTACTACTCCCACCGCTGGCCAGGTCGTCCCTCTACTCACCGACACCCTCTGTTATTCTGCGGCGACGGCAGCCTCACACCGCAGCGAACCAGTGAACCCTCATACTACTCTACGCGTGGCCATCCACTGTCGCGTCTTCCCCGGCTTCGCATCGTGCCCTTCCTAGGCCTCGCTGTTGTCCACCGCCCTGGTGCTCTCGGCGCGGCGTGGTCAATGTGGAGAGGCTGGCAGCTGGGTCCATGGCCGCAGCAAGGAAGTGCCTCCTTATTACGCGCAAAATAATTATTCCTCCACCTGACAGCGGGGACCCACAGGACGGGCCACCGTATTTCACGAAAAAAACGTTTCCCCCTGACTGCTGAGACCCACCAGCTACATCTCCGCATGCAAGGAAGTGCGTCCGGGCAAAAAAAAAGATTCGCCCCCAGACTGCTGGGACCCACCAGATACATCTTCCCATGCACGGAAGTGCCTGACAGTCGGGACCCACCTGGTCGAAGCGTACGTAGCGTTGTCATTCTGGTCATGAATGTGTACGTACATACTGGTCGATGTAGAGGCGTGTACGTAGCATGTACACGTATGCACAGCGGCCAGTGTGCAAGAAAGAAAATACGACCATGTACGTACATACGGGCAGGGTCTCGAACGCCTACTCACGCATACGTACGGCCAGGGCTCGTGTACATGGCTGGGTCGGAGTGGAGAAACAACGCCATCGTCGTGTTCATGGGGAGCCAACCGGCTGGGTCGGAACGAAATGCGTCGTCGTGTTCATCGGGAGGGCTTGGATGGAACAGCCGATGGAAAGGAGGACCGGCGTACCGCAGAACAGAGGAAACGGCCTTGTGTTCGATCGACCATGTTTGAAACGGGATCCTATTCATCGGGAGGGGTCTGGTGTACCGCAAAAAGGAGGAAACCGACCTCCTATGGTCAAAACGGGGGTCCTGTTGATCGGGAGGGGTGTGGCGCACCACAAAACGGAGGAAACGGACTTGTGTTGGAGCGCTACGGTCGAAACAGGGGTCCTATTCATCGGGAGGGGTGTGGCGTACTGCAAAACAGGACTCCACGGGATAATGTTCATCTCCACCGTTGACCCCCTCCAGCCTCCACGGGCTACTGTTCATCCACCGTCGACCTCCTCCAGCCTCCACCTGCGACTGTTCATCCACGGGCTCCTGTTCATCCAGCCTCCACCGCACGCTACTCCACCGGCTACTGTTCAACCAGCCCTCTCCACGGGCTCCTATTCAACCAGCCCTCCACGGGCTACTGTTCATCCAGCCCTCCACGGGGTCCTGTTCATCCAGAGGCAACATCACGGGGTCCAGTTCATCCACCCCCACCGGGAACTATTCATCCAAACCCCCCAGCAACGCTCACTGTTCATCCAGAGGCAACACCACAGGGTCCTCTTCATCCACCCCCACCGGGAACTGTTCATCCAAACCCCCAGCAACGCTCACTGTTCATCCAGAGGCAGCATCAATCGGCTTCAGTTAGCAGCAGTAGCGAAGGAATTTCTCGATCTGGTTCAGTTAACACCCATCGATCGATCGTTTGGGTTCAGTAACGCGTAGCCTGCAGTGCAATCGCTCAGGTTCAGTTAGAGCCCAACGCCTCGCTCGGTTCCAGTTAGAGCCCAACGCCTCGCACCCACGCGCGTGCGTGTACGAGAGAAACGTGCATCGCTCGGCCTCGACCACCCACCGTAACCGGGAACACCCTGATATTTTCCTCGCCCTCGCTTCTACCACGGTTTTTTCTGCCATGGACGGTCCAAAGAATGTCATGCAGCTGCGTCTCCGTCCCACCCATTACGAAAAGCCCATTTTCTGTCATGATTTTTTGTCATAGAAGTAGGACGCCACCACATCTATGATGATACCGTGTTTTGTCACAATTATTGTCATAGAAGTGTCATAAGTATGACAGAAAAAATTCGTTCGGCCCAAAATGTCATGGATCTGTCTTTTTTTATAGTGTATATCTTTGTCTCGTTGTGCTCCGACAACTCCCTCCATCTCAACCCGCGCCTTGTTATTCCAAAATTACAACGCGCACGAAAACTCCCACCTCCTGTGAAATCCCGACACGCGGAATGCCCGTGATACCCCTAAACCGAAAGAACCGCCTCAAATCGGTGGGGGTACTTTCGTAACTTACCCCACATTCCAGACAAGCGCGTCCCTAAGCCATGGTTCCCCACTCACATCCCATCCGCCCACCCATTCGTACAACGAGGCCGGCAAAACCCACGAAGCCCCACACCCTCCCCCGTCCACCACCCAGCCGGAGCCTCTTCCCGACGACGTCGTCCACTGCAACACCTCGACGTCCCTCATCCATCGTACCGGATGAGGATCCTTCGTCGATCTGGTCATCCCGCCGGTTCAGCCACCCCTTCCTCCACCTCCAAGGAGCTGCCCCGACAACCCCCTCATCTTTCGCACCACCTCCATTCCCACACCGCCGTCTTCACCTGCACCACCGGAAGAGCATCATCATCACCGTTTCCTCGGGTGAAGCTGCGGCCTAATCGGCACCACCAAAGAGGTTGTACACTAATCGCCGCATTTTCTTCTTGATTCGATCTCACGGTGCTATCGGTGCTCGGTCCCGAGCCGACACGGCGTGACTCCATCCCCGGCGGCGTCGCCGGCAACTTCCTCCACGGCGTCGCTCCCTCGGTGGCGACGTCCGCATCAGTAGGAGCTACTGGTGCTTTAGCTCCCGCTCGCGCTGCTGCTCTGCTCTTGCTCTCGGTCCCCTGCCTGGTCTACTCTTGCTCTTGCTCTCGCTCGTGCTGCTGCTCTCGCTCTTGCTATTGCTTGCGATGCTACTCCGATTTAGCTACACTTCAGTCGACTGAATCGACTTTTGGGTTAGCCAATTTTCAGGGGGTGGGGGGCTCGCCGGAGTTAAGGAAGAACCAGCCGCAGCGGGGAGGGGGGCTCGCCGTTGAGGTACCCCACTATCTATCTTAGGGTTCAGGGTTGGGGCGGTGGTCGCCGGCGATGGTGGGGCGATGATGTGGGGATCACCGGAGAAAAAGCTCGGCACGGGGGGCCTACAAGGATGGCCGGGGCGGCGGCGGACCAGCGGTGGAGAGTGTTTTCAAGGTGGGCGGGGTAGCGGGCGGGGGCGGCTGTTTGGCTGCTGGTGGCTGGCGGCTCAGGGGGGTGGAGGTTGAAGATGAACTGCAGGCCCTTGATTTCGTATCCAACGGCTGCAAAATCGACTGACCAGAGATGAAAAAGTCAGTCGACTGACTTGTAGCCTCACCTCTAGTGCGTTCAGTTTCCATAGTAAAATTTAGTTTCGACAGCAAAATTCAGTTTCGACAGTTAAGTTCAGTTTCGACAGTTAAATTCAGTTTTGACAGTTAAGTTCAGAGATGAGCGCCTAATGTCTACATCTAGCACTTTGTGGTTATGTATTTTACATCATCTATTGGAGATGCTATTAGAATTCCACTTAGGTTAACATTGTCTCTCTTGTCCCGCTTCAGCTTCGGCGTCGTACACCTCACCTGAGCTGCTCCAACGACGAAACCCTCCATGATAGCGGAGCAGTACCTCAGGCCCCATCTCCAAACGCCTAAGATCTTCTTCCCCTCCTCCGACAGCCAAGTCAGCAGGAGCATCCTCACCGGCCAGCCCAATCATGCTGAGATCGACATGGCTTCGCCAAAGAGATTGTACACTTCATGTGGTTTCACTTAATCTCACCATGCTTCTTTGTATCGTGTGATCTTCCAATTCTTGTAAACCAAACACCCAGATTAGCAGAAATCCTGTGTTTTAAAATTCTCTGTTTTGCACGTGCATTCCTATCCTATTCCTGTCAATGTCCTATCCCATGCATTGTTAGAATCATCAAATTCAAACAAGCCCTTAAACAATTACTTCTGTTACAGATATGTGTCAAAGAAAACTTTGTGTGGTTTGTCCTGCTCCTGCGGTGCTGTGTTCCACCCCAGCTCAGCTGCTCCAACGATGGAAGGGTTCACCACAGCAGGGATCTGCTCTCCAGACTGTCTTCTGCCGCCTCAGATCTTCTTCCCCGCCGCCGGCAGCCACGACAACTGCATTACCATCATCAACTGAGCAAATGACCTTGAGGAATACACGGGTCCGGAAGAGAGGTCGCACTCTTCCGTGTCTGCTTACGTTATGCATCGCTTAATATGATGACATGCTACTTTATCATCATGTTCACCTACTAGACTCTGACTCAGGTCCAAACTTGTGCTGAAACTTGATTTTAAAATGGTTCTGGGCTACATATTGGAGCAGCAGTTAGTACTATCTATCTACTATCTGGTTAATCTCGGGTGTCTACTATGAGTTTCATGTTGGGTGCAAACAAACATTAAAGGAGCCATTATCTGTATTTTTTAACTAAAGTCGTCGAAGTTCTGGGAACGGGGGTCCCCAGACTTGCTTGCCTGCGACCCACGGCGTGGGTGAGCTAGCAGGTCTGTATGGACCATCTTCATTGATGAGGTATTCAAGACTGTCGGTGTCAAAACCGGTGGATCTCGGGTAGGGGGTCCCGAACTATGCGTCTAAGGCGGACGGTAACAGGAGGCAGGGGACATGATGTTTTACCCAGGTTCGGGCCCTCTTGATGGAGGTAAAACCCTACGTCATGCTTGATTAATATTGATGATATGGGTAGTACAAGAGTAGATCTACCATGAGATCAGAGAGGCTAAACCCTAGAAGCTAGCCTATGGTATGATTGTATGTTGTCCTACGGACTAAAACCCTCTGGTTTATATAGACACCGGAGGGGGCTAGGGTTACATATGGTCAGTTACAAGGAGGAGATATACATATCCGTATTGCCTAGCTTGCCTTCCACGCCAAGGAGAGTCCCATCTGGACATGAGACGAAGTCTTGTATCTTCATTGTCCAGCAGTCCGGCCAAAGGATGTAATCCGGCTGTCCGGAGACCCCCTAATCCAGGACTCCCTCAGTAGCCCTTGAACCAGGCTTCAATGACGATGAGTCCGGCGCGCAGTGTTGTATTCGGCGTTGCAAGGCGGGTTCTTCTCCAATCTTCAAGTGTTCGTAAGTAATGTTCGGCTCCATAAATATTGAACCTCTTGGCTTCTGTGCCCAATAAGGGCTATCTCCCACGCGTCGAATGAATACGAGGCGCCGGGGCATTTTTACATTCGCCCCCCTAGCCAGATAAACAAATTGTTTATTAAAGGGATGGGGATTCTTAGATCCGATCCATACCATCCTCCTCCAGCATGAGTCCATCAGAGCGTGTTTCGGAAAGATCCATTCCAGCATGGCCGACCTCCACAGCTCCTCCTCCTGCCCCCGTAGCCCTAAGCCCAATGATTGGGAGAGGTGTTCAGTTCCACACAGTTGATTGGTCGACCTGCAGACTAAGGGATTTCTCCCTCCAGCGTATATGGTGCCCGTTCGAGCCAGGTTTGCCACCTATAATGTCGGGGAGCAAGCGGAGAGCTTTCCCTGTCCCTCCATGGGGGAACGGGTCTGCCTTGTTCCTTATCTACTATGGGACACGGATTTCCAATTCATCCGTTCCTCCGCGGGCTCCTGGAGTTCTATGGCCTCCAATTACACAATCTCACCTGCCTCCATTCTACACATAGCCGGCTATGTTGCTCTCTGCGAGTTGTTCCTAGGCTATGAGGCTCACTTCGAGCTGTGGAAAAGGCTATTCTACCTCGTCCCTCGCATACAGGGGAGATCACTTTATCAAGTGGGCGGAGCCGAAATATGGCGCATCGCCGATACCGGATACCCGTCCGGTACCCCGAAGAAGTCATCCAAAGACTGGCCTTCAGAATGGTTTTATATGGAGGATGTTCCCCTTCCGGACCCTGTTCGGCGGGGTCTTCCTGAGTTCGACAGTGCTCCGCTGAAGAAACGCCGAAGTTGGCGCCCACGGAGCCCCTAGGCGAAAGACAACAGAGAAGTCCTCTATCTGATGAACCGGATCAAAGCACTGGCTCGATCAGGATTGACAATAATCGAAGTTATGTCGATTTGCATAATGCGGGGAGTGCAACCACTTCAATACCGTGGGCACCCCTTGTGGTGTTATAACGGGGCGGATGACGCCACCCGCTGCGGGCGTAAGGGTCCGGACAATGCTGCCACGTTAGCAAAGATTCTGTCCGAATTGTTCAAGGGTGAGGAAGAGGAGTTCGCCCGCATCAAGCCACGGGATGGATTCTCCATGTACAATCCTCCAAGCTGGGTAGGTGATATCTTCCTGCTCCCATTTTTCCCGCATTCTTTGTCATAAGTATTCACCTTGCCACTTTATGGCAGGAACTGTGAAAAGCCATAAAGGAGGTCAGCAGCCCTTCTCCACAACCAGAGGACCCCAACCGGGCCCTTGACTCCGGACTCGAAGATGATTCGGTTATATTCATGGAGCTGATAGACCGGCAATTCTATCAGTTAAGCTGCGACGATGCCATGGTGGCCATTACGACCGACTACCCTAGACTGCTCCCTGCATCGCAAGTAAGAAAAACCAAAAAATCCCAACTCCAAAACTAGGATCCCCTTTTAGGCACTTCACCCACCATATACACATGGAATTTTTACAGGGAAGGCATTCGGGACGCCCTGCCGAACCCGCAGCAACGCGCCAATGGGAGGCACCGAGGCCGGGTAGGCCAAAAAGGAAGGCGGTCAGGACGGAGACGCCGACACAAAGGTATAAGAAAAACCCTGCTCCGTGGTTGTCGTCTTTCTCAAAATGTAACGACGCCCGCGTTTCTTTAATAGAAAAAACGCTCGCCGGAATGTGTCCGGCGATGTTGCCAATCATGCTTCCACCTGTCGGGCGCCAGGACCGGACATGGAGGCAGAAGCCGATATTCGGCAGGTGCCGGATAATCCCCCGACAGAGGATGCGGATAGATTATCCGCTAAAAACTCAGAAGTGGAGAGCGCCATGAATCATAGGCGCCGCCGGGCCGTACTCCGTGATGCTTGTTTCTCACGAGAGGCGTTTGACGCCTTCAACTCTGGAGAGGCGTACCTCCGTGCTGCTCAAGATGGTCTGGCCAGAGCCACGGATCAGTATGTAAAGGATGTACGGGTGAGTAAATCTGATGAGTTATATGTATCAGTAGCCCCTGAGACTTGAAGCAGTTAGCAGAACTGATTTAAGGATCATCTTTATTGTGCAGGTCCTTACAGAGAAGAATACCAGGCTGTCCCAGGAGCTGGAGAAATGCAAGACCCAACTACGGGCCGATGTTGCCGCATTGCAGGAACAGAAAAAGCCTCCTGCTGGTAACATTTACTTTAAAGAATGATGGTTACCATATAGTGTGTGACGTGGCTACAGATCTAACAATAGATTTTGCAGATGAATCCAGAGAAAATCCGGCGGACCAGCATGTTATGCGGCAGCTAGAGGCTGGCAAACGCATGCTGACTGAGGTTAGGCGGGAGAAAAACAATCCCCAACACGCCAATATAAAGCTGAACGTGGAACTAAAAGACGTACGGGGCCAGCTTGCAGACTTCGAGAAGGAGAATAAGAGGCTTTGACACGGCATTTTCAGTGCTTGAACGAATCCTTTTACAGGTATTCAGCGAAGAAGCCGACTAACATCGTTATGTCTGTAGGTATGCTGATGGGTCGTCCCGCGGAGGAAATGCCTGGGTCTGTGGGTGATCTTCTGTCCGAGCTGTCACATCTGCACGAAGAAGTTCGACAGGTGATGCAAGGTGTTACCCAGGCCTTGTGGCCGTCCGTCTCCCTGCCAGAGGGCGTTGTAGAGCTTGCGGAGAAGCTCAAAGGAGCACGATGGCGCTTCCGATTATGGAAGATATCAGCCTGCCGACAGGGTGCCAGAGAAGCCTGGTCCATGGGGAAGACGCGGTATACCAAAGCAGACCCAAATCACATGGCCGAGGTCGGACCTGTGGGGCCCGACGGAAAAGAGATCCCCGTTAGCTTAGTTTACGGGCAAGTAGAATTAGCCGCAAAGTATTCCCAACAGGATTGTAAGCTAGACCGCTTGTTGAATGGTATAGAAGAAGAATTTAGTCAGTCTGCATGACTATGTAATTAAAGTGACATGTATAATGCCTTCTAGCCGGATTGTAGATCATTTGTCGTTGCGGACCTTTTCGCTTCAGCCTCCGGGCCCAATAGTCCGGAGTGTATCCGAATACTCGCTTGGTTATATAAGAACCAGGGTATGCGTGGAGACCAGGCGTAGGGGTCATTGGTGCTTTATTAGACAAGTGCCCAACTAGTTATGTTATATTGCATGGGTAGCAAGAAACATCTTCCAGGGAGGATAGTTCCGTTAAGGGTTCCTTTCCCTGGCTAAGCATGCCCTAAAGTGCATGTCCGGACTGTGATAGGGAACGCAGGAAAAACATCTGGGGGCAAATATGAAAATAAAAATCATCTTTTGTTCACCGACCGAATATCCCTTAAGAACGCTAGCTTTCGGCTTCACCCAGTCTGAGGTACACATCCGGCTGACCCGGCAGTAAGAATCGCAGAGGTGCTCCCCTTATGCCCTAGCCGAATTAACGGGAATGTAGGGCATAAATACAAGAGCCAGGCAACCCAGCTTGGCCAAAACTTAAGTCATATCGATGCATATAATGGTGAAAAAAGGTACATGAGGAAGTATAACACATGTGTTGGGCATGAAGCCCGGATAAATAATTTAAGCTTCTGTGAAAGAAGCCCCCAGGTATGAAGAGTGCGGCTAGCGCATCTGTAATGTGCAAGCGAGGCACAAGGTGAGCCTTGAAGGCCTAGAGGAATAAGAAAAGAAAGAAAGAAAGGAAAACAAGACAGATAATGTATATGCGAAAAATGGACAAAGGGAGGGGACTAACATAGAGTCATGTGCTAGGCATAGAATCGTCGGAGCCTGGCCGCGTTCCATGGGTTCGGCTCGAGTCGACTACTCGATACATCCCGTAGTCGATACGCTCCACTGGTCAGAACTTGGTCAATAATGAAGGGACCTTCCCATTAGGGCTCGAGCTTGTTCTTTTTCTTATCCGGCAGGCGTAGAACTAGTTCGCCAATGTTATAAGTTTTGGCCCGTACTTCTCTGCTTTGGTATCTGCGAGCCTGTTGCTGATAAAATGCGGAACGGGCTTTGGCTACGTCGCGCTCCTCCTCTAAGGTGTCCAAATTGTCCTGCCGATCGAGCTCGGCTTCTCTTTCTTCGTACATGCGCACTCTAGGTGAGTCATGAATTATGTCGCAGGGCAAGACTGCCTCTGCGCCGTACACCATAAAGAAGGGTGTATATCTGGTACTACGATTTGGCGTGGTCCGCAGCCCCCAGAGTACGGAGTCAAGCTCCTCTACCCAGTGTGTGTTAGACTCCGTTAAGGACGCACTAATCTGGGTTTAATGCTGCTCATTATAAGACTGTTTGCTCGCTCGACTTGACCGTTAGTTTGTGGGTGATAGACTGAGCCATAATCGAGCTTGATGCCCATTTTGCTACACTAGAGTTTTACCTCGTCAGCCATGAAGTTCGTACCATTATCAGTGATGATGTTGTGGTGGACACCATAACGGTGTACGACCCCGGATGTGAAGTCTATCACCGGTCCGGATTCGGCTGTTTTAACCGGTGTGGCCTCTATCCATTTGGTGAATTTATCCACCATGACCAATAAGTATTTTTCTTGTGGTTTCCCCCTTTAAGGGGTCCAACCATGTCAAGCCCCCAGACCGCAAAGGGCCATGTAATGGGGATTGTTTGGAGGGCGGTGGGTGGCATGTGGCTTTGATTTGCAAAGAGCTGGCAACCGGCGCAACGTTGGACCAAGTCCTGTGCATCTGCCTAGGTCATTGGCTAATAGAATCCTGTACAGAAGGCCTTGCTTACAAGAGCCCGGGCTGCGGCGTGATGACCGCCGAGTCCGGCGTGAATTTCTGCCAAAAGATTCTGCCCTTCCTCTTCGGAGATGCACCTTTGAAGGACTCCAGTAGTGCTTTTTTTTGTACAATTCTCCCTCATGGACCCTGTAGGCCTTGGATCGCCGCACTATGCAGCGTGCCTCATTTTGGTCCTCCGGAAGTTCTTGTCTAGTTAGGTAGGCCAGGAATGATTCTTTCCACGGGGCAATAATGGCCATTATTTCGTGGGCTGAAGGTGTTATTTCGGTGGCGGAGCCTCCGATTGTGTCAGAAAATTCGGTATCGGGTATTTTGGCCGGGTCCGGACTGTTGTTACCGGTGTCCCCTTCCCATACTATGGATGGCTTGAACAGCCTTTCCAAACATATGTTGGGGGGGACCGCATCACGTTTTGCGCCGATGCGGGCGAGGATATCCGCCGCCTGATTGTTTTCCCGAGCCACATGGTGAAATTCGAGCCCCTTGAACCGAGCTGACATTTTTAGGACGGCGTTTTGATAGGACGCCATTTTCGGATCCTTGGCGTCAAAGTCTCCATTTATTTGGGATATTGCGAGGTTTGAATCCCCATGCACCTCCAGGCGTTGAATGCCCATGGAGACTGCCATCCGAAGAGCATGCAACATAGCTTCGTATTCGGCTGCATTGTTGGAGTCTGTATACAATATTTGTAGTACGTACTGAACGGTATCTCCGGTTGGGGACGTCAGGACGACGCCAGCCCCTAGACCGGCCAGCATTTTAGAACCGTCGAAGTGCATGATCCAATTGGAGTATGCGCCGTACTCTTTAGGGAGTTTGGCCTCCGTCCATTCGGCGACGTAGTCGGCCAATACTTGCGATTTAATGGCTCATCGAGGTTTGTATGTTATGTCGAACGGGAGGAGCTCAATGACCCATTTCGCAATCCAACCCGTAGCGTCGCGGTTGTTTATAATATCATTAAGTGGCACTTCTGAGGCTACTGTAATCGAACACTCTTGAAAGTAGTGTCGCAGTTTCCGCGATGCCATGAATACCGCATATGCTATCATTTGGTAATGCGGGTACCATGATTTGCATGGAGTGAGGACAGTGGATACATATTATACCAGCTTTTGAAGAGGGAATTTGTGTCCGTCCGCTTCCCGTTCGACAACGAGCACCGCGCTTACAACTTGATGAGTTACCGCAATTTACAACCACATTGGTTCGCCGATGTTTGGCGCGGCCAGGATTGGGTTGGTTGCCAAAATGGCCTTTATTTCTTCCAATCCGGCTGTGGCCGCGTCCGTCCACTCGAAGTGTTCGGTGCGCCGAAGGAGGCGATAAAGGGGTAAAGCCTTTTCTCCTAAGCGGGAGATAAAGTGGCTTAGAGCCGCCACACATCCAGTTAACTTCTGGATTTGTTTGAGGTCTCTTGGGGTAGCCAACTGTGACAAAGCTCGGATTTTGTCCGGATTAGCATCAATACCTCTACTGGAGACAATGAATCCCTGGAGCTTCCCGCTGGTATGCCGAAAACGCATTTTTCCGGATTGAGCTTGATGTCATATATTCAGAGGTTGTCGAATGTGAGCCTCAAGTCGTCTATCAAAGAGTCGACGTGTTTGGTTTTGACGACCACATCGTCTACGTATGCCTCTACTGTTTTGCCGATTTGTTTCTCCAGACATGTCTGAATCATGCGCTGATATGTTGCGCCGGCGTTTTGAGCCCAAAAGGCATTGTGTTAAAACAGAAGGGACCGTATGGTGTGATGAATGCCGTTGCGGCTTGGTCGGACTCCGCCATCTTGATTTGGTGGTAACCGGAGTATGCGTCGAGGAAACACAATGACTCGTGTCCTGCGGTAGCATCAATGATTTGATCGATGCGTGGGAGGGGGAAGGGATCCTTTGGGCAGGCTTTATTGAGATCTTTGAAATCCACACAAAGGCGCTAGGATTTATCCTTCTTTGGTACCATCACCAGGTTTGCTAGCCAGTCCGGATGTTTTATTTCTCTGATGAATCCGGCCTCCAATAACTTGGCTAGTTCTTCTCCCATGGCCTATCTCTTAGGATCGGAGAAACGCCGAAGAGCTTGCTTGACCAACTTGAATCCCTTTAGGATATTGAGGCTATGCTCGGCCAGCCTGCGTGGGATTCCTGGCATGTCTGAGGGATGCCAGGCGAATATGTCCCAATTCTCGCGCAGGAACTCTCGTAGTGCGGCGTCCATAGCGGCGTTTAACTGTGCCCCGATGGAGGCTGTTTTTGTAGGGTTCATCGGGTGGACTTGGAATTTGACTATTTCATCCGCCAGTTTAAAAGAGGTGGACTTGGATCTCTTGTCCAGTATCACGTCGTCCCTGTCTACTGTGGAGCGTAGCGTGGTTAATTCCTCGGCCGAAAGGGCTTCGGATAGTGCCTCGAGGGCCAATGCGGCTGTTTTGTTTTCGGCGCAGAGTGCTGTGTCCGGATCACTGGCGAGAGTGATGATTCCGTTGGGCCCGTGTATTTTAAGCTTCATGTACCCGTAATGGGGTATGGCTTGGAAGATTGTAAACGCCTCCCGTCCTAAAAGAGCGTGATAGCCACTGCTGAACAGGGCCACTTGGTATGTAATTTCTTCAGACCTGTAATTGTCCGGCATGCTGAATACCACATCTAGTGTGATTTTCCCAGCACAGCGAGCTTCCCGACTAAGGATAATTCCTCTAAAGGTTGTGCTACTTTGCTCGATGCGGTTCCAGTCTATTTCCATCTTCTGAAGAGTTTCCTCATAGATGAGGTTTAGTCCGCTGCCGCCGTCCATGAGTACTTTGGTGAGCCGAAAGCCGTCCACGATTGGACTGAGGACCAGTGCGGCTGGTGCTCGGGCTGTTCGGAATTTAGGTTCATCACTGGCATTGAAGGTAATAGCCGTGTCGCTCCATGGATTTATTGCTGCTACGTGGCAGATTTCAGCCATGCTGCGGAGCGTTCGCTTGCGCCTATTATTTGACGCAAAGGTCTCGAACACTGTTAACACTGTATTGTTATCCACGAGATGGTGCTCTGTGGTATTTGGGATAAGAAGATCCTCACCACTTTTGGCCACCTGCCGGAGTATCCAACATGCTCTAAGGCTGTGCGTTGGTATTATATCCGCTGTGCTATGAATTTTGCAGGGTCCGTTGAGCCATCCCTCCAGTATGGTTCCATGCCCTGTAGAGGGTTTTTGCTTTTTGGTAGTTGACTCGGGTGTATTGTGATAATGCACCCTTTTATTTCGGACTGGGTTTGTATTCAGGGCCGGATTATCCCAGAAGTTTGTTTCGGTTTTCCAGGCACTTTCCATCGCGCAGTACTTTTGTACTATGGATGCCAAGTCAGCGAAGCATGTTATCTCATGGCGATTTATGGCGTTAAGGATTCCCTTGTCCATGCAATTATTGCAGAAAAATGAGATTGCGTCTTCCTCGCGTCAGTCCTTAACCTTGTTCATCGCAAGGAGGAATCTAGCCCAATAGTGATGTACTGTTTCTTGGGGCTCTTGCCTGATGTGAGAAAGATCGCTTATGTTTGGGTGGGTGGGTGGAATTGAATCTGAATCCTTACCCGGTCTGGGATCCAGGGGCCGAGGAGTTTCCAATTTTGGAAGTTCCGGTTCCGTGGTGTTACCCGATAATCCTGGTCCGCTGCCTGACTCTAAGTTCAAGGATTGGATGTTGTCCTCCCACGAACGGGCGTCCGGCTCGGAGAGCTTGGGAATCCGGACATAGTTGGTCCTCAATATAGAGGAGAGGTCGCCGCATTGTTCCTCCACCACTTCAATATGATGGGTGACCGGTGGAGAATTAATCTCCCTTTGATCGGGTTTAAGCCCAATCCGATCATAGTCCGTAGCGACTCCCAAGGTGGCGATGCGATCCAAGAGCTCGTTTAAGGAGGTGAGCTCCATTGGATCCATCTGTTCGGTGAGTGCCGATTTGACGTGGAGGCTATTTTCGATGACCCGAGAAGTCATCGTTGGCGCGGCGGCCCAACAGGCGGTCATGATGAACCCGCCTAGCCAGAGAGTTTGGCCGACAGCGAAAGCTCCCCCAATAGTAGTATCGTCTTTGAAGACAATACGAGACATCCTTCCTTCTGGCGACGGCACAGAGGAACTCTCAATGAAATTACCAATGTCGGTGTCAAAACCGGCGGATCTCGGGTAGGGGGTCCCGAACTGTGCGTCTAAGGCGGATGGTAACAGGAGGTAGGGGACACGATGTTTTACCCAGGTTCAGGCCCTCTTGATGGAGGTAAAACCCTACGTCCTGCTTGATTAATATTGATGATATGGGTAGTACAAGAGTAGATCTACCACAAGATCAGAGAGGCTAAACCCTAGAAGCTAGCCTATGGTATGATTGTATGTTGTCCTATGGACTAAAACCCTCCGGTTTATATAGACACCAGAGGGGTCTAGGGTTACATAAGTCGGTTACAAGGAGGAAATATACATATCCGTATTGCCTAGTTTGCATTCCACGCCAAGGAGAGTCCCATCCGAACACGAGATGAAGTCTTGTATCTTCATAGTCCAGCAGTCCGGCCAAAGGATGTAATCCGGCTGTCCGGAGACCCCCTAATCCAGGACTCCCTCAAAGACCCTCGCGAGGGGCCAAGCATCGCGAGGCAGACGACGCAAGACCTCCTTAGGAGCGGCCTTGCCAGGCAGGCTCGCGAGGGGCGGAGAGATCAAGGCAAGGCGAACCTCACGAGGTCCTCGTGATGTGAGCCATGACGATCGAGACTAGGCGGGCGCCAGGCGGGCGCCAGCGCGCGCAGCGTCCTTGTTTCCTCTTTGGTGCCAAGGGGGAAAGCGCAGGCGTGGAGTACCGAGGCATCAAGGAAAGGTTTCCATATCGGTGCAACGAGACCAAGACCAGTAGGACGGAAGACGGAGGTCACCATGGAGCCCAAGACGGCGTCACCACCAAAGCCTTTTGCAGGCAAAGACTACTTTTGTCAGGATAAGTTGTACTAGTTGTCCCCTTTCAAATTGGCCGTTGTTGGCTCCCTTCCCGCTCAATATTTGGGGAGAGGACCAGGTCCTATATAAGTAGAACTAGCCACCACAGTAGGGGGGGAGGAAGGAAGAACTCATTCAGAGGCATCTCACCCACACAAGTTCGCCAAGCACAAGAACACCTCAACCTCAGGAGGCTGCTCTTCCCCTTGTATTGTTCATCATCAGCCCAAGAGGCAATCCACCACCACCACACTAGAGTACGGTATTATACCACAATGGTGGCCTGAACCAGTATAAATCTTGTGTTTTTGTGTTGCAAGTTCGTGGAGTTCATCCACGAGATCTTAGCGAGCTAGGGCGTGGATCGATAGGGAGAAAACCTTCACGCGCACCCCAGTGTTCGAACCTTGAGGGTTTTGCCGGAACCCGTGATCCAAAATTTGAAGCACCAGGTAGGGGGTGCACCGTAGCTTCTCTTTCGTTGATCTGCACTCCGTCGCCACCGCGCTTCGCCCACATGGCAGGCGCCCTGCCACCGACTCTGACAACCAGCGTCAACGACGGGGCCAGAGGGCTCTGAGCCCTGGCGCCCGGCCTGTGGCGGGTGTGGTGGCCACCCAAGTTCAAGCCGGAGATGCCGCCGCTCTACGATGCCGCAGCGGACCCTTCAGCTTTCCTGTTGGCATACGAGGATGTCGTCCTCAAGGCCGGGGCTAATGACAAGGTCATGGCCAACTGGCTTCCCATGGCCCTCGCCAGCGAGGCGTGCACCTGGCTGCTCAACCTTCCCGGATCCACGGTAGCATCTTGGGAGGAGCTGCACGACCTCTTCACTGCATGCTATGTGACACCGGCGCACCACGCGGTCGCGGCCCTACTAGGTGGCTCACAGGCGCCGCCTTCAAACCGCCACATCAAGCCGTTCCTCCGCCAGATTGGTGCCACTTCCAATCGCTCAGGGGCTGCGCCTGAGGCTGACCTCACCTTCAGCTCAGAAGCCCACCCCGTCACCACCACCGGCTCGGGCATGCTTACAATGCTCTGCACGCCCACCATCTGGAACGTGGCCGTGACCAAGACCCTCATCGACGACGGCGCTGGCCTCAACTTGCTCTCTGTGGAAGCCTTCAGCCTTCTTCACGTGCCGCTCGAGCTGCACAGCCTCACCAAGCCTTTCTCAGGAGTTGGTGGCGGCGCTGCCCGCTCCCTGGGGCAGATCCACCTTCCCGTCACCTTCGGCACGTGCGACAACTACCGCACCGAGCTGGTCGACTTCGACATTGCCCGCATCGGCCTCCCGTACAATGCCATCCTCGGGTACCCAGCTCTGGCCCAGTTCATGGCGGCGACATCGCCCGCATCGGCCTCCCGTACAATTCCAACCTCGTGAAGATGCCTGGAAGCAAAGGTGTCCTCACCATCAAGGGGGGCACCAAGGAGGCCGTGACGGCGCTCAAACTTGCCTTCAGGACCGCTGTGGCGGCGCAGCCCGTCGGCGCCGGTGCCCCCGAGGTGAAGGAGGCTGCGCCAACCAAGAAGAAGCAGTTGTTCACCCAAGACAAGGAAGAAACCAAGCAGGTGCCGGTCGACGAGGATGGCTCCTCAGGAGCCACCTTCACCATAGGTGCCGGCCTTAACCCCAGCCAAGAGGAAGCATTGGTGAAGTTCTTGCGCGCGAACAAGGACATATTCGCATGCGAGCCTAGTTACTGGTGTGGGTCCCGAGAGAGGTGATTCAGCACCACTTAAGGGTATGCCCCAATGTGCGCCCTGTGAAGCAGCGAGCAAGGCGGCAGTCCACGGAGAAGCAAGCCTTCATCGTGCAAGAGACCCGCAAGTTGGAGGCGGCAGGTGCCATTCGTGAGGTTAGCTACCCCGAATGGCTGGCGAACCCCGTCGTGGTGCCGAAGAAAGGCGGGAAGGAGCGAATGTGCATCGACTTCACCAACCTCAACAAGGCATGCCCTCAAGATCCGTTCCCTCTCTCGCGCATCGACCAGATCGTCGACCCCACCACCGAGTGCGACCTATTGTGCTTCCTGGATGCGTTCTCAGGGTATCATCAAATCAAGATGGCAGTGGAAGATGAAGAGAAGACAGCCTTCCTGACCCTGTGTGGGGTGTACTACTACACCTGTATGCCCTTTGGACTGTGCAACACGGGTGCGACCTGTCAGCGGCTGATGCATGTCACTTTAGGGCGGCAACTCGGGAGGAACACGAAGGCCTACGTTGACGACATTGTGGTGAAGTCTCGGCAGGCGAGAACCTTGATCCAAGACCTAGAGGAGACCTTCGAAAGCCTGTGTCAGGTGAACTTGCGGCTTATCCCGGAAAAGTGTGTGTTCGGTGTCGCTTCCGGCAAGCTGCTGGGATTCCCCGTGTCACCCAGAGGGATCGAGGCGAACCCAGAGAAGATCAAGGCCATTGAGGACATGAGCCCACCGCAGACCCTCAAGGAAATGCAGAAGCTGGCTGGAAGGGTGACTGCATTGGGGCGCTTCAGCTCCAAGCTGGGAGAGCGCGCCTTACCCCTTTTCAAGCTGATGAAGAAGAAGGGCCCATTCGAATGGACTTTGGAGGACGACTGAGCCTTCCAAGACCTCAAGAGATACCTGACCAGCCCTCCGGTGATGGTGGCGCCAAGGCCTCTCGAGCCTCTAGTACTTTATCTTGCCGACACCCCATACTCCGCCAGCGCTGCGCTAGTGGCGGTTCGGGAGGAGCACCAGGCCAAGAGCGCATCGCGCCAAGCTACGCCGCCAGCCGAGATGACGCAAGATCAGGAAGGCGCAACAAGAGCCATAGTGGAAGCAACAGAAGACCAAGCTCGACAGGACGACGCCGTGGAGATTCCCGCAAGTGATCGGGCGCCAGGGGTCCCGCCACCTCAGGAGGCACCTCAGCTTTCACAAGACGCGGGCCTCACCAGCACGCCGGTCCTCATCGAGCACCCGGTGTATTTTTATCAGCACGGTGTTGAGGGACGCGAGGGCACGATATCCCATGCCTTAGAACCTCCTGCTCGCGCTCCTGGTGGCCTCGCGCATGTTGTGGCACTACTTCCAGGGCCACCCTATCAAGGTCGTCTCGGCTTACCCATTGGAGAGGGTGCTCAGTAAAAGTGCGAGTGATCGACTGGAGGGGGGGTGAATAGGCGATTTTTATGAAAGATTTCAAAACATGGAAGTTTCGAAGACAAACGATAGAAACAAACCTATTACCACGCAGCGGAAGGTAGACTACACTAAGCAAGCCATAGTCAAGTATTCAATGAGATGAAAGTACAAAGACTAATCGCAGCTAGGCAGTATAGATCAGGATGGAAGATAGTACGAAGCCAAACAGAACAAGCAGTCACACAGTGAAGATAAATAGATAATGCAAACAGGCAATGACTTCACAAGGACCAATCTGCAAATAAAGAGATGGGAAGAATGGAACCAGTGACTCATTGAAGACAATGATTTGTTGGACCAGTTCCAGTTGCTGTGACAACTGTACGTTTGGTTAGGGAGGCTGAGATTCAACTCAGAAGACCGCGTCTTCACCTTATTCCCCTTGAGCTAAGGACACCCAGTCTGCACCCAATCACTCTAGTAAGTCTTCAAGTTAGACTTCCCAACCTTCACAGACTTCGTTCACCAGCCATCCACAATGACTCTTGAATGCTCAGAACGCGACGCCTAACCGGCTGGAGGATTCATAGTCCTCAAGTGTAATAAGTCTTCAGATCACACAGACCGGAAGACTTCAGTGATGCCTAACACTCTTTGGCTCAGGGTGTTTAGGGCTTTGTCCTCGCAAGGAATTCTCTCTCAAAGGCTTAGAGGTGGGTTGCCCTCAAACGATAAAAGCCGTACACTAACTCTGAGCAGCCAACCGTTTATGGTTGTAGGGGGTGGGCTATTTATAGCCACTAGCCAACCCGACCTGATTTGTCCGAAATGACCCTGGGTCACTAAGGAACTGACACGTGTTCCAACGGTCAGATTTCAAACACACACGGCAACTTTACTTGGGCTACAAGAAAAGCTGACTTATCCAGCTCTAGATAAGATTTGCTCTCATTATCTTCGCTCGAAGACATAGGATTTTGGTTAAGCATCACTTCAGTCATTCTGACTGGTTCACTTGGACCCCACTTAACAGTACGGTGGTTCCTATTACTCAACAAAGAAGAAAAAGAACGACGAAACAACTAAGTCTTCGCACTCCATAGTCTTCACGTGATGTCTTCTCTTGTCATAGTCTTCAACGTGAATGTCTTCACATACCACCTTTGACTTCAATGTCTTCATACATTTTTAGGGGTCATCTCTGGTAGGAAAACCAAATCAATGAAGGACTTCTACCTGTGTTATCCTGCAATTCTCACAAGCACATTAGTCCGTCAACCAGGTTTGTTGTCAATACTACAAATAAAACTAGGGGTGGCACTAGATGCACTTACAATCTCCCCCTTTTGGTGATTGATGACAAACTGGTTGAAGTTTTCAACGGGGGATAAAATATGTGAAATTGTAAAGGATAGGGTATTGTCTTCATAAGTGGAAAAGGCTCCCCCTGAAGATGTGCATATAACTAATTTGCTTTTGGAATGCAAATGCACATGGCAGGTTGTACTTGTGGAGATCCTCTTCAACTTATGATGACAATTCATCATGCAATATTTGATATTACGAAGATAATGACATGCATAATGAAAAATGGACGTCTGCAAAATGACCTAAGTGCGGAAATTATCATCGCACATGCGGAATTTATCATCGCATCACAGAATAGCAAATAAGTAGCAGACGACCATCGAGTTTAAGTGTTACAACTCAAAGAACCAAATGTATCAAAATGCGAGAGTTGTAAGCACTTGGCAAAAGTAGAAAAAAGTAAAGCAACCACCCATATGGACCCGCTTGAAGACTATCAACTCATATGCTTCTCCCCCTTTTTTCAGTAAGGACCAAAAAGGTTTGAAGACATAGAGCACCTACTCGTTCCCATGAGGTGCAGGCGAGACAGCAGGGTCGTCGTTGAGGTCCGGTGGTGCAGAAGAACTTGGTGTAGTGTCGACACGCGCTGAAGGTGGAGGAGGTGAAGTTGCATCATCTTTGTCATTGATGAGTCTGGCATTCACTGTCGCAGCTGAGGACGAATAGTCAGAGTCTTCAAGTGAGGGAGTCCGACGCAAGTGAGCATTACTTGGAGGAGTTGAGTCAAACTTGAATCTTTCGGTGAAGCCATCGTCCTGTAGATCAGCTTCAGCACTAAGCAATGTCAAACTCTTCCAAGACCTCCGACAGGTTTCATGAGTAACAAAGGCATTCTTGGTGGCAAAATTGCGAATGCGATTGACATCCACCAAGAGGCTTTGCATCTGACGCTTAAGCCAGTTGTGATGCTTGTCCTGTTTCTGATGTAGCGCAACTAGAAGCTCTCGGTCATTAAGAACACGAGATCGCCTCCGAGGCCTTTGGGCAATGGTGCTTGTTGGGGAATGTAGTAATTTCAAAAAAATTCCTACGCACACACAAGATCATGGTGATGCATAGCAACGAGAGGGGAGAGTGTTGTCCATGTACCCTCATAGACTGAAAGCGGAAGCGTTATAACAACGCGGTTGATGTAGTCGTACGTCTTCACGGCCCGACAGATCAAGCACCGAAACTACGGCACCTCCGAGTTCTAGCACACGTTCAGCTCGATGACGATCCCCGGACTCCGATCTAGCAGAATGTCGGGGAAGAGTTCTGTCAGCACAACGGCGTGGTGACGATCTTGATGTTCTACCGTTGTCGGGCTTCGCCTAAGCACCGCTAAAATATTATCGAGGATTATGGTGGAGGGGGGCACCGCACACGGCTAAGAGATCAATGATCAATTGTTGTGTCTCTGGGGTGCCCCTGCCCCCGTATATAAAGGAGCAAGGGGGAGGAGGTGCGGCCAGGAAAGGGGCGCGCCAGGAGGAATCCTACTCCTACCGGGAGTAGGACCCCCCTTTCCATGTTGGAGTAGGACTTGGGGGGGAGAGAGAGAGAGGGGAAAGGGAAGGGGGGCACCGCCCCCCTCCTTGTCCAATTCGGACTTGGGGGGGAGGGGCGCGCGGCTACCCCTTGGCCTCCTCTCCTCATCCTACACTAGGCCCATTAAGGCCCATTAGGTTACCAGGGGGGTTCCGGTAACCTCCCGGTACTCCGGTAAAATGCCGATTTCACCATGAACTCTTCCGATGTCCAAACATAGGCTTCCAATATATCAATCTTCATGTCTCGACCATTTCGAGACTCCTCGTCATGTCTATGATCACATCCGGGACTCCGAACAACCTTCGGTACATCAAAATATATAAACTCATAATGAAACTGTCATCGTAACGTTAAGCGTGCAGACCCTACGGATTCGAGAACAATGTAGACATGACCGAGACACGTCTCCAGTTAGTAACCAATAGCGGAACCTAGATGCTCATATTGGCTCCTACATATTCTACGAAGATCTTTATCGGTCAGACCGCATAACAACATACGTTGTTCCCTTTGTCATTGGTATGTTACTTACCCGAGATTCGATTGTCGGTATCTTAATACCTAGTTCAATCTCGTTACTGGTAAGTCTCTTTACTTGTTCTGTAATACATTATCTTAATACCTAGTTCAATCCCGCAACTATCTCATTAGCTGCAATGCTTGCAAGGCTTAAGTGATGTGCTTTACCGAGAGGGCCCAGAGATACCTCTCCGACAATCGGAGTGACAAATCCTAATCTCGAAATACGCCAACCCAACATGTACCTTTGGAGACACCTGTAGAGCACCTTTATAATCACACAGTTACGTTGTGACGTTTGGTAGCACACAAAGTGTTCCTCCGGTAAACGGGAGTTGCATAATCTCATAGTCATAGTAACATGTTTAAGTTATGAAGAAAGCAACAAACTAAACGATCAAGTGCTAAGCTAACGGAATGGGTCAAGTCAATCACATCATTCTCCTACTGATGTGATCCCGTTAATCAAATGACACTTCATGTCTATGGCTAGGAAACATAACCATCTTTGATCAACGAGCTAGTCAAGTAGAGGCATACTAGTGACACTCTGTTTGTCTATGTATTCACACATGTATTATGTTTCCAGTTAATACAATTCTAGCATGAATAATAAACATTTATAAGGAAATAAATAATAACTTTATTATTGCCTCTAGGGCATATTTCCTTCAGTGCTTTTAGTGGAGTCAGTTTGAGCGCGAGGGGCACGTCTGTTACCAGCCAAGGGATAAACACGAGAGACTACCGGAACTCCTTCAATGGGCTGGGTGAAGCTTTGACGATCAGCATTGTGAAGATAAATGGGATCCTTAGCAGGCTCTGGGTAAATAGCTTCAATAGACAGATCAACCTCTGGCAACAATACAAGATGATTGCGCGCAGACGGCTGATAGTTGAAGGCAGAATGAAGCTTGATAAGACGCATGACCCATGGAGCATAGAACTTCAACCCAAAAATGTCTGAGCCAGATGGAGCCAATTGTCTGATCAAAAAGTCTTGAGCATCGAAGCTGATGCCATTGAAGATATAGAAAACCAAAGTCTTCATTGCTCCTTCAAGCTTCGCTGCAGATGAACGTCCTTTGATAGGCCATAGAGTTTTTCTGATGATATGATAAATGGTGCGGGGAAGATACTCTAGGTCTTCAACAAAGAATTCAGATGGGTAGTCAGCGTTGTGAGGCAAAGGCTTCATCATGCTCAACATTTGGCTCATGTTGGGTTCTGGCTTCTGAAAAATGCTCTCCAAGGCATTCTGGTGTTGTTGACAACCTGGTTCATAGTATTCACCAGGAGTGGGTAGGCCTGTGAGCTCAATGATATCAAGAGCTTTGGCTTCATGATGGACATTGCCTGTCATCCACTCAAGGACCCAATTCTTTGGATCCCTGTTGTAGCCTCGAATGTGAAGAGTTGCATAGAACTGTAACAGAAGCTCTTCATTCCAGTGTTCCTTGTCTGTGATAAATTTCAGGAGTCCAGCACCTCTAAAGTAGTCTAACACTTCTTCTAGACAGGGGAGGCTAGCTAGAGCTTTAGTGTTAAGACGCATATGGGGAAATATGCGCCCTTGATTGTATAAGACGTAGGAATAGTAGTTGCGCTGCTGATAGCTCCAGAACCGATCCGATGAAATGCGAGGTTTGGTGTAAGGGTTCTTGGCACTGTCGAAGAAGGTGTTATGTGCCACGAAGCCATTCACATTGAAGACCCCAGGTGAAGTTGCAGTGCCTGGGAATCTTGGAAGTCTTGGCTTGGGCTTCTGGACTTGAGGTCTGTGCTCGACATGATAGTCAAATTCTGGACCCGCAGCAGGTGGAGGAACCAGAATGGGCCATCGGACCATAATAGGCTGACCATGATCAAATGCCAGCTCAATTGTATGAGGTCTTGGAGGGGGTACAGGAGCATTGGCATTGTCGTTGACATGGGCTTCAGGGGACACATTGGCTTCACGTGCTTCAGTATTGGCTTTGGGCGCTGCAGTGGCTTTAGGTGCATGCACTTCTGGCACCGCATTAGCTTCAGGTGCCACATTAGCTTCAGGCGCCACATTAGCTTCAGCGATGACAACGTCATTGGCTTCAGTGTTGATGTTGGTGGCCGCCTCAGGATTGTTAACCTCCACTTCAGGAGCTGGAGAGTCGGACACGTTCTCCTCGAGAACAACATCTTGGTGGGACGGGGGTGTAGAAACTCTTTCTACTTCAACTCTTGGTTCTTCTTCTTCATCGGCTGATGCAGCTGGAATATCTTCAGCCGTTTTTGCTTCAGACTCAGCGATGTTTACAATTGGAGTGACTTGGGGCCTTGATCCTTTGCGAAGCCTGCGGAATGCTGGCAATGCTTGTGGAGATGGAGTTGGCTGGGCCTCAAAGTCATCGTCATCTTGTGGTTGGGGAGCACTTGGGGTGTCTTGTTGTTGTGGGTGATCAGCCCATGATGCATCCTGAGCAGTTGGCGTCAGAGGACGACCAATGCTGATGAGCTCGTTGTATGTGAGCACAGGCGATGATACCAAATTGCGCTCGATCTGAGGAAGGACTTCATCATCTTCAACATCGTCGTGAGGACCAATGTCTTCAGCTGCGGTGGGGTCAACAGCTGGATTGTCTTCAGCTTCAGGAGCCTCTATGGAAGCAGGCTCATGAACTATCAACTGGCGCTCTCGATGTTCGGATGCAGGACAAGCCACAGAGATTGGCTCGACATCAAGGGGCTCTGTGGTAGCAGCCCGGTCTCTCTTCTTGGTTTTCCGTTTCTTAGTTGGGGGAGCATCATCAGTGGTGGCTTTGGTCTTGCGTTTTCTGGCTTTGGCTTCAGCTGCCCTTGTTTTCTTTAGTTCTGAAGCCACTGTGGGGACCTTAGGCTTCGAGCCTGTCATACTGGATGGGAAGACAACGCGAGGTTCTTCCTTCCTTGATGCTTCTGGTTCTGCCACAGCTGGCTTCTTCTTCTTCTTGGCAGCTATTCTGGGGTCGATGCCTGGTAACCCCAAAGCCTTGCGCTTTTTAGCTTCATTGTATCCTTGAACACATTTGGCAGCAAGATCCTTCATGCGCTCAAGAGAACCTTTGGCTTCTTCATGTTTCTTGTGGAATGCTTCCTTGAGCTCATGCATCATGACCTTGAAGTTTTGAATGTATTCAACATTGAGCTTGGCCATGTGCTTCTTGAACTGATCCTTTTCATAATCGATCTTATGCTTCAGCTCAACAATTTTCTGAGCTAGAGCAAGCTCAGGAGCAATGGCTCCGTGGAAGGCGACGTTGAGGCCAATAGGAAGCTGAAGATCATCAAAGCTAACATTTGGGCTGCCAAACCACTCATCAATAAACTTTTTTAAGATTTCCACATCAAAGAGAGGGAGGTCATTGACGATTTCCACCTCTTGCTTGCTCTTGATCAACTGCTCAAGAGCGTCATCGCCAAGATCATCGTCACTGGACAGATCAATGGCGTCATTTTCATTTTGCAAAACAACAGCAGGGGTCAATGCTTGACCAGTGGGTTGCATGGGCTTCTTCACTTTGGCGAGCTTGGAGATGCGTGAAAGATCTTCAGACTGCACACTGTCTTCAGGAGGTGCAGTGGCCAGAGGCTTCGCCCGTGAAACCTTTGGTGCAGGGGAAGGCTTCGAAGCTTTAGGTTTCTTCTGCTTCTTTGGCTTCGGTGGTGTAGGCGCTTCGTCAGAATCAGCTTCGTCTGCAGGTTGATCCACGACCGCCCCTTGAACCTTTATGTGAGTGATGAGACCTTCTAAGTTATAGAAGGGCCCAACCAGATTGGGTTCAGCTTCGCGTGTGCCGTCAGCACGAGGAGCAGAGGAGCCTGGATTGAAGTCTAATCCCCGCGACTTCTTGTTTTCTTTGGCCGAGTTCTTGGCAAACTGGAAGTTGCGCTTGAACAGATTGTCATCATGGCCCCATAGTAATGAAGATGGGTCTGCATCTGCAGGCTGTGGTCCACGGGCCATGCAAGGATAGAAGCCTTATTCAATGGCTTCAGCTCTGGACCTGGGTTGAAGGTTTTTGTACAAGATGTCTCCCCAGGGTCGCTTGATGGCATTCTTCTCAGCATATTCCTGGGTCACGAACCTGTACTTGTACCATTGTTCTTCCCAATATCTTCGAATCCATTGGATTCGAGTTTTCCACTGATTGCAGTCCTCCTCTGGATCTGTCTTGTACAGCTCATAGAGGTCAGGAGGCAAATCTCTTGAGGTGTTTCCACGGTGCTGTCTGCCACCCTTCCTTGCAGACTTCTCTGTTGCCATGAAGTTTAGACTGAAAGGCTTCAACACTGTCAAAGTCTTCCGTCTACTAGTCAGACAAGAACTGGCTTCAGGAGAATTTATATGATGCTGTAAGAACTCTGCAAATGAATGCAGACTATGAGAACCAAGGGATTCTCCCACGGACATGTACCTGTGACAGCATTAAAGGTGCGAGGGAAGGGGAAGAGGTCATATGCATTCTCAGAAGATTTTGAAGATAAATTAGTTTAGAAGACATTGACCTCATAGTGCAAAGACATTCACTCATATGTAGAGAGTTGGTTCTAGATTTGTACGAATCCATGAATAAGTACAAGTGAGGAATCTAACTGCTTTGTGAAGCATAAGTGAACATACTAGGCATGTTATGAGTTGCAGAATGAGATAGATCCAACTTGTGGGAATAGAAACCACTTGTGGTTGAAAAGGATGAATCTATCAGATCAAAAAGACTGTAAAAAGGAGGATTTATTTTCCACACGAGGAACTGCTAGACGGAGTGGGAGAGGAGGCCGAGCAGTTCGATCTTCCGTGCCCTAACTTGGCAACGGAGGACACCTACGGCGACGGCGGAAAAGGCGATGTCCGTGGCCGGCGTGAGGACGGCGTCGGTGAGGTCGCGGCAGCTAAGCGCTTCGTCGCCGACGTCGTCGAGTGCTAGCGGTGGCGGTAGGGCTTGTGCGAGAGTGGAAGAAGAGATAATGACTGGGGTGAGGCGTGTATTTATAGAGACAGGGACGGCACAGCGTTATTACGCAGGTGCCCCTGGCGGTTCACATCTGAAGGACACGTGGCGATCATGCAACACATTGGAGGTTGTTCCATGTTCCCACGCACGCCTGGATTGTCGGGTGGTCGTTCCCACTTCTCCGGGTTTTAGGCAAAAAGGATTGAGCATTAAAAATAGATTAATGTTTGTCTCTGTGTCTTCTGCTGACAAGGACGCAGAGAAGACGTTTTGACAATTTCAATAGAATGCATATGATTTGGATAGATAGACTTAAGATGGAAGCATAGAAAGGTTAGGGTCCGATCACATTCACTTAGTTCAAAAGATTCAACGTGAAGACATAGCTATAAGTGAATGCTGTAGAGGACAGAAACTAAATTGAAGATAAACATGAGGCCATGTTAACATTGAAGACAAACAAAATGTGAAGACTTTGCAAATGTAATGCCATGTGAAAAACACTTCTAAGGGAAGAATTTGGTGGTGGCGTTACCCACCGTATAGGAAGTATTAGACCCGGACACGACGCACAATTATCATGGCGCTCTGAAGTCAAATTCCATGTTAATGTATTCACACTCAGAATGTAAGTCTTCATTGATTGAAGACATACTTTACTTCGTGTGTTGCACATCTAAGTCATCAACATGCATAAGTGTTAGGATGTGTGCCTGATCATAGGACATTTGAGGATTCCAAGATATTTAGCTCACACTGTAACTTGCAAAACCTTTTCTCATCCAAGGGCTTTGTGAAGATATCTGCCAGTTGCTCTTCAGTGTTGACGTGTATGATATCAATATCTTCCTTCATGACATGATCTCTGAGAAAGTGATGACGAATTTCAATGTGCTTTGTCTTCGAGTGTTGAACTGGGTTGTTAGTAATCTTGATGGCGCTTTTGTTGTCGCAGTAGAGTGGCACTTGCTTCAGATGAATGCCATAGTATTTGAGTGTTTGCTTCATCCATAGAAGCTGAGCGCAGCAAGATCCAGCAGCAATGTATTCAGATTCAGCAGTGGAGAGAGATACACAGTTCTGCTTCTTTGAAGACCAACATACAAGTGATCGTCCCATAAAGTGACATGTGCCTGATGTAGACTTGCGATCCACCTTGTCACCAGCATAATCAGCATCCGAGAATCCAACTAGATCAAACTCTGAGCCCTTTGGATACCATAATCCTAGTGTTGGGGTGTGAGCCAAATATCGAAGAATTCGTTTCACAGCTAAGTGATGTGATTCCTTTGGTGCCGCTTGGAATCGGGCAGACATGCAAACACTAAGCATGATATCTGGCCTAGATGCACATAAATAAAGAAAAGAACCAATCATGGAGCGGGATACCTTTTGATCAAACACTTTAGCATTGACGTCAGGACCCAGATGGTGTTTAGCTGGCATTGGCGTCGTGTAACCTTTGCAGTCTTGCATTCCAAACTTCTTCAGGCAGTCTTTGAGGTATTTCTCTTGAGATATGAAGAGGCCGTTGCATTGCTGTCGTATTTGAAGACCAAGGAAGAACTTTAGTTCACCCATCATGGACATCTGATATTGCTCTTGCATCATATATCCAAACTCATCATTGTATTTCTGGTTGGTGCAGCCGAAGATAATGTCATCCACATATATTTGGCACACAAACAGTTCACCATCATATGTCTTCGTGAAGAGTGTGGGATCCAAAGAACCAGGTTTGAAGCCTTTGCTCTTCAGGAAGTCCTTGAGTGTGTCATACCAAGCACGAGGGGCTTGTTTGAGGCCATACAGTGCCTTGTTGAGCTTATAAACCATGTCAGGATGTTTTGGATCTTCAAAGCCAGGCGGTTGTGCAACATACACTTCTTATTCAATCTTGCCATTGAGAAAAGCGCTCTTTACATCCATTTGATACAGAAGAATGTTATGATGATTTGCATAGGCCAACAGTATGCGTATAGCTTCAAGCCTAGCCATAGGAGCAAATGTTTCATCGAAGTCAATTCCTTCAACTTGAGTGTATCCTTGAGCAACGAGACGAGCTTTGTTTCTGACAACTTGACCATGCTCATCTTGCTTGTTGCGATATATCCATTTAGTGCCTATGATATTGTGCTTACGAGGATCGGGACGCTTGACCAGTTCCCATACATTATTCAGCTCAAATTGTTGAAGCTCTTCTTGTATTGCTTGAATCCATTCAGGCTCCATGAAGGCTTCATCAACTTTCTTGGGTTCAGATATTGAGACAAATGCGAAGTGCCCACAGAAATTTGATAGTTGTGTTGCCCTTGAGCGAGTGAGTGGACCAGGTGCATTAATGCTATCAATTATTCTCTCAATCTATACTTCATTTGCAACACGAGGATGAACAGGACGAAGATTTTGCTCTTGCTGATCATTGTCATCGTTAGAAGGATTGTCTTTAGGTTGATCAGGTGCAGAGATGATGAGTTCCTCTTCAGGCTGAGCTTCAGACGGTATGATTTCTCCAGTTCCCATAAGCTTGATGGATTCACTGGATGGAACTTCATCTAGCACATTTGGTAGGTGCTCTCTTTGTGAGCCGTTAGTCTCATCGAACCGCACATCCACAGTTTCAACCACTTTATAGTGAAAGAGGTTGAAGACTCTATAGGAGTATGAATCCTTTCTGTATCCAAGCATAAAACCTTCATGTGCTTTCGGTGCAAATTTTGAAGTGTGATGTGGATCCTTGATCCAGCACCTGGCACCAAATACTCTGAAGTAACTGACATTTGGCTTCTTACCAGTGAGGAGCTCATAGGATGTTTTGTTCAGAAGCTTGTGAAGATAAACACGGTTGATAATATGGCATGCAGTATCAATGGCTTCAGGCCAAAACTTTCTTGGAGTCTTGTATTCATCGAGCATCGTCCAGGCCATCTCAATAAGTGTTCTGTTCTTGCGTTCCACGATGCCATTCTGCTGCGGCGTGTACGGAGCTGAGAACTCATGAGTGATGCCCAAAGTATCAAGATAAGTGTCGAGGCTAGTGTTCTTGAATTCAGTGCCATTGTCACTTCTGATGTGCTTGATCTTGACGCCATAGTTGTTCATGGCTCGATTGGCGAAGCGTCTGAAGACATCCTGCACTTTAGTCTTGTAGAGGATTATATGCACCCATGTATATCTTGAATAATCATCAACAATGACAAAGCCATAGAGACAAGCAGTAGTAGTAAGAGTTGAGTAGTGAGTGGGACCGAAGAGGTCCATGTCTAGCAGTTCGAAGGGTTGAGTCGTTGTCATGATTGTCTTCGAGGGATGCTTGGCGCTCGTCATCTTTCCAGCTTCACAGGCACCGCATAGGTGATCCTTCTTGAACTTAATGCCCTCGATGCCTATGACATGCTTCCTCTTTGCAAGAGTGTGCAAGTTCCTCATGCCAGCATGCCCTAGCCTCCGATGCCAGAGCCAGCATTCTGAAGATTTTGCTAGAAGACATACGGCAAGCTGTGGTCCTACTGAGAAATCTACCACGTACAAATCATCTTTCCGATACCCTTCAAAGACTAGAGACTTGTCAGATTCCATTAGAACAAGGCAACGATATTTTCCAAATATCACAATCATGTTTAAATCGCAAAGCATTGAGACAGACATTAAGTTCAAACCAAGGGATTCAACAAGCATCACTTTATCCATGTGTTGATCCTTGAGATTGCAACTCTACCTAGACCCAATACCTTGCTTTTACCAGTATCAGCAAATGTGATGTGACTCTTGTCATATGGACGTAAAGTTGAGTCCATGAGAAGACTTCGCTTGCCAGTCATGTGATTAGTACACCCACTATCAATAATCCACTCTGAAGCAGCTGGTGTCATACCCTACAGTGCAGTTAGGGGGATAGGCTTCACGAAGAGAATTGTGAAGCATAAACATTTGACGAGCAAGTGGATTATGAAAGCTTAGATCGAGGTTAGGACTAATAGGGCAAGTAGCAAGCGACTCAGGAACAAAATACATAATAAGACCATTTGGGCATTTGATCTTGCGCCCTACAATATTTTTAAGGTCCCCAGCAATAGCTTCAGACGAATTTGATTTTCGGCTGGAGACCCTTCCCTGCAAAAGAGAGTTAAGCTTTCTTAGCCACCCACATCTTCAAGGGTGGCTTCGAAGCAATGAGTCTAAGTGCAGCATCTGAGAACTTTGGCTTTGACGCCCTAGCAAATAGTCTTGCAGGAGGGCAACAATACTCATAAGAATATGCAGAGTAGTTCTTGGTCTTATGAACATGGCGGTTTGATGAAACGCGCTCATCTTCAAAGGCCTGAGTATGGTTTCCTTGCAAAATATTTGCGTTAGTGCGACTCAGGTGAGTCCTCAATCTGTATGAAGCCTTTGGACCATATGAAGCCTGTGGTCTGGGGTTTGTCTTCTTCACCTGTGGTGTCATGATGACATTCACGGGAAGATTCTCCAGACACCTTTTCGGCAGCCAGACTTTCTTCATAGGTGGCCCATTCCTGTAGTTAGTACCAATATACCTGGCAAACACTTCACCATTCTGATTCTTAAACAGTTTATAGTTTGCATTAAAGGCTTCATCAATAACAATGGGATTAGCACAAGTGAAGCCAGATAGGGTGGATGGATCCACTGAAGGTTCCTTTGCAGCAACCCATGTGGTTTTGGGGTACTGCTTAGGTTTCCAGCAAGAGCCATCAGCATTCATTTTCCTTTTGAACCCAACACCCTCTTTCCTAGGGTTTCAGTTCAGGATCTGCCTTTTGAGGACATCACATAGTGTCTGATGTCCTTTGAGACTTTTGTACATCCCTGTTTCAAGCAATGTCTTCAACCTAGCATTTTCATCAGCAATAGCAGTGGCATCCTCAGCAGAGAGGTTAGTTACCACATCAACAGTTGAAGAAATTGCAACAGTAGTAGCAGTAGAACATCCAGCAACAGAAGTAGTGTTGTCACGCTCAATGCATTTAAGACATGGTGGTTCAGATCCTTCCTGAGCGGAACTGATCTGTTTGGCGCGAAGTTACTCGTTTTCCTTTTGAAGATCTTCATGAGCCGCTCTCAATTTCTCAAGATATTGCTTCCTTTGAAGATAATCATAGGAAAGCTTTTCATGAGTTATTGAGAGCGTTTCATGATGACTTTCAAGTTCCTCATACTTAACATGAAGATTTTTTATGTCTTCAATTAAGGACTGAGATCGAGTCATTTCAGCGTCTAACAGGTCATCGCTTTTGTCTAACAGTTTTTAATATGTTCCATAGCTTTCTGTTGTTCAGTTGCAATTTTAGCAAGTGTTTTGTAGCCGGGTTTGGAACCACAATCAGAGTCATCTTCACTGGATGTTTGATAGTGAGTAGTGCGTGAGTTTACCTTGGCACCGCGTGCCATGAAGCAGTAGGTGGGAGCGGAGTCGTCCTGGTCATTAGCGTCGGCGCCGGTGATGGAGTCATTGTCTTCAATGTTGAAGATGGACTTGGCAACGTAGGCTGTAGCCAGACTTGCAATGCCAGAATCGGACTCCTCCTCAGACTCCACGTCCGCCTCCTCAGAAGCAGACTCCTCCTCTGAATCCATTTCCTTGCCAACAAACGCACGAGCCTTGCCAGATGAGCTCTTCTTGTGTGATAAAGACTTTGATGAAGACTTGGAAGAAGACTTTGAGTATTTCTTCTTCTTCTTGTCATCAGAATCATATTCCTTCCTCTTCTTCTTCTTGTTGTTCTCATTGTCCCACTGCAGACACTCAAAGATGTAGTGGCCAGGTTTCTTGCACTTGTGGCATGTTCTCTTCTTGTAGTCATGCGCAGAACCTTCATCATTCCTTGAGCTAGATCGTGAGGACTTTCTGAAGCCTTTCTTCTTGGAGAATTTCTGGAACTTCTTCACAAGCATAGCAAGCTCCTTTCCAATGTCCTCAGGATCATCAGAACTACAATTAGATTCTTCTTCAGATGAGGAAATAGCTTTTGCCTTCAAAGCACGAGTTCGCCCATAGTTGGGACCGTAGATGTATCTTTTCTCAGAAAGCTGAAACTCATGTGTGTTGAGCCTTTCCAGTATGTCAGACAGATCGAGTCTCTTGAAGTCAGGACGTTCTTGAATCATCAGGGCTAGGGTGTCAAACGAGCTGTCAAGTGATATCAGGAGTGTCTTGACGACTTCATGCTTGGTGATCTCAGCAGAGCCGAGGGCTTGAAGCTCATTTGTGATGTCATTGAGTTGATCAAACATGAGTTGAACATTCTCATTGTCGTTTCTCTTGAAGCGGTTGAAGAGGTTGTGAAGGACACTGATTCCTTGATCTCTCTGGGTTGATACGCCTTCGTTGACCTTGGAAAGCCAGTCCCGGACTAGCTTAGATGTTTCTAGAGCACTCACACGGCCATACCGCCCTTTGGTCAGATGACCACAGATGATGTTCTTGGCAGTGGAGTCCAGTTGAACGAACTTCTTGACATCAGTAGCGGTGACACCTTCACCAGCCTTGGGGACGCCATTCTTGATGACATACCAGAGGTCGACATCAATGGCTTCAAGAAGCATGCGCATCTTATCCTTCCAGTAGGGATATTCAGTTCCATCGAAGACTGGGCACGCAGCGGAGACTTTGATTATCCCTACAGTCAACATAACTAATACTCCGGGTGGTCAAACCGAATCACATAGAACAAGGGAGTACCTTGCTCTGATACCAATTGAAAGTGCTAGTGATCGACTAGAGGGGGGTGAATAGGCGATTTTTATGAAAGTCTTCAAAACATGGAAGTTTCGAAGACAAAACGACAGAAACAAACCTATTACCATGCAGCGGAAGGTAGACTACACTAAGCAAGCCATAGTCAAGTATTCAATGAGATAAAAGCACAAAGACTAATCGCAGCTAGGTAGTATAGATCAGGATGGAAGATAGTACGAAGCCAAACAGAACAAGCAGTCACTCAGTGAAGACAAATAGATAATGCAAACAGGCAATGACTTCACAAGGACCAATCTACAAATAAAGAGATGGGAAGAATGGAACCAGTGACTCGTTGAAGACAATGATTTGTTGGACCAGTTCCAGTTGTTGTGACAACTGTACGTCTGGTTAGGGAGGCTGAGATTCAACTCAGAAGACCGCGTCTTCACCTTATTCCCCTTGAGCTAAGGACACCCAGTCCTCGCCCAATCACTCTGGTAAGTCTTCAAGGTAGACTTCCAAACCTTCACAGACTTTGTTCACCAGCGATCCACAATGACTCTTGGATGCTCAGAACGCGACGCCTAACCGGCTGGAGGATTCACAGTCCTCAAGTGTAATAAGTCTTGAGATCACACAGACAGGAAGACTTCAGTGATGCCTAACACTCTTTGGCTTTGGGTGTTTAGGGCTTTGTCCTCGCAAGGAATTCTCTCTCAAAGGCTTCGAGGTGGGTTGCTCTCAAACGACAAAAGCCGTACACTAACTCTGAGCGGCCAACTGTTTATGGTTGTAGGGGGTGGGCTATTTATAGCCACTAGGCAACCCGACTTGATTTGTCCGAAATGACCTTGGGTCACTAAGGAACTGACACGTGTTCCAACGGTCAGATTTCAAACACACACGGCAACTTTACTTGGGCTACAAGCAAAGCTGACTTATCCAGCTCTGGATAAGATTTGCTCTCATTGTCTTTGCTTGAAGACATATGATTTTGGTTAAGCATCACTCCAGTCATTCTGACTGGTTCACTTGGACCCCACTTAACAATACGGTGGTTCCTATGACTGAACAAAGAAGAAAAAGAATGACAAAACAACTAAGTCTTCGCGCTCCATAGGCTTCACGTGATGTCTTCTCTTGTCATAGTCTTCAATGTGAATGTCTTCACATACCACCTTTGACTTCAATGTCTTCATACATTTTTAGGGGTCATCTCTGGTAGGAAAACCGAATCAATGAGGGACTTCTAGCTGTGTTATCCTGCAATTCTCACAAACACATTAGTCCCTCAACCAGGTTTGTTGTCAATACTCCAAAACCAACTAGGGGTGGCACTAGATGCACTTACACTCAGGAGCCCCAACTCCGCTGGAAGGGTCGCTGAGTGGAACATCGAGCTCAGGTGTTCGAGTTGGAGTTCAGCACTACCAGAGTCATCAAGGGAGCCTCGCTCGCTGATTTTGTGGCATAATGGACGGATGCCCCGGCACTTGAAGTTGGTGAGGACCGGTCCACCTCGCCAAGAAGTGAGTTACCCGACGGATGGGTCAGGTATTTTGATGGTGCCTTTGCGCACCAGGGCGCGGGGGCTGGAGCAGTACTCATCTCGCCCATGCAGGACGAGCTCTACTACGCTGTGCAGCTCTGTTTTCAGCAGGGCGAGAAGGTCTCCAACGACATCGCAGAATATGAAGGCCTCATAGCTGGCTTGAAGGCCGCGACAGCTCTAGGGGTAAAGCACCTCATCGTTAGGGGCGACTCACAACTCCTAGTCAACTTCTCCAACAAAGTATATGACACAAAGGACGAGCACATGGAGGTGTACCTCACAGAGGGACCAGGGGAAGGAGTTGATGATTGACATACACGGCGGGGACTGCAGACACAACTTGTCGTCACGGACTCTCATCGGCAAGGTGTTCTGCAGTGGATTCCACTGGCCCACGGTGCTCAATGATGGAGCCGAGCTGGTGAAGTCCTGTGAAGCTTGCCAGTTCCACGCCAAGCAAATCCATCAGCCAGCTCAAGGCCTCCAGACTATGCCGCTCACATGGCCGTTCATGCTCTGGGGGTTGGATATCTTGGGCCCATTCCCTCGAGTGCCAGGGGGCTATCGCTACCTCTACGTCGCCATCGACAAGTTCACCAAGTCAGCGGAAGTGGAAGCCGTCCGCACCATCCCAGCTGGTTCCGCGGTTAAGTTCATCAAGGGCCTCGTGAGCCGTCTCGGGGTCCCCAACCGCATCATCACCGACAACGGCTCGCAGTTCACCAGTAACCTCTTCAAAACATAATGTGCTAACCTTGGAACGCAGATCTGCTACGCTTCGGTGGCGCACCCCAGGAGCAATGGCCAAGCTGAACGCGCCAACGCGGAGGTCCTGAGAGGCCTCAAGACCAGGACCTTCAAGAAGAAGCTCGAGGCCTGCTGCAGGGACTAGCACGACAAGCTCCAGTCTGTGTTGTGGTCCATCCGCACCACCGCCACTAAGCCGACGAGCGAGACCCCGTTCTTCCTTGTCTACGGAGCCAAAGCGGTCCTCCCTCATGAGGTCAAGCATCACTCCGCACGAGTCCTGGCGTTTCATGAAACGCAGCAGGACGCCATGCGGGGGATGGACCTCGTACTGGGGGAGGAACGTTGCCGTGAAGCTGTACTGAGGGCGGCAAGGTACCAGCAGGCACTACGGCGATACCACTGTCGCAACATCCACTCCAGGACGCTCAAGGCAGGCGACCTTGTCCTGAGGCGGGTCCTCTCCAGGGAAGCGTTGCACAAGCTCTCACCCATGTGGGAGGGCCCGTTCAGGGTCGTCCATATCTCCAGGCCTGGCGCCGCGCGCCTGGAGACGTAAGACGGGGTGCCCGTCCAGAAGGCCTAGAACATCAAGCACCTCTGAAAGTCCTACCCATGAAGCAAGGCCCAGTGCCTGTGAAGAAAGGCCCAGTGCCTGTGAAGAATCGCCGCCCGTGACACTCTCACGTAATAATGAGTGGGGCTATACACGCCTCAGAGTCTCAGGAGTGCCGCCCTCGGGCCTTGGGGGCTCCCTCCCAGGCCTAGTGGCAGCACTTAGCTCCGCGCTGGTGAGAAGACTTGAAGACTAGACTAGGTGCCGGACACAGTTTTCATTTGCTTTCCGTAGTTAGCTCGCCTTCTCTTAATCGAAGTTTTCTTCTGGTGTTCCTTGCTGATTTGGTTCCGTTGCCTTTTGTCGCCTTTTCCGAATCTAGTTCACTTATGTTCTCTCTCTCTCTCGCATACCTCGCGAGGGGGCTAGGCAGGTGCCTTCGCGAGGGTTTCTTCCACCCGTGTTGGTCCTCTCTACCTTCGGTCTGCTTTCTCGCGAGGCACCCTCGTTCAAGCCCACAAGCCAGCACATCTCTCCTAATCCGTGCCCCTTGGGTACCATGATATGAAGCGCTGGGTCAAGGCTCGGGTGAACGATAAGTCTCCTAGCGACCTTCCTAACAAATTTTTTGTATTTCCTAAGCAACCACTAAGCCAAGACGGGAACGAGGAAACAAGTGCCTCGTGAAGAAGAGGTTGCCCCGAACGTGCCAGGCTAAGTTATCTCCACACAAAATAACGACACAGCACAGAAATAACAAGCATAGCGTAATGATTGAGTAATCACAGTTCGATACACGCCCCTCCGGGCCCATACTGGTTTCATTTTGATGCAGGAAACAAAAGAGGAACAAAACAAAAGCAGCGTTGCAGCGAACCACGGGCCTCCAACAACGTCTGGAGCTTAGCCGGATCCCTCCTCGCAGTTCATGGAGGCGCGACGTCGAGACGACCCGCTACCACCTTCAAAGCGAGCGTGGCGGCGTGGCGGCTGGTCGTAGCCGCCGCTGCTGGAGCTTTCGCCAAGAGAAGAGCCACCATAGCTGGACGAGGCGCGGCCGGCGGGCTCGCCCTCATCACGGCCATCGCCGAGACCGAGCAGCTCCTCGCCGTCGTTCGTCTCGGGGCAGCACCTGGCGTGGCAACCATCTTCCCCAAACACCCTCATGTAGAGGGTCGCATCACCGTCTTGAAATGGAGGGTGCATTGCCTGCCCAGGCCGTGCGCGGGGGTGAACGTCTGCCAGCCACGGGCCAGAGCTATGTTGCCCGCAGCGGAGACTTCAACCGCGACCCAGGAGGCCCTACTGCAGCAGCCGTCCGCTTGCAGCCAGAGCCCGCCTGGACCAGTGGCCGGCAGCTTGTCAATGAAGAAGCGCGGAAGCTGAAGCCAGTTGCTGGCTGGATCCTCCGACCAGACAACGAACTCCGGCAGCACCTCTGCCGAGTGGAAGTGTGGCTGGGGAGGCCGCGCAACCATGACACATCTCACCTCATCGATGGGGCTGCCGCGACCGGAGCGACCCCCACCACGTGCAGTGGCGCCACCCTGGGAGTGGGGGGCCATGGCGGGAGTCATGGTGTGTTTGGGGGGACGTTTGCGTCCCCGCTTGGGCGCCGGGGAGCCGGGCCCCTCTTGAGGGGCCTTTCATTTCTCCGGGGTGGAGAACCTCTTTGACGGCGCCATTGAAGTTAGTGGTGGAGTAGAGGAGGAAGAAGCAGGCGGAATGGGAAGAAGTGGGGGACGGGGGCTCCGCCCCCTTCCTCATTTCTAGCAGGAGAAGGCCAACCAGCGCCCCCGGCTGATCACAGGTAATGATGGTTTTCCTTGCATGTCGTAGGGACTTGCCAAGTCGGACAGTTGCCGAGGCAGCATGGGGAAGCAGAGATGCCCACGTCCAATCAACCGCCATGCGTCAACCGAGGCCACAGGCTTTTGGGGCCCATGGCGCTCCGCGCTTGACCTTTGGATTTGCCTCGAAGCCAAGCCCGAGCGCGCCTTGGGCCCGGGGGCTACTATCGGCGTTCTGGGAACGGGGGTCCCCAGACTTGCCTACCTGCGGCCACTGCGTGGCTGAGCTAGCAGGTCTGTACGGCCCATCTTCATCGACGAGGTATTCAAGACCCTCATGAGGGGCCAAGCCTCGCGAGGCGGACGATGCAAGACCTCCTCAGGAGCGGCCTTGCCAGGCAGGCTCACGAGGGGCGGAGAGATCAAGGCAAGGCAAACCTCGCGAGGTCCTCGTGATGTAAGCCATGACGATCGAGACCAGGCGGGCGCCAGGCAGGCGCCAGCGCGCGCAGCGTCCTTGTTTCCTATTTGGTGCCAAGGGGGCAAGCGCAGGCGTGGAGTACCAAGGCATCCTGGAATGGTTTCCATATCGGTGCAACAAGACCAAGACCAGCAGGATGGCAAGACAGAGGTCACCATGGCGCCCAAGACGGTGTCACCACCAGAGCCTTTTGCAGGCGAATACTACTTTTGTTAGGATAAGCTGTACTAGCTGTCCCCTTTCAAATTGGCCATTGTTGGCTCCCTTCCCGCTCAATATTTGGGGAGAGGACCAAGGCCTATATAAGTAGAACTAGCCACCACAGTAGGGGGGAGGAAGGAAGAACTCATTCAGAGGCATCTCACCCACACAAGTTCGCCAAGCACAAGAACACCTCAAACTCAGGAGGTTGTTCTTCCCCTTATACTATTCATCATCAGCCCAAGAGGCAATCCACCACCACCACCACACTGGAGTAGGGTAGTACACCACAACGGTGGCCCGAACCAGTACAAATCTTGTGTCTTTGTGTTGCAAGTTCGTGGAGTTCATCGGCAAGATCTTAGCGAGCAAGGGCATGGATCAATAGGGAGAAAACCTTCGCGTGCACCCCAGTGTTCGAACCTCGAGGGTTTTGCCAGAACCCGTGATCCGACAAAAGCTATTGTCTGCCTGCTATCATTGGTTTTGGGTCTATCCACAATTTGCTACCTCACTCTGGATTTGTGCATGGACTCCTGATATGTCTCCAACATATCTATAATTTTTGATTGCTCCATGCTATGTTATCTACTGTTTTGGACTATATTGGGCTTTATTTTCCACTTTCATATTATTTTTGGGACTAACCTATTAACCGGAGGCCCAGCCCAGAATTGCTATTTTTTGCCTATTTCAGTGTTTCAAAGAAACGGAATATCAGACGGAGTCCAAACGGAATGAAACCTTCGTGAACGTGATTTTCTCACCGAACGTGGTCCAGGAGACTTGGACTCTACGCCAAGGCAACAGAGAGGCAGTCACAAGGGTGGGGGCGCCCCCCCCTTAGGGTGCGCCCCCTGCCTTGTGGGCCCTTCGGAGCTCCACCGACGTACTTCTTCCTCCTATATATACCTACGTACCCCCAAATGAACAGAGACAGAGCCAAAAACCTAATTCCACCACCGCAACTTTCTGTATCCACGAGATCCCATCTTGGGGCCTGTTCCGGAGCTCCGCTGGAGAGGGCCGTCATCATGGAGGGCTTCTACATCATCATAGCCCCTCCGATGAAGTGTGAGTAGTTTACCTCAGACCTTCGGGTCCATAGTTAGTAGCTAGATGGCTTCTTCTCTCTTTTTGGATCTCAATACAAAGTTCTCCCCCTCTCTCGTGGAGATCTATTCGATGTAATCTTCTTTTTGCGGTGTGTTTGTTGAGACCGATGAATTTTGGGTTTATGATCAAGTCTATCTATGAATAATATTTGAATCTTCTCTGAATTCTTTTATGTATGATTGGTTATCTTTGCAAGTCTCTTCGAATTATCAGTTTGGTTTGGCCTACTAGATTGGTTTTTCTTAACATGGGAGAAGTGCTTAGCTTTGGGTTCGATCTTGCAGTGTCCTTTCCCAGTGACAGAAGGGGCAGCAAGGCACGTATTGCATCATTGCCATCATGGATAACAAGATGGGGTTTATTTCATATTGCTTGAATTTATCTCTCTACATCATGTCATCTTGCTTAAAGCATTACTCTATTTTTAACTTAATACTCTAGATGCATGCTCGATAGCGGTCGATGAGTGGAGTAATAGTAGTAGATGCAGAATCGTTTCGGTCTACTTTTCACGGACATCATGCCTATATAAATGATCATGCCTAGATATTCTCATAACTATGCTCAATTCTGTCAATTGCTCAACAGTAATTTGTTCACCCACCGTAGAATACTTATGCTCTTGAGAGAAGCCACTAGTGAAACCTATGGCCCCCGGGTCCATTCTCATCATATCAATCTCCATCATTTTAATCTTGCTTTGCTTTTTACTTTGCCTTTTACTTTTCACTTTGCATATCTATACCAAAAATACCAAAAATATTATATCTATCAGATCTCACTCTCGTAAGTGACCGTGAAGGGATTGACAACCCCTAATCGTGTTGGTTGCAAGTAGCTATCGTTTTGTGCAGGTACGAGGGACTTGAGCGTGGCGTCCTACTGGATTGATACCTTGGTTCTCAAAAACTGGGGGAAATACTTACGCTACTTTGCTGCATCATCCTTTCCTCTTCGGGGAAATCCAACGCAAGCTCAAGAGGTAGCAAGAAGAATTTCTGGCGCCGTTGCCGGGGAGTCTACGCAAAATGTCAACATACCAAGTACCCATCACAATCCCTATCTCTCGCATTACATTAGTTGCCATTTTCCTCTCGTTTTCCTCTCCCCACTTCACCCTTGCCGTTTTATTCGCCTTCTCTTTCCCAATCTCCTTCTCCTTCTCCGCCTCTCTTTTCTGTTTGCCTTTTTCTCGCTTTCCTTTTGTTTTCTCATGTGCTAGTTTGTTTTCTTGTCGTCATGGCTAGTCTCATATCTTCTCTGTTGTCTCCCGAGAATGAAGTCCTAAATTTTAAACAAAGGGAGGGAGAAAATCTAAAAGATGCTTGGTATAGAATTTGCAATGCTCAAAATAGATCTACCAGGAAGCAATCTACTTCAGTTCTTCTCCGCAATTTTTATGTAGGTGTTAATCCTTGGTATAGATATATCCTCGATACCATTACCGGAGGGAACTTCTTGGGTAGCCATACTTTTGATTCTTATAATGCTATGTTAGATTTATTGGGCTCACCACCTCTTTTGGTTAATGGAACCATGTTAACTTTGGAGCATGTTATGCAAAGACTTGAAATTATTGAAAATAAAGTTGCTACTATTGAATTAATTGAAAATCTAGATAAAAATATCCACAATCAAATTACTCAAAATGGATCTAAGGTAGGAATGACTTTGAAAAATATTAAGGAAAAGGAACCCATAGTTAATGAGAAGATAAAGTTAGATTCTACTAGAATTGATAAACTTGAGGGTATAATTACAAACTTGGGAACCGCTTTTTCTTCCGTAAAGAATACTCCAAGTCCTCCTACTAAAATTTCCAAGCTTATGTATGTTCCTAAAAATAAGGGTGAATCATCTAGTAAGGAAACTGCAAATCTTAAATCTATAAGTATTCATCCCAATCTTTTTGCTATCATTAAGGAACCAATTGCTACAAATGAATTTTTAGATCTTGTGCCTAAAAGTTTGATAATCACTAGAAAGAAAGAAATTCCTAAGGGAAATAGATGCCTCATCGAAGAATTGCCTACCAAAGATGGCAATACCTAGATCTATCCTCGCTTTTATGCCTAGCTAGGGGCGTTAAACGATAGCGCTTGTTGGGAGGCAACCCAATTTTTATTTTATTCCTTGCTTTTTGCTCCTGTTTAGTAATAAATAAATTATTTAGCCTCTGTTTTGGTTGTGTTTTTTGTGTTTAATTAGTTTTTGTGCCAAGTAGAACCGTTGGGAAGACTTGGGGAAAGTCTTGTTGAACTTGCTGTAAAAAACAGAAACTTTAGCGCTCACGAGAACTGCTGTCATTTTTATTTGGTGAGTTATATTTAGTTAATTCTTTTTGCAGATGATTAATAGATAAATTCCTCACGTCCAGCAATTTATTTTCGAATTTTTGGGGTTCCAGAAGTTTGCGTTAGTTACAGATTACTACAGACTGTTCTGTTTTTGACAGATTCTGTTTTTCGTGTGTTGTTTGCTTATTTTGATGAATCTATGGTTAGTAAAATAGTTTATAATCCTAGAGAAGTTGGAATACAGTAGTTTTAACACCAGTATAAATAAAGAATGAGTTCATTATAGTACCTTGAAGTGGTCTTTTGTTTTCTTTCTCTAACGGAGCTCACGAGATTTCTATTGAGTTTTGTGTTGTGAAGTTTTCAAGTTTTGGGTGAATTCTTGTGATGGATTATGGAATAAGGAGTGGCAAGAGCCTAAGCTTGGGGATTCCCATGGCACCCACAAGATAATCCAAGGACACCAAAAAGTCAAAGCTTGGGGATGCCCCGGAAGGCATCCCCTCTTTCGTCCACTTCCATCGGTAATTTACTTGGAGCTATATTTTTATTCACCAACATGATATGTGTTTTGCTTGGAGCGTCTTGTATTATTTGTGTCTTTGGTTGTTAGTGTGCCACAATTATCCTTGCTATACACACCTTTTGAGAGAGCCATACATGAATTAGAATTTGATAGAATACTCTGTGTGCTTCACTTATATCTTTTTGAGCTAAGTAGTTTTGCTCTATGTGCTTCACTTATATCTTTTGAGCATTATAATTTTGCTCTATGTGCTTCACTTAGATCTTTTAGAGCATGGTGGTGGATTTGTTTTAAAGAAATTATTGATCTCTCATGCTTCATTTAAATTATTTTGAGAGTCTTAATAGCATGGTAATTTGCTTAATAATAACATGCTTGGTATTCAAGATTTGTGAAACTTTCTTTTGAGTGTGTTGAATACAAAGAAAAGTTGGATGCTTGATAATTGTTTTGAGATATGGGGTTAATAATATCAAATTCATGCTAGTTGAGTAGTTGTGAATTTGAGAAGTGCTTGTGTTGAAGTTTGCAAGTCCCGTAGCATGCACGTATGTTAAACGTTATGTAACAAATTTGAAACCTGAGGTGTTATTTGATTGTCCTCCTTATGAGTGGCGGTCGGGGACGAGCGATGGTCTTTTCCTACCAATGTATCCCCCTAGGAGCATGCGCGTAATACTTTTGTTTTTGATGGCTTGTAGATTTTTGCAATAAGTATATGAGTTCTTTATGACTAATGTTGAGTCCATGGATTATACACACTCTCACCCTTCCGTCATTGCTAGCCTCTACGGTACCGTGCATTGCCCTTTCTCACATCGAGAGTTGGTGCAAACTTCACCGGTGCATCCAAACCCCGTGATATGATACTCTCTTTCACACATAAACCTCCTTATATCTTCCTCATAACAGCCACCATACCTTCCTATTATGGCATTTCCATAGCCATTCCGAGATATATTGCCATGCAACTTTCCACCATCCAGTTTATCATGACACATTCATCATTGTCATATTGCTTAGCATGATCATGTAGTTGACATAGTATTTGTGGCAAAGCCACCATTCATAATTTTTTTTCATACTTGTCACTCTTGATTCATTGCATATCCTGGTACACCGCCGGAGCCATCCATATAGAGTCATACTTTGTTCTAGTATCGAGTTGTAATCATTGAGTTGTAAATAAATAGAAGTGTGATGATCATCATTCAATAGAGCATTGTCCCAAAAAAAGAGAGAAAGGCCAAAGAAAAAAAGGAAGGCCCAAAAAAAGGAAAATAAATAAAAAGGGGCAATGCTACTATCTTTTTTTCCACACTTGTGCTTCAAAGTAGCACCATGTTCTTCATATAGAGAGTCTCTTGAGTTATCACGTTCATATACTAGTGGGAATTTTCATTATAGAACTTGGCTTGTATATTCCAACAATGGGCCTCATCAAGTGCCCTAGGTCTTCGTGAGCAAGCAAGTTGGATGCACACCCACTTAGTTTCTTTTGTTGAGCTTTCATACATTTATAGCTCTAGTGCATCCGTTGCATGGCAATCCCTACTCCTTGCATTAACATCAATCGATGGGCATCTCCATAGCCCATTGATTAGCCTCGTTGATGTGAGACTTTCTCCTTTTTGTCTTCTCCACATAACCCCCATCATTATATTCTATTCCACCCATACTTCTATATCCATGGCTCACGCTCATGTATTGCGTGAAAGTTTATGAGTTTGAAATTATTAAGGTATGAAACAATTTCTTGGCTTGTCATCGGGTTTGTGCATGATGAGAGCATTCTTGTGTGACGAAAATGGAGCATGACTAAACTATATGATTTTGTAGGGATGAACTTTCTTTGGCCATGTTACTTTAAGAAAACATAATTGCTTTGTTGGTTTGCTTGAAGTATTATTATTCTCTATGTCAACATGAACTTTTGTCTTGAATCTTTCGAATCTGAATATTCATGCCACAATTAAGAAAGATTTGCATTGAAATTATGCCAAGTAGCACTCCACATCAAAAACTCTCTTTTTATCATTTACCTACTCGAGGACGAGTTGGAATTAAGCTTGGGGATGCCTGATACGTCTCCAACGTATCTATAATTTTTTATTGCTCCATGCTATATTATCTACTATTTTGGACTATATTGGGCTTTATTTTCCACTTTTATACTGTTTTTGGGACTAACCTATTAACCGGAGGCCCAGCCTAGAATTGCTGTTTTTTTGCCTATTTCAGTGTTTCGAAGAAACGGAATATCAAACGGAGTCCAAACGGAATGAAACCTTCGGGAACGTGATTTTCTCACCGAACGTGATCCAGAAGAATTGGACCCTACGCCAAGGCATCAGAGATGCGGTCACGAGGGTGGCCCCCCCTTAGGGCGCGCCCCTGCCTCGTGGGCCCCTCGAAGCTCCACCGACGTACTTCTTCCTCCTATATATACCTACGTACCCCCAAACGAATAGAGACGGAGCCGAACACCTAATTCCACCGCCGCAACTTTCTGTATCCACGAGATCCCATCTTGGGGCCTGTTCCGGAGCTCCACCGGAGAGGGCCGTCATCACGGAGGGCTTCTACATCATCATAGCCCCTCCGATGAAGTGTGAGTTCTTTACCTTAGACCTTTGGGTCCATACTTAGTAGCTAGATGGCTTCTTCTCTCTTTGTGGATCTCAATACAAAGTTCTCCCCCTCTCTCGTGCAGATCTATTCGATGTAATCTTCTTTTTGCGGTGTATTTGTTGAGACCGATGAATTCTGGGTTTATGATCAAGTCTATGAATAATATTTGAATCTTCTCTGAATTCTTTTATGTATGATTGGTTATCTTTGCAAGTCTCTTCGAATTATCAGTTTGGTTTGGCCTACTAGATTGGTTTTTCTTGCCATGGGAGAAGTGCTTAGCTTTGGGTTCGATCTTGCGGTGTCCTTTCCCAGTGACAGAAGGGGCAGCAAGGCACGTATTGCATCGTTGCCATCGAGGATAATAAGATGGGGTTTATTTCATATTGCATGAACTTATCTCTCTACATCATGTCATCTTGCTTAAAGCGTTACTCTGTTTTTAACTTAATACTCTAGATGCATGCTGGACAGCGGTCGATGAGTGGAGTAATAGTAGTAGATGCAGAATCGTTTCGGTCTACTTGTCACGGACGTGATGCCTATATACATGATCATGCCTAGATATTCTCATAACTATGCTCAATTCTGTCAATTGCTCAACAGTAATTTGTTCACCCACCGTAGAATACTTATGCTCTTGAGAGAAGCCACTAGTGAAACCTATGGCCCCCGGGTCTATTCTCATCATATCAATCTCCATCACTTTAATCTTGCTTTTCTTTTAGTTTGCCTTTTACTTTTCACTTTGCACATCTATACCAAAAATACCAAAAATATTATATCTATCAGATCTCACTCTCGTAAGCGACCGTGAAGGGATTGACAACCCCTAATCATGTTGGTTGCGAGTAGCTATCGTTTTGTGCAGGTACAAGGGACTTGAGTGTGGCCTCCTACTAGATTGATACCTTGGTTCTCAAAAACTTAGGGAAATACTTACGCTACTTTGCTGCATTATCCTTTCCTCTTCGGGGAAATCCAACGCAAGCTCAAGAGGTAGCAACTCCTTACATAATCTCGCTATGTTTTATTCCTATGCATGTTAGTTATTGTACACAATGGTACTGAACATGTAGATCAAAAGAGATGAGCCTTGTGTGGCAATAAAATTTCATGCAGACGTCGCTCCATGGTGGGCACAAAGGAAGCCCCCCTCCACCCATTTCGGATTGTAATCAAGAGGAAGATAACTGTTTTGAGGGGGATTTAGAAGCAGAAGACCACTCCTATTTACCCCATGAGGTCTTCGCTCTAACTTGGCATGCTGATGTTGGTAATATCATGCATCTGGTGCCTTGCATTACTTACTGTATACATCAAAGATGTCATCTGCTTAGTTTAGACATGCTTTATGGCAATGCCATCTGTTTAGTTTCTTTATTGTATATGTGAATCATGCAATGCCATCTTATTTAGCCAGGCATCATATATGTGAATTTTGCAATGCCACCCTGGTTAGCCAGTCATCTTCTATGTGAATTATATCATGACATCATTTTTTATTACATGTTAAATTTGTCAAAAATTTTAGTACATTCAATTACTCTTCATGTGCATCAGCCATTCGACACGGTCATGGAAAAATCTGGAGTGGAAACAAGGTCTTCAGAGCATACAATGCTATCTGATGAAGCACATGTCTTGCTGGTTACAGATAGCTCCTCAGAGGAGGATTCAGAGGCAGATGACGAGTCCTATCCCCCCCCCCCCCCGAGGTGCATGCTCTAACTTGGCAGGGTTATGTTGCTCATATCGTACGTATGGTATCTTGTGTTGCTATGTCATTTTCTTAGTTTACACATGATTTGTGTGAATGCCACCTGTTTAGTGCCTAATTACCATATATGTGAATTATGCAATGCCATCTTTTTGCAAGACATTATATATGTGAATTATGCAATGCTATCTTGTTGCAAGGCATTATATATGTGAATTATGCAATGCCATGCTATTTTGCCAAGCATCATATATGTGAATTATACCATGCCGTCCTTTTTTGTATTTCTCATTGCTTTTGTCAACAATTTTTGTATATTCAACTGCTCTTCCTGTGCATCAGCCATTTGAATTGGTGATGGAGAAATCTGGAGTGAAAACAAGGTCTTCAGAGCAGAAAATGCTACCTGGTGAAGCAGATATGTTGCTGGTTACAGATAGCTCTTCAGAGGAGGATTCGGAGGCAGATGACCAATCCTATTATCCCCCTAGGGTGTATGCTCAAACTTGGCAGGGTTATATTACTCATATCATGCATATGTTGTATTGCAATGCTTAGTTTTTACTCCCTCCGTTCGGAATTACTTGTCTCGGATATGGATGTATGTAGAACAAAAATATGTCTAGATACATTCGTTTTGTGACAAGTAATTCCGAACGGAGGGAGTACATCATATACACGATATTGAATGTCATCTCCTTAGTTGACACATCATATATGTGATTTCCCTCTGCTCACTTCCTTGGTATATAAATCATATATTTGAATTATATCATGCCATGATGTTTACATAGACAGCATGTATCTGAATTATGGCATGCCAACCCATTTTCTAAAGACATAATATAGTTATATCATCTCATCATGTTCACATAGTCATCATATTTTGAATTATGTCATTCTATCTGTGAATTATATCATGCCATCATGTTTTCATCGACGACATGTTTGTGATTTATGGCATGCCAACCACTTTAATAGACACATCGTATAGTTATATCATGTCATCCTGTTTACATAGTCATCATATTTTGAAGTATGTCATTCTATCCTATTTAGTTAGCCATCATACATGTGAAATTGTGTCATGCTATCATGTTTAATTAGCCATCATATATTTGAAATTATGTCCTGGTATTCTGTTTGGTTAGACAACATAAATGTGAATTATTTCATGCCCTGTTTTCTTCCCTACTATCCATTGCACATGTCTATCTTACAATGTTTGTACATTCAATTACTTTTCTTGTTTATCAGACATTTCAATTGGAGGGGTGATGGCAGTATCTGTGGGAGTAAAAACAGGGTCTTCAGAAAAGATCGTGCAACCTGTCGATGGAGATAGAACCACGGTTGTACTTGCACAAAAACCAGCCCCACCACACATAACCCAGACTCATGCAGATTGTACCCCTACCTAGTTGGACAGAGAACCAGCTACACCCCTTCTAACCCCAACCCCAGCAGATAGTAACCCAGTTCACATTGACACAGCACCGTCTCCACCACAGAGCACCCAAACACGAGCAGTTAGTAAGGCCACTGCAGTGCCCAAAGCACGAGGACCACCACTCCGAACCCCAAGTCAACGCTTAAAGCAGAAGAAGAATTGTTCTCAGGTCAGGTTCCGTAGCTATGGTTCATACTACTTTTCTCCTGCATCACTGTATTTACTCATAGCAACTAATTTCAAATTTGAAGGATGCAATTGAAACTCCAATGGCGCAACGGGTATGTTTTAATTCTGTTTCTTTAACGTGTTTGTTGTTGTAACTTGCTCTATGTTGATTTCAGTTTCAATTGAATAAACAGTTATGTTCTCATGCCATGCACATTACAAGTGTTGTTATTGCTGTGTAGTTTCCCACACTTATATTCTGTCTATGCTGCTTTGTCTTAAATAGATATGATTCGAATTGTATCTATCTTGATTTGGCAACATAAACTAGAATGATATAGACCATACAGTGACCATACTACATAGATATATGTTTGTTTCATGTTGTTATCATGTCCACCTTACTACTGAACTAGTTTACCAAAATGAGTTTCATATACTACATTGTAAACATGTAATGTGTTTGTTTGTTTCTCCTTTAGAACGCGGATAAAATATTGGAGAAGAGTACCCCCGTTATGCAATGGTAAAGGAAGTAATGCAGATCAGGTTCAAGATAGTGAGACATCCCTGTTGTTCTCCAAGAAAGCTGATAAAAACTATATTGAAGACACTGAGACAACCCCAAAGTCCTGTCTTGATGTAGTGTTCGAGTTACTGGCTACTACTGCTGGCACCAGCTCTTCGAACTCGCTGCCTGAATCAGTTCGGCTTCTTGAGTCTCAACTTCAAGTTGAAAGACGTCGATCAGATGTTATGCGACAGGAAGCCGAAGGACTGAGGAAGTCCCTGCAGAATTCAGATGCATACTTTCTGGTGCAACAGCAAGTACTGGAGGATTTAAGCGCCAAACAAGAGAAAGTTAATAAGCTTGCTAAGCATCCTGCCAGCATTATGGGTACCCAGGATATTGTTTCTTGAGCTCTTCTGAAGTGGTTTCAGTTCTGGACTTGTTTTGCTGCGGCGTTTATATGCTGCTTTGTTCCCTATATTTGCACTTGTGGCGGACTATTTTCATTTGGGCAATTTAAATCCTATAAATATTTTAAAATGCCCAAATAATCCTGAAAGTATTTTTAGGCTGTTGAGAATAATTTCAAATGTGCCTCTGAATATTTTTAGGTTTTTCCTAAATGAAATAGTATTTTTACTATTTCAAAACACAGAACAGGAATAAATAAAAAGAAAAACAGAAAGCAAAGAGAGTAGAGGCTTACCTGGCGCCACCTAGCAGGCCCACCTGCCGGCCCAGCCCAGCCAACGCTCCAGCGAGCTGCTTGGCTTGGCCAGGCAGGCAGGTGCTCGATGCCGGCACCTGTGCGCGCCACGCAGCTTCCCGCCGCCCTGCTTCCCCCCCTCACCGTGCTGCTGCCCTGGTTCGGTCACACACTCCTCCCCCGAGCTCGCAGACACGCCCTCTCCTCCCCCAGCTCCTCTCCCTCGCTCTCCCGCACCATGGCCGACGCCGCCGCGCCCGCGCCACCGTGATAACTGCGTCCGTCGTCATCCCCGTGCCGCGTCACCGTGTCCATGACCTCTGCCGTCGTCGACTACGTCGAGCAGGCCGAGCCCTGAGCGCTCGCCCGCTCTGGATTCGCCCCGACCACGTCTTCCCCAACTCCGGCCGCCGGAGATCCCCTTCGCCGTCACCGCAGCACCATCTCGTCCCCGACCTCTCCGTCCGCCTCGTTGTGATCGTCGTGAGCCCAGCTACCTCCTCCCCCTCTCCATTAACTCTCTCCTGCACCGTGTGCACCGCACCACGCTCACCCGAGCACCCGCCGCCGCCGAGCTCGTCGCCGACGTGACTCCGGCCACCCACCGGCCACACCATTGTGACCAACGCACTCACCACACTCGCAGGAGCCCGTAGCACCTCTCCACGCGCCTCGTCGTGCCCCGTAGCCTCGGTTTCGACCTCGCCCGAACTCCGGCGACCGCCAAGGCCGTCGCCGGCGACGTTTCCGGCCACCCCAGCTCCACCCACTGCCACCACTCGATGCGGCTTGCTCCCAGTTACGTGTAGATGCTCTCCGCCGCCCATTTGGTCACCGGAGCACGAAACCCGCACCACTCCGCCACGTCTGGCCTCTCTAGCGGCCAAACACCGGTGAGTTTGACCCTGGTTGGCCCCGTGTGGGCCCAGGTTGACTTCCCCTGAGTCTATGACACGTGGGACCGCCCTACTAATTAACTTAGATTAGCACTAACTAAAATTAGTTAGTTAATTAACTACTGACACGCGGGTCCCACTGGTCAGGTTTGACCTGGACCGGCCCCGTTGACTACTGACGTCAACCTGACGCAATAATTCAAATGCTGGAATTATTCTTATACAGGAAATTCCAGAAAATATTACAAACTTCAAAAATTCATAACTTTTAATCTGTAACTCCAAATGCAAAGATTTATATATGAAATTTGATCAAAAAAATTCAATCTTTCCATCTGTAATGGTTTCATGCATGACAAAACACTTTAACCTTGATGTTTAGGTGAAACAAGCTAATACACTTATAAGGCTTAAGAACATAAGCTTCCATTTGAATCCTTGATTCAAATGGACCCAAACCAACTTGTTTCACATTGCATTAGGCAGGACACCTCCTATTGCCATGTCATAGCATGCATCATATTGTTGCATATTGCCATGTGATGATTGTGTTCTGTGATGTCTTTCGTGGTAGGTTCTGCCTCCGAAGATATTTCCGAGTATCCAACTGAAGGGCAGTACCCTACTACTACTCCATCAGGCAAGCAGCCCCATTGATCATATCGATACAATCCCATGTTCTCGCTTCTGCTCTCATTTACTGCATTAAGACAACAACATTTCAAACTGTTGTGTGCTACGGTAGTTGAACCCTTATCCTCTGCATGACATGTCATTGCCACAGAAACTAGATGAAACCCACTAGCATGTGTAGGAGTTGAATGAGCCATGTATGTGTTTCCTACCTTGCTATGCCTGCTAGGCTTAGAGTTGTGTCAGGTTTGGTTCATCTGGGTGATGGGCTAGAGTGAAATGATTACGTCGGTAATGTGAGGGATGTGTTGAACATGTTTTGGTAAAGGTATCGATGAGAGGCCATGTAGGAGTACATGGTGGGTTGTTTCATTGAGGCCGTCCCTAAGAACTGAGATCTGTATGCGTGATTTAAGATTCAGCTACTAACAGACATTGGGCCCTAAAATATGACCCCTCTCGTCCTCTGTCCAGGAGTTGCAACTAGTTTCTGGTGTTCATAGGTTATGTGTTGGCGGCCGTGCGTAGCGATGACCCTAGGGGTGGGCTATGATGCGGTAGATACACCATGGCCGGGTATGCCGGGCACCCGTTTGGCGTCTCCGGACCCTGTACACATCGTTTGGGGCCGTTGAGGACACCCCGGCCAGATTTCCTTGCGGATGGAACCCCAATAGGCGATAAACCTGGAATAGAGACTTGTGTGGTTAGTCAGGTCGTGGTCTACACCCACGTCGGCTTTCGCTTGAAGTCTGCCGAGCACATGTCATGTGCAGACGCTAAGTGGTGGAAACATGTGTGATGAAGTACACCCCTGCAGGGTATAAAACTATTCGAATAGCCGCGTCCGTGGTAAAGGACTACTTGGTTGCCTATACAGTTCATAGACAATTTAATGGTTACTACTAAAAGACTCAAGATAAGTGTGAGTACCGAGGATGGCCCTCTCATAGGATTACGAGGGAGGATCCTCGGTGGAGTATTGTGTTGGTGATTAGTGGACTCGTGTGCGAAAACTATTTTACAGTGGTGTCTTGTAGGATAGCTTAGCCAAGAGTCGAAGCTGGCTTGCTGCAATAACTCCACCACCTTCTTGAGAATGAGCATGTATAGTAGGATCTGTTGTAAGACTTGCTGAGTACCTTTGTACTCATGTTGCTTTAATTCCTGTTTTTAGACGACAACACCGCCCCCTCCAATGGGTTTTACATAGACCTCGACGTCGATGAGTAACTTACCACCCAGGTGGTGATTCTGGCCATGGAGGGCCCTATGTAGATAGACATGCTTCATCAAGCCTTCTTCTTTCTAGTGTCTGTACTTAGACTTATTTGCTTCCGCATGTGCTTGTATGTTTGTATGACTTGAGTGTCGGGTCATGTGACCCCTACCTGTATGAACATGTTATGTATGGCTCTCCGGAGCCTTTAAATATAGTACTTGAGTTGTAGAGTTTTGTTGTGATGCCACGTTGTATTTACAAATATCGAGCATATTGTGTGTATGATTGAAATGCTTGGTATGTGTGGGATCCGACAATCTAGTTGTTTATCCTTGGCAGCCTCTCTTATGGGGAAATGTAGTCTAGTGCTCCTTGAGCCATAGTAGTCCGCTACAGCCCGGTTCACCGGAGTCCTGCTAGCCCAGCACTACTGCTCAGGACACTTGACTGGCCGGCATGAGTTTCACTTCGTTCCTATGTCTGTCCCTTCGGGAAAATGTCATGCGGTGACATCTGGAGTCCTGCCTAGCCTGCTACAGCCCGGGTTCCCCGAAGTGCTGTTGGCCCAGTGCTACAGCCCGGATTCACACGCTGTTGACCGACATGCGCGATGTGATTCATGTATGCCTGTCCCCATAGGTTTGTGCCGCTTTGGGTTCACGACTAGCCATGTCGGCCCGGGTTCTCTGTCATATGGATGCTAGCGACACTATCATATACGTGAGCCAAAAGGCGCAAACGGTCCCGGGCCATGGTAAGGTGACACCCGTGGGGATACCGTGCATGAGGCCGCAAAGTGATATGAGGTGTTACCGGCTAGATCGATGTGACTTGGAATCGGGGTCCTGACATATGTGTAATAGCCATGATATCCTAGCGTAAGTTGCTTGCTTATTTATTTCCGTTGTCTTGTTTATTTGTTTTCTTGTAGTCAGTGCAGTTCTTTTTCCGCGGTTTGCTAGTGGCCGCAATAACCTATTTTTTAAAACTAGGCCACATTAACAATGGGCTACATATTTACTATAGTTAACATGGGCCTCCTACGGGCCATAGAAACAATGGGCCTTCTAAGGGCCGTAGAAACAATGGGCCTTCTACGGGGCATAGACACAATGGGCCTTCTACAGGTCGTACCATCAATGGGCCTTCTACGGGCCGTATGATCGGTTAGCCAAACATGGGCCAATAACAGACCACATTATGGTCGTAAATGGGCTAGAGTTAAATCGTCCGTTCATGGGCCGACCATAATGGGCCGTCGTTAATAGGTCGTATTTGGTGACGTTATGAAAACGGCCCAACGTATTAACAGGCCACAAATGGGCCGATTGTAACCACGGGTTGTATTTGGCCCACAAGCAGAAAATTACAGTAATGGGCCAAAAGTAAACGAATGCTAGAAATGAGCCCAAGAATAAATGGGCCCTGAGAAGGCCGAAAGATAACATGGGCTGGAAATGGCCCAACGGAATAATGGACCATTAATGGGTATAAAGCGATACACTATTCATTACGGGCCAGTTTTACCACGGGTCGTTAATGGGCCGAGGGTTACTAAGGGCCTCATATGGGCCGAAAGACATCATGGGCCATACATGGGCCGGAAGTTAAAACGGGCTGGAATTATATTGGACGGCCCAGATGAAGCTAATGGGCCCAATTCGGATAGGCCATAAACGGGCCCTGGGTTAGCGGGTTGTAAATGGGCTATATGTGAACAGGTCATTAACAGGCTTGTCGTGTGGCGGCCCGCCACCTTTTGACCAAGTCAAACGGGCCGGCCTTTTCACAGGAATGGACCTCTGTTGGTCCATGCCACGTGTCGACGTATCATAGGCGCTTTGGGTCCAATGAGTGGATGACATTTGTCCCAACGGTGAGGCGACATGTGTTTCCTCCAGCCAATCATGATTTTACACGTGGAAAATCCCCATTGGTCGGGGCTGTTAACGGGCTATCGGATCCAAAACCAGACCCGATAGCTTAACGGTGTTTCGTTACGGTGGATGCCACGTGTCGGTCACCCTTGATGAAAGCACTTCTGTGACGCGCGATTTATCGTCATGGAAGTGAACACTTCCATGATGATAATTTTGGTAATGTCATGGAACACTTCTACGACAGCACATGTATGACTATCTTGATTCTGTCATAAATTTTTCATGGATGTATATGCATGACAGAAAATGTGACCTACTGTGACAAACACGTATCATCACGGAAGTGTATTTTTTGTAGTGTTAGGGTATCTAGCAGTGGCTATGTCAAATGAACTCGGTGGCGCTGGATAGATAAAATTGGTGGGGCCGAATTTGACTTTTGGCTTGGGACATATGTGGAAATGAGAAAGTGGTTGAGGGCTTTGGAGCATATCACTAAGCACTTTGAGCAAGGAAGCCATTAAGCAACACCTCATCCCCTTTTAATAGTATTGGATTTTCCTATGGACTCATTGTGATCTTGGATCACTAAAATGAAAATGTAGAGTCTTGAGCTTGAGCCAATCTTTGTCCTTAGCTTCTTGAAGGGGTTCCACATCCTCTTGTCCAAGACACTCCACTGTTGAACTCATCTGAAATATACTAGATGAAAATATTAGTCCAACAAGAGATATGTTGACATTAATTACCAAAATCACCCAGGGAGCACTTGTGCTTTCAATCTCCCCCTTTTTGGTAATTGATGACAACATACATCAAAGCTTTAGATAAAGATATGAAGAATAACAAGTAAAGCTTTGGAAGAACATGTAACATGCATAGGCTTCCCCTACATGTATGCATCCATGTAAATATGGAATATAGGAGCATGTGAATGCATAAGCATGACAGAGCAAGCAACGAGTTACATGTATCTTTGCTATATACATCGGAGCAAATGATATAGATATAGGAAATATACCTTCATGTTCATGAGTCCTTCTTGCAAACAATATGTACATCAGCAAGAGATCATCATGCACATGAGTCTGATGCATATACTTACCTTGTGGTCTTGGGCTGGCTTTGGAAGAGATGAACCTGAGTAAACAAGGTAAGATAACATAGAAACATCTACTAAACAGAGCAAATAGTAAACCACAAGAGTACCAAGATTGGGATGACATGTAGAGAGTGAGTACTGGGTACTCTATTGGATATAGACATGTCCCCAAAGGTAAATATATGCAATGAATTCAAAGATTTCCTTCCCTTAGAAGTCTTTCTCCCCCGAAATCTTATATAGATAATGGGAGAATATAGTGAAAAGAAAATCAGAGCACGGTAATCATAACACAAACTAACATGCCTTTCCCCTCTTAAAGACATGTGACTTCTCTCCTCTTGAATACCAAGAATCTGGGGTCTTTCTCTCTTTGATGTGATTAAGCATTCTCCCCCTTTGATGTGATTAAGCTTTGATGTGATCTCTCTCTCCCCCTTTGGCATCAATTTCCAAGAAGGAATCTTCTGGAGTGTGAGTCGAATAGGTTTGGTCCTTGAGTCACATGACAAAGCAACATATAGAATGTGATGTAGGTAGAGGACAAGAATCATTGAGTGGAGCTGGAACACATATGCAGGATGCAAATGGCAAAGTGTCTTCTCAGCATTGAAATCGGTAACACCGACTTCGTTTATTCGGTGGCACCGAAATGGTTTGGTTTGACCGAAAGAGACAAACTAGTGTGTCCGAGTTCAACATAGGGAGAGACCAATTGTCATCTCATCTCACTAGGCAAATAAGATCTCACAAAGATTTTCAAGGAATTAACTAAAGGATTTGCAATGAATTGGATTCAAGGAATGCAGAACATAACAGAGAAAATAAAGAAATCTTATTAAACAAGGGGAACAAATATGCAAGAGACAAATGTAAGAACACAGAGCAACACTAGAGAACTTCATCTAGAATTGTTCGGCGAGAATGTCACCTATGTTAGAGTATATTGACTGAGGAGTCAAGTGAGAACACTTGATAGTAGGTCATACTCATCGTTTAAGCTCAAAATGGGGTTACCATTTTTTGTTTAAGCATTTTGATGTATTAGCATCTTGTTGAGCTGCTTTGTCCCATGTCTTGGAGTAAAGCTTCTCTAAGATGGAATATCATACCTTGGGTGGTGGTGTTGATCTTGATCATGTAGTTGAACTTGTGCAGGATGCTCAAGGTTGATGTAGCTCATCAATGAGTTGGGAGCACCACTTGTAGTTTGAGTTCATCTACCTAGATGGGTTAGTCTTGCAAGGAAAAGCACTTGTGTATCCAAAATGACAATCTTGAAATTTGATACCAAATGAAATTTGATATAAAGATTTTGTCAAAGGATATGTTGAAAGGGATTCATGCTTCCTTGTCTTCAACCACCATATTGTAGAGACTTGGTGATGTAGATATTGCTCAAGTGTGAGTGATTTGCAGTTTCATAGATTTAGATTCATCCAAGTACCTACAAGGGTTAGATAACATGCAAGGGTGCAAGTATGTATCCAAGACATATGATCATCATCATAAGAGAAATATCAAGGATTAGTCAAAGGCTCTTGCCTTGCATGTATCCAAATGGAGTTTCTACTCCAAGTTTGAAGCATCAATGATGTTCGATTCACCTCTCAAGCGGCAAAATACTTTCTCATCAAGCAGTTTAGTGAATATATCCGCCAATTGCTTATCGGTACGAACATGCTTAAGATCACTGTCCCCTTTAGCAACATGATCTCGAATGAAATGATGACGAACTTCAATATGCTTAGTTTGAGAATGATGCATGGGGTTACGAGCAATCTTAATAGCACTTTAATTGTCACAAAGCAATGGAACATGTTTCACATAGATCCCATAATCTTTAAGAGTTTGGGTCATCCAAAGTAATTGAGCACAACATGAACCGGCGGTAATGTATTCCGCTTCAGCGGTGTATAAGGATACCGAGTTTTGCTTCTTGGAGGACCAAGACACAAGAGATCTACCAAGAAATTGACAAGTACCCGAAGTGTACTTTCTATCAACCTTGTCACCGGCATAGTCCGAGTCGGAATAGCCAACAAGATCAAAAGAAGAACTCTTAGGATACCAAATGCCAAAATTTTGTGTATGAATTAAGTATCTCACTATCCTTTTCACAGCCTTACAATGACATTCTTTGGGGGCCTCTTGATATCGTGCACACATGCACACACTTAGCATAATATCGAGACGGGAGGCACATAGATATAACAATGAACCAATCATAGGTAAACCTTTTGGTCAACCGGCTTGCCATCCTTGGTCAAGTCAAGATGTCCACTAGTAGGCATGGGTGTATTCATACCTTTTCATTCTTCGATGTTGAACTTCTTGAATAAGTCCTTGGTATACTTTGTTTGAGAAACAAAGGTACCCTCCTTAGTTTGCTTGATTTGCAACCCAAGAAAGAACTTGATTTCACTCATCATAGACATCTCAAACTTCACCGACATTAGCTTTCCAAACTTTTCACTAAAATGAGGGTTAGTCGAGCCAAATATGATATCATCAACATCAATTTGGCACACAAATAATTCACCATTAACCTTTTTAGTAAAAAGAGTAGAATCTATCTTTCCAATTTCAAAGCCTTTTTCAATAAGGAATTTGGTCAAGCATTTATACCATGCTCTAGGAGCTTGTTTAAGACCATAAAGGGCTTTGTGAAGTTTGTAAACATGATCGGGTTTCTTAGGATTAACAAAGCCGAGAGGTTGTTTAACATAAACTTCCTCCTCAATTTCACCATTTAGAAAGGCACTTTTAATGTCCATTCGGTACAAGGTGATATCATGGTGATTAGCATAGGCAAGTCAGATGCGGATGGACTCAAGTATAGAAATGGGGGCATATGTCTCACCATAGTCCATACCTTCGACTTGAGTGTAGCCTTGGGCGACGAGACGTGCTTTGTTGTTAACGACTTGTCCATCTTCGTCTTGCTTGTTGCGGAACACCCATTTGGTACCGATGATGTTGTGGTTGTTGTCGGGCTTCTCAACCAATGTCCACACTTGATTCCTTTCAAAGTTGTGTACCTCTTCGTGCATGGCATTTATCCAATCCAGATCTTCCAATGCTTCTTCAACCTTCATAGGTTCAATGCTAGAGATGAATGAATAATGTTCACAAAAATTTGCCAAACGAGTTTTAGAGCAAGTGATTCTCCCGGTTTGGATATCATTGAAGATTTGTTCAACGGGGTGGTCTCTTGAGACTCTTGCTCGAACTCATGAGAGCTTTTGCTTAGGTCGGGGTGGAACATCTTCTTCATCATCTTTTTCTTCTTCTTGGCCTTCTTCGTTGTTGACATTGTCGTTCTCTTGTCGAGGTGGAGAAGGAGGTTGATGAGGTTCATCTTGGAGTACTTCCTCGTTCTCTTCATCTTGGCGTGTCCCACTTTTGGATGCTTCCATGTCAACTCTTGGTTCACCTTGTCGCGAGATAGAAGATTCCACTTGGACGGACGAGGTACTATCCTTCACCTCCGTTGGACGAATCTTGCCAATTGACAAGTCTTGGATTGCTTCCGAAGGGTCTTTGTCTCCTACATCACTTGGAAATTGCTCTACTTGCAAGCCGTTAGATTCATCAAACTTCACATCTACCGTCTCTTCAACCTTTCGGGTGAAATTGTTGTAAACACGATAGGTGTGAGAGTTTGAGCCATAACCAAGTAGGAAACCCTCATGAGATTTAGGAGCAAATTTAGAACGATGATGCTTATCAAGAATATAGCACTTTGAGACGAATACTCGAAAGTATCCAACTTGGGGTTTGTTACCGGTGAGAAGCTCGTATGTTGTCTTGTCGAGTAGCTTGTGAAGATACACGTGATTTGTTGCACGACAAGTTGTCTCAACCGCTTCCTCCCAAAAGTGTTTTAGCGTCGTGTACTCATCAAGCATCATTCTCGCCATCTCAATAAGAGTCTAGTTCTTTCTCTCAACAACTCCATTTTGTTGAGGCGTGTACGTAGCCGAGAACTCGTGTGAAATCCCTTCTTTGTCCAGAAAGGTATCCACATTTGCGTTCTTGAACTCTATTCTATTGTCACTGTGAACCTTCTTGATCTTCACTTCAAATTGCTTTTGGGCCTTCCTAGCAAAGTTCTTGAAGATCTTTTGGACCTGCGATTTATCATCAAGAAAGAACACCCATGTAAATCTTGAAAAATCATCTACTATGACTAGACCAAATGAGTTTCCACCGAGACTTTTATAGGCATTGGGACCAAAGATATCCGTATGAAGTAGCTTGAGTGGTCCTCTCGTGGTCATGATGTTCTTCACGGGGTGGCTTACTCCGACTTGTTTTCCTTCTTGACAAGCACTGCACAATCTATCCTTATCAAATATAACATCTTTCACTCCAAGGACATGATCACCTTTAATGAGCTTATCAAGATTTCGCATGCGCACATGACCTAATATTCTATGCCACAACCAGCCTTTAGAGGATTTAGCAATTAAGCAAGTTCTAGGTTGAGCCTTTTTAGTGAATTCAACAATGTAAAGATCACCTCTACGAATACCGGCAAAGACCATTTTATGATTATCTCTACAAAACACTTGGCAATCTACTTCAGTAAATAGGACATTCAAACCAAAGTCAGCAAGTCTAGATACGGAAAGTAGATTATAGCCAAGAGATTCAACGAGCATAACATTTTGTATGGAGCTATCATGTGAGATGGCCACCTTACCAAGGCCAACCACCTTACCCTTTGAGTTATCACCAAAGGTGACATACTTTCGAGGGTCGTTGTTTTCAGCAAGTTCACGAAACATGTCCTTATATCCGGTCATGTGATCGGTACATCCACTATCAAGAACCCATTCCTTTCCTCCAGCCATGTAGCCGCGAAGATTGGCCATAAGACCAAAATGTCTCATAGACTCATCGAGATCAAAGTCACTATCATCATCCTCATCATAGTATCCATGTTCAGCATCGTCTTGTGATTGATCGATTCCTAGAGAGAGTGATTCATTAGATAAGTGATCATCACAATGTTCATCTTTATGAATTCTAATGGCTTCGGAGATGATATTGCTAATGATCCCAACATCTCCTTTGGCATGCATGAGGTTACTAAGCTCAAATAAACAATCACCAAACTTAGGATCATTGGAATTCATCTTAATCAAGGCAATAGACTTATGAAGAATCTCATCTAAGTTTTGTAAGGAATAATTTGGAAATCATTCCTCGAGAAATCTCCATATGGTGTAAGCACAATCAAGTGCAGGCAAGCTGGCAATCAAGTTTCTAGGTAATCCTCTGGTGGTTAGATTGACGGTTCTAAGATTACGGATCATGTCAATAGACTCATCGAGAGTAGGATGCAAGGGGTCAACAAGGCGCGCACAAGGAGTAGTAATGTACTTGTTCAAGTGATATTCATTGAAAATCTCAAGCATCTCAATTTTCCACTCATGAAAGAACTCTCCATCAAGTATAGGTACTCTACGTCTAAGACTCCCCAATGTAGACTCGTCCATTTTCCTCCAATGGTGATTAAACCAAAGCAATGGAAACCAATGCTCTGATACCAATTGTAGGATCGAGAAGAGGTGTCTAGAGGGGGTGATTAGACCCTCAACAAAGAAAAGTAGCAGTTTTTTATTTCTTTAGTTTAAGGTGGATTTTTAGCACAAGTTTAAACATTCACAATACATTTCAAGCAAGCATGGCAAGAGTATAAGAGCTACAGAAAGTAAAGCATGCAAGTTGCAAGAATGTAAAGGGATGGGATTGGAGTATGCAAACGCAATTGGAGACACGGAGATTTTGGCGTGGTTCCGATAGGTGGTGCTATCGTACATCCACGTTGATGGAGACTTCAACCCACGAAGGGTAACGGTTGCGCGAGTCCACGGAGGGCTCCACCCATGAAGGGTCCACGAAGAAGCAACCTTGTCTATCCCACCATGACCATCGCCCATGAAGGACTTGCCTCACTTGGGTAGATCTTCACGAAGTAGGCGATCTCCTTGCCCGTACAAACTCCTTGGTTCAACTCCACAATCTTGTCGGAGGCTCCCAAGTAACACCTAACCAATCTAGGAGACACCACTCTTCAAAAGGTAATAAATGGTGTGTTGATGCTGAACTCCTTGCTCTTGTGCTTCAAATGATAGTCTCCCCAACACTCAACTCTCTCACACAGATTTGGATTTGGTGGAAAGATGATTTGAGTGGAAGGCAACTTGGGGAAGGCTAGAGATCAAGATTCTTGTGGTTGGAATGGAATATCTTGGTCTCAACACATGAGTAGGTGGTTCACTCTCAGAAAATTTATGATGGAAGTGTAGGCACGTTCTGATGGCTCTCTCCATGAATGAAGAGTGGGTGGAGGGGTATTTATAGCCTCTACACAAAATCTAGCCATTACACACATTTCACCAAACTCGGTGGGACCGAATCGAGAAACTAGGTCAGACCGATATGGTTCAAAATGTGAATGTTATGAATTTCGGTGGGACTGATGTGCTAGGGTTAGGGTAAAATCTCAACTCGGTTTGACCAATTACACAAACTCGGTGGGCCGATTTTGGTAATAAGCAAAACACAGAGTTGGTCAAGCAAACTTGGTGGGACCGATTGCATATCTCGGTGAGACCAAAATAGATGCAATAGGCAACAGAGAGTTTGCAAGCACATCTCGGTGAGACCGAGATCCCATCGGTGAGACTGAACTGATTAGGGTTTCTGGCAGTGGCTATGTCAAATGAACTCGGTGGCACCGGATAGATAAAATCGATGGGGCCGAGTTTGAATTTTGGTTTGGGACATATGTGGAAATGAGAAAATGGTTGAGGTCTTTGGAGAATATCACTAAGCACATTGAGAAAGCAAGCCATTAAGCAACACCTCATCCCGTTTTAATAGTATTGGCTTTTCCTATGGACTCAATGTGATCTTGGATCACTAAAATGAAAATGTAGAGTCTTGAGCTTGAGCCAATCTTTGTCCTTATCATCTTGAAGGGGTTCCACATCCTCTTGTCCAAGCCACTCCACTGTTGAACTCATCTGAAATATACTAGATGAAAATATTAGTCCAACAAGAGATATGTTGACATTAATTACCAAAATCACCCAGGAAGCACTTGTGCTTTCAAGTACTCGAGGAACCACGGTTGTCCGTAGCTATGGACTTTGTAGGCAAGAACTCAAGGTGCTCGATCTTTTGGCAGTGTGTGCATGCTTCATTCCATGCGTGAAAGAACTTCACGCCCTATGACATGGACGTCATCCATTATCGCATCAATGGTAAGCCATCTGCAACTCCATCATGAATTTGTGTGGTCCGGTTGCACGAGTGAAGACTGAGGGAGTCCTGGATTAGGGGGTCTCCGGACAGCCGGGCTATATCCTTTGGCCGGACTGTTAGACTATGAAGATACAAGATTGAAGACTTCGTCTCGTGTCCGGATGGGACTCTACTTGGCGTGGAAGGCAAGCTAGGAAATATGGATATGTGTATCTCCTCCTTTGTAACCGACCTTGTGTAACCCTAACCCTCCCCGGTGTCTATATAAACCGGAGGGTTTTAGTCCGTAGGACAACATACAATCATACCATAGGCTAGCTTCTAGGGTTTAGCCTCTTCGATCTCGTGGTAGATCAACTCTTGTAATACTCATATCATCAAGTATAAATCGAGCACGACGTAGGGTTTTACCTCCATCAAGAGGGCCCGAACCTGGGTAAAACATCGTGTCCCCTGCCTCCTGTTACCATCCGCCTTAGACGCACAGTTCGGGACCCCCTACCCGAGATTCGCCGGTTTTGACACCGACATTGGTGCTTTCATTGAGAGTTCCTCTGTGTCGTCGCTGTTAGGCTTGATGGCTCCTATGATCATCGATAGTGATGCAGTCCAGGGTGAGACTTTTCTCCCCGGACAGATCTTTGTGTTCGGCAGCTTCGCACTGCGGGCCAACTCGCTTGGCCATCTGGAGCAGATCGAAAGTTACGCCCCTGGCCACCAGGTCAGGTTTGGAAGCTTAAACAACACGGCCGATATCCGCGGAGACTTGATCTTCGACGGATTCGAGCCTCTGCCTTGTGCGTCACGCAGTCACGATGAGTACGATTTAGCTCTACCATCAGACAGTGTTCAGGAGATCACACCGGCAGCCGCTCCGACCCTCAATTCGGAGCCAGTTGCGCCTTCCATGGACGGGTGGATAGACCCCATCATGGAGGCCGTATCCTCGGCGACGATCGAGTCGAATATCGACCTTACCCTTCACGAGAGTCGTGTTGCTAAACTGCCGGATCCTTCTCCATCCATGGACTCCGAACCGCCTGCACCCGTTCCTATGGAATTCGATTGGGTGCCGATCATGGAGTTTACCTCCACGGATATTTTTCAGCACTTGCCCTTGGGCGACATACTGAATTCATTAAAGTCTCTCTCCTTGTCAGGAGAGTCCTGGCCGAACTATGTCTGGCAGGACTGGGATGCGGATGACGAAGAAATTCGCCGCCCACCCACCACCCACTTAGTAGCCACTGTCGATGACTTAACCGACATGCTCGACTTCGACTCCGAAGACATCAACGGTATGGACGACGATGCAGAAGACGAACAGGAACCACTGCCCACAGGGCACTGGACGCCCACTTCACCACATGACGTATACATGGTGGACACACCAAAAGAAAACGACGACGAGGAACGGAAGGACGCAACGAATGGTTGTCCCCTCAAGAAGCAGTCAAAGCGGCAACATAAGCGCCGCCCCAAATCCCGCCTCGGCAGAAACAACAATCATATAGACCCAGCATTAGAGCAGGGTGAACCATCCCCGAACCACGGCAACATGGAGAATCAAACCGAACAACCCGACTCTGTCAAAGATAATAGTCCAGACGACATCACACCGGACAGACACCCGGAGCAACAGAATGCCCATCAAAGGCTCGTTGCCACCGCGAGGAGTCTAAAAAAGCAGAAGCAAAGGCTCGAGGCTGCGCAAGACACACTTAGAATCAGATGGAGTAAAGTACTCAACACAGCAGCGAAGTACGGCGGTAATCGCCACACCAAGAGCTACCCGAAACAGAAGTTGCTACCTGAATTCGATGAGGAGGCCTTAGATCCCCCGCAACCAAAAATTAAAATGGCCATCTGGCTGGATAGACGACCCCACGGCCAACATAGAGCGGCAAACAATGCCGCACATAAGCCAATACGCGATCCACGCGAGGGCTCGCATCAAAAGGACAGCGCAACCAGATCCATCTATGGACCACGCAAGCGCGCTCCAGCATACGATGCAACACAACAAACATCCGAACAACGCGGTACACCCAGATACAGGGGTGCCGCACACCCCCTATGTTTCATCAATGAGGTGCTGGACCATGAATTTCTAGAGGGATTCAAACCCGTAAACATAGAGGTATACGACGGAACAACAGACCTTGGGTCTGGATTGAGGACTATATCCTCCATATCCATATGGCTCAAGGAGACGATCTCCACGCTATTAAGTATTTACCCCTCAAACTCAAAGGGCCAGCTCGGCACTGGCTTAAAAGCCTTCCTGAAAGCTCCATTGGAAGCTGGGAAGAGCTCGAAGACGCTTTTCGGGCAAATTTTCAAGGGACTTATGTCCGACCTCCGGATGTGGACGATTTGAGTCATATAACTCAACAGCCCGGAGAGTCAGCCCGAAAGCTTTGGAACAGGTTTCTTACTAAAAAGAACCAAATAGTCGACTATCCGGGCGCCGAAGCCTTGGCAGCTTTTAAGCATAGCATCCGCGACGAATGGCTGGCTAGACACCTCGGCCAAGAAAAGCCGAGAACAATGGCAGCATTAACAAGCCTCATGACCCGCTTTTGCGCGGGTGAGGATAGCTGGCTAGCTAGATGCAGCACCAGCGACCCCAGTACATCCGAAGTTAGAGATGGAAACAGGAAATCACGGCGCAGCAAAAATAATAAGCACCGGAATAAAGAAAACAGCCCGAAGAGCACGGCGGTAAACGCCGGATTCATAAGCTCTTGGCCAGATCAGCAAAAGCCGCCCTCTAAAGGCGCCAGAGATGAAATGTCCAGCCTAAACAAAATTCTGGACCAAATATGTCAAATCCATAGCACCCCTGGTAAACCCGCCAATCATACCCATAGAGAATGTTGGGTCTTCAAGCAGTCCGGCAAGCTCAACGCCGTACACAAGGGGGAGGATACACCAAGCGAAGACGAGGATGAGCCTCTCAAGCAAGACACTGGGGAACAAAAGAAATTTCCATCAAAAGTCAAAACAGTAAACGTGTTACACGTGATCAAGGGGAGAACCAAAGCGGCACTCCCAGAGAAATATGCCCAAGGGCCTATCATCGCGGAGTCCTGCCACTGGTAGTCTCAACCGATCACTTTCGACCATCGGGATTACTTAGCAAGTATCCGACGTGCAGGATGGGCTAGCTTGGTATTAGACCCAAAAGTTGACGGATACCACTTCACACGAGTCCTGATGGACGGTGGCAACAGTCTAAACCTGATATATCAGGACACAATCCGAAAAATGGGGATAGACCCAACGAAAATTTGCCATAGCAATACTACCTTTAAAGGAGTAATGCCAGGCCCAGGGGCTCATTACAAGGGCACCCTGCTACTAGAGATTATATTCGGCTTCCCCGATAACTTCCGTAGCGAAAATTTAACCTTCCACATTGCTCCGTTCCAAAGTGGCTATCAAGCACTACTTGGACGCGAAGCTTTCGCTCGCTTTAATGCAATACCGCATTATGCTTCCCTCACGCTTAAGATGCCCGGTCCATGTGGCATCATTACAGTAAATGGAAATATTGAGCGATCCCTGTGCGCCGAAAAGAGGGCGGCTGCCTCGGCAGCCGCACACTAAAACAGCCTCACCAACTAAAGCATTCGACAGGTCGTCAAGACTACGGACACAGTTAGATGAGTCCGACGCAGCTATATGTAATTCATACAGGTTTGATGGCCACACCCCTATTACAAATACAAGGGGCTCAACGCGCGCAGACAAGTGGCAATTTTTACTCATCTTGAATTATACATGGTTTCTTTAAACCTACCTTTTTGCACGACAACTTTTCACCAAAGTTCCTCTCTTTTATAGATGACCATCGTGCTACACTCATCCAGGATACGGCACGACGGAGACACAGGCGTAGACATGCAGTAGGGACCCGTTCCAAGGATTCTTTTTAGATTAAGACCCTGCGTCAACCTTTTTTACTATCTCTTGTTGATACACATCCCTCGGATTCTCAGTACAATTGAGAAGGATGCTGGCGTCTTGGCATGTGGCCACGTCAGAATAATGCACGTACCTGGACACCAGGGCTTCTTACAAAGGGCACTGTTTAGGCCCGGTTTATACCATAAAGACCAAATACCTTAGGGAGTGTTTGGCGTCGTGAGTTTGGACTTATATGCATCAGCTCCGAATCATGTCTTTGGTCAAATGTTGGGTTTGCCCGGCTCCTGTGTTTTGCTGCCTTACGTTCTGCCCTATCGGCTAAGGCGACACCAGGAGAACTACTACGATTGTGCCCCGGGTCAGCCGGACGAGCACCTCAGTAGAGAAAGCCAAAAACTAACTGTCATGATATAGCGTGAGACTGGTCAACCACTCGATGACCTATCGGAATGTTAGAATTCCTCCGCCTTAACGAAGGGTCGTTTCCCGGCCAGGCATGTACGCACCCCGAATTTGGGAGAGTGCGGAGCCACCAGGGGCTATATAGTAGCCCCACCGTCAAACTCCTATGGCTAAGTGAAAGTGTTAAAGCATTATAGTCCAGTTGCCTCGTTCGCTGCGCTATCACCTCCTTAATAGGACCAAGACGTTGGATTAAGTGTGAACATGCGTCTTCTGCGAACACCTCCGCATTATATGCGTGGGCTTGAAGCCAACGACTGCAATCTTTCAGGTTATATATATATATATATATATAATATATATATATATATATAAACGGCCGCACAGAAGGCATCATATTACTTCCAGGCAAAAGTACAAATACGGCCTTAATAAATTTCATAAAAAACATTGTGTTTACAATGGGAATACATGTCACTCAAACATAATATTCTTCGAGCACTGGGCCTCTATCAAACGAGCACCCTCGAGAACTTCTTTGAAATAGTGCTCGGCAGCCACTCGGCCTATGGCCGAACCCTGCGCCGCAACAATGGTAGCATCCATCTCCGCCCAATATGCTTTGACACGGGCAAGGGCCATCCGCGAGACTTATATACACGCCGACCTCTTTATCGCATTGATGTGCGGCACCGCTCCAAGGAACTTCTACACTAAGCTGAAATAGCTGTTCGGCTTCGGTTTTTCTGGCCACAGATGATCTACAACGAACCTCATGGCGAGTACGGACAACCTATTGAGTTCGGCCCATTCGGCTAGCTGATCAGTCAATGGAAGCGGACGCTCTGGAACGTTAAACTGCGACCAGAACAGCTTGTCCACTTCACGACCGGTTTGATCTCGGAAGTATTCGGTCGCATTGACAACGCTCGTCGCCAAGTCCATATATGCGTCTGCCGAACTCCACAGCCGATCCAGAGGGGCATACTGCGGATCTCCGAACTTCCTCCGCAGCATAAAGGGCTTCCCAGCCGCAATATCCCCGGCTTCACGCTGTTCCTCCTTCTTCGCTCTCATGGCAGAGCGAGTGTCTTTGGTCGCCATTGTGGTCTTTTCCAGGTCCATCACCTTCGCCCGGTTTTCTTCTTCAAGAAGCTGGCAGCGATCGATAGTGTCTTTCAACTTTACAGTCATCTTGGCCATTTTTTCTTTGGTCTCGCTATGCGCGGCCTTCTCGGCTCTTAACTCTTCGGCCGCCTTTAAAGCAGCCGCATTACTAATTCTTGCTTGTTCCTTGGCTCGGGCAAGTTCCGCCCGAAGGGCCTCCACGGTGGCAGCTCCATCTGCAGTCATAGCATATTAAAGATACTGGCATCATGCTGCTCTTACTATGTGACATTCACCAGAAAACATTACTTACCCTGTGCCTCGTAAAGCCGCTTGTTACCAAGCTCGATGTCGGCATCTGCCGCATCCAGTTGCCGCTTTAGTTCGGCAAACTCATTAGTCCGGCTAGCCATCGGAGCTTCCACCACCTGCACATAAAGGCGGATTGGTTATTACCTGGGACTATGATCCTCTGTTCGCCGCCGTTCTCGACGACAACTAGAGTCTCAGGGGCTACTATCTACACAGGGCACACCTAAAAATGTTCGGTACTATCAAAAAGTATATCATTTCACGTACCTCAAAGCCCGTCAGTAGACTTATAAAAGCTTCATGCAATCTTCTTTTGGCGGACGAAATTCTTTCCATCAATGTACGGTGTTCTTCTGAGATGGCCGCTCGCTCCAACAGCTCCCTAAGTACGTCCGACCGCATACCAGACGGTGCCGGACTCTTTTGTTTGCTCTCTTCAAGAGCCGGACGCTGGGGACTTTGGGTGACTATAGGATAATCTTCTGGCCTCACCGGATCCGGAGAGGCCCTCCGTGACGACACTTCAAGGTCGCCCGCTTCTTGAGCGGGGGAGCCCGGGGGAGGCGTTTCGCTCTCCATCTTCTCCGGAAGAAGATCCCCCGAAGACAAGCTCTGCTGAGAAGGGCTAAGATCTGAACTGCAAGATAAATGCTTCGGTTATTTTCCTCAGAGGTAAGGTAGTATATCTCCACTATTAAAGTACTTTCTGATTACTTACAGCTCGTTGGAGGGCTGATCCTCGCGCGGACTTTGTGCGGCAAGAGCACCCTCCAAGGCAGGACCCTCTGGTGAAGATTTCTTCTCCCGTTTGGAAGCCTTGGTTTCCGGATCTTCAGAGGCAGTCCTCTTCTTTCCCCAAAGCGAGAGAAGGTCGGATTCTTCCCCTTGGTTATCCTCCTTCACGAAGGCACTCATTCCCTCGGTTGGAATTGGTAGCGATGGGGGCCCGCTTTCGCCCTCATTATTCCCCCTTTATCTTCCTTTGAGGGCTCTGGGCAAGGTGCTAGCTTGAGCATCTTTTCCAATACCGGATTGTCCAAACCTTCAGGAAGGGGGGCCGAACACCGGATCATCTTCGCCTTTGTTATCCAGTCCTGGTCAAAGAGCGATTTCTCAGAATGACGTCATGATAAATGAAAGATGGTGTGTTCGGCTAGAGGATTACTTACTTGGTCGGCGGTGCGGTTGCTGCTCAGGCCCACGTCCTCGGTAGTATCCGGACACTCTATTTGGGGTCCTAAGAATGATTTATACATCTCCTCGTGCATCAGGCCGAGGAAATTCTGAATAGTACACGGTCCTTCTGGGTTGAACTCCCACATGCGGAGGGGCCGGTGTTTGCAAGGCTGGACTCGACAAACCAGCATGACTTGCACCACCATAACCAGACTGAAATCTCCTTCGAAGAGATCTTGAATGCGGCTCTGCAGTATAGGCACGTCCCTGGCTGGACCCCAGCTCAGCCCTCTGCTAATCCATGACATCAGTTGTGGTGGAGGGCCCGAGCGGAAAGCAAGGGCAGCCGCCCACTTGGCACTTCTCGGAGCTGTGATGTAAAACCACTCACGTTGCCATAATCCGGACACCTCTGGAATGGAACCCTTTGGCCATGGAGCTCCAGCGATCTTGCTTATTAATGCACCTCCGCACGCTACATGTCGCCCCTCGACCATCTTCGGCTTCACGTCAAAGGTCTTGAGCCACAGGCTGAAGTGAGCGTAATGCGGAGAAAGGCCTCACATACGACAATAAATGCCGAGATGTGGAGAAAGGAGTCTGGGGCTAGATCATGGAAATCTATTCCGTAATAGAACATCAAACCCCTAACAAAGGGATCCAGAGTGAGGCCTAGACCTCGGAGGAAGTGGGAGACGAACACGACGCTCTCGTCGGGTTCGGGAGTAGGGATGACCTGCCCTCGGGTGGGCAGCCTATGCGAAATTTCGGCGGTCAGATATCTGGCCTCCCTCAACTTGTTGATATCCTCTTCCGTAACGGAGGAGGGCATCCACCGGCCTTGAAGACTAGATCCGGACATGATTGAAGGTCCGAAGCACCTGACTTAGGCTTTGGGTGTTAGAACTCGAGGCAGGGGAAGGATTCGATTGCGCACGGGAGGGAAAAAGTAAAAGCCTTGTCCCTTTATAAAGAGGGTGAATATCAAGCGTCCTCCTAGTGGCCGTTTGGGACTTGCCTAAAATCTAGGAGTCCTAGGCACGGTTGGGTTACCCACGACCGTATTGATGAGAATCCCGTAATTAGGGGAACACGATCTCTGCTTTGACAAGACGTGTCAAGAAACCGCCTCACGTTATGTGTGGAGCTGGTTGAAGGAAATGGTTCGAATAATCACCGGGCCGTGGCATAATGTCATGTTGCCGAAACAAGTCAGCAGATTAGATTTGTGGAAATATTGTTCTCTCTATGGTGGTATGTGAAAATTATTTTGCAGGGTCGGACACTATCCTTATATTCAAATTCTTCCGTGGTGTATTCGGAGGAGGAACCCACCTTGCAATGCCGAAGACAATACTGCGCGCCGGACTCATCGTCATTGAAGCCTGGTTCAGGGGCTACTGAGGGAATCCTGGATTAGGGGGTCTCCGGATAGCCGGACTATATCCTTTGGCCGAACTGTTAGACTATGAAGATACAAGATTGAAGACTTCGTCTAGTGTCCGGATGGGACTCTACTTGGCGTGGAAGGCAAGCTAGGCAATACGGATATGTGTATCTCCTCCTTTGTAACCGACCTTGTGTAACCCTAACCCTCCCCGGTGTCTATATAAACCGGAGGGTTTTAGTCCGTAGGACAACATACAATCATACCATAGGCTAGCTTCTAGGGTTTAGCCTCTTCGATCTCGTGGTAGATCAACTCTTGTAATACTCATATCATCAAGAATAAATCAAGCAGGACATAGGGTTTTACCTCCATCAAGAGGGCCCGAACCTGGATAAAACATCGTGTCCCCTGCCTCCTGTTACCATCCGCCTTAGACGCACAGTTCGAGACCCCCTACCCGAGATCCGCCAGTTTTGACACCGACAAAGACCATGTATCCATCAGGTCATCAACCATGAAGATAGTAAGTTTTGCTTCTTCCTATTGCTCTACATACTGGTTAATTCATTCATTCACTCAATGTTCATCTGCATGTTGTGTAGCCTGCACACGCCGTCATGATGTACTATAGGACAGAGGGCAAGTCATTCATGTACATACGTTGTTTGATGAAGCTCAAGAGACAGTATGTGTGAGACGACATGTGCCGGATGTGATTCTAGTATCTTTGAATTTGGCATCAGTGAATTCAAAAAATTTGTTGAACATCCGATTATCTCGGATGTAATATTTACATTTGAACTACTATTGTACTAGAAATATTTGCATGTCATTTATGCATGAATTTGTTATTTTCTATAATTATTTTGAGTGTTGCAGACTTATTTTTTAGCAACTATAGTAGGGAAAAGCCCTACTGTAACTCTTTTTCATTAATATAAGTGGGACATGTACAAATGGCTATACAAAGTGCTGCGGTCTTGGAATAAGAAAATAAAGACGGACATTTGGGGGACATGATTAGATGGCCGGCTGCCGCATCACTTTTCGTGGACTGGTCCGGACTAGTCCACACACGAATATGATGTCTAATTAGGGATCAACATTGGAGATGCCCTAAATTCCATCTTCTACTTTTCTCCTTTTTTTGACACCCTGACCGTAGAACGATAGTTCTACGATATATTTCATTAATATTTAAAATATGTACAAATAAGAAGGCTACAAAGCCTCAATCAATGCTAGTGGGTTCTAACATAGTATAGTAAATTACAAATTGTTATCCATCCAGAACTGAATCTTGTTCGCCTTGGTGGCCTTTGCTCTCAGCATGAGCACTTTGAGACCTTCTCTCATGTAGAATTTCCAGCACATAGGGGAGCCATTGCCTGTTTGAAAATCTTGTCATTTCTTACGGACCAAATACTCCAGCAACCAGCAATGATAATGTCGATGCCACACTCCTTTGGGGGGACTGACAAAGCCAGAAAAAAATTCATCAAAATTGGAGATACCTCTTCTCTTTGCAGGCATAATTGAGTTCCAACAATGCATGGAAAATGGGCAGTCCCAAAAAAGGTGTAGAGAAGTTTCTTCTGTCTTATAATTACACAATGCACATCCATATGTGTTCAGGAACATGGATTTTCTCTTCAGTAGGTTTCTAGTGTTGACCCTATCGTGTAGAAGTAACCAGAAGAAAATCTTATGCCTGAGTAAATTTGATGCTTTCCAAAGAATGCTGAAGAGGAAGTGAGAGTTGCTTTGGCCCATCAAACATTTGTACATCTTGATAAATGAGTATGCTGGGGTTGTCCATTTGTAAGTCCAAGAATCCTTATGCTCCACGGTTGGTAAGTTTTGGAGAAGATCTTGCATTTCCAAGAACTGTTGGTGTGTAGCAAAGGATAATGGTCTGTGAAAAAGATCTTCTCTGTTGCCTACCTGAAGCGCATTCTACAGAGTGATGTCCATATGAGTGGTGAATGAAAAAAGCTCAGGGTATTTCTGATGGAGAGGCATCTCACTCCAAGGGTATGTCCATAACTGAATTGTATCCCCAATGCCTGCCTTGCAGTTAGCAAACTGTTGAAAAGTTGGGAGCAGTTTCATAATATCTTTCATTTTTTTCCTCATCACCCATTCCTCCATCCTCCCACCCTCTATCTGATTTTTCATCCCCTTTCTGTTTTAAGCAAATAAATACACCAGATCAATCAATGATATATAATAATAAATTCACGGTCCATAAGTAATTTATTCATATGATAAAATGTGATACGGGTAAGACACATTTGGTAACTCAATAAATATCAATAAGTTCCGGCGGTGCATCTAGCATCATTGGTGGGCGTGTGGAGGTGTGTCTCCGGCGGATCTATCTTTGGTGGATTTGCTCGGATCTCGTCATTGTTCATCTACATTCGTATGTCTTCGAGTTGAATCCTTCCAACCTACGTTATTCTTCATCGGCGGCGGTTACTGTTCTGGTGCGTTGGTCCTATGGGGCCTTAGCACGACGACTTCCCGACTGTCTACTACAACAAGTTGTGCCCGACTCCAATGATGGAGGGGTGATGACAGCGGCGCGCCTTAGGCTCGCTTCAGTGCTTGTAATCGTCTCTAGGTGGTCTACGGATCTAGATATAATTTTTATTTTCGGTGTTCGTTTTACTGCCATGATTAAAGATGAATAGATTGGAAGTTTTTCGCAAAAAAAAAGTTCCCAATCGGCAGACAAATAAATATAAATCAGTCTCTTATTTTTAATAACCCAATAAAGCAGATCAATCACGGACACGTATCTATTCTGTCAGTTTAAGCAAATAACAAAAACATTACGCTTTTATATAACTAAAATATAATTATATTTTGTCTATTTATTGTGCATCAAGATTTGTCTTGTACAGTCGTCTTACCGTGTTAAAATACATTTAATTTATGTGACAACGCACGGGCATATACGCATTATGATGAATTAAATAACAGAATCAGGAGTGAGGCGTTTTGGCCCTCGGCCTCCATAGAGGCCGGTTTTTTTTAAAAAAAAATTGAACTTTTCTATTTCAAAAAGAAACTGAAAATTTTTTGCAAGTAAACAAGGATGTTTTTTTGCGGGGTGAGTAAACAAGGATGTTATGTGTATGTGTGTCAAATTTTAGGATGAAATACCTTGAAGTGTGATCCGTACAAAAAAGAGAAATTAATGATTTGCGAGGATGAATAGTATCATGTGTTAAAAAGCCTCATATATTTTATTTTTTGCTCAATCCTCATTTCAATGTATTTCGTCCTGAAAATTTACACACTTGTGCATTATGACTCCATGTATACATATACTTTTCAGAATTTTTTGAAATGTAAAAAAATGATTTTTGATGAATTTTGTTTGTTTCAAAAACCAGACTCCATGGAGCTAGGCCTCCAAAAGGGATTTTCGCCGAACCAGCACCTATATACTTACTCCAGTTTTGGTGGTTGCTAGCTACCAGAATGGATATCGACCAGTGTCCTTCTCCTTGACTGTTATTCTTATATTCTTTAGTGCGGCATGCCTGTCCAATATCGCGTTAGTTACTTACGTATATACGTGCCAACATGTCATCTTGATTTGACTTTGGGCCACGACCAAGTCCAGCATAACAACTAGCAAAAAGCTGTCACGAAATTAGACGTGTGTCACTCTTTTATATGTTTATTTATTTATTTATTCATTGACGCTCTTTCATTTATGGACAAAGGGTAAATCTTTTATTGATTTAAAATGAAGCCTACAAACACAATAAACACACACACCCAGCCTCTGTGATGTGCACAATCAATAACACACAAAAATACTCGCCGACAAATAGCAAAGTAAAACCATTCTAGTTTCATGCTTCTGCAATAAAACCGAGAAGGCCTTTTGACTCCCTGGTGCTCTAACAAACAAATAGTAAAGTTATATAAGATGAAACTTATGACTAAGCGATGAAAAAAATGAAGGAACAATTCCGCGATCAACAAACTACAACAATGATGTTATCTACATCAATCATCTCATTACACCACAAGGGCAGTGAGATTTTTCAACAGCTACACCTTGATGAAGGGTGCGATGATCAAGCGTTGTCATCATAGAATCCAAGCCATTCTAGGTTATCAGCCTCACGAATCAGTCCAAGCATATCTGTGCAATGTGTTCATCAAAGTAACAACACAAATAAAAAACATTGGTATTGCCATGTATGACCAACTCGGCAAAAATTGAAATCTCGCTAGGGCCCCGTGTCGCTCGCTAGGGCAACCCGGGCGGCGTCCCATCCCGCCGCCAAAAGCTCCTAAGTCCGTTCCTCCCATCCTCGCCGCCGCTGCTCGGCGCGGCCGGGGCAAAGCCCCAGGCGGCCGACGGTGGCGGCGAGTCTTCTCCCCTGTTATCCACCTTTCTCCAAGGATCTCAACGATTGATTGGATTGTACGTCCTCGCCTGCAAGCGTTATCTCCAGCGAAGGCATGGTCCGATCTGATCCATGCACGTTGGCCATCATCTCCTGATGGTCGCAGGCGTGGTCCGATCCGGTCCGCTCAGATCCTCCAAAGGGCTGGCGGCGCGAGGCCCGGCAGTGCCTCCTTTGGTTGCGGCGGCCACGCCCCTCATGTCGCTACAATGTTGAGGCAGCGGCAACGCTTACATCTGGTAGCGGCGGCCATGCAATACACGGCGTACAACGTGTAACCATGCTGTGGTGGACAGAAATACTACACCTAGTGACGCGATGTGTTGCCCGTGTGCGGCCGCCCGGCTGGATCTGAGTTGCAACTCGGGAGTCCGGGCCATGATGCAGCGTGGCGACACGTCTGGCTGGCTGCAGCGGCGTGCAGTCGGCTTGCAGCGTTGCTTGCCTGCTACGGCGCCATGACTGTGGATTGCGGCAACCATGAAAAGCTCTACGTGAGGGTACCTCACTCCGGATTCAGTGGTTGCTGTTGGCGGCTCGTGATGGAGATGTTGTGAGATGCAGTCGAAAGGCTCCTTTGAGTTTTGACGGCTCTCATTTTAATCAGTTTGCCTTCGAAGATTAGATACAATCTATAAATGACAGCTTGACGCAGAGGGATGGCTGTGCAGTGATGGCGGTGGAATAGCCAAGTGCATGCAGTTGCTGGGATCGCGAAAAAGTGGTGGAGATATCACATGATTGACTTCGATTTGGTGGTACTTCTCGAGTACCTTGTCTTGAGCTCCGGGGTGAAAAACCTTGGTTTGACCCAAGTTGGTTATACCGGGCAATGACGATGTTCTGCATCATTACTTTGTTGAAGGCATTGCACGGATATGTTCAGACTTAATCTTCAAGGTGAAAACCTAGATTCTGGCCTTTCCTGCTTGGATCCGGTGACGACGATGCTTGATAGTCGTTTCCTTTCTGAAGACGTTGCTGTTGAAGAAACTCGTTGTTATTGTGGTATCAAGGGATTGTTGGTGTCGATATGGTCGTTGTTGCAGTTTGTCGATCGTTGTTGATCGCTTTGGGGTCTTTTTGTTTTTCCTCGCTTAGGCATAGTTTTGGTCTTGTTTGACTTCGCTATTCGCCGCCGTGTTTTTTTGCGTGTGTGTTAATGTTGGCTGTGTGCATCTTAATTATGCAGAGGCTGAGTGTGTGCTCATGGTGTTTTGTATCTACTTGATGCTTCATTTTGAGTCAATAAAATCCACCCTTTATCGAAAAAAATGTATGACCAACTCAGACCAGACCTAGCTTTTCACCCTGTAAATCGAGACCGGGTACTCGAGAAGCACCACAAAAGCACCACGATTATAGCTAAAGCGTGCTAGATAGAAATTCGGCCGAAACACAAAAACACAAAGAACAAGAGAAAAAGGGATTGGACCTCTTGGAATGATACACTCTAGATTCGGACATATCATCCCCTAGGTCGACGAGCCTGAGTAAGGCTCTCTCTTGCGAGGTGGCAGTCGGCGGTGTTGTGCTTCACCGACGGTGTTGGTCTGTGTGGTAGCCACTATGTCTTGCAGCGGCGGTTTTGTTGCGAGGGTACCCCTCTCCAGATCCAGTGGCTGGCTTTGGTGGTGAGATGCAATCTATGGACGATGGCTTACATGCACCTAGCCTCGTGTCGCCGCACCAATGGTATGCTTGGTTCATTGCCTATACGTTCATGTTATGTAATAATTCAACAAGTTAAGTTTGAAATGAGCAATAAAAGTTGTCTTGTGCTAAAAAAAGACTACCAATTATGTAAATATATTAAACATCAGCCAATATTAAAGAGTGTGGATGGACAAAAAAAATGGGCATGTCTTGTGCTAAAAAATGAGAACATTGAGTGCTAAAATGTTGCGAAACGAAAATTAATCAATGTTTCGTGTTATTTTCACACTTCTTTCAAGCCATGTATGGTTGGAGCACTCCTAATAAATATGCATGTGAATACTACATATGGATAAGAGAGAAATAGAATAAAAGGCTACCAATTAAGTGAATATATTAAACATCAACCAATAGTAAAGAGTATGGATGGACAAGAAAATTGGGCATGACTTGTGCTGAAAAATGAAAAGATTGCATTGGGCGTGCAAACGAGCTCGGAATTGGATGAAACTTTGCATGGAGTCTTCATTGGGCACCTGTAGGGTGTGGTAAAGATTTGAGATCATAACGGCAAAAAAAATTGAGATCGTTACGGCAAAAACTTGATCCACATCATGCACAAACCGGGCAATCTTCCACCAAGTATAAGAGTTTCGAATGAAATAGCTGCCTCACACACACAAAATCATTTTTTAAAATCTTTTGAACTTCAATTTTTTTTCATGTGCATAAAAGCTATTGGAAGCCCCGTGCTCAAAATTTGTAGCTTTTTGAGTTGGGTTTTCTATTTTCATGGCATTAATTGACTTTCTGGCAACTAAAAAGGCAAAAGGCTTTGGGCGTGCAAACAATCTCCGAATGGGACGTAACTTCGCATGGAGTATTCATTGGGCACATGTAGGGTGTGGTAAAAATTTGAGATCGTTGTGGAAAAAACTTGATGCACATCGTGTACAAACTGGACACTCTTCGACCAAGTATAAGGGTTTAGAATGAAAATTGCCGCCTCACACACACAAAATCATTTTACAAAAATCTTGTGAACTTCAATTTTTTTTCATGTGTAATAGACACTATTGGCAGCACCGTGCTCAAAATTTGCAGCTTTTTCAGTATGTGGGGTTATCTTACATGTGGCGGGCCCTATTCAGGGCCTGCCACTACTAACTTCTGGATATAGATTAAAAAATTGTGTGGGTCATGTTGGGGAACGTAGCATGCAATTTTTAAAAAAATCATACGCTCACGCAAGATCTATCTAGGATATGCATATCAACGAGAGGGGGACAGTGTGTCCACATACCCTCGTAGACCAAAAGCGGAAGTGTTTGACAACGCAGTTGATGTAGTCGAACTTCTTCTTGTTCTAACCGATCAAGTACCGAATGTATGGCACCTCCGAGTTCCGCACACGTTCAGCTCGATGACGTCCCTTGAACTCTTGATCCAGCAAAGTGTCGAGGTAGAGTTCTGTCAGCACGACGGTGTGGTGATTGTTGTGGAATTGTCACGGCAGATGTCCTAGTGTGGGGACTTAGTCGTGGAGCCATCGCTCTAGGTTAGCTTAAAGGGGTTAAAGGGGACAGAGGACACATGAGTTTATACTAGTTCGGCCCCTTGCGGTGAAGGTAAAGGCCTACTCCAGTTGAGGTGGTATTGCTTATGTCTCGATTACCAGGGAGCGAATACGCTTGACCTAGCTTTCGATCTGCTGTCTCTTGCCCTAAACCGTCGCTGGTTCATCCCTTTATATACACAGGTTGACGCCCACCGGCTTTACAGAGTCCCGGCTGGCTCATATAACGTGTCCGGCTCGGTGACCAAATACACATGACTTACAATACAAGTTAAACATATATGGCAGTTTATGCTTATGGGCTTTAAGCCGCCTCTAGGCCTTGGGCCTTTTAACGAGTTTTCATAGTGAACCGCCATCTTCAGCGCCTTTATGGGCTTTGTCTTGATAGACCGCCATGGCTTAACCTGGCCCCTCCTGGGCGGGTTAACCAAATAGTACATCCCCAACATTAGGCCCCAGGTTGATTTGAACTTGTTCATGTCAATCTTCAACACTTAGGAGAAAATCCTTCTTCATTTGTTCTTCATAAGATATTGTAACCCGCCACGACGTCATCCCCTGGAATTACGGAAACCCGCCATGACGTCATCTGCCATTAATTTCGCACAAGACACGGCATATCTTAATGGATCTTTATATTTAATTGACCACCCTGAAAATCAAGGCGTCGAAACGGCTGGATAATCATCTTTTGGCCTCCTCATTTCTCGCGCCTGCCTACTGACCCTTTCCTTATAAATAGGCCCCGACATCCCATCCATTCTCCCCCATCTTTCCTTCTTCTCTTCCTCCTCTCTCCGCGATGCCTCTGCACATCTGAGCACTGCCGCCGCTGCGAAGCTCATCGTTGTCCTCGACCTCGGTTGTTGCGTCAACTTGAACGGGACCAGAGAAAAAACTACAGCGCCTCTCCATTGCTCAGCGGTTCCTGTGAGTACATTATCTTCTCCACCATAGAACTTCATTAGGGTTTCTTCAGTTCTTATGGGTTCATCATCGTTCTTCATCACGCTTCTGTTTAATCCTCACTTGGATCCAAAACTGGCCTTTGAAATATGCAGAACCTGTTTCTATCCTTTGCATTAATCACTAAACATGCCCTTTAGCCGCAAAAATCTCATCAATGTGTTAGTTCCTCCACTTATGCAATATTTAGGTTTTAATTTATTTTCCTTTTCCACAGAGCGCTAGATCCAAATACCCTGCTCCAGTCTGATAAACATGTTTATTCAACACTTAGCAGATTTCACACTTTGACATATACCAATCTGATAATGGCAGCCTAGATCACTGGTTCTCACTAGCCATATGTCATTAGGCCCCATTTAAGCCGCCACTCTGAATACACTGCACGTCTTACTTCCGGCTCAATAATGTAACACCCCGGATGTAACTTACCCAATTTGTACTCCAACTCTTGCCGTTTCCGGCTTTAAGTTATTTTATTTTCTCGGGTTCGGCTCTGTGTCTCCGTGTGTTGTTGTCATTGTCATGCATCTCATATCATCTCATCATGTGCATTGCATTTTCATACGTGTTCGTCTCATGCATTCGAGCATTTCCCCGTTGTCCGTTTTGCATTCCGGCGCTTCGTTCTCCTCCGGTGGTCATTTCTACCTTTATTTCGTGTGTGGGGATTAAACATTTCCGGATTGGACCGAGACTTGCCAAGCGGCCTTGGTTTACTCCCGGTAGACCGCCTGTCAAGTTTCGTACCATTTGGACTTCGTTTGATGCTCCAACGGTTAACCGAGGGACCGAAAAGGCCTCGTGTGTGTTGCAGCCCAACACCCCTCCATTTTGGCCCAAAACCCACCTAAACCTTCTCCATCATCTAGATCGTTCGATCACGATCGCGTGGCCGAAAACCGCACCTCATTTGAACTCTCCTAGCTCCCTCTACGCCTATATATATCTTCCCCATTCGAAATCTCGGGAGAAACCCTAACCCTCCTCCTCCTCCAGCCGCCGGACAAAATCCGGACGGCCGGACATTGTCCGCTCCTCCCCGCCAGCCACTCCGGGCGCGCCATGTGGCGCAGCGCCCCACATCGCCGTCCACTCCCGCCGCGGCCCGCGGGGCCCGTCTCCGGCCCCCCCGGCCCATCGACCACCGTCGCCCCGCGCCCGCCTTCCGCCGCCGCCTTGCTCAGCTCCGGCGAGCGCGAGCCGCCGCACCACCACTCCGGTAGCCGAGCCCCTCGTCGCCGGGCCACCTCATCGCCCCGCCTCACCTTGCCGGCGCGGCTCCGCGCGCCGCCCGCGCCATCGTCTCCGGCGTCGTCCGCACTCACCGGCGCCGCCCTCCGCCGCCTCGCCGTCCACTCCGGCCGACTTCATCTCCGGCGAGCGTCAAGTTTCTGGCGAACCTCGTACACCGTGCAGATCTCAGATCCGGATTTGTCTCGGGGGTTGACTTTTTTCCCGAAACCCTAGTTCATGTGCTCCTGTTCATCTTGTTGTATCTCCTCATCCGTAGCTCCGTTTTGGGCATATAGCATATCAAAATGTTCGTCTCAGAGAGTACATCATTTCATTTCATTGCATCATATTCATTTGAGTTCAGCTTGATGCCCGTAATGCTGTTAGAAGAGTGCTACTTGAGATTATTGTCAGATCTGCTGCTCCATTTAGATATTTGTCATTTTTGCCATGATTATTGTGTGCATGATATGCCCTGGTGCTCTACATATGTTTTGTTAAGGGTTTTGCCATCTTTCCAGAGGTGCAACCCATGTATTTTTGTGATGTGTGTGGTGACTAGCACAAGCTTGCAAAGTGAGGCACTTGGTATTTCTGTTTTCAGGCACTTAGCATTTCCACTAAGTCCTTGACCTGTTTATCTCATATGGCCATATGTTCATGTTGTTTCCTAATGATCCGTGCCTCTTATGAGGATGATCAGTAAGGATGTTTTGTTAATCTTGTAGTGCTCTATCCATCCATGCCTTTGTTTGCAATTATGGAGCACCCTAGCTTGAGCCAATCGAGCTCTACTTTTGCTACTTCGTGATTCCGGACAGATTGTCTACTTGTTAGCAATTTTGCCAATGATGTTGTAGTTGATCCATGCATGCTATGCTATTGTTCTTGCCATGTCTAGCTTGCATTTTGTGTATTATTGATGGATGTATGCTTAGTTTTTCATGACTTTCTCCGTAGTGAGTGCATCGAGCTCGTAAACATGCCTACTTGAGATATGTTTCAGCATGTGCCAGTTTTCACCAAGTCTGAAAACTGATTATGTTTTTGCCATGTTCACATGCTTGCAATTGTATTTTCTGATCCCTTTTGGATCAAGGTCACTAAGGGACTTTTGTTAAGCTTTTTGAGTAGCTCCATGTCATGCTTTACTTTGCAATGTTCAGGTCCTGTAGCATATAGTTTTGTTGCTCCAAAGAGTGCTACCTGATCTAAAATTCCAGACAAGTGTTAATTTCAGTAAGTCTGAAATCTGTTTACCATATGCATTTTTGCCATGCTTGTTTGAACCTGTTAATGGATGAATTGGCCGTAGCTCAGTGCTAGACTTTTGTCAAGTATCATGAATGCATCCCTGCCATGTATTTTTTTGTCATTTTTGAGTGTTGTAGCATGTTTATCTCATTGCATTTAGATGGCTACTTGCTGTAAATCGCAGACCGGTGTCATATTTGAATCGCTTGCCATTTCCAAACCGTAACTCCGATTCTGGCGTTCTTTATATCGTTTTCAAGCGATTTCATCTCATCTTTCCAGTGGCACACTTGGTTTTCCAAATTGAGGCCAGGTTCATGCATCCCTTATCAAATCTTGCATATGCATCCCGCATCGCATCCCGCATAGCATACCGTCCTTGCATCATATTGTTTGATCATTGCACATGGTTGATTGTGTCCTTGTTGCTTGTTTGTCTTGTTTGGGTAGAGCTGGGAGACGAGTTTGCTAACGAGGAGCCCGTTAAGTTTGCTTTCGAGGATCCAGGCAACTCTGACAACTTTGCAAGCAAGATGATCATATCCTCGAAATCACTACTATCTTTGCTTTGCTAGATGCTCGCTCTTTTGCTATGCCAATGCTACGATGACTACCACTTGCTTTCAAGCCTCCCAAATTGCCATGTCAAACCTCTAACCCACCATGTCCTAACAAACCGTAGATTGGCTATGTTACCGCTTTGCTCAGCCCCTCTTATAGCGTTGTTAGTTGAAGGTGAATATTGGAGACCGTTCCTTGTTGGAACATTATTTACTTGTTGGGATATCATTATATTGCCATGTTATCTTAATGCATCTATATACCTAGTAAAGGGTGGAAGGCTCGGCCTCTCGCCTAGTGTTTTTTTCCACTCTTGCCGCCCTAGTTTCCATCATATCGGTGTTATGTTCCCGGATTTTGCGTTCCTTACGCGGTTGGGTTATAATGGGAACCCCTTGATTGTTCGCCTTGATTAAAGCTTTTCCAGCAATGCCCAACCTTGGTTTTACCATTTTCCATCCAGCCTCTTTTTCCCTTGGGTTTCCGGAGCCCGAGGCTCATCTTATTTTAGCCCCCCCCCCGGGCCAGTGCTCCTCTGAGTGTTGGTCCGACCGAGTAGACTGCGGGGCCACCTCGGGGCAACTTGAGGGTTGGTTTTACTCGTAGGATGTCTCATCTGAGTGTGCCCTGAGAACGAGATATGTGCAGCTCCTATCGGGATTTGTCGGCACATTCGGGCGGTGTTGCTGGACTTGTTTTAACCTGTCGAAGTGTCTTGAAGAACCGAGGTACCGAGTCTGATCGGAACATCTCGGGAGGAGGTCTATTCCTTCGTTGACCGTGAGAGCTTGTCATGGGCTAAGTTGGGACTCCCCTGCAGGGATTTGAACTTTCGAAAGCCGTGCCCGCGGTTATGGGCAGATGGGAATTTGTTAATGTCCGGTTGTAGATAACTTGAACCTTAATTTAATTAAAATGAATCAACTGAGTGTGTTACCGTGATGGCCTCTTCTCGGCGGAGTCCGGGAAGTGGACACGGTGTTGGAGTAATGTTTGCGCAGGTTGTCCTATAGTTTCTCGCTTTCGCTTTGCCTTCTCTTCTCGCTCTCTTTTGTGAACAGGATAGCCACCATATATGCTAGTCGCTTGCTGCAGCTCCACATATTTACCTTGCCATACCTATTAAGCTTAAATAGTCTTGATCGCGAGGGTGCGGGATTGCTGAGTCCCTGTGGCTCACAGATTACTATTACACCAGATGCAGGGCCTGATGATTCCGCTCAAGGTGACGCGCTTGAGCTCAAGTGGGAGTTCGACGAGGACTCTCAACGATACTATGTTTCCTTTCCTGATGATCCGTAGTGGTGCCCAGTTGGGGTGATCGGGACCGTGTCGCATGTTGGGTTGTCTTTTATTTTGGCGCCGTAGTCGGGCCATGAGTGTTTGGATGATGTAATGTTATTTATGTACCTTGATTGACGTGGCGAGTGTAAGCCAACTATGTTATCTCCCCTTCATTATTTATATTACATGGGATGTTGTGAAGATTGCCTTACTCGCGACATATGCCTTCAATGCGATTATGCCTCTAAGTCGTGCCTCGACACGTGGGAGATATAGTTGCATCGAGGATGTTACAAGTTGGTAATCAGAGCCTTCCCCGACCTTAGGAGCCCCATTGCTTGATCGTTTTTAGCAGCCGAGTTGTGTCTAGAAAAATGTTTTGAGTCATTTAGGAATTATATATCGGAGAGTTTAGGAATTCTTTTTACTTCCCAGTCTCCTCATCGCTCTGGTAAGGCATCCTGACGTAGAGTTTTGACTCTTCTCTTCTCAAATTTCACTAAAAAAATTTAGGATCACGCGGGCATCTTGGAATCGTTCTGATGGTTTTATGATGAGAACATTGTCTTGGTGCCTCCTGTCAGGGGTTTTGTGGAAGTGTCCCGGGGAGTTGAGCTCTGAGGTGTTGTCGTCATAATTTTATCGTTGCAGTTCTGGAATACCTGAGTTTAGTACACCGACATTGAAAATCTCTTTTATGCAGTTCGTTGGTGAGATAACCTCGACGCCACCCAGTACTGGGGCGGGAGTTCGGGAGTATCGCCATAACTTGTATAACGGATGCTTTTCGAAGGTTGAGGTAGATGGTTTCCGAAGTTTTTCTCGGTTATGTGTTGAAGGATGGATACAGCTGGATGTAGGAATTGCTAGATTTGGTTGAGATATTATGCTTCCCCTGTATCCCCAACACCTGATTGCATAACCGGAAAGGTTCGGGAGTTTCATAGGTGGGAATTCTAGTAGCTCTAGTTCTTCTTCCATGGATAGTTGGTTTGAGATTGGGATTTCTTACCGATTATTCGTTCTTGATCCGTACCTTGTTGATTTATTTCTCTACCTAAATTCTAAGTGGCTTCTCATTTATGGATATGTGACCATTTCAAGAGGAATGCATTCGTTCATTTTGTTCGGATGTGAAGACTATATGTTGCAATTTTCATTCCGTTGGTTTCAGCTTCATTTTATCTGTCTATGTGCTAACGGTGGTCAACCTCTTCAGGATGGCTCCCGCTAAGAGCACCAATCAGAATCAGAATCAAGATCCGCCACCACCTCCACCTCCTCCGGAGGCATGGCAAGCTGTGATGGCCGCAACCAATGCAAACACACAGTTGATCATGCAAATTCTTCAAGAGCGCAATCAAGCGAATCAAGGCAACCAAGGGAATCAAGGCAACAATCAGAATCACTTTGCTACACTCAACCAGTTCCTTGCTAATGGGCCAAAGACTTTCAGCAATTGTGTTGAGGCAACCGATGCTGACGATTGGCTCGTGGATCTGTGCAAGCATTTCGAGTGCAGTAACGTCAGGCCTGAGGACTTCGTCAAGTTCGCTTCCTTCCAACTCAAAGATCAAGCTGCAGAATGGTTCCAGCAGTACAAGGATTCCAGGGGTGGACATGTGATCACTTGGGATGAATTCCGCCAAGATTTCCGAGCTCACCATATTCCCTAGAGTGTGGTTGAAAGCAAGCGTGAGGAATTCCGCAACCTGAAGCAAGGCTCTTTGTCTGTCTATGACCACAACAAGTTGTTCCAGAAGCTCGCCCGCTTTGCCAAGCAGGACGTTCCAGATGAGAAGAGCATGATATACCAGTTCAGGGGTGGTCTCAGAGAAGAAATTCAGCTAGCTCTTGTTCACTTTGAGCCCTTGAGGTACGATGAGTTCTACAACATGGCATTGAAGCAAGGGGCCACTCAACTGAGGTGTGATGCTTCCAAGAAGTGAGTCAGAGACACTACTCCTTCTTCCTCTACTCAAGTGGCCAAGCAGCAGAAGTATTGGCTTCCTCCTCCTCCATTCCGTCAGCCGTATCAAAAGAGCAAAGATGGCAGTGGATCTTCCCACCCACCCAACCCTGGCTTTCAAAACAAGACTTCGTCTCAAGCTCCAAGATCGAGTGCTCCATACCACCATCCGCTTTCAGAGGTCACGTGCAACAAGTGCCAACAGAAGGGTCACTATGCCAACAAGTGTCTCAACCAGAGGCATCTTCCTCCTCCTCCTATCAGATCGGCAAGTACAACTGTGGTCAAGCATAACCCCAAGCACTCCAAGGTCAATTTGATGAATGCAGCTCAGGCAGAGGATTCATCAGATGTCATCATGGGTAACCTTCCTGTTAACGATGTTCCTAGAAAAGTACTTTTTGATACTGGTGCATCGCATTCTTTCTTGTCATGCCCTTTTGCATCGAAGCACAATGTTGATATCGAGATCATGCCCAAAGTCATGCAAGTTGTTTCTCCCGGCAAGCTTTTGACTTCTAGTTTGGTTGCTCCCGATATCTCTTATCACGTTGGGCGATTACAAGTTTCTTTCTTCTCCGGTGGTTCTTGGCAACTCGGATATTGATCTTATTCTCGGAATGGATTGGCTTTCTAAGCACAAGGAGCATCTTGATTGTGCAGCCAGGCAGATTCAATTGACTCATTCGTCTGAGGATGTAATTGTCTTTGCCGCTCGTGATGATACAATCCGTCTGTTTTCTCTCAATGAGAAGGGTGAACTCGATGCTATCTCGCAGATTCCAGTCATTTCCGAATATCAAGACGTCTTTCCAGAAGAGCTTCCAGGAATGCCTCCGCACCGGCCAATTGAATTCGTCATTGATCTTGAGCCCGGCATAGAACCAGTGTGCAAGCGTCCTTACAAGCTCGGACCTGAAGAGTTGAAGGAGCTGAAGAAGCAACTCGATATTCAAGAAAGAATGGGTCTCATCCGGCCTAGTTCTTCTCCGTGGGGTTGTGGTGTTCTTTTTGTGAAGAAGAAGGATGGAATGGACCGACTTTGTGTTGATTACCGTCCATTGAACAAGAAGACCATCAAGAACAAATACCCACTTCCCAACATCAATGAGCTATTCGAACAACTCAAAGGTTCCCAAGTATTCTCCAAGCTTGATCTCCGTATGGGTTATCATCAGATTCGAATCCGTGAGCAAGATATTCCCAAGATGGCCTTCAGGACAAGCTATGGTTCATATGATTACACGGTCATGTCTTTTGGCCTCGTCAACGCTCCTCCCACGTTCTCTCGCATGATGAATTTCATCTTCAACGCCTACACCAATGACTTCGTTTTGGTCTATCTCGACGACATTCTGGTTTTCTCGAAGAACAAGGAAGATCATGCCAAGCACTTGCGTTTGGTACTCGATAAGCTAAGGGAACACCAGTTCTACGCCAAGTTCACCAAGTGCGAATTTTGGCTCGATGAGGTTCTTTATCTTGGTCATATCATCTCTGCCAAGGGCATTGCGGTGAATCCTGAGAAGGTGTCCGCAATTGTGAATTGGGAACCTCCTCAGAACGTGAAGCAACTCCGTAGCTTCCTCGGTCTCGCAAGCTACTGTCAAAGATTCGTTGAAAACTTTTCTAAGATCGCGAAGCCTCTCTCAAATCTTCTTCAGAAGCACGTCAAGTACGTTTGGTCTCCGGAGTGTGACATTGCTTTCAACACTTTGAAAGAGAAATTGATCACTGCTCCAGTTCTCACTCCGCCTGATGAATCCAAGCCGTGCGAGGTCTTTTGTGATGCCTCTCTCCAAGGTCTTGGCGCAGTGTTGATGCAAGAGAAGAAAGTTGTTGCTTATACCTCTCGCCAGTTGAAGCCCAATGAGAAGGACTACCCCACTCATGATCTCGAGTTGGCGGCAGTTGTGCATGCTCTTTTGACTTGGAGACATGTCTTATTGGGAAGAAAAGTGGACATTTTCACTAATCACAAAAGTCTCAAGTACATCTTCACTCAGCCTAATCTCAACCTCAGGCAAACTCGATGGGTCGAAATGATTCAAGAGTATAATCCGAGTATCGAGTATACTCCAGGCAAGGCCAATGTGATTGCTGACGCATTGAGCAGGAAGGCTTACTGCAACAGTCTAATTCTCAAGCCTTATCAACCCGAGCTTTGTGAAGCTTTCCGCAAACTTAATCTGCAAGTTGTTCCTCAGGGTTTTCTCGCCAACCTTCAAGTCTCTCCTACCTTGGAAGACCAGATTCGCCAAGCCCAGCTTCTTGATGCTATGGTGAAAAAGGTGAATATTGGGATTGCCAAGAGTCAATCCAAGTACAAGTGCTACCGCCTTGATGACAAGGATACTCTTTTCTTCGAGGATCGTATTGTTATACCCAAAGGTGAACTTCGTAAAGTGATCATGAACGAGGCTCACAATTCTCTCCTCTCCATCCACCCTGGGAGCACGAAGATGTATCAGGACCTCAAGCGGGCTTATTGGTGGACTCGAATGAAGCGCGAGATTGCTCAATTCGTGAATGAATGTGATGTCTGTAGAAGAGTGAAGGCAGAACACCAAAGGCTAGCTGGTCTCCTCCAACCTCTTGCCATTCCAAAATGGAAGTTTGGCCACATTGAGATGGACTTTGTGACTGGGTTTCCAAAGTCCAAGCGTGGCAATGATGCTATATTCATTGTCATCGACAAACTCACTAAAGTGGCTCACTTTCTGCCTATCAAAGAGTCAATCACTGCAGCTCAATTGGCGGAACTCTATACCTCTCGAATTGTCTCTCTGCACGGTATTCCACAAGTGATCTCTTCAGACCGTGGCAGCATCTTTACCTCCAAGTTTTGGAATTCTTTTCAGAAGGCCATGGGCACTAACATCCGCTTCAGCACAGCTTTCCATCCTCAAACTAGCGGCCAAGTCGAGCGTGTCAACCAGATTCTTGAAGATATGCTCAGGGCTTGTGTGATCTCCTTCGGCATGAAGTGGGAGGATTGTCTTCCTTATGCTGAATTCTCCTACAACAACAGTTTTCAAGCAAGTTCGGGCAAGGCCCCATTTGAAATTCTGTATGGCAGGAAGTGCCGTACCCCTCTCAACTGGTCCGAAACTGGGGAACGTCAGCTTTTGGGTAATGACTTAATCACAGAGGCAGAGGAAATGTGCAAAGTCATTCGAGATAACCTCAAAGCAGCCCAATCCCGCCAGAAGAGTTACTATGATAGTAAGCACCATGATTTGGCTTTCGAGATCGGAGATAATGTTTACCTCCGCATCTCTCCTATGAAAGGTACTCGTCGCTTCGGTATCAAAGGGAAGCTTGCCCCTAGATACGTGGGACCTTTCAAGATTGTCAGCAAGAGAGGCGACCTCGCCTATCAACTCAAGCTTCCTTCAAACTTTGCAAATGTTCATGATGTGTTCCATGTCTCTCAGCTCCGAAAGTGCTTCAAGACTCCTGACCGCACCGTCAACTTCGAGGACATTGAGCTCCAAGAAGATCTCTCTTATCGTGAGCACCCAGTTGCTATTCTTGAAGAGACTGAACGCAAGACTCACAACAAGTCAATCAATTTCCTCAAAGACAAGTGGTCACACCATTCCGACCGTGAAGCTACCTGGGAACGCGAGGATCACCTCCGTTCTGAGTACCCGGCGTTCTTTCAGTCCTAGATCTCGGGACGAGATCCTTTCGTAGTGGTGGAGTGTTGTAACACCCCGGATGTAACTTACCCAATTTGTACTCCAACTCTTGCCGTTTCTGGCTTTAAGTTATTTTATTTTCTCGGGTTCGGGTCTGTGTCTCCGTGTGTTGTTGTCGTTGTCATGCATCTCATATCATGTCATCATGTGCATTGCATTTGCATACGTGTTCGTCTCATGCATTCGAGCATTTTCCCCGTTGTCTGTTTTGCATTCCGGCGCTTCGTTCTCCTCCGGTGGTCATTTCTACCTTTCTTTCATGTGTGGGGATTAAACATTTCCGGATTGGACCGAGACTTGCCAAGCGGCCTTGGTTTACTACCGGTAGACCGCCTGTCAAGTTTCGTACCATTTGGACTTCGTTTGATGCACCAACGGTTAATCGAGGGACCGAAAAGGCCTCGTGTGTGTTGCAGCCCAACACCCCTCCATTTTGGCCCAAAACCCACCGAAACCTTCTCCATCATCTAGATTGTTCGATCACGATCGCATGGCCGAAAACCGCACCTCATTTGGACTCTCCTAGCTCCCTCTACGCCTATATATATCTTCCCCATTCGAAATCTCGGGAGAAACCCTAACCCTCCTCCTCCTCCAGCCGCCGGACAAAATCCGGACGGCCGGACATTGTCCACTCCTCCCCGCCAGCCACTCCGGGTGCGCCACGTGGCGCGGCGCCCCACATCGCCGTCCGCTCCCGCCGCGGCCCGCGGGGCCCGTCTCCGGCCCCCCCGGCCCATCGACCACCGCCGCCCCGCGCCCGCCTTCCGCCGCCGCCTTGCTCAGCTCCGGCGAGCGCGAGCCGCCGCACCACCACTCCGGTTGCCGAGCTCCTCGTCACCGGGCCACCTCATTGCCCCGCCTCACCTCACCGGCGCGGCTCCGCGCGCCGCCCGCGCCATCGTCTCCGGCGTCGTCCGCACTCACCGGCGCCGCCCTCCGCCGCCTCGCCGTCCGCTCCGGCCGACTTCATCTCCGGCGAGCGTCAAGTTCCCGGCGAACCTCGTACACCGTGCAGATCTCAGATCCGGATTTGTCTCGGGGGTTGACTTTTTGCCCGAAACCCTAGTTCATGTGCTCCTGTTCATCATGTCGTATCTCCTCATCCGTAGCTCCGTTTTGGGCATATAGCATATCAAAATGTTCGTCTCAGAGAGTACATCATTTCATTCCATTGCATCATTTTCATTTGAGTTCATCTTGAATCCCGTAATGCTGTTAGAAGAGTGCTACTTGAGATTATTGTCAGATCTGCTGCTCCATTTAGATATTTGTCATGTTTGCCATGATTATTGTGTGCATGATATGCCCTGGTGCTCTACATATGTTTTGTTAAGGGTTTTGCCATCTTTCCAGAGGTGCAACCCATGTATTTTTGTGATGTGTGTGGTGACTATCACAAGCTTGCAAAGTGAGGCACTTGGTATTTCTGTTTTCAGGGACTTAGCATTTCCACTAAGTCCTTGACCTATTTATCTCATATGGCCATATGTTCATGTTGTTTCCTAGTGATCCATGCCTCTTTTGAGGATAATCAGTAAGGATGTTTTGTTAATCTTGTAGTGCTCTATCTATACATGCCTTTTTTTGAAATTATGGAGCACCCTAGCTTGAGCCAATCGAGCTCTACTTTTGCTACTTCGTGATTCCGGGCAGATGGTCTACTTGTTAGCAATTTTGCCGATGATGTTGTAGTTGATCCATGCATGCTATGCTATTGTTCTTGCCATGTCTAGCTTTCATTTTGTGTATTCTTGATGGATGTATGCTTAGTTTTTCATGACTTGCTCCATAGTGAGTGCATCGAGCTCGTAAACATGCCTACTTGAGATATGTTTCAGCATGTGCCAGTTTTCACTAAGTCTGAAAACTGATTATGTTTTTGCCATGTTCACATGCTTGCAATTGTATTTTCTGATCCCGTTTGGCTCAAGGTCACTAAGGGACTTTTGTTAAGCTTTTTGAGTAGCTCCATGCCATGCTTTACTTTGCCATGTTAAGGTCCTGTAGCATATAGTTTTGTTGCTCCGAAGAGTGCTACCTGATCTGAAATTCCAGACAAGTGTTAATTTCACTAAGTCTGAAATCTGTTTACCATATGCATTTTTGCCATGCTTGTTTGAACCTATTAATGGATGAATTGGCCGTAGCTCAGTGCTAGACTTTTGTCAAGCATCATGAATGCATCCCTGCCATGTATTTTTTGTCATGTTTCAGTGCTGTAGCATGTTCATCTCATTGCATTTAGATGGCTAGTTGCTGTAAATCGCAGACCGGTGTCATATTTGAATCGCTTGCCATTTCCAAACCGTAACTCCGATTACGGCGTTCTTTATATCGTTTTCAAGCGATTTCATCTCATCTTTCCAGTGGCACACTTAGTTTTCCAAGTTGAGGCCAGGTTCATGCATCTCTTGTCAAATCTTGCATATGCATCCCGCATCGCATCCCGCATAGCATACCGTCCTTGCATCATATTGTTTGATCATTGCACGTGGTTGATTGTATCCTTGTTTCTTGTTTGCCTTGTTTGGGTAGAGCCGGGAGACAAGTTCGCTAACGAGGAGCCCGTTGAGTTTGCTTTCGAGGATCCAGGCAACTCTGACAACTTTGAAGGCAAGATGATTATACCCTCGAAATCATTACTATCTTTGTTTGCTAGATGCTCGCTCTTTTGCTATGCCAATGCTACGATGCCTACCACTTGCTTTCAAGCCTCCCAAATTGCCATGTCAAACCTCTAACCCACCATGTCCTAGCAAATCGTTGATTGGCTATGATACAGCTTTGCTCAGCCCCTCTTATAGCGTTGCTAGTTGCAGGTGAAGATTGGAGACCGTTCCTTGTTGGAACATTATTTACTTGTTGGGATATCATTACATTGCCATGTTATCTTAATGCATCTATATACCTGGTAAAGGGTGGAAGGCTCGGCCTCTCGCCTAGTGTTTTGTTCCACTCTTGCCGCCCTAGTTTCCGTCATATCGGTGTTATGTTCCCGGATATTGCGTTCCTTACGCGGTTGGGTTATAATGGGAACCCCTTGATAGTTTGCCTTGATTAAAGCTTTTCCAGCAATGCCCAACCTTGGTTTTACCATTTGCCACCTAGCCTCTTTTTCCTTTGGGTTTCCGGAGCCCGAGGGTCATCTTATTTTAGCCCTCCCCCCCCCCCCCCGGGCCAGTGCTCCTCTAAGTGTTGGTATGACCGAGTAGACTGCGGGGCCACCTCGGGGCAATGTGAGGGTTGGTTTTACTCGTAGGATGTCTCATCTGAGTGTGCCATGAGAACGAGATATGTGCAGCTCTTATCGGGATTTTTCGGCACATTCGGGCGGTGTTGCTGGACTTGTTTTAACCTGTCGAAGTGTCTTGAAGAACCGAGGTACCGAGTCTGATCGGAACATCTCGGGAGGAGGTCTATTCCTTCGTTGACCGTGAGAGCTTGTCATGGGCTAAGTTGGGACTCCCCTGCAGGGATTTGAACTTTCGAAAGCCGTGCCCGCGGTTATGGGCAGATGGGAATTTGTTAATGTCCGGTTGTAGATAACTTGAACCTTAATTTAATTAAAATGAATCAACTGAGTGTGTTACCGTGATGGCCTCTTCTCGACGGAGTCCGGGAAGTGGACACTTGTTGGAGTAATGTTTGCGCAGGTTGTCCTATAGTTTCTCGCTCGCGCTTTGCCTTCTCTTCTCGCTCTCTTTTGCGAACAGGATAGCCACCATATATGCTAGTCACTTGCTGCAGCTCCACATATTTACCTTGCCATACCTATTAAGCTTAAATAGTCTTGATCGCGAGGGTGCGGGATTGCTGAGTCCCTGTGGCTCATAGATTAATATTACACCAGATGCAGGGCCTGATGATTCCACTCCAGGTGACGCGCTTGAGCTCAAGTGGGAGTTCGACGAGGACTCTCAACGATACTATGTTTCCTTTCCTGATGATCAGTAGTGGTGCCCAGTTGGGGTGATCGGGACCGTGTCGCATGTTGGGTTGTCTTTTATTTTGGCGCCGTAGTCGGGCCATGAGTGTTTGGATGATGTAATGTTATTTATGTACCTTGATTGACGTGGCGAGTGTAAGCCAACTATGTTATCTCCCCTTTATTATTTATATTACATGGGATGTTGTGAAGATTGCCTTACTTGCGACATATGCCTTCAATGCGATTATGCCTCTAAGTCGTGCCTCGACACGTGGGAGATATAGTCGCATCGAGGGTGTTACAACTAAATTAATTTAAAACGGCAAAAACTTTTCTTCCTTGCAGGCATCTTTCTTCACAATGTCGCCAAAGACAGTCACTTCATGTAACTGGGTTCCTTCCATTATCACTAAGAACATGCTCAAAGACTTTCTCAAAATTGGCTATTTACCAGTAAAAAATGTCATGCATTGGCGCGTCCCCAATCCTGACTAGAACGACCTCAACCAAAGGATGATGAGGTCATTGTTTTCACTGACCACATGAACCGGGGCTTCTCACCTCCCGGCTCTAAATTTTTTTGAGATGTTCTACACTTTTTCCAACTCCAACCTCAAGACATCAGACCCAATTCCGTGTCAAACATCTGCAACTTTCAAGTCTTCTGTGAAGTATACCTTCAAGAGGAGCCCAGTGTTGAACTTTTCAGAGAATATTTTTATTTGAACCGCCAAAACAAGTTCATGAATGGACCCAATTTGGAACTTGGTGCAATCTCAATTCAACAAAGAAGAGATGCTATCTTCCCCTATGCTTGCTTGTCAAGTCATCCCAAGGATTGGAACCAGACATGGTTTTACTGCAAAGATACCTCTCCGGCTGACGAGAATCCATTGCCGAGTTATCGTGTCAAGCGCCTGGACCCAAAGCATCATCTTCCTGAAAATCTTACCACTATGAACGTGCAAAGTTTGCTCCCACCATTCCAAAGGTTAAAGCTCTGCTGGGAAATGGGTTAACTAGCATCGATTTGGTTCAGTGTTGGGTTTCTTGGCGAATTATACCCTTGAGCCGTCAGCCTGGCTTAATGTGTACTTACACTGGTGGTATAAAGGATCCGCTACGCCACAGCTCTGTACGCTTAACTGACGAGGCAATCAACGAAATGACCAAGTCCCTTCTGAGTGAAGATCCGGTAGATTGTAGCAAAGTGGGTCTGAACCCTTTCTGCAAACTCAACCCGCCACCAGATGTGAGACTCCAATTTTCTTACCTTTACCTCATCATTTAAACGCTTTATTAACTCAACTTTGATGACTTTTCACAGGCTAATTTTGATTTTTGGAAAAAGAAGTATGATCATGAAGCTGCCAAGAAGGCCAGAGCTTCAAAGAAAGCCACCAAGAAAACCACTAAGAAAATAAGAAGAAATCAAGCGCCTCCAGCATGTTTAAACTAGATGACAGCTCTGAGTCGGAGGTAGCCCTTGATTCCCTTGGCTCCTTCTTCAATCACCTTATTGACACTGATTATGCTCAGGATGACATGGGGGCCAGCCAAGCAGCTGAAGAAGAGGTAACTATTATTTCGTCCGACTCAGAGCCTTTGCCAAGACAGAAAATTCGACGGGTAACCCGGAAAGTAAGCTTTTCGCACCCCTTAGCTTATTTGGATCCTCACTTTCTTTTGAAGCAACAGCAACACGAGAGCCAGCGACAAACTCGGACCAGCAGAGGTGAAGAGTTATCATCTGGTTTACCGAATACTCCATCTCCACGAGAACAGAAAAACGAGGTCTTTCCAAACTTAACTCTTTTAACCCCCTGGCGTCTCATTCATCAGCCACTTACTTCTTTCAATCCAACCTTATCAGTAGGTTTCTCGCTCTTCCTCCGGTGATTCATCTCAAAACCAGCTACCGGATTTCAAGACTGCCCCTGGGTAACATCTCTTTTGTTTTCTATCTCCTTATTGTCTTATACTTATACTGATCTCTCATGAACCATGCAGTGGAAAAGCCAAGCCTAACAAGAGGGCAAAGGTGATCAAGCCGGCTGAAGACCCCAAAGTTCCTGAGCCGGAACAACAAATTCCAGCATCCGATACCTCCATGGTACCACCCGATGAGCCTGTCCTTAATGATCCACCAAAAATTCTTGACCTCTCTAGCGACCAGACAAGACTCAATCCTTTGAACACTGAATCGTCAAGCCCACTTAAACCGTCAGAGACTCATACTGATGATGTTACGATCACTGGCACTGGCTTTACAGAGCTGGGAAATCCAACTGTGTTGGCTCAGTACTCCGCTAAACAGGAATTCATTGAAAAGCGGAAAGTGAGGTTTGATGTTACCCATTATTATCAATTGAGCAGCAGTGAAGTACTCTCTGGCTACCTCAACCAAGTACATACCAGCCGAGATCTTGAAATTGATATGGTGAAGCAAATGCATCAAAAATATGAGGTATCAATCCCGGCTTAAATGCATCATGCATATCCTGTCAGCCCCCAAGTCTACTGTGTATAATAGAATTGAATATGCAGTAGATTTAGAATAGCAAGGAGTATAAAACATCTTTGATAAAAGATCCTCCAAAAATCCATCTTTCACTTAGACCGGATTTTAATGATCAACATTGCATCTATAGCCCCCAAGGGCCAGTTTAATCAGCATGAATAAACCGGTACTTATCAGTGTTTATAGATCAGAACTTACTCACGTAGCCCCCATGAGCCGGTTGTGGTTGTCTGTGGCACTGGCGGGTCATCATAAAGTAGTAATGAAATATGAACAAATATGCATTAGCCCCCAAGTGCTAAGTATTGTTGCTTGCAAAGTGCTTGGGACTTAATCATATAAACCATTGTAGGAAGAATTCTTCGGTAGGCATTAGCCCCCGAGTGCCAAGTGTTGTTGCTTGCAAAAGGTTGGGACTTATATTCCTGTAACCCAGATATAAATGTGTTTGTAACTCTGTGTTTGTACATGAGGCCACCACTGAACTTCAATCACAATTGGCTGATGCAAAGACCCGGCTGGAGATTTAAGAGTCTGAGACCCGGAAAGTCGATTCAAAATTCAAGTTTTGTCTGGAGGAAACGGAAAAGATGAAGACCGGTTTTCATGCTGAAAGAAACTCCTGGGCCGAAGAAAAAACCGCTCTAACGCAGCACACCGAAAAGGCTGAAGCTGATCTGGAAAAGGTGACTACTAAGCTTACGGGTTTAAAACGTCGGGTGTCTCAGATGGTTTCTGCTATCTTTGGTAAGTCGTCGTATGAACATTGAAATTGAATCTCTTCCGTGATTGTATAAACCGCCACTGATTACTTTCATGATTGTTATACAGGTCCAAGGAGCAGTAATTTGAATCAAGATGTGTTGGTGAAGCTTAAAGCCGTATATACGCTGGTTGAACAGCTATATACCGGAACTCAGCACACACTAGCCACAATTTCTCCAACAAACCAAGGACCCAACCTGCTAAGTGACGTGTTAAAAAAATTGCCAATTCTGCCTGCAAGGATTCAAGAGATAAAACGGTCCTGTGCGAGAGCCGGCGCCATGACGGCCTTGAGCCGTGCCAAGGCATGGTTACCGGAACTAGACTGGGCCGAGGTAGCTACTGGGTATCCAAGCCTGAAGGAAGATGGCACTCCTTTTGACCAGCAAGACTTCGCCGCCTGTGTTAAAGAAATTTGTCTTCATGCTATAGTAATTGTTGATGAAACCAATCTCTCAAAATATCAGCGACTTATGATGCAGAAAACCAGAAGAGGTCGACGCCAGCTTATAAAGTGATGGATCTGATTCCTCCAATTCGTAAGCATACTTTCGCCCCTGAAGTTGACCCGTCGAATCTTATTGATGATGAAGCTGAATTCCATGCCTTACGTGGCATTGATTTGTCAACACCAAACTCCCAGACGGCAGAGGAGGACGAAGAACCGAAGTAGGATGATCCGGAAGGCTCAAGTCGGCAAGGCCAAGATGAATGATCCGTCGGGCGGTTTATATATTTGATCCTTTGAAGACACTTGATCTTGTTTGGCTCACGGAGTCATGTAATAGGCCAGTAAACTTTGATGTGTCGTGCCATCATGCACGTTTTGCTTTTCGTAATACTACTGAATCACCAATCAACTTTTTGCCACTTGCGCTATATGATATCAATTTAATAATTATCCTGCATACAAAAATCAAAAGGGTCCTGGTGGTTTACCGCCAGGCGGGTCATAACGCCCAATATGAAACCGCTGGGGACTTATGGAAGTCCATAACCAGAACTAGTTTAATCATAATTGTATATACTTAAAAAATGTCATACCTGTGATATTCAATTAAGCTGTCGGTTCACCATACCAGCGCAGTAAGAGGTAATATCCCAAGATTTAGAATATAATACCTCCAAGCACCTTAATACATATTGGCAATTTATAATCTGTCATCCTGGTGGGCTAAAAATATGAGCCACAGGGATGAATATTACATGGCCTGAATTTTCTCCGGCTATATGTTAATATGGCCTAAATATATAAATTCCAAAAAATTCTCAAAAAATAGAGATCGGATACAAATCGAGAAAACGAGGTTTTCATAAACCGCCAAGCTCAAAAGTCAAAAGTTTTCATAGTGTAGGAGCCGGACCAAGAGGGATTTTATAGTTATGCTTCAAATATGAGCAGGAAGCCCCCAAGTGGCTTGCGGCCATAAGGGTTAGTATTGAACCGGTTAAAAGGGATGTTTTACAGCTATGCTTCGAATACGAGCAGGAAGCCCCAAATAACCGTAATTGTGGCATTGCGCCGATCAAGAGGGATATTCACAGCTATGATTCGAATACGATTAAGAAGCCCCCAAGTGACCATAATTGTGGCATTGCGCCAATCAAGAGGGATATTCACAGCTATGATTCGAATACGATCAGGAAGCCCCCAATTGACCATAATTGTGGCATTGCGCCAATCAAGAGGGATATTCACAGCTATGATTCGAATACGATCAGGAAGCCCCCAAGTGACCATAATTGTGGCATTGCACCGATCAAAAGGGTAGTAATGCTATGTTCTCTTTGGTGAATACACCTATGTTTGAATAGGAAGCTCCCAAGTGATCTTTCTGTAATGACAAAGACTCACTATTCTTGAAATGAAACGACAGAGGCCCTGATTTATCAGGGATGCCAGCTTTATTATATTCCTTATAATATATACATCGTCAAAATATGTACATCACAAGAGCCGATGGCTTCAGGTGTAGTAAGGTTGAAGATGAGCAATATTCCACGGCCGGTGGGTCTCCTCCTCCGACTTGCGTGAGTCCTTGTGGTCTCGAACATCGATAAGGTAATATGAGCCTCTTGCTGACCACAAAGGGTCCTTCCCAAGGTGGGGATAACTTGTGCATATCTGTCTAATCCTGGATAAGCTGGAGCACGAGGTCCCCTTCTTGAAAGGTTCTGGTTTTGACCCGGCGGCTGTGATAACGGTGCAAATCTTGCTGGTAAATCTTCGAACGAGCCGCTGCGAGGTCACGCTCCTCATCCAACAATTGAAGTGCATCCTGACGCACTTTCTCGTTATCAGCTTCAACATAAGAAGCCACTCGAGGCGAATCATGACAAATGTCACTGGGGAGAACTACCTCTGCTCCGTAAACCATGAAGAAAGGCGTATAACCCATAGATCTGTTGGGGGTAGTATTGATGCTCCATAACACAGAAGGTAACTCCTCTACCCAACAACTCGGCGTCCTCTGCAAAGGAACCATAAGCCGGGGCTTGAGGCCTCTCAGGATCTCTTGATTGGCCCTCTCGGCTTGACCATTGGACTGGGGGCGAGCCACCGACAATATATCAAGCCGGATATGCTTACGTTGACAAAATTCTTTCATGGCACCCTTGGACAAATTAGTGCCATTATCAATTATAATGCTATGGGTGAAACCAAAATGGAATATCACCTTTTTAATGAATTGAACCATCATCGCCGCGTCACATTTACTAAACGGCTCTGCCTCAACCCACTTTGTAAACTTGTCAACCCCCACCAAGAGGTGTGTCTTTTTATCCTTGGACCTTTTGAAAGGCCCAACCATATCAAGCCCCCAGACTGCAAATGGCCAAGTAATTGGAATCATCCTCAATTCTTGAGCCAGCACGTGAGCTCGTCGGGAGAATTTCTAACAACCATCACATTTACTCACTAGATCCTCGGGATCAGCATGAGCCGTCAGCCAATAAAACCCATGATGAAAAGCCTTAGCCTCAAGGGACTTAGAACCGGCATGATGGCCACAATCACCTTCATGAATTTCACGCAGAATCTCACGGCCCTCCTCTGGAGAAACACAACATTGAAACGCCCATGTGACACTGCAATGATGCAACTCTCCATGAACAATAGTCATTGACTTAGACCGCCGGGTTATCTGCCTGGCCAAAGTTTCATCCTCGGGTAACTCGCCCCGGGTCATATAAGCCAGATATGGAACTGTCCAATCAGGAATCGCATGAAGAGCCGCCACTAGTTGTGCTTCCGGGTCAGGAATAGTCAGATCTTCCTCTGAGGTAACTTGACAGAAGGGTTATGCATAATATCCAGGAAAGTGTTAGGTGGCACCGGTTTACGCTGAGGCCCTAACCGTCTTAAAGCATCGGCCGCTTCATTTTTCCTGCGATCAACATGTTCAACTTGATAACCCTCAAAATGACCTGCAATAGCATCAACCTCTCGACGATAAGCCGCCATGAGTGGATCCTTGGAGTCCCAAGTGCCAAAAACTTGCTGAGCCACTAGATCTGAATCGCCGAAGCACCTCACCCGGCTTAAGCTCATTACTTAGCCATCCGAAGACCATGGAGCAAGGCCTCATACTCAGCCACATTGTTAGTGCAAGGGAACATCAGCCGGAGAACATAATAAAATTTATCACCTCATGGGGAAGTTAAGACAACTCCAGCCCCCGATCCTTCCAACTGCCTGGACCCATCAAAGTGAATAGTCCAATACGTGTTATCCAGCTTCTCCTCAGGCATCTGTAACTCTGTCCAATCATTGATAAAATCCACAAGTGCTTGAGATTTGATGGTTGTCCTGGGCACATACTTTAAAACATGAGGCCCAAGCTCAATGGCCCACTTGGCTACCCGACCTATGGCTTCTCTGTTTTGAATGATATCTCCTAAGGAGGAAGAACTAACCACAGTGATTGGATGACCCAAAAAATACTGCTTGAGCTTCCGGCTGGCCATGAAAACCCCATACACAAGCTTCTGCCAATGTGGATACCTCTGTCTGGACTCAATAAGGACCTCACTAATATAGTAAACCGGCCTTTGAACCGGATATTCCTTGCCCGTCTCCTTACTTTCCACCACAATAGCTACGCTGATAGCTCGGCTGTTGGTAGCCACATATAACAGCAACGGCTCCTTATCAATGGGAGCAGCCAGAATGGGCGGCTCAGCCAACTGTTTCTTCGAGTCCTCAAATGCTTGATTAGACGCATCACTCCAGACAAAGTGGTCTGTTTTCTTCATCATCGGGTACAACGATATAGCTTTTTTACCAAACCGGCTTAAGGCCGCAATACGACCTGCCAGACATTGAGCATCATTGATACATGTCGGCTTAGCCAAAGAAGTAATGGCCTTGATATTCTCTGGGTTAGCTTCAATGCCTCTGTTAGAAACCAGAAAACCCAAAAGCTTACCAGCCTGCACACCAAACACACACTTGGCTGGGTTAAGCATCATCTTATAAACCCGAAGATTATCAAATGTTTCCTTCAAATCATCAATCAGGGTTTCCTTATCTCTGGATTTCACCACAATGTCATCCACATAAGCATGAACATTATGCCTGATCTGATTATGAAGGCAATTTTGCACACACTATTGGTAAGTCGCCTAGGCACTCTTGAGCCCAAAAGGCATGGACACATAGCAGAAGGCTCCAAACGGAGTAATGAAAGATGTTTTCTCCTGGTACTTAACTGCCATTTTGATCTGATGATAACTAGAATACGCATCCAAAAATCTCAAATGCTCATAGCCCGCCGTAGCATCAATAATTTGATCAATACGGGGAAGAGCAAAAGGATCAGGCGGACAAGCCTTGTTCAAATCTGTGTAATCCACACATATACTCCAAGTGCCATTCTTCTTAAGCACTAGTACCGGGTTAGCCAACCACTCGGGATGAAAAACTTCAACAATGAACCCAGCCGCCAAGAGCCGGGCCACTTCTTCACCAATGGATTTACGTCTCTCTACATTAAAACGACGAAGAAACTGCTTAACCGGCTTAAAACTTCAGGTCAATATTAAGAGTGTGCTCAGCGAGTTCCCTCAGTACACCTGGCATGTCAGAAGGTTTCCATGCAAAGATGTCATGGTTCTCACGGATGAACTCGATGAGCGCGCTTTCCTATTTCGGATCCAGATTAGCACTGATGTTGAACTACCTAGATGAATCGCCGAGAACGAAATCAACTAGCTTAGTGTCATCCGCCGACTTAAACTTTAAGACCAGATCATGCTCCGTAGTTGGCTTTTTCAAAGATGTCATATCAGTCGGGTCAACATTATCTTTGTAAAACTTCAACTCCTCTGTTGCACAGACGGACTTGGCATAGGCTGCATCACCTTCCTCGCACTCCAAAGCTATCTTCCAGCTTCCATGCAACGTGATGGTCCCCTTGTGACCTGGCATTTTGAGCTGCAGATAAACATAACAAGGCCTTGTCATAAACTTAGCATAAGCTGGCCATCCAAACAGAGCATGGTAAGGGCTCTTGATATTCACCACTTCAAAGGTCAATGTCTCAGACCTGGAATCATAATCATCCCCAAATGCAACCTCCAGAGCTATTTTTCCAACCGGGTATGCCGACTTACCAGGCACCACACCGTGAAAAACAGTGTTTGACGGCTTAAGATTTTTATCAGTTAACCCCATGCGACGGAATGGAAGGTTTCATAATAAAGGATACTGATGTTGCTCCCTCCATCCGTGAGTACCTTAGTGAATATATATCCTCCAACCTGAGGCGCTACCACCAAATCCAAGTGACCCAGATTATCAACCCGGGGCAGGTGATCCTCACGACTCCACACAATGGGCTGCTCAGACCAACGCAAGTAACGGGGAACTATCGGCTCAACGGCGTTCACAGCCCTTTTATGGAGCCTTTGATCCCGCTTGCATAAACTCATGGTGAAGACGTGGTACTTCCCACTATTCAATTGCTTCGGGTTACTCTGATATCCAGATTGTTGTTGTTGATTCCCCTGACCGGACTGTTGATGATAACCACCCTGATTGCCTTGGTTACCCTGAAAACCGGTATTAGAACTGCCACCACCGTAACCCGGGCCATGAGAACCGGAACCTGAGCCGCCTCCTGGCACATGATTGTCTTGGAACAAGTTGGAATTTTTGAACTCTTTCATAATATGGCAGTCCTTCCAAAGGTGACTGGACGGTCTTTCCTGCGTGCCATGCTTTGGGCAGGGCTGATTCAGCAGCCGCTCAAGATTGACACCTGATCCTCCCATCCGAGGAGGTGGTTTTCCCTTACGACACTGGACATTATTTTTGCGTATTGGTGTTAGCCACAAAGTTAGAATTACTATCAGCCTTGCGCTTACCATTGTTCCCTTGACTCGCCGGGTTATTGGGCTGCCCCTTGGTGCTGCTACTCTTCTTTCCCTTACCCATCTTTTCCTCATCAGAGTCGGGGTCCTTGGTACTGTCAGAGTCGGCATATTTAACCAGATCCGCCATGAGCGTCCCCATGACATTGCATTGGCGTTTGAGTCACCCTAATTTCTGCTTTAGGGGTATGAAACGACAATTGTTTTTCAACATTAGGACTGCCGAATCAGCCTTGATACGATCCGACGAGTGCAGAATTGCTGAGACCCGGCGCACCCAATGGGTTGTCGACTCACCCTCTTCTTGAACACAGGCAGCCAAGTCTACAATCGACATAGGCTACTTGCACGTGTCTTTGAACTACTGGATAAACTAGGCCCTTAACTCGGCCCATGATCCAATGGAGTTTGTTGGTAGCCCCTTTAACCAGGTGCGAGCCGTTCCTTCCAACATCATGGTGAAATACTTAGCACATGCAGCATCATTGATGTCCAACAACTCCATTGCCATCACATAACTTTCAAGCCACGTTTCAGGGGGTAAGTCAATTGTGTAGTTGGGCAATTTACGAGGACCCTTGAAATCCTTGGGCAGACATACGTTACGTAGAGGTAGTACTAAACATGGTACTCCCAAGGATCTGGAAGTCACGCCTAACTCCACCAAAGTTATCGGATAAACCAGAGACGGTTGACGAGTCACGTTCTGAGCAGCCAGCTCAAGCTCGCGACGTACTCTATCCTGGTCCATCAGGGCTTGAGTATTATAGGGTGGGTCATGTCCATGGGGCGGGTTACGACACTGCTTGCTGCTTGACACCGCCGAGGAGTCCATGTGTCTGCTATAACTCCGGCTTGGGCAAGGGGTTGAATGGACCCTCTCACGACTGTAAGAATAAGCTACCTGCTCCACCAATATTGTCTAAAGAAGTTCTCTAGCACTCCATGTTTCAACCGCAGCTGGAGACTCACCTTCAACTGGGAGAGCCGCCAATCGCGCCGCCGCAGGAATCATGTTATCCAAAGGGTTAGAGTAATGACCTGGTGGTGTCGGCACAGGTTGTGGCATATTATTCTGACAAGGTAGACCTATCATGCGCGGTTGAGCCGGCGCTCCAGTCCCCATCACAGTTACTGCCCGGTTTACCCCTGGCGGGTCACTGGTCCCTGCACCAGGTGTGTTGAACAGATTTCTTTCCTCGTAAACTGGAGGCGGACGACTTTGGTGCCTTCTCATCCAAACTTCATTTGACGCATTCTGATCCAACGAGAGCCGGAATGAATCGGCCTGGATTCTTTGCGCCTGAGCCTCCAAGGCGGTTCTTTCCGCGGTCATTCTAGCATTCTCTGCTGCTAGGTCTTCCTTGCCTTGCGCTATCTCGTCCCGCAATTTTGCAACCTCCGCATTATGCTGATCTTGATTCACCGTGTTAGCATTTGCTGCTAACAATGTTGTTAAATTATCCGGCAAATCGGCCAAAACTTGAACCGGTGAGCGCATAGGGCCTCCTGCCCCAGCTGTCGTTGTTGCTGCTGACCCGGAAACCATTGCCGCTGCAGTCGAAGAATTCTGCATTGGTTGTGTACCGGCCATGAAAATTTCCACCCGGTTCAGCGGCTCATAGGGGTCCGGAATACTGTCGCCATCGGAACAACCCCCAAGCCTACCATCCTGCAGTTGATACAACGAAGTAGTCTCTCTCGTGGATGACTCACCATCAGAGTAGATCTCCGTCTCACCGCCAGACATGGATCCTTCCTCAAATTCTGCTCCATGGATGAATCCCATGAAGGCACATTTCACGGCGGGCTGAACTCGGGCGGGTCTCACACGCTGAGCCGTCTCGATGAAGTTGGTGCAGATGTCCGGCTCAGGGCCGGTTCGCCGATCTTGCCAATGAAAATGTGGATTCCGCGGAAGGGGACCCGGTACCCATACTCAATTGAGCCAGCCTCGGGGCCCCAGCCTGCATCGTCGATGTAGAGCTTGCCGCGACGACTCTTGGTCATCCGACCCATAGCTTATCCCTTCATCCCTTCGAAGTTGCCCTTCAAGAACTCAAAACCACAGAGCGTTTGACCCACGGTGGGTGCCAACTTTCGTGGAATTGTCACGGCAGATGTCCTAGTGTGAGGACTTAGTCGTGGAGCCATCGCACTAGGTTAGCTTAAAGGGTTTAAAAAGGACAAAGGACACAGGAGTTTATACTAGTTCGGCCCCTTGCCGTGAAGGTAAAGGCCTACTCCAATTGAGGTGGTATTGCTTATGTCTCGATTACTAGGGAGAGAATACTCTAGACCTAGCTTTCGATCTGTTGTCTCTTGCCCTAAACTGCCGCTGGGTCGTCCCTTTATATACAAAGGTTGACGCCCACCGGCTTTACAGAGTCCCGGCCGGCTCATATAACGTGTCTGGCTCGGTGACCAAATACACATGCCTTACAATACAAGTCATACATATATGGTGGTTTACGCTTATGGGCTTTAAGCCGCCTCTGGGCCTTGGGCCTTTTAACGAGTCTTCATAGTGAACCGCCATCTTCAGCGCCTTTATGGGCTTTGTCTTGATAGACCGCCGTGGCTTAACCCTCTCCCTCCTGGGCGGGTTAACCCAATAGTTACATCCCCAAGAGTGATGGTGATGGTGAAGTAATCCGCACAGGGCTTCGCCTACGCACTACGTGAATATGAACGGAGGCGTAAACTGTGGTGGTGGCGCCGCACACGGCTAGGAATCAATGCCGTGTGTTCTAGCAGTGCCCCCCCCCCACATATATATATATAGGTGGGAGAGGGAGATGGGCTGCAAGGGGCGCCCCAAGTAGGAGTAATCCTACTTGGGCGCCTCCTCCAAGTCGGCCTCCCCCCCTTCCATATCCATCGGAGGGGGAAGGAAAGAGAGGGAGGAGGGGAAGGAAAGGGGGAGGCCGAATCCTCCCCTTTCCTTCTCCCCTCCCTTCCTTTCCTTCTCCTCCTATTCGTCCTATAGGTGGCGCACCAGCCCCTTTTGGGACTGGTCTATTCAACTCTTAGCCCATTAGGCCCAAGCTAGTCGGGGGTTGCCCAGAACCCCTTCCAATGACCCGATACGTACCCGGTACCCCCAGAACACTTCCAGTGTCCGAATACTATTGTCCTATATATGAATCTTTACCTCTCGACCATTTCGAGACTCCTAATCATGTCTGTGATCTCATCTGGGACTCCGAACAACATTCGGTCACCAAATCACATAACTCATATAATACAAAATCGTCATTCAACGTTAAGTGTGCGGACCCTACGAGTTCGAGGACTATGTAGACATGACCAGGACACCTCTCCGGTCAACAACAGCGGAACCTAGATGCTCATATTGGTTCCCACATATTCTACGAAGGTCTTTATCGGTCGTACCGTAATGACAACATACGTTATTCCCTTTTATCATCGGTATGTTACTTGCCCGAGATTCGATCGTTGGTATCTTCATACCTAGTTCAATATCGTTACCGGAAAGTCTCTTTACTCGTTCCGTAATCCATCATCCCGCAACTAACTCATTAGTCACATTGCTTGCAAGCCTTATTATGATGTGCATTACCGAGAGGGCCCAAAGATACCTCTCCGATACTCGGAGTGACAAATCCTAATCTCGATCTATGCTAACCCAACAAACACCTTCGGAGATACCTGTAGAGCATCTTTATAATGACCCAGTTACGTTGTGACGTTTGATAGCACACAAGGTATTCCTCCGGTATTTGGGAGTTGCATAATCTCATAGTCAAAGGAATATGTATAAGTCATGAATAAAGCAATAGCAATAAAACTTAATGATCATTATGCTAAGCTAACGGATGGGTCTTGTCCATCACATCATTCTCCTAATGATGTGATCCCGTTCATCAAATGACAACACATGTCTATGGTTAGGAAACTTAACCATCTTTGATTAACGAGCTAGTCTAGTAGAGGCTTACTAGGGACATTCTGTTTTGTCTATGTATCCACACATGTATCAAGTTTCCGGTTAATACAATTCTAGCATGAATAATAAACATGTATCATGATATAAGGAAATATAAATAACAACTTTACTATTGCCTCTAGGGCATATTTCCTTCAGTCTCGCACTTGCACTAGAGTCAATAATCTAGTTCACATCGTCATGTGATTTAAGACCAATAGTTCACATCATCATGTGATTTAACACCAATAGTTCACATCTTTATGTGACTAGTTCACATCGCCATGTGACTAACACCCTGATGACCCATAAGTATAGGGTACCAATTGTAGCTCTTTTCGATAAGTAAGAGTGGCGAACCTAATGAGGATCAGAAGGAAATGACAAGTGGTTTTCAGTAAGGTAATGTCTGTAAGTGCTGAAATTTAAGTAGCGGAGTAGTTTGATAGCAAGATAATTTGTAATGAGCAAGTAACGATAGTAGTAGGAAAAGTGCAGCAAGGTAGCCCAATCCTTTTGAGGCAAAGGACAAGCCAAAATGGTCTCTTATGATAAGCAAAGTGTTCTTGAGGGTACACGGGAATTTCATCTAGTCACTTTCATCATGTTGGTTCGATTTGTGTTTGCTACTTTGATAATTTGATATGTGGGTGGACCGGTGCTTAGGTGTTGTTCTTACTTGAACAAATCTCCTACTTATGATTAACCCTTCCGCAAGCATCCGCAACTACGAGAAAAGTATTAAGAATAAATTCTAATCATAGCATTAAACTTTTGGATCCAATCGGTCTCTTACAGAATAGCGCATAAACTGGGGTTTAAGCTTCTGTCACTCTTGCAACCCATCATCTAATTGCTACTCCACAATGCATTCCCTTAGGCCCAAATATGGTGAAGTGTCATGTAGTCGACGTTCACATGACACCACTAAGGGAATCACAACATACATACTATCAAAATATCGAACACATATCAAGTTCACATGATTACTTGTAACACGATTTCTCCCGTGACCTCAAGAACAGAAGTAACTACTCACAAATGGTAAACATGCTCATGATCATAGGATTATTAAATAGCATATTGGATCTGAACATATAATCTTCCACCAAATAAACCATATAGTAATCAACTACAAGATGTAATCAACACTACTAGTCACCCACAAGCACCAATCTATAGTTCCGGTAACAAGATTGAACACAAGAGATGAGCTAGGGTTTGAGATGAGATGGTGCTATTGAAGATGTTGATAGAGATTGCCCCCCCCCCCAAGATGGGAGAGTTGTTGGTGATGATGATGACGATGATTTCCCCCTCTGGGAGGGAAGTTCCCCCGGCGGAATTGCTCCACCGGAGGGCAAAAGTGCTCCTTCCCAAGTTCCACCTCGAGGCGGCGGTGCTCCGTCACGAAAGTCATATCCTTATTTTTTTTCTAGGTCAAAATGAGTTATATACCAGAAGATGGGCACTGGAGGTGGGCCTAGGTGAGCACAACCCCCCAGGGCGCGCATGGGCTCCCTGGCACACCTAGGTGGGTTGTACACACCTGGTGGGCCCCCTCTGATACTTATTGGCTCCAATATTCCTCATATATTCCATAAAAACTCTCCGTGAAGTTTCAGCTCATTTGGAGTTGTGCAGAATAGGTAGCCTGACGTAGCTTTTTCAGGTCCAGATTTCCAGCTGCCAGAATTCTCCCTCTTTGTGTATACCTTGCATATTATGAGAGAAAAGGCATTAGAATTACTCCAAAAAGCATTATTATGGGTAAAAACATTATAAATAATAGTAAGAAAACTGATGCAAAATGGACGTATCACACCCAAAGGGTTTACTAGAGTCAATAATCTAGTTCACATCGCTGTGTAATTAACACCCAAAGAGTACTAAGGTGTGATCATGTTTTGCTTGTGAGAGAAGTTTAGTCAACGGGTTTGCCATATTCAGAGCCGTATGTATTTTGCAAATTTTCTATGTCTACAATGCTCTGCATTGAGCTACTCTAGCTAATTACTCCCACTTTCAATATGTATCCAGATTAAGACTTAGAGTCATCCGGATCGGTGTAAAAGCTAGCATCGATGTAACTATTTATGACGAACTCTTTATCACCTCCATAACTGAGAAATATTTCCTTAGTCCTCTTAGGTAACTAAGGATAACTTTGACCGCTATCCAGTGACCCACTCCTGAATCACTATCGTACCCCCTTGCGAAACTCATGGAAAGGTACACCATAGGTCTCGTACACAACATAGCATACTTTATAGAACCTATGGCTGAGGCATAGGGAATGAATTTCATTCTCTTTCTATTTTTTGCCGTAGTCGTGTTTTGAGTCTTACTCAACTTCACACCTTACAATATAGCCAAGAACTCCTTATTTGACTGATCCATTTTGAAATTCTTGAAAATCTTGTCGATGTATGTGCTTTGTGAAAGTCCTATTAAGCGTCTCGATCTATCCCTATAGATCTTGATGCCCAATATATAAGTAGCTTCACTGAGGTCTTTTCTACCTCTTGAGCACTGCGTTGCTTTTCCCTTGAAGAGGAAAGGGTGATGTAGCAAAGTAGCGTAAGTATTTCCCTCAGTTTTTGAGAACCAAGGTATCACTCCCGTAGGAGGCTACGTGCGAGTCCCTCGCACCTGCACAAAACAAATAAATCCTCGCAACCAACGCGATAAGGGGTTGTCAATCCCTACACGGTCACTTACGAGAGTGAGATCTGATAGATATGATAATATAATATTTTTGGTATTTTTATGATAAAGATGCAAAGTAAAATAAAAGGCAATGAAAATAACTAAGTGTTGAAAGATTAATATGATGAAGATAGACCTGGGGGCCATAGGTTTCACTAGTGGCTTCTCTCAAGAGCATAGGTATTTTACGGTGGGTGAACAAATTACTTTTGAGCAACTGACAGAATTGAGCATAGCTATGAGAATATCTAGGTATGATCATGTATATAGGCATCACGTCCGAGACAAGTAGACCGACTCCTGCCTGCATCTACTACTATTACTCCACACATCGACCGCTATCCAACATGCATCTAGAGTATTAAGTTCATAAGAACAGAGTAACGCCTTAAGCAAGATGACATGATGTAGAGGGATAAATTCATGCAATATGATAAAAAAAACCATCTTGTTATCCTCGATGGCAACAATACAATACGTGCATTGCTAAAATACTGTCAGTGGGAAAGGATACCGCAAGATTGAACCCAAAGCTAAGCACTTCTCCCATTGCAAGAAAGATCAATCTAGTGGGCCATACCAAACTGATAATTCGAAGAGACTTGCAAAGATAACCAATCATACATAAAAGAATTCAGGGAAGATTCAAATATTGTTCATAGATAAAATTGATCATAAACCCACAATTGATCGTCTCAACAAACACACCGCAAAAGAAGATTACATCGAATAGATCTCCACAAGAGAGGGGGAGAACTTTGTATTGAGATCCAAAAAGAGAGAAGAAGCCATCTAGCTAATAACTATGGACACGTAGGTCTGAGGTAAACTACTCACACTTCATCGGAGAGGCTATGGTGTTGATGTAGAAGCCCTCCGTGATCGATGCTCCCTCCGGCGGATCTCCGGAACAGGCCCCAAGATGGGATCTCGTGGATACAGAAAGTTACGGCGGTGGAATTAGGGTTTTGGCTCCGTATCTAATCGTTTGGGGGTACGTAGGTATATATAGGAGGAAGAAGTACGTCGGTGGAGCAACAGTGGGCCCATGAGGGTGGAGGGCACGCCTGGGGGGTAGGCGCGCCCCCTACCTCATGGCCTCCGTGTTGCTTGCTTGACGTAGGGTCCAAGTCTCCTGGATCTTGTTTGTTCCAAAAATCACGTTCCTGAAGGTTTCATTCCGTTTGGACTCCGTTTGATATTCCTTTTCTTCGAAACCCTAAAATAGGCAAAAAAACAGCAATTCTTGGGTGGGCCTCCGGTTAATAGGTTAGTCCCAAAAATAATATAAAAGTGGATAATAAAGCCCAATAATGTCCAAAACTGTAGATAATATAGCATGGAGCAATCAAAAATTATAGATACGTTGGAGACGTATCAAGCATCCCCAAGCTTAATTCCTGCTCGTCCTCAAGTAGGTAAATGATAAAAACAGAATTTTTGATGTGGAATGCTACTAGGCATAATTTCAATGTAATTCTTCTTAATTGTGGCATGAATATTTAGATCTGAAAGATTCAAGATAAAAGTTTAATACTGACATAGAAATAATAATACTTCAAGCATACTAACTAAGCAATTATGTCTTCTCAAAATAACATGGCCAAAGAAAGTTCATCCCTACAAAATCATATAGTTTAGTCATGCTCCATTTTTGTCACACAAGAATGCTCTCAACATGCACAACCCCGATGACAAGCCAAGCAATTGTTTCATACTTTAGTAATCTCAAACTTTATAAACCTTCACGCAATATATGAGCGTGAGCCATGGATATAGCACTATGGGTGGAATAGAGTATAATGATGGGGGTTATGTGGAGAATACAAAAAGGAGAAAGTCTCACATCAACGAGGCTAATCAATGAGCTATGGAGATGCTCATCGATTGATGTTAATGCAAGGAGTAGGGATTGCCATGCAACGGATGCACTAGAGCTATAAATGTATGAAAGCTCAACAAAAGAAACTAGTGGGTGTGCATCCAACTTGCTTGCTCACGAAGACCTAGGGCACTTGAGGAGGCCCATTGTTGGAATATACAAGCCAAGTTATATAATGAAAATTTCCCACTAGTATATGAAAGTGACAAAACAAGAGACTCTCTATCATGAAGCTCATGGTGCTACTTTGAAGCACAAGTGTGGAAAAAGGATAGTAGCATTGTCCCTTTTTATTTCCTTTTTTTGCCTTCATTTTTTTGGCCTTTCTCTTTTTTATTTTTTTTATTTTTTTGGGACAATGCTCTATTAAATGATGATCATCACACTTCTATTTATTTACAACTCAATGATTACAACTCGATACTAGAACAAGGTATGACTCTATATGAATGCCTCCGGCGGTGTACCGGGATATGCAATGAATCAAGTGTGACATGTATGAAAAATTATGAACGGTGGCTTTGCCACATATACGATGTCAACTACATGATCATGCAAAGCAATATGACAATGATGAACATGTCATGATAAACGGAATGGTGGAAAGTTGCATGGCAATATATCTCAGAATGGCTATGGAAATGCCATAATATGTAGGTATGGTGGCTGTTTTGAGGAAGATATAAGGAGGTTTATGTGTGAAAGAGCGTATCATATCACGGGGTTTGGATGCACCGGCGAAGTTTGCACCAACTCTCAATGTGAGAAAGGGCAATGCACGGTACCGAAGAGGCTAGCAATGATGGAAGGGTGAGAGTGCGTATAATCCATGGACTCAACATTAGTCATAAAGAACTTGCATACTTATTGCAAAAATCTACAAGTCATCAAAAATCAAGCACTACGTGCATGCTCCTAGGGGGATAGATTGGTAGGAAAAGACCATCGCTCGTCCCCGACCGCCACTCATAAGGAGGACAATCAAAGAACACCTCATGTTTCAAATTTGTTACATAACGTTTACCATATGTACATGCTACAGGACTTGCAAACTTCAACACAAGTATTTATCAATTTCACAACTACTCAACTAGCACAACTTTAATATCACTACATCCATATCTCAAAACAATCATCAAGCATCAAACTTCTGTTAGTATTCAACACACTCATAAGAGAATTTTATTATTAATCTTGTGTACCTAGGATATTAAGATTATTTAAGAAAATTACCATGCTATTTAAGACTCTCAAAATAATCTAAGTGAAGCATGAGAGATCAATAGTTTCTATAAAACAAATCCACCACCGTGCTCTAAAAGATATAAGTGAAGTACTAGAGCAAAACTATATAACTCAAAAGGTATAAGTGAAGCACATAGAGTATTCTAATAATTTCCGAATCATGTGTGTTTCTATCAAAAGGTGTGTACAGCAAAGATTATTGTGGTAAATTAAAAAGAAAAGACTCAAATCATACAAGACGCTCCAAGCAAAACACATATCATGTGGTGAATAAACATATAGCTCCAAGTAAAGTTACTGATAGAAGTAGACGAAAGATAGGATGCCTTCCGGGGCAACCCCAAGCTTTGGCTTTTAGGTGACCTTAGATTATATTGGGGGTGCCATGGGCATCCCCAATATTAGTCTCTTGCCACTCCTTGTTCCATAATCCATCAAATCTTTACCCAAAACTCGAAAACTTCACAACACAAAACTTAAAGTAGAAAATCTCGTGAGCTTCGTTAGCGAAAGAAAAGAAAAGACCACTTCAAGTTACTGTAATGAACTAATTATTTATTTATATTGGTGTTAAACCTACTGTATTCTAACTTTTCTATGGTTTATAAACTATTTTACTAGCCATAGATTCATCAAAATAAGCAAACAACACATGAAAAACAGAATCTGTCAAAAACAGAACAGTCTGTAGTAATCTGTATCTAGCGCAAGATCTGGAACCCCAAAAATTATAAAATAAATTTCTGGACGTGAGGAATTTATGTATTAATCATATTAAAAAATAATTAACTAAATATCACTTTCCAAATAAAAATGGCGTCAGTTCTCGTGAGCGCTAAAGTTTCTGTTTTTTACAGCGGGATTAACAAGACTTTCCCAAGTCTTCCCAACGGTTCTACTTGGCACAAACACTAATTAAAAACACAAAACACAACCAAAACAGAGGCTAGATAAATTATTTATTACTAAACAGGAGAAAAAAGCATGGAATAAAAATAAAATTGGGTTGCCTCCCAACAAGCGCTATCGTTTAACCCCCTAGCTAGGCATAAAAAGCAAGGATAGATCTAGGTATTGCCATCTTTGGTAGGCAATCCATAAGTGGCTCTCATAATAGATTCATAAGGTAATTTAATTTTATTTCTAGGAAAGTGTTCCATGCCTTTCCTTAACGGAAATTGGAATATAATATTTCCTTCCTTCATATCATTAATTGCACCAATCGTTCTAAGGAAAGGTCTACCAAGAATAATAGGAGATGAAGGATTGCAATCTATGTCAAGAACAATAAAATCTATGGGCACATAATTCCTATTTTCAACAATAAGAACATCATTAATTCTTCCCATAGGCTTCTTAATAGTGGAATCCGCAAGGTGCAAGTTTAGAGAGCAATCATCAAAATCACGGAAACCTAACAAATCACACAAAGTCTTTGGGATCGTGGAAACACTAGCACCCAAATCACACAAAGCATAGCATTAATGATCTTTAATTTTAATTTTAATAGTAGGTTCCCACTCATCATAAAGTTTTCTAGGGATAGAAACTTCCAACTCAAGGTTTTCTTCATAAGATTGCATCAAAGTATCAACGATATGTTTGGTAAAAGCTTTATTTTGACTATAAGCATGAGGAGAATTTAGCACGGATTGCAACAAGGAAATATAATCTATCAAAGAGCAATTATCATAATTAAATTCCTTAAAATCCAAAATAGTAGGTTCATTAACATCTAGAGTTTTGATCTCTTTAATCCCACTTTTATCAAATTTAGCATCAAGGTCTAAAAACTCCGAATTTTGGAATGCCTTCTAGGTAAATTTGGATCATATTCAGTCCCATCATTATCAAGATTCATATTGCAAAAAAAATTAATAGGGGACACATCAATAACTTTTAGATCTTCATCTTTATTATCATGGAAAGAACACGCTCTTATAAAGGAATCTTTCTTAACACACATCCTAGTGGTTCTTTCTTTGCACTCATCAATGGAAATTCTCATGGCTTTGAGAGACTCATTGGTATCATGCTTAGGTGGAATAGATCTAAGTTTCAAAGAATCAACATCAAGAGAAATTCTATCAACGTTCCTAGCCAACTCATCAATCTTAAGCAATTTTTCTTCAATCAAAGCATTGAAATTATTTTGCGAAGTAATAAATTCTTTAATATTAGATTCAAAATCAGAGGGCTTATTATTATAATTTCCATAAGAATTTTTGTAGGAATTACCATAATTATTAGAGGAATTACTAGGATAAGGCCTAGGATTAAAATTTCCTCTATACGCGTTGTTACCAAAATTGTTTCTTCCAACAAAATTCACACCCATAGATTCATTATTATTCTCAATCAAAGTAGACAAAGGCATATCATTAGGATCAGAAGAAACACATTTATTAGCAAATAATTTCATAAGTTCATCCATCTTTCCACTCAAAACATTAATTTCTTCTATCGCATGCACTTTCTTATTAGTAGATCTTTCAGTGTGCCATTGAGAATAATTAACCATAATATTATCTAGGAGTTTAGTAGCTTCTCCTAAAGTGATTTCCATAAAAGTGCCTCCCACAGCCGAATCTAAAAGATTTCTAGAAGCAAAATTCAAACCGGCATAAAAAATTTGTATAATCATCCACAAATTCAAACCATGAGTAGGGCAATTACATATCATTAATTTCATCCTCTCCCAAGCTTGTGCAACATGTTCATGATCAAGTTGCTTAAAATTCATAATATCGTTTCTAAGAGAGATGATCTTAGCGGGAGGAAAATACTTAGAGATAAAAGCATCTTTGCACTTATTCCAAGAATCAATACTATTTTTAGGCAAAGACGAAAACCAAGCTTTAGCACGATCTCTAAGTGAAAAATGAAATAGCTTCAATTTAACAATATCATTATCCACATATTTCTTCTTTTGCATATCACACAAATCAACGAAGCTATTTAGATGAGTAGCGGCATCTTCACTAGGAAGGCCGGAAAACGGATCTTTCATGACAAGATTCAGCAAGGCAGCATTAATTTCACAAGATTCAGCATCGGTAAGAGGAGCAATCGGAGTGCTAATAAAATCATTGTTGTTGGTATTGGTAAAGTCACACAATTTAGTGTTATCTTGAGCCATCATGACAAGCAAGCAATCCAACACACAAGCAAACAAGAAACGGGCAAAAAGAGGCAAATAGAGAAAGAGAGGGAGGATAGAGAGAGAGGGCGAATAAAACGGCAAGGGTGAAGTGGGGGAGAGGAAAACGAGAGGCAAATGGAAGATAATGTAATGCGGGAGATAAGGGTTTGTGATGGGTACTTGGTATGTTTGACTTTTGCGTAGACCTCCCCAGCAACGGTGCCAGAAATCCTTCTTGCTACCTCTTGAGCACTGCGTTCGTTTTCCCTTGAAGAGGAAAGGGTGATGCAGCAAAGTAGCATAAGTATTTCCCTCAGTTTTTGAGAACCAAGGTATCAATCCAGTAGGAGGCTATGCGCAAGTCCCTCGCACCTGCACAAAACAAATAAATCCTCGCAACCAACGCGATAAGGGGTTGTCAATCCCTACACGGTCACTTCCGAGAGTGAGATCTGATAGATATGATAAGATAATATTTTTGGTATTTTTATGATAAAGATGCAAAGTAAAATAAAAGGCAATGAAAATAACTAAGTGTTGAAAGATTAATATGATGAAGATAGACCCGGGGGCCATAGGTTTCACTAGTGGCTTCTCTCAAGAGCATAGGTATTTTACGGTGGGTGAACAAATTACTGTTGAGCAATTGACAGAATTGAGCATAGTTATGAGAATATCTAGGTATGATCATGTATATAGGCATCACATCCGAGACAAGTAGACCGACTCCTGCCTGCATCTACTACTATTACTCCACACATCGACCGCTATCCAGCATGCATCTAGAGTATTAAGTTCATAAGAACAGAGTAACGCCTTAAGCAAGATGACATGATGTAGAGGGATAAATTCATGCAATATGATTAAAAAAATCATCTTGTTATCCTCGATGGCAACAATACAATACGTGCCTTGCTGCCCCTACTGCCACTAGGAAAGGATACCGCAAGATTGAACCCAAAGCTAAGCACTTCTCCCATTGCAAGAAAGATCAATCTAGTAGGCCGAACCAAACTGATAATTCAAAGAGACTTGCAAAGATAACCAATCATACATAAAAGAATTCAGAGAAGATTCAAATATTGTTCATAGATAAACTTGATCATAAACCCACAATTCATCGGTCTCAACAAACACACCGCAAAAGAATATTACATCGAATAGATCTCCACGAGAGAGAGGGAGAACTTTGTATTGAGATCCAAAAAGAGAGAAGAAGCCATCTAGCTAATAACTATGGACCCGTAGGTTTGAGGTAAACTACTCACACTTCATCGGAGAAGCTATGGTGTTGATGTAGAAGCCCTCCATGATCGGTGCCCCCTCCGACGGACCTCCGGAACAGGCCCCAAGATGGGATCTCGTGGATACAGAAAGTTACGGCGGTGGAATTAGGGTTGTGGCTCTGTATCTGATCGTTTGGGGTACGTAGGTATATATAGGAGGAAGAAGTACGTCGGTGGAGCAACAGGGGGCCCACGAGGGTGGAGGGCGCACTGGGGGGTAGGCGCCCCCCCTACCTCGTGGCCTCCCTGTTGGTTGCTTGACGTAGGGTCCAAGTCTCCTGGATCTTGTTCGTTACAAAAATCACGTTACCAAAGGTTTCATTCTGTTTGGACTCCGTTTGATATTCCTTTTCTTCGAAACCCTAAAAAAGGCAAAAAAACAGCAATTCTGGGCTGGGCCTCCGGTTAATAGGTTAGTCCCAAAAATAATATAAAAGTGGATAATAAAGCCCAATAATGTCCAAAATAGTAGATAATATAGCATGGAGCAATCAAAAATTATAGATACGTTGGAGACGTATCAATCAACAATATGTCATCCACATATAATATTAGAAATGCTACAAAGCTCCCACTCACTTGTAAAATACAGGCTTCACCATAAGTCTGTATAAAACCATATGCTTTGATCACCTTATCAAAGCGTATATTCCAACTCTGAAATGCTTGCACCAGTCCATAGATGGATCACTGGAGTATGCACACTTTGTTAGCACCTTTAGGATCGACAAAACCTTTTGGTTGTATCGTATACAACTCTTCTTTAAGAAATCCATTAAGGAATACAGTTTTGATATCCATTTGCCGGATTTCATAAAATGTGGAAATTGCTAACATGATTCGGGCAGACTTAAGCATCACTACGAGTGGGAAAATCTCATCGTAGTCAACACCTTGAAATTGTCGAAAACCTTTTGTGACAAGTCGAGCTTTGTAGATAGTAACACTACCATCAGTGTCCGTCTTCTGCTTGAAGATCCATTCATTCTCAATGGCTTGCCGATCATTGGGCAAGTCCACCAAAGTCCATACTTTGTTCTCATACATGGATCCTATCTCAGATTTCAGGGCCTCAACCCATCTGTCAGAATCTGGGCTCATCATAGCTTCTTCATAGTTCGTAGGTTCGCCATGGTCTAATAACATGACTTTTAGGACAGGATTACCGTACCACTCTGGTGCGGAACGTGCTCTGTTCGACCTACGAGGTCCAGTAGTAACTTGATCCGAAGTTTCATGATCATTATCATTAGCTTCCTCTCTAGTTGATGTAGGCATCACGAGAACAGATTTCACTGATGTGTTACTTTCCAATTTGAGAGAAAGTACAATTACCTCATCAAGTTCTACTCTCCTTACACTCACTTCTTTCGAGATAAACTCCTTCTCTAGAAAGGATCCATTCTTAGCAACAAAGATCTTGCCTTCGGATCTATGGTAGAAGGTGTACCCAACAGTTTCTTTTTGGGTATCGTATGAAGAAGCACTTCTCCGATTTGGGTTCGAGCTTTATCAGGCTGAAACTTTTCACATAAGCATCGCAACCCCAAACTTTAAGAAATGACAGCTTAGGTTTCTTGCCAAACCATAGTTCATACGGTGTCATCTCAACGGATTAGATGGTGCCCTATTGTAACACCCACGATGCGGCTATATCCCCCACGTGTCGGAGCACGACTTAGAGGCATAACCGCATTGTAGGCATGTCGCAAGAGGGGTAATCTTTACAGATCCCATGTACTAAATAAGAAAGAGGTACAGAGTTGGCTTACAATCGCCACTTCACACAACACATAAATATAGCATTACATCATCCAGAATACAATCAAGGTCCGACTACAGAACAAAAATAAAAGAAGACCCCCCTAATGCAACAGATCCCCGATCACCCCGACTGGGCTCCACTACTGATCAACTGGAAATGAAACAACACAATGAACAAGATCTTCATCGAGCTCCTCCTTGAGCTCGGTTGCGTCACCTGCACGGCCATCATCGGCACCTGCAACTGGTTTTGGAAGTAATCTGTGAGTCACGGGGACTCAGCAATCTCACACCCTCGCGATTAAGATTATTTAAGCTTATGGGTAGGAAAAGGTAGTGAGGTGGAGCTGCAGCAAGCACTAGCATATATGGTGGCTAACTTACGCAAATGAGAGCGAGAAGAGAAGGCAAGGCACGGTCGTGAACTAGAAGTGATCAAGAAGTGATCCTGTAACTACTTACGTTCAAGCATAACACAAGAATCGTGTTCACTTCCCGGACTCCACCGGAAAGAGACCATCATGGCTACACACTCGGTTGGTGCGTTTTAATTAAGTTAAGTCTCAAGTTTTCTACAACCGGACATTAACAAATTCCCATCTGCCCATAACCGCGGGCATGGCTTTCGAAAGTTCAAAACCCTGCAGGGTTGTCCCAACTTAGCCCATCACAAGCTCTCACGGTCAACGAAGGATATTCCTTCTCCCAGGACGACCCGATCAGACTCGGAATCCCGATTACAAGACATTTCGACAATGGTAAAACAAGACTAGCAAAGTCGCCCGATGCGCCGACATCCTGATAGGAGCTGCACATATCTCGTTCTCAGGGAAACACCGGATTGTCCAAGATTTTGGTAGGCCAGCCCAGAATTGCCCCTGGTGGCCCCCCGCTGCTGACAGGTTCGGACCAACACTTAGACAAGCACTGGCCCGGGGGGGTTAAAATAAAGATGACCCTTGAGTCTACAGAACCCAAGGGAAAAAGGCTAGGTGGCAAATGGTAAAACCAAGGTTGGGCCTTACTGGAGGAGTTTTATTCAAAGCGAACTGTCAAGGGGTTCCCATAACACCCAACCACGTAAGGAACGCAAAATCAAGGAACATAACACCGGTATGACGGAAACTAGGGCGGCAAGAGTGGAACAAAACACCAGGCATAAGGCCGAGCCTTCCACCCTTTACCAAGTATATAGATGCATTAATTAAATAAGAGATATTGTGATATCCCAACAATAACCATGTTCCCACATGGAACAAACTCCATCTTCACCTGCAACTAGCAACGCTATAAGAGGGGCTGAGCAAAGCGGTAACATAGCCAAACAACGATTTGCTAGGAAAGGTGGGTTAGAGGCTTGACATGGCAATATGGGAGGCATGATATAGCAAGTGGTAGGTATCACGGCATAGGCATAGCAATAGAGCGAGCAACTAGCAAGCAAAGATAGAAGTGATTTCGAGGGTATGGTCATCTTGCCTGAGATCCCGCAAGGGAGAAGGAGTCCATGAAGAAGACAAACGGACGTAGTCGAATGGATCCTCACAAACGTGACGTTATCGGAACTAACCCGAGAAGCAACACTGGAAAGAAGCAAACAACATAGGAAACAACCATCACATAAACATGGCATGATGCACAACCAAGTATGATGCATGTCCGGTTTAAATATGCATGGCATGGCAAAGTGCACAAACAACACTACAAATTAAGTGGAGCTCAATATGCAACGAGTTGCATATTGACGAAACACCAGAACAATTATTTAGTTCTCTCCCGTTTATGTACCCAACAATATTAAATGTTGTTAAACATGGCAAGAGATGAAGCAAAAGTAAACTACACAATCTAAGCAATTTAAATGGGGCCGGAAACATCAAACAACAATTCTGGTAAATTCCCATATGCATTTAGCAATTTAAAGCAAACAAATTTTAAACATTTTCGATGTTGTTATCATGATGCGGATGACATATGCAAGTTTATGCACGTTTTATGGAAAAGTTGACATGATAAGATATGAGGCATTTGTCATCGTGGCGGAAACAAAAGGGGTGCCATGGCGACAATAACGAAACGGTGCCACGGCAATGTTCCGGTTCCGACAACTCATTGAGACGTCGGTGCAAATGAAAGTGTGGTGGGAGCGTGCAAAAGATGGTGGGGTGATCCCGGTTACCGGGTTCCCATGGGTCGACGACGGTGACAAGGCAAAAGAGGGGCAACGTGCACCAACAATTCGAGCACGGAACAAGCACGAGCATTTCATGCATCACACATGCATTCGTTCACGGGCGGTCATCTCGGGGTTATACCTTCGAAGCGTGCGTTATCGGAGGGGTTCGAGTTCAATGTGGTGTAGGGGAATTAGGCGTTCTCGGGACGTTCGTAGTGGAAGTAGTCGTTCTCGCATGCTCTAGGGTCGAGGGTAGAGGTTCTCGCGATGTCGACGATGGTAGTGGTACATGTTTATCGTAGCATGAGTTTCCGTAGATGTTCATGTCATCGGTGTCGTGGTACTTGGGTTCTTCTGACTTTCCGGTCGCGTTCTTGCGACGGTAGTCGTTCACGTTCGTTCGGAGAGGTACTTGATGACTCCAACATATTCGGGGCGAAGGTAGTGGTACACACGAAGGTAGTCGAACTTGATGGATCCGAGGGCTCCGGCCATCGTGGTACTTGGTGCAACATCGGTCCCCGAGGTCATCGTGTACACGTTCACATAGTAGTCGTACACATCGACGGTAGTGGTACATGGCGAGGAACTTGACGTCCATGATGCCTTCAAGGGTTGACCGTAGGGGTAGTTGTCGCATCGCCGGGCGTAGTCGTACACTTGGTGTCCTCGGGGCATTGGTGGTAGTCGTACTCGAACCAGTATTTGTCGAACCCTGGACGGTCTTGGCGGTCTCCGGTGGAGGTGTTCGTTCATTTGATAGAGGAAAATAGCGGCAGCAGTAGGCATCATAGGAGTCTACGGGCACGGTCGCCTGCAGACGACAGGGACGGCCAGAGATGCAGCAATAAAAACAAAACAGCAGCAGCAGTGAATAAACCGACGGTGGCTGGAGCAAATCGGGCGCGGGGAAAGGGTGGCGCCATGGACAGACTCCTATCAAAAGAGGGAAATGACGGCATCGACAGCTACGGGTTAGAGAAGCAGAGAGATAGCGAGAGCAGGGAAGAGAGATGGCAGGGCGACGGTGTTCGGGTGGTGCTCGCCGGAGCAGCGGTGGCGAGGAGGAGGACCTCGGGTGGTTGAAGATGCCAGCGAACGTGGGGTGATGCAGGGAGCAGCAAGGCGTCGCTATGGGTCCTGGATGGCAGCGGAGCATCTGCTGGCAAGCGGCTGCGGGCAAGAGCACGGTGGGTCCTGGTGCTGGAGCTTGACGGCATTCAGAGGTGGGTGGCGCGGGTGAGGGCGCCATGGGAAGTGGATGGAGGTGCGAACGGAGAAGAGAAAGGGAGGTCGGGCGTTGCAGCGGACCGAGACGGCGGCGCGAGCGGGGGATGCGGTGTTGCTGGCAGGGGAGGCATGGCCTCGCCGGAGTCAGCGAGGCTTCGCGGCAGGGGCATCAGGCGCGGAGGAAGATGGGGAGCGAGGCGTTGATGCAGGGGAAAAAGAGAGCGAGAGGAGGGAGGCGGCGCTGTGGGATAGAGATGGGATCGAGCGAGGCAGCACTGGCTGGATGCGTGCGGCTAGGGTTGAGAAGGCGGGCCGGTTGGGCCTAAACAGTCGAATGGGCCAGAGTTGGTTGGGAGGCCCGGGTGGCCAGAGGCTTGACTGGGCTCTCTCTCCCTTATTTTTTTCATAGCAGAAAAAAATAAAAGGAAAGAAAGGAAGGAGAGAAAAGAAAGGGTTAGATGAAGGACTTGGGAACGCGGACTATATTCCCGGACTCGCAAAAATGTGCTTGTTCCGAGAAAATAGAAAAGGCCAAGATTGAGATATTTAAATTAAAACTCATTTGAATTTAATTCAAATGGGTTTGAACTAGGACGAGGTTTTTGGAGTGACCAAAAATGTTGAAATTCTAGGTGGAGCTCCGGAAAATGACAAAAGGATATAAGGCAAGGTTACAGAGTCAACACTTGAAGAAGAAAAGGCCAAGGGAATTAATATGCAAGTGTGTTAAGGTGAATTCGAAAAGAATGGAAATATTTATAATAGCTCCCTAATATTGGGAGGATATGTTATAAAGAGAATCACCATGTGAATTCCCTTGGTTTAAATGGACCGAAGATCCATGCAATTTATTTAGTTGAGTTTTAAAACGGGTTGCATGATGACATGATGCAATGCACATGATGCAAAGATGAATGCAACAGATGAAACAAATCACACAACAAATCTCGGAAACCTTGGAAGGCATCTGAAGCTCTAGTCTTGGGGCGTCACAACACTCCACCACTACGAGAGGATCTCGTCCCGAGATCTAGGATGGCACATGAGAGAAACGGAAAAAAAAAGAGAAGAGGTAAAACTAAGTTGCTTCTTTGACAAACGAGTGAAACCACAAACCTTGAGAGTTTAACAATTTCGAGAAAAGAATACAACAGAGATGAACAAAGTTGAAAACACTCCGTTAGAAAAAGAGGAACAAGGAACATTACTAGACCTTGTAGGTTGAAAGGAATAAGCAAAGGGTGCAATGGACAAGAAGTACATGCAAGCACTCCGGTAGAAACAAGATGCACAAGGAATGATAAGGATCAAAAACGACAACACGCCGGTTAAAACAAGATATAGAAGGAATAAGAATGATACAATTGGACAGCACTCCTCCTGTAAATGAAAAGAATTGAATATGAACTTGGGAAGATTGGATGATACTTGATGAAATCAACAACACACTGCCTCCGTAACTATTGAAAGAATGGTACAATGGGTAAGAACGATTTCATATGGCACTCCGGTTGAGAAGGGAGCCAAACTTGATAGAATGGGGAGAACTTGAAAAGAGGGCATGACACTCCGGTTAAATGGATAAGAACGAAAAGAACATGATCTTTGACAAAACGAGATGATGGTTGAATATAGCAACAATACCATGCCTCCGGAAAGAATGTTAGAATGGAATCAAAAGAACGGAGGGGAAAACGACATCTTCTACCTCAAATGAGCTTGACAAAGCATCTTTAGGAGAAGGGTCGAACGGAGTTGTTGGAAAACCAACAACAAAAAGAACAAGGTTGTAGTGGGCTTATGGAGAACATCTCAAAACTATGAGGTGAAATTCCGCCACTAATGGAAACAATAGATTGGATTGATATGAACAAGGAGACGAGAAACTTATTTCATTGGGAGGATAAATGAAGAAGTTGGATCATTTATAAGCACCACATATAGCAACAATCCTTAGGGAAAGCTTTAGGTGAAATATAAACCAAGATAACTCGAATGAAGAGATTGGTGGATTTAAAATATCTCATGTTGGGTTTCGTAGTAATTTCAAAAAAATTCCTACGCACACGCAAGATCATGTGATGCATCGCAACGAGGGAAGAGTGTTGTCTACGTACCCACGCAGACCGACTGCGGAAGCGATGACACAACGTAGAGGAAGTAGTCGTACGTCTTCACGACCCAACCGATCAAGCACCGAAACTACGGCACCTCCGAGTTCGAGCACACGTTCAGCTCGATGACGATCCCCGGACTCCGATCCAGCAAAGCGTCGGGGAAGAGTTCCGTCAGCACGACGGCGTGGTGACGATCTTGATGCACAACAGCAGCAGGGCTTCGCCTAAACTCCGCTACAGTATTATTCAGGACTATGGTGGCAGGGGGCACCGCACACGGCTAAGGAATAGATCACGTGGATCAACTTGTGTGTTCTAGGGTGCCTCTGCCTCAGTATATAAAGGACTAGAGGGGGGAGGCTGGCCGGCCATAGGAGGCGCGCCAGGAGAGTCCTACTCCCTCTGGGAGTAGGATTCCCCCCCCCCCAATCCTAGTTGGAATAGGATTCGCGGAGGGGGAAAAGAGAGAGAGGGGGCCGGCCACCTCTCCTAGTCCTAATAGGACTAGGGGAAGGGGGAGGCGCACAGCCCATGTAGGGCTGCCTCTTCTCTTTTCCACTAAGGCCCATCATGGCCCATTTAGCTCCCGGGGGGTTCCGGTAACCTTCCCGGTACTCCGGTAAAATCCCGATTTCACCCGGAACACTTCCGATATCCAAACATAGGCTTCCAATATATCAATCTTTATGTCTCGACCATTTCGAGACTCCTCGTCATGTCCGTGATCATATCCGGGACTCCGAACAACCTTCGGTACATCAAAATGTATAAACTCATAATATAACTGTCATCGTAACCTTAAGCGTGCGGACCCTACGGGTTCGAGAACAATGTAGACATGACCGAGACACGTCTCCGGTCAATAACCAATAGCGGGACCTGGATGCCCATATTGGCTCCTACATATTCTACGAAGATCTTTATCAGTCAGACCGCATAACAACATACGTTGTTCCCTTTGTCATCGGTATGTTACTTGCCCGAGATTCGATCGTCGGTATTCCAATACCTAGTTCAATCTCGTTACCGGCAAGTCTCTTTACTCGTTCTGTAATACATCATCCCGCAACTAAATCATTTAGTTGCAATGCTTGCAAGGCTTAAGTGATGTGCATTACCGAGAGGGCCCAGAGATACCTCTCCGACAATCGGAGTGACAAATCCTAATCTCGAAATACGCCAACCCAACATCTACCTTTGGAGACACCTGTAATGCTCCTTTATAATCACCCAGTTACGTTGTGACGTTTGGTAGCACCCAAAGTGTTCCTCCGGCAAATGGGAGTTGCATAATCTCATAGTCTTAGGAACATGTATAAGTCATGAAGAAAGCAATAGCAACATACTAAACGATCGGGTGCTAAGCTAATGGAATGGGTCATGTCAATCAGATCATTCTCTTAATGATGTGATCCCATTAATCAAATAACAACTCATTGTTCATGGTTAGGAAACATAACCATCTTTGATCAACGAGCTAGTCAAGTAGAGGCATACTAGTGACACTTTGTTTGTCTATGTATTCACACATGTATTATGTTTCCGGTTAATAAAATTCTAGCATGAATAATAAACATTTATCATGATTATAAGGAAATAAATAATAACTTTATTATTGCCTCTAGGGCATATTTCCTTCAGTCTCCCACTTGCACTAGAGTCAATAATCTAGATTATACTGTAATGATTCTAACACCCATGGAGCCTTGGTGCTGATCATGTTTTGCTTGTGGAAGAGGCTTAGTCAATGGGTCTGCAACATTCAGATCCGTATGTATCTTGCAAATCTCTATGTCTCCCACCTGGACTAGATCCCGGATGGAATTGAAGCGTCTCTTGATGTGCTTGGTTCTCTTGTGAAATCTGGATTCCTTTGCCAAGGCAATTGCACCAGTATTGTCACAAAAGATTTTCATTGGACCCGATGCACTAGGTATGACACCTAGATCGGATCTGAACTCCTTCATCCAGACTCCTTCGTTTGCTGCTTCCGAAGCAGCTATGTACTCCGCTTCACATGTAGATCCCGCTATGACGCTTTGTTTAGAACTGCACCAACTGACAGCTCCACCGTTTAATGTAAACACGTATCCGGTTTGCGATTTAGAATCGTCCGGATTAGTGTCAAAGCTTGCATCAACGTAACCTTTTACAATGAGCTCTTTGTCACCTCCATATACGAGAAGCATATCCTTAGTCCTTTTCAGGTATTTCAGGATGTTCTTGACCGCTGTCCAGTGATCCACTCCTGGATTACTTTGGTACCTCCCTACTAGACTTATAGCAAGGCACACATCAGGTCTGGTACACAGCATTGCATACATGATAGATCCTATTGCTGATGCATAGGGAACATCTTTCATATTCTCTCTATCTTCTGCAGTGGTCGGGCATTGAGTCTTACTCAATTTCACACCTTGTAACACAGGCAAGAATCCTTTCTTTGCTTGATCCATTTTGAACTTCTTCAAAATTTTGTCAAGGTATGTTGTTTGTGAAAGTCCAATTAAGCGTCTTGATCTATCTCTATAGATCTTAATGCCTAATATGTAAGCAGCTTCACCGAGGTCTTTCATTGAAAAACTCTTATTCAAGTATCCTTTTATGCTATCCAGAAATTCTATATCATTTCCAATCAACAATATGTCATCCACATATAATATCAGAAATGCTATAGAGCTCGCACTCACTTTCTTGTAAATACAGGCTTCTCCAAAAGTCTGTATAAAATCAAATGCTTTGATCACACTATCAAAACGTTTATTCCAACTCCGAGAGGCTTGCACCAGTCCATAAATGGATCGCTGGAGCTTGCACACTTTGTTAGCTCCCTTTGGATCGACAAAACCTTCTGGTTGCATCATATACGACTCTTCTTCCAGAAATCCATTCAGGAATGCAGTTTTGACATCCATCTGCCAAATTTCATAATCATAAAATGCGGCAATTGCTAACATGATTCGGACAGACTTAAGCATCGCTACGGGTGAGAAGGTCTCATCGTAGTCAATCCCTTGAACTTGCCGAAAACCTTTTGCGACAAGTCGAGCTTTGTAGACAGTAATGTTACCGTCAGCGTCAGCCTTCTTCTTGAAGATCCATTTATTCTCAATTGTTTGCCGATCATCGGGCAAGTCAACCAAAGTCCACACTTTGTTCTCATACATGGATCCCATCTCAGATTTCATGGCTTCAAGCCACTTTGCGGAATCTGGGCTCACCATCGCTTCTTCATAGTTCGTAGGTTCATCATGATCTAATAACATGACTTCCAGAACAGGATTACCGTACCACTCTGGTGCGGATCTTACTCTGGTTGATCTACGAGGTTCAGTAGTATCTTGTTCTGAAGTTTCATGATCATCATCATTAGCTTCCTCACTGACTGGTGTAGGTGTCGCAGAAACAGTTTTCTGTGATGTACTACTTTCCAATAAGGGAGTAGGTACAGTTACCTCGTCAAGTTCTACTTTCCTCCCACTCACTTCTTTCGAGAGAAACTCCTTCTCCAGAAAGTTTCCGAATTTAGCAACAGAAGTCTTGCCTTCGGATCTGTGATAGAAGGTGTATCCAATAGTTTCCTTTGGATATCCTATGAAGACACATTTCTCCGATTTGGGTTCGAGCTTATCAGGTTGAAGCTTTTTGACACAAGCATCACAGCCCCAAACTTTCAGAAACGACAACTTTGGTTTCTTGCCAAACCACAGTTCATAAGGCGTCGTCTCAACGGATTTTGATGGTGCCCTATTTAACGTGAATGCGGCCGTCTCTAGAGCGTATCCCCAACACGATAGCGGTAAATCAGTAAGAGACATTATAGATCGCACCATATCCAGTAAAGTACGATTACGACGTTCGGACACACCATTACGCTGAGGTGTTCCGGGTGGCGTGAGTTGCGAAACTATTCCGCAATTTTTCAAATGTACACCAAACTCGTAACTCAAATATTCTCCTCCACGATCAGATCGTAGAAACTTTATTTTCTTGTTACGATGATTTTCAACTTCACTCTGAAATTCTTTGAACTTTTCAAATGTTTCAGACTTATGTTTCATTAAGTAGATATACCCATATCTGCTTAAATCATCTGTGAAGGTGAGAAAATAACGATATCCGCCACGAGCCTCAATATTCATCGGACCACATACATCTGTATGTATGATTTCCAACAAATCTGTTGCTCTCTCCATAGTACCGGAGAACGGCATTTTGGTCATCTTGCCTATGAGGCACGGTTCGCAAGTACCAAGTGATTCATAATCAAGTGGTTCCAAAAGTCCATCAGAATGGAGTTTCTTCATGCGCTTTACACCGATATGACCTAAACGGCAGTGCCACAAATAAGTCATACTATCATTATCAACTCTGCATCTTTTGGCTTCAACATTATGAATATGTGTGTTACTACTATCGAGATCCAACAAGAATAGACCACTCTTCAAGGGTGCATGACCATAAAAGATATTACTCATATAAATAGAACAACCATTATTCTCTGATTTAAATGAATAACCGTCTCGCATCAAACAAGATCCAGATATAATGTTCATGCTTAACGCTGGCACCAAATAACAATTATTTAGGTCTAATACTAATCCCGAAGGTAGATGTAGAGGTAGCGTGCCGACTGCGATCACATCGACTTTGGAACCGTTTCCCACGCGCATCGACACCTTGTCCTTACCCAATCTTCGCTTGATCCATAGTCCCTGTTTCGAGTTGCAAATATTAGCAACAGAACCAGTATCAAATACACAGGTGCTACTGCGAGCATTAGTAAGGTACACATCAATAACATGTATATCACATATACCTTTGTTCACCTTGCCATCCTTCTTATCTGCCAAATACTTGGGGCAGTTCCGCTTCCAGTGACCAGTCTGCTTGCAATAGAAGCACTCAGTTTCAGGCTTAGGTCCAGGTTTGGGTTTCTTCTCTTGAGTAGCAACTTGCTTGCCGCTCTTTTTGAAGTTCCCCTTCTTCTTCCCTTTGCCCTTTTTCTTGAAACTAGTGGTCTTGTTGACCATCAACACTTGATGCTCCTTCTTGATTTCTACCTCTGCAGCTTTCAGCATCGCGAAGAGCTCGGGAATAGTCTTGTTCATCCCTTGCATATTATAGTTCATCACGAAGCTCTTGTATCTTGGTGGCAGTGATTGAAGAATTCTGTCAATGACGCTATCATCTGGAAGATTAACTCCCAATTGAATCAAGTGATTATTATACCCAGACATTTTGAGTATGTGTTCACTGACAGAACTGTTCTCCTCCATCTTGCAGCCATAGAACTTATTGGAGACTTCATATCTCTCAATCCGGGCATTTGCTTGAAATATTAACTTCAACTCCTGAAACATCTCATATGCTCCATGACGTTCAAAACGTCGTTGAAGTCCCGATTCTAAGCCGTAAAGCATGGCACACTGAACTATCGAGTAGTCATCAGCTTTGCTCTGCCAGACGTTCATAACATCCGGCGTTGCTCCTGCAGCAGGCCTGGCACCCAGCGGTGCTTCCAGGACGTAATTCTTCTGTGCAGCAATGAGGATAATCCTCAAGTTACGGACCCAGTCTATGTAATTGCTACCATCATCTTTTAACTTTGCTTTCTCAAGGAACGCATTAAAATTCAACGGAACAATAGCACGAGCCATCTATCTACAATCAAACATAAACAAGCAAGATACTAATCAGGTACTAAGTTTGATGATAAATTTAAGTTCAGTTAATCAAGTTAATTAAAGAACTCCCACTTAGATAGACATCCCTCTAATCCTCTAAGTGATTACGTGATCCAAATCAACTAAACCATAACCGATCATCACGTGAGATGGAGTAGTTTTCAATGGTGAACATCGTTATGTTGATCATATCTACTATATGATTCACGCTCGACCTTTCGGTCTCCGTGTTCCGAGGCCATATCTGTATATGCTTGGCTCGTCAAGTATAACCTGAGTATTCCGCGTGTGCAACTGTTTTGCACCCGTTGTATTTGAACGTAGAACCTATCACACCCGATCATCACGTGGTGTCTCAGCACGAAGAACTTTCGCAACGGTGCATACTTAGGGAGAACACTTCTTGATAATTTAGTGAGAGATCATCTTATAATGCTACCGTCAATCAAAGCAAGATAAGATGCATAAAAAGGATAAACATCACATGCAATCAATATAAGTGATATGATATGGCCATCATCATCTTGTGCTTGTGATCTCCATCTCCGAAGCACCGTCGTGATCACCATCATCACCGGCGTGACACCTTGATCTCCATCGTAGCATCGTTGTCGTCTCGCCAAGCTTATGCTTCCACGACTATCACTACCGCTTAGTAATAAAGTAAAGCATTACATCGCGATTTCATTGCATACAATAAAGCGACAACCATATGGCTCCTGCCAGTTGCCGATAACTCGGTTACAAAACATGATCATCTCATACAATAAAATTCAGCATCATGTCTTGACCATATCACATCACAACATGCCCTGCAAAAACAAGTTAGACGTCCTCTACTTTGTTGTTGAAAGTTTTACGTGGCTTCTACGGGCTTAAGCAAGAACCAATCTCACTTACGCATTAAAACCACAACGATAGTTTGTCAAATAGACTCCGTTTTAACCTTCGCAAGGACCGGGCGTAGCCATACTTGGTTCAACTAAAGTTGGAGAGACAGTCGCCCGCAAGCCACCTATGTGCAAAGCACGTCGGGGGAACCGGTCTCGCGTAAGCGTACGCGTAAGGTTGGTCCGGGTCGTCTTGTCCAACAATGCCGCCGAACCAAAGTATGACATGCTGGTAGGCAGTATGACTTATATCGCCCACAACTCACTTGTGTTCTACTCGTGCATATAACATCAACATAAATAACCTAGGCTCGGATGCCACTGTTGGGTTTCATAGTAATTTCAAAAAAATTCCTACGCACACGCAAGATCATGTGATGCATCGCAACGAGAGGGAAGAGTGTTGTCTACGTACCCACGCAGACCGACTGCGGAAGCGATGACACAACGTAGAGGAAGTAGTCGTACGTCTTCACGATCCAACCGATCAAGCACCGAAACTACGGCACCTCCGAGTTCGAGCACACGTTCAGCTCGATGACGATCCCCGGACTCCGATCCAGCAAAGCGTCGGGGAAGAGTTCCGTCAACACGATGGCGTGCTGACGATCTTGATGCACTACAGCAGCAGGGCTTCGCCTAAACTCCGCTACAGTATTATTGAGGACTATGGTGGCAGGGGGCACCGCGCACGGCTAAGGAATAGATTACGTGGATCAACTTGTGTGTTCTAGGGTGCCTCTGCCTCAGTATATAAAGGACTAGAGGGGGGAGGCTGGCCGGCCATAGGAGGCGCGCCAGGAGAGTCCTACTCCCTCTGGGAGTAGAATTCCCCCCCCCCCCCAATCCTAGTTGGAATAGGATTCGCGGAGGGGGAAAAGAGAGAGAGGGGGCCGGCCACCTCTCCTAGTCCTAATAGGACTAGGGGAAGGGGGAGGTGCATAGCCCATGTAGGGCTGCCTCTTCTCTTTTCCACTAAGGCCCATCATGGCCCATTTAGCTCCCGGGGGGTTCCGGTAATCTTCCCGGTACTCCCGTAAAATCCCGATTTCACCCGGAACACTTACGATATCCAAACATAGGCTTCCAATATATCAATCTTTATGTCTCGACCATTTCGAGACTCCTCGTCATGTCCGTGATCATATCCGGGACTCTGAACAACCTTCGGTACATCAAAATGTATAAACTCATAATATAACTGTCATCGTAACCTTAAGCGTGCGGACCCTACGGGTTCGAGAACAATGTAGACATGACCGAGACACGTCTCCGGTCAATAACCAATAGCGGGACCTGGATGCCCATATTGGCTCCTACATATTCTACGAAGATCTTTATCGGTCAAACCGCATAACAACATACGTTGTTCCCTTTGTCATCGGTATGTTACTTGCCCGAGATTCGATCGTCGGTATTCCAATACCTAGTTCAATCTCGTTACCGGCAAGTCTCTTTACTCGTTCTGTAATACATCATCCCGCAACTAACTCATTTAGTTGCAATGCTTGCAAGGCTTAAGTGATGTGCATTACCGAGAGGGCCCAGAGATACCTCTCCGACAATCGGAGTGACAAATCCTAATCTCGAAATACGCCAACCCAACATCTACCTTTGGAGACACCTGTAATGCTCCTTTATAATCACCTAGTTACGTTGTGACGTTTGGTAGCACCCAAAGTGTTCCTCCGGCAAACGGGAGTTGCATAATCTCATAGTCATAGGAACATGTATAAGTCATGAAGAAAGCAATAGCAACATACTAAACGATCGGGTGCTAAGCTAATGGAATGGGTCATGTCAATCAGATCATTCCCTTAATGATGTGATCCCGTTAATCAAATAACAACTCATTGTTCATGGTTAGGAAACATAACCATCTTTGATTAACGAGCTAGTCAAGTAGAGGCATACTAGTGACACTTTGTTTGTCTATGTATTCACACATGTATTATGTTTCCGGTTAATACAATTCTAGCATGAATAATAAACATTTATCATGATTATAAGGAAATAAATAATAACTTTATTATTGCCTCTAGGGCATATTTCCTTCATCTCATTCCTGACAACTTTTGAATCATGAAACATGAAGGGAAATTGTCAAGAAAGACATAACACCATCTCAAAAGATAAGTTAGAAAGAATTGCACTCCGGATTGCAAGATGAAGAATGATTGAGCTCCCTTGAAAAGAATCTCAATGAACACTTCGAGAAGGAATTAAATCCTTGATGAACCAACATGTAGAGCCTCCATAAAGAACTCCGATAACAAACTGGGATGATTCTGAGATGATGGGCTCCGGAGAATCAAACTGAAAAGACTCCTGAATTGCTCCGGATGAGTGAAAAGAATTCCCACAATTGAAAACAATTTTTGAGAGGATGGCAGCAAGCTAGAATCACGAATCTTTGAGAAAATGGATAAGATTTGGAGGAAAATTCTTCTTCGGTCTTCAAAATCCAAGAATGACGATGAGAAACACCACCAAGAATTGTTGAGATACTCCGGGATGACGAATAGAAAGGTTGAGCCAACGATGAAAAGAATTTGACAAATCTTGGAGAAAGAGATATGACTGATGAAAATTCATTCTTACGTCAAAATTTTGAATGAATTTTAGAATAGCTCTGGGAAAATAGAAGAGTCAGGTAAGATCCTGGAAAACCTATGGGTTAGGGCCCACTCAAAAGATACAACGTTGAACAATTTGAAAGAGAGATTGCACCGGTTGAATTAAATGGCTTGAATGAGATAAGACCTCGAAATATCTTGAATGGAATAGGAATGAAAACACGAATCTTCTGAGATATCTTCAGCACTCCGGAACGATTGAATAGCGAGAGGTGAATTATTATGAGGTGCACCGGTATGAGAAGGTATTTGAAACGAGGAAAAGGGATATGATCAACAAAGCTTGACTTGAATCCACCGGAGAAGAAAAAGAATGAAGAATATTGAACTTGTAGCTTCCTTAGCATCTTCATGAGAATCACCGGATACGAACATTGACAAAAAGGAATGAATAGACTTCTCATCAATAACATGATAGTTGATTAAGAAATCTGAGTCCTTGAAGAAACAAGGGTGGGAGGGTGGCAAAAACAAAGACAACTTGGGGACGGATGAAACGAACAACGTTGGAAAAACCAAGAGGTGATCTTGCGGATGTTGAAATGATCGGATCCACTTGACGAGAAACACACCGGTTCAGATGAAATTGAGATGGCAAACTCGAAGATCAAGAGGGATTGGTATACACATAGGAGTAAGAGAACACCGCTTAGGGAAGGTATGGAATCAACACTTGACTTCGAAGCAACTCTAATACCACAACTCAAAACAAAAACAAGGATTGACTTGCAAATAAGCCGGAAACAAACATATGATAGATATTTCATCCGAAGTTTTCGTGGTGGGGCCCACACGGCCTCGATCGTACAGCACCATCATGTACAAGGCAGTGCACATGACATACGAAGTGTCCCTGAGTCAGCATAGCCAAGGACTCTTTAAGACACAACGAGACCACTGTAAAACCAACCATGGATAGGCGGACCACTAGACGTCGAACCCCAATTTCATATCATACATCTGTCGGAAAGATATCCTAGGGGCTACTTGAATTCCCACTTATAAACTCCCAAAACTTTCCGGTTATGCAATCAGGTGTTGGGGATACAGGGGAAGCATAATATCTCACCCAAACTAACAATACCTACATCCAGTTGTATCCATCCTTCAACACATAACCAAGAAACCTTCGGAAATCGTTTACCTCAAACTTCGAAAAGCATCCGTTATACGAGTTATGGCAATACCCCCGAACTCTCGCCCCAGTACTGGGTGGCGTTGAGGTTATCTCACCAACAACTGCATAAAGGAGATTTTCGATGTCGGCGAAACTCAGGTATTCCAGAACTGCAATGATAAAATTGTGACGACAACACCTCGGAGCTCAACTCCCCGGGACACTGCCACAACCCCTAAATGTCAGGAGGCGCCAAGAACAATGTTCTCATCACAAAACCATCGAAACGATTCCATGATACCCGCATGATCCTAAAAAAATTTCAGTGAAATTTGAGAAGAGAAGAGTTAAAACTCTACGTCAGGAGGCCTCACCAGAGCGACGAAGGGACTGGGGAGTAAAAAGAATCCTACTCTCCGATATATATAATCCTAAAAGACTCAAAACATTTTTCTAGACTCAACAATGTCAGCGATTCGATCAAGCGGGGGGCTCCTAAGTCGGGGAAGGCTCTGATACCAACTTGTAACACCCACGATGCGGCTATATCTCCCACGTGTCGGAGCACGACTTAGAGGCATAACCGCATTGTAGGCATGTCGCAAGAGGGGTAATCTTTACACATCCCATGTACTGAATAAGAAAGAGGTACAGAGTTGGCTTACAATCGCCACTTCACACAATACATAAATATAGCATTACATCATCCAGAATACAATCAAGGTCCGACTACGGAACCAAAATAAAAGAAGACCCCCCCTAATGCAACAGATCCCCGATCGCCCCGATTGGGCTCCACTACTGATCAACTGGAAATGAAACAACACAATGAACAAGATCTTCATCGAGCCCCTCCTTGAGCTCGGTTGCGTCACCTGCACGGTAATCATCGGCACCTGCAACTGGTTTTGGAAGTAATCTATGAGTCACGGGGACTCAGCAATCTCACACCCTCGCGATCAAGACTATTTAAGCTTATGGGTAGGAAAAGGTAGTGAGGTGGAGCTGCAGCAAGCACTAGCATATATGGTGGCCAACTTACGCAAATGAGAGCGAGAAGAGAAGGCAAGGCACGGTCGTGAACTAGAAGTGATCAAGAAGTGATCCTGTAACTACTTACGTTCAAGCATAACACAAGAACCGTGTTCACTTCCTGGACTCCGCCGGAAAGGGACCATCACGGCTACACACTCGGTTGGTGCGTTTTAATTAAGTTAAGTCTCAAGTTTTCTACAACCGGACATTAACAAATTCCCATCTGCCCATAACCGCGGGCACGGCTTTCGAAAGTTCAAAACCCTGCAGGGGTGTCCCAACTAAGCCCATCACAAGCTCTCAGGGTCAACGAAGGATATTCCTTCTCCCAGGACGACCCAATCAGACTCGGAATCCCGGTTACAAGACATTTCGACAATGGTAAAACAAGACCAACAAAGCTGCCTGATGCGCCGACATCCTGATAGGAGCTGCACATATCTCGTTCTCAGGGCAACACCGGATTGTCCAAGATTCCGGTAGGCCAGCCCAGAGTTTCCCCTGGTGGCCACCGGCTGCTGACAGGTTCGGACCAACACTTAGACAAGCACTGGCACGGGGGGGTTAAAATAAAGATGACCCTTGAGTCTGCAGAACCCAAGGGAAAAAGGCTAGGTGGCAAATGGTAAAACCAAGGTTGGGCCTTGCTGGAGGAGTTTTATTCAGAGCAAACTGTCAAGGGGTTCCCATAACACCCAACCGTGTAAGGAACGCAAAATCAAGGAACATAACACCGGTATGACGGAAACTAGGGCGGCAAGAGTGGAACAAAACACCAGGCATAAGGCCGAGCCTTCCACCCTTTACCAAGTATATAGATGCATTAATTAAATAAGATATATTTTGATATCCCAACAATAACCATGTTCCAACATGGAACAAACTCCATCTTCACCTACAACTAGCAACGCTATAAGAGGGGCTGAGCAAAGCGGTAACATAGCCAAACAACGGTTTGCTAGGAAAGGTGGGTTAGAGGCTTGACATGGCAATATGGGAGGCATGATATAGCATGTGGTAGGTATCACGGCATAGGCATAGCAATAGAGCGAGCAACTAGCAAGCAAAGATAGAAGTGATTTCGAGGGTATGGTCATCTTGCCTGAGATCCCGCAAGGAAGAAGAACGAGTCCATGAAGAAGACAAACGGACGTAGTCAAACAAATCCTCACAAACGCGACGTTATCGGAACTAACCCGAGAAGCAACACCAGAAAGAAGCAAACAACATAGTAAACAACCATCACATAAACATGGCATGATGCACAACCAAGTATGATGCATGTCCGGTTTAAATATGCATGGCATGGCAAAGTGCACAAACAACACTACAAATTAAGTGGAGCTCAATATGCAACGTGTTGCATATTGACGAAACACCACAACAATTATTTAGTTCTCTCTCGTTTATGTACCCAACTATGTTAAATGTTGTTAAACATGGCAAGAGATGAAGCAAAAGTAAACTACACAATCTAAGCAATTTAAATGGGGCCGGAAACATCAAACAACAATTCCGGTAAATGCCCATATGCATTTAGCAATTTAAAGCAAACAACAATTTTAAACATTTTAGATGTTGTTATCATGATGCGGATGACATATGCAAGTTTTATGAAAAAGTTGACATGATAAGATATGAGGCATTTGTCATCGTGGCGGAAACAAAAGGGGTGTCAGGCGACGATAACGAAACGGTGCCACGGCAATGTTCCGGTTCCGACCACTCATTGAGACGTGGGTGCAAAAGAAAGTGTGGCGGGAGCGTGCAAAAGATGGTGGGGTGATCCTGGTTACCGGGTTCCCATGGGTCGACGACGGTGACAAGGCAAAAGAGGGGCAACGTGCACCGACAATTCGAGCACGGAGCAAGCACGAGCATCTCATACATCACACATGCATTCGTTCACGGGCGGTCGTCTCGGGGTTATACCTTCGAAGCGTGCGTTATCAGAGGGCTTCGAGTTCGATGCGGTGTAGGGGAAGTAGACATTCTCGGGACGTTCATAGTGGAAGTAGTCGTTCTTGCATGCTCTAGGGTCGAGGGTAGAGGTTCTCGCGATCTCGACGACGATAGTGGTACATGTTTATCGTAGCACAAGTTTCTGTAGATGTTCATGTCATCGGTGTCGTGGTACTTGGGTTCTTCTGACTTTCCGGTCCCGTTCTTGCGATGGTAGTCGTTCACGTTCGTTCAGAGAGGTACTTGATGACTCCAACGTCTTCGGGGCGACGGTAGTGGTACACACGAAGGTAGTCGAACTTGATGGATCTGAGGGCTCCGGCCATCGTGGTACTTGGCGCATCACCGGTCCCCGAGGTCATCGTGTACACGTTCACATAGTAGTCGTACACATCGACGGTAGTGGTACATGGCGAGGAACTTGACGTCCATGATGCCTTCGAGGGTTGATGGTAGGGGTAGTTGTCGCATTGCCGGGCATAGTCGTACACTTGGTGTCCTCGGGGCATCGGCGGTAGTCATACTCGAACCGGTATTTGGCGAACCCTGGACGCTCTTGGCGGTCTCCGGTGGAGGTGTTCGTTCATTTGACAGAGGAAAACAGCGGCAGCAGTAGGCATCGCAGGAGTCTACGGGCATGGTCGCCTGCGGATGATGGGGACGGCCAGAGATGCAGCAATAGAAACAAAACAGCAGCAGTGAATAAACCGATGGCGGCTGGAGCAGATCGGGCGCGGGGTAAGGGCGGCGCCATGGACGGACTACTGTCAAAAGAGGGAAATGACGGCATCGACAGCTACGGGTTAGAGAAGCAGAGAGATAGCGAGAGCAGTGAAGAGAGATGGCAGTGCGATGGCGTTCGGGTGCTGCTCGCCGGAGCAACGGTGGCGAGGAGGAGGACCTCGGGTGGTTGAAGACGCCAGTGAACGTGGGGTGATGCACAGAGCAGCAAGGCGTCGCTATGGGTCCTAGACGGCCGCGGAGCATCTGCTGGCAAGCGGCTGCGGGGAAGAGCACGGAGGGTCCTGGTGCTGGAGCTTGACGGCGTTCGGAGGTGGGTGGCGCGGGTGAGGGCGCCATGGGAAGTGGATGGAGGTGCGAACAGAGCAGAGAAAGGGAGGTCGGGCGTTGCAGTGGACCGAGACGACGGCATGAGCGGGGGATGTGGTGGTGCTGGCAGGGGAGGCATGGCCTCGCCGGAGTCAGTGAGGCTTCGCGGCAGGGGCATCGGGCGCGGAGGAAGATGGGGAGCGAGGCGTTGACGCAGGGGAAAAAGAGAGTGAGAGGAGGGAGGCGGTGCCGCGGGAGGGTGATGGGATCGAGCAAGGCAGCACTGGCTGGATGCGTGCAGCTAGGGTTGAGAAGGCGGGGCCGGCTGGGCCTAAACAGTCAAATGGGCCGGAGGTGGTTGGGAGGCCCGGGTGGCCAGAGGCCTGACTGGGCTCTCTCTCCCTTATTTTTTTCATAGAAGAAAAAAATAAAAGGAAAGAAAGGAAGGAGAGAAAAGAAAGGGTTAGAGGAAGGACTTGGGCACGCGGACTGTATTCCCGGACTCGCAAAAATGTGCTTGTTCCGAGAAAATAGAAAAGGCCAAGATTGAGATATTTAAATTAAAACTCATTTGAATTTAATTCAAATGGGTTTGAACTAGGACGAGGTTTTTGGAGTGACCAAAAATGTTGAAATTTTAGTTGGAGCTCCGGAAAATGACAAAAGGATATAAGGCAAGGTTAGAGAGTCAACACTTGAAGAAGAAAAGGCCAAGGGAATTAATATGCAAGTGTGTTAAGGTGAATTCCAAAAGAATGGAAATATTTATAATAGCTCCCTAATATCGAGAGGATGTGTTATAAAGAGAATAACCATGTGAATTCCCTCGGTTTAAATGGACTGAAGATCCATGCAATTTATTTAATTGAGTTTTAAAACAGGTTGCATGATGACATGATGCAATGCGGATGATGCAAAGATGAATGCAATAGACGAAACAAATCACACAACGAATCTCGGAAACCCTGGAAGGCATCTGAAGCTCCGGTCTTGGGGCGTCACACCTATTTAACGTGAATGCAGCTATCTCTAATGCATGACCCCAAAACGATAGTGGTAAATCAGTAAGAGACATCATTGATCGCACCATATCCAATAAAGTATGGTTACGATGTTCGGACACACCATTACGCTATGGTGTTCTAGGTGGCATGAGTTGTGAAATTATTCCACATTGTTTTAAATGAAGGCCAAACTCATAACTCAAATATTCGCCTCTGCGATCAGATCGTAGAAACTTTATTTTCTTGTGGCGATGATTCTCCACTATACTTTGAAATTCTTTGAACTTTTCAAATGTTTCAGACTTGTGTTTCATTAAGTAGATATACCCATATCTGCTCAAATAATCTGTGAAGGTCAGAAAATAACGATACCCGCCGCGACCCTCAACACTCATCGAAACGCATACATTGGTATGTATTATTTCCAACAAGTCAGTGGCTCACTCCATTGTTCTGGAGAACGGAGTTTTAGTCATCTTGCCCATGAGGCATGGTTCCCAAGTATCAAATGATTCATAATCAAGTGTTTCCAAAAATCCATCCATATGGAGTTTCTCCATGCGCTTTACACCAATATAACCTAAACGACAGCGCCACAAATATGTTGCACTATCATTATCAACTTTGCATCTTTTGGCGTCAATATTATGAATATGTGTATCATTACGTTCGAAATTCAATAAACCATTTACATTGGGTGTATGACCATAGAAAGTTTTATTCATGTAAACAGAACAACAATTATTCTCTAAGTTTAATGAATAATCGTATCGCGATAAACATGATCTAGTCATATTTATGCTCAACGCAAACACCAAATAACATTTATTTTGGTCCAACACTAATCTTCTCGAAGGTAGAGGGAGTGTGTGATGGTGATCTTATCAACCTTGGAATCACTTCCAACACACATCGTCACCTCGCCCTTCACTAGTCTCTGTTCATTTTGCAATTCCTGTTTCGAGTTACTAATCTTAGCAACTGAACTGGTATCAAATACCCTGGGGTTAATATGAACACTAGTAAAGTACACATCAATAACATGTATATCAAATATACCTTTGTTCACTTTTCCATCCTTCTTATCCGCCAAGTATTTGGGGTAGTTTCGCTTCTAGTGACCATTCCCTTTGCAGTAGAAGCACTCAGTTTCAGGCTTAGGTCTAGCTTTGGGTTCTTCACGGGAATGGCAACTTGCTTGCCATTCTTTCTTGAAGCTCCCTTTCTTTTCCTTTGCCCCTTTTCTTGAAACTAGTGGTCTTGCTAACCATCAACACTTGATGCTCTTTCTTGATTTCTACCTTCGCCGATTTTAGCATCACAAAGAGCTCGGGAATCATTTTTGTCATCCCTTGCATATTATAGTTCATCGCGAAGTTCTAGTAACTTGGTGATAGTGACTAGAGAACTCTGTCAATCACTATCTTATCTGGAAGATTGACTCCCACTTGATTCAAGCGATTGTAGTACTTAGACATTCTGAGCACATGCGCACTGGTTGAGCTATTCTCCTCCATCTTGTAGGCAAAGTACTTGTCAGAGGTCTCATACCTCTCGACTCGGGCATGAGTCTAAAATACCAATTTCAGCTCTCAGAACATTTCATATGCTCCATGGCATTCAAAACATTTTTGAAGTCCCAGTTCTAAGCCTTAAAGTATGGCACACTAAACTATCAAGTAGTCATCATACCGAGCTTTGCCAAACGTCCATAACATCTGCATCTGCTCCTGCAATAGGTCTGTCACCTAGTGGTGCATTAAGGACATAATTCTTCTATGCAGCAATGAGGATAATCCTCAGTTCACGGACCTAGTCTGCATCATTGCTACTATTATTTTTGAACATAGTTTTCTCTAGGAACATATCAAAAATAAAACAGGGGAGCTTTACGCGAGCTATTGATCTACAACATAGATATGCAAATACTATCAGGACTAAGTTCATGATAAATTAAGTTCAATTAATCATATTACTTAAGAACTCCCACTTATATAGACATCCCTCGAGTCATCTAAATGATCACGTGATCCATATCAACTAAACCATGTCTGATCATCATATGAGATGGAGTAGTTTTCAATGGTGAACGTATCTATGTTGATCATATCTACTATATGATTCACATCCGACCTTCTGGTCTCCAGTGTTCCGAGGCCATGTCCATACATGCTAGGCTCGTCAAGTTTAACCCGAGTATTCCGCATGTGCAAAACTATCTTGCACCCATTGTATGTGAACGTAGAGCTTATCACACCCGACCATCATGTGGTGTCTCGGCACGACGAACTGTCTGTAGCGACCCGACCTCAGACGGTCAAGTCTCTGTGTTTAAGTGTCATCTCTAGATCGGTATTGCTGACACACACAGTACTCGAGGATTTATAACAGAGTTCAATCACACACTTATTACATTGAATGTCTCAAAAGAGAACTTAATACAATAATATGGCTGAAGGCCATCAAAATAAGATAAGATCAGAAGCTTCGAAGGTAGTAGCGTCCATCCAACTCCACAGCAAAACTGAGTGCATGAAAATGACATAGCGCACCTTACTCTTCGTCTGAAAACTCTGCAACATAATACGTTGCAGCCAGTGTAGGTCAGCACATGGAATATGCTGGCAAGATAACACTATAGAGCAATGAACAAATAATAGATATCACTACATGCATATATGGCTGGTGGAGGCTCTATGGTTATCATTTGCATAAAGCTAGTTTTTCCCTACAACAAAGGAATATATTTTATTTAACTACCAAGTTGGTTAAAAATTATTGAGAAGGTTCCTCCAACTCAATCCCAAAATAATAATTATAACCCAACAAGTTAATTAAGTAAAGTGATGAGATCAAATCAATAATTCAAGAACCAGATACTCAAGATGTCCATAACCGGGGACACGGCTAATCATGATTAGTTTGTACGCTCTACAGAGGTTTGCGCACTTTTCCCCACAAGACTTGATCTCCTCCGTTGAATTTCTCGCACTACATGTTGTTTGAGAAACGGATGATCGAGACACAGTCTTTCCGAAGCATTAACTCTTTACTCTGGGTAGACAGTACCACCTACTTTCCCCCTACATCTGCTAGCCTACCATTGAAAGAGGTCACACAACATACTCAACTATGCCAGAGCCCATAATGGCTTGTGGCTGCACATGGAAGTTTCTAGCATGAATAATCTTATGATCCCTTGGAGCATGGGTGGCATTTCATAGGGTGATCACACGGGTACTCCAGGATCCCCTTGGGCAAGCACTGGGTTCTCTAGGTGCCCGGGCAAGTCACTAGGTTCTCCAGGTGCCCCAACCATTCCACCCAGATGTGTATTAAAGTAGCCACCTTAAGTTAAGCCTTAGTTAACAATAACTCTCACAACTTTCATGAATTCTCTCAAAACCAAACCACGTCTACGAGCATAGCATAGAAGTGTAAGAATAACGTATTAACACCCATGGTTCGAAATAAAAGGCAATAGGTTCCTACCTCATCAACTACTTCCCAAATACCCACATGTTATCAAGTCCTAACCGTGTAGTGTTTGAGGATTGAAACTAATGCATAAAAACTGGTTAATAAGGGGTATGATCAAACTGTTACTTGCCTTGTACTATTGATGAGGATGATTCACACTCATAACTCCTGATAGTTCTACTCGTCACACTCCGGTCAATCTATTGTGAGCAAGCAATAGCATACATAAGCACGCAAGCATAAAATTCAAAGAAAAGATCTCGAAAAACTTCAAAAACAGGCAAATAACTCTTGCAACAAAAAAATTTCTAACAGTACCAAAATTGGGTGGATTTGGCCTTATCAGAAAGTTTAGGTCAGGAGCTTCAATTTGCAAAATGAATCAATTAAATCGGAGTTATAAAACTCGAGTTATGAACAAAAGAAGTTTGAATCCAAATCGGTTTGAAATCAAATTTTAAACTTTCAAAAATATGTTTAAGTTGTTTTACTCGAAAGAGGGGAACAAGACAAAGATTTTGGCATTGATTTCACTAGATTTGGACAAATGAGCAAAAAGTAATGAGGGTTTGAAATGCAGGGACTAATCTATGATAAAAGTATTCGCGGATAGGTCCCTGGCCGAAAATTAAAATAAAGAGAAAAACCTAACGAACGAACGTTTGCTCACAGAAACTAACGAACGAAAACCATTCGTTAAAACGATCTAACCTGTGAACGTTCAATAATTAACCTAATAAATAAATAAAAACCGATCTAATCTAAAACGAAAAAAACGAAGAAAACCGAACGGTTTTTACCGGTCAACCGAGGCGGCGAGGCGGCAGGATCCGGCGGCGTCGGCAGGGCGAGGTGGCGTCGGCGGCGAGCGGCGGCTGGCGGCGGCGGCTAAAGGCGGCGGCGGCAGTTAAAGGCGGCAGCGGCGGTGGCTAAAGGCGGTGGCGGCTGGCTCGATGGGGAGGAGAGGGGTGGCGGGGTCGACTTATAAAGGGGCGGGGTGGCGGCCGGCTTGGAGGAGGGGTCGGCGGCGGCGGTGTCCTGCTCGGACTCTAGGAGGAGTCCGGCGGCGAGACGGCGACGAAAGGCGACAGCGCTAGCTAGGCCAAGGCGCGGCTCGACTGGGCCGGCCCAGGAGAAAAGTTTTTCTAAAAAATAAAATAAATTCTGCCACAAAACAAAAATCCTAATAAAATATAAAAAAAATCTAAAAATACCAGAAATAATTTTCGCCGTCTGAACCTAATATTTAGGACAAGATGAACATTTTTCTGGCCTAAAATGCAATTTTCAAAAATGCATATTTTTCTCTAATTCAAATAAAATAGCAAATAAAATACGAATAAAATAGAAATAGATTTTAAAATTTCTCCTCCAATATTTCTATCTTGTTGAAGAAGTCATTTTATCTTCTCTCATTTATTTTTGTTATTGAAAATAATTGGAGAAAAAATATTAAAACCAAATTGATCCTCATTTCAAATTTGAAAAAAAATCAAATATGAAAATTTGTGAAACCTCCAACTCTCTCCTTGGGTCCTTGAGTTGCTTAAGATTTCTAGGATCACAACCAAATGCAAAATAAAATATGATATGCATATCATGTCCTATATATAACATCCAAATTGAAAATCGGGATGTTACACTGTCGCAACGGTGCATACTCAGGGAGAACACTTATACCTTGAAATTTTAGTGAGGGATTATCTTATAATGCTACCGCCATACTAAGCAAAATAAGATGTATAAAAGATAAACATCACATGCAATCAAAATATGTGACATGATATGGCCATCATCATCTTGTGCCTTTGATCTCCATCTCCAAAGCATCGTCATGATCTCCATCGTCACTGGCTTGACACCTTGATCTCCATCGTAGCGTCGTGATCGTCTCACCAACTATTGCTTCTACAACTATCACTAACGCATAGTGATAAAGTAAAGCAATTACATGGCGTTTGCATTTCATACAATAAAGCGACAACCATAAGGCTCCTGCCAGTTGCCTATAACTTTTACAAAACATGATCATCTCATACAACAACGTATATCAGATCATGTCTTGACCATATCACATCACAACATGCCCTAAAAAAACAAGTTAGACGTCCTCTACTTTGTTGCTGCAAGTTTTACGTGGCTACTACGGGCTTCTAGTAAGAACCGTTCTTACCTACGCATCAAAACCACAATGGTGATTTATCAAGTTTGTTGTTTTAACCTTCAACAAGGACCAGCCGCAGTCAAATCCGGTTCAACTAAAGTTGGAGAAACAGACACCCGCCAGCCATCTTTATGCAAAACTAGTTGCATGTCTATCGGTGGAACCGGTCTCATGAACGTGGTTATGTAAGGTTGGTGTGGGCCACTTCATCCAACAATACCGCTGAATCAAAATAATACATTGGTGGTAAGCAATATGATGATCACCTCCCACAACTCTTTGTGTTCTACTCATGCATATCATCTACGCATAGACCTGGCTCTGATACCACTTTTGGGGAACATAGCATGCAATTTCAACAAAAAAATCTATGCTCACGCAAGATCTATCTAGGAGATGCATAGCAACGAGAGGGGGAGAGTGTCCACGTACCCTCGTAGACCAAAAGTGGAAGCATTTGACAACACAGTTGATGTAGTAGAACTTCTTCTCGTTCTGACCGATCAAGTACCGAACGTACGAAACCTCCGAGTTCTACACATGTTCAGCTCGATGACGTCCCTCGAACTCTTGATCCAGCAAAGTGTCGAGGGAAAGTTCCGTCAGCACGAGGGAGTGGTGACGGTGATGGTGAAGTAATCCGTGCAGGGCTTCGCCTAAGCACTACGTGAATATGACCGAAGGCATAAACTGTGGAGGTGGCGCCGCACACAGTTAGGAATCAATGTCATGTGTTCTAGCGGTGCCCCCCCCCACACACACATATATATATATGTATGTATATATATAGGTGGGAGAGGGAGAGGGGCTACAAGGGGCGCCCCAAGTAGGAGTAATCCTACTTGGGCGCCTCCTCCTAGTCGGCCTCCCCCTTCCATATCCATCGGAGGGGGAAGGAAAGAGAGGGAGGAGGGGAAGGAAAGGGGAAGGCCGAATCTTCCCTTTCCTTCTCCCTTCCCTTCCTTTCGTTCTCCTCCTATTCGGCCTAGGGGGTGCACCAGCCCCTTTTGGGGCTGGTCTGTCCAACTCTTGGCCCATTAGGCCCATATAGCTTGTTGGGGGTTTCCCGGAACCCCTTCCGGTGACCCGATACGTACCCGGTACCCCTAGAACACTTCCGGTGTTTGAATACTATCGTCCTATATATGAATCTTTACCTCTCGGCCATTTCGAGACTCCTCGTCATGTCCGTGATCTCATCCGGGACTCCAAACAATATTCGGTCACCAAATCACATAACTCATATAATACAAAATCGTCATCAAACATTAAGCGTGCGGACCCTACGGGTTCGAGAACTATGTAGACATGAACGAGACACCTCTCCGGTCAATAACCAACAGCGAAACCTAGATGCTCATATTGGTTCCCACATATTCTATGAAGATCTTTATCAGTCGTACCGTAATGACAACGTACGTTATTCCCTTTGTCATCGATATGTTACTTGCCCGAGATTCAATCGTCGGTATCTTCATACCTAGTTCAATCTCGTTACCCTCAAGTCTCGTTACTCGTTCCATAATGCATCATCCTGCAACTAACTCATTAGTCACATTGCCTCCAAGGCATATTATGATGTGCATTACCGAGAGGGCCCAGAGATACCTCTCTGATACTCGGAGTGACAAATCCTAATCTCAGTCTATGCCAACCCAACAGACACCTTCAGAGATACCTGTAGAGCATCTTTATAATCACCCAGTTACGTTGTTACGTTTGATAGCACACAAGGTATTTCTATGGTATTCGGGATTTTCATAATCTCATAGTCAAAGGAATATGTACAAGTCATGAAGAAAGCAATAGCAATAAAACTTAATGATCATTATGCTAAGCTAACGGATGGGTCTTGTCCATCACATCATTCTCCTAATGATGTGATCCCGTTCATCAAATGATAACACATGTCTATGGTTAGGAAACTTAACCATCTTTGATTAATGAGCTAGTCTAGTAGAGGCTTACTAGGCACATTCTGTTTTGTCTATGTATCCACACATGTATCTAGTTTCCGGTTAATACAATTCTAGAATGAATAATAAACATTTATCATGAAATAAGGAAATATAAATAACAACTTTATTATTGCCTCTAGGGCATATTTCCTTCAGGTCACCATCACCACATTTTATCTATGGCGGGCACGAAAACTGCCCACCATCGCTAACTTCTAATATATTAAACTTGTTTTTTGCGCGGGTCAGCACAATTTATCTGTGCCGGGCATAGATATTGCCCGCAACTGATACCTTCCATACCTATGGCGGGTATTCCAAAGTGTCCGCCACTGCTCATTCTCAGTACGCAAGCAAATTTTGAAAACTTCACCTGTGGCAAGTGTTTATATACGCCTGCCACTGCTGTGGTGGAAACAATGGCGGACACTCTTTATTACCCGTCACCATTGCCTTTCCAAAATAGTAGTGGCGAGTGCCTACCTATGCCCACCACTAATTTGAGGCCACCTATAAGCCTTTCCCAGTAGTGAAGTTACCAAAGTGATCAAAGCCATTGATCATGGGACAACAATAAAATGTCATGAAGTACTAAGAGTACGAAAGATGATATGTTTCCCGCATACGGAAAAATGAAGAAACTGATGTAAAGAGTTACGTCAACACAAGACTCGTTGTAAGTAGTTACACCAATGAAATCTTCATCAATTCTCAAAGCAATTTTTGATTAAAGGATATGTGTAATACATTAAATGGTGACGCGATAAGTTGGAATTAGTCCAAGTAGGTTATTGTGGCGAATTCTATTACAAAGTCTAAGTATGTTGTCACTTTAGAAGCAACAATGGAGGGTGATGGATCAAGTAGTTCATTTGTGAACTTGGTATGATTCCATGGCCCGGTCTAAGGAATCAAAGGTCCTACTAGTGATTCAAGACATGCAAAGCTAGTTCCACGTAAATTATGAATTTTGTGAAAGCATGAAAGATGTAAGGGGAATGCAAAGATACACTCAAGTCTGATCTTGTTAGATTTGAGAAGATGAAGTCTATACCACAAGCAAAGCATGCACTAATGTTGGATTGCCATAGGTGTAAAAGGAAAATATGTTAACTAGATTATTGACTTTACTGCAAGTGAGAGTCGGTTGTAAATTAGCCCTAGAGGTAGTAATATTGTATTGTTTATTTCCATGTTTGTAATTAAGAGTTTATATTCTATGCTATAACTGCTATGATCCTGGAATATGTGATTTAGTGAAAAAAAAACTCCTATGCATGTGTGGAATGATAAACGGTAAAACCTAATTCCTAGTCTCGCATCTAGGACTATCTCAAGTGTTGTTAGCGATCATGTTTTCCGGATCTTGGGATATTGTTAAGTGTAATGATAGACCCAAACCAACTTTCAAAACATGACGTTGGAAGAACGATCATATTGAATTGACCCAAACTTGTTTGTTATACTTGAGATACAATAGTCACAAGTCAATCATTATAACAGGGAGAGTTAACGTATGCTTTAGTTGCTTAGACCATGAGAGTATCATAGTCATTTCTTGTTGTACGATGGACTTTGGGGTTGCTCAAATGTCATCTATAACATGGTGATCATAACAACAACTTACAGGTTCATTGGAAAGTTTGACAAGGGGCTAGATAGCTCAAGAGTGTGATTTGCTCCTCTGACGATGGAGAGATATTCTTAGGGTCCTCTCGATGTGATGGCATCCATCATTGTCTGGCAGACATAGATAACTAGGTCACGAGTATGCCGAAACATGTCAAAGAGAAAGAAGAACAAAACTAGTAACGAGGTGACTGGTATAGTGAGCATGACAATGACTCAAGACGATACCGTTATATCTCACCTTGGATTTTGTAAAGTATCATGAAGCAAAGGTAATAGCACGTGATAACCAAAGGTTCTCGAATGTCATTCGTGTATTCATAAGGATTGATATGGATGTCCATAGTTCCAGTATCAATCATTAAACGTAAGGGCTTTTGTTCATGTCTATGTTTTGCCGAACCTATAGGGTCACAAGATTAAGGTAATCACGATCATCTGAGTGTTAGTGGAGTAATAGTTACGAGGAAATATTTATGAAATAGTTTCATTAATATTAGAAATTGTTTCGAGAGAAAGCGGAAGTGTTCTAGGGTTACCGGAAGGGTTTCGGGGTTTACCGGGTAATACAGGAAATTGATATATAGGTGGAAAATGTTCTTGGAGATGTTAAATTAATAATAAAAGGCTCTAATGATGATTAGGAGGCTTTTCTATTTAATTAAATATCAACGGGGCGAAGAAGATACAAAAAGGCCAAGTGGTGGAAAGTTATTGGGCCCTAGAGCCCAATAACACTTGGGACGCCCCTAGCTTGTAGGACAAGCTAGGGGATGCCGAATTGGAGGGGGGTTCCCTCTCCTCTTGGCCGGACAAGGTGGGAAGGAAACCTTCCCCTTGTGGCACCCCCTCCCTTTCCTCCAACCTATATATAATATAGGTTTTGGCCCTTGCAATACACAAGTTTTTTAGCCTCCTCTAGTTCTCTAGTTCTAGTTCTAGTTGATCCAATTAGAGCTAGATCTAATCCTCTCAAGTACACATAATTATAAGCCCAGTGTGGTTCTAATACTCTCCCTTTGATTCTCCAGCATCGAATGGCTCTGGACGGCAAAGCGCTGCCGGATCATGAAGACCCTATGCTTGCAAACTTTGGAGATGTCATGCTTTTGGTCTTCCATTCGAGGGATCATTCATGAATGGTTCGAGGGACTTAAAGTACGATATACACTGACTCTTCTTCCCTTATAACTCATAGTTGGTAATGATCCGATCCAAACCATTAATGCATCTTCACAGTGTTCCTGGTTTGATTGTAGGATGATTTTGTTTTGTTTTCTACTATGTTTCCCAATAGGAAGATAATATAGACATGGGCTCAGGAACTGATCCAGAGAGTTGAGACTCTTATCCAGGTTCTCCAAGTGATCATGGCCTCCCTCCTGCATTCACCTATGCATGGAGGAAGAGGAATTCGGATGAGGGGGACAGTGACTTCACTCCATCTTTGGAAGCTGAGTCAAGGAAAGAAAATATAGTTTCTTAGAAGGTGTCGGCCTCTACTACTACCAAAAGAGGCATTGCACCTACCATGAAGGAGGTAGCTCAGCTCAAGGGCAATCAAAGCCCAAGAGGCAAAGGAAGAGGATTGTGCATGCTCAATCTTGAAAGGCCACTATGTTTGTGGATCCCCATGCCGGTGCAACTGAGAGCATCCTGGGGAGGATGAAGAAGAAGTGGAGATCAGGTGTCCAAGCCACTGCTAAGAAGAAGAAGTTAATGGCAGATGCTATGGCTAAGTCAGCACCTCCTGTATCCAAGCCTAAGCCAGCTCCCAAGGGAAGGTAAGAACACTGTTGTTGCTGCTGCCAAGAAGAAGAAGAAGAAGAAGAAGAAGAAGAAGAAGGTAGTTGTGCCTAAAGAGGAAGAAAAGGAAGCCCAAACTCATGTCAAGAAATTGAGACCATTCCTGCTTGCCCATAATGATGATCATCCTACGGTAGAGGACATGAGGAAGAGGAAGAACAAGGGTCATGGAAAAAGGAGAACGAATTATGCCTATCTTCCTAGGTCTAAGAAGACAGTTGCGGGTTATAGGTTCAGTACCATAGAGCAAGAAGACTTCTATGAGATAATGTTGCTATAGAAGAAGCTAGTTGTAAGTGAGGTGAAGTGGGTGGACTAGAAATTCATTGATAAGCATCCAAACAACTTCCCCAATGTGCAAGAGAACTTCAAGACTCTAAACATCGATAAGTTTGTGAGTGATGTGAAGTCTAACTGGTGTGAGGAGCTGATCATGCAGTTCTATTCCACTACTCACTTATATCCTGATAGCAAAATTAGGCGGGTGACTGGAGGTGAGAGGTTTGAGTCCTCGGTTAATGAATGGGCCAAGTTGTTTGGCTTGCCCCTGAAGAGAGAAGGCTTCATTGATGTGTATGTTGTTAGTCACATGAACCAAAACACAATGAAGAACATGCACTAGTCCATTCCTACTTTAGAGGTTGAGAAGCACAAGCTGGGATCTGTGTACTTCCTTCCAGTAGGACTTGCTACCATCAACACCATTGTTAGATATACACTAATGCCCAAGTCTAGAGATGATAGGATGATCAGAGGATATTCCATTGACATGTTGCACCACCTTGATGAACTTACCAGCTTTAGTGTAATGGATTTGATTATAGAGACTTTGAAGAGGACTACTACTGATCAAAAGCGCTCATGTGGCTATGCTCCAAACATTCAGTTGCTCATCAACTCCAAGGTTGGTAGCAACATATATCTGCTTGAGAATAAGCACTTGCCACTTTAACTAGAGCTAGATTACTGCATTGTCACTACGGATCCATCTAATCCTAGTCTTGTTGCTCCTCAGGAGCAAACAGAGGTTGCCAGAGCTATGGCATAGGCCAATGGGACAAGTTCAGCTACTGTCAGGGCTGCCACCACTGAGATGCCTAAGTCCAGGGATGACCAACTGGCATATCTCTTCCAAGCTACCCAAAGGATTGAACAAGGCTTAGCTAACCTTGTGAAGTACCAAGAGAGCTTAGAGAAGATAGCTGAGACTAAGTTCCATGACCTCAACGTCAAAGTGACTGAGATGGCCACGGATCTTGGGAAGCTCAAGGAGGATTTGGAGGCATGAATCAAAAGTGATTCTATCGAGCAGACGACCACTCAGTACCAGGCTCATCCAAGGCCTGCTCCCTTATTTGCTCCAGCTACAGTTGTGCCACCTCCAGTGTCTACACCACCAGCACCTCAGACATCATCAGAGGCATTTGCAGACGTTCTCATCTCCACTCCATCAACCCACACCGGAGCTGCCAGCCAGAGGACTTTGTCATCACCTGCAGTTGTGGATCGAGCCTAGAGTGACACTTATATATATAGGTCATTCGAACTTTTTGGTAACTTGTTGCCCAAGGGGGAGAGTGTTATAGATCTTAAGACTTTGAGTGCGAGAGTGCCCTGCATTTGGTTTTCATTTGGCTTTGTTTTGAGATATTTTGATATGCTTGGTTTGTAAGACTTATGTTGTGTGCTTGATCATACTTTGCTTGCTTACCATGCTACCTATCCTTTGTTGTGCATGTTATCATGGTCATTCACATGTGTCTCACCGAATAAAATATTTTTCTGGTTCAATCACACTATATGTAACATCCCAAATTTTCAATTTGGAATGTTTTACAATTATTAGCTAAGCATCTATGCATTTTGTTTGAATTGAGTGACATTTGGAAATTTCAGAGGCATTCAGGTTTTATTTGAATTTGGATTCAACTTGGCATTTGAATTTCATTTCAAAAATCCCTCACAAATACTTGTTCAAAAGTATGAGAGGATCTAAAATGAGCTAGGATCAATTTTTTTAGTGATTCTTTTTGCCACTGCTTTGTTTTGACCTTGCCTAGCAGTAGGATTAATTTGGGTATTTATAGATTTTATTAAAATTATTTTTACACGAAAACAACCATGTTTTAGTTTATTTCACCTTGTTGCTGGTTTCTGTTGTTTTAATTACTTTAAATTTTATTTCCACCTCTATTGTATTTTATTTCAGATTTTTTTTCTATAGTTTTAGAAGGTGAACTTTTATTTACAGAAAAATAAAAAAAATATTTTATTTTATTGCTAGTTGTTGGCTTGGAGTAAAGGAAGCCTTTTTTGAGTTCAATTGGTTTTCTTTGGTTTTGGTTGATTGTCTATGTGTGAAGTATAATAGCTTTCTGTTATGTTACTATGTTGGTATAGTTGTATGCTTATGTGTTTATTGTTTGCTTCGAGTAGAATTCCCGGAGTGCGAGGCTTGCTATCACGAGTCACTAGCTTTCGAAGATTGTCAGCAAGGAAAGTCTTGATCATGAAATTATTTACCTATGTTTTTATTGCATTAGTAGTATTTCCTCCCCACCATGCATGCAGTAGGAGAAATTGAACAAGTCTTGAGTAGTATCATGTGGTAGGTTCACCCCAAATCCCTGTGTTACCATTGCCTGGGACGATGTAGTTTATTTTGCTATGCTCGTAAACGGGTTTGGTTGAGTGATTCATATGGGAGATGTGAGAGTCAAGATGATGACAACCCCATGATTTCAAGATGCTCAAGATGGACTTCAAACTCACTACTGGGTGGAGGACGGATTTGATGGGCACCCTGGAGCAACCAGCGGATGGCCGGGATGCATGGAGAAGCACCATGACATCTTGCGGAAAGCTTCACCCGGCTACGAAGAGACGGATGGATACCCCTTGACCGGAAGCTTACCTGTGCAGTCGCAAGACATTATGGGCTCTGGCTTGGTTGACCCTAGGCGTGACTCTGGACGAATGGTGCCAGCAGATGTAGAAGAACAGTAGGTTATGGATGGGCACTGGCAGTGGCCCAGAGGATCCCTACAGAAGACCCTGTTTCGTTCGTCCTATCTTCAAACACCGGGAAGTGTGAGGACATAAAGGAGGGAACGATTCTTGCGGGTAAAGTGCACAAGACTCTGCAGAGTGGAAACCTAATCGATTAGTCGTGTCTCTGGTTACAGACAACTGAGCCTCTGGAATTGGAGTATTTCGGAAATCTCAACACCGAACTTAATTAATTAACTGATGGGTTATTAATGATTTCGGGTATGAGACACTGGTTGGCAGAACCATCTCAATAACAACCAACATTTTGTAGTAATTGCAAGCAAGTCCTTTTGTTGTAGGGAAAAATTAGCTTTTTCGCAAAAACTTAAACTTAGAGCCCCACAGCCAAATTGCATATAGTGTTAGCATTATTATTATTGTCTATGACTTGCCGGCATATTCAAAATGCTGACCTACACAGCTGTAACGTCTCATGTTGCAGAGGAGTTTTTCGACCAGGAGTGAGGCTACAATCTACGCTCGGTGATTTCCCTATGGAGTCGAATGGACTCGCTTATCGTCTACGCTTCCGCAGCATTTAGTTTTTCTTATGAGTTGGCCTTTTGCTGAATTTATTCTATTGTAATAAAGACTCTATATGAGAATTGTGTAATAAATCAGGTGTGATTGAACTTTGAATTTTTCATCAATGTACTGTGTGTGCTAGCATGATCTTGGGATGGTACAGCTACACAGAGACTTGACCAATTTCGGGTCAGGTTGTTACACTCTATGAAGCGGCAATATTTGTTGCAAGACGAACAAAACAACTGTAACACTATATGAAGCAAGATTTTATGAAGAGCATATATAACATAAAAGATTTTCTACCAAAATTTTGTGAATGATACAATTAATCCTACAATAGCCGAAGAACAAGTATGTGAAGGTTTGGAGATCTACCTTGAATCTGCCACGAGTGATTGGGCGAACTTTAAGTGATCTTAGCTCAAGAAGAATCGGATGAAGACTTGGTCTTCTGAGTTAAATCTCAGCCAACCAGGCGTAGAGTTGTCACAACAACTTGAACTGGTGCAACAAATCGATTGTCTTCACCGATCCCCTGGTCCCATATTCTCCACTTCTATTTACTTTGAGTATCTTGCATGTTTGGAAGAACTTGATCCCTCTCCTCTCTGAAGACTTTGCTATTCCGCTACATTTACTTATGCTCTATTTACTTTAGTGTCTTTTGTGATGAAATGTTTCCATCTTATGCCAGTCTAGTTTCTTGTTTCATTTTGTCACATGCATGCTTTCACTGTCCCAAAGACTTTGATTGCATGCTTTTCTTACCTTTTTTGCCTGTTCTAAGTTCTCTTCGGTTTAGTTCACTATTCTTTGAATAATTTCTTGAAAATATCTCATTCACCCCACCCCCCCATCTAGTCGATTAAATACACTTTCACCCTCCCCCCACCGTGTCGTCGCCCCCTAAAAAATCCCAAGCTCGAAACCATCGAGAATGCTTTGGAAGGGGGTGATAGAGTAGGGAAGGGATGCGATGTTGCTTCATGGCAGTGTTGGTGAGGAGTAATGGGATCCGGCGACGCTGCCTGCCTTTGCCTCCTCCGCCAGCCTTTGGTGTTGCCAGAGAAATGAGGAGAGGAAGAGCGGTTTTTGCTATAGGCACCACCACCAACTTCGACGCCATGGGCTGACCTGTGAGCCCGAAGATTTGGATTCATGCGCTCGCTCGCAAAGAGAACAACTTGCTCCTAGCGCCCTGACCAGGTTGCACCTAGAGCTCCAAGTGGGATCGATTGACGATCGTGCGCTCGCGATGACAGAATCATGTAGTTGCATGACTGAGCATTCAGGTCAATCTAAATGTTATATAATTAACATTTTATTTATCAATTGAAGATCTCCAGGTACACTTTATGTCAAGACTAGCTACAAAATAGACAAAATTTACGTCGATCACATGCAAAGAAATTCAGTACGTGATCTCCCACCAGGCAAGAGGGCGGATGCTTTCAGAAAGGCATTGGGCAATTGGCTTGGTGAAGTTGTTAAAGTGGATGTTGACAAGGACGAAATGGCTAGAGGGAACCAGCTGCGTGTCAGAGAAAGGATCATGCTTTTTGAGCCTTTAGTGCGGGTGTTCTTCCTCAAAAACTCTCAGGAGGACAAAGTGGGTACTTGGTACGATTTTCACTCTGAAAAGATCCCCCACTTCTGCTTTGAGTGTGGGCGTTTGGTGCATGAAAACGGACACTGTGTCCCTCCTGTTGACAAAGCGGCGCAATGGGGGCTGGCTAAGAGCATCACCGGGGAGGAGCACTGAATCCAAGAATGAGGTGAAAGGAGGGAAAAACAACAATGCTAGCACCAACAGCTTTATGAGTTCACAATCCGATGGAAACAACAGGGAGCAGGACAGCCATGCTCGTGCTCGAGATGTCCCAGTGAAGCACAATCTAAATGCCAAGTTCGATCGTCTGGGGGATGCCCGCACTGGTGGGCAGAACCGGCGAGAGAAAGGGATAGTTATTTCCCCAAGCAAGGAGAAACTTAGGGGCGGATGGCTAGAAGAGAGAGATCTGAGACATGAAATTGAGAGGAAGAAGGAGAGGGATCTAAGGGGACAGCTCAAGGCACAACAGTGGTAAAGGGAGTATGAGCGGAAGCAATATGAAGAAAGGAGCCATTGGTAGAGGGGGTCTTCGAGCAGAGGAGGCGAGATCAGGCAGGGGTACCATTCATCCTACCCGCAGGAGAGGAAGAGGGGGTACTATGTACGAAAGCCTCGGCAAGAGTTCGATGAAAGAAGGAGGAGGGGAGACAGCCCCCAAGGCACACCTAGATCAAGGAAAAGAAGGCCACGTCAGATGTGGGTGCCAAAAGGGGATGGAGATAGGCATGAGGGGGGTGAATCCTTTATTCGTGACACTAGACAGAAGACATCCTCGGTGTTTGATCGTATTGAAGAGACTTACAAGGTAATGGCGGACCCTGCCACGAGGTGGGGCCGCCGAGAGCAATGCTTATCTTTGCCTGGAACTGCCGAGGCTTGGGGTTGGACTCGGCAGTTGGCGAGCTACGAGACCTGATTAGGTCATACAACCCAAAGGGGGTATTTTTATCAGAAACTAAAAAAAGATCGGGAGTGATGGAAAGACTCAAGTGGAGTTTGGGGTTCACAAAAGGGGTGGTGGTGGACTACAAAGGTAAGAGTGGAGGATTGGCGCTATGGTGGAGAGATCATATTGAGGTCACAGTTAAGCCGTGGTGCCAATATTACATAGATGTTACGATCGCGTGTGATGGAGCCTGCTTTAGATTCACTGGAATCTATGGAGAGCCATGTGTGGATAAAAGATCGAGGACGTGGGATGCACTGCACTATCTTCGTACCCAGGATAACCTGCCATGGCTGTGCGCGGGCGACTTCAATGAGGCTCGAAGCCAGGATGAACAACTAGGTGGTAATTCGAGAAACAGAGGATAGATGGAACACTCTGAGGAATGCCTGACTGACTGCGGTTTGGCAGATCTTGGCTTCTCAGGGTACCCATTTACTTGGGACAACAAGAGAGAGGGTGCAGAGAATATACAGGTACGGCTGGACCAGGCGACGTGCAACGGGGATTTTGCTCAGCTTTTCCTGGCAATTGAAGTGATGCATGTCATGACGGAGGAATCAGACCATCAGGCACTAGTCATAAAAGCATTGAAAACGACCGGGGACAAAGGCGAGTGCGGGCAGCGACCATTCATGTACGAGGCAGCGTGGGTGCGTCATGAGCAGTATGAGACAATGGTGGTCACTGCATGGGAGGAGGCACATGCAGCCAATCAGGGAGGAGGCCGGCTAGCGACGACATGCAACAGCCTGCAGGCCGCCACGAGATCCATGCAGGAGTGGAGCCGAAGGGTTTTTGGCTCTATCAGGAAGCAAATTGGGCATCTGAAAGTGCAACTAATCGAGGCAAAAGAGAGGGCTACGAGGACGGGCTACAGACAGGAGATCAAAGAGATCGAAGACCAACTACATGAGATGTATGAGAGAGAGGGGGTGTTTTACAAACAACGTTCACGCGTAGACTGGTTGCAGGAGGGCGATCAAAACACTAAGTATTTTTAAAACCGTGACTCACACCGAAAACATAAGAACACCGTCAAGGCACTTCGGTGTGAGGATGGGTCGAAGTGTTCGGATGATGAAGGGATGAGGAGGATGGCTGCCCAGTTCTATGCGCACTTATTTGCTTCTAAGGGCTCGCGGGATGGCGAAAACGTGCTGCAACACATTGAGGAATCTGTGACAGAGGCGATGAATGCAAAACTTGATGCGGAGATAGAGGTTTCTCTCTTCCAAATGGGGCCTACGAAGGCACCGGGCCCGGACGGCCTCCCGGCCATGTTCTACCAACGCCACTGGCCGCTTGTTAAGGACGATGTGTGTGCTGCGGTTCGTGAGTTCCTCGCCGGAACTGTGGAACTGCGGCCCCCGATGGATTCAATGACACGATAATTGTCATGATCCCGAAAGTAAAGCCACCTGAATTATTGACGCAGTTCCGGCCTATCAGTTTATGTAACATACTGTATAAGATTGCGGCGAAGGCACTGGCCAATCGCTTGAAGGTTGTACTCCCTTTCATGATCTCTGAGGAGAAGAGCGCGTTTGTTCCGGGCAGACTTATAACTGATAATGTGATGGTTGCCTATGAGTTTGTCCATGCTATTAGGAAGAGGAAAAGGAGGAAACCTATCTGTGCGGTCAAGCTGGATATGATGAAGGCATATGACAGAGTGGAGTGGGATTTTCTTGAATAGATTGAAGGAAATATGCCCTAGAGGCAATAATAAAGTTATTATTTATTTCCTTATATCATGATAAATGTTTATTATTCATGCTAGAATTGTATTAACCGGAAACATAATACATGTGTGAATACATAGACAAACAGAGTGTCACTAGTATGCCTCTACTTGACTAGCTCGTTGATCAAAGATGGTTATATTTCGTAGCCATAGACATGAGTTTTCATTTGATTAACGGGATCACATCATTAGGAGAATGATGTGATTGACTTGACCCATTCCATTAGCTTAGCACTTGATCGTTTAGTTTGTTGCTATTGCTTTCTTCATAACTTATACATGTTCCTATGACTATGAGATTATGCAACTCCTGTTTACCGGAGGAACACTTTGTGTGCTACCAAACGTCACAACGTAACTGGGTGATTATAAAGGTGCTCTACAGGTGTCTCCAAAGGTACATGTTGGGTTGGCATATTTCGAGATTAGGATTTGTCACTCCGATTGTCGGAGAGGTATCTCTGGGCCCTCTCGGTAATGCACATCACTTAAGCCTTGCAAGCATTGCAGATAATGAGTTAGTTGCGGGATGATGTATTACAGAACGAGTAAAGAGACTTACCAGTAACGAGATTGAACTAGGTATTAAGATACCGACGATCGAATCTCGGGCAAGTAACATACCGATGACAAAGGGAACAATGTATGTTGTTATGCGGTCTGACCGATAAAGATCTTCGTAGAATATGTAGGAGCCAATATGAGCATCCAGGTTCCGCTATTGGTTATTGACCAGAGACGTGTCTCGGTCATGTCTACATTGTTCTCGAACCCGTAGGGTCCGCACGCTTAACGTTATGATGACAGTTTCATTATGAGTTTATATATTTTGATGTACTGAAGGTTGTTCGGAGTCCCGGATGTGATCACGGACATGACGAGGAGTCTTGAAATGGTCGAGACATGAAGATTGATATATTGGAAGCCTATGTTTGGACATCGGAAGAGTTTCGGGTGAAATCGGCATTTTACCGGAGTACCAGGAGGTTACCGGAACCCCCCGGTAACCTAATGGGCCTTAATGGGCCTAGTGGAGGAAGAGGAGAGGAGGCCAAGGGGCAGCCGCGCGCCCCTCCCCCCCCCCAAGTCCGAATTGGACAATGAGGGGGGCGGCGCCCCCCCTTTCCTTCCCCCCCCCTCTCTCTCTCTTTCCCCCCAAGTCCTAGTCCAACATGGAAAGGGGGAGTCCTACTCCCGGTAGGAGTAGGACTCCTCCTAGCGCGCCCCTTGCCTGGACGCACCTCCTCCCCCTTGCTCCTTTATATACGGGGGCAGGGGCACCCCGGAGACACAACAATTGATCATTGATCTCTTAGCCGTGTGCGGTGCCCCCCTCCACCATAATCCTCGATAATATTGTAGCGGTGCTTAGGCGAAGCCCTGCGATGGTAGAACATCAAGATCGTCACCACAGCGTCGTGCTAACAGAACTCTTCCCTGACATTCTGCTGGATCGGAGTCCGGGGATCGTCATCGAGCTGAACGTGTGCTAGAACTCGGAGGTGCCATAGTTTCGGTGCTTGATCGGTCAGGCCGTGAAGACGTACGACTACATCAACCGCGTTGTTATAACGCTTCCGCTTTCAGTCTACGAGGGTACGTGGACAACACTCTCCCCTCTCGTTGCTATGCATCACCATGCTCTTGTGTGTGCGTAGGAAATTTTTTGAAATTACTACGTTCCCCAACAGTGGTATCAGAGCCAGGTTTTATGCGTTGATGTTATATACACGAGTAGAACACAAGTGAGTTGTGGGCGATACAAGTCATACTGATTACCAGTATGTCATACTTTGGTTCAGCGGTATTGTTGGATGAAGCGGCCCGGACCGACATTACGCGTACGCTTACGCGAGACTGGTTCTACCGACGTGCTTTGCACACAGGTGGCTGGCGGGTGTCAGTGTCTCCAACTTTAGTTGAACCGAGTGTGGCTACGCCCGGTCCTTGCGAAGGTTAAAACAGCACCAACTTGACAAACTATCATTGTGGTTTTGATGCGTAGGTAAGAAAGGTTCTTGCTAAGCCCGTAGCAGCCACGTAAAACTTGCAACAACAAAGTAGAGGACGTCTAACTTGTTTTTGCAGGGCATGTTGTGATGTGATATGGTCAAAACGTGATGCTATATTTTATTGTATGAGATGATCATGTTTTGTAACCGAGTTATCGACAACTGGCAGGAGCCATATGGTTGTCTCTTTATTGTATGTAATGCTTTACTTTGTCACTAAGCGGTAGCGATAGTCGTGGAAGCATAAGATTGGCGAGACGACAACGATGCTACGATGGAGATCAAGGTGTCGCGCCGGTGATGATGGTAATCATGACGGTGCTTCGGAGAGGGAGATCACAAGCACAAGATGATGATGGCCATATCATATCACTTATTGATTGCATGTGATGTTTATCTTTTATGCATCTTATCTTGCTTTGATTGATGGTAGCATTATAAGATGATCTCTCACTAAATTTCAAGATAAAAGTGTTCTCCCTGAGTATGCACCGATGCCAAAGTTCATCGTGCCCAGACACCACGTGATGATCGGGTGTGATAAGCTCTATGTCGATCTACAACGGGTGCAAGCCAGTTTTGCACACGCAGAATACTTAGGTTAAACTTGACGAGCCTAGCATATGCAGATATGGCCTCGGAACACTGAGACCGAAAGGTTGAGCGTGAACCATATAGTAGATATGATCAACATATTGATGTTCACCATTGAAAGCTACTCCATTTCACGTGATGATCGGTTATGGTTTAGTTGATTTGGATCACGTGATCACTTAGAAAATTAGAGGGATGTTTTTCTAAGTGGGAGTTCTTAAATAATATGATTAATTGAACTTAAATTTATCATGAACTTAGTACCTGATAGTATCTTGCTTGTCTATGTTTGATTGTAGATAGATGGCCCGTGTTGTTGTTCCGTTGAATTTTAATGCGTTCCTTGAGAAAGCAAAGTTGAAAGATGATGGTAGCAATTACACGGACTGGGTCCGTAACTTGAGGATTATCCTCATTGTTGCACAGAAGAATTACGTCCTGGAAGCACCGCTGGGTGCCAGGCCTGCTGCTGGAGCAACACTAGATGTTATGAACGTTTGGCAGAGCAAAGCTGATGACTACTCAATAGTTCAGTGTGCCATGCTTTACGGCTTAGAATCGGGACTTCAACGATGTTTTGAACGTCATGGAGCATATGAGATGTTCCAGGAGTTGAAGTTAATATTTCAAGCAAATGCCCGGATTGAGAGATATGAAGTCTCCAATAAGTTCTATAGCTGCAAGATGGAGGAGAATAGTTCTGTCAGTGAACATATACTCAAAATGTTTGGGTATCATAATCACTTGACTCAAGTGGGAGTTAATCTTCCTGTTGATAGTGTCATTGACAGAGTTCTTCAATCACTGCCACCAAGCTACAAGAGCTTCGTGATGAACTATAACATGCAAGGGATGGATAAGACGATTCCTGAGCTCTTCGCAATGCTAAAGGCTGCGGAGGTAGAAATCAAGAAGGAGCATCAAGTGTTGATGGTCAATAAGACCGCCAGTTTCAAGAAAAAGGGTAAAGGGAAAAAGAAGGGGAACTTCAAGAACAGCAAACAAGTGGCTGCTCAGGAGAAGAAACCCAAGTCTGGACCTAAGCCTGAAACTGAGTGCTTCTACTACAAGCAGACTGGTCACTGGAAGCGGAACTACCCCAAGTATTTGGCGGATAAGAAGGATGGCAAGGTGAACAAAGGTATATGTGATATACATGTTATTGATGTGTACCTTACTAGAGCTCGCAGTAGCACCTGGGTATTTGATACCGGTTCCGTTGCTAACATTTGCAACTCGAAATAGGGACTACGAATTAAGCGAACACTGGCAAAGGACGAGGTGACGATGCGCGTGGGAAATGGTTCCAAAGTCAATGTGATCGCGGTCGGCACGCTACCTCTACATCTACCTTCGGGATTAGTTTTAGACCTAAATAATTGTTATTTGGTGCCAGCGTTGAGTATGAACATTATATCTAGATCTTGTTTGATGCGAGACGGTTATTCATTTAAATCAGAGAATAATGGTTGTTCTATTTATATGAGTAATATCTTTTATGGTCATGCACCCTTGAAGAGTGGTATATTTTTGATGAATCTCCATAGTAGTGATACACATATTCATAATGTTGAATCCAAAAGATGTAGAGTTGATAATGATAGTGCAACTTATTTGTGGCACTGCCGTTTAGGTCATATCGGTGTAAAGCGCATGAAGAAACTCCATAATGATGGACTTTTGGAACCACTTGATTATGAATCACTTGGTACTTGCGAACCGTGCCTCATGGGCAAGATGACTAAAACACCGTTCTCCGGTACTATAGAGAGAGCAACAGATTTGTTGGAAATCATACATACAGATGTATGTGGTCCGATGAATGTTGAGGCTTGTGGCGGATATCGTTATTTTCTCACCTTCACAGATGATTTAAGCAGATATGGGTATATCTACTTAATGAAGCATAAGTCTGAAACATTTGAAAAGTTCAAAGAATTTCAGAGTGAAGTTGAAAATCATCGTAACAAGAAAATAAAGTTTCTACGATCTGATTGTGGAGGAGAATATTTGAGTTACGAGTTTGGTCTACATTTGAAACAATGCGGAATAGTTTCGCAACTCATGCCACCCGGAACACCACAGCGTAATGGTGTGTCCGAACGTCATAATCATACTTTACTAGATATGGTGCGATCTATGATGTCTCTTACAGATTTACCACTATCATTTTGGGGTTATGCTTTAGAGATGGCCGCATTCACGTTAAATAGGGCACCATCAAAATCCGTTGAGACGACGCCTTACGAACTGTGGTCTGGCAAGAAACCGAAGTTGTCATTTCTGAAAGTTTGGGGCTGCGATGCTTATGTGAAAAAGCTTCAACCTGATAAGCTCGAACCCAAATCGGAGAAATGTGTCTTCATAGGATACCCAAAGGAGACTGTTGGGTACACCTTCTATCACAGATCTGAAGGCAATACATTCGTTGCTAACAATGGATCCTTTCTAGAGAAGGAGTTTCTCTCGAAAGAAGTGAGTGGGAGGAAAGAAGAACTTGATGAGGTAACTGTACATGCTCCCTTATTGGAAAGTACTACATCACAGAAACCGGTTTCTGTGACACCTACACCAATTAGTGAGGAAGCTAATGATAATGATCATGAAACTTTAGATCTAGTAACTACCGAACCTCGTAGATCAACCAGAGTAAGATCCGCACCAGAGTGGTACAGTAATCCTGTTCTGGAAGTCATGCTACTAGATCATGATGAACCTACGAACTATGAAGAAGCGATGGTGAGCCCAGATTCCGCAAAATGGCTACAAGCCATGAAATCTGAGATGGGATCCATGTATGAGAACAAAGTGTGGACTTTGGTTGACTTCCCGTTAATCGGCAAGCAATTGAGAATAAATGAATCTTCAAGAAGAAGACTGACGCTGACGGTAATGTTACTGTCTGCAAAGCTCGACTTGTTGCGAAAGGTTTTCGACAAGTTCAAGCGATTGACTACGATGAGACCTTCTCACCCGTAGCGATGCATAAGTCTGTCCGAATCATGTTAGTGGTTGCCGCATTTTATGATTATGAAATTTGGCAGATGGATGTCAAAACTGCATTCCTGAATGGATTTCTGGAAGAAGAGTTGTATATGATGCAACCGGAAGGTTTTGTCGATCCAAAGGGAGCTAACAAAGTGTGCAAGCTCCAGCGATCCATTTATGGACTTGTGCAAGCCTCTCGGAGTTGGAATAAATGCTTTGATAGTGTGATCAAAGCATTTGGTTTTGTACAAACTTTTGGAGAAGCCTGTATTTACAAGAAAGTGAGTGGGAGCTCTGTAGCATTTCTGATATTATATGTGGATGACATATTATTGACTGGAAATGATATAGAATTTCTAGATAGCATAAAGGGATACTTGAATAAGAGTTTTTCAATGAAAGACCTCGGTGAAGCAGCTTACATATTGGGCATTAAGATCTATAGAGATAGATAAAAACGCTTAATTGGACTTTCACAAAACACATACCTTGACAAAGTTTTGAAGAAGTTCAAAATGGATCAAGCAAAGAAAGGGTTCTTGCCTGTGTTACAAGGTGTGAAGTTGAGTAAGACTCAATGTCCGACCATCGCAGAAGATAGAGAGAAAATGAAAGATGTTCCATATGCTTCAGCCATAGGCTCTATCATGTATGCAATGCTATGTACCAGACCTGATGTGTGCCTTGCTATAAGTCTAGCAGGGAGGTACCAAAGTAATCCAGGAGTGGATCACTGGACAGCGGTCAAGAACATCCTGAAATACCTGAAAAGGACTAAGGATATGTTTCTCGTATATGGAGGTGACAAAGAGCTCATCATAAATGGTTACATTGATGCAAGCTTTGACACCGATCCGGACGATTCTAAATCGCAAACCGGATACGTGTTTATATTGAACGGTGGAGCTGTTAGTTGGTGCAGTTCTAAACAAAGCATCGTGGCAGGATCTACATGTGAAGCAGAGTACATATCTGCTTCGGAAGCAGCAAATGAAGGAGTCTGGATGAAGGAGTTCATATCCGATCTAGGTGTCATACCTAGTGCATCGGGTCCAATGAAAATCTTTTGTGACAATACTGGTGCAATTGCCTTGGCGAAGGAATCCAGATTTCATAAGAGAACCAAGCACATCAAGAGACGCTTCAATTCCATTCGGGATTTAGTCCAAGTGGGAGACATAGAAATTTGCAAGATACATACGGATCTGAATGTTGCAGACCCGCTGACTAAGCCTCTTCCACGAGCAAAACATGATCAGCACCAAGGCTCCATGGGTGTTAGAATCATTATTGTGTAATCTAGATTATTGACTCTAGTGCAAGTGGGAGACTGAAGGAAATATGCCCTAGAGGCAATAATAAAGTTATTATTTATTTCCTTATATCATGATAAATGTTTATTATTCATGCTAGAATTGTATTAACCGGAAACATAATACATGTGTGAATACATAGACAAACAGAGTGTCACTAGTATGCCTCTACTTGACTAGCTCATTGATCAAAGATGGTTATGTTTCCTAGCCATAGACATGAGTTGTCATTTGATTAACGGGATAACATCATTAAGAGAATGATGTGATTGACTTGACCCATTCCGTTAGCTTAGAACTTGATCGTTTATTTTATTGCTATTGCTTTCTTCATAACTTATACATGTTCCTATAACTACGAGATTATGCAACTCCCGTTTACCGGAGGAACACTTTGTGTGCTACCAAACGTCACAACATAACTGGGTGATTATAAAGGTGCTCTACAGGTGTCTCCAAAGGTACATGTTGGGTTGGCGTATTTCGAGATTAGGATTTGTCACTCCGATTGTCGGAGAGGTATCTCTGGGCCTTCTCGGTAATGCACATCACTTAAGCCTTGCAAGCATTGCAGCTAATGAGTTAGTTGCGGGATGATGTATTACAGAACGAGTAAAGAGACTTACCAGTAACGAGATTGAACTAGGTATTAAGATACCGACGATCGAATCTCGGGCAAGTAACATACCGGTGACAAAGGGAACAAGGTATGTTGTTATGCGGTCTGACCGATAAAGATCTTCGTAGAATATGTAGGAGCCAATATGATCATCCAGGTTCCGCTATTGGTTATTGACCAGAGACGTGTCTCGGTCATGTCTACATTGTTCTCGAACCCGTAGGGTCCGCACGCTTAACGTTACGATGACAGTTTCATTATGAGTTTATATATTTTGATGTACTGAAGGTTGTTCGGAGTCCCGGATGTGATCACGGACATGACGAGGAGTCTCGAAATGGTCAAGACATGAAGATTGATATATTGGAAGCCTATGTTTGGACATCGGAAGAGTTCCGGGTGAAATCGGCATTTTACCGGAGTACCGGGAGGTTACCGGAACCCCCCGGTAACCTAATGGGCCTTAACGGGCCTAGTGGAGGAAGAGGAGAGGAGGCCAAGGGGCAGCCGCGTGCCCCTCCCCCCCCCAAGTCTGAATTGGATAAGGAGGGGGGCGGCGCCCCCCTTTCCTTTCCCCTCTCTCTCTCTCTTTCCCCCCAAGTCCTAGTCCAACATGGAAAGGGGGGAGTCCTACTCCCGGTAGGAGTAGGACTCCTCCTGGCGCGCCCCTTGCCTGGCCGCACCTCCTCCCCCTTGCTCCTTTATATACGGGGGCAGGGGCACCCCAGAGACACAACAATTGATCATTGATCTCTTAGCCGTGTGCGGTGCCCCCCTCCACCATAATCCTTAATAATATTGTAGCGGTGCTTAGGCAAAGCCCTGCGACGGTAGAACATCAAGATCGTCACCACGCTGTCGTGCTAACGGATCTCTTCCCCGACATTCTGCTGGATCAGAGTCCGGGGATCGTCATCGAGCTGAACGTGTGCTAGAACTCGGAGGTGCCGTAGTTTCGGTGCTTGATCGGTCGGGCCGTGAAGACGTATGACTACATCAACCGCGTTGTTATAACGCTTCCGCTTTCGGTCTACGAGGGTACGTGGACAACACTCTCCCCTCTCGTTGCTATGCATCACCATGATCTTGCGTGTGCGTAGGAATTTTTTTGAAATTACTACGTTCCCCAACATAGATGTTGTTGAAGTTTGGCTTCTCTGGTCACTGGACAGAGATGGTCATGAGATGTGTGAAGTCTGCAAAATTCTCGGTGAAACTTAACGGTGGGCTCTCTGAGAGTTTTGATCCCACCAGAGGGCTTCGACAAGGGGATCCGCTTTCTCCATACCTTTTCTTGTTTTGTGTGGAGGGCTTCTCTGCATTACTGAAGGAGGCTCGAAGAGAGGGAAACATCAAGGGGGTGTCGTTTGGAGGTGGTGGCCCAACGGTTACCCACTTCTGTTTGCTGACAATAGTGTGGTCTTTGTGGAGGGTTCAAGGGCGAATTTCGAGAACATGCGCTCCATATTGCATGACTATGAAGCCGCATCGGGCCAGAAAGTGAACCTTCATAAATCAGCGATCTTTTTTGGTAAAGACACCCTGGATGAAGACAAGAATGAGCTCAAGCATGTGCTTGGAATTACGGAGGAGGCCCTGAGTGAACGATATTTAGGCCTCCCTACGGTAGTGGGGAGGGCTAAGGATGGTACGTTTAAGTACGTCAAGGATAGTGCTAAGGGCAAAGTATCAGGATGGAAGGGTCAAGGCTTATCAAAAATGGCAAGGGAGGTTTTAGTAAAATCCGGACTGCAATCCACACCAACTTTTACCATGAGCTGTTTTCAACTCAGGAAGAAAATGTGCGGAACCTGTCATCTATTGCTTCAAACTTCTGGTGGGGTAAAACAGATGGTCATAATAAGGTGCACTGGATTGGGTGGGACAAGATGTGCATGCAAAAGCATGAAGGAGGGCTGGGCTTTAGGGACCCGGAAGCGTTCAACCAAGCAATGCTCGCCAAAGCAGCTTGGCACTTGCTGCAAGTGCCAAACTCGCTGTGTGGACGAGTTCTAAAGGCACGGTATTTTCCCGATGGGTCGATTCTTAATGCAACATGCCCTGCCGGCGGATCATACACTTTCAGAAGTATCTTGCATGGTCGCGACCTCCTTATTGACGGCTTGATCTGGCGTATTGGCGACGGTTCACGAGTATTGATTCATCATGATAATTGGCTCCCAAGGAGCGGTAGCCTCAAGCCACTGGGCCAAAGCTACATCGCAGGTATTGCTACGTCTTGAGCTTGCGTTGGTTTTCCCCGAAGAGGAAGGGATGATGCAGCAGAGTAGCGTAAGTATTTCCCTCAGTTTTTGAGAACCAAGGTATCAATCCAGTAGGAGGCCACGCTCAAGTCCCTCGTACCTGCACAAAACGATAGCTACTCGCAACCAACGCGATTAGGGGTTGTCAAGCCCTTCACGGTCACTTACGAGAGTGAGATCTGATAGATAGAATATTTTTGGTATTTTTGGTATGAAGATGCAAAGTAAAAAGTAAAGGAAAAGTAAATTGCAAAACAATATTAAAGTGATGGAGATTGATATGATGAGAATAGACCCGGGGGCCATAGGTTTCACTAGTGGCTTCTCTCAAGAGCATAAATATTCTACGGTGGGTGAACAAATTACTATTGAGCAATTGACAGAATTGAGCATAATTATGAGAATATCTAGGCATGATCATGTATATAGGCATCACATCCGTGAGAAGTAGACCGAAACGATTCTGCATCTACTACTATTACTCCACTCATCGACCGCTATCCAGCATGCATCTAGAGTATTAAGTTAAAAACAGAGTAACGCCTTAAGCAAGATGACATGATGTCGAGAGATAAATTCATGCAATATGAAATAAACCCCATCTTGTTATCCTCGATGGCAACGATACAATACGTGCCTTGCTGCCCCTTCTGTCACTGGGTAAGGACACTGCAAGATCGAACCAAAAGCTAAGCACTTCTCCCATGGCAAGAACTACCAATCTAGTTGGCCAAACCAAACGGATAATTCGAATAGACTTGCAAAGATAACCAATCATACATAAAAGAATTCAGAGAAGATTCAAATATTATTCATAGATAGAATTGATCATAAACCCACAATTTATCGGTCTCAACAAACACACCGCAAAAACAAGATTACATCGAATAGATCTCCACGAGAGAGGGGGAGAACTTTGTATTGAGATTCAAAGAGAGAGAAGAAGCCATCTAGCTACTAACTATGGACCCAAAGGTCTGAGGTAAACTACTCACACTTCATCGGAGAGGCTAGGATGATGTAGAAGCCCTCCGTGATGACCGCCCTCTTCCGGCGGAGCTCCGGAACAGGCCCCAAGATGGGATCTCGTGGATACAGAAAGTTGCGGCGGTGGAATTAGGTTTTTGGCTCCTGTTCTGATCGTTTGGGGGTACGTGTGTATATATAGGATGAAGAAGTACGCCAGAGGAGCAACGAGGGGCCCACGAGGCAGGGGGCGCGCCCCCCACCCTCGTGACCGCCTCTTTTGTTCCTTGGAGCAGGGTCCAAGTCTCCTGGAACACGTTCGGTGAGAAAATCACGTTCCCGAAGATTTTATTCCGTTTGGACTTCGTTTGATATTTCGTTTCTTCGAAACACTGAAATTGGCAAAAAACAGCAATTCTGGGCTGGGCCTCCGGTTAATAGGTTAGTCCCAAAAATAATATAAAAGTGGTAAATAAAGCCCAATATAGTCCAAAACAGTAGATAATATAGCATGGAGCAATCAAAAATTATAGATACGTTGGAGACGTATCAGGCATCCCCAAGCTTAATTCATGCTCGTCCTCGAGTAGGTAGATGATAAAAAGAGAATTTTTGATGCGGAGTGCTACTTCGCATAATTTCAATGCAAATCTTCTTAATTGTGGTATGAATATTCAGATTAGAAAGATTCAAGACAAAAGTTTATATTGACATAAGAAATAATAATACTTCAAGCATACTAACAAAGCAATTATGTCTTCTCAAAATAACATGGCCAAAGAAAGTTATCCCTACAAAATCATATAGTCTGGCTATGCTCCATTTTCCCCACACAAAGTATTTAAATCATGCACAACTCCGATGACAAGCCAAGCAATTATTTCATACTCTAACTTTTTCAAAACTTTTTCAATCTTCACGCAATACATGAGCGTGAGCCATGGATATAGCACTATAGGTGGAATAGAATGATGGTTGTGGAGAAGACAAAAAGGAGAAGATAGTCTCACATCAACTAGGCGTATCAACGGGCTATGGAGATGCCCATCAATAGATATCAATGTGAGTGAGTAGGGATTGCCATGCAACGGATGCACTAGAGCTATAAGTATATGAAAGCTAAAAAAGAAACTAAGTGGGTGTGCATCCAACTTGCTTGCTCATGAAGAACTAGGGCAATTTGAGGAAGCCCATCATTGGAATATACAAGCCAAGTTCTATAATGAAAGATTCCCACTAGTATATGAAAGTGATAACATGAGAGACTCTCTACTATGAAGATCATGGTGCTACTTTGAAGCACAAGTGTGGTAAAAGGATAGTAACATTGTCCCTTCTCTCTTTTTCTCTCATTTTTTTTATTTTTATTTTTTATTTTTTTATGGCCTTTCTCTTTTTTTATTTGGGCTTCTTTGGCCTCTTTTTTTTCGTCCGGAGTCTCATCCCGACTTGTGGAGGAATCATAGTCTCCATCATTCTTTCCTCACTGGGACAATGCTCTAATAATGATGATCATCACACTTTTATTTTTCTTACAACTCAACAATTACAACTCAATACTTAGAACAAAATATGACTCTATATGAATGCCTCCAGCGGTGTACCGGGATATGCAATATGACAATGATGGAGTGTGTCATAATAAACGGAATGGTGGAAAGTTGCATGGCAATATATCTCGGAATGGCTATGGAAATGCCATAATAGGTAGGTATGGTGACTTTTTTGAGGAAGGTATATGGTAGGTGTATGATACCGACGAAAGGTGCGCTGTATTAGAGAGGCTAGCAAGGGTGGAAGGGTGAGAGTGCGTATAATCCGTGGACTCAACATTAGTCATAAAGAACTCATATACTTATTGCAAAAATCTAGAAGTTATCAAAGCAAAGTACTACGCGCATGCTCCTAGGGGGATAGATTGGTAGGAAAAGACCATCGCTCGTCCCCGACCGCCACTCATAAGGAAGACAATCAATAAGTAAATCATGCTCCGACTTCATCACATAACGGTTCACCATACGTGCATGCTACGGGAATCACAAACTTCAACACAATTATTATTTAAATTCACAACTACTCAACTAGCATGACTTTAATATTATCACCTCCATATCTCAAAACAATTATCATGCTTTAATCTTTTCTTAGTATTCAACACACTCAAAAGAAAGTTTCACAGATCTTGAATACCAAGCATATTATTATTAAGCAAATTACCATGCTATTAAGAGACTCTCAAAATAATTTAAGTGAAGCATGAGAGATCAATAGTTTCTTTAAAACAAATCCACCACCGTGCTCTAAAAGATCTAAGTGAAGCACATAGAGAAAAATTACTTAGCTCAAAAGATCTAAGTGAAGCATATAGAGCAAAATTATAACGCTCAAAAGATATAAGTGAAGCACATAGAGCAAAACTACTTAGCTCAAAAGATATAAGTGAAGCACATAGAGTATTCTATCAAATTTTAATTCATGTATGGCTCTCTCAAAAGGTGTGTACAGCAAGGATGATTGTGTCATACTAACAAACAAAGACACAGATAATACAAGACGCTCCAAGCAAAACACATATCATGTTGGTGAATAAAAATATAGCTCCAAGTAAATTACCGATGGAAGTGGACGAAAGAAGGGATGCCTTCCGGGGCATCCCCAAGCTTTGACTTTTTGGTGTCCTTGAATTATCTTGGGGGTTCCATGGGCATCCCCAAGTTTAGGCTCTTGCCACTCCTTGTTACATAATCCATCAAATTCTTACCTAAAACATGAAAACTTCACAACACAAAACTCAAAATAGAAAACTCGTGAGCTCCGTTAGCGAAAGAAAACAAAAGACCACTTCAAGGAACTTTAATGAACTCATTATTTATTTATATTGGTGTTAAACCTACTGTATTTCAACTTCTATATGTATTATAAACTATTTTACTAGCCATAGATTCATCAAAATAAGCAAACAACACACGAAAAACAGAATCTGTCAAAAACAGAACAGTCTGTAGTAATCTGTAGCTAGCACAAGATCTGGAACCCCAAAAATTCTAAAATAAATTTCTGGACGTGAGGAATTTATCTATTAATCATCTTCAAAAAGAATTAACTAAATAGCACTCTTCAAATAAAAATGACAGCAGTTCTCGTGAGTGCTAAAGTTGATGTTTTTTACAGCAAGTTCAACAAGACTTTCCCCAAGTCTTCCCAACGGTTCTACTTGGCACAAACACTAATTAAACACAAAAAACACAACCAAAATAGAGGCTAAATAATTTATTTATTACTAAACAGGAGCAAAAAGCAAGGAATAAAAATAAAATTGGGTTGCCTCCCAACAAGCGCTATCGTTTAACGCCCCTAGCTAGGCATAACAAGCAAGAATAGATCTAGGTATTGCCATCTTTGGTAGGCAATTCTTCAATTAGGCATCTACCATCTTTAGTAATTTCTTTATTTTTATTAATTATCAAACTTTTAGCCACAAGATCAAAAAATTCATTTGTAATAAATGGTTCCTTAATGATAGCAAAAAGATTGGGATGAATACTTATAGATTTAAGATCCGCAGTTTCCTTACTAGATGATTCACCCTTATTTTTAGAGACATACATAAGCTTGGCAATTTTAGTAGGAGGACTAGGAGTATTCTTTACGGAAGAAAAAGCGGTTCCCAAATTTGTAATGATACCCTCAAGTTTATCAATTCTAGTAGAATCTAAGTTCATCTTCTCATGAACTATGGGTTCCTTTTCCTTCATATTTTTCAAAGTCATTCCTACCTTAGATCCATATTGAGTAATTTGATTTTGGATCTTTTTATCTAGATTTTCAATTGATTCAATAGTAGCAACTTTATTTTCAATAATTTCAATTCTTTGCATAACATGCTCCAGAGTTAACATGGTTCCATTAACCAAAAGAGGTGTTGAGCCAAATAAATCTAACATAGCATTATAAGAATCAAAAGTATGGCTACCCAAGAAGTTCCCTCCGGTAATGGTATCGAGGAAATATCTATTCCAAGGATTAATACCTACATAAAAATTGCGGAGAAGAACTAAGGTAGATTGCTTTCTGGTAGATCTATTTTGAGCATTGCAAATCCTATACCAAGCATCTTTTAGATTTTCTCCCTCCCTTTGTTTAAAATTTAGAACTTCACTCTTGGGAGACAACGGAGAAGATATGAGACTAGCCATGATGACAAACAAACAAACTAGCACACGAGCAAACAAAAAGGCAAACAGAGAGGGAGGATAGAGAGAGAGGGCGAATAAAACGGCAAGGGTGAAGTGGGGGAGAGGAAAACGAGAGGCAAATGGCAAATAATGTAATGCGAGAGATAGGGATTGTGATGGGTACTTGGTATGTTGACTTTTGCGCAGTCCCCGGCAACGGCGCCAGAAATCCTTCTTGCTACGTCTTGAGCTTGCGTTGGTTTTCCCCAAAGAGGAATGGATGATGCAGCAGAGTAGCGTAAGTATTTCCCTCAGTTTTTGAGAACCAAGGTATCAATCCAGTAGGAGGCCACGCTCAAGTCCCTTGTACCTACACAAAACGATAGCTATTCGCAACCAACGCGATTAGGGGTTGTCAAGCCCTTCACGGTCACTTACGAGAGTGAGATCTGATAGATAGAATATTTTTGGTATTTTTGGTATAAAGATGCAAAGTAAAAAGTAAAGGAAAAGTAAATTGCAAAACAATATTAAAGTGATGGAGATTGATATGATGAGAATAGACCCAGGGGCCATAGGTTTCACTAGTGGCTTCTCTCAAGAGCATAAGTATTCTACGGTGGGTGAACAAATTACTGTTGAGCAATTGACAGAATTGAGCATAATTATGAGAATATCTAGGCATGATCATGTATATAGGCATCACGTCCGTGACAAGTAGACCGAAACGATTCTGCATCTACTACTATTACTCCACTCATCGACCGCTATCCAGCATGCATCTAGAGTATTAAGTTAAAAACAGAGTAACGCCTTAAGCAAGATGACATGATGTAGAGAGATAAATTCATGCAATATGAAATAAACCCATCTTGTTATCCTCGATGGCAATGATACAATACGTGCCTTGCTACCCCTTCCGTCACTGGGTAAGGACACCGCAAGATCGAACCCAAAGCTAAGCACTTCTCCCATGGCAAGAACTACCAATCTAGTTGGCCAAACCAAACGGATAATTCGAAGAGACTTGCAAAGATAACCAATCATACATAAAAGAATTCAGAAAAGATTCAAATATTATTCATAGATAGACTTGATCATAAACCCACAATTCATCGGTCTCAACAAACACACCGCAAAAAGAAGATTACATCGAATAGATCTCCACGAGAGAGGGGGAGAACTTTGTATTGAGATTCAAAGAGAGAGAAGAAGCCATCTAGCTACTAACTATGGACCCGAAGGTCTGAGGTAAACTACTCACACTTCATCGGAGAGGCTAGGATGATGTAGAAGCCCTCCGTGATGACGGCCCTCTTCTGGCGGAGCTCCGGAACAGGCCCCAAGATGGGATCTTGTGGATACAGAAAGTTGCGGTGGTAGAATTAGGTTTTTGGCTCCTGTTCTGATCGTTTGGGGGTACGTGTGTATATATAGGAGGAAGAAGTACGCCGGAGGAGCAACGAGGGGCCCACGAGGCAGGGGGCGCGCCCTAGGGGGGGCGCCCCCCACCCTCGTGACCGCATCTTTTGTTCCTTGGAGCAGGGTCCAAGTCTCCTGGATCACGTTCGGTGTGAAAATCACGTTCCCGAAGATTTTATTCCGTTTGGACTCCGTTTGATATTCCGTTTTCTTCGAAACACTGAAATAGGCAAAAAAAAGCAATTCTGGGTTGGGCCTCCGGTTAATAGGTTAGTCCCAAAAATAATATAAAAGTGGTAAATAAAGCCCAATATAGTCCAAAACAATAGATAATATAGCATGGGGCAATCAAAAATTATAGATACGTTGGAGACGTATCAGGTATCACACGTGTTGGGGATCTGCTCGAAGCCGATGGCTTCTCATGGGACAAACGAAAAGTGCAGGAAATGTTCGCCCCGGATGAAGCTCAAGAGATTCTTTAAATACCAGTTTGGGGACCGGGGGTGCAAGACTACTAAGCTTGGAACTACACCAAGAATGGTATCTTCACGGTCCGCTCGGCATACCATCTACGCATGAGCCAGAAGAGGGTAAGATCCGGACGGCCGGAGTCTTCATCCTCGGTGGCGGATCACAAGTCTTGGCTGAACCTTTGGGGCACGATCGCGCCGGGCAAAGTTAAAATCCATATGTGGAGGTTGATTCGGAACGAGCTTGCTGTGGGAGCGGAACTATTAAGGAGGAAGATCAAGCAGGGTGTTTTTTGCACTGTGTGTGGGCGGGAAGAAACAAACTACCATATATTCTGGGGTTGCGATCATTCTGCTAAGTTCTGGAAGATAATGCAGTCGGAATTGGGGGTATCGGTGGCGATCCCGCCGGAGTCAGCTTACTCCCAGAGTGCGTTGTCGAGATGGTTGATGTCGTGGTTCGCGGAGGCTACGGATGGCGAGCGAGCGGTCATGGTTCAGGGTGCATATGCGCTCTGGCTCGCGAGGAATAATGCACGCGATGGATAGTGGATCGAGGAGGCAGAGATGATAGTAAAAAGAGTCTTCCATCTAATGGGCGAGTGGCAATCGATACATGGCCGAAAGAGCAAGGAAAACACACCGGCGGTGGAGGAGAAATGGAGGCCCCTGGAGGAGGGGTGTGTGAAGGTAAACGTCGACGGAGCCACATCGAAAGGGGGGGACAGTGGTGGAGCCGGGCTGGTATTTCGGAACCATGATGGTGCTTTCTTGGGAGGCTTTTGCCATGTCCTTCCACTGGGAAGTGACCCCGCAAGGACTGAACTCCTGATGTGCAAAAGGGCCGCACAGGTGGCTGAGGAGCGGAACATTGCCAACCTACATATCGAGATGGACTGCAAGGAGGTCGTAAGGAGGTGGTATGTAAACTTCAAGGCACGCAAAAGGACTTCTCACCGCTGGGGCCTGTGGTGGAGGAGGTCAAGCGTCTGCTAGCCTCAAGGAAGAGCTGGAAGATTTCGTGGGTTAGGCGTGATGCTAATAAAGGTGCCCACTTGTTAGCTAGGGAAACAGTTTCAACTAAGTTAAGCAAGGTGTGGCTGCATGTGCCCCAAATTTTATTTTACAGACTATTTCAGACGAAATCCCCATATGAGGTGCTTAAATAAAGATGTGACTGAATTTCAAAAAAAAAATCAGTACCCTGAAAAAGTTCCAGTAGACACAAAAGAAAAGGAAGAGGCAAACACAGTATCCCCGCAAAAAAGAAAAAAAAAACAATCACACGACATTAACCGCGAAATGCGTCCGGACCGAGTGCGCGCCATCTGACCAGGTGACGGCGCCGTAAGCGTACCCCTTGCTGGCCCCAGCGCTCGCAAAACTCACCTCGTACGCCGCCGTCGTCCACCGCCTCGAGAACACCAGCCGCTCGGGCAACACCTTCAAAGACAGGCCCGCCGGTGCCTCGACGGTCGCCGTGTACGTGGCGTTGGGGGGGCCCACGTTCATGGCGGTGCGCGACACGGTGACCGCCTTCCCGGCCGCGAGCCTCGGCACGGAGATGGACGGGTAGTTGATGCCCGTGGCGATGAGATCCGGCGAGGGCGCGCCACGCGGGCAGGCGAACCCGGCGTCGCCGGAGACCATGCGAACGAGCTTGGCCTTGTAGCCGTAGTAGCAGAGGAAGTTGAGGTAGTCCTTTGCGGTGGTGTCGAACACCAGGCCCGGGCTGAGCGCCCGCAGCGGGCTGATCTCGCCGGCGCCCATGTCGTGTCCGGTCGCCACCGCGCCGGTGTTGCTCGCAACCGGCTGCCCGAGGTTGTTTCTCGTCGTCGCTGCAGCCACGATCGATCGCTTTGGTTAGAAATGCCAATCTGCTTTGCTTAAATTTGTCGAGACTACTAAGCTTTGCTTAAACCTGTGGTCATGAGAGCTGATCTGATCATGGACGGGGACCAGCCCGGGTGGGCCGACTTGACGAAGGCGCCGGCGCCTGCGACGTGCGGGCAGGCCATGGAAGTGCCGGACTTGATGGCGAATGCCGAGGCCTTGTTGCCGTCGGGGACGTCCGCCTTGTCTGTGGACGGCATCGCGGCGGCGAGGATGGTGACCCCGGGCGCCATTAGATCAGGCTGTCACCAAGAAAAAGAAACATCCTGTCAGAATGCAAGCTACTACAGTACTACAAATTAAATGCCAGATTGGATCTTTCTCTTCTGACCCATGCTGATTAATCATGTGAATTAATACTATTACTGACCTTGAGGATGGATTCGGTGAGACCACCAGGGCCGCGCGCTGAGAAGGACGCCACCATGGGCGCGGGCTTGAACAGCTTCACGTCCTCGGTCGGGAGGATCACGGCCGTCGGATTCCTGAACCAACCAGGGAAACATCCATACTTCCTTTCTGGTCAGTGGTCACTACTAGGCGTAACACGGAAGGAAAAACTCCGCTCCGTTGGGTGACTCACTTGGTGGAGTTGATGTAGTCGAGGATCTGCGCGCCCAAGTCGGCGCCCACCTGGGAGAAGGCGAAGCTGCCGGCATCGAACGGCACGTCCTTCTCCGTGTCGTCGATCAACACCAGCCCACTCGCCCCGGACCCCTCCGCCACCAGCTTCTTCACCCGCCGCGACACCATCGAGTTCGTGCCCACACACACTACGATCTTTCCGGCTACCTTCTGCACGTCCAACGATCCCGGATAACAGTTGCTGCAATGCAAATATGCAATACAAATTCGTGACCGACACGCTCAAAATTCATCCGTCTGCACACGTGACGCTGAGAGACGGACGCTTCAAAATGGTCTTGCTGTACCTTGCCTCGGACACCGGCGTGTACCGGCCTGCCGCTTGTGCTCCGGACACCAGAGGGAACCGGTCTCCGCTGAGGCTTTGGTTGGAGAAGTTGATGGCGACTCCCTGACATGGCGCCTCACGTTCAGGACGTCAGTCAGGTTGCAAGAACAAGAAGCATGGCAATGGCGACGCGTACCTTGACGACGTTCCCGTTGCCGAGGACGACGCTGGACTGGAAGGTGCGGTCGATGCTGGAAGCGGCGACGGTGAGGATCCACGGAGCGGAGTTGACGACCGTGTAGGGATTAGGGCCGTCGTTGCCGCCGGAGCAGACCACCAGGACGCCCCTCTGGTGCGCGTGGAACGCGCCCAGCGCGATGGGGTCGCTGAGGAAGTCGGACGCGAAGGCGGAGCTCATGCCGATGGAGATGGAGATCACGTCCACGCCATCGCTCACCGCGTCGTCGATGGCCTTGAGCAATGCAGAGCTAGAGCACCCGCCCATGGTGCACACCTTGTACGTGGCCACGCGGCTCGCGGGCGCGCCGCCCTTGGCCGCGCCCCGGGCCAGGCCGTAGTAGTCCGCGTCCGCCACGACCGTGCCCGCGGCCGTCGACGCGCAGTGCGTGCCGTGACCGACGGTGTCTCGCGGCGAGCCGGTCATCGCGGCCGTTACCGCGCCAAGGGAGGCGTTAGAGGACGTGGGCGCCGCCGAGCCGGGCTGGATGCCGTAGTACCGAGCCCCGATGAGCTTCCTGCGGCACACAATGCACGGTCGCAGAATTTAAGCCGTTGTGCACAACATGGCAAGTGTTGTTTTGCTAGTACATACTTGTTGCAGTTGCTCTTCTTGAATTCCGGGCCTTCCATGCACAGGCCTCGCCACCTCGCCGGCACGTCCCCCATCCCGGCGTCGTTGAAGCTCTGCGACTCCGGCCAGACACCTGACGACGTACGACATAAATCAAAAAGGGTTGCAGGCAATGCCGATGTCATAAGTCGCGCACGTACCGGTGTCGATGACGCCGATGATGACATCGCCGGAGGCACGGCGGCCGAGGCGGTCGGTGCGGAGGCCGGACTGCGTGTCGAGGAAGTCCCACGAGCGCGTGGTGTGCAGCTGCAGAGCGCGGTCCCGGAACACGGACACCACCCTCTCGTGGTCTGGTGGTGCAACAACCAAACAAAACAAAATTACCATCAACTCACTGGCGCACGATCATCATCACAACAAACAAAACCGCGACGAATGGACGGGAGGCCAGTCCGAACCGGACAGCGCGGCGGCCTCCTCCTCGGTGAGCTCGGCGGCGAAGCCCTCGAACGCGTGGTGGTAGCTATGCGTCAGCGACGGCGTGGATGGCCATGGCTCCTGCTCGCCGCTCGCCACGACGGACGACAGCATCTCAAGGTGGGCGGCGCGCACCGCCTCCACGTCGCCGGCTCCCGAGGAAGCGGAAGGACTCCCCATGTAGACGACATACGACTGAAACGATGATGCCCGTCAAACAAACCATGGCAACAATCGATCAACTCCTACCACTTCAGATATCGCATTTCAGGGTTCAGAGTTCAGACACATGCATGCATGGCCGGGTGCGATCTACGTACTATAACAGGAATAAGTCTACTGCTAGAGCTACCTCTTTGGTGTGCTGTGCTTCAGCTGAGAGGGATACCAGGAGGCGGTAGGCGAGGACGAGGATGACGAAGTGCGCGCGGTTCACCATTGATCCCTGCTCACTCCTAGTTTCCTGCTAGAAATGGAGTGATCGATATGATGCCTGCAGCATGCGCGCTGGGCGGGCCCAATTTGTAGCCTCCTTCCTTCCTTCCTTTTGGTTTGTTTATCGGAATCCGATTCATCTCAACCCTGACTGCTCTCTCTTTATCTTCCTTTTCTCTGGTGCTGCTGCTTTACCTCGCTTTTCTTTTCTTGTTGGGTCTAGTAGATATATAGAAGCTTCTCATGGAAACTGCTTTCTCCTCGTCGTCGTCGCTGATCGACCACATGGCCGTCTGAGATGATACCAAAATGCTGACAGATCGTTCTTCTTTTTCTTCTTCTGAAGAGATTGCTTGACACTGAGGGATGGAATATATGCGCTATGACACTCAGCCAGCCCTACTGTTGCAGCGATTCTCTCGGATGTAAAAGAAGGTTTCGATGCTTATATCTCAAGCTTTACTTAGTGCTTCTGCCCATGATTAGAGCTGACGAGTGAGCATTTGGACTCTACTGCTTCTTCACCAGTGGTTGCTGATCAGGAAGATAACTACTACTATATCACAAGGAAAGTGATGGATCGTAATGTCGGCCAAGAATCTTTTGCCGTGTCGTCGTGGTATTTAACCGCACATGTCGTTAAAGCCGCGCGGCAGTTAGGGGTGGACTAACGAGCAGCTCGGCTCGTTAAGCTTGTACTCGTTAAGCTCGTGCTCGTTAAGGCTCGGCTCGTTAAGCTCGTTAAGATTAACGAGCAGAAAACCCTGCTCGGCTCGGCTCGTTTGAAACTCGTTAAGCTCGTGAGCGCTCGCGAGCGCTCGTTAACAGATTATAATATGTTATGATATACATGATGAATGTGTAGGTATGGTTTCCAAGATGAAATATGATGACTACAAAAAGAAATGAAGTAGTTTGTTGCCTCATATGTCGATTAGATTAAATAGATGGGCTGAGATGCTATAAAAAGTTTGTCACATAAGATAAAAATATGTGTTGTGTTGTTGCTAACGAGCTTAACGAGCTACTCGTGAAACTCGTTAGCTCACTCGTTACGCTCGTTAAGCTTAACGAGCTATAATCAATGATTGGCTCTGTTCATTAAGAAGCGAGCTATGAGCTTAACGAGCCGAACTATCGAGCGCTCATTAAGCTCACGAGCTACGAGCTTTTGGTCCAGCCCTAGCGGCAGTGCTAACCATGTCGGTGCTGCCTAGTGTTGGACAACGCCGGGGCAGGTCATTTTCAGGCACCTTATCGAATTGCCTTTGGCAGGTGACACTCGTTTTCTGGTAGTTGAGCTCTCACCTCAGGCAATACAAAGACACATTGTCTATGGTCTCAGTCGAGTGAGACTTAACCATATTGTCTATGGTCTCAGTCGACTGAGACTTAACCGTCAAGTGACATTAGTAGTATATAAGAAGAAAAAAAACTGAAAATAACTTTTTTGTACGAATCTCCATACAAGATCAAAGGAATATAGCATCGAGTGAGACATAACGAAGTCATGTGTTTCTTCTTTTCTCAGCACTGCTTCTCTTTTTCTCTCTCTTATTAAGGATTTGTTTCATACTAGTATTATTTTCAGAGCACTGCCTATTTTTCCTTCTTGCTTTGGTATGGCAATATCAGGATGATCTGATGATGACTGTTTAATTTTATACTGGGGTGGAGATCCGAGACGGGATCACAGTCAGAAATTCATTGCCACTGGAGATGAGATGGTGGGGAGCAAAGAGAGGGATGTGAGGTTTAAGAGTGTCAAGTGCCAGCACATAGCAAAAGCTTTTTTGCTCCATGACAATGGCGCATCCAGTTCTCGCTATTCGGCCTGCCTGCCATTCTGTTTCAGGCCTGCCTACTGACTGACCAAGCAGACCCAGAATCAACTTAAGTGATGGTGTTCCTGTTCTTCAGTTATCATTTCAGTGGGAACTTGATGCATCGGAAGCTCCAGACGGTGAGTGTTATAAATAGACAGATAAAAAAATTGTTTCAGTTAAAATTGAACTGAGAAGTAGTAGATGACTGTAAAGAGTTTGAGGGGGGCGTACATTGTTGTTCTTGTTGTTCCTTCCTTGAGCATCAAGGGCCACAAAGGAGAGGGCTGGGTGCAGTATTCACATACTGGGCAGCGTAACCAACTGAGCAAGCAAACGGAGATTCGTTTGAGCTATCAAAGCCAGTGGAAACTCGTCTGAAAGTGCAGACTTTCAGCAAGCACGAAACCTGTCTGAAAACTGATGTTTTTGTTACCGAAGAAGGACCGACGTTCCTTTCAAGTTTTAAGCCACTGCATATTTGAGGGAAGATGGTGTCCAAGGACTAGTCGGCATTCCAATAGCATATTTGAAATAAATTAAAATTTTACAGAATAACAAACGGCAAAAAACATCCCAAAACTTGCTTCAGACAGACAGTTGTACAACATAGACTAACCACAGATAACAGCACATCAATCTGCTGCTATGGACACGCAAAAAGGTTTCATTATGGTAAAAAATTAATTGCATTATAACCGATTGCGTGTTTCAGAACAGAAAAATTGTACAAACGAAACAAACACCAATGCATTAGAGGAACGCAACACGTAGGTTTACAGAGGAATGGTACGGACCAGCTGTCCGACATCATGTGCCGGTCACACGTTCTTGAGCTTCTTCATCTTGGACGGTGGCCACCTGCCCTTCTTCCTCAGCCGCCTCTTTTGGACGAGCCGCTTGCGCCGCTGCCTCAGCTTCTTGGCCACCTTCATCCGTGCCCTCTGCTCCAGGATCATCTGCTGCTTGGACTCGAACGGCATGTCCTCGATCGAAGCCACTGGTTTTGGCTTCTCTGGTTGCTCTGCCGCATCAGTTGGACCAGCCTCTGCAGAAGCGTGGACAACCACGGGCATCTTCTTGGCAAGAGAAACATGGCTGACTGAGGCGCCGGTCTTGCACTGAAGTCTCGAGGCTACAAAGAAGAGCAATGACAAACGACACTTAGTAGGATCTTTGCTTACACCGATGTAAACATTGAAATTCTGAGCTTATGTATGTCACATGATTCGTAGCATATGTAATGTGCACCAGCAAAATTTATTGTGCTCTCTACTATCATTAGATGGAATTGCTACAGAAAAGATATGGCCTGTCTATGCTTACCTGATGTACACATTGACATACTGAGCTCATGTATGTCACATTGCTCATAGCATATGTAATGCGCAGTAGCTAATTTTAGTGTGCTCGCTACATCATTAGATGGAGCTGGTAAAGAAAACATATGGCATGTAAACTCAATTACTCGTCTGTAGCAACTTGCAAACCGCGAGCTGCCACGGTGTGCTTACGGATTTCATAAGACATCAAGTGTCCGTAGCGGTGGCCTATGCTCATAAGACAATTTATAGTAGCACTAAGTTTGAAAGGAGCAACCTTCTGAGGTAGTAAATGTAGGCTAGCAGAGAAAAATGAACATTCTTCCAAGAGACTGGTGCAGACAGATTCTTTGAATAAATTCCCGGGCGAGCCATTCCCATCGAGGACAAGCTGAAACGCCGCGACTAAAATTACGCACGCCCGGACTAATTCCTCCACCGATTTCGTTATCATATTTCGCGACAAGGGATCACCCAGTAAGTACTTGGCCATGGAACATCAACGAACGTACGGGACAATGGCGGGATGAGGCATAACGGCAGCTTACCGAGGTAAGGGAAGGCATTATTGCTGGCGGCGGTGGCGGTGGCGGTGGAGCTGGAGAGAGCTCGGGCACGAGGAGCGGAGGAGGGGGAGGGGGCGAGGAAGGAGACGGTGGGGGACAGGAGGAGCGCCATGGCTGTGGATTTGGGTTCCGGCCTATCCTATGCGGAGGAAGGCCACCTCTGCTGGAGGGATAAGCCTGTACAGGGAGAGTGCACTGCGGTCTGATCAGAAATCAACGGACAGAGTTAGTCGCGCTTGAAAAGGGCTGAGATGCTCCTCACGTAAGAAAACAATAAAGCACAGCATTTCATATATATATTTTCAACTTAATATCACAGCATTTGATTTCATTTTACCGTGGACGTATTATTTTTCAACTATTCTATGTGAGCGCACATGTTGTAACATGTTGCATGGCTATTGTTTTAGGGTTTTTTGGTTGCACAAATATCACCAAAGATGGCCACTTGATATGCATTTTAAATAGTGTAAGAGCATACCAAAACGTTTCTGACCGCTAAGAGCAACTCTAACATAGACACATATCTGCCAGCTAGCTTTCATATTTGGTGGTTGGACGAGACGATATAACAAGCCCTCCATCCATCCAAGTATTGGTACCACAGACATTTCAGGAGACACACTTTCTTTAGCCGCTGCCATTTGGTGTCACCCCTGCTGGTCGGACTGCTATGAGTCGTTCCTAGACTTCCCATACTTCGCTGCAGCCCCACAACTGTTTCTCACCATCTGGTCGTGCCACTCCTTCCACCGCTCGATCTCAAGGTGTTCGACGACTTAGGGCATCTCCAGCCGTTGGCCCCCCAGGAGGGGCAAAAAATCGCCCCCTGGGGACGCACCGGCGCTAAACCGCGCATTGGGGGCGTGATGCCCCCCAGTCGCGGCCCCAGCGGGTTTTTAAAATGTTCAAATTCGGCGCAAACACAACGCAAACACGGGCGAGTTCGTTCAAATTTAAACATATTTTACAAAAAAAAGAAAAAAACTACCGCGGGCTACCCCCGCCGTCTCCCTCGCCGCCCGCCTCGCCGCCCGCCCACGCGGTTCTACATGCCGAGGAGGCTGTAGAACCGCGTGTAGTCACCGCCGCCGCCATCATCGTCGCCCCGGCCTACGCCTTCGCCGTCCCTGCTGCATCCCTCCCCCGGTTGGCGCGGCGGGTTGGACGGTCCGGGGGCGTCGTCGTCGTCGCTATCGAGGAGGACGACACCGTCCTCGTCCTCGCGCCCACGTTTGCGGGCGGCGATCTCCTCCAGGGCCCGGCGCTGCCGGATCATCTCCTCACGCAGGTAGTCATCGCGCGACCACCGCATGGCGTCCTCGTCGGAGAAGCTGCGCCGGGCTATCTCCTCGTACTCCGGGGGGAGGCTGGACTCCACCTTGGGCTCGACGAGGGCGCCGGAGCTGCGGGTACGCGCGCTGACAGGCGTGTCCTGGGGCTCCGGCTTGACGGGGCGGAGGTGGAGGCAGGGAGAGCCGTCGGACGAGGAGGAGGAAACCCTGGTCTCCATGCGCCTCGGCGTCCAGGAGCTTCCCCGGCGGCGTGAGAAGGACGGGGGAGCGGGGTACTCGAGGCGCGGCGTGTTGCCGCCATCGATGTACTCGAGGACGGACTCCAACGTGCGCCCGGGCACGCCCCACCACCGACGCCGGTCGGCGGCATTGAACCTGCCGGAGGGCACGACGCTGTTGGTGGCCTCGAACTGCTCGTCGTGCCGGCGACGGAAGTACGGCTCCCAGATTGGGCTGTCGGGGACGTACCGGGGCCCCTCCCTCGCCGCACGCGGCAGGGACGAGCGGATGCGTGCGATCTCCGCAGGCCGCGCCGCGCCGGTGGGTACCGGGGGCACCGGCACGCCGCCGGCGCTGATCCTCCACGCCCCGGGCACCCGCATGTCCGGCGGGACCGGGTACTCGGCCTCGAAAAGGAGGCGAGCCTCGTCCTAGTGCAGATGACGGCGCCCGAAACCCTTCGCCGCCGTGCCGTCTCCTGGGAAACGCTCGGCCATGCTTTCTCAACTGGTGACGGCATGAGGAGGAAAGGGGGAGAAATGAGCGCGTCGTCGATGGATGATCGGGATGAGTCTCTCCGGCGCGCTTGCAGTCGGCTTTTATAGGCTGAAAGTGCGTTATATCGACTAGAGGGGGTGAATAGGCGATTTTTATGAAAGTCTTCAAAACATGAGAGTTATGAAGACAAACAGCGAAGAGTATGCCTATTACTATGCAGCGGAAGTTAGATTACACTAGGCCAGCCATGGTCATGTATTCAATAGAGTGAAAGCACAATGACAAACAGCTTCAGTGTAATAAGGATCAGGCAGGAAGAAGTTATGAAGCCAAACAGATCATACTTTCACGTTGTGAAGACATAAAAGCAAGCATGCAATGGCTTCACAATGAGTAACAGTAAGAGAAGGAAGTGAAGATAAAACCAGTGACTCGCTGAAGACAATGATATGTTGGACCAGTTCCAGTTGCTGTGAAAACTGTACGTCTGGTTGGAGCGGCTAGGTATTTAAATCTTAGGACACACAGTCCCGGACACCCAGTCCTGAACACACAGTTCAGGACACCAAGTCCTCACCGTATTCTCTTTGAGCTAAGGTCACTTAGTCCTCGCCCAATCACTCTGGTAAGTCTTCAAGGTAGACTCCCAAACCTTCACAGACTTCGTTCACTGGCAATCCACAACGTCTCTTGGATGCTCTGAACGTGACGCCTAACCGTCTGGAGGATTCACAGTCCTCAAGTGTAATAAGTCTTGAGATCACACAGACACGAAGACTTAAGTGATGCCCTATTTACTCTGGCTTTGGGTGGTTAGGGCTTTTCTCCTCACTAGGAATTTTTCTCTCAAAGGCTTCGAGGTGGGTTGCTCTCAAACGACAAAAGCCATGCACTGAAATCTGAGCAGCCAACCGTTTATGGTTGTGGGGGTGGGCTATTTATAGCCACTTGGCAACCCGACCTAATTTGTCCGAAATGACCCTGGGTCACTAAGGAACTGACACGTGTCTCAACGGTCACATTTCGAACTCTCATGACAACTTTACTTGGGCTACAAGCAAAGATGACTTGTCCGGCTCTGGACAAGATTCACTCTCATTGTCTTCACTCGAAGACATAGGTTTTTGACTTAGGCATCACTTCAGTCATTCTGACTGGTTCTCCTGGACCCCACTTAACAGTACGGTGGTTCCTATGACTCAACACAAAATAAAAAGAACTATGAAAGATCTAAGTCTTCGAGCTACATAGGCTTCATAACGTATCTTCTTTTGTCATAGTCTTCAATGTGAATCTCTTCATATACCACCTTTGTCTTCAATGTCTTCATACATTTTTAGGGGTCATCTCTGGTAGTAAAACCGAATCAATGAGGGACTTCTACCTGTGTTTTCCTGCAATTCTCACAAACACATTAGTCCCTCAACTAGGTTTGTCGTCAATACTCCAAAACCAACTAGGGGTGGCACTAGATGCACTTACAATCTCCCCCTTTTTGGTGATTGATGACAAACTAGTTGAAGTTTTCAACGGGGAATATAAAGTGTGAAGTTTGTAAAGGATAGGGAATTGTCTTCATAAGTTGCAAGGGCTCCCCCTGAAGATGTGCATATAAATTAATTTGCTTTTGGAATGCAAATGCACATGGCAGGTTGTACTTGTGGAGATCCACTTCAGCTTATGATGACAATCCACTATGCATGTGAAAGTATATGAAGATAATGACATGCATAATGGAAAATGGACGTCTGCAGAATGAGATAAGTGCGGAATTTATCGTCGCACATGCGGAATTTATCTTCGCAAACAGAGTGGCAAACAAGTAGCAGACGACCATCGAGTTTTAGTGTTTACAACTCAAAGAACCAAATGAAGCAAAATCAAGAGTTGTAAACACGAAGCAAAATATAACAAAACATAAGGCACCCGCCCATATTGACCCGCTTGAAGACTATAAACATCATATGCTTCTCCCCCTTTTGTCAGTAATGACCAAAAAGGTTTGAAGACATAGAGTTTTCTACGCGTTTCCAGGCGCAGCAGGGTCGGTGGAGTTGTTTGGCGGTGCAGAGCTTGGATGTGCTGGAGCAGGTGGTGGTGATGTAGCATCGTCGTCTTCATCAATGATCCTTGCAGTAACTGTGGCAGCATATGAAGAAAACTCAGAGTCTTCAAGTGATGGTGTGTTGCGCATCACAGCCCTTCTAGGAGGTGTGGTGTCAAACTTGAAACGTTCTGTGAAGCCATCCTCTTCAAGTTCAGCTTCAGTACATATCATTGAGAGCCCTTTCCATGTACGACGGCAGGTTTCGTGTGTAACGAAGGCATTCTTGGTGGCAAGGTTTCGAAGACGATTGGCATCCACCAAGAGGCTCTTCATCTGACGTTTTAGCCAGTCGTGATGCCTATCCTGCTTTTGGTGAAGGGCCACAAGAAGCTCTCGGTCAGTGAGGACACGAGCACGGTTCTTGGGTCTTGGAGCATTTGTGCTGTCTGTGGCTTCAGTAGATGCTGGTGCACGTGTAGTGCCAGCCAACGGATATACCCTGGATATGGCTTCAATACCTTCAACATTCTGCGTGAAGCTCTGGTGTTCTGCATTCTGAAGACTTATTGGTTGCTTGTCAGGCTCAGGATATATAACTTCAGCAGAGGTATCCACATCTGGCAAGAAGATCCGATGGTTTCGGGCAGAGGGCTGATACGAGATCGCAGAGTGCAGTTTGATCAGCCTCATCACCCAAGGAGCATAGAACTTCAAACCAAATAATTCTGAGCCTGACGCTGCAAGTTGGCGTATGAAGAGATCATGTGTGTTGAAGCATTTGCCATGCAGGATATAGAATATGAGAGTCTTCATTGCACCTTCAATCTTTGCATTTGGAGAGTGCCCCTTAATGGGCCAGAGAGTCCGCCGGATGATGTGATATATGGTCCTGGGAAGGTACTCTAGGTCTTCAACGAAGAACTCAGTAGGATAAGGTGCATCATGAGGCAATGGCTTCATCATTGAGAGCATCTGACTCATATTGGGTTCAGGCCTCTGGAATATGCTCTTAATAGCTTCAGAATGTAGTTGACAGCCTTCCTCGAAGAATTCGCCTGGAGTGGGCAGGCCGGTGAGCTCAATGATATCAAATGCATTGGCTTCATGATAGACATTGCCAGTCATCCACTCCAGGATCCAAGTCTTCGGATCTCTGTTGTATCCTTTTATATGAAGGGTGGCATAGAACTGAAGCAGAAGCTCTTCATTCCAGTGCTCTTCATCAGTCACAAAAGGCAGCAGACCCACTTGCCTGAAGCAATCCAAAGCTTCCTCAAGACATGGCAGACCAGCAATGGCTTCAACCTCAAGGCGCTTGTGCGGGAAGATGCGGCCTTGGTTGTATAAGATGCATGAATAATAGCTGCGCTGAGAATAGCTCCAGAACCTATCTGATACAATCCTTTCCCTTGAATAGGGGTTCTTGGAGCTATTGAAAAATGTATTGTCTGCCTTGAAGCTGTTAATATCAAAGGAGCCAGGTGCTGATGCAGGACCTGGGAACCTTGGAAGCCTTGGGACTGGCTTCTGGACATGAGGCCTGTGCTCAATATGATAATCAAACTGTGGACCTGCAGCAGACTCAGGAACAGAAGCGTCAGGCTCAGTAGCTTCACTGTCTGCTGAAGCATTTGGTGGGGCGGGCTCCACATTGGCTTCAGTGTTTGTGGTGGCAGCCGCAACATTTCCTTCCTCCGCTTGTGTAGTTGGAGGGACAACTTCAGGCACATTCTCCCGGAGAACTGCATCTTGATGAAGCGGGGAAGTGGGTTCTGGTGGTGCTTCTTCATTGTCTTCGGCTGATGCAGCCGGAATTTCTGCAGAATGGACTTGAGGCCTTGAACCTTTGCGAAGCCTACGGAACGCAGACGACGCTTGTGGGGTTGGAGTGGGTTGGGCCTCAAAGTCTTCTTCCTCCTGAGGGCGATCCTCCCATGACTCATCTTGTGCCATTGGCGTCAGAGGACGAGCAATACTGATGAGTTCGCTTGTTTCAAGCGGAGGAAGGGCTGCATCATCTTGTACATTGTCTTGGTGACCAATGTCTTCAGCAGCTGTGGGGTCGGCTACTGGAATATCTTCGGCTTCAGGAGCCTCTGTGGGAGTAGGCTCATGAACTGTCAGTCGTCTTTCTGCATTGGGGTGAATGACAGAGAGGGGTTCAACCATCAAGGGCTCTGTGGGAGCAGCCCGAGATTTCTTGATCTTGCGCTTCTTTTTGCCGGGGGCAGTAGGAGAGGCTTCAAAGCTCTTCCTTTTTCTGGCTTCAGCCTCTGCAGTTCTTGTCTTCTTTAGCTCTGAAGCTGTTGACCGGCTCTTTGGCTTCGAGCCAGTCATTGCAGTGGGGAAGACAATTTGAACCGCTTCTTGCCTAGGTGCCTCTGGTTCATTCACAGCAGGCTTCTTCTTCTTCTTCGCGGCCATCTTGGGGTCGTTGCCAGGACGCCCAAGTGCCTTGCGCTTTTCAGCCTCGTTGTAGGCTTGAACACATCTTTCTGCCAAAGACTTCATCCGCTCACGTGAGCCCTGAGCTTCTGCACGCTTCTTCAAAAAAATTTCTTTGAGCTCATGCAGCATGGTTTTGAAGCTCTTCACTTCCTGCATGCTGAGCCTGGCCATGTGCTTCTTGAACTGAGCCTTTTCATGATCAATTTTCTGCTTCAGCTCAACGATGCGCTGAGCAATGACAAGTTCTGAAGCAATTGCGCCTTGGAAGGCGACACTGAGGCCAACTGGCAGCTGCAGATCATTGAAGCTTATGTCTGATGAGTCAAACCATTCATCGATGAAGCTGTGGATGATGGCGACATCAAAGAGAGGCAGATTATTGAAGATTTCAGCTTCTTCTTTGCTTTTGATAAGCTGCTCTAGAGCGTCATCTCCCAGATTTTCATCGCTTGATAGATCAATGGCTTCGCTGCGCAGAATGGCAGCAGCAGTGAGCTCTTTGCCTGTTTGTTGCTGGGGCTCCTTTTCCTTCAGGGGCTTGGAGACGTGGGATACGTCTTCAGACTGCATACTGACTTCAGGAGGTGCAATTTTCAATGGCTTCGCCCTTGAGATTTTTGAGACAGGGGCCGGCTTTGAAGCTTTTGGTTTCTTTGTCTGCTTTGGCTTCGGCACAGCAGGAGCTTCATCAGACTCAGAGTCAGCTGGAGGGTCATTTACGGCAGTCCCTTGGACTAAGATGTGGGTGATCAGGCCCTCAAGATTGGCAAACGGACCGATGACATTGGGTTCCGCGTCGCGTGTGCCATCTGCCCTTGGTGCGGAGGGACCAGGGTTGAAGTCTAACTCAAATTTCTTCTTGTTTAGCTTCGCTGACTGTTGGTCAAACTAAAAGTTGCGCTTGAAGAGATTGTCGTCACGACACCAGAGAAGTGACGACGAATGTGCATCATCAGGCTGTGGTCCTCGGACCATGCATGGGTAGAAGCCCTGAGCAATGGCTTCATCTCTGGTCTTGGGTACGAGGTTCTTGTATAAGATGTCCCCCCATGGCTTCTTGATGGCACTCTTTTCCGCATACTCCTGAGTGATGAAGCGGTATTTGAACCACTATTCTGCCCAATAGCGTCGAATCCATTGGATTCGGGTCTTGCGCTGCCCATAGCTCTCTTCTGGATCTGTTTTGTACATTTCTGCCAAATCTTCAGGCAGATCTTTGGAAGTTCCCTCACGTCTCTGTCTGCCCCCCTTCCTTGCTGCTGCTTCTGAAGCCATAAACTTTAACTTGAAAGGCTTCAAAGGCTTTCTTTTTCTGGACCAACAGGAACTGGCTTCAGGAGAGGTTATGTGATGCTGTAGGAATTCTGCAAATGAATGCAGACTATGAGAACCAAAGGATTCTCCCACGGACATGTACCTGTGACAGCATTAAGGTGCGAGGGAAGGGGAAGAGGTCATATGCATTCTCAGAAGGTTTTGAAGATTAATCAGTTTAGAAGACATTGACCTCATCGTGCGAAGACATTCACTCATAGATAAGAAGTTGGTTCCAGATTTGTACGAACCCACAGATCAGTACAAGTGAGGAATCTAACTACTTTATGAAGCACAAGTGAATATACTAGGCATGTCATGAGATGCAGCGAGAGATCTAACTAGTGTGAAGAGAAACTTCTTATGGTAGAAAGTGACAGAACCATGAGATCAAAGGGGCTGTAAAAAGAAGTTTTATTTACCACACTGGAACTGCTAGACGGAAGGGAGTTGATGCCGAGCAGTTCAGTCCTCCATGCCCTAACTTGGCGACGGAAAACACCTACGGCGACGGCGGAGAGGACGATGTCCGCGGTCGGCGTGAGGACGGCGTTGGAGAGGTTGTGGCAGCGAAGCGCTTCGTCTCTGGCGTCGTCGAGTGCTAGCGGTGGCGCTAGGGTTCGTGCGAGGGTGGAAGAAGGAGATAATGACCGCGGTAAGTGTGAATTTATAGGCTCAGGGGCGGCACTGTGCTATTACACAGGTGCCCCTGGCGGTTCGCATTTGAGGAACGCGTGGCCAGTTAGCGGAAGTTTGGGGTTTGTTCCACGTCCCACGCACACCTAAATTGTCGGGCGGTCGTTCCTGCTTCTCCGGATTTTATGTGGAGGAATGAGCATTAAAAACGGACTTTATGGTTGTCTCTATATCTTCAGCTGACAAGGACACAGTGAAGACATTCGACAATTTCAATAGAATGCATATGACTTGGAGAGATAGAATTTGAGATAGAAAGCATAGAGAGATTAGGGTCCGATCACATTCACTTAGTTCAAAAGATTCAACCAAGAAGACATAACTATAAGTGAATGCTGTAGAGGACAGAACACTAGTATGTATATATTTATATAATCAATGTGGTAAAGATAATCATGAAGACATGTTGAGTTCGAAGCCAAACCAAATGTGAAGATATTGCAAGGAAACGCCATGAGTGAAACACTTTAAAATGGAACGTTTGGTGGTGGCGTTACCCACCGTATAGGAAGTATTAGACCCAGACACGACGCACAATTATCATGGCGCTCCAAAGTCAAATTCCACATTAATGTATTCACACTTAGAATGTATGTCTTCATTGATTGAAGATATACTCTACTTTGTGTGTTGTACATCTAAGTCATCAATATGCATAAGTGTTAGGATGTGTGCCTGATCACAGGACATTTAAGGATTCCAAGATATTTAGCTCACACCGTAACTTGCAAAACCTCTTCTCATCCAAGGGCTTGGTGAAGATATCTGCCAATTGCTCTTCAGTGTTGACGTGTATGATATCAATGTCTTCCTTCACAATATGATCTCTGAGAAAGTGATGACGAATTTCAATGTGCTTTGTCTTCGAGTGCTGAACTGGGTTGTTGGCAATCTTGATGGCGCTTTCATTGTCGCAGTATAGTGGCACCTGCTTCAGATGAATGCCATAGTCCTTGAGTGTTTGCTTCATCCACAGAAGCTGAGCGCAGCAAGATCCAGCAGCAATGTATTCAGATTCAGAAGTGGAGAGAGATACACAGTTCTGCTTCTTTGAAGACCAACATACAAGTGATCGTCCCAGAAAGTGACATGTGCCTGATGTAGACTTGCGATCAACCTTGTCACCAGCATAATCAACATCTGAAAATCCAACCAAATCAAACTCTGAGCCCTTTGGATACCATAATCCTAGAGTTGGGGTGTGAGCCAAATATCGAAGAATTCGCTTCACAGCTAAGTGATGCGACTCCTTTGGTGCCGCTTGAAATCGAGCACACATGCAAACACTAAGCATGATATCTGGTCTAGATGCACATAAACAAAGCAAAGACCCAATCATGGAGCGGTATACCTTTTGATCGAACTCTTTACCATTGTCGTCAGGACCTAGATGATGTTTGGCTGGCATTGGTGTTGTGAAGCCTTTGCAGTCTTGCATACCAAACTTCTTCAGGCAATCTTTGAGATACTTCTCTTGAGATATGAAGATGCCATTGCGCTGTTGTCGTATTTGAAGACCAAGGAAGAACTTCAGCTGCCCCATCATGGACATCTGATATTGCTCTTGCATCATATATCCAAACTCTTCACTGTACTTCTGATTGGTGCAGCCGAAGATAATGTCATCCACATATATTTGGCACACAACCAGTTCACCATCATATGTCTTCGTGAAAAGAGTGGGATCCAGGGAACCAGGTATGAAGCCTTTGCTCTTCAGGAAGTACTTGAGTGTGTCATACCAGGCCCTAGGGGCTTGTTTGAGGCCATACAGTGCCTTGTTGAGCTTGTATACCATGTCAGGATGTTTTGGATTTTCAAAGCCAGGCGGTTGTGCAACATACACTTTTTCTCCAATCTTGCCATTGAGAAAGACACTTTTCACATCCATTTGATATAGAAGTATGTTATGATGATTTGCATAGGCCAGCAGTATGCGTATGGCTTCAAGCCTAGCCACAGGAGCAAATGTTTCATCGAAGTCAATGCCCTCCACTTGAGTATATCCTTGAGCAACGAGACGAGCTTTGTTTCTGACAACTTGACCATGCTCATCTTGTTTGTTGCGATATATCTATTTAGTGCCTATAATGTTGTGCTTTCGTGGATCAGGACGCTTAACCAGTTCCCATACATTATTCAGCTCAAACTGTTAAAGCTCTTCTTGCATAGCTTGAATCCATTCAGGTTCCATGAAGGCTTCTTCAACTTTCTTGGACTCTGGTATTGATACGAATGCAAAGTGCCCACAGAAATTTGCTAGCTGAGTTGCCCTTGAACGAGTGAGTGGACCAGGTGCATTGATGCTGTCAATTATTCTGTCAATCTGCACTTCATTGGCAACACGAGGATGTATAGGGTGAAGACTTTGCTCTTGCTGATCTGTGTTGTTGTTGGGAGGAATGTCTTCAGACTGAGCAATGTCTTCATGTTGATCAGGTGCTGAGATGATAAGTTCTTCTTCAGGATGAGCTTCAGAAGGTATAATCTCTCCAGTTCCCATAAGCTTGATTGATTCACTAGCTGGAACTTCATCTAGAACATTTGGCAGTTGCTCTCTTTGTGAACCATTTGTCTCATCAAACCGCACATCCACTGTTTCAACCACTTTGTAATGGAAGAGATTGAAGACTCTGTAGGAGTGTGAATCCTTTCCATATCCAAGCATAAAGCCCTCATGTGTGCTTTTGGTGCAAACTTTAAGGTGTGGTGTGGGTCCTTGATCCAGCACCTTGCTCCAAATACTCTGAAATAACTGACATTTGGCTTCCTGCCAGTTAGGAGTTCATAAGATGTCTTGTTCAGAAGCTTGTGAAGATAAACACGATTGATTGTATGGCATGCAGTATCAATGGCTTCAGTCCAGAATTTTCTTGGAGTCTTGTATTCATCTAGCATTGTTCTGGCCATCTCAATGAGTGTTCTGTTCTTGCGTTCGACGACGCCATTCTGCTGCGGCGTGTACGGAGCTGAGAATTCATGTGTGATGCCCAAGGTATCAAGATATGTATCAAGACCAGTGTTCTTGAATTCAGTTCCATTGTCACTTCTGATGTGCTTTATCTTGGCGCCAAAATTGTTCATAGCTCGATTGGCGAAGCGTCTGAAGACATCCTGCACTTCAGTCTTGTAAAGGATTATGTGCACCAAGTATATCTAGAGTAATCATCAACAATGACGAAGCCATAGAGGCAAGCAGAAGTAGTAAAAGTTGAGTAGTGAGTGGGACCGAAAAGATCCATGTGGAGCAGTTCGAAGGGTTGTGTAGTAGTCATGATTGTCTTCGAAGGATGTTTTGCCCTTGTCATCTTCCCTGCTTCACAGGCACCGCATAAGTGATCTTTCTTGAACTTGACGCCCTCGATGCCTATGACATGCTTCTTCTTCGCAAGAGTGTGGAGGTTCCTCATGCCAGCATGCCCAAGCCTCCGATGCCAAAGCCAGCATTCTGAAGCTTTTGCAAAAAGACATACTGCAAGTTGTGGTCCTGCTGAGAAATCTACCACATACAAATCACCTTTTCGATACCCTTCAAACACTAGAGACTTGTCAGATTCCATTAGTACTGGGCAACGATATTTTCCAAACATTACGATCATGTTCAAATCGCAAAGCATTGAGACAGACATTAAGTTGAAGCCAAAGGATTCAACAAGCACGACTTTATCCATGTGTTGATCCTTTGAGATTGCAACTCTACCTAGACCCAATACCTTACTTTTACCAGTATCAGCAAATGTGATGTGGCTCTTGTCGGATGGACGTAAGGTTGAGTCCATAAGAAGGCTTCTTTTGCCAGTCATGTGATTTGTACACCCACTGTCAATAATCCATTTTGAAGACTTTGAAGTCGCTGGTGTCGTACCCTACAGTGCAGTTAGGGGGATAGACTTCACGAAGAGAATTGTGAAGCAAAAACATTTGACGAACCAGTGGGTTATGAAAACTTAGATCCAGATTAGGACTAATAGGGAGAGTAGCATGCGATTCAGGAACGAGGTACATAATGATGCCATTCGGGCATTTTATCTTGCGCCCTACAAGATTTTTAAGGTCCCCAGCAATAGCATCAGAAGATTTTGTTTTTCTACTGGAGACCTTTCCCTGCAAAAGAGAGTTAAGCTTTCTTAACCACCCACATCTTCAAGGATGGCTTAAAAGCAATAAGTCTAAGTGCAGCATCTGAGAATTTTGGCTTTGAAGCCTTAGCAAACAGTCTAGCAGGTGGACAATAATACTCATAGGAATAAGCAGAATAATTTTTGGTCATATGAACATGACGATTCGAAGAACCGCTGTCATATTCATATGCCTGAGTATGGTTTCCCTGCAAAACATTTGCGTTAGTGTGACTCAGGTGAGTCCTCTGTTTGTATGAAGCCTTAGGACTATATGAAGCCTTTGGTCTGATGTTTGTCTTCTTCAAGTGAGGTGTCATAAAGACATTCACAGAAAGATTTTCCAGACACTTTTTCGGAACCCAGATCTTCTTCATAGGTGGTCCATTCCTGCAGTTAGTACCAATGTACCTGGCAAATACTTCACCATTCTGATTCTTAAACAGTTTATAGTTGCATCAAAGGATTCATCAATGATAATGGGGTTAGCACAAGTGAAGCCAGATAAATTGGATGGATCTGCTGAAAGTTCCTTTGCAGCAACCCATGTGGTTTTGGGGTACTGCTCAGGTTTCCAGTAAGAGCCATCTGCATTTATTTTCCTCACGAACCCAACACCCTCTTTCCTAGGGTTTCGGTTCAGAATCTGCTTCTTGAGGACATCACATAATGACTGATGTCCTTTAAGACTTTTGTACATCCCTATTTCAAGCAATGTCTTCAACCTAGCATTCTCATCAGCAATAGCAGTGGTATCCTCAGCAGAGGGGTTAGTTACCACATCAACAGTTGAAGATATTGGAACAGCAGTAGCAGTGGAACATTCAGCAACAGAAGTAGCATTATCACGTTCAATGCATTTAAGACATGGTGGTTCAAATCCTTCCTGAGCGGGACTGATCTGTTCGGCGCGAAGTGACTCGTTTTCCTTTTGAAGATCTTCATGAGCCGCTCTCAATTTCTCAAGTTCTTGCTTCCTTTAAAGATAATCATAGGAAAACTTTTCATGAGTTGTTGAGAGAGTATCAAGACGATCTTCAAGTTTCTGATACTTAACGTGAAGGTTTTTTATGTCTTCAATTAAGGATTCAGATCGAGTCATTTCAGCACCCAATAGATCATCGCTTCTGTCTAACAGTTTTTGAATATGTTCCATAGCATTCTATTGTTCAGTTGCAATTTTAGCAAGTGTTTTGTAGCTGGGTTTTGAATCACAGTCAGAGTCATCGTCACTAGATGTTTGATAGCGAGTAGTGCGTGTGTTTACCTTGGCACCGCGTGCCATGAAGCAGTAGGTAGGAGTGGAGTCGTTGTTGTCATTTGCGTCGGTGTCGGTGATGCAGTCATTGTCTTCAATGTTGAAGATGGACTTGGCGACGTATGCTGTAGCCAGACTCGCAATGCCAGAATCAGACTCCTCCTCAGACTCCACCTCTGCCTCCTCAGATGCGGACTCCTCCTCTGAATCCATCTCCTTGCCAACAAACGCACGTGCCTTGCCAGATGAGCTCTTCTTGTGTGATGAAGACTTTGAAGAAGACTTGAAAGAAGACTTTGAGTATTTCTTCTTCTTCTTCTTGTCGTCAGAATCATATTCCTTGCTCTTCTTCTTCCTTCTGTTCTCATTGTCCCATTGTGGACACTCAGAGATGAAGTGTCCAGTTTTCTTGCACTTGTGACATGTTTTCTTCTTGTAGTCATGAGCAGAAGCTTCATCATTCCTTGAGCTTGATCGTGAAGATTTTCTGAAGCCTTTCTTCTTGGTGAATTTTTGGAACTTCTTCACTAGCATTGCAAGTTCTCTTCCAATGTCTTCAGGATCATCAGAACTACAGTCAGATTCTTCTTCAGATGAGGAAACAGCTTTTGCCTTCAAGGCACGAGTTCGCCCATAGTTTGGACCGTAGATATCTCTTTTCTCAGAAAGCTGAAACTCATGTGTGTTGAGCCTCTCAAGTATGTCAGACGGATCGAGTGTCTTAAAATCAGGACGTTCTTGAATCATCAGGGCCAGGATGTCAAACGTGATCTCAGTGGCGCCGAGGGCTTGAAGCTCATTTGTGATGTCAGTGAGCCGGTCAAATGTGTGCTGGACATTCTCATTGTCATTTCGCTTGAAGCGGTTGAAGAGGTTGCGAAGAACACTGATTCTTTGATCTCTCTGGGTTGAGACGCCTTCATTGACCTTGGAGAGCCAGTCCCAGACCAGCTTGGATGTCTTCAAAGCACTCACACGGCCATACTGTCCTTTTGTCAGATGACCACAGATGATATTTTTGGCAGTAGAGTCCAGTTGAGTGAACTTCTTGACATCAGCAGCAGTGACACCTTCTCCAGCCTTGGGAACGCCGTTCTCGACGACATACCATAGGTCGACGTCAATGGCTTCAAGATGCATGCGCATCTTATTCTTCCAGTAGGGATATTCAGTTTCATCGAAGACGGGGCACGTAGCGGAGACTTTGATTATCCCTGTAGTCGACATAGCTAAAACTCCAGGTGGTTAAACCGAATCACACAGAACAAGGGAGCACCTTGCTCTGATACCAATTGAAAGTGCGTTATATCGACTAGAGGGGGGGTGAATAGGCGATTTTTATGAAAGTCTTCAAAACATGAGAGTTATGAAGACAAACAGCGAAGAGTATGCCTATTACTATGCAGCGGAAGTTAGATTACACTAGGCCAGCCATGGTCATGTATTCAATAGAGTGAAAGTACAATGACAAATAGCTTCAGTGTAATAAGGATCAGGTAGGAAGAAGTTATGAAGCCAAACAGATCATACTTTCACGTTGTGAAGACATAAAGATAAAGCAAGTATGCAATGGCTTCACAATGAGTAACAGTAAGAGAAGGAAGTGAAGATAAAACCAGTGACTCGTTGAAGACAATGATATGTTGGACCAGTTTCAGTTGCTGTGACAACTGTACGTCTGGTTGGAGCGGCTAGGTATTTAAACCTTAGGACACACAGTCCCGGACACCCAGTCCTGAACACACAGTTCAGGACACCAAGTCCTCACCGTATTCTCCTTGAGCTAAGGTCACTTAGTCTTCGCCTAATCACTCTGGTAAGTCTTCAAGGTAGACTCCCAAACCTTCACAGACTTCGTTCACTGGCAATCCACAATGTCTCTTGGATGCTCTGAACGCGATGCCTAACCGTCTGGAGGATTCACGGTCCTCAAGTGTAATAAGTCTTCAGATCACACAGACACGAAGACTTAAGTGATGCCCAATTTACTCTGGCTTTGGGTGGTTAGGGCTTTTCTCCTCACTAGGATTTTTTCTCTCAAAGGCTTTGAGGTGGGTTGCTCTCAAACGACAAAAGCCATGCACTGAAATCTGAGCAGCCAACCGTTTATGGTTGTGGAGGTGGGCTATTTATAGCCACTTGGCAACCCGACCTGATTTGTCCGAAATGACCCTGGGTCACTAAGGAACTAGCACGTGTCTCAACGGTCACATTTCGAACTCTCATGGCAACTTTACTTGGGCTACAAGCAAAGATGACTTGTCCGGCTCTGGACAAGATTCGCTCTCATTGTCTTCACTCGAAGACATAGGTTTTTGACTTAGGCATCACTTCAGTCATTCTGACTGGTTCTCCTGGACCCCACTTAACAGTACGGTGGTTCCTATGACTCAACACAAAATAAAAAGAACTACGAAAGATCTAAGTCTTCGAGCTCCATAGGCTTTATAACGTATCTTCTTTTGTCATAGTCTTCAATGTGAATATCTTCATATACCACCTTTGTCTTCAATGTCTTCATACATTTTTAGGGGTCATCTCTGGTAGTAAAACCGAATCAATGAGGAAATTCTACCTGTGTTTTCCTGCAATTTTCACAAACACATTAGTCCCTCAACTAGGTTTGTCGTCAATACTCCAAAACCGACTAGGGGTGGCACTAGATGCACTTACATAGGCGGAGACGCCGCGTGGTAGGCTTGGCCGGCGCGTTACGCGTGGCGGCCGAGGGACGCGTCGCCCAACCTTCACTGCGCCACCCGTGAGGCATCAATGGAGGCTGACCGGCGCGGCAGCGCGCGGCAGCTTTGGCATTGATTCGCCGCGGGAAACGAGGCGATGAGGACGACGAAGGGGCGAGAAGAGAGTAGAGTCGCTGATGCGGCGGGCCCGCGGCTCTTCGCGCCAAAAACATTCTGTGTAGATGGATCCATCAGTAGAGCTATTTTTGTACAATTCATCATTGGATTCGAGCTTCGAGTCCTGAGAGTGAAATCATGGATGCCGAAGATGATATGTTCTCTTGATGGTTGCTGACTGGATAGCGGCAACCGGCACAAAGAGGGAGCATGCAAGATCACAGGTTGGTCGACCGACATTTCACCAAAACAGAACAGAAGGCCACGAGAAGTTCATGCGCAAACTACTTTCTGTTGGGTTGTTCCACGGATGTTCCGTCGGATCGACGACATGGAAGCTAATGAACCATTCTTACAGCAACAGAGAAATACCACCGGTCTCCTGGGTTTTCCCCTTATCATAAAGTGAATGCGGGCACTTCTGATGAGTGCATATGGCATGCCTGCAGCTCCATTGGATGATTATCTTCAAATGGCTGAAGATAAAATCATAAAGTGCACAAAAATGTTGGCTGAAACAATCATGAAGGTTTACGGAGAGCAATATCTACGAGCACCCAATGTCAAGGATACGGCCAGGCTTCTATCAATGAATGCAGCAAGACGCTGTCCTAGGATATGAAGATTATTGGTTCCTCATATCCCTTGAATACAAATAAAATCAGAGCTCAAATACAGGTACTTTCGTCCTGCATTTTGTGTCAAAGAAAAAAAAAGAGGGAGTATATCCAAGTACAGGCATGTAGACAGATTATTTGTTCAATATCACAAAAGATAATCATAACGTACAATACAGGGTTACAGATGCATGATGTCTGAACATCTCTTCAGGAAATTAACAGATTTTGTGCAAGCCGACAGTGCAATCATAAACATAGGTGTTAAGTAATAGTATGTCACGGTATACTAACTGATAAATGTAAACTGAATGAATCATATGAACAAATGGAGAGATCAAACGGACAGCTGGAGTATATGATACCGCAAAGATATCTTCATCTTCATTTTACCATCGCGTACCTAAGAGTACCGATATTTATTGCATAGCAAGTTCAGATCCGGTTGCCACCATTGGCTAATGCCATGGGCATATTTGAAGTCCGGTGAAGGGCTCACGTTTACAATCAAGTCTGCAGATGGAAGAAGGTGCAGCGGTTCTGATTCCCATCCTAATGCCTTGTAAAACAGGTCTCCGATTGAGTTTTGGGTCGCAAGCTTCTCAATAAATCCAGCACCGAGATCCTCCATGTTCCTACGATGCTGGAAGTACCCAATGTACTCTGAACATACATGGTCTCCTGGATTAACAAACAGATATGGCGTCCATGATGACAAAATGTTGAATGATTCTTCCGCAACAGACCTCTGATTGTTCCCCTCGGTTTTTGCTTTCATTGCAATAGTTAGTCCCGCAGTAATAACACTTCTTGCAATGCGGAAACCATGCTTTACCCTCTCATCCCTGATTCCCTCTATCGGAGCAGCGACAAACGGTGGATTGAAGAGAAAGCTATCCAAAAGAGCACCCTTCTTAACCATGTTTCTGCCAGTAAGGATGGCCGTACCTGCACCCAGTGAATGACCAGCTAGCCAAATTGGGGATCCAGGGAAAGCTGAGGCTACATTTTGAACAGCTTGCATCGCAATTGCAAATCTTGAGGTCTTATGGAGACCATTTTGAACAAGCTGGAGGTCAAGGGAAAGATCTCTAGAAATAGTTTCCTTCTCAGTTATGGTGCCTCTGAAGGCAATGACAAATCTAGGGGCATCCTGGGCAGAAGCTTCTTTACTTGAAGGAGGGTTGAATTCAAATATTGCACCGAATATAGACAAGTCAACATCATCGACAAGCTTGCGGATCATCTCAAAACCGAAGAACTCCCACCAAGGAGGTGCTGCGGCGTCAATAGATTGACGGTTTAGTTGCCGGTCTCTCTCCAAAACATACACAGCCTGAACTAAACATGCAGCCACAGATCTCCTATTATTCTCGCAGTTCCTTTTGTGGGTCCAAAGAAAAGAGAGAAAGTTACTACCTTATGAGAACAGGACATAAAGTGCAAGCTGAGAACAGGACAACATAGGGCCAGTTCTTTTGGGGCTTATGGCTGGCTGTGGAAATACCCATAGTCATGTATCCCCTCCATTGCATATTAGTTGTCGCTGATTTAGTACAGTTGTACTAAATCAGCGACAAATTGTACTCAATCAGTAATCAGCAACATCTTTCCTGAAAGGGTAACTTACTTTATGCCATCCAAACGAACAATGCTTTTGAATCTTTTTATAACCCAACAATAAAATAACTAAATAAGTTTGAAAATACTTTCTCACTTTTCCAGTACTATTCGTATTGCTCAATTCTACTTCTATTTGGTTACAGTAGTTTTCCCCATCTTGTAATCCTTTTTTGGGTCGAGGTACATGATGTTATTGGTAGATGACCCATCCATCGCTAGATGTACGGCTAGGAGTTGCTAAGCTGCCAATGGGGGCCAACAGTTAGGTACAATTTTTTGGGGCTCACCAACCCCCAGCAGCGTAATAATATCTATGGCCCCTTACTTGACAGTAGTGGCATCGAGTTAGGTTGGGAAGATGGTAGAGGCACTGAGGCACCCGGCGATTACAATGGGTGGCGATTTGCTGGGCGGAGGTGGAGAAGGTAGGCAGATGCGAACGCAGAAGAAAACAATGGGACAACAAGATTGCGTCAATTAGGAATGAGGTGTGTGTTGGACTGTTGGTGCAGTGGTTAGTTGTTGCAAATCATGTTCTCATGTAGTGCACCCAGTTAACCCATACACACCCATAGAGATGAAATGCAACTGAAGTAACAAAATAATAACTAGTCTGTTCTAGCACTCTAAATTAAGCTAAACGTAACATACTTTTTGAAGTTAAGCTAAACTTAATTTTCACAGTGCTTTTGGCAATCTTTTCCTCTCTCCTCCAAGGAGGCAGCATTATTGAATGAAACAATAACCCTTCCTTGTATTCAGCAAATTCCATCCAGATGGGGAATGTTTTAGTGGAACCTAATTCAACAACTACTGCCCTGACAAACAAAAATTGCTTATTCCTGAAGCATGCGCTGTGATGAATGTGTAGAGTCGTATTTGTTTTGACCGGTAAACGTCAATGCACAACTGCATATAGTAACATAAGAAATGATAATGAGGATTGCAACTGATTTTAATTGAAAAGGGGCAATCTCGAGGTTATAAGTATGCTGTCTACCAAGACCATGTCAAATGCTTTTCAACAAAAATGAGAGTTATTTCATTAGAAAAAATATCCTACATAAAAGATGAATAATCCAAAGCCAATACTGATGAAGCTTCAGGCCACTTCGGGTTAGGCCATAACCGGTGTGGAGTTGGCTGGAGATTGATTGCGTAGGATAGCAAAAATTAAGCAACTAATGCCTGGCCCATTACAGCCATAGTTATGTCCTGGTGTGGATGCCATGTTAAGAACCAGCTGGTGACTTGGGGTTCATTAGTGCCTCCTACCATAAAATTAATTACTTAAAATCCTATGGTCTTCACTGAAATATAAGAGATGAATATAGGTCTTGCAAAATTCTTCAAAATCTTTTGCATAGTCAAATTTAGGATTAGCTGGAATAGAATGAAGAACATAATTACATAGAGATCTAAGGTGAAAATATACATGAGAAGGAGAGAGGAGTTTACATCACACATTCTGTTTTCTATCATATGCCCAAAGTTTACTAACTTGCACTCCTTTCTATGTTTCTAGAGGAATCGTTGGCAAGAAAATAAACACCATAAACTTGAATATATCACATTGTGTTATCTACCAATTATGACTGATGACTATGATAAGTTCCGTAAACATCACTGGTTTGGTGGGATTATTTACCCGAGCAAATGCTAAATTTATGTAATCAGGAAAAACAACATGAGATATACAGCTATTGGGATTAAATTAAGCAACACATAGCAACAGAACCTCATAAAAGCACACAGGTCTTTGCACCTGGACTTGAATCGGCATTTAACATAGCAAACATATTGGATTCAAATGGAAGCTCTATGCAAGTGCTATCTATCAAACACTTGCAAAACATTATAGGAAATGTTATGTAACATACCAATTAACAGGATTAAGATATGTCGGCCCTGAGATACCAAAGATGTCTCTCTCCACAGCCATCAGGCTATACAAAGCTGCTCTTCAGTTGATTGGCTTGGTAGTGAAGAAAAACATAGCACTGAAATAAGTAGAAAAGGTCAGTACATAAAAGTACGGATCTTCAAATTGTTGAACTCTTCAAGCAAAACATATATAAATGCAACATCAGGGGGGCATTGCAATCAAATACTAAAGAAAGGGGTAACTCTAGTCCTTAGTGTACGAAGTCTAAAACTTCTGGCTCAGTTCAGCAGAAAGGCTAAACGCACGAACATCAGTGTTCGTTCCAACTATGGATAGCAACTGACAGCTGTGACATAAGGTAACTAGCAGTCGAGCATTTCAGCCTTTCAGGGCCAATCAGGCAAGAAAAGGTATCAAAGGAGAGGAAGTTGGGAACAAATAAGGTTTTTATAGAAGGTTCAAGGGCGGTCATCAGATAGATGTAAGCACACAACAATGTCATTCTCAGAGAGATTCATGCAACCAAATAAAATAGAAGGTTCAGATGAAAAAGGTCGATTATTAACAAAATCATTAGAAATTTTGATAGAATAAAAATGGAACATGGTATCAACTCCTTGGTTTAGCAGGTGTGTGTTCTAAGTTGACAATGATACTAGCAGCTTCAGCTTGATTGGCATGAAACTAGGGCAGTTGTGGATCAAAATCTGAATCAACCCACCTTGTAATCTTCTGACATTTTCCATTAAGGGGTATTTAAGTATCTGCCACTCCGTCCATTGCCATGTTAGACACAACCATTGCTAACTTCTAAAGTACTAAACGTTCTTATATTTCGGGACGGAGGGAGTATATGTTATCCTTGATTATTTGCCGCTTTAATTATTCATAGTTTAATTGTTTCATATAAATCAGCTATTTTTCCGACGTGCAAAAGTCAATATTGCCTGTTAGATTCGTTGCGTCATTGAAGACAATGACTACATGATCGAACAGTGCAGGTTATATGGTTACCAGAGCATCTTTAGTGGATCCAATCTACAGCCAGGCTGGTTGTTGTCGCAGAAAACTTGATCAGCTGGTGACAGTAGGCCGTTGAAGCCACCCCGCCTGTGTTGCGCAAGTGGATCTGGAAGCACCGCAATGGCGCCATCGTCGACAAAGCGCAGCCCAACATCCCGGTTTGCTCTCACGTTGTAAATTAGTGTGTTGGCTAGTCTCGAGCTTGTACATAGCTCAAAGCTTTTTGTGTTTTCTCGAGAGAGAAAATTGGTTACCAAAAGCATGAACTAATACAATGCACAAATACCAGATGAACATTTAGCAGAGAAAATGGGCGACCATCCAAAGGAGTAGAGTAATTAAGCAATCATAAAAGGAATTTATCTTCTTGTTGGCGAGGAAGGAGAGAAAGGTAGTTGAAGCAGAGCAGAGGAGCAAGGTAGGAGCCGGCTGAGATGTTCGATGTGGAGGTGCTCACGGACGGCTGTAGTTAGGGAAGTGAAGAAGTTAAGAAGAGGCCGAAGACAAAAACGGAAGGCAGCAGAGTCACCGGTTCTGCTGCTCAACGGCAGGGCGTAGCAGTACTGGAGAAAGGGCTCAACGGCGTGCAGTTGCGGTGGAGGATCGGGGCTCCGGCAACTGCGTGTGGCGGTTGAGAGGAAAATCGGTAGCGGCGGCACGAGTCTGGAAGAATGATCTTGAACAAGCATTGGAGAGAAAATAGCAACGACATTTTCGCCTAAATTGGGTCCCCGCCTGAGAAATCCAATCAAAATCGCGCGAATGGGATGAAAAGAAGAGGCAACGGATGGATCTTGCGGGGGGTGGGGATCAAACGAATCTGGGACAGAGGAAGAAGAGTGTTACCTTGACGAACAGCGATGAGGACGGGACTGGAGGGGGAGGGGACGAGAACCGAAACTGAGGGCGGGGGCGCAGACAAGATCTCACGGCAACAGCGTCTCTCCCCCAAACCACCTCCTTGAATGACAAGATGACAGTACTAGTGTGTGTATATTAGCGTTTGCGTTTGTATTGTGTTTAAAAAGTTATGGGACAGTAATGACTAAACGGGTCTCAAAAAGGTTGTATTTGATTGGATTCGATTACATCAAATTCACCAATTTGACCTACCAAATTCATTTGCTCTCTTCTTTGTTCTTCGCGCCGATTCGATTGCATCAAATTCACCAATTTGACCTACCAAATTCATTTGATCTCTTCTTTGTCCTTTGCGCCGGACGTCTCGTAGCTCCACCGTCACCCTTACTCCGCAGTTGTTTCGAGCCTCAGCGCTGCCAGCACCGGCACAACAATCCTCTTTACTGTGCTCGCCGCCCCCGACATCATCGTCGGCCCCGATACCACTGCAGTACGTCCGGCAACTATCGGGCTGCCCCTTGCGCTCTATGTGTTCGACACATTGTCCGCCCCAGCTTTTGTGATTTATTCATAAGGAAAACGGTGGATTCTAATGCTTCGTCGGACTTGGAGTATGGACCAATGAAGCTTGATAAAATGATTGAAGATGAGTTTTTCGATTCGTTGGATTCGAACGAAGAAGTGGACATGAGCATGCAAGAGGAAATGGACCGGCGGATGGAGCAGATTCTCAACTTTAAGGGCTAGATCAAAGGGAGAAGAGTGATCAATCGGGATAGGGTCTCCAGAGCATGGCTACTGCACAAGAACTACTTTATTCCAGACCCAACTTTTTCGGATGATCCATGGTTTCTTCCTCGTTCCCGTATGCGCAAACCATTGTTTTTGCACACTGTGGGGGACTGGAGGCACATGATGACTACTTCAAACTCACAAGGGATTGTTGCGGACTCACCCTACTCCCTTAGACAATGCAATGCTCTGAACACAAGTTTGCAGTTCAGCCCTCTTCTCCCATGCAGAGTGACAGGCAACGCCTCGGATAAAAGCACCAACGAGAACTTTCTTTCTCTGCTAAGCAGAAATGCACGACTGCTCTGAGGATGCTTGCACTTGGTACTGTTGTCAATGACATTGGTGAGATGGTCCAGATGGGGTGCACATGCCTAAAGACTACTGTCAGGTTTGCCCGCGTCGTGCTGCAGGTATTTGGAGCAGAATATATGAGAGAACCAAATGTGTAGGACACGGAAAAGTTGTTGCCTATTAGAGAGGCCAGAGGGTTTCCGGGAATGGTCGGATCAATTATTGCATGCATTGGCAATGGAATAACTACCCCAAAGGTTTGCGGGAATGTATCAAGGTCACACCAAAGAGGCCACCATCATACTAGAAGCAGTGGCATAACATGATTTGTGGCCTTGGCATGCTTTCTTTGGAATGTCGGGTTCTCACAACGACATCAACGTGCTTCAACAATCTCCCGTGTTCAGGAGGCTTTGTAATGGGGAATCGACGCCGTGCAACTGCACTGTCAATTATCGTGACTACAACATGGGATACTATCTTGTCGATGGCATCTTCCTTAGTGGGCAGCGTTTGTGAACACCATATCCAAATCACAAGGCAACAAACAAAGCCACTTTACAATAATGCGGGAAGCAGCTAGGAAGGGTGTGGAGAGGGTATTCGGAGTGCTTCAAGCTTGTTGGGGAATTTTTAGTGGAGCTGCAATGATGTGGGCATCAGAAACATTGTGGCAGCTGATGACATTTTGCGTCATTTTGCACAATATGATTGTCGAGGACGAGGGTGATAGTGTAGCCCAAACCAATGTTTCGAAGCACCTGGAGACCAAGTTCAAATCTTGAATGTTCAAGATGCAAATCAGCTTATGAACTTTCTACAGATGCATCAGATTCTTCACGATCATCAAGTGCACGCGCAACTGCTAAGTAATCTTGTGGAGCATATGTGGACCCGCAATGGAAACCAAAGAGCTAATGCTTGAGTTCTACACTTAAAATAAATTTTATGTAAGAATTATGTATTTTCGCTACCAACATTTGTTATTTACGTGTGATATTGACATGTATGATGGGCGTGCGTGATTTGCATGTATTTGAGAGTCTGGATTGGAAGTATGTGATTATCGGGCAGGGCATATGAGGGTTGGTCCAGCTGCACCCACGGGCGTGCCTGGGCGCGTCCGTGGACATATAGAGGACATGATTTGCCAAGTCCGGCTGTAGATGCTCTAAGTCGGCCATCTAATCTTGTTCCCTAAATGTTCGTCTAGGGTTTTTTTTATTCGTGATGAGCTCAAAATAATTGCAAACCAAATCTTCGATGGGTGAAAATATTTAAATATGATAATAGTTCTCATATAAATATTACAATCCAAGTAAGTTTTGAAATAAAATAGTTCAAACTTGAATTTAAATCGCATGTATGTTCTAATTGTCCCATTTAACTACTCAAAGATGCTTAATCGGATCTTACTCGAACTGCTCATGACGGAACAAAATACCGTTAGGTCACTCGGTAGGGGGTCCAAGCACGGCTAGAAGTCTGAGATCAGAGATCACACAAGGGTTTTACCCAGGTTTAGGCCTCTGTATAGTAATACCCTACAACCTGCTTGCTTTGATTATTCATGGTGGAGAGATACCTCGTGTGAGGGGTTACAATGGTGTTTGATGTTGCTATCGAGAGTTTCTAACCGAGATTAGATGATCATGAAGGTTCCCTAGCCTCCCCCTATATAGATGATGGAGGCCTAGGGTTTACAGGGGTGTAGATGCGATATCCTCTGTTGCCGCCCTTGTCTTGGAGGGCAAGAAGGTCTTCGACGCCCTCCTAGGGTTTCTGTTGGGGATATTACTACTAAATATAAACCGGCCATGAGGGGCCGGGTTATGCCCACAGTGAGTTAGTCATGTTTGAAGCCCATAAAGACAAGAAGATATGGCGCTTTACAGAGGAGATCTAACATGAAGGCCCGAGGCCCGAAGGCGGATTAGGACCCGTAGACATAAACCGCCATATGATATGTAACTTATGTTGTAAGGCAAGGAAAAGTAGAAACCGAGCCGGGCACGTGTATGAGCCGGCCTCAGGATTCTGTAAACCGCCGGGTGTTAACCTGTGTATATAAAGGGACGACCCGACAGTGGTTTAGAGACAAAAAAATAACTCGAGAGCCAGGCAAAGCGGATTCGCTCCCTAGTCATTGAAACCCTAGCAATTCCATCACAACTGGAGTAGGCTTTTACCTTCACCGTAAGGGGCCGAACCTGTATAATTCCTTGCGTCCCTTGTCCGCTTTAACCCCTTCAAGCTAACCTGTCGTGATGGCTCCACGACTAAGTCCTTTCACGAGGACATTTGCCGTGACAAAACCACGACAGTTGGCGCCCACCGTGGGGCTATCGCACGATGGTTTCGAGTTCTTGAAGGGCAGCTTCGAAGGACTCAAGGGATACGCTGTGGGTCGGATGACCAAGAGTCATCGCGGCAAGCTCTACATTGACGATGCAGGCTGGGGCCCCGATGCTGGCTCGATTGAGTATGGGTACCGGGTCCCCTTTGGCGGAATACATGTCTTCATTGGCAAGATCGGCGAACCGGGCCCTGAGCCAGACATCTGCACCAACATCGTCGAGACAGATCAGCGTGCAAGACCTGCCCGAGTTCAGCCTGCCGTAAAAGCGTGCCTTCGTGGGAGTCATCCACGGAGCGGAATCTGAGGATAGATCGGTATCTGGTGGCAAAACCGTCGTTTACTCTGATGACGAGTCTTCAACCGGAGAGACCGAGTCGCTGTATCAGCTGCATGATGGCCGGATTAGTGGCGGTTTCGATGGTGATAGTATTCCGGACCTATCTGATCCGCCGAGCCGAGTTGCAATTTTTATGGCTGGTACGCAGTCGATGCAGCATTCTTCTACTGCAGCGGCAATGATTTCCGGTTCAGTAGCTGCAACACCCGCTGGGACAGGAGGCTCCGCGCCAGCATCGGTTCAGGTTTTGTCTGATTTATTCGATGCTTTGGCAACGTTGCTGGCGGCTGAGGTTAACACAGCGAATCAGGATCATCATAACACGGAAATTGCAAAGATGAAGGATTAGATAGCTCAAGCTAAGGTAGATCTGGCAGCAGAGAACACCAGGATGGCCGCAGAGCGGGCCGAGTTAGAGGCACATGCTTATCGGCTTATGCTGGATCAGAGTGCATGAAATGATGTCATGAGGAGAAGGTACCAGTCTCACCTGAGGGAAGGAATCTCTTCAACACGCCAGGAGCAGGAACCAGCAACCAGCCAGTGGTAAACCAGGCAGAGGCACCTGGAACGGGGGCACCGGTTCAGCCGCGCACGACGGATCCGCCTCGTCAGAACAATATCCTATCACAACACGTCTCAACACCTCCGGTCATTACTCTAACCCATTGGATAACATTGTCACCGCCGCTTCATGATTGGCAGCCCTCCCGATCGAAGGCGAGTCTCCAGTAGCAGTGGAAACACGACGGGCTAGAGAGCTCCTTCTGACGGCTTTGACCCAACAGCAGGCTTATTCGCACAGTCATGAGAGGATTCATTCCACCCCCGCCCAAGTCGGAGCTACAACAGGCATATTGATGTACCGGTTGTATCAAGCAGTGCGCGAAACCGTAACCCGCAGCAAGGGCATAACCCGGCGGGTGGCAGTGCTAATGCCCAGGATGTATGGATCATGGTCGAGCACGTCGAGAAGCCGAGTTAGCAGCGCAGTACGCGGCTCGTCAACTTACTCCGGTTCGTCTGACCACTTCAGTGGAACCAGGTGTGGTTTTTAGTTCTTTGGGGGTGTCGTGTCTCACCCCGGCCTTACGCAACGTGTGGCTGCCCAAGGATTTCAAAGGTCCTCGTAAGGTGCCCAATTACACTGCCGATTTACCCCCCGAATCATGGGTCGAGAGCTATGAGATGGCGATGGAGATGCTGGACGTGGATGATGCGGAATGTGCCAAGTATTTCACCATGATGCTGGAAGGAACAACTCATACCTGGCTAAAAAGTTTACCAACTAACTCCATTGGATCATGGGCTGAGTTAAAAAGCCGGTTTATCCAGAATTTCAAAGATACATGTAGGAAGTCCATGTCAATTGTGGACCTAGCCGCCTGTGTTCAAGAGGATGGGGAGTCTACAACCCATTGGGTAAAGCGAGTCTCAGCTATTTTGCATTCATCGGACCGCATCAATGCTGATATAGCAGTCTTGACATTGGAATGCAATTGCCGGTTTACGCCGTTGAAACTGAAGTTGGGAAGGCTCAAGCGTCACTGCAATGACATGCCAACGCTTATGGCAGCTCTGGTTAAGTATGCAGATTCAGACAGTACCAAGGACCCTGAGTCTGAGGATGAAAAGCCGGGGAAGGGAAAGAAGAATGGCGGTGCCAAGGGGCAGCAGCATAACCCGGCAGGTCCTGGGAACAACGGTAAGCGCAAGGCGGATAATAGCTTGGACTTTGTGGCTAACACCAACACCCAGGATAATGGTCAGCGCCACAAGGGTAAACCGCCCCAGCGGGGTGGAGGATCAGGTCCCAATCTTGAGCGCCTGTTAAATCAACCTTGCCCAAAGCACGGGTCGAAAGAAAGGCCAGCTACGCACCTTTGGAAGGATTGCTTCATTATGTGGGAGTTCAAAAATTCAAATCTCTTTCAATACGACCATGGACCGCCCGGCGGTTCGGGAGGCGGTTTTCATGGGCCGGGTTATGGTGGAGGCGGCTCTGGTTCAGGATTTCAAGGCAATCAAACCGGACATGGAAATCAAGGCAGTCAGGGTAACCAGGGCGGTTATAATCATCAGGGGGGTCAGCAGCAACAACAATTGAGTTATCAGAGTAATCCGAAGTAGTTGAATAGTGGGCAGTACCATGTTTTCACCACTAGCCTATGTGTCTTTGGTGTACTAGTAGGCAAGCTCTTGGGTTTTCTGGTGTCTAACAGGGGCGTTGAAGCTAATCCGGAGAAGATCACATCTATTACGTCTCTGGCTAAATCGGCGTGTATTAACGATGTTCAGTGGCTGGCGGGTCGTATTGCAGCATTGAGCTGGTTTATCAGCTGTTTGGGAGAAAAGGCAATCCCTCTGTATCAAATGATGAAGAAGACAGACTATTTCGTCTGGAGTGATGCTGCTAATGAAGCCTTTGAGAGTTTAAAGCGACAGTTAGCTGAACCGCCTATCCTTGATGCTCCTGTTGATAAAGAGCCCTTGTTGCTATATGTGGCTGCTAATGCCCGAGCTGTTAGTGTGGCTATTGTTGTGGAGTGCAAGGAGGCCGGAAAGGAGTATCCGGTTCAACGGCCGGTTTATTACATCAGTGAGGTGCTTATTGAGTCCAAGCAAAGGTACCCACATTGGCAGAAGCTGGTGTATGGGGTTTTCATGGCAAGCCGGAAGCTCAAGCATTATTTTCAGGGTCATCCTATCACGGTGGTCAGTTCTGCCCCCTTGGGGGATATCATCCAAAATAGGGAAGCAACTGGCTGGGTCGCCAAGTGGGCTATTGAGTTTGGGCCTCACGGGTTAAAATATATACCTCATACAGCAATCAAGTCCCAAGCACTTGTGGATTTCATCAACGACTGGACAGAATTGCAGGCACTGGAGGAAAAGCCAGATAACACTTATTGGACTATTCATTTTGATGGGTCCAGACAATTGGAGGGCTCGGGGGGCTGGAGTCATATTAACTTCCCCACGAGGTGATAAGTTTTGTTATGTTCTCCGTTTATTGTTCCCTTGCACTAACAATGCAGCTGAATATGAGGCCTTGCTCCATGGTCTTCGGATGGCTAATGAGATGAATTTAAGCCGGGTTAAGTGCTTTGGTGACTCGGACCTGGTATCTCAACAGGTGTCTGGCACTTGGGATTCCAAGGATCCACTCATGGCAGCGTATCGACGAGAGGTAGACATAGTGGCGGGTCATTTCAAGGGTTATCAGGTTGACCATATAGACCGGCGAAAGAATGAAGCAGTGGATGCTTTAAGTTGCTTAGGCTCTCAACGTAAACCGGTGACGCCCAATGTCTTTTTGGATGTGCTACATAATCCGTCGGTCAAGTTACCTACGGAGGAGGATTTGGCTGTTCCTGACCCAGAGGCTCAGTTAGTGGCAGCTCTTCATGTTATCCCGGATTGGATGGTCCCATACTTGGCGTATATGAACCGGGGTGAGTTACCGTAGGATGAAACTTTAGCCCGACAGATAATCCGGCGATCCAAGTCAATGACCATTATCAATGTGGAGTTCCATCATTGCAGCGTAACAGGGGCGTTTCAGCATTGTGTGTCTCCTCAGGAAGGCTGTGAGATTTTGCGTGAGATCCATGAAGGAGATTATGGTCACCACGCCGGTTCAAAATCCTTGGTAGCTAAGGCTTTTCGGCACGGCTTCTATTGGTTGACGGCTCATGCTGATGCTGAGGATTTAGTAAAGCGGTGTGATGGTTGTCAGAAGTTTGCACGCCGCGCTCATGTTCCGGCTCAAGAATTAAGGATGATTCCAATCACTTGGCCGTTTGCAGCTTGGGGGCGGATATGGTTGGGCCCTTTAAGAGGTCCAAGGATAAGAAGACCCACCTTTTGGTGGCGGTTGATAAGTTCACCAAGTAGGTGGAGGCAGAGCCAGTCAGTAAGTGTGATGCAGCTACGGCGGTTAAATTCATCAAAAAGGTGATATTCCATTTTGGTTTTCCACACAACATCATAACCGATAATGATACTAATCTGTCCAAAGGTGCCATGGAAGAATTTTGTCAACGTGAGCACATCCGGCTTGACGTGTCATCAGTGGCTCACCCCCAATCTAATGGTCAAGCAGAGAGAGCCAATCAAGAGATTTTGAGAGGCATCAAGCCCCAGCTTATGGTTCCTTTAAAGCGGACGCCGGGTTGTTGGGTGGAGGAGTTACCTTCTGTGTTATGGAGCATCAATACCACACCAAACAGATCTACGGGTTACACACCTTTTTTCATGGTCTACGGAGCAGAGGCGGTTCTCCCTAGTGACATACGTCATGACTCGGCCCGTGTGGCGGCTTATGTTGAAACTGATAATGAGAAAGCACGTTAGGACTCAGTGGACCTATTAGATGAGGAGCGTGATCTTGCAGCGGCTCGTTCGGCATTATCAGCAAGACCTGCGTCGTTATCACAGCCCCGCCGGGTTAAAATCAGAGCTTTTCAAGAAGGCGGTCTGGTTCTCCGGCTCATCCAGGATCAGACTGATATGCACAAGTTGTCCCCACCTTGGGAAGGACCTTTTATGGTCAGCAAAAATCTACACAATGGGTCATACTACCTTATCGATGTTTGAGAGCACAAAGACTCACGTAAATCGGAGGAGGAGACCCAACGGCAGTGGAATATAGCTCATCTTTGGCCTTACTATACTTGAGCCACAGGCTCTTCTTATGTACATAATTATGACAATGTATATATTATGATCAATATAATAAACCGGAGCCTCAGCTAAAGCAGGGTCTCTGTTGTTTTTCTTACATCATGTGTGGTTACATGGGGGCTTCTGTTTATAAAGCGGAGTCCTATTGATCTAGCTTATAAAGCCATATATATAGTCACTTGGGGGCTTGGTCGTATTTGAACCATAGCTACACCTCTTGATCGACATAAGGCCACCAGGGAAATCACTTGGGGGGCTTGGTTGTGTTTGAACATAGCTTCACCTCTTGATCGGCTTAAGGCTAAAAGGAAATCACGTGTGGCCAAAGAGAGTGTTGCAAAGGCACAACTCAAACATAGGCACCCACTGAGCACAGCTCAAAATATTGCTCGGGGGCTCTTTGCTTCTCAAAGAACAAAGAAGTCTACACCCTTGTAATAGGCTATCAAGCCAGGCTTGGAAGCCAAGTGTATTCACCTAAAACCCCAGGTTATCCTGCCTTTTTAAGTAAGCCACTCCGTCCAGGTAATCCTGGTATGACCCGCCGAACGTTTGACAAGTAAATCTCATAGACCCTGAACTTGTCAAAGTTAAAACGATGATTGGTTAATGTGAGGTCCATCTTAAAAGGCTTCGAAAGATGGTTTAACTCAGTGGCCTGGCAGCCCATGAAAAGCCTCGATTTTGGGCTTGGCAGCCCATGAAAAGCCTTGCATGTTCTTTTTATGTTTTTTATTTGCCAAGTTTTTTCTCCTTTAGTGAGATTCATAACATCTTATGGTAAACCGGCGTTTATTGACCCGGGTTGGCTTTCAACAATAAGTTGTAAGTACATAATCAGTTATAATCTGGCGTTTATTGATCCGGTCTGGTTTCGACTACAAGTCGCCAACATTCTATATGGATACACCGGTGTTTATTATAACCCGGCACGGTTTTATCATAAACCAGCAAAACATGGAAGGAGTTATCAATACTCAAGATTGGGGTTATCACCCTAAACATACAAAAGTTGGTCAACCAACAGTGTGATTCAATATCACAGGTATCATCTTTTTCATCTTTGATTATTTTCAAAGCACAGCCGTGGTTATAAACCCCGGCTAGATATTTGGGCATCATGACCCGTCCAGCGGTAAAACGCTAGGGCACTTTCAAATTTCTTGTATGCAGGAACAGTTTGCATAACACCACTACGGATTATGAACATAATATATCCTAAAGCAGGATGGATTAACAGTATCAGGCAACATAAATATGCACGATGGCATAGCAGACCAAGTATTTTGAACTAGCCTATTACAAGGCGTTTTAAGGCCCAAAAAGAATAATTGTTTTCAGCAAGTGTGGCAGTACGCAGAAGGCTAAACCGGCCTCCGGATCATGACTCGTCACCAGGCTGACTTGAAGGTTGTGGATCGTCTTGTGCTGGTGCATCTTCCTCCTCTCTACCCAGTGGCTGGAAGTCAATGGTTGACCAATCGATTCCAGTTAAGGCTTGGAACACAGCTTCATCACTTATAAGGTTGGAGGGGTCAACATCAGAGGCATAGGTGTGCTTACGAATTGGCGGAATAAGATCTTCTATATCATGTGTTGGCGCAGGATATCTTTTATGATCAGAATCATAAACCGATTGATAGTGAGAGATATCTGTTTCCTTAGCCAATTTGCTCGCTAAGGGGCGCATTTCCTTTGTCAACCTTCGAAGATCATCATTGTTAAACTCTGAACGGCCTCCTTTATGCCAGGGTAGCTGCTGCCTATATCTGACGATTCAAGATCAGGTATCCATGCCTTAGCCCGGATTAGCGCAGTCAGCGCACCTGACCTTGCAGCTAGCCTATTTAACTCGTCCAACCGGGCAGGCAGCATGGACAGCTTCTCAAGGGTTTCCTTTATCAAAGTTGGAGGCGGTTTGTTATAAGCAGCAGTGCAAATGGCCCGTTGGGCTCCGGAATATAACTGCTCTATAAGAGTATAGACAGCCTTCAGCTTCATCCGCATGTCAAAGCCCAGATGGGTAATGCGAGTTCCTATGTCATTGCGAGCATCAGTAAAACGGTAACTGATGAGATAATATATGTTGACAACTTCAGGTGAGGAGACTTACCAAAAATAGCAGCGGTCATGGAATTTATCTGCTGCTTTAAACCGGCCAGGTCTTCGACCACCAGTTTAAGGGCTGCTTTTGCATCTTTAGCTTTCTTTTGCAATGCGGTTTTCTCTATGCCCCAATCATCCCATTCCTTCTTAAAAGTTTCCTTCAGCTTCTCCATGGCTGCTAATTCACTAGTCAGTTCCTCTCTTGCTTTGGAGGTTTCTGCTTACTGGGATTTAATATTTTCTTGAAGATCAACGGTTTGGGCTTCCTTTTTGCTCAGCTCAGCCTATAAGAGAAAGACATATTATGGGATGGCAGTCAATATTTGAAGTACCAAGCACATAACAAGTTATACACTTGGCACTTGGGGGCTAATGTCTATTTGCTGGATTATCAGAATTTTTTTACAAAGTCCCAAGCGCAATACAAGTATTATTCTTGGCACTTGGGGGCTAATGTACATTTTCTCAAAGTAACATTGGTCAAAGTCCCGATTCAGCTTGGAAAGATAAACCGGCCCTTGGGGACTACACAGGCAAAGTTAAAAGATTACAATTCTAAAGTACCGGTTCATCTTAAAAAGATCAACCGGCCCTTGGAGGCTAAGCATGCAAAGTTGAGATATTGCAAATACCGGTTTAGATTGGCATCATAAATCGGCCCTTGGGGGCTACTAGAGTTGGTACTTGAAATTGGACATAAGAGAGAAAAGGTTATGTAGTTACCTCATAACGCTCCTTCATCAGATTCACTAAACCGGCTTCGTAGTCACGGTTTGTGTACAGACGGTTTAAAAAACCAGAATGAAGCTCTTGGGCGTTGAGGTGGGCGTAGCTTGACAAGTCTGTGCTCCACTTGCCTTTGCCCATAGCAGAAAGATCTTCCTTGGCACTATGCTTTGATAACGCAACAGGATTGCCGGGGGTGGTGTGGCCAACGCCAGTAATCATAATGTCATTTTCCTTGTCATCAGCAGCCTTTACTGGAGTTGATGATTTATCAGTAGCCTTAGCTGGGCTTGACGGTTTATCATCAGTTCGGACCGGGTTGGTCGGCTTGTCAACATGGTCTGTTGTGTCAACGTCTGCTTGTTCAACAAAAAAGTCATGATCTTGAGGGGGCGGATCATCAAGCACAGCGTCAGCATTTGTTCCTTCTTGTTCTGGAGTTCTCTCCGGTTCAATAACCACATTGTCATCAGACGGTTTATCTACCCGAGCTTTCTTGCTGGGTCTAGCCTTGGCTCTGAAAGGAAAAGGTATAAAGGTTAGTATAGCACGCAAGTATAAAGCGTCAAAGGATTAAGTTTAAAGTGTTTACCCAGGAACAGTTTTAAGAGGAGGGAGCTGTGTGGCTGTTAACTCGCCAGATAATGAATGAGGCATTCCTTGATAATTTGAATCGGATGGATTAAGAGGTTGTCGGAAATAACCCGCCTTGGGATAAGAAGTATCGGAAGTGTGTGAGACCTCAAATCGACGTTTCCGAACCGGAGTGTTCGGTAAACCAGCGGGAGTGACTACTTGGCCGCTGTGCCGGGTGGTGCGGCGAGCTTCGTGTTGCTGCTTCTTCAAAAGAAAGTGTGGGTCCAAGTGAGCTAGGGGGTGAGAAAATCTTACTTTCCGGACTGCTTGACGGATTTTTTGTGTTGGCAGAGGGTCTGAACCGGAGGAAAGGATAATTACCTATGCGTCATTGGCTTGGCTGCCTTCAGCGTCATCCTGATAATAATCATTGTCAATGAGGTGTATGAAAAATGAACCAAGAGAGTCAAGTTCTACCTCTGAGACCGGATTATCAAGATCATCATCGAGGTTCAACCCGGTGGATTCAGCTGCCTTCTTCTTGGCAGATTTCTTGACAACCTTCGTTTTAGGACGAGGGGTCTTGGCCGGTTTATCTTGAGGTTTCTTCTTCCAAAATGGGCCGTCACCCTGTTAAAAGATTAACAGAGGATATAAAAGATTACACAGTTAAGAATATCAAGTATAAGCAGGAGTGAGGCAATTCTTACAGCTAGCGGTTTATTCAAGGTATAGAAGGGACTTAACCCAGTCTTGCTGCAGATAGCCTCCGATTCATTCAGTATTTTCTTAACAGACTCAGTAACTTCAGCCTCTGTTAGCTGAATATCAATATGTCATTGAGGATCTTTTGAGTCCCCTGTGTACTCACACATTAAACCGGGGCGACGACTTAACAGTAAAATACTCCAAGATATCCAGCAACGAACAAAGTCAACTCCTGTCAAACCATTAGCCATGAAAGCTCTGAGCTTGGTGAGTTGTGGTGCATATGTGGCCCGTTCCTTGGCAGTCGGCTATTGTGGAAATGGATGTGTGTTGGTAAGCCGGTTAGCATGATAACCCGGCAGAGGGTTGTCATCTTCAGGGGAAGTATCCTTACAGTAGAACCAAGTCTGGTTCCAATCCTTAGGATGACTATGAAGTTTGGAGTGAAGGAAGCTGACGTCCTTCCTTTTCTGAATGGAGACGCCGCCAAGTTCAGTGTTGGGCCCGTCTACAAATTCAGTACGACGGTTCAAATAGAAAAAAATCCCGGAACAATTCAACGGTTGGCTCTTCTTGCAGATAGGCCTCACAAAACACTTGAAAGTCGCAAATATTGGACACAGAGTTGGGTCCAATATCTTGAGGGTGGATCTGGAAGCTTGCAAGCACATCACGAAAAACTTGGATCTGGGCGGTTTAAAACCACGGCTCATGTGATCAACAAATACCACTACCTCGCCGTCCTTAGGGGTAGGAGGATTTTCTGGACTGGGAATGCGCCAGTGCATTTCGCTTGGTTTTGGTAAAGTGCCAGTTCTGACGCATCCATCTAGCTGCTCTCCAGTAACCCGGGAAGGGACCCAGTTACAAGCATAAAATTGTTTGGCCATTTCGAATGAAGAGCTGGAAAAGATTGATGCCGGTTTAAGACTCATGGTTAGTAAGCATAAAGCGTAGCAGGTTAAGGAAAAGGTATTCAAGCATGCAAAATCGTTCAAACCAGAGGTTGATGCTATTATAAATGGTAAAACGATTGGCGGTTTACAAGGGGACTAATGGCATATGACATATTATTTTCTATAGGATAAACCGCCTACGCAGACAATGAAAGTACAGATCTGAAGCAAAGATGACTAAGTGAGGAAAAACAAGTTTCACAGATCAATATGATAATTTCATATCTGCAGCGTATCAATAAATCGAAACATATTCAGACTCAAAATACAGGTGTTTAAGCAGTTCGTCAGGTCCGGATGAGTTTTTCTATATGGAAGAAGATATTCTAAGGATGAAAAAGGGGATTACAACTATGACTGCGCAAGAAGGTGTCAGAATCTGAGATCGCTGCTTACACTATGGAGATGAACGGAGAAGAACAGCCGCGAGTTTTGATGAACACCGAAACCCTAATGGGGAATCTAGAGCAAGGGAAAGGGAAAACTTACGGTTGCTGACGGAGCAGTGAAGGCACGCCACGTTTCTCTGGTACGTTCAGGTTGATGCAGCGGCCGGAGATGAGGTCGAGGGCGGAGCTTGACGACGGCGGCCGCGCGCAAGGAACAGGTCGGCGCAAGGAAGAAGAGGACGCGAGGAGGCACGGAGGGGAAAAAATGAAAAGGACCCCCGGTCTTATTTATAAGGCGAAAGGATAAGTGACAGGCGCAAAAATTGAGGAGCCCAAAAAATTGGATCTGTGACAGAGCGGTCGCCTCGATTGTCGGAGGATCATTAATGAAGGTGAGGCATACAATTTTTAATAATAATAGGTGACGTCATGGCGGTTTATTACAATCTTGGAGGATGATGTCATGGCGATTTACAAAATTTATGCGAAGGTGCTAAAGGAGGAATTTTCTAAGTGCTAAAGATTGACATGAACAAGTTCAAATCAATCTGGGGCCTAATGTTGGGGATATTACTACTAAATATAAACCGGCCATGAGGGGCCGGGTTATGCCCACAGTGAGTTAGTCATGTTTGAAGCCCATAAAGACAAGAAGATATGGCGCTTTACAGAGGAGATATAACATGAAGGCCCCGCCTTCGGGCCCATAGACATAAACCGCCATATGATATGTAACTTATGTTGTAAGGCAAGGAAAAGTAGAAACCGAGTCGGGCATGTGTATGAGCCGGCCTCAGGATTCTGTAAACTGCCGGGTGTTAACCTGTGTATATAAAGGGACGACCCGGCGGCGGTTTAGGGACAAAAAAACAATAACTCGAGAGCCAGGCAAAGCGGATTCGCTCCCTAGTCATCGAAACCCTAGCAATTCCATCACAACTAGAGTAGGCTTTTACCTTCACTGTAAGGGGCCGAACCAGTATAATTCCTTGCGTCCCTTGTCCGCTTTAACCCCTTCAAGCTAACCCGTCGCGATGGCTCCACGACTAAGTCCTTTCACGAGGACATATGCCGTGACAAAACCATGACAGTTTCCCTTTAGCCTTGGGCCTGGTGGGCCCTTGGTTGGTCGAGATGTCGGGTACCTATGGATGAGCCACCCCCGATGTATGACACCCTCAGTAGCCCCCGAGCGCGTCGAGGTCACAGGAGAGGTCTTCGAGAGCTTCGGCAGATTCTTGAACTTTGTTGAACCCCCTTCTTCTTGGAGCCTAGCTGGGATCTTCAAGTAATCCTTTCGCCCAACCCCTCGAGGCACAACACCCATGTGATGCTCTGATTTCTAACCACATCCAGGAGGTCTCCTCAAGAGTGGCACGGTAGGTCTTCGTGAGCCTTTATGGCGTTCTATCCTGTAGAACGTGCTTATGGAGCTCAGGGGGAGGCCCCAGCCTATATCCGCGTCTTCGAAGGGTCGTGTGTGTTGGTCGTCCCATAAGTGCCAGGCAGGCGTTCGTTAAGTCTTTTCTTCATGATGGAAAACTTGCCTGGATTCCCGCGCCCCGATTAGAGGTGTGGTAACTACATCAGAAGGTGGGAAATGTGGCGCGTCGTGATGCCTCAATTACGGCGTATATTGTGGTTGGCCATAAGAGAGGCGAAGAGAGGGAGAGGTTTTCACTCTGCCCCGGCCTTCTTCCCTGCTCTCTAGCCAAGCCGCACACCTGCGATGTTCATGGTCTTCGGTCCTATAGACTCCTCCCCCGAGAGAGAGACAATGGCGAGTGACGATGTCATGTACCTAGGGTAGGGTCTTAGGCCTGACCTAGACACTATCCTAGAGTCAAAGGCCTACAAGGTTCAACAGAAGATACCGACTGAAATCCTCATGAAGTGCAATCCACTCGACAGAAGATTCCACTCAGATATCCCAATTCCACTCGACCATGATAACTTCACTCGACCATACAAGAACCCACTCGGAGTACAGAAGACCTAAAGTCACCCCAGGATGGCAACAGTCAGGCATTCATTCCGCCGTCATAAAGATCATTTATAGCGGGTGTTAGCAGTAACGTTCTAGTCGTAACTCACATTGAACCCATGTGTAACTGAGGGTTGGAAGGGGCCGAGCGCACTCTATATAAGCCACCCCTCCCCTCTGGCACACGGGTTCGCACCCCCTATAACTATTACACACATCCAGTCGACAAGCCTCCGCGACACCAAGACGTAGGGTTGTTACCTCCTCTGAGAGGGGCCCGAACTCATAAATTTGTGCGTACGACCTCGCCGTAGCTAGGACACTGCCTCCTTCTACATACCCCCTACTCTTACTGTCAGATTCATTCCCACGACAATTGGCGCCCATCACGGGGCAGGCGTCTGCGTGACTTCCGGTGAGGTTGCAAATTTCGATGTCCATCAACATGGTTTCCAACGGTGGTTTGGCCTTGGGCCACGAGATCCGTCTCGGCGTGCTCGTCTTCATCGCCGATGACTCCGCCTGGCTCCAAGAAACCCCCCTTGACGTCGAGGCTCTCCCCATCCACGAGGCGGTGCACTTCCGTGCGAGTGCTTGCGACGTCCTTCTGTGACAGCCATCGACCCAGTATCGGTCGGCTCCCGTGGCGTCTTTGCTGTTAGGGAACGTAGTATTTCAAAAAATTTGCATACGATCACGCAAGATCTATCTAGGAGAAGCATAGCAACGAGCGGGGAGAGTGTGTCCACGTGCCCTAGTAGACCGAAAGCGGAAGCGTTTAGTGATGTATTTGAACGTCTTCGCGATCCAACCGATTCAAGTAATGAACATACGACACCTCCGCGATCTGCACACGTTCAGCTCGATGACGTCCCTCGAACTCTAGATCCAGCTGAGGCCGAGGGAGAGTTTCATCAGCACAACGGCGTGTTGACGGTGATGATGAAGTTACCGACGCGGGGCTTCGCCTAAGCACTACGACAATATGATCGAGGTGGATATATGTGGAGGGGGGCACCACACACGGCTAAGATCAACTTGTGTGTCTATGGGGTGCCCGCTCCCCCGTATATAAAGTATGGGAGGAGTAGGAGGGCCGGCCACAAGGGGCACTTCCAAAGGGGGGATTCCTACTACTAGTAAGAGTAGGTTTCCCCCATTCCTAGTCCAAGTAGGAGAAGAAGGAAGGAGAGGAGAGGGAGAAGGAAAGAGGGGGCGCCGCCCCCTCCGTGCCAACGTCGGACTTGCTATCTGTGGGAGTACGATCCGGCCAAGCACCAGACGCTACTAGAGCTCTTCGGTACGACGCACGAAGAAATCTGGAAAGTGCTCTTCAAGGCCGGCGAGATGCCACCGCCCATGACGGAAGATCGCGGGCTTAGCTTAAAACGCCAGGCTAACCCGGTAAGTTCTTTTAATGTTTTCAAGGCGTACCCTTTACTAGCATATTTTGAGAAAAAGCCTAAGCTTTCCAACCCGTGTTTTCAGGCCTGGATCAAGATAGCAGAGGGGATTAACTGTCCGGCTCCGCTGCCTGAAGACCAAGAATTCTCATTACTGACAAAAATGCTTTTTCCAGCACCTTATGAGGTGCCGGAGAAGACAACCAAGAAAGCGGGCAAAGGGGCCAAGAAGGGCCCTCACCGAAAAGGCGCTCCAGACGTGATGTCCGAAGACGAGACTTCCTATTCGTCCGCTGACGATGACGACGAAGAGGAAGAAGAAAGTGACTCCCCACCTGAAGTGGGGAGGAAGAAGAGAGCGGCCTCCACAAACCCGGAGGTGAAAGCGCCTAAGAGGGTTAGAGGCTCCCTCGCGGATAACTCCGTGTGCGATGTTGATAGCAGTCCAGAGCGACCTCGTCGGACCAAGCCTCGAGCCGCCTCGTAAGTACCAGAATCCGAAAACGTCTGGCCTTCCTGGTTTGTGATATTGATATACCTTAAACCTTGTTATTGCAGCCCGACACGCGATGGCTCCCCGCGATCCTTGATAGAGGGGTCACTAGACTCAAAGGAGATGGCTAGCATGTCTCCGCCACCTGCTCATTCCGTCTCTCCCAAGGGTGACGACGAGGTGGTGTCGCAAAAGACCTTCCCCGACCGGGGGGGGGGGGCTTTCGGAGATCGTCAGTGTGGCTCCCTAGATACATGGGAAAAAAATCCCCTATGGGGATTAGTGACGGGGGCCGGGTTCCCTTCGGACCTGAGCCGGATACCATTTCGGAGATCTATGCGGCTCCGGAGTCCAGCGAACGGCATGCCCCAAAAGGAGGGAATGTGCCTATTCTGCCGGTGACCTCTATCCAACTAGAGGCACCGGATATGGAGGCGCTACGAGGCGCCTCTATTGTGGATGAACACCGCGCCCTTATGGGCACGGTAATAGAGAAGGTCCAGTTCGTAAAAACGGACTGACCGAAGCCTGCACTAGCCTCCTATCGGGCTTTGAGGTAAGTAGTGTGTTTGTAGGAAAAATATTACACTATAGACAGTAGCCCCTGATGTTCTGTTTGGTGTTCGGAAAGAAAAAGGTGAACGGAGGATCGAGAAGAAATATCGCAGGAGTCTAACATAAGTTGTCTGTGTGAATAAGCAGGTATCGCTGCAGGATGCCACCGCTCATGTTGCAGAGGTCTCCGGACTGAAGCGGAAACTGGAGCGGGCCAAGGAAGAGCTCGGCCTCGTAAAGAAGCAGCTGGAGGATAGCCAAGGTATGTATTATCCCGCGGGTACCTTTTAAGAAAAAATGAATAGTCCGTCCAGACTGAGTTGTCATGAACTTTATTAGGGGCCACGACTGAGGTGGCAGCCCTCAAGAAGGCGTTAGCCGAGGCTGGACAAAGCGTCCAAGGAACGCACCGCGCGCGAGAAGCACGAGGCCCAGGTTGGCGAGGCGCAGCAACAGCTCCAGGGAGCGATCGAGAGATTTGAGTCCTCAGAGCGCGATTGTAAGGCAGAAGAGTCCGAACTGGCGAAGGCCCGCCGGAGCGCACAGGATGCACGAGCCGAAGCCCAGAACGCCCTCTAGGAAATTCAGGCGGCCAAGGAGATTGCGACAGGTAATTCTTTCACCATGCAAAGCAAGTATGTAGAAGAAACATTCCCTGTACTTATCTGAATTTGGGTTTTCTAGGGGCGTTTACGGATCTGACGTGCAGTATATTAGATGCTACTGAGAAGTATAGAGACGAAGAAGGGATGTCTATGGAGAAGCTATTCTGGTCCCAATATCTTGGACCCGAACATCCGTTGTCCTTCAGCGACCAGCTGAAGTAGTTGGTCGAGCTGCATAGGTCGACAGAGCTAGCCATGAAGGACCTGATAGTTTGGCTATGGCCTGCAGAGTCTATACCTAGCAGCTACTTCGAACTTGTTAAGCGGCTTGTAAGTGCCTGTCCACGGCTCGAAGCCGTGAAGCGGTCGGTATGTATTGAAGGTGCTCGTATGGCATTTGCCCGCGTCAAGACGCATTGGGAAAAGCTGGATGCCAAGAAGCTGAAGACCGAGGGGACGCCGCAGGGCAAGGAGCATCGTCGACCCGAGCACTATTTTTATGGCGTCCTGGAGGGGTCCCGCCTTGCGGCGGAGCAATGTTCGAAGGATGTCATATTCCCGTGAGAACGTTTGTATTTATCCTGTCCTATAATATGGAATAATGATGTTATGCATTATAATGCTTGCGATTTACTTTTTACCTTATGTGCGGCCGTTTATGAAATCTGAGGGTTGACCAGTCGTCGGCTTCTGCCCCCATGTAGATAGTACGGGGGTGTTCGGGATAAGTCTAAACACTCTTTACTCCACATTCTGGTCCTTAAAGGAGGTGTTTAGCGCAACGAACAAGGCAATCAGACTATGCGGCCTTTACTGCCCTCACTTAGCCATAGGAGTTTGACAATTAAGAAAGTTGGTGAAGCCCCTGGTATTCGAAAGGCCAAACTAGGGGCGTTATACATGCCTAATCGGAGGGACCAATTCTTCGCAAGAAGCAGAAAAAATCTCTAACGATTTGGAACCTCTCAAAAAGCTAACCGGCTCTCGCCGCATCATGACAGTCAGTTTTCGGCTTTCTCTACTGAGGTGCTCGTCCCGAAGAACCGGGACACAATCGCAGTAGTTCTCACTTTACTACCCTAGCTGATATAGCGGAACGTAAGGTAGTAAGCACAGGAGCCGGGCAACCCAACTATTGACCAAAGACATGATTCGGAGCCGGTGCATATAATGCTATAAGTTCGGGGTGCAGAACTGTACTGAAAAAGTGTTCGGACTAGCCCCTGGCGAAGTAATACGTACCATGGTGTACGTGTGCAATAAGTAATATATACAAAGGTGAGGAAACAAGAAAATTAAGTAATAAGCTGACGCCACCATTTATTCACCATTGTTATATAATTAGTACGTCGAGGCGTACTTTGTGCAGGTAATGCGATAAGCAAGTAAAGCTATTTAACATGCCGCAACCAAGGGCGAGCTACGTGCGGGTATGTAAAACAAGTGTAGCAATCATTTAATAGAGACCACCTGGTGATTCCCTTGTATGCCAGAGCTCCTTGCCTCCTTGGTGTGTTCTGCAAATGGGTCGTCCGCATAGACCTCAAAAAGAGAAAAAACGTAATAAAAAGAAAAAAATAAAGGCGTGCGAATCCTAGGGTCGGTCAAGCCGCACTGTGGATCGCGAACGAGTTACGCCTCCGTCAGTACCCGTGGGATTTTGAGTGCATAGTTGTGTACGCGCGGTATGGATGCCGTTTCCTCATCGGGGCTGGGATGGAGGACAGATTTACTAATTCAGTTCTTGACGAACCAAGCTGCCCTGTTGCAGTCTAGTACGGACCTTCTCAATGATGTCCAGGGGCTCGGCGGCCGGATTATGGTGCCGCTTGAGAAGGCCGCTCTGTACTTCTGCTGCTAGGGCGGCGGTATGCTCCTCTGTACACAGGGAATGTTTCGTGTTTCCATTTACTATAATGACGCCACATGGACCGAGCATCTTGAGCTTGAGATAAGCGTAATGTGGCACTGCGTTGAATCTAGAGAACACGGCTCGTCCGAGTAGTGCGTGGTAGCCGCTGCGGAAGGGGGCGATATCGAAGAGTAGCTCTTCGCTTCGGAAGTTATCCGGGAAACCGAAGACCACCTCCAGCGTGATTGAGCCCGTACAACAGGACTCTATGCCTGGTATAACTCCTTTAAAGGTAGTTATCGTGGGCTTGATTCGTGAGGGATTAATGCCCATTTTCCATACTGTATCCTGATAGAGCAGGTTGAGGCTGCTACCACCATCCATTAGGACTCGTTTCATGTGAAATCCGTCGATGATTGGGTCGAGTACCAATACGGCCGACCCGCTACTAGCTCTTGAGCACTTGCGTTGGTTTTCCCTTGAAGAGGAAAGGGTGGTGCAGCAAAGTAGCTTAAGTATTTCCCTCAGTTTTTGAGAACCAAGGTATCAATCCAATAGGAGGCTACGCGCGAGTCCCTCGCACCTACACAAAACAAATAAATCCTCGCAACCAACGCGATAAGGGGTTGTCAATCCCTACACGGTGACTTACGAGAGTGAGATCTGATAGATATGATAAGATAATATTTTTGGTATTTTTATGATAAAGATGCAAAGTAAAATAAAAGCAATGAAAATAACTAAGTATTGGAAGATTAATATGATGAAGATAGACTCGGGGGCCATAGGTTTCACTAGTGGCTTTTCTCAAGAGCATAGGTATTTTACGGTGGGTGAACGAATTACTGTTGAGCAATTGACAGAATTGAGTATAGTTATGAGAATATCTAGGTATGATCATGTATATAGGAATCACGTCCAATACAAGTAGACCGATTCCTGCCTGCATCTACTACTATTACTCCACACATCGACCGCTATCCAGCATGCATCTAGAGTATTAAGTTCATAAGAACAGAGTAACACCTTAAGCAAGATGACATGATGTAGAGGGATAAATTCATGCAATATGATAAAAAAACCCATCTTGTTATCCTCGATGGCAACAATACAATACGTGCCTTGCTGCCCCAACTGTCACTGGGAAAGGACACCGCAAGATTGAACCCAAAGCTAAGCACTTCTCCCATTGCAAGAAAGATCAATGTAGTAGGCCAAACCAAACTGATAATTCAAAGAGACTTGCAAAGATAACCAATCATACATAAAAGAATTCAGAGAAGATTCAAATATTGTTCATAGATAAACTTGATCATAAACCCACAATTCATCGGTCTCAACAAACACACCGCAAAAGAAGATTACATCGAATAGATCTCCACAAGAGAGGGGGATAACTTTGTATTGAGATCCAAAAAGCGAGAAGAAGCCATCTAGCTAATAACTATGGACCCGTAGGTCTGAGGTAAACTACTCACACTTCATGGGAGAGGCTATGGTGTTGATGTAGAAGCCCTCCGTGATCGATGCCCCCTCCGGCGGAGCTCCAAAACAGGCCCCAAGATGGGATCTCGTGGATACGGAAAGTTACAGCGGTGGAATTAGGGTTTTGGCTCTGTATCTGATCGTTTGGGGGTACGCAGGTATATATAAGAGGAAGAAGTACGTCGGTGGAGCAACAGGGGGCCCACGAAGGTGGAGGGCGCGCCTTGGGGGGGGTAGCCATGCCCCCTACTTCGTGGCCTCCTTGTTGGTTGCTTGACGTAGGGTCCAAGTCTCTTGGATCATGTTCGGTGAGATAATCACGCCCCAGAAGGTTTCATTCCGTTTGGATTCCATTTGATATTCCTTTTCTTCGAAACCCTAAAATAGGCAAAAAAACAGCAATTCTGGGCTGGGCCGCCGGTTAATAGGTTAGTCCCAAAAATAATATAAAAGTGGATAATAAAGCCCAATAATGTCCAAAACAGTAGATAATACAACATGGAGCAATCAAAAATTATAGATACGTTGGAGACGTATCAAGCATCCCCAAGCTTAATTCCTGCTCGTCCTCGAGTAGGTAAATGATAAAAACAGAATTTTTGATGTGGAATGCTACTTGGCATAATTTCAATGTAATTCTTCTTAATTGTGGCATGAATATTCAGATCCGAAATATTCAAGACAAAAGTTTAATATTGACATAAAAATAATAATACTTCAAGCATACTAACTAAGCAATTATGTCTCTTCAAAATAACATGGCCAAAGAAAGTTATCCCTACAAAATCATATAGTCTGGCTATGGTCTATCTTCACCACACAAAGTATTTAAATCATGCATAACTCCGATGACAAGCCAAGCAATTGTTTCATACTTTTGACATTCTCAAAACTTTTTCAATCTTCACGCAATACATGAGCGTGAGCCATGGACATAACACTTTAGGTGGAATAGAATGGTGGTTGTGGAGGAGACAAAAAGGGAAGATAGTCTCACATCAACTAGGCGTATCAACGGGCTATGGAGATGCCCATCAATAGATATTAATGTGAGTGAGTAGGGATTGCCATGCAACGGATGCACTAGAGCTATAAGTATATGAAAGCTCAAAAAAAGAAACTAAGTGGGTGTGCATCCAACTCGCTTGCTCACGAAGACCTAGGGCATTTTGAGGAAGCCCATCATTGGAATATACAAGCCAAGTTATATAATGAAATATTCCCACTAGTATATGAAAGTGACAACATAGGAGACTCTCTATCATGAAGATCATGGTGCTACTTTGAAGCACAAGTGTGGTAAAAGGATAGTAGCATTGTCGCTTCTCTCTTTTTCTCTCATTGTTTTATTTGAGCCTTTTCTCTTCTTTTATGGCCTCTTTTTTTATTTGGGCTTCTTTGGCCTCTTTTTATTTTATTTTATTTTTCGTCCGGAGTCTCATCCCGACTTGTGGGGGAATCATAGTCTCCATCATCCTTTCCTCACTTGTGACAATGCTCTAATAATGATGATCATCACACTTTTATTTTCTTACAACTCAAGAATTACAACTCGATACTTAGAACAAAATATGACTCTATGTGAATGCCTCCGGCGGTGTACCGGGGTATGCAATGACTCATGAGTGACATGTATGAGATAATTATGAACGGTGGCTTTGCCAAAAATACGATGTCAACTACATGATCATGCAAAGCAATATGACAATGATGGAGTGTGTCATAATAAACGGAATGGTGGAAAGTTGCATGGCAATATATCTCGGAATGGCTATGGAAATGCCATGATAGGTAGGTATGGTGGCTGTTTTGAGGAAGGTACATGGTGGGTGTATGATATCGGCGAAAGATGCGCGATATTAGAGAGGCTAGCAATGATGGAAGGGTGAGAGTGCGTATAATCCATGGACTCAACATTAGTCATAAAGAACTCATATATTTATTGCAAAGATCTACAAGTTATCAAAGCAAAGTATTACGTGCATGCTCCTAGGGGGATAGATTGGTAGGAAAAGACCATCGCTCGTCCCCGACCGCCACTCATAAGGAAGACAATTATAAATAAATCATGCTCCGACTTCATCACATAACGGTTCACCATACGTGCATGCTACGGGAATCACAAACTTTAACACAAGTATTTCTCAAATTCAGAACTGCTCAACTAGCATGACTTTAATATCACCATCTCCATATCTCAAAACAATTATCAAGCATCAAACTTCTCATAGTATTCAACACACTCATAAGAGAATTTTATTATTAATCTTGTATACCTAGCATATAGGATTATTGAAGCAAATTACCATGCTATTTAAGACTCTCAAAATAATCTAAGTGAAGCATGAGAGATCAATAGTTTCTATAAAAAAATCCACCACCGTGCTCTAAAAGATATAAGTGAAGCACTAGAGCAAAACTATATAACTCAAAAGATATAAGTGAAGCACATAGAGTATTCTAATAATTTCTGAATCATGAGTGTTTATATCAAAAGGTGTGTACAGCAAGGATGATTGTGGTAAATTAACAAATAAAGACTCAAATCATACAAGATGCTCCAAGCAAAACACATATCATGTGGTGAATAAAAATATAGCTCCAAGTAAAGTTACCGATAGAAGTAGACGAAAGAGGGGATGCCTTCCGGGGCATCCCCAAGCTTTGTCTTTTAGGTGTCCTTAGATTATCTTGGGGGTGCCATGGGCATCCCCAAGCTTAGGCTCTTGCCACTCCTTGTTCCATAATCCATCAAATCTTTACCCAAAACTTGAAAACTTCACAACACAAAACTTAAAGTAGAAAATCTCGTGAGCTCTGTTAGCGAAAGAAAACAAAGGACCACTTCAAGGTACTGTAATGAACTCATTCTTTATTTATATTGGTGTTAAACCTACTGTATTACAACTTCTCTATGGTTTATAAACTATTTTACTAGCCATAGATTCATCAAAATAAGCAAACAACACACGAAAAACAGAATCTGTCAAAAACAGAACAGTCTGTAGTAATCTGTAGCTAGCGAAAGATCTGGAGCCCCAAAAATTCTAAAATAAATTGCTGGACATGAGGAATTTATCTATTAATCATATGCAAAAATAATTAAATAAATATCACTTTCGAAATAAAAATGGCAGCAGTTCTCGTGAGCGCTAAAGTTTGTGTTTTTACATCAAGATTAACAAGACTTTCCCCAAGTCTTCCCAACGGTTCTACTTGGCACAAACACTAATTAAACACAAAAAACACAACCAAAACAGAGGCTAGATAAATTATTTATTACTAAGCAGGAGCAAAAAGCAAGGAATAAAAATAAAATTGGGTTGCCTCCCAATAAGCGCTAACGTTTAACGCCCCTAGCTAGGCATAAAAAATAAGGATAGATCTAGGTATTGCCATATTTGGTAGGCAATCCATAAGTGGCTCTCATAATAGATTCATAAGGTAATTTAATTTTATTTCTAGGGAAGTGTTCCATGACTTTCCTTAATGGAAATTGGAATCTAATATTTCCTTCCTTCATATCAATAATTGCACCAATCGTTCTAAGGAAAGGTCTACCAAGAATAATAGGACATGAAGGATTGCAATCTATATCAAGAACGATAAAATCTACGGGCACATAATTCCTATTTGCAACAATAAGAACACCATTAATTCTTCCCATAGGTTTCTTAATAGTGGAATCTGCAAGGTGCAAGTTTAGAGAGCAATCATCAAAATCACGGAAACCTAACAAATCACACAAAGTCTTTGGAATCGTGGAAACACTAGCACCCAAATCACACAAAGCATAGCATTCATGATCTTTAATTTTAATTTTAATAGTAGGTTCCCACTCTTCATAAAGTTTTCTAGGGATAGAAACTTCCAATTCAAGTTTTTCTTCATAAGATTGCATCAAAGCATCAATGATATGTTTGGTAAAAGCTTTATGTTGGCTATAAGCATGAGGAGAATTTAGCACGGATTGCAACAAGGAAATAAAGTATATCAAAGAGCAATTATCATAATTAAATTCCTTGAAACCCAAAATAGTGAGTTCATCAATATTTAAAGTTTTGATCTCTTCAATCCCACTTTTATCAATTTTAGCATCAAGATCTAAAAACTCCGAATTCTTGGAACGTCTTCTAGGTAAAGGTGGATCATATTCAGTCCCATCAATATCAAGATTCATATTGAAAAACAAAGATTTAATAGGGGACACATCAATAACTTTTAGATCTTCATCTTTAATATCATGGAAACTAGAAGAACACACTCTTATAAAGGAATCTTTCTTGGCACGAATCCTAGCGGTTCTTTCTTTGCACTCATCAATGGAAATTCTCATGGCTTTGAGGGACTCATTGATATCATGCTTAGGTGGAATAGATCTAAGTTTCGAAGAATCAAAATCAAGAGAAATTATGTCAACGTTCCTAGCCAACTCATCAATCTTAAGCAAATTTTCTTCAATCAAAGCATTGAAATTCTTTTGCAAAGTAATAAATTCTTTAATATTAGATTCAAAATCAGAGGGCATCTTATTATAATGTCCATAAGAATTGTTGTAGGAATTACCATAATTATTAGAGGGACTACTAGGATACGACCTAGGATTAAAGTTTCCTCTATACACGTTGTTACCAAAATTGTTCCTACCAACAAAATTCACATCCATAGATTCATTATTATTCTCAATCAAAGTAGACAAAGGCATATCATTAGGGTTGGAAGAAACACTTTCATTAGAAAATAATTTCATAAGTTCATCCATCTTTCCACTCAAAACATTAATTTCTTCTATCGCATGCACTTTCTTATTAGTAGATCTTTAAGTGTGCCATTGAGAATAATTAACCATAATATTATCTAGGATTTTAGTAGCTTCTCCTAAAGTGATTTCCATAAAAGTGCCTCCCGCGGCCGAATCTAAAAGATTTCTAGAAGCAAAATTCAATCCGGCATAAAATTTTTGTATAATCATCCACAAATTCAAACCATGAGTAGGGCAATTACGTATCATTAATTTCATCCTATCCCAAGCTTGTGCAACATGTTCATGATCAAGTTGCTTAAAATTCATAATATCGTTTCTAAGAGAGATGATCTTAGCGGGAGGAAAATACTTAGAGATAAAAGCATCTTTGCACTTATTCCACGAATCAATACTATTTTTAGGCAAAGATGAAAACCAAGCTTTAGCACGATCTCTAAGCGAAAAAGGAAATAGCTTCAATTTAAAAATATCATTATCCACATCTTTTTTCTTTTGCATATCACACAAATCAACGAAGCTATTTAGATGGGTAGCGACATCTTCACTAGGAAGGCCGGAAAACGGATCTTTCATGACAAGATTCAGCAAGGCAACATTAATTTCACAAGATTCAGCATCGGTAAGAGGAGCAATCGGAGTGCTAATAAAATCATTGTTGTTGGTATTGGTAAAGTCACACAATTTAGTATTATCTTGAGCCATCGAGACAAGCAAGCAATCCAACACACAAGCAAACAAGAAACGGGCAAAAAGAGGCAAATAGAGAAAGAGAGGGAGGATAGAGAGAGAGGGCGAATAAAACGACAAGGGTGAAGTGGGGGAGAGGAAAACGAGAGGAAAACGGCAAATAATGTAATGCGGGAGATAAGGGTTTGTGATGGGTACTTGGTATGTTGACTTTTGCGTAGACCTCCCCGGCAACGGCGGCAGAAATCCTTCTTGCTACCTCTTGAGCACTTGCGTTGGTTTTCCCTTGAAGAGGAAAGGGTGGTGCAGCAACATAGCATAAGTATTTCCCTCAGTTTTTGAGAACCAAGGTATCAATCCAGTAGGAGGCTACGTGCGACTCCCTCGCACCTACAAAAAAATCCTCGCAACCAACGCGATAAGGGGTTGTCAATCCCTACACGGTTGATAACCCACAAGTATAGGGGATCGCAACAGTTTTCGAGGGTAGAGTATTCAACCCAAATTTATTGATTCGACACAAGGGGAGCCAAAGAATATTCTCAAGTACTAGAAGCTGAGTTGTCAATTCAACCACACCTGGAAACTTAATATCTGCAGCAAAGTGTTTAGTAGCAAAGTAATATGATAGTAGTGGTAATGGTAGCAAAAGGTAATGATAGCAAAAGTAATGTTTTTGGTATTTTGTAGTGATGATAACAATAGCAACGGAAAAGTAAATAAGCGAAGAATTATGCCAGATGTGGTTCATAATGTAATAGTCATAACCTAGGGTGACACAGAACTAGCTCCAGTTCATTGATATAATGTAGGCATGTATTCCGAATATAGTCATACGTGCTTATGGAAAAGAACTTGCATGGCATCTTTTGTCCTACCCTCCCGTGGCAGCGGGGTCCTTACGGAAACTAAGGGATATTAAGGCCTCCTTTTAATAGAGTACCGAAACAAAGCATTAACACATAGTGAATACATGAACTCCTCAAACTATGGTCATCATCAGTAAGTATCCCGATTATTGTCACTTCGGGGTTAACTGATCATAACACATAATAGGTGACTATAGACTTGCAAGATAGGATCAAGAACTCTCATATATTGATGAAAACATAATAGGTTCAGATATGAAATCATGGCACTCGGGCCCTAGTGACAAGCATTAAGCATAGCAAAGTCATAGCAACATCAATCTCAGAACATAGTGGATACTAGGGATCAAACCCTAACAAAACTAACTTGATTACATGATAGATCCCATCCAACCCATCATCGTCCAGCAAGCCTACGATGGAATTACTCACGCATGGCGGTGAGCATCATAAAATTGGTGATGGAGGATGGTTGATGATGACGATGGCGATGGATTCCCCTCTCCGGAGCCCCGAACGGACTCCAGATCAGCCCCCCGAGAGGTTTTAGGGCTTGGCGGCGGCTCCGTATCGTAAAACATGATGATTTCTTCTCTCTGATATTTTTCTCCCCGAAAGCAAATATATAGAGTTGGTCTCGAGGTCGGAGGAGCTCCAGGGGGGCCACGAGGTAGGGGGCGCGCCCTAGGGGGGCAGGCGCTCCCCCCACCCTCGTGGACAGGTGGTGGGCCCCCTGGCCTTCATCTTTTGCAAGGATTTTTTATATTTTTCGAAAAGGTGTTCCATGAAGTTTCAGGTCATTCCGAGAACTTTTGTTTCTGCACATAAATAACACCATGGCAATTCTGCTGAAAACAGCGTCAGTCCGAGTTAGTTCCATTCAAATCATGCAAGTTAGAGTCCAAAACAAGGGCAAAAGTGTTTGGAAAAGTAGATACGACGGATACGTATCAACTCCCCCAAGCTTAAACCTTTGCTTGTCCTCAAGCAATTTAGTTGACAAACTGAAAGTGATAAAGAAAAAACTTTTACAAACTCTATGTGCTCTTGTTGTTGTAAATATGTAAAGCCAGCATTCAAGTTTTCAGCAAAGATTATGACTAACCACATTCACAGTAACGCTTAGGTCTCAAGTTTACTCATATCAATGGCATAATCAACTAGCGAGCAATAATAATAAATCTCGGATGACAACACTTTCTCAAAACAATCATAATATGATATAACAAGATGGTATCTCGCTAGCCCTTTCCGAGACCGCAAAACATAAATGCAGAGCACCTTTAAAGATCAAGGACTGACTAGACATTGTAATTCATGGTAAAAAGAGATCCAGTCAAGTCATACTCAATGTAAACTAACAGTAATGAATGCAAATGACAGTGGTGCTCTCCAACTGGTGCTTTTTAATAAGAAGATGATGACTCAACATGAAAGTAAATAGGCCCTTCACAGAGGGAAGTAGGGATTTGTAGAGGTGCCAGAGCTCGGTTTTGAAATAGAGATGAATAATATTTTGAGCGGTATACTTTCATTGTCAACATAACAACCAAGAGATGGCGATATCTTCCATGCTACACACATTATAGGCGGTTCCCAAACAGAATGGTAAAGTTTATACTCCCCCTCCACCAACAAGCATCAATCCATGGCTTGATTGAAACAACGAGTGCCTCCAACTAACAAGAGTCCCAGGGGAGTTTTGTTTGCAATTATTTTGATTTAGTTTGCATAAAGCATGGGACTGGGCATCCCGGTGACTAGCCATTTTTCTCGTGAGTGAGAAGCAGAGTCCACTCCTCTTGAGAATAACCCGCCTAACATGGGAGATACAGACAACCCTAGTTGATACATGAGCTATTCGAGCATACAAAACAGGATATTTATTTGAAGGTTTAGAGTTTGGCACATACAAATTTACTTGGAACAACAGGTAGATACCGTAAATAGGTAGGTATGGTGGACTCATATGGAATAACTTTGGGGTTTATGGAGTTGGATGCACAAGCAGTATTCCCGCTTTGTACAGGCGAAGGCTAGCAAAATACTGGGAAGCGACCAGCTAGAGAGCGACAATAGTCATGAACATGCATTAAAATTAATCAAAACCGAATGCAAGCATGAGTAGGATATAATCCACCATGAACATAAATATCGTGAAGGCTATGTTGATTTTGTTTCAACTACATGCGTGAACATGCGCCAAGTCGAGTCACTTAAATCATTCAGAGGAGGATACCACCCTATCATACCACATCACAACCATTTTAATAGCATGTTGGCACGCAAGGTAAACCATTATAACTCATAGCTAATCAAGCATGGCACAAGAAACTATGATCTCTAGTTGTCACTGCAAACATGTTTATTCATAATAGTCTGAATCAGGAACGATGAACTAATCATATTTACAAAAACAAAAGAGGCCGAGTTCATACCAGCTTTTCTCATCTCAGTCAGTCCATCATATATCGTCATAACTGCCTTTCACTTGCACGACCGAATGATGTGAATAATAATAATAGTGCGCGTGCATTGGTCTAAGCTGGAATCTGCAAGCATTCAATAAACAGGAGAAGGCAAGGCAATATGGGCTCTTTTGTTAGATCAACAATTATGCAAATAAGAGCCACTACAACAATTTAATCATGGTCTTCTCCTATCGACCCCCAAAGAAAAGAAATAAAACTATTTACACGGGAAAGCTCCCAACAAGCAAAAGAAGAACATGAAATCTTTTTGGGTTTTCTTTTTAATTACTACTACAAGCATGGAAAGTAAACTAATTAAAAGCTACAACTAATTTTTTTGGTTTATCTTAAGGTTTATTAAACACACAAGAAGAAAGCACAAAAAGGAAATAAACTAGCATGGATGATACAATGAAAAAGTATGACCACCGACACCTAGCAATGAGTGTGTGAACATAAATGTAATGTCGGTGGCAAATACGTACTCCCCCAAGCTTAGGCTTTTGGCCTAAGTTGGTCTATGGCCACGGCTGGCCTGGCGGATATCCATAATAATAGTTGGGGTCGTACTGCGATGAAGAAGACTCTGCCTGCCACTGGTTGGCAATCATCTCCGGATCCCACTAGTAATTAGACTGTCGTGGAGGATCAACTTGTGGTTTCGACTCTAGATCTGTGGCTGGTGCAGGGTTCCGATAGGCGTGAATGTCCTCCGGCGAGACGAGGTACTGGCCTGCAGATAAATCAAACAAGGAAGGAGCAGACAAGGTAATAGTCTCCGGATGATGTTTATCAAAGAACAATTTGTATTTAAGCTCCCCTTCCCTATTCTTTATAATGAAATCATGTGCTACCATACTCTTATAATCTAAATAAACATGAGGCAACAATTTTTCTTCCTTCTCATAATGCCTAACAGGTATGTTAAAATGTGCAGCTAGGCGTGAAGCATAGATACCCCCAAATATGGGGCCCTTTGTATGGTTCAGACTCAATCGTTTAGCAATAGTACCGCCCATACTCACAGAGTTATCACAGAATAAACCATGGAACAAAATAATAATATCAGGAACACTAAGGTTTCCATAGTTTCCGCGAGCAATTAAGCAACGACTTGCAAATATTGCAAAGTAGCGTAAAACAGGAAAATGTATGCTAGTGATTCGTGCATCGGAAAGCTTCCTCGTTTCCCCTACGGTGATAGTATCAATAAACCCATCCACATCGTCACGATGTGGTTCCTCTATTTTGCCCTTGAAAGGGATCAAACAAACCCGACAAAAATCATAAAGTGACATCTTCTTAACCACATCATATAAATGAAACTCTACTGAAGGAGGTGATTCCGTAGGATAATAGTAGAAGTTTTGCACAAAAGTATTGGTGAGTAAGAGATACTGTTCACGTTGGTCGTGGAGGAAGTTGGTGAGGCCTGCATTATTAGCCAGTTCATAAAAATCCTCATAAATCCCTGTGGCTCTCAAGAAATCATCGGAGGGCCATTCACACAGCCTGACCTCCGCGGAGCGAGGCAAATTATATTTGGGCTTCTGTGCCTCTTCATTTTTCTTTTCCCTTGAGCTTCGGCTCGATGAGCCCCTCAAAAATCTCTTCATAATGTTCTGAAAAATTCTGAAATTTTTAGTAGCTTCAAAATAAAAGTGAACCAAACTCAATAATATTGATAGCAACTACTCATGCAAGTGCCTAGAGCCTATATCATGCATCAAAACTACTTGGAACCATATAAATTTGACATGCAAGCTCAAGAACATGGTCACCTAGGCAGCACAAATTTGCAATGAATAAAGCACTAGAACAAAAACTAATTGGACCAATGGAGGAGTCACATACCAAGGAACAATCTCCCCAAGCAATTTTGTGAGAGGTGCTTTGAGCAAGGAGATCGAAAATCGCAGCAAAATGAGCTAGAACTCGTGCTTGAGCTGGATATTCGTGCTTGTGGGAGGAAGAAGGAGTATGTGGGTGAAAGGATAAGTGGAGGAGGGCCACTGCGGGCCCATGAGGCAGGGGGCGCACCCATGGGGTAGGGCGTGCCCCTGACCCTCGTGGCTAGGTGCTAGCTCCTCTTGCTGTGTTCTTAGTGCCAAATATTCCAGAAAAAATCATATTTAAATTTCAGGGCATTTGGAGAACTTTTATTTTCGGGGTATTTTTATATTGCACGGATAATTCAGATAATAGACATAAAAATACTATTTTTATTTTATTTAATATAAGTAACAAAAAGTAAAAGTGGGGTACTGAAGGTTGTGCCTTCTAGTTTCATCCATCTCATGCTCATCAAAAGGAATCCACTAACAAGGTTTATCAAGTCTTGTTAACGACCTCATTCCGTATAACATGGAACCGTAGAAATTTCGAATAACACTATGTTACCTCAATGGGGATATGCACATCCCCAATAATAAGAATATCATATTTCTTCTTTACAGTAGGAAGAGGAAATTCAAAACCTCCAAATATAATCGATGGAATTTTTCCAATAGATTTGATACTATGAACTTGAGGTTGTTTCCTCGGAAAGTGTACCGTATGCTCATTACCATTAACATGAAAAGTGACATTGCCTTTAGTGCAATCAATAACAGCCCCTGCAGTATTCAAAAAGGGTCTTCCAAGAGTAATAAACATACTATCGTCGTCGGGAATATCAAGAATAACAAATTCCGTTAAAATAGTAACGTTTGCAACTACAACAGGCACATCCTCACAAATACCGACAGGTATAGCAGTTGATTTATTAGCCATTTGCAAAGATATTTTAGTAGGTGTCAACTTATTCAAATCAAGTCTACGATATAAAGAGAGAGGCATAACACTAACACCGGCTCCAAGATCACATAAAGCAGATTTAACATAGTTTCTTTTAATGGAGCATGGTATAGTTGGTACACCGGGATCTCCTAGTTTCTTAGGTATTCCACCCTCAAAAGTATAATTAGCAAGCATGGTGGAAATTTTAGCTTCCAGTATCTTTCTTTTATTTGTAACAATATCTTTCATATACTTAGCATAAGTATTCATTTTGAGCATATCAGTTAATCGCATACGCAAAAGGATAGGTCTAATCATTTCAGCAAAGCGCTCAAAATCCTCATCATCCTTTTTCTTGGATGGTTTGGGAGGAAAAGGCATGGGTTTCTGAACCCAAGGCTCTCTTTCTTTACCATGTTTCCTAGCAACAAAGTCTTTCTTATCATAACGTTGATTCTTTGATTCTGGGTTATCAAGATCAATAGCATGTTCAATTTCTATATCATTATCATTACTAGGTTTAGCATCATCATGAACATTACCGTTAACATTATCACTAGTTTTAGGTTCATTACTAGATTGTGTTTCAGCATCAGAGATAGAAATATCATTTGGATTCTCAGGTGTTTCAGTAATAGGTTTACTAGAAGCATGCAAAGTCCTATCATTTTCTTTTTCTTCCTATTAGAGGGACTAGGTGCATCTATATTATTTCTCTGAGAATCTTGCTCAATCCTTTTAGGATGGCATTCAGGATACAAAGGTTCCTGAGTCATTCTACCAGTTCTAGTAGCCACTCGAACACCATTATCATTATTCTTACTATTCAATTCATTGAGCAAATCATTTTGAGCTTTAAGTACTTGTTCTACTTGAGTGGTAACCATAGAAGCATGTTTGCTAATAAGTTTAATTTCACCTTTGACATTAGCCATATAATCACCCAAGTGCTCAAGCATATTTGAATTGTATTTCAATTGTCTACCAAAACAAGCATTGAAGTTTTCTGGTTTAACAATGAAATTGTCAAACTCATCTAAGCATTGTCTAGCAGACTTATAACGAGGGATATCACCTTCATCAAATCTATAGAGAGAATATACCTTTACTACCTGTGTCGGGTTATCAAGACCACGAGTTTCTTCAATAGGTGATGGATTAAGCTCATATGTTTCTTCAATAGGCGGTAAATTAAGACCATGTATTTCTTCAATAGGAAGTAAATTCTTAACATCTTCCGCTTTAATACCTTTTTCTTTCATAGATTTCTTTGCCTCTTGCATACCTTCAGGACTGAGAAACAGAATACCCCTCTTTTTCGGAGTTGGTTTAGGAATAGGGTCAGGAACTGGCTTAGGAGGTGTCCAATTATTTTCATCTGTCAACATATTATTCAATAAAATTTCAGCTTCATCCGGTGTTCTTTCCCTGAAAACAGAACCAGCACAACTATCCAGGTAATCTCTGGAAGCATCGGTTAGTCCATTATAAAAGATATCAAGTATTTCATTTTTCTTAAGAGGATGATCAGGCAAAGCATTAAGTAACTTGAGAAGCCTCCCCCAAGCTTGTGGGAGACTCTCTTCTTCAATTTGCACAAAATTATATATATCCCTCAAAGTAGCTTGTTTCTTATGAGCAGGGAAATATTTAGCAGAGAAGTAATAAATCATATCCTGGGGACTACGCACACAACCAAGATCAAGAGAATTAAACCATATCTTAGCATCACCCTTTAATGAGAACGAAAATATTTTAAGGATATAAAAGTAACGAGTTCTCTCATCATTAGTGAACAGGGTAGCTATATCATTTAATTTAGTAAGATGTGCCACAACAGCTTCAGATTCATAGCCATGAAAAGGATCAGATTCAACCAAAGTAACTATATCAGGATCAACAGAGAATTCATAATCCTTATCGGTAACATAGATAGGTGAAGTAGCAAAAGCAGGGTCAGGTTTCATTCTAGCATTTAGAGATTGCTGATTCCGTTTAGCTAATAACCTCTTGAGTTCGTATCTATCTTTGCAAGCTAAAATAGCTAAAGAAGCTTCTTTATCAAAAACATAACCCTTAGGAATAACAGGCAAGTCTTCATCATCACTTTCATCAGTATTATTAGATTCAATATTTTCATTCTCTCTAGCCCTAGCAAGTTGTTCATCAAGAAATTCACTAAGTGGCACAGTAGTGTCAAGCATAGAAGTAGTATCATCATAAGTATCATGCATAGTAGAAGTGGCATCATCAATAACATGCGACATATCAGAACGAATAGCAGAAGCAGGTTTAGGTGTCGCAAGCTTACTCAAAACAGAAGGTGAATCAAGTGGAGAGCTAGATGGCAGTTCCTTACCTCCCCCCGTAGTTGAGGGATAAATCTTGGTTTTAGGATCCCTCAAGTTCTTCATAATGATAAGCAGATATAAATCCCAAGTGACTCAAAGAATAGAGCTATGCTCCCCGGCAACGGCGCCAGAAAATAGTCTTGATAACCCACAAGTATAGGGGATCACAACAGTTTTCGAGGGTAGAGTATTCAACCCAAATTTATTGATTCGACACAAGGGGAGCCAAAGAATATTCTCAAGTATTACCAGTTGAGATGTCAATTCAACCACACCTGGAAACTTAATATCTGTAGCAAAGTGTTTAGTAGCAAAGTAATATGATAGTAGTGGTAACGGTAGCAAAAGTTAATGATAGCAAAAGTAATGTTTTTGGTATTTTGTAGTGATGATAGCAATAGCAACGGAAAAGTAAATAAGCGAAGAACAATATATGGAAAGCTCATAGGCAATGGATCAGTGATGGAGAATTATGCCGGATGCGGTTCATCAGGTAACAATCATAACCTAGGGTGACACAGAACTAGCTCCAGTTCATTGATATAATGTAGGCATGTATTCCGAATATAGTCATACGTGCTTATGGAAAAGAACTTGCATGACATCTTTTGTCCTACCCCCCCGTGGCAGCGGGGTCCTTACGGAAAATAAGGGATATTAAGGCCTCCTTTTAATTGAGTACCGGAACAAATCATTAACACATAGTGAATACATGAACTCCTCAAACTATGGTCATCACCGGTAAGTATCCCGATTATTGTCACTTCGGGGTTAACGGATCATAACACATAATAGGTGACTATAGACTTGCAAGATAGGATCAAGAACTCTCATATATTGATGAAAACATAATAGGTTTAGATCTGAAATCATGGCACTCGGGCCCTAGTGACAAGCATTAAGCATAGCAAAGTCATAGCAACATCAATCTCAGAACATAGTGGATACTAGGGATCAAACCCTACCAAAACTAACTCGATTACATGATAGATCCCATCCAACCCATCACCGTCCAGCAAGCCTACGGTGATGCAGGATGGTTGATGATGACGATGGCGACGGATTCCCCTCTCCGGATCCCCGAACGGACTCCAAATCAGCCCTCCCAAGAGGTTTTAGGGCTTGGTGGCGGCTCCGTATCGTAAAACGTGACGATTTCTTCTCCCCGAAAGAAAATATATAGAGTTGGTCTTGAGGTCGGAGGAGCTCCAGGGGTCCCACGAGGTAGGGGCACGCCCTAGGGGGGCAGGCGTGGCCCCCACCCTCGTGGGCAGGTGGTGGACCCCCTGGCCTTCATCTTTTGCAAGGATTTTTTATATTTTCTGAAAAGGTGTTCCGTGAAGTTTCAGGTCATTCCAAGAACTTTTGTTTCTGCACATAAATAACACCATGGTAATTCTGCTGAAAACAGCGTTAGTCCGGGTTAGTTCCATTCAAATCATGCAAGTTGGAGTCCAAAACAAGGGCAAAAGTGTTTGGAAAAGTAGATACGACGAAGACGTATCAACGGTCACTTACGAGAGTGAGATCTGATAGATATGATAAGATGATATTTTTGGTATTTTGATGATAAAGATTCAAAGTAAAATAAAATCAATGAAAATAACTAAGTATTGGAAGATTAATATGATGAAGATAGACCCGGGGCCATAGATTTCACTAGTGGCTTCTCTCAAGAGCATAGGTATTTTATGGTGGGTGAATGAATTACTGTTGAGCAATTGACAGAATTGAGCATAGTTATGAGAATATCTAGGTGTGATCATGTATATAGGCATCACGTCCAAGACAATTAGACCAACTCCTGCATGCATCTACTACTATTACTCCACACCGACCGCTATCCAGCATGCATCTAGAGTATTAAGTTCATAAGAACAGAGTAACGCCTTAAGTAAGATGACATGATGTAGAGGGATAAATTCATGCAATATGATAAAACCCCATCTTGTTATCCTCGATGGCAGCAATACAATACGTGCCTTGCTGCCCCTACTGTCACTGGGAAAGGACACTGCAAGATTGAACCCAAAGCTAAGCACTTCTCCCATTGCAAGAAAGATTAATCTAGTAGGCCAAACCAAATTGATAACTCGAAGAGACTTGCAAAGATAACCAATCATACATAAAAGAATTCAGAGAAGATTCAAATATTGTTCATAGATAAACTTGATCATAAACCCACAATTCATCGGTCTCAAAAAACACACCGCAAAAGAAGATTACATCGAATAGATCTCCACAAGAGAGGGGGAGAACTTTGTATTGAGATCCAAAAAGAGAGAAGAAGCCATCTAGCTAATAACTATGGACCCGTAGGTCTAAGGTAAAATACTGAAACTTCATCGGAGAGGCTATGGTGTTGATGTAGAAGCCCTCCGTGATTGATGCCCCCTCCGACAGAGCTCCGAAACAGGCCCCAAGATGGTATCTCGTGTATACAGAAAGTTACGGCGGTGGAATTAGGGTTTTGGCTCCATATCTGATTGTTTGGGGGTACGTTGGTATATATAGGAGGAAGAAGTACGTCGGTGGAGCAACAGGGGGCCCACGAGGGTGGAGGGCGCGTCTGGGAGGGGGGGGGTAGGCGCGCCCCTATCTCGTGGCCTCCCTGTTGGTTGCTTGATGTAGGGTCCAAGTCTCCTGGATCATGTTCGGTGAGAAAATCATGTTCCAGAAGGTTTCATTCCATTTGGACTCCGTTTGATATTCCTTTTCTTCGTAACCCTAAAATAGGCAAAAAACAACAATTCTGGGCTGGGCCTCCGGTTAATAGGTTAGTCCCAAAAATAATATAAAAGTGGATAATAAAGCCCAATAATGTCCAAAACAGTAGATAATATAGCAGGGAGCAATCAAAAATTATAGATACGTTGGAGACGTATCACCCGCCATGACGGATGCTGGTTGGATGATCATGACGATCAAAGGTGATCGGGAATGACGACCATGGGTTGAATTTTGGGGCGACTGGCTCTACCGCATAAACGTCCGTGAGTGTGCGCTTGTGCTCCCTTTTGGGGATGTGTGTAGCATATATCATGTTTACAGTTTTGACTTGAGGCGGGAATTTCTTCTGCCCCTCAGTGTTCGGCTCCCGGGGCTCCTCGTCTTCGTCCTCGCTCTGCGATTCCCCTTGCTTGTTTCCGCTGTTTATCTTGCTGGCTTGCTTAAAGACCCGGCAATCTCTGTTAGTATGGTTGGCCGGTTTGTCTGGCGTGCCATGTATCTGGCACGGACGATCGAGTATGCGGTCCAAGCTGGATGGTCCTCTGCCGTTCCTTTTATAGGGCTTTTTTCGCTGGCCGGACTTGGAGCCACTGAATCCGACATGAACTGTAGTGTCATCGGTGTTATCGCCATTGCTTCGGCGTTTGTGTCTGTTGCGCCGGAGCTTGCTGGTGCTGTTTTTAGCCTCGGAGAGGCCTGCTTCATTGGCTGTGTTTGTACTGCGAGCTAGCCAACTATCCTCTCCCACGCAAAAGCAGGTCATAAGTGCCGTGAGGGCGGCCATGGACCTCGGTTTTTCTTGGCCGAGGTGGCAGGCGAGCCATTCATCACAGATGCTATGCTTAAAGGCCGCTAGGGCTTCGACATCCGGACAGTCAACGATCTGGTTCTTTTTGGTTAGGAACCTAGTCCAGAATTTTCTGGCCGATTCTCCGGGTTGCTGAACTATGTGGCTTAAGTCATCGGCATCGGGTGGCCGGACATATGTACCTTGGAAGTTGTCAAGGAAGGCTTCTTCCAAGTCCTCCCAGCTGCCGATGGAATTTTGGGGCAGGCTATTTAGCTAGTGTCGAGCTGGCCCTTTGAGCTTTAGTGGGAGGTATTTGATGGCGTGGAGGTCATCTCCACGGGCCATGTGGATGTGGAGAATAAAATCCTCAATCCATACCGCGGGATCGGTTGTTCCGTCATATGATTCAATATTGACAGGCTTGAACCCCTCGGGGAATTCGTGATCCAGCACCTTATCTGTGAAGCAGAGAGGGTGTGCGGCGCCTCTATATCGGGCCACGTCACGGCGCACCTCCGATGGAGTCTGCCTGCGGTTATCGGCCCGGGTGTGTCTAGGTTTGTCACGTCCGAATAGGTAGCCATCATCCCGAGTCAGGAAGCGTCCTCGTGATCCGTAGATTGATCTGGTGTGTCCTGTTTTATTGTCTAGATCCTGCCGAAGGTCGTATGTATGGCCCCGAGCTGTTCTGTCCCTGTTTTTGCGATGCAGTGGGGCGGGCTATTGTTCGGCCTGAGTTGCCGTTTTATCCTGACCGCAGGGTGGTCGGTCCGCCACACTATCCCGACCATGTGGTGGTCGGTCCGCATTGCGTGCGGGAGGTATGGGGTCTGGTGCCTCCTCATCGAACTGAGGTAGCAATCTGCGTTTTGGGTAACTCTTGACTGGGAGCTCGAGGCCATTTTCTTCGGCTTCCAGGACATCAGTCCACCTGTTAATGAGCAGGTCTTGATCATCCTGGAGCTGCTGCTTCTTCTTCAGGCTTCTGGCAGTAGCCATTAGCTGGCGCTTGAAGCGTTCCTGCTCTAGGGGTGCCTCGGGCACAATGAAATCCTTGCTGCCGAGGCTCTCCTCATCTTCGGAGACTGGACGATAACTATCATCATCCGGGTCATTGGGCATGGCCTGTTTATCAGGGTCATCTTGCCCATTTTCTTGTTCCTCCTGTTCGGATGCAGCCCCAACAGGGTCTTCATTGTTTTGTGCGTCGCCCGGAGTACTATTTTCTCCGGTGCCAGTGTTGCCGTCATTTGAGCAACGAGGCTTAGAGCGGCGTTTATGGCATCGACGCTTGGACTGTGTCTCAGAAGGTTTATTCGCAACTAGATCTCCTTTGTCATCGTCACTAGCTTTTTTTAGGTGTGTCGACCATGTACACATCGTATGAAGAGGTGGCCGTCCAACGTCCAGTGAATGGCGGGTCTTGGCCTTGCTCCATGTTGGCATCGTCGTCCATACCGTCGATGTCTTCGGAGCCATAATCAAGCATGTCAGTTAAGTCATCGACAGTGGCTATGAAGTGGGTGGCGGGTGGGAAGCGAAATTTCCCATCACCAGCCTCTGGCTCAAACCGAACATAGTTTGGCCATGAGTCCTTCTCCAAGGACAAGTTCTTTAAAGAGTTTAGCACATCACCCAAAGGTGAGTGCTGGAAGATGTCTGCGGCGCTAAATTTGAAAATCGATAACTGATCCAGCTCGGTGTCCGCAGGCGTACCCGGTCCGGGACTTATAGCTGGGGACGAGTCCGGAGTTCCCTTGACGCAAATATTGCGGGGTGCCGAGTCCGTGTACGGCTCCAATGCCGCAGACTCTGTGGCCTCGGATGGCACGATCTACTCCGGTTCTAAGGCCGTTGCAGCAACAGGGGCCATCTCCAGGGTGTTATCCGATGACAGATTTAAGTCATGTTCATCGGGGTGAGAAGGAGCGATCGTTGCGGTCTCAAATCCATTGAAGATCAAGTCTCCAAGGATATCCGCGATGTAGTTCAAGCTTCCAAATCTGACCTGGTGGCCAGGGGTGTAGCTATCGATCTGCTCCAGATGGCCAAGCGAGTTGGCCCGCAGTACGAAGCCGCCGAACACGAAAATTTGTCCAGGGAGGAAGGTTTCTCCTTGGATAGCGTCACTATGGATGATTGAAGGGGCCATCAAACCTTTTGTTGACGGCACAGTGGAACTCTCAATGAAAGCACCAATGTCGGTGTCAAAACCGGCGGATCTTGGGTAGGGGGTCCCGAACTGTGCGTCTAGGATCGATGGTAACAGGAGATAGGGGACACGATGTTTACCCAGGTTCGGGCCTCTCTATGGAGGTAATACCCTACGTCCTGCTTGATTGATATTGATGAATATGAGTGTTACAAGAGTTGATCTACTACGAGATCGTAATGGCTAAACCCTAGAAGTCTAACCTGTATGACTATGGCAATGAGTATATCCTTTCCGGACTAACCCCTCTGGTTTATATAGACACCGAGGGGATCTAGGGTTTACATAGAGTTGGTTACATAAGAAGGATTTTTCATATTCGGTCACCAAGCTTGCCTTCCACGCCAAGGAGAGTCCAATCCAGACACAGGTATAGTCTTCGGCCTTCATGTCTTCACAGCCCATCAGTCCGCCCCATGGATAACAGGCCGGACACCTATGGACCCCTTAGTCCAGGACTCCCTAAGAAGGGCATTCATTTCTGGACCTGAATGTTTTAGCAGAGCCATCCGAGCCGCTGAGATCCCGCCCAACTTCAGATTGGTTGCTGGTGTGAGCAAGTTCACTGGTGAGTCAAAGCCAGACACGTGGCTGGAAGATTACCGAGTGGCAGTGCAGAATGGTGGAGCCAATGATGACGTAGCCATGAAGCACCCCCTTGATGCTTGAAGGCTCAGCTAGAGCTTGGCTTAATCAACTGGCTCCTGGAAGCATTTTCTGTTGGGAAGATTTAGCCCAAGTGTTTATCAAGACATTCGAAGGCACCTGCAAGCGACCTGCTAGGCTGACTGAACTACAACATTGCGTCCAGAAGCCGAGTGAAACTTTGAGAGATTTCATCCAGAGATAAACTACCCTTCATCACGTAGTGGAGAATGTGTCAGAACACCAAGCAGTTTGCGCCTTCAAGGAGGGCGTCAGATATAGAGAACTTATCCTAAAATTTGGTCGTTCCGGAGTCATTTCTCTAAGCCGAATGATGGAAATAGCCACTCGGTATGCAAATGGCGAAGAGGAAGACCGACTTTGCAATGGCAAGGGGAAACCAGTCGACCGGGACACCGGTGGCGGAAACCTCAGTCGGAAGCAAAAGCGTAAGGATGAGGCTGCAGGTCCTGCTGAAGTCGCAGTTATGAATGCGTAAGGAAAGTTTAAAGGAAAGCCCAAGGGGCCGTGGGTGCCCAAAAAGGTGAAAGATCAGTTAGGCCAGGACGTCCTGTATTTGCCGTGTCACATTCACACGAAGAAGGATGAGGAGGGTAACTTGATTCTGCCCAAACATACCACTTGACAGCACAGACTCCTAATTCAGCAGTTCCAAGAGGGTCAGCCCAGTGAGAAGGACTCTGATAAGGATGAAGAGGAGGAAAAAGATGATGGTTACCCGAAGGTCAATGCCAACTTGGTGATTTTTGCTGATGTCGAGAGCAAGAGTCGACTAAAAGTCATTAACAGAGAAGTGAACATGGTTGCTCCAGCAACTACGACGTACCTGAAGTGGTCGAAGACTCCCATTACATTCGACCAGTTAGATCACCCAGTGCATGTTGCTACCCCGGGCGGTAAGTGTTGGTGGTCGACCCAGTCGTTGGGGGCACCCAATTGAATAAAATTCTTATGGATGGTGGTAGTGGTCTGAATATTCTGAATGCTGAGACTCTCCAAGGGATGTGCATTCCGATGTACAAACTTAGTGAGAGCAACATGCAGTTCCACGGAGTCATTCCAGGAAAGAAAGCAAAGTCACTCGGGCAAATTACTCTTGATGTGGTTTTCGGCGATTCCAAGAATTTCCGCAAGGAGAAGTTGACATTTGAGTAATAGATTTCCACAGTGCCTATCATGCTATTCTGGGCAGGCCTGCATATGCCCGCTTCATGGCCCGTCCATATTACGTGTATCTTAAATTGAAGATGCCCGGACCCAAATATGTGATCACAGTCACAGGAAATAGGCAGAGAGAGGAGGAGTGCCTCCAGAAGGGTTCCAAGATTGTTGATGAGCAAATGGCGGTGGTGGAACTGGAGGAGTACAAGAAAAATGTTGACCAGAGTGATTTGCTGTGAGCCAAGAAGCATGCTTTAGAATCCGCATTTCAATCAGCCGGGGAAACGAAGCCAGTCCACATTCACCCGAAAGATCCCACTGCTGCTCCGACCCACATCTCAACGACACCCGACAACAAATAGGAAGCCGCTCTCATCCAGTTCCTTCGTGAGAACTAGGACATCTTTGCATGGAAACCATCAGGCATGCCAGGTGTACCTAGGGGCTGGCTGAGCACCGTTTGCGTGTCGACCCAAAAGCAAGACCTGTCAAAGAGCATCTCCGTCGGTCCACCGTGGAAAAAAGGAAGGTGATTGGTGAAGAGGTGGCTCTGGCAGCTGAGTTCATCCGCGAGATATACCACTTCGAGCTCACCAACATCATCATGGTCCCTAAGAAAGATGATTCACTTCGTATGTGTATTGATTTCAAGCATATAAACCGGGCCTACCCGAAAGATCATTTTCCTCTCCCCCGCATCGATCAGATTATCAACTTGACTGCGGGGTGTGACCATTTTTCTTTTTTGGATGCGTATTCCAGGTACCATCAGATCCAACTATATGGACCCAATGAAATAAAAACGGCCTTCATCACCCTGTTCTGGTGTTTTTGCTATGTCACCATGCCTTTTGGTCTTAAGAATGCTGGTGCCACATTCATGCGTATGATCCAGAAGTGCCTGCTCACTCAGATCAGTCGGAACATGGAAGCATACATGGATGATATCGTGGTCAAGTCACGCAAGGGTTCCGACCTACTGACTAACCTCGCTGAAACCTTTGCCAATCTAAGAAGATATGCCATCAACCTTAACCCATCCAAGTGCACATTCGGATTCCCAGGAGGAAAGTTACTCGGTTTTCTCATTTCTGAATGAGGGATAGATGCAAACCCCGAAAAGATTGGGGCAATTCTCCGAATGAAACACCCTGTGCGTGTGCATGACGTTCAGAAGCTCACAGGTTGTCTGGCTGCATTAAGTCAATTCATTTCTGGTCTCGGTGAAAAGGCATTGCCTCTTTACCGACTGATGAAAAAGTCTGATACGTTCGAGTGGACTCCTGAAGCTGAAGCAACGTTTGTAGAGCTCAAAGCCCTGCTTTCCACCTAGCCGGTGCTTGCTGCTCCGGTCAGCAAAGAGCCTTTATTGTTATATATTGCAGCCACTGGTCAGGTTGTCAGCATAGTGCTCACAGTCGAGCGAGAAGAAGGCAAGGCCTATTGTAAGTGCATCTAGTGCCACCGCTAGTTGGTTTTGGAGTATTTACGACAAACCTGGTTGAGGGACTAATGTGTTTGTGAGAATTGTAGGATAACACATGTAGAAGTCCCTCATTGATTCGGTTTTCCTACCAGAGATGACCCCTAAAAATGTATGAAGACATTGAAGTCAAAGGCGGTATGTGAAGACATTCACATTGAAGACTATGACAAGAGAAGACATTGCGTGAAGACTATGGAGCGCAGAGACTTAGTTGTTTCGTCGTTCTTTTTCTTCTTTGTTGAGTCATAGGAACCACCGTACTGTTAAGTGGGGTCCAAGTGAACCAGTCAGAATGACTGAAGTGATGCTTAACCAAAATCCTATGTCTTCGAGCGAAGACAATGAGAATAAATCTTATCCAGAGCTGGATAAGTCAGCTTTGCTTGTAACCCAAGTAAAGTTGCCGTGTGTGTTTGAAATCTGACCGTTGGAACACGTGTCAGTTCCTTAGTGACCCAGGGTCAATTCGGACAAATCAGGTCGGGTTGCCTAGTGGCTATAAATAGCCCACCCCCTACAACCATAAACGTTTGGCTGCTTAGAGTTAGTGTATGGCTTTTGTCGTTTGAGAGCAACCCACCTCGAAGCCTTTGAGAGAGAATTCCTTGCGAGGACAAAGCCCTAAACACCCAGAGCCAAAGAGTGTTAGGCATCACTGAAGTCTTCCTGGCTGTGTGATCTGAAGACTTATTACACTTGAGGACTATGAATCCTCCAGCCGGTTAGGCATCGCATTCTGAGCATCCAAGAGTCATTGTGTATCGCCGGTGAACAAAGTCTGTGAAGGTTTGGAAGTCTACCTTGAAGACTTACCAGAGTGATTGGGCGAGGACTGGGTGTCCTCAGCTCAAGGGGAATAAGGTGAAGACACGGTCTTCTGAGTTGAATCTCAGGCTCCCTAACCAGATGTACAATTGTCACAACAACTGGAACTGGTCCAACAAATCATTGTCTTCAACGAGCCACTGGTTCCATCCTTCCCATCTCTTTATGTGCTGATTGGTCCTTGTGAAGTCATTGCCTGTTTGCATTAGTTATTTGTCTTCACTGTGTGATTGCTTGTTCTGATTGGCTTCATACTATCTTCCATCCTGATCTATACTGCCTAGCTGCTATTAGTCTTTATGCTTTCATTTCATTGAATACTTGACTATGGCTAGCTTAGTGTAGTCTACCTTCCGCTGCATGGTAATAGGTTTATTTCTATCGTTTGTCTTCGAAACTTCCATGTTTTGAAGACTTTCATAAAAAACGCCTATTCACCCCCTCTAGTCGATCACTAGCACTTTCAATTGGTATCAGAGCAAGGTACTCCCTTGTTCTGTGTGATTCGGTTTAACCACCTGGAGTTTTAGCTATGTCGACTGCAAGGATAATCAAAGTCTCCGCTGCGTGCCCAATCTTCGATGGAACTGAATATCCCTACTGGAAGAATAAGATGCGCATGCATCTTGAAGCCATTGATGTCGACCTTTGGTATGTCGTCAAGAATGGTGTCCCCAAGGCTGGTGAAGGTGTCACCGCTGCTGATGTCAAGAAGTTCGTTCAATTGGACTCCACTGCCAAGAACATCATCTATGGTCATCTGACCAAAGGGCAGTATGGCCGTGTGAGTGCTCTGGAAACATCTAAGCTAGTCTGGGACTGGCTCTCCAAGGTCAACGAAGGCGTCTCGACCCAGAGAGATCAAAGAATCAGTGTCCTTCGCAACCTCTTCAACCGCTTCAAGAGAAACATCAATGAGAATGTTCAGCTCACGTTTGATCGACTCACTGACATCACAAATGAGCTTCAAGCCCTCAGCGCTACTGAGATCACCAAGCATGAAGTCGTCAAGACACTCCTGAGATCACTTGATAGCTCGTTTGACACCCTAGCCCTGATGATTCAATAACGCCCTGACTTCTAGACACTCGATCCATCTGACATACTTGAAAGGCTCAACACACATGAGTTTCAGCTTTCTGAGAAAAGAGACATCTATGGTACCAACTATGGGCGAACTCGTGCCTTGAAGGCAAAAGCTGTCTCCTCATCTGAAGAAGAATTTGACAGCAGTTCTGATGATCCTGAAGACATTGGAAAGGAGCTTGCTATGCTTGTGAATAAGTTCCAAAAATTCACCAAGAAGAAGGGCTTCAGAAAGTCTTCACGATCAAGCTCATGGAATGATGAAGCTTCTGCTCATGACTACAAGAAGAGAACATGCCACAAGTGCAAGAAACCTGGCCACTACATCTCTGAGTGTCCGCAGTGGGACAATGAGAACAACAAGAAGAAGAAGAGCAAGGAGTATAATTCTGACGACAAGAAGAAGAAATACTCAAAGTCTTCTTCCAAGTCTTCCTCAAAGTCTTCATCACACAAGAAGAGCTCATCTGGCAAGGCTCGTGCGTTTGTTGGCAAGGAAATGGATTCACAGGAGGAGTCCACTTCTGAGGAGGCGGAGGTGGAGTCTAAGGAGGAGTCCGACTCTGGCGTTGCAAGTCTGGCTACAACATACGTTGCCAAGTCCATCTTCAACACTGAATATAATGACTTCATCACCGACGCCGATGCAAATGACAAGGACCACTCTGCTCCCACCTACTGCTTCATGGCACGCGGTGCCAAGGTAAACACACACACTACTCATTATCAAACATCCAGTTAAGATGACTCTGATTGTGGTTCCAAACCCAGCTACAAAACACTTGCTAAAATTGCAACTGAACAACAGAAAGCTATGGAACATATTTAAAAACTGTTAGACAAAGGCGATGACCTGTTAGACGCTGAAATGACTCAATCTCAGTCCTTAATTGAAGACATAAAAAAATCTTCATGCTAAGTATGAGGAACTTGAAAGTCGTCATGAAACGCTCTCAACAACTCATGAAAAGCTTTCCTATGATTATCTTCAAAGGAAGCAGGATCTTGAGGAATTGAGAGCGGCTCATGAAGATCTTCAAAAGGAAAATGAGTCACTTTGCGCCAAACAGACCAGTTCCGCTCAGGAAGATTTGAACCACCATGTCTTAAATGCATTGAGCGTGACAACGCTACTTCTATTGCTGGATGTTTTACTGCTGCTACTATTGCAATATCTTCAACTGTTGATGTGGTAACTAACCCCTCTGCTGAGGATACCACTGCTATTGCTGATGAAAATGCTAGGTTGAAGACATTGCTTGAAACAGGGATGTAGAAAAGTCTCAAAGGGCATCAAACACTATGTGATGTCCTCAAAAGGCAGATCCTGAACCGAAACCCTAGGAAAGAGGGTGTTGGGTTCGAAAGGAAAATGAATGCTGATGGCTCTTACTGCAAACCTAAGCAGTACCCCAAAACCACATGGGGTGCTGCAAAGGAACCTTCAGTGGATCCATCCACCCTATCTGGCTTCACTTGTGCTAATCCCATTGTTATTGATGAATCCTTTGATGCAAACTATAAACTGTTTAAGAATCAGAATGGTGAAGTGTTTGCCAGGTATATTGGTACTAACTGCAGGAATGGGCCACCTATGAAGAAAGTCTGGGTGCCGAAAAGGTGTTTGGAGAATCTTCCTGTGAATGTCGTCATGACACCACAAGTGAAGAAGACAAACCCTAGACCACAGGCTTCGTATGGTCCAAAGGCTTCATACAGACAAAGGACTCACCCGAGTCGCACTAACACAAATGTTTTGCAGGGAAACCATACTCAGGCCTATGAATATGAGCGCGTTTCATCAAACCGCCATGTTCATAACACTGAGAACTACTCTGCTTATTCTTATGAGTACTATTGTCCACCTGCAAGACTATTTGCTAGGGCTCCAAAGCCAAAGTTCTTAGATGCTGCACTTAGACTCATTGCTTCGAAGCCACCCTTGAAGATGTGGGTGGCTAAGAAAGCTTAACTCTCTTTTGCAGGGAAGGGTCTCTAGCCGAAAATCAAATTCGTCTGAAGCTATTGCTGGGGACCTTAAACATCTTGTAGGGCACAAGATCAAATGCCCAAGTGGTCTTATTATGTATTTTGTTCCCGAGTCGCTTGCTACTTGCCCTATCAGTCCTAACCTCGATCTAAGCTTTCATAATCCACTTGCTCGTCAAATGTTTATGCTTCACAATTCTCTTCGTGAAGCCTATCCCCCTAACTGCACTGTAGGGTATGACACCAGCTGCTTCAGAATGGATTATTGGTAGTGGGTGTACTAATCACATGACTGGCAAGCGAAGTCTTCTCATGGACTCAACTTTACGTCCATCTGACAAGAGTCACATCACATTTGCTGATACTGGTAAAAGCAAGGTATTGGGTCTAGGTAGAGTTGCAATCTCAAGGGATCAACACATGGATAAAGTGATGCTTGTTGAATCCCTTGGTTTCAACTTAATGTCTGTCTCAATGCTTTGCGATTTAAACATGATTGTGATATTTGGAAAATATCGTTGCCTTGTTCTAATGGAATCTGACAAGTCTCTAGTCTTTGAAGGGTATCAGAAAGATGATTTGTACGTGGTAGATTTCTCAGCAGGACCACAGCTTGCCGTATGTCTTCTAGCAAAAGCTTCAGAATGCTGGCTCTGGCATCGGAGGCTAGGGCATGCTGTCATGAGGAACTTGCACACTCTTGCAAAGAAGAAGCATGTCATAGGCATCGAGGGTGTCAAGTTAAAGAAGGATCACCTATGCGGTGCCTGTGAAGCTGGAAAGATGACGAGGGCCAAGCATCCCTCGAAGACAATCATGACAATGACTCAACCCTTCGAACTGCTACACATGGACCTCTTTGGTCCCACTCACTACTCAACTCTTACTACTACTGCTTGTCTCTATGGCTTCGTCATTGTTGATGATTATTCAAGATATACATGGGGTGCATATAATCCTCTACAAGACTGAAGTGCAGGATGTCTTCAGACGCTTCGCCAATCGAGCCATGAACAACTATGGCATCAAGATCAAGCACATCAGAAGTGACAATGGCACTGAATTCAAAAACACCAGCCTCGACACTTATCTTGATACTTTGGGCATCACTCATGAATTCTCAGCTCCATACACGCCGCAGCAGAATGACGTCATGGAACGCAAGAACAGAACACTTATTGAGATGGCCCGGACGATGCTCGATAATACAAGACTCCAAAAAAGTTCTGGCCCGAAGCCATTGATACTGCATGCCATATCATCAACCGTGTTTATCTTCACAAGCTTCTGAACAAAACATCCTATGAGCTCCTCACTGGTAAGAAGCCAAATGTCAGTTACTTCAAAGTATTTGGTGCCAAGTGCTGGATCAAGGATCCACATCACACTTCAAAATTTGCACCGAAAGCACATGAAAGTTTTATGCTTGGATACGGAAAGGATTCACACTCCTAGAGAGTCTTCAACCTCTTTCACTATAAAGTGGTTGAAACTGTGGATGTGCGGTTCGATGAGACTAACGGCTCGCAAAGGGAGCACCTGCCAAATGTGCTAGATGAGGTTCCATCCAGTGAAACCATCAAACTTATGGGAACTGGAGAAATCATACCATCTGAAGCTCAGCCTAAAGAGGAACTCATCATCTCTGTGCCTGATCAACCTGAAGACAATGCTCAGCCTGAAGACAATCCTTCTAACGATGACAATGATCAGCAAGAGAAAAATCTTCGTCCTATTCATCCTCGTGTTGCAAATGAAGTATAGATTGAGAGAATAATTGACAGCATCAATGCACCTGGTCCACTCACTCGTTCAAGGGCAACACAACTAGCAAATTTTTGTGGACACTTCGCATTTGTCTCAATATCTGAACCCAAGAGAGTTGATGAAGCCTTTAGGGAACCTGAATGGATTCAAGCTATGCAAGAAGAGCTTCAACAGTTTGAGTTGAATAATGTATGGGAACTGGTCAAACGTCCTGATCCTCGTAAGCACAATATCATAGGCACTAAATGGATATACCGCAACAAGCAAGATGAGCATGGTCAAGTTGTCAGAAACAAAGCTCGTCTCGTCGCTCAAGGATACACTCAAGTTGAAGGAATTGACTTCGATGAAACATTTGCTCCGGTGGCTAGGCTTGAAGCTATACACATACTGCTGGCCTATGCAAATCATCATAACATTCTTTTGTACCAAATGGATGTGAAGAGCACTTTTCTCAATGGCAAGATTGAAGAAGAAGTGTATGTTGCACAACCGCCTGGCTTTGAAGATCCAAAACATCCTGACATGGTTTACAAGCTCAACAAGGCACTGTATGGCCTTAAACAAGCCCCTCGAGCTTGGTATGACACACTCAAAGACTTCCTGAAGAGCAAAGGCTTCAAACCTGGTTCCCTGGATCCCACTCTCTTCATGAAGACATATGATGGTGAACTGTTTGTGTGCCAAATATATGTGGATGACATTATCTTCGGTTGCACTAATCAGAAATATAGTGATGAGTTTGGATACATGATGCAAGAGCAATATCAGATGTCCATGATGGGTGAGCTGAAGTTCTTCCTTGGTCTTCAAATACGACAACAACGCAACGACATCTTCATATCTCAAGAGAAATACCTCAAAGATTGCCTGAAGAAGTTTGGAATGCAAGACTGCAAAGGTTACACGACGCCAATGCCAACTAAACACCATCTGGATCCCGACGACAATGGTAAAGAGTTCAATCAAAAGGTATACCGCTCCATGATTGGTTCTTTGCTTTATTTATGTGCATCTAGGCTAGATATCATGCTTAGTGTTTGCATGTGTTCCCGATTCCAAGCGGCACCAAAGGAATCGCATCACTTAGCTGTGAAGCGAATTCTTCGATATTTGGCTCACACCCCAACACTAGGATTATGGTATCCAAAGGGCTCAGAGTTTGATCTAGTTGGATTCTCAGATGCTGATTATGCTGGTGACAAGGTGGATTGCAAGTCTACATCAGGCACATGTCACTTTCTGGGACGATCACTTGTATGTTGGTCTTCAAAGAAGCATAACTGTGTATCTCTCTCCACTGCTGAATCTGAACACATTGCTGCTGGATCTTGCCGCGCGCAGCTTCTATGGATGAAGCAAACACTCAAAGACTATGGCATTCATCTGAAGCAAGTACCACTCTACCACGACAATGAGAGCGCCATCAAGATTGCTAACAACCCAGTTCAGCACTCGAAGACAAAGCACATTGAAATTCGTCATCACATTCTCAGAGATCATGTCATGAAGGAAGATATTGATATCATACACGTCAACACTGAAGAGCAACTGGCAGATATCTTCACAAAGCCCTTGGATGAGAAGAGGTTTTGCAAGTTACGGTGTGAGCTAAATATCTTGGAATCCTCAAATGTCCTGTGATCAGGCACACATCCTAACACTTATGCATGTTGATGACTTAGATGTGCAACACACGAAGTAACGTATGTCTTCAATCAATGAAGACATGCATTCTGAGTGTGAATACATTAACATGGAATTTGACTTCGGAGCGCCACGATAATTGTGCGCCGTGTCTGGGTCTAATACTTCCTATACGGTGGGTAACGCCACCACCAAATTCTTCCCTTAGAAGTGTTTTTCACATGGCGTTACATTTGCAAAGTCTTCGCTTTCTGTTTGTCTTCAATGTTAACATGGCTTCATGTTTATCTTCAATGTACTAATTTGGTTTCTGTCCTCTACAGCATTCACTTATAGCTATGGCTTCTTGTTGAATCTTTTGAACTAAGTGAATGTGATCGGACCCTAACCCCTCTATGCTTCTATCTTAAGTCTATCTATCCAAATCATATGCATTCTATTGACACTGTCAAAATGTCTTCTCTGCGTCCTTGTCAGCAGAAGACACAGATACAAACATTAATCTGTTTTCAATGCTAAATCCTTCAACCTGAAACCCGGAGAAGTGGGAACGACCATCCGACAATCTAGGCGTGCGTGGGAACATGGAACAACCTCCAATGTGTTGCATGATCGCCACGTGTCCTTCAGATGTGAACCGCCAGGGGCACCTATGTAATAACATTGTGCCGTCCCTGTCCCTATAAATACACGCCTCACCCCAGTCATTATTTCTTCTTCCACTCTCGCACAAACCCTAGCGCCACCGCTAGCCCACGACGATGCCGGCGATGAAGCGCTTAGCTGCCGTGACCTCACCGACGCCGTCCTCATGCCGGCCGCGGACATCATCTTCTCCGCCGTCGCCGTAGGTGTCCTCTGTCGCCAAGTTAGGGCACGGAAGATCGAACTGCTCGGCCTCCTCTCCCACTCCGTCTAGCAGTTCCTCGTGTGGTAAATAAAACCTCCTTTTTATAGTCTTTTTGATTTGATAGATTCATCCTTTTCTACCACAAGTAGTTTCTGTTCACACAAGTTGGATCTATCTCATACTGCCTCTCATAACATGCCTAGTATATTCACTTATGCTTCACAAAGTAGTTAGAATCCTCACTTGTACTTATTCGTGGATTCGTACAAATCTGGAACCAACTCTCTACCTATGAGTGAATGTCTTCGCACTATGAGGTCAATGTCTTCTAAACTGATTTATCTTCAAAATCTTCTGAGAATGCATATGACCTCTTCCCCTTCCCTCGCACCTTAATGCTGTCACAGGTACATGTCCGTGGGAGAATCCCTTGGTTCTCATAGTCTGCATTCATTTGCAGAGTTCTTACAACATCATATAAATTCTCCTAAAGCCAGTTCTTGTCTGACCAGTAGACGGAAGACTTTGACAGTGTTGAAGCCTTTCAGTCTAAACTTCATGGCAACAGAGAAATCTGCAAGGAAGGGTGGCAGACAGCATCGTGGGAACACCTCAAGAGATTTGCCTCCTGACCTCTATGAGCTGTACAAGACAGATCCAGAGGAGGACTACAATCAGCAGAAAACCCGAATCCAATGGATTCAAAGCTATTGGGTAGAGCAATGGTTCAAGTATAGGTTTGTGACCCAGGAATATGCTGAGAAAAATGCCATCAAGCGACCGTGGGGAGACATCTTGTACAGAAATCTTCAACCCAGATCCAAAGCTGAAGCCATTGAACAAGACTTCTATCATTGCATGGTCCGTGGACCACAGCCTGCAGATGCAGACCCATCTTCATTGCTATGGTGTCATGACGACAATCTGTTCAAGCACAACTTCCAGTTTGCCAAGAACTCGGCCAAAGAAAACAAGAAGTCATGGGGATTAGACTTCAATCCAGGCCCCTCTGCTCCTCGTGCTGATGGCACACGTGAAGCTGAACCCAATCTGGTTGGGCCCTTCTATAACTTAGAAGGTCTCATTACTCACATATACAGGTTCAAGGGGTAGTCGTGGATCAACCTGAAGACGATGCTGATTCTGACGAAGCGCCTGCACCACCGAAGTCAAAGAAGCTGAAGAAACCTAAAGTTTCGAAGCCTGCCCCTGCACCAAAGGTTTCATGGGCGAAGCCTCTGGCCACTGCACCTCCTGAACACAGTGTGCAGTCTGAAGATCTGTGACGCATCTCTAAGCCCTCCAAAGTGAAGATGCCCATGCAACCCACCAGCCAAGCACTGACCCCTGCTGCTGTTCTGCGCAACGAGAATGACGCCATTGATCTGTCCAGCGACGATGACCTTGGTGATGACGCTCTTGAGCAGTTGATCAAGAGCAAGCAAGAGGCAGAAATATTCAATGACCTTCCTCTCTTTGATGTTGAAATCATAAACAAGTTCATTGATGAGTTGTTTGACAGCACAAATGTTAGCTTTGATGATCTTCAGCTTCCCATTGGCCTCAGCATCGCCTTCCACGGAGCCATTGCTGCTGAGCTAGCTCTAGCTCAGAAAATTGTTGAGCTAAAGCACAAGATAGATTACGAAAAGGCTCAATTCAAGAAGCATATGGCCAAACTCAATGTTGAAGACATTCAGAACTTCCAGGTCATGATGCATGAGCTCAAGGAAGCATTCCGAACCAAACACGAAGAAGCCAAAGGTTCTCGTGAGCGCATGAAGGATCTTGCTGCTAAATGTGTTCAGGGATACAATGAAGCTGAAAAGCGCAAGGCTTTGGGGCGACCAGGCATCGACACCAGAATGGCGGCCAAGAAGAAGAAGAAGCCAGCTATGGCAGAACCCGAAGCACCAAGGCAGGAAGTACATCCAATTGTCTTCCCAGCCAGTATGACAGGCTCGAAGCCTAAGGTCCCCATAGTGGCTTCAGAACTGAAGAAAACAAGGGCAGCTGAAGCCGAAGCCAGGAAACGCAAAACCAAGGCCATCACTGATGATGCACCTCCAACCAAGAAACGAAAAACCAAGAAGAGAGACCGGGCTGCTCCCACAGAGCCCCTTGAGGCCGAGCCAATCTCAGTGGCTCGTCCTGCGTCTGAACATCAAGAACGCTAAATAATAGTTCATGAGCCTGCTTCCACAGAGGCTCCTGAAGCTGAAGACAATCCAGCTGTTGACCCCACCGCAGCTGAAGACATTGGTCCTCACGACAATGTTGAAGATGATCAAGTCCTTCCTCAGATCGACCACCAGTTGGTATCATCGCCTGTGCTCACGCACAACGAACTCATCAGCATTGGTCGTCCTTTGATGCCAGCTGCCCAGGATGCATCGTGGGCTGATCACCCACAACGACAAGACACCCCAAGTTCTCCCCAACCACAAGTCACCTCACCAGTGTAAGATGACGATGACTTTGAGGCCCAGCACACTCCATATCCGCAATCGTCGCCAGCATTACGCAGGCTTCGCAAAGGATCGAGGCCCCAAGTCACTCCCACTGTGCACGTGTCAGAGTCTGAAGCCAAAACCGCTAAAGATATTCCGGCTGCATCAGTCGATGAAAGAGAAGAACCGAGATTTGAAGTAGAAAGAGTTGCTACACCCCCGTCCCACCAAGATGTTGTTCTCGAGGAGAACGTGTCCGACCCTCCAGCTTCTGAAGTGGAGGTTAAGAATCCTGAGGCGGCCACCAACATCAACACTGAAGCCAATGACGTTGTCATGGCTGAAGCTAATGTGGCGCCTGAAGCTACTGCGGTGCCAGAAGTGCATGCACCTGAAGCCACTGCAGCGCCCGAAGCCAATACTGAAGCACCTGAAGCTAATGTGGCCCCTGAAGCCTAGATCAATGACAATGTCAATGCTCCTGTACCCCCTCCAAGACCTCATACAATTGAGCTGGCATTTGATCGTGGTCAGCCTGTTATGGTCCGATGGCCCATTCTGGTTCCTCCACCTGCAGCGGGTCCACAATTTGACTATCATGTCGAGCACAGACCTCCCGTCCAGACGCCCAAGCCAAGACTTCCACGATTCCCAGGAACTGCAACTTCACCTAGGGTCTTCAATGTGAATGGCTTCGTGGCACATAATACCTTCCTCAACAGCGCCAAGAACCCTTACACCAAACCTCGCATTTCATCAGATCGGTTCTGGAGCTATCAGCAGAGCAGCTACTATTCCTGCGTCTTATACAATTAGGGGCGCATATTTCCACATATGCGTCTCGACACTGAAGCTATAGCTGGCCTGCCCTGCCTTGAAGAAGCGTTGGATTGCTTCAGAGACGCTGGACTCTTGCAGTTTGTCACAGATAAGGAACACTGGAATGAAGAGCTTCTGCTATAGTTTTATGCAACTCTTCACATTCGAGGCTACAACAGGGATCCAAAGACTTGGGTCCTTGAGTGGATGACAGGCAATGTCCATCATGAAGCCAAAGCTCTTGATATCACTGAGCTCACAGGCCTGCCCACTCCTGGTGAATACTATGAGCCAGGTTGTCAACATCACCAGAATGCTTTGGAGAGCATTTTTCAGAAGCCAGAACCCAACATGAGCCAAATGTTGAGCATGATGAAGCCTTTGCCTCACGACGCTGACTACCCATCTGAATTCTTTGTTGAAGACCTAGAGTATTTGCCTCGCACCATTTATCATATCATCAGAAAAACTCTATGGGCCATCAAAGGACATTCATCTGCAGCGAAGCTTGAAGGAGCAATGAAGACTTTGGTTTTCTACATCTTCAATGGCATCAGCTTCAATGCTCAAGACTTCTTCATTAGGTAGTTGGCTGCATCTAGCTCCGACATTTTTGGTCCGAAGTTCTATGCTCCATGGGTAATGCGCCTTATCAAGCTTCACTCTGCCATCAACTATCAGTCGTCTACGTGCAATCATCTTGTCTTCTTGCTAGAGGTTGATCTGTCTGTTGAAGCTATTTACCCAGAGCATGCTAAGGATCCCATTTATCTTCACAATGTTGATCACCAAAGCTTCACCCAACCCATTGAAGGAGTTCAGGCAGTCTCGCGTGTTTATCCCTTGGCTGGCAACACACGTGCCCCTTGCGCTCAAACTGACGCCACTAGTAGCACCATTGCGCAAAGGCCTCGAAGGCGATCTCGTGTTCTCAATGACCGAGAGCTTCTCATCGCACTACACCAGAAACAGGACAAGCATCACAACTGGCTTAAGCGTCAGATGCAAAGCCTCTTGGTGGATGTCAACCGCATACGCAATCTTGCCACCAAGAATGCCTTTGTCAGTCATGAAACCTGTCGGAGGTCGTGGAAGAGTTTGACTTTGCTTAGTGCTGAAGCTGATCTGTAGGACGATGGCTTCACCGAAAGATTCAAGTTTGACTCAACTCCTCCATGAAATGCTCACTTGCGTCGGACTCCCTCACTTGAAGACTCTGATTATTTGTCCTCAGCTGCGATAGTGAATGCCAGAGTCATTGATGACCAAGATGATGCAACTTCACCTCCTCCAACTTCAGCGCGTGTCGACACTGCACCAAGTTCTTCTGCACCACCAGACCTCAACAACGACCCTGCTGCCTCGCCTGCACCTCATGGGAACGAGTAGGCGCTCTTTGTCTTCAAACCTTTTTGGTCCTTACTGACAAAAGGGGGAGAAGCATATGAGTTGATAGTCTTAAAGCGGGTCCATATGGTTGGTTGCTTTATCTTTGCTATTTTTGCCAAGTGCTTACAACTCTTGCTTTTCGACACATTTGGTTCTTTGAGTTGTAACACTTAAACTCGATGGTCGTCTGCTACTTATTTGCTATTCTGTGATGCGATGATAAATTCCGCATGTGCGATGATAACTTTCGCACTTAGGTCATTTTGCAGACGTCCATTTTTCATTATGCATGTCATTATCTTTGTTACATCAAATCATGCATGATGAATTGTCATCATAAGTTGGAGAGGATCTCCACAAGTACAACCTGCCATGTGCATTTGCATTCCAAGAGCAAATTACTTATATGCACATCTTCAGGGGGAGCCTTTGCCACTTATGAAGACAATACCCTATCCTTTACAATTTCACATATTTTATTCCCCATTGAAAACTTCAACCAGTTTGTCATCAATCACCAAAAAGGGGGAGATTGTAAGTGCATCTAGTGCCACCCCTAGTTGGTTTTGGAGTATTGACGACAAACCTGGTTGAGGGACTAATGTGTTTGTGAGAATTGCAGGATAACACAGGTAGAAGTCCCTAATTGATTCGGTTTTCCTACCAGAGATGACCCCTAAAAATGTATGAAGACATTGAAGTCAAAGGCGGTATGTGAAGACATTCACATTGAAGACTATGACAAGAGAAGACATTGCGTGAAGACTATGGAGCGCGAAGACTTAGTTGTTTTTTCGTTCTTTTTCTTCTTTGTTGAGTCATAGGAACCACCGTACTGTTAAGTGGGGTCCAAGTGAACTAGTCAGAATGACTGAAGTGATGCTTAACCAAAATCCTATGTCTTCGAGCAAAGACAATGAGAGCAAATCTTATCCAGAGCTGGATAAGTCAGCTTTGCCTGTAGCCCAAGTAAAGTTGCCGTGTGTGTTTGAAATCTGACCGTTGGAACACATGTCAGTTCCTTAGTGACCCAGGGTCATTTCGGACAAATCAGGTCGGGTTGCCTAGTGGCTATAAATAGCCCACCCCTACAACCATAAACGGTTGGCTGCTCGAAGTTAGTGTACGGCTTTTGTCGTTTGAGACCAACCCACCTCGAAGCCTTTGAGAGAGAATTCCTTGCGAGGACAAAGCCCTAAACACCTAGAGCCAAAGAGTGTTAGGCATCACTGAAGTCTTCCTGTCTGTGTGATCTGAAGACTTATTACACTTGAGGACTATGAATCCTCCAGCCGTTTAGGCGTCGCGTTCTGAGCATCCAAGAGTCTTTGTGGATCACCGGTGAACGAAGTCTGTGAAGGTTTGGAAATCTACCTTGAAGACTTACCAGAGTGATTGGGCGAGGACTGGGTGTCCTTAGCTCAAGGGGAATAAGGTGAAGACACGGTCTTCTGAGTTGAATCTCAGCCTCCCTAACCAGACGTACAGTTGTCATAGCAACTGGAACTGGTCCAACAAATCATTGTCTTCAACGAGCCACTGGTTCCATCCTTCCCATCTCTTTATGTGCTGATTGGTCCTTGTGAAGTCATTGCTTGTTTGCATTAGTTATTTGTCTTCACTGTGTGACTGCTTGTTCTGATTGGCTTCATACTATCTTCCATCCTGATCTATACTGCCTAGCTGCTATTAGTCTTTATGCTTTCATTTCATTGAATACTTGACTATGGTTAGCTTAGTGTAGTCTACCTTCCGCTGCATGGTAATAGGTTTATTTCTATCGTTTGTCTTCAAAACTTCCATGTTTTGAAGACTTTCATAAAAATCGCCTATTCACCCCCCTCTAGTCGATCACTAGCACTTTCACCTATAAAGTTCAACGCCCAGTGTATTACATTTTTGAAGTCTTGACTTCGTCCAAGCAAAGGTATCCACATTACCAGAAGCTTGTCTATGGAATTTACTTGATTGCAAAGAAAGTTGCACATTACTTCCAAGACCACTCGATTTCAGTCATTAGCGACGCTCCATTGTCTAAATTTTTGAACAATTGAGATGCAACCGGTCGAGTGGCGAAGTGGGCAATTGAACTTATTCCTCTAGATATCAAGTTTGAAGCAAAGAAGGCAATCAAGTGTCAAGCAATCGCAGATTTCTTGGCCGAGTGGATTGAGCAGTAGCAGCCGACATGAGTTCACTCGGAACACTGGACCATGTCCTTTGATGGATCTAAGATGTTAAATAGTTCTTGTGCTGGAGTGGTCCTCGTGTCCCAAAGAGGCGACAAACTCAGTTATGTCCTCCAGATTCACTTTGATTCCTCCAACAATGAAGCTGAGTACAAAGCACTTATCCACGGGTTGTGTATGGCCATCTCACTCGGCGTTCGTCGCTTGATGGTAGACGGCGACTCAGACTTGGTGGTTAATCAGGTGATGAAGGAGTGGGATGTCAGGAGCCCTGCCATGACTAGATACTGCAATGCAGTAAGGAAGTTGGAAAAGAAGTTTGAAGGGATGGAGCTCCACCACGTTCACCGACTCAAGAATCAAGCAGCTGATGATCTGGTGAAAATAGGTTCCACTCGGAAGCCTATTCCCAGTAATGTGTTCTTGGAGCACCTCCATAGCCCATAAGTACAAGAAGATCCCTTTACAGAAGAGCCCCCACAACTAATAAGTTCTACCAATCTGACTGAAGTCGAAGTGCCAGCAGTAGTCGATATGATTATGGAGATTTTGGTAATCACCCCCAACTGGACAGTGCCATATATTGCATATCTTCTTAGGCAGGAGCTCCCAAAAGATGAAGTTGAAGCACGACAGATCGTCCATAGGTCGAAAGCCTTCATAGTTATAGGCGAACAACTTTTCAGAGAAAGTGTTATTGGCGTGGCTCAACGATGTATATCTCCAGAAGAGGGTCAACTGATCTTGAATGAGATTCACTCGGGGAACTGTGGTCACCATGCGTCCTCCCGGACCATCGTGGACAAAGCATACCGAGCGGGATTCTACTGGCCACGGGACAATGAAATGGCGGAAGAGATCGTAGAGAAGTGTGAAGGTTGCCAGTTTTACTCGAACATGTCCCACAAGCCAGCATCCGCTTTGAATACTATCCCACTCATCTGGCCATTTGCTATGTGGGGGTTGGACATGATTGGGCCGTTAAGGACTGGCAGGAGTGGTTTCACTCATCTGCTCATGGCAGTCGACAAGTTCACTAAGTGGATTGAGGCCAAACCTATCAAGAATCTAGACTCAAGCATAGGCATCAGTTTTATCAGAGAGTTGGTGTTCCAATATGGAGTTCCGCATAGTATCATCATAGATAACGGCTCAAACTTTGATTCTGATGAGTTCAGATAATTCTGCGCTTCCCGAGGTACTCAGGTCGATTACGCATCCGTTGCGCACCCGCAGTCGAATGGGCAAGATGAAAGAGCAAATGGTTTGATCCTCCAAGGGCTGAAACCCCGATTGATGCGCGACCTTAAGCATGCAGTTGGAGCTTGGGTGATTGAGTTGCCGTCTGTTTTGTGGGGATTGAGGACAACTCCCAACCAATCGAACCCCTTTCTTCATGGTGTACGGGGCTCAAGCCGTGCTTCCGAGTGACTTGCTGCACAATGCACCCCGAGTGGAACTTTTCTTAGAGGCTAAGGCAGAACAAGCACGTTATTACGCCGTAGATCTTCTGGAGGAAGAACGAGAGATGGCCTTGATCCGGTCGACCATTTATCAGCAAGACCTTCATCGATTCCATGCCTGAAACATCAAAGGTCGAGCATTTCAAGAAGAAGACCTTGTGCTCCGAGTGGATCAGCAACAGCCTCATAAGCCCGCCCCTGCTTGGAAAGGCCCCTTCATCGTCACCAAGGTCCTTCACAATGGGGCATATCACCTTTACAACATAGCCAAGAATAAAGACGAACCACGCTCTTAGAACGCGGATCTGCTCCACTGCTTTTATACTTAAAACACTCGGATTGTCGAGGTGTAATAAGAATACTTTCATATTGTTTATCAAAGACATGATTCCTGCAGTCTCATAGTGATTATTCTCGCATAAACATACATTCAAATCCCCCAGTGGGTGGCTTAGCCGTGAATATGTTTCCCCTAAGTTTCAAAAACTACTCCGAGTGGAGAGCGATCCTCCCACTCAAGGGCTTAGCTGCGAACCAGATTTGCCTAAGTTTCAAAAACCACTCCGAGTGGAGAGCGATCCTCCCACTCGGGGGCTTAGCTGCGAACCAGATTCGCCTAAGTTAAAAATTACTCCGAGTGGAGAGCGATCCTCCCACTTCGGGGCTTAGTTGCGAACTAGATTCGCCTAAGTTTCAAAAACTACTCCGAGTGGAGAGCGATCCTCCCACTCGGGGGCTTAGCTGTAAACCAGATTCGCCTAAGTTTCAAAAACTACTCCGAGTGGAGAGTGATCCTCCCACTCGAGGGCTTAGCTGCAAACCAGATCCGCCTAAGTTAAAAATTACTCTGATTGGAGAGCGATCCTCCCACTTGGGGGCTTAGCTGCGAACCATATTCGCCTAAGTTAAAAATTACTCCGAGTGGAGAGCAATGCTCCCACTCAGGTGCTTAGCTGCGAACCAGATTCACCTAAGTTAAAAATTACTCCGAGTGGAGATAGATCCTCCCACTCGGGGGCTTAGCTACGAACCAGATTCGCCTAAGTTAAAAACTACTCTGAGTGGAGAGCAATCCTCCCACTCGGGGGCTTAGCTGCGGCCCCGTTCTCGCCTAAGTTTCAAAAATACTCCGAGTGGAGAGCAATCCTCCCACTTAGAGGCTTAGCTACGACCCCGTAATCACCTAAATTAAAAACTTCTCCGAGTGGAGAGCAATCCTCTCACTCGGGGGCTTGGCTGCGACCCCGTACTCGCGTAAGTTTCAAAAATACTCCGAGTGATGATAAATCCTCTCACTCGGGGACTTAGCCGCGAGCCAGCTTTGCCTAAATTAAAAAATCCAAGCACCATGGAAATGAGAAAAATAGCATTTGGATAAATCTGGCAAAGTTCAGAACCGCGAGCAAAAGTACTCGGGCGCCAGGTGATAACCCACAAGTATAGGGGATCAAAACAGTTTTTGAGGGTAGAGTATTCAACCCAAATTTATTGATTCGACACAAGGGAGCCAAAGAATATTCTCAAGTATTAGCAGCTGAGTTGTCAATTCAACCACACCCGGAAACTTAATATCTACAGCAAAGTATTTAGTAGCAAAGTAATATTGTAACATCCCAAAATTCTAAATTTTGGAATGTTATAATAAATAGATAGATTGATTGATTGTTTGATTGATTGTCTGAAAGTGAGTGAATTCGAAACTTTTGAAAGTTAAATGAGAGGGAATAAAAGGACTTTCCCAAACTTTCATATTTGCTTTCTGATCTCCATGAATTCAAATTCTTTTCAAATACAAAACCCTTGAGCGAAGATGATATGACTTCTTCCATTTAAATTAAATGAAAGGGTATTTGAAAATAATTGGATTTCATTTGGAAATATTTCAATTCATAAACTTCATGCAGCTCAATGATTTTCATGAGAGAAGATAAAAGGACTTCTTCAAATTATATGAAATATGAGTTGGGAGTTTCAAAGAATTAAATTCAAAGTTCTTTTGAATTTATTTTCAATTTGGAGTTATTTGAGTTTAATTCAAATTATTTTTCTCCAAAAATAAAATATATGGAAATTAGGGTAACATGATTCCCTACAACAGAAAATTGGAGAGAAATAAATTTGAAATCATTTTGGTATTTTAAAAATGATTTTTGTTGGATTTTAATAGACCAGTAGCACTCTTTGATTTATCTAAATTTGTGTGGATTTTATTTGAAGTTATAAAAATGTTCAGCGTGTAGGAAATCTTTTTCTGAAAATTTTGATATATTATATGCCTATATAAGTTTTTTTTATTATTGTCTCTGTTTGTCTGAAAAAAATGTAAAAAAAAGATCTCTGTATCGACCGGACCGGGCCGGCCCAGCTCGCCAGGCCACGACCCAGCTGGCCCAAAGCCGCGCGCGCCTCGTCCCCGAGCTCGGAACAGAGTCCCGAGCCGCCACGCGCCGCCGCCGACCTCGACGGCCGTGACCGCCCTGGCCTCTCCTTGGCCCCTTCCCCAAGGCCGTCGCCACCTCCTCGCCCCCCTCTTAAATAGGCCGGCCCCGAGCCCCGGGCCCCCGACGCCGTCTTGCCGCCGCTCGCCCACGCGCAGATCGCCGCCGCCGCCGATGCCGCTTGCTACGCGCTCCGCCGTCGCCGCACCGAGCCGCGCCGCTGCCTGCTCGCCTCGCCGCTGCCGCGCTGCTTGCCCACGCCGCCGTACTTCCCTCGTCGGAGCCGCGCCGCCCTCGCCGGAGTCCGTCGCTAACCGCCGCCACCGGTTTTCGAAGAAAAACCGCCCGAACCGGTACAAACCGACCCGATTTTGTTTTAGGTTTTCTTTTAGCTCGGTTTTCTTTGTTTTGATCGGTTTATTTGTTAGGTTTAGTTAGTTAGTGGATGTTCGTCCGTTAGTACTCAGTAGCGAACGGTTTTCGTCTTATAGGCTTCTGCAGCGAACGTTCGCTATTTAGTCTTTTCTTTTATTCAGTTTTCGGCCAGGGACCCGTTTGTGAATAAGTTATTTGCAGAATAGCCCCTGATCTTCAAAACACCGTAACTTCTTACTCGTTTATCCAAATCCAACGAAACCAACGCTCACGTCCTCGTTATGATCTCCTCTATCCATTAATCCAACTCAAACATGTTTTTTTGAAAAGTTTAAAATTTGAATTAGATCAGATTTGAATTCAAACTTCGTTTGATCATAACTTGAGTTCCGTAGCTCCGTTTGAGTTGATTCTTTTTGCAAATCGAAGCTCTTGACCTAAACATTCTAATAAGGCCAAATTCACATAATTTTGGTACTGTTAGAAATTGTTTTATGTTGCAAGAGTTATTTGCTTGGTTGTGAAGTTTTCCGAATCGTTTTCTTCGTTCTTTGTGATCTTTGAGTGATTGCTTATGTGTGGTTACTATTGCTTGCTTACGATAGATTGACCGGAGCATGAAGAGTAGAACTATCAAGAGATTTGAGTGTGAATCATCTTCATCAACATTGCAGGCAAGTTCACACTTTGATCATATCCTCTTTCATACCCAGTTTTTATTGCATTAGATCAAACCTCAAACATTGCATGATTAGGATCTAATTAAATTGTGGGTATTGGGAAGTAGTTGATGAGGTAGGAACCTATTGCCCTGCATTCAAACCTTGGGAGTTACTTTTACGTTATGCTTACATGGCCATGCTATGCTCATAGACGTGGATTGGGTTTTGAGAGTATCCATGACAGATGTGAGATTGTTAATTAATGGTTTACTTAAGGTGGCAACTTAAACATACATCTGGGTGGATTGAGGCACCTGGTTATTCTAGGATTGCCTGTCTAGGCACCTGGGTAATCCAGGACTTGCCTGTTTTCTTTTGGACCGCCACCCATGCTCAAAGGGATCATGAGACTATTCATACTAGAAACTTTTGTGTGCAGCCACAAGCTATTATGGGCTCTAGCATAGTTGACTAAGTCGTGCAAACTCTTACAGTGGTAGACTAGCAGATGTAGGGGATGTAGGTGGTACGGTCTACCCGATCGTAAGGTGCTAGTGCTTCTGAAAGACTATGTCTCGATCATCCGCCTTCTCAAACACCATGTAGTGCGAGAAACCAAACGGAGGCGATCGAGTCTTGTGGGGAAAAGTGCGCAAACCTCTGCAGAGTGTATAAACTAATCATGGTTAGCCGTGTCCCCGGTTATGGACATCTTGAGTATCTAGTACCTGGATTATCAAGTGAATCTCAACATGTTACTCTAAAGTAAATTTTGTTGGGTTTAATGATGTTACTTTAATTGGGATTGAGAATGCTGTCAACCATTCTCAATGTTTAACAACCACCATGATAGTAATTAAATTTATTCCTTTACAGTAGGGAAAAATTGGCTTTTCGCAAAAACATATAACCATAGAGCTTTTCCACCAGCCATATATGCATGTAGTGATAGCCATTGTTCATCATTCTCTATGGTGTGAATTTGCTAGTACATTCAATGTACTGACCCGTTTCGGGCTGCAACGTCTCATGTTGCAGGATATCTGACGGCGAGTAAGTGATACATTAGGGTTACGATTTCTACACTCAACTTTGCCGTTGGTGTTGATGGGAATCCACAACCTTGTTACTTCCGCTATATTTGGATTGAGGTAATGGTATTTACGTTACTTTTACATGTGATTTACCTCTGCTATAAATCCTCGAGTACTGTGTGTGTCAGCATACCGATCCAGGGATGGCACTTAAGCACAGAGACTTGATCCATTCGGGTCAGGTCGCTACAAATATGATAGTAGTGGTAACGATAGCAAAAGTAACGGTAGCAAAAGTAATGTTTTTGGTATTTTGTAGTGATGATAACAAAAGCAACGGAAAAATAAATAAGCGAAGAACAATATATGGAAAGCTCGTAGGCAATGGATCGGTGATAGAGAATTATGCCGGATGCGGTTCATCATGTAACAGTCATAACCTAGGGTGACACAGAACTAGCTCCAATTCATCAATGTAATGTAGGCATGTATTCCGAATATAGTCATACATGCTTATGGAAAAGAACTTGCATGACATCTTTTGTCCTACCCTCCCGTGGCAGTGGGCTCCTAGCGGAAACTAAGGGATATTAAGGTCTCCTTTTAATAGAGTACCAGACCAAAGCATTAACACATAGTGAATACATGAACTCCTCAAACTACAGTCATCACCGGAAGTGGTCCCGATTATTGTCACTTCGGGGTTGCCGGATCATAACACGTAGTAGGTGACTATAGACTTGCAAGACAGGATCAAGAACTCTCATATATTGATGAAAACATAAAAGGTCCACATCTGAAATCATGGCACTCGGGCCCTAGTGACAAGCATTAAACATAGCAAAGTCATAGCAACATCAATCTCAGAACATAGTGGATACTAGGGATCAAACCCTAACAAAACTAACTCGATTACATGGTAAATCTCATCCAACCCATCACCATCCAGCAAGCCTACAATGGAATTAGTCACACACGGCGGTGAGCATCATGAAATTGGTGATGGAGGACGGTTGATGATGACGATGGCGACGGATTCCCCTCTTCGGATCCCTGAACGGACTCCAGATCAGCCCTCCCAAGAGAGTTTAGGGCTTGGCGGCGGCTCCGTATCATAAACGCGATGAATCTTTCTCTCTGATTTCTCTCTCTCCGAACACGAATATATAAAGTTGGAATTGAGGTCGGAGGAGCTCCAGGGGGCCCACGAGGTAGGGGGCACGCCCAGGGGGGCAGTCACGCCCCCACCCTCGTGGCTAGGGTGTGGGCCCCCTGGTCTTGATCTTTTGCCAGTATTTTTTATTATTTCCAAAAATAATCTCCGTGAAGTTTCAGGTCATTCCGTGAAATTTTGTTTCTGCACATAAATAACACCATGGCAATTCTGCTGAAAACATCGTCAATCCGGGTTAGTTCTATTCAAATCATGCAAGTTAGAGTCCAAAACAAGGGCAAAAGTGTTTGGAAAAGTAGATATGACGGAGACGTATCAACTCCCCCAAGTTTGAACGTTTGCTTGTCCTCAAGCAATTCAGTTGATAAACTAAAAGTGATAAAGAAAAACTTTTGCAAACACTGTTTGCTCTTGTTGTTGTAAATATGTAAAGCCAGCATTCAAGTTTTCAGCAAATATTATAGACTAACCATATTCACAATAACGTTTAGGTCTCATGTTTACTCATGTCAATGGCATAATCAACTAGCGAGCAATAATAATAAATCTCGGATGGCAACACTTTCTCAAAACAATAATAATATGATATAACAATATGGTATCTCACTAGCCCTTTCTGAGACCGCAAAACATAAATGTAGAGCACCTTTAAAGATCAAGGACTGACTAGACATTGTAAGTCATGGTAAAAGAGATCCAGTCAAGTCATACTCAATGTAAACTAACATTAATGAATGCAAATGACAGTAGTGCTCTCCAACTGGTGCTTTTTAATAAGAGGATGATGACTCAACATGAAAGTAAATAGATAGGCCCTTCACAGAGGGAAGCAGGGATTTGTAGAGGTGCCAGAGCTCGGTTTTGAAATAGATAGGAATAATATTTTGAGTGGTATACTTTCATTGTCAACATAACAACAAAGAGATGGCGATATCTTCCATGCTACACACATTATAGGCGGTTCCCAAACAGAATGGTAAAGTTTATACTCCCCCTCCACCAACAAGCATCAATCCATGGATTGCTCGAAACAACGAGTGCCTCCAACTAACAAGAGTCCTAGGGGGAGTTTTGTTTGCAATTATTTTGATTTGATTTGCATAAAGCATGGGACTGGGCATCCCGGTGACCAGCCATTTTCTCGTGAGTGAGAAGCGGAGTCCACTCCTCTTGAGAATAACCCGCCTAACATGGAAGATACGGACAGCCCTAGTTGATACATGAGCTATTCGAGCATACAAAACAGAATGTTTATTTGAAGGTTTAGAGTTTGGCACATACAAATTTACTTGGAACGACAGGTAGATACTGTATATAGGTAGGTATGGTGGACTCATATGGAACAACTTTGGGGTTTATGGAATTGGATGCACAAGCAGTATTCCCGCTTAGTACAAGTGAAGTCTAGCAAAAGACTGGGAAGCGACCAACTAGAGAGCGACAACAACCATGAACATGCATTAAAGTTAATGAACATTGAGTGCAAGCATGAGTAGGATATAATCCACCATGAACATAAATATCGTGAAGGCTATGTTGATTTTGTTTCAACTACATGCGTGAACATGTGCCAAGTCAAGTCACTTAAATCATTCAGAGGAGGATACCACCCTATCATACCACATCACAACCATTTTAATAGCATGTTGGCACGCAAGGTAAACCATTATAAGCTCCAAGCTAATTAAGCATGGCATAAGAAACTATGATCTGTAATTGTCATCGCAAACATGTTTATTCATAATACGCTGAATCAGGAATGATGAACTAATCATATTTACAAAAACAAGAGAGGTCGAGTTTATACCAGCTTCTCCCGTCTCAACCAGTTCATCATATATCGTCATAATTGCCTTTCACTTGCACGACCGAATGATGTGAATAATAATAATAGTGCACGTGCATTTGGACTAAGCTGGAATCTGCAAGCATTCAGTAAACAAGAGAAGACAGGGCAATATGGGATCTTTTGTCAGATCAACAATAATGCATATAAGAGCCACTTCAACAATTTAATCATGATCTTCTCCTATCGACCCCCAAAGAAAAGAAAAGAAATAAAACTATATACACGGGAAAGCTCCCAACAAGCAAAAAGAAGAACAAAAAAATCTTTTGGGGTTTTCTTTTTAATTACTACTACAAGCATGGAAAGTAAACTAATTAAAAGCTACAACTAAATTTTTTGGTTTTTCTTAAGGTTTATTAAACACACAAGAAGAAAGCATAAAAAGGAAATAAACTAGCATGGATATTACAATGAAAAAGTATGAGCACCGACAACTAGCACTGAGTGTGTGAACATGAATGTAATGTCGGTGAGAAATACGTACTCCACCAAGCGTAGGCTTTTTGCCTAAGTTGGTCTATGGCCACGACTGGCTTGGCGGATACCCAAAGTAATAGTTGGGGTCGTACTAAGAAGAAGAAGACTCTGATTGCCACTGGTTGGCAATCATCTTCGGATCCCACTGGTAATTAGACTGTCGTGGATGATCAACTTGTGGTTCCGACTCTGGCGCTGTGGCTGATGTAGGGTTCCGGTAGGCGTGAATAGCCTCCAACGGAACAAGGTACTTGCCTACAGATAAATCAAACAAGGAAGGAGCAGGAGGGTAATAGTCTCAGGATGATGTTTATCAAAGAACAATTTGTATTTGAGCTCATTTTCGCTATTCTTAACAATAAAATCGTGTGCTACCATAATCTTATAATCTACATAAACAGGAGGCAGCAATTTTTCTTCCTTCTCATAATGCCTAATAGGTATGTTAAAATGTGCAGCTAGGCGTGAGGCGAAGATGCCTCAAAATAGGGGGCCCTTAGTACGGTTAAGATTTAACCGCTTTGCAATAATAGCACCCATGCTGAATGTATCATCACAAAATAAGGCATGGCACAAAATAACAATATCAGGGGCACTCAAGTTTCCATAGTTTCCACGCCCAATTAAGCATCTACTAGCAAATATAGCAAAGTAACGTAGAACAGGAAAGTGTATGCTAGTAGTTCGTGCATCGGAAACCTTCATCGTTTCCCCTACAGTGATGGTATCAATAAACCCATCCACATCGCCGCGATGTGGTTCCTCTATGATGCCCTCGAAAGGGATCAAACAAACCCGACAAAAATCATGAAGTGACATCTCCTTATGCTCATCATATAAATAAAACTCCACCATAGGTGGTGAGCTCCTAGCATGAAAATGAAAGTTTTGTACAAATATATTGGTGAGTAAGAGATACTTTTCGCGCTAGTCGTGGAGGAAGGCGGTGAGGCCTGCATTCTCAGCCAATTCATAGAAATCATCATAAATCCCGGCTGCTCTCAAGAAATCATCACAAGGCCATTCACACGGCCGAACCTCCGTGATGCGAGGCAGATTATATTTAGGCCTCTTTGCTTCTTCATTTTGCTTTTCCTTTGAGCTTCGGCTCGATGAGCCCCTCAAAAATATTTTCTTTATTTTCTGAAAAATTCTGAAATTTTTTAGTAACTTCAAATAAAAGTGAACCAAACTCAACAAAATTGATAGCAACTACTCCTACAAGTGCCTAGAGCCTATATCATGCATCAAAACTACTTGGAACCACATAAATTTGACATGCAAGCTCAATAATAGGGTCACCTAAGAAGCAAAAATATGCAATGAATAAAGCACTAGAACAAAAACTAATTGGACCATTGGAGGAGTCACATACTAAGGAACAATCCCCCAAAGCAGTTTTGTGAGAGGTGCTTTGAGCAAGGATATCGAAAATCGCAGCAAAATGAGCTAGAACTCGTGCTTGAGCTGTATAATGGTGTTTGTGGGAGGAAGAAGGAGTGTGTGGGTGCAGGAATAAGTGGAGGAGGTCCACCGTGGGCCCACGAGGCAGGGGGCGCGCCTAGGGGGGTAGGGCGCGCCCTCCACCCTCGTGGCCAGGTGGATGCCCCCCTGCTGTGTTCTCAGTGCCAAATATTCTCAAATATTCTAGAAAAAATCATATTTAAATTTCAGGCCATTTGGAGAACTTTCATTTTCAGGGTATTTTTATATTGCACGGATAATTCTGATAACAAATAGAAAATACTATTTTATTTTTTAATATAAATAACAGAAAGTAAAAGGAGGGCACAGAAGGTTGTGTCTTCTAAATTCATCCATCTCATGCTCATCAAAAGGAATCCACTAACAAGGTTGATCAAGTCTTGTTAACAAACTCATTCCGAATAACATGGAACCGAGAATTTTCGAATAACACTAGGTTACCTCAATGGGGATATGCACATCCCCAACAATAAGAATATCATATTTCTTCTTGACAGTAGGAAGAGGAAATTCAAAACCTCCAAAAATAATCGATGGAATTTTTCCAATAGAATTGAGACTGTGGACTTGAGGTTGTTTCCTCGGAAAGTGCACCGTATGCTCATTACCATTAACATGAAAAGTGACATTGCCTCTGGTGCAATCAATAACAGCTCCTGCAGTATTCAAAAAGGGTCTTCCAAGAATAATAGACATACTATCGTCCTCGGGAATATCAAGAATAACAAAGTCCGTTAAAATAGTAACGTTAGCAACCACAACAGGCACATCCTCACAAATACTGACAGGAATAGCACTTGATTTATCAGCCATTTGCAAAGATATTTTAGTAGGTGTCAACTTATTCAAATCAAGTCTACGATATAAAGAGAGAGGCATAACACTAACACCGGCTCCAAGATCACATAAAGCAGTTTTAACATAGTTTCTTTTAATGGAGCATGGTATTGTGGGTACTCTCGGATCTCTAAGTTTCTTTGGTATTCCACCTTTAAAAGTATAATTAGCAAGCATGGTGGAAATTTCAGCTTCTGGTATCTTTCTTTTATTAGTAACAATATCTTTCATATACCTAGCATAAGGATTCATTTTGAGCATATCAGTTAATCGCATACGCAAAAAGATAGGTCTAATCATTTCAGCAAAGCGCTCAAAATCCTCATCATCCTTTTTCTTGGATGGTTTGGGAGGAAAAGGCATGACTTTTTGAACCCAAGGCTCTCTTTCCTTACCGTGTTTCCTAGCAACAAAGTCTTCCTTATCATAACGTTGATTCTTTGATTGTGGGTTATCAAGATCAACATCAGGTTCAATTTCTATATCATTATCATTACTAGGTTGAGCGTCAACATGAACATTATCATTTACATTATCACTAGTTTCAGGTTCATTACCAGATTGTGTTTCAGCATCATAAATAGAAATATCATTTGGATTCTTAGGTGTTTTAGCAATATGTTCACTAGAAGCATGCAAGGTCCTATCAATTTTCTTTTTCTTCCTTTTAGAAGGACTAGGTGCATCTATATTATTTCTCTAAGAATCTTGCTCAATTCTCTTAGGATGGCCCTCAGGATACAAGGGTTCCTGAGTCATTTTACCACCTCTAGTCATAAATCTAACAACGTTATCTTTTTTCTTACTATTTAATTCATTGAGCAAATCATTCTGAGCTTTAAGTACTTGTTCTACTTGAGTGGTAACCATAGAAGCATATTTACTAATAAGTTTAAGTTCACCTTTAACATTAGCCATATAATCACCCAAGTGTTCAAGCATATTAGCATTGCGTTTTAGTTCTCTACCAACATAAGCATTGAAGTTTTCTTGCTTAACCATAAAGTTATCAAACTCATCTAAGCATGGGCTATCAAACTTAGTAAATGGGATTTCAGCTTTATCATATCTATTGAGAGAATTTACCTTTACTACCTGTGTCGGGTTATAAAGACCATGTGCTTCTTCAATAGGCAGTAAATAAAGACCATGTATTTCTTCAATAGGAGGTAAATTCTTAACATCTTCAGATTTAATACCCTTTTCTTTCATGGATTTATTTGCCTCTTGCATATCTTCAGGACTGAGAAATAGAACACCCCTTTTCTTTGGAGTTGCTTTAGGAATAGGCTCAGGAGTTGGCTCAGGAAGTGTCCAATTATTTTCATTTGTCAACATATTTTTCAATAGAATTTCAGCTTCATCCAGTGTTCTTTCCCTGAAAACAGAACCAGCACAACTATCCAGGTAATCTCTGGAAGCATCGGTTAGTCCATTATAAAAGATATCAAGTATTTCATTTTTCTTAAGAGGATGATCAGGCAAAGCATTAAGTAATTGGAGAAGCCTCCCCCAAGCTTGTGGGAGACTCTCTTCTTCAATTTGCACAAAATTATATATATCCCTTAAGGAAGCTTGTTTCTTATGAGCAGGGAAATATTTAACAAAGAAGTAATAAATCATATCCTGGGGACTACGCACACAACTAGGATCAAGAGAATTCAACAATATCTTAGCATCACCCTTTAATGAGAACGGAAATATTTTAAGGATACAAAAGTAGCGAGTTCTCTCATCATTAGTGAACAGGGTGGCTATATCATTTAATTTAGTAAGATGTGCCACAATAGTTTCAGATTCATAGCCATAAAAAGGATTAGATTCAACCAAAGTAATTATATCAGGATCAATAGAGAATTCGTAATCCTTATTAGTAACAAAGATAGGTGAAGTAGCATAAGCAGGATCATATTTCATTCTAGCATTCAGAGTATTTTGTTTAAGATTAGCTAATATTTTCTTAAGATCACTTCTATCATTGCAAGCAAGGAAGTCTCTTTTAGTTTCTTCATCATAACATAGCCCTCAGGCACAATAGGTAATTCATATTTATTAGGAGAACCTTCATAATCACTTTCATCGGTATTATCAGTTTCAATAATTTCATTCTCTCTAGCCCTAGCAAGTTGTTCATCAAGAAAGTCACCAAGTGGCATAGTTGTATCAATCATAGAATTAGTTTCATCATAAGTATCATGTATAGCAGAAGTGGGATCATCAATAATATGCGACATACCAGAATCAATAGCAGAAGCAGGTTTAGGTGTCGCAAGCTTACTCAAAACAGAAGGTGAATCAAGTGCAGAGCTAGATGGCAGTTCCTTACCTCCCTCGTAGTTGAGGGATAAATCTTGGTTTTTGGATCTCTCAAGTTATTCATAATGATAAGCAGATATAAATCCCAAGACTCAGAGAATAGAGCTATGCTCCCCGGCAACGGCGCCAGAAAATAGTCTTGATAACCCACAAGTATAGGGGATCGCAACAGTTTTTGAGGGTAGAGTATTCAACCCAAATTTATTGACTCGACACAAGGGGAGCCAAAGAATATTCTCAAGTATTGGCAGCTGAGTTGTCAGTTCAACCACACCTGGAAATTTAATATCTGCAGCAAAGTATTTAGTAGCAAAGTAATATGATAGTAGTGGTAACGATAGCAAAAGTAACGGTAGCAAAAGTAATGTTTTTGGTATTTTGTAGTGATGATAACAATAGCAAGGGAAAAGTAAATAAGCGAAGAACAATATATGGAAAGCTCATAGGCAATGGATCGGTGATAGAGAATTATGCCGGATGCGGTTCATCATGTAACAGTCATAATCTAGGGTGACACAAAACTAGCTCCAATTCATCAATGTAATGTAGGCATGTATTCTGAATATAGTCATACGTGCTTATGGAAAAGAACTTGCATGACATCTTTTGTCCTACCCTCCCGTGGCAATGGGGTCCTAGTGGAAACTTCGGATATTAAGGCTCCTTTTAATAGAGTACCAGACCAAAGCATTAACACATAGTGAATACATGAACTCCTCAAACTACGGTCATCACCGGAAGTGGTCCCGATTATTGTCACTTTGGGGTTGGATCATAACACATAGTAGGTGACTATAGACTTGCAAGATAGGATCAAGAACTCTCATATATTGATGAAAACATAATAGGTTCAGATCTGAAATCATGGCACTCGGGCCCTAGTGACAAGAATTAAGCATAGCAAAGTCATAGAAACATCAATATCAGAACATAGTGGATACTAGGGATCAAACCCTAACAAAACTGACTCGATTACATGATAAATCTCATCCAACCCATCACCGTCCAGCAAGCCTACGATGGAATTACTCATGCACGGCGGTGAGCATCATGAAATTGGTGATGGAGGATGGTTGTTGATGACGATGGCGACGGATTCCCCTCTCCGGAGCCCCAAACGGACTCCAAATCAGCCCTCCTGAGAGAGTTTAGGGCTTGGCGGCGGCTCCGTATCGTAAAACGCGATGAATCTTTCTCTCTGATTTTTCTCTCTCCGAACACGAATATATAGAGTTGGAGTTGAGGTCGGAGGAGCTCCAGGGGGCTCACGAGGTAGGGGGGCACGCCCAGGGGGCAGGTGCGCCCCCCACCCTCGTGGCTAGGGTGTGGGCCCCCTGGTCTTGTTCTTTTGCTAGTATTTTTTATTATTTCCAAAAATAATCTCCGTGAAGTTTCAGGTCATTCCGAGAACTTTTGTTTCTGCACATAAATAACACCATGGCAATTCTGCTGAAAACAGCGTCAGTCCGGGTTAGTTCCATTCAAATCATGCAAGTTAGAGTCCAAAACAGGGGAAAAAGTGTTTGGAAAAGTAGATACAACGGAGACGTATCACCAGGCCTGAAGGAGTTTAACGGTTACACAATCACTCGGCATTCCGAGGCAAATGAATTCAAATCGTCAAGTTTTTCACTCGTTAGGAGGAGGAGTAGGTGGCTAGACGAAGGTGTCCAAGTCAATGTCACCCGCAATGCGAGTGGTTGCATCGATGATGGTCTCCATGAAAGATTGGAACTGAAGCTTCTTGGTGTTTGCCACTTGAAGAGCCTTCATCTATTGTTCCTTGGAGTCTTTGCAATGAACACAGACGAGTGATAGAGCCACATCGGCACCACAACGAGCAGCTAACTTTTTCCATGCTTGCACTCGGTCGGGGATTTCATTGAGCCGAGTAATTAGTGACTCGAGGTCATTTTGAAGCACATCTTCCAGCCATAGCTCCTTGTCTATCGCGTAGTGCAACCTTCAGCCGAGCAATATAATCCAAGACACTAGCGAGGCGGGATTCCAGTCGCAGCACATTCATGGCAGCTTCATCTTTGACAGGAGAGTTGATGGGGTCCAATCCCATTTCGATTTGCCCGGTTTCCTCCTCAAAATTCTGATGGAACTTTGCACCAGGAGAAAAGAAAAGAATTATCAGCAACGTTGTGAAGAAGTTTTTGGGTTCAGTTGGCTGAGGAAAAGTACCTTCGAGCATGATGAACGTCTTCTTTGTGAGGCCACCCAAGTAAACCTCCAACTCATCCCTCTTTTGAGTGAGCTCATCCACCTTGCCGGCCAAGGCCACCTTCTCCTCCTTCATTTGTGCAGCTTCTTTCATCGCCTCATCAACAACGGTCTTCAGATTGCCATTCTCCTCCTCCAATTTGCCAACTGAAGCTAGCTTTCTCTCAGCTAGTTTAGTCTTCTCACGCGTCACCTTTTGCGCCCCCGCAAGATCAGTGTCCTTCTTCTCCAATGCATGCTTCATTTTTTCTAAAGAAATAACATTCCTCAGTCGAGCTTGGAGTTGACGGTTTTCACTACGCACATCTGTTCGAGTGGAGTCAGTCACTCGGTTCAAAGGATGATAAAGAAGAAATATCAGAATATGCAGTCAGAGAGTTATTACCTCCCATGGTTGCCACTTCATCCTGAGCAGTCTTCAAGTTCTTCTTGGCGAGCTCCAGGTCAAGCTTGATTTGGATCTTCTCCTTCTCCAAGGCAAGATACTGGGTCCCAAGTTCACAAGATTTATGCAAAACAACAAAAAGACAGTTCAGTCAACGACTAGAAAGTTCCTTTACTTCCATGTGAAGAAGAGCAAGTTCAGATTGCTGATGTTAAAGAAGTTCTAAGACCACCGCCGAATCAAACATTTGATGGTGGTCTTGGGGACTACACCCAGTGGGTGCACTTAGCATGCCCCCACTGGTTCGATTTCCCACTTGATGTGGTCTGCCCAGCCAAAGTGGAAGAAAAAAAATCATTTAATCTCATACCACCGCCAACTGCCCGTAGTCGACAGCTGTCTGGGGACTACACCCAGTGGGTGCACTCAACGTGCCCCACTGGATCAGTTATCCACTCGACACGACCTGCACGGTCCGAGTGAACAGCTACAAACAGACATATTTTAAAAGACCCCCGCCGAATCAAACATTCGACGACAGTCTCGAGGACTACACCCAGTGGGTGCACTTAGCGTGCCCCCACTGGAACAAGAACCCACTCGACACGACCTATCTGGCTCGAGTGGAAGAAGTACACAAGAAAAGAAAACACCTAGTGGGTGTACAGGTAGCATATCCTAACAAAGCAAGGATCAAGCTGAAAAGCCAATCGGAAATCAACTTACAATCCCACTTACTCGGACAATGGTTTGGAGGGCGGAGCTGGTGTCATAAGCGGCCTTGCTGGTCTCATACACCACCGTCAGTCGGTCCATCATCAAACCAGCTTGGATCATGGCTTACTTAACAACTCCTGTTTGGCCCTCCGGGACATGGTGCAGAGTAGCGAACTGAGATGATGATGGAGTAGATGACGCAGATGGAGGAATCAGAGTTCGGGACTACCCAGTCAGACCTGGTGTCTGAACAATCAACACGAGAGGCTGATCAGTCGACAAGGGAACATCAAAAGAAACAGTGGCTCGAGACGGGTCACCAAGTTCTTGGACGACAGGCTCGGACAGCGGGCGGGGTGCTCGACTAGAAGGCGCCCTCTTGCTCAAAGATCTGCCCCTTCTTCCTGCACTCCTCTGGGGTTCATCCTCCTCATCGTTGTCTGGGAGCTGGATAACATTTGATGGCACTACAAACACTCGACAGTGAGACTTCAGTCGACCATCAAATCATTTGATAGAGACTAAACATGGCTGTAGTATCATACCTCGTCGATAGGTGGCCACGTCTGTGGTCTCCACACCGGCTCCCTCCTCGTCAATATCCATAGACGTTGCAGAAGTAGCAGCCCTAGAAATCCAAAATCTCACTCGGTTAATCAAGTGAAGAAGTCCGCAACAACACAGAAGAACAAAGAAGAAAGAACACTTACGCAGAAGTAACATGCACGACCACCTTGATCAAGGCCTTCCGAGGCTTGGGTGGAACGACCTTGGCTTGTTTGGCAAACTTCTCCGTCGGTTCTAGAGTTAACGTCCGAGTGCGCTTGGGATTTCTTGCACTCGACGCTGTTGCCTTGCCGTGGTCACCCGCAGGGTCTTGTGATTGCTTGGAATGCCGCTCGGAGCATGGTGGCGACTCGACCTCCTCACCATCGTCGGAGTCTTTGCTGTCATCTGCATTCTCTATGTCAGCACTCCTGCCCTCACTCGCTGCTCCTTCAAGGTGCTGCTCCCCATTCGGCATAGAGTACATGTTGGTGAAAACCTGCAAGACACAAGTCACAAATGTCAGTCAGATTCCAAGAAAACTGCATAATGAACAAGACATAAACACTCGACGAAGCACGCCTGACCTCTCCTGGTGCCTTCTGGCCGTCGAATGGCAAGATCCTCCTAGCCCCCCGAGGGTTGTCCTTGTTGCCAATAATGCTTCGAAGCCACTTGGCCACCGTATCCTCGCCGACTTCCTCCGGGTGGGTCCAGGCAGTGTCTTCTGGGCCCGAATACAACCACATGGGGTGGTCACGGGCTTGCAAGGGCTGGATCCGTCGACTGAGGAACACCTCCAACAGATCCATGCCAGTCCCTCCGCCTTGGACCAGTGCGACAACTGCGTCGACCAGAATTGCAACCTCGCCCCTCTCCGCCACAAACATGGTTAGCGAACGAGTATTTTGGAGTCTTTCCAGAGTTAAGTGGGAAGTCCAGTCGACTGACCAGGAGTTGGGATGTCTTTATAGTAAAACCAAGTCGACTGCCACCCTCTAACCAATTCAGGAAAAGTCAGGGGGAAAGTGCTCCTACCTCTCATCTATATCCCTATCCTCCCGCACATTTGGATCACGTGCTTCCTTTCATCACTCGGATTAGTTTCTTTACCAAATGATATCGGCAAGTGAAGATGTGTTTGAACAGACCCTAGTGCGGGTGGCACCCCAGGAAATTTTCACACATCAAAATGAATGTGGCAAGATAAGAGATGGTGTTTGGGGGAAAATGATGGATCTGAGCACTAAACAAGTTCAGAAAGCCTCGAAAAAATGGATGGGGAGGCAGATGGAAACCTCGATCGACATGCGTCGTGAGGAGAACACGCTCGCCATCATGCGGCTCGGGCTCGATCTCCCCCTCCAGCAACCTCCAAGACCCCTCGGCAATCAAGCCATCAGTGATGAGATTCTCCATGTCCTCCACCGTGACGGTAGAGCGGATCTAGTCCCCCTGGATCCATCCAAGTGGCAGACCGGACCGCGACATCGACCCCTTGTCCGCCTTCTTTCCCTTCGCTGTCGCTTTCTTTGTGCGCTCCAGAGCCGTGGTCCTATCCTTCGCCATGGCTGCGGAGCTTGGGAGGAATGGGCAAAGGAGCGAGGTGCTGGGAGAGGCGAGGCGGAGAAGCTGAGAGAAAGAGGACGAATGGGGAGCACAATGCCTCGCATCGGCGGCAGCGCCTTTTATGGTCGCACTTCCGAGTGGCTGACCCATGGGCCCGTGCAATCCTGGCACATCCCGTAACAGGCACTGGCTCGATACGTGGAAGAAAAAGAGACATGAGGATCGAGGAGTCCCTATCTACGTGCTCCTCTTACCGCACCGCATCCCGTCCCACATGCTTCTCCAAATTTTGAATCTCTCGAGATCCGGGAGCCACAGAGCAGTCGATCGCACCAAATATATCCCATTCCAATCTACTTGAAGACATACAACATAATTCACTCGTAAATCCCATGAGCAAGAATCAATCAAGGCGACTGACGAAGAGTTAAAGGTCCAGCATGCTTTCAGACCCTAAGGAAATGTCTCCGAGGCATTGGATCAGATCGAAACCAACTTCCACCCTTCTTCACTTGGTCCTAAATCCATTCAGGGGCTAATGACGCTGTCATGTACCTAGGGTAGGGTCTTAGGCCTAACCTAGACACCCACCCCAAGGACAGTATCCTAGAGTCAAAGGCCTACAAGGTTCAATAGAAGATACTGACTAAAATCCTCATGTGCAATTCACTCGACGGAAGATTCCACTCGGATATCCCAATTCCACTCGACCATACAAGAATGCGCTCAAAGTACAGAAGACCTTAAGTCACCCTAGGATGTCAACGGCCAGGCATTCACTCCGTTGTCATAAAGATCATTTATAGTGGGTCTTACTAGTAACGTTCTAGTCATAATTCACATTGAACCCCTGTGTAACTGAGGGCTGCAAGGGGCCGGGCGCACTCTATATAAGCCACCCCTCCCCTCTGGCACAAGGGTTCACACCCCTTGTAACTATTACACACATCCAGTCGACAAGCCTCCGCAGCACTGGGACGTAGGGCTGTTACCTCCTCCAAGAGGGGCGTGAACTCGTAAATCTGTGTGTACAACCTTGCGATAGCTATGGCACTGCCTCCTCCAACGTACCCCCTACTCTTACTGTCAGACTCATTCCCATGACAGCGAGTATGAGCTTCTCCTCCTACGGCCATGGCAGGGGCACCCAAGTAACCAAGGATGTTGGGAGGAAGAGGAAGAGAGAGTTCGGCACGGTTGGCGAATCGCAGCAGGTGGCTGGCGAGGCCGTGAGCAGGTGGTCGCCTTCCATAGCCTCATATGGGAAGGTCCAAAAGCTGAAGGTCGAGGGGTGATTTACTTTGACCCAGGTTATCGGATCCCCCCGTCTAGGGGAAGTCCTCTGGTGCCGCTCTCCGGCGAGCGTGTGCTCCACTTTGATTTCTTCAGCTATGGGCTTGGCTTCTCCCTGCACCCTTTCGTCTGGGGGCTTCTTTTCTTCTTTGGATGTCAGTTCCACCACCTCAACCCCATGGGTGTAACATCCCAAATTTTCAATTTGGAATGTTATACATTAGATCATCATTGCATATCATATTTTGTTGCATTTTGGTTGATCCTAGAAATTCTACGCAACTCAAGGACCCTCGGAGAGAGTTGGGGATTTGGTTATTTTCATATTTGAGTTTTCTCAAATTTTGAAAATAGAATCACTTGATTTTATTTATTTTATCTTCAATTATTTCTATCACAAAAGTATGAGAGAGGGAATAAAATGACTTTCCCAAAATAAAGAAATATTGAGGATTTAATAAGAAAATCAAATAAGTTTTTATTTTGGTTTTATTTCTTATTTTATTTGAATTTAGGAAAAATGCGTGTTTTTCAAAATTGCATTTAGGCCCCAAATAAATGTTCATCCTGTGCGGCTTGATTTTAGAAGCCAGGGAAAATATATTTTGGGATTTTTGGATTCCGTTTAGTATTTCTTTTGTTTGTTTTTCTGCGCATAATTTTTTTTAAAAAAACGAACCGACTTCAGGCCGGGATCGGCCGGGACTCCTCCGGCCGGGCCCTTTATATAACGCCAGCCCTGGGCCGCTTTTAGCCCAAGCCGCCGCGTCCCCAAACCCTAGGCCGCGCCAGCCGCGGCCACCGCGTGCCTCTGCCGCCGGAGCCGCCGCCGCCGGACCTGCCCGCCGACTCCGTTTTTTTAGAAAATCGTTGGTTTTCGCCGGTTTTCGTTCGGTTTTTTTAGTTTCCGTTTTTTATTAGATCGGTTTTTTTTCCGGTTTAGGTTAATTAGCGAGCGTTCGCTCGTTCGTTCGTTTTAACGAACGCGTTCATCATTTAGATCGGGATAACGACCGTTCGTTCGTTAATCTGTTCGTCGTTTTTCTTTTTCTCGGATTATTCCGCAATTATTTTTGATCGTGATTTCTGATCCGATTTTCGATCTAGTATAACTTTTCGCTCATTTATCGGAATCAGGCGATTCAAGCACCTGGAGTTTCGTCTCGAAACCCTCTTTCTGTTTAACCAATTCTAACAAGTTTTTGCCTCTGTAAAATTTGACCTAGATTCAGAATAGTAAACGAAGTTTGTTTCTTTCGCTGTTTGTCTTTCGTTGCTTCTTCGATTTGATTCTTGTTGCCAACCGGAGTTCTTAAGTTGAACTTTCTGGTTAGATCTCTTATTTGAGTTTTACCTGTGCATTAGTTGAGTACTTATTGTATGCTTGTTTGTTTGCGATAGAGTACCCGGAGTGCGCCGCTTGCTACTTCGAATCGCTAGGTTTCGCGGATCATCAGCAAGGCAAGTAACACTTTGATCATACCTCCTACTACCCAGTTTTATTGCATTAGATAAATCCTCAAACACTTCATGATTAGGATCTAATTAAATTGTGGGTTTTGGGAAGTAGATGAGGTAGTACCTATTACCTGTTTCATTATCAAACCTTTGGGAGTTACTTCTACGTTTGCTTATATTGCCATGCTATGCTAGTAGACGTGGATTGGGTGAGTGTATCCATGACAGATGTGAGATTGTTAACTTAATGGTTTACCTAAGGTGGCAACTTAAACACACATCTGGGTGGATTGAGGCACCTAGGTATTCCAGCGATTGCCTGTTTTTCCTTTGGACCGCCACCCAGGCTCAAAGGGGATTGACGGTGTCCTAGACTAGGGGGTACTCATCACGTCGTCTCCCGATTAGTTGGATTGGGCCGAGGACCCCCATGGCCGCATACTCATGGGCCAGTTCGGACAGCTGCCGCATACAAGGAAGATTCCACAAGACTTGGCGATCAAGACAAGGACTCCTCCCCACCGGCGTATTCGGCTAGGACTCTTGTTATCCTAGGCCTCTGGTGCATTATATAAACCGAGGCCAGGCTAGTCGATAGAGTTATACAAACAATCATAATCATAGGCTAGCTTCTAGGGTTTAGCCTCTATGATCTCGTGGTAGATCAACTCTTGTAATACTCATATCATCAATATCAATCAAGCAAGACGTAGGGTATTACCTCCATCAAGAGGGCCCGAACCTGGGTAAACATCATGTCCCCTGCCTCCTGTTACCATCGATCCTAGACACACAGTTCAGGACCCCCTACCTGAGATCCGTCGGTTTTGACACCGACATTGGTGCTATCATTGAGACTTCCGTTGTGTGATCGGCAAAAGGATCAATGACTCGCCCACAGGTCAACTGCGATGCCGGCATCTTCGTCGCCGGCTCGACTGATGACCTTTGCTTGACCGAGGACCGTGCTCCATCTCCGATCGTAATGTTCGGATGGGGACCTTCTTCAACATCAACTCTGATCTCTATCATGATCATAGAGGAGTCATCCATGGAGCTTGAGGGCTCAACATCAACATTGCCCTCGGGCGGCCGTGCTGTTTTTATGGACAGCGAACTTGTATTTGCTGTCACCACCTCCTCGAGCGTCGGTTTGATGATTGCTTTGGTGGAATAGTGCGGAATTACGTCTACAACAGCCATGCAAACTTTCGTCGAGTTCCGATGGAGGAATCTCCGACAATCTATGATATACCGGAGCCCTGTCAAATCTGGATGGGAATCTGGACGAGTTTAGGGCGTGGTCTCCAGAGCCCATCTCGGAGGTCCTTTGGAAAATCCAACCGTTCATCTATTGCATAATTCCCATATCTACCACCCCTCCAAATTTCAGCTCGATCCGACGGTTCAAACTCCGGAAGCCTTCCAATGAGTGGACCAATTTTCGGATCCGGTTTCTGCGTGAATACGGATCCGACCCGAATTCATGTTTCTTTATGAACATGATATTGGATAACCTTTTTAGAGGAATTCTCTTCTAGGGTATTGTGCATTGTTTTTAAACACGTGCCCGTAAATTTTTAGGCCTCCCCTGAGGTCATCGTCATCATCATGCTGGTGTCAAACCAGTCCGGCAATATTGCTCCAAGGCTGCCGACCTGCGTTAGATACGTCATCACTTTATTGAGCCGAGCTCAACTTCTTCGGATCATCATCTCGGCAAGCCGAACAAGAGTCCGGCATCGCGAAGTATAAATCATCACCAACATCGCCGCCCCACGGATTACATGGAGCGGGCATACCGGCATCGCCGCACAGTCACTTCATCAAGCCAGCATCGACCACGTCACAACCTGCATCGGCAGGGCCGCACTATTGCTTCTTCAAGCTGGTGTACATCACGCCGACCTACTTCGACTCATCAGCTGACATCGAGGCTTCGACATCTTGGCTGGACCGGGGGCTTCGCCATCTCTTCATCAACCTATACTCTGGAGACTTCGGCGTCACTAGCCGGCCAGCTCCGTCACGTTAGCTGGACCGAGGGCTTTGCCTCGGCGAGCCAACCTTTGCCAGCATCGCCGTGCCGTCGCTTTATCACCCATCAGGCAATGGGTGTGCGGATCGAGTCCCAATTTTGAGAATCACTTTTCTTCGGATTGCTACAACAAATAAACAAGGTGCTATTAATCCTAGTATTTTTTTGCTTGTTTGGGTTCATTTTTCCCAAGGAATTATTACTCTGGTTTATCCATCATATGTACGCAGGTCTATCAAATGGTGGCCGCAATAACGATGATCGCATGGTGGTTCGGTCAGTTTCCGTACATAGTCCGGCGAACGCCGCATCCGGAACTCGGACCGACCTGCGAATTCAGGCTTTGCCACACCTTTACCGCATCACGCCGACGCCCTGCATCGACATTGACTTCGGCGCCAGGCCATATTTCTTTTATTACTCACTTTGCATAAATTATTTATTATGCAACATTTTTTATTAGCATTACTATTATCTCCGGTTTGCACTATTTTTTGTGCACAGCAAAATGATCCGGGTTGGGAAGTATCGTCAACTCGGCGTACCGACATACCACGTCACCTCGGCTGGACGGGGGGCTTCGTCAACACTTCATTACCCCATGTCGGGGACTTCGGCATCACTCTGCTGGCCTGCATTGACCATGCTATGTCACCACTTCGGAGTGCCGAGCCCTTTGCTCCGCCACCTCGGGACCGGCGTGGGGGATGGAACCTTGTCCCGCATCAAGCTCGGACCGCGTTATCAATACCGAACACATTAACCAGCTAAGTTGCCTTCATGCTCAAAGTTTTAAATTTTTAACCTGTGTTCGGTTCGACCAAGCATTATACTTTTTTGGAAAAAAGTTGCTTGTAAAAATTTTTCCTTGTCCAAACTTTGTTTGTGACACACAAATTCAAATACCCCGTTTACTTGGGGGCTCCCTTGATGGAGCTTTTCCTGATGCGTATGATTATACTTGTACGGCTTCGTTCCTTGTTCATGTATTACGCCACAATATGCACCATATTGACCTAAGCGATTTGCAAGCTGGGTTGCCTCGCTCCTGTGCTTACCCCTACATTCCCGATTGTTCGGCTAGGGAGTAAAGGGAGCACCTCTGCGATTGTCACGACCGGGTCATCCGAGCTCTGACCTCAGACTGGGTGAAGCCGAAAGCTAGCGCTCTTATTGTTTTCAATCATGGTCGGCACACAACGGAACTCATGAGTACAAAAAATCTATTGCACAAGTCTCATAGTAATAATGAGCACCGAAGAAAGGTATTGGTGGGGGTACTATTTTCTTTGAAGATGCTTCTTACACTTCATTAGTAATATAGCATAAGTTCCCTGAGCGCGCTTTGTCTATTACAACCTTATGGCCTGATTGCCTGGTCATCGGAAACACCGTCGATACTCTCGACAGGCGGAGTACATGACACTTTTCGGCCCTTGGGTGAAGAGGGAGAAGCCGACGGTCGGTTAAGACACGTTTAAAGTTCGGGTGAACACAAATATGATATAAGTACTTCGGTACATACAATCATTATACATAAAATTCTTACCAAAGTCACTTGGGGGCTCCTAAAATTTATATATGAGCTGTAAATGTGTTTTCTTCCTGGTCGTTGTCAAAACACGACAGAAGCACAATTTTTTCTTTCTCTTCCAATTTTCGGATTGGCACCGAACACTTGATCTTGTTCGGACGTCATGTTTTTACTAACGATTTTTGGTTTTCCAAGATTATGACACTTTTAAACTATTTGTGTGTTTTCAGCACAAGTCTCGCAGTGCAACGCCGGACACCTTTAGAGATTCGGCAAAAACATTCTCGGATATTGCTATATATGCATCGGTTTCGAATTGTGTCTTCGGTCAATAGTTGGGTTTCCCGACTCCTGCACTTGCTTCCTACGTTCCGCTTTGTTCGGCTAGGCGTGCAAAGGGAGAACCACTGCGATTGTGCTTCCAGCTCACATGGTTAAGCACCTCAGTGGAGAAAGCCGAAAACTGACTGTCACAATAAGCGTAAACTGGTCAGCGATCCGATGACTGTGTTAAATGACGGGCCATTCATAACAATGGCCGAAGTGTTTATGGCTTGACCTCGACTGTCACCAAACACTACCGGGGGCTATTAACTGGCCTCCCAAACTAAATCCTCGATATTTTGCTCTTACATTAGAGCTGAGGTTTCATGTTCATGCTTAGCATGACAACCCAAAGAAAGGAACCGATAGCGGGACTATTTTCTTTGGAAGACATTTCTTATGTTAAACAGTAATATAACATATCTCTCTGTGTACCTTTGTTTATAAAACTGTATGGCCAGATTGCCTTGTTTGCCGTAAATCTTTGCCCTCATAAAGGCTTTATAAAGTAGGACAAACACTCCTCGGCTACTGGCCGAGGAGGTGGAAGCCGATGGTCGGTCAACAAAGTTTTGTACAATGCGGATCCGAGCATTAATGACGTAAAGTACTTGGATACATAGAGTCATTACACATAATTTGTGATTTTACTATGGATATCGATCCTTAATTCGGCCACCCGTGCCCGCATTAAGGCTCGGGGGTTACTGGGCTTCTGGCTTATTATTTACAAATATTAAAGGGGCACATCGATCCCCTGGTCTGGTGTTGCCACCCGACCAGTGTCTCAGGGGCTACTGCATTGCATGTTCAATGCAGAAAATTTTAAGTGCAATACAGTTTCTGATGAGATTCTGATCCTCAGGTTGGTCAGCCACACCCAACCTGAGTCTCAAGGACTGAGCACACCGCTTTTTGTGTCCCGAAGTATTCTTCCGAGCTAGGACTTGATCCTCAGGCCGATTTTGCAAATCAACCTGAGTCTCAGCGGCTACTGGGATCAGCGGTCTTACATCATCCTTCAAGTGCATCTCGGGTTTTAAACCGATACACACATTGAGGGTTACTGGCTATATATCTCGGCAGAGAATAAATTGCACCAATAAAAAAATATTGACAAAATTGGCCCACAGTCGGGGTGGTGCACCACCTCGGAAGCAGTCCGACATAAAGCTCGGGCGCTAGTGGCTGGCTCCATAGAGGGCATTTCCAGCATTAAGCTCGGCTAAACTCCTTCAACTTTTTTGGACCAAGATGATCTATGACATCTTGGATATAGTCCGGCGTTGGAGCTTGGACACAGTCCAGCATTGGAGCTCGGATACATTTCGGCATTGGAGCTCGGAAGTAGTCTGACATTGGTGCTCGGCTGCAAAAGATACCTCGAATGCAGTCCGGCATTAGAGCTCGGATGCAAGAGGACACTGCCTCCTGGGAACAACTTCAAACCCGAGGTGTGGCATAAAAATAACAAGGCATTGATAAAGGCCAGAAACTTAAAGGGGCTCCTTGGATACCCGACGTATAAACTCGTCGAATGCATTTCGGCGATCCTCAAGATCGAAGATGAGAAGATTTGTAGAACCGGTTTTCAAGACCGACAACCGAAGATGAAGAACAGTTCGGAAGAATCGAGGAGCGTTCCTAACTTGAAGACCGGTTCAGGGGGCTACTGACGGTGTCCTGGACTAGGGGGTACTCATCACGTCATCTCCCGATCAGTTGGATTGGGCCGAGGACCCCCATGGTCGCATACTCATGGGCCAGTTCGGACAGCTGCCGCATACAAGGAAGATTCCACAAGACTTGGCGATCAAGACAAGGACTCCTCCCCACCGGCGTATTCGGCTAGGACTCTTGTTATCCTAGGCCTCTGGTGCATTATATAAACCGAGGCCAGGCTAGTCGATAGACATATACAAACAATCATAATCATAGGCTAGCTTCTAGGGCTTAGCCTCTATGATCTCATGGTAGATCAACTCTAGTAATACTCATATCATCAATATCAATCAAGCAGGACATAGGGTATTACCTCCATCAAGAGGGCCCGAACCTGGGTAAACATCGTGTCCCCTGCCTCCTGTTACCATCGATTCTAGACGCATAGTTTAGGACCCCCTACCCGAGATCTGCCGGTTTTGACACCGACATGGATCATGAGATTATTCATACTAGAAACTCCCGTGTGTAGCCACAAGCTACTATGGGCTCTAGCATAGTTGATTAAGTCGTGCGAACTCTTACAGTGGTAGACTAGCAGATGTAGGGGAAAGTAGGTGTAACGGTCTACCCGATCGTAAGGTGCCAGCGCTTCTGAAAGACTATGTCTCGGTCATCCGTTTCTCAAACACCATGTAGTGTGAGAATCCCAACGGAGGAGATCGAGTCTTGTGGTGAAAAGTGCGCAAACCTCTGCAGAGTGTATATACTAATCATGGTTAGCCGTGTCCCCGGTTATGGACAACTTGAGTATCTAGTACTTGGATTATCATGTGAATCTCATCATGTTACTCTAATTAATATTGTTGGGTTTTTAATGATGATGTTTAATTGGGATTGAGAGGGTGTATACACTCTCAATGTTTAACAACTACCATGATAGTTAAATAAAATTTGTTCCTTTGCAGTAGGGAAAAATTGGCTTTACGCAAAACTGTAACCATAGAGATTTCCACCAGCCAAATATGCATGTAGTATAGCCTTATTCTTTCATTGCTCTCTATGTGTTACTTTGCCAGCATATTCCATGTGCTGACCCATTTCAGGCTGCAACGTTCATGTTGCAGACTTTTCAGACAACGAGTAAGGTGCCTTAGGTCGTGGTTCTATACTCAGTGATGCCGTTGGAGTTGATGGACTCACTTATCTTCCAAGCCTTCCGTTGTTATCATTATTAGATGGCCTTAAGCCATATTTATTGTAATAAGTTCTCTTTTGAGACACTTTTTGTAATAAGTGTGTGATTGCTACTCTATTATAAATCCTTCAAGTACTATGCGGTGTCAGCATTACTGATCCAGGGATGACACTGGAGCACAGAGATTGGACCGTTTGAGGTCTGGTCGCTACAAGATGGTATCAGAGCACACGCTGACTGTAGGACACGACTACTAAGCTAAAGCCCTAGATCACTACTCACTCTTCCCATTCCGACTCCTCATCGTTTCTACTCTTTTAGGATGGCGGATGCAAGGAACAAGTTCACGCAACCGGATGAAGATACACCCTTTGGACGTCACTTGAAGGAAGTCACTAGATATCTAAACATCGGAGTACCAAGTTTCACCGGAACCTACAATGCCACTTTACCTAAAGAGGAGCGCTGGATGATTCAAGTTCAAGTTCCAGGAAGGACGTTCATGCCAGTCACTGAGCCCATAGAGTTTTCCTTTGATGCACCAACCCGGAGTCTAGGAAAGGGCATGGCAGCTCACATCGCCATGGGACGTATTGGAGAAGTTTACCACAATGATCTCAAGGATACTATCTACCAGATTTGTGGGCGCCGAGATGAGCACTGGGAGATGATCAGTACCAAGAAGGATAGATCAATCGTAGCTTTCATCCAGGAGTTAAACCAGCACATTCGACGACAGGAGATCCAGATGTGCGCAGATATGATAGATCTGAAGAAGGCGAGGACAAGAATCATGGAACTGGAGGAAGAACTCAAGGCTACACGTGAAGATTATATGGAGGAAATCGAAGTATTAGTGGGGAAGAATGACGACCTGATTAAGAAGATCGGAATATTCATGGGAGACCCTACACCAGTAGAAGAAGACGAAGAACCCAAGGAGATTCGCCCGGAAGACTACGTCATCATCGACGGCACCGACTCTGACCTAAGCGATGATGACTATGAAGACGAAGCTGGAGTAGATATCATGGAGTCTGCAACCTAGGAATATTTCTAGTAGACCACCCCATCAGTAGTAGTAGTCCACCATGTAAATATAGTACTCCGAGCACTTTTGTGATAGTTAGACCGATTGTATGCCCTTGTTTGATTGAATGAAGTGAATTGTTTGCTTTTGCCTCATGTTCATATGGGTAGTGTTTTCTCTCTAGACCCCTCTCTATTCTTAAATCTCATCTTTTCTAAAACCATCAGATGCCTCCGAGACGTGACCCCGGATTTACCTTCCCACCGGAGCTCACTCAGTTGATCCAGCAGTAGAATACGTTGATGCGGTTGCTAGTCCAGAATCAGAATCAGGGGAACAACAACAACAACCCACCACCACCACCACTTGTTGACCACTTAGCCCGTTTTCTTAGGCTGAATCCGCCGCTGTTTTCCAGTAGCACTGAGCCTATAGTAGCAGATGATTGGCTCCACGGGACAGCTAGGGAGTTGACCACGGCAGGATGCACAAATGCGGAAATGGTGAAGTTTGCCGCACATCAGCTTGACGGACCCGTAGCATCATGGTGGGAGAATTTCACAGCCACTTTCCCTATCGACACTATCACATAGGACCAGTTTCAGCAGGCTTTCCGTACTGCCCATGTTTCAGCAGGAGCTATGGCCATGAAGAAGCATGAGTTTCGCAACTTGCGCCAAGGAGGACGGACAGTTGGCCAGTATGTGGAGGACTTTAGTAAGCTAGCACGTTATGCCCCAGATGACGTGGCTACGGATGCAGCTAAGCAGGAGAAGTTTCTGGAAGGACTGAATGATGAGTTGAGCATGCAGTTGATGGTAGCAACCTTCAACAACTACCAGGAGTTGGTAGATCGTGCTCTTATGATTGAAGGGAAGCAGCAACAAACTGAGAACCGCAAGAGGAAGTATGGGCAAGGGAAGTACAATTCTGGAGCTCAGCAGAAGCCCCGTTTTACCCCTAGACCGGGAGGACATTTTTAGCATACCCATGGAGGAGGTAGCTCGCACAATCATAATGGCCCCAAGAATGGTAATGGGAATGGAGGAAGCAATGGCCAGAATCGTACCAACCCATCAACCCCAGCCAAGAGAGACCTGAGCCAAGTCACTTTCTTTAAGTGCCAGAGGACCGGACATTATGCCAATGAATGTCCTGAAGCCCAGAATGTAAATGGCAATGGAAGCTCTGGGAAGAAGCTGAACCCTTTCAATAGGGGACAGGTGAACCACGTAAACGTGGAGGAGGTTGAAGAGCAGCCGGATGCAGTAATCGGTAAGTTTTTGGTTAAGTCTTTTACTGCAATCGTTCTTTTTGATACTGGTGCATCGCATTCATACATATCAAGGGGATTTGCGGATAAGTATAACCTGCCCACCAAAGTTCTTAGAGCACCTATGTTAGTAAGCTCACCAGGAGCGGAGTATATGGCCAGCCGAGGATGTTTTCAAGTGCCATTAAGTATAGGTAGGCATGTGTTTCCCTCGGATTTGATCATTTTGGAATCACAAGGTTTGGATGTAATTCTAGGTATGGATTGGCTGTCGATGTATGGAGGAAACATCGATTGCGCCAGTAAGTAGATTTTGCTCACCACCCCAGAAGGAAGAAGGATCAAGTATGTATCCTGACATGTGCCGAAGAGGACTCAAGTAAATTCGTTAACATGAGTTGTGCAAGAGGAAGTACCAGTGGTAAAGGATTTCCCTGATGTGTTTCCAGAGGAATTGCCAAGCATGCCACCGGATAGAGACATTGAGTTTTTAATTAGGCTTTAGCCAGGCACAGGACCGATATCTAAAAGACCATACAAGATGCCCGCAAAAGATTTGGAGGAGATTAAGAAGCAGATTAAGGAGTTACTGGATAAAGGATATATTCGCCCAAGTTCTTCGCCTTGGGGATCGCCAGTATTTCTAGTGGAGAAAAAGGATGGATCGCTAAGGATGGTTGTTGATTATTGAGGATTGAACGAAGTAACAATCAAGAATAAGTACCCACTACCGATGATCAATGATCTGTTTGACCATTGCAAGGAGCTAAGGTATTTTCCAAGATCGATTTGCGATCAGGATACCACCAGTTGAAGATTCAAGAACATGATATACCTAAGACAGCTTTTACCACCAGGTATGGGCTGTACGAGTATACCATTATGCCATTTGGTCTGACTAACGCACCTGCATATTTTATGAACATGATGAATAAAGTGTTTATGGAGTTTTTGGATAAGTTCATCGTAGTGTTCATTGATGATATTCTGGTTTACTCGAAGAATGAAGAGGAGCATAAGGAGCACTTGCGTTTGGTACTTGGGAAGCTCAGAGAACATCAGTTATATGCCAAGTTTAGCAAATGTGAGTTTTGGTTGAAGGAAGTTGGATTCCTCGGACACGTTATATCCGGAGAAGGCATAGTAGTAGATCCCACCAAGGTTGACACTGTGACAAATTGGGAAGCACCAACAACAGTTGGAGAGATCCAGAGTTTTCTTGGACTCACAGGATACTACCGGAGATTCATTGAAAATTTCTTGAAGATTGCGAAGCCTATGACGGAGTTGTTGAAGAAGGATACCAAGTTCATATGGACTGAGGAATGTGAGGCCAGTTTCCAGGAGTTGAAGAAACGTTTGGTTACATCACCAGTGTTGATTCTGCCGGATCAGAACAAGGATTATGAGGTGTATTGCGATGCTTCACGTCGAGGACTTGGAGCAGTGCTTATGCAGGAAGGAAGAGTTGTTTCATATGCTTCACGATAACTTAAGCCGCATGAGTTGAATTATGCCACGCATGATTTGGAGTTAGCAGCCGTAGTGCATGCATTAAAGACTTGGAGACATTTTCTCATTGGAAACCATTGTGAGGTGTACACGGATCACAAGAGTTTGAAGTATATTTTCACGCAGAAGGAGTTGAATCGCAGGCAAAGGAGATGGTTGGAGCTCATCAAGGATTATGATATGAGATTGCATTATCACCTCGGAAAGGCGTAGTAGCTGACGCGCTGAGCCGTAAAAGCCATGTCAACACACTAATGACGGGAGATTTACCGAAGGAGTTAGCCGAGGACCTTCGTGAGCTATGTTTGGAGATAGTCCCGAGAGGCTATGTAGCAGCATTGGAGATTCAGTCTACTTTGATGGATAATATCAGAGAAGCTCAGAAGACTGACAAGGAGGTTGCCTCTATAAAGGAGAAGATGAGCAAAGGAAAAGTTAAAGGATTTCGTGAGGATGAGCGCGATACCTTATGGTTTGAAGACCGTGTTTATGTGCCCAATGACTCGGAGATCAGGAAGTTAATTCTGCAGGAAGCTCATGATTCACCATATTCGATTCACCCAGGAAATACTAAGATGTATTTGGATTTGAAGGATACCTTGTGGTGGACCGGAATGAAGAAGGATATTGCGGAGTATGTAGCAGTTTGTGATGTATGTCAGAGAGTAAAGGCAGAGCATCAGAAGCCAGCAGGATTGTTACATCCATTGCCAATACCCGAATGGAAGTGGGATAAGTTAGGCATGGATTTTATTACGGGATTGCCCAGAACTCGTTCAGGCTATGACTCGATATGGGTTGTAGTCGATCGTTTGACAAAGGTAGCTCATTTCATCCCAGTGAAGACTACATACACCAGTGCTAAGTTGGCAAAGATATACATGACCAGGATCGTATGTCTGCATGGAGTTCCGAGGAGCATTGTATCAGATAGAGGAACCCAGTTTACCTCAAAGTTCTGGAATCAGTTGCACGGAACTTTGGGTACCAGGCTAGAGTTCAGTACAGCTTTTCATCCGCAGACAGATGGCCAGACTGAGAGGTTCAATCAGATTTTGGAGGATATGCTGAGAGCTTGTGCGCTAGATTACGGATCTAGTTGGGACGACAATTTGCCATATGCGGAGTTCTCTTACAACAATAGTTATCAATCCAGTTTTAAGATGACCCCTTTTGAAGCTTTGTATGGAAGAAGGTGCAAAACACCATTGTCGTGGGATGATGTTGGAGACCGACAGTTGTTTGGACCAGATCTGGTTAAGGAGTCTGAACAGAAGGTGAAATTGATTCGCGATAGGATCAAGGTAGCCCAGTCTAGGTAGAAGAGCTACGCAGATTCGAAACGCAAGGAGACAGTTTACGAAGTCGGAGACCGAGTTTATCTTCGAGTATCTCCACTTCGAGGAGTTAAGCGCTTTGGAGTTAAGGGAAAGTTAGCGCCACGTTTTGTAGGACCATACAAGGTTTTGAAGCATATGGGAGAAGTAGCCCACAAGTTGGAATTGCCCGAAGGATTGTCAGGAGTTCAGGATGTATTCCACGTTTCCCAGTTGAAGAAGTGCCACGCAGAGATGGCTGATATACCGCTGAGAGATACAGTGCCGCTGGAAGCGATTCAGTTGGACAGTGATTTGCTTATGAGGAGAAACCAGTCGAGATTCTTGAGTATGGCAGCCGAGTCACCTGCAGCAAGGTTATAAAGTTTTGCAAAGTTCAGTGGAGCCACCACACGGAGGATGAAGTCACCTGGGAGCGAGAGGAAGATCTGCTGAAGGACCACCCTCACCTATTTTCTAGCCAACCCGAATCTCGAGGGCGAGATTCATCTTAAGGGGGGTAGGTTTGTAACATCCCAAATTTTCAATTTGGAATGTTATACATTAGATCATCATTGCATATTATATTGTGTAGCATTTTGGTTTATCCTAGAAATTCTACGCAACTCAAGGACCCTCGGAGAGAGTTGGGGATTTTGTTATTTTCATATTTGAGTTTTCTCAAATTTTGATAATAGGATCATTTGATTTTATTTATTTTATCTTCAATCTATCACAAAAATATGAGAGAGGGAATAAAATGACTTTCCCAAAATAAAGAAATATTGAGGATTTAATAATAAAATCAAATAAGTTTTTATTTTGGTTTTATTTGCTATTTTATTTGAATTTTAAAAAATGCGTGTTTTTCAAAATTTCATTTGGGCCCCAAATAAATGTTCATCCTGTGCGGCTTGATTTTAGAAGCCAAGGAAAATTTATTTCGGGATTTTTGGAGTCTGTTTAGCATTTCTTTTGTTTGTTTTTCTGCGTGTAAATTAAAAAAAACCGACTTCGGGCCGGGATCGGCTGGGACTCCTCCGGCCGGGCCCTTTATATAGCGCCAGCCCCGGGCCGCTTTTAGCCCAAACCACCGCGCCCCCAAACCCTAGCCCGCGCCAGACGCCGCCGCCGCTGCCGGACCCGCCCGTCGAGGTTGACCGCCGCCGCCAGTTTTTTTTAGAAAAACGTTGGTTTTCGCCGGTTTTTGTTCGGTTTTTTTTAGTTTTCGTTTTTTTATTAGATCGGTTTTTTCCGGTTTAGGTTAATTAGCGAGCGTTCGCTCGTTCGTTCGTTTTAACAAATGCGTTCATCGTTAAGATCCGGATAACGAACGTTCTTTCATTAATCTGTTCGTTGTTTTTCTTTTTCTCGGATTATTCCGCGATTATTTCTGATCGCGATTTCTGATCGTGATTTCTGATCGTGATTTCTGATCCGATTTTCGATGTAGTATAACTTTTCGCTCGTTTATTGGATTCAGGCGATTCAAGCGCCTGGAGTTTCGTCTCGAAACCCTCTTTCTGTTTAACCAACTCTAACAAGTTTTTGCCTCTATAAAATTTGACCTAGATTCAGAATATTAAACCAAGTTTGTTTCTTTCGCCGTTTGTCTTTCGTTGCTTCGTTCGATTTGATTCTTTTTGCCAACCGGAGTTCTTAAGTTGAACTTTCTAGTTAGATATCTTATTTGAGTCTTAGCTGTGCATTAGTTGTGTACTTATTGTATGCTTGTTTGTTTGCGATAGAGTACCCGGAGTGCGCCGCTTGCTACTTCGAATCGCTAGGTTTCGCGGATCATCAGCAAGGCAAGTAACACTTTGATCATACCTCCTACTACCCAGTTTTATTGCATTAGATCAATCCTCAAACACTTCATGATTAGGATCTAATTAAATTGTGGGTTTTGGGAAGTAGATGAGGTAGTACCTATTACCTGTTTCATTATCAAACCTTTGGGAGTTACTTCTACGTTTGCTTATATTGCCATGCTATGCTAGTAGACGTGGATTGGGTGAGTGTATCCATGACAGATGTGAGATTGTTAAATTAATGGTTTACCTAAGGTGGCAACTTAAACACACATCTGGGTGGATTGAGGCACCTGGGTATTCCAGCGATTGCCTGTTTTTCTTTTGGACCGCCACCCAGGCTCAAAGGGGATCATGAGATTATTCATACTAGAAACTTCCGTGTGCAGCCACAAGCTACTATGGGCTCTAGCATAGTTGATTAAGTCGTGCGAACTCTTACAGTGGTACACTAGCAGATGTAGGGGAAAGTAGGTGTAACGGTCTACCCGATCATAAGGTGCTAGCGCTTCTGAAAGACTATGTCTCGGCCATCCGTTTCTCAAACACCATGTAGTGCGAGAATCCCAACGGAGGAGATCGAGTCTTGTGGGGAAAAGTGCGCAGACCTCTTCAGAGTGTATAAACTAATCATGGTTAGCCGTGTCCCCGATTATGGACAACTTGAGTATCTAGTACTTGGATTATCATGTGAATCTCATCATGTTACTCTAATTAATATTGTTGGGTTTTTAATGATGATGTTTAATTGGGATTGAGAGGGTGTCTACACTCTCAATGTTTAACAACTACCATGATAGTTAAATAAAATTTATTCCTTTGCAGTAGGGAAAAATTGGCTTTATGCAAAACTGTAACCATAGAGCTTTCCACTAGCCAAATATGCATGTAGTATAGCCTTATTCTTTCATTGCTCTCTATGTGTTACTTTGCCAGCATATTCCATGTGCTGACCCATTTCAGGCTGCAACGTTCATGTTGCAGACTTTTCAGACGATGAGTAAGGTGCCTTAGGTCGTGGTTCTATACTCAGTGATGCCGTTGGAGTTGATGGACTCACTTATCTTCCAAGCCTTCCGCTGTTATCGTTATTAGATGGCCTTAAGCCATATTTATTGTAATAAGTTCTCTTCTGAGACACTCGTTGTAATAAGTGTGTGATTGCTACTCTGTTATAAATCCTTCAAGTACTGTGCGGTGTCAGCATTACTGATCCAGGGATGACACTGGAGCACAGAGATTGGACCGTTTGAGGTCTGGTCGCTACAACGGGAATTCTTCATATCGCCAAGTTCATCACATTCTGGGAATGCTATGTGGGGACTGCCCCCATCTACACTTGTTCCGCCACTTTTTCTGCATTAGGCTGCAGATGAGTGGCAGCAGCGTCCGTGACCTTGGAGGGGTGAGCATCCGGTTGCAACCCTGTAGCCAGTTCTGCCCCATGGAACTCCCAAAATTGATGGGGTCCTGACACAAGAAATGGTTCTACATGTCCGGACATGAAGACAACCTGTCGGCCTTCTGCGGGGGCTCCCTGATGCATATGAACTCTAGGGAGTCCCTGGATGATCTCTCTAGCGACATCGAGCTGCTGGTGGCTATCGCCGTCCAGCTGAAGGAGAGAGGCTTGAAGGGGATTCACATCACGTGGACCTGGGTGGAGCACCGCGTGCTCCCTTAGCAGGTCCGTGGGGGAGCTGATGTGTGCTACCTCTTGAGCACTGCATTGGTTTTCCCTTGAAGAGGAAAGGGTGATGCAGTAAAGTAGCGTAAGTATTTCCCTCGATTTTTGAGAACCAAGGTATCAATCCAGTAGGAGACTACACACAAGTCCCTCGTACCTACATAAACAAATAAGAACCTTGCAACCAACGCGATGAAGGGGTTGTGAATCCCTTCACGGTCACTTACGAGAGTGAGATCTGATAGAGATAATAATAATAAGATAAATATTTTTGGTATTTTTATGATATAGATTGAAAGTAAAGATTGCGAAATAAAATAGAATGGAAACTTATATGATAAAAGATAGACCCGGGTGCCATAGGTTTCACTAGTGGCTTCTCTCAAGATAGCATAAGTATTACAGTGGGTGAACAAATTACTGTCGAGCAATTGATAGAAAAGTGCATAATTATGAGAATATCTAGGCATGATCATGTTATAGGCATCACGTCCGCGACAAGTAGACTGAAATGATTATGCATCTACTACTATTACTCCACACATCGACCGCTATCCAACATGCATCTAGAGTATTAAGTTCATAAGAACAGAGTAACGCATTAAGCAAGATGACATGATGTAGAGGGATAAACTCAAGCAATATGATATAAACCCCATCTTTTTATCCTCGATGGCAACAATACAATACGTGCCTTGCTGCCCCTGCTGTCACTTGGAAAGGACAACACAAGATTGAACCCAAAGCTAAGCACTTCTCCCATTGCAAGAAAGATCAATCTAGTAGGCCAAACCAAACTGATAATTCGAAGATACTTGCAAAGATAATTAAATCATACATATAAGAATTCAGAGAAGAACCAAATATTGTTCATAGATAATCTTGATCATAAACCCACAATTCATTGGATCTCGACAAACACACCACAAAAAGAGTTACATCGAATAGATCTCCAAGAAGATCGAGGAGAACTTTGTATTGAGATCCAAAGAGAGAGAAGAGGCCATCTAGATAATAACTATGGACCCTTAGGTCTGAGGTAAACTACTCACACATCATCGGAGAGGCTATGGTGTTGATGTAGAAGCCCTCCGTGATTGATTCCCCCTCCGGCGGAGCTCCGAAAAAGGCCCCAAGATGGAATCTCTTGGGTACAGAAGGTTGCGGCGGCGGAAATAGGATTTCATGGTGCTCCTGGATGTTTTCAGGGTATATGGATATATATAGGAGGAAGAAGTAGGTCGGTGGAGCTGCGAGGGGCCCACAAGGGTGGGGGGCGCGCCCAGGCGAGGCAGGCGCGCTTCCCTGCCTCGTGGCCACCTCGTTTCTTTCTTGACGTCTACTCCAAGTCCCCTGGATCACGTTTGTTCCAAAAATAACTCTCCCGAAGGTTTCATTCCATTTGGATTCCGTTTGTTATTCCTTTTCTGCGAAACACTGAAATAGCCAAAAAACAGCAATTTGCAGTGGGCCTTAGGTTAGTAGGTTAGTCCCAAAAATAATATAAAAGTGTATAAATAAGCCCATTAACATCCAAAACAGATAATATAATAGCATGGAACAATCAAAAATTATAGATACGTTGGAGACAAATCAATGTGCAGCTATTGGGGCCCAGTCGATCCTTCTCCAGTTTAGTCGGAGGAGCTCGGCGAGAAGGAGGTCCGCCGCCGGCTTGCCCTTCTTTAAGGGAAAAAGGCCACCAAGATCTCGTTGGATGTTGCAGTGGAGGCCTTCCTGTTGGGAAACGTAGTAGAAAACAAAAAAAAATCACGCCTACGCACACCCAAGATCAATATGAAGATACATAACGGCTTGGGACTACCGTCACCAAGTTGCATCGAAAGAAGAATGTGTCAGTGTAGATCGTACATGGATTCCCTCGAACCATCAATGAACAGTCTCTCAAACTCAAGACCCAAAGAACAACCTCTCGGCTTGGTTGCAAGCGTGGAACCTTCACGATCTGGCAGTGCTTTGCCGTCCATAGCTAATCGTCGCCAGAGAATTAGAGGGAGGAGATTATAACCACGTAGGGTTTCTAATTATGAATTCAAGAGGATTAGCCTAGCTCTAATTAGTCAACTAGGACCAACTAGAACTAGAACTAGAAGAACTACAGGAGGCTCCAAAACTTGTATGTTCAAAAGAGCACAAATCATCATGTATATATTGGATAGAGGGGAGAGGGAGGACTGCGAACAAGGGGGAAAGTTTCCCCCTTGGTGAGCCGCCAGGTAGGAGGAGTCTGACTCCTCCCCCTCTCCCAATTCGGCCTCCTTCCTTAGGTAAGGAGGCACTTTCCCACTTGGGCCTTTTTTGGCCCAAGTTGCCTTCCACCTCTTGGCCTTTTTAGGCCCGTTGGTGTTTAAATTAAATATAAAATGCTCTAAATACTTCTAGACCATTATATATATATTAACATCTTTGGAAACTTTTTATACCTATATATATTTTATCGATAATACCCGTTATTACCCGATACTCACCGAAACCCTTCTGGTGACCCTGAAGCACTTCCGGATCCTCTTGGAACTATTCCGAATATTCATGAAATAATTTCACAAATATATTCTCATGACTCCTGTCCTACTAATACTCATCAGATCATGATTGTATTAAGCTTGTGACCCCATAGGTTCGGTAACTCACAGACATGAACCAAATCGTCCGTTCAATGACCGACAGCGGGACCGTGGACGTCGATATTGGTCCCTGTGAGTACACGAATGATATTCGAGTGAAACTTTGGTTATCATGTGATGTTTGATAACCCACAAGTATAGGGGATCAATTGTAGATTTTTCAATAAATAAGAGTCTTGAACCCAACGAGGAGCTAAAGGTAGAATTGATATTCCCTTGAAGTTCTATCGACCACCGATACAACTCTACACACACTTAACATTTGCTTTACCTAGAAAAAGTATGAAAATAGAAGTACTTTGTAGGCATGATCCTGGAACTACTTTGCAAGAATAAAACTAGGAGTACTTTGCGAGAGAATAAAAGTTAGTTATTTAGCAGAAAGCCTTTTGTAACATAGAGAAGGATTTTCCCTAGGCAATCGATAAAGACCGGTAATCATTATTGCAATTTTATATGAGGGGGAGGCATGAGCTAACATACTTTCCATACTTGGATCATACAAACTTATGATTGGAACTCTAGCAAGCATCTACAACTACTAAAGATCATTAAGGTAAAACCCAACCATAGCATTAAGTAACAAGTCCTATTTACTCCCATACACAACAACCCCCTTACTCAGGTATAAGTTTCTGTCACTCTCGCCAACCACTATAAGCGAATCATGAACGTATTGCAACACCCTACAATGGTAATCCCACACGCTTGAACGACATGGAGGGCACCAAAATAAAACATACAACTCAAACCAATCATGATCATCAATCAACCCATAGGACAAAACGAATCTACTCAAACATCATAGGATGTCCATACATCATTGGATACTAATATATAGCATTAAGCACCATGTTTACATAGAGAATTACAATGAGAATAGAGAGGTTACACCGCTTCATAGAGGGGGAGAGAGTTGGTGATGACAGTGGTGAAGTTATTGGTGTAGATCACCCTCACGATGATTGCCTAGTGGCATTCCGGCGTCACCGCGAGACGAGGAAGAGAGCCCCCCCCCTTCTTCTTCTTCCTTGGCCTTCCCCTAGATGGGAGGAAGGTTTCCCCTCTGGCCCTTGGTCTCCATGGCTCCTGCAGGGCAGGAGCCCCTCCGAGATTGGATCTCTCTCTCTGTTCTCTTCTGTTTTGTGTTCCTGTTTTCTGGCCCTTCACCGGTTCTTAAATTCCCGAAGATCTGTAACTCTGATTTGGCTGAAATTTTAACACGATTTTCTTCTGGATATTATCTTTCTTGCAGCACAAGAAGGGAAACAACCGACTTACAAGGGCCTCAAAAGCCACCTAGGTGTGCCCATACCCCCTGGACGCACCCAGGTGCCTCGTTTCCCCCTCGGATATCGTCTTGTGTTGATTCTTCTTCCCCAAAATCACATGTATTCCAAAATAAATCTCCATAAATTTTTATCGCATTTGGAGTTCGTTTTATATGGATATTCTGTGAAACCAAAAAGCATGCAAGAAACAAGAACTGGCACTGTGCACTGGATCAATATGTTAGTCCCAAAAATATTATAAAATGTTGCCAAAAGTATATGAAAGTTTTAGAATATTGGCATGAAACAATCAAAAATTATAGATACGACTGAGATGTATCAGCATCCCCAAGCTTAATTCATGCTCGTCCTCGAGTAGGTAAATGATAAAAAAGATATTTTTTGATGTGGAATGCTACCTAACATAATCTTGATCATATAATCTAATCATGGCATGAATATTAAGACAAGAGTGATTCAAAGCAATAGTCTATAATTTTAAATAAAGACATCGATACTCAGGCATCCCAATAAACAATCATGCCTTTCATAATAAATATGCTAAAGAAAGCTATGCCTACAAAATCATATAGCCTTGCCATGCTCCGATAACTTCGTAGTGCACTCAGGCTCACCTGATCTTGTTTTCACACCATTCAATTGATTGTAGATCAGGGAGAGCACTGATAGTATTATACTGCATCGATTCATATCTCACTGTTTTACAAAGTGGGGCTCTGCGAGATCGCCACTGACAAGATCGCAGTATGTTTTGACCCAATTAAAATAATGATTTGCATGCAAAATTAGATGAGCATAACAATTACTATCATTAACAAGTCCATGATTAGAATTACAGTTAGCACATCACACAACCTTGCACAAATACTCCAGGAATATTCAACATGTATTCTTTACATTAATTAGTGAATGTGAGCGTCAAGACCAGGCAGACAAGCACCACTAAACTGAATCACATCGAACACCAATCTCGAGAATGTCACCGGGTCATCCCGAGAACTGCAGTCGCTTGGTCGTGCTCATGCGCATCACGGGTTGCCAGAGTTCAGCATGAGCAAGCAACACAACACTAGATGCATGCCCAGGCGTCCATGGAAGCCATCATCAAGCATGGCCCTGGATCTAGAGTAGTCATGCCAGATGCCACTTCGCTGGCACAGATGCCTGGGTGTCAACAACGAAGCACCCGTGGTGCATCGTCAATGTGAAGCACTCCATACATCGAAGTAATCATGAAGGAGCATGGGAGTAGCATCTAGTATCGAGTTCCTTGAAAATGGGAAGCTGGCACGGATCACAAGCCATCCCGTGCCACTTATATAAAGTGAGCAGGTGAGCCCGAGCGCTGAAAATCCCCGTCCTGCCATGCTCCATCTTCTTAACACAAAATATAAATCATGTACTGCCCCGGTGTCAGGCAAGCAATTGGTTCATACTTTTTAAAACGCTTCAGCTTTTTCAACTCCCATGCAATACATGAGCGCAAGCCATGGATATAGTACTATGGGTGGAGCAGAATACAGTGGTAGAGATTAATATGGAGAAGACAAAAAGGGAAGAAAGTCTCACATCGACGCGGCTAATCAACGGGCTATGGAGATGCCCATCGATTGATGTCAATGCGAGGAGTAGGGATTGCAATGCAATGGATGCACCTAGAGCTATAAGTGTATGAAAGCTCAATATGAAAACAAAGTGGGTGTGCATCCAACTTGCTTTCTCATGAAGACCTCGGGCAATTGAGGAAGCCCATCATCAGAATATACAAGCCAAGTTCTATAATGAAAAATTCCCACTGCTATATGAACGTTACAACATAGCAAACTCTCTAGATGAAAAGCATGGTGCTACTCTGAATCACAAGTGTGGAAAAGGATAGTAACATTGCCACTTCTTTCTTTTTCTCTCATTTTTTGTTTTCTCTTTTTTCTCTCTTATTTTCTTTTTTTGTTAGGCTCTTTTTGGCCTCTCTTTTTTCTTTTTCTTTTCATTTTCATCCGGAGTCTCATCCCGACTTGTGGGGGAATCATAGTCTGCATCATGCTTTCCTCACTAGGACAATGCTCTAATAATGATGATCATCACACTTCTGTTTACTTACAACTCAATATTACAACTCGATAACAATATGGCTCTATATGAATGCCTCTAGCAGTGTACCAGGATGTGCAATGATGCTAGCGTAACATGTATGATAATGATGAACGATGGTTGAGCCACAAATACTATGTCAGCTATATGATCGTGCAAAGCAATATGACAATGAATTCTCAAGTCATGTATATGATGATGATGGAACTTGCATTGCAATATATCTCGGAATGACTATGGAAATGCCATAATAGGTAGGTATGATGGTTGTTTTGAGGAAGATATAAGGAGGCTTATGTGTGATAGAGCGTATCATACAATAGGGTTTGGATGTACCGGCGAAGTTTGCACCACATCTCGAGGTGAGAAAGGGAAATGCATAGTACCGAAGAGTCTAGCAAATCGCGAAAAGGTGAGAGTGCATATAATCCATGGATTCACATTAGTCATAAAGAACTCACATACTTATTGCGAAAGTTTATTAGCCCTCGAAGCAAAGTACTACTACGCATTCCCCTAGGGGGGGGTCGGTAGGAGTTAACCATCACACACCCCGACCTCCATGCAAAGGAAGACAATCAATGATAAATCATGCTCCAACTTCTTAGCATAACGAGAGACTATACATGCATGCTTTAGGAATCACAAACCTTAATACCAATATTCTTACTAAACCACAATCATTCACTAGTACCTCCCACATATTACCATCTCAATATCGCAAAACTATTGCAAGGAATCAAACATATCATATTTAGTGATCCACAAGTTTTATGTAGGATTTAATGACTAACCATGTGCATGACCAATTCATGTTGACTCTCCAAATAGATATAAGTAAAGCATGAGAGTTTAATTCTTTCTACAAAATACCATGCTCTAATAAACATAAGTGAAGCAAAAGAGCATTCTACAAATAACGGTTTTCTAGGTGTAGAGAAACATGCATCCAAACTTCAAATGATATAAGTGAAGCACACGAAGCATTCTATAAAGCCATACTCAAAAGATATAACTAATGTGCAAAGAGCATTCTATAAATCAACCAAGCACTATCTCATACGAGCATGGTGCATAAAATAAAAAGGGAAAATAAACACAAAAGACGCTCCAAGAATTTACGCATATCATTTGAACAAAAAAACTGAAACATACCGATAATTGTTGAAGAAAGATGGGATGCCTCCTGGAGCATCCCCAAGCTTAGATGCTTGAGTCTCCTTGAATATTTAATTGGGGTGCCTTGGTAATCCCCAATCTTGAACTCTTGCCTCTCCTTATTCTCCTCATATCGCTACCTCCTCAATCTTTGAACACTTTGTCCACACAAAACTTAACCGGACTTTTTATTAGAGGGGTTAGTACATATAACATCAAATCCCATCATGTCCTGCTATAACATTATTGTATAATTATAATCAAACATTACCCACTCTATGCTATCACAATTCTATGGCTCCCAAGTCAACGGGGCTCAACAAGATTTCAAAGATAAACAAATAAGAAAACTACAACAGCAATCTATGAAAATAGGACAATTTGTAAAGATGCAGATGGTACATATACTTCTATAACTCAAAAAAGTTTGAAAAATTAGGAAAAAATAAAAATTTGCATAGAAGTACCGTGTAAAAATTTCAGAATTTTTGCATGTTCCAGTAAAAAAAATGTAAATTCAAATACTACATCAAAAATTTCTTTTTTGCACTGCACATACCAAACAAGCAATCTAAACATCCTAAAGGCAAATATTGGCACATTATTTTTATAATACAATGGATTTGTACAAGGGGATAATTATTTTTGTTGAAAAGTTTCTGTAATTAAGATTCACAAAGTTTCCATGGCCATCAACAAAGTTCAAGTCTTCCCCCACATCAACAGTGTCCGTCTTTCTCACTTTCACCTTTCTTTTTGAAATGTTTTAGGTTACCCTCTATATTTTTTGTTTTTAAACTTTTTAAAAGAACATAACATAAGTAAATGACTCTCTGAAACTTTCATGTTGTAGTGCTTTCTTTAAAGCCATTAAGCTAGGCACAAAGTGCTCAAGTAATTGATCCACTCGGATCCCAAGGTATATCAAAGCCAATTTTAATTAACAATGATTTTTGATTTAGTAGTGAGCACCAAGCAACATATATCATGCAATGATGAAGTCTAACTCTCTTCCTATGCATCATCATGTCATAAAATATCAATTCATGCACACATAATAAAGGCCGATACATAACATAAGCAGTTTATTGCAATTTTATTGTGTTGGTAACATAGAGAGGTGAAGATGTGGTTCCTCTCACATAATAATTACAAGTAGGAGCAGCAAGCACATGCATATTATATTCATCAAAATCATCATATGTAACTGATGCCTACTATATAACTTGTTCTTGTAGACTCGTGTTGAACCTCCAAGCGCAGAGTTTTGCAGGACAGTAGAAAATTTCACTCAAGTGGATGACCTACGGTTTATCAACCCGTGGGAGGCATAGGATGAAGATGGTCTCTCTCAAATAACCCTGCAACCAAATAACAAAGACTCTCTTGTGTCCCCAATGCACCAAATACAATGGTAAATTGTATAGGTGCACTAGTTTGGCGAAGAGATGGTGATACAATTGTAGTAATGATAGTAGACATTGATTTTTGTAATAGGAACAATAAAAAATAGCAAGGTAGCAAGTAACAAAAGTGAGCACAAACAGCATTGCAATGCTTTAAAATGAGGCCTAGGGTCCATACTTTCAATCGTGCAATCTCTCAACAATGCTAATATAATTGGATGATATAACCATCCCTCAACATGCGATGAAGAATCACTCCAAAGTTCTTATCTAGTGGAGAACATAAGATGAAATTGTTTGTTGTTGGGTTTCGTAGTAATTTCAAAAAATTTCCTACGCTCACGCAAGATCATGGTGATGCATAGCAACGAGAGGGGAGAGTATGATCTACATACCCTTGTAGACCGAAAGCGAAAGCGTTAGCACAACGCGGTTGATGTAGTCATACGTCTTCACGGCCCGACCGATCAAGCACCGAAACTACGACACCTCCAAGTTTTAGCACACGTTCAGCTCGATGACGATCCCCGGACTCCGATCTAGCAAAGTGTCGGGGAAGAGTTCCGTCAGCACGACGGCGTGGTGACGATCTTGATGTACTACCGTCACAGGGCTTCGCCTAAGCACCGCTACAATATTATCGAGGACTATGGTGGAAGGGGGCACCGCACACGGCTAAGAATATGATCACGTGGATCAACTTGTGTCTCTAGGGGTGCCCCTGCCTCCGTATATAAAGGTTCAAGGGAGGGGGGCCGGCCGGCCAAGGTGTGGCACGCCAGGAGGAGTCCTACTCCTTCTGGGAGTAGGACTCCCCCCTTTCCTAGTTGGAATAGGATTCGTGGAGGGGGGAAAGATGAGAGAGAGGAGGAAGGGGGGCCGGCCCCCTCTCCTTGTCCAATTCGGACCAAGGGGGGAGGGGCACGCGGCCCATCTCTGGCTACCTCTCCTCTCTTCCACTAAGGCCCACTAAGGCCCATATACCTCCCGGGGGGTTCTGGTAACCTCCCGGTACTCCGGTAAAATCCCGATTTCACCCGGAACACTTCCGATATCCAAACATAGGCTTCCAATATATCAATCTTAATGTCTCGACCATTTCGAGACTCCTCGTCATGTCCGCGATCACATACGGGACTCCGAACAACCTTCGGTACATCAAAATGCATAAACTCATAATATAATTGTCATCGTAACCTTAAGCATGCGGACCCTACGGGTTCGAGAACAATGTAGACATGACCGAGACACGTCTCCGGTCAATAACCAATAGCGGAACCTGGATGCTCATATTGGCTCCTACATATTCTACGAAGATCTTTATCGGTCAGACCGCATAACAACATACGTTGTTCCCTTTGTCATCGGTATGTTACTTGCCCGAGATTCGATCGTCGGTATCTCAATACCTAGTTCAATCTCGTTACCGGCAAGTCTCTTTACTCGTTCCGTAATACATCATCTCACAACTAACTCATTAGTTGCAATGCTTGCAAGGCTTTATGTGTTGTGCATTACCGAGAGGGCCCAGAGATACCTCTCCGACAATCGGAGTGACAAATCCTAATCTCGAAATGCGCCAACCCAACATGTACCTTTGGAGACACCTGTAGAGCTCCTTTATAATCACCCAGTTACGTTGTGACGTTTGGTAGCACATAAAGTTTTCCTTCGGCAAACGGGAGTTGCGTAATCTCATAGTCATAGGAACATGTATAAGTCATGAAGAAAGCAATAGCAACATACTAAACGATCGGGTGCTAAGCTAATGGAATGGGTCATGTCAATCAGATTATTCAACTCATGATGTGATCCCGTTAATCAAATGACAACTCTTTGTCCATGGTTAGGAAACATAACCATCTTTGATTAACGAGCTAGTCAAGTAGAGGCATACTAGTGACACTCTGTTTTGTCTATGTATTCACACATGTATTATGTTTCTGGTTAATACAATTCTAGCATGAATAATAAACATTTATCATGAAATAAGGAAATAAATAACAACTTTATTATTGCCTCTAGGGCATATTTCCTTCAGTCTCCCACTTGCACTAGAGTCAATAATCTAGTTCACATCGCCATGTGATTTAATAGCAATAGTTCACATCACCATGTGTTTAACACCCATAGTCCACATCGATATGTGACCAACACCCAAAGGGTTTACTAGAGTCAGTAATCTAGTTCACATCGCTATGTGATTAACACCCAAAGAGTACTAAGGTGTGATCACATCGCTATGTGCTTGTGAGATAATTTTAGTCACCGGGTCTGTTATATTTAGATCCGTAAGTATTTTGCAAATATTTATGTCAACAATTCTCTGTACGGAGCTACTCTAGCTAATTGCTCCCACTTTCAATATGTATCTAGATTGAGACTTAGATTCATGTAGATTAGTGTCAAAACTTGCATCGACGTAACTTTTTACGACGAACCTTTTTGTCACCTCCATAATTGAGAAATATTTCCTTATTCCACTAAGGATAATTTTGACCGCTGTCCAGTGATCTACTCTTAGATCACTATTGTACTCCCTTGCTTAACACAGTATAGGGTATACAATAGATCTGGTACACAGCATGGCATACTTTATAGAACCTATGGCTGAGGCATAGGGAATGACTTTCATTCTATTTCTATCTTCTGCCGTGGTCGGGCTTTGAGTCTTACTCAATTTCACACCTTGCAACACAGGCAAGAACTCTTTCTTTGACTGTTCCATTTTGAACTACTTCAAAATCTTGTCAAGGTATGTACTCATTGAAAAAACTTATCAAGCGTCTTGATCTATCTCTATAGATCTTGATGCTCAATATGTAAGCAGCTTTACCGAGGTCTTTCTTTGAAAAACTCCTTTCAAATATTCCTTTATGCTTTCCAGAAAATTATACATTATTTTCGATCAACAATATGTTGTTCACATATACTTATCAGAAATGTTGTAGTGCTCCCACTCACTTTCTTGTAAATACAGGCTTCACCGTAAGTCTGTATAAAACTATATGCTTTGATTAACTTATCAAAGCGTATATTCCAACTCCGAGATGCTTGCACCAGTCCATAGATGGATCATTGGAGCTTGCATATTTTGTTAACACCTTTAGGATTGACAAAACCTTCTGGTTGCATCATATACAACTCTTCTTTAAGAAATCCATTAAGGAATGCAGTTTTGTTTATCCATTTGCCAGATTTCATAAAATGCGGCAATTGCTAACATGATTCGGACAGACTTAAGCATCGCTATAGGTGAGAAGGTCTCATCGTAGTCAATCCCTTGAACTTGCCGAAACCCTTTTGCGACAAGTCGAGCTTTGTAGACAGTAATATTACCGTCGGCGTCAGTCTTCTTCTTGAAGATCCATTTATTCTCAATTGCTTGCCGATCATTGGGCAAGTCAAGCAAAGTCCATACTTTGTTCTCATACATGGATCCCATCTCAGATTTCATGGCTTCAAGCTATTTTGCGGAATCTGGGCTCACCATCGCTTCTTCATAGTTCGTAGGTTCATCATGATCTAGTAGCATGACTTCCAGAACAGAATTACCCTACCACTCTGGTGCGGAGCTCACTCTGGTTGATCTATGAGGTTCAGTAGTATCTTGTTCTGAAGTTTCATGATCATTATCATTAGCTTCCTCACTAATTGGTGTAGGTGTCACAGAAACAGTTTTCTGTGATGCACTACTTTCCAATAAGGGAGTAGGTACAGTTACCTCGTCAAGTTCTACTTTCCTCCCACTCACTTCTTTCGAGAGAAACTCCTTCTCTAGAAAGTTTCCGAACTTAGCAACAAGTCTTGCCTTCGGATCTGTGATAGAAGGTGTATCCAATAGTCTCCTTTGGATATCCTATGAAGACACATTTCTCCGATTTGGGTTCGAGCTTATTAGGTTGAAGCTTTTTCACATAAGCATCGCAACCCCAAACTTTCAGAAATGACAACTTTGGTTTCTTGCCAAACCATAGTTCATAAGGCGTCGTCTCAACGGATTTTGATGGTGCCCTATTTAACGTGAATGCAGCCGTCTCCAAAGCATAACCCCAAAACGATAGTGGTAGATCGATAAGAGACATCATAGATCGCACCATATCTAATAATGTACGGTTATAATGTTCGGACACACCATTATGCTGTGGTGTTCCAGGTGGCGTGAGTAGTAAAACTATTTCACATTGTTTTAACTGAAGGCCAAACTCGTAACTCAAATATTTTACCTCTGCGATCATATCGTAGAAACTTTTATTTTCTTGTTACGATGATTCTCCACTTTACTCTGAAATTCTTTGAACTTTTCAAATATTTCAGACTTGTGTTTCATTAAGTAGATATACCCACATTTTCTCAAATCATCTGTGAAGGTCAGAAAATAATGATACCCGCCGCGAGCCTTAACACTCATCGGATCTCATACATCAGTATGTATTATTTCAATAAGTCAGTTGCTCGCTCCATAGTTCTGGAGAACGGTGTTTTAGTCATCTTGCCCATGAGGCATGGTTCACAAGCATCAACTGATTCATAATCAAGTGATTCCAAAAACCCATTAGCATGGAGTTTCTTCATGCGTTTTACACCAATATGACCTAAACAGCAGTGCAAATAAGTTGCACTATCATTATTAACTTTGCATCTTTTGGTTTCAATATTATGATTATGTGTATCACTACGATCGAGATCCAACGAACTATTTTCATTGGGTGTGTAACCATATAAGGTTTTATTCATGTAAACAGAACAACAATTTATTCTCTTACTTAAATGAATAACCGTATTACAATAAACCTGATCAAATCATATTCATGCTCAACGCAAACACCAAATAACACTTATTCAGGTTCAACACTAATCCCGAAAGTATAGGGAGTGTGCGATGATGATCATATCAATCTTGGAACCACTTCCAACACACATCATCACTTCACCCTTAACTAGTCTCTGTTTATTCTGCAACTCCCGTTTCGAGTTACTAATCTTAGCAACTAAACTAGTATCAAATACTGAGGGGTTGCTATAAAGACTAGTAAAGTACACATCAATAACATGTATATCAAATATACTTATGTTCACTTTGCCATCCTTCTTATCTGCCAATCACTTGGGGTAGTTCCGCTTCCAGTGACCAGTCCCTTTGCAGTAGAAACACTTAGTCTCAGGCTTAGGACCAGACTTGGGCTTCTTCACTTGAGCAGCAACTTGCTTGCTGTTCTTCTTGAAGTTCCCATTCTTCCCTCTGCCCTTTTCTTGAAACTAGTGGTCTTGTCTACCATCAACACTTGATGTTTTTCTCGATTTCTACCTTCGTCAATTTCCGCATTACGAAGAGCTTGGGAATCGTTTCCGTTATCCCTTGCATATCATAGTTCATCACGAAGTTCTACTAACTTGGTGATGGTGACTAGAGAATTCTGTCAATCACTATCTTATCTGGAAGATTAACTCCCACTTGATTCAAGCTATTGTAGTACTCAGACAATCTGAGCACATGCTCACTAGTTGAGCGATTCTCCTCCATCTTTTAGCTATAAAACTTGTTGGAGACTTCAGATCTCTCAACTCGGGTATTTGCTTGAAATATTAACTTCAACTCCTGGAACATCTCATATGCTCCATGACGTTCAAAACGTCTTTGAAGTCCCGATTCTAAGCCATTAAGCATGGTGCACTAAACTATCAAGTAGTCATCATATTGAGCTAGCCAAACGTTCATAACGTCTGCATCTACTCCTGCAATAGGTCCGTCACCTAGCGGTGCATCAAGGACATAATTCTTCTGTGCAGCAATGAGGATAAACCTCAGATCACGGATCCAATCCGCATCATTGCTACTAACATCTTTCAACACAATTTTCTCTAGGAACATATCAAAATAAACACAGGGAAGCAACAACACGAGCTATTGATCTATAACATAATTTGCAAAATACTACCAGGACTAAGTACATGATAAATTTAAGTTCAATTTAATCATATTACTTAAGAACTCCCACTTAGATAGACATCCCTCTAATCCTCTAAGTGATCACGTGATCCAAATAACCTAAACCATGTCTGATCATCACGTGAGATGGAGTATTTTCATTGGTGAACATCACTATGTTGATCATATCTACTATATGATTCACGCTCGACCTTTCGGTCTCCGTGTTCCGAGGCCATATCTGTATATGCTTGGCTCGTCAAGTATAACCTGAGTATTCCGCGTGTGCAACTGTTTTGCACCCGTTGTATTTGAACGTAGAGCCTATCACACCCAATCATCACGTGGTGTCTCAGCACGAAGAACTTTCACAATGGTGAATACTCAGGGAGAACACTTCTTGATAATTAGTGAGAGATCATCTTATAATGCTACCGTCAATCAAAGCAAGATAAGATGCATAAAAGATAAACATCACATGCAATCAATGTAAGTGATATGATATGGCCATCATCATCTTGTGCTTGTGATCTCCATCCTCAAAGCACCGTCGTGATCACCATCGTCACCGGCGCGACACCTTGATCTCCATCGTAGCATCATTGTCGTCTCGCCAATCTCATGCTTCCACGACTATCGCTACCGCTTAGTGATAAAGTAAAGCATTACAGCGCGATTGCATTGCATACAATAAAGCAACAACCATATGGCTCCTGCCAGTTGCCTATAACTCGGTTACAAAACATGATCATCTCATACAATAAAATTTAGCATCATGTCTTGACCATATCACATCACCACATGCCTGCAAAAACAAGTTAGACATCCTCTACTTTGTTGTTGCAAGTTTTACATGGCTGCTACGGGCTTAAGCAAGAACCAATCTTACCTACGCATCAAAACCACAACGATAGTTTGTCAAGTTGGTGCCGTTTTAACCTTCGCAAGGACCGGGCGTAGCCACACTCGGTTCAACTAAAGTTGGAGAAACTGTCACCCGCAAGCCACCTATGTGCAAAGAACGTCGGGAGAACCGGTCTCGCGTAAGCGTACGCGTAATGTCGGTCCGGGCCGCTTCATCCAACAATACCGCCGAACCAAAGTATGACATGCTGGTAAGCAGTATGACTTATATCGCCCACAACTCACTTGTGTTCTACTCGTGCATATAACATCAACATATAAAACCTAGGCTCCGATGCCACTGTTGGGTTTCGTAGTAATTTCAAAAATTTTCCTACGCTCACGCAAGATCATGGTGATGCATAGCAACGAGAGGGGAGAGTATGATCTACGTACCCTTGTAGACCGACAGCGGAAGCTTTAGCACAACGCGGTTGATGTAGTCGTACGTCTTCACGGCCCGACCGATCAAGCACCGAAACTACGGCACCTCCGAGTTTTAGCACACGTTCAGCTCGATGACGATCCCCGGACTCCGATCCAGCAAAGTGTCGGGGAGGAGTTCCGTCAGCACGACGGTGTGGTGACGATCTTGATGTACTACCGTCGCAGGGCTTCGCCTAAGCACCGCTACAATATTATCGAGGACTATGGTGGAAGGGGGCACCGCACACGGCTAAAAATATGATCACATGGATCAACTTGTGTCTCTAGGGGTGCCCCTGCCTCCGTATATAAAGGTTCAAGGGAGGGGGGCCGGCCGGCCAAGGTGCGGCGCGCCAGGAGGAGTCCTACTCCTTCTGGGAGTAGGACTCCCCCCCTTTCCTAGTTGGAATAGGATTCGTGGAGGGGGGGGGGGAAGAGGAGAGAGAGGAGGAAGGGGGGCCGGCCCCCTCTCCTAGTCCAATTCGGACCAAGGGGGGGAGGGGCGCGCGGCCCATCTCTGGCCACCTCTCCTCTCTTCCACTAAGGCCCACTAAGGCCCATATACCTCCCGGGGGGTTCCGGTAACCTCCCGATACTCCGGTAAAATCCCGATTTCACCCGGAACACTTCTGATATCCAAACATAGGCTTCCAATATATCAATATTTATGTCTCGACCATTTCGAGACTCCTCGTCATGTCCGTGATCACATCCGGGACTCCGAACAACCTTCGATACATCAAAATGCATAAACTCATAATATAACTGTCATCGTAACCTTAAGCCTGCGGACCCTATGGGTTCGAGAACAATGTAGACAAGACCGAGACACATCTCCGGTCAATAACCAATAGCGGAACCTGGATGCTCATATTGGCTCCTACATATTCTACGAAGATCTTTATCGGTCAGACCGCATAACAACATACATTGTTCCCTTTGTCATCGGTATGTTACTTGCCCGAGATTCGATCGTCGGTATCTCAATACCTAGTTCAATCTCGTTACCGGCAAGTCTCTTTACTCGTTCCGTAATACATCATCTCACAACTAACTCATTAGTTGCAATGCTTGCAAGGCTTTATGTGATGTGCATTACCGAGAGGGCCCAGAGATACCTCTCCGACAATCGGAGTGACAAATCCTAATCTCGAAATACGCCAACCCAACATGTACCTTTGGAGACACCTGTAGAGCTCCTTTATAATCACGCAGTTACGTTGTGATGTTTGGTAGCACACAAAGTGTTCCTCCGGCAAACGGGAGTTGCGTAATCTCATAGTCATAGGAACATGTATAAGTCATGAAGAAAGCAATAGCAACATACTAAACGATTGGGTGCTAAGCTAATGGAATGGGTCATGTCAATCAGATTATTCAACTAATGATGTGATCCTGTTAATCAAATGACAACTCTTTGTCCATTGTTAGGAAACATAACCATCTTTGATTAACGAGCTAGTCAAGTAGAGGCATACTAGTGACACTCTATTTTGTCTATGTATTCACACATGTATTATGTTTCCGGTTAATACAATTCTAGCATGAATAATAAATATTTATCATGAAATAAGGAAATAAATAATAACTTTATTATTGCCTCTAGGGCATATTTCCTTCATTTGTAGGGTATGAAACCACCTCAAAGTTATCCTTTCTGATCAATCTATCGAGCTATTACTATAAGTGTCAAAAATAGCCCAAGAGTTCATACTAAAATAACACCATACGATACACATCAACCAACTCTAATGTCACCTAGATACTCCAATGTCACCACGAGTATCCATGAGTTGATTATATGATATGCATCAAACAACTTCAAATTCATAATACCCAATCCAACAGAAAGAACTTCAAAGAGTGCCCCAAGATTTCTACTAGAGAAATAAAGATGAAAAATGCATAAACCCCTATGCATAGATTACCCCAATGCCACTTCGGGAATCCGCGAGTTGAGTGCCAAGCTCTCAAATCCATAAAAAATATTCAATCCGATAATAATGAAATCTCAAAGGTAAAACTCAATTCATCACAACAAGATAGAGAGGGGAAAACACCATATGATCCAACTATATTAACAAAGCTCGTGATACATCAAGATTGTGCGTGATAACCCACAAGTATAGGAGATCACAAAAATTTTTGAGGGTAGGGTATTCAACCCAAATTTATTGATTCGACACAATGGGAGCCAAATAACATTTTTAAGTATTAGCAGTTGAGTTGTAAATTCGACAACACCTGGAGATTAAATATCTGCAGTAAAGTGATCAGTAGCACGGTAATATGATAGTTTGATAGTAGTAGTAACGATAGCAGCGGTAACAGTAACAACAGTAACCGTTTTGTAGTAGTTGTAATAGTAAAAACAACAGTAGTAACTTAGCAAAGATCAATATTTGAGAAGCTCGTAGGCATTGGATCGGTGATAACGTTGGATAATATTCATCATGTAATAGTCATAACCTAGGGCGACATAGAACTAGCTCCAGTTCATAAATATAATGTAGGCATGTATTCTGGAAATAGTCATACGGGCTTATGGAAAAGTACTTGCATGACATCTTTTGTCCTACCCTCCCACGGCAGCAGGGTCATAAGGAAACTAAGGGATATTAAGGCCTCCTTTTGAACCGGAACAAAGCATTAATGCATAGTGAATACATGTACTCCTCAAACTACGGTCATCACCGGAAAGTATCCCAATTATCGTCACCTTGGGGTTTACGGATCATAACACGTAATAGGTGCATATAAATTGCAAGACCGGATCACAAACATAGATATAATGGTGAAAACATAAATGGTTCAGATCTGAGATCATGGTACTCGGGTCCTAGTGACAAGCATTAAGGATAGCAAAGTCATAGCAACATCAATCTCAGAACATAGTGGATAATAGGGATCTAGCCCTAACAAAACTAACTCGATTACATGATAAATCTCATCCAACCCACCACCGTATAGCAAGCCTACGAAGGTACTCACTCCCAGCGGTGAGCATCATGAAATTGGTGATGGAGGATGGTCGGTGATGACGAACACCGAAGACCCCCCTCTCTGGAGCCCCGAACGGGCTCCAAATTTGGCCTCGCGATGAAGAATAGGAGGTGGAGGCAGATCCGTATCGTAAAACGTGATGAAACTTCCTCCCCTATTTTTCTCAAAAATAGGAATTTATAGTGTTGGAATTAGGGCCAGTGGAGCCTCGTGGGCCCCACTACCCACCAGGGTGCGCCAGAGGGGGGTGGCGCGCCCTGGTGCCTAGTGGGCAGTTGGCCCCCCTCCAGTGGGTCTTGGTTCCATTATTTTTATATATTCCAAAATAATTCTCCAAAAAGTTTCGTCCATCAATATAATCCTTAATAAGTGCAAACTTCTCCGATATAGTGTAGTTGGGAGAATTCAAAAAGATAATAGGACTATCATGTGTGGGTGCAATAGCACCAATTTCATTTTTAACATAAGGAACTATAGCAAGTTCATCTCCATAAGCATCATTCATATTGGCATCACGGCCACAAGCATAACAAGCACCACTTTCATAAAAAGGGGATATTTTAGTGTATGAGTTGAAGAGTTACTCTCATTGGAAGGTGGGCACGGGTGATCAATCCACTCTTCTTCCTTTTGTTCTTCGCTCTCCTCCTCATCTTTTTCATCTAATGAGCTCACAGTTTCAACAATTTCTTCTTGCATAGATTCCTGCAAAATATTAATCTCTTCTTGGACAGCAGAGGCGTCCTCAATATGTACTTTAACATAAGCATTAGAAGAATAATTTTCATAGCAATATTTAAGTATGGCAAATTTTTCAGACTTGTAAAGAGTAGAATCATACTTTTCAGTCAAAGAAGCAATTTCATAAGCACCCTTAAAAGAAACAAATTCTTCAATTTGTTCAATATCATAGTAACTATAAAAACCTCTAGCATAAGAAGATACGATTCCATTATCACTAAATTCACATTGGTAGGAAGGTGTTTCTTAGGGTCTTCAAAACAACAAGTAAAATCATGTATTTCTCATAAATTCCAAGCATAACAATGCATAGTATTAATATGATGCCATAAAAGTTTCCCTTTTTGAGATAAGCAGTGTCGCATAAAATTAGCATGCTCATCTAATGATTTCCCCTCAACTAAGCTAGTTGGGTTTTCAGCAAGAGCACATAGGGATCCAAGATGATCCAAGTAGAAAGCTTCGGCAATATGATAGATTTTGGATGGTTCTTCAACCATTGGGTTACCGAGTACACCTATTTTTTTGATATTTTGTGTTTCCTACCCATAACTGAACATAGAAAACAAGAGCACAAAATAAAAACTACTTAGTGATAAAGCAAACAAGCACACATGAGAATGTTCACCCCACGCTATTTCTCCCCGGCAATGGCGCCAGAAAAAGGTCTTGATAACCCACAAGTATAGATGATCAATTTTAGCTTTTTTGATAAATAAGAGTGTCAAACCCAATGAGGAGCTAAAGGTAGAATTTATATTCCCTTCAAGTTCTATCGACCACCTATACAACTCTACGCACACTTAATGTTTGCTTTACTTAGAACAATTATGAAATTAGAAGTACTTCGTAGGTGTGATGCTGGAACTACTTTGCAAGAATAAAACTAGGAGTACTTTGTGAGATAATAAAAGTTAGTTATTTAGTAGAAAGTTTTTTGTAACACAAAGGAAGGATTTGTCCCTAGGCAATCGATCTTGGGAGCGCACGGAGACAATCAATGATCCATGATCTGTGGTCACGTCGCCCTGTCTCGCGGACTTACGGCAAGGGCTAAGACTGCTCGACCGTGCCACGTAATTATATCGCGGGTACCCTCACGGTCAACCTGACTTCACATCTCTTGCGGGTACCCCTCAGGGCCGGACCGACTTCAACAAGGTTCTGAGGTAAAGTCAAGGTAACCATGTTTCCATAACATCAATGGGGAAATCCGAGGAATCACCCTCGATGGATTCCTACTCGATGTAACCATCAAGGTGACCTTGGAGGAATCACCCTCGAAGGGTTCATACTTGAGGTGTTGCACAAGAGAGTCATCATCGAGAGTGGTGATGGAGGAATTGATACGTTCATTTTGCATCATATTTTCCTACTGGTATTTATAGTGTTTTCAATAAATATAACACTTTGTGGAGTAATTCTAATGCCTTTTCTCTCATAATATGCAAGGTTTACACAAAGAGGGAGATTATCGGCAGCTGGAATTCTTGACCTGAAAAAGCTATGTCAGAGATACCTACTCTGCACATCTTCAAATGAGCTAAAAATTTATGGAGATTTATATTGGAATATATAAAAATTATTGGAGCAAAGAAGTACCAGAGGGGGCCACCCAGGTGCCCACTAGGCACCAGGGCATGCCTACCCCCCCAGCGTGCCCTGGTGGGTAGTGGAGCCCCTAGCTAACCTCCGGTATCCATCTTCTAGTATATAAGGACATTTGCTGATGCGGAGCATCCTATGGACATCACCATGTCAAGAGTCCATTTGGCAAGTGACACGTGCGACATCTACTTCATGCATACAAAGGTGAATCATCTTCTTTACATGTGTCCACTTGTACCCTTCGAGGATGGTATACTACTTGACCCCTCTCTCGTGCATGCATAGGTGTGAGCGGAGCTACACATTCATCGAGGAGGAGTCCAAGAAGAAGAGAACATCTACACCATCCAAGAGGGAAGCTTGGAAGTGGAGAAGGAAGCACCAAGAAGAAGGTGGCAGCTCCCAGGCGACCCCGTGCTCACGGGCCCCTCCGACCTCGTGCCCATGGGCCTCCCAAGCTAGCGGTCCTAAAGACCCCGTGCGCATGGGCGTGTACTATGCCCACGGGACCCCAGTGTCCATGGGCCTCACGGACCTAGTGCGCACGGGCTCTACTTACCCCGTGCGCACGGGGCCCCCCTGTGTGTTGCTGCGGGCTTTGCCCATGGCATGTCCATTTCACCCCTGCTTACCCCTTCATCCCCTAGGACTATATATACTCCTTCATCTCCTCCATTTAGACTTAGCTAAGAATGGATCTAGACATTAGAGCTTAGCTCATGTACCTCCCCTTGTGGGATTCCTCCTCTTGAGAGAGAGACACTCCATTGGAGTTCAAGGCCTCCTTTGGAGAAGATCCCTAGGGATTCAAGACCCCCTTGAGGGAAGGATCTACCTAGATATCCAAGACCTCGTCTCCTTTGAATTCGAGATGAACTTTTCCATGTATCCATATTCCCCTTGTTGTTTATGTACCTTTGTGGATCTTGTGTGGATTTGAGTCTAGTGGATGTGTGATTTGGGCTTGTTCTTGAGTGTTCCTCTTGTTTCCCCCTTCTGTTCTTCTTGTTCTTGGGAATTTCCCCTCCAATTCATGAAAGATCTCCGCTTAGGGTTCCACCCTACAACATCTTGGTATCATGAGCCGTGGTTTATCACGAAATTGGAGCCCCCTCTTTGTTTTCTAGCCTAATTTTGCTTGTTCTTGCCCAATTTCGAAAGTCCCCACAAAAAGAGCCACACCAATTTTTGTGATTTGTTGTTCCTTGTGAGTTTTTGTTGATTTCAATCCATGGATCTGGTGTTTAGCAAGTAGATCTACCTTCTATTGCATCCCCATAGCCCAATTTTCTTTCCCCCCTTCGAATTTGACATCAAAATTGCGAAATTTCTGCCACCCCCATGTCCACGGGCCCCAGACCCCGTGTCCACGGCCCCCCGAAAAGTCTCTAGACACCCCGTGCCCACGGACCTGTACCATGCGCATGGGACCCCATTGTCGGTGTCAAAACTGGCGGATCTCGGGTAGGGGGTCCCGATCTGTGCGTATAAGGTTGATGGTAACAGGAGCCAGGGGACACGATGTTTACCCAGGTTCGGGCCCTGTCTATGGAGGTAATACCCTACTTCCTGCTTGATTGATCTTCGTGAATATGAGTATTACCAGAGTTGATCTACCATGAGATCGTAATGGCTAAACCCTAGCAGTCTAGCCTGTATGACTACGGTATTGAGTATATCCTTTCCGGACTACACCCTCTGGTTTATATAGACACCGGGGGGATCTAGGGTTACATAGAGTAGGTTACATAAGATGGAATCTTCATAGTTGTTCGCCAAGCTTGCCTTCTACGCCAAGGAGAGTCTTATCCGGACATGGGTACAGTCTTCGGTCTTCATATCTTCATAGCCCATCAATCCGGCCCATAGATAATAGGCCAGACGCCCGAGGACCCCTTAGTCCAGGACTCCCTCAGTAGCCCCTGAACCTGGCTTCAATGACAAGGTATCCGGCGCATAGTGCTGTCTTCGGCATTGCAAGGCGGGTTCCTCCTTCCGAACTCCCAAATAGTCTCCAGATGAATTGATCGTGTCCGAACCTGTAACACACACTGCACACAACCGCAGAGAGAATATAATAACGCACGAGTCCAATCTGCTGACAACTTTAGTAATATGACGTCACGCCTGTCCGGTCATAATTTTGAACCGTTTTTCGCCCCACGTTTCGAGATGCGGTTGTCATTGGCATGCCTAGTCAAAGAAGAGATTGTGTCCCCTTATTATAGGATCCTCATCAACACAGGCGGGGGTAACCCAACCGCACCGTTTACACAGCCCTTGGGAGCAGGCAAATTTTAAGGCGAATGGGGGGCGTTTGATATTCACCACCCTTATAAGGAGATAAGATTCCCCTTTCTTCTCCCACGCTTTCTTCCTGCCTCTCCGTTCTTGAGCTCCAACGCCCAAGTCCTCATTTGTTCCCATTCAAACAAACACCCAACCATGTTCGGACCCGGAGCCGGCGGCAAGTGGATGGCCTCCTCCGTTAAGAGGAAAGATATAGAGGAGCTCCGAGAGGCCGGATACCTGGCCAAGGAGATCGTTAACCGACTTCCGGCCAAGGGATAGATCATCCCCACCCCCGAGCCTCATGGAAGACTGGTGTTCCTCACACATTTTGTCCGCGGGCTAGGATTCCCTCTCCACCCGTTTGTTCGCGGATTGATGTTTTACTATGGGCTAGACTTCCATGATCTAGTCCCCAATTTTATCCTCAACATCTCGACATTTATAGTCGTGTACGAGGCCTTTCTCCGCATCCCACCTCACTTCGGACTATGGCTGAAGACCTTCAATGTGAAGCCGAAGGTGGTGAGCGGCCAACAGGCAGAGTGCGGAGGAGCTATGTTGGGTAAGATGCCCAACGTCACCTGGCTCGAAGGTTCTTTTGTGGAGACGGTGAAGTTGTGGCAAGCAGGGTGGTTCTACATCACCGAGCCGCGTTACACCAACTGGACGGCGGCCCCCGAATTCTGATCCGGAGTTCCGATGCGGCTCACCTCCTGGCAAGAGAAGGGCCTAACCTAGGGTTCTCTGGGCGAGCTGACAGGGCTCCAGACGTGCGTACAGAACATGATATCCAACAAGATAAAGCTTGTCAATGTGATCCAGGTTATTCTCATCCGCCGGATCCTCCCGTGCCAACGCCGGGCTTCCTATTTGTGGGAATTCGATTCGGCCAAGCACCAGACGCTGCTAGAGCTCTTCGGCACAACACACGAGGATATCTGGAAAGTGCTCTTCAAGGCCGGCGAGACGCCACCGCCTACAACCGAGGATTGTGGGCTTAGCTCAAAGCACCAAGCTAATTCGGTAAGTTCTTTCACGCTCTCAAGGCATAATCTTTACCAGCGTATTGTGAGAAAGAAGTCTAAGCTCTCCTATCAATTTTTTCCTTAGGCCTGGACCGACATAGCGCGGCGGATTTGTCCAGCCCCGCTACCCGAAGACAAAGAGACCCCACTCCTGACGAAGATGTTGTTCCCGGCGCCTTATAATGTGCCAGAGAAGAAGACCAAGAAGGCGGCCAAAGGGACCAGGAGTGGCCTTCGTCAAAAGGACACTTCGGACCTGTCGTCCGAAGATGAGACTGACCCTTTGGTCGTCGAAGACGACGAGGAGGAGGAGGAAGAAGACAACTCCCCCCTGAGGGGGGAAGGAAGAAAAGGGTGGCCTCCACGAACCTGGAGGCGAAGGCACACAAGAGGGGGAAGGGATCCCTCGCGGATAACTCCACGTGGGATGCCGATAGCAGTCCGTAACGAATGCCCCAGACCAAGCCCCGGGCCGCTTCGTAAGTACCAAAGACCTTATGCTCGTCCAAATGTATGGCCCTTCCCCTTTGCCATATTAATATGTTTAATTTATGCTATTGCAGTCCGGCCCGCGACAGTTCTCCACAATCCTCGATAGAGGGCTCGCTAGACTCAAAGGAGATGGCTAGCATGTCGCCGCGTCCTGCTCACTCTACCTTGCCCAAAGGCGATGATGAGGTGGTGTCCCAAAGGGCCTTTCCCGATCAAGGGGAGGCTCCGGAGATCATCAGGGCGGCGTCCAAGGATGACTCCACGACCGCCGGACACATGGGGGAAGAAGCCCCCATGGGGTGTGATGGTGGGGGCCGAGTTCCATTAGGCCCTGAGCCGGATATCATTCCGGAGACCTGCATGGCTCTGGAGTCCGGCGAACGGCCTTCCCCGAAAGGAGGGGGTGTGCCTATTCCGTTGGTGACCTCTGTCCAACCAGAGGCGCCGGATGATCTGCTGGAAGCACTGCTAGGCGCTTCCATTTTAGATGAGCACCGTGTCCGCATGAATACAGTGATTAAAAAGGTTTAGTCTGCCAAAAGGAGGCTGACCGAAGCCTGCACTAGCCTTTTAACATGCTTTGAGGTAATAATAATTGTAGAAATAATATCACATCGTAGATAGTAGCCCCTGATGCTCTGTTCGGTGTTCGGAAAGAAAAGCCGAACAGAGGATCAAAACAATTTTCACAAGAGTCTAAGATATGATGTCTATGTAAATAAGCAGGCGTCGCTGCTGGCTGCTGCCGCTCATAGTGCGGAAGTCTCCGAACTGAAGCGAAGCCTGGAGAGGGCCAAGGAAGAGCTCAGCCTTGTGAAGAAGTAGCTGGAGGATAGCCAAGGTATGCAGTAACCTATGCGTGTATGTTAGGAAGGATGAATACTTCATGCTGACTAAAGTGTCATGGACTATGCTAGGGGCCACGATCGAGGTGGTGACCCTCAAGAAGGCATTAGCCGTAGCCGAGGATAAAGCGGCCAAGGAACACACTGTACGCGAAAAGCATGAGGCCCGGGTCAGCGAGGTCCAGCAAGAGCTTCAGGATGCCGTCAAGAAGTACGAGTCCTTGGAGCGTGATTCTAAGACGCAAGTGTCCAAACTTGCGACGGCACGCCAGAGCACATAAGAGGCTCGAGCCGAGGCCCAGAGCGCCCTTTAGGAACTCCAGGCGGCTAAGATGATTGCGGCAGGTAAGGCTTTCATTATGCAAAGCAAGTCTGTGAAGGGAACGCTCCTTGTACTTACCCGAATTTGGTGCTCTATAGGGGCGTTTACGGATTTGCCACGCAGCGTATCCAATGCTGCAGAATTCTATCGAGCCGAGGAAGGGAGTTCGAGGGAGAAGCTGTTCTGGTCTCAATATCTTGGACCTGAACCTCCGGTATCCTTCAGTGACCAGCTAAAACAGTTGGTCGAGCTACATAAGGCGGCCGAGCTGGCTATGACGGACCTGATAGTCTAGCTATGGCCTGCCGCGCCGGTACCCAGCAGCTACTTCGGGCTTGTGAAGCGGCTTGTTAGTGCCTGCCCGCAGCTTGAGGTTGTAAAGCGGTCGGTCTGTATTGAAGGTGCCCGGATGGCCTTTGCTCGCTGCAAGATGTGGTGGGCGAAGATGGACGCCATTGAGCTGACCAAGGGGCCACCGAAGGGCAAGGAGCACCATACCCCCGAGCGCTATTTTGCGGATGTCCTAGAGGGATCTCGTATTGTAGCCACGCAGTGCGGGCAGGACATTATTTTCGAGTGAATACACTCGTATTTTGTCTTGTATGATGACAACAAATCCGCTTTGTAATATAATTTATGTTTTGATTGTGTCCTACTGTGCGGCTGTGTTGTATGAAATCCGAGGGTTGGCCAGTCGTCGGCTTCTGCCCTCGCGTAGGTAGTATGGACATGTTCAGGATGGTATCTAAACAATCTTGATCCAATTATATGGTCTTTGAAGTAGTTGTTTAGCGCAACGAACCAGGCAACCAGACTACACAGCTTGAACGCCCTCACTTAGCCATAGGAGTTTTATAATAAAACATAGGCGCATCCCCTGGTATCCGAACCAGAGTGCTGTCAACGTCTGATTGGGAAGTACCGATCCTTCGCGTAATGCGGGAAAATCTCCAACGATTTAAGACCTCCGAACAGCTGACCGACTCTCGCCGCACCATGACAATCAGTTTTTGGCTTTCTCTACTGAGGTGTTCATCCGGTTTAGACTAGGGCACAACTGCAGTAGTTCTCCCTTTACTACCCTAGCCAATGTAGCGGAACGTAGGGTAGCAAGCACAGGAGCCGGGCAACCCAACTATTGACCAAAGACATGATTCGGAGCCAATGCATATAATGCTAAATTCGGGGTGCCGAACTATACTTATAAGAAGTGTTCAGACTTTTGTTGCCGTAATGTGGAGTGCTATAAAGCCCCTGGCAAACATCAAAACTTACCAAAGTTTACGGGTGCTACCTGATGGGGTTATCCACAGGGAAACTGAAAAAAAGGAAAAGAGAGAAAGAAAACAGAAAAGACGTAAAGGTAAAAAAAACTGTTTTCATTGTAATGTAATTAGTACGTCAAGGCACATTGATACAAGTAGTGCAATAAGCAACAGGCTATTTAACATGCCGAAACCAGGGGAGAGCTGCATGTTGGTCCTGGAAAACAAGTAGAGTTATTATTAACAGAATCACCAAAAAAGTCCTCGTATGTCTGCGCTCCTCGCCATCTTGGTGTATTTATACTTCAAGAGGACCGATAACCAGACCCCCCGATGGGGCCTGTAGGATTAAAACCTGAAAGAAAAATGAACAGAGGGAAAGTATGTGTGTATCCGATGTCGGTTGATGCCGTGGATCACAAGCTAGCTATGCCTCCGTCGATGCCCATGGAATTTTGATTGCGTAGTTATGTACGCGCGGCACATATGCCACCGCTTGAACGGGACTGAGACGGAGGCCGGATTGCTAGTAGAGCTCCTGATGAGCCGAGCTCTCCTGCTGCAGAGTAGTTCGGACCCTCTTAAGGGTGTCCGAGGGCTCGGCAGCCGAATTAAGGTTCTGCTTGAGAAGGCTGCTTTGTACTTCTGCTGCTAGGTCAGCTGTGTTCTCTTCTGTACGGAGAGAGCGTTCCGTATTGCCATTGACTGTTATGACGCCGCGTGGGCCGGGCATCTTGAGCTTGAGATAAGCATAGTGTGGTATTGCATTGAATCGAGCAAACGCAATTTGTCCGAGCAGTGCATGATAGCCGCTGCGGAATGGGACGATATCGAAGACTAACTCCTCGCTTTGGAAGTTGTCCGGAGATCCGAAGACAACCTCTAGTGTGATTGAGCCTGTACAACGGGCCTCTACACTTGGAATGTCTCCTTTAAAGGCGGTCTTTGTAGGCTTGATCCTTGATAGGTTAATGCCCATTTTTCGCACTGTATCCTGATAGAGCAGATTGAGGCTGCTACCTGTAATGCCCCGAGACCGACGCGCGAGGTGTCTTCTAGTTATTCGATGTTGTTTCCTTGTCTTTCTCTTGCGTGTTGCTTCTTTCATTGGAATCATATGCATTGCATCATCATGTTTTCAAAACTTGCATCTGTCCTGGTCTCCCCGTTCTTTCCGTTGTCCGTTCTGAGTCCAGACACACTCGCACGCGCCCGCGGCATGTCCAAAATAGTATTTTATAAGTGGTCAGAAAATGTTCTCGGAATGGGTTGAAAGTTGGCATGCGGTGTTGTTATGTTGTCAATAGGATTCCTGCCAAGTTTCATCGCATTCGGAGCTCGTTTCATAGCCCAACCGTTAAACTATAGCGACAATATAGTCGGTCAAATCGTCAGACGTTTTCGGTCTCCGGAAGCAGTCGCCGGGTCTCTCTCTTCTCTTCTCTCAGCCCAAGGCTTTCCGCACAGCCCACTACCACTCACCGCCAGGCCCAACTTAAACTCTCTCGCCATCCCGCGGCCCTCCTCGCGCGCGCGTCCGAAAGGTGTCCCGGACCCGACCCGGGCAGTCGTCACCGTTGGATTCAGATCATCCCTTAACATCTATAAAACATCTCCGTTTTGTTAATTTGACTCCCTAGCCTATTTTTCATGACCGTTCGATTTTGACCGGAGGAACAAGATACCCCCTAACCCGCCCCCTCAGTCGTAACAGTTGAGTCCGAATCAACCCTGAAATACCACAATACTTCTTTCGTTTCTTCTTTTGACTACCCAATTTACCCGGAGCCATCCGATGACGATCGAACGCACCTAAAAACCCCTTCTGTCTGCTATATATACAGACCAACCCTAAAATTTAGGGAGTTGTCCCATCCATTCCATCACCATGCCGCCACTCCACCTCGTCTCTCCTGCCACCTTGGGTTCTTCCCAGATCCAAATCCTCCCGCAGCCAACCACCGAAGCCTGCAGCCTCCTCCCACCTTCGGATCATCCGCCAGCCAACCCGAGCCCCTCTTGCGCCCCTTCTTCTCCTTCCCATGCCTTCTACTCCCTCCTCTGCTCCAATCCCTCTCTCTCTCCTTATCTTGCTTCTGTAGGAACCAAAGGAACTCTGCCCCGACGCCATGGACAGGAGTCGCCGCTCCCAAGTTCCACCTCGTGCGGGCTTGCCAAGTCCCAAGCCGCCCTGGATCTGGAGGGGATTACCTCCTGCCGACGCCCTCCGCCACCCAAGGACCCGCCATGGTGGCCCCTTGGTGCTTCACGTCGCGCCCGACCTCCTCCTGTGCCGCTCATGCTTCTTCCCCAGGCGCCCGAGGCTTGCCGCTTCTCCCCTTGATCCTGAGTGGATCGTGAAGCTGTCTGAGGCCCTCATCGCCCGACGATCGGCGCCGCTGCCGCCGTGGCCTCAAGCCACCCTCGACCTCCTCCGAGTGCCTCCCTTGCCAGTCTCCTCTAACCGCCTCCACCGCGAGCCTTGTCGCCGGGAACGAGGAGAACGTCGCCCGATGCATGGACGCCGCCCTTCAGAACTCGCCTTCAACCAGTCCAAGCTCCGGATCAGTGCTGCTCTGCCGTGCCGTCTCCGGCCCCTGCCCGCCGGAGCCGTGCCTTCCCCCATGCCTGCGAGCCCGCGCCGGCCATCTACCTCGCTGGCAATGACGAACAAGGCAGCCATGGCCCCTGGTTTAAACGAACTGGCACAGCCACGCAGGCGTTGACCGCGCCTTCCTCACCCGCGTGGACCGCGCCTTGCCTCCTCTCCAGCTAGGCTTGGCCCATGTGTGAGCAGCCCTTCCAGCCCCTCTGCTCTGTTGTGTCCTAGCCAGTTTTGGCCCCATTCACGTTTTTTTCACAGAACGAATTTCCTTTTATCTAGAATTTAACTGTTTTGCAGAAAACCCCTCAAGCAACATGCATTTAAGAACTCACCAACCATGCATCTTTTGTAAAAACGTCAAATATGAAAAATGCTTAGATTTGTGCCTAGATTCATAATATCCAACTTTCATGCATGTTTAAAATGTTTAAATTGTTGTTTGATTAAATTTGCTCAAATGGCATGTTAAAATGATTTATTTCATAACTAATTAACCGTAGCTCGGTTTTCAATAAACTTTATAAGTAAATAGGGTGGAAAAATGCCTAGTTTAACGTGGTGACTTTACTTTGCATGTTAAAGAAATCTAAAATATGGTTTAGGGCAGAACAGTACCAAACCTAAAATATTGCACATGAGGTTTTTCTGAACTTGTTGCTTGTTGTTCCGGCCTCATTTAAACTTTCCTAGGTGTCTAGTTTACTTATGCTTCACCCCTTGCCATGCTAATCAACATTTAATATTGTTGGGTACATAAACGAGATCGAACTAAATAACTTGAATGTGGTGTTCCGTCAATATGCAACTCGTTGCATATTGAGCTCCACATAATTTGTAGTATTGTTTGTGCACTTTGCCATGCCATGCCTCATTAAACCGAACATGCATCATACTTGGCTGTGCATCATACCATGTTTATGCGGTGGTTGTTTACTATGTTGTTTGCTTCTTTCCGGGTTGCTTCTCTCGTTGGCTTCCATTCCATTCCGGAGTTGTGAGGATTCGTTCGACTATGTCCGTTTGTCTTCTTCATGGACTCATTCTTCTTTCTTGTAGGATCTCAGGCAAGATGACCATACCCTCGAAATCACTTCTATCTTTGCTTGCTAGTTGCTCGATCTATTGCTATGTCGTGATACCTACCACCTGCTATATCATGCCTCCCATATTGCCATGTCAAGCCTCTAACCCTCCTTTCCTAGCAAACCGTTGTTTGGCTATGTTACCGCTTTGCTCAGCCCCTCTTATAGCGTTGCTAGTTGCAGGTGAAGCTGAAGTTTGTTCCATGTTTGGAACATGGATATGTTGGGATATCACAATATCTCTTATTTATATTAATGCATCTATATACTTGGTAAAATGGTGGAAGGCTCGGCCTTATGCCTGGTGTTTTGTTCCACTCTTGTCGCCCTAGTTTCCGTCATACCGGTGTTATGTTCCTTGATTTTGCGTCCCTTACGTGGTTGGGTGTTATGGGAACCCCTTGACAGTTCGCTTTGAATAAAACTCCCCCAGCATGGCCCAACCTTGGTTGTACATTGGCCTCACCACCACCTACTTTCCCTTGGGAGTCGCGCTCTCGAGGGTCATCTTTATTTAACCCCCCGGGCCAGTGCTTCTCTAAGTGTTGGTCTGAACCAGGGCACCGTGCGGGACCGTCCCTTGGCAACTTGGGTTATGTTGGTAGCTGTATGCTTAGCTTATCCGGTGTTGCCCTGAGAACGAGATATGTGCAGCTCCTATCCGGATGTCGGCGCATTGGGCGGTCTTGCAGGTCTTCTTTTACCATTGTCGAAATGTCTTGTATCCGGGATTCCGAGACTGATCGGGTCTTCCCGGGAGAAGGAATATCCTTCGTTGATCATGAGAGCTTGTGATGGGCTAAGTTGGGACACCCTGCAGGTTTGAACTTTCGAAAGTTGTGCCCATGGTTATGTGACAGATGGGAATTTGTTAATGTCCGGTTGTAGAGAACTTGACACTTGACTTAATTAAAATGCATCAACCGCGTGTGTAGCCGCGATGGTCTCTTTCCGGCGGAGTCCGGGAAGTGAACAGGGTTCTTGTGTTATGCTTGAACGTAAGTAGATTCAGGATCACTTCTTGATCACTTCTAGTTCATGACAGTTGCGTTGCTTCTCTTCTCGCTCTTATTTGCGTAAGTTAGCCACCATATATGCTTAGTGCTTGTTGTAGCTCCACCTCACTACCCTTTCCTACCCATAAGCTTAAATAGTCTTGATCTCACGAGTGTGAGATTGCTGAGTCCTCGTGACTCACACATACTTCCGAACAGTTGCAGGTGCCGATGATACCAGTGTAGATGACACAACTGAGCTCAAGTGGGAGCTCGATTGTTGTGTTGTTTCGTTTCATGTTGATCAGTAGTGGAGCCCAGTTGGGACGATTGGGGATCTAGCATTTGGGGTTGTCTTCTTTTATTTTGGTTCCGTAGTCGGACCTTTGATTGTACCTTGGATGATGTATGACTATTTATGTATTGTGTGAAGTGGCGATTGTAAGCCGACTCTTTATCCCTTTCATATTCAGTACATGGGATGTGTAAAGTTACCCCCCTTGCGACATGCCTACCATGCGGCTATGCCTCTAAGTCGTGCCCCGACATGTGGGAGATACAGCCGCATTGTGGGTGCTACACTACCGCTGTCCATAAGGACACGAGTCAGGTGGAACCCATCAATTATTGGGTCTAAGACCAGTGCAGCTGAGCCTCCATGATGGATGCTGGTCGGGTGATCCCGGCGATCAAAGGTGAATGGGCATGACAACCATGGATTGAATTTTGGGGCGACTGGCTCTATCGCGTAGACGTCCCTGAGCGCACGCTTGCGCTCCCTCCTGGGGATGTGGGTAGCATATATCATGTTCCCTGTTTTGACCTGAGGGGGAAACTTCTTCTATCCCCCTGTGTTCGGTTGCCGTGGCTCTTCGTCATCGTCCTCTCTTTGCGATCCCTTTTCCCTGTTCTTGGCGTTTAATTTGCCGCCTGTTTGAAAACCCAACACTCTCTATTTGTATGATTAAGAGGCTTGTCGGGGGTGCCCTGAATCTGGCATGGACGATCAAGTATGCGGTCCAAGCTGGATGGGCCCAAATTGTTCTTTTGGAATGGCTTCTTCCGCTGACCGGACTTAGAGCCACTCAATCCAGTGTTGACCGCCATATCCTCGGTGTTGTCACTGTTGTTTTGGCGCTTGTATCTATTGCGTCGAGATTTGTCTTTGTTGATTTTAACTTCAGGGGTGCCGGCATCGCTTGCATTGTTTTTCTATGGGCCAACCAATTTTCCTCGCCTGCACAAAAGTGGGTCATGAGTGCCGTGAGGGCTGCCATGGATTTTGGATTTTCTTGGCCGAGGTGGTGAGTGAGCCATTCGTCGCGGATGCTATGCTTAAAATATGCTAGAGCTTCGGCGTCCGGACAATCGACAATTTGGTTATTTTTAGTTAAGAACCTTGTCCAGAATTTCCTGGCGGACTCTCTGGGCTGTTGAACTATATGGCTTAAGTCATCAGCATCCGGAGGTCGAACATATGTACCTTGGAAGTTATCGAGGAAAGCCTCCTCCAAGTCCTCCCAGCTGCCAATGGAATTTTCAGGCAGACTGTTTAGCCAATGCCGAGCTGCCCCTTTGAGTTTTAGAGGGAGGTACTTTATGGCATGGAGGCCATCTCCGCGGGCCATATGGATGTGGAGAATGAAGTCCTCGATACACACATGGGGTCCGTGGTTCCATCGTATGATTCTATGTTCACGGGCTTGAATCCTTCGGGGAATTCATGATCCAGGACCTCATCAATGAAGCACTGAGGGTGTGTGCGGCCTCTATATCAGGCCGTATCGTGATGCGGCTCTGATAGAGTCCGTCTGCGGTGTTCGGCCCCCGCATGACTGGGTTTGTCACGTCCGAATAGGTGGCCATGGTCATGTGTCGAGGCGCATCCTCACGATCCGTAGATTGATCTTGTATGTCCTGCTTTATTGTTCAGGTTCTGCCGGAGGTCATATGTATGGCCATGGGCTAATTTACCTCTGCCTGAGTGATGAGGCGGGGCGGGCTGATGTTCGGCATGAATTGCTATTTTGTCCTGACCATGTGGTGGTCGGTCGGCCATATTATGCGATGGTGGTATGTGCTCCGGCGCCTCCTCGTCGAATTGAGGTAGCAATTTGCGCTTTGGGTAGCTTTTGGTTGGGCGCTTGAGGCTGTATTCTTTGGCTGCTAGGACATTAGTCCATCTATCGTTGAGCAGATCTTGGTGAGCTTGAAGCTGCTGCTGCTTCTTTTTCAGGCTCCTTGCCGTGGCTATTAGCTGGCGCTTGCTCCTGCTCAAGAGGTTCCTCAGGCACGATGAAATCTTCGGTGCCGAGGCTCACCTCGTCTTCGGAGAGCGGAAGGTAATTATCGTCCTCCGAATCTTTGTGCGTGGCCTGTTTAATAGGGCTAACCTGCTCATCTTCCCATTCATCTTGTTTGTTTGCTTTATCGATAGGGTCTTCATTGTATTCGGCACCTTCCGGAGTGTCATCTTCTCCTGTGCCGGTGTTGATGTCTTTACTGCGGCGCGACTTAGAGCGCCGCCGCTTGGACTGTATTTCAGAAGGTTTATCCTGAACTGGGTCTTCCTTATCATCGCCACTATTCTCCTTTGGTGGATCCACCATGTATACGTCGTACGAGGAAGTGGCCGTCCAGCGACCGGTGAACGGCGGGTTCTAGGCCTCTTCTTCTCCGGCATCATCGTCCATACCATCGATGTCCTCGGAGTCATAATCAAGTTTGTTGGTTAAATCCTCGATCCTGGCTATAAAGTGAGTGGCGGGTGGGAAGTAAAATTCTCCATCGTCATCCCCTAGTTCGAGCCGGATATAGTTCGGCTAAGAGTCATCCGCCAAGGACATGTTTTTTAAATGAGTTTAGCACATCTCCCAAAGGCAAGTGTTGGAAGATGCCTGCGCCGCTGAATTTGAAGATCGATAAACGATCAAGCTCGGCATCCGCGGGCTCGCGCGGTTCGGAACCTACGGCCGGAGACGAGTCCGGCGTTCCAGTGGCATGGGCATCGTGTGAGACCAGGTCCATGTGTGGCTCTAACACCGTGGAATCTGCGGCCTCCGTGGTGGGGTTAATTGTCCCGCCTTTGTATGGCGCGACCTGCTCCGGCTCTAGGGCCAGGGCGGTTACAGGAGCGAACTCCTGGATGCGTCCCGATGACAGATTATGTCATGATCATCGGGGTGACCGGGAGCGGCTACCACGGTATCGAATCCGGCGAAGATTAAGTCTCCACGGATGTCCGCGACGTAGTTCAAGCTCCCGAATCTGACCTGATGGCCAGGGGCGTAGCTTTCGATCTGCTCTAGATGGCCAAACGAGTTGGCCTGCAGTTTGAAGCTGCCGAACACGAAGATCCTCCTAAGGAGGAAAGTTTCTCCGCAGACAGCGTCATTATTGATGATTGAAGGGGCCATCGAACCTTTCAGTGACAGCAGGTAGGAACTCTCAATGAAAGCACCAATGTCGGTGTCAAAACCGGCGGATCTCGGGTTGGGGGTCCTGAACTGTGCGTCTAAGGCTGATGGTAACAGGAGCCAGGGGACACGATGTTTACCCAGGTTCGGGCCCTCTCTATGGAGGTAATACCCTACTTCCTGCTTGATTGATCTTGATGAATATGAGTATTACAAGAGTTAATCTACCACGGGATCATAATGGCTAAACCCTACCAGTCTAGGCTGTTTGACTATGGTATTGAGTATATCCTTTCCGGACTACACCCTCCGGTTTATATAGACACCGAGGGGATCTAGGGTTACATAGAGTCGGTTACATAAGATGGAATCTTCATAGTTGTTCGCCAAGCTTTCCTTCCACACCAAGGAGAGTCTTATCCGGACACGGGTACAGTCTTCGGTCTTCATATCTTCACAGCCCATCAATCTGGCCCATAGATAACAGGTCGGACGCCCGAGGACCCCTTAGTCCAAGACTCCCTCACCCGTGTCCACGGGCCTTTTGTTGGGAAACGTAGCATGCAATTTCAAAAAATTTACTAAGCTCACGCAAGATCTATCTAGGAGATGCATAGCAACGAGAAGGGGAGAGTGTGTCTACGTACCCTCGTAGACCGAAAGCGGAAGTGTTTGACAATGCGGTTGATGTAGTTGAACTTTTTCTCGTTCCGACTGATCAAGCACCGAACGTACGACACCTCCGAGTTCTGCACACGTTCAGCTCGATGACGTCCCTTGAACTCTTGATCCAGCAAAGTGTCGAGGAAGTAGATGAGTTCCGTCAGCATGATGGCGTGGTGACGGTGATGGTGATATGATCCGCGCAGGGCTTCGCCTAAGCACTGCGAGAATATGACCGAGGGTGTAATCTTTGGAGGGAGGCGTCGCACACGGCCAACAGAAGTTGATGTGTTCTAGGCGCCTCCCCCTCATATATATAGGTGGGAGGGAGAGTGAGAGCAAAGGGCGGTGCCCCAAGTAGGCCGAATCCTACTTGGGGTTCCTCCCCAATTCAGCCCCCCTTTCGTTTTTCACCGGAGGGGGAAGGAAAGAGGAGGGAGGAGGGAAGGAAGGGGGAGGCCGAATCCCACCCCTTCTCTATTTCCTACTTTACTTTCCCCTCTGGTGCGACCCATATGGAGGGCGCAACAGCCCCTGTTGGCTACTGCGTTTCCCCTCTTGGCCCATTAGGCCCATATCTTTGCCGCGGGTGCCCAGAACCCCTATCCGGTGACCCGATATGCACCCGGTACCCTCGGAACACTTCCGGTGTCCGAATACAATTGTCCTATATATCAATATTTACCTCTCGACCATTTTGACACTCCTCTTCATGTCCGTGATCTCATCCGGGACTCCGAACAACATTCAGTCACGAAAACACATAACTCATATAATACAAAATCGTCATTGAATGTTAAGCGTGCGGACCCTATGGGTTCGAGAACTATGTAGACATGACCGAGACACCTCTCCGGTCAATAGCCAATAGCAGAACCTGGATGCTCATATTGGCTCCAACAAATTCTAGGAAGATCTTTATTGGTTGAACCATTATGACAACATACATTCTTCCTTTTGTCCATCGGTATGTTACTTGCCCGAGATTCGATCGTCGGTATCTTCATACCTAGTTCAATCTCGTTACCGACAAGTCTCTTTACTTGTTCCGTAATACATCATCCCGTAACCAACTCATTAGTCACTTTGCTTGCAAGGCTTCTTATGATGTCCATTACCGAGAGGACCCAGAGATACCTCTCCGATTCTTAGAGTGACAAATCCTAATTTCGATCTATGCCAACCCAACAAACACCTTCGGAGATGCTTGTAGAGCATATTTATAATCACCCAGTTGCGTTGTGATGTTTTACAGAGATACCTGTAGAGCATCTTTATAATCACCCAGTTACGTTGTAACGTTTGATAGGACACAAGGCAATCCTCCGGTGTCCTGGAGTTGCATAATCTCATAGTCAAAGGAATATGTATATGACATGAAGAAAGCAATAGCAATAAAACTAAATGATCAATATGCTAAGCTAACGGATGGGTCTTGCCCATCACATCATTCGCCTAATGGTTAGGAAACTTAACCATCTTTGATTAACGAGCTAGTCTAGTAGAGGCTTAGTAGGGACACGATGTTTTGTCTATGTATCCACACATGTATCAAGTTTCTGGTTAATACAATTCTAGAATGAATAATAAACATTTATCATGATATAAGGAAATATAAAATAACAACATTATTATTGCCTCGAGGGAATATTTCCTTCAGTCTCCCACTTGCACTAGAGTCAATAATCTAGATTACATTGTAATGATTCTAACACCGTCTTGGTGCTGATCATGTTTTGCTCGTAGAAGAGGCTTAGTCAACGGGTTTTCCACATTTAGGTCCGTATGTATTTTGCAAATCTCTATTTCTCCCTCCTTGACTTGATCACAGATGGAGTTGAACTGTCTCTTGATGTGTTTGGTTCTTTTGTGAAATCTAGATTCCTTCACTAAGGCAATTGCTCCAGTATTGTCACAAAAGATTTTCATTGGAACCGATGCACTATGTATTACAGCTAGATCAGATATGAACTCCTTCATCCAGACTCCTTCATTTGCTGCTTCCGAAGCAGCTATGTACTCCGCTTCACACGTAGATCCCGCCATGATGCTCTGCTTGGAACTACACCAACTGACAGCTCCACCATTCAAAATAAATATATATCCGATTTGTGACTTAGAGTCATCCGGGTTAGTGTCAAAGCTGGCATCGACGTAACCATTTACGGCGAGCTCTTTATCACCTCCATAAACGAGAAACATATCCTTAGTCCTTTTCAGGTACTTCAGGGTGTTCTTGACCGCTGTCCAGTGATCCACTCCTGGATTACTTTGGTACCTCCCTGCTAAACTTATACCAAGGCACACATCAGGTCTGGTACACATCATAGCATACATGATAGAACCTATGGCTGAGGCATAGGGAATGACTTTCATTTTCTCTCTATCTTTTGTAGTGGTCGGGCATTGAGTCTGACTCAAGTTCACACTTTGTAACACAGGCAAGAACCCTTTCTTTAATTGATCCATTTTGAACCTCTTCAAATCCTTAACAAGGTATGTGCTTTGTGAAAGTCCTATTAAGTGTCTTGATCTATCTCTAATATATAAGCAGCCTCACCAAGGTCTTTCATTGAAAAACTTTAATTCAAGTATCCTTTTATGCTATCCAGAAATTTTATATTATTTCCAATCAACAATATGTCATCCACATATAATATTAGAAATGCTATAGAGCTCCCACTCGCTTTCTTGTAAAGACAGGCTTCTCCAAAAGTCTGTATAAAACCATATGCTTTGATCACCTCATCAAAGCGTATATTCCAACTCCGAGATGCTTGCACCAGTCCATAGACGGATCGCTGGAGCTTGCACACTTTGTTAGCACCTTTAGGATCGACAAAATCTTCTGGTTGCATCATAAACAACTCTTCTTTAAGAAATCCATTATGGAATGCAGTTTTGACGTCCATTTGCCAGATTTCATAATCATAAAATGAGGCAATTGCTAACGTGATTCGGACAGACTTAAGCATCGCTACAGGTGAGGAAGTCTCATCGTAGTCAACCCCTTGAACTTGTCGAAAACCTTTCATGACAAGTCAAGCTTTGTAGACAGTAATATTACCATCAACATCAGTCTTCTTCTTAAAGATCCATTTATTCTCTATGGCTCGCCGATAATTGGGAAGTCAACCAAAGTCCATACTTTGTTCTCATACATGGCTCATATTTCAGATTTCATGGCCTCAAGCCATTTATCGGAATCTGGGCTCGTCATCGCTTCTTCATAGTTAGTAGGTTCGTCATGGGTCTAGTAACATGACTTCTAGAGCAGGGTTACCGTACTATTCTGGTGCGAATGTGCTCTGTTCGACCTACGAGGTCTTGTAGTAACTTGATCTGAGTTTTCACGATCATCATCATTAGCTTCCTCTCTAGTTGGTGTAGGCATCACGGGAACGAATTTCTCTGATGAGCTACTTTCCAATTCGAGAGAAGCTACAATTACCTCATTAAGTTCTACTTTCCCCCCACTTACTTCTTTCAAGAGAAACTCCTTCTCTAGAAAGGATCCATTCTTAAAAAACAAAGATCTTGACTTTGGATCTATGGTAGAAGGTGTACCCAACAATTTCTTTTGGGTATCCTATGAAGACGCACTTCTTCGATTTGGGTTCGAGCTTATTAGGCTGAAGCTTTTTCACATAAGCATCCAACCCAAACTTTAAGAAATGACAGCTTAGGTTTCTTGCCAAACCACAGTTCATACGGTGTCGTCTCAACGGATTTAGACAGTGCCCTATTTAACGTGAATGCAGCTGTCTCTAATGCATAATTCCAAAATGATAAAGGAAAATCGGTAAGAGACATCATAGAATGCACCATATCCAATAGAGTACGGTTACGATGTTCGGACACACCATTACGCTGTGGTGTTCCACATATTGTGAGTTGTGAAACTATTCCACATTGTTTTAAATGAAGGCAAAACTCGTAAATCAAATATTTGCCTCCATGATTAGATCATAGAAACTTTATTTTCTTGTTACGATGATTCTCCACTTCACTCTAAAATTCGTTGAACTTTTCAAATGTTTCAGACTTGTGTTTCATTAAGTAGATATAAACTAGTACGCGTCGGTGCTTAACAAAGGATTTTTAACCCCTTTCCATGACGGCATTTGGAACCGTCGCCAAGTGAGTGTGGGCGATAGGGGGTCCTTCCCACACGACCCAGAAATCATCGTGGATAGGCCCTCCTAGGACACCAAATGAGCTCGTGTGCGATCAGGCGAGGCATCGAAACCCAATCATTTTCGTAGGTATGTACGTCCCACACGGTGAATCCCAGAAAAACATTTTCGTAGGTATGTACATTCCACACGGTGAATCCCAAAAAAACATTTCTGTAGGTATGTATATCCCACATGGTGAATCTCATAAAAACATTTCCATAGGTATGTACATCCCACATGGTGAATCCTAGAAAAACATTTACATAGGTATGTATATCACACACAGTCAATCCAAGGAATACGTTTCCGTTCTTATGTACATCCCACACAGTCAATCCAGGGAAAACATTTCTGTTCATATGTACATCCCACACAGTTTTATGTGTAGGATCGTGTGTGAAAGGTGTAACTATCACACACGCTCTTCCTTGGTAACTGTTTGCTTTTATCAACTACATCACACACAATTTGTTGAAGAAAACTATGTGGCATTGGGCTATCCATCACATGCTCTTTAACTGCTAGAACCATTTGCAAAGTTCCATGACACATTTAGCAGGTTTATTAGTTTACAATTAATAATTCCAGTATTACGCAAATTCACATTTCATATTGAATAGTTGTCTGCCAATTTCATATAAGGCACATAAATATATTATAACATCACAGTACGATAGCTACATGAAAACATCATAGTACAACATATAGCTAGTTTAACTTCATAAGAACAATAGTAGAACAATATATTCAATTCCCTAATCGAGATCATCCAGGCTCGTCTTATCCACCTCTGCTTTCAGTTTAGTAAGAACCTATTTTGCACTGGCCATCTGGGAACGTGCCCCCTCCTTCGCCAACACCATCTTAACAAAGTTTGATTTAAAAAATCTGAGCTCATTCTCCACCTTCCTCTTTTTACCCCGCATCTTCAAATATTCTTCAGCGTCGACAACACTTTCTCTAAGCCTACGTGTGTTCTCTTCCTCATACCTGCTCTAGAGCTTCGCTAGGCACATCTTCAAAGATTGTGGCCACTCTTGATCAACCCACTCCAAGTAAGAACACTTCCGTTCAGCCTATAATATTTAAAACTAGATCAGTAACAATTGTAGGGGAAATGGGTTTATAGCAACATAGAAAATCACCAATGCTTATTTTGAAAACTGAAGAAACATGTTAATTATGACATATCTTCTCAAAAAGATCAATGTGCAAATGAATTAATTTCTACTGAGACAACAACCAAATTCTGGAACATCAGAAGCTATAATTAACTACAACAACGCTACAAGTTCTTACTCATGTACAATAAATAACAAATTGAACATTTTATGAGGAAGGTAAATATAACTACTATAGCATAGCGACAATGTTTGGATGACAGCAAATTGATACTAACATGTGTGTACATGCACAAATTTAGTAACATAGAACTAATAGCACTAAGGTCGTCCACTATGTATGCCAAAACTGGGGTAAAGACAATTGTTGCTACATCTTGCACCGGTGCCATGCACTGGCGACCGATGCAGCGGAAAAAAATCAGGGACCCGAACTCCGGAGCACGTAATTGCTCCGATGCCCAGTTCCTTCGTGCCATACAGATTTAGTGTTTTACTGCTTGGCTGCTCGGATGTGTGGACCAGAGTTGGCTGCACAAACTGCTGAAGCGGTGCCAAATAATTTTCTAATGGCACTGATACGTCTCCATCGTATCTACTTTTCCAAACACTTTTTACCTTGTTTTGGACTCTAACTTGCATGATTTGAATGGAACTAACCCGGACTGACGCAGTATTCAGCAGAGTTGCCATGGTGTTATTTTTGTACAGAAATAAAAGTTCTCGGAATGACCTGAAACTTCACGGAGAATATTTTTGAATTTATAAAAAATACTGGCGAAAGAATCAACACCAGGGGCCCACACCCTGTCTACGAGGGTGGGGGCGCGCCCACCCCCAAGGGCGCCCCTATCTCGTGGGCCCCCTGAGGCTCCACCGACCTGAACTCCAACTCTATATATTCATGTTTGGGGAAAAAATCAGAGAGAAGGATTCATCGTGTTTTACGATACGGAGACGCCGCCAAGCCCTAATCCCTCTCGGGAGGGCTGATCTGGAGTCCGTTCGGGGCTCTGGAGAGGGGATTCCATCGCCGTCATCATCATCAACCTTCCTCCATCACCAATTTCACGATGCTCACCGCCGTGCGTGAGTAATTCCATCGTAGGCTTGCTGGACGGTGATGGGTTGGATGAGATTTATCATGTAATCGAGTTAGTTTTGTTAGGGTTTGATCCCTAGTATCCATTATGTTCTAAAATTGATGTTGCTATGACTTTGCTATGCTTAATGCTTGTCACTAGGGCCCGAGTGCCATGATTTCAGATCTGAACCTATTATGTTTCCATGAATATATGTGAGTTCCTGATCCTATTTTGCAAGTCAATAGTCACCTACTATGTGTTATGATCCGGTAACCCCGAATTGACAATAATCGGGACCACTCCCGGTGATGACTATAGTTTGAGGAGTTCATATATTCACTAAGTGTTAATACTTTGTTCCGATACTCTATTAAAAGGAGGCCTTAATATCCCTTAGTTTCCAATAGGACCCCGCTGCCACGGGTGGGTAGGACAAAAGATATCATGCAAGTTCTTTTCCATAAGCACGTATGACTATATTCGGAATACATGCCTACATTGCATTGATTAACTGGAGCTAGTTCTGTGTCACCCTATGTTATAACTGTTGCATGAGGAATCACATCCGACATAATTATCCATCACTGATCCATTGCCTACGAGCTTTTCACATATTGATCTTTGCTTAGTTACTTTACCATTGCCACTATTACAATCACTACAAAACCAATACTGTTACTTTTGCCACCGTTCTTCCATATTACTTTGCTACTGAATACTTTGCTGCAGATATTAAGTCTTTCAGGTGCGGTTGAATTGACAATTCAACTGTTAATACTTGAGAATATTCTTTGGCTCCCCTTGTGTCAAATCAATAAATTTGGGTTGAATACTCTACCCTCAAAAACTCTTGCGATCCCATATACTTGTGGGTTATATCAAGACTATTTTCTGGCACCGTTTCCAGGGAGCATAGCTCTATTCTTTGAGTCACTTGGGATTTATATCTGTTGATCATTATGAAGAACATGAAAGATGAAAGAACTAAGATTTTTCCCTCAACTACGAGGGGAGGTAAGGAACTACCATCTAGCTCTGCACTTGATTCACCTTCTGTTTTGAGTAAACATGCGACACCCACTCCTGCTATTTATTATGATATGTCGCATGTTATTGATGATGCCACTTCTGCTATGCATGATTCTTATGATGAAACTACTTCTATGCTTGATAGTACCGTGCCATTAGGTGAATTTCTCGATGAACAACTTGCTAGGGTTAGAGAGAATGAAATTATTAAAACTAATAATATTGATGAAAGTGATGATGAAGATTCTCGCCCTAGATATGAATTGCCTGTTGTGCCTGAGGGTTATGTTATGGATGAAGAAACTGCTAGAGATCTTTTAGCTTGCAAATATAGATATGATCTTAAGAAACTGATAAGTAAGCTGAAAGAAAAATCTTTGAATGCTAGAATGAAATATGACCCTACTTTTGCTACTTCACCTATCTGTATTTCTGATAAGGATTATGATTTCTCTGTCGATCCTGAGTTAATTAATTTGGTTGAATCTGATCCTTTTCATGGCATGGATCTAACACTGTTGTGGCACATCTTAGTAAATTAAATGATATTAACACCCTGTGCACTAATCAGGAGAAAATTCGTTACTACTATATCCTTAAGTTATTTCCGTTCTCATTAAAGGGTGATGCTAAAACATGGTTTAATTCCCTTGATCCTGGTTGTGTGCGTAGTCCCCAGGATATGATTTATTAATTCTCTGCTAAATATTTCCCCGCTCATAAGAAACAAGCTGTCCTAAGGGAAATATATAATTTTGTGCAAATTGAAGAAGAGAGTCTCCCACAAGCTTGGGGGAGGCTTCTCCGATTACTAAATGCTTTGCCTGATCATCCTCATAAGAAAAATGGAATACTTGATATCTTTTATAATGGACTAACTGATGCATCCAGAGACCACCTGGATAGTTGTGTTGGTTGTGTTTTCAGGGAAAGAACTATTGATCAAGCTGAATTGCTATTGAATAATATTTTGAGTAATGATAATGATTTGACACTTCCTAAACCAACTCCTAAACCAACTCCGAAGAAAAGGGGTATTCTATTTCTTAGTCCTGAAGATATGCAAGAGGTAAAGAAATGTATGAAAGAAAAAGGTATTAAAGTTGAAGATGTTAAGAATTTACCACCTATTGCAGAAATACATGGTCTTGATAACCCGACACAGGTAGTAAAGGTAAATTCTCTCTATAGATTTGATGAAGGTGATATTCCTCGGTATAAGTCTGCTAGCCAATGCTTAGATGAGTTTGATAATTTTATTGTTAAACAAGAAGATTTCAATGCTTATGTTAGTAGACAATTGAAACATAATGCTTATATGATTGAACACTTGAGTGATTATATGTCTAGAGTTAAAGGTGAACTTAAACTTATTAGTAAACATGCTTCTATGGTCACCACTCAAGTAGAACGAGTACTTAAGCTCAGAATGATTTTCTCAATGAATTAAATAATAAGAAAAATGATAATGCTATTAGAGTTGTGACTAGAGGGGGTAAAATGACTCAGGAACCTTTGTATCCTGAGGGCCACCCTAAGAGAATTGAGCAAGATTCTCATAGAACTAATGTTGATGCACCTAGTTCTTCTAAGAAGAAGAAAAAGAAAAATGATTGGACTTTGCATGCTTCTAGTGAAATTGTTGTTGACACACCTGAGAATCCCAATGATATTTCTATTTCTGATGCTGAAACACAATCTGGTAATGAACATGAACCTAGTGATAATATTAATGATGATGTTCATGTTGATGTTCAACCTAGCAATAACAATGATGTAGGGATTGAACCTGCTGTTGATCTTGATAACCCATAATCAAAGAATTAGTGTTATGATAAGAGAGAGAATTTTTTGCTAGGAAGCATAGTAAAGAAAGAGAGCCATGGGTTCAGAAACCCATGCCTTTTCGTCCTAAACCATCCAAGAAAAAGGATGATGAGGATTTTGAGCGCTTTGCTGAAATGATTAGACCTATCTTTTTGCGTATGCGTTTGAATGATATGCTTAAAATGAATCCTTATGCTAAGTATATGAAAGATATTGTTACAAATAAAAGAAAGATATCGGAAGCTGAAATTTCCACAATGCTTGCCAATTATACTTCTAATGGTGGAATACCTAAGAAACTAGGAGATCCAGGAGTACCAACTATACCATGCTCCATTAAAAGAAACTATGTTAAAACTGCTTTATGTGATCTTGGAGCCGGTGTTAGTGTTATGCCTCTCCCTTTACATTGTAGACTTGACTTGAATAAGTTGACACCTACTGAAATATCTTTGCAAATGGCTGATAAATGAACTGCTATACCTGTCGGTATTTGTGAGGATGTGCCTATTGTGGTTGCAAACGTTACTATTTTAACGGACTTTGTTATTATTGATATTCCCAAGGACGATAGTATGTCTATTATTCTTTGTAGACCCTTTTGGAATACTGCAGGGGCTGTTATTGACTGCAACAAAGGCAATGCCACTTTTCATGTTAACGGTAATGAGAATACGGTACACTTTTCGAGGAAACAACCTCAAGTCCATAGTATCAATTCTATTGGAAAAACTTCAACGATTACTATAGGAGGTTTTGAATTCCCTCTTCCTACTGTCAAGAAGAAATATGATATTCTTATCGTTGGGGACATGCATATCCCCGTTGAGGTAACTTAGTGTTATTGGAAAATTCTCTGGTTTCATGTTATTCAGAAAGAGTTTGTCAACAAGACTTGATCAACCTTGTTAGTGGATTCCTTTTGATGAGCATGAGATGGATGAAGTTAGAAAGCACAACTCTCTGACCCTCCTTTTACTTTTTGTTATTTAGATTAAATAAATCAAAAATAGTATTTTCTATCTGTTTTCTGAATTATCCTTGCAATAAAAATACCCCAAAAATAAAAGTTCTCCAAATGTCCTGAAAATTATATATGATTTTTTGTAGAATATTTAAGAATTATTGGCACTGAGAACACACCAGGGGGCCTCACCACCTGGCCACGAGGGTCCAGGGCGCGCCCACCCCCTGAGCACGCCCCTGCCTCATGGACCCCACGTGCCCCCCTCCACTTATTCTCGCACCCACACACTTCGTCTTCCTCCAGAAAAATCATCCACCAGCACAAACCCGAGTTCTAGCTCATCTTGATGCCATTTTCGATCTCATTGCTCAAAGCTCCATTCACAAAACTGCTTTGGGGGATTGTTCTTCGGTATGTGACTCCTCCAATGGTCCAATTAGTGTTTGTTCTGGTTCTTTATTTATTGCAATTTTTTGCTGCTTAGGTGACCCTATTCTTGAGCTTGCATGTCAAATTTATGTGGTCAAAAGTAGTTTTAATGCATGATATGGTCTCTAGGCACTTGTGGGAGTAGTTGCTATCAATCTTGTTGAGTTTGATTCACTTTTATTTTGAGTCACTAAAAATTTCAAAAAAAATTAGAGAAAGAAAATGATGAAGAGATTGTTGAGGGGCTCTTCGAGGCGAACCTCGAAGGATAAGCAAAGTGAAAAGAATAAGAAGCCCAAATACAATCTCCCTCGCGCTGCGGAGGTTCGGCCGTGCGAATGGCCTTGTGATGAGTTCTTGAGAGCAACTGGGATTTATGATGACTTTTATTATTTGACTGAGAATGCAGGCCCCATCGACTTCCTCCGCGACCAGCGCGAACTGTTGGGGAATGTAGTAATTTCAAAAAATTTCCTACGCACACGCAAGATCATGGTGATGCATAGCAACGAGAGGGGAGAGTGTTGTCCACGTACCCTCGTAGACCGAAACCGGAAGCGTTAGCACAACGCGGTTGATGTAGTCGTACGTCTTCACGGCCCGACCGATCAAGCACCGAAACTACGGCACCTCCGAGTTCTAGCACACGTTCAGGTCGATGACGATCCCCGGACTCCGATCCAGCAGAATGTCGGGGAAGAGTTCCGTCAGCACGACGGCATGGTGACGATCTTGATGTTCTACCGTCGCAGGGCTTCGCCTAAGCACCGCTACAATATTATCGAGGATTATGGTGGAGGGGGGCACCGCACACGGCTAAGAGATTAATGATCAATTGTTGTGTGTATGGGGTGCCTGCTGCCTCCGTATATAAAGGAGCAAGGGGGAGGAGGTGCGGCCAGGAAAGGGGTGCGCCAGGAGGAGTCCTACTCCTCCCGAGAGTAGGATCCCCCCTTTCCATGTTGGACTAGGACTTGGGGGGGAAAGAGAGAGAGGGGAAAGGAAAGGGGGCGCCGCCCCCCCTCCTTGTCCAATTCGGACTTGGGGGGAGGGGCGCGCGGCTGCCCCTTGGCCTCCTCTCCTCTTCCTCCACTAGGCCCATTAAGGCCCATTAGGTTACCGGGGGGTTCCGGTAACCTCCCGGTACTCCGGTAAAATGCCGATTTCACCCGGAACACTTCTGATGTCCAAACATAGGCTTCCAATATATCAATCTTCATGTATTGACCATTTCGAGACTCCTCGTCATGTCCGTGATCACATCCAGGACTCCGAACAACCTTCGGTACATCAAATTATATGAACTCATAATGAAACTGTCATCGTAACGTTAAGCGTGCGGACCCTACGGGTTCAAGAACAATGTAGACATGACCAAGACACGTCTCCAGTCAATAACCAATAGCGGAACCTGGATGTTCATATTGGCTCCTACATATTCTATGAAGATCTTTATCGGTCAGACCGCATAACAACATACGTTGTTCCCTTTGTCATCGGTATGTTACTTGCCTGAGATTCGATCGTCCGTATCTCAATACGTAGTTCAATCTCATTACTGGCAAGTCTCTTTACTCGTTCCGTAATACATCATCCCGCAACTAACTTATTAGTTGCAATGCTTGCAAGGCTGAAGTGATGTGCATTACCGAGAGGGCCCAGAGATACCTCTCCGACAATCGGAGTGACAAATCCTAATCTCGAAGTACGCCAACCCAACAAGTACCTTCGGAGACACCTGTAGAGCACCTTTATAATCACCCAGTAACGTTGTGACGTTTGGTAGCACACAAAGTGTTCCTCCGGTAAACTGGAGTTGCATAATCTCATAGTCATACGAACATGTATAAGTTATGAAGAAAGCAATAGCAACAAACTAAACTATCAAGTGCTAAGCAATGGAATGGGTCAAGTGAATCACATCATTCTCCTAATGATGTGATCCCGTTAATCAAATGACAACTCATGTCTATGGCTAGGAAACATTACCATCTTTGATCAACGAGCTAGTCAAGTAGAGGCATACTAGTGACACTCTGTTTGTTTACGTATTCACACATGTATTATGTTTCCGGTTAATACAATTCTAGCATGAATAATAACATTTATCATGATATAAGGAAATAAATAATAACTTTATTATGCCTCTAGGCTATATTTCCTTTAGTCTCCCACTTGCACTAGAGTCAATAATCTAGATTACACAGTAATGATTCTAACACCCATGGAGCCTTGGTGCTGATCATGTTTTGCTCGTGGAAGAGGCTTAGTCAGCGGGTCTGCAACATTCAGATCCGTATGTATCTTGCAAATTTCTATGTCTCCCACTTGGACTAAACCCCGAATGGAATTGAAGCGTCTCTTGATGTGCTTTGTTCTCTAGTGAAATCTGGATTCCTTCGCCAAGGGAATTGCAACAGTATTGTCACAAAATATTTTCATTGGACCCGATGCACTAGGTATGACACCTAGATCGGATATGAAATCCTTCATCTAGACTCCTTCATTTGCTGCTTCCGAAGCAGCTATGTACTCCGCTTCACATGTAGGTCCCGCCATGACGCTTTGTTTAGAACTGCACCAACTGACAGCTCCACCGTTCGACGTAAACACGTATCCTATTTGCGATTTAGAATCGTCCGGAACAGTGTCAAAGCTTGCATCAACGTAACCATTTACAACGAGCTCTTTGTCACCTCCATATACGAGAAACATATCTTTAGTCCTTTTCAGGTACTTCAGGATGTTCTTGACTGCTGTCCAGTGAACCACTCCTAGATTACTTTGGTACCTCCCTGCTAGACTTATAGCAAGGCACACATCAGGTCTGGTACACAGCATTGCATACATGATAGAGCCTATGGCTTAAGCATAGGGAACATCTTTCATTTTCTCTCTATCTTCTGCGGTGGTCGGACATTGAGTCTTACTCAATTTCACACCTTGTAACATAGGTAAGAACCCTTTCCTTGCTTGATCCATTTTGAACTTCTTCAAGACTTTTTCAAAGTATGTGCTTTGTGAATGTCCAATTAAGCGTCTTGATCTATCTCTATAGATCTTAATGCCCAATATGTAAGCAGCTTCACCGAGGTCTTTCATTGAAAAACTCTTATTCAAGTATCCCTTTATGCTATCCAGAAATTCTATATCATTTCCAATCAGTAATATGTCATCCACATATAATATCAGAAATGCTACAGAGCTCCCACTCACTTTCTTGTAAATACAAGCTTCTCCAAAAGTCTGTACAAAACCAAATGCTTCACACTATCAAAGCGTTTATTCCAACTCCGAGAGGCTTGCACCAGTCCATAAATGGATCGCTAGATTTTGCACACTTTGTTAGCTCCCTTTGGATCGACAAAACCTTCTAGTTGCATCATATACAACTCTTCTTCTAGAAATCCATTCAGGAATGCAGTTTTGACATCCATCTGCCAAATTTCATAATCATAAAATGCGGCAATTGCTAACATGATTCGGACAGACTTATCGTAGTCAATCCCTTGAACTTGTCAAAAACCTTTCACAACAAGTCGAGCTTTGTAGACAGTTACATTACCGTCAGCGTCAGTCTTCTTCTTGAAGATCCATTTATTCTCAATTGCTTGCCGATCAATGGGCAAGTCAACCAAAGTCCACACTTTGTTCTCATACATGGATCCCGTCTCAGACTTCATGGCTTCTAGCCATTTTGTGGAATCTGGGCTCACCATCGCTTCTTCATAGTTCGTAGGTTCATCATGATCTAGTAGCATGACTTCCAGAACAGGATTACTCTACCACTCTGGTGCGGATCTTACTCTGGTTGACCTACGAGGTTCGGTAGTAACTTGATCAGAAGTTTTATGATCATTATCATTAGCTTCCTCACTAATTGGTGTAGGTGTCATAGAAACCGGTTTCTGTGATGTACTACTTTCCAATAAGGGAGCAGGTACAGTTACCTCATCAATTTCTACTTCCCTCCCACTCACTTCTTTCGAGAGAAACTCCTTCTCTAGAAAGGATCCATTCTTAGCAACGAATGTCTTGCCTTCGGATCTATGATAGAAGGTGTACCCAACAGTCTCCTTTGGGTATTCTATGAAGACACATTTCTCCGATGTGGGTTCGAGCTTATCAGGTTGAAGTTTTTTCACATAAGCATCGCAGCCCCAAACTTTCAGAAACGACAACTTTGGTTTCTTGCCAAACAACAGTTCATAAGGCGTTGTCTCAACGGATTTCGATGGTGCCCTATTTAACGTGAATGCAGCCGTCTCTAAAGCATAACCCCAAAATGATAGCGGTAAATCAGTAAGAGACATCATAGATCGCACCATATCTAGTAAAGTACAATTACGACGTTCGGACACACCGTTACGCTGTGGTGTTCCGGGTGGCGTGAGTTGCGAAACTATTCCGCATTGTTTCAAATGTAGACAAAACTCGTAACTCAAATATTCTCCTCCATGATCAAATCGTAGAAACTTTATTTTCTTGTTACGATGATTTTCAACTTCACTCTGAAATTCTTTGAACTTTTCAAATGTTTCAGACTTATGCTTCACTAAGTAGATATACCCATATCTGCTTAAATCATCTGTGAAGGTGAGAAAATAACGATATCCGCCACAAGCTTCAACATTCATCGGACCACATACATCTGTATGTATGATTTCCAACAAATCTGTTGCTCTCTCCATAGTACCGGAGAACGGCGTTTTAGTCATCTTGCATATGAGGCACGGTTCGCAAGTACCATGTGATTCATAATCAAGTGATTCCAAAAGTCCATCAGTATGGAGTTTCTTCATGCGCTTTACACTGATATGACCTAAACGGCAGTGCCACAAATAAGTTGCACTATCATTATCAACTCTGCATCTTTTGGTTTCAACATTATGAATATGTGTATCACTACTATCAAGATTCATTAAAAATAGACCACTCTTCAAGGGTGCATGATCATAAAAGATATTACTCATATAAATAGAACAACCATTATTCTCTGATTTAAATGAATAACCGTCTCGCATCAAACAAGATCCAGATATAATATTCATGCTCAACACTGGCACCAAATAACAATTATTTAGGTCTAATACTAATCCCGAAGGTAGATGTAGAGGTAGCATGCCGACTACGATCACATCGAATTTGGAACCATTTCCCACGCGCATCGTCACCTCGTCCTTCGCCAGTGTTCACTTAATCCGTAGTCCCTGTTTCGAGTTGCAAATATTAGCAACAAAACCAGTATCAAATACCCAGGTGCTACTGCGAGCTCTAGTAAGGTACACATCAATAACATGTATATCACATATACCTTTGTTCACCTTGCCATCCTTCTTATCTGCCAAATACTTGGGACAGTTCTGCTTCTAGTGTCCAGTCTGCTTGCAGTAGAAGCACTCAGTTTCAGGCTTAGGTACAGATTTGGGTTTCTTCTCCTGAGCAGCAACTTGCTTGCTGTTCTTCTTGAAGTTCCCCTTCTTCTTCCCTTTGCCCTTTTTCTTGAAACTGGCGGTCTTGTTGACCATCAACACTTGATGCTCCTTCTTGATTTCTACCTCCGCAGCCTTTAGCATTGCGAAGAGCTTGGGAATCGTCTTATCCATCCCTTGCATGTTATAGTTCATCACGAAGCTCTTGTAGCTTGGTTGCAGTGATTGAAGAACTCTGTCAATGACACTATCAATAGGAAGATTAACTCCCAGTTGAGTCAAGTGATTATGATACCCATACATTTTGAGTATATGTTCACTGACAGAACTATTCTCCTCCATCTTGCAGCTATAGAACTTATTGGAGACTTCATATCTCTCAATCTAGGCATTTGCTTGAAATATTAACTTCAACTCCTGGAACATCTGATATGCTCCATGACGTTCAAAACGTCGTTGAAGTCCCGATTCTAAGCCTTAAAGCATGGCACACTGAACTATCGAGTAGTCATCAGCTTTGCTCTGCCAGTCGTTCATAACATCTGGTGTTGCTCCAGCAGTAGGCCTGGCACCCAGCGGTGCTTCCAGGACGTAATTCTTCTGTGCAGCAACAAGGATAATCCTCAAGTTACGGACCCAGTCCGTATAATTGCTACCATCATCTTTCAAATTTGCTTTCTCAAGGAATGCATTAAAATTCAACGGAACAACAACACGGGCCATCTATCTACAATCAAACATAGACAAGCAAGATACTATCAGGTACTAAGTTCATGATAAATTTAAGTTCAATTAATCATATTACTTAAGAACTCCCACTTAGAAAGACATCACTCTAATCTTCTAAGTGATCATGTGATCCAAATCAACTAAACCATAACCGATCATCACGTGAAATGGAGTAGCTTTCAATGGTGAACATCAATATGTTGATCATATCTACTATATGATTCGCGCTCGACCTTTCGGTCTCAGTGTTCTGAGGCCATATCTGCATATGCTAGGCTCGTCAAGTTTAACCTGCGTATTCTGCGTGTGCAAAACTGGCTTGCACCCGTTGTAGATGGACGTAGAGCTTATCACACCCGATCATCATGTGGTGTCTGGGCACCACGGACTTTGGCAACGGTGCATACTCAGGGAGAACACTTTCATCTTGAAATTTAGTGAGAGATCATCTTATAATGCTACCGTCAATCAAAGCAAGATAAGATGCATAAAAGATAAACATCACATGCAATTTATATAAGTGATATGATATGGCCATCATCATCTTGTTCTTGTGATCTCCATCTCCGAAGCACCGTCATGATCACCATCGTCACCGGCACGACACCTTGATCACCATCGTAGCATCGTTGTCGTCTCACCAATTTTATGCTTCTACGACTATCGCTACCGCTTAGTGATAAAGTAAAGCATTACAGGGCGATAGCATTGCATACAATAAAGCGACAACCATATGGCTCCTGCCAGTTGCCGATAACTTGGTTACAAAACATGATCATCTCATACAATAAAGTATAGCATCATGTCTTGACCATATCACATCACAACATGCCCTGCAAAAACAAGTTAGACGTCCTCTACTTTGTTGTTGCAAGTTTTACGTGGCTGCTACGGGCTTAGCAAGAACCGTTCTTACCTACGCATCAAAACCACAACGATAGTTTGTCAAGTTGGTACTGTTTTAACCTTCGTAAGGACCGGGCGTAGCCGCACTCGGTTCAACTAAAGTTGGAGAAACTGACACCCACCAGCCACCTGTGTGCAAAGCACGTCAGTAGAACTAGTCTCGTGTAAGCGTACGCGTAAGTCGGTCCGGGCCGCTTCATCCAACAATACTGCCGAACCAAAGTATGACATGCTGGTAAGCAGTATGACTTGTATCGCCCACAACTCATTTGTGTTCTACTCGTGCATATAACATCAACGCATGAAACCTGGCTCTGATGCCACTGTTGGGGAACGTAGTGTCGTGGTCCTAAGACTGACAGTAGAATAGGGGGGTAGGAATGTAGATACAAGATCCTAGCTATGGAGGAGTTGTACACATGAGTTTATGAGTTCAGGCCCTTCTCGGAGGAAGTAACAGCCCTACGTCTCGGAGCCCAGAGGCGGTCGACTGAATATATGTGTGTGAATTACAGAAAGTGCGAACCCTTGTCCCAGAGGAGGGGGGTGGCTTATATAGAGTGCACCAGGACCCCGGCTCCCCTTCGTTACACAAGGTTCAATGCTCATAAAGCAGGGGCGTTACTGGTAACGTCTACAGTAAAGTATTATAAATGCCCATAATGCTATGGTTTAAGTCCTGACCATTGCAGAGTGGAGGGTTTCTCATCTTCTGGTGGTCGAGTGTCTTCAAGGTGGTCGAGTGAGCACATCTCCACGGTCGAGTGGATGATGGTTTCTCTTCGGCTGCTTCTGATTCTTTATAGAGATGTCCTTGGGGAGGGTATGTTGGACAGATCCATGACCCTACCCTAGGTACATAGCTTCATCATTAGCCCCCGAATGGATTGGGGTTTGAGTGAGGAAGGAGTTGGGAACACTTCCGACCCATTCTTTGTGCTATGAGTATATCTTGTTCTAGAACAATGAGTTGAGGTGACGACGTCGACTCCTTTCTTAGTCGCCTTGGTCCATTCTTGGTTTTTGTCGAGTGAACTTTCATGGTAGAATTCTGAATGATGATGTAGAGGATGTTTGTCTTCAGACTGACAGGTTGTTCTGCTCTCCGCGGATCTCGCGGGATTCGAATTTTGGGAAGTGCGCCAAACGGGCAGAACCGAGGTTATCGGGACGGATTAGGCAAGTCTCCTCGATCCTCGCGCCACCTTTTTCGCCATGTACCGCGCGCGCGACCGTTGCGGGATTTGTTTAGATCATCTGGGTCCACCAGTCAGTCACTCGGGTAGCGACCTTATAAAAGGGCCCGAACCAAGCCTCTGCCCCATGCGCTCCCATTCTCTCTTCTTCTCCTCCTGATCTCTCCGCCACGCTCGCTTTCGTCCTCGTCGCCGGACCTTTGCTCGAGCTCGACCCGTCGCCATGGGGAAGGAGAAGACGGCGGCGCTAGAACGTGCGAAGAAAGCGACCGCGAAGGCGATGGGCAAGCGGACCAGCCGGGGCGAGTCCTCGTCGAGATCTGGCCTGTCGGCGGGCTGGATCGAGGGCGACTGGATCCGCTCGGCAATCACCCAAGACGACCTCGACGACCTGGTGGAGGGGGCACTGATCCCTCACAAGTCGGCTCAGCTCCCGGGGGACGAGACCGAGCCGCAGCCAAGGGAGGGTGAGTGCGTTTTCCTCGCCACCCACGTAAATCACGGATTCTCACTACCTCCCCATCCTATCTTCCGGGTTTTTTTGAACTTCTTTGGGGCTCAGCTCCACCATTTCACTCCAAACACCATGGTCTATCTGGCTGCTTTCGTGTCGATGTGTGAAAACTTCTTGGGCTGTCGACCGCACTAGGGGCTTTTCAAACACATCTTCACTTGCCGCTCTTAGTCGGTCAAAAAGGCCAAGTCGAGTGACGAGAAGACACAAGTGATCCAAATGTGCGGGGGTCTAGGGATCCAGATGAGGAGCAAGAGTACTTTCCCAGCCATGATCCTTCCCGACTCAGTCCGGGGCTGGCAGTCGACTTGGTTCTACTGCAAGGATCAGCCGACCCTGGGTCAGTCGACTGGACTTCCTCCCTTTTCCTTGGCTCGAGTGGAGAAGCCCGCCCCCCTGAAGGTAGTTCCAGAAGAGAAGGCGCAGGTCAAGGTCCTGGTCGAGCGGTTCGTCCAACTTGTCCGCGATGGGGTGACCGGGATGGACCTGCTGGAGGTCTTTCTTGGTCGACGCATCCAACCGCTTCAGGCGCGTGATCATCCGATGTGGATGTATTCTGGGATCGAGGATTCCACTCGGATCCACCCAGAGGATGTCAGCGAGGAGACCTTGGAGAAGTGGTTGAGGGGGATCACCAGCAACAAAGACAACCCCCGGGGGTCTAGGAGGGTGATTCCATTCGACAACTGGCACCAGCCAGAGCAGGTATAATTTTGTTTCGTCAAGTATCTTTCCGACTCACCGTGTGATATCTTGTTTATGGTCGACTGAATTTCCTTTGATCGTTGTCTTTTCAGGCCCTCATCGACATGTACTCAATGCCGAACGGAGTGCAGGACCAAGATGCCGAGGAAGAAGCGAGCGGGGGCGAGAGCGGTGAGGAGCATTCGGATGCCGAGGAGGACGAGGAGAGTGACAAATCGACTGATGACGAAGAAGTCGACTCGCCTCCTCACAGGGAGAGGAGATCCAAACACGCTCACGACCCGGCGAGTGCTCCGGACTTGGTGGCCGCGCCGATTGGTCAGTCTTCGAAGCATCCCAGGACGTCTTCCCCAACGCCAACTGAGAAGGCTCCAAAGCAGTCCAAAGTTGCGCCGCCTCCAATTCCGAAAGCGTCGAAAGCCACCTCCTCCAAACTGCCAAAAGCTTTGCCCAGGATCAAAGTGACCGTTCCTACTATCTCCGGGTAACCATCTGACTTGTCTTTTTCATCGACTCGATTAACTGGGCGTAACCGATTGAATGCGGGTCTTTGCAGTGCTGCTACGTCAGGGACTTCTTCTTTCTAGTACCGGGACGAGGAAATGGAAGATGCGGTAACCTCCAACCCAGGTATAAACTCTTGTGATTTTGTTCTTGATTCTTTGGTCGATTGCGTTCAAGTGGTTCACTCGGGGTCGAATGATCTGCCTTGCAGCTCCACCTAACGTCATAGATCTTCCAGACGATGATGAAGATGTGGCTCTTAAGCCCAGGAAGAGCAAGAAGGTAGCAGCCGGCAGGATGTCTCGGCAAGAACCAACTACAACACCTCCCGTCTGTCAACCTGAGGACGCGGGCAGGGCTTCTGTGACCTTCGCTGCACCCTTGTCGAGTGAGCACCCCGCACCGTTGACTGCACTTGTGATTCCTTCGGCAGTCCAACTCCATGCCACGGAGCTCCAAGCTGCCGCACCTGGGTCGTCTGCTCACTTCTTCACTAGCTACCCCGTCCCGGACAACCAGTCGGAAGCGGCTGCGGAAGCCATTCGACAAGCTGACATGATGATGGAGCGGGTGAAGATAGTGCATGAGAACAGCCAGGCTGCCTACGACGCGAGTGCTGCCCTTCGCGCCAATGTCCAGGTGAGTAAACTTTCTGACTGTTTTTTCTCTGTGAGGAAGTGTTACTCGGAAAAAAAATCTTCTTCTACATAATCTACTGATGTTTGCGTCGAATTAGAGCACCCACTGGGTGTTTTGTTGTTTTTTTGGTGGTTTCAATCTTCCACTCGGTCTGGGCGAGTGGGATCTGAACCGGTGGGGGCACGCTAAGTGCACCCACTGGGTGTAGTCCCCGAGACCGCAGTCGACTGCTGGCAGTTGATTGGGGTCTGAGTTCTTGCTTTTATTTTCTTTTAGTCCTTACAATTGACTTCAGAGGGCCGGTCGAGTAGGATCTGAACCGGTGGGGGCACGCTAAGTGCACCCACTGGGTGTAGTCCCCGAGACCACAGTCGACTGGGGTCTGAACAGTTTTTTTTGACTTGACCCGGGTCTTAATCAGCAGGAGCACGCCAAGTGCACCCACTGGGTGTAGTCCCCGAGACCGCAGTCGACTGTGTGTAGTCGGCTGGGTCTAAGCGATCCTCTTTATGTTTTATCCACTCGGAAGTGAACAATCTTTGATCTTGTCTATTGACACGTCTTTTGCCTTTCACAGAAGTCTTGTACTCTCATTTCCAAGTTTGCTGAACTTGAGGAGAAGCAGAGGCAACTCAACCTCCACTTGGAGTTGGCCCAGCAGAATCTGAAGAAAGCTCAAGACGAAGCTGCTGGTATGGAAGGTAACTGCCTGTCGATTGTCTTTTTAAAACATTTTATCGAGCTCTTGTCTGATCCGATTGCTTCTTTTGCAGAGAAAATGAAGTCGGCTCTGGAGAAGAAGGACTCGGACCTCGCTGCTGCACAGAAGGAAGCCAAAGATAAAACTGCCCTCGCAGACCAGAAGCTGGCTTCAGTCGAAGTACTGGAAGGGGAGCTGACCAAGCTGAAGTCCTGCCTCAACGAGTCCAACCGAGAGGTGAGTTGTCTGAATGAAAAGCTGGAGTCTGCGGTCCACAAGAGGAATGACACAGAGGCTTATCTGAGAACTCTCACCAAGAAGCTTTATCTTATGCTGGAAGGTATTTCTTTTAATTCGACTGTGTTGATGTTTGCGATCGGATCTTGCTCGGTCGATTGACTAATTTTTGGCTGCAGAATTCTGCCAAGACTTCGACGAGGAAACTGGAAGGGTCGAGACAGGTCTAGACCCTACCACTTCTCCAGTCTGTGATGAAACAGCGATGAACGTGCTCCGACTGGAGTCTCGTATCGCTAGCGCCACAAGTTACCTCGAGCGTCTGAAGGAGGTGGTCTCTCGAATCAACTCATCACTCTGGCCGGGGGCGACACTTCAGAATGATTTGGAAACCCTGATGACTCGACTGAACGAGATCCCTGACCGAGTGCAAGAATGGAAGAAATCCTCCGCCCGGTGTGGAGCTGACGTGGCGCTGTCCTTGGTGCGAGTCCATTGCAAGGAGGCTCGTGAAGACAAGCTGGCTGCGCTCAAAGTCGCAAACACCAAAAAGTATGACTTCCAGTCCTTCATGGAGACTTTCATTGCTGCCGCCACTCGGATCGCTGATGGGATCGACCTGGACTCATTCGTGGAGCCTGCCAGCCCTCCTCCGGCCGAGTGAACAAACTTATGTAACTTGAATCTGCTTTAAATTTTCCTCGGAATGCCGAGTGATTGCTGTAACCGTTGAACTCCTTCGGGCTTGATGCCCGAGTACTTTGGATTTGCTACTTGGAACCTTTAGGATTTATCTGAATTTGGTTTATTTCTGAATGTGCTTGTGTTTGCCTTCGAATGGACTTTGCTCACTGCTCGGAACACTTTGTAGCTCCGAAGAGGAAGGTTGCAGTCGACCTGCACCTCGTCATCCTTGCAGATAGGGATGGAGTGGACGTTGTACTTGTGCCGTAGCTCCGAAGAAGAAGGTTGCAGTCGACCTGCACCTCGTCATCGTTGCGGATAGGGATGGAGCGGACGTTGTACTTGTGCCGTAGTTCTGAAGAGGAAGGTTGCAGTCGACCTGCACCTCGTCATCCTTGCGGATAGGGATGGAACGGACATTGTATGTGCCGTAGCTCCGAAGAAGAAGGTTGCAGTCGACCTGCACCTCGTCATCCTTGCGGATAGGGATGGAGCAGACGTCGTACTTGTGCCGTAGCTCTGAAGAAGAAGGTTGCAGTCGACCTGCACCTCGTCATCCTTGCGGATAGGGATGGAGCGGACGTCGTACTTATGCCATAGCTCCGAAGAAGAAGGTTGCAGCTGACCTGCACCTCGTCATCCTTGCGGATAGGGATGGAGCGAACATTGTACTTGTGCCGTAGCTCCGAAGAGGAATGTTGCAGTCAACCTGCACCTCGTCGTCCTTGCGGATAGGGGTATGTTTCAAACTTAGGCGAGTACTGGACTGCAGCTAAGCCTCCGAGCGGGAGGATTGCTCTTCACTCAGTAGGATTTTCTTCAAACTTAGGCGAGTACCCGACTGCGGCTAAGCCTCCTAGTGAGAGAACCTAGGCGAGTGCTGGACTGCAGCTAAGCCCCCCGAGTGGGAGGATGGCTCTCCACTCGGTAGGATTTTTTCACACTTAGGCGAGTACTGGACTGTAGCTAAGCTTCCTAGTGAGAGAACTTAGGCGAGTGCTGGACTGCAGCTAAGCCCCCGAGTGGGAGGATTGCTCTCCACAAGGTAGGATTTTTTCAAACTTAGGCGAGTACTGGACTGCAGCTAAGCCTCCTAGTGAGAGAACTTAGGCGAGTGCTAGACTGTAGCTAAGCCCCCAAGTGGGAGGATTGCTCTCCACTCGGTAGGATTTTTTCAAACTTAGGCGAGTACTGGACTGCAGCTAAGCCTCCTAGTGAGAGAACTTCGGCGAGTGCTGGACTACAGCTAAGCCTCCTAGTGAGAGAACTTAGGCGAGTGCTGGACTGCAGCTAAGCCCCCGAGTGGGAGGATTGCTCTCCACTCGATAGGATTTTTTCAAACTTAGGCGAGTACTGGACTACATCTAAACCTCCTAGTGAGAAAACTCAGGCGAGTGCTGGACTGCAGCTAAGCCCCCGAGTAGGAGGATTGCTCTCCACTCAGTAGGATTTTTTCAAACTTTGGCGAGTAATGGACTGCGGCTAAGCCTCCTAGTGAGAGAACTTAGGCGAGTGCTGGACTGCAGCTATGCCCTCGAGTGGGAGGATTGCTCTCCACTCGGTAGGATTTTTTCAAACTTAGGCGAGTACTGGACTACGGCTAAGCCTCCTAATGAGAGAACTTTGGCGAGTGCTGGACTGCAGCTAAGCCCCCAAGTGGGAGGATTGCTCTCCACTCGGTAGGATTTTTTCAAACTTAGGCGAGTACTGGACTGCAGCTAAGCCTCCTAGTGAGATAACTTAGGCGAGTGCTGGACTGTAGCTAAGCCCCCGAGTGGGAGGATTGCTCTCCACTCGGTAGGATTTTTTCAAACTTAGGCGAGTACTGGACTGCAGCTAAGCCTCCTAGTGAGAGAACTTCGGCGAGTGCTGGACTGCAGCTCAGCACCCAAGTGGGAGGATTGCTCTCCACTCGGTAGGATTTTTCAAACTTAGGCGAGTACTGGACTGCAGCTATGCCTCCTAGTGAGAGAACTTAGGCGAGTGCTGGATTGCCGCTAAGCCCCCGAGTGGGAGGATTGCTCTCCACTCGGTAGGATTTTTTCAAACTTAGGCGAGTACTGGACTACAGCTAACCCTCCTAGTGAGAGAACTTAGGCGAGTGCTGGACTGCAGCTAAGCCCCCGAGTGGGAGGATTGCTCTCCACTCGGTAGGATTTTTTCGAACTTAGGCGAGTACTGGACTGCAGCTAAGCCTCCTAGTGAGAGAACTTCGGCGAGTGCTGGACTGCAGCTAAGCCCCCAAGTGGGAGGATTGCTCTCCACTCGGTAGGATTTTTCAAACTTAGGCAAGTACTGGACTACAACTAAGCCTCCTAGTGAGAGAACTTAGGCGAGTGCTGGACTGCAGCTAAGCCCCCGAGTGGGAGGATTGCTCTCCACTCGGTAGGATTTTTTCAAACTTAGGCGAGCACTGGATTGCAGCTAAGCCTCCTAGTGAGAGAACTTAGGCGAGTGCTGGACTGCCGCTAAGCCCCCGAGTGGGAGGATTGCTCTCCACTCGGTAGGATTTTTTCAAAATTAGGCGAGAACTGGACTGCAGCTAAGCCTCCTAGTGAGATAACTTAGGCGAGTGCTGGACTGCAGCTAAGCCCCCGAGTGGGAGGATTGCTCTCCACTCGATAGGATTTTTTCAAACTTAGGCGAGTACTGGACTACATCTAAGCCTCCTAGTGAGAAAACTCAGGCGAGTGCTGGACTGCAGCTAAGCCCCCGAGTAGGAGGATTGCTCTCCACTCAGTAGGATTTTTTCAAACTTTGGCGAGTAATGGACTGCGGCTAAGCCTCCTAGTGAGAGAACTTAGGCGAGTGCTGGACTGCAGCTATGCCCTCGAGTGGGAGGATTGCTCTCCACTCGGTAGGATTTTTTCAAACTTAGGCGAGTACTGGACTGCGGCTAAGCCTCCTAGTGAGAGAACTTCGGCGAGTGCTGGACTGCAGCTAAGCCCCCAAGTGGGAGGATTGCTCTCCACTCGATAGGATTTTTTCAAACTTAGGCGAGTACTGGACTGCGGCTAAGCCTCCTAGTGAGAGAACTTCGGCGAGTGCTGGACTGCAGCTAAGCCCCCAAGTGGGAGGATTGCTCTCCACTCGATAGGATTTTTTCAAACTTAGGCGAGTACTGGACTGCAGCTAAGCCTCCGAGCGGGAGGATTGCTCTTCACTCAGTAGGATTTTCTTCAAACTTAGGCGAGTACCCGACTGCGGCTAAGCCTCCTAGTGAGAGAACCTAGGCGAGTGCTGGACTGCAGCTAAGCCCCCCGAGTGGGAGGATGGCTCTCCACTCGGTAGGATTTTTTCACACTTAGGCGAGTACTGGACTGTAGCTAAGCTTCCTAGTGAGAGAACTTAGGCGAGTGCTGGACTGCAGCTAAGCCCCCGAGTGGGAGGATTGCTCTCCACAAGGTAGGATTTTTTCAAACTTAGGCGAGTACTGGACTGCAGCTAAGCCTCCTAGTGAGAGAACTTAGGCGAGTGCTAGACTGTAGCTAAGCCCCCAAGTGGGAGGATTGCTCTCCACTCGGTAGGATTTTTTCAAACTTAGGCGAGTACTGGACTGCAGCTAAGCCTCCTAGTGAGAGAACTTCGGCGAGTGCTGGACTACAGCTAAGCCTCCTAGTGAGAGAACTTAGGCGAGTGCTGGACTGCAGCTAAGCCCCCGAGTGGGAGGATTGCTCTCCACTCGATAGGATTTTTTCAAACTTAGGCGAGTACTGGACTACATCTAAACCTCCTAGTGAGAAAACTCAGGCGAGTGCTGGACTGCAGCTAAGCCCCCGAGTAGGAGGATTGCTCTCCACTCAGTAGGATTTTTTCAAACTTTGGCGAGTAATGGACTGCGGCTAAGCCTCCTAGTGAGAGAACTTAGGCGAGTGCTGGACTGCAGCTATGCCCTCGAGTGGGAGGATTGCTCTCCACTCGGTAGGATTTTTTCAAACTTAGGCGAGTACTGGACTACGGCTAAGCCTCCTAATGAGAGAACTTTGGCGAGTGCTGGACTGCAGCTAAGCCCCCAAGTGGGAGGATTGCTCTCCACTCGGTAGGATTTTTTCAAACTTAGGCGAGTACTGGACTGCAGCTAAGCCTCCTAGTGAGATAACTTAGGCGAGTGCTGGACTGTAGCTAAGCCCCCGAGTGGGAGGATTGCTCTCCACTCGGTAGGATTTTTTCAAACTTAGGCGAGTACTGGACTGCAGCTAAGCCTCCTAGTGAGAGAACTTCGGCGAGTGCTGGACTGCAGCTCAGCACCCAAGTGGGAGGATTGCTCTCCACTCGGTAGGATTTTTCAAACTTAGGCGAGTACTGGACTGCAGCTAAGCCTCCTAGTGAGAGAACTTAGGCGAGTGCTGGATTGCCGCTAAGCCCCCGAGTGGGAGGATTGCTCTCCACTCGGTAGGATTTTTTCAAACTTAGGCGAGTACTGGACTACAGCTAACCCTCCTAGTGAGAGAACTTAGGCGAGTGCTGGACTGCAGCTAAGCCCCCGAGTGGGAGGATTGCTCTCCACTCGGTAGGATTTTTTCGAACTTAGGCGAGTACTGGACTGCAGCTAAGCCTCCTAGTGAGAGAACTTCGGCGAGTGCTGGACTGCAGCTAAGCCCCCAAGTGGGAGGATTGCTCTCCACTCGGTAGGATTTTTCAAACTTAGGCAAGTACTGGACTACAACTAAGCCTCCTAGTGAGAGAACTTAGGCGAGTGCTGGACTGCAGCTAAGCCCCCGAGTGGGAGGATTGCTCTCCACTCGGTAGGATTTTTTCAAACTTAGGCGAGCACTGGATTGCAGCTAAGCCTCCTAGTGAGAGAACTTAGGCGAGTGCTGGACTGCCGCTAAGCCCCCGAGTGGGAGGATTGCTCTCCACTCGGTAGGATTTTTTCAAAATTAGGCGAGAACTGGACTGCAGCTAAGCCTCCTAGTGAGATAACTTAGGCGAGTGCTGGACTGCAGCTAAGCCCCCGAGTGGGAGGATTGCTCTCCACTCGATAGGATTTTTTCAAACTTAGGCGAGTACTGGACTACATCTAAGCCTCCTAGTGAGAAAACTCAGGCGAGTGCTGGACTGCAGCTAAGCCCCCGAGTAGGAGGATTGCTCTCCACTCAGTAGGATTTTTTCAAACTTTGGCGAGTAATGGACTGCGGCTAAGCCTCCTAGTGAGAGAACTTAGGCGAGTGCTGGACTGCAGCTATGCCCTCGAGTGGGAGGATTGCTCTCCACTCGGTAGGATTTTTTCAAACTTAGGCGAGTACTGGACTGGGGCTAAGCCTCCTAGTGAGAGAACTTCGGCGAGTGCTGGACTGCAGCTAAGCCCCCAAGTGGGAGGATTGCTCTCCACTCGATAGGATTTTTTCAAACTTAGGCGAGTACTGGACTGCAGCTAAGCCTCCTAGTGAGATAACTTAGGCGAGTGCTGGACTGTAGCTAAGCCCCCGAGTGGGAGGATTGCTCTCCACTCGGTAGGATTTTTTCAAAATTAGGCGAGTACTGGACTGCAACTAAGCCTCCTAGTGAGAGAACTTCGGCGAGTGCTGGACTGCAGCTCAGCACCCAAGTGGGAGGATTGCTCTCCACTCGGTAGGATTTTTCAAACTTAGGCGAGTACTGGACTGCAGCTAAGCCTCCTAGTGAGAGAACTTAGGCGAGTGCTGGATTGCCGCTAAGCCCCCGAGTGGGAGGATTGTTCTCCACTCGGTAGGATTTTTTCAAACTTAGGCGAGTACTGGAATGCAGCTAACCCTCCTAGTGAGAGAACTTAGGCGAGTGCTGGACTGCAGCTAAGCCCCCGAGTGGGAGGATTGCTCTCCACTCGGTAGGATTTTTTCGAACTTAGGCGAGTACTGGACTGCAGCTAAGCCTCCTAGTGAGAGAACTTCGGCGAGTGCTGGACTGCAGCTAAGCCCCCAAGTGGGAGGATTGCTCTCCACTCGGTAGGATTTTTCAAACTTAGGCAAGTACTGGACTACAACTAAGCCTCCTAGTGAGAGAACTTAGGCGAGTGCTGGACTGCAGCTAAGCCCCCGAGTGGGAGGATTGCTCTCCACTCGGTAGGATTTTTTCAAACTTAGGCGAGCACTGGATTGCAGCTAAGCCTCCTAGTGAGAGAACTTAGGCGAGTGCTGGACTGCAGCTATGCCCTCGAGTGGGAGGATTGCTCTCCACTCGGTAGGATTTTTTCAAACTTAGGCGAGTACTGGACTACGGCTAAGCCTCCTAATGAGAGAACTTTGGCGAGTGCTGGACTGCAGCTAAGCCCCCAAGTGGGAGGATTGCTCTCCACTCGGTAGGATTTTTTCAAACTTAGGCGAGTACTGGACTGCAGCTAAGCCTCCTAGTGAGATAACTTAGGCGAGTGCTGGACTGTAGCTAAGCCCCCGAGTGGGAGGATTGCTCTCCACTCGGTAGGATTTTTTCAAACTTAGGCGAGTACTGGACTGCAGCTAAGCCTCCTAGTGAGAGAACTTCGGCGAGTGCTGGACTGCAGCTCAGCACCCAAGTGGGAGGATTGCTCTCCACTCGGTAGGATTTTTCAAACTTAGGCAAGTACTGGACTGCAGCTAAGCCTCCTAGTGAGAGAACTTAGGCGAGTGCTGGATTGCCGCTAAGCCCCCGAGTGGGAGGATTGCTCTCCACTCGGTAGGATTTTTTCAAACTTAGGCGAGTACTGGACTACAGCTAACCCTCCTAGTGAGAGAACTTAGGCGAGTGCTGGACTGCAGCTAAGCCCCCGAGTGGGAGGATTGCTCTCCACTCGGTAGGATTTTTTCGAACTTAGGCGAGTACTGGACTGCAGCTAAGCCTCCTAGTGAGAGAACTTCGGCGAGTGCTGGACTGCAGCTAAGCCCCCAAGTGGGAGGATTGCTCTCCACTCGGTAGGATTTTTCAAACTTAGGCAAGTACTGGACTACAACTAAGCCTCCTAGTGAGAGAACTTAGGCGAGTGCTGGACTGCAGCTAAGCCCCCGAGTGGGAGGATTGCTCTCCACTCGGTAGGATTTTTTCAAACTTAGGCGAGCACTGGATTGCAGCTAAGCCTCCTAGTGAGAGAACTTAGGCGAGTGCTGGACTGCCGCTAAGCCCCCGAGTGGGAGGATTGCTCTCCACTCGGTAGGATTTTTTCAAAATTAGGCGAGAACTGGACTGCAGCTAAGCCTCCTAGTGAGATAACTTAGGCGAGTGCTGGACTGCAGCTAAGCCCCCGAGTGGGAGGATTGCTCTCCACTCGATAGGATTTTTTCAAACTTAGGCGAGTACTGGACTACATCTAAGCCTCCTAGTGAGAAAACTCAGGCGAGTGCTGGACTGCAGCTAAGCCCCCGAGTAGGAGGATTGCTCTCCACTCAGTAGGATTTTTTCAAACTTTGGCGAGTAATGGACTGCGGCTAAGCCTCCTAGTGAGAGAACTTAGGCGAGTGCTGGACTGCAGCTATGCCCTCGAGTGGGAGGATTGCTCTCCACTCGGTAGGATTTTTTCAAACTTAGGCGAGTACTGGACTGCGGCTAAGCCTCCTAGTGAGAGAACTTCGGCGAGTGCTGGACTGCAGCTAAGCCCCCAAGTGGGAGGATTGCTCTCCACTCGATAGGATTTTTTCAAACTTAGGCGAGTACTGGACTGCAGCTAAGCCTCCTAGTGAGATAACTTAGGCGAGTGCTGGACTGTAGCTAAGTCCCCGAGTGGGAGGATTGCTCTCCACTCGGTAGGATTTTTTCAAAATTAGGCGAGTACTGGACTGCAACTAAGCCTCCTAGTGAGAGAACTTCGGCGAGTGCTGGACTGCAGCTCAGCACCCAAGTGGGAGGATTGCTCTCCACTCGGTAGGATTTTTCAAACTTAGGCGAGTACTGGACTGCAGCTAAGCCTCCTAGTGAGAGAACTTAGGCGAGTGCTGGATTGCCGCTAAGCCCCCGAGTGGGAGGATTGTTCTCCACTCGGTAGGATTTTTTCAAACTTAGGCGAGTACTGGAATGCAGCTAACCCTCCTAGTGAGAGAACTTAGGTGAGTGCTGGACTGCAGCTAAGCCCCCGAGTGGGAGGATTGCTCTCCACTCGGTAGGATTTTTTCGAACTTAGGCGAGTACTGGACTGCAGCTAAGCCTCCTAGTGAGAGAACTTCGGCGAGTGCTGGACTGCAGCTAAGCCCCCAAGTGGGAGGATTGCTCTCCACTCGGTAGGATTTTTCAAACTTAGCCAAGTACTGGACTACAACTAAGCCTCCTAGTGAGAGAACTTAGGCGAGTGCTGGACTGCAGCTAAGCCCCCGAGTGGGAGGATTGCTCTCCACTCGGTAGGATTTTTTCAAACTTAGGCGAGCACTGGATTGCAGCTAAGCCTCCTAGTGAGAGAACTTAGGCGAGTGCTGGACTGCAGCTATGCCCTCGAGTGGGAGGATTGCTCTCCACTCGGTAGGATTTTTTCAAACTTAGGCGAGTACTGGACTACGGCTAAGCCTCCTAATGAGAGAACTTTGGCGAGTGCTGGACTGCAGCTAAGCCCCCAAGTGGGAGGATTGCTCTCCACTCGGTAGGATTTTTTCAAACTTAGGCGAGTACTGGACTGCAGCTAAGCCTCCTAGTGAGATAACTTAGGCGAGTGCTGGACTGTAGCTAAGCCCCCGAGTGGGAGGATTGCTCTCCACTCGGTAGGATTTTTTCAAACTTAGGCGAGTACTGGACTGCAGCTAAGCCTCCTAGTGAGAGAACTTCGGCGAGTGCTGGACTGCAGCTCAGCACCCAAGTGGGAGGATTGCTCTCCACTCGGTAGGATTTTTCAAACTTAGGCGAGTACTGGACTGCAGCTAAGCCTCCTAGTGAGAGAACTTAGGCGAGTGCTGCATTGCCGCTAAGCCCCCGAGTGGGAGGATTGCTCTCCACTCGGTAGGATTTTTTCAAACTTAGGCGAGTACTGGACTACAGCTAACCCTCCTAGTGAGAGAACTTAGGCGAGTGCTGGACTGCAGCTAAGCCCCCGAGTGGGAGGATTGCTCTCCACTCGGTAGGATTTTTTCGAACTTAGGCGAGTACTGGACTGCAGCTAAGCCTCCTAGTGAGAGAACTTCGGCGAGTGCTGGACTGCAGCTAAGCCCCCAAGTGGGAGGATTGCTCTCCACTCGGTAGGATTTTTCAAACTTAGGCAAGTACTGGACTACAACTAAGCCTCCTAGTGAGAGAACTTAGGCGAGTGCTGGACTGCAGCTAAGCCCCCGAGTGGGAGGATTGCTCTCCACTCGGTAGGATTTTTTCAAACTTAGGCGAGCACTGGATTGCAGCTAAGCCTCCTAGTGAGAGAACTTAGGCGAGTGCTGGACTGCCGCTAAGCCCCCGAGTGGGAGGATTGCTCTCCACTCGGTAGGATTTTTTCAAAATTAGGCGAGAACTGGACTGCAGCTAAGCCTCCTAGTGAGATAACTTAGGCGAGTGCTGGACTGCAGCTAAGCCCCCGAGTGGGAGGATTGCTCTCCACTCGATAGGATTTTTTCAAACTTAGGCGAGTACTGGACTACATCTAAGCCTCCTAGTGAGAAAACTCAGGCGAGTGCTGGACTGCAGCTAAGCCCCCGAGTAGGAGGATTGCTCTCCACTCAGTAGGATTTTTTCAAACTTTGGCGAGTAATGGACTACGGCTAAGCCTCCTAGTGAGAGAACTTAGGCGAGTGCTGGACTGCAGCTATGCCCTCGAGTGGGAGGATTGCTCTCCACTCGGTAGGATTTTTTCAAACTTAGGCGAGTACTGGACTGCGGCTAAGCCTCCTAGTGAGAGAACTTCGGCGAGTGCTGGACTGCAGCTAAGCCCCCAAGTGGGAGGATTGCTCTCCACTCGATAGGATTTTTTCAAACTTAGGCGAGTACTGGACTGCAGCTAAGCCTCCTAGTGAGATAAGTTAGGCGAGTGCTGGACTGTAGCTAAGCCCCCGAGTGGGAGGATTGCTCTCCACTCGGTAGGATTTTTTCAAAATTAGGCGAGTACTGGACTGCAACTAAGCCTCCTAGTGAGAGAACTTCGGCGAGTGCTGGACTGCAGCTCAGCACCCAAGTGGGAGGATTGCTCTCCACTCGGTAGGATTTTTCAAACTTAGGCGAGTACTGGACTGCAGCTAAGCCTCCTAGTGAGAGAACTTAGGCGAGTGCTGGATTGCCGCTAAGCCCCCGAGTGGGAGGATTTTTCTCCACTCGGTAGGATTTTTTCAAACTTAGGCGAGTACTGGAATGCAGCTAACCCTCCTAGTGAGAGAACTTAGGCGAGTGCTGGACTGCAGCTAAGCCCCCGAGTGGGAGGATTGCTCTCCACTCGGTAGGATTTTTTCGAACTTAGGCGAGTACTGGACTGCAGCTAAGCCTCCTAGTGAGAGAACTTCGGCGAGTGCTGGACTGCAGCTAAGCCCCCAAGTGGGAGGATTGCTCTCCACTCGGTAGGATTTTTCAACTTAGCCAAGTACTGGACTACAACTAAGCCTCCTAGTGAGAGAACTTAGGCGAGTGCTAGACTGCAGCTAAGCCCCCGAGTGGGAGGATTGCTCTCCACTCGGTAGGATTTTTTCAAACTTAGGCGAGCACTGGATTGCAGCTAAGCCTCCTAGTGAGAGAACTTAGGCGAGTGCTGGACTGCCGCTAAGCCCCCGAGTGGGAGGATTGCTCTCCACCGGTAGGATTTTTTCAAAATTAGGCGAGAACTGGACTGCAGCTAAGCCTCCTAGTGAGATAACTTAGGCGAGTGCTGGACTGCAGCTAAGCCCCCGAGTGGGAGGATTGCTCTCCACTCGATAGGATTTTTTCAAACTTAGGCGAGTATTGGACTACATCTAAGCCTCCTAGTGAGAAAACTCAGGCGAGTGCTGGACTGCAGATAAGCCCCCGAGTAGGAGGATTGCTCTCCACTCGGTAGGATTTTCTTCAAACTTAGGCGAGTACCCGACTGCGGCTAAGCCTCCTAGTGAGAGAACCCAGGCGAGTGTTGGACTGCAGCTAAGCCCCCCGAGTGGGAGGATGGCTCTCCACTCGATAGGATTTTTTCACACTTAGGTGAGTACTAGACTGTAGCTAAGCTTCCTAGTGAGAGAACTTAGGCGAGTGCTGGACTGCAGCTAAGCCCCCGAGTGGGAGGATTGCTCTCCACTCGGTAGGATTTTTTCAAACTTAGGTGAGTACTAGACTGCAGCTAAGCCTCCTAGTGAGAGAACTTAGGCGAGTGCTGGACTGCCGCTAAGCCCCCGAGTGGGAGGATTGCTCTCCACTCGGTAGGATTTTTTCAAACTTAGGCGAGTACTGGACTGGAGCTAAGCCTCCTAGTGAGATAACTTAGGCGAGTGCTGGACTGCAGCTAAGCCCCCGAGTGGGAGGATTGCTCTCCACTCGATAGGATTTTTTCAAACTTAGGCGAGTACTGGACTGCAGCCAAGCCTCCTAGTAAGAGAACTTAGGCGAGTGCTGGACTGCCGCTAAGCCCCCGAGTGGGAGGATTTCTCTCCACTCGGTAGGATTTTTTCAAACTTAGGCGAAACGGATTCGCGACTAAGCCCACCCACTGGGGGATTTCAGAAGTAAATAAGAAAACAACAATCGAATGACAGGACCATAAGCTCTTGTGTTTGATAAACAAATTACAAAAGGTGTTTCTTATTACACTTTATTCAAACGAGTGCTTAAGTGTAAAAGGGGCGGAGCAGCTCCGTGTTCCATGCCCGTGGCTCGTCTTTCTGATGCTTAATACTGTAAATATGGTATGCTCCATTGTGAAGAACTTTGGTGACGATGAAGGGGCCTTCCCAAGTCGGGGCGAGCTTGTGTGGTTTCTGCTGATCCACTCGAAGAACCAGGTCTCCTTCTTGAAAGGCTCAACCGCTCACATTTCTGGCATGGAATCAACGCAAGTCTTGCTGATAAATGGTCGAGCGGATCAAGGCCATCTCTCTTTCCTCCTCTAAGAGATCGACTGAATCTTGCCAGGCCTGCTCTGCTTCCTCTTCGGAGAAGAGCTCAACTCGGGGTGCATTGTGGAGCAGGTCACTTGGCAGGACAGCTTCGACTCCATAGACTAAGAAGAAAGGAGTTCGTCCGGTCGACCGATTAGGAGTTGTCCTTAAACCCCACAGAACTGAAGGAAGTTCATCAACCCAAGCACCTGCTGCGTGTTTGAGATCACGCATCAGTCGGGGTTTTAGTCCTTTGAGAATTAGGCCATTTGCTCTTTCTGCCTGTCCGTTCGACTGCGGGTGAGCGACGGAAGCATAATCGACTCGAGTGCCCTGAGAGGCGCAGAAAACTCTGAACTCATCAGAATCGAAGTTCGATCCGTTGTCCGTGATGATGTTGTGCGGGACTCCATATCTGAATGTCAATTTTCTGATAAAACTAACAGCAGTGCTTGCATCAAGGTTCTTGATAGGTTTAGCTTCGATCCATTTGGTAAACTTGTCGACTACAACGAACACATGAGTGAAGCCGCTCCTGCCAGTTCTCAGTGGTCCAACCATATCCAGTCCCCAAACAGCAAAGGGCCAGATGAGGGGGATGGTCTTCAAGGCTGACGCTGGCTTGTGAGACATGTCGGAGTAAAATTGGCAGCCTTCACATCTGTCGACTATATCTTTCGCCATTTCATTTGCTCATGGCCAATAGAATCCAGCTCGGTATGCTTTAGCCACAACGGCCCGAGAGGACGCATGATGACCACAGGTCCCCGAGTGGATGTCATTGAGGATCATTCGACCTTCTTCTGGTGTTATGCATTTCTGACCGACTCCAGTCACGCTTTCCCTGAACAGCTGCCCTCTTATCATAGTAAAGGCCTTGGATCGACGGACGATCTGTCAAGCCTCTTCTTCATCTTCTGGGAGTTCTTTCCTGAGGATGAACGCAATGTAGGGCACCGTCCAGTCGGGAGTTATGGCCAGAACCTCCATGATCAGGTCGACCACGGCTGGGACCTCGACTTCAGTCAGATCTGTGGCGCTCTTAGGTTGCGGGGGCTCTTTAGTGAAAGGATCTTCTTGAACTGTCGGCGAGTGAATATGCTCTAAAAACACATTGCTGGGAATGGCTTCTCTCTTGGAACCTATCTTTGCCAAATCATCGGCTGCTTGATTTTTCAGTCGGGGTATGTGATGGAGTTCTAATCCCTCAAACTTCTTCTCAAGCTTTCTCACCGCATTGCAGTAACCAGTCATGGATGGGCTTCTGACGTCTCACTCCTTCATCACTTGATTAACTACCAAACCTAAGTCGCCATAGACCATGAGGCGACGGACGCCGAGTGAGATGGCCGTGCGCAACCCATACAGGAGTGCTTCATATTCTGCTTCATTATTGGAGGAATCAAAGTGAATCTAGAGGACATATCTGAGCCTATCTCCTCAAGGGGATACCAGAACTACCCCAGCACCAGACCCATTCAGCATCTTGGATCCGTCAAAGAACATTGTCCAGTGCGCCGAGTGAACTTGAGTCGGCAGTTGATGTTCGATCCACTAGGCGAGGAAATCTGCTATTGCTTGGGACTTGATAGCTTTCTTTGCCTCAAACTTGATATCCAAGGGAAGGAGTTCAATCGCCCATTTGGCCACTCGACCAGTTGCATCCCTGTTGTGCAGAATCTCTGACAATGGAGCGTCGCTGACAACTGTAACAGAGTGATCTGAGAAATAGTGTGAAACCTTCTTTGTGGTCATGTAAATCCCATAGACAAGCTTTTGATAGTGAGGATATCTCTGCTTTGACGGGGTCAGGACTTCAGAAATATAATAAACTGGGCATTGAACCTTATAAGCTTTTCCTTCTTCTTCTCGCTCGACCGTAAGTACTGTACTGACGACTTGTCCAGTGGCTGCTATATAAAGCAGTAGAGGCTCTTTGCTGATTGGAGCAGCAAGCACCGGCTAGGTGGAAAGCAGGGTTTTTAGCTCTGCAAATGCTGTATCAGCTTCTGGGGTCCACTCGAACTTATCTGATTTCTTCATCAGTCGGTAAAGAGGCAGCGCCTTTTCACCGAGGCGAGAAATGAATCGACTTAGGGCGGCCAAGCAACCAGTAAGCTTCTGGACATCATGCACACGCACAGGGCGTTTCATTCGGAGTATAGCGCCTACTTTCTCTGGGTTAGCATCGATTCCTCGTTCGGAAACAAGAAAACTGAGTAACTTTCCGCCTGGGACTCCAAACGTGCACTTTGATGGATTGATCTTGATATCATACCTTCTGAGGTTGGCAAAGGTTTCAGCAAGGTCAGTCAGTAGGTCGGAACCTTTACGCGACTTGACCACAATGTCATCCATGTATGCTTCCACATTCCGACTGATCTGAGTGAGCAGGCACTTCTGAATCATCTGCGTGAATGTGGCTCCGGCGTTCTTCAAACCGAATGGCATTGTGACATAACAGAAGCACCCAAACGGGGTGATAAAAGTTGTCTTTATTTCGTCGGGTCCGTACAGACGGATCTGGTGGTACCTGAAGTAGGCGTCCAAAAAGGACAAAGGCTCGCACCCAGCAGTCGAGTCGACTATCTGGTCGATGCGAGGGAGAGGGAAGTGATCTTTCGGGCAGGCCCGATTGATATGCTTGAAATCAATACACATGCAAAGTGAGTCGTCTTTCTTTGGGACCATGACAATATTGGCTAGCCACTTGGAGTGGTAAATCTCTCAGATAAACTCAGTAGCCAAAAGCCGAGCCACCTCTTCACCGATTGCTTTTCTTTTCTAGAAGGCGGACCGTCGAAGATGCTCTTTGACTGGTTTCACTTTTGGGTCGACTCGCAAACGATGCTCAGCCAGTCCCCTGGGAACATCCGGCATGTCAGAGGGCTTCCATGCAAAGATGTCCCAGTTCTCACGGAGGAACTGGATGAGCGCTTCTTCGTATTTGGAGTCTAGTGTGGTTGAAATGTGAGTCGGAGCTGCATTGGGATCCTTCGGGTGAATGTCAATCGACTTCGTTTCACCAGACGACTGGAACGCCGAATCTGTGGTTGGCTTCTTGGCACGCAACAAGTCACTCGGATCTACATTTTTCTGGTATTCCTGCAATTCTACCACGGCCATCTGCGCATCGGCGATCTTTGAGCCCTTCTGGAAGCACTCTTCTGCCTTCTTCTAATTACCAGAGATAGTGATCACTCCTCTGGGACTAGGCATCTTCAGTTTGAGGTACACGTAACATGGTTGAGACATAAATCATGCATAAGCTGGCCTGCCTAGAATTGCATGATAGGCACTTTGGAAATCCACAACTTCAAACGTCAACTTTTCTTTGCGGTAATTTTTGGAATCACCGAAAACCACGTACAGTGCAATTTGACCGAGGGATACAGCCTTCTTGCCTGGAATGACACCATGGAAACTCATATGGCTTTCACTGAGTCTGGACATCGGAATGCCCATTCCTTTCAACGTTTCTGCATACAAAATGTTCAGGCCACTACCACCGTCCATCAGGACCTTTGTCAGTCAAGTGCCTTCGACCACCGGGTCAACCACCAGTGCCTGCCTCCCAGGGGTGGCAATGTGCGCCGGATGATCAGACTGGTCGAATGTAATGGTAGTCTGCGACCACTTCAAGTAACTGGGTGTCGCCGGAGCGACCATGTTCACTTCCCTGTTGATGACTTTCAATCGACTTTTGCTCTCGACATCAGCAAAAATCATCAGAGTGGAATTCACGTGGGGATAACCATCGTCATCCTCTCCCTCATCATCAGCCTTGTCTGCCTCCTTCTCCTTTTCCTTGGGCTGTTTCTCTCGGAACTTCTGGATTAGGAGTCTACACTGTCGAGTGGTGTGCTTCGGGTAAATGAAATTACCTTCTTCATCTTTTTTGGTGTGGATATGGCACGACAGATCCAACACATCATTTCCATCTTGATCTTGTACTTTCTTGGGGTTCCACGACCCCTTGGGCTTCCCCTTGAACTTTCCTTGAACCATAGCCAAGGCTTCACCAGGAGCAGCCGGCTCGGCCTTGCGCTTCTGTTTCCGACTAGAGTTTCCTCCCTCGGCTTCGTGGGCGACTGCTTTGTGCTTGCCACTCCGGAGTCGCTCTTCCTCTTCACCATTGGCATACTTGGTGGCAATTTCCATCATCCGAGTCAGAGTCATGTTTCCTTTCCGACCGAATTTCAGATTCAACTCTCGATACCTGACACCTTCCTTGAAAGCACAAATTGCCTGATGATCAGACACATCTTCTATCGTGTGGTGTAGGGTGATCCATCTCTGGACATAATCCCTCAAAGTTTCATTCGGTTTCTGGACACAACACTGCAATTCTGTCAAACCCGCCGGCCATTTGCAAGTACCCTCGAATGTTCTGACGAACACTCGAGCGAGATCTTCCCAAATATAGATGCTGCCAGGCACCAACTGATTTATCCATGCTCTAGCCGAGCCCTCCAACATCAGAGGAAGGTGTTTCATGGCCACTTCATCATTGCCGCCGCCAATCTGGACAGCCACTCGGTAGTCTTCAAGCCAAGTGTCAGGCTTGGACTCTCCAATGAACTTACTGACTCCAGTCGCCAACCTGAAATTGGGGGGAATCACCGTAGCTCTGATAGCTCTGCTGAAGCACTCTGGGCCAGAAACATGCACCCTATTGCTGGTTTGCGGATCACTGCCATGGCCCTCTCAGTGAGCTCTGTTTCTGTCGACCAAGCCATGCACGAGAATAGATCTCGCGTCAAAGCCTGGCTCCCTGGGGTCGATTGGAATATCTCTTCCATCATCTGAGGGCGTCTATCTTCATGTGGCCGAGGCACGTATGACCCACTCCTTGGAGGAGGCGTGGGCACTCGATGGCGATCATCACGATATGCACGATTATCATACTGCTCTCAGTTTCTGTACTGATCATGTCGATCTCCACGTCCCGCACGCCTCGGGGGCGATCTCGGACTATGGGCCGACTGAACTGTGTCTGCAACCACAGACCTGCTATGGATCCTATTCCGCGTCTGAGATACGACTGTATTCTGCTCCCCTGCTGCCCGGAGCAAGGGTCTGATCTGCACCAGACCTCGACCAGCTTCTGATTGGGAAGGTTGGACCGACTCTGCTATCCGGGCAGCAGCTGCTAGATTCTGGATGGGGGTTCGATATACATGAGTCGGAGGTGGAAAAAGCTGGCGTCGACTGGACTCAGGAGCACGTTGTCAAGCGCGATCGTCGAGTGCGCGATGGAGGTTCGCCAGTCGAGTGCGCTCAGCCAGGTTGGCCAAGCATGCCTGCTCCAAGGCCTGGGCCTTAGGGGTCTCTCCAACTATAGGAGTATGCAGGGCATCCATGTTCCGGCGACGAAGTTCCTCCCTCTGCTGTGAGGAGAGGGGTTCGGGGCGGTACTCCTCGTGAACGCGCGACGGATCGCCATTCCCGTCACCTCCGTCTTCACGATTGAAGCCAGGAGGACTGCGTGGTCCATTGACCATCAGGACTTCCGCCGCTGGATCATTGCTATCGCACTCGGATGCGGTCTCTACGGAGCCAGTCGACAGATCGAACAGGCCGTAGAGAGATTCATTTGAGGGGTGGCCGACTGGCGGGCCACCGCATGCTTCACCCACCACTGAAGCCTCGCCCGACCGGTGCGTTTGCTCCGGCGGGTTGCAGGGAGGGGGAAGGCTGTTGGAGTCGACTGGTATTGGGTCGACGGTTGCTGCAGGAGGACGCCGTGGACGCACGCGCGAAAGTGCGTCGCCCCGCGGGCGGGGAGCGCGTCGGCGTCGAGTGGTGCTTCTTGAAGCCAAGCGGAGTCGTCGGCGACAAACACGAGCGCGCCGAGACAGATCTCGCGGCCCTCAGCCAGACCTCCGCCTGAAACCATGATGAAGGGGATCGGAAAAATCGCAACTTCTCCAACAAGTCGCTAAGACACCTGCCCCACGGTGGGCGCGAACTGTCGTGGTCCTATGACTGACAGTAGAATAGGGGGGTAGGAATGTAGAGGCAAGATCCTAGCTATGGAGGAGTTGTACACATGAGTTTACGAGTTCAGGCCCTTCTCGGAGGAAGTAACAGCCCTACGTCTCGGAGCCCAGAGGCGGTCGACTGAATATATGTGTGTGATTTACAGAAAGTGCGGACCCTTGTCCCAGAGGAGGGGGGTGGCTTATATAGAGTGCGCCAGGACCCCAGCTCCCCTTCGTTACACAAGGTTCAATGCTCATAAAGCAGGGGCGTTGCTGGTAATGTCTACAGTAAAGCATTATAAATGCCCATAATGTTATGGTTTAAGTCCTGACCGTTGCAGAGTGGAGGGTTTCTCATCTTCTGGTGGTCGTGTGTCTTCAAGGTCGTCGAGTGAGCACATCTCCACGGTCGAGTGGATGATGGTTTCTCTTCGACAGCTTCTGATTTTTTATAGAGATGTCCTTGGGGAGGGTATGTTGGACAGATCCATGACCCTACCCTAGGTACATTGCTTCATCATGTAGTAATTTCAAAAAATTTCCTACGCACACGCAAGATCATGGTGATGCATAGCAACGAGAGGGGAGAGTGTTGTCCACGTACCGTCGTAGACCGAAAGCGGAAGCGTTAGCACAACGCGGTTGATGTAGTCGTACGTCTTCACGGCCCGACTGATCAAGCACCGAAACTATGGCACCTCCGAGTTCTAGCGCACGTTCAGCTTGATGACGATCCCCGGACTCCGATCCAGCAGAATGTTGGATAAGAGTTCCATCAGCACTACGGCGTGGTGACGATCTTGATGTTCTACTGTCGCAGGGCTTCGCCTAAGCACCGCTACAATATTATCGAGGATTATGCTGGGGGGGGGCACCGCACACGACTAAGAGATCAATGATCAATTGTTGTGTCTATGGGGTGCCCCCTGCCCCCATATATAAAGGAGCAAGGGGGAGGAGGTGCGGCCAGGCAAGGGCGCGCCAGGAGGAGTCCTACTCCTCCCGGGAGTAGGACTCCCCCCTTTCCATGTTGGACTAGGACTTGGGGGGGAAAGAGAGAGAGGGGAAAGGAAAGGGGGGGCGCTGCCCCCCTCCTTGTCCAATTCGGACTTGGGGGGAGGGGCACGCGGCTGCCCCTTGGCCTCCTCTCCTCTTCCTCCACTAGGCCCATTAAGGCCCATTAGGTTACCGGGGGGGTTCCGGTAACCTCCCGGTACTCCGGTAAAATGCCGATTTCACCCGGAACACTTCCGATGTACAAACATAGGCTTACAATATATCAATCTTCATGTCTCAAACATTTCGAGACTCCTCGTCATGTCTGTGATCACATCTGGGACTCCGAACAACCTTCAGTACATCAAAATATATAAACTCATAATGAAACTGTCATCGTAACGTCAAGCGTGCGGACCCTACGGGTTCGAGAACAATGTAGACATGACTGAGACACGTCTCCGTTCAATAACCAGTAGCGGAACCTGGATGCTCATATTGGCTCCTACATATTCTACGAAGATCTTTATCGGCCAGACCGCATAACAACATACGTTGTTCCCTTTGTCATCGATATGTTACTTGCCTGAGATTCGATCGTCGGTATCTCAATACCTAGTTCAATCTCGTTACCGGCAAGTCTCTTTACTCGTTACGTAATACATCATCCTGCAACTAACTTATTAGTTGTAATGCTTGCTAGGCTTAAGTGATGTGCATTACCGAGAGGGCACAGAGATACCTCTCCAACAATCGGAGTGACAAATCCTAATCTCGAAATACGCCAACCCAACAAGTACCTTTGGAGACACCTGTAGAGCACCTTTATAATCACCCAGTTACGTTGTGACGTTTGGTAGCACACAAAGTGTTCCTCCGGTAAATGGGAGTTGCATAATCTCATAGTCATACGAACATGTATAAGTCATGAAGAAAGCAATAGCAACAAACTAAATGATCAAGTGCAAAGCTAACAGAATGGGTCAAGTCAATTAAATCATTCTCCTAATGATGTGATCTCGTTAATCAAATGACAACTCTTTGTCTATGGTTAGGAAACATAACCATCTTTGATCAACGAGCTAGTCAAGTAGAGGCATACTAGTGACACTCTTTTTGTGTATGTATTCACACATGTATTATGTTTCCGGTTAATACAATTCTAGCTTGAATAATAAACATTTATCATGATATAAGGAAATAAATAATAACTTTATTATTGCCTCTAGGGCATATTTCCTTCACGAACAATATCTCCTCCTCACTAAAATTTTCATGCAAAATTCTACTTCATGCTAAGAAATCACCACCTTCAGTGGAATTTCATTTATATGACGAGGTTAAGGAGATGTCACTATATGATTTTTGTCGGGTCTGTAAGATCCCCTTTGCAGGCAGCATAGAGGAACCACATCGTAATGATGTGGAGGGGTTTATTGATACGATTACTGTAGGGGAAATGAGGAAAGTTTCCGATGCAAGAATTACTAGCATACATTTTCCGATTCTATGCTACTTTGCAATATTTGCTAGTATATGGTTAATTGGTCGCGGGAACGGTGGAAATCTCAGCGCTCCTGATATTGTTATTTTGCGCCATGCTTTGTTTCGTGATACCACTTTCAGTTTAGGTGCTATTGTAGCTAAACGATTAAATCTGAATCGTACAAAGGGCCCCATCTTCAGAGGCATCTTTGCTTCGCGCCTTGCTGCACACTTTGGGATACCTATTAGGCATTATGAGAAAGAGGAAAAGTTGCTGCCTCCTATTTTTCTAGATTATAAGAGTATGGTAGCACATGATTTCATTGTTAAAGATAATAAGAAGATGCTTAAGTATAAATTGATATTTGATAAAAATTACTGTGAGATTATTACCTTGCCTACGCCCTCTTTGTTTAACATATTTTCAGGCACGTACCTCGTTTTGCCAGAGGCCGTTCATGCCTACTAGAGCCTGACACCAGCTCCAGAGCCCGAGCCGGAGCCACCCTTGATCCTTATCGACAGTCTGTTTATCAGGGATCCAGAGGAGATCGCAAACCAATGGCACCCAGAGGATGGTCCTCCGTACACCGGAGAGGGCAGCTTTGAGCCATGGCCATAGACCAACTTAGGCCAAAAGCCTAAGCTTGGGGGATTACGTATTTCTCACCGACATTACATTCATGTTCACACACTCATGCCAGTTGTCGGTGCTCATACTTTTTCATTGTACTATCCATGCTAGTCTATTTTCTTTTCCAGCATTCTTCTTGTGTGTTTGAAAAACCTTAAGAAAAACAAAAAAATAGTTGTAGCTTTTAGCTAGTTTACTTTCCATGCTTGTTGTAGTAGTAGTTAAAAGAAAACCCAAGAAGATTTCTAGTTCTTTCTTTTGCTTGTTGGGAGCTTTCCCGTGTAAATAGTTTTGTTTGTTTCTTTTCTTTGGGGGTCAAGAGGAGAAGACCATGATGAAAATGTTGAGTGGCTCTCATATGCATTATTGTTGATCTAACCAAGAGCCCATATTACCTCGTCTTCTCCTGTGTATTAAATGCTTGCAGATTCCAGCTTAGTCCAATGCACGTGCACTATTATTATTATCCACACCGTTTGGTTGTTCAAGTGAAAGGCAATAATGACGATATATGATGGACTGATCGAGATGAGAGAGCCTGGTATGAACTCGACCTATCTTGTTTTTGTAAATATGATTAGTTCATCGTTCCTGATTTAGCCTATTATGAATGAAACATGTTTGCAATGACAATTAGAGATTATAGTTGCTCATGCCATGCTTAATTAGCTAGGAGTTTATAATGGTTTACCTTGCTTGCCAACATGCTATTGAAATGGCTGGGATGTGGTATGATAGGGTGGTATCCTCCTTTGAACGAATCGAGTGGCTTGACTTGGCACATGTTCACGCATGTAGTTGAAACAAAATCAACATAGCCTCCACGACATTTATGTTCATGGTGAATTATATCCTACTCATGCTTGCACTTACTATTGATTAATTTTAATGCATGTTCATGACTGTTGTCGCTCTCTAGCTGGTCGCTTCCCGGTCTCTTTCTAGCCTTCACTTGCACTAAGCAGGAATATTGCTTGTGCATCCACTTCTACAAACCCCAAAAGTTATTCCATATGAGTCCACCATACCTTTCGATATGCGGTATCTACCTGCCATTCCAAGTAAATTTGTATGTACCAAAATCTAAACCTTCAAATGAAATTTCGTTTTGTATGCTCGAATAGCTCATGTATCAACTAGGGCTGTCTATATCTTCCATGCTAGGTGGGTTATTCTCACGAGGAGTGGACTCCGCTCCTCATTCACGAGAAAATGGCTGGTAACTGTGATGCCCAGTCCCATGCTTAAATTAAAATAATTGCAAACAAAACTCCCCCATGATTGTTGTTAGTTCGAGGCACCCGTTGTTTCGGACAAGCCATGGATTGATGTTTGTTGGTGGTGGGGGAGTATAAACTTTACCATTCTGTTTGGGAACCGCCTATAATGTGTGTAGCATGGAAGATATCGAGATCTCTCGGTTCTTATGTTGACAATGGAAGTATACCACTCAAAATATTATTTATCTCTATTTCAAAATCGAGCTCTGGCACCTCTACAAATCCCTACTTCCCTTTGCGAAGGGCCTATCTATTTACTTTTATGTTGAGTCATCATCCTATTATTAAAAAGCACTAGTTGGAGAGCACAACTGTCATTTGCATGCATTACTATTAGTTTACATTGAGTATGACTGGATCTCTTTTACCATGAATTACAATGTCTATTCAGTCCTTGGACTTCGGAGGTGCTCTGCATTTATGTTTTGTAGTCTCAGAAAGGGCTAGCGAGATACCATCTTGTTATATCGTATTATGATTGTTTTGAGAAAGTGTTGTCTATTATTGCTCGCTAGTTGATTATGCCATTGATAAGAGTAAACATGACACCTAAATTTTATTGTGAATAAGGTTAGTTCATAAACTTTGCTGAAAACTAGAATGCTGGCTTTACATATTTACAACAACAAGATCAAATAGAGTTTGTAAAAGTTTTCTTTATCACTTTTAGTTTGTCAACTGAATTGCTTGAGGACAAGCAAAGGTTTAAGCTAGGGGGAGTTGATACGTCTCCATTGCATCTACTTTTCCAAACACTTTTGACCTTGTTTTGGACATTAACTTGCATGACTTGAATGGAACTAACCCGGACTGACGCTGTTTTCAGCAGAATTGCCATGGTGTTATTTTTGTGCAGAAATAAAAGTTCTCGGAATGACCTGAAACTTCACGGAGAATATTTTTGGAATTTATAAAAAATACTAGCGAAAGAATCAACACCAGGGGGCCCACACCCTGTCCACGAGGGTGGGGGGGCGCTCCCACCCCCCTGGGCACGCCCCGTGTCTCGTGGGCCCCCTGAGGCTCCACCGACCTCAACTCCAACTCTATATATTCACGTTCATGGAGAAAAAAATTAGAGAGAAGGATTCATCGCGTTTTACGATACAGAGCCGCCGCCATGCCCTAATATCTCTCGAGAGGGCTGATCTAGAGTCCGTTTGGGGCTTCGGAGACGGGAATCCATCACCGTCGTCATCATCAACCTTCCTCCATCACCAATTTCATGATGCTCACCGCCATGCGTGAGTAATTCCATCATAGGCTTGCTAGACGGTGATGGGTTGGATGAGATTTATCATGTAATCGAGTTAGTTTTGTTAGGGTTTGATCCCTAGTATCCATTATGTTCTAAAATTGATGTTGCTCTGAATTTTCTATGCTTAATGCTTGTCACTAGGGCCCGAGTGCCATGATTTCAGATCTGAGCCTATTATGTTTCCATGAATATATGTGAGTTCTTGATCCTATTTTTCAAGTCAATAGTCATCTATTGTGTGTTATGATCCGGTAACCATGAAGTGACAATAATCGGGACCACTCCCGGTGATGACTATAGTTTGAGGAGTTCATGTGTTCACTAAGTGTTAATGCTTTGTTTCGGTACTCTATTAAAAGGAGGCCTTAATATCCCTTAGTTTCCAATAGGACCCCGCTGCCACGGGAGGGTAGGACAAAAGATGTCATGCAAGTTCTTTTCCATAAGCACGTGTGACTATATTCGGAATACATGCCTACATTACATTAATGAACTGGAGCTAGTCCTATGTCACCCTATGTTATAACTGTTGCATGAGGAATCACATCTGACATAATTATCCATCACTGATCCATTGCCTATGAGCTTTTCACATATTGATCTTTGCTTAGTTACTTTACCGTTGCCACTGTTACAATCACTACAAAACTAATACTATTACTTTTGCCACCATTACCGTTACTTACATATTACTTTGCTACTAAATACTTTGCTGCAGATATTAAGTCTTTCAGGTGCAGTTGAATTGACAACTCAACTGTTAATACTTGAGAATACTCTTTGGCTCCCCTTATGTCAAATCAATAAATTAGGGTTGAACACTCTACCCTCGAACACTGTTGCGATCCCCTATACTTGTGGGTTATCAGGCACCGCTAATGAGATGGCAACAATTTATGATACTAGGTACAAACTGTGACACTATGTTAGGATGCTTTTGGTTGATGGTGTGGTGTGAATGCGTTGGGACCATGACAGTGTCTGAATCACATCTAACAAATGATTTGTAACAACGAAAGAGGGTCTAACCTTCTCTGCACATGCCAGAAACTTCCTCCCATTGTCCATAGATTCAAACACAACTAGCTTCATGCATGGAGATTGATGGTGACAACGAGCAGATAGATCTTCAGCCACCCCGCTCCATTCGTTGCCACTGATGGTCCTAGGGAGCTACAAGAGGAAGAAATGACTCAAGTCGACCGCTGGTTAAAAATCCTTCATTCCAAGTCATAGCCCGGGGGAGAGAAGAGAGGCATACCCGGGTGGTGAAGGAGTCATCGCCAGAGGAGGAACCGCTAGAGAGGTCTTTGAAGAAGACCATGGCGACCCCGGCAGTAGGATGTGAGACGGCTAGAGCGAGGAAGCAGCTATAGCTTAGGAAGGAAGGAAGGAAGGAGGAAACAGGGGAAATGTGACCTGTGGTCGGGGAGAAAAGGGGGTGGGGAAGGGGGAGGGGGCGGGGTAGATATTTTGGCGATAGGCCAAAATTTTGGAAATGTGGAGGGAAACATTGCGCACGGTGCCGCCGGACCATTCACTTTGAACGATTGTGTGCATCACAAATGATTCTTCTGCTCTACGCACATGGGATGAGTTTGATAATTCAAATTTTGGTGGAAATTTCCCCAGGTACATCATTGCATAATTTAACAAAACTTGCTAATTTGGTCACACAAAAGAGCGTACAGCAGACAGACCACAGTTACTGAATCGAGCAATTTTAGTAGTAAAACAGAGCAGTTGACCTAAACATTGCTCTAACAAAATACCAACATTAAAAACAAAGCCTAAGTACGCGTAATTTTAACAAATCCATCGCCGCGCCGGCCTATGCATCGCCGGTGTGAGATGGGACGTCGATGACTTGTCCTGGCGACATGCCGCCGTTGGTGGACTCCGCGCCCCCTGCTGAAGTCAAGCGCGTCCTTGTCCTTGGTGCCACCCTCAAGGTTGTAGTACTCATAGTAGTGGCTGCGCTAGAGCTCGCGTTTGTACTCCATCGCCGACTCCTCGACGGACAGACTCTTCTCTACCTCGACCTCGGCCACGCGCAACTCCTCCTCCCGGCGCTCCTCGATCTCCGCCGCCTCCTGCATCTCCAGCTCCCACTCGCCGACCTCATGAGGAAGTAGGTGCTCCATGGCCACCGCCACCTTTTCGGGCGTGGGTTGCATGCTGGAGTGCGTGGTGGCCTAGAATATCTTGGCATGTGCATCCTTGATCTTGGCGTGGATGGCCTCGACCTAGGCCAGCGCGACATCGGTGGCACGGACGGCAGCTCGAGCGCTCTCGGCATTTGCTGTCGCCATCGCAGCAGCAGCTGCCGCCTTCTCGGCTGCTGCAACTGCCCTGTCGGCTGCCGTAGATGCCCTCTCGGTAGAAGCGGCCGCGCTCAATGCAGATGTGGCGGCACTGGGGGGGACGCGGCCATCGTACGGGCCTTCACGAAGTGTTTACACGGCGTCATCTTTGCAAGAAGGGGGTGCGGGAATGGGGATCGGGATTCGTGAATTCGGGGGTTGCCGGCGCTGGAGCAGATGAGCCGGCGAAGCTTAAGAAGGGAGACTTAAATAGTCCCAGATATTTTCATCGCAAACGGTTCCTAGAAAGAAACTGTGTGTTTTGTTGTAGATATTTTTTATTAGATGTGAAAGATGAATTTGGAGTAAAGTGGAAACGGATGGTGTTTTAAATGTACGAGAAATTTTGTAGTACTAATACAACTGTCTTGTCAAAATTTGGAAAATTTCAGGGGTTATTTGACCTTTTAAGACATTTAAGTGATTTTCTAGCCATTTAATGACCGTAATATAAATTTGAACTACATGTACATGCAACAGCTAACTATAACGGTTTTTAAACTCATATTTTGTATACTTGTGTGTGATTTAATTCCAGGTGTAGTAAATTGGAAGGAATTTTCAAACATATTGGTCTAACGGCTATGACACAATTAAGCACGGAGTGACATGGCATTTTAATTAATTTTTTTTAAAAAAATCGGAAACAGATGAAACCTTGGTTGATGTAATGTCATGCCACCAAGATGATGTGATAAAAAATTTGGCATGTTTGACGAAAGTTTGGACACCCCCCACAAACCGGAGCAACTCACTAGAAGGCTCGTGGTCCCGAGAGGGAACAATGCATGTTTGATGATGAACGGGAGATAGCTTCCTCTTACGGCCTTCAATTTTGTTCTATGTTTAACGTGCACTAATACAACTGTCATCTGAAAATTTGGAAAATTTCAGGGGTCATTTGGCCTTTTAAAGACATTTAAGTGATTTTCTAGCCAACTAATGACCGTAATTCAAATTAGAACTACATCTACATGCAACACCTAACCCTAATGGCTTGAAAAATCATATTTTTGTCTACTTGTGTGCGAGTTAAAAAATCATCACACGATGTAAATATCTGGTGTTCAAAAAAGAAAATGTAAAGATCTGGCAAGATAACCAGACCCCACATGATTGGCACTCTATCTCGCGGCTCGAAGTTTGGTACGTGATTGGCGGGGATCATTAATCAGACACGGTTTTTTATTGGAAACCGACAGCTATTATGTTCACACACGAATTTTGGCTATGATGTTCACACACAGATTTTGATGCGGGAATCGTGTGTATTCAAACTACAGTACTAGTAAATTCCGACAACCGGTGTGTGTAGTGTCCCTATCGATCTAGATTCCGGCCTCCAATAAATACTACCTTGCTCCCGTCGTCCCGCCTGCATTCTCATCTACATCCTCCCCTCGCTCGCCCCCCCCCTCTCTCTCTCTCAAATCTCTGCCATGGCGCCGCCGGTCTGCCCACGTGCCGACGAGGAGTCACCGCCCCCGAGGATGCTCACTCGAATAGCAGCAACGAGGACCCCTACGCGCCCTGGACGAGGTTGCGCCAGACCCCCCCAACTTTGGATTGGTTTTGGGGCCAGTACAATCTCACTAGTGCGCTTCGGTCCTAAACAAACGGTTTTAACCACTTTCCGCGATGGCATTTGGAACCGTCACCAAGTGAGTGTGTGCGATAGGGTGTCCTTCGCACACGACCTAGAAATTGTCGGGGATAGGCCCTCCTATGACCCAGGCTGGGGCCGTGTGGGATGGACGATGCATCGAAATCCAATCATTTCTGTAGGTATGTACATCCCACATGGTAATCCGAGAAAATCATTTCCGTAGGTATGTGCATCCCACACGGTGAATCCCAGAAAAACATTTCCGTAGGTATGTATATCACACACAGTCAATCCAAGGAATACGTTTCCGTTCTTATGTACATCCCACACAGTCACTCGAGGGAAAGCGTTTCCGTTCGTATGTATATCCCACACAGTTTTATGTGTAGGCTCGTGTGTGAAAGGTGTAAGTATCACACACGGTTTTCCATGGTTAACTGTTTGCTTTTATCAACTATATCACACACGATTTGGTGAAGAAAACTGTGTGGCATTGGGCTATCCATCGCAAGCGCTTTTTCTGCTAGAACCGTTTGCAAAGGTCCATGACACATTTAGCAGGTTTATTAGTTTATAATTAAAAATTCAAGTATTATGAAAATTCACATTTTATATAGAACAACTGTTTGCCAATTTCATATCAGGCACATAAATATATTATAACATCACAGTACGATAGCTACATGAAAATAGCACAGTACAACATATAGCCAGTTCAACATCATAAGAACAATATATTCATTTTCCTAATCGAGATCATCCAGGCTCGTCTTATCCACCTCTGCTTTCAGTTCAGTAAGAACCCGTTCTGCACAGGCCAGCTGGGAAAGTGCCTCCTCCTTCGCCAACACCATCTTAGGAAAGTCCTATTTAAAAAAAATCTGAGCTCATTCTCCACCTTCAACTTTTTATATTGCATCTTGAAATATGCTTCAGCGTTGACAACACTTTCTCTAAGCTTATGTGTGTTCTCTTCCTCATATATGCTCCAGAGCTTTGCTAGGCACATCTTCAAATACTGTGGCCACTCTTGATCAACCCACTCCTAGTAAGAACACTTCAGTTCATCCTATAATATTTCAAACTAGACCAGTAACAATTGTAGGGGAAATGGGTTTATAGCAACATAGAAAATAACTAATGCATATTTTGAAAAACTGAAGAAACATGTTAATTATGACATATCTTCTCAAAAAGATCAATGTGTAAATGAAATAATTGGTACTGAGACAAAAAGAAAATTCTGGAACATCAGAAGCTATAATTAGCTACAACAACAGTACAAGTTCTTACTCATGTACAATAAATAACAAATTGAGCATTTTATGAGGAAGGTAAATATAACTGCAACGGCATATCGATAGTGTTTGGATGACAACAAATTGATACTAACAGGTGTGTACGTGCACAAATTTAGTAACATGGAACTTATAGCACTAAGGCCGTTCACTATGTATGCCAAAACTGGGGAAAAGACAACTGCTGCTACATCTCGCACCGGTGCCCTGCACTGGCGAGCCGATGCAGCGGAAAAAATCAGGGACCCGGACTCCGGAGCACATAGTTGATCCGATGCCCAGCTCCTTCGTGCCATAAAGATTTAGTATTTTACTGCTTGGCTGCTCGGATGTGTGGACCAAAGTTGGCTGCACAAACTGCTGAAGCGGTGCCAAATAATTTTCTAATGGCACCGCTGTTGAGATGGCAACAATTTAAGATACTATGTAACGGCCTCGAAGCGGCTATATCTCCCATGTGTCGAAGCACGACTTAGAGGCATAACCGCATTGAAAGCAATGTCGCAAGTGAGGTAATCTTCGCAAACAACCCATGTAATACATAAGGGTAAAAGATACATAGTTGGCTTACAATCGCCACTTCACACAATACATGAATAAAGCATTACATCATCCAAATACAATCAAGGTCCGACTACGGAACCAAAATAAAAGAAGAACCCCAAATGCGACATGGTCCCCGATCGACCCCAAATGGGCTCCACTACTGAACAACTAGAATGAAGCAACACAAAGGACAATATCTTCATCGAGCTCCTCCTGAGCTTGGTTGCATCATCTGCACGGACTCATCGACACTTGCAAGCTGGTTTTGGAAGTATCTGTGAGCCACGGGGACTCAGCAATCTCGCACCCTCGCGATCAAGACTATTTAAGCTTATAGGAAGGGTACAAGGTATGAGGTGGAGCTGCAGCAAGCGACTAGCATGTTTGTTGGCTAACATACGCAAATGAGAGCGAGAAGAGAAGGCAAAAGCACGGTCGAAACAACTATGATCAAGAAGTGATCCTAGAACAACCTACGTCAAGCATTACTCCAACACCGTGTTCACTTCCCGGACTCCGCCGGAAAGAGACCATCACGGTTACACACGCGGTTGATGTATTTTAATTAAGGTCAACTTCAGGTTTTCTACAACCGGACATTAACAAATTCCCATCTGCCCATAACTGCGGGCACGGCTTTCGAAAGTTCAAATCCCTATAGGGGTGTCCCAACTTAGCCCATCACAAGCTCTCATGGTCAACGAAGGATATTCCTTCTAGCGGGAAGACCCGATCAAACTCGGAATCCCGGTTACAAGACATTTCGACAATGATAAAACAAGACCAGCAAAGCCATCCGAATGTGCCGACAAATCCCAATAGGAGCTGCACATATCTCGTTCTCAGGGCACACCGGATTGTCTAAACTTCCGGTAGGCTAGCCCAGAGTTGCCCCTGGTGGCCACCGGCGGCTGACAGGTTGGACCAACACTCAGAGGAGCACTGGCCCGGGGGGGTTTAAATAAAGATGACCCTTGAGCCGGCCGACTGAAGGGAAAGAAAAGGCTAGGTGGCGAATGGTAAAACCAATGTTGGGCCTTGCTGGAGGAGTTTTAGGGCCTGTTCGTGTCAAAGGAAAGAAAAGCATAGGATTGGAGGGAATCGTTGGAAATGGAGAGGAATGCAGTTGCAAAACATAGGATAGAAAACTGCAGCACCTGCATGCACAGTTGGCGTTTGGGAGAGAGGAAAAGTGACCATAGGAAATCTGCCCATGTGGGTCCCAGCCAGTTTATTTTAAACGTTGAAAAGGATAAGCACTACCTTCAATTCCTGTGCGTGTACATAGAGCGGCAGCTTTTCTCTTCCATCCCTCGGGCCTACGCGAAAACAAGCGCTCTGGGCAGATTTTTGTTTTCCCATGAAAACGCAGGTCTGTGAGACTTTCCATCGGATTGGAAAGGACGCGTTCCTTTGTATCCAACGGTGTTTCCTGCCCCAATTCCATAGGAACAAGTTTCCAGTGCATTTCTTTGGTTTTCCAACGTACCGAACAAGGCCTTATTCAAGGCGAACTATCAAGGGGTTCCCATTATATCCAACCACGTAAGGAACGCAAAATCCAGGAACATAACACCGATATGACGGAAACTAGGGCGGAAAGAGTGGAACAAAACACCAAGCAAAAAGGCCGAGCCTTCCACCCTTTACCAAGTATATAGATGCATTAATTAAATAAGAGATATTGTGATATCCCAACAAGTAAACAATGTTCCAACAAGGAACAACATCTCCATGTTCCAACAAGGAACAAACTTCAATCTGCACCTGCAACTAACAACGCTATAAGAGGGGCTGAGCAAAGTGGTAACATATCCAATCAACGGTTTGCTAGGACAAGGTGGTTTAGAGGCTTGGTTCAACAAGATGGGAGGCATGATAATCAAGTGGTAGGTATCGCAGCATAGGCATAGCAAAATAGCAAGCAACTAGCAAGCAAAGATAAAAGTGATTTCGAGGGTATGGTCATCTTGCTTGAAATCCTGCAAGGAAGAAGAACGAGTCCATGAAGAAGACAAACGGACGTAGTCGAACGGGTCCACACAAACGCGATGTTACCGGAACCAACCCGAAGAAGCAAACACCGGAAAGGAGCAAACAACATAGTAAACAACCCCCACATAATCATGGCATTATGCACAACCAAGTATGATGCATGTCCGGTTTAATGAGGCATGGCATGGCAAAGTGCACAAACAATCCTACAAATTAAGTGGAGCACAATATGCATCGGGATGCATATTGACAAAACACCACATTCCATTATTTAGTTTGATCTTGTTATGTACCCAACAATATTAAATGTTCTTAACATGACAAGGGGTTAAGCAAAAGAAAACTACCTATCTAGGCAAGTTTAAATGAGGCCGGAACACCAAACAACAAGTCCGGAAACTCCTCATGTGCATATATTAGGTTAGGTCCTGTTCTGCCCTAAACATTATTTTAGAGTTGTTAAACATGCAAGATGAGTGCACCAAGTAAATCTAGGCATTTTCTACCCCATTTACATATAAAGTTTATTAAAATCCGAGTTACGGTTAATTAGTTATGAATAAAAGCATTTTAGCATGGCATAGGAGTAGATTTAACCAAACATCATTTTAAACATTTTAAACATAGATGAAAGTTGGATATTATGAAACTAGATGAATTTCTAAGCACTTTTCATATATAAATTATTTACACATGATGCATGATTAATAAGTTATTATATGCATGACAACGAGGCTTTTTCTGTAAAAATTGCAGTCTCTGGATAATAGGAAAAATCGCAGATCTATAAAAAAACATATGCGGGACGAATCTGGAACAGGGGCCGAACAGGGCAGGCACTGGGGGCGGCTCACCATGGGCTTTGGCCCATTTGTACAGAGGCTTGGCAGGCCGGCGGGGCAAGCGGGCCGGCTGGATCTGGGAGGCTGCTGGCGACGCTGGGTCTTGGAGGCCGAAGGGGAAGCAGGCGGGGCGTGGTTAACGCGAGTGACCGGGCGCGTCATCCACCTCCCTCGAACAAAGTAGAGGCGAGGTAGGGGACTTGGCGCGGCGGCTTCAGGCGATGCGGGGCGCGCGACGAATCAGGGACTTGGCAGGGCGGCGGGTCACGCGGGGCCGTGGTCGACGCGGACGAGCGTACTAGCTCGATGCAGAGGAAGACGGCCAGGTTCACGGGACGATGGCTTGCTCGGACTTGGGCGGACAACGAAGAAGTTCCAGGCCGGCTGGACGGGACTTCGGGGCGCCGGCGGCGGGAACCGCGCGACGGGACGGAGGGGGCGCGAGCGAGGCTCTCGTCGAGGTCCTGCGGGAAGCAGAGCAGCGGCGCGACGCAGAGAAGCAGAGGGACTCGCGGCGGAGCTCGGTGCCTCGCCTCGCTGGAAGACGAATGGGACGGCGGCGGCCAGCGGCTGGTTCATGAGCAGCAGAGAGCGAAGGTTAGAGGAGAACCAGAGAAAAATGGAGAAGGGGCGCAAGGAGACGGCGACCTGCTGGCTTCGGTCGGCGCGGACGAGGAGAAGGCAGGGCCTCGGGCGCGGGGTAGTGAGGACGGCCTGCAGGAGCATGGTTGGGGAGGAGCAGGGGCACGCGAGGAGTTGCTGCAGTTCGCGTGTGTAACGCCCGGATAATCAAGCTACAGTAACCTCTGCTAATGATGCCTCGTCACCACTCTTACTGTTGTAAACCTCGCGATGATTCAATCCCATTCGAATTCAAATTTCAAAATCAAAGCAAACAATAAAAGTTTTTCAAAATTTAAAACAAAAGTGTTCGGGAGATGCCATATTTTGCATAGGTCAATATGGTGTAATAAACACAATTTTATAGACTGCCTAAGTATTTTAAAATAAATAAAGACAGAAAAGGAAAATAAATAAAAGAAAGAAACTAACAAAAAAAAAGAGAAGAAAGAGGGAACCCCCTCCCACGGCCTACTGGCCCAGTTGGCCGGCCCATTCGGGCGCAGGCCCAACCGGCCTTCCCCCCTCCCCTTATCCATCCCCCCCCAAACCCTAACCCACCCGATCCCCACTCACCCCCCTCCCCCCAGTCGCTCTCCCCCCTCCTCTCGCCTCCCGATCCGTTCTGGATCAGGGACGAACTGCCCCCCCCTCCCGCGACGCCAGCGCCCCACTTCCCCATCGCCTCGACCCCGACGCCGCGCCCCATCGCTCGTCGTCGTCCGAAGCCCGCGCCGCCGCTTGGACGTCGCCGCCTCGACCCCCGACGCCACCATCGCCTTCCTCCTCGCCGGCGCCATCGTCACCGGACCACCTCGACCCCCGCTGCCCCAGTCCCTACGGATCCGCGGTGAGGCCCCCGGCCTCCTCTCCCCCTGTCCTCGTACACGCGCGCCCCGCCGGATTTGCCTTGGCCGCCCCCTGCCGCCGCTCTCCCTCCGCCGTTCAGCCCGGCTGCTGCTGCTCCGTTGCGGAAGCCGTGCTGCCCCGCACCGGCTCGGCCGCGCCCGCTCAGCCTCGCGCGCGCCCGTGCGCCCCGGCACAACCCCGCTGCAGCCCCGCGCTCGCCCGCTCGTGCGTGGCCTCGCCCGCGCCCTTGCCCGCCGGCTGGCCGCGCCCGCTCACGGAGCGCTCCGGTGTCCCAGCCGCCCTGCCCTGCTCCGCTCCCTCCTGCGCCGCTCCTCGCCTTGCCGCTCCAGCCGCGCGGCCCCGCGACGGCCCGCAGCGCCGCCGCCCCCTGCGCACGCCTCCGCCTGCCGCGGCTGGCCGGCAAGCCTCGCCGAGGCCACGGCCTCACCCCGCCGCACTGGGCTACGGCCTCCGCCGGCGCCCCCTCTTGCCCCTTTCGGGTGCACGGGCGCCCGCGGGCGTTAGCGCCCGCTAACCACGCCTGTTATGGCCCCCCAGGGGCCTATGACAAAGGGGCCCACCCCACAGAACGTTTTAATAAAAAAAGGAAAAGAATTTAAAAAAATATATAATAATAATAAAAATAATTAATTAATTAATTAATTAATTAAGGAATTAATTAAGTTAATTAATTATAATTAGATTAACCTAATCACTAATTAACCTAATTAACCTATTAGCTTAATTAAACAGTAATTAGTTTAACTAAGACCTAATTAACCTAAACAGTGTATGACAGGTGGGTCCCACTGGACCCACATGTCAGTTTGACCCAGTCAACTCTATTGACTGCTGACGTCAGCATGACATCATGCTGATGTCATTAATTTATTTTCGAATTAATTTAAATAATTAATTAAATACCAGAAATTAATAAAATCTTTAGAAAATCATATCTTTTAATCCGTAACTCGAATTAAAATAATTCCTACATGAAAGTTGCTCAGAACGACGAGACAAATCCGGATACGCAGCCCGTTCGTCCACCACACATCCCTAGCATAGCAAAAACGCAACTTTCCCCCTCTGTTTCATCTGTGCGAAAACGCGAAACACCGGGGATACTTTCCCGGATGTTTCCCCCTTTCGCTAGTATCACCTCATACCGCGATAGGGCACCCCTAGCACCGCTACTTGTCATGTCATGCATCGCTATGCATCTGTTTGCTTAAATATTTATTGTTTCTCCCCCCTCTTCTCTCGCTAGACACCGAGACCGACGCCGCTGCTACCCAGTACGACTACGGAGTTGACGACCCCTCTCTCTTGCCAGAGCAACCAGGCAAGCCCCCCCTTTGATCACCAGATATCACCTACTCTTCTCTATACTGCTTGCATTAGAGTAGTGTAGCATGTTACTGCTTCCCGTTAATCCTATATTGATGCATATCCTGTCCTTGCTACTACTGTTGTTACCTTTACCTGCAATCCTAATGCTTAGTATAGGATGCTAGTTTATCATCAGTGGCCCTACATCCTTGTCCGTCTGCGATGCTATACTATCGGGCCGTGATCACTCGGGAGTTGATCACGGGTATATACTATATACTTTATACATGATACATGTGGTGATTAAAGACGGGTCGGCTTGAGGAGCACCCGCGAGTGGAGTTTTGAGGCGGAGCGGCAGGGCAGGTTCCAACCACCTAGGAGAGAGGTGGGCCTGGCCCTGGTCGGCGTTCGCGGATACTTAACACGCTTAACGAGATCTGGGTATTTGATCTGAGTTTGGCCATTTGGTCTATACGCACTAACCATCTACGCGGGAGTAGTTATGGGTATCCCGGCGTCGTGGTATCAGCCGAAGCCTTCTTGACGTCAGCGACGGAGCGGCGTGCACTGGATTGGACTGGAACGCCACTAGGCTAGGTCTGCTTCCGGCCGCCCACGCAACGTGCAGGTGTGCTAAGGGCGATGGGCCCAGACCCCTGTGCGCTTAGGTTTAGACCGGCGTGCTGACCTCTCTGTTGTGCCTAGGTGGGGCTGCGACGTGTTGATCTTCCAAGGCCGGACATGACCCAGGAAAGTGTGTCCGGCCAAATGGGATCGAGCGTGTTGGGGTATGTGGTGCACCGCTGCAGGGAAGTTAATCTATTCGAATAGCCGTGATCTTCGGTAACAGGACGACTTGGAGTTGTACCTTGACCTTATGACAACTAGAACCGGATACTTAATAAAACACACCCTTCCAAGTGCCAGATACAACCGGTGATCGCTCTCTCACAGGGCGACGAGGGGAGGATCATCGGTTAGGATTATGCTACACGATGCTACTTGGAGGTCTTCAGTCTACTCTCTTCTACATGCTGCAAGACGGAGGCTGCCAGAAGCGTAGTCTTCGAAAGGACTAGCTTTCCCCCTCTTATTCCGGCATTCTGCAGTTTAGTCCACAAATGATAGCCTTATTCCAGTTGATACCAATGCATACATATGTAGTGTAGCTCCTTGCTTGCGAGTACTTTGGATGAGTACTCACGGTTGCTTTCTCCTTCCCTTTCCTCTATCCTTTCTACCTGGTTGTCGCAACCAGATGTTGGAGCCCAGGAGCCAGACGCCACCATCGACGACGACTCCTACTACACCGGAGGTGCCTACTACTACGTGATACCCGCTGACGACGACCAGGAGTAGTTAGGAGGATCCCAGGCAGGAGGCCTGCGCCTCTTTCGATCTGTATCCCAGTTTGTGCTAGCCTTCTTAAGGCAACCTTGTTTAACTTATGTCTGTACTCAGATATTGTTGCTTCTGCTGACTTGTCTATGATCGAGCTCTTGTATTCGAGCCCTCGAGGCCCCTGGCTTGTAATATGATGCTTGTATGACTTATTTTATTTGTAGAGTTGTGTTGTGATATCTTCCCGTGAGTCCCTGATCTTGATCGTACACGTTTGCGTGTATGATTAGTGTACGGTCAAACCGGGGGCGTCACAAGTTGGTATCAGAGCCGACTGCCTGTAGGAATCCCCCTTCCACACTCCTTGGCCGAAGTCGAGTCTAGACATTGTAAAAACTTTTACTAACTTGGCTGTGTGCCTTACGGGCCCACGTCGCCATCGGGTGGTACTAGGATCCTTTACTCCTCGACCTTTACTCTGGGACTCTGAACTCCCTCCTACTCGGGTTAAACGATTTTACTAACTCTGACAATAGGGTCCCGTTACGACATTCACCCCAAAGTTGGATAAGCCCTAGTTGTTCTTTAGAGTAGTAATTGAACATTATCCACATTGTCATTTGACTCCTGTGAAAACATCTTTGTTTTCAGATGGAACCCACGAGGCAGGTCGTGCGCTACACGACGGCCATTGGTGCCTCAGGATCACCTGCTGTGTTGGTTGAGATGATGACCTATCTGGGTTATCGCTGGCACCCTGAGTACACCGTCTATGAGGAGTACCAGGACTTCAACCAGGAGCAGTACCGTGCCATCGTCCACCTCTACTCTCGAGAGTATGACTCCACTACCGTGCTGCACACTGCTCATGGTGTTGGAGTGACTATCGATATGGCAGTCCACGACGCTGCTTATGCTGCTCTGACATGTCTCCGTGGAGAGTATCATGAGTTGGATACCTCCCCCTTCAGGCACGTTGCTATCGCATCCGATGTTGGTGCGGAGGGTTACTACACTGCTGCCTACTCCACTGTCACCCGAGAGCCCTTCTACCATCAGAACCTGGTTCTGCATGCTGATGGGCTGGATCGCGCTAACCGAGCTCTTCGCCACGAGTTGTACACCACTCGTCAGCACCTCTACCGTGCTCTGACACTGTTGCACCCCTCTGTCCGATCTGGTGATCTATCGCGTTCTGCGGTCTACCCTGCCAGGACGTTGATGCCTCAGGGCGTCGGCTGGCCAGATGTGGGAGGCTACTCTCCTGCACTTGGCCCTCTTCTGCCACTTGAGCGTCAGGTTCTGCACCAGAGTACCCGCGGACCCCAGGTTGCCGACGTGGTGTACCCGATGCCACACTACCAGCTTTCAGGCTACAGCTACCTCCGCAGTACCGCGTGGGACTGATGTAGACTTGCTTGTTAGTGTTAGATGCATTCGCCGCGAGCCTGCGTGCCGCCTATGATGTCTTAGTCTATGTACCAAACTCTGTGTAACGAACTCCATGCATGATCTCTTTTGTAAGATATGCCGACTACTATGTAGTATTTATCGTGCTGTTTTCGTTGTGCATGTTTCATCATGAATGACTCTTGTTATTTTTGCAAATTTCTCAATGCTGAACTACCCCTGTTAAATATTAGCAGGATGGTTAGACCAGGTGGTCATGGTCGTGGTGGCAACGCCCCACCACCGCCTGAGTACATGGCTGGTATGGTCCAACAGCTTGAGATGAATCGCCAGTTCATGGAGAATATGATGGCTCAGTTTCCTCGCCCCAATATGAACCAGCAGCCAACCCCAATAACTATGCAGGATTTCATGCGCCTGAACCCAACTGTGTACCGCAGCTCAACTCAGCCTCTGGATGCTGATGACTGGCTCCGTGACATCACCTATGAGATGGAGTCTGCTAAGGTAGCCCCTGCCAGCTATGTCACCTTTGCTTCCTTCTTCCTGAAGGGACCCGCAGCTCAATGGTGGGACAGCCACAGGCGTACACTGCCAGCTGGAACAATCATCACCTGGCCAGACTTCCAAGCTGCCTTCCGTGCTCGCTTCATTCCTCAGGGAGTCATGGACCGGAAGAAGCGTGAGTTCCGCAACCTCACCCAGGGCAACAAAACTGTGGAAGCTTACCAGCGGGAGTTTCTTGACTTGTCCCGCTATGCTGAAGAAGACATTGCAACTGATGCACGCAGATAGGAGAAGTTCCGTGATGGCCTTCAAGCTGACATCAAGCTCGCACTTCTAGTGCATGACTTTGCTGATTTCGCCACTCTGGTGAACAAAGCCATCAATGTCGAAACTGGTCTGCAGGAATACCAGAGCTCTCACAGGCGCAGCCGTGACACGGGCTCATCTTCGGGCCCGTCCTCGCAAAAGCGCAAGATATGGATTCCCAACAGCATGTACCAGCCGAATGCACCTGCCCCAAGGCAGTCCTATGCTGCACCTCGTCTGCCTACGGCTCCAACTAGGCAGCCAAGGCTTCCAGCTCCACCACCCCAAGCTCCTGTTCCTACTCCCGAGAATGGTTTGTGCTTCAGATGTGGACAACCAGGGCACCGTGCTAGGGAATGCAACCAGAACCAGAATCAACTGGCCCTTCCAGCAACTGGCCGTGGAAGCAATCAGCCCCGCAGCAACAGTGCCAAGTCTTATGGTCGTGTTCATGCCAACCATGTTGATCTCAATGAAGCTCAAGACCAGCCTGCTACTGTGATGGGTACCCTCCTCGTAAATTCAGTACCAGCATCCGTTTTATTTGATACAGGTGCATCGCATTCATTCATGTCAGAAGGTTTTGCATGCTTGCACGACATTAAATGTGAGAACATGGATGCTTCACTATTAGTACACACCCCTGCGGGCCAATGTCGAACCTCCATGATTTGCAACGACGTCCCTGTAGAAATCGAAGGACTGGAATTCCTTGTCTCTCCCATCGTACTGAAGTCCTGTAGCATTGATCTCATTCTGGGAATGAATTGGTTAAAAGCACATACTGCTTCTATAGTTTGCGCCACTAAGGTCGTCCATCTGCTACACCCTTCTGATGAAATAATAGCTTATCAAGCTCATCTAGTTCAGAACGCCGAGGCACGACTTTATGCCTTGAATGCGTTGAACGCTGCACCACTCGAGGGCATTGAAAACGTTCCCGTCGTTCGTGAATTCCAAGATGTATTCCCAGAAGAACTTCCAGGGATTCCCCCTGCTAGAGCTGTCGAATTCATCATCGACTTGAAACCCGGCACTACCCCTATAGCTAAACGACCCTACAAGATGCTGCCGCATGAACTCCTTGAGCTTAAGGAGGAAATCGACAAATCTCTTGTCAAAGGTTTCATTCGCCCAAGTTGCTCTCCTTGGGGAGCACCTTCTCTCTTTGTTAGGAAGAAGGATGGGACAAACCGATTGGTCCAAGACTACCGTCCTATAAACCAAGCTACCATTCAGAATAAATACCCTCTTCCTCGGATCAATGATCTTTATGATCAACTGGCTGGTTCATCAGTGTTCTCCAAACACGACTTGAGGTTGGGTTACCACCAGATCCGTGTTCGTGAAGAGGACATCCCAAAAACCGCCTTCGTGACTCGGTATGGATCATACGAGTACACCGTCATGTCATTCGGCTTAACGAATGCTCCAGCCACCTTCTCTCGTCTGATGAATTATATATTCATGGATTACCTCGACAAGTTCGTCGTGGTTTATTTGGACGATATCCTTGTGTTTTCCAAGAACAAGGAGGAACATACTGAACATCTTCGTCTTGTGCTGGAAAAGCTTCGGGAGCATCAGCTGTATGCTAAGTATTCCAAGTGTGAATTATGGCTTCCCGAAGTAACCTATCTTGGGCATGTCATCTCCAAAGATGGTATTGCCGTCAACCCTGAACGAGTTCAGGCTATTCTCGATTGGACTCCTCCGAAGAATGTGAAGCAAGTCCGAAGTTTTCTCGGTCTCGCCAGCTATTGCCGTCGATTCGTCGAGAACTTCTCCACGATTGCCAGGCCCCTGACTAATCTGTTGCATAAGGGTGTCAAGTTTGACTAGACAGACAAGTGTCAGGAAAGTTTCCAGGTGCTCAAAGACAAGTTGACTTCTGCCCCCGTACTTGCTCCACCTGATACTAAGAAGGACTTCGTCATTTACTGCGACGCTTCCCGTCAAGGATTAGGCTGTGTCCTAATGCAAGAGCGCAGAGTGATTGCTTATGCCTCTCGCCAATTGCGCCCTCACGAAGAAAACTACCCAGTTCACGACCTCGAGCTTGCTGCTGTCATTCATGCACTAAAGCAGTGGCGACATTACCTTCTCGGTAATCGTTGCGAGATCTTCACCGACCATCAAAGTCTGAAGTATCTGTTTACTCAGCCAGATTTGAACCTACGCCAGCAAAGATGGATGGAGACTGTTGCAGACTTTGACGTGGGTATATCCTATACCCCCGGCAAGGCTAATGTAATGGCTGATGCCTTGAGCCGCAAGTCTTACTGCAACCACCTCCAGGTCCACAAAGTTCAGCCCTCGCTTACCGAAGAATTTAGAAGGCTGAACCTCCATATTGTTCCCCCGGGATCACTCGCTCCCCCTCCCGAAGGTTTCCCCAAACAGAACCTCCATGTTGTTTCCAAGGGTTCTCTCAATACCCTGGTTGCGAAACCAGATCTTGTGGACACCATCAAATGGATACAGAAGTGTGATGATGAAGTCCTCAAGATTAAGCGCGACCTCAAAAGAGGAAAGCCCTAATTCTTCACGATCGCCGACGATGGCGCCTTGTATTTCAAAGGCCGCCTAGTGGTACCATGTTCGAAGAAAAACCTGGATAAGACTAAAAGGGTTATGCAAGAAGCCCATGATACGCCTCTGTCCATCCATCCTGGTAGTACAAAGATGTACCAGGATATTCGTCAAAGATTCTGGTGGTCTAATATGAAGCAGGACATTGCTCGTTATGTTGCTGAGTGTGACTTTTGTCGCCGAATCAAAGCAGAGCATCAAAGGCCTGCTGGAACTCTGCAACCTATCTCTATTCCTGAATGGAAATGGGACCATGTTGAGATGGACTTCGTCACTGGTTTTCCCAAATCGCAGAAAGGTAATGATGCTATTCTTGTCGTCATTGACCGGCTTTCCAAAGTTGCCCATTTTCTGGCGGTCAAAGAGACAATCACTGCTAGTCAGCTTGCTACTCTCTACATGGCCAGAATTGTTTCACTTCACGGAATTCCACTGGTTATCAGTTCAGACCGTGGCAGCTTATTCACTTCAAGATTCTGGGCAAGTTTCCAAGAAGCTATGGGGACTCATCTGTCGTTCAGTACTGCGTTCCATCCTCAGTCGCAAGGACAGGTTGAACGTGTCAACCAAGTTCTTGAAGCCATGCTTCGAGCTTGTGTAATCTCATTCGGCAAGAAATGGGAGGAATCTCTTCCATATGCCGAGTTCTCTTATAATAATAGCTATCAAGCTAGTCTGAAGATGTCCCCCTTCGAAGTGCTATATGGACGAAAGTGTCGAACCCCACTGAACTGGTCAGAAACTGGGGAACGCCCACTCTTCGGTCCGGATATTATCCAATAGGCCGAAGAACAAGTTCGCATTATTCACGAGAATCTCAAGACTGCTCAGTCACGTCAGAAAAGTCAGTATGACCGTCATCACCAAGACATGGTCTATCAACCTGGCGAAAAGGCTTATCTTCGAGTTACACCAATGAAGGGTGCACACCGCTTCGGGATCAAAGGAAAGTTAGCTCCCCGCTATATTGGTCCTTTCACTATTCTCGAAAGGTGTGGAAAAGTGGCATATCAACTGGAGCTTCCGCCGAACCTTTCTCAGGTTCACGATGTGTTCCACGTGTCACAACTCCGCCGTTGCTTCAAGGATCCAATCCGAGCAGTGGACCATGAAGTGCTCGAATTGCAAAAGGACCTCTCCTATAAAGAGCATCCGGTCCGCATTCTCGACCAAGCTGAACGCCGCACCCGTCAGAAGGCGATCAAGTTCCTCAAGGTCCAGTGGTCGAATCACTCTGAAGACGAAGCCACCTGGGAACGCGAGGATCGTCTTCGCGATGAATACCCTGCACTGTTTCCTTCTACCTCCTAAATCTCGGGACGAGATTTCTTGTAGTGGAGGAGATTTGTAACGCCCGGATAATCAAGCTACAGTAACCTCTGCTAATGATGCCTCGTCACCACTCTTACTGTTGTAAACCTCGCGATGATTCAATCCCATTCGAATTCAAATTTCAAAATCAAAGCAAACAATAAAAGTTTTTCAAAATTTAAAACAAAAGTGTTCGGGAGATGCTATATTTTGCATAGGTCAATATGGTGTAATAAACACAATTTTATAGACTGCCTAAGTATTTTAAAATAAATAAAGACAGAAAAGGAAAATAAATAAAAGAAAGAAACTAACAAAAAAAAAGAGAAGAAAGAGGGAACCCCCTCCCACGGCCTACTGGCCCAGTTGGCCGGCCCATTCGGGCGCAGGCCCAACCGGCCTTCCCCCCCTCCCCTTATCCATCCCCCCCCAAACCCTAACCCACCCGATCCCCACTCACCCCCTCCCCCCAGTCGCTCTCCCCCCTCCTATCGCCTCCCGATCCGTTCTGGATCAGGGACGAACTGCCCCCCCGTCCCGTGACGCCAATGCCCCACTTCCCCATCGCCTCGACCCCGACGCCACGCCCCATCGCTCGTCGTCGTCCGAAGCCCGCGCCGCCGCTTGGACCTCGCCGCCTCGACCCCCGACGCCACCATCGCCTTCCTCCTCGCCGGCGCCATCGTCACCGGACCACCTCGACCCCCGCTGCCCCAGTCCCTACGGATCCGCGGTGAGGCCCCCGGCCTCCTCTCCCCCTGTCCTCGTACACGCGCGCCCCGCCGGATTCGCCTTGGCCGCCCCCTGCCGCCGCTCTCCCTCCGCCGTGTAGCCCGGCTGCTGCTGCTCCGCTGCGGAAGCCGTGCTGCCCCGCACCGGCTCGGCCGCGCCCGCTCAGCCTCGCGCGCGCCCGTGCGCCCCGGCACAACCCCGCTGCAGCCCCGCGCTCGCCCGCTCGTGCGTGGCCTCGCCCGCGCCCTTGCCCGCCGGCTGGCCGCGCCCACTCACGGAGCGCTCCGGTGTCCCAGCCGCCCTGCCCTGCTCCGCTCCCTCCTGCGCCGCTCCTCGCCTTGCCGCTCCAGCCGCGCGGCCCCGCGACGGCCCGCAGCGCCGCCGCCCCCTGCGCACGCCTCCGCCTGCCGCGGCTGGCCGGCGAGCCTCGCCGAGGCCACGGCCTCACCCCGCTGCACTAGGCTACGGCCTCCGCCGGCGCCCCCTCTTGCCCCTTTCGGGTGCACGGGCGCCCGCGGCCGTTAGCGCCAGCTAACCACGCCTGTTACGGCCCCCCAGGGGCCTATGACAAAGGGGGCCCACCCCACAGAATGTTTTAATAAAAAAAGGAAAAGAATTAAAAAAAATATATAATAATAATAAAATTAATTAATTAATTAATTAATTAAGGAATTAATTAAGTTAATTAATTATAATTAGATTAACCTAATCACTAATTAACCTAATTAACCTATTAGCTTAATTAAACAGTAATTAGTTTAACTAAGACCTAATTAACCTAAATAGTGTATGACAGGTGGGTCCCACTGGACCCACATGTCAGTTTGACCCAGTCAACTCTGTTGACTGCTGACGTCAGCATGACATCATGCTGATGTCATTAATTTATTTTCGAATTAATTTAAATAATTAATTAAATACCAGAAATTAATAAAATCTTTAGAAAATCATATCTTTTAATCCGTAACTCGGATTAAAATAATTCCTACATGAAAGTTGCTCAGAACGACGAGACAAATCCGGATACGCAGCCCGTTCGTCCACCACACATCCCTAGCATAGCAAACACGCAACTTTCCCCCTCTGTTTCATCTGTGCGAAAACGCGAAACACCGGGGATACTTTCCCGGATGTTTCCCCCCTTCGCTGGTATCACCTCATACCGCGATAGGGCACCCCTAACACCGCTACTTGTCATGTCATGCATCGCTATGCATCTGTTTGCTTAAATATTTATTGTTTCTCCCCCCTCTTCTCTCGCTAGACACCGAGACCGACGCCGCTGCTACCCAGTACGACTACGGAGTTGACGACCCCTCTCTCTTGCCAGAGCAACCAGGCAAGCCCCCCCTTTGATCACCAGATATCGCCTACTCTTCTCTATACTGCTTGCATTAGAGTAGTGTAGCATGTTACTGCTTCCCGTTAATCCTATACTGATGCATAGCCTGTCCTTGCTACTACTGTTGTTACCTTTACCTGCAATCCTAATGCTTAGTATAGGATGCTAGTTTATCATCAGTGGCCCTACATCCTTGTCCGTCTGCCATGCTATACTATCGGGCCGTGATCACTCGGGAGTTGATCACGGGTATATACTATATACTTTATACATGATACATGTGGTGATTAAAGACGGGTCGGCTTGAGGAGCACCCGCGAGTGGAGTTTTGAGGCGGAGCGGCAGGGCAGGTTCCGACCACCTAGGAGAGAGGTGGGCCTGGCCCTGGTCGGCGTTCGCGGATACTTAACACGCTTAACGAGATCTGGGTATTTGATCTGAGTTTGGCCATTTGGTCTATACGCACTAACCATCTACGCGGGAGTAGTTATGGGTATCCCGGCGTCGTGGTATCAGCCGAAGCCTTCTTGACGTCAGCGACGGAGCGGCGTGCACTGGATTGGACTGGAACGCCACTAGGCTAGGTCTGCTTCCGGCCGCCCACGCAACGTGCAGGTGTGCTAAGGGCGATGGGCCCAGACCCCTGTGCGCTTAGGTTTAGACCGGCGTGCTGACCTCTCTGTTGTGCCTAGGTGGGGCTGCGACGTGTTGATCTTCCAAGGCCGGACATGACCCAGGAAAGTGTGTCCGGCCAAATGGGATCGAGCGTGTTGGGGTATGTGGTGCACCGCTGCAGGGAAGTTAATCTATTCGAATAGCCGTGATCTTCGGTAACAGGACGACTTGGAGTTGTACCTTGACCTTATGACAACTAGAACCGGATACTTAATAAAACACACCCTTCCAAGTGCCAGATACAACCGGTGATCGCTCTCTCACAGGGCGACGAGGGGAGGATCATCGGTTAGGATTATGCTACACGATGCTACTTGGAGGTCTTCAGTCTACTCTCTTCTACATGCTGCAAGACGGAGGCTGCCAGAAGCGTAGTCTTCGAAAGGACTAGCTTTCCCCCTCTTATTCCGGCATTCTGCAGTTCAGTCCACAAATGATAGCCTTATTCCAGTTGATACCAATGCATACATATGTAGTGTAGCTCCTTGCTTGCGAGTACTTTGGATGAGTACTCACGGTTGCTTTCTCCTTCCCTTTCCTCTATCCTTTCTACCTGGTTGTCGCAACCAGATGTTGGAGCCTAGGAGCCAGACGCCACCGTCGATGATGACTCCTACTACACCGGAGGTGCCTACTACTACGTGATACCCGCTGACGACGACCAGGAGTAGTTAGGAGGATCCCAGGCAGGAGGCCTGCGCCTCTTTCAATCTGTATCCCAGTTTGTGCTAGCCTTCTTAAGGGAACCTTGTTTAACTTATGTCTGTACTCAGATATTGTTGCTTCTGCTGACTCGTCTATGATCGAGCTCTTGTATTCGAGCCCTCGAGGCCCCTGGCTTGTAATATGATGCTTGTATGACTTATTTTATTTGTAGAGTTGTGTTGTGATATCTTCCCGTGAGTCCCTGATCTTGATCGTACACGTTTGCGTGTATGATTAGTGTACGGTCAAACCGGGGGCGTCACAGCGTGCTCCGGCACGGGCGGAGCCATCAGCGAGGAGAAGAGAGGTGAGGTGCGCTCGGGAGCTGCGCTGTTGCTGCGGCCTCAAGAAGAAAACAGAGGAGGAACTCCTCTCTTGTGGGCTGGATCTTGGCAAGGAGGAGTTGGTGGCGAGCGATGGTTGGTGGGGAATGGATCCCGAGAGGGATTTGGTTGGCGACGGGACAAGCTCCCGAGGAACATGGGTGGCGGCGGCGGAAGGATTAGATGGATCGATGGGACAGGACTAGGGTTCCATCTATTTATATAGCAACGAGAATTTTTGGGTAGGGGTATTTGGTTCCTCCGATTTTAATAGGACAGTCGAGAAATAAAAGATAGGAAGACCAAATAGGAAAAAGGAGATGTTCTGTAGATGTTTGGGGATGATCCGGACACGTCGGTGACGACTGCTCGGGTCGGGTCCGGGACAATTTTCGGATGCATGAGGGGTGGGCCGCGGGCTGACGAGAGAAGTTAGGTTGGACCTGGCGGTAGGTAGCCTGTGCAGATGGTCTCGAGCTGAGTGAAGAGAAGAGAGGGAGGCCCGGCGACTATTTCCGGAGACCGAAAACATCCGACGTTAGACCGGCTATATTGCCGCTATATTTATTCGGTGGGGCATCAAACGGACTTCGAATGCAATGAAACTTGGCGGGCGTTCTACTGAAACAAAACGACATCGCACGCCAACTTTCATCCCATTCCGAGAACATTCTCCGGCCACTTATAAAATAATATTTCGGACATGCCGCGGGCGCGTGCAAGTGTGGTTGGGCTCAGAACGGACAACGGACAGAACTCGGGGAACCCGGACGAATGCAAGTTTTAAAACATGATGATGCAATGCACATGATGACATGATGAAATGCAACACGCAAGCCAATGACAAGGCAACAACAGCGAATAACTGGAGGACACCTGGCACATCGGCCTCGGGGCGTTACAACTAGGTACAAACTATGACACTGTCTTAGGATGTGTTTGGTTGAAGGCGTGGTATGAATGGGTTGGGACCGTGATAGTGTCTGAATCTCATCTAACAAATGATTTTTAACAATTAAAGAGGGTCTAACCTTCTCTGCACATGCCATAGACTTCTTCCCAATGTCCACAGAATCAAAGGCAACTAGCTTCACGCATGGAGATTGATGGTCACAACATGCAGATAGATCTTCAGCCACCCCGCTCCACTCGTTCCCACTGATGGTCTTAGGGAGCTACAAGAGAAAGAAATGACTCAAATTGACCGCCGGGTAAAAATCCTTCATTCCAAGTCATAGCCCAAGAGAGAGAAGAGAGGCATTCCCGGGTGGTGGAGGAGTAGTCACCGGAGGAGGAACCGTTGGAGAGGTCTTTGAAGAAGACCATGGCGACCCCGGAGGTAGGATGCGAGACGGCGAGAGTGAGGAAGCGGCTATAGCTTAGCAAGGAAGGAAGGAAGGAGGAAACAAGGGAAATGTGACTTGTGGTCGGGGAGAAAAGGGGGTAGGGAATGGGGGAAGGGGGCGGGGGTAGATATTTTGGAGGTACGCCAAAATTTTGGAAATGTGGAGGGAAACTTTGCATGAGGTGCCGGCGGACCATTCACTTTGAATGATTGTGTGCATCGCAAATGATTCTTCTGCTTTACGCGCATGGGATGAGTTTCATAATTCAAATTTTGGTGGAAATTTCCCTGGGTATGTCATTGCATAATTTAACATCGCTTGCTAATTTGGGCACACAAAAGAGCATACAGCAGACAGACCACACTTACTGAATCGAGCAATTTTAGTAATTAAACAGAGCCAGTTGACCTAAACATTGCTCTAACAAAAGATGAGCATTAAAAACAAAGCCTAAGTACGCATAATTTTAACAAATCCGTCGCCACGCCGGCCTATGCATCGCCGGTGTGAGATGAGACGTCGATTTGTCCTGGCGACATGCCACCATTGGTGGACTCCGCGTCCCCCTGCTGAAATCGACCACGTCCTCGTCCTCGTCCTCGGCGCCGGGCTCAAGGTTGTAGTACTATTAGTAGTGGCTACGCCAGAGCTCGCGTTGGTACTCCATCACCGATTCCTCGACGGATAGACTCTTCTCTACCTCGACCTCAGCTACGCGCAACTCCTCCTCCCGGCGCTCCTCGACCTCCGCTGCCTCCTGCATCTCCAGCTCCCGCTCGGCGACCTCATGAGGAAGCAGGTGCTCCATTGCCACCGTTGCCTTTTCGGAGGTGGGTTGCATGCTGGAGTCCGAGGTGGCCTGGAATATCTTGGCGTGTGAATCCTCGATCTTGGCGTGGATGGGCTCGACCCGGGTCAGGGCGACATCCGCGGCACGGATGGCAGCTTGAGCGCTCTCGGCGTTTGCAGCCGCCGTCGCAACAGCAACTGCAACCGTCTCGGCTTCTGCGGCTTCCCTATCGGCTGCCGTAGACGTCCTCTTGGTGGAACCGGCCGCGCTCAATGCGGATACGGCGACACTCTCGGCGTAGGCGGCGGCGCTCTTGGCTCAGGCGGCGGTGCTTGGGGTGGGGGTGGGGACGCGGCCATCGTACGGGCCTTCACGAAGCATTTCCATGGCGTCATCTTTGCAAGAAGGGGGTGCGGGAATGGGGGTCGAGATTCGTGGATCCGGGGGTTGCTGGCATTGGAGCAGACGAGCCGGCAAAGTTTAAGGAGGGAGACTTAAATAGACCTAGATATTTTCATCGCAAACGGTTCCTAGAAAACAACGGTGTGTGATGTTGTAGATATTTTTTATTAGCTGTGAAAGATGAATTTGGTGTATAGTGGCAACGGATGGTGTTTTAAATGTACAAGAAATTTTGTAGTACTAATACAACTGTCATGTCAAATTCTGGAAAATTTCAGGGGTCATTTGACCTTTTAAGACATTTAAGTGGTTTTCTAGCCATTTAATGACCGTAATTGAAATTTGAACTACATGTACATGCAACAGCTAACCATAACGGTTTGAAAACTCATATTTTGTGTACTTGTGTGTGATCTAATTCCATGTGCAGTAAATTGTTTGGAATTTTCAAACATATTGGTCTCAAGGCTATGACACAATTAATTAAGCATGGAGTGACATGGCATTTTAATTCGAAAAAATTAAAAAAATATCAGAAACACATGAAACCTTGGTTGATGTAATGTCATGCCACCAAGATGATGTGGAAAAAAATTTGGCATGTTTGAAGAAATTTTAGACACACACCCCTCACAAACCGGAGCAACTCACTAGAAGGCTCGTGGTTCCGAGAGGGAACAATGCATGTTTGATGACGAACAGGAGATAGCTTCCTGTTACGGCCTTCAATTTTTTTCTATGTTTAACGTGCACTACTACAACTATAATGTGAAATTTGGAAAATTCTAGGGGTCATTTGACATTTTAAAGACATTTAAGTGATTTTCTAGCCATTTAATTCAAATTTGAACTATATCTACATGCAATAACCACAACGGTTTGACAAATCATATTTGTGTACTTGTGTGCGAGTTAATTCCATGTGCAGTAAATTAGAAGGAATTTTCAAACATATTTGTCTCACGACATGGACACATGCATATGTATGCATGGAGTGACATGGCATTTTAATTCCCAAAAATAAAAAAAATCAGAAACACATGAAACCTTGGTTGATGTAATGTCATGCCACCAAGATGATGTGGTAAAATATTGGCATATTTGACGAAAGTTTGGACACACACCCCTCACAAACTGGAGCAACTCACTAGAAGGCTCGTGGTTCCGAGAGGGAATAATGCATGTTTGATGACGAACAGGAGATAGCGCTAGTCTTCTTCTTGAAGATCCATTTATTCTCTATGGCCTGCCGATTATCGGGCAAGACAACCAAAGTCCATACTTTGTTCTCATACATGGATACCATCTCAGATTTCATGGCCTCAAGCCATTTTGCGGAATCTGGGGTCATCATCGCTTCCTCATAGTTTGTAGGTTCGTCATGGTCAAGTAACATGACTTCCAGAATAGGATTACCGTACCACTCTGGTGCGGATCTTACTCTGGTTGACCTACGAGGTTCAATGGTAACTTGACCAAAAGTTTCATGATCATCAACATTAGCTTCCACACTTACTGATGCAGGAATCACTGAAATTGATTTCAGTGAGAACTACTTTCCAATAAGGGAGTAGGTACAATTACCTCGTCAAGTTCTACTTTCCTCCCACTCACTTCTTTCGAGAGAAACACCTTCTCTAGAAAGGATCCATTCTTAGCAACGAATATCTTGCCTTCAGATCTGTGATAGAAGGTGTACCCAACAGTCTCCTTTGGGTATCCTATGAAGACACATTTCTCTAATTTGGGTTCGAGCTTATCAGGTTGAAGCTTTTTCACACAAGCATCGCAACCCCAAACTTTACGAAACGACAACTTGGGTTTCTTTCCAAACCACAGTTCATAAGGTGTCATCTCAACAGATTTTGATGGTGCCCTATTTAACGTGAATGCAGTTGTCTCTAAAGCATAACCCAAAAAATATAGAGGTAAATCAGTGAGAGACATCATAGATCGCACCATGTCTAATAAAGTGTGGTTACAACACTCGGACACACCATTACGTTGTGGTGTTCCAGGTGGCGTGAGTTGTGAAACTATTCCACATTGTTTCAAATGAAGACCAAAATCATAACTCAAATATTCTCCTCCACGATCAAATCATAGAAACTTTATTTTCTTGTTATGATGATTTTCCACTTCACTCCAAAATTATTTGAACTTTTCAAGTGTTTTAGACTTATGTTTCATTAAGTAGATATACCTATATCTGCTCAAATCATCTGTGAAGGTGAGAAAGTAACGATATCCGCCGCTAGCCTCAATGTTCATTGGACCACATACATCAGTATGTATGATTTCCAATAACTTTGTTGCTCACTCCATTGTTCCGGAGAACGGAGTTTTAGTCATCTTGCCCATGAGGCATGGTTTGCAACTACCAAGTGATTCCAGAAGTCCATCAGAATGGAGTTTCTTCACGCAATTTACACCAATATGACCCAAACGGTAGTGCCACAAATAAATTGCACTATCATTATCAACTCTGCATCTTTTGGCTTCAATACTATGAACATGTGTATCACTACTATCAAGATTTAGTAAAAAAATAGACCACTCATCAAGGGTGCATGACCATAAAAGATATTACTCATATAAATAGAATAACCATTATTCTCTGATTTAAATGAATAACCTTCTCACATCAAACAAGATCCAGATATAATGTTCATGCTCAACGCCGGCACCAAATAAGAATTATTTAGGTCTAAAACCAATCCCGAAGGTAGATGTAGAGGTAGCGTGCCGACGACGATCACAACGGCTTTGGAACGATTTCCCACGCGCATCGTCACCTCGTCCTTAGCCAATCTTCGCTTAATCCGTAGCCCCTGTTTCGAGTTGCAAATGTTAGCAACTAAACCAGCATAAAATACGTAGGCACTACTGCGAGCATTAGTAAGGTACACATCAATAACATGTATATGAAATATACCTTTCACTTCTCCATCCTTCTACTCCGCCAAATACTTGGGGCAATTCCGCTTCTAGTGACCAGTCCCTTTGTAGTAGAAGCACTCGGTTTTAGGCTTAGGTCCAGACTTGGGTTTCTTCACTTGAGCAGCAACTGGCTCGCTGTTCTTCTTGAAGTTCCCCTTCTTTCCTTTACCCTTTTTCTTGAAACTGGTGGTCTTCTTGACCATCAACACTTGATGCTCCTTCTTGATTTCTACCTCTGCAGCCTTTAGCATTGCGAAGAGCTCAGGAATCATCTTATCCATCCCTTCCATATTATAGTTCATCATGAAGCTCTTGTAGCTTGGTGGTAGTGATTGAAGAACTTTGTCAATGACACTATCATCAGGAAGATTAAATCCCAGCTGAGTCAAGTGATTGTGGTACCCAGACATTTTGAGTATATGTTCACTGACAGAACTATTCTCCTCCATTTTGCAGCTATAGAACTTATTGGAGACTTCATATCTCTCAATCCGGGCATTTGGTTGAAATATTAACTTCAACTCCTAGAACATCTCATATGCTCCATGACGTTCAAAACATCGTTGCAGTCTCGGTTCTAAGACGTAAAGCATGGCACACTAAACTATCAAGTAGTCATCAGCTTTGCTCTGCCAGGTGTTCACAACATCTGGCATTGCTCCTACAGCAGGTTTGTCACCTAGCGTTGCATCCAGGACATAATTCTTCTGTGCAGCAATGAGGATAACCCTCAAGTTACGGACCCAGTCCGTGTAGTTGCTACCATCATCTTTCAACTTAGCTTTCTCTAGGAACGCATTAAAATTCAATGGAACAACAACACAGGCCATCTATCTACAACAACATAGACATGCAAAATACTATCAGGTACTAAGTTCATGATAAATTAAAGTTCAATTAATCAAATTACTTAAGAACTCCCACTTAGATAGATATCTCTCTAATCATCTAAGTGATCACGTGATCCATATCAACTAAACCATGTGCGATCATCACATGAGATGGAGTAGTTTTGAATGGTGAACATCACTATGTTGATCATATCTACTATATGATTCACGCTCAACCTTTCGGTTTTAGTGTTCCGAGCCCATATCTGCATATGCTAGGATCGTCAAGTTTAGCCCGAGTATTCTGCATTGTGCAAAACTGGCTTGCACCTATTGTATGTGAACGTACAGCTTATCACACCCGATCATCATGTGGTGTCTCGGCACGGCGAACTGTAGCAACGGTGCATACTCAGGGAGAACAATTATACCTTGAAATTTAGTGAGAGATCATCTTACAATGCTACCGCCGCACTAAGAAAAATAAGATGCATAAAAGATAAACATCACATGCAATCAATATAAGTGATATGATATGGCCATCATCATCTTGTGCCTTTGATCTCCATCTCCAAAGCACCGCATGATCACCATCATCACTGGCTTGACATCTTGATCTCCATCGAAGCATCGTTGTCGTCTCGCCAACTATTGCTTCTACGACTATCGCTACCGCTTAGTGATAAGGTAAAGCAATTACATGGCGATTGCATTTAATACAATAAAGCGACAATCATATGGCTCCTGCCAGTTGCCGATAACTGTGTTACAAAACATGATCATCTCATAGAATAAAATTTAGCATCATGTCTTGACCATATCACATCACAACATGCCCTGCGAAAACAAGTTAGACATCCTCTACTTTGTTGTTGCAAGTTTTACGTGGCTGCTATGGGCTGAGCAAGAACCGTTCTTACCTACGCATCAAAAACCACAACGTTGTATAGTGATTGCTCTTTGATCTTCAGAAAGAACCGTGTTCATTGAATCCGATTCAACTAAAGTTGGAGAAACTGACACCCGCCAGCCACCTGTGTGTGAAGCACGTCGGTAGAACCAATCTCGCATAAGCATACGCGTAAAGTCGGTCTGAGCCACTTCATCCAACAATACCGCTGAGTCAAGAATCAACTAGTGACGGCAAGCAATATGTATATACCCACGCCCACAACTCCGTTGTGTTCTACTCGTGCATATAACATCTACGCGTAGACCTGGCTCGAATGCCACTGTTGGGGAACGCAGTAATTTCAAAAAAATTCCTAAGCACACGCAAGATCTATCATGGTGATGCATAGCAACAAGAGTGGAAGAGTGTTGTCCACGTACCCTCGTTGACCGTAAGCGGAAGCGTTATGACAACGCGGTTGATGTAGTCATACATATTCATGATCCGACCGATCCTATTACTAAAAGTACGGCACCTCCGCGATCTGCACACGTTCAACTCGGTGACGTACCACGAACTATCAATCCATCTAAGTGTCGAGGATAACTTCGTTAGCACGACGACGTGATGACGGTGATGATGAAGCTACCGGCGTAGGGCTTCACCTAAGCACTACGGCGATATGACCGAGGTGGATTATGGTGGAGGGGGGCACCGCACACGGCTAAGGGATCAATGGTCAACTTGTGTGTTCTAGGGTGCCCCCTACCCCCATATATAAAGGAGCAAGGGGGGAGGCCGGCCAGCCCTTGGGGCACGCCAAGGAGGGGAGGAGTCCTCCTCCTAGTAGGAGTAGGACTCCCCCTTTCCTAGTCCAACTAGGAGGAGGAAGGGGGAAGGAAGGAGAGGAGAAGGAAGAAGGAAAGGGGGGCGCCCCACTTCCCTAGTCCAATTCGGACTAGAGGGGGCGGGGCGCGCGGCTCTGCCTTGGCTGGCCCTCTCTCTCTCCACTAAGGCCCATGTGGCCCATTAGTTTCCTCGGGGGTTCCGGTAAACCTCTGGCACTCCGGTTTTCTCTAAAATCACATGGAACACTCCCGGTGTCCGAATATAGCCGTCCATTATATCATTCTTTATGTCTAGACCATTTCGAGACTCCTCGTCATGTCCGTGATCACATCCGGGACTCCAAACTATCTTCGGTACATCAAAACACATAAACTCATAATACCGATCGTCACCGAACATTAAGCGTGCAGACCCTACGGGTTGGAGAACTATGTAGACATGACCGAGACATGTCTCCGGTCAGTAACCAATAGCGGAACCTAGATGTTCATATTGGCTCCCACATATTATATGAAGATCTTTATCAGTCAAACTGCATAACGATATACGTTGTTCCCTTTGTTATCGGTATGTTACTTACCCGAGATTCGATAGTCGGTATCTCAATACCTAGTTCAATCTCGTTACTGGCAAGTCTCTTTACTCGTTCCGTAATGCATCATCCCGTAACTAACACATTAGTTATAGCTTGCAAGGATTATAGTGATGTGCATTACCGAAAGGGCCCAACTCTCCGATACTCGGAGTGACAAATCCTAATCTCGATCTATGCCAACTCAACAAACACCATCGGAGACACCTATAGAGCATCTTTATAGTCACCCAGTTACGTTGTAATGTTTGATAGCACACAAAGTGTTCCTCCGGTATTCGGGAGTCGCATGATCTCATAGTCATAGGAACATGTATAAGTTATGGAGAAAGAAACAATAGTAAACTAAACGATCATCGAGCTAAGCTAACGGATGGGTCAAGTCAATCACATCATTCTCTAATGATGTGATTCCCTTTATCAAATGACAACTCTTTGTCCATGGATAGGAAACTTAACCATCTTTGATCAACGAGCTAGTCAAGTAGAGGTGTACTAGTGACACTCTGTTTGTCTATGTATTCACACATTTACTTAGTTTTTGGTTAATACAATTCTAGCATGAATAATAAACATTTATCATGATATAAGTTAATATAAATAACAACTTTATTATTGCCTCTAGGGCATATTTCCTTCAGTCTCCCACTTGCACTAGAGTCAATAATCTAGATTACATTGTAATGATTCTAACACCCATGGAGTCTTGGTGCTGATCATGTTTAGCTCGTGAGAGAGGCTTAGTCAACGGGTCTACAACATTCAGATCCGTATGTATCTTGCGAATCTCTATGTCTCCCTCCTTGACTTGATCGCGGATGGAATTGAAGCATCTCTTGATGTGCTTGGTTCTCTTGCGAAATCTGGATTCCTTTGCCAATGCAATTGCACCGGTGTTATCACAATAGATTTTCATTGGACCCAATGCACTAGGTATGACACCTAGATCGGATATGAACTCCTTCATCCAGACTCCATCATTTGCTGCTTCCGAAGCAGCTATGTACTCCGCTTCACATGTAGATCCCGCCACGACGCCTTGCTTGGACTGCACCAATTGACAGCTCCACCATTTAATAAAAATACGTATCCGGTTTGTGACTTAGAGCCATCAGGATCATTGTCAAAGCTTGCATCGACATAACCGTTTACAACGAGCTCTTTGTCACCTCCATAAACGAGAAACATATCCTTAGTCCTTTTCAGGTATTTTAGGATGTTCTTGACCAATGTCCAATGATCCACTCCTGGATTACTTTGGTAACTCCCTGCTAAACTAATTGCAAGGCACACATCAGGTCTGGTACAAAACATTGCATACATGATAGAACCTATGGCTGAAGCATAGGGAATGACTTTCATTTTATCTCTATCTTCTGCAGTGGCCAGGCATTGAGTTTGACTCAACTTCACACCTTGTAATACAGGCAAGAACCCTTTCTTTGCTTGATCCATTTTGAACTTCTTCAAAACTTTATCAAGGTATGTGCTTTGTGAAAGTCCAATTAAGCATCTTGATCTATCTCTATAGATCTTGATGCCCAATATATAAGCAGCTTCACCAAGATCTTTCATTGAAAAATTCTTATTCAAGTATCCTTTTTTGCTATTCAGAAATTCAATATCATTTCCGATCAACAATTTGTCATCTACATATAATATTAGAAATGCTACAGAGCTCCTGCTCACTTTCTTGTAAATACAGGCTTCTCCAAAAGTTTGTATAAAACCATATGCTTTGATCACACTATCAAAGCATATATTCCAACTCCGAGAGGCTTGCACCAGTTCATAAATGGATCGCTGGAGCTTGCACACTTTGTTAGTACCTTTTGGATCGACAAAACCTTCTGGTTGCATCATATATAACTCTTCTTTAAGATATCCATTAAGGAATGCAGTTTTGACATCCACTTGCCAAATTTCCTAATCATAAAATGCGGCAATTGCTAACATGATTCAGACGGACTTAAACATCGCTACGAGTGAGAAAGTCTCATCATAATCAACTCCTTCAACTTGTCAAAAAACTTTTGCAACAAGTTGAGCTTTGTATACAATAATATTACCGTCAGCATCAGTCTTCTTCTTGAAGATCCATTTATTCTCTATGGCCTGCCGATCATCGGGCAAGTCAACCAAAGTCCATTATTTGTTCTCATACATGGATCCCATCTTAGATTTCATGGACTCAAGCCATTTTGCAGAATCTGAGCTCATCATCGCTTCCTCATAGTTCGTACGTTCGTCATGGTCAAGTAACATGACTTCCAGAACAGGATTACCGTACCACTCTGGTGCGGATCTTACTCTGGTTGACCTACGAGGTTCGGTAGTAACTTGATCAGAAGTTTCATCATCATCATCATTAGCTTCCTCACTTACTGGTGTAGGAATCACTGGAACTGATTACAGTGATGAACTACTTTCCAATAAGGGAGTAGGTACAATTACCTCATCAAGTTCTACTTTCCTCCCACTCACTTCTTTCGAGAGAAACTCCTTCTCTAGAAAGGATCCATTCTTAGCAACGAATATCTTGCCTTCGGATCTATGATAGAAGGTGTACCCAATAGTCTCCTTTTGGTATCCTATGAAGACATATTTCTCCGATTTGGGTTTGAGCTTATCAGGTTGAAACTTTTTCACATAAACATCGCAGCCCCAAACTTTAAGAACTGACAACTTGGGTTTCTTGCCAAACCACTGTTAATAAGGTGTCATCTCAACGGATTTTGATGGTGCCCTATTTAACTTGAATGCAGCTGTCTCTAAAGCATAACCCCAAAACGATAGCGGTAAATCAGTGAGAGACATCATAGATCGGACCATATCTAATAAAGTGCGGTTACAACGTTCGGACACACCATTACGTTGTGATGTTCCAGGTGGCGTGAGTTGCGAAACTATTCCGCATTGTTTCAAATAAAGACCAAACTCCTAACTCAAATATTCTCCTCCATGATCAGATCATAGAAACTTTATTTTCTTGTTATGATGATTTTCCACTTCACTCTGAAATTCTTTGAACTTTTCAAATGTTTCAGACTTATGTTTCATTAAGTAGATATACCCATATCTGCTCAAATCATCTTGAAGGTGAGAAAATAACGATATCCGCCGCGAGCCTCAATGTTCATTGGACCACATACATCAGTATGTATGAGTTCCAATAACTCTATTGCTCGCTCCATTGTTTCGGAGAACGGAGTTTTAATCATCTTGCCCATGAGGCATGGTTTGCAAGTACCAAGTGATTCATAATCAAGTGATTCCAAAAGTCCATCAGAATGGAGTTTCTTCATGCCCTTTACACGAATATGACCCAATCGGTAGTGCCACAAATAAGTTGCACTATCATTATCAACTCTGCATCTTTTGGCTTCAATACTATGAACATGTGTATCACTACTATCAAAATTTAGTAAAAAATAGACCACACATCAAGGGTGCATGACCATAAAAGATATTACTCATATAAATAGAACAACAATTATTCTCTGATTTAAATGAATAACCATCTCGCATCAAAAAAGATCCAGATATAATGTTCATGCTCAACGCTGGCACCAAACCACAATTATTTAGGTCTACAACTAATCCCAAAGGTAGATGTAGAGGTAGTGTCCCGAGGGAGATCACATCCACTTTGGAACCATTTCCCACGCGCATCGTCACCTCGTCCTTAGCCAATCTTCGCTTAATCCGTAGCCCCTATTTCGAGTTGCAAATGTTAGCAACTGAACCAGTATCAAATACCGAGGCACTACTCCGAGCATTAGTAAGGTACACATCAATAACATGTATATTAAATATACCTTTCACTTTGCCATCCTTCTTCTCCACCAAATACTTGGGGTAGTTCCGCTTCTAGTGACCAGTCCCTTTGCAGTAGAAGCACTCAGTTTCAGGCTTAGGTCCAGACTTCGGTTTCTTCACTTGAGCAGCAACTGGCTTGCTTTTCTTCTTGAAGTTCCCCTTCTTCCCTTAACCCTTTTTCTTGAAACTAGTGGTCTTGTTGACCATCAACACTTGATGCTCCTTCTTGATTTCTACCTCCATAGCCTTTAGCATTGCGAAGAGCTCAGGAATCGTCTTATCCATCCCTTGCATATTATAGTTCATCACAAAGCTCTTGTTGTTTGGTGGTAGTGATTGAATAACTCCGTCAATGATACTATCATCAGGAAGATTAACTCGCAGATGAGTCAAGTGGTTGTGGTACCCAGACATTCTGAGTATATGTTCACTGATAGAACTATTCTCATCCATTTTGAAGCTATAGAACTTATTGGAGACCTCATATCTCTCAATCCGGGCATTTTCTTGAAATATTAACTTCAACTCCTGGAAGATCTCATATGCTCCATGGCATTCAAAATGTCGTTGAAGTCTTGGTTCTAAGCTGTAAAGCATGGCACACTGAACTATCGAGTAGTCATTAGCTTTGCTCTGCCAGGTGTTCACAACATGTGGCGTTGCTCCTATAGCGGGTTTGTCACCTAGCGGTGCTTCCAGGACATAATTCTTCTGTGCAGCAATGCGGATAACCCTCAAGTTACGGACCCAATTCGTGTAGTTGCTACCATCATCTTTCAACTTAGCTTTCTCTAGGAACGCATTAAAATTGAATGGAACAACAACACGGGCCATCTATCTACAACAACATAGACATGCAAAATACTACCAGGTACTAAGTTCATGATAAATTACAGTTCAATTAATAAAATTACTTAAGAACTCCCACTTAGATAGATATCTCTCTAATCATCTAAGTGATCACGTGATCCATATAAACTAAACCATGTCCGATCATCACATGAGATGGAGTAGTTTTCAATGGTGAACATCACTATGTTGATCATATCTACTATATGATTCACGCTCGACCTTTCGGTCTCAATGTTCCGAGGCCATATCTGCATATGCTAGGATCGTCAAGTTCAGCCCGAGTATTCTGCATTGTGCAAAACTGGCTTTCACCTGTTGTATGTGAACGTACAAGTTATCACACCCGATCATCACGTGGTGTCTCGGCACGGCGAACTGTAACAACGGTGCATACTCAGGGAGAACAATTATACCTTGAAATTTAGTGAGAGATCATCTTATAATGCTACCGCCGCACTAAGCAAAATAATATGCATAAAAGATACACTTCACATGCAATCAATATAAGTGATATGATATGGTCATCATCATCTTGTGCCTTTGATATCCATCTCCAAAGCACCGTCATGATCACCATCGTCACTGTCTTGACACCTTGATCTCCATCGAAGCATCGTTGTCGTCTCGCCAACTATTGCTTCTACGACTATCGCTACCGCTTAGTGATAAGGTAAAGCAATTACATGGCGATTGCATTTCATACAATAAAGCGACAACCATATGGCTCCTGCCAGTTGCCAATAACTATGTTACAAAACATGATCATCTCATATAATAAAATTTAGAATCATGTCCTGACCATATCACATCACAACATGCCCTGCAAAAACAAGTTAGACGTCCTCTACTTTGTTGTTGCAAGTTTTACGTGGCTGCTACGGGCTGAGCAAGAACAATTCTTACATACGCATCAAAAACCACAATGCAGTATAGTGATTGCTTTTTGATCTTCAGAAAGAACCCTGTTCATTGAATCCGATTCAACTAAAGTTGGACAAACTAACACCCACCAACCACCTGTGTGCGAAGCACGCCGGTAGAACCAGTCTCGCATAAGCGTACGCGTAATGTCGGTGTGAGCCACTTCATCCAACAATACCGTTGAGTCAAGAATCAACTAGTGACGACAAGCAATATGTATATACCCACGCCCACAACCCCTTTGTGTTCTACTCGTGCATATAACATCTACGCATAGACCTGGCTCGGATGCCACTGTTGGGGAATGCAGTAATTTCAAAAAATTCCTACGCACACACAAGATCTATCATGGTGATGCATAGCAACGAGATGGGAAGAATGTTGTCCACGTACCCTCGTAGACCGTAAGCGGAAGCATTATGACAACGCTATTGATGTAGTCATACATATTCACGATCCAACCGATCCTATTACTAAAAGTACGGCACCTCCGCGATCTGCACACGTTCAACTCGGTGGCGTCCCACAAACTATCGATCTAGTTGAGTGTTGAGGGAGAGCTTCGTCAGCACGACATCGTGATGACGGTGATGATGAGCTACCGGCGCAGGGCTTCGCCTAAGAAGTACGACGATATGACCGAGGTGGATTATGGTGGAGGGGGGCACAACACACGACTAAGGGATCAATGATCAACTTGTGTGTTCCAGGGTGCCCCCTGCCCCCGTATATAAAGGAGCAAGGGGGGAGGCCGGCCAGACCTTGGGGCGCGCTAAGGAGGGTAGGAGTCCTCCTAGTAGGAGTAGGACTCCCCCTTTCCTAGTCCAACTAGGAGGAGGAAGGGGGAAGGAAGGAGAGGAGAAGGGAGATGGAAAGGGGGCGCCGCCCCCCTTCCCTAGTCCAATTCGGACTAGAGGAGGGCCGCGCGGCCCTGCCTTGGCTGGCCCTCTCTCTCTCCACTAAGGCCCATGTGGCCCATTAGTTCCTCGGGGGGTTCCGGTAACCCTCCGGCACTCCGGTTTTTCTTCGAAATCACCTGGAACACTTCCGGTGTCTGAATATAGCCGTCTGTTATATCAATCTTTATGTCTCGACCATTTTGAGACTCCTCGTCATGTCCGTTATCACATCCGGGACTCCAAACTATCTTCGGTACATCAAAACACATAAACTCATAATACCGATCCACTACAAGAAATATGTCAACTTGTGACCTTGACTATTGGTCACTGAAAGGTCATTGTTTTTCATTTGCGACCTTTTTTTGACCAAAAACAGAAGGTCAAAAGCTGGCGGTCGTAAACTGAAATTAACAACCTTCTCTGTGGGAAGATCGTGGGCGTTTACGACCAAAATATGCCTACTGTTTTGTTTTGGTCACTAGCAGCCTCCCCAGGCCATGTAGCCATTCGACGTGGCAACCTGATGTGGCGCAAGAATCAGTCTGGTCCAATTCGGTGTTTATATGGGCCGAGCCCATTAATTCGGCCTTTTTAATATTTATTTTTACTATTAATTTTTGCTAGCTACATGGGCTGTCCCAGCAATTCGGCCTTTTTATTTCTAGATGCGCCCTTTTACAGCGTATGATCTTTTATTTTTTGCCATTTTATTTTCCACTGTTTTACATTTGTCCCAAATATCATAATATCATACACTGGTCCCATACGTCAGAAATTTCAAATGTGCTCAAATTATTTTGATAAGTGGGTCCACTACTAGGGAAAACCCTATACACAAAATCTTATCAGCAGCGCACTTTAAAATAAGGCGCTGCTGCTAATTAGCAGTAGCGAGCTCAAGAATAACTTGCTGCTGAAATAAATATAGCAGTAGCGCGCCCGCTCAAAGACGCGCTACTGCTATAATTCCCACGAGGCCGCCGTGAGGCTAGCTATAGCAGCAACGCGTTACAACGACGGGCGCTACTGCTACGTAGCATAGTAGCAGCGCATTTCGCCAATAAGCGCTACTGCTAAGTTTACTACAAAAATTTAGTCCCACCTCGCGCCGTGAAGAGAGTTTCTACCACCTTAAATATGTTACTTCTCAAACTTTGACAAGCACTTGGTCTTCATTGAACTCTATGTGTAGAATTTGTGGCTGCAATATGAATCTTCACCTGTTCCTAAACCGGTGAGGACTCATATTGACAAATCAGATTGTACACAATAAGATCGATGATGATCAATGTATTTTTAATACATTGAACTAAGTCTACTTTTACATGTTGACACATAGCAGTAGCGCTTCTTTGTGAAAGGCGCTGCTGCTAGGTAGTTTAGCAGTAGCGTCTTTCTCAATAGCGCGCTACTGCTAACCCATTCCATCACCCACCCCCATCTCCTCTATCTGATCCACTCACAATCACACACTCACTAGATCCCTCTCAATCCCCCGCGCTGGTCCTCCCCCGTCACCCCTCCTCCCTTTGAGCCGCCGTCACGCCGTCCTCCTTGCTGGACTCGGTACCGGCCTCCTCCTCCGTCCTCCCTCTCCACTCGCCGCTGGCCGACCCCTCCTCGCTCCGCCTTCCTCCTCCATCCTCCCTCCACTGGCCGCCGGCCGGCCCCTCCTCACTTCGCCTTCCTCCACCATCCTACTCTCTTCTCCCTCCTTGAGTCGCCCCTCCTTCTCCCTCCTGCCTGCTACATTTTTATTTAGTAGGCTAGTTCATATGCAACATTTTGATTTAGTTGATTTAGTAGGCTAGTTGATTTAGTTGATTTAGAACATTTTTATTTAGTTGATTTAGTAGGCTAGTTGATTTAGAACATTTTGATTTAGTTGATTTAGTAGGCTAGTTGATTTAGTTGATTTAGAACATTTTGATTTAGTTGATTTAGTAGGCTAGTTCATTTAGTTGATTTAGAACATTTTGATTTAGTAGGCTAGTTCATTTAGTTGATTTAGTATGCACCATTTTATTGTTATTTTTTCTATACATGGATAGGTACGTAGTTGCTTTTGTTTTTTTAATAAGTTACTTTTTGGCAAAATGTAGGTGGTACCTTGTCATCTAATATGTTACTAGATCTTAGGATTATAATTGTCCATCAAATTGCTTCTCGCGGAAGAACCAAAAATATCTCATGCTACTGTTTTTCTTTCCTGTGAAGTGGATCGTTAATCCTTTGCTCATATTGCTTTAGGAAAAATGGTGCCACCACCACCACCACTTTGTCGACTGTACAAGTCAAGGTGCGCCAGCAGCCTTGCAACTGGCAAGCTGTTCAGCATCTACTTCCAGTCGTGTTTTCATCATGCGGCGGTAAGAAATTAGATGAAATGTAATAACTATTTTATTTTTAGTGTTGGCATTACTGCATTGTGTCATTTTGCTTATTTTATACAGATCGTCCCATGCAATGTGAGGTTGAAATTCAACAAGCTGATAGGAGACACTGTGACATTTGAGGCTCCTGGGGGGCCGTACACTATGGAGGTCGAGAAAGGACGCAATATGTCACAGAATGGAGGAGATGGATGGGCCTGTTTCGTCGCTCGCATGCGTCTTACTGGTGGTGAGTTGATCAGCTTCTCCTTCAGAGCAGAAAGACCCAAGCTGGCTGTCATTTATCTCAACCTGGTGGAAGATGATGAAGATGACGAAGATGATGAAGATAATGAGGACCCACTCGATGAAGATGATGAGGACCCACTTCATGAAGCCATCATAGCTCAAAGAACAAGGCTGAGCGAGGAGGAGGTGTCCAACCTGTGGGACATAATTCCGCGACGTGCTGACTTTGTCGGGGTGCCATTCGTGACCCGCCTGACAAATACCATGGTTGATCGACATGATATGGAATGTTATACTTACAAATGCAAATTATCCGATGAAATACTTAGTGTATAGTCCAATGATATGGTATGTTGTGTGGAATCTAGTTGATGATATGTTTTAGTGTAGAGTTTGATCACATGCTTATTAGTGTAGAATCTAAGGAAACTATTAATAGTGTAGATAATCCATATGTACTAATTTGCGAGGCTATTTATTAATTGAAATGTTTTTCTTATTCAGACATTGGCAAAGAGCATATCTGTGAGTTATGGTATCGAGCCTGATGAAGAAGGCAGCTGGACTACGCCTTACCGCAAGGGGCTCCATCACAACCTGTACTTACCGCGTGGACACGGACGGTCACACACACTTAAACTCAGTTGGGTGGAAGAAATTCCTCGATGGCAAGAATCTTCGTGTTGGACAGGCCATCCTAATTACTATCAGGAACACCAACCGCCCAGGCTTGAGGATGATGATTTTCTTCGATATCATCTAGAACTACATATGTGTGTGTGGCTATATCATCTAGAACTACATATGATGATCGTCGTCGATATCATCTAGAACTACATATGATGATCGTCGTTGATATGACCTTGTACTTCTTGAGGATGCATGTCGACTATGCATGAAATTGTTATCTAGTACTCCCTTTGTTCCAAATTACTCATCGTGGTTTGAACTAAAACCACGACGAGTAATTTGGAACGAAGGGAGTACTACCCAGTAATGGTTTATGAATTTGATATCTACTAGCAGTACCTAGTATCTAGTATCTGAAAGGGAAACTGAAAGGGAAAGGGGTACGGGGGGAAAATGATGAAAGATATAGCAGTAGCGAGGGACTGCGAAATCGCTATAGCTAAGTAATAGTAGCATGTTCATAAAATGCGTTGTTGATATCGTCAACAGTAGTAGAGCGGGTAAGGACCGCGCTACTACTATATGTTAGCTGTAGCGCCTTATTAGTAGCGCGGCCACCCGCGCTGCTGCTAGCCTCAAAACCCATGCTACTACTAGGGTTTTCTCTAGTAGTGGTCGCATGAGTCATGTTTCCATTGCACACATTTTCAAATCACATACATAATTACTATTTCATATGAAACAGAAATTGTAATTCTGAAACATACATGAAATTCACAAACAAAGAGAAGATACATTAATTCACATACATAATTACTATTTCATTCACAAACAGAGAGAAGATACATTAAATTCCCAGATAACCCAGCTATTATTACATAACTTGCTATATAAGAATGTCTTGGAGCTTCTTTGAACATCTTTTGTCTTGAATTTACTCAAAATATCTGCCAGCAAGAAAACAAAACAGCAAGGATAGGGTGAATAACAACAACAACAACAAAGGTGATGGGGTGCTATTCCATCTAAACAAGAGACTGAACCCAACAAGCTAGATTCATTCAGCATCATCAACAATTCAGTAAAGTACTGCAGTTTAGAACTGATGAGAAAAAATAACTACACGACTTCATAACTGAACATATTCAAGTAAAAATTGTACAAGTTACATTCCAGTAAACAAACTATACAAGTTGACGATTCCCTGCTGCATATACATATCACTTGTGTCATTTTTTGGGGGTTCAGAATGTACACAACATGTTTATGGTAGATGAACTGCAGCTGCTAGGAATAGTAAAGCAAAGATGTACTGCCACTAATCAGCAAAAACATAACATTTTCTCTGAGTTAATGATAGCACATGGATAAAGATGGAAACAAAAAATATTTCTAATCTTGGAACCCAACATAGCAAATAAAAACAAGAGAGGGGCAAAGGTGGCGTGGAGGAGAAAGGACCTTGAGCTGCTACTCCTCTCCATGGCTATGTGTCACCCTCCATCTCCTTCCCTGCATCCAGTGAATTGAGTTCTTCTGCAGAGCACCAAAAAATCATAGCAAATAGAGAGGCGCGAGGAACAGCACAAATACATATGTTAGGAAGGGCGTACTGGTGCAATGCTAGCAACTTTGCCTTATTCAAACTTTGATTCAACTCTGAACACAAACATTTGACAAGAAAGCTTTGACAGAAAAGACACATTGGAGCAGCAGAGCATCCTTCACACTGTAATGCTAGCAAATGTCCAATTTTCCTTTTGTTTGGTGGTTTATCAATCATCTCTACCGTGCTTGCGATCAAGTAGAAGATTAGTTGTGGAGCATGAGTGTATTATTAGCAACAAAAGCAAGGGTCTACTCTAGTATCCGGCAGATCAGAAGAGGAAGGACAGAACATGAACAACCTTCCATGGCGTCATGTACTAAACCTACAACATTCTGATTGTCCAATTGGAAGCAAAAATTCCAATGGATTAAGCCACGTTTGTACTAAACCTACCATATATTCCCATCTAATTTATTCCAATGGATTATGCCATGTTAGTACTGAACCTACAGCATTCTAATTACCTCCAACAAATCAGTAGCATACATGACATCAAAGGGATGCAAACTAGATAATTTAGTAGTCTTCTACAGCACAGAACAGTAGGCATTCTAACTTGCAGCAGAACATCAGTAGCTAGATGACCACCAACAACACAAATCAGCTCAAACAGTCGGTCCTTGATGTGGCGTACAGCAAGTAATCAGCCATGGAACCAAGGCCAAACTCTAGCATCATAGAAAGCAGAGGGGAACAAAGGGGTGGAGGGGCTCACCATGAGGGTGCTGCTACTGCTCGTCCATGGTTGGTCGTCCTACATCCATCTGGCGACAACTGCTATTTCATGGCAGGAAACCACATCACATCTCAGTCAAAGGAATGGAGGGTAAGGGAAGAAGACGAAGAAACTGAAAGTAAGAAGACCTGGATGGCGTCGGAGGAGTGGTGGAGGGGCGTCCTCCATGGGCGCCGCCTCTGTGTCCAACACCGGGAACATCTCGTTCAGGTCCTTGGCCCGCAGCGCCTGCACACACCAGATTAGATCACAATGCGGCGTCGAAGCTAGAGATCGATGCAACTTCAATTCAAAACTGGATATCAAAGAACAACGTACAGAAGAACTTTCCATTTAGTTATGCATGATCATCACGGTCTACAATAACAATACAGCATGGCCTTCTGGTTCTGTAGCTAACCAGTACACATAAGGTAGAATCCTCCAGGGCACAAGCCAGTACTCTTCCCAGATGTCCTTGTACTTCTCCGAGCACCTCTCCTCGTCTCGTTTCTCCCTCCACATCAGCAGGATCAGCAGGTAGGTCAGGTAGAAGTACGGGATCACAAAACTGCACCAGAGGCTATAAGGTTATCCATCCTTGACTGGATTAATAAGATACTACTCCCTCTGTCCCAAAATAAGTGTCGCTGATTTAGTACAACTTTGTACAATTAGCAACACTTATTTTGGGAAGGAGGGAGTAACTAGTTTTTTTACTCACCTAGCTCCACAGGGCTAGCTGAATGAAAGCGCCAAGAGTAGATCTCTGAGGTAATTGCAGTGCCTTGCAATGCCCCTAAATGCAACAAAGAAGGGCTTGCTATAGTGTTTTTTACATTCATTTAGGACAACAGCTTTTCTTTTTCTTGCAAAAGGACAGCAGTTAACAAGTATAATTAGTCCCAAGAGAAGGTTTGAAAACCCCAACATGTCTAGGAAACAACTATTCAGTAAAGTGCAGCGGCTGGATAAATTTGTCATGCACATCATTTAAGCGAAAAGTGTTCCAACTAGTATGGAACCACATATTTGTTATCTGTGTATCTACACACCTTTTGGTGTCCTTGCATTTTTTCTTCGTTTGACTAAACAAGATGGGTTGAATGTTCAGAAAATATGCTAGTGTATGTGGGCTCTTATTTTGTTTACACTCCGTAAACATAAAGAGGTTACTTGCCATATGTGATGCTACTGAAATAGTTGACACTCCACACTTCAGAACAAGGCATGCGCAGATAACTAGTCAATAGAGAAGAAAAACACTACCAGTAGATGTCAGTGTTTGATGCCTCACAAAATAATTGGTCAAGCTGCTTCCAGAGCAGGTTGGTGAAGCAACGTGGGTTGGCGGTGGGCGCCGCCTCCGCGTCCACCATCAGGAACATCTCGTTCAGGTCCTTGGCCCGCAACGCCTACACGCACCAGATCAGATCACAACGCGGCGTCGAAGAGGGGCGAGAGGATCTGCGCGAGAAAAAGAGGCATGTACCTCGTGGGGCTGGAGGACGTAGGGGAGGAAGGCGTCGAGCGGGCCATGGGTGTAGGGCAGGCCGAGCGCGCCCCGCCGGCGCGACAGAGCCTGGCGTAGGCCTTGGGGTAGCCCAGTGCGTCGTGCACCACCCTCTCCTCCTCTGTGAACGCCGTCATCGATCCGCATTAGACGCGCCGGCCCCTCCGGCGGCTGCAGCTCCATCGACGGGAGAGGAGGTTGGACTTGCGCACGCCGGAGTCGCCGATCAGCACCACCTTGAGATGGTGAGGGGAGGGAGGGACGAGGTCGGCAGCGGTGGGTGAGGAGGACGGCGAGGTCGGCGGTGGGTGGGAGCAGCGGGGAGAGGATTGGATCGGGAGGGGGCCGGGGACGGGGAGGAGGGGCCGCAGATGGTGGCCGCGGTGCAACTGGGCGGCGGAGACGAGGGGTATGGATCGGGGTGGGTGGAACGAGGAGTGGGTTGGGGTGGGCGGTGGATCTGGCCGTGGATCGATGGGATGCCGTGAGAGCGAGGAAGGAGAAGAGAGCGAGGGGAATTGGCAGCGCGAGGAGAGAAAGAAAGGAAGCAGGGGGTGTATGGAAAATGACCACGAGGACATAGCTAGGGTTTCGGGGTTGGTGTGGAAGGGTTGATGACTGTCGTTGAATCTGTGAGCATCCAATGGTATTTGATGCATGATCCGCGTGAGACGTCCGCTGATGAATCAGAATGCAGTATGATGTTATGACCATCTAAATAGGCGGTTACTACAAATCATCCGGATGATTTTAGCCAAAAATAAGCCGCCTGGAGAGTCGTTCGATCAGACGCACCGTAGCCACTGAATCGGGCAACTCCCTGATAACCCACGAGTATAGGGGATCGCAACAACTTTCGAGGGTAGAGTATTCAACCCAAATTTATTGATTCGACACAAGGGGAGCCAAAGAATATTCTCAAGTATTAGCAGCTGAGTTCTCAATTCAACCACACCAGGAAACTTAGTATCTGCAGCAAAGTGTTTAGTAGCAAAGTAATATGATAGTGGCGGTAGCGGCAACAAAAGTAAAGACAGCAAAAGTCATATTTTTGGTATTTTGTAGTGATTGTAACAGTAGCAGCGGGAAAGTAAACAAGCGTAAACCAGTATATGGAAAACTTGTAGGCACCGGATCAGTGATGGATAATTATGCCGGATGCGGTTCATCATGTAACAGTCATAACATAGGGTGACATAGAACTAGCTCCAATTCATCAATGTAATGTAGGCATGTATTCCATATATAGTCATACATGCTTATGGAAAAGAACTTGCATGACATATTTTGTCCTACCCTCCCGTGGTAGCGGGGTCCTATTGGAAACTAAGGGATATTAAGGCCTCCTTTTAATAGAGAACCGGAACAAAGCATTAGCACATAGTGGATACATGAACTCCTCAAACTAAGGTCATCACCGGGAGTGGTCCCGATTATTGTCACTTCGGGGTTGCCGGATCATAACACATAGTAGGTGACTATAGACTTGCAAGATAGGATCAAGAACTCACATATATTCATGAAAACATAATAGGTTCAGATCTGAAATCATGGCACTCGGGCCCTATAGACAAGCATTAAGCATAGCAACGTCATAGCAACATCAATCTCAGAACATAATGGACACTAGGGATCAAACCCTAACAAAACTAACACGATTACATGATAAAACTCATCCAACCCATCACCGTCCAGCAAGCCTACGATGGAATTACTCACGCACGGTGGTGAGCATCATGAAATTGGTGATGGAGGATGGTTGATGATGACGACGGCGACGAATCCCCCTTTCCGGAGCCCCGAACGGACTCCAGATCGGCCCTCCCGAGAGGTTTTAGGGCTTGGCGGCGGCTCCGTATCGTAAAACGTGATGATTTCTTCTCTCTCATTTTTCTCTCTCCGAAAGCAAATATATAGAGTTGGAGTTGGCGTCAGAGGGTTTCCAAGGGGCCCACCAGGTTGGGGGCGTGCCCTAGGGGGGCTCCCCCACCCTCGTGAGAAGGGTGTGGGCCCCCTGGTCTTCATCTTTGGCGAGGATTTTTTATTGTTTTTTCTAAGATGTTCCGTGGAGTTTCAGGTCATTCCGAGAATATTTGTTTTCTGCACATAAAACAACACCATGGTAATTCTGCTGAAAACAGCGTCAGTTCGGGTTAGTTCCATTCAAATCATACAAATTAGAGTCCAAAACAAGGGCAAAAGTGTTTGGAAATGTAAATACGATGGAGACGTATCAACTCCCCCAGCTTAAACCCTTGCTTGTCCTCAAGCAATTCAGTTGACAAACTAAAAGAAAGAAAGAAAAACTTTTACAAACTCTGTTTGCTCTTGTTGTTGTAACTATGTCAAGCCAGCATTCAAGTTTTCAGCATAGATCATAACTAACCACATTTGCAATAATTCTCAGGTCTCATAATTACTCATATCAATAGCATAATCAACTAGCAAGTCATAATAATAAATCTCGGATGACAACACTTTCTCAAAATAATCATAATATGATATAACAAGATGGTATCTCGCTAGCCCTTTCTGAGACCGCAAAACATAAATGCAGAGCACCTTTAAAGCTCAAGGACTGACTAGACATTGTAATTCATGGTAAAAGAGATCCAATCATAATCACACCCAACATGAATTAATAGTGATGAATGCAAATGACAGCTGTGCTCTCCAGCTAGTGCTCTTTAATAAGAGGGTGATGACTCAACAAAAAAGTAAATGGATAGGACCTTCGCAGAGGGAAGCAGGGATTTGTAGAGGTACCAGAGCTCGGTTTTGCAATAGAGATAAATTGTATTTTGAGCGGTATACTTTCATTGTCAACGTAACAACTAAGAGATGGCGATATCTTCCATGCTAAACACATTATAGGCGGTTCCCAAACAAAATTTGCACGCAGCTTGCAGACCCGAGCCTCTTTGATGCCAAAAAATTTCATATTTTTTTGAATTTTCTTACTATTTTTTTGAATTTACTGTTCACATGCTTACATATTTATTGTTTTTCCTCTGACATGAGCTCTTGGAATGTATGAACAGCACGAAAGTTTGCACACACCTTGCGAACCTGAGTATCTTTGATCCCACAAATTTTCAGATTTTTAAAATTTTTTTTTGCTATTTTTTTAGGATGGTCAAAACCCTTTGACCGGACGGTAACGACACAGAAGGGTATTTCTGTAAGTGCACCTAACGGCGGAGGGGTAAATTTGAGCAGGCTTTGAAATTAGGGGTAAATCCGAGAGTGGGCGCAAATTAGGGGCATAGATGTAAATGTCCCTAAAGTTTATACTCCCCCTCCACCAACAAACATCATTCCATGGCTTCCTCGAAACAACGAGTGCCTCCAACATACATCAGGTCCCAGGGGGAGTTTTGTTTGCAATTAATTTTGATATAGTTTGCATAAAGCATGGGACTGGGCATCCCGGTAACCAGCCATTTTCTTGTGAGTGAGGAGCGGAGTCCACTCCTCTTGAGAATAACCCGCCTAACACGGAAGATAAGGAAAGCCTTGGTTGATACATGAGCTATTCGAGCATACAAAACAGAATGTTTATTTGAAGGTTTAGAGTTTGGCACATACAAATTTACTTGGAACGGCAGGTAGATACCGCATATAGGAAGGTATAGTGGACTCATCTGGAATAACTTTGGGTTTTAAGGGATTGGATGCACAAGCAGTATTCCCGCTTAGTACAGGTGAAGGCTAGCAAGAGACTGGGAAGCGGCCAACTACAGAGCGACAACAGCCATGTACATGCATTAGAATTAATAAACATTGGATGCAAGCATGAGTAGGATATAATCCACCATGAACATAAATATCGTGAAGGCTATGTTGATTTGTTTCAACTACATGCGTGAACATGTGCCAAGTCAAGTCACTTAAATCATTCAAAGGAGGATACCACCCCATCATACCACATCATAATCATCTCAATAGCATGTTGGCACACAAGGTAAATCATTATAACTCATAGCTAATCAAGCATGGCACAAGCAACTACGATCTCTAATTGTCATTGCAAACATGTTTATTCATAATAAGCTGAATCAAGAACGCGGGACTTATCATATTTACAAAAACAAAAGAGGTCGAGTTCATACCAGCTTTTCTCATCTCAGTCAGTCCATCATATATCATCATAATGGCCTTTCACTTGCACGACCAAACGGTGTGAATAATAATAAGAGTGCACGTGCATTGGACTAAGCTGGAATCTGCGAGCATTCAATAAACATGAGAAGACAAGGTGATATGGGCTCTTGGTTAAATCAACAATAATGCATATAAGAGCCACTTCAATAATTTAATTATGGTCTTCTCCTACTGACCCCAAAGAAAAGAAAAGAAATAAAACTATTTACACGGGAAAGCTCCCAACAAGCAAAAGAAGAATGGGAAATATTTTTGGGTTTTCTTTTTAATTATTACTACTACAGCAGAAAAATAAACTACTACTAATTTTTTTGGTTTTTCTTAAGGTTTAACAAACACAGAAGAAGAAAGCAGGAAAAAGAAAATAAACTAGGATATTACAGTGAAAAAGTATGAGCACCGACATCTAGCAATGAGTGTGTGTGAACATAAATGTAATGTCGGTGAGAAATACGTACTCCCCCAAGCTTAGGCTTTTGGCCTAAGTTGGTCTATGGCCACGGCTTGCCTGGCGGATATCCATAATAATAGTTGTTGGGGTCGTACTGTGATGAGGAAGGATAGCTGGGATCATACTAATGTGCAGCGGTTATCGCCTGCTGAGCTGCAGCATGGAGTCGAGCTGCCTCCGCTCTCCTCTCGTACTCTTTTGCCTCCTCTCTGGTAATAACATATCATCCTTTTGTCTGTGAATCAAAGAAGGCAAGAGCAGGGAGAGTAATACGGAAAACACGTCGTTTATCAAAAATTAAACGATATAAGAGAGGTGATTCAGGCCTCTCGACAAACTGGTGCGAAGCCATAGAGTTATAATCGAAATATGCAGGAGGCAACTCCGTATCACTCTCACGAATGTCTATCTCAAGAAAATGAGATAATCGGGTTGCAAAAATTCCTCCAAAGAAACTCCATTATGTCTATTATGATGCAACCTACGAGCTACAATGGCTCCCATATGATAAGATTGGTCTCCTAACACAGCACTCCTAAGAATGCTAAGATCAGGGACACACATGTGACATGCTTCGTCCTTAGAATTTATGCATCTACCGATGAAAAGAGCAAAATAATGTATAGCAGGAAAGTGAATGCTCCCTATGGTAGCCTGCATTATATCTCTAGATTCCCCCACAGTTATACTAACAAGAAAGTTTCTAAATTCAGATTTAGGGGGATCCCTCACACTACCCCATGATGGAAGTTTGCAAGCAGAAGTGAAATCCTCTAAGTACATGGTATAAGATTTGTCATAGAGATCAAACATGACTGAAGGAGAATTACGCGAAGATGAATACTCAAACCTCCTCACAAATGAACTTGTGAGATCATGATACTGAGGCATTTGTTAGCCTCAAAATCCTCAAGACCGGCATTGCGCAAATATGCTTTGAATTCTTCTTTAATTCCTGCACGGTCCATAAAATTTTCCGACGGCCATTCGCAAGGCCGTACTGGAGCGTCTCTTGGTGGATCCTCGTCAGCATCGCGCATAGCAATCCTGGGTCCTTGCTTCTTAGAGGAGCCACCTTGGAACATCTTCCTAAGCATATTGTTTTTCTCTGAAAAATTCTGAAATTTTTAGTAACTTCAAACAAAAGTAAACCAACTTCAATAATATTGATAGCAACTACTCCTACAAGTGCCTAGAGCCTATATGAAGCATTAGAACTACTTGGAACCATATAAATTTGACATGCAAGCTCAAGAACATAGTCACCTATGCAGCACAAATTTGTAAAGAATAAAGCACTAGAACAAAAACTAATTGGACCAATGGAGGAGTCACATACCAAGGAACAGTCTCCCCAAGCAGTTTTATGAGAGGTGCTTTGAGCAAGGAGATCGAAAATCACAACAAAAGTGGCTGGAACTCGTACTTGAGTTGGTTTTTCAGGTTTGTGTGAGACAGAGGAAGAAGATGGGTGCTGGGATAAGTGGAGGAGGGCCACCGTGGGCCCACGAGGCAGGGGGGCGCGCCCTAGGGGGGCGCCCACCACCCTCGTGGAAAGGTGGCAGCTCCTCCCGCGGTGATTTTTGCACAGTAAATCCTCAAATATTCCCGAAAAAATCATATTAAATTGGCATGTCATTCTGAGGACTTTTATTTTCAGGATATTTTTATATTGCACGGATAAGCCAGGAAACAGACAGAAAAATACTATTTTTACTTTATTTCTACTAAATAACAGAAAATAGAGAGAGGGTACAAAAGTTTGTGCTTCTAGTTTCATCCATCTCATGCTCATCAAAAAGAATCCACTAACAAGGTTGATCAAGTCTTGTTAACAAACTCATTCCGATAATCATGAAACTGGAGAAATTTCGAATAACACTAAGTTACCTCAACGGGGATATGCACATCCCCTATAATAAGTATATCATATTTCTTCTTGACAGTAGGTTGAGGAAATTTAAAACCTCCAAATATAATCGATGGAATTTTTCCAATAGAGTTGATACTATGAACTTGAGGTTGTTTCCTCGGAAAGTGTACCGTATGCTCATTACAATTAACATGAAAAGTGACATTGCCTTTGTTGCAATCAATGACAGCCCCTGCAGTATTAAGAAAAGGTCTTCCAAGAATAATAGATATACTATCATCCTCGGGAATATCAAGTATAACAAAGTCCGTTAAAATAGTAACGTTTGCAACCACAACAGGCACATCCTCACAAATACCGACAGGTATAGCAGTTGATTTATCAGCCATTTGCAAAGATATTTCGGTAGGTGTCAGCTTATTCAAGTCAAGTCTACGATTTAAAGAGAGAGGCATACCACTAACACCGGCTCCAAGATCACATAAAGCAGTTTTAATATAATTTCTTTTAATGGAGCAAGGTATAGTAGGTACTCCGGGATCTCCAAGTTTCTTTGGTATTCCACCCTTAAAAGTATAATTAGCAAGCATGGTGGAAATCTCAGCTTCCGGTATCTTTCTTTTATTAGTAATGATATCCTTCATATATTTAGCAAAAGGATTTGTTTTGAGCACATCAGTTAATCGCATACGCAAAAAGATAGGCCTAATCATTTCAGCAAAGTGCTCAAAATCCTCATCATCCTTTTTCTTGGATGGTTTTGGAGGAAAAGGCATGGGTTTCTGAACCCAAGGTTCCCTTTCTTTACCATGTTTCCTGGCAACAAAGTCTCTTTTATCATAATGTTGATTCTTTGATTACGGGTTATCAAGATCAACAGCAGGTTCAATTTCTACATCATTGTCATTACTAGGTTGAGCATCATTATGAACATCATTATTAATATTTTCATTAGGTTCATGTTCATTACTAGATTGTGTTTCAGCATCAGACATAGAGATACCATTTGGATTATCAGGTGGTTCAGCAATAGGTTCACTAGAAGTTTGCACAGTTCTATCATTTTTCTTTTTCTTATTTTTAGAAGAAGTAGGAACATCAATATTATTTCTCTGAGAATCTTGCTCGATTCTCTTAGGGTGGCCTTCAGGATACAAAGGTTCCTGAGTCATTCTACCAGTTCTAGTAGCCACTCTAACAGCATAATCATTTTTCTTACTATTCATTTCATCAAGCACTTCTTTTTGAGCTTTAAGCACTTGTTCTACTTGCGTGGTAACCATAGAAGCATGTTTGTTAACAAGTTTAAGTTCACCTTTAATATTAGCCATATAATCACCCAAGCATCTAATCATATAAGCATTTTGTTTTAATTGTCTACCAAAATAAGCATTGAAGTCGTCTTGCTTAAACATAAAGTTATCAAACTCATCCAAGCACTGACTAGAAATTTTAGTAGGAGGAACTTCAGCATTATCATATCTATAGAGAGAATTTACCTTTACTACCTGTGTCGGGATATCGGGGTCAGGAGGTTCGTCAGTAAATAAAGAATTGAGATCATAAGTTTCTTCAATAGGTGGTGAATTAAGACCATGTATTTCTTCAATAGGAGGTAAATTCTTAACATCTTCAGCTTTAATACCTTTTGCTTGCATAGATTTCTTTGCCTCTTGCATATCCTCAGGACTGAGAAATAGAACACCTCTCTTCTTCGGAGTTGGTTTAGGAATAGGCTCAGTAATTGGAGCAGGAGCTGGCTCAGGAGGTGCCCAATTATTTTCATTTGTCAACATATTATTCAATAGAATTTCAGCTTCATCCGGTGTTCTTTCCCTGAAAAGAGAACCAACACAACTATCCAGGTAATTTCTAGAAGCATCGGTTAGTCCATTATAAAAGATATCAAGTATTTCGAGTTTCTTAAGAGGATGATCAGGCAAAGCATTAAGTAACTTGAGAAGCCTCCCCCAAGCTTGTGGGAGACTCTCTTCTTTAATTTGCACAAAATTGTATATTTCCCTCAAAGCACCTTGTTTCTTATGAGCAGGGAAATATTTAGCAGAGAAGTAATAAATCATATCCTGGGGACTACGCACACAACCAGGATCAAGAGAATTAAACCATATCTTAGCATCACCCTTTAATGAGAACGGAATTATTTTGAGTATATAGAGGTAACGTGATCTCTCATCATTAGTGAATAGGGCAGCTATATCATTTAACTTAGTAAGATGTGCCACAACAGTTTTAGATTCATAGCCATAAAACGGATCAGATTCAACCAAAGTAATTATACCAGGATCAAAGAGAATTCATAATCTTTATCAGGAACACAAATAGGTGAAGTAGCAAAAGCAGGGTCGGGTTTCATTTTATCTCTAAGTGATTCTTTGTTCCATTTAATTAGTAGTCTCTTAAGCTCATATCTATCTTTGCAAGCTAAAATAGCGGAAGAAGATTCCATATCAAAAAGATAACCCTCAGGGATAACAGGCATATTTTCATCATCACTATCATCATCGTATTCAAATTCAATAATTTCTTTTTCTCTAGCCCTAGCAATTTGTTCATCAAGAAATTCACCAAGGGGAACAGTAGTATCAGACATAGAAGCAGTTTCATCATAAGTATCATGCATAGCAGAAGTGGCATCATCAATAACATGCGACATATCAGAACAAATAGCAGAAGCAGGTGTAGGTGTCGCTAGCTTACTCATAACAGAAGGTGAATCAAGTGCAGAGCTAGATGGCAGTTCCTTACCTCCCCTCATAGTTGAGGGATAGATGTTGGCTTTTGGATCTCTCAAGTTCTTCATAATGATAAGCAGATATAAATCCCAAGTGACTCAAAGAATAGAGCTATGCTCCCCGGCAACGGCGCCATAAATTGTTCTTGATAACCCACAAGTATAAGGGATCACAACAGCTTTCGAGGGTAGAGTATTCAACCCAAATTTATTGATTCGACACAAGGGGAGCCAAAGAATATTCTCAAGTATTAGCAGCTGAGTTGTCAATTCAACCACACCTAGAAACTTAGTATCTGCAGCAAAGTGTTTAGTACCAAAGTAATATGATAGTGGTGGTAGCGGCAACAAAAGTAAAGACAACAAAAGTAATATTTTTGGTATTTTGTAGAGATTGTAACAGTAGTAGCGGGAAAGTAAACAAGCGTAAACCACTAGATGGAAAACTCATAGGCACCGGATCAGTGATGGATAATTATGCCGGATGTGGTTCATCATGTAACAGTCATAACATAGGGTGACACGGAACTAGCTCCAATTCATCAATGTAATGTAGGCATGTATTCCGTATATAGTCATACGTACTTATGGAAAAGAACTTGCATGCCATCTTTTGTCCTAACCTCCCGTGGTAGCAGGGTCCTATTGGAAACAAAGGGATATTAAGGCCTCCTTTTAATAGAGAACCGGAACAAAGCATTAGCACATAGTGAATACATGAACTCCTCAAACTAAGGTCATCACCGGGAGTGGTCCCGATTATTGTCACTTTGGGGTTGCCGGATCATAACACATAGTAGGTGACTATAGACTTGCAAGATAGGATCAAGAACTCACATATGTTCATGAAAACATAATAGGTTCGGATCTGAAATCATGGCACTCGGGCCCTAGTGACAAGCATTAAGCATAGCAAAGTCATAGCAACACCAATCTCAGAACATAATGGATACTAGGGATCAAACCGTAACAAAACTAACTCGATTACATGATAAATCTCATCCAACCCATCACCGTCCAGCAAGCCTATGATGGAATTACTCACGCACGGCGGTGAGCATCATGAAATTGGTGATGGAGGATGGTTGATGATGACGAAGGCGACGAATCCCCCTCTCCTGAGCCCCGAACGGACTCTGGATCAGCCCTCCCGAGAGGTTTTAGGGCTTCGCGGCGGCTCCGTATCGTAAAACGCGATGATTTCTTCTCTCTCCTTTTTTCTCTCTGAAAGCAAATATATAGAGTTGGACTTGGCGTCGGAGGGTTTCTAGGGGGCCCACGAGGTAGGGGGCGCGCCCTAGGGGGGGCGCGCCCGCAACCCTCGTGAGAAGGGTGTGGGTCCCCTGGTCTTCATCTTTCGCGAGGATTTTTTATTGTTTTTTCTAAGATGTTCCGTGGAGTTTCAAGTCATTCCGAGAATATTTGTTTTCTGCACATAAAACAACACCATGGTAATTCTGCTAAAAACAGCGTCAGTTCAGGTTAGTTCCATTCAAATCATACAAATTAGAGTCCAAAATAAGGGCAAAAGTGTTTGGAAAAGTAGATACGACGGAGACGTATCACTCCCATGGCAGCAGCACGGAACAGCTCCATGGTATCACCGCGCACCGGAACTTCAGCGACCTCGGCGGCGCTTCGCTGCAGCTCCGCCCTCATCGGAGCTTCAACGAACCCGGCGCTGCTTCACTGTAGCTCCGGCGATGCTTCACTACAACTACAGCGGTGCTTCACTGCAGCTCCACGGGTGCTTCATTGAAACTTCGGTAGCACTCCCGCCGGCCGCCGGTGAGGCTTCACTGCAGTGCCACCGCTGCACGACGGTGCACCATAGCAACATCGGCTACCCCGTCGAAGCTCCACTGCAGAATCCAATGGTTGCCAGTGAAGTTTCACTATAGCGCAACGTGAGGGCGATGGGTGTTGCGATGAAGCACGCAGCGGTGACGACGGATCCCGTGATGCAACACAATGGCGACGACGGATCCCGCAATGCAACACGGCGGCGACGATGGATCCGTGAAGATTCATGGCTTTCAGGCCAAATGATCAATCTTATGGCCACATTCATGGCATAGTCTGTTTAAATGATCTCATATCATGCACGAGGGTGCATCCTGGAATGACAAACAATGTTGCCTAAGGAAGTTATCATTTTCTTTGCACAAAAAAATCATTTTCCATTTTTTGAGTGCCCAAGATGAGCTTTTTTTGTGAAGGACCTACCAAATATTTGTTGCAAAATTGTACCAAATGAATTTTCTAAAATACTAGGACATATTTGATGCACAAATGAACAAATGTTGGGTGTAAAAAGTTTTGATCCACCTCTCGTGAAAAAGACAAACTCCCGCCGATTCAGTACGAAGCGGGTCAAATTTGAACTGTAGCTACCTCGTAGTTTGCTCTTTGTTTTTTCCAAAAATCATTTCTAGGTATATAAGTATCTATTTAATCAGAGAAACACCAAAAAAATTATAAGATTCAACCACTAGCTAGGAACGGTCAAGCCCGCCGTTTTGACCGCATTTTGAAACGGGCATAAAAAATTCAAAAAAAATAAAAAAATTGGGAAACCTTCGCATTGTGTCATTATATGTGGCCAAGTTACCAGGAAAAATAATAAACTTGTACTACAATAAATACTTTAAAAAACTGTTCTCAGAAACGAGCTATCATGTGTGAAGATTCATGGCTTTCAAGCCAAATGATTAATCTTATGGCCATATTTGTCGGTGTTCTGGGAACGGGGGTCCCCAGACTTGCCTGCCTGCGGCCTGCGGCGTGGCTCGAGGAGGGGCCCAGCATGGCCCATCTTCATCAACACAGACCCAAGACCCTCGTGAGGGGTCAAGCCTCGCGGGGCGTACGACACGGAGCTTCCTCAGGCACAGCCTCATCAGGCTGGCTCGCGAGGAGGTGGAGAGATCAAGGCGGGGTACCTCACGAGGTGCCCCTGACGCAAGCCATGACGACCAAGGGTGCCAGGCGGGCGCCAGCCCGCGCAGTGTCCTCCTTTCCTCTTTGGTGCAAAGGGAGCAAGCGCAGGCGAGAGCATCAAGCAAAGGCACCTGTTTCGGTGCAACGAGACCAAGACCAGCCCAACGGCAGGGAGGAAGTCATTGTGGAGCCGAAGCCAGCGTCACCGCCAGAGCATTTGGCAGGCGAGGACCAACTTTAGTCAGGATAAGTGTACCAGATGTTCCCCTTCAAAATGGCCAATTGTTGGCGCCCTTCCTGCTCAATTTTTGGGAAGAGGCCCAGGGCCTTTGCCTATAAATAGGACTAGCCACCCCCAGGGAAGGGGGGTTCTAGAATCGGCCAACCCAGAAACAAGCTGGGATCGGATCGAGTAGCATCACACACAGAGAGAGAGAAGGGTGATTGAACTCCTCCCAGCAGTTCATCGCCCCAGCCAAGAACAGACCCTCGCGATGCTGTTCTTCCTTGTATTGCTCATCATCATCAGCCCAAGAGGCAATCCACCACACCACACAGTGAAGTAGGGTATTACACCACAATGGAGGCCCGAACCAGTGTAAACTCCATGTCTCTTGCGCTGTTCTTTCCATAGCTTAGATCTTAGCGTGGCGGTGGGGCGCAGGTAGGTAGAAGGCGAAATCTCCGCGCGCACCCCAGTGTTCGAACCTCAAGGGTCTGCCGGAACCCGAAATCCGACATTTGGCGCGCTAGGTAGGGGTGCACCGGAGTTTTCCCTTCTGCCACCGCCATGACCTGCCTCGCGATGAGTAGCGCGCCGCCCGCTCCGGCCGTCGGTGCTAGTACGGGGGCCAGGGGCTCCGAGCCCTGGCCCCAGCCCTGCAATGGGTACGGTGGCCAGACAAGTTCAAGCCAACCACGCCGCCGCGCTACAGCAGCGCGACTGATCCGCTGGCCTTCTTGCTGGCGTACGAGGAGGCCATCCTCGAAGCTGGAGGTGACGATAGGGTCATGGCCAACTGGCTCCCCATGGCCCTCACCGGCGCTCCGCGCACATGGCTGCTCCACCTGCCGGCAGCCTCCGTGGCCTCTTGGGAAGAGCTCCGCAGCCTCTTCCCCGCCCACCACGCTACACCAACACCCCCGGTCGCCGCGGCCCTCCTGGGCGGCTCGCAGGCGCCGCCTACAAGTCACCACGTCAAGCCGTTCATCCGCCGGGTCAGCGTCGCTTCCACGCGGCAGGGGGCTCTCCCAGACCGGGCGGCGCCCAAGGCCGGCCTGACCTTCAGCTCGGAGGACCACCCCTCCGACTCGGCCTGCTCGGGTGCGCTCCCCATGATGTGCACCCCCACCATCTACCAGGTGGCCGTCACCAGAACTCTCATCGATGGCGGTGCGGGCCTCAGCGTGCTCTCGGTTGAGGCCTTCAACCTCCTCTGCATACCCCTGGAACGGCTGCAACCCACCCGGCCCTTCTCAGGCGTTGGGGGCGGATCATCCAGCTCCTTGGGACAGATCCGGCTCCCAGTAACCTTCGGCACCTACAACAACTTCCGCACGGAGCTGGTCGACTTCGACATCAAGGCAGCACCCTACGTGGCGACCATCTTCCCCAAACACCCTCACATAGAGGGTGGCATCACCGTCAAACTTGAAGTGCAGGGTGCACCGACGGCTCAGGCCAGGCGCGCGGGCAAATGTTTGCCAACCGCGGGTCAAGGCCAGGCTCCCGGCTACGGAGACTTCCAATGAAGCCCATGAGGCCCAGCTGCAGCAACCGTCTGCCTGAAGCCAGAGGCCGACCGGGGCGCCGGCCGGGAGCTCGCCAAGGAGGAAGCGAGGAAGTTGAAGCCGGGTGCTAGTCGGCTCCGCCGACCACACAACGAACTCCAACAGCACCTCTGCAGCGAGAAAGCACGGCCTAGGGGAACGCACGACCGAAGCGCGCCCCCCGGCCACAGCAGTCTGCCCGTCACTGTGCTGGAAATCGTCTCCACGGCCGTGGGGAGCTGCCGTGGTGGCCACAGGATGTTTGCGAGGGCGCCCTCGGCCGCGCTTGGGCTGGGGATAGGCAGGCTCAACCTGGCGAGCCTTCCCCTTCTCTGCGGCCGAGAACCTCCTCGACGGGGCCATGAAGAAGAAGGAGAAGCAAGGGGGGCTGAACTGGAAGGGCGCGCGCCGATCCGTACTTATAGCCGGCGAGGGCCAACCGTCGGCCCCCACGATCGCAGGTAATCATGACTTATAACCTGCTATGCTTCTTGGATGCCTTCGCTGGGTATCACCAGATCAAGATGGCGGTAGGAGACGTCGAAAAGACAGCCTTCCTAACCCTGTGTGGGGTGTACTGCTACACATGCATGCCATTCGGGCTGTGTAGCGCAGGGGCGACCTTTCAGCGGTTGATGCACATCACCTTGGGCCCGCAGCTCGGGAAGAATGTTGAGGCTTACATCGATGACATTGTGGTGAAGTCTCGGGAGGCCAGGACCCTGATACAAGACCTCGAGGAAACCTTCGCGAGCCTCAACGCAGTGAACCTGCGGCTCAACCCAGAGAAGTGTGTGTTTGGAGTCCCCTCGGGCAAGCTCTGGGGTTTCCTCGTGTCCCACCGAGGCATCGAGGTTAACCCAGAAAAGGTCAAGGCCGTCGAGGACATGAGCCCCCAAAGACCCTCAGAGAAATGCAGAAGCTCACTGGGTGCGTGACCGTGCTAGGGAGCTTCATCTCCAAGTTGGGGGAGCGAGCGCTGCCCTTCTTCCAGCAAATGAAGAAAAAGGGGCCCTTTGAATGGACTGAAGAGGCTGACAAGGCGTTCCAGGATCTCAAGAGATACCTGACCAGCCCTCCGGTCATGGTGGCTCCGTGCCCTCAAGAGCCCCTGGTGCTTTACCTCGCTGCCACTCCCTACTCCGCCAGCGCAGCCCTGGTGGCGGTTAGGGAGGAGCGTCGAATCAAAACCACAGCAGCAGCCCGGGACAAGGCAAAACAGGAACAAGGAAGGCCCACAGAAACCGCCACCACAGCTGAGGAGGATCAGCCGCCGCAGAGGTGTGCACCGGAGGCAGAAGAGGCCCCTCTCCCAGATGGCTAGCCTCATGAGGCCTCATCGCCTCAGGAGGTGCCATGGTCTCCGGAGGGCGCCACCAGCACTAACGCATCCAACCTCATTGAGCACCCAGTGTACTTCTTCAGCACAGTGTTGCGGGACGCGAGGGCACGGTACCCCATGCCTCAGAAGCTCCTCCTCGCGCTACTGGTGGCCTCGCGCAAGCTGCAGCACTATTTTCAGGGTCACCCCATCAAGGTCGTCTCGTCATACCCCCTGGAGAGAGTGCTCAGGAGCCCTAACTCAGCTGGAAGGGTCGCTGAGTGGAACATAGAACTGCAAGCGTTCTAGCTCGAATTCAGCACGACCAGAGTCATCAAGGGAGCAGCATTAGTGGATTTTGTGGCAGAATGGACGGAGGCACCAGGCCTCAAGGCCGACGAGGATCGGTCCCTCTCCCCGGGAAGCGAGGCGCCAGAAGGCTGGGTCATGTACTCCGATGGGGCGTTCTCCAGGCATGGCGCTGGGGCTGGGGCGGTGCTTATATCGCCCACTCGGGACAAGCTCTACTACGCTGTACAGCTCTGTTTCCAGCAAGGTGAAAAGGTCTCCAACAACATAGCGGAGTATGAAGGTTTAATAGCGGGCTTGAAGGCCGCAGCTGCCCTGGGGGTGAAACGCCTCACCATCAAGGGCGATTCGCAGCTCCTTGTAAATTTCTCCAACAAGGTGTACGAGCCGAAAGATGAGCACATGGAAGCCTACCTTGCGGAGGTCCACAGGATGGAGAAGCAGTTCTGGGGGTTGGAGTTGTAGCATGTGCCCCGTGGCACCAATCAGGAGGTCGACGACATCGCCAAACGGGCGTCCAGGCGGTTACCTCAGGAGCCTGGCGTCTTCGAGGAGCGGCTCTTCAAGCCCTTAGCCCTGCCGTCATTGTCAAACATGGCTCAGCCTCGGGAGGAGCTCCCCCAGCCACCTGCCTTAGGAGCCCCGGTCTGTGGCCCGGCCTCAGGAGCACGCCTGCTCCTGACGATGGAACCTCAGGAGGGGTGCTGGATCACGGAGCTCCGGAGTTACTTAACACAAGGGACCCTGCCGGAGAAGGAGGAGGAAGCGGAGCGTGTGGCACGGCAGGCCACGGCATACTGCATCAAGGATGGAGAGCTCTACCGGAAGCGACCAAACGATGTATCCCTGTGCTGCATCTCCAGGGAGCAAGGAAAGGAACTGCTGGAAGATATACATGGCGGAGACTGTGGACATCATTCATCATCACGGACCGTCGTCGGCAAGGCGTTCCGCAGTGGGTTTTATTGGCCCACCGCATTCAATGACACTGTCGAACTGGTAAAAGCTTGTGAGGCCTGCCAGTTCCACGCCAAGCAGATCCATCAGCCGGCAGGAGGCCTGTAGACTATACCCCTTTCGTGGCCATTCGTAGTCTGGGGGCTGGACATCCTAGGCCCGTTTCCTCGGGCGCCAGGGGGCTACCGCTACCTCTACGTCGTCGTGGACAAGTTCACCAAGTGGGCTGAAGTAGAGGCCGTCCGCACCATCCCCACGGGTTCCACGGTCAAGTTCATCAGGGGCATCGTGAGCCGGTCCGGGGTGCCGAACCGCATCATCACAGACAACGGTTCGCAGTTCACCAGTAACCTCTTCAAAACATACTGTGCTAACGTTGGAATGCAGATATGCTACGCTTCGGTGGCGCACCCCCGAAGCAACGGCCAGGTCGAGCAAGCCAACGCAGAGGTCCTGAGGGGCCTCAAGACCAGGACGTTCAGGAAGAAGCTGGAGGCCTGCGGCAGAGGTTGGTACGACGAGCTTCAGTCCGTGTTGTGGTCCATCCGCACAATCGCGACCAAGCCGACTGGAGAGACCCCGTTCTTCCTGGTCTACGGAGCCGAAGTGGTCCTCCCTCACGAGGTCAAACGTCGCTCCGCGCGGGTCATGGCGTTCGACGAGGCGTAGCAGGACGCCATGCGGGGGATGGACCTCGTGCTGGGGGAGGAACGTCGCCGAGAAGCCGCACTGCGAGCGGCGAGGTACCAACAAGCACTGCGACGATATCACTGCCGCAACATCTGCCGCAGAACTCTCGAGGTAGGAGACCTCGTGCTCAGGCGGGTTCTCTCCAGGGAGGGACTGCACAAGCTCTCTCCATGTGGGAGGGCCCGTTCAAGGTTGTTCATGTTTCCAGGCCCGGCTCCGCGTGCTTGGAGACTCAGGAGGGGGTGCCGGTCCAGAACGCATGGAACATCCAGCACCTCCAGAAGTTCTACCCCTAAAAACGCCCAGAGCATGTGAAGAAGGCGAATGCCTGTGAAGCTGTTGCGTTTTGGAAAAGGCCCAGAGCCTGTGAAGAAGGCGAATGCCTGTGAAGCTGTCGCGTTTTGGAAAAGGCCCAGAGCCTGTGAAGAAGGCGAATGCCTGTGAAGCTGTCGTGTTTTGGAAAAGGCCCATAGCCTGTGAAGAAGGCGAATGCCTGTGAAGCTGTCGTGTTTTGGAGAGGGCCCGGAGCCTGTGAAGAGGGCAAATGCCCGTGAAGCCTGCTTCCCCCAAGAAAGGCCCGGAGCCTGTGAAGAAGGCCAACGCCTATGAAGCTCGCCGCCCGTGACACTCTCACGTAATAATGAGTTGGGGCTGTACACGCCCGGAGTCTCAGGAGTGCCGGCCTCAGGCCCTGGGGCTCCCTCCCACGCTCAGTGGCAGCACTTAGCTCCGCGCTGGTAAGAAGACGTCGAAGACTAGATTAGGTGCCAGACGTGGCTTTTTCATTTGCTTTCCGCAGTTGGCTTGTTCATTCTCATTCAAAGTTTTATTGAAGCTGTTGCCGTCTTTGGCTTGTGGTTCTTCGACTTTTCACTCTCCTGCCTCGATTTCTCTTATGCAAGGCCTCGCGAGGGGGGCAGCCGAGCGCCCTCGCGAGTGTTCCTGTCCTAGTCGTTCAAGGGTTTCGCGACCTGGGTCCATCACAGGAGCACCCCTCCAGTCCATGCCCCACGGGCACCGCGACATGAACATAGGGCCTGGGTCGGTCACCCCCCCCACGGCTGGGGCCGGGAACTATCCACACGCGAGCACGTAGCCAGAAGGCACGATAACGGAAGCAAAGAGATGATTAACAGCAATAACGCAAACACACCCCCGCGGGGCTCCACGCTACTGTCTTGTTACGCTGGAAAATGGAAAAGAAAGAACAAATCAGGCGCAGCTCGCCTCACATCGGCCTGTAGGGAAGACTCGAGCTGCCTCCGGGGCTCAGGCAGACTCCCTCTCACGCTTCACCGAGGCGCGACAGCGGGCAGACACGCTACCACCTCCCAAGCAGGTACGACGGCGTGGACGCTGACCGCTGCCACCGCTAGAAGAGTCGCCGCCTGAAGAAGAACCAGTGAAGCTTGGGGAACCCTGAGCGCCGCCAATCACGCGAGCACTGTCCTCTCCATCATCGTCGGGGCTGGGTTCCTAGCCACGGTCGTCGTCCTCAAGGCAGCACCCTACGTGGCGACCATCTTCCCCAAACACCCTCACATAGAGGGTGGCATCACCGTCAAACTTGAAGTGCAGGGTGCACCGACGGCTCAGGCCAGGCGCGCGGGCAAATGTTTGCCAACCGCGGGTCAAGGCCAGGCTCCCGGCTACGGAGACTTCCAATGAAGCCCATGAGGCCCAGCTGCAGCAGCCGTCTGCCTGAAGCCAGAGGCCGACCGGGGCGCCGGCCGGGAGCTCGCCAAGGAGGAAGCGAGGAAGTTGAAGCCGGGTGCTAGTCGGCTCCGCCGACCACACAACGAACTCCAACAGCACCTCTGCAGCGAGAAAGCACGGCCTAGGGGAACGCACGACCGAAGCGCGCCCCCCGGCCACAGCAGTCTGCCCGTCACTGTGCTGGAAATCGTCTCCACGGCCGTGGGGAGCTGCCGTGGTGGCCACAGGATGTTTGCGAGGGCGCCCTCGGCCGCGCTTGGGCTGGGGATAGGCAGGCTCAACCTGGCGAGCCTTCCCCTTCTCTGCGGCCGAGAACCTCCTCGACGGGGCCATGAAGAAGAAGGAGAAGCAAGGGGGGCTGAACTGGAAGGGCGCGCGCCGATCCGTACTTATAGCCGGCGAGGGCCAACCGTCGGCCCCCACGATCGCAGGTAATCATGACCCGCTTTGCATGCAGGGACTTGTCCAATCCGTGCAGTTGCCGAGGCGCCATGGGGAAGTGGAGGCGCCCATGTCCAATCAACCGCCACGCGGCGCCCAAGGCCGCAGGCCGTTAGGGCCCGCGGCGCTTCGCTCTTGCCCTTTCGCCTCTCTGCACGGCCAAGTTCGGGTGCCCCTTGGGCCCGGGGGCTACTGTCGGCGTTCTGGGAACGGGGGTCCCCAGACTTGCCTGCCTGCGGCCTACGGCGTGGCTCGAGGAGGGGCCCAGCACGGCCCATCTTCATCAACACAGACCCAAGACCCTCGTGAGGGGTCAAGCCTCGCGGGGCGGATGACACGGAGCTTCCTCGGGCACGACCACATCAGGCTGGCTCGCGAGGAGGCAGAGAGATCAAGGCGGGGTACCTCACGAGGTGCCCGTGACGCAAGCGATGACGACCAAGGGTGCCAGGCGGGCGCCAGCCCACGCAGTGTCCTCCTTTCCTCTTTCGTGCAAAGGGAGCAAGCGCAGGCGAGAGCATCAAGCAAAGGCACCCGTTTCGGTGCAACGAGACCAAGACCAGCCCAATGGTAGGGAGGAAGTCATTGTGGAGCCCAAGCCAGCATCACCGCCTGAGCCTTTGGCAGGCAAGGACCATCTTTAGTTAGGATAAGTGTACCAGATGTTCCCCTTCAAAATGGCCAATTGTTGGCGCCCTTCCCGCTCAATTTTTGGGAAGAGGCCCAGGGCCTTTGCCTATAAATAGGACTAGCCACCCCCAGGGAAGGGGGGATCTAGAATCGGCCAACCCAGAAACAAGCTGGGATCGGATCGAGTAGCATCACACAGAGAGAAAGAGAAGGGTGATTGAACTCCTCCCAGCAGTTCATCGCCCCAGCCAAGAACAGACCCTCGCGAGGCTGTTCTTCCTTGTATTGCTCATCGTCATCAGCCCAAGAGGCAATCCACCACACCACACACTGGAGTAGGGTATTACACCACAACGGTGGCCTGAACCAGTATAAACTCCATGTCTCTTGCGCTGTTCTTTCCATAGCTTAGATCTTAGCGTGGCGGTGGGGCGCAGGTAGGTAGAAGGCGAAATCTCCGCGCGCACCCCAGTGTTCGAACCTCAAGGGTCTACCGGAACCTGAAATCCAACAATATTCATCGCATAGTTTGTTCAAATGATCTCATATTGTGCAAAATGGTGCATCTTGGAATGGCAAACAATGTTGCCTAAGGGAGTTTTCATTTTCTGTGCACGGAAAATTCATTTTCAATTTTCCGAGTGCCCCAAATGAGGTTTTTTTGTGAAGGACCTACCAAATAATTCTTGCAAAATTGGACCAAATCATTTTTCTAAAATACTAGGCCATATTTAATGCACAATTGACCAAATGGTTGGACGTCAAAAGTTTTGATCCACCTCTGGTGAAAAAGATAAATTTCCGCCGATTCAGGTGGAAGCGGGTCAAATTTGAACTGCAGCTGCCTCATAGTTTGCTCTTTATTTTTTCCAAAAATCATTTCTAGGTACATAAGTATCTATTTAATTAGAGAAACATCAAAAGTTTTCCAAGATTCAGCCACTAGCTAGGAACCGTCAAGCCCGCCATTTTGATCGCATTTTGAAACAGGCATAAAAATGCAAAAAAAATCAAAAAATTGGAAAACCTTCGCATTGTGTCATCATATGTGACCAAATTTCCAGGAAAAATAATAAACTTGTAATATGACAATTATTTTTAAGAAGTGTTCTCAGAAATGAGCTATCATGCGTGAAGATTCATGGCTTTCAAGCCAAATGACCAATCTTATGGCCACATTCATGGCATAGTTTGTTCAAATGATCTCATATTGTGCAAAAGGGTGCATCTTGGAATGGCAAACAATGTTGCATAAGAGAGTTTTCATTTTTTGTGCACGGAAATATCATTTTCCATTTTCCGAGTGCCCCAAATGAGGTTTTTTTGTGAAGGACCTACCAAATAATTCTTGCAAAATTGAACCAAATCATTTTTCTAAAATACTAGGCCATATTTAATGCAAAATTGACCAAATGGTTGGGTGTAAAAAGTTTTGATCCACCTCTGGTGAAAAAGATAAATTTCCGCCGATTTAGTTGGAAGCGGGTAAAATTTGAACTGCAGCCGCCTCATAGTTTGCTCTTTATTTTTTCCAAAAATCATTTGAGGTACATAAGTATCTATTTAATAAGAGAAACATCAAAAGTTTTCCAAGATTCAACCACTAGCTAGGAACGGTCAAGCCCGCCATTTTGACCGCATTTTGAAATGGGCATAAAAATTCAAAAAAATCAAAAAATTGGAAAACCTTCGCATTATGTCATTATATGTGACCAAGTTTCTAGGAAAAATAATAAACTTGTAATACGGAAATTATTTTTAAAAAGTGTTCTCAGAAATGAGCTGTCATGCGTGAAGATTCATGGCTTTCAAGCCAAATGATCAATTTTATGGCCACATTCATGGCATAGTTTGTTCAAATGATCTCATATTGTGCAAAAGGGTGCATCTTGGAATGGCAAACAATGTTGCCTAAGGAAGTTTTCATTTTCTGTGCGCGGAAAATTCATTTTCCATTTTTTGAGTGCCCGAAATGAGTTTTTTTGTGAAGGACCTACCATATATTTGTTGCAAAATTGGACCAAATCAATTTTATAAAATACTAGGCCATATTTAATGCACAATTGACAAAATGGTTGGGTGTCAAAAGTTTTGATCCACCTCTGGTGAAAAAGACAAATTCCCGCCGATTCAGGAGGAAGCGGGTCAAATTTGAACTACAGCTGCCTCATAGTTTACTATTTATTTTTTTCCAAAAATCATTTATAGTTACATAAGTACCTATTTAATCATAAATACATGGTTTGCTGGTGATACGTCGAGGTTTGGGCAGTGGTCGAGGCCCCCAACTCTAGAGCGCGTAAACTCGCATGCCCGCCGCGTGGTCACCGCGTGACCGTGGCATTGCCATGTGTTCTGGGCAGCCTAGGCATGTCTAGTGGGTTGGGCACTCCCCAGGTAGGTGCTAGGAAGAAAATTACAACATAAGATTCTCACGAGGAGACCGATCGATGCTCAAACATGAATTAGCAGCCAAGTGTTTGATTAGCGGTACGGGAAATGTACATGGCTAATGGGCGTCAGTTTTGGCTGAGGATGATCGGTTACTAAGAAGACCGTCTTCACAAATTTTCAGCTCAAAAGGAGGAGCCTAGGTGGTACTTGCTTTGCAAACTACCACACTGGACATAAATACGAATGTTGAAGCTCGGCTCAAAATAATGAATGGATTGAGCTGGCATTTGGTGGAGGATGGTTATTTGGGCATAGGAAAGCACTGTAGAAAATGGATATTATTTGGACATGCCAAAGTGGTACTTCCTTCACAAACTGTTGTTCTGAACAGAATAGGAAAATGAATATTTTTGAATTATTTTTGAACTAGGAACGGAAGGTTTTTACATATTTGACGAAGATATGACCCAAAGAATTTATGAGATTTTTTTGGGAATTTTGGGAATGACAGAAATATAGGTTTGGGAATTTTGGGAATGACAGAAACCTAGGGCAAAAACTGCCACATGGACATGACACATTGGCAAAACTGATGAGGTGGCGCCTAGTCATAGCAACCCACCACAATTTACATGGCTATGACCATCTATATTGGTCGTTAACAACTAGAAATAAGGCAGCGGACTAGTGCTGTTTGCTTTCTGAAAATTTCATGTAAGGAAATTACGACCTTTCTGAGCAAAATGGTCGCAATGGTTTAGGGTTTGTAGCCCCCCGAACAACTTTTGACCAATTGGTCTGAAATGGTCATAGATCTATGACCATTTCTTCCAGGGTCACTGACAGAAGGTCACTAGTTGACATATTTCTTGTAGTGATCGTCACCGAATGTTAAGGGTGCGGACCCTACGGGTTTGAGAACTATGTAGACATGACCGAGACACGTCTCCGGTCAATAACCAATAGCGGAACCTGGATGTTCATATTGGCTCCCACATATTCTACGAAGATCTTTATCGGTCAGACCGCATAACGATATATGTTGCACTACAAAAAAAATACACTTCCGTGATGATACGTGTTTGTCACAGTAGGTCGCATTTTCTGTCATGCATGTACATCCATGACAAATTTATGACAGAATCAAGATAGTCATACATGTGCTGTCGTAGAAGTGTTCCATGACATTACCAAAATTATCATCACGGAAGTGTCCACTTCCATGATGATAAATCGCGTGTCACAGAAGTGCTTTTGTCAAGGGTGACCGACACGTGGCATCCACCATAATGGAACACCGTTAAACTATCAGGTGGGCTTTTCGATCCGATAACCCGTTAACAGCCCTGACCAATGGGGATTTTCCACGTGTAAAATCATCATTGGCTGGAGGAAACACGTGTCGGCTCATCGTTGGGACAGATGTCAACCACTCATTGGACAGAAGGCGCCTATGATACGTCGACACGTGGCACGGCCCAACAGAGGCCCATTCCTGCGAAGAGGCCAACCCGTTTGACTTGGTCAAAAGCTGGCGGGCCAGCCCATGGAAAGCCTGTTAACGGCCTATTCGAATATAGCCCATTTACAACCCGCTATCCCAAGGCCCGTTACGCCCTATCCGAATTAGGCCCAATAGCGTCATTTGGGCCATCCAACATGATGCAGCCCGTTTTCACTTCTGGCCCATGTATGGCCCATGACGTCTTTAGGCCCATATGAGGCCCTATGTAACTCTTGGCCTACTAATGGCCCATGGTGAAACTGGCCCGTAATGAACAGTGTATCACTTTACACCCTTTAATGGCCCGTGGTGAAACTGGCCCGTAATGAACAGTGTATCACTTTATACCCATTAATGGCCCGTTATTCTGTTGGGCTGTTTCTAGCCCATGTAATCTTTCGACCTTCTCAGAGCCCATTTATTCTTGGGCCCATTTCCAGCATTCGTTTACTTACGGCCCATTACTGTCATTTTCTGCTTGTGGGCCAAATTCAGCCAGTGCTTACAGTCAGCCCGTTTGTGGTCCGTTAATACGTTGGGCTGATTTCATAGCGTCATCAAATACGGCCTATTAACGATGGCTCGTTATGGTCAGCCCATGAACGAACGATTCCAACTCTAGCCCGTTTACGGCCATAATGCGGTCTGTTTGGCCCATGTTTGGCCAATCGATTATATGGCCCGTATAAGGCCCATTGATAATACGACCCGTAGAAGGCCCATTGTTTCTACGGCCCGTAGAAGGCCCATTGTTTCTACAACGCGTAGAAGGCCCACTGTTTCTACGGCCAGTAGGAGGCCCAGTGTCACTACAGTAAATATTAGCCCATGGTTATTGTGGCCTAGTTTTAAAAAATAGGTTATTGCAGCCACTAGCTAACCGCGGAAAAAGAACTGCAATGACTACAAGCAAACAAATAAACAAGACAACAAGGAAATAAATAAGCAAGCAACTAACGCTAGGCTATCACGGCTATTACACATAATACATCCACTAGGCATCAAAGTTCGCCACCAGTGCAAATATAGGGAACAAAGCAGCATATCATATACACTGGTTGTCAAAGTTGGCAACCAGCGCAAATAAACGCCGCAGCAAAACAAATCTAGAACTGAAACCACTTCAGAAGATCTCAAGAAACAATATCCTGGGTACCCATAATGTTGGCAAGATGCTTAGCAAGCTTATTAACTTTCTCTTGTTTGGCGCTTAAATCCTCCAGCGCTTGCTGTTGCACTAGAAAATATGCATCTGAATTCTGCGGGGACTTCCTCAGTCCTTCAGCTTCCTATCGCAGCACATCTGATCGATGTCTTTGAACTTGAAGTTGAGACTCAAGAAAACGAACTGATTCAGGCAGCGAGTTCGAAGAGCTTGTGCCAGCAGTAGTGGCCAGTAACTCGAACACTACATCAAGACAGGACTTTTGGGTTCCCTCACTGTCGTCAAGATAGTTTTTATCAGCTTTCTTGGAGACCAACAGGGATGTCTCACTATCTTGAACCTTATCAACATTACTTCCTTTACCATTGGATAACACGGTACTGTTCTCCAATATTTTGTTCGCATTCTAAAAGAGAAACAAGAAGACACATCACATGCTTACCATGTTGTATATGAAACTCATTTTGGTAAATGAGTTCAGTAGTAAAGTGGACAGGATAACGGCATGAAACAAACATATATCTATATACCATGGTCACTTTATGGTCTATATCATTCTAGTTTTTGTTGCCAAATCAAGATAGAGACACAGTTCAAATAATATTTGTTCAAGACAAAGCAGAATAGACAGAATATAAGTGTGGGTAACTATAGAGCAATAACAACACTTGTAATGTGCATGACATGAGAACATAACTTTTTATTCAATTGACACTGAAATCAACATAAAGCAGGTTACAACGCAAACCAGTTAAAGAAAAAGATTTAAAACATACCTGTTGCACCATTGGAGTTTCAATTCCATCCTTCAAATTTGAAAATAGTTGGTATGAGTAAATACAGTCATGCAAGAGCAAAGGAGTATGAACCATAGCTACAAAACCTGAGCTGAGAACAAATCTTCTTCTCCTTTAAGCGTTGAGTTGGGATTCGGAGTGGTGGTCCTCATGCTTTGGGCACTGCAGTTCCCTTACTAACTGCTCGTGTTTGGGTGCTCTGTGGTGGAGACGGTGCTATGTCAACTGGAATTGGGTTACTATCTTCCGGGGTTGGGGTTAGAAGGGGTGTAGCTGGTTCTCTGTCCAACTGGGTAGGGGTACAATCTGCGAGAGTCTGGGTTATGTGTGGTGGATCTGGTCCTTGGGCAAGTACAATCGTGGTTATATCTACATCAACTGGTAGCACTATCTTTTCTGAAGACCGTGTTGTTACTCCCTTAGATACTGCCATGCTCTCCAATTCAAATGGCTGATAAACAGGAAAAGTAATTGAAAGTATAGACATTGTATGATAGACAGCTGCAATGGATAGTGGGGAATAAAAGAGGGCATGAAATAATTCATATTTATGTTGTCTAACCAAACAGGATAGCATGACACAATTTCACATATATGATGGCTAACTAAACAGGATAGCATGACACAATTTCACATTATGATGGCAAACTAAAAAAGATGGAAAGACATAGTTCAAAATATGAGACTATGTAAACAGGATGACATGACATAACTATATAATGTGTTTATTAAATAGGTTGGGATGCCATAATTCACATACATTCACGGATAGAATGCGATAATTCAAAATATGATGACTGTAAACACTAAATAGGATGAGATGATATAACTATATGATGTCTTTATTAAATGGGTTGCCATGCCATAATTCAGATAAATGATGTGTATGTACTATGTAAACATGATGGCATGATATAATTCAAATATATGATTTATATAGTAAGCAAGTAAGCAGATGGCAATCCATATATGATGTAAAAACTAAGCAATGCAAGACAACATGCATGACATGGGTAATATAACCCTGCCAAGTTTGAGCATAGACCTCAAGGGGGAAATAGGAGTGGTCATCAGTCTCTAAATCCTCCTCCGAGGAGCTCTTTGTAACCAGCAAGATGTCTGCTTCAGCAGGTAGCATTGTCTGCTCTGAGTACCTTGTTTTCACTCCAAATACTTCCATCACCGCTTCAAATGGCTGATGCACAGGAAGAGTAGTTGAATATACAAACGTTGTCGACAAATGGAACACGTAATACAAAAAAATGATAGCATGCTATAATTCACATACATGATGATTAGCTAAACAGCATGGCATTGCATAATTCACATATATAGTGCCTTTGCAACAAGATAGCATTGTATAATTCACAAATATAATGTCTTGCAACAAGATGGCAATGCATAATTCACATATATGGTAATTAGACACTGAACAGGTGGCATTCGCACAAAGCATGTCTAAACTAATCAAATGACATAGCAATGCGAGACACCATACGCACGGTATGAGCAACATAGCCTTGCCAAGTTAGAGGATACACCTCGGGGGGGAATAGGAATGGTCATTTGTCTCTGAATCCTCCTCTGAGGAGCTATCCATAACCAGCGAGATATGCGCATCGTCAGATAGCATAGTCTGCTCTGAAGACCTTGTTTTCACTCCAGAATTTGCCATCACCGTGTAAAATGGCTGTTGCACACGAAGAGCAGTTGAATGTAATAACATTGTTGACCAATGTAATATGTAACGAAAAAAGGATGGCTTGATATAATTTACATATAAGATGACTGACTAAGCAGGATGGCATTGCAAAATTCACATATATGATGCCTGGCTAAACAAGATGGCGTTGCATAATTCACATAAACGATGAATAAACTAAACAGATGGCATTCGCACAAAGGATCTCTAAACTAAGCAGATGACATATTTGATGTATAAAGTAAGCAATGCAAGACACCATATGCATGATATAACCAACATCAGCATGCCAAGTTAGAGGGAAGACCTCTGGGGGTAAATAGGAGTTGTCTTCTCCTTCTGAATCCCCCTCAGAACAGATATCTTCCTCTCAATTACAATCCGAAATGCGTGGAGGGGGGCTGCCTTTGCGCCTGCCATGGAGCGACGTCTGCATGAAATTTTATTGCCACACAAGGCTCGTCTCTTTTGCTCTACATGTTCAGTTCCATTGTTTACAATAACTGTCATGCATAGGAATAAAACATAGTGAGATTATGTAAGGAGTGCATGCAGAAATCCAGAGTGATGGTAGCAACCTGTGGATAGACCCAAAACCAATAATAGCAGGCAGATAATAGCTTCAGTTAAAAAATACAGATAATGGCTTCTTTACTATTTGTTTCCCACCCAACATGAAACTCATAGTAGACACCGGAGATTAACCAGATAGTAGATAGATACTATTGATAGTGGCCCCGATATGTACCCCACAACCATTTAAAAACTCAAGTTTGACCATTAGTTTGGAGCTGACTCAGAGTCTAATCGGTGAACATGACGATAAAGTAGCATGTAATATTAAGCGATGCATAACATAAGCAGACACGAAAGAGTGCAACCTCTCTTGCGGACCCGTGTAGTCCTCGAGGTCATCTGCTCGGTTGATGATGGTAGTGCAGTTTTCATGGCTAACAGCGGCGGGGAAGAAGATCTGAGGCGGTGAAAGACAGTCTGGAGGCCGGATCCCTGATGTGCTGGACCCTTCTGTCGTTGGAGCAGCTGAGCTAGGGTGGACAACGGCGCAGCAGGAGCGGGAAAAACCACACAAGGTTTTCTTTGGCAACTATCTATAAGAGAAGTAATTCTGTAAGGGCTCGTTTGAATTGGAGGATTCCAACAATGCAGGGATAGGAAATAGACAGGAATAGGATAGGAATGCACGTGCAAAACAGAGAATTTAAAAACACAGGATTTCTGCCAATCTGGGTGTTTGATTCACAACAATTGGAAGATCACAGGATGCAAAGAAGCATGGTGAGATTAAGTCAAACCACAAGAAAATGTACGGTTATAATGCTATTATGCTACTATCTCTTAGTCTTGTGCTTCATGAATAGGAATTTGAAAAGGAGGACAAGTGAAAATTAAAATTCCTACGTTTTTTCTTTCAAGGAGACACTAAAGGAACAAATCCATGTGCTCAGTGGACAATATATATAACATGTAGAGTAAAAAAGAGATGCAACAAGTGTACAACCTCTTTGGCGATGCCATGTCGATCTCAGTGTGATTGGGTTAGCCGATGAGGATGCTCCGGCTGACTTGGCTGTCGGAGGAGGGGAAGAAGATCTTAGACGTCTGGAGATAGAGCCCGAGGTACTGCTCCGCTGTGATGGAGGGTTTCATCATTGGAGCAGCTCCAGTGAGTTGTACGACGCCGAGGCTGAAGCAGGACAAGAGAGACAACCAACAACGTTAACCTGAGTGGAATTCTAATAGCATCTCCAATACATGACGTAAAATACATAAACACAAAGTGCTAGATGTAAAATACATCAGCCGCTCATCTCTGAACTTAACTGTCGAAACTGAATTTAACTGTCAAAACTGAACTTAACTGTCGAAACTGAACTTAACTGTCGAAACTGAATTTTGCTGTCGAAACTGAACGCACTAGCAAGGTGAGGCTACACGTCGGTCGACTGACTTTTTCATCTCTGGACAATCGATTTTGCAGCCGTTGGATACGAAATCAAGGGCCTGCGGTTCATCTTCAAGCTCCACCCCCCTGAACCGGCCAAACAGCAGCCCCCCGCTGCCCGCGGCCGGCGGTGCGCCGCCCCGCCCGACCCGAAAACACTCCCCACTGTCGGTCCGCCGCCGCCCCGGCCATCCCTCTAGGCCCCCCTATACCGAACTTTTTCCCCAGCGATCCCCACGCCACCGTCCCGCCAACGCCCCGCCACTGTCGGCGACCACCGCCCCCTTCCTGAACCCTAAGATAGATAGTGAGGTACCTCTCCGGCGAGCCCCCCTCCCCGCTACGGCTGGTTCTTCCTTCACCCTGGCGGCATCGGAGTGAAGTGTAGCTAAATCGGAGCAGCATCGCAACCAAGAGCAAGATCGAGAGCAGCAGCGCGAGCCAGAGCAATAGCAAGAGCAGACCAGGCAGGGGACCGAGAGCAAGAGCAGAGCAGCAGCGCGAGCGAGAACTAAAGCAGCAGCAGGTCCTACTAATGTGGAAGTCACCTCCGAGGGAGCAACGCCGTGGAGGAAGTGGCCGGCGACGCTGCCATGGATGGAGCCGCTCCGCATCGGCTCAGGACCGAGTGCCGGCAGCACAGTGAGATCGAATCAAGAATAAAATGCGGCGATTAGTGTACAACCTCTTTGGTGGTGCCGATTAGGCCGCAGCTTCATCCGAGGAAATGGTGATGATGATGCTCTTCTGGTGGTGCAGGTGAAGACGGCAGTGTGGGAATGGAGGTGGCGCGAAAGACGGGGGGAACGTCGGGGCAGCTCCTTGGAGGTGGAGGACGGGGTGGCTGAACCGGCGAGACGATGAGATCGATGACGGATCCTCATCCGGTACGGTGGATGATGGACGTCGAGGTGTTGCTGTGGACGACGTCGTCGGGGAAGAGGCTCCGGCTAGGTTGTGGACGGAGCAGGGTGTGGGGTCTCGTCACGGGTTTTCGCGGCCTCGGTGTACGAATGGGTGGGCGGATGGGATGGCAGTGGGGAACCATGTCTTAGAGACGCGCTTGTCCGAAATTTTGGGTAAGTTACGAAAGTACCCCACCGATTTGAGGCGGTTCTTTCGGTTGAGGGGTACCACGGGCATTTCGCGTGTTGGGATTTCACAGGAGGTGGGAGTTTTCGCGCGTGTTGTAATTTCAGAATAGCAAGGCGCGGGTTGAGATGGAGGGAGTTGTCGGAGCACAACGAGACAAATATATATCTTAAATATTTCGGGCTAACAAGGCGCGGGTTGAAATTTCCGGACAAGCCTAACGTGTACTGTACCAAATCAATGCGCCCTACAAATGTCATTCAAAACTTTGAATTCATGTTATGTTCAATTAAAATATTTCGCTACGTGTATAATGCATGCAACCTACTACTCAAATGAACGTTTTTGTGCATTCCAAATGTATATACTACCGCTTCAATATGAACTAAATTTGAATTCATTTCTCTATTTGAATAAGATCTACAATAATGATTGTTGTGAAGTCAAAGCATTTGAATTTGTTTCACTGTTTTAATAAGATCTACAATCATCATTATTGTCAAGTTAAACCATTGTTTGTGTATTATCTTCACAGCACACCACATGATTAGTCTCGAGTTACATATGAACTATGTGTACCATATGAACTCGAACTAGATTTTTTGAATACACTTTATTTTGATTTCAAATCACATTACATTTCTAGCTCTAACTAGATCTTCATAATCTAAACCATGTCTCATATGTATAATGTGTTTATCACATTATGTATGGTGCCCCGCCCCCTAAGCCTACAAGTATTTAGATGTGAGTTGCAAACACCACACATTACCACAAATTTAAATAAAATGTGAGAATGTTCGATATATAGTATTGTTTAGATTGTTTGATATTTAGTTGTAAGCTACAAATGCCACACATTATCACAAATTCAAATAAAATGTGAGATTGTTTGATGTATAGTATGGTTTAGATTGTTTGGCATTTAGCTGTGAGATGCAAACGCCATGCATTATCACATTATGGTATAACATGTGCACAGCACGTGTAGCACCGCTATATTCATGCATGCAATGTTTAAAACACTATGATCTCCTATTCAAATATATGAATCCGCTTTCATATCAAATTATGATCTTTGTTAGTCTCTTACACCCACACAATCCTCTAACCTTTGTAGGTACCACTAACTTTCTCTCGTGCATGCACACGCCCTCCTCGCCCTCCCCCTCCCTCGACGGTCTATCCACCGGGCACATTCATTTTTTTCTTTAGGTCATTCTCCCAGAGTCTCCACAACTCCTTTCCGACACACACCGATCGATAAACCTCTCCAGCGATGCCTGCCTACAACATACAAACACACCTTCAATCTCCTCCTTTATTTATCCTTGCCTCGTGTCTCTCATACGGTCAGACACACCTGTAAACTCTCGCCCCTCTTTTCATCGCTCTCACAACTGCACACCCCCTATCTAGCTAGTAGTTGGGCCTCTCGCACCACCTCGTAGCTCCATTCTCTCTGTCTATCCGTCTCGCTGGGCCTTATTTGCCTCTAACAAATGGACGTACACCGACCGATCTCTCGCTATACATATAGCTAGCTAGGTCCTTATAACTCATTTTTACCCACACGTCAATCGATCTACCTCATTAGTTGTGTCTCTCCCTTTCTCCGACAAACAACAATTGATCTACCGATCTAGTTAGGTTTGCTTACCAAACACATGGTTCCCCTTCATCGTCCATGGATGCGTCCCGACAGATCTATCACGCACATGCACACACAGAAACACATCCCCACTCTTATTGATAACATTGCAGTTCCACCCTCAGTTTGTCTAGTAGGCCTCTCCCTCCATCTTCGAGAAGCAACTCCATCACCCATCCAGCACTCTACTCCTCTCCCTCCCTCTCTCTCATCTCTCTCTCCCATCATATTTCCCGTCCTTCAGTTATGTATGGATGTCGACCGATCTCCCTCAAGACATAGCTGGGTCTCTCCTTCTCAACACATATACGAGTCGTTCTACCTCTATAGTTAGGTCTCTGCCTACCCCTCCCACCACCCCCTCCCCCCACACACACCGATACATCGAGCGCTCTAGTCATGTCTCCCTGCAACACACAAACTTGACGTGTGCCCTCTAACGTTCCGGTAGGCCAGTCGCCCTATATCTTTGACTTGTACACACACAATTTCGATGGCTCTCTTCATCGATCTCGCACTCACCCACTTGATCATCTCTTCGACTCTATCGATAGCTATGACCCCTCCCTCTCTTATCGTGGATTGCCCGACCCTCTATGTATGATATGGATAGGCCTCCATTTCACACACATTGCATGCAAAATTTTGTTTGAGATGTCATCGACACATATTCCCACAAATAATTCACGAAATCAACCCCCACCCCACCCCCACCCCAAAACAAAAAACACTCACGAGCGCAGTTTGTACCTCTCACACACACCCACGTAGGTGGGGGACGTGCACGAAGAGAAGAGGTGCATGCGCGGCGCACGTACTCCCGTCTCTTTCCCAACCACACCCGCGCGGGTACACGGTGGAGCTCATTTCTGTACGAAAAAGGCAGCCCACGTGGTAATTTGGCACGTGTACTGGTTGTCCACTTGGTGGAGGGAGGATCGTCTACCATGGGTGAACAAACAAATTGTGACTTGACGTGTTATGTTAAAAAAAGAGGCAAACCATGTGGGGCTTACCTTAGAGGCAAGGCTCTATACACTGGAGTACTTTTGATGTGTCCTGTCAACTCGCAGAACAAGGAGAAGCTTGCTTAGTACATCGTCTCCCTCGCCCACGGGCGCGGTGGCTCGCAGGATGAGGTGAAGCTTGCTTACTACGCCTTACACCCGCTCCCTCGCCCATGCGCGCGGTGGCTCGCAGGACGAGGAGAAAAATTTACTACTCCCTCCCTTTACTCCTCGTCCCTACTACCTTGGTTATAGAGATTATATCATATTGTTTGGAATATATATGTCCTTTAGTAGATTTCAATATGAACTACTAGTACATACTCCAAACACTGATGTATATAGACGTATTTTAGAGTGTAGATTCACTCATTTTGCTCTGTATGTAGCACTCTCCCTCGCCCCTCGACCCTCGCCCACGTGGTGGACATGTAGCAATTCATTCGGTCTCATATAGCCAGAACGATATATACTGCACTACCATTATTGCTCGACTTCCCGAAGAGGCGAAGAGCCAATCGCAAGGTTAATATTTTGGAGATGCCAAGCGCAAGGTTATAGGAGAACGAGTAGTAGGTGCCGCGTCATTTATAAATAAAGTTTTTTTCTTCAGTGGCACGTACACAATATGATAGGTTCATATGGAGAGAAAAGGAAACCGCTCCACTATATACATAGTCAGGATGGGCCAGCCTACACGGTTGTTTGCTGGGGTTGCTCTCTTCACACTCCCTCGCACAAAACGACTGTGGCCACATCTCTAACATCCCGGCGGATCACGTCTACTTGGGGAAGGGGTGGATGCTTAGTGTAGATGCGGTGGCCGTTGTCGACGGCGAAAACCCACTGTCGGCACGTCCCGATCAGGGGTCCCCGCCGTTCTCTCTCACAAAGCCGGTGAGGTTGCCTTCGTCCCTTGCTCACTGCCGCGACGTGGGCAGTTTCCGCCTCCCGCCGCCCTCCTCAAGGTCGAGCTACGTCCCTCAGGTACAACTCCCTTTACAGCTGGCTTGCACCACTGCTCCAGCTTCCCACATCACTCCATGTGGATATTTCTCTACTTCTTTGCCCCGCACATACCTCTACTGGCTTCTACGTACTGTATTTATGATGAGTTTATGTCTCATCAACTAGTCCTAGTAATCTTATTCTAATCACACTTGTTCAATTTCTTTGCCAAATGGATGCTCATCTCGATTTTGGTGAAACTGCACAAAATGATCTGATGGTCAAAAGGTTGCAAACTTCATTTATTAGGAAGCTCAAACACTGCCAGCAAATTGAAGCCTGGTCAGGGTTCATGGTTCAAGGGCTAGGGACTGCATGGATCGTTTTTTTCTTTAGCTGCCTTTGTTCCAAAATAAGTGTCAACTTTAGTAGTAGTACAACTTTGTACAAAAGTTTGCACAAAGTTGAGAAACTTATTTTGGAACGGAGGGAGTACATATTTGCTATGATCTGTCAATCATTGAGATGCAATAGCATGCATGTTAGTCTCCTTTGTATTTGATGAAATGTTGCAACGGGCAACCTTGGATGCAAGATACATGTAACAGAAGCTGGAAGCTTCATAGCATTGTACAAATTTATCTCGCTGATAAATTATAGTACGTACTATACTAATACTTCCTCCGTTCCTAAATATAAGTCTTTGTAGAGATTTCACCATGAACCACATGCAGATGTATATAGATGCATTTTAAGTGTAGATTCATTCATTTTGTTCCGTATGTAGTGGAATCTCTACAAAGACTTATATATACTAGTAATAGCTAGCCCCCACTACTAGGAATTCTCTATCCTCTCCTTGAGCCACGTCATCAAAATTGATGTAGCCGTTAGATGAATTAAATCAGTCCATAATAGCCGTCTGATCTTGACGTTGAGAGGCTCCGCACTAAGCCACATGCAAGCATGCAGAAATACCGTGCCACATGCATGTGAGTGGGTTTTAAATCACATCAACATGTCTACATGCAAGCATGCACCGGTAGCATGCATGTAAGTGAGCTTTTAAGTCCCATTAACATGTCAAAAAGAAAAATATAATCCCATTATGCAGTAGGAGTTGGCTAATCTTTTTTCCTTACGTGGGATGATCTAAATGATGATGGGAGTTTATTTAGTTTGGCTACCACATTTGTCATGCGGTTATAGAGTTTTATTTGTTCTATGGAATCAATAATTTTGCACAGAGAGATATACCGCTGTTCCGTGCCAACGCGCGGGGACTCATCTAGTAATATTTAGGAACGGAGGGAGTACTATGTAAAGAGTTAGGTGTCGCACGGTGATAGTGTGAGGTGGGCCATGTAATCACTGAGCCTGCGTGTTTTCACTGCTCTTGCACGCCTTCACTGTAAGAATGGAGAAAATTGTAATCTAGTAGTAGTAGTACACCTCCTTTCGCCGAAAGCGTGGGACATCCAGCAGTCCTACCACCTCAGTAATAAAGACCAATGAGCCATCAAATCACATAGACCCAGCAGTAAGTTGGACGGACGAAGCAACCATCACTCTTGCGCCAGTGAGAGGTCGCGTCCGCTCTTCCCGGGCATGAATGCGGCACCGATTCTTTGGAGCGGCGCTGACCATTTCGTGCGGGAAGCGCGCGCGGGCGATGGAGGGGCTTTGGGTGGGCCAGGCTGGTCAGGAGCGGGCGTGGCAGCTGTCCGCATGTCCCTACCGGACACACCTGGAAACGAGAGGATGCACTGACTCTCGCGACTAAAATCGTACACTACACAACATCTCTCTGTAGGAGTAGGTCGATTTGTCGCTCTCTCTAACACACACATGGTGTTAAACACACACACACACACGCATGCGCGCGAGCACGCACGCACCTTGGTCCCGCTGCACCTTCTAAAGTGACTTATTACACCTAGATGGAGGGAGTAGTAAGTATACGAGATACGGTGGCACACTGACTTAAGTCGAATACAAGTGCCCAAAATTTGTGTGCATGTTATAATAAGGATTCACTTAAAATAGTACGTGAGCGAACAGAGGGATCAATTGGACAGTGTTCCCGAGCAGTAGCGAGATGTGTGAGGTAAGATACACCGCTGGCGCTTTTAATTTTTCTTATTAATTTGTTTGTTTCACCCTCTGACTGGTGGGACCCAACGTACTACGTGGAGAGAGGTAAGGTGACTAAGGCTGCATTATTTCTGCACCACTGTGGATAGTCTTACCACCAAAGCCACATGACACGATTATGATTGAAATCCCAATGACTCCCACACACACAAAAAACATGGCATGCTTGTCACACGAATGCAGGAATGTATAAAAGGTTATTTCCCTCTCGTTGAACATAACGGGAGGGTTGTGTAACTGGTTAGCCTGTTCGCTCATCAAACTGGAGGTCTCAGGTTCGATAACTACACTTGAGCATAATTTGTGCCAGGAGGATTCTTTGACTGGTCAAAATGTTTTCTAGGGTTTGCATGCTTCACACTCTCTCTCCAGTATATATATACACGCTGGAGCCTCACGCTTGTAGTTGCTCTCTTCACACTCTCTCGCCCTCTCCCGCTGGAGCCTCAGCTCTTGTAGTTGCTCTCTTCACACTCTCTCGCCCTCTCCAGATCTAAACAAGACTTCATTGGCCTCTCTCTCCCCTCACTGCTGCTCAAAGAGCCGGCAGGATCCGTCCGCCGGGAAGGGAAGGAGGCTTAACGCTGTCGCCGTCGGTGAGGGACTACCGGCGCAGCTGTTCACTTTCCACCCAGCGGTGGCGCGGGAGGGCCTCCGACCCCTTCTTCTTCGCCGCCGTCCCATCGCCCACCGAACCACGCCCCAAGAACCTTAAGGTATAATTTACATACTCCACATGCATTGCTCTAGCTGCATGTATACCATGAATCTAGGACGTGGTTCAAAGAGGAAAGGAGTGGGGGAAAGTAGTGGGAAAAGTTGTATATAGCATGAATCTAGGACGTGGTTCAAAGAGGAAATGAAGGGGGAAAGTTGTATAGCATTAATATAGGACGTGGTTCAAAGAGGAAATGAATGGGGGAAAGTAGTGGGGAAAGTTGTATCGCATAAATCTAGGACGTGGTTCAAAGAGGAAAGGAAGGGGCAAAAGTACTAGTTCAAAAAGGAAAGGAAGGGCCAAGGCTGTAGAGTTTGAGTAGGACTAGATTTGCTGCGCTCACATAGGGAAAGGCGTCTAAAGATAACAAAACTGGGACCAACACAAATATGCTCCTTGGTTGCTTGTTCTTTGTTGCAACAGACTGTGCATGACCACAGTACATCGGTAGATGCACATGGTGCTGGTGCATCCACTGTCCCGTGCAACTCATTAGCAGTTGTTAATCTAAGGCCTTGTTTGGTTAAAAACTCCCTAGTCCCTACCTGCTGGGTTCCAGGGACTAAACATGGACTAGAGGTTATTAAATGACATGCTAAAAGACAATGTTACCCCTAGTAATGAACTAATAGAGACAAGGTGCGATGCGTGGCAGGGGCAACTGTTGGAAAAAGTCCCAAAAAGACTCCCTCGGGGTCTTCTTTCTTTAGTCCCAAATGCCCACTTTTAGTCCCTAAAAGTACCTCCTCTTTGGTTTAGATGGGACTGACATGGAGTTTTTTTAGTCCCTACACCAAAATGTCCCTGTAAAGAAACACCCTCTAGTAATGCCGCTGGAAAATTGATGCAATTCCATAGTTAAAAGAAAATTACATGTTTAACGAATTTTATTGTTAATATAATCTCTATGTTAATATTAATCGATTCCACCGTTTGATAAATGCTACTGTCTTGCTTACTTTCCCATTTAGATAAGGTAGATGCTTCTTTTTGTTGGCTTCTGTGTCATCCACTGTTATTGACCACTAATTATTTCCTTTGCACCTCTGTGTAAACAGGGTTATCTGCTTCACCTCGTTGCCATTGTGACCTTTTGTTGAACTGCACAAAACACTTTTGTTTTAAGAGTGTTTTGTGCAGTTCAACCAAAATGTCACACCGACAACGTTGCTTGATTGCTTTATCTTAGTGGAACTGCACAAGAGGAGATCTTACTTCCAATCCGTTAAGGCAAATTTGTTTCAGATCTTCTTCTTGTGAGTTGTTTGAATTCTGCTGTAACATCCCAAATTTGCAATTTGGAATGTTATACATTAGATCATCATGCATATCATATTTCTTGCATTTTTGGTTGATCCTAGAAATTTCACGCAACTCAAGGACCCTCGGAGAGAGTTGGAGATTTCGTTATTTTCATATTTGAGAGTTTTCTCGAATTTGAAAAGAGGATCATTTGATTTATTATTTCATCTTCAAACAATTTTCCCTTATCAAAAAAAAGAGAGGGAATAATATGAATTTCCCAAAATTGGGGAAAAATGAAGATTTAATAAATAGATCAAGTTTTGGTTTTCCGGAGTTTTATTCGCATTTTATTTGGATAGGGAAAAATGCGCATTTTCGAAAATTGCATTTTAGGTCCGGAGAAAAGTTCATTTTGTTCGGCTCATTTTTAGGAGTCGGGGAAAATTTACTTTAGAAATTTTGGAGCTCGTTTAGATTTTCTTTTCTGTGTTTTTCTGCGCGCGAAACCGTTTAAAAAAAACTCCAGCCGGCCAGCCGGGCCAAAGGCCCAGCCAGCCGCCGCCCCCAGCCTCCCTGTGCGCTGCGCGCCAGGCGCGGGAGCGCAGGCCGCCGCCTCGCCTCTTGCTTCTTAAAACCGAATCCTAGTAGGATTCTTAGCCCCTTTTCCTTTGTTCCGTTTTCTTTTTCATCTAGGATTCCTTTTTCCTACTCTATTTCTTGTCCCCTACCCCAAGTAAATCCCCCCCTCACCTATATAAATACCCCAACACCCCCCCTCTAAACCCATCAAATCAAACCCCAAGCCCTCCACCGCACCCCACCCCGCGCCCTACACCGCCGCCGCGCCACCCCACACCCGCGCCGCCGCACCTTGCCCACGCCACCGCCGCACCTTGCCCGCGCCGCCGCCCTACGCCACGCCGCCGGAGCCCCTCGCCGGAGACCTCGCCGGAGGTTGCCCCGCGTCTCTTTTCCTCGGATCGTTTTCTTCTAATCGTTCTGATTCTTTTCTTATCTTCCGATTCGTTTTCTTTCTGGTTCTTTTCTAAACCGTTCCTGTTTTCTAGATCGGTTTTTTGTTTCGGTTTTCTTCACCGAAACCCTAGATCAGATTCGTTTTCTTTTCCGATTTAGTTGCCTTTGGACCTTTCGCCGGACCGTTCGTCCTAACGAACGTGATCACCGGATTCTTCTAGGTTAACGAACGTCCGTTCGTTTAACCGTTCTTCTTTTCTTCTCGTCGGATTTATTCCGCGATCGCGATCTCAGATCCGATCTTCGTTCTAGTCTTTCTTCTCGCTCATTTATCGGAATCAGGCGATTCAAGCGCCTGGAGTTTCGTTTCGAAACCGCCGTTCCGTCTAATCAACTTAAACAAGATTTTGCCCCGGTAGAATTTGACCTAGTTTCAACTTGCTAGAACCGAGTTGTTTTCTTCCGCCGTTTGTTTTCCGTCATTCGTTCGGTTCGTTCTTTCTTTGCAACCGGAGTTCTTAAATTGAACTTTCTGGTTCGTTCTCTTGTTCGAGTTTTACCTATGCATTAGATGAGTACTTATTGTGTGCTTGTTGTTTGTCTGCGATAGATCACCCGGATTGCGCCGCTTGTTACTTCGAAACCCTAGGACTCGCGGATCATCAGCAAGGCAAGTAACACTTTGATCATACCTTTTCTACAACCCATGTTTTATTGCATTAGATCAATCCTCACACATTGCATGATTAGGATCTAATTAAATTATGGGATGGGAAGTAGATGAGGTAGTACCTATCACCTGCATTATTATTATGAAACCTTTGGGAGTTACTTCTACGTTTGCTTTTAAGCCATGCTATGCTAGTAGACGTGGATTGGGTGAGTGATATCCATGACAGATGTGAGTTGATAATTTTAATGGTTTATCTAAGGTGGCAACTTAAACACACATCTGGGTGGATTGAGGCACCTGATGTCTATCAGGACTTGCCTGTTTTATTTTGGACCGCCACCCAGGCTCAAAGGGATCATAAGATCTTTCATGCTAGAAACTTCCGTGTGCAGCCACATGCTACTATGGGCTCTGGCGTAGTTGACTAAGTTGTGCGAACTCTTACGGGGTGGACTAGCAGATGTAGGGGTTGTAGGTGGTACGGTCTACCCCACATGTAAGGTGCTAGCGCTTCTGAAAGACTATGTCTCGGTCATCCGTTTCTCAAACACCGTGTAGTGCGAGAAAACAAACGGAGGCGATCGAGTCATGTGGGGAAAAGTGCGCAAACCTCTGCAGAGTGTACAAACTAATCATGATTAGCCGTGTCCCCGGTTATGGACAACTTGAGTATCTAGTACTTGAATATCATGTGAATCTCAACATGTTACTTCTAATTAATGTTGTTGGGTTTTAATTGTTCACTTAATTGGGATTGAGAATGCTGTCAACCATTCTCAATGTTTCACAACCACCATGATAGTTAAATAAATTTATTCCTTTGCAGTAGGGAAAAACTGGCTTTACGCAAAAACTGTAACCATAGAGCTTTCCACCAGCCATATATGCATATAGTATAGCTGTTTCATTCCATTACTCTCTATGTGTTACTTTGCCAGCATATTCCATGTGCTGACCCGTTTTCGGGCTGCAACTTTCATGTTGCAGACTTTTCAGACGACGAGTAAGGTGTTTTAGGTCGTGGTCTTATAATCAGTGATGCCGTTGGAGTTGATGGACCCATTTATCTTCCGAGTCTTCCGCTGTTATCGACACTAGATGGCCTTAAGCCATTTTTATTATAATAAGTTCTCTTTTGAGACAACGATGTAATAAGTGTGTGATTGCCACTCTACTATAAATCCTTCGATGTACTGTGTGGTGTCAGCATTACTGATCCAGGGATGACACCTGAGCACAGAGCGCTTGATCCATTCGGATCGGGTCGCAACAGAGAATGGTATCAGAGCACACGCTGACTGTAGGACACGACCACTAAGTTAAAGCCATAGATCACCATTCTCTTCTCATTTTCTAACTCCTCATCTTTTCTACTATTTTAGGATGACGCACGCGAAGATTAAGTACGCTCAACCGGATGAAGGCACACCTTTTGGATTTCACCTGAAGGAAGTCACCAAGTATCTGAACATTGGATTACCAAGCTTCACGGGAACCTTCAACGCCACTTTTGCCTGAAGAGGAGTGATGGAAGATTCAAGCTCACGTTCCGGGAAGGACATTCGCGCCAATCATGAAACCCATAGATAGTGTTTTCAATGCACCAACCTGGAGTCTAGGAAGGAGCATGGCAGCTCATATCACCATAGGACGCATTGGAGAAGTTTATCAAGAAGACCTCAAGGACACTATCTACCAGATTTGCAGACGCCGAGATGAACAATGGGAGTTAGTCAGCACCAAGAAGGATAGGTCCATTGCATCTTTCATCCAGGAGTTAAACCAGCACATTCGACGCCACGAGAACCAGATGTGCAATGATATGATAGAGTTGAAGAATGCAAAGGCAAGGATCGTCGAGCTAGAAGGAGAACTGAAGTCTACACGCAAGGACTGCGTGGACGAGATCGTAGCTCTAGCAAGACACAATGGCGATCTTAAGCAGGAGATTGAAGAACTCAAGAGGAAGTTAGCAACCAAGGAGGAAGACGAATACGTCGCATGTCCGGACAACTACATCATCATCGACGACACCGATTCGGATCCAAGTGAACCCGACTTTGAAGACGAAGCTGGAGCAGATATCATGGAATCTTCCACCGGTTCAAATTTCTAGATGACCACCAAATAGTAGTAGTATTTCCCCCATGTAAACACAATAGTTCGAGCACTTTTGCGATAGTTAGACCATTTGTAAGCCCTTGTTTGATTGATTGAAGTGATTTTGTGTGCATTTGCCTCATGTGCATTGGGGTAGTGTTTTCCCTTTAGACCTCACTCTATTCTCAATTCTCGTCTTTTCTAAACCCTCAGATGCCTCCGAGACGTGACAATGGATTTCCACCGGAGCTCACTCAGTTGATCCAGCAGCAGAATCAATTGATGCAGATATTAGTCCAGAACCAGCAGAACAACAACAACAACAACAACCCACCACCACTGCCACCTGTTGACCACTTAGCCCGTTTCCTTAGGCTAAATCCGCCGGTGTTTTCCAGTAGCACCGAGCCAATAGTAGCAGATGATTGGCTCCGCAAGATAGGAAGGGAGTTGACCACTGCAGGATGCACGCATGGTGAGAAAGTGAAGTTTGCCGCACATCAGCTTGACGGACCCGCGGCAGCATGGTGGGAGAATTTCACAGCCACTTACCCAGTTGACACTGTCACATGGGATTAGTTTCAGCAAGCTTTCCGCCCTGCCCATGTTTCAGCAGGAGCTATGGCCATAAAGAAGCGTGAGTTTCGCAACTTACGCCAAGGATGGAGGACAGTTGGCCAGTACGTTGACGACTTCAGCAAGTTAGCACGTTATGCCCCAGATGACATTGCTACGGATGCAGCTAAGCAGGAGAAGTTTCTGGAAGGGCTGAACGATGAACTAAGCATGCAGTTGATGGTAGCCACCTTCAACAACTACAAGGAGTTGGTAGATCGTGCCATCATGATTGAAGGGAAGCAACAGCAGATTGAGAACCGCAAGGGGAAGTATGGACAGGGGAAGAATAACTCTGGAGCCCAGCAGAAGCCCCGTTTTGCCCCTAAACCGGGATTTCAGTTTCAGCACACTCATGGAGGAGGTAGATCGCACAACCATAATGGCCACAAGAATGGTAATGGGAATGGAGGAAGCAACGGCCAGAACCGGACCATCCCATCGACCCCAGCCAAGAAGGATTTGAGCCACGTCACTTGCTATAAGTGTTCCAAGACCGGACATTATGCCAATGAATGTCCTGAAGGCCAGAATGGAAATGGCAATGGAAGCTCTGGGAAGAAACCGAACCCTTTCAATAGGGGACAAGTGAACCACGTTAATGTGGAGGAGGTTGAAGATCAGCCCGATGCAGTAATCGGTAAGTTTTTGGTTATGTCATTTACCACACTCGTTATTTTCGATACTGGTGCATCGCATTCATACATATCAAGGGGATTTGTGGAAAAATATAACCTGCCAACCCAAGCCCTTAGGTCACCCATGTTAGTAAGCTCACCAGGAGCGGAGTTTATGGCCAGACGATGGTGTGATCGGTTACCATTAAGGATTGGTAACTATGTTTTTCCCTCAGACCTAATAGTATTGGAATCTCAAGGATTGGATGTGATATTAGGCATGGATTGGTTGTCGATGTATGGAGGAAACATCGATTGCGCTAGTAAGTCAATTTTGCTTACCACACCAGAAGGAAGAAGGATCAAGTATGTATCCCGGCATGTGCCAAACAGGACCCAAGTAAATTCCTTATCAGGAGTTGTGCAGGAGGAAGTACCAGTGGTAAAGGATTTTCCTGATGTATTTCTTGAGGAATTACCAGGCATGCCACCGGATAGAGACATTGAGTTTTTGATTGAGTTATTGCCAGGTACAGGCCCAATATCGAAGCGACCGTACCGGATGCCAGCAAAGGATTTGGTGGAAATTAAGAATCATATTAAGGAGTTATTGGATAAAGGTTACATTCGCCCAAGTTCTTCGCCCTGGGGATCACCAGTACTTTTAGTGGAAAAGAAGGATGGATCATTAAGGATGGTTGTTGATTATCGAGGATTGAATGAAGTAACCATCAAGAATAAGTACCCACTGCCAATGATTAATGATCTGTTTGATCGTTTGCAAGGAGCTAAAGTGTTTCCAAGATCGATTTGCGATCAGGGTACCACCAATTGAAGATTCGAGAGTAGGACATACCTAAGACAACATTCACCACGAGATATGGACTGTATGAGTATACCGTTATGTCATTTGGATTGACTAACGCACCTGCCTATTTTATGAACCTGATGAACAAAGTGTTTACGGAGTTTTTGGATAAGTTCGTCATAGTGTTCATTGATGACATTCTGGTTTATTCAAAGAATGAAGAGGAGCATAAGGAACATTTGTGTTTGGTTTTGGAGAAACTAAGGGAACATCAGTTATACGCCAAATTCAGCAAATGTGAGTTTTGGTTGAAGGAAGTTGGATTCCTCGGACACGTTATATCCGGAGAAGGTATAGCAGTTGACCCCACAAAGGTTGAGACCGTAACCGAATGGGAAGCACCAACGACAGTTGGAGAGATCCGGAGCTTTCTTGGACTCGCAGGATACTACCGGAGGTTCATTGAGAATTTTTCAAAGATTGCAAAGCCTATGACTGAATTGTTGAAGAAGAATAGTAAGTTCAAATGGACTGAGGAGTGTGAGGCTAGTTTCCAGGAGTTGAAGAAACGTTTGGTTACCTCACCAGTATTGATTTTGCCAGATCAGACCAAGGATTATGAGGTGTACTGCGACGCTTCACGTCGAGGACTTGGAGCAGTGCTTATGCAGGAAGGGAGAGTTGTTTCGTATGCTTCACGACAACTGAAGCCTCATGAGTTGAATTATGCCACGCATGATTTGGAGTTAGCAGCTGTAGTGGATGCATTGAAGACGTGGAGACATTTCCTCATTGGAAATCCTTGTGAGGTGTACACGGATCACAAGAGTTTGAAGTACATTTTCACTCAGAAGGAGTTGAACCTCCGACAAAGGAGATGGTTGGAGCTCATCAAGGATTATGACATGAGATTGCATTACCATCCCGGAAAAGCTAATGTAGTAGCTGACGCATTGAGCCGTAAGAGCCATGTCAATACTCTAATGACGGGGAAAATACCCAAGGAGTTAGCAGAAAACCTTCGTGAGCTATGTTTGGAAATAGTTCCGAGAGGCTATGTAGCAGCATTGGAGATTCAGTCAACATTGATGGATAAAATCAGAGAAGCTCAGAAATCTGACAAGGAGATTGCTGCTATAAAAGAGAAATTGAGTGAAGGAAAAGCAAAGGGATTTCGTGAGGATGAGCACGATACCTTATGGTTTGAGGACCGTGTTTATGTGCCCAATGACCTGGAGATCAGGAAGTTGATGTTGCAAGAGGCACATGATTCACCGTATTCGATTCACCCAGGGAATACCAAGATGTATTTGGATTTAAAGGAAACATTCTGGTGGACCGGAATGAAGAAGGATATTGCAGCATATGTAGCAGTTTGTGACGTATGTCAGAGAGTAAAGGCAGAGCATCAGAAGCCAGCAGGATTGTTACAACCATTGCCGATATCCGAATGGAAGTGGGATAAGATAGGCATGGATTTTATCACAGGACTACCCAGGACGAAAGCAGGCTATGGCTCGATATGGGTAGTAGTTGATCATTTGACAAAGGTAGCACATTTTATTCCAGTTAAGACCACTTACACCAGTGCTAAGTTGGCAAAGATATACATGACTAGGATCATTTGTTTGCATGGGGTTCCGAGGAGTATCGTATCAGACAGAGGAACCCAATTTACCTTAAAGTTTTGGAATCAGTTGCATGAAACTTTAGGAACCAGACTAGAGTTCAGCACAGCTTTTCATCCACAGACAGATGGACAGACCGAGAGAGTCAATCAGATTTTGGAAGATATGCTGAGAGCTTGTGCACTAGATTATGGATCTAGTTGGGACGATAACTTGCCGTATGCGGAGTTTTCTTATAACAACAGTTACCAAACCAGTTTGAAGATGGCACCTTTCGAAGCTTTATACGGAAGGAGGTGCAGGACACCGTTGTCATGGGACGAAGTTGGAGACCGTCAATTCTTTGGACCAGATTTGATTAAGGAGTCTGAACGGAAAGTTAAGTTGATTTGTGATAGGCTCAAGGTAGCCCAGTCCAGGCAGAAGAGCTACGCAGATTCAAAACGCAAGGAGACAGTTTACGAAACCAGAGACAGAGTTTATCTTCGAGTATCCCCACTTCGAGGAGTTAAGCGCTTTGGAGTTAAGGGAAAATTAGCACCGCGTTTCGTTAGACCGTATAAGATTTTGCAACGTATGGGAGAAGTCGCTTATAAGTTGGAATTACCAGAGGGACTGTCAGGAGTTCATGATGTATTCCATGTTTCTCAGCTAAAGAGATGTCATGCCGATATGGCAGAGATACCGCTAAGAGATACAGTACCGCTTGAAGCGATTCAGTTAAAGGATGACCTAACATATGAGGAGAAGCCAGTCAAGATTCTCGATTATGCCTGCAGAGTTACTCGCAGCAAGGTTATCAAGTTTTGCAAAGTTCAGTGGAACCACCACTCAGAGGATGAAGCCACCTGGGAGAGAGAAGAAGATTTGCTCAAGGACCACCCTCACCTATTTTCTAGCCAACCCGAATCTCGAGGGCGAGATTCATCTTAAGGGGGGTAGGTTTGTAACATCCCAAATTTGCAATTTGGAATGTTATACACAAGATTATCATGCATATAATATTTCTTGCATTTTTGGTTGATCCTAGAAATTTCACGCAACTCAAGGACCCTCGGAGAGAGTTGGAGATTTCATTATTTTCATATTTGAGTGTTTTCTCGAATTTGAAAAGAGGATCATTTGATTTATTATTTCATCTTCAAACAATTTTCCCTTATCAAAAAAAAGAGAGAGGGAATAATATGACTTTCGAAAAATTGGGGAAAAATGAAGATTTAATAAATAGATCAAGTTTTGGTTTTCCGGAGTTTTATTCGCATTTTATTTGGATAGGGAAAAATGCGCGTTTTCGAAAATTGCATTTTAGGTCCGGAGAAAAGATCATTTTGTTCGGCTCATTTTTAGGAGTCGGGGAAAATTTACTTTAGAAATTTTGGAGCTCGTTTAGATTTTCTTTTCTGTGTTTTTCTGCGCGCGAAACCGTTTAAAAAAAACTCCAGCCGGCCAGCCGGGCCAAAGGCCCAGCCAGCCGCCGCCCCCAGCCTCCCTGTGTGCTGCGCGCTAGGCGGAGGAGCGCAGGCCGCCGCCTCGCCTCTCGCTTCTTAAAACCGAATCCTAGTAGGATTCTTAGCCCCTTTTCCTTTGTTCCGTTTTCTTTTTCATCTAGGATTCCTTTTTCCTACTCTATTTCTTGTCCCCTACCCCAAGTAAATCCCCCCCTCACCTATATAAATACCCCAACACCCCCCCTCTAAACCCATCAAATCAAACCCCAAGCCCTCCACCGCACCCCACCCCGCGCCCTACACCGCCGCCGCGCCACCCCACACCCGCGCCGCCACACCTTGCCCACGCCGCCGCCGCACCTTGCCCGTGCCGCCGCCCTACGCCACGCCTCCGGAGCCCCTCGCCGGAGACCTCGCCGGAGGTTGCCCTGCGTCTCTTTTCCTCGGACCGTTTTCTTCTAATCGTTCTGATTCTTTTCTTCTCTTCGGATTCGTTTTCTTTCTGGTTCTTTTCTAAACCGTTCCTGTTTTCTAGATCGGTTTTTCGTTTTGGTTTTCTTCTCCGAAACCCTAGATCGGATTCGTTTTCTTTTCCGATTTAGTTGCCTTTGGACCATTCGCCAGACCGTTCGTCCTAACGAACGTGATCACCGGATTCTTCTAGGTTAACGAACGTCCGTTCGTTTAACCGTTCTTCTTTTCTTCTCTTCGGATTTATTCCGCGATCGCGATCTCAGATCCGATCTTCGTTCTAGTCTTTCTTCTCGCTCGTTTATCGGAATCAGGCGATTCAAGCGCCTGGAGTTTCGTTTCGAAACCGCCGTTCCGTCTAATCAACTTAAACAAGATTTTGCCCCGGTAAAATTTGACCTAGTTTCAACTTGCTAGAACCGAGTTGTTTTCTTCCGCCATTTGTTTTCCGTCGTTCGTTCGGTTCGTTCTTTCTTTGCAACCGGAGTTCTTAAATTGAACTTTCTGGTTCGTTCTCTTGTTCGAGTTTTACCTGTGCATTAGATGAGTACTTATTGTGTGCTTGTTGTTTGTCTGCGATAGATCACCCGGATTGCGCCGCTTGTTACTTCGAAACCCTAGGACTCGCGGATCATCAGCAAGGCAAGTAACACTTTGATCATACCTTTTCTACAACCCATGTTTTATTGTATTAGATCAATCCTCACACATTGCATGATTAGGATCTAATTAAATTATGGGATGGGAAGTAGATGAGGTAGTACCTATCACCTGTATTATTATTATGAAACCTTTGGGAGTTACTTCTACGTTTGCTTTTAAGCCATGCTATGCTAGTAGACGTGGATTGGGTGAGTGATATCCATGACAGATGTGAGTTGATAATTTTAATGGTTTATCTAAGGTGGCAACTTAAACACACATCTGGGTGGATTGAGGCACCTGATGTCTATCAGGACTTGCCTGTTTTATTTTGGACCGCCACCCAGGCTCAAAGGGATCATAAGATCTTTCATGCTAGAAACTTCCGTGTGCAGCCACATGCTACTATGGGCTCTGGCGTAGTTGACTAAGTTGTGCGAACTCTTACGGGGTGGACTAGCAGATGTAGGGGTTGTAGGTGGTACGGTCTACCCCACATGTAAGGTGCTAGCGCTTCTGAAAGACTATGTCTCGCTCATCCGTTTCTCAAACACCGTGTAGTGCGAGAAAACAAACGGAGGCGATCGAGTCATGTGGGGAAAAGTGCGCAAACCTTTGCAGAGTGTACAAACTAATCATGATTAGCCGTGTCCCCAGTTATGGACAACTTGAGTATCTAGTACTTGAATATCATGTGAATCTCAACATGTTACTTCTAATTAATGTTCTTGGGTTTTAATTGTTCACTTAATTGGGATTGAGAATGCTGTCAACCATTCTCAATGTTTCACAACCACCATGATAGTTAAATAAATTTATTCCTTTGCAGTAGGGAAAAACTGGCTTTACGCAAAAACTGTAACCATAGAGCTTTCCACCAGCCATATATGCATATAGTATAGCTGTTTCATTCCATTACTCTCTATGTGTTACTTTGCCAGCATATTCCATGTGCTGACCCGTTTTCGGGCTGCAACTTTCATGTTGCAGACTTTTCAGACGACGAGTAAGGTGTTTTAGGTCGTGGTCTTATAATCAGTGATGTCGTTGGAGTTGATGGACCCAGTTATCTTCCGAGTCTTCCGCTGTTATCGACACTAGATGGCCTTAAGCCATTTTTATTGTAATAAGTTCTCTTTTGAGACAACGATGTAATAAGTGTGTGATTGCCACTCTGCTATAAATCCTTCGATGTACTGTGTGGTGTCAGCATTACTGATCCAGGGATGACACCTGAGCACAGAGCGCTCGATCCATTCGGATCGGGTCGCGACATCTGCATCATGAGAGGTCAGTACTAGCCTTCTTTCACATGATTCTGCAGTGTGCATTCATATGTTACGCTACTTGTACGATAATGTTGTTTGATTTTAGTGAACTGCAAAAATGGAGACAAGACTTCCAATCTGTATGTGCACCGTAATATCCCATTGAGGTAAGATAAGGATATTTCACAACTACTGGCCTGTATTTTGCCACTTTCATCAGAAAATTAAGTTTAGTACTATACTTGTGCTCCCTAATTGACATGCCAAATCTTACATTGAAGGCGAAGCTTGTTTGTTATTGAACCAAGTGATGAAGGAGAAGAACAAGGGGAAGAAAAACAAAAATCAACTCCCGGTGCTGTAATGAAGCACTAGAACTGTGATGACACAAGTAATGATATAGTTTTGCATCTTAATTTATTGCTATGGATGGAATGAGCAATTGTTTTGCCACAGATTTGATGCCACTTTTAATTTAATATGTAATTATCTCTACTTGTGCAAACAGGGGTCTTCTTTGAAGATACCATATATTTTAGTGGAACTACACAAGAAGATGTTGGAAACATTAAACTAATCGAGGAGTATATAGTAAGCATGGCCACCATCGTAGATAGCAACAGATGGTTTCGGAGAATTGCTTCATCTGTATGCTCTACACAATACGCCTCCTGACAAAGGTTGGTACTCGCCCACTGATTTCATCCATATGATTGAGCTTTGTCATCTCTATTGGTGTTGTGCTACTGTTTAGATTCTATCATGAAAAAGTGGTATTGTCCTTGAGAAGTGCTTCATCTATGCTGTTTTAAATATTTCATTTCCTTTTTTTCGAGCAAATAGTGATGCTAGCATTTAGTAGTCCTCTTGTCTTTGCACAACAGGATCATCTTCCTCTGAAGAAGAATATGGAGTACGTGAAGTGACTAGTTCTGATTATGCCGGGATGAAGAAGCCCTGTCTATCTTATCATTAGAAGGAGCAGTTGAAGGATGGTTACATTACTCCCCACAAGACCAAACTAACTTCAGCTCAGAAGGACTGACAAAATGTCCATTTTTTTTGTTGTGATGCGTGAGTACAATGTTGTTCTAGGATTCTTTCTAGTGAGTTCCATTTTTCTAAAAATGTGCTCTACATGGACCATGTATGTGCCTGTTGAAACTGTCAATTCATAGTACAGTTTGCTCTATACTAATCACTTTTTTGTATTTGCGCAAACAGGGGTGCTCAGCTTGATTTCAATGGGAACTGCACAAAATTTTCATGAATACATCGAATCATTCATTTCCGCCGCAAGAAAGGAGGTGCCGATAAGTTCAAGGCGTTGCAACATATAAGGGAGAAATCATACAAGCTACGCGCGAATTTGGTTGATTTTGGTGGAACTGCACAAAAAGAACAGCTGGTTTATTTAGCACGAGGTGCCATGTCAATGTCCGAACTGATGGCAAACCCTGCCCATTCTACAATCATAGGCATTTGATATTTTGGAATGGGACAACCTTGTCAAATTTTGCGCATTGATTTTAGCAAGACATGCATTTGATATTTTCGAATGGGACGCCCTTGCTGTCAGCAGCGTCGATCAATTTTTTCTTTATTCTTTAGTTGTGAAGTAAATATTGCCTCTGACATGTGAGTCACTGAGATGCATAATCATCGATTGTTTTGAATGTTCTCTATGAATTGCCAGGCCTGTGTGTTTGATTGCAATGTACAGAAACGCTAAAAAGCTGCTCAAACTCTTTGTACTCCTTCTGTTCCTTTTTACTTGTCACATTGTGAAAGTGCATACTTTTTTGTATAATATTGGTCAAAGTAGAGATACTTTGACTGCAGACAAAACTTGTATGCAGACTAGAAAGGACCGGAGGGAGTACATGTGAAACTTCTGCAAACGAGGTGATCACCCTGGGAATAATGCTAGTACATATTGTTTTGCATGTTCATCCAATGCCAGTGATACAGGAATTCGAACTAATCGAAATAAATTCATTAATACACGGTCGGATTTCTTATAAACATGCCAGATTTCATTACATTTCATATATTCTTCAACTAAAAAGGGTGCACTGGAGGTATAATTAATTAACCAAAGCTACCCACCTATGTCCTCTGCTGAGCCGACGATGTCCTCTGCCTCGTTATTGGCGGGGCGGGGCCTCGACGGAGCCGGCGGTGTCCTCTGCCTCGTTGTTGGCGCCGCGGGGCCTCGGTGGAGCAGGGCCTCGTCGACGCCAGCGGAGCGGGGACTCGTCGGAGCCGGCATTGTCTTCTGCCTCATCCTCGGTCTCGCCAAACCGCGCCTCGCCCGCTTCATCGCCCTCTTTGCCAGCCTCTTTGTAGGCGGCCGCAGCCTCCGCCACCCGCATGCGGTACCGCCAGCGCTTGAGGCGTTCCTTGCGGGCGGAGCGGTACGATTCGCGCTGCGCCTCCTGCTCCGCCCGCTCCGCGGTGATCTGCTCCTCCGCCTGCAGGTGCTCCTGGAGGAGATGGTGGTTGTAGGCGGCGTTGGCCTGTGACTCCCGGAACTGCTCCTGACGCATCTGCCTCACACTGTCCATATATTGGGCACAGGCCTCGCCGATGGTCATGGTGCAATGCACCGGCGAGGATGGCGCGGAGAAGGGGGTTGGCGCCGGATCGTCGACTACCATGTTCTCCATTGGGACGTCGTCGTCCTCCGGCTGCCTGCCGGCCAGCCGATCGGCAGCAATGGCTGCCATCTCCTTGTGGTCCGTCGTCCGCCCGTCCCGAAGAATGCTGGAGCGCGAGGAAGCCCTGGTGGGCAGTAGTGGTGTGGAGAGGAGAAAGGGAACGGATGTGGATGACTGCGGCTATGGCCGGCGCAACAGTTTATATAGCAATGGTGGGCGGGCGGAGGGACGGACGTGTGGCGCCGGAGTAGCCGCCTCGGCAACCACGTATCATTAATGTTGGCGGCAGATGGAGGAACGGACGGCACTTGTGTCATTTGAAGGTGGAGCAATCGCCTGCACCAGGAAGCGGGGCGGGCGGCACTGACTGTTTCAGGCGGAAAGCGTGCGCAGGCGAGGAGATGACTTTACTTGGAGAGGATGACAATGGGGACCCACCAGGTCCATAGCCTCACGTACCCAAGTGCCTCCTTATTATATATATATGTATAAAACTATACTCCCTCCGTCTAGGTGAATAAGTCGTATTAGAAGGTGCATCACGACCTAGGTGCAAGCAGATTGGTGGAAAAGAAGAATATTTCTCTCTTCTAAACACAACATTTAATCACGGTAAAGAGGATGCCTTATTAGCTACCCATGTAGGCCATCGTCATTCATAGCATGAAAAACGCTTTTATTTCTTGCCTAATAACCGCATGGACGTGCTGCATGCATTGGTCCTTGCCCGAGCAGAAAAAAGGGAGGAAAGGGGTTTTCACGGGAGACAACGAGGCAGAGGTGGAAGCGCTCGCTGGAGTAATTTATTTTGCTTCCCCTGGTTTCCTGACATCACGGTCCCACACCATTGTCAACCTATGTAGTTGTCAATAAATGAGAGAATTGCACAAGAAGCGGCCGACAGCTGGGACCAAGCAGCTCGAGCAGTATTTGTGTTTTTGAGGTGTGAGGACTCTGGAGTTTTTCGATGTTTAGCCCAGATATTAATTTTTCTCGTCTGAACAACAACGAAAACATCGCTGCAGGTATTAACTGGGCGGGTTGTGGCCCGTCTAGCCCAGGCCAGATATCCAGCCCAAATATTAATTTTTTTCAAGCTGAAAATGGCTAGCCCAGCTATACTTTTTTTTAGGAATACCCAGGCAAGGTCAAGGTATTATTCTCCGCCCTGCTGGGCTGCAAATCTTTCCTAGGAGGGATGCATTAGGCTTAACAAGAAAATGGGCTTTAATAAATAATAAATGGGATGTAATTATGAAAACTGGGCAGTAACTATAAAAAATGCACCGAACACGTGATTACTTTATAAAATATTATTTTTGGATATTGAAATTTTTAATTTCATTAATTGTTGCGAGCGCAATGTTTCGTTGGATTTTTACGTAATATAAATTTATATTGAAATTGTATTTAATCTGACTAGAAATTTTGGGATAAAAATATTTCGGATCCCATCAAAATGTGGGAAATTTTGTTGAATTCTATTTTGAACGGTTGGTTGAAATGGGCTGTACTTTTAACAAACTGTAAATGGGCTGTAGTAAATTCCATTAGAATTCAAAAATGGGCTACAAATTCTTACAAATCTCAAATGGGCTATAAGTTCTCTGCCACACACTTCTGGCCTTACTAAGTTGACGTGTCCCCCAAAAAAACAGAGTTGACGCGTATGCAAGGCTTTGTCAACTTATAGTCAACACACGGTTCTAGCAGCACTGGCCGTTGGATGTCCATCCAACGGATGACGTGCTTCTTCTTTAATCTCGGATATTCTAGCTTCACCCGCCCAAAAAATGATTCCTCCCCCTGACATCTGGGGCGCACCATTTCAGAAGCTGACCTGTGGGCCTAGTAAGTTGACGTACCAAGGGCTTTGTCAACTTAGTCAATATAAAAGATTCTAGCTGCAGTGGCCGTACGATGTCCATCCAACGGCCGTAGTGCTTCTTCAACCTCTGGTCTTCTTGCTCCAGCCGCCCAAAGCAGCGCCGGTCGTGACGCCTGCTCCTGCCTCTCGTGGCCGGCTGTGCTACCATGGAAGCCTCACCGCCCCCTACTATTCCCACCACTGGCCAGGCCCTGTGGCGACGGCAGCCTCACACCGCACTCGAACGAGTGAACCCTCATACTCCTCTCCGCGTGGGCATCCACTGCCACGTCTTCACCGGCTCCGCGTCGTCCCCTTCCTAGGTCTCGCCGTCGTCCACCGCCCTGGTGCTCTCGGTGCGGCGTGGTCAACGTGGCCAAGGAACGACTTCCATCGGACGTGGACTGTACGTGGAGAGGCTGAAAGCTAGGTCCACGGCGGCAGCAAGGAAGTGCCTCCTTATTACGTGGAAAATAATGATTCCTCCACCTGACAGCAGGGACCCATCGGACGGGCCACCAGTATTTTGTGAAAAAAATTTGTTTCCCCCTGACTTCTGGAACCCACCGGATGGGCCACCGTATTTCACGAAAAAAACGTTCCCCCCGCTGTCAGCTCAGACCCACTGGAAGTGCCTCCTTATTACGCACAAAAAATGAATACTCCCCCGGCTAGCTGGGACCCACCTTGCTGGGAGGCTGACTTGTGGGCCTACTAAGTTGACGGGGACGAAGGGCTTTGTCAACTTAGTCAATATGAACGATTCTAGCTCCAGTGACCGTACGATGTCCATCCAACGGCTGTAGTGCTTCTTCAACCTCTCGTCTTCTTGCTCCAGCCGCCGAAAGCAGCGCCGGTCGTGCCGCATGCTCCTGCCTCCCGTGGCCGGCTGTGCTGCCGCAGAGGCCTCACCGCCCCCTACTATTCCCACCGCTGGCCAGGCCCTGCGGCGACGGCAGCCTCACACCGCAGCCGAACCAGTGAACCCTCGTAGTCCTCTCCGCGCGGGCTTCCACTGCCGCGTCGTCCCCTTCCTAGGCCTCGCCGTCGTCCACCGCCGTGGTGCTCTCCGCGCGGCGTCATCAACATGGTCAAGGAACAACTTCCATCGGAAGAGTACTGTACGTGGAGAGGCTGACGGCTGGGTCCACGGCCACAACACAGTTTTTTTGTGATTTGCCAAGTAAGTCGCTTTGTCAGGCCTGTTGGGCTGCAAATCTTTCAAGACGAGGAGAGATTTCATTCGGCTGGCCGAGAAAATGGCCCATCAGTAATGAGAAATGGGCTGTACATTTCTAAAACACATCAAACCGGCAATTAGTTTCAAATATCTTTTTTTTTCATTTCAAGATTTTAAATTACATTAATTTTTATGCGTGGAGAATTTGTTGGATTTTATATTGATATATATTTATTTTTAAAATCAGTTTGAATTTGAGTCAAAATTTCGGGATTAAAAATAGTTCGGACCGCACCGAAATATGCAAAATTTTGAATAATTTTTTATTCGTTGCCACAATATGGGCTGTAATGCTAACAAAAAGAATATGGGCTCCAAAAAAACCTTAAGAATTAGCAAATGGGCTGTAAATTATTAGAAATAATGGCAGATGGGCTGTATGCTGTTTTCCACAGATTTGAGGCTTTCCTAAAAAAAGGTTGACGCACAAGCACTGATTGTTGGATGTCCATCCAACGGCCGTCGTGCTTCTTCAATCTCTGCTCTTCCTGCTCTAGCCGCTCAAACAAGCGCCGGCAGGACTGGCTGCTCCCTCCTCCTCGCGGCCGGCTGTGCTTCCACGCAGGCCTCACCGCCCGACCATACTCCCATCGCTGGCCTAGCCATCCGTCTACTAACCCACACCTGCTTTTATTCTCCGGCGACGGTATACGAACCAGTAAACCCTCGTACAGTCGTACTCCCCTCCACATGGGAAACAACTACCGAGTCTTCCCTGCCTCCGTGTCGTCCCCTTCCTAGGCCTCGCCGTCTTCCACCGCCCTGGTGCTCTCGGCGCGCGTGGTCAACGTGGTCAAGGAACGACTTCCATCGGACATGGACTGTATGTGGAGAGGCTGACAGCGGGGTCCACGGCTGCAGCAAGGAAGTGCCTCCTTATTACGCGGAAAATAATGATTCCTCCACGTGACGAAAATGTTTCGCCCATCGGACGGGCCACTGTATTTCGCGAAAAAAATGTTTCCCCCTGAGTGCTGGGACCCACCAGCTACATCTTCACACGCAAGGAATTGCGTCCGGGAAAAAAATTCATTCGCCCCTAACTTCTGGGACCCACCAACTACATCTTCGCAGGCAAGGAAGTGCCTGACAGTCGGGACCCACCTGGTCGAAGTGTACGTAGCATTGTCATTCTGGTCACGATCGTGTACGTACATACTGGTCGATGTAGAGGCGCGCACATGTCGTAGTAGAGGCGTGCACGTGTCGTAGTAGAGGCGCGCACGTAGCATGTACACGTACGTACAATGGCTAGGGTGCAAGAAAGAAAATACGGCCACGTATGTGTACATACGGGTGGGGTCTCAAACGCCTACTCGCGCATACGTATGGCCAGGGCTCGTGTACATGGCTGGGTCAGAACGGAGAAACAGCGTCGTCGTCGTGTTCATGGGGAGGCAACGAAATGCGTCGTGTTCATGGGGAGGCAACGGAACGCATGGGAGCCAACCGGCTGGGTCGGAACGGAATGCGTGGTCATGTTCATCGGGAGGGCTTGGACGGAACAGGCGATGGAAACGAGGCCTGGCGTACCGCAAAGCGGAGGAAACGGCCTTGTATTCGATCGGCCACGTTCGAAACGGGATCCTGTTCATTGGGAGGGGTCTGGCTTACCGCAAAACGGAGGAAACGGACCTCCTACGGTTGAAACGGGGGTCCTGTTGATCAGGAGGGGTGTGGCATACCGCAAAACGGACGAAACGGAGTTGTGTTGGAGCGCTACGGTCGAAACGGGGGTCTTGTTCATCAGGAGGGGTGTGGCGTACTGATACGGCTCCATCGTATCTATAATTTTTGATTGTTCCATGCCAATATTATTCAACTTTCATATACTTTTTGGCAACTTTTTATATTATTTTTGGACTAGCATATTGATCCAGTGCCCAGTGCCAGTTCCTGTCTGTTGCATGTTTTTGGTTTCGCAGAATATCCATATCAAACGGAGTCCAAACGGGATAAAAATGGACGGAGCTTATTTTTGGAAAATATGGAAAATTCAGAAGGAAAATCAACGCGAACCAGTGCCCCGAGGTGGTCACGAGGCAGGGGGGCGCCCCCCATAGGGCGCGCCCCTACCCTCGTGAGCCCACCGTAAGGTGGTTGACACTCTTCTTTTGCTGCAAGAAAGCTAATATTCGGAAAAAAATCACGGCGAAGGTTTCAGGCCAATCGGAGTTACGGATCTCCATATATACACGAAACGGTGAAACAGAGCCAGGAGAGAACGCAGAACCAGAGAGAGACAGAGAGACAGATCCAATCTCGGAGGGGCTCTCGCCCCTCCATGCCATGGAGGCCAAGGACCAGAGGGGAAACCCTTCTCCCATCTAGGGAGGAGGTCAAGGAAGAAGAAGAAGGGGTACCCTCTCCCCTTGCTTCCGGTGGCGCCGGAGCGCTGCCGGGGCCATCATCATCACCGTCATCTTCACCAAGAACTTCACCGCCATCATCACCAACTCTTCCCCACTCTATGCAGCGGTGTAACCTCTCTCTTAGCCTCTGTAATCTCTACCTAAACATGGTGCTCAATGCTATATATTATTTCCCAATGATGTATGGCTATCCTATGATGTTTGAGTAGATCTATTTTGTCCTAATGGCTATTTGATGACCGTGATTGGTTTGAGTTGTATGTTTTATTATTGGTGCTGTCCTATGGTGCTCTCTGCCTCGCGCAAGCGTGAGGGATCCCGCTGTAGGGTTTGCAATATGCTTATGATTTGCCTATGGTGGGTGGCGCGAGTGACAGAAGCACAGACCCGAGTAAGTAGATTGTTTGAGTATGGGATAAAGGGGACTTGATGCTTTAATGCTATGGTTGGGTTTTACCTTAATGAATCTTTAGTAGTTGCAGATGCTTGCTAGAGTTCCAATCATAAGTGCATATGATCCAAGTAGAGAAAGTATGTTAGCTTATGCCTCTCGCTCAAATAAAATTGCAATAGTGATTACCGGTATAGTTATCGATTGCCTAGGGACAAATAACTTTCTTGTTGAGAAAAGCTCTCTACTAAAACTAATTTAGTTGTGTCTTTATCTAAACAGCCCCTAGCTTTTATTTTCGTGTTCTTTACTTTCTTGCAAGCTTACCCAAAAACACCTACAAAGTACTTCTAGTTTCATACTTGTTCTAGGTAAAGCGAACGTCAAGCGTGCGTAGAGTTGTATCGGTGGTCGATAGAACTTGAGGGAATATTTGTTCTACCTTTAGCTCCTCGTTGGGTTCGACACTCTTACTTATCGAAAGAGGCTACAATTGATCCCCTATACTTGTGGGTTAGCAAGACCTTTTTCTGGCGCCGTTGCCGGGGAGCAATAGCGTGGGGTGAATATTCTCGTGTGTGCTTGTTTGCTTTATCACTAAGTAATTTTTATTTTATGTTCTTAGTTGTTCTTTATCTTTAGTTATGGATATGGAACACGAAATACCAAAAAATTAGGTGTACTTGCTACTCATGGAGATGAGGAACCTCATAAAACCTTCAATGCTCAATATGTGAAAAATATTATGTACCACTTTGATAATCCTGAGAAAACCTCATTCAATTTGGTAATGGGAGTAAGATTGGATCAACGTGAATACTTTAGGGATTATCGCTTGACACAAAAAGGGAAACTATTATGGGATCAAATTTATATATTGAAGTGGTATGCTAGACAACTATGCTCGGAATATGATTATACTTGTTGCTCTAGGATGAACTCCACACCTCCCCTTTTCATGCAAATTTAATGATAATGAAACCTTGGCTTCTTATGCTAGAGGTATATATGATTACTATGATGTGGAACAAATAGAAGAATTTGTTGCTTTTATGGGTGCTTATGAAATTGAATCTATGTTTAAAGAGTTTGATGATATTGATGATGCTTGTTATAGATCTGAAAATTTAGCTATCCTCAAATATTGCTATGAGAATTATGAATACAATTATGAAATTAATGCACTTATTAAGAAAGTCTCTGCTGTCCAAGAAGAGACTAATATTTTGCAGGAATCTATGTTACAAATCATTGTTAATTAAAATTGGCTTTGATATACCTTGGGATCCGGGTGGATTCACTACTTGAGCGCTATATGCCTAGCTTAATGGCTTTAAAGAAAGTGCTGCCAGGGAGACAACGCAGAAGTTTTAGAGAGTCATTTATTTCTGTTGAGTGCTTTTATATATTTTAAAAACAACAAAAGTAAAGAGGGGAACCCAATGCTTTTTCAAAAAGGAAAGCGAAAGTGAGAAAGACAAGCATTGTTGAAGTGGGAGCTAGCCTTGAACTTTGTTCATGCTCACGAAAACTTTGTGAATCTTGATTATAGAAAATTTTCACTAAAAATAATTATCCCCTTGTACAATTCCATTGTATTATAAAAATAATGTGCCAAGGTTTGCCTTTAGGATGTTTACATTTGCTTGATGGTTTGTACGGTGCAGGACAGAAACTTTGTCTGTAGTACGAGATTTTACATTGTTAGATGGAACGTCAAATTGTTCTGATTCTTTTTGCACTGTCTTTCTATACAAATTTTTTATTTTTCCTAATTTTGGCAGAATTTTTCAAGTACCAGAAGTATGGTGAATGTTCAGATTACTACAGACTGTTCTGTTTTAGACAGATTCTGTTTTTGATGCATAGTTTGCTTGTTCTGATGAAAGTATCAATTTATATCAGTGGATTAAGCCATGAAAAAGTTATATTACAGTAGACACAATGCAAACAAAAAATATGAATTGGTTTGCAACAGTACTTAGAGTAGTGATTTGCTTTATTATACTAACGGATCTTACCGAGTTTTTTGTTGAAGTTTTGTGTGGATGAAGTGTTCGATGATTGGGAAGGTTTCGATGTGAGAAGAAGGAAGAGAGGCAAGAGCTCAAGCTTGGGGATTCCTGAGGCACCCCAAGTAAATATTCAAGGAGACTCAAGCGTCTAAGCTTGGGGATGCTGGGGAGGCATCCCCTCTTTCTTCAACAATATCGGTATGTTTTCAGGATTCGTTTCATGCATGCGATATGTGCAATCTTGGAGCGTCTTTTGAATTTAGGTTTTTATTTTTCTTTTATGCACCATTCTGGTATGAGATGGTCCTTGGTTGATTTATAGAATGCTCTTTGCACTTCACTTATATCTTTTGAGTATGGCTTTATAAAATGCTTCATGTGCTTCACTTATATCATTTGAAGTTTGGATTGCCTGTTTCTCTTCACTTAGACAATCGCCATTTGTAGAATGCTCTTTTGCTTCACTTATATTTGTTAGAGCACAGGCACATCTTTTGTAGAAAGAATTAAAATCTCTTGCTTCACTTATATCTATTTAGAGAGATGACAGGAACTGGTCATTCACATGGTTAGTCATAAAATCCTACATAAACTTGTAGATCGTTGAATATGATATGTTTGATTCCTTGCAGTAGTTTTGCGATATAAAGGCGGTGATATTAGAGTCGTGCTAGTTGAGTAATTGTGAAATTGAGAAATACTTGTGTTAAGGTTTGCAAGTCCCGTAGCATGCACGTATGGTGAACCGTTATGTAACGAAGTCGGAGCATGATGTGTTTATTGATTGTCTTCCTTATGAGTGGCGGTCGAGGACGAGCGATGGTCTTTTCCTACCAATCTATCCACCTAGGAGCATGCACGTAGTACTTTGTTTCAATGACTAATAGATTTTTGCAATAAGTATGTGAGTTCTTTATGACTAATGTTGAGTCCATGGATTATACGCACTCTCACCCTTCCATCATTGCTAGCCTCTTCGGTACCGTGCATTGCCCTTTATCACCTCGAGAGTTGGTGCAAACTTCGCCGGTGCATCCAAACCCTGTGATATGATACGCTCTGTCACACATAAACCTCATTATATCTTCCTCAAAACAGCCACCATTCCTACCTATCATGGCATTTCCGTAGCCATTCCGAGTATATTGCCATGCAAATTTCATCATCATCATATACATGACTTGAGCATTTATTGTAATATTGCTTTGCATGATCATAAGATAGCTAGCATGATGTTTTCATGGCTTGTCCGTTTTTTGATGTCATTGCTACGCTAGATCATTGCACATCCCGGTACACCGCCGGAGGCATTCATATAGAGTCATATCTTTGTTCTAGATATCGAGTTGTAATATTGAGTTGTATGTAAATAAAAGTGTGATGATCATCATTATTAGAGCATTGCCCCAGTGAGCAAAGGATGATGGAGACTATGATTCCCTCACAAGTCGGGATGAGACTCCGGACTTTACAAAAAAAATAAAAAGAGGCCAAAGAAGCCCAAATAAAAAAGAGGCCAAAGAAGCCCAACAAAAAAATAAAAAAAGAAAATAAAAAAATGAGAGAAAAAGAGAGAAGGGGCAATGTTACTATACTTTTACCACACTTGTGCTTCAAAGTAGCACCATGTTCTTCATATAGAGAGTCTCTTGAGTTATCACTTTCATATACTAGTGGGAATTTTCATTATAGAACTTGGCTTGTATATTCCAACGATGGGATTCCTCAAATGCCCTAGGTCTTCATGAGCAAGCAAGTTGGATGCACACCCACTTAGTTTTAGTTTGAGCTTTCATATACTTATAGCTCTAGTGCATCCATTGCATGGCAATCCCTACTCCTCACATTGATATCTATTAATGGTCATCTCCATAGCCCGTTGATACGCCTAGTTGATGTGAGACTTTTTGTCTTCTCCACATAACCCCTATCATCATATTCTATTCCACCTATAGTGCTATGTCCATGGCTCACGCTCATGTATTGCATGAAAGTTGAAAAGGTTTGAGAACGTCAAAAGTATGAAACAATTGCTTGGCTTGTCATCGGGGTTGTGCATGATGTGAATGCTTTGTGTGATGAAGATGGAGCATAGCCAGACTATATGATTTTGTAGGGATGAGCTTTCTTTGGCTATGTTATTTCAATAAGACATAATTGTTTGGTTGGTATGCTTGAAATATTACTGTCTTTATGTCAAAGTATAGATTATTGCTTTGAATCACTCGTGTCTTAATATTCATGCCATGATTAGACATATGATCAAGATTATGCTAGGTAGCATTCCACATCAAAAATTATCTTTCTTATCATTTACCCACTCGAGGACGAGCAGGAATTAAGCTTGGGGATGCTGATACATCTCCGTCGTATCTATAATTTTTGATTGATCCATGACAATATTATTCAACTTTCATATACTTTTTGGCAACTTTTTATATTATTTTTGGGACTAACATATTGATCCAGTGCCCAGTGCCAGTTCCTGTCTGTTACATGTTTTTGGTTTCGCAGAATATCCATGTCAAATGGAGTCCAAATGGGATAAAAACGGACGGAGCTAATTTTTGGAAAATATGGAAAATTCGGAAGGAAAATCAACACGAACCAGTGCCCGAGGTGGTCACGAGGCAGGGCCCCCCCTTAGGGCGCGCCCCTACCTTCGTGAGCCCATCGTAAGGCGGTTGAAGCTGTTATTTTGCCGCAAGAAAGCTAATATTCGGAAAAAAATCATGGCGAAGGTTTCAGGCCAATCGGAGTTACGGATCTCCATATATACACGAAATGGTGAAACAGAGCCAGGAGAGAATGCAGAACCAGAGAGAGACAGATCCAATCTCGGAGGGGCTCTCGCCCCTCCCATGCCATGGAGGCCAAGGACCAGAGGGGAAATCCTTCTCCCATCTCGGGAGGAGGTCAAGGAAGAAGAAGAAGAAGAAGAAGGGGGCACTCTCCCCCTTGCTTCCGGTGGCGCCGGAGCGCTGCCGGGGCCATCATCGTCACCGTCATCTTCACCAATAACTTCACTGCCATCATCACCAACTCTTGCCCCCTCTATGCAGCAGTGTAACCTCTCTCATACCCGTTGTAATCTCCACCTAAACATGGTGCTCAACGCTATATATTATTTCCCAATGATGTATGGCTATCCTATGATATTTGAGTAGATCTGTTTTGTCCTAATGGCTATTTGATGATCGTGATTGGTTTGAGTTGTATGTTTTATTATTGGTGCTGTCCTATGGTGCTCTCCGTGTCGCGCAAGCGTGAGGGATTCCCGCTGTAGGTTTTGCAATATGCTTATGGTTTGCTTATGGTGGGTGGCGTGAGTGACAGAAGCACAGACCCGAGTAAGTAGGTTGTTTGCATATGGGATAAAGGGGACTTGATGCTTTAATGCTATGGTTGGGTTTTACCTTAATGAATCTTTAGTAGTTGCGGATGCTGGCTAGAGTTCCAATCATAAGTGCATATGATCCAAGTAGAGAAAGTATGTTAGCTTATGCCTCTCCCTCAAATAAAATTGCAATGGTGATTACCGGTCTAGTTATCGATTGCCTAGGGACAAATAACTTTCTTGTTGACAAAAGCTCTAATAAAACTAATTTAGTTGTGTCTTTATCTAAACAGCCCCTAGCTTTTATTTTCGTGTTCTTTACTTTCTTGCAAGCTTACCCAAAAACACCTACAAAGTAGTTCTAGTTTCATACTTGTTCTAGGTAAAGCGAACGTCAAGCGTGCATAGAGTTGTATCGGTTGTCGATAGAACTTGAGGGAATATTTGTTCTACCTTTAGCTCCTCGTTGGGTTCGACACTCTTACTTATCAAAAGAGGCTACAATTGATACCCTATACTTGTGGGTTATCACGTACCGCAAAACGGGACTCCACGGGATACTGTTCATCTCCACCGTTGACCCCCTCCAGCCTCCACGAGCTACTGTTCATCCACCGTCGACCTCCTCCAGCCTCCACCTACGACTGTCCATCCACGGGCTCCTGTTCATCCAGCCTCCACCGCGCACTACTCCACCGGCTACTGTTCAACCAGCCCTCTCCATGGGCTCCTGTTCAACCACCCCTCCACGGGCTACTATTCATCCTGCCCTCCACCGTCTACTGTTCATCCTGCCCTCCACGGGGTGGTCCTGTTCATCCAGCCCTCCATGGGGTCCTATTTATCCAGCCCCAACCGGCTTGATCGATCGGGGTCCTGTTCATCCAGAGGCAACACCACGGGGTCCTGTTCATCCACCCCCACCGGGAACTGTTCATCCACCCCACCCCCCGCAACGCTCACTGTTCATCCAGAGGCAGCATCGATCGGCTTCAGTTAGTAGCAGTAGCGAAGGAATCGCTCGATCGGGTTCAGCTAACAGCCATCGATCGATCGCTCGGGTTCAGTAACGCGTAGCCTGCAGTGCAATCGCTTGGGTTCAGTTAGAGCCCAACGCTTCTCTCGGGTTAAGTTAGAGCGAACACCTCGCACATACGTGCGTACGTGTACGAGAGAAACGCGCATTGCTCGGCCCCCGACCTCCCACCGTAACCGGGAACTCCCTGAAATTTTCCTCGCCCTCGCTTCTACCATGGTTTTTTCCGTCATGGACGGCCCAAAGAATGTGATGCAACTGCGTCTCCGGCCCGCCCAGGACAAAAAGCCCATTTTCTGTCATGATTTTTTGTCAGAGAAGTAGGAGCCCACCACATCTATGATGATAACGGGTTTTGTCACAATTATCGTCATAGAAGTGTCATATGTATGACATAATTTTTTTTCGTTCGGCCCAAAATGTCACAGATGTGTCTTTTTTTGTAGTGTTGTTCCCTTTGTTATCGGTATGTTACTTGCCCGAGATTCGATTGTCGGTATCTCAATACCTAGTTCAATCTCGTTACTGGCAAGTCTCTTTACTCGTTCCGTAATGCATCATCCCGTAACTAACTCATTAGTTATATTGCTTGCAAGGATTATAGTGAAGTGCATTACTGAAAGGGCCCAGAGATACCTCTCCGATACTCGGAGTGACAAATCCAAATCTCGATCTATGCCAACTCAACAAACACCATCGGAGACACCTGTAGAGCATCTTTGTAGTCACCCAGTTACGTTGTAATGTTTGATAGCACACCAAGTGTTCCTCCGGTATTCGGGAGATGCATGATCTCATAGTCATAGGAACATGTATAAGTTATGGAGAAAGCAATAATAGTAAACTAAACCACATGTGATCTCGTTTATCAAATGACAACTCTTTGTACATGGATAGGAAACTTAACCATATTTGATCAACGAGCTAGTCAAGTAGAGGCATACTAGTGACACTCTGTTTGTCTATGTATTCACACATGTACTAAGTTTCCGGTTAATACAATTCTAGCATTAATAATAAACATTTATCATGATATAAGGAAATATAAATAACAAATTTGTTATTTCCTCTAGGGCATATTTCGTTCAGTTAATTCCATGTGCACTAAATTAGAAGGAATTTTCAAACATATTGGTTTCAAGGCATGGGCACACATGCATGGTGTGCCGTGGCATTTTAATTCCAAAAAAATTGAAACTGATCAGAAAAACATGAAATCTTGTTCATTTAATGTCGTGCCACCAAGATGATGTGGTAAAAAAATTGGCATGGTTGACGAAAGTTTGGACACACACCCCTCACAAACCGGAGCAACTCACTCGAAGGTTCGTGGTTCTGAGAGGGAACAATGCATGTTTGATGATGAACGGGAGATAGCTTCCTCTTACGGTCTTAATTTTTTTTACGTTTAACATGCACTAATACAACTGTCTTGTGAAAAGTTGGAAAATTTCAGGGGTCATTTGACATTTTAAAGACATTCAAGTGATTTTCTAACCATTTAATGACCGTAATTCAAATTTGAACTACATCTACATGCAACTCCTCACCATAACGGTTTGAAAAATCATATTTTTGTGTACTTGTGTGCGAGTTAATTCCATGTGCAGTAAATTAGAAGGTATTTTCAAACATATTGGACTCAAGACGTGGGCACACATGCATGGAGTGCCATGGCATTTTAATTCCAAAAAAATAAAAAATTATCAGAAAAACATGAAACCTTGCTTGATTTAATGTCATGCCACCAAGATGATGTGGTAAAAAGATTGGCATGTTTGACGAAAGTTTAGACACACACCCCTCACAAACCGGAGCAACTCACTAGAAGGTTCGTGGTTCCGAGAGGGAACAATGCATGTTTGATGACGAAAGGGAGATAGCTTCCTCTTACGGCCTTCAAATTTTTTCTATGTTTAACATGCACTAATACAATTGTCTTGTGGAAATTTGGAAAATTTCAGGGGTCATTTGACCTTTTAAAGACATTTAAGTGATTTTCTAACCATTTAATGACCGTAATTCAAATTTGAACTACATCTACATGCAACGCCTACCCATAACGGTTTGAAAAATCATATTTTGTGTACTTGTGTGTGAGTTAATTCCATGTGCAGTAAAGAAGGAATTTTCAAACATGTTGCTCTCAAGGCATGGGCACACATGCATGGAGTGCCATGGCCATTTAATTCCAAAAAATTCAAAAGTAATCAAAAAACATGAAACCTTGCTTGATTTAATGTCATGCCACCAAGATGATGTGGTAAAAAAATTGGCCTATTTGACGAAAGTTTGGACACACACCCCTCACAAACCGGAGCAACTCACTAGAAGGTTCATGGTTCCGAGAGGGAACAATGCATGTTTGATGATGAACGGGAGATAGCTTCCTCTTACGGCCTTCAATTTTTTTTCTAAGTTTAACGTGCACTAATACAATTGTCATGTGAAAATTTGGAAAATTTCAGGGGTCATTTGACCTTTTGAAGACATTTAAGTAATATGTCTGGTGTTCAAAAAAGAAAATGTAAAGATCTGGCAAGACAACCGGCCCCCACACGATTGGCACTCTATCTCGCGGCTCGAGGTTCGGTAGGTGAGTGGCGGTGATCATTAATCAGACATGGTTCTGCATTGGAAACCATCAACTATTATGTTCACACACGGATTTTGGCTATTATGTTCACACATAGATTTTGCTACGGGAATCATGTGTAATTCAAACTACAATAACCGTAAATTCCGGCGACCAGCTTGTGTACTATCCCCGTCGATCTAGATTCCGACCGCTAATAAATACTACCTTGCTCACGTTGTCCTGCCTACATTCTCATCTACATCCTCCCCTCGCTCGCCCTCTCTCTCTCTCTCTCAAATCTCTGCCCATGCGCTGACGAGGAGTCGCCGCCCCCCCCCCCCCCCCCCGAGGACGCTCACTCGATTAGCAGGGACGAGGACCCCTACACACCGCCTGACGAGGTTGCACCGGACCCCCCCCCCAAATTTGGATTGGTTTTGGGGCTAGTACAATCTTTGTCTGTGGAAGTCCCTGCAGCTGGCTGAGAAAGCCAGGCAAGTGGCGTTCAAGAAGGAGATGGCGGAGGAGGAAGACAGGTACCAGGCGGCCTATGAAGCCCGTGATGCCTCCTGGAACAAGGAGGCGGCGGAGCTTTGGGGGCGGGCGTGTCGTTGTGCCGAGGAGGTGTACGAAGACGGCTACTTCGCGAGGAAGGTCATAGGCGTTGGGCGCCTCGCCACTGCGTGGAGGTGGGCCAGTAAGCTCCAGCGTGCCACCGACGAGGAGCTCCGATGGGCACCCAACAAAATGGAAAGATCGGCCACGCGCGTCCGCTAGCAAGAGGTAGATTGGTACGTCAAGCGCTGCGAGGTGGAGGAGGTGGAGTACTGCCTCCGCACTGGGAAGACGCCGCACACCAGGGAGCTGCTGGCGAGGAGCTGCCGAAATACTGTCCCAAGGAGGTATTATTAGTTTTAGTATTGTTCGTTGTAGGATCTAAAGTATGTCTAGAGGGAGGGGGTGATTAGACTACTTGACCAAATAAAAATCTAGCCTTTTCCCAATTTTAGTTCTTGGCAGATTTTAGCAACAAAGCACAAGTCAAGCAATCAACCTACACATGCAATTCTAAGAGTATAGCAGCGGAATGTAAAACAATTGCATATGAAGGTAAAGGGAGGAGTTTGGAGGGAGCAAACACAATGTAGACACGGAGATTTTTGGCGTGGTTCCGATAGGTGGTGCTATCGTACATCCATGTTGATGGAGACTTCAACCCATGAAGGGTAATGGTTGCGCGAGTCCACGGAGGGCTCCACCCATGAAGGGTCCACGAAGAAGCAAACTTGTCTATCCCACCATGGTCGTCGCCCATGAAGGACTTGCCTCACTAGGGTAGATCTTCATGAAGTAGGCGATATCCTTGCCCTTACAAACTCCTTGGTTCAACTCCACAATCTTGTCGGAGGCTCCCAAGTGACACCTAGCCAATCTAGGAGACACCACTTTCCAAGAAGTAACAAATGGTGTGTTGATGATGAACTCCTTGCTCTTTTGCTTCAAATGATAGTCTCCCCAACACTCAACTCTCTCTCATAGGATTGGATTTGGTAGAAAGAAGATTTGAGTGGAAAGCAACTTTGGGAAGGCTAGGGATGAAGATTTATGTGGCTGGAATGGAATATCTTGACCTCAACACAAGTGTAGGTGGTTCTCTCTCAGAAAATATGTATTGGAAGTGTAGGCATGTTCTGATGGCTCTCTCCACGAATGAAGAGTGGGTGGAGGGGTATAAATAGCCTCCACACAAAATCTAACCGTTACACAAAAATCACCAAACTTCGTGGGACCGAATCATGAAACTCGGTCAGACTGATTTAGTTCAAAATGTGAATGTTAGGATTCTCGGTGGGACCGATTTTGTTAGGGTTAGGGCATAACGTAATCTCGGTGAGACCGATTACACAAACTCGGTGAGACTGATTTTGGTAATGGACTAACAGAGAGTTGGTCAGGCAAACTCGGTGGGACCAATTCGCTCATCTCGGTTGGATCGAAGTGTTATGAAAGGGAAACAGAGAGTTTACATTGCAATCTCGGTGGGACCAATCGCTCATCTCAGTTTGACCGAAATGTTACGAAGGGAAACAGAGAGATTACAATCCCATCTCGTTGAGTCCGAGATCCCTATCGGTGAGACCAAAAAGACTAGGGTTTCTGCCAGTGGCTATGTCAACTGAACTCGGTGGCGCCGGATAGAAAGAATTGGTGGGGCCGAGTTGGATATTTGGTGTGGGACATATGTGTATATGAGAAACTAGTGGAGGGTTTTGGAGCATATCACTAAGCATTTTGAGCAAGCACCTCATTAAGCAACGCCTCATCCCTTCTTAATAGTATTGGCTTTTCCTATGGACTCAATGTGATCTGGGATCACTTAAAATAGAAAATGTAGAGTCCCGAGCTTTGAGCTTGAGCCAAATCTTTGTCCTTAGCATTTTGAGGGGTCCACTTTGCTCATCCATGCCATGCCAATCATTGAGTTTTCCGGAAATGTTCATCTTGGAATAGCATTAGCTCAATGAGCTATATGTTGTTAGGAATTACCAAAACCACCCAGGGATAGTTGCACTTTCAATCTCCCCCTTTTTGGTAATCTATGACAACATATAGATCAAAGCTTCGATAAATGATAAATAGGATTGAAAATACATCGTCGCTTTGAGAAGTATGTGATAAGAAAGAGCTCCCCCTAAATTTGTGCATTATTTAAAATTTGCTTTTGAATGCAAATGCACAATCGATTAGGATAATGAGTTACTCTTCCATGCCACATACATCTTGATGGAGCGCTCAAAATGATAGAGATTAAAAGCATGCACTCATCACCAAGCAAGTGAATGATCATATAAGAGATATAAAAGATATCATCATTCAACCAAACATTAAGGGTAGCATATGATCAAACACATGATCAACAAGTATCTTAGAAGTAGCTCACACAAGCACACAATAAAGTAGTTCAACCAAAATAGCAAGAGAGATAAAAAAGAACAACACTCTCTCGAAGCCTATGATCTATACATTTTCTCCCCCTCTGGCAACAAGTTACCAAAAATTAAAAAATGCATAGTGCTAAATGACTCTCAGGCTTGATCTTCGGGAGGTGGTGTAGAGAGAACTCCAAGGACGAAGGCTTCCGATGAAGTAGTTGGAGCAGATGGAGTGGGTGTTGGAGGTGGCACAGGAGCTGTGGCTGCTGGTGCTGAGACTGAAGCTCGAGTATCTGTCGCAGGCACTGCAGCAGACCTTCGACCTCGTGGAACTCGCTTGAAAGCATCAGTAGTAGACTTGCCCTTCCTCTCCTCTGCTTCCTCATGTAGCTAATCAACTGCAGTTTGGATCTCAGTTACCTTGACATCCAGATCATAGAACTTCTGCTCAACGATCCTCTCCAAACTCTCCTTGTTCTTAGTCAGGGTGGCCAACCCTTCTCAATCCTCAGTGTTGATTGGATCAGATATCCAAGTTGATCTTGTTTGGATTTCAATAACACTTGAGATGCCTCTTCAACAGTTGGCATCTTTGCAGCTTTCTTTGCCTTTGCCTTCTCTCTCTTCTCATGTGCTTGAGCTGAAGATGGTTCATTTTCATCCATCACCACAATGTTGTCTTCAAATTTAGGATAGATGGGCAGGTGCTCCTTGTCCAAAAGATATGTGCCTGTGCCCATCTTTGCGTTAATGAGCTCCTGAATTTGTGGGGCATACCCACAACTTCTCTTCTGGTCAGCAGCAGTCCTCTTGATTGTCTCAAGAATCAAACTCATGACCTTGAACTTCTGTGGGACATCAAATATGTGCAACAAGTTTATAGCATGTCCTTTGATCAACTTGTCATCACCTAACTTGGGTAGCAGTGTGTGCCTCAGAATCCATTTTATGGTAGGCAGACCAGACAACAAGTAGTGGACAGATCCAGACTTGTGTGTATCCAAAGCAGCATCTGAGATCTCCTTGTACATGTTGGACATTGTGTTGTGGTATTTCTTCTTCTCGGCATATACATCCAAGTCATCCTCACTTTCTTTTGGGGCATTGATTAACTAATCCCGTTCATCAACAGACGACTTGTACCTGGTACCCTCAGACATCCAAACGATCTTCCCATCTGGATAGAAATGGGCAGTGGAGTAGAACTGCATGATCAGCTCATCATTCCACTTGGTGAGCTTTTGTGCAACGAATTCATCAACTCCACATGCCTTAAAACTGTCATACACTCCAGGATAGTGATCTTCATTCTTCTGGATGTACTCCCAGTCTAACCATCTCATATCACACACAATGGGTTTCTTGTCAAGCAACACTGTCTCATAGAAGTCCTATTGTTCCATAGTGTGAAACCTCTAGTCCACAACAGTTCTTCTCGTGATAGCATATGGATCAGACTCTCTCCACAGTCTCAATCTTGCATCCTTCCTGATTTTCATGTTTTCTGCAACTGGATGTGCATCACTGTGGTAAGGGATCTTGGGTTTCAGTTTCCTTAGCACTTGAGTTTCATCTTCTTCAGCAGCTTTAGGCACTGGGGCCTTGTTCTTTTCCTCAGCAGAAATGTTTCTAGTGCTTCTCTTTGGCTTCTGAGCTGGAGCAGCTGTCTTCGGAGAAGCTTTGGGCTTAGATGGAGCAGCCCCTGATCTGATTGCATCTCCCATGAGCTTTTGAGCTTTGGGTGCTGGTGCAACATCCTCTTCCTCTTCATCATCATGTCTCATAATTGATGATCTGCCAATTACTCTGGCAGTGGTCTTCTTGACCCTTTCCTTCGTTTTCTTGCCTTCTCTATCTGCCTCTTCAGATGGCTTGAAAGTTTCAGCAGTGGATGCTCTGGCCTTAGACATGGGGACTCTCTTTGCTGGCGCCTTCTTATGCATCCCTGGCTTGACTATAGCAGCTGAGCCATACTCATTTTTCAGCACCTTTTTCTTGGAGCTGACTTCTTCCTCAATAGCCACATAATCCTCATCCTCTAAATTTGAGGTCTTCTTCTTTCTTGTTCTGGCGGCTGCCTTCAGTAAGTTACTTGGTGTGCTCCTGCTGACATCATCAGATGAACTGGAGGGACTAGTGCCCTCACTCAGTTGAACCTGCTCCTCAGACTTGTTCTGGCTATCACTTTGGTCAGACATCATGCAGGCAAACTGTCAGCATACCCTGTGAATAGATTATAGATGAGGTAGAGTAGATGAGCATCACAAAGTATAGGAATTTTGCAAAAAGGATGACTTAAAAACTTAGTTTTAGTTCTTCACAGAAAGCATTTCGGATCTACCGATTTGTAAACTTGGTGATACCAAAGCAGTTTTGGAACCAAAACTAGTGAACTCGGTCAGACCGAGCCACAGTTCGGTGGCACCAAGACTATTAGGGTTTCACAGAGAATTGAAGTCGGTCACACCGATTTGCAATTTTCGGTCAGACCAAAAACGCATGTGCTCTGGCCTAACCAAAATCGGTGAGACCGATTTCTACAACTCGGTCGGTCCGAGATGAATTCGGCAGAGACCTGACCCTAAATTTTCAAATCAAAACTAATCTACGGGATTTTTTCGCTAGACAGGATGATTTTAATTGCGGCACTGATCATGGCAAAGCAATGTGCTAAGAATCGGAGTTAGGGATTAGCACAATGATCAAGTTCGTACCCTAGTTCGGCGATGAACTTGGTATGGCGGCAACGATGGTGAAGATTTCCGTTGACAGCGGCGGAGACCAGTGGCGGGAGGTCGGTGGTGACGAGAGGACGATCTGGAGACCCGAGGAGGCAGAGTAGGTTATGCGCGGGCAAGGAGGTTCAGAAAAATTTCCAAATTTTGGCCCGTCGGTATATATAACCTGACCCTGTCGGTGTGACTGAGTGGAACGACTCGGTGGCACCGAGATGCAAAACTGCAAGCAGTTACTGCAACTCAGTGTGACCGAGAGGCTCTAATCGGTTGCACCGAGATTGAAAACCCTAGATCAACTTAGTGACTTGGTAGGACCGAAAAGGATGAATCGGTCAGACCGAGATGCACAAAGAGGTTTTGGAGGTTTAAGTCTATGACGAATCAGGAACTCCGAGTGCTCCTCACACAGAGTGGTTCGAATCTGACTTGATCAAACTTTGTGATGTAGCATGAATAGAGTTTGAGACGAGGAAAGCATAGATAGCTAGAGGGAGTTCTTAGGCATTCTTGTCCATCCATTTGGCAAAAGAGAAAAAGGCCAAACAATCAAAGCAACAAATGGATGTCCTCGAATGGGTAAAGTATGCAACCAACATGCTCACACAATAAGATGGCAAATGAAATATGTGACAAAGCATGCACAAACACTCTAGTATCTATCAAGCAATTTGGCGATGACTAGGTCATCTATATATGAGTATATTGACTTAGGAGTCAAATGAGAAAATTTGATCATAGGTCATACTCATCGTTTAAGCACAAGTGGGGTTACCACTTTTACATAAAGCATTGTTGTCTTCACACCATTAGAGTTGCTTTAGCTCAATTGGTTAGAGTAAAGCTCCCCTAGATGTGATATCCCCCCTAAGAGGGATGAACTAACCTTGGGTTTTGTCGATTATGACTTCATGCAGGTGTTGAAGATGTAGATTCTCAATGTTGATGTTGATCATTTGGAGCAACCCTTTGGAGTGAGTTGCACTTTCAATACCTACACGGGTTAGTCCCACAAGGAACAAACAAGGATATCCATAAACATAGAGTGATGCATACACAAGATGATGTCCATGAAAGCATTAGGTTACCTTGTCCCTTGTCTTACCAACAAGAGGGTTTGTGACTCCTTGAACTAGTGCAAGATATGGAAGTTGTTTGCACTTGTCCTTGCCAAAATGATAAGAGTGAAGTATGTTGGCGGAGTCACCTTCAAGAACTCTCTAGTACTTCTTCTTCTGGATCCACACCATCTTGATGGGAACCCTTGTAGTTGTAGTTGTACTTGATGAAGTAGAACTTGATGTGGTCTTGGGAACCCACTTGACCAAGGCCTTGGGTGCTTCATCAAATGCATCAATCTCCTCTTAAAGCTTGTCCTTGCCTTTTTGCTTGTGGTCTTGTGGTGGAAGATCATCTTGAGCTTGTGTCCCTTTGAAAGAAGTAGGATCATACTTCTCTTGTTGAGGAACAAACTTTGTCTTGGGGTATCGATCTTCTTCCCACTCAACTCCATTGGCATTGAACTTTCGTTCAAAACCAACACCTTGATTCTTCCGGTGTTTTCCTTGCTTGCGTACAATTTCCTCAAATTGCTTACCTCCGACAAGGCTCTTGTAAACACCTTTCTCTATAATTCCCTTCAATAAGCTATTTTGTTGCTAAAGTGTAACTTGCCTAAGAGAATCATTACTGGGATCAAGAGAACTACTAGAAGCAACAATATTGGATTTAGCATGATTGTTGTTACTACTAGATGAAGAATCTTTCTTGCTCTTGTTGCTAGATTTAACTTGTGGCACGTAAGTAGACAAGAGTAAACACTTGGCAATGTAAGAAGAACTTTCTTGCGAAGATCATGATTGATTGCCTTTAAAATCTCATGCTCTTGCTCAAGGTTGAGCTTTTCAAAGTGTAGCTTATCATTAGTCTTTAAAAGTTCTCGATGATTTTCCAAGGTAGTTTCATGAGCTAACTTAAGAAGTGTTTAGTTCTTTAGTTAGACGCTCAATCTACTTCTTATCATCATCATTCGTTTTATCTTGATTAGCATGATTAATTGACGTTTCATCATAGTTTTCATTTCTAGAGTTGTCAACAAGTAAATCATCATCACCTAGCAAATCATCTTCATTACTATTCAAATCAACATACTCGGGATGTGTTACCTTTGGACCTTTGGCCATGAAGCACCTTCCAATTCCTTCATTTGGTGAGTGAAATATGTCATAGGAGTGGGTTGACACAAGTGCAAGACCGGCAACACCTTCATCTTGAGTATATTCGGAGTCGGAGTGATAACTTCTTTTGGAGTGATTGTCGGAGTTTGAGCTGGATACCCAGTCACCAACATGAGCTTGATGTCTTCTTTTTGTGTAGCTCCTTGATGATTTCTCTTTCCTTTCCGAATCCTTGCTTCTCCGAGAGGTTCTTCGTTCATAACGATCATCTCTACTCCTCCTTTCTCTTGGTGGTGATTCTTCTCTTATAGTTCTTCTTTTGGGAGAATCTTCTCTTCTTTTGTAGGGAGCCATACACTCATTGGACTAGTGTCTGGGTCTTCAACAATTGTAGAAATTACGCTCACGACTAGAAGATCTTTTGTCATTGTAGGACCTTGAATTGGAACTTCTTTCTTTGCTTCTACTCTTGTAGAATTTGTTGAAGTTCTTTACCATTACGCTCAATTCTTCATTGAAGGTTTGTTTCTCGCTTGATGATGTGGGAGCATCACATGAGGCTTTGTAAGCACCACTTGACTTGTCGTGAAGCTCTTCCTTATCCTTGAGTGACATCTCATGAGCAGCAATTCTTCCAATGACTTCCGTTGGCTTGAGATCTTTGTAATTGGGCACCATTTGGATCAATGTGCACACGGTATCATATTTTCCATCCAAGGCTTTTAGGATCTTCTTGATGATGAATTTCTCGGTCATCTCTTCACTTCCTAAGCTGGCAATCTCATTTGTGATGAGAGCAAGCCTAGAATACATTTCAGCGACACCCTCACCATCCTTCATTTTGAACTTGTCAAGTTGACTTTGAGGCACATCCAATTTGGATTCCTTGACGGAGTCGGTACCTTCGTGCATATCAATCAAAGTATCCCAAATTTCCTTTGCATTCTCAAGATGGCTGATTTTGTTGAATTCTTCGGGGCACAATCTGTCGAAGAGAATATCACAAGCTTGAGCATTGTATTGTAGCATCTTCAATTCTTCCGCGGTAGCTTCATGGTTTGGTTCTCTCCCATCAAAGAATTCACCTTGCAAGCCAATACACACAGTAGCCCAAATGGCGGGGTTATGTCCAAGAATATGCATTTTCATCTTATGCTTCCAACTAGCAAAATTTGTACCATCAAAGTAAGGACCTCTACGGTGGTAATTTCCCTCGCTAGACGCCATACTCTCCTAGGTTGTGAAACCAAGGCTATGACCACCAAAAGCTATGGAAATCAAAGCAAATGGAGACCAAAGCTCTGATACCACTTGTAGGATCGAAAGTATGTCTAGAGGGGGGATTAGACTACTTGACCAAATAAAAATCTAGCCTTTTCCCAATTTTAGTTCTTGGCAGATTTTAGCAACAAAGCACAAGTCAAGCAATCAACATACACATGCAATTCTAAGAGTATAGCAGCGGAATGTAAAATAATTGCCTATGAAGGTAAAGGGACGAGTTTGGAGGGAGCAAACGCAATGTAGACACAGAGATTTTTGGCGTGGTTCCGATAGGTGGTGCTATCGTACATCCACGTTGATGGAGACTTCAACCCACAAAGGGTAACGGTTGCACGAGTCCACGGAGGGCTCCAACCACGAAGGGTCCACGAAGAAGCAACCTTGTCTATCCCACCATGGCCATCGCCCACGAAGGACTTGCCTCACTAGGGTAGATCTTCACGAAGTAGGCGATCTCCTTGCCCTTACAAACTCCTTGGTTCAACTCCACAATCTTGTCAGAGGCTCCCAAGTGACACCTAGCCATTCTAGGAGACACCACTCTCCAAGAAGTAACAAATGGTGTGTTGATCATGAACTCCTTGCTCTTGTGCTTCAAATGATAGTCTCCCCAACACGCAACTCTCTCTCATAGGATTGGATTTGGTAGAAAGAAGATTCGAGTGAAAAGCAACTTGGGGAAGGCTAGAGATCAAGATTTATGTGGTTGGAATAGAATATCTTGACCTCAACACAAGTGTAGGTGGGTCTCTCTCAGAAAATATGTATTGGAAGTGTAGGCATGTTTTGATGCCTCTCTCCCCGAATGAAGAGTGGGTGGAGGGGTATGAATAGCCTCCACACAAAATCTAACCTTTACACACAAATCACCAAACTTGGTGGGACCGAATCATGAAACTCGGTCAGACCGATTTAGTTCAAAATGTGAATGTTAGGATTCTCGGTGGGACTGACATGTCAACTCGGTGGGACCGATTTCGTTAGGGTTAGGGCATAACGTAATCTCGGTGAGACCGATTACACAAACTCGGTGAGACCGGTTTTGGTAATGGACTAACAGAGAGTTGGTCAGGAAAACTCGGTGGGACCGATTCGCTCATCTCGGTTGGACCGACATGTTACGAAAGGGAAACATAGAGTTTACATTGCAATCTCGGTTGGACCGATCGCTCATCTCGGTTTGACCGAAACGTTATGAAGGGAATAGAGAGATTACAATCCCATCTCGGTAAGACCGAGATCCCTATCGGTGAGACCGAAAAGACTAGGGTTTCTGGCAGTGGCTATGTCAACTGAACTCGGTGGCGCCGGATAGAAAGAATCGGTGGGACCGAGTTCGATATTTGGTGTGGGCCATATGTGGATATGAGAAAGTAGTGGAGGGTTTTTGGAGCATATCACTAAGCATTTTGAGCAAGCACCTCATTAAGCAACACCTCATCCCTTCTTAATAGTATTGGCTTTTCCTATGGACTCAATGTGATCTTGGATCACTTAAAATAGAAAATGTAGAGTCCTGAGCTTTGAGCTTGAGCCAAATCTTTGTCTTTAGCATTTTGAGGGGTCCACTATTCTCATCCATGCCATGCCAATCATTGAGCTTTCCTGAAATGTTCATCTTGGAATAGCATTAGCACAATGAGCTATATGTTGTTAGGAATTACCAAAACCACCTAGGGATAGTTGCACTTTCATTCATTTTTTATTTTATGCATTGTACCTAGTAGTTAAGTATCATCACTTATATGTGATGATATTATATATATATTCTGTGATAAACTAATGAACATTTAATATATATATATTATGAATTCCATTTTCTATCTGTTTTTGTATACTAATTTGAATCTAGCTGTTATCATCCACATATACAGAATGGAAAGCGTATATACACACACATTGAAACAGAACATATAAGAATGGAAAACAGAGTACACACATTCAAATAGAGCAATAAACAAAGCAATACTATGATTGATGTGAATACATAGCTGTCCACGTCGAAGCGACTTTTCAAAATTAAATGCGTCCATGGGACCATGACGAGCAGCCCTTGCCTACGGTAGCTCTTGGCTCTGCCTGAACTCGTGCAGGCGTTCGTCCAAGCGGTCGACACGCTCGCGGTACATCTGGAGCGCGATGTCGAGCTCCAACATGGCTATTTCATCAAAGATCACTAGCTCGAGGATGTGATGGCCATGTTCCTCTACTGCGCCCAGGTGGACACCTGGGCCAAGGAGGCGGTCGAGCCTACGGACCAGCGCGTTGGCATCCAGTGGACCATGGACAAGGCGAACGGTGGCACCCATGCGAACGACGAGGCGGGAATCCGGTGCAAGTACGGCACGGCCGGCCTCTGGTGCAAGTACGGCACTGAGGGCCTCTGCCCACCCCTAGCGAGGAATGGGGGTACTGACTGGTCGTGTACCCAGCTGCAACACCATGTCGACAGCAGGCAAGTGCCGATGGATCCACTCTTGCTGTGTTGCGCGCTGCGCCTCTCGCTCTGCGGTGCTCCAATGGTCTCGCCGTGCGGCGAGCCGCAGCCTATCGGCGCGGATGCGCCTAGCTTGCTCTGTGGAGCGCCATCGATCTGTTGTGCGGTGAGCTATAGCCTGTCGGCGCTGACATGCCTATCTTGATCCGTGGTGCTCAAGCGCCATGCGCCAAAGGTCTGCTCAACCCTAGTGATCACGCGCATCACGGCATCGTCCATCGCGTTGTCGGGGAGCGCCTCAGCCTCGACGGGCCGTGGCGCCTGCTCGTTTTCATCGCCGACGAGGTTGATGGCAGAGGCGACGCTTTGGTGGGTTGGCATGCTTGGAAAAGGTGGATGTGCCACAGGCTGCGCTTGTCGCCTCCGTGCGTCGCGCGCCGCCTATGGGCAATATCGCTGCGTGGCGGGAAACAGGTGAGAAAATGGCGGGAAATGGTGGCGTGTTCATAAAATGCCATCAATTAATGGAAACTTAGCATATAAGGAACATTGAGCTAGCAAAAGAAGGAAATGATGATCAGATGAACACGGACCACACTAGGGAACCATTTCTGTTATTATCGGTATTTGCACATGATACGTCTCCAACGTATCTATAATTTTTGATTGTTCAATGCAATTATATTATCAACCTTGGATGTTTTATATGCATTTATATGCTATTTTATATGATTTTTGGGACTAACCTATTAACCTAGAGCCCAGTGCCAGTTTCTGTTTTTTCCTTGTTTTAGAGTGTCGCAGAAAAGGAATATCAAACGGAGTCCAATTGACCTGAAACTTCACGGAACTTATTTTTGGACCAGAAGAAGCCCACGGAGTATCAGAGATGGACCAGGAGAGTCCCGGGCTGCCCACGAGGTGGGGGCGCGCCCACCCCCCTGGGCATGCCCCCTGCCTCATGGACAGCCCGGAGGTCCACCGACGTACTTCTTCCTCCCATATATACCCATATACCATAAAAACTTCAGGGAGCACAATATATCAGGAGTTCCGTGGCCAAAAGCCTCCGTAGCCACCGAAAACCAATCTAGACCTGTTCTGGCACCCTGCCGGAGGGGGGGATCCCTCTTCGGTGGCCATCTTCATCATCCCGGTGCTCTCCATGACGAGGAGGGAGTAGTTCTCCCCCGGGCTGAGGGTATGTACCAGTAGCTATGTGTTTGATCTCTCTCTCTCTCTCTCGTGTTCTTGAGGTGATAGGATCTTGGTGTATCGCGAGCTTTGCTATTATATTTGGATCCTATGATGTTTCTTCCCCCCTCTACTCTCTTGTAATGGATTGAGTTTTCCCTTTGAAGTTATCTTATCGGATTGCGTCTTTAAGGATTTGAGAACACTTGATGTATGTCTTGCGTGGGATACCTGTGGTGACAATGGGGTATTCTATGATCCACTTGATGGATGTTTTGGTGATCAACTTGCGGGTTCCGTGACCTTGGGAATCTATGCACAGGGGTTGGCACACGTTTTTGTCTTGACTCTTCGGTAGAAACTTTGGGGCACTCTTTGAGGTTCTATGTGTTGGTTGAATAGATGAATTTGAGATTGTGCGATGCATATCGTATAATCATACCCACGGATACTTGAGGTGACATTGCAGTATATAGGTGACATTAGGGTTTTGGTTGATTTGTGTCTTAAGGTGTTATTCTAGTACGAACTCTAGGGCTGTTTGTGACACTTATAGGAATAGCCCAACGGATTGATTGGAAAGAATAACTTTGAGGTGGTTTCGTACCCTACCATAATCTCTTTGTTTGTTCTCCGCTATTAGTGACTTTGGTGTGACTCTTTGTTGCATGTTGAGGGATAATTATGTGATCCAATTATGTTATTATTGTTGAGAGAACTTGCACTAGTGAAAGTATGAACCCTAGGCCTTGTTTCCTAGCATTGCAATACCGTTTGTGCTCACTTTTATCATTAGTTACCTTGCTTTTTTTATATTTTCAGATTACAAAAACCATTATCTACCATCCATATACCACTTGTATCACCATCTCTTCGCCGAACTAGTGCACCTATACAATTTACCATTGTATTGGGTGTGTTGGGGACACAAGAGACTCATTCTTATTTGGTTGTAGGGTTGCTTGAGAGAGACCATCTTCATCCTACGCCTCCTACGGATTGATTAACCTTAGGTCATCCACTTGAGGGAAATTTTCTACTGTCCTACAAACCTCAGCACTTGGAGGCCCAACAACGTTTACAACAAGAAGGTTGTGTAGTAGACATCAGCACACATTTCTGATTACAGACCTGTTTGTCGCGTATCACAAACATCTTGTTATATTGAACCGTTTCTGTTCTCTTGCCTCAACGCAAACGGTTCATCCGAGTGAACCGCATGCCGTATATCGCAGACACCTTCATCTGGCTGCTCATTTCTTTTGTGTTGCCTAATCACAAACAGTTCATCCAAGTGAACGGTATGCTGTATATCGCACACACCTTCATCCGGCTGCCCATTCCTTTTGTTCCTCCTCATCGCAAACAGTTAATTGAGCTGAACCGTATGCCCTGCATCGCACACGCAACTAAAATCTGAACCGTGTTTGATGAATCCTCCATCGCAAATGTTTTGCACCTTTTTTGACGGTTTTTTACACCACCGTTTGGGATAATGGCATCGCACACAGTTTCGTCAAAGGGTCTCTGATCGTAATGTCGCGTTAGCAGCATCCTATAGTAGTGTCTTTGTCTGTGGAAGTTGTTGCCACCGGCTGAGAAAGCTAGGAAAGAAGGAGATGGTGAAGGAGGAAGCTAGGTATCATGCGGCCTGTGAAGCCCGTGATGCCGCCTAGAAAAAGGTGGCGGCGGAGCTTTGGGGGCGGGTGCGTCGTCGTGTCGAGGAGGTGTACGAAGACGGGTACTTCGCGAGGAAGGTCATAGCCGTTGGGGTGCCTCGTCGCTGCGTGGAGGTGGGCCGATAAGCTCCAGCGTGCCACCGACGAGGAGCTCCGGTGGGCGCCCAACAAAATGGCAAGATCGTTGCGCGCGTCCACTAGCAAGAGGCAGATCGGTACGTCAAGCACTGCGAGGCAGAGGAGGCGGAGTACTGTCTCCACACTGGGAAGGCGCCGCGCATCCGGGAGCTGCTGGCAAGGGGCTGCCGGAATACTAGCCCCAGGAGGGATTATTAGTTTTAGTATTGTTCATTTTCAATTTTATGCATTGTACCTAGTAGTTAAGTATCATCATGTCTATGTGATGATATTATATATATATATTGCGTGATGAACTAATGAACAATTTATATATATATATATTATGAATTCCATTTTCTATCTGTTTTTGTATACTAATTTGAATCTAGCTGTTAGCATTCACATATACAGAATGAAAAACATATATACACACATTGAAACAGAACATATAAGAATGGAAAACAGAGTACACACATTGAAACAGTAGAATAAACAGAGCAATACTATCATTGTTGTGAATACATGGCTATCCACTTCAAAACGACTCAACAAAATAAAACACATCCATGAGATCATGACCAGTACCCCTTGCCTACGGTAGCTCTTAGCTCTGCCTCCACTCACGCAGGCACTCGTCCAAGCTATCGACACGCTCGCGGTACATCTGGAGCACGATCTTGAGCTCCAAGTTAGCTATTTCATCGGTGATCGCCAACTCAAGGATGCGATGGCCATGTTCCTCTACTGCGCCTAGGTGGTCACCTGGGCCAAGAGGCGGTTGAGCCTACGGACCAGCGTGTTGGCATCCAGCGGGCCGCGGACAAGGCGAACGACGCCACCCATGCGAACGGCGTGGCGAGTGTCTGGTGCAAGTATGGCGCGGCCGACCTCTGGTGCAAGTACGGCACTGAGGGCCTCTGCCCACTCCTGGCGAGGAATGGAGGTACTCACGGGATGTGTACCCAGCTGCGATGCCGTGTCGACAGCAGGCAAGCACCGATGGATCCGCTCTTGCTGTGCGGCGCGCCGCGCCTCTCGCTCTGGGGCGCTCCAACGGTCTCGCCGTGCGGCGAGCTGCAGCCTATAGGCGCGGACGCGCCTAGCTTGCTCTGCGGCGCTCCATCGATCATGTCGTGCGGGGAGCTGCAGCCTGTCAGCGCTGACATGCCTATCTTGATCCGCGGCGCTCAAGCGCCATGCGCCAAAGCTCTACTCAACCCTGGCGATGACGCGCATCACGGCGTTGTCCATCGCGTTGCGGGGAGCGCGTCGGCCTCGATGGGCCGTGGTGCCTGCTCGTTTTCCTCGTCAACGAGGTTGATGGCAGAGGTGGTGCTTTGGTGGGTTGGAATGCTTGGAAAAGGTGGATGTGCTACAGGCTGCACTTGTCGCCTTTGTCGTCGCGCGCCGCCTAGGTTTATGCGCAATATCGCTGGGTGGCGGGAAACAGGTGATGAAATGGCGGGAAACGGTGGTGTGTTCATAAAATGCCATCAATTAATGGAGACTTAGCATAGAAGGAACATCGAGCTAGCACAAGAAGTAGATGATGATCAGATGAACACGGACCACACTAGGGAACCCGTCGTTGATGAATTCATCAATCGCAAACGGTTGAATAGTAGCAAGCGTTTTCCCACAACATACACGGTTTCTTACATCACAAACAGGTCGGATGGATCAACTGTATGCCACGTAGCACACATTGTCAAAAAGTAATGCGGTAGACCTTCTTTAAAATGTGTTAAAAATAAAAAATAAAAAACAAGGACCTCGAGGTTAAATTAACTCATGGGATGGGTCATATCATTCATTTAATTTGACAAATACGACCCATCCTATCAGTTAATTTAGCACCAACACAACTTCCCATCCAGTCACCCATCTGATGGCTGCTCCAGCCTGAGCACACTTAACTTGAGAGTTCTCTTACATGAGCTACTAGTGGAACAACTAGTCCTTGTTGATATAGGATGCCTCTTCGCATCCTTATGGCGTATGCGGATGACCACCCGTCCCCCAATGGCCAATAGATGTTGTGTAGACAGAGCATATCACATACGTCTTATTAGAAGCAATCGTCTGTGTTATTATCGGTCTTTGCACACATTTCTGATTATAGACCTGTTTGCCACGTATCACACACATCTTGTTATATCGACCTGTTTCTATTCTCTTGTCTCAACGCAAACAGTTCACCCGAGTGAACCGCATGCCGTATATCGCACACACCTTGATCTGGCTGGCCATTTCTTTTGTGTTGCCTAATCACAAATAGTTCATCCGAGTGAACCGTATGATGTATATCGCACACACCTTCATCTGACTGCCCGTTTCTTTCGTTCCTCCTCATCGAAATAGTTAATTGAACTGAACCGTATGCCCTCCATCGCACATGCAACTAAAATCTGAACCATGTTTGATGCATCCTCCATCGCAAATGTTTTGCACCTTTTGACGGTTTTTACCCCACGGTTTGCGATCATTGCATCGCACACAGTTTCGTCGAAGGGTCTCTGATCGTAATGTCGCGTTAGCAGCATCCTGTAGTAGTGGTACCCATATCTGCTCAAATCATCTTTGAAGGTTAGAAAATAACGATATCTTCCACGAGCCTTAACACTCATCGGACCGCATACATCGGTATGTATTATTTACAATAAGTCATTAGCTCGCTCCATTGTTCTAGAGAACGGAGTTTTAGTCATCTTGCCCATGAGGCATGGTTCGCAAGTATCAACTGATTCATAATCAAGTGATTCCAAAACCCCATCTGCATGGAGTTTCTTCATCCGCTTTACACCAATATGACCTAAATGGCAGTGCCACAAATATGTTACACTATTATTATCAACTTTGCATCTTTTGGCATCAATATTATGAATATGTGTATCACTACGATCGAAATTCAGTAAACCATTTACACTGGGTGTATGACCATAGAAGATTTTATTCATGTAAACAGAACAACAATTATTCTCTGACTTAAATGAATAACCCTATTGCAATAAACATGATCCAATCATATTCATGCTCAACGCGAACACCAAATAACATCTATTTAGGTTTAACACTAATCCCGAAGGTAGAGGGAGTGCGCGATGGTGATCTTATCAACCTTGGAATCACTTCCAACACACATCGTCACCTCGCCCTTAACTCTGTTCATTCTGTAACTCTTATTCCGAGTTAGTAATCTTAGCAACTGAACTAGTATCAAATACCCAGGGGCTACTACGAACACTAGTAAGGTACACATTAATAACCTGTATATCAAATATACCTTTGTTCACTTTGCTATCCTTCTTATCCGCCAAATGTTTGGGCCAGTTCCGTTTCCAGTGATCATTTCCTTTGAAGTAGAAACACTCAGTTTTAGGCTTGGGTCCATCTTTGGGCTTCTTCCCTATGGCGACAACTTGCTTCCCATTCTTCTTGAAGTTCCCTGTCTTTCCTTGCCCTTTTCCTTGAAACTTGTGGTCTTGTTAATCATCAACACTTGATGTTCTTTCTTGATTTATACCTTCGCTGATTTCAGCATCGCGAAGATCTTGGGAATTGTTTTCGTCATCCCTTTCATGTTATAGTTCATCACGAAGTTCTTGTAACTTGGTGATAATGAATAGAGAACTCTATCAATCACTATCTTATCTAGAAGATTAACTCCCACTTGATTCAAGCGATTGTAGTACACAGACATTCTGAGCACATGCTCACTTGCTGAGCTATTCTCCTCCATCTTGTAGGCAAAGTACTTGTCAGAGGTCTCATACCTCTCGACACGGGCATGAGTCTAAAATACTAATTTCAACTCTTGGAACATCTCATATGCTCCGTGCTGTTCAAAACGTGTTTGAAGTCCCGGATCTTAGCCGTAAAGCATGGTGCACTAAACTATCAAGTAGTCATCATACCGATCTTGTCAAACATTCACAACGTCTGCATCTGCTCCTGCAATAGGTCTATCACCTAGGGGTGCATCAAGGACATAATTCTTCTGTGAAGCAATGAGGATAATCCTCAGATCATGGACCTAGTCCACATCATTACTACTATCATCTTTCAACTTATTTTTCTCTAGGAACATATCAAAAATATATAGGAGCTATATCGCGAGCTATTGATCTACAACATAGATAAGCAAAACTATTAAGACTAAGTTTGTGACAAAGTAAGTTCAATTAATAAAATTACTTAATAACTCCCACTTAGATAGACATGCCTCAAGTCTTCTAAATGATACGTGATCCAAATCAACTAAACCATGTTCGATCATCACGTGAGATGGAGTAGTCATCAATGGTGAACATCTCTATGTTGATCATATCTACTATATGATTCACGTTCGACCTTTCGGTCTCCAATGTTCCGAGGCCATATCTGTACATGCTAGGCTCGTCAAGTTAAACCTGAGTATTCCACATGTGCAAAACTGTCTTGCACCCATTGTATGTGAACGTAGAGCCTATCACACCCGATCATCACGTGGTGTCTTAGCACGACGAATTGTCGCAATGGTGCATACTCAGGGAGAACACTTATACCTTGAAATTTTAGTGAGGGATCATCTTATAATGCTACCGCCGTACTAAGCAAAATAAGATGCATAAAAGATAAACATCACATGCAATCAAAATATGTGATATGATATGGCCATCATCATCTTGTGCCTTTGATCTCCATCTCCAAAGCACCATCGTGATCTCCATCGTCACAAGCTTGACACCTTGATCTCCATCGTAGCATCGTGGTCGTCTCGCCAACTATTGCTTCTATAACTATCGCTAACACATAGTGATAAATTAAAGCAATAACATGGCGATTGCATTTCATACAATAGAGAGACAACCATGAGGCTCCTGCCGGTTGCCAGTAACTTTTACAAAACATGATCATCTCATACAATAACGTATATCACATCATGTCTTGACCATATCACATCACAACATGCCCTGCAAAAACAAGTTAGACGTCCTCTACTTTGTTGTTGCAAGTTTTACGTGGCTGTTATGGGCTTCTATCAAGAACCGTTCTTACCTACGCATCAAAACCACAACGGTGAGTTATCAAGTTTGCTGTTTTAACCTTCAACAAGGACCGACGACAGTCAAATTTGATTCTACTAAAGTTGGAGAAACAGACACCCGCCAGCGAACTTTATGCAAAACTAGTTGCATGTCCCTTGGTGGAACCGGTCTCACGAACGTGGTCATGTAAGGTTGGTCCGGGCCGCTTCATCCAACAACACCGCCGAAGAAAAATAAGATGTTGGTGGTAAGCTGTATGACGATCAGTGCCCCCAACTCTTTGTGTTCTACTCATGCATATCATCTATGCATAGACCTGGCTCTGATACCACTGTTATGAAATGTAGCATGCAATTTCAAAAAAATCCTATGCTCACACAAGATCTATCTAGGAGATGCATAGCAACGAGAAGGGGAGAGTATGTCTACGTACCCTCGTAGACCGAAAGCGGAAGCGTCTGACAATGCGTTTGATGTAGTCGAACTTCTTCTCGTTCCGACCAATCAAGCACCAATCGTACGATAACTCCGCGTTCTGCACACGTTCAGCTCGGTGACGTCCCTCGAACTCTTGATCCAACAAAGTGTCGAGGAAGTAGATGAGTTCCGTTAGCATGACGGCGTGGTGACGGTGATGGTGATATGATCTGCGTAGGTCTTCGCCTAAGCACTATGAGAATATGACCGAGGGTCTAATCTGTGGAGGGAAGCGCCGCACACGGCTAACAGAAGTTGAGGCATTCTAGGCGCCTCCCCCCTCATATATATAGGCGGGAGGGAGAGGGAGAAGCCAAGGGTTGCACCCCAAGTAGGCCGAATCCTACTTGGGGTTCCTCCCCAATTCGCCCCCCTTTCCTTTTTCACTGGAGGGGGAAGGAAAGAGGAGGGAGGAGGGAAGGAAGGGGGAGGACGAATCCCTCCCCTTCCTTCTCTCTTTCCCCCTTTCCTTTCCCCTCTTGTGTGGCCCATATGGGGGCGTAGGAGCCCATGGTGGCTGTTGTGTTTCCCCTATTGGCCCATTAGCCCCATATCTTTGCAGGGGGTACCCAGAACCCCTTTCCAGTGACCCAATATGTACCCGGTACCCTCGGAACACTTCCGGTGTCCGAATACCATAGTCCTATATATCAATCTTTACCTCTCGACCATTTCGAGACTCCTCGTCATGTCCGTGATCTCATTGATGGAGTCCTGGATTAGGGGGTCCCCGGGCGTCCAGGCTATGTGATGTGGGCCGGACTCGTGGGCCGTGAAGATACAAGATGTAAGGCTTCCCCCCATGTCCGGATGGGACTCCCCTTGGCGTGGAAGGCAAGCTTAGCGTTCGGATATGAAGATTCCTTTCTTTGTAAACCGACTCTGTATAACCCTATCCCCCTCTGGTGTCTATATAAACTGGAAGGTTTAGTCCATAGAGGTAATCATAATCATATTGTTGGGGAACGTAGTAATTTCAAAAAAATTCCTCCGCACACGCAAGATCATGGTGATGCATAGCAACGAGAGGGGAGAGTATGTCCACGTACCCTCGTAGACCAAAAGCAGAAGCGGTAGCACAACACGGTTGATGTAGTCGTACGTCTTCACGATCCGACCGATCAAGTACCGAACGTACGACACCTCCGAGTTCTGCACACGTTCAGCTCGATGACGTCCCACGAACTCCGATCCAGCCAAGCTTTGAGGAAGAGTTCCGTCAGCACGACGGCGTGGTGACGATGTTGTTTTTCTACTATCGCAGGGCTTCGCTTAAGCACTGCTACATTATTATCGAGCTGGACTATGGTGGAGAGGGGCACCGCACACGGCTAAAAGATCCAAGAGATCAATTGTTCTGTCTATGGGGTGCCCCTCTCCTCCTTATATAAAGGAGGGGAGGAGAGGGCCGGCCAAGGGGAGGAGGTGCGCCCAAGGGGGGAGTCCTACTCCCACTGGGAGTAGGACTCCGCCTTTTCCTATTTGGAGAGGGAGAGGGAAGGAAGAGGAAGGAGGGAGGAAGGAAAGGGGGGCCGGCCTCCCTCCCAATTTGGATTGGGCTTGGGCGGGCGCGCCCCCTCCCTTGCTCCTTTCCCCTCCTTTCCACTAAATCCCATTAAGGCCCATATACCTTCCGGGGGGTTCTGATAACCTCCCGGTGCTCCGGTATTATCCCGATCTCACACGGAACCATTCCAGTGTCCAATATATCGATCTTTACTTCTCGAACATTTCGAGACTCCTCGTCATGTCCGTGATCACATCCGGGACTCCGAACTACCTTCGGTACATCAAAAACCATAAACTCATAATATATCCGTCATCGAACTTTAAGCGTGCGGACCCTACAGGTTCGAGAACTATGTAGACATGACCGAGACACGTCTCTGGTCAATAACCAATAGCGGAACCTGGATGCTCATTTTGTCTCCTATATATTCTATGAAGATCTTTATCGGTTAAACCACATAACAACATACATTGTTCCTTTTGTCATCGGTATGTTACTTGCCCGAGATTCGATCGTCGGTATCTCAATACCTAGTTCAATCTCGTTACCGGCAAGTCTCTTTACTCGTTCCGTAACACATCATCCTGCAACTAACTCATTAGTTGCAATGCTTGCAAGGCTTAAGTGATGTGTATTACCGAGTGGGCCCAGAGATACCTCTCTACAATCGGAGTGACAAATCCTAATCTGAAAATACGCCAACCCAATAAATACTTTCGGAGACACTTGTAGAGCACCTTTATAATCACCCAGTTACATTGTGACGTTTGGTAGCACACAAAGTGTTCCTTCGGTAAATGGGAGTTGCATAATCTCATAGTAATAGGAACATGTATAAGTCATGAAGAAAGCAATAGCGACAAACTAAACGATCAAGTGCTAAGCTAAAGGAATGGGTCAAGTCAATCACATCATACTCCTAACGATGTGATCCCGTTAATCAAATGACAACTCTTTGTCTATGGTTAGGAAACATAACCATCTTTGATCAACGGGCTAGTCAAGTAGAGGCATACTAGTGACACTCTGTTTGTCTATGTATTCACACATGTATCATGTTTCCAGTTAATACAATTCTAGCATGAATAATAAACATTTATCATGATATAAGGAAATAAATAATAACTTTATTATTGCCTCTAGGACATATTTCCTTCAGTCTCCCACTTGCACTAGAGTCAATAATCTAGATTACACAGTAATGATTCTAACACCCATAGAGCCTTGGTGTTGATCATGTTTTGCTCGTGGAAGAGGCTTAGTCAACGGGTCTGCAACATTCAGATCCATATGTATCTTGCAAATCTCTATGTCTCCCACCTGGACTTGATCCTGAATGGAGTTGAAGCGTCTTTTCATGTGCTTGGTTCTCTTGTGAAATCTGGATTCCTTTGCCAAAGAAATTGCACCAGTATTGTCACAAAAGATTTTCATTGGACCCGATGCACTAGGTATGACACCTAGTTCGGATATGAACTCCTTCATCCAGACTCCTTCATTTGCTGCTTCTGAAGCAGCTATGTACTCCGCTTCACATGTAGATCCTGCTACGACGCTTTGTTTAGAACTGCACCAACTGACAGCTCCACCGTTTAATAAAAACACATATCTGGTTTGCGATTTAGAATCTTCCAGATCAGTATAAAGCTTGCATCGCCGTAACCATTTACGACGAGATCTTTGCCACCTCCATAGACAAGAAACATATCCTTTGTCCTTTTCAGGTATTTCAGGATGTTCTTGACCGCTGTCCAGTGATCCACTCCTGGATTACTTTGGTACCTCCCTGCTAAACTAATGGCAAGGCACACATCAGGTCTGGTACACAGCATTGCATACATGATAGAGCCTATGGCTGAAACATAGGATACATCTTCCATTTTCTCTCTATCTTCTGCAGTGGTCGGGCATTGAGTCTGACTCAACTTCACACCTTGTAACACAGGAAAGAACCCTTTCTTTGCTTGATCCATTTTGAACTTCTTCAAAACTTTTTCAAGGTATGTGCTTTGTGAAAGTCCAATTAAGCGTCTCGATCTATCTCTATAGATCTTGATGCCCAATATATAAGCAGCTTCACCGAGGTCTTTCATTGAAAAACTCTTATTCAAATATCATTTTATGCTATCCTGAAATTCAATATCATTTCCAATCAATAATATGCATCCACATATAATATTAGAAATTCTACAGAGCTCCCACTCACTTTCTTGTAAATGCAGGCTTCTCCAAAAGTATGTATAAAACCATATGCTTTGATCACACTATCAAAACGTTTATTCCAACTCCGAGAGGCTTGCACCAGTCCATAAATGGATCGCTGGAGCTTGCACACTTTGTTAGCTCCCTTTGGATCGACAAAACCTTCCAGTTGCATCATATACAACTCTTCTTCTAGAAATCCATTCAGGAATGCGGTTTTGACATCCATTTGCCAAATTTCATAATCATAAAATGCGGAAATTGCTAACATGATTTGGACAGACTTAACCATCTCTATGAGTGAGAAAGTCACATCGTAGTCAATCCCTTGAACTTGTCGAAAACCTTTTGCAACAAGTTGAGCTTTATAGACAGTAACATTACCATCAGCGTCAGTCTTCTTCTTGAAGATCCATTTATTCTCTATGGCTTGCCGATCATCGGGCAAGTCTACCTAAGTCCACACTTTGTTCTCATACATGGATCCCATCTCAGATTTCATGCCTTTAAGCCAATTTGCAGAATCTGGGCTCACCATTGCTTCTTCATAGTTCGTAGGTTCGTCATGGTCTAGCAACATAACTTCCAAAACAGGATTATCGTACCACTCTGCTGCGGATCTTACTCTGGTTGACCTACGAGGTTCAATAACAACTTGATCTAAAGTTTCATGATCATCATCATTAACTTCCTCCCTAATTGGTGTAGACGTCACAGGAATCGGTTTCTGTGATGAACTACTTTCCAATAAGGGAGCAGGTACTGTTACCTCATCAAGTTCTACTTTCCTCCCACTCACTTCTTTCGAGAGAAACTCCTTCTCTAGAAAGGATCCATTCTTAGCAATGAATGTCTTGCCCTCAGATCTATGATAGAAAGTGTACCCAACTGTTTCTTTTGGGTATCCTATGAAGACACATTTCTCCGATTTGGGTTCGAGCTTATCAGGTTGAAGCTTTTTCACATAAGCATCGGAGCCCCAAACTTCAAGAAACGACAAGTTTGGTTTCTTGCCAAACCATAGTTCATAAGGATTTGTCTCAACAGATTTTGATGGTGCCCTATTTAACGTGAATGCGGTCGTCTCTAAAGCATAACCCCAAAATGATAGCGGTAAATCAGTAAGAGACATCATAGATCGCACCATATCTAGTAAAGTACGATTACGACGTTCGGACACACCATTACGATGTGGTGTTCAGGGTGGCGTGAGTTGCGAAACTATTCCGCATTGTTTCAAATGTAGACCAAACTCGTAACTCAAATATTCTCCACGATCAGATCGTAGAAACTTTATTTTCTTATTACAATGATTTTCAGCTTCACTCTAAAATTCTTTGAACTTTTGAAATGTTTCAGACTTATGTTTCATTAAGTAGATATACCCATATCTGCTTAAATCATCTATGAAGGTGAGAAAATAATGATACCCGCCGCGAGCCTCAACATTCATTGGACCACATACATCAATATGTATGATTTCTAACAAATCAGTTGCTCGCTCCATAGTTCCGGAGAACGGCGTTTTAGTCATCTTGCCCATGAGGCATGGTTCGCAAGTAACAAGTGATTCATAATCAAGTGATTCCAAAAGTCCATCAGTATGGAGTTTCTTCATGCGCTTTATACCAATATGACCCAAACGGCAGTGCCGCAAATAAGTTGCACTATCATTATCAACTCTGCATCTTTTGGCTTCAACAATATGAATATGTGTATCACTACTATCGAGATTCATAAAAAATAGACCACTCTTCAAGGGTGCATGACCATAAAAGATATTACTCATATAAATAGAACAACCATTATTCTCAGATTTAAATGAATAACCATCTCACATTAAACAAGATCCATATATAATGTTCATGCTCAACACTGGCACCAAATAACAATTATTTAGGTCCAAAATTAATCCCGAAGGTAGATGTAGAGGTAGCGTGCCGACGGCAATCACGTCGACTTTGGAACCATTTCCCACGCGCATCGTCACCTCATCCTTAGCCAGTGTTTGCTTAATCCGTAGTCCCTGTTTCGAGTTGCAAATATTAGCAACAGAACCAGTATCAAATATCCAGGTGCTACTGCGAGCTCTGGTAAGGTACACATAAATAACATGTATATCACATATACCTTTGTTCTCCTTGCCATCCTTCTTATCCACCAAATACTTGGGGCAGTTCCGCTTCCAGTGACCAGTTTGTTTGTAGTAGAAGCACTCAGTCTCGGGCTTAGGTCCAGACTTGGGTTTCTTCTCCTGAGCAGCAACTTGTTTGTTGTTCTTCTTGAAGTTCCCATTCTTCTTCCCTTTGCCTTTTTTTGAAACTGGCGGTCTTATTGACCATCAACACTTGATGCTCCTTTTTGATTTCTACCTCCGTAGCCTTTAGCATTGCAAAGAGCTCGAGAATTGTCTTATTCATCCCTTGCAGATTATAGTTCATCACGAAGCTTTTGTAGCTTGGTGGTAGTGATTGAAGAACTCTGTCAATGACACTATCAACAGGAAGATTAACTCCCAGTTGAGTCAAGTGATTATGATACCCAGACATTTTGAGTATATGCTCACTGACAGAACTATTCTCCTCCATCTTGCAGCTATAGAACTTATTGGAGACTTCATATCTCTCAATCCGGGCATTTGCTTGAAACATTAACTTCAACTCCTGGAACATCTCATATGCTCCATGACGTTCAAAATGTCGTTGAAGCCCCGGTTCTAAGCCGTAAAACATGTCACACTGAACTATCGAGTAGTCATATGCTTTGTTCTCCCAGGTGTTCATAACATCTGGTGTTGCTCCTGCAGCAGGTTTGGCACTTAGTGGTGCTTCCAAGACGTAATTCTTCTATGCAGCAATGAGGATAATACTCAAGTTACGGACCCAGTCCGTGTAATTGCTACCATCATCTTTCAACTTTGCTTTCTCAAGGAACGCATTAAAATTCAACGGAGCAACAACACGAGCCATCTATCTACAACAAACATAGACATGCAAAATACTATCAGGTCCTAAGTCCATGATAAATTTAAGTTCAATTAATCATATTACTAAAGAACTCCCACTTAGATAGACATCCCTCTAATCATCTAAGTGATCACGTGATCCAAATCAACTAAACCATAACCGATCATCACGTGAAATGGAGTAGCTTTCAATGGTGAACATCACTATGTTGATCATATCTACTATATGATTCATGCTCGACCTTTCGGTCTCAGTGTTCCAAGGCCATATCTGCATATGCTAGGCCCGTTAAGTTTAACCTGAGTATTCTGCGTGTGCAAAACTAGCTTGCACCCGTTGTAGATGGACGTAGAGTTTATCACACCCGATCATCACCTGGTGTCTGGGCACGATGAACTTTGGCAACGGTGCATACTCAGCGAGAACACTTTTATCTTGAAATTTAGTGAGAGATCATCTTATAATGCTACCATCAATCAAATAAAAATAAGATGCATAAAAGATAAACATCACATGCAATCAATATAAGTGATATGATATGGCCATCATCATCTTATGCTTGTGATCTCCATCTCCGAAGCACTGTCATGATTACCATCGTCACCAGTGCGACACCTTGGTCTCCATCATAGCATCGTTGTCGTCTCGCCAACTATTGCTTCTATGACTATCGCTACCTCTTAGTAATAAAGTAAAGCAATTACAGGGCGATTGCATTGCATACAATAAAGCGACAACCATAAGGCTCCTGCCTTTTGTCGATAACTCGGTTACAAAACATGATCATCTCATACAATAAAATATAGCATCATGTCTTGACTATACCACATCACAACATGCTCTGCAAAAACAAGTTGGACGTCCTCTACTTTGTTGTTGCAAGTTTTATGTGGCTGCTACGGGTTGAGCAAGAACCGTTCTTACCTACGCATCAAAACCACAATGATAGTTTGTCAAGTTAGTGCCGTTTTAACCTTCTCAAGGACCGGGCGTAGCCACACTTGGTTCAACTAAAGTTGGAGAAACTGACACCCGCCAACCACCTGTGTGCAAAGCATGTCGGTAGAACCAGTCTCGCGCAAGCGTACGCGTAATGTCGGTCCGGGCCGCTTCATCCAACAATACCGCTGAACCAAAGTATGACATGCTGGTAAGCAGTATGACTTGTATCGCCCACAACTCACTTGTGTTCTACTCGTGCATATAACATAGACGCATATAACCAGGCTCTGATACCACTATTGTGGAACGTAGTAATTTCAAAAAAAATCCTATGCACACGGAAGATCATGGTGATGCATAGCAACGAGAGGGGAGAGTATGTAGAACGAAAGCGGAAGCATTAGCAGAACGCGGTTGATGTAGTCGTACGTCTTCACGATCCGACTGATCAAGTCCCAAACGTACGACACCTCCGAGTTTTGCACACGTTCAGCTCGATGACGTCCCTCGAACTCTGATCCAGCCGAGCTTTGAGGGAGAGTTCCGTCAGCACAACGGCGTGGTGATGATGTTGATGTTCTACTGTTGTAGGGCTTCACCTAAGCACCGCTACAATATTATCGAGGTTGACTATGGTGGAGAGGGGCACCGCACACAGATAAAAAGATCCAAGAGATCAATTGTTGTGTCTATGGGGTGCCCCTCTCCTCCGTATATAAAGGAGGGGAGGAGAGGGCCGGCCAATGTAATGCCCTGGATACAACTTTCCATATTTGTAACTCCGACTCTTGCCTTTTCTGGAGATGCGATATGATTTTCCCTTCATGGTTGGGTTTTGTTTTCGTTTTGCATTTTGTTCATGTCATGCATTTCATATCATGTCATCATGTGCATCGCATTTGCATACGGGTTTGTCTCATGCATCCGAGCATCTTCCCCGTTGTCCGTTGTGCAATCTGACACTCCTACATGCACCGGCGCACCCCTCTTGCCTCTTTTCGTGAGCGGGTGTTAAACGCTTTGGGAATGGACCAAGATTTGCCAAGTGGCCTTGGTACACCACCGGTAGACCGCCTGTCAAATTTTGTGCCATTTGGAGTCCGTTTGATGCTCCAACGGTTAGCCAAGTAACCGCAAAGGCCTCGTGTTTGTTGCAGCCCAACACCCCTTCAAAACGGCCCAATAACCCATTTAAACCACTTCTATGTCCTCCGTCGTTGGATCACGATCGTGTGGGCGAAAACTACACCTCATTTGAACACTCCTACCTGCTCCTACCTATAAATATGTGCCCCTCTCCAAAATTCGCGGTATAACCCTAGCCTTCTTCATCCACCACGCATCCGGACGCGTCCGCGCCGCGCCGGACATGTCCACCACTGCCGCCACATCGCTCTGGCCAATGAGAGGCCACCACGTCACCCCGCCGCCACTCCCCTCCAACCGCACGCCGCCACCTGTCCCTCTCTCTTCTCCAACCGCGCCGCCACCCGTGAAGCCCGGGCGCGGCCCGCCCGAGCCCATCCAGCCATGCCGCCGGCCCGCGCCTGCCTCGTCGCCCAATGCCCCGCCTCTTCGCCGGTGCCCGAGCCCCGCTCCGCCGCCTAGGAGCTCGCCGGAGCACCCCTGCCTCGCCGCCTTCGCTCTGGCCACTGCCACCGACCGACCATGCCGCCCGCGAGCTCGCCAGGGTAGCACCGCCACCTCGCCTTACCGCCTCCCCGCACGCTGCTCCAAGCCACCGGAGTCGTCGTTGTCCTCTCCTCACCAGCTCCCGCGTCGCCTCTCGTCGGAGCTCCCTCGAGCTCGCCGGAGCTCCTCTCCGGTCTGATCCGGAGAAGATGGATCAGATCCACCCATCCATCCAACCAAACGGCACAGCTCCTTCCCCGGATCTCTCCATCCTGCACCGCGTCGTCCAGTTTCCCGGATGTTGAAATTCCACTAAGTCTTTTTTGCAACATATTTTATGCCCTGTTCATTGCCTCATATCTCCATGACTGAAGCTCCGTTTCATGCATATGATATACCAAAATGTTCATTGAGTGATGCTATTCATTTCATTGCATTGTGGCATGCGTGTTTGAGTTCATATTGATGCCCAAATCATTGATGCAAGAGTGCTATAAAATGTTTACTGTTGTTACTTATCATATCATGGTGATTTGTCATTTTTGCCACATTTGATGTGTGCTTCATATGGGCATGAGCTCTACATGTGTTTTGATCTATGCCATGCTATCTTCACAGGGGTGCTTGCCATGTATTTTTGTGATCTATGTGGTGACTATCACAAGCATGCAAACTAGGCTTTGTGATATTGCTGTTTTCAGTGACTTAGGATTTTGCTAAGTTCTTATCCTGCTGTTATTTTGATGCCATGTAAACTTGATGCTACAGTGAGATCCATGCTTGTTTTGAGTATCTTTAGTGAGGGTGTTTTGCACATATGGTTATGCTCTATCCATCCATGCCCCTGTTTGCAATTATGGAGTGTCCTAGCATGTCTTGTTCTTGCTCTACTTTTGCTATAAAATGTTCCTGGCAGATTGTTTACATAATCAATTTTGCCACGGTTGTTGCTAGTGATCCATGCATGCTATGAACTTGCTCTTGCCATGGTTAGCTTAATGAACTTTTTATCTTGCAGTAGGTATGTTTATTTTGTCATGCAATGCTTTTTGTGAGTGATTTGATCTCGCAATGATGCCTTCATAATTCTGTTTATGCCATGCTCTATTTTTCCGCTATGTATGAAACTGTTAATAAAACTTGCTATGTTTACATGGGTTCCATCATATCTTCTGTGCCTTTTTGGCTCATGATCAGTAAGGTATGTTTGTTCTATGCATTTAGTATATTCATGCCATGTCTTGTATTGCTATGATATGTTCTTGTATAATATTGTTTTCTTGCTCTAAACATGGCTTCCTGATGTTATTCCTGGCATGTTAGTATTTTTCACTGTCTGTGATGCTGATATCTTTTGAACTTTTTCCATGCTTGTTTGAACCTTCTCTTGTGTGATTTAGCTATAGCCCAGTGTTCATGTTTTGTCAAGCATCTGGAGTACATCACTGCCATATGCCTTGTTGATATGTTGAGATGCAGTAGTTTAGTTCCTTGTTGCATTCTAGATGGCATCGTGCTGTTAATCGTAGAATTGCCCCATTCTTGTTTTGCTTGCCATTTGCAAACCGTGAATCTGATTCCGGTGATCTTTATATCATTTTCTAGCGAAATCATCTCATCTTTCCAGCGGCATGCTTGGTTTGCCAAGTTGACGCATTGATCATTCTTCCCTTCCGGAGCACGCATATGCATTGCATATCACATCACGCATATCACGCCATGTGTTGCATCATGTTGCTTGTGCATTGCACCATGATTTATTGCTGGTCCTTTGCTTGTGTTATTGCTTTGGGTAGAGCCAAGAGACGAGTACGTGACTGAGGAACCTATCGAGTACGCTTACGAGGATCAAGCTTTCGGTAACTCCGAGAACTTTGCAGGCAAGATAACCATACCCTCGAAATCACTTCTATCTTTGCTTGCTAGTTGTTCGCTCTATTGCTATGCGGCTCTACCCACCACTTGCTATATCATGCCTCCCATATTGCCATGTCAAGCCTCTAACCCACCATTCCTAGCAAACCGTTGTTTGGCTATGTTACTGCTTTTGCTCATCCCCTCTTATAGCGTTGCTAGTTGCAGGTGAAGCTGAAGTTTGATCCATGTTGGATCCTAGATATGTTGGGATATCACAATATCTATTATTTTAATTAATGCATCTATATAATTGGTAAAGGGTGGAAGGCTCGGCCTTATGCCTGGTGTCTTGTTCCACTCTTGCCACCCTAGTTTCCGTCATACCGGTGTTATGTTCCTTGATTTTGCGTTCCTTACACGGTTGGGTGTTATGGGTACCCCTTGACAGTTCGCTTTGAATAAAACTCCTCCAGCAAGGCCCAACCTTGGTTTTACCATTTGCCTCACCACCACCTATACTTTTCCCTTGGGAGTCACGCTCAGGAGGGTCATCTTTATTTTAACCCCCCGGGCCAGTGCTTCTCTAAGTGTCGGTTCGAACCGAGTAGACTGTGGGGCCACCTCGGGGAAACTTGAGGTTTGGTTTTACTCGTAGGATGTCTCATCTGGTGTTGCCCTGAGAACGAGATATGTGCAGCTCCTATCGGGATGTTGGCACATCGGGCGGTCTTGCTAGTCTTTTTTACCATAGTCAAAATGTCTTGTAACCGGGATTCCGAGTCTGATCGGGTCTTCCTGGGAGAAGGAATATCCTTCATTGACCGTGAGAGCTTGTGATGGGCTAAGTTGGGACACCCCTGCAGGGTTTTAACTTTCGAAAGCCATGCCCGCGGTTATGGGCAGATGGGAATTTGTTAATATCTGGTTGTAGAGAACTTGACATTTAACTTAATTAAAATGAATCAACCACATGTGTAGCTGTGATGGTCTCTTTTCGGCGGAGTCCGGGAAGTGAAGACGGTTCTTGTGTTATGCTTGAACGTAAGTAGCTTCAAGATCACTTCCTGATCACTTATAGCTTCTCGACCGTGCGTTGCTTCTATTCTCGCTCTTATTTGCATAAGTTAGCCACCATATATGCTTAGAGCTTGTTGCAGCTCCACCCCACTACCCTTTCCTACCCATAAGCTAAAATAGTCTTGATCTCGCGGGTGTGAGATTGCTGAGTCCTCGTGATTCACAGATACTTCCAAACAGTTGCAGGTGCCGATGATACCAGCGCAGGTGATGCAATCAAGCTCAAGTGGGAACTCGATGAAGATCTCGGTTGTTCTTATTTGTCTTTTCTGGTTGATCAGTAGTGGAGCCCAGTTGGGACGATCGGGGATCTAGTATTTGGGTTTGTCTTCTTTTATTTTGGTTCCGTAGTCGGACCTCGATTGTATTCCGGATGATGTATGGTTTATTTATGTATTGTGTGATGTGGCGATTGTAAGCCGACTCTTTATCCCTTTCTTATTCAGTACATGGGATGTGTAAAGATTACCCCTCTTGCGACATGCCAGCCATGCGGCTATGCCTCTAAGTTGTGCCCCGACATGTGGGAGATATAGCCGCATTTTGGGTGTTACAAGTTGGTAGTCAAAGCCATCCCCGACTTAGGAGCCCCCTGCTTGCTCGAATCGCTGACGTTGTTGAGTCTAGAAAAAATATTTTGAGACTTATGATTATATATATCGGAGAGTAGGATTCTTTTTACTCCCTAGTCCCTTCGTTGCTCTGGTGAGGCCTCGTGACATAGAAGTTTTGACTCTTCTCTACTCAAATTTCACTAAATTTTTTTAGGATCACGCGGGTATCTTGGAATCGTTCTGATGGTTTTATGACGAGAACATTGTTCTTGGTGCCTCCTGACATTTAGGGGTTGTGGCAGTGTCCCGGGGAGTTGAGCTCTGAGGTGTTGTCGTCACAATTTTATAGTTGTAGTTCTGGAATACCTGAGTTCGCCGACATCTAAAATCTCTTTTATGCAGTTGTTGGTGAGATAACCTCGACGCAACCCAGTACTGGGGCGGGAGTTTGAGAGTATTGCCATAACTTGTATAACGAATGCTTTTCGAAGGTTGAGGTACACAATTTCCGAAGGTTTCTTGGTTATGTGTTGAAGGATGAATACAACTGGATGTAGGAATTGCTAGTTTGGGTGAGATATTATGCTTCCCCTGTATCCCCAACACCTGATTGCATAACCAGAAAGTTTTGGGAGTTTATAAGTGGGAATTCAAGTATATCGTAGGATATCTTTCCAATAGACACATGATACGATATCTGATGTACCATATGTTTGTTTCCAGTTTATCCTGCAAACCAAATCCTTGTTTTTGTTTTTAGTTTGTGCAATTCGAGTTGCTTCGAAGTCAAATGTTGATTTCATACCTTGCCTAAGCGGTATTCTCATATTTGTATGTGAATACTAATCCTTCATGATACTCGAGATTGTCATGTTAATTCTTTTCCAACTGGCGTGTTTCTCTTCAAGTGGATCTGATCATTTTCAACATCCGCAAGATCAATTCTAAGTTCTCTCAATGGTGTTTGTTTCATCCGTCCCAAGATGCTTTTGTTTTACCCACCCTCCCACCCTTTTTCTTCAAGGACTCAGACTTCTTAATCAAGTATCCTTTTTATTGATGTGAAGTCTCTCCATTCTTTTCCGTCAATGTTCTTATCCGGTGATTCTCAGGAAGATACTAAGGAAGCTTCAAGTTCATCATTCTCCGTTATCTTTCTTCTCCGGTGGATTCAACTCAAGCTTTGTTGATCATATCCTTCCAACGGTTCAAATGTTTTCTCATGATGGTGCACCTCTTAATCATCAATTTCTCGCTATTCATTTGTTCCGGAGTGCTCAAGATATCTCGAAGATTCGTGTTACCACTCTGCCTTCGTTCAAGCTCTTTCGAGGATGTTATCTCATTCAAGCCATTTAAATCAATCGGCGCAATCTCCCTTTCAAGTAATCATTAAACAGTGTTTCTTTTGAGTGGGCCCTAACCCACAGGTCTTTTCCCAGGATCTTACCTAACTCTTCTAATTCTTTCTGGAGTGATTTTCAAATTCATTTCAAAGTTTGACGTAAGAATGAATTATCATCAGTCAAATGTCCTTCTCTAAGATCTTTCAAATTCTTTTCATCGTTGGTTCAACCTTTCTAATTTTCATTCCGGAGTGTCCCAACAATTCTTGATGGTGTTTCTCGTCACCATTCTCGGATTTTGAAGACCGAAGAAGAGTTTCCTCCAAATCATACCCATTCTCTTGATGATTCATGGTTCTAGCTTGACGCCATCCTCTCATTATTGCTTTCGATTCTGAGAATTCTTTTCACCAATTCGGTGCAATTCAAGAGTCTTTTCAGTTTGATTCTCCGGAGTCCATCATTTCGGGCTTATTCATTCTCAGCTTTCAGTTCTCGCTCTCCAAATCATACCGGTGCATCATTCAAGAATTCTCTTATCAGCTCGTGATCTCTTCGTTCACTTGTATCAAAAACCCTGAAGTATCTTCGTTCATTCTCCAATTATTCCCGGTGAATTGTGTCTTTGCTACTTTCTTTTTCAATTCTTATGGTGGTCTGTTCAAAGATTCTTCTTCCTTCATTATCATATCAATTCATTTGTTGTTTCCAAATCCTACCGGTGGTCCATTGAGTTTACGCTATATCTCTCCTTTATCTTTCCAATCAGAATGAGTAGTATGCCAAATCCGTTGCTTGTCATCAAGTTAATTAATGAAGGATAAGCATAATGTAATTCTTATTCTTATTTCATCGAGTATATTCAAGTCCTTATTCTGGAGGCTAACCAAATTCTCGTTTTCAATTGTTCATCTTTCTTTTCCTGAGTTCCATGTTTTCTCGGTTATATCATTTCAAAGCTTCATCTAATCATTGCAAGGCCTCAATCTTATTCTTTTCATCCTTCACTTCTTTTGATCGTTCTTTTATTACCGGAGTTTTTCATGCAGGTTCTACATTGTGGTTCATCAAGGATTTAATTTCTTCTCGAAGTGTTCATCGAGATTCTATTCAGAGGAGCTCAAGTATTCTTCATCTTGCATTCCGATGTGAAATTCCTTCTACCTTATCTTTTTAGGTGGTGCTATGTCATTCTTGACAATTTCCCTTCGTGTTTCATGATTCGCAAGTTGTTAAGAATGAGATATTTAAACCCACCAATCTCTTCATTGGAGTTATCTTGGGTTATATTTCACCTAAAGCTTTCCCTAAGGATTGTTGCTATTTATGGTGCTTATAAATGATCCAAGTTTTTCTCCTATCCTCTTGGCGGAAGGAGTTGTCATCTCCTTATTGACGTCAATCTAATCTATTGTTTTCGTTAGTGGCATAATTTCACCTCATAATTTTGAGACGTTTTCCATAAGCCCACTACAAGTTTATTTGTTTCGTTGTTGGTTTTCCAACAACTCCGTTATAACCTTCTTGGAAGGGTGCTCTCCAAGCTCTTTTGTGGCAGAAGTTGGCATTTTCTTCTCCATTCTTTTATTCCAATGATCTATCTTCTATTCTCTCTTCCGGAGGCATTTTAATGTTGCTATCATCACTCATCATCTCGAAGTATGAGGATCGTGTTCTTTTCATGCTTATCCATTTAACCGGAGTGTTGTGCCCTCTGCTCAAGTTCTTTTCATCTTTTCAAGTCTTGCATCTATTTTAAACCGGAGTGTTGTCCGAATTTGTTCTTCCTTGTTCCTCTTTTCTAATGGAGTGTTTTCAACTTCATTCATCTCCGATGTATTCTTTTCTCAAAATTGTTTAACATCTCAAGGTTCTTTGGTTTCACTCGTTTGTCAAAGAAGCAATTTTATTTTACCTCTTCTCTTCCTCTTCCGTTTTCCCTTCGGTGCCATCCTAGATCTCGGGACGAAATCCTCTCGTAGTGGTGGAGTGTTGTAACGCCCCGGATACAACTTTCCATATTTGTAACTCCGACTCTTGCCTTTTCCGGAGATGCGATATGATTTTCCCTTCGTGGTTGGGTTTTGTTTTCGTTTTGCATTTTGTTCATGTCATGCATTTCATATCATGTCATCATGTGCATCGCATTTGCATACGGGTTCATCTCATGCATCCGAGCATCTTCCCCGTTGTCCGTTTTGCAATCCGACACTCCTACATGCACCGGCGCACCCCTCTTGCGTCTTTTCATGAGCGGGTGTTAGATGTTATCGGAATGGACCGAGATTTTTCAAGTGGCCTTGGTACACCACCGGTAGACCGCCTGTCAAATTTCGTGCCATTTAGAGTCCGTTTGATGCTCCAACGGTTAACCGGGTAACCACAAAGGCCTCGTGTTTGTTGCAGCCCAACACCCCTCCAAAACGCCCCAATAACCCATTTAAACCACTTCTATGTCCTCTGTCGTCGGATCACGATCATGTGGGCGAAAACTACACCTCATTTGAACAATCCTACCTCCTCCTACCTATAAATATGTGCCCCTCTCTGAAATTCGTGGTCTAACCCTAGTCTTCTTCGTCCACCGCGCCGGACATGTTCACCGCCGCCGCCACGTCGCTCTGGCCAATGAGAGGCCGCCACGTCACCCCGCCGCCGCTCTCCTCCAACCGCACGCCGCCACCTGTCCCTCTCTCTCCTCCCACCGCGCCGCGGCTCGCCCGAGCCCATCAGGCCGTGCCGCCGGCCTGCGCCTGCCCCGTCGCCCAACGCCCCGCCTCCTCGCCGGCGTTCGCCGTCCGCGCCGCCCGCGCCCATCTCCGGCGGCCGGAACCCCGCCGGAATCCCGCTGCTCCGCCGCCTGAGCTTCCCCGCCGCCATGCCACCCGCCGTCACACGCCCCTGTGCCGGCGCCCGAGCCCCGCTCCGCCGCCTAGGAGCTCGCCGGAGCGCCCCTGCCTCGTCGCCGTGGCTCCAGCCACCACCACTGACTGACCACGCTGCCTATGAGCTCGCCAGGGTAGCGCCGCCACCTCGCCTTGCCGCCTCCCCGCACGCTGCTCCAAGCCACCGGAGTCGTCGCTGTCCTCTCCTCACCGGCTCCCACGTCGCCTCTCCACGGAGCTCCTCTCTGGTCGGATCCGGAGAAGATGGATCAGATCCACCCATCCATCTAACCAAACGTCGCAGCTCCTTCCCCGGATCTCTCCATCCCGCACCGCGTCGTCTAGTTGTTGGGGAACGTAGTAATTTCAAAAAAATTTCCTACGCACACGCAAGATCATGGTGATGCATAGCAACGAGAGGGGAGAGTGTTGTCTACGTACCCTCGTAGACCGACAGCAGAAGCGTTAACACAACACGGTTGATGTAGTCGTACGTCTTCACGACCCGACCGATCAAGCACCGAAACTACGGCACCTCCGAGTTTTAGCACACGTTCAGCTCGATGACGATCCCCGGACTCCGAGCCAGCAAAGCGTCGGGGAAGAGTTCCGTCAGCACGACGGCATGGTGACGATCTTGATGTTCTATCGTCGCAGGGCTTCGCCTAAGCACCGCTACAATATTATCGAGGATTATGGTGGAAGGGGGCACCGCACATGGCTAAGAAAAGGATCACATGGATCAACTTGTGTGTCTTTGGGGTGCCCCCTGCCCCCATATATAAAGGAGCAAGGGGGAGGCCGGCCGTCCCTTGTGGGCGCACCAAGGAGGAGTAGGATTCCTACTCCTAGTTGGAGTAGGTTTCCACCTTTCCTAGTCCAACTAGGAGAAGGGGGGAAAGGGGGGAAGAGGGGAAGGAAGGGAGAGAGGGGCCGCGCCCCAAACCCCTTGTCCAATTCGGACTGGGCTTGGGAGGGGCGTGCGCCACCTCCTGGTCCTTCCCACTAAGGCCCATTAAGGCCCATTGCTTCTTCCTCGTATTCCCGTAACTCCCTGGTACCTCCGAAAATACCCGAATCACTCGGAACCTTTCCGATGTCCGAATATAGTCGTCCAATATATCAATCTTTACGTCTCGACCATTTCGAGACTCCTCGTCATGTCCCTGATCTCATCCGGGACTCCGAACTCCTTCGGTACATCAAAACTCATAAACTCATAATATAACTGTCATCGAAACCTTAAGCGTGCGGACCCTACGGGTTCGAGAACAATGTAGACATGACCGAGACACGTCTCCGGTCAATAACCAATAGCGAAACCTGGATGCTCATATTGGCTCCCACATATTCTACGAAAATCTTTATTGGTCAGACTGCATAACAACATACGTTGTTCCCTTTGTCATTGGTATGTTACTTGCCCGAGATTCGATCGTCGGTATCTCAATACCTAGTTCAATCTCGTTACCGGCAAGTCTCTTTACTCGTTTCGTAATACATCATCTTGCAACTAACTCATTAGTTGCAATGCTTGCAAGGCTTATGTGATGTGCATTACCGAGAGGGCCCAGAGATACCTCTCCGACAATTGGAGTGACAAATCCTAATCTCGAAATACGCCAACCCAACATTTACCTTTGGAGACACCTGTAGAGCTCCTTTATAATCACCCAGTTACGTTGTGACGTTTGGTAGCACACAAAGTGTTCCTCTGACAAATGGGAGTTGCATAATCTCATAGTCATAGGAACATGTATAAGTCATGAAGAAAGCAATAGCAACATACTAAACAATCGGGTGCTAAGCTAATGGAATGGGTCATGTCAATCACATCATTCTCCTAATGATGTGATCCCGTTAATCAAATAACAACACTTTGTTTATGGTTAGGAAACATAACCATCTTTGATTAACGAGCTAGTCAAGTAGAGGCATACTAGTGACACTCTGTTTCTCTATGTATTCACACATGTATTATGTTTCCGGTTAATACAATTCTAGCATGAATAATAAACATTTATCATGAAATAAGGAAATAAATAATAACTTTATTATTGCCTCTAGGGCATATTTCCTTCAGCCTCCCATTTGCACTAGAGTAAATAATCTAGTTCACATCGCCATGTGATCTAACATCAATAGTTCACATCTTTATGTGGTTAACACCCATAGTTCACATCGATATGTGACCAACACCCAAAGGGTTTACTAGAGTCAGTAATCTAGTTCACATTGCTATGTGATTAACACCCAAAGAGTACTAAGGTGTGATCATGTTTTGCCTGTGAGAGAAGTTTAGTCAACGGGTCTGCCATATTCAGATCTGTAAGTATTTTGCAATTTTCTATGTCTACAATGCTCTGCACGGAGCTACTTTAGCTAATTGCTCCCACTTTCAATATGTATCCAGATGAAGACTAAGAGTCATCCAGATCAGTGCCAAAACTTGTATCGACGTAACCCTTTTACGACGAACCCTTTTTGTCATGTCCATAATCGAGAAACATATCCTTATTCCATTAAAGATAATTTTGACCGCTGTTCAGTGATCTACTCCTAGATCACTATTGTACTCCCTTGCCAAAATTAGTGTAGGGTATACAATAGGTCTGGTACACAGCATGGCATACTTTATAGAACCTATGGCCAAGGCATAGGGAATGACTTCATTCTCATTCTATTTTCTGCCGTGGTCGGGCTTTGAGTCTTACTCAACTTCACACCTTGTAACACAGGCAAGAATTCTTTCTTTGACTGTTCCATTTTGAACTACTTCAAAATCTTGTCAAGGTATGTACTCATTGAAAAAACTTATCAAGCGTCTTGATCTATCTCTATAGATCTTGACGCTCAATATGTAAGCAGCTTCACCGAGGTTTTCTTTGAAAAAAATCCTTTCAAACACTCCTTTATGCTTTGCAGAATAATTCTACATTATTTCCGGTCAACAATATGTCATACACATATACTTATCAGAAATGCTGTAGTGCTCCCACTCACTTTCTTGTAAATACAGGCTTCACCGCAAGTCTGTATAAAACTATATTCTTTGATCAACTTATCAAAGCGTATATTCCAACTCCGAGATGCTTGCACCAGTCCATAGATAGATCGTTGGAGCTTGCATATTTTTTTAGCACCTTCAGGATTGACAAAACCTTCTAGTTGTATCATATACAACTCTTCTTTAAATCCATTAAGGAATGTAGTTTTGTTTATCCATTTGCCAGATTTCATAAAAAAATGCGGCAATTGCTAACATGATTTGGACAGACTTAAGCATCGCTACGAGTGAGAAAATTTCATCATAGTCAACACCTTGAACTTTGTCAAAAACCTTTTTCGACAAGTCTAGCTTTGTAGGTAGTAACACTACTATCAGCGTCCGTCTTCCTCTTGAAGATCCATTTATTTTCTATGGCTTGCCGATCATCGGGCAAATCCATCAAAGTCCATACTTTGTTCTCATACATGATTCATATCTTAGATTTCATGGCCTCAAACCATTTCGCGGAATCTGGGCTCACCATCACTTTTTCATAGTTCGTAGGTTCATCATGATCTAGTAGCATGACTTCCAGAACAGGATTACCGTACCACTCTGGCGCGGATCTTACTCTAGTTGATCTACGAGGTTCAGTAGTATCTTGTTCTGAAGTTTCATGATCATTATCATTAGCTTCCTCACTAATTGGTGTAGTTGTCACATAAACTGGTTTCTGTGATGTACTACTTTCCAATAAGGGAGCATGTACAGTTACCTCGTCAAGTTCTACTTTCCTCCCACTCACTTATTTCGAGAGAAACTCCTTCTCTAGAAAGGATCCATTCTCAGCAACAAACATCTTGCCTTCGGATCTGTGATAGAAGGTGTACCCAACATTTTTCTTTTGGGTATCCTATGAAGATGCACTTCTCCGATTTGGGTTTGAGCTTATCAGGTTGAAACTTTTTTACATAAGCATTGCAACCTCAAACTTTAAGAAACGACAGCTTAGGTTTCTTGCCAAACCATAGTTCATACGGTGTCGTCTCAACGGATTTAGATGGTGCCCTATTTAACGTGAATGCAGCTGTCTCTAATGCATAATCCCAAAATGATATTGGTAAATCGGTAAGAAACATCATAGATTGTACTATATCCAATAAAGTACGGTTATGACGTTCGGACACACCATTACACTGTGGTGTTCCAGGTGGCGTGAGTAGTGAAACTATTTCACATTGTTTTTAACTGAAGGCCAAACTCGTAACTCAAATATTTTACTTCTATGATCATATTGTAGAAACTTTTATTTTTGTTACGATGATTCTCCACTTCACTCTGAAATTCTTTGAACTTTTCAAATGTTTCAGACTTGTGTTTCATCAAGTAGATATACTCATATCTGCTCAAATCATCTGTGAAGGTCAGAAAATAATGATACTTGTCGCGAGCTTTAATATTCATTGGACCACATACATCAGTATGTATGATTTCCAACAAATCTGTTGCTCGCTCCATTGTTCCGGAGAACGGAGTTTTTAGTCATCTTGCCCATAAGGCATGGTTCGCAAGCACCAAGTGATTCATAATCAAATGATTCCAAAATCCCATCAGCATGGAGTTTCTTCATGCGCTTTACACCAATATGACCTAAACGGCAGTGCCACAAATAAGTTGCACTATCATTATTAACTTTGCATCTTTTGGTTTCAATATTATGAATATGTGTATCACTACGATCGAGATCCAATGAACCATTTTCATTGGGTGTGTAACCATATAAGGTTTTATTCATGTAAACAGAACAACAATTTATTCTCTTACTTAAATGAATAACCGTATTACAATAAACATGATCAAATCATATTCATGCTCAACGCAAACACCAAATAACACTTATTTAGGTTCAACGCTAATCCCGAAAGTATAGGGATTGTGCGATGATGATCATATCAATCTTGGAACCACTTCCAACACACATCGTCACTTCACCCTTAACTAGTCTCTGTTTATTCTGCAACTCCCGTTTCGAGTTACTAATCTTAGCAACTGAACCAGTATCAAATACCGAGGGGTTGTTATAAACACTAGTAAAGTACACATCAATAACATGTATATCAAATATACTTATGTTCACTTTGCCATCCTTCTTATCCGCCAATCACTTGGGGTAGTTCCGCTTACAGTGAGCAGTCCCTTTGCAGTAGAAGCACTTAGTCTCAGGCTTAGGACCAGACTTGGGCTTCTTCACTTGAGCAGCAACTTGCTTGCTGTTTTTCTTGAAGTTCCCCTTTTTTCCTTTGCCCTTTTCTTGAAACTAGTGATCTTGTCAACCATCAACACTTGATGCTCTTTCTTGATTTCTACCTTCATCGATTTCATCATCATGAAAAACTCGGGAGTCGTTTTCGTTATCCCTTGCATACTATAGTTCATCACGAAGTTCTACTAACTTGGTGATGGTGACTAGAGAATTCTGTCAATCACTATCTTATCTGGAAGATTAACTCCCACTTGATTCAAGCGATTGTAGTACCCAGACAATCTGAGCACATGCTCACTAGTTGAGCGATTCTCCTCCATTTTTTTTCTATAGAACTTGTTGGAGACTTCATATCTCTCAACTCGGGTATTTTCTTGAAATATTAATTTCAACTCCTGGAACATCTCATATGGTCCATGACGTTCAAAACATCTTTGAAGTCCCGATTCTAAGCCGTTAAGCATGGTGCACTAAACTATCAAGTAGCCATCATATTGAGCCAGCCAAACGTTCATAACATCTGCATCTGCTCCTGCAATAGGTCTGTCACCTAGCGGTGCATCAAGGACATAATTCTTCTGTGCAGCAATGAGGATAAACCTCAGATCACGGATCCAATCCACATCATTGCTACTAACATCTTTCAACACAATTTTCTCTAGGAACATATCAAAATAAACATAGGGAAGCAACAACGCGAGCTATTGATCTACAACATGATTTGCAAAATACTACCAGGACTAAGTTCATGATAAATTTAAGTTCAATTAATCGTATTACTTAAGAACTCCCACTTAGATAGACATCCCTCTAATCCTCTAAGTGATCACGTGATCCAAATCAACTAAACCATGTCCGATCATCACGTGAGATGGAGTAGTTTCATTGGTGAACATCACTATGTTGATCATATCTACTATATGATTCACGCTCGACCTTTCGGTCTCTGTGTTCCGAGGCCATATCTATATAAGCTTGGCTCGTCAAGTATAACCTGAGTATTCTGCGTGTGCAACTGTTTTGCACCCGTTGTATTTGAACGTAGAGCCTATCACACTCGATCATCACATGGTGTCTCAGCACGAAGAACTTTCGCAACGGTGCATACTCAGGGAGAACACTTCTTGATAATTAGTGAGAGATCATCTTAAAATGCTACCGTCAATCAAAGCAAGATAGGATGCATAAAAGATAAACATCACATGCAATCAATATAAGTGATATGATATGGCCATCATCATCTTGTGCTTGTGATCTCCATCTTCGAAGCACCATCGTGATCACCATCGTCACCGGCGCGACACCTTGATCACCATCGTAGCATCGCTGTCGTCTCGCCAATCTTATGCTTCCACGACTATCGCTACCGCTTAGTGATAAAGTAAAGCATTACAGCGCGATTGCATTGCATACAATAAAGCGACAACCATATGGCTCCTGCCAGTTGCCGATAACTCGGTTACAAAACATGATCATCTCATACAATAAAATTTAGCATCATGTCTTGACCATATCACATCACAACATGCCCTGCAAAAACAAGTTAGACGTCCTATACTTTGTTGTTGCAAGTTTTACGTGGCTGCTATGGGCTTAAGCGAGAACCAATCTTACCTACGCATCAAAACCACAACGATAGTTTGTCAAGTTGGTGTTGTTTTAACCTTCACAAGGACCGGGCGTAGCCACACTCGGTTCAACTAAAGTTGGAGAAACTGTCACCCGCTAGCCACCTTTGTGCAAAGCACGTCGGGAGAACCGGTCTCGCGTAAGCGTACGCGTAATGTCGGTCCGGGCCGCTTCGTCCAACAATACCGCCGAACCAAAGTATGACATGCTGGTAAGCAGTATGACTTATATCGCCCACAACTCACTTGTGTTCTACTCGTGCATATAACATCAACACATAAAACCTAGGCTCTGATATCACTGTTGGGGAACGTAGTAATTTCAAAAAATTTCCTACGCACACGCAAGATCATGGTGATGCATAGCAACGAGAGGGGAGAGTGTTGTCTACGTACCCTTGTAGACCGACAGCGGAAGCGTTAGCACAACGCGGTTGATGTAGTCGTACGTCTTCACGGCCCGACCGATCAAGCACCGAAACTACGGCACCTCCGAGTTTTAGCACACGTTCAGCTCGATGACGATCCCCGGACTCCGATCCAGCAAAGCGTCAGGGAAGAGTTCCGTCAGCACGACGGCGTGGTGACGATCTTGATGTTCTATCGTCGCAGGGCTTCGCCTAAGCACCGCTACAATATTATCGAGGATTATGGTGGAAGGGGGCACCGCACACGGCTAAGAAAACGATCACGTGGATCGACTTGTGTGTCTTTGGGGTGCCCCCTGCCCCGTATATAAAGGAGCAAAGGGGAGGCCGGCCGGCCCTTGTGGGCGCGCCAAGGAGGAGTAGGATTCCTACTCCTAGTTGGAGTAGGTTTCCACCTTTCCTAGTCCAACTAGGAGAAGGGGGGAAAGGGGGGAAGAGGGGAAGGAAGGGAGAGAGGGGCCGTGGCCCAAACCCCTTGTCCAATCCGGACTGGGCTTGGGAGGGGCGCGCGCCACCTCCTGGTCCTTCCCACTAAGGCCCATTAAGGCCCATTGCTTCTTCCTCGTATTCCCGTAACTCCCCGGTACCTCCGAAAATACCCGAATCACTCGGAACCTTTCCGATGTCCGAATATAGTCGTCCAAGATATCAATCTTTACGTCTCGACCATTTCGAGACTCCTCGTCATGTCCCTGATCTCATCCGGGACTCCGAACTCGTTCGGTACATCAAAACTCATAAACTCATAATATAACTGTCATCGAAACCTTAAGCGTGCGGACCCTACGGGTTCGAGAACAATGTAGACATGACCGAGACACGTCTCCGGTCAATAACCAATAGCGGAACCTGGATGCTCATATTGGCTCCCACATATTCTACGAAGATCTTTATCGGTCATACCGCATAACAACATACGTTGTTCCCTTTGTCATCGGTATATTACTTGCCCGAGATTCGATCGTCGGTATCTCAATACCTAGTTCAATCTCATTACTGGCAAGTCTCTTTACTCGTTTCGTAATACATCATCTTGCAACTAACTCATTAGTTGCAATGCTTGCAAGGCTTATGTGATGTGCATTACCGAGAGGGCCCAGAGATACCTCTCCGACAATCGGAGTGACAAATCCTAATCTCGAAATACGCCAACCCAACATTTACCTTTGGAGACACCTGTAGAGCTCCTTTATAATCACCCAGTTACATTGTGACGTTTGGTAGCACACAAAGTGTTCCTCTGACAAACGGGAGTTGCATAATCTCATAGTCATAGGAACATATATAAGTCATGAAGAAAGCAATAGCAACATACTAAACGATCGGGTGCTAAGCTAATGGAATGGGTCATGTCAATCACATCATTCTCCTAATGATGTGATCCCGTTAATCAAATAACAACTCTCTGTTTATGGTTAGGAAACATAACCATCTTTGATTAACGAGCTAGTCAAGTAGAGGCATACTAGTGACACTCTGTTTGTCTATGTATTCACACATGTATTATGTTTCCGGTTAATACAATTCTAGCATGAATAATAAAAATTTATCATGAAATAAGGAAATAAATAATAACTTTATTATTGCCTCTAGGGCATATTTCCTTCACTAGTTTCCCGGAGGTTGAAATCCCACTAAGTCTTTTTTGCAACATATTTTATGCCTTGATCATTGCCTCATATCTCCATGACTGAAGCTCCGTTTCATGCATATGATATGTGAAAATGCTCCTCTTCATTTTATTCCATTCTGGCATGCTTGTTTGAGTTCATATTGATGCCCAAATCATTGATGCAAGAGTGCAATAAAATGTTTACTGCGGTTACTTATCATGTCATGGTGATTTGTCATTTTTGCCACATTTGACGTGTGCTTCATATGGGCATGAGCTCTACATGTGTTTTGATCTATGCCATTCTATCTTTACAGGGGTGCTTGCCATGTATTTTTGTGATCTATGTGGTGACTAGCACAAGCATGCAAACTAGGCTTCATGATATTGCTGTTTTCAGTGACTTAGGATTTTGCTAAGTCCTTATCCGGCTGTTATTTTGATGCCATGTAAACTTGATGCTACAGTGAGATCCATGCTTCTTTTGAGTATCTTAAGTGAGGGTGTTTTGGACATATGGTTATGATCTATCCAACCATGCCCCTATTTGCAGTTATGGAGTGTCCTAGCATGTCTTGTTCTTGCTCTACGTTTGCTATAAAATGTTTCTGGCACATTGTTTACATGTTAATCAATTTTGCCACGGTTGTTGCTAGTGATCCATGCTTGCTATGAACATGCTCTTGCCATGGTTAGCTTAATGAACTTGTTATCTTGCAGTAGGTATGTTTATTTTGTCATGCAATGCTTTGTGGTGAGTGATTTGAGCTCGCAAAGATGCCTTCATAATTATGTTTATGCCATGCTCTGTTTTTCTGCTAAGTCTGAAACTGTTAATAAAACTTGCTATGTTTACATGGGTTCCATCATATCTTCTGTGCCTTTTTGGCTGATGATTAGTAAGGTACTTTTGTTCTCTGCTTTTACTAGATTCATGCCATGCCTTCTATTGATATGATATGTTCCTGTATCATGTTGTTTTCTTGCTCTAAACATGGCTTCCTGATGTTATTCCTAGCATGTTAGTATTTTTCACTGTTTGTGATGCTGATATCTTTTGCACTTTTTCCATGCTTGTTTGAACCTGCTATTGTGTGATTTAGCCGTAGCTCAGTGTTCAAGTTTTGTCAAGCATCTTGAGTACATCACTTCCATATGCCTTGTTGATATGTTGAGATGCAGTAGTTCAGTTCCTTGTTGCATTCTAGATGGCATCGTGCTGTTAATCGCAGAATTGTGTCATTCTTGTTTTGCTTGCCATTTGCAAACCGTGCATCCGATTCTGGTGATCTTTATATCGTTTTATACCAAAATCATCTCATATTTCCAGCGGCATGCTTGGTTTGCCAAGTTGATGCCTTGATCATTCTTCCCTTCCGGAGCACGCATATGCATTGCATATCACATCTCGCATATCATGCCATGTGTTGCATCATGTTGCTTGTGCATTGCACCATGATTGATTGCTGGTCCTTTGCTTGTGTTCTTGCTTTGGGTAGAGCCGGGAGACGAGTATGTGACTGAAGAACCTGTTGAGTATGCTTACGAGGATCAAGCTTTCGGTAACTCTGAGAACTTTGCAGGCAAGATGACCATACCCTCGAAATCACTTCTATCTTTGCTTGCTAGTTGTTCGCTCTATTGCTATGCCGCGCTACCCACCACTTGATATATCATCCTCCCATATTTCCATGTCAAGCCTCTAACCCACCTTTCCTAGAAAATCATTGTTTGTCTATGTTACCGCTTTTCCTCATCCCCTCTTATAGCGTTGCTAGTTGCAGGTGAAGCTGAAGTTTGATCCATGTTGGATCATGGATATGTTGGGATATCACAATATCTATTATTTTAATTAATGCATCTATATACTTGGTATTTTGTTCCACTCTTGCCGCCCTAGTTTCCATCATACCGGTGTTATGTTCCTTGATTTTGTGTCCCTTACGCGGTTAGGTGTTATTGGGACCCCTTGACAGTTCGCTTTGAATAAAACTCCTCCAGCAAGGCCCAACCTTGGTTTTACCATTTGCCTCATCACCACCTATACTTTTCCCTTGGGAGTCTCGCTCCCGAGGGTCATCTGTATTTTAACCCCCCTGGCCAGTGCTTCTCTAAGTGTTGGTCCGAACCGAGTAGACTGCGGGGCCACCTCGGGGAAACTTGAGGTTTGGTTTTACTCATTGGATGTCTCATCCGGTGTTGCCCTAAGAACGAGATATGTGCAGCTCCTATCGGGATGTTGGCGCATCGGGCGATCTTGCTGGTCTTGTTTTACCATTGTCGAAATGTCTTGTAACCAGGATTTCGAGTCTGATCGGGTATTCCTGGGAGAAGGAATATCATTCGTTGACCGTGAGAGCTTGTGATGGGCTTAGCTGGGACACCCCCGCAGGGTTTGACCTTTCGAAAGCCGTGCCCGCGGTCATGGGCAGATGGGAATTTGTTAATATCCGGTTGTAGAGAACTTGACACTTAACCTAATTAAAATGAATCAACCACATGTGTAGCCGTGATGGTCTCTTTTCGGCAGAGTCCGGGAAGTGAACACAGTTCTTGTGTTATGCTTGAACGTAAGTAGGTTTAGGATCACTTCTTGATCACTTATAGCTTCTCGACCGTGCGTTGCTTCTCTTCTCGCTCTTATTTGCGTAAGTTAGCCACCATATATGCTTAGTGCTTGCTGCAGCTCCACCTCACTACTCTTTCCTACCCATAAGCTTAAATAGTCTTGATCTCGCGGGTGTGAAATTGCTGAGTCCTCGTGACTCACAGATACTTCCAAACAGTTGCAGGTGCCGATGAAACAAGTGCTGGTGATGCAATCAAGCTCAAGTGGGAGCTCGATGAAGATCTTGGTCGTTGTTATTTGTCTTTTCTGGTTGATCAGTAGTGGAGCCCAGTTGGGATGATTGGGGATCTAGCATTTGGGGTTGTCTTCTTTTATTTTGTTTCCTTAGTCGGACCTTGATTGTATTCTAGATGATGTATGGTTTATTTATGTATTGTGTGAAGTGGCGATTGTAAGCCGACTCTTTATCCCTTTCTTATTCAGTACATGGGATGTGTAAAGATTACCCCTCTTGTGACATGCCTACGATGTGGCTATGCCTCTAAGTCGTGCCCTGACACGTGGGAGATATAGCCGCATTGTGGGTGTTACAGCCAAGGGGAGGAGGCGCGCCCAAGGGGGGAGTCCTACTCCCATCCTCCTTTTCGTATTTGGAGATGGAGAGGGAAGGAAGAGGAAGGAGGGAGGAAGGAAAGGGGGGCTGTAACACCCTCGATGTGACTATATCTCCCACGTGTCGAGGCATGACTTAGAGGCATAATCGCATTGAAGGCATATGTCGCAAGTAAGGCAATCTTCACAACATCCCATGTAATATAAATAATAAAGGGGAGATAACATAGTTGGCTTACACTCGCCACGTCAATCAAGGTACATAAATAACATTACATCATCCAAACACTCATGGCCCGACTACGACGCCAAAATAAAAGATAACCCAACATGCAACACGGTCCCGATCACCCCCAACTGGGCACCACTACTGATCATCAGGAAAGGAAACATAGTATCGTTGAGAGTCTTCGTCGAACTCCCACTTGAGCTCCAGCGCGTCATCTGGAGTGGAAACATCAGGCCCTGGATCTGGTGTAATAGTAATCTGTGAGCCACAGGGACTCAGCAATCTCGCACCCTTCGGGATCAAGACTATTTAATCTTATAGGTAGGGCAAGGTAAATATGTGGAACTGCAGCAAGCGACTAGCAAATATGGTGGCTATCATGTTCGCAAAAGATAGCGAGAAGAGGAGGCAAAGCGCGAGCGAGAAACTAGAGAGCAACCTGCGCAAACATTACTCCAACACCGTGTTCACTTCCCGGACTCCGCCGAGAAGAGTCCATCACGGAAACTCACACTGTTGATTCGTTTTAATTAAGTTAAGGTTCACGTTATCTACAACCGGACATTAACAAATTACCATCTGCCCATAACCGCGGGCACGGCTTTCGAAAGTTCAAAACCCTACAGGGGAGTCCCAACTTAGCCCATGACAAGCTCTCACGGTCAACGAAGGAATAGACCTCCTCCCAAGACGTTCCGATCAGACTCGGTATCTTGGTTCTTCAAGACACTTCGACAGGTTAAAACAAGACCAGCAACACTGCCCGAATGTGCCGACAAATCCCGATAGGAGCTGCACATATCTCGTTCTCAGGGCACACTCAAATGAGCTCTCCATACAACTAAAACCAAACCTCGAGTTTCCCCGAGGGGGCGCTGCACAGGACTCTAGTTTGGACCAACACTCAGAGGAGCACTGGCCCAGGGGGGGCTAAAATAAGATGACCCTCGGGCTCCGGAAACCCAAGGGAAAAAAAGGCTAGGTCGCAAATGGTAAAACCAAGGTTGGGCATTGCTGGAAAAGCTTTAATCAAGGCGAACTATCAAGGGGTTCCCATTATAACCCAACCGCGTAAGGAACGCAAAATCCGGGAACATAACACCGATATGGCGGAAACTAGGGCGGCAAGAGTGGAACAAAACACTAGGCGAGAGGCCGAGCCTTCCACCCTTTACCAAGTATATAGATGCATTAAGATAACATGGCAATATAATGATATCCCAAAAAGTAAATAAATGTTCCAACAAGGAACGGCCTCCAATCTTCACCTGCAACTAGCAACGCTATAAGAGGGGCTGAGCAAAGCGGTAACATAGCTAATCAACGGTTTGCTAGGACATGGTGGGTTAGAGGTTTGACATGGGAATTTGGGAGGCTTGAAAGCAAGTGGTAGGCATCGTAGCATTGGCATAGCAAAAGAGCGAGCAATCTAGCATAGCAAAGATAGTAGTGATTTCGAGGGTATGATCATCTTGCCTACAAAGTTGTTAGAATTGACTGGATCCTCGAAATCAAACTCAACGGGATCCTCGTTAGCGAACTCGTCTCCTGGCTCTACCTAAACAAGACAAACAAGCAACAAGGACACAATCAACCACGTGCAAGGATCAAACAATATGATGCAAGGATGGTATGCTATGCGGGATGCGATGCGGGATGCATATACAAGATGTGACAAGGAATGCATGAACCTGGCCTCAACATGGGAATCCAAGTGTGCCACTGGAAATATGAGATTAAATCGCTTGAAAACGATATAAAGAACGCCGGAATCGGAGTTACAGTTTGGAAATGGCAAGCAAATCAAATATGACACCGGTCTGCGATCTACAGCAAGTAGCCATCTAAATGCAATGAGATGAACATGCTACACCATCCAAACATGACAACAAAATACATGGAAGGGATGCATTCATGATGCTTAACAAAAGTCTAGCACTGAGCTACGGCCAAATCATCCATTAACACGTTCAAACAAGCATGGCAAAAATGCATATGGCAAACAGATTTCAGACTTAGTGAAATTAACACTTGTCTGGAATTTCAGATCAGGTAGCACTCTTCGGAGCAACATAACTACATGCTACAGGACCTGAACATGGCAAAGTAAAGCATGACATGGAGCTACTCAAAGAGCTTAACAAAAGTCCCTTAGTGACCTTGAGCCAAAAGGGATCAGAAAATACAATTGCAAGCATGCTGAAAACAGATATCAAGTAGGCATGTTTACGAGCTCGATGCACTCACCACAGAGCAAGTCATGGCAAGCTAAGCATACACCCATCAAGAATACATAAAATGCAAGATAGACATGTCAAGAACACTAGCATAGCATGCACGAATCAACTACAACGTCATCGGCAAAATCGCTAACAAGTAGACAATCTGCCCAGATTCACGAAGTAGCAAAAGTAGAGCTCGATTGACTCAAGCTAGGGTGCTCCATAATTGCAAAAAAAGACATGGATGGATAGAGAAATACAAAATTAACAAAATATCCTTACTGATCATCCTCAAAAGAGGCACGGATCACTAGGAAACAACATGAACATATGGCCATATGAGATAAGTCCCTGAAATCCGCATTACCAAGTGCCCCACTTTGCAAGCTTGTGCTAGTCACCACACACATCACAAAAATACATGGGTTTCACCTTTGGAAATATGGCAAAACCCTTAACAAAACATATGTAGAGCTCATGGGCATATCATGCACACAATAATCATGGCAAAAATGACAAATATCTAAATGGAGTAGCAGATCTGACAATTATCTCAAGTAGCCCTCTTCTAACAGCATTTTGGGCATCAAGATGAACTCAAATGAAAATGATGCATTGGAATGAAATGATGTACTCTCTGATATGAACATTTTGATATGCTATATGCCAAAAACGGAGCTACGGATGCAAAGTTACGATGCGATGAACATGGCAAGATAATTAGGGTTTCGGGGCAAAAAGTCAACCGAGGCAAATATCCCAGATCTAGATCCAGCCGGGCGCGCTTTACGAGGGTCACCGGGATCACTGTTCACCGGAGGGAGGAAGCTCGCCGGAGTAGAGGAAGGAGACCGGGACGGAGTGGCCGGCCAGGGAGGCGCCGGCGACGAGGTCGGCGGGGTCGGCGGCGGCCGGGCGCGCGGTGGCCGGCGAGGCGGCCGACGGGCTAGGCGGCGCGGCGGCCGGCGTCGAGTGGCAGGGTGGCCATCGGCGATGAGGCAAGGCAGGGCGGCGCCGGCGGACTCCGGCGGCGCGCGGAGGAGAGGAGCAGCGCGGGGCGCGGTGGAGGTGCGGCCCGGGAGGCGGTGGAGGAGGGCCGGCCACGGGCTTCCGCGGGCCGCGGCGGCGGCGGAGTGGGCGCCGGGCGGCGACCAACGGGAGAGGGCCACGTGGCAGCGGCGGGGCAGACTGGACGTGTCCGTCGGTGGCGGTTTTGTCCGCCGGCGGCGGGTGGAGATGGATCTGAGGTTAGGGATGGAGGGGATCCGGGATTTTTAGAAGGGGTTCTTTATATAGGCATAGAGGGAGCTAGGAGAGTCCAAATGAGGTGCAGTTTTCGGCCGCGCGATCGTGATCGAACGCTCTAGATGATGCAGAGGGTTTTGGTGGGTTTTGGGCCAACTTGGAGAGGTGTTGGGCTGCAACACACACGAGGCCTTTTCAGTCCCTCGGTTAACCATTGGAGTATCAAACGAAGTCCAAATGGTACGGAACTTGACAGGTGGTCTACCGGTAGTAAACCGAGGCCGCTTGGCAAGTCTCGGTCCAATCCGGAAATGTTTAATCCCCACACACGAAAGAAAGGTAGAAATGACCACCGGAGGAGAACGAAGCACCAGAATGCAAAACGGACAACGGGGAAAATGCTCGAATGCATGAGATGAACACGTATGCAAATGCAATGCACATGATGACATGATATGAGATGCATGACAATGATAACAACACACGGAGATAAAAACCCGAACCCGAGAAAACAAAATAACTTAACGCCGGAAACGGCAAGAGTTGGAATACATATTGGGAAAGTCATATCCGGGGTGTTACAGGGGCCGTCCCCCCTCCCAATTCGGATTGGGCTTGGGGGGGGGCTCCATTGCTCCTTTCCCCTCCTTTCCACTAAAGCCCATTAAGGCCCATATACCTCCCGGGGGGTTCCGATAACCCCCCGTTGCTCCCGTATTATCCCGATCTCACCCGGAACCATTCCGGTATCCAAATATAGTCGTCCAATATATCGATCTTTACGTCTCGAACATTTCGAGATTCCTTGTCATGTTCGTGATCACATCCGGGACTCCGAACTACCTTCGGTACATCAAAAACCATAAACTCATAATATAACCGTCATCGAACTTTGAGCGTGCGGACCCTACGGGTTCGAGAACTATGTAGACATGACCGAGACACATCTTCGGTCAATAAACAATAGCGGAACCTGGATGCTCATATTGGCTCCTACATATTCTACGAACATCTTTATCGGTCAAACCTCATAACAACATACGTTGTTCCTTTTGTCATCGGTATGTTACTTGCCCGAGATTCGATCATCGGTATCTCAATACCTAGTTCAATCTCGTTACCAGCAAGTCTCTTTACTCGTTCCGTAACACATCATCCCGAAACTAACTCTTTAGTTGCAATGCTTGCAAGGCTTAAGTGATGTATATTACTGAGTGGGCCCAGAGATACCTCTCTACAATAGGAGTGACAAATCCTAATCTCAATATACGCCAACCCAACAAATACTTTCAGAGACACTTGTAGAGCACCTTTATAATCACCCAGTTATGTTGTGACGTATGGTAGCACACAAAGTATTCCTCCGGTAAATGGGAGTTGCATAATCTCATAGTCATACGAACATGTATAAGTCATGAAGAAAGCAATAGCAACAAACTAAATGATCAAGTGCAAAGCTAACAGAATGGGTCAAGTCAATTAAATCATTCTCCTAATGATGTGATCTCGTTAATCAAATGACAACTCTTTGTCTATGGTTAGGAAACATAACCATCTTTGATCAACGAGCTAGTCAAGTAGAGGCATACTAGTGACACTCTGTTTGTGTATGTATTCACACATGTATCATGTTTCCGGTTAATACAATTCTAGCTTGAATAATAAACATTTATCATGATATAAGGAAATAACTAATAACTTTACTATTGCCTCTAGGGCATATTTCCTTCACATACATGCTAGACACCTAGGGTTTAGCCATTACGATCTCATGGTAGATCAACTCTTGTAACCCCTATACTCATCAAATTCAATCGAGCAGGACTTAAGGTTTTACCTCCATCAAGAGGGCCCAAACCTGGGTAAACATCGTGTCCCCTGCCTCCTGTTACCTCTGATCCATAGATGCATAGTTCGGGACCCCCTACCCGAGATCTGCCAGTTTTGACATTGACATTGGTGCTTTCATTGAGAGTTCCTCTGTGTCGTCGATAGAAGGATCAATGGCTCGCCTCATCATCAGCGACAAAATCACCTCTGGAAAAGCCCTAGTTCCTGGGCAGATCCTCTAGATCGGCAATTTCACCATAGGCGTCCGCCCGACCATAATGCCCGAATCGGCCCCCCGGATTGCCAAAAATCATCTCTGCATCAACCCCGAAAACATTGATAAGATGGACCCGACAGATGTTTCGTCTTTAAATGAACTGCTAGATTGCATCACTGTCCTGGGGGTCTCAACAGATTATGATCTGATCGGGCTTAAACCCGACCAGAGAGAAATCATATCCCCATCAGTCACCCACCTGGTGACCGTCGTGGAAGAGCAAGGTGAGGATACCGCTCCTCCCACGCTAAAAACAAACTATGTTCGGATCTCCGAGCTCGGCGAGCCGGATGCCCATCTTTGAGAAACTATCCATCCTCCGAACATAGAACCAGGTTTCGAGCCTAAAAACTCTCAGGACACTCCAGATCCTGGGCCATTAAACTCAGAAATTCTTCAAAACCCGGATTCCACAATGGGCCACGGGTCAGATTTAATCCCACCCGCCCACCATAAGCAATACTCTCCAAGCAATTCCGGTCCCCCGGACATATGCGATTTAATGTATATACGTCAGCAACCTCAGGAAACAGTCCATCACTTTTGACCTAGATTCCTACTTGTTAAAAACAAGATTAAAGATTGCTGCGACAACAACATGATCTCAGTATTTCGCAACAACTATATGGATGAGTGAAGCCTTAATGCCCTCAACCGCCGTCGCATACTGCACTTTGCAGATTTGGCACACATAGTGCAGAAGTACTGCGCAATGGAAAGCGCTTGGAAAACTCAGACAATCCGATGGGAACCGCCTGCCTTTAAGCCATCTCCCGGACAGGAAAAAAGGATGCACCCTCGCGGGGCACCTGGTCACCACCCCGTGGACAAGAAAATTAAGCCCTTTATGGGACATAGAACTGTCTTCGAGGAATGGCTGATTAGGCCCTGTTAAATACCCATGACACCGAATACCGAGCCAACGCACAGCCTATGGGCATGTTGGATACTCCGACAAGTGGCCAAGAGCGGCGTGGGTATCCTCACCAACACTACCCCAGAGAAGTACTCTTCAGAGGACGAAGATCTCAATGTACTCACAGTCTTTGAGACCTTCTCATCAAATAATCGGCGCAAAAGGGCGCTCCGCGACCTCGCCGAAGTCTGCCAAATAGCAGCAATAAACCCTTGGAACAATACGGCGGTTACTTTCAATGCTGATGACAAACCAAGGTCCCGCTCAGTCTGGGCACCAGCCGCTTTGGTCCTAAACCCAATTGTGGATGGCTTTCGGCTGACTAAAGTGTTAATGGACAGTGGCAGCCGACTGAACCTCATCTATGAGGACAGGCTCAATAAAATGCAAGTGGACAGGAGTCGCATTGAGCAGAGTAATATAACCTTTCGAGGCATTATACCCAGTCGGGAAGCAAGATGCTCGGGGAAAATCAAACTCGACGTGGTATTCGGCATGCCGAAGAACTATATGTCCGAATAGTTACTCTTCCATGTGTCACCTTTCAACAGCGGGTATCACGCCCTGCTAGGGCGAGACGGATTCACACGCTTTCAAGCTATACCCCATTAAGGGTATATGAAGCTCAAAATGCCCGGGCCTAATGGAGTTATCATTATTACCAGTGATCTAGACATAGCACTCCGCGCCGAAAACAAAACCGCCTCCCTAGCCCTCGTGGCAGTATCGGAGGCCCTCACGGCCAAAGAATTAACCACCTTATGTTCCACAGTTGACAGGGACGATGTAATACTCGATAAAGACCTAAGTCAACTTCCTTCAAACCAGCAGACGAAATAGTCAAATTTCAAGTTCACCTGACAGACCCCAAGAAGACAGCTTCCATTGGGGCACAGCTGGATCCGACGGTCGATGCCGCATTACGCGTGTTCCTGTGCGAGAATTGGGACATCTTCGCCTGGCACCCTTTTGATATCCTAGGAATCCCACGCAAACTAGCCGAACATACTCTCAATATACTGAAGGGATACAAGCCAGTCAAGCAAACCCTGCGGCGATTTTTCGAACCCAAACAACAGGCTATGGGGGAAGAGCTAGCCACGTTACTCGAAGCGGGGTTTATCAGAGAAATCAAACATCCGGACTGGCTAGCAAACTTGGTCATGGTACCGAAGAAGGATAAATCATGGTGCCCGTGTGTCGATTTCAAAGACTTTAATAATGCCTTCCCTAAGGACCCCTTCCTACTACCTCGCATCGACTAGATTATTGATGCAACCACGGGACACGATTCACTGTGTTTCCTCGACGCATACTCCAGATACCATCAAATTAAGATGAAGGAATCCGACCAGGCTGCAATGGAATTCATACCCCGTATGGGCCTTTCTTGTTCAACACTATGCCTTTCGGGCTCAAGAATGCCGGCGCCACTTACCAATGCATGATTTAAACGTGCCTGGAAAACCAAATCGACAAGACTGTGGAGCCATATGTAGATGACGTAGTCATCAAAACCAAGCACGTTGAATCATTGGTGGATGACTTATGCCTTACATTCGACAACCTCCGAACATATGATATACGGCTAAATCCGGAGAAGTGCGTTTTCGGTGTTCTCGTCGGCAAACTGCTCGGGTTCATTGTCTCCAATAGAGGAATTGAAACAAACCCAGCCAAATCCGGGCCCTTTCTCAATTGGCAACACCAACTGACCTCAAACAGGTCCAAAAACTAGCCAGGTGTGTAGCAGCTTTGTGCCATTTTATCTCCAGATTAGGAGAAAAGGCATTTGCCATTGTATCGCCACTTCGCGTGGATGGATGCTGCAGTGTCCGGACTGGAGGAAATAAAAACTTTGCTAGCAACCCAATCCTGGCCGCACCAATGTCGGCGAACCGATGTTGCTTTACATATTTGCAACCCACCAGGTGGTGAGTGCGGTGCTCGTCGTCGAACGAGAAGAAGATGGGCATAAATTCCCACTCCAAAAACCAGTATACTACGTATCGACGGTCCTTACACCATGCAAATCTCGATACCCAGATTATCAGAAGATAGTATATGCGGTCTTTATGGCATCCCGCAAGCTGCGACACTACTTTCAAGAGTACTCGATCATGGTGGCTTCAGAAGTACCACTTAATTATATTATAAACAACCGAGACGCCACCGGCTGGATTGCCAAATGGGCCATTGAGCTCTTACAATTTGAAATAACGTACAAACCACGCCGAGCCATTAAATGTCAAGTGTTGGCTGACTTCATCGCCGAATGGACAGAGGTCGAACTCCCTAAAGAGTATGGCACATATTCCAAGTGGGTGATGCACTTTGATGGCTCTAAAATGCTAGCCGGACTTGGAGTCGGCGTCGTCCTGACATCCCCCATAGGAGATACAGTCTGTTATGTGGTCCAAATACTGTATATAGACTCCAATAACGCAACCGAATACGAGGCCTTATTGCATGGTCTTTGGATGGCTGTCTCTATGAGCATACAACGCCTTGAGGTGCGCGGGGATTCAAACCTCACAATATCCCAAATAAACGGAGATTTTTATGCCAAGATCCGAAGATGGCGGCTTACCACAACGCTATACTCAAAATATCAGCTTGGTTCGAGGGGCCTAAGTTTCATCACGTGGCCCGAGAGAGCAATCAGGCAGCGGACATCCTTGCTCGCATGGGGGCTAAGCGTGACCCCGTCACACCTAACACCTTCGTGGAAATGCTCTTCAAGCCATCCGTGGTATGGCATGATGAGAGCAGCAACATCAATCCGAATCCGATCACACCCCCGGATTCCGAATACAATCCCGATACCATCGGGGGCTCGGCCACCGAACCAACGCCATCGGCTCACGTAATCATGGTGGTAATCGCCCCACGGACCGAACCCTTCCTGGACTACCTCAATAGGCGAGAGCTTCCCGAGGACAAGAATGAGGCTCGATGCATCGTCCGATGCTCGAAAGCCTACAAGGTTGATGAAGGAGAGCTCTATAAGAAAAGTACTACCGGAGTCTTTCAAAGGTGTATCTCCGAAGAAGAGGGGTGGCAGCTCTTGGCTGAAATCCATGCTGGTCTTGGCGGTCATCATGCCGCAGCTCGGGCCCTTGTAAGTAAAGCCTTCCGAACTGGATTTTTCTGGCCTACGGCCCGAGCAGATGCGCAAAGACCTCGTCCAGCGTTGTGTAGGATGCCAGCTCTTTGTCAATCAAAGCCATATGCTACCTATCGCCCTACAAACAACCCCCATTACTTGGCCCTTTGCGATCTGGGGGCCTGACATGGACGGACCCCTTAAAGGGGGAAGCCATAAGAAAAAATATCTATTGGTCATGGTGGATAAATTCAACAAGTGGATAGAGGCCAAGCCAGTTAAAACGGCTAAAGCCAGACCATTGATAGATTTTATATCAGGTGTCGTACACCGTTATGGTGTCCCACACATCATCATCACCGATAACGGCTCCAACTTCACAGCCGATGAGGTAAAAACCTAGTGCGCAAATCTGGGCATCAAGCTCGATTATGCCTCCATCTATCACCCTCAAACAAACAGTCAAGTCGAATGGGCTAATGGCCTGATAATGAGCGGTATTAAACCCATACTAGTGCGATCCCTACAGGAGTCAGATAAACACTATGTTGAGGAGATCAACTCCATACTCTGGGCGCTGCGGACCACGCCCAGTCGCACAACTGGATACACACCGTTCTTCATGGTGTACGGCGCAGAGGTCGTCTTGCCCTACGATATTATCCACGACTCACCTCGAGTCTGCATGTATGAGCAGAAAGAAGTCGAGTTCGATCGGCAAGATGACTTCGATGGCCTGGAGGAGGAGCGCGATGTAGCAAAAGCTCGCTCAACATTCTACCAACAACAAGCTCGAAGATACCAAAGAAGAGAAGTGCGGGCCAAGACTTAGAATGCCGGTGAACTCCTTCTACGCCTACCAGAGAAGAAAAAGGACAAGCTCAAGCCCAAATGGGAGGGTCCCTTCATTATAGATGAAGTTATCACTAGAGGAGCCTATCGCCTTCGTAATGCATTGGACAATCGCTTAGAGCTGAACCCATGGAACACTGCCAGACTCCGAAGATTCTATGTCTAAGTCCGAACTCACTGTTCATTACCTTTTTCTATTCTTTTCTTTTTCTTCTTTTTGTTTTTATATGACTTTTGGCTCGTGTTCTGATAAACCGCACACCTGAGGGGTATACATCCTTAAATGTATATACCCCACAATAACTGGGGGCTTCTCTTCACAAGAAGCTTATTATTATTTTTCGAGCATCAAGCTCACAGTATATATGTGTCATCTACTCATATATGTCTTTTCTTCACCATTATATGCACCTTTATGACTTAAGTTTTTGCCAAGCTAGGTTGCCTGGCTCCTGTGCTTATGCCCTATGTTCCCGCTTGTTCGGCTAGGGCATAAACGGAGCACCTCTGCAATTGTTACAGCCAGGTTATCCGGACGTGTACCTCAGACGGGTGAAGCCGAAAGCTAGCATTCTTAAGGGAATAATTGGTCGGCGAGTGATACGTCTCCAACGTATCTATAATTTTTGATTGCTCCATGCTATATTATCTACTGTTTTGGACTATATTGGGCTTTATTTTCCACTTTTATATTATTTTTGGGACTAACCTAGTAACCGGAGGCCCAACCCAGAATTGCTGCTTTTTGCCTATTTCAGTGTTTCGGATAAATGGAATATCAAACGGAGTCTAAACGGAATAAAATCTTCAGAAACGTGATTTTCTCACCGAACGTGATCTAGGAGACTTGGACCCTACTGCAAGGGATCAAAGAGGTGGTCACGAGGGTGGGGGGCGCCCCCCTTAGGGCGCGCCCCCTGCCTCGTGGTCCCCTCGGTGCTCCACCGACATACTCCTTCCTCCTATATATACACACGTACCCCCAAACAATCAGAACAGGAGCCAAAAACCTAATTCCACAGCTGCAACTTTCTGTATCCATGAGATCCCATCTTGGGGCCTGTTCCGGAGCTCCGTCGGAAGAGGGCCGTCATAACGGAGGGCTTCTACATCATCCTAGCCCCTCCGATGAAGTGTGAGTAGTTTACCTCAGACCTTCGGGTCCATAGTTAGTAGCTAGATGGCTTCTTCTCTCTCTTTGAATCTCAATACAAAGTTCTCCCCCTCTCTTGTGCAGATCTATTCGATGTAATCTTCTTTTTGCGGTGTGTTTATTGAGACCGGTGAATTGTGGGTTTATGATCAAGGCTATCTATGAATAATATTTGAATCTTCTCTGAATTATTTTATGCATGATTGGTTATCTTTGCAAGTCTCTTCGAATTATCCGTTTGGTTTGGCCAACTATATTGGTAGTTCTTGCCATGGGAGAAGTGCTTAGCTTTGGGTTCTATCTTGCGGTGTCCTTACCCAGTGACAGAAGGGGCAGCAAGGCACGTATTGTATCGTTGCCATCGAGGATAACAAGATGGGGTTTATTTTATATTGCATGAATTTATCTCTCTACATCATGCCATCTTGCTTAAAGTGTTACTCTATTTTTAAATTAATACTCTAGATGCATGCTGGATAGTGGTCGATGAGTGGAGTAATAGTAGTAGATGCAGAATCGTTTCGATCTACTTGTCACGGACGTGATGCCTATATACATGATCATGCCTAGATATTCTCATAATTATGCACAATTCTATCAATTTCTCAACAATAATTTGTTCACCCACCGTAGAATACTTATGCTCTTGAGAGAAGCCACTAGTGAAACCTATGGCCCCCAGGGTCTATTCTCATCATATCAATCACCATCACTTTTATATTGTTTTGCTATTTACTTTGCCTTTACCTTTTCACTTTGCATCTTTATATCAAAAATACCAAAAATATTATATCTATCAGATCTCACTCTCGTAAGTGACCATGAAGGGCTTGACAACCCCTAATCGCGTTGGTTGCGAGTAGCTATCGCTTTGTGCAGGTACGAGGGACTTGAGCGTGGGCTCCTACTGGATTGATACCTTGGTTCTCAAAAACTGAGGGAAATACTTACGCTACTCTGCTGCATCATCCCTTCCTCTTCGGGGAAAACCAACGCAAGCTCAAGACGTAGCAAGAAGGATTTATGGCGCCGTTGCCGGGGAGTCTACGCAAAAAGTCAATATACCAAGTACCCATCACAATCCCTATCTCTCGCATTACATTATTTGCCATTTGCCTCTCGTTTTCCTCACCCCCCAATTCACCCTTGCCATTTTATTCGCCCTCTCTCTCTCTCTATCCTCCCTCTCTATTTGCCTCTTTTGTCCGCTTGCTTTTTGTTTGCTCGTGTGTTAGATTGCTTGTTTGTCGCAATGGCTCAAGATACTACCAAATTGTGTGACTTCATCAATACCAATAATAATGATTCCCTTAGCACTCCGATTGCTCCTCTTACCAATGCTGAATCTTGTGAAATTAATACTGCTTTGTTGAATCTTGTTATGAAAGATCAATTCGCCGGCCTTCCCAGCGAAGATGTCGCTACTCATCTTAATAGCTTCATTGATTTATGTGATATGCAAAAGAAAAAAGATGTCAATAATGATGTCGTTAAATTGAAGCTATTTCCTTTTTCGCTTAGAGACCGTGCTAAAGCTTGGTTTTCGTCTTTGCCTAAGAATAGTATTGATTCATGGAACAAATGCAAATATGCTTTTATCTCTAAGTATTTTCCTCCCGCTAAGATCATCTCTCTTAGAAATGATATTATGAACTTTAAACAACTAGATCATGAACATGTTGCACAAGCTTGGGAGAGAATGAAATTAATGATACGTAATTGCCCTACTCACGGTATGAATTTGTGGATGATTATACAAAAATTTTATGCCGGATTGAATTTTGCTTCTAGAAATCTTTTAGATTCGGCTGCAGGAGGCACTTTTATGTAAATCACTTTAGGAGATGCTACTAAACTCCTAGATAATATTATGGTTAATTATTCTCAATGGCATACTGAAAGAACTTCTAATAAAAAAGTGCATGCGATAGAAGAAATTAATGTGTTGAGTCGAAAGATGGATGAACTTATGAAATTATTTGCTACTAAGAGTGTTTCTTCTGATCCTAATGATATGCCTTTGTCTACTTTGATTGAGAATAACAATGAATCTATGGATGTGAATTTTGTTGGTAGGAATAATTTTGGTAACAACGCTTATAGAGGGAATTTTAATCCTAGGCCATATCCTAGTAATCCTTCTAATAATTATGGTAATTCCTACAACAACTCTTATGGAAATTATAATAAGATGCCCTCTGATTTTGAATCTAATATTAAAGAATTTATTTCTTCGCAAAAGAATTTTAATGCTATGATTGAAGAATAATTGCTTAAGATTGATGATTTGGCTAGGAACGTTGATAGAATTGCTCTTGATGTTGATGCTTTGAAACTTAGATCTATTCCACCTAAGCATGATATCAATGAGTCTCTTAAAGCCATCAGAATTTCAATTGATGAGTGTAAAGAAAGAACCGCTAGGATGTGTGCTTCCAAAGATGCCTTTATTAAAGCGTGTTCTTCCAATTCCTATGAAAGTAATGATGAAGATATAAAAGTTATTGATGTGTCTCCCATTAAATCTTTATTTTGCAATATGAATCTTGATGAAACTGAATATTATCTTCCTTTACCTAGAGGCGTTCTAAAAATTCGGAGTATTTAGATCTTAATGATGAAATTGATGAAAGTGGGATTGAAAGAAATAAAAGTCTAGATGTTGCTAAACCCACTATATTGGATTTCAAGGAATTTAATTATTAAAATTGCTCTTTGATTTATTGTATTTCCTTGTTGCAATCCGTGCTAAATTCTCCACATGCTTATAGTCGAAATAAAGCCTTCACCGAACATATTGTTGATGCCTTGATGCAATCTTATGAAGAAAAACTTGAGTTGAAAGTTTATATCCCTAGAAAACTTTATGATGAGTGGGAACCAAATATTAAAATTAAAATTAAATATTATGAGTTTTATGCTTTGTGTGATTTGGGTGCTAGTGTCTCTACTATTCCCAAGACTTTGTGTGATTTACTAGATTTTTGTAATTTTGATGATTGCTCTCTAAACTTGCATATTGCAGATTCCACTATTAAGAAACCTATGGGAAGAATTAATGATGTTCTTATTGTTGCAAATAGGAATTATGTGCCCATAGATTTCATTGTTCTTGATATAGATTGCAATCCTTCTTGCCCTATTATTCTTGGTAGACCTTTCCTTAGAACGGTTGGTGCGATTATTGATATGAAGGAAGGGAATGTTAGATTTCAATTTCCATGAAAAAAGGGCATGGAACACTTTCCAAGAAAGAAAATAAAATTACCATACGAAACTATCATGAGATCCACTTATGGATTGCCTACCAAAGATGGCAATACCTAGATCTATCCTTGCTTGTTATGCCTAGCTAGGGGCGTTAAACGATAGCGCTTGTTGGGAGGCAACCCAATTTTATTTTTATTCCTTGCTATTTTCTCCTGTTTATTAATAAATAAATTATTTAGCCTCTGTTTATATTGTGTTTTTTGTGTTTAATTAGTGTTTGTGCCAAGTAGAACCGTTGGGAAGACTTGGGGGAAGTCTTGTTGAACTTGCTGTAAAAAACAGAAACTTTAGCGCTCACGAGAACTGCTGCAATTTTTATTTGAAGAGTGATATTTAGTTAATTATTTTTAAGATTATTAAAAGATAAATTCCCCACGTCCATAAATTTATTTTAGAATTTTTGGGGTTCCAGATCTTGCGCTAGCTACAGATTACTACAGACTGTTCTGTTTTTGACAGATTCTGTTTTTCGTGTGTTGTTTGCTTATTTTGATGAATCTATGGCTAGTAAAATAGTTTATAATCCATATAGAAGTTGTAATAGAGTAGGTTTAACACTAATATAAATAAAGAATGAGTTCATTACAGTACCTTGAAGTGGTCTTTTGTGTTCTTTCACTAACGGAGCTCACGAGTTTTCTATTTTGAGTTTTGTGTTGTGAAGTTTTCAAGTTTTGGGTGAATTCTTTTGATGGATCATGGAACAAGGAGTGGAAAGAGCCTAATCTTGGGGATACCCATGGCACCGCCAAGATATCCAAGGACACCAAAAAGTTAAAGCTTGGGGATGCCCCGGAAGGCATCCCCTCTTTTCGTCCACTTCCATCGGTAATTTACTTGGAGCTATATTTTTATTCACCAACATGATATGTGTTTTGCTTGGAGCGTCTTGTATTAGTTGTGTCTTTGTTTGCTAGTATACCACAATCATCCTTGCTGTACACACCTTTTGAGAGAGCCATACATGAATTAAAATTTGATAGAATACTCTATGTGCTTCACTTATATCTTTTGAGCTAGATAATTTTGCTCTATGTGCTTCACTTATATCCTTTTGAGCTAGATAATTTTGCTCTATGTGCTTCACTTATATCCTTTGAGCTAGATAATTTTCCTCTATGTGCTTCACTTAGATCTTTTAGAGCACGGTGGTGGATTTGTTTTAAAGAAACTATTGATTTCTCATGCTTCACTTAAATTATTTTGAGAGTCTCTTAATAGCATGGTAATTTGCCTAATAATAATATGCTTGGCATTCTAGATTCGTGAAGCTTTCTTTTGAGTGTGTTGAATACTAAGAAAAGATTGAAGCATGATAATTGTTTTGAGATATGGAGGTGATAATATTAAAGTCATGCTAGTTAAGTAGTTGTGAATTTAAAGAATACTTGTGTTGAAGTTTGTGATTCCCGTAGCATGAACGTATGGTGAACCGTTATGTGATGAAGTCGGAGCATGATTTATTTATTGATTGTCTTCCTTATGAGTGGCGGTCGGGGACGAGCGATGGTCTTTTCCTACCAATCTATCCCCCTAGGAGCATGCGCATAATACTTTGCTTTGATAACTTATAAATTTTTGCAATAAGTATATGAGTTCTTTATGACTAATGTCGAGTCCATGGATTATACGCACTCCCACCCTTCCACCCTTGCTAGCCTCTCTAATAACGCGCAACTTTCACCGGTATCATACACCTACCATATACCTTCCTCAAAACAGCCACCATACCTTCCTATTATGGCATTTCCATAGCCATTCCGAGATATATTGCCATGCAACTTTCCACCATCTAGGTCATCATGACACATCCATCATTGTCATATTGCTTAGCATGATCATGTAGTTGACATAGTATTTGTGGCAAAGCCACCATTCATAATTCTTTCATACTTGTCACTCGTGATTCACTGCATATCCTGGTACACCACCGGAGGCATTCATATAGAGTCATACCTTGTTTTAGTATCGAGTTGTAATCATTGAGTTGTAAATAAATAGAAGTGTGATGATCATCATTCAATAGAACATTGTCCCCGCAAAAAAAAGAGAACGGCCAAAGAAAAAGAAGGCCCAAAAAAATAAATAAATAAAAAGGGGCAATGCTACTATCCTTTTTTCCACACTTGTGCTTCAAAGTAGCACCATGTTCTTCATATAGCAAGTCTCATATTTTGTGCTTCAAAGTAGCACCATGTTCTTCATATAGCAAGTCTCATATTTTGTGCTTCAAAGTAGCACCACGTTCTTCATATAGAGAGTCTCATATGTTGTCACTTTCATATACTAGTGGGAATTTTACGTTATAGAACTTGGCTTGTATATTCCAATGATGGGCTTCCTCAAATTGCCCTAGGTCTTCGTGAGCAAGCAAGTTGGATGCACACCCACTAGTTTCTTTTGTTGAGCTTTCATACATTTATAGCTCTAGTGCATCCGTTGCATGGCAATCCCTACTCACTCACATTGATATCTATTGATGGGCATCTCCATAGCCCATTGATACGCCTAGTTGATGTGAGACTATCTTCTCCTTTTTGTCTTCTCCACAACCACCATTCTATTCCACCTATAGTGCTATATCCATGGCTCACGCTCATGTATTGCGTGAAGATTGAAAAGGTTTTGAAAAAGTTAGAGTATGAATCAATTTCTTGGCTTGTCATCGGGGTTGTGCATGATTTAAATACTTTGTGTGGGGAAGATGGAGCATAGCCAGACTATATGATTTTGTAGGGATAACTTTCTTTAGCCATGTTATTTTGAGAAGACATAATTGCTTTGTTAGTATGCTTGAAGTATTATTATTTTCTATGTCAATATAAACTTTTGCCTTGAATCTTTCTAATCTGAATATTCATACCACAATTAAGAAGATTTGCATTGAAATTATGCCAAGTAGCACTCCGCATAAAAAATTCTCTTTTTATCATTTACCTACTCGAGGACGAGCAGGAATTAAGCTTCGGGATGCCTGATACGTCTCCAACGTATCTATAATTTTTGATTGCTCCATGCTATATTATCTACTGTTTTGGACTATATTGGGCTTTATTTTCCACTTTTATATTATTTTTGGGACTAACCTATTAACCAGAGGCCCAGCCCAGAATTGTTGTTTTTTTGCCTATTTTAGTGTTTCGGATAAACGAAATATCAAACGGAGTCCAAACGGAATAAAACCTTCGGAAATGTGATTTTCTCACCGAACATGATCTAGGAGACCTGGACCCTACTGCAAAGGATCAAAGAGGTGGTCACGAGGGTGGGGGGTGCCCCCCTAGGGCGCGCCCCCTGTCTCGTGGGCCCCTGGGTGCTCCACCGACGTACTCCTTCCTCCTATATATACACACGTACCCCCAAACAATCAGAACAGGAGCCAAAAACCTAATTCCAGCGCCGCAACTTTTTGTATCCATGAGATCCCATCTTGGGGCCTGTTCCGGAGCTCCGCCGGAAGAGGGCCGTCATCACGGAGGGCTTCTACATCATCCTAGCCCCTCCGATGAAGTGTGAGTAGTTTACCTCAGACCTTCGGGTCCATAGTCAGTAGCTAGATGGCTTCTTCTCTCTCTTTGAATCTCAATACCAAGTTCTCCCCCTCTCTTGTGCAGATCTATTCGATGTAATCTTCTTTTTGCGGTGTGTTTATTGAGACCGGTGAATTGTGGGTTTATGATCAAGGCTATCTATGAATAATATTTGAATCTTCTCTGAATTATTTTATGCATGATTGGTTATCTTTGCAAGTCTCTTCGAATTATCCGTTTGGTTTGGCCAACTATATTGGTAGTTCTTGCCATGGGAGAAGTGCTTAGCTTTGGGTTCTATCTTGCGGTGTCCTTACCCAGTGACAGAAGGGGCATCAAGGTACGTATTGTATCGTTGCCATCGAGGATAACAAGATGGGGTTTATTTTATATTGCATGAATTTATCTCTCTACATCATGTCATCTTGCTTAAAGCGTTACTCTATTTTTAAATTAATACTCTAGATGCATGCTGGATAGCGGTCGATGAGTGGAGTAATAGTAGTAGATGCAGAATCATTTCGATCTACTTGTCACGGACGTGATGCCTATATACATGATCATGCCTAGATATTCTCATAATTATGCACAATTCTATCAATTGCTCAACAGTAATGTGTTCACCCACCGTAGAATACTTATGCTCATGTGAGAAGCCACTAGTGAAACCTATGGCCCCCCGGGTCTATTGTCATCATATCAATCTCCATAACTTTTATATTGTTTTGCTATTTACTTTGCCTTTACCTTTTTTACTTTGCATCTTTATATCAAAAATACCAAAAATATTATATCTATCAGATCTCACTCTCGTAAGTGACCGTGAAGGGCTTGACAACCCCTAATCACGTTGGTTGCGAGTAGCTATCGCTTTGTGTAGGTACAAGGGACTTGAGTGTGGGCTCCTACTGGATTGATACCTTGGTTCTCAAAAACTGAGGGAAATACTTACGCTACTCTGCTGCATCATCCCTTCCTCTTCGGGGAAAACCAACGCAATCTCAAGACGTAGCAGCGAGCAAAAGACAAACTGCCCTCGTTGCAATACAAAGCCCCCAGACTATAACGTGTACTTTGATTTTTAGCATCACAGCTTCAGTATGCAACAAAAACCGGCATGTTGGCCCAGGGAAAGGAACCCTTAACAGAACTATTCTCTCTGGAATATGTTTCTTACAATCAAATGTAATATAACATAACTCCCGAATATAACTTGTCTGTTCAAGCAACTATGACCGGACTGCCTAGTTTCGGAACATACTTTGGTGTTTACCTATGGTATAGTATTCGGAAACACTCCAAACCTAGGGTTTTCGGAGGTCGAAGCAGAAAGTCTGCCATGACAATCGTTTTACAAATTCGGCTAGAGAAAAGTTTGTCAATAAAAGCACATTGCTACTTGGACTCAAAAACTTCTTCTTCCTCTAGACCCTCTAATAGGTTGTCTAGTTTACAATCCTATTGAGAAAACTTGGCGGCCACCTTCACTTGGTCATACACCGGGCTGTCTAGAATTTCCTGTCCATCGGATCCTCGAGGTCCGACCCGCGCCATATGATTCAGATCAAGTCTGGTGTACCATGTTTTCACCATGGCCCAGGCTTCCCGAGCACCTTCTCGGCAGGGTGATATCTTCCACAGCCCAAAACGGCACCGAGCTCCCTTGAATAAATTAGTGAGTTCCTCCATACTTCCTGGAGGAGAATCAGCTGGCCATAAAGCCTTAGCGATGTTCCTCATTGCCTTCCGAGCTCGCTCATGCACCTTAGACAACTCTTGTAGCAGGTCGCCTTGAAATCCGGACACCTCTTCTTTGGGCCGCCCAGTCAGCACACCTACATAAATAAACTTGTTAGGATTCGCATTAGCAAGCTGTACATAAGTAAGTTAAAAGGTATACTGAATATGCCACCTCTCAGCTTTCGATTCTCCTTCAAGGCATCCGCCAGTTGGGCTCGCACGTTTTTCAGCTCTTCACCTAGCTGGGTGTTGGCATCCTACAGCCTGTGCTTCTCATCCCTGGTCCATGTCAGTACACGCTGAGCAGTGACCTCTTGCCTTTTAGCATGTTGTTTAGCCACCTGCGCAGCATTCAATTTCTCTTCCAGCTGATCCGGCGATCCTACCATCGTAAATACAATAGTGTTTGTTTGAATAAACATTACTGGCACATGATTATATTTTCCAAACAGTCGCGGACATTACCAGTCAGTGCGTCCTTGGACTTCGCCAGTTCGGCGGTAAAAGTAGTTAGCTGGGCCCGGCATTTTTCTAGCTCCTGAGACAGCATGTTGTTCTTCTCCGTGAGTACCGGATTATGCAACGATCCTAAAATTAGTTGCATCAACTACTTTAATTCTCGGGGGCTACTGACACATGATCTTACCCGCACGTCCTTGGAAAGCTGTTGAGTGGCTCCAGCGAGCCCAACCCGAGCAGCTCGGATGTATGCATCCGCTGAGCTGAAAGCATTAAGTGCTTCTTTAGTAAAGGTTAGGTCGTGCATAGCCACACTCCAGCACCGATGGTTCATTGCACTCTCCACTTCGGAGTCGGTAACTGATACATCATCCGAATCCTCAGGGAGAGGACAATCCGGCATTTCTCCTGTACCAACCCCAGCCCTTTGGGCGGGATCCAGGGTCCGGATGGGTGACGCATGACCAGCAAGGTCCCCGGACATAGTCCGACGTAGGCTTTTCCTGAAAATGTCGCGCAGCAGGAAATGTCAAAATTCAGTACTATCGGTTCTTTATCTGGCATAACTCGTAGTAGTGGTCCTAAGCTAGGCGTCTTGGAACGATGGTAACACGGACACAGGTTTTACCCAGGTTCGGTCCCTCTTGATGGAGGTAAAACCCTACAACCTGCTTTTGATTGTATTCATATGGGATAGTACAGAGTACATGTGTCTACCACGAGATTGTTCTAATGAATATTAGATTGTCTATTGACTAGCCTGGCCTCGGTTTATATAACACACCAGAGGCCTAGGGTTTAGGAGAGTTCTTGTCTTGAGTGCCAAGTATTGTGGGATCTCCCTTGTATGCGGCATGGGCTGCCCGAAGTGGCCCATGAGTGAACCACCATGGGGGTCCTCAGCCCAATCCAGCTGGTCGGGAGACGACGTGGTGAGTACCCCCTAGTCCAGGACACCGCCAGTAGCCTCTTGAACCGGTCTTCAAGCTGGGGACGCTCCTTGATTCTTCTGAACTATTCTTCATCTTCGGTCGTTGGTCTTGAAAACTGGTTCAACAAATCTTCTCATCTTCGATCTTCAGGATCGCCGAAGTTAACCCGAAGACTTTACACGTCGGGTATCCTGGGAGCCCCTTTAAGTTCTCGACCTTTATCAATGCCTTGTTAATTTTTACGCCACACGTTAGGTTTGAAGTTGTTCTCGTGCGGCAGTGTCCTCTTGCATCCGAGCTCCAACGCCGGACTGCATTCGAGGTATCTTTCGCAGTCGAGCACCAACGCCGGACTATATCCGAGGAGTCATAGATCACCTTGGTCTCTGTAAATTTGAATGAGTTCATCCGAGACGAAATGACGGAGTAGTCTTCTACGGAACGAGCCATTAAAATTCAAGCTTTATGATGGAACGCTTCCGAGCTCCAACGCCGGACTGCATCCAAGCTCTAACAATGGTCAGCGTCCGAGGTGTCATAAACTACCTCGGTATTTAAAAGATTGAACGAACTTAGCCAAGCTTAATGCCGGAAATGCCCTCTATGGAGCCAGCCACGGGTGTTCGAGCTTTATGCCGGACTATGTCCGAGGTGGTGCACCACCCCTACTGCGGGCTGATTCTTTGTGAATATTTTTGGTTGATGCAATTTATTTTACTGACGAGATATATAGCCAGTAGCCCTCAAGGTGTGTGTCGGCCTAAAAATCCGAGATGCACATTAGAGGAGATAGTGATCGACGGATGGGCCCTTGAGAGAGGGTTTTGTGAAGTCACCGTAATATATTCGGTTGATGCCGGATAAGTCCCAGATGGTAACTATTGTTGTCCGAAGACGCGTTTGCCCATAGTTCGGTCAAGCGGAACACTGAGCCCTTTGAATTTTCTGCATTGAATAGGCAATGCATTAGCCCCCGAGACACTGGTCGGGTGGCAACACCAGATCAGGGGATCGTTGTGCCCCTTTAATATTAGTAAATGATAATCGCAAAGCTCAGTAGCCCCCGAGCCTTAATTTGGGCACGGGTGGCCGAATTATGGATCAATATCCAAAGTAAAATCACAAACTATGTGTAATGAATCTATGTATCCAAGTACTTTACATCATTAATGCTCGGATCCGCATTGTACAAAACTTTGTTGACCGACCATCGGCTTCCACCTCCTCGGCCAGTAGCCGAGGAGTGTTTGTCCTACTTTATAAAGCCTTTGAAAGGGCAAAGTTTTACGACAAACAAGGCAATCCGGCCATATGGTTTTATAAACAAAGGTACACAAAGAGATATGTTATTGTACTGTTTAACATAAGAAATGTCTTCCAAAGAAAATAGTCCCGCCATCGGTTCCTTTCTTTGGGTTGTCATGCTAAGCATGATCATGAAACCCCACCTCCGATCAATGCGGGAGAAAAATATTGAGGATTTAGTTTGGGGAAAGTTCCCGAACTATGTGTTCTTTAGCGAACCTAAATTTTCACTTCCGTCATTGCCGACCAATTATATCCTTTAAGGTCGCTAGCTTTCGGCTTAATCCAGTCTGAGGTACTAACTCGGATGACCCGGTAGTAAAAATCACAGAGGTGCTCCCTTTACCACCTAGCTGAACAATCGGGATCGCAGGGGTAAGCACAGGAGCCAGGCAACCCAGCTTGGCCAAAATCTTAACTCAAATTGATGCATATTTATGGATTTATAACGATAATTACAGAAGGCGGCCTCGTATACAAACACCAATGATATCCAAAGTGACTCCGTTGCGACCGTTTATCAGTTGAAAGTGGCCCATCGTCGGCTTCCACCCCCTTGTAGATGCTACGCAGGGTGTTTCCGCAATAACAAAACAACCCTTAGCCGACGTCTCAGTGCCCGAAGGCGGTTGTGTTAGCGGAAACGAGGCAATCAGATATGCGGGCTTTATAACTTTCACTTAGTCATAGGAGCTTAAAGTTGGGAGGCCAGTTACTAGCCCTCGGTTAGTGTTCGGTGACAGCTGAGGTCAAGCTCTAAACACTTCGTCCAATGTTATGAATGGCCCGTCATTTAACACGGGGTGACCTCTATCGGATCGCTGACCAGTTTGCGCTTATTGTGGCAGTCAGTTTTAGGCTTTCTCCACTGAGGCGCTTTAACCATGCGAGCTGGAAACACAATCACTGTGGTTCTCCCTTTGCACACCTAGCCGAACAAAGTGGAATGTAGGAGGCAAGCACACTAGCCGGGCAACCCAACTATTGACCGAAGACACAATTCGAAACCGATGCATATATAGCAATATCCGAGAATGTTTTTGCTGGATCTCTAAAGGTGTCCAGCGTTGCACTGCGATACTTATGCTGGAAACACACAAATAGTTCAAAAGTGCCATAGGCTTGGAAAACCAAAAAACTTCAGTAAAAACTTGACGTCCGAACTAGATCGAGTGTTCGGTGCCAATCCGAAAATTGGTCTTAGAAAAGAAAATTGTGCCTCTATCGTGCTTTAACATGACACATCCTATCTCAAGACTTCAAGCGGGTCTGCCTACAGCTTCAACCTCCTATCCCGAAGGCGGAGTACTTCTCGTTAGGCCAGTTTAGCAAACTAAATTCTAGCGGCTTTGAGAGAGAAATTAGGCTCCTCGGCTATTGACCACACACTCGCGTCGAAAAAAGGAGTGATGGAAAAAGACTTTGCGACGACTAAGAAGAAGAATACTTATTATAAAACAACTCATATAAATTTAAGAGCCCCCAAGTGATTTGGGAAAAGAATTTTATGTACAATGATTGTATGTACCGAAGTACTTATATCATATCCGTCTTCACCCGAACTTTAAACACGTATTAACCGACCGTCGGCTTCTCCCTCTTCGGTCAAGGGCCGAAAAGTGTTATGTACTCCACCTGTTGAGAATATCGACGGTGTTTCCGATAACAGGCAATCAGGCCATAAGGCTGTAACAGACAAAGCACGCTCATGGAACTTATGCTATATTACTGATGAAGTGTAAGAAGCATCTTTGAAGAAAATAGTACCCCCATTGATACCTTTCTTCGGTTGCTCATTGTAACTATGAGACTTGTGCAATAGATTTTTTGTACTCATGAGTTCCATTGTGTGCCGACCATGATTGAAAACAATAAGAGCGCTAGCTTTCGGCTTCACCCAGTCTGAGGTCTGAGCTCGGATGACCCGATTGTGACAATCGCAGAGGTGCTCCCTTTACTCCCTAGGCGAACAATCGGGAACGTAGGGGTAAACACAGGAGCAAGGCAACCTAGCTTGCGGAACACTTAAGTCAACATGGGGCATATTGTGGCGTAATACACGAACAAGGAACGAAGCCATACAAGTATAATCATATGCAAGAGGAAAGGCTTCATAAAGGAAGCCCCCAGTTAATATGGGAAACGAAGTGTTTTTAACTAACAACATTTGTTGACAAACTAAGTTGTTGACACAAATATAATGTTTGGTCGAACCGAACAAGTATTAAAACAAATTGAGCATGGAAGCGACTTAGCTGGTTAATGTGTTCGGTGTCGATGCGCGGTCCGAGTTTATGGCAGGACGAGGTCCCAGCCCCCAAGCTGGTTCTGAGGTGGTGGAGCGAAGAGCTCGGCAGTCCGAAGTGGCGACATAGCACTACCAATATGGTAGTGTAACCCCCAGTCCGAGTAAGGCGATGTAGCAGGCCGGCGGTATGACGCTGAAGTCCCCGGCGTGGGTTAATGAAGTGTTGACGAAGCCCCCGGTCCAGCCGAGGTGACATGGTACGTCGGTATGCCGAGGTGACAGCGCTGTCCAACCCGGATCATTTACCTGCACATGGAAAATAGTACAAGCCGGAGATAATAGTAATAATAATAAATTAAAAAATCATTGCATAATTAATAATTTATGCAAAGTTAATAAAACAAATATGGCCCGTGTGCGGAACACTTGATGAGGTAGGTCTCTCTCAATGATGCCGAAGTCCCCAAGGCGACCGAACATGTCGGTATGGTAATTCGACAAATGAGGTGATCATGCAAGCCGATTTATGCCGATTGGGACGACGGCGTCAGCTTGCCGAAGTGACTACATGATGTAGTCAAAGTCGATTACGTCGATGTAGGGTGTCGGCGTGATGCGGTGAAGGTGCGACAGGGCCATAATTTGCAGGGCGGTCTGAGCTCTAGATGCGGTGTTGGCCGAACAATGGACGGAAACTGGGTAATTTGTTATAGGAGTCCGAAGCTACACATGCAGGTGTTCATGGATTTGCATCTAGTAATAGTTTTCCAGCAAACGGAATTTGCCCCGCGTGCACCCGGAGGCGACAGTATGGCGCGACTGCTGTTAACAACAACATATCGGATCATCGAGAGATGTCGGCCGCATCAATTGGCATAGAAAAAACAAAGTACACCAGCAAAATGGATATAATCTGGACAAATAATCTATACAGAATAATTAACTGGAATAATGGCACATGATGATTCATGAGGCAATCGGCAGACGATGTACCAACCAACATCAGATCTCAATCAAATATGGCGCAGAAGGTCTAGCATCTCACGCAAGTATTAGCAACTACTAGTATAATTCTACTTTTAATGCATGGTCGAATCAATCGAGTACATGGAAAAGTGCACGGGAGACAGATTAGAAGTTAAAAGCATAGAGTGCCTTTATACTAAATAAAATAACAGAAGAAAGAGGGAAAGATCGTTCTCCCTGTGGGTTGCCACATAGATGAATTTGTGTCAGCTATTGGCACTGCCCTGCGTGGACTGTACGCAGCCGTGCTCCTCGGTTGGATCGCCCCTGCCGAATTGCCTTACGCATCGGCTACCTGTCCGCATGCACTTCTTCTGTACCTTCCACGGCGGTTTAGGGTGCATGGAACAACGACGCCGATGTAACACAGTGGCAGCATGATGAAACATGAACTCGCGGGGTGACCTTCTTGTGGCCAAAAGTTAGCTAACCTGTGTCAAGAAAATAACACTGGCCCGAGCAATAATTCCCCCACCCAAAAATGTTAATTTAATTGAAATAAATAATTAAAGGAGTATGGCCCGAGCGCCAAGGTCATTTCGACAAAGTTCCGACGTGTAGGCCGGAAATCTCCTGGTGACATCCTGGCTGGGAGATGTCAACACAGGTCGGCTGGCCGAGGTGACGGAGAGAGGTCGGCCAGGCGTTAAGCCTGGTTGGATATCTCTGCAAAAACAATGTAGTACAAACCAACAGAAAATATTCTACATGTAGTAACTTGTGTTCTTAAACAATAGCTAAGAAAAATAGAACCTGTTTGATTCCGATGACCATAGCAGACCGAAGCGAATAAGAGTAAGCGGTCCGTACAGACTAGTATCAACCAGTATTAAAGATATACTGATCCTCACCTTTAATTGGAATAGTAGTACTCAGATTACTAGAATCCACGTACCAAATCTAAGATACAATGCTGCAAAACTATTAATCAATTAGTAGTAGTTTGCGTCCATGCACTTGTCAGAGAACATTGCAGAGGGCCAACACCCGAGCAAGAGATGAATTAAAAAAGTAAGGAAAGAGAATTACCCTGATGCGTGCTCCACAGAGATGAACTCTGATTGGAACACGTGCACTGCTCCATGTCTCATCTAGATTGCCGCTGGCCAGAATAATTTTAGTTCCTTTATTTTTTTTAACAGAGAAAGGCGCACAAGCGCCAACACTTTTATTCAGCTCAATAACATCTTACAGCGTGAAATACATAGCCCTGAAAATTGATATTGGAAAGGAGGGAAACTACAGGGCATGTCCTATGTGAATGAGATGAAGCAAAACAACTAATGTCAGGTTCTATAGAACATCTAAGAACCTGATGAGCCACATTGTGAGCTATGCCATTAATCTCTCTTGATATATGAAACACCTGCGCTTGGAGATCTTTAGTAAGAGAGAAAAATTCAGCAAAATATTTCCTGATGGACCAAGGGGTAGAATCAGCCAAAACACTTCTTTTCGCTGCCGCTTTTGCCAAGGAGAGACAATCAGTGAGGAAAGTAGGCCTATTAATGTGAAGCCTGTGAGCAATTTGAGCTGCAGGAAGAAAAGCAAGGGCTTCATCTTGAAGAGGTGTGCTCGTGTTTTTGGTGGAAGCTTGAATTTGCACATTGGCCTCAGCTTGATCCTGCAAAAAACAGAGAAACACTCCAACTCCAGTAGCTGTTGTTCCATGTACAAGTCCTGGAATCTTCGAACAGTTGAAAGTGGCATCAGAATAAATTTTAGCTCCTCAAATGAGAAGATCCGTCCTAACAGTGCAGCCTTGTTGAGGTAAGGTACTTATATTATGAGAGGTAAGAAGCTGATCAGTTTGCTTACCATCATGGACTGAATTCTATAGGTAATTATTGTGTTCAGCCAAAGCTGAAGCAGCAATGTGTACCTGATGAGGAAGAGGCATTTTTCTAGCAAATAAGCAATCGTTTCTAGATTTCCATATGCACCAAAGGAAATTGAAAATGTTAGATATAGATGCATAGGGGTGATTCATATTGAGCAGAGCATGAATAACACTTTGCATAGAAAGATGATTATCAGTTAGAAGATCACTTCTGATGTACCAAGGATGAGCAAACCAAGATGCTCTTGCAAAAGTTCAATGAAAAAAGAGATGCATGTCATCCTCTTCAAGATCACAACGACAACATTGTTTAGAAATATGAGATGAAAATCGACTAGCTCTCAAACCTGTTGGAAGAGCTTTCCGAAGTAACCTCCAGGCAAAAGTTTGAACTCTGGGTGCCATCAGTTTTTGCTTCCAAACCTGCTTAAGAAGCTGTTTAACCTGTAGGGAGACCTGCGAAGGTTGGTTTCTTGGCTGCCTTTGAATATCCTGCAAACACAACTTATAAGTGGATTTAGAGTTACATTTACCATTAGGAGTAAGATCCCAGCAAAGAATGTCTCGACAGTCATCTGGAATGATGGTAGTCTGAGTAATAATAGATGCCGTCGGCTCCTCAAAAAGAGAATGAATTAAGCTGATGTTCCAAGTTTTTTGCCCTGGGAGCCAAAGATCTCTCACTTGTGCAGGATAGATGTAGCCAGTAGGTTGGATAATGAGATGATTGTGAATATCAGTCCAAGCTGAGCACCAAGGAGTGCTCCAAATGGAGATGTTCCCTTGAGTGATGTGGTAGAAAGAATGGTTCTTAAGTTTAGGTAGCATCTTGAGAATGGATGACCAAAAAGCTGACTTAGGAGTGTTGGGCGAGGCAGCCCAAATGGAGGTATCTGAAAAATATTTCGATTTGAGAACAAGATGTAAATGTGAGTTTGGATTGTTTGCAAGTCTCCAAGCCGAGGCAAGGATGAGGCCTTGGTTCATGGCATGAAGGTTTCTAATTCCTAGCCCTCCTTCTTTCTTAGAAGTGCAGATATCTTTCCAAGCTCTTAGGCAAAGACCCTTGGAATTGTCCTCCCTGATTCTTGTCCACCAAAAGGTTCTAATAATAGATGTGAGTTTAGCAATAAATTTTTTGGTGAATAAAATATTGGACATGTAATAAACAGGAATGGCAGAGAAAACAGCTCGAATAAGCTCAAGTCTCGCCGCATGTGAAAGCATGTTAGCTTTATAAGAAGGAAGCTTAGACTTAAATTTATCAAGAACAAAATTGTAAGCTACAACCCTATTCTTGGCTGGAAGGATTAACGGGTGGCCCAGGTGATTAAAACTCTCATCCATGGAACTAACAGGAAAGATGCTCCTGATATCAGCAATAGTTGATTGATTGACATATGCACTAAAAAGAATAGCCGACTCGGACCAGTTAGGAGTTTGACCTGATTGATCACAAAAATGTTGAATAATCTGAGCCATCATTTGAGCCTCCCGAATGCTTGCTTGACCACAGACCAAAAGATCATCTGCAAAGAGTAAAGAGTGGATAGGGGGGCAATTTGTACCAAGCAAAATACCCTGTAAGTGGTTATTAGCCATGGCCTCATTAAGCGCAAGAGAAAGTTCATTAATAGCAAGCACGAAAAGATAAGGAGAAAGGGAACATCCCTGCCTAATGCCTCTGCTGCTTTTAAATTTCTGAGTAGGTTGACCATTAATGATGACAGAAAAACCAGGAGAGGAAATGCAAGCATAAATAAGATTGATAAAATGAGCATGCAAACCTTTACGAGCAAGAGCAGAGACAATAAAATTCCATTCAATATGATCAAAAGCCTTAGCAAGATCAATCTTAAGCATGAAAGCTTGTTGTTTCCAGGATTTAAGAACAAATGTATGAGTAATTTCTTGAGCAATGATGATGTTATCGCTAATTCTACGCCCCTCAATGAAAGCTTGCTGAGTTGGTTCAATGTAATCAGGCAGGTGCGGTTTGAGCCTATTAGCCAAAGATTTAGCAATGATCTTATAAATAACATTACAAAGGCTGATTGGACGATAATCAGTAGGAACTTGAGGAACCAACTTTTTAGGGATGAGAGCAATATTAGTGTTACTAATGTGAGGAGGTAATATACCTGTATGATAGAAATTGGTTACCAAGTTGGTGACATCATCTCCAATCCAGTCCCATGTTGCAAGATAAAATTCCACGTTGAAACCATCTGGTCCTGGTGATGCATTTAGCTTCATATCCTTGAGAATCTGCAATATTTCATTCTTATCTGGGATTGAGTAAGTGGGGTCCTCTTGATGAAGAAGTGGATGTGTCTCAATATAAGGCCTGCCCATATTAATGTTAGGAGAGGCAAAGATGAATCTGAAGTAGTTAACAAAGGTATTAGCAATTTGACTTGGTTTAAAATGAACTACATCATACTCGTCTTTGATGGAAAAAATAGTGTTTCGTCTCCGTCTTTTAAGAACAGCTTGCTGGAAAAACCTAGTGTTTCTATCCCCACCTATATTCCAGTTTTTCTTCGCCCTTTGCTTGTAGTACTGATTAAGTTTAGAAAGGTTGTGCTCATACCTGATTGTAAGGGAGTTCTCTAGTACATGATCCTGCTGATGAAGAGGCTTTAACTGGATCTGATTGAGCATCCCCAAGATTAAGCTCTTGGTGTAATTGGATATTACCTTGGGGTGCCTTGGGCATACCCAAGCTTAGGATCTTGCCACTCCTTATTCCATAGTCCATCAAATCCTTACCCAAAACTTGAAAACTTCACAACACAAAACTCAATAGAAAATCTCATAAGTTCCATTAGTATAAGAAAATAAATCACCACTTTTGGTACTGTTGTGAACTCATTCTTTATTCATATTGGTGTAATATCTATTGTATTCCAACTTTTCCTTGGTTCATACCCCCCGATACTAGCCATAGATGCATCAAAATAAGGAAACAACACGCGAAAAACAGAATCTGTCGAAAACAAAACTGTGTGTAGCAATCTGGACATTTCAGATACTTCTATATCTCCAAAAATCCTGAAAAATTAGGGTGTCCTAAGAAATTTGTTTATTAATCTTCTGGAAAATAATCAGTATTTTATCTTTCTTCTGCTAAAAAGGAAAATTAATCTCCTGGGCACAAAAGTTTCTGTTTTTCAACAAGATCAAATCAACTATCACCGTAAGCTATTCCAAAGGTCTTACATGGTACAAACACTAATTACAACACAAAACCACATCTAACCAGAGGCTATATGAATTATTTAATGCAAAATAGAACCTAAAAATCAAAAACAAAAGTAAAGTTGGGTTGGCTCCCAACAAGCGCTATTGTTTAACGCCCTTAGCTAGGCATCAAACACGAATAGATCTAGATATTGACATCTTTGGCATGCAATCCGTAAGTGGCTATCATAATATATTAAGAAGGAAATTTAATTTTATTTCTAGGGAAGTGTTCCATGCCTTTCCTTAACGGTAATTGAAATCTAATGTTTCCTTCTTTCATATCAATAATTGCACCAATCGTTCTAAGGAAAGGTCTTCCAAGAATAATAGGACATGTAGGATTGAAATCTATATTAAGAACAATGAAATCTACGGGCACATAATTCCTATTTGCAACAATAGAAACATCATTAATCCTTGCCATAGGTTCCTTAATAGTGGAATCCGCCAGATGCAAATTTAAGGAACAATCATCAAATTCATGGAAACCTAACACATCACATAGAGTTTTTGGAATCATGGAAACACTAGCACCCAAATCACACAAAGCATGGCATTCATAATCTTTAATCTTAATCTTAATACTAGGTTCCCACTCATCATAAAGTTTTCTACGGATAGAAACTTCTAATTCAAGTTTTTCTTCAAGAGATTGCATCATAGCATCAACGATATGTTTAGTAAAAGCGTTGTTTTGACTATAAGCATGAGGAGAATTCAACATGGATTGCAACAAGGAAATACAATCTATTAAAGAACAATTATCATAATTAAATTCCTTGAAAACCAAAAGAGTTGGTTCATTGCTATTTAAAGTTTTGACCTCTCCAATCCCACTTTTATCAATTTTTGCATCGAGATCTAAAAACTCTGAATCATTGGGACGCCTTCTAAATAAAGTTGACTCATCTCCAGTCCCATATTTATCAAGATTTATATTGGAAAACAAAGATCAAATAGGAGTCACATCAGTCACTTTAAGATCTTCATCATTATTTTCATGGAAACTAGAAGAACACACTTTTATAAACCAATCTTTCTTAGCATGCATCCTAGTGGTTCTTTCTTTGCACTCATCAATGGAAATGCTCATAGCTTTGAGAGACTCATTGTTATCATGCTTGGGTGGAATAGATCTAAGTTTCAAGGAATCAACATCAAGAGAAATTCTATCCATGTTCCTAGCCAAATCATCAATCTTAAGAAATCTTTCTTCGATCATAACATTGAAATTCTTTTGCAAATTTATAAATTATTTAACACTATTCTCAAATCAGAGGACATCTTATTATAATTTCCATAAGAATTGTTGTAGTAATTACCATAATTATTAGATGAATTACTAGGAAAATTACCTCTATACGCGTTATTGCCGAAATTGTTCCTACCAACAAAATACACATCCATAGATTCATTATTAGTCTCAATCAAAGTAGACAAAGGCATATCATTAGGATCAATAGGAGCACTCTTGGTAACGAATAATTTCATAATCTCGTCCATCTTTCCACTCAAAACATTAATCTCTTCAATCGCATGCACTTTTTCTACTAGTGGAAGATCTTTCAGTATGCGATTGAGAATAATTAACCATAATATTATCTAGGAGTTTAGTAGCCTCTCCTAAAGGAATTTCCATAAAATTACCTCCTGCGGTCGAAACTAAGAGATTTCTAGAAGCAAAATTCAGCCTGGCATAAAAATTTTGTATAGTCATCCAAAAATTCAAACCATGAGTAGGTCAATTTCGTATCATTAATTTCATCCTTTCCCAAGACTGTGCAACATGTTCATGATCAATTTGCTTAAAAATTCATAGTATTGTTCGTAAGGGATATGATCTTAGCGGGAGGAAAATACTTGGAAATAAAAGCATCTTTGTACTTCTTCCATGAATCAATACTATTTTTAGGCAAAGATGAAAACCAAGTTTTACCATGATCTTGAAGCAAGAAAGGAAATAGCTTCAATTTAACAATATCATTATCCACATCTTTTTTCTTTTGCATATCACACAAATCAACGAAATTATTAAGATGGGATGCAACATCTTCATTAGGAAGGCCAGAAATTCATAATAAGATTCAGCAGAGCTGTATTAATTTCACAAGATTCTGAATTAGTAGTGGGAGAAATTAGGGTAATAATAAAATCATTATTGTTGGTATTGGAAAAGTCACACAATTTGGTATTATTTTGAGCCATCGTGACAGAGCAAGCAATCCAACACACGAGCACACAAAAGAGCAAGCGAAGAAGATAAACGGAAAAATGGGTGAAGAAAAAGCGAATCTTTTTGAAAATCATTTCAAAAGTGGGGGAGAGGAAAACGAGAGGCGAATGGCACCAGAAATTCTTCCTGCTACCTCTTGAGCTTGCATTGGTTTTTCCCTTGAAGAGGAAAGGGTGATGCAGCAAAGTAGAGTAAGTATTTCCCTCAGCTTTTGAGAACCAAGGTATCTATCCAGTAGGAGACAACGCAACAAGCCACCGAATACCTGCACAAACAAACACCAACTTGAACCCAACGCGACAAAGGGGTTGTCAATCACTTCATTGTTATTTGCAAAGTGAGAGATGATATAGATGGATAAACGGTAAAGTAATATTTTTGGTTTATGGAATAGAAAGTAAAAGATTTCAAAGGAAGTAAATAGGAAACTAAAATTGTAGGTCAGAAACTTATATGATGGAAGAAGATTATATGATGGAAAATAGACCCGGGTGTCGGTGTCAAAACCAGCCGATCTCGGGTAGGGGGTCCAAAATTGTGTGTTTGAGGATTGAAATTAACAGGAGGCAGGGGACACGATGATTACCCAGGTTCGGGCCCTCTTAATGGAGGTAATACCCTACTTCCTACTTGATTGACTTTGATGAGTATAGGGGTTACAAGAGTGGATCTACCTCGAGATCGTAATGGCTAAACCCTAGATGTCTAGCCTGTATGATTATCTTAGCCTCTACGGACTAAACCCTCCGGTTTATATAGACACCGTAGGGGCCTAGGGTTGTACAGAGTTGGTTTACAAAGAAAGGAAACTACACATCCGGACGCCAAGCTTGCCATCCACACAAAGGAGAGTCCCATCCGGACACGGGGGAAGGCCTCTATCTTATATCTTCACGGCCCACCAGTCCGGCCTATGTTACATAGCCCGGACGCCCGGGGACCCCCTAATCCAGGACTCCCTTAGTAGCCCCTGAACCAGGCTTCAATGACAATGTGTTGGGCACGCAGAATGTCTTCGGCATTGCAAGGCGGGTTCCTCCTCCAAATACTCCAAAGCAATTGAACAAAGAGAACTATATCTGGCTCTGTATAATAGTTACAACCCTGAACCACAAGAGCGAAAAACTTAAACAAAATAAGTCATGTCTACTAACAGCTTTTTCGACGAGACTTACGATTGGCCTTATTATTATTTTGAACTGTCTTGTGGCCTCCTGCTTCGCGCTTCGAGGCGCAGACTCAATTGACACGTCTTGTCCAAGCAGAGATCGTGTCCCCTTATTGCGGGATTCTCATCAATACGGGTTTGGGTAATCCAACCATGCAGTTTGCACGACCCATTGGGAATAGGCGAGTTTTAAGGCTTGTGAGGGGGCACTTGATATTCACTTCCCTTATAAGAGGATAAGGACCCATCATTTTACCCCACGCCTTCTTCTTCCTTAGCCCTTCCATCCTCGAGCTCTAGTGCCCAAGCTTCAATCCTTTAAAACACCACCAAACACTCTAACCATGTCCGAATCCGGCTCTCATGGCAAGTGGGTGGCCTCCTCCGTGATGGAGAAGGACATCAAGGAGCTCCGTGAGGTGAGGTACTTGACAGTGGAAATCAAACACAGGTTCCCTGCCAAAGAGCAAGTCATCCCCACTCCAGAGCCTAGTGAGAGGGTTGTGTTCATCCCTCACTTCCTCTCCGGACTAGGGATTCCCCTCCACCCCTTTGTTCATGGTCTCATGTTCTATTACGGGCTATATTTTCACGATCTAGCCCCGAACTCCTTTATCCATATCTCGGCATTCATCGTCATGTGTGAGGCATTCCTCCGCATCCCCCCACACTTCAGCTTGTGGCTCAAGGCTTTCAACGTGAAGCTGAAGGTGGTCGACGGGTAGCACGCGGATTGCGGTGGCGCCATGGTGAGAAAAGTCCCCAACATTACCTAGCCTAGAGGGGCCATTGGGGATACTGTCAAGACATGGCAGCAGGAGTGGTTCTACATCACCGAACCCCGCGACACCAAGTGGGCAGCCTCTCCTGGTTTCAGATCCAGACCTTTTGCTGCGGCTTGTGTCGTGGACCAACAAGGGTCTGGACTGGGGATCATCCGACGAGGTGTTGATGCTGCAAAAGCGCATCATAGGTATCATAGAGAAGAAAACCAGCCTCACTGACATGATCCAGGTGATGCTCATCCGCCGAACCCTTCCCTACCAACGCCGGCCTCTCTGCATGTGGGAGTTTAATCCGGAAGGGTCGCGGCCCCTGCAATGGTTCTTCGGAAGGACGCATGAAGCGATCTGGAAGCTGCTCTTGAAGACTCAAAAGTCATGGCAAAGACGTCAGAGGACATCGGCCTCGACTACAATCATCTGGCCTCCCCGGTAAGTGCTAAATTTCTGAGCATAACTTAGTTCATCAATCAAAGGGGTTGCACTGAGAATTCCATCCTATAAACAGGGCTTGACAAAGAAGGCGGGGTGGATTAGGTGTCCGGCTCCACTCCCCGAAAACCCAGCTTATTCTATGTTAATGAGGATGCTGGTCCCGGCGCCCTATCAAGCATCGGAGAAAAAGGCCCAGAAGAAGAGCAAGGAGGCTAGAGGTGGTCTCCGCCATAAAGGTACTTCAGACGCAGTGTCCAGGCAGACCGAAACTCGTTCCTCCCACGAGGAAGATGAAGATGAAGAGGAGGAGGAGGCAGAAAGCAATTCTCCCCTGAAGGGGAGGAAGAAGAAAAGGGCGGCCTCCGTAGACCCAGAGGCGGAGGCGCCCAAGAGGGGGAAAATATCCCTCCTAGACGGCTCAGACTCGGATGTCGAAGCCATCCCTGAGTGGTGCCCCAGGTCGAAGCCCCTCTCCGCATCATAAGTATCCGATGATACCTTACATAAGTACGGTTTTTATAATTGTTGTCTTAACACATTGTATGATGTAGTCCGGCCCGTTACCTCCCCCAACAATCGTCGAAGGGGAATTCTTTCGATCCGGGGATGATGGAGAGCGACTCGCCTCCGCGAGCCTCCCCTCCTATCACCATGGACGACACCAAAGTGTTGTCTCAAAGGGTAACGCCTTGGTTGCCGAGACTAGTCCGGCCCCCAGCCGAACACCGTTCTGGAAACCCAAGTGGCTCCGGAACCGGATAAGCGACCCCCTTTGGAGGGGGAGCGCCAACTCCAGCGGTGATCTCCACTAATCCGGAGGCGCCGAACATACTAATGGAGGCACTGCAACGTGCTTCCATCGTGGAGGAGCACCGCGCCTTGATGGGTGTGGTGGTTGGAAGGGTTTAGTCCGCCAAGAGCAGGCTGAGAGAAGCCTTCACTAGCCTGCTAACAGGCTTCGAGGTATGCGATGTAATATTCTTGATCGCTTTTCATATAAAAAATATGCCTGCATATAGGTGGTAGCCCCTGAGACTCTGTTCGGCTTTTGGAAAAAAGGCCAAACCGAGTATCGATAATATTTGCAGGAGATAATGTGCTTGTCTATTTTGAGGAACGAGCTTCACTGTTATCGGCAACCGCCCAGGCCGCCGAAGTATCCGAGCTCAAGCATAAGCTGGGACTGGCCGATGAGGATCTCATCCGCATTAACAGGAGATTTGATGAAGCGCAAGGTATGTTTCAAAATATCTCATTCATGCCTGTATTAATATGCAGACTCTGAGTTGAAGCTCATGCGCTGCTATGTGTATGATTGCAGGCAGCGCTGCTGCAGTTGAGACCCTCAGAGGTGAACTTGCCAAAGCCAAGGAGCAGGCAAGGGTGAACAAAGCGGCCGCTGATAAAGCGGCCAAGGACTTGGAGTCTGAACAGGTCATGTGCCGCCAATACGAGGAGCAAGTGATCGAAATGGAGCAAGCGCTCAAGGACGGCACCAACAATTGCGAGTCCCTAGAAGAGAAGAATAAAGCCTAGGTGACCGACCTTGACAAGGCTCTTCAAGAGGCCAAGGAGGCGCGGGCCGAATCCTGAGCGGCGCGCGAGGAGATAAAGCAGGCCGGATAGATTGCGGTTGGTAAGCCCTTTCTCTTACAGAGTAAATTTGGCAATCAGAAGTATGCCTTTCTCACTCGACTGTGGAGTGCTCCAGATGCCTTTGCGGATCTTCCGAAGAGTGCTGCCGACGCCACACAGTTCTTCCGGGCCCAGGAGGGGCACACGACGGAGAAGCTATTCTGGTCACAGTTCACGGCGCAGGAGCGCCCAACGCTGTTGAATGACCAAATGGCGTAGTGGGCCGAGCTGCATAGGATGTCCGGATTGGCCATGAGGGACGTCATACTCTAGCTGTGGCTGACCGAACCCATTCCAAGCAGCTATTTCCGCCTGGTGCAGCGACTTGTCGATGCGCTGCCCTGAATTGACGCGGTCAAGCGGTCTCATGTATAGAAGGTGCACGGATGGCTTCGCCCGTGTCAAGATGCACTGGGCGAAAATGAAGGATGTCGTTGTGGCAGTCGAGGGCCCGCCAGGAGGCAAGGACCACCGCAAGCCGGAGTGCTATTTCGAAGATGTCCTAGAGGGCGCCCGTTTGATAGAGGGTCAATGCTTGAAGGATATCATGTTCGAGTGAATGTATTCGAACTTCCCAGACGTTGTATTATAAACCAAGGCTTTGTAATATTTTTATGCTTTTACCCGAACTACATACCTCCTATACGACCGTATTTTATTATTCTTGAAAGTTTGCCAGTCATCGGCTTCAGCCCCCCCGTAGATGCAACGGGGGTGTTCATAATAATGTGTAATCACTCTTGACCCAACATCTTGGTCCGTAAAGGAGGTGACTTACGTAACGAACCAGGCAATCAGACTATGTGGCTTTAGCACTTTCACTTAGCCATAGGAGTTTGACTGTGGGGCTAAGAACTAGCCCCTGGTGCGCGTGCGGCTGTTCGAACGGTGATGCCTTAGGCGCGTGACCTAACCGAAGTCAGTCCTTCGTATAATACGAAAAAATCGCAAGATATTTACATTAAGTCGCCAAATAGCCGGCCAGCTCTCACCATACCATGACAGTCAGTTTTCGGCTTTCTCTACTAAGGTGTTTGACCGGACAAACCAGAAACACAATCACAGTAGTTCTCCCTTTACTACCTTAGCCGAACAAGTAGAACGTAAGGTGGTAACCCCAGGAGCTGGGCAACCCAACTATTGACCAAAGACATGATTCAGAGCCGATGCATATAATGCCATATGCGGGACACCAAAGTATACTATAAAAGTGTTCGGACATTTTTTGAGAAAAGAATATATGTGGCTCACTAGAGCCCCTGGTGATTTAAATCGAGACGAGGTGTATGTGCCAATCTGACACAAAGAGGGAATACAGATTAGGAAATAAGCCAATACCAAATAGGGTTGGACGAAACTGTTTCCATTATAGTCTGATTGATATGTCAAAACGTATTTTTACAGCGAATGCCATGATTAACGAGGCTATTTTACATGCCCATAATTTGAGAACAAGGGAAAGCTACATACATGTCCTAAAATGGAAAAATTGATCTTCAAGATCCTTTGGACACTCTACCGCACATCTGCGCTGCTTTTCGCCTTGGGGTAGGATCCTTTGAGAGGATCAACGATCGAGTATGCATAAGGGGCCCGGAAAAGGGCCCTTGGTACCATTTTAAGGTGGGTTTGTAAAGAACCTGAAAGACTAAAAATATGAAGAAAAAGGGAAGGATATGGGGGTCCATATAGGGTCGAGCCGCATTGTGGACTTTAGTTGTGGTGTGCCTCCATCCTTGCCAATGGTATCTTTAGTGCATAGTTATGTATGCGTGGTGCATTTGCCGCTATCAATTTGGGGCTTGGACGGAGGCCGAATTGTTAATCTAGCTCTGGACTAGCCGGACTGCCATTATGCAGGTTAGAACAGACTCGTTTGATAGTGTCCAGGGGCTTAACTGCCGATGTAGTATTTGTCTTGAGAAGGCCACCCTGTACTTCGGCTGCGAGGGCCGCGGTATGCTCCTCAGTATGGAGGGAGCGCTCCATGCTCCCATTAACTATTATGACGCCATGTAGTCCGGGCATCTTGAGCTTTAGATAAGCATAATGCGGGACTGCATTGAAATGGGTGAAAGCGGTTCGTCCCAGCAGTGCATGATAGCCACTGCGGAAAGGGACAATGTCGAAGATCAAGTCTTCACTTCGAAAGTTATAGAGGGAGACGAAGACTACCTCCAGCGTTATGGACCCCGTGCAACAGGCCTCTATGCCGGGTATGACTCCTTTGAAGGTGGTTTTGGTGGGCTTGATTCTTGACGGATCAATGCCCATTTTGCAGACAGTGTCCTGGTAAAGCAGGTTAAGACTGCTACCTCCATCCATAAGGACGCGCGTTAGATGGAATCCATCGATAATTGGATCAAGGACCAATGCTTCCAAACCTCCGTGACAGATACTGGTCGGATGGTCTCTACGATCAAAAGTGATCGGACAGGCTGACCATGGGTTAAATTTTTGGGCGACTGGCTCTATGGCATAAACGTCCCTTAGTGCGCGCTTGCACTCCTGTTTGGGGATATGAGTGACGTAGATCATGTTCACTATTTTTACCTCGAGGGAAAATTTCTTTTCCCCCCGTGTTCGTTGGGCGAGGCTCTTCATCGTCGTCCTCGCTAGGCGTCCCCTTCCCTTTATCTTCAGTGTTTAACTTACCGGCCTGTTTAAAGACCCAACAATTTATGTTGGTATGATTGGCAGGCTTGTCAGGAGTTCCATGAAAATGACAAGGCCGATCGAGTATTCTGTCCAAACTAGATGGACCATCTTTGTTTCCTTTGAATGTCTTCTTCCGCTGACCAGGTTTAGAGCCACTGAATCCGTCATTGACCGCCGTATCTTTGGTATCTTGATTGTTGCTTCGGCGCTTGTGTTTGTTGCGTCGTGTCTTGCCTTTGCTGTCTCTGGCTTCGGAGGTGCCAGGGCTGCTGGTGTTGTTGCTTCTATGATCTAGCCAGCTATCTTCTCCCATGCAAAAGCGGGTGATAAGCGCGGTGAGAGCTGCCATAGACTTCGGCTTTTTTTGGCTGAGGTGTCGGGTGAGCCACTCATTATGGACGCTGTGTTTCAAGGCCGTGAGGGCTTCGGTGTCTGGACAATCGACAATTTGGTTCTTTTTAATTAAGAACCTGGTCCAGAGTTTCCAGGCTGATTCTCCGGGTTACCAGACTATGTGACTATGGTCATCGGCGTCTAGAGGCCGACCATTGGTGCCTTGGAAGTTGTCTCTAAAGGCATCCTCCAAATCTTCCCAGCTACCAATAGAGTTTTCTGGGAGGCTGTTTAACCAGTGTCGTGATGTTCCCTTGAGTTTTAGGGGGAGGTACTTGATGGCATGGAGATCGTCACCGCGAGCCATGTCAATGTGGAGAAGAAAATCTTCGATCCATACTGCGGGATCCATCGTACCATCGTATGATTCAATGTTCATGGGTTTAAACCCTTCTGGGAACTAGTGCTTCATTACCTCATCGGTGAAGCATAAGGGGTGTGTGGCGCCTCTGTATCGGGCGATGTCACAACATAGTTCGGATGAAGTCTGCATGCGGTTTTTGGCCCGGGTGAGGTTGTGCCTGTCGTGCCAGGCTTGATGGTCATCTTCTCGCGTTGGGGCACGCCCCCTTGATCCATAGATTGATCTGGCTTGGCTTGCTCTATTGTCCAGGTCCTTCCGTAGGTCATAGGTGTATCCTCGAACCGCTGTCTCTCTGCCTCTCTGGCGAGGTGGTGCAGGTTGATGTTCGGCATAGGTGGCCGCTTTACCTCATCCACGTGGTGGCCGGTCTGGTTTATCAGCATGGTTATGTCTTGACGGTATGGGCTCGACGGCCTCATCGTTGAATTGTGGTAGAAGCCAACGCTTCGGATAACCCTTGCTGGTCGTTGAAGGCCATACTGTTCGGCAGCCAGGACCTGGGTCCACCTGTCATTGAGTGTATCTTGTTCGGCTTGGAGTTGTTGCTGCTTCTTTTTTAGGCTTCTCGTAGTGGAGATTAGCTGGCGTTTAAAGCGCTCCTGCTCGAGTGGTTCCTCTGGCACGATGAAGTCTTCGTCGCCGAGGCTCACATCATCCTCGGAGATTGGTAGATAGTTACTATCCTCCGAGTGCTCATTCCCGACTGGATTGTCAGGGTTAACTTGCCCATCCTCCCAATCATCATGTTTGGATGTTGGGTTGACAGGGGCTTCGGGGTCTTCGGAGTTCTCTGGGGTGTTCTTGTCTTCGGTGCCGATATTGCTGTCTTTTTCACGACGCAATTTTGAGTGGCGCCGCTAACGTTGATGCTTTGGAGGTGCCTCAGCAGGCTTGTCCTCAATTGGATCCTTCCTGCCATCGCCGTCATTCTCTTTGGGTGTGTCCAACATATACACGTCATATGTGGAGGTTGTCGTCCAACGTCCGGTGATCGGCGGGTCTTGGCATTGTTCGTCTCCGGCATCGTCATCCATGTCGTCGATGTCTTCGGAGGCGTAGTCCAGCATGTCAATTAAATCTTGGACAGTTGCTATGAAGTGGGTCGTGGGTGGGATGTGAAATTCCCCACTCTCAGCCCCTAGTCCAAGCTGGGTGTAATTCGGAAGTGATTCCTCTGTGATGGTGAGGGATCGCTTTAACTCCAGAGCCTCGTTTAAGAGCGAGGTTTGGATGTGGAAGCGAAAGTCCGCGGGGCTGGCTGGGGTGAAAACCTCCTGGTCGTGCCTGCTTGGCATGGACTTCGAGAGTCGGATCTGGAGTCTGGGGGCGAGTCCGGCCTTTCAATGATAGGGGGAACCCGGTCTGATTCCGAGTTTGCCCTGGACATAATTGCCTCCGGATCCTCAATGGTGCGATTTGTAGTGGAGAGTCCGGTGGGCTCCAAACTCCCATCTTCGAACCTGGTGGTTTGCTCCGGATCTGAGGCCAAAGCAGTGGTAGGGGACGCGAACCCTTCGAAGATCAAGTTTCCTCAGATATCAGCGACATAGTTTAGGTTCCCAAAACTTATCTGATGACCAGGGGCGTAGCTGTCGATCTGTTTGAGGTGGCCAATAGAGTTGGCATGCATAACTAAGCCACCGAATACTAAAATCTGGACGGGGAGGAACGCTTCCCAGGAAACGGCATTGCTGTAGATGATCGAAAAAGCCATCGAGCCTTCTGTTGACGTCACAGTGCAACTCTCAATGAAAGCACCAATGTCGGTGTCAAAACCAGCCGATCTTGGGTAGGGGGTCCCGAACTGTGTGTCTGAGGATCGAAGATAACAGGAGACAGGGGACACGATGTTTACCCAGGTTCGGGCCCTCTTAATGGAGGTAATACCCTACTTCCTTCTTGATTAACTTTGATGAGTATTTGGGTTACAAGAGTTGATCTACCTGACGATCGTAATGGCTAAACCCTAGATGTCTAGCTTGTATGATTATCTTAACCTCTATGGACTAAACCCTCCGGTTTATATAGACACTGGAGGGGCCTAGGGTTGTATAGATTCAGTTTACAAAGAAAGGAAACTACACACCCGGACGCCAAGCTTGCCATCCACGCAAAGGAGAGTCCCATCCGGACACGGGGTAAGGCCTTCTATCTTGTATCTTCACGGCCCATCAGTCTGGCCCATGTCACATAGCTCGGACGCCCGGGGACCCCCTAATCCAGGACTCCCTCACCAGGGGCCATAGGTTTCACTAGAGGCTTTTCTCAAGATAGAAAATATTACGGTGGGTGAGCAAATTACTGCTGAGCAATTGATAGAAAAGCGCAAAGTTATGACGATATCTAAGGAAATGATCATGAATATAGGCATCACATCCGTATCAAGTAGACCGAGATGATTCTGCATCTACTACTATTACTCCACACATCAACCGACTCCTGCCTGCATCTAGAGTATTAAGTTCATAAGAACAAAGTAACACATTAAGTAAGATGACATGATGTAGCGGGATAAACTCAAGAAATTTGATGAAAACCCCATGTTGTTATCCTCGATGGCGACAATACAATATGTGTCGGTTCCCCTTCTGTCATTAGGATCGAGCACCGCAAGATTGAACCCAAAGCTAAGCTCTTCTCCCGTTGCAAGAAAAACCAATCTAGTTGGCCAAACCAAATCGATAGTTCGAAGAGACTTAAAAAGATATCAAATCATGCATATAAGAATTCAGAGGATATTTAAATAATATTCATAGATAAGCTGATCGTAAATCCACAATTCATTGGATATCAATAAACACACCACAAAAGAGTATTAAATCGAATAGATCTCGAAGAACATCGAGGAGAACATGGTATTGGGAATCAAAGAGAAAGAAGAAGCCATCTAGCAACTAGCTATGGACCCGTAGGTCCGTGGTAAACTACTCACGCTTCATCGGAGAGGGAATGGTGTTGATGTAGAAGCCCTCCATAATCGAATCCCCCTCCGGCAGGATGCCAAAAAAGGCCCCTGGATGGGATCTCACAGGTACAGAAGGTTGCAGCGGTGGAAAAGTGGTTTCGTGGCTCCCCTAGAAGGTTATGCGATATTTGAGAACATATAGGCGGAAGGAATAGGTTGGTGGAGTCACGAGGGGCCCACGAGGATGGGGCGCGCCTCCTGACCTTGTGGCCACCTCATGGCTTTCCTGATGTGCACTCCAAGTCGTTTGGATGTCTTCTGGTCCAAGACAAATCATGGCGAAAGTTTCAATCCGTTTGGACTCCGTTTGGTATTCCTTTTCTGCAGAACTCTAAAACATGGAAAAAAACATGAACTGGCACTGGGCTCTAGGTTAATAGGTTAGTCCCAAAAATCATATGAAATAGCATACTAATGCATATAAAACATCAAAAATAGATAATATAATAGCACGAAACAATAAAAAATTATAGATACATTGGGGACGTATCGCACAACGTATTTCGTTGCCTCTTGATGAACACGACGCATTCCGTTGCCTCCCCATGAACACGGTGTAGTTCCTCCGTTCCGACCCAGCCGGTTGGCTTCCGATGAACAGGATGCCGTTGCTGCCATCCGTGGCCTCTCCATGTACACGAGCCCTGGCCGTACATATGTGCGAGTATGCATTCGAGACCCCGCCCGTATGTACGTACGTGGCCGCATTTTTTGGCATCTGGTTGTACGTATGTGTACAGGGTTTTGACTGGATGGCGTGAACTGCTACCGCTCCTTACTCTACCACTGTTCATTGTGGCAGACAGACCGATCGACCAGTATGTACACAGACAACGCTATATATGCTTTGAATGGGTGGGTCCCAGCTGTCAGGAAGGATAAGGACGCACTTCCTTGCATGCGAAGATATAGCTCGTGGGTCCCAGCTGTCATGGGGAAGAATCATTTTTTGCCCGTAACAATGATACACTTCCTAGCATGTGAAGATGTAGCTGGTCGGTCCCAGCTATCTAGGGGAGAAAGCATTATTTTTAGTGTAAAAAGGATGTAGTTTCATGCATGCGTCCATGGGCATGGTGCGTCCCTATTGTCAGCCTCTCCACGTGCGTCCATGGACCACACCACGCACCAAGATAGTGGACGACGGCGAGGCCCCTGATTGGAACGCCTCGAAGATGGGAAGACGCGGTAGTGGAGTCACAGATGGAGAGGAGTGGGAAACTTGACTGGTTCGGGTGCGGGGTGAGCCTACACTCGGTGGAGAATAAAAGGAGGTGCGGAGGAGAGGAGGGATGGTCTGGCCGTTGGCGGGGTAGCGTTTCATTGCGAGGCGCGCAAAACAGCATCGCTAGACGCCGAAGGCTGGAGCAGGCGGTCCCGGCAGTGCTGGGGGAAGAAGACGAGATATTGAAGAAGAATACCGGCCGTTGGATGTAAATCCAACGCCTTGCTTAGGATTCGACCATTGTATTTTTCATTTTTTGCGAAAGTGCTTAGGCTTCGACCTACTGGCCCACATGTTAGCTAGTCCATTTGGTTTTTAGTCCATTTGGTGGGCTGGGTGAAACAATGATGTATCATCTATGCAACCCGTTTATATATTATGGTAGAATTCAAAGCCCATTTGCATCTTTCTCGAAGTCTGCGGACTTGCTGGGCTGGGTAAAAATATCATGTTGGGCTAGACAGAGAAATGTTATAAAAACATAAACACATGATTACACGTCTATTACTGCATTGGTGAGTATAATCTTTGCAAGCTTATGTACGCAATCACTAGGAGTTAACTTGCCAAGTTATATATAAACAATTATTGTTATTATATTGTAAGAACTTTTGATTTATGCAATAAAATATCATTTTAATTTGACGAGTTAATAGGACATGAGGTATTATTATTTTTTAGGCTAGACGTGGGACAGTTGAGTTGGTTCTAGGGAAAAGTACTGGGAGAAAACTCAGATTACATCGAAAAAGAAATTGGGAGAAAATTCAGATATAGGATTAATGAAAATGAAAAATAAAAGAAGTGGGAAGGTCTATAAAATGGTTGGATGAATGACAGGTTTGACGGAACCTTATGTTGTTTCTATTATATATATATATGTAATAAAATAAGATATAAATATATATATGCTGTTATATAAGGGAAAACATAGGTTTAGTTTTGCATTCTTATAGAAAAATAGAACTGAGCTGTGCGTCGTCTTGAAAAAACAAACATAACTTGCGCTGCTGATATTATAGACAAGCTAGGCTAGGAGGCCCAGAGGCCGCTTGATACCTGCTGGATCCAAAAAAAGTGGAAACATGTCGTGGGCTGCCCATGTTAAACAACAAAACCTAGGCCATGGACCTGGTGGTGTCACACCCTAGCTAGTTCATGCATTACAGTGCTTGCATCATGTTTAAATTATCAGAAACTTGGAAATGGGGATGACAGAACCCCCAACAAACCCCTGAAACCCACTAGGGTTTACTAAAAATAATTTCAATATTCACCATCTTTGGTCCTGGTTAAACCCTCTCCCAAAAATGGTTTCATATCTTTGGAGGCTATTCTGGATTTTTGCACCAAGCCATAAGTATTTGCATTTGGGCAATTTAAATCCTATAAATATTTTAAAATGCCCAAATAATCTTGGAGGTATTTTTAGGCTGTTGAGAATATTTCCAAATGTTCCTATGAATATTTACAGGTTTTTCCTAAATGGAATAGTATTTCTACTATTTCAAAACACAGAACAGAGAGAAATAAAAAGAAAAACAGAAAGCAAAGAGCAGAGGGCTTACCTAGCCTCACCCACCTCCCGGCCCACCTAGCGGCCCAGCACTGTGCTGGCCCATGCCAGCCAGCTGCTTCCTCCCGCCAGGTAGGCAGGCAAGAGGTGACGCCGGCGCGCGAGAGCTCGCCACCGCGCCACCTGCTTGCCGCCTCGCCCCTGGATACCCGGGCGAGCTCCACGTCGCCGCCTCGACCCCGCAGACACCTCGCTCACTCCTCCGTCTCTCTCTCTCTCTCTCGCCCTCTCCTCGCCATAGCCGATGCTGCCGCGCCCGCGCCGCCATAGTTCTCGCAGCCACCGTCGTCCTCACGCCGCCCCGTCGTGTCCCTGAGCTCCACCGTCGTCCGCTTCGTCGAGCTAGCCGAGCCCCAAGCGCTCGCACGCCCTACGCCGTCTTCTTCAACCTCGCCTTCACCGAACGCCGCCAGAGATCCCCTTCGCCGTCACCGCTGCACCAGCTCGTCCCCAACCTTGCCGTGTGCTCCGCTGTGATCGCCGTGTGCTCAGCTACCTCCCATCCTATCTGTTTTCCTTCTCGAGCACCACAACGACCGCACCAAGCTCGGCCGCACCCGCCGCCGCCACCGCACGTCGCCGTCATGGCCACAGCCACGTTGGCTCGAAACCGAGCATGCCATCGTCTTCACCGCACCCGCAGGAGCCAGTAGAACCTCTCCACGCTCCTCGCTGTGCCTCCTAGCGACGAGTTCGAGCTCGTCCGAGCTCCGGCCGCCGCCACGCTCGTCGCCGGTGTCGTTTCCGGTGACCACAAGCCCAACCACTAGCACCACTCGACGCGGCTTGCTCCCAGCTAAGCATAGGTGGCCTCCGCCGTCCATTTGGTCGTCGAAGTACAAATCCCGCACCGCCCCGCCGCGTTTGGCCTCACCGGCGGCTAAACACCGGTGAGTTTCACCCCGCTGGCCGTGTTTGACTCCGGGTGGGCCCAGTTTGACCCCTGGGTCTATGACAAGTGGGACCCGTCTGCTAATTAAGTTAGGATTAGGACTAACTAAAAATTAGTTAAACTAATGACACTGACACGCGGGACCACTGGTCAGATTTGACCTGGACCATCCCCGTTGACTGCTGACGTCACCCTGACGCAATGCTGACATAGTAAATCAATTACTGGATTTATTCTTATACTGGAAATTCCAGAAAATGTTCTAAATTTCAAAAATTCATAGAAATCAATCTATAACTCCAAATGCAAAGATTTATATATGAAAAATGAATAGAAAAATCCAATCTTTCCATCTGTAATGGTTTCATGCATGTCAGAACACTTTAACCTTGCTGTTTAAGTGCAACAATTTAATGCACTAATATGACCTCTTATTTTGGGTTTGCATTTGAATCTTTGATTCAAATGAGCTCAAACCAACCTGTTTTAGAATGCATTAGCCAAAACTCACCCATATTGCCATGTCATAGCATGCATCATATTGTTGCATATTGCCATGTGATGATTGTGTTCAATTGTGTCTTTCGTGGTAGGTTCTGCCTCCGAGGATACCTTCGAATATCCGACTGAAGGGCAGTACCCTACTACCACTCCATCAGGCAAGCAGCCCCATTGATCATATCGATACAATCCCATGTTCTCGCTCCTGCTCTCATTTATTGCATTAAGACAACAACGTTTCAAACTGCTGTGTGCTGCGGTAGTTGAACCTTTTCCTTTGCATGACCTGTCATTGCCATAGTAACTAGATGAAACCCACTAGCATGTGTAGGACTTATCAAGCCATGTATTTGTTTCCTACCTTGCTATGCCTGCTATGCTTAGAGTTGTGTCCGGTCTGGCTCATCTGGGTGATGGTCTAGAGTGAAATGATTATGTCGATAATGTGAGTGATGTGTTGAACACGATTTGGTAAAGGTATCAATGAGTGTCCATGTAGGAGTACATGGTGGGTTGTTTCATTGGAACCGTCCTTAAGCACCGAGATCTGTATGTGTGATTTAAGAATCAGTTTCTACCATGCACAGGGCCCGAAACCAATGGACCCTCTCGGCTTCTTAACCACCCTAGTCCTCTGTCCAGGAGTTGCAACTAGTTTCTGGTGTTTATAGGATATGTGTTGGTGGTCGTGCATAGCGCTGACCCTAGGGGTGGGCTATAATGCGGTAGATACACCGTGGCATGGTGTACCGATTCGCCCGTTTGGTGTCTCGGGAACCCTATATACATCGTTCGGGGCCGTATGTGGAAACGTCGGCCGGACTCCCTACGGATGGAACCTGGATAGGCGATAAACCTGTACTAGAGACTTGAGTGTTTGGGTAGGCCGTGGCCGACACCCTCATTGGGCTTCCGCTTGAAGGTTGCCGAGTACATGTCGTGTTAACGGCGGTAAGTGGTGAGAGCGTGTATGAAGAAGTACACCCCTCCAGGGTTAACATCATCTATTCGAATAGCCGTGTCCGCGGTAAAGGACTACTTGGTTTCCTATACAGTTCATAGACAAGTAAATGGGTACTCCTAAAAGCCTCAAGACAAGTGTGAGTGCAGTGGATGGCCCTTACATGGGAGGATGGAGGAGGATCCACGCTAGTGTATTATTGTGGTGAGTAGTGGACTCGTGTGCGCAAAACATTTACAAATTGTTGTCTAGTAGGATAGCTTAGCCAAGAGTCAAAGCTGACTTGCTGCAATAACCCCACTATCCTTCTTGAGAATGTTGCATGTATAGTAGGATCTGTTGTAAGACTTGTTGATTACCTTTGTACTCGTGTTGGCTTAATTACTGTTGCAGAAGAGAACACCGCCCCCTCCGATGGGTTCTATGTAGATCTCGACGTTAATGAGTGACTTGCCACCCAGGTGGTGAACCTGAGCCGTGAAGGGCCTTGTAGATAGATAGGCTTCGTCAAGCCTTCTTGCTTTCTAGTTGTCTGTACTCAGACAAGTTTGCTTCCACATGTGCATGTATGTTTGTATGACTTGAGTGTCGGGTCGTGTGACCCCTACATGTATGAACATATTATGTAAGGCTCTCTGGAGCCTTCTAAATAAAGTACTTTGAGTTGTAGAGTTTTGTTGTGATGCCATGTTGTATTTACACATATCGAGCATATTGTGTGTATGTTTGAAATGCTTGGTGTGTGTGGGATCCGACAATCTAGTTGTTTATCCTTGGTAGCCTCTCTTATGGGGAAATGTAGTCTTGTGCTACAGCCTGGCTCACCAGAGTCCTACTAGCCCAGCACTACTGCTCCGGAACACTTGACTGGACGGCATGTGATTCACTTTGTTCCTGTGTCTGTCCCTTCGGGGAAATGTCATGCGGAGACATCCGGAGTCCTGTTAGCCTGCTACAGCCCGGGTTCCCGGAGTCCTATTAGCCCAGTTGCTACATCCCGGATTCATACGCTGTTGACCGACATGCTCAAGGTTGATTCATGTATGCATATCCCTGTAATTTAGTGCCACTTTGGGTTCATGACTAGTCATGTCGGCCCGGGTTCTCTATCATATGGATGCTAGCGACACTATCATATACGTGAGCCAAAAGGCGCAAACGGTCCCGGGCCAAGGTAAGGTGACACTCGTGGGAATACTGTGCGTGAGGCCACAAAGTGATATGAGGTGTTACAGGCTAGATCAGTGTGACTTGGAATCGGGGTCTTGACAGGTGGGCCCGGGACTGTCAGCCTCTCGACAAACAGTCATCTCCCAATTCCCCTTGTTTTGCTGACCATGTTAGGAATGACAGATGGCGGCGCCATGGAGAGAGCACCAAGGCGGTGGACGATGTCGAGACCTCAGACCGAATGACCGGAGTGGGGGAAGACGCAAGCGGAGGGGAGTACGAGGGTTGACTTGTTCGGGTGGAGGGTGGGCCGATGGAGCTGCCGCCGCCGAACAATGTGTGGGAGTAGAGGGATGGACTGGCCAATGCCAGAGGCTAGGATAGGTCACCAAGGCGTGCACGGCAGCGCCGCCAGCCACTGTATAAGAAGAGGATGAAAGATTGAACAAAATAAAGAAATACAAATGGATAGGTGGTTGGTCCCATATGTGTGTATACGAGACCTACTGGGTCCACCTGAGAAGGGGAATATGTTGGGAGGAAGGAGATTCAAAGCACGGTAACCGAGTGAACTAGTTACATACATAAGAAAATAGCCACTAAAAAAGAAAATAGGTTAATGGGTTCTTAGAAGAAATATTTTGGACAAAACAGATAATTATGACACATAGGCTAATGCATGAAACACTCAGATGATAAAGGTGCTTAAACAGATAAAGTACAACATCTAAACCTTCCTAGCACGCTTGATCATGACGATGCGGCTGTCCGTGTACTCGTCGGTTACGGGAAGCAGACACGCCCTCATGTCCAAGATCCGCCTGTACATGTCGTATCATGCGTATGCGTCCTTGGCCGCGTAGGTTATGTAGGCTAGATTCAGAGGTACCTCCCACGTGTTCAGGTTCTTGCTATCGTTGTCTTCTTTCATGTTAGCGTAGTAGGGGTCGATGATGGTCTCAGCAAGGTCAATCACAGAGTCCTTCTCCTGCCCGTTGCCGATGATCTTGTATTGCTTTTGGATGTCGATAAGCTTGTTGCTCCAGATGGACGAATCATCACGTTATTCCTTCTCTCCAGCATAGCAAAGGTGCAGTTGGCGCCGCCGATGAAATGGGAGAATGCCCCAGAACCTCTGATGGCCCTACAATAGTGGTAGACGAGAACCTCGTCCCACACACATACCTGGGTGACAGCAATCTGCTGGTCCCTGTCAGGAGACGAATGGATGGTCACAAGGTCTAGTCCTGCGACCTTGTGCTTCTGCTTTCTCGTCCTGTAGGTACTGCTTGAACTCAGCGAGGCAGAGCTTCACCGAGTTTGGATCGTTGGTGTACATCACATTCAACTTGGTGCAGCCATGGGACTAAACGACGAACTCAAAGGTGAACTCCTTGCTGAAGTCCATATCCAGCAGGCTCACCCCTCGGATCGTCATTGGAGTCTCTTCAAGTGAACGAATGGGTAGGTGGCGGCAGCAATTCATTTTTCAGCTCTTGGGGAATTGGATTCAATAGTAAACTGAGTGTGTATAGGCGACAACAGTTACTACCCCTCCCTCGCCCGCTGCACGCCCGATAGAACATGCACCCTCGCCGCATTCAAACGCCTCCATTAAGAATCCTATTCCGGCCACACGTCCATTCATGAGCGGGTCTGTATTGGTACTGTAATAACAAGTGTTAGTGGTCACTTTATTTAAATTTAATTAGCTTAGTGCATTGGATCATTCTACCAGTGCCACATGATTAACATGCACAAGAATTAGAATTATTATTCTCAGGAAGCACGCGATCAACACATTTGTCGCACTTTCACACAAATAATACTACCAAGTTTGAACTGTTTTCTATGGTTTCTATCCTATGCATCATCGTGCCGTGTTTCGCAGCTTGCAACATTCAGAACCAACAAATAAGATTCAAGTAATATGTACAACAAATATGCCTACACATCTCATTGATTCCCAGCTTGCAAGATTCAGAACCAACAGATAAGATTCAAATAATAAGTATAACAAATATGCCTACACATCTCATTCATTCCCAGCTTGCAAGATTCAGAACCAACAAATAAGATTCAAATAATAAATACAATAAAGATGCCTGCACATCTCATTGATTCCCAGCTTGCAAGATTTAGAACCAACCTATTAGAGCCTTTTGATAAAGTGAATATCGGGATTAAATCCATCTTGGCTAGCCGTATCATACAACCCAAGAACTTGGCGAATGTTCTTGACCATCACAACATCTGTAGTTTAGTATTCCTGTTTGCACAACACATATAAGAAAGAGCATGATTACTATAATAGTGGAACTCCTTGAACTCAACCTGCAGCTCCACTCGATGATTCAATTCATGCGACTTTTTGTGCAGTTCACCTGAAATGAAGCAAATATTGCATCATTCAGCTAGCAAGAAGTACTTGCTCTTGTGAGCTGGCTGGTTCTTCTTTAGTAGTTTCACTAAAATTGAGCAACATTAAAGTTTGTTGTCCGGCTCATGTAAGGTGCAACTATAATTTTCTTATCCTTTTGTGCAGTTCCACTAAAATAAAGTGCCATTGTGGTGACAATGATGGCTCATATTGCAAAGGCTAATAAAATGTTGCACGAGATTACCAGCAGAATTTGACGGAGATTTTTGTGCAGTTCCACCAAAATTGAGAGATGTTGCCCAAGTGACATTTTAGTTGAATTGCACAAGACACTCATTCCAAAAAAAGTGTTTTGTGCAGTTTACCAAAAGGTCACAATATCTACAAGGTGAAATGGATATACCTATCTTCACAAAAAGATAGAAAGAAAACAGTTGCTAGTCAATAACAAGATACGAAACATACACAAAATGAAAAGAAGCATCTTGATTATGTTCATGGCAATCTTGCAAGGACAGTCGAAATTTTAAAACGTCAGCAATGCTTCATGTTACCGAAAGCATTATGATCAACAATGACATTCGTCAAATATGGGATTACTTTAATGCTGGCATTGCTTATTTACCAGATACAATAAATCAACAGCAGCCAAAGAATTGGTTTAAGGTCATGGGACCGTGGGGACACCAGGACACTTAGCTGCGTAAAGAAGCAACTTACTTATCATACTTGGGAAAACAGCAGGAGTACCATTTGTAACACAATTTAATTGCATCATATCACCGGGGGCATTAGATTAACAATAACACTGGTTACACATGACCTCACTGGCTTCATTTTACGTGCACCCTTACATTAACAACAACAAAAAAATTGGTATAAGGACATGTGATAGTGGACACATCAGCACAATGTGCCTACAAGGAGGCATAAAGTGGTGATGCCGAGTTTGTTCATACTCTGTGAGGGCAGGAAATCTAATCCTGGAGACCTTTTACTATGTGAGGGCATCAAGTCTAATCCTGGAGACCTTTCACTATGTGAGGTCCGCAAATCTAATCCCGGAGACCTTTTACTATGTGAGGGCAACAAGTCTAATCTTGGACATACTCTGTTGACTTGTCCACCAGCCGCCACTTTCTATCCTTTTTTCAACCATTGATAGATATGTTCCTTATCCAGTTTGACTGCCTTTTCCCTTTATTTCCATTTCCACTTCCAAAGCCGCTTTCGAAGAACTTATACCTGAGGGTCGTCGGGATATCGGTGGCCGCAGGTCGGATCTGCGCACAGTACAGTAGCGAGGAAGAAGAGTCAGAGGACCTCCCGAGCCAGCGGTGTGTCGGAGAGAACGGCACATGCAGGGGATCGGGACCCGCCGGCAGCTATGGGTTTCCTCCCTCGACGCCGATGACCGCGTGAACGATGCACCTAGTCCTCTACACACACCGGCCGAAGGGATCCGGCTGGATCTGTGACCAACGGTGAGAAGAGAGAAAATGTCACTACCACTGTCTTGTTTAGATCTGGATAGGATGAGAGAATGAAGAGAGCAACCCTAGTAAAGCAAGTGCTGAGGCCCCTGCCTATATATATAGTGGAGTGATTATCTTTTTCTCTCCACAACAAGCATTTCAATTTTTGTACATGTCATTAAAGAAAATAAACTCTCTATTTAACATGACCAACTATACGACTCCTACTTACTTTGTTCACTTGTGCTCCCCGGCCCTCCATTCATTGAACAACCCCACGGGTGAATAAACATACAATACTACTATTTATATAGAACGAACAAGCTCGAACTATTTTGACATTGAGATATCGATGGTACATTTTTACCACATTGCATCAATGGACTCGGTACTTTTAATTAACCTATACGTATAAACACATGCACGGTTACATTCCGAATCGCTAGCTAGATCTTGAACTATATTTGTTTACATGTACCACATTTTTTTGGTTTTCTGCTCCATGGCGCAATTCATCAATACAAAATTATACTCCCTCCGTCCCTAAATATTTGCGTTTCTAGAGATTTCAACAATTGACTACATACGGAGAAAAATGAGCGAATCTACACTATACATATAAACACATGCACGGTTTACATTCCGAATCGCTAGGTAGAGCTTGAACTGTATTTGCTTACATGTACCACATTTTTCTTTTGGTTTTCTGCTCCGTGGCGCAATTCACCGATACAAAATTATACTCCCTCCGTCCCTAAATATTTGTCTTTCTAGATATTTCGACAAGTGACTACATATGGAGAAAAATGAGTCAATCTACACTCTAAAATTTGTCTATATACATGCATATGTGGTAGTCCATTTGAAATATCCAAAAAGACAAATATTTAGGAACGAAGGGAGTACTGTGAGTAGCTAAAAGTTGAGGGCGGGGCTTTTCCCGGGCTGTACGCGCTGCAGTTTTCGCGTAGGCAGTTTGACAGAAGAGCAAAGGAGGGTGAGGGAGTAGCGGATTCAACTTACTGCTGGAAAGGTAGGGCTGTGCGATTTGACAGCGTGTTACTGCTGGAAAGACGGGGTCCTGTGATATGAATACTCACTATAGTCATGAAGTACTGCGCTACGACTGGGGTGATGCCCCCTTCCGTTCCCCGCTCTAATCTGGTGCATGACACGTCGACCAGGATGCGGGAACTCCCACATGTCGGCGAAGTACGTAAGAAGGAGCAAAGAATCAAGCGGTATACTAGTACTACTACTCACGTCGGAGGAGTGTGAACCACGGTAGCCCAAGTGAACCAGAAGGCGATAGGCCACAGAAAACAATGTGGTGATATGGCCATAAAAACAATGTGCTACAGTCCAGTCTGTAGCCTGTACAATACTACTCCTCTTCCTCCTCGTATCGGTTCATCGCCATCATACTTTCCCCATTCCCGTGTTTTCAGTATCATGCGAATCAAAGAGGACCTTAGACTGGTTTAGGTCCGGTTGTTTTTTTATCAATGTGTTATGTCTAAAATTTAATGAACGTGCTCCGGTTTCTATGAAAATAATCCGGTTTGCATGTAGTAATTAATTTATTTATTTATTCTTCTGCGGGGGGTTTGCATGTAATTCGCAAGGTCTGGAATGTAAATTACGCCATTAGGGTTGCATATGCTCTGAGTCGTGCATGCACTACGACCCAGATGCTCTATGTCCCACATGTCGGTGAAAGGGAGCACGTGGAAATAGCCTAGGAGTACATATAGGAGGATAAATGCGTGAAAAAATATGTAGTACTACTATGAAGCATAGTTGTAGTTCGAAAAGGAGACCTAAAGTGATGACATGTATAGGTCGCACGCACCCAACTACTGGTACTAGATGTACGACTACTTCTTCCCTAAAAAGAGGTACGAGTACTCAGTACTCCTATTCTGTCAACACGACACCCATCTGACAACAGCGTTGATGCTACAGCTAGCTCTTCTCCCTCGTTTCTCTCTTGGCCGACGCACGGTGGGCAGGGTGGGGATTTGCCGATGGTCGGTTGAAACGTCTCCAACGTATCTATAATTTTTGATTGTTCCATGCTATTATATTATCTGTTTTGGATGTTTAATGTGCTTTATTATAACTTTTTATATAACCGAAATCCCAGTGCAAATTGCTGTTTTTTTTCCTATTTTAGTGTTTTGCAGAAAAGGAATATCAAACGGAATCCAAACGGAATGAAACCTTCGCGAGGATCGTTTTTGGAACAAACGTGATCCAAGAGACTTGGAGTGGACGTCAAGGAAGCAGCGAGGCGGCCGCGAGGTAGGAGGGCGCGCCCCCACCTTCTTCTTTCGCCTATATATACTCTTATACCCTGAAACCTTCGGGGAGAGCCACAAAACACCTTTTCCACCGCCGCAACCTTCTGTACCCGTGAGATCCCATCTTGGGGACTTTTCCGGTGATCTGCCGGTGGGGGATTCGATCACGGAGGGCTTCTACATCAACACCATAGCCTCTCCGATGATGTGTGAGTAGTTTACCACAAACCTTCGGGTCCATAGTTATTAGCTAGATGGCTTCTTCTCTCTCTTTGGATCTCAATACAAACTTCTCCTTAATTTTCTTGGAGATCTATTCGATGTAACTCTTTTTGTGGTGTGTTTGTCGAGATCCGATGAATTGTGGGTTTATGAACTTGATTATCTATGAATATTATTTGATTCTTCTCTGAATTCTTATATGCATGATTTGATATCATTGCAAGTCTCTTCGAATTATTGGTTTAGTTTGGCCAACTAGATTGATCTTTCTTGCAATGGGAGAAGTGCTTAGCTTTGGGTTCAATCTTGCGGTGCTCGATCCCAGTGACAGAAAGGGAAAAAACACGTATTGTATTGTTGCCATCGAGGATAAAAAGATGGGGTTTATATCATATTGCTTGAGTTTATCCCTCTACATCATGTCATCTTGCCTAATGCGTTACTCTGTTCTTATGAACTTAATACTCTAGATGGATGCTGGATAGTGGTCGATGTGTGGAGTAATAGTAGTAGATGCAGAATCGTTTTGGTCTACTTGTCACGGACGTGATGCCTATATTCATCATTGCCTTAGATATCATCATAACTATGCGCTTTTCTATCAATTGCTCGGCATTAATTTGTTCACCCACCGTAATACATGCTATCTTGGGAGAAGCCACTAGTGAAACCTATGGTCACCTGGTCTACTTTACATCATATAAGTTTCCAATCTATAATTCTAGTTTACTATCTATTTTGCAATCTTTATTTTCCAATCTATACAACAAAAATACCAAAAATATTTATCTTATTATCTCTATCACATCTCACTTTCGTAAGTGACCATGAAGGGATTGACAACCCCTTTATCGCATTGGTTGCGAGGATCTTGTTTGTTTGTGCAGGTTGTAGGGGACTTGTGTGTAGTCTCCTACTGGATTGATACCTTGGTTCTCAAAAACTGAGGGAAATACTTACGCTACTTTGCTGCATCACCCTTTCCTGTTCAAGGGAAAACCAACGCATGCTCAAGAGCTAGCAAGAAGGACTTATGGCGCCGTTGCCGGGGAGATCTACGCACAAGTCAAGACATACCAAGTACACATCACAAACTCTTATCCCTCGCATTACATTATTTTCCATTCGCCTTTCGTTTTCCTATCCCCCACTTCACCCTTGCCGTTTTATTCGCCTCTTTTCCGTTCGCCTTATTCCATTCGTCTCTTTTTTCTTGCTTGTCGTGTGTTCGACTGTTAGATCGTTTATTTTTCTATTATGGCTAGTCCTTGTATCACTGTTAGTACTCCCGACCATGAAGTTCTTAATTATAAACAAAGGGAGGGAGAAAATCTAAATGGTGCGTGGTATAGAATTTGCAATGCTCAGAATATATCCACTGGGAAGCAATCTACTTCCGTTCTTCTTCGAAATTTTTATGTAGGCATCACTCCTTGGAACAGATATATTCTTGATACCATTACCTGAGGGAATTTCTTGGGTAGCCATACTTTTGATTCTTATAATGCTATGTTAGATTTGTTTGGCCCACCACCTCTTTTGGTCAATGGAACTATTTTAACTTTGGAACATGTGATGCAAAGGCTTGAAATTATTGAAAATAAAGTTGCCACCGTAGAGTTGGTCGAGAATTTTTCAACATGGATCTAAGGACGGACTTACTCTGGAATTTTTTCGAGAGAAAGAACCCATAGTTAATGAAACGAAGATCAAGATTCTACTAGAATTGATAAACTTGAGGATATTATTACCAACTTAGGGTCTGCCTTTTCTACCGTAAGAAATACTTCAAACCCTCCTACTACCAAAGTTGCCAAGTTTATGTATGTTCCTAAAAATAAGGGTGAATCTTATAGTAAGGAAAATGCGGATCTCAAATCAATAAGTGTTCACCCCAACTTTATCACTATCATTAAGGAACGTTTTTCAACAAATGAATTTCTTGATTTCTTGCCTAGGAGTTTGATCATTAATAAAAAGAAGGAAACTCCTAAGGGTTATAAGTGTTCAATTGAAGAATTGCCTACCAAAGATGACAATACCTAGATCTATTCTTGTTTTTATGCCTAAGTAGGGGCGTTAAACGATGGCGCTTGTTGGGAGGCAACCCAATTTTATTTTGGTTCCTTGCTTTTTATTCCTGTTTAGTAATAAATATATCATCCAGCATCTGGTATGATTGTGTTTTTTATGTTTTAATTAGTGTTTGTGCCAACTAAAGCGTTTAGGATCTTCTTGGATGATTGTTATTTGACCTTACTGAAAAAATAAACAGAAATTATGTGCTCACGAGAATAATTTTCGTTTTTAATCAGAGAACGATAAAATACTGATTCCAACTGCAGCAGTTCAACATACAAATTATTTAGGTTTTCCTAATTTGGTAGAATTTTTGGAGTTACATAAGTATTCGAAACCTACAGATTACTACAGACTGTTCTGTTTTTGACAGATTCTGTTTTTGTGTGTTGTTTGCTTATTTTGATGAATATATGGCTAGTATCAGGGGTTATGAACCATAGAGAAGTTGGAATACAGTAGGTTTAACACAAATATAAATAAAGAATGATTCCATTACAGTACCCTAAGTGGTGATTTGATTTCTTATACTAACGGAGCTCATGAGATTTTCTGTTGAGTTTTGTGTTGTGAACTTTTCAAGTTTTTGGGTAAAGAATTAATAGATTTTGGAACAAGGAGTGGCAAGAGCCTAAGCTTGGGGATGCCCAAGGCACCCCAAGGTAAAATCCAAGAACAACCAAAAGCCTAAGCTTGGGGATGCCCCGGAAGGCATCCCCTCTTTCGTCTTCGTCTATCGGTAACTTTACTTGATGCTATATTTTTATTCACCACATGATATGTGTTTTGCTTGGAGCGTCTTGTATGTTTTGAGTATTTGCTTTTTAGTTTACCACAATCATCCTTGCTGTACACACCTTTTGGGAGAGACACACATGAATAGGAATTTATTAGAATACTCTATGTGCTTCACTTTTGAGCTAGATAATTTTGCTCTAGTGCTTCACTTATATTTTTAGAGCACGGTGGTGGTTTTATTTTGTAGAAATTATTGATCTCTCATGATTCACTTATATTATTTTGAGAGTCTTTTAGAACAGCATGGTAATTTTCTTTGGCTATAAAATTAGTCCTAATATGATAGGCATTCAAGATGGGTATGATAAAAACTTTCATATAGAGTGCATTGAATACTATGTTTCTTGATAGATGTTTTGAGATATAAAGGTGGTAATGTTAGAGTCGTGCTAGTTGGGCAATTGTGAAATGGAGAAATACTTGTGTTAAAGTTGGCAAATCCCGTAGCATGCACGTATGGTAAACGTTGCGTGACAAATTTGAAGCATGGGGTGTTCTTTGAGTGCTTTCCTTATGATTTGTGGTCGGGGACGAGCGATGGTCTTTTCCTACCAATCTATCCCTCTAGGGGCATGCGTAGTAGTACTTTTCTTCAAGGGCTAATAAACTTTTGCAATACTTATATGAGTTATTTATGACTAATGTGAATCCATGGACCATACGCACTCTCACCTTTCCGCAATTTGCTAGCCTCTACGGTACCGTGCATTGCCCTTTCTCGCCTTGAGAGTTGGTGCAAACTTCGCCGGTGCATCCAAACCCCGTGATATGATACACTCTATCACACATAAGCCTCCTTATATCTTCCTCAAAACAGACACCATACCTAGCTATTATGGCATTTCCGTAGCCATTCCGAGATATATTGCCATGCAACTTTCCACCGTCCTGTTTATTATGACACGCTCCATCATTGTCATATTTCTTTGCATGATCATGTAGGTGACATCATATTTTTGGAAAAGCCACTTTCATAATTCTTTCATACATGTCGCTCTTGATTCATCGCATATCCTAGTACACCACCGGAGGCATTCACATAGAGTCATATTTTTGTTCTAGTATCGAGTTGTAACATTGAGTTATGAGTAAATAAAAGTGTGATGATCATCATTACTAGAGCATTGTCCCATGTGAGTAAATCAAATAAAAAAGATGCCAAAGAAGGCCAAATAAAAAAAGAGGCCAAAGAAGCCCAAATAAAAAAAGAGAGAAAAAGAGAGAAAAAGAGAGAAGGGACAATGTTACTGTCCTTTTTCCACACTTGTGCTTCAAAATAGCACCATGGTCTTCATGATAGAGAGTTTCCTACTTTGTCACTTTCGTATACTAGTGGGAATTTTTCATTATAGAACTTGTCTTGTATATTCCAACGATGGGCTTCCTCAAAATGCCCTAGGTCTTCGTGAGAAAGCAAGTTGTATGCACACCCACTTAGTTTCTTTTGATGAGCTTTCATACACTTATAGCTCTAGTGCATCGGTTGCATGGAAATCCCTACTCCTCGCATTGGCATCAATTGATGGGCATCTCCATAGCCCGTTGATTAGCCACGTCAATGTGAGACTTTCTCCTTTTTGTCTTCTCACATAACCCCCATCATCGTATACTATTCCACCTATAGTGCTATATCGATGGCTTGCGCTCATGTATTGCGTAAGGGTTCAAAAGGCTGAAGCGCGTTAAAAAGTATGAACCAATTGCTCGGCTTGTCATCGGGGTTATGCATGAGGGGTGCATTTTGTGTGACAAAAATGAAGCATGGACAAACTATATGATTTTGTAGGGATAAGCTTTCTTTGGCTATGTTTTTTTGATAAGACATAATTGCTTGGTTAGCATACTTGAAGTATTACTATTTTTTGTCAATATTAAACTTTTATCTTGAATCTTTTGGATCTGAACATTCATGCCACAATAAAGAGAATTACATTGAAATTATGTTAGGGAGCATTCCACATCAAAAATTCTGTTTTTATCATTTACCTACTCGAGGACGAGCATGAATTAAGCTTGGGGATGCTTGATACGTTTCCAACGTATCTATAATTTTTGATTGTTCCATGATATTATATTATCTGTTTTGGATGTTTAATGGGCTTTATTATACCTTTTTATAATTTTTTTTGGACTAACCTATTAACCAAAAGCCCAGTGCAAATTGCTGTTTTTTTGCCTATTTCAATGTTTCGCAGAAAAGGAATATCAAACGGAATCCAAACTGAATGAAACCTTCGCGAGGATCGTTTTTGGAACAAACATGATCCAGGAGACTTGGAGTGGACGTCAAGGAAGCAGCGAGGCGGCCATGAGGTAGGAGGAAGCGCCCAGGGGGGCCAGGCGCCCCCCTCCCCACCCTCATGGGCCCCTCGCAGCTCCACCGACCTACTTCTTTCGCCTATATATACTCTTATACCCTGAAACCTTCGGGGAGAGCCACAAAACACCTTTTCCACCACTGCAACCTTCTGTACCCGTGAGATCCCATCTTGGGGCCTTTTCCGGCGATCTGCCGGTGGGGGATTCGATCACGGAGGGCTTCTACATCAACACCATAGCCTCTCCGATGATGTGTGAGTAGTTTACCACAAACCTTCAGGTCCATAGTTATTAGCTAGATGGCTTCTTCTCTCTCTTTGGATCTCAATACAAAGTTCTCCTTAATTTTCTTGGAGATCTATTCGATGTAACTCTTTTTGTGGTGTGTTTGTCGAGATCCAATGAATTGTGGGTTTATGAACTTGATTATCTATGAATATTATTTGATTCTTCTCTGAATTCTTATATGCATGATTTGATATCTTTGCAAGTCTCTTCGAATTATCAGTTTAGTTTGGCCAACTAGATTGATCTTTCTTGCAATGGGAGAAGTGCTTAGCTTTGGGTTCAATCTTGCGGTGCTCGATCCCAGTGACAGAAATGGAAAAAACACGTATTGTATTGTTGCCATCGAGGATAAAAAGATGGGGTTTATATCATATTGCTTGAGTTTATCCCTCTACATCAGGTCATCTTGTCTAATGCGTTACTCTGTTCTTATGAACTTAATACTCTAGATGGATCCTGGATAGTGGTCGATGTGTGGAGTAATAGTAGTAGATGCAGAATCGTTTCGGTCTACTTGTCACGGACGTGATGCCTATATTCATGATCATTGCCTTAGATATCATCATAACTATGTGCTTTTCTATCAATGCTCGGCAGTAATTTGTTCACCCACCGTAATACATGCTATCTTGAGAGAAGCCACTAGTGAAACCTATGGTCACCGGGTCTACTTTGCATCATATAAGTTTCCAATCTACAATTATAGTTTACTATCTATTTTGCAATCTTTATTTTCCAATCTATACCACAAAAATACCAAAAATATTTATCTTATTATCTCTATCAGATATCACTTTCGTAAGTGACCGTGAAGGGATTGACAACCCCTTTATCGCGTTGGTTGCGAGGTTCTTGTTTGTTTGTGCAGGTTCCAGGGGACTTGCGTGTAGTCTCCTACTGGATTGATTCCTTGGTTCTCAAAAACTGATGGAAATACTTACGCTACTTTGCTGCATCACCCTTTCCTCTTCAAGGGAAAACCAACGCATGCTCAAGAGGTAGCATCGGTTTGCTCAACTGTGGCCCCACCTCACGATGAGAATGTTATGACTAGAATAAAAATGACATACACTAATAAAAGATTATAGCTAGAAGGCAATGAAGTGCTAGTTACAGGAGGCAAGAAGAAAGATGCATCCATCGACAACTTCCACCTCCTCGACTCAGGGCGTCGGCCCACCGAACGGCAGCTAAGTAGAAGTGGCTTTCGTGTCCAGGTCGACGTGCTTCTGAATAATGGTGTCCAAAGATTCCAGCCACTAGAAGAAGGCCAACGTCTTTCTGTCGTCGCTGGCCTTGTATTGGCCTATCTAGATGATTTCCTCATAGATGTGGATGTGCAGCTCGATGGTTTCTTGCATGACGAGGTGATGTGCGATGAGCGCGGCCTCGATGTGCACATTCTTCGTCGCGACCTCTGGCAGCTGCAAGGCCACCGGTGCTTCAAAGAGTTCGTCACCTAGGAGACCGATGAGGGTGGCAGGCAACGAGGAGCCTGGGCGCGCAGGCTGGAGTAGTACGGCAAGATCGTCCACGCGCTTCTTGACGGCGGTGAAACTACGGATGGAGTCGACCATCATCTGGCACATGCGAGAGGTGAAGCCTGCATCGACGAGGGCTATGACACCGACGGTCGCCGGCATCGTCTGGAAACACTGCGCGGTGTAGGGCCGCATGTCGGCGTCTTGGACGACCTAGCACAGCCGACTACCGCACGCGTCCATTGACGCCATGGGTGCTTGTGGCTTCTGGTCACTTGGTCTTGGTCTTGGTCTTGGATTGGAGTGGGCAGTATTGCGCAGAGACTAGCAGTAGATGGATTGGAGTGGTGGGGCGCCTTTATATGAGAGTCCAAACTGTGTTGCATTCACATCGTGCTGGCTCCATTCCGCTTCTCCAATTACTTACTCCTACCTCTGCATGCTAATTGAATGCAGAGGCATCATTGACCATTCAACGTTTCGGGAACCGCTACCCTCTGCGTTGTTGGCATTCATGTCGTATCAATGTAAATGTGTGTCAAAAAGAGACTAGTCCGTAGTAGTATACTCAATATTGTGCACCGTGACCAAGGTGGAGAGTAAACGAGAAAACTACGTGTTTATTTACGGTGTAGATTCACTTGTTGAAATATCTAGAACGGCAAATACTCCTTTCTGGTTTACAGGGCTATACTAGCAAGTACTACAATAGTGGGCTTATAGCCTGCTTACATAACAATTTTGTCTCATGCAAGAGCCTGGCTATATGCGTGCTCCAAGGCTCCGCACCACACCCCACCCCTACACAAAGACTGCCACGCGAGCGTTCGCAACTGCCACCTTCGGGTTGCGCTTGTCTCTTCGCCTCTTCGAGAAGACGAACAATGATGTCACTACTTCTATAATATCGAATCAACTGCTGCATGTCCATCCACCGCGTGCGGGAGGGATAGGTTGTTGTAGTAAGCAAAATCCTGTCCTCGTCTGCAAGCCACCATGCGCATGGGCGAGGGGGAAGGCGTGTAGTAGTAAAATCAAGCTTCTCCTCGTTGTATGAGTTGACGCGACACATCATAGCACTGGCCCCACATGCTTGCCTCTAAACTTGGCTAAAAGACCCGCGGTGTACAATAGATTTGCTGCAACCTCTAACATTTACCCCACCACAAATTAAAATATATATTCATGTCTTGAACAGATGAGCATGCAATCTACAATCACTAGGATGACAGGTAGGGCCAGAAGATTATTTTAATGAAAAATTGTTTCGAGACGGCCTCATAGCATGGATCCGAACCAAACGATTTTAAGCTTAGAGGCACGGTACATGCTATCCTAGACTACTCTACACATGAAACTGCCACATGAGCATCCGGGTTGCTTGGCTCTTCGCCTCTTCGAAAAGTCGAACAATAATGGTACTACTGCAGTGGAGTCTTACAGTATGCTTCTGGCCATTTGACACCGAATGAACTGCTGCATGTCCACCGCGTGCGGGAGGGAGAGCGTGTAGAGAAAGCTTCTCATATTCCTGCGAGCCACCATGCTCATGGGCGAGGGAGTGGGTGTTGTAATCAAACTTCTCGTTGTTGTACGAGTTGACGCAACACATCAAAGCAGTGCACTCGATATATTTCAATAATTTGCGTTTATCGATGCATTAATTACAATGCATGCATCCATGCCGTGACTTTCCTTTTGATACTTGCATGTGTTGATTTAATGCACCTTGAAGAAGTATGAATATCTGACGGTAATGCTTTGTAATGCCCCGGTCCTAAAGTGAGAGATGGCTGTGCACGAGGAGGGTGATATCATGCCGATGGAACAGGACCCGACAATGGAGCTCTCTATGGTCTCTATGGACCTCACCTTGCTCCACTACACCTTGTGCCTCCGCCCCTTGAAGCCTCCAGTGTATGAGGTTCGAGTACACCTTTTTCGTTCGGCTAATCAAGCAAGGTGCAGGTTTCTTGATTGATGTGCTATTCGATTGATTTGTGAAGTGCAAGGGAGGGCACCTGGCCTACACAGACTGCCACGGCAAGTGCCCCGGGAACCAGCGACAGTGCCAGAAGTGCGAGCACGGTGGTGGCTTCGACATGCTGAACACGACGATGGACACCGTCCTCTCCTCGGTGAGGGTGGAGTGCCCGCATGAAGGTTGTGGGTTCTACGTCACTTACCACAAGCTTGCTGATCACCAGAGCGTGTGTCCGCTCATGCCCTGCAAATGCGCCATGCCCGTCTGTGGCTACGAAGGCCTGCTGCCAGCACTCTCCCACCACATCTGCACCGTGCATCCCATGCTTGTGCACAGGATCAAGTACGACAAAGGCGCTCGAGCTACAAGTGCCACTGTCGGAGCCACAGCTCTTGCTGTTCGCGGAGGAGGACAACCTCACATTTTTCTTGGTGGGTGGCGTGCTCAACATCGACTCACCTATCGCTGTGTCGGTCATCTGGATCAGAGCAGGGGCATCCCCATTGCCGCACTATGTTGCCAAGCTGTGGGCGAATGACCTGCCAGGGGAGCCCAAATGCAGGACCAACGCCATCAAGGTGGAAATGGAGGTGACAAGCAGCAAGGATCCCGATGACGTCGCTGTGCAGAAGCTGACCTACTTCGCAGTTCCGCCCAAGCTGCTGGCCGGGGCTGGGTTGTCGAGGACGGTGTCCCTCCAAATTCAGATTAACAAGCTCACCTCCTAAATGATTCTATAGTGCCTTCTGTTTATCTTAGTAATATGCTAATATCGGGGTTAGCTTGGTCTACTTTAGCTTAAGAGATGGTGGGTTTTGGTGGGGATGCAGCAATTACTTCGACATCAGATGAGGAGTTAAAGTAATTTCCAACAGTTGAATGGATATTTTGTGTCTGTTAGATATAATGATCCTTGGGTAAGAAGTATAACAGCTTATATGCTTGTTTGTTCAGGAAGTGTTGCACACTTGTGCGAGTTGACGCGACACATCATAGTAGTACTACTAGTAGTACTCCCTCCGATCCTAATTTCTCTGTGTATAAGTCGAGGCGCATATACCAAGGAGGGCCTGGTTGTGTCTATACTTGGATAACTCACCCGACTGCGCACCTGGCAGATGAAGCTCGTGTCGTGTTGGTGTCGTGTGCGGCCTGCACATTAACCACAACCTCGCGCCTCCAGCTTAGCCTCCGCGTTTTAAACTTCTCAATCTCAAGGCCAAGGAGCAACGGGAAACCTATGATAGATCCATTCAAATGGTTGAGAACACTACAATTCATAGCTACAGATGCATGTCTGAGAGAGGATGAGTGCGTGCATGCACCTCTTCTCTTCCTGTATAATGTACAAAACTCAGAGTTCAAGTGTATGTGGGTTGCATCGACCTAGGGAGCTAGAGATGGTGCGTGCGAGAAGTCCCAAGAGATAGGTATGTGCATGGGAAAGAGGGAGAGAGATGATATGTGTCGATGTAATGGGTGTGAAAAAAAGACTAGTCTATAGCTCGCCACGAGGCTATTCCTGTCGAGTGCCCCAATAACTATAAGATATGTATCAGACAATGCCAGTTATTGCACGTACACAACAGTAGAAAAGGAATTACCATGGCATATGCTACACCACGACCGAGAACACATGCCCACGTTACGCCATCTAGGAGTAGTGCCGCACTTAGAAACTAGAACCGGCAATAAATTTTGAGCTTGCATCTCGTCACATTCCAAATTAATACCACACTATATTTAGTACTATATTTAGTAATATTTAGTTGCAAACTTGTTCACACCGATCACAACCTAAACGGTTTCCCACTTAGGAGCGTATTAGTACTCGGTTATAAATACTACTATGCCAAGATGACTGCACATTCCTCCTTAACTCCTCATCCACAAAAACAAACAAGTCATTTAGCATCCTTCCCTTGCGTCTGCCATGGCCAGCATGAGTTTTGGGTCGAGAGATTACCACCAGGGAGAAGCGAGCATGGAAGTAGAAGCACGAGAGATGTCCCACCTTGCAGCGAAAGCAGCCTACATGTTCCGTCGTCCTGAAGTAGTAGCGTAGAGGTCCCGCCACACCGCCGAAGCAGCACGAAGGTCCCGCTGCACCGTCGATGCAGCAGACTGGTCCGGCCGCACCGTGAAAGCAGCAGAGATGTCCTGCCGCACTGCGTATGCAACAGAGATGTCCTTCCACGCTGCGTCGGCCTGGGAAAATGTCTCACGGGCAGGTGACGACTCTTACAGGCACATGCATGTGATCGTCCATAGCCAGATTGATCAAATCTCCGGCTAGGCGAGGTTGCAGGATGACATGAAAGCCTCGTTTGAACAGGCTACCGGCGTCATCCGGCAACTAAGGGAGGGCAATGACAAGCTCTGGGCCGAGTGCGACCTGCTGCGGGCGAAGATCGTCAGAAGTGCAGAGCAGCAGGAGGAGACTAGTGCCTTGTCGAAGGGGACCGACGTCATCGTTAAGAAACTTATGGACGAGAATGACATGCTTCGCATTGAGCGCCAAAAGGCTGGTGAAGGAATCCGTGGATGCTCTCAAGCAGCATCTTGAGGACACGAAAGAGCTCATCGCCGCACGCGGCGGAGACTAGTTCCCGCGGCTTGCAGCAACACATCAAGAAAGTAGAGATCAATGAGCCAGATCATTGTTTTCCTTCTTCTTTTTCCCTTGTGTATTTCGGGCGTAGCCGCATGTGTCTTTTTTAAATATCTTCCTAATTATGTATGACAACTATTATCCATTGTCTTCGTCCTTATATATTCATCAGTCTTGCTATAGGTCGCAGTAGATGCTATATAGGTCCGTGGGATCTTACATCAAGATCTGTGCAAAAGTTTCTTTTCACATTTTCTTTTTCTCACTTAAATCTCAGTTGAGTGAGACATAGCCACACCACTAAATAGGGGCTTGGGCGCCAGATTGATCAAATCTCCGGCTAGGCAAGGTTGCAGGATGACATGAAAGCCTCGTTTGAACAGGCTACCGGCGTCATCCGGCAACTAAGGGAGGGCAATGAGAAGCTCTGGGCCGAGTGCGACCTGCTGCGGGCGAAGATCGTCAAAAGTGCAGAGCAGCAGGAGGAGACTAGTGCCTTGTCGAAGGGGACCGACGTCATCGTTAAGAAACTTATGGACGAGAATGACATGCTTCGCATTGAGCGCCGAAAGGCTGGTGAAGGAATCCGTGGATGCTCTCAAGAAGCATCTTGAGGACACGAAAGAGCTCATCGCCACACGCGGTAGAGACTAGTTCCCGCGGCCTGCAGCAACACATCAAGAAAGTAGAGATCAATGAGCCAGATCATTGTTTTCCTTCTTCTTTTTCCCTTGTGTATTTCGGGCGTAGCCGCATGTGTCTTTTTTAAATATCTTCCTAATTATGTATGACAACTATTATCCATTGTCTTCGTCCTTATATATTCATCAGTCTTGCTATAGGTCGCAGTAGATGCTATATAGGTCCGTGGGATCTTACATCAAGATCTGTGCAAAATTTTCTTTTCACATTTTCTTTTTCTCACTTAAATCTCAGTTGAGTGAGACATAGCCACACCACTAAATAGGGGCTTGGGCGCCATTAATGGAGACCTTGGGAGAGAGCAGGGCAGCAGATGGAGGTCAAAGGGCCTTCCTCTTGATAAGCACGCGCAGGGGTCTGATCGCATGCCTCCCGTACTCAAATAGCTACCCTGCACATCGCCTCCTAGCTAATAAAACAAGTGGACGCATGGCGGCATGTTAATGGTAAGTAGAACGCCCATGGTTTCCATAATACTTATGTTTCCGATTGTAACATGACATCACTTGTTCCAAAATGACTTTGTTAGTTATTTTTCTGTGCACCTTGGCAAAACAGACAGCAAAATTACCACAACATGTTGGTGCCATGTCATGACAACAAGGCATGTTTCATGATTTTCATGCGTGTTTTGGATTTACAGGAATTGAAAAAACCAAGTTTCTTAATGTTTCCGGCCGAGCCACGATGCCCAGATGTTTGAATTTCATTCCCATTTCTTGCATGGGACCTAGAAATTTACTCGAGGACACACATGTGATTTTTCAACCAACTTTGGTGCACTAGAGAATATGCTTGTAGTTCAAATTTGAATTATGCACATTAAATGATCAAAAACTCAATTAATGTATAAAAAGGCCAAACGAACCCGGAATAATTCCAAAATTTAACACGACACTCATATAGTTCTATGTTGCCTGTGTAAAGAAAATCAAGGGGGGCAGCATATATCATTTTGTACACAAAGGCCTCTCAAAAGCACGAGCATTATTGAGAGAAGCTATGGTTTGCAAGAAGCTTATACCAAAATTTGTTCCAATTCGGCCAATTTTTTACCACATCATGTTAGTACCATTACATGACACCATGCCAAGTTTCATGATTTCCAGGTGTGTTTTGGATTTAAAAGAATTTTAAAACCAAGTTTCTCAATGTTATCGGTCGAGCCACGACGCCCATATGTTTGAATTTCATTCCCATTTCTTTCATGGGACCTAGAAATTCACCCCGAGGACACACATGTTATTTTTCAACCAACTTTGGTGCGCTGGAGCATAGGCTTGTAGTTTAAAATTGAATTATGCACATTAAATGACCAAAAAGTTAATTAATGTATAAAAAAGGCCAAACGTACCCGGACAAATCCCAAAATTTAACACGGCACTCATATAGTTCTAGGTTGCCTCTGTAAAGAAAATGGGGGGTCCCTCTCAGAACCACGAGCCTCTCTGAAAATGAGAGAAATTCCGGTTTGCAAGAAGCTTATACCAAAACTTGTTCCAATTCGGCCAATTTTTTTACCACAACATGTTAGTGCCATGACATGACACCATGCCAAGTTTCATGATTTCCAGGCGAGTTTTAGATTTACAGGATTTAAAAAAACCAAGTTTCTCAATGTTCTCGGCCGAGTCACGACGCCCAGATGTTTGAATTTCATTCCCATTGCTTGCATGGGACCTAGAAATTCACCCATGGACACACATGTGATTTTTAACCAACTTTTGTGCACCGGAGCATGTGCTTGCAGTTCAAATTTGGATTATGCACATTAAATGTCAAGAAACTCAATTAATATATAAAAAGGCCAAACGAACCCAGAATAATTCCAAATTTTAACAAAATGTAAACTTAATTAATATCTTCTCTATGTGGGGCATTTAATAAATGTCTATTATATAAGTTTTTTACCCCATTCAAATTTATTAGATATGACAGTTTGATGCTCTCACGTAATCTATTATTGGCACTATAGGGGATGTTAATTCCTATGAACTACCATATCCTGGAGGTTAAAACAAGTACATAATCATCTTGTTTGTTTTGCATAGTGCACTACCAAGCCCTGTACGATGATGCACATTAAATTGTTGATACGAGTTTTATGTAAACCAGAGGCTTACAGTTGATTTTCATATTGTTTGAAATTGTGTCATTAAAGATTTTTTTAAGAATATTGTTTGGTGATGTCTTTGGATGTGTGTATGAAAGATGTTTTTCCCTCCCATTGCAACACACGGGCATGTTTTGCTAGTGTATAAAAAAGGCCTAACGTACCAGGAATTATTCCAAAATTTAACAGGGCACTCATATAGTTCTATGTTGCCTCTGTAAAGAAAATCAGGGGGCAGCGTATATCGTTTCGCACACAAAGGTGACACGTTCCCTCTCGAAACCACGAGGCTTGTTGAGAGAATCTCTGGTTTTGCAAGAAGGTTATACCAAAACTTTTCCCAATTCAGCAAAAGATTATACATATGAAAACAGGGTTTAGATTATCCCGAACATCTCACTACCTAGACCAATGTACTATGATTTGAATTCAACATAAAATGGATACAAATATTTGAATTGGAGATTGTATGGTACATGTAGTTCATAGTGAAATATGATTACTGCTATATGCATGTTTTTTGTTATAAAGATAATATTTAAATGATGGTATAACTTGACAACAATCGTATCCAAATAAGGAAAATTGATTCAAATTTATTCCATATGGTAGACGACAATATGTTCATAGGGTGGAGTAAACTGTTCATATATGATGGAAGATCAAAATGTATGACTACATCCATTATAAACCACAAGGTCACCTAACGATATATTCGAATTCAACATAACGTGGATTCAAAAATTGAAATTCGAGATCCTGGCATTTGTAATCATATAAAAAGGGACATGACTCCTTCTTGTGGTGGGAATTGATTTGTTTTTTGTTGTTGTTGAGGAAAGTGCGAATTGATTTGGTACTATACAGGGTAATCTTGTCCTCTCGATTTTTTTACATTTTTCTTGTTGTTTTTTCAATGGCATTTATAGCAATATAGTAAAAGGGGAGATGACTCTCTTGTGTCTTGTATGAATTGTTTTTTGTACACGTTAAGTTTGTTCTGCCGAACATGGAATCCACGTCTTGTTATCGCAAAAATTTCAAGCTCGAGTATCTTTCATCTCATCTGCTGTGAAACTCCCGCCTCTTCAACCCACGCCGTGCCTTGTTATCTCGAAATTTCGACGCGTGCGAAAACTCCCTCCTCATCCAAAATTGGTACCGCAGCCCAGACACGCTAAATCCCCCTTCTACCCCTCAGCCGGAAATGATGGCTCGACATCACATGGTCAAAACCGGTGGGGGTACGCTGGTAACTTACCCTACATTTCAGACAAGCGCGTCCCTAAGCCATGGCTCCCCTACCTTCCCCTTCGCCCCCATTCGTACACCGAGGCCGCCAAAACCCACGAAACCCCATGCTCCTCCATCGGCCTCCCGATCGCCGCCCTACCGGAGACTCCTCCCCGACGACATCGTCCACCGCAACAGCTCGCCGTTCCTCATGCACCGCACCGGATGAGGATCCGTCGTTGATCTCGTCATCCCGCTAGATTAGCCGCCCCATCCTCCACCTCCAACGAGCTGCCTCGACGTTCGCCTCGTCTATCGCGCCACCTCCATCCCCACAGCGCCGTCTTGACCAGCCCCACCGGAACCGCAGCACCCTCACCAATTCCTCCGATGAAGCCGAGGCCTACTCGGCACCACCAAGGAGGTTTTGCACTCATCGCTGCATTTTATGTTTTATTCGATCTCAAAGGGCTGCCGGTGATCGATACGAGCAGCCATGGCGGGTCTCCATTGACGGCGCCCTCGCCGACCACTTCATCCACGATGTCTCTCCCCCATGTCGTTGCTTCCTCGGCGGCGACTTCCACACCGGCACTAGATGCAGCTGCTTCGGCTCTCACTCACGTTGTGGCTCTGTTCTTGCTGTCCGTCGCACTGCTACACTGCTCTTGCTTTCGTTCGTGCTGCTGCTCTACTCTGCTATTGCTATCGGCTGTGTTGCTTCTCTCCTCTTGCTCTCGTTCATGCTGCTGCTCTTCTCTTTCTCTCGCTCACGCCGCCGCTGCTGCTGCACGACCTCTGGCAGCTACAGGAGTTGTTGCTTTAGCACTCGCTCGCGGTGTTGCTGCATGACTTGCTCTCTGCTAGTGTGTTCCCTGCTCGAGCGGCTACTGATTTAGATCACTGCTTCTCTGCTACTAGTGATCGATCAACCTAAACATCTATTGCAATGCTCTGCTACTAGTTCAATCAGTTTCGACAGTAAAATCTAGTTTCGATTGTAAAGTTCAATTTCTTCAGTTAAGTTCAGAGTGAACAATATTTACAACATCTGTCGGAGCGGTCGTGGCACGGTTAATGCGTTTTACATCTAGCACTTTTTGGTGATGTATTTTACATCATCTATTGCAGATGATATTAGAGTCCCACTTTAGATTAACGTTGTCTGTCTTGTCCTGCTTCAGCCTCACTGTCGTACACCTCACCGGACCTGCTCTAACGACGGAACCATCCATCACTGCAGAGCAGTACCCTCGATGTCGTTTCCAAAGGCTTCAGATCTTCTTCCACGCCTCCGACAGTCACACCAGCATCACCATCCTCCACGTCCAACCCAATGATGCTGAGGTCGACAAGGCTATGCCAAAGAGGTTGTACACTCGTTGCATCACTTTGTTACTCTGCATTCATGTCAATCCCTCAGGGATCCTTTGCTATGGAACTACTACGGTACTACTATTCGTGCATTTGGTTAGAAGGAGTGGAGAAAAGAAAAACTAGAGGATTTTTTTCCTTTGGTGTCTCTTCCAAAGAAAAAGCGTAGGAATTTTAATATCCACTTGGACGACCTTTTCAAATTAATATGCATGAAGAACAAGACTAATTGCATTACTGGAATAATAAGATTCTAATTTTTTTCATTTTCACGTGGTTTGACTTTAATTTGACCATGTTTCTCCATTCTCGTGTTCTTCCAATTCATGTGAACCAAACACCCAGGTTGACAGAAATCCTAGGTTTCCAAATGCTCTATTTTGCACGTGCATTCCTATCATATTCCTGTGTTTTTCCTGTGCCTCCATTCATAGAATCCTCCAATTCTAAGGAGCCCTTATAGATTTACTTCTTTTTCAGACAGGCGTAAGAAAAACTCTGTGTGTTTTGTCCTCTCTTGCCATGCCGTCATCCACCCCACCTGAGGTGCAACATCGACGAAAGCGTTCACTTCATGAAAGATTCCCCCTACAGACTTTCTTTCGCCACCTCAGAACATCTTCCCCATTGCCGGCAGCCACGCTGTAGGATCGAAAGTATGTCTAGAGGGGGGGTGATTAGACTACTTGACCAAATAAAAATCTAGCCTTTTCCCAATTTTAAGTCTTGGAAGATTTTAGCAACTTATCCAAGTGAAGCAATCAACCTACACATGCAAATATAAGAGTATAGCAGCGGAATGTAAATCATTGCATATGAAGGTACGGGGGGGGAGTTTGGAGGGAGCAAACGCAATGTAGACACAGAGATTTTTGGCATGGTTCCGATAGGTGGTGCTATCATACATCCATGTTGAAGGAGACTTCAACCCACGAAGGGTAACAGTTTCACGAGTCCACGGAGGGCTCCACCCACGAAGGGTCCACGTAGAAGCAACCTTGTCTATCCCACCATGGCCATCACCCACGAAGGACTTGCCTTACTCAGGTAGATCTTCACGAAGTAGGCGATCTTCTTGCCCTTATAAACTCCTTGGTTCAACTCCACAATCTTGACGGAGGCTCCCAAGTGACACCTAACCTGTCTAGGAGACCCCACTCTCCAAAAGGTAATAGATGGTCTGTTGATGATGAACTCCTTGCTCTTGTGCTTAAAATGATAGTCTCCCCAACACTCAACTCTCTCTCATAGATTTGGATTTGGTGGAGATTTGAGTGGAAAGCAACTTGGCGAAGGCTAGAGATCAAGATTCTTATGGTTGGATTGGAATATCTTGGTCTCAACACATGAGTAGGTGGTTATCTCTCAGAAAATGAATGGTGGAAGTGTAGGCACGTTTTGATAGCTCTCTCCCTGAGTGGAGAATGGATGGAGGGGTATATATAGCCTCCACACAAAATCTAACCATTACACACAATTTACCAAACTCGGTGGGACAGAATAATTAAACTCGGTCAAACTGGTTCGGTTCAAAATGTGAACGTTAGGATTTTTGGTGGGACCGACATGTCAATTAGATGGGACCAATTTCTTTAGGGTTAGGGCATAACGTAATCTTGGTGAGACCGATCACCTGAACTCGGTGAGACCGATTTTTGTAATAGGCAAACAGAGAGTTGGCCATGCAAACTCGATGGGACCGATCGCTCATTTCGGTGAGACCGAAACGTTACGAAAAGTAAACAGAGAGTTTGCATTGCGAACTCGGTGGGACCGATCTCTCATCTCGGTTAGACCAAAATGTTACAAAGGGAAACAGAGAGTTTGTAGTCCCATCTCAGTGAGACCGAGATCCCTATCGGTGAGACCGAACTGATTAGGGTTTCTGGCTATAGCTATGTCAAATGAACTCGGTGGCGCCAGATAGATCAAATCAATGGGGCCGAGTTTGAATTTTGGTTTGGAAAATATGTGGATATGAGAAAGTGGTTGATGGCTTTTGGAGTATATCACTAAGCATTTTGAGCAAGCAAGCCATTAAGCAACACCTCATCCCCTTTTAATAGTATTGGCTTTTCCTATGGACTCAATGTGATCTTGGATCACTAGAATGAAAAAGTAGAGTCTTGAGCTTGAGCCAATATGTGTCCTTAGCATTTTGAGGGGTCCACATCTCTAGTCCATGCCATGCCAATTATTAAAGTTTCTGAATGATCATCTTGAAAGAATATTAGTTCAATGAGCTATATGTTGTTAAGAATTACCAAAACCACCTAGGGATTAGTTGCACTTTCAATCTCCCCCTTTTTTGGTAATTGATGACAACATATAGATCAAAGCTTCGACAAAACATAGTAAGAGTGAAATATATTGTCGCTTTGAGAAGTATGTGATAAGCAAGAGCTCCCCCTAAATTTGTGCATTATTAAAAATTTGCTTTTGAATGCAAATGTACAACTGATTAGGATCATGAGTTACTCTTCCATGTCACATACATCTTTGTGGAGCACTCAAAATGATAGAATATGAAATATGCACTCATTACCAAGGAAAAGTGAATGATCATATATGAGAGAGAAATAATGTCATCATTCAAGCATAAGCATTTAAGTGATATGATCAAACACATGATCATACAAGTATCTCACACACATAAACATATAGTATCATCCAAGAAAGCACACAAATAAGTACCAAACAAGTAGCAAAAGAGATAGCAAAAGAAGCAAATCTCTCTCTCTCTCTCTCGAAGCCTATGATCTATACACTTTCTCCCCCTTTTGCAAGAAGTTACCAAAAATCTTGAAAATGCATAGTGTTATGCGTCTCTCTAGGCTTGATCTTCGGGTGGAGGCATTGAGAGGACTCCAAGGACGAATGCATCTGTGGAAGTTGTTGGAGCTGGTGGAGTGGCAACAGGAGGGGCTACCAAAGCTGTAGCTACAGGTGCTGACGTAGTAGCTCTTGTGTCTATCACAAGCACTACTGCATACCTCTATGCCCTAGGCACTCTCTGAAAGGCATCTGTGGTAGCTTTCCCTATCCTCTCTTCAGCTTCTTCCTGGAGCTGCTCAACAGCTGTCTACATCTCTGTCACGTTCAAGTCAAGATCATAGAACTTTGTCTCAATGATCCTCTCCAGGCTCTCTTTATTCTGAGTCAGGGTGGCCAGTCCTTTCTCAATCCTCAGAGTGGATTGAATAAGATATCCAAGTTTATCTTTCTTTGTCTTAAGGAAGACTTGTGAAGCCTCTTCAGCACTTGGCATCTTTGTTGCCTTCTCAGCTTTTGCTTTCTCCCTATTCTCTTGAGTCTCCACAGATGTGGGATCATCAGCATTCATGACAAATGTGTTGTCCTCGAAGTCAGGCCTCAAGGGAAGATGTTCCTTGTCCAGCAAGTATGTGCCTGTGCCCATCTTGGAGTTGATGAGCATACCCACATGATCCCTTCTGGTCTGCAGCTGTCCTCTTGATTGTCTCTACAATCAAACTCATCACCTTAAACTTCTGAGGTACATCAAACAACTGCAGCAAATTGATTGAGTGGCCTCTGATCATCCCGTGATCTCCTGACTTGGGAAACAAGGTGTGCCTCAAGATGGTATTGATAGTGGCCAGTCCAGACAATAGATAATATACAGAGCCCATCTTATGAGTCTCCAAGGCTTTGTCAGGAATCTCCTTGTACATGTTGGCCATGGAGTTGTGATCCTTCTTCTTCTTGGCATAGACATCTATGACATCCTCACGCTTTGCAGGGGCATTAATCAGCTTGGCCCACTTAGCAATTGTTGATTGGTACCTGGTACCTTTAGACATCCATACAATCCTTCCATCAGGATAGAAATGAGCTGTAGATTAGAATTGCATAATGAGCTCATCATTCCACTTGGTGAGTTTCTGACCCACAAAAGTATCTACTCCGCATAGCCTGAAACTTTCATGCACTCCTGGGAAGTGGTCTTCATTATTGTCGATGTATTTCTAGTCTGCCCACTTCATGTCAGATACTATGGGTTTCTTGTCCAACAGAATAGTCTCATAGAAGTCCTGCTGCTCCATGGTGTGAAACCTATAATCACAGTAGTCCTCCTCCTCAGAGCATATGGATTTGATTGTATCCACAATCTGAGTCCTACATCCTTTTTGATTTTCATGTTCTCAGCCACTGGATGGTTGTCATCATGGTCAGGTATCTTGGGCTTGAGCTTCCTGAGCACTTGGGCTTCAACATCTTCTTCTTCTTCTTCAGTCTCAGGCACTGGGGCCTTGTTCTTTTCAACAGCTGGTATCTTCCTTGTGCTCCTCTTTGGAGCAGTCTTGGGGGCTGGAGTAGAAGCTTTGGGGGTAGTCTTAGGATTTGAAGGAGCAGTCCCACTCTTGATGGCATCCCCCATGAGCTTTTGAGCTTTAGGTGCTTGTGCAGCATCCTTTTATTCCTCTTCCTCCTCACCATACTGAATCATCATAGAGGGCTTGCCTATGACTCTGGCCATAGTTTTCTTGGACCTATCCTTCCTCTTCTTGCCCTCACCAGTAGTCTCTCCACTAGTTGATTTGGAAATTTCAAGAGTGGAGGCTCTGGCCTTTGACATGGGCACTCTCTTTGCAGGAGTCTTCTTGTTCAAACCAGGCTTTCTGTGCCAAATTCTTTCTTGACAACCTTTTTCTTAGAGCTGACCTCCTCCTCAGTAGAAATATAATCTTCATCTTCAGACTCAGAATTTCTCTTCCTCCTATGCCTAGTAGCAGCCTTAGACAGGTTGCTAGGAGTACTTATGTTGCCATCATCATAACTGTCAGAGGGACTAATGCCCTCACTTAGATTCACCTGCTCCTCGGACTTGTTCTGGCTGTCACTTTGATCTGACATGTCTAACACTTCAAACTGAAAGCTGACCCTGTGAATAGTTATAGATGAGATAGAGTGGATGAGCATCACAAAGTGCAGAGGTTTTGTAAAACAAATGAGTCAAAAACTTAGTTTTAGTTTTCCACAGAAAGCGTTTCGGAGCTACCGATTTATTAAACTCGGTGACACCGAAGCAACTTTGGAGTCTAAACTAGTGGGATCAGTCAGGCCGAGACACAGTTCGGTGACTCTGAGATTTCTAGGGTTTCACTGAGAGTTGAACTCGGTCACACCAATTTGCAAGTTTCGGTCAGACTGAAAATTACAAGTGCAATGGCCTAAGCCAAATCGGTGAGACCGATTTGCACAACTCGGTTGGTCCGAGATGAGTTCGGCGGAAACCTAACCCTAAATTTTTGAATCAAAACTAATCTACAAGAAGTTTTTATTGGATAGTATGATCTCATATGTGGTAAGAATCATGGAATTTGCTTTGTGCTAAGAATCGGAGGAAAGAATTGCACAAAGATTCGAACTCATGCCCTAACTCGGCGATGAGCTCGTGACGGCGGCAAGGGCGGTGTAGATTTCCATTGACGGCGACGGAGACCAGTGGCGGGAGGTCACTGGCGACGAGAGGACGACCCAGAGACCCGAGTCGGTAGAGCAGGACACGCGCGGGTGAAGTGGTTTTGGTGGAATTTCCAAAATTTGACCTGTCGGTATATATATCTTGACCCTGTCGGTGTGACCGAGTGGAACAACTAGGTGGCACCGAGATGCAGAATCGCGATCAGTTATTGCAACTCGGTGTGACCGAATGGTTCTAATCGGTTGCATCGAGATTGAAAATCTAGATCAACTCAGTGAACTCGGTGTGACTGAATAGGATGAATCGGTCAGACCGAAATGCACCGAGAGGTTTTGGAAGTTTAAGTCTATGACGAATCGGTGACTCCGAGTGCTCCTCACCCAGAGGGTTCAAATCTGAGTTGATCAAACTATGTGATGTAGCATGAATAGAGTTTGAGACGAGAAAAGCATAGATAGCTAGAGGAATTTCTTAGGCATTCTTGTCCATCCATTTGGCTAAAGAAAAAAAGGCAAACAATCAAAGCAACAAATGGATGTCCTTGAATGAGGAAAATATGCAATCAACATGCTCACACAATAAAATGGCAAATGGAATGTGTGGCAAAGATGCAGAAACACTCTAGCATCTATCAAGCAATTGACGATGAATAGGTCATCTATATATGGGTATATTTACTAAGGAGTCAAATCAGAACATTTGATCGTAGGTCATACTCATCGTTTAAGCGCAAGTGGGGTTACCAATTTTACATAAAGCATTGTTGTGTTCACATCATTAGAGTTGCTTTAGCTCAATTCTTAGAGTAAAGCTCCCCTAGATGTGATATCCCCCCTAAGAGGGATGAACTAACCTTGGGTTTTGTCGATGATGACTTCATGTAGATGTTGAAGATGTGGATGCTCAATGTTGATGTAGATCATTTGGAGAAATCCATTTGAGTGAGTTGCACTTTCAATACCTACATGGGTTATACCTACATAGACATAGAGTGAAGTACACAAGATGATGTCCATGAAAGCATTAGGTTACCTTGTCCCTTGTCTTACAAACAAGAGGGTTTGTGACTCCTTGAACTAGTGCAAGATGTGGAAGTTGTTTGCACTTGTTCTCGCCAAAATGATATGAGTGAAGTATGTTTGCGGAGTCACCCTCGAGAACTCTCTGGTTCTTCTTCTTCGGGATCCACATAAACTTGATGGGAATCCTTGGAGTTGTAGTCGTACTTGACCAAGGCCTTGGGAGCTTCTTCAAATGCATCAATCGAAGCTTGTCCTTGCCTTTTTGCTTATGGTCTTGTGGTGGAAGATCATCTTGAGCTTGTGTCCCCTTGAAAGAAGTAGGATCATACTTATCTTGTTGAGGAACAAAATTTTTCTTGGGGTATTGATCTTCTTCCCACTCAACTGCATTGGCATTGATCTTTCGTTCAAAGCCAACACCTTGATTTTTCCGGTGCCTTCCTTGCTTGCGTACAATTTCCTCGAATTGCTTACTTCCGGCAAGGCTCTTGTAAACACCTTTCTCTATAATTCCCTTCAATAAGCTATTTTCTTGCTCAAGTGTAACTTGGCTAAGAGAATAATTAGTGGAATCAAGAGAACTACTAGGAGCAACAACATTGGTTTTAACATGATTATTGTTACTACTAGAAGAAGAATCTTTCTTCCTCTTGTTGCTAGATTTTACTTGTGGCATGTAAGTAGACAAAAGTAAATGCTCGGCAATGTAAGAAGAACTTTTCTTACGAAGATCATCATTGATTGCTTTTAAGAACCCATGCTCTTGCTCTAGATTGAGCTTTTCGAAGGGTAGGTTCTCATGAGTATTTAAAAGCTCTCAATGATCTTCCAAGGTAGTTTCATGAGCTAACCTAAGAGTATTTAGTTCTTTAGTTAGACGCTGATTCTCCTTCTTATCATTGTCACTCTTTTTATCTTGATTAGCTTGATTAATAGCAAGTTCATCATAGTTTTCGTCACTAGAGTTGTCAACAAGTAAATCATCATCACCTAGCAAATCATCTTTATCACTAGTGAAATCAACATACTCGGGGTGTGATACCTTTGGGCCTTTAGCCATGAAGCATCTTCCAATTCCTTCATTTGGTGAGTCAAATATGTCATAGGAGTTAGTTGACACAAGTGCTAGACCGGCAACACCTTCATCTTGAGTATATTCGGAGCCGGAGTGATAACTTCTCTCGGAGTGATGGTCGGAGTCGGAGCCGGATACCCATTCGCCAACATGAGCTTGATGTCTTCGTTTTGTGTAGCTCCTTGATGACTTGTCCTTCCTTTCCGAATCCTTGCTTCTGCGAGAGGTTCTTCATTCATAACGATCATCTCTTGGAGGTGATTCTTCTCTTCTACTTCTCCTTTTAGGTGAGTCTTCTCTCTCTTGGAGGTGATTCTTCTCTTCTACTTCTCCTTTTAGGTGAGTCTTCTCTTCTTTTGTAGGGAGCCGTACACTCATTGGATTAGTGTCCGCGTATTTCGCAATTGTAGCAATTACGCTCACGACTAGAAGATCTTTTGTCATTGTAGGGCCTTGACTTGGAACTCCTTTCTTTGCTTGTACTCTTGTAGAAATTGTTGAAGTTCTTCACCATTAGACTCAATTCCTCATTGAAGACTTGTTTCTCACTTGATGATGTAGGAGCATCACATGAGGCATTGTAAGCACCACTTGACTTGTTGTGAAGCTCTTCTTTAACCTTGAGTGACATCTCACGAGGAATAATTCTCCCAATGACTTCCGTTGGCTTGAGATCTTTATAATTGGGCATCATTTGGATCAATGTGCACACAGTATCATATTTTCCATCCAAGGCTCTTAGGATCTCTTGATGATGAATCCGGCAATCTCATTTGTGATGAGAGCAAGCCTAGAGTACATTTCAGCGACACCTTCACCATCCTTCATTTTGAACTTGTCAAGCTAACTTTGAAGCACATCCAATTTGCATTCCTTGACGGAGTCGGTACCTTCATGCATATCAATCAAAGTATCCCAAATTTCCTTTGCATTCTCAAGACGGCTGATTTTGTTGCATTCTTCGGGGCACAATCCGTTGAAGAGGATATCACAAGCTTGAGCATTGTATTGCATCATCTTCAACTCTTCCACGGTACCTTCACGGTTCGGTTCTCTCCCATCAAAGAATTCACCTTGCAAGCCAATATACACAGCATCCCAAACGGCGGCGTTATGTCCAAGAATATGCATTTTGAACTTATGCTTCCAACTAGCAAAGTTTGTACCATCAAAGTAAGGACCTCTACGGTGGTAATTTCCCTTGCTAGACGCGATACTCTCCTAGGTTGTGAAACCAAGGCTATGATCACCAAAGCTATGGAAATCAAGGCAAATGGAGACCAAAGCTCGGATACCACTTGTAGGATCGAAAGTATGTCTAGAGGGGGGTGATTAGACTACTTGACCAAATAAAATTCTAGCCTTTTCCCAATTTTTATGTCTTGGCAAATTTTAGCAACTTATCACAAGTCAAGCAATCAAACTACACATGCAAATCTAAGAGTATAGCAGTGGAATGTAAATCATTGCATGTGAAGGTAAAGGGGGAGAGTTTGGAGGGAGTAAACGCAATGTAGACACGGAGATTTTTGGCGTGGTTCCGATAGGTGGTGCTATCGTACATCCACATTGATGGAGACTTATACCCATGAAGGGTAAGGGTTGCGCGAGTCCACGAAGGGCTCCACCTATGAAGGGTCCATGAAGAAGAAACCTTGTCTATCCCACCATGGCCGTCGCCCATGAAGGACTTGCCTCACTCGGGTAGATCTTCACGAAGTAGGAAATCTCCTTGCCCTTACAAATTCCTTGGTTCAACTCCACAATCTTGACGGAGGCTCCCAAGTGACACCTAACCAATCTAGGAGGCACCACTCTCCAACAGGTAATAGATGGTGTGTTGATGATGAACCCCTTGCTCTTGTGCTTCAAATGATAGTTTGCCCAACACTCAACTCTCTCTCAAAGATTTGGATTTGGTGGAAAGATGATTTGCATGGAAAGCAACTCGGGGAAGGCTAGAGATCAAGATTCTTGTGGCTGGATTGGAATATCTTGGTCTCAACACATGAGTAGGTGGTTCTCTCTCGGAAAATGAATGCTGGAAGTGTAGGCATGTTCTGATAGCTCTCTCCCTGAATGGAGAATGGGTGGAGGGGTATATATAGCCTTCACACAAAATCTAACCGTTACACACAATTTACCAAACTCGGTGCGACCGAATAATTAAACTCGATCAGACCGATTCGGTTCAAAATGTGAACGTTAGGATTTTCGGTGGGACCGATTTCATTAGTGTTAGGGTATAACATAATCTCGATGAGAACGATCACATGAACTCGGTGAGACCGATTTCTGTAATAGGCAAACAAAGAGTTGGTCAGGCAAACTCGGTGGGACAAATCGCTCATTTCAGTGAGACCGAAACGTTACGGAAAGGAAACAGAGAGTTTGCATTGCGAACTCGGTGGGACCGATCTCTCATCTCGGTTAGACTGAAACGTTACGAAGGGAAATCAAGAGTTTGCAATCCCATCTCGGTGAGACCGAGATCCCTATCGGTGAGACCGAACTGATTAGGGTTTCTGGCTATGGCTATGTCAAATGAACTCGGTGGCACCGTATAGATCAAATCGGTGGGGCCAAGTGAGGGAGTCCTGGATTACAGGGTCCTCGGTTGTTCGGGCTATGCAACATGGGCCGGACTAATGGGCTATGAAGATACAAGATAGAAGACTTCCCTCCGTGTCCGGATGGGACTCTCCTTTGTGTGGAAGGCAAGCTTGGCGTGCGGATATGAATATTCCTTTCTCTGTAAACCGACTCTGTACAACCCTAGCCCCCTCCGGTGTCTATATAAACCAGAGGGTTTAGTCTTTAGACACAATCATAATCATATAGGCTAGACAATTAGGGTTTAGCCATTACGATCTCGTGGTAGATCAACTCTTGTAAGCCCTATAATCATCAAAGTCAATCAAGCAGGACATAGGGTATTACCTCCACCAAGAGGGCCTGAACCTGGGTAGACATCATGCCCCCTGTCTCGTGTTACCATCGATCCTTAGATGCACAGTTCGGGACCCCCTACCCGAGATCTGCCGGTTTTGACACCGACATTTGTGCTTTCATTGAGAGTTCCACTATGCCTTCATCGAAAGGCTCAATGGCTCCATCAATAATCTACAGCAACGCTGCCGCGAGGGAGATCTTTCTCCCCGGCCAGATCTTTGTTTTCGGCGGCTTCGCACTACGGGTCAACTCGGTTGGCCATCTGGAGTAGATTGATAGCTACGCCCCTGGTCACCAGATCAGTTTTGGAATCTGAACTATGTCGCTGATATCCGAGGAGACCTGGTCTTCCAAGGGTTCGCGGCCTCAACCACCGCTCCGGACTTAGATCCGGAGCATGTCATCAGGTCCGAAGATGGGAGTCTAGAGCCCGTCGGACTCTCTACGACCTTAGAGCTCAACACTGAGAGAATAACGTCTCCGGTAATCATTGCCAGGACGAACTCTTCTCCGGATACTACTTCCGAACCCTGGAGGCCCGCGTCATGCGAGCTCGGTGCAGAAACTTCCGACCGTGTCCAAACCTCGCTCTTAAATGAGGCTCTGGACTTAATGCGATCCCTCATCATCACAGAGGAACCGCTTTTGAATCACGCCTAACCCGGACTAGGGGCTGGAAATAGGGAATTTTACTTCCCACCCACCACCTACTTCATAGCCACTCTCGAGGACCTAACCGACATGCTTGATTATGCTTCCGAAGACATCAACAGTAGGGACGACGATGTCGGAGAGGAGCAGGCCCAAAACCCGGCGGTCACCAGACGTTGGACGGCCACCTCCTCGTATGACGTATACAGGGTGGATGCACCTAAAAACGGCGACGACGACGACGAGAAAAACCCAGTCGAGGACGAACCTCCTGAGATACTGCCGAAAAACCGACGTCAGCGGCGCCGATCTAAATTGCGTCGCAGAAAGAATAGCAATACTGGCACTAAAGACAATGATACTCTAGAGAACGCTGAAGACCAAGAAGACCCCATTGAACCAACATCCGAACAGGATGATCGGGAGGACGGGCAAGTTGACCCTGACGAACAAACAGGGAAGAACAACTCGGAGGACGACAACTATCGGCCACTCTCCAAACACAACGTGAGCCTCGACGGCGAAGATTTTATCGTGCCAGAGGAACCCCTCGAACAGAGCGCTTCAAGCGCCGGCTAATAGCCACGACTAGAAGCCTAAAAACTAAACAACAAAAGCTTCAAGCTGACTAAGACTAGCTCAACGACAGATGGACTAACGTCCTGGTAGCCAAAGAATACGGCCTCGAGCGACCAAAATAGAGCTACCCAAAGCGCAAGCTACTACCCCAATTCAACGATGAGGCGTTGGAGCCCATACCACCCGTGCGTAATGCGGCCGACAGACCCGATAGACCACCATGTGGCCGGGACAGAACGGCTACTCAAGCTGAACACCAGACCGCACCACCTCGCCGAAAAAGCAGAGAAACAACAACTCGGGGATACACATATGACCTATGACTGGACCAAGAAAATAAAGCAGGTTAGACCAGGCCAATCTACGAATCACGGGGGCGCGCTTCGGCACAAGAGGAGGGCTATCGAGCCTGATGCGATAAGCATAACCAACCCCAGGCTGAAAACCGCATACGGACTCCATCCGAACTACGTCCGCACAAGAGGAGGGCTATCGAGCCTGATGCGATAAGCATAACCAACCCCAGGCTGAAAACCGCATACGGACTCCATCCGCACACCCCCTATGCTTCACAGATGAGGTAATGGAGCACGAGTATGGATTGAAGATTTTCTTCTCCACATTCACATGGCTCGCGGTGATGATCTACACGCCATAAAATACCTTCCACTAAAACTTAAGGGGCTAGATGGCACTGCTACCTCTTGAGCATGCGTTGGTTTTCCCCTGAAGAGGAAAGAGTGATACAACAAAGTAGCATAAGTATTTCCTTAGTTTCTAAGAACCAAGGTATCAATCCAGTAGGATACAATACACAAGTCACCTAGTACCTGCACAAACAATCAAGAACCTCGCAACCAATGCGATAAAGGGGTTGTCAATCCCTTCACGGTCACTTGCGAAAGTGAGATCCGATAGAGATAGTAAGATAGATATTTTTGGTATTTTCTTGTATAGATTGAAAATAAAGATTGCAAAATAGTAAACGAGATGCGATAATAAAAGAGATGCAATAATAAGAAAGAGACCCGGGGGCCATATGTTTCACTAGTGGCTTCTCTCATGATAGCATGTATTATGGTGGGTGAACAAATTACTGCCGAGCAATTGATAGAAAAGTGCATAGTTATGAGGATATCTAAGGCAATGATCATGAATATAGGCATCACGTCCATGTCAAGTAGATCAAAACGATTTTGCATCTACTACTATTACTCCACACATCGACCGCTATCTAGCATGCATCTAGAGTATTAAGTTCATATGAACAGAGTAACACTTTAAGCAAGATGACAGGATGTAGAGCGATAAAATCAAGCAATATCATATAAACCCCATCTTTTTATCCTCGATGGCAACAATACAATATGTGCCTTGCTGCCCCTACTGTCACTGGGAAAGGACACCGCAAGATTGAACCCAAAGCTAAGCACTTCTCCCATTGTAAGAAAGATCAATCTAGTAGGCCAAACTAAACCGATAATTCGAAGAGACGTGCAAAGATGTCAAATCATGCATATAAGAATTCAGAGAAGAAAAAAATAATATTCATAGATAATCAAGTTCATAATCCCAGAGTTCATCGGATCTCAGCAAACACACCACAAAAGAGTATTACATCGAATAGATCTCCAAGAACATCGAGGAGAACTTTGTATTGAAGATCAAAGAGAGAGAAGAAGCCATCTAGCTAATAACTGTGGACCCGAAGGTCTGTGGTAAACTACTCACGCTTCATCGGAGAGGCTATGGTGTTGATGTTGAAGCCCTCCGTGATCGATTCCCCCTCCGGCAGATCACCCGAAAAGGCCCCAAGATGGGATCTCACGGGTACAGAAGGTTGCGGTGGTGGAAGAGTGGTTTCGTGGCTCCCCCTGATGTTTTTAGGGTATAAGAGTATATATAGGCAAAAGAAGTACGTCGGTGGTGCTCCGTGGGGCCCACGAGGGTGGGGGGCGCGCCTACCCCCCTGGGCGCACCATCCTATCTCGCGGCCGCCTCACGGAGTTCTAGACTTCCACTCCAAGTCTCCTGGTTTGCTATCGGTCCAAGAAAGATCATCGGGAAGGTTTCATTCTGTTTGGATTCCGTTTGGTATTCCTTTTCTATGAAACACTGAAATAGGCAAAAAAAACAAAAACTGGCACTGGGCCTCTGGTTAATAGGTTAGTCCCAAAAATAATATAAAAGAGCATATTAAAGCCCATTAAACATCCAAAACAGATAATATAATAGCATGGAACAATCAAAAATTGTAGATACGTTGGAGACGTATCAAGCATCCCCAAGCTCAATTCCTGCTCGTCCTCAAGTAGGTAAATGATAAAAACTGAATTTTTGATGTGGAATGCTACCTAACATATCTATCAATGTAATTTTCTTTATTGTGGCATGAATGTTCAGATTCGAAAGATTCAAGACAAAGTTTAATATTGACCTAAAAATAATAATACTTCAAGCATAATGACAAAGTAATTATGTCCTCTCAAAATAACATGGCAAAGAAAGTTCATCCCTACAAAATCATATAGTTTGGTCATGCTCCATCTTCGTCACACAAAATACTCAAATCATGCACAACCCCGGTGACAAGCCAAGCAAATGTTTCAAAGTTTAGTAATCTCAAACTTTTTCAACTTTCATGCAATACATGAGCGTGAGCCATGGACATAGAACTATAGGTGGAATAGAGTGGTCGTTGTGGAGAAGTCAAAAAGGAGGAAGATGGTCTCACATCAACTAGGCATATCGATGGGCTATGGAGATGCCCATCAATAGATATCAATGTGAGTGAGTAGGGATTGCCATGCAACGGATGCACTAGAGCTATAAATGTATGAAGGATCAACAAAAGAAACTAAGTGGGTGTGCATCCAACTTGCTTGCTCACAAGACCTAGGGCATTTTGGAAGCCCATCATTGGAATATACAAGTCAAGTTCTATAATGAAAATTTCCCACTAGTATATGAAAGTGACAGAATAAGAGACTTTCTATCATGAAGATCATGGTGCTATTTTGAAGCACAAGTGTGGAAAAAGGATAGTAGCATTGTCCCTTCTCTCTTTTTCTCTCATTTTTTTGGGCCTTCCTTTTTTATTTGGCCTTTCTTTTTTACCTCACATGGGACAATGCTCTAATAATGATGATCATCACACTTCTATTTGTTTACAACTCAAAGATTACAACTCGATACTTAGAACAAAAATAAGACTCTATATGCGTGCCTCCGGCGGTGTACCGATATGTGCAATGAATCAAGAGTGACATGTATGAAAAAATAATGAATGGTGGCTTTGCCACAAATACGATGTCAACTACATGATCATGCAAGGGAATATAACAATGATGGAGTATGTCATAATAAACCTAACGGTGGAAAGTTTCATCGCAATATATCTCAGAATGGCTATGGCAATGCCATAATAGGTAGGTATGGTGGATGTTTTGAGGAAGGTAGATGCTGGTTTTATGGTACGAGCGAAAGTTGCGCAGTACTAGAGAGGCTAGCAATGGTGGAAGGGTGAGAGTGCGTATAATCCATGGACTCAACATTAGTCATAAAGAACTCACATACTTATTCCAAAAATCTACAATTCATCAAAAAACAAGCACTACACGCATGCTGCTACGGGGATAGATTGGTAGGAAAAGACCATCGCTCGTCCCTAACCGCCACTCATAAGGAAGGCAATCAAAGAAATACCTCATGCTTCAAATTTGTTACACAACGGTTACCATACGTGCATGCTACGGGACTTGCAAACGTCAACACAAGTATTTATCAAATTCACAACTACTGTACTAGCATGACTCTAATATCACCATCCTCATGTCTCAAAACAATCATCAAGTATCAAACTTCTCCTACTATTCAACGCACTTTATATGAAAGTTTTTATTAGACCCATCTTGGATGCCCATCATAATAGGACTAGTTTTATAAGAAAAGCAAATTACCATGCTGTTCTAAAGGACTCTCAAAATAATATAAGTGAAGCATGAGAGATCATTAATTTCTATAAAATAAAACCACCATTGTGCTCTAAAAAGATTTAAGTGAAGCACTAGAGCAAAATTGTATAGCTCAAAATATATAAGTGAAGCACATAGAGTATTCTAATAAATTCTGATTTATGCGTGTCTCTCCCAAATGGTGTGTACCACAATGATTATGGTAAACTAAAAAGCAAAGACTAAAATCATACAATATGCTCCAAGCAAAACACATATCATGTGGTGAATAAAAATATAGCCTCTAGTAAAGTTACCGATAGACGAAGACGAAAGAGGGGATGCCTTCCGGGGCATCCCCAAGCTTAGGCTTTTGGTTGTCCTTGAATTTTACCTTGGGGTGCCTTGGGCATCCCCAAGCTTAGGCTCTTGCCACTCCTTGTTCCAAAATCCATCAAATCTTTACCCAAAAACATGAAAACTTCACAACAGAAAACTCAATAGAAAATCTCGTGAGCTCTGTTAGTATAAAAAAATAAACCACCACTTTAAGGTACTATTATTAACTCATTATTTATTTATATTGGTGTTAAACCTACTATATTCCAACTTTTCTATAGTTCATACCCCCCGATACTTGCCATAGATTCATGAAAATAAGCAAACATCACGCGAAAAACAGAATCTGTCAAAAACAGAACAGTTTGTAGAAATCTATAGGTATCGAATACTTCTATAACTCCAAAAATTCTGAAAAATTAGGACGACCAAGAAAATTTGTATATTGATATACTGAAGTTGGAATTGGTATTTTATAGCTCTCTGGTAAAAAATGAAAAGTATTTTCCTGAGCACATACTTTCTATTTTTATCAGCAAGATCAAACAACAATCACCCAAGAAGATCCTAAAGGCTTTACTTGGCACAAACACTAATTAAAACATAAAAACACAATCATAAAAGAGGCGAGATAAATTATTTATTACTAAACAGGAGAAAAAATCGAAGAACAAAAATAAAATTGGGTTACCACCCAACAAGCGCTATTCTTTAAAGCCATTAAGCTAGGCATCTATAATTTTAATGATGCTCACATGAAAGATCGCAATTGAAACACGATGGGAGCATCATGAAGCATATTAAAATCACATCTAAGTTTGACATACTTCCTATGCATAGGAATTATGTAAGCAAACAAATTATCAAGACAAGCAAAAACTAGCATATGCAAGGAAGGAGAAAGAAACAATAGCAATCTCAACATAACAAGAGGTAATTTAGTGACACGAAAAATTTCTACAACCATTTTTCCTCTCTCATAATAATTACATGTAGAATCATAATCAAATTCAACAATATATCTATCACATAAAATTTTCTCTAGATGATCCACATGCATGCAAAGTTGACACTCTTCCAAAATAGTGTGATTAACATTAACTAAAGTCATGACCTCTCCAAACCCACTTTTATCAAAAAAATCGTCAGATTGAACATTTTTCAAATATGTGGGATCTAAAGTTGACACTCTTCCAAACCCACTTTCAATATTATTGCAAACATTATTATCATATTCATCATGGGGCTTAAATAAATTTTCAAGATCATAAGAAACATTATCACCCCAATCATGATCATTGCAATAAGTAGCGGACATGACAAAACAAGCATCCCCAAGCTTAGGGTTTTGCATATTATTTGCACAATTCATATTAATAGAATTTATAATAACATCATTGCAATCATGATTTTCATCTAAGGAGCTATCATTAATCACTTCATAAATTTCTTCATCATAATTTTCAGATTCACGAATTTCAAGCAAAACTCCATAAAGATAATCTAGTGCACTCAACTCACTAGCAATTGGTTCATCATGATTGGATCTTTTAAAAAGAATAGCAAGTGGATCGGGATCCATAACAATAGATGTTTAGCAAGCGAAGGTGCAAGTTCATAGAAGGCACATGGTAACACGAGCAAATAGAAGGACATGGTAACACGAGCAAACAAATTAGCAAGTGGAGGGGGATCCATAAACTTTTAACAAGCGAAGATGCAAGCAAAAAGAAGGCACATGGCAACACAAGCAAACAAAAGATCTGAAGAGAAAACAGCGAATGGAAAAGAGGGGCTAATAAAGTGGCAAATTTTTGTGAAGTGGGGGAGAGGAAAACGAGAGGCAAATGGAAATAATGTAATGCAAGGGAGAAGAGTTTATGATGGGTACTCAGTGTGTCTTGACATGGTGTAGATCTCCCCGGCAGCGGCGCCAAAAATCCTTCTTGCTACCTCTTGTGCATGTGTTGGTTTTCCCTTGAAGAGGAAAGGATGATGCAACAAACTAGCGTAAGTATTTCCCTCAGTTTTTGAGAACCAAGGTATCAATCCAGTAGGAGAAAACACACAACTCGCCTAGTACCTGCACAAACAATCAAGAACCTCGCAACCAACGCGATAAAAGGGGTTGTCAATCCCTTCATGGTCACTTGCGAAAGTGAGATCTGATAGAGATAGTAAGATAGATATTTTTGGTATTTTGTTGTATAGATTGGAAAATAAAGATTGCAAAATAGTAAACAAGATGCAATAATAAAAAAGATGCAATATAATAAGAAAGAGACCCGGGGGCCATAGGGTTCACTAGTGGCTTCTCTCATGATAGCATGTATTACGGTGGGTGAACAAATTACTGCCGAGCAATTGATAGAAAAGTGCATAGTTATGAAGATATCTAAGGCAATGATCATGAATATAGGCATCACGTCCATGTCAAGTAGATCAAAACGATTCTGTATCTACTACTATTACTCCACACATCGACCGCTATCCAGCATGCATCTAGAGCATTAAGTTCATAACAACAAAGTAACGCTTTAAGGAAGATGACATTATGTAGAGGGATAAACTCAAGAAATATGATATAAACCCCATCTTTTTATCCTCGGTGGCAACAATACAATACGTGCCTTGCTGCCCCTACTATCACTTGGAAAGGACACCGCAAGATTGAACCCAAAGCTAAGCACTTCTCCCATTGCAAGAAAGATCAATCTAGTAGGCCAAACTAAACCAATAATTCAAAGAGACTTGCAAAGATATCAAATCATGCATATAAGAATTTAGAGAAGAACGAAATAATATTCATAGATAATCAAGTTCACAAACCCACAATTCATCGGATCTCGGTAAACACACCGCAAAAGAGTATTACATCGAATAGATCTCCAAGAACATCGAGAACTTTGTATTAAAGATCAAAGAGAGAGAAGAAGCCATCTAGCTAATAACGATGGACCCGAAGGTCTGTGGTAAACCACTCACGCTTCATCGGAGAGGCTATGGTGTTGATGTAGAAGCCCTCCGTGATCGATTCCCCCTCCGGTAGATCGCCAGAAAAGGCCCCAGCATGGGATCTCATGGGTACAGAAGGTTGCGGCGGTGGAAAAGTGGTTTCGTGCTCCCCCGTTGCTTTTAGGGTATAAGAGTATATATAGGCGAAAGAAGTATGTCGGTGGAGCTCCATGGGGCCCACGAGGGTTAGGGGCGTGCCTAACCCCCTAGGCGCGCCCTCCTATCTCGTGGCCGCCTCACGGGGTTCCAGACTTCCACTCCAAGTCTCCTAGTTTGCTTTCGATCCAAGAAAGCTCATCGTGAAGGTTTCATTCCGTTTGGTATTCCTTTTGTGTGAAACACTGAAATAGGCAAAAAAACAGAAACTGGCACTAGGCCTCCGGTTAATAGGTTAGTCCCAAAAATAATATAAAAGAGCATATTAAAGCCCATTAAACATCCAAAACAGATAATATAATAGCATGGATCAATCAAAAATTATAGATACGTTGGAGACGTATCAGGAACTGGTTAAACAGCCTCCCAAAAAACTCTATTGGAAGCTGGGAAGACTTGGAAGATGCCTTTAGAAACAACTTCCAAGGCACTTATGTCCGGCCTCCGGATGCCGATGACCTCAGTCATTTAGTCCAACAGCCCGGAGAGTTGCCCAAGAAATTCTGGACTAGCTTCCTAATTAAAAAGAACTAGATTGTGGACTATCCGGATGCCGAAGCCCTAGCGGCCTTCAAACACAGCAACCATGACGAATGGCTCACCCGACACCTCAGCCAAGAAAAGCCAAAGTCCATGGCAGCCCTTATAGCACTAATGACCTGCTTTCTGCGCGGGTGAGGATAGCTGGCTAGCCCGTAGCGGTAACAGTACCAGCGACCCCGACACTTCTGAAGCCTGAAATGGCAACAGAAGGCCCCGGCGCAACAAACGTAAGCGTCAGAGCAACAATGATGATAGAAATAATACGACAGTCAAAGCGCGGATTCAGTGGCTCCAAATCCGGTCAATGGAAGAAGCCATTCAAGCAAAACAAAGACGGTTCATCAAGCCTGGACCGAATACTTGATCGGCCCTGCCAGATCCACGACACTCCTGATAAGCCTGCCAACCATACCAACAGAAGCTATTGGGTCTTCGAACAGGTTGGCAAGTTAAATGTCAAACATAAGGAGAAAGGGTCGCCCAGTGAGGATGACGACGAGGAACCTCGTGCACCGAAAACAGGGTGTCGGAAGAAATTTCCCCCCGAAGTCAAAACGGTGGATATGATATACGTCACCCATATCCCCAAGAAGGAGCGCAAGTGCGCGCTAAGGGACGTCTATGCGATAGAGCCAGTCGCCCCAAAATTCAACCCGGTCAGCCTATCCGATCACCTTCGATCGCAGGGACCATCCGACCAGTATCTGTCACGGTGGGTCGGCCGCATTAGTCCTTGATCCAATCATCGATGGATTCCACCTTACGCGGGTCCTCATGGACGGCGGCAGCAGCCTTAACCTACTCTATCAGGACACAGTCCGCAAGATGGGTATTGATCCGTCAAGAATCAAGCCCACTATAACTACCTTTAAAGGAGTGATACCCGGAGTAGAGGCCCGCCACATGGGCTCAATCATATTGGGAGTGGTCTTCGGATCGCCGGAAAACTTCCGTAGCGAGGACTTGATCTTCGATATCGTTCCCTTCTGAAGTGACTACCACGCACTACTCGGGCGAACCGCGTTCACTAGCTTCAATGTAGTCCCGCACTATGCTTATCTCAAACTCAAGATGTCCGGACCACGCGGAGTCATAACAGTGAATGGAAACATGGAACGCTCCCTCCGCACTGAGGACTACACCGCAGCCCTGGCAGCGGAAGTACACGGTGGCCTCATTAAGCCAACTATTACGTCGGCGGTCGAGTCCTCGGACACTGTCAAGACGAGTCCGGACAACCCCATTGTACGACAATCCAACTCGTCAAGAGCTCAATTAGCAATTCGGCCTCCATCTCATCCCCTACCGAATTGTGGCATATGTGCCACGCACACATAATGACGCACTAAAAATACCATGGGAAATGATGGAGGCACAATAAGGACAATGTCTGCAATATGGTCAGACCCTACCAGGAAACTCACATTCCTCTTCTTCTTTTTTTATTTTATTTTTTCTTTCAGGTTCCCTCAAACCACATCACCCTTTCGACGGTACCAAGGCCTCTTTCCGTGGCCTATTATGAAAATGCCAATCGATGATCCTCTCGAAGGATAATACACCAAGGAGAAAAGCAGCATAAATGCGTGTCAGAGTACCTAAAGGATCCTTAAAGATCACCCCGTCCAGTTTCAAGACACATGCACGGCTTCCCCTTGTGTTCGGCATGTAAAATAGCCTTGTTGCTTATTGCACTATTTGTATCAATACGTTTTGATGTATCAATCAGACTACAATGGAAATAGTTTTTAGCCCAAACCTACACGGCGTTGGCTTATCTCTTAACATATGTTTCCCTATTTTGATGTATCAATTGCCAGGGGCTTTATTAAGCCGCCTACATCTTTTAAATATTAAAATAAAGTCCAAACACTTTCACAAGTGCAATTCGGCATCCCGAATATAGCATTATATGCATTGGCTCTGAATCATGTCTTTGGTCAATAGTTGGGTTGCCCGGCTCCTGTGCTTGCTACCTTACGTTTCGTATGATCGACTAGGGTAGTAAAGGGAGAACTACTGCGATTGTGTTTCTGGTTTACCCGGACAAACACCCCAGTAGAGAAAGCCAAAAACTGACTGTCATGATGCGGCGAGAGCTAGTCAGCTATTCGGTGACTAAGTACAAATCTCTAGCAATTTTTTATGCATTATGCGATAGGCTGGCCTCCACCCGGCCGGGCATTCACAACACTCGAGTTCGGATAATCGAACAATACTAGGGGTTACGCCTGCTCTCCCATTATAAAATTCCTATGGATAAGTGAGGGTGATAAAGCCACATTGTCCGATTGCCTGGTTCGCCGCACTAACACCTCTTCACGGACCAGTACGTTGGGTCAAGTGTCTTTAAGTGTTTGTCCCGAACACCCCCGTACTACCTACGTGGGGGCTGAAGCCGATGACTAGCCAACTCTCAGATATCATAAATAAGCCTTGTCTCATGACACATGATTGGACAACATAAATACATTCATTCAAAAATGATGTCCTTCAAACATTGGCCCTCTACAATGCGGGATCCTTTTAGGACATCATCAAAGTACCACTCCGGCGTGCGATGCTCTTTTCTAGTGGGCGGTCCCTCGGTTGCAAGCTTGATGACGTCCATCTTCGCCCATTGCACCTTGACACAGGTGAAGGTCATCTGCACACCTTCAATACAGGCCGACCGCTTCACGGCATCAAGCCATGGGCAGGCGATGACCAGCCACTTGACGAGACCGAAGTAGCTACTGGGCATGGGTTTGGCGGGCCAAAGACGGATTATCAAATCCCTCATGGCCAATTCAGCCACCCTGTGCAGTTCGGTCCATTACTTCAGCTGGTCGCTGAGGGGCACATGATGCTATGGTGCAAGGTACTGTGACCAGAATAGCCTCTCCATTGAGCTCCCCTCTTCGGCCCGGAAGAACTCCGCGGCATCAGCAACACTCCAGGGCAGGTCCGCAAACACTCGTGGAGAACTCCAAATCCGAGTTAGAAAGATATACCTTTTATTCACAAATTTTCTCTCCATGTTAAAGGCCTTACCCGCCGCAATGTGACTTGCCTCTTGGATCTCCCAGACAGCGCTTTGGGCTTCGGCCCGGGCTTCTTGTGCACTTTGGAGTGCCTTGGCAAGTTCAGAATTTTGCTCCGAACTCTTGCGCTCTAAGGACTCGCATTTGCCTATGGCATCCTTGAGCTCCTGCTGGCCTTCCTCCACTCGCAATTCATGTTTAAGGCGGGACGCTCGCTCCTCCTCCGCCTCCTTCCTGGCCTCGGCCAGCGCACTCTTGAGGGCCTCGCCCTCAGACCTGTCAGCTACAAACATAAATATGAAACTCATTTAGATACTACATCATAGCTGGCATTGTTTCAAGACGTGCTTCGGTATTACATAACTTGATTTTCTTCTAGCTTCCGCCTTAGCTCGGATGCTTCGGCGGCATGGGCAGCTAACGCCTGCTTTGCAGCCTGCTTGTTCAAACAAGTATGTGCATTAGTCTCCTGCATGAGTTATTAGATCCTCTGTTCGGTTTTCTTTCCGAACACCGAACAGAGTCTTAGGGGCTACTATCTATTCGGTTTTATTTTTATACAGTTAAAAGATACTATAAAGCACATACCTCAAAGCCTCTTAAAAGGCTAGTGTAGGCTTCGCTCAGTCTGCTTTTCACGGACTGAACCTTTTCAATCACCATACACATAAGGGTACGATGTTCTTCTACAATGGTGGCGCTCTAAAGCGCTCTCACCAGAGTTTCCGGCGCCTCCACATTGCCATAGGACGCCGGTGTTGTAGGCACGCCCCCTTCTCTCGAAGAGGGTTGCTCCTCTGTCTCTGGAACCATGTGGGTTTCCGGAATGACACTTGGTTGGGCGCCAAACTAGACATGGCCCCCGTCTCCAGTTTCCATGGGGGTAGGTTCCCCCATGTTCTTGACAGCCTCTAGCACCTTTCCCTGTTCCGGAAGGGTCCTCTGGGACGACACCTTGGTGTTATCCGCGGTAGTGCGGGAGGAAGCTGGTGGAGGCAAATCACTCTCCATCATATTCGGACCCAGCGAATTCCCAGTAGAGGAGGATCGCTGGGGAAGGACCTTAATCGGACCGCAGCATAAAATTTAAATGCATTACAACTATAAGCTAGAAAAGCTAGACATATATATACCTTTGAATACTTACGATCCAACCAGGGGCTTTGGCCTGGGGCGCCAATCATCGGCGTCCGACTCAGAGTCATCCATAAGAGAAGTCCTCCCTTTCTTGCCTCTAGATCGGTGGAAGCTGCCCTCTTCTTCTTCTCCCCCTTGGCTAGGGGGTCGCTCTCTTCCTCCTCCTCTTCCTCTTCGTTAGGGGTGGTGAGAGTTTCGGTGTCTTCGGACACTATGTCCGAGGCGCCTTTACGGCGGAGGCCACTCTTGGCCTCCTTGCCCTTCTCCTTGGCCTTCTTTTCCGGTGCCTGGTATGGAGCTGGGAGTAGCATCCTCGTCAACATAGGAATAGCTTCGTCTTTGGGGAGCAGAGCTGGATAGTGAATCCGTTCCGCTTTCTTTGTCCAGCCCTGCAAAAGAAAATGGAGATTTTAGTGTGCTCCTTGAGCTCGCAAAGTAATGTTATCAAAGAACTTACGGGGGTCGCAGCGTGGGTGATGTCGTAGACGAGGTCTTCGGTTGTCTCTGGCCATGACTTCTAGTTCTTGAAAAGCAGCTTCCACATGTCTTCGTGCTTCGTGCCGAAGAACCGCTGCAGGGTCTGGGGACCGGCCGGGTCGAATTCCACATGGGCTCTTGATGCGCCTGACAGGGTAGTATCAGGCGGAAGAGCATCATTTGAATCACGCTGGCGAGGCTGGTATTTTTATCTACCATGCTCTTGATGCGCTTCTCCAGCATCGTTACCTTGTCAGACGACGCCTAGTTTAGGCCCTTGTTGAGCCAGGATGTCAGCCGCATTAGGGGCCTAGACTTGAACTGCGTAGGAGCAGCCCATGTGGAGTCACGGGGCTCTGTGACATGGAACCACCCCTGATGCCATCCTCTCATGGTCTCCACGAAGGTGCCCTTGGGCCAAGTGACATTGGGAAGTTTGCTCACCATAGCGCCACCGCAATCCGTGTGCTGGCCGTCCACCACTTTCGTCTTCACATTGAAGACCTCGAGCCATAGGCCGAAGTGTGGGGAAACACGGAGGAATGCCTCGCATACGACGATAAATGCCGAAATGTTGAGGAAAGAATTAGGGGCTAGATCATGGAAATCTAGCCTGTAGTAAAACATGAGTCCGCAGGCGAAAGGATGAAGGGGAAACCCCAGTCTGTGAAGAAAATGAGGGATAAATACTACCCTCTCGCTGGTCTTTGGAGTGGGGATGACCTATTTTTTGCCTGGGAGCCGGTGGGCGATCTCTTTGGCCAGATACCCCGGTTCCCGGAGTTCCTTGATGTTTTTCTCCGTGACGGAGGAGGCCATCCACTTGCCCTGTGCTCCGGATCTGGACATGGCTGGAGTACTTTCTGGGAACAGAGTGGATCGAAGCTTGAGCGCTCGAGCTTGAGGGCGAATGGACTGAGGAAGGGGAAGGCGTGGGGTAAAAAGGGGGAATCTTATCTCCTTATAAAGGCAATGAATATCATGCATCCCCCATGAGCCTTAAAGCTCGCCTATTTCCAAGGGGTCAAGCGAAATGGCATAGTCGGGTTTTCCAAACCCATATTGATGAGAATCCCGTAATAAGTGGGCATGATCTCTGTTTTGACAAGACGTGTCGTCGGAGGTTGCATCTCAAAACGCGAAACGGGAGGCCGAAAAGCGGTTTGAAGTGATGAAACGGCCTGATGTAACGTCTCGTCCATGAAATCATCAGAAGATGGAACTTATCTGCATTTTACCTTTATATTTGAGGATTGTGACTATTGAATAGAGTCGGATATAGTGCCGGTGGTCAACTACTTTGAAGTGTTCGGAGGAGGAACCCGCCTTGCAATGCTGAAGACAATCTGCGAGCCAGACATATCATCATTGAAGACTGGTTCAAGGGCCACTGAGGGAGTCCTGGATTACGGGGCCTCGAGCGTCCGGTCTATGTAACATGGGCCGGACTAATGTGCCGTGAAGATACAAGATAGAAGACTTTCCCTTGTGTCAGGATGGGACTCTCCTTTGCATGGAAGGCAAGCTTGGCGTGCGGATATGAATATTCCTTTCTCTGTAAACGGACTCTATACAACCCTAGCCCCCTCCCATGTCTATATAAACCGAAGGGTTTAGTCCGTAGACACAATCATAATCATATAAGCTAGACAATTAGGGTTTAGCCATTATGATCTCGTGGTAGATCAACTCATGTAACCCCTATACTCATCAAAGTCAATCAAGCAGGACGTAGGGTATTACCTCCATCAAGAGGGGCCGAACCTGGGTAAACATCGTGTCCCCCTGAATCCTGTTACCATCGATCCTTAGATGAACAATTCAGGACCCCCTACCCGAGATCTGCCGGTTTTGACACCGACACCGAGTTTGACTTTTGGTTTGGGACATATGTGGATATGAGAAAGTGGTTGAGGGATTTTGGAGCATATCACTAAGCATTTTGAGCAAGCAAGCCATTAAGAAACACCTCATCCCCTTTAAATAGTATTGGCTTTTCCTATGGACTCAATGTGATCTTGGATCACTAAAATGAAAAAGTAGAGTCTTGAGCTTGAGCCAATATGTGTCCTTAGCATTTTGAGGGGTCCACATCTCTAGTCCATGCCATACCAATCATTGAACTTTCTGAAATGATCGTCTCGAAAGAATATTAGTTTAATGAGATATATGTTGTTAAGAGTTACCAAAACCACCCAGGGATTAGTTGCACTTTCACACGCCGACTGGATTACCATCATCAACTGAGCAGATGAACTTGAAGACTAAATAGTACTGGAAGAGAGGTCACACTCTTTTGGGTTTGCTTACGTTATACATCGGTTATTATTACCTGCTACTTTATCATTCAAACATGAGTTTTAAAATGCCCGTGGGGCACATATCGAGGCAACAACGAATAGTATCTGTCTACTATCTGGTTCATCTGGGGTCTTCCATGTGGTTCATGTTGGGTGGGCAACATACAGTAGGTGATCCATTGTCTATCTTTTTAAACTGAAGCTATAATCTACCTGCTATCATTAGTTTTGGATCTATCCACTCGTTTGCTACCATTAGTCTTGATTTATGCATGCACCCCTTAGGCCTTACATAATCTAACTATGTTTTTTATTATGCATGTCAGTTATTCTACACAATCGTACTGAAAATGTAGAGAAAAAGAGAAGATCGTTGCGTGGGAATATAATGTCATGTAGACGCCGCTCCATGGTGGGTGGAGGGTGCCCCCTCCCGCCATTCCTGATTGTATTCCAAAGGAAGATAACTGTTCAAAGGGAGCCGACCACTCCTATTTACCACCTGAGGTGTTTGTTCTAACCTGTCATGCTGATGTTGGTCATATCATGCATATGGCTCCTCACATTGCTTACATTATACATCTTATATGTCGTCAGCTTAGTTTAGATTTGCTTTGTGTGAATGCCACCTGTTTGGTTTCTATATCACATTCCCACCATTCCTAAATATTTGTCTTTTTAGAAATTTCAAAAAGTGACTACATACGGAGCAAAGTGAATCTACACTCTAAAATATGTCTATATACATTCGTATGTGGTAGTCCATTTAAAATCTCTAAAAAGACAAATATTTAGGAATGGAGGGAGTATATGGGAATTATGCAATGCCATCTTCTTTAGCCAGTCATCATATATGTGAATCATGCAATGCCATCCTATTTAGCAAGTCATCGTATATGTGAATTGTATCGTGGCATATTTTTTTCATAATGTATTCCATTTGTCAACAATATTTACACATTCATCTACTCTTCCTGTGCATCAGCCATTTGAGTCGGTCATGGGAAAATCTGGAGTGAAAATAAGGTCTTCTGAGCAGTCAGTGCTACACGTCGATGCCGATTTCTTACTAGTTACAGATAGCTCGTCAGAGGAGGATTCAGAGATAGATGACCATTCGTACCCCCCCCCGAGGAGCATGCTCTAACTTGGCAGGGTTATATTGCTCATATCATGCATATGGTGTCTTGCATTGCCATGCCATATGCTTAGATTAGACATGCTTTGTGTGAATGCCTCCTGTTTGCTTTCTATATCAGATATGTGAGTTATGCAATGCCATATTTTTCAGCTAGTTATCATATATGTGAATTATGCACCGCCATGTAGCCAGGCATCATATATGTGAATTATCTCATGCCATCTTTTTCTCATTACGTCTTCCATTTGTCGACAATCTATGTATATTGAACTACTCTTCATGTGTATCAGCCATTTGAGCCAGTTATGGAAAAATCAGGAGTGAAAACAAGGTCTTCAGAGCAGGCAATGGTACCTGTTGAAGCATATATCTCAATGGTTACAGGTAGCTCCTCAAAGGAGGATTCAGAGACAGATGACCAATCCTATATCCCACCTAAGGTGTATGCTCTAAGTTGCAATGTTTATATTTCTCATATCATGCATATGGTGTCTTGCATTGCTTAGTTTAGACATCATATGCACAGTATTGAATTACATCTGCTTAGTTTAGAGATCATAGATGCGAGTGCTAGCTGCTTAGTATATGAATCAATTATGTCAATTATATCATGCCATCCTGTATACTTAGACAAAATATATGTGAATTATTTCATCCCAACCTATTTTAGAAATACATCATATAGTTTTGTCATGCCATCATGTTTAGATACTCATCATATGTTGAATTATGGCATTATATCCTATTAAGTTATCCATCATATATCTGAAACTATGTCATGCTATCATGTTTAGTTAGGCATCATATATGTGAAATTGTGTCATGTTGTCCTGTTTGGTTAGACAACATATATATGAATTACCACATCTGTCTATCATACAATGTTTGTACGTTCAATTTCTTTTCTTGTTTATCACCCATTTGAATTGGAGGGGGTGATGGCAGTATCTAATGCAGCAAAAACCCGTTCTTCTCAAAAGACGGTGCTACCCGTCGATGCAGATAGAACCATGGTTGTACTCGCTCATGAACTAGCCCCACCACACATAATCGAGACTCTTCAGATTGCACACTTACACCGTTGGACAGAGAACCAACTACAACCCATCTAACCCCAACCCCAGTGGATAGTAACCCACTTCTAGTTGACACAACACCATTTCCACCATAGAGTACCCCCACACGAGGAGTTTGTAAAGCAACTGCAGTGCCCAAAGCACGAAGACCACCATAGCGAACCCAAACTCCATGTTTAAAGCAGAACAACAACTGTTATCAGTTCATATTCTATAGCTAAGGTCCATACTCCTTTGTTGTTGCGTCACTCTACTTACTCATACCAACTACTTTCGAATTTGAAGGATCCAATTGAAACTCCAATGGCGCAACAGGTATGTTTTAAACCTATTTCTTTAACTGGATTGCTGTTCTAACTTCTTGCTCTATGTTGATTTCAGTTTCAGTTGTATAAACGGTTATGTTCTCATGTGACGCACATTACAAGTGTTGCCAATGTTGTGTAGATTCTCACACTTATATTCTGTCTATGCTGCTGTGTCTTAAAAATATATGAGTTGAACTGTGTCTCTATCTTGATTTGGCAACATAAACTAGAATGATATGGACAATACAATGATATGGCAACATAAACTAGAATGATATGTTTCATGCTGTTATCCTGTCCACCTTACTACTAAGCCGGTTTACCAAAATGAGTTTCGTATACTACATGCTAAACCTGTGACGTGTCTTCTTGTTTCTCTTAGTACGCGAACATAATATTAGAGAAGAGCACCCCACTATGCAATGGTAGAGAAAGTAATGCAGATAAGGTTCAAGATTGTGAGACAACCCTGCCGGTCTCCAAGAAAAGTGATAAAAATGATCTTGTAGACAGTGAAAAACCCCATAGTCCTGCGTTGATGTAGTGTTCGAATTACAGGCCAGTACCGCTGGCACAAGCTCTTCGAACTCACTGCATGAATCACTTTGGCTTCTTCAGTCTCAGCTACAAGTTGAAAGGCATCAGTCAGCTGTGCTGCGGCAAGAAGCTGAAGGGCTGAGGAAGTCCCTGCAGAATTCAGATGCATACTTTCTTGTGCAACAACAAGCGCTGGAGGATTTAAGCACCAAACAAGAGAAAGTTAATAAGCTTGCTAAGCATTTTGCCAGCATTATGGGTACCCAGAATATTGTTTCTTGAGCTCTTCTAAAGCTGTTTTAGTTCTGGACTTGTTTTGCTATGACGTTTATTTGCATTGGTTGCCAACTTTGAGAACCAATGTATGTGATATGCTGCTTTGTTCCCTATATTAGCACTGGTGGCGAACTTTGATGCCCAGTGGATGTAATACGTGTAATAGTCGTGATAGCTAGCCTAGCATAAGTTGCTTGCTTATTTATTTCCTTTTTGTCTTGTTTATTTGTTTGCTTGTAGTCAGTGCAGTTCTTTTTCCGTGGATTGCTAGTGGACGCAACAACCTATTTTTTGAAAACTAGGCCACAATGACCATGGGCTACATATTTACTATAGTGACCCTGGGCCTCCTACGGGTCATAGAAACAATGGGCCTTTTACAAGCCATATGATCGATTGGCCAAACATGGGCCAATAATGGACCGCATTATGGGCCTTAAACGGGCTAGAGATGGAATCATCTGTTCATGGGCCGACCATAATGGGCCATCGTTAATCGGCCGTATTTGATGACACTATGAAAATGGCCCAACGGATTAACGGGCCACAAATGGGCCAACTATAACCATGGGCTGAATTTGGCCCACAAGTAGAAAAGGCCAGTAATAGGCCATAAGTAACCGAATGCTGGAAATGAGCCCAAGAATAAATGGGCCCTGAGAAGGCCGAAAGATAACATGGGCTTGAAACAGCCCAATGGAATAATGGGCGGTTAATGGGTATAAAGTGATAAACTATTAATGAAAGTTCCAGCGGGGTTTTACCCTACTGTTTTTTTTCAAAAAAAAGTTTCACCATGGGCCGTTAATGGGCCAAGAGTTACAGAGTGCCTCATATGGGCCGAAAGACGTCATGGGCCATATATGGGCCGGAAGTTACAATGGGCTGGAATCATATTGGACGGCCCAGATGACGCTACTGGGCCTAATTCGGATAGGCCGTAACGGGCCCTGGGTTAGCCGGCTGTAAATGGGCTATGTGCGAACATGCCGTTAATAGGCTTTTTGTGGGCAACCCACTATCTTTTGAGCAAGTCAAATAGGCCGGTGTTTTCACAAGAATGGGCCTCTGTTGGGCCGTGCCATGTGTCGATGTATCATTGGCGCCTTCTGTCCAATGAGTGGATGACATCTGTCCCAACGGTGAGCCGACACGTGTTTCCTCCAGCCAATGATGATTTTACACGTGGAAAATCCCCATTGGTCCAGGATGTTAACCGGTTATCAGATCCAAACTGGAACCCGATAGCTTAACGGCGACCCGTTATGGTGGATGCCACATGTTGGTTACCCTTGACGAAAGCACTTCCATGACGCGCCATTTATCGTCATGGAAGTGGACGCTTTAGTGATGATAATTTTGGTATTATCATGGAACACTTCTATGACAGGATAGGTATGACTATCTTGATTATTTCATAAAATCGTCATGGATGTACATGGATGACAAAAAACGTGACCTACTGTGACAAACACATATCATCACAGAAGTGTATTTTTTTGTAGTGTATGTATATGACATGAAGAAAGCAATAGCAATAAAACTGAACGATCAATATGTTAAGCTAACAGATGGATCTTGTCCATCACATCATTCTCCTAATGATGTGATCATGTTCATCAAATTACAACACATGTCTATGGTTAGAAAACATAACCATCTTTGATTAATGAGCTAGTCTAGTAGAGGCTTACTAGGGACACGGTGTTTTGTCTATGTGTCCACACATGTATCAAGTTTCCGGTCAATACAATTCTAGCATGAATAATAAACATTTTTCATGATATAAGGAAATATAAAATAACAACATTATTATTTCCTCTAGGGCAAATTTCCTTCACCTTTGACCCTGTGCGCATGGCCCTCCCAGAAACAGCCGCACACGCTTTACGTTTTCAGCCATAACTTCCACTCCCGAACTCCAATTTGGGTGTTCTTTGGCTCGTTGAAAAGATAGTGACGTGCCCGAGTTTCTCATCTTGGTTTTACCACCATTCGAATCCATCAAAATTTATCCATTTTGCATCTTTTGCATAGGTCCTCCACCATAACTTTCGCACCACAGCACAAAACTTCCGCAAACTAACCCATTTTGGTTCTTATGGTTTTTGTGGTTGTTTGAGTTCTGATTTGAGTCTCCTAAGGTGTTTCGGCTACTTAGGGATGGTTACATATTCATCAACCATCATGTGGAACAATACGAGTAACGCCTAATTCCATCGACTAAATCCACCATGACATTCCGCATTGACGACGACCATCCATCCTTTGAGACCATCTTCAAACGGAAGCAAGGCTGGTTAACCACGACTTCGTGAAAGGTTAAGTGCGAAGAAGGTATCCATTCCATCATAAACTTTTCCTTCCTTGCCATTACATCTTGATAGCCCTACCATATTTGTGAATACCTTCATACCTACTGAGACTAGCTATCCGAGTATTGCTGGGGTTCACGAAAACTTGTGCACCTTAGTGATACGATATCGTATTGTTACATCCTTGCATATATCATATAGTGAAATTTCTTTCTCCCATGCATATCTTGTGATACTTATCTCATGTGATTGGTTGAGGCTCAATAAGAAAAGTGGAAAGGAAGAGACAAGAAAAAAAGAGGACAACAAAAGCTTTTAAGCAAGAAAAGAATGATCATAAGCTTATAAGCAAAAGAGTGTTAAGCATGAAAAGAGATACTTGTGCATGAGGATGCATGGAATAGGACACATTATTATTTCATAAATATAGGTTGGTGCTAAGTGGTGAATCATGTCCAAGTGTTCAATCAAGCTAGTTCTTTCCTACTGTTTTTGCAACATGAGCTTAGTCTTCATTATACAATTTTGTATTGCTCATCCCTATAGTTACACAAGCCCCATTATCCCACCATGTGGGTTTCTTTGTTGCCCTCCTCTATATTTGTGATCACTTGCTTGGAATTTTGAGTCCTCTAGATTTCTTTCAACATTTACAATATCTTGGACTTCAATTTGCATGAATTTGTGCCACTTGTCCTAACCAAGCCACTCGATAAGCTTTACTTTGTAGGTGTGAGTGAACAAGTCCGGCACCAATTCCACTCTTCTTTCATTTCACATTGAGTGACACGAGATACATCCTCAACTTTGGGAAAAGGTAGCTTGGTATTGTTTACCTCATTTCCAACTCACCTTCGCTTGAGTCTTGTGATGGATAGGAAAAGCACATCATCTCCAGTCTACAACCACGACGACGAGTTCGATGCTATATATGAAGAACTTCAACAATGCCAAGATGGAAAAGCACATGGAAGGGCTCAAGGTCCTCATCAACAACCGAAAGAGGTCTTCCTCATCTTCGAGAAGACACTCAAGTGCAAAGACTCCCAAGCTACCATCTCCGGCAAGTATTCACAAGCATCGACGTCGACAAGACCATGAAGAACGATCTTCTGGATGAGAGTTGGATTCTCCGCCACCCCCGTGCACACGGGCCTTTGATCCCTATGCACACATGACCCCGTGCACACGGCCTTCTGCACCCCCGTGCGCACGGGCCATATAGTACAACAGCATCAGCCCCAAGACTACGGCTTCTTCAACAACATTGGCATCTTCACCAAGTGACTTCAAGGCATCTTCGCCTACTCCACAAGCTCAAGTGCACTACTTCCACAAGCTACTATGACTTCATCAACGATGATGAGCTTCCATTCTATGGGACTCATGACCCCGAGGAGTACCTCAAGTGGGAGCGCAAGATGGACAACTACCTCAAGCTACACCAAGTCCCCTACGATGATCTAGCGAAGTGCACCACAAGTACCTTCCACGACTATGCATCGACATGGTGGCTTCATAGACCGTCGAAAAGCTTCACCATGACTTGGCCCACGATGAAGAAAACGATGAGGCGAGAATTTGTGCCTTCTACCTACACGGAACATCTTCAACGCCAATTGGAGAACACCATAGAAGGATCCATGTCCCTCGACAAGTCCATCAAGGACATTAATAAAGCCTTACGACGAGCCGGTGTGGACGACCCCATTTGGATGAAGTTCCACTTCATGATGGGATTGAACAACGACATCTCCAAGACTATCTTCCTCGAGAACTACAAGTCCGTCGACGACAACTACATTGGTGCTCTCAAGGCGGAGCAAGAACTCAAGAAGGCCAAGTCTACTCGACTCCAAGCACACTTCAGGACGACCACGCTCCAAGACGGCGGACATGAGGCTAGTATCACCGAGATGTCCAAGCACGACGAGCTCCAAGATGATGTTCCCATGTCCGACTTCACCGCCATCCCTCTTTGTGGCATTGATGATGCCTAGTCTAATATGACTCTTTTTCAAGACGGTCACTACACTACAAAAAAAATACACTTCCGTGATGATACGTGTTTGTCACAGTAGGTCGTGTTTTTTGTCATGCATGTACATCCATGATGATTTTATGACAGAATCAAGATAGTCATACATGTGCTGTCGTCGAAGTGTTCCATGACATTACCAAAATTATCATCACGGAAGTGTCCACTTCCATGACGATAAATTACGCGTCACAGAAGTGCTTTCGTCAAGGGTGAATACCGTTAAGCTATCGGGTTGGGTTTTGGATCCGATAACCCACTAACAGCCCCGACCAATGGGGATTTTCCACGTGTAAAATCATCATTGGCTGGAGGAAACACATGTCGGCTCATCGTTGGGACATATGTCATCCACTCATTGGACGGAAGGCGCCTATGATACGTCGACACGTGGCACGGCCCAACGGAGGCCCATTCCTGTGAAAAGGCCGGCCTGTTTGACTTGGCCAAAAGGTGGCGGGTCGGCCCATGGAAAGCCTATTAATGGCCTGTTCGCATATAGCCCATTTACAGCCCGCTAACCCAAGGCCTATTATGCCCTATCCGAATTAGGCCCAGTAGCGTCATCTGGGCCATCCAATATGATTCCAGCCCATTTTCACTTCTGGCGCATGACGTCTTTCGGCCCATATGAGGCGCTATGTATCTCTTGGCCTATTAACGACCCGTGGTGAAACTAGCCCGTAATGAACAGTGTATCACTTTACACCCATTAACGGCCCGTGGTGAAACTGGCCCGTAATGAAAAGTGTATCACTTTATACCCATTAACGGCCCGTTATTCCGTTGGGCCATTTCCAGCCCATGTTATCTTTCGGCCTTCTCAGAGCCCATTTATTCTTGGGCTCATTTCCAGCATTCGTTTACTTACGGCCCGTTACTGTCATTTTCTACTTGTGGGCCAAATTCAGCCCATGGTTACACTCGGCCCGTTTGTGGTCCGTTAATACGTTGGGCCGTTTTCATAGCGTCATCAAATACGGCCTATTAATGATGGCCCGTTATGGTCGGCCCATGAACGGACGATTCCAACTCTAGCCCGTTTTACGTCCATAATGTGGTCTGTTTGGCCGATGTTTGGCCAATCGATCATATGGCCCGTATAAGGCCCATTGATGATACGGCCCGCAGAAGGCCCATTGTTTCTACGGCCCGTAGAAGGCCCATTTTTTCTACGGCCCGTAGAAGGCCCACTGTTTCTACGGCCAGTACGAGGCCCAGTGTGACTACAGTAAATATTAGCCCATGGTTATTGTGGCCTAGTTTTAAAAAACAGGTTATTGCGGCCACTAGCTAACCGCGGAAAAAGAACTGCAATGACTACAAGCAAACAAATAAACAAGACAACAAAGGAAATACATAAGGAAGCAACTAACGCTAGGCTATCATGGCTATTACACATATTACATCTACTGGACATCAAAGTTCACCACCAGTGCAAATATAGGGAACAAAGCAGCATATCATATACACTGGTTGTCAAAGTTGGCGACCAACGCAAATAAAGGCCGCAGCAAAACAAATCCAGAACAGAAACCACTTCAGAAGATCTCAAGAAACAATATCTTGGGTACCCATAATGCTGGCAAGATGCTTAGCAAGCTTATTAACTTTCTCTTGTTTGGCGCTTAAATCCTCCAGCACTTGCTGTTGCACCACAAAATATGCATCTCAATTTTGCAGGGACTTCCTTAGTCCTTCAGCTTCCTGTCGCAGCACATCTGATCGATGTCTTTCAACTTGAAGTTGAGACTCAAGAAGACGAACTGATTCAGGCACCAAGTTCGAAGAGCTTGTGCCAGTAGTAGTGGCCAGTAACTCGAACACTACATCAAGACAGGACTTTTGGGTTCCCTCACTGTCGTCAAGATAGTTTTTATGAGCTTTCTTGGAGACCAACAGGGATGTCTCACTACCTTGAACCTTATATGCATTACTTCCTTTACCATTGGATAATGCAGTACTGTTCTCCAATATTTTGTCCGCATTCTAAAAGAGAAACAAGCAGACACATCACATGTTTACCATGTTGTATATGAAACTCATTTTGGTAAATGAGTTCAGTAGTAAAGTGGACAGGATAACAGCATGAAACAAACATATATCTATGTACCATGGTCACTTTATGGTCTATATCATACTAGTTTTTGTTGCCAAATGAAGATAGAGACACAGTTCAAATAATATTTGTTCAAGACAAAGTAGAATAGACAGAATATAAGTGTCGGTAACTATAGAGCAATAACAACACTTGTAATGTGCATGACATGAGAACATAATTGTTTATTCAATTGAAACTAAAATCAACATAGAGCAGGTTACAACAGCAAACCAGTTAAAGAAACAGGTTTAAAACATACCTGTTGCGCCATTGGAGTTTCAATCCCATCCTTCAAATTTGAAAATAGTTGGTATGAGTAAATACAGTAATGCAAGAGCAAAGGAGTATGAACCATAGCTACAAAACCTGACCTGAGAACAAATCTTCTTCTCCTTTAAGTGTTGAGTTGGGATTCGAGTGGTGGTCCTCGTGCTTTGGGCACTGCAGTTCCCTTACTAACTGCAAGTGTTTGGGTGCTCTGTGGTGGAGACGGTGCTGTGTCAACTGGAACTGGGTTACTATCTGCCGGGGTTGGGGTTAGAAGGGGTGTAGCTGGTTCTCTGTCAAACTGGGTAGGGGTACAATCTGCGAGTGTCTGGGTTATGTGTGGTGGATCTGGTCCTTGGGCATGTACAACCGTGGTTCTATCTGCATCAACTAGTAGGACTATCTTTTTTGAAGACCGTGTTGTTACTCCCTTAGATACTGCCATCACGCTCTCCAATTCAAATGGCTAATAAACAAGAAAAGTAATTGAAAGTATAGACATTGTATGATAGACAGGTGCAGTGGATAGTGGGGAATAAAACAGGGCATGAAGTAATTCATATTTATGTTGTCTAACCAAACAGGATAGCATGACACAATTTCACATATATGATGGCTAACTAAACAGGATAGCATGACACAATTTCACATTATGATGGCTAACTAAAAAAGATGGAAAGACATAGTTCAAAATATGAGACTATGTAAATAGGATGACATGACATAACTATATAATGTGTTTATTAAATAGGTTGGCATGCCATAATTCACATACATTCATGGATAGAATGCCATAATTCAAAATATGATGACTATAAACACTAAACAGGATGAGATGATATAACTATATGATGTCTTTATTAAATGGGTTGCCATGCCATAATTCAGATATATGATGTGTATGTACTATGTAAACATGATGGCATGATATAATTCAAATATATGATTTATATAGTAAGCAAGTAAGCAAATGGCAATCCATATATTATGTAAAAACTAAGCAATGCAAGACAACATGCATGACATGGGTAATATAAACCTGCCAAGTTTGAGCATAGACCTCGGGGGGAAATAGGACTAGTCATCAGTCTTTGAATCCTCCTCCGAGGAGCTCCCTGTAACCGGCAAGATGTCTGCTTCAGCAGGTAGCATTCTCTGCTCTGAATACCTTGTTTTCACTCCATATACTTCCATCACTGCTTCAAATGGCTGATGCACTGGAAGAGTAGTTGAATATACAAACATTGTCAACAAATGGAACACGTAATACAAAAAAATGATAGCATGATATAATTCACATACATGATGACTGGCTAAACAGCATGGCATTGCATAATTCACATATATAATGCCTTTGCAACAAGATAGCATTCTATAATTCACATATATAATGTCTTGCAACAAGATGGCAATGCATAATTCACATATATGGTAATTAGACACTGAACAAGTGGCATTCACACAAAGCATGTCTAAACTAATAAAATGACATAGCAATGCGAGACACCATACGCACGATATGAGCAACATAACCCTGCCAAGTTAGAGCATACACCTCGGGGGGGGATAGGATTGGTCATCTGTCTCTGAATCCTCCTTTGAGGAGCTATCCGTAACCAGCGAGATATGCGCTTCGTCAGATAGCGTAGTCTGCTCCGAAGACCTTGTTTTCACTCCAGAATTTGCCATCACCGTGTCAAATGGCTGATGCACATGAAGAGCAGTTGAATGTACTAACATTGTTGACAAATGTAATATGTAACAAAAAAAGGATGGCCTGATATAATTTACATATAAGATGACTGGCTAAGCAGGATGGCATTGCAAAATTCACATATATGATGCTTGGCTAAAGAAGATGGCGTTACATAGTTCACATAAACGATGAATAAACTAAACAGATGGCATTCGCACAAAGGATGTGTAAACTAAGCAGATGACATATTTGATGTATAAAGTAAGCAATGCAGGACACCATATGCATGATATAACCAACATCAGCATGCCAAGTTAGAGCGAAGACCTCTGGGGTAAATAGGATTTGTCTTCTCCTTATGAATCCCCCTCAGAACATATATCTTCCTCTCGATTACAATCCAAAATGCATGGAGGGGGGGCTGCCTTTGCGCCTACCATGGAGCGATGTCTGCATGAAATTTTATTGCCATGCAAGGCTCGTATCTTTTGCTCTACATGTTCAGTTCCATTGTTTACAATAACAGTCATGCATAGGAATAAAACATAGTGAGATTATGTAAGGAGTGCATGCAGAAATCCAGAGTGATGGTAGCAACCTGTGGATAGACCCAAAACCAATAATAGCAGGCAGATAATGGCTTCAGTTAAAAAATACAGATAATGGCTTCTTTACTGTTTGTTTCCCACCCAACATGAAACTCATAGTAGACAACGGAGATTAACCAGATAGTAGAGAGATACTATTGATAGCGGCCCCGATATGTACCCCACAACCATTTAAAAACTCAAGTTTAACCATTAGTTTGGAGCTGACTCAGAGTCTAATCGGTGAACAGGACGATAAAGTAGCATGTAATATTAAGCGATGCATAATGTAAGCAGACACGAAAGAGTGCGACCTCTCTTGCGAACCCGTGTAGTCCTCGAGGTCATCTGCTCGGTTGATGATGGTAGTGCAGTTTTCATGGCTTCCAGCGGCGGGGAAGAAGATCTAAGGCGTCGACAGACAGTCTGGAGGCCGGACCCCTGCTGTGCTAGACCCTTCTGTCGTTGGAGCAGCTGAGCTGGGGTGGACGACGGCGCAGCAGGAGCGGGACAAACCACGCAAGGTTTTCTTTGACAACTATCTATAAGAGAAGTAATTCTGTAAGGGCTCGTTTGAATTGGAGGATTCTAACAATGCATGGATAGGAAATAGATAGGAATAGGATAGGAATGCACATGCAAAACAGAGAATTTAAAAACACAGGATTTCTGCCAATCTGGGTGTTTGATTCACAACAATTGGAAGATCACAGGATGCAAAGAAGCATGGTGAGATTAAGTCAAACCACAAGAAAATGTACGGTTATAATGCTATTATGCTACTATTTCTTAGTCTTGTGCTTCACGAAAAGGAATTTGAAAAGGAGGAGAAGTGAAAATTAAAATTCCTACATTTTTTCTTTCAAGGAGACACTAAAGGAACAAATCCCTGTGCTCAGTGGACAATATATATAACATGTAGAGTAAAAAAGAGATGCAACAAGTGTACAACCTCTTTGGCGAAGCCATGTCGATCTCACCGTGATTGGGGTGGCCGGTGAGGATGCTCCGGCTGACTTGGCTGTCGGAGGAGGGGAAGAAGATCTTAGACGTCTGGAGATGGAGCCCGAGGTACTGCTCTGCTGTGATGGAGGGTTTCGTCGTTGGAGCAGCTCCGGTGAGTTGTACAACGCCGAGGCTGAAGCAGGACAAGAGAGACAACGAACAACGTTAACCTGAGTGGAATTCTAATAGCATCTCCAATACATGATGTAAAATACATAAACACAAAGTACTAGATGTAAAATACATCAGCCGCTCATCTCTGAACTTAACTGTCGAAACTGAATTTAAATGTTGAAACTGAACTTAACTGTCGAAATTGAACTTAACTGTCGAAACTGAATTTTGCTGTCGAAACTGAACGCACTAGCAAGGTGAGGCTACACGTCGGTCGACTGACTTTTTCATCTCTGGTCAGTCGATTTTGCAGCCGTTGGATACGAAATCAAGGGCCTACGGTTCATCTTCAACCTCCACCCCCCTGAGCCGGCCAAACAGCAGCCCCCTGCCGCCCGCGGCCGGCGGTGCGCCGCCCCGCCCGCCCCAGCCATCCCTCTAGCCCCCCCCCCCCCCCGTGCCGAGCTTTTTCTCCGGCGATCCCCATGCCACCGCCCCGCCAATGCCCTGCCACCGTCGGCGACCACCGCCCCCATCCTGAACCCTAAGATAGATAGTGGGGTACCTCTCCGGTGAGCCCCCCTCCCCGCTGCGGTTGGTTCTTCCTTCACGCCGGCGGCATCGGAGTGAAGTGTAGCTAAATCGGAGCAGCATCGCAAGCAAGAGTAAGAGCGAGAGCAGCAGTGCGAGCAAGAGCAATAGCAAGAGCAGACCAGGTAGGAGACCGAGAGCAAGAGCAGAGCAGCAGCGCGAGCGAGAGCTAAAGCAGCAGCAGGTCCTACTGATGTGGATGTCGCCGCCGAGGGGGCGACGCCATGGAGGAAGTGGCCGGCGACGCCGCCGTGGATGGAGCCACACCGTGTCGGCTCGGGACCAAGCGCCGACAGCACCGTGAGATCGAATCAAGAAGAAAATGCGGCGATTAGTGTACAACCTCTTTGGTGGTGCCGATTAGGCCGCAACTTCATCCGAGGAAACGGTGATGATGATGCTGTTTCGGTGGTGCAGGTGAAGACGGTGGTGTGGGAATGCAGGTGGCGCGAAAGACGAGGGGAACGTCGGGGCAGCTCCTTGGAGGTGGAGGACGGGGTGGCTGAACCGGCGGGACGATGAGATCGACGACGGATCCTCATCCGGTACGGTGGATGAGGGACGTCGAGGTGTTGCTGTGGACGACGTCGTCGGGGAAGAGGCTCCGGCTGGGTGGCGGACGGAGCAGGGTGTGGGGTTTCGTCGCGGGTTTTCACGGCCTCGGTGAACGAATGGGTGGGCAGTGGGGAACCATGTCTTAGAGACGCGCTTGTCCGAAATGTGGGGTAAGTTATGAAAGTACCCCCACCGATTTGAGGCGGTTCTTTCGGTTCAGGGGTACCACGGGCATTTCACGTGTCGGGATTTCACAGGAGGTGGAAGTTTTCGCGCGCGTTGTAATTTCCGAATAGCAAGGCGCAGATTGAGATGGAGGGAGTTGTCAGAGCACAACGAGACAAAGATATATCTTAAATATTTCGGGCTAACAAGGCGCAGGCTGAAATTTCCGGACAAGCCTAACGTGTACTGTACCAAATCAATGCGCCCTACAAATGTCATTCAAAACTTTGAATTCATGTTATGTTCAATTAAAATATTTCGCTACGTGTATAATGCATGCAACCTACTACTCAAATGAACGTTTTAGTGCATTCCAAATGTATATACTACCGCTTCAATATGAACTAAATTTGAATTCGTTTCTCTATTTGAATAAGATCTACAGTAATGATTGTTGTGAAGTCAAAGCATTTGAATTTGTTTCACTGTTTTAATAAGATCTACAATCATCATTATTGTCAAGTTAAACCATCATTTGCGTATTATCTTCACAGCACACCACATGATTAGTCTCGAGTTACATATGAACTATGTGTACTATATGAACTCGAACTAGATTTTTTGAATCCACTTTATTTTGATTTCAAATCACATTACATTTCTAGCTCTAGCTAGATCTTCATAATCTAAACCATGTCTCATATGTATAAATGTGTTTATCACATTATGTATGGTGCCCCGCCCCCTACGCCTACAAGTATTTAGATGTGAGTTGCAAACACCACACATTACCACAAATTCAAATAAAATGTGAGAATGTTCGATATATAGTATTTTTTAGATTGTTCGATATTTAGGTGTGAGTTGCAAACGCCATGCATTATCACATTATGGTATAACATGTGCACAGCACGTGTATCACCACTATATTCATGCATGCAATGTTTAAAACACTATGATCTCCTATTCAAATATATGAACTCAAATTATGATCTTTGTTAGTCTCTTACACCCACACAATCCTCTAACCTTTGTAGCTACCACTAACTTTCTCTCGTGCATGCACACGCCCTCCTCGCCCTCCCCCTCCCTCGGCATTCTATCCACCGGGCACATTCATTTTTTTCTTTAGGTCGTTCTCCCAGAGTCTCCACAACTCCTTTCCGACACACACCGATCGATAAACCTCTCCAGCGATGCTTGCCTACAACATACAAACACACCTTCAATCTCCTCCTTTATGTGTCCTTGCCTCGTGTCTCTCATACAGTCAGACACACGTGTAAACTCTCGCCCCTCTTTTCATTGCTCTCACAACCGCACACTCCTCCCCCTATCTAGCTAGTAGTTGGGACTCTCGCACCACCTCCTAGCTCCATTCTCTCTGTCTATCCGTCTCGCTGGGCCTTATTTGCCTCCAATAAATGGACGTACACCGACCGATCTCTCTCTATACATATAGCTAGCTAGGTCCTTATAACTCGTTTTTACCCACACGTCAATCGATCTACCTCATTAGTTGTGTCTCCTCCTTCCTCTGACAAACAACAATTGCTCTACCGATCTAGTTAGGTTTGCTTACCAAACACATGGTTCCCCTTCATCGTCCATGGATGCGTCCCGACAGATCTATCACGCACATGCACACACAGAAACACATCCCCACTCTTATTGATAACATTGCAGTTCCACCCTCAGTTTGTCTAGTAGGCCTCTCCCACCATCTTCGAGAAGCAACTCCATCACCCATCCAGCACTCTACCCCTCTCCCTCCCTCCCTCTCTCTCTCTCTCTCTCCTCTCTCTCTCTCCCATCATATTTCCCGTCCTTCAGTTATGTATGGATGTCGACCGATCTCCCTCAAGAGATAGCTGGGTCTCTCCTTCTCAACACATATACGAGTCGTTCTACCTCTATAGTTAGGCCTCTGCCTACCCCTCCCACCACCCCCTCCCCCCACACACACCGATACATCGAGCGCTCTAGTCATGTCTCCCTGCCACACACAAACTTGACGTGTGCCCTCTAACGTTCCGGTAGGCTAGTTGCCATATATCTTTGACTTGTACACACACACAATTTCGATGGCTCTCTTCATCGATCTCGCACCCACCCACTTGATCCTCTCTTTGACTCTATCGATAGCTATGACCCCTCCCTCTCTTCTCGTGGATTGCCCGACCCTCTATGTATGATATGGATAGGCCTCCATTTCACACACATTGCATGCAAAAATTTGCTTGAGATGTCATCGACACATATTCCCACAAATAATTCACGAAATCAACCCCCCACCCCAACCCCACCCCAAAACAAAAAACACTCATGAATGCAGTTTGTACCTCTCACACACCCACGTAGGTGGGGGACGTGCACGAAGATAAGAGGTGCATGCATGGCGCACGTACTCCCGTCTCTTTCCCAACCACACCCGCGCGGGTACACGGTGGAGCTCATTTCTGTACAAGAAAGGCAACCCACGTGGTAATTTGGCACGTGTACTGGTTGTCCACTTGGTGGAGGGAGGATCGTCTACCACGGGTGAACAAACAAATTGCGACTTGACGTGTTATGTTAAAAGAGGCCAACCATGTGGGGCCTACCTTAGAGGCAAGGCTCTATACACTGGAGTACTTTTGATGTGTCCCGTCAACTCGCAGAATGAGGAGAAGCTTGCTTACTATGCCTTACACCCGCTCCCTCGCCCATGCGCGCGGTGGCTCGCAGGACGAGGAGAAAAAAATTACTACTCCCTCCGTTTACTCCTCGTCCCTACTACCTTGGTTATAGAGATTATATCATATTGTTTGGAATATATATGTCCTTTAGTAGATTTCAATATGAACTACTAGTACATACTCCAAACAATGATGTATATAGACATATTTTAGGGTGTAGATTCACTCATTTTGCTCCGTATGTAGCACTCTCCCTCGCTCCTCGACCCTCGCCCACGTGGTGGACGTGCAGCAATTCATTCGGTCTCATATAGCCAGAACGATATATATTGCACTACCATTATTGCTCGACTTCCTGGAGAGGCAAAGAGCCAATCGCAAGGTTAATATTTTGGAGATGCCAAGCACAAGGTTATAGGAGAACGAGTAGTAGGTGCCGCGTCATTTATAAATAAAGTTTTTTTTCTTCAGTGGCACGTATGCAATATGATAGGTTCATATGGAGAGAAAAGGAAACCGCTCCACTATATACATAGCCAGGACGGGCCAGCCTACACGGTTGCTTGCTGGAGTTCCTCTCTTTACACTCTCTCGCACAAAACGACAGTGGCCACATCTCTAACATCCCGGCGGATCATGTCTGCTTGGGGAAGGGGTGGATTCTTAGTGTAGATGCGGTGGCCGTCGCCGACGGCGAAAACCCACTGTCGGCACGTCCCGATCAGGGGTCCCCGCCGTTCTCTCTCACAAAGTCGGTGAGGTTGCCTTCGTCCCTTGCTCACTGCCGCGACGTGGGTAGTTACCGCCTCCCACCGCCCTCCTCAAGGTTGAGCTACGTCCCTCAGGTACAACTCCCTTTATAGCCGGCTTGCACCACTGCTCCAGCTGCCCACATCACTCCCTGTGGATATTTCTCTACTTCTTTGCCCCGCACATACCTCTACTGGCTTCTACATACTGTATTTGTGATGAGTTTGTCTCATCAACTAGTCCCAGTAATCTTATTCTAATCACGCTTGTTCAATTTCTTTGCCACAGGGATGCTCATCTCGAGTTTGGTGAAACTGCACAAAATGATCCGATGGTCAAAAGGTTGCAAACTTCATTTATTAGGAAGCTCAAACGCTGCCAGCAAATTGAAGCCTGGTCAGGGTTCACAGTTCAAGGGCTAGTGACTGCATGGATCATTTTTTTCTTTAGCTGCCTTTGTTCCAAAATAAGTGTCAACTTTAGTAGTAGTACAACTTTGTACTAAAGTTTGCAGAAAGTTGAGAAACTTATTTTGGAACGGAGGGAGTACATATTTGCTATGATCTGTCAGTCATTGAGATGCAATAGCATGCATGTTAGTCTCCTTTGTATTTGATGAAATGTTGCAACGGGCAACCTTGGACGCAAGATACATGTAATAGAAGCTGGAAGCTTCATAGCATTGTACAAATTTATCTCGTTGATAAATTACAGTACGTACTATACTAGTACTTCCTCCATTCCTAAATATAAGTCTTTGTAGAGATTTCACCATGAACCACGTGCGGATGTATATAGATGCATTTTAAGTGTAGATTCATTCATTTTGTTCCGTATGTAGTGGAATCTCTACAAATACTTATATCTACTGGTAATAGCTAGCCCCCACTACTAGGAATTCTCTATCCTCTCCTTGAGCCACGTCATCAAAATTGATGTAGCCGTTAGATGAAGTAAATCAGTCTGTAATAGCCATCTGATCTTGACGTTGAGAGAATCCGCACTAAGCCACATGCAAGCATGCAGAAATACTGTAATGCCCTCGATGCGGCTATATCTCCCACGTGTCGAAGCACGACTTAGAGGCATAACCGCATTGAAAGCAATGTTGCAAGTGAGGTAATCTTCACACAACCCATGTAATACAATAGGGGAAAAAGATACATAGTTGGCTTACAATCGCCACTTCACACAATTACATGAATAAAGCATTACATCATCCAAATACACTCAAGGTCCGACTACGGAACCAAAATAAAAGAAGAAGCCCAAATGCGACATGGTCCCCGATCGACCCCAACTGGGCTCCACTACTGATCAACTAGAACGAAACAACATAAAGGACACGATCTTCGTCGAGCTCCTCCTGAGCTTGGTTGCGTCATCTGCACGGTTCAACGGCACCTGCAAGCTGGTTTGGAAGTATCTGTGAGCCACGGGGACTCAGCAATCTCGCACCCTCGCGATCAAGACTATTTAAACTTATGGGTAAGGTAAAGGTATGAGGTGGAGCTGCAGCAAGCGACTAGCATATATGGTGGCTAACATACGCAAATGAGAGCGAGAAGAGAAGGCAAAGCACGGTCGATAAAAGTATGATCAAGAAGTGATCCTAAAACAACCTACGTCAAGCATGACTCCAACACCGTGTTCACTTCCCGGACTCCGCCGGAAAGAGACCATCATGGTTACACACGCGGTTGATGCATTTTAATTAAGGTCAACTTCAGGTTTTCTACAACCGAACGTTAACAAATTCCCATCTGCCCATATCCGCGGGCATGGCTTTCAAAAGTTCAAAACCCTGCAGGGGTGTCCCAACTTAGCCCATGACAAGCTCTCACGGTCAACGAAGGAATAGACCTCCTCCCGAGACATTCCGATCAGACTCGGTATCCCGGTTCTTCAAGACATTTCGACAGGTTAAAACAAATCCAGCAACACCGCCCGAATGTGCCGAAAAATCCCGATAGGAGCTGCACATATCTCTTTCTCAGGGCACACTCAGATGAGACTAGCTACGAGTAAAACCAACCCTCAAGTTTCCCCGAGGTGGCCCCACAGGCAGCTCAGTTCGGACCAACACTCATAGGAGCGCTGGCCCGGGGGGGTTAGAATAAAGATGACCCTTGAGTCTGCAGAACCCAAGGGAAGGTGGTAGGTTGTTAGTGCAAATGGTAAAACCAAGGTTGGGCATTGCTGGAGGAGTTTTATTCAAGGCGAACTGTCAAGGGGTTCCCATTATTACCCAACCGCGTAAGGAACGCAAAATCTGGGAACATAACACCGATATGACGGAAACTAGGGCGGCAATAGTGGAACAAAACACCAAGCATAAGGCCGAGCCTTCCACCCTTTACCAAGTATATAGATGCATTAATTAAATAAGAGATATTGTGATATCCCAACAAGTAAACATGTTCCAACAAGGAACAACATCTCATGTTCCAACAAGGAACAAACTTCAATCTTCACCTGCAACTAACAACGCTATAAGAGGGGCTGAGCAAAGCGGTAACATAGCCAAACAACGGTTTGCTAGGACAAGGTGGGTTAGAGGCTTGGTTCAACAATATAGGAGGCATGATAAGCAAGTGGTAGGTTTCGCAGCATAGGCATAGCAAAAGAGCGAGCAACTAAGCAAGCAAAGATAGAAGTGATTTCAAGGGTATGATCATCTTGCCTAAAATCCCGCAAGGAAGAAGAACGAGTCCATGAAGAAGACAAACGGGCGTAGACGAACGGGTCCTCGCAAATGGACGTTATCGAAACTAACCCGAAGAAGCAACACCAGAAAGAAAGCAAACAATATACTAAACAACCACCACATAATCATGCCATGATGCACAATCAAGTATGATGCATGTCCGGTTTAATGATACATGGCATGGCAAAGTGCAACAAACAATAATACAAATTAAGTGGAGCTCAATATGTAACGGGTTGCATATTGACGGAACACCATGACAAGTTATTTAGTTCGATCTCGTTTATGTACCCAACAATATTAAATGTTGTTAAGCATGCCAAGAGGTGAAACATAAAGGAATTATCTATCTAAACAATTTTAAATGGGGCCGGATATAACAAACACAAATCTGGTAAATCCCCATATGCCTTAGTAATTTATTGCAACAACAATTTAAACATTTTAGTTGTTGTTATCATAATGCGGATGACGTGAACAAGTTTTATGCAATTATTATTAAAATTTGACAAGAGCATTAAGAAGCATTTGTCATCGTGGCGGAAACGAAAGGGGTGCCACGGCAACAAATACGAAAATGATGCCACGGCAACATATCGGTTATCCGGTAGCCCATGGGGATACCGGTGCAAAAGGAAGTGACGGGAGCGTGCAAAAGATGGTGGGGTGATCCCGGTAACCGGGTGTCCCACGAGTCGATGGCATGGAAGCGAGAGACACTCCGGACACGGTGCAGACAAAGGGTGCATCTCATACGACACAAGCATTCGTTCTCGGACGATCGTCTCGGGGTTATACCTTTGAAGCATGCGAAGGGGACGGTTGTCGTTCATAGAGGGAAGTAGACGTTCTCGCGACGGCGGTAGTGGAAGTAGACGTTCTCGCACGCTCTAGGGTCGATGGTAGAGGTTCTCGCGATCTTGGCGACGGTAGTGGAACATGACGATCCGGATAGGGTACTTGGCAACATGCACATCGTCGGTAGTTTAGCACAATCGTTGTCGGACTTGACGGTTTCAAGGTCTTTGGACGTAGTGGTACATGTTCGTTTTTCGGAGAGGTACATGGCGTTCTTTGGTCACAGGTACTTGACGTTTTGCTATCCGAGTCTTCGGCGACGGTCGTTGTACACATGACGTTGGGGTACTTGTCGGTCCAAGTCTTGACGGAGTAGCTGTACACGTTTTGTAGATGAACTTGGCGTAACCGTGCAGTAGTCGAAATTGGCGGTATCCGAATGGTACTTGGCGAATACTCGTAGTCGAACTTGGTGGCCTTGACGTCCAACACAAAACAGCACAAGGGGCCTCGGGTCACGCGAGGAAGAGGACCGGCGCAAGGCGGCACTGGGTGACTGCGGGCATGCCCCAGCGGCCTCGGTCGCCGGCAGCAGAGGGGCGAGGCGAGCGGCGGCCTCCTGCAGACACGGACGGCGGCGCTGTAGAAGGACAGCGGCAGCAAGGCGCGAAGGAGCTTGGGGAGGTCTATCTGGTCGCCTCCGAGGCTTGGGCGCGCCAGAGCTTCGAGCTATAAGCGGCGGACGGCATCCATGGCTGCTCCCGGAGCTTCGCCAGAGGCGCGCGGACAAGGCACGCACAGGAGCTCGAGGTCGAAGGCATCGGGCGCTGGCCAACGCACTCGTCAGGGACGCGTGTGGCAAGGAACTCCTGCCGGTTCGGTCGGCCGGCGACGAGGCTGCCGAAGGAGGAGGGAGAGGGGAACGTGACGAGGGCACGTTGCTGCTCGGGGCTTGGACTCCGCCGGCCGGAGCAACAGCAGGGAGCTCCTGCTCCAGCCAAAGATGGCGACGGGAGGAAGGGGAGAGAGGCGACGCGAGGATGGAGGAAGCAGGGGCGATGGAAGAGAGGGGCGCGCATGATCTGGGGAGCTCCTCTCCCTGGCGATGCGGTGTAGGGTGTGTGAGGCGGCGGGAGTAGGAACGAGGAGGAGGGGATCGAGAGGAGAGGGATGGGGGTCGGGTATCTCCCTGGCAGCACTGGAGGTTGAGCAGGGGAGCGAGAGGGTTTTTTTGATCGGGCTAGGGTTAGGATAGGAGTGGCCTGCTGGGCCTTGCTGGACAGTTGGGCTCCTTTCACCCTCTCTCTCTCCCTTAACTCCTTTTATTTCCCAAAACAGAAAATATCAAAGAAGAAAAGGAGAAGAAAGAAAGAGTTAGGGATTGAATTTGGACACGAGGATAATCTTCCCGGACTCACAAAAATGTGCTCATTCCGCAAAAAATAGAAAAAGCCAGATCGAACAAAAGATTTCAAACTCATTTGAATTTAATTCAAATGGGTTTGAACTGGGACTTGGTAAAAGGAAGGTCCAAAAATGTTTGGATTTTTGGAGGAGCCCCGGTAAAAGGGAAAAGAAATATTGGGCAAGGTTTGGAGATCAACTCGAATCAGAGAAGGCATGGGGTTATATTTGCAAGTGTGTTCCGGTGAATTCCAACAAATGGAATATTTATTATAGCTCCCTACTATCGGGAGGGTATGTTATAAAGAGAAGTCACCAGGTGAATTCCCTCGGTTTAAATGGATCAAAGGTCCATGCCATTTATTTAGTTGAGTTAAGAAAAGAAATGACATGATGGCATGATGACATGATGCAATGCACATGATGCAATGATGAATGCAAAGAACCAAACAAAACACACGACGAAACCCGGAAACCCTAGAAGGCATCTGAAGCTCCGGTCTTGGGGCGTTACAACACTCCACCACTACGAGAGGATCTCGTCCCGAGATCTAGAATGGAACCGGAGAGAAAAACAAAAGAGAAAGAGAAGAGGTAAAACTAAGTTGCTTCTTTGACAAAGAGTGAAACCAACCAACCTTGAGAGGTTAAACAAATTGAAAGGAGGAATCCAACAAAGATGCAAGAAGTTGAAAACACTTCGTTATAAAAGAGGGATAAGGAACATTGCGAGAACCTTGTAGGTTGAAAGACAAATAAAAGGGTTGCAATGTACAAGAAGTACAAGCAAGCACTCCGATAGAAACGAGATGCACAAGGAATGATAAGGATCAAATACGACAACACTCCGGTTGGAAATGGAAGGTAAAGAATATGAGCTTGGCAAAACGAAAGCACTTGGAAGAAGACTCCAGTTAGAAGAGGAATGATAGACATAACACTCCGGTTAAATGGATAAGCATGAAAAGAACACGATCCTCACAACTTGAGATGATGAGAGAAGAGAGAAACATCACAATGCCTCCGGAAGAAAAGAATAGAAGTTAGATCATTGTAATAAAAGAATGGAGTTGAAAATGCCAACCTTTTGCCACAAATGAGCTTGGAAAGCACCCTTCCAAGAAGGTTAAAACGGAGTTGTTGGAAAAGAAGAAAAAAAAAGACAACGAAACGAATAAGTTTGTAGTGGGCTTATGGAAAACATCTCAAAATTATGAGGTGAAATTCTGCCTCTATGGAAACAAAAGATTGGATTGATATGAACAAGGAGACGAGAAACTATTTCACCGGGAGGATAAATGAAGAACTTGGGTCATTTATAAGCACCATGATAGCAACAATCCTTAGGGAAGGCTTTAGGTGAAACATGACACAAGATAACTCCAATGAAGAGATTTATGGGTTTAAAAATCTCATTCCTAACGACTTTTGAATCATGAAACATGAAGGGAAATTGTCAACAATGACATAACACCACCTCAAAAGATAAGGTAAAAAGAATTGCACTCCGGATTACAATATGAGGAAAGCTTGAGCTTCATAGAAAAGAATCTTGATGAGCACTTCGAGAAGGAATTAAATCCTTGAAGAACCACCATGTAGAACCTCCATGAAGAACTCCGGTAATAAAAGAATGATGAAACGAGAGGAAAGAGAAGTTGAAAACACAAGGTGAAACATTGCGATGATTTGATGGATCTTTGGAATGATAATTGAAATTACTTTGAGCTCCGGAAAAGAAAGATGGACAACTTGAATCGATAATTTGATGAACCTCCGGAATAAGGAATTAATCACTTGAGTGAGGCAAAAGTAAGAATTATGTTATGCGTATCCTTCACCAATTAAATTTATGACAAACAATGGATTTGGCATACTACTTACTCTCTTAGAAAGGATTAAGATAGATATTGCGCAAACATGAAGAGGCCTTCAATGATCCACCGGTAGGATTCGAAAGAACGAAAGAATTGATATGATAACGAAGGAAGAAGAATCTTGATCAAACCACCATAAGAATTGAAAATGAACGAAGAGAAGTTAAAGAAACACCGGGAAGAATTATAAAATGAACGAAGATGCTTGAGAGGATTTAGATACATGAGAACGAAGAGATCACAAGACGATTAAAGATCACTTGAACGAACCACCGGTAAAATTGGAGAATGATAGCTGAAAGCTGAGAATGAATAATCCCGAAATGATGGCCTTCGGAGAATCAAACTGAAAAGACTCCTGAATTACTCCAGATGGGTGAGAAAGAATTCTGACAATCGAAAACAATTATGAGAGGATGGCAACAATCTCGAATGACGAATCTTGAAGAGAATGGAGCAAGGTTGAAAGAAGAATCTTCTTTGGTCTTCCAAACTGAGAATGCCAACAAGAAATACCATCATGACTTATTTAGGCACTCCGGAAGAATCAAAACGAAGAGGTTGAGCCAACGAAGAACTCTTTTTTGAAAGATCTTGGAGAAATACATATGACTGATGGCAATTCATTCTTACGTCAAACTTCGAAAAGAATTTTAAGGATATCTCCGGGAGACTTAGAAGAGTCAGGTAAGATCCTGGGAAAAGACCTGTGGGTTAGGGCCCACTCAAAAGAAACACCGTTGAACGATTTAAAAGAGAGAATGCACCAGTTGAATTAAATGACTTGAATGAGAGAATATCTTTGAGAGATCTTGAATGAATGCAGAGTGGAAACACGAATCTTCGAGATATCTTGAGCACTCCAGAACAATTGAATAGCGAGAAAATGAATGAATACGAGGTGCACCGGCATGAGAAGGTATTGGGCAAAAAGAAAAGGAGTATGCTCAATACTAAAGCTGGAATTACATCTACCGGAGAAGAAAAAAGAATGATGAAAGATGAGCTAGTAGAACATCTTCATGGAAAACACCGGGTAAGAACATTGACGGAAAAAGAATGGAGAGACTTCACAATAATAAAAGGATACTTGAATAAGAAATCTGAGTCCTCGAAGAAGAAGGGTGGGTGGGTGGGAAAAACAAAGACAACTTGGAACGGATGAAACAAACACCGTTGAGAAGACTTGAGTTGATCTTGCGAATGTTGAAGTGATCGGATCCACTTGAAGAGAAGCACACCGGTTAAAAGGATTGACAAAAACAATCTTGATGATCAAGAAGGATTGGTATTCACATCGGAGTATGAGAACACCGCTTAGGAACAGGTATGGAATCCACATTTGACTTCGAAGCAACTCGGATACCACAACTCAAAACAAAACAAAGGATTGGCTTGCCGAATAAGCCAGAACAAACATATGATAGAGATTTCGTCCGAAGTTTTCGTGGTGGGGCCTACACGGGCTCGATCGTACATCACCATCATGTACAAGGTAGTGCACATGACATACGAAGCGTCCCCGAGTCGGCATAGCCAAGGACTCTTTAAGACACAACGAGACCACTGTAAAACCAACCGTGAATAGGCGGACCACTAGACATCGAACCCCAATTTCAAATCATACATCTGTCGGAATGAAATCCTAAGAGCTACTTGAATTCCCACTTATAAACTCCCGAAACTTTCCGGTTATGCAATCAGGTGTTGGGGATACAGGGGAAGCATAATATCTCACCCAAAAATAGCAAATCCTACATCCAGCTGTATCCATCCTTCAACACATAACCAAGAAACCTTCGGAAATCATCTACCTCAACCTTCGAAAAGCATCCGTTATACAAGTTATGGCAATACTCCCGAACTCCCGCCCCAGTACTGGGTGGCGTCGAGGTTATCTCACCAACGAACTGCATAAAAGAGATTTTCGATGTCGGCGTACTAAACTCAGGTATTCCAGAACTGCAACGATAAAATTGTGACGACAACACCTCGGAGCTCAACTCCCCGGGACACTGCCACAAAACCCCTGACAGGAGGCACCAAGACAATGTTCTCGTCACAAAACCATCGGAACGATTCCAAGATACCCGCGTGATCCTAAATTTTTTTAGTGAAATTTGAGAATAGAAGAGTCAAAACTCTACGTCAGGATGCCTTACCAGAGCGATGAGGAGACTGGGAAGTAAAAAGAATTCCTAAACTCTCCGATATATAATTCCTAAATGACTCAAAACATTTTTCTAGACACAACTCGGCCGCTAATTACGATCAAGCAGTGGGGCTCCTAAGGTCGGGGAAGGCTCTGATTACCAACTTGTAACGCCCTCGATGCGGCTATATCTCCCACGTGTCGAAGCATGACTTAGAGGCATAACCGCATTGAAAGCAATGTCGCAAGTGAGGTAATCTTCACACAAACCATGTAATACAATAGGGGAAAAAGATACATAGTTGGCTTACAATCGCCACTTCACACAATTACATGAATAAAGCATTACATCATCCAAATACACTCAAGGTCCGACTACGGAACCAAAATAAAAGAAGAACCCCAAATGCGACACGGTCCCCGATCGACCCCAACTGGGCTCCACTACTGATCAACTAGAACGAAACAACATAAAGGACACGATCTTCGTCGAGCTCCTCCTGAGCTTGGTTGCGTCATCTGCACGGTTCAACGGCACCTGCAAGCTGGTTTGGAAGTATCTGTGAGCCATGGGGACTTAGCAATCTCGCACCCTCGCGATCAAGACTATTTAAACTTATGGGTAAGGTAAAGGTATGAGGTGGAGCTGCAGCAAGCGACTAGCATATATGGTGGCTAACATACACAAATGAGAGCGAGAAGAGAAGGCAAAGCACGGTCGATAAAAGTATGATCAAGAAGTGATCCTAAAACAACCTACGTCAAGCATGACTCCAACACCGTGTTCACTTCCCGGACTCCGCCGGAAAGAGACCATCATGGTTACACACGCGGTTGATGCATTTTAATTAAGGTCAACTTCAGGTTTTCTACAACCGGACGTTAACAAATTCCCATCTGCCCATAACCGCGGGCATGGCTTTCGAAAGTTCAAAACCCTGCAGGGGTATCCCAACTTAGCCCATGACAAGCTCTCACGGTCAACGAAGGAATAGACCTCCTCCCGAGACATTCCGATCAGACTCAGTATCCCGGTTCTTCAAGACATTTCGACAGGTTAAAACAAATCCAGCAACACCGCCCGAATGTGCCGAAAAATCCCGATAGGAGCTGCACATATCTCTTTCTCAGGGCACACTCAGATGAGACTAGCTACGAGTAAAACCAACCCTCAAGTTTCCCCGAGGTGGCCCCACAGGCAGCTCAGTTCGGACCAACACTCATAGGAGCGCTGGCCCGGGGGGGTTAGAATAAAGATGACCCTTGAGTCTGCAGAACCCAAGGGAAGGTGGTAGGTTGTTAGTGCAAATGGTAAAACCAAGGTTGGGCATTGCTGGAGGAGTTTTATTCAAGGCGAACTGTCAAGGGGTTCCCATTATTACCCAACCGCGTAAGGAACGCAAAATCTGGGAACATAACACCGATATGACGGAAACTAGGGCGGCAATAGTGGAACAAAACACCAAGCATAAGGCCGAGCCTTCCACCCTTTACCAAGTATATAGATGCATTAATTAAATAAGAGATATTGTGATATCCCAACAAGTAAACATGTTCCAACAAGGAACAACATCTCATGTTCCAACAAGGAACAAACTTCAATCTTCACCTACAACTAACAACGCTATAAGAGGGGCTGAGCAAAGCGGTAACATAGCCAAACAACGGTTTGCTAGGACAAGGTGGTTTAGAGGCTTGGTTCAACAATATAGGAGGCATGATAAGCAAGTGGTAGGTTTCGCAGCATAGGCATAGCAAAAGAGCGAGCAACTAAGCAAGCAAAGATAGAAGTGATTTCAAGGGTATGATCATCTTGCCTAAAATCCCGCAAGGAAGAAGAACGAGTCCATGAAGAAGACAAACGGACGTAGACGAACGGGTCCTCACAAATGGACGTTATCGAAACTAACCCGAAGAAGCAACACCAGAAAGAAAGCAAACAATATAGTAAACAACCACCACATAATCATGGCATGATGCACAATCAAGTATGATGCATGTCCGGTTTAATGATACATGGCATGGCAAAGTGCAACAAACAATAATACAAATTAAGTGGAGCTCAATATGCAATGGGTTGCATATTGATGGAACACCACGACAAGTTATTTAGTTCGATCTCGTTTATGTACCCAACAATATTAAATGTTGTTAAGCATGTCAAGAGGTGAAACATAAAGGAATTATCTATCTAAACAATTTTAAATGGGGCCGGATATAACAAACACAAATCCGGTAAATCCCCATATGCCTTAGTAATTTATTGCAACAATAATTTAAACATTTTAATTGTTGTTATCATGATGCGGATGACGTGAACAGGTTTTATGCAATTATTATTAAAAGTTGACAAGAGCATTAAGAAGCGTTTGTCATCGTGGCGGAAACGAAAGGGGTGCCACGGCGACGAATACGAAAATGATGCCATGGCAACATATCGGTTATCCGGTAGCCCACGGCGATACCGGTGCAAAAGGAAGTGACGGGAGCGTGCAAAAGATGGTGGGGTGATCCCAGTAACCGGGTGTCCCACGAGTCGATGGCATGGAAGCGAGAGACACCCCGGACACGGTGCAGACAAAGGGTGCATCTCATACAACACAAGCATTCGTTCTCGGACGATCGTCTCGGGGTTATACCTTTGAAGCGTGTGAAGGGGACGGTTCTCGTTCGTAGAGGGAAGTAGACGTTCTCGCGACGGCGGTAGTGGAAGTAGACGTTCTCGCACGCTCTAGGGTCGACGGTAGAGGTTCTCGCGATCTCGGCGATGGTAGTGGAACATGACGATCTGGATAGGGTACTTGGCAACATGCACGTCGTCGGTAGTTGTGCACAATCGTTGTCGGACTTGACGGTTTCAAGGTCTTCGGACATAGTGGTACATGTTCATTTTTCGGAGAGGTACATGGCGTTCTTCGGTCACAGGTACTTGACGTTTTGCTATCCGGGTCTTCAGCGACGGTCGTTGTACACATGACATTGGGGTACTTGTCGGTCCGAGTCTTGACGGAGTAGATGTACACATTTTGTAGATGAACTTGGCATAACCGCGCGGTAGTCGAAATTGGCGGTATCCGAATGGTACTTGGCGAATACTCGTAGTCGAACTTGGTGGCCTTAAAGTCCAACAGAAAACAGCACAAGGGGCCTCGGGTCACGCGAGGAAGAGGAGCGGCGCAAGGCGGCGCTGGGTGACTGCGGGCATGCCCCAGCGGCCTCGGTCGCCGGCAGCAGAGGTGAGAGGCAAGCGGCGGCCTCCTGCGGACGCGGACGGCGGCGCTGTAGAAGGACAGCGGCAGCAAGGCGCGAAGGAGCTTGGGGAGGTCGATTTGGTCGCCTCCGAGGCATGGGCGCGCCAGAGCTTCGAGCTGTAGGCGGCAGACGACATCCATGGCTGCTCCCGGAGCTTCGCCAGAGGTGCGCGGACAAGGCAGCGCACAGGAGCTCGAGGTCAAAGGCATCGGGCGCTGGCCAACGCGCTCGTCAGGGACGCGTGTGGCAGGGAACTACTGCCGGTTCGGTCGGCCGGCGACGAGGCTGCCGAAGGGGGAGGGAGAGGGGAACGTGACGAGGGCACGGTGCTGCTCGGGGCTTGGACTGCGTCGGCCGGAGCGACAGCAGGGAGCTCCTGCTCCAGCCAAAGACGGTGACGGGAGGAAGGGGAGAGAGGCGACGCGAGGATGGAGCCAGCAGGGGCGATGTAAGAGAGGGGCGCACGCGATCTGGGGAGCTCCTCTCCCTGGCGATGGGGTGCAGGGTGTGTGAGGCGGCGGGAGTAGGAACGAGGAGGAGGGGATCAAGAGGAGAGGGATGGGGGTCGGGTATCTCCCTGGCGGCGCTGGAGGTCGAGCAGGGGAGCGAGAGGGTTTTTTTGATCGGGCTAGGGTTAGGATAGGAGTGGCCTGCTGGGCCTTGCTGGACAGTTGGGCTCCTTTCACCCTCTCTCTCTCTCTCCCTTAACTCCTTTTATTTCCCAGAACAGAAAATATCAAAGAAGAAAAGGAGAAGAAAGAAAGATTTAGGGATTGAATTTGGACACGAGGATAATCTTCCCGGACTCACAAAAATGTGCTCATTCCGCGAAAAATAGAAAAAGCCAGATCGAATAAAAGATTTCGAACTCATTTGAATTTAATTCAAATGGGTTTGAACTAGGACTTGGTAAAAGGAAGGTCCAAAATGTTTGGATTTTTGGAGGAGCCCCGGTAAAAGGGAAAAGAAATATTGGGCAAGGTTTGGAGATCAACTCGAAGCAGAGAAGGCATGGGGTTATATTTGCAAGTGTGTTCCGGTGAATTCCAACAAATGGAATATTTATTATAGCTCCCTACTATCGGGAGGGTATGTTATAAAGAGAAGTCACCAGGTGAATTCCCTCGGTTTAAATGGATCAAAGGTCCATGCCATTTATTTAGTTGAGTTAAGAAAAGAAATGACATGATGGCATGATGACATGATGCAATGCACATGATGCAATGATGAATGCAAAGAACCAAACAAAACACACGACGAAACCCGGAAACCCTGGAAGGCATCTGAAGCTCCGGTCTTGGGGCGTTACAAATACCGTGCCACATGCATGTGAGTGGGTTTTAAATCACATCAACATGTCTGCATGCAAGCATGCACCGGTAGCATGCATGTAAGTGAGATTTTAAGTCCCATTAACATGTCAAAAATAAAAATATAATCCCATTATGCAGTAGGAGTTGGCAGATCTTTTTTCCTTACGTGGGATGATCTAAATGATGATGGGAGTTTATTTAGTTTGGCTACCGCATTTGTCATGCGGTTATAGAGTTTTTTTGGTTCTATGAAATCGATAATTTTGCGCAGAGAGATATACCGATGTTCCGCGCCAACGCGCGGGGACTCATCTAGTAATATTTAGGAACAGAGGGAGTACTATGTAAAGAGTTAGGTGTCGCACGGTGATAGTGTCAGGTGGGCCATGTAATCACTGAGCCTGCGTGTTTTCACTGCTCTTGCACGCCTCCGCTGTAAGAATGGAGAAAATTGTAATCTAGTAGTAGTAGTATACCTCCTTTCGCCGAAAGCGTGGGACATCCAGCAGTCCTACCACCTGAGTAATAAAGACCAATGAGCCATCAAATCACATAGACCCAGCAATAAGTTGGACGGACGAAGCAACCATCACTCTTGCGCCAGTGACAGGTCGCGTCCGCTCTGCCCGGGCATGAATGCGGCACCGATTCTTTGGAGTGGCACTGACCGTTTCGGGCGGGAAGCGCACGCGGGCGATGGAGGGGCTTTGGGTGGGCCAGGCTGGTCAGGAGCGGGCGTCGCAACTGTCCGCATGTCCCTACCGGACACGCCCGGAAACGAGAGGATGCACCGACTCTCGCAGCTAAAATCGTACACTACACAACATCTCTCTGTAGGAGTAGGTCGATTTGTCGCTCTCTCTAACACACACATGCTGTTAAACACACACACACACACACAGACAGACACACACGCGCACCCACCTTGGTCCCGTTGCACCTTCTAATGTGACTTATTACACCTAGACGGAGGGAGCAGTAAGTATACGAGATACGGTGGCACACTGAATTAAGTCGAATACAAGTGCCCAAAATTTGTGTGCATGTTATAATAAGGATTCACTTAAAATAGTACGTGAGTGAACAGAGGGATCAATTGGACAGTGTTCCCAAGTAGTAGCGAGATGTGTGAGGTAAGAAACACCGCTAGTGCTTTTAATTTTTCTTATTAATTTGTTTGTTTCACCCTCTGATTGGTGGGACCCAATGTACTACGTGGAGAGAGGTAAGGTGACTAAGGTTGCATTATTTCTGCACCACTGTGGATAGTCTACCACCAAAGCCACATGACACAATTATGATTGAAATCCCAATGACTCCCACACACACCAAAAAAACACGGCATGCTTGTCACACGAATGCAGGAATGTATAAAAGGTTATTTTCCTCTCATTGAACATAACAAGAGGGTTGTGTAGCTGGTTAGCCTATTCGCTCATCAAACTTGAGGTCTCGGGTTCGATAACTACACTTGAGCATAATTTGTGCCAGGAAGATTCTTTGACTGGTCAAAATGTTTTCTAGGGTTTGCACGCTTCACACTCTCTCTCCGGTATATATATACACGCTGGAGCCTCAGCACTTGTAGTTGCTCTCTTCACACTCTCTCGTCCTCTCTCGCTGGAGCCTCAGCGCTTGTAGTTGCTCTCTTCACACTCTCTCACCCTCTCTAGATCTAAACAAGACTTCGTTGGCCTCTCTCTCCCCTCACTGCTCCTCAAAGAGCCGGCAGGATCTGTCTGCCGGGAAGGGAAGGAGGCTTAACGCTGTCGCCGTCGGCGAGGCACTACCGGCGCACATGTTCACTTTCCACCCAGCGGCAGCGCGGGAGGGCCTCCGACCCCTTCTTCTTCGCCGATGTCCCGTCGCCCACTGAACCATGCCCCAAGAATCTTATGGTATAATTTACTTACTCCACATGCATTGCTCTAGCTGCATGTATACCATGAATCTAGGACATGGTTCAAAGAGGAAAGGAGTGGGGGAAAGTAGTGGGAAAAGTTGTATATAGCATGAATCTAGGACGTGGTTCAAAGAGGAAATGAAGGGGGAAAGTTGTATAGCATGAATCTAGGACGTGGTTCAAAGAGGAAAGGAATGGGGAAAGTAGTGGGGAAAGTTGTATCGCATAAATCTAGGACGTGGTTCAACGAGGAAAGGAAGGGGCGAAAGTACTAGTTCAAAAAGGAAAGGAAGGGACAAGGCTGTAGAGTTTGAGCAGCACTAGATTTGTTGCGCTCACATAGGGAAAGGTGTCTAAAGATAACAAAACTGGGACCAACACAAATATGCTCCTTGGTTGTTTGTTCTTTGTTGCAACAGACTTTGCATAACCACATTACATTGGTAGATGCACATGGTGCTGGTGCGTCCACTGTCCCATGCAACTCATTAACTGTTGTTAATCTAAGGCCCTGTTTGGTTAAAAACTCCCTAGTCCCTACCTGCTTGGTTCCAGGGACTTAACATGGACTAGAGGATACTAAATGACATGCTAAAAGACCATGTTACCCCTAGTAATGAACTAATAGAGACAAGGTGCGATGCGTGGCAGGGGCAACTGTTGGAAAAAGTCCCTAAAAGACTCCCTCGGGGTCTTCTTTATTTAGTCCCAAATGCCCACTTTTAGTCCCTAAAAGTCCCTCCTGTTTGGTTTAGATAGGACTGACATGGAGTTTTTTTAGTCCCCACACCAAAATGTCCCGGTAAACAAACACCCTCTAAAAATGCCGCTGGAAAATTGATGCAATGCCACAGTTAAAAGCAAATTACATGTTTAACGAATTTTATTGTTAATATAATCTCTATGTTAATATTAATCAATGCCACTGTTTGAGAAATGCTACTATCTTGCTTTCTTTCCCATTTAGATAAGGTAGATGCTTCTTTTTGTTGGCTTCTGTGTCATCCACCGTTATTGACCACTAATTGTTTCCTTTGCACCTCTGTGTAAACAGGGTTATCTACTTCACCTCGTTGCCATTGTGACCTTTTATTGCACTGCACAAAACACTTTTGTTTTAGGAGTGTTTTGTGCAATTCAACCAAAATCTCACACCGACAACATTGTTTGATTGCTTGATCTTAGTGGAACTCCACAAGAGGAGATGTTACTTCCTATCCGTTAAGGCGAATTTGGTTCAGATTTTCTTCTTGTGAGTTGTTTGAATTCTGCATCATGAGAGGTCAGTACTAGCCTTCTTTCACATGATTCTGTAGTGTGCTTTCATATGTTGTGCTACTTGTACGATAATGTTGCTTGATTTTAGTGAACTGCACAAATGGAGACAAGACTTCCAATCTGTATGTGCACCGTAATATCTCATTGAAGTAAGATAAGGATATTTCACAACTACTGGCCTGTATTTTGCCACTTTCATCAGAAAATTAAGTTTAGTACTATACTTGTGCTCCCTAATTGACATGTCAAATCTTACATTGAAGGCGAAGCTTGTCTGTTATTGAACCAAGTGATGAAGGGGAAGAACAAGCGGAACAAAAACAAAAATCAACTTCCAGTGCTGTAATGAAGCACTGGAACTGTGATGACACAAGTAATGATATAGTTTTGCATCTTAATTTATTGCTATGGCTGGAACAAGCAATTGTTTTGCCACTGATTTGATGCCACTCTTAATGTAATATGTAATTATCTCTACTTGTGCAAACAAGGATCTTCTTTGAAGATACCATATATTTTAGTGGAACTGCACAAGAAGATGTTGGAAACATTAAACTAATCGAGGAGTATAAGCATGGCCACCACCGTAGATAGCAACAGATGGTTCCGGAGAAGTGCTTCATCTGTATGCTCTACACAATAAGCCTCCTGACAAAGGTTGGTACTCGCCCACTGTTTTCATCCATCTGATTGAGCTTTGTCATCTCTATTGGTGTTGTGCTACTGTTTAGATACTGTCATGAAAAAGTGGTATTGTCCTTGAGAAGTGCTTCATCTATGCTGTTTTAAATATTTCCTTTCCTTTTTTCGAGCAAACAGGGATGCTAGCATTTAGTAGTCCTCTTGTCTTTGCACAATAGGATCATCTTCCTCTGAAGAAGAATATGGAGTACATGAAGTGACTAGTTCCAATTATGCCAGGATGAAGAAGCCCTGTCTATCTTCTCATTAGAAGAAGCAGTTAAAGGATGGCTACATTACTCCCCACAAGACCAAACTAACTTCAGCTCAAAAGGACTGACAAATCTCCATTTTTTTTGCTGTGATGCGCGAGTATAATGTTGTTATGGGATTCTTTCTGGTGAGTTCCATTTTTCTAAAAGAGTGCTCTACATGGACCATGTATGTGCCTGTTGAAACTGTTAATTCATAGTACAGTTTGCTTTATACTAATCACTTTTTTGTATTTGTGCAAACAGGGGTTCTCAGCTTGATTTCAATGGGAACTGCACAAAATGTTCATGAATACATCGAATCATTCATTTCCACCACAAGAAAGGAGGTGCCGATAAGTTCAAGGCGTTGCAACATATAAGGGCGAAATCATACAAGCTACGTGCGAATTTGGTTGATTTTGGTGGAACTGCACAAAAAGAACAGCTGGTTTATTTAGCCCGAGGTGCCATGTCAATGTCCGAACTGATGGCAAACCCTGCCCATTCCACAATCGTAGGCATTTGATATTTTGGAATGGGACAACCTTGTCAAATTTTGCTCATTGATTTTAGCAAGACATGCGTTTGATATTTTCGAATGGGACGCCCTTTGCTGTCAGCAGCATTGATCAATTTTTTCTTTATTCTTTAGTTGTGAAGTAAATATTGCCTCTGACATGTGAGTCGCTAAGATGCATAATCATCGATTGTTTTGAATGTTCTCTATGAATTGCCAGGCCTGTGTGTTTGATTGTAATGTACAGAAACGCTAAAAAGCTGCTCAAACTCTTTGTACTCCTTCTATTCCTTTTTACTTCACACATTGTGAAAGTGCATACTTTTTTGTATAAGATTGGTCAAAGTAGAGATACTTTGACTGCAGACAAAACTTGTATGCAGACTAGAAATGACCGGAGGGAGTACATGTGAAACTGCTGCAAATGAGGTGATCACCCTAGGAATAATGCTAGTACGTATTGTTTTGCATGTTCATGCAATGCCAGTGATACAGGAATTCAAACTAATCGAAATAAATTCATTCATACATGGTCGGATTGCATATAAACGTGCCGAATTTCATTACATTTCATACATTCTTCAACTAAAAAGGGGTGCGTTGGAGGTATAATTAATTAACCGAAGCTACCCACCTGTGTCCCGCTGAGCCGAACAGAAGTTTCAGTGACTTAACTGTAGGTGCAGTTGCGTAATTGACATGTGGCCTGTTGGGCCCACGTGTTAGTCAGCCAACTGCACCAGCAGTTAAGTAGCAGCAGCATTCTTCTCTAACGCAGCTCTCCGACTCCATGTCGCCGCCAAGAAGCTAACCGGCCGTCAATGGTCAACCCGCCTAGCTTGGCTTCAACACGAGGGTAGCAGCAGCGGCCTTACTTGGACCCGAGCGGCGGTGACCTACCATGTTCTACTCTTCCCCGTTTTCTGTGTGGCGCCGCCTCGTTGGTAGCGGGGCAGGGCCTCGGTGGAGCCGGCGATGTCCTCTGTCTCGTTGCCGGCGGGCGGCACCTCAGCGGAGCGGTGGAAATCCTCCCTCACATTGCCGGCAGGGTGGGGCCTCGGCTGAGCCGGCGATGTCCTCTGCCTCGTTGTTGGCGGGGCGGAACCTCGGCGGAGCCGGCGGTATCCTCTGCCTCGTTGTTGGCGCCGCGGGGCCTCTATAGAGCAGGGCCTCATCGACGCCAGTGGAGCAGGTACTCGTCGGAGCCGGCATTGTCCTCTGCCTCATCCTCGGTCTTGCCAAACAGCGCCTCGCCCGCTTCATCGCCCTCTTTGGTAGCCTCTTTGTAGGCGGCCGCAGCCTCCGCCACACGCATGCGGTATTGCCAGCGCTCGAGGCGGCCCTTGTGGGTGGAGCGGTACGAGTCGAGCAGCGCCTCCTGCTCCACCCACTCCGCGGCGATCTGCTCCTCCGCCTGGAGGTGCTCGTGGAGGAGATGGTGGTTGTAGGTGGCGTCGGCCTGCGCCTCCCGGAACTGCTCCTCACGCATCTGCCTCATCCTGTCCATATATTGGGCACGAGCCCTCCCGATGGTCATGGTGCAATGCACCAGCGAGGATAGCGCGGAGGAGGGGGTTGGCGCCGGATCGTCGACTACCATGTTCTCCATTGGGATGTTGTCGTCCTCCGGCTACCTGCCGGCCAGCCGGTCGGCAGCAATGGCTGCCATCTCCTTGTGGTCCGTTGTCCGCCCGTCCCGAAGAGCGCTGGAGCGTGAGGAAGCCATGGTGGGCAGTAGTGGTGTGGACAGGAGAAAGGGAACGGATGCGGATGACTGCGGCTATGGCCGGCGCAGCAGTTTATATAGCAATGGTGGGCAGGCGGAGGGACGGACGTGTGGTGCCGGAGTAGCCGCCTCGGCAACCGCGTATCATTAATGTGGACGGCAGATGGACGGACGGACGACACTTGTGTCGTTTGAAGGCAGAGCAATCGCCTGCACCAGGAAGCAGGGCGGGCGGCGGTGATTGTTTCGGGCGGAAAGCGCGCGCGGGTGAGGAGATGACTTTACTTGGAGAGGATGACAATGGGGACCCACCAGGTTCATAGCCACATGTACGCAAGTGCCTCCTTATTCTCTCCCTAATTATAAAGCACGGATTGAGTCTCCGGGTTCACCGTCATAATACGCTTCTTCCCGTGGATTTATGCTTTCATTTTGAATTTAAAACATATACATGAGGTGGTACTAAAGCGTTGATCGATTTCGTTTTCCACCACGTGAGGCGTGTATCAGGATATCTCTTTTTTGGAATAAAAAAATTCAGAACTCCCATGTGTGCACGACCGAGACGTGCAGTTATGTTTAAAAAAAGATGTGGTGGTTATCCACGTGTGGTTAATTTCCTTGATTAACTGCCATCATTTATGCCTTCTTTGTTCGCTTATTCCATACAGCCAAGCCACAAGGTACATTTCTTCTAAACCTGTCAAAAAATAGGTCCGTTCCTTCTGAAAATACTTCCTGCATCACTGGATGCGATGCATCGTTACGTATTGGAAAACAAAACCAAAACTGGACTCAGATTGTGGGTTTCGTCTTCCTTATAAACCAGAGGCACCTTCCGTTATCACCTCAACCTTTGATAAACAAATATGCGCACAGGGAATTCGCTAGGGTTCCACGGACCGAGGGCAATTTCGCGGCGGCGGACGTGGAGTGGACGACTAGTGTGACGGATTAGAGACGTCGGCGCTAGGCGGCAGACGTCGAGTAGCTCGCCGGCCTTTGTGCATATAGGGTGGTCGTTCCTTCCTGGCTTTGGTTGGTCCATGGCCTTCCGAGCTCCTGTCGGCGATCAAGTAAATATGATTCCTTGGCGTGCGTGCTCTCCATGGTTAGCCACAACCCGCGCGGCCGCAATGTCGCCTGTGACAGCCACACGAATGTGCTCCCTCTTCAGCTCCATGAACTGATGCATGGCGGTGTCGATGAAGGTGCTACCCAGAACCATATGCAGCCACAAGGACGTGCTCCCACTTCCGCTCCATGGACTGATGCATGGCGGTGGGGATGATGGTGCTACTCAGAACCATATGCAACTTCCTCTCTTGCACGGCCATGAACGGGAAGTGCCTCATCTGAGTTTTTTGTACCTTGAGCAACGATACTACACTGCGAGGGAGTTGCGCACGCCTTCGAACTCGACTGCCAGCTGGTCGACCATCAGCGACCCCACCTTATCTCTACGCACACGACGGTACCGGTGGCCAGCAACCAAGGCAAATGACGGGTTCGTCAGGGTGCCGTGGAGGCCGACGTACCGCTCCAAGCTGTCCAATGTGTACAAACATGGGGCAAGGGCGCTAGGTTGTCAGCTTCATGCAAGTGGAGGCACAAGTTTGGGCACGATGAGCTTTATTTTGTAAATATGTGACTTTGATGTTTCAATCTTCCTTTTAACACTGTTAATGATAATGATGCTCTCTTGATAATTTGTTTTGTCTTTGGTTAGCTTTTGTGCTATATTTCTTCGTAAAACACAAAATCACTACCGGCGCTGACAGGAATGGAGTTCCGTGACACGGCCTTTAGCATTGTTCCATCGTTCTTTACTCCTCCAACTCCATGTATAGGACATCAGCGAGAGCGTGGTGTGGCTACCTCCGTGCATGGGCCACAGCAGGAATTCTCCATGCAGGTCCGATTCGATGGAGATGAGTTGAAGGCGCTGGCCCGTCTCATGCTCCGTGGACGCACAGGAGCAGGCATCGTGAGTCTTCACAGTAATTTTCTTTCTAGCGAGAGCACCCACTGACTGCAGAAATAAAACAATGGAGGGGTAGGATGAACATATGATCCTGGAGCACAATGTGTGGTGTGGTGAGTTCCAGCTGCACAAAAACATACATGCCAATGCCACGCCTGGCTCCATCTACAGTATTCATCATTCATAATGTTTCGATCACTTCTACTATAATGACTAATTTTCTTCTCAACCTTACCTAATCATTTATAAAGTTCAACGTGATAAGAAACAATAAAAGATCGAGTAATCACACACACATTCATAAAAATATGTAAGCCATTTATCTTGATTACCGCATATAGTACAAGATTCATATATATATTTACATGTGAGGAGTAAAATATTATACTTAGATTTAAATTAATTGTATACACGTTTTGACGTGCTGACTTTCATGGATGTTCTACTCTCGGGTGTACTACACCTGAGTTTGCGAAAGAAAAATAGAAAATATAATCAAAACAAATCCAAAAAATCTGAAAATTTGGGACATCAAACTTAACCAAATGTTCGAGCATCTTGCAAAATTTCAACCAAAAACAACATCCGAGGAGCTCTCACTGAAAAAAATAATGTCATTGTTCAAAGTTTTGTCCACTATTTGAGCATTGAATTTATTTTAGTGAGAGGTCCTCGAATGTTATTTTTAGTTGAAAAGTTGCATGAAGCTCCAACATTTGATAAGGTTTGATATCTCAAATTTTCAATTTTTTGGGAATTAGTTTGAACATGGTTTTTTTTAGGTTTTTGTAAACTCGGGTGTAGTACATCCAAGAGTAGTGGCTACTTTCCGATTTAGAAACTATGATTCTACATAGCTGGTAGAGTTGATGGATCGGTGAATCACATAGTGATCAATAGAGAAGCCAGATGCAGGACACGAAATATAGAACTTGCTTTTGGAGACTAAAACGCATGGATAGGAGATTCTTTTACATCATATCATCAACAATATTGGGGGGGATCTAAAACATTTATGTACCTCATTGGCATTGATAGATTTATTGGACGTTGAATCGATAATCAAGACAATGAGTTAATTGTAGACATGTAAGATTATGGATTAATAATCTATTATACCAAGAAACTGACACCAGCAATTGTAAATTCCATGTGATGCAGTAATACAGAAGAGGCATGAGTACTTTTCTATCTGAGAATAGATTATTACTTTTTTACCAACAATCTCCCTTACTTTTTAGTACTTTCAATATTGATGTGCTACTTAATAATTGTTTGAGTGATAAATTGTTTTTCAGGTTTGCGAGCCTTTTTTGGTACCTGTTTATATATATATATATAATTTATTTTGCTTCCTCCTGGTTTCCTGACATCACGGTCCCACACCATTGTCAACCTATGTAGTAGTCAATAAACGAGAGAATTGCACAAGAAGCGGCCGACAGCTGGGACCAAGCGGCTCGAGCAGTATTTGTGTTTCTGAGGTGTGAGCACTTCAGAGTTTTTCGATGTTTAGCCTAGATATTAATTTTTCTCCTCTGAACAACAACGAAAACATCGCTGCAGGTATTAACTGGGCGGGCTGTGGCCCGTCTAGCCTAGGCCAGATATCCAGCCCAGATATTAATTTTTTTAAGCTAAAAATGGCTAGCCTAGCTATACTTTTTTAGGAATACCCAGGCAAGGTCAAGTTGTTATTCTCCGCCCCGCTGGGCTGCAAATCTTTCCTAGGAGGGATGCATTAGGCTTAACAAGAAAATGGGCTTTAAGAAATAATAAATGGGGTGTAATTATAAAAACTGGGCACTAACTATAAAAAATGCACCAAACACGTGATTACTTTATAAAATATTATTTTTGGATATTGAAAATTTTAATTTCATTAATTGTTGCGAGCGCAATGTTTCATTGGATTTTGACGTAATATAAATTTATATTGAAATTGTATTTAATCTGACTAGAAATTTCGGGATAAAAATATTTCGGATCCCATCAAAATGTGGGAAATTTTATTGAATTCTATTTTGAATGGTTGGTTGAAATGGGCTGTACTTTTAACAAACTATAAATGGGCTGTAGTAAATTCCATTAGAATTCAAAAATGCGCTACACATTCTTACAAATCTCAAATGGGCTATAAGTTCTCTGCCACACACTTCTGGCCTTACTAAGTTGACGCGTCCCCTAAAAAACAGAGTTGACGCGTATGCAAGGCTTTGTCAACTTATAGTCAACACACGGTTCTAGCAGTAGTGGCCGTTGGATGTCCATCCAACGGATGCTGTGCTTCTTCTTCAATCTTGGATATTCTAGCTTCACCAACCCAAAAAATGATTTCCCCCTAACATCTGGGGCGCACCATTTCGGAAGCTGACCTATGGGCCTACTAATTTGACGTACCAAGGGCTTTGTCAACTTAGTCAATATAAACGATTCTAGCTGCAGTGACCGTACGATGTCCATCCAACGGCTGTTGTGCTTCTTCAACCTCTGGTCTTCTTGCTCCAGCCGCCCAAAGTAGCGCCGGTCGTGCCGCCTGCTCCTGCCTCCCATGGCCGGCTGTGCTGCCGCGGAGGCCTCACCGCCCCCTACTACTCCCACCGCTGGCCAGGCCATCCCTCCACTCACCCCACACCCCCTGTTGTTCTACGGCGATGGCAGCACAGGCGAACCAGTGAACCCTTGTACTCCTCTCCGCGTGTGCATCCACTGCCACATCTTCCCCGGCTCCGTGTCGACGCCTTCCTAGGCCTCGCCGTCGTCCACCGCCCTGGTGCTCTCGGCGCGGCATGGTCAACGTGGTCAAGGAACGACTTCCATCGGACGTGGACTGTACGTGGAGAGGCTGACAGCTGGGTCCACGGCAGCCGCAAGGAGGTGCCTCCTTATTACGCGCAAAATAATTATTCCTCCACCTGACAGTGGGGACCCACCGGACGGGCCACCATATTTCGCGAAAAAAATGATTCGCCCCCTGGCTGCTGGGACCCACGAGCTACATCTTCGCACGCAAGGAAGTGCGTCCGAAAAAAAACGATTCGACCCCTGACTGCTGGGACCCACCAGCTACATCTTCGTACGCAAGGAAGTGCGTCCGGAAAAAAACGATTCGCCCCCCGACTGCTGGGACCCACCAGCTACACCTTCGCACGCAAGGAAGTGCGTCCGGGCACAAAAAACGATTCTCCCCCCTGACTGCTGGGACCCAGCAGCTACACCTTCGCACGCAAGGAAGTGCGTCCGGGAAAAAAATAAAACAAAACGATTCGCCCCCCTTACTGCTGGGACCCACCAGCTACATCTTCGCAGGCAAGGAAGTGCCTGACAGTCGGGACCCACCTGGTCGAAGCGTACGTAGCGTTGTCATTCTGGTCGCGAACGTGTACGTACGTAATGGTCGATGTAGAGGCGTGCACGTGTCGTAGTAGAGGCGTGCACATGTTGTAGTAGAGGCGCGCACGTAGCATGTACACGTACGTACAGCGACCAGGGTGCAAGAAAGAAAATACAGCCACGTATGTGTACATACGGGAAGGGTCTCGAACGCCTACTCGCGCATATGTATGGCCAGGGCTCGTGTACATGGTTGGGTCCGAACGAAGAAACAACGTCGTCGTCGTGTTCATGGGGAGGCAACGGAATGTGTCATGTTCATGGGGGGGGGCAACGGAATGCGTCGTGTTCATGGGGAGGCAACGGAATGCGTCGTGTTCATCGGGAGGCAACGGAATGCGTCATGTTCATCGGGAGGCAACGGAACGCGTGGGAGCCAACCGGCTAGGTCGGAACGGAATGCGTGGTCGTGTTCATCGGGAGGGCTTGGACGGAACATGCGATGGAAATGAGGCCTGGCGTACTGCGGAACGGAGGAAACAGACCTCCTACAGTCTAAACGGCGGTCCTGTTGATCGGGAGGGGTGTGGCGTACCGCAAAATGGAGGAAACCGACCTCCTACGGTCGAAACGGGGGTCCTGTTGATCGGGAGGGGTGTGGCGTACCGCAAAATGGACGAATCAGACCTCCTACGGTCGAAACGGGGGTCCTGTTCATCGGGAGGGGTGTGGCGTATCGCAAAACAGGACTCCATGGGATACTATTCATCTCCACCGTCGACCTCCTCCAGCCTCCACGGGCTACTGTCGACCTCCTCCAGCCTCCACGGGCTCCTGTTCATCCAGCCTCCACCGCGCGCTATTCCACCGGCTACTGTTCAACCACCCCTCCACCGTGTACTGTTCATCCAGCCCTCCACACGACATGGTCCTGTTCAACCACCCCTCCAGGGGCACCCCTCCACCGTCTACTGTTCATCCAACCCTCCACACCATGGGGTCCTGTTCATCCAAAGGCAACACCACTGCTCACTGTTCATCCACCCCCCCCCCCCCCCCCGCAACGCTCACTGTTCATCCAATCGATCATCTTCAGTTAGCAGCAGTAGCGAAGGAATCGCTCGATCAGGTTCAGTTAACAGCCATCGATCGATCGCTCGGGTTCAATAACGCGTAGCCTGCAGTGCAATCGCTCGGGTTCAGTTAGAGCCCAATGCCTCGCTCGGGTTCAGTTAGAGCAAACGCCTCGCACACACGCGCGTACGTGTACGAGAGAAACGCGCATCGCTCAGCCCCCGACCTCCCACCGTAATCGGGAACTCCCCAAAATTTTCCTCGCCCTCGCTTCTACCATGGTTTTTTCCGTCATGGACGGCCAAAAGAATGTCATGCAGCTGCGTCTCCGGCCCGCCCAGGACGAAAAACCCATTTTCTGTCATGATTTTTTTTCATAGAAGTAGGAGCCCACCACATCTATGATGATACCGGGTTTTGTCACAATTATCGTCATAGATGTGTCATATGTACGACAGAAATAAATTCGTTCGGCCCAAAATGTCACGGATGTGTCTTTTTTTTGTAGTGCTGGTACAACAATGTGCTATACAAACGGTTTTTAACCCCTTTCCGTGAAGGCATTTGGAACTGTCTCAAAGTGAGTGTGGGCAATAGGGGGGTCCTTCCCACATGACCCAGAAACCGTCAGGGATAAGCCCTCTTGGGACACCAAATGAGCTCGTGTGCGATCGGGCGAGGCATCGAAACCCAATCATTTCTGTAGGTATGTATATCCCACGCGGTGAATCCAAGAAAAACATTTGCGTAGGTATGTATATCACACACAGTTCTTTGTGTGGAAACATTTGTGCAAGGTGGCCTAACGCAAACAGTTCGCTACCGGAAGCCGTGTGTGATTGTTAGTTGATCAAACACGCCTATGATACGTCTCCAACGTATCTATTATTTTTGATTGCTCCATGCTATATTATCTACTGTTTTGGAGCATATTGGGCTTTATTTTCCACTTTTATATTATTTTTGGGACTAGCCTATTAACTGGAGGCCCAATCCAGAATTGCTGTTTTTTGCCTATTTCAGTGTTTTGGAGAAACAGAATATCAAACGGAGTCCAAATGGAATGAAACCTTCGGGAACGTGATTTTCTCATCAGATAAGACCCAGGAGACTTGGACCCTCCATCAAGAAAGCCACGAGGCGGTCACGAGGCTGGAGGGCACGCCCCCTGCCTCATGGGCCCCTCGAAGCTCCACCGACGTACTTCTTCCTCCTATATATACCTACGTACCCTGAAATGATCGGGGACGAGCCAAAAACCTAATTCCACCACCACAACTTTCTGTATCCACGAGATCCCATCTTGGGGCCTGTTTCGGAGCTCCGCCGGAAGGGGCATCAATCACGGAGGGCTTCTACATCATCATCCAAGCCCCTCCGATGAAATGTGAGTAGTTTATTTCAGACCTACGGGTCCATAGTTAGTAGCTAGATGGCTTCTTCTCTCTTTTTGGATCTCAATACAATGTTCTCCCCCTCTCTTGTGGAGATCTATTCGATGTAATCTTCTTTTTGCAGTGTGTTTGTTGAGACCGATGAATTGTGGGTTTATGATCAAGTCTATCTATGAATAATATTTGAATCTTCTCTGAATTCTTTTATGTATGATTGGTTATCTTTGCAAGTCTCTTCGAATTATCAGTTTGGTTTGGCCTACTAGATTGGTTGTTCTTGCCATGGGAGAAGTGCTTAGCTTTGGGTTCGATCTTGTGGTGTCCTTTCCCAGTGAGAGAAGGGGCAGCAAGACACGTATTGTATTGTTGCCATCGAGGATAACAAGATGGGTTTTTTATCATATTGCATGAAACTATCCCTCTACATCATGTCATCTTGCTTAAGGCGTTACTCTGTTTTTAACTTAATACTCTAGATGCATGCTGGATAGCGGTTGATGAGTGGAGTAATAGTAGTAGATGCAGGCAGGAGTCGGTCTACTTGTCTCGGACATGATGCCTATATACATGATCATACCTAGATATTCTCATAACTATGCTCAATTCTGTCAATTGCTCAACAGTAATTTTTTCACCCACCGTTGAATACTTATGCTCTTGAGAGAAGCCACTAGTGAAACCTATGGCCCCCATGTCTCTTTCTCATCATATCAATCTCCATCACTTTATTATTGCTTTTCTTTTTTACTTTGCTTTTACTTTTTACTTTGCATCTCTATACCAAAAATACCAAAAAATATTATTTATCATCTCTATCAGATCTCACTTTCGTAAGTGACCGTGAAGGGATTGACAACCCCTAAGCGCATTGGTTGCGTTAAGCTATTGTTTTTGTGTAGGTACAAGGGACTCGCGCGTAGCCTCCTACTGGATTGATACCTTGGTTCTCAAAAACTGAGGAAAATACTTACGCTACTTTGCTACATCATCCTCTCCTCTTCGGGGAAATCCAACGCAGTGCTCCAGACGTAGAAAGAAGAATTTCTAGCGCCGTTGCCGGGGATTCTGCACAAAAGTCAACATACCAAGTACCCATCACAATCCCTATCTCCTGCATTACATTATTTGCCATTTGCCTCTCGTTTTACTCTCCCCCCACTTCACCCTTGCCATTTTATTCGCCCTCTCTCTCTATCCTCCCTCTCTATTTGCCTCTTTTTGCCCATTTGCTTTTTGTTTGCTCGTGTGTTGGATTGCTTGTTTGTCGCGATGGCTCTTCCTAGATTTGGTGATCTTCACCTTAAAAGGTTAGAGGAGATCGAAAACAACGTCAGGAAATTTATGGTTTTGCAATTTGAGCATAATAATTTCTTTAGAAATGAGCTTAAGGAACAAAAAGGTTTTATGAGTTATATGAATAAAGAGCTCGGTGATATTTCTAAAGAATTTTATGGTATATGATCCCAAATTGCTCGTCTTGAAAAATTAACTGCTGAAATTTCGGATATGCAAGCTACCTTAGTCAATAAGATGGCCGCCAAACCGGATTCCTATGAAAATAAAGGTGAAGATCTAAAAGTTATTGATGTGTCCCCTATTAAATCTTTGTTTCGCAATATTAATCTTGATAATGATGGGACTGAATATGATCCACTTTTACCTAGAAGGCGTTCTAAAAATTCGGAGTATTTAGATCTTGATGATGAAATTGATAAAAGTGGGATTAAAAGAAATAAAACCCTAGATGATGCTAAACCCACTATATTGGATTTCAAGGAATTTACTTATGAAAATTGTTCTTTATTTGATTGTATTTCCTTGTTGCACTCCGTGCTAAAATCTCCTCATGCTTATAGCCAAAATAAATCCTTTACCGAACATATCGTTGATGCCTTGATGCAATCTTATGAAGAAAAACTTGAGTTGAAAGTTTCTATCCCTAGAAAAATTTATGATGAGTGGGAACCTACTATTAAAATTAAAATTAAAGATTATGAGTTTTATGCTTTTTGTGATTTGGGTGCTAGTGTCTCTACTATTCCCAAAACTTTGTGTGATTTGCTAGATTTCCGTGATTTTGATGATTGCTCTCTAAACTTGCATCTTGCGGATTCCACTATTTAGAAACCTATGGTAAGAATTAATGATGTTCTTATTATTGTAAATAGGAATTATGTGCCCGTATATTTTATCGTTCTTGATATAGATTGCAATCCTTTTTGCCCTATTATTCTCGGTAGACCTTTCCTTAGAACGGTTGGTGCAATTATTGATATGAAAGAAGGGAATATTAGATTTCAGTTTCCATTTAAAAGGGCATGGAACACTTCCCTAGAAAGAAAATAAAATTACCATAGGAATCTATCATGAGAGCCACTTATGGATTGCCTACCAAAGATGGCAATACCTAGATCTATTCTTGCTTGTTATGCCTAGCTAGGGGCGTTAAACGATAGCGCTTGTTGGGAGGCAACCCAATTATATTTTTATTCCTTGCTTTTTGATCCTGTTTATTAATAAATAATTTATCTAGCCTCTGTTTTGGTTGTGTTTTTTGTGTTTAATTAGTGCTTGTGCCAAGTAGAACCGTTGGGAAGACTTGGGGAAAGTCTTGTTGAACTTGCTGTAAAAAACAGAAACTTTAGCGCTCACAAGAACTGCTGTCATTTTTATTTGGAAAGTGCTATTTAGTTAATTATTTTTGAAGATGATTAATAGATAAATTCCTCACGTCCAGCAATTTATTTTAGAATTTTTGGGGTTCCAGATCTTGCGCTAGCTACAGATTACTACAGACTGTTCTGTTTTTGACAGATTCTGTTTTTCGTGTGTTGTTTGCTTATTTTGATGAATCTATGGCTAGTAAAATAGTTTATGAACCATAGAGAAGTTGGAATACAGTAGGTTTAACACAAATATAAATAAATAATGAGTTCATTACAGTACCTTGAAGTGGTCTTTTGTTTTCTTTCGCTAACGGAGCTCACGAGATTTTCTACTTTAAGTTTTGTGTTGTGAAGTTTTCAAGTTTTGGGTAAAGATTTGATGGATTATGGAACAAGGAGTGGCAAGAGCCTAAGCTTGGGGATGCCCATGGAACCCCCAAGATAATCTAAGGACACCTATAAGCCAAAGGTTGGGGATGCCCCAGAAGGCATCCCCTCTTTCGTCTACTTCTATCGGTAACTTTACTTGGAGCTATATTTTTATTCACCACATGATATGTGTTTTGCTTGGAGCGTCTTTTATGATTTGAGTCTTTGCTTTTTAGTCTAACACAATCATCCTTGCTGTACACACCTTTTGAGAGAGCCATACATGATTTGGAATTTGATAGAATACTCTATGTGCTTCACTTATATCTTTTGAGCTTTAGAGTTTTGCTCTAGTGCTTCACTTATATCTTTTAGAGCACGGTGGTGGATTTGTTTTATAGAAACTATTGATCTCTCATGCTTCACTTAGATTATTTTGAGAGTCTCAATAGCATGGTAATTTGCTTAAAATCCTAATATGCTTGCTATGCAAGATTAATAATAAAACTTTCTTATGAGTGTGTTGAATACTAAGAAAAGTTTGATGCTTGATAATTGTTTTGAGATATGGAGGTAATAATATCAAAGTCATTATTGTTGAGTAGTTGTGAAATTGAGAAATACTTGTGTTGAAGTTTGAAAGTCCCGTAGCATGCACGTATGGTAAACGTTATGCAACAAATTTGAAACATGAGGTGTTATTTGATTGTCCTCCTTGTGAGTGGCGGTCGGGGACGAGCGATTTTCTTTTCCTACCAATCTATCCCCCTAGGAGCATGCACGTAGTGCCAAGGTTTTTGATGACTTGTAGATTTTTGCAATAAGTATGTGAGTTCTTTATGACTAATGTTGAGCCCATGGATTATACGCACTCTCACCCTTCCATCCTTGCTAGCATCTTCGGTACCGTGCATTGCCCTTTCTCACAATGAGAGTTGGCGCAAACTTCGCCGGTGCACCCAAACCCCGTGATATGATACACTCTTTCACACATAAACCTCCTTATATGTTTCTCAAAACAGCCACCATACCTACCTATTATGGCATTTCCATAGCCATTTCGAGATATATTGCCATGCAACTTTCCATCATTCCATTCATCATGACACATTCATCATTGTCATATTGCTTAGCATGATCATGTAGTTGACATAGTATTTGTGGCAAAGCCACCGTTCATAATTCTTTCATACATGTCACTCTTGGTTCATTGCATATCCCAGTACACCGCCGGAGGCATTCATATAGAGTCATCTTTGTTCTAGTATCGAGTTGTAATCATTGATTTGTAAATAAATAGAAGTGTGATGATCATCATTATTAGAGCATTGTCCCAAGTGAGGAATCAAAAAAAGGGAAGGCCATAAAAAAAGAGAAGGCCCAAAAAAAGGAGAAAGGCCATGAAAAAAAAGGCCCAAAAAATGAGAGAAAAAGAGAGAAGGGACAATGTTACTATCCTTTTACCACACTTGTGCTTCAAAGTAGCACCATGATCTTCATAGTAGAGAGTCTCTCATGTTATCACTTTCATATAATAGTGGGAATTTTTTCATTATAGAACTTGGCTTGTATGTTCCAACAATGAGCCTCCTCAAGTTCCCTAGGTCTTCATGAGCAAGCAAGTTGGATGCACACCCACAAGTTTATTTTGTTGAGCTTTAGTACATTTATAGCTCTAGTGCATCCGTTGCATGGCAATCCCTACTCCTTGCATTAACATCAATCGGTGGGCATCTCCATAGCCCATTGATTAGCCTTGTTGATGTGAGACTTTCTCCTTTTTTGTCTTCTCCACATAACCCCCCTCATTATATTCTATTCCACCCATAGTGCTATGTCCATGGCTCGCGCTCATATATTGCATGAAAGTTTATAGGTTTGAGATTACTAAAGTATGAAACAATTGCTTGGCTTGTCATCGGGGTTGTGCATGATGAGAGCATTCTTGTGTGACGAAAATGAAACATGACTAAACTATATGATTTTGTAGGGATGGACTTTCTTTGGCCATGTAATTTTGAGAATACATAATTGCTTAGTTAGTATGCTTGAAGTATTATCATTTTTATGTCAATATGAACTTTTGTCTTGAATCTTTTAGATCTGAATATTCATACCACAATTAAGAAGAATTACATTAAAATTATGCCAAGTAGCACTCCGCATCAAAAATTCTCTTTTTATCATTTACCTACTCGAGGACGAGTAGGAATTATGCTTGGGGAGGCTTGATACGTCTCCAACGTATCTATAATTTTTGATTGCTCCATGCTATAGTATCTACTGTTTTGGACCATATTGGGCTTTATTTTCCACTTTTATATTATTTTTGGGACTAACCTATTAACCGGAGGCCCAGCCCAGAATTGTTGTTTTTTGCCTATTTCAGTGTTTCGGAGAAAGAGAATATCAAACGGAGTCCAAACGGAATTAAACCTTCGGGAATGTGATTTTCTCATCAGATAAGACCCGGGAGACTTGGACCCTCCGTCAAGAAAGCCACGAGGTGGTCACAAGGGTGGAGGGCGCCCCCAGGGCGTGCCCCCTGCCTCGTGGGCCCCTCGAAGCTCCACCGACGTACTTCTTCCTCCTATGTATACCTACGTACCACCAAACAATCGGGGACGGAGCCAAAAACCTAATTCCACCGCCGCAACTTTCTGTATCCATGAGATCCAATCTTGGGGCCTGTTCCGGAGCTTCGCCGGAAGGGGCATCGATCACGGACTGCTTCTACATCATCATCCAAGCCCCTCCGATGAAGTGTGAGTAGTTTACTTCAGACCTACGGGTCCATAGTTAGTATCTAGATGGCTTCTTCTCTCTTTTTGGATCTCAATACAATGTTCTCCCCCACTCTTGTGGAGATATATTCGATGTAATCTTCTTTTTGCGGTGTGTTTGTTGAGACTGATGAATTGTGGGTTTATGATAAAGTCTATCTATGAATAATATTTGAATCTTCTCTGATTTCTTTTATGTATGATTGGTTATCTTTGCAAGTCTCTTTGAATTATCAGTTTGGTTTGGCCTACTAGATTGGTTGTTCTTGCCATGGGAGAAGTGCTTAGCTTTGGGTTTGATCTTGTGGTGTCCTTTCCCAGTGACAGAAGGGGCAGCAAGACACGTATTGTATTGTTGCCATCGAGGATAACAAGATGGGGTTTTTATTGTATTGCATGAAACTATCCCTCTACATCATGTCATCTTGCTTAAGGCATTACTCTATTTTTAACTTAATACTCTAGATGCATGCTGGATAGCGGTCGATGAGTGGAGTAATAGTAGTAGATGCAGGAAGGAGTCGGTCTACTTGTCTCAGATGTGATGCCTATATACATGATCATACCTAGATATTCTCATAACTATGCTCAATTCTGTCAATTGCTCAATAGTAATTTGTTCACCCACCGTAGAATACTTATGCTCTTGAGAGAAGCCACTAGTGAAACCTATGGCCCCCGGGTCTCTTTCTCATCATATCAATCTCCATCACTTTATTATTGCTTTGCTTTTACTTTTTACTTTGCATCTCTATACCAAAAATACCAAAAAAATATTATTTATCATCTCTATCAGATCTCACTTTCGTAAGTGACCCTGAAGGCATTGACAACCCCTAAGCGCGTTGGTTGCATTGAGCTATTGTTTTTGTGTAGGTACAAGGGACTCGCGTGTAGCCTCCTACTGGATTGATACATTGGTTCTCAAAAACTGAGGGAAACACTTACCCTACTTTGCTGCATCATCCTCTCCTCTTCGGGGAAATCCAATGCAGTGCTCAAGAGGTAGCAGCCTACTTTCTAGAAACCGTGCGAGTTGTTTGAGTTCATCGCCCATGGTGATGTCTGAGTAACCATCTGCAATAGAAAACCCCAATAAGCAAGGAATTAGCCTATTATTGATAATACATGTACTAATCAAATTGATATTTCTTATAAAACACACCAGATATTTCATATCCGTATAACATCAACCAGGATTTGATAATCGAATTACACCAGATAGCTTCAGCACTCAGTTACGCCATTACTCAACAACACCAAGTTTCACATGCAGCATCAAAAACCTTTGGAAAGTAGCATCATATACGGTAAATATACAGATGAATCTCATCTGGGAAACTGTAGAAGCGTAAGGCAAATATTGAGCCTTCAGTGATGTTGAATGTCCTTGCAAGTTTAGGCAGTGGCTATGGATAATTGCCCACCCATCCTTCGTCCTCTTAAGCAAGACTTCAATATTGTACCGTGGGTGTTGAATGAATACCTTCCTCGCCTCTTTACCATGCAGGTGGTTTGAGAGGTAATCATCGGTGAACTTCTTTGAAAAGTACTGAAAGAAAAGCTATGCATAAATCACTATTATAAATTTTGAAATGGAGCAAGGGGTAAAAACAAGGTAAAAGAGTTAGTACCATCCTATAGTTGACTGATGTCTTCTTCATTGTGCGAACAAATATCTTGTTGTTATTCGTCGCAAGTTTCTTCATCCTAACAATCTTTTTGAGTTTCTTGACTTGACTGATATTCATTGACATCTCATTTCCCCATATGCAAAATGGGTCGAACAGTGGGTCTAAGCCTTTAACAGCAAGACCTACTTGAACAAACCTCGATGATAAACCGCAGTGTCTCCCATTGTTTCCCTGCAACACACATAAGGAAGATCTTGATCACGTTAACTGAGAGTTGCCATACTATCAATAGAATATGTATTGAGTACAGCCAAATTCGATTGGTGCCACATGCATAACAATATAAAATTGTACCCACAACAAATGAAAATCAAATTGCAGAACTGAACCAAACAGTTAAATGGACAGGAGACCAAATGAACCAAAATAGTTAACTAAGCACGACATTGCAGAATAGAAACATGTACTAGAAGATGAGACAGTTAACAAAACAAAGAATGTTTGAGAACAATCACTAGTGCGCGTCGGTCCTAAACAAATGGTTTTTAACCCCTTTCCACGATGGCATTTGGAACCGTCGCAAAGTGAGTGTGGGCGATAGGGGGGTCCTTCCCACATGACCTGGAAACCGTCGGGGATAGGGAGCCTTGATGCATACAGTTGTCCCTACATAACCATTTACATCTCGAATATCCCAAACGCTTCATCCTTGCTACTCGTTTGTGCTCGCATTGCCATCGCAGTCGGAGTTTTGTGGTTCTGCCTAAAACCAGGAAGATTCCAGGCACGGGAGTTCTCTAGGCGGATTCTAGGCATGGGAGTTTTACGATGCTTGGCACATCACAAACAGTTCATGATTATAAACCGTGTACGATAGGTAGACAATCACACACATTTAGCTTTCCCGCATCGTATGTGACAGTGTCTGACATCACACACGCTTTGCAAACGGCAACTGTGTGCATGCTCGCACACGTTTCCTCTCCATGAATCGTCTCGGATTATGGTGTATATCGCCAACGTTTGTGTTTGACCAGCCGTAATGACCCGCACAACGTAATTTTACCCTAATTTAATTGCTGCTATTTAAAATTCTACCTAATTTAAACTTGAAAGTAGGCTATAGCTTTATTCATATCCATTAGGTTCAAACAACCAATGCATTATTCGATTCACAGGTACATATGTTTAAAAATTACATAAGCACCAAATAAAGAATGATGTACCAGGGTTCTATACTTGTACTATTACAAATGGTAAAGAAAGAGGCGACAGACATTCCAGTTGCTGAACAAGGTGAAGCGGAATGGCCCTATTGTGCTCTCCTGGATGCAGAAGGCATGCAAGACACTAGTCCAACCCCTTGTGATGGTTGGCCGCCAATCATGTAGTTTGAGAGGTAATCTTGAGTAAACTGCTTCAGGATCCACTGCAAAAGAAAAAAGCTTCAGATATTTTCATCTAACACAACTCATTACGGGCAGTAAAAAGAAGGCTACAGGGTTCTTACTTACCATCCTACAGTTCACTGTTGTCTTGCATAAAATGTAAACAAATAGTTCGATTGACATCTTTTCACCCATTTTAATAACAATCTTTATTAGTTTCCTCACTTGATGCTGGTTCATGAATATCTCATTGCCCCATACAAAGAGAGGGTTGAAGTGTGGATCTTTGGCAATGATATATGTACCTAAAAGCACCAAGTTAATATTATTATTAGAAGCTAAACAACAATTGAAAAATGATGTAGTACAACACTCCATCCATCCCATTATATAAGATTTTATTACATGTATACCTAGACATCATCAGAACATTAAGGTAACACTCTTCCTTATTGCTATGTAGCCTGGGATTGCATATTTAGTCATTCAGTACAATGCATGTTGGAAAACAACAATTGAAAAATGAAAAGGCATGTTAACTGCAATATCCTTAACAACAACCAAATATCGTAATTCATAGTGGTATTGTTGGAACTGCTATTGATGAAATTGAACTTCACGGCAAATAGTTGCACATATAGAGCATCACATTGTGAAGAACTGAAATAAACAAGTCATAAGGACATCTCTAGGCGATCCTTTAAAACTTAAAGGACTAAAACCCTAAGTGGATATATATCTATACTCCAGCAATTTTTGGCCTTTTCTAGTCGATCCCCTAAACTTAAGGTTGTAAACTTCAATTTGATCAAGTTCAAAGCAGGTTCAACCAAAAGTAGCATTGATTCAAACATAAACATAGATAGTTTTGCATAACCGAACATAAAACATAAATTTAAACTAAGCTAAACTACTTCCGGTCGAAGTAGAGGTTGAGCCAATCCTTCCTTGTCATGTATCGTGTGCCGCGAGCTAGGTCCAGGCCAGTACCATTGTCGGGGTCGTTGGGGAAGGCACTCCTCCACTCGTCAACGTCGATCTCCTCGTCCTCGGGGCCAACCTCGATGCCCTTCGCGCCGCCGCCTTCGACCTCATCATCAGAGGAGAGCGCGATAACCTCGCCGCCCTCTGCGCCGCCGTCCTCGCTGCCTTCAACCTCGTCATTGGAGGAGATTGTGATAACCACGCTGCCCTTCGCGCCGGCAAAGATCGCCCACTCTGCCTCCATGAGCTCTATGTGCTGCCGGCTGAGCTCTTGCATGTAGGCCTCATCGGCGACCTCGGCCTCGAGGCGCTTCCATGCCTCGCGGTCCTCCCGCGCCATAGCCGAGCTCACCACCCCTCGCTCCGGCGGAACGAGGTCGACCGGACATGTGCCAAAGGGGAAACTAAGCCTAGTCGCCGCGCCGTGGTAGAGGACCTGCCAACGAGTGTACTCCGTGGCCGTGAGCTCGGTCGTGTGGAAGCTACCGAGCCACCGGCGGGTGTGGGTCTCTTGATCTGTAATCTCGGTGACCCACATCCCCCACCGCCGCTGCCGGACCCCGAGGTAGGACTTCGTCGGCTGCCTGGTCCGGGGGAGGATGGGGAAGTCCTCAAACCGATGTAGGGGCGTGGCGGCGGGTGGATCGGGTGACCGGCGATGGTGGATCGGGCCCGCGAAGGAGGACGGGGCCACCTCGCCGGTGTCTAGCGAAAAGGCCGCGATAAACCTCTTTTTGGCCATTGGCTCCTCGAGCTCCCCGGCACACAGGAAGAGGTTGAGGATGGAGGACACCAGCAATGGTGGTGACCTACCAATGGTTTCGAGGGTTGTGTGTCTCTGTGTGAGCAGAGGTTGTGTTCGAGGAAATACTGCGGCAACTGAAAATTTTACTAGGCGAGAGTAACAAGGGGGGATACTTAAAATTTGGATCAAGGGTGAGCAGATATTTTTGAGATTGCGAGGGATGCAGAGGCGGGAGTAAAATGCCGGGGCTACTGAAAATTTGAATCAAGGGACTGAAGCAGAGCGGGAGTAACAGACATCGCACGCAGTTCCCACATACTAATCATGTGCTATCAAACATTAAACCTTCTAGGCGGTAGATATTTTCGAGATTGCGAGGGATGCAGAGGCGGGAGTTTTTGGGGAGCGAGCTAGTGTGCTTAAAACACTGACTCTGGACTGTAGCCGATGCACCTTCCTGTGTAAGCCATATGTGTACTATACATCGATGGTGCTCCAAGATATTTTGTACTACATCTCACACGGTTGGTGATAATAAAATGTGTGGGGTCTACTTGATTTGTATTACAAAATGGGCTCACAACGGCAATGGACGCTGTTTGAATTGCTAGACCTTTTATCTACAGTGAACATGCAACTATATGTGTGTCGTAAAAGAATTGGAATTATTCAGGGTTCATTTGGACATTTTATACATTAAACTGGTTTTTTTAGCCATTTCAGGTGCACAATTCAAAATTAAACTACATGCACATGCTCCGGTGCATACAAATTGGTTGAATGCTTAGGTCCCATGCAAGAAATGGGAATGAATTTTTCGGGGTTAGTTTGGCCTTTTTTATACATTAACTGGGTTTTCTAGGCATTTTATGTGCATAATTCAAATTTGAACTACAAGCACATGCTCCAATGCACCAAAGTTGGTTGAAAAATCACATGTGTGTCCTTGCGTGAATATCTAGGTCCCATGCAAGAGATGGGAATGAAATTCAAACACCATGGCACTGTTGATTGCCGGCAAAATGTTGAGATGCCTTGGTTTTAAATTCTAGTAAATCTAAAACTCGTCTGAGATTCATGAAACTTGGCATGCTATCATGGAGCGGCATCAACATGCCGTGGTGAAAAATTTATCCCATTTGGGGCAGGTTTGGGTATAAGCTTCTCACAAACCAGAGCTTCTCACAACAAGCATGATGGTTTCGATAGGGATCGTGCCATCTTTGGGGATGGGACGATATTCGTTGCCTCTTATTGCTTTCAAAACTTTTCTAGTGTCAACATAGAACAACAGGAGTGTTGTGTTTAATCTTGGAATTTTTGGGGTTTGTTTGGCCTTTTTTATACATTAACTGGGTTTTCTAGGCATTTTATGTGCATAATTCAAATTTGAACTACGAGCACATGCTCCAATGCACCAAAGTTGGTTGCAAAATCACATGTGTGTCCTTGGGTGAATTTCTAGGTCCCATGCATGAGATGGGAATGAATTGAAACACCACGGCACTGTTGATTGCCGGCAAAACATTGAGATACCTGGTTTTCAAATTCTAGTAAATCCAAAACTTGTCTGTAATTCATTAAACTTGGCATGCTATCATGGAGCAGCATCAACATGCTGTGGTGAATTTTTTCCCATCTGGGGCAAGTTTGGGTATAAGCTTCTCACAAACTAGAGCTTCTCGCAACAAGCATGATGGTTTCGATAGGGAACGCACCACCTTTGGGGGCGGGTCGATATCCGTTGCATGTTATTGCATTCAAAAAATTTCTAGTGTCAACATAGAACAACAGGAGTGTTGTGTTTAATCTTGGAATTTTTCGGGGTTCATTTGGCCTTTTTGTACATTAACTCGGTTTTCTAGGCATTTTATGTGCATAACTCAAATTTGAACTACAAGCACATGCTCCAATGCACCAAAGTTGGTTGAAAAATAACATGTGTGTCCTTGGGTGAATTTCTAGGTCCCATCCAAGAGATGGAAATTCAAACACCATGGCACTGTTGATTATCGGCAAAATGTTGAGATGCCTGGTTTTTAAATACTAGTAAATCCAAATGTCGTCTGAAATTCATGAAACTTGGCATAAGCTTCTCACAAACCAGAGCTTCTCACAACAAGCGTGATGGTTTCGATAGGGAACGTACCACCTTTGGGGCAGGACAATATCCGTTGCCTGTTACTGCTTTCAAAAAATTTCTAGTGTCAACAAAGAACAACAGGAGTGTTCTGTTTAATCTTGGATTTTTTTTTGGGGTTCGTTTGGCCTTTTCTATACATTAACTGGGTTTTCTAGGCATTTTATGTGCAGAATTCAAATTTGAACTACAAGGACATGCTCCAATGCACCAAAGTTGGTTGAAAAATCACATGTATGTCCTTGGGTGAATTTCTAGGTCCCATGCAAGAGATGGGAATGAATTTCAAACACCAGGGCACTATTGATTGCCGACAAAATGTTGAGATTCCTGGTTTTAAATTCTAGTAAATCCAAAACTCGTCTGAAATTCATGAAACTTGGCATGCTATCATGGAGCGGCATCAACATGCCGTGGAAAAAAAATTGTCCCATGTGGGGCAGGTTGGGGTATAAGCTTCTCACAACAAGTATGATGGTTTCGATAGGGAACATACCACCTTTGGGGACGGGACGATATCCGTTGCCTCTTATTGCTTTTAGAAAATTTCTAGTGTCAACATAGAACAAAGGTGTGTTGTGTTTAATCTTGGAATGTTTCGGGGTTCGTTTGGCCTTTTTTATACATTAACTTGGTTTTCTAGGCATTTTATGTGCATAATTCAAATTTGGACTACAAGCACTGCTCCAATGCACTAAAGTTGGTTGTAAAATCACATGTGTGTCCTTGGGTTAATTTCTAGGTCCCATGAAGGAGATGGGAATGAAATTCAAACACCAGGGCACTATTGATTGCCGGCAAAACATTGAGATGCCTGGTTTTTACATTCTAGTAAATCCAAAACTCGTCTAAAATTCATGAAACTTGGCATGCTATCATGGAGCGGCATCAACATGCCATGGTAAAAAAAATTATCCCGTTTGGGGCAGGTTTGGGTATAAGCTTGTCACAAACCAGAGCTTCTCACAACAAGCATGATGGTTTCAATAGGGAATGTACCACCTTTGGGGACGGGACGATATCCATTGCCTTTTATTGCTTTAAAAACTTTTCTAGTGTCAACATAGAACAACAGGAGTGTTGTGTTTAATCTTGGAATTTTTGGGGTTTGTTTGGCCTTTTTTATACATTAACTGGGTTTTCTAGGCATTTTATGTGCATAATTCAAATTTGAACTAGAAGCACATGCTCCAATGCACCAAAGTTGGTTGAAAAATCACATGTGTGTCCTTGGGTGAATTTCTAGGTCCCATGCAAGAGATGGGAATGAATTTCAAACATGAGGGCACTGTTGATTGTCGGCAAAACGTTGAGATACCTGGTTTTCAAATCCTAGTAAATCCAAAACTTGTCTGAAATTCATGGAACTTGGCATGCTATCATGGAGCGGCATCAACATGCCATGTTAAAAAATTTAACCCATTTGGGGTAGGTTCGGGTATATGCTTCTCACAAGCCAGAGCTTCTCACAAGCCAGAGATTCTCACAACAAGCATGATGGTTTCGGTAGGGAACGTCCCACCTTTGGGGATGAAACGATATCCATTGCCTCTTATTTCTTTTAGAAATTTTCTCGTGTCAACATAGAATAACAGGAGTGTTGTGTCAATTTTTGGGATTTTTCATGGTTCGTTTGGACATTTTTGTGCATTACTGAATTTTCAATGCATTTATGTGCATAATTAAAATTTGAACTACATGCACATGCGCCAGGGCATATAAATTGGTTGAAAAATCAAATTTGTGTCTTTGGGTGCATGATTAGATTCCATGCAAGAAATGGAAATGAATTTCAAACACCAGGGCACCGTTGATTGCGGGCAAAACATTGAGATGCCTCGTTTTTAAATTCTAGTAAATCCAAAACTCGTCTAAAATTCATGAAACTTGGCATTCTATCATGGAATGGCATCTGACTTGTTGTGGCATTTTTCGTGTCCATTTTGGGAGAAGGCGCACTCGAATAATGACAGCCAACAAAGGCATTTTGAAAAAAATAGTTGCCACTTTAATATCTCAAACGTTTGTATAATCCAAACCATGTGCGTTCTGTTAACCATTCACATGACGCCACGTGTCTTGGTTTTAATGGCTGTAGGAGGTGTCGTGCGGACAGCTGCTTGACTTTGACTGAACGAGAGGCGTGCGAGTGCAGTCCGGTGCGCAGGCTGACCGAGAGGCATGCAAGCTGTCCTCCAATGCGCAGGCTTACCGGGAAGCATGTGAGATGTACGCTACACAGACTCACTGGGAAAGGGGGCCCTTTGACTTCCATGACCGCCCGCCTTCCTCTCCATTAATGGCGCCCAAGCCGCTGTTTAATACTGCCGGCCTTATTGTTCGCCTCTCATTCCCCTCCCTCCTGTAGAGCTCCACCAACGCCATCACTTAGAATGATCATCTGCCACTAGTCTTCAAGTTTGGTGAAGTCGACTCCGAGCCGGAGGAGATGGTAAATAAGGAGGAATGGGGCCTCATGGACATGGCCCAGAACGAGATGGCCGCAGCGGTTGCTGCCCCCGCTCCCGTCCCAGCTCCCATCCCCGTGCCCGCGCCAGCGACCATCCCCGTAGCATTGACGGGCTAGTCGCCGAGCACTATCACAGAGCTGGAAGCCACGGGCGTCAGCGAAGTCTCCGCGAACCCGCGCGAGCTCGTGTACATGCCAGCGCTAGCGCCCGTGCCCATGCGCGCCCCTCCACCCACCGTGGTGCTGGCCCCCATGCGTTTGGCTGCACCCGCCGCGCCCGTGCCCTGGCCTATGCATGCCCCTCTAACCACCGCGGCGCCGGTCCCCGTGCGTTTGGCTGCACCTACCGTGCGCCTGCGCGTGCCCCCCTTAGCGGCATGGGACGCTGCCGTCGACCGCTACCTCTCAGCGGCGCCAGTTGCCATCCTCCCCCGCCTCGCCCGTCGATCGTGCGATGTCATGATGTTTGATTTACAAGTGAAGAACATTTTGTGCCACCTTGAAGACTTCAACAACGGCGTCCCGGAGGACGACAACGACTACGACGGCGCGGAACGCCGCCTCCGCCGCCGTCGAAAATAATTTTTGGGGTTTAATACTGTATCTCGAATTCTCGATCACATGAATATAAATTTGTAGTGTGACTGAATGAAAGATATGGTTTGAACGAACTTGCATTTTTCTCACTTAATGTACAGACTTATCAAACAATTTTCTTTTGAAAAAAAGTCAATGGTTTTTAAATATAAAACACTCATCGCAAACATTTTAGTTAGAACACCCGTATGCAAACCGGCAACTTCCCCATGAAGCGAAGGGAAAATGCGCCTAGCAGGAACACCCGTGTGCAAGCACATACAAACAATTGGGTAAGATTTGCATATTTTTCATTTTGGGTCTGTTGCCATTTGTCAAACTAGAAAGATTGACATTTGTTTATCTAGAAACATTGCCATTTGTCAACCTTGTAACACTGCGATTTGTCAAAATATGCAGCTACAAATCACTAGCACTATCTAATTTTTGCAACTAAAATCACTAGCACTATTCATATGGACACCACTAGTAGGCGTGAGTTGATGGACATGTATGCAAATGTACCATTGATTACATACAACAAGTCATCAACCCACAATGACAACGAGGATGCACGTTGTATTATAGATCATTTCCAACAAAACATTCTAGTAAAGTTTTTCTCACACAACAAATAACAAAGCGATGAAATGAACTTCAGCTCAACCACTCGTCGGTGTTGGAAACACTTGCTTTGAACCAGAAGTGATTCTATGGGAAGGGCCAGCTACTGTCAATCTCGCGACCAACGCAGGACTGATCATCGAGGCTGAAGCGGCCTATGTTAGGACCCATATTGGGACGGTAGGGAAGCATAGTAATGTCCGAGGTATAGATACAATTGCTTCTCATAAATGGTAGTAACGTTCTGTCAACAGCAGCTGGATCGCCTTCCACCATCATTGGATTGTTTTCTCCAAGGAAGAGTGAGTTTCCTCCAATCTCTACAAAAAAGACACATCCGTGACATTTTGGGCCGAACGAAAATCTTTTCTGTCATACTTATGACACTTCTATGACGATAATTGTGACAAAACCCGGTATCATCATAGATGTGGTGGGGTCCTACTTCTATGACAAAAAATCATGACAAAAAATGGGCTTTTCGTCATGGGCGGGCCGGAGAAGCAGCTGCATGAGATACTTTGGGCCGTCCATGACGGAAAAAACCGTGGTAGAAGCGTGGGCGTGGAAAATATAGGGGAGTCCTCGGTTACGGTGGTTGGTCGGGGGCCGAGCGATGCGCATTTCTCTCGTACATACGCGCGTGTGTGCGAGGCGTTGGGCTCTAACTGAACCCGAGCGAGGATTTTCGTTGCCAAAAAAATCCAGGATTTTATTGTTAAGAAATTATTTTTGTAAGTTAACAAGATGTGGGATATTGTTTTCTTACATATGTAAGTATCTGTTAAATATATGATGACAATAACAATAATATATAATAACATATAAAATAGTTTAAATGTATATAATATAGTTAGAAGGGAAACATAAGTTGGACCAGGCGTTCCTATTCTTATATAGAAAAATAGAACAGACCTCTACGTTTTCTTCAAAAAAACATAAATTGGGCTGCCGATGTTTCAGGAAAAAAAACCTCGGATGGGAGGTCCATAGGCCGGTCGATACATGACGACCCTCAAGAAAATACAAACAACCTTATGGAGCTCCCATCCGAGGTCGTGGGCTGCGCATGTTAAAAAAGAAAGCCTAGATGGGGCAGCCCAAAACCCAGCTGATACTAGCTGCCCCAGTGATAATAAATGATACCTCCAGCTCCCCGGCTTCGTTGTGAATTTATCTCCTATAGTAACTACGTTGAAGCACCTAAAAAAGGAACTATGTTGACAAACCCATGGGCCCCAACGTCAGTATAGCATTAGGAGGAAGTATTTTTTCGATGAGGCAGTTGCTTGCGTATGGCTATAGACCTGGTGGGTCCCGACTGTCCGCCTCTCCACGTACAGTCCTCTCCAGATTCCTCTCGTTTGTTCAGCATGTTTACAACTGTAGACAGTGGCATCGTGGGGAGCGCACAAAGGCGCAGGAGGAGATCCGACAACCCGAGGAAGTGCCTTATTAGTAACGAAACCACTGAACTAGCCCAGTGGCCGAGTGACACTGCCCGACAGCTGTTTCCCCCGGTTCGATTCCACCTGTGCAGAAAAAATATCTCCAAATTTTTTGCCTCTGCCTTTATTGACATGTGGGCCCCACTTTTCTTCTACGCACACCACGTCCTACACTTGCCAAAACTTCGTCCCTCGTTTTCTATGTTTTTCGCACACTCGACATTGGGTGGGCATTTTGAAAATACCATATCTTTTTGACTGTGCATCATTTGAAGATGTGCTATGCATGAATGTTGATCAGTATGATGTTAACTGGCTGGTAGTTCCAGTTTCGACCATGAATAAAACTTCCAGCATGATGTTAACACTGTTTGAAAAGGTCATCTTAATATAAATGCTCTGCCTATGAAAGTTGCAGTTCTTATCTGAAACTGAACTTGGAGTTTCTTATCTAAAACTGAAACTTGCAGTTTCTTCTCTGAGAATCACATTGTCTGCACTTTTATACTCCTATGAAACTACATTTATTTAAGTGCTAAAAATAGATCTCTAGAATTCATAAAATACTTCATATGCTCAATACTGCAAATCTGAAATTCAAAAGACATTCATATCTGAAAGTACTCTCAAAATACACAACACAAGACACAATTCACAACCTGCAAATATTAACAACCCTAAGCTCCTCCTAACAATTCAAAACATGCCCGACTATTGGTCGGGGGGGGGGGGAATCCCTCCTATTCCTCGGCGGCAGACAGCCGCACCGTGAGACGATGTGAACGGCGAGAGAGAGAGGATGGCGGGGAAGCGTCGTCGGGCCAATAGTTTTTCTCCTCTTGCAGTTGGGTTCGATCGATAAAGACTCCACCGGCTCGCTCTGGCATGTCATCCTCACAAACGGCACCCTGTAGATACTCGATCCTTCAATCTCTGGTGGATGCTCCATCTGGGATCGATACTCCCACCACCGCTCCCTCACGATCGGATCGGTGAATCTATTTGCTCCATGGCCCAGAGGAGTAGCTCTATGTACTCCCACGCGACACCCTCTGGGAGTATCGCCGCCTTTTCGCTCTGTTGCAGATATTTGGCCATGGATGTAGCCGTCGCTGCTAGTTGGTCCTTGTTTTCAAACCAAGACTTTATCTCCAACATCCTAGCTAGCTTCACAGGGTCGCCGTCTGCGATCCTCGCGTATCGGTTGTACTCCTCCATCAATCTACTTCTCCACAGCACCTTCACTCACCGAATGGAAGAGGAGAGGAGCAGTGCTAGTTTTGGTTTAGAACGGGAGAGGAGCGATGCTGGTTTTGGATTAGAACAGGAGAAGAGGGGCAGTGGTTTTGAAATGGAAGAGGAGAGTAGCGGCGCTAGATTTCGATTGGAATGGAGAGGAGCGGCGGTGGTTTAAAAGGAGAAGAGCGGAAGAGCGGCGCTGGTCTTGGAAGTATTTTTTTGTTTTGCGTATTTTGGGTCAAAGTTTGACCACATACTGTATTTGACAAGCAAAATGTGAATGCATGTCACCAAAAATTGTATCGTTTGGTTCATATCTGATTGTACTTTCAAATTATATTATTTTTGCAACGTATAACATATATTTTATTTGCGAAAATCATGGTCAATTATGACCCAGAATAAAAGGGAGACTAGTTAATGTGGGGTCGCTTTCTTAATTGAAGGATAAATTGATTTTGATTTTGATCTAGTCACAGCGCGCCGGCCCTCTCGTCCAATCCTAAATCGCTGCTGCACGCTCCTCTCCCTCTTCTCCATTGCAAAACCACCTCCTCTCCTCTCCATCATCTCCATTCCAAAACCATCGTCTCGCCTCTCCCTCATCTCCATTGAAAAACCACCTCCTCTCTCCTCGGACGAGGATCCCTTGACGTAGCCCATCCTTCCATTCAGACACAGACACATGGGTCCCACCAAGCGCGGGGCCCACCTGTCAGCGACTGAAAGGCAGGGGAACCTCTCCTCTCCATCATCTCCATTCCAAAATCACCATCTCACCTCTCCCTCTTCTTTATTGCAAGACCACCGTCTCTCCTCCCATCTTCCAAAGCTAGCACCAGACCACTCAGAAGGACATCTATGGAGGGGGTGCAGCAGCGAATCTGGCAGATCGCCGGCAGCGACCAGGCAAAGTTAGCCAGGTTGAAGGAGATCCTTACTTGGTTTGACAATGTGTGGGAGATTTCGAGGACGGTGAGGGCCATGTGGCAATGTATGCGAAAGAGTGAGACGATGGCGATGAGGGCGGCGATGTACTCCTCGGCGGCAGTCACGCCGCAGACCTTCGAGTTCATCGAGTATCTCCTCTGGGCGATGGAGCAGATAGATTCGCCCGAGGCGAAAGTCAGGCGGAGGTGGTGGGCATACAGGTCGAAGGTCGAGCACCCAGAGGATAACGAATCGATCGAGTATGGTGTGTCGTTCGTGAGGGTGCAGAGCCAGCCGGAGCCACAGGAGTATCCGTTGTCCCACCGCAAGAGGAGGCCGGATGGCGCTACGTCGCTTCCCTGCCATTCTCCACGGTTCCCTCGACGCTCGCCTCGTTTCAACGACGTCGGTAGGGTTTAAGGTAAGCTTCGCACTAACCTAATCTTCCATCTGCTCATTCTTACAATCAGTGTGACAACTAATAAAAATCATGCTTACAATCAGTCTCCGAGTACTATGCCAATCACCCTAAAATAGCTCTGGACCTTTGGGTCAAAGTTGTGACACTGTGTACAAATAAAGAAAAATAGATTGGTGCTTCTTTTAGAAAAGAGTACACCCCTAGAAAACTGCCAATAAAAGCTACAAGTATTTTTAAGTCTAAGCTACTAGTATTTGGTTAGAGGATTTGCTGCCGAGAAAGATCCGTCCATAGTGAGCGCCACACATCCCACTGATGGTGGTGGATGCCAATGCTTAGATGGAGTAGGGTTGGTGTTGGTAATTTTTACTTGGCACCTCGCACTCTGCATATATGCCGGTTCCATCTGTACATTTGTGCAGTTCCACCAAAATGCAGCTGAATAACCCTATTTGCACAGATAATGAAAAGGCGTGATTAGATTATAGTTGCACTAGTTGATGAAACATACACTAATAAACATAAGAAAATATTACATCATAATGGAAATCGACCCAAGTCTCCCCGATACACCTTCTGCCAGTGATGAACATCAGTGTACAACGGTAGTACAAGGAGGGGCCTTGATACATTCAAATCTCTATTTTTGTGCAGATCAACTAAAATTAAGCACCCCAGTTTGCAGAAACGCTTAAACATTAACAATGGGACTAGTTGATGAAACATACATTAACAAAGCGAAGCACTTTCTTTATCTACATTGGAAATGAAATGATAGAGAGGACACTCGCTCTATTTTAACTATATTATTACTTCATTTTATCAGTGACACTAGGGGCAAGCAGGTGGCAAACGAGGTGTACCGTGCGTCGCAATGATGAAGGCCGGGGGTGCTTAGACTAGGATGCTGAAGCTGGCTCTTTCAGTCCCTATCTTCCCCCTGATGTTTCTGCGGTAGCATTTGGGTTGTAATACAAACTTGGTCGAGCTGGTGCTGCGTCCCCCTACCTGCCTAGCTTATGTGGCGAACTTGTCTCCTGCTAGTACTCAGTCCGTTCTAGTAGTAGTTGCATAACTGCCCGTTTACACTGAGATGTTGTCGGATAATGGTTCTCTATGGTTGGGTTTCTTTAATGAAATCGGAGGGAACCCCCTCTTTCTATATATAAAAAAATAGTGGCACTAGCAGTGCCAAAACATTGCCTCAAATAAATAGTGCCACTAGATTAAGGTGCAAAATAATAACATTACTGCTTTATCATGGAAGTGCCAAAATAGTAGCACAAGAGTAGGATCACACATGCAGGATCTTTGGCAAATGGTCAGACCAAAAGGGAACATACCTCGTGATGGGAACCATATCTGCAGTCAACGATATCGTAGAAGGGATGAAACCTATCACCAACATGGATGATTCAATTCATGGGACCTTTTGGTGCAGTTCACCTAAAATGAAGCAATGTCCCATGAGGTAGCAGCTTCTTCTTCTTCTTCTTTTAGGAAAAGGGCTCCAGCCCTGGTTCCATTTCTATCAGAAAACGAAACCCACAGAGCTTCTTCATTAGTTGCAATAAAATTGAGCAACATCAAGGTTGGTCGTGATGCTCCTGGAGAGTAGGCGGACCAGGACAGTTGCATCTCTAATGAAAATAAGCAACTTATCTTAATGGGAAATTTAGCAGGACATGAAAAACGTGCCATTGATTCATATTACTGGAGGCATTGCATTGAAAACAACATTGGTTTAACGTGTACTTACTTTTAGCAGTGTGACAGCTACATTTTACCAGTGGCATTACATAAGAGCGGCTCGGGGCAACAAACATTAGAAGAGGATATCTGGGTTGGTCCCATTTTTGTTCGGTATATAGCCACCTTATACTGTGTGAGGCTAGCAAATCTAGTGCTAGACTTACTCTGTTGACTTGTCCCCCAGTCCCCACTTTCTTTCCTTTTTCAACCAATAGATCGGGTTTATATTGAGTTTGTACTTCATTCCCTTTATTTCCCTATTAGACCTAGAGACCAGTTGGATAGCCAGTCTCTGCTACTTTTCGCCCCCATTATTTCCTCTTTCGACCAAGTCCTAGATTCAGGTAACAAATCTTCCACCACCCCCACCACCTTTCTTCCTTGTTTGAACCAAGTACTACTAGATTCGAGTGCATGAACTAGTTTTACCTCTTAACAGTAAAAATTAGGTGGTTTTCGAATAGCCGATCGATCCTATCTACACGAGGGGGCTTGAGAAATAGTAAAAGATACAAATGCAGCGACGTCAGGAGCTCGGGAAGTAGAGCAAGGCCATTTTCGAAGGAAGTTATACCTGAGGGTCGCCGAGATGTTGCTAGGTGGGCGGTGGGAGGCCGGATCTGCCCACACTATGGAAGCGAGGAAGAAGGGGTGGGAGGCCCTCCCTCGCCAGCGATTCTTGGGAGAGAACGGAAAGGAACGCTGATCGGGACGCGCCGGCAGTGGGTAAGAGCCGTCGCCGAGGATGACCGCGTGAACGTTGCACCTTCTCACCTTCCCCGGCGGAGAGGATCCGATTGGATTTGTGACCACCGGTGAGTAGAGAGAGAGTGTGTGGCCATCGCTGTCATGTTTAGATCTGGAGAGGACGAGACAGTGCGAAGAGAGCAACACTAGCAAGCAAGCGCGGCGGCTCCTGCCTATATAGTGGAGTACTAGTTTTCTTTTGCCTACCGGCCGGAGCCAGCTTGACCTCGGCAATGAATGTCGAGAAGTCTTCATGCACGTGCCCCGGAGGCGCAGTTGTCGTCATTTTGATCCGAAGCACCGGATTATAACATATAACACGAAAAATGTCACATGACAAGAAATCATAACCTCACTGCCCAAAGGAGACAAGATGAATCCTGACGGACAAACTAGACGAGGATCAAAGCTCAAATTAAAGATAAACTCGTAGAAAAGGGGTCCGTCGATAGATGTCCTAATTAACATAGCCGGCTTGACCTAAATGGCAGCCGAGTAGTCTTCGTGCATGTGCCCCCAATGACTAGCCCAACTCAGTTGTCGTTGTTTAACCCTCGCAGTGATCCGAAGCACATGACACCTAATTTTGCAAGATGACAAGAAACCTTTTTTTAGATTTCTCACCAGAACTACAACCCTGTACAACACAGCCTGCACGATATGTAGATGGTAGCCAATCCAGGCGTGTCTGCTGGAGTCCGGTCACATTCATGGACGAACTGATCTTCTGTGTATTGCAAGGATCGTCTAGGTACCAAGGTGGAGTATGTGCTTCTATTAACTCAGCCGACTTGCGAGGCCGGGGAGTGTGCCTATGGTCGGTTCTCAATTGCGGTCCCACATGTGTGTGCAAAAGCAATATGATGCGCGCTCCATTCAGAGAGCGGCGTGCCAGACCGACCGTCTGGGTTGCGATGCGAACGCGATGGGCATGCTGTATACTCCATATATGTGTACCACCGTTTTCTTGAGGCTTTGCTCCATGGCGCAATCCATGGATACAAAATTAGTATACTGTACTATTTAAAAGTCGAGGGCGGGGCTTTTCCCGTGCGGTAGGCGGCACAGTTCCGCCTAGTCGGTTCGACAGAGACGCGAGAAGATGAGGGAGTAGGCTACTGCAAACGTAGGGCTGTGTGATTTGACAGTGAGTTACTGCTGGACAGGTGGGGCCCGGTGATTTGACTTGCCATTATCATTTTAACTGCGGCACTACGACCGGCTTGAGTTTCCGATTCTTGACCACCTTTATAGAGGTGCCTCTCCCGATGCTCCACCAGGTAGAGGCTAGGTCTTGCTTGAGAGCCCACTCCTCCACTTTTTCCTTGCCTCTTTCCCCCACATATGCAAAAATGCCATGTAAAGCGGGCTTGTAGCCCACTATTGTACTTGATCCTACAGGTGCTAAGCCTTCCACATAGGCATAAAGTCTGATGTGGAAAGTTAATTAATAAGAGAGAGAGTGTGTGTGGCCACCGCTGTCGTGTTTAGATCTGGAGAGGACGAGACAGTGTGAAGAGAGCAAAACTAGCAAGCAAGCGCGGAGGCTACTGCCTATATAGTGGAGTACTAGTTTTCTTTTGTCTACCGGCCGGAGCCGGCTTGACCTCAGCAATGACTGTCGAGAAGTCTTCATGCACGTGCCCCGGAGGCGTAGTTGTCGTCATATTGATCTGAAGCACCGGATTATAACATATAACATGAAAAATGCCACATGACAAGAAATCATAACCTCACTGCCCAAAGGAGACAAGATGAATCCTGACGGACAAACTAGACGAGGATCAAAGCTCAAATTAAAGATAAACTCGTAGAAAAGGGGTTCGTCGATAGATGTCCTAATTAACATAGCCGCCTTGACCTAGATGGCAGCCGAGTAGTCTTCGTGCATGTGCCCCCAAGGACTAGCCCAACTCAGTTGTCGCTATTTAACCCTCGCAGTGATCCGAAGCACATGACACCTAATTTTGCGAAATTACAAGAAACCATTTTTTTAGATTTATCACTAGAACCACAACCCTGTACAAAACAGCCTGCACGATATGTAGAAGATAGCCAATCCAGGCGTGTCTGCTGGAGTCTGGTCACATTCATAGACGAACTGATCTTCCGAGTCTTATAGGGATCGTATAGGTACCAAGGTGGAGTATGTGCTTCTATTAACTCAGCCGACTTGCGGGGCCGGGGAGTGTGCCTATGGTCGGTTCTCAATTGCGGTCCCACATGTGTGTGCAAACACAATATGACGCGCACTCCATTCAGAGAGCAGCGTGCCAGACCGACCGTCTGGGGTGCGATGCGAACGCGACGGGCATGCTGTATACTCCGTATATGTGTACCGCCGTTTTCTTGAGAATTTGCTCCATGGCGCAATCCATGGATACAAAATTAGTATACTGTACTATTTAAAAGTCGAGGGTGGGGCTTTTCCTGTGCGGTAGGCGGGGCAGTTCCTAGTTGGCTCGACAGAGACGCGAGAAGATGAGGGAGTACGCTGCTGCAAACATAGGGCTGTGTGATTTGACAGTGAGTTACTGCTGGACAGGTGGGGCCCGGTGATTTGACTTGCCATTATCATTTTAACTGCGGCACTACGACCGGCTTGAGTCTCCCGATTCCTGACCACCTCCATACAGGTGCCTCTCCCGATGCTCCACCATGTAGAGGCTGGCTCTTGCTTGAGAGCCCACTCCTCCACTTTTTCCTTGCATCTTTCCCCCACATATGCAAAAATGCCATGTAAAGCCGGCTTGTAGCCCACTATTGTACTTGATCCTACAGGTGCTAAGCCTGCCACATAAGCATAAAGTCTGATGTGGAAAGTTAATTAATAAGAGAGAGAGTGTGTGTGGCCACCGCAGTCGTGTTTAGATCTGGAGAGGACGAGACAGTGTGAAGAGAACAAAACTATCAAGCAAGCGTGGAGGCTCCTGCCTATATAGTGGAGTACTAGTTTTCTTTTGTCTACCGGCCGGAGCCGGCTTGACCTCGGCAATGACTATCGAGAAGTCTTCATGCACGTGCCCCGGAGGCGAAGTTGTCGTCATTTTGATCTGAAGCACCGGATTATAACATATAACATGAAAAATTCCACATGACAAGAAATCATAACCTCACTGCCCAAAGGAGACAAGATGAATCCTGACGGACAAACTAGACGAGGATCAAAGCTCAAATTAAAGATAAACTCGTAGAAAAGGGGCTCGTCGATAGATGTCCTAATTAACATAGCCGCCTTGACCTAGATGGCAGCCGAGTAGTCTTCATGCATTTGCCCCCAATGACTAGCCCAACTCAGTTGTCGCTGTTTAACCCTCGCAGTGATCCGAAGCACATGACACCTAATTTTGTGAGATGACAAGAAACCTTTTTTTTGATTTCTCACTAGAACCACAACCCTGTACAACATTGCCTGCACGATATGTAGAAGATAGCCAATCCAGGCGTGTCTGCTGGAGTCTGGTCACATTCATGGACGAACTGATCTTCCGAGTCTTGCAGGGATCATCTAGGTACCAAGGTGGAGTATGTGCTTCTATTAACTCAGCCGACTTGTGGGGCCGGGGAGTGTGCCTATGGTCAGTTCTCAATAATGGTCCCACATGTGTGTGCAAACGCAATATGACGTGCACTCCACTCAGAGAGCGACGTGCCAGACCGACCGTCTAGGGTGCGACGCGAACGCGACGGGCGTGCTGTATACTCCGTATATGTGTACCGCCGTTTTCTTGAGGATTTGGTCCATGGCGCAATCCATGGATACAAAATTAGTATACTGTACTATTTAAAAGTCGAGGGTGGGGCTTTTCCTGTGCGGTAGGCGGGGTAGTTCCGCCTAGTTGGCTTGACAGAGACGCGAGAAGATAAGGAAGTAGGCTGCTACAAACGTAGGGCTGTGTGATTTGACAGTGAGTTACTGTTGGACAGGTGGGGCCCGGTGATTTGACTTGCCATTATCATTTTAACTGCGGCACTACGACCGGCTTGAGTCTCCCGATTCCTCACCACCTCCATACAGGTGCCTCTCCCGTGCTCCACCATGTAGAGGCTGGGTCTTGCTTGAGAGCCCACTCCTCCACTTTTTCGTTGCCTCTTTCCCCCACATATGCAAAAATGCCATGTAAAGCAGGCTTGTAGCCCACTATTGTACTTGATCCAACAAGTGCTAAGCCTACCACATAGGCATAAAGTCTGATGTGGCAAGTTAATTAATAAGAGAGAGAGTGTGTGGCCACCGCTATCGTGTTCAGATATGGAGAGGATGAGACAGTATGAAGAGAGCAACACTAGCAAGCATGCGGGGAGGCTCTTGCCTATATAGTGGATTACTAGTTTTCTTTTGTCTACCGGCCGGAGCCGGCTTGACCTCGGCAATGAATGTTGAGAAGTCTTCATGCACGTGCCCCGGAGGCGCAGTTGTCGTCATTCTGATCTGAAGCACCGGATTATAACATATAACACGAAAAATGCCACATGACAAGAAATCATAACCTCACAGCCCAAAGGAGACAAGATGAATCCTGACGGACAAACTAGACGAGGATCAAAGCTCAAATTAAAGATAAACTTGTAGAAAAGGGGTCCGTCGATAGATGTCCTAATTAACAAAGCCGGCTTGACCTAGATGGCAGCCGAGTAGTCTTCGTGCATGTGCCCCCAATGACTAGCCCAACTTAGTTGTCGCTGTTTAACCCTCGCAGTGATCCGAAGCACATGACACCTAAATTTGCGAGATGAAAAGAAACCTTTTTTAGATTTTCACCATAACTACAACCCTGTACAACACAGGCTGCACGATATGTAGATGATAGCCAATCCAGGCGTGTCTCCTGGAGTCTGGTCACATTCATGGACGAACTGATCTTCCGTGTCTTGCAGGGATCGTCTAGGTACCAAGGTGGAGTATGTGCTTCTGTTAACTCAGCCGACTTGCGGGGCCGGGGAGTGTGCCTATGGTCGGTTCTCAATTGCGGTCCCACATGTGTGTGCAAACGCAATATGACGCGCGCTCCATTCAGAGAGCGGCGTGCCAGACCGACCGTCTGGGGTGCGACGCGAATGGGACGGGCGTGCTGTATACTCCTTATATGTGTACCGCCGTTTTCTTGAGGCTTTGCTCCATGGCGCAATCCATAGATACAAAATTAGTATACTGTACTATTTAAAAGTCGAGGGCGGGGCTTTTCCCGTGCGGTAGGCGGGGCAGTTCCGCCTAGTCGGTTCGACGGAGACGCGAGAAGATGAGGGAGTAGGCTGCTGCAAATGTAGGGCTGTGTGATTTGACAGTGAGTTACTGCTAGACAGGTGGGGCCCGGTGATTTGACTTGTCATTATCATTTTAACTGCGGCACTACGACCGGCTTGAGTCTCCCGATTCCTGACCACCTCCATACAGGTGCCTCTCCCGATGCTCCACCATGTAGAGGCTGGGTCTTGCTTGAGAGCCCACTCCTCCAGTTTTTCCTTGCCTCTTTCCCCCACATATGCAAAGATGCCATGTAAAGCGGGCTTGTAGCCCACTATTGTACTTGATCCTACAGGTGCTAAGCCTTCCACATAGGCATAAAATCTGATGTGGCAAGTTAATTAATAAGAGAGAGAGTGTGTGGCCACCGCTGTCGTGTTTAGATCTGGAGAGGATGAGACAGTATGAAGAGAGCAACACTAGCAAGCATGCGGGGAGGCTCCTGCCTATATAGTGGATTACTAGTTTTCTTTTGTCTACAGGCCGGAGCCGGCTTGACCTCGGCAATGACTGTCGAGAAGTCTTCATGGACGTGGCCCGGAGGCACAGTTGTCGTCATTTTGATCCGAAGCACCGGATTATAACATATAACACGAAAAATGCCACATGACAAGAAATCATAACCTCACTGCCCAAAGGACATAAGATGAATCCTGATGGACAAACTAGACGAGGATCAAAGCTCAAATTAAAGATAAACTTGTAGAAAAGGGGTCCGTCGATAGATGTCCTAATTAACATAGCCGGCTTGACCTAGATGGCAGCCGAGTAGTCTTCGTGCATGTGCCCCCAATGACTTGCCCAACTCAGTTGCCATTGTTTAACCCTCGCAGTGATCCGAAGCACATGACACCTAATTTTGCGAGATGACAAGAAACCTTTTTTTAGATTTCTCACCGGAACTACAACCCTGTACAACACAGCCTGCATGATATGTAGACGATAGCCAATCTAGGCGTGTCTGCTGGAGTCTGGTCACATTCTTGGATGAACTGATCTTCTGTGTCTTGCAAGGATCGTCTAGGTACCAAGGTGGAGTGTGTGCTTCTATTAACTCAGCCGACTTGCGGGGACGGGGAGTGTGCCTATGGTCGGTTCTCAATTGCGCTCCCACATGTGTGTGCAAACGCAATATGAAGCACGCTCCATTCAGAGAGCGGCGTGCCAGACCGACCGTCTGGGGTGCGACGCGAACGCGACGGGCGTGCTGTATACTCTGTATATGTGTACCGCCGTTTTCTTGAGGCTTTGCTCCATGGCGCAATCCATGGATACAAAATTAGTATACTGTACTATTTAAGAGTCGAGGGCGGGGCTTTTCCCGTGTGGTAGGCGGGGAAGTTCTGCCTAGTCGGTTCGACAGAGACACGAGAAGATGAGGGAGTACGCTGCTGCAAACGTAGTGCTGTGTGATTTGACAGTGAGTTACTTCTGGACAGGTGGGGCCCGGTGATTTGACTTTCCATTTTCATTTTAACTGCGGCACTACGACCGGCTTGAGTCTCCCTATTCCTGACCACCTCCATAAAGGTGCCTCTCCCGATGCTCCACCATGTAGAGGTTGGCTCTTGCTTGAGAGCCCACTCCTCCATTTTTCCTTGCGTCTTCCCCCACATATGCAAAAATGCCATGTAAAGCGGGCTTGTAGCCCACTATTGTACTTGATCCTACAGGTGCTAAGCCTGCCACATAGGCATAAAGTCTGATGTGGCAAGTTAATTAAGAAGAGAGAGACTAGTTTGGTGACCCCGGGAAGAAACGGTGCTAAGCATGTGTACCTAGATGAAGCAAACTTAGCAATAAAAAACTAAGCACCTATGCATTGGGGACTTGAGTTGCTAAGCCATTTAATGCCCATGGCACCTCATCTAAGCACCATTTCATTGGAAGAGGTCACTCCTTGGCAAATGCAATCAATACTACGAAGAAAGAGATAGAGAGAAGTAAACAAAAAATACTCTTATATCCAACCTTATAGATAACCTTGTAGTATGAGTGACTAAGTGATGACTATGTATGACATGCCAACATCAGATATCCTAATGCACCGTGTTAAATCTCCAAGGGCGCGACCGCGCGAGCGAGGCGACGGTCATGGTAGGCGCGACCATGATATGGGCTGCTGGCAGCCCTTGGATCTGAGATCGAACGGTCGCATGCTAAGTTGCTGAAAATTTGCAGAATAACCCTTCAGGATAGGATATTCACCCATAGGTCTAGAATCACACCATGCAACCATTCGATCTCAGATTCAAGGGCTCTCAGACGCCCGTATTATGGGAGAATGGAAAGCTTTGTATCACCTGTAATTTTCCCGACGCTTGACATGACATTGAAAGCCATTTAATTGGGCGTCGAGTAGACATCACATCTAATTGGGCCCCCATAGTACTGTGCATGAATCCATTTATCCACCAGGAAAGCCACTACCCTGCCATTCGCAGTGCCCCTCCACTCAACATTTTTACAATCGATAAACCGCTCCTAGTCGTCCCGTCCTTTCACATTACGGCAGTTCCACTAATCCTAACCCTCCTCCCAAATCCATGGCGTCCCAAATCTCCATGATCGGCGGTGAGTACAAGGATAGAACCATCACCGGTGATGATTTTGACGTCATCTACACCCGTTCTTCCGCAACGATGAAAGAATGCCTTGCTCGCTTGAAACGCATGTTCGAAAACTCAAATGATGAGTGTTTCGCTGGGCTGGATGTTGAGTACACCATAGTCTTGGGAAGCGAGAAGAAACTAAAGGAGGCAGAGAAGAAGATGCCCGCCGTGATCCAGGTTTGCGTGCATGACTTATCCTTGGTCTACCACATATGCCATGCCGACGTTGAGTGCAAGGAATTTAAAAAGTTCCTCAAGGGCGGCCGAGTCAAATTCGTTACTGTAGACTTTAGGAACGACAAGGAAATCCTGGGTCGGATAGGCCTCGTTGTAGGAGACCCCTTCGACCTCCAGAAGGAAGGGCTGGTGCCCTCCCTTGATCAGCCTTCAATGCTGACCCTAGCAGGAGCCATGGTTCATCCTTCGTACGGTATACTAGAGAAACCTCCGTACACGTTTCATCGTCATGCATGGCAGTGGAATGTACTAGATATGGACCACATCCACTACGGTGCAATGGATGGCTACCTTTGTTTCAATATCTACAAGGGTTGGATGAAGAGCAAGAGCCAAGTGTGCAGTTCAAGAAGAGAAGTATCGGCCAAGAGGAAGAGGGACAAGGACGAATTCGAGGACGTGGACGAGGACTCTGAGTAAGGTGGCAGTGTTGTTGCTCATGGTGATTCTAATGCAGTGTCTACCAGATTAGTTGCTTAGTTTAATTTCTGTTGTGCTTAATTTTATTTGAGGGGTGTGTTGTGCTGAGCCCCCCAACAGAACTATGTTATGTTTCTTCTCGTTATATTTCGTACATTTCATCTTTTAGTTGGTATAGTACTACCACTCGTTTCTTGACATTATATACATACAATATATATGGCCAACATCATATAGCCAGCAGTTTAGTTGTCAAAGAATTTCAGGGTGCTTAGTTTTATTTGAGGGGTGTGTTGTGCTGGACACCATTAACTTATCATTGTTAGAATCGGCTTATTTTTGTCATGTAACATAGTCAACGGGGTTTGACGCGAAAATAACAATGTCTAATGGCATTTCTAAGAAAACATCTAACTTAATGATAGTATTTTTAGATATCTAATTGCATTTTTGAGCAGGCATCTCACGGATCGATGGCATTTTTTGAGTAGTTGTAACTTCTAATGGAAAAACTGATTAGTGATACACAACTAGTGGCATAAATAATAAGAACCCAAGAATTAAATAGGGCTAATTTCTTTATTTCTTTATACCTTTGTGTGTGAAACAATATACACTGCCTACCACCAGATTTTCTTTATAGAGGCAACATAAAACTATATGAGTGCCCTATTGAATTTTGGAATTATTCTGGGTTCGTTTGGCCTTTTTTATACATTAATTGAGTTTATGGTCATTTAATGTGCATAATTCAAATTTGAAAAACAAGCACATGCTCCCGTGCACCAAAGTTGACTGAAAAATCACATATGTGTCCTCGGGTGAATTTCTAGGTCCCATGCAAGAAATGGGAATGAATTTCAAACATTTGGGCATCGTGGTTCGGCCGAGAACATTGAGAAGCTTGGTTTCAAAATTCTTGTAAATCCAAAACACGCCTAAAAATCATGAAACTTGGCATGGTGTCATGTCATGGTACTACCATGCTGTGGTAAAAAAATGCCGAATAGGAACAAGTTTTGGTATAAGTTTCTTGCAAACCGGAGCTTCTCTCAAGAAGGCTCGTGGTTCTGAGAGGGAACGTGTCACCTTTGTGTGCATAACTCAAATTTTAAATACAAGCACATGCTCCACTGCACCAAAGCTGGTTGAAAAATCACATGTGTGTCCTCGGGTAAATTTCTAGGTCCCATGCCAAAAATGGGAATGAAATTGAAACATCTGGGCATAATGGCTCGACTGGAAACATTGAGAAACTTGGTTTTTTAATTCCTGTAAATCCGAAACACAGATGAAAATCATGAAACTTGGCTTGGTGCCATGACATGGCACCAACATGCTGTGGTAATTTTGTTGTCCGATTTATGAAGGCGCACACATTAACAATCAACAAAGTCATTTTGGAACAAGTGTTGTCACGTTACAATCGGAAACACAAGTATTATTGAAACCATGGGCGTTCTATTTACCATTTACGTGCCGCCATGCGTCCCCTTTTTTATTAGCTAGGAGGCGCCATGCAGGGTAGCTATTTGAGTACGGGAGGCGTGCGATCAGACCCCTGCACGTGCTTATTGGGAGGAGGGCCCTTTGACCTCCATCTGCCGTCCACCTCTCTCCCAAGGTGCCATTAATGGCGCACAAGCCTCTGTTTAATGCCGTGGCAATGTCTCACTCGACTGAGATTTAAGAGAGAAAAAAGAAAATCTAAAAAGAAAAATTTTGCATGGATCTTGATGTAAGACCCGACGGACCTATATAGCATCTACTGCGACTTATAGCAAGACTGATGAATATATATAAGGACGATGAGAGTGGATAATAATTGTCTTACATAATTAGGAAGATAATTTAAAAAGCCACATGTGGCTACACCCGAAATACACAAGGGCAAAAGAAGAAGGAAGACACATACAACGATCTGGCTCGCTGATCTCTACTTTGTTTACGCGCTACCGGTCGCGGAGACTAGTTCTCGCAGTGGGCGATGATCTCTTTCATCAGTTTCATGTCCTTAATACGTTGTTTGGCAGCATCCATGGATTCCTCCACCAGCCTGTTGCGCTCGATGCGGAGTATGGCATTCACATCCGTAAGTTTCTTGATGATGACGCCTGTTCCTCTACAACACGGCAGCGGTCTCCTCCTCCTGCTTCGCCCTTCTGGCGATCTTTGCCCCCAGCAGGTCGCGCTTGCCTCGTAGCTTCGCATTGCCCTCCCCGAGTTGCCGGATGATGCCCGTAGCCTCATCCTGCATCCTCGCCCAGCCGGAGATCTGATCCATCTGGCTATGGACTATCGCATGCATGCGCCTGTAAGAGTCCTCGCCTGCCCGCGAGAAATTTTCCCAGGCCGCCACGGCGCGGTAGGACATCTCTGCTGCTTCCGCGGCGTGGCCGGACCAGTCTGCTACATTGATGGCGCGGCGGGACCTCTGTGCTGCTACTGCTGCGCGGCTGGACATGTCGGCTGCTTTCACGGCGAGGTGGGACATCTCTCGTGCTTCCTCTTCCATGCTCACCTCTCCCTGGTGGAAATCTCTCGACCGAGAACTCATGCTGGCTATGGCTTGATTGTTTCTTGTGGATGAGGAGTTGAGGAGGAATGTGCAGTCATCTTAGCATAGTAGTATTTATAACCGAGTACTACTAATATGCTCCTAAGTGGGAAACCGTTGTACCATCACTGCTCCCTAGGCCGATGCCACCCAAATACAGTTGTACTCTGAGAAGAGGTGCACGCACGCACTCGTCCTCTCTCACACACGCATCTATAGCTACGAATTGTAGTGTTCTCAACCATCCGATTGGCTCTATCATAGGTTTCACATTGCTCCTTGGCCTTGAGATTGAGATATTTTAAACGCGGAGGCTAAGATGGAGGCGCGAGGTTTTGGTTAATGTGCGGTCCGCACACGGCACCAACACGATACGAGCTTCGTCTGTCTAGTGCGCATGCAGTCGGGTGAGCTGTCCAAGTATAGACACAACCAGGCCCTCATTGGTATCCGCGCCTCGACTTTGGCTGGTCATAGTGGAGAGTAACATAGACCAGTTACTAGTTTTGCTCCATGGCGCAATCCATCGATACTACTACTGTACAAATGTATACATTTTTTAAAAGGCTAGAGGGCGGGGCAGTCTAGCTTGGTCCTCTTCACGAGAGGCGAGGGCCTTTGTGATTTGATGGCTCATTACTGCTGGAAGGTGGGGCCTTGTGATTTGGCTGCTCGTATAAATGTGCCGAAGACCTAAGGAGGAGCAAAGAACCGTGCGGTATACTCAAGTTTTCCACTGGAGTAGTACGACGGAGGAGCATGAAACACGGCAGCCCAGTGCCATATCCTCTACTCTCTACTCTTATTATATATTACTAGCAAAAGGCATTGTTCTATTGGCAATAAAGAATGATCTAATTTGCTAGTCATCTCATTTTTAGCATTGTTCTATTAATGCCTCGCAGAGAAGGTGACACGTGCGGAGAAACACCCGAAGAAAAATAAGAAACACAGGAGCAAAAGAAGAAGGAGAAATGGGAATGAAATTCAAACATCTGGGCATCATGGCTTGGCTAGAAACATTGAGAAACTTGGTTTTTTAATTCCTGTAAATCCGAAACACGCATGAAAATCATAAAACTTGGCTTGGTGCCATGACATGGCACCAACATGCTGTATTAATTGACCATCAATGAAGTGAAGGACTTTACACGCGTCAAATAATCACATGGGGTGGATCTTGGTACAAAATTGCGTCCGCCCGTGTACCCGCATGTGCGTGTGAGGGAATGAGTGCTTGCGTGGCGTGCGTGCACATCTTCGCCTCGTGCATGTACCGCCAGTGTGGCTCAGGAAGGACGAGTACATTCTTCTGGAACCATCATCACATCATTGTGATCAATCCACACAAGGATGTCGCGACAACGCCTCCACATGTGCCACGTGCCCACGTGGCTTCTTGAACGGTAAGAGAGACACTGTGTAGCATGCCATTGCGTTTTGCACATACCCGAAGTACTAGTAAGGTACATGTGCATTGCACGGGTCAGATTTTTGCAACCAAATTACGAATAAATACCACACTGTAGCATGTAAGCTCTGAGTCATATATGCCTGATGTAGACCTTCGTTTAATTCTTATAGTTCGTCTCATTCAAAATCAATTAGTTTTTACAAAAAACCTAGGGCCTTTTAATTCATAGGATTTCCAAAACGCGGGAATAGGAAGAACATGGGATTAGAGTGGAATGTCGTCTTGAATCCTACAAGATGATACGAGTGTTTGATTGTGCATAGAAAAAATGCAGAATTCTTTCAAAGAGGTTTGAGTGGATGGGATGTTTCCTATGAAATCTAGTGCAAATGAATCATATGGAAAAATTCCTATGGTTTACAATCATACGAATCAAACAACCAAGATAGGAAAAATTCCTAAGGATTAGAATCCTCCAAAATTCCTTCGAGAATCCTTTGAATCAAAGAAGCCCTTAATCTATTTTATGATTCATGGAATTATGCGTTGTAAAGCATAAAGTACAAACAAATAATGGCAATTCAACTAGAAAAAAAGTTTGGGCAGTTACGATACGAAAGATTCTAGAACAAAGGAGAACCACTGTTGTTTTGAGATTTGTGCATTATGCTTAAGTTCAACCATGGGGTCTGCTAGATTGTACATGTGGCAAAATCCGGTGGGGGCTAGAAGATGGTGCGAGGGGTCGAGTGGAGGGAGACTATGAAGGAGTGCACAATTGCGAGATCGATATTTAGAGAGAGGGGGCGAGAACGTGCGCTGTTGCACGTAGTGGCGGAGCCATGAAAAATGTCCCATGAGCTAGGGTGCCAAGCATTGCTAATCCTTTTCAAGGAGGGCCAATTCATCAACTTAAACCATTTTTACCAGCAATTGTCTAATGATCACATTCATATTAGCCTCGATATATAGTGATGTTAGGGGGGCAGGGCCCTTGCTGCCCCTGTCTTGGCCATTGTGCACGCGTTTGAGAGATGAAGCGGAAGGCATGGATGATGAGAGGGGGCGTTGGATATATAATTAATGTGGGTGTATTAGCTATATATGTAATCCTATATAGAGAGGTATAGATTGATCGATGTGGATGTGGGAAAGAGGGTGAGACCTCACTAGATATATAGATTGATCGGTTTATGTGGAAAACTATGAAAGACCTAGCTATACACACACACATAGAGGAACATCGATCCTTGCGCATGCACGTCAGAGATAAAGAATGCCCAATATGATGGAGAGGGGGATATGTGTGTGTGCCTTCATGGGAGACCGGACTGAAGAAAAATATTACATGTGTAAGATGGATAATGCCGACTGGTAGTGTGTGTGCATGCATGCATGAGAGAAAGTTAGTGGTACAATTATAAAGAGAAGACCAATGTGTGGGTGTAAAAGACTAGGTGTGGTCATAATCAATGTAAAGTTGAATTAAAATATTTGAATAAGAGATCATGATGTTTGAAACCCATGCATGCATGAATATAACAGAGATCTACACGCTGTGGTTTGGAAACGAGCATGTTGCAATGTATACACATTGAACAAGGTCAAATTGGTTTAAATTTGAGATACCGATGGCAGGCATCGTTTGGCCACTTTGCATCCGTGCATGGACGAACTATTCTAGTTGGGGTGATGGGTAGCTTTCGCATCACATATCTATATCTATACACCTATATATATTATATTATATATTTTTTATATAGTATGCGGATAATTTTAACTTTGAAAGATGGTCATTGGATGAGGCCAATCCGATGGTGCAGAGCTGGCAAATTTGAGCACTAATGGCCGTTGGATATCATCTAGATTCCACCAGATTTTGCCACATCTACAATTTAGAAGACTCTATAGTTGAACTTAAGCATAATGCACAAACCTCAGAACACAAGCACTTCGTCTTTGTTCTAGAATCTTCCGTATCATAATTGCCCAAATGTTTTTCTACATGATTTGTTTTTACTTTCTGCCTTACAATGCACAATTCCATGAATCTTAAAATAGATTAGCTCTCTTATAAAAACTAGATGAATTTGAATGAAATGGACTATAAGAATTAAACGAAGATCTACATCATGCATATAAGACTCAAAGCTTACATGCTATAATGTGGTATTTATTCATAATTTGGTTGCCAAATGTCATGCGTGTAATGCACGTATACCTTACTAGTCTAAATGGTGTCTCTGTGTGTGTGTGTGTGTGTTGTGCATGTTAAACACATTGTACGTAGTATATCATAGTAGTCTAAATTGTCATTTATTTGGTACACATTAAGCTTGTTCTCCCGAAATTTCAAGCCGCGCCTTGTTATGCCGAAATTTCAAGCTAGCGTCTCTGTCTATCATGCTGCGAAACTCCCGCCTCTTCAACCCGCGCCTTGTTACCCGAAATATTTAAGATATATCTTTGTCTCGCTGTGCTCCGACAACTCCCTCCATCTCAACCCGCGCCTTGCTATTCCAAAATTACAACGCGCGCGAAAACTCCCACCTCCTGTGAAATCCCGACACGCAAAATGCCACCCCTGAACCGAAAGAACCGCCTCAAATCGGTGGGGGTACTTTCGTAACATACCCCACATTTGAGATAAGTGCGTCCCTAAGCCATGGTTCCCCACTCCCATCCCATTCGCCCACCCATTCGTACACCGAGACCGGCAAAACCCGCGAAGCCCCACACCCTCCTCTGTCCGCCACCTAGCCGGAGCCTCTTCCCCGACGATGTCGTCCATAGCAACACCTCGACGTCCCTCATCCATCGTACCGGATGAGGATCCGTCGTTGATCTGGTCGTCTCGCCGGTTCAGCCACCCCGTCCTCCACCTCCAAGGAGCTGCCCCGATGTTCCCCTCGTCTTTCGAGCCACCTCCATTCCAACACCGACGTCTTCACCTGCACCACCGGAAGAGCATCATCCTCACCGTTTCCTCGGATGAAGCTGTGGCCTAATTGGCGCCACCAAAGAGGTTGTACACTAATCGTCGCACTTTCTTCTTGATTCGATCTCACGGTGCTGCCGACGCTCGGTCCCGAGCCGACACAGCGCGACTCCATCCACGCCGGCATCGCCAGCCACTTCCTCCACGATGTCGCTCCCTTGGCGACGACGTCCACATCAGTAGGAGCTGTTGCTGCTTTAGCTCTCGCTCACGCTACTGTTGTGCTCTTGCTCTCGGTCCCTTAATCACCCAATCATGCTAAGATCGACATGGCTTCGCCAAAGAGGTTGTACACTTCTTGTGGTTTGACTTAATCTCAACATGCTTCTTTGCATCCTGTGATCTTCCAATTCTTGTGAACCAAACACCCAGATTGGCAGAAATCCTGTGTTTTTAAATTCTCTGTTTTGCACGTGCATTCCTATCCTATTCCTATCTATTTCCTATCCCTGCATTGTTAGAATCCTCAAATTCAAACGATCCCTTACATAATTACTTCTGTTACAGATATGTGTCAAAGAAAACCTTGTGTGGTTTGTCCTGCTCCTGCGGTGCTGTGTTCCACCCCAGCTCAGCTGCTCCAACGATGGAAGGGTTCACCACAGCAGGGATCCGCTCTCCAGACTGTCTTTCGCCGCCTCAGATCTTCTTCCCCACCGCTGGTAGCCAAGACAACTACATTACCATCATCAACTGAGCAGATGACCTTGAGGACTACACGGGTCCGCAAGAGAGGCCACACTCTTCCATGTTTGCTTACGTTATGCATCGCTTAATATGATGACATGCTACTTTATCGTCGTATTCACCTATTAGACTCCGACTCAGGTCCAAACTTATGCTGAAACTTGAGTTTTTAAATGGTTGTGGGGTACATATTAGGGCAGCAATCAGTACTATCTGTCTACTATCTGGTTAATCTCGGGTGTCTACTATGAGTTTCATGTTGGGTGAAAACAAACATTAAAGGAGCCATTATCTGTATTTTTTAACTAAAGCTATTATCTGCATGCTATCATTTGTTTTGGGTCTATCCACAGTTTGCTACCATCACTCTGGATTTGTGCATGCACTCCTTACATAATCTCACTATGGGTCTATCCACAGGTCGCACTCTATCAGTTTTATTCATATGCATGTCAGTTATTGTACACAATGGAACTGAACATGTAGAGCAAAAGAGACGAGCCTTGCGTGGTAATAAAATTTCATGCAGATGTCGCTCCATGGTGGGCGCAAAGGCAGCCCCCCTCCACCCATTTCAGATCGTATCAAGTGGAAGATAATTGTTCCGAGGGGGATTCAGAAGCAGAAGACCACTCCTATTTACCCCATGAGGTCTTCGCTCTAACTTGGCATGCTGATGTTGGTAATATCATGCATATGGTGCCTTGCATTGCTTACTATATACATCAAAGATGTCATCTGCTTAGTTTAGACATGCTTTGTGTCAATGCCATTTGTTTAGTTTCTTTATCGTATATGTGAATCATGCAATGCTTTCTTGTTTAGCCAGGCATCATATATGTGAATTTTTCAATGCCACCCTGGTTAGCCAGTCATCTTATATGTGAATTATATCATGACATCATTTTTTTATTACGTGTTAAATTTGTCAACAATTTTAGTACATTCAATTACTCTTCCTATGCATCAGCCATTCGGCATGGTCATGGAAAAATCTGGAGTGGAAACAAGGTCTTGCTGGTTACAGATAGCTCCTCAGAGGAGGATTCAGAGACAGATGACCAGTCCTATCCCCCCCCCCCGAGGTGCATGCTCAAACTTTGCAGGGTTATGATGCTCATATCGTGTGTATGGTATCTTGCATTGCTATGTCATTTGCTTAGTTTAGACATGCTTTGTGTGAATGCCACATGTTTAGTGTCTAATTACCATATATGTGAATTATGCAATGCCATCTTATTGCAAGACATTATATATGTGATTTATGCGATGTTATCTTGTTGCAAGGCATTATATATGTGAATTATGCAATGCCATGCTGTTTAGCCAAGCGTCATATATGTGAATTATATCATGCCGTCCTTTTTTTGTATTTCTCATTGCTTTTGTCGACAATGTTTGTATATTCAACTGCTCTTCCTATGCATCAGCCATTTGAATTGGTGATGGAGAAATCTGGAGTGAAAACAAGGTCTTCAAAGCAGACAATGCTACCTGGTGAAGCAGATATCTTGCTGGTTACAGATAGCTCTTCAGAGGAGGATTCAGAGGCAGATGACCAGTCCTATTATCCCCCTAAGGTGTATGCTCAAACTTGGCAGGGTTATATTACTCATATCATGCATATGTTGTATTGCAATGCTTAGTTTTTACATCATATACACGATATTGAATGCCATCTCCTTAGTTAACACATCATATATGCGATTGCCCTCTGCTCACTTCCTTAGTATATAAATCATATATTTGAATTATATCATGCCATGATGTTTACATAGACAGCATGTATCTGAATTATGGCATGCCAACCCATTTTCTAAAGACATAATATAGTTATATCATCTCATCTTGTTTACATAGTCATCATATTTTGAATTATGTCATTCTATCCATGAATTATATCATGCCATCATGTTTCCATCAACGACATGTTTGTGATTTATGGCATGCCAACCACTTTAATAGACACATCGTACAGTTATATCATGTCATCCTGTTTACATAGTCATCATATTTTGAAGTATGTCATTCTATCCTGTTCAGTTAGCCATCATACATGTGAAATTGTGTCATGCTATCCTGTTTAATTAGCCATCATATATGTGAAATTATGTCCTGCTATTCTGTTTGGTTAGACAACATAAATGTCAATTATTCCATGCCCTATTTTCTTCCCTACTATCCATTGCACCTGTCTATCTTACAATGTCTGTACATTCAATTACTTTTCTTGTTTATCAGTCATTTCAATTGGAGGGGGTGATGGCAGTATCTGTGGGAGTAAAAACATGGTCTTCAGAAAAGATCTTGCTACCTGTCGATGGAGATAGAACCACAGTTGTAGTTTCCCAAGAACCAGCCCCACCACACATAACCCAGACTCACGCAGATTGTACCCCTACCTAGTTGGACAGAGAACCAGCTACACCCCTTCTAACCCCAACCCCAGCAGATAGTAACCCAGTTCCCGTTGACACAACACCGTATCCACCATAGAGCACCCAAACACGAGCAGTTAGTAAGGCAACTACAGTGCCCAAAGCACGAGGACCACCACTCCGAACCCCAAGTCAATGCTGAAATCATAAGAAGAATTGTTCTCAGGTCAGGTTCTGTAGCTATGGTTCATACTACTTTACTCTTGCATCACTGTATTTACTCATACCAACTAATTTCAAATTTTAAGGATGCAATTAAAACTCCAATGGCGCAAGAGGTATGTTTTAAACCTGTTTCTTTAACGTGTTTGCTGTTGTAACTTGCTCTATGTTGAATTCAGTTTCAATTGAATAAACAATTATATTCTCATGCCATGCACCTTACAAGTGTTGTTATTACTGTGTAGTTTCCCACACTTATATTTTGTCTAAGCTGCTTTGACTTAAATAGATAAGATTTGAACTGTATCTATCTTGATTTGGCAACATAAACTAGAATGATATAGACCATACAACGACCATACTACATAGATATATGTTTGTTTCATGCTGTTATCCTGTCCACCTTACTACTAAACTAGTTTACCAAAACGAGTTTCATATACTACATTGTAAACCTGTGATGTGTTTGTTTGTTTCTCTTTTAGAATGCGGATAAAATATTGGAGAAGAGTACCCCGTTATGCAATGGTACAGGAAGTAATGCAGATAAGGTTCAAGATAGTGAGACACCCTGTTGGTCTCTAAGAAAGCTGATAAAAACTATATTGAAAACACTGAAACAACCCCAAAGTCATGTCTTGATGTAGTGTTTGAGTTACTGGCTACTACTGCTGGCACCATCTCTTCGAACTTGCCGCCTGAATTAGGCTTCTTGAGTCTCAACTTCAAGTTGAAAGACATCGATTAGATGTTATGCGACAGGAAGCCGAAGGACTGAGGAAGTCCATGTAGAATTCAGATGCATACTTTCTGGTGCAACAGCAAGTGCTGGAGGATTTAAGTGCCAAACAAGAGAAAGTTAATAAGCTTGCTAAGCATCTTGCCAGCGTTATGGGTACCCAGGATATTGTTTCTTGAGCTCTTCTGAAGTGGTTTCAGTTCTGGACTTGTTTTGCTGCAGCGTTTATATGCTGCTTTGTTCCCTATATTTGCACTCGTGGAGAAATTTCATGCCCAGTGGATGTAATATGTGTAATAGCCGTGATAGCCTACCGTATGTTGCTTGCCTATTTATTTCCTTATTGTCTTGTTTATTTGTTTTCTTGTAGTTAGTGCAGTTCTTTTTCCGTGGTTTGCTACTGGCCGCAATAGCCTATTTTTTAAAACTAGGCCACATTAACCATGGGCTACATATTTACTGTACTTAACATGGGCCTCCTACGGGTCGTAGAAACGATGGGCCTTCTAAGGGTCATAGAAACAATGGGCCTTCTACAGGGCGTAGAAACAATGGGCCTTATACGGGCTGTAGACACAATGGGCCTTCTACGGGCCGTATCATCAATGGGCCTTCTACGGGCCGTATGACCGGTTGGCCAAACATGGGCCAATAACAGACCACATTATGGCCGTAAATAGGCTAGAGTTGAAATCATCCGTTCATGGGCTGACCATAACGGGCCGTCGTTAATCGGCCGTATTTGATGACGCTATGAAAACGGCCCAACGTATTAACAGGCCACAAACGGGCCGACTGTAACCATGGGCTAAATTTGGCCCACAAGCAGCAAATGAGAGTAACGGGCCGAAAATAAATGAATGCTGGAAATGAGCCCAAGAATAAATGGGCCGTGAGAAGGCAGAAAGATAACATGGGCTGGAAACGACCCAACGGTATAATGGGCCGTTAATGGGTATAAAGTGATACACTGTTCATTACAGGCCAGTTTTACCACGGGCCGTTAATAGGCCGAGGTTACTAAGGGCCTCATATGGGCCGAAAGACGTCATGGGCCATACATGGGCTGGAAGTTAAAATGGGCTGGAATTATATTGGACGGCCAGATGACGCTACTGGGCCTAATTCGGATAGGCCGTAAACTGGCCCTGGGTTAGCGGGCTGTAAATGGGCTATATGCGAACAGGCCGTTAACATGCTTGTCGTGGGCCAGCCCGCCACCTTTTGACCAAGTCAAATGGGTCGGCCTTTTCACAGGAATGGGCCTCTGTTGGGCTGTGGCACGTGTCGATGTATCATAGGTGCTTTGGGTCCAATGAGTGGATGACATCTGTCCCAGCGGCGAGCCGACACGTGTTCCCTCCAGCCAATGATGATTTTACACGTGGAAAATTCCCATTGGCCGGGGCTGTTAACGGGTTATCGGATCCAAAACCGGACATGATAGTTTAACGGTGTTGCGTTACGGTGGATGCCACGTGTCGGTCACCCTTGATGAAAGCACTTCTGTGATGCGCGATTTATCGTCATGGAAGTGGACACTTCCGCTATGATAATTTTGGTAATGTCATGGAACACTTCTATGACAGCACATGTATGACTATCTTGATTCTGTCATAAATTTGTCATGGATGTACATGCATGACAGAAAATGTGACCTACTGTGACAAACACGTATCATCACGGAAGTGTATTTTTTTGTAGTGAATACTTACAATACTGAACCAGGGAGAAGGTGTTGGCGCTAGTACACTAGTATCCATCCCGGATACCCTGCAACAGATGTTGGAATAGGTCTGGAGAGTGCGACCATGCGAGACAACACCTGCTTCCTTAGTAACATCAGCAGTGCCCTGCATACAGACAACAAGAGGTGATCCATCGGAATAAGTTGCCAGGCGCCACTGAGTATATGGGTCCTGCTCGTCCTCATGCTCGTAAAAATTTTCAAGTATAGGTGGTGGAATGTTCACAGGACCTTGGATACACAAGAAGGTTAATTAGTAATGGGAAACTAACTAACCCACATGCATGTGGATGAAACAATTATAATTATGGTGGAAGACAAACTTACCGAAATATCCATCGAGGCGTGGAAGTAAGGATGGCAACAAGCTTGTCGAAGATAGCAACAACTTCATAGTTTGTGTAATCCCAAGAGCGGTTGGGAACTCGACAAATTTCTATCTTTCGTAGGCAACAGTCAGCATGATCGTATTTGATCTCATGTAGAATAGCAATGTACTCAACCTCTGGGCAGTCATCTGACATTTTTGGAAGTGGAACCCGGTGACAAGTGTACACATTCACAAGTTCCCACTCGGAGTTGTACCCAATATAAACAACCCAATCTCTATTTGCGCCTGCCCAAGCCTTGCCCTCAAGCGATGGCATCTTAACATCATACGTATCATTATCAAGCGACATCAACTTACACAAGGCGAGGCTTCCCTCATCGCCGCGCTAGTCAGCAAGGTCACGGCGAGGAAGATAGGGGAGATCAAACCGATCCTGGACCCTTGGGTTCTTTGTAATGATGTTATTAGTTGAGTCGAGAATGGTCTTGAACGAACCTGCCATGCTAGCCGAGGTGATGACGACACACCGATCAATGAGTTCCTCGACCGCGTCATCATTTAGATTGGGGCAAGAATAACGGGGTCGTTTCCGGCCTATTCCCTCCATGGAGAAGACGATCGAACAATGGAAGAAGGAAGGGTGAAGGCAAATGGAGGAGGGAGGAAGAGCTAGCGTGTGGAAATAGTTCGAAATCGAGAGGGAAAGGCGAAGAGTCGGTGGATGGTTGCCACGGTACACGAAGAGGCGCCTGGGGAGCGAACGGTTGCCACAGAGGTCACACACCGACGACAAGGGCCAAGTGAACCGCATGTGTATATCTCACACACCTTGATCTGGCTGACCGTTTCTTTTGTGTTGCCCAATCACAAATAGTTCATCCGAGTGAACCGTATGCTGTATATCGCACACACCTTCATCTGGCTGCCCATTTCTTTTGTGTTTCCTAATCACAAACAGTTCATCTGAGTGAATCGTATGCTGTGTATCGCACACACCTTCATCTAGCTGCCCGTTTCTTTTATTCCTCCTCATCGCAAACAATTAATTGAACTGAACCGTATGCCCTTCATCGCACACGCAACTAAAATCTGAACGGTGTTTGATGCATCCGTTATCGCAAACATTTTATACATTTCTGACGGTTTTCATACACCACCGTTTGCGATTATTGGATCGCACACAGTTTCTCGAAGGGTCTCTGATCGTAGTGTTGCGTTAGCAGCATCCCGCAGTAGTGAATACTACGAAATGTAGCAATTGTTGGACCAAAGTGTTAACTGAACATTACATTTCAGAGGACCAAACTGTTAACTAAACATCAGATTGTATATTAACATTACAGAGGACAAATCACTAGAAGGCACTGGCGGTGGCCTCGAGAAAACACCACGAATTGTATTTTAAAGTAGACAACCTTGTGGCGGTGTCGATGGTGGCCTCGAAGACGAGGTGCTCCTCCAAGATATGGCAGTCGACACACATGGCAGCCATAGCGACCTCCTGCGCGCATGTGGCCGCATGCTACTGAGCTCCATGTTATACTACGTGCAAAATGGCTGTGGGCGGCGCTTTGGAGGAGGGGGACAGTGATTTCGGTGGAAGGTGTCGCACCATCGGTCAGGGCATGTGGGACGGGAAAGGAGGAGGATTGTGTGGGTGGGGTGTGGATTACCTGACCATATTGACGAGGCTGCGTAGCAAGAAGAAGGGTCGGCCACGAGGAGGTCGTGCAGCAAGAAGAAGGGTCATCGGCGAGGAGGCGGCGCTACAAGAAGAAGGGTCGCTAGCGAGGAGGCGGCACTGCAAGAAGAAGGGTAGCCGGCGAGGAGGCGGCGCTGCAAGAAGAAGGGTCGCCGATGAGGAGGCTGAGCTGCCAGTAAGCAGCAGTGAAGGTTTGAACTTGGAAAGCAAGGAGGAATAGTGGAAATGTTGCTTCTAGTGGGAGGGAGGGGCGGGGAGATAGATATTTCCGCGATGGCAAAAAGATTTCGCTCGGTGCCGCGAGAAACTGGCGCGCAAGTGTGGTTCAAGCGGGGGTGGTGGACTGTAGACGACAAAGCTTCCTGCGTAAGCCAAACAAGATGGTGCGCCAAGATATTTTATATCACATCCCACATGATTCTTTCTAGTAAATTGTTTGTGGTATACCTGATTTTTTTCATTATGTTTTGAAAGACAAAATGGTGTTATGGAGGGAAAGGATGGTGTTTCAATTGCTAGAAAATTTACGTGCATTGAACATGTAACTAGTACATGAGTGTCGTGTTTAAATTTGGAGTTATTCCGGGTTTGTTTGGCATTTTTATGCATTAATTGAGTTTCTGGGCATTTAATGTGCATAATTCAAATTAGAACTACAAGCACATCCACCAATGCACCAAAGTTTGTTGAAAAATCACATGTGTGTCTTTGGGTGAATTTATAGGTCCCATGCAAGAAATGGGAATGAAATTCAAACATGTCGGCGTCGTGGCTCGGCCGGAATGATTGAGAAACTTGGTTTTTTATTCATGTAAATCCAAAACACGCCTGAAAATCATGAAACTTGGCATGGTGTCATGACATGGCACCAACATGCTGTGGTAAATTTCTTGGCCAAATTGGGACAAGCTTTGGTGTAAGCTTCTTGCAAACCGGAGCTTCCATCAAGAAGGCTCGTGATTCTGAGAGGGAACTTGTCACCTCCGTGTGCGAAATGACATATGTACACTACATTCTCCTGCCTTAATTGTTTTACACATGCAGATTAGACAAAATAGAAGTATCGTGCTAAATTTTGGAATTATTCTGGGTTCGTTTGGCTTTTTTTATACATTAATTGAGTTTCTGCGCATTTAATGTGCATAATTCAAATTTGAACTACAAGAACATGCTCCAGTTCACCAAAGTTGGTTGAAAAATCACATGTGTGTCCATGGGTGAAGTTCTAGGTCCCATGAAAGAAATGAGAATGAAATTCAAACATCTGGGCGTCGTGGCTCAGCCGGAAAGATTGAGAAACTTGGTTTTTTAATTCCTGTAAATCCAAAACACGCCTGAAAATCATGAAACTTGGCATGGTGTCATGACATGGCACCAACATGCTGCGGTAAATTTTTTGGCCGAATTGGGACAAGCTTTGGTGTAAGCTTCTTGCAAACCGGATCATCCCTCAAGAAGGCTCGTGGTTCTGAGAGGGAACGTGTCACCTCCGTGTGAGAAATGACATATGTACACTGCCTTCTCCCGCCTTAATTTTTTTACACACGCAGATTAGACAAAATTGAAGTATCGTGCTAAATTTTGGAATTATTCCGGGTTCGTTTGGACTTTTTTATACATTAATTGAGTTTCTGGGCATTTAATGTGCATAGTTCAAATTTAAACTACAAGCACATTCTCCAGTGCACCAAAGTTGGTTGAAAAATCACACGTGTTTCCTTGGGTGAATTTCTAGGTTCCATGAAAGAAATGGGAATGAAATTCAAACATCTGGGCGTCATGGCTCGGCCGGAAAGATTGAGAAACTATGTTTTTTAATTCCTATAAATCCAAAACTTGACTGAAAATCATGAAACTTGGCATGGTGTCATGACATGGCACCAACATGCCGCAGTAATTTTTTTGGCCGAATTGGGACAAGCTTTGGTGTAAGCTTCTTGCAAAACGAAGGTCCCCTCAAGAAGGGTTGTGGTTCCGAGGGAATGTGTCACCTCAGTGTGCGAAACGACATACATACACTGCCTTCTCCCACCTTAGTTTTTTTACACAGGTAGACTATACCAAATAGACGTATCGTGCTAAATTTTGGAATTATTCCGGGTTCCTTTGGCCTTTTCTATACACTAATTGAGTTTCTGCGCATTTAATGTGCATAATTCAAATTTGAACTACAATCACATGCTCCAGTGTACCAATGTTGGTTGAAAAATCACGTGTGTGTGCTTGGGTGAATTTATAGGTCCCATGCAAGAAATGGGAATGAAATTCAAACATCTGGGCATCGTGGCTCGACTGGAAAGATTGAGGAACTTGTTTTTTTAATTCCTGTAAATCCAAAACACGCCTGAAAATCATGAAAGTTGGCATGGTGTCATGACATGGCACTAACATGTAGTGGTAATTTTTCTGTCCGATTTGCGAAGGCGCACACATTAACATTCAACAAAGTCATTTTGGAACAAGTGTCACTAAAAAGATACACTTCCATGATGATACGTGTTTGTCATAGTAGGTCACGTTTTCTGCCATGCATGTACATCCATGACAATTTTATGACAGAATCAAGATAGTCATACATGTGATGTCGTAGAAGTGTTACATGACATTACCAAAATTATCATCACGGAAGTGTCCACTTCCATGATGATAAATCGTAGATCATAGAAGTGCTTTCGTCAAGGGTGACCGACACGTGGCATCCATCGTAGCAGAACACCGTTAAGCTATCGGGTCCGGTTTTGGATCCGATAACCCGTTAACATCCTGGACCAATGGGGATTTTCCACGTGTAAAATTCTGATTAGCTGACGGAAACACGTGTCAGCTCCGCGTTGGCACAGGTGTCACTCATCCAATGGGCGAGATACGCCTATGATATGTTGACATGTGGACCAGCCCAAAAGTGACCCATAAAGTTTAAATGGGCTGGCCCAACTAAAGGCCCGCAAGATTTTGCGGACCATAATGGGGCGGCCCAGCTGAAGGCCCACGAGATTTTGCAGACCATAATGGGTTGGCCCAGCTAAAGGCCCACAAGATTTTGCAGGCCATAATGGGTTGGCCCAGCTAAAGGCCCATGAGGTTTCGCCGACATTAATGGTCCGACCCAGCTGTAGGCCCACAAGATTTTGAGGACCCTAGTAGGCCGGCCCATTAACTGGCTTCCATGTTTTGGGCCAAATGCCGGCCCATATTTGATCCGGTCCATTAATGGCCTGCCACATTCCGGGCCTAACAATGGCCCATATGAGATCCGGCCCATTAAAAGCCTACCACATTCTGGGCCGAATTACGGCCCAGATCAGGTCCGGCCCTTTAAGAGGCTTTGGGATAAATTATGGCCCATATCAGATTCGGCCTGTCAACTGGACGCTATGCTTTGGGGCCCACTTGCTAAAGGCCCATTTAGTAATTCGGCCTGATACTAGTTTCGGCCAGTTAAGGGACCATTTGACATTTTGGCCCTATATTAATTTCGGCTTGTTAAAAGCCCGTCATATAGTTGGGCCTAACTACTGCCCGGCTTGCATCCGGCTTGCTCGCAGCCGATAATCTGATTGGGCCAAACAAGGACCGAGACATTTTTGGCCTGTTAAAAGCCCGTGATTTGATTGGCACAATAATGGGCCGGGGTCCATTTCGGGCTGCTACCGACCCGTGAGCTGTTCGGCACGTTTCTGGCCCAACCTACTTCTCAGCCTCCTAAAAGCCCATTGAGTTTTCTTGCGAAAAGAGGGCCGGCGGTGTACTCGGCCTATTAAAGGCCCGAATCTAGTAGCGGGCCAGTTTACATTTAGGCCTTCTATCGGACCAAGATGACGGGGCCCATGATGCGGATCGTACATCGTGATTGCATGACGGCCCGATTATGTACCGTAATTGTACGGTTTGGCAGGTTTACTGTGAAGACAGGTTATATATATATAGTAAAATGACCGCATCATCGTGAATAAAGAAAAACCTAGACTATACAATAAAGAAATTATGGCATATTACATCCACTGGGCATCAAAGTTCACCACTATGATAATAAAGCACAAGCAGACAGCAGATTACATACACGCGGCATCAAAGATCGCCACCAGTGCAACTAAACACACCGACAAAATAATATACAAAACCGACAACACTTCAATAGAGTTCAAGAAAGGTTAGCCCTGCTGGGGAGCTGTAGCGCAAGCAACTGAGCAAGCTGACGAGACTGCGCTTATTTAACACTTATATCCTCCTCACTCTGAAAGATAAACAAGCAGACATATGACAGGTTTTGCACATAAAAGTATCAGTGCTGACAATTCATCACATTTCTTACTAACCAATAAGGTGACACAGTTTAAAATTGCATTAACACAATATGGTATTGTTCAGGTCAAGATATGATAGGAAATGACATTGTGAAGGAGTTGGCAGCTTCACGACAGCACTCAATTACAGATCAAGAACTCATAAGTATCAGTGGTTAGTGTGCTGTTAATTTATCACATATCAGATTGGCAAATAAAGAGACAGTTTAAATAATAGTAGAATGATATGACATTGTTCATAGTTAAGACATTGCAGAATATGACATTGTGCTGTAGTGGGTAGGTTCACCACACCACTAGATTACGGATCAAGAACAGAAGCATACATGCAGTGCAAAAGAAGATCACTTGCTCTATATAGCTTAATTTACATGGTATGAAGAAGGAACTTGGTTGTATAACTGAAAACTTAAATTGAGAAGGACAAACTTTTTTTATGAACTACATAAGAAACTTTAAACATGCAATTTAATGCAAACACAAAAAATAAACAGTTGTTCCAGTCATGCCTAACCAAATATACACAACAAAGTTTGAAGGCTTGAGAAGGAAAAACTTACATTATTGGTGAAGGTAGGCTCTATAAAGCCCTTGTCCATGCTGATGGGGGGGGGGAATTCAAGAAGTTTACCACATAATCTTCTTCATAAGCATTGCCTTTATTCTACAATTTGTTAAGAGTAAATATAGATGTGACAATATAAGAAAAAATGGAGAATATTTAAGATAAGATGAAGAGTGATGCTACATAACCAAGTAGCTATAAATGTAAGTACAGCAATATAGGCAAAAGGTACATCCAAGAGCAATGCAGAGCTAAACTTCTTCAGTACCATCGGTGTTATCCAACCTTATGGTAAGAGTAAATATAGATCTTATGTGTAGAAAATGGAGGGCAAAGGAAAATAAGTTGTAGAGTGATGGTACATGAACAACTACCTGTAAATATAAGTACACTGATAAAGGATAGCAAGTACTTACAAGAACAATGCAGAGCTAAAAAATTCATTGACATTGGATATATTCTACACTAATGTAACCATTCATACAGATCAGATAATTTGGAGCGAACAATTGATAAGCAAGCTATCATGCATACTCCTGTCACATAATGAACCAGGTATGTATGCAAGTATAGTGATATAGGACAACATGTACTAACAAGAGCAAAGCAGCGGGCAACATATTTGCGATATCCTGTCGTTCTTTTCAAACCGGAATTCTTTTTCGAGCAGATTTCCTGCAAAAAAGATCCGTAAGGCACATGCGGAAAAGTAGAAGTTCAAATTGTCATGCGATATCATAGATAGTACCTCACCCTCGGAATGAGACCCATGCATAACAAGGTTTTTCCATTCAATGTCTTCTAAATTTAGCACAAGAGACTTCACCAGAAATTCATTTGTAGACTTGCCATCAAAACATGATTTCCTCAGGTAACACCAATACTGCTGCAATGCTTCCTTGAAAAGAGCAAGCAAGCTTTGCTCGTCTTGACTATCCAGATTGACCCTTGCCTATTTACAACAATGTAATGTAAATCATTGATGTGTTCAATTATAACATCCCAAATTTTCAATTTGGAATGTTATACATAGGTCATTCATGCATATCATATTTTATTGCATTTTCGTGTTGCGATCCTCGAAATTCTAAGAAACTCAAGGACCCATGGAGAGAGTTGGGGATTTCACTGTTTTCATATTTGAATTTTCTCAAATATCGAAACAAGGATCACTGTGGTTTTAATAATTTTTCTCTCCGAAAATATTTCATATTAAAATTATATGAGAGGAGATAATATGACTTCTCCAAAATAAATCAAATGTTGGAGGAAAAATATTAAAATAAATTTATATATTTTATTTGGATTTTATTACAATTTTATTCAAATTAGGAAAAATGCACGTTTTTCAAAATTGCATTAGAGGCCCAAATAAATGTTCACCTTGTCCGCTATATATTTAGAGGATGGGGAAAATTTATTTCAGGATTTTTGGAGTCAGATTAGTAATTCTTTTAATCGTTTTTCTGCGCGTCGGAATATTTTTTTTAAAGGTTCTAACCGACTCCGGGCCGTAACAAGCCAGGACTCCCCAGGCCGTAACCGGCCAGGACTCCCCAGGCCGGCCCCTTTATAAGTCGCGCCCCGACCCCACAGCCCACCCGAGCCTAGCCGTCGTCCCGCGCCCCAAACCCTAACCCTAAGCCGCTGCCGCCCGCGCCAGCCGTCGCCTTCGCCGCCTTGCCGCGCCACCACCCCGTTCCGCCGCCCCGCCGCCGAAGTACGCCGCCGCTGCCATCCCGTTCCACGAGGTAGCCGCCGGTTTTCTAAAAAACCGATATTTTTATCTCGTAAATCTAGATCTCGTTTTTTTAGAATCGATTTTGTTTCGGTTTTTCTCGGTTCGGTTAGATAGCGGACAGTCGTCCGTACATTTGTTTTAACGAACGTTGTTCATCCGTTAGCTGCAGACAGCGAACGTTCGTCCGTTAGCCTGTTCGTCAGTTTTTCTTTTTCCATGGTTTTTCGTGATTATTTTCGATCACGATTTCTGCCCTGTTTTTCGTTTTAGCTTATCTTTTCGCTCGTTTATCCAAATCAGGTGAAACAAGCGCCTAGATCTTCGTCTCGAAGCCCTCTTTCTGTTTAACCAACTTGTACAAGATTTTGGTATTGTAAAATTTGACTTTAGTCCAGATTAGTAAACGGATCTTGTTTCTTTCGTAGTTTGAGTTTCGTTGCTCCGTTTGATTTGATTCTTTTTGCAAACCGGACTTCTTCAGTTGAACTTTCTGGTTAGCTCTTCTTATTTGAGTTTTCCCCGTGCATCTTTGCTTGATTGCTTATGTATTCTATTGTTTGTTTGTGATAGAACACCCGGAGTGCGATGCGTGCTACTACGAGTCTTTAGGATTTGTAGATCGTCATCAAGGCAAGTAAGACTTCGATCATACCCCTTTATCACCCAGTTTTTATGCATTAGTTTCAAACCTCACACATTGCATGAGTAGGATCTCTTAACATGTGGGTCTGGGAAGTAGATGATGAGGTTGAACCTATTACCTATTTTATTATCAAACCCTTGGGAGTTACTTCTACGCTATGCTTATATTGCTATGTTATGCTCATAGTCGTGGATTGGGTTTGAGTGTATCCATGACAATTGTGAGTTGTTAATTAATGGTTCAACTTAAGGTGGCAACTTTAATACACATCTGGGTGGATTGCTTTTGGGCACCTGGAGAATCCAGTGTTGTCCTATGATATCCCGGAGTACCCGTGTGATCATCCTACGGTCCGCCACCCAGGCTCAAAGGGATCATAAGATTATTCATGCTAGAAACTTCCATGTGCATCCACAAGCCATTATGGGCTCTGGCAAAGTTGAGTATGTTGTGTGACCTCTTTCAGTGGTGGGCTAGCAGATGTAGGGGAAAGTTGGTGTAACGGTCCACCCAGAGTAAAGAGTTAATGCTTCTGAAAGCCTGTGTCTCGGTCATCCGTTTCTCAAACACCCTGTAGTGCGAGAAATCCAACGGAGGAGATCGAGTCTTGCGGGGAAAAGTGCGCAAACCTCTGCAGAGTGTATAAACTAATCATGGTTAGCCGTGTCCTCGGTTATGGACATCTTGAGTATCTAGTACTTGAATTATTGATTCGATCTCATCACTCTACATTAATTTGACGGGTGTTAGTGACTACTTTAATTGGGATTGAGTTGGAGGAACCTTCTCAATGTTGTTTCAACTACCATGATAGTTAAATAAAATATATTCCTTTGTTGTAGGGAAAAATTGGCTTTTCACAAAAACATATGAACCATAGAGCCTGCACCAGCCATATATGCATATAGTGATAGCATTTATCTGTTCATTACTCTACTGCGTTACATTGCCAGCATATTCCATGTGCTAACCCATTTTCGGGCTGCAACGTATCATGTTGCAGACTTTTCAGACGACGAGTAAGACGTCGTAGGTCGTTTTTCATGCACTCAGCTATGCCGTTGGAGTTGATGGACTCACTTTATCTTCCAAGCCCTCCGCTGTTATCTTATTTAGATGGCCTTAAGCCATATTTATTGTAATAAGTTCTATTTGGAGACTATCGATGTAATAAGTGTGTGATTGCTACTCTGTTATAAATCCTTCGAGTACTGTGTGTGTCAACATTACCGATCTAGGGATGACACTGAAGCATAGATACTTGACCGTCTGAGGTCGGGTCGCTACAAAGATGGTATCAGAGCACAAGCTGAATGTAGGACACAACCACTAAGATGAGCCATAGGTCACTTCTCTACTCATTTCTTAATCCTCTCCATTTTCTACTCTTTAGGATGGACGTCTCAAGGAACAAGTTTGCACAACCGGATGAAGACACACCTTTTGGACGGCACTTGAAGGAAGTCACTAGGTACCTGAACATCGGAATACCAAGCTTCACCAGGACCTACACTGCCACTTTACTAGAAGAGGAGCGCTGGATGATTCGAGTTCAAGTTCCAGGAAGGACATTTGCGCCAGTCACTAAATCCATAGAGTTTTCCTTTGATGCACCAACCTGGAGTCTAGGCAAGAGTATGGCAGCCCACATTGCTATAGGCCGTATTGGAGAAGTCTACAAACATGAACTGAAGGGCACTATCTACCAGATATGTGGGCGCCGAGATGAGCAATGGGAGATGATCAGTACTAGGAAGGATAGGTCTATTGCAGCATTCATCCAGGAGTTAAACCATCACATACGTCGCTAGGAGAACCAGATGTGCGCAAGCATGATAGATTTGAAGAAGGCGATGACCAGGATCACAGAGCTAGAAGAGGAGCTTAAGTCTACATGCGATGGATATGAGGAGGAAATGAAGATACTAGTGGAGATGAATGACGACCTAACAATGAAGCTAGGCGTTTTCATGGGAGACCCCGCGCCAGGAGGAGAAGACGATGAACCTAAGGAGATTCGTTCTGAAGACTACATCATCACCGATGACACCGAATCCGACCCCGATGATAGTGATGATGATTATGAAGACGAAGCTGGAGCAAATATCATGGAGTCTTCCAGCGATCAAACTTTCTAGTAGATCACCATATGATCAAGTAGTATTTTCCCCATGTATATAGTATAGTCTAAGCACTGTAACGATAGTTAGATCGATTGTATGCCCTTGGTAGATTGATTGAGTGATATGATATGATTGTGATTGTCTCATGTGCATATGGGTAGTGTTTTCCCACTACACCTCATTCTATTCTAATCTCTTCCCTCTAAACCCATCAGATGCCTCCGAGACGTGATACCGGATTTGTCTTCCCACCGGAGCTCACTCAGTTGATCCAGCAGCAGAATGCCTTGATGTAGTTGTTAGTTCAGAACCAAGGCAACAACAACAACAACAACAACGACAACCCACCGCCACCACCTCCAGTTGACAACTTAGCCCGTTTTCTGAGGTTGCAGCCGCCGGTGTTTTCTAGTAGCACCGAGCCAATAGTTGCTGATGATTGGCTGTGCAGGATTGCAAGAGAGTTGACCACCGCAGGTTGCATAGATGCTAAGAAGGTGCATTTTGTCGCACTCCAATTGGATGGACTAGCAGCCTCATGTTGGGAGAAGTACACAACCACTTTTCCTATAGCCAATGTCACTTGGGAGCAGTTTCAGCAAGCATTCCGCACCGCCCATGTCTCAACTGGAGCTATGAGCATGAAGAAGCATGAGTTTCGCAACTTACGCCAGGGGAACCGTACTGTGGGGTAGTACGTGGATGAGTTTAGTAAGTTATCTCGCTATGCCCCAGATGATGTGGCCACAGATGCTGCGAAGCAGGATAAGTTTATGGAATGACTGATGATGAGATGAGTATGCAGTTAATGGTGGCAACATTTAACAACTACCAGGAGTTGGTAGATAAAGCTCTCATGATCGAAGGGAAGCAGCAGCAGATAGAGAGCCGCAAGAGGAAGTATGGACAAGGGAAGTATAATTCAGGAGCTCAACAGACACCTCGTTTTACCCTAAACTCGGGAGGACTTACACATAACCATGGAGGCCATACTCACAATGTAGGAGGTTCTCATAATCATAATGGTCCAAAGAATGGGAATGGGAATGGAGAAAGCAGCAGTTAGAACTGCTCCAATCCAGCCACAGTCGCCTAGAGGGACCTAAGCCATGTTACTTGTTTCAAGTGCGGAAAGACTGGACACTACGCCACTGAGTGCCCTGAAGGGATGAACGGAAATGGTAATGGGAACTCTGGGAAGAAGCCCAATCCATTTTACAAAGGACAAGTGAACCACGTGAATGTGGAGGAGGTTGAAGAGCAGCCAGATGCAGTTATCGGTAAGTTTTTAGTTAAGTCATTTATTGCAATCATTCTTTTTGATACCAGCGCATCACATTCATACATATCAAAGGGATTTGTGGATAAGTATAAGTTGCCCACTAAAGTTCTTAGGACACCTATGTTAGAAACCTCACCCGGAGCTGAGTGTATGGCAAGTAGTGGATGTTTTCAGATGCCATTAACCATAGGTAGTCATGTTTTCCCATCCGACTTGATAATTTTGGAGTCACAAGGTCTGGATGTGATTCTAGGCATGGATTGGCTATCGATGTATGGGGGAAACATCGATTGCGCCAGTAAGTCAATTCTACTTACCACCCTAGAGGGAAAAAGGATCAAGTATGTATCCAGGCATGCGCCAAGGAGAACCCAAGTAAATTCCCTCTCTGGAGTTTTTCAAGAGGAAGTGCCTATAGTGAAGGATTATCCGAATGTATTTCTAGAGGAGCTACCAGGCATGCCGCCAGATCGAGACATCAAGTTTTTGATAGAGTTGTTGCCAGGCACCGGGCCTATATCAAAGAGACCATACCGGATGCCCGCAAATTATCTGGAGGAGACCAAGAAACAGATAAAGGAGTTATTGAAGAAAGGTTACATTCAATGGAGATCATCACCTTGGGGAGCCGCAGTGCTCTTGGTTGAAAAGAAGGATGGATTGTTGAGGATGGTTGTTGATTATTGTGCGTTGAATGAAGTGACGATCAAGAACAAGTACCCGCTGCCAATGATTAATGATTTGTTTGACCAGCTGCAAGGAGTTAAAGTGTTTTCGAAGATCGATCTATGATCAGGATACCACCAACTGAAGATTCGAGAGAAGGATATACCTAAAACAACTTTTTACCACAAGGTACAGGCTTTATGAGTACACGGTTATGCCATTTGGATTGACTAATGCCCGTGCCTATTTCATGAGCATGATGAATAAGGTGTTTATGGAGTCCTTGGACAAGTATGTTGTGGTGTTCATTGATGATATCTTGGTATACTCAAAGGATGAAGAGGAACACAAGGAGCAGTGACGTTTAGTTCTCGAGAAGCTCAGGGAGCATCAGTTGTATAACAAGTTTAGCAAATGTGATATTTGGTTCAAGGAAGTTGGATTTCTTGGACATGTTATATCAGTAGAAGGTATAGCGGTAGATCCTACCAAGGTTCAATCAGTCACTGAGTGGTTGGCACCCACCTCAGTTGGAGAGATCTACAGTTTTCTTGGACTCGCGGGATACTATCGGAGATTCATTGAGAATTTTTCTAAGATTGCGAAGCCTATGACGACATTTTTGAAGAAGGACACCAAGTTCCATTGGACTGAAGAATGTGAAGCAAGTTTCCAGGAGTTGAAGAAACGTCTAACTACGGCCGCAGTGCTGATTTTGTCAGATATACGTAAGGATTTCCATGTGTATTGCGACGCCTCTCGCTTAGGACTTGGTACTGTACTAATGCAGGATAGAAGAGTTGTTTCGTACGCCTCACGACAACTTCGACCGCATGAGTTGAATTATGCCACGCCTGATTTGGAGTTAGCAGATGTAGTGCATGCACTCAAAACCTGGAGACACTTTCTTATTGGAAACCGTTGTGATGCGTACACGGATCACAAGAGTTTGAAGTACATTTTTACTCAGAAGGAGTTGAATCTCAGGCAAAGGAGATGGTTGGAGCTTATAAAGGATTATGATATGAAGTTGCATTATCACCCAGGCAAGGACAATGTCGTAGCAGACGCTTTGAGCTGGAAAAGTTATGCCAATACCTTCTTAATTAAAGGATTTCCAAAAAGTTAGCAGAAGATCTCAGGGAACTCTGTTTGGACATTGTTCCTAGAGGTTTTGTTACAACATTGGAACTTCAGTGAACATTATTGGGAAAGATTCGAGAAGCTCAGAAAGACGACAAGGAAATTGCCGAGATAAAGGAGATGATGGCTGAAGGCAAAGCCAAAGGTTTTCGTGAGGATGAGCATGACACCCTGTGGTTTGAGGACCGTATATTTGTGCCCAACAATGCCGAGATCAGGAAGTTGATACTTCAGGAAGCTCATGACTCGCCATACTCGATACACCCTAGAAACACTAAGATGTATTTGGATTTGAAGGAGTGTTTCTGATGGACTGGAATGAAGAAGGATATTGCCGAGTATGTAGCTGTATGTGTTGTACGTCAGAGAGTGAAGGCAGAACATCAGAAGCCAGCAGGATTGCTGCAGCCTATGCCTATACCCGAATGGAAGTGGGCTAAGCTTGGCATGGATTTCATCACCGGATTACCCAGGACCTGATCGGGATATGATTCTATCTAGGTAGTAGTGGATCGTTTGACCAAGGTAGCTCACTTTATCCCAGTGAAAACCACCTATACAAGTGCGAAGTTGGCCAAGATATACATGAACAGGATCGTATGTCTGCATGGAGTTCCGAGGACCATCGTATCAGATAGAGGAACACAGTTTACTTCAAAGTTTTGGCATCAGTTGCACCATACTTTGGGAACCAGATTAGAATTCAGTACAACTTTTCATCCACAGACAAATGGACAGACTAAGAGAGTCAATCAGATTCTGGAGGACATGTTGAGAGCTTGTGCGCTAGATTAAGGATCTAGTTGGGATGACAACTTGCCCTACGCGGAGTTCTCATACAACAATAGTTACCAGGACAGTTTGAAGATGGCACCGTTCGAAGCCCTGTCTAGAAGGAGGTGCCGAACATCGTTGATGTGGGATGAAGTTGGAGACCGTTAGTTGTTTGGACCAGATTTGATTAAGGAGTCTGAAGAGAATGTTAAGCTGATACGAGATAGACTGAAGGTAGCTCAGCCCAGGTAGAAGAGTTATGCAGATTCAAAACGCAAGGAGGTAGGGAGACAGAGCATATCTACGAGTGTCACCTCTGCGAGGAGTTAAACGTTTTGGAGTTAAGGGAAAGTTAGCCTCGAGATTTGTAGGGCCGTACCGAGCCTTGGAACACATGGGAGAGGTTGCCTACAAGTTGGAGTTACCTAAAGGACTGTCAGGAGTTCATGATGTATTTCACGTTTCCCAGTTGAAGAAGTGTCATGCAGAGATGGCCGATATTCCTCTAAGAGATACAATGCCCCTGGAAGCAATTCAGTTGGACAGTGATTTGACATATGAGGAGAAACCTGTCAAAATTCTCGAGTTTTCCAGTCGAGTTACTCGCAGCAAGGTTATCAAGTTTTGCAAAGTTCAGTGGAGCCACCATACCAAGGACGCAGCCACCTGGGAACGAGAGGATGATCTACGGAAAGTGAAGGAAATATGCCCTAGAGGCAATAATAAAGTTATTATTTATTTCCTTATTTCATGATAAATGTTTATTATTCATGCTAGAATTGTATTAACCGGAAACATAATACATGTGTGAATACATAGACAAATAGAGTGTCACTAGTATGCCTCTACTTGACTAGCTCGTTGATCAAAGATGGTTAAGTTTCCTAACCATATACATGAGTTGTCATTTATTAACGGGATCACATCATTAGGAGAATGATGTGATTGACTTGACCCATTCTGTTAGCTTAGCACTTGATCGTTTAGTTTATTGCTATTGCTTTCTTCATGACTTATACATGTTCCTATGACTATGAGACTATGCAACTCCCGTTTACCGAAGGAACACTTTGTGTGCCACCAAACGTCACAATGTAACTGGTTGATTATAAAGGTGCTCTACAGGTGTCTCCAAAGGTACTTGTTGGGTTGGCGTATTTCGAGATTAGGATTTGTCACTCCGATTGTCGGAGAGGTATCTCTAGGCCCACTCGGTAATGCACATCACTATAAGCCTTGCAAGCATTGCAACTAATGAGTTAGTTGCAGGATGATGTATTACGTAACGAGTAAAGAGACTTGCCGGTAACGAGATTGAACTAGGTATTGAGATACCGATGATCGACTCTCGGGCAAGTAACATACCGATGACAAAGGGAACAACGTATGTTGTTTTGCGGTCTGACCGATAAAGATCTTCGTAGAATATGTAGGAGCCAATATGGGCATCCAGGTCTCGCTATTGGTTATTGACTAGAGAGGTGTCTCGGTCATGTCTACATAGTTCTTGAACCCGTAGGGTCCGCACGCTTAACGTTCCTTGACGATATAGTACTATATGAGTTATGTATGTTGATGACCGAATGTTGTTCGGAGTCCGGGATGAGATCACGGACATGACGAGGAACTCCGGAATGGTCCGGAGATAAAGTTTGATATGTGGGATAGTAGTGTTTGATCTCCGAAAGGGTTCCGGAATTCACCGGAAGGGGTTCCGGATGTTTCCCGAAATGTTTGGGCACGAGAACACTTTATTTGGGCCAAAGGGGAAAGCCCACGAGGCTTTTGGAAAGTGCAAAAGGAAGTTTTGCGAAGACCAGAGGCTAGACGCCAGGAACCATGGCGTCTAGGGGGTAGACGCGGGAACCCTGGCGTCTAGCCCTGGAGTCCGAGAAGGACTCTTGCCTTTCGGGTGAAACCGACTTTGAGGAGGCTTTTACTCCAAGTTTCGACCCCAGGGCTCAACATATAAATAGAGGGGTAGGGCTAGCACCAAAGAGACATCAAGAAACACCAAGCCGTGTGCCGGCAACCCCGTCCCCTCTAGTTTATCCTCCATCATAGTTTTCGTAGTGCTTAGGCGAAGCCCTGCGGAGATTGTTCTTCACCAACACCGTCACGACGTCATCGTGCTGTCGGAACTCATCTACTACTTCGCCCCTCTTGCTGGATCGAGAAGGCGAGGACGTTACCAAGCCGAACGTGTGCAGAAATCGGAGGTGTCGTGCTTTCGGTACTTGGATCGGTCGGACATGAAGACGTACGACTACATCAACCGCATTGATATAACGCTTCCACGAACGGTCTACGAGGGTACGTAGACAACACTCTCCCCTCTCGTTGCTATGCATCACCATGATCTTGCGTGTGCGTAGGAATTTTTTTGAAATTACTACGTTCCCTAACAGTGGCATCCGAGCCTAGGGTTTATGCGTTGATGTTGTGCACGAGTAGAACACAAGTGAGTTGTGGGTGATATAAGTCATACTGCATACCAGCATGTCATACTTTGGTTCGGCGATATTGTTGGATGAAGCGGCCCGGACCGACATTACGCGTACGCTTACGCGAGACTGGTTCTACCGACGTGCTTTGCACACAGGTGGCTGGCGGGTGTCAGATTCTCCAACTTTAGTTGAACCAAGTGTGGCTACGACCGGTCCTTGCGAAGGTTAAAACAGCACCAACTTGACAAACTATCGTTGTGGTTTTGATGCGTAGGTAAGAACGGTTCTTGCTTAAGCCCATAGCAGCCACGTAAAACTTGCAACAACAAAGTAGAGGACTTCTAACTTGTTTTTTGTAGGGCATGTTGTGATGTCATATGGTCAAGACAAGATGCTAAATTTTATTGTATGAGATGATCATGTTTTGTAACCGAGTTATCGGCAACTGGCAGGAGCCATATGGTTGTCGATTTATTGTATGCAATGCAATTGCGCTGTAATGCTTTACTTTATCACTAAGCGGTAGCGATAGTCGTGGAAGCATAAGATTGGCGAGACGACAACGATGCTACGATGGTGATCAAGGTGTCGCGCCGGTGACGATGGTGATCATGACAGTGCTTCGGAGATGGAGATCACAAGCACAAGATGATGATGGCCATATCATATCACTTATATTGATTGCATGTGATGTTTATCTTGTATGCATCTTATCTTGCTTTGATTGACGGTAGCATTATAAGATGATCTCTCACTAAATTTCAAGATAAAAGTGTTCTCCGTGAGTATGCACCATTGCCAAAGTTCGTCGTGCCCAGACACCACGTGATGATCGGGTGTGATAAGATCTACGTTCATCTACAACGGGTGCAAGCCAGTTTTTGCACACGCAGAATACTCAGGTTAAACTTGACGAGCCTAGCATATGCAGATATGGCCTCGGAACACTGAGACCAAAAGGTCGAGCGTCAATCATATAGTAGATATGATCAACATATTAATGTTCACCATTGAAAGCTACTCCATTTCGCGTGATGATCGGTTATGGTTTAGTTGATTTGGATCACGTGATCACTTAGAAGATTAGAGGGATGTCTTTCTAAGTGGGAGTTCTTAAGTAATATGATTAATTGAACTTAAATTTATCATGAACTTAGTACCTGATAGTATTTTGCTTGTCTATGTTGATTGTAGATAGATGGCCCGTGCTGTTGTTCTGTTGAATTTTAATGCGTTCCTTGAGAAAGCAAAGTTGAAAGATGATGGTAGCAATTACACGGACTGGGTCCGTAACTTGAGGATTATCCTCATTGCTGCACAGAAGAATTACGTCCCGGAAGCACCGCTAAGTGCCAAGCCTGCTGCAGGAGCAACACCAGATGTTATGAACGTCTGGCAGAGCAAAGCTGATGACTACTCGATAGTTTAGTGTGCCATGCATTACGGCTTAGAACCGGGTCTTCAATGACGTTTTGAACGTCATGGAGCATATGAGATGTTTCAGGAGTTGAAGTTAATATTTCAAGAAAATACCCGGATTGAGAGATATGAAGTCTCCAGTAAGTTCTATAGCTGCAAGATGGAGGAGAATAGTTCTGTCAGTGAACATATACTCAAAATGTCTGGGTATCATAATCGCTTGACTCAACTGGGAGTTAATCTTCCTGTTGATAGTGTCATTGACAGAGTTCTTCAATCACTGCCACCAAGCTACAAGAGCTTCGTGATGAACTATAACATGCAAGGGATGGATAAGACGATTCCCGAGCTCTTCGCAATGCAAAAGGCTGCGGAGGTAGAAATCAAGAAGGAGCATCAAGTGTTGATGGTCAATAAGACCGCCAGTTTCAAGAAAAAGGGCAAAGGGAAGAAGAAGGGGAACTTCAAGAAGAACAACAAACATGTTGCTGCTTAGGAGAAGAAACCCAAATCTAGACCTAAGCCTGAAACTGAGTGCTTCTACTACAAGCAGACTGGACACTGGAAGCGGAACTGCCCCAAGTATTTGGCAGATAAGAAGGATGGCAAGGTGAACAAAGGTATATGTGATATACATGTTATTGATGTGTACCTTACTAGAGCTCGGAGTAGCACCTTGGTATTTGATACTGGTTCTGTTGCTAATATTTCCAACTCGAAACAGGGACTACGGATTAAGCGAACACTGGCAAAGGACGAGGTGATGATGCGCGTGGGAAATGGTTCCAAAGTCGATGTGATCGCGGTCAGCACACTACCTCTACATCTACCTTCGGGATTAGTTTTAGACCTAAATAATTGTTATTTGGTGCCAGCGTTGAGCATGAACATTATATCTGGATCTTGTTTGATGCGAAACGGTTATTCATTTAAATTAGATAATAATGGTTGTTCTATTTATATGAGTAATATCTTTTATGGTCATGCACCCTTGAAGAGTGGTCTATTTTTGATGAATCTCGATAGTAGTGATACACATATTTGTAATGTTGAAACCAAAAGATGCAGAGTTGATAATGATAGTGCAACTTATTTGTGGCACTGCCGTTTAGGTCATATTGGTGTAAAGCGCATGAAGAAACTCCATACTGATGGACTTCTGGAATCACTTGATTATGAATCACTTGGTACTTGCGAACCGTGCCTCATGGGCAAGATGACCAAAACGCCGTTCTCCGGTACTATGGAGAGAGCAACGGATTTGTTGGAAATCATACATACACATGTATGTGGTCCGATGAATGTTGAGGCTCGTGGCGTATATCGGTATTTTCTCACCCTCACAAATGATTTAAGCAGATATGGGTATATCTACTTAATGAAACATAAATCTGAAACATTTGAAAAGTTCAAAGAATTTCAGAGTGAAGTTGAAAATCATTGTAACAAGAAAATAAAATTTCTACGATCTGATCGTGGAGGAGAATATTTGAGTTACGAGTTTGGTCTACATTTGAAACAAAGCGGAATAGTTTCGCAACTCACGCCACGTGGAACACCACAGCGTAATGGTGTGTCCGAACGTCGTAATCATACCTTACTAGATATGGTGCAATCTATGATGTCTCTTACTGATTTACCGCTATCGTTTTGGGGTTATGCTTTAGAGACGGCCGCATTCACGTTAAATAGGGCACCATCGAAATCCGTTGAGATGACGCCTTATGAACCGTGGTTTGGCAAGAAACCAAAGTTCTCGTTTCTTAAAGTTTGGGGCTGCGATGCTTATGTGAAAAAGCTTCAACCTGATAAGCTCGAACCCAAATCAGAGAAATGTGTCTTCCTAGGATACCCAAAGGAGACTGTTGGGTACACCTTCTATCACAGATCCGAATGCAAGACATTCGTTGCGAAGAATGGATCCTTTCTAGAGAAGGAGTTTCTCTCGAAAGAAGTGAGTGGGAGGAAAGTAGAACTTGATGAGGTAACTGTACCTGCTCCCCTATTGGAAAGTAGTTCATCACAGAAACCGGTTTCTGTGACACCTACACCAATTAGTGAGGAAGTTAATGATGATGATCATGGAACTTCAGATCAAGTTATTACTGAACCACATAGATCAACCAGAGTAAGATCCGCACCAGAGTGGTACGGTAATCCTGTTCTGGAAGTCATGCTACTTGATCATGATGAACCTACGAACTATGAAGAAGCGATGGTGAGCCCAGATTCCGCAAAATGGCTAGAAGCCATGAAATCTGAGATGGGATCCATGTATGAGAACAAAGTGTGGACTTTGGTTGACTTGCCCGTTGATCGGCAAGCAATTGAGAATAAATGGATCTTCAAGAAGAAGACCGACGCTGACGGTAATGTTACTGTCTACAAAGCTCGACTTGTTGCAAAAGGTTTTCGACAAGTTCAAGGGATTGACTACGATGAGACCTTCTCACCCGTAGCGATGCTTAAGTCTGTCCGAATCATGTTAGCGATTGCCGCATTTCATGATTATGAAATTTGGCAGATGGATGTCAAAACTGCATTCCTGAATGGATTTCTGGAAGAAGAGTTGTATATGATGCAACCGGAAGGTTTTGTCGATCCAAAGGGAGCTAACAAAGTGTGCAAGCTCCAGCGATCCATTTATGGACTGGTGCAAGCCTCTCGGAGTTGGAACGCTTTGATAGTGTGATCAAAGGATTTGGTTTTGTATAGACTTTTGGAGAAGCCTGTGTTTATAAGAAAGTGAGTGGGAGCTCTGTAGCATTTCTAATATTATATGTGGATGACATTTTACTAATTGGAAATGATATAGAATTTCTGGATAGCATAAAGGGATACTTGAACAAAAGTTTTTCTATGGAAGACCTCGGTGAAGCTGCTTACACATTGGGCATCAAGATCTATAGAGATAGATCAAGACGCTTAATTGGACTTTCACAAAGCACATACCTTGACAAAGTTTTGAAAAGGTTCAAAATGGATCAAGCAAAGAAAGGGTTCTTGCCTGTGTTACAAGGTGTGAAGTTGAGTAAGACTCAATGCCCAACCACTGCAGAAGATAGAGAGAAGATGAAAGATGTTCCCTATGCTTCAGCCATAGGCTCTATCATGTATGCAATGCTAATGGCGCACCAACTAGTATCTGGTATACTAATGGCGCACCAACTAGTGCGCCATTAGTATGTAACAGCATGCGCCATTAATGTGCCTCCCGGGGGCCATACGTAAGCATGGCTTTGTCATACTAATGGCGCATTCTCTGTTGATGCGCCATTAGTATCCTTTGGCATACTAATGGCGCACCTGGTGGTGATGCGCCATTAGTATGAATATTTGTTTTTTTTCCTTTTCTGATTTTTGCGTAGGTTACAAAATATATCATTAGACAGAATATAAAATATATTATTAGACAGAATATAGACAGCAGCACACAGCAACATCAGATTCATCGAATACAATAGAAGATTAGTCTCCGAATACAATTCATCATATTAGTCTCCGAATTCAAAAGACCGAACAAAGATAAAACATTACAAGTCTCAAGACCGCGAGTATCGAGTTTGTCTTCACATTACAAGTCGATATCGATCATCTAAACTACCATCACATAGAAGAGAGCTGTGGTCATCACGATGAGCATCATCGCGATCAAACTGGTCTTCATCCGGTTCCTCCAACACTCCCTCCTCTCTCCCGCTAGATAGCGGACGTATCTAGATTCGGCCTCCGCCCTAGTGGTGTACCCTTTGTAACTATTACCGCTGAAACGGTGAACCTGTCTCCGACACTCCTCCCAGTCGTCGTAGACTCCGGGAACCTTACCCTTGTACACGACATACGACGGCATCTCTATGCACAAGCCAAACAACAAACAATACATAAGTATGCAACAAAAGGATCAGAAGAGAAAAGCAAGACATTAATAGCACGATTCATGGTCCTACTAATAAATAGCATCGATTACATCTAAGTTGAACGACTGTCCAAACCAAAGAGACATATGAATTCATTAAAGTATAATTACAACATGAGCCAATCAATGTTTTAGAACTACACATCACTACTTTCGACTCGACTCATCGGATAGGAACGTGGATGAAGCCGCCGTCTGTCATGATGGTCATGAAATCGCGGTCGTTGTCACCCTGCATTTGTAGCATTTCATCTATCTCACTGTTGGACGGTTGATATCCGAGGAAGAACTGCCCCGAGGTATGAAGGACATCTTGATGGATGATGTCCGCAAACTCCGACTGGATGCGAAAGAATTCTTGTCTGAGGTCCGCGTCCTGGACTGCCGACAAGCTCGCGGCCCAATCTTTGAGATTATCTGGTAGCAAAAGTTGATGATGGTCCCTTACGATCGCCCTCATGTGATGGAGGGCGTAGTAGGCATCCTTCTGACCGCCAGGCGGCTGCTTGACGCAGCAGAACTTCGTATTGTGTGAGAACATGTGCTTGCCGTACTTACGAACTGCCCTGGTGAAGGTGCCTCCAGATTTGGCATAGGCGGGGAGAACATCATCAAGAACTTTCTTGACATTTGTGTAGTCTATCTTGGAGTTACGGTTCAGGTCTAAATACGTGGCCATGGAATATTTCGGGCTTAAGAGGATGAGTGTGCAATGTGTGTCACTGCACAGAACACGGAATGTTAGAAAAAAAAGAACGATCAAAATCTAAGAAATCATATGTTACAAGGCGGTTAAGGGATGACTTACTCGGGAAAGTAAGCCACAAGGAAGTTATCCTCATCTGGGTTTGCCAGAATGACGCCTTCGAGGTGTGAACTCGCAACTTGGCAGTCCCCAGCGCTGCTCAAGTGCTTGGCACACATGTAGAAGGGGTCGACTATCACAATGTCCGGGGTCTTGTCTCTAATGATCCGCATCTCCATACTCAGCGAAAACAGCTGAACGAAGGTGTAGTGCGGCGGATGAAGGTTAAACATAGCAAAGATGTCATCAAACCGTAGGACGATCGTACCCCCGATGTCGCCATCCACAAAGCCCTTGCCCTCTGGCACCTTGGCCACGAAAACCGGGTATGCCACATCCTTCTCTCTGAGACGCCGCTTCTCCAAAGAAAGAACACTGTCGTGCAGACTCCGCATAGCACCGGTTGCAGCATTCAGCATATTTGGTGGTAGCATTGCCCTACCCGCCACATGCACCCTCCTCGAGATATCCTTAGGTGAAGGTGGCCCGTCCTGAGCACGGATCGAACTCGGTGCCGGGTGGCTCGCACCGGCGCCCTTGTTAGTCTTTTGTTTCCGTCCCTTCTTCCTAATCTCCTGTAATGGGACCAAGTTCTGCTCACAGACCGCCTGTAACGCCCCGAGACCGATGTGCCAGGTGTCGTCCAGTTATTCGCTGTTGTTGCCTTGTCATTGCTTGCGTGTCATGCATTGAATATCATGTCATCATGTGCATTGCATCATCATGTTTTTAAAACTTGCATTCGTCCGGGTTCTCCGAGTTCTCTCTGTTGTCCGTTTTGAGCCCAGACACACTTGCACGCGCCCGCGGCACGTCCGTAATAGTATTTTATAAGTGGCCGGAAAATGTTCTCGGAATGGGATGAGAGTTGGCGTGCGGTCTTGTTATAGTGTAGGTAGACCGCCTGTCAAGTTTCATCGCATTTGGAGTCCGTTTGATGCCCCAACCGTTAACTATAGCGACAATATAGTCGGTCAAATCGTCGGACGTTTTCGGTCTCCGGAAACAGTTGCCGGGCTGCACTCCTCCCCTCTCATCTCAGCCCAACCTTTTTTTTTCGCAACCCACTTGCAGCCCACCTAAACCTCCCTTCGTTCTGGTCCGTCAGATCGCGATCGGAGGCTCCGAAACGCTCCAAAACCCCTCCTAACCCTTCAAACCCTAGCCCCTACCTATAAAAGGAAGCCTCCCTTCCATTTTTGGCAACAGCCAAACCCCCCTCCTCGAAATCCGCGCGCCGCCAGCCTCCTCCCACCTTGAGGGCCGCGCCGCCGCCTCCCACCTCCTCTCCTCAATTTCCGGCGCCAGCCACCACCATCTCGCCACTTGGCGTGCCCTGTGTGGCCAGCCGCCGCTCCAGCAGCGCCCGCAGCCAACGGGAAGCTGCCATGTCGCCTCCCCACGCCCACATCACCCCGCGCCGCCAGGCCCGCTCTAGGCCCGCCCGGGCCCCGATCTGGGCTCTGAGGCCCGCACCACGTCGCCCCTGCTCCCCGAGCTCCAGATCGGGAGAGGGAGACCCCGATCCAAGCTCCTCCGCCGCTCTGCACTCGTCGGTCGCCGGAGCTTCGCCGCCGGCGAGCCCTTCGACAGCAGGCCAGTGCCGCCCTCGCCTCCCTCTCTCTCCCTTTCCGATCTCCTTCCTCTCCTCACCAGCTCTCTCCCTCCCTCTGTTGCCACAGGAAACGCCGCCGCCATGGACGAGCTCCACTTCGCTGTTTTCGGCGTCCCCGAGTGCCGCCGGCCACCTCCGTCACCGGATCTGGGATCCCCTTCGCCGGATCCATCCATTCCTGACCTCACCGAAGCCCCTCTCCTCCGTCCCCGCCACCAAGTTCACCAGCCGCCGCCATTGCCATGGCTCTGCTTCAATCCAGAAGGAGCCCGCTCGCTCGCGTTGACTCCCGCGTGGGTCGGATTCCGCTCCGCCGGCCCAGCCGCTCCCCTTTGCCGCGCAAGGCCCAGCGCCGCTGGCCTCCTCTGTGTCCGGGCCAAGAGCCCAATGGGTGAGCCACACCCCAGCGCCCGCCTCTGTTTTTTTTCCCTTCCTGCTGTGGGCTTGCCCCAGATTCGGCCCGATGCATGTTTGTTTTCCTCTGTTACAAATTTATCTATTATTCCGGAGAACACAGTTTTGCAGAAAAGTCCCCCTAGTTCATGCATTTAATAACTCACTAACCGTGCATCGGATTAAAATGTTTTATATATGAAACTTGCTCAGAATTTTGTGTAGATTAATAATATCCAACTTTCATCTATGTTTGAAATGTCTAAAATGATGTTTGTTTAAATTTGCTCCTATGCCATGTTAAAATGATTTAATTCATAACTAAATAACCGTAACTCGGTTTTTAATAAATTATATATGTAAATGGGGTAGAAAAATGTATAGTTTAACATGTTGCACTCATCTTGCATGTTTAACAACTCTAAAATAATGTAGGGCAGAACAGTACCAAACCTAATTATGCTCATGAGGAGTTTCCGGAATTGTTGTTCGTTGTTTCCGGCCTCGTTTAACCTTGACTAGATAGGTAGTTTTCATTAGCTTCACCCTCTTGCCATGCTTAACAACATTTAATATTGTTGGGTACATAAACGGGATCAAACTAAATAACTTATTGTGGTGTTTCGTCAATATGCAACTCGTTGCATATTGAGCTCCACTTAATTTGTAGGATTGCTTGTGCACTTTGCCATGCCATGTATCTTTAAACCGGACATGCATCATACTTGTTTGCACATCATGCCATGTCTATGTGGTGGTTGTTTACTATGTTGTGTGCTTCTTTTCCGGTGATTGCTTCTTCGGGTTGGTTCCGGTAACGTCGAGTTTGTGAGGAACCGTTCAACTACGTCCGTTTGTCTTCTTCATGGACTCGTTCTTCTTCCTTGCGGGATTTCAGGCAAGATGATCATACCCTCGAAATCACTACTATCTTTGCTATGCTAGTTTGCTCGCTCTTTTGCTATGCCAATGCTACGATGCCTACCATTTGCTTGTCAGCCTCCCAAATTGCCATGTCGAACCTCTAACCCACCATGTCCTAGCAAACCGTTGATTGGCTATGTTACCGCTTTGCTCAGCCCCTCTTATAGCGTTGCTAGTTGCAGGTGAAGATTGGAGGCCGTTCCTTGTTGGAACATATTTGTTTACTTGTTGGGATATCACTATATATCTGATTTAATTAATGCATCTATATACTTGGTGAAGGGTGGAAGGCTCGGCCTTATGCCTGGTGTTTTGTTCCACTCTTGCCGCCCTAGTTTCCGTCATATCAGTGTTATGTTCCCGGATTTTGCGTCCCTTACGCGGTTGGGCTATAATGGGAACCCCTTGACAGTTCGCCTTAAGTAAAGCTCTTCCAGCAATGCCCAACATTGGTTTTACCATTCGCCACCTAGCCTCTTTTTCCCTTGGGTTTCGCGGACTCAAGGGTCATCATTATTTTAACCCCCCCCCCCAGGCCAGTGCTCCTCTGAGTGTTGGTCCAACTGTCAGCTACCGGTGACCACCAGGGGCAACTCTGGGCTGGCCTACCCATACCTAAAACAATCTGAGTGTGCCCTGAGAAAGAGATATGTGCATCTCCTATCAGGATTTGTCGGCACATTCGGGCGGTGTTGCTGGTTTAATTTTACCCTGTCGAAATGTCTTGTTGTACCGGGATATCGAGTCTGATCGGAACGTCTCGGGAGGAGGTCTATTCCTTTGTTGACCATGAGAGCTTGTGATGGGCTAAGTTGGGACACCCCTGCAGGGATTTGAACTTTCGAAAGCCGTGCCCGCGGTTATGGGAAGATGGGAATTTGTTAACGTCCGGTTGTAGAAAACCTGAACTTGACCTTAATTAAAATGAATCAACAGCGTGTGTAACCGTGATGGTCTCTTTCCGGCGGAGTCCGGGAAGTGAACACGGTTGTTGGAGTTATGCTTGACGCAGGTAGTCTAGGATCACTTCTTGATCATACTTTTATCGACCGTGCTTTGCCTTCTCTTCTCGCTCTCATTTGCGTATGTTAGCCACCATATATGCTAGTCGCTTGCTGCAGCTCCACCTCATACTTTTACCTTACCCAAAAGCTTAAATAGTCTTGATCGCGAGGGTGCGAGATTGCTGAGTCCTTGTGACTCACAGATACTTCCAAAACCAGCTTGCAGGTGCCGATGAGTCCGTGCAGATGACGCAACCAAGCTCAGGAGGAGCTCAATGAAGATCTTGTCCTTTGTGTTGTTCCGTTTCCAGTTGATCAGTAGTGGAGCCTAGTTGGGGTCGATCGGGGACTTTTGTCGCATTTGGGGTTCTTCTTTTATTTTGGTTCCGTAGTCGGACCATGAGTGTATTTGATTGATGTAATGTTTATTCATGTAATTGTGTGAAGTGGCGATTGTAAGCCAACTATGTATCTCTTTCCCTTATGTATTACATGGGTTGTGTGAAGATTACCTCACTTGCGACATATGCCTTCAATGCGATTATGCCTCTAAGTCGTGCCTCGACACGTGGGAGATATAGTCGCATCGAGGGTGTTACACCGCCTTCTTGAGCGTGTTGGGGCTGATAATATTTCGCACCTCAGCTATCTGAGGCTCGGTGAAGGCGGGAGCTGGAGGCGTGTCCTGAGAACTGAACGCCAGACGACGCCTGTTGTAATTGGATTTCTCCGCCATACCAGCTAGATCGCGGTCGTCTTGGTTGGGTTCTTGAGAAAGAGGCCCGCAGAACTTGTCAGCATACCCATGTTCAGCAAAGTACTTATCAACTTTGGTAAATGTACCGTCGTCGTTGTCGTCGCTGTCCGGATCCTGTGCCATAGGGCTGTCCGGATCCTGTGCCATAGGGATGTCCGGCAGGTCCGGTAGCGTTGCGGCGTTCTTGCCATGGCTTGGCGCCGGCACGACTGGTGGTCTTGTCTGTGGGGTGGTGTCCCCCATCCCCAAACGAATCTGGCTCTTCGGCCAAAGCAGGGGCCAGTTTACACAGGTGCTGAGGGTCATCTCATCTTCTTCGTCAGCCCCAGCGGGTCGAATCGGAGGTAACAGCTCGTCACAGCCTGGCAGCACCCGAACCACTTCAACCCTATACATTGTGGGTGGCATCGGATTGCCGTGGAACATGGGGTTGCCCGGTTGAATGATTCTGCCCTTGGCGACATCGACCAACTCGGCGCCCACAAAGTGCAGAAGAGTGCAAGGAACGTCGGCGGTGCCCTGCGAAAACATGTATAGGGCATCAGGGATGCCCAGTCAAAGGCAAGGAGATGAAGTCATTGGCCGAGAGGCTTGGTTACCGTGATGCCGTCGAGCTCGGCTAATGTCGAGGCACCGCCAACGGCGGGCATGCAACTGACGGAGGGGGCGCTTGCTGGCGAGGTGCCGGCCGGCGTACACCTGGGTGCATTAAGCTCCAATGCCCGTGCCGGCGCCGGAGACACGAATACCGCCTCCGCCGGAGACACCAATGGCGCCGCCGCCGGAGACACCAATGGCGCCGCCTGCGCGCTGTGCGAGTTGCTGGCCGTGAAGCTGGGAACCGGGGGAGGCCCCTGTTGGCCGCCTGCAATCCACGTCGTCAACCCATGAATCAACGTAGGCACCATGGCGTTGAGCATCGTTCCAAGTTGTTGTTGCACTTGCTCTTGGACAAGCTCCGGAATCCGTGCCACTTGTGCCTTGAGTTCTTCAACCTCGCGCGTCTGGCTTTCCGAGCTGGTCTTTTTCTCCTTCCGCACACCAGCGGTATAGTATGACCCCCATTTTGTGGATAAGCCTTTGCCGGCCACACGACCAGCTAATGTCGGCTTAGTGAGCTTATCCTTGTTTTTCATTACGTTCAACGCCCTATTTAAAGGGGTGTAGAAAGGGGAGCTCTTAGACGACCCCGTGCTACTCCTTTCAGTGTCCTGCGAAAGGAACGTGAACCATTTAGAAATATTGGGGATTAATTAGAGTGCAACCATATGGAGCTAATTACGCGGGGGTGTATTCCTTACCAGAAGAAGCTCAAGCGCCCTGGTCTTCGGATCCGTGGTAAGCTCCTTTGTTATCGGGTCCTCCTTGTACCGGGCCCTGACATAGTTCCTCGTCTGCTTGTCACCGCTGTATTTCTCGAAGCGGGGCGGTAGGCCTTGCTCAGCACGCTCCGCGTCCTCCTTGTCCCATATAGGCTCCGCCACTCTGTAACCGCCGGGACCGAGTTTGTGTTCCCCTAAGTTCAACTCCCGCATTTCTTTCCCCCACTAACTTGATTCGGAGGTTGCACTGCTCTCGCACTTGATCTTGAACTCCTTGTACTCATCTTCGCTCATCAAAGGATATTTCGCCTTGATCTTCTCATAACTATCACCTTTATCAATCATTCTCTTCATCGCGCTTTTCCAAGTAGACAGGGCCGTGCTCATCTTCGTGAGGGCGGCACTGTTCACTTTATTCCCTGAGAGGAGTGTGTTTTCAAATTTGGCGGGGAACTTGTATCGTTCGTGCAGCTTCGTGAAGAGGAGGTTGCGCAAATTCCCTCGGTCCTTATGCCTAAGGTTCTCGGTGTTGATCGAGACGGTGCTCCGGAGAATGCACCCGAGCTGAAGCGAGTACCCCTTGACTATATGTTTGGGCTCCGTTGGATTCCCGTCGGAGTTCACTTGAGTGAATTCCTCCTTGAGGATGCGGAGCGCATTCGGGCGCCGATCCTTCCTTTGCTTCTTCGGTTGGCTGCCATCTGTATGTGCACCGCCATCATCAGTGGTGGCATCCTCGGCGGCACCATCAGTGGTGTCATCCCCAACGCCACTAGGGGTTGTGTAATCAGGATCGGTGTCTTCCGCGGCGTCCTCATAGCGGTGAGGTTGTTCCTCCATCTCCTGGGACAGCTCCCAGAATTTCTTGCCGCCCGAACCACCGGCCTCATCATTGTGGGCCATGTTTCACTCTAAATAGGAAAAAAGTTTGGTCAAAAAGTTGGTTATTGTCAAGGAACAAGATCATGGTCTCATCATTTGGGGTTTGTCAACACCGAGGCACCCTAAAAGCCTAAGCTTTCATCATTTAGGGTTTGTCGACGCCGAGGCACCCTAAAAGCCTAAGCGTACATCATTTAGGTTCTCATCGACACGGAGGCATCCGGGGCAGCCAAGTTAAGTTTTCATCATTTAGGGTTTATCGATGCCGAGGCACCCTAGGTTGGGCCTAATCACTAGGCACTAATCACTTGGCTCTATTGCCACCTATGTTGGGTTTATTATCTAGGGTTTATCGATGCTAAGGAGAACTCTAAGTTGGGCCTAATCACTTGGCTCTATTGCCACCTATGGTTTAATGCAGGAAGAATAAAGGGGCAGTTGATCCTACTTAATTAAGTACTAAGATACCCCGGCCCATGCATTATCGCAAGTACCCCATATGTCCTATTCTTAGCAAAGTCATGCTAAAATTCACGGAAAATTTCAGCATGACCTTTGCTGAAAATAGGACATACGGAGTACCCGAATTTGCCGGAACGGAAGTTAATCGACATTCCGGCAAACTCAAGGGCCTCTCGGGGTACCTGCAAATTCATCACGACACGATGGTCCGAGACAAAACCCAGCAAACTAGCACCGCAATGTGCCTCTACTTTCATATGGATGAAAAGGCCACAGACCATATGGTCCTCTGCTTTCATATGGACAAAAATCAGCTCAACTTATGTGAGCTTCCATTCCAGATCTAATAGCAGCAAGTTGTTCACTTGTAGCTCAACTTATGTGAGCTGCCTTCAAGAAAAGAAATCTGCAGTGGCACATCTGCTCTCTGAATACATTGGCAAGAAACAAAACAAACCTAGTACCATCCATCTGCTATGGCCGTACCATGCAGTTTAACTAAGCACTAACAGGTAATTATATAACCGAAAACTTGGCGCGTACGTGTCACTTAGCTTGGGCAAGCAACATACCTCGTCCTCTTGGTTAGTCCAAACAAGCTGTATGCTGAGCCTCAACTCACCACCTGCACATTTTACAGCACCCATGAAATGAAAAACTAAACATAATTGTCAACCAACAAAACCAAAACACAAACAGGACTTCAAATTTTCACGATCAGGAAGAAAAATAGGGTTTTCAACTACTATATTCAGTTTCATGGCATCAGTTGAACAGTTGAAAAAGAACAAGCTTCATTTAAATATCATGCTACTAACAAACATAACTAATGTCAGTACTCAAAAAATAGAGTGACCACACAGGGAACAAACAAACTATTCACTTTTTATTTCTTCAGAATTGGACCTGACAGAGAACAACTCCTTGGAAGCAAACTTATATGAAAAGGTTCAGCAACTTGAAACGTAACTCTTATATGAAAATCTTCTGTATGATCAATTAAGCAGAGCACATGTATATACCTGTATCACTGTCTTGGAGCCAACAAACGCCTCAATTTTTCTCCAACCATGATCGAACCTGATCGCCTATGCTTCTTCTTTCACTCTCCTGCATAAAGTTATTGTTACTACCTGGGAGGGATTATATGCTTGTTTACCACTAATAATACCATTTTTTAATATAATCTTCATTCTCCTGCTATTTCTTTTCTTACAAGTGTTTATGCCATAGTGTCTCAGGTTCTTCCTAGTTAAAACATGTGATTTTGAGAAGGAATTTGCCCAATTTTTGCAGGGAGACAAAACTTAGCTAAAAATTTGATATAACAAGTAGTCCATGAAATTATATTTCCTCTAGGCAAAGTAGAAGATATTATTTTGTTTTTCCTCTAAGGTAAAGGAAATAGCCATCACTTTGAAGTGTCTAATAGATGAAATAATGCATGAGTTAGAAATATATGTGCAAGTGTCTAAAGGCATCCTGTGAAGCAGAGCTTCCAAATTGATCTTCTTGAAACATTTTTACTAAGTAAGGCTTAATTTCATATTTCTGCAAACTAAGGTAAACCAATTATTACATGCATAAATTTCTCATTTGGAGAAGCCAAGTATCAAAGGTTTTGAACCATGAGAATTTATTGCATTTTTCGGTGACAACACGGCTAGGAAAAAAAGACTCTGATACAGAGACTAATGACACGATGCCCCCCTCCCTTAGAGGCATTATCACAAACACCTATCAAGCACAATCCTTTCACATGTAAACTTGAGCATGCTCTGGAAAAATCACGCAGCAAGCAAAAAATTGAACAGAGGATGCAACAGGAAGGAGGGAGGGGGGATGAGGGAAGAGGGAGGAAGGACGAAGGAGTGGTGGCTACCTACCTACGGACTGGTCGCCGGCGTAGCTCCGGGCGACAGCGTTGCTGGGCAGGAGCGCCTGCTCCAGGGAGGGGGGCGCCGCTGGTGGGAGCGGCTGCTTGATGGGGGGAGGCGCTGCTGGGGTCCTATACCGGAGGCGGGGCAGCGGAGGGTTCGGCCGGCTGGGCGCGCCGCGGCGGCGGCGGGCCGACAGCAGTGGCGGCGGCTAGGAACCCTAGCTGTCGCGCTCGGGAGGGAGGTTAACGCAGGCGGGGCCGCGGGGGAGGGGGACGGCGAGGGCGCTGGCGCGGGCGGAGGGGGGACGGTGAGGGAGGTGGTCGGGTGCGGCGGGGGAAGCGAGCACGGCCGGGGACGGCGAGCACGGGGGAAGTGGTGGGCGGTGGTGGTCAGGCGCAGGTGAGACAAGGCAGGGGAGGGATTAGAGAGAAATGGAGATTGGGGATTTTAGTGCGGGGGGAGGCTTAGCAATGGCGCACCACCCAGGGGTGCGCCATAAGTACATCCATAGCAATGGCGCACCACCCAGGGGTGCGCCATAAGTACATCCATAGCAATGGCGCACCACCCAGGGGTGCGCCATAAGTAATTTAATCTAGCCCGACTTGTCAGGTTATATACAACCTAACCCTATCTACAACAGACCCAACCCACTGGCCCGACTGGTCAATACACAGCACACACACCAGGAGGTCCTGGGTTCGATTCCCAGGCTCCCCAATATTTTTTTATGCATTTTAAATCCTATTTGATATTTATTTGTGTTTAAATATGTTCAAACTTGTTTAAATCATAACAGTAATATTTTTTTTATGAAAACAGTAATAACCCCCCCAGGGGTGCGGGGGGGGGCGGGTGCTCGTCGGCGGCGGTGGAGCGGGGGAGGGTTGCGGTGGGTCGTCGGCGGCGGTGGAGCTAGCTAGCGGGGGAGGGTGCGGGTGGGATCGAGATCGAGATGGAGGGGGAATCAAGATCGAGATGGAGGGGGATCGAGATCAAGTGTCCTCATGAATTCAAAAAGTGCCCATGAAATTTAAAAATATTCATGATATCAAAAAGTGCCCATGAAATACAATCGAGAAATGAATACTATGATTTAAATACAATCGATCTTAGCTAGCTATCTATTCACAATCTTCTTGCCCTTCTTTTTCGCAAATGGAGTTCTTCTGTGGAACGAACGTCCTTTAGGTAGGGTGGTCCTGCTTCTTCTTGTGGTGTGTGCTACTACTTCATCGTCGTCATGTTCGATCTTCGGGTCACCGTACTTGTCGAAGTCTTGCTCATTGGCTACTCCATCCATTCTGATGATCTTCCTTTTGCCTCTCCTCACGACAACACGACTGGGCTTTGACGGGTCGGTAATGAAGAAGCATTGGTCCACTTGGGAAGCCAGTACCCATGGCTCATTTTTCGCGGTGACGTTTGCGCCCGCGGTCTTGGATTTGGCTTCGGGTATAACCATGGTGGTGAAATACCGGTCTTCTTTTAGGACGCTCTTGGCCCATCTGACACGGAACATCGGGACCTTCTCTCCAGCGTAGCTCAGCTCCCAGATCTCCTCGATCCTTCTGTAGTATATGTCCTTGTCGTTGCCGGTGTAGGATTCCATCGTTACCCCGGAGTTCTGATAACCATTGCTCTTCATGTCCTTGTCCTCGGTGTAGAATGTGTAGCCGTTGATATCGTACGCCTCATAGGTCATCAGGTTGTGCTCGGCGCCCTGTGATAAGGCGAATATGAGTTGTTCTTCCGCGGAAGAATCCTCATGTAAAGGGTACGACAGAAACTTCTGCTTGAACCAACGCGTGAAACATGAGTTGTGCTCTTTGAGTATATCTCCGTCCGTCCTCTGTTGGCCTCGATCATTGTACGTCTTCTCAATAAAGGTTTTGTGCTCTACCACCCAAGGATCGACCACGTCTATGTGTTGTAGCGCGACTAGGTTTGCTCTTTCAAAGTCGGCGAGTCAACCCTCGAAGTCGACATGCATTTCGCGGCGACCCTCACGGTGACCCCATCCAGCGAGCCTGCCGAGGTGCTTGTTGACGGGCAGACCAACGGGGTTCTCGATGCCTAGATAATTCGTGCAGTAGGAGATGCACTCTTCGGTCAGAAAGCCCCTGGCTATACTTCCCTTTGGACGTGACATGTTGCGAACGTATCCTTAGATGACACCATTCATCCTTTCGAACGGCATCATGCTGTGCAGGAACGTCAGCCCGAGTTGGATGATATCCTCCATGATATGGACCAGCAGATGCACCATAACGTCGAAGAATGCGGGTGGGAAGTACATCTCAAGCTCGCATAGTATCACCACGATCTCTTCCTGTAGCCTTCTGAGTTTCCTCACGCCAATCGACTTCCGAGAGATGACGTTGAAAAAGTTGCATAGGCCAAATAGCGTTTCACGGACGTGCACGTCCATGATCCCACGGATTGCAACTGGAAGTATCTGACAGTCGTGAGACTTCATCCCGCTGAACTTCTGCTTCGCTGGGTCTAGGTATCTGCTTATCTTCCCCGCCTAACCGTAAGGAAGTTTTACTCCTAGGAGGCAGGTGCAAAACTGCTTGATCTCCTCCTGACTTAGAGTGAAGCACGCAGGAGTGTAGTCATTTCCGGCCTTCTTGGCCTTTTTGCCTTTGCGATGACTTTCTGTGTCCTGCTTCGCCTCATCATCATCATCATCATCATCATCATCATTAGCGTGAAGCTCCTGCCTCATGCCCATTGATTTCAAGTCTGCCCTTGCTTTCGGCCCATCTTTGGTCCTCTCTGGCATGTTGAGCAGGGTACCAAGCAGACTCTCGCACACGTTCTTCATGATATGCATGACATCAAGGCTGTGAGGCACACGGTGGATCTTCCAGTACGGCAAGTCCCAGAAAACAGACCTCGTTTCCCATACCTTCAGCAGCGGCTCTGGCGCCTTTCGCTTCTTTCCCGGCTCTGGCGCCTTTTGCTTCTTTCCCGGCAGTGGGCAGTCTTTCCAATTTTTCAACAGCTCGTCTATTTCCTCGCCGCTCCTCGTACACGGGCGTTTTCGGGGTTCGGTTTCACCATCGAACAGATCCTTGCGTTTCCTCCACGGGTCATCGTCGCGAAGCCACCTTCGATGTCCCATGAACACGGTTTTCGAAGACCTGGGATCTCTATCTAGCTGGCGATACGTTGTGTCATCCATGCACCTTACGCATCCAGAAAATCTGTGGACTACCTGCCCCGCGAGATATCCGTAACCGAGATAGTCGTGCACCATCGTGAGCAGTGCGGCTCTCATAGGGAAATATTCTTTCTCTGCGGCGTCCCATGTATTGGCTGGCGTTTTCCACAGCGTGTCTAGCTCCTCCTTCAGCAGCCCCAGATACAGATTGATGTCATTCCCTGGTTGTTTCGGCCCTTCAATTAGCATACTCATGTGTATGTACTTCCTCTTCATGCACAACCAGGGGGGAAGGTTGTACATCCACACAAACACAGGCCAGGTGCTATGTGTGCTTCTCTGGCTGCCAAACGGATTGACTCCATCGGTGCTCGCACCCAGCACGATGTTCCTTGGATCCTTCCCAAATTCTGGGTATTCGAAGTTCAACGCTTGCCACTGGCTCGCATCCTTAGGGTGACTCAGCATCTTGTCTTTTTTATTTATCTCCGGATCATTTCCTTCATCTTCCCGCTTCTTCTCCTCCCTATCCATGTGCCAACGCAGGAGCTTTGCTACCTTAGGGTCCGCGAAATACCGCTGCAGACGAGGAGTGATCGGAAAGTACCACACCGATTTTCGAGGAGCTTTCTTCCTCTTCTTGTATCGAGTGACGCCGCACACCGGACATATGGTAGACTCCGCGTGCTCGTCCTGATAAATGATACAATTGTTCATGCACACATGGTATTTCACGTGCGGTAAATCCAGAGGACACACGATTTTCTTCGCCTCCTCGAAACTGGTCGGGCACTTGTTCCCCTTGGGAAGACGTTCGTGCCAGAATGACATGGTCTCGTCGAAGCATGCACCGGTCATTTTGTGTTTTACCTTCATCTCCAGAGCCATGAGCGTTACTTTCAGGCGGGTATCCTCGGGCCTGCATCCTTCATACAATGGAGTAACCGCGTCTATCTCCAGTTGATCCAGCTTGGCTTTCTCTCGGGCGGCAGCTCTTGCGTTATCCGTCTGCTTGAGAAGCAGCTCTTGAATATGAGGTCCTGCACCCAGCCTCCATCGTCGTCTGCCCCGGCATCTTCATCTTCATGATCATGCCCTTCGTCTTGATCTTCCTCATCATCATGTACGACATCTTCTACATGATGACTGTGTACAGCATCATCGTCGTGATCATGTCCTGGAGATTCTTCGTCTTCTCGCCCGCCCTCGCCGCGGTGGTACTTGTCTTGTTGCCCTTCCTCATTTCTTGCCCGGCCCCGGCCATGGACGACTTCATAGTCATCTTCATCACCTTGCCACCGATAGCCATCCTTGAAACCACGCAAGAGCAGGTGGTCCCGCACCTGCCCGGAATCCGGGTCCGCAATAAGGCTCTTCAGCTTGCATCTTCGACACGGACATCTTATCTCCGTCTCGTTCTTTTGAAGCATCTCGGCCTTCGCGGAGCTCAAAAACCTATTCACGATGCCTTCAGCCATCGTGCGGACCATGGTCGCCTGCGGGGTAGAGCAAAACGATATTTTAGAACCAAGAAAAAATTTGGCATGACCTTCCCTAAAAATAGGACCAAAAAGAATGCATAGTGACAAAATTCTTGCTGAAACGGAAATGAATCAAAACATTCCGGCAAAATATTGGCAACTATCGCATTTCAAATACCGGTACCTTCAAACACAAACATATATGCAACACCACAAACACGCAACACCACAAACATACATAGATCTAGCTAGGCCACAAAAAGTGCATGTGCACGTTGTTGGAGCGAGCTAGGGAGAAAAAAAGTAGATCTTCATCATGAAGATAGCTTTCCCCTTACTTACCTATCAAAAAAAGGTAATTTCACCACTTAATTTTGATGAATCTATGGTGGAAATGGGGTGAGGAGGAGGAGGCAGCCGAAAGCTTGGAGAAGGAGGTGGAGGGAATGAAGTGGGGAAAGTGAGTGGGTAGGTGTGGGGTTGTCCAAAATATCTTGTTGGGGTCCCAGGTTACTAATGGCGCACCACAAGGAAATGCGCCATTAGTAACCTTGGTTACTAATGGCGCACCTGCAGGTGGTGCGCCATTAGAAGTTTTGCAAAAAAGTAAAAAATATAAATATATACACTAATGGCGCACCGTGTAATAGTGCGCCATTACTAGTTTAAACTAGTAATGGCGCACTGTGAAACGGTGCGCCATTAGTAGTTTTGCAAAAAAAAGAATAAGAAAAAAATTACAGTAATGGCAGACTCTCTGCCTGGTGCGCCATTACTAGTTAGAACTAGTAATGGCGCATTGTCGACCTGATGCGCCATTAGTATGTATGGAAAAATGGAAAAAAATTAATACTAGTGGCGCACCCTGTTTCTGGTGCGCCATTAGTGTCTTCCACACTAATGGCGCATCACCAACAGGTGCGCCATTAGTATATAGTAGTGGCGCACTACTTCCCTGGTGCGCCATTAGTATCGATCCTATCTATAGCCCTTTTCCTAGTAGTGGTTGATTCATTTTAATTAAGTTAAGGTTCAAGTTATCTACAACCGGACATTAACAAATTCCCATCTGCCCATAACCACGGGCACGGCTTTCGAAAGTTCATATCCCTGCAGGGGAGTCCCAACTTAGCCCATGACAAGCTCTCACGGTCAGCGAAGGAATAGACCTCCTCCCGAGACGTTCCGATCAGACTCAGTACCTCGGTTCTTCAAGACACTTCGACAAGTTAAAACAAATCCAGCAACACCACCCAGATGCGCCGAAAAATCCTAATAGGAGCTGCACATATCTCGTTCTCAGGGCACACCGGATGAGCAAGACGTCGGGTAGGCCAGCCCAAAGTTGCCCCTGATAGCCCCGGACATCGCTCGGTTGGACCAACACTCAGAGGAGCACTGGCCCGGGGGGGCTTAAATAAGATGACCCTCGGGCTCCGGAAACCCAAGGGAAAAAGAGGCTAGGTGGCAAATGGTAAAACCAAGGTTGGGCATTGCTGGAAAAGCTTTAATCAAGGCGAACTATCAAGGGGTTCCCATTATAACCCAACCACGTAAGGAACGCAAAATCCGGGAACATAACACCGATATGACGGAAACTAGGGCGGCAAGAGTGGAACAAAACACTAGGCGAGAGGCTGAGCCTTCCACCCTTTACCAAGTATATAGATGCATTTAAGATAACATGGCAAAATAATGATATCCCAACAAGTAAATAATGTTCCAACAAGGAACGGCCTCCAATCTTCACCTGCAACTAGCAATGCTATAAGAGGGGCTGAGCAAAGCGGTAACATAGCCAATCAATGGTTTTCTAGGACATGGTGGGTTAGAGGCTGAACATGGCAATTTGGGAGGCATGAAAGCAAGTGGTAGGCATCGTAGCATAGGCATAGCAAAAGAGAGAGCATCTTGCAAAGCAAAGATAGTAGTGATTTCGAGGGTATGATCATCTTGCCTGCAATGTTGTCAGAGTTGACTGGATTCTCGAAAGCAAACTCAACGGGCTCCTCGTTAGCGAACTCGTCTCCAGGCTCTACCCAAACAAGACAAACAAGCAAACGGAACATAATCAACCACGTGCAAAGCTCAAACAATATGATGCAAGGATGGTATGATATGCGGGATGCGATGCGGGATGCATATGCAAGATGTGACACGGAATACATGAACCTGGCCTCAACATGGAAATCCAAGTGTGCCACTGGAAAGATGAGATGAGTCGCTTGAAAACGATATAAAGAACACCGGAATCGGAGTTACGGTTTGGAAATGGCAAGCGATTCAAATATGACCACGTTCTGCGATTTACAGCAAGTAGCCATCTAAATGCAACAAGATGAACATGCTACAACACCCAAACATCGCATCAAAATGCATGGAAGGGATCAATTCATGATGCTTAACAAAAGATGAACACTGAGCTACGGCCAATTCATCCACTAACAGGTTCAAACAAGCATGGCAAAAGTGCAAACGGTAAACAGATCTCAGACTTAGTGAAATTAACACAAGCCTGGAATTTCAGATCAGGTAGCACACTTTGGAGCATGAAAACTATAAGCTACAGGAACTTAACATGGCAAAGCAAAGCATGTCATGGAGCTACTCAAAGAGCTTAACAAAAGACCCTTAGTGACCTTGAGCCAAAAGGGATCAGAAAATACATTTGCAAGCATGTGAACATGGCAAAAACATAAGCAGTTCTCAGACTTAGTGAAAACTGGAGCATGCTGAAACAGATATCAAGTAGGCATGTTTACGAGCTCGATGCACTCACTACAGAGCAAGGCATGACAATCTAAGCATAAACCTATCAAGAATACACAAAATACAAGCTAGACATGGCAATAACAATAACATGGCATGCATGGATCAACTACAACATCCTCGGCAAAATCGCTAACAAGTAGACAATCTGCCCAGATTCATGAAATGGCAAAAGTAGAGCTCGATTGACTCAAGCTAGGGTGCTCCATAATTGCAAAGAAAGACATGGATGGATAGAGAACTACAAGATTAACAAAACATCATTACTGATCATCCTCAAAAGAGGCACGGATCACTAGGAAACAACATGAACATATGGCATATTGAAATAAACAGATCAAGGACTTACTGGAAATGCTAAGTCCCTGAAATCAGCATTACCAAGTGCCTCACTTTGCAAGCTTGTGCTAGTCACCAAACACATCACAAAAATACATGGTTTGCACCTCTGGAAAGATGGCAAAACCCTTAACAAAACATATGTAGAGCTCAGGGGCATATCATGCACACATTAATCATGGCAAAAATGACAAATATCTAATTGGAGCAGCAGATCTGACAAATATCTCAAATAGCACTCTTCTAACAGCATTTCAGGCATTAAGATGAACTCAAATGAAAATGATGCAATGAGATGAAATGATGTGCTCTCTGAGACGAACATTTTGATATGCTATATGCCCAAAACGGAGCTACGGATGAGGAGTTATGATGCAATGAACATAGCCAAAATATTAGGGTTTCGGGCAAAGAAAGTCAACCCGCGGTGGATCTGGATCTGGGCACTGTAGCAGGGACGCGCGTCCCGAGGATGACCAGCCGGAGTTCGCTCGAGCTCACCGGAGATGTCGTCGGCCGGAGCGGGGAGGTACTTGGGGTGTGGGAGCAGGAGGCCGGAGAGAGGCCGGAGCTCCTCAGGCGTGCGGCGGCGCGGGGGCATCAGGCTCCGGCGGCCGGAGCTGCTGGGTCGGGTCGCCGGTGACCTGGCGCGGCGGCCGGAGGGCGCTGTCGATGGAGAAGAAGGCGGCGGGCGAAGTGGCGCGGGCGGCGGGGAAAAGGCAGCCGGGCGGCGGCTCCCTGGGCCGCGGGGGCTCGCAGCGGGCCGCGCGGGCCGGCGTGGGTACGGGTGGTGGTGCGCCATGTGGCGGCCCTCGGCTGGCTGCGGGCGGCGGCGGCGGCATGTCCGTTCAGGCGGCGGACATGTCCGGCGGCGGCGGGCGAATTTTTTAGGGTTCAGAGAGAGGGGATTCGAGATTTGGAATGGGGGGTATATATAGGCATAGAGGGAGCTAGGAGAGTCCAAATGAGGTGCGGTTTTCGGCCACGCGATCGTGATCGAACACTCTAGATGATGGAGAGGGTGTTGGTGGGTTTTGGACCAAAATGAAGGGGTGTTGGGCTGCAACACACATGATGCCTTTTTGGTCCCTCGGTTAACCGTTGGAGTATCAAACGAAGTCCAAATGGTACGAAACTTGACAAGCGGTCTACCGGTAGTGAACCAAGGACGCTTGGCAAGTCTCGGTCCAATACGGAAATGTTTAATCCCCACACAACGAAAGAAAGGTAGAAATGACCACCGGAGGAGAACGAAGCGCCGGAATGCAAAACGGACAACGGGGAAAATGCTCAAATGCATGAGATGAACACGTATGCAAATGCAATGCACATGATGACATGATATGAGATGCATGACAACGACAACAACACACGGAGAAAAAAACCCAAAACCGAGAAAATAAAATAACTTAAGGCCGGAAACGGCAAGAGTTGGAGTACATATTAGGAATGTCATATCCGGGGTGTTACAACACTCCACCACTACAAAAGGATCTCGTCCCGAGATCTAGGACTGAAAGAACACCGGGTACTCAGAACGGAGGTGATCCTCGCGTTCCCAGGTAGCTTCACGGTCGGAATGGTGTGACCACTTGACTTTGAGGAATTTGATTGACTTGTTGCGAGTCTTGCGTTCAGTCTCTTCCAGAATAGCAACTGGGTGCTCACGATAAGAGAGATCTTCTTGGAGCTCAATGTCCTCGAAGTTGACGGTGCGGTCAAGAGTCTTGAAGCACTTTAGGAGCTGAGAGACATGGAACACGTCATGAACATTTGCAAAGTTTGAAGGAATCTCGAGTTGATAGGCGAGATCACCTCTCTTGCTGACAATCCTGAAAGGTCCCACGTATCTGGGGGCAAGCTTCCCTTTGATACCGAAGCGACGAGTATCTTTCATAGGAGAGACATGGAGGTAAACATGATCTCCGATCTCGAAAGCCAAATCACAGTGCTTACTATCATAGTAGCTCTTCTGGCGGGATTGGGCTGCTTTGAGGTTATCTCGAATGACTTTGCACATTTCCTCTGCCTCTGTGATTAAGTCATTTCCGAGAAGCTGACGTTCACCGGTTTCGTACCAGTTGAGAGGGGTACGGCACTTCCTGCCATACAAAATTTCCAATGGGGCCTTGCCCGAACTTGCTTGAAAACTGTTGTTGTAGGAGAATTCAGCATAAGGAAGACAATCCTCCCACTTCATGCTGAAGGAGATCACACAAGCCTTGAGCATATCTTCAAGAATCTGATTGACACGCTCGACTTGACCGCTAGTTTGAGGATGGAAAGCTGTGCTGAAGCGGATGTTGGTGCCCATGGCCTTCTGAAAAGAATCCCAAAACTTGGAGGTAAAGATGCTGCCACGGTCTGAAGAGATCACTTGTGGGATACCGTGTAGAGAGACAATTCAAGAGGTATAGAGCTCCGCCAATTGAGCTGCAGTGATTGACTCTTTGATAGGTAGAAAGTGAGCCACTTTAGTGAGTTTGTCGATGACAACGAATATAGCATCATTGCCACGCTTGGACTTTGGAAACCCAGTCACGAAGTCCATTTCAATGTGGTCAAACTTCCATTCTGGAATGGCAAGAGGTTGGAGGAGACCAGCTGGCCTTTGGTGTTCTGCCTTCACTCTTCTGCAGACATCACACTCATTCACGAATTGAGCAATCTCGCGCTTCATTCGAGTCCACCAATAAGCCTGCTTGAGGTCCTGATACATCTTCGTGCTCCTAGGGTGGATGGAGAGGAGAGAATTGTGAGCCTCGTTCATGATCACTTTACGAAGGTCACCTTTGGGCACAACAATACGATCCTCGAAGAAGAGAGTATCCTTGTCATCAAGGCGGTAGCACTTGTACTTGGGTTGACTCTTGGCAATCCCAATCTTCACCTTTTTCACCATAACATCAAGAAGCTGGGCTTGGCAAATCTGTTCTTCCAAGGTAGGAGAGACTTGAAGGTTGGCGAGGAAACCTTGAGGAACAACTTGCAGATTAAGTTTGCGGAAAGCTTCACAAAGCTCGGGTTGATAAGGCTTGAGAATCAGACTATTGCAATAAGCTTTCTTGCTCAAAGCGTCAGCAATCATATTGGCCTTGCCTGGAGTATACTCGATACTCGGATTATACTCTTGAATCATTTCGACCCATCGAGTTTGCCTGAGGTTGAGATTAGGCTGAGTGAAGATGTACTTGAGACTCTTGTGGTCAGTGAAGATGTCCACCTTTCTTCCCAATAAGAGATGTCTCCAAGTCAAAAGAGCATGCACAATTGCCGCCAACTCGAGGTCATGAGTGGGGTAGTTCTTCTCGTTGGGCTTCAACTGGCGAGAGGTATAAGCAACAACTTTCTTCTCTTGCATCAATACTACGCCAAGACCTTGGAGAGAGGCATCACAAAAGACCTTGTACGGCTTGGATTCATCAGGCGGAGTCAGAACAGGAGCAGTGATCAATTTCTATTTCAAAGTGTTGAAAGCAATGTCACACTCCGGAGACCAAACGTACTTGATGTGCTTCTGGAGAAGATTTGAGAGAGGCTTCGCGATCTTAGAAAAGTTTTCAACGAATCTTCAGCAATAGCTTGCGAGACCGAGGAAGCTACGGAGTTGCTTCACGTTCTGAGGAGGTTCCCAATTCACAGTTGCAGACACCTTCTCAGGATTCACCGCAATGCCCTTGGCAGAGATGATATGACCAAGATAAAAAACCTCATCGAGCCAAAATTGGCGTAGAACTGGTGTTCCCTCAGCTTATCAAGCACCAAACGCAAGTGCTTGGCATGATCTTCCTTGTTCTTTGAGAAAACCAGAATGTCGTCGAGATAGACCAAAACGAAGTCATTGGTGTAGGCATTGAAGATGAAGTTCATCATGCGAGAGAACATCAGAGGAGCGTTGACGAGGCCAAAAGACATGATAGTGTATTCATATGAACCATAGCTTGTCCTGAAAGCCGTCTTGGGAATATCTTGCTCATGAATACGAATCTGATGATAACCCATACGGAGATCAAGCTTGGAGAATACTTGGGAACCTTTGAGTTGTTTGAACAGCTCATTGATGTTGGCAAGTGGGTATTTGTTCTTGATGGTCTTCTTGTTCAATGGACGGTAATCAACACAAAGTCGGTCCGTTCCATCCTTCTTCTTCACGAAAAGAACACCACAACCCCACGGAGAAGAACTAGGCCGGATGAGACCCATTCTTTCTTGAATATCGAGTTGCTTCTTCAACTCCTTCAACTCTTCAAGTCCGAGCTTGTAAGGACGCTTGCACACTGGTTCCGTGCCAGGCTCAAGATCGATGACGAATTCAACTGGACGGTGCGGAGGCATTCCTGGAAGCTCTTCTGGAAAGACGTCTTGATATTCGCAAACGACTGGAATTTGCGACATAGCATCCAGTTCACCCTTCTCATTGAGAGAAAACAGACGGATTGTATCATCCCGAGCGGCAAAGACAATTACATCCTCAGATGAATGAGTCAATTGAATCTGCCTGGCTGCACAATCAAGATGTGCCTTGTGCTTAGAAAGCCAATCCATCCCGAGAATAAGATCAATATCCGAGTTACCAAGAACCATAGGAGAAGAAAGGAACTTGTAATCACCCAAGGTAATAGTAACATCCGGAGCCATCATTTTAGTGTTCATGAACAAACCCGGAGAAGAAACCGCTATCGGCTTAGGCAAATCAATAGTATGCACATCATGCATGGATGCAAAAGGCTTCGATAAAAATGATAAAGATGCACCAGTGTCAAAAAGAACTCTTGCGGGAATGTCATTAACAGGAAGGTTACCCATAATCACATCTGGTGAGTCCTCTGCCTGAGCTGCATTCAGCAAGGTGACCTTGGCGGACTTGGTGTTATGCTTGACCATAGCTGTACTTGCCGATCTCACAGGAGGAGGAGGAGGAAGACGCCTCTGATTGAAGCATTTGTTGGCATAGTGACCCTTCTGTTGGCACTTGTTGCACGTGACCTCTGAAAGCGGATGGTGATACGGAGCACTTGATCTTGGAGCTTGAGACGAAGTCTTGTTCTGAAAGCCAGGGTTGGGTGGGTGGGAAGATCCACTGCCACCTTTGCTCTTCTGCTGATACGGCTGACGGAACGGAGGAGGAGGAAGCCAATACTTCTGCTGCTTGGCCACTTGAGTAGAGGAAGAAGGAGTAGCATCCCTGACTCGCTTCTTGGAAGCATCACACCTCAGTTGAGCAGCCTCTTGCTTCAATGCCATGTTGTAGAACTCGTTGTATCTCAAGGGCTCAAAGAGGACAAGAGATAGCTGAATTTCTTCCCTGAGACCACCCCTGAACTGGTATATCATGCTCTTCTCATCAGGGACGTCCTGCTTAGCAAAGTGGGCGAGCTTCTGAAACAACTTGTTGTAGTCATAGACAGACAAAGAGCCTTGCTTCAGGTTGCGGAATTCCTCACGCTTGCTTTCGACCACGCTCTGAGGGATATGATGAGCTCTGAAGTCTTGACGGAATTCATCCTAGGTAATCGCACGTCCACCTCTGGAATCCTTGTATTGCTGGAACCATTCTGCAGCTTGATCTTTGAGTTGGAAGGAAGAGAACTTGACAAAGTCCTCAGGCCTGACGTTACTGCACTCGAAATGCTTGCACACATCCACGAGCCAATCGTCAGCATCAGTTGCCTCAACACAATTGCTGAAAGTCTTTCGCCCGTTAGCAAGGAACTGGTTGAGTGTAGCAAAGTGATTCTGATTGTTGCCTTGGTTCCCTTGGTTGCCTTGATTGCGCTCTTGAAGAATTTGCATGATCAACTGTGTGTTTCCATTGGTTGCGGCCATCACAGCTTGCCATGCCTCCGGAGGAGGTGGAGGTGGTGGCGGATCTTGATTCTGATTCTGATTGGTGCTCTTAGCGGGAGCCATCCTGAAGAGGGTGCCCACCGTTAGCACATAGACAGATAAAATGAAGCTGAATCCAACGGAAAGAAAATTGCAACATATAGTCTTCACATCCGAACAAAATGAACGAATGCATTCCTCTTGAAATGGTCACATATCCATAAATTGAGAAGCCACTTAGAATTTAGGTAGAGAAATAAATCAACAAGGTACGGATCAAGAACGAATACTTGGTAAGAAATCCCAATCTCAAACCAAATATCCGTGGAAGAAGAACTAGAGCTACAAGAATTCCCACCTATGAAACTCCCGAACCTTTCCGGTTATGCAATCAGGTGTTGGGGATATAGGGGAAGCATAATATCTCACCCAAATCTAGCAAATCCTACATCCAGTTGTATCCATCCTTCAACACATAACCGAGAAAAACTCCGGAAACCATCTACCTCAACCTTCGAAAAGCATCCGTTATACAAGTTATGGCGATACTCCCGAACTCCCGCCCCAGTACTGGGTGGCATCGAGGTTATCTCACCAACGAACTGCATAAAAGAGATTTTCGATGTCGGCGTACTAAACTCAGGTATTCCAGAACTGCAACGATAAAATTATGACAACAACACCTCAGAGCTCAACTCCCCAGGACACTGCCACAAAACCCCTGACAGGAGGCACCAAGACAATGTTCTCGTCACAAAACCATCGGAACGATTCCAAGATACCCGCGTGATCCTAAAAAAATTTAGTGAAATTTGAGAAGAGAATAGTCAAAACTCTACGTCAGGATGCCTTACCAGAGCGATGAGGAGACTGGGGAGTAAAAAGAATTCCTAACTCTTCGATATATAATTCCTAAATGACTCAAAACATTTTTTCTAGACTCAACAACGTCCGCTAATTCGATCAAGCAGTGGGGGCTCCTAAGGTCGGGGAAGGCTCTGATACCAACTTGTAACGCCCTCGATGCAGCTATATCTCCCACGTGTCGAGGCACGACTTAGAGGCATAACCGCATTGAAAACAATGTCGCAAGTTAGGCAATCATCACAACATCCCATGTAATATAAATAATAAAGGGGAGATACATAGTTGGCTTACACTCGCCACGTCAATCAAAGTACATAAATAGCATTACAACATCCAAACACTCATGGCCCGACTACGGCGCCAAAATGAAAGATAAACCCAACATGCGACACGGTCCCGATCACCTCCAACTGGGCACCACTACAGATCATCAGGGAAAGACATGTAGTATCGTTGAGAGTCCTCATCGAACTCCCACTTGAGCTTGAGCGCGTCTCCTGGAGCGGAATCATCAGGCCCTGCATCTGGTTTGGAAGTAATCTGTGAGCCACAGGGACTCAACAATCTCGCACCCTCGCGATCAAGACTATTTAAGCTTAATAGGTAAGGCAAGGTAAAATATGTGGAGCTGTGGCGAGCGACTAGCATATATGGTGGCTATCCTGTTCGCAAAAGAGAGCGAGAAGAGGAGGCAAAGCGCGATCGAGAAACTAGAGGGCATCCTGCGGCAAGCATTACACCAACACCGTGTTCACTTCCCGGACTCCGCCGAGAAGAGACCATCACGGTAACTCACACTGTTGATTCATTTTAATTAAGTTAAGGTTCAAGTTATCTACAACCGGACATTAACAAATTCCCATCTGCCCATAACCGCGGGCACGGCTTTCGAAAGTTCATATCCCTACAGGGGAGTCCCAACTTAGCCCATGACAAGCTCTCATGGTCAACGAAGGAATAGACCTCCTCCCGAGACGTTCCGATCAGACTCGGTACCTCGGTTCTTCAAGACACTTCGACAAGTTAAAACAAATCCAGCAACACCACCCAGATGCGCTGACAAATCCCGATAGGAGCTGCACATATCTCGTTCTCAGGGCACACCGGATGAGCAAGACGTCGGGTAGGCCAGCCCAGAGTTGCCCCTGGTGGCCCCGGACATCGCTCGGTTGGACCAACACTCAGAGGAGCACTGGCCCGGGGGGGCTTAAATAAGATGACCCTCGGGCTCTGGAAACCCAACGGAAAAAGAGGCTAGGTGGCAAATGGTAAAACCAAGGTTGGGCATTGCTGGAAAAGCTTTAATCAAGGCAAACTATCAAGGGGGTTCCCATTATAACCCAACCGCGTAAGGAACGCAAAATCCGGGAACATAACATTGATATGACGGAAACTAGGGCGGCAAGAGTGGAACAAAACACTAGTCAAGAGGCTGAGCCTTCCACCCTTTACCAAGTATATAGATGCATTTAAGATAACATGGCAAAATAATGATATCCCAACAAGTAAATAATGTTCCAACAAGGAACGGTCTCCAATCTTCACCTGCAACTAGCAATGCTATAAGAGGGGCTGAGCAAAGCGGTAACATAGCCAATCAACGGTTTGCTAGGACATGGTGGGTTAGAGGCTGAACATGGCAATTTGGGAGGCATGAAAGCAAGTGGTAGGCATCGTAGCATAGGCATAGATAAAGAGCGAGCATCTAGCAAAGCAAAGATAGTAGTGATTTCGAGGGTATGATCATCTTGCCTGCAATGTTGTCAGAGTTGACTAGATCCTCGAAAGCAAACTCAACGGGCTCCTCGTTAGCGAACTCGTCTCTCGGCTCTACCCAAACAAGACAAACAAGCAAACGGAACACAATCAACCACGTGCAAAGCTCAAACAATATGATGCAAGGATGGTATGATATGCGGGATGCGATGCGGGATGCATATGCAAGATGTGACACGGAATACATGAACCTGGCCTCAACATGGAAATCCAAGTGTGCCACTGGAAATATGAGATGAAATATCTAGAAAATGATATAAAGAACACCGGAATCGGAGTTACGGTTTGGAAATGGCAAGCGATTCAAATATGACCACGTTCTGCGATTTACAGCAAGTAGCCATCTAAATGTAACAAGATGAACATGCTACAGCACCCAAACATCGCATCAAAATGCATGGAAGGGATCCATTCATGATGCTTAACAAAAGATGAACACTGAGCTACGGCCAATTCATCCACTAACAGGTTCAAACAAGCATGGCAAAAGTGCAAACGGTAAACAGATCTCAGACTTGGTGAAATTAACACAAGCCTGGAATTTCAGATCAGGTAGCACACTTTGGAGCATGAAAACTATAAGCTACAGGAACTTAACATGGCAAAGCAAAGCATGTCATGGAGCTACTCAAAGAGCTTAACAAAAGACCCTTAGTGACCTTGAGCCATAAGGGATCAGAAAATACATTTGCAAGCATGTGAACATGGCAAAAACATAATCAGTTCTCAGACTTAGTGAAAACTGGAGCATGCTGAAACAGATATCAAGTAGGCATGTTTACGAGCTCGATGCACTCACTACAGAGCAAGGCATGACAATCTAAGCATACACCCATCAAGAATACACAAAATACAAGCTATACATGGCAATAACAATAACATGGCATGCACGGATCAACTACAACATCCTCGGCAAAATCGCTAACAAGTAGACAATCTGCCCAGATTCACGAAATGGCAAAATTAGAGCTCGATTGACTCAAGCTAGGTTGCTCCATAATTGCAAACAAATATATGGATGGATATAGAACTACAAGATTAACAAAACATCCTTACTGATCATCCTCAAAAGAGGCACGGATCACTAGGAAACAACATGAACATATGGCATATTGAAATAAACAGATCAAGGACTTACTGGAAATGCTAAGTCCCTGAAATCAGCATTACCAAGTGCCTCACTTTGCAAGCTTGTGCTAGTCACCAAACACATCACAAAAATACATGGGTTGCACCTCTGGAAAGATGGCAAAACCCTTAACAAAACATATGTAGAGCTCAGGGGCATATCATGCACACATTAATCATGGCAAAAATGACAAATATCTAATTGGAGCAGCAGATCTGACAAATATCTCAAATAGCACTCTTCGAATAGCATTTCGGGCATCAAGATGAACTCAGATGAAAATGATGCAATGAGATGAAATGATGTGCTCTTTGAGACGAACATTTTGATATGCTATATGCCCAAAACGGAGCTACCGATGAGGAGTTACGATGCAATGAACATAGCCAAAATATTAGGGTTTCGGGCAAAGAAAGTCAACCCGCGGTGGATCTGGATCTGGGCACTGTAGCAGGGGCGCGCCTCCCGAGGATGACCGGCCGGAGTTCGCTCGAACTCGCCGGAGATGTTGTCTGCCGGAGCGGGGAGGTACTTGGGGCGTGGGAGGAGGAGGCCGGAGAGAGGCCGGGGCTCCTCAGGCGTGCGGCGGCGCGGGGGCGTCGGGCTCCGGCGGCCGGAGCTGCTGGGTCGGGTTGCCGGTGACCTGGCGCGGCGGCCGGAGGGCGCCGACGACGGAGAAGAAGACGGCGGGCGAGAAGGCGCGGGCGGCGGGGAAAAGGCAGCCGGGCGGCGGCTCCCTGGGCCGCGGGGGTACGGGTGGCGGCGCGCCACGTGGCGGCCCCCGGTTGGCTGCGGGCGGCGGCGGCGGCGTGTCTGTTCAGGCGGCGGACATGTTCGGCGGCGGTGAGCGATTTTTTTAGGGTTTAGAGAGAGGGGATCCGAGATTTGGAATGGGGGGTATATATAGGCATAGAGGGAGCTAGGAGAGTCCAAATGAGGTGCGGTTTTCGGCCACGCGATCGTGATCGAACGCTCTAGATGATGGAGAGGGTTTTGGTGGGTTTTGGACCAAAATGGAGGGGTGTTGGGCTGCAACACACACGAGGCCTTTTCGGTCCCTCGGTTAACCGTTGGAGTATCAAACGAAGTCCAAATCGGAGGAGAACGAAGCGCCGGAATGCAAAACGGACAACGGGGAAAATGCTCGAATGCATGAGATGAACACGTATGCAAATGCAATGCACATGATGACATGATATGAGATGCATGACAATGACAGCAATACACGGAGACAAAAACCCAAACCCGAGAAAATAAAATAACTTAAGGCCGGAAACGGCAAGAGTTGGAGTACATATTAGGAAATTCATATCCGGGGTGTTACAGGATCACTGGACAGCGGTCAAGAACATCCTGAAATACCTGAAAAGGACTAAGGATATGTTTCTCGTTTATGGAGGTGACAAAGAGCTCATCGTAAATGGTTACGTTAACGCAAGCTTTGACACTGATTGGGACGATTCTAAATCGCAAACCGGATACGTGTTTATATTAAACGGTGGAGCTGTCAGTTGGTGCAGTTCTAAACAAAGCGTCATGGCGGGATCTACGTGTGAAGCGAAGTACATAGCTGCTTCAGAAGCAGCAAATGAAGGAGTCTGGATGAAGGAGTTCATATCCGATCTAGGTGTCATACCTAGTGCATCGGGTCCAATGAAAATCTTTTGTGACAATACTGGTGCAATTGCCTTGGCAAAAGAATCCAGATTTCACAAGAGAACCAAGCACATCAAGAGACACTTCAATTCCATCTGGGATTTAGTCCAGGTGGGAGACATAGAAATTTGCAAGATACATACGGATCTGAATGTTGCAGACCCGTTGATTAAGCCTCTTCCACGAGCTAAACATGATCAGCACCAAGGCTCCATGGGTGTTAGAATCATTACTCTGTAATCTAGATTATTGACTCTAGTGCAAGTGGGAGACTGAAGGAAATATGCCCTAGAGGCAATAATAAAGTTATTATTTATTTCCTTATTTCATGATAAATGTTTATTATTCATGCTAGAATTGTATTAACTGGAAACATAATACATGTGTGAATACATAGACAAACAGAGTGTCACTAGTATGCCTCTACTTGACTAGCTCGTTGATCAAAGATGGTTAAGTTTCCTAACCATATACATGAGTTGTCATTTGATAAACGGGATCACATCATTAGGAGAATGATGTGATTGACTTGACCCATTCCGTTAGCTTAGCACTTGATCGTTTAGTTTATTGCTATTGCTTTCTTCATGACTTATACATGTTCCTATGACTATGAGATTATGCAACTCCCGTTTACCGGAGGAACACTTTGTGTGCCACCAAACGTCACAACGTAACTGGGTGATTATAAGGGTGCTCTACAGGTGTCTCCAATGGTACTTGTTGGGTTGGCGTATTTCGAGATTAGGATTTGTCACTCCGATTGTTGGAGAGGTATCTCTGGGCCCACTCAATAATGCACATCACTATAAGCCTTGCAAGCATTGCAACTAATGAGTTAGTTGCGGGATGATGTATTACGGAACGAGTAAAGAGACTTGTCGGTAACGAGATTGAACTAGGTATTGAGATACCGACGATGGAATCTCGGGAAAGTAACATACCGATGACAAAGGGAACAACGTATGTTGTTATGCGGTCTGACCGATAAAGATCTTCGCAGAATATGTAGGAGCCAATATGGGCATCCAGGTCCCGCTATTGGTTATTGACCGGAGAGGTGTCTCGTTCATGTCTACATAGTTGACGATATAGTACTATATGAGTTATGTATGTTGATGACCGAATGTTGTTCGGAGTCCGGGATGAGATCACGGACATGATGAGGAACTCCGGAATGGTCCGGAGATAAAGTTTGATATATGGGATAGTAGTGTTTGATCTCCGGAAGGGTTCCGGAATTCACCGGAAGGGGTTCCGGATGTTTCCCGAAATGTTTGGGCACGAGAACACTTTATCTGGGCCAAAGGGGAAAGCCCATGAGGCTTTTGGAAAGTGCAAAAGGATGTTTTGCGGAGACCAGAGGCTAGACGCCAGGAACCCTGGCGTCTAGGGAGTAGACGCCGGGAACCCTGGCAACTAGCCCTGGAGTCCGAGAAGGACTCTTGCCTTTCGGGTGAAACCGACTTTGAGGAGGCTTTTACTCCAAGTTTCAACCCCAGGGCTCAACATATAAATAGAGGGGTAGGACTAGCACCAAAGAGACATCAAGAAACACCAAGCCGTGTGCCGGCAACCCCGTCCCCTCTAGTTTATCCTCCGTCATAGTTTTCGTAGTGCTTAGGCGAAGCCCTGCGGAGATTGTTCTTCACCAACACTGTCACCACGCCGTCGTGCTGTCGGAACTCATCTACTACTTCGCCCCTCTTGCTAGATCGAGAACGCGAGGACGTCACCGAGCTGAACGTGTGCAGAACTCGGAGGTGCCGTGCTTTCGATAGACGTACGACTACATCAACCGCGTTGAAATAATGCTTCCGCGAACGGTCTACGAGGGTACATAGACAACACTCTCCCCTCTCATTGCTATGCATCACCATGATCTTGCGTGTGCGTAGGAATTTTTTTGAAATTACTACGTTCCCCAACAGAAAGACCACCTACACCTATTTTCTAGTCAACCCGAATCTCGAGGGCGAGATTCATCTTAAGGGGGGTAGGTTTGTAACATCCCAAATTTTCAATTTGGAATGGCATACATAGGTCATTCATGCATATCATATTTTATTGCATTTTCGTGTTGCGATCCTCGAAATTCTAAGCAACTCAAGGAACCACGGAGAGAGTTGTGGATTTCACTGTTTTCATATTTGAATTTTCTCAAATATCGAAACAAGGATCACTATGGTTTTAATAATTTTTCTCTCCGAAAATATTTCATATTAAAATTATATGAGAGGAGATAATATGACTTCTCCAAAATAAATGAAATGTCGGAGGAAAAATATTAAAATCAATTTATATATTTTATTTGGATTTTATTGCAATTTTACTCGAATTAGGAAAAATGCACGTTTTTCAAAATTGCATTAGAGGCCCAAATAAATGTTCACTTTATCGGCTATATTTTTAGAGGATGGGGAAAATTTATTTCAGGATTTTTGAAGTACGGTTAGTAATTCTTCTAATCGTTTTTCTGCGCGTCGGAATATTAAAAAAAGGTTCTAACCGACCCAGGGCCGTAACCGGCCAGGACTCCCCAGGCCGGCCCCTTTATAAGTCGCGCCCCGACCCCGTAGCCCACCCGAGCCCAACCGTTGTCGGATTTCGGGTTTCGGCAGACCCTTGAGGTTCGAACACTAGGGTGCGCGCGAAGATTTTGTCTCCTATCTACCTGCACCCCTCCGCCATGCTAGGATCAAAGCTATGAAAAGAACAACACAAGGGACACGGGGTTTATACTGGTTCGGGCCACCGTTTTGGTGCAATACCCTACTCTGGTGTGTGGTGTGTGGATTACCTCTTGGGCTGATGATGACGAACAATACAAGGAAGAACAGCCTCGCGAGGGTCTGTTCTTGGCTGGGGCGACGAACTGCTGGGAGGAGTTCAGCCACCTTTCTCTCTCCCCCCCCTTCCAACTGGTCGACCCTTTGCCATGTGGGTGTCTGGCCCTATTTATAGGGGCCCTGGTCCTCTTCCCAAATATTGAGCGGGAAGGGAGCCAACAATGGCGGGCTAATTTGAAAGGGGATAGCAAGTATCAGCTATCCTGACAAAAGTAGTCTTCGCCTGCGCAAAGCTCTGGTGATGACGCCGTCTTGGGCTCCATGGTGACCTCCGTCTCGTAGTCCTCCTCGTCTTGGTCTCGTTGCACCGAAATGGCAACCTTTGCCTGATGCCTCGGTACTCCGCGGCTGCGCTTTCCTCCTTTGCACCAAAGAGGAAAGGAGGACGCTGCGCGGCTGGCACCCCTCTCGCGCCCTGAGTCGTCATGGCTTGCGTCATGGCACCTCGTGAGGTACCCTGCCTTGATCTCTTCGCCTCCTCGTGAGCCAGCCTAATGAGGCCGTGCCTGAGGAGGCTCCGCATCGTCCGCCCCGCGAGGCTTGGTCCCTCGCGAGGGTCTTGAGTTTGTGTTGGTGAAGATGGGCCGTGTTGGGCCCCCCTTTGAGCCACGCCGCAGGTCGCAAGCAGGCAAGTCTGGGGACCCCCGTTCCCAGAACACCGACAGTAGCCCCCGGGCCCAAGGCGCGCCCGGACTTGGCCGTGCAGGGAGGCGGAAGGGCAAGAGCGAAGTGCCGTGGGCCCTAACAGCCTGCGGCCTTGGGCGCTGCGTGGCGGTTGATTGGACGTGGGCGTCTCCACTTCCCCATGGTGCATCGGCAACTGCACGGATTGGACAAGTCCCTGCATGCAAAGCGGGTCATAATTACCTGCGATCGTGGGGGCCGTTGGTTGTCCATCGCCAGCCATAAGTATGGACCGGCGCGCGCCCTTCCAGTTCATCCCCCCTGCTTCTCCTTTGTCTTCATGGCCCCGTCGAGGAGGTTCTCAGCCGCCAAGAAGGGGAAGGCTTGCCAGGTTGAGCCCGCCTCTCCCCCACCCAAGCGCGGCCGAGGGCGCCCTCGCAAGCATCCTGTGGCCACCATGGTGGCTCCCCGCGGCCGTGGAGGTGATCTTCAGCACGGCGACGGGCGGATTGCTGCAGCCGGGGGGCGCGCTCCGGCTGCGCGTCCCCCCAGGCCGCGCGTTCGTGCTGCTGAAGTGCTGCCGGAGTTCATCGTGTGGTCGGCGGAGCCGGCTAGCACCCGGCTTCCGCTTCCTCGCTTCCTCCTCGGCGAGCTCCCGGCCGGTGCCCCGGGCGGCCTCTGGCTCCAGGCCGACGGCCGCTGCACCCGGGCCTCATGGGTCTCTCTGGAGGTCTCCGCGGCCGGGAGCCTGTCCCTGGCCCGCGGTTGGCAGACGTTTGCCCGCGAGCGTGGCCTGAGCCGTCGGTGCACCCTACACTTCAAGTTCGACGGTGACGCCACCCTCTACGTGAGGGTGTTTGGGGAAGCTGGTCGCCGCGCAGGGTGTTGTCCCGAGGGTGACAACCGCGGCTGGGAACCCAGCTCCGGTGATGATGGAGAGAGCAGCGCTCGCATGGCTGGCGGCGCTCGGGGTTCCCCAAGCTTCTCTAGTTCTTCTTCAGGCGGAGACTCCTCTAGCGGTGGCCGCGATCAGCCTCCACATCATCGTATCTGCTTGGGGGTGACAACGTGTCCGCCCGCCGTCGCGCCCTGGTGAAGCGCGAGAGGGAGTCCGCCTGAGCTCCGAAGGCAGCTCGGGCCTTCCCTGCGGGCCGGTGTGAGGCGAGCCACACCGGATTTGTTCTTCCTTTTCCCTTTTTCCTGCGTAACAAAGACAATAGTGCGGAGCCCCACGGGGGCGTGTTTGGGTTATTGCTTGTCAATCATCGTTTTGCTTTCGTTACCATACCTTCCGGCTATGTGCCCGAGCGTGGATAGTTCCCGGCCCCGGCCATGGGGGGCGACCGACCCAGGCCCTTTGTTTGTGTCGCGGTGCCCGTGGGGCACGGACTGGAGGGGTGCTCCTGTAAGGGGCCCAGGTTGCGAACTCTTTGGGTGACTAGGATAGGAACACTCGCGAGGGCGCTTGGCTCTCCCCCTCGCGAGGCCTTGCACAAGAGAAATCGAGGCAGGAGAGTGAAAAGCCGAAGAACCGCAAGCCAAAGACGGCAACAACTTCAATAAAACTCCAAATGAAGAGGAACAAGCCAACTGCGGAAAGCAAATGAAAAGCCGCGTCCGGCACCTAGTCTAGTCTTCAACGTCTTCTCACCAGCGCAGAGCTAAGTGCTACCACTGGGCGTGGGAGGGAGCCCCAGGGCCTGAGGCCGGCGCTCCTGAGACTCCGGGGCGTGTACAACCCCAACTCATTATTACGTGAGAGTGTCACGGGCGGCGAGCTTCACATGCGTTGGCCTTCTTCATAGGCTCCGGGCCTTTTCCAAAACGCGATAGCTTCACAGGCACTCGCCTTGCTTCACAGGCTCCGGGCCTTTTCCGAAACGTGATAGCTTCACCAGCACTTGCCTTGCTTCACAGGCTTCGGGCCTTTTCCAAAACGCGATAGCTTCACAGGCACTCGCCTTGCTTCACAGGCTCCGGGCCTTTTCCAAAACACGATAGCTTCACAGGCACTCGCCTTGCTTCATAGGCTCCGGGCCTTTTCCAAAACGCGATAGCTTCACAGGCACTCGCCTTGCTTCACAGGCTCCAGGCCTTTTCCAAAACGCGATAGCTTCATAGGAACTCGCCTTGCTTCACAGGCTCCGGGCCTTTTCCAAAACACGATAGCTTCACAGGCTTCGGGCCTTTTCAGGGGTAGAACCTCCGGAGGTGCTGGATGTTCCATGCATTCTGGACCGGCACTCCCTCCTGAGTCTCCAAGCGCGCGGAGCCGGGCCTGGAAACATGAACAACCTTGAACGGGCCCTCCCACATGGGAGAGAGCTTGTGCAATCCCTCCCTGGAGAGAACCCGCCTAAGAACGAGGTCTCCTACCTCAAGAGTCCTGGGCGGATGTTGCGGCAGTGATATCGCCGTAGTGCTTGTTGGTACCTCGCCGCTCGCAGTGCGGCTTCCCGGCGACGCTCCTCCCCCAGCACGAGGTCCGTCCCCCGCATGGCATCCTGCTGTGCCTCGTCGAATGCCAGGACCCGCGTGGAGCGACGTCTGACCTCGTGAGGGAGGACTGCTTCTGCTCCGTAGACCAGGAAGAACGGGGTCTCTCCAGTCGGCTTGGTCGCGGTGGTGCGGATGGACCACAGCACGGACTGCAGTTCGTCGTACCAACCTCTGCCGCAAGCCTCCAGCTTCTTCTTGAACGTCCTGGTCTTGAGGCCCCTCAGGACCTCCGCGTTGGCTCGCTCGGCCTGGCCGTTGCTTCGGGGGTGCGCCACTGAAGCGTAGCATATCTGCGTTCCAAGGTTAGCACAGTATGTTTTGAAGAGGTTACTGGTGAACTGCGAACCGTTGTCCGTGATGATGCGATTCGGCACCCCGAACCGGCTCACGATGCCCTTGATGAACTTGACTGCGGAACCCGCAGGAATGGTGCGGACAGCCTCCACTTCAGCCTACTTGGTGAACTTGTCCACGGCAACGTAAAGGTAGCGGTAGCCTCCTGGCGCCCGAGGAAACGGACCCAAGATGTCGAGCCCCCAGACTGCGAATGGCCACGAAAGGGGGATAGTCTGCAAGCCCCCTGCCGGCTGATGGATCTGCTTGGCGTGGAACTGGCAGGCCTCACAAGCTTTCACTAGTTCAACGGCGTCATTGAGCGCGGTGGGCCAGTAAAACCCACTGCGGAACGCCTTGCCAACGAGGGTCCGTGATGACGAATGATATCCGCAGTCTCCGCCGTGTATATCTTCAAGTAGTTCCTTCCCTTGCTCCCTGGAGATGCAGTGCAGGGATACATTGTTTTATCGCTTCCGGTAGAGCTCTCCATCTTTGATGCAGTATGCCGTGTCCTGGCGCGCCACTCGCTCTGCTTCCTCCTCCTTCTCCGGCAGGGTCCCTTGCGTTAGGTAGCTCCGGAGCTCCGTGATCCAACATCCCTCCTGAGGTTCCATCGTCAGGAGCAGGCGTGCTCCCGAGGCCGGGCCACAAGCCGGAGCTCCTGAGGCAGGTGGCTGAGGGAGCTCCTCCCTGGGCTGAGCCGTGTTTGATAATGACGGTAAGGCTGAAGGCTTGAAGAGCCGCTCCTCGAAAATGCCAGGCTCCTGAGGTAACCGCCTGGACGCGCGTTTGGCGATGTCGTCGGCTTCCTGATTGGTGCCACGGGGCACATGCTGCAACTCCAACCCCCAGAACTGCTTCTCCATCCTGCGGATCTCTGCAAGGTAGGCCTCCATGTGCTCATCCTTCGGCTCGTACACCTTGTTGGAGAAATTGACAAGGAGCTGCGAATCGCCCTTGATGGTGAGGCGTTTCACCCCCAGGGCAGCTGCGGCCTTCATGCCCGCTATTAAACCTTCATACTCTGCTATGTTGTTGGAGACCTTTTCGCCTTGCTGGAAACAAAGCTGCACGGCGTAATAGAGCTTGTCCTGAGTGGGCGATATAAGCACCGCCCCAGCCCCTGCGTCGTGTCTGGAGAACGCCCTATCGAAGTACATGACCCAGCCTTCTGGCGCCTCGCTTCCCGGGGACAGGGACCGATCCTCGTCGGCCTTGAGGCCTGGGGCCTCCGTCCATTCTGCCACAAAATCCGCCAACGCTGCTCCCTTGATGACTCTGGTCGTGCTGAATTCGAGCTGAAATGCTTGCAGCTCTATGTTCCACTCAGCGACCCTCCCAGCTGAATTGGGGCTCCTGAGCACCCTCTCCAGGGGGTATGACGAGACGACCTTGATGGGGTGACCCTGAAAATAGTGCCGCAGTTTGCGCGAAGCCACCAGTAGCACGAGGAGGAGTTTTTGAGGCATGGGGTACCGTGCTCTTGCATCCCGCAGCACTGTGCTGACGAAGTACACTGGGTGCTCAACGAGGTGGAGTGCGTCAATGCTGGTGGCTCCCTTCGGAGACCGCAGCGCCTCTTGAGGCAATGAGGCCTCCTGAGACTGGCCATCTAGAAGAGGGGCCTCTTCCGCCTCTGGTGCGCCCCTCTGCGGCGGCTGATCCTCCTCAGTCGTGATGGCGGTTTCTGTGGGCCTTCCTTGTCCCTGTTCTGCCTTATCCCGGGCTGCTGCCGTGGTTTTGGTCCGGCGCTCCTCTCCGACTGCTACCAAGGCTGCGCTGGCGGAGTAGGGAGTGGCGGCGAGGTAGAGCACCAGGGGCTCCTGAGGGCGCGGGGCCACCATGACCGGTGGGCTGGTCAGGTATCTCTTGAGATCCTGGAACGCCTTGTCGGCCTCTTCAGTCCACTCGAAGGGCCCCTTTTTCTTCATTAGCTGGAAGAAGGGCAGGGCTCGTTCCCCCAACTTGGAGATGAAGCGCCCTAGCGCGGTCACGCGCCCCGTGAGCTTCTGCATTTCTCTGAGGGTCTTTGGCGGGCTCATGTCTTCCACCGCCTTGACCTTCTCCGGGTTAGCCTCGATGCCTCGGTGGGACACGAGGAAACCCAAGAGCTTTCCCGAGGGGACTCCGAACACACACTTCTCTGGGTTGAGCCGTAGGTTCACTGCGTTGAGGCTCGTGAAGGTTTCCTCCAGGTCTCGTATCAAGGTCCTGGCCTCCCGAGATTTTACCACGATGTCATCGACGTAAGCTTCAACATTCTTCTCGAGCTGCGAGCCCAAGGTGATATGCATCAGCCGCTGAAAGGTCGCCCCTGCGTTACGCAGCCCGAACGGCATGCAGGTGTAGCAGTACACCCCGCACGGGGTTAGGAAGGCCGTCTTCTCGACGTCTTCCACCGCCATCTTGATCTGGTGATACCCAGAGAAGGCATCCAGGAAGCATAACAGGTTGCATTCCGTAGTGGAATCAACGATCTGGTCGATGCGGGGGAGCGGGAACGGATCTTGCGGGCACGCTTTGTTGAGGTTGGTGAAGTCGACACACATGCGTTCCTTCCCTCCCTTCTTCGGCACAACGACAGGGTTGGCCAACCAATCTGGGTATCGGACCTCGCGAATGACCCCAGCGGCCTCTAATTTGCGGGTCTCTTGGACGATGAAGGCCTGCTTTTCTGTGGACTGCCGCCTGGCCTTCTACTTCACAGGGCGCACGTTGGGGCACACGTTGAGGTGATGCTCGATTACGCTCCTGGGGATCCCTGCCAACGGGTCCGGCTCCCAAGCGAATACCTTCTTGTTTGCGCGCAGGAACATGACCAGGGCCTCCTCCTGCTCGGGTTTGAGGTGGGCGCCTATGGTGAAAGTGGCGTTGGTGGACCCGTCCTCATCGACGGGTACCTGCTTGGTTTCTGCCTTGTCTTGGGTGAACAACTGCTTCTTCTTGGCGGCCGCAGCCCCCTTGGACTCGGGGGCCCCCAAGTCGGCAGGCTGTGCCGACGCTGCTGTCCTGAAGATGAGCTTGAGCACCCGCAGAGCGTCACCGATATCCCCGTGCACGGTGAGGTCACCGCTGCTCCCGGGCATCTTCATGAGGTTGTACGCCAGGTGCGTTGCGGCCATGAACTGGGCCAACGCTGGGTAGCCGAGGAAGGCATTGTAGGGGAGGCCGATGGGGGCGATGTCGAAGTCGACCAGCTCCGTGCGGAAGTTGTCGTAGGTGCCGAAGGTCACTGGGAGCCGGATCTGCCCCAAGGAGTTGGACGACCTGCCCCCAACGCCTGAGAAGGGCCGGCTGGGCTGCAACCGTTCCAGGGGTATGCAGAGGAGGTTGAAGGCCTTGACTGAGAGCACGCTGAGGCCCGCCCCTCCATCAATGAGAGTTCTGGTGACGGCCACCTGGCAGATGGTGGGGGTGCATAGCATGGGGAGCGCGCCCAAGCAGGCCGAGTTGGAGGGGTGGTACTCCGGGCTGAAGCTTAGGCCGGTCTCGGGCGCCGCCCGATCCAGGGGAGCCCCCTGCCGCGTGGAAGCGGCACTGACCTGGCGGATGAACGGCTTGACGTGGTAACTTGTAGGCGGCGCCTGCGAGCCGCCCAAGAGGGCCGCGGCGACTGGGGGTGTTGGTGCAGCGCGATGGGCGGGGAAGAGGTTGCGGGGTTCCATGGGCGCGCGAAGCACGCGGGACGAAGAACCAGCTGGGGTGAGCGACTGAGTTGCGGTGCGGCCGTCTTGCCGCACGGACAAATGCCGGGATGATGCTTGCCGCTCGTCCCCCGCCAGGCCGGTGGCGGCGTTGACGGCAGGTGACGGGGAACGATGGGGACGCCCGCCGACAGGGGCCGTCTGGGCGACGCGGGAAGCAAAGGCGGCCCGGCGTTCTGCGCGGGCCCGACGAGCGTCAGACATGGGCGTGATGGTCGGAGGAGAACGGAGCGGTGGAAGACGAATTCCGGCGCACCCCCTACCTGGCGTGCCAAATGTTGGATTTCGGGTTCCGGCAGACCCTTGAGGTTCGAACACTGGGGTGCGCACGGAGATTTTGTCTCCTATCTACCTGGACCCCTCTGCCACGCTAGGATCAAAGCTATGAAAAGAACAACACAAGGGACACGGGGTTTATACTGGTTCGGGCCACCGTTGTGGTGCAATATCCTACTCCAGTGTGTGCTGTGTGGATTGCCTCTTGGGCTGATGATGACGAACAATACAAGGAAGAACAGCCTCGCGAGGGTCTGTTCTTGGCTGGGGCGATGAACTGCTGGGAGGAGTTCAGCCACCTTTCTCTCTCTCTCTCTCCCCTTCCAACTGGTCGACCCTTTGCCATGTGGGTGTCTGGCCCTATTTATAGGGGCCCTGGTCCTCTTCCCAAATATTGAGCGGGAAGGGAGCCAACAATGGCGGGCTAATTTGAAAGGGGACAGCAAGTATCAGCTATCCTGACAAAACTAGTCTTCGCCTGCGCAAAGCTCTGGTGATGACGCCGTCTTGGGCTCCATGGTGACCTCCTTCTCGTAGTCCTCCTGGTCTTGGTCTCGTTGCACTGAAATGGCAACCTTTGCCTGATGCCTTGGTACTCCGCGGCTGCGCTTGCCCCCTTTGCACCAAAGAGGAAAGGAGGACGCTGCGCGGCTGGCACCCCTCTGGCGCCCTGAGTCGTCATGGCTTGCATCATGGCACCTCGTGAGGTACCCTGCCTTGATCTCTCCGCCTCCTCATGAGCCAGCCTGATGAGGCCGTGCCTGAGGGGGCTCCGCATTGTCCGCCCCACGAGGCTTGGTCCCTCGCGAGGGTCTTGAGTTTGTGTTGGTGAGGAGGCAGGCAAGTCTGGGGACCCCCGTTCCCAGAACGCCGACAGCAGTCGCCCCGCGCCCCAAACCCAAACCCTAAGCCACCGCCGCCCGCGCCAGCCGCCGCTGCCTTGCTGCGCCGCCGCCCCACAAGCGCCGCCGCCGGAGTACGCCGCCGCCGCCGTTCCGTTCCATGAGGTAGCCGCCAGTTTTTTTTAAAACCAATCAGTTTTATTTCGTAAATCTAGATCTTGTTTTTTTAGAATCGGTTTTGTTTCGGTTTTTCTCGGTTTGGTTAGATAGCGGACGTTCGCCCGTACAGGGAAAGTTCGTTCGTTAGCCTGTTCATTAGGTTTTCTTTTTCCAGGGTTTTCCACGATTATTTTCGATCACGATTTCTGCCCTGTTTTTCGTTTTAGTTTATCTTTTCTCTCGTTTATCCAAATCAGGTGAAACAAGCGCCTAGATCTTGGTGTCGAAGCCCTCTTTCTGTTTATCCAACTTGTACAAGATTTTGGTACTGTAAAATATGACTTTAGTCCAATTAGTAAATGGATCTTGTTTCTTTCGTAGTTTGAGTTTCGTTGCTCCGTTTGATTTGATTCTTTTTGCGAACCGGAGTTCTTTTGTTGAACTTTCTGATTAGATCTTCTTATTTGAGTTTTCCCCATGCACCTTTGTTTGATTGCTTAGGTATGCTATTGTTTGTTTGCGATAGAACACCCGAAGTCCGAAGCGTGCTCCTACAAGGCAAGACTTTGATCATACCCCTTTATCACCCAGTTTTTATGCATTAGTTTCAACCCTCACACATTGCATGCGTAGGATCTCTTAACATGTGGGTCTGGGAAGTAGATGATGAGGTAGAACCTATTATGCTTATATTGCTATGCTATGCTCATAGACGTGGATTGGGTTTGAGTGTATCCATGACATTTCTGAGTTGTTAATTAATGGTTCAACTTAAGGTGGCAACTTTAATACACATCTAGGTGGATTGCTTGTGGGCACCTGGAGAATCCAGTGTTGTCCTAGGATATCTCGGAGTACCCGTGTGATCATCCTACGGTCCGCCACCCAGGCTCAAAGGGATCATAAGATTATTCATGCTAGAAACTTCCGTGTGCAGCCACAAGCCATTATGGGATCTGGCATAGTTGAGTATGTTGTGTGACCTCTTTCAGTGGTGGGCTAGCAGATGTAGGGGAAAGTAGGTGTAACGGTCCACCCAGAGTAAAGAGTTAATGCTTCTGAAAGACTGTGTCTCGGTCATCCATTTCTCAAACACCCTGTAGTGCGAGAAATCCAATGGAGGAGATCGAGTCTTGTGGGGAAAAGTGAGCAAACCTCTGTAGAGTGTATAAACTAATCATGGTTAGCCGTGTCCTAGGTTATGGACATCTTGAGTATCTGGTACTTGAATTATTGATTTGATCTCATCACTCTAAATTAATTTGACGGGTGTTAATGACTACTTTAATTGAGATTGAGTTGGAGGAACCTTCTCAATGTTGTTTCAACTACCATGATAGTTAAATAAAATATATTCCTTTGTTGTAGGAAACAATTGGCTTTTCGCAAAAACATATTAACCATAGAGCCTCCACCAGCCATACATGCATATAGTGATAGCATTTATCTGTTCATTACTCTACTACGTTACATTGCCAGCATATTCCACGTGCTAACCCGTTTTTGGGCTGCAACGTATCATGTTGCAGACTTTTCAGACGACGAGTAAGATGTCGTAGGTCGTTTATCATGCACTCAGCTATGCCGTTGGAGTTGATGGACTCACTTTATCTTCCAAGCCTTCTGCTATTATCTTATTTAGATGGCTTTAAGCCAAATTTATTGTAATAAGTTCTCTCTGGAGACCATCGATGTAATAAGTGTGTGATTGCTACTCTCTTATAAATCCTTTGAGTACTGTGTGTGTCAGCATTACCGATCCAGGGATGACACTGAAGCACAGAGACTTGACTGTCTGAGGTTGGGTCGCTACATCAATCAGCAAAAAACAGGAAAATAATCACCATGGATAATAGCACTTACACGTAAGTGGGACAGGAAGATGTGAAAATGGTGTTTGTCTTCACTATAATCTTCCCATGATGGGAATATATGCACCTAGTCCCTAACAACATTGAAAGCATGGTCTTTTAAACTGGGAATAACTGGAATGGGGTTCCAATCTGCAGGAATTGGCCGTCTCTGTAGTTGGGACATGTCTTCGGCCGGTGGACTTGCTGTACTTTTTGCTGGAGTGGGATTTTTCTGTGGTACGGCTAGTGCTATGGCAACTGAAATCGGCATATCTTTTGCTGGAGTGCAGGTCCTGTGTGGTGCGGCTAGTGGTGTGGCCAGTGAAGTATGGGTACAGTCCGATGGAGTCGGTCCTACGTTTTGTGTCACTAGTTGTACAACCAATATAAGTGGGGTGCTGTCTGATTTCTCTGGCACAACCACGTTTTTCAAGGACTTTGCTGGTGCTCCTTCAGTATCGGCAATCACCCTCTTCCTTTTTGATGTCTGATGCACAAGAACAACATTTGAGTGGAAAAACATGGTATGATGACAGATGGAAAATGTATTGATAATGGATGGGCATGGTATCTCGACATATATTATGAGTAAACTAAGAAGATGGTGGTGCACCAAAGTAGAATAAATGCAAGACAACATATGCAAGATACGCGAAATCAATAAAACCTTGCCAAAATAGAACAGGCACCTTGATGGGTGAACAGGACAGGCCATCTGCCTTTGTCTCCTCGAGGTTAGAATAGTCATTAGGATCATATTCTGAACAAGAATCAACAGCTGGGGAGCGTATGAGTTTCATTGCATCCAGAATGGCACTCAATGCCTTGGTGCAAATTTTGTAAGTCATTGCGGTGTTTAGCTTCAAGAGTGGAATGCTGCTAGTGCGACACAAAGCAGCTACACAGATCATAGTGTAGATATAACGGGAAAACCATAAGCATCATAGTAAAATCAGCAAAGTGGAACTTGCTGGAATGTATGTGCTAGTATTGCCAGTACGGCTAGAAAGGCTTCGGATACCAGCTCTCTTCAAGTGAAGGTCCGGTACTATTAATATCAGTGTAACTCTCAAAGGCGACACAGCTCCCCGCATTTCCTTGCTATTCTTATAGGATTCAAGTGGGCAGGCCACTACAAATCCTATTCCCATGTTTACAAAATCCTACGAATTAAAGAGGCCCGAAGAGTTGAAAGTGTCCATACCAACTGACCGTACAGACCTCTACACTGCAAATGTCCCTACTCGTCTGCACTACAAGGAACATACTGTACTACTATCATACTCCCTCTGTTCAAAAATATAAGTCTTGGTAGAGATTTCTGTAGGATCGAAAGTATGTCTAGAAGGGGGGTGATTAGACTACTTGACCAAATAAAAATCTAGCCTTTTCCCAATTTTAGTTCTTGGCAGATTTTAGCTATCTTAGCACAAGTCAAGCAATCTCCACACAATTCAAGCAAGCATGCAAAAGAGTATATGAGCAGCGGAAAGTAAAGCATGCAACTTGCAAGAATGTAAAGGGAAGGGTTTGGAGGATTCAAACGCAATTGGAGACACAGATGTTTTTGTCGTGGTTCCGATAGGTGGTGCTATCGTACATCCACTTGATGGAGACTTCAACCCACGGAGGGTAACGGTTGCGCGAGTCCACGGAGGGCTCCACCCACGAAGGGTCCACGAAGAAGCAACCTTGTCTATTCCATCATGGCCGTCGCCCACGAAGGACTTGCCTCACTAGCGGTAGATCTTCACGAAGTAGGCAATCTCCTTGCCTTACAAACTCCTTGGTTCAACTCCACAATCTTGTCAGAGGCTCCCAAGTGACACCTAGCCAATCTAGGAGACACCACTCTCCAAGAAGTAACAAATGGTGTGTTGATGATGAACTCCTTGCTCTTGTGCTTCAAATGATAGTCTCCCCAACACTCAACTCTCTCTCACAGGATTTGGATTTGGTGGAAAGAAGATTTGAGTGGAAAGCAACTTGGGGAAGGCTAGAGATCAAGATTCATATGGTTGGAATGGAATATCTTGACCTCAACACAAGTGTAGGTGGTTCTCCATCAGAAAATGTGTATTGGAAGTGTAGGTTTGTTCTGATGGCTTTCTCCACGAATGAAGAGTGGGTGGAGGGGTATATATATCCTCCACATAGAATCTAACCGTTACACACAATTAGCCAAACTCGGTGGGACCGAATGGTTAAACTCGGTCAGACCGATTCAGCAAACCTAGTGACCGTTAGGATTTTCGGTGGGACTGAGATGCAACTCGGTAGGATCGATATGGTTAGGGTTAGGGCATAACATAATCTCGGTGTGACCGATTACACAAACTCGGTAGGACCGATTTTGGTAATAAGCTAACCAGAGAGTTGGTCAGGTAATCTCGGTGGGACCGATTCGCTCATCTCGGTGAGACCGAAATGTTACAAAAGGCAAACAGAGAGTTTACATTGCAATCTCGGTTGGACCGATCGCTCATCTCGGTAAGACCAAAACATTACGAAGGGAAACAGAGAGATTACAATCCCATCTCGGTGAGACCGATATCCCTATCGGTGAGACCGATTTGCCTAGGGTTTGTGGCAGTGGCTATGACATTTGAAACTCGGTGGCGCCGGATAGAAAGAATCGGTGGGGCCGAGTTTGACTTTTGGTTTAGGTCATATGTGGATGTGGGAAGGTAGTTGAGGATTTTGGAGCATATCACTAAGCATTTTGAGCAAGCAAGCCATTAAGCAACACCTCATCCCTCCTTGATAGTTTTGGCTTTTCCTATAGACTCAATGTTATCCTGGATCACTAAAATATAAAATGTAGAGTCTTTATCTTGAAGCTTGAGCCAAAATTTTTGTCCTTAGAATTTTGAGGGATCCACTTTCCTCATCCATGCCATGCCATTCATTGAGCTTTTCCACAAATATTAATCTTGGAATAATGTTAGCTCAATGAGCTATATGTTGTTAGGAATTACCAAAACCACCCAGGGATAGTTGCACTTTCAATCTCCCCCTTTTTGGTAATTGATGACAACATATAGATCAAAGCTTCGACAACTGATAATAAGAGTGAAAGATATTGTCGCTTTGAGAATTATGTGAAAAGCAAGAGCTCCCCCTAAATTTGTGCATATCTTAAGATTTGCTTTGGACTACAAATGCACAATGAGTTAGGATCATGGGTTACTCTTCCATGTCACATACATCTTGGTGGAGCGCTCAAAATGATAAGAATTAAATACATGCACTCATCACCAAGCAAAGTGAATGATCATATAAGGATAAGTAAGATAATATCATCTAACAAGCCTAAGTGTAGCTTATGATCAACCACATGATCATCAATGTCTCACAGATAATAGCATAGTATCTCAAGCAATCAAAAGACAAACAAAGTTCAACCACCAAAGCAAGAGAGAATAAAAAGCAACGCTCTCTCTTGAAGCCTATGATCTATACATTTTTCTCCCCCTTTGGCAACAAGTTACCAAAAAGTTCATAGAAAATGCATAGCACTAGAACGTCTCTCAGGCTTGGTCTTCAGGTGGTGGTGTTCGGACAATGCCAAGGACGAAGGCTTCAGTTGATGTGGATGGAGCTGAAGGAGTAGGTGCTGGAGCTGGTGGCACTGAAGCTGTAGCTGGTGCAGATGAAGTGACTCTAGTGTCTGGAACAGGCACTGCAGCAGACATCTGAGCTCTAGGCACTCTGGCAAATGCATCAGTGGTTGTCTTGCCCTTCCTCTCTTGCATATCATCTTGAAGTTGCTCCATAACAGACTGAATCTCAGTTACCTTCACATCCAAGTCATAGAATTTTTGCTCCACGATTCTTTCCAAGCTCTCCTGGTTTTGAGTCAGGGTGGCCAGTCCCTTCTCAATCCTCAGAGTCGATGCAATCAGGTAGCCAAGCTGATCTTGCTTGCTTTTCAAAAAGTACTTAGATGCCTCCTCTTGAGTTGGCATCTTGGCAGCCTTCTCTTTCTTTGCTTTCTCCTTCTTCTCTTGATCTTGTACTGATGATGGTTCATTCTCATTCATCACAACTTGATTGTCCTCAAAGTCAGGATAGATAGGCAAGTGTTCCTTATCCAACAAGTATGTGCCTGTGCCCGTCTTTGAGTTTATCAACTCCTGGATCTGTGGGGCCATATCCACAACTTCTTTTCTGGTCAGCTGCAGTCCTCTTGATAGTCTCAACTATAAGGCTCATGACCTTGAACTTCTGTGGCACATCAAATATATGTAGCAAGTTAATTGCATGGCCTCTGATCATTCTGTGATCACCAGACTTGGGCAAGAGAGTGTGCCTAAGGATCCAATTGATTGTAGGCAGCCCTGACAGCAAGTGTTTTACTGACCCAAACTGGTGAGTCTCAAGATCATCTTCAGGAATCTCCTTGTACATGTTTGCCATAGAGTTGTGATCCATCTTCTTCTTGGCATAGACATCCAAGTCATCTTCTTCTTCCTTAGGAACATTGATCAGATTTGCCCATTCCTCAATAGTTGAGTGGTACCTTGTACCTTCAGACATCCATACTATCCTGCCATCTGGATAGAAGTGTGCTGTGGAGTAGAATTGCATTATGAGCTCCTCATTCCACTTTGTGAGCTTCTGCCCAACAAAGTCTGCAACTCCACAAGCCCTAAAGCTGTCAAACACACCAGGATAGTGTTCCTCATTTTCCTTGATATACTTCCAGTCGACCCACCTCATTTCACACACTATAGGCTTCTTGTCTAACAACACTGTCTCATAGAAGTCCTGTTGTTCCTTTGTGTGGAACATGTAATCAACAGCAGTCCTTCTCCTGGTAGCATATGGATCTATCTCCCTCCATAGCCTCAACCCTAAGTCTCTCCTGATCTTCATGTTCTCAGCCACAGGATGAGCATCATTGTGGTCTGGAATCTTGGGTTTGAGCTTTCTCAGGACTTGTCCTTCATCATCTTCATCAGCAGCAACTTCAGGCACTGGGGCCTTGTTCTTCTCAGCAGCTGGTATACTCCTGGTATTCCTCTTAGGTGCACTCTTGGGCTTGGAGGCTGCTTTGGGTGCTTCTTTGGGCTTTGATGAAGCAGCCCCTGTCCTGATAGCATCACCCATAAGCTTCTGGGCCTTAGGTGCTGGTGCAGCAACCTCTTCTTCCTCTTCCTCTTCAGAATCTATCATGATTGAGGATCTCCCAAGCACTCTAGCAGTGGTCTTTTTGATCCTCTCCTTCCTCTTCTTCCCTTCTGCAGCAGCCTCTTTGGGTTCAGATCCCAAAGGGACTTGAGTAGATGCTCTGGCCTTTGACATGGGTTGGCTTCCTGTTGGCCTTTTGATCTTCATCCCTGGCTTAACTGCAGCTGAGATGTACTCCTTCTTGAGCACTTTCTTCTTTGATGTGGCATCATCCTTAGTGGCCACATAGTCTTCATCCTCAGACTCTGAAGTTTTCTTCTTCCTTGTTCTGGTGGCAGCTTTGGGCAAGTTGCTGGGAGTGCTTCTGCTACCATCATCTGAACTGCTAGAGGGACTAGTGCCCTCACTCAGGTGAACCTGCTCCTCTGACCTGTTCTGGCTGTCACTCTGATCAGACATATTGCAAACACTGACAGCAGACCCTGTGAATAGATATAGATGAGATAGAGTGGATGAGCATCACAAAATGCAGAGGTTTTTGCAAGAGAATGAGTCAAAAACTTAGTTTTAGTTTTCCACAGAAAGCATTTCGGATCAACCGATTTGTAAACTCGGTGATACCGAAGCAGCTGTTGGAACCTAAACTAGTGAACTCGGTCACACCGATTTGCAATTCTCGGTCAGACTGAAAATTACATGTGCAATGGCCTGAGCCGAATCGGTGGTACTGAGTTCCACAACTCGGTGGGTCCGAGATGGTTTAGGCGGAAACCTAACCCTAAATTTTCAATTCAACTCTAATCTACGGAGTGTTTTGACTAGATAAGATCGTTTCAATCGTGGTAAGAATCATAATGAACACAATGTGCTAGGAATTGGACGGGGATAGCACTGTGATCGAGTCCATACCCTAGTTCGGCGATGAACTCGCTATGGCGGCAACGGCGGGGAAGAATTCCGTTGACGTCGGCGGAGACCAGCGACAGGAGGCGGCTGGCGACGAGGAGGACGATCCGGAGACCCAGGAGGCAGAGCGAGCTATGCACGGGCGAAGGGGCTTCGGAGAAATTTCCAAAATTTTGCCCGTGAGTATATATAGCCCGACCCTGTCTATGTGACCGAGTGGAACAACTCGGTGGCACCGAGATTCATAACTGCAAGCAGTTACTGAAACTCGGTGTGAACGAAAGGTTCAAATCAGTTGCACCGAGATTGAAAACCTAGATCGACTTAGTGATCTTGGTATGACCGAAATGGATGAATTGGTCAGACGGAAACGCACAAAGTAGTTTTGGAAGTTTAAGTCTATGACGAATCGGGGACTCCGAGTGCTCCTCACATAGAGTGGTTCGAATCTAACTTGATCAAATTTTGTGATGTAGCATGAATAGAATTTGAGACGAGAAAAGCATAGATAGCTAGAGAGGGTTCTTAGGCATTCTTGTCCATCCACATGGCAAAAGGAAAGAAAACCAATCAATCAAAACAACAAGTGGATGTCCTCGAATGAGTAAAATATGCAATCAACATGCTCACACAATAAAATGGCAATTGAAATATGTGGCAAAGCGTGCACAACCAATTCTAGCATCTATCAAACAATTGGTGATGACTAGGTCATCTATATATGAGTATATTGACTTAGGAGTCAAATGAGAACATTTGATCATAGGTCATACTCATCGTTTAAGCACAAGTGGGGTTAACACTTTTACATAAAGCATTTGTTGTGTTCACACCATTATAGTTGCTTTAGCTCAATTCTTAGAGTAAAGCTCCCCCTAGATGTGAGATCCCCCCTAAGAGGGATGAATTAACCTTGGGTTTTGTCGATGATGACTTCATGTAGATGTTGAAGATGTGGATGCTCAATGTTGATGTAGATCATTTGGAGCTATCCATTGGAGTGGGTTGCACTTTCAATACCTAGACGGGTTAGTCCCACAAGGAACAAACAAGGATATACATAGACATAGAGTGATGCACACACAAGATGATGTCTATGAAAGCTTTTAGGTTACCTTGTCCCTTGTCTTACCAACAAGAGGGTTTGTGACTCCTTGAACTAGTGCAAGATGTGGAAGTTGATTGCACTTGTTCTTGCCAAGATGATAAGAGTGAAGTATGTTGGCGGAGTCACCCTCAAGAACTCTCTAGTTCTTCTTCTTCGGGATCCACACTATCTTGATGGGAATCCTCGGTGTTGTAGTTGTACTTGATGAAGTGGAACTTGAAGTAGTCTTGGGAACCCACTTGACCAAGGCCTTAGGAGCTTCTTCAAATGCATCAATTTCCTCTTGAAGCTTGTCCTTGCCTTTTTGCTTGTGGTCTTGTGGTGGAAGATCATCTTGAGCTTGTGTCCCTTTGAGAGAAGTAGGATCATACTTCTCTTGTTGAGGAACAAACTTCGTCTTGGGGTATTGATCTTCTTCCCACTCAACTCCATTGGCATTGAACTTTCGTTCAAAACCAACACCTTGATTATTCCGATGCCTTCCTTACTTGCGTACAATTTCCTCGGATTGCTTACTTCCAGCAAGGCTCTTGTAAACACCTTTCTCTATAATTCCCTTCAATAAGCTATTTTCTTGCTCAAGTGTAACTTGGCTAAGAGAATCATTAGTGGAATCAAGAGAACTACTAGAAGCAACAATATCGGATTTAGCATGATTGTTGTTACTACTAGAGGAAGAATCTTTCTTGTTCTTGTTACTAGACTTGACTTGAGGCATGTAAGTGGACAAGAGTAAACGCTTGGTAATGTAAGAAGAACTTTTCTTACGAAGATCATCATTGATTGCTTTTAAGAACTCATGCTCTTGCTCAAGGTTGAGCTTTTCAAAGCGCAATTTCTCATGAGTCCTTAAAAGTTCTTGATGATCTCCTAAGATAGTTTCATGATCTAACTTAAGAGTGTTTAGTTCTTTAGTTAGAGACTCAATCTTCCCCTTATCATTGTCATTCGTTTTATCTTGATTAGCATGATTAATTGACGTTTCATCATAGTATTCATCACTAGAGTTGTCAACAAGTAAATCATCATCACCTAACAAGTCATCTTCATCACTATTGAAATCAACATACTCAGGGTGTGATACCTTTGGGCCTTTAGCCATGAAGCATGTTCCAACTCCTTCATTTGGTGAGTCAAATATGTCCTAGGAGTTGGTTGTCACAAGTGCTAGACCGGCAACACCTTCATCTTGAGTATATTCGGAGTCGGAGTGGTAGCTTCTCTCGGAGTGGTTGTCGGAGTCGGAGCCGAATACCCATTCACCAACATGAGCTTGATGTCTTCGTTTTGTGTAGCTCCTTGATGACTTGTCCTTTCTTTCTGAATCCTTGCTTCTCCATGAGGGTCTTTGTTCATAACTATCATCTCTACTCCTTCTTTCTCTAGATGGTGATTCTTCTCTTCTACTTCTTCTCTTGGGAGAATCTTCTCTTCTCTTGTAGGGGGCCGTGCTCTCATTGGAATAGTGTCCGGGCCTTCCACAATTGTAGCAGTTTCGCTCTCGACTAGAATATCTTTTGTCATTGTAGGACCTTGACTTGGAGCTTCTCCCTTTGCTTCTACTCTTGTAGAACTTGTTGAAGTTCTTCACCATTAAGCTCAATTCTTCATTGAAGGTTTGTTTCTCACTCGATGATGTGGGGGCTTCACATGAGGCTTTGTAAGCACCACTTGATTTGTTGTGAAGTTCCTCTTTATTCTTGAGTGACATCTCATGAGCAACAATTCTTCCGATGACTTCCGTTGGCTTGAGATCTTTGTAATTGGGCATCATTTGGATCAATGTGCACACGATATCATATTTTCCATCCAAGGCTCTTAGGATCTTCTTGATGATGAATCTATCGGTCATCTCTTCACTCCCTAAGCCCGCAATCTCATTTGTGATAAGAGCAAGCCTAGAGTACATTTCAGCAACACCTTCACCATCCTTCATTTTGAACTTGTCAAGTTGACTTTGAAGCACATCCAATTTGGATTCCTTGACGGAGTCGGTACCTTCGTGCATATCAATCAAAGTATCCCAAATTTCCTTTGCATTCTCAAGACGGCTGATTTTGTTGAATTCTTCGGGGCACAATCCGTTGAAGAGGATATCACAGGCTTGAGCATTGTATTGCAGCATTTTCAACTCTTTCGTGGTAGCTTCACGATTCGGTTCTTTCCCATCAAAGAATTCACCTTGCAAGCTAGTACACACAATAACACAAACGACGGGGTTATGTCCAAGAATATGCATTTTCATCTTATGCTTCCAACTAGCAAAATTAGTGTCATCGAACTAAGAACCTCTACGGTGATAATTTCCCTCGCTAGACACCATACTCTCCTAGGTTGTGAAACCAAGGCTATGATCACCACAAGCTATGGAAATCAAAGCAAATGGAGACCAAAGCTCTGATACCACTTGTAGGATCAAAAGTATGTCTAGAGGGGGGTGATTAGACTACTTGACCAAATAAAAATCTAGCCTTTTCCCAATTTTAGTTCTTGGCAGATTTCAGCTATCTTAGCACAAGTCAAGCAATCTCCACACAATTCAAGCAAGCATGCAAAAGAGTATATGAGCAGCGGAAAGTAAAGCATGCAACTTGCAAGAATGTAAATGGAAGGGTTTGGAGGATTCAAACGCAATTGGAGACACGGATGTTTTTGTCGTGGTTCCGATAGGTGGTGCTATCATACATCCACGTTGATGGAGACTTCAACCCACGGAGGGTAACGGTTGCGCGAGTCCACGGAGGGCTCCACCCACGAAGGGTCCACGAAGAAGCAACCTTGTCTATTCCATCATGGCCGTCGCCCACGAAGGACTTGCCTCACTAGCGGTAGATCTTCATGAAGTAGGAGATCTCCTTGCCCTTACAAACTCCTTGGTTCAACTCCAAAATCTTGTCGGAGGCTCCCAAGTGACACCTAGCCAATCTAGGAGACACCACTCTCCAAGAAGTAACAAATGGTGTGTTGATGATGAACTCCTTGCTCTTGTGCTTCAAATGATAGTCTCCCCAACACTCAACTCTCTCTCACAGGATTTGGATTTGGTGGAAATAAGATTTGAGTGGAAAGCAACTTGGGGAAGGCTAGAGATCAAGATTCATATGGTTGGAATGGAATATCTTGACCTCAACACAAGTGTAGGTGGTTCTCTCTCAGAAAATGTGTATTGGAAGTGTAGGTATGTTCTGATGGCTTTCTCCACGAACGAAGAGTGGGTGGAGGGGTATATATAGCCTCCACACAGAATCTAACCATTACACACAGTTTGCAAAACTCGGTGGGACTGAATGGTTAAACTCGGTCGGACCGATTCCGCAAACCTAGTGACCGTCAGGATTTTCGGTGGACTAGTACAAGCTTCAGTCAGTCCGCTCTTGGTGGACTGAACCTTCTGGACCACTGCACTCATAATAGTGCGGTGCTCCTCGTCAATGGAGGTGCCTTGGAGCACCTCCAACATATTGTCCGGCGCCTCCGGTTGGACGGGGGCCACCGGCAAGGTGGGCTTGCTCCTCTTGGAAGGAGGTCCCCCGCTGGACTTTGGAACCTTTGAAGGTTCCGGAGCGGTGTCCGGCCCAGAGCCGGACTTGGAGCCCTGGGGGGTTTCATCCTCTTTACTCCTAGAGTCCGGGAGGTCGCCTTGCGGCGCCTCCAGGACCACCTCCTCCCAGATTGGAACCTGTTGGGACAACACTTCGGTGTCGTCCGTAGGGCGGGGGAAGGAAGCCGTCGGAAGCGAGTTCACGTTCGACGAGTCCAGTGAGCCGCTTGACGACGCGTCGAGCCGGTCTTTGGGTGGGCTGCATAAACATATTCGACGTAAGGGAAAGCTGTGCAATAAACGAATAGTATGAATTACTATGGTATCCGGATACTTACGATTTTGCCAGGGGCTTGGCCCTGGGCTGCCAGTCCTCTCCGCCGTCGTCGGCATCGGTGGAGTAGTCCGGAGGAAGGGTTTTCCCCTTCTTGGACCCTCCGACCTCCCCAGAGAGGGCGGCCTTCCTTTTCTTCTCTCCTCCCGCTGGGGGGAGAGGTCTCTTCTCCTTCCTCCTCGTCTTCACGGGAGGAATGCGCCTCGGAACCGTCGGATGATGGATCCGACACCTCCTGGCGCTGGGCACTCTTTCGAGTCCCCGTGGCCTTTTTCGCGGCCTTCTTCTCCGGCACCACATAGGGTGCCGGAACCAGCAGCTTCGCCAAGCGAGCGTCCGCTGGGCCTTCGGGCAAAGGAGCCGGACAGTTGATCTGTCCGGACGTCACCTGCCAGTCCGGTTAAAGGTAAGGGAGCTTAGATCCCGCATGGAGTCAAACTATGAAAAACTGATACCCTGTAAAAGGAAAAAAACAGCTTACCGCATGAGCATGACACTGCGTACTGAATCTGCGATCCTCGGTAGCGGATGCGGGGGCCTCGGTGCCCTTGAAAAGCACCTTCCAGGCATCTTCGTACGTCGTGTCGAACAACCTGCTCAGTGTTTGGTGCTGCACCGGGTCGAACTCCCACAGGTTGAAAGCCCGTTGTTGACACGGTAGGATTAGGCGGATGAGCATAACCTAGACAATGTTGACAAGTTTGAGCTTCTTGTCCACCAGGGTTTGGATGCATGTTTGTAGTCCGGTCAGCTCTCCTTTTTTACCCCATGACAAGCCCGTCTCCTTCCAGGAGGTGAGCCGCGTAGGGGGTCCAGATCGAAACACGGGGTCTGCGACCCATTCGGGGTCGCGCGGCTCGGTGATGTAAAACCACCCCGATTGCCACCCCTTCAGGGTCTCCACAAAGGAGCCCTCGAGCCATAGGACGTTGGCCATGTTGCCCACAATGGCGCCTCCGCACTCCGCCTGGTTGCCGCGCACCACCTTCGGCTTGACATTGAAAGTCTTGAGCCATAGGCCAAAATGGGGGCGGATGCGGAGGAAAGCCTCGCACACGACGATAAACGCCGAGATGTTGAGGACAAAGTTCGGGGCCAGATCGTGGAAATCCAGGCCGTAGTAGAACATGAGCCCCCGGACAAATGGGTGGAGAGGGAAGCCCAGTCCGCGGAGGAAATGGGGGAGGAACACCACCCTCTCATGGGGCCTAGGGGTGGGGATGAGTTGCCCCTTTTCGGGAAGCCGGTACGCGATGTCGTTAGACAGGTATCCGGCCTTCCTCAGCTTTTTGATGTGTCCCTCCGTGACAGAGGAGACCATCCACTTGCCTCCCGCTCTGGACATGGCTGGAGAAGGTTGAGGTGGGGAGTGAGGACTTGGGCGCTGGAGCTCGAGTGCGCAAGAATGGATAGGCGAAGGAGGAAGAAGGCATAGGTAAAAAGGTGGATCCTTATCCCCTTATATGGGTGGACGCAACTACGTGTCCCCACCAGCCTGGTAAAACTCGCTTATCTCCAAGCGCCGTAATCAATGGCGCGGTTGTGTTACCCACGCCCATATTGATGAGAATCCCAGAATAAGGGGACATGATCTCTACTTTAACAAGACGTGCCAAGGAAACCGCCTCGCATGACGCGCTGAGGTGGGATAATGAAACGACTCGGATAAAGGCTTGGCCGTGGTGTGTCACGCTACGGAATACATCAGCAGATTACATTGGTGTAAATATTATTCTCTCTATGGCAATATGTGGAAACTTATTTTGCAGAGCCGGACACTATATTTGTGTTCAAAATCTTCTATGAAGTACTTGGAGGAGGAACCCGCCTTGCAATGCCGAAGACAATCTGCGCGCCGGACTCGTCGTGATTGAAGCCTGGTTCAGGGGCTACTGAGGGAGTCCTGGATTAGGGGGTGTTCGGATAGCCGGACTATACCTTCAGCAGGACTCCTGGACTATGAAGATACAAGATTGAAGACTTCGTCCCGTGTCCGGAAGGGACTTTCCTTGGCGTGGAATGCAAGCTTGGCGATACGGATATGTCCATCTCCTACCATTGTAACCGACTTTGTGTAACCCTAACCCTCTCCAGTGTCTATATAAACCGGAGGGTTTTAGTCCGTAGGACAACATACACATCAACAATCATACCATAGGCTAGCTTCTAGGGTTTAGCCTCTCCGATCTCGTGGTAGATCTACTCTTGTACTACCCATATCATCAATATTAAACAAGCAGGACGTAGGGTTTTACTTTCATCGAGAGGGCCCGAACCTGGGTAAAACTTCGTGTCCCTTGCCTCCTGTTACCATCCGGCCTAGACGCATAGTTCGGGACCCCCTACCCGAGATCCGCCGGTTTTGACACCGACAACGCCCCTGGCCATCAGGTCAGATTTGGAAGCTTAAACGACACGGCCGACATCCGCGAAGACTTGATCTTCGACGGATTCGAGCCCCTGCCGAGTGCGCCACACGGTCACGATGAGCATGATTTAGCTCTACCATCGGACAATGTTCATGAGACCGCACCGGCAACCGCTCCGACCCTCAATTCGGAGCCAATTGCGCCATCCATGGACGGGTGGATAGACCCCGCCATGGACGCCATATTCTCAGCGGCGATCGAGCCGAGTATCGACCTTACCCTTCACAGGAGCCGTGACGCCGAACTACCGGACTCTTCCCCGACCACGGACTCCGAACCGCCCGCGCCCATGCCTATCGAATCCGACTAGGTGCCGATCATGGAGTTCACCTCCGCGGATATCTTTCAGCACTCGCCCTTCGGCGACATATTGAATTCATTAAAGTCTCTCTCCTTGTCAGGAGAGTCCTGGCCGAACTATGTCCTGCAGGATTGGGATCCGGATGACGAAGAAATTCACCCACCCACCACCCACTTAGTAGCCACTGTCGACGATTTGACCGAAATGCTCGACTTCGACTCCGAAGACATCGACGGTATGGACGACGATGCAGGAGATGAACAGGAGCCACTGCCCACAGGGCACTGGACGCCCACTTCATCATATGATGTATACATGGTGGACACACCCAAAGAAAACGACGACGAGGAATGGAAGGACGCAGCGAAGGATCGTTCCCTCGAGAAGCAGTCAAAGCGGCGGCGTAAGCGCCGCTCCAAATCCCGCCTCGGCAGAAACAGTGATCATATAGACCCTAGCGATAGAGCAGGGTGAGCCAGCGGACGACAAACACAGCATTGAACCACCGTCCGATAATGGCAACACGGAGAATCAAACCGAACAACCCGACTCTGGCGAAGATAACAGTCCGGGTGACATCACACCGGACAGGCACTCGGAGCAACAGAATACCCATCAAAGGCTTGTTGCCACTGCGAGGAGTCTGAAAAAGCAGAAGCAAAGGCTCAGGGCTGCACAAGACACACTCAGAATTAGATGGAGTAAAGTACTCAACACTGCAACAAAATACGGCGGTAGTCGCCACACAAAGAGCTACCCGAAGCGAAAGCTGCTACCTGAATTCGATGAGGAGGCCTTAGATCCCCCGCAATCAAAAAACAAAACAGCCATCCGGTCGGATAGACGACCTCGTGGCCAACTTAGAGAGGCAAACGACGCCGCACACAAGCCAGTACGTGATCCACGTGACGGCTCGCATCAAAAGGGCGGCGCAACCAGATCCATCTACGGGCCAAGCAAGCGCGCTCCAGCACGCAATGCAACACAACAAAAATCCGAACACCACGGTACACCCAAATACAGGGGTGCCGCACACCCCCTATGTTTCACCGATGAGGTGCTGGACCATGAATTTGCAGAGGGATTCAAACCCGTAAACATAGAGGCGTACGACGGAACGACAGACCCTGGGGTCTGGATTGAGGACTACATCCTCCATATCCATATGGCTTGAGGAGACGATCTCCACGCCATCAAGTAATTACCCCTCAAGCTCAAAGGGCCAGCTCGGCACTGGCTTAAAAGCCTCCCCGAAAACTCCATTGGAAGCTGGGAAGAGCTCGAAGACGCTTTTCGGGCAAATTTTCAAGGGACGTATGTCCGACCACCGGATGCAGACGATTTAAGTCATATAACTCAACAGGCCAGAGATTCATCCCGAAAGCTTTGGAACAGGTTCCTCACTAAAAAGAAACAAATAGTTGACTGTTCGGACGCCGAAGCCTTAGCAGCTTTCAAGCACAGCGTTCGAGATGAATGGCTTGCCAGACACCTCGGCCAAGAAAAGCCGAGAACAATGGCAGCATTAACAAGCCTCATGACCCGCTTTTGCATGGGCGAGGACAGCTGGTTAGCCCGATGTAGCACCAGCGACCCAAGTACATCCGAAGTCAGGGACGGAAACAGGAAACCACGACGCAGCAAAAACAAGCGTCGGAATAAAGAAGACAGCCCGAAGAGCACGGCGGTAAACGCTGGATTCAGAAGCTCTCGGCCAAGTCAGCAAAAGTAGCCCTCCAAAGGCAACAGAGACGAACTGTCCAGCCTAAACAAGATTCTGGACAAAATATGCCAGATCCACAGCACCCCCGATAAACCTGCAAATCATACCCATAGAGAATGTTGGGTCTTCAAGCAGTCCGGCAAGCTCAACGCCGAACACAAGGGGCAAGATACACCAAGCGAAGACGAGGACCAATCTCGCAAGCAAAGCACTAGGGAACAGATGAAATTCCCACCAGAAGTCAAAATAGTAAACGTGTTACACGTGATAAAGGGGAGAAACAATGCGGCACTCCTAGAGACACATGCCTCAGGGCCTATCACCGCGGTGTTCTGCCACTGGTCGTCCCCAACCGATCACCTTTGACCATCGAGATTACTCGGCAGGTATCCGGCATGCAGGATGGGCTGCCTTGGTGTTAGACCCGATAATTGACGGATACCACTTCACACGAGTACTGATGGACGACAGCAGTAGTTTAAACCTGATATATCAGGACACAGTCCACAAAATGGGGATAGACCCAACAAAAATCAGCCATAGCAATACTACCTTTAAAGGAGTAACGCCAGGCCCAGAAGCCCATTGCACGGGCTCCCTGCTACTAGAGGTTATATTCGGCTTTCCCGATAACTTCCGCAGCGAAAAGTTAACCTTCCACATCGCTCCATTCCAAAGTGGATATCAAGCACTACTTGGACGCGAAGCTTTCGCTCGCTTTCACGCAATACCGCATTACGCTTCTCTCGTGCTTAAGATGCCCGGTCCACGTGGCATCATTACAGTAAAAGGAAATATTGAGCGCTCCTTGCGCACGGAAGAACGTGCAGCCGCCTTGGCAGCCGCACACTAGACGGCCTCACCAACTAGAGCATCTGACAGGTCATTAAGACCACGGACACGGTTAGACGAGTCCGGTGCGGCTATATATAATTGATACAGGTTTGATGGCTATACCCCCTATAATAATACAAGGGGCTCAACGCGTGTAAATAAGTGACAATCAGGCTCAACCTTACTTATCTTGAACTGTACATGGTTTATTTAGTATAACCTACCTTTTTGCACGATAACTTTTCAACTAAGTTCCTCTCTTTTTCAGATGACCATCGTGCTACACCCGTCTAGGATACGGCACAACGGAGACACAGGCGCAGACGTGCAGCAGGGACCCATTCCAAGGATTCTTTTTAGATTAAGACCCTGCGTAAACCTTTTTTCCTGTCTCTTGTTGATACACATCCCCCGGATTCTCAGTACAATTGAGAAGGATGCTGACGTATTGGCATGTGGCCACGTTAGAATATTGCACGTACCTGGACACTAGGGGCTTATTACAAAGGGCACCGTTTAGCCCGGTTTACATCATAAAGACCGAATACCTTAGGGATTGTTCGGTGTCGCGAGTTTGGCCTTATATGCATCAGCTCCAAATCATGTCTTTGGTCAAATGTTGGGTTTGCCCGGCTCCTGTGTTTTGCTGCCTTACGTTCCACTCTATCGACTAAGGCGGCACCAGGAGAACTACTACGATTGTGCCCTGGTTCATCCGGACGAGCACCTCAGTAGAGAAAGCTGAAAACTGACTGTCATGATATAGCGTGAGACTGGTCAACCACTCGATGAGCTAGCGGAATCTTCTGGATTCCTCTAGCTTAACGAAGGGCCATTTCCCGGCCAGGCATGTACGCGCCCCGAATTCGGACGAGCATGGAGCCACCAGGGGCTATATAGTAGCCCCACTATCAAACTCCTCTGGCTAAGTGAAAGTGTTAAAGCATTATTGTCCGATTGCCTAGTTTTCTGCACTATCACCTCCTTAATGGACCAAGACGTTGGATCAAGTGTGAACATGCGTCTTCTGCGAACACCCCCGCATTATATGCATGGGGGATGAAGCCGACGACTGCCATCTTTCAGGTTATATACATATATACATAAACGGCCGCACAAGAGGCATCATAGTACTTTCGGGCAAAAGTATAACTACAGCCTTGATAAACTCAATAAAACATTGTTTTTACAATGGGAATACATGTCACTTAAACATAATATTCTTCGAGCACTGAGCCTCTATCAAACGAGCGCCTTCAAGAACTTCTTCAAAGTAGTGCTCGGCAGCCACTCGGCCTATGGCCGAACCCTGTGCTGCAACAGTGGTGGCATCCATCTCCGCCTAGTATGTTTTGACACGGGCAAGGGCCATCCGCGAGCCTTCTATGCACGCCGACCTCTTTACAGCATCGATGCATGGCACAGTACCAAGGAATTGTTGCACTAAGCTAAAGTAGCTATTCGGCCTTGGCCCTCCTGGCCACAGATGACCCACAACAGACCTCATGGCAAGTCTGGATAATCTATGAAGCTCGGCCCAATCGGTCAATCGCTCATTCACCAACAGCAGACGGACTGGAGCGTGAAACTGTGACCAGAACAGCTTCTCCACTTCAGGACCTTTATGATCCTTGAAGTACTCGGCCGCATCAATAGCACTTGCGGCCAAATCCATGTACTCGTCCGCAGAACTCCATAGCCAGTCCAGAGGAGCATATTTCGGATCTCCGAACTTAGTCCGCAACAAGAAGGGCTTCCTAGAAACGATATCTGCAGCTTGATTCAGCTCCTCCTTCGTCGCTCTAATTTTGGAGCGGGCTTCCTTGGCAGCCACCCGGGCCTTCTCCAGGTCCGTCGCCTTCGCCCGGTTTTCTTCTTCAAGAAGCCGGTAACGGTCAGCAGCATCTTTTAACTCCATGGCCATCTTGGCAATCTTTTCTTTGCTCTCGCAATGTGCGGCCTGTTCGGCCCTTAACTCTTCGGCCGCCTTTAAAGTGGCCGCATTATTACTCCTTGCTTGCTCCTGGGCTCGGGCAAGCACTGCCTGAAGGGTCTCCACGGTGGCAGCTCCATCTGCGGTCACAACATATTAAAGATACTGGCATCATGCTGCTCTTACTATGTGACATTCACCAGAAAAATCACCTACCCTGTGCCTCGTTAAGCTGCTTGTTAATAAGAACGATGTCGGCATCTGCCGCATCCAGTTGCCGCTTTAGTTCGGCAAACCCATTAGTCCAGCTAGCCACCGGAGCTTCAACCACCTGCACCTAAAGGCGGTCTAGTTATTACCTGGGACTATGATCCTCTGTTTGCCGCCATTTTCGACGACAACCAAAGTATCAGGGGCTACTATCTACACAGGGCACATCTAAAAATGTGCGGTACTGTCAACAAAGTACATCATTTCGTATACCACAAAACCTGTCAGTAGACTCATAAAGGCTTCATGCAACCCGCATTCGGCGGACGAAATCCTTTCAATAACCGTACCCATCAACGTGCGGTGCTCTTCTGAGATAGCCGCTTGCTCCAGTAGATCCCTCAGTACGTTCGATCGCACACCAGACGGTACCGGACACTTTTGATGGCTCTCTTCGAGAGCCGGATATTGAGGACTTGCCGGATCAGGAGAAACCCCTGAAGATATTGATTACCTTCTGGCCTTGCCGGATCAGGAGAAACCCTCCGGGACGACACCCCGGGGTCGCTCGCCTCGTGAGGCGGTGTGGCAGGGGGAGGCGTTTCACTCTCCATCATCTCTGGAAGAAGATGCCCTAAAGACGAGCTCTGCTTAGAAGTGCTAAGATCCGAACTGCAAGATAAATGCCTCGGTTATTTTCCTCAGAGGTAAAGTGAGATATTTTCATTTACCCTTTTGCTTACAGCTCGGTGGAGGGCTGATCCCCTTGAGGGCATAGTACGGCCAGGGTATCCCCCAGGGCATGTTGGAAATATGCCCTAGAGGCAATAATAAATTAGTTATTATTATATTTCCTTGTTCATGATAATCGTTTATTATCCATGCTAGAATTGTATTGATAGGAAACTCAGATACATGTGTGAATACATAGACAACACCATGTCCCTAGTAAGCCTCTAGTTGACTAGCTCGTTGATCAATAGATGGTTACGGTTTCCTGACCATGGACATTGGATGTCATTGATAACGGGATCACATCATTAGGAGAATGATGTGATGGACAAAGACCCAATCCTAAGCCTAGCACAAGATCATGTAGTTCGTATGCTAAAGCTTTTCTAATGTCAAGTATCATTTCCTTAGACCATGAGATTGTGCAACTCCCGGATACCGTAGGAGTGCTTTGGGTGTGCCAAACGTCACAACGTAACTGGGTGGCTATAAAGGTACACTACAGGTATCTCCGAAAGTGTCTGTTGGGTTGGCACGAATCGAGACTGGGATTTGTCACTCCGTGTAAACGGAGAGGTATCTCTGGGCCCACTCGGTAGGACATCATCATAATGTGCACAATGTGATCAAGGAGTTGATCACGGGATGATGTGTTACGAAACGAGTAAAGAGACTTGCCGGTAACGAGATTGAACAAGGTATCGGGATACCGACGATCGAATCTCGGGCAAGTATCGTACCGCTAGACAAAGGGAATTGTATACGGGATTGATTAAGTCCTTGACATCGTGGTTCATCCGATGAGATCATCGTGGAACATGTGGGAGCCAACATGGGTATCCAGATCCCGCTGTTGGTTATTGACCGGAGAGTCATCTCGGTCATGTCTGCATGTCTCCCGAACCCGTAGGGTCTACACACTTAAGGTTCGGTGACGCTAGGGTTATAGAGATATTAGTATGCGGTAACCCGAAATTTGTTCGGAGTCCCGGATGAGATCCCGGACGTCATGAGGAGTTCTGGAATGGTCCGGAGGTAAAGATTTATATATGGGAAGTCTTGTTTTGGTCGCTGGAAAAGTTTCGCGCATTATCGGTATTGTACCGGGAGTGCCGAAAGGGGTCCGGGGGTCCACCAAGGGGGTCCACCTGCCCCGGGGGGCCACATGGGCTGTAGGGTTGTGCGCCTTGGCCTATATGGGCCAAGGGCACCAGCCCCAAGAGGCCCATGCGCCAAGAGATAAGGGAAAGGAAGAGTCCTAAAGGGGGAAGGCACCTCCTAGGTGCCTTGGGGAGGATGGACTCCTCCCTGGCCGCACCCTTCCTTGGAGGAAGGGCCAAGGCTGCGCCCCCCACCCCCTCTCCCTTGGCCCTATATATAGTGGGGGAAGGGAGGGCAGCAACACCTAAGCCCTGGCGCCTCCCTCTCCCTCCCATGACACATTTCCCTCCTCCCGCAGCGCTTGGCGAAGCCCTGTTGGAATCCTGCTACTTCCACCACCACGTCGTCATGCTGCTGGATCTCCATCAACCTCTCCTCCCCCCCTTGCTGGATCAAGAAGGAGGAGACGTCGCTGCTCCGTACATGTGTTGAACGCGGAGGTGCCGTCCGTTCGGCGCTAGGATCATCGGTGATTTGGATCACGACGAGTACGACTCCATCAACCCCGTTCTCTTGAACGCTTCCGCGCGCGATCTACAAGGGTATGTAGATCCACTCCTCCCTCGTTGCTAGATGACTCCATAGATAGATCTTGGTGACACGTAGGAAATTTTGAATTTATGCTACGTTGCCCAACAGTGGCATCATGAGCTAGGTCTATGCGTAGTTACTATGCACGAGTAGAACACAACGTAGTTGTGGGCATTGATTTTGTTCAATATGCTTACCGTTACTAGTCCAATCTTGATTCGGCGGCATTGTGGGATGAAGCGGCCCGGACCGACCTTACACGTACTCTTACGTGAGACTGGTTCCACCGACTGACATGCACTAGTTGCATAAGGTGGCTAGCGGGTGTCTGTCTCTCCCACTTTAGTCGGATCAGATTCGATGAAAAGGGTCCTTATGAAGGGTAAATACCAATTGGCATATCACGTTGTGGTTTTTGCGTAGGTAAGAAACGTTCTTGCTAGAAACCCATAGCAGCCACGTAAAACATGCAAACAACAATTAGAGGACGTCTAACTTGTTTTTGCAGGGTATGCTATGTGATGTGATATGGCCAAAGGATGTGATGAATGATATATGTGATGTATGAGATGATCATGTTCTTGTAATAGGAATCATGACTTGCATGTCGATGAGTATGACAACCGGCAGGAGCCATAGGAGTTGTCTTAATTTATTTATGACCTGCGTGTCAACATAAACGTCATGTAATTACTTTACCTTATTGCTAACCGTTAGCTGTAGTAGTAGAAGTAATAGTTGGCGAGGCAACTTCATGGAGACACGATGATGGAGATCATGATGATGGAGATCATGGTGTCATGCCGGTGACGATGATGATCATGGAGCCCCGAAGATGGAGATCAAAAGGAGCAAAGTGATATTGGCCATATCATCTCACTATTTGATTGCATGTGATGTTTATCATGTTCATACATCTTATTTGCTTAGAACGACGGTAGTAAATAAGATGATCCCTCACTAAAATTTCAAGAAGGTGTTCCCCCTAACTGTGCACCGTTGCGAAAGTTCGTCGTTTCGAAGCACCACGTGATGATCGGGTGTGATAGATTCTTACGTTCGAATACAACTGGTGTTGACGAGCCTAGCATGTACAGACATGGCCTCGGAACACATGCGAAACACTTAGGTTAACTTGACGAGCCTAGCATGTACAGACATGGCCTCGGAACACAAGAGACCGAAAGGTCGAGCATGAGTCGTATAGAAGATACGATCAACATGAAGATGTTCACCGATGTTGACTAGTCCGTCTCACGTGATGATCGGACACGGCCTAGTTGACTCGGATCATGTAATCACTTAGATGACTGGAGGGATGTCTATCTGAGTGGGAGTTCATAAGATGAACTTAATTATCCTGAACATAGTCAAAAGGTCTTCGCAAATTATGTCGTAGCTCGCGCTTCAGTTCTACTGTTTAGTTATGTTCCTAGAGAAAATTTAGTTGAAAGTTGATAGTAGCAATTATGCGGACTAGGTCCGTAAACTGAGGATTGTCCTCATTGCTTCATAGAAGGCTTATGTCCTTAATGCACCGCTCAGTGTGCGGAACCTCGAACATTGTCTGTGGATGTTGCGAACATCTGACATACACATTTTGATAACTACGTGATAGTTCAGTTAAACGGTTTAGAATTGAGGCACCGAAGACGGGTTTGAAACGTCGCGAAACATATGAGATGTTTCGAGGGCTGAAATTGGGATTTCAGGCTCGTGCCCACGTCAAGAGGTATAAGACCTCCGACGATTTTCTTAGCCCACAAACTAAGGGAGAAAAGCTCAATTGTTGAGCTTGTGCTCAGATTGTCTGAGTACAACAATCATTTGAATCAAGTGGGAGTTGATCTTCCAGATGAGATATTGATGTTTCTCCAAAGTCATTACCACCAAGCTGCTAAAGCTTCGTGATGAACTATAATGTATCAGGGACATATATGATGATCCTTGAGATATTCGCGATGTTTGACACCACAAAAGTAGAAATCAAGAAGGAGCATCAATTGTTGATGGTTGGTGAAACCACTAGTTTCAAGAAGGGCAAGGGCAAAAAGGGATGCTTCATGAAACGGCAAATCAGCTGCTGCTCTAGTGAAGAAACCCAAGATTGAACCCAAACCCGAGACTAAGTGCTTCTGTAATAAGGGGAACAGCCACTGGAGCAGAATTACCCTAGATACTTGGTAGATGAGAAGGCTGTCGATAGAAGTATATTGGATATACATTATGTTAATGTGTACTTTACTAGTACTCCTAGTAGCACCAGGGTATTAGATACCGGTTCGGTTGCTAAGTCTTAGTAACTCGAAATAAAAGCTACGGAATAAACGGAGACTAGCTAAAGGTGAGATGACGATATGTGTTGGAAGTGTTTCCAATGTTGATATGATCAAGCATCGCACGCTCCCTCTACCATCGAGATTGGTGTTTGCGTTGAGCATAGACATGATTGGATTATGTCTATCGCAATACAGTTATTCATTTAAGGAGAATAACGGTTACTCTGTTTATTTGAATAATACCTTCAATGGTCTTGCACCTAAAATGAATGGTTCATTGAATCTCGATCATAGTGATACACATGTTCATGCCAAAAGATATAAGATAGTAATGATAGTACCACCTACTTGTGGCACTGCCACTTAAGTCATATCGGTATAAAACGCATGAAGAGGCTCCATGTTGATGGATCTTTGGACTCACTCATTTTTGAAAAGTTTGAGACATGCGAACCATGTCTATTGGTGTATATGCATGAAGAAACTCCATGCAAATGGACCGTTTGGACTCACTTGTTTTTTGAATCACTTGAGACATGCAAATCATACCACATGGGCAAGATGACTGAAAGCCTCGTTTTCAGTAAAATGGAACTAGAAAGCAACTTGTTGGAAGAAATACATTTTGATGTATGCAGTCCAATGAGTGCTGAGGCGTGTAGTGGATATCGTTATGTTCTTACTTCACAGATGATTTGAGTAGATGTTGAGTACATTTACTTGATAAATCACGAGTCTGAATTATTGAAAGGTTCAAGTAATTTCAGGGTGAAGTTGAAAGATCGTCATGACAAGAGGATAAAATATCTATGATATGATCATAGAGATGAATATCTGAATTACGAGTTTGGCACAGAATTAAGACATTGTGGAAATTGTTTCACAACTAATACATCCTGGAACACCATAGTGTGATGGTGTGTCCGAACATCATAACTGCACCCTATTGGATATGATGCATACCATGATGTCTCTTATCGAATTACCACGATAGTTTATGGGTTAGGCATTAGAGACAACCACATTCACTTTAATAGAGCACCACGTAATTCCAATGAGATGACACCGTATGAACTATGGTTTAGAGAAACCTAAGCTGTCATTTCTTAGAAGTTTGGGGCTGCGACGCTTATGTGAAAAAGTTTCAGGCTGATAAGCTCGAACCCAAAGCGGATAAATGCATCTTCATAGGACACCCAAAACAGTTGGGTATACCTCATGTCTCAGATCCGAAAGCAATAAGGGATTGTTTCTAGAATCGGGTCCTTTCTCAAGGAAAAGTTTCTCTCGAAAGAATTGAGTGGGAGGATGGTGGAGACTTGATGAGGTTATTGAACCGTCTCTTCAACTAGTGTGTGGCAGGGCACAGGAGTTGTTCCTGTGGCACCTACACTAGTTGAAGTGGAAGCTTATGATAGTGATCATGAAACTTCAGATCAAGTCACTACCAAACCTCGTGGGATGACAAGGATGCGTACTACTTCAGAGTGGTACGTAATCCTGTCTTGGAAGTCATGTTGCTAGACAACAATGAACCTACGAGCTATGGAGAAGCGATGGTGGGCCTGGATTCCAAAATGGCTCGAGGCCATATAATCCGAGAGAGGATCCATATATGAAAACAAAGTGTAGACTTTGGGAGAACTACTTGATGGTCGTAAGGCTGTTAGGTACATATGGATTTTAAAAGGAAGACGGACAATGATGGTAGGTATCACCATTAAGAAAGCTCGACTTGTCGTTAAGATGTTTTCCGACAAGTTCAAGGAGTTGACTGCGATGAGACTTTCTCACTCGTAGCGATGCTAAGAGTCTATTGGAATTATATTAGCAATTAATGCATTATTTGTGAAATCTTGCAGATAGGGTGCCAAAAACCATTGTTTCCTCGACGATTTTTGAGGAAAGGTTGTATGTGATACAACCGGAAGGTTTTGTTAATCCTGAAAGATGCTAATAAGTATGCAAAGCTCCAGCAATCCTTCTAAGGACTGGAGTAAGCATCTCGGAGTTGGAATGTATGCTTTGATAAGACGATCAATGTCTTGGGTGTATACAAAGTTTATGAGAAACTTGTATTTCCAAAGAAGTGAGTGGGAGCACTATAGAATTTCTGATAAATATATGTTGACATATTGTTGATCAGAAATGATGTAGAATTTCTGGAAAGCATATAGGGTTATTTGGAAAGTATTTTTCAATGGAAAGCCTAGATTAAGCTACTTGAACATTGAGCATCAAGATCTATAAGGATAGATCAAAATTCTTAATGGTACTTTCAAATGAGCACATACCTTGACATGATCTTAAAGGTGTTCAAGATGGACCAGTCAAAGAAGGAGTTCTTACTTGAGTTGTAAGGTATGAAGTTAAGACTTAAAGCTCGACCACGGCAGAAGAAAGAGGACGAAGGTCGTCCCCTATGTTTTTGTCATAGGCTCTATACGGTATGCCATGCTGAGTACCGCACCTGATGTGTGCCTTGCCACATATCTGGCAAGAGGGTACAAAGGTAATCTAGGAGTAGATCACCAGATAGCGGTCTAAATTATCCTTAGAGGAATAAGGATATGTTTCTCGGTTATGGAGGTGATAAAGAGTTCGACGTAAAGAGTTACGTCGATGCAAGCTTAACACCTATCCGGATAGCTCTGAGTAGAGATACCGGATACGTATAATGGAGCAACAATTTAGAATAGCTCCAAGTAGAACAGTTATTTGAAATGGCTCCAAATATAGCGTAGTAGCTGCATCTACAAGATGACATAGAGATTTGCGAAGTACATACGGATCTGAAAGATTCAGACCCATTGACTATAACATCTCTCACAAGCATAACATGTTCAAACCCAGAACTCATCGAGGGTTAATCACATGGTAATGTGAATTGGATTATTGACTCTAGTAAACTCTTTGGGTGTTAGTCACATGGGGATGTGACCTTGAGTGTTAATCACATATCGATGTGAACTGGATTATTGACTCTAGTGCAAGTGGGAGACTGTTGGAAATATGCCCTAGAGGCAATAATAAATTAGTTATTATTATATTTCCTTGTTCATGATAATCGTTTATTATCCATGCTAGAATTTTATTGATAGGAAACTCAGATATATGTGTGGATACATAGACAACACCATGTCCCTAGTAAGCCTCTAGTTGACTAGCTCGTTGATCAATAGATGGTTATGGTTTCCTGACCATGGACATTGGATGTCATTGATAACGGGATCACATCATTAGGAGAATGATGTGATGGACAAAGACCCAATCCTAAGCCTAGCACAAGATCATGTAGTTTGTATGCTAAAGCTTTTCTAATGTCAAGTATCATTTCCTTAGACCATGAGATTATGCAACTCCCGGATACCGTAGGAGTGCTTTGGGTGTGCCAAACGTCACAACGTAACTGGGTGGCTATAAAGGTACACTACAGGTATCTCCGAAAGTGTCTGTTGGGTTGGCACGAATCGAGACTGGGATTTGTCACTCCGTGTAAACGGAGAGGTATCTCTGGGCCCACTCGGTAGGACATCATCATAATGTGCACAATGTGATCAAGGAGTTGATCACGGGATGATGTGTTACGAAATGAGTAAAGAGACTTGCCGGTAACGAGATTGAACAAGGTATCGGGATACCGACGATCGAATCTCGGGCAAGTATCGTACCGCTAGACAAAGGGAATTGTATACGGGATTGATTAAGTCCTTGACATCGTGGTTCATCCGATGAGATCATCGTGGAACATGTGGGAGCCAACATGGGTATCCAGATCCCGCTGTTGGTTATTGACCGGAGAGTCATCTCGGTCATGTCTGCATGTCTCCCGAACCCGTAGGGTCTACACACTTAAGGTTCGGTGACGCTAGGGTTATAGAGATATTAGTATGCGGTAACCCGAAATTTGTTCGGAGTCCCGGATGAGATCCCGGACGTCACGAGGAGTTCCGGAATGGTCCGGAGGTAAAGATTTATATATGGGAAGTCTTGTTTTGGTCGCCGGAAAAGTTTCGCGCATTATCGGTATTGTACCGGGAGTGCCGAAAGGGGTCCGGGGGTCCACCAAGGGGGTCCACCTGCCCCGGGGGGCCACATGGGTTGTAGGGGTGTGCGCCTTGGCCTATATGGGCCAAGGGCACCATCCCCAAGAGGCCCATGCGCCAAGAGATAAGGGAAAGGAAGAGTCCTAAAGGGGGAAGGCACCTCCTAGGTGCCTTGGGGAGGATGGACTCCTCCCTGGCCGCACCCTTCCTTGGAGGAAGGGCCAAGGCTGCGCCCCCCCCCCCTCCCTTGGCCCTATATATAGTGGGGGAAGGGAGGGCAGCAACACCTAAGCCCTGGCGCCTTCCTCTCCCTCCCATGACACATCTCCCTCCTCCCGCAGCGCTTGGCGAAGCCCTGTTGGAATCCCGCTACTTCCACCACCACGCCGTCGTGCTGCTGGATCTCCATCAACCTCTCCTCCCCCCCCCCTTGCTGGATCAAGAAGGAGGAGACGTCGCTGCTCCGTACGTGTGTTGAACGCGGAGGTGCCGTCCATTCGGCACTAGGATCATCGGTGATTTGGATCATGACGAGTACGACTCCATCAACCCCGTTCTCTTGAACGCTTCCGCGCGCGATCTACAAGGGTATGTAGATCCACTCCTCCCTAGTTGCTAGATGACTCCATAGATAGATCTTGGTGACACGTAGGAAAATTTTGAATTTATGCTACGTTGCCCAACAGGGCAGGACCCTTCGGCGGAGATTTCTTCCCCCGCTTGGAGACCATTGTCTCCGGATCCTCGGAGGCGGTTCTCTTCCGTCCCTGGGGAGAGGAAGTTCCAGTTCCTCCCCCCCGGCTAACCTCCTTCGCGGAGGCACTAGCCTCCTTGTTCCCCCCTTTATCTTCTCCTGAGGGTGCTTGATAAGGCGCGATCTCCAGCATCCTGGTTAGCACGGGATTTGGTGAGGTCTCAGGGAGGGGGGCCGAACACCTGATCAACTTTGCCTTCGCTATCCAATCCTGGGTCAAAGAGCGGCTTTTTAGGGCAATGTTGCGATTAATAAACGGGCAGTGTGTTCGGATGCAGGGCTACTTACTTGGGTATCCAGGTGATTGCAGCTCAGACCTGCATCCTCAGTGATGTCCGGACACATTATTTGTGGTCCGAAGAACAATTTGTACATCTCTTCATGCGTCATGCCGAGGAAATGTTGAATAGCTCGCGGTCCTTCCGGGTTGAATTACCACATGTGAAGGGGCCAGCGTTTGCAAGGCTAGACTTGACGAACTAGCATGACTTGCACTACCATAACCAGACTGAAATCTCTCTCAAAGAGATCTCGGATACGGCTTTGCAATATTGGCACGTCCTTGGCAGGACCCCAGCTCAGCCCCCTGCTGATCCATGACATCATTTGTGGTGGGGGGCCTGAGTGAAAGGTGGGGGCAGCTACCCACATGGCACTTCGGGGAGCTGTGATGTAGAACCACTCCCGCTGCCACAATCCGGACACCTCTGGGAAGTAACCCTCAGGCCATGGAGCGTGAGCAATTTTTCTTATTGAAGCTCCTCCGCACGCTGCGTGCTGCCTCTCGATCATCTTCGGCTTCACATCGAAGGTCTTGAGCCACAGGCCAAAGTGAGCCGTAATGCGGAGGAAGGCCTCACATACGACAATAAATGTCGAGATGTGAAGAAGGGAATCCGGGGCCATATCATTAAAATCTAGCCCATAATAGAACATAAGACCCCTAACAAAGGGATCCAGAGCGAGGCCTGGTCCTCGGAGGAAGTGGGAGACGAACACGACGCTCTCGTTGGGTTCGGGAGTAGGGACGACTTGCCCTCGGGCAGGCAGCCGATGTGAAATTTCGGCGGTCAGATATCTGGCCTCTCTCAACTTCTTGATGTCATCCTCCGTGACGGAGGAAGGCATCCACCGACCTTGAAGGTTGGATCCAGACATAGTTGAAGGTCCGAAGTGCCTAAACCTGAGCTTTGGGTGTTGGAACTTGAGGCGGGAGGCGGATTCGATTAAGATCGAGAGGAAAAGACCTTGTCCCCTTTATAAAGAGGGTGAATATCAAGCGTCTTCCTCGTGGTTGTTTGGGACTTGCCTAAGATCTAGGAGTCCTACCAATGGGCATGGTTGGGTTACCCACGTCCGTATTGATGAGAATCCCGTAATAAAGGGCACACAATCTCTGCTTCGACAAGACGTGCCAAGGAAACCGCCTCGCGGAACATGCTGAGATTGGTTACGAAAAACGACCTGGCTGTGGTGTGATGTCACACTACGGGGTACGTCAGCAGATTAGATTTATGGAAATATTATTCTCTCTACGGTGGTATGTGGAACTTGTTTTGCAGAGCCGGACACGATCCTCATGTTCAAAATCTTCTATGAAGTATTCGGAGGAGGAACCCACCTTGCAATGTCGAAGGCAATCTGCGCGCTGGACTCATCGTCATTGAAGCCTGGTTTAGGGGCTACTGAGGGAGTCCTGGATTAGGGGGTATCCGGACAGCCGGCTTATATCCTTTGGCCGGACTGTTGGACTATGAAGATACAAGATTGAAGACTTCGTCCCGTGTCTGGATGGAACTCTCCTTGGCGTGGAAGGCAAGCTTGGCAATACAGATATGTAGATCTCCTTCCTTGTAACCGACTCTGTGTAACCCTAGCCCCCTCCGGTGTCTATATAAACCGGAGGGTTTAGTCCGTAGGACCAACAACAAACAATCATAGTATAGGCTAGCTTTTAGGGTTTAGCCTCTTCGATCTCGTGGTAGATCAACTCTTGTACTACTCATATTATCAAGAACAATCAAGCAGGACGTAGGTTATTACCTCCATCAAGAGGGCCTGAACCTGGGTAAACATCGTGTCCCCTGCCTCCTGTTACCATCTTCCTAGACGCACAGTTCGGGACCCCCTACCCGAGATCCACCGGTTTTGACACCGACACCTTCCTAATCCCAGAACCTTTCAAAGAAAAGCGGCATGGCAGTTGTAGGTGGTTCCTGGCTCGATCAGACGATGGCAAACGATTGATGATCGTTCGCATGTACCGGACGTGTTGTTTTGCGAAATACAATCACATTCACTGCAAGGTCTATGAGCAGGATCCCAGCTTCTCTGGGCCTTCAGGAATTTTTGACTGGAGGTTGGTAAGTAGCCTTGGTACACGCTTTCTGTTTGTCGGACTGAATTATCCGATTAACCAGGAGATAACCGACGGCAAGGATCATGATGGCAGCGTTGTTTCGTTCATCAGGCAAAACTGTGTGTACACAACGTAACATGCGTCTCTGCATGCACCATACTCTGATATGTGCCGCCATGCTCTGCAGCCCAAAGTAGGAGAGAGGGTCGCAAGTATCAGACTTCGACCTGCTGGCTGGAGTTTCCCCCGTCAGGCACCCATCTAGTTCAAGCCGTCAGCCAATCTTCACAACTTAATAAATAGTAACGTCTAACTGAGCCAGTTAGTTAGATGCGTACACTTGGTGTAGTAGGATCTTTATTTAGTTTGATGCATACACTTGTTCTTTTTTGGTAGCCCTTTTGTAATGATGGCTGATGTTTGGTTTGGAAGAGAGAGATGCGTCTTCACTCTTCTCGCCTGCTTATTGCTTCTGTTGCACCCCCAGCCCTGGTTGTTGCTGCTGCTGTTTTCAATGTACAATCAGTAGTATATTTCATCTGTTGGTTGAATAAATGTGTTGTTAGAACAACAAACACAATGTTTTGGAAGTCATTGCAGGTTCGATCCTTTAGTGCCCCATACCGATTTTTCGTACGGAACACATTTTCCACTTGTTGATAACATGCAGCCCACTGATGAAGGCCCAATAGAGAAGCCCATAATTAACTAGAAGGGAGGCTCTCACATGAATCTGGCCTAGGTACATGCTCATGGTCCCCTAAACATAAATAAGTAAAGCTAAATGCTCATGCACCAGTTCTTTAAATTCACGATTTAACAGGAGGATATTATTTCCTATGATAGTGTCGTTACATTCAGTCGATATTATTCTTCGGCAAAGATAGCGACTAGTCTTCTTTCTCCCAGCGTTTTCTTCCTGCAACGAGAGGACCCATGCAAATCATATTCAACGTCGTAAATACATCCGGTCCATTTTTATTTTCCAATAAGAATGTCCAACCCAGCCCAGCACATTGGCGACAACACTTTATCCCCCACCTTGGTGCACTCGCCACGGTGCCGCCATCCGGCCCTATCAACATAGTTTATTTCCGAAATGGTCCCTGTCAACATAGTGAATTGGGAGAGGACTGTAGTTGTGAGTATGACAGTATGGACCCACCAGGTCCATTCCCGAACACAAGCAAGCGCCTCTTTTACTACTCAGATGAACCCCTCATTTTTTTACTCTAATCTACCCTGCTGATATCTAGGACCCACATCATTTTCAACGTATAGTCAATTAACGACAGAATTGCACAACTTTTTTTAGTAGTAATTCGAAGGAGCAGGCTATAAATTGGGTTGTGCGGTCTCTGTGGCCCGTCTAACAATGTGATCAGCCCAACAGTTTTTTCATTAGGAAAATAGGTAGCCCAGTATTTCTTTTTGAAGAATACCCAAGCTAGGCCTATTTGTTTTCTCCGGCTTACTGGGCTGCAAATCTTTCAAGACGAGGAGGGATGCATTCTGGCCTGGCCAAAGAGTATGGTCTGTGTCTGTTAAAAGTAATATCAAAAGGGGTTGAAAATTCCAAAAAAATTATAGCAAATGGGATATTAGTTTCTTTTTTTGTTTTTGTTCTTCACTGATATCTTATACTTCCTCCGGCCCAAAATTCTTGTCTTAGATTAGTCTAGATACGGATGTATCTAATACCAAAACGTGACTTGATACATCCGTATTTAGACAAATCTAAGACAAGAATTTTGGGACGGACGGAGTATTTCATTGGATTTAACATGACATAGTACTAATGTATTTTTAAATTTGTTTTAGTATGGCTAATAATTTTTGGATTAAGAATATTTTTTTCCTCAGCAAAAATTTGCGAATTTTCAAAATTTCCCACATATTTAGTTAATTTTTTAACCCTAGTACTGACCAGAAAATGGGCAGCAATTCTAAAAATGGAAAACGGGATGCAATAAATTCCATATGAATTAGAAAATGAGTAAAAATTATAAAAATAATAGCAAATGGGTTGTACACGCCACAAATTTCGAGGCTGACTTGTTTATGCAAGGCTTTGTCAGTCAACACACGATTCTAGCAGCAGTGACTGTTGGATGTCCATCCAACGACCGATGTGCTTCTTCAATCTCTGATCTTCCTGCTCCTGTCGCCTAAACTAGCGTCGATGGGACTGCCTACTCCCTCCTCTTGTGACCCGCTGTGATGCCGCGCAAGCTTCCCCGGCCCACCCTACTCCCTCCGCGGGGCTGGCCGCACGCAATCAACTGCCTCCTTATTATGCGAAAAAATGATTCCTCCCACTGACATCTGGGGCGCACCGGTTGGGAGGCTAACCTGTGGGCCTACTAAGTTGACGCGTACGCAGGGCTTGTCAACTTAGTCAACAAACGATTCTAGCAGCAGTAACCGTTGGATTTGAATCGAACGGTCCTGTTGCTTCTTCAATCGCTGCTCTTCTTGCAAGAGCCGCCCAAACCAGCACCGGCGAGACCGCCTGCTCCTGCCTCCAGTGGCCGGTTGTGCTACCCTTGAGGCCTCACTGCCCCCTACTACTCCCACCGCTAGCCAGGCCCTGCAGGGACGGCAACCTCACACCGCAGCCGAACCAGTGAACCCTCGTACTCCTCTCCGTGTGGGCATCCACTGCCGCGTCTTCCCCGGCTCCGTGTCATCTCCTTCCTAGGCCTCGCCGTCGTCCACCGCCTTGGTGCTCTCAACGCGGCGTGGTCAATGTGGTCAATGACCGACTTCCATCGGAAGAGTATTGTATGTGGAGAGGCTGACAGCTGGGTCCACTGCCGCAGTTAGGTCCACGGCCACAGCCCAATTTTTTTGTGATTTGCCAAGTAAGTCGCTTTGTCAGGCCTGTTGGGCTGCAAATGTTTCAAGATGAGGAGAGCTTCATTCGGCTGGCCAAGAAAATGGCCTATCAGTAATGAGAAAAATGGGCTATACACTTTTAAAACACATCAAACCAGCAATTAGTTTCAAATTTCTTTTTTTCATTTCAAGGTTTTAAATTGCATTGATTTTTATGCGTGGACAATTTGATGGATTTTATATTGATATATATTTATTTTTAAAATCAGTTTGAACGTGACTCGAAATTTCAAGATTAAAAACAGTTTGGACCGCACCGAAATATGCCAAATTTTGTATAATGTTTTAACCGCGGCCACGATATGGGCTGTAATGGTAACAAAAAGAATACGGGCTCCAAAAAACCTTAAGAATTAGCAAATGGGCTGTAAATTATTAGAAATACTGGAAGATGGGTTGTATGCTATTTTCCACAGATTTGAGGCTTTCCTAAAAAAAGGTTGACGCACAAGCAATGACTGTTGGATGTCCATCCAACGGCCGTCGTGCTTCTTCAATCTCTGCTCTTCCTACTCCAGCCGCTCAAACAAGCGCCGGCGGGACTGCTTGCTCTCAGCTCCCTGCGGCCGGCTGTGCTGCTGTGCAGGCCTCACCGCCCCACTGTACTCCCATCGCTGGCCTAGCCATTCCTCTACTCACCCACACTTGCTGTTATTCTCTGGCGACAGCAGACAAACCAGTAAACCCTCATACAGTCATACTCCCCTTCACGTGGGAAACAACTGTCGAGTCTTCCCTAGCTCTGTGTCATTCCCTTCCCAGGCCTCGCCGTCGTCCACCGCCCTGGTGCTCTCGGCGTGGCCTGGTCAACGTGGTCAACGACCGAGATGCATTTGAAGTGGACTGTGCGTGGAGAGGCTGACAGCTGGATCCATGGCCGCACACAAGGAAATGCCTCCTTATTACGCACACAATAATGATTCCTCCACCTGACATCTGGGACCCACCTAAAGGGCCTCTGTATTTCGCGAAAAACATTACCGCCACTGACAGCTCGCACCCACCAGCTATATCATCAAACGCAAGGAAGTGCCTCCTTATTACGCACAAAAAAATGAATACACCCACTGCTAGCTAGGACCCAGTATAGTGGGAGGCTGACTCGTGGGCCTACTAAGTTGAAGAGACGGAGGGCTTTGTCAACTTAGTCAATATGCATGATTCTAGCTCCATTGACCGTACGATGTCCATCCAAGGGTCGTAGAGCTTCTTCAAGCTCTGGTATTCTTGCTCTAGCCGCCCAAACCAGCGTCGGTCGTGCTTCGTGCTCCTGCCTCCCGTGGCCGGTTGCGATGCCGTGGAGGCCTCACCGCCCCCTACTACTCCCACCGCTGGCCAGGCCATCCCTCTACTCACCCACACCCCTATTATTCTGCGGCGACGGCAGCCTCACACCACAGCCGAACCAGTGAACCCTCGTGCTCCTCTCCACGCGGGCTTCCACTGCCGCGTCTTCCCTGGCTCCGCGTCATCCCCTTCCTAGGCCTCGCCGTCTTCCACTGCCCTGGTGCTCTCGGCGCGGCGTGGTCAACGTGGTCAAGGAACGGCTTCCATCGGAATTCGACTGTACGTGGAGAGGCTGACAGCTGGGTCCACGGCCGCAGCAAGCAAGTGCCTCCTTATTACGTGCAAAATAATTATTCCTCCACTTGACAGCGGGGACCCACCGAACGGGCCATCATATTTCACTAAAAAACATTTCCCCTGACTGTTGGGACCCACCAGCTACATCTTCGCATGCAAGGAAGTGCGTCCGGGCAAAAAAAACAATTCTCCCCCGTGACTGCTGGGACCCACCAGCTACATCTTCGCGCGCAAGGAAGTGCCTGACAGTCGGGACCCACCTGGTCGAAGTGTACGTAGCGTTGTCATTCTAGTCGTGAATGTGTACGTACATACTGGTTGATGAAGAGGCGCACACGTGTCGTAGTAGCGGCGCGCACGTAGCATGTACACGTATGTACAACGGCCAGTGTGCAAGAAAGAAAATACGGCCACGTACGTACATACGGGCAAGGTCTCGGACACCTACTTGCGCATACGTACGGCCAGGGCTCGTGTACATGGCTGGGTCGGAACGGAGAAACTACGTCATCGTCGTGTTCATGGGGAGCCAACCGGCTGGGTCGGAACGGAATGCGTCGTCATGTTCATCGGGAGGGCTTGGACGGAACAGCCGATGGAAACGAGGCCTGGCGTACCACAGAACAGAGGAAACGGCCTTGTGTTCGACCGGCCATGTTCGAAACGGGATCCTATTCATCAGGAGGGGTCTAGAGTACCGCAAAACGGAGGAAATGGACCACCTACGGTCGAAACGGGGGTCCTGTTGATCGGGAGGGGTGTGGCGTTGAAAGCACAAGTGCTCCCTGAGTGATTTTGATAATTAATGACAACATATCTCTTGTTGGACTAACACCTTTACCTAGTATGTTTCAGATAAGTTCAACAATGAAGTGGCATGGACTAGAGGATGTGGAACCCCTTCAAAATGCTAAGGACAAAGGAATGACTCAAGCTCCAAGCTCAAGACTCTACATTTTCTATTTTAGTGATCCAAGATCACATTGAGTCTATAGGAAAGCCAATACTATTAAGAAGGGATGAGGTGTTGCTTAATGGCTTGCTTGCTCAAAGTGCTTAGTGATATGATCCAAAACCCTCAACTACCTTCCCACATCCACATATGTCCCACACCAAATATCCAACTCAGCCCCATCGATTCTTTCTATCCGGAGCCACCGAGTTCAGTTAACATAGCCACTGCCAGAAACCCTAATCAGTTCGGTCTCACCGATGGGATCTCGGTCTCACCGAGATAGGCTTGCAAGCTCTCTATTACCTGTTGCAATATTTTCGGTCCCACCGAGATATGCAATCGTCCCCACCGAGTTTGCTTGGCCAACTCTCTGTTTCGCTTATTACCAAAATTGGTCCCACCTAGTTTGAGTAATTGGTCAAACCGAGTTTGGGATTTACCCTAACCCTAGCACATCGGTCCTACCGAGTTGATCCAGTCGGTCCCACCGAAAACCCTAACGGTCCCTAGATTTGCTGAATCGGTCCGACCGAGTTTATCAATTCGGTCCCACCGAGATTGGCAAGTTGTGTGTAATGGTTAGATTTTGTGTGGATGCTATATATACCCCTCCACCCACTCTTCATTCGTGGAGAGAGCCATCAGAACATACCCACACTTACAATACACATTTTGTGAGAGAGAACCACCTACTCATGTGTTGAGGCCAAGATATTCCATTCCCACCATATGAATCTTGATCTCTAGCCTTCCCCAAGATGCTTTCCACTCAAATCTTCTTTTCACCCAATCCAAATCCTGTGAGAGAGAGTTGAGTGTTGGGGAGACTATCATTTGAAGCACAAGACCAAGGAGTTCATCATCAACACACCATTTGTTACTTCTTGGAGAGTGGTGTCTCCTAGATTGGCTAGGTGTCACTTGGGAGCCTCCGACAAGATTGTGGAGTTGAACCAAGGAGTTCGTAAAGGCAAGGAGATCGCCTACTTCATGAAGATCTACCGCTAGTGAGGCAAGTCCTTCGTGGGCGATGGCCATGATGGGATAGGCAAGGTTGCTTCTTCGTGGACCCTTCGTGGTGGAGCCCTCCGTGGACTCGCGCAGCCGTTACCCTTCGTGGGTTGAAGTCTCCATCAACGTGGATGTACGATAGCACCACCTATCGGAACCACAACAAAAACATCTGTGTCTCCAATTGCGTTTGAATTCTCCAAACCCTTCCCCTTACATTCTTGCAAGTTGCATGCTTTACTTTCCGCTGCTCATATACTCTTTGCATGCTTTCTTGATATGTATTGTGTTTGTTAAACTTATGCCAAAACTCCACTTCAACCTAAAGAAATTAAAAACTGTAACTTTTGGTACTTAGTGTCTAATCAGCCCCCTATAGACACCTCTTCTCGATCCTTTCAATTGGTATCAGAGCCTTGGTTTCCATTGCCTTGGTTTAAACACCATCGGATGAAGATGGATGAGTCTACTTTGGGGAGTCTTATACGTAGAGTGCCTATTCTTAATGGAGAATATTTTCATGATTGGAAAAATGAAATGCTTGAGATTTTCAATGAATATCATTTGAGCAAGTATATTGCTAGCCCTTGTGCACCTCATGTTGATCGCATGCATCCTACCCTTAATGAGTCAATTGACATGATTTGCAATCTTAGAACTGTTAATCTTATCACTAGAGGCTTGCCTAGAAACTTGATTGGATGTTTGCCTACTCTTAAGTGTGCCTACACCATATGGAAATTTCTTGAGGAACTCTTTCCAAATTATTCCTTGAAAGATCTAGATGAAATCCTCCATAAGTCTATTGCCTTGATTAAGATGAGTTCCAATGATCCCAAATTTGGTGACTGCTTATTTGAGCTTACTAATCTTACGAGTGCCAAAGGAGATGTTGGAATCATTAGCAATATCATTTCCAGAGCTATTAGAATTCATCAAGATAACTATAGAAATGATCATTTATCTAATGAATTACCCTCTCTAGGAATTGATCAATCACAAGATGATGTTGAACATGGATACTATGATGAGGATGATGATAGTTACTATGATCTCGATGATGCGATGATACACTTTGGTCTTATGGCAAATCTTCGTGGCTACATGGCTGGAGGAAAGGAATGGGTCCTTGATAGTGGATGTACTGATCATATGACCGGAGATAAAGACATGTTCCGTGAGCTGGAAACGACGACCCTTTAAAGTATGTCACTTTTTGTGATAATTCAAAGGGTAAGGTGGTTGGCCTTGGTAAGGTGGCCATCTCACATGATAGCTCCATACAAAATGTCGTGCTCATTGAATCTCTTGGCTACAACTTACTTTCAGTATCTAGACTTGCTGATTTCGATTTCAATGTTCTATTTACTGAAGTAGACTGCCAAGTGTTTCGTAGAGATAATATAAAATGGTCTTTACCGGTATACGTAGAGGAGATCTTTACATTGTTGATTTCACTAAAAAGGCTAATCCTAGAACTTTCTTAATTGCTAAATCTTCTAAAGGCTGGTTGTGGCATAGAAGGCAAGGCCATGTGGGGATGCGAAACCTTGACAAACTCATTAAAGGAAATCATATCCTTTGCCTTAACGATGTCATATTTGACAAGGATAGACTTTGTAGTGCTTGTCAAGCAGGGAAACAAGTTGGAGGAAGTGATCGCGCTAAGAACATCATGACCACAAGAAGACCACTCGAGCTACTTCACATGGATCTCTTTGGTCCAAATGCCTACAAGAGTCTCGGTGGTAACTCATTTGGTCTAGTCATAGTTGATGATTTTTCAAGATTTACGTGGGTGTTCTTTCTTGATGAAAAATCGCAGGTCCAAAAGATCTTCAAAAACTTTGCTAGGAAGGCCCAAAATAAATTTGACGTGAAGATCAAGAAGGTTCGGAGCGACAATGGAACGGAGTTCAAGAACGCAAATGTGGACACCTTTCTTGACGAAGAAGGGATTACACATGAGTTCTCGGCTACGTACACACCTCAAAAAAATGGAGTCATTGAGAGGAAGAACCGGACTCTTATCGAGTGGCAAGAACGATGCTTGATGAGTACAAGACGCCAAAACACTTTTGGGCGGAAGCGGTTGAGACAGCTTGTCATGCAACAAATCGCTTGTATCTTCACAAGCTACTCGGCAAGACGGCATACGAGCTCCTCACCGGTAATAAACCCCAAGTTGGATACTTTCGAGTATTCGGCTCAAAGTGCTACATTCTTGATAAGCATCGTCGTTCTAAATTTGCTCCTAAGTCTCATGAAGGTTTCCTACTTGGTTATGGCTCAAACTCTCACACATACCGTGTCTACAACAATTTCACCCGAAAGGTTGAAGAAACGGTAGATGTGAAGTTTGATGAATCTAACAGCTCGCAAGTAGAGCAATTGCCAATTGATGTAGGAGACAAAGATCCCTCGGAAGCAATCCAAGACTTGTCTATTGGCAAGATTCGTCCAACAGAGATAAAGGAGAGTACCTCGTCCGTCCAAGTGGAAGCTTCTACCTCACGACAAGGTGAACCAAGAGTTGATACGGAAGCATCCACGAGTGGGACACACAAAGATGAAGAAAACGAGGAAGTGCACCAAGACGAACGTCAACAACCTCCTTCTCCACCACGACAAGAGAACGACAACGCTAACAATGAAGAAGGCCAAGAAGAAGAACAAGATGAAGAAGATGTTCAACCAAGACCCAAGCAAAAGCTTTCACGAGTTCGAGCAAGAATTGCTAAAGATCATCCCGTGGAGCAAATCTACAATGATATCCAAACTGGGAGAATCACTCGCTCTAAAACTCGTTTGGCTAACATTTGTGAACACTACTCATTCATCTCTAGAATTGAACCTATGAAGGTTGAAGAAGCATTGGAGGATCCAGACTGGATAAACACTATGCATGAAGAGCTACACAACTTTAAGAGAAGTCAAGTGTGGACATTGGTCGAGAAGCCCGACAACAACCACAACATCACTGGTACCAAATGGGTGTTTCGCAACAAGCAAGATGAAGATGGACAAGTGGTTCGCAACAAAGCACGTCTCGTCGCCCAAGGCTACACACAAGTCGAAGGTATGGACTATGGTGAGACATATGCTCCCGTTGCTAGACTTGAGTCCATTCGCATCTTACTTGCTTATGCTAATCACCATGATATCACATTTTACCAAATGGACATTAAAAGTGCTTTTCTAAATGGTGAAATTGAGGAGGAAGTTTATGTTAAGCAACCTCCCGGCTTTGTCAATCCTAAGAAACCTAATCATGTCTACAAACTTCACAAAGCCCTTTATGGTCTTAAACAAGCTCCTAGAGCATGGTATAAATGCTTGACCAAGTTCCTTATTGGAAAAGGCTTTGAAATTGTAAAAATGGATTCTACTCTTTTTACTAAAAGGGTTAATGGAGAAATATTTGTATGCCAAATTTAGGTCGATGATATTATATTTGGATCAACTAACCCTCATTTTAGTGAAAATTTTGGGATGCTAATGTCAGAGAAGTTTGAGATGTCTATGATGAGTGAACTCAAATTCTTTCTTGGTTTGCAAATCAAGCAAACCAAGGAAGGCACCTTTGTCTCTCAAACGAAGTACACCAAGGACTTATTCAAGAAGTTCAATATGCAAGAATGCAAAGGTATGACTACACCCATGCCTACTAGTGGACATCTTGATTTGACCAAAGATGGTGAACCAGTTGATCAAAAAGTTTACCGCTCTATGATTGGTTCATTATTATATGTATGTGCTTCACATCCCGATATCATGCTAAGTGTGTGCATGTGTGCACGATATCAAGCTGCTCCTAAGGAATGTCATCTTAAGGCCGTGAAAAGGATAGTGAGATACTTAATACATACACCAAATTTTGGCATTTGGTATCCAAAGGGGGCTTCCTTTGATCTTGGTGGCTACTCCAACTCGGACTATGCCGGTGACAAGGTTGATAGAAAGTCCACTTCGGGTACTTGTCAATTCCTTGGTAGATCTCTTGTGTCTTGGTCTTCCAAGAAACAAAACTCGGTATCCTTATCCACCGCCGAAGCGGAATACATTGCCGCTGGTTCATGTTGTGCTCAATTATTCTGGATGACCCAAACTCTTAAACATTATGGGATATATGTGAAACATTTTCCATTACTTTGTGACAATGAAAGTGCTATCAAGATTGCTCACAATCCTGTGCAACACTCTCGAACTAAGCATATTGAAGTTCGTCATCATTACATTCGAGATCACATTGGTAAGGGTGACATAAACCTTAAGCATGTTCGCATCGATAAGCAATTAGCGGATATATTCACTAAACCACTTGATTAGAAAGTGTTTTGCAGGTTAAGAGGTGAATTGAACATCATTGATGCTTCAAACTTGGAGTAGGAACTCCATTGGATACATGCAAGACTTGAGCTTACGACTAATCACTTGATATTTCTCCTATGATGATTATCTTATGTCTTGAAAATTTGCATCTTGCATGTTATCTAACCCTTGTAGGTACTTGGATGAATCTAATTCTATGAGATTGCAACTCACTCACATCTTGAGCAATCTCTACATCACCAAGTCTCTACACAATGGCAGTTGATGACAAGGAAACACGAAACCTTTCAAACATATCCTTTGGCAAATTCTATGTTGAGTTTCATGATTGTCATGTTGGATACACAAGTGCTCTTCCTTGCGAAAACTAACCCATGTAGGTAGATGAACTCAAAATCCAAAGGGTGCTCCCAACTCTTGATGGGCTACATCAACCTTGAGCAACCCACACAAGTTCAACTACATGATCAAGATCAACACCGCCACCCAAGTTATGTTATTCCATCTTAGAGTAGCTTTACTCCAATTCATGAGTCAAAGCAACTCGACAAGATGTGAATACATCAAGATACTTAAACAAAAAATGGTAACCCCATTTTGAGATTAAACGATGAGTACGACCTATGATCAAGTGATCTCACTTGACTCCTAAGTCAATATACTCTAACATAGGTGACTTTGTCACCGCCCAACTCTAGATGAAGTTATCTTGTGTTCTTTTCTGTGTTCTTGCATTTGTCTCATGCATATTTGTTTCCCCTTTCAAAAAAAACTTCATCTAGATCTTTTAGTTTCTTTTCTTTGCTTTTTGATCTGCATTTTCTGCATCCAATTCATTGCAAATCTTTGTGAGATCTTATTTGTCCAGTGAGCTGAAATGACAAGTGTTTTCTCTATGATGAACTCGGTTCCACCGGTTTCATGTCTCCGGTCTAGCCGAAGATTTTTGGAGCAACCGAAGCATATAACTCGGTGACATCGATTTCACTATAGGAAAAACATTTTGCCATTTATTCCTGCTTTATTCTTGTTCCAGCTCCACTCAATGAATTTTGTCCTCTGCAAGCATCACATTTACCTTAATGCTTTGTACTATGATTCAAGGACCGAACCCATTCACAACAAATTCCAGAAAACCCTTCCTGGAAATTGATGTCAAAGGGGGAGAGAGAGATCACATCAAAGCTTAATCATATCTCTAGGGGGGAGATCTCTAGGGGAGGGAATACTCCAGGAAAGAGTAATCTTCAAGGATCCCAGATGCTTGATGTTCAAGAGGAGAGATGCCACATGTCTTCTTGGGGGAAAGACATGTTCATATGTGCTTATTTGCATTAGCTCTGTTCATTTGTTTCTTTGAGCTCTGTTTTTATGTTCCCTATCTTCTCCCAGTATCCCATGCTAGATTCAGGGGGAGCAAGACATCCAAGGGAAAGAAAATTTATTAAATTCATTGCATATCTTTCTCTTTGGGGACATGTCAATATCTATCATGGTACTCTGTACTCACTCTACATGTCGTCCCAGTCTTGGTACTCTTGTGGTTTCTTTTGTTTGCTCTAGCTAGTGGGTGCATCTGTGTTATCTAACCTTGTTTACGCAGGCTCACCCCATCCTAGCCAACTCAAGACCACAAGGTAAGTATATGCATCATAGTCATGTGTATGAGAAATTCTTGCTGATGTACATACTATTTGCAAGAAGGACTCATGGGCATGAAGGTACATTTCCCATATTCATATCTTTTTCCCTGATGCATATAGCCAAGATACATGTAACACATTGCTACTCTGTCATGGTTATGCTCTCACATGCTTCTATATTCCATATTCACATGATTGCATACATGTAGAGGGAGCCTATACTTGCTACATGTCTTTCCAAAGCTTTACTTGCTATTCCCTATATCTTTATCTAAAGCTTTGATGTGTGTTTCCATCACTTACCAAAAAGGGGGAGATTGAAAGCACAAGTGCTCCTTGGGTGATTTTGATAATTAATGACAACATATCTCTTGTTGGACTAACACCTTTAGCTAGTATGTTTTAGATAAGTTCAACAATGAAGTGGCATGTACTAGAGGATGTGGAACCCCTTCGAAATGCTAAGGACAAAGGATTGGCTCAAGCTTCAAGCTCAAGACTCTACATTTTCGTTTTAAGTGATCCAAGATCAATTGAGCCTATAGGAAAGCCAATACTATTAAGAAGGGATGAGGTGTTGCTTAATGGCTTGCTTGCTCAAAGTGCTTAGTGATATGCTCCAAAACCCTTAACTACCTTCCCACATCCACATATGTCCCACACCAAATATCCAACTCGGCCCCACCGATACTTTCTATCCGGAGCCACTGAGTTCAGTTGACATAGCCACTGCCAGAAACCCTAATCAGTTTGGTCTCACCGATGGGATCTCGGTCTCACCGAGATAGGCTTGCAAACTCTCTGTTACCTGTAGCAATATTTTCGGTCCCATCGAGATATGCAATCGGCCCCACCGAGTTTGCTTGACCAACTCTCTGTTTCGCTTATTACCCAGATCGGTCCCACCGAGTTTGAGTAATCGGTCAAACCGAGTTTTGGATTTACCCTAACCCTAGCACATCGGTTCTACGAGTTGATCCAGTCAGTCCCACCGGAAACCCTAACGGTCACTAGATTTGTTGAATCGGTCCGACCGAGTTTATCAATTCGGTCCCACCGAGATTGGCAAGTTGTGTGTAATGGTTAGATTTTGTGTGGAGGATATATATACCCCTCCACCCACTCTTCATTCATGGAGAGAGCCATTAGAACATACCTACACTTCCAATACACATTTTCTGAGAGAGAACCACCTACTCATGTGTTGAGGCCAAGATATTCCATTCCCACCATATGAATGTTGATCTCTAGCCTTCACCAAGTTGCTTTCGACTCAAATCTTCTTTCCACCAAATCCAAATCCTGTGAGAGAGAGTTGAGTGTTGGGGAGACTATCATTTGAAGCACAAGACCAAGGAGTTCATCATCAACACACCATTTGTTACTTCTTGGAGAGTGGTGTCTCCTAGATTGGCTAAGGTGTCACTTGGGAGCCTCCGACAAGATTGTGGAGTTGAACCAAGGAGTTTGTAAGGGCAAGGAGATTGCCTACTTCGTGAAGATCTACCGCTAGTGAGGCAAGTCCTTCACGGGCAATGGCCATGATGGGATAGACAAGGTTGCTTCTTCATGGACCCTTCATGGGTGGAGCCCTCCGTGGGTTGAAGTCTCCATCAATGTGCCTTCGTGGGTTGAAGTCTCCATCAATGTGGATGTACGATAGCACCACCTATCGGAACCACAACAAAAACATCCGTGTCTCCAATTGCGTTTGTATTCTCCAAACCCTTCCCCTTACATTCTTGCAAGTTGCATGCTTTACTTTCTGCTGCTCATATACTCTTTGCATGCTTGCTTGATATGTATTGTGTTTGTTAAACTTGTGCCAAAACTCCACTTCAACCTAAAGAAATTAAAAACTGTAACTTTTGGTACTTAGTGTCTAATCAACCCCCTCTAGACACCTCTTCTCGATCCTTTCAGGCATACCGCAAAATGGAGGAAACGTACTTGTGTTGGAGTGCTACGGTCGAAACGGGGGTCCTGTTCATCAGGAGGGGTGTGGCATACCATAAAACAGGACTCCACGGGATACTGTTCATCTCCACCGTTAACCCCCTCCAGCCTCCATGGGCTACTGTTCATCCACCGTCGACCTCCTCCAGCCTCCACCTGCGACTGTTCATCCACGGGCTCCTGTTCATCCAGCCTCCACCGCACGCTACTCCACGGGCTCCTGTTCATCCAGCCTCCACCGCACGCTACTCCACCGGCTACTGTTCAACCAGCCCTCTCCATGGGCTCCTATTCAACCACCCCTCCACGGGCTACTGTTCATCCAGCCCTCCACCATCTACTGTTCATCCAGCCCTCCACAGAGTGGTCCTGTTCATCCTGCCCTCCACGGGGTCCAGTTCATCTAGTCCCAACCGGCTCGATCGGTCGGGGTCCTGTTCATCCAGAGGCAACACCACAGGGTCCTATTCATCCAGCGCCACCGGGAACTATTCATCCAACCCCCCCCCCCCCAGCAACGCTCACTGTTCATCTAGAGGCAGCACCGATCGACTTCAGTTAGCAGCAATAGCGAAGGAATCGCTCAATCGGGTTCAGTTAACAGCCATCGATCGATCGCTTGGGTTCAGTAACGCGTAGCCTGCAATGCAATCGCTCGGGATCATTTAGAGCCCAACGCCTCGCTCGGGTTCAGTTAGAGCCCAACGCCTCGCACCCACGCGCGTGCGTGTACGAGAGAAACACGCATCGCTCGTTCCCGACCACCCACCGTAGCCGGGAACACCCCGATATTTTCCTCGCCCTCGCTTCAACCATGGTTTTTTCCGTGATGGACGGCCCAAAGAATGTCATACAGCTGCGTGTCCGGCCCGCCCAGGATGAAAAGCCCATTTTTTGTCATAGAAGTAGGACCCCACCACATCTATGATGATAGCAAGTTTTGTCACAACTATCGCCATAGAAGTGTCATAAGTATGACAGAAAAAGAATTCGTTCGGCCCAAAATGTCATGGATGTGTCTTTTTTGTAGTGTGTTGTCACATTAGAAATCGGAAACACAAGTATTATTGAAACCGTGGGCGTTCTACTTACCAATTACGTGCCGCCACGCGTCCCTTTTTTATTGGCTAGGAGGTGTCGTGCGGGGTAGCTATTTGAGTACGGGAGGCGTGCAATTGGACCCTTGCGCATGCTCATCGGGAGGAGAGCCCTTTGACCTCTACCCACCACGCACCTCCCTCCCAACATCTCCATTAATGGCGCTCGAGCCCCTCTTCTACGGCGTGGCTATATGTCTCACTGGACTGAGATTTAAGAGAGAAAAATGAAAATCTGAAAAGAAAGTTCTGCACGGATCTTGATGTAAGATCTGATGGACCTATATAGCATCGACTGTGACTTATAGCAAGCATGATGAATATAAGGATGATGACAATGGATAATAATTGTCTTACATATTTAGGAACATAATTAAAAAACCCGCAAAAAGGAACATAATTAAAAAAAGCCACATGCGGCAACGCCCGAAATACACAAGGGTAAAAGAATAAGGAAGGCAGCGATCTGGCTCGCAGATCTCTACTTTCTCGATGCATTGCTGTAGGCCACAGGAACTAGTCTCCGAGGCGAGCGGCGATGAGCTCTTTCTTGTCCTCAAGATGCTGCTTGAGAGCATCCATGGATTCCTCCACCGGCCTTCTGTGCTTGATGCACAACATGGCATTCTCGTCCATAATTTTCTCAAGGTTGATGCCGGTCCTCTTCAACAAGGTAGTGGTCTCCTCCTGCTGCTCCACACTTCCGACGATCTTTGCCCTGAGCAGGTCGCGCTTGGCTCGGAGCTTCGCATTGCTCTCATTTAGTTTCCGAATGACGCCAGTAGCCTGTTCAAAAGAGGCTTTCATGTCTTCCTGCAACCTCGCCCAGCCGGAGATCTGATCCATCTGGCTATGGACGATCGCATGTATGCGCCTGTAAGAGTCCTCGCCTACCCGCGAGATATTTTCCTAGGCTGCCGCGGCGTGGGAGGACATCTCTGCTGCATCCACGGCGCGGAGGGACATCTCTTCTGCTTTCGTGGCACAGCCGGACCAGTCTGCCGCATCGACGGCGCGACAGGACCTGCGTTCTGCTTCGGCGGTGCGGCGGGACATCTGTGCTGCCATGGCCGTGCGGCAGAACATGCCGGCTGCGTTTGCGGTGAGGCGGGACATCTCTCGTGCTTCCGCTTCCATGCTCGCATCTCCCTGTTGGCAATCTCTCGACCCAGAACTCATGCTGGCCATGGCTGACGCAAGGGAACGATGATGAATGACTTGTTTGTTTTTGTGGATGAGGAGTTGAGGAGGAATGTGCAGTCATCTTGGAGTAGTAATATTTATAACCTAGTACTAATATGCTCCTAAGTGGGAAACCGTTTAGGTTTTGATTGGTGTCAACATGTTTGCAATTTGGAATGTGACAGGACGCATGCTCAAAATTTACTGACGGTTATAAGTGTGACACTATTCCCGGAAGGCGTAACGTGGGCACGTATGCCTTCTCGGCCGCATACGTGGCATTTCCACCATAGGGTGCACCGCAATAGGCAATGTCAGCACATGTCTTGTTCCAACAACCGTGCGCGCTTGTTATTACCATCGCGCACGCTTCTTTTAATTAGAATGGGTGTGCCCGTGTAGCGCACACACGTTGATCTATCTAACTGTTTCAGTTTCTTGTGGCTAATCGCAAATAGTTCATCCGTGTGAAGTGTATGCCATCAATCACAGACACCTTGATCTGGCTGACCCATTTCTATTCTGTTTCCTAATCACAAACAGTTAATCCTTCTGAAGCGTATGCCCTCAATCACACACACCTTTATCTAGCTACCCGTTGCTATTGTTCCTCCTCATCACAAACAGTTCATCCGACTGAACCGTATGTTGTATATCGCACACGCCTTCATCTGGCTGCTCGTTTCTTTTGTTCTGCCTCACCGCAAATAGTTCATTGAACTGAATCGTATGCCATGCATCACACACGCAACTAAAATCTGAACTGTGTTTGATGGCTCCGCCATCGCAAACGTTTTGCACTTTTTTGACGGTTCATTTACACCACCGTTTCTGATTATTGCATCGCACACAGTTTCGTCGAAGGGTCTCTAATCATAGTGCCACGTTAGCAGCATCCTACAGTAGTTGGTGCGGTGACGAGTACGACTATGGAGCAACAGAAGGATAAAGATTTGGAGGCGAGCGACACGATGATGAGCAATGATGAGAGTGATGATGTGCCATCTTTGGCCTTCATCCACGATGAGAGTGATGATGTGCCATCTTCGTCCTTCATCCATGACGACGACTATGAGATGATTGACCATGGGATTTTCCCTTCGACCACGGTGACGTATGATGACTTGAGCGACTTTTGCCACCATATTGAGAGTGAGAGTTGTTGGGGAACATAGCATGCAATTTCAAGAAAATTCCTACGATCGCGCAACAAGATCTATCTAGGAGATGCATAGCAACGAGAGGGGGAGAGTGTGTCCACGTACCCTCGTAGACCGAAAGCGGAAGTGTTAACTTAACGCGGTTGATGTAGTCGAACGTCTTCGTGATCCAACTAATCAAGTACTAAACGTACGGCACCTCCGAGTTCAGCACACGTTCAGCTCGATGACGTCCCTCGAACTCTTGATCCAGCAAAGTGTCGAGGGAGGAAGATTGTCAGAATCGTGATTTTGAATCAGATCGGAGCTCTGATGGTAGAATCGTAAATCGTAGAATCTTCACTACCAGGATCGTAGAAACGTAGATTTTATGACCTAAAACCATAGAATCAGATGGGTAAGTTTGGATCGTAAAGTCGTAGAATCGTATAACAGAATTGCGATTCTAACAACCTTGCGAGGGAGAGTTTCGCCAGCATGATGGCGTGGTGATGGTGATGTGATCCGCATAGAGCTTCGCCTAAGCACTACGACAATATGACCAGAGGAGTAAACTGTGGAGGGGGGCACCGCACATGGCTAAGATAACAATTGATGTGCTTTGGGGTGCCGTCCTGCCCCCCTATATAAAGGAGGAGGGGAGGAGGCCGGCCTAAGGGGGCATGCCATGGGGGGGAAACTGACTAGGACTCCTAGTCCAAGTCGGCTCCCCTTCCTTCTTTCAGAGGGGCAAAAGGGGGAAGGAGAGGGAGAGGGGGAGGAAAGGGGGGCCGCGCCCCCTCCCCTTGTCCAATTCGGATAGCCCAAGGGGGGGCGCCCCTCCCCTTGTCCAATTTGGACATCCCATGGGGGGGCACCCCTTGTGGGATCCCCTCTCTCTCCCCTATGGCCCATGTTGGCCCATTACTTTCCCAGGGGGTTCCAGTAACCTCCCGGTACTCCGAAAAATACCCGAAACACTTAGGAACCATTCCGGTGTCCGAATACCATCATCCAATATGTCAATCCTTACCTCTTGACCATTTCGAGACTCCTCGTCATGTCCGTGATCTCATCCGGGACTCCAAACAATATTCGGTCACAAAAACACATAACTCATAATACAAATCGTCATCAAACGCTAAGTGTGCGGACCCTACAGGTTCGAGAACTATGTACATATGACCGAGCCACATCTCCGATCAAGAACCAACAACGGAACCTGGATGCTCATATTGGTTCCTACATATTCTATGAATATCTTTATAGGTCAAACCACAATGACAACATATGTTATTCCCCTTATCATCGGTATGTTATATTACTTGCCTGAGATTCGATCGTCGGTATCCTCATACCTAGTTCAATCTCGTTACCAGCAAGTCTCTTTACTCGTTCCGTAATACATCATCCCGCAACTAACTCATTAGTCACATTGCTTGCAAGGCTTATCGTGATGTGCATTACCGAGAGGGCCCAGAGATACCTCTCCGATACTCAGAGTGACAAATCCTAATCTCTACCTATGCCAACCCAACAAACACCTTTCGAAGACACCTGTAGAGCATCTTTATAATCACCCAGTTGCGTTGTGACGTTTGATAGCACACAAGGTGTTTCTCCGGTATTCGGTAGTTACATAATCTCATAGTCAAAGGAATATGTATAAGTCATGAAGAAAGCAATAACAATAAAACTTAATGACCATTATGCTAAGATAAAGGATGGGTCTTGTCCATCACATCATTCTCCTAATGATGTGACCCCGTTCATCAAATGACAACACATTTCTATGGTCAGGAAACTTAACCATCTTTGATTAACGAGCTAGTCAAGTAGAGGCATACTAGGGACACTTTATTTTGTCTATGTATTCACACATGTATCAAGTTTCCGGTTAATACAATTCTAGCATTAATAATAAACATTTATCATGATATAATGAAATATAAATAACAACTTTATTATTGCCTCTAGGGCATATTTCCTCCAGTCTACCACTTGCACTACAATCAATAATCTAGATTACATTGTAATGATTCTAACACCCATGGAGTCTTGGTGCTGATCATGTTTTGCTCGTGGAAGAGGCTTAGTCAACGGGTCTGCAACATTCAGATCCGTATGTATTTTGCAAATCTCTATGTCTCCCTCCTTGACTAGATGGCGGATGGAGTTGAAGCGTCTCTTGATGTGTTTGGTTCTTGTGAAATCTGGATTCCTTCGCTAAGGCAATTGCTCCAGTATTGTCACGAAAGATTTTCATTGGACCCGATGCACTAGGTATTACACCTAGATCGGATATGAACTCCTTCATCCAGACTCCTTCATTTGCTGCTTCCGAAGTAGCTATGTACTCCGCCTCACATGTAGATCCCGCCATGATGCTCTGCTTGGAACTGCACCAACTGACAGCTCCACCATTGAATATAAATACGTATCGGGTTTGCGACTTAGAGTCATCCGGATCAGTATCACAATGGTACACGTTGGTGCTAAATCAACGGTTTTTAACCCCTTTTCGTGACGACAGTCGGAACAGTCGCCAAGTGAGTGTGGGCGACAGGGGGGTCCTTCCCACACGACCGAGAAACCATCGGGGACATGCCCTCCTAGCACACACCCTTGGCAAAATGAGGTCGTGTGCGACTGGCGAGCACTCAAATACAGAAATACGTGTAGTAGTGCAAAAAATACAATTATACAGGCGAAATCATTTCCGGTCATAAGTACATCCCACACATTCAGTCACCGGTAAACGTTTCCGTTCGTATATACATCCCGCACAGTCACTCCAAGGAAAACGTTGGCGAAAGTTGGCGTAACGCAAATAGTTTTCAAGAGAATGTCATGTGTGATTGTTCATTGATCCAACATGGTTTATTCCGAGAAACTGTGTGCGTTGCCTGAGGTCATCGCCCACGATGTTTTCTCATTAACCGTTTGCAATAGGAAAACCCAATTTGCAAGCTAATTGTCCAATTAGCGGGCAAATTGCCCTATTATTAATAATCCATTTACTATTCTAATTGACATTCATATTAAGCACATAATATATTCCATTTCCATATTAAGGAAACAGGATTTCATAATTGAAATACATCGGAGTACAACATGATATAGCTTCAGCACTCAGCTACCCCATTACACAACTGCACCAGCAGCAAGTTTCACATGCAACTTCTAGAACCTTTCGAAATTAGCATCATAGACGGTACACAGAGAGATGCATCTCATCTGGAAAACTGCTGAAGCGGAAGGCGAATATTGAGCCTTCATTCATGTTGAAGGTCTTTGCAACTTTAGGCCAGTGCCTGTGGATGATTGACTGTCCATCCTTTGACCTCTTTAGGAACACTTCAATATTGAATTGTGGGTGTTGTATGAAAACTTTCCTCGCCTCCTGACCATAGAGGTGGTTTGAGAGGTAATCATCAGTGAACCCTGAAAACAAGGATGTGTATAAATATCGTCTCTATATTGTAAATGGGGCAAATGAATAAAAAAGGCAAGGTATAATAGTTAGTACCATCTTGTAAACCTCAGTGCTTCCCATTGTTTCCCTGCAACACATATAAGGTAGTTAGTCATCAGGTTAAGTAAGGGTTCGCATGCTATCAGTAAAATATGTTGATGAAAAATAAGCACATTGCAGATTCATCAAATTAATTCAAGCCACATGGAAAACCCATTTATCCAAACCAAGCATGATTACGAACTAGGAAATATAGCACTTGTATATCTATACCTACTAATAAAGCAAGGTGCGTTCCTCCAATTTTTTCATCCATTCACCATTAAAAGATTTTTTTTCTATCTGAGGTGGTACTAAACTTTTTCCTCGTCTGTTAGCAAAGGAAAAACGATTTCTGTAGAATTACGTGCGTGGGCCGCGCGAGCTATGGCCCAGTAAAGTCAGCCCAGTTTTCCCTTCCCGCGCAGCAATAAAAAATCATATTTCCCGCACAATGCGACAAATAGTTCAGTTACGCACAGAGCGCCCAAGACTCGGCGGCCCATTTCTGTCTGTGTTCTGTTCCAATATTTCTTTTTCTATTCCTTTCTCTTTGTAGTTCCTGTTTCTTTTTTATTTTCCCCATTCTATGTCTACTTTTCACCTTTTTCCAAAATTTGAAATTTTCAAAAAATGTATGCAATTTCAATTTTTATTCAAAATTTCGTAAAATGTTATGAATTAAAAAAATGTGTTCCTATTCTAAAAAATGTTTGGATTTCTTTTGTCATGCCAATAATTGCTCAAAATTTAAAAAATACTCCCATTCTACTAAAAAATGTTTTTATTTAAAAAAACAAGATTAAAAAATATCATTTGACAAATGTTCCAAATTCGAATAATATTTTGTTTTAGCGATATGTGTAAAAATTGAAAATAATGTTTGCATTGAAGAAACACATTTTTCAAAATTCTTCTGAATTTTCAAAATATATTCCCATTTTCAAAAATTGTTCACAACTTAAAAAATAATAGTATTTTTTTGTAAAGGTTCGTGTTTTAAGAAATTTATGTGAATTTCCAGAAATGTTCCGTTCAAATTTTTTGATCTATCTTTGTCTTAAAATCTATGGAATTTAAAAAAAAATTGTTCGTAATTTGGAAGATTTTTCATGTTGCCAATTATATTAGGTAATTCATGTTATGAATTCCAAAATTGTGTTCATTATAAAAACTTTTTACAATTTTAAATTTTTTGTCATTCCAAATTTTAGAAATTACTCCAATTTTTTGAAAAAATATTTGTGTTTTTGCCGAATTGTTGAAGATTTAAAAAAGTTACAAAATTTAAAAATATTCTTCTTTTAGTGATATGTTGAGAGAGTTGAAAATGTTTTTTGCATTAAAAGGCACATTTTCTAAATTTCTTCTATATGTTCAAAATATGTTCTCATTTTCCAAAATTGTAAACAAATTAAAAAAATATCATACTTTATAAAACCTTCATGCTTTTAAGAAATGTTTGTGAATTTCAACAAATGTTCCGTTCAAAATTTTGTTAGTGTTTTTTGAAATGTACGGAATTTTCAAAAAGAATGTTCGTAATTTGGAAAATTGTTCATGTTGCCAAGTATATTTGGCAGTTGATAGTAATCAATGTCTGAAAAGATTAAAAATAAATAAAAATGTTTTGAAGCGGATGTTGCATTATATTCTTCAATGTTCATGCTGACCATTGGTTAGCAGGACGTGTTTGTTTTTGTGGCTAGCAACATGTGGTCGGCTCTTTAAGGTCGTGGTTTGATCACTCCCATCCTTGGTTGCTCCTCATCTCGCACATCGAGCTAAGTTGGCTTGTCCAGAATAAGGGGTGCCATAAATTATTAACAATGATAGCTTCCATATGCCAATAAAAAACAATATGCAGGTTAATTGTAATTCAAAGAAATTGTGGGCACGTGTCAATACAACAGAATCTACTGGTTTGGCTCTAATTAAAGGGTGCCATGCTGAACTAGAGAATACGGTCATGTGAGGATCTTGATCCATTCTTATATTGAGCTAGAGGCATTATTATCCCGTTGCAACGCACGGGCATGTGTGCTAGTGTTTCCCATGTATTAAGTGCAGCCAAATTCGATTTATTTCTCACATGGTATACAATAACAGAATGCAGCCACAACAATTGAACATCGCATTGCAGAATTGAACCAAGCAGTTAACTAAACATGACAACAAGTGAACCAAACATTAACTGAGCACCAAATTGCATAATATAACATACTCGTAATAGAAGATCAGGTAGTTAACCAAACCAAGCATGCATAACAACTTGGAAATATTGCATCCTGAAGAATTGAACATCACATTTGCAGAATTGAACCAAGCAGTTAACTGAACACCACATTGCATGACATATAGAACATATACACTATAGCAGAAGATTGCGTGGTAAAAGTAGATATCACAATTCACTAGAATTTGTTAAGGAAAGGCAGCAGCTAGCAAACTGAATATGGGTCCTTATAGTGAGCTAATAAGACAAGCTACTCCTCATTGTCGGATATATTGATGACCATTGGCTCCTTGGACATGGAAGAGGGCGAGGCCTCCACATCGTGGTTGCCCTCGTTGTGGTGGTGAGTTGCCTGAGCCGTGCCGGGCACCAATCTGCTGGCTCTCGAGATGAGGTAAGCACGTGCACGCTGAGAAAACACCTCATAGTCTTCGTCGAAGGCACTGACAGTGGCCTTGAGAAAATGCCACGAACTGTCGTTTAAAGCAGCCAACCGCGTCGGGGCGTTGGCGCGCGAGGCGTCAACGTTGTCCTCGATGGAGAGGTGATCCTCCAAGATCTGGGGGTCAGCACGAATGGCAGCCATCATGACCTCATCCGTGCATGCGGCCGCGATTTGCTTCTCTGCTGCCAAATGCTCCTTGAGATCTTGGCTATACTCCGTGCACCATGGCTTAGGTCGGCACTTATTTGGTGGAGGGGTCAGTGATTTGGGTGGAAGGTTTCGCGATCGCGTCGGCGGTTGGGGCATGTGGGATGTGGAAGGAGGAGGACGATGGGTGTCGGGTGTGGATTACCTGCTTGGATAGGCGAGGCCGAGCAGTGTGAAGGAGGGTCGCCGGTGAGGAGGCGGCGCTGCAAGCAAGGGGTGAAGGATTCAACCTAGAAAGGAAGGCGAAAACACGGGAAACGTGGCTTTTGGTAAGGGGGAGGGGGCGGGGAGGTAGATATTTCCACGGAAGCCGAAAATTTGGAATCGCTTCAGCGAAAAAACTGGCGCGCAAAGTGTCATCAGACACGGTCCCCTATTTAGAGCGGCCTGTGGACTGTAGCCGTGGCACCAAGATATTTTGTGCTGCATCTCACATGGTTGGTTATAATAAACTGTGTGGGATCTACTTGATTTTTCGTCTCGATTTGAATCACATAATGGGGTCACGGCGGCCATGGATGGTGTTTCAATTGCTAGACCTTTTATCTGAAGTGAACACGCAACTATATGTGTGTCATAAAAGAATAAGAATTATTCAGGGTTCGTTGGACATTTTTATGCATTAACTGATTTTTCAATGCATTTACATGCATAATTCAAATTTGAACTACATGCACATGCTCCAGTGCATATAAATTGGTTGAAAAATCAAATCTTTTGTCCTTGGTGCATGCTTAGGTCCCATGCAAGAAATGGGAATGAATGTCAAACACCCTGCCACCGTCACTCGGCCGCAAACATTGAGATACCTGGTTTTTAAATTCTAGTAAATCCAAAACTCGTCTGAAATTCATGAAACTTGGCATGCTGTCATGGAGTGGCATCAACATGCCATGATAATGTTTTTTCCCATTCGGGGCAGGTTTTGGTATATGGTTCTCACAAACCAAAGCTTCTCACAAGAAGCATGATGGTTTCAGTAGGGAACGCCCCACCTTTGTGGACGAAACGATATCCATTGCCTCTTATTGCTTTCAAAACTTTTCTTGTGTCAACATAGAACAACAGGAGTGTTGTGTTATTTTTTGTGATTTTTTGGGGTTCGTTTGGACATTTTTATGCATTAAGTGAGTTTTCAATGCATTTATGTGCATAATTCAAATTTAAACTACATGCACATGCTCCAGTGCATATAAATTGGTTGACAAATCAAATATGTGTCCTTGGTGCATGCTTAGGTCCCATGCAAGAAATGGGAATGAATGTCAAACACCCTGCCACCGTCACTCGGCCACAAATGTTGAGATACCTGGTTTTTAAATTCTAGTAAATCCAAAACTCGTCTGAAATTCATGGAACTTGGCATGCTATCATGGAGCGGCATCAACATGTCGTGGTAAATTTTTTATCCCATTTGAGGTAGGTTTGGGTATATGCTTCTCACAAGCCAGAGCTTCTCACAAGAAGCATGATGGTTTCGGTAGGGAACGCCCCACCTTTGGGGACAAAACGATATCCATTGCCTCTTATTGCTTTCAAAAAATTTCTCGTGTCAACATAGAACAATAGGAGTGTTGTGTTATTTTTTGTGATTTTTCGGGGTTTGTTTGGACATTTTTACGCATTAAGTGAGTTTTCGATGCATTTATGTGCATAATTCAAATTTGAACTACAGGCACATGCTCCAGTGCATATAAATTGGTTGAAAAATAAAATATGTGTCCTTGGGCGCATGCTTAGGTCCCATGCAAGAAATGGGAATGAATGTGAAACACCCTGCCACCGTCACTCAGCCGCAAACATTGAGATACCTAGTTTTTAAATTCTAGTAAATCTAAAACTCGTTTGAAATTCATGAAACTTGGCATGCTATCAAGGAGCGGCATCAACATGCCGTTGTAAATTTTTTGTCCGATTTGGGGCAGTTTTGGGTATATGCCTCTCACAAACTAGAGCTTCTCACAACAAGAATGACTGTTTCGGTAGGGAACGTCCCACCTTTGGGCACGAAACAATATCCATTTCCTCTTATTGCTTCCAAATTTTTTCTCATGTCAACATAGAAAAACAGGAGTGTTGTGTCATTTTATGTGATTTTTTGGGGTTCGTTTGGACATTTTTATGCATTAACTGAAGTTAGAATGTATTTATGTGCATAATTCAAATTTGAACTACATCCACATGCTCCAGTGCATATAAATTGGTTGAAAAAACAAATCTGTGTCCTTGGGTGCATGCTTAGGTCCCATGCAAGAAATGGGAATGAATTTCAAACACCAGCGCACCGTTGATTGCCAGCAAAACATTGAGATACTTTGTTTTTAAATTCTAGTAAATCTAAAACTCGTCTGAAATTCATGAAACTTGGCATTCTATCATGGAAGGGAACCCGACATTCTGTGGTATTTTTCGTGTCCATTTTGAGAGAAGGCGCACATGAATAATGACAGCAAACAAAGGCATTTTGAAAAAATAGCTGCCACTTTAATATCTCAAATGTTTGTATAATCCAAACCATGTGCGTTCTGTTAACCATTCACGTGACGCCACGTGTCTTGGTTTTGATGGCTATAGGAGGTGTCGTGAGGACAGCTGCTTGACTGAACGGGAGGCGTGCGGGTGCAGTCCGGTGCGCAGGCTCACCCGGAAGCGTACACGTTATTCAACGCAAGATCTGTGTTTCTCTTCAATGCAAACGGTTCAGATTACGGTATGCAAATTAAAGCCAGACTTTGGTGCTAAGCCAAGAGACACTGCGATTTGTCAAAATATGCAGCTAAAAATCAATAGCAATATCTATTTTTTGATACTAAAATTCAGTAATTAAGCATAGATTTCATTCATACTAGAGATTAAGCAGTCATTCTCACCGGGAAGCGATGCAGCCTTGGACCGCCGCCCGCGTCGCTCCCACTGGTCTATATTAATGGCGCTGCCGAGCGGCCGCACCCCCCATCCTCTCCACACACACAATTCCTCTCTCTCCGCCCGCATCGTCGACACCGCGCTGAGTCCTCAAAGCCATCATTGTACGAGGATGCCGCCGAAGCACCCCAACGGAGGGAGTGGCGACGTCGGGGCTGCTGAAGCACCGGAGCACGGCATGAATATGGAGATAAAGGTTTCCGTCCCCGTCGGCAAGGTGGAGAACGAGGCTGCCAACAAGCGGAGGCGGGTCGAGAAAGAACCGCAAGCGACTCCAACAGGCCTAGATTTCATCAACAACCTCCCCGATGATATGTTGATAGTCATTATATCCGTCCTCCCAATCAAATATCGGGCGAGGACAGCCACCCTTTCCTGGCGGTGACGCCCCCTATGGCTCCGCACCCCTGTCGACCTCCTCGACGTCTGTCATGGCTATCGCCAAAGCTTGGATGCATTCTCCCAGATTGTAACGCCCTCGATGCGGCTATATCTCCCACGTGTTGAAGCACGACTTAGAGGCATAACCGCATTGAAAGCAATGTCGCAAGTGAGGTAATCTTCACACAACCCATGTAATACATAAGGGAAAAAATACATAGTTGGCTTACAATCGCCACTTCACACAATACATGAATAAAGCATTACATCAATCAGATACAATCAAGTTCCGACTCCAGAACCAAAATAAAAGAAGACTACCCCAAATGCTACACAGATCCCCGATCGTCCCAACTGGGCTCCACTACTGATCAACTGGAAATGGAACATCATGATGAACACGATCTTCAACTAGCTACTCCTTGAGCTCGGTTGCGTCACCTGCACGGTTTCATCGGCACCTGCAAACTGGTTTTGGAAGTATCTGTGAGTCACGGGGACTCAGCAATCTCACACCCTCGCGATCAAGACTATTTAAGCTTATAGGAAGGGTAAAAGGTATGAGGTGGAGCTGCAGCAAGCGACTAGCATATTTGGTGGCTAACATATACGCAAAAGAGAGCGAGAAGAGAAGGCAAAGCACGGTCGAGAAACTATGATCAAGAAGTGATCCTAGAACAACCTACGTCAAGCATAACTCCAACACCGTGTTCACTTCCCAGACCCCGCCGAGAAGAGACCATCATGGTTACACACGCGGTTGATGTATTTTAATTAAGATCAACTTCGGGTTTTCTACAACCGGACATTAACAAATTCCCATCTTCCCATAACCGCGGGCACGGCTTTCGAAAGTTCAGTCCCTGCAGGGGTGTCCCAACTTAGCCCATCACAAGCTCTCACGGTCAACGAAGGATATTCCTTCTCCCAAGACAATCCGATCAGACTTGGCATCCCGGTTACAAGACATCCTCGACAATGGTAAAACAAGTCCAGCAAAGCCACCCGGATGTGCCGACAAATCCCGATAGGAGCTGCACATATCTCGTTCTCAGGGCACACCGGATAGGTCAAGCTACGAGTAAAACCAGCCCTCGAGTTTCCCCGAGGTGGCCCCGCAGGCTGCCCGTTTCGAGGCAAACTGTCAAGGGGTTCCCATTATAACCCAACCGTGTAAGGAACGCAAAATCCGGGAACATAACACCGATATGACGGAAACTAGGGCGGCAAGAGTGGAAAAAAACACCAGGCATAAGGCCGAGCCTTCCACCCTTTACCAAGTATATAGATGCATTAATTAAATAAGAGATATTGTGATATCCCAACAAAATATCCATGTTCCAACAAGGAACAAAACTCCAATCTTCACCTGCAACTACCAACGCTATAAGAGGGGCTGAGCAAAGCGGTAACATAGCCAAACAACAGTTTGCTAGGACAAGGTGGGTTAGAGGCTTGGCTTAACAATATGGGAGGCATGATAAGCAAGTGGTAGGTATCGTAGCATAGGATAGCAAAAGAGCGAGCATCTAGCAAGCAAAGATAGAAGTGATTTCGAGGGTATGGTCATCTTGCCTGAGATACCGCAAGGAAGAAAAACGAGTCCATGAAGAAGATAAACGGACGTAGTCGAATGAATCCTCACAACACAACATTATTGGAACTAACCCGAAGAAGCAACACCAGAAAGAAGCAAACAACATAGTAAACAACCAACACATGAACATGGCATGATGCACAATCAAGTATGATGCATGTCTGGGATAATGAAGCATGGCATGGCAAAGTGCACAAACAATCCTACAAATTAAGTGGAGCTCAATATGCAACTTCGTTGCATATTTGACGAAACACCACATGACTTATTTAGTTCGATCTCATTTATGTACTCAACAATATTAAATGTTGTTAGCATGGCAAGAGGTGAAGCATAACAAAACTATACTATCTAATCAATTTAAATGGGGCCGGATATAACAAATAACGAATCCGGTAAATCCCCATATGTCTTAGTAATTTATTGCAACAACAATCTAAACATTTTAATTGTTGTTATCATGATGCGGATGACATGAACAAGTTTTATGCAATTTTTATAAAAAGTTGACATGAGTGTGATGAGAGCATTTGTCACAGTGGTAGAAAGAAAGGGGTGCCACGGCGACGATAACAAAATGGTGCCATGGCAACGTTCCGGTTCCGACAACTCAGTGAGACGTCGGTGCAAAAGAAAGTGTGGCGGGAGCGTGCAAAAGATGGTGGGGTGATCCCGGTTAGCGGGTTCCCACAAGTCAACGACGACATGGCAACGAGGAGGAACCACTAACGTCCACGGGCGTAAACAACAACTAAACATGCATCTCATACAACACATGCTTTCGTCCACGGGTCATCGTCTCGGCGGTTACACCTTCCAGGTGCATTCTCGGAGTGGTTCGGGCTCGTAGAGGAAGTAGTCGTCCATGGCGACGGTAGTTGTACACAGGCCTTCGGCCACGGAAGTAGTCGTACAACGTTTTCGTAGAGGGACTTGACGAATCCGAGCAACTTGGGTTCGACGGTGGTCGTTCACATCCATAGTCGCACAAGGTTCCGTAAATGTTCGGGGTCTCGGTGAGGAACTCGGCGTTTCGGTGCGATGTAGGGGTACAAGTCGAAGGTCGTCGTGGTACTTGGTGTAACATAGGTCTCCGGGGTCGTCGGGTACGCGTTCACATTATAGCCGTACACATCGAGGGTCTTATCGGAACCTCGTCAACGTTCGAGATCCACCTTGAGGATCCGAAGAGGTACTTGGCGTCATGGTACTTGGGTCTTCGGACTTGCCGTTCTCGGTTCTTGCGACGGTAGTCGTACTAGTCTGCGGTAGTGGAACTTGGTGCATCCAAGGTCTCCGTCGTACTGGTACACGCACGTAGATGAACTTGATGGGTCGTCGTCATCCTGGTACTTGGCGTTCTTGATGATCCCAAGGCTCTCAGCGAAGGCCACGATATTCCTTGAAGGCACCAACATGGTCTAGCAGCGGCAAGGGCGTCGGGGAGGACGTCCTCAGGTCAACGCGACCACAAAACAAAAAGGAGGAAGGGGATCAAGGCTAACGCGCCTCCTCCGCCTGCTCGAAGCAGAGGCTAGGCCACGGTGCCACTGGATCTGGTGAGAGGAGGTCAGGAAAGGCTTGTTCTGGCCAGAGATGAGGCAACTTCTCCCCGTCCGACAAGACGACAGGAGCGCGGGGACAACGGGTCTCAGCGACGAGAGGGTGCAGCACCTGCTGGTGCTGTCGGTGGCGACGAACTTGGAGGCGGGGCGGCGTGCAGAGCTTGGGGCGCGAGGGTGCAGGGCGGCGTGCAGGAGAGGCGGGGCGACGGTAGTTGTCGGGGACACAGGCTCGCGATGGCAGCGGCGGGCCGGCCTGGCACTACGGGGGCTGGCGGCCATGGGACCTGCTGCTCCTGCCAAAAACGACGAGGCGGACTTGCGAGACGAGGCAGCCATGGATCAGGCAAGCGCTGAGGCTCCTGGACCTGCGTGCGCCCGAGCGAGAGGAGAGAGAGCGTGGGCATGGAGATCGGGAAGGGGAGTGGCGGCGCTGGAGCGAGATGAGATCGAGGGAGAGATGCGCTCGCGCGAGGGAGAGGGGAACGAGCTCCTGGCGGCATTGGTGGTTGAGTAGGGGAGCGGGAGGGGTTTTTGATCGGGCTAGGGTTAGAATAGGAGTGGGGGTGTCAGCTGGGCTTTGGTGCTAATGGGCCTGCAAGGCTGGTTGGGCTGCGGGGGAAGGATGGCCTGGACTCTCTCCTCCCTCTCTCTTTAAACACTTAAACCTTTAAGAGAAAAAAATAGAGAGAGGAAAAGAAAGAGAGGGTTAGGGAAGGATTTTGAGCATGGGGATAATTTTCCTGAACTCACAAAAATATGCTCGTTCCGAGAAAAATAGAAAAAGCCAGATCAAACAAAAGATTTCAAACTCATTTGAATTTAATTCAAATGGGCTTGAACTGGGACGAGGTTTTTGGAGTGACCAAAAATGATGAAATTCTAGGTGGAGCTCCGGAAAATGACAAAAGGATATAAGGCATGGTTAGAGAGTCAACACTTGAAGAAGAAAAGGCCAAAGGAATTAATATGCAAGTGTGTTATGGTTAATTGCAAATAAATGGAATATTTACTATAGCTCTCTAAATATCGAGATGATATGTTTTAAAGAGAATCACCATGTGAATTCCCTCGATTTAAATGGATCAACGATCCATGCCATTTATTTAGTTGAGTTGCAAAAGATTTATGAGATGATGGCATGATGACATGTTGCAATGCAAAAATAAAAGGGCAGGCAAAAATGAAACACACGGCAAAACCCGGAATATATGGAAGTCTTCTCGAGCATCGGTCTCGGGGCGTTACAACACTCCACCACTACGAGAGGATCTTGTCCCGAGATCTAGGATGGCACCGGATAGAAAATGGAAGAGGAAGAGGTAAAACAAAGTTGCTTCTTAGATCAATGAGTGAAACCAAAGAACCTTGCGAGGTTAAACAATTAGAAAGAAGAATACAATGGAGAGGAACAAAGTTGAACACACTTCGTTAGAAAAGAATAACAAAGAACGTTACTAGAATCTTGTAGGTTGAAAGACATAAGAAAAAGGGTTGCGATGGACAAGAAGTACATGCAAGCACTCCGGTAGAAACGAGATGTACAAGGAGCGATAAGGATCAATTACAACAACACTCTGGTTAAAACAAGATAGAGAGGGAAAAAAGAATGGTATAATTTGGGCAGCACTCCGATTGAAAATGGAAGGAATTGAACATGAACTTGACAAGATGAGAAGATACTTGATGAAATCAACAACACAGTGCCTTCGGAACTATTGAAAGAAAGGCACAATGGGTAAGAACGATTTTCAGACGGCACTCCGGTTGAGAAGGGGGCAAAAGTTGATAAAATGGGAGGAACTTGAAAAGAGGGCATGACACTCCGGTTAAATGGATAAGCAAAGGAAAGAACATGATCTTCACAATTCGAGATGATGAGTGAAGAGAGCAACATCACAAAGCCTCCAGAACAAAAGTAAGAATGGAATGGAATGAACGAAGGGAAACAAGATCTTGAGAGAGCACGCTTACAACAAATGCTAGAACGGAGTTGTTGGACTATCAACAACGGAAAGGATAAGCTTGTAGTGGGCTTATGGAGAACATCTCAAAACTATGAGGTGAAGTTCCGCCACTAACGGAAATAATAGACTGGATTGATATCAACAAGGAGACGAGAAACTTATTTCACCGAGAGGATAAATGAAGAACTTGGATCATTTATAAGCACCATAATTAGCAACAATCATTAGGGAAAGTTTTAGGTGAAGTATAACCCAAGATAATTTCAAAGTAGAGATTGATGGATTAAAAGATGTCTTGAACAAAGAGAAAATGATGTATTTTTAGATATCTCACTCTTGATAACTTGTGAATCATGAAACATGAAGGGAAATTGTCAAAAATGACATAACACCACCTCAAAAGATAAGGTAAAAAGAATTGCACTCCAAATTGCAAGATGAAGAATGCTTGAGCTCATCTGAAAAGAATCTCAATAAACTCATCGAGAAGGAATTAAATCCTTGATGAACCAATCATGTAGAACCTCCATGAAGAATTCCGGTAAGAAAAGAACGAACAAACGAAATGAGGGATGGAAAGAATAAGGTTGAAGCCTTGCAATGATTAAATGGAGCTTCATGACGAGATAATGCGGAAAACTTGCCACTCCGAAAAAGAAAAGATGAAGCATCTCGAATCGAGAAATGTGATATGATGAACCTCTGGAATAAGGAATTAATCATTTGGATGAAACGATAATAAGAATTACATTATGCTTATCCTTCACCAATTTAAATTGATGACAAGCAACGGATTTGGCATGCTAGGCATGCTACTTATTCTCGTAGAAAGGATTACGCGAGATATAGTGACAACTTGGAAAGGTCTTAAATGAACCACCGGTAGGATTTGGAAATAACAAATGGATTGATAGAAAAAACAACGAAATAGAATTCTTGAATGGACCACTGTAAGAATTGAAAAATGAAAGTGGCAAGGACACAAATCACCGAAAAGAATTGGAAAATGAATGATGATACTTGAGGGGATTTGATACATGAGGACGAATAGATCTCGAACTTATTAGAGAATATTTGAGTGATGCACTGGTAAGATTTGGATTACGAGAGCTAAAAGCTGGAGCGAATAATTCTGAGATGATGGCTTCTGAAGAAACAAAACTGAAAAGACTCTTGAATTGCTCCGGATAGGTGGAAAGAATTCTCACAATTGAAAAACAATTATGAGAGAATGGCAATAAGCTAGAATCGCGAATCTCTGAGAGAACGGATAAGATTTGGAGCTAAAACTCTTCTTCGGTCTTCAAAATCCGAGAATGACGACAAGAAACACCACCATGAATTGTAGAGATACTCCGGGATGAAAAATGGAAAGGTTGAGCCAACGATGAAAAGAATTTGAAAGATCTTGGAGAAGTCATTTGACTGACGATAACTCATTCTTATGTCAAACTTGGAAAAGAATTTGAGAGTAACTCCAGGAAGATTAGAGGAGTCAGGTAAGATCCTGGGTAAAGACCTGTGGGTTAGGGCCCACTCAAAAGAAACACCGTTGAAATGATTTAAAGAGAGAGATTGCACCGGTTGAACTAAAAGACTTGAATGAGATAACATCCTTGAAAGATCTTGAACGAATGCAGAGTGGAAACACGAATCTTATGGGCTATCTTCGGCACTCCGGAACAAATGTATAGCATGAGGTGAATGATTAAGAGGTGCACTGGCATGAGAAAACATTTGCAACAATGAAAGGAATCTGATCAACATCAAAAACTTGATTTGAATCCACCGGAGAAGAAAACAAACGAAGAATGGTAAACTTGTAGAGCTTGAATAAGAAATCTGAGTCCTTGAAGAAAACAACGGGTGGGAGAGCGGGAAAACAAAGGCAATTTGGGACGGATGAAACAAACACCGTTGAAATGAATTGAATTGATCTTGCAGATGTTGAAAATGATCGGATCCACTTGAAGAGAAACACGCCGGTTGAGAAGGATTGACAGGACAAACTCGACTATCATGAAGGATTAGTATTCACATAGGAGTATGAGAACACCACTTAGGAAAGGGTATGGAATCAATATTTGACTTTGAAGCAACTCGAATACCACAACTCAAAACAAAACAAATGATTGGCTTGCAAAATAAGCCGGAACAAACATATGATAGAGATTTCGTCCGAAGTTTTCGTGGTGGGGCCTACACGGGCTCGATCGTACAGCACCATCATGTACAAGGTAGTGCACATGACATACGAAGCGTCCCCGAGTCAGCATAGCCAAGGACTCTTTAAGACACAACGAGACCACTGTAAAACCAACCGTGGATAGGCGGACCACTAGACGTCGAACCCCAATTTCATATCATACATCTGTCGGAAAGATATCCTAAGAGCTACTTGAATTCCCACTTATAAACTCCCGAAATTTTCTGGTTATGCAATCAGGTGTTGGGGATACAGGGGAAGCATAATATGTCACCCAAAACTAACAAATCCTACATCCAGCTGTATCCATCCTTCAACACATAACCAAGAAACCTTCGGAAATCATTTACCTCAACCTTCGAAAAGCATCCATTATATGAGTTATGGCGATACTCCCGAACTCCCGCCCCAGTACTGGGTGGCGTCGAGGTTATCTCACCAACAACTGCATAAAAGAGATTTTCGATGTCGGCGAAACTCAGGTATTCTAGAACTGCAACGATAAAATTGTGATGACAACACCTCGGAGCTCAACTCCCTGGGATACTGCCACAACCCCTAAATGTCAGGAGGCACCAAGAACAATGTTCTCGTCACAAAACCATCGGAATGATTCCAAGATACCCGCGTGATCCTAAAAAAAATTTAGTGAAATTTTAGAAGAGAAGAGTCAAAACTCTACGTCAAGATGCCTCACCAGAGCGACGAAGGGACTGAGGGGTAAAAAGAATCCTACTCTCCGATATATATAATCCTATAAGACTCAAAACATTTTTCTAGACTCAACAACGCCAGCAATTCGATCAAGCAGGGGGCTCCTAAGTCGGGGAAGGCTCTGATTACCAACTTGTAACGCCCTCGATGCGGCTATATCTCCCACGTGTCGAAGCACGACTTAGAGGCATAACCGCATTGAAAGCAATGTCGCAAGTGAGGTAATCTTCACACAACCCATGTAATACATAAGGGAAAAAATACATAGTTGGCTTACAATCGCCACTTCACACAATACATGAATAAAGCATTACATCAATCAAATACAATTAAGGTCCAACTCCGAAACCAAAATAAAAGAAGACTACCCCAAATGCTACACAGATCCCCGATTGTCCCAATGGGGCTCCACTACTGATCAACTGGAAACGGAACATCATAACGAACATGATCTTCAACTAGCTCCTCCTTGAGCTCGGTTGCGTCACCTGCATGGTTTCATCGGCACCTACAAACTGGTTTTGGAAGTATCTGTGAGTCACGGGGACTCAGCAATCTCACACCCTCGCGATCAAGACTATTTAAGCTTATAGGAAGGGTAAAAGGTATGAGGTGGAGCTGCAACAAGCGACTAGCATATTTCGTGGCTAACATATACGCAAAAGAGAGCGAGAAGAGAAGGCAAAGCACGGTCGAGAAACTATGATCAAGAAGTGATCCTAGAACAACCTACGTCAAGCATAACTCCAACACCGTGTTCACATCCCGGACCCCACCGAGAAGAGACCATCACGGTTACACACGCGGTTGATGTATTTTAATTAAGATCAACTTCGGGTTTTCTACAACTGGACATTAACAAACTCCCATCTGCCCATAACCACGGGCACGGCTTTCGAAAGTTCAATCCCTGTAGGGGTGTCCCAACTTAGCCCATCACAAGCTCTCACGGTCAACGAAGGATATTCCTTCTCCCAAGACATTCCAATCAGACTCGGCATCCCGGTTACAAGACATCCTCGACAATGGTAAAACAAGTCCAGCAAAGCCACTCGGATGTGCCGACAAATCCTGATAGGAGCTGCACATATCTCGTTCTGAGGGCACACCGGATAGGTCAAGCTACGAGTAAAACCAGCCCTCGAGTTTCCCCGAGGTGGCCCCGCAGGATGCCCGTTTCGGACCAACACTTAGAGAAGCGCTGGCCCGGGTGGTTAAAATAAAGATGACCCTTGAGTCTGCAGAACCCAAGGGAAGGTGGCGGGTTGTTAGTGCAAATGGTAAAACAAAGGTTGGGCCTTGCTGGAGGAGTTTTATTCAAGGAGAAATGTCAAGGGGTTCCCATTATAACCCAACTGTGTAAGCAACGCAAAATCTGGGAACATAACACCGATATGACGGAAACTAGGGCGGCAAGAGTGGAACAGAACACCAGGCATAAGGCTGAGCCCTCCACCCTTTACCAAGTATATAGATGCATTAATTAAATAAAAGATATTGTGATATCCCAACAAAATATCCATGTTCCAACAAGGAACAAAACTCCAATCTTCACCTGCAACTACCAACGCTATAAGAGGGGCTGAGCAAAGCGGTAACATAGCCAAACAACAGTTTGCTAGGACAAGGTGGGTTAGAGGCTTGGCTTAACAATATGGGAGGCATGATAAGCAAGTGGTAGGTATCGTAGCATAGGCATAGCAAAAGAGCGAGCATCTAGCAAGCAAAGATAGAAGTGATTTCGAGGGTATGGTCATCTTGCCTGAGATCCCGCAAGGAAGAAGAACGAGTCCATGAACAAGATAAACGGACGTAGTCGAATGAATCCTCACAACATGACGTTATCGGAACTAACCCGAAGAAGCAACACCAGAAAGAAGCAAACAACATAGTAAACAACCAACACATGAACATGGCATGATGCACAATCAAGTATGATGCATGTCCGATATAATGAAGCATGTCATGGCAAAGTGCACAAACAATCCTACAAATTAAGTGGAGCTCAATATGAAACTCTATTGCATATTGACGAAACACCACATGACTTATTTAGTTCGATCTCATTTATGTACTCAACAATATTAAATGTTGTTAGCATGGCAAGAGGTGAAGCATAACAAAACTATACTATCTAATCAATTTAAATGGGGCCGGATATAACAAATAACGAATCCGGTAAATCCCCATATGTCTTAGTAATTTATTGCAACAACAATCTAAACATTTTAATTGTTGTTATCATGATGCGGATGACATGAACAAGTTTTATGCAATTTTTATAAAAAGTTGACATGAGTGTGATGAGAGCATTTGTCACCGTGGTAGAAAGAAAGGGGTGCCACAGCAACGTTCCGGTTCCGACAACTCATTGAGACGTCGATGCAAAAGAAAGTGTGGCGGGAGTGTGCAAAAGATGGTGGGGTGATCCCGATTACCGGGTTCCCACGAGTCAATGACGGCATGGCAATGAGGAGGAACCACTAACGTTCACGGGCAAAAACAACAACTAAACATGCATCTCATACAACACATGCTTTCATCCACGGGTCATCGTCTCTGCGGTTATACCTTCCAGGTGCATTCTCGGAGCGGTTCGGGTTCGTAGAGGAAGTAGTCGTCCACGGCGGCGGTAGTTGTACACGGGCCTTCGGCCACAGAAGTAGTCGTACAACGTTTTCGTAGATGGACTTGACGAATCCGAGTAACTTGGGTTCGACGGTGGTCGTTCACATCGATAGTCGCACAAGGTTGCGTAAATGTTCGGGGTCTCAGCGAGGAACTCGGCGTTTTGGTGTGATGTAGGGGTACAATTCGAAGGTCGTCGTGGTACTTGGTGTAACATAGGTCTCCGGGGTCGTCGGGTACATGTTCACATTGTAGCCGTACACGTCGAGGGTCTTATCGGAACCTCGTCAACGTTCGAGATCCACCTTGACGATCCGAAGAGGTACTTGGCGTCATGGTACTTGGGTCTTCGGACTTGTTGTTCTCGTTTCTTGCGACGGTAGTCGTACTAGTCTGCGGTAGTGGAACTTGGTGCATCCAAGGTCTCCGTCGTAGTGGTACACGCACATAGATGAACTTGATGGGTCGTCGTCATCCTGGTATTTGGCGTTCTTGACGATTCCAAGGGTCTCGGCGAAGGCCACGATATTCCTTGAAGGCACCAAGATGGTCTAGCAGCGGAAAGGGCGTCGAAGAGGACGTCCTCAGGTCAACGCGACCACGAAACAAAAAGGAGGAAGGGGGTCGAGGCTGACGCGCCTCCTCCGCCTGCTCAAAGCAGAGGCTAGGCCACGGTGCCGCAAGATCTGGCGAGAGGAGGTCAGGAAAGGCTTGTTCTGGCCGGAGACGAGGCAGCTTCTCCCCATCCGGCAAGACGATAGGAGCGCGGGGACGATGGGTCTCGGCGACGAGAGGGTGCAGCAGCTGCTGCTGCTGTCGGTGGCGACGAACTTGGAGGCGGGGCGGCGTGCAGAGCTTGGGGCGCGAGGGTGCAGGGTGGCGTGCAGGAGAGGCGGGGCGACGGTAGTTGTCGGGGACGCAGGCTCGCGATGGAAGCGGCGGGCCGGCCTGGCACTGCGGGGGCTGGCGGCCATGGGAGCTGCTGCTCCTGCCAAAAACAACGAGGCAGACTTGCGAGATGAGGAGGCCATGGATCTGGCAAGCGCTCAGGCTCCTGGACCTGCATGCGCCCGGGCGAGAGGAGAGACAGCGTGGGTGTGGAGATCGGGAAGGGGAGTGGCGGCGCTGGAGCGAGATGAGATCGAGGGAGAAATGCGCTCGCGTGAGGGAGAGGGGAACGAGCTCCTGGCGGCGCTGGAGGTCGAGCAGGGGAGCGAGAGGGGTTTTTGATCGGGCTAGGGTTAGAATAGGAGTGGGGGTGCCGGCTGGGCTTTGGTGCCAATGGGCCTGCAAGGCTGGTTGGGCTGCGGGGGAAGGATGGCCTGGACTCTCTCCTCCCTCTCTCTTTAAGCACTTAAACCTTTAACAGAAAATAAAATAGAGAGAGGAAAAGAAAGAGAGGGTTAGGGAAGGATTTTGAGCATGGGGACAATTTTCCCGAACTCACAAAAATATGCTCGTTCCGAGAAAAATAGAAAAAGCCAGATCGAACAAAAGATTTCAAACTCATTTGAATTTAATTCAAATGGGCTTGAATTGGGACGAGGTTTTTGGAGTGACCAAAAATGATGAAATTCTCGGTGGAGCTCCGGAAAATGACGAAAGGATATAAGGAAAGGTTAGAGAGTCAACACTTGAAGAAGAAAAGGCCAAAGGAATTAATATGCAAGTGTGTTATGGTTAATTCCAAATAAATGGAATATTTACTATAGCTCTCTAAATATCAAGAGGATATGTTTTAAAGAGAATCACCATGTGAATTCCCTCGATTTAAATGGATCAAAGATCCATGCCATTTATTTAGTTGAGTTGCAAAAGATTTATGAGATGATGGCATGATGACATGATGCAATGCAAAAATAAAAGGGCAGGCACAAATGAAACACACGGTGAAACCCGGAATATATGGAAGTCTTCTCGAGCATCGGTCTCGGGGCGTTACACAGATCCCCGGCAGTCATGATGGCCCAATCAAAGGCCTTATCACGGGCAAGTTCCATTCCAATGGCAAGGACCAAGCCAAGATTGACGAGTGGTTCCGATCCCTCACCATAGATCAGCTCGAGAAGCTAAGTTATAATGATGGGCATATGCGCTTGCTACCAACATTCACGCTTCGTTTCGTGCCCATGCTGTGCCTCGCCAAGTTCATGAACTGCCATCCCCCCTTAATGACGCGCCCGCTCTTTTTCTACCACGACTGAAGCACCTCGAGCTCGTCGCCGTCCGCATCCCAAAGGATGACATGGAGTGCCTGCTCCACGGTTGTACTGAACCCGAGTTCCTTCGTCTTCAGACGATGAATTGGTCGAGTACCTTGCACATCACCTCCAGGACTCTCCAAACTATTTATGTGTGTTGCTGGTGCTGCAACAAGAGATCACAAAAGGTGGACCACAATATGGTCATCTAGGACACACCTTCACTTGAGAGATTACTTGTAGTTGATAAACAAGGTCCAACAAGAAACAATGTCATTTCTGCGTCGAAATTGAAAGTGGTGGGCTGCTCGTCAGTCAAATACTACAAATTTTAGGTACAACCATAGCCTTATATACCTCTCCATTTTGATATCAACATTATTTGTAGTTTTGAAGATGTATGTTCGTCTATCATCCAGCGAAGCTTCACCCAGATTCTGGGCACAGTGAAGGTCTTGGCACTAGAATCTGTTGGCCCCAACCTGGACCAAGTTGTCAGTTGCCTGAGATGTTTTCCGTGCCTGAAGAAGCTGTATATCGAGGTCATGTTCCTTTCCTGTTAAATGTTAACCATAAGGGAGTTCAATTTTTTTCACCTTTTCCCAAGTTTACAATGACAATGTACTACGATTTCTGAAGGAATTTTGGAGGATTTTAGGACATACACCCCCACCCCATATTGGTTGTTTCATTCATATGGTTACAATCATCCATAAGCATTTCTCCTTTGGATTCATATGTACTAGTTTTCTTAGGGAATTTTTCATCCAATCCAACCTCTTGTGAAGAAGGCTACATGTTTTTAGATTGTAATCAAATGCCCATGTTAATCATGCCAGATCGAAGATGGCATGTTGGTGCATTTTACAAATCCTGCAAACCAAATGGGCATGTAGCATTGTTCAAAACTGCATGTAGGCACTAACATGTTCTCTTGTTTTGCAGATAATAATAGGCACGAAGGTGGATAATGTTTATAACGACAATCACATCGAATTCCTGGATCTGCATCTCTCAAATATTACTTTGAACTCCTACCGAGGGACCTTAACGGAGATTACACTCGCCAGGTTCTTTCTTGTTAGAGCAAAGGTGCTGAGGGTACCGAGGTTGAACACACATTTAATGAGGAAAGATGAATGGTATGATTATCAGAGCCGGCAGGTACTGCGGAATGGAAGAGCCTCCAAAAATGCCAAACTTCATATTGGAAGAGCATATGGCAAAGCAATTGGAAGTCATTGTGTCAAACCCATACATGACTTGTCAGCGGCTGATCCCTTTTCAAAAATGACGCAGCTTGCAATGTTTGAATTTGGGCGTTGTAATCTTTGAATTTGAACCTTGCCATATTTATGGTATTTGTTATATTGAACCATTCATGTTCTCTTGTCTCAACGCAAACAGTTCATCCGAGTGAACCGCATGTCGTATATCGCACACACCTTGATCTAGCCGACCGTTTCTTTTGTGTTGGCTAATCACAAATAGTTCATCCGAGTGAACTATATGTTGTACATCGCACACACCTTGATCTGGCTGACCGTTCCTTTTGTGTTGCCTAATCACAAACAGTTCATCCGAGTGAACCGTATGCTGTACATCGCACACACCTTCATCTGGCTGCCTGTTTCTTTTGTTCCTCCTCATCGAAAACGGATAATTGAACTGAACCGTATGCCCTGAATCACACACGCAACTAAAATCTGAACCGTGTTTGATGCATCCGTCATCGCAAATGTTTTGCACCTTTCTTGATGGTTTTTTACACCACTGTTTGTGATTATTGCATTGCACACAGTTTCATCGAAGGGTTTCTGATCGTAGTGTCGTGTTAGCAGCATCCTGCAGTACTGTCAAAGCTAGCATCGACGTAACCATTTATGAAAAGCTCTTTGTCACCTCCATAAACAAGAGACATATCCTTAGTCATTTTCAGGTATTTCAGGATGTTTTTGACCATTGTCCAGTGATCCACTCTTGGATTACTTTGGTACCTTGCTGATAAACTTATAGCAAGGCACACATCAGGTCTGGTACACAACATTGCATACATGATAGAACCTATGGCTGAGGCATAGGGAATGACTTTCATTTTCTCTCTATCTTTTGAAGTGGTCGGGCAATGAGTCTAACTCAACTTCACACCTTGTAACACAGGCAAGAACCCTTTCTTTGACTGGTCCATTTTGAACTTCTTCAAAACTTTATCAAGGTATGTGCTTTGTGAAAGTCCAATTAAGTGTCTTGATCTATCTCTATAGATCTTGATGCCCAACATATAAGCAGCTTCATTGAGGTCTTTCATTGAATAATTCTTATTCAAGTATCCTTTTATGGTATCCAGAAATTCTACATCCTTTCCAATCAACAATATGTCATCCACATATAATATTAGAAATGCTACATAGCTCCCACTCACTTTCTTGTAAATACATGCTTCTCCAAAAGTCTGTATAAAACCATATGCTTTGATCACACTATCAAAGTGTATATTCCAACTCCGAGAGGCTTGCACCAGTCCATAAATGGATCGCTTGAGCTTGCACACTTTGTTAGCACCTATAGGATCGACAAAAGCTTCTGGTTGCATCATATACATCTCTTCTTTAATAAATCCATTAAGGAATGCAATTTTGACGTCCATTTGCCAAATTTCATAATCATAAAATGCGGCAATTGCTAACATGATTCGGACAGACTTAAGCATCGCTATGGGTGAGAAGGTCTCATCGTAGTCAACTCCTTGAACTTGTCAAAAACCTTTCACAACAAGTCGAGCTTTTTAGATAGTAACATACCATCAGCGTTAGTCTTCTTCTTGAAGATCCATTTATTCTCTATGGCTTGCTGATCATCAAGCAAGTCAACCAAAGTCTGACTTTCTTCTCATACATGGATCCCATCTCATATTTCATGGCCTCAAGCCATTTTGCGGAATCTGGGCTCATCATCGCTTCCTCATAGTTCGTAGGTTTGTCATGGTCTAGTAACATGCCTTCCAGAGCAGGATTATCGTACCACTCTGGTGCGGAATGTACTCTGATTCACCTACGAGGTTTGGTAGTAACTTGATCTAAAGTTTCATGATCATCATCATTAGCTTCCTCACTAATTCGTGTAGGTATGATTGGAACTGATTTCTGTGATGAACTACTTTCCAATTCAAGTGAAGGTACACCTACCTCATCAAGTTCTACTTTCCTCCCACTCACTTCTTTCGAGAGAAACTCCTTCTCTAGAAAGGATCCATTCTTAGAAACAAATATCTTGCCTTCGGATCTGTGATAGAAGGTATCCCCAACAGTTTCTTTTGGGTATCCTATGAGGCCGCACATCTCTGATTTGGGTTCGTGCTTATTAGGCTAAAGATTTTCCACATAAGCATCGAACCCCAAACTTTAAGAAATGACAGCTTCGGTTTCTTGCCAAACCAATGTTCATAAGGTGTCGTCTTAACAGATTTAGATGGTGCCCTATTTAACGTGAATGCAGTTGTCTCTAATGCATAACCCCGAAAATGATAATGGTAAATCGGTAAGAGACATCATAGATCACACCATATCTAATAAAGTACGGTTACGATGTTCGGACACATCATTACGCTGAGGTGTTCTAGGTGGCGTGAGTTGCGAAACTATTCCACATTGTTTTAAATGAAGACCAAACTCGTAACAAAAGTATTCGCCTCTGCGATCAGATCATAGAAACTTTATTTTCTTGTTCCGATGATTTTCCACTTCAATCTGAAATTCTTTGAACTTTTCAAATGTTTGAGACTTATGTTTCATCAAGTAGATATACCCATATCTGCTCTAATCATCTGTGAAGGTCAGAAAATAACGATACCCGCCGCGAGCCTCAACACTCATCGGACCGCATACATCAGTATGTATTATTCCCAGTAAGTTTGTGGCTCGCTCCATTGTTTCAGAGAACAGAGTCTTAATCATCTTGCCCATGAGGCATGGTTCGCAAGAATCAAGTGATTCCAAAAACCCATCTGCATGGAGTTTCTTCATGCGCTTTACACCAATATGACCTAAACAACAGTGCCGCAAATAAGTTGCACTATCATTATTAACTTTGCATCTTTTGCCATCAATATTATTAATATGTGTATCACCACGATCGAGATTCAACAAAAATAGACCACTCATCAAGGGTGCATGACCATGAAAGGTATTACTCACATAAATAGAACAACAATTATGCTCTGATTTAAATGAATAACCATCTTGCGTCAAACAAGATCTAGATATAATGTCCATGCTTAACGCTGGCACCAAATAACAATTATTCAGGTCTAAAACTAATCCTGAAGGTAGATGTAGAGGTAGCGTGCCGATGGCGATCATATCAACCTTGGAACCATTTCCGACGCGCATCGTCACCTCGTCCTTAGCCAATCTTCGTTTAATTCGTAGCCCCTGTTTTGAGTTGCAAATATGAGCAATAGAACCAGTATCAAATACCCAGGTGCTACTATGAGCATTAGTAAGGTACACATCGATAACATGTATATCAAATATACCTTTCACATTGACATCCTTCTTATCCTCCAAATACTTGGGGCAGTTCCGCTTCCAGTGACTAGTCCCTTTGCAGTAGAAGCACTCAGTTTCAGGCTTAGGTCTAGATTTGGGCTTCTTCCCGGGAGCATCAACTTGCTTGCTATTCCTCTTGAAGTTCCCCTTCTTTCCTTTGCCCTTTTTCTTGAAACTGGTGGTCCTGTTAACCATCAACAGTTGATGCTCCTTCTTGATTTCTACCTCCGCAGCCTTAAGCATTGCGAAGAGCTCGGGAATCGTCCTGATCATCCCTTGCATATTGTAGTTCATCATGAAGCCTTTATAGCTTGGTGGCAGTGATTGAATAACTCTGTCAATGACACTATCATCTGGAAGATGAACTCCTAGCTGAGTCAAGTGGTTATGGTACCCAGACATTCTGAGTATGTGTTCACGGACAGAACTGTTTTCCTCCATCTTGCAGCTATAGAACTTGTTGGAGACTTCATATCTCTCAACTCGGGCATTTGCTCGAAATATTAACTTCAACTCCTGGAACATCTCATATGCTCCATGACATTCAAAACATCTTTGAAGTCCCGATTCTAAGCCGTAAAGCATGGCACACTGAACTATCGAGTAGTCATCAGATTTAGCTTGCCAGACGTTCACAACGTTCGGAGTTGCTCCTGCAGTAGGCCTTGCACCTAGCGGTGCACCAAGGACATAATTCCTCTATGCAGCAATGAGGATAATCCTCAAGTTACGGACCCAGACCGTGTAGTTGCTACCATCATCTTTCAACTTAGCTTTCTCTAGGAACGGATTAAAATTAAAGGGAACGGTAGCATGGGCCATTGATCTACAACATAGATATGCAAAAACTATCAAGACTAAGTTCATGATAAATTTAAGTTCGGTTAATCATATTACTTAAGAACTCCCACTTAGATAGACATCCCTCGAGTCTTCTAAATGATCACGCGATCCATATCAACTAAACCATGTCCAATAATCACGTGAGATGGAGTAGTTTTCAATGGTGAACATCTCTATGTTGATCATATCTACTATATGATTCACGTTCGACCTTTCGGTCTCAGTGTTCCGAGGCCATATTTGTACATGCTAGGCTCGTCAAGTTTAACCCGAGTATTCCGCGCGTGCAAAACTATCTTGCACCTGTTGTATGTGAATGTAGAGCTTATCACACCCGATCATCACGTGGTGTCTCGGCACGACGAACTATCGCAAAGGTGCATACTCAGGGAGAACACTTATACCTTGAAATTTTAGTGAGGGATCATCTTATAATGTTACCGCCGTACACAGCAAAATAAGATGCATAAAAGATAAACATCACATGCAATCAAAATATGTGACATGATATGGCCATCATCATCTTGTGCCTTTGATCTCCATCTCCAAAGCACCGCCATGATCTCCATTGTCACCAGCTTGACATCTTGATCTCCATGGTAGCGTCATTGTCGTCTCGCCAACTATTGCTTCTACAACTATTGCTAATGCATAGTGATAAAGTAAAGCAATTACATGGCGATTGCATTTCATACAATAAAGCGACAACCATAATGTCGGTGTCCTGGGAGTGGCGGTACCCAGACTTGCCTGCCTGCGGCCCACAACATGACTCCACCAACGGCCTGGTACGGCCCATCATCTGCAGCGACAACTCAAGACCCTCGCGAGGGGCCAAGCCTCGCGAGGCGGACGACACCAAGCCCTCCCTGGGGGCAGCCTTAGTAGGATGGCTCCTGAGGAGCACATATATATATATGCAAGGGGCACCTCATGAGGTTCACGTGATGTGAGCCATGACGACCAAGGCCAGGCAGGCACCAGCGGGTGTAGTGTACCAGTTTCCTCTTTCGTGCTAAAGAGGCAGGCGCAGGCGAGGAGTCCTGGGGCATCAGATAAAGGTTTCTATATCGGTGCAACAAGATCAAGGACAGTATGACGGCGGGATGGAGGTCACCGCGGAGCCCATAGCAGCGTCACCACCAGAGTCTTTGACAGGCTAAGACCACCTTTTGTCAGGATAGCTTGTACTAGTTGTCCCCTTCAAACTTGGCCGTTGTGGGATCCCTTCCCGCCTAACATTTGGGAAGAGGACCAAGGCCTCTATAAATAGGGCTAGCCACCACCGTAGCAAATGACAGATCATTCGGACCATCCACACACACACACCAACTCATCGAGCTCAAGAACACCTCTCCTCAGGAGGCAGTTCATCCATTGTACTAGTTCATCCCTAGCCCTCAAGGCAATCCACCACCACCACACTGGAGTAGGGTATTACACCACAACGGTGGACTGAACCAGTATAAATCCCTGTGTTTCATGATTCTTGGGTTCCCGTGTTAGGCCATGGAATCATTGAGCGAGTGGAGTAGAGAGGAGGAATACTTCATGCGCATCCCTGTGTTCGAACCTCAAGGGTTAGCCGGAACCCTCGATCCAACATTTGGCGCGCCAGGTAGGGGTGCGCCGAAGCTTCTTCTCCGTCGATCGACCCGCCGTCGCCTGGTGGATCCGATGTCTGACGATCCAAGGACCCATGCCGACCGCTGGGTGGCCTGGCCTGCCTGGGCACCGCCATCAGCGCAAGAACATCTCAACTCCGCGCTCCAGGTGGCACCACGCCGCTCGACGCCTGCAGGCGCGGGCAGCGGGGGCCGGCGCCCACCGCCCTCGCGCCGCGGCGCGGCGCACGCGCGCAGCCACACGATCCTCAAGTTATGTGGTGGCAACGGCACAGCACACCCGATGGGAGCAGGCGAACATGCGAGCCGCGCTCATCGTGGCACGGGAGTTGCTGCGGTGCAGATTGGCGGAGAGCGGCCGCGATGCACTACTGGAGCAAGTTGCTGAACTACTGGATGCTGCCTTTCTGCTCCTTGGCCACACCCCAGGTTGTGGCAGAGGTGGGCGCAAGGCCCCGGCGAGCTTGTGCGCCCCCTGGGGCGTCAGGGGGATCCGACGACACCAACACAGGCCTTGGCACGGGCCGCCCTGCCCCGACCACGCTATCACTAGGAGGGACAAGCGTTGGCGGCCCGTCGTGAGGGCACGCCGAGATGCTTCACAGCGGCCACCAGGGCCAAACGTTGCAACTGGCGGATCAAGGCGCGGAGCACCTGGGTAGCGGTTCAGGTGAGGCGACCGCGGATGCCTACGTGCCCCGCATGGTGAATCTGGAGTACCTACAGGGGGAAGGCCCCGATTCATTTCTCGGACCAGGATGGGCGGCTGGAGGGCCCAGGGCGTGGGCCTTCCATGAGCCGCCCGTAGGCTTCACCGACCCCCTCAGCGACGATGACGGTGGGGTACAGCCGATATCTCAAGAGCAAGCTTACGCTAACCCTGAACTGCAGGAGAACCAGGTTGCAGTTGCAGTTAGAGACCACAGGGCGGTGGCCCTGCCCCCAGCAAGGGTGGTGCTCCCGGGATTGCGTGGGAGAGGCCGGGAGCTGAGCCCTCCCCCGCGCCACACGGAACGAGGTGCTGCATGGAGGTAGGTCCTCTGTCGGGGGAAGCACTGGCGAGCCTCCCCCCGGCAGAGGGGCCGTGGTCGCCGAGTGCGCCGCCAGCGTCCTCCTTGCCCCTTGGTCTTGTCCTAGTTTCCAGACGCCCCCATGGTGGTTGGGGGTGGCGCAGGGTGCACTACAAAAAAAAGACACATCCGTGACATTTTGGGCCGAACGAAATTTTTTCTGTCATACATATGACACTTCTATGACGATAATTGTGACAAAACCCGGTATCATCATAGATATGGTGGGCTCCTACGTCTATGACAAAAAATCATGACAGAAAATGGGCTTTTCGTCCTGGGTGGGCCGGAGACGCAGCTGCATGACATTCTTTTGGCCGTCCATGACGGAAAAAACCATGGTAGAAGAGAGGGCGAGGAAAATTTCGGGGAGTTCCCGGTTACGGTGGGAGGTCGGGGGCCGAGCGATGCGTGTTTCTCTCGTACACGTACACACGTGTGTGCGAGGCGTTGGCTCTAACTGAACCCGAGCGAGGCATTGGGCTCTAACTGAACCAGAGCGATTGCACTGCAGGCTACCCATTACTGAACCCGAGCAATCGATCGATGGCAGTTAACTGAACCCGATCGAGCAATTTCTTTGCTACTGCTGCTAACTGAAGCCGATCGATTGGATGAACAGTGAGCGTCTGCGGGGGGTGGGGGGTGGGGGTTGGATGAACAATGAGCGGTGGCGTTGCCTCTGGATGAACATGACCCTGTGGTGTGGAGGGCTGGATGAACAGTAGACGGTGGAGGGGTGCCCGTGGAGGGGTGGTTGAACAGGACCCCATGGTGTGGAGGGCTAGATGAATAGTAGATGGTGGAGGGGTGCCCATGGAGGGGTGGTTGAACAGTAGCTGGTGGAGTAGCACGCGGTGGATGCTGGATGAACAGGAGCCCGTGGAGGTTGGAGGAGGTCGACGGTAGCCCGTGGAGGCTGGAGGATGTCAACGGTGGAGATGAACAGTATCCCGTGGAGTCCCGTTTAGCGGTATGCCACACCCCTCCCGATGAACAGGACCCCCGTTTCGACCGTAGGAGGTCCGTTTCGTCCGTTTTGCGGTACGCCACACCCCTCCCGATCAACAGGACCCCCGTTTCGAGCGTAGGAGGTCCGTTTCGTCCGTTTTACGGTACGCCACACCCCTCCCGATCAACAGGACCCCCGTTTCGACCGTAGGAGGTCCGTTTCCTCCGTTTTGCGGTACGCCACACCCCTCCCGATCAATAGGACCTCGTTCCGAATGTAGGAGGTCCGTTTCCTTCGTTGTGCGGTACGCCAGGCCCCGTTTCCATTGCCTATTCCGTCCAAGCCCTCCCGATGAACACGACCACGCATTCCGTTCCGACCCAGCCGGTTGGCTCCCACGTGTTCCGTTGCCTCCTGATGAACACGACGCATTCCGTTGCCTCTCCATGAACACGACGCGTTCTGTTGCCTCCCCATGAACACGACGACGATGCTGTTTCTCCGTTCCGACCCAGCCATGTACACGAGCCCTGGCCGTACGTATGCGCGAGTAGGCATTCGAGACCCCGCCCGTATGTACACATACATGGCCGTATTTTCTTTCTTGCACCCTGGCCGCTGTACGTATGTGTACATGCTACGTGCGCGCCTCTACTATGACACATGCACGCCTCTACATCCACCAGTATATATGTACGTACACGTTCGTGACCAGAATGAAAACGCTACGTACGCTTCGACCAGGTGGGTCCCGACTGTCAGGCACTTCCTTGCCTACGAAGATGTAGAGGTGGGTCCCAGCAGTCAGGGGGCGAATCGTTTTTTTGCTAGGACGCACTTCCTTGCGTGCGAAGATGTAGCTGGTGGGTCCCAGCAGTCAGGGGAAAATGTTTTTTCGCAAAATACGGTGGCCCGTATGATGGGTCCCCGCTGTCAGGTGGAGGAGTAATTATTTTGCACGTAATAAGGAGGCACTTCCTTGCTGCCGCCGTGGACCCATCTGTCAGCCTCTCCACATACAGTCCACGTCCGGTGGAAGCCGTTCCTTGACCACATTGACCACGCCGCGCCGAGAGCACCAGGGTGGTGGATGACGGCAAGGCCTAGGAAGGGGACGACACAGAGCCGGGGAAGACGCGGCAGTGGATGCCCATGCGTAGAGGAGTACGAGGGTTCACTGGTTCGCTGCGGTGTGAGGCTGCTGTCGCCGCAGAATAACAGGGGGTGTGGGTGAGTAGAGGGATGGCCTGGCCAGGGTGGGAGTAATAGGGGGCGGTGAGGCCTCCGCCGCATCGCAGCCGGCCACGGGAGGCAGGAGCACGAGGCACGACCAGCGCTGGTTTGGGCGGCCGGAGCAAGAAGACCAGAGGTTGAATAAGCACTACGGCCGTTGGATGGACATCGTACGGTCACTGGAGCTAGAATCGTGCATATTGACTAAGTTGACAAAGCCCTCCGTCCCCGTCAACTTAGTAGGCCCACAAGTCAGCCTGCCACGATACTGGGTCCCAGCTAACAGGGGGAGTTTTCTTTTTTTTTGTGCATAATAAGGAGGCACTTCCTTGCGTGCGAAGATATAGCTGGTGGGTCCGAGCTATCAGCGGCGGTAACGTTTTTTTTTGTGAAATACACAGGCCCTTTCGGTTGGTCCCTGATGTCAGGTGGAGGAATCATTATTTTGCACGTAATGAGGCATTTCCTTGTGTGCGGCCATGGACCCAGCTGTCGGCCTCTCCACGTACAGTCTACTTCAGATGCATGTCGGTCGTTGACCACGTTGACCAGGCCGCGCCGAGAGCACTAGGGCGGTGGATGACGGCGAGGCCTAGGAAGGGAACGACACGGAGGCAGGGAAGACTCGGCAGTTGTTTCCCACGCGGAGGGGAGTACGATTGTACGAGGGTTTACTGGTTCGTCTGCCGTCGCCGGAGAATAACATCAGGTGTGGGTGAGTAGAGGGATGGCTAGGCCAGCGATGGGAGTACGATGGGGCGGTGAGGCCTGCGCGGCAGTAGAGCCGGCCGCGGGGAGGAGGGAGCAGGCAGTCCCGTCGGCGCTTGTTTGAGCGGTTGGAGCAGGAAGAGTAGAGATTGAAGAAGCACGACGGCCGTTGGATGGCCATCCAACAGTCACTGCTTGTGCGTCAACCTTTTTTTAGGAAAGCCTCAAATCTGTGGAAAACAGCATACAACCCATCTGCCATTATTTCTAATAATTTACAGCCCATTTGCTAATTATTAAGGTTTTTTTGGAGCCCATATTGTTTTTGTTAGCATTACAGCCCATATTGTGGCCACGCTTAAAAAATTATACGAAATTTTGCATATTTCGGTGCGGTCCGAATTGTTTTTAATCCCGAAATTTCGACTCACATTCAAACTGATTTTTTTTTTAAAAATGTATATCAATATAAAATCCAACAAATTCTCCACGCATAAAAATTAATGTAATTTAAAATCTCAAAATGAAAACAAAAGATATTTGAAACTAATTGCCGGTTTGATGTGTTTTAAAAATGTACAGCCCATTTCTCATTACTGATGGGCCATTTTCTCGGCCAGCCGAATGAAAGCTCTCCTCGTCTTAAAAGATTTGCAGCCCAACAGGCCTGAGAAAGCGACTTACTTGGCAAATCACATAAAACTGGGCTGTGGCCGTGGACCTAGCTCTCAGCCTCTCCACGTACAGTACTCTTCCGATGGAAGTCGTTCCTTGACCATGTTGACCACGCCGCGCGGAGAGCACCACGTCGGTGGATGACGGCGAGGCCTAGGAAGGGGACGACGCAGAGCCGGGGAAGACGCGGCAGTGGAAGCCCGCGCGGAGAGGAGTACGAGGGTTCACTGGTTCGGCTGCGGTGTGAGGCTGCCGTCGCCGCAGGGCCTGGCCAGCGGTGGGAATAGTAGGGGGTGGTGAGGCCTCCGCGGCAGCACAGCCGGCCACGCGAAGCAAGAGCATGCGACATGACCGGCGCTGCTTTGGGTGGCTGGAGCAAGAAGGCCAGAGGTTGAAGAAGCACTACGGCCATTGGATGGACATCGTACGGTCACTGGAGCTAGAATCGTTCATATTGACTAAGTTGACAAAGCCCTTCGTCCCCGTCAACTTAGTAGGCCCACAAGTCAGCCTCACACCAAGGTGGGTCCCAGCTAGCCGGGGGAGTATTCATTTTTTTGTGCGTAATAAGTAGGCACTTTCGGTGGGTCTGAGCTGACAGTGGGGGGAACGTTTTTTTCGCTAAATACGATGGCCCGACAGGTGGGTCCCAGCAGTCAGGGGGCAAACATTTTTTTTCGCAAAATACGGTGGCCCGTCCAGCGGGTCCCTGCTGTCAGTTGGAGGAATCATTATTTTCTGCGTAATAAGGAGGCACTTACTTGCTGCTGCCGTGGACCCAGCTGAGACTCTCCACGTATAGTATACTTCCGATGGAAGTCGTTCCTTGACCACGTTGACCTCGCCGCATTCCGTTGCATGCATGCGTCCACGGGCGTCGTGCATCCCCACTGTCAGCCTCTCACGTACAACCATCTTTCGATGACTCTCGGTTGTTGACCATGTTGACCACACCGTGCTGAGCACACCCAGACTGGAATGACCCGAAGATGGGGGAAGACGGGGCAGTGGAGTCATAGTGGGAAACTTCACTGGTTCGGGTGCACGGCAGCATAGCCGTGGTGCTGCCCACGGGAGACAGTAGCAAGAACAGAGGTTGAAGAAGGAGCACGGGTGTTGGATTAACATCCAATGGTCCAGCTGCTAGAATCATTTGTTGATTAAGTTGACAAAGCCGTGTGTACACGTCCGCTTAGTAGGCCCACAAGTCAGTCACCAAATCTGACAGGTCCCAGCTGTCAACGGAATGAATAATTTTTTCGCAAAACAAGGTGGCACTTCCTTCCGTGCGAAGATACAGCCGGTGGGTCCTAGCTGTCAGGTGGAGGAATTTTTCTTTAGCTTAATAAGGAGGAACTTTCCATGCGTGCGACCATGGACCTCGTGGGTCCCAGCCGTCAGGCTCTCCACGTACAGTCCTCTTCCGATGACTCTCGTTTGTTAACCACGCAGCGAGGCGGTGGATGACGACGAGGCCCCGGACGGGAACGACTCGGAGATGGGAAAACGCGGTAGGTCCCACAAGTCAGCCTCCCACCAAGGTGGGTCCTAGCTAGCAGGGGAGTATTCAGTCTTTTGTCCGTAATAAGGAGGCACTTCCGGTGGATCCGAGCTGATAGCGGGGGGAACGTCTTTTTCGCGAAATACGGTAGCCCGTCCGGTGGGTCCCAACAGTCAGGGGGGAAACATTTTTTCATGAAATAAGGTGGCCCGTCCGGTGGGTCCCCGCTGTCAGGTGGAGGAATAATTATTTTGTGCGTAATAAGGAGGCACTTCCTTGCGGCCGCCGTGGACCCAGCTGTCAGCCTCTCCACGTACAGTACTCTTCCGATGGAAGTCGGTCGTTCACCATGTTGACCACGCCGCGCTGAGAGCACCAGGGCGGTGGACGACGGCTAGGCCTAGGAAGGGGACGACACGGAGCCGGGGAAGACGCAGCAGTGGAACCCCGCACGGAGAGGAGTATGAGGGTTCACTGGTTTGGCTGCGGTGTGAGGCTGCCGTCGCTGGAGAATAACAGGGGGTGTGGGTGACTGGAGGGATGGCCTGACCAGTGGTGGGAGTAGTATGGGGCAGTGAGGCCTCCGTAGCAGCACAGCCGGCCACGGGAGGCAGGAGCAGGCGGCACGACCGGCGCTGCTTTGGGCGGCTGGACCAAGAAGAATAGAGGATGAAGAAGCACTACGGCCGTTGGATGGACATCGTACGGTCACTGAAGCTAGAATCGTTTATATTGACTAAGTTGACAAAGCCCTTGGTACGCTCCAACTTAGTAGGCCCACAGGCCAGTCTCTGAAACGATGCGCCCCAGATGTCAGGGGGAGGAATCATTTTTTGGGCGGCTGGAGCTAAGAATATCCGAGATTGAAGAAGAAGCACGGCATCCATTGGATAGACATCCAACGGCCACTGCTGCTAGAACCGTGTGTTGACTATAGTAAGTTGACAAAGCCTTGCATACGCGTCAACTTATTTTTTTAGGGGACGCGTCACTTAGTAGGCCCACAAGTGTGTGGCAGAGAACTTATAGCCCATTTGCGCTTTGTAAGAATGTACAACCCATTTTTGAATTCTAATGGAATTTACAATAGCCCATTTACAGTTTGTTAAAAGTACGGCCCATTTTCTAGCTAGGAGAACGATTAATAATTTCAACCAACCGTTGAAGACAGAATTCAATAAAATTTCCCACATTTTGATGGGATCCAAAATATTTTTATCCCGAAATTTCTAGTCAGATTAAATATAAATTTGTATTACGTAAAAATCCAACGAAACATTGCGCGCGCAACAATGAAAATCTAAGATTTTCAAAATCCATAAATAATATTTTATAAACTAATTTCGTGTTTGGTGCATTTTTTTATAGTTACTGCCCAGTTTTTATAATTACATCCCATTTATTATTTATTAAAGCCCATTTTCCTGTTAAGCCTAATGCATCCCTCCTAGGAAAGATTTGCAGCCCAGCGGGGTGGAGAATAACAAGTTGACCTTGCCTGGGTATTCCTCAAAAAGACGTATAGCTGGGCTAGCCATTTTCATCTTGAAAAAATTAGTATCTTGGCTGGATACCTGGCCTGGGCTAGACGGGCCACAGCCCGCCCAATTAATACTCTGCTCTCCTCTGAAGAACAACGAAATCATCGCCAAGAAAAACTCTACAGTGCTCACGCCTCAAAAACACAAATACTGCTCGAGCTTCTTGGTCCCAGCTATCGGCCGCACCTTGTGCAATTCTCTCGTTTATATTGACTACATAGGTTGACAATGGTGTGGGACCGTGATGTCAGGAAACCAGGAGAAAGCAAAAAAAATATAGTTGTACATAATAAGGAGGCACTTGCGTACGTACGGCTATGGCCCTAGTGGGTCCCTAGTGTCATCCATTAAAAATAAAGTCATCTCCTAAATCCTCATGTTCGTTGACGATGTTAACAATGCTCGGCGCCACGGCGAGCGCAACAACTTGAAGGACAACGGAGAGGGCCTCGCGGGCCCTACGGATGGTCTGATGCAGCGCCCGCTGCTCATTCAGGAAGCCAGGATCATCGGACACCTATGAGCACCTTCGAGAAACTGAGGCAGCATGAAACGGTAAGGCCGCGCTTGGGAGCTCTGGTTTATTTCAAACCTGTTTTAACATACAAGTATAATTTACTCATCATCGGAAACAACGCATAAAATACAAGCGTAATGAAACCGAGGGCCCGAGGTCTGTAAGTAAAACCGGCGGGTTACGCGTGTAATTTGAGAGACCAGTGTATATTTTACGAGCACTGCTATATGGACGACATTACTAGACGATACATGCACGCCGTGCGTATCATGCCATCCATGGGCAAGGCTGAAACAGCAGCTAACGGCTGGATTAGCAATCGTCCGAGTGTCATTCAGCATTTTTATCGTGTGTGAAGTACTTCCGATATTTTACTAGTCTAAATCGACCAACCAAGCGCCTTCACCCGAGACCATCTGCTTTAATTTACAAGTGTCAGTTTTACAAGCGGTTTTGGTTGGAAAACGACGATCCAATCATGGCCTAATATCATGATTTGGTCGGAATATCATATGGTTTCACGTCTAACCTACCTGACTTGTCATATGAATGAAACATCAGACGATGAACTTCTTAAGCACGGAAACAACAGAAGAGGATGATCTTCTTAACAAGCAAATCACTGGCATTAGATCGACATGCAAAACAATACAAAGCATTATTCTCAGGAGGCACGGTGAACAGCTCGTGATGCCGCATGCCACAACATTCCAAGCTCAACTTTGCAATCAAACACAAGGCCTGGCATTACATAGACAATATTCAAAACAAACTCTTAACACAGGAATATCTCAGCAGAGTAACTATTTACTTCTAAACTGAACACAGGAATAGGAAAAAACACTCGACGCTGCTCACAGCAAGGGCATCCCACTCAAAAATATCAAATGCATATCTTCTGGCTAACATTAATGAGCAAATTTTGACTAGGTTTTCCAATTCCAATATATTAAACTAACGTCTTCTTGCTAACATCAATGATTAAACTTTGACAAGCTTTTCCCATTCAAAATATGTAATGCCTATGATCATGGAGTCCTGTCGTAGCTTCTTGTACTTGTTTGGGCACTTTTTGCCCAGGGCACTCCACGTGTTGTTAAATTGCCAATGGTCTCTGCAGACTAGTCATGTCATCAGTGTCTAATAATACTCTGTAAAGCTTCTCGGTCATTCCTTTTGTAATGTAGCACAAACAGTGACTGCTTCTTTCTGGAAAGTGGAACGACCAACTAGACCCAGTAATGCAGCAGTTTGCCTTGGACACATTGGCTCCTTTTGTGCAGTTGAACTAAAATCGAAGTCGGAATAAAACCGAGCTTTAATTTTGATATCCCTGTAAGCAACAATGGGTATAAGGGAAACAATTACTGAGAAATAACGGTTGATGACTTGTACTCCCAGAAGAAAAGCATCTACTGATCTACTTTATCTTAATGGGAAACAAAGCAGGAGAGTAGCAATTCTCCATCAGTGTGATTCATTCATATTGACTGAGACATTATCTTAACAATGCCTTGTTTCAACATGTATAAAGAATGACAAAGAAGAAAAGTACCATTCCTAAAACAATGCAACTGATTCATTTTAACAGAGACATTATCTTAACAATACCTTGGTTAAACATGTAGAAAGAACTACAAAGCAGGATAGTACCATTCCTAACAAGGGTTGCAGTTTTGAACTAAGATTCAGTAGTTAATTAATTTTGAGAGTGGCATTGCTTAATTTTACCAGCAGCATTAGATTAACGAAAAGCATAAATAGTTCCAGGGGAGAGTGGGTGCAACAACAGTATGTGCTTCCATCTACTTATAAAGGGGGTGATGCAGAGTTTGTTGTAACAAAGCAACAAGCATCATGTCTGGGTTGGTCCCATTTTTGTTCACTTCTTAATGGGAAAAGACAGCAATACAATAGCTTCAATTCAACATTTATTTAAAACAGTACCAATACAAGTAGCACAACATCTCAAAGCACACTGCACAATCATGTAGATGAAGGCCTGTACTAACCTTTCATGAGACGGATAAGATGAAATACGAATCTGCCAACACGAATAGGAAATCCAATCTCGTTTTGTGCAGTTGCACTGAAATCAAGCAAAGTGTTTCGCGTAGTGAAGCAAAATGTCGCAATAGCAACAAGTTGAATAGATATCCCTGTTCAAATAGAGGCAAAAAAACGAATCAATTACTGGCTAATAAAGGAGGATGAAACATGCGGCCAAAAAAATGGTAATCCCGCCAATCCCTAACAAGTGTTGCAGTTTTGAAATAAGATTCAGTAGTTAATTCTGAGAGTGGCATCAATTACTGGCTTATAGAGGGGGTGATGCTGAATTTGTTGTAACAAAGCAACAAGCATCATGTCTGGGTTGGTCCCATTTTTGTTCACTACTTAATGGGAAAAAACAACAATACAATAGCTTCAATTCAACATTTATTTAAAACAGTACCAAAACAAGTAGCACAACATCTCAAAGCACACTGCACATCATGTGGTTGAGACCAAGATTTGAAACAACTCACCACGAAGACTGGAAACAAATCTCGATCTCCTTTTGTGCAGTTCCACCAAAATTAAGCAAAGTCACCGGTGTGACATTCAAGTTGAACCGCACAAAACACACTTAAAACATAAGTGTTCCGAGTAGTGAAGAAAAATGTCGCAATAGCAACAAGTTGAATCGATACCCCTGTTTTATCAGAGGCAAAAAAGGAAACAATTACTTGCCGATAAAGGAGGATGAAACAAACGATGACAGAAAGAAGCATCTAATTTATCTTGGATGGAAAACAAAGTAGGACAGTAGCATTTCTAAAACGGTTGCATTGATTCATATTAACAGAGACATTCTCTTGAAACAACATTCGTTAAAAATGTAATTTACTTTTAACAATGGCATTGCTTCAATTTTCAGGCAGCATTCTTAGATTAACAACAGCAAAATAGCTATATGGGACATGCCAGCACCATGTGCGTCCACACGTATAAATGGGTGATGCAGAGTATGTAGCCAAGCAGCATATATGCGCTGGTCCCATATTTGTTCTCTTTGAACCTTCTTCCTGTGTGAGGGCAGCAAATCTAGTCCTGCACAAACTACCCGACCCCCCAGTTTCTTTCCCTTTTCAACAAAGTGATCGGTTCCTTACAGATGTGTGTACTAGGTTACCCCCTTTTTCCCTTTTCGACCTACAAAGCGGCTGGATAGCCAATCTATACAACTTTCCGCCCCTCCTTTCCTCATTGAACCACGTCCTAGATTCTTGCTCCAGCCCACCGCACCCTTCTTTCCTCTTTGAACCAAGACCTAGATTCAACTACAGATCGAAAAAGATCCACATGCAGCTAGAGCAACAACGGTTTCAAAGAAACTTATACCTTAGGGTCGTCGGGATGTAGCAAGGCGTGCGGCGGGAGGCCGGATCTGCCCACACTACGTACGACAGCGAGGAAGAAGGGGTCGGTGGCCCTCCCGCACAGGCGCTGGGTGAAAGAGAACAACGTAGCCGGCCGTGGATTGCCTCCCTCGCCGAAGGCGATAGAGTGAATGCTGCACCTCCTCCCCTTGCAGGTGCGACGGGATACGGACGCCTCCTTCACCACCTGAGGGGGGAGAGAGAGACAAGAGGCCAACGTAATCTTGTTTAGATCTGGTGAAGAGAGGGTGAGAGACTGTGAATATAGCAAACCCTAGCAAATGAACGCTGAGCCTCCAGCGTGTAACACATATGTAGTGCGGCGAGCGTGTGGAGAGTGCAAACCCTAGCGAACAAGCGCTGAGGCTCCCGCTTATATATATACTACTGTAGTACGGACTGAGCTCCCGTTTTTTTTGTTTCTTGTTGCTACATTATATACTTGTGGGAGCTTAGATGTGATGTCCTTAAATAACATCTAGATGTGAATTAGACAAACTGATTTTCTAACGTACCAAGAAAGAAAACTCGATCAAAAACACGCCCCCGCTTCCAGGTCGCGAGAGTCATCGCGCACACACACACATAGACATAGACATGCATATCCGTGTTAACGTAAAATTCCATTTTCATATCCATCTCCAATCATATTTTTCCAACTAGCACATTATTTACGTTGTTAATTATATACGCAGCAATATTAACGTACAACATCTCTTGTTTACGCACGTCCGGACCGCTTCCACGGCCGGTCCTGACCAACCCAAACCCTCTTCATCACCCGCGCGTGCTTCCCGCCCGAAACGGTCAGTGCCGCATTCATGCCCGGCCAGAGCGGACGCGACCTCTCACTGGCGACGGCATTGAAGTGGCGCGCCGGCCGAGAGAGCGTAGCCCGCGCCGCTTCCGGGTGCACGCGTCTGCTCCGCGTTCAAAGGTCGCAATAGCCGGCTACAACATGCATGTAAAAAGTTCTTGGGAGTCCATGCTATAGCAAGCTGTCCTCCCCCAACTCATCAATCTCTTCTAGTAGTGCTAGTACTCCATGGCGCGACCCATCGACAAGCAGGCGGGAAAGTTATCGTATACTCGGTTTGCAGTGAGTGGCATGCCAAGCGACCGTGTGGGGTCGAGCCGTGGAGGAGGGTGAGACACGAATACGACAGACGTGATTTAAACGTTGGTTTTGCTCGATGGTGCGATCCAACGAAACAAAACGTTGGTTTCTCTCCGTTTCCATTTTTTCTCTGGAAAAACGGAAACTTTCCACTCCATTTTCATTCCTATTCCAAGGTTGCCCCGTTACAACATTCCATAAAATACAAAGGAAAACTAACACACATGCTAATGCATCTCAATGATTCACAGATCATAGAGAATATTTACTTCACAACTAAAGAAAAAAGTTGTGAGAGCGTGTACGAAAGAAAAACTTCTGATGGGGTCACTACGACTTAAACCCTAAACCCTAAACATGATTTAATTTCCTGGCCAGGTAGAACCTATCGAAGGAAAGATGGCTGACACCCTCGGATCATACGATGCTTTTGTGCAGTTCCACTAAAATCGACCTGAGCATCCCTGATGGCAAAGATATTGAAGAAGTTTGATTAGAATAATAGTACTAGCACTAGTTCATGAGACATAAACTCATCACAAGTAGAAGCCGGTAGAAGTAGAGAAAGATCGACATGGAGATGGAGCTCCGGCAGTGGAGCAAGCTGGCTCCAAAAGGAAGATGGACTACCTGGGACATCGGGCTGTAGCTAGAAGGGCGGTTGGGATGCGGCATCGGCCCATACCGCGGTGTCCCCCGATTGGGACGCACTGACTGTGGATTTTCTCCCTCGCCGATGTCGACCGCGTCTACGCAGAACATTGTTCCCTTCCCCCAGCTGCGGGATCAGGCCCGTCGTTCTATGCTTGTGAAGAGAGCAACCTAAGCAAGCAGGCTTGTAGCTTAGGCTCCTGCTAGTGTATATATAGTGGGTTTTTTTCTCTCCATATCAACCATTTTATATTGTGTACGTGTCATTCAAGAGTGAAATGATGGTTGCTTCTTCCGACTAACTTACTGTGTGATTTGACTGCTCCTTAGTGGCCCCTAACGTACTCCCCCTACGTGTATGCAACAGTCACACGTACACATGGACGCAAAAACGCGAGCGACGCCCTAATGCATGCATGTCCGAGCACACGACGGAACACACACGGTCACGCTCAAGTGCTCAACCTACACGTGCGTGCACACACATACTCAATCAGGGTGAGCTAGTGACCGTATAAACACCGCAAAATATATATATTGAGCGCAATGAGCGTATTATGAAGTCCACTGACCGTATTTTTACAAATATACAGTGACAGACAGTGTATTTATCTCGTTTGAAATTAAGCCATATTAACCGGAGAGGAGGCAGTATGGACTAGCATTACTTTGCTGTGTCCCGTCAACATGCCGAACAAGGAGAAGGTTGCAGGACGGGAGAAGCTTACGCACGGCGGCTCGCAGGACAAGGAGAAACTTTTCACTAATGCAAGCTCTCCCTTGATCAGCTGGTGGACGTGCAACAGTTAATTCGGTGTCAGATTGCCAGAAGCATACACTATACTACTGGTGCTATTATTGTTCGACTTCCCGAATAGGCGAACAGCCAAGCGCAAAGTTTAATAGTACTACTACTATAGTCTATAAAGGTATGTACTATACTAGTACTAGGAACTCGATGGAGGAGCGTCTGCACTCTTATTATAATTTTAAAATGTGATAAAGCAATCTTTAACACATTTGGTTCTCTTTGAGGGTTCTCGCATGTGATAATGGAAGTTGATTGCATGGAACACTCGCCACAATTCTCGCTTAATTCTGGCTCATATCCTGTTACAAATAGTAGCGCTCGGTAATATTTCCTCTTTTTTTGTTATTCAGCATGTAAACAGGTCAGAAAACCTTGCAGCGCATCTTCCTGTGAACCGTGCTTGCTGCACTTTGAATGTGGCCGAGAGCTGGCTTGATGAAACACCTCGCTTCCTACTTCTTTTTTTGCGGGGTACCTCGCTTCCTAGTGACCAGTGTCTTGGTTGATCGTCCTAAGAATGCTTATATATGAATAAAGCTCTCTCATTTGCCTGAAAAAAGATTAAGCCATATTAACCAGAAAGGAGGGAGTATGGACTAGCACTACTTTTTGGTGTGCCCCGTCAACTCGCAGAACGAGGAGAAGCTTGGGGGACAAGGTGAAGCTCGCCTACGCCTTTTGACTAATGCAACCTACCCTCGGTGGACATGCATCAGTCCATTCGGTGTCAGATTGTCAGAGGCATACATTATAGTACCCAACATGCGGAGTACCATCATTGTTCGACTTCACGAAGAGGCGAAGAGCCAAGCGCAGTAGTACGAGTAGTACTACTACTAGAACCGCATGGTGGAGCATCTGTACTCTTATTTTTTTTCTCTAATAAAGTACACGTTTATTCCGGAGAAGGGCGGAAAACGACAGCCCAACATGTAATGAATGATATCGATCAACCAACCATGCTCGAATATATCTTGGCCTTCGTGCGAGCCCGTCTGTGTGTTCTCGCTCCTCGTCTCTCTCAAGGAACGGCGGGTTGGCTCTTTGCCGTCAATTGAGATCGGTTTGCTCACACTCTTGTCCCACATGTCAGTGATATGCCAAGAGGAGGTGCGTTGACCGACCGGCCATACGCATACTTGGTTTTGCACCTTCATACCACTCCTCCCTCCGTCACAGTTTACAGGGCGCGCTTCATTATGATGCATTTCTCTCAATGCATTTCCACCACCAGAGAGACTTTAGACGCATTTGGTTTAATGCTCAATTAATTAGGGCGTGGTAACCGCAATCAAGTCCACAATTTTCTCTCCATGTATCGTACTACTACGGAGTGGAGTAAATGCATGCATGTGTGTACCCGAGGTGGAAGCACTGCATGCATGTGTGTACGCATTATTCCCTCTAGTAATAGACGCCGTGCTATAAGTACCAATGCTATTTTTCAGGCCGATCGCTAGTCGCCTTGGTCCCACAATTTTTTTTTTCTGAAGCACGTTGTATAAACAGTGACGGATGGAGTAGTATGAGCGGATTCAAAGAAGAGCGTATTGATGGTTGCTTCTTCAGAGCAACTTACAGTGGGAAAGGTGGGGCTTATGATTTGACTGCTCATTACTCACTATTAATGCGGCGCAACGACCGGGCTGAGTCTCTCATGCGGTCGTGCACTACCCCCTCGGTTCTTAAATATACTCCGGAGTATTTGTCTTTCTAGAGATTTTAACGAGTGACTACTCAAATATTTGTCTTTTTAGAGATTTCAAATGGACCGGCACATACAAATGTATATAGACATGTTTTAGAGTGTAGATTCACTCATTTTGCTCCGTATGTGCCGGTCCACGAGAAGGACGAATAGAATATTTAGGAACAGAGGGAGTACACATACGAAGCAAAATGAGTGAATCTACACTCTAAAATATGCCCGTTTGAAATTTGTAAAAAGACAAATATTTAGGAACGAAGGAGTATAATTTTGTGCATGGCACATGGACCCGGATGATGAAGAGGCTTCTGGCAATGCTATCAAGCTTCCATCATTTGTTTACATAATTGACGTACTATACAAATAATTTTCCAGCGACATGAAATTGTACAATGGTGTGAGCTTTCAGCTTTTGTTTCGCGTGTCTTGCCATCGATGCTCTTTCAGAAACAATAAAAAACTAACTTCCTTGCTAATGCATGTCAATTATTAGCAGATCAGAGCTAATAATTACATCACAACTGAAGACAGAGTTGTGAGAAGGTGTTAAATTAAAATTGATCCATGCTTTCATTGGCAGCAACGTCCCCCCAGCTCTGTCTAAATCAACAAGGCGTGTTGGGAAAAAAGCAGCTGTCTGGAGCATGCAACATTCCGATCATTTTGTGCAGTTCCACTAAAATAGAGCTGAGCGTCCCTGTTCCAAAGATATTAAGTGTGATTACGATAATAGAGGACAGCTGATGAAATAATAAACACACAAATAGAAGCCGGTCACCTTTGCAGTCTCTCTTAAGACTAACTAGTTGGAGAAGATTAGGCTCGGTTTTAGATGAGGAGGATAGAGCAAAACCAATCTCCCTTTGTGCAGTCGCACTGAAATGTAGAGACGTTGGCCGTGTGACATTTTAGTACAACTGCACAAAACACTCTTAAGAAAAAAATGATTTGTGTAGTTCACCAAAAGGTCGCAATAGCAACAAGGTGAAATGGATAGCCCTGTTTGCAAAAAAGAGGTAGAAAGGAAACAATTACTGGCCAATAACAGTTGATGACACATGCGACGAAAAATAAGAAGCATATTCCTTGTCCTAAGGGAAGATAACAACAGGGTTGTGTTTGTCTAAAACGGTGTGAGGACGAGAATGCGATATGGAAAGTACGCCGAACGAGCTACGTTTTGGGCAAAGAACTATGAAGATCCACATGCAGCGACGTGGGAAGACGGGCAGTGGAGCAAGGCCGGAGGGGATACCTGGAGGTCGTCGGGATGTAACTAGGTGAGTGGCGGCGAGCGAAATCTGCGAGCAGGTGGCGTAGGCCCTGCCGCGCCGGAGCTTGGTCAGAGAGAATGGCGTGTACCGCAGATCGGGATGTGCTGCCTCGGCGCCGTCGAACGGAGAAACGATGCACTTCCTCCCTTTCCCCCGATGGACGGGATGCGGCCGGATCAGTGACCAACGGTGAGAGAGGGAGAGGCCACCACACTCCCTTTCCCCGAAGGACGGGATGCGGCCGGATCAGTGACCAACGGTGAGAGAGAGAGGCCACCGCAACCTTGTGTGAGATACTCTGAAGAGCGACAAACCAGGCAGGCAGGCTCCATTGTATATAGTGAGCGGACTACCTTTTTCTCCATAAAAAACATTTTATATTTTGTGTACGTGCCGTTGAGCGCTATAACTTTATTTAAAAATAACGCGGCAACGCGTCAAGTCGACCTTTGTTTCGTGCACGCGTGGTACACGATCTCCCTAGGTAAACAACCGCTACAGGCGTTCAAATTAGCACGTGGGCTGCCATTTCGTAAAGAAATGAGCTCCACTGTGTACCTACGCAGGTGTGGCTGGGCACGAAGCGTGAGTACGTGCACGGTGCACCTATTCTCTTCTTGTATACGTACACCACCTACGTGGGGTTGTGTGAGAGAGATACAAACCTAGAGAGATATAGTGTGTGGGTTCTTGAGAGTTTTTTTTTGGGGGGGGCTCAATCGAAAAATGTAACATATGCAATGTGTGTGAAATAGAGTCCTGGATATAACATATATATAGAGGGGGCGATCCACGAGAAGAGAGTGGAGGTATCATCGGCTTGAGGTGTCCATAGAATCGAAGAGAGGGATGATGTGTGTGTGTGTGTGCGCGCGCGTGATCGATAAAGAGTGCCATCGAATTTGTGTGTGCCCACGTCAAAGATATAGAGTGGCTGGCCTACTGGAACGTGAGATGGGACATGTGCAGTTTGTCTCTGTGGCATGGATACCTACCTGCAGCGCTCGACCATCGGTGTGTGGTGGGGGGGGGAGGGAGGCCCAATTAACTATAGAGGTACAATGGCCGGTATATGTGTTGACGAGGAGAGAGGCCTACCTCATGTATTAAGGAGATCGATCTGCCTCATGTATTAAGGGAGATCGATCGGCATCCATGCATATGTGCATTAGAGGAATAAGGTTGGGAGAGAGACAGAGTTAGAGTGTTGGAGGGGGCGGTAGTGGAGTTGCTTCTAACAAATGGTGGGATAGGCTTGCTAGACAAACGGAGGGCACGCCCGCAATATGAATAAGAGAGGAGATGGCTGCTTGTTGTCTGTGCACGTGCGTGTGAGAGACGGGTCAGGAGGCATGCACGAATGATGAGGGGGGACGATGTGGCTGTGGTAAGCAGACGTAACTACATAGGAAGATCAATCACCCTTTGTTAGAGAAAGGAGAGACATAACTTGTGAGGTACGTCGATGGATGGAGGGTAGTTAAAGTCGATCTAGGTATATGTTGGGAGATCGATCGGTATACATGCATGTGTGTGTTAGAAGCAAATGAGGCACGAGGAGAAGGATAGAGAGAGAGAGAGAGAGGGATGCATGTAGGAGGTGGTACGAGAGGCATACTATATCATGGGGGGAGGAGTGTGCGAGTACGAGAACGATAAAAAGAGTGGTGGGAGTGAGGCATGGACGGTGACAAGAGAAGAGGGGAAGCTTGTGTTTGTGCTAGGCACACCTGGCTAGAGAGGCATATCGATCGATGTGTGCCGTAAAGGAGCTGGGGGGCCTACACACACCGTGGGTGAATGACCTAAAGTGAAAAGACGAATTTGCGTGATGGAGCTAGAGAATGCCGAGGGAGGGAGGGAGCGATGCGGGCGTGTGCATGCACAAGAGAAAGTTAGCGCTAGCTACAAAGATAAGAGGGTTGTGTGGGTGTAAAAGACAAATAGAGATCATATATACTTCATTATAAAAAGCGAATTCAGATATTTGAAGAATTTATCATAGTGTTTCAAACCGACGCATGTGTGAATATATATAACGGTGATACACATGGTGTGGTTATGAACATGTTATACTACATTTAATATATTTTATCTCTACTCTTATAAAAAACGGAGTTGTGGATGATGGTGTGCCTTCCATCCTGCATTATAGGCCATCCGATTTATATCTGACGGATAGCAAGAAAACTATGATGGTTGAAGTTGGCAACAATCATGATTGTAGATTCTTATTGAAATAGAGAAACGAATTCAAATTTAGTTCGCATTGCAGCGGTAGTATAGACATTTGGAATGCACTAAAATGTTGGTATGAATAGATTACATGTATTATACAACAAGCGAAAAAATTTAATCGAACATAACATGAATTCATACTCCCTCCTTCCATCTATATAGGGCGTAATAAGATTTTTAAGACCGCCTTTGACTATTGACAAGATTAATAGTACATGACATGCACAATGTGAAAATTATATCATTGAAAGAAACTTTCACAGACGAATTTAACGGTGTGCTTTGTGTAAGTTACATGCCATATATCGTTGCTCTAATATTTGGTCAAACTTAGCATCGAAAAGCGCATTAAGACCTATATAGATGGAAGGAGGGAGTAGCTTTGAATAGCATTTGTATAGTAAAACGGGGCAAGACTCTCTCTTTATGTGGTGTGAATAGTTTTATTTTTTTCGTTTTCTTTTTGATTGAGGGAAATGAGAATTGATTTGGTACGTATAAGTACAATATTACTACACGTTATGCTTGTCCCTAAAATTCAACTGCGTCTTGTTATATCCCAAAAATTCAGATATCGTGCTCCCAAAACTGGCGCCTTCGCAACCCGCGCCTTGCTATCCTGAAATTACAACGTGCGCGAAAACTCCCTCCAGCTGCCAAATCCCGACACGCAAAATCCCCCTTCTAACCCTGAGCCGAAAGGGCCGCTAGTTCAAATCGATGGGATGTACTTTTGTAACACATCCTACATTTTGCGCAAGCGCGTCCCTGAGTCATACTTCACCCCCTCCCATCACCCCCTTTTCGCCATTGAAAATCCCAGGCCGCCATAACCTCTCTGCTCCAGCCGCGAAACCCCACCCTCCTCCGTCCGCCACGTCACCGCTGCCCAGCCGGAGCCTCTTCCCCGACGAGGTCGTCCACCGCAACAGCTCGACGTCCCTCGTCCACCTCCCCGAATGAGGATCCGTCATCCATCTCGCCGTCCCGCCGGTTCAGCCGCCCCGTCCTCCACCTCCAAGGAGCTGCTCCGACGATCGCCTCGTCTATCGCGGCTGCTCCATCCCCACAGCGTCGCCTTAACCTGCTCCACCAGAACCGCATCATCCTCACCGACTCCTCAGACGAAGCCGAGGCCTACTCGGTGCCACCAAAGAGGTTGTACACTCATCGCATCGCACCTTCTCCTTAACTCGACCTCCCGGCGCTGACGGTGCTCCATCCCGCACTTCCATGGAGTGGCTACCTTGAAGCCGGCGCCGCGGGCGACATCTCCACGGCGGCTCTCCCCCAGTGCGAGGCCCCTTCGGCGGCGGCGTCCATACCAGCCGGATCTGCTGCTGCTACTCTGGCTCTCGCTCGCTCACTTGCGCTGCTGCTGCTGCTCCAGCTCTCGCTCGATCGCTCGCTCGCCCAGCTCCTGCTGCTGCTCTCCCCCTCGCTCGTGCTACTGCTCTGCTCCAATTAAGCCACACTTCAGTCGACTGAATTGACTTTTGGGTCAGTCGATTTTCAGGGCTTGGGGGGCTCGCCGGAGTTAAGAAGAACCACCCGCAGCGGGGACGGGGGCTCGCCGGAGAGGTACCTCACTATCAATCTTAGGGTTTAGGGTGGGGGCGGGGGGCCTAGAGGGCTGGCCGGGGCGGCGGTGGCGAGTTGTTTCGGGGCGGCGAGGCGGCATTGGGGCCGGCGATTCGGCTGGTGGGGGCTGGCGGCTCAGGGGGGTTCAGGTTGAAGATGAACTGCAGGCCCTCTCTAAACTACATGTAAAGTGCCTCTCTACTACCATTGCGTTCAGTTTTGACAGTAGCATTCAGATTCCACAGTAAATTTCAGTTTCGATAGTTAAGTTCAGAGTCAACAGTTTTTACCTTATCTGTTGTAGTCAGGTGGTTTTTGGTGATGTTAATTTTACATCCATTTTACATCATTTATTGGAGATCCTATTAGAATCCCACTTGAGATTGACGATGTCTGTCTTGTGCTGCTTCAACCTTGACGTCTTACGGCTCACCAGAACTGCTCCAATGACAGAACGATCCATCACAACAGAGTAGTGCCCTGGACGCCGTCTACAGATTCCTCAGATCTTCCTCCACACCTCCGACGGCCACCTCTGCCTCAACTGCTTCAGCGACCAACTCAATGATTCTGAGGTCAACACGGCTACGGCAAAGAGGTTGTACACTTGTTGCATCACTTATTACTATACATTCATGTCGATCTATTAGGACTATTTTGGTTCAATGGAAAAACGTCGATCCACTGGTTGTTACCATCACTCTAAATTTCGGCATGCTCTCCTTGCATAATGTCACCATATTTTTCGTATGCATGTCAGATATTGTACACACTCTTGCTGAACATGTAGAGAAAAAGAGAAGAGTTTTGCGCGGCAATACAATGTCATGCAGACATCGCTCGATGGTGAGTTCAATGGCAAACCCTCCCCACCCCTCTCAAGATTGTAATCCAGAGGAAGATATCTGTTCTGAGGTGGATTCAGACGCCGCTGACCACTCCTATTTACCCCCAAGGTGTTTGCCCTACCTTGGCATGATGATGTTAGTCATATCATGCATATGTTGCCTTGCAGTGCCTACTTTTGACATCATATATGTCATCTGCTTAGTTTAGACATGTTCTGTAATGCCACCTGTTTAGTTTCTATATCATATATGGGAATTATGCAGTCTCATGTCTTTTAGCCAGCCATAATATATGTGAAATGTGCAATGCCATCCTGTTTAACCAGTCATCATATATTTGAATGATATGTTTCCCATCCTTTTCTTCATTACATTTCCATTTGTCGACAATGTTTGTACATTAAACTACTCTTCCTGTGAATCAGCCATTTGGGTGGGAGATGGAAAAACCTGGAGTCAAAACAAGGCCTTCAGAGCAGGCAGTGCTACCTGTCGAAGCGGATCTCTGGTTGGGTCCCGATAGCTCCTTGGAGATGGATTCAGAGATAGATGACCAGTCCTATTCCCCCACTGAGGTGTATGCTCTAACTTGGCACGGTTATACTGCTCATATCATGCATACGGTGTCTTGCATTGCATAGTTTAGACATCATATACACAATATTCAACACCATGTTCTTAGTTCAGACATCATATCGAATGCCCTCCGTTTAGCATATAAATCACATATGTGAATTAAATGATGCAATCCTGATTACTTAGATAACATGTAGGTGAATTATGTCATGCGATCCTGTTAGTTATTCATCATATTTTTGAATTATGTTATGCTATGCTATCCAGTTTAGATAGACATCATATATGTGAAGTTATGTCATGCTATCTGTTTTAATTAAACAATATACATGTCAACTATTTCATGCACTCTTTTTTCCACACTATCTATTGCATCTGTCTCTCATACAATGTATGTACATTCAACTATGTTTCCTGTTTATCAGCCATTTGAATTTGGAGCGGGTGATGCCAGTATCTAGCGGACTAAAAACACGGTCTTCAAATAAAACAGTGCTACCTCTTGGTGGAGATAGCACCCCGGTTGTACATGCACAAGAACCAGCCCTATCACACATAACCCAAACTCTCACAGATTGTACCCCTACCGCGATGGACAGAGAACCAGCTTCACCCAATCTAACCCCAACCCCAGCCGATAGTAACCCAGTTCCTGTTGACACAGCACCATCTCCACCACAGAGCTCCCAAACAAGAGCAGTTAGTAAGGCAGCTCCAGTGCCCAAAGGGCCAGTACTATCACGGCGAATCCCAACTCCACCATTTAGTACGCCTATTCCTGTGGAGGAAGCACAACCAGCTAGTCATAGTTTAGCATCTATTGCATTTGATGTTATTAAATCGTATGTGCGTATCTTCCCATCTTAGAAATATTATACTAAAGATGAAGGAAAATGCTAGTTGCAGGTGTTTGTCCAGGAGTTATGTGTAAGTAATGTTATTCATGGCAATTATTTTGCTTCGTCCCATACATCCTACCTCCATGATGGTTATAATACAACAATTTTTCCCATTTTTCTCTATAGAGAAGGACCAATTTGGAAACTCGGGATGAGGTACCCTGTGCTAATACCTCTGCTATCTTCAAGAATGCTTGGTGGCAGTATCGGAATTACCTGAAGAAAACGTACTTCACCGGCAAAGAAACTCATCAAATTCCCTTAAGTTCTCCTGAGACGCATTTACTGGACGATGACTGGGAACACCTTGTTTTGTACTGGTCTCGAACCAATAATGTGGTAAGGTCTATGAGCTCATTTTCTATTTTTAAGTATTATATTCTTGCGTCTTACTGTACTCTGTTCATGTAGAACAAGTGTCTAAACCCGAAGAACAACTGTTCTAATTTAAGATTCCATTGCTATCATAGTTCAAAAAAGCGTTAGTTGTGCGTTTTGCCACCGCCTTGCGCTTTACTGATCAAAGCGCATACTTATGCACAGTTATGCACAGATTATGCGTAGTTATGCGCAATGCGTTTTGCCAACGCCTAGAGCCTAGGCGCGCTTAAGCGCTCGCTTATGCGCACCTTTTTTAACTATGATTGCTTTGCTCTTGTATCACTGTATTTACTCATACAAACTTATTTTTAATTTGAAGGATCCAATCGGAAGTCCAATGGCACAACAGGTATATTCACGCATGTTTCTTTAACAGGTTTGCTCTTAGCAATAGCTCTGTTGATTTCAATTTCAATTGTGTATACAATTGACTTTCATATCATGCACATTACTAGCATCACAACAGAGCCAATAGTGTTGTTATACATGTAGACCCGTGGTACCCATCTGAAATCTTATTGTGCCGTGTAGTTTCCCACACTTTGTATTCTTTCACTGCTGCTTTGTCTTTAACTGATATGATTTGAACCGTGTCTCTATTTTGATTTGGCAAGACAATGCAGTGACCATAGGACATAGATATATGTTTGTTTGATGCTTTTATTATGTACTAGTACTTGGCAATAGAAGACCTGGTAGTTTAATCCTGTCCACCTTACTAATGAACTGGTTCACCAAAATGAGTTTCATATACTAGTACATGCTAAACTTGTTATGTGTCTGATTATTTCTTCTTTTAGAATGCTGATAGAATATTGGGGAAGAGTGCCTTATTAAGTAATGGTAAAGGAAGTAATGTAGATAAGGTTCAGGATAGTGACACATCCTTATTGGTCTCCAACAAAGCTGATAAAACAGCTAAGAAAGACTATCTTGAAGACAGCGAGACAACCCCAAAATCCTGTCTTGGTTTAGTGTTCAAGTTACTGGCCACTACCGCTTGCACAAGCTATTCAAACTCACTGTCTGAATCAGTTCGGTTTCTTGAGTATCAACTACAAGCTGAAAGACCTCGATCAGCTGTGCTGCGACAAGAAGCGGAAGAACTGCGGAAGTCCTTGGAGCATTTAGATGCATACTTTCTGGTGCAACAGAAAGCGTTGGAGGATTTTAGTGCCAAACAGGACAAAGCTAATCAGCTTGCTAAGCTTATTGCCAGCATGGTGGATACCCAGAATAACATTTCTTGAGCTCTTCTGAAGTTGTTTAAGTCATGCTCTTGTTTTGCTGCCGTGTTTATTTGCACTGGTGGCCAATTTTGACTGCCAGTGTATGTAATGTGCTGCTTTGTTCCCTATATTTGCACCGGTGGCAAACTTTGATGCCCAATGGATGTAATCTCTACTCCCAATGAAGTAGTTGGTAGTCTCCGCCGGTTAATTTTCGTCCCACCAGAGACGGGTTTTTCATCCTCCATCCCACCTCCCGCGTCACCTCGATTCCCACCTCCGCCCTCGAATCAAGAAATAAAAATCGGTATGCTCCCACTATGTCTAGTGCTAAACCCTCCGGTTCATCGAAAAAAACCCACGCCTAAAAAAATCTACGACGATTAACCTACCAAGAAAGACCTACGCCCCGACCGCCGCCCGCGGGTCGCCCGCTCCCTCGTGACCCTGTTGCTCCCTCCTCGATCCCGATCTAGATCGAGGGGACGAGGAGCTCCGGCCTCCTCCTCGCCCCGCTGCTGCGTCCGGCGCCGCCACGGCCTCTGGAGCACGGCGCGGACGAGGAAACCACCCACGGTGTGCGAGGGGTCTCTTCCCGTACGTCAAGGAATCCCGCCTCACGTTTCCTCTTTCGGCATCACGGGCCGCCGCCGCGCTCCCTTCCCCGGCCGCCCCGCGGGCTTCTATCTCTCCCAGCTCCGCTGCCGCGCCCCGTCTTCCATCTCTACATGAATCGCTGTTGTGGAAGCCATACCCCACCGCGCCACCCGGCGGCCATCCGGGTACGCCGTGTCCGGGATGATGGAGTTGAGTCGGCCAGGTCCCTGTTCCCGTCGGCATCTTCTGCATCGGGACCCGTGGGGGCAAGCTGCGCGCTGCTCATCTGCGTCGATGGCGTCGGCGCGGCCTTCCCCTGCCAAGACCGGCGGCTCCTTGGCTGGATCCTCTCCTCTCTTCCACCTCTCGTCGTCGGGTAAGTCGTAGGTATTGTATTCGTAATCGGTTCCAATCTCGCACCCCTGATTCACTGTTCTTCATTTGATTCATTTCAGGTGCTCCTTCCGTCGATGTCAAGGTCTTAGTCTCGGTGATTTCTCCTTGTATGTTCTGTTGATATTGGTACCATGTTCTGAAACTTGCTGCTTTGGAAAGGGTGTGGTTTCAGTTTTGATGGTTCTGTTCAATTCAAGGTGATTCGGTAATGTTCTGCGTACAAAGTGCTTCCTATTTTTGCGGTGAAAAACAGCGTGTTGGAGATAGTTCAGACATTGAAAATTTGACGGTATTTTCTTCTTCTTTTGATCCCGTTTCTTCATAGTTAGTCAGACTCAATAAGAATTAGAGAAAGTTGGAAAGAGGTTTGTTAGGTCGGAACTGATATATTTGCTTTCTCCTAGCATCCTATACATATCATTTTATATGACGGGGATTGTGCTATATTACCATGTTATAAAGGTAGAGCTAGGATATGTCTTTCTTGAACTATGTGGACATGCTCATGGCAGAGGTGCTCTGTTTGCATGTTTTTTGAAGTAAAGTGGAGAAACTATTGAATTGTGTCTTCAGAAATAGTATACTGTTGATGTGTCTTCAGATGCTGGTTACTGTGTTGGAATCTACCAATCCTTCTGATCATTGTGTTTTTCTGGGCCTGGAGGTCTACGCCAAACCCCAGGGCAGGGTGGTTCGAACACCAGTGCAGTACGGGCTGGGACGGACATCATCTCGTCTCTGTCTCTACTAATTCAAATTACACGTAACTTATTCACTCAAAAAAATTACATGTAATTTATTCAGTTCTAGAGCAGCCAAGGGCGGGGCATCGCACCGACGACAGTGAATGCAATGAGGGTGAGATGCCGATGTTCGTGCCGGCGCCGGAGACCGTGACCACAACTCGGGGCAAGGTGCTGGTGTCAGCGACGTCGCCCGTGTTGGCCCCTTGAGTTTTGGACCTGCCGCGCTCTGGTTCTAGAAGCTGCCATTCCCATCGAGCCCCTCCAGCAGCCTTCAGGTGAGCGCACAGCTTCTGCTCCATTAACGCAAGCATCCAGGGGTTCGACTGCGTGGGCAGGAGCTCGGCTTGATTCACTTGCATATGTCTTTTTCCTTTGTGGGCTGGAGCTCAGCTTTGTGATCAGTCATTTAAAGTATTTGAGAAACTTGAAGGGAAGCACATGGCAAAGCCATAATTACCTTTTAGTTATATTTCAAGTTGTAGGAAAGTTGAAATCAATCTGAAAGCAGCTTTCTATTGTAGATATTTTATTAGTGGCTTGAAGACTTCCAACTCTGTTTGATGTTATAGAAATAGTGAGGTTATGCCACAATGCTGATAGACTTGGTACTTGTAGGATGGAGAGGAGAAGACTGAAAAGGATGTTGATATGAGGAATTCAAGGAAGTGGAAGAGGAAGAAAGTTCTGATGATGGTGATAATTAGGTTAGTACCTTAGAACTTTATATGCACTGAGGTTTTCTTTGGGGGTAGAAAATTGGGTTTTAAAAGGTTCATCATTTGGTAAAATTGTGTATTGTATGTGTGCTCCTTCGCATCAACATATATGAAATGGATAGACCAGCTGATGCATAACTTAGTTGTCATCCATATTGTCAAGTTTAACTCATATATTCTCGCTCTGCAGAATATCAAGTTTGACGACGATGATGATTGGAACCAAGAGGAGGAAGTACGTAAGTTTCCATCTATTCATATGGATGTTACCCTCGATGTACTGTGACCAAATATGTAATGTCTGGTTTGGTTTAATTATTTTCTTGTGTATCACTAGATAATCAGTTAACAAGTGTTGACCATGGTGCATTGATCTTATTTAGTTGTGGTTTTGTATGCCTCCCACAGCTGCCGCTAAAACCCACCAAAAAATTAGCAAGAAAATTGATGGTGGGAGCTAGCACTGCCAGCAGTGCCTCCTTTAGGATTTGAAAATCGTTAATCCTATCTTCGCTTGCATGTGACTGATGGTGATGCTACACAAGTTCTGAAGGCAGTGCCCTCCCCTTCAGCAGGTAACACGGATATATTAAAAACATTTTAACTTTCTGACATATTAGTTCATTTTTTGCATAGTACCTAGCAAATTCAGAAAGTGCACAAACAGATCTCATCAATATTTTGTGTTTTGCTTGTTCAGTCTTTTGAGGTAACTTCTATTGTGCATTCCATTCTCTTCAGGAGATCTTGCTGTTTCTGCATGGCACAACTGGATTAAATATGCTACAGCAAGCGAAGGAGTTCAACGATGTAATTGCCACTCTGCTGTTCTGATGCTTGATTCATCAGCTATGTTTCTATTGGATACTAATAATGAGGGACTTTCTTGGGGTTCATACCAGGTTGTTGGAATCAAAGGATTCATCCTAACGAAATTAGACGGGACTGCTCGTGTTGGCTGTGTGTTACGGGCGATTTCCAGTCCTTTATTGTAACAGATACAAATTCCAGTCCTGGATCTTAAATATACGACAACTAAACTTGCTGACCTGAATCCTGTCTCAGGTGAGTGTTCATAGATGAAGTTGGAGTTCCAGCCAAGTTTGTTGGCGTCGGCGAAGGGGTGGAAGATCTCAGCAGGTCTCAGCAGGTTGGTGTTCATGTACAGGTTGCCATATGAGAATATACTTTGTATTCGTCAAATCTCAGAACAAATGGTCCATTCCGATCATAACTATTCCAAAAGCATTGATAGGCTTTTTTAAACATCAAGATATCTGAATATTGATCTCAGCAGTGTCCAAAATCCAAATGGTTATGTTTGTTCAGATTTTCCTCATTTTTGTGTTCTTTGAATGAAAGTAGTTCTTGAGGTTAATAATAAATGATTGTTGGTAACTTAACTAGCTCCTGAGAATAATTTGTGATATAGCTTGCTCCTATATTTGCCATTAACAACGTTGCTTGTGGAGAGTAATAAGGATTTATCTAGCTCATGTATGTATGAGCCTGAGACGGAGAGGACAATGGTTGTGGCTCCATTGATGATAGTGGTTGCGATGCAGAGCCGTATGAATGGACAGCAGGCAAGCCAAGCACTCCCTGGGAATCGCCGTGATTCTGGAATGGGTGGCGGGTCCCTGCCCCTACCACCCATGAAGCTGACAACGATCACGTGGCATCGTGCGGCGGCTGCGGAGGAGAGGGAGGCATGAGGGGGAGACTTGTAAGCGAGAACCCGCACGGAGGAGGAAGGAGACGCCTCAGGTGGAGATGATGACGATGGCCGTGCCTCCATCGCTGGCGGCGGTCATGACGTGCAGCTGCAGGACTAGACATCAGACAGGCGGAGTCGTTTCTGGGAGTTGCTTGCTTTGGTGGTGCTCTTGGGTTTACGATTTCAATATAATCCTATGTCGGAGTGGAAGGTTAATGTTATTTCTCTGATATCACAATGTATCTTCTTGGCTCAGGTATTGAGAAAGTAGCATTGTCGCAGATGTATTTACTTAGTTTGATAAGATGGTGAAAATATCTGTAATTCAGACATGACAGGGAGTCAAATTTAAAAGTAGCTTTTATAGTCATAGCTAGCTTACTTTGGTTTACTTGGTTCATGTAGAGCTGGAATCTCGGAGCTACACTTTCAACCGGCTTGCTTTGAAAATCAAGTAAAATGAAAAGAATAGAGGTTTCAATTGTAGCAACAGTTTAGTAGTGCTACAGATCTGTGGAGCGGGCAAGAATTATTGGTCAACCTTATAGCTTCTTATAGCTTCTATTTGTCATCTAGATGTTGTACATCATGTACAGATCTGTTTAAGAAGGATTGTTGTACATCAGGTACAACCTCTTATAGCTTCTATTTGTCATCTAGATGTCTAAGATGTTTGGTCTGATGATCTCCCTTCACATTTGCTTGTTTAAACAAACAGGAATTAAAGTTTACGGAATGCGAGAAAAATATATGCATAACTGGATCTGTGATTCGGTGATTTTTTGAATGTGAAGGTGCATTCTTACAAATTTTCTGCTCATGTTAGTTTAGCCCCTGGCTGCATTATACAGACAGCATATTTAGATACTTTTGATTATAAAGATCTCTGACATGATCATATTGTTATTTTCAGCTTTTGGATTGGCATATAATGCTGACACCACATGGACTCTGAAGGAAGTTGTGCTAACTGCTAAGCTTTCCCTGCTTTTCCAGCTTGTGTGTTTCATTGATGGAGGAGGTATAAATCTGTTCCTTAAAGCGAGCAAATCAAAACAAAAATGCAGGAGGTATCCGACAACATTGACGAACGCTACACCATTCCACTTAGACCTGAGGGTAACATCAAAGGATGCCACCGGCAGCAGAGATCAACAAGTTCTTCACCGTCGGGGAGAAGGTGGAGGTCGAATGTTTCACCGTCAAGTGCAGACTTATCATTCAGCTACAGTCACTTGATCATCGTCACAGACACCGCCACACTAAGAATTGTGCAGCTGCTCTACTTTCAGGTACAAAATTGGACATCATGTGGGGTGTTATGCTCAACCCCAGCCAGTTCAAAGGCAACACTGGTGGTGGTCCTCTGAGTATGCATATGACATAGAGTGGGCACTGCAATAATACATGCTAATAGGCGCAGTTTCATCTCGAGCAGACGAGCACTGCAATAGTACATGCTACTCTCAGCGACTACTAACGTGAAGTTGCACTCAGGCTCTCGCATATACTAAAGAGGTACTGTCGATAAGTATCACCATTTAGTTTTTTTACAATCTATAGATTTATTTATATGAAAAATATTGATCTCAAGGATAACATTGTAGATTCCTCTATTCCTTCTGCTAATGTGACTGTAGCAACAGTCGCTCCCGTTCAAACTTTTTTTAGGGAAACTACGACATGCATTTTGCTCACCTGAACATTAAATTAAGGAATGCAGAAGGTTCGGGGCCTGTGCGAATTATTCAAATTTTATATTTGTGTGAATGGAGAAACACCTAAATTAGGCGGCAGAGTATAATTTACGCTCGTGGTTGCAGTGCGGCTTTTGGACATCCTTAGCACGATAAGCGCAAACACGAAGATTAGACGCCACCTTGGATTCGTCTGCTTGTTAACTTGTGGTCATTAACCACATATATATTGTGCTCTGCCCATATGCTCTAGAGCAAACAAGCAATGATAGTGGACTGCAGTTTCTGGGGTATCACGCCCATTTAAACTGATGGTGCAAGTTCAGGTCGGCCTTCCTTTTTTCCTTCAGATCTTTCTGTTTTAAGAATTTTACTATTATAATTATACTATTATATATTTATTTAGATATATGTTCAAATATTATTTTAGTTCACACGAAAATACAAAGGATGCAGGAGAAATCACAATTTCTCTCTTTCCTGATATCATTGTCTGAATTTGTTTACCATGTTTTCTCTATTTCCTTCCTTACAGCAGTGTCATCAATGGAACAAATAAAGTCTTGATAACTAGAAGGCCATTCCAATTCCAGTATGGTAAATATTCGATGGATGACAAAGGGTCCCGAGGGAGCTCGTTTGTGCTGACAACACTCAGCATATTCTGCAAATATCCTCTGAGTTCACCATCCATGAGCTGCAAGTCATGTTTTCTGGTGCTACAAGTATAAAAAGGTTCATGCTTTGTGGTATTAACCTTTTGTGCTGTTGTTCCAATACCTTTTGGAGTTTTGGCCTAAAAGGGCTCTTTGGAACACTGAGACAAAGAAAGCTAAAATTTGGAGTATGATTAAGCAGTCCAGTCAGTGTTACTAATCCCCACTTGAGCTTGACTGTATTTCCTGGCTTAATGTTTGAGATTCTATGTATAGCAAAAAATATGTGCAGAATTTCATTTAAGTTTGAAAGCCAATCGATTCCATGCTTTGAGCTGGTAAGTGGTCCCTGTTCTAAATTGGTATTTGGATCCCAAACATAACTCCCTATGAACATATAAGGAAATTTTAGTTGTGAAACGACACTTGCTGTACATGCCATATTGCTATATGAGGGTGCTGCTATGTACATTTATAGATGCTTGCATTTGACTTCCGTTTTGATGTAACAATATACATGTAGTTCGTTGTCAATACTGTTGGGAGACCTTGTTAAAAGTTTATGTCCTACATTTAAAATTGGTTTTTCTTTTTTTTCTACTGAATTATATACCCTTGTACATGTGAAACCCTACAATTTCTTTATATCATGGAGGAGTTGTCTGTGTTGCAGACCCTCAGCATATTCTACGAATATCATCGAATTCACCATCCATGAGTGGCAAGTCATGTTTCCAATTTTCTAGTTTTATAAGTAAAAAAATGTTCATATTCCATGGATGAGACCCTACAATGTATTTAGAACATCCGATCCACACATGTCTAATTTTGAGCCATGGGTAGAACCATAATCATGGAGAGGGTACAAGGTAACTTTGATTGCATCTTCAAATCAATGAACCAAAAGGGAGTAAATAATAAACAGGGTTTGTTTAAAAAAATATTAATCAGGATACAATCTTCTTTGTGACTGTTATTAAAATTGACCATCAAGATGATATTTTTGTGTCTACATGATCATATTATGAGCCCGTAGCAACGCACGGGCACTCTACTAGTATGTGTAATAGCGGTAATAGGCTAGCGTTAATTGCTTGCTTATTTATTTTCTTATTGTCTTGTTTAGTTGTTTGCTTGTAGTCACTGCAGTTCTTTTTCTGTTTTTTTCTAGTGGCCACAATAGCCTATTTTTGGTAACTAGGCTAAAATAATCATGGCAACACACGGACTGTTGTAACCATGGGCCTCCTGCAGGCCGTATGATCCATGGGCCTTCGTCTGGCCATAGCATCCATCGGCCTTCTATACGGGCCGTAGGGTCCATGGGCCTTCTATGGGCCGTAGGGTCCATGGGCCTTCTACGGGCTGTACGACCCATGGGCCTTCTACCGGTCGTACTATCTATGGGCCTCATACGGGCCGTAGGATCCATGGGCCTTCTATGGGGCGTATCATCATTTCACCAATCATGGGTCGTACTATTCGTGGACCATAACGGGCCGTTAATAGGCCGTATTTGATAACTATGAATACAGCCCAACGGGTTTTTTTACATGAAAACGGCCCAACGTATTAACGGTCCGGAAACGGGCCGACTGTAACGACAGGCTGAATTTGGCCCACAAGCAGAAAATGACAGTAACAAGCTGTTTGTAACCGAATGCTGCAAATGAGCCCAAGAATCAATGGGCGCTTAGAAGGCCGAAAGATAACTTGGGCTGGAAACGGCCCAATGGAATAACGGGCCATTAATGGGTATAAAGTGATACACTGTTCATTACGGGCCAGTTTCACCACGGGCCATTAATGGGCCAAGAGTTACAAAGGTCCTCATATGGGCTGAAAGAACTCATGGGCCACACATGGGCCGGAAGTTAAAACGGGCTGAATCATATTGGATGGCCTAGATGACGCTACTGGGCCTAATTCGGATAGGGCGTAACGGGCCCTGGGTTAGCGGGCTGTAAATGGGCTATATGCGAACAGGCCGTTAACAGGATTTCCGTGGGCCGGCTCGCCACCTTTTGACCAAGTCAAACAGGCCGGCCTTTTCACAGGAATGGGCCTCTGTTGGGCCGTGCCACGTGTCGTCGTATCATAGGCGCCTTCGGTCCAATGAGCGGATGACATCTGTCCCAACGGTGAGCCAACACGTATTTCCTCCAGCCAATGATGATTTTACACGTGGAAAATCCCCATTGGTCGGGGCTGTTAACGGGTTATCAGATCCAAAACCCGACCCGATAGCTTAACGGCGTTCCATTACGGTGGATGCCACGTGTCGGTCACCCTTGACGAAAGCACTTCTGTGACGCGCGATTTATCGTCATGGAAGTGGACACTTCCTAGATGATAATTTTGGTAATGTCATGGAACACTTCTACGACAGCACAGGTATGACTATCTTGATTCTGTCATAAAATTGTCATGGATGTACATGCATGACAAAAAACGCGACCTACTGTGACAAACACGTATCATCACAGAAGTGTATTTTTTTGTGGCGGGGCCCTCGCGTGGCGACATGCAGTAAGGCTCGTGCCTATGAAGGTCTCCGCTCGTGACACTCTCACGTAATAACGAGTGGGGTTGTACATGCCCCGGAGTCTCCGGAATGCCGCCCTCGGGCCTCGGGGGCTCCCACCCACATCCTAGTGGAAGCAGCATGCTCCGCGCTGGCTGTCGACACTGTCCCCCAATGACTATGCTCACAACCAGTGAAAGCACTTAGCTCCGCGCTGGTGGGAAGACAGGAAGACTAGCTAGGTACCGAACGCGGCCATTCGCTTTCATCCCCTTTTTTGTAGCTCGATTTGCCGCTTTTTGGATTTGAACTTGGGATCTTGTTTTCGTTGTCAAGTTGGGGGAGTCTTCTTGCTCGAGTGATTTTCTTGCGTATTGGTTGCGTGCTATGTTTCGAGGCTTGCGCCTGCTGCCCCTTCCCCTGCGAGCGCCTCGCGAGTGGGGGCTGGGCGTGGTATGCGCACAACGACCGTGCTCAGGCAGGCCCGGATGGTGGCAGCCTCCTCCCAGGACCAAGAGCGCAATCTCCGCAGGGCCATTGCGTGCACGCCCTGCCAAGGTATGGCACTCACTCCTTGCGAGGCCCTCTCAGGCAGATCAGCAGGCTCCTCGGGAGATCTAACCCTCACGAGCCCCCAGGGGCCCCTCTCAGGATCAAGGCACGTCGAAAACCACAAAACTAGTTCAAGGCCCGCTGGGATAAGGTAAATTACAGCAGCAGAGCCTACTGAGGGGCTCGTGCACCTACAGAAGCACGTTCAAGTCTAGCCTGAAAACAAAATATAACAATAACTTACTTACACGAGGGGCTCCCCCTACGAAATGCTCTCACACCTCTAGAGGTCGTGTCCAAGTCTTTACGTGCAGGCTAAAGCGAAGTAGCGCAAGCTCAATCAGACATGTCACTCGCGGCGTCGCGCAGATCGCTCTCGTACCCACCGCTGGCGCTGTTGCTGGCATCGTCTTCAGCGTCATCAACCACATTGCCTTCATCCACCACGACCACCGCCGCATCATCCTCGGTTGCGAAGGCCCTGACCAGAACATCCACGTTATCGTCCACCCGGTGCGCCAGGTTGTCCTGGATGGCCCTGGGCAATGGGGCGATGGTTGTGTCAAAGTTGAAGTGGGGATCGATGTTCTAGAGATGGCTGAAGATGCGGGAGAACGCGCGCCCGAGGAGGCCTTGGATCCTTTCTTCAACAAGCTCGCGAGCCCTCACGACCCGATTCTCCAGGCGCGTCCCGCCATCGGTAAAGAAATGGAGATGGCTGGCACAGTCTTCCACATGGGGATGAGGGACGCGCTCCTCGCAGATGGTTCCCAGTGCGCGGTTGGCCCTCACTCTGAGGGCCTAAAGCATGGGAGTGTGCTCACGCTGCAACGTCTATCGACGACACACCTCCTCCTGATTCTACTGCACAAGGGACTCGGTGGCATAAACCCGTCGTTGGAGCGAAAGCAGTTTAGCACGCGCAGAGGTCATCTCGGCCTGGGCGGAGGTCAGGGCCGCCGCGACGGTGCTCTCATGCTGCTCCGCTTCGTCCAGCCTTGACCTGAGGGCGGTGGCCCTGCCTTCAGCCTTGGCCTCCAGGAGCATTAACTTCAGGTCGTGCACATTGGCAAGATCCGCGCGAGCCTTCGCGACCCTGCGGTCGACCTCCTCCCGAATCCCGGCCTCGTGCGCGTTGACGGTGTCTTCGTCTAGGGCCACCTGGCGCTCCCTTGTCTCCAACTATTCAAGCTCGAGGCTGCGCTTCAAGGCCTCCAGTAGAAGCACCTCCTCGTGCTCCAGGATCTCTTTCTCTTGGAAGGCGCCCACTTAATCGACGCCAAGGCGGTGCTGCGCGCCTCGACCTGCTGCTCCAAGGCAGCATTCAGGAACTGGAGCTCTCGTTCATGCTCCTCGGCGATCTCGCGGCGACGATCGGCCTCCCTGTCCTCTTCCAAGGCCCGAGCGCTGGCTTCGCGCGAGGTCGCAAGGGATGCCTCGGCCTTCGTGCTAGCGCGCTCGCGTTGGAGACGCCCGAAGTTGATGGCCACCTTCAGTTGATGCGATTCGTCCACCAGTCAAAGTCCCTACGTCTCAAGGCGGGCGTCGACATCCACAAGCTCTTCCCCAAGCCGGCTTAGCGCAACCATCGCCTCCCGGAAGAGCTCGTGACAGACAGGGCCATGCCCACACGCAAGCTCCAACGCGCGGCTGGGTCCATCCTCTACAACTGGGATTGTTGGGGAAGCCCGAGTCGCATCACCTGCCCCAAGCAGAGGGCGGAGGCCAGCGCCTTCCCTGCGGTCTCTCAGGCCTCGACGCCCTACGAAGCGGAGCCTCGCTGCTCAAGGACGAGGCCGAGGCCGCCTAGCTGCGGGTGATGACCAGTGGAGGGGCCCTCAGCATGCTTCCAGTGCCCCAGGCAGGACCACGAAGGTGGGACAACAAGAGCGCGGGGTCAAGGCACCCGACCAGCACATCTACTTCCCCTAGAAGGCCTCGCGCGGTGCGCAGCAGTCTGGCAGGGAGCGCTCAGGACCAGCGAAGGGCCTGGGGTGGGCGAAGGTCGCTTCTCGGAAGATTTCGCCACCATGGCCGAAGGGACCTTGAAGAATTGCGGTCAGGAGGAGAAGCAGCACTCAGGAGATTACGAGGATAAGGTACTCACTCGTCTATGGCAATGTACTTCCTCTGCTTCAATGGCTGGGAGGCGTCACCGCTGCAGCTTGGAGGCCCCTTCCTCTTGCGGAGCTCTTCGAAGTCCAGTCGGAGCCGACCGAAGGCCCGAATACGGTCGCCAGTGTCAGGCGTGGTTCCTGAGGAGGCGACCTCAGGAGTGTGGGGCTGCGTCGACTTCTTGGTCCCTTCTTCATGACGACTCGCCGGGGCCTCAGGGGCTTCATCCTTAGCTGCATCGGACCGCATCAGCCCCCCGACTGCTTCCTCAGAGCGGATCTCTTGAGCCCAAGGGGTCGTCACTCCAGGAGCCCCGAGCAATGACGGTTCTCCAGCAGCCGTGTCGCTAGTGCTCGACAGCGATCACCCCCCTGCGCCAACTTCTAGGGTGAGCACTGCGCTAGCGGCGGGCAAAGGAACCACGAAGGCAGGGTTCTCTCGAGGCCCTTCAAGGCCGACTGAGCGCAGTCCCCATTCATCGAATGGAGGCACCTGCCTCACGAACTCCACCTTATTCGAGCAGCAGTACAAGAGGCAGCCCTCTGGTTGGCTGGCGTCGGGTCACCCATCAGGAGCTCAAGCACAGTGCGCTGTGCCTCAGGAGGAAGCTCGGGCGCGTGAAGCCTTATGAGGTCCTCGCTGCTGAAGAATGTCCACATCGGTCGGGAGTGGCACTGGAGCGGAACGATGCGGCGTCTGATGAACTCCTTTACCACCATGGGCGCTGTCACCCCGAGATCCTTCATCCTGGTCAGCCGATGCCAAACATGGGCGAGCCACGGGTCAACGAACCTCGCGTGCCCCTAGCCGGAGCTGGGGACAGCGGGTGCCATTGGAAGTAAGAGCAGGGGTGTTGGTGTCAAAACCGGCAGATCTCGGGTAGGGGGTCCCGAACTGTGCGTCTAGGCTGGATGGTAAGAGGAGGCAAGGGACACGAAGTTTTACCCAGGTTCGGGCCCTCTCGATGGAGGTAAAACCCTACGTCCTGCTTGATTAATATTGATGATATGGGCAGTACAAGAGTGGATCTACCGCGAGATCGGAGAGGCTAAACCCTAGAAGCTAGCCTATGGTATGATTGTTGTTGTGTATGTTGTCCTACGGACTAAAACCCTCTGGTTTATATAGACACCGGAGAGGGTTAGGGTTACACAAAGTCAGTTACAATGGTAGGAGATCTGCATATCCGTATCGCCAAGCTTGCCTTCCATGCCAAGGAAAGTCCCTTCCAGACACGGGACGAAGTCTTCAATCTTGTATCTTCATAGTCCAGGAGTCCGGCTGAAGGTATAGTCTGGCCATCCGGACACCCCCTAATCCAGGACTCCCTCAGTAGCCCCTGAACCAGGCTTCAATGACGACGAGTCCGGCGTGCAGATTGTATTCGGCATTGCAAAGCGGGTTCCTCCTCCAAGTACTTCATAGAAGATTTTGAACACAAAGATAGTGTCCGGCTCTGCAAAATAAGTTTCCACAAATTGCCATAGAGAGAATAATATTTACACAAATCTAATCTGCTGACGTATTCCGTAGTGTGACACACCACGGCCAAGCCTTTATCCGAGTCATTTTATTATCCCACCTTGGTGCGTCATGTGAGGTGGTTTCCTTGGCACGTCTTGTTAAAGGAGAGATCATGTCCCCTTATTCCGGGATTCTCATCAATGCGGGCGTGGGTAAACCAACCCCTTCTAGGAATCCTAGATTATAGGCAAGTCCAAATGGACACGGAGAGGACGCTTGATATTCACCCTTTTTATAAAGGGGGCAAGGCTTTTATTTTTCCCTCCCGTGCTCAATCGAATCCTTCCCTCACCTCAAGCTCAAACGCCCGAAGTTCAGGTCAGGTGCTCCGAACCTTCAGTCATGTCCGGATCTAGCCTTCAAGGCCGATGGGTGCCTTCCTCCGTCACGGATGAAGACATCAAAAAGTTGAGGGAGGCCAGATATCTGACCGCCGAGATTTTGCATCGGCTGCCTCCCCGAGGGTAGGCCGTCCCCACCCCTGAACCCAATGAGAATGTCGTGTTCGTCTCCCACTTCCTCCAAGGTCTAGGCCTTACTCTGGATCCTTTCGTCAGGGGTTTGATGTTTTATTACGGGCTAGACTTCCATGATCTAGCTCCAGACTCCTTTCTTCATATCACGACATTTATTGTCGTGTGCGAGGCCTTCCTCCGGGTTACCCCTCACTTTGGCCTATGGCTCAAGACCATTGAAGTAAAGCCGAAGATGATCGAGGGGCAACATGCAGCGTGTGGAGGTGCCTCAATACGCAAGATGACGGGAGCTCCGTGGCCCAAAGGTTCCATCCCAGAGGTGTCTGAATTGTGGCAACATGAGTGGTTCTACATCACGGCTCCTAGAAGTGCCAAGTGGGCGACCGCCCCTGTTTTCCGCTCGGGCCCTCCACCACAACTGATGTCATGGATCAGCAGAGGTCTGAGCTGGGGTCCAGCCAAGGACGTGCCTATACTGCAAAGCCGCATTCGAGATCTCTTCAATGGAGATTTCAGTTTGGTTGCGGTAATACAAGTTATGATGGTTCGTCAAGTCCAGCCTTGCAAATGCTGGCCTCTTCGCCGGTGGGAGTTCAATCCCGAGGGACCGCATGTCATTAAAATTTTTCTCGGCCTGACGCACGAGGAGATGTACAAGTCATTCTTCGGACCTCAGGTGGAGTGTCCGGAAATCACCGAGGACGTGGGCCTGAGTAGAAACCGCGCCGCCGAACAGGTAAGGCATCTTCCGGACGAACATACTATCTCTCCTTTGTTACGAAGTTATTTCTGAGAGTTCGCTTTTTGACCAGGACTGGCTAACAAAGGCGAAGTTGATTCGGTGTTCGGCCCCCTCCCTGAGGGTTTGGAAAATCCGGTATTGGAAAAGATGCTCCAGACCGCACCTTGCCCGGAGCCCTTGAAGGAAGATACTGTGGAGGATAATACGGGCGGACGCGGGCCCCCAACGCTGCCCATTCTAACCGAGGGAGCGAGCGTCTCCATGAAGGAAGACGACCAGAAGAGGAAAAGGACTGCGCCCGGGGATTCGGAAGCCGAAGCTTCCAAACGGGAGAAGAAGTCTCCCACAGAGGGTCCTACCTTGGGGGCCGATGTTGCCGCACAAAGTCCGCGGGGGGATCAATTCTCCCGCGAGTCGTAAGTGACCCGAAATACTTTAATAGTACAGATATGCCATCTTTTTCTTCTGAGAGAATAACCACCACATATATTTTTGCAGTTCGGGCCTTAGCCCCTCTCGAATGAGGTCGTCTTCGGGGGGTCTTCTTCCAGAGATGATGGAGAGCGAAACGCCTCCTCCAGACTCCTCCGCTCCGGAAGCGGGCGACCCTGAAGTGTCGTCGCAGAGGGCCTCTCCGAGTCCGGTGAGGCTGGAAGATAATCCCATTGACCCCCGAAGCTCCCAGTGTCCATCTCCCGAAGAGAGAAGACAAAAGAGTCCGGCACCGTCTAGTGTGCGATCGAATGTTCTGAGGGAGTTGGTGGGGCGAGTGGCCATCTCAGATGAACACCGTGTGCTGATGAATACGGTGATGGAGAGAATATCATCTGCCGAAAGCGGATTGCATGAAGTTTTTATGAGTCTACTGACAGGCTTTGAGGTACGTAAAAGAATGTATGATAGTCCTGCACATGCTAGGTGTGCCCTGTGTAGATAGTAGCCCCTGAGACTCCGGTTGTCGTCGGAAACAACGACGAATAGAGGATCATATTCCCAGGTAATAACCATACTGCCTCTATGTGCAGGTGATGGAAGCTCCGGTGGCTAGCCGGACTAGCGAGTTTGCCCATTTAGAACGGCAGTTGGATGCGGCAGACGCCGACATCGATCTTGTTAACAAAAGGCTTGACGAGGCACAGGGTAAGTTTCATTATCTGGTGAACACCACAATAGGAAGAGTAGCATGATGCCAGCATCTTTAATATGTTGTGACTGCAGATGGAGCTGCCACTATTGAAGCCTTGCGGGCAGAACTTGCCCGAGCCAAGGAACAAGCGAGGTTGGGTATTGCGGCTGCTTTGAAGGCGGCCGAAGAGTTGCAAGCCGAGAAGGCCGCGCATGGCGAGAGCCGAGACAAGATGGCCATAGAATTAAAAGCCGCCGCTGACCGTTGCCGGGTTCTTGAAAAGGAAAACCAAGCGAAGGCATCGAACCTTGAGAAGGCTGCTGCGGCGAAAAAAGACCCCCGCTCTGCTATGAGGGCAAAGAAGGAGGAGCTGCGGGAAGCCGGGGATATTGTAGCTGGGAAATCCTTTACATTGCAGAGGAAGTTCGGAGATCCACGGTATGCCCCTCTGGATCGGCTGTGGATTTCAGAGGATGTGTATATGGATTTGGCGGCGAGCGCTGCCGATGCGGCCAAGTACTTCCAGGGTCAGACGGACCGTGAAGTAGACTAGCTGTTTTGGAGATAATTTCATTCTCCCGAGCGTCCACTTTCATTGACTGACCAATTAGCCAAATGGGCCGAACTAAATAGGTTGTCCGGACTCTCCATGAGGTCTGTTGTGGATCATCTATGGCCGGAAAGGTCAAAACCGAACAGCTATTTCAGCTTGGTGCAGCAGTTCCTTGACTTAGTGCCACGCATTAATGCGATGAACAGGTCAGCGTGCATAGAGGGCGCACGGATGGCCTTTGCCCGTTTTAAGGCATACTAGGCGGAGATGGATGCTGCCAATGTTGCAGCGCGGGATTCGGCTATAGGTCGAAAGGCTGCTGAGCACTACTTTGAAGAAATTCTTGAGGGTGCCCGTTTGATAGAGACCCAATGCTCAAAAAATATTATGTTTGAGTGATATGTAATCTTATTGTAAGCGAAATGCTTTTATAAATTTTTATAAGGCTATTTTTATACTTTTTCCTGAAAGTAATATGATGCCTCCTGGGCGGCCGTTTATGTATACATGTGTATAACCTGAAAGATTGCAGTCGTCGGCTTCAACCCCCACGCATATAATGCGGAGGTGCTCGCAAAAACACGCGTTCACACTTAACCCAACGTCTTGCTCCTATTAAGGAGGTGATAGCGGAGCGAGCGAGGCAACCGGACTATAATGCTTTAGCACTTTCACTTAGCCATAGGAGTTTCACAGTGGGGCTACTAGATAGCCCCTGGTGGCTCCGCACTCTCCCGATTCCGGGGTGCGTACATGCCTGGCCGGAAAACGGCCCTTCGTTAAGGCGGAGGAATTCTAACATTCCCACAGGTCATCGAGTGGCTGACCAGTCTCACGCTATATCATGACAGTCAGTTTTCGGCTTTCTCTACTGAGGTGCTTGTCCGGATGAACCAGGGCACAATCGCAGTAGTCCTCCTGGTGCTATCTTAGCCGGTAAAGCGGAACGTAAGGCACCAAAACACAGGAGCCGGGCAAACCCAACATTTTACCAAAGACAATGATTCGGAGCCGATGCATATGCATATAGGGCCAAACTCGTGACGCCGAACACTTCCTAAGGTATTCGGTCTTGGTGGTATAAACCGGGCCTAAATAATGGCCTTTGTAAGAAGCCCCTTGTGTCCAGGTACGTGCATTGTTCTGGCTTGGCCACATGCCAAGACGTCATCATCCTTCTCAACGGTGGATATGTATCAACAAGAGACAGTAAAAAAGGTTTACGCAGGGTCTTAATCTAAAAAGAATCCTTGGAGCGGGTCCCTGCTGCACGTCTGCGCCCGTGTCTCCATTGTGCCGTATCCTGGACGGGTGTAGCACGATGATCGTCTGTAAAAGAGAGGAAGTTAAGTGAAAAAGATGTCGTGCAAAAAGATAGTTTTTAAAGAAACCATGTATAATTCAAGATGATAAGAAATTGCCTTGTCTGCGTGCGTTGAGCCCCTTGTATTGACAAATAGGGGTGTGACCACTTATTCGGTATAAATAGCGGCACCGGACTTGATTAGCTGTGTCGGAGGTCTTGACGACCTATTTGGATGCTTTCACTGGTCCGGGCGCGTTTAGTGTGTGGCTGCCAAGGCAGCCGCACTCTCTTCGGCGCACAGAGATCGCTTGATATTTCCGTTCACTTAAATGATGCCACATGGACCGGGCATCTTGAGTGTGAGGGAGGCGTAGTGTGGTATTGCATTAAAGCGAGCGAAAGCTTCGCGTCCGAGCAGTGCTTGATAGCCACTTTGAAACAGAGCGATGTGGAAGGTTAAATGCTCGTGACGGAAGTTATCGGGGGAGCCGAATATAACCTGTAGTAGGAGGGAGCCTGTACAACGAGCCCATGGGCCTGCCGTTACTCCTTTAAAATTTGTGTTGGGTCTAACCCCATCCCGCGGATTGTATCCTGATATATTAAATTTAGGCTGCTGCCGCCATCCATCAAGACTTGTGTGAAGTTATATCCGCCAATTACTGGGTCTAATACCAGGGCAGCCCATCCTGCGTGTCGGATACTTGCTGAGTAATCGCGATGGTCGAAAGTGATTGGTTGAGACGACCAGTGGCAGGACTTCGCGGTGACAGGCACTTGGGTATATTTTCCTGGGAGTGCCGTGTTGTTTTTTCCCTTGATCATGTGTAACATGTTTACTGTTTTGACTTCTAGTGGAAATTTCTTTTGTTCCGCCGTGTCTTGCTTGGGAGGCTTGTCCTCGTCTTCACTTGGTGTATCCTCCCCCTTATGTACGGCGTTGAGCTTGCCAGACTTGCTTGAAGACCCAACATTCTCTGTGGGTATGATTGGCAGGTTTACCAGGGGTACTATGGATCTGACATACTTGGTCCAGAATTTTGTTGAGGCTGGACAGTTCATCCCTGGTGCCTTTAGGGGAGGCTTTTGACCTGGCCGAGAGCTTTTGAATCCGGCATTTACTGCCGTGCCCTTCATGCTGTCTTCTTTATTCCGGCGTTTGTTATAATTGTTGCGCCATGATTTCCCGTTTCCATCTCTAACTCCAGATGTACTGGGGTCGCTGGTGCTGCATCTGGCTAGCCAGATGTCCTCACCCACGCAAAAGCGGGTCATGAGGTTTGTTAATGCGGCCATCGTTCTCGGCTTATTTTGGCCGAGGTGTCTGGCGAGCCATTCGTCACGGACGCTATGCTTGAAAGCTGCCAAGGCTTCGGCGTCCGGACAGTCGACAATCTGGTTCTTTTTAGTAAGAAACCTGTTCCAAAGCTTTCGGGCTGACTCTCCGGGCTGTTGAGTTATATGACTCAAATCGTCCGCATCCGGAGGTCGGACATAAGTCCCTTGAAAATTTGCCCGAAAGGCGTCTTCGAGCTCTTCCCAACTTCCAATGGAGCTTTCGAGGAGGCCTTTGAGCCAGTGACGAGCTGGCCCTTTGAGCTTGAGGGGTAAGTACTTGATGGCGTGGAGATCAACTCCTCGAGCCATATGGATATGGAGGATGTAGTCCTCAATCCAGACCCCAGGGTCTGTTGTTCTGTCGTATGCCTCTATGTTTACGGGCTTGAATCCCTCTGGAAATTCATGGTCTAGCACCTCATCGGTGAAACATAGGGGGTGTGCGGCACCCCTGTAGCTGGGTGTACCGCGTTGTTCAGATGTTTGTTGTGTTGCATTGTATGCTGGGGCGCGCTTGCGTGGTCCATAGATGAATCTTGTTGCACCGTCCTTTGGGTGCGAGCCCTCGCATGGGTCGCGTGTTGTATTGTGAGCGGCGTTATATGCCGCTCTATGTTGGTAGAGGGGTCATCTATCCGACCAGGTGGCTGCTTTGATATTTGGTTGTGGGGGGTCTGAGGCCTCCTCATCGAATTCGGGTAGCAGCTTCCGCTTTGGGTAGCTCTTGGAGGGGCGATTGTCTCCGTACCTTGCTGTTGTGTTGAGTATTTTACTCCATCTGATTTGGAGTGTGTCTTGCGCGGCCTTGAGCCTTTGCTTCTGCTTTTTCAGACTCCTCGCGGTGGCAACAAGCCTTTTACGGGCAGTCTGCTGCTCCGGGTGCCTGTCCGGCGTTATGTCGTCCGGACCATTATCCTTGATAGGATTTGTTTGTTCGATTTGATTATCCAGATTGCCGTTGTCCGGCAGCGATTCGCCCTGCTCCAGCGCTGGGTCTGTGTGATCGCTATTTCTGTCGAGGCGGGATTTGGGGCGGCGCTTGCATCGCCGCTTTGACTGCTTTTTGAGGGAACAAGCCTTCGGTGCGTCCTTCCGCTCCTCGTCATCATCTTTTCGTGCGTCCACCATGTATACGTCATATGACGAGGTGGCGTTCCAGGGCCCAATGGGCGCTAGTTCTTCATCGTCTCCTTCATCGGCGTCCATACCGTTGATGTCTTCGGAGTCGAACTCGAGCATGTCGGTTAAATCGACGACAGTGGCTACAAAGTGGGTGGTGGGTGGGCTTTGAATTTCTTCATCGTTCGTATCCCAATCTCGCTGACCATAGTCCGGCCAGGGCTCTCCTGATAAAGAGAGAGACTTTAGTCATTTCATAATATCGCCAAAGGGCGAGTGCTGAAAGATGTCCGCGGCAGTAAACTCCATGATCGGCGCCCAATCGGATTCGATCGGCAGAGGCGCGAATGGTTCGGAGTCCAGAGAGGAGTCCGGCTCCTTCGAATCACGAGTCTCGCGGAGTGCGGGGCTGGTGTTCGGCTCGATCGCCGCTAGGATCTCAGCCCCCGAGGCGGCGTCCATCCACCCATTCTCGATCGGCGCAGTTGGCTCCGAATTAAGGGTCGAAGCCGATGTGGGTGTGGCCTTCAGGGCACTGTTAGGCGGCAGAGCTAGACCATGCTCGTCGTGGCAGTACGGCGCGCTCGGCAGTGGCTCGAATCCGTCGAACATCAAGTCCCCGCGGATGTCAGCCGTGTAGTTTAAACTTCCAAATCTGACCTAACGGCCAGGGGCATAGCTTTCAATCTGCTCCAGATGGCCAAGTGAATTGGCCCGCAGTGCAAAGCCGCCGAAGACAGAGATCTGTCCGGGGAGACAAGTTTCACCCTGGACCGCATCACTATCGATGATCGTAGGAGCCATCAAGCCTGACAGCGACGACACCGAGGAACTCTCAATGAAAGCACCAATGTCGGTGTCAAAACCGGCGGATCTCGGGTAGGGGGTCCCGAACTGTGCGTCTAGGCCGGATTGTAACAGGAGGCAAGGGACACGAAGTTTTACCCAGGTTCGGGCCCTCTCGATGGAGGTAAAACCCTACGTCCTACTTGATTAATATTGATGATATGGGTAGTACAAGAGTGGATCTACCACGAGATCAGAGAGGCTAAACCCTAGAAGCTAGCCTATGGTATGATTGTTGTTGTGTATGTTGTCCTATGGACTAAAACCCTCCGATTTATATAGACACCGAAGAGGGTTAGGGTTACACAAAGTCGGTTACAATGGTAGGAGATTTGCATATCCGTATCGCCAAGCTTGCCTTCCACGCCAAGGAAAGTCCCTTCCAGACACGGGACGAAGTCTTCAATCTTGTATCTTCATAGTCCAAGAGTCCGGCTGAAGGTATAGTCCGGCCATCCGGACACCCCCTAATCCAGCACTCCCTCAAGAGGGCTGAGCACGCCAGCGTCCACAAACACCCACCGCTTCCGGAATCCGCTCACAATCAGCGAGAGCTCGAAGTCGATCCCCGAACAGGCCGTCGCCGCCACGGCCTGGAAGCTCAATCATCCCGAGCGCTGTCAGGCATCAATCAGATGCAACAAGAAGAAATGGCGAAGCAAAGCTACGCAGGGAGCAATGCCCACCATGGCCTCGCAGACAAAGGCGAAGACAGCGAGAATGATGGACGGGGGATCCAAGTGCAGCGCGTGGACTTGGTAGTGAGAAAGCACGACGTTGAAGAAGGCAGAGAAAGGGGGAATGAAAGGGATCAAGAAGAGGTGTCTAGAGGGGGGGAGGTTAATAGACACTTAGCAAAGGAAAGTGGCAGTTTTTAACTTCTTCAAGTTAAGGTGGAGTATTAGCACATGTTTAAACATTCACAATACATATCAAGCAAGCATGAAAAGAGTATATGGGCAGTGGAAAGTAAAGCATGCAACTTTGCAAGAATGTAAAGGAATGGGTTTAGAGTTTGCAAACGCAATTGGAGACACAGTTATTTTTGGCATGGTTCTGATAGGTGGTGCTATCGTACATCCACGTTGATGGAGACTTCAACCCACGAAGGGTAACGGTTGCGCGAGTCCACGGAGGGCTCCACCCATGAAAGGTCCATAAAGAAGCAACCTTTTCTATCCCACCATTGCCATCACCCATGAAGGACTTTCCTCACTATGGTAGATATTCACGAAGTAGGCGATCTCCTTGCCCGTACAAACTCCTTGGTTCAACTCGACAATCTTGACGGAGGCTCCCAAGTGACACCTAACCAATCTAGGAGACACCACTCTCCAAAAGGTAATAGACGGTGTGTTGATAATGAACTCCTTTCTCTTGTGCTTCAAATGATGGTCTCCCCAACACTCAACTCTCTCTCATAGGATTGGATTTGGTGGAAAGATGATTTGAGTGGAAAGCAACTTGGGGAAGGCTAGAGATCAAGATTTATGTGGTTGGAATGGAATATCTTGACCTCTACACAAGTGTAGGTGGTTCTCTCTCAGAAAATGTATGATGGAAGTGTAGGCATGTTGTGATGGCTCTCTCCACGAATGAAGAGTGGGTAGAGGGGTATTTATAGCCTCCACACAAAATCTAACCGTTACACAGAATTGACCAAACTCAGTGAGACCGAATCGTGAAACTCGGTCGGACCGATTCAGTTCAAAATGTGAACATTAGGATTTTCGGTGGGACTGACATGATCAGCTCGGTGAGACCGATGTGCTAGGGTTAGGGTAAAACCTCATCTCAGTTTGACCGATTACACAAACTCGGTTGGACCGATTTGGGTAATAAGCGAAACAGAGAGTTGGCCAAGCAAACTTGATGGGACCGATTGCATATCTCGGTGAGACCGAGATAATTGCAATAGGCAACACAGAGTTTGCAAGCCCATCTTGGTGAGACTGAGATCCCATCGGTGTGACCGAATTGATTAGGGTTTGTGGCAATGGCTATGTCAAAAGAACTCGGTGGCGTCAGATGAAAGATTTCGGTGGGGCCGAGTTTGAATTTTGGTTTGGGACATATGTAGATATGAGAAAGTGGTTGAGGGCTTTGGAGCATATCACTAAGCACTTTGAGCAAGCAATCCATTCAGCAACACCTCATCCCCTTTTAATAGTATTGGCTTTGTGGGATCACGGGTTCTGGCAAAACCCTTACGGTTCGAACACTGTGGCGCACGCAAAGATCTCCCCCTACCGATCCACGTCCTAACTCGGCTAAGATCTTACGGACTAACTCGACGAACTCGCAACACAAAGGACACAACATTTATACTGGTTCGGGCCACCGTTGTGGTGTAATACCCTACTCTAGTGTGGTGGTGGTGGATTGCCTCTCAGGCTGAGGATGAACAGTACAAAGGGAAGAACAACCTCCTAATGTTGAGGTGTTCTTGTGCTTGGCGGACTTGTGTGTGTTCTGGTCTCTCTTCATCTCACCCCCTAGCTATGGTGGTGGCTGGTCCTATTTATAGAGGCCTTGGTCCTCTTCCCAAATATTGAGTGGGAAGGGGTCCCACAATTACCAATTCAAAGGGGGACAACTAGTACAAGCTATCCTGACAAAAGCAGTCTTCGCCTACCAAAGGCTCTGGTGGTGACGCTGTCTTGGGCTCCACGGTGACCTCTGTCTTGTCGTCCTTTTGGTCTTGGTCTTGTTGCACTGATATGGAAATCTTTGCTTGACGCGTCGGTACTCCACACCTGTGCCTGCTTCCTTAGTACAAGCTATCCTGACAAAAGCAGTCTTCGCGCGCTGGCGCCCACCTGGCCTTGGTCGTCATTGCTCAGGTCACTAGAACCTTGCGAGGTTTGCCTTGCCTTGAACTCTCTGCCCCTCGCAAGCCAGCCTAGTGAGGCCGCTCCTGAGGAGGTCTTGTGTTGTTCGCCCTGCGAGGTTTGGCCCCTTGCGAAGGTCTTGAATGCCTTGTTGATTAAGATGGGCCGTACAGGCCTGCTAGCAAAGCCATGCCGTGTGCCGCAGGCAGGCAAGTCTGGGGACCCCCGTTCCCAGAATGCCGATAGTAGCCCCCAGGCCCAAGGCACGCTCGGGCTTGGCTTTGAGGTGAAGCCAAAGGTCAAGTGCGGAGCATCGCGGGCCCCAATAGCCTGCGGCCTTGGTCGACGTGTGGCAGTTGATTGGATGTGGGCGTCTCCGCTTCGCCATGTTGCCTAGGCAACTGCCCGACTTGACAGTCCCTGCGACATGCAAGGAAAACCATCATTACCTGTGATTGTGGGGGTGCTGGTTGGCCTTCTCCTGGTATAAATGGGAGGGGGCAGAGCCCCCGTCGCCCGTCTTTCCTCTGCCTCTTCCGCTTCTTCTCCTTCCTAGCTCCTCTCCTTGCTTGTGCAAACATGGCGCCGATCTGGAGGTTCTCGGCCGCAGAGAAGGGCAAGGCTCCCCTTACTGAGCTCGAGCTGCTCCCACCAAAGAAGAGGAGGTCCCATCGCCGTGAGATGGTATTGAGGCCGGTGGTGTCGCGGCCTTGGTATGAAAGGCCGCCTCCTGGGTACCCGCTACCCTTATATGCTCACGTCGACAATTCCGGAGGGAGGAGAGGTGAGCGGCGCGAGGTCCAGTAAGAGCTCTTGAGGGAATCAAGAAATGAACCCCGTGGGGGTGTGTAAAGCGTCTGTAATGCCTTTTGTCAATATAGCCCTTATTATGAAGATTTGTGTGCACATATGCTGCCAAGGCTCGGCCTCCCTTCCAATCCTGCAACAGCTTGGTGCTCTACGCTGACAGGTCCCGGTCCCCAGGCAGGCTGCAGCCGTCGCTGGTATGCCAGGTCGCATGCCGTGGTCAAGGCCAGGAGGTGAGCAGCCCGAGGTCCAGTAAGAGCTCTTGAGGCGCGATGCTCAAGAGGTCCCCTTTAGCGCGCAAGCAGCTGTCTTAGGATGGGAAAGGAAGAAAATGTTGCCGCAGCAGGGCAGCGAAGGGAGTGAGCGAGGGTCTCGTGCCGTAGCGACTAGTGGATCCAGAGCGAGAACTTATCTTGGCTGTCCAGGGCTGGCTCCTTGAGTCATGCCAAAATCGTACGTCGGCCACTGTAGTGTAGCTTGGTCAGGTCCGTGCGGGTCTCCCCCTCCCATCCATGTTCTTCTTGGTGCTCTGCATCCTTAGGTCCCGGCCCTCGAGCAAGCTCAGCCACTGCTGGTATGCCAGGTCGCGTGCCATGGTCAAGGCCAGGGGGTGAGGGCTGGAGAACCAGTAAGAACTCCTGAGGTGCGATGCTCAGGAGCCCCCCTTTAACGCGCAAGCGAATCACATGAGAGAAGTGGGAGAGTCCGCGGTACCGCCTGCGGCCCTCAGGAAGTTCCTGCAAGTTAGCGCGAGGAAGGGCACCGGTCGCCGTGGTGATTGCTGATTCGCTTCTGGTGCGTGATAGGGGATCCCTACTGCGGAGAGCCCCAGGGGCGTGCCCAGCCCCTCCTTGACATGTGGCTTGCACGGCAGGGCTAGATGAGGTGTGTCTAGGCACTCGTGAGTTAGCGCGGGACTCACGATGCCCTACCTCAAGGCGGGTTGCACCTAGTCTTGGTTCTTGTTCGCTATCTTGGTCTTGTGAGGTGTTTAGACAACCTACGCCGAATGAATCTCCTGAGGTCATCGCGTGAAAAAGCCAAGCACCAACGGCCCCAGGAGGTGACGTGAACGAGGCCGGCCCGCCAGACAGAGCTCAGCCGCTGGATTTATCGAGGCTGCAGGGACGGGCCCGAGCACAGATGTCGTGCTTAACTTACTCACGCGAAGGGTCCTGAAGAAAGACGGCTGGTGCGCGGCTCCCATGGTGGGAGACAATCAAGCAAGTGATAGTCATAGATAGATTAAGCATGAAAGGCAACCTAGCTCAGGTAAATGCAGGGAAGATGCATGCCACTTGGTCAGGCCCAAGCGGCTTGGGGATGATGCAGCCCGAGGGGCGCCCCCAACAAGGTAAGCTAAAGACATTTAAAGGGATACATGCCACAGGGACGGACCCACGCGGCATGGGAATGATGCAGCCCTGGGGGCGCTCCTAGCTGAATGAACTTGGAAAATCTCACCTGGTTCTGTTGATGAAGGAGAGTTGGGGTAGCTGAAGGTATGTGGAGAAGGGGCTACTCCTCATGAGCCACCAGGGCCCTAAGCCTCGGGAGGCTCTGGGGGTCCAGGGGGTTCCTTGAGGACCGTCTTCATCTCCGTCAGCACAGCGTGGTGCCTGGCCTCCTGAGCTGCCAGGATGATCCGCAGGTTGCGCTGATAGGCAGTCGCCATGCTCAGCAGGCCAAAAGGCATGCGAACGTAGCTGTGAGGTGGGCCCTCACAACATGCCACGTGCGAAGGCCAGAAAATCTCCTGAGAGGCGGCCCGGTTGAGCCCTGGGACATCGATGAAGATGTGCAGCCCGGAATCCTCGCCTGGATGGGGAGCTGCGCCTGGGGAGCGGTGGCCGTCGCGCATGGCCCTTGCGTCTTGCAGTTCCTGAGTGGTCTTGGTGATGAACTCCTGAACGGTGGGCACTCCTTGCCCTCTGTTCTCCTGAGGGAAATGTGTCGCGAAGCAGACCTCCAAGTGGTGCCCAAGCGCCTCTCTTGTGATGTTGGCAAAGTCTGAGGCCCTCCAGAAGAGAGCCCCTGAGCCCTGCTCGAGATGGGCGCTAGGCGCGCTTTCCTATGCGATGGAGGGAGGTGCCCCATGCGCGGGCGCCGATCCTGACGAGGCGCCGCTTGCCTGAGGCCCTTCGTGGCGCAACTGCTTCTTCTTCTTGGGGGTGGCCTTAGGAGGGCGCTCACCCTGGCAGTCGGGGTCGTCGATTGCTGCAGATTGGAAGGCATGCTCGAGGGAGCACACCGCGTCTCCTTACTCGCATGGGACTGTGATGATTCCTCCGCTTCCCAGCATCTTGAGGACATTGTAGCCGTGATGGGTCACTGCCATGAACTTGGCCAGGGCTGGATACCTGAGGATGGCATTGTATGGCAGGAGGATGTAGGCGACGTCGAAGTCGATGAGTTCGGTGTGGTAGTTGTTGCATTCTCCGAAGGTAACGGGGAGGCGGACCTGCCCGATCGGGGTAGTAGAGCCGTCGTTCACTCCTGAGAAAGGCTTGGTAGGCTGAAGCTGGTCATATGGCACTTGAAGGTTGTCGAACGTGTCGACGGACAGGACATTGAGCCCTGCACCGCCGTTGATGAGGGTCTTGGTAACTTGCATGTTGCTGATGACTGGTGAACAAAGCATTGGGAGGACGCCTGCAGTAGCTGCACACTTGAGCTGATCTACCGAGCTGAATGTGATGGGGCACATGGACCATCTCAGCGGGCGTGTGGCCTTGAGCTTGGGGAGGACTGCATTCATTTCACGTGCAAACTATTTGAAGATACGCTGCAAGGCTGGGGCTTGAGCTCCGCCCAAGATGCAGGCGATAGCGTGCGGCTCCTGGAAGCCCCTAGCCCCCTCGTCTTGGTGGTGTCGTCATTCCTTTTGGGTGGTGGCGGAAGTGGAGGAAGGCCATTGTTGCCTTGAGGACGATCCTCACGAGGCTGGTCCCTCTAGGTGCCCTCGCGAGGCTGATCCTGCCAGCGGTCCTCACGAGGCCGGACGTGCCACTCCTGGCACGGGCCATGGTCGTCCCAGCATCCGCCACCACGTCCTCCTCCTCGGCCGTAGCCCCTGTCGATGCGCTCGGGGCATCGACGGAAGTGTCCTTCTCAAATGGCTCTGAGCTCTTGACAGTCGCTGGTGTTGTGGGTATGCATGTTATGGAAGGCACAGAACGTGCGGGTGCCCTTGGACGACTCGGGGAGATCTCGGCCGCGCTTGGTGTTTGGCTCCGCCGCAAGCACGGCCACTCCTTTGCGCTTCACGTCCTTAGCCTTGGTCTTCTTCTCCTCTGGGTCCACAGCAGGGAGCTCGAGGAGGGAGAGGCGCCCCTGCTTGGCTCTTGCTCACTTGGTCGCCAGGTTGAACAACTCCAGGGACATGCACAGCTCCTCGTGGATGACGAGCTCCTCCTTCATCTTGACGTCGCAGACGCCGTCGGAGAACGCTGAGATGATGGCCTCGACGGCCACCTTGGGGATCTTGATTCGCGCGCTGTTGAAGCGCTGGATGTACTTCTGCAGTGTCTCTCCTAGTTGTTTGCTTGATGCGGCGCAGGTCACCCACGACCGGGGGGCAGTCGTGAGTGCCCTGGAAGTTGGCGATGAAGTGGTTGCGCATAACGTCCCAGGAGGAGATCGAGCCTGGAGGCAGGTTCCGGAGCCATGAGCAGGCGCCATCCTTGAGGGCCATGGGAAACCAGTTTGCCATGACCTTCTCGTCGCCATTCGCCGCCTCGATGCTCAGCTCGTAGAGCTACAGGAACTCTGCGGGTTCAGGGGTGCCGTCGTAGCGACGAGGCAGATCTGGCTTGAACTTGCCTGGCCAGGCGACACTACATAGCTCGGGGGTGAAGGCGCGACAGCCGGCCGTGGTCACCGGGTCTGCCTTGCAGGTGGAACTTGGTCTTGGCTCCCGTGTTCCGCTATGGCAGGCGGCGCGGGTGATGGAGTCCTAGATTAGGGGGTCCTCGGACAACCGGACTATATCCCTTGGCTGGACTATTGAACTATGAAGATACAAGATTGAAGAATTCATCCCATGTCCGGATGGGACTCTCCTTTGCGTGGAAGGCAAGCTTGACAATACGGATATGTAGATCTCCTCCCCTATAACCGACTCTATGTAACCCTAGCCCCTCCGGTGTATATATAAACCGGAGGGTTTTAGTCCGTAGGACAACAACAATCATACCATAGGCTAGCTTCTAGGGTTTAGCCTCTCCGATCTCGTGGTAGATCAACTCTTGTAATACTCATATCATCAAGATCAATCAAGAAGGAAGTAGGGTATTACGTCCATCGAGAGGGCCCGAACCTGGGTAAACATTGTGTCCCCCGCCTCCTGTTACCTTCCGCCTTAGACGCACAGTTCGGGACCCCGTACCCGAGATCCACCAGTTTTGACACCGACATTGTTGCTTTCATTGAGAGTTCCACTGTGTCGTCATCATAAGGCTTGATGGCTCCTTCCATCATCAGCAACGATGCGATCCAGGGTGAGGTTTTCCTCCCCGGACAGATCTTCATATTCGGTGGCTTTGTACTGCGGGCCAACTCGCTTGGCCATCTGGAGCAGATCGAGAGCTACGCCCCTGGCAATCAGGTCAGGTTTGGAAGTTTGAACTATACTGCCAACATCCGCGGAGACTTGATCTTAGACGGATTCGAGTCTGCGTCAGGTGCACCACGCAGTCGCGATGGGCATGACTTAGCTCTACCACCGGACAGTGTTCGGGAGATCACACCTGTGGCGACTCCGGCCCTTGATCCGGAGCAGATCGCGCCGTCCGAGGACGGGTAGATGGACCCCGCCCCGGAGGCCGCACACTCAGCACCGATAGAGTCGAATATTGACTTCACCTCCTACGAGACCTGTGTTACCGGACCTTTGGATTCGTCCCCGGCCACGGTCTCCGAACCGCCTGCGTCCGTACCTATCAAATCTGATTGGGCGCCGATCAAGGAGTTTTCCTCCATGGATATCTTTCAGCACTCGCCCTTGGGCGATGTGCTAAATTCATTAAGGTCTCTCTCCTTGCCAGGAGGCCCTTGGACGAACTGTGCTCGGCTCGAGTGGGAAGCGGACGACGAAGAAATCCGTTCCCCACCCACCACACACTTAATATCCACTGTCAACGACTTCACTGACATGCTTGATTTCGGCTCCGAAGACAACGACAGTATGGACGACGATGCAGGAGACGAACAGGAACCACCGCCCGCAGGGCGCTGGACTGCCACTTCATCACATGATATATACATGGTGGATACACCCAAATAAAACGATGATGAGGAACGGGAGGAAGCAGCGAAGGACAATTCCCTCGAGAAGCAACCAAAGCGATGGCGTAAGCGCCGCTCCAAATCCCGCCCCGGCAAGAATAGCGATAACTGTGCAAGAAAGAGTAACACCCCGCTCGACCCCCAAGGAGACAATGACCACATGAACCTAGCGGTGGAGCACGGTGAACCAACGGACGGCGAACATAGTACAGAGCCGCTGTCCGGTCACGACGACCCTGAGGGTAAAACTCATCAACCTGTCTCCGAAGACATGAATAGTCCAGACGACGATGCACACATCATCCCTGAAAGTCACTTGGAACAAGAGAACCTTCATAAAAGGCTCATTGAACTGCGCGGAGCCTGAAGAAGCAGAAGCAAAGGCTTAAGACCGCGCAGAATACGCTCAACAGCAGATGGAGTAAAGTGCTTGAAACGGAAGAAAAGCACGGTGGTAACTCCCACACAAAAAGCTATCCAAAGCGCAAGTTGTTGCCTGAATTCGACGACGAGGCCTTAGAGCCCACTCAGCAGGAAAATAAAACGGCCAATCAACTGGACTGGCCACCATGTGGTCGCGACAGGGCGGCTAACGATGACGTACACAAGTCAGCACACGACCTACGTGAGGACCTACACAAAAAGCCGGTTTGACCAGGTCCATTTACGGACCTAGGAAGCGCGCTCCGGCACAGAATCATCGCCGCCCAAGTGACTATATTGTCGGTGTTCTGGGAACAGGGGTCCCCAGACTTGCCTGCCTGCGTCCTGTGGAGTGGCTCAAGTGGGGGCCCAGCGCGGCCCATCTTCATCAGCTCAAGCTCAAGACCCTCGCGAGGGGCCAAGCCTCGTGGGGCGGACGACAGGAAGCTTCCTGTGACACTCCCAAAATTTTCAATGGATTTTCATCAAAAACTTTGTTGATTTTTTTAGAGGGCATTTAAAATTCCTTTTTCCAAAAATCCTTCCTCTTAAAACTTCCTTTTCTTTGGCAAGGATTTTTTTTAAACTATGGTGTTTGATCTTTTGAAACCTCTTCTCTGTTGGTTCCCTCTCAAATTATTTTTGGAGTTTAATCTTTTTCTTTTAAAAAGTAACTCTATGAAAATTTGGGATTTTCATATCTTGGAAACCACCCATGACTGTGTATTTTTGCCCATCTGGTAAAACCCCTCCAAAAACCTCCCCTCCTCCTTGTAATCAACCTAAGTTCTCTGTCCCAACTCATCCAAGCAAGTTTTCGATTTTATTCTAATTATTTTTCCCTCAAAATCATTTCTGAAGATTATTTGGAGCCTGAGTGTTTTTCAAAGCAAGTACCCTTTTGCTTTTGAGTTTTTACCTCAAACCAACTCTCCTGGATAGTCCTTTGAACCCACAACCCAGAACCATCTTGATCCACTCCTCCCCTTTTCAAAATTTTCAAAATTCAGTCTCTGCAAGTTTGGACCAGATTTGCCAAATTTGGTGAAATTCATATCTACACGTCTCCAAAAATTCCACCAAAATTCAGGCAGCCTACTTGAGCAATGAGAAGCCACTCCACCAAAAATCAGCTCAGGGAAAAATCCCCAGAGGCCAAAAACATTCTGTCGAACACCTGAGCTGCACTGTTCCTTTGCAAATTCAGAAAGTTCAGATTTCAGTGTTGTTTTTCGTCCGTCAGCTTCACTCACGCGTCGACAGTGCGCTTGGCGCGTTGCGCGCGGCCTCTTCTCCCTGTCCAGCACCCCGCACGCGCGCTTGGCGTCTTCCCGGGGTCGGTGGCACCCCTGGCCGCCCGCGCCGGCGTGTCTTGTGGCGGCCGAAACCCCGTTACAGCCGACAGGGGACAAGAACGGCGGCTCAACGCCATTCCGCGCCGCCCATTGCCCCTCTGCTCTCCGCGTGGCCTCATGCGTGCCAGCGCACGCCCGTGGCATCGCCACCGTGGCCGGCAAGCACGGGACGCGCTCCCTGCCGCCGACGGGCCCGCGCCGCCCCGTTCTGTCGAACTCACCCCAAAGCACCAAACTCCAGCTCGATTAGCACCAAAACGGAACCGTGGACCTCCACGATGACACACAACGTCCTAATTACCCCGACCAAGCCCTGCGCCGCCGTAATCGTCACCGGAGACCCCCGTTCACGGCCACCGCCTCGGACTGCCTATATAAAGGGCTCCCGAGCTCACCCTCGTGCACGCATCATCACCACACCTCACCAAGGCTCTGCCAAGCCACCCGGAGGACCTCGAGGAGGTCTCCTTCCCCAACTCCGGCCGCCCCGATCCGCCTCGGCCTCCACCACGATTCGCTCCGATGAGGCCACCTCCGGCGCCCAAACCTCGTCCGTAGCCCTCTCTTGCACCAGTACTCTAACCCCCACCTCAATTTAATCTTTGCAGCCCTCTCCAACGAGCTCCATCCACGCCCGAACCACCGTCCGCCGGAGTTGAGACCGCCGTCGACGTGGTGCTCACCGGCGATCAGCACCACCACCACCGTTGCGGAAGGACACGGTGAGCACATTGGTAACCTCCGATCCCCCTGCCTCGCCGTGGACCGCCGCCGGCGACCACCGCAGCTCTCGGGCGCCGACGAGCCTCGTCCCTCCCATTTGAAAATTTAAACATGACAAGTGGGACCCGCTGTCAGCCTCTCTGTCCTTTCTAAACGAAGCGTTATCTGAAAACGCCTTCTGCCAAATGCGCTTTCCCTCTGGGCTGGCGTATTCAATACTGGAACGTTTTCTGTTTTTATGAGCTAGCCCCTGGGAACTTTCTGTTTCATTACAGATGAGTCCCTGGACAAAAACCTTTATAACTTTTAAACAGAATAATATTTTTGATTGATTCTTTTTCTGTTCTCTTCAGATTTTTGTCTAGTTTTTTATCATATTTATTTGAAATTTTTTTGGAATACTTTTTGTGCACCTCACGGTATTTACGATAGCACATATATTTTCTTTATACCGTAGATACCGAAGGAGGTGACGGGACCGCAAACTTCACCGAGCTAGGCTCCGACTACTCCGAACCAGGCAAGCATGTTTGAACTTTTGATATGATGAGTGTCTTGGCATGTTTTGCATTTAGTTAGTCTCATGGCAAGTTGATGAGCATACCGATGAACGTTATTTTCATGCATTGATGAGTTAAGTGAGTTCGATGATCCATAAGTGGATGGATGTGAATATGAATGGCCATGTGTTGGCATGAGGATGGGTGAGATGGCAGTGTTGTAGCATGCCAGTCTTATGCCAGACTATGTGACTGCAGTGTCAAACCGTATCGGTCCAGTTCCTCCCATTTCCTCCCCTGTACTACCACATGTTTTCCGCAAGGAATATGGCTTAGTAAGTTGCAAACCGCTTTCCTGGTACACACCAAAAGGAGAGGCCGGGATGATGGTTCCATGGCCCTGGATTAAAGCCAGTCATCCGGTCAGGGGGCATGGGTGTTTCTGGTTGGGACCGAGAGGGGGGCACCCCTTAGAGCGCGCATATATAAATTTGATCCCATGCTATTCGAGATTGTGATCTCCCCGTCTCAAAAGTTTTTCTTGGACGATGTCTAGGGTGATTCCTAGCATCGAGAGGTATGATGGGTGTGTACTGGTCAGCTGTGTTTCTTCCGAAATACCGTAAACGGAACTAGTCCTTCGTGACTACGGAAATTCGTTGGTTGTGGGAAATTTTTGTACAAACTCTGCAGAGTCATATATTTCCTTGAATCATCTATTCTATGTCCAAGTTCAGTATCATCTTATCCTGACAAGTGACAGTTTTGATGACAGAGACTCTGGTGAATCGCATGAGTGCTAATTCCGGTTAAATGATTACTCCTGTGGATGGACTAACCCGTTTATCTTCATAAATTGAATGTTGATTATGAGTATTATTTACTTGTGAATAAAAGCCCCTTCTGTGATGTCGCTCAGACGTCCGACTGTGGCATTTCTTTTAAAGCCCTTTCTGTGATGTCGCTCAGACGTCCGACTGTGGCATTTCTTTTAAAGCCCTTTCTGTGATGTCGCTCAGACGTCCGACTGTGGCATTTCTTTTAAAGCCCTTTCTGTGATGTCGCTCAGACGTCCGACTGTGGCATTTCTTTTAAAAGCCCTTTCTGTGATGTCGCTCAGACGTCCGACTGTGGCATTTCTTTTAAAGCCCTTTCTGTGATGTCGCTCAGACGTCCAACTGTGGCATTTCTTTTAAAAGCCCTTTCGGTGATGTCGCTCAGACGTCCGACTGTGGCATTTCTTTTAAAAGCCCTTTCTGTGGTGTCGCTCAGACGTCCGACTGTGGCATTTCTTTTAAAGCCCTTTCTGTGATGTCGCTAAGACGCCCGACTGTGGCATCATTTCCTTATATTTATTTGTCCACCCTTTGAGGCGTCGCTTCAGACACCCGATCGGTTTTTATTTATGTTGCTGGGATTTCAGGCGGACTATCGCCGTTTCCCTTTTCCTTACTTCGTTATGCCAATTTTTGAATGTACATTTGTGAATTAATCGTGACGCATTCATGCATGCATTTGTTATATCTTACGTCCGAACTGTCTTGCGAGTACTTTCAAAGTACTCACTGGCTTGTTGATTTGGCCAGATGCTGACGAAGGCGATCTCATGGATGAAGAGTTCGATAGCGAGTCCGATGCCTAGAGGAATCCCAGTCAGTCTCGTGCGACCTTGGATTTGGTCACTGTATTATATCCGCTTCCGCTACCAAATAAATTCATCGAGTCTCACCTCGACGCTCGATGAGATGCCAATTTTAGAGTCATGTATCCCACTCCCCGCTGTGTTTTTCCACCACCGCCCTATCCTCGAGTCAGTAGTATGCCTCCACACCACTGTGTCATGTCCGCCATTATGTATAATTATTGGCGTGCTTGTAATAATTTGGTTGAGCTGCCGTAGCTCGACCCTGTAATATATTTTATGCTACTGGCTTATTGTATCAAGAATTTGTCTACCGGTAAGGAGAATTTTTCTCAGACTGGACTCAAAAGATTGGTTTCTCAATAAATATTTTATTGGAAAACCGGTCGTGACACTTCCTCAGAGGCGGCCTCATCAGGCAGGCTCGCAAGGAGGCGGAGAGATCAATGCAAGGGTACCTCGCGAGGATCCCATGATGCAAGCCATGACGATCAAGGCCAGGCGGGCGCCAGGTGGGCGCCGGCCTGGACAGGGTCCTTGTTTCCCCTTTGGTGCAAAGGGGGCAAGCACAGGCCAAGGCATCAGGCAAAGATTGCCATTCCGGTGCAACGAGACCAAGACCAGCAGAGCGGCAGGACGGAGGTCACCGTGGAGCCCAAGACGGTGTCATCACCAGTGCTTTTGGCAGCCGAAGACCACCTTTGGTAAGGATAACCTGTACTAGATGTTCCCCTTCAAAATGGCCAATTGTTGGCGCCCTTCCTGCTCAATTATTCGAGGAGAGGCCCAGGGCCTCTATAAATAGAGCTAGCCTCCACAAAGGAAGGGGGGACACCCAAAAAAAAGAGAGGCGACGGAACTCACCCTAGCAGTTCATCGCACCAGCTCAAGAACACCTCTCGCGAGGCTGTTCTTCCCTTGTACTATATATCATCAGCCCCTGAGGCAATCCACCACACCACACACTCGAGTATGGCATTATACCACAATGGTGGCCCGAACCAGTATAAACCTCGTGTCTCTTGTGTGGTTCATCATTTTCATCTTAGTTTGCACGAGAGGATCGGACGTAGATCGATAGGGGAGAGATCTCCGCGCGCACCCCAGTGTTCGAACCTCAAGGGTCTGCCGGAACCCAAAATCCGACATTTGGCGCGCCAGGTAGGGGTGCGCCGGAATCTTTCTTCCGCTGTTTGCGTGTGATCTTCCGTCGTGTCCATGGCTGACGCTCATCGGGCTCACGCCGAGCGCTGGGCTGCTCGCGCCACTCGCGTCGCCCAGACGGCGCCCGTCGACGGCCCCCCACGTTGTTCCCCATCGCCCGCCGCCACCGGCCCGGCGGGGAACGAGCAGCAGGCCCCGTCCCAGCATCCCTCGGTGCGGCGGGATGGCCGCACCGCTACCCCGTCGTTGACTCCAGGTGGCTCGTCGTCCCACGTCTGTCATGCACCCATGGATGCGCACGCCTCATTGCTCTTGGCGCGGGAGCTCCTGCACTATTGCCCCGTCGACGACCTCTACGAGGACTGGCTCGCCTGCATCACCGAGCTCATCAGTGCCGCAGGGGGCTCCCCCTTGCGGTCCCTCTCGCTGCTTCACCCTCCATCCCGTGCAGGGGGCGAGGATCAGGAGGCGCCTCCGTCGCCTCCTCCCCAAGAAGGTGCCTTGGCTCCAAGGCGCGCAGCCCCAGGGCGGGACCCTCCACGTCCGGCGCCTGCGCAGCAAGAAGGGAGCTGCCAAGAGATCCCACATCCCCGGGAAGGTGCTCGCGTGCTCCCAGCGCCGGCATGCCAAGATCGCGCCCCAGCGCCCCCACGGCGAGACCCCACACTGCTCCCAGTGGCGGCGCGTGGTGACCCGCAAGAACAAGTCCAGCACCAGCAAAGGGCGCCAGTGGCCACGGTGGGCTGCCTCGCCTTCACCCCCGAGCTGCGCGGCGTCACATGGCCAGGTAAGTTCAAGCCTGACCTCCCTCCCCGCTACGATGGCACAGCGGACCCTGCGGAGTTCCTGCAGCTCTATGAGCTCGGCATCGTAGCCGCCAACGGAGACAAAAAGGTCATGGCGAATTGGTTCCCCATGGCTCTCAAGGACGGCGCCTGCACCTGGCTCCTGAACCTGGCTCCCGGCACGATCTCCTCCCGGAGCGAGATGCGCACCCGCTTCATCGCCAACTTCCAGGGCAGACGCGACCGGCCCCCGGCCGTGAGCGACCTGCGCCGCATCAAGCAATAGCCAGGAGAAACCCTGCAGAAGTACATCCAGCGCTTCAACTACGCTCGCCTCAAGATCCCCAAGGTGACTGAAGAAGCTATCATCTCAGCCTTCTCCGACGGCGTGCGCGACGTGAAGATGAAGGAAGAGCTAGCAATCCATGAAGACCTGTGCACATCCCTGGAGCTGTTCAACTTGGCGACCAAGTGTGCCCGGGCTAAGGAAGGGTGTCTCTCCCTCCTCGAGCTCCCGGCAGCCGACCCAGAAGAAAAGAAGCCCAAGGCCAAAGATGTGAAGCGCAAGGGGGCTGCCATGCTAGCAGCGGAACCAGACACCAAGCGAGGCAGGGACCAGCCCGAGTCATCCAAGGGCGGACGGTACTGCGTGTACCACGACCTCCACACCCACAACACCAATGAATGTCAAGAGCTCAGAGCTGTGCGAGATGGGCGAATCGGCCGACGCCCAGAGCGCAACGACAGGGGCTATGGCCGAGGAGGAGGAAGAGGTGGCGGACGATGGGAAGACCGTGGCCTTCGCCAAGGATGGCGTGACCGCCCTCATGAGGACCACTGGCAGGACCATCCTCGCGAGGGAGGCTGTAGGGACCAGCCTCGTGAGGGCCACCCGCACGGCAACGCGGGCCTCCCTCCTCTACCGGCTCCACCAAGGAGGAACGAAGACCAACACCAAGATGATGGGGTTGGGGGCTTCCAAGAGCGTGTGCAATTGCTTGCATCTTGGGTGGCATCTTCAAGCAGTTTGCTCGCGAGGTGAATGCAGTCCTTCCCAAGCTTGAGGCCACGCGCCCTCTCAGGTGGTCTTCGTGCACGATCACATTCAGTTCCGCGGACCAGGTCAAGTGTGTGGCAACAGCCGGAGTCCTCCCGATGCTTTGCTCCCTAGTCATCCGCAACGTGCAGGTCACCAGGACCCTTGTCGATGGCGGAGCAGGACTCAACGTCCTGTCCGTCAAGACGTTCGACAATCTCCAAGTGCCGTACGACCAGCTTCAGCCGACCAAGCCTTTCTCAGGAGTCACCGATGGTTCCACTGTTCCAATTGGGCAGGTTCGCCTTCCGGTCACCTTCGGGCAAACGCAACAACTACCGCACCGAGCTCATCGACTTCGACGTCGCTCACATCCGCCTGCCGTACAACACCATCCTTGCGTACCCAGCCCTAGCCAAGTTTATGGCAGCAACTCACCCGGCGTACAACCTCATGAAGATGCCTGTGAGCAGCGGTGTCCTCACTGTGTCAGGAGACACAAGGGATGCGCTGCAGGTGCTCCAGCTTGTTTTTAGGGTGGCCGCGGTGGCGCAGCCCACTGGCACCAATGCCCTTGAGCCCAAGGGGGCTGCGCCGGCTAAAAAGAAGCAGCTGTTCACCCAAGACAAGGCAGAAACCAAGCAGGTACCAGTCGACGAGGACAGGTCCGCTAGCGCCACCTTCACCATAGGGGCCAACCTCGAGCCCGAGCAAGAGAAAGCCCTGATCGGTTTCCTGCGTGCGAACAAGAAGGTGTTTGCATGGGAACCTGATCAGTTAGCAGGGGTCCCAAGGGGAGTGATTGAGCATCACCTCAATGTGTGCCCCAATGTGCGCCCCGTGAAGCAGAAGGCAAGGCGGCAGTCTATTGAGAAACAAGCTTTCATCATTCAAGAGACCCGGAAGCTAGAGGCGGCAGGAGTTATCCGCAAGGTCCGCTACCCTGATTGGCTGGCTAATCCGGTCGTTGTGCCGAAAAAGGGAGGAAAAGAGCGCATGTGCGTCGACTTCACCAACCTCAACAAGGCCTGCCCGCAGGATCCATTTCCGCTCCCCCGCATTGACCAGATAGTCGACTCCACCGCAGAGTGTGACCTATTGTGCTTCCTAGATGCCTTCTCGGGCTATCACCAGATCGAGATGGCGGTAGAAGACGTGGAGAAGACGGCCTTCCTGACCCCGTGTGGAGTGTACTGCTATACGTGCATGCCGTTTGGGTTGCGCAACGCAGGCGCGACCTTTCAGTGGCCGATGCACATCGCCTTAGGCCGGCAGCTCGGGAGGAACGCAGAAGCTTACATCGATGACATTGTGGTGAAGTCTCGTGAGGCAAGGACCCTGATACAAGACCTGGAAGAAACCTTCACGAACCTCAACGAAGTGTACCTACGGCTCAACCCGGAGAAGTGTGTGTTTGGAGTCCCCTCAGGAAAGCTCCTGGGTTTCCTCGTATCTCACAGGGGCATCGAGGCCAACCCAGAGAAGGTCAAGGCAGTCGAAGACATGAGCCCGCCAAGGACCCTTAGAGAAATGCAGAAGCTCACTGGGCGTGTAACTGCGCTGGGGCGTTTCATCTCCAAGCTGGGGGAACGAGCGCTGTCCTTCTTCAAGCTGATGAAGAAAAAGGGCCCCTTCGAATGGACTGAAGAGGCCGACAAGGCATTCCAAGACCTCAAGAGGTACCTTACAAGTCGACCAGTAATGGTAGCTCCGCGTCCTCGGGAGCCCCTGGTGCTCTACCTTGCGGCCACCCCCTACTCCGCCAGCGCAGCCCTGGTAGCGGTCAGGGAGGAGCGCTGTGTCAAGGCCGCATCAACCGTCCGAACTGAAGTGAAGCAGAGCCAGGAGGGCCTCACAAAGGCCGCAACTGCAGCCGGAAAGGAACAATCGCGGCAGGAGAACGCACCCGGAGCAGGAGAGGCCCCTTCAGGCAACCAAGCACTGGGAGCTCCGTCGTCTCAAGAGACGCCTCGACCTCTGGAGGACGCAAGCAGTGCCATCACCCTCAACCTCGTCGAGCACCCCGTGTATTTCATGAGCACAGTGCTACGGGACGCGAGGGCACGGTACCCCATGCCTCAAAAGCTCCTCCTCGTGCTATTGGTGGCCTCACGCAAGCTGCGGCACTACTTCCAAGGCCACCCCATCAAGGTCGTCTCGGCATACCCCTTGGAGAGGGTACTCAGGAGCCCCAACTCAGCTGGAAGGGTTGCTGAATGGAACATCGAGCTACATGCATTTCAGCTAGAATTCAGTACGACCAGAGTCATTAAGGGAGCCGCGCTAGCGGATTTCGTGGCAGAATGGGCAGAAGCGCCGGGTCTTGAGGCAGGCGAAGACCGATCACTTTCCCCGGGAAGTGAAGCATTGGATGGCTGGGTCATGTACTTTGATGGGGCATTCTCCCGACACGGTGCGGGAGCTGGCGCAGTGCTCGTATCCCCTACCTAGGACAAACTCTACTACGCCGTGCAACTTTGCTTCCAGCACGGAGAAAAGGTCTCCAACACCATAGCGGAGTACGAAGGCCTAATAGCAGGCTTGAAGGCCGCAGCTGCCTTAGGGGTGAAGCGCCTCATCATCAAGGGCAATTCGCAGCTCCTCGTCAACTTCTCCAACAAGATATATGAGCCAAAGGACGAGCACATGGAAGCCTACCTCGCTGAGGTCTGCAAGATGGAGAAATAGTTCTGGGGACTGGAGTTGCAGCATGTGCCTCGCGGCACCAATCAGGAGGCTGACGACATTGCCAAGAGGGCATCTAGGCGGCTTCCTCAGGAGCCCGGCGTCTTTGAGGAGCAGCTCTTCAAACCCTCGGCAGTGCCATCGCTGTCGAGCACGGCATAACCAAGGGAGGAGCTCCCTCAGCCACCTACCTCAGGAGCCCCGGTCTGCGGCCCAGCTTCAGGGGCACACCTGCTCCTGGCGTTAGAGCCTCAGGAAGGGTGTTGGATCCCGGAGCTCAAGAACTACCTAATGCAAGGGACTCTGCCGGAGAATGAGGAGGAGGCGGAGCGTGTGGTGCGGCAGGCCACGGCTTATTGCATCCAGGATGGCGAGCTCTACAGGAAGCGACCAAATGACATGTCCCTACGCTGCATCTCTCGAGAGCAAGGGAAGGAGCTACTAGCGGACATACACGGCAGAGACTGCGGGCACCACTCGTCATCACGGACCCTCGTCGGCAAGGTGTTCCGTAGTGGATTCTATTGGCCCACAGCACTCAACGACGCCGTTGAGCTTGTGAAGGCTTGCGAGGCCTGCCAGTTTCATGCTAAGCAGATCCATCAGCCCGCGGGGGGGTCGACAGACTATACCCCTCGCATGGCAGTTTGCAGTTTGGGGGCTCGACATTCTGGTCCCGTTTCCTCGGGCGCCAGGGGGCTATCGCTACCTCTACGTCGTCGTGGACAAATTCACCAAGTGGGCTGAGGTAGAAGCCGTCCGCACAATCCCGACAGGCTCAGCGGTCAAATTCATCAAGGGCCTCGTGAGCTGATTTGGGGTTCCCAACCGCATCATCACCGACAACGGTTCACAATTCACCAGTAATCTCTTCAAAACGTACCGTGCTAACCTTGGAACGCAGATATGCTACGCTTTGGTAGCACACCCCCGGAGGAACGGCTAGGCCGAGCGGGCCAACGCGGAGGCCCTGAGGGGCCTCAAAGCCAGGACCTTCAAGAAGAAGCTGGAGGCCCGCGGCAGGGGCTGGTATGACGAGCTCGAGTCCGTGCTATGGTCAATCCGCACAACTGCGACCAAACCGACTGGCGACACCCCGTTCTTCCTCGTCTACGGAGCAGAGGCTGTCCTCCCTCACGAGGTTAGGTGTCGCTCCGCACGGGTCCTGGCGTTCGACAAGACGCAGCAAGATGCCATGCGGGGGACGGATCTCGTGCTGGGGGAGGAACGCCGTCGGTAAGCTGCACTGCGAGTGGCAAGGTACCAACAGGCGCTACGACGATACCACTGCCGCAACATCCGCCCCAGGACCCTTGAGGTAGGGGATCTCGTGCTCAGACGGGTTCTCTCCAGGAGGGGCTGCACAAGCTCTCTCCCATGTGGGAGGGCCCATTCAAGGTTGTTCATGTTTCCAGGCCTGACTCCATGCGCTTGGAGACCCCGGAGGCAGTACCCATCCAAAACGCATGGAACATTCAACATCTCCGGAGGTTCTACCCCTGAGCGAGGCCCAGCGCCAAGGAAAGGCCCGGTGCATGTGAAGAAGGCGAATGCCTGTGAAGCTGCGTTTTGGAAAAGGCCCGGTGCCTGTGAAGAAGGCGAATGCCTGTGAAGCTGCATTTTGGAAAAGGCCCGGTGCCTCTGAAGAAGGCGAATGCCTGTGAAGTTGCGTTTTGGAAAAGGCCCGGTGCCTATGAAGAAGGACAATGCCTATGAAGCTGCGTTTTGGAAAAGGCCCGGTGCCTGTGAAGAAGGCAAATGCCTGTGAAGCTGCGTTTTGGAAAAGGCCTGGTGCCCGTGAAGAAGGCAAATGCCTGTGAAGCTGCCGCGTTTCAAGAAAGGCCCGGTGCCTGTGAAGAAGGCCAATGCCTGTGAAGCTCGCCGCCCGTGACACTCTCACCTAATAATGAGTGGGGCTGTACACGCCCCGGAGTCTCCGGAGTGCCGCCCTTGGGCCTCGGGGGCTCCCACCCACGCCCAGTGGCAGCACTTAGCTCCGCGCTGGTGAGAAGACGTCGAAGACTAGAATAGGTGCCGGATGCGGCTTTTTCATTTCCTTTCTGCAGTTGGCGTGTTTATTCCCGTTTGAAGTCTTATTGGAGTTGTTGGCGTTCCTGGCTTGTGAGTCTTTGTCTTTCTCGCTCGCTCGTCTCGTTTTCTCTCGCACAACTCTCGCGAGGGATGTTCGCGGGCGCCCTCACGAGCGTCTTCCGCCCCGATCGTCTGGAGCTTTCCTGTCCGAGTCCTCTGCGGGAGCACCCTCCCCAGTCCATGCCTCACGGGCATCGCGACACAAACGCAGGACCTAGGCTGATCGCCCCCGCAGCCGGGACCGAAGGTTACCCCTCTAACTAATCCTTGCAGGGCATGAAGCGCATGGCGAGGCCTCAGCCTCCGGAGGCGAGTGCCGCGTCAAGATCCACCAAGCTCAAATGACTCCCGCACATGGACACGCAGCACGGAAACATAGTGCAGAGATGGCAAAAGCAACGCGACACTTGACAGCAACAGTTCTAACATGCCCCCACAGGGTCCTATACTACCTTCTTACGAAGGAAAGGAAGGAAACAAAATGGACACGACCTGTCCAACACCAACCTACAGCAAAAGCTCGAGCCGCTCCTAGGGGTCAGGCGGACGCCTCCTCACGCTTCACTAGGGCGCGGCGGCGGGTGGACCCGCTGCCTTCACCCAGGCGGGTGCGACGGTGGGTGGACCCGCTGCCTTCACCCAGGCGGGCGCGACGGCGCGGGGGCTGGTCGCGGCCACCGCTGGAGGAGCTGCTGCCTGAGGGAGAGTCGCCGAAACTTGGCGAACCCCAAGCACCGCCGCCTGTACGCCAGTCGCCATCTTCATTATGGTCGGTGCCGGGGCTGGGCAGGCGGCCGCGATCGTCGTCTTCAGGGCAGCACCCGGCACGACGACCATCTTCCCCAAACACCCTCACGTAGAGGGTGGAGTCGCCATCGAACTTGAAGTACAGGGTACACCACCGGCCCAGGCCGCGCGCGTGGGCAAACGTTTGCCAGCCGCACGTCAGGGCCCCGTTCCCAGAGACGGAGACCTCCAGCGAAGCCCAGGAGGCCCTGCTGCAGCAGCCATCTGCCTGGAGCCAGAAGCCGCACCGAGCGCTGGCCGGCAGTTCATCTACCAAGAAACATGGGAGCTGGAGCCGGGTGCTGGATGGGTCCGCCGACCACACGACGAACTCTGGCAGCACCTCCGCAGAGCGGAAGCGTGGTCTAGGGGGGTGCACACCCACGGCGTGCCCCTCGTCGGCAACCGGGCGCTCACCACCACGCAGGGAACCGTCTCCATGACCGCAGGAGGCTACCACGGGGACCGTGGTGTACTTGCGAGGGCGGCCTCGGCCGCGCTTGGTCGGGGGAGGATTAGGCCCTGCCCGGGGGGCCTTTCCTTTCTCCGCAGCCGAGAATATATTTAGGGCCATGGGGATGGTGATTAGCCAAGAAGAAGAAAAGGAGCAGCAAGAAGGGATGGACTGAAGGGGCTCGCCCAGCCCCGTACTTATAGCCGGAGGAGGCCAACCGCCGAGCACCACGATCGCAAGTAATCATGACCGATTTCTCTGCATGCAAGGACTTGTCAAGTCATGTGGTCGCCGAGGCGTCGTGGGAAGCGCATACACCCACGTCTAGTCAACCGCCACGCAGCGCCCAAGGCCGCAGGCTGTTAGGGCCCGCGGCGCTTTGCGCTTGCCGCTTCGGTTCCCTGCCAGGCCAAGCCCGTGCGAGCCTTGGGCCCAGGGGCTACTGTCGGCATTCTGGGAACGGGGGTCCCCAGACTTGCCTGCCTGCGGCCTGCGGCGTGGCTCAAGTGTGGGCCCAGCGTGGCCCATCTTCATCAGCTCAAGCTCAAGACCCTCGCGAGGGGCCAAGCCTCGCGGGGCGGATGACAGGAAGCTTCCTCAGAGGCGGCCTCATCAGGCAGGCTCGTGAGGAGGTGGAGAGATCAATGCAAGGGTACCTCGCGAGGATCCCGTGACGCAAGCCATGACGATCAAGGCTAGGCGGGCGCCGGCCTGCACAGGGTCCTTGTTTCCCCTTTGGTGCAAAGGGGGCAAGCACAGGCCAAGGCATTAGGCAAAGGCTGCCATTCCGGTGCAACGAGACCAAGACCAGCAGAGCGGCAGGACGGAGGTCACCGTGGAGCCCAAGACGGCGTCATCACCAGTGCTTTTGGCAGCCGAAGACCACCTTTGGTCACGATAACTTGTACTAGATGTTCCCCTTCAAAATGGCCAATTGTTGGCGCCCTTCCCGCTCAATTATTCGGGGAGAGGCCCAGGGCCTCTATAAATATAGCTAGCCTCCACAAAGGAAGGGGGACACCCAGAAAAAAGAGAGGCGACGGAACTCACCCTAGCAGTTCATCGCACCAGCTCAGAACACCTCTCGCGAGGCTGTTCTTCCCTTGTACTATTCATCATCAGCCCCTGAGGCAATCCACCACACCACACACTGGAGTAGGGTATTACACCACAACGGTGGCCCGAACCAGTATAAACCTCATGTCTCTTGTGTCGTTCATCATTTTCATCTTAGTTTGCACGAGAGGATCGGACGTAGATCGGTAGGGGAGAGATCTCCGTGCGCACCTCAGTGTTCGAACCTCAAGGGTCTGCCGGAACCCGAAATCCGACATATACTGACAGAATAATAGTTTGGAATTAAAACCAAACACTACAACCGTAAGGCACACCCAAATACGGGGGTGCCACGCACCCCCTATGCTTCACCGATGAGGTACTGGATCATGAATTCCCAGAAGGATTCAAACCCGTGAACATAGAGTCATACGAGGGAACAACAGACCCTGGGTCCGGATTGAGGACTTTATCCTTCACATCCACACTGCTCATGGAGATGATCTCCACGCCATCAAATACTTGCCCTTAAAGTTGAAAGGACCAGCTAGGCACTGGTTGAAAAGCCTCCCCGAAAACTCAATTGGAAGTTGGGAAGAGCTCGATGACGCTTTCAGGGCTAATTTTCAAGGGACCTATGTCCGACCTCCAGATGCAGACGATTTAAGTCACACAATTCAGCAACCCGAAGAGTCAGCCTGAAAGCATTGGAACAGATTCCTCACTAAGAAGAATCAAATTGTTGATTGCCCGGACGCCGAAGCCTTAGCGGCTTTCAAACATAGTGTCTAGGACGAATGGCTTGCCAGACACCTTGGCCATGAATAACCAAGGACAATGGCAGGCCTAACAAGCCTTATGACCCGCTTTTGCGCGGGCGAGGATAGTTGGCTGGCCCGCAGCGGCACCAGCGACCCAAGCACATCCGATGTCAGGGATGGCAATGCAAAACCACGACGCAATAAAAGCAAGCGTCGAGCAACGAAGACAGCCCAGACAACACGGCGGTAAATGCCGGATTCAGGGGCTCTCGGCCCGGTCAACGGAAAAAGCCATTCAAAGGCAGCAGAGATGGACCGTCCATCCTAAACAAGATTCTGGACAGATTTTGTCAGATTCACGACACCTCCAATAAACCTGCAGATCACACCAACAGAGAATGCTGGGTCTTCAAGCAGGCCGGCAATCTAAACGCCGAACACAAGGGGAGGGAGACACCAAGTGAAGACGAGGATGAGCCTCACCAACAAAACACTAGGGGACAGAAAAAATTCCCACCAGAAGTCAAAATAGTGAACATGATTCACGTAACGAAGAGGAGGAGCACACGCGCACTCTAAGACGTATACACCGTAGAGCCCGTTACCCCCAAGTTCAACCCTTGGTCAGCCTACCCAATCACTTTTGATCGCAGGGATCAACCGACTAGTATCCGGCACGGAAGATGAGCTTCCTTGGTACTAGACCCAATAATTGACGGATACCATCTCACCCGAGTCCTTATGGACGGCGACAGTAGTCTTAATCTGATATATCAAGACATAGTCCGCAAAATGGGGATAGACCCAACAAGAATCAGCCAAACCAATACTACCTTTAAAGGAGTAGTACCAGGTCCAGAGGCCCGCTGCACGGGCTCTATAGTACTAGAGGTTGTATTCAGTTCTCCCGACAACTTCTGAAGCGAAGAATTAACCTTCGACATCGCTCCAGTCCGAAGCGGCTATCAAGCACTACTCGGAAGAACAGCCTTCGCTCGTTTTAATGCAATACCGCATTACGCTTATCTTAAGCTTAAGATGCCCGGTCCCCGTGGCATCACCATAGTTAGCGGAAACTCAGAGCATTCCTTACATACGGATGAAAGTACAGCGGCTTTCGCAGCCGAACACTGAACGACCCCTCCAACCAGAATAAATGATCGGTCGTCAAGACCGCGGACACGGCTAGACGAGTCCGGCGCACCCCTCGCTCTAACAATTCAGATAAACCCGAGATTGGGTCGAGGGATATACCCCCATAGGTGGCACTAGGGGCTTCCCGCATGTAAAAAGGACTATAGTTCGGTTTGACCTTACTGAGATTGAATTTCCATGGTCTATTAAGAATAACAAATTTTCCACACGTAGACTTTCACCTAGGTTTTTTCTCTCTTGCAGATGACAATCGTGCTACACCCTTCTAGGACACAGGACAACGGAGACACAGGCGCAGACGTGCAGCAGGGCCCCGCTCAAAGGTTTCTTTCTAGATTAAGACCCTGTGTAAACCATTCTCACTGTCTCTTCTTGCTTCACGCCCTCCGGATAATCAGCACAACCGAGAGGGACGCTGACGTTATTGGCATTTTTGCCACATCAGACTGATGCACGTACCTGGAAATTCAGGGTTCATTATCAAGGGCTTTGTTCAGCCCGGTATATGTTGTAAAGTCCAAATACCTTAGGGAGTGTTTGGCGTCGCGAGTTTGGCCTTATATGCATCAGCTCCGAATCATGTCTTTGGTCAAATGTTGGGTTTGCCCAGCTTCCGTGTTTTGCTACCTTACGTTCCGCTCTATCGGATAAGGTGGCACTGGGAGAACTACTGCGATTGTGCCCTGGTTCATCTGGATGAGCACCATAGTAGAGAAAGCCGAAAACTGACTGTCATGATAAAGCGCGAGACTGGTCAACCACTCGTGGACTCAGCGGAACCTTCACGATTCCTCCACATTAACGAAGGACCGGTTTCCTGGTCATGTATGTACATGCACCGTATTCGGATAAGCACGGAAGTACCAGGGGCTATATAGTAGCCCCATTGTCAAACTCCTATGGCTAAGTGAAATTGTTAAAGCAATATAGTCCGATTTCCTATTCGCCGCGCTATCACCTCCTTCATGGACCAAGACGTTGGATCAAGTGTGAATACGTGCTTTTCCAAACACCCCCGCATTATGTGCGTGGGGGCTGAAGCCGATGACTGCAAATTTCAGGTTATATACTTACATAAACGGCCGCACAGGAGGGATCATAATACCTTCAGGCAATAAAAATAGCCTGTGTAATTCAAATAACACTATTATTACAATGGCGATACATGTCACTCGAACATGATACTCTTCGAGCACTGAGCCTCTATTAAACGAGTGCCTTCTAGGACTTCTTCTAAATAGTGCTCGGCCGAGACCTAGCCCACGGCCAGACCCTGGGTTGCAATAGCGGTGGCATCCATCTCTGCCCAGTATGTCTTAACACGGGCAAGAGCCATCCGCGCACCCTCTATGCACGCCGACCTCTTTACAGTATCGATATGCTGCACAACACCAAGGAATCGTTGCACTAAACCAAAATAACTATTCGGCTTTGGTCCTTCCGGCCAGAGATGATCCACGACAGACCTCATGGCAAGCCCGAACAACCTATGGAGCTCAGCCCACTCGGACATTCGCTCATTTAACAGCAGCGGACGCGTTGGAGCACTGAACTGCGACCAGAACAACTTCTCTACCTCGTGATCTTCTTGATCTTTGAAAAACACAGTCGCATCAGCAGCACTCATTACCAAGTCCACATACGCGTATGTAGCACTCAATAATAGATCTAGAGGGGCATACTTTGGATCTCCAAACTTCGTCCGCAACAAAAGGGCTTCCCAGCCGTGATATCTCCGGCTTGACGGAGCTCCTCCTCTGCCGCTCTGATTTTAGAATGGGTTTCCTTGGCTGCCTCCATGGCTCTCTTAAGGCAGCCGCTCCCACTTGGCTTTCTTTTTAAAGAAGCTCATATCGGCCGGTGGCATGTTTCAGCTCAACAACCATCTTGGCTATTTCATCTTCACTCTTGCGATGAGCAGCCTGTTCGGCTCTTAAGCCTCCGGCCGCCTTTAGGGCGGCTGCATCACTTCTCCTGGCTTATTCCTTGGCTCGGGCAAGTTCTGCCCGAAGGGTCTCCATGGCGGCAGCTCCATCTGCAGTCAAAACATATTATAGATACTAGCATCATGCTCCTCTTAATACTTGTTGACTACCAGAAAATACATACCATGTGCCTCGTCAAGACGCTTGTTCACAAGCGCAATGTCGGCATCTGTCGCGTCCAGTTGCCGGCTAAGTCCAGCCAGCCACCAGACCGTCCGCTACCTGCACATGAAAGTAGCGTGATCATTACCTGGGACTATGATCCTCTGTTTGCCGCCTTGGGACAGCAACCAGAGTCTCAGGGGCTACTATCTGTATAGAGCACACCTAGCGTGTGCTGTACCATCAATTTTTTTTGCGTACCTCAAAGCCTTTTAGCAGGCTCGTAAAAGCTTCATGCAACCCACTTTTGGCGGATGAGATCCTCTCAACCACCGTACCCATTAAAGTACGATGCTCCTCCGAGATAGCCGCTTGCTCCAAAAGACCCGTCAGTACGTCCGGTTGCGCACCGGACAATCCCGGACTCTTTCTGTTACTCCCCTTAGGAGCCGAATAATCCGGACTTCGAGTGGCCGAAGGGTTACCTTCTGGCATTGGCGGATCAGGATAAATCCTCCGTGAAGACACCTCAGGGTCATCCGCCCCAAGAGGCGGGGAGACAAGGGGAGGCATTTCGCTCTCCATCATCTCCGGAAGAAGATCCCCCGAAGACAAACTCTGTCGGGAAGGGCTACGATCCGGACTGCAAGACATATGTCTCGGTTATTGTCCGCAGAAATAAAGTAGAATACATTTACCAAAAGTACTTTTGTTCACTTACAGCTCGGTGGAGGGCTGACCCTTTGCCGACATTGTGCGGTAAGGATGCCCGCCGAGTCAGGACCCCCCGGTGAGGGTTTCTTCACTCCTTTGGAAACCCTTGTTTCCAAGTCTTCAGGAGCGGTCCTTTTCTTTCCTTGGGGAGAGGGAATTTCAGATTCTTCTCCCCGATTATCCTCCTTTGTGGAGGTACTAATTCCCCCGGTTTGGATGAGTAATGCGTGAGGCTCGCTTTTGGCTTTTTTGTCTCTCCCTTTATCTCCCCCGAGGGCACTTGATAAGGTGCGTACTCCAGCATCCTGACTAGTACAGGATCCGGCGAGCCTTTGGGAAGGGGAGCCGAACACCTGATCATCTTTGCCTTCCTTACCTAGTCCTGGCCAGGAGCAATTCTTTCAAAATTATGTTATGGCAAATGAAAAGATAGTGTGTTCGGTCCTGGAAATACTTACCTGGGTATCTGGACGATTACAGTTGAGACCCGCATCCTCGGTGGTGTCCAGACACTTTATTTGTGATCCAAAGAACAATCCATACATCTTTTCGAGCGTCATGCCGAAGAACTGCTGAATAGTTCGCTGTCCTTCCGGGTTGAACTCCCACATACGGAGAGATCGACGTTGGCATGGTAGGGCCCGACGAACTAGCATAACTTGCATTACTTTGACGAGACCGACATCCCTCTTGAGGAGATCTCAGATGCGACTTTGCAATGTCGGCACGTCATTAACCGGCCCCCAGTCTAGCCCCTTGTTGAGCCATGACGCCAGTTGTGGTGGGGGGCTTGAATGAAAGGCGGGGGCAGCCACCTACTTAGTACTTCGGGGAGCTATGATGTAAAACCACTCCCGATGCCATAAGTTGGATATCTCCGGGAAGGAACCCTTTGGCCATGGGGCATCGATGCCTTTGCTTATTGTGGCACCTCCGCATTCTGCGTGTCACCCATCGATCATCTTCGGCTTCACATTGAAGGTCTTGAGCCATAAGCCGAAGTGTGGGGTGATGCGGAGGAAGGCCTCACATACGATGATAAACGACAAGATGTGAAGAATGGAATCTGGAGCTAGATCGTGGAAGTCAAGCCCATAATAGAACATGAGCCCTCTGACGAAGGGATCAATACTAAAGCCTAGCCCTCGGAGGAAGTGGGAAACAAATACGACACTTGTTGGGTTCGGGAGTGGGGATGACCTGCCCTCGGGCAGGCAGCCTGTGCGAGATTTCAGCGGTCAGATACCTGGCCTCCCTTATATTCTTGATGTCCTCCTCTGTGATAGAGGAAGCCATCCGCTAGCCCTGAAGGTTGGATCCGGACATGATTGAAGGTCTGAAGCGCTTCGCCTGAGCCTTGGGTGTTGGAACTCGGGGTGGGGGAAGGGAGGGATTGAGCGCGAGAGGAAAGGGACTTGCCTTGGCCCCTTTATAAAGAGGGCGAATATCAAGCATCCTCCGCGTGGCCGTTTGGAACTTGCCTAAAATCGAGGAGTCGTATTAACGAGCATGATTGGATTACACACACCCGTATTGATGAGAATCCCGTGATAAGGGGACACTATCTCTGCTTCGAGAAGACGTGCCAATAAAACCGCCTCACAACACGTGTAGTGGCGGGCAGGGAAAAACGGTTCAAATAAGGACCGAGGCCATGGCGTGATGTCACATTATGAAAATTTGTCAGCTGATTAGATTTGTGGAAATATTATACTCTCTACGGTGGTATGTGGAATTTGTTTTGCAGAGTCAGACACTATCCTTGTGTTCAAAATCTTCTATGGAATATTCGGAGGAGGAACCCGCCTTTCAATGCCGAAGACAATCTGCGCGCCGGACACATCGTCATTGAAGCCTGGTTCAGGGGCTACTAAGGGAGTCCTAGATTAGGGGGTCCTCGGACAGCCGGACTATATCCCTTGGCCAGACTGTTGAACTATGAAGATACAAGATTGAAGACTTCGTCTCATGTCCCGATGGGACTCTCCTTTGCGTGGAAGGCAAGCTTGGCAATTCGGATATGTAGATCTCCTCCCTATATAAACCGGAGGGTTTTAGTCTGTAGGACAACGACAATCATACCATAGGCCAGCTTCTATGGTTTAGCCTCTCCGATCTCATGGTAGATCAACTCTTGTAATACTCATATCATCAAGATCAATCAAGCAGGAAGTAGGGTATTACCTCCATCGAGAGGGCCCGAACCTGGGTAAACATTGTGCCCCCCGCCTCCTGTTACCATTCGCCTTAGACACACAGTTCGGGACCCCCTACCCGAGTTCCGCCAGTTTTGACACCGACAGCAGGGCCTTGCACAAACGATCCTGGTGCGGCAGTGTGAGGAGTGGCGGAGCGTTCTCTTGCGGTTGAGGGACTTCTTGATAGCTTGTTTCTTCACACGCGGGTGCCGGACATGGTGGGTCGCGCCGTGGAGCTGCGCGCCTTGGTGCTAGGGTGCGGTCTTGGTGTAGAGGTGGTGGAGGTGCTTCATGAGCTACGTCGCCCGTGGCTGGCGGAGGGCGAGGCTGAGAGAGGGACGGCACAGGGGAGCCCCCTGTGGCGTGGACATGAAGCCAGTACTCGTAGAGGTCGTCGACTGGGCGGTAGCGCAGGAGCTCGTGCGCCATGAGGAAAGTGACCCGTGCGTCCATGGGAACACGACGAGCGTGAGACGACAAACCAGCGGGAGTCAGTGATGGAGTGGCGGTGCGGCCGTCCTGTCGCACCGAGGGGTGCAGCGAGGATGCTTGCTGCTCGTTCCCTGCCGGCCCGGTGGCGGCGTTGGCGGCAGGCGACGGAGAGCGACGGGGTGGCCCGCCGACAGGGGCCGTCTGAGCAACGCGAGTGGCGAGGGCAGCCCGGTGCTCGGCGCGTGCGCGGCGTGCGTCCGCCATGGAGACGATGAAGCGATGTGACGCAGAGCGAAATAAGGGAAGCTTCGGTGCACCTCTACCTGGCGCGCCAAATGTCGAATCACGGGTTCCGGCAAAACCCTTAAGGTTCGAGCACTGGGGTGCGCGCGAAGATCTCCCCCTACCGATCCACTTCCTAGCTCGGCTAAGATCTTACGGACTAACTCGACGAACTCGCAACACAATGGACACAAGATTTATACTAGTTCAGGCCACCATTGTGGTGTAATACCCTACTCCAGTGTGGTGGTGGTGGATTGCCTCTCGGGCTGAGGATGAACAGTACAAAGGGAAGAACAGCCTCCTGAGGTTGAGGTGTTCTTGGGCTTGGCAGACTTGTGTGTGTTCTGGTCTCTCTTCATCTCACCCCCTAGCTATGGTGGTGGCTAGTCCTATTTATAGAGGCCTTGGTCCTCTTCCCAAATATTGAGCGGGAAGGGATCCTACAACGGCCAATTCGAAGGGGGACAACTAGTACAAGCTATCCTAACAAAAGCAGTCTTCGCCTGCCAAAGGCTCTGGTGGTGACGCCGTCTTGGGCTCCACGGTGACCTCTGCCTTGTTGTCCTTCTGGTCTTGGTCTTGTTGCACTGATATGGAAACCTTTGCTTGACGCCTTGGTACTCCGCACCTGCGCCTGCTTCCTGAGCACCGTAGTGGAAACAAGGACACTGCGCGCTGGCGCCCTCCTGGCCTTGGTCGTCATGGCTCACGTCACTAGAACCTCGTGAGGTTTTCCTGGCCTTGAACTCTCCGCCCCTCGCGAGCCAGCCTAGTGAGGCCGCTCCTGAGGAGGTCTTGTGTCGTCCGCCCCGTGAGGCTTGGCCCCTCCCGAAGGTCTTGAATGCCTTGTTGATGAAGATGGGCCGTACAGGCCTGCTAGCAAAGCCACGCCGTGGGCCACAGGTAGGCAAGTCTGGGGACCCCCGTTCCTAGAACGCCGACAGGCTTTCCTATGGACTGAATGTGATCTTGGATCGCTAAAAACAAAATGTAGAGCCTTGAGCCAATATTTTGTCCTTAGCATTTTCAAGGGGTTCCACATCTTCTTCTCCACGCCACTCCATCTGTTGAACTTATTTGAAATATACTAGATAAACCATTAGTCCAACAAGAGATATGTTGACATTAATTACCAAAACCACCCAGGGAGCACTTGTGCTTTCAATCTCCCCCTTTTTGGTAATTGATGACAACATACATCAAAGCTTTAGATAAAGATGTAGAGAATAGCAAGTAAAGCTTTGGAAAGACATGTAACATGCATGGACTCCCCCTACATGTATGCAATCATGTCAATATGGAAAGTAAGAGCATGTGAATGCATAAACATGACATAGCAAGCAATGTGTTGCATGTATCTTGGCTATATGCAGCAGAGCAAATGATGTGAGTGTATGAAGTTGTAACTTCATGCTCATGATTCCTTCTTGCAAACAGTATGTACATCAGCAAGAAATCCTCATGCACATGAGTGTGATGCATATACTTACCTTGTGGTCTTGAGCAGGCTTTGAAAGAGATGAACCTGGGTAAACAAGGTTAGATAACACAGACACATCTACTAAGTAGAGCAGAACAACAAACCACAAGAGTACCAAGATTGGGATGACATGTAGAGAGTGAATATTAGGTACCAAGATTGTATATAGACATGTCCCCAAAGGGCGAAGATATGCAATGAATTCAATGATTTCCTTCCCTAGCAGTCTTTCTCGCCCTAAATCTTGTATTGGATAATGGGAGAACATAGGGAAGCAAAATCAAAGAAAAACAGATCATAAACATAAACATAACATAGACATGTCTTTCCCCTCTTAAACACATGTGACTTCTCTCCTCTTGAACACCAAGCATCTGGGGCCTTTGATGTGATTACCTCGCTCTCCCCCTTTGAAGAGAATAAGCTTTGATGTGATCTCTCTCCCCCTTTGACATCAATTTCCAAGAAGGGATCTTCTGGAGTGTGAATCAAAATAGGTTTGGTCCTTGATTCACAGAGCAAAGCAGCATATAGATTGTGATGCTGGTAGAGGACAAGAATCATCAAGTGGAGCTGGAACAAAACTGCAAGAACAAGTGGCAAATTGTTTTCTCTGTAGTGAAATCGGTGACACCGAGTTATATTTTTTGGTTGCACTGAAATGGTTCGGCGTGACCGAAAGAGACGAGTCGGTATGACCAAGTTCCAGACAGAGAGAACATTTGTCACCTCAGCTCACTAGGCAAATAAGATCTCACAAAGATTTGCAAGGAATTAACTGAAGGGTTTGCAATGAATTGGATGCAGAAAATGCAGAACTAAATAGAAAATGAGAAGAAATCTAGATGAAGGGAAATAAATACGCAAGAGACAAATGCAAGAATACATAGAAACACTAGAGAACTTCATCTAGAATTGGTCGTCAACAGAGTCACCTATGTTAGATTATATTGACTAAGGAGTCAAGTGAGAACACTTGATCGTAGGTCATACTCATCGTTTAAGCTCAAAATGGGGTTACCATTTATCGTTTAAGCTTTTGATGTATTCGCATCTTGTTGGGTTGCTTTGACCCATGACTCGGGGTAAAGATTCTCTAAGATGGAATAACATACCTTGGGTGGTGGTGTTGAACTTGATCATGTAGTTGAACTTGTGTGGGTTTCTCAAGGTTGAGGTAGCTCATCATGAGTTGGGAGAACCACTTGAAATTGGAGTTCATCTACCTACATGGGTTAGTCTTTCAAGGAAGAGCACTTGTGTATCCAAGATGACAATCATGAAATTTGATATAGGATTTGTCAAAGGATATGTTGTGGGGTTTCATGCTTCCTTGTCTTGAATATGCTTGAGCGCAACATGAACCAGCGGCAATGTATTCCGCTTCGGCGGTGGATAAGGATAACGAGTTTTGTTTCTTGGAATACCAAGACATGAGAGATCTACCAAGAAATTGACAAGTACCCGAAGTGGACTTTCTATCAACCTTGTCTCCAGCATAGTTCGAACCAGAGTATCCAACACGATCAAAAGAAGACCTCTTGGGATACCAAATGCCAAAATTTGGTGTATGTATTAAGTATCTCACTATCCTTTTCACAACCTTAAGATGACATTCTTTGGGGGCCGCTTGACATCGTGCACGCATGCACACACTTAGCATGATATCGGGACGGGAGGCACATAGATATAATAATGAACCAATCATAGAGCGATAAACCTTTTGGTCAACCGGTTTTCCATCCTTGGTCAAGTCAAGATGTCCACTAGTAGGCATGGGAGTTTTCATACCTTTGCTTTCTTGCATGTTAAACTTCTTGAATAAGTCCTTAGTGTACTTTGTTTGAGAAAAAAAGGTACCTTCCTTAGTTTGCTTGATTTGCAAACTAAGGAAGAACTTGAGTTCACTCATCATAGATATCTCAAACTTTTCCGACATTAGCTACCCAAACTTTTCACTAAAATGAGGGTTAGTCGAACCAAATATTATATCATCAACATAAATTTGGCACACAAATAATTTATCATTAATCATTTTAGTAAAAAGAGTAGAATCTATTTTTCAAATCTCAAATCCTTTTTCAATAAGGAACTTGGTTAAGCATTTATACCATGCTCTAGGAGCTTGTTTAAGACCATAAAGAGCTTTGTGATGTTTGTAAACATGATTAGGTTTCTTAGGATTGACAAAGCTAGGAGGTTGTTTAACATAAACTTCCTCCTCAATTTCACCATTAATAAAAGCACTCTTAATGTCCATTTGGTACAAGGTGACATCATGGTTATTAGCATAGGCAGGTAAGATGCGGATGGACTCAAGTCTAGAAACGGGGGCATATATCTCACCGTAGTCCATACCTTCGACTTGAGTGTAGCCTTGGGCGACGAGACATGCTTTGTTACAGACGACTTGACCATCTTCGTCTTGCTTGTTGGAAAACACCCATTTGGTACCAATGATGTTGTGGTTGTTGTCGGGCTTATCGACCAATGTCCACACTTGATTTCTCTCAAAGTTGTGTAGTTCTTCATGCATGGCATTTAACCAATCCGGATCTTCTAATGCTTCTTCAACCTTCATAGGTTCAATGCTAGAGATGAACGAATAATGTTCACAAAAGTTAGCCAAACGAGTTTTAGAGCGAATGATTCTCCCAGTTTGAATATTATTGAAGATTTGTTCGACGGGATGGTCTCTTGAGACTCTTGCTCGAACTCGTGAAAGCTTTTGCTTGGGTCGGGGTTGAACATCTTCTTCATCATCTTGTCCTTCTTCATGGCCTTCTTCATTATTGGCGTTGTTGTTCTCTTATCTTGGTGGAGAAGGAGGTTGATGAGGTTCTAATATGTCTCCAACGTATCTATAATTTTTTATTGTTCCATGCTATTATATTATCTGTTTTGGATGTTAATGGGCTTATCTATAGACTTTTATATTGTTTTTGGGACTAATCTACTAACCCAAGGCCCAGTGCAAATTGCTTTTTTTGCCTATTTCAGTGTTTCACAGAAAAGGAATATCAAACGGAATCCAAACGGAATAAAACCTTCGGGAGAGTTATTTTTGGAACAAACGTGATCCAGGGGACTTGGAGTGGACATCAAGAAACCAATGAGGAGACCATGCGGTAGGGGCGCGCCTACCCCTGGGCACGCCCTCCACCCTCATGGGCCCCTCGTGGCTCCACTGACCTACTTCTTCCTCCTATATATATTCATATACCCCGAAAACAGTGAGGAGCACCACGAAACCCTATTTCCAGCGCCGCAACCTTCTCTACCCAATAGATCCCATCTTGGGGCCTTTTTTGGAGCTCCGCTGGAGGGGGAATCGATCACAGAGGGCTTCTACATCAACAGCATAGCCTCTCCGATGATGTGTGAGTAGTTTACCTCAGACCTTCGGGTCCATAGTTATTAGCTAGATGGCTTCTTCTCTCTCTTTGGATCTCAATACAATGTTCTCCTCGATCTTCTTGGAGATCTATTTGATGTAACTCTTTTTGTGGTGTGTTTGTCAAGATCCTATGAATTGTGGGTTTGTGATCAAGTTTATCTTTGAACAATATTTGATTCGTCTCTGAAATCTTTTATGTATGATTGGTTATCTTTGCAAGTATCTTTGAATTATAAGTTTGGTTTGGCCTACTAGATTGATCTTTCTTGCAATGGGAGAAGTGCTTATCTTTGGGTTCAATCTTGCGGTGTCCTTTCCCAGTGACAGCAGGGGCAGCAAGGCACATATTGTATTGATGCCATCAAGGATAAAAATATGGGGTTTATATCATATTGCTTGAGTTTATCCCTCTACATCATGTCATCTTGCCTAATGTGTTACTATGTTCTTATGAACCTAATACTCTAGATGCATGCTGGATAGCGGTAGATGTGTGGAGTAATAGTAGTAGATGCAGAATCGTTTCGATCTACTTGTCGTGGACGTGATGCCTATATACATGATCATGCCTAGATATTCTCATAATTATGCACTTTTCTATCAATTGCTCGACAGTAAATTGTTCACCCACCATAATACTTATGCTATCTTGAGAGAAGCCACTAGTGAAACCTATGGCCCTAGGGTCTATCTTTTATCATATAACTTTCCAATCTATTTTATTTTGCAATCTTTATTTTCCTATCTATATCATAAAAATACCAAAAATATTTATTTTATTATTATTATCTCTATCAGATCTCACTCTCGTAAGTGACCGTGAAGGGATTGACAACCCCTTTATCGTGTTGGTTGCGAGGTTCTTATTTGTTTGTGTAGGTACGAGGGACTTGCGTGTTGTCTCCTACTGGATTGATACCCTGGTTCTCAAAAACTCAGGGAAATACTTACGCTACTTTGCTGCATCACACTTTCCTCTTCAAGGGAAAACCAACGCAGTGCTCAAGAGGTAGCAAGAAGGATTTCTGGCGCCGTTGTCGGGGAGATCTACGCACAAGTCAAGACATACCAAGTACCCATCATAAACTCTTATCCCTCGCATTACATTATTTGCCATTTTCCTCTTGTTTTCCTCTCCCCCACTTCACCCTTGCCATTTTATTTGCCCTCTTTTCTAGTTCACCTTTTTTCGCTTGCTTCTTCTGTTGTCGTGTGTCGTCATGGCTAGTCCATTATCTGCCCCTTTGTCCCCCGAGTTTGAAGTTCTTCACTTCAAACAAATACAAGGAGAAAATTTAAAAGATGCTTGGTTTAGGATGATGGAATCTTATTGTAATTGCACCCTAGAGGTGAATTTAAGAATTTTACTTCACAATTTTTATGTTGGGCTGAATATGTCGCACAGAAAACTCTTGCATTGCGCTGCCAAAGGGAATTTTATCGAAATTGATCCTAGTATTGCTCATGAAATCATAGAGGGAATAGTGGGAGCACTACCTCAACAAAAGGGGTCACATCATACCTGCTACCTCTTGAGCACTGCGTTGGTTTTCCCCGAAGAGGAAGGGATGATGCAGCAAAGTAGCGTAAGTATTTCCCTCAGTTTTTGAGAACCAAGGTATCAATCCATTAGGAGGCCACGCGCGAGTCCCTCGTACCTGCACAAAACAAATAAATCCTCGCAACCAACGCAAATAGGGGTTGTCAATCCCTATAAGGCCACTTACGAGAGTGAGATCTGATAGATATGATAAGATAATATTTTTGGAATTTTTATGATAAAAGATGCAAAGTAAAATAAAGGCAAAGTAAATAGCAAAGGAAATAACTAGGTAGTAGGAGATCAATATGATAAAGATAGACCCGGGGGCGATAGGTTTCACTAGTGGTTTCTCTCGAGAGCATAAGTATTCTACGGTGGGTGAACAAATTACTGTTGAGCAATTGATAGAATTGAGCATAGTTATGAGAATATCTAGGTATGATCATGTATATAGGCATCAAGTCCGAGACAAGTAGACCGACTCCTGCCTGCATCTACTACAATTACTCCACTCATCGACCGCTATCCAGCATGCATCTAGAGTATTAAGTTAAAAATAGAGTAACGCCTTAAGCAAGATGACATGATGTAGAGGGATAGACTCATGCAATATGAAGAAAACCCCATCTTGTTATCCTCGATGGCAACATTACAATACGTGCCTTGCTGCCCCTACTGTCACTAGGAAAGGACACCGCAAGATTGAACCCAAAGCTAAGCACTCCTCCCATTGCAAGAAAGATCAATCTAGTAGGCCAAACCAAACTGATAATTCGAAGAGACTTGCAAAGATAACCAATCATACATAAAAGAATTCAGAGAAGATTCAAATATTATTCATAGATAGACTTGCTCATAAACCCACAATTCATCGATCTCAACAAACACACTGCAAAAAGAAGATTACATCGAATAGTTCTCCACAAGAGAGGGGGAGAACATTGTATTGAGATCCAAAAAGAGAGAAGAAGCCATCTAGCTACTAACTATGGACCCGTAGGTCTAAGGTAAACTACTCACACTTCATCGGAGAGGCTATGGTGTTGATGTAGAAGCCCTCCGTGATCGATGCCCCCTCCAGTGGAGCTCCGCAACAGGCCCCAAGATGGGATCTCGTGGATACAGAAAGTTACGGCGGTGGAATTAGGGTTTTGGCTCCGTATCTGATCATTTGGGGGTACGTAGGTATATATAGGAGGAAGGAGTACGTCGGTGGAGCAACAGGGGGCCCACGAGGGTGGAGGGCACGCCTGGGGTAGGAAAGCGTGCCCCCCTACCTCATGGCCTCCTCTCTTGTGCCTTGACGTAGGGTCCAAGTCTCCTAGGTCTTATTCGTTGAGAAAATCACGTTCCCGAAGGTTTCATTCCGTTTGGACTCCGTTTAATATTCCTTTTCTTCGAAACCCTAAAACAGGAAAAAACAACAATTCTGGGCTGGGCCTCCGGTTAATAGGTTAGTCCCAAAAATAGTATAAAAGTGGATAATAAAGCCCAATAATGTGCAAAATAGTAGATAATATAGCATGGAGCAATAAAAAATTATAGATACGTTGGAAACGTATCAAGCATCCCCAAGCTTAATTCCTGCTCGTCCTCGAGTAGGTAAATGATAAAAACAAAATTTTTGATGCGGAGTGCTACTTGGCATAATTTTAATATAACTCTTCTTAATTGTGGTATGAATATTCAGATTCGAAAGATTCTAGACGAAAGTTCATATTGACATAAAAATAATAATACTTCAAGGATACTAACAAAGCAATTATGTAACACCCCGTATGTAACATGCCATATTTGTATTCCAACTCTTGCCATTTTCGGCACTAAGTTATGATATTCCCTCGTTGTCGGATTTTTGTCTTCGTGTGCTTTTGTCTTTGTCATGCATCTCATATCATGTCATCATGTCCATTGCATTTGGATACGTGTTCGTCTCATGCATCCGAGCATTTTCCCCGTTGTCTGTTTTGCATTCCGGCGCTTCTATGTCCTCCGGTGTCCCTTTCTACCTCTTTTCGTGTGTGGGTATTAAACGTTCTTGGATTGGACCGAGACTTGCCAAGCGGCCTTGGTTTACTACCGGTAGACCGCCTGTCAAGTTTCGTGCCATTTGGACTTCGTTTGATACTCCAACGGTAACCGAGGGACCGAAAAGGCCTCGTGTGTGTTGCAACCCAACACCCCTTCAAATTGGCCCAAAACCCACCAAAACCCCTTCCATCATCTAGGCCATTCGATCACGATCATGTGGCCCCAAACCACACCTCATTTGGGGCCTCCTAGCTCCCTCTACCTCTATTTATAGATCTCTCCCCGAAAATCCCGTGTCTCCTCCACCCCTAACCCTAAAAACTCTGCTCACACCGCGCCGGACGTGTCCGCTTCCGGCCGGACAACCCCGCCGCACCAACCACATCATGCCACGTGTCGCCATCGGGTCTCCCCCACCGCCGGCCCGCTCAGCCCGGGGAGAGCCCCCGAGGCCCGCGCGCCCCGCGCCGCCTCGCCGAACTTCGCCTCCTCGCCGCCAGACAGCTCTGTCGGCCGCCCCCGCGCCGGAGCCGCCCCTCGTCGCCCGGATCTCCACCCCGCGCCGCCGTGGACGTGCGCCGGTGACGGCCGCACCACCACCTCGCCTCCCCGCCTCTTCCTCGTCTCCGGCCGGCGACCCATCTCCGATGGACAGGATTTCAGGCGAACCTCGGGCCGCATGCAGCTACAGTGCCCCGGATCTGGATCTATGATTCGGTTGACTTTTGCCCCCCTAACCCTAATTTTTATGCGATCTTCATCATGTCATAACTGCATCACCGTGGCTCCGTTTCGTGCGTGTAGCATATCGAAATGTTCATCTCGACGAGTACTTCATTTCATCTCATTGCATCGTGTTCATTTGAGCTCATCTTGATGCCCTAAATGCTGTTGGAAGAGGGCTATGTGATGTTAGTTTCAGATCCGTATCAGCATTTGCACTTTTGTCATTTTTGCCATGATTAATGTGTGCCTCCCATGAACTTGAGCCCTACATGTGTTTTGAAGCATGCCATGCCATGTTTACTGAGGTGTATGCCATGTATTTTTATGATCTCTGTTGTGACTAGCACAAGCATGCAAAGTAGCTTACTTAATGTTGCTGATTTCAGGGACTTACAAATATTCTAAGTCTTTGTCCTGCTATAATTTTTATGCCATGTGTTCATGTTTCTACCGAGTGATCTGTGTCTCTTTTGAGCACCCTATGTCTATCCATCCATCCATGTTTTGTTGATATGGTGGTGCTCTATCCATCCATGTCTTTGTTTGCATTTATGGAGCACCCTAGCTTGAGTCAATCGAGCTCTACTTTTGCTATATAATGTTCCTGGCAGATTGTTAACATGTTTAGCAATTTTGCCGAGCTTGTTGTAATTGATCCGTGCATGCTATGTTGTTGTTCTTGCCATGTTCAGCTTCTATGCCATGTCTACTTGCTGGGTGTATTATTAGTTTGTCATGTCTTGCTTTTTGGTGAGTTCATCGAGCTCGTAAACATGCCTACTTGATATCTGTTTTGCCATGTTTCAGTTTTTCACAAAGTCTGAATCTGTTAACGATAATTGCTATGTTCACATGGTTGCCATTGTATTTTCTGATCCCATTCGGCTCATGGTCAGTAATGGAATTTTGTTGTATGCTTTGAGTAGCTTCATGCCATGCCTTACCTTTCCATGATATGTTCCAGTAGCATGTTGTTATCTTGCTCTAAACATTGCTTCCTGATGTTAAATTCCTGACTTGTTATTTTCACTAAGTCTATAGCCTGTAATCTTTTGCTCTTTTGCCATGCTTGTTTGAACCTGCTATTGAGTGAATTAGCCGTAGCTCAGTGTTCATCGTTTGTCAAGCATCTTGAGTGGATCCCTGACATGTATTTTGTTGTTATGTTAGAGTGTTGTAGCATGTTGTTCTTGATGCATTTAGATGGTCTCGTGCTGTTAATCGCAGACCGGTGCCATATTTGTTTTGCTTGCCATTTCCAAACCGTGCATCCGATTCCGGTGATCTTTATATCGATTTAGACTGAAATAAACTCCTCTTTCCAGTGGCACTCTTTGTTTTCCAAGTTGAGGCCAGGTTCAATCATTCCTTTCTGAATCATGCATATGCATCGCATAACGCATCCCGCATATCATGCCATGTTTTGCATCATGTTGCTTATGCATTGCGAGCTACGGCGGGCGGCGGCGAAGCGGCAGCGGCGGGGCGGCGGCACGCCGGCGGGGAGGCAGCTCAGGCGCCCAGGCGGCGGCGGCGACCGGGCCCGTGCGGGCCGGATCTGGGCCCCACGGGCCGCGCGGAGAGAGAGAGAGCTACCGGGTGAGGTGGCAGGCGCCTATTGGCTTGGAGCGGCGGCGGGGATGATGTGGCGCGACGCCACTGGCCGGAGCGAGGTGGAGGGCGGACGTGTCCGTCGGTGGAAGAAACGTCCGGGCGTGAGGTGGAAGAGGACTAGGGTTTGTACCGCGAATGTTTCGGAGGGGATCACATATATATAGGTAGAGGGAGCTAGGAGAGTCCAAATGAGGTGCGGTTTTCGGCCACGCAATCGTGATCGAACGCTCTAGGACATGGAGCAGAGTTTGGTGGGTTTTGGGCCAAATTGGAGGGGTGTTGGGCTGCAACACACACGAGGCCTTTTCGGTCCCTCGGTTAACCGATGGAGTATCAAACGAAGTCCAAATGGTACGAAACTTGACAGGCGGTCTACCGGTAGTAAACCAAGGCCGCTTGGCAAGTCTCGGTCCAATCCGGAAATGTTTAATCCCCACACACGAAAGAAAGCTAGAAATGACCACCGGAGGAGAACAAAGCGCCGGAATGCAAAGCGGACAACGGGGAAAATGCTCGAATGCATGAGACGAACATGTATGCAAATGCAATGCACATGATGACGTGATATGAGATGCATGACAACGACAACAAAACACGAAGACAAAGACCCGAACCCGAGAAATAAATATAACTTAACACCGGAAACGGCAAGAGTTGGAGTACAAATTGGGAAAGTTACATCCGGGGTGTTACAACACTCCACCACTACGAAAAGATCTCGTCCCGAGATCTAGGACTGAAAGAACGCCGGGTACTCAGAACGGAGGTGATCCTCGTGTTCCCAGGTAGCTTCATGGTCGGAATGGTGTGACCACTTGACTTTGAGAAATCTGATTGACTTGTTGCGAGTCTTGCGTTCAGTCTCTTCAAGAATAGCAACTGGGTGCTCACGATAAGAGAGATCTTCTTGGAGCACAATGTCCTCGAAGTTGACGGTTCGGTCAGGAGTCTTGAAGCACTTTCGAAGCTGAGAGACATGGAACACGTCATGAACATTTGCAAAGTTTGAAGAAAGCTCGAGTTGATAGGCGAGGTCGCCTCTCTTGCTGACAATCTTGAAAGGTCCTACGTATCTAGGGGCAAGCTTCCCTTTGATACCGAAGCGACGAGTACCTTTCATAGGAGAGACACGGAGGTAAACATGATCTCCGATCTCAAAAGCCAAATCACGGTGCTTACTATCATAGTAGCTCTTCTGGTGGGATTGGGCTGCTTTGAGGTTATCACGAATGACTTTGCACATTTCTTCTGCTTCTGTGATTAAGTCATTACCCAAAAGCTGACGTTCACCGGTTTCAGACCAGTTGAGAGGGGTACGGCACTTCCTGCCATACAGAATTTCAAATGGGGCCTTGCCCGAACTTGCTTGAAAACTATTGTTGTAGGAGAATTCAGCATAAGGAAGACAATCCTCCCACTTCATGCCGAAGGAGAGCACACAAGCCCTGAGCATATCTTCAAGAATCTGGTTGACATGCTCGACTTGACTGCTTGTTCGAGGATGGAAAGCAGTGCTGAAGCGGATGTTCGTGCCCATGGCCTTCTGAAAAGAATCCCAAAACTTCGAGGTAAAGATGCTGCCACGGTCTGAAGATATCACTTGAGGAATACCGTGCAGAGAGACAATTCGAGAGGTATAGAGTTCCGCCAATTGAGCTGCAGTGATCGACTCTTTGATAGGCAGAAAGTGAGCCACTTTGGTGAGCTTGTCGATGACAATGAATATAGCATCATTGCCACGCTTGGACTTTGGAAACCCAGTCACGAAGTCCATTTCAATGTGGTCAAACTTCCATTCTGGAATGGCAAGAGGTTGGAGGAGACCACCTGGCCTTTGGTGTTCTGCCTTCACTCTTCTGCAGACATCACATTCATTCACGAATTGAGCGATCTTGCGCTTCATTCGAGTCCACCAATAAGCTTGCTTAAGGTCCTGATACATCTTCGTACTCCCAGGGTGGATGGAGAGGAGAGAATTGTGAGCCTCGTTCATGATCACTTTACGGAGGTCACCTTTGGGCACAACAATACGATCCTCGAAGAAGAGAGTGTCCTTGTCATCAAGGCGGTAGCACTTGTATTTGGACTGACTCTTGGCAATCCCAAACTTCACCTTTTTCACCATAGCATCAAGAAGCTGGGCTTGGCGAATCTGGTCTTCCAAGGTAGGAGAGACTTGAAGGTTGGCGAGGAAACCTTGAGGAACAACTTGCAGATTAAGTTTGCGGAAAGCTTCACAAAGCTCGGGTTGATAAGGCTTAAGAATCAGACTGTTGCAGTAGGCCTTTCTGCTCAAAGCGTCAGCAATCACATTGGCCTTGCCCGGAGTATACTCGATACTCGGATTATACTCTTGAATCATTTTGACCCATCGAGTTTGCCTGAGGTTGAGATTAGGCTGAGTGACTCTTGTGATCAGTGAAAATGTCCACTTTTCTTCCCAATAGAAGATGTCTCCAAGTCAACAGAGCATGCACAACTGCCGCCAACTCGAGATCATGAGTGGGGTAGTTCTTCTCATTAGGCTTCAACTGGCGAGATGTATAAGCAACCACTTTCTTCTCTTGCATCAAAACTGCGCCAAGACCTTGGAGAGAGGCATCACAAAAGACCTCGTACGGCTTGGATTCATCAGGCAGAGTCAGAACTGGAGCAGTGATCAACTTCTCTTTCAAAGTGTTGAAAGCAATGTCACACTCCGGAGACCAAACGTACTTGACGTGCTTCTGGAGAATATTAGAGAGAGGCTTCGCGATCTTAGAAAAGTTTTCAATGAATCTTCGACAATAGCTTGCGAGACTGAGAAAACTGCGGAGTTGCTTCACGTTCTGAGGAGGTTCCCAATTCACAATTGCAGACACCTTCTCAGTATACACGGCAATGCCCTTGGCAGAGATGATATGACCAAGATAAAGAACCTCATCGAGCCAAAATTCACACTTGGAGAACTTGGCGTAGAACTGATGTTCCCTGAGCTTATCGAGAACCAAACGCAAGTGCTTGGCATGATCTTCCTTATTCTTCGAGAAAACCAGAATGTCGTCGAGATAGACCAAAACGAAGTCATTGGTGTAGGCATTGAAGATGAAATTCATCATGCGAGAGAACGTCGGAGGAGCGTTGGCGAGGCCAAAAGACATGACAGTGTATTCATATGAACCAAAGCTTGTTCTAAATGCTGTCTTGGGAATATCTTCTTGACGAATGCGAATCTGGTGATAACCCATACGGAGATCAGGCTTGGAGAATACTTGAGCACCTTTGAGTTGTTCGAACAACTCATTGATGTTGGGAAGTGGGTATTTGTTCTTGATGGTCTTCTTGTTCACTGGACGGTAATCAACACAAAGTCGGTCCGTTCCATCCTTCTTCTTCACAAAAAGAACACCACAACCCCATGGAGAAGAACTAGGCCGGATGAGACCCATTCTTTCTTGCTCATCGAGTTGCTTCTTCAGCTCCTTCAACTCTTCGGGTCCGAGCTTGTAAGGACGTTTGCACACAGGTTCCGTGCCAGGCTCAAGTTCAATAACGAATTCAACTGGCCGGTGCGGAGGCATTCCTGGGAGCTCTTCTGGAAAGACGTCTTGATATTCGCAAACAACTGGAATTTGCGAGATGGCGTCCAATTCACCCTTCTCATTGAGAGAAAACAGAAGAATGGTATCATCACGAGCGGCAAAGACAAATACATCCTCAGACGAATGAGTCAATTGAATCTGCCTGGCTGCACAATCAAGCTGAGCCTTGTGCTTAGAAAGCCAATCCATCCCGAGAATAAGATCAATATCCGAGTTACCAAGAACCATTGGAGAAGCCAGAAACTTGAAATCACCCATCATGATAGAAACATCCGGAACTATTGAAGTAGCCCTCATAGACTTAGCCGGAGAAACCACTCCCATAGGTTTACCCAACATTTGTGAAACGAAGTCATGCTTGGAAACAAATGATCTTGACATGAAACAATGCGATGCACCAGTGTCAAAAAGAACTTTTGCTGGAAAAGAGTTAACTGGAAAGTTACCCATGATCACATCTGACGAGTCCTCTGCCTGAGCTGCATTCATCAAATTCACCTTGGCATGCTTGGGGTTATGCTTGACCACAGCTGTACTTCCCGATCTCACGGGAGGAGGAGGAGGAAGACGCCTCTGGTTGAGACACTTGTTGGCATAGTGACCCTTCTGTTGGCACTTGTTGCACGTGACCTCTGAAAGCGGACGGTGATACGGAGCACTCGATCTTGGAGCTTGAGACGAAGCCTTGTTCTGAAAGCCAGGGTTGGGTGGGTGGGAAGAACCACTGCCACCTTTGCTCTTCTGCTGATACGGCTGACGGAACGGAGGAGGAGGAAGCCAAAACTTCTGCTGCTTGGCCACTTGAGTAGAGGAAGAAGGAGTAGCATCTCTGACTCGCTTCCTGGAAGCATCACACCTCAACTGAGCAGCCTCTTGCTTCAGTGCCATGTTGTAGAACTCATCGTACCTCAAGGGCTCAAAGAGAACAAGAGCGAGCTGAATATCTTCTCTGAGACCACCCCTGAACTGGTATATCATGCTCTTCTCATCAGGCACGTCCTGCTTGGCAAAGCGGGCAAGCTTCTGGAACAACTTGTTGTAGTCATAGACAGACAAAGAGCCTTGCTTCAGATTGCGGAATTCCTCACGCTTGCTTTCAACCACGCTCTGCGGAATATGATGAGCTCGGAAATCTCAACGGAAATCATCCCAAGTGATAACACGTCCACCTCTGGAGTCCTTGTACTGCTGGAACCATTCTGCAGCTTGATCTTTGAGTTGGAAGGAAGCGAACTTGACAAAGTCCTCAGGTCTGACGTTACTGCACTCGAAATGCTTACACAGATCCACAAGCCAATCGTCAGCATCGGTTGCCTCAACACAATTGCTGAAAGTCTTTGGCCCGTTAGCAAGGAACTGGTTCAGTGTAGCAAAGTGACTCTGATTGCTGCCTTGATTCCCTTGACTACTTTGATTGCGCTCTTGAAGAATTTGCATGATCAGCTGAGTGTTTGCATTGGTTGCGGCCATCACAGCTTGCCATGCCTCTGGAGGAGGTGGAGGTGGTGGCGGATCAGGATTCGGAGTCGTGCGCATTGGAGGAGCCATCCTGAAGAGGTTGACCACCATTAGCACATTGATAGATAAATATTGAAGCTGAATCCAACGGAATGAAAATTGCAACATGTCTTCACATCCGAACAAAATGAACGAATGCATTCCTCTTGAAATGGTCACATATCCATAAATTGAGAAGCCACGTAGAATTAAGGTAGAGAAATAAATCAACAAGGTACGGATCAAGAACGAATAATCGGTAAGAAATCCCAATCTCAAACCAATATCCGTGGAAGAAGAACTAGAGCTACGAGAATTCCCACCTATGAAACTCCCGAACTTTTCCGGTTATGCAATCAGGTGTTGGGGATACAGGGGAAGCATAATATCTCACCCAAACTAGCAATTCCTACATCCAGCTGTATCCATCCTTCAACACATAACCAAGAAAACTTCGAAAACCATCTACCTCAACCTTTGAAAAGCATTCGTTATACAAGTTATGGCGATACTCCCGAACTCCCGCCCCAGTACTGGGTGGCGTCGAGGTTATCTCACCAACGAACTGCATAAAAGAGATTTTCGATGTCGGCGAACATATCTCAAGTATTCCAGAATTGCAACGATAAAATTATGATGACAACACCTCAGAGCTCAACTCCCCGGGACACTTCCACTAAACCCCTGACAGGAGGCACCAAGACAATGTTCTCAACATAAGCCATCGGAACGATTCCAAGATACTCGCGTGATCCTAAAAATTTTTTTAGTGAAATTTGAGAAGAGAAGAGTCAAAACTCTACGTCAGGATGCCTTACCAGAGCGATGAGGAGACTGGGAAGTAAAAAGAATTCCTAAACTCTCCGATATATAATTCCTAAAGACTCAAAACATTTTTCTAGACACAACTCGGCTGCTAAAACGATCAAGCAATGGGGCTCCTAAGGTCGGGGAAGGCTCTGATTACCAACTTGTAACACCCTCGATGCGACTATAGCTCCCACGTGTCGAGGCACGACTTGGAGACATAATCGCATTGAAGGCATATGTCGCAAGTTAGGCAATCTTCACAACATCCCATGTAATATGAATAATAAAGGGGAGAACATAGTTGGCTTACACTCGCCACGTCAATCAAGTACATAAATAACATTACATCAACCAAAACACTCATGGCCCGACTACGGCGCCAACATAGAAGAAAACCCAACATGCGACAATGGTCCCAATCACCCCCAACTGGGCACCAGTAATGATCATCGGGAAAGGAAACATAATAACGCTGAGAGTGCTTGTCGAACTCCCACTTGAGCTCGTACTCGTCACCTGGAGCGGAATCACCTGGACCTGCATCTAGAGTTATAGTAATCTGTGAGCCACAGGGACTCAGAAATCTCGCACCCTCGCGATCAAGACTATTTAAGCTTATAGGAAGGGTAAGGCAAAATATATGTGGAACTGCAGCAATCGACTAGCATATGTGGTGGCTAACTTATACGCAAAAGAGAGCGAGAAGAGGGGGCAAAGCGCGAGCGAGAATCTAGAGGAACAACCTGCGCAAACATTACTCCAACACCGTGTCCACTTCCAGGGCTCCGCCGAGAAGAGGCCATCATGGTAACACACTCAGTTGATTCATTTTAATTAATTTTATGTTCAAGTTATCTACAATCGGACATCAACAAATTCCCATCTGCCCATAACCGCGGGCACGGCTTTCGAAAGTTCAATCCCTGCAGGGGAGTCCCAACTTAGCCCATGACAAGCTCTCACGGTCAACGAAGGAATAGACCTCCTCCCAAGACGTTCCGATCAGACTCGGTATCTCGGTAATTCAAGACAACTCCGACAATGGTAAAACAAGTCCAGCAACACCACCCGCTGTGCCGACAAATCCTGATAGGAGCTGCACATATCTCGTTCTCAGGGCACACCGGTAATTCTTAATGGATGTATGCTTGCCTTGCCATGACTTGCACCGTGGTGAGTGCATCGAGCTCGTTTACGTGCCTTCGTGAGTTATATTTCAGCATGCCTCAGTTTTCACTAAGTCTGAAAACTGATTGTGTTTTAGCTATGTTCGTGTGCCCGTTAGCATATTTTATGAACCCTTTTGGCCCCATGTTACTTTGGGTCTTTTGTTAAGCTTGTTGAGTAGCTCCATGCCATGTTCTTACTTGTCTTAATCAGGTCATGTATAATGTTGTTTTGCTGCTCCGAAGAGGGCTTCGTGATCTGAAATTCCAGACAAGTGTTAATTTCACTAAGTCTGGAATCTATTTTGCATTTGCGTTTTTGCCATGCTTGTTTGAACCTCATAATGGATGAATTGGCCATAGCTCAGTGCTAGACTTTTGTTAAGCATCTTGTGTAAATCCCTGCCATGTATTTTGTTGTCATGTTTGGGTGCTGTAGCATGTTCATCTCATTGCATTTAGATGCCTACTTGCTGTAAATCGCAGACCGGTGTCATTCTTAAAACGCTTGCCATTTCCAAACCGTAACTCCGATTCCGATGATCTTTATATCGTTTTCAAGCGATTTCATCTCATATTTCCAGTGGAACCCTTGGAATTCCAATTTGAGGCCAGCTTCATGCATTTCCTGTCATATCTTGCATTTTGCATCCCGCATCACATCCCGCATAGCATATCATCTTTGCATCGTGTTGATTGAGTTTGCACGTGGTTGATTGTGTCTTTGTTGCTTGTTTGTCTTATTTGGGTAGAGCCGGGAGACGAGTTCGCTAACGAGGAGCCCGTTGAGTTTGCTCTTGAGGATCCAGTCAACTCTGACAACTGTGCAGGCAAGATGATCATACCCTCGAAATCACTACTATCTTTGCTATGCTAGTTTGCTCGCTCTTTTGCTATGCCATTACTGTGATGCCTACCTTTTGCTTGTCAGCCTCCCAAATTGCCATGTCAAACCTCTAACCCACCTTGTCCTAGCAAACCGTTGATTGGCTATGTTACCGCTTTGCTCAACCCCTCTTATAGCGTTGCTAGTTGCAGGTGAAGATTGGAGGCCGTTCCTTGTTGGAACATCATTTATTTACTTGTTGGGATATCATTATATTGCTATGTTATCTTAAAGCATATATATACTTGGTAAAGGGTGGAAGGCTCGGCCTCTCGTCTAGTGTTTTGTTCCACTCTTGCCGCCCTAGTTTCCGTCATATCGGTGTTATGTTCTCGGATTTTGCGTTCCTTACGCGGTTGGGTTATAATGGGAACCCCTTGACTGTCCGCCTTGAATAAAACTCCTCCAGCAGTGCCCAACCTTGGTTTTACCATTTGCCACCTAGCCTTTCCCTTGGGTTTCGCGGACTCAAGGGTCATCTTTTTTTAACCCCCCCGGGCCAGTGCTCCTCTGAGTGTTGGTCCAACCTAGAGCACCGTGCGGGGCCGTCCCTCGGCAACTTGGGTTACGTTGGCTTTCGTATGCTTAGCTTATCCGGTGTGCCCTGAGAACGAGATATGTGCAGCTCCTATCGGGATTTGTCGGCACAGCGGGTGGTGTTGCTGGACTTGTTTTACCATTGTCGGAGTTGTCTTGAATTACCGAGATACCGAGTCTGATCGGAACGTCTTGGGAGGAGGTCTATTCCTTCGTTGACCGTGAGAGCTTGTCATGGGCTAAGTTGGGACTCCCCTGCAGGGATTGAACTTTCGAAGGCCATGCCCGCGGTTATGGGCAGATGGGAATTTGTTAATGTCCGGTTGTAGATAACTTGAACATAAAATTAATTAAAATGAATCAACTGAGTGTGTTACCGTGATGGCCTCTTCTCGGCGGAGCCCGGGAAGTGGACACGGTGTTGGAGTAATGTTTGCGCAGGTTGTTCCTCTAGATTCTTGCTCGCGCTTTGCCCCCTCTTCTCGCTCTCTTTTGCGTATAAGTTAGCCACCACATATGCTAGTCGCTTGCTGCAGTTCCACATATATTTTGCCTTACCCTTCCTATAAGCTTAAATAGTCTTGATCGCAAGGGTGCGAGATTGCTGAGTCCCTGTGGCTCACAGATTACTATAACTCTAGATGCAGGTCCAGGTGATTCCGCTCCAGGTGACGAGTACGAGCTCAAGTGGGAGTTCGACAAGCACTCTCAGCGTTATTATGTTTCCTTTCCCGATGATCAGTAGTGGTGCCCAGTTGGGGGTGATTGGGACCGTTGTCGCATGTTGGGTTTTCTTCTATGTTGGCGCCGTAGTCGGGCCATGAGTGTTTTGGTTGATGTAGTGTTATTTATGTACTTGATTGACGTGGCGAGTGTAAGCCAACTATGTTCTCCCCTTTATTATTCATATTACATGGGATGTTGTGAAGATTGCCTAACTTGCGACATATGCCTTCAATGCGATTATGTCTCTAAGTCGTGCCTCGACACGTGGGAGCTATAGTCGCATCGAGGGTGTTACACTATAGGAGCTGCACATATCTCATTCTCAGGGCACACCGGATGAGACAAGCTACGAGTAAAACCAGCCCTCGAGTTTCCCTGAGGTGGCCCCGCAGGTGGCTCGGTTCGGACCAACACTCAGAGGAGCACTGGCCCGAGGGGGTTAAAATAAGATGATCCTCAGGCTCGCGAAAACCCGAGGGGAAAGGCTTAGGTGGCAAATGTTAAAACCAAGGTTCGGCCTTGCTGGAGGAGTTTTATTCAAAGCGAACTGTCAAGGGGGTCCCATAACCCCAACCGCGTAAGGAACACAAAATCAAGGAACATAACACCGGTATGACGGAAACTAAGGCGTCAAGAGTGAAACAAAACACCAGGAAAAAGGCCGAGCCTTCCACCCTTTACCAAGTATATAGGTGCATTAATTAAAATAATATATATTGTGATATCCCAACATATCCATGTCCCAAACATGGAACAAGCTTCAACTTCACCTGCAACTAGCAACGCTATAAGAGGGGCTGAGCAAAAGCGGTAACATAGCCAAACAACGGTTTGCTAGGAAGGTGGGTTAGAGGCTTGACATGGCAATGTGGGAGGCATGATATAACAAGTGGTAGGTAGCGCGACATAGAGATAGAACGAACAACTAGCAAGCAAAGATAGAAGTGATATCGAGGGTATGGTCATCTTGCCTGCAATGTCCTTAGAGTTGTCGAAAGCTTGATCCTCGTTACCGTACTCAACAGGTTCCTCGTTCATGTACTCGTCTCCTGGATCTACCCAAAGCAATAACACAAGTAATGGAACAAAAATCAATCACGGTGCAATGCACAAGCAACATGATGCAATACATGGCATGATATGCAGGATATGATATGCAATGCATATGCGTGCTCCAGAAGGAAAAGAATGATCAAGGCATCAACTTGGTAAACCAAGTATGCCGCTGGAAAGATGAGGTGATTTCAGTCGAAATCGATATAAGGATCACCGGAAACGGATGCACGGTTTGCAAATGGCAAGAAAAACAAGAATGGTGCGAATCTGCGATTAACAGCATGATGGCACTTAGAATGCAACAAAAAGCTAAGTTACTGCACTCCAACATAGCAACACAGCATGAACACTAAGCTATGGCTAGATCACACAAGAACAGGTTCAAACAAGCATGGCAAAAGTGGAAAAGATACCAGCTTCACAGACTTAGTGAAAATACTAACATGGCATAAACAACATCAGGAAGCAATGTTTAGAGCAATCAAACAACATGATACATGAACATATCATGGCAAACGAAGGCATGGTATGCTTCTTTTAAATGCATAGAACAAAAGTCCCTTACTGAGCATGAGCCAAAAAGACACAGCAGATATGATGGCACCTATGTAAACATAGCAAGTTTTATAAATAGATTCAGACTTAGAAGAAAAATAGAGTATGGCATAAACAGATTCATGATAGCAACTTTGCGAGCTCATGCCACTCACCACAAAGCATTAAATAAAAACATAAGCATACCAGCAGCAATAAGACATGTTCATGAAGCTAAACAAGGCAAACTCAAGTTCATAGGATGCATGGATCACTAGCAAAACACATGGCAATATTGATTATCATGTTAACAATCTGCAAGGAATAATATATACCAAACGTAGAGCAAGAAAACGACATGCTAGAAAACTCCATAATTGCAACCAGAGGCATGACTGGATAGAGCATAACCATATGTTCAAAACATCCTTACTGAAGTATCTCAAAATAAGCAAGGATCTCATGGTAGAAACAAATTTACATAGCATCAAAATAATCGCAGGAAAAGGACTTAGCAAAATCCTAAGTCCCTAAAAATAGTAACATCATGGAGCCTACTTTGCATACTTGTGCTAGTCACCACATAGCTCACACAAATGCAAGACTTTCACCTCCGTAAGGATGGCATGTTTTAGTTCAAAACACATGTAGACCTCATGCGCATAGGATGCACACCAAATGCAACAAAAAAGACAAATCGCCATGTTCTGTTAAGAACCAGCCGTTAACATTTTATAGCACTCTTGCAAAGATGATAATGGCATCATAATGGGCAGTAACGTGCATGTAAATGCTAGTAACATGAATAGCTCAACAAGGCAAACATTTTGACATATCATATGAATGATTTGGAGCCAGGGTCATGGAGATATCATGCGATGAAACATGCATAAATATGTTAGGGACTTGGGAAAAATTTTGGGGTCAACCTTCCGAATATGGATCTAGGGTTCGGTGTGGCATGGTTCTCGAGGCGGCCAGAGTTCGACGCCGGTGAGGGAGGAAGAAGTCCGGCGAGCTCCTCCGGGCCGGATCTCGCTGGATCCGGCCGTCGGCGAGCCGGAGAGGCGGCGAGGACGCGAGTCTCGGGTGGCGCGGCAGAGCGCGGGGAGCGGCGACGTGCGGTGTGGTGGCCGGGCCGGCGAGCAGCGGTGGGGACTGGCGGAGGGCGGCGAGGGAAGCGCGCCGGAGCGGCGGCCGGCGGCGAGTGGAGCGGGCGAGGGGCGGCGGCGGACGCGCGGGCGCGGGGCGGCAGCGGATGGGCCCGCAGGGGTCGCCCTCAGGCCCGGCGTGCTTCGGCAGTGAGCGGCGGTGGTGCACCACGTGTCAGCTCCTGATACGCGCGGAGCGGTGGCGGGAAGATGTCCGGCGGCGTGCGGACATGTCCGGTGCCGGCGGGGGCGATTTCTAGGGTTTTTGGACTGCGAATTGGAAGGGGAGACACCTATTTATTGGTAAGGGGAGCTAGGAGTGTCCAAATGAGGTGCGGTTTTCAACCACACGATCGTGATCCAATGATGGAGAACATGGAGGTGGTTTAGATGGGTTATTGGGCTATTTTGGAGGGGTGTTGGGCTGCAACACAAAAGAGGCTTTTGCGTTTACCCAGTTAACCGTTGGGGCATCAAACGACCACCAAATGGAACGAAATTTGACAGGAGGCCTACTGGTGATGTACCAAGGCCACTTGACAAATCTCGACCCATCCCGAGAGCGTTTTTCTCCCGCTCACGAAAAGAGACAAGAGGGGTGTGCCGGGTGCATTTGGGAGTATCAGATTGCGAAACGGACTACGGGGGAAATGCTCGGATGCATGAGACGAACACGAATGCAAATGAGATGCACATGATGACATGATATGAAATGCATATCATGAACAAAAAGCAAAATGAAGACAAAACCCAACCACGAAGGGAATATCATATCACAAAGCCGAAAATGGCAAGAGTCGGAGTTATAAATATGGAAAGTTACATTCGGGGTGTTACATGAAGCCAGCGACAGGCTTGGCGTTGGCCGCTGTGCCGTCCTGATGACCCCCTTCAGGGCAGCACTCCAGGCGGCGGCCTTCTTTGTTGAAGACCTTGAAGAACATCGTGGAGGCGCCGTCATACTCAAAGTGGATGGCGAGGTGCCATCCGCACGGCAGATTCGTGCGACCTCACCCTAGCCATGGGTCATGAAGATCTTCCTGGGGGGAGACAGCTTCAACCTATGCTCTAGTCGTCGGGGTGTCGCAGTTGGTAGGCTGCAGCCAAAGCTCGAGGGCGCCCCTCGGCGGCATCTCGGCGGCAAAGAACTGTGGGAAGCGGATCCAAGTGTGCGAAGGCATCGCCACCCACAGCACGAATTCGCGCGAGGGGTCCGCGGCGTGGGCTCCTGGGGCGGCGGCGTGCGTCACCACGCCGCAGCGACCACGGCCACGGCGTGGGCTCCTGGGGCGGCGGCGTGCGTCACCACGGCGCGGCGACCACGTCCACGGCGTGGGCGGTGCCATTCGCCGCCTGTAACACCCCGGATGTAACTTGCCATAATTGTAACTCCGACTCTTGCCATTTCCGGCTTTAAGTTATGAGATTCCCTTCATGGTTGGGTTTTATCTTCGTTTTGCATTTTGTTCATGTCATGCATTTCATATCATGTCATCATGTGCATCGCATTTGCATACGTGTTTGTCTCTTGCATCTGAGCATTTTCCCCGTTGTCCGTTTTGCAATGCGACACTTCTACGTGCATCGGCGTACCCCTTTTGTCTCTTTTTGTGAGCGGGTGTTAATCATTCTTGTAATGGACCAAGATTTTCCAAGTGGCCTTGATACACCACCGGTAGACCGCCTGTCAAATTTCGTTCCATTTGGAGTCCGTTTGATACTCCAACAGTTAACCGGGTAATCGCGAAGGCCTCTTTTGTGTTGCAGCCCAACACCCCTCCAAAACGGCCCAAGAACCCATCCAAACCTCTTCCATGTCCTCCATCGTCGGATCACGATCGTGTGGGCAAAAACTACACTCCATTTGGACACTCCTACCTCCTCCTACCTATAAATATGTGCACTCCTCTGAAATTTTGGGTCCAAAACCCTAGCAAAACTCCCTCCGCGCCGCCGGACGCGTCCGGCCATCGCCGGATGAAACCGCCACCGCACCCGCACCACTCTGAGAGCACCACAAGGCACTTCCCGCTGCCAGTCTCTGCGGCCCAGTGAGCCCGGATCGGGCTGATAACCCACAAGTATAGGGGATCAATTGTAGCCTCTTTCGATAAGTAAGAGTGTCGAACCCAACGAGGAGCTAAAGGTAGAACAAATATTCCCTCAAGTTCTATCGACCACCGATACAACTCTATGCACGCTTGACGTTCGCTTTACCAAGAACAAGTATGAAACTAGAAGTACTTTGTAGGTGTTTTTGGGTAAGCTTGCAAGAAAGTAAAGAACACGAAAATAAAAGCTAGGGGCTGTTTAGATAAAGACACAACTAAATTAGTTCTAGTAGAGAGCTTTTGTCAACAAGAAAGTTATTTGTCCCTAGGCAATCGATAACTAGACCGGTAATCATTATTGCAATTTTATTTGAGGGAGAGGCATAAGCTAACATAATTTCTCTACTTGGATCATATGCACTTATGATTGGAACTCTAGCAAGCATCCGCAACTACTAAAGATTCATTAAGGTAAAACCCAACCATAGCATTAAAGCATCAAGTCCCCTTTATCCCATATGCAAACAACCTACTTACTCGGGTCTGTGCTTCTGTCACTCACGCCACCCACCATAAGCAAATCATAAGCATATTGCAAACCCTACAGCGGGAATCCCTCACGCTTGCGCGACACGGAGAGCACCATAGGACAGCACCAATAATAAAACATACAACTCAAACCAATCATGATCATCAAATAGCCATTAGGACAAAACAGATCTACTCAAACATCATAGGATAGCCATACATCATTGGGAAATAATATATAGCGTTGAGCACCATGTTTAAGTAGACATTACTGCGGGTAAGAGAGAGGTTACAACGCTGCATAGAGGGGGGAAGAGTTGGTGATGATGGCGGTGAAGTTGTTGGTGAAGATGGCGGTGATGATGATGGCCCCCGGTGGCACTCCGGCGCCACCGGAAACGAGGGGGAGAGAGCCCCCCTCCTTCTTCTTCCTTGACCTCCTCCCTAGATGGGAGAAGGGTTTTCCCTCTGGTCCTTGGCTCCCATGGCGTGGGAGGGGCGAGAGCCCCTCCGAGATTGGATCTGTCTCTCTGTCTCTCTCTGTTTCTGCGTTCTCTCTGGCTCCGTTTCACCGTTTCGTGTATATATGGAGATCCGTAACTCCGATTGGCCTGAAACCTTCGCCATGATTTTTTTACGAATATTAGCTTTCTTGTGGCAAAAGAGGAGCGTCAACTGCATTACGGTGGGCTCACGAGGGTAGGGGGCGCACCCTAAAGGGGGGGGGGCGCCCCCCTGCTTCGTGACCACCTCGGGCACTGGTTCGCGTTGATTTTCCTTCCAAATTTTCCATATTTTCCAAAAATAAGCTCCGTCCATTTTTATCCCGTTTGGACTCCGTTTGATATGGATATTCTGCGAAACCAAAAACATGCAACAGACAGGAACTGGCACTGGGCACTGGATCAATATGTTAGTCCCAAAAATAATATAAATAGTTTCCAAAAAGTATATGAAAGTTGAATAATATTGGCATGGAACAATCAAAAATTATAGATACGACGGAGACGTATCAACATCCCCAAGCTTAATTCCTGCTCGTCCTCGAGTAGGTAAATGATAAAAAAGATAATTTTTGATGTGGAATGCTACCTAGCATAATTTTGATCATATGTCTAATCATGGCATGAATATTAAGACACGAGTGATTCAAAGCAATAGTCTATCCTTTGACATTAAGACAATAATACTTCAAGCATACTAATAAATCAATCATGTATTTTCAAAATAACATGGCCAAAGAAAGTTATCCCTACAAAATCATTTAGTCTGGCTATGTTCCATCTTCACCACACAAAATACTCACATCATGCACAACCCCGATGACAAGCCAAGCAATTGTTTCATACTTTTGACGTTCTTAAACCTTTTCAACTTTCACGCAATACATGAGCGTGAGCCATGGACATAGCACTATAGGTGGAATAGAATATGATGGTGGAGAAGACAAAAAAGGAGAAGATAGTCTCATATCAACTAGGCGTATCAACGGGATATGGAGATGCCCATCAATAGATATCAATGTGAGTGAGTAGGGATTGCCATGCAATGGATGCAGTAGAGCTATAAGTATATGAAAGCTCAAACTGAAACTAAGTGGGTGTGCATCCAACTTGCTTGCTCATGAAGACCTAGGGCATTTGAGGAAGCCCATCATTGGAATATACAAGCCAAGTTCTATAATTAAAATTCCCACTAGTATATGAAAGTGATAACTCAAGAGACTCTCTATATGAAGAACATGGTGCTACTTTGAAGCACAAGTGTGGTAAAAGGATAGTAACATTGCCCCTTCTCTCTTTTTCTCTCATTTTTTTTTTCTTTTTTTCTTTTTTTTTGTTTTTTTGGTGGGCTTCTTTGGCCTCTTTTTTATTTGGGCTTCTTTGGCCTCTTTTATTTTTTTGTAAAGTCCGGAGTCTCATCTTGACTTGTGGGGGAATCATAGTCTCCATCATCCTTTCCTCACTGGGGCAATGTCCTAATAATGATGATCATCACACTTTTATTTACTTACAACTCAATATTACAACTCGATACTAGAACAAAGATATGACTCTATATGAATGCCTCCGGCGGTGTACCGGGGTGTGCAATGATCTAGCGTAGCAATGATATCAAAAAAACGGACGAGCCATGAAAACATCATGCTAGCTATCTTACGATCATGCAGAGCAATATGACAATGAATGCTCAAGTCATGTATATGATGATGATGAAATTAGCATGGCAATATATCTCGGAATGGCTATGGAAATGCCATAATAGGTAGGCATGGTGGCTGTTTTGACGAAGGTATATGGTGGGTGGGTGAGAGTGCGTATAATCCATGGACTCAACATTAGTCATAAAGAACTCACATACTTATTGCAAAAATCTATTAGTCATCGAAACAAAGTACTACGCGCATGCTCCTAGGGGGATAGATTGGTAGGAAAAGACCATCGCTCGTCCCCGACCGCCACTCATAAGGAAGACAATCAATAAATAAATCATGCTCCGACTTCATTACATAACTGTTCACCATACGTGCATGCTACGGGAATCACAAACCTCAACACAAGTATTTCTACAATCCACAACTACCCACTAGCATGACTCTAATATCACCATCTTTATATCGCAAAACTATTGCAAGGAATCAAACATATCATATTCAGCGATCTACAAGTTTATGTAGGATTTTATGACTAACCATGTGAATGACCAGTTCCTGTCATCTCTCTAAATAGATATAAGTGAAGCAAGAGAGTTTAATTCTTTCTACAAAAGATGTGCCCGTGCTCTGACAGATATAAGTGAAGCAAAAGAGCATTCTACAAATGGTGGTTGTCTAAGTGAAGAGAAACAGGCAATCCAAACTTCAAATGATATAAGTGAAGCATATGAAGCATTCTATAAAGCCATACTCAAAAGATATAAGTGAAGTGCAAAGAGCATTCTATAAATAAATCAAGGACTATCTCATACCAGCATGGTGCATAAAATAAAAATAGAAACCTAAATGCAAAAGACTCTCCAAGATTGCACATATCGCATGAACGAAACGAATCCTGAAAACATACCGATATTTGTTGAAGAAAGAGGGGATGCCTCCCCAACATCCCCAAGCTTAGACGCTTGAGTCTCCTTGAATATTTAGTTGGGGTGCCTCAGGCATCCCCAAGCTTGAGCTCTTGCCTCTCTTCCTTCTTCTCACATCGAAATTGTCAATCATCGAACACTTCATGCACACAAAACTTCAACAGAAAACTCGGTAAGATCCGTTAGTATAATAAAGAAAATCACTACTCTAAGTACTGTTGCAAACCAATTCATATTTTGTTTTTGCATTGTTTCTACTGTAATATAACTTTTTCATGGCTTAATCCACTGATATAAATTGATAGTTTCATCAAAACAAGCAAACTATGCATCAAAAACAGAATCTGTCTAAAACAGAACAGTCTGTAGCAATCTGAACATTCACCATACTTATGATACTTTAAAAATTCTTCCAAAATTAGGAAAAATAAAAAATTTGTATAGAAAGACAGTGCAAAAAGAATCAGAACCATTTGACGTTCCAGTAAAACATTAAAATTCACGCACTACAGCCAAAGTTTCTGTCCTGCACCGCACAAACCAACAAGCATCGTAAACATCCTAAAGGCAAACCTTGGCACATCATTTTTATAATACAATGGAATTGTACAAGGGGATAATTATTTTTGTTTAAAAGTTTCTGTAATCAAGATTCACAAAGTTTCCGTGAGCATGAACAAAGTTCAAGGCTAGCTCCCACTTCAACAATGCTTGTCTCTATCACTTTCACTTTCCTTTTTGAAAAAGTTTTGGGTTTTCCTCTTTATTTTTGTTGTTTTTAAACTATATGAAAGCACTCAACAGAAATAAATGACTCTCTAAAACTTCTGAGTTGTCTCCGTGGCAGCGCTTTCTTTAAAGCCATTAAGCTAGGCATATAGTGCTCAAGTAGTGAATCCACCCGGATCCCAAGGTATATCAAAGCCAATTTTAATTAGCAATGATTTGTAATTTAGTAGTGAGCACAAAGTAACATATATCATGTAATGACGAAGTCTAACTCTCTTCCTATGCATCGGCATGTCATAAAAGAACAATTCATGCACACAAAGTAAAGGCCAATGCATAGTATAAAACAGGTTCTTGCAATTTTATCGTGTTTGAAACATAGAGAGGTGGAGATATAGTTCCTCTCTCATAATAATTGCATGTAGGAGCAGCAAGCACATGCATATTATACTCATCAAATCATCATGTGTAGTAGTAAAAGGCAACCCATCAATATAATCCTTAATAAGTGCAAACTTCTCCGATATAGTGTAGTTGGGAGAATTCAAAAAGATAATAGGACTATCATGCGTGGGTGCAATAGCAACAACTTCATGTTTAACATAAGGAACTATAGCAAGTTCATCTCCATAAGCATCATTCATATTGGCATCTTGGCCACAAGCATAGCAAGTATCATCAAAAAGGGATATTTCAAGAGAATCAAAGGGATCATAACAGTCATCATAGCAATCATCCTTCGATAAGCACGAAGGGAAATTAAACAATGTATGAGTTGAAGAGTTACTCTCATTAGAAGGTGGGCACGGGTGATCAATCCGCTCTTCCTCCTCTTGTTCTTCGCTCTCCTCCTCATCTTTTTCATCCAATGAGCTCACAGTTTCATCAATTTCTTCTTCCATAGACTCCTGCAAAATATTAGTCTCTTCTTGGACAGCGGAGTATTCCTCAATATATTGTTTAACATAGGTATTAGAAGCATAATTCTCATAACAATATTCAAGTATAGCAAAATTTTCAGATTTGTAAAGAGTAGCATCATACTTTTCAATCAAAGAAGCAATTTCAAAAGCACCCTTAAAAGCAACAAATTCTTTAATTTGTTGAACATCATAGTAATTATAAACACCCTTAGCATATGAAGATAAGATTCCATTATCAATAAACTCACATTGGTAGGGAAAGTGTTTCTTAGGGTTTTCAGAACAACAAGTAAAATCATAATAATAGCATAAATTCCAAGCATAACATTGCATAGTATTAATTTGATGCTGTAAAAGTTTCCCTTTTTCAGATATACGGTGTCGCACATAACAAGCATGCTCATCTAAAGATTTTCCCTCAACTAAGCTAGTTGGGGTTTCAGCACGAGCACATATGGATCGAAGATGATCCAAGTAATAAGCTTCAGCAGTGTGATAGATTTTGAGTGGTTCTTCAACCATTGGTTCAGTAGGTACAACTAATTTTTTTGGTATTTTGCGTTCCCTACCCATAACTAAAGATAGAAAACAACTAAGAACAGAAAATAAAAATTACTTAGTGATAAAACAAAAAAGCACACACGAGAATATTCACCCCGCGCTATTGCTCCCCGGCAACGGCGCCTGAAAAAGGTCTTGATAACCCACAAGTATAGGGGATCAATTGTAGCCTCTTTCGATAAGTAAGAGTTTCGAACCCAACGAGGAGCTAAAGGTAGAAGAAATATTCCCGCAAGTTCTATCGACCACCGATACAACTCTACGCACGCTTGACATTCGCTTTACTTAGAACAAGTATGAAACTAGAAGTACTTTGTAGGTGTTGGGTAAGCTTGCAAGAAAGTAAATAACACGAAAATAAAAGCTAGGGGCTGTTTAGATAAAGACACAACTAAATTAGTTTTAGTAGAGAGCTTTTGTCAACAAGAAAGTTATTTGTCCCTAGGCAATCGATAACTAGACCGGTAATAATTATTGCAATTTTATTTGAGGGAGAGGCATAAGCTAACATACTTTTTCTACTTGGATCATATGCACTTATGATTGGAACTTTAGCAAGCATCCGCAACTACTAAAGATTCATTAAGGTAAAACCCAACCATAGCATTAAAGCATCAAGTCCCCTTTATCCCATACGTAAACAACCTACTTACTTGGGTCTGTGCTTCTGTCACTCATGCCACCCACCATAAGCAAATCATAAGCATATTGCAAACCCTATAGCGGGAATCCCTCACGCTTGCGCGACACGGAGAGCACCATAGGTCAGCACCAATAATAAAACATACAACTCAAACCAATCACGATCATCAAATAGCCATTAGGACAAAACAGATCTACTCAAACATCATAGGATAGCCATACATCATTGGGAAATAATATATAACGTTGAGCACCATGTTTAAGTAGAGATTACAGCGGGTAAGAGAGAGGTTACACCGCTGCATAGAGGGGGGAAGAGTTGGTGATGATGGCGGTGAAGTTGTTGGTGAAGATGGCGGTGATGATGATGGCCCCCGGTGGCACTCCGGCGCCACCGGAAGCGAGGGGGAGAGAGCCCCCCTCCTTCTTCTTCTTCCTTGACCTCCTCCCTAGATGGGAGAAGGGTTTCCCCTCTGGTCCTTGGCTCCCATGGCGTGGGAGGGGCGAGAGCCCCTCCGAGATTGGATCTATCTCCCTGTCTCTCTCTGTTTCTGCGTTCTCTCTGGCTCTGTTTCACCGTTTCGTGTATATATGGAGATCCGTAACTCCGATTGGCCTGAAACCTTCGCCGTGATTTTTTTCCGAATATTAGCTTTCTTGCGGCAAAAGAAGAACGTCAACCGCCTTACGATGGGCTCACGAGGGTAGGGGCGCGCCCTAAGGGGGGGCTGCCTCGTGACCACCTCGGGCACTGGTTCGCGTTGATTTTCCTTCCAAATTTTCCATATTTTCCAAAAATAAGCTCCGTCCGTTTTTATCCCGTTTGGACTCCGTTTGATATGGATATTCTGCGAAACCAAAAACATGCAACAGACAGGAACTGGCACTGGGCACTGGATCAATATGTTAGTCCCAAAAATAATATAAATAGTTGCCAAAAAGTATATGAAAGTTGAATAATATTGGCATGGAACAATCAAAAATTATAGATACGACGGAGATGTATCACGGGCCCGCCCGGCCCATTGCCGCCACTGCGCCCCGCGCGTCCCCGCTGCTCCTCCCGTGCACCCGCACCCGCGCGCCTGGCCACCACCCACCGCCTCGCCGGCCGGCTCCACCGAGCTCTTCCGCTGCCTGGCCCGCGCTCCGACGACCCCGCCGCCCGGCTCCGCCACCACCGCCGCCTCGTCGACGCTCCGGCGACCCCGCCGCCTCGCCCGCGCTCCGGCGACCCCGCCGCCCTCCTCCGGCCTCGTCCTCCTCCTCCTCGGATCTGCCCCTCGAACCTCGCCGGCGGCTTCTCCGTCTAGCTCCGGCCACCGTGGTGAACTCCGGCGAGAGCTCGGATCCGGCCTCGGTTTGCGCGCTACGAAGAACCCTAGATCTGGGAGTTTGTTTTTTTTGTCCAAGTCCTTTTCCCCTGCAACATCTCATGCCCTCTTCATTGCCTTGTATCTCTGTTACCTAGCTCCGTTTCATGCATATGATGAATCAAAATGTTCATTGTGAGAAGCTCTTAATTTCATTCCATTGTTGCATACTTGTTTGAGTTCATCTTGATGCCCTAATCATTGATGTAAGAGTGCTATAAAATGTTTACTGCTGCTACTTATCAGATTATGATGATTTGTCATTTTTGCCACATTTGATGCGTGCTTCATATGGGCATGAGCTCTACATGAGTTTTGAACTATGTCATGCCATCTTTACATGAGTGCTTATCTTGTATTTTTTTGATCAATGTGGTGACTAGCACAAGCATGCAAAGTAGCCTTCGTGATATTGCTGTTTTCAGGGACTTGGGTTTTTGCTAAGTCCTTTTCCTGCTGTTATTTTTATGCCATGTAAACATGATGCTACAATGAGATCCATGGTTGTTTTGAGTTGCTTCAGTAAGGATGTTTTGAACATATGGTTATGCTCTATCCATCCATGCCCCTGTTTGCAATTATGGAGTGCCCTAGCATGTCTTAATCTTGCTCTACTTTTGCTATAAAATGTTCCTGGCAGAATGTTAACATGTTAATCAATTTTGCCATGGTTGTTGCTAGTGTTCCATGCATGTTAGGAACTTTCTATTGCCATGGTTAGCTTAATGAACATGTCATCTTGCTTTTGCTATGCTTGTTTTGTCATGCAAGGCTTTGTGGTGAGTGATTTGAGCTTGCAAAGATGCCTTCATAATTCTGTTTATGCCATGCTCTGTTTTCTGCTAAGTCTGAAACTGTTAATAAATCTTGCTATGTTTACATGGGTGCCATCATATCCTCTATGCATTTTAGGCTCATGATCAGTAAGTGACTTTTGTTCTATGCATTTAGTAGAATCATGCCATGCCTTGTTTTGCTATGATATGTTCCTATAGCATGTTGCTTGCTTGCTCTAAACATTGCTTCCTGATGTTATTTCTGGCATGTTAGTATTTTCACTAAGTCTGTGAAGCTCATATCTTTTGCACTTTTTCCATGCTTGTTTGAACCTGCTCCTGTGAGATTTAGCCGTAGCTCACTGTTCATGTTTTGTCAAGCATCACTTGTACATCAGTGCCATATGATTTTTGCTATGTTGGAGTGAAGTAGATTAGTTTCTTGTTGCGTTCTAGATGGCATCGTGCTGTTAATCGCAGAATTGTGCCATCCTTGTTTTGCTTGCCATTTGCAAACCGTGCATCCGTTTCCGGCGATCTTTATATCGATTTCGCCCGAAATCATCTCATATTTCCAGCGGCACACTTGGTTTGCCACGTTGATGCTTTATCAATCTTTTCCTTCCGGAGCACGCATATGCATTGCATATCATGTCTTACATATCATGCCATGTTTTGCACATGTTTCTTTTGCATTGCACCGTGGTTGATTGTTGTTCCTTTGCTTGTGTTCTTGATTTGGGTAGAGCCGGGAGACGAGTATGTGATCGAGGAACCTGTTGAGTACGCTAACGAGGATCATGCTTTTGACAACTCTGAGAACATTGCAGGCAAGATGACCATACCCTCGAAATCACTTCTATCTTTGCTTGCTAGTTGTTCACTCTATTGCTATGCCGCGCTACCTACCACTTGCTATATCATGCCTCCCATATTGCCATGTCAATCATCTAACCCACTTTTCCTAGCAAACCGTTGTTTGGCTATGTTACCGCTTTGCTCAACCCCTCTTATAGCGTTGCTAGTTGCAGGTGAAGATGGAGTTTGTTCCTTGTTGGAACATGGATATTGTTGGGATATCATTATTATCTCTTATTTACTTTAATGCATCTATATACTTGGTAGAGTGTGGAAGGCTCGGCCTTATGCCTGGTGTTTTGTTCCACTCTTGCCGCCCTAGTTTCCGTCATACCGGTGTTATGTTCCTTGATTTTGCGTTCCTTACGCGGTTGGGTGTTATGGGAACCCCTTGACAGTTCGCTTTGAATAAAACTCTTCCAGCAAGGCCCAACCTTGGTTTTACCATTTTCCTACCTACAACCATATACCTTTCCCTTGGGTTCTGTAGACTCAAGGGTCATCTTTATTTTAAACCCCCCCGGGCCAGTGCTCCTCTAAGTGTTGGTCCGAACCGAGCTGCCTGCGGGGCCACCTCGGGGAAACTTGAGGGTTGGTTTTACTCGTAGCTAGTCTCATCCGTTGTTGCCCTGAGAACGAGATACGTGTGAGTCCTATCGGGATTTTTCGGCACATCGGGTGGCTTTGTTGGTCTTGTTTTACCATTGTCGAGATGTCTTGTAACCGGGGTTCCGAGACTGATCGAGTCTTCCCGGAAGAAGGAATATCCTTCTTTGACCGTGAGAGCTTGTGATGGGCTAAGTTGGGACACCCCTGCAGGGTTTGAACTTTCGAAAGCCATGCCCGTGGTTATGTGGCAGATGGGAATTTGTTAATATCCGGTTGTAGAGAACTTGACACTTAACTTAATTAAAATGAATCAACCGCGTGTGTAGCCATGATGGTCTCTTTTCGGCGGAGTCCAGGAAGAGAACACGGTCTCGTGTTATGCTTGAATGTAAGTAGCTTCAGGATCACTTCTTGATCACTATTAGCTTCTCGACCGTGCGTTGCTTCTCTTCTCGCTCTCTTTTGCGTAAGTTAGCCACCATATATGCTTATTGCTTTGCTGCAGCTCCACCTCACTACCTTTTCCTACCCTTACGCTTAAATAGTCTTGATCTCGCGGTTGTGAGATTGCTAAGTCCCCGTGACTCACAGATACTTCCAAACAGATGCAGGTGCCGATGATGCCAGTGCAGGGGACGCTACCGAACTCAAGTGGGAGTTCGACGAGGATTCGGGTCGTTACTATGTTTCTTTTCCGGATGATCGGTAGGGGAGCCCAGTTGGGACGATCGGGATCTAGCATTTGGGGTTGTCTTCTTTATTTTGGTTCCATAGTCGGACCTTTGTTTGTACCTTGGATGATGTATGGATTAATTATGTATTGTGTGAAGTGGCGATTGTAAGCCGACTCTTTATCCCTTTCTTATTCAGTACATGGATTGTGTAATGATTACCCCTCTTGCGACATGCCTACCATGCGGCTATGCCTCTAAATCGCACCCCGACACGTGGGAGATATAGCCGCATTGTGGGTGTTACAAGTTGGTAATCAGAGCCATCCCCGACTTAGGAGCCCCCTGCTTGATCGAATCGCCGATGTTGTTGAGTCTAGAACAAAATGTTTTGAGTCTTAGGATTATATATATCAGAGATTAGGATTCTTTTTACTCCTTAGTCCCTTATTCGCTCTGGTGAGGCCTCCTGACGTAGAGTTTTGACTCTCCTCTCCTCAAATTTCACGAATTTTTTAGGATCACGCGGGTATCTTGGAATTGTTCCGATGGTTTTGTGACGAGAACATTGTTCTTGGTGCCTCCTGACATTTAGGGGTTGTGGCACTGTCCCGGTGAGTTGAGCTCCGAGGTGTTGTCGTCACAATTTTATCGTTGCAGTTCTGGAATACTTGAGTTTGCCGACATCGAAAATCTCTTTTATGCAGTTGTTGGTGAGATAACCTCGATGCCACCCAGTACTGGGGCAGGAGTTCAGGAGTATCGCCATAAGTCGTATAACGGATGCTTTTCGAAGGTTGAGGTACATGATTTCCGAAGGTTTCTTGGTTATGTGTTGAAGGATGGATACAACTGGATGTAGGATTTGCTAGTTTTGGGTGAGATATTATGCTTCCCCTGTATCCCCAACACCTGATTGCATAACCGGTAAGTTTCAGGAGTTTCATAGGTGGGAATTCAAGTAGCTCTAGTATTTCTTCCCGCAGATATTTGGTTTGTGATTGGGTAATCCTTACCACTTATTTGTTCATATCCGTACCTTGTTGCTTTATTCATCTATCTTTATCTAAGTGGCTTCTCAACCTTAATGGAAGTGTGATGATTTACTTTGGAATTCATTCGTTCATCCTTGTTCGAATGTTAAGACTTTATGTTGCAATTTTGATCCATTGATTCAGCTTGAATATATGTCTTTCAAGATGCTAACGGATGTCAACCTCTTTAGGATGGCTCCTCCAACGCGCCAGAATCCAGACCGCAATGATGGGGATCAGTCGAACCCTCCGCCACCACCTCCACCCCCGGAGGCATGGCAAGCCATCATGGCAGCCACCAACGCCAACACTCAGATGCTTTTGCAACTCTTGCAAGAGCGCAACCAAGGGCAAGGCAACCAAGGAAATCAATGCCAAGGCAACAATCAACCTCAGTTTGCTACCCTCAACCAGTTACTCACAAACCAGCCGAAGTCCTTCAGCAACTGTGTCAAGGCCACAGACGTCGACGATTGGCTCATGGATATTTGCAAACATTTTGAGTGTAGCAATGTGAGGCCTGAGGACTTTGTCAAGTTTGATTCGTTTCAACTCAAAGACTAAGTTGCTAAGTGGTATCAACAATACAACGATTCCAGAGGAGGTCGTGTGATTACCTAGAATGATTTCCTCCGAGACTTTAAAGCTCATCACATTCCACAAAGTGTTGCTGAGAGCAAGCATGAGGAGTTCCGGAATCTCAAGCAAGGCAGCATGTCCGTGTATCAATACAATATCCAGTTTCAGAAACTTGCTCGCTTCGCTAAACAAGACGTCCCTGATGAAAAGAGTATGATTTATCAATTCATAGGTGGCCTCAGAGAAGATCTGCAATTAGCTCTCGTGCTTCTTGAGCCGACTAAGTTTGATGAATTCTACAACATGGCACTAAAGCAAGAAGCTGCTCAGCTCAAGTGTGAGGCATCTAAAAAGAGAGTCAGGGGTGCAGTTCAATCTTCTTCTTCATCACAAGTGGCAGCTAAGCAACATAAGTTCTGGTTGCCTCCTCCTTCTCCATTTCGTCAGCCTTATCAGTAGAAGAGCAAAGGTGGCAATGGATCTTCCCACACACCCAACCCAGGCTATCAGAACAAAGCTCAGCCTCATACTCCAAGGTCAAGTGCTCCTTATCACCGTATGCTCTCAGAGGTTACTTGCAACAAGTGTTAGCAGAAAGGGCACTATGCAAACAAATGCTTCAACCAAAGGCGCCTTCCGCCTCCTCCTCCTGTGAGATCTGCCAGCAATGAAGTGGTCAAGCATAATCCCAAGCATGCTAAGGTCAACATGATGAATGCAGCTCAGGCAGAGGATTCTTCATAAGTCATCATGGGTAACCTTCCAATTAACTCCATTCCTGCTAAAGTCTTATTTGATACTGGTGCATCGCATTCTTTCATGTCATTCCCATTTGCATCGGAGCACAATTTTGACACTAAGGCATTACCTAAAGCATTGCAAGTTATTTCTCCGGCTAAGCGTTTGAGTTCTAGAATGATGGATCCGAATGTCGGTATCAAGATGGGCGACTATAAATTTCCGGCTTCTCCAATTGTTCTTGGTGACTTGGATATTGATCTAATTCTCGGCATGGACTGGCTTTCTAAGCACAAGGCTCTGCTTGATTGTGCTGCTAGAGAAATTCAATTGACACACTCTTCTGAGGATGTGATCATCTATGCTGCTCATGACGAAACCATTCAGCTGTTTTCTCTCAATGAGAAGGGTGAGTTGAATGCCATATCTCAGATTCTAGTCGTTTATGACTATCAAGACGTCTTTCCAGAAGAGCTTCCAGGAATGCCTCCTCACTGGCCAGTTGAATTCATTATCGATCTTGAGCCTGGCACGGAACCTGTTTGCAAGCGTCCATACAAGCTTGGATGAGAGGAGTTGAAGGAGTTGAAGAAACAACTCGATGAACAAGGGCATTTGGGTCTGATGTAACGCCCCGAGACCGATGTGCCAGGTGTCCTCCAGTTATTCGTTGTTGTTTGCCTTGTCATTGCTTGCGTGTCATGCATTGCATATCATGTCAGCATGCACATTTCATTTGCATACATGTTCGTCTCATGCATTCGAGCATTTTCTCCGTTGTCCGTTTTGTAATCCGGCGCTCCTATGTCACCCGGTGTCCCTTTCTACCTCTTTTCGTGTGCGGGTGTTAAACGTTTTCGGATTGGACCGAGACTTTTCATGCGGCCTTGGTTTACTACCGGTAGACCACCTGTCAAGTTTCGTGCCATTTGGACTTCGTTTGATACTCCAACGGTTAACCGAGGGACCGAAAAGGCCTCATATGTGTTGCAGCCCAACACCCCTCCAAAATGGCCCAAAAACGCACCTAAACCTCGTCCATCATCTCGGTCGTTCGATCATGATCGCCTGGCCGCAAACCGCACCTCATTTGGACTCTCCTAGCTCCCTCTACCTATAAATATGTGTGCATCCCCGAAATTTCGCGCAGTCTAACCCTAGATCCAACTCCCTCCGCGTCGCCGGACATGTTCGTCCGTGCTGGACGCGTCCACCCCCACCGCCACGTCGTTCCGGCCAATCGGCGGCCGCCACGTCGTCACCGCCGCCTCCCTCATCCACTCGCGCGCCGCCATGTGGCGCTGCCTCCCTCCTCCACCGCGCGGCCTGGGGAAGCCCATCGCGGACCCGCCCGTGCCCGGATCTGCGCGCCGCCGCCTGGATCCTGCCGCCCGTTGCCCGCTCGTCGCCGACGTTCACCGGTGCCTCCCTGCGCCGAGATCCTTCGTCCTGCCACCGTCCAAGTTCGCCGCCGGCGAACTACTCCGCCGCCTTGTGCCGCCCTCCGGCCACCGCGCGTCCCCTGCCGGTCCCTCTCCACCTCGCCGGCCTCCGTAGACCGCCGGATCAGGACGAGCTCCTCTGGATCCGCTCTTCTCCGGTCTTCTCCTCTCACCGAGCAGTCCACCGTCGTCGGAGCTCCGATGTGCACCGCCACCGACGTGCGGGATCGGGAGGAGCCCCGATCCGCCATCGCCGTTGACCGCGGTCCCGTGCTGGGCCAGGCCAGATCCCGCGCCCGCCGGCCCACTCTTCTTCCCCTTCTAACCGGGCCGAAGCCCAGGGTGAGATTCTTCTAAATCCCGCCTGAGCGTCCTGTAGCTATCCTCCGCTCACCTATTTTTCTGCTAAGTCCCGAGGATTTCAGTATTTTATGCATTTTTCATCGCATCGTAACTCTACATCCGTCGCTCTGATTCGTGCATGTGGCATATCAAAATGTTCGTCTCGACGAGTACATCATTTCATCTTGTTGCATCATTTTCATTTGAGCTCATCTTGTTGCCCGAAATGCTATTGGAAGAGGGCTATGTGATGAATTTGTCAGATATGTTTCATCAAATAGATATTTGTCATTTTTGCCATGTTTAATGTGTGCATGATATGATCCTGAGCTCTACATGTGTTTTGTTATATGCCATGCCATCTTTACAGAGGTGGTTGACATGTATTTTTGTGACATGTGTGGTGACTAGCACAAGCTTGCAAAGTAGCGTAATCGGTAATGCTGATTTCACGGACTTAGAATTTCACTAAGTCCTTGTCCTGATTTTGACGTTATGCCATATGTTCATGTTGTTTCCTAGTGATCCGTGCCTATTTTGAGGATGATCAGTAAGGATGATTTGTTAACGTTGTGGTGCTCTATCCATCCATGTCTCTGTTTGCAATTATGGAGAAATCTAGCTTGAGTCAATCGAGCTCTACTTTTGCTATAAAGTGAATCCTGGCAGATTATTGACATGTTTAACGATTTTGCCGAGGTTGTTGCTATCGATCTGTGCATGCTATGTTGTTATCCTTGCCATGTCTAGCTTCTATGCCATGTCTTCTTGATGGGTGTATGCTTCGTTTGTCATGCCATGCTCTGGAGTGCATCGAGCTCGTAAACATGCCTACTCGTTAACTGATTTGCATGCTCTTCACAAAGTCTGAGATCTGTTTATGTTTTTGCCATGTTCACATGCTTGCAATTATATTTTCTGATCCCTTTTGGCTCAAGGTCACTAAGGGACTTTTGTTAAGTGCTTTGAGTAGCTTCATGACATGCCTTGCTTTGCCATGTTAAGTTCCTGTAGCTTGTAGTTTTCATGCTCCAAAGTATGCTTCCTGATGATAAATTCCAGATTTGTGTTAATTTCACTAAGTCTGAAACCTGTTATCGTTTGCTCTTTTGCCATGCTTGTTTGAACCTGTTAATGGATGAATTAGCCGTAGCTCAGTGTTCATTTTTTGTCAAGCATCATGAGTGGATCCCTGCCATATATTTTGTTGCTATTTTTGAGTGTTGTAGCATATTTATCTTGATGCATTTAGAAGGCTACTTGCTGTTTATCGCAGACCGGTGCCATACTTGTTTTGCTTGCCATTTCCAAACCGTGCATCTGATTCCGGTGATCTTTATATCGATTTAAACAGAAATCACCTCACCTTTCCAGTGGCACTCTTGGATTTCCAAGTTGAGGCCAGGTTCTATCATTCCTTGTCAAATCAGGCATACGCATCACATACCGCATCCCGCATATCATACCATGTTCATGGGTTGGTTGTTTGCTATGTTGTGTGCTTCTTTCCGGTGTTGCTTCTTCGGGTTGGTTCCGAGAACGTCGCGTTTGTGAGGACCCATTCGACTACGTCTGTTTGTCTTCTTCATGGACTCATTCTTCTTCCTTCGGGATTTCAGGCAAGATGACCATACCCTCGAAATCACTTCTATCTTTGCTTGCTAGTTGCTCGCTCTGTTGCTATGCCTATGCTACGATACCTACCACTTGCTTATCATGCCTCCCATATTGTTAATCCAAGCCTCTAACCCACCTTGTCCTAGCAAACCATTGTTTGGCTATGTTACCGCTTTGCTCAGCCCCTCTTATAGCGTTGTTAGTTGCATGTGAAGATTGAAGTTTGTTCCTTGTTGGAACATGGAGATGTTGTTCCTTGTTGGAACATGTTTAATTGTTGGGATATCACAATATCTCTTATTTAATTAATGCATCTATATACTTGGTAAAGGGTGGAAGGCTCGGCCTTATGCCTGGTGTTTTGTTCCACTCTTGCCGCCCTAGTTTCCGTCATATCGGTGTTATGTTCCCGGATTTTGCGTTCCTTACGCGATTGGGTTATAATGGGAACCCCTTGATAGTTCGCCTTGAATAAAACTCTTCCAGCAATGCCCAACATTGGTTTTACCATTCGACACCTAGCCTCTTTTTCCCTTGGGAGTCGCGCTCCTGAGGGTCATCATTATTTACCCCCCCGGCCCAGTGCTCCTTTGAGTGTTGGTCCAAACTAGAGCCCTGTGTAGCACCCCCTCGGGGAAACTCGAGGTTTGGTTTTAGTTGTATGGAGCGCTCATCTGAGTGTCCCCTGAGAACGAGATATGTGCAGCTCCTATCGGGATTTGTCGGCACATTCGGGCGGTGTTGCTGGACTTGTTTTACCATTGTCGAGGATGTCTTGTAACCGGGATTTCGAGTCTGATCGGGTCTTCCCGCTAGAAGGAATATCCTTCGTTGACCGTGAGAGCTTGTGATGGGCTAAGTTGGGACACCCCTGCAGGGATTTGAACTTTCGAAAGCCGTGCCCGCGGTTATGGGCAGATGGGAATTTTTTAATGTCCGGTTATAGAAAACCTGAAGTTGACCTTAATTAAAATACATCAACCACGTGCATAACCGTGATGGTCTCTTCTCGGCGGGGTTCGGGAAGTGAACACGGTGTTGGAGTTATGCTTGACGTAGGTTGTTCTAGGATCACTTCTTGATCATAGTTGTTCGACCGTGCTTTTGCCTTCTCTTCTCGCTCTCTTTTGCGAATAGGTTAGCCACCATATATGCTAGTCGCTTACTGCAGCTCCACCTCATACCTTTACCTTACCCATAAGCTTAAATAGTCTTCATCGCAAGGGTGTGAGATTGCTGAGTCCCCGTGACTCACAGATACTTCCAAAACCAGTTTGTAGGTGCCAATGATACCGTGCAGGAGACTCAACCAAGCTCAAGGAGGAGCTCGATGAAGATCTTGTCCTTTGTGTAGTTTCATTCTAGTTGATCAGTAGTGGAGCCTAGTTGGGGTCGATCGGGGATCTGTGTAGCATTTGGGGTAGTCTTCTTTTATTTTGGTTCCATAGTCGGACCTTGATTGTATCTGGATGATGTAATGCTTTATTCATGTATTGTGTGAAGTGGCAATTGTAAGCCAACTATGTATCTCTTTCCCTTTATGTATTACAAGGGTTGTGTGAAGATTACCTCACTTACGACATTGCTTTCAATGCGGTTATGCCTCTAAGTCGTGCTTCGACACGTGGGAGATATAGCCGCATCGAGGGTGTTACAAGTTGGTATCAGAGCCATCCTCGACCTTAGGAGCCCCCTGCTTGATCGAACCGCTGGCGTTATTGAGTCTAGAAATGTTTTGAGTCATTTAGGATTATATATATCAGAGAGTTAGGAATTCTTTTTACTCCCCAGTCCCTTCATCGCTCTCGCGAGGCATCCTGACATAGAGTTTGACTCTTCTCTTCTTAAATTTCACTAAAAAAAATTTAGGATCACGCGGGTATCTTGGAATCGTTCCGATGGTTTTGTGACAAGAACATTGTTCTTGGTGCCTCCTGTCATTTAGGGGTTGTGGCAGTGTCCCGGGGAGTTGAGCTCTGAGGTGTTGTCGTCACAATTTTATCGTTGCAGTTCTGGAATACCTGAGATTAGTTTCGCCGACATCAAAAATCTCTTTTATGCAGTTGTTGGTGAGATAACCTCGACGCCACCCAGTACTGGGGCGGGAGTTCGGGAGTATTGCCATAACTCGTATAACGGATGCTTTTCGAAGGTTGAGGTAAACGATTTCCGAAGGTTTCTCGGTTATTTGTTGAAGGATGGATACAGCTGGATGTAGGATTTGCTAGATTTGGGTGAGATATTATGCTTCCCCTATATCCCCAACACCTGATTGCATAACCGGAAAGGTTCGGGAGTTTCATTGGTGGGAATTCAAGTAGCTCTTAGGATATCTTTCCGACAGATGTATGATATGAAATTGGGGTTCGACGTCTAGTGGTCCGCCTATTCACGGTTGGTTTTACAGTGGTCTTGTTGTGTCTTAAAGAATCCTTGGCTATGCCGACTCGGGGATGCTTCGTATGTCATGTGCACTGCCTTGTACATGATGGTGCTGTACGACCGAGCCCGTGTAGGCCTCACCACGAAAACTTCGGATGAAATCTCTATCATATGTTTGTTCCGGCTTATTCTGCAAGCCAATCCTTTGTTTTTGTTTTGAGTTGTGGTATTCGAGTTGCTTTGAAGTCAAGAGTTGATTCTATACCTTCCCCAAGTGGTGTTCTCATATTCCTATGTGAATAGTAATCCTTCATGATAATCGAGATTGTCATGTCAATCCTTTTCACCGGTGTTTTTCTCTTCAAGTGAATCCGATCATCTCTACATCCACAAGATCTATTACTAGTTCTTCTCAACGGTGTTGTCTTCATCTGTTCCAAGTTGACTTTGTTTTCCCACCCACCCACCCTTTTTTCTTCAAGGACTCGGATTTCTTTATTGAGTATCCATCTTATTCATGAGAAGTCTCTCCATTCTTTTCCGTCAATATTCTTACCCAGTGGTTCTCATGAAAATGTTCTACTAGTTCGTCACTTTTCATTCTTTTTCTTCTCCGGTGGAACCAAGTCTAGCTTTGTTGACCATATCTTTTCCTTGTTTCAAATGTTTCTCCATACCGGTGCACCTCATAATCATTCTCCTCTCGCTATTCAATTGTTTCGGAGTGCTCAAGATATCTCAAAGATTCATGTTTCCACTCTGCTTTCGTTCCAGCTTTTGCGAGGATGTTACTTCATTCAAGCCATTTAATTCAATCGGTGCAATCTCTCCTTCAAATCGTTCTATGATGTTTCTTTTGAGTGGGCCCTAACCCACAGGTCTTTTCCCAGGATCTTACCTGACTCTTCTATTTTCTCGGAGCTACCATCAAATTCTTTTCGAAGTGTGACGTAAGAATGAAGTATCATCTATCAAATGTCTTTCTCCAAGATCTGTCAAAACCTTTTCATCGTTGGTTCAACCTTTCTATTTTTCATTTCGGAGTATCTCAACAATTCACGGTGGTGTTTCTCGTCGTCATTCTCAGATTTTGAAGACCGAAGAAGAGTTTTTCCTCCATATCTTATCCGTTCTCTCAAAGATTCGTCATTCTAGCTTGTTGCCATCCTCTCATAGTTGTTTTTGGATTGTGAGAATTCTTTTCACCTATCCAGAGCAATTCAAGATTATTTTTAGTTTGTTTCTTCGGAGCCCATCATCTCAGAATTTATTCATTCTCAGCTTTCAGCTCTCGTTCTCCAAATTTTTACTGGTGCATCATTCAAGTGATCTCTAATCAGTTCGTGAGCCCTTCGTTCTCATGTATTTAGATTGTCCCAAGTATGTTCGTTCATTTGCTAATTCTTACCCGGTGATAAATCCCTTTTGAAAAGGATCGATATGGTTGACTAGAGGGGGGTGAATAGGCAACTAACAATTTTTAGCTTTTCTTTAACAGTTTAAACTTTGCATCAAAGTAGGTTGTCTAGATATGCAACTAGGTGAGCAACCTATATGATGCAACGAGGATAGGTACACAAGCAAGCAAGAGATATGAAACAAGTAAGCTTGCTCAAATAAAGGCACGAGATAACAAAGAGTGGAGACGGTGGAGATGAGGATGTGTTGCCGAAGTTCCTTCCCTTTGAGAGTAAGTACGTCTCCGTTGGAGCGGTGTGGAGGCACAATGCTCCCCAAGAAGCCACTAGGGCCACCGTATTCTCCTCACGCCCTCACACAATGAGAGATGCCGTGATTCCACTATTGGTGCCCTTGAAGGCGGCGACCGAACCTTTACAAACAAGGTTGGGGCTCTCTCCACAACTTAATTGGAGGCTCCCAACAAAAACCACAAAGCTTCACCACAATGGAATATGGCTCCGAGGTGACGTCAACCGTCTAGGGTGCTCAAACACCCAAGAGTAACAAAATCCACACAAGAAAGTATGGGGGAAGCAAATATCCTTTGGTGGAAGTGTAGATCTAGGTCTCCTCCTTCAATCCCTAGCAAATCAACAAGTTTGAGTGGCTAGAGAGAGAGATCGGGCAAGAGAGCTTGAAGGGCATTAATGGTGGAGTGAGAGAGGTCAAAGGTAGGAGTGGTAGGTGGGAGAAGCCCCCTTAAATAGTCACCCACATTTCCAACCGTTACTGTGTTTTTTGCACTGCAGCGGTACAACCAGTCCTCGTCCCGGTACAACCGGGACTCACGGTGTAATTGCAGAACCCTACCAAGCGGTACAACCGGACATGCGGGCAGTAGTACCGGCTAAGAGAAATAACCGGACTAACCGCCTGGCTACCGCACAACCACCGCATCAAAACAGGAGCTTGACCGGTACTTGGGCGGTGCCTGGCCGGAACAACCGCATGGCCTTGAGCTCTTGGGCGGCTAAGTACTGAGCGGAAGAACCGCTCGGACCACCGGTGGTACCGGTCATCGTGGAACGACCGGACCAACCGGGCCACTACCGCCCAAGAACCGCATCAAACCAGAAGCGAGAGCGGTACTTGAGCGGTGCATGGACGGAACCACCGCCCCAGCTATTGCAGAGCATGGTGGCGGTACCACCGCCCGGAGGCAGCGGTACAACCGCTCGAGCAAAGTTAGTGAGCGACAAGACCCAGCGGTACAACCGCTGGGCAGACACAGTGAGCATAAAAGAGGGGAAGAGGCAAGGAAAACTCCCTCTCCCACACACACCTGAGGAAGGCAAAGAGAGGGTGAGAAAAGTGTACGTGAACTGATTCCCCCAGAGCTTCCTAATGAGGATTCCCTCTTGATAGTACGGGTACTCTACGACGAAAGAAAATAAAAGCGTAGAGGACACGTCTTCGATCTTTTCCTTCGAGAGGCAATAGGGTAGGATCTAGAAGTAGATGTGTCTAGAGGGGGGTGATTAGACACTTTGTGCTAAAGTTGCAATTTTTAAGCTTTTTCGGTTTGAGTGGAGTTTAAGCACAATTTCAATACACACAATACATATCAAGCAAGCATGCCAAGAGTATATGAGCAGCGGATTGTAAAGCATGCAACTTGCAAGAATGTAAAGGGAAGGGTTTGGAGATTTCAAACGCAATTGGAGACACGGATGTTTTTCCCGTGGTTCGGATAGGTGGTGCTATCCTACATCCACGTTGATGGAGACTTCGACCCACGAAGGGTAACGGTTGCGCGAGTCCACACGGGGCTCCACCCAAGGGCAATGGTTGCGCGAGTCCACGAAGGGCTCCACCCACGAAGGGTCCACGAAGAAGCAACCACCCACAAAGGGTCCATGAAGAAGCAACCTTGTCTATCCCACCATGGCCATCGCCCACGAAGGACTTGCCTCACTAGCGGTAGATCTTCACGAAGTAGGCGATCTCCTTGCCCTTACAAACTCCTTGGTTCAACTCCACAATTTTGTCGGAGGCTCCCAAGTGACACCTAGCCAATCTAGGAGACACCACTCTCCAAGAAGTAACAAATGGTGTGTAGGTAATGAACTCCTTGCTCTTGTGCTTCAAATGATAGTCTCCCCAACACTCAACTCTCTCTCATAGGATTTGGATTTGGTGGAAAGAAGATTTGAGTGGAAAGCAACTTGGGAAGGCTAGAAATCAAGATTCATATGGTAGGAATGGAATGTCTTGATCTCAACACATGAGTAGGTGGTTTTCTCTCAGAACATATGCGTAGGAATGGTGTGTGTGTTCTGATGGCTCTCTCATCGAATGAGAAGGAGGTGGAGGGGTATATATAGCCTCCACTCAAAATCCAACCGTTACACACAATTTACCAATCTCGGTGGGACCGAATTAGAAAACTCGGTCGGACCAAAATGGTAAACCTAGTGACCGTTAGGAATTTCGGTGGGACTGACATGCAACTCGGTAGGACCGATTCGGTTAGGGTTTGGGCATAACGTAATCTTGGTGAGACCGATTACACAAACTCGGTGAGACGGAGTTTGGTAATTAGCTAACCAGAGAGTTGGTCAGGCAAACTCGGTGGGACCGATTTGCTCTTTCAGTGAGACCGAGTGGTACTCGGTGAGACCGAAAAGTTACAAAGGGGAAACACTGAGTTTACATTGCAATCTCGGTGGGACCGATTACACAAACTCGGTGGGACCGAGAATAGTGCAATGGGTAACAGAGAGTTTGCAACCCCATCTCGGTGGGACCGAGATCCTTATCGGTAGAACCGAATTGCTAGGGTTTGGCAGTGGCTAATGACAAGTGAAACTCGGTGGCGCCGGATAGGAAAAATCGGTAGGACCGAGTTTGGCTTAGAGTTTAGGTCATATGTGGATGTGGGAAAGTAGTTGAGGATTTTGGAGCATATCATTAAGCACATGAAGCAAGAGGCTCATTAAGCAACACCTCATCCCTCCTTGATAGTATTGGCTTTTCCTATGGACTCAATGTGATCTTGGATCACTAAAATATAAAATGAAGAGTCCTGAGCTTTTGAGCTTGAGCCAATCCTTTGTCCTTAGCATTTGAGGGTTCCACTTTCACATCCATGCCATGCCATTGTTGAACTTATCTGAAACATGCTAGATAGAAGTGTTAGTCCAACAAGAGATATGTTGTCATCAATTATCAAAACCACTTAGGGAGCACTTGTGCTTTCAATCTCCCCCTTTTTGGTAATTGATGGCAACATACATCAAAGCTTTAGATAAAGATATAAAGAACAACAATTAAAGCTTTGGAAGGACATGTAACAAGCATAGGCTCCCCCTACATGTATGAACTCATGTAAATATGAAATATAGAGGCATGTGAGAGCATAAACATGACAGAGCAGGCAATGTGTTACATGTATCTTGGCCATATGCATCAGAGCAAAAGATTATCAAGAAAAATACCTTCATGCTCATGAGTCCTTCTTGCAAACAGTATGTACATAAGCAAGAACTCCTCATACTCATGATTTTGATGCATATACTTACCTTGTGGTCTCGAGTTGGCTTAGAATGGAATGAACCTGCACAAACAAGGTTAGATAACACATGTACGTCCACTAGCCAGAGCAAAAAATAGAAACCACAAGAATACCAAGATTGGGATGACATGTGGAGAGTGAGTACAAGGTACCACATTGGATTCAACATGTCCCCACGAATAAAGATATGCAATGAATTTGGCTGATTTCTTCTCCTTTAGGTGTCTTGCTCCCCCTGAATCTTACATGGGATATTGGGAGAAGATAGGAGACAGAAAATCAGAGCTGAATAGAACTAAATTCAAATGAGTTCATATGAACATGTCTTTCCCCCAAAAAGACATGTGGCATCTCTCCTCTTGAACATCTAGCATCTGGGATCCTTGAGTATTTTTCTCTCCCCCTTAACAACATCTGGGATCCTTGAGACTTTCTCTCCCCCTTAATACTTTTTCCCTCTTGATGTGATCTCTCTTTCCTACAGGCTTTGATGTGATCTCTCTCTCCCCCTTTGACATCAATTTCCAAGAAGATTTTTCCTGGAATCCGTCGAATAGGTTTGGTCCTTGAGATTCAGCACAAAGCAGAGGATAAAATTGTGATGCTTGTAGAGGACAAGATTCATTGAGTGGAGCTGGATCCGAAGAAATGTAGAATAAGTGGCAAAGTGGCTTTCTGATTGCAAAGTCGGTGGCACCGAGTGGCATATTTCGGTGGTACCGAAATATTCGGTTGGACCGAAATTTGCAAGTCGGTGGTACCGAGTTTACGCATAGAAACACACTTGTCACCTCAGCTCACTAGACAAGTAAGATCTCACAAAGATTTGCAATGAATTACCTGAAGGATTTGCAAGGAATTAAATGCAGAAAATGCAGAACAAAAACAAAGAGAAAAGAGAAGAAACTGAAAGATCTAGATGAAGTTTTTTTTTGTTAAAGAAAAGAAACTTAAACATGCATGAGACAACTGCAATAACACAGAAAGGAACACAAGAGAACTTCATCTAGAGTTGGGCAGTGACATAGTCACCTATGTTAGAGTATATTGACTTAGGAGTCAAGTGAGGACACTTGATCATAGGTCATACTCATCGTTTAAGCTCAAAATGGGGTTACCATTTTTCGTTTAAGCATCTTGATGTATTCACATCTTGTTGAGTTGCTTTGACTCATGTCTTGGAGTAAAGCTTCTCTAAGATGGAATAACATACCTTGGGTGGTGGTGTGGTTCTTGCTCATGTAGTTGAACTTGTGTGGGTGCTCAAGGTTGATGTAGCTCATCAAGAGTTGGGAGAACCACTTGGAGTTTGAGTTCATCTACCTACATGGGTTAGTTCTTGCAAGGAAGAGCACTTGTGTATCCAAAAAAATGACAATCATGAAGCTCAACATAGAATTTGTCAAAGGATATGTTTGAATGGTTTTGTGCTTCCTTGTCTTCAACCACCATTGTGTAGAGTCTTGGTGATATAGAGGTTGCTCAAGATGTGAGTGAGTCGCAATCTCATGGAATTAGATTCAACCAAGCACCTACATGGGTTAGACAACATGCAAGGTACAAATATATCCAAGACATAAGATAGTTATCATAAGAGATATATCATGGATTAGTCATAAGCTCATGTCTTGCATGTATCCAATGGAGTTTCTACTCCAAGTTCGAAGCATCAATGATGTTCAATTCTCCTCTCAACCTGCAAAACACTTTCTCATCAAGCGGTTTAGTGAATATATCCGCCAATTGTTTATCGGTGCGAACATGCTTAAGATTGATGTCACCCTTAGCAACATGATCTCGAATGAAATGATGACGAACTTCAATATGCTTAGTTCGAGAATGTTGTACAGGATTATGACCAATTTTGATAGCACTTTCATTGTCACAAAGCAGTGGAACATGTTTCACATAAATCCCATAATCTTTAAGAGTTTGGGTCATCCAAAGTAATTGAGCACAACATGAACCAGCGGCAATGTATTCCGCTTCGGCGGTGGATAAGGATACCGAGTTTTGTTTCTTGGAAGACCAAGACACAAGAGATCTACCAAGAAATTGACAAGTACCCGAAGTGGACTTTCTATCAACCTTGTCTCCGGCATAATCTGAGTCGGAATAGCCAACAAGATCAAAAGAAGACCTCTTAGGATACCAAATGCCAAAATTTGGTGTATGGATTAAATATCTCACTATCCTTTTCACAGCCTTAAGATGACAATCTTTAGGAGCAGCTTGATATCGAGCACACATGCACACACTTAGCATAATATCCGGACGTGAAGCACATAGGTATAACAATGAACCAATCATAGAGCGATAAACCTTTTGATCAACGGGTTCACCATCTTTGGTCAAATCATTATGTCCACTAGTAGGCATTGGTGTAGACATACCTTTGCATTCTTGCATGTTGAACTTGTTGAATAAGTCCTTGGTGTACTTTGTTTGAGAGACAAATGTACCTTCTTTAGTTTGCTTGATTTGCAACCCGAGAAAGAATTTGAGTTCACTCATCATAGACATCTCAAACTTCTCTGACATTAGCTTTCCAAACTTTTCACTAAAGAGAGGGTTAGTTGAACCAAATATGATGTCATCAACATAAATTTGGCATACAAAAAGTTCTCCATTAACCTTTTTAGTGAAAAGAGTAGAGTCAATTTTACCAATTTCAAAACCACTTGTAGTAAGGAACTTGGTCAAGCATTTATACCATGCTCTAGGAGCTTGTTTAAGACCATAAAGGGCTTTGTGAAATTGTAAACATGATTTGGTTTCTTAGGATTGACAAAGCCGGGAGGCTGTTTGACATAAACTTCCTCCTCTATTTCTCCATTTAGAAAATCACTTTTAATGTCCATTTGGTACAAGGTGATATTATGGTGATTAGGATAGGCAAGTAAGATGCGAATGGACTCAAGTCTAGCAACGGGAGCATATGTCTCACCATAGTCCATACCTTCGACTTGTGTGTATCCTTGGGCGACGAGGCGTGCTTTGTTGCAAACCACTTGTCCATCTTCATCTTGCTTTTTGCGAAACACCCATTTGGTACCAATGATGTTGTGGTTGTTGTCGGGCTTCTCAACCAATGTCCAAACTTGGTTTCTCTCAAAATTATGTAGCTCTTCATGCATAGCGTTTATCCAATCCGGATCTTCCAATGCTTCTTCAACCTTCATTGGTTCAATGCTCGAGATGAATGAATAGTTTTCACAAAAGTTAGCTAAACGAGTTTTTGAGCGAGTGATTCTCCCGGTTTGTATATCATTGAGAATTTGCTCGACGGGATGATCTTTGGCAATTCTTGCTCGAACTCGTGAGAGCTTTTGCTTGGGTCTTTGTTGAGCATCTTCTTCATCTTGTTCTTCTTCTTGGCCTTCTTCATTGTTGACGTCGTCGTTCTCTTGTCGTGGTGGAGAAGGAGGTTGTTGATGTTCATCTTGACGTACTTCCTCGTTTTCTTCATCTTGGTGTGTCCCACTTGTGGATGCTTCCGTGTCGATTCTTGGTTCACCTTGTTGTGAAGTAGAAGCTTCCACTTGGACGGATGAAGTACTCTCCTTCACCTCCATTGGACGAATTTTGCCAATGGACAAATCTTGAATTGCTTCTGAAGGGTCTTTGTCTCCTACATCAATTGGCAATTGCTCTACTTGCGAGCCATTAGATTCATCAAACTTCACATCTACCGTCTCTTCAACCTTTCGGGTGAAATTGTTGTAGACACGATAAGTGTGAGAGTTTGAGCCATAACCAAGTAGAAAACCTTCATGAGATTTAGGAGCAAACTTTGAACGACGATGCTTATCAAGAATGTAGCACTTTGAGCCGAATACTCGAAAGTATCCAACTTGAGTCTTGTTACCGGTGAGGAGCTCGTATGCTGTCTTGCCGAGTAGCTTGTGAAGGTATAAGCGATTTGTTGCATGACAAGCTGTCTCAACCGCTTCTACCCAAAAGTGCTTTGGCGTCTTGTATTCATCAAGCATTGTCCTTGCCATTTCAATGAGCGTCCGGTTCTTCCTCTCAACAACTCCATTTTGTTGAGGTGTGTATGTAGCCGAGAACTCGTGTGAAATCCCTTCTTCGTAAAGAAAGGAGTCCACATTTGCGTTCTTGAACTCTGTTCCGTTGTCACTCCAAACCTTCCTGATCTTCACATCAAACTGATTTTGGGCTTTCCTAGCGAAGTTTCTGAAGATCTTCTGGACCTGCGATTTTTCATTGAGGAAAAACACCCACATAAATCTTGAAAAATCATCAACTATAACTAGACCAAAGGAATTTCCACCGAGACTCTTGTAGGCATTGGGACCAAAAAGATCCATGTGAAGTAGCTCAAGTGGCCTCCTTGTGGTCATGATGTTCTTCACTGGATGTCTTCCTCCAACCTGTTTACCTGCTTGACAAGCACTGCAAAGTCTATCCTTATCAAATATGACATCGTTAACTCCAAGGATATGATTTCCTTTAATAAGCTTGTCAAGGTTTCTCATGCCAACGTGACCTAGTCGTCTATGCCACAACCAACCTTTTGAGGATTTAGCAACAAAGCAAGTTTTAGGTTGTGCCTTTTTAGAGAAATCGACAATGTAAAGATCACCTCTACGCATACCAGTAAAGACCATTTTATGATTGTCCCGACGAAATACTTGGCAATCTACCTCGGTAAATAGGACATTCAAACCGAAATCAGCAAGTCTAGATACAGAAAGTAAGTTATAGCCAAGAGATTCAACGAGCATGACATTTTGAATGGAACTATCATGTGAGATGGCCACCTTACCAAGGCCAACCACTTTACCCTTTGAATTATCACCAAAGGTGACATATTTTCGAGGGCCGTTGTTTTCAGCAAGCTCACGAAACATCTCTTCATCTCCGGTCATATGATCAGTACATCCACTATCAAGAACCCATTCCTTTCCTCCTGATTCATATCCCCGAAGATTTGCCATAAGACCAAAATGTCTCATTGCATCGTCGAGATCGAAGTCACTATCATCATCATCATAATATTCATGTTCATCATGATCTTGTGACTCGTCATTTCCTAGAGAGGGCAATTCATTAGATACATGATCAAAGTGGTTACTTTTATGAATTCTCATAGCTTTGAGTATGATATCATTAATGATTCCAACATCCCCTTTAGCATGCTTAAGATTGGCGAGTTCAAGAAGACATTTACCAAAACTAGGATCACTAGAGTTCATCTTACTCAAGGCAATGGATTTATGGAGAATTTCATCTAAAGTTTTCAAGGAGTGATTGGAAAATCGTTCCTCAAGAAATTTCCATATAGTATAGGCACAATCTTGAGTAGGCAAACTAGCAATCAGATTTTTGGGCAATCCTCTAATGATGAGCTCAATAGTTCTAAGATTGCGAATCATGTCAATATCTTCATCTAGGGTAGGATGCAAGGGATCAATATGGGGTGCACAAGGGCTAGCAATATACTTGTTCAAATGATATTGATTGAAGATTACAAGCATCTCATTTTTCCACTCATGAAAGTACTTTCCATCAAAAATAGGCACTCTATGTCTAAGACTCCCTAGAGTAGACACATCCATCTTCCTCCAATGGTGATTAAACCAAGGCAATGGAGACCAAAGCTCTGATACCACTTGTAGGATCTAGAAGTAGATGTGTCTAGAGGGGGGTGATTAGACACTTTGTGCTAAAGTTGCAATTTTTAAGCTTTTTCGGTTTGAGTGGAGTTTAAGCACAATTTCAATACACACAATACATATCAAGCAAGCATGCAAAGAGTATATGAGCAGCGGAATGTAAAGCATGCAACTTGCAAGAATGTAAAGGGAAGGGTTTGGGGATTTCAAACGCAATTGGAGACACGGATGTTTTTCCCGTGGTTCGGATAGGTGGTGCTATCCTACATCCACGTTGATGGAGAATTCAACCCACGAAGGGTAACGGTTGCGCGAGTCCACACAGGGCTCCACCCAAGGGCAATGGTTGCGCGAGTCCATGAAGGGCTCCACCCACGAAGGGTCCACGAAGAAGCAACCACCCACAAAGGGTCCATGAAGAAGCAACCTTGTCTATCCCACCATGGCCATCGCCCACGAAGGACTTGCCTCACTAGCGGTAGATCTTCACGAAGTAGGCGATCTCCTTGCCCTTACAAATTCCTTGGTTCAACTCCACAATTTTGTCGGAGGCTCCCAAGTGACACCTAGCCAATCTAGGAGACACCACTCTCCAAGAAGTAACAAATGGTGTGTAGGTAATGAACTCCTTGCTCTTGTGCTTCAAATGATAGTCTCCCCAACACTCAACTCTCTCTCATAGGATTTGGATTTGGTGGAAAGAAGATTTGAGTGGAAAGCAACTTGGGAAGGCTAGAAATCAAGATTCATATGGTAGGAATGGAATGTCTTGATCTCAACACATGAGTAGGTGGTTTTCTCTCAGAACATATGAGTAGGAATGGTGTGTGTGTTCTGATGGCTCTCTCATCGAATGAGAAGGAGGTGGAGGGGTATATATAGCCTCCACTCAAAATCCAACCGTTACACACAATTTACCAATCTCGGTGGGACCGAATCAGAATACTCGGTCGGACCAAAATGGTAAACCTAGTGACCGTTAGGAATTTTGGTGGGACTGACATGCAACTCGGTAGGACCGATTCGGTTAGGGTTTGGGCATAACGTAATCTCAGTGAGACCGATTACACAAACTCGGTGAGACCGAGTTTGGTAATTAGCTAACCAGAGAGTTGGTCAGGCAAACTTGGTGGGACCGATTTGCTCTTTCGGTGAGACCGAGTGGAACTCGGTGAGACCGAAAAGTTACAAAGGGGAAACACTGAGTTTACATTGCAATCTCGGTGGGACCGATTACACAAACTCGGTGGGACCGAGAATAGTGCAATGGGTAACAGAGAGTTTGCAACCCCATCTCGGTGGGACCGAGATCCTTATCGGTAGAACCGAATTGCTAGGGTTTGTCAGTGGCTAATGACAAGTGAAACTCGGTGGCGCCGGATAGGAAAAATCGGTAGGACCGAGTTTGGCTTAGAGTTTAGGTCATATGTGGATGTGGGAAAGTAGTTGAGGATTTTGGAGCATATCATTAAGCACATGAAGCAAGAGGCTCATTAAGCAACACCTCATCCCTCCTTGATAGTATTGGCTTTTCCTATGGACTCAATGTGATCTTGGATCACTAAAATATGAAATGAAGAGTCTTGAGCTTTTGAGCTTGAGCCAATCCTTTGTCCTTAGCATTTTGAGGGTTCCACTTTCACATCCATGCCATGCCATTGTTGAACTTATCTGAAACATGCTAGATAGAAGTGTTAGTCCAACAAGAGATATGTTGTCATCAATTATCAAAACCACTTAGGGAGCACTTGTGCTTTCAAATAGCAATCCGATGTAAGCCTAAGCATCGAGAACCTGAAACATATAGCACACGATTAGACCACAAAGGGTTGTCATCATCATCCAAAACATAAAGTAGGGAAATGCCCTTTCAATCTCCCCCTTTTTGGTGGATGATGACAACAACACGATTTGCAAGAGATAAGTCAATGAAATCTAGACGGAACTCCCCCTGAATGTGTGCCCCAACAAGTACTAGCTGATAGAAAGCATGGGCACACTTTCAGGACTAGACTCCCCCTATATTTTATATACTCATCACTCTGAGCTCAAAAGGATAGACAATATAATACTTAGAGGCAATAATAATGATAAAGACCTACGAACGGAAAGGTAAACGGAGTAACAAGTCTCACACACAGCACGGAACGAAACAGGTCCACAAACAAACACAAAACACGAGAACAAGAGAAAAACCCAAGCAAATCCCCGAGACCTATAGAACACTCTCCCCCTTTGGCAACAAGACACCAAAAAGGAAAAGAGCGAAGCTAGTGACCCAAAGCTTAGGTGTCCTCCTCTGACTCCTCGGTTGCATCTGGATCTTCATCATCAGAGTCGTCATCGTCGTCGTGATCAGATTCTTCCATGGCATTGTCAGCTGCTGCAAACGAGGATGATGGCTGGGGAGGGGCTTCATCATCAGTCCAGGTGCTATGGGTAGAGATCCAACGCTCCTCTAGGGTGATGCTCTTCTCAGAGCCACTCTGAACCTGCATGTTGAGGTGCTTCATCATTGCAATTTGGCGATGCCGTGCAAGCTTCTCATTGACATGTGCCTCATACATCTTCTTCTGGATGTCAGCCTGGAGACAAAAGGTCTTCTTCACCTTGGCAGTAAGTTTGGCCACCCACGAAGGCTGGGCCCCTGGCTCCAGCTCAAAGTCCTCATCGTCAGAAGTAGCATAGACATCCTCAGGAGCATGTTCAGGGAAGCGAGGCTCGGCATGCTTCTTCTTCTTAAGGATCTTGACCTCATGAACATTGAGGTTGTCTGGAGAAGTGAGGAGCTCTCTAGGACGACGAACAGCCCACACAGAGTTCAGAAAGCACATGACAAACGGAGCGTAGATTGGGACTTTACGGTAGATGACCATGTTGTACATCTCATGCCACAGCCAATTTGACACATCAAACGTTGCCCCTGTCCCCACCATGGTCTTCATAGCAACCATCAAATCAACCAGATAGCCATGAATCTCATCTTGATTGCCCACCTTGGGCAAGAGCACATTGCGGAACACTCGGTGCATGATGTCATAGACCTTCTCCAAATCCTTGGATTCTCCAATAATCCCACAGCCCCGAATGTATAGAGGGGCAAGCTTCTCCTTAGGCATGGACTCAGGAAAATCATGAGGGACGGCACAACTCGGTACCAGCGGTAGAACTGCTCCTGGTACCGGTTGTACCGCCCGACCACCTAAGCCCAAGCCAAGATCAAATGAGTGCAATCCAAAGGGAGGAAGAAACAGGAGAGAAACAACACCCTAGGAGAACCTATCACAAAGAGCAAAGATAGAAAGAGAGAAAACAACACGAGAACAACAAGGCTAACTCCAACCTCCCGAAGAGAGGACGGTGGCCGAGGCCACCTATGTTTGAGTCAATTGGTATGGCACCGCGAAGAATTATCCTTGGGTCCATGACCAAAACTCGTCTTTGAAGCACAAGTACCATCAAATATGGCTAATGTGAAAGACACAATCAATTTATGCATAATGGGGGGAGGGAGAGTTCATTGAGAGAACAACACTCCCCCTATGTCCATGCCTACACCTAAACTAGACAACAAATTGAGCGTGGTAGGGTGTGCAAGGGTTCAAGCCACATTGCTCAAATCAATGATATTTAGCTCATGCCTTAACTCGCGAAATCTTGCTTCATCCAAGGGCTTCATGAAAATATCTGCAAGGTTGTCATGAGTGTTGACATAGTTGAGCTCGATCTCTCCTCGTCTAATGTGATCCCGGATGAAGTGATACCGGATCTCAATATGCTTCGTCTTGAAATGTTGCACCGGATTGAGAGAGATCTTGATGGCACTTCCATTGTCACACCAAAGAGGCACTTTGTCACAAGTGACACCGTAATCCTTTAAAGTTTGCCTCATCCATAGGAGTTGAGCACAACAACTACCGGCGGCAACATACTCCGCCCCAGTGGATGAGAGAGACACACAACTTTGCTTTGTGAAAGACCAACTTACCAAAGAGCAACCAAGGAATTGGCACCCTCCAGAAGTGGACTTCCTATCCACTTTGTCTCCCGCCCAATCGGAATTCGAGTACCCTACAAGCTTGAAGTTTGATCCTCTAGGGTACCATAGGCCAAAGTTTGGGGTATGAGCCAAATATCGAAAGATTCGTTTGACCGCCACATAGTGACTTTCCTTAGGTGCGGCTTGAAACCGTGCACAAATTCCCACACTCAACATGATGTCCGGTCTAGATGCACAAAGGTAAAGCAAGGATCCAATCATGGAACGATATACCTTTTGATCCACCACTTTACCATTGGGATCTAAGTCAAGTTGGCACTTGGTGGGCATTGGAGTGGAAGCCGGCTTGACGTCACTTAGCTTGAATCTCTTGAGCATGTCTTGAGTGTATTTGGATTGATTGATGAAGGTTCCTTCTCTTCTTTGCTTCACTTCGAACCCTAGAAAGAACTTCAACTCTCCCATGGAGGACATCTCGAACTTTGAGGTCATGAGAGCGGCAAATTCCTCATTGAAAGCTTTGTTAGGAGAACCAAAGATAATATCATCAACATATAATTGGCACACAAACAACTCCCCTTTGAACTTCTTAGTAAAAAGAGTGGGATCGATTAGCCCAACTTCAAAACCACGGTCTTGTAACAATTCGGTAAGGTGGTCATACCACGCACGTGGGGCTTGTTTAAGGCCATAGAGTGCCTTATCGAGTTGATGCACATGATCGGGAAAGTAGAGATCCTCGAATACGGGGAGTTGCTTGACGTAAACCAATTCATTAATGAGACCATTAAGAAAAGCACTCTTCACATCCATTTGTTGTAACTTAAAATTATGATGAGAAGCATATGCAATCAACATGCGAATGGATTCAAGACGAGCAACGGGAGCAAAGGTTTCACCGTAGTCGATACCCTCGACTTGGGAGTAGCCTTGTGCTACCAAACGAGCCTTGTTGCGAATGATAATCCCATGGGCATCTTGCTTGTTCTTGAATATCCACTTGGTTCCAATGACATTGTGGTTCCCCGTTGGCCTTGGCACCAATCTCTACACTTTGTTGCACTCGAAGTTGTTGAGTTCTTCGTGCATGGCATTGAGCCAATCCGGATCTTCTAGCGCCTCATAGACCTTGTGGGGTTCCACACAAGAGACAAACACGTGATGCTCACAATAATTTGATAATTGTCTACGAGTGCTTACCCCCTTTCTTAAGCTTCCAAGCACATTCATCATGAGATGATCCTTGGTGGAGAGCTTGGATGCAATCTTGGCAGCACGACACTCTAATTCCTCCTCGGTGGTGAGTTGAGGAGCGGTTACTTGATCATCTTGAGTGCCGTCATGAACTTGTTCTTGATCTTGAACTTGCTTGGGGGAGAGAACTTGACCTTGGGCATCACTTGGTGTGTCAACACCGTCTTGAGTATGATCTTGCCCTTGGTCTTGTTCATGAGGTTGAGGGCCTTCACTTTGTTCTTCGGAAGCGTGTGGGACTTGGGTTGGTGATGGCTCCACTTGAGTGGAGCATTGTCCTTCTCCTTCGGCCACAAGGGGTTCCTCAATGGGTAGGATAAAACCAACACCCATTCTTCTTATGGCTTGAGGAGGAATTTCATCACCTACATCACAAGTGCCACTTTGCTCCACTTGGGAGCCGTTATTCTCATCAAACTCCATGTTACACGTCTCCTCAATAAGTCCCGTGGATTTATTGAGGACACGGTAAGCATGAGAGTTTGTAGCATAACCAACAAATATGCCCTCATGAGCTCTAGCCTAAAATTTAGACAACCGAACACCTTTCTTGAGAATGAAACACTTACACCCGAATACCCGGAAGTACTTGAGGTTGGGCTTGTTACCGGTGAGTATCTCATATGGAGTCTTGTTCAAGCCCTTGCGGAGGTAGAGCCGATTGGATGCATGACACGCGGTGTTGATGGCTTCGGCCCAAAAGTTGTACGGAGACTTGAACTCCGCCATCATGGTCCTTGCCGCATCCATCAACGTCCGGTTCTTCCTCTCCGCAACACCGTTTTGTTGAGGGGTGTATGGTGCGGAATATTGATGCTTGATTCCCTCATCACTAAGAAATTCATCCAAGGTGTAGTTCTTGAACTCGGTGCCATTGTCACTTCTTATTGTCAAGATCTTTGCATTGTGTTGACGTTGTGCTTCATTTGCAAAGTCAATGACGGTTTGTTGGGTCTCGCTCTTCCTCTTGAAGAAATACACCCACGTGTACCTTGAGTAGTCATCCACAATCACCAAGCAATACTTCCTACCTCCAAGACTATCGAAGGATGGAGGCCCAAAGAGATCCATGTGAAGGAGCTCCAAAGGCCTCTTTGAATAAATGATAGTCGTGGGAGGGTGAGCCTTCTCATGTAGCTTTCCTTCGATACAGGCACTGCAAGCACGATCTTTAGCAAAACTAACATTCGTCAGTCCACGGACATGGTCCCCCTTGAGGAGACTTTGCAAAGATCTCATATTGACATGGGCTAAACGGCGATGCCAAAGCCATCCCACATCAACTTTTAGCCATTAGGCATGTCGCGGTCTTAGTGTGTCACTCCGAAAAGTTAATCACATATAGACCGTTCTCAACATGCCCAACAAAGGCTACTTTAAGAGTCTTGCTCCACAAGAGGGCCACGGTATCGATATCAAAGAAAGTGGCAAAGCCCATGATTGCAAGTTGACGAACGGAAAGTAAATTGTATGCAAGGGACTCAACAAGCATGACCTTCTCGGTCGTGAGATCATGAGAGATGGCCACCTTGCCAAGTCCCAATACCTTAGAAGATGAGGCGTCACCCCACTCGACATTGGTGGGCACAGATGGAACCTTGTGCACGTCCACCACCAAGTCCTTGCTTCCGATCATATGATCTGTAGCTCCGCTATCGAGCAACCATGATCCACCACCGGAAGCAAACACCTACAAGAGATCAATGCTTGGTTTTAGGTACCCATTTTGTAATGGGTCCTTTGATGTTAGTAACAAGGGTCTTAGGAACCCAAATAGACCATTCAATGTATTCATTAAGAGAACCAACAAATTTGGCATAAACATGCCCATCACTAGCACGGCATAACACATAAGAAGGATTAAAATCGCCAGCTTTGTTGGGAGGGGTGACATTGCCCTTCTTGACATTGTTCTTCTTCTTCTCCTCGGGGGCACTCTCTCTCTCCCTCACAAAGGTTTGCATGAGAGGAGGAGGTCGTTTGGTCTTGTCATTCTTCTTCTTGTTCTTGGAGTCGGGCACGTACCCAACCCCTTCCTTGGCCACAACTCCCTTTTGGTTGATCAAGAGATCGTTGAGGTTCTTCTTGCCTTGTATGCAAGTCGCAAGACCTCTCTCAAGTTGCTCCTTCAACTTAGCATTTTCCTCAACAAGATGTATATGCTCACAACACGGGTTAGTAGCATTTGCATTATCAATTAAAACCATATGAGGAAAAGTTGCTTTCTCCTTAGTTAGCTTCACTTGGAGTTGATCATGAGACTCCTTGAGACTAGCGTGAATACCCTTCAAGGCCTTGTGGGCCTTGTCAAGTATATCAAACTCCTCTTTGAGTCTAGCAAGATCAACCCCGAGTTTGGCCTTCTCAGAATTTAGCACACGAGAAACAATGAGGTCATGATCATAATCATTCTTTAACTTAGCATGATCAACGTTATGTGACTCCTCAAGAGCCAAACGAAGACCACGCTCTTCCTCAAGAGCATTAGAAAGATCCGAGATCTCATCGGCAGTCACGACTATGCCCTTCCATCTTAGAGATGGTGTCCTCGTGAGCCTCGATCATGTCATTGGCTTCACCAAGTTGTTCCAAGAGAGCAAGAAAGTGCTTCTTGGATTTTCCCTTGAGTTTGCCCATAAAGGCCTCAAACTCGTTGGCCTCCACATTAGCTCCCTCAAGTTCATTAATGCAATCCGTCGGGGAAGGATGATTAATGATGGTAGTTTTGATGTTGGAGGTTACCTTGTTGGTGGCTTTAGCCATGAGGCACTTGGCGGTGATGCTCTCGTTGGGTGAGTCGAAGAGAGACACCCGTGACATTGTTGCAATGGCAACAGAGGCCATGGCAACCGACTCATCATCTTCATCATCGTCATCATCCTCATTGTACTCTTCTTGCACAACCAAAGCCTTGGGAGGAGTCTTCTTGGAGAAGTTGTTCTTTTTGGGGAACGACTTGGCCTTGTCCTTTTGGATGAGCTTGCCACCATTGTCTTCCCTCTTCTCATACGGGCATTCCGCAACGAAATGACTCACGTTGCTGCAATTGTAGCAAGTCCTTACACGTTGCTTGCCCCTTGTATCACTCGAGTTGTTTTTGCTAAAGTTTGGCCTCGAGTTTTTCTTGCTCCAAAATTGCCTTGAAGCAAGTGCCATGTGTTCATGATATGCATACTTCGTATCTTCGGGGTTGCTCTCCTCTTCTTCCTCTTCTTCGTCTTCCACGATGAGCTTGGCCTTCAATGCAAGGTTAGGCTTCTTTGCCCGTTGAGAACGGAGCACCGCATTGTCGGCGATCTTGTCCAAAATGTTCATGGCCACAAACTCATCCAACACTTCGCTTGAGGTCAAAGTGTGGAAGTCCGGTCTTTGACGAATGACGGAGGACATGGCCTTGTGATAGGGCATCATTGCCTTGAGGAATTTGCACTTGATCCAATTGTCATCCGTGTCCTTACTCCCGTGATCTCGTAGTGAGACCACGAGTTTGGTTACTCTCCGATAGAGCTCACGAGGTTCTTCATATTCCTTCATTGCAAACTCATCGGCCTCATCTTGTACCACTTCATAGTTGGAGCATTGAATGCTTGCGCTTCCTCGGTAGAGAGACACGACACAATGCCATGCATCTTTGGCCAAGGCGAAAGGACAAAGATGAGGTAGGTCTTCAGGTGGAATTGCATCTTGAATGATGAAGAGAGCATTCTCATTGAATTGATTGTCCGCGGCTTCTCGAGGAGTGAAGTTGCTTGGATCATGTGGATAGAAACCTTCTTCAATGATTCTCCAAAGGTTAGTGTTCACATGATTTAAATGACGTTTAAAGCGGTAAACCCAAGAATCAAAATCCTCATTTTTCACAATCTTAGGGGGAGGACCAGCATGATTCAAATGAGTGGAAGGAACCGGTCCACCATAAACAAGTGGTGGTTCCACATGGGCAAAGATGCCGGTGCCATTCTTGCCACTAGAAGAAGGAGCCTTTTCACTACTAGCTTCCCCCTTGTCGGGGATAGCATCCGTCACCTTGTTGGCGGGATCACCCAATTTCAACGGTGCGGTGGATAGTTTAAGCCCCTCAAGAAATTTAGTAAACATGCTTTCGACTTCGGTCATCATGGAGGTTTTCAATGTCTCCAAGGCCACATTAAACTCCTCACGAGAGACCGAAGTTCCCCCATCTCCCGTAGACGAGATCGGATTCACACCGGAGTGTTCCTCCACACCGTCTACGATATCAACCATACTCTTTGGACGGTAAAGTCCTTAATAAAGAGACGAGGCTCTGATACCAATTGAAAAGGATCGATATGGTTGACTAGAGGGGGGGTGAATAGGCAACTAACAATTTTTAGCTTTTCTTTAACAATTTAAACTTTGCATCAAAGTAGGTTGTCTAGATATGCAACTAGGTGAGCAACCTATATGATGCAACGAGGATAGGTACACAAGCAAGCAAGAGATATGAAACAAGTAAGCTTGCTCAAATAAAGGCACGAGATAACCAAGAGTGGAGACGATGGAGATGAGGATGTGTTGCCGAAGTTCCTTCCCTTTGAGAGGAAGTACGTCTCCGTTGGAGCGGTGTGGAGGCACAATGCTCCCCAAGAAGCCACTAGGGCCACCGTATTCTCCTCACGCCCTCACACAATGCGAGATGCCGTGATTCCACTATTGGTGCCCTTGAAGGCGGTGACCGAACCTTTACAAAAAAGGTTGGGGCTCTCTCCACAACTTAATTGGAGGCTCCCAACAAAAACCACGAAGCTTCACCACAATGGAATATGGCTCCGAGGTGACCTCAACCGTCTAGGGTGCTCAAACACCCAAGAGTAACAAAATCCACACAAGAAAGTATGGGGGAAGCAAATATCCTTTGGTGGAAGTGTAGATCTAGGTCTCCTCCTTCAATCCCTAGCAAATCAATAAGTTTGAGTGGCTAGAGAGAGAGATCGGGCAAGATAGCTTGAAGGGCATTAATGGTGGAGTGAGAGAGGTCAAAGGTAGGAGTGGTAGGTGGGAGAAGCCCCCTTAAATAGTCACCCACATTTCCAACCGTTACTGCGTTTTTTGCACTGCAGCGGTACAACCGGTCCTCGTCCCGGTACAACCGGGACTCACGATGTAACTGCATAACCCTACCAAGCGGTACAACCGGACAGGCGGGCGGTAGTACCGGCTAAGAGAAATAACCGGACTAACCGCCTGGCTACCGCACAACCACCGCATCAAAACAGGAGCTTGACCGGTACTTGGGCGGTGCCTGGCCGGAACAACCGCATGGCCTTGAGCTCTTGGGCGGCTAAGTACTGAGCGGAAGAACCGCTCGGACCACCGGTGGTACCGGTCATCATGGAACGACCGGACCAACCGGGCCACTACCGCCCAAGAACCGCATCAAACCAGAAGCAAGAGCGGTACTTGAGCGGTGCATGGACGGAACCACCGCCCCAGCTGTTGCAGAGCATGGTGGCGGTACCACCGCCCGGAGGCAGCGGTACAACCGCTCGAGCAAAGCTGGTGAGTGACAAGACCCAGTGGTACAACCGCTCCAGAGAGCGGCACAACTGCTGGGCAGACACAGTGAGCAGAAAAGAGGGGAAGAGGCAAGGAAAACTCTCTCTCCCACACACACCTGAGGAAGGCAAAGAGAGGGTGAGAAAAGTGTACGTGAACTGATTCTGCCAGAGCTTCCTAATGAGAATTCCCTCTTGATAGTACGGGTACTCTACGACCAAAGAAAATAAAAGCGTAGAGGACACGTCTTCGATCTTTTCCTTCGAGAGGCAATAGCAATCCGATGTAAGCCTAAGCATCGAGAACCTGAAACATATAGCACACGATTAGACCACAAAGGGTTGTCATCATCATCCAAAACATAAAGTAGGGAAATGCCCTTTCACCTTTACTTCGTTCATTTTTGAATCCATACGGTGGTTCGTCCAAGAGCTCTATTCTTGGGTTATCATATCAATTTATTCGTTGTTTCAGCCCTTCTGGTGGACCGTCGAAGACCTTTCCAAGGTTGTGCAATATTATCTTAATCCTTTCTTCAAGAATAAGTAATATGTAAAATCCGTTGCTTGTCATCAATTTAAATTGGTGAAGGATACGCATAACGTAATTCTTATTCTTATTCATCCAAGTGATTAATTCCTTATTCCGGAGGTTCATCAAAATTCTTGATCTCATTTGTTCATCTTTCTTTCCCGGAGTTCCAAGCTCTAATTTATCACGAAGATCCATCTAAATCATTGCAAGGATTCACCTTGTGTTTTCAATTTCTCTTTCTTTACATTCCTTTGTTTACCGAAGTTCTTCATGGAGGTTCTACATGATGGTTCATCAAGGATTTAATTCCTTCTCGAAGTGTTCATCAAGATTATTTTCAGAGGAGCTCAAGCATTCTTCATCTTGCAATCCGGAGTGCAATTTCTTTCTACCGTATCTTTGGAGGTGGTATTATGTCATTCTTGATAATTTGAGTTCATGTTTCATGATTCATATGTTATTAAGAATGAGGTTTTAAATCCATCAATCTCGTCACTGGAGTTACCTTGGGTTATATTTCACCTAAAGCTATCCCTAAGGAGTGTTGCTATTATGGTGCTTATAAAGGACCCAAGTTCTTCTTTATCCTCCCGGTGAAATACTTTCTCGTCTCCTTGTTAATATCAATCCAATTCTTTTCCCGTGAGTAGCAGGTTGTCACCTCATAATTTGAGATGTATTCCATAAGCCCACAACAAGCTTACTCTTTTTCGTTGTTGATTTCCCAACAACTCCGTTCGACCCTTCTCCTAAGGATGCCTTTTCAAGCTCTTTCGTCACAGAAGTTGGCATTTTCTTCTCCATTATCCTATTTGAATTATCTATCTTCTATTCTTTTGTTCCGGACGCATTGTGATGTTTCTCTTTCCAACCCATCTTCTTGTTTTGTCATGATAGTGTTCTTTTCTTTGTTTATCCATTCAACCGGAGTGTCGTGTTTTCCTTCGAGCTCTCTCATCTTATCAAATTTTGCATCCCTTCTCAACCGCAGTGCTGTCCAAATTATATCATTCTTATTCCTTCTCTATCTCATTTTAACCGGAGTGTTGTGACCTTTTGCTCAAGTTCTTTTCGCCTTATCAAGTCTTTCATCTCTTTTCAACCGAAGTGATACCCGAATCGGCTCTTTCTTTTCCTCTTTCTTAACGGAGTGCTTTCAACTTCGTTCATCTCCGTTGTATTCTTTTCTCGAAATGGCTTAACCTTTTCAAGGTTCTTTGGTTTCACTCGTTTGTCAAAAGAAGAAACTTAGTTTTACCTCTTCCCTTTCTCTTCCGTTTTTTCCTCCGGTGCCATTCTAGATCTCAGGACGAGATCCTCTCGTAGTGGTGGAGTGATGTAACGCCCCAAGACCGATGTGCCAGGTGTCCTCCAGTTATTTGTTGTTGTCTGCCTTGTCATTGCTTGCGTGTCATGCATTGCATATCATGTCATCATGCGCATTTCATTTTCATACATGTTCGTCTCATGCATCCGAGCATTTTCCCCGTTGTTGGTTTTGTAATCCGGCGCTCCTATGTCACCCGATGTCCCTTTCTACCTCTTTTCGTGTGCGGGTGTTAAACGTTTTCGGATTGGACCGAGACTTGTCATGCGGCCTTAGTCTACTACCGGTAGACCGCCTGTCAAGTTTCGTGCCATTTGGACTTCGTTTGATACTCCAACGGTTAACCGAGGGACCGAAAAGGCCTTGTATGTGCTGCAGCCCAACACCCCTCCAAAATGGCCCAAAAACCCACGTAAACCTCCTCCATCATCTCGGTCGTTCGATCACGATTGCGTGGCCGCAAACCGCACCTCATTTGGACTCTCGTAGCTCCCTCTACCTATAAATATGTGTGCATCCCCGAAATTTCACGCAGTCTAACCCTGGATCCAACTCCCACCGCGTCGTCGGACATGTCCGTCCGCACCGGACGCGTCCACCCCCGCCGCCACATCGTTCCGACCAATCGGCGGCCGCCACGTCGTCACCGCCGCCTCCCTCATACACTCGCGCGCCGCCATGTTGCGCTGCCTCCCTCCTCCACTGCGCGGCCCAGGGAAGCCCATCGCGGACCCGTCCGGGCCCGGATCTGCGCGCCGCCGCCTGGATCCTGCCGCCCATTGCCCGTTCGTCGCCGATGTTCACCGGTGCCTCCCTGTGCCGAGATCCTTCGCCCCGCCGCCGTCCAAGTTCGCCGCCGGTGAACTACTCCGCCGCCTTGTGCCGCCCTCCGGCCACCGCGCGTCCCCTGCCGGTCCCTCTCCACCTCGCCGGCCTCCGTAGAACGCCGGATTAGGATGAGCTCCTCCGGATCTGCTCTTCTCCGATCTTCTCCTCTCACCGAGCAGTCCACTGTCGCCGGAGCTCCGATGTGCGCCGCCACCGTCGTGTGGGATCGGGAGGAGCCCCGATCCGCCATCGCTGTTGACCGCGGTCCCGTGCTGGGCCAGGCCAGATCCCGCGCCCGCCGGCCCACTCTTCTTCCCCTTCTAACCGGGCCGAAGCCCAGGGTGAGATTCTTCTAAATCCCGCCCGAGCGTCCTGTAGCTATCCTCCGCTCACCTATTTTTCTGCCAAGTCCCGAGGATTTCAGTATTTTATGCATTTTTATCGCGTCGTAACTCTGCATTTGTGGGTCCGATTCACGCGTGTGGCATATCAAAATGTTCGTCTCGACGAGTACATCATTTCATATCGTTGCATCATTTTCATTTGAGCTCATCTTTTTACCCGAAATGTTGTTGGAAGAGGGCTATGTGATGAATTTGTCAGATCTGTTTCATCAAATAGATATTTGTCATTTTTGCCATGTTTAATGTGTGCATGATATGATCCTGAGCTCTACATGTGTTTTGTTATATGCCATGCCATCTTTATAGAGGTGCTTGCCATGTATTTTTGTGACATGTGTGGTGACTAGCACAAGCTTGCAAAGTAGCATAATCGGTAATGCTGATTTCAGGGACTTAGAATTTCACTAAGTCCTTGTCCTGATTTTGACGTTATGCCATATGTTCATGTTGTTTCCTAGTGATCTGTGCCTCTTTTGAGGATGATCAGTAAGGATGATTTGTTAACGTTGTGGTGCTCTATCCATCCATGTCTTTGTTTGCAATTATGGAGCACCGTAGCTTGTGTCAATCGAGCTCTACTTTTGCTATAAAGTGAATCCTGGCAGATTGTTGACATGTTTAGCGATTTTGCCGAGGTTGTTGCTATCGATCTGTGCATGCTATGTTGTTATCCTTGCCATGTCTAGCTTCTATGCCATGTCTTCTTGATGGGTGTATGCTTAGTTTGGCATGCCATGCTCTGTAGTGAGTGCATCATGCTCGTAACATGCCTACTCGTTAACTGATTTGCATGCTCCAGTTTTTCACAAAGTCTGAGATCTGTTTATGTTTTTGCCATGTTCACATGCTTGCAATTATATTTTCTGATCCCTTTTGGCTCAAGGTCACTAAGGGACTTTTGTTAAGTGCTTTGAGTAGCTTCATGACATGCCTTGCTTTTCCATGTTAAGTTCCTGTAGCCTGTAGTTTTCATGCTCCAAAGTATGCTCCCTGATGATAAATTCCAGACTTGTGTTAATTTCACTAAGTCTGAAACCTGTTATCGTTTGCTCTTTTGCCATGCTTGTTTGAACCTGTTAATGGATGAATTAGACGTAGCTCAGTGTTCATATTTTGTCAAGCATCATGAGTCGATCCCCACCAAGTATTTTGTTGCTATGTTTGAGTGCTGTAGCATATTTATCTTGATGCATTTAGAAGGCTACTTGTTTATCGCAGACCAGTGCCATACTTGTTTTGCTTGCCATTTCCAAACCGTGCATCCGATTCCGGTGATCTTTATATCGATTTAGACCGGAATCACCTCACCTTTCCAGTGACACTCTTGGATTTCCAAGCTAAGGCCAGGTTCTATCATTCCTTATCAAATCAGGCATACGCATCACATACCGCATCCCGCATATCATACCATGTTCATGGGTTGGTTATTTACTATGCTGTGTGCTTCTTTCCGGTGTTGCTTCTTCGGGTTGGTTCCGAGAACGTCGCGTTTGTGAGGACCCATTCGACTACGTCTGTTTGTCTTCTTCATGGACTCGTTCTTCTTCCTTGCAGGATTTCAGGCAAGATAACCATACCCTCGAAATCACTTCTATCTTTGCTTGCTAGTTGCTCGCTCTGTTGCTATGCCTATGCTATGATACCTACCACTTGCTTATCATGCCTCCCATATTGTTAAGCCAAGCCTCTAACCCACCTTGTCCTAGCAAACTGTTGTTTGGCTATATTACCACTTTGCTCAGCCCCTCTTGTAGCATTGTTAGTTGCAGGTGAAGATTGAAGTTTGTTCCTTGTTGGAACATGGAGATGATGTTCCTTGTTGGAACATGTTTAATTGTTGGGATATCACAATATCTCTTATTTAATTAATGCATCTATATACTTGGTAAATGGTGGAAGGCTCGGCCTTATGCCTGGTGTTTTGTTCCACTCTTGCCGCCCTAGTTTCCGTCATATCGGTGTTATGTTCCCGGATTTTGCGTTCCTTACGCGATTGGGTTATAATGGGAACCCCTTGACAGTTCGCCTTGAATAAAACTCTTCCAGCAATGCCCAACATTGGTTTTACCATTCGACAACTAGCCTCTTTTTCCCTTGGAAGTCGCGCTCCTGAGGGTCATCATTATTTACCCCCCCCCCCCCCGGCCCAGTGCTCCTCTGAGTGTTGGTCCAAACTAGAGCCCTGTGCAGCACCCCCTCGGGGAAACTCGAGATTTGGTTTTAGTTGTATGGAGCGCTCATCTGAGTGTGCCCTGAGAACGAGATATGTGCAGCTCCTATCGGGATTTGTCGGCACATTCGGGCGGTGTTGCTAGACTTGTTTTACCATTGTCGAGGATGTCTTGTAACCGGGATTCCGAGTCTGATCGGGTCTTCCCGCTAGAAGGAATATCCTTCATTGACCGTGAGAGCTTGTGATGGGCTAAGTTGGGACACCCCTGCAGGGATTTGAACTTTCGAAAGCCGTGCCCGTGGTTATGGGCAAATGGGAATTTGTTAATGTCCGATTGTAGAAAACCTGAAGTTGACCTTAATTAAAATACATCAACCGCGTGCGTAACCGTGATGGTCTCTTCTCGGCGGGGTCCGGGAAGTGAACACGGTGTTGGAGTTATGCTTGATGTAGGTTGTTCTAGGATCACTTCTTGATCATAGTTGTTCGACCGTGCTTTTGCCTTCTCTTCTCGCTCTCTTTTGCGAATAGGTTAGCCACCATATATGCTAGTCGCTTGCTGCAGCTCCACCTCATACCTTTACCTTACCCATAAGCTTAAATAGTCTTCATCTCAAGGGTGTGAGATTGCTGAGTCCCCGTGACTCAGAGATACTTCCAAAACCAGTTTGCAGGTGCCGATGATACCGTGCAGGAGACTCAACCAAACTCAAGGAGGAGCTCGATGAAGATCTTGTCCTTTGTGTTTTTTCATTCTAGTTGATCAGTAGTGGAGCCCAGTTGGGGTCGATCGGGGATTTGTGTAGCATTTGGGGTAGTATTCTTTTATTTTGGTTCCGTAGTCGGACCTTGATTGTATCTGGATGATGTAATGCTTTATTCATGTATTGTGTGAAGTGGCGATTGTAAGCCAACTATGTATCTCTTTCCCTTTATGTATTACATGGGTTGTGTGAAGATTACCTCACTTACGACATTGCTTTCAATGCGGTTATGCCTCTAAGTCGTGCTTCGACACGTGGGAGATATAGCCGCATCGAGGGTGTTATATCTGATCAGACCGAGTTCGTCTCCATGGGGTTGTGGTGTTCTTTTTGTCAAGAAGAAGGATGGAACGGAACGACTCTGGGTCGACTACCGTCCATTGAACAAGAAGACAATAAAGAACAAGTATCCACTTCCTAACATCAATGAGCTTTTCGAGCAACTTAAAGGTGCTCAAGTATTCTCCAAGCATGACCTCCATATGGGTTATCATCAGATTCACATTCGTGAACAAGATATCCCCAAGATAGCATTCAGAACAAGCTATGGTTCGTATGAATATACGGTCATTTCTTTCGGCCTTGTCAATGCTCTTCCAATGTTCTCTCGCATGATGAACTTCATCTTCAACCCTTACACAAATGATTTCGTCTTGGTGTATCTCAATGATATTTTGGTCTTTTCCAAGAATAAGGAGGATCATGCCAAGCATTTGAGATTGGTACTCGACAAACTCAGAGAGCATCAATTCTATGCGATGTTTTCCAAGTGTGAGTTCTGGCTTGACGAAGTTCTTTACCTTGGTCATATCATCTCCGCCAAAGGCATCGCTGTTAATCCCGAGAAGGTGTCTACAATTGTGAATTGGGAACCGCCTCAGAATGTCAAGCAACTCCGCCATTTTCTTGGGCTTGCAAGCTATTGTCGAAGATTCGTTGAGAATTTCTATAAGATTGCAAAGCCTCTTTCCAACCTCCTCCAGAAGCATGTTAAGTATGTCTGGACGCCTGAATGTGACGTTTCTTTCAACACCCTGAAAAAGAAGTTAGTCACAGCTCCTGTCTTGACTCCTCCTAATGAATCCAACCCATTCGAAATTTTCTGTGATGCCTCTCTGCAAGGTTTCGGTGCTGTGTTAATGCAAGAGAAGAAAGTTGTGGCTTATACCTCTCGTTAGTTGAAGACCAACGAAAGGAACTACCCCACTCATGACCTCGAGTTGGCGGTAGTTGTCCAGGCATTATTAACGTGGAGACATCTCTTGTTGGGAAGGAAAGTGGACATATTCACTGATCATAAGAGCCTCAAGTACATCTTCACTCAGCCCAACCTCAACCTCAGCAGACTTGTTGGGTCGAAATGATTCAAGAATAAAATCCAAGTATTGAATATATTCCAAGCAAGGCCAATGTCATTGCAGATGCTTTGAGCAGGAAGGCTTACTGCAACAGCTTAATTCTCAAGCCCTTCCAACCGGACCTTTGTGAAGCATTCCGCAAACTGAATCTCCAATTTGTTCCTCAAGGCTTTCTTGCCAACCTCCAAGTCTCTCCTACTTTGGAAGATCAAATTCGTGAGGCACAACTCCTGGATTCCATGGTGAAGAAGGTGAAAAATGGGATTGCCAAGAGCCAACCCAAATACAAGTGCTATCGCATTGATGACAAAGACACTCTATTCTTCGAGGATCGAATTGTGGTTCCTAAAGGTGATCTAAGGAAAGTCATTATGAACGAGGCGCACAATTCCCTTCTATCCATTCATCCTGGAAGTACAAAGATGTACCATGACCTCAAGCAGTCGTATTGGTGGACTCGAATGAAGCGAGAAATTGCTCAATTCGTGAATGAATGTGATGTCTGCAGAAGAGTGAAAGCAGAACACCAATGGCCAGCTGGTCTCCTCCAACCTCTTGCTATTCCTGAATGGAAGTTTGACTATATTGAGATGTACTTCGTGACTGGATTTCCCAAGTCCAAGCGTGGAAATGATGCTATCTTCGTTGTCATCGACAAGCTTACTAAAGTGGCTCATTTCCTTCCAATCAAAGAATCTATCACAGCAACTCAGTTGGCAGAGCTATGCACCTCCAGGATTGTCTCCTTGCACGGCATTCCGCAATTGATATCTTCAGATCGTGGAAGCATCTTCACTTCTAAGTTATGGAACTCCTTCTAGAAGGCCATGGGCACCAACATTCGCTTCAGCACAACCTTCCATCCTCAAACTAGTGGCCAAGTCGAGCGAGTCAATCAAATCCTTGAAGATATGCTCAGGGCTTGTGTCATTTCCTTCGGTATGAAGTGGGAAGATTGTCTTCCATATGCCAAGTTCTCCTACAACAACAGCTTCCAAGCGAGTTCGGGCAAGGCCCCATTCGAAATTCTCTATGGCAGAAAGTGTCGTACTCCTCTCAATTGGTCAAAGACTTGTGAACGCCAACTTCTTGGCAATGACTTAATCACAGAAGCTGAAGAAATGTGCAAAGTCCTACGTGAAAATCTCAAAGCCGCGCAATCGCGCCAGAAGAGTTATTATGATAGCAAGCACTGTGACTTGGCTTTCGAGATCGAAGACCATGTCTACCTCCGCGTCTCTCTAATGTAAGGCACTCATCGCTTCGGTATCAAAGGGAATCTTGCCCCTAGATACGTGGGTCCTTTCAAGATCATTGGTAAAAGAGGCGATCTCGCCTATCAACTTGAGCTTCCGTCCAACTTCGCAAATGTGCACGACGTGTTTCACATGTCACAACTTCGCAAGTGCTTCAAGACTCCTGAGTGCACCATCAACTTCGAAGAGATTGATCTCCAAGAAGACATGTCTTATCATGAGCATCCCGTTGCTAATCTTGAAGAAACCGAGCGCAAGACTCGCAACAAGTCTATCAAATTCCTGAAAGTGAAGTGGTCACACCATTCCGACCGAGAAGCCACCTGGGAATGCGAGGATCACCTCCGTTCTGAATATCCGGAGTTCTTTGAGTCCTAGATCTTGGGACGAGATCCTTTCGTAGTGGAGGAGTGTTGTAACACCCCGGATGTAACTTGCCATAATTGTAACTCCGACTCTTGCCATTTCCGGCTTTAAGTTATCAGATTCCCTTCATGGTTGGGTTTTGTCTTCGTTTTGCATTTTGTTCATGTCATGCATTTCATATCATGTCATCATGTGAATCGCATTTGCATACGTGTTCGTCTCTTGCATCCGAGCATTTTCCCCGTTGTCCGTTTTGCAATCCGACACTCCTACGTGCACTGGCGTACCCCTTTTGTCTCTTTTCATGAGCGGGTGTTCAACGTTCTCGGAATGGACCGATATTTTCCAAGTGGCCTTGGTACACCACCGGTAGACCGCCTGTCAAATTTTGTTCCATTTGGAGTCCGTTTGATACTCCAACGGTTAACCGGGTAACCGTGAAGGCCTCTTTTGTGTTGCAGCCCAACACCCCTCCAAAACGGCCCAATAACCCATCCAAACGTCTTCCATGTACTCTGTCATTGGATCACGATCGTGTGGCCGAAAACTACACTCCATTTGGACACTCCTACCTCCTCCTACCTATAAATATGTGCACTCCTCCGAAATTTCGGGTCCAAAACCCTAGCAAAAGTCCCTCCGCGCCGCCGGACACGTCCGGCCATCGCTGGACGAAACCGCCACTACACCCGCACCACTCCAAGAGCGCCACATGGCACTCCCCGCCGCCGGTCGTCCCGGCCCGGCGAGCCCGGATCGGGCCTGCCCGGCCCATCGCCGCCACCGCACCCCCGTGTGTCCCCGCCGCTCCTCTCGTGCGCCCGGCTACCACCCGCCGCCTCGCCGGCCGGCTCCGCCGAGCTCTTCCGCTGCGCCGCCCGCGCTCCGACGACCCCACCGCTCGGCTCCGCCACCACCGCCGCCTTGCCGTGCTCCGGCGACCCCGCCGCCCTCCTCCGGCCTCGTCCTCCTCCTCCTCGGATCTGCCCCCTCGAACCTCGCTGGCGTCTTCTCCGTCCAGCTCCACTGGCGTCTTCTCCGGTGAGAGCTCGGATCCGGCCTCGGTTCGCGTGCCACGAAGAACCCTAGATCTGGGAGTTTGTTTTTTTCATCCAAGTCCTTTCCCCCCTGCAACATTTCATGCCCTGTTCATTACCTTGTATATCCGTGACCGTAGCTCCGTTTCATGCATATGATGAATCAAAATGTTCATTGTGAGATGCTCTTAATTTAATTCCATTGTGGCATACTTGTTTGAGTTCATCTTGATGCCCTAATCATTGATGTAAGAGTGCTATAAAATGTTTACTGCTGCTACTTATCAGATTATGATGATTTGTCATTTTTGCCACATTTGATGCGTGCTTCATATGGGCGTGAGCTCTACATGTGTTTTGAACTATGTCATGCCATCTTTACAGGAGTGCTTATCTTGCATTTTTTTTGATCAATGTGGTGACTAGCACATGCATGCAAAGTAGCCTTCGTGATATTGCTGTTTTCAGGGACTTAGGATTTTGCTAAGTCCTTTTCCTGCTGTTATTTTTATGCCATGTAAACATGATGCTACAATGAGATCCATGGTTGTTTTGAGTTGCTTCGGTAAGGATGTTTTGAACATATGGTTATGCTCTATCAATCCATGCCCCTGTTTTCAATTATGGAGTGCCCTAGCATGTCTTAATCTTGCTCTACTTTTGCTATAAAATGTTCCTGGCAGAATGTTAACATGTTAATCAATTTTGCCATGGTTGTTGCTAGTGTTCCATGCATGTTAGGAACTTTCTGTTGCCATGGTTAGCTTCATGAACATGTCATCTTGCTTTCGCTATGCTTGTTTTGTCATGCAAGGATTCGTGGTGAGTGATTTGAGCTCGCAAAGATGCCTTCATAATTCTGTTTATGCCATGCTCTGTTTTCTGCTAAGTCTGAAACTGTTAATAAATCTTGCTATGTTTACATGGGTGCCATTATATCTTCTGTGCCTTTTTGGCTCATGATAAGTAAGAGACTTTTGTTCTATGCATTTAGTAGAATCATGCCATGCCTTGTTTTGCTATGATATGTTCCTGTAGAATGTTGTTTGCTTGCTCTAAACATTGCTTCCTGATGTTATTTATGGCATGTTAGTATTTTCACTAAGTCTGTGAAGCTCATATCTTTTGCACTTTTGTCATGCTTGTTTGAACCTGCTCTTGTGTGATTTAGCCATAGCTCACTGTTCATGTTTTGTCAAGCATCACTTGTACAACACTGCCATATGCTTTGTTGCTATGTTGGAATGCAGTAGCTTAGTTTCTCGTTGCATTCTAGATGGCATCGTGCTGTTAATCGCAGAATTGTGCCATCCTTGTTTTGCTTGCCATTTGCAAACCGTGCATCCGTTTCTGGCGATCTTTATATCTATTTCGCCCGAAATCATCTCATCTTTCCAGCGGCACACTTGGTTTGCCAAGTTGATGCATTTATCAATCTTTTACTTCTGGAGCACGCATATGCATTGCATATCATGTCTTGCATATCATGCCATGTTTTGCATCTTGCTGCTTGTGCATTGCACCGTGGTTGATTGTTGTTCCTTTGCTTGTGTTCTTGCTTTGGGTAGAGCCGGGAGACGAGTATGTGATTGAGGAACCTATTGAGTACGCTAACGAGGATCAAGCTTTCGACAACTCTGGGAACATTGGAGGCAAGACGACCATACCCTCGAAATCACTTCTATCTTTGCTTGCTAGTTGTTCTCTCTATTGCTATGCCGTGCTACCTACCACTTTCTATATCATGCCTCCCATATTGCCATGTCAATCCTCTAACCCACTTTTCCTAGCAAACCGTTGTTTGGCTATGTTACCGCTTTGCTCAACCCCTCTTATAGTGTTGCTAGTTGCAGGTGAAGATGCAGTTTGTTCCTTGTTGGAACATGGATATTGTTGGGATATCATTATTATCTCTTATTTACTTTAATGCGTCTATATACTTGGTAAAGGGTGGAAGGCTTGGCCTTATGCCTGGTGTTTTGTTCCACTCTTGCCGCCCTAGTTTCCGTCATAGCGGTGTTATGTTCCTTGATTTTGTGTTCCTTACGCGGTTGGGTGTTATGTGAACCCCTTGACAGTTCGCTTTGAATAAAACTCCTCCAGCAAGGCCCAACCTTGGTTTTACCATTTGCCTACCTACCACCATATACCTTTCCCTTGGGTTCTGCAGACTCAAGGGTCATCTTTATTTTAAACCCCCCGGGCCAGTGCTCCTCTGAGTGTTGGTCCGAACCGAGCTGCCTACGGGGCCACCTCGGGGAAACTTGAGGGTTGGTTTTACTCGTAGCTAGTCTCATCTGGTGTTGCTCTGAGAACAAGATACGTGCGACTCCTATCGGGATTTGTCGGCACATCGGGTGGCTTTGTTGGTCTTGTTTTACTATTGTTGAGATGTCTTGTAACCGGGATTCCGAGACTGGTCGGGTCTTCCTGGGAGAAGGAATATCCTTCGTTGACCGTGAGAGCTTGTGATGGGCTAAGTTGGGACACCCCTGCAGGGTTTGAACTTTCGAAAGCCGCGCCCGCGGTTATGTGGCAGATGGGAATTTGTTAATATCCGGTTGTAGAGAACTTGACACTTAACTTAATTAAAATGATTCAACCGCGTGTGTAGCCGTGATGGTCTCTTTTTGTCGGAGTCCGGGAAGAGAGCACGGTCTCGTGTTATGCTTGAACGTAAGTAGCTTCAGGATCACTTCTTTATCACTATTAGCTTCTGGACCGTGTGTTGCTTCTCTTCTCGCTCTCTTTTGCGTAAGTTAGCCACCATATATGCTTAGTGCTTTGCTGCAGCTCCACCTCACTACCTTTTCCTACCCTTACGCTTAAATAGTCTTGACCTCGCGGGTGTGAGATTGCTGAGTCCCCGTGACTCACAGATACTTCCAAACAGATGCAGGTGCCGATGATGCCAGTGCAGGGGACGCTACCGAACTAAAGTGGGAGTTCGACAAGGATTCGGGCCGTTACTATGTTTCTTTTTCGGATGATCAGTAGAGGAGCCCAGTTGGGACGATCGGGGATCTAGCATTTGGGGTTGTCTTCTTTATTTTGGTTCCGTAGTCGAACCTTTGTTTGTACCTTGGATGATGTATTTATTATTTATGTATTGTGTGAAGTGGCGATTGTAAGCCGACTCTTTATCCCTTTCTTATTCAGTACATGGGATGTGTAAAGATTACCCCTCTTGCGACATGCCTACCATGCGGTTATGCATCTAAGTCGTGCCCCGACACGTGGGAGATATAGCCGCATTGTGGGTGTCACACTGCCCCTCCCTCCGGAGCCCTCGGCTCGGGCGTACAGAGGTAGCGGATACCCCGGAGGTGGCCGCTCGCACCAGGGCCTCGACACCTCTGGCATCACGACTATGGGACAACCTCTTCTTTGGCGAAAGTGGCTCAGGCTCGTTGAGGCGGGGGGGGGGGGGTCTTTCCCTTCTCCGTAGCTGAGAACCTCCGTATCAGCACCATGGTCGATGCAGCAAGCGAGGAAGCGAGGAAGAAGAAGGAGCGGGAGAAGCGAAGGAAGAGATGGGTGACGAGAGCTTCGCTCCCCTCTTCCCATTTATAGCCAAGGGGTGGCCAACCGCCGGCCTCCACGACCTAAGGTAATAATGATCTTTTTCTGCATGCATCAAGGACTCGTCAAATCGAGAAGTTGCCGAGGCAGTGTGGGGAAGCGGAGGCGCCCACGACCAATCATCCGCCACGCGTCAACCGAGGCCACAGGACCGAGGCAGTGTGGGGAAGCGGAGGCGCCCACGACTAATCATCCGCCACGCGTCAACCGAGGCCACAGGCTGTTGGGGCCCGCGGCGCTCCGCACTTGCCCCTTGGCTTCGCCTCGACGCCAAGCCCGAGCACGCCTTGGGCCCAGGGGCTACTGTCGACGTCCTGGGAACGGGGGTCCCCAGACTTGCCTGCCTGCGGCCCACCGTGTGGCTCCACCAGTGGCCCTGTACGGCCCGTCTTCACCAGCAAACACTCAAGACCCTCGCGAGGGGCCAAGCCTCACAAGGCGGACGATGCAAGACCTCCTCAGGGGTGGCCTCACCAGGATGACTCGCGAGGGGCGGAGAGATCAAGGCAAGGGGAACCTCGCGAGGTTCCTGTGACGTAAGCCATGACGACCAAGGCCAGGCGGGTGCCAGCACGCGCAGTGTCCTCGTTTCCTATTTGGTGCCAAAGAGGCAAGCGCAGGCACAGAGTCCCGAGGCATCAAGCAAAGGTTTCCATATCGGTGCAACGAGACCAAGACCAGCAGGACGGCCGGACGGAGGTCATCGTGGAGGCCAGGACAACATCACCACTACAGCCTTTGGCAGGTGAAGACCATCTTTTGTCAGGATAGCTTGTACTAGTTGTCCCCTTCAAACTGGCCGTTGTGGGATCCTTTCCCGCCTAATATTTGGGGAGAGGACCCGGGCCTCTATAAATAGGACTATCCACCACCTTAGAAGAAGGATGATCCTGGCCGGCATCAACTCACCAAGCACAAGAGCACCTCTCCTCAAGAGGCTGTTCTTCCCTTGTAACTGTTCATCCTCAGCCCAAGAGGCAATCCACCACACCACACTGGAGTAGGGTATTACACCACATATGTTGCCCGAACCAGTATAAATCTTGTGTCCCTTGTTCTGCGGGTTTGACGCGCGAAGACTTGAGATTGTGGTGAGGGTGTGAGCTAGAGGGGGAGAGATCTTCATGCACACCCCAGTGTTCGAACCTCAAGGGTTTTGCCGGAACCCGAAATTCGACAATATGTGCAACATATAGTCTTCACAATAACCATTCGAACAGAGGTTGAATGAATGCATTCCAAAGTTAACAATACACGACCATTAAGGTGAGAAGCCACCTAGACAAAGGTTGATGGATGAAACAAGGTACGACCTGGAACAAATAAATGGTAAGGATTACCCAATCCCATACCAATTATCTGCCGGAATAATAACTAAGAGCTACTTGAATTCCCACCTATTAACTCCCGAAACTTTCTGGTTATGCAATATGGTGTTGGGGATACAAGCAGGCACAATATATATATATATCACACAACTAACAAGGCCTACGCTCCAATGTATCCATCCGTCAACACATAACCAAGAAAACTCTAGAAATCATGTACCCCAACCTTTGAAAAGCATCTATTATACTAGTTGTGGCAATACTCCCGAACTCCCTCCCCAGTACTGGGTGGCGTCGAGGTTATTTCACCACTAACTGCATAAAAGAGATTTTCGATGTTGGCAAGCTCAGGTATTCCAGAACCGCAACGATAAAATTGTGACAACAACACCTCGGAGCTCAACTCCCCGGGACACTGCCACAACCCCTGAATGTCAGGAGGCACCAAGAACAATGTTCTCATCACAACAATATCAGAACGATTCCAAGATACCTGCGTGATCCTAATTTTTTTTAGTGAAAATGAGGAGAGAGGAGTAAAAACATCTACGTCAGGAGTCCTTACCAGAGCAATGAAGGGGGATGAGGAGTAAAAAGAATCCTACTCTCTGATATATATATATATATATATATATATAATCCTAAGACTCAAAAAAGTTTTGTTCTAGACTCAACAACATCCACGATTCGATCAAGCAGGGAGCTCCTAAGTCAGGATGGCTCTGATTACCAACTTTTAACGCCCAAGATGCGGCTATATCTCCCACGTGTTGAGGCATGACTTAGAGGCATAACCGCATTTTAGTATGATCGCAAGAAGGGTCATCTTCACACAATCCCATGTAAATGAACAAGGAAGTAAATTGTTGGCTTATAATCGCCATGTCACACAATGATCAAATTATTCATACATCAATTAGAGTACACTAAAGGTCCGACTACGGACGGGTCCAAATGAAAAGAAGACAACCCCCAATGCTAAGTCCCGATCGTCCCTACTGGGCACCACTACTGATCATCCGGAAAGGAAACATAGTAACGACCAAGGTCTTTGTCGAACTCCCACTTGAGCTCGGTGGCATCACCTGCATTAGTATCATCGGCACCTGCAACTGTTTTGGTAGTATCTGTGAGTCACAAGGACTCAGCAATCTCAAAACCCGCAAGATCAAGATTATTTAAGCTTATAGGTGGGATGTGGTTATGAGGTGGAGTTCTAGCAAGCACTAAGCAAATATGGTGGCTAACATACGAGTACAAGACTAAGATGAGAAACTACGCAACAGACGCAGAGCTAGAAGTGATCCTGAACTATTTACGTTGAAACATAACCCCACTGTGTTCTCTTCCTAAATCTCATCGAAAAGAGACCATCACGGTTACACACGCGGTTGGTGTATTTTAATCAAGTCAAGTGTCAAGTTCTCTACAACCGGATATTAATAAATTCTCATGTGCCACATAACCGTGGGCATGACTCTCGAAAGTTTAAACCATGCAGGGGTATCCCAAGTCCCAACTCAGCCCATGACAAGCTCACGATTTGCGGAGACAATCCTCCATCGCGGGACCCTCGGATCAGACTCGGAATCTCGGTGCACAAGACATTTTGATAAAGGTAAAACAAGTCCAGCAAGACCTCTCGACGTGCCAACACCCAGATAGTAGCCATGCGTATCTCATCTCAGGCCACGGCGATTGAGCAACGTGTACAGGTGCCAAAATAACCCAAGTTGCCCTGGGGCGGCCCGGCACAGTGCTCTAGGTTGGACCAACACTCATGAGGAGCATTGGCCCCGGGGGTTGATTATTAATCCTCGGGTTAATTACTCCCTATGCAAAATTTTAGTTGTTATTAGGAAAATGGTAAAACCAATGTTGGGCCTTGCAGGAAGAGTTTTATTCAAAGCGAACTGTCAAGAGGGGCCCATAAACCCTCACTGTGTTAGGGACGCAAAATCAAGGAACATAACTCCGGTATGACGAAAACTAAGGCGGAAAGAGTGGAACAAAACACCGAGCAAAAGTCCAAGCCTTGCACCCTTTGCCAAGTATATAGATGCATTAATTAAATAAGAGATATTGTGATATCCCAACATATCCATGTTCCGGCATGGAACAACCTGCACTGCACCTGCAACTAGCAACGCTATAGGAGGGGCTGAGCAAAAGCGGCAACATAGCCAAACAACGGTTTGCTAGGAAGGTGGGTTAGAGGCTTGACATGGCAATATGGGAGGCTTCATAAAAAAGTGGTAGGTAGCACGACATAGCGATAGAACGAACAACTAGCAAGCAAAGATAGAAGTGATATCGGGGGTAATGATCATCTTGCATGCAAAGTTCTCAGGGTTGTCGAAAGCTTGCTCCTCGTAAACATACTCGACAGGTTCCTCGTTCACGAACTCGTCTCCTGGCTCTACCCAAAGCAAGAACACAAGCAATGAAACAACAATCAATCATGGTGCAATGTGCAAGCAACATGATGCAAGACATAGCATAGGATGCAAGATATGATGTGCAACGCATATGGTACTCCGGAAGGGGAAGGATGATCATGGCATCAACTTGGCAAACCAAGCATGCCACTGGATAGGTTGGGATATTTTGAATGAAATCGATATGAAGATCACCGGAAACGGATGCACGGTTTGCAAATGACAAGCAAAACAAGATGTGATGCAATCTGCTCTTAACAGCAACATAGCACTTAAGATACATCATCAAAATATGCTACAACACTCTAACATAAAAATAAAACACATGGCAGTGAAGTACAGGTGAAGCTCTACAAATCATGAACACTGAGCTACTACTAGAAACCCCTAGAACAAGTCTGAAACAGCATGGCAAAAATGCAAAAGTTAACAGTTTATCAGACTTAGCAGAAATTCATGTATCATGACAGAAACACAATCAGGTAGCAAAGTTTATGCATTGCAAACTATATGCTACAGGAATATATTACATTGCACAAGATCATGGCATGATAGTACTAAATGCACTTAATAAAACTCCCTTACCAAACTTGTCCCAAAGACCTACGGAAAAGATGGTAGCATCAATGCAAACATGGCAAATGATATGAACAGATCTTAGACTTGGAAGAAATCATGGCATGATGTAAATAGATTCGTGATAGCAACTTTGCAAGCTTGTGGCACTCATCACAATGCACTAAATGGCATGAAATAAAATCTAGCGTGAAGTAGACATGAAAATGAAGCTATCCATGTGCAAAACGACCTCATAGCATGCTTGAATTAAATCACCCAAAAAATGACAAAACAGTAACATGATGTAAAATGACATGGTCATGAACTTGCTCAAATGCAAAAAAATAATGCCACCACTAGATTGGTGGGATTTTTCTACCCCAAAAACATATATAATATGTTAGGGTTCTTATAGAAAAATCTTCACAAAAGCCGTAAGATGAAACCTGCCTAAAATAGCATTAAACAGATATGGCCACTGCCATATTCGGAAACGTCCAGAAATGGACTTGCCTGAAATGGAAAGATTCCTATTATAGAAATGGAATATTCCCTGGGACAAAAAATAAATAAAAGAAAAAAACAAATAAAGGGGGGTTGTGTCTATGGCAGGTGGGGCCCCGTGGTCAGAGAGAGAGAGTGCAAGGGAAAAATGATGGGGAGAACAATGCGCCCGATGGGATTCGAGCCCGGGTCTCCCTGGTAGAACCTCATCGCCCGATCCACTAAGTTGCTGCTGCTATTGGCAGGAAGGGGCACGGCTCCTATTGATCTAGCTCCTCTGCAACATAGAAGACACCGATAGCAGGCGGGCAACGGTGAAACGGCGGGGCCCAGGAGGCGACGGCGGGTGTGCGAGAGTAGGAGGGGAGGTTCGACTCGCGCAAGCCGAGCCGAGGGCTGCGGGGCGCTCGAGCTCGAGCTTAGCTCGACTCGGGCCATGGCGAGCGCGGCGAGCAAGGAAGCAAGCATAGCACGGCGAGGCAAAGCAGGCAGCACGCGAGCGTGCGAGGCGAGCTGCGCGTGTGGATGTGATCTGCGGTGTTGTGGCATTTGGATCAGCGATGAGAGCAACGACATGAACACGAGCACGAGCTTGAGGCCGTCCATGCAGGACGAACTCGGGGCCATGTTGATCGGCGAAAACGCGGACAAACGACACCTTTGCGGCATGGGGAGGAGCCGAGATTCACCGTGGGGGTGTTGCTGGAGTCGTACGAGCTCGGCGGTGACCGTCGATGGCGAGGGAGATGTGCTGATCGGGGCGGAGGCGTCCGGTTGCGCGATGTAGAACGAAGCAGAGGAGGAGGACGCTGAGGAGGAAGCTCCCGGGGTCCCTGTGGAAGCGTGCGTAGGCAAGGAAGACGATGGTGATGCTTGTGTCGCTGCCGAGGAAGAAGACAGTGGCTGCGGGCTGGATCACACCTGAGAAGAGCTCGGGCTCTTCTCGGCCATGGCGATGGCTATGGCGTGGACAGGTCTTGCCTGGCGGAGGAAAGGGAAGGAGAGGGGCAGAACAGAGGGAGGAGGAGGACTAGGGCTCCGAGGCATATCTTATAGGGCGCAGGGAGCGACTACGGCCGTCAAATCACCCCGGCTGTCGACGTGGCTCCGGTGGATGGTCTGCCTTATGGGAGGAAGGGGACGATGAACAGGGGTTGCGCTGGATGGGCTGCTGGTGCGCAGCTGGGCCGGTCCGGGAGGGAGGAGGCCCAGGTGGCTGCGGTGCGGGTCTGCTGCTGCTGGGCTACGATGGCTTGCGCGTAGGGAGGCCGGCCCAGGTAAGCCCTTCTCCTTTTTAAAACTTTTTGCTAAATTAGTTAGACAGATGAAAGAAAATGAAAAAGGCGAGGGGATAGGAGAAGCATTTGGCAGATATAAAAATATCCCCAAGCTCATGAAGATGTGCACTTTTTAATAAAATTGGTTTGGGGAGTTTTAAAGGAAGTAAAATAATTCAAGTTTGAATTAAATTCAAACTTGAACCATTTTAAACCCTAACCAAAACAACTTAGATAGGACTGAGATTTGACAGAGAGGTTTAGGACACGGTGACTGAATAGTGAGGAAGTTTTGAACATTAATGGAGTAGGGAAAATGGCACTTGCCAAATAAAAGAAAGAGGAGGAGGGATGAGGAGGATTTCATGCATGGATCACACATGGGTCAAGCCACAAAATAACATGCATAAATACACAATGCACATGGTGAGGATAAGAATGCAAGATGACATAAGCACCACACAACGTGATATGAACATGATGCAAACATGTTATGGCAAAATGGATAGACAAGAATATCAAGGCAAAGCAATAAGTAGCAAGAAAAACCCCAAAATGGAACCAACAAGGAGGAGAACACTTGAGATTGAACATGACAAGGTTGGATACATTGCCAAATATGGAAGTTTTACATCTGGGGTGTTACAACCATCGTCTCTCCTCCCATCTTCGAAAGCTAGCACCGGAACTCTCATAAGGACATCTATGGAGAGGATGCAGCAACGAATCGGGAAGATTGTAGGCGGCAGTCACGAAATAATGGTGAGGACCATGTGGCAATGTATGCGAAAGAGCGAGACAATGGCGATGAGGGCGGCGATGTACTCCCCGGCGGCAGTCGCGCCATAGTCTTTCGAGTTCATTGAGTATCTCCTCTGGATGATGGAGCAGACAGATTCACCTGAGGCGAAAGTTAGGTGGAGGTGGTGGGCGTACAGGTCGAAGGTCGAGCATCAAGAGGATAATGAATCGATCGAGTACGGTGTGTCGCTTGTGAGGATGCAGTGCCAGCCAGAGCCACAGGAGTATTCATTCTCCCATCGCAAGAGGAGGCCGAATGGTGCGACGTTGCTTCCCCGCCGTTTTCCACGGTTCCCTCACCGCTCACCTCATTTCAACGGTGGAGATAGGGTTTAAGTTGAAGCTTCACACTAACCTAATCTTCCATCTGCTCATGCTTACAATCAGTGTGACAGCTAATGAAAATCATGCTTACAATCAGTCTCCGAGTACTACGCCAATCACCCTAAAATAGCTCTGGACCAAAAACAAAGTTGTGACACTGTGTACAAATAAAGAACAATCGATTGGTTCTTCTTTCAGAAAAAAGTACTCCCTAGAAAAGTGCCAAAATAAGCTACTAGTATTTGATTAGAGGATTTGTTGCCGAGAAAGATCCGTCCACAAAGAGCATCACCCATCCAACCTGTGGTGGATGGCAATGCTTAGATGGAGCATGGTTGGTGTCAGTAATTTTTACTTGGCACCTCGCACTCTGCATATATGTCGGTTCCATCCGTACATTTGTGCAGTTCCACCAAAATGCAACTGAATAACCCTGCTTGCACAGATAATGAAAAAGCATGATTAATTATAGTGGCACTAGTTGATGAAACATACACTAACAAATAGAAGAAACTTCATTTTCTTAATGGGAAAATATTGCGATAATATCACAGTATGTCATGCTGTGAGGGCGAGATGGGCCCTACGATGCCTCATACGGTAGGCCTCATACTGGAAATCGACCCAATTCTCCCCGATACACCTTCTTCCAGTGATGAACATTAGTGTACAATGGTAGTACAAGGAGGGGCCTTGAGACATTCCAATCTCTATTTTTGTGCAGATCAACTAAAATTCAGCAGCACAGTTTGCAGAAACACTTAAACATTAACAATGGGACTAGTTGATGAAACATATACTAACAAAGAGAAGCACTTTCTTTATCACATTGGAAATGAAATGATAGAGAGGACATGTAACATCCCAATTTTCAATTTGGATATTATTCATTAGGTCATCATATGCACCCATATTTTGTGCATTTTGAATTTGTTTTATTTGGACCCTTGGTCCTAGAAACCTTAAGCAACTCAAGGAACAATTGAGAGAGTTGGCGGTTTTCACGAAAATCCAATTTTGAATTTTCAATATTGGCAAATTGGATCAAAGTGATTTTATTCGAAATTATTTTTCCAATTATTTCAAATAAATAAAATAATGAGAGAATATAATATGACTTCTTCAAAACAGCTAGGGAATATTGGAAATTTAATTTTGAATAAAAATATATTTATTTGATTTTTATTTGCAATTTTATTCGGTTGCATTTTATTAAATTAGGGAAAAAGTTGCATTTTTAAAAAATGCATTTAGTCCAGAAAAATGTGCACATTGTCACAAATATTAGGAGGGGATGGTGAAAATTGTTTCTGGAATTTTAGGATTTTTATTTTATTTTTATTCGGATTTTTCTTCGCGGCACTATTCAGAGAGTCCTGGATTAGGGGGTCCTCGGACATCCGGACTGTATACTTTGGCCAGACTGTTGGACTGTGAAGATACAAGATTGAAGGCTTCGTCCCGTGTCCGGGTGGGACTCTCCTTTGCGTGGAAGGCAAGCTTGGCGATTCGGATATGTAGATATCCTTCTCTGTAACCGACTCTGTGTAACCCTAGCCCCCTCCGGTGTCTATATAAACCGGAGGGTTTAGTCCGTAGGACAACAACAATCATAACCATAGGCTAGCTTCTAGGGTTTAGCCTCTACGATCTCCTGGTAGAGCAACTCTTGTAATACTCATATCATCAAGATCAATCAAGCAGGAAGTAGGGTATTACCTCCATCGAGAGGGCCCGAACCTGGGTAAACATTGTGTCCCCCGCCTCCTGTTACCATCAGCCTTAGACGCACAGTTCGGGACCCCCTACCCGAGATCCGCTGGTTTTGACATCGACATTGGTGCTTTCGTTGAGAGTTCCACTGTGCCGTCACGATAAAGGCTTGATGGCTCCTTCGATCATCGGCAACGATGCGATCCAGGGTGAGGTTTTTCTCCCCGGACAGATCTTCGTATTCAGTGGCTTCATACGGCGGGCCAACTCGCTTGGCCATCTGGAGCAGATCAAGAGCTACGCTCCTGGCCATCAGGTCAGGTTTGGAAGCTTGAACTATATTGCCGACATCCGCGGAGACTTGATCTTCGATGGATTCGAGCGCATGTCAGGTGCGCCGCACAGTCACGATGAGCATGACTTAGCTCTGCCGTCGGACGGTGTTCGGGAGATCACACATGTGGCTACTCCGGCCCTCAATCCGGAGCAGATCGTACCGTCCGAGGACGGGTGGATGGACCCCGCCACGGAGGCCGCACACTCATCGGCGATAGAGCTGAATACTGACTTCACCTCCTATTAGACCTGTGTTACCGGACCCTTGGATTCGTCCCCGGCCATAGGCTCCGAACCGCTTGCGTCCATGTATATCGAATCTGATTGGGTACCGATCATGGAGTTTACCGCCGCGTATATCTTTCAGCACTCGCCCTTGGGCGACGTGCTAAATTCATTAAGGTCTCTCTCCTTGTCAGGAGACCCTTGGCCGAACTATGTCCGGCTTGAGTGGGAAGCGGGCGACGAAGAAATTCATTCCCCACCCACCACCCACTTAATAGCCACTATCGACGACTTAACCAACATGCTTGATTTCGGCTTCGAAGACATCGACGGTATGGACGATGATGCAGGAGAAGAACAGGAACCACCGCCCATAGGGCACTGGGCAGCCACCTCATCATATGATATATACATGGTGGACACCCCCAAAGAAAGCAATGGCAATAAGGTAACGGAGGATAATCCCTTGAGAAGCAATCTAAGCACCGGCGTCATCGACGCCGCTCTAAGCCCCGCCATAGCAAAAGCAGCGATACCGGCACAAGAGACAATAACGCTGCGGACAGTGTCGAAGACGAAGACAATCCCCTCCAGCCAGGCTTTGAGCGGGAGGATGGGCAAGCCAGCCCTAAGGAACAGGCGACAGAGGAGAATCAGGGGATGACAATTACATGCCCCTCCCCGAAGACGAGGTGAGCCTTGGCGACGAAGAATTCACCGTGCCTGAGGATCCTGTCGAGTAGGAGCGCTTCAAGCGCCGGGTTATAGCCATAGCAAAAAGCCTGAAGAAACAACAACAGCAGCTTCAAGCTGATCAAGATATGCTAGCGGATAGATGGACCGAGGTCCTGGCAGCCGAGGAATAGGAACTCGAGCGCCCAACCAAAAGTTACCCAAAGTGCAGGTTGCTACCCCAACTCAGGAGGAAGCATTAAAGCCTACACTACCAGCGTATGATGCGGCGGACCGGCCACCTCATGGCCGAGACAAAGCGGCGTATCAGCCCGAAGTCCAGCCCAGACCCCATCGCTAGTCAAACAAAAACACCAAGGCCCAGGGCTACACGCAGGACCTGCGAGACGTACTGGAAAACAAAGCAGGACATACAAGATCGATCTACAGATCACGGGGGCGCGCCCCAACACGTGACGACGACCGTCACGCCGGATATACTAAAAGCAAATCCGGCCGGGCCGAATACAACAGACAAGACTCGTATGAACTGCGTCGTGATATAGCCCGACACAGAGGCTCCGCACACCCCCTATGCTTCACCAACGAAGTAATGGATCATGAATTCCCAGAAGGGTTTAAACCCGTGAACATTGAATCATATGATGGTACTAGAGACCCCGCGGTATGGATAGAGGATTTCTTCCTCCACATTCACATGGCCTGCGTGGATGATCTACATGCCATCAAGTATCTCCCACTAAAACTCAAAGGGCCGGCTCGGCATTGGCCAAATAGCTTGCTGGAAAGCTCCATCGGAAGTTGGGAGAACCTGGCAGATGCATTCTTGGACAACTTCCAGGGCACTTATGTGCGACCACCGGATGCTGATAATTTAAGTCACATAACCCAATAGCCCGGAGAGTCAAGCAGGAAAATTCTGGACTCGGTTCCTAACTAAAAAGAACCAAAGTGTCGATTGTTCGGATGCCGAAGCCCTAGCGGCCTTTAAACACAACATCCGTGACGAGTGGCTTGACCGACATCTCAGCCAAGAGAAGCCAAAATCTATGGCAGCCCTCACGACACTCATGACCCGCTTTTACGCGGGCGAGGATAGCTGGTTGGCCCGTAGCAACAACACAGCAAGCAATCCTAGCACATCAGAGGCCAGAAATAGCAACGGCAAACCCCGACGCAATAAACACAAGCGTCGCATAAATGGTGGTAACGCCGAAGATACGGCAGTCAATGCCGGATTTAGTGGCGCATGGTCAGCGGAAAAGGCCATTCAAAAATGACAATTCAGGCCCGTCCAGTCTGGACCGCATACTCGACCGTCCATGCCAAATTCATGGCACCCCAGGAACACCAGCCAATCATACCAACAGAGAATGCTGGGTCTTCAAACAAGCCGGCAGGTCAGGTGCCGAAAACAAGGAGAAGGGGTCTCAAAGCAATGATGGAGACGAGGAGCCCAGATCACCGAATACAGGAGGGCAAAAGAAATTTCCCCTGCAAATCCAGACGGTGAACGTGGTAAATGCCACCCACACTCCCAACCCGGACCGGATGCGCACCCTTAGGGATGTCGACTTAACAGAACCAGTCGCCCCACAATATAAACTAGGGCCGATCAGCTTCAACCACACAGATCGTTCGGTTAATACCAATCAAGGCAATTCAACCGCACTAGTCCTCGACCCAATAATTGACGGGTTCCACCTCGCACAAGTCCTTATGGACGGAGGCAGTAGTCTAAACCTGCTTTACCAGGACAAAGTGCGCAAGATGGGCATCGATCATTCGATGATCAAGCCCACTAAAGCCACCTTTAAAGGTATTATACCAGGTGTGGAGGCCAGCTGTACAGGCTCCATTGACCTTGAGGTAGTCTTCGGATCACCGGGCAATTACCGTGCCGAAGAGTTAATCTTCGACATCATCCCCTTTCGTAGTGATTATCAGGCACTGCTCGGACGAACCACGTTCGCTTGATTCAACGCGGTGCCACATTATGCCTACCATAAGCTCAAGATGCCCGGTCCGCGCAGCGTCATCACGGTTAATGGCAAGGCCGAACTCCCCCTCGGTACCAAAGAGTATACCGCTGCTTTAACAGTAGAAGCAACGAGTGGCACCTTTCAATCAGACCTCGATTCGACGGCCAAGCTCCCGGACACCGCCAAAGGACTCCGAACTACTTCGCAGCAGGATAGCCCGGCTCGTCCAGAGCTCAATTAAACACTCCGGTGAAAGCCAGGACAGGCCACATACTTCGGCTCAACCGCTCTGTGGCACACAAACAGTTCCTTCATTTTCTTTATAGGTTCATTTTTTGCCCAGGCCAGGACCGGCGATACGGAAACAGCTCAAACGAGCAAGGGAATCTTTAGATACTCCCCTCGATGACCATCCGACTACACTCCGGATCCGCACACATCTTCTTCCCGCCTGGTCTCAGTATGTTCCGCAGTCACTTTCTCTTTTATTACATCACATGTACTCATATGCATCGACGTATTAATCAAATACAACATGTGGATTTGTACGACGCTTATCTGCCGTTATCTCTTATTGAAACTCTTTTGTCAAATGGCATCCGTACACCGCGATATGCCTTAATATGCCAGGGGCTTCGTTTTACCCATAATACGACAATAAAGTCCGAACACCTTCATGGTAGTTCAACACCGCGAACTTATAGCATTATATGCATCAGCTCCGAATCATGTCTTGGGTCAAATGTTGGGTTTGCCCGGCTCCCATGTTTTGCTCCCTTACGTTCCGCTATATCGGCTAAGGCGGCACATGGAGAACTACTGCGATTGTGTCCCGGTTCTTTCGGACGAGCACCTCAGTAGAGAAAGCCAAAAACTGACTGTCATGATATGCTGGTCAGCTGTTCGAGAAGTTGTAAAATCTTTAAGGATCCATCCCGCATAATGCCATAACCAATGCAGCGTGCGATGGATCGGCTTTTCTTCCGATCAGGTGCTTATAGAGCCCCTCGTGCGGTCTTCCGAACACCAGGGGCTGCGCCTACCTTCCTTTTTCTAAAGGTCCTATGGCTATAAGTGAGAGTGATAAAGCCCTATCGTCCAACTACCTGGTTCGCTGTGCTGAACACCTCCTTCGAAGGACCTAAAACTGGGATAAAGAGTGATCAGGTTTATCCTGAACACCCCCGTACTTCCTACATGGGGGCAAAAGCCGATGACTGGCCAACTCTCAGCATTAATATATAAAATGGCTGTGCAGGAGGATAAACTTTCATATAACAGGCAATAAATAATAGAAATGGCCTTGTTCAAAATTACAATGGACAACATGATTGTATTCATGGAAATATAATGTCCTTGGTGTATTGCTCCGCCGCAAGGCAGGAAACTTTCAGGACACTTTCATAATATAATTCAGGCTTGCGATGCTCCTTTCCCTCCAGCGGTCCCTCGGTCACCAGCTTTTCAGCATCCATCTTCCCCCAGTGCACCTTTGCGTGGGCGAAGGCCATTCACGCACCCTCTATACAGACCGACCGCTTGACGACGTGCAGTCGAGGGCAGGCACTCGCAGGCCGCTTCACGAGCCTAAAGTAGCTGCTTGGAATCGGCTCAGCGGGCCATAGCCGGATAATCAAATCCTTCATGGCTAGCTCGGCCGCCTTCTGCAGTTCGATCAGCTGTTTCAGTTGATCGGCAAAAGGCACCAGATAATTCGGTGCCAGATACTGTGACCAGAAGAGCTTATCCGCAGTGTTCCTTTCTTCGGCTCAGTAGAATTGTGCGGCATCAGATATGCTGCGTGGCAGCTCTGCAAATATCCCTAGAGAAATCCGAACTCAAGATTAGAAACATGATTTTCTCCCCAAATACTTGCCTTACATGGAACAAGCTTTACCCGCCGCGATCTTCCTCGCCTCTTGGATCTCCTGCAGGGCACCTTGGGTTTCCCCCTGGGCATCGCATGCAGCCTGATGAGCCTTGGTAAGTTCGGATTCTTTCTCCATTAGACTCTACTCCAAGGCCTCGCATCTTCTCACGACCTCTTGAAGCTCTTGCTCAGGTTCAATAACCCTGGCCTCATGCTTCTCATGAAGAGCCCGCTCTGTGGCTGCCTTTCTCTCGGCCTCGGCAACAGCCTTCTTAAGAGCCTCGAGTTCGGTGTCTGGTGTCTTTGTGTGAGGAGCCAAAGAGCTCTCGCAGGGTCTGGTGCTTGGCCGGGTCGAATTCCCATAAATTGCAAGCCCGGTGTTGACAAGGAAGGATCCGGCGAACTAACATCACCTGGACTACATTGACAAGTTTGATATTCTTGTCTTCCATATTCTTGACGCGCGTTTGGAGCACCGATAACTCGTCGGACGAAGACCAATCCGGGCCCTTCTTAGGCCAGGACGTAAGCCATAGGGGGGCTCCGGATCAGAATTAAGGAGCAGCGGCCCATTTCGTGTTGCGCGGCTCAGTGATGTAAAACCACTGCTGCTGCCACCCTTTGTTGAAATCATTGAAAGTACCTGTTGGCCATGTGACTTTGGGCATCTTGCTCACCATGGTGCCTCCGCACTCGGCGTGCTCATCGCCCACTACCTTGGGCTTCACATTAAAGATCTTCAGCCATAAGCCGAAGTGTGGCGAGATGCGTAGAAAGGCCTCGCACATGACAATGAACGTCGAGATGTTGAGGAAGGAATTGGGGGATAGATCATGAAAATCGATCCCATAGTAATACATGATGCCGCGAACGAATGGGTGGAGGGCAAACCCCAGCCCGCGGAAAAAATGCGGGAGGAAAACAACCCACTTGTGGGGTTCCGGAGTAGGAACGATCTGTCCTGCCGTCGGGAGACGGTGGTTGATTTTCTGGGCTAGGTACCCGGCCTCCCGAAGCTTTTTGATATCATTCTCTCGGACGGTAGAGGCCATCCATTTGCCTCCTGCCCCGGATCCAGACATTTTCGGAAGGCCTTTGTGGCCGGAGGGGACGAACTCTTGGGCACTGGGGCTCGAGCAGAGGGGAATGGATAAGCAAAAGAAGAAGGCGTGAGTGAAAAAGGGGAGTCCTTATCTCCTTATAAAGGCGCAGGGATCCAGCGCCTCCCCACTTGCCCGGAAACTCGCTTATTCCCCAAGCGTCACGCTAAAGACGCGGTTGGATTACCCATACCCGTATTGATGAGAATCCCGAGATAGGGGGACACGATCTCTTCTTTGATAAGACATGCCCATAAAACCGCCTCGCGACATGCGTAGTAGCTGGTTAGGGAGAACGGTTCGAATAAAGACCGGATCACGGCATGGTGTCACGTTAGGAAAAGTTGTCAGCGGATTAGATTTATGGAATATTGTACTCTCTGCGGTGGTATGTGGAATTTGTTTTGCAGAGCCGGACACGATCCTTGTGTTCAAAATCTTCTATGGAGTATTCGGAGAAGGAACCCGCCTTGCAAAGCTGAAGACAATCTGCGCGCCGGACTCATCGTCATTGAAGCCTGGTTCAGGGGCTACCAAGGGAGTCCTGGATTAGGGGGTCCTCGGACAGCAGGACTATATACTTTGGCTGGACTGTTGGAGTATGAAGATACAAGATTGAATGCTTCGTCCCGTGTCTGGGTGGGACTCTCCTTTGCGTGGAAGGCAAGCTTGGCGATTCGGATATGTAGATCTCCTTCTCTATAACCGACTCTGTGTAACCCTAGCCCCCTCCGGTGTCTATATAAACCGGAGGGTTTAGTCCATAGGACAACAACAATCATAATCATATGCTAGTTTCTAGGGTTTAGCCTCTACGATCTCGTGGTAGATCAACTCTTGTAATAGTCATATCATCAAGATCAATCAAGCAGGAAGTAGGGTATTACCTCCATCGAGAGGGCCCGAACCTGGGTAAACATTGTGTCCCCCGCCTCCTGTTACCATCAGCCTTAGATGCACAGTTCGGGACCCCCTACTCAAGATCCGCCGGTTTTGACACCGATAGCTATTTTTTAAAAAAATTCTTCGGACCGACTGGGCCGAAGCCCAGCCGACCCAGCGCCCGCGTCGCCCCGACCGCAAGGCGGACTCCCCCTGCCACACGGCATCGCCGCCACCGTCGTGACCGAGGGGGACTCCCCTCGGCTTGCCCCTCCTCCATGGCCGCCGCACCCCTCCCCCTTATAAGCCGCCACACTGCCGCCCTCTTCCCTCATCAGCCGCCGCCGCCGTCTCGCAGCAGCAGCAAGCCGCCGCCGTCGACGCCGCACCGCCCGCTTAGCCACCTTCGCCTGCAGCGCTGCCCCGCGCCACCACCGTCTGTCGCCGAAGCTGCTGTCCCCGCCCATTGCAGGAGCTGTCGTCCCCTCCTCACCCGAGTCCGCAACCGCCGCCGCCGTCATCGGAGTTCTTCGCCGTCGATGAAAAACCATCAAAAACCGCCGATACAACCGCCGAGTCGTCCCGATTTATTTTGGTTTTTTCCTTTGGTTTTATTTTAATAACCCCATTGGTTTTAATTAATGAACGTTTGTTCATTTAGATCTGTCAACGAACATTTTCATTCGTTAGTCTCTGTTAGCAGACGTTCGTCCAGTAGATTTTCCCTTTTCTGTTTATTTTCGGCCAGGGGCCTACCTGAGTTATTTTCTTTGCAGATTAGTCCATGATCTTTAAACGATCACAACTTTTTGCTCGTTTATGCAAATCCAACGAAGCCAATGCCAAATTCTACGTTACGATCCCCTCTGTTCAGATAATCAACTTAAACCTATTTTTGAAAGTTTAAAATTTGGTTTCAAACAGATTTGAATTCGAACTTCTTTTGATCGTAACTTGAGTTTTGTATCTCTGATTTGATTGATTCTTTTTGCAAATCGAAGCTCTTCACTTGAACTTTTTGTTTAGATCTTTTTATTTGGTTTCACCTTTACCTCTTATGCTTGAGTGCTTATGAATGCTATTGTTTTTCTATGATAGATTTTCCAGACTGAGAAGCTTGGTACTACGAGTCTCTAGGGTTTTCCGTACGTCAGTAAGGCAAGTTAGACATTGATCATATCCCTTTATTACCAAGTTTTTATGCATTAGTTTCAACCCTCAAACGTTGCATGAGTAGGTTTGGGAACATGTGGTTAAGTAGTTGATGAGGTAGGAACCTAATACCCTTTTGTCAACCCCGAGATTATACGTTTTGTTACTTATTGCTTAGCCATGCTTGTAGACGTGGATTGGTATGTGTGGTTCATGAAAGTTGTGAGATATGATAACTAAGGGAAACTTAAGGTGGATACTTTAATACACATCTGGGTGGATTGGTTGCGGGCACTTGGAGAATCCAGTGTTTTGCTAGGTTATCCCGGAGTACCTTTGCGATCATCCTATGGAATGCCACCCAGGCTCAAAGGGATCATAAGACTATTCATGCTAGAAACTTTCATGTGCAGCCACAAGCCATTATGGGCTCTGGCATAGTTGAGTAAGTTGTGTGACCTCTTTCAATGGTAGGCTAGCAGATGTAGGGGAAATTAGGTAGTACTGTCTACCCAGAGTAAAGAGTTAATGCTTCAGAAAGACTATATCTCGATCTTTCGATCATGGATGTGATCGAGTCTTGTGGGGAAAAGTGCGCTAACCTCTACAAAGTGTATAAACTAATCATGGTTAGCCGTGTCCCTGGTTATGGACATCTTGAGTATCTATTATTTGAATTATTGATTGATCTCATCACTTTACTTAATGAATTTGTTGGTTTAATTTTGTTACATGGTAATTTGGAATTGAGTTGGGGGAACCTTCTCAATAATGGCATAAACTTAGTAGTTGAATAAAATCTATTGCTTTGTTGTAGGGAAGAATTAGCTTTATGCAAATGATAAACTTAGAGCCTCCACCAGCCAAATATGCATGTAGTGATAGCTATTATTCCATCATTTTCTCTATAGTGTGATCTTGCCAGCATATTCCATGTGCTGACCTACACGGCTGCAGCGTATTATGTTGTAGAATTTTCAGATGAAGAGTAAGGTGCGATAGGTCATTGTCATGCACTCAGTTTTGTCGTGGAGTTGGATGGACTCATTTATCTTCGAAGCTTCCGTAGTTATTTAGATGGACTTCAGCCATATTATTGTAATAAGTACTCTTTTTGAGACACTCGATGTAATAAGTGTGTGATTGAACTCTGTTATAAATCCTCGAGTACTGTGTGTGTCAGCAATACCGATCCAGGGATGACACTTAAGCACAGAGACTATATTCCATTGGGATCGGGTCGCTACAAGATCGTATCAGAGCATATGCTGACTGTAGGACGCGACCACTAGGAAAAGCCACAAAGTACTCTTCTCTACTCATTTCAAACTCTTCTCTATTTCTACACTATAGATGTCGAACCCAAGGAACAAGTTCACTCAACCGGCTGCCGACACCCCTTTCGGACGACACTTGAAGGAAGTCAGTAGGTACCTGAACATCGGCATACCCAGCTTCACCAGAACCTTCACCGCCACTTTACGAGAAGAGGAGCGCTGGACGATTCAAGTTCGTGTTCCAAGAAGGACTTCTGCACCAATTACCGAGCCCATCAAGTTTTCCTCTGATGCACCAACCTGGAGTTTAGGGAAGAGCGTGGCCGCCCACATCGCCATTGGACGCATAGGAGAGGTGTACAACAAGGATCTTAAAGACACCACCTACCAAATATGTGGACGGCAAGATGAGCAACGGGAGATGATTCGCACTAGGAAGGATAAATCTATTGCAGCCTACATACATGAGTTGAACCAGCACATTCGTCATTATGAGAACCAGATGTGCGCTAACATGATAGATATAAAGAAGGTGATGACCTGGAATATGGAGCTAGAAGAGGAACTCAAGGCTACATGTGATGGATATGAACAAGAAATTGCTATACTACTAGAGAAGAATGAAGACCTGAGGAGGAAGCTCGGAATACCCATGGTGAAGCCTGAGCCTGGAGTGGACATTCGTTCTGAAGACTACGTCATACTAGACGACACATACACAGACCCCGATAGCGATGATGAAGACAATGATGATTATGAAGACGAAGTTGGAGCAGATATTATGGAGTCTTCCACCGATCAAAATTTCTAGTCAACCACCATATCAGTATTAGTATTCTTCCAAGTAGTTAGAAATCGTTGCGAGATCTTGTAAGAGTAGCTTAGGTCAATTGTATGAATCTTGTTTGAATTGAGTGGTGTGAATTGAATATGTTTATCTCATGTGCATATGGGTAGTAAAATATCTCTTTAGACCCTATTCTATTATGTTCTCACCCCTCTAAACCTATCAGATGCCTCCGAGACGTGACCCCGGATTCGTATTCCCGCCGGAGCTCACTCAGTTGATCCAGGAGCAGAATGCCTTGATGTAGTTGCTAGTCCAGAACTAAGGCAACAACAACAATAACCCACTGCCACCATCCCCAGTTGACAACTTACCCCGTTTCCTAAGGTTGAATCCGCTGGTGTTCTCTAGCAGCACCGAGTCGATTGTTGCTGATGATTGGCTCCGAAAGATTGGAAGGGAGCTGACCACCGTAGGTTGCACTGATGCTGAGAAGGCGCGCTTTGCCGCACACCAACTGGATGGACCCGCAACCTCATGGTGGGAGAACTACACCGCCAATTCCCCCGTGGCCAATGTTACCTGGGATCAGTTTCAACATGCCTTCCACACTACACATGTCTCAGCTTGAGCCATGAGTATGAAGAAGAGTGAGTTTCGCAACTTACGCCAAGGGAATCATATTGTGGCGCAGTACGTGGATGAGTTCAGCAAGTTAGCACGCTACGCCCCAGATGATGTGGCCACAGATGCCGGGAAGTAGGAGAAGTTTCTTGAGGGACTGAATGATGAGCTGAGTATGCAGTTGATGGTGGCAACATTCACCAACTACCAGGAGTTAGTAGACAGGGACCTCATGATTTTAGGCAAGCAGTAGTAGATAGAGAACCGCAAACGAAAGTATGGATAGGGGAAGTACAACTCTGGAGCTCAGCAGAAGCCTCGCTATTCCCCGTACTCGGGAGGACACACTCATACCCATGGAGGACATAACCATGGAGGCCATTCCACAATGGAGGAAATTCACACAACCACAGTGTCCCTAAGAATAGTAATGGGAGTGGAGGAAACAACAGTCAGTGCCGTTCCAACCCCGCTACACCCGCCAAGAAGGATCTGAGTCACATTACTTGTTTCAAGTGCGGGAAGACTGGACACTCTGCCACCAAGTGTGCTGAAGCAAAGAATGGTAATGGTAATGGAAGCTCAGGGAAGAAGCCAAATCCCTTCACCAGAAGTCAGGTGAACCACATCAACGTGGAGGAAGTTGAAGAGCAGCCTGATGCAGTCATTGGTAAGTTTTTGATTAAGTCATTTACAGCACTTGTTCTTTTTGACACTGGTGCATCGCATACTACTAGGGAAAACCGTAGTAGTAGCGCGGGTTTAATGCCCACTAGTAGCGCGGGACACCGCACTACTAATAAGGCGCTACAGCTATTACTTAGCAGTAGCGCGTGCGACACGCGCTACTGCTAAGACACATAGCCGCAGCGTTTGTTCTCTCCCGCGCTGCTGCTAATCTAGCTAGTAGCAGCGTGTTTACTATCCATCTCTACTAGTATTCTTTTTTTCATTTTTTTATTTTGAGTGTATTTATACGCTGTTATACAAATTTTGGTACAATACCAATTATGAGGTTTATATCATTATGTCCATAACAGTGTGTCAAATGAAGGTGGATTAGGTTCAAGGGGAGGCAATATGTGGTGCATGTCAAAGTATACTACTAATCCAAACTTGATCTAGTTTGGACTAGTAGTACTTTCGATGTGCACCACATGTTGCCTCCACTTGAATCTAATCCGCTAGCACAAGCTATTTAATCATCATCATAGTCATTACCACCAATAGTAGTTATTTAATCATCATAGTCATAGTGTAGCACATCATCATCTTCAAACTCATTCTAGCTAGCTAATCACCACCAACACTAGCTGCGGTAGCTATCTAATCACCACCAACACTAGCTATTTAATCATCATAGTCATTACCACCAACACTAGCTATTTAATCGTCATAGTCATAGTGTAGCACATCATCATCTTCAAACTCATTTCTAGCTAGCTAATCACTCCTGCTGCTCTCTCTCAGGTAAAATAACATAAAACATGTTTAGCACTCCTGCTTCATCAAGTTGGAGCATGCAGATGAACCTGTCTTTGCGCTGCGCTTCTGATTGCTGCCCCCTAGTACTTCTCTGCAATTGTTCACAATTTTGCTCCAGTCTTTCACTATTAAGCATTCCTCGCTATTAGAAATCCTGAATGCACTAAAGTGCATTGTAGGATATCTTGGCCGTAAGCTAACAATTCTCATGCGACCTTTAGTCTTGATCCAATGAGGCACAAGATTCATCGGGAGTCCCTGTTGAAGAACATTGTATAGTAACATACTTAGCAATGAAGTTTATCTTAAAAATAATGTATGCAAAAGATGCACTGAGGACAAATAGTAAAAATCTTACCATCTTTCCTAAATAGATGTGACCGTAGTTCAGTAAAAACACTATTGGTCACACGTTTTGAGTACTAAGATTTTTAAGTCCAGAAAAATAATTTGTCTTGATAGTATGAAGATCCTCAAGCCATGAAACGTAATGAATTATCTCCTCGCAGTTTAGTTCAGCCCCGGGACAGTAGTAGGTCCTGTCTACCAAGCGCTGGACATGTTTGCTTGAACGGAAATAAGCTGTCAATAGAAATTAGTTGTCAACTATTTTTGAATAAACAATATCAAAGACATAAATATGGTTGAGAAACTCACATAATGGTATAACTGGAGGCGTCTGCACATCGACCCAGATGTCGATATTACCTTCAATATCATCTTCCGGACGAATATCAAAGGTGATAACCATATCAAGCTCAAATGCATAAGTCTTGCATAGTGCTAGCTAAGTTTTGCATCCAAAATAGGTGTGGGTGTCTGCGTTGTATAATTTTGTGTGGAAAATACAACCATGCTCGGTCTTCAAGTAAACTCTCTTTACCTCCATAGTAGTTTTCATACGACTGAAGCCTATCTTATCCAAGACAAAAACTCTTGCATGGCAGGGGATATGCTAGTAGAATAGTAAAAAAATTAAATTATAAGTTGAAGCAAATGAAGTATATGTCATGCTTAATTACAAAAAAAGACTTGTCGTCGTGACTTACTGTATCTAGTTCGAAGTTCTCGTCTAGCTTGATGCTGAAGCGCCAATCATCATCTAGGAAGATTCTGTCGCACAGGCCGCGCTCGTCTTCGCAATATTTGCAAATACCGAAATCCTTTGTGTCGTCAGACATTTCCTATGTTCATAGTTGAAACATTAATTGAAAATCGATCGAAGACAACTACCAGGATACTCAACACACAAATCCGGGGCACTCGATATTTCCTACATATTCTGGCACAAGTCATGCCAAGATTCACGGAAAAATCCAGCATGACCTTTGCTAAAATAGGACATATCGAGCACCTGAAATTTGCCGGAATGAAAATGAATCAATACTCCGGAAAAACATAAGCCACTCGGAGGTGTAACCTGCAAGCATGACCGGCCACTTGGGCAAGCACAAATCGTATTTGAGCAACACAAGATATACATTTAAGAATATCTTATAGGACTCATATTGACATGACCATTCAATAAGAAAAACCAAATCGTAAAATAAATAAGTATTCAAATTAGCATGCATTCAATAAGCAAAAGTAAATAATCTCTTGCGTCCGTACATCGTCGAATATTATCACTAATACATCCCGAATAGTATCATACATATAACATCACTAATACAACTAAAACCCTAACGAACGACGGGTATCGGCACGGGCGGTGGACACCCAAAGAGAAGGAACCATCACATGATCATAGCTCTAGTGAGATCCCTAGAGAACCTGCTAGGTATTGGAGAACATGTGCTCCAGCGCAACCAAGTAGCGACGAACGTGCGCGTCCTCCTCGCTGACACGGTGACGTACCACCTCCGCAGGGTCCTCAAGCCTCTCGACCGTCACTGGCCCACGCGACCGCCACCAAAGAAGGTTCGGGTCAATGACGGGCTGACTCCTCACCAAGCTGCGTCCCCAGTAGGTAGCGCCTCCCAGTACCAGCCCGGCGGAACCCAGTCCCGGACATGGCCCATCTGGTCAAGCAGGCATCCTCCACCGAGTCGACGACGACAATGCGGGATAGGCATCATCGACGTCGATGCGGGAAAAATTGCTTTAACTAAAAAATAACAAAAAATGTAACATGTTCAACTAGTTCTTACTAAAAATAAACTTACTATAAATAAAAATAAACTAGTACCTAATTACTACCTAGTTCTTACTAACTAATTAGTACCTAGGAACTACTGCCCTAATTACCATCTAATTTGATGAACATAGGGGTGGAAAGTGGTAGCAGATATTCCAATTATCCAACTTAAAAGTGAAATAAGTGGTCAAATTTTACTCGTTTTATTATGCATTACAATAGTGTTTATTCATCATCTAAGAAAACATCCGAGCCGCATCTGTATCCGATAACATCCGCATCTGATTCGTTTCCACCCATAGATGAACCCTAACTAATTTGATGCAACTAAAATTTGAAGAACCCTAGGCAGAGGTAGGGGAGGGGGAGGAGCAGGCGTGCTCACCTTAGGTCCCTGCGGCGAGGGAGGGGCAGGCGGCGTCGAGGTCGGGGTCGGGGCTCGGGCGCGCGCGGAGGGCGGCGTCGAGGTCGGGGTCAGGGGCGGCATTGAATCCGGGGTCGGGGGCGGCATCGAGGGTGTGCGGAGAGCGACGGGAGAGCACGCAGCAGCCGACGGGTGACGGCGGCAACGACAGCGGAGGAGTTTGATTTGGGGAAAGTGGCCGTGGGGAAGAATGAACCGCACGGTTAAGTCAGAAGTAGCAGTAGCGCGTTCCAGGAAGTGCGCTACTGCTAAGCTAGCTATAGCGCGTTCCTCGATATGTGCTACTACTATTCCTTTCTCTTTCCCCCCTTTTTCATTTATTTTTCTTTAAATTTTATTTTTTCCCTTTCACCTTTTTCTATTTCTTTCAGTTTCATTTACTTTTCTATTTGCTTTCCATTTAATTTTATTTCCTTTAACAGTAGTGCCTTTCAGCATAAACGCGCTGCTACAAAGCAAGTAGCGGTAGCGCGGTTCGACGTAGATCACTATTACTATGTGTAGCCTATCGGCTAAGCCATGGGAATTTTACTAGTAGCGCTTTTATCTTCAGGCGCGCTACTGCTACAACTATATCTGTAGCACCGTTTACATCAGCGCACTACTGCTACTTAGCACCAGCGTGCTTTTTTAACACGCGCTACTGCTAAAGTTCTGTGTATAAGGTTTTCCCTAGTAGTTTCATACATATCAAGGGGATTTGTGGATAAGTTTGAGTTGCCAACCATAGCCATTAGGTCACCCATGTTAGTGAGCTCATCAGGAGCGGAATATATGGCTAGCCGATGGTGTTATCAGTTTCCATTGACCATAGGTAAGCATGTTTTCCCCTCAGACCTCATTATTTTGGAATCACAAGGATTGGATGTAATACTATTGAGGAAACATCGATTGTGCTAGTAAGTCAATTCTTCTCACCACCTCAGAGGGGAAACGAATCAAGTTTGTGTCTAGGCATGCGCCAAGGAGGACTCAAGTAAATTCACTCTTGGGAGTTGTTCAAGAGGAAGTGCCAGTTGTGAAGGATTATCCCGATGTATTTCCGGAGGAATTACCAGGCATGCCACCAGAACGAGATATAGAGTTCTTGATCGAGTTGTTGCTAGGCACCGGACCAATATCTAAGAGACCGTATCATATGCCCGCAAATGATCTGGAGGAGATTAAGAAGCAGATTATGGAGTAATTGGAGAAAGGTTATATTATATCAAGTTCATCACCGTGGGGAGCCCCAGCGCTCCTAGTTGAGAAGAAGGATGGATCCTTGAGAATGGTTGTTGATTATCGTGCATTAAATGAGGTGACGATCAAGAACAAATACCCTCTACCGATGATCAATGATTTTTTTTGACCAACTGCAGGGAGCTAAAGTATTCTCCAAGATCGATCTTCGATCAGGATATCACCAGCTGAAGATCTGAGAATAGGATATACCCAAGACAGCTTTTACCACAAGGTATGGGCTATATGAGTACACGGTCATGTCTTTTGGTTTGACTAACGCCTCTGCCTACTTTATGAGTATGATGAATAAGGTGTTCATGGAGTTCTTGGATAAGTTTGTGGTCGTGTTCATTGATGATATATTGGTGTACTCGAAGAATGAAGAAGAACACAAGGAACATTTGCGCTTGGTTCTCGAAAAGCTTAGGGAACATCAGTTATATGCCAAGTTCAACAAATGTGAGTTTTGGTTGAAGGAAGTGAGATTTCTCGGACATGTTATATCTGGAGAAGGTATAGCAGTAGACCCTTCAAAGGTCCAGTCTATCACCGAGTGGTTGGCACCCACCTCAGTTGGAGAGATACATAGTTTCCTTGGACTTGTAGGACATTATCGGAGATTCATTGAGAATTTTTAAAAGATTGCGAAGCCCATGACGGAGTTATTGAAGAAGGACACCAAGTTCAAATGGACCGAGGAATGTGAGGCAAGTTTTCAGGAGTTCATGAAACGTTTAGTTACAACCCCAGTGCTAATTCTCCCGAATATACGCAAGGATTTCCAAGTATATTGCGACGCTTCTCGTTAGGGACTTGGAGGTGTTCTTATGCAAGAAGGAAGAGATGTTTCATATGCCTCACGACAACTTCGACCTCATGAGTTGAATTATGCCACACATGACTTGGAGTTAGCAGCCGTAGTGCACGCGCTCAAGACCTGGAGACATTTTCTTATTGGAAATCGTTGGAATGTTTACACAGATCATAAGAGTTTGAAGTACATCTTCGCACAGAAGGAGTTGAACCTCAGGCAGAGGAGATGGTTGGAGCTCATAAAGTATTATGACATGAAACTGCATTATCATCCAGGAAAGGCCAATGTTGTAGCAGACGCGTTGAGCCGCAAGAGTTATGTTAATACCCTCATAACCGGAGGATTACCCCAGGAGTTAGCCGATGATCTCAGAGAACTTCAAATGGAGATAGTTCCGAGAGGTTTTGTTGTAGCGTTGGAAGTTCAGAACACGTTGTTGGGAAAGATTCGAGAAGCTTAGAAGAGTGATAAGGAGATTGCGGAGATAAAGGAAAAGATTAGTAAAGGAAAGGCCAAAGGTTTTCATGAGGATGAACACGAAAATTTAAGGTTTGAGGATCGTATCTATGTGCCAAATGATCCAAAGATCAGGAAGTTAATTCTTCAGGAAGCTCATGATTCGCCATACTCAATTCACCCAGGCAACACCAAGATGTATTTGGATTTGAAGGAACATTTCTGGTGGACAGGTATGAATAAGGATATTGCCGAGTACGTAGCAGTATGTGACGTATGTCAGAGAGTTAAGACAGAGCATCAAAAGCCAGCAGGATTACTTCAGCCTTTGCCGATACCTGAATGGAGGTGGGATAAGCTTGGCATGGATTTCATCACTGGATTACCCAGGACACGATCAGGATATGACTCCATCTGGGTAGTAGTTGATCGCTTAACCAAAGTGGCTCACTTCATCACCGTGAAAACCACTTATACGAGTGCGAAGTTGGCCAAGATATATATGACCAGGAACGTATGTCTGCATGGAGTTCCGAGGACCATCGTATCAGATAGAGGAGCACAGTTTACCTCAAAGTTTTGGAATCACTTACACCAGACTTTGGGTACTAGGCTAGAGTTCAGTACAACCTTTCATCCACAGACAGATGGACAGACCGAGAGAGTCAACCGTATTCTAGAGGACATGTTGAGAGCTTGTGCGCTAGATTATGGATCTAGTTGGGATGATAATTTGCCTTACACAGAGTTCTCGTACAACAACAACTACCAAGATAGTTTGAAGATGGCGCCTTTCGAAGCCTTGTATGGAAGGAGGTGCAGGACACCATTGATGTGGGATGAAGTTGGAGACCGACAATTTTTCGGGCCAGATTTAATCAGAGAGTCTGAGGAGAAGGTCAAGTTGATTCGTGATAGACTCAAGGTAGCTCAGTCCAGGCAGAAGAGTTATGCCGATACTAAACGCAAGGAGGTAGCCTATGAAGCCGGAGACAGAGCATATCTTCATGTGTCACCACTTACAGGAGTTAAACGATTTGGAGTCAAAGGAAAGTTAGCACCAAGATTTGTAGGGCCATACCGAGTTATGGAACATATGGGTGAAGTTTCCTACAAGTTGGAGTTACCCGAAGGTTTGTCAGGAGTTCATGATGTGTTTCACGTTTCCCAGTTGAAGAAGTACCATGCAGAGATGGCCGATATTCCTCTGAGAGATACAATGCCCCTGGAAGCAATTCAGTTGGAGAGTGACCTAACCTATGATGAGAAACCCATCAAGATTCTCGAGTTCGCCAACCGAGTTACACGCAGCAAGGTCATCAAGTTTTGCAAAGTTCAGTGGAGCCACCATACCGAGGAGAAAGCCACCTGGGAGTGAGAAGAAGACCTCCAGAAAGACCACCCACACCTTTTTGCTAGTCAACCCGAATCTCGAGGGCGAGATTCATCTTAAGGGGGGTAGGTTTGTAACATCCCAATTTTCAATTTGGATGTTATTCATTAGGTCATCATATGCATCCATATTTTGTGCATTTTGAATTTGTTTTATTTGGACTCTTGATCCTAGAAACCTTAAGCAACTCAAGGACCAATTGAGAGAGTTGGAGGCTTTCACAAAAATCCATTTTTGAATTTTCAAAATTGGCAAACTGGATCAAAGTGATTTTATTCGAAATTATTTTTACAATTATTTCAAATAAATAAAATAATGAGAGAAGATAATATGACTTCTTCAAAACAGCTAGGAAATATTGGAAATTTAATTTTGAATAAAATATATTTATTTGATATTTATTTGCAATTTTATTCGGTTGCATTTTATTAAATTAGGGAAAAAGTTGCATTTTAAAAATTGCATTTAGTCCAGAAAAATGTTCACATTGTCCCAAATATTAGGAGGGGATGGTGAAAATTGTTTCTGGAATTTTAGGATTTTATTTTATTTTTATTCGGATTTTTCTTCGTGGTGCTATTTAAAAGAAAACTTCATCGAACGACTGGGCCGAAGCCCAGCTAGCCCAGCGCCCGCGTCGCCCCGACCGCGAGGTGGACTCCCGCCGCCGCACGGCATCGCCACCACCGCTGTGACCGAGGGGGACTGCCCTCGGCTTGCCCCCTCCTCCAAGGCCGCCGCACCCGTCCCCCTTATAAGCCGCCACCCCGCCGCCCTCTCCCCTCATCAGCCGCCGCCGCCATCTCGTAGTACCACCAAGCCGCCGCCACAAGTGCCTCCGCCGATGCCACCGCAGCCACACCACCCACTTAGCCACCGCCGCCTGCCGCGCCGCCCTGCGCCACCACCGCCCGTCGTCGGAGCAGCCGTCCTCGCTCATCGCCGGATCCGCCGTCCCCGCCCCGCCCGAGTCCGCAACCGCCGCCGCTGCCGTCGCCGGTGTACGTCGCCGTTGACGAAAAACCGTCGAAAACCGCCGGTACAACCGCCGAGCCGTCCCGATTTATTTTGGTTTTTTCCTTCGATTTTATTTTAATAACCCAATTGGTTTTAATTAGCAAACGTTCGTTCATTTAGATCTATCAATGAAATTTTTTGTTCGTTAGTCTCTGTTAGCGGACGTTCATCCGATAGATTTTTCTTTTTCTGTTTATTTTCAGCCAGGGGCCTATCCGTAGTTATTTTTTTCGCAGAACAGTCCCTGATCTTTAAATGATCACAACATTTTGCTCGTTTATCTAAATCCAACGAAACCAACGCCAAATTATTCATTATGATCCCCTTTGTTCAGATAATCAACTTAAACATGTTTTTGAAAGCTTAAAATTGGTTTCAAACATATTTGAATTCAAACTTCTTTTGATCGCAACTTGAGTTTCGTATCTCCGATTTGATTGATTCTTTTTTTGCAAATCAGAGCTCTTCACTTGAACTTTCTGTTTAGATCTTTTTATTTGGTTTTACCTTTGCCTCTTATGCTTAAGTGCTTATGAATGCTATTGTTTGTCTACGATAGATTTTCTAGACTGAGAAGCTTGGTACTACGAATCTCTAGGGTTTTCCGAACGTCAGCAAGGCAAGTTACACTTTGATTATATCCCTTTATTACCCAGTTTTATGCATTAGTTTCAACCCTCAAACGTTGCATGAGTAGGTTTGGGAACATGTGGTTATGTAGTTGTAACGCCCCGAGACCGATGTGCCAGGTGTCGTTCAGTTATTCGTTGTCGTTGCCGTGTCATTTGCTTGCGTGTTGCATCTTATCATGTCATCATGTGCATTGCATCATCATGTTTTTAAAACTTGCATCCGTCCCGGCCTCCTCGTCCTCTCTGTTGTCCGTTCTGAGCCCAGACACACTTGCACGCGCCCGCGACACGTCCGAAATATTATTTTATAAGTGGCCAGAAAATGTTCTCAGAATGGGATGAGATTTGACGTGTGGTCTTATTATAGTGTAGATAGACCGCCTGTCAAATTTCATCGCATTCGGAGTTCGTTTGATGCCCCAATGGTTAAATATAGCGGCAATAGTAGCCGGTTTAACGTCGGACGTTTTCGGTCTCCGGAAACTGTTGTCGGGTTTTCCCTCTCTTCTCTTCTCTCAGCTCGAGACCATCTTCACAACTCACTACCTACCGCCAGGTCCAACCTATCCTCTCTCGTCAGCCCGCGGCCCTCCTCGCGCACGTCCGAAAGCTGTCCCGGACCCGACTCAGGCTGTCGCTACCGTTGTGTCCGGATCATCCCCGAACATCTGCAAAACGTCACCGTTTTCTCATTTGGTCTCCCTAAGCTTTTATTTCACGACCGTCCGTTTAAGATCAGAGGGACCAAATGCCCCTATCCAAAAATCCAGCGCTCTATATATAGACCAATCCCCTAGGCAGCAACCCTAAATTCTAGCCCTCTTGTCCCATCGCGCCGCCACCTACCTTTCTTCCTCGGGTTCTTCCCTGATCCAGATCCACCTCGTTTCCTGCAGCCTCCTCCCTCCTCGGATCAGCCGCCGCCACCCATCAAATCCGTGCATCCGCAGCGCCACCCACCCCCCTCGTTTTCTTCACTGGACCAATCCCGCAGCCTCCTCCCGATTCACCAATCAGCCACCACCATAATCTCAAATCCATCGATCCACCCAACCACGCATCTTGCTCCTCCTGTGCACCCCGCCTTCGCCCGCCGTGCCTCGTCGGACCGGCCTTGCCGGAGACCAGCACAGCTCACGCCTCCAGCCATCCCCGTCGAGCCGTCGGCGTCCTCCAGCAGAGCCGCGCCCTTCCTCTCCAACCTCCCCTCGTCTAGGAGCCGAGCTCCTCGATCCATCCTCACGCCCGAGGCCTCCCAGCTGACCCCGCCTCCTCTGCTTGCCCCTCGTCTGCCCGAGCACCGCCGCGCCGGCTGGCGAGCCGACGCAGACGAGCACCAGTAGGACGCCCTCGTCGCCCCTGTCCTCCTTCTTCCCCTTCTCCTTTCCTCCTTCCCTCACATGCCTCTCTCTCTCTGTGTGACTTGCCGCAGCAGGGAACCGCCGCCGCCCGAGGCTTCCTCGACCCCGTCACCGACCAGATCCGTGACTGCCTTCGCCGCCGGAGACCAAGCAGCGCCGCCCCGCCTGCATCACGCCTCTCCCCATGCCTGGATCCGCCGCCGCACGCACCTGGGCCGCCTCCTCTTCCACCGTTGACCGCGGCCCCCGCACCCCCTCGCTCGATCCAGGCGGGATCGAGGAGCGGGACGAGCCCAGGCCTCAACCGCCTCCCAGGCCCAGATCGCGCCGCCCCCGCCTCGGCCTGCCTCCTCTCCACGTCCGGGCCAAGAGCCCAATGGGTGAGCCACACCCCAGCGCCCGCCTCTGTATTTTTTTCCCTTCCTGCTGTGGGCTTGCACCAGATTCAGCCCATTGTGTATTTTTTCTCCAGCCCTGCGAATTTAGTAATTATCCAGAGTTTGCCAGTTTTGCAGATTAGTCCCCCTTGTTCATGCATTTAATAACTCATGAACCATGCATCGGATTAAAATGTTTTATATATGAAACTTGCTCAGAATTTTGTGTAGATTAATAATATCCAACTTTCACCCATGTTTAAAATGTTTAAAATGTTGTTTGCATTAATTTTCCCCTATGCCATGCTAAAATGATTTATTTCATAACTAAATAACCGTAACTCCGATTTTAATAAACTTTATATGTAAATGGGGTAGAATTTTGCCTAGTTTAACATGGTGGCCTCATCTTGCATGTTTAAAAAACTCTAAAATATTGTTTAGGGCAGAACAGTACCAAACCTTAAAATATGCATATGAGGATTTTCCGGAATTGTTGTTCGTTGCTTCCGGCCTCATTTAAACTTGACTAGTTGGGTAGTGTTCATTTGCTTCACCTTCTTGCCATGTTTAACAACATTTAATATTGTTGGGTACATAAACGAGAGAGAACTAACTAATTGATGTGGTGTTTTGTCAATATGCATCCCGATGCATATTGGGCTCCACTTAAATTTGTAGGTTTGTTTGTGCACTTTGCCATGCCTTGCTTCATTAAACCGGTCATGCATCATACTTGCTTGCGCATCATGCCATGTCTATGTCGTGGTTGTTTACTATGTTGTTTGCTTCTTTCCGGTGTGCTTCTTTGGATTGTATCCGGTAACGTCGTGATTGTGAGGATCCGTTCGTCTACGTCCGTTTGTCTTCTTCATGGACTCGTTCTTCTTCCTTGCGGGATTTCAGGCAAGATGATCATACCCTCGAAATCACTACTATCTTTGCTATGCTAGTTTGCTCGCTCTTTGCTATGCCAATGCTACGATGCCTACCTTTTGCTTGTCAGCCTCCCAAGTTGCCATGTCAAACCTCTAATCCACCATGTCCTAGCAAACCGTTGATTGGCTATGTTACCGCTTTGCTCAGCCCCTCTTATAGCGTTGCTAGTTGTAGGTGAAGATTGGAGGTCGTTCCTTGTTGGAACATTTACTTACTTGTTGGGATATCACAATATATCTTATTTAATTAATGCATCTATATACTTGGTAAAGGGTGGAAGGCTCGGCCTTATGCCTGGTGTTTTGTTCCACTCTTGCCGCCCTAGTTTCCGTCATATCGGTGTTATGTTCCCGGATTTTGCGTCCCTTACGCGGTTGGGCTATAATGGGAACCCCTTGGCAGTTCGCCTTAAGTAAAGCTTTTCCAGCAATGCCCAACATTGGTTTTACCATTTGCCACCTAGCCTTTTTCCCTTGGGAGTCGCGCATCCCGAGGGTCATCTTTATTTTAACCCCCCCCCGGGCCAGTGCTTGTCTAAGTGTTGGTCCGAACTAGAGTCCTTTGCAGCGCCACCTCAGGGAAACTTGAGGGCTGGTATTTAGTTGTACGGAGCGCTCATCCGGTGTTGCCCTGAGAACGAGATATGTGCAGCTCTTGTCAGGATGTCGGCGCATCGGGCGGTATTGCTGGTTTAGTTTTACCCTGTCGAAATTTCTTGTTGTACCGGGATACCGAGCCTGATCGGAACGTCTCGGGTGGAGGTCTATTCCTTCGTTGACCGTGAGAGCTTGTTATGGGCTAAGTTGGGACACCCCTACAGGGATTTGATCTTTCGAAAGCCATGCCCGCGGTTATGGGCAGATGGGAATTTGTTAACGTCTGGTTGTAGAAAACCTGAACTTGACCTTAATTAAAATACATCAACCGCGTGTGTAACCGTGATGGTCTCTTTCCGGCAGAGTCCGGGAAGTGAACACGGTTGTTGGAGTTATGCTTGACGTAGGTAGTCCAGGATCACTTCTTGATCATACTTTTATCGACCGTGCTTTGCCTTCTCTTCTCGCTCTCTTTTGCGAATAGGTTAGCCACCATATATGCTAGTCGCTTGCTGCAGCTCCACCTCATACCTTTACCTTACCCATAAGCTTAAATAGTCTTGATCGCGAGGGTGCGAGATTGCTGAGTCCCTGTGGCTCACAGATACATCCAAAACCAGTTTGCAGGTGCCGATGAGACTGTGCAGATGACGCAATCAAGCTCAGGAGGAGCTCGATGAAGATCTTGTCCTTTGTGTGGTTTCGTTCTAGTTGATCAGTAGTGGAGCCCAGTTGGGGTCGATCGGGGACCTTTGTCGCATTTGGGGTTCTTCTTTTATTTTGGTTCCGTAGTCGGACCATGAGTGTATTTGATTGATGTAATGTTTTATTCATGTAATTGTGTGAAGTGGCGAGTGTAAGCCAACTATGTATCTCTTTCCCTTATGTATTACATGGGTTGTGTGAAGATTACCTCACTTGCGACATATGCCTTCAATGCGATTATGCCTCTAAGTCGTGCCTCGACACGTGGGAGATATAGTCGCATTGAGGGTGTTACAAGTTGGTATCAGAGCCTTCCCCGACCTTAGGAGCCCCATTGCTTGATCGTTATTAGTGGCTGAGTTGTGTCTAGAGAAATGTTTTGAGTCAATTAGGAATTATATATCGGAGAGTTTAGGAATTCTTTTTACTTCCCAGTCTCCTCATCGCTCTGGTAAGGCATCCTGACGTAGAGTTTTGACTCTTCTCTTCTCAAATTACACTAAAAAAAATTTAGGATCACGGGGGTATCTTGGAATCGTTCCGATGGTTTTATGATGAGAACATTGTCTTGGTGCCTCCTGTCAGGGGTTTTGTGGAAGTGTCCCGGGGAGTTGAGCTCTGAGGTGTTGTCGTCGTAATTTTATCGTTGCAGTTCTGAAATACCTGAGTTTAGTACGCCGACATCGAAAATCTCTTTTATGCAGTTCGTTGGTGAGATAACCTCGACGCCACCCAGTACTGGGGCGGGAGTTCGGGAGTATCACCATAACTTGTATAACGGATGCTTTTCGAAGGTTGAGGTAGATGATTTCCGAAGGTTTCTTGGTTATGTGTTGAAGGATGGATACAGCTGGATGTAGGATTTGTTAGTTTTGGGTGAGATATTATGCTTCCCCCGTATCCCCAACACCTGATTGCATAACCGGAAAATTTCGGGAGTTTCATAGGTGGGAATTCAAGTAGCTCTTAGGATTTCTTTCCGACAGATCTATGATATGACATTGGGGTTTGACGTCTAGTGGTCCGCCTATTCACGGTCGGTTTTATAGTGGTCTCGTTGTGTCTTAAAGAGTCCTTGGCTATGCCGACTCGGGGACGCTTCGTATGTCATGTGCACTGCCTTGTACATGATGGTGCTGTATGATCGAGCCCGTGTAGGTCCCACCACGAAAACTTCGGACGAAATCTCTATCATATGTTTGTTCTGGCTGATTCTGCAAGCCAATCCTTTGTTTTGTTTTGAGTTGTGGTATTCGAGTTGCTTCGAAGTCAAATGTTGATTCCATACCTTTTTCCTAAGCGGTATTCTCATACTCCTATGCGAATACTAATCCTTCTTGGTCATCGAGATTGTCATCTAAAATTCTTTTCAACCGGCGTGTTTTCTCTTCAAGTGGATACAATCATTTCAACAACCGCAAGATCAATTATCACTTCTTCTCAACGATGTTCGTTTCATCTATTCTAGTTTGTCTTTGTTTTCTCCCACCCTCCCTCCCTTGTTTTCTCCCAGGATTCAGATTTCTTATTCAAGTATCCTTTTATTCATGTGAAGTCTCCCCATTCTTTTTCGTCAATATTCTTATCCGGTGATTCTCATGAAGATTCTAATGGAGTCTCAAGTTCATCATTCTTCATTCTTTTTCTTCTCCGGTGTTGTCAATTCAAGCTTTCGGGGTTGATCATATTCTTTTCCGTATTTCATTGCATTCTCATACCGGTGCACCTCATAGTAATTCACTTCTCACTATTCAATTGTTCCGGAGTGCTCAAGATATCTCGAAGATTCCTGTTTCCACTCTGCTTTTGTTCAAGATCTTTCGAGGATGTCACCTCATTCAAGCCATTTAATTCAACCGGTGCAACCTCTCTTTTAAATCATTTCAATGGTGCTTATTTTGAGTGGGCCCTAACCCACAGGTCTATTCCCAGGATCTTACCTAGCTCTTCTAATTTTTCCCGGAGCTATTCTCAAATCTTTTAAAGTTTGACGTAGGAATGAATTGTCATCAGTCAAATGTTTTTCTCCAAGATCTTTCAAATTCTTATCATCGTTGGCTCAACTTTTCCATTCTTTATTCCGGAGTGTCTAAATAATTCATGGTGGTGTTTCTCGTGGTCATTCTCGGATTTTGAAGACCGAAGAAGAGTTTCTCTTTAATCTCGCTCCATTCTCTTCAAGATTCGTGATTCCACCTTGTTGCCATCCTCTCATAATTATATTCGATTGTGAGAATTCTTTTCACCCATACGGAGCATTTCAAGGGTATTTTCAGTTTGATTATCCGGAGTCCATCATTTCAGAAGACTTGTTCATTCTCAGCTTTCAGCTCTCGTTCCCCAAATCTCACCGGTGCATCATTCAATATTCTCTAATCAGCTCATGATCTTTTGTTCTCGTGGATCTAATTTCCATCAAGTATTTTCATTCGTTCTCTAATTCTTCCCGGTGTTTCTTTATCTTTACTTCGTTCATTTCCAATTCTTACGGTGATTCGTTCAAGATTTCTCTTCCTTATCAATTTATTCGTTATTTCAATTCTACCGGTGGTTCGTTGAAGACCTTCCCAAGTTTGCGCTATATCTCTCTTAATCTTGTCTACGAGAATAAGTAATATGCCAAATCCGTTTGATTGTCATCTATTTAATTGGTGAAGGATAGGCATAATGTAATTCTTATTGTTGTTTCATCCAAGTGAGTAATTCCTTTTTCCGGAGTGGTTCATCATATCATATTCTCAGTTCGAGATGCCTTATCTTTTCTTTTCCGGAGTTCCAACCTCTTTCAATTATATTATCACAGAGATCTCTATCTAAATCATTGCGAGGCTTCAATCTTATTTTTTCCACCAGTCAATTATTTTGGATCATTCTTTTATTACCGGAGTTTTTCATGGAGTTCTACATGTTGGCTCATCAAGGATTTAATTCTTTCTCGAAGTTTTCTTCGAGATTCTTTTAAGAAGCTCAAGCTTTCTTCATATTGTAATCCGGAGTGCATTTCTGTCTATCGTATCTTTGGAGGTGATATTATGTCTTTCTTGATAATTTGAAGTCATGTTTTCTTGATTCACATGTTGTCAAGAATGAGATATTTTAAATCCTTCAATCTCGTCATTGGAATTATCTTGGGTTATATTTCACCCAAAGCTGTCCCTAAGGATTGTTGCTATTATGGTGCTCATAAAGGACCCAAGTTCTTCTTTATCCTCTCGGTGAGATAGTTTCTCGTCTTCTTGTTCTTGTCAATCCAATCTTGTTTGGCAGGTTGTCACCTCATAAGTTGAGATGCATTTCACAAGACCATATCAAGCTTATTCTTTTCGTTGTGGCTTTTCACAACAACTCCGTTCGACCCTTCTCCTAAGGATGCCTTCTCAAGATCTTTTATGGCAAAAGTTGGCATTTTCTTCTCCATTCCCCTGTCTCAACTGTCTATCTTCTATTCGTTTGTTCCGGAGGCATTGTGATGTTGCTCTCTTCTACCCATCTTCTTGTTGTGTCAAGATCATGTTCTTTTCATGATTGTCCATTTAACCGGAGTGTCGAGCCCTCTTTTCAAGTTCTATCACCTTATCAAGTTATTATTCAATTCCTTTTCTTTTCAACCGGAGTGCTGCCCGAATTTTGGTTTTCCTTGATCCCCTCCCTTAACCGGAGCGTTTTTTCAATATATATCTAGCCCTTCAACCTCAAGGGTTTTTTCGCAATGTTCTTTGTCCCTCTTTTCTAACGGAGTGGTTTTCAACTTTGTCATCTTCGTTGTATTCTTTTCTCGAAATGGTTTAACCTTTTCAAGGTTCATGGTTTCACTCGTTTGTCGAAGAAGCAACTTAGTTTTACCTATTCTCTTTCTCTTCCGTTTCCCCTCCGGTGCCATTCTAGATCTCGGGACGAGATCCTCTCATAGTGGTGGAGTGTTGTAACGCCCCGAGACCGATGTGCCAGGTGTCGTTCAGTTATTCGTTGTCGTTGCCGTGTCATTTGCTTGCATGTTGCATCTTATCATGTCATCATGTGCATTGCATCATCATGTTTTTAAAACTTGCATCCGTCCCGGCCTCCTCGTCCTCTCTGTTGTCCGTTCTGAGCCCAGACACACTTGCACGCGCCCGTGACACGTCCGAAATATTATTTTATAAGTGGCCGGAAAATGTTCTCGGAATGGGATGACATTTGACGTGTGGTCTTATTATAGTGTAGATAGACCGCCTGTCAAATTTCATCGCATTCGGAGTTCGTTTGATGCCCCAACGGTTAAATATAGCGGCAATAGTAGCCGGTTTAACGTCGGACGTTTTCGGTCTCCAGAAACTGTTGTCGGGTTTTCCCTCTCTTCTCTTCTCTCAGCTCGAGACCGTCTACACAACTCACTACCTACCGCCAGGTCCAACCTATCCTCTCTTGTCAGCCCGCGGCCCTCCTCGCGCACGTCCGAAAGCTGTCCCGGACCCGACTCAGGCTGTCGCTACCGTTGTGTCCGGATCATCCCCGAACATCTGCAAAACGTCACCGTTTTCTCATTTGGTCTCCCTAAGCTTTTATTTCACGACCGTCCGTTTAAGATCGGAGGGACCAAATGCCCCTATCCAAAAATCCAGCGCTCTATATATAGACCAATCCCCTAGGCAGCAACCCTAAATTCTAGCCCTCTTGTCCCATCGCGCCGCCACCTACCTTTCTTCCTCGGGTTCTTCCCTGATCCAGATCCACCTCGTTTCCTGCAGCCTCCTCCCTCCTCGGATCAGCCGCCGCCACCCATCAAATCCGTGCATCCGCAGCGCCACCCACCCCCCTCATTTTCTTCACTGGACCAATCCCGCAGCCTCCTCCCGATTCACCAATCAGCCACCACCATAATCTCAAATCCATCGATCCACCCAACCACGCATCTTGCTCCTCCTGTGCACCCCGCCTTCGCCCGCCGTGCCTCGTCGGACCGGCCTTGCCGGAGACCAGCACAGCTCACGCTTCCAGCCATCCCCGTCGAGCCGTCGGCGTCCTCCAGCAGAGCCATGCCCTTCCTCTCCAACCTCCCATCGTCTAGGAGCCGAGCTCCTCGATCCATCCTCACGCCCGAGGCCTCCCAGCCGACCCCGCCTCCTCTGCTTGCCCCTCGTCTGCCCGAGCACCGCCGCGCCGGCTGGCGAGCCGACGCAGACGAGCACCAGCAGGACGCCCTCGTCGCCCCTGTCCTCCTTCTTCCCCTTCTCCTTTCCTCCTTCCCTCACATGCCTCTCTCTCTCTCTGTGTGACTTGCCGCAGCAGGGAACCGCCGCCGCCCGAGGCTTCCTCGACCCCGTCACCGACCAGATCCATGACTGCCTTCGCCGCCGGAGACCAAGCAGCGCCGCCCCGCTTGCATCACGCCTCTCCCCATGCCTGGATCCGCCGCCGCACGCACCTGGGCCGCCTCCTCTTCCACCGTTGACCGCGGCCCCTGCACCCCCTCGCTCGATCCAGGCGGGATCGAGGAGCGGGACGAGCCCAGGCCTCAACCGCCTCCCAGGCCCAGATCGCGCCGCCCCCGCCTCGGCCGGCCTCCTCTCCACGTCCGGGCCAAGAGCCCAATGGGTGAGCCACACCCCAGCGCCCGCCTCTGTATTTTTTTCCCTTCCTGCTGTGGGCTTGCACCAGATTCAGCCCGTTGTGTATTTTTTTTTCTCCAGCCCTGCGAATTTAGTAATTATCCAGAGTTTGCCAGTTTTGCAGATTAGTCCCCCTTGTTCATGCATTTAATAACTCATGAACCATGCATCGGATTAAAATGTTTTATATATGAAACTTGCTCAGAATTTTGTGTAGATTAATAATATCCAACTTTCACCCATGTTTAAAATGTTTAAAATGTTGTTTGCATTAATTTTCCCCTATGCCATGCTAAAATGATTTATTTCATAACTAAATAACCGTAACTCCGATTTTAATAAACTTTATATGTAAATGGGGTAGAATTTTGCCTAGTTTAACATGGTGGCCTCATCTTGCATGTTTAAAAAACTCTAAAATATTGTTTAGGGCAGAACAGTACCAAACCTTAAAATATGCATATGAGGATTTTCCGGAATTGTTGTTCGTTGCTTCCGGCCTCATTTAAACTTGACTAGTTGGGTAGTGTTCATTTGCTTCACCTTCTTGCCATGTTTAAAAACATTTAATATTGTTGGGTACATAAACGAGAGAGAACTAACTAATTGATGTGGTGTTTTGTCAATATGCATCCCGATGCATATTGGGCTCCACTTAAATTTGTAGGTTTGTTTGTGCACTTTGCCATGCCTTGCTTCATTAAACCGGTCATGCATCATACTTGTTTGCGCATCATGCCATGTCTATGTCGTGGTTGTTTACTATGTTGTTTGCTTCTTTCCGGTGTGCTTCTTTGGGTTGTATCCGGTAACGTCGTGATTGTGAGGATCCGTTCATCTACGTCCGTTTGTCTTCTTCATGGACTCGTTCTTCTTCCTTGCGGGATTTCAGGCAAGATGATCATACCCTCGAAATCACTACTATCTTTGCTATGCTAGTTTGCTCGCTCTTTGCTATGCCAATGCTACGATGCCTACCTTTTGCTTGTCAGCCTCCCAAGTTGCCATGTCAAACCTCTAATCCACCATGTCCTAGCAAACCGTTGATTGGCTATGTTACCGCTGTGCTCAGCCCCTCTTATAGCATTGCTAGTTGCAGGTGAAGATTGGAGGCCGTTCCTTGTTGGAACATTTACTTACTTGTTGGGATATCACAATATATCTTATTTAATTAATGCATCTATATACTTGGTAAAGGGTGGAAGGCTCGGCCTTATGCCTGGTGTTTTGTTCCACTCTTGCCGCCCTAGTTTCCGTCATATCGGTGTTATGTTCCCGGATTTTGCGTCCCTTACGCGGTTGGGCTATAATGGGAACCCCTTGACAGTTCGCCTTAAGTAAAGCTTTTCCAGCAATGCCCAACATTGGTTTTACCATTTGCCACCTAGCCTTTTTCCCTTGGGAGTCGCGCATCCCGAGGGTCATCTTTATTTTAACCCCCCCGGGCCAGTGCTTGTCTAAGTGTTGGTCCGAACTAGAGTCCTTTGCAGCGCCACCTCAGGGAAACTTGAGGGCTGGTTTTTAGTTATACGGAGCGCTCATCCGGTGTTGCCCTGAGAACGAGATATGTGCAGCTCCTATCAGGATGTCGGCGCATCGGGCGGTATTGCTGGTTTAGTTTTACCCTGTCGAAATGTCTTGTTGTACCGGGATACCGAGCCTGATCGGAACGTCTCGGGTGGAGGTCTATTCCTTCGTTGACCGTGAGAGCTTGTTATGGGCTAAGTTGGGACACCCCTGCAGGGATTTGATCTTTCGAAAGCCGTGCCCGCGGTTATGGGCAGATGGGAATTTGTTAACGTCTGGTTGTAGAAAACCTGAACTTGACCTTAATTAAAATACATCAACCGCGTGTGTAACCATGATGGTCTCTTTCCGGCAGAGTCCGGGAAGTGAACACGGTTGTTGGAGTTATGCTTGACGTAGGTAGTCCAGGATCACTTCTTGATCATACTTTTATCGACCGTGCTTTGCCTTCTCTTCTCGCTCTCTTTTGCGAATAGGTTAGCCACCATATATGCTAGTCGCTTGCTGCAGCTCCACCTCATACCTTTACCTTACCCATAAGCTTAAATAGTCTTGATCGCGAGGGTGCGAGATTGCTGAGTCCCTGTGGCTCACAGATACTTCCAAAACCAGTTTGCAGGTGCCGATGAGACCGTGCAGATGACGCAATCAAGCTCAGGAGGAGCTCGATGAAGATCTTGTCCTTTGTGTGGTTTCGTTCTAGTTGATCAGTAGTGGAGCCCAGTTGGGGTCGATCGGGGACCTTTGTCGCATTTGGGGTTCTTCTTTTATTTTGGTTCCGTAGTCGGACCATGAGTGTATTTGATTGATGTAATGTTTTATTCATGTAATTGTGTGAAGTGGCGAGTGTAAGCCAACTATGTATCTCTTTCCCTTATGTATTACATGGGTTGTGTGAAGATTACCTCACTTGCGACATATGCCTTCAATGCGATTATGCCTCTAAGTCGTGCCTCGACACGTGGGAGATATAGTCGCATTGAGGGTGTTATAGTAGTTGATGAGGTAGGAACCTAATACCCTTTTATCAACCCCGGGATTATACGTTTTGTTACTTATTGCTTAGCCATGCTCGTAGACGGGATTGATATGTGTGATTCATGAAAGTTGTGAGAGATGATAACTAAGGGAAACTTAAGGTGGCTACTTTAATACACATCTGGGTGGATTGGTTGCGGGCACCTGGAGAATCCAGTGTTATCCTAGGTTATCCCGGAGTACACGTGCGATCATCCTATGGAATGCCACCCAGGCTCAAAGCGATCATAAGACTATTCATGCAAGAAACTTCCGTGTGCAGCCACAAGTCATTCTGGGCTCTGGCATAGTTGAGTAAGTTGTGTGACCTCTTTCAGTGGTAGGCTAGCAGATGTAGGGAAAGGTAGGTGGTACTATCTACCTAGAGTAAAGAGTTAATGCTTTAGAAAGACTATGTCTCGATCTTCCGATCATGGATGTGGTCGAGTCTTGTGGGGAAAAGTGCACTAACCTCTGCAGAGTGTATAAACTTATCATGGTTAGTCGTGTCCCCGGTTATGGACATCTTGAGTATCTGGTATTTGAATTATTGATTGATTTCATCACTTTACTTAATGAATTTGTTGGGTTATTAATTTTGTTACATGGTAATTCGGGACTGAATTGGGGGAACCTTCTCAATAATGGCATAAACTTGGTAGTTGAATAAAAATATATTCCTTTGTTGTAGGAAAAAAAATAGCTTTATGCAAATGATAAACTTAGAGCCTCCACCAGCCAAATATGCATGTAGTGATAGCTATTATTCCATCATTTTCTCTATAGTGTGATCTTGCCAGCATATTCCATGTGCTAACCTACACGGCTGCAACATATTATGTTACAGAATTTTTAGATGAAGAGTAAGGCGCGATAGATCGTTGTCATGCACTTAGTTTTGCCATGGAGTTGGATGGACTCATTTATCTTCGAAGCTTCCGCGGTTATTTAGATGGCCTTCAGCCATATTATTGCAATAAGTACTCTTTTTGAGACACGCAATGTAATAAGTGTGTGATTGAACTCTATTATAAATCCTCGAGTACTGTGTGTGTCAGCAATACCGATCCAGGGATGACACTTAAGCATAGAGACTACGGTCCATTGGGATCGGTTCGCTACAGGACACTTGCTCTATTTTAAATGTATTATTACTTCAGTGGCACTAGGGTCGATCAAGTGGCAAGCAAGGTGTACCATGTGTCGCAAGGATGGAGGCCGGGGGTGCTTAGAATGGGATGCTTAAGCTAGCTCTTTCAGTCCCTATCTCCCCCCAGATGTTTCTGTGGTAGCATTTGGATTGTAATCCAAACTTGGTCGAGCTGGTGCTGCGTCCCCCTACCTGTCTAGCTTATGTGGCGAACTTGTCTCCTGCTAGTACTCAGTCCATTCTAGTAGTAGTTGCATAACTACCCGTTTACACTGAGATGTTGTCGGATAATGGTTCTCTATGGTTGGGTTTCTTTAATGAAATCGGAGGAAACCCCTCTTTTGATATAGAAAATCAGTGGCACTAGCAGTGCCAAAACATTGCCTCAAATTAATAGTGCCACTAGATTAAGGTGCAAAATAATAACATTAATGCTTTATCATGGTAGTGCCAAAATAGTAGCACAAGAGCAGAGTCAACATGCAGGATCTTTGGATAACGGTCGGACCAAAAAGGAACATACCTCATGATGGGAACCATATCTGCAGTCAATGCAATTATAGAAGAGATGACACCAGTCACAAACATGGATGATTCAATTAATGGGACCTTTTTGTGCAGTTTACCTAAAATGAAGCAATGTTTTCATCATGCAGTTAGAAAGTACTTGGTCCCATGAGCTAGCAGCTTCTTCTTAATTAGTTGCAATAAAATTGAGCAACATCAAGGTTGGTCATGAAGCTCGTGGAATGTTGAACTATAATTTGGATATCATTTTGTGCAGTTCAACTAAGATCAAGCGTGAAATGTATATCTTTGTTTGCACAAAAAAGGTGGAAAGGAGGGTGACTAACAAGTGATGAAACATACATCAAATGAAAAGAAGCATGTTCCTTATCTGAATGGCGATCCAACAAGGACAGTAGCAATTTCTAAAGCAGCAATATTGCTAGATATTAGTGTGTGCATTAGGATTAACTATGACAACTGTTAAATACGACATTACTTTAATGGTGCCATTGCTTCATTTTACTAGCAACATTACATTAACAGATGCTAAAGAGTTGGCATGTGGGCATGGGAGAGTAGGCGGACCAGGACAGTTGCATTTCTAACAAAAAGAAGCAACTTATCTTAATGGGAAATTTAGCAGGACATGAAAAATAGTGCCATTGATTCATATTACTGGAGTCATTACATTGGAAACAACATTGGTTTAATGTGTCCTTACTTTAATAGTGGGACTGCTACATTTTATCAGTGGCATTACATAAGAGGGGCTCGGGGCAACAAACATCCAAACAGGATATCTGGGTTGGTCCCATTTTTGTTCGGTATAGCTACCTTATACTGTGTGAGGCTAGGAAATATAGTGCTGGACATACTCTGTTGACTTGTCCCCCAATCCCCACTTTCTTTCCTTTCTCGACCAATAGATCAGTTTATACTGAGTTTGTATTGTGTTTCCCTTTATTTACCTATTAGACCAAGAGACCAGTTGGATAGCCAGTCTCTGCTATTTTTCGCCCCATTATTTCCACTTTCGACCAAGTCCTAGATTCAGGTACCAAATCTTCCCCACCCCACCCCCTTTCTTCCCTGTTTGAACCAAGTAGTACTAGATTCGACTACATGAAGTAGTTTTACCTCTTAACAGTCAAAATTTAGGTGGCTTTCGAATAGCTGATCGATCCTATCCACGAGGGGCCCTAAGAAATAGTAAAAGATACAAATGCAGTGACGTGAGGAGCTGGGGCAGTAGAGCAAGGCCGGTTTCGAAGGAAGTTATACTTGAGGGTCGCCGAGATGTCACTAGGTGGGAGGCAGGAGGCCGGATCTGCCCACACTATGGCAGCGAGGTAGAAGGGGTCGGAGGCCCTCCCTAGCCGGCACTGCATGGGAGAAAACAGCAAGGCACGCTGATCGAGACGCGCCAGCAGTGGGTAACAACCATCGCCAAGGACGACTGCATGGACATTGCACCTTCTCACCTTCCCCGGATGAGGGGGTCCGACCATATCTATGACCAACGGTGAGCAGAGAGAGAGAGAGTGTGGCCACCACTGTCGTGTTTAGATCTGGAGAGGACGGGAGAGAGTGAAGAGAGCAACACTAGCAAGCAAGCATGGAGGCTCCTGCCTATATAGTGGAGTAGTTTTCTTTTATCTACCGGAGCCGGTTTGACCTCGTCAATGACTGTAGAGAAGTCTTCATGCACGTGCCCCGGAGGCACAGTTGTCGTCATTTTGATCCGAAGCACCGGATTAATATATAACACGAAAAATGCACATGACAAGAAACCATAACCTCACCGCCCCAAGGAGACAACATGAATCCTGACGGACAAACTAGACGAGGATCAAAGCTCAAATTAAAGACAAACTTGTAGAAAAGGGGTCAACCGATAGATGTCCTAATTAACATAGCCGACTTGACCTAGATGGAAGCCGAGTAGTCTTCGTGCATGTGCCCCAATGACCAGCGCCTTGGAGGAATGCAGTTGTCGCTGTTTAACCCTCGCAGTGATCCGAAGCACATGACACCTAATATTGCGAGATGACAAGAAACCTTTTTTTAGATTTCTCATCAGAACTACAGCCCTATAGAACACAACATGCACGATATGTAGATGATAGCCAGTCCAGACGTCTGCTGGAGTCTACTCACATGCATGGATGAACTGATCTCCTGTGCCGTGCAGGGATCTTCCAGGCATCGACGTGTTTACATCACTTCTCCAGTACTATCGCTCATCTCTCTCTTCTATTAACTCAGCCGACTTGCAGGGACTGGGGAGTGTGCCTATGGTCGGTTCTGAATTGCGGTCCCACATGTGTGTGGGAATGCAATATGACGCGCGTTCCATTCGGAGAGCGGTCTGCCAGACTGATCGACCATCTGGGTTGCGACGCAAACGTGACAGACGTGTTGTATACATGTGTACCGCCGTTTTCTTGAGGCTTTGCTGCATGGCACAATCCATGGATACAAAATTATATTTAAAAGTCGAGGGCGGGGCTTTTCCCGCATGGTAGGCGGGGCTGTTCCGCCTGGTCGGTTCGACAAAGAGGCGAGAACATGAGGGAGTAGGCCGCTGCAAATGTAGGGCTGTGTGATTTGATGGCTCGTTACTGCTGGACAGGTGGGCCCCTATGATTTGACTTGCCATTCATTATTACTGTGGTGCTATGATCGGCATGAGTCTCCTGATTCCTGACCATCTCCATGGTATACAGGTGCCAAGTACTGTACTCCTTACTCCTTGGCAAATGCAATAAATACTACGAAGAAAGAGATAGAGAGAAGTAAAAAAATACTTCTATAGCCAACCTTATAGCTAACCTTGTTGTATGAGTGACTAAGCGATGACTATGTATGACATGCCAACATCAGATAGCCTAATGCACCTAGACGGAGGAAGTAGTTTCATGCATGTGAAGTAGGCAAAAAATGCTCATTTATAGCCGTCTAAAATCTCCAAGGGCCCTACCGCGCGAGCGAGGCGATGGTCGTGGTAGGCGCGACCATGATACAGGCTGCTGACAACCCTTGGATCTGAGATCAAACGGTCACATGCTAAGTTGCTGAAAATTTGCAGAATAACCCTCTAGGATAGGATATTCACCCATAGGTCTAGAATCACGCCATGCAACCGTTTGATCTCAGATCCAAGGGCTCTTGGAAGCCCGTATCATGGGATCATGGAAAGCTTAGTATCACCTATAATTTTCCCGACGCTTGACGTGCGAACACGCAGATGCATGTAGCCATTTAATTGGGCTTCTAGTAGACATGACATCTAATTGGGGGCCCCATAGTACTATGCATGAATCCATTTATCCATCGGGCAAGCCATTACCCTGTCGTTTGCACACCCCACTAAGCATTTTTACAATCAGAAAACCGCTAGTAGTTCGCTCCGACTCGTTCCCGACCGTCCTTTAACATTATGATAGTTTCCTCCTAGTCATCCCGTCCTTTCACATTATAGTAGTTCCACTAATCCCAACCCTCCTCCCAAATCCATGGCGTCCCAGATCTCCATGATCGGCAGTTAGTACAAGGTTAGAACCATCACCGGTGATGAGTTCGACGTCATCTACGCCCATTCTTCTGTGATGGTGAAAGGATGCCTTGCTCGCTTCAGACGCATGTTCGAAAAGTCAAATGGTGATGAGTGGGTCACTGGGCTAGATGTTGACTACACTATAGTCCTGGGAAAATAGAAGAATCTAAAGGAGGAAGAGAGGAAGAAGCCCGCTGTGATCTAGGTTTGCATGTATAACTTGTGCTTGGTCTACCACATATGCCATGCCGACGTTGAGTGCGAGGAATTTAAGAACTTCCTCACGGGCGGCAAAATCAAATTCGATAATGTAGACTTTACGAATGACAGAAGAGTCCTGGGTCGGATAGGCCTCATTGTAGGCCAGCCCTTCGACCTCCAGAAGAATGGGCTGGTATCCTCCCATCAGCCTTCAATGCTGACCCTAGCATGAGGCATGGTTGATCCTTCGTACAGTAAACTGAAGAAATCTCCGCCCAAGTTTCATCTTGAATGGCAATGGAATGCACTAGATAGAGACCACATCCACTATGTGTAACATCCCAAAATTCTAAATTTTGGAATGTTATAATAAATAGATAGATTTGACTGATTGTTTGATTGATTGTCTGAAAGTGAGTGAATTCGAAACTTTTTGAAAGTTAAATGAGAGGGAATAAAAGGACTTTCCCAAACATTCATATATGCTTTCTAATCTCCATGAATTCAAATTCTTTTCAAATACAAAACCCTCGAGAGAAGATGATATGACTTCTTCCATTTAAAATAAATGAAAGGGTATTTGAAAATAATTGGATTTCATTTGGAAATTTTCAAATCATAAACTTCATGCAGCTCAATGATTTTCACGAGAGAAGACAAAATGACTTCTTAAAATTATGAAATATGAGTTGGGAGTTTCAAAGGATCAATTTCAAGTCCTTTTGGAATTAATTTTCAATTTGGATTTATTTGAGTTTTATTCAAATTATTTTTCTCCAAAAATAAAATATATGGAAATTAGGGTAACATGATTCCCTACAATAGAAACTTGGAGAAAAATTAATTTGAAATCATTTTGGTATTTTTAAAATGATTTTAGTTGGATTTTAATAGACCAGTAGCACTCTTTGAATTATTAGAATTTGTGTGTATTTTATTTAATGCTAGAAAAATGTCCATGTTGTAGAAAATCTTTTTCTGAAAATTTTGATATATTATATGCCTATATAATATTTTAATTATTTTGCTCTTATTATTTTATTTGCCTAGAAAATGTTTAAAAAAAAACTTTCCCCGACTGGGCCGGCCCAGCCAACCGGCCAGGCCAAGGCCCAGCTCCGCGCCGCCTTCCCCGTCGTGGCCGACCGGGACTCCACCGGAGTCCGGCGCCGACACGGCTCCGGCCGGCCCCTCGCCCATGCCACGGAGCCGCCCCGCCCCCATAAATGCGCCGGCCCCGCCGCCTCTCTCTCCTCACCGCCCCGCTTCTCGCCACCGCCTCGAGCCGCATCGCGCCGCCGCCGCTGCCAACCACCGACGCCGGAGCCACCGGCGCCGCGCCCCTCTGCTGCCTCGTCGCGCGCCGCCTCGCCTCGCTGCCGCCTCTGCTGCCTCGCCGCGCGTCGCCGCCGCCGCTGCAAGCTCCGCCGCCTCGCAGTGCCGCCGCCGCTGCCGCATCACTTCGCCGGAGCCGCCGCGACACTCGCCGGAGTTAACCGCCGCCGCCTCCGGTTTATTTTCCTCGAACCGGTATAACCAATAAAACCCGATCCGGTTTTCTTCGGTTTTTTCTTTTAGATCGTTTTTTTGTGGTTAGTCCTATACAGAGAACGTTCGCTATCTATCCCTTGGGAGCGAACGAATCCATCCGTTAGCGTTCGGTAACGAAGGTTTGCAATTTAGTCTTTTTCTTTTTCTATTTTAATTTCGGCTAGGGACTTATATGTGAGGAGTTTTCTTTACAGTTTAGTCCCTGAACTTCAAACACTCGTAACTTTTTGCTCGTTAGTCCAAATCCAACGAAACCAACGCCCACGTCTTCGTTATGATCCCCTCTATCCGGATAAAAAACTTAAACATGTTTTTGAAAAGTTTAAAATTTGAATTAGATCAGATTTGAATTCAAACTTCATTTGATCATAACTTGAGTTTCGTAGCTCCGTTTGAGTTGATTCTTTTTGCAAATCGAAGCTCTTGACCTAAACCTTCTAATAAGGCCAAATTCACATAATTTTGGTACTGTTAGAAATAGTTTTATGTTGCAAGAGCTATTTGCTTGGTTTTGATGTTTTCCGAATTGTCTTCTTCGATCTTTTTGATCTTTTGAGTGATTCCTTATGTGTGGTTACTATTGCTTGCTTACGGTAGATTGACCGGAGTGTGACGAGTAGAGCTATCAAGATTTTTGAGTGCTAACCATCTTCATCAATATTGCAGGCAAGTAACACTTTGATCATACCTTTTCTACAACCCAGTTTTTTTTGCATTAGATCAATCCTCACACATTGCATGAAAAGGATCTAATTAAATTGTGGGATGGGAAGTAGATGAGGTAGTACCTATTACCTGTTTATTATCAAACCTTTGGGAGTTACTTCTACGTTTGCTTATTATGCCATGCTATGCCAGTAGACGTGGATTGGGTGAGTGATATCCATGACAGATGTGAGATTGTTAATTAATGGTTTATCTAAGGTGGCAACCTAACACACATCTCGGTGGATTGAGGCACCTGTGGTTACCAGGACTTGCCTGTTTTCTTGGACCGCCACCCAGGCTCAAAGGGATCATGAGATTATTCATACTAGAAACTTCCATGTGCAGCCACAAGCCATTATGGGCTCTGGCATAGTTGACTAAGTTGTGCGAACTCTTACAGTGGTAGACTAGCAGATGTAGGGGATGTAGGTGGTACGGTCTACCCGTCGTAAGGTGCTAGCGCTTCTGAAAGACTATGTCTCGGTCATCCGTTTCTCAAACACCCTGTAGTGCGAGAAACCAAACGGAGGCGATCGAGTCTTGTGGGGAAAAGTGCGCAAACCTCTGCAGAGTGTATAAACTAATCATGATTAGCCGTGTCCCCGGTTATGGACATCTTGAGTATCTAGTTCTTGGATTATCCTGTTGATCTCATCACGTTACTTTAAAGGAATATTGTTGGGTTTTAATGATGTTACTTAATTGGGATTGAGAATGCTTTCAACCATTCTCAATGTTCAACAACCACCATGATAGTTAAATAAAATTTATTCCTTTGCAGTAGGGAAAAATTGGCTTTACGCAAAAACCTTGTAACCATAGAGCTTTTCCACCAGCCAAATATGCATGTAGTGATAGCCATTGTTCATCATTCTCTATGGTGTGAATTTGCCAGTACATTCAATGTACTAACCCGTTTTGGGCTGCAACGTCTCATGTTGCAGGTTTCTTACGACGAGTAAGTGATACGTTAGGGTTACGATTTCTACACTCAACTTTGCCGTTGGTGTTGATGGGAACCCACAACCTTGTTACTTCCGCTATTTGGATTGAGGTAATAGTATTTACGTTACTTTTACATGTGATTTACCTCTGTTATAAATCCTCGAGTACTGTGTGTGTCAGCATACCGATCCAGGGATGACACTTAAGCACAGAGACTTGACCCATTCGGGTCGGGTCGCTACAAGATGGTATTAGAGCACATGTTGACTATAGGACGTGACCCTAGAAACTGGCAAGCCCATAGCAAAGATTTTTCTCTACAACTTTCCCTTTCAAAAGGATCTTTTACCTCTCTTCTCTTCTGAGCTTATTCAAAAAATTCTCTTTAGTGAGACCATACCCCTTTTCCCTTTTGACCATTCGAAGATTCGACTGATGAGACCACTCCAAGAAGTACACGATATCGGACAACTAAGACCACTTCAGAATGAAGAGTATTTTCCGTGCAACCGAAGACAAGTGGAATTTGTAGGCTCTGAAGAATTCCCAGATTTGTATGACCTAGGAAGGCTACCCTTATGGAACTTGGCAGACTATGGAAGTTGTCAATACCCGAGGTCAAGGTGTATCAGAGAAAGACTGAAACAAGGAGCAAGAGAACTCGAAGTTTTGTCAAAGAAAACCCTAAGGCAGGAGATATCAACTATGGAATGATAGCTCATGGGAATGACAAGAGCAGAAACACGGTTATCCGTGATGTCATCGCCCGCTGATGCTATTGTCACTGTGCTGAGTTAAGGATGCATTTCTTCAGAATGGATTTGATGGAAGAAGGCTGATGGAGCACCTATCAGCAAGAGATAAAGTTTTAACATTAGCTGGTGTATCGCCAGGATCTGGATTGTTACATCAAGAAGTTAAGATGGATCTGCAGGAAGCAGTATTTGATGAGGAAGCGTTTCGTGAAGAACTCAGGACCCAGAAGTTGAAAGTAGCCAAGCTAGAGGAGCAAAACCGTGAGACATCAAAGATTCGTCAGGAACTGAAGGATAGTAGGACCATGATTCATGTGAAGGATGTTGAAACCAGAAGTTTGGAACGCAACTCCAGAATATTAAAGGACGTCACGAGAGACTTCGCATCAACAGAGTTGATCTGGCAAAAGAACTTGAGAAATACAAGCATGATCGGAAGAAGCCATTGGAGGCATGAACAAGGCTTGAAGAGTTTGGAGAGTTGAAGATTTATTGACCTTTGGAAGACCAAACCCCTATTATATACCTACGTTAGATGCGACGTTTGTGAGCTGTCATTTGTTTATTGTTTTTCCCGACGGCCACAAATAAAATCTGTCTTTTCAAAACTTTTGTTTGTACTGTGTGTATCCCTCTCCCTCTCTCTTATCTTACCCCAAACCCACATGGACCCAATAGAGGATGAATGGAGATGAGCTTGTATTTTCTGGACCGATGAGTCAGTTGGAGACAGACCGATGGATTCAGAACATGGAGGATCACATGAAGAATAACCCTATAGTCAGAAAGGATATGACCCAGCATGCTCTTTAGTGCTTTGAAGAGGTGCTGCTACTTGGTGGAGGATGTACCAAACCATCAATGGATGGCAAGGAGTAACCACTTGGAAAGATTTGAAGTTGACTCTGCCCAAGTCTCGGATTGTTTCCCAGAAGTTGAAGCCTTATGGAAAGGATATGAAGAAACCTTGTGCATGCAAGATTTGTGGAGAAATAGGACGCACCCATAAAGGACACAAGGATGAATGCCCTAATTGTGAAGGAAGTCACCCAGTTGAAGAATGCCCAATTAGGCAGATTTCTTGTTTCTTGTGTGAAGGGACTACCCACTATCCTGCTCAGTGTCACATTTACCCCATGGTACAATGAACCATCCAGCAGAAGAAAGAAGTAATGAAAGGAGCCCTTATGGAAATTTTAGAAGAACCCGTGATGAAGGAAGAGGTGGAGGACACGCCTAAAGAAGACCCGAGAAAACCCTACACTAAGTCTTGCTATTCATGTGGAGAAGAAGGACACATCTCCCAAAATTGTTTGAATGGGAATCTAGTAGAATTCCCGACAGAGGAAGTAGAATATGACCCACAGGAAATAGAAGCCCTAATTGAAATGGAAAAGTCTAGAAAGAGAAGTAGATTGGATACCAGGAAGGACCTGAGGCATATCAGCTATTATAGGTGCAAGGAGTCAGGGCACTACCTCCACAATTGCCCAAAAAGGAAACCTCGATACTTGTCAGAAGTAATATGTTTTAGTTGTAGTGGAGCAGGGCACTTAGCCAGAGAATGCCCCAATGAGAAGGAAACTTGTGCTAGATAGTTGAGTTTGCAACAAAAGAAATGGAGTAGTAGAAGTGAGAACATTTTCTTTTATATCAAGGTGTTGAGCAAGAGATTGTAATCAATTGCGAATGAATAAAGTTAGCATCGTTGGTACTGATATGGATTTTATGAGTTGTTACTCTATGAAGAAGGATGTTGACCATTTTCGAGGATATGAGAAATATGGTCTATGGAAGATTTGTGCATTTTAAGGGTGGTAGTACCCTGTAAGAACCGTTGACCCCTGGAAAAGATAAGGATACTCCATTGAGTGGATTTCAGACAAAATGAATACGAGTTTTGTCTCGATATCTGTGATACCCCAAGAGTGTGTGGGATGAAGTTGGAGACCGTCAGTTGTTTGGACCAAATGTGATCAAGGAGACAGAAGAGAATGTTAAGTTGATTCGAGATAGACTGAAGGTAGCTCAGTCCAGGCAGAAGAGTTATGCAGACAAAAAAACGCAAGGAGGTAGTCTATGAAATTGGAGACAGATCATGTCTACGTGTGCCCCCTACGCGAGGAGTTAAATGGATTGGAGTTAAGGGACAGTTAGACCCGAGATTTGTAGGACCATACCGAGTTTTGGAGCGTATGGGAGAAGTGGCCAACAAGTTTGAGTTACCCGAAGGACTGTCAGGAGTTCAAGATGTGTTTCACGTTTCCCAGTTGAAGAAGTGCCATGCAGAGATGGCCAATATTCCCCTGTAAGGACGCTTGACCCTGGAAAGGATAATGATGTTCCATGAAGTGGAGCATGGACTCCATAAGTATAAGTTTATATCTCGGTATGTGGGATAACCCACGAGGATGAAGAGATGAATTACTATTGGATATAAAGGAGGTATGATGTTGGTATTATGGAATGAATATAACTCCATGATGAGTTTGAGTAATCATGTCTTAGTCTTGTACAAATAGAAGGAAGGGAGACAATACAATTGGATGAATTTAAGAATACTAGGAAGTTGGAAGTTGGAATAATGATCCGTTACCCGATGATAAGTTCAAGGACTACAAGTGATGAGATGGGCCATAACCCACAGGCCCCAGGACCTGCCAAGAAGCAAGCACATTCTTGCTGAAGGAAAAACCCTGGAAGTGGATTTACCTTTGTCGACAGACGATTTTATAGGAGTTTACGCAAAACCTGAGAGTTGTGAAGGAACGATAGATGTTGGTCTGGCTTGCAGAATCAATGGATTGTTCCGAACTTGGTTCGTCGACGAGAGAAATTCTGCAATGCTTGTGAGGATGACCGAGTGTTAGAATGCGAGATTCGCTAAACCGTATACAAGGTAATGATTTGGGTGCGGGATGGATTGATCACCATACCGACTTACTCTTATTATCCGCCTTGCTATATGGGATGGTAAATCTAAGTGACTTACCTATAGTGGAGAGACGACGATCAAAACCCCTGTTTAAACCTTAGAATGGTATAAGAATTTTTCCCCTTGTACAAGGCAGCTTTTGCCAACCGTAGGTTATACGGTGAGGATCAACCCAGACCCATTTCCTGCAGGAGAAGCCATAAATTGTTAACCACCATGAGATATCGATAGTTATTTAGAATTGGCGCCAGACCGGTCAGCTAAGAAGAACCAATCTCGAAATAACCTTACCAAGAGGAAAGGACAGAAGAAATGAGGAAAAGGTTATGCCACTACTGGAAGAGCCCAGAGAAGGAATTTGCCGAGAATCTGAGAAGACCGGCCCCGTCAAGAATAAGGATGGAGTATATGAGTATTGATGGGACCGTAACCATGTTTCTAAGGGTGGTAGCACCCCAGACCCCTTTGATGATCGATGGATTTTGAGGAGACCCCCAAACCCTAACCTATTTCTTGCTAGCCTCTCCGAAACTCGAGGATGAGATTCATTTTAAGGGTGGTAGGTTTGTAACATCCCAAAATTCTAAATTTTGGAATGTTATAATAAATAGATAGATTTGACTGATTGTTTGATTGATTGCCTGAAAGTGAGTGAATTCGACACTTTTTGAAAGTTAAATGAGAGGGAATAAAAGGACTTTCCCAAACTTTCATATTTGCTTTCTGATCTCCATGAATTCAAATTCTTTTCAAATACAAAACCCTCGAGAGAAGATGATATGACTTCTTCCATTTAAAATAAATGAAAGGGTATTTGAAAATAATTGGATTTCATTTGGAAATTTTCAAATCATAAACTTCATGCAGCTCAATGATTTTCACGAGAGAAGATAAAATGACTTCTTCAAATTATGAAATATGAGTTGGGAGTTTCAAAGGATCAATTTCAAGTCCTTTTGGAATTAATTTTCAATTTGGATTTATTTGAGTTTTATTAAAATTATTTTTCTCCAAAAATAAAATATATGGAAATTAGGGTAACATGATTCCCTACAATAGAAACTTGGAGAAAAATTAATTTGAAACCATTTTGGTATTTTTAAAATGATTTTAGTTGGATTTTAATAGACCAGTAGCACTCTTTGAATTATTAGAATTTGTGTGTATTTTATTTAATGCTAGAAAAATGTCCATGTTGTGGAAAATCTTTTTCTGAAAATTTTGATATATTATATGCCTATATAATATTTTAATTATTTTGCTCTTATTATTTTATTTGTCTAGAAAACGTTTAAAAAAAAACTTTCCCCGACTGGGCCGGCCCAGCCAACCGGCCAGGCCAAGGCCCAGCTCCGCGCCGCCTTCCCCGTCGTGGCCGACCGGGACTCCACCGGAGTCCGGCGCCGACACGGCTCCGGCCGGCCCCTCGCCCACGCCACAGAGCCGCCCCGCCCCCATAAATGCGCCGGCCCCGCCGCCTCTCTCTCTCTCCTCGCCGCCCCGCTTCTCGCCGCCGCCTCGAGCCGCATCGCGCCGCCGCCGCTGCCAACCACCGACGCCGGAGCCGCCCGCGCCGCCCCCCTCTGCTGCCTCGCCGCGCGCCGCCTCGCCTCGCTGCCGCCTCTGCTGCCTCGCCGCGCGTCGCCGCCGCCGCTGCAAGCTCCGCCGCCTCGCAGTGCCGCCGCCGCTGCCGCATCACTTCGCCGGAGCCGCCGCGACACTCGCCGGAGTTAACCGCCGCCGCCTCCGGTTTATTTTCCTCGAACCGGTATAACCAATAAAACCCGATCCGGTTTTCTTCGGTTTTTTCTTTTAGATCGTTTTTTTTGTGGTTAGTCCTATACAAAGAACGTTCGCTATCTATCCCTTCGGAGCGAACGAATCCATCCGTTAGCGTTCGATAACGAACGTTTGCAATTTAGTCTTTTTCTTTTTCTATTTTAATTTCGGCCAGGGACTTATATGTGAGGAGTTTTCTTTACAGTTTAGTCCCTGAACTTCAAACACTCGTAACTTTTTGCTCGTTAGTCCAAATCCAACGAAACCAACGCCCACATCTTCGTTATGATCCCCTCTATCCGGATAAACAACTTAAAAATGTTTTTGAAAAGTTTAAAATTTGAATTAGATCAGATTTGAATTCAAACTTCATTTGATCATAACTTGAGTTTCGTAGCTCCGTTTGAGTTGATTCTTTTTGCAAATCGAAGCTCTTGACCTAAACCTTCTAATAAGGCCAAATTCACATAATTTTGGTACTGTTAGAAATAGTTTTATGTTGCAAGAGCTATTTTCTTGGTTTTGATGTTTTCCGAATTGTCTTCTTCGATCTTTTTGATCTTTTGAGTGATTGCTTATGTGTGGTTACTATTGCTTGCTTACGATAGATTGACCGGAATGTGACGAGTAGAGCTATCAAGATTTTTGAGTGCGAACCATCTTCATCAACATTGCAGGCAAGTAACACTTTGATCATACCTTTTCTACAACCCAGTTTTTTTTTATTAGATCAATCCTCACACATTGCATGACTAGGATCTAATTAAATTGTGGGATGGGAAGTACATGAGGTAGTACCTATTACCTGTTTATTATCAAACCTTTGGGAGTTACTTCTATGTTTGCTTATTATGCCATGCTATGCCAGTAGACGTGGATTGGGTGAGTGATATCCATGACAGATGTGAGATTGTTAATTAATGGTTTATCTAAGGTGGCAACCTAACACACATCTGGGTGGATTGAGGCACCTGGGGTTACCAGGAATTGCCTGTTTTCTTGGACCGCCACCCATGCTCAAAGGGATCATGAGATTATTCATACTAGAAACTTCCGTGTGCAGCCACAAGCCATTATGGGCTCTGGCATAGTTGACTAAGTTGTGCGAACTCTTACAGTGGTAGACTAGCAGATGTAGGGGATGTAGGTGGTATGGTCTACCCGTCGTAAGGTGCTAGCGCTTCTGAAAGACTATGTCTCGGTCATCCGTTTCTCAAACACCCTGTAGTGCGAGAAACCAAACGGAGGCGATCGAGTCTTGTGGGGAAAAGTGCGCAAACCTCTGCAGAGTGTATAAACTAATCATGATTAGCCGTGTCCCCGGTTATGGACATCTTGAGTATCTAGTTCTTGGATTATCCTGTTGATCTCATCACGTTACTTTAAATGAATATTGTTGGGTTTTAATGATGTTACTTAATTGGGATTGAGAATGCTGTCAACCATTCTCAATGTTCAACAACCACCATGATAGTTATATAAAATTTATTCCTTTGCAGTAGGGAAAAATTGGCTTTACGCAAAAACCTTATAACCATAGAGCTTTTCCACCAGCCAAATATGCATGTAGTGATAGCCATTGTTCATCATTCTCTATGGTGTGAATTTGCTAGTACATTCAATGTACTGACCCGTTTCGGGCTGCAACGTCTCATGTTGCAGGTTTCTTACGACGAGTAAGTGATACGTTAGGATTACGATTTTTACACTCAACTTTGCCGTTGGTGTTGATGGGAACCCACAACATTGTTACTTCTGCTATTTGGATTGAGGTAATAGTATTTACGTTACTTTTACATGTGATTTACCTCTGTTATAAATCCTCGAGTATTGTGTGTGTCAGCATACCGATCCAGGGATGACACTTAAGCACAGAGACTTGACCCATTCGGGTCGGGTCGCTACAAGATGGTATCAGAGCACATGTTGACTGTAGGACGTGACCCTAGAAACTGGCAAGCCCATAGCAAAGATTTTTCTCTACAACTTTGTAACGCCCTCGATGCGGCTATATCTCCCATGTGTCGAGGCACGACTTAGAGGCATAACCGCATTGAAAGCAATGTCGCAAGTCGGGAAATCATTACACATCCCATGTACATAAATAATATAAAGGGGAGAAACGTAGTAGGCTTACACTCGCCACGTCACATCAAAGTACATAAATAACATCCATCATACAATTCACTCATGGCCCGACTACGGTGCCAAAATAGAAAAGACCCCCAACATGCGACAAGGCCCTGAATCGATAACCCCAACTAGGCACCACTACTGATCATCCGGAAAAGACACGTAGTATCGCTGAGATTCCTCGTCGAACTCCCACTTGAGCTCGTAATCGTCAACCGGAGCAGAAACACCTGGACCTGCATCTGGAGTTGTAGTATCTGTGAGCCACAGGGACTCAGCAATCTCACACCCACGCGATCAAGACTATTTAAGCTTATAGGACAGGTACGGCAATATAAGTGGAGCTGCAGCAAGCGACTAGCATATATGGTGGCTAACTTATACGCAAATGAGAGCGAGAAGAGAAGGCGAAGCACGAGCGAGAAGCTAAAGGAACATCCTGCGCAAGCATAACTTCAACACTGTGTCCACTTCCCGAACTCCGCCGAGAAGGGGCCATCACGGTAACACACACGGTTGATTCATTTTAATTAAGTTCAGTTAAAGTTATCTACAACCGGACATTAACAAATTCCCATCTGCCCATAACCGCGGGCACGGCTTTCGAAAGATCAATCCCTGCAGGGGAGTCCCAACTTAGCCCATAACAAGCTCTCACGGTCAACGAAGGAATAGACCTCCACCCAAGACACACCGATCAGACTCGGTATCTCGGTACAACAAGATGATTCGACAGGTTAAAACAAGTCCAGCAACACCGCCCGAATGTGCCAACAAATCCCGATAGGAGCTGCACATATCTCTTTCTCAGGGCACACTCAGATGAGCAATCCGTACAACTAAAACCAGCCCTTGAGTTTCCCCGAGGTGGCGCTGCACAAGGCTCTAGTTCGGACCAACACTCTGAGGAGCACTGGCCCGTGGGGGGCTAAAATAAAGATGACCCTCGGGCTCCGGAAACCCAAGGGAAAAGGGGGTAGGCGGCAAATGATAAAACCAATGTTGGGCATTGCTGGAAAAGCTTTAATCAAGGCGAACTATCAAGGGGTTCCCATTATAGCCCAACCGCGTAAGGGACGCAACAATCCGGGAACATAACACCGATATGACGGAAACTAGGGCGGCAAGAGTGGAACAAAACACTAGGCGAGAGGCCGAGCCTTCCACCCTTTACCAAGTATATAGATGCATTAAGATAACATAGCAATATAATGATATCCCAACAAGTAAATAAATGTTCCAACAAGGAACGGCTCCAATCTTCACCTGCAACTAACAACGCTATAAGAAGGGCTGAGCAAAGCGGTAACATAGCCAATCAACGGTTTGCTAGGACAATGGTAGGTTAGAGGTTCAATCATGCAATTGGGAGGCTGACAAGCAAGTGGTAGGCAACGTAGCATTGGCAAAGCAAAAGAGCGAGCAAACTAGCATAGCAAAGATAGTAGTGATTTCGAGGGTATGATCATCTTGCCTGCAAAGCTGTCAGAGTTGACTGGATCCTCAAAAGCAAACTCAATGGGCTCCTCGTTAGCGAACTCGTCTCCCGGCTCTACCCAAACAACACAGACAAGCAACAAGAATACAATCAACCACGTGCGAGGGCAAACTATAATATGCAAAGATGATATGCTATGCGGGATGCGATGCGGGATGCAAAATGCAAGACGTGACAGGAAATGCATGAACCTGGCATCAACTTGGAAAACCAAGTGTGTCACTGGATAGAGGGGATGAAATCGCTTGAAAATGATATAAAGATCATAGGAATCGGAGCTACGGTTTGGAAATGGCGGGCGTTTAACGAAACGAACCGATCTGCGATATACAGCAAGTAGGCTCCTAAATGCAACGAAATGAACATGCTACAGCCACCAAACATAAAAACAAAAGACATGGAAGTGATGTACACAAGATGGTTAACAAAACACTAGCACTGAGCCATAGGCAAATTCATCCATTAAGAGGTTCAAACAAGCATGGCAAAAACGCAAACGCAAAACAGATTCCAGACTTAGTGAAATTAACACTAGCCTGAAATTTCAGATCACGAAGCCCTCTTCGGAGCAGCAAAACAACATGATAGATAACCTGAACATGACAAGTAAGAACATGGAATAGAGCTACTCAACAAGCTTAACAAAACACCCAAAGTGACCTGGGGCCAAAAGGGTTCACAAAATACTCTAGCGAGCTCACGAACATAGCTCGAACACAATCAGTTTTCAGACTCAGTGAAAACTGAGACATGCTGAAATTATAACTCACGAAGGCATGTAAACGAGCTCGATGCACTCACTACGGTGCAAGTCATGGCAAGGCAAGCATATATCCAGAAAGAAGACACAATATGCCAGCTACACATGGAAAGAACAAAGGCATAGCATGCATGGAACACTAACGGTAGCATCGGTAAAATCGCAAACAAGTTGACGATCTGCCTAGATTAACAACGAAGTAAAAGTTGAGCTCGATTGAGTCAACCTAAAGCACTCCACACATGCAAACAAAGACATGGATGGATAGAGCATGACATAAATATCAAAACTCCCTTACTGATCATCCTCAAAAGAGGCACGGATCACTAGGAAACAAGCTGGACATATGGCATCATGAACTAAAATCACCAAGTCCCTGAAATCAGCAATCTCAGGTACCTCTCTTCGCAAGCTTGCACAAGACAACACACACATCCTAAAAATGCATGGGTGGCACCTCTGGAAAGAAGACAAAATGCTTAACAATTCATCCCAAAGGGGCACAGGCATATCATGCACGTATTAAACATGGCAAAAATGACAAAAGTGCATGATGAACTAACGGATCTGCAATTTAACTCACGAAGCCTCCTTCTAACAGCATTTTGGGCAACAAGATGACCTCAAATGCAAATGATGCAATGGAATGAAATGATGTACATGTCGAGACAAAGATTTTTATATATTATATGTCCAAATCGGAGTTACGGATGCGGAGATACGAGCAGTCAAAGATAGCACAAAAATCAGGGGGGAGAGGGAAGAAAGTCAACCGGATCTAGGGTTTGTCCGGTTACTGTAGCTCCGGATCGGGCACTGTAGCAGCCCGAGCTCGGGCTCACCAGGAATGGCGCGCCGGCGACCGTCCGGGAAGAGGAGGGCGGCGAGGAGAGGACCGGGCGACGGGGCGGCGACGCCGGCTCGTGGGGACGGCGGCGGTGCCGACCGAAGCGAGGCGGCGGCCGGGCGTGCCGGCGAGGTCCCGCACGGGCGGCGGCGTGGCCCTCGGCGGCGCGGCGGCGTCCCGCGGCGGCGCCGGCCACCGGCGACGGAGAGGGCGGCGGCGGACGAGGCGAAAGGCGGCGGAGGCGCGCGGGCTCTCGGGGGCCGGCTGCGGGCCTCGGGCCCGGCAGCGGGGGTAGGAGGCGGCGGCGACACGTGGCAAGGCGTGAGTGGCTGGCGGGGCGCGGCGGACGTGTCCGGCTAGGGTCCGGACATGTCCGTCGGCGGCGGATCTGATGGGGGATGTTTTTTTTAAAACTAGGGTTTCGAGGTGGAAGACGAGATCCGAAATGGAGGGGGTATAAATAGACATAAGTGGAGCTAGGAGAGTCCAAATGAGGTGCGGTTTTCGCCCACGCGATCGTGATCGAACGCTCTAGGACATGGAGCAGAGTTTGGTGGGTTTTGGGACAAATTGGAGGGGTGTTGGGCTGCAACACACACGAGGCCTTTTCGGTCTCTCGGTTAACCGTTGGAGTATCAAACGAAGTCCAAATGATACGAAACTTGACAGGCGGTCTACCGGTAGTAAACCAAGGCCGCATGACAAGTCTCGGTCCAATCCGGAAATGTTTGAACCCCACACACGAAAGAAAGCTAGAAATGGCCACCGGAGGAGAACGAAGCGCCGGAATGCAAAACGGACAACGGGGAAAACGCTCGAATGCATGAGATGAACATGTATGCAAATGCAATGCACGAGATGACATGATAAGAGATGCACGAAAAATAAAACAACACACGGAGACAAAGACCCGAACCCGAGAAATAAATATAACTTAGCGCCAGAGACGGCAAGAGTTGGATACAATATGGAAAGTATATCTGGGGCGTTACAAACTTTCCCTTTCAAAAGGATCTTTTACCTATCTTCTCTTCTGAGCTTATTCAAAAAATTCTCTTTAGTGAGACCATACCCTTTTCCCTTTTGACCATTCAAAGATTCGACTGATGAAACCACTCCAAGAAGTACAAGATATCGGACAACTAAGACCACTTCAGAATGAAGAGTATTTTCCGTGCAACCGAAGACAAGTGGAATTTGTAGGCTCTGAAGAATTCCCAGATTTGTATGACCTAGGAAGGCTACCCTTATGGAACTTGGCAGACTATGGAAGTTGTCAATACCCGAGGTCAAGGTGTATCGGAGAAAGACTGAAACAAGGAGCAAGAGAACTCGAAGTTTTGTCAAAGAAAACCCTAAGGCAGGAGATATCAACTATGGAATGATAGCTCATGGGAATGACAAGAGCAGAAACACGGTTATCCGTGATGTCATCGCCCGCTGATGCTATTGTCACTGTGCTGAGTTAAGGATGCATTTCTTCAGAATGGATTTGATGGAAGAAGGCTGATGGAGCACGTATCAGCAAGAGATAAAGTTTTAACATTAGCTGGTGTATCGCCAGGATCTGGATTGTTACATCAAGAAGTTAAGATGGATCTGCAGGAAGCAGTATTTGATGAGGAAGCGTTTCGTGAAGAACTCAGGACCCAGAAGCTGAAAGTAGCCAAGCTAGAGGAGCAAAACCGTGAGACATCAAAGATTCGTCAGGAACTGAAGGATAGTAGGACCATGGTTCATGTGAAGGATGTTGAAACCAGAAGTTTGGAACGCAACTCCAGAATATTAAAGGACGTCACAAGAGACTTCCAGATTAGTTTCTTAGTTTAATCTTAGGGTGCTTAGTTTTATTTGAGTGTTGTGTTTTGCTGAGCCCTCAGCAGAACAATGTTATGCTCCTTCTCGTTACTTTAACTCTTCAGTACGTAGATACTAGTATTTCTTACAGTTCATCTTGTAGTTAGTAGTACTACCACTCGTTTCTTCACATTATATACGTACTATATATGATATGACCAACATCATATTGGCTATACTATTGTAACATCCCAAATTTTCAATTTGGAATGTTATACATAGATCATTGATGCATATCATATATTATTGCATTTTTGTCCCGCAATCCTCAAAATCCTAAGCAACTCAAGGACCCTCGGAGAGAGTTGGGGATTTCCGGTGTTCATATTTGATTTTTATCAAATAATGAAACGAGGATTTTTGATTTTGATTATTTCTCTCTCTGAAAATATTTCATAATAAAATATATGAGAGGAGATAATATGACATCTCCAAATTAATTGAAATATTGGAGGAAAAATATTAAAATCATTTATTTGATTTTATTTGGATTTTATTTCCAATTAGAAAAATTAAACGTTTTTCAAAATTGAATTTTAGGGCCAAGAAGATGTTCATCTTGTTCTAAATATTTTATCTAGATGGTGAAAATTTGTTTTGGCATTTTTAGAATTTTATTTTATTCCCTAGGATTTTTCTGAGTTTTGGCGGAATTGTTTTTTTAAAGAGCGCACCTAGGCCGACTAGGCCGAAGCCCAGCCACCGGCCCACCTCGCCCCGCGCTGCCGTCTCCTAGTAGGAGACCGCGCCGCCGCTGCCGCCGACAGGAGTCCGGCTTGAACTCCTCGTCCCCGCCGTGCCCCCTCCCCCAAGGCACCACCCCGCCCCCCCCCCCTTTAAAGCCGCAGCCACCCCGCCGCGAGCCGCCGCCCCCGCCGCTCGACGCCGTTGCCGAGCCGCCAAAGCCGCCTTGCCGCGCCGCCGCCCCGTGCCACGCTGCCCCTCGCCAGAGCCCCGTCGTGCCGGACCTCGCCGAGGTTAGCGTCGTTCGGTTTTTTTAGAAAACCGGTTCGTTTTTTTAGAAAACCCTAGTTCATTTTTTTAGATCGATTTGCCGGTTTTTCCCGATTCTTCTATTTAGCGGACGTTCGTCCGTACATTCGTTTCAACGAATGGTTTTCGCTCGTTAGTTACAGATAACGAACGCTCGATCGTTAGCCTGTTCGTCAGTTTTCTTTTATCGGATTTTCCGCGACTATTCTTGATCGTGATTTCTGATCCAATTTTCGTTTTAGTTTTTCTTTACACTTGTTAGTCGGAATCAGGCGATTCAAACGCCTAGATCTTCGTCTCGAGACCATCAAGGATAAAAAGATGGGGTTTACATCATATTGCTTGATTTTATCCCTCTACATGATGTCATCTTGCCTAATGCGTTACTCTGTTCTTATGAACTTAATAGTCTAGATGCATGCCGGATAGTGGTCGATGTGTGGAGTAATAGTAGTAGATGCAGAATCGTTTCCGTCTACTTGACACGGACGTGATGCCTATGTTCATGATCATGCCTAGATATCATCATAACTGTGCGCTTTTCTATCAATTGCTCGGCAGTAATTTGTTCACCCACCGTAATTTATGCTATCTTGAGAGAAGCCACTAGTGAAACCTATGGCCCATGCTACCTCTTGAGCACTGCGTTGGTTTTCCCTTGAAGAGGAAAGGGTGATGCATCAAAGTAGCGTAAGTAGTTCCCTCAGTTTTTGAGAACCAAGGTATCAATCTAGTGGCGTATCAATCCAGTAGGAGGCCACACACAAGTCCCTCGTACCTACACAAACAAATAAGAACCTCGCAACCAACGCGATAAAGGGGTTGTCAATCCCTTCACGGTCACTTATGAGAGATGAGATCTGATAGAGATGATAACAAAATATTTTTGGTAATTTTATGATAAAGATTAAGAGTAAAGATTGCAAAATAAAATAGATTGGAAACTTATATGATAAAAGATAGACCCGGAGGGCATAGGTTTCACTAGTGGCTTCTCCCAAGATAGCATAAGTATTACGGTGGGTGAACAAATTACTGTCGAGCAATTGATAAAAAAGTGAATAATTATGAGAATATCTAGGCATGATCATGTATATAGGCATCGTGTCCGTGACAAGTAGACCGACTCCTGCCTGCATCTACTACTATTACTCCACACATCGACCGCTATCCAGCATGCATCTAGAGTATTAAGTTCATAACAACAGAGTAACGCATTAGGTAAGATGACATGATGTAGAGGATAAACTCAAGCAATATGATATAAACCCCATCTTTTTATCCTCGATGGCAACAATACAATACGTGTCGTTTCCCTTTCTGTCACTGGGATCGAGCACTGCAAGATTGAACCCAAAGCTAAGCACTTCTCCCATTACAAGAAAGATCAATCTAGTAGGCCAAACCAAACTAATAATTTGAAGACACTTGCAAAGATAACCAATCATACATAAAAGATTTCAGAGAAGAATCAAATATTGTTCATAGATAGCTTTGATCATAAACCCACAATTCATCGGATCTCGACAAACACACCGCAAAAAGAGTTACATCAAATAGATCTCCAAGAAGATCGAGGAGAACTTTGTATTGAGATCCAAAGAGAGAGAAGAAGCCATCTAGCTTATAACTATGGACCCGAAGGTCTGAAGTAAACTACTCACACATCATCGGAGGGGCCGTGGAGTTGATGTAGAGGCCCTTCGTGATCGATGCCCCCTCCGGCGGAGCTCCGGAAAAGGCCCCAAGATGGGATCTCTTGGGTACAGAAGGTTGCGGCGGTGGAAATAGGGTTTCGTGGTGCTCCTGGATGTTTTCAGGATATATGAGTATATATAGGAGGAAGAAGTAGGTCGGTTGAGCCACGAGGGGCCCACGAGGGGGAGGGCGTGCCCCCTACCTCGTGGCCTCCTCGGTTGTTTCTTGACGTCCACTCCAAGTCCTCTTGATCATGTTTGTTCCAAAAATCACGTTCCTGAAGGTTTCATTCCGTTTGGACTCCGTTTGATATTCCTTTTCTACGAAACATTGAAATAGGCAAAAAAACAGCAATTTGCACTAGGCCTTGGGTTAATAGGTTAGTCCCAAAAATAATATAAAAGTGTATAATAAAGCCCATTAAACAGCCAAAACAGAATATATAATAGCATGGAACAATAAAAAATTATAGATACGTTGGAGACATATCAAGCATCCCCAAACTTAATTCCTGCTCGTCCTCGAGTAGGTAAATGATAAAAACAGAATTTTTGATGTGGAATGCTTTCTAGCATATTCTTCAATGTAATTTCCTCTATTGTGGCCTGAATGTTCAGATCCGAAAGATTCAAGATAAAAGTTTAATGTTGACATAAAAATAATAATACTCCAAGTATGCTAACCAAGCAATTATGTCTTATCAAAATAACATAGCCAAAGAAAGCTTATCCCTACAAAATCATATAGTTTGGCCATGCTTCATTTTCGTCGCACAAAATGCTCTTATCATGCACAACCCTGATGACAAGCCAAGCAATTGTTCATACTTAGACTTTTCAAACTCTTTCAACTTTTACGCAATATATGAGCGCGAGCCATGGACATAGCACTATGGGTGGAATAGAATATAATGATTGAGGTTGTGTGAGAAGACAAAAAGGGAGAAAGTCTCACATTGACGTGGCTAATCAATGGGCTATGGAGATGCCCACCGATTGATGTCAATGCAAGGAGTAGGGATTGCCATGCAACGGATGCACTAGAGCTATAAATATATGAAAGCTCATCAAAGAAACTAAGTGGGTGTGCATCCAAGTTGCTTGCTCATGAAGACCTAGGGCATTTGAGGAAGCCCATCATTGGAATATACAAGCCAAGTTGTATAATGAAAAATTCCCACTAGTATATGAAAGTGACAAAATAAGATACTCTCTATCATGAAGATCATGGTGCTACTTTGAAGCACAATTGTGGAAAAAGGATAGTAACATTGTCCCTTCTCTCTTTTTCTCTCATTTTTTAATTTGGGCCTTCTTTTCTCTTTTTTATGGCCTCTTTTTTTGTCCGGAGTCTCATCCCGACTTGTGGGGGAATCATAGTCTCCATCATCCTTTCCTCACATGGTACAATGCTCTAATTGAAGGAAATATGCCCTAGAGGCAATAATAAAGTTATTATTTATTACCTTATATCATGATAAAAGTTTATTATTCATGCTAGAATTGTATTAACCGGAAACATAGTACATGTGTGAATACATAGACAAACAGAGTGTCACTAGTATGCCTCTACTTGACTAGCTCGTTAATCAAAGATGGTTATGTTTCCTAACCATGGACAAAGAGTTGTTATTTGATTAACGGGATCACATCATTAGTTGAATGATCTGATTGACATGACCCATTCCATTAGCTTAGCACCCGATCGTTTAGTATGTTGCTATTGCTTTCTTCATGACTTATACATGTTCCTATGACTATGAGATTATGCAACTCCCGTTTGCCAGAGGAACACTTTGTGTGCTACCAAACGTAACAATGTAACTGGGTGATTATAAAGGAGCTCTACAGGTGTCTCCAAAGGTACATGTTGGGTTGGCATATTTCGAGATTAGGATTTGTCACTCCGACTGTCGGAGAGGTATCTCTGGGCCCTCTCGGTAATGCACATCACTTAAGCCTTGCAAGCATTGCAACTAATGAGTTAGTTGCGGGATGATGTATTACAGAACAAGTAAAGAGACTTGCCGGTAACGAGATTGAACTAGGTATAGGATACCGACGATCGAATCTCGGGCAAGTAACATACCGATGACAAAGGGAACAACGTATGTTGTTATGCGGTCTGACCGATAAAAGATCTTCGTAGAATATGTAGGAGCCAATATGAGCATCCAGGTTCCGCTATTGGTTATTGACCGGGGACGTGTCTCGGTCATGTCTACATTGTTCTTGAACCCGTAGGGTCCGCACGCTTAAGGTTACGATGACAGTTATATTATGAGTTTATGCATTTTGATGTACGCGAAGGTTGTTCGGAGTCCCGGATGTGATTGCGGACATGACGAGGAGTCTCGAAATGGTCGAGACATAAAGATTGATATATTGGAAGCCTATGTTTGGATATCGGAAGTGTTCCGGGTGAAATCGGGATTTTACTGGAGTACCGGGAGGTTACCGGAACCCCCCGGGAGGTATATGGGCCTTAGTGGGCCTTAGTGGAAGAGAGGAGAGGTGGCCAGAGATGGGCCGCGTGCTCCTCCCCCCCTTGGTCCGAATTGGACAAGGAGAGGGGGCCGACCCCCCTTCCTCCTCTCTCTCCTCTTTCCCCCCCTCCATGAATCCTATTCCAACTAGGAAAGGGGGGGAGTCCTACTCCCAGAAGGAGTAGGACTCCTCCTGGCGCGCCACACCTTGGCCGGCCGGCCCCCCTCCCTTTAACCTTTATATACGGAGGCAGGGGCACCCCTAGAGACACAAGTTGATCCACGTGATCATATTCTTAGCCGTGTGCGGTGCCCCCTTCCACCATAGTCCTCGATAATATTGTAGCAGTACTTAGGCGAAGCCCTGCGACGGTAGTACATCAAGATCGTCACCACGCCGTCGTGCTGACGGAACTCTTCCCCGACACTTTGCTGGATCGGAATCCGGGGATCGTCATCGAGCTGAACGTGTGCTAGAACTCGGAGGTGCCGTAGTTTCGGTGCTTGATCGGTCGGGCCATGGAGACGTACGACTACATCAACCAAACGCTTCCGTTGTCGATCTACAAGGGTACGTAGATCATACTCTCCCCTCTCGTTGCTATGCATCACCATGATCTTGCGTGCGCATAGGATTTTTTTTTGAAATTACTACGAAACCCAACACAAATGATGATCATCACACTTTTACTTATTTACAACTCAAGAATTACAACTCGATACTTAGGACAAAATATGACTCTATGTGAATGCCTCTGGCGGTGTAACGGGATTGTGATGAATCAAGAGTGACATGTATGAAAAATTAAGCATGGTGGATTTGCCACAAATACGATGTCAACTACATGATTATGCAAGCCAATATGACAATGATGATGCGTGCCATAATAAATGGAACGGTGGAAAGTTGCATGGCAATATATCTCGGAATGGCTATGGAAATGCCATAATAGGTAGGTATGGTGGCTGTTTTGAGGAAGATATAAGGAGGCTTATGTGTGATAGAGCGTATCATATCACGGGGTTGGGATGCACCGGCGAAGTTTGCACCAACTCTCAAGGTGAGAAAGGGCAATGCAAGGTACCAAAGAGGCTAGCAATGATGGAAGGGTGAGAGTGCGTATAATCCATGGACTCAAAATTAGTCATAAAGAACTCACATACTTATTGCAAAAATCTAGAAGTCATCAAAACCAAGCACTACGTGCATGCCCCAAGGGGGATAGATTGGTAGGAAAAGACCATCGTTCATCCCCGACCGCCACTCAAAAGGAAAGTAATCAAAGGACACCTCATGCTTCAAATTTGTCACACAACGTTTACCATACGTGCATGATACGGGACTTGCAAACTTCAACACAAGTATTTCTCAATTTCACAATTACTCAACTAGCACACCTCTAATATTACCACCTTTATATCTGAAAACAACTATCAAGCATCCAACTTCTCTTAGTATTTAAAATTTATAACCAAAGAAAATTACCATGCTGCTCTAAAGGACTCTCAAAATAATATAAGTGAAGCATGAGAGATCAATTATTTCTATAAAACAGAACCACCGCCATGCTCTAAAAGATATAAGCGAAGCACTAGAGCAAAATTATCTCGCTCAAAAGATATAAGTAAAGCACATAGAGTATTCTAATAAATTCCAATTCATGTGTGTCTCTCCAAAAAGGTGCGTACAGCAAGGATGATTGTGGTAAACTAAAAAGCGAAGACTCAAATCATACAAGACGCTCCAAGCAAAACACATATCATGTGGTGAATAAAAATCTAGCTCCAAGTAAAGTTACCGATGGACGAAGACGAAAGAGGGGATGCCTTCCGGGGCATCCCAAGCATAGGATTTTGGTTGTCCTTGGATTTTACCTTGGGGTGCCTTGGGCATCCCCAAGCTTAGGCTCTTGCCTCTCCTTGTTCCGTAATCCATCAAATCTTTACCCAAAACTTGAAAACTTCACAACACAAAACTTAAAAGAAAATCTCATGAGCTCCGTTTGTAAAAGAAAACAAACCACCACTTCAAGGTACTGTAATTAGCTCATTCTTTATTTATGTTGGTGTTAAACCTACTGTATTCCAACTTTTCTATGGTTCATAAACTCTATTACTAGCCATAGATTCACCAAAATAAGCAAACAACACACGAAAAACAGAATTTGTCAAAAACAGAACAGTTTGTAGTAATCTGTAGGTTTAGAATACTAATGAAACCCCACAAATTATAAAATAAATTGCTGGACGTGAGGAATTGATATATTAATCATATGCAAAAAGAATTAACTAAATAGCACTCTCCAGTAAAAAAATGACAGCAAATCTCGTGAGCGCTAAAGTTTCTGTTTTTTACAGCAAGATCTCAAAGACTTTCCCCAAGTCTTCCCAAAGGTTCTAATTGGCACAAACACTAATTAAAAGCATAAAACCACATCTAAACAAAGGATAGATGAATTATTTATTAAATAACAGCAAGTAAAAATATTTGGTTGTCTCCCAACAAGCGCTTTTCTTTAAAGCCTTATAGCTAGGCATAAGATTTCAACGATGCTCACATGAAAGATAATAATTGAAACACAAAGAGAGCATCATGAAACATGTGAAAAACACATCTAAGTCTAACGTAATTCCTATGCATAGGCATCTTATAGGCAAACAAATTATCAAGGCAGGAAAAAACTAGCATATACAAGGAAGCGGAAAGAAACAATAGCAATCTCAACATAACAAGAGGTAGTTTAGTAACATGAAAAATTCTACAACCATATTTTCCTCTCTCATAATAATTACATGTGGGATCATAAGCAAATTCAACAATATATCTATCACAAAACATATTCTTAACAAGATCCACATGTATGCAAAGTTGACACTCTTCCAAAATAGTGGGATTAACATTAACTAAAGTCATGACCTCTCCAAACCCAGTTTTATCAAATATTTCATAAGATTGAACATTCTCCAAATAAGTGGGATATAAAGTTGACACTCTTCCAAACCCACTTTCAATAATATTGCAAACACTATTATCAATCTCATATTTATCATGGGGCTTAAATAAATTTTCAAGTTCATAAGAAGAATCACCCCAATCATGATCATTGCAACAAATAGTAGTCATAGCAAAACTAGCATCCCCAAGCTTGAGGTTTTGCATATCATTAACACAATTGTCAGAGAATTTATGATAACATCATTGCAATCATGATTTTCATCAAAGTAACTATCAAGTATGGGTGCAATAGCAATGATCTCATGTTTAACATAAGGAACTATAGAAAATTCATCTTCATAAATATTGGCATCATGGCCACAAGAATAGAAAGCATCATGTTCATCAAGGATTATTTCTACCAAATCATCGGAATCATAATTATCTATAGATTCATGCATATCATTATTTTCTTCCTAAGCAACAGTCATTCTTTCAACAAATTCTTTGACATAGACATTATGAGCATAGTTTTCATGGAAATATTTAAGTATGTCAAGATTTTCAGATTCGTAGAGAGTAATATCATACTTTTCAATCAAAGAAGCAACTTCATAAGCACCCTTAAAAGCAACAAATTCTTCAATTTGTTCGATATCGTAATAACTATAAACACCCTTTGCTTAAGAAGATAAGATTTCATTATCATTAAACTCACATGGGTAGGGGAGGTGTTTTTTAGGGTTCTTGGAGCAACAAGTCAGATCACAAATTTCACAAAGATTCCAAGCATAACATAGCAATCTGTTTATTTGATCCCATAAGAGTATCCCTTTTTCAGACAAACGGTGACGCACGAAATGAGCATGCTCATCTAAAGATTTTCCATCAACTAGGCTAGTTGGGGTTTCAGCACGAACGCATAAGGATCGAAGATGATCCAAGTAGAACACTTTAAGTGGATCCATAACAATAGATTTTTAGCAAGCAAATAGAAGGCACATGGAAACACAAAGAAAGATACACACGGGAAGAAGGCGAATAAAATGGCAAGGGTGAAGTGGGGGAGAGGAAAACGAGAGGCAAATGGCAAATAATGTAATGCGAGGGATAAGAGTTTGTGATGGGTACTTGGTATGTCTTGACTTGTGTGTAGACTCCCCGACAACGGCGCCAGAAATCCTTCTTGCTACCTCTTGAGCACTGTGTTGGTTTTCCCTTAAAGAGGAAAGGCTGATGCATCAAAGTAGCGTAAGTATTTTCCTAAGTTTTTGAGAACCAAGGTATCAATCCAGTAGTAGGCCACACGCAAGTCCCTCGTACCTACACAAACAAATAAGAACCTTGCAACCAACGCGATAAAGAGGTTGCCAATCCCTTCACGTTCACTTACGAGAGTGAGATCTCATAGAGATGATAAGAAAGTATTTTTGGTATTTTTATGATAAATATTAAGAGTAAAGATTGCAAAATAAAATAGATTGGAAACTTATATGATAAAAGATAGACCTGGGAGGCATAGGTTTCACTAGTGGCTTCTCTCAAGATAGCGAACAAATTACGGTGGGTGAACAAATTACTGTCGAGCAATTGATAGAAAAGAAAATAATTATGTGAATATCTAGGCATGATCATGTATATAGGCATCACGTCCGTGAAAAGTAGACCGACTCCTGCCTGCATCTACTACTATTACTCCACACATCGACCGCTATCCAGCATGCATCTAGAGTATTAAGTTCATAAGAACAGAGTAACGCATTAGGTAAGATGACATGATGTAGAGGGATAAACTCAAGCAATATGATATAAACCCCATCTTTTTATCCTCGATGGCAACAATACAATACGTGTCGTTTCCCTTTCTGTCACTGGGATCGAGCACTGCAAGATTGAACCCAAAGCTAAGCACTTCTCCCATTGCAAGAAAGATCAATCTAGCAGGCCAAACCAAACTAATAATTCAAAGACACTTGCAAAGATAACCAATCATACATAAAAGATTTCAGAGAAGAATCAAATATTGTTCATAGATAGCTTTGATCATAAACCCACAATTCATCGGATCTCGACAAACACACCGCAAAAAGAGTTACATCAAATAGATCTCCAAGAAGATCGAGGAGAACTTTGTATTGAGATCCAAAGAGAGAGAAGAAGCCATCTAGCTTATAACTATGGACCCGAAGGTCTGAAGTAAACTACTCACACATCATCGGAGGGGCCATGGAGTTGATGTAGAGGCCCTTCGTGATCGATGCCCCCTCCGGCGGAGCTCCGGAAAAGGCCCCAAGATGGGATCTCTTGGGTACAGAAGGTTGCGGCGGTGGAAATAGGGTTTCGTGGTGCTCCTGGATGTTTTCAGGATATATGAGTATATATAGGAGGAAGAAGTAGGTCGGTTGAGCCACGAGGGGCCCACGAGGGGGAGGGCGCGCCCCTTGACTCATGGCCTCCTCGGTTGTTTCTTGACGTCCACTCCAAGTCCTTTGTATCACGTTTGTTCCAAAAATCACGTTCCCGAAGGTTTCATTCCGTTTGGACTCCGTTTGATATTCCTTTTCTGCGAAACACCGAAATAGGAAAAAAAAACATCAATTTGCACTAGGCCTTGGGTTAATAGGTTAGTCCCAAAAATAATGTAAAAGTGTATAATAAAGCCCATTAAACATCCAAAACAGAATATATAATAGCATGGAACAATAAAAAATTATAGATACTTTGGAGACGTATCAAGCATCCCCAAGCTTAATTCCTGCTCGTCCTCGAGTAGGTAAGTGATAAAAACATAATTTTTGATGTGGAATGCTTTATAGCATAGTCTTCAATGTAATTTTCTCTATTGTGGCATGAATGTTCAGATCCGAAAGATTCAAGATAAAAGTTTAATGTTGACATAAAAACAATAATACTCCAAGTATGCTAACCAAGCAATTATGTCTTATCAAAATAACATTGTATGTGTTTTGCTTGGAGCGTCTTGTATGACTTGACTCTTTGCTTTTTCGTTTACCACAATCATCCTTGCTGTACACACCTTTTGGGAGATACGCACATGAATCAGAATATATTAGAATACTCTATGTGCTTCACTTATATCTTTTGAGCTAGATAATTTTGCTCTAGTGCTTCACTTATATCTTTTTAGAGCACGGTGGTGGTTTTATTTTATAGAAAGTATTGATCTCTCATGCTTCACTTATATTATTTTGAGAGTCTTTTAGAACATCATGGTAATTTGCTTTGGTTATGAAATTAGTCCTAATATAGTAGACATCCGGGATGGGTATATTAAAAACTTTCATTTAGAGTGCATTAAATGTTATGAGAAGTTTGATTCTCGGTAGTTGTTTTGAGATATAACGGTGGTGATATTAAATTTGTGCTAGTTGAGTGATTATGGAATTGAGAAATACTTGTGTTGAAGTTGGCAAGTCCCGTAGCATGCACATATGGTAAACGTTGTGTGACAAATTTAAAGCATGGGGTGTACTTTGATTGGTTTCCTTATGAGTGGCGGTCGGGGACGAGCGATTGTCTTTTCCTACCAATCTATCCCCTAGGAGCATGCGCGTAGTGCTTGGTTTTGATGACTTGTAGATTTTTGCAATAAGTATATGAGTTCTTTATGACTAATGTTGAGTCCATGGATTGTACGCACTCTCACCCTTCCATCATTGCTAGCCTCTTCGGTACTGTGCATTGCCCTTTCTCACCTCAAGAGTTGGTGCAAACTTCGCCACTGCATCCAAACCCCGTGATATGATACGCTCTATCACAAATAAGCCTCCTTATATCTTTCTTAAAACAACCACCATACCTACCTATTATGGCAATTCCATAGTCATTCTATGATATATTGCCATGCAACTTTCCACCGTTCTGTTTATTATGACACACTCCATCATTGTCATATTGCCTTGCATGATCATGTAATTGGCATCGTATTTGTGGCAAATCCACTTTCATAATTCTTTCATACATGTCACTCTTGATTCGTTTCATATCCCGGTACACCGCCGGAGGCATTCACATAGAGTCATATTTTGTTCTAAGTATCGAGTTGTAATTCTTGAGTTGTAAAGTAAATAAAAGTGTGATGATTTTCATTATTAGAGCATTGTCCCATGTGAGGAAAGTTCTTCAAAAAAAGAGAAAGGCCGTAAAAAAAGAGGCCAAAAATGAGAGAAAAGGAGAGAAGGGGTAATGTTACTATCCTTTTTCCACACATGTGCTTCAAAGTAGCACCATGATCTTCCTGATAGAGAGTCTCTTATGTTGTAACTTTGATATACTAGTGGGAATTTTTCATTATAGAACATGGCTTGTATATTCCAACAATGGGCTTCCTCAAATGTCCTAGGTATTCATGAGAAAGCAAGTTGGATGCACACCCACTTAGTTACTTTTGTTGATCTTTCATATATTCATAGCTCTAGTGCATCCGTTGCATGGCAATCCCTACTCCTTGTGTTGACATCAATTGATGGGCATCTCCATAGCCAGTTGATTAGCCACGTCAATGTGAGACTTTCTCCCTTTTTGTCTTCTCACACAACCTCCATCATCATATTCTATTGCACCCATAGTGCTATATCCATGGCTCGCGCTCATATATTGCGTGAAAGTTGAAAGAGTTTGAAAAGACTAAAGTATGAAACAATTGCTTGGCTTGTCATCGGGGTTGTTGAAAGTGCAACTATCCCTGGGTGGTTTTGGTAATTCCTAACAACATATAACTCATTGAGCTAATGCTACTTAAAGATAAACATTTCAGGAAAGCTCAATGATTGGCATGGCATGGATGAGAAAAATGGATCCCTCAAAATTCTAAGGACAAAGAATTGGCTTAAGCTCAAAGCTCAGGACTCTACATATTTTCATTTTAAGTGATCCAAGATCACATTGAGTCCATAGGAAAAGCCAATACTATTAAGAGGGGATGAGGTGTTGCCTAATGGCTTGCTTGCTCAAAGTGCTTAGTGATATGCTCCAAAGTCCTCAACTACTTTCTCACATCCACATATGTCCCAAACCAAAAGTCAAACTCGGCCCCACCAGAACTTTCTATCCGGCGCCACTGAGTTCAGTTGACAAAGCAACTGCCAGAAACCCTAGTCTTTTTGGTCTCACCGATAGGGATCTCGGTCTCACCGAGATGGGATTGTAATCTCTGCGTTTCCCTTCATAATGTTTCGGTCAAACCGAGATGAGCGATATGTCCCACCGAGATTGCAATGCAAACTCTCTATTTCCCTTTCGTAACATTTCGGTCAAACCGAGATGAGCGATCGGTCCCACTGAGTTTGCCTAACCAACTCTCTGTTAGTCCATTACCAAAATCGGTCTCACCGAGTTTGTGTAATAGGTCTCACCGAGATTATGTTATGCCCTAAACCTAACAAAATTGGTCCCACCGAGATGATATGTCGGTCCCACCGAAATTCCTAGCGTTCACATTTTGAACTAAATCAGTCTGACCGAGTTTCATGATTCGGTCCCAGTGAGTTTGGTGATTTGTGTGTAACGGTTAGATTTTTTGTGGGGGCTATTTATACCCCTCCACCCACTCTTCATTCATGGAGAGAGCCATCAGAACATGCCTACACTTCCAACATACATTTTCTGAGAGAACCACCTACACTTGTGTCGAGGTCAAGATATTCCACTCCAACCACATAAATCTTGATCTCTAGCCTTCCCCAAGTCGCTTTCCACTCAAATCATCTTTCCAGCAAATCCAAATCCTATGAGAGAGAGTTGAGTGTTGGGGAGACTATCATTTGAAGCACAAGAGCAAGGAGCTCATCATCAACACACCATTTGTTACCTCTTGGAGAGTGGTGTCTCCTAGATTGGCTAGGTGTCACTTGGGAGCCTCCGTCAAGATTGTGGAGTTGAACCAAGGAGTTTGTAAGGGCAAGGAGATCGCCTACTTCGTGAAGATCTACTCGAGTGAGGCAAGTCCTTCATGGGCGACGGCTATGGTGGGATAGACAAGGTTGCTTCTTTGTGGACCCTTTGTGGGTGGAGCCCTCCGTGGACTCGCGCAACTGTTACCCTTCGTGGGTTGAAGTCTCCATCAACGTGGATGTACGATAGCACCACCTATCGGAACCACGCCAAAAATCTCCGTGTCTCCAATTGCGTCTGCACACTCCAAACTCCTTGCTTTACCTTCATATGCAATTGTTTTACTTTCCGCTGCTTTACTCTTAGAATTTCATGTGTAGGTTGATTGCTTGACTTGTGCCAAGTTGCTAAAATCTACCTAGAACTAAAATTTGGAAAAGGCTAGATTTTTATTTGGTCAAGTAGTCTAATCACCCCCCTCCCTCTAGACATACTTTCGATCCTACTAGTGGTATCAGAGCTTTGGCCTCCATTTGCTTTGATTTCCATAGCTTTTGGTGGTCATAGCCTTGGTTCCACAACCTAGGAGAGTATGGCGTCTAGCGAGGGAAATTACCACCGTAGAGGTCCTTACTTTGATGGTACAAATTTTGCTAGTTGGAAGCATAAGATGAAAATGCATATTCTTGGACATAACCCCGCCGTTTGGGCTATTGTGTTTATTGGCTTGCAAGGTGAATTCTTCGATGGGAGAGAACCAAACCGTGAAGCTACCACGCAAGAGTTGAAGATGCTACAATACAATGCTCAAGCTTGTGATATTCCCTTCAACGGATTATGCCCCGAAGAATTCAACAAAATCAGTCGTCTTGAGAATGCAAAGGAAATTTGGGATACTTTGATTGATATGCACGAAGGTACCGAATATGTCAAGGAATCCACATTGGATGTGCTTCAATGTCAGCTTGACAAGTTTAAACTGAAGGATGATGAAGGTGTCGCTGAAATGTACTCTAGGCTTGCTCTCATCACAAATGAGATTGCCAGCTTAGAAAGTGAAAAGATGACCGATAGATTCATCACCAAGAAGATCCTAAGAGCCTTGGGTGGAAAATATGATACTGTGTGCACATTGATCCAAATGATGCCCAATTACAAAGATCTCAAGCCCACGAAAGTTATTGGAAGAATTGTTGCTCATGAGATGTCACTCAAGGATAGGTAAGAGCTTCACAACAAGTCAAGTGGTGCTTACAAAGTCTCATGTGATGCTCCCACATCATCAAGTGAGAAGCAAACCTTCAATGAAGAATTGAGTCTAATGGTGAAGAACTTCAACAAGTTCTACAAGATTAGAAGCAAGGAAAGAAGTTCCAAGTCAAGGTCCTACAATGACAAAAGATCTTCTAGTCGTGAGCGTAATTGCTACAATTGTGGAAGACCAGGACACTACTACAATGAATGTACGGCCCCCTACAAAAGAAGAGAAGATCTCCCAAAAGAAGGAGTAGAAGAGAAGAATCACCATCAAGAGAGAGGAGTAGAGATGAACGTTATGAACGAAGACCCTCTCGGAGAATCAAGGACTCGGAAAGGAAGGACAAGTCAACAAGGAGCTACACAAAAAGAAGACATCAAGCTCATGTTGGTGAATGGGTATCTGGTTCCGACTCCGACAATCACTCTGAAAGAAGTTATCACTCCGACTCCGAATATACTCAAGATGAAGGTGTTTTCGAACTAGCACTTGTGACAACCAACTCCTACGACATATTTGACTTACCAAATGAAGGAATTGGGAGATGCTTCATGGCTAAAGGTCCAAAGGTAACACACCCCGAATATGTTGATTTCAATAGTGATGAAGATGATTTGCTAGGAGATGATGATTTACTTGTTGACAACTCTAGTTATGAAAACTATGATGAGCTTGCTATTAATCATGATAATCAAGATAAAATGAATGACGATGATAAGAAGGAGATTGAGCGTCTAACTAAAGAACTAAACACTCTTAAGTTAGCTCATGAAACTACCTTGGAAGATCATCGAGAACTTTTAAAGACTCATGATAAGCTACGCTTTGAAAAGCTCAACCTTGAGCAAGAACATGAGTTTTTAAAGGCAATCAATGATGATCTTTGCAACAAAAGTTCTTCTTACATTGCCAAGCGTTTACTATTGTCTACTTAGATGCCACAAGTCAAATCTAGTAACAAGAACAAGAAAGATTCTTCATCTAGTAGTAACAACAATCATGCTAAATCCAATGTTCTTGCTTCTAGTAGCTCTCTTGATCCCACTAATGATTCTCTTAGCCAAGTTACACTTGAGCAAGAAAATATCTTATTGAAGGGAATAATAGAGAAAGGTGTTTACAAGAGCCTTGCCGGAAGTAAGCAATTTGAGGAAATTGTACGCAAGCAAGGAAGACACCGGAAGAATCAAGGTGTTGGTTTTGAAAGTTCAATGTCAATGGAGTTGAGTGGGAAGAAGATCAATACCCCAAGACGAAGTTTGTTCCTCGACAAGAGAAGTATGATCCTACTTCTTTCAAAGGAACACAATCTCAAGATGATCTTCCCCCACAAGACCACCAGCAAAAAGGCAAGGACAAGCTTCAAGAGGAGATTGATGCATTCGAGGAAGCACCCAAGGCCTTGGTCAAATGGATTCCCAAGACTACATCAAGTTCTACTTAAAGTACGACTACAACTCCAAGCATTCCCATCATAATGGTGTGGATCTCGAAGAACAAGAACTAGAGAGTTCTTGAGGGTGACTCCGCCAACCTACTTCACTCTTATCATTTTGGCAAGGACAAGTGCAAACAACTTTCATGTCTTTCACTAGTTCAAGGAGTCACAAACCCTCTTGTTGGTAAGACAAGGGACAAGGTAACCTAATGCTTCCATGGACATCATCTTGTGTACACATCACTCTTTGTCTATGGACAACCTTGTTTGTTCCTTGTGGGACTAACCCATGTAGGTATTGAAAGTGCAACTCACTCCAAAGGATTGCTCCGAATGATCTACATCAACATTGAGCATCCACATCTTCAACACCTACATGAAGTCATCATCGACAAAACCCAAGGTTAGTTGATCCCTCTTAGGGGGGATATCACATCTAAGGGGAGCTTTACTCTAATCAATTGAGTTAAAGCAACTCTAATGGTGTGAGTACAACAATGCTCTATGTAAAAGTGGTAACCCCACTTGTGCTTAAACGATGAGTATGACCTATGATCAAATGTTCTCATTTGACTCCTAAGTCAATATACTCATATATAAATGACCTAGTCATCGCCAATTGCTTGATAGATGCTAGAGTGTCTGTGCATGCTTCGTCACATATTTCATTTGCCATTTTAATTGTGTGAACATGTTGAATGCATATTTTTCTCATTCGAGGACATCCATTTGTTGCTTTGATTGCTTGGTTTTTTCTCTTTTGCCAAATGGATGGACAAGAATGCCTAAGAACTCCCTCTAGCTATCTATGCTTTTCTCGTCTCAAAATTTATTCATGCTACATGACAAAGTTTGATCAAGTCAGATTCGAACCACTCTGTGTGAGGAGCACTCGAAGTTCCCGGTTCGTCATAGACTTAAACTTCCAAAACCTCTTTGTGCATTTTGGTCTGACCGATTCATCCTTTTCGGTCCTATCGAGATCACTTAGTTGATCTAGGTTTTCAATCTCGGTGCAACCGATTAGAACCTTTTGGTCACACCGAGTTGCAGTAACTGCCTGCATTTTTGCATCTCGGTGCCACCAAGTTGTTCCACTCGGTCACACCGACAGGTTCAGGTTATATATACTGACGGGCCAAATTTTGGAAAATTTTCCGAAACCCTTCGCCCACGCATAACCTACTCTACCTCTTCGGGTCTCCGGATCATCTTCTCGCCGCCAGCGACCTCCCGCCGCTGGTCTCTGCCGCCATCAATGGCAATCTGCTCTACCGTTGCCGCCGTAGTGAACACTCGCCGCATTAAGAAGTGTTCGATCCCTTGTGCTGTCTTTTTCACTCTGGTTCCTAGCACAAGGACAATGCCATGTTTCTTGCCACGATTGAGATTCATCCATCCAGGTAAAACTTCCTTAGGTCTAGATTGATTCGAAAATTTTAGGGTTAGCTCTCTGCAGAACTCATCTCGAACCGACCGAACTGTAGAAATCGGTCTCACCGATTCGGCCTTGGCCATTGCACATGCGCTCTTCGGTCTGACCGAAATGCGCAAATCATTGTGACCAAGTTCAAGATTCTGTGAAACCCTAGCAATCTCGGTGCCATCAAAGTGTGACTCGGCCCTACCGAGTTCACTAGTTTAGGTTCCAAGTGTTGCTTTGGTATCACCGAGTTTGTCAATTCGGTAGCTCCGAGATCACTTCTGTAGAGAACTAAAACTAATCTTTTTGACTCAGTTGTTTTGCAAAACTCATGTACTTTGTGATGCTCATCTAGTCTACCTCATCTACAACCTATTCACAGGGTCTACTGATAGTTTGCCTACAAGATGTCTGATCAAAGTGACAACCAGAACAAATCTGAAGAACAGGTCCAGATGAGTGAGGGCACTAGTCCCTCCAGCTCTTCTGATGATGGAAGTAGAAGCACTCCAAGCAACTTACCTGAGGTAGCAACCAGATCCAGGAAAAAGAAAACCTCGGAATGGAGGATGAGGATTATGTGGCCATTGAGGATGAGGCCACTTCAAGGAAAAAGATGCTGAAAAAGGAGTATGGCTCAGCTGCCACAGTTAAGCCAGGGATGCATAAGAAGGCACCAGCAAAGAGAGTTCCTATGTCTAAGGCCAGAGCATCCACTGCTGAAACCTCCAAGCCAACTGAAGAGGCAGTTGAAGAAGGGAAGGAAAGGAAGGAAAGGGTCAAGAAGACCACTACGAGAGTGCTTGGCAGATCATCAATAATGAGAGGCTCAGATGAAGAGGAAGAGGATGCTGCACCAGCACCCAAAGCACAAAAGCTCATGGGAGATGCAATTAGATTAGGGGCTACTCCATCTAAAACCAAAGCTGCTCCCAAGGCTACTGCTCTAGCTCAGAAGCCTAAACCCAAGAGAAGCACTAGAAACATTCCTGCTGAGGAGAAAAACAAAGCCCCAGTGCCTGAAGCTGCTGAAGAAGAAGAAGATGACTTAGTTGTGTTGAGGAAGCTGAAGCCCAAAATCCCTGACCACAATGATACACACCCTGTGGCAGTAAACATGAAAATCATGAAGGATGCAGGACTGAGGTTATGGAGACAGTCTGATGCATATGCTGTCAGGAGGAGGACTGCTGTGGACTACAGGTTTCACACCAAGGAACAACAAGACTTTTATGAGACAATCCTGCTTGACAAGAAGCCCATTGTGTGTGACATGAGATGGGTTGACTGGGAGTACATCAAGGAGAATGAAGATCGCTATCCAGGTGTATATGACAGCTTCAAGGCATGTGGAGTTGATACCTTTGTGGCCCAGAAGCTCACCAAGTGGACCGATGAGCTTATCATACAGTTTTACTCCACTGCCCACTTCTACCCAGATGGAAAGATCATTTGAATGTCCGAAGGTACAAGGTACCAATATTCTATTGATGAATGGGCTAAGCTGATTAATGCCCCTACAGAGCATGAAGATGACTTGGATGTTTATGCTGAGAAGAAGAAAGACCACAACACAATGGCCAACATGTACAGAGAGATCCCAGATGATGCTTTAGAGACTCATAAGTTTGGATCTGTCCACTTCTTGTTGTCTGGTCTGCCTACCATCAATTGGATCCTCACACACACATGCTACCCAAGTCAGGTGATCACAAGATGATCAGAGGACATGCCATCAACTTGCTACATTTGTTTGATGTGCCTCAAAAATTCAAAGTCACGAGTCTGATTCTGGAGATAATCAAAAGGACAGCAGCTGATCAGAAGAGGAGTTGTGGGTATGCCCCACAAATTCAGGAGCTCATCAACTCAAAGATGGGCACAGGCAAATATCTTTTGGATAAGGAGCACCTGCCCATCTACCCTGAATTTGAAGACAACACTTTTGTCATGGATGAAAATGAACCATCTTCAGCTCAAGCACATGAGAAGAGAGAAAAAGTAAGGGCAGAGAAAGTTGCAAAGATGCCAAGTGTTGAGAAGGCATCTCAGGTTTTCTAGAAGACCAAGCAAGATCAGCTTGGATATCTGATCCAATCCACCTTGAGGATTGAGAAGGGCTTGGCCACCCTGACTCAAAACCAGGAGAGCTTGGAGAGGATCGTTGAGCAGAAATTCTATGATCTTGATGTCAAAGTAACTGAGATTTAGTCAACAGTTGAGCAGCTTCAGGAGGAAGTGGAGGAGAAGAAGGGCAAGTCAACTACAGATGCTTTCGCTAGAGTGCGCTGAAGCCAGAGGTCTGCTGCAGTACCAGTCACAGATACTTGAGCTTCAGTGTCAGCACCAGCAGCCAGAGCTCCAGTGCCACCACCAGAAGGCACTCCATCAGCTCCAACTACTTCATCGGAAGCCTTCGTCCTTGGAGTTCTCTCTACACCACCTCCCGAAGATCAAGCCTGAGAGTCGTTTAGCACTATGCATTTTTAAACTTTATGGTAACTTGTTGCCAAAGGGGGAGAAACATGTATAGATCATAGGCTTCGAGAGAGAGTGTTGTTCTTTTCTTATCTCTCTTGCTATTTTGGTTGAACTTCTTTGTTGAGTGCTTGTGTGAGATACTTTATGTCCTTGTGAGATACTTGTTGATCATGTGTTCGATCATATGCTACCCTTAATGCTTGTTGGATGATATCATCTCTTATATCCTTATATGATCATTCACTAGCTTGGTGATGAGTGCATGCTTTCAATCTCTATCATTTTGAGCGCTCCACCAAGATGTATGTGACATGGAATAGTAACCCATGATCTTAATCGATTGTGCATTTGCATTCAAAAGAAAATTTTAAATAATGCACAAATTTAGGGGGAGCTCTTGCTTATCACATACTTCTCAAAGCCACGATGTTTTTTTAATCTTATTTATCATTTGTCGAAGCTTTGATCTATATGTTGTCATCAATTACCAGAAAAGGGGAGATTGATAGTGCAACTATCCCTGGGTGGTTTTGGTAATTCCTAAAAACATATAACTCATTGAGCTAATGCTACTTAAAGATAAACATTTCAGGAAAGCTCAATGATTGGCATGGCATGGATGAGAAAAGTGGATCCCTAAAAATTCTAAGGACAAATAATTGGCTCAAGCTCAAAGCTCAGGACTCTACATCTTTTCATTTTAAGTGATCCAAGATCACATTGAGTCCATAGGAAAAGCCAATACTATTAAGAGGGGATGAGGTGTTGCCTAATGGCTTGCTTGCTCAAAGTGCTTAGTGATATGCTCCAAAGTCCTCAACTACTTTCTCACATCCACATATGTCCCAAACCAAAAGTCAAACTCGGCCCCACCGAAACTTTCTATCTGGCACCACCGAGTTCAGTTGACATAGCCACTACCAGAAACCCTAGTATTTTCGGTCTCACCGAGATGGGTTTGTAATCTCTCTGTTTCCCTCCGTAACTTTTGGTCAAACCGAGATGAGCGAGCGGTCCCACCGAGATTGCAATGCAAACTCTCTATTTCCCTTTCGTAACATTTCGGTCAAACTGAGATGACCGATCGGTCCCACCGAGTTTGCTTGACCAACTCTCTTTTAGTCCATTACCAAAATCGGTCTCATTGAGTTTGTGTAATCGGTCTCACCGAGATTACGTTATGCCCTAACCCTAACAAAATCGGTCCCACCGAGTTGACATGTCAGTCCTACCGAAATTCCTAACATTCACATTTTGAACTAAATCGGTCTGACCGAGTTTCATGATTCGGTCCCACCGAGTTTGGTGATTTGTGTGTAACGGTTAGATTTTGTGTGGAGGCTATTTATACCCCTCCACCCACTCTTCATTCGTGGAGAGAGCCATCAGAACATGCCTACACTTCCAACATACATTTTCTGAGAGAACCACCTACACTTGTGTTGAGGTCAAGATATTCCACTCCAACCACATAAATCTTGATCTCTAGCCTTCCCCAAGTTGCTTTCCACTCAAATCATCTTTCCACCAAATCCAAATCCTGTGAGAGAGAGTTGAGTGTTGGGGAGACTATGATTTGTAGCACAAGAGCAAAGAGTTCATCATCAACACACCATTTGTTATGTAACATCCCAAATTTTCAATTTGGAATGTTATACATTAGATCATCATGCATATCATATTTTATTTTGCTTTTGGTTTTGATCCTAGAAAATCCTAAGCAACTCAAGGACCCACGGAGAGAGTTGGGGATTTCGTTATTTAGATATTTGAGTTTTCTCAAATTTTGTAAACAGGATCGTTTGATTTTATTTATTTTATCATCAGTTATTTCTATTACAAAAATATGAGAGGGGGAATAAAATGACTTTCCCAAAATATAGAAATATTGAGGATTTAATAAAAAATCAAATAAGATTTATTTCGGAGTTTTTCGGTATTTTTATTTGAATTTAGGAAAAATGCGCGTTTTTCAAAATTGCATTTAGGGCCCAGATAAATGTTCACTTTATCGGGCTTGATTTGAGAAACCCGGGAAATTTATTTCAGGTTTTTTGGAGTCCGTTTAGTATTTCTTTTTAATTTTTTTCCGAGCGTAATTATTAAAAAAAAGGAACCGACCTTGGGCCGTACTCGGCCAGGACTCCGCCTGGCCGAGGCCTTTATAAGGCGCCGCCCCGGGGCCCAAGAGCCCAGCTGCCCCAGCCCCAAACCCTAGCCGCCGCCAGCCGCCGCCGCCGCCTCACCGCCGATCCGCCGGAGCCGCGCGTCGCCCGAGGTTCGCCGCCCTCGAAATCCGTGTCGTTTTTTTTAAAAAAATCCGTTCGTCGTTTTTCTTTTTCGTCGGATTTTCCGCGGTTATTTTCTGATCGCGATCTCTGATCCGATTTTCGTTTTAGTATAACTTTTCGCTCGTTTATCGGAATCAGGCGATTCAAGCGCTTGGAGTTTCGTCTCGAAACCCTCCGAATAATCAACTTAAACATGTTTTTGCTACTGTAAAAAATTGCCCTAGATCCAGATTACTAGAACGAAGTTGTTTTCTTTCGCCGTTAGATTTCTTTTGCTTCGTTCGATTTGATTCTTTTTGCAAACCAGGGTTCTTAAGTTGAACTTTCTGGTTAGATCTTCTATTTGAGTTTTACCTGTGCATTAGATGAGTACTTATTGTATGCTTGTTTGTTTGTCTGCGATAGAATACCCGGAGTGCGCCGCCTGTTACTTTGAATCTCTAGGTTTCGCGGATCATCAGCAAGGCAAGTAACACTTTGATCATACCCTTTTCTACAACCCAGTTTTATTGCATTAGATCCATCCTCACACATTGCATGATTAGGATCTAATTAAATTGTGGGATGGGAAGTAGATGAGGTAGTACCTATTACCTGTTTATTATCAAACCTTTGGGAGTTACCTCTGCGTTTGCTTCATGCCATGCTATGCTAGTAGACGTGGATTGGGTGAGTGATATCCATGACAGATGTGAGATTGTTAATTAATGGTTTATCTAAGGTGGCAACCTAAACACACATCTGGGTGGATTGAGGCACCTGGGTACTCCAGGACTTGCCTGTTTTTCTTTTGGACCGCCACCCAGGCTCAAAGGGATCATGAGATTATTCATACTAGAAACTTCCGTGTGCAACCACAAGCTATTATGGGCTCTAGCATAGTTGACTAAGTTGTGCGAACTCTTACAGTGGTAGACTAGCAGATGTAGGGGATGTAGGTGGTACGGTCTACCCGATCGTAAGGTGCTAGCGCTTCTGAAAGACTATGTCTCGGTCATCCGTCTTCTCAAACACCATGTAGTGCGAGAAAACAAACGGAGGCGATCGAGTCTTGTGGGGAAAAGTGCGCAAACCTCTGCAGAGTGTATAAACTAATCATGATTAGCCGTGTCCCCGGTTATGGACATCTTGAGTATCTAGTACCTGGATTATCAAGTGAATCTCAACATGTTACTCTAAAGTAAATTTTGGTGGGGTTTAATGATGTTACTTTAATTGGGATTGAGAATGCTGTCAACCATTCTCAATGTTTAACAACCACCATGATAGTAATTAAATTTATTCCTTTGAAGTAGGGAAAAATTGTCTTTACGCAAAAATGTAACCATAGAGCTTTCCACCAGCCAAATATGCATGTAGTATAGTTGTTTCATTCCATTACTCTCTATGTGTTACCTTGCCAGCATATTCCATGTGCTGACCCGTTTTCGGGCTGCAACGTTAATGTTGCAGACTTTTCAGACGATGATTAAGGCGTTTTAGGTCGTGGTTCTATACTCAGTGATGCCGTTGGAGTTGATGGACTCACTTATCTTCCAAGCCTTCCGCTGTTATCGTTATTAGATGGCCTTAAGCCATATTTATTGTAATAAGTTCTCTTTTGAGACACTCGATGTAAAAAGTGTGTGATTGCTACTCTGCTATAAATCCTTCGAGTACTGTGTGGTGTCAGCATTACTGATCCAGGGATGACACTGGAGCACAGAGATCAGACTGTTTGAGGTCTGGTCGCTACAGAGATGGTATCAGAGCACACGCTGACTGTAGGACACGACCACTAAGCTAAAGACCTAGATCACTACTCACTCTCTTCTCTTCTGACTTCTCATCTTTTCTACTCTTTAGGATGGCGGATGCAAGGAACAAGTTCACACAACCAGATGAAGATACACCCTTTGGACGCCACTTGAAGGAAGTCACTAGATACCTGAACATAGGAATACCAAGCTTCACGGGAACCTACAATGCCACTTTACCTGAAGAAGAGCGCTGGATGATTCAAGTTCAAATTCCAGGAAGGACGTTCATGCCAGTCACTGAGCCCATAGAGTTTTCTTTTGATGCACCAACTTGGAGTCTAGGAAAGAGTATGGTAGCTCACATTGCCATGGGACGCATTGGAGAAGTATACCGCAAGGATCTCAAGGATACTATCTACCAGATTTGTGGGCGCCGAGATGAACACTGGGAGATGATCAACACCAGGAAAGATAGATCAATTGCAGCTTTTATTCAGGAGTTAAATCAGCACATTCGACGACAGGAGAATAAGATGTGCGCCGACATGATAGATCTGAAGAAGGCTAAGACTAGAATCAAGGAACTGGAGGAAGAACTCAAGGCTACACGTGAAGATTATGAAGAAGAAATTGAAGTATTGGTGGAGAAGAATGACGATATGATCAAGAAGATTGGCATATTTATGGGAGGCCCGACACCAGTAGATGAAGACGGAGAACCCAAGGAGATTAGCCCGGAAGACTACATCATCATCGACGGCACCGACTCAGAAGCAGATAGTAGCGATAAGGACTATGTTGATGAAGCAGGAGCAGATATCATGGAGTCTACAACCGTAGAATATTTCTAGTAGACCACCTCATCAGTAGTAGTAGTCCACCATGTAAATATAGTAGTCCGAGCACTCTTGCGATATCTAGATCGATTGTATGCCTTTGTTTGATTGAATGAAGTGAATTGTTTGCTTTTGCCTCATGTGCATATGGGTAGTGTTTTCTCTTTAGACCCCCTCTATTCTTATATCTCATCTTTTCTAAACCCTCAGATGCCTCCGAGACGTGACCCCGGATTTGCCTTTCCGCCGGAGCTCACCCAGTTGATCCAGCAGCAGAACACCTTGATGCAGTTGCTAGTTCAGAATCAGAATCAGGGGAACAACAGCAACAACCCACCACCACCACCACCTGTTGACCACTTAGCCCGTTTTCTTCGGCTGAATCCGCCGGTGTTTTCCAGTAGCACCGAGCCGATAGTAGCAGATGATTGGCTCCGCAAGACAGCTAGGGAGTTGACCACGGCAGGATGCACAGATGCGGAGAAGGTGAAGTTTGCCGCACATCAGTTAGAAGGACCCGCAGCATCCTGGTGGGAGAATTTCACAGCCACCTTCCCAATCGACACTGTCACATGGGACCAGTTTCAGCAGGCTTTTTGTACTGCCCATGTTTCAGCAGGAGCAATGGCCATGAAGAAGTGTGAGTTTTGTAACTTGCGCCAAGGAGGAGGGACAGTTGGCCAGTATGTGGAGGAGTTTAGTAAGCTAGCATGTTATGCCCCAGATGACGTTGCTACGGATGCAGCTAAGCAGGAGAAATTCCTGGAAGGACTGAATGATGAGTTGAGTATGCAGTTGATGGTAGCCACCTTCAACAACTACCAGGAGTTGGTAGACCGTGCTCTTATGATTGAAGGGAAGCAGCAGCAAATTGAGAACCGCAAGAGGAAGTATGGACAAGGAAAGTATAATTCAGGAGCTCAGCAGAAGCCACGTTTTACCCCTAGACCGGGAGGAAATTTTCAGCATACCCATGGAGTAGGTAGCTCGCACAATCACAATGGCACCAAGAATGGTAATGGGAATGGAGGAAGCAATGGCCAGAACCGCAGCACCCCATCAACCCCAGCCAAGAGAGATCTGAGTCAAGTCACCTGTTTCAAGTGTTCCAAGACCGGACATTATGCCAATGAATGTCCTGAAGGCCAAAACGGCAATGGAAGCTCTGGAAAGAAGCCGAACCCTTTCAACAGGGAACAGGTGAACCACGTTAATGTGGAGGAGGTTGAAACTCAGCCCGATGCAGTAATAGGTAAGTTTTTGGTTAAGTCATTTACTACACTCGTTCTTTTGATACTGGTGCATCGCATTCATACATCTCAAGGGGATTTGTGGATAAGTATAACCTACCAACCCAAGCCCTTAGGTCACCCATGTTAGTAACCTCGCCAGGAGCAGAGTATGTGGCTAGTCTATGGTGTGATCGGTTACCATTAAGGATTGGTAACTATGTTTTTCCCTCAGACCTAGTAGTATTGGAATCTCAAGGATTGGATGTGATATTAGGCATGGATTGGTTATCAAAGTATGAATGGAATATTGAGTGTGCTAGTAAGACAATTTTGCTCACAACGCCAGAAGGAAGAAGGATCAAGTATGTATCCCGACATGCGCCAAACAGGACACAAGTAAATTCCTTAACAGGAGTTGTGCAGGAGGAAGTACCAGTGGTAAGGGATTTCCCTGATGTATTTCCAGAAGAGTTGCCAGGCATGCCACCAGATAGAGATATTGTGTTTTTAATTGAGCTTTTGCCAGGCACTGGGCCAATATCAAAGAGACCATATAGGATGCCAGCAAGGGATTTGGTGGAAATTAAGAAGCAGATTAAGGAGTTACTGGATAAGGGATATATTCGCCCAAGTTCTTCACCTTGGGGATCACGAGTACTTCTAGTGGAAAAGAAGGATGGATCGTTAAGGATGGTTGTTGATTATCGAGGATTGAACAAAGTAACGATCAAGAACAAGTACCCACTACCAATGATCAACGATCTGTTTGATCGATTGCAAGGCGCTAAAGTATTTTCCAAGATCGATTTGCGATCAGGATACCACCAGTTGAAGATTCGAGAACAGGATATTCTGAAGACAGCTTTTACCACCAGGTATGGGCTGTATGAGTATACCGTTATGTCATTTGGTCTGACTAACGCGCCTGCCTATTTTATGAACATGATGAACAAAGTGTTTATGGAGTTTTTGGATAAGTTCGTCGTAGTGTTCTTTGATGATATCCTGGTATATTTGAAGAATGAAGAGGAGCATAAGGAGCATTTGCGTTTGGTACTTGGAAAGCTCAGAGAACACCAATTATATGCCAAGTTCAGCAAATGTGAGTTTTGGTTGAAGGAAGTAGGATTCCTCGGACACGTTATATCCGGAGAAGGTATAGCAGTAGATCCCGCTAAAGTTGAAACCGTGACCAAGTGGGAAGCCCCAACAACAGTTGGAGAGATCCGGAGTTTTCTTGGACTCGCAGGATACTACCGGAGGTTTATTGAGAATTTCTCAAAGATTGCGAAGCCTATGATGGAGTTGTTGAAGAAGGATACTAAGTTCAAATGGACTGAGGAGTGTGAGGCAAGTTTTCAGGAATTGAAGAACCGTTTGGTTACCTCATCAGTGTTGATTTTGCCAGATCAAACCAAGGATTATGAGGTGTATTGCGACGCTTCACGTCGAGGACTTGGAGCAGTGCTTATGCAGGAAGGGAGAGTTGTTTCGTATGCTTCACGACAACTGAAGCCTCACGAATTGAATTATGCCACGCATGATTTGGAGTTAGCAGCCGTAGTGCATGCCTTGAAGACATGGAGACATTTCCTCATTGGAAACCATTGTGAGGTGTACACGGATCACAAGAGTTTGAAGTACATTTTCACGCAGAAGGAGTTGAACCTCAGACAAAGGAGATGGTTGGAGCTCATCAAGGATTATGATATGAGATTGCATTATCATCCCGGGAAGGCTAATGTAGTAGCTGATGCATTAAGCCGCAAGAGCCATGTCAATACGTTAATGACGGGAGAAATACCCAAGGAGTTAGCAGAAAATTTTCGTGAACTATGTGTGGAAATAGTTCCGAGAGGCTATGTAGCAACACTAGAGATTCAGTCAACTTTGATGGATAGAATCAGAGAAGCTCATAAAACTGACAAAGAGATTGCCGCTATAAAGGAGAAACTGAGCAAAGGAAAAGCTAAAGGATTTCGTGAGGATGAACACGACACCTTATGGTTTGAAGACCGTGTTTATGTACCCAATGACCCGGAGATCAGAAAGTTGATTCTGCAAGAGGCACACGATTCACCGTATTCGATTCACCCAGGAAATACCAAGATGTATTTGGATTTGAAGGATATTTTCTGGTGGACCGGAATGAAGAAGGATATTGCGGAGTATGTAGGAGTTTGTGACGTATGTCACAGAGTAAAGGCAGAGCATCAGAAGCCAGCAGGATTGTTGCAACCATTGTCGATACCCGAATGGAAGTGGGATAAGCTAGGCATGGATTTTATCACGGGATTACCAAGGACTCGTTCAGGCTATGACTCGATTTGGGGTCGTAGTTGATCGATTGACAAAGGTAGCTCATTTCATCCCAGTAAAGACCACTTACACCAGTGCTAAGTTGGCAAAGATATACATGACCAGGATCGTATGTCTGCATGGAGTTCCGAAGAGCATCATATCAGATAGAGGAACCCAGTTTACCTCAAAGTTCTGGAAGCAGTTGCATGAGACTTTGGGTACTAGGCTAGAATTTAGTACAGCTTTTCAACCATAGACAGATGGACAGACCGAGAGAGTCAATCAGATTTTGGAGGATATGCTGAGAGCTTGTGCGGTAGATTATGGATCTAGTTGGGACGATAATTTGCCATATGCAGAGTTCTCTTACAATAATAGCTATCAGACCAGTTTGAAGATGGCACCTTTCGAAGCTCTGTACGGAAGGAGGTGCAGGACACCGTTGTCATGGGACGAAGTTGGAGACCGCCAGTTGTTTGGACCAGATCTGATTAAAGAGTCTGAACAGAAGGTGAAGTTGATTCGCGATAGGCTCAAGGTAGCCCAGTCCAGGAAGAAGAGCTACGCAGATTCTAAACGCAAGGAGACAGTTTACGAAGTCGGAGACAGAGCTTATCTTCGAGTATCCCCACTTCGAGGGATTAAGCGCTTTGGAGTTAAGGGGAAGTTAGCGCCATGATTTGTAGGGCCATATCGAGTTTTGGAGCGTATGGGAGAGGTGGCCTACAAGTTGGAATTGCCAGAAGGATTGACAGGAGTTCATGATGTGTTCCACGTTTCTCAGTTGAAGAAGTGTCACGCGGAGATAGCTGACATACCTTTGAGAGACACATTGCCATTAGAAGCAATTCAGTTGGATAACAATTTGACCTATGAGGAGAAACCAGTCAAGATTCTCGAGTTTGCCAGCCGAGTCACTCGCAGCAAGGTTATCAAGTTTTGCAAAGTTCAGTGGAGCCACCACACGGAGGATGATGCCACCTGGGAGCGAGAGAAAGATTTGCTCAAGGACCACCCTCACCTATTTTCTAGCCAACCCGAATCTCGAGGGCGAGATTCATCTTAAGGGGGGTAGGTTTGTAACATCCCAAATTTTCAATTTGGAATGTTATACATTAGATCATCATGCATATCATATTTTATTTTGCTTTTGGTTTTGATCCTAGAAAATCCTAAGCAACTCAAGGACCCACGGAGAGAGTTGGGGATTTCATTATTTACATATTTGAGTTTTCTCAAATTTTGTAAACAGGATCGTTTGATTTTATTTATTTTATCATCAATTATTTCTATTACAAAAATATGAGAGAGGGAATAAAATGACTTTCCCAAAATATAGAAATATTGAGGATTTAATAAAAAATCAAATAAGATTTATTTCGGAGTTTTTCGGTATTTTTATTTGAATTTAGGAAAAATGCGCGTTTTTCAAAATTGCATTTAGGGCCCAGATAAATGTTCACTTTATCGGTCTTGATTTTAGAAACCCGGGAAAATTTATTTCAGGTTTTTTGGAGCCTGTTTAGTATTTCTTTTTATTTTTTTCCGAGCGTAATTATTTAAAAAAAATGGAACCGACCTTGGGCCGTACTCGGCCAGGACTCCGCCTGGCCGAGGCCTTTATAAGGCGCCGCCCCGGGGCCCAAGAGCCCAGCCGCCCCAGCCCCAAACCCTAGCCGCCACCGCCAGCCGCCGCCCCGCCGCCAGCCGCCGCCGCCGCCTCGCCGCCGATCCGCCGGAGCCGCGCGTCGCCCGAGGTTCGCCGCCCTCGAAATCCGTCCCGTTTTTTTAAAAAAAAATTCCGTTCGTCGTTTTTCTTTTTCGTCGGATTTTCTGCGGTTATTTTCTGATCGCGATCTCTGATCCGATTTTCATTTTAGTATAACTTTTTGCTCGTTTATCGGAATCAGGCGATTCAAGCGCCTGGAGTTTCGTCTCGAAACCCTCTTTCCGAATAATCAACTTAAACATGTTTTTGCTACTGTAAAAAATTGCCCTAGATCCAGATTACTAGAACGAAGTTGTTTTCTTTTGTCGTTAGATTTCTTTTGCTTCGTTCGATTTGATTCTTTTTGCAAACCAGGGTTCTTAAGTTGAACTTTCTGGTTAGATCTTCTATTTGAGTTTTACCTGTGCATTAGATGAGTACTTATTGTATGCTTGTTTGTTTGTCTGTGATAGAATACTCGGAGTGCGCCGCCTGTTACTTTGAATCTCTAGGTTTCGCGGATCATCAGCAAGGCAAGTAACACTTTGATCATACCCTTTTCTACAACCCAGTTTTATTGCATTAGATCCATCCTCACACATTGCATGATTAGGATCTAATTAAATTGTGGGATGGGAAGTAGATGAGGTAGTACCTATTACCTGTTTATTATCAAACCTTTGGGAGTTACCTCTGCGTTTGCTTCATGCCATGCTATGCTAGTAGACGTGGATTGGGTGAGTGATATCCATGACAGATGTGAGATTGTTAATTAATGGTTTATCTAAGGTGGCAACCTAAACACACATCTGGGTGGATTGAGGCACCTGGGTACTCCAGGACTTGCCTGTTTTTCTTTTGGACCGCCACCCAGGCTCAAAGGGATCATGAGATTATTCATACTAGAAACTTCCGTGTGCAACCACAAGCTATTATGGGCTCTAGCATAGTTGACTAAGTTGTGCGAACTCTTACAGTGGTAGACTAGCAGATGTAGGGGATGTAGGTGGTACGGTCTACCCGATCGTAAGCTGCTAGCGCTTCTGAAAGACTATGTCTCGGTCATCCGTCTTCTCAAACACCATGTAGTGCGAGAAAACAAACGGAGGCGATCGAGTCTTGTGGGGAAAAGTGCGCAAACCTCTGCAGAGTGTATAAACTAATCATGATTAGCCGTGTCCCCGGTTATGGACATCTTGAGTATCTAGTACCTGGATTATCAAGTGAATCTCAACATGTTACTCTAAAGTAAATTTTGGTGGGGTTTAATGATGTTACTTTAATTGGGATTGAGAATGCTGTCAACCATTCTCAATGTTTAACAACCACCATGATAGTAATTAAATTTATTCCTTTGAAGTAGGGAAAAATTGGCTTTACGCAAAACTGTAACCATAGAGCTTTCCACCGGCCAAATATGCATGTAGTATAGTTGTTTCATTCCATTACTCTCTATGTGTTACCTTGCCAGCATATTCCATGTGTTGACCCGTTTTCGGGCTGCAACGTTAATGTTGCAGACTTTTCAGACGACGATTAAGGCGTTTTAGGTCGTGGTTCTATACTCAGTGATGCCGTTGGAGTTGATGGACTCACTTATCTTCCAAGCCTTCCGCTGTTATCGTTATTAGATGGCCTTAAGCCATATTTATTGTAATAAGTTCTCTTTTGAGACACTCGATGTAATAAGTGTGTGATTGCTACTCTGCTATAAATCCTTCGAGTACTGTGTGGTGTCAGCATTACTGATCCAGGGATGACACCGGAGCACAGAGATCAGACTGTTTGAGGTCTGGTCACTACATGTTACCTCTTGGAGAGTGGTGTCTCCTAGATTGGCTAGGTGTCACATGGGAGCCTCCGTCAAGATTGTGGAGTTGAACCAAGGAGTTTGTAAGGGCAAGGAGATCGCCTACTTTGTGAAGATCTACCCGAGTGAGGCAAGTCCTTCATGGGCGACGGTCATGGTGGGATAGACAAGGTTGCTTCTTCGTGGCCCTTCGTGGGTGGAACCCTCCGTGGACTCGCGCAACCGTTACCCTTTGTGGGTTGAAGTCTCCATCAACGTGGATGTACGATAGCACCACCTATCGGAACCACGCCAAAAATCTTCGTGTCTCCAATTGCGTTTGCACAATCCAAACTCCTCCCTTTACCTTCATATGCAATTGTTTTACTTCCCGCTGCTATACTCTTAGAATTGCATGTGTAGCTTGATTGCTTGACTTGTGCCAAGTTGCTAAAATCTGCCTTGAACTAAAATTGGGAAAGGGCTAGATTTTTATTTGGTTAAGTAGTCTAATCACCCCCCCCCCTCTTGACATACTTTCGATCCTACAGTTGTGCATGATGGGAGCATTTTGTGTGACAAAAAATGAAGCATGGCCAAACTATATGACTTTGTAGGGGTAAGCTTTCTTTGGCTATGTTCTTTTGATAAGACATGATTGCTTGGTTAGCATTGCTTGAAGTATTATTATTTTTATGTCAATACTAAACTTCTGTCTAGAATCTTTCGGATCTAAACATTCATGCCGTAATAAAAATAATACATTGAAAATTATGTTAGGTAGCATTCCACATCAAAAAATTATGTTTTTATCATTTACCTACTCGAGGACGAGCAGGAATTAAGCTTGGAGATGCTTGATACATCTCCAACATATCTATAATTTTTGATTGTTCCATGCTATTATATTATCTGTTTTGGATGTTTTTGGGCTTTATTATACACTTCTATATTATTTTTGGGACTAACCTATTAACCGAAAGCCGAGTGCAAATTGCTATTTTTTGCCTATTTCAGTGTTCCGTAGAAAAGGAATATCAAACAGAATTCAAATGGAATGAAACCTTCGCGAGGATCTTTTTTGGAACAAACGTGATCCAGGAGACTTGGAGTGGACATCAAGGAAGCAACGAGGCGGCCACGAGGTAGGGCGGCGCGCCCCCACCCTCGTGGGCCCCTCGCAGCTCCACTGAGCTACTTCTTTCTCCTATATATACTCTTATACCCTAAAAACATCCAAGGGAGCCACGAAACCACGGTTCCACCGCCACAACCTTCTGCACCCGTGAGATCCCATCTGGGGACCTTTTCCGGTGATCCGCCGAAGGGGGATTCGATCACGGAGGGCTTCTACATCAACACCATATCCTCTCCGATGATGTGTGAGTAGTTTACCACAGACCTTCGGGTCCATAGATATTAGCTAGATGGCTTCTTCTCTTTCTTTGGATCTCAATACAAAGTTCTCCTCGATGTTCTTGGAGATCTATTCGATGTAATTCTTTTTGCGGTGTGTTTGCCGAGATCTGATGAACTGTGGATTTATGATTAAGATTATCTATGAACAATATTTGATTCTTCTCTGAATTCTTATATGCATGATTTGATATCTTTGCAAGTCTCTTCGAATTATCAGTTTAGTTTGGCCTACTAGATTGATCTTTCTTGCAATGGGAGAAGTGCTTAGCTTTGGGTTCAATCTTGCGGTGCTTGATCCTAGTGACAGAAAGGGAACCGACACGTATTGTATTGTTGCCATCGAGGATAAAAAGATGGGTTTATATCATATTGCTTGAGTTTATCCCTCTACATCATGTCATCTTGCCTAATGCGTTACTTTGTTCTTATGAACTTAATACCCTAGATGCATGCTAGATAGTGGTCGATGTGTGGAGTAATAGTAGTAGATGCAGAATCATTTCGGTCTACTTGACACGGACGTGATGCCTATGTTCATGATCATGCCTAGATATCATCATAACTATGCACTTTTCTATCAATTGCTCGGCAGTAATTTGTTCACCCACCATAATTTATGCTATCTTGAGAGAATCCACTAGTGAAACATATGCCCCCCGAGTCTACTTTACATCATATTATTTTCCCGTCAACTAGCTATTTCCGTCGCCATTTATTTTGCAATCTTTACTTTTCAATCTATACAACAAAAATACCAAAAATATTTATCTTATTTTCTCTATCAGATCTCACTTTCGTAAGTGACCGTGAAGGGATTGACAACCCCTTTATCGCGTTGGTTGCGAGGTTCTTGTTTGTTTGTGCAGGTACTAGGTGACTTGCGTGTAGTCTCCTACTAGATTGATACCTTGGTTCTCAAAAACTGAGGGAAATGCTTACGTTAAATTACTGCATCACCCTTTCCTCTTCAAGGGAAAACCAATGCATGCTCAAGAGGTAGCAGCTATATTCATGATCATTGCCTTAGATATCGTCGTAACTTTGCGCTTTTCTATCAATTGCTCGGCAGTATTTTTTTCACCCACCGTATTATTTGCTATCTTGAGAGAAGCCTCCAGTCAAACCTATGGCCCCGGGTCTATTTTCCATCATATAAGTTTCTATTTTCCATAATAAAGTTTTCGATCTACTATTTTTGCAATCTTTTACTTTCTGGTCTATAAACTAAAAATACCAAAAAATATTTACTTTACCGTTTATCTATCTCTATCAGATCTCAATTTCGCAAGTAACCGTGAAGGGACCGACAACCCCTTTATCATCTTGGGTGCAAGTTGTTTGATTGTTTGTGCAGGTATTCGGTGATTTGTCCGTGGTCTCCTACTGGATTGATACCTTGGTTCTCAAACTGAGGGAAATACTTATCTCTACTTTGCTACATCACCCTTTCCTCTTCAAGGGAAAAATCAATGCAAGCTCAAGAAGTAGCACCGCCTAGCTCAAATCGATGGGGGTACTTCCGTAACTTACCCCACATTTCGGACAAGTGCGTCCCTAAGCCATGGTTCCCCCTCCTACCCCCTCCGCCCCCATTCATACACCGAGGCCCCGAAAACCCGCGAAGCCCCACACCCTCCTCCGTCCGCCACCAAGCAGGAGCCTTATTCCCGATGACGTTGTCCACCGCAACACCCCGACCTCCATCGTCCACCATACCAAGGAGCTGCCCTGACATTCCCCTCGTCTTTCGCACCACCTCCATTCCCATACCGTTGTCTTCACCTACACCACCGGAAGAGCAGCATCATCACTGATTCCTCGGATGAAGCTGAGGCCTAATCGGCGCCACCAAAGAGGTTCTACAGTAATCGCTGCATTTTTTTCTTGATTCAATCTCATGGTGCTGCCAGCGCTCAGTCCCGAGCCGACATGGTGCGACTCCATATTTTTTGCGAGGAAGCGTGGCTCCATCTACGGAGGCGTCGCCAGCCACTTCCTCCACGGCGTCGCTCCCTCAGCAGGGATGTCCACATCAGTAGGAGCTCCTGCTGCTTTGGCTCTCGCTCGCGCTGCTGCTATGCTCTTGGTCTCAGTCCCCTGTCTGGTTTGCTCTTGATCTTGCTCACGTTGTTGCTCTCGCTCTTGCTCTTGCTTGTGCTGCTGCTCTACTCCTGCTCGCCTGTGATAGCGGCTTGAAGCTACGTCCGTATTTCCCCAAAGACGAAGGGATGATGCAGCACAGCGATGGTAGGTATTTCCCTCAGTGATGAAACCAAGGTTATTGAACCAGTAGGAGGACCAAGCAACACTACGTAAATGGCACCTGCACACAAATAACAAATACTCACAACCCAACGTATTAAAGGGGTTGTCAATCCCTTTCTGCTAACGGCGCCAGAAATTGGCAACGTACGTGAATAAATTGTAGTAGATTGATAGATCGAACACCAAATAAAATAAATAAGAATAAATTGCAGCAAGGCATTTTTGTATTTTTGGGTTTAATAGATCTGAAAATAAAAGGCAAATAAAATAGATTGCAAAGGCAAATAATATGAGAAAGAGACCCGGGGGCCATAAGTTTCACTAGTGGCTTCTCTCAAGAAAAATAGCAAATGGTGGGTAAACAAATTACTATTGGGCAATTGATTGAACTTCAAATACTCATGAAGATATCCAGGCAATGATCACTACATAGGCTGTTGGGGAACGTAGTAATTCAAAAAAATTCCTACGATCATGCAAGATCTAACTAGGAGATGCATCACAACGAGAGGGGGAGTTTTTCCATGTACCCTTGTAGACCAAAAGCGGAAGCGTTAGGTTAACATGGTTGATGTAGTCGAACGTCTTCATGATCCAACCGATCTAGTACCGAATGTATGGCACCTTCGAGTTTAGCACACGTTCAGCACGATGATGTCCCTCGAGCTCTTGATCCAGTTGAGGAAGAGGGAGAGTTATGTCGGCACGATGGCGTGACAATGGTGATGATGGAGTTACGAGCGCAGGGCTTCGCCTAAGCACTACGACGATATGACTGAGGTGTTAAACTATGGAGGGGGGCACCGCACATGGCTAAGAGATTGTCTGTTGTGCCTTTGGGGTGCCCCCCGCCTTCGTATATAAAGGGGGAGGAGGAGGTGGCCGGCCAAGGGGGGCACGCCATGGGGGGGGAGTCCTACTAGGACTCCGTTCCTAGTAGGATTCGCCCCCTTTCCTTCCAACGGAGAGGGGGAAAGGGGAAGGGAGAGAGAGGGAGAAGGAAAGGGGGGGTCACGCCTCCTTCCATTGTCCAATTCGGATTGGGGCAAGGGGCGTGTGCCCCACCTCCTGTGGCATGTCTCCTCTCCTCCACTATGGCCCATTAGGCACAATAACTTTCCCGGGGGGTTCTGGTAGCCTCCAAGTACTCCGAAAAATCCCCGAACCTTATCGGAACCATTCCGGTGTCCATATATAACCTTCCAATATATCAATCTTTAACTCTCGACCATTTCAAGACTCCTCGTCATGTCCGTGATCTCATCCGGGACTCCGAACAAACTTCGGTCATCAAATCACATAACTCATAATACAAATTGTCGTCAAACGTTAAGCGTGCGGACCCTACGGGTTCGAGAACTATGTAGACATGACCGAGACTCATCTCTGGTCAATAACCAATAGCGGAACCTAGATGCTCATATTGGCTCCTACATATTCTGCGAAGATCTTTATCGGTCAAACTGCATAACAACATACGTTATTCCCTTTGTCATCGTGTCATTGGTATGTTACTTGCCCGAGATTCGATCGTCGGTATCATCATACCTAGTTCAATCTTGTTACCGGCAAGTCTCTTTACTCGTTCCGTAATGCATCATCCCGTAACTAACTCATTAGTCACATTTCTTGTAAGGCTTATAGTGAGGTGCATTACCGAGAGGGTCAGTAATGCATCATCCCATAACTAACTCATTAGTCACATTTCTTGCAAGGCTTATAGTGAGGTGCATTACCGAGAGGGCCCAGAGATACCTCTCCCGTACACGGAGTGACAAATCCTAATCTTGATCTATGCCAACTCAACAAACACCTTCGGAGACACCTGTAGAGCATCTTTATATTCACCCAGTTATGTTGTGACGTTTGATAGCACACAAGGTGTTCCTCCGGTATTCAGGAGTTGCACAATCTCACAGTCAGAGGAATATGTATAAGTCATGAAGAAAGCAATAGCAATAAAACTGAACGATCATAATGCTAAGCTAACGGATGGGTCTTGCCCATCACATCATTCTCTAATGATGTGATCCCGTTCATCAAATGACAACACATGTCTATGGTCAGGAAACTTAACCATCTTTGATTAACGAGCTAGTCAAGTAGAGGCATACTAGGGACACTCTGTTTGTCTATGTATTCACACATGTACTAAGTTTCCAGTTAATACAATTCTAGCATGAATAATAAACATTTATCATGATATAAGGAAATATAAATAAAAACTTTATTATTGCCTCTAGGGCATATTTCCTTCAGTCTCCCACTTGCACTAGAGTCAATAATCTAGATTACATAGTAATGATTCTAACACCCATGGAGTCTTGGTGATGATCGTGTTTTGCTCATGAGAGAGGCTTAGTCAACGGGTCTGCAACATTCAGATCCGTATGTATCTTGCAAATCTCTATGTCTCCCTCCTTGACTTGATCACGGATGGAATTGAAGTGTGTCTTGATGTGTTTGGTTCTCTTGTGAAATCTGGATTCCTTCGCCAAGGCAATTGCTCCAGTATTGTCACAAAAGATTTTCATTGGACCCGATGCACTAGGTATTACACCTAGATCGGATCTGAACTCCTTCATCCAGACTCCTTCATTTGCTACTTCCGAAGCAGCTATGTACTCCGCTTCACACGTAGATCCCGCCACGACGCTCTTCTTGGAACTGCACCAACTTACAGCTCCACCATTCAATATAAATACGTATCCGGTTTGTGACATAGAGTTACCCGGATCAGTGTCAAATCTTGCATCGACGTAACCATTTACGATGAGCTCTTTTTCACCTCCATAAACGAGAAACATATCCTTAGTCCTTTTCAGGTATTTCAGGATGTTCTTGACCGCTGTCCAGTGATCCACTCCTGGATTACTTTGGTACCTCCCTCCTAACTTATAGCAAGGCACACATCAGGTCTGGTGCACAACATTGCATACATGATAGAAGATATGGCTGAGGCATAGGGAATGCCTTTCATTTTCTCTCCATCTTCTGAAGTGGTCGGGCATTGAGTCTGACTCAACTTCACACCTTGTAACATAGGCAAGAACCCTTTCATTGACTGATCCAGTTTGAACTTCTTCAAAACTTTATCAAGGTATGTGCTTTGTAAAAGTCCAATTAAGTGTCTTGATCTATCTCTATAGATATTGATGCCTAATATATAAGCAGCTTCACCGAGGTATTTCATTGAAAAATTCTTATTCAATTATCCATTTATGCTATACATAATTTTTGTATTATTCCCAATCAACAATATGTCATCCACATATAATATTAGAAATGCTACAGAGCTCCAACTCACTTTCTTGTAAATACAAGCTTCTCCAAAAGTCTGTATAAAACCATATGCTTTGATCACACTATCAAAGGGTATATTCCAACTCCGAGAGGCTTGCACCAGTCCATAAATGGATCGTTGGAGCTTGCACACTTTGTTAGTACCTTTAGGATCGACAAAACCTTCTGGTTGTATCATATACAACTCTTCTTTAAGATATGCATTAAGGAATGCAGTTTTGACATCCCTTTGCCAAATTTCATAATCATAAAATGCGGCAATTACTGACATGATTCGGACAGACTTAAGAATCGCTATGGGTGAGAAGGTCTCATCGTAGTAAACTCCTTGAACTTGTCGAAAACCTTTCGCAACAAGTCGAGCTTTGTAGATAGTAACATTACCGTCAGCGTCAGTCTTCTTCTTGAAGATCCATTTATTCTCTATGGCTTGCCGATCATCGAGCAAGTCAACCAAAGTCCACACTTTGTTCTCATATATGGATCCCATCTCAGATTTCATGGCCTCAAGCCATTTCACGGAATCTGGGCTCATCATCGCTTCCTCATAGTTCGTAGGTTCGTCATGGTCAAGTAACATGACCTCCAGAACAGGGTTATCGTACCACTCTGGTGCGGACCGTACTCTAGTTGACCTACGAGGTTCGGTAGTAACTTGATCTGAAGTTTCATGATCATCATCATTAGCTTCCTCACTAATTGGTGTAGGAATCACTAGAACTGATTTCTGTGATGAACTACTTTCCAATTCAGGAGAAGGTAGAATTACCTCATCAAGTTCTACTTTCCTCCCACTCACTTCTTTCGGGAGAAACTCCTTCTCTAGAAAGGATCCAATCTTAGCAACAAATATCTTGCCTTCGGATCTGTGATAGAAGGTGTACCCAATAGTCTATTTTGGGTATCCTATGAATACACATTTCTCCGATTTGGGTTCGAGCTTATCAGGTTGAAGCTTTTTCACGTAAGCATCGCAGCCCCAAACTTTAAGAAACGATAGCTTAGGTTTCTTGCCAAACCACAGTTCATATGGTGTCATCTCAACGGATTTAGATGGTGCCCTATTTAACGTGAATGTAGTCGTCTCTAAAGCATAATCCCAAAATGATAGCGATAAATCAGTAAGAGACATCATAGATCGCACCATATCTAATAAAGTACGGTTAGGACGTTCGGACACACCATTACGCTGTGGTGTTCCAGGTGGCGTGAGTTGCGAAACTATTCCACATTGTTTCAAATGAAGACCAAACTCATAACTCAAATATTCACCTCCACGATCAGATCGTAGAAACTTTATTTTCTTGTTACGATGATTTTCCACTTCACTCTAAAATTCTTTGAACTTTTCAAATGTTTCAGACTTATGTTTCATCAAGTAGATATACCCATATCTGCTCAAATCATCTATGAAGGTCAGAAAATAACGATACCCACCGCGATGCTCCACACTCATTGGACCGCATACACCAGTATGTATTATTTCCAATAAGTCAGTTGCTCGCTCCATTGTTCCAGACAACGGAGTCCTAGTCATCTTTCCCATGAGTCATGGTTCGTAAGCATCAAGTGATTCCAAAATCCCATCAACATGGAGTTTGTTCATGTGCTTTACACCAATATGACCTAAATGGTAGTGCCACAAATAAGTTGCACTATGATTATTAACCTTGCATCTTTTGGATTTAATATTATCAATATGTGTATCACTACAATCGACATTCATTAAAAATAGACCACTCATCAGGGGTGCATGACCATAAAAGATATTACTCATATAAATAGAACAACCATTATTCTCTGATTTAAATGAATAACCGTCTCGCATTAAACAAGATCCAGATATAATGTTCATGCTCAACACTGACACCAAATAACAATTATTTAGGTCTAAAACTAATCCCGACGGTAGATGCAGAGGTAGCGTGCCAACGACGATCACATCGACTTTGGAACCATTTCCCACACACACATCGTCACCTCGTCCTTAGCTAATCTTCGTTTAATCCATAGCCCCATGTTTCGTGTTGCAAATATGAGGAACAGAACCGGTATCAAATACCCAGGCGCTACTACGAGCATTAGTAAGGTACACAACAATAACATGTATATCAAATATACCTTTTACTTTGCCATCCTTCTTATCCACCAAATACTTGGGGCAGTTCTGCTTCCAATGACTAGTCCCTTTGCAGTAGAAGCACTCAGTCTTAGGCTTAGGTCCAGAATTGGGCTTCTTCACTTGAGAAGCAACTTGCTTTCCCTTCTTCTTGAAGTTCCCCTTCTTCCCTTTTCCCTTTTTCTTGAAAATAGTAGTCTTGTTAACCATCAACACCTGATGCTCCTTCATGATTTCTACCTCTGCGGCCTTTAGCATTGCAAAGACCTCGGGAATAGTCTTCTCCATCCCTTGCATATTATAGTTCATCGCGAAGCCTTTATAGCTTGGTGGCAGTGATTGAAGAACTCTGTCAATAACACTATCATCAGGAAGATTAACTCCCAGCTGAGTCAAGTGGTTGTGGTACCCAGACATTCCGAGTATGTGTTCACTGACAGAACTATTCTCCTCCATTTTGCGGCTGTAGAACTTGTTGGAGACTTCATATCTCTCAACCCGGGCATTTTCTTGAAATATTAACTTCAACTCCTGGAACATCTCATATGCTCCATGACGTTCAAAACATCTTTGAAGTCCCGATTCAAGGACGTAAAGCATGGCACATTGAACTATCGAGTAGTCATTTGAAAGTGCAAATATCCCTGGGTGGTTTTGGTAATTATTAACAACATATAGCTCATTGAACTAATACTATTTCAAGATGATCATTTCAGAAAGTTCAATGATTGGCATGGCATGGATTAGGAATGTGGCCCCCTGAAAATGCTAAGGACACACATTGGCTCAAGCTCAAGACTCTACTTTTTCATTTTAGTGATCCAAGATCACATCGAGTCCATAGGAAAAGCCAATACTATTAAAAGGGGATGAGGTGTTGCTTAATGGCTTACTTGCTCAAAATGCTTAGTGATATGCTCCAAAAACCCTCAACCACTTTCTCATATCCACATATGTCCCAAACCAAAAGTCAAACTCGGCCCCATCAAAATGATATATCCGGCGCCACCGAGTTCACTTGACATAGCCACTGCCAGAAACCCTAGTCATATCAGTCTCACCGATAGGGATCTCGGTCTCACCGAGATGGGATTGCAAACTCTCTATTTCCCTTCATAACGTTTCGGTCACACCGAGATGAGTGAACGGTCCCACTGAGTTCGCAATGCAAACTCTCTGTTTCCCTTTTGTAACATTTCAGTCTCACCGAAATGAGCGATTCGGTCCCACGGAGTTTGCTTGACCAACTCTCTGGTTAGCCTATTACCAAAATCAGTCCCACCGAGTTTGTGTAATTGGCCTCACCGAGATTACGTTATGCCCTAACCCTAATAGAATCGGTTCCACCGAGTTGACATGTCGGTCCCACCAAAATGCCTAACGGTCACATTAATTATGAACTGAATTGGTCTGATCGAGTTTTCTGATTCGGTCCCACCGAGTTTGGTAAATTGTGTGTAACGGTTAGATTTTGTGTGGAGGCTATATATACCCCTCCACCCTTCCTTCATTAGAAGGAGATCCATCAGAACGTGCCTACACTTCAGCATTCATTTTCTGAGAGAGAACCACCTACTCATGTGTTGAGACCAAGATATTCCATTCCAATCATATGAACCTTGATCTCTAGCCTTCCCAAGTTGCTTTTCCACTCAAATCATCTTTCCACCAAAGCCAAATCAGTGAGAGAGAGTTGAGTGTCTGGGAGACTATCATTTGAAGCACAAGAGCGAGTTCATCATCAACACACCATCTATTACCTTTTGGAGAGTGGCGTCTCCTAGATTGGTTAGGTGTCACTTGGGAGCCTCCGACAAGATTGTGGAGTTGAACCAAGTAGTTTGTACGGGCGAGGAGATCGCCTACTTCATGAAGATCTACCCTAGTGAGGCAAGTCCTTCGTGGGTGATGGCCATGGTGCGATAGACAAGGTTGCTTCTTCGTGGACCCTTCATGGGTGGAGCCCTCCATGGACTCACAAAACCATTACCCTTCATGGGTTGAAGTCTCCATCAACATGGATGTACGATATTAGCACCTATCGGAACCACGCCAAAACTCTCCGTGTCTACATTACGTTTGCTCCCTCCAAACTCCTCCCTTTAGTTTAATATGCAAATGTTTTATATTCCGCTGCTATACTCTTAGACTTGCATGTGTAGGTTGATTGCTTGACTTGTGCTAAGTTGCTAAAATCTGCCAAGACTTAAAATTGGAAAACGCTAGATTTTTATTTGGTCAAGTAGTCTAATCACCCCCTCTATACATACTTTCGATCCTACAAGTGGTATCAGAGCTTTAGTCTCCATTTACCTTGATTTGCATAGCTTTTGGTGATCATAGCCTTGGTTTCACAACCCAGGAGAGTATGGCGTCTAGCAAGGGAAATTACTAGCGTAGAGGTCCTTACTTTGATGGTAATAATTTTGCTAGTTGGAAGCATAAGATGAAAATGCATATTCTTGGACATAACCCCGCCGTTTGGGCTATTGTGTGTATTGGCTTGCAAGGTGAATTCTTTGATGGGAGAGAACCGAACCGTGAAGCTAGCGCGGAAGAGTTGAAGATGCTGCAATTCAATGCTCAAGCTTGCGATATCCTCTTCAACGGATTGTGCCCCGAAGAATTCAACAAAATCAGCCGTCTTGAGAATGCAAAGGAAATTTGGGAAACTTTGATTGATATGCATGAAGGTACCGACTCCGTCAAGGAATCCAAATTGGATGTTCTTCAAAGTCAACTTGACAAGTTCAAAATGAACGATGGTGAAGGTGTCGCTGAAATGTACTCTAGGCTTGCTCTCATCACAAATGAGATTGCCAGCTTAGGAAGTGAAGAGATGATCGATAGATTCATCGTCAAGAAGATCCTAAGAGCCTTGGATGGAAAATATGATACCGTGTGCACATTGATCCAAATGATGCCCAACTACAAAGATCTCAAACCAACAGAAGTCATTAGAAGAATTGTTGCTCATGAGATGTCACTCAAGGATAAGGAAGAGCTTCACAACAAGTCACATCGTGCTTACAAAGCCTGATGTGATGCTCCTACATCGTCAAGTGAGAAACAAGCCTCCAATGAAGAATTGAGCCTAATGGTGAAGAACTTCAACAAGTTCTACAAGAGTAGAAGCAAGGGAAGAAGTTCCAAGTCAAGGTCCTACAGTGACAAAAGATATTCAAGTCATGAACGTAATTGCTACAATTGTGGAAGACCCGGACACTACTCCAATGAGTGTACGGCCCCTACAAAAGAAGAGAAGATTCACCCAAAAGGAGAAGTAGAAGAGAAGAATCACCACCAAGAGAGAGAAGGAGTAGAGATGATCGTTATGAATGAAGAACATCACGGAGAAGCAAGGATTTGGAAAGGAAGGACAAGTCATCAAGGAGCTACACAAAACGAAGACATCAAGCTCATGTTGGTGAATGGGTATCCGGCTCCAACTCCAACAATCACTCCAAGAGAAGTTATCACTCCGACTCTGAATATACTCAAGATGAAGGTGTTGCCAGTCTAGCATTTGTGTCAACCAACTCCTATGACATATTTGACTCACCAAATGAAGGAATTGTAAGATGCTTCATGGCTAAAGGTCCAAAGGTATCACACCCTGAGTATGTTGATTTCAATAGTGATCAAGATGATTTGTTAGGTGATGATGATTTACTGGTTGACAACTCTAGTGATGAAAACTATGATGAACTTGCTATTAATCATGCTAATCAAGATTAAATGAATGATGATGATAGGAAGGAGATTGAGTGTCTAACTAAAGAACTAAACACTCTTAAGTTAGCTCATGAAACTACCTTGGAAAATCATCGAGAGCTTTTAAAGACTCGTGAGAAGTTACTCTTTGAAAAGCTCAACCTTGAGCAAGAGCATGGGTTCTTAAAACCAATAAATGTTGATCTTCGCAAGAAAAGTTCTTCTTACATTGCCAAGCATTTACTCTTGTCTACTTACATGCCACAAGTTAAATCTAGCAACAAGAGTAAGAAAGATTCTTCTTCTAGTAGTAACAACAATCATGTTAAATCCAATGTTGTTGCTTCTAGTAGTTCTATTGATTCCACTAATAATTATCTTAGCCAAGTTACACTTGAGCAAGAAAATAGCTTATTGAAGGGAATTATGGAGAAAGCTGTCTACAAGAGTCATGCTGGAAGTAAGCAATTTGAGGAAATTGTACACAAGCAAGGAAGGCACCGGAAGAATCAAGGTATTGGTTTTGGATGGAAGTTCAATGCCAATGGATTTGAGTGGGAAGAAGATCAGTACCCCAAGACAAAGTTTGTTCCTCAACAAGAAAACTATGATCCTACTTTCTTCCAAGGGACACAAGCTCAAGATGATCTTTGATACGTCTCCAACATATCTATAATTTTTGATTGTTCCGTGCTATTATATTATCAACCTTGGATGTTTTATATGCATTTATATGCTATTTTATATGATTTTTGGGACTAACCTATTAACCTAGAGCCAGTGCCAGTTTCTGTTTTTTGTTGTTTTTGAGTATCGCAGAAAAGGAAGACCAAAAGCAGTCCAATTGACCTGAAATTTCATAGAGATCATTTTTGGACCAGAAGAAGCCCATGGAGTATTGGAAGTGGGCCAGAAGAGTCCCGAGGCCACCACGAGTGTGGGGGCGCGCCCTACCACCCTGGGCGCGCCCCCTGCCTCATGGCCGCCTCGGGGACCCCCTGACTTGTTCCCGACTCCAACACCTCTTATATAACCCCAAACTTCCAGAAAGAAACCTAGATGAGGAGTTCCGCCGCTGCAAGCCTACGTAGCCACCAAAAACCAATCTAGACCCATTCCGGCGCCCTGCCGGAGGGGGGAATCCCTCTCCGGTGGCCATCTTCATCATCCCGGAACTCTCCATGACGAGGAGGGTGTAGTTCACCCTCGAGGCTGAAGTATGTACCGGTAGCTATGTGTTTGATTTCTCTCTCTCGTGTTCTTGATTCGGCACGATCTTGATGTATCGCGGGCTTTGCTATTATAGTTGGATCTTATGATGTTTCTCCCCATCTACTCTCTTGTGATAAATTGATTTTTCCCTTTGAAGTTATCTTATCAGATTGAGTCTTTAAGGATTTGAGAACACTTGATGTATGTCTTGCATGTGCTTATCTGTGGTGACAATGGGATATCACGTGATCCACTTGATGTATGTTTTGGTGATCAACTTGCGAGTTCCGTGACCTCGTGAACTTATGCATAGGGGTTGGCACACGTTTTCGTCTTGACTCTCTAGTAGAAACTTTGGGGCACTCTTTGAAGATCTTTGTGTTGGTAGAATAGATGAATCTGAGATTGTGTGATGCACATCGTATAATCATACCCACGGATACATGAGGTGACATTGGAGTATCTAGGTCACATTAGGGTTTTGGTTTATTTGTGTCTTAAGGTGTTATTCTAGTACGAACTCTAGGATAGATTGAACGGAAAGAATAGCTTTGTGTTATTTTACTACGGACTCTTGAATAGATCGATCATAAAGGATAACTTTGACGTGGTTTCGTACCCTACAATAATCTCTTCGTTTGTTCTCCGCTATTAGTGACTTTGGAGTGACTCTTTGTTGCATGTTGAGGGATAGTTATGTGATCCAATTATGTTATTATTGTTGAGAGAACTTGCACTAGTGAAAGTATGAACCCTAGGCCTTGTTTCCTAGCATTGCAATACCGTTTGTTCTCACTTTTATCATTATTTACCATGCTGTTTTTATATTTTCCTATTACAAAAACCTATATCTGTCATCCATATTGCACTTGTGTCACCATCTCTTCGCCGAACTAGTGCACCTATACAATTTACCATTGTATTGGGTGTGTTGGGGACACAAGAGATTCTTTGTTATTTGGTTGCAGGGCTGTTTGAGAGAGACCATCTTCATCCTATGCCTCCCACGGATTGATAAACCTTAGGTCATCCACTTGAGGGAAATTTGCTACTGTCCTACAAACCTCTGCACTTGGAGGCCCAACAATGTCTACAAGAAGAAGGTTTTGTAGTAGACGTCAAGGTCTTTTCTGGCGCCGTTGCCGGGGAGGTTAGCATTTGAAGGTATATCTTTAGATCTTGCAATCGAATCTTTCTGTTTCTTGTTTTATCACTAGTTTAGTCTATAAAAGAAAACTATAAAAAAATGGAATTGAGGGTACCTCATATGCTTCATATTTTTAATATCTTTCGTGAAAATAAGGATTCCGATAATTGTGCCAAAGTGTTAGAATAAGAATTTATTAAAATGTTTTGCACTAAATCTTTGGATGATGAGCACGATTGCAATGTTGTTAGTATGAATTCTATGAATACCCATGATGCTAATGATATGCAAAGCCACAAGCTTGGGGATGCTATGTTTGATGAAGATGATATTTTTAGTCCCCCAAGTTTTGATGAGAAAATTTATTATGATGATAGCACGCCTCCTTTTTATGATGATTATGTTGATGAAAGTGGTTTCGGAGACGTCATGACTTTATTTAGTGATGAATCCACTATTTCGGAAGAGGTTCCAATTGATTATGAGAACAAAGTTGCCATCTATGATGATTATTGTGATGACATGTATGCTATAAAGAACAATGATAACCATGAAACTTTTCATCTTGATTTTAATTTTCAATTGAATTATGCCTCACATGATAGTTATTTTTTTGAGTTTGCTCCCACTACTATTCATGAGAAGAAATTTTCTTATGTGGAGAGTAATAATAATTCTATGCTTGTGGATCATGAAAAGAATGCTTTATGTGATGGTTATATTGTTTAATTCATTCATGATGCTACTGAAAATTATTATGAGAGAGGAACATATGCTTTTACATATTGCAATAATATCAAGTTTCCTCTCTATGTGTTGAAAATCTTGAAGTTATCCTTGTTTTACTTTCCTATTCAAGTTGATTCTTGTTCCCACAAGTTGTTTTCTCACAAAATCCCTATGCATAGGAAGTGGGTTAGGCTTAAATTTGCTAGTTATATTCTTCATGATGCTCTCTTTATGTTTCAATTCCTATCTTTTATGTGAGCATCATTGTCATCATCATGCCTAGCTAGGGGCGTTAAACGATAGCGCTTGTTGGGAGGCAACCCAATTTTATTTTTATTCTTTGATTTGTGTTCCTGTTTAGTAATAAATAATTCATCCAGCTTCTGTTATGATTGTGTTTTTTATGTTTCAATTAGTGCTTGTGCCAAGTAAAGCCTTTAGGATCTTCTTGGGTGATTGTTGTTTGGTCGTGCTGATAAAAACAGAAAGTATGCGCTCATGATTTTTTTTCATTTTTTACAAGAGAGCGATAAAATACCAATTATAACTTCAGTAGATCAATATACAAATTATTTAGGATGTCCTAATTTATCAGGACTTTTGGAGTTTCAGAAGTATTCGAAACCTACAGATTGCTACAATTGTTCTGTTTTTGACAGATTCTATTTTCATTGTGTTGTTTGCTTATTTTGATGAATCTATGAGTAGTATTGGAGGGTATGAACCATAGAGAAGTTGGAATACATTAGTTATTACACCCATATAAATAAAGAATGAGTTCACAACAGTACGAAAAGTGGTGATTTATTTTCTTATACTAACGAAGCTTACGAGTTTTCTGTTAAGTTTTGTGTTGTGAAGTTTTCATGTTTTGGGTAAAGATTCGATGTACTATGGAATAAGGAGAGGCAATAGCCTAAGCTTAGGGATGCCCAAGTCACCCCAAGGTAATATTCAAGGACAACCAAGAGCCTAAGCTTGGGGATGCCCCGGATGGCATCCCCTCTTTTGTCTTCGTCCATCGATAACTTTACTTGGAGCTATATTTTTATTCACCACATGATATGTGTTTTTCTTGGAGTGTCATTTTATTTTCTTTTGTTTTGCTTGATGTTTGAATAAATTACCAAGATCTGAAATTCTTAAATGTTAGCCAGTCTTCATATAATTACATAATTATTCGACTACTCATTGATCTTCACTAACATCTTTTGGAGTAGTTTGTCATTTGCTCTAGTGCTTCACTTATATATTTTTAGAGCATGACAGTGGTTTTATTTTGAAGAAATAGATGAACTCTCATGCTTCACTTATATTATTTTGAGAGTCTTTAGAATAGCATGGTAATTTTCTTGGGTTATAAAATTAGTCCTAATATGATGGGCATCCAAGAGGGATATAATAAAAACTTTCATATAAAGTGCATTGAATACTATGAGAAGTTTGATACTTGTTGATTGTTTTGAGATATGAAGATGGTGATATTAGAGTCATGCTAGTTGAGTAGTTGTGAATTTGAGAGATACTTGTGTTAAAGTTTATGATTCCCATAGCATGCACGTATGGTGAACCGTTATGTGATGAAGTCGGAGCATGATTTATTTATTGATTGTCTTCCTTACGAGTGGCGGTCGGGGACGAGCGATGGTCTTTTCCTACCAATATATCCCCCTAAGAGCATGCGCGTAGTACTTCGTTTCGATAACTAATAGATTTTTGCAATAAGTATGTGAGTTCTTTATGACTAATGTTGAGTCCATGGAATATACGCACTCTCACCCTTCCACCATTTCTAGCCTCTCTAGTACCGCGCAACCTTCGCCAGTACCATAAACCCACCATTTACCTTCCTCAAAACAGCCACCATACCTACCTATTATGGCATTTTCGTAGCCATTCTGAGATATATTGCCATGCAACTTTCCATCGTTCCATTTATTATGACACGCTTCATCATTGTCATATTGCTTTGCATGATCATGTAGTTGACATCGTATTTGTGGCAAAGCCACCATTCATAATTATTTCATACATGTCACTCATGAGCCATTGCACATCCCGGTACACCGCCGGAGGCATTCATATAGAGTCATATTTTGTTCTAGTATCGAGTTGTAATTCTTGAGTTGTAAGTAAATAAAAGTGCGATGGTCATCATTATTAGAGAATTGTCCCATGTGAGGAAAGGATGATGGAGACTATGATTCCCCCACAAGTCGAGGTGAGACTCCTGTCGTAAAAAAATAAGAAAAGGGAAAAAAGAGGCCATAAAAAAGAGGCCCAAAAAACAAAAAAAATTGAGATAAAAAGAGAGAAGGGGCAATGCTACTATCTTTTTAGCACACTTGTGCTTCAAAGTAGCACCATGATCTTCATGATAAAGAGTCTCCTATGTTGTCACTTTCATATACTAGCGGGAATCTTTCATTATAGAACTTGGCTTGTATATTCCAATGATGGGCTTCCTCAAAAATGCCATAGGTCTTCGTGAGCAAGCAAGTTGGATGCACACCCACTTAGTTTCTTTTGTTGAGCTTTCATACATTTATAGCTCTAGTGCATCCGTTGCATGGCAATCCCTACTCACTCACATTGATATCTATTGATGGGCATCTCCATAGCCCGTTAATATGCCTAGTTGATGTGAGACTATCTTCTCCTTTTGTCTTCTCTACAACCACCATTCTATTCCACCTATAGTGTTATATCCATGGTTCACACTCATGTATTGAGTGAAGATTGAAAAAGTTTGAGAACATCAAAAGTATGAAACAATTGCTTGGCTTGTCATCAGGGTTGTGCATGATTTAAAATTTTGTGTGATGAAGATAGAGCATAGCCAGACTATATGATTTTGTAGGGATAGCTTTCTTTGGCCATGTTATTTTGAGAAGACATGATTAGTTTGTTAGTATGCTTGAAGTATTATTATTTTTATGTCAATATTAAACTTTTGTCTTGAATCTTATGGATCTGAATGTTCTTGCCATAATAAAGAGAATTACATGGATAAATATGTTAGGTAGCATTCCACATCAAAAATTCTGTTTTTATCATTTACCTACTCGAGGACGAGCATGAATTAAGCTTGGGGATACTTGATACATCTCTAACGTATCTATAATTTTTGATTGTTCAATGCTATTATATTATCAACCTTGGATGTTTTATATGCATTTATATGCTATTTTATATGATTTTTGGGACTAACCTATTAACCTAGAGCCCAGGTCCAGTTTCTGTTTTTTCATTGTTTTTGAGTATCGCAGAAAAGGAAAACCAAACGGAGTCCAATTGACCTGAAAATTTACGGAGATCATTTTTGGACCAGAAGAAGCCCACGGAGTATCGGAAGTGGGCCAAAAGAGTCCCGAGGCCACCACGAGGGTGGGGGCGCACCCTACCCCCCTGGGCGCGCCCCCTGCCTCGTGGCTGCCTCGGGGACCTCCTGACTTGTTCCTGACTCCAACACCTCTTATATAACCCCAAACTTCTAGAAAGAAACCTAGAAGAGGAGTTCCGCCGCCGCAAGCCTCCGTAGCCACCAAAAACCAATCTAGACCCGTTCGGGCGCCCTGCCGGAGGGGGGAATCCCTCTCCGGTGGCCATCTTCATCATCCCGGTGCTCTCCATGACGAGGAGGGTATAGTTCACCCTCGAGGCTGAGGGTATGTACCGGTAGCTATGTGTTGATCTCTCTCTCTCGTGTTCTTGATTCGGCACGATCTTGATGTATCGCGGGCTTTGCTATTATATTTGGATCTTATGATGTTTCTCCCCCTCCACTCTCTTGTGATGAATTGAGTTTTCCCTTTGAAGTTATCTTATCCGATTGAGTCTTTAAGGATTTGAGAACGCTTGATGTATTGCATGTGCTTATCTGTGGTGACAATGGGATATCACGTGATCCACTTGATGTATGTTTTGGTGATCAACTTGCGAGTTCCGTGACCTCGTGAACTTATGCATAGGGGTTGGCACACATTTTCGTCTTGACTCTCCGGTAGAAACTTTGGGGCACTCTTTGAAGATCTTTGTGTTGGTTGAATAGATGAATCTGAGATTGTGTGATGCACATCGTATAATCATACCCACGGATATGTGAGGTGACATTGGAGTGTCTAGGTGACATTAGGGTTTTGGTTTATTTGTGTCTTAAGGTGTTATTCTTGTACGAACTCTAGGATAGATTAAACGGAAATAATAGCTTCGTGTTATTTTACTACGGACTCTTGAATAGATCAATCAGAAAGGATAACTTTGACGTGGTTTCGTACCCTACAATAATCACTTTGTTCGTTCTCCGCTATTAGTGACTTTGGAGTAACTCTTTGTAGCATGTTGAGGGATAGTTATATGATCCAATTATGTTATTATTTTTGAGAGAACTTGCACTAGTGAAAGTATGAACCCTAAGCCTTGTTTCCTAGCATTGCAATACCGTTTGTGCTCACTTTTATCATTATTTACCTTGCTGTTTTTATATTTTCATATTACAAAAACCTATATCTACCATCCATATTGCACTTGTATCACCATCTCTTCGCCGAACTAGTGCACCTATACAATTTACCATTGTATTGGGTGTGTTGGGGACACAAGAGAGTCTTTGTTATTTGGTTGCAGGGCTGTTTGAGAGAGACCATCTTCATCCTACGCCTCCCACGGATTGATAAACCTTAGGTCATCCACTTGAGGGAAATTTGCTACTGTCCTACAAACCTCTGCACTTGGAGGCCCAACAATGTCTACAAGAAGAAGGTTGTGTAGTAGACATCAAGGTCTTTTCTGGCGATGTTGCCGGGGAGGTTCGCATTTGAAGGTATATCTTTAGATCTTGCAATCGAATCTTTCTGTTTCTTGTTTTATCACTAGTTTAGTATAAAAGAAAACTACAAAAAATGGAATTGAGGGTACCTCATATGCTTTATCTTTTTAATGTCTTTCGTGAAAATAAGGATTCCGATAATTGTGCCAAAGTGTTAGAAGAAAAATGTATTAAAATGTTTGGCACTAAATCTTTGGATGATGAGCATGATTGCAATGTTGTTAGTATGAATTCTTTGAATACCCATGATGCTAATGGTATGCAAAGCTACAAGCTTGGGGATGCTATGTTTGATGAAGATGATTTTTTTAGTCCCCCAAGTTTTGATGAGCAAATTTATTATGATGATAGCACGCCTCCTTTTTATGATGATTATGTTGATGAAAGTGGTTTAGGAGAGGTCATGACTTTATTTGGTGATGAATCCACTATTTCGGAACAGGTTCCAATTGATTATGAGAACAAAGTTGCCATCTATGATGATTATTGTGATGACATGTATGATATAAATAACAATGATAACCATGAAACTTGTCATATTGATTTTAATTTTCAATTGAATTATGCCTCACATGATAGTTATTTTGTTGAGTTTGCTCCCACTACTATTCATGAGAAGAAATTTGCTTATGTGGAGAGTAATAAAAATTCTATGCTTGTGGATCATGAAAAGAATGCTTTATGTGATGGTTATATTGTTGAATTCATTCATGATGCTACTGAAAATTATTATGAGAGAGGAACATATGCTTTTACATATTGCAACAATATCAAGTTTCCTATCTATGTGTTGAAAATCTTGAACTTATCCTTGTTTTACTTTCCTATGGAAGTTGATTCTTGTTCCCACAAGTTGTTTGCTCACAAAATCCCTATGCATAGGAAGTGGGTTAGGCTTAAATGTGCTAGTTATATTCTTCATGATGCTCTCTTTATGTTTCAATTCTATCTTTTATGTGAGCATCATTGTCATCATCATGCCTAGCTAGGGGCGTTAAACGATAGCGCTTGTTGGGAGGCAACCCAATTTTATTTTTGTTATTCACTTTTTGTTCCTGTTTAGTAATAAATAATTCATCTAGCTTCTGTTATGATTATGTTTTCTATGTTTCAATTAGTGCTTGTGCCAAGTAAAGCCGTTAGGATCTTCTTGGGTGATTGTTGTTTGATCGTGCTGATAAAAACAGAAAGTATGCGCTCACGAAAAAATTTCATTTTTTACCAAAGAGGGATAAAATACCAATTCCAACTTCAGTAGATCAATATACAAATTATTTAGGATGTCCTAATTTATCAGGATTTTTGAAGGTACAGACGTATTCGAAAGCTATAGATTGCTACAGACTGTTTTGTTTTTGACATAGTCTATTTTCATTGTGTTGTTTGCTTATTTTGATGAATCTATGAGTACTATCGGAGGGTATGAACCATAGAGAAGTTGGAACACAGTAGATATTACATCAATATAAATAAAGAATGAGTTCACTACAGCACCAAAAGTTGTGATTTGTTTTCTTATACTAACGGAGCTTACGAGTTTTCTGTTAAATTTTGTGTTCTGAAGTTTTCAAGTTTTGGGTAAAGATTCGATGGACTATGGAATAAGGAGTGGCAAGAGCCTAAGCTTGGGGATGCCCAAGGCACCCCAAGGTAATATTCAAGGACAACCAAGAGCCTAAGCTTGGGGATGCCCCGGTTGGCATCCCCTCTTTCGTCTTTGTTCATTAGTAACTTTACTTGGAGCTATATTTTCATTCACCACATGATATGTGTTTTGCTTGGAGCGTCATTTTATTTTCTTTTATTTTCTTGCTGTTTTAATAAATTACCAAGATCTGAAATTCTTAAATTTTAGAGAGTCTTCATACAATTACATAATTATTCGACTACTCATTGATCTTCACTTATATCTTTTGGAGTAGTTTGTCATTCGCTCTAGTGCTTCACTTATATATTTTTAGAGCACGGCGGTGGTTTTATTTTGAAGAAATAGATGTACTATCATGCTTCACTTATATTATTTTGAGAGTCTTTAGAACAACATGGTAATTTTCTTGGGTTATAAAATTAGTCCTAATATGATGGGCATCCAAGAGGGATATAATAAAAACTTTCATATAAAGTGCATTGAATACTATGAGAAGTTTGATACTTGATGATTGTTTTGAGATATGAAGATGGTGATATTAGAGTCATGCTATTTGAGTAGTTGTGAATTTGAGAGATACTTGTGTTAAATTTCGTGATTCCCGTAGCATGCACGTATGGTGAACCGTTATGTGATGAAGTCGGAGCATGATTTATTTATTGATTGTATTCCTTGTGAGTGGCGGTCGGGGACGAGCGATGGTCTTTTCCTACCAATCTATCCGCCTAGGAGCATGCGCGTAGTACTTTGTTTCGATAACTAATAGATTTTTGCAATAAGTATGTGAATTCTTTATGACTAATGTTGAGTCCATGGAATATACGCACTCTCACCCTTCCACCATTGCTAGCCTCTCTAGTACCGCGCAACTTTCGCCGGTACCATAAACCCACCATTTACCTTCCTCAAAACAGCCACCATACCTACCTATTATGGCATTTCCATAGCCATTCTGAGATATATTGCCATGCAACTTTCCACTGTTCTATTTATTGTGACACGCTTCATCATTGTCATATTGCTTTGCATGATCGTGTAGTTGACATCGTATTTGTGGTAAAGCCACCGTTCATAATTGTTTCATACATGTCACTCATGAGTCATTGCACATCTTGGTACACCGTCAGAGGCATTCACATAGAGTCATATTTTGTTCTAGTATCGAGTTGTAATTCTTGAGTTGTAACTAAATAAAAGTTTGATGGTCACCATTATTAGAGCATTGTCCCATGTGAGGAAAGGATGATGGAGACTATGATTCCCCCACAAGTCAGGATAAGACTCCGGATGAAAAAAAGAGGCCATAAAAAAAGAGGCCCAAAAAACAAAAAATGAGAGAAAAAGAGAGAAGGGGCAATGCTACTATCCTTTTACAACACTTGTGCTTCAAAGTAGCACCATGATCTTCATGATAGAGAGTCTCCTATGTTGTCACTTTCATATACTAGTGGGAATCTTTCATTATAGAACTTGGCTTGTATATTCCAATGATGGGCTTCCTCAAAAATGCCCTAGGTCTTCATGAGCAAGCAAGTTGGATGCACACCCACTTAGTTTCTTTTGTTGATCTTTCATACATTTATAGCTCTAGTGCATCTGTTGCATGGAAATCCCTACTCACTCACATTGATATCTATTGATGGGCATCTCCATAGCCCGTTGATATGCCTAGCTGATGTGAGACTATCTTCTCCTTTGGTCTTCTCTGCAACCACCATTCTATTCCACCTATAGTGCTATATCCATGGTTCACGCTCATGTATTGCATGAAGATTGAAAATGTTTGAGAACATCAAAAGTATGAAACAATTGCTTGGCTTGTCATCGGGGTTGTGCATGATTTTAATATTTTGTGTGATGAAGATAGAGCATGGCCAGACTATATGATTTTGTAGGGATAACTTTCTTTGGCAATGTTATTTTGAGAAGACATGATTACTTTGTTAGTATGCTTGAAGTATTATTATTTTTATGTCAATATTAAACTTTTGTCTTGAATCTTATGGATATGAATGTTCTTGCCACAATAAAGAGAATTACATGTATAAATATGTTAGGTAGCATTCCACGTCAAAAATTCTGTTTTTATCATTTACCTACTCGAGGACGAGCAGGAATTAAGCTTGGGGATGCTTGATACGTCTCCAACATATCTATAATTTTTGATTGTTCCATGCTATTATATTATCAACCTTGGATGTTTTATATGCATTTACATGCTATTTTATATGATTTTTGGGACTAACCTATTAACCTAGAGCCTAGTGCTAGTTTCTGTTTTTTTTTGTTATTTTGAGTATCGCAGAAAAGGAAAACCAAACGGAGTCCAATTGACCTGAAATTTCACGGAGATCATTTTTGGACCAGAAAAAGCCCACGGAGTAGAAGTGGGCCAGAAGAGTCCCGAGTCCACCACGAGGGAGGGGGCGCGCCCTACCCCCCTAGGCGCGCCCCTTGCCTTGTGGCCGCCTCGGGGACCCCCTGACTTGTCCCCAATTCCAACACCTCTTATATAACCCCGAACTTCCAGAAAGAAACCTAGATGAGGAGTTCCGCCGCCCCAAGCCTTCGTAGCCACCAAAAACAAATCTAGACCCGTTTCGGCACCCTACTGGAGGGGGGAATCCCTCTTCGGTGGCCATCTTCATCATCCCGGCGCTCTCCATGACGAGGAGTGAGTAGTTCAACCTCGGGGCTGAGGGTATGTACCAGTAGCTATGTGTTTGATCTCTCTCTCTCTCTTGTGTTCTTGATTCAGCACGATCTTGATGTATCGCGAGCTTCGCTATTATAGTTGGATCTTATGATGTTTATCCCCCTCTACTCTCTTGTGATGAATTGAGTTTTCCTTTTGAAGTTATCTTATCAGATTGAGTCTTTAAGGATTTGAGCACACTTGATGTATGTCTTGCATGTGCTTATCTGTGGTGACAATGGGATATCACGTGATCCACTTGATGTATGTTTTGGTGATCAACTTGCGCGTTCCGTGACCTCGTGAAGTTATGCATAGTGGTTGGCACACGTTTTCGTCTTGACTCTCTGGTAGAAACTTTGGGGCACTCTTTGAAGTTCTTTGTGTTGGTTGAATAGATGAATCTGAGATTGTGTGATGCATATCATATAATCATACCCACGGATACTTGAGGTGACATTAGAGTATCTAGGTGACATTAGGGTTTTGGTTTATTTGTGTCTTAAGGTGTTATTCTTGTACAAACTCTAGGATAGATTGAACGGAAAGAATAGATTCGTGTTATTTTACTACCGACTCTTGAATAGATCGATCAGAAAGGATAACTTTGAGGTGGTTTCGTACCCTATAATAATCTCTTCGTTTGTTCTCCGCTATTAGTGACTTTGGAGTGACTCTTTGTTGCATGTTGAGGGATAGTTATATGATCCAATTATGTTATTATTTTTTAGAGAACTTGCACTGGTGAAAGTATGAACCCTAGGCCTTGTTTCCTAGCATTGCAATACCATTTGTGCTCACTTTTATCATTATTTACCTTGCTTTTTTATATTTTCAGATTACAAAAAATATATATCTACCATCCATATTGCACTTGTATCACCATCTCTTCGCCGAACTAGTGCGCCTATACAATTTACCATTGTATTGGGTGTGTTGGGGACACAAGAGAGTCTTTGTTATTTGGTTGCAGGGTTGTTTGAGAGAGACCATCTTCATCCTACGCCTCCCACAGATTGATAAACCTTAGGTCATCCACTTGAGGGAAATTTTCTACTATCCTACAAACCTCTACACTTGGAGGCCTAACAACGGCTACAAGAAGAAGGTTGTGTAGTAGACATCAATCTTCCTCCACAAGACCACAAGCAAAAAGGCAAGGACAAGCTTCAAGAGGAAATTGATGCATTTGAAGAAGCTCCCAAGGCCTTGGTCAAGTGGGTTCCCAAGACTACATCAAGTTCTACTTCATCAAGTATGACTACAACTCCAACGATTACCATCAAGATGATGTGGATCCCAAAGAAGAAGAACTAGATAGTTCTTGAGGGTGACTCTGCCAACATACTTCACTCATATCACTTTGGCGAGAACAAGTGTAAACAACTTCCACATCTTGCACTAGTTCAAGGAGTCACAAACCATTTTGTTGGTAAGACAATGGACAAGGTAACCTAATGCTTTCATGGACATCATCTTGTGTGTACATCACTCTATGTCTATGGATATCCTTGTTTGTTCCTTGTGGGAATAACCCGTGTAGGTATTGAAAGTGCAACTCACTCCAATGGATTGCTCCAAATGATCTACATCAACATTGCGCATCCACATCTTCAACATCTACATGAAGTCATCATCGACAAAACCTAAGGTTAGTTCATCCCTTTTAGGGGGGGATATCACATCTAGGGGGAGCTTTACTCTAACAATTAAGCTAAAGCAACTCTAAAGGTGTGAACAACAATGCTATATGTAAAAGTGGTAACCCCACTTGTGCTTAAACGATGGGTATGACCTATGATCAAATGTTCTCATTTGACTCCTAAGTCAATATACTCATATATAGATGACCTAGTCATCGCCAATTGTTTGATAGATTCTAGAATGTTTGTGCATGCTCTATCACATATTTCATTTGCCATTTTATTGTGTGAGCGTGTTGGTTGCATATTTTACTCATCCAAGGACATCCATTTGTTGCTTTGATTGTTTGGCTCTTTCTCTTTTGCCAAATGGATGGACAAGAATGCCTAAGAACCTTCTCTAGCTATCTATGCTTTTCACGTCTCCAACTCTATTCATGCTACATCACAAAGTTTGACCAAGTCAGATTCGAACCCCTCTGTGTGAGGAGCACTCAGAGTCCTCGATTCGTCATAGACTTAAACTTCCAAAACCTCTCTGTGCATTTCGGTCTGACTGAGCCATCCTTTCGGTCACACCGAGTTCACTGAGTTGATCTAGGTTTTCAATCTCGATGCAACCGATTTGAACTTTTCGGTCACACCGAGTTGCAGTAACCGCTTGTGATTCTGCATCTCGGTGCCACCGAGTTGTTCCACTCGGTCACACTGACAGGGTCGGGATATATATACCGATGGGTTGAATTTTGGAAATTTCACCAAAACTCTTCATCCTGCGTGCGTCCTGCTCTGCTGTCTTGGGTCTCTGGATCATCTCCTTGTCGCCAGTGACCTCCTGCCGCAGATCTCTGTCACCGTCAACAGGATTCTGCCCCACCGTTGTCGCCGTAGCAAACTCCCGCCGAACTAGCGTATGAGTTCGACTTTATGTGCTAATTCCTCATTCCGATTCTTAGCACATTGCTTTGCCATGATTCGCACCAAGTATGAAATCAATCTATCTAGAGAAAACTCCCTTTAGGCTAGGTTTGATTCAAAAATTTAGGGTTAGGTCTCCGCCGAACTCATCTCGGACCGACCGAGTTGTAGAAATTGGTCTCACCGATTTGGCTTAGGCCATTGCACATGCGCTTTTCGGTCTGGACGAAAATCACAAATCGGTGCGACCGAGTTCGATTCTCTGTGAAACCCTAGCAGTATCGGAGCAACCGAACTGTGACTTGGTATGACCGAGTTCTCTAGTTCAGACTCCAACAGTTCCTTCGGTATCACTAAGTTTAACAAATTGGTAGCACCGAAATGCTTTCTGTGGAGAAATAAACTAAGTTTTTGACTCATTTGTTTTGCAAAAACTCTGCACTTTGTGATGCTCATCCATTCTACCTCATCTACATCTATTCACAGGGTTTGTCATCAGTTTGCCTCCAAGATGTCTGACCAGAGTGATAGCCAAAACAGATCTGAAGAGCCAGTGCAAATGAGTGAGGGCACTTCTCCCTCAAGCACCTCAAATGATGGCAGCAGGAGCACTCCCAGTAACTTGCCAAAGGCAGCCATCAGGACAAGGAGGAAGAAAACCTCAGATTCTGAAGATGAGGACTATGTGGCTGTTGAGGAGGAAGTTAACTCCAAAAAGAAGGTGCTAAAGAAAGAGTATGGTATTGCTGCAACAACTAAGCCAGGGTTGCATAAGAAGACACCTGCAAAACGAGTTCCAATGTCTAAAGCCAGGGCCTCATCTGCTGAAACCTCTAAGCCAACTGGAGAGGCTGCTGGAGAGGGAAAGAAGAGGAAGGAGAGGGTCAAGAAGACCACTGCCAGAGTCCTTGGTAGATCCTCCATAATGAGAGAGCCAGAAGAAGAGGAAGAGTGTCGGATTTTGGGTTCCGGCAAAACCCTTGAGGTTCGAACTCTAGGGTGCACACAAAGATCTCTCCCCCTAGCTCACGCTCTCACCACAATCTCAAAGCTCAGCTCATCGAACTCGCAGAACAAAGGACACAGGGTTTATACTAGTTCGGGCCACCGATGTGGCGTAATACCCTACTCTAGTTGGTGGATTGCCTCTTGGGCTGAGGATGAACGAATACAAGGGAAGAACAGCCTCCTGAGGAGAGGTGTCCTTGAGCTCGGTGAGCTTGTGTGGTTGAGGATGGAATGGATCTGATCCAAGATCCGTTCCCCCTACTATGGTGGCTAGTCCTATTTATAGAGGCCCTGGTCCTCTTCCCAAATGTAGGCGGGAAGGGATCCAACAATGGCCAAATATGAAGGGAGACAACTAGTACAAGTTATCCTGACAAAAGGTGGTCTTTGCCTGCCAAAGGCTCTAGTGGTGACACCGTCCTGGGCTCCATGGTGACCTCTGTCCTGCCGTCCTGCTGGTCTTGGTCTTGTTGCACCGATATGGAAACCTTTGTTTGATACCTCGGGACTCCTCGCCTGCGCTTGCCTCTTCAGCACCAAAGAGGAAACGAGTACGCTGCATGCGCTGGCGCCCGCCTAGTGCCGGCCTGGCCTTGGTCGTCATGGCTTGCGTCACAGGGACCTTGCGAGGTGCCCCTCGCCTTGATCTCTCCGCCCCTTGCGAGCCAGCCTGGTGAGGCTGCCCCTGAGGAAGTCTTGTGTCGTCCCCCTTGCGAGGCTTGGCCCCTCGCGAGGGTCTTGAGTGTTCGCTGGTGAAGATGGGCCATACAGGGCCGCTGGTGGAGCCACGCCGTCGGCCGCAGGCAGGCAAGTCTGGGGACCCCCATTCCCAGGACGCCGACAGTAGCCCCCAGGACCAAGGCGCGCTCGGACTTGGCTTCGAGGCGAAGCCAAGGGGCAAGTACGGAGCGCCGCGGGCCCCAACAGCCTGTGGCCTTGGTTGACGCGTGGCGATTGATGGGATGTGGGCGTCTCCGCTTCCCCATGCTACCTCAGCAACTGCCCGACTTGACGAGTCCCTGCTGCATGCAGAGAAAACCATCATTACCTGTGATCGTGGGGGGCGCTGGTTGGCCTTCTCCTGCTATAAATGAGGAGGGGGCGGAGCCCCCGCTGCCCATCTCTTCCTGCTCCGCTCGCTTCTCCTCCATTGCTTCATCGCTCGTAGCGACACTGAAAGTGCAACTATCCCTAGGTGGTTTTGGTAATTCATAACAACATATAGCTCATTGAGCTAATGCTATTCCAAGATGACTATTTCAGGAAAGCTCAATGATTGGCATGGCATGGATGTGAAAGTGGAACCCTCAAAATGCTAAGGACAAAGGATTGGCTCAAGCTCAAAAGCTCAAGACTCTTCATTTTATATTTTAGTGATCCAAGATCACATTGAGTCTTTAGGAAAAGCCAATACTATCAAGGAGGGATGAGGTGTTGCTTAATGAGCCTCTTGCTTCATGTGCTTAGTGATATGCTCCAAAACCCTCAACTACTTTCCCATATCCACATATGACCTAAACCCTAAGCCAAACTCGGTCCTGCCGATTCTTTCTATCCGGCGCCACCGAGTTTCACTTGTCATAAGCCACTGCCAAACCCTAGCAATTCGGTTCTACCGATAGGGATCTTGGTCTCACCGAGATGGGATTGCAAACTCTTTGTTTCCCTTTCGTAACTTTTCGGTCTCACCGAAAGAGCGAATCGGTCCCACCGAGATTGAAGTGTAAACTCTATGTTTCCTTTTTGTAACTTTTCGGTCTCACCGAAAGAGCAAATCGGTCCCACCGAGTTTACCTGACCAACTCTCTGGTTAGCTTATTACGAAACTCGGTCTCACCGAGTTTGTGTAATCGGTCTCACCGAGATTACGTTATGCCCAAACCCTAACCATATCGGTCCTACCGAGTTGCATGTCAGTCCCACCGAAAATCTCTAACGGTCACTAGGTTTACCTTTTCGGTCCGACCGAGTTTGTTGATTCGGTCCCACCGAGATTGGAAAACTGTGTGTAACGGTTGGATTTTGTGTGGAGGCTATATATACCCCTCCACCTCCTCTTCATTCTTGGAGAGAGCCATCAGAACACATACACAATTCCAACTCATATGTTCTGAGAGAGAACCACCTACTCATGTGTTGAGACCAAGATATTCCATTCCTACCATACCTTTGTGGGTTGAAGTCTCCATCAACGTGGATGTAGGATAGCACCACCTATCCGAACCACGGGAAAAACCTCCGTGTCTCCAATTGCGTTTGAATTCTCCAAACCCTTCCCTTTACATTCTTGCAAGTTGCATGCTTTACTTTCCGCTGCCAATATACTCTTTGCATGCTTGCTTGAATTGTGTGATGATTGCTTGACTTGTCCTACAATAGCTAAAATCTGCCAAGAACTAAAATTGGGAAAAGGTTAAGTTTTTATTTGGTCAAGTAGTCTAATCACCCCCCCCTCTAGACATACTTTCGATCCTACAAGTGGTATCAGAGCTTTGGTCTCCATTTGCTTTGATCTCCATAGCTTTTGGTGGTCATAGCCTTGGTTTCACAACCTAGGAGAGTATGGCGTCTAGCGAGGGAAATTATCACCGTAGAGGTCCTTACTTTGATGGTACTAATTTTGCTAGTTGGAAGCATAAAATGAAAATGCATATTCTTGGACATAACCCCGCCGTTTGGGCTATTGTGTGTGTTGGTTTGCAAGGTGACTTCTTTGATGGGAAAGAACCAAACCGTGAAGCTACCGCGGATGAGTTGAAGATGTTGCAATACAATGCTCAAGCTTGTGATATTCTCTTCAACGGATTGTGCCCCGAAGAATTCAACAAAATCAGCCGTCTTGAGAATGCAAAGGAAATTTGGGAAACTTTGATTGATATGCACGAAGGTACCGACTCCGTCAAGGAATCCAAGTTGGATGTGCTTCAAAGTCAACTTGACAAGTTCAAAATGAAGGATGGTGAAGGTGTCGCTGAAATGTACTTTAGGCTTGCTCTCATCACAAATGAGATTGCCGGCTTAGGAAGTGAAGAGATGACCGATAGATTCATCATCAAGAAGATTCTAAGAGCCTTGGATGGAAAATATGATACCGTGTGCACATTGATCCAAATGATGCCCAATTCCAAAGATCTCAAGCCAACGGAGGTGATTGGAAGAATTGTTGCTCATGAGATGTCACTTAAGGATAAAGAGGAACTTCACAACAAATCAAGTGGTGCCTACAAAGCCTCATGTGAAGCCCCTACATCATCAAGTGAGAAACAAAACTTCAATGAAGAATTGAGCTTAATGGTGAAGAACTTCAACAAGTTCTACAAGAGTAGAAGCAAAGATAGAAGCTTCAAGTCAAGGTCCTACAATGACAAAAGATCTTCTAGTCGAGAGCGAAACTGCTACAGTTGTGGAAGACCCGGACACTATTCCAATGAGTGTATGGCTCCCTACAAGAGAAGAGAAGATTCTCCAAAAAGAAGAAGCAAAGAATCACCACCAAGAGAGAGAAGGAGTAGAGATGATCGTTATGAACAAAGATACTCACGGAGAAGCAAGGATTCAGAAAGGAAGGAAAAATCATCAAGGAGCTACACAAAACGAAGACATCAAGCTCATGTTGGTGAATGGGTATCCGGCTCCGACTCCGACAGCCACTCCGAGAGAAGTTATCACTCCGACTCTGAAGATACTCAAGATGAAGGTGTTGCCGGTCTAGCACTTGTGTCAACCAACTCCTACGACATATTTGACTCACCAAATGAAGGAATTGGAAGATGCTTCATGGCCAAAGGTCCTAAGGTAACACACCCCGAGTATGTTGATTTCAATAGTGATGAAGATGACTTGTTAGGTGATGATTTGCTTGTTGACAACTCTAGTGATGAATACTATGATGGAACATCAATTAATCATGCTAATCAAGATAAAACGAATGACAATGATAAGGAGAAGATTGAGGCTCTAACTAAAGAACTAAACACTCTTAAGTTATCTCATGAAACTATCTTCGAAGATCATCGAGAACTTTTAAGAGCTCATGAGATATTACGCTTTGAAAAGCTCAATCTTGAGCAAGAGCATGAGTTCTTAAAAGCATTCAATGATGATCTCCGCAAGAAAAGTTCTTCTTACATTGCCAAGCGTTTACTCTTATCCACTTACATGCCTCAAGTCAAGTCTAGTAACAAGAACAAGAAAGATTCTTCCTCTAGCAGTAACAATGATCATGCTAAATCCAATATTGTTGCTTCTAGTAGTTCTCTTGATTCCACTAATGATTCTCTTAGCCAAGTTACACTTGAGCAAGAAAATAGCTTATTGAAGGGAATTATAGAGAAAGGAGTGTACAAAAGCCTTACCGGGAGTAAGCAATTCGAGGAAATTGTGCGCAAGCAAGGAATGCAGCGGAAGAATCAAGGTGTTGGTTTTGAACAAAAGTTCAATGCCAATGGAGTTGAGTGGGAAGAAGATCAATACCCCAAGACAAAGTTTGTTCCTCAACAAGAGAAGTATGATACTTCTTTCAAGGGGACACAAGCTCAAGATGATCTTCCACCACAAGACTACAAGCAAAAAGGCAAGGACAAGCTTCAAGAGGAAATTGATGCATTTGAAGAAGCTCCTAAGACCTTAGTCAAGTGGATTCCCAAGACTACTTCAAGTTCCACTTCATCAAGTACGACTACAACTCCAAGGATTCCCATCAAGATGGTGTGGATCCAAAAGAAGAAGAACTAGAGAGTTCTTGAGGGTGACTCCGCCAACATACTTCACTCTTATCATTTTGGCAAGAACAAGTGCAATCAACTTCCACATCTTGCACTAGTTCAAGGAGTCACAAACCCTCTTGTTGGTAAGACAAGGGACAAGGTAACCTAAAAGTTTTCATGGACATGATCTTGTGTGTGCATCACTCTATGTCTATGGATATCCTTGTTTGTTCCTTGTGGGACTAACCCATGTAGGTATTGAAAGTGCAATTCACTCAAATGGATAGCTCCAAGTGATCTACATCAACATTGAGCATCCACATCTTCAACATCTACATGAAGTCATCATCGACAAAACCCGAGGTTAGTTCATCCCTCTAAGGGGGGATATCACATCTAGGGGGAGCTTTACTCTAAGACTTGAGCTAAAGCAACTCTAAAGATGTGAACACAACAATGCTTTATGTAAAAGTGGTAACCCCACTTGAGCTTAAACGATGAGTATGACCTATGATCAAGTGTTCTCACTTGACTCCTAAGTCAATATACTCATATATAGATGACCTTGTCATCGCAAATTGCTTGATAGATGCTAGAATTGGTTGTGCATGCCTTGTCACATATTTCATTTGCCATCTTATTGTGTGAGCATGCTGGTTGCATATTTTACTCATTCGAGGACATCCACTTGTTGTTTTGATTGTTTGGTTTTATTTCCTTTTGCCAAGTGGATGGACAAGAATGCCTAAGAACCTCCTCTAGCTATCTATGCTTTTCTCGTCTCAAACTCTATTCATGCTACATCACAAAATTTGATCAAGTCAGATTCGAACCACTCTGTGTGAGGAGCGCTCGGAGTCCCCGATTTGTCATAGACTTAAACTTCCAAAACCTCTTTATGATTCTCGGTCTGACCGATACCCCACTTTCGGTCCTACCGAGCTCATTAAGTTGATCTAGGTTTTCGATCTCGGTGCAACCGATTTGAACCATTCGGTAACACCGAGTTGCAACAACTGTATACAGTTTTGCATCTCGGTGCCACCGAGTTGTTCCACTCGGTCACACCGACAGGGTCGGGCTATATATAGTCACGGGCAAAAATTTGGAAATTTCTCCGAACCCCTTCGCCCGCGCGATAGCCTGCTCTGCCAACTTGGTCTCCGGATCGTTTCCTCGCCGCCAGCCGCCTCCAGTCGCTGGTCTCCGTCGCCATCAACGGAAATTCAACCCCGCTGTTGCCGCCGTAGCGAGTCTCCGCCGAACTAGGGTATGGACTCGATCTTTGTGCTATTCCCCAATCCGATTCTTAGCACATTGTGATCATCATGATTCTTGCCACATTTGTTAAACTTCTATCCAGTCAATGAACTCGTAGATTAGGTTTAATTCGAAAATTTTAGGGTTAGGTTTCCGCCGAAACCATCTCGGACCCACCGAGTTGAAAAACTCGGTCCCACCGATTTGGCTTATTCCATTGCACAAGTGAGACTCGGTCTGGCCGAGAATTACTTATCGGTGTGACCGATTTTGGAACTCTGTGAAACCCTAGCAGTCTCGGTGCCACCGAACTGTGACTCGGTCTGACCGAGTTCACTAGTTTAGGTGCCAAAACTGCTTCGGTATCACCGAGTTTAGAAATCGGTAGATCCGAGATGCTTTCAGTGGGAAACTAAAACTAAGTTTTTGAATTATTCTTTTGCAAAAATCTCTGCATTTTGTGATGCTTATCCACTCTATCTCATCTATAACCTATTCACAGGGTCAGCAGTCAGAGTTTTCATCATGTCAGACCAAAGTGATAGCCAGAACTTGTCAGAGCAGCAAGTGCAGATGAGTGAGGGCACTAGTCCCTCAAGTTCCTCAGATGATGGCAGCAGGAGCATCCCTAGCAATCTGCCTAAAGCTGCCACAAGACAGAGAAAGAAGAGAACCTCAGACTCAGAAGATGAGGATTATGTGGCAGAAGAGGAAGCAACTTCCAAGAGAGTTGAGCCAGCACAGGGCATAAAACCAGGGATGAAGATCAAAAGGCTAGCAGGCAGGCAGCCTATGTCAAAGGCCAGAGCTTCAACTAAGAAGCCCACTCCCATTGAGCCAGTTGCTGCTGAAGGCAAGAAGAGGAAAGAAAGGGTGAAGAAAACTATAGCCAGAGTGCTTGGCAAGGCTTCCATCATGGAAGATGAGGAGGAACAAGAAGAGGTAGCTGCACCAGCACCTAAGGCACCCAAGCTGATGGGTGATGCCATAAGAACAGGGGCAGCTGCTTCCAAGGCCAAGCCAGCTCCAAAGCCAAAGCCAAAGAGGAACACAAGAAGCATCCCAGCTACTGAGAAGAACAAGGCCCCAGTGCCTGAAGCTGCAGAAGAAGAAGAAGAAGAGAATGTTCTTAGAAAGCTCAAGCCCAAGATCCCAAACCATAACGATGCTCATCCTGTGGCTGAGGATATGAAACTCAGGAGAGAATCAGGGCTCCGGAAGTGGAGAGAAGCAGACCCGTATGCTTCAAGGAGAAGGACTGTAGTTGACTACAGGTTTCACACCAAGGAGCAGCAAGACTTTTATGAGACAGTGCTGCTAGACAAGAGGCCAATTGTCTGTGATATGAGATGGGTTGATTGGCAATACATCAAGGACAACGAAGAGTACTACCCTGGAGTGCAGGACAGCTTCAAGGCATGTGGAGTAGAGGACTTTGTTGGGCAGAAGCTCACAAAGTGGAACGAGGAACTCATCATGCAGTTCTACTCCACAGCCCATTTCTATCCAGATGGCAGGATTGTATGGATGTCAGAGGGTACGAGGTACCAGTCTACAGTTGCTGAATGGGCTCAGCTAATTAATGCCCCAGAAGAGCATGACGATGACTTGGACATTTATGCCAAGAAGAAGATGGACCACAACTCAATGTCAAACATGTATAAGGAGATTCCAAATGAAGCACTTGATACGTTCAAGTTTGGCTCAGTACACTATCTTCTGTCAGGGCTGCCAACCATCAACTGGATTCTTAGGCACACCCTATTGCCCAAGTCTGGAGATCACAAGATGATCAGGGGCCACGCGATCAACTTGCTTCATATCTTTGACGTGCCACAGAAATTCAAAGTCATGAGCCTTATGATTGAAACAATCAAGAGGACAGCAGCAAACCAGAAGAGGAGCTGTGGATATGCCCCACAGATTCAGGAGCTCATCAACTCTAAGATCGGCACGGGCATATACTTATTGGACAAGAAACACCTGCCCATCCGTCCAGACTTTGAAGATAATCAAGTGGTCATGACTGAGAATGAGCCATCATCTGCCCAAGCACAAGCCAAGAAGGAGAAGGCGAGGAAGGAGAAAGCTGCCAAGATGCCTACTCAAGAGGAGGCATCTGAATATTTCCTGAAAACCAAACAAGAGCAGCTTGGTTATTTGATTGCATCCACCCTGCGGATTGAGCAAGGACTAGCCACCCTAAGTCAGAACCAGGCAAGCTTAGAGAGGATCATGGAACAAAAGTTCTATGACTTGGATGTCAAAGTGACAGAGATTCAGACTGCAGTGGAGCAGCTCCAGGATGACATGCAGGAGAGGAGAGGCAAGACTACAACTGATGCCTTTGCCAGAGTGCCACGAGGTCCGAGATCGTCTACAGTGCCAGTTGCTGACCCCAGAGCCACCACGTCTGCACCAGCTACAGCCTCACTTCCACCAGCTCTAGCGTCCACTTCAGCCTCAACTCCGACCACGTCTACAGAAGGCTTCGTCCTTGGAGTGCTCCAGACTCCACCACCACCTGAAGATCAAGCCTGAGTGTCGACTTAGCACTATGCATTTTCTAGGAACTTTTTGGTAACTTGTTGCCAAAGGGGGAGAAAATGTATAGATCATAGGCTTCGAGAGAGAGTGTTGCTTTTATTCTCTCTTGTTTTATTTGGTGGTTTTTCGAACTTTGTTTGCTTTTGTGTGAGATACTATGTCATTGCTCGTGAGACATTGATGATCATGTGTTTGATCATAAGCTACACTTAATGTTTGCTTAATATTATCATCTTATCTATCTTATGTGATCATTCACTAGTCTTGGTGATGAGTGCATGTATTTCATTCTTATCATTTTAAGCGCTCCACCAAGATGTATGTGACATGGAAGAGTAACCCATGACTCTCACTCTTTGTGCATTTGCAGTCCAAAGCAAATTTTAAATATGCACAAATTTAGGGGGAGCTCTTACTTGTCACATACTTCGCAAAGCGACGGTATATTTCATGCTTATTATCATTTGTCGAAGCTTTGATCTATATGTTGTCATCAATTACCAAAAAGGGGGAGATTGAAAGTGCAACTATCCCTAGGTGGTTTTGGTAATTCATAACAACATATAGCTCATTGAGCTAATGCTATTCCAAGATGACTATTTCAGGAAAGCTCAATGATTGGCATGGCATGGATGTGAAAGTGGAACCCTCAAAATGCTAAGGACAAAGGATTGGCTCAAGCTCAAAAGCTCAAGACTCTTCATTTTATATTTTAGTGATCCAAGATCACATTGAGTCTTTAGGAAAAGCCAATACTATCAAGGAGGGATGAGGTGTTTCTTAATGAGCCTCTTGCTTCATGTGCTTAGTGACATGCTCCAAAACCCTCAACTACTTTCCCATATCCACATATGACCTAAACCCTAAGCCAAACTCGGTCCTACCGGTTCTTTCTATCCGGCGCCACCGAGTTTCACTTGTCATAAGCCACTGCCAAACCCTAGCAATTCGGTTCTACCGATAGGGATCTCGGTCTCACCGAGATGGGATTGCAAACTCTCTGTTTCCCTTTTGTAACTTTTCGGTCTCACCGAAAGAGCGAATCGGTCCCACCGAGATTGCAGTGTAAACTCTATGTTTCCTTTTTGTAACTTTTCGGTCTCACCGAAAGAGCAAATCGGTCCCACCGAGTTTACCTGACCAACTCTGTGGTTAGCTTATTACCAAACTCGGTCTCACCGAGTTTGTGTAATCGGTCTCACCGAGATTACGTTATGCCCAAACCCTAACCATATCGGTCCTACCGAGTTGCATGTCAGTCCCACCGAAAATCTCTAACGGTCACTAGGTTTACCTTTTCGGTCCGACCGAGTTTGTTGATTCGGTCCCACCGAGATTGGAAAACTGTGTGTAACGGTTGGATTTTGTGTGGAGGCTATATATACCCCTCCACCTCCTCTTCATTCGTGGAGAGAGCCATCAGAACACATACACAATTCCAACTCATATGTTCTGAGAGAGAACCACCTACTCATGTGTTGAGACCAAGATATTCCATTCCTACCATATGAATCTTGATCTCTAGCCTTCCCCAAGTTGCTTTCCACTCAAATCTTCTTTCCACAAAATCCAAATCCTATGAGAGAGAGTTGAGTGTTGGGGAGACTATCATTTGAAGCATAAGAGCAAGGAGTTCATCATCAACACACCACTTGTTACTTCTTGGAGAGTGGTGTCTCCTAGATTGGCTAGGTGTCACTTGGGAGCCTCCAACAAGATTGTGGAGTTGAACCAAGGAGTTTGTAAGGGCAAGGAGATCGCCTACTTCATGAAGATCTACCACTAGTGAGGCAAGTCCTTCGTGGGCGATGGCCATGGTGGGATAGACAAGGTTGCTTCTTCGTGGACCCTTCGTGGGTGGTTGCTTCTTCGTGGACCCTTCGTGGGTGGAGCCCTCCGTGGACTCGCGCAACCATTACCCTTCGTGGGTGGATCCCTCCGTGGACTCGCGCAACCATTACCCTTCGTGAGTTGAAGTCTCCATCAACGTGGATGTAGGATAGCACCACCTATCCGAACCACGGGAAAAACCTCCGTGTCTCCAATTGTGTTTGAATTTTCCAAACCCTTCCCTTTACATTCTTGCAAGTTGCATGCTTTACTTTCCACTGCCAATATACTCTTTGCATGCTTGCTTGAATTGTGTGATGATTGCTTGACTTGTCCTACAATAGCTAAAATCTGCTAAGAACTAAAATTGGGAAAAGGTTAAGTTTTTATTTGGTCAAGTAGTCTAATCACCCCCCTCTAGACATACTTTCGATCCTACAGACACCCATGGTGCCGATTCGGAGGTTCTCAGCCGCAGAGAAGGGAAACGCCCCCCATGACGAGTCGGGGCCGCTTCCGCCGAAGAAGAGGCTGGCCCGCTGTCGCAACGTACTCGTGAGGCCGGAGGTGTCGAGGCCTTGGTGTGAGCGGCCTCCCCCCGGGTATCCGCTGCCCTTGTACGCCCAGGCCGAGGGCTCCGGAGGAAGAGGCGGCGACCAGCGCCGTCCGCCCCGCGGCCGTGGTCACCGCGCTGTGGTAGTGTGCGCCATCGCCCCAGGAACCCACGCCGAGGGCTCCTCGCGCGAACTCGTGATGTGGACGGTGATGCCTCAGCGCACTTGGATTCGCTTCCCATAGTTCTTCTCCGCTGAGATGCCGCTGAGGGGTCCCCTCGAATTTTGGCTGCAGCATGCCGAGTGTGATGCCCCGGTGACAGGGGCGGAGGTCGAGGTCATCTCCCTGGGCAAGATCTTCATGACCAGCGGCTGGGGTGAGGTCACCCAAGTTTGCCGTACGGAGGGCTCCCTCGCCATCCACTTCGAGTACGACGGCGCCTCCACGATGTTCTTCAAGGTCTTCGACGAGGAAGGCCGCCACTTGGAGTGCTGCCCTGAAGGGGGTCGTCGAGTCGGCGTTGCGGCAGGGGCAAGGCCTGCCGCTGGCCTTGCAGGCGGTTCCTCCGGCAGCAGCGATGGTGCTTAGGAGTCCAGCGAATTTCCCGAGCCCTACGAGACTCCGGAGATGAGCGACGACAACTACGTGCCTCCGAGCTTGCGTCGTGCCCGGAGCGCAGCCGAAGCGTCCGACCGTCGCCGGCGCTGATCTAGATGAGGTTGGCGCCTGCCTCTCATGGCCCACTGTTGATGATGGCGTCGGCGGCGTTGGCGCGTGTAGATAGGGCTCCTGGGAACTTCCTTCTTTTGTTCCCTGCGAGGAATCAAGATGGACCCCATGGGGGCGTGTAAAGGGTCTATAATGCCTTTTGTTGATATTGTCCTTATTATGAAGATTTACGAATGCATGTCCTGCTTCGGCTCGGTCTCCCCTTTCCCACTTTGCGGTATCTTGGTGCTCTACGCCGACAGGTCCTGGTCCCCAGGCAGGCTACAGCCGTCGCTGGTATGCCAGGTCGCGATGTCGTGGTCAAGGCCAGGAGGTGAGCGGCCCGAGGTCTACTTAGAGCTCCTGTGGCGCGATGCTCAAGAGGTCCCCTTTTGTAACACCCCGGATGTAACTTACCATATTTGTAACTCCGACTCTACCATTTTCGGCTATAAGTTATAAGATTTCCCTTTGTGGTTGGGTTTTGTCTTTGTTTTGCATTTTGTTCATGTCATGCATATCATATCATGTCATCATGTGCATCGCATTTGCATACATGTTCGTCTCTTGCATCCGAGCATTTTCCCCGTTGTCCGTTTTGCAATCCGACACTCCCACATGCACCGGCACACCCCTCTTGTCTCTTTTTGTGAGCGGGTGTTAAACTTTCTCGGAATGGACCGAGATTTGCCAAGTGGCCTTGGTACACCATCGGTAGACCGCCTGTCAAATTTCGTGCCATTTGGAGTCCATTTGATACTCCAACGGTTAATCGGGTAACCGCGAAGGCCTCTTGTGTGTTGCAGCCCAACACCCCTCCAAAACGGCCCAATAACCCATCCAAACCACTTCCATGTCCTCTGTCGTCGGATCATGATCGTGTGGGCGAAAACTACACTCCATTTGGACACTCCTACCTCCTCCTAGCTATAAATATGTGCCCCTCCCTGATTTTTTCACTGATGAAACCCTAGCAAAACTCCCTCCCTGCCGCCGGACACGTCCGGTCATCACCGGACAAAACCGCCACCGCACCCGCACCACTCACGCGCCGCCACGTGTCCCCAGACCCATCCCCGCCGTCACGGCCCGGCGAGCCCGAGGAGGGCCCGCCCGAGCCCATAGCCGTGTCGCGCCTCCCCGCGCCCGCGCCCGGCCGCCGCCCGCCGACCTCGCCGGCTTGCGCCGCCGTCTCCAGCGCCGCCCCGCTGTCGCCCGGTCGCCGCCGACCGCCAGTAATATGACCCGTCCTTTATACGGCGGGTTATATCGCGGGGTCATATCCCCAACACAAACTCCATCTCTCTTTCTCTCAGTCTACCTCTCTAACTCCTTCTCTAAGTGTCACTGGCACCCCCCCTTCCCGACATTTGTAGGATCGAAAGTATGTCTAGAGTGGGGGTGATTAGACTACTTGACCAAATAAAACTTATCCTTTTCCCAATTTTAGTTCTTGGCAGATTTTAGCAACTTTGGACAAGTCAAGCAATCTTAACACAATTCAAGCAAGCATGCAAAGAGTATATGAGCAGCAGAAAGTAAAGCATGCAACTTGCAAGAATGTAAAGGGAAGGGTTTGGAGGATTCAAATGCAATAGGAGACACGGATGTTTTTGTCGTGGTCCCAATAGGTGGTGCTATCGTACATCCATGTTGATGGAAACTTCAACCCACGCAGGGTAACGGCTGTGCGAGTCCACGGAGGGCTCCACCCATGAAGGGTCCACGAAGAAGCAACCTTGTCTATCCCACCATGGCCGTCGCCCACGAAGGACTTGCCTCACTAGGGTAGATCTTCACGAAGTAGGTGATCTCCTTGCCCTTACAAACTCCTTGGTTCAACTCCACAATCTTGTCGGAGGCTCCCAAGTGACACCTAGCCAATCTAGGAGACACCACTCTCCAAGAAGTAAAAAATGGTGTGTTGATGATGAACTCCTTGCTCTTGTGCTTCAAATGATAAGTCTCCCCAACACTCAACTCTCTTACACAGGATATGGATTTGGTGGAAAGAAGATTTGAGTGGAAAGCAACTTGGGAAGGCTAGAGATCAAGATTCATATGGTAAGAATGGAATATCTTGGCCTCAACACAAGTGTAGGTGGTTCTCTCTTAGAAAAGGTAAGTTGGAAGTGTAGGTTCGTTCTGATGCCTCTCTTCATGAATGAAGAGGAGGTGGAGGGGTATATATAGCCTCCACACAAAATCTAACCATTACACACAACTTGCCAATATTGGTGGGACCGAATTGATAAACTCGGTCGGACCGATTCAGCAAATCTAATGACCGTTAGGATTTTCGGTGGGACCAACATGCAACTCGGTAGAACCGATATGGTTAGGGTTAGGGCATAATGTAATCTCGGTGAGACCGATTACACAAACTCGGTGAGACCGATTTTGGTAATAAGCTAACCAGAGAGTTGGTCAGGTAAACTCGGTGGGACAATTCGCTCATTTCGGTGAGACCGAAATGTTACGAAAGGGAAACAGAGAGTTTACATTGCAATCTCGGTGGGACCGAAACGTTACGAAGGGAAACAGAGAGATTACAATCCCATCTCGGTGAGACCGAGATCCCTATCAGTGAGACCGATTTGCCTAGGGTTTGTGGCAGTGGCTATGACATCTAAACTCGGTGCCGCTGGATAGAAAGAATCGGTGGGGCCGAGTTTGACTTTTGGTTTAGGTCATATGTGGATGTGAGAAAGTAGTTGAGGGCTTTGGATCATATCACTAAGAATTTTGAGCAAGAGCCTCATTAAGCAACACCTCATCCCTCCTTGATAGTACTGGCTTTTCCTATAGACTCAATGTGATCTTGGATCACTAAAATAGAAAATGTAGAGTCTCGAGCTTTGAGCTTGAGCCAATCCTTTTGTCTTTAGCATTTCTGAGGGGTCCACTTTTCTCATCCATGCCATGCCAATCATTGAGCTTTCCTGAAATATTAATCTTGAAATAGCATTAGCTCAATGAGCTATATGTTGTTAGGAATTACCAAAACCACCTAGGGATAGTTGCACTTTCAATTTCCCCCTTTTTGGTAATTGATGACAACATATAGATCAAAGCTTCGACAAATGATAATAAGAGTGAAAAACATTGTCGCTTTGAGAAGTATGTGAAAAGCAAGAGATCCCCCTAAATTTGTGCATAGTTTAAGATTTGCTTTGGACTGCAAATGCACAATGAGTTAGGATCATGGGTTACTCTTCCATGTCACATACATCTTGGTGGAGCGCTCAAAATGATAATAATTAAATACATGCACTCATCACCAAGCAAAGTGAATGATCATATGGGGATATAAAAGGATAATGTCATCCAACAAGCATTAAGGTAGCATATGATCAAACACATGATCATCCAAGTATCACACAAAAGCATAAAGTATCTCAAACAAGCAAATAACAAAGTTCAACCACCAAACAACAAGAGAGAACAAAGAGCAGCACTCTCTCTCTCGAAGCCTATGATCTATATATTTTCTCCCCCTTTGGCAACAAGTTACCAAAAAGCTCATAAAAATGCATAGTGCTAGATCGACTCTTAGGCTTGGTCTTCAGGTGGTGGTGTAGATAAAACTCCAAGGACGAAGGCATCAGTTGATGTAGATGGAGCTGGTGGAGTGGGTGCTGGAGCTGGTGGCACTGAAGCTGTAGCTGGTGCAGATGAAGTTGCTCTGGTGTCTGTAACTGACACTGTAGTAGATCTCTGTCCTCTGGGCACTCTAGCAAAAGCATCCGTGGTAGACTTGTCCTTCTTCTCCTGCACTTCATCCTGAAGTTTCTCAACAACTAACTGTATCTCTGTGACCTTCACATCTAAATCATAGAACTTCTGCTCCATGATCCTCTCCAAGCTCTCCTGGTTTTGGGTCAGGGTGGCCAATCCCTTCTCAATCCTCAGAGTGGAGGCAATTAAGTAGCCAAGCTGATCTTGCTTGCTCTTCAAAAGATACTGAGATGCCTCATCAATGGTTGGCATCTTTGCAGCCTTTTCAGTCCTTGCCTTCTCCTTCTTTGCTTGTGCTTGCACAAAAGATGGTTCATTCTCATCCATTACCACAGTGTTGTCCTCAAAGTCTGGGTAGATGGGCATATGATCCTTGTCCAAGAGATATGTGCCAGTGCCCATCTTGGAGTTGATTAGCTCCTGGATCTGTGGGGCATACCCACAACTTCTCTTCTGATCTGCAGCGGTTCTCTTTATAGTTTTCACAATTAGGCTCATGACTTTGAACTTTTGAGGCACATCAAATATGTGAAGCAGGTTAATTGCATGACCTCTGATCATCTTGTGATCACCTGACTTTGGCAATAGAGTGTGCCTGAGGATCCAGTTGATTGTTGGCAAACCTGATAGAAGGTAATGTACTGATCCAAATTTGTGTGTCTCAAGAGCAGCATCTGGGATCTCTCTGTACATATGTGCCATGGTGTTGTGATCCTTTTTCTTCTTGGCATAGACATCCAAGTCATCTTCATTCTCCTTAGGAGCATTGATCAGTTTTGCCCATTCTTCAACCGTTGACTGGTACCTGGTACCTTCAGACATCCAGACAATCCTTCCATCTGGGTAGAAATGAGTTGTGGAGTAGAACTACATAATAAGCTCATCATTCCACTTTGTGAGCTTCTGCCCAACAAAGTCCTCTACTCCACAAGACTTGAAACTATCATAGACTCCAGGATAGTGTTCTTCATTTTCCCTGATGTACTCCCAGTCCACCCATCTCATATCACAGACTATAGGCTTCTTGTCAAGCAACACTGTCTCATAGAAGTCATGTTGTTCCTTTGTATGGAACCTATAGTCCACGGCAGTTCTTCTCCTAACTGCATAGGGATCAGTCAATCTCCACTGCCTGAGTCCTGCATCCTTCCTGAGCTTCATGTCCTCAGCTACTGGATGAGCATCATTGTGATCTGGAATTTTGGGCTTCAACTTCCTCAAGACATGTGACCCATCATCTTCTTCTTCTATAGCAGCTTCAGGCACTGGGGCCTTGTTCTTCTCTACAGCTGGAATATTCCTTATACTCCTCTTGGGTGCAGCTTTGGGTTTTGGAGCAGCTTCCTTGGGAGCTTCTTTGGGATTAGATGGAGCAGCCCCTGATCTTATAGCATCTCCCATAAGCTTTTGAGCTTTAGGTGCTGGTGCAGCAACCTCTTCCTCTTCATCTTCCATCATTAAGGGCTTCCCAATTACTCTGGCAATGGTCTTCTTGACCCTTTCTTTACTCTTCTTACCATCTCCAGTTTCCTTGGGTTTAAGAGTGAACTCCATTGTTTCTCCTTGGCAACTTTCCTTGCCTTAGACATGGGCTGTCTTCTTGCTGACATCTTAGTCTTCAGACCTGGCTTAGTTGCAGCAGATGTGCCATATTCCTTTTTCAGAACTTCCTCTTTGAGGTGGCCTCTTCCTCAACAGCCACATAGTCCTCATCCTCAGAATCTGAGGTTCTCTTCTTTCTGGTCCTGGTGGCTTCCTTAGGCAAGTTGCTGGGTGTACTCCTGCTTCCATCATCATAGCTTCTAGAGGAACTAGTGCCCTCACTCATGTGACCTTGCTCCTCAGACTTGTTCTGATTGTCACTCTGATCAGACATGATGCAAACACTGATAGTAGACCCTGTGAATAGATATAGATGAGATAGATTGGATGAGAATCACAAAGTGCAGAGGTTTTTGCAAAAGAATGAGTCAAAACTTAGTTTTAGTTTTCCACAGAAAGCATTTCGGATCTACCGATTTGAAAACTCAGTGATACCAAAGCAGCTTTTGGAACCTAAACTAGTGAACTCGGTCAGACCGAGTCAAAGTCCGGTGGCACTGAGACTGTTAGGGTTTCACAAAGAATTGAACTCGGTCACACCGATTTGCAATTCTCGGTCAGACCGAGAATCACATGTGCAATGGCCTTAGCCAAATCGGTGGAACCGATTTCAACAACTCGGTTGGTCCAAGATGATTTCGGTGGAAACCTAACCCTAAATTTTCAATCCACAACTAAACTACAGAGTGATTTCACTGGATAGAGTGATCTCAATCATGGCAATATACATGGCAAAACAATGTGCTAGGAATCAGAGTGAGATTAGCACAAGGATCAAGTCCATACCCTAAGTGCGGCAATGGACCTGCTACGGTGGCAACGGCGGAGACGATTTCCGTTGACGGCGGCGGAGACCAGTGGCGGGAGGCAGCTGGCGATGAGGAGGACAAACCGGAGACCCAGGGAGGCAGAGCAGGCTGAGCGCGGGTGAAGGGGTTCGAAGAATTTTCCAAATTTTGTCCCGGGGATATATATAGTCTGACCCTGTCGGTGTGACCGAGTGGAACAACTCGGTGGCACTGAGATGCATAACTGCAAGAAGTTACTGCAACTCGGTGTGACCGGAAAGTTCAAATCGGTTGCACCGAGATTGAAAACCTAGATTGACTTAGTGATCTCAGTATGACCGAAATGGATGAATCGGTCAGATTGAAACACACAAAGAAGTTTTGGAAGTTTAAGTCTATGACGAATCAGGGACTCCGAGTGCTCCTCACACAGAGTGGTTCGAATCTGACTTGATCAAACTTTGTGATGTAGCATGAATAGAGTTTGAGACAAGAAAAGCATAGATAGCTAGAGAAGGTTCTTAGGCATTCTTGTCCATCCACTTGGCAAAAGAAAAAGGAACCAAACAATCAAAACAACAAGTGGATGTCCTCGAATGAGTAAATTATGCAACCAACATGCTCACACAATAAAATGGCAAATGAAATATGTGGCAAAGCATGCACAACCATTCTAGCATCTATCAAGCAATTGGCGATGACTAGGTCATCTATATATGAGTATATTGACTTAGGAGTCAAATGAGAACATTTGATCATAGGTCATACTCATCGTTTAAGCACAAGTGGGGTTACCACTTTTACATAAAGCGTTGTTGTGTTAACACCATTAGAGTTGCTTTAGCTCAATTCTTAGAGTAAAGCCCCCCTAGATGTGAGATCCCCCCTAAGAGGGATGAACTAACCTTGGGTTTTGTCGATGATGACTTCATGTAGGTGTTGAAGATGTGGATGCTTAATGTTGATGTACATCATTTGGACCAATCCTTTGGAGTGAGTTGCACTTTCAATACCTACACGGGTTAGTCCCACAAGGAACAAACAAGGATATCCATAGACATAGAGTGATGCACACACAAGATGATGTCTACGAAAGCATTAGGTTACCTTGTCCCTTGTCTTACCAACAAGAGGGTTTGTGACTCCTTGAACTAGTGCAAGATGTGGAAGTTGACTGCACTTGTTCTTGCCAAAATGATTAGAGTGAAGTATGTTCTTGTAGGATCAAAAGTATGTTGGTGGAGTCACCCTTAGTAACTCTCTAGTTCTTCTTCTTCGGGATCCATATCATCTTGATGGGAATCCTTGGAGTTGTAGTCGTACTTGATGAAGTAGAACTTGATGTAGTCTTGGGAACCCACTTGACCAAGGCCTTAGGAGCTTCTTCAAATGCATTAATCTCCTCTTGAAGCTTATCCTTGCCTTTTTGCTTGTGGTCTTGTGATGGAAGATCATCTTGAGCTTCTGTCCCTTTGAAGGAAGTAGGATCATACTTCTTTTGTTGAGGAACAAACTTCGTCTTGGGGTATTGATCTTCTTCCCACTCAACTCCATTGGCATTGAACTTTCGTTCAAAACCAACACCTTGGTTCTTCCGGTGCCTTCCTTGCTTGCGTACAATTTCCTTGAATTGCTTACTCCCGACAAGGCTCTTGTAAACACCTTTCTCTATAATTCCCTTTAATACGCTATTTTCTTGCTCAAGTGTAACTTGGCTAAGAGAATCATTAGTGGAATCATGAGAACTACTAGAAGCAACAACATTGTATTGAGCATGATTATTGTTACTACTAGAGGAAGAATCTTTCTTGTTCTTGTTACTAGACTTGACTTGAGGCATGTGAGTGGATAAGAGTAAATGCTTGGCAATGTAAGAAGAACTTTTCTTGCGAAGATCATCATTGATTGCTTTTAAGAACTCATGCTCTTGCTCAAGGTTGAGCTTTTCAAAACGCAATTTCTCATGAGTCCTTAAAAGTTCTCGATGATCTCCTAAGATAGTTTCATGAGCTAACTTAAGAGTGTTTAGTTCTTTAGTTAGAAACTCAATCTCATCCTTATCATTGTCATTCGTTTTATCTTAATTATCATGATTAATTGATGTTTCATCGTAGTATTCATCACTAGAGTTGTCAACAAGTAAATCATCATCACCTAACAAGTCATCTTCATCACTATTGAAATCAACTTACTCGGGGTGTGATACCTTTGGGCCTTTATCCATGTAGCATCTTCCAAGTCCTTCATTTGGTGAATCAAATATGTCATAGGAGTTGGTTGGCACAAGTGCTAGACCGGCAACACCTTCATCTTGAGTATATTCGGAGTCGGAGCAATAGCTTCTCTCGGAGTGATTGTCGGAGTCGGAGCCGGATACCCATTCACCAACATGAGCTTGATGTCTTCGTTTTTTGTAGCTCCTTGATGACTTGTCCTTCCTTTTTGAATCCTTGCTTCTCCGGGATGTTCTTCGTTCATAAGGATCATCTCTACTCCTTCTCTCTCTTGATGGTGATTCTTCTCTTCTACTTCTTCTTTTTGGAGAATCTTCTCTTCTCTTGTAGGGTGCCGTACACTCATTGGAATAGTGTCCGGGTCTTCCACAATTGTAGCAATTTCGCTCTCGACTAGAAGATCTTTCGTCATTGTAGGACCTTGACTTGGAACTTCTCTCTTTGCTTCTACTCTTGTAGAACTTGTTGAAGTTCTTCACCATTAGGCTCAATTCTTCATTGAAGGTTTGTTTCTCACTTGATGATGTGGGGGCTTCACATGAGGCTTTGTAAGCACCACTTGACTTGTTATGGAGCTCCTCCTTATCCTTGAGTGAAATCTCATGAGCAACAATTCTTCCAATGACTTCTGTTGGCTTGAGATCTTTGTAATTGGGCATCATTTGGATCAATGTGCATACGATATCATATTTTCCGTCCAAAGCTCTTAGGATCTTGTTGATGATGAATTTGTCGGTCATCTCTTCAATTCCTAAGCCGGCGATCTCATTTGTGATAAGAGAAAGCCTAGAGTACATTTCAGTGACACCTTCACCATCCTTCATTTTGAACTTGTCAAGCTGGCTTTGAAGCACATCCAACTTGGATTCCTTGACGGAGTCGGTACCTTCATGCATATCAATCAAAGTATCCCAAATTTCCTTTGCATTCTCAAGACGGCTGATTTTGTTGAATTCTTCGGGGCACAATCCGTTGAAGAGGATATCACAAGCTTGAGCATTGTATTGCAGCATCTTCAACTCTTCCGCGGTAGCTTCACGGTTCGGTTCTCTCCCATCAAAGAATTCACCTTGCAAGCCAATACACACAATAGCCCATACGGCGGGGTTATGTCCAAGAATATGCATTTTCATCTTATGCTTCCAACTAGCAAAATTAGTACCATCAAAGTAAGGACCTCTATGGTGGTAATTTCCCTCGCTAGACGCCATACTCTCCTAGGTTGTGAAACCAAGGCTATGACTACCAAAATCTATGGAAATCAAAGCAAATGGAGACCAATGCTCTGATACCATTTGTAGGATCGAAAGTATGTCTAGAGGGGGATGATTAGACTACTTGACCAAATAAAACTTCTCCTTTTCCCAATTTTAGTTCTTGGCAGATTTTAGCAACTTTGGACAAGTCAAGCAATCTTAACACAATTCAAGCAAGCATGCAAAGAGTATATGAGCAGCGGAAAGTAAAGCATGCAACTTGCAAGAATGTAAAGGGAAGGGTTTGGAGGATTCAAACGCAATAGGAGACACGGATGTTTTTGTCGTGGTCCCAATAGGTGGTGCTATCGTACATCCATGTTGATGGAAACTTCAACCCACGCAGGGTAACGGCTATGCGAGTCCACGGAGGGCTCCACCCACGAAGGGTCCACGAAGAAGCAACCTTGTCTATCCCACCATGGCCGTCGCCCACGAAGGACTTGCCTCACTAGGGTAGATCTTCACGAAGTAGGCGATCTCCTTGCCCTTACAAACTCCTTGGTTCAACTCCACAATCTTGTCGGAGGCTCCCAAGTGACACCTAGCCAATCTAGGAGACACCACTCTCCAAGAAGTAACAAATGGTGTGTTGATGATGAACTCCTTGCTCTTGTGCTTCAAATGATAGTCTCCCCAACACTCAACTCTCTCTCACAGGATATGGATTTGGTGGAAAGAATATTTGAGTGGAAAGCAACTTGGGAAGGCTAGAGATCAAGATTCATATGGTAAGAATGGAATATCTTGGCCTCAACACAAGTGTAGGTGGTTCTCTCTCAGAAAAGGTAAGTTGGAAGTGTAGGTTCGTTTTGATGCCTCTCTTCACGAATGAAGAGGAGGTGGAGGGGTATATATAGCCTCCACACAAAATCTAACCGTTACACACAACTTGCCAATCTCGATGGGACCGAATTGATAAACTCGGTCGGACCAATTCAGCAAATCTAGTAACCGTTAGGATTTTCGGTGGGACCGACATGCAACTCGGTAGGACCGATATGGTTAGGGTTAGGGCATAACGTAATCTCGATGAGACCGATTACACAAACTCGGTGAGACCGATTTTGGTAATAAGCTAACCAGAGAGTTGGTCAGGGCAACTCGGTGGGATCGATGCGCTCATTTCAGTGAGACCGAAATGTTACGAAAGGGAAACAGAGAGTTTACATTGCAATCTCGGTGGGACCGATCGGTCATCTCGGTGGGACCGAAACATTACGAAGGGAAATAGAGAGATTACAATCCCATCTCGGTGAGACCGAGATCCCTATGGTGAGACCAATTTGCCTAGGGTTTGTGGCAGTGGCTATGACATCTGAACTCGGTGGCGCCGGATAGAAAGAATCGATGGGGCCGAGTTTGACTTTTGGTTTAGGTCATATGTGGATGTGAGAAAGTAGTTGAGGGCTTTGGAGCATATCACTAAGCATTTTGAGCAAGAGCCTCATTAAGAAACACCTCATCCCTCCTTGATAGTATTGGCTTTTCCTATAGACTCAATGTGATCTTGGATCACTAAAATAGAAAATGTAGAGTCTTGAGCTTTGAGCTTGAGCCAATCCTTTTGTCCTTAGCATTTTTTAGGGGTCCACTTTTCTCATCCATGCCATGCCAATCATTGAGCTTTCCTGAAATATTAATCTTGAAATAGCATTAGCTCAATGAGCTATATGTTGTTAGGAATTACCAAAACCACCTAGGGATAGTTGCACTTTCAACATTGAAGGAGTAGGGTGACACCTTGATCTTGATATTAATCTATCTAATGGCTTCTCTCTCAAACACACACACACACTCGCTAGTTGTGGCTCTATGCCTAGCACACACACACTCTCGATATGTCTCCCCCCCAGCAAAGACAGGAGCAGGGGGACACTTTGATCTTGATCTTAATCTATCTATTGGCTTGTCTCTCAAACACACACACACACACACACACACTCGCTAGTTGCGTCTTTGTGCCTCACTCACGCACTCTCGATACGAATTTCTCTCCGTAGCCCTCCTTAATATGTAGATTTCTCGGTGGTCCTTGATGGTGGGGGTGGCGGTGATGTACCGAGTGATCTACTCGCCGACCATCAACAACATACCCAAAATAGTAATGATATTGCTAGTTTGTTGCATCAAAGGTGTAATCAACATCGTACATAAGGATCTAGTACTCGGTAACAATCCCATTTAAACTCGTGGTTGTTTTCACAGTTCCGTAATGAATAAAGCCGGAGCTTGAAAACAAATCTTAGAATCCATTCACCTACTCAAGAAAATAGCTTATCTATCGCCAAAGAAAGCCATGGGCAACATTCATCATTATCTGTAATTGATAAATACAGGGCAAAAACAAACGCAATATGAACATAATCTCTTTCAGACAATTCAAAACAAAATATCCTTCAAATAGTTCACCTGAATTCTCAATTGCATTTACTATTTCCCCTTTGCGGATCATTCATAAAACATGTTGTTCATAGGCTGCTTAGCCTCTTCTCTGCAATTGGTCTTTGCGCCAAGGGCGCAATGGGTCATCTAGTATATACAATAATTAGAGCTGCTAAGCTAGGCCTCCTCCGGTGCATTCATAGTGTTGGGCATTGGCTCATCCGGGAGTGACACATGTCCTCGGTTTTTGCCTTTGGCTACCTCCTATCTTTGGCTTTTGCTTCCTTCGGTTTTCTACCTTCTTTTCTCCTATTGTGTTGGACCGTTCATACTGCAGTTGCTGCTTATGATGATCCTTCATGAAGCCTCGACCATTTTCTTCTCATCTAGCATCTCTCTCCCTATCCGCAGCGGAGCGGTGCCGCAACAAGAGGTGCCCTCTCCTTTGTGTCCTCTCCCTCAATTTCTTCTGGTTCTGTCTGCCTCTCCTCTCTCCAATTTACATGTCCACTCCTTTCTTCATGCGCAGGTGAAGATGACACAGGAGAAGCCCCGAAAGGTGGGACCATCTACCATCGGCCACCATGGGAAGACCAACGACTGGCATGACACGTTGCTTTCGGAGAAGATCGGTAAAGGTGGAGGCCATTGGGATTTTGGGAGGAACTTCTGCCAAAGTTGGACATCGGTGGTGCAGTAGCAGGAGTGGCAACACACTCGACCTATCTCCCCAGCAAGACCACACCTTCTCCGTCACGGCTTCTCCTTGTCGGCTGAGCTGCTAGCCTCGACATCCTTCCTCGGTTGCTTTCCTTCGCCTTAGCTGGCTCCTTGACCCCATGGTATGCCAGATTTCATTAAAAGTATTTCCTTTTTCCTTGGTTATTTAACGATCACAGTGATGTGAACTAAGATGTGCCAATCATTATAGATGCCAAAATCATATCAAACATTCGGTTAGTGTCGTGGAATTGTCACTGCAGATGTCCTTAGTGTTAGGACTTTAGTCGCGAGGCCAACGCATCTATGTGGTAACTTGAGAGGGGTTGAGCGGGACGAGAGACGTGATGTTTTACCCAGGTTCGGCCCCTCACCGTGGAGGTAAAATCCTACATCCTGCTTCATTGATATTGATGATGATGATCACAATTACACGGGTGCTCTAACTCGAGAGCTCTAGACTTGTTTGTCTAACCCTAACTTATCAAACTTGTGGAACTTCTCTCTCTTGGGGTGCCCTGCCCCTCCTTATATATGTTGAAGGGGCGGATTACATGACTAGTCCTATTAGGATTAGGATTACTCTATTACAAGTGGAGTCCTAGTCTTGATTTCTTTGTAAGGGAATATTCCTTATGCTTTCCTCTTAAGCCGGCCCACCATAACATAGGCCGGTCTTCCATGAACCGCCTGTCGGGCCATCGGGTCTTGTTGTTCCTCTTGACCCACTTGCCGGGTTACCAATGAGTCACCAGGCCCAGTCGGGTCATTTAGTGAGTGAGGAGATCCGGGCGGGTCACTTCGTGAGTCGCCAAGTCAGGGCGGGTCACCAGTGAGTCGCCAAGTCCGGTCGGGTCATGCTTCCGGTCGGGTCATTCCGCGGGGTATATCCCCGACATTAGCCCCCAGTTTAATTTGGATTCATCCATGTTAAACTTATCCTGCAAAATAAACACAAGAACAAATTTGACAGGTTGTGCTCCGGGCTAAAAATACTTGTAAGTCGGCACCTGATCATCCTGAAGTCCTTGTCATTTCCTTCTTCTAGAAAGTCCAGGTCAATAGGCCAGCTTCATAATCAATCTGATTTTCAGCCGGCTTGAAGATGTAAAACTTGCCGAGTTATAATTTCCAAAATCTTTGGGTTATAAAAGACTGATGATGCCGAGTCATACTTGTTGTTGACACCGGGTCATGTAATTGATCTTCCTGATTTGCTCAAAACTAAGAATTTGAAGTCGTTCCTCCTTTATATGCATAATACCTGTAGCCCCCAAGTCTTAAGAGGAGAACATAGTGATAGCTTAAGACTTGCTCCAATATAATTGTTGCAACCTTGAAGAAATCCGGTTTGTTCATCTCAATCATTAGTCATAATCTGAATATTCCCCATATGTAGCCCCCAAGTGTCGAGTTGTCATGCTTGCAGCAACCTGGGACTTGTAATTGCCTTATGCTCATGAAAACTTCAACCAGTGTAGCCTCCAAGGGCCGGGTCATTATGCAACAATGAGCAGGGACTTTGTAGATATAACCATGTAAACTTGAACATCAACGTGTAGCCCCCAAGGGCCGGCCTAGTAAGATATTACTGAGCTGGGACTTTGCATATTCTTCAGTGATAATAACATCATATGATGTAATCTCCACCATGGGGCTTGAACCCACGTCCACAAGGTTAAGAGCTTTGTACTCTACCAACTGAGTAGTGGATCTTTCAATATAATGGACTGAGTCTTATGTACCTTGAATTTTGACAGGAGCAATTGGTAGCCCCCAAGGGCCGGCTCATTATAATGTGATGAGTCGGGTCTTCAATAAGTTGAGCCAAAAAATGAATTTACATTAGCCCCCAAGTGCCATGGTGCATGCTGGCAGTGACATGGGACTTGCATATTTGATGTAATCTCAATATGAATAATGTAGCCCCCAAGTGCCGGGTCATAAGCCTGCAGTGACTCGGGACTATTCATTTCATTGTAGAATAAACCATATCCATTAATAAAATAATAGCCATTGCACAAAAGCGACTTTGAATACCTTATCTGTTGACAAGTAAATCCGGAGTTTAAATACCATATGCCCTGGCGACTTAATGTCAAAAGCCAGGGCGGGTAACCACCCAAATGTAGTCTTATCCTGCACACAAGTAGATCATAAGATCCCTTGACGGTTTACGCAGGGTGGGTCGTAATATCCCACATATAACCATTGTGATATTGATTTTGTACTGCCGGTTTACATGACCTGTGCAGTAAGGGTGATAACCCAATCCTTAGAAGCCAATACTTCCAAATATATGATGATTGTCACATGCTGGCGACTTATCGTCCAAAGCCAAGCCGGATTTAAACGAAACCACACTCATACTTAGATCCCCTGTTCAAGAATTCATCCGATTAACCAGTTAACTTGCCGATTAATCCCTACTCATAGGGTCCCCGAGTAGCCGATTACCCGATAAATCACCCGATTAATTGATTAAATGGCCGATTAACTTGCCGATTAGCCTATTAATCCCCTACTCACCAGCCGACCGAGCAGCTACCAGTTAACGATTTCCTCAACAATGCTTAGATCTGAACAAAAAGTCTCAAGACAAAACCAAAGATTGTTTGCAAAAACTTAAACCAAAAAAAATCGAGGTTTCTGATTCGAATACGATCAGTAAACCGTTCCAAAGGGGTTAAGTTAGGATTCGAATACGATTATGTAGCCCCCAGTGGCTTTGGCGTTGCGCCGATCAAGAGGGTACCGACAGCTATGTTCTCTTTGGTTCGAATACGACCTATGTTTGAACAGGAAGCCCCCAAATGACCTTAAGAGGTTTTTAACGACCCTGATTCGAATATGATCCAAGTTGGACCCAAAAGGGGTTAAGCTATGATTCGGATACGATCAAGAAGCCCCCTAGTGAGTTTGGCAGTGTGCCGATCAAGAGGGTACCGACAGCTATGTTCTCCTTGGTTCGAATACGACCTATGTTTGAACAGGAAGCCCCCAAATGACCATATAAATTTTGGCATCGCGCCGATCAAGAGGGTACCGACAGCTATGCTCGATGAGTAGGAAGCCCCCAAGTGACCATAATAAGATAAGCCGTAAGGCAGGATACTCATGTTTGAACCGCGCATCATGGCAGCAAGTTCTCTTTGGCAATCTTTAATTTTTCTGAGAACTCGAATCTTGCGAGAGATCAATTCTTTTTAAACCGGAACTTTAAACCGGATTTCAAAACTTTTTGGGAGACAGATTGTCCTTGAGCCGGATGTTTGAACCAGATTTGAGAGTTTAAAAGCTTTGTAAGAGACAAATTTACCTTGAGCCGGATGTTTGAACCGGATTTGAGAGCTTCAAAGCTTTGCGTGAGAGATATGTCTCTTGAACCGGATTTTAAACCGGAATCTTTATTTTGAACCAGAAATTTTCTGACGGCCTTTTAAGTTTTCACCAATATGGCGGTAGCCCCCGGGACCGGATTATCTTCCCTCCAATGATCCGGAGTTCTTGAACGAGTCATGTCCTTGTAGCCCCCGAGTCTTAAGACGACTCGAGGAGTTGGCTTGAGACTCTCCATGCTTGATCATGATATAAACCGGTATATAGTTCAGTAGATCAGTGATATAACTTGTCCTGCATTGGAAAACTTGCAAGCCAGAGTAATTACTCTTTTAAAGAAAGGAGATATATAATATAAAAATATACTGGATGGATTTCACCTGATATGTTAAACCAGAAATTATCCATTGCGGAGTTGATGATTACCATGGTGAAGCTGAAATCAATCATGGCCGAGTCGGCCGTGGGAGCAGACAGATGAGTCGGCCGAGGCGTTGTAAGCCGGCGCAGTCGGGCGAGGCAATCGCAGGTGCGGTAAGCCGCGTGGACGGGCAAATTGTCCGTCACATTATAAGCCGGCGCAAATGTGTAAGCCGGACGCGAGGGCGGACGGGCAAATCATCCATGGCATTGTAAGGCGGCGCGGACGGACGAGTCGTCTGGTGCATTAATATAGACCGAACCGCCGAGGCAGCGGCTTACACGTGTGCCGCGAAGTTGCGCGACATAAACGAACACCAATAAAAATGATGTTGGCGCATGCTTCATATCCGCGGTATATCAACACTTGTGTAATGAATAATGTACCTGTGTATAACAACATTATAGGGTAAAGTGGTTGTTTTTACAATAAAATTAACAGATACTGATAAAAAGTAAACTGGATGGATGTCACCTGATGTTTTGAAATGACTGAAGATCTGTACATAGAATTCTTGCACAGAGCTGTGGTAGTGCTCGGCAATACTTTTTAGACTGTCAACACAAATCGCCGAGACTCGTGCTCTGTTGAATTGGCAGCGTGGTCTTCAAAATGATTATGCATGCATGCACTTCCTTTTCACGTGAATCCTCACAACAACTCCAGGATGTAGCTTCTGTACTGAGGTGCAGCGGTTCAGAGCACCAAGAGGCCGTGGGAGACGGTGATCACGGCGGCGGCTCGGCGCAGAACAGGCGCGAGGACTCACGCGCGGCCGGCTTGACGAGGCGGTGCAGCGACTTGGCGTCTTCGTCAGGCATGTGCGCGAGGCGATGGTTGGCATCAGATGGTCTGCCTGCTGCGGAGATGAGCCGGCGCAACGGTTCATGGCAGCGGCGGGTCAGCAATGTGATGGGGTCGCGGAGGAAGTGAAGCGAGCCGGCGACGTGGTGTGTCTGATATGCCGCGGCAATAAAGGCGGTGGCTTGAGGCGTGGGTGTCGGCGTTCGCGGAGGCAGCAGCGGCTCTCCTCATCGCGTGAGGCGGTGGCGTCTCAAGGCAAAGCGCGGCGCTCGACGGCAACAGCTCCGAGAGGCGAGGCGGAAACGACACGCGAGACCCGGATGGCAGCTTAAGGCACGACGCAGTTTGGTGATGCTGACATGGGGAGGTTGCAGAAGCGGCGGCTCACGGCGGTAGTTGAGGCCGTGGCAGGTGCGGCGGCTCGAAGCACTGCAGGGGAGGCGGCTCAGAACAGGCGGCGTGCAATGGAAACACCGGCTCAACGCGGCAACGAAGGTGCAGCTGTAGAGGTGCTCCGGAGAGATGAGGCGAGGCGACGGCTCACGGTTAAAAGCTTCAGATAGAATAAGTATATGTATCGGACATGGAGTTCTAGTTGTGTACAGGCAATTGACTTGTACGTCAATTGTCCCAGCCGTGTCCTACTCTGTAACGATCTCTGATCGATCTATTGTGATATAAATATAAGGCAGGTGATCCCAGGAGATCATCACGCCTCAACCAATCGATCCTTGATTTATTACATGGTAACAGAGCCTTCTCTTCTATATCGCATCTAGATGTCTCTCGTTCCCTTCGGCGGTTCCCCAGGAGCTTCTTCCTCGATCAGCCAGCCCATGGCGACGCTTGGCGACACCTCCCGCGAGAAGCTTGGCCGTGACAACTTCCTCCTGTGGAAGGCGACGGTCCTACCTCCGATCCGAGGCGCACAGCTTGATGGATATCTGGATGGCTCAATTCAAGCTCCGGCCAAGACCCTTGATGTTCAGAAGGCCGACAAATCAGGCACCGAGACGGTGCCAAATCCCGAGTACGCTCGCTGGATAGCCCAAGATCAGCAAGTTCTTGGATCGCTGCTGACCTCTCTTTCGCGTGAAGTTCTAACTCAAGTCGTCTCCATGAAGACGTCCGCGCAGGTCTGGACAGCTCTTGAGGAGATGTACTCCTCCGTCTCTCGGTCACGAGTTATTCAACTTCGGACCCTGTTCGCCGGCACTCGGAAGAACGAGATGACCGCCACCGCATACTTCACGAAGATGCGGGGCATTGCGGACGAACTCACAGCAGCAGGGAAGAAGATAGAAGACGATGATCTCATCTCTCAGATCCTTGCTGGATTGGATGCAGAATATAATCCGTTTGTCTCATCCATTGGTGCCAGAACCGATGCCTATTCCTTGAGCGAAATTTATGCTCAGTTTCTTGCGTTTGAAGCACGCTTGGAGTCACAAAATTCTGGGTTGCAACAATATAACTCGTCAGTGAATCTTGCTGCACGAGAAGGACATGGCAAAGGAAATCGTGGAGGCAAAAACAGTAGTGGTGGCAACCGCGGTGGCTACGGCAACAACAATCGTGGAGGCTACAACAACTACGGCAATAATTACAGCCAGGGGAACAACTATAACCATGGGAACAACAGTTACTCCAACAATAATCGCCGCGGAGGACGACCAGGACCAGGAAGTGGAACGAATCTTCCTCGCGGTGAGAGGCCTACTTGCCAGATTTGTGGTAAGATTGGGCATCCAGCTCATAAGTGCTGGTATCGGTTTGACCCAAATTATGTCACCGAAGAGAGATATGGTGGAGCAGCCACTACTTCATATGGAGTTGATTCCAATTGGTACTTTGATACTGGAGCAACTGATCATATTACAGGGGAGCTCGACAAACTGACAACACATGCTCGCTACAACGGTCCTGAACAGGTTCATGCAGCTAATGGTGCAGGTATGGCTATTAGTCACATCGGTCATGCAATCATTAATTCTTTTGATCATACTCGAAATTTTCATCTTAATGACATACTTCATGTTCCCCAAGCCACCAAAAGTCTAGTTTCTGCTAGTCGTTTTGCTTTTGATAACAATACTATTGTGGAAGTTCACCCTCATGCTTTTTTCGTTAAGGATCCAACAACGAAGGAAATTCTTCTGCACGGCCCATGTGAGCGTGGCCTTTATCCGTTGAAATCACCATGCTCGTCTCCTTCCTCCGGTATTCAAGTTTTTGGTGCTTCAAGGCCATCACTAACAAGGTGGCACGATCGTCTTGGTCATCCGGCCTCTCCAATAGTCAAACAAGTCCTTAGAAAGTATAATTTACCATGTTCCGTTGAGTCCACTAGTGAGTCCGTGTGTGATTCTTGCCAAAAGGCTAAAAGTCATCAGCTTCCGTATCCTAGGTCTTCGAGTATATCTAGTGCTCCTTTAGAGCTAGTCTTCTCTGATGTTTGGGGTCAAGCACCCGAGTCTGTTGGTCGAAATAAATATTATATAAGCTTCATTGATGATTATAGTAAATTTACTTGGATATACCTCTTACAAAACAAATCTGATGTGTTTCAATGTTTTCATGATTTTCAACATTTAGTTGAGCGCCTATTTAACACAAAACTCATAGCTATGCAAACTGACTGGGGTGGAGAGTATCACAAACTCAACTCCTTTTTTCAGCGTATTGGCATTACTCATCATGTTTCATGTCCTCATGCACATCAACAAAACGGATCCGCCGAGAGAAAGCATCGCCATATTGTTGAGGTTGGACTTGCATTGCTTGCTCATGCCTCTATGCCTCTTAAGTTCTGGGATGAAGCGTTTCTTTCCGCTGTATATCTTATTAATCGTGTTCCTAGTCGAGTCATCAATATGCTTTCTCCACTTGAACGTCTCTTTGATGAAAAACCTGATTATTCTTCGCTTCGCGTTTTTGGTTGTGCATGTTGGCCAAATCTTAGACCATATAATACTCGAAAATTAGCTTTTCGCTCCATTCGGTGTGCTTTCCTAGGCTATAGTAACAAACACAAGGGATACAAGTGTCTTGATATTTCATCTGGTCGTATATATATCTCCCGTGATGTTGTTTTTGATGAATCTGTTTTCCCTTTTGCCCAACTTCATCCCAATGCCGGAGCCCGTCTTAGAGCCGAGATCCTCCTTTTGCCCCCCAACCTTCAGAATCCTACGAGTAATGATCAAGGGGATGATGATTTGCATGATTATGTAACTAATCCTACTAATGAACCTGATGCTTGTGTTGACAGTACTCAGGAACAGGAAAAACTGCAGCAGAATTTGGTGCATAATAGCTCCGGTGGCAATGATTTTATGTGTATAGAGGATGGCACGGAGAGCGAGGCAGACTGCAGTGGATTGCGTGCGTCTACGGGACCTGCAGCATCGGGATCCTATCCATCAGGGTCGCCCACGTCCAGTCACCAGCCGTCGCATGATGCGTGTGGGACCTCCCTGCCGGGTGAAACACGCAGGGCCCCTTCTTTTTGCGCCGAACCAAGCACGCCCACGCGTGGGCATCGCGTGACTGGTGTTGTACCAGACTCACCCGCGTCCAGATCTCCTGGTACTGTCAAAATGGGTGCACATCCTGTACGTACACCCTCTACTGTTCACTCCTCGGGACTGCACACCAATGAGTCTTTCTCAGGTGAAGATGGCACTGAATCTTCTATGGCTTCTCCCGTTCAAGAAACTCAGTCAATACAGCAGCCGTCAATTGCAGATCGTGTCGTGACGCGTTCGCGTAATAATATTTTCAGACCAAAGGTTATCACAGATGGACGAGTTCGCTGGTGCAACGTGTGCACGACAGGTGAACCAGATAATCTCGACGAAGCTCTTGCGGACAAAAATTGGAAAGAAGCCATGGACGAGGAATATTCGGCATTGATGAAAAATAATACATGGCATCTTGTGCCTGCTAAGAAGGGTACAAATATTATAGATTGCAAGTGGGTCTATAAAATTAAACAGAAATCTGATGGAGAGATTGACAGGTACAAAGCACGGCTTGTTGCAAAGGGATTCAAGCAGATATATGGAATTGATTATGAAGACACATTTAGTCCAGTTGTGAAAGCAGCAACAATTCGGTTAATTCTTGCCATAGCTGTGTCCAACAATTGGAGTCTTCGCCAGCTAGATGTGAAGAACGCGTTCCTTCACGGTGTTCTAGAAGAGAATGTGTATATGAGGCAGCCTCCAGGGTATGAAGATCCAACCAAGAGGCAGTATGTATGTAAATTGGATAAAGCTTTATATGGGCTGAAACAAGCTCCTCGTGCATGGTTTTCTAAACTCAGCTCGAAGCTACTAGATCTGGGATTTTCCTCTTCACGGGCGGACATGTCGTTGTTCTTCTTTAAGCGAGGTGGAATTACAATGTATCTTCTCGTCTATGTGGATGACATCATAGTGGTGAGCTCATCTGATTCTGCGGTTGACGCATTGCTCAAAGATCTACAATGTGATTTTGCTCTCAAGGATTTGGGAAATCTTCACTATTTTCTTGGTATTGAGGTGAAGAGGAAAAATGATGGAATATTGCTGACACAGGAGAAATATGCTAATGATCTTCTCAAACGAGTTGCGATGCAACATTGCAAGCCATCGGATACACCACTTTCAGTTTCAGAAAAACTGTCAATTGAGGATGGTGATCGGCTGAGTGATGAGGATGGAACCAGATACAGGAGCATAGTAGGAGCATTGCAATACTTGACATTGACAAGACCGGATATTGCTTTTGCCGTGAACAAGGTTTGTCAGTTTCTTCATTCGCCCACTAGCATACACTGGACTGCAGTTAAGCGAATTTTGCGATACATCAAGGGTACACTTGGAGTAGGACTAAAAATTACAAAATCAAAGTCTACCCTTGTGAGTGCATTCTCAGATGCTGATTGGGCGGGTAGTCCCGATGATCGTAGATCCACAGGTGGTTTTGCTGTATATTTGGCGACAATCTTGTTTCTTGAAGTGCTCGAAGGCAGACAACAGTATCAAGGTCAAGCACTGAAACAGAGTACAAATCCCTAGCTAATGCAACAGCTGAGATCATTTGGATCCAAACACTTCTCAAGGAGCTCGGAGTCAATCAACCTAGAACAGCATGTCTATGGTGTGACAATCTTGGAGCAACGTATCTCTCGGTTAACCCAATATTTCATGCTCGGACCAAACACATTGAAGTTGATTATCACTTTGTCAGAGAGAGAGAGTTGCAGAGAAGCTTCTTGAGATTAGATTCATTCCCTCTGGTGATCAGGTAGCGGATGGTTTCACGAAAGCACTTGCTACTAGACAATTAGAATTGTTCAAACGCAATCTTAACTTAGACAAGTTATAATTGAGGGGGTGTGTTAGAATAAGTATATGTATCGGACATGAAGTTCTAGTTGTATACAGGCAATTGACTTATACGTCAATTGTCCCAGCCGTGTCCTACTCTGTAACGATTTCTGATCGATCTATTATGATATAAATATAAGGCAGGTGATCCCAGGAGATCATCACGCCTCAACCAATCGATCCTTGATTTATTACAGGAAACGGGTCAAACGGCGTGCAATGACCGCAGCCCGGAGACGATGGTTCGGGGCCACGGACACACACCAGGGGCGGGCGGCTTGAAATGGTGCTGGTAAGGGGAGGTGAGTTGCGTCAGAGGCAACAGCATAGGTGACGGGGGCGCGGGTCACAGCCAGCGCAGACAGGTCGGCGGCGAGCTGATCTGAGGCGGCGCAAAGCCCGCGGAGCTCCCGGCCGGAGCAGCGGCGGGCGGTTTGGCCCTGCTGTGGTTGAGGTGGATCGGTGAACGATTTGAAGGAGGAGTCCTTGTGGCGGCTTAGCACAGGCAGATGCAGGGCGACGAAACCGAGTCGCAGCCCGCGGGCAGCTCAACGGTGGACGCGGGGTGAAGTGCGGCGAGGCATGGCGGCCCAAGGTGGAGGCGAGTCAACTTCGACGGATGCAAGGTGGCATCTGGCCGGCTCAGAAGACTGCAGAGGCAGGTCACTTGACGCGCAGGATGCAACTCGGAGCGCGGTTCTGGGTGAAGGGGCCTGACGCGAAACAAAGCACGGTTGGGCATCTCATGACACGGCCTCGGGCTAGACAGTGGCGGTATTGGGCGCCGGCAACTTGACGCGGCCACAAGGCGAGGTCGTTGGGGAGAGCCGATGAAGCAGAGGCGGCTCAAGGAGATTTTAGCGACTTAGAGACGAGAGGTGAGGGCGGCCTACAGAAGCGGCCAAGTGGCTCGACGGGGCTCCGGCGGGTCAGCCAGGTGCCGGCGGCTCGCGACGGCAGCTCGGAGGAGGCGACCTGCAACTCGTGGTGGTAGAGGCTAGTCAATGGAACATTCGAGCGAAGTCGAGGGCAGCAGCTCAGGAGCACAGGTCGCTCAGAAGGGCGGCCACTCAGACGGGAGGTGAGGCCCAACGACGACTCAGACAGGAGGCGAGGCGTGCCGTGGTGATAGAGGAGTCCGGGGCTGTTGACTTTATGTTTTTTTTTAACTGAATTTTGATTTTGCTAACCACGTGTCCCACGCTGTTGACTTTATGTTGATGCCCATGACCATATCTCCTCCGGGTTGTCGTTGGTTTTACCCACTTTTTTTTTAATTCCTTTGAGACTGCTCGTGGGTTTCAGAACCATAGTCGGAGACGTGCCCTTCCTTTCCCTTCTTTACGTGGTCTCCTTAGTTTTGACCTTGTCAACGTGGAAGCAGTAATAAACAGCCTGACCAATAAGTTTCGGGACTTTGATTTTGATAGCTGATGTTGACATAGTAGCAATCGGACCCTGCCGACGACTTGCGTGAGCGAACAAATTGCAAACCCTAATTGCTTTTAAACCTTAAAATTTCACGGATGATAATTCCGGACTGATGAACTTGAAGCTGATGAAGATCTTTCCAAACCGGCTCTTCTTCATCCGGAAAATTGTGAACTCCTCGGTCCATGGAAAAAGTGCCCTCCAAGAACTGAACACCACCATGCGCTAGCCCCACGGTGGGCACCAACTGTCGTGGAATTGTCACGGCAGATGTCACTTTAGTCGCGAGGCCAACGCATCTATGTGGTAACTTGAGAGGGGTTGAGCGGGATGAGAGACGCGATGTTTTACCCAGGTTCGGCCCCTCACTGTGGAGGTAAAAGTCTACATCCTGCTTCATTGATATTGATGATGATGATCACAATTACACGGGTGCTCTAACTCGAGAGCTCTAGACTTGTTTGTCTAACCCTAACTTATCAAACTTGTGGAACTTCTCTCTCTTGGGGTGCCCTGCCCTCCTTATATATGTTGAAGGGGCGGCTTACATGACTAGTCCTATTAGGATTAGGATTACTCTATTACAAGTGGAGTCCTAGTCTTGATTTCTTTGTAAGGGAATATTCCTTATGCTTTTCTCTTAAGCCGGCCCACCATAACATAGGCCGGTCTTCCATGAACCGTCTGTCGGGCCATCGGGTCTGGTTGTTCCTCTTGACCCACCTTCCGAGTTATCAATGAGTCACTAGGCCCAGCCGGGTCATTTAGTGAGTGAAGAGATCCGGGCAGGTCACTTCGTGAGTCGCCAAGTCAGGGCGGGTCACCAGTGAGTCGCCAAGTCCGGCCGGGTCATGCTTTCGGTCGGGTCATTCCGCGGAGTATATCCCCGACAGTTAGGTTCGGAGATTATGATGGTAATGTGAACTAAGATATTATCATAGATGAAAATGAAACTATCATTTGGTAATTTGAACTAAGGGATGCCAAACATCGTAGTCCTAAGCAAAAGCAAAAAACAAATCATTTCTAAAATACCAACTTGTGTTCTCTGAATGTTAGAATCTGTTGTATACAATGAAAAAATTATCTTCATTGTTTCAAGAATTTGCAAGTAATATGTCATATCAATATTGAGTTGCATATGTGTGAAATTAAATAGGTAGCATATAATAGTGTATAGAATTATTCTATCTACTACCAGGAAGTTACATATAGTTTACTTGTGCACATTCACAATATGTTAGAATCTTCGAAAGTTCACAAAAATGGGAGAACATGTGCCTTCTTTTTCTCAGTGCAAACATTCACAATTGTAGGTTTTACAGAATAATAGTGGGTGTTTTTAGATTGTGAAATTTTTGACAATTAGTCAATAATGATTTGTATCATAAAATCGATTGTCTTAAATCTACATACATTAATTTGATAGCAAGACATAAAGTTGTTGATATTTGTTAAATTGGTGTATCTTTCATTTTGCTAGTTTGACCATAGGAGTGCAAATCTCAAGCAAGTGAATCAAAATTTTGAAAGTGTGTGTGTGCTGCTGCCGACTTCATTCACTTCATTACAAAGTAGATACCCTTACTTCCAACTAGATATAAAAACTGGAGCTAAAATTTTGGGCAAGGCTCGGTGATGATTCAAAGATTAAACACCTAAGATACATACTCATTTTACACATTTATCAAGAGAAAATATGAAGCTATAATTGGTACACAGGCTCAAGTATGGTGTAAGTGCTTAGATATTATATCTCCTTTACTACATGATAGTATTGTGGCTTTTGATACATCTTTGTACAACTTGTCTTGATTCTTTATCAGCTCACGTTTAATTCATGCGACAGTGAATTATAAGATATGAATCTGTACAAAAGATTGTATGTTTATCTCCTCCATTGAAATTATAAGTTGATTGTTTATGTGCTCTCCTATAATTAGATTGCAAGGATAAGTTACCTAGAAGGATAAAGTAATTTATTATGCTAAATGGAACATGGGTATTTTCTTTGTTCAATTCTGCAAGTAATTTTCTTGAATTTTCTTTCCATAAAGTTTGAAGCCATACATTTACATTATTTTTCAAACGGCAGGTCGACATGACTGTCACTGAAACCTTCTTATACGTATTTAGTGAAACAATTTCTTTGTTTAGAGAATGGACATGGCTCCAGCCTATAGATCTTAAAACTTTATACTTCTTCAAAATGACTACATGGTTCCAATATGTGGATTTCAATGGAATGAATATTCTCTTGGTCATATTTTGCAAGGTGACTGTAGTGGTGGAATAATCGCTTGCATGCTGAAGGTGTTAGCACACAAATTGTTAAAGATCGTGAGAGGATTATTCATTCGGTAGTTTAGTAGTTTATCAGTGGCTTTCACGGGAATTTGAGGTAACGCTTCTTGGAACCCTTTAGGTAGACTAGGCAAACCCTAGGCTTCTTGGTAGAGTATGACATCAACATTAGAAAACAACAATGTAGCTCTGTCAAAATTGTACCAGTAAAAAAACTACAAAGTACCTGATCTTGAACGTTAACATTTTCATTTGATTTTGAGATATTATGAATGGCAATTTTGTTCCGGTAGTATCAATATAGGATGAGATGGTCACCTGGTTATATTCATTTGCATCGAACAAGCTCAACCAGGATGTTGGCATTAGATCATCAAACCATCTACGAAATGCATGGTAAAAAGATGTGCAATGCTTATTGTTGTTCTCATTAGGAACTACAACTATAGATAGATGAATCATGGTCCGGAACAGATCAACGAACAGGTCGAAATTGCTTCTATATTATTTGTAGTGACAATACATAACAGAATGAGAAAAGGCAAGGATATACAACAAAGCAGGAGCACATTTACATGTTTGTATTTCTGCTTTTTTCCTATCAAGGATATAATTCAATGGGAGATAATTTATTGTGAGTTTCTGCCCTTTTCATTTGTGCTTCATCGACATCTTACTTTTGCTTGGTCAAAGTTAAAGTGCATGACAACTTAACTTGCTGCACGGGAGGAAGATTGGCCAGAAGTAGGTAAGGTAAAAAATAAGTAGGCTCCATCTCTTTTACATCTGTTCAGGCTACTAAATTTAGTTCACTTAGTCATTTCAGTTTCACTTGTGTATGTGAAATAAATATTTTATAAAGCTTTATTTTTAGGGTTCAACTATCATCTGAAAGTCGGGTAGAGAATTAGAAGCGTTATAGTTGGCATTTAAAAGCTATATCTAATTACCAATTAGAACATAGATTTTGTTTCATTATATTGGCAATGCACTATCAATTGGTTTTACATTTTAGATAAAGAGTGATCTTGAATATTCACATATGCTTCTATTTTTTTATTCGCCATGATAACCCTGCCATTGCTATGGTTTGATTCTTGAAAAAAGTTCCATGTCTTCAAAGCTATCCATACCCTTTGTACCGGTCTATTGTAAGTGTGCGGCTCATGGTAGAATATCCATTTAGTTCCCTGAATATTTTAAGATGATGAGCATATCAATTGCATCCTTTTTAATTGAGTTTGCACACATTGAAAAGCTACTGTTAACGGCAGTTACATAAGCGTCTCTAACTATTACCCTTTCCATTACTAACAAGGCATTAGTGATGGAAGAACTATTGTTGAAAGACTGGCAATAAACAACGATGTAAGAGCTATTGCTGAAGGACTTGACAATAAGCAACAACGTAAAAGGGCCTCTTCGCAACTAGCTCGGCCTCAAACCTACTGACATCCCTTCTTTCATTTTTTAAAATAAAAAACAACACATACGTACGCACGGGCTCAACCACAGGTGCGGCGTGCTGCCACACCTTCCACCTGCTAATTGCTCTTCAAGACGGAGAAGAAGCACTTCATCTTCATGCAGTGTTGGTTGAAATTGAATGTGCACCAAGACCGCCTCCATAGCCAATGTAGATGAAGATGGTGATCCAACAAAAGGAGACCTTGCTCCGGCCATAAGGATGACTAGGAACCAAGGGAGGAAGTGGGAGGAGGAGAAGGATAAGCAAGAAGGGGCAGCCGCCAAGATGATGGAGAGGTACGAGGACATCATGGCAAAGGAGGAGGCATGCGCCAAGAGCAATGGCGTGCATGAGAAGAAGGCTGAGAGGTTTGACAAGTCTAGGGTGGCGCAAGAAAAGAAGATCAAGCTCCAACAGAAGAAGGTTGAGCTTGACCGGTTCGGAGGACACCAAGATGTTGACCATAAAAATGCTGGAGTTGGATCCCGATGCAGCGAAGATCGTACAAGCTTACCATGCTAGGATGTTGAAGTGCTTGGCAGCCAATCCTGAGGATTCGGACGCACAGTGAAGAATTTGACATGGACAGCCAGACTGGGAGGCAAAAAATAAAGTTTATTGCACAAACCGGCAACTTTTAGGATCGGCTGCATATAAAAAACTTATGAACATCCGACAGTTTTTGGTTGTGATTGCATATGTTTGCATTTATATTTGCTAAATTTCTATTGATCTACATATGCTTCTTAAATGGAGGAGGCCGAAACCTGGGCGGACATTTGATGCACCGGGTTGGATGGCCGGCTCCCCTACCGCTGTCCGCAGACAAGTGCAGATATGTCCACATACGTTTGGCGCTGGAGTTGCCCTAATGGGGCTAGAACTAAGGAGAGAAACATAGGCCTACGGTCTTTCGTATATTATTATTTATTTGGTGACACTTGCCTCGTCGTTCATTTGTTCAAACAATCATTTCATGACTATGGCATGTCATGGTGCTGTTAGCAGTTCTCAAAGCAAAGATCATGAAGCTGTACGCACGGAGATGCTATGGAAATCATGAAATATAGTTCCCCAGACCAGAGAGAATTGTGTGGGTTGCACTGCATGAGATAAGAAAAACTTGATGTTTTGGCCTCTCAAAAACACATGATGTTTGGGCAGGCACCAAATAGGGAATTGCCAGGAAACAATAATTTTCTATAGTATTGACAAAGCAAGAAAACAATCTTAGCCATTCAAGCTGAAGAACGATAGATACCGCACTTCCATTAACAGAAATATTCATTTAGTATTCATTAACACATTGTGGCTACACTCTTGAAAAGTTGAAACGAACCAAACATAAAAAAAGGGAACAGACAAAATCAGAAAGACCAGAGCAGGATCTATAAAATCTTCAAGGCAAACAATCATTGCCTACAACATACTCCCTCCATTCCATAATGTAGTGCTTCCTCTATCCACGTGCTTCAACTTTGACCGTAAATTTAACTACCAAGACCGATTGCGGCGGAAACAAAAATTATATCAGTGAATTCGTATTCGAAAGAAGTTTTCAATTATATAATTTTTTCTCCCGCCGCAGTTGGTCTCGTTGGTTAAATTTATGGTCAAAGTTGGACCTCGGGAAGCGCGGGCGCACTATATTTTGGAACGGAGGGAGTATGACACAGCACAGTGTTATATTGTTTTCGGTTTAATACAATAGCCATCTCACAAAATGGCACCTGGATAGGTAATATTTTGGCCTGATTACTGAAGCTTCCCTCAGATGGTAATGCAACTTACTTGGCCATCATGACTTTAACAAATTCATCATAGTTGATCTGGCCATCACCATCAACATCAGCCTCACGGACCATCTCGTCAACCTCCTCATCAGTCAACTTCTCACCAAGGTTGGTCATGACATGGCGCAGTTCAGCAGCAGAGATAAAACCATTTTGATCCTTGTCAAACACACGGAATGCCTCCTTGAGTTCTTCCTCAGAATCAGTGTCCTTCATCTTGCGGGCCATAAGGTTGAGGAATTCAGGGAAATCAATTGTTCCATTGCCGTCAGCATCCACCTCATTGATCATGTCTTGAAGCTCTGCCTCAGTGGGATTCTGCCCCAGGGAACGCATGACAGTTCCCAGCTCCTTGGTGGTAATGCAACCTGGAAAGGAGACGATCTATGTTATTCAAGTCCAGGTGTTCAGCTCTCAGGTATCCTGTGTAATGTTTAAGATCATCAATTCTTGTGCAGGTGCATAATAAACAAATAAAACAAAAGGATATAATACTAAAAATAAACCTTGCTTACACTCACTAGACATAAACTAGTATTCGCTAAGCCAAAGATACAAGTCGTGATGGCTATCAAATTAGTAAGTGGAGGCTCCATCTATTTCTTCCACGGAAAAAATTATGGAGCTAACGTTCAGGATCTAATAACCCTCGGGCACAACGGCCGCGAAACCACTTGATCCGGACATCCATTAGTGGATGATTATGATGAGTGAGCATGTGATGACGTCACATTGAGCAGGGCTACGCCGCAGCAGTCGCGCAGTAGTGCCGTCCTTTCTTTTATAAAGCTCTTGCCTGTGTCAAGGCTCAGACTGTATGTTGTTACATGAATCTTTCCAACAATGCATAGTTTTGCCACACAAAAGTGATACCATTGGATTACTAGTTAAAACTATTTTCATGTTGGTCATAATTCTGTACTTATGAGCATGATGATTAAGTCCAATTTTGGAGACCATTAGTCTTATTTCCATCTAGCTAACAATGTGCGAACCCACAACAACTCAAGATATTCCAACGATTGTCAGGTAAATCACCGTTTTGTCTTCTGTTGACCTAAAATCAGGAGCAACTAGCATACCATGCCCCTTGGATTGATTCAGGCAGCTATCCTCCACAGAGCTGCCACTTGATATAAGTTAGTTATCTGATGCGTGGTGCCAAACTATCATGTCCATGCTTTTATTTTCAGTCTCAACTTGATTGTCAGCAAACACATACTTGTGGAACTATTAACTCAATAATGAACAGCGTAACATACTGTGTTGGTGTGTTTGGTCTTTGGGCCATGTTGGCATGGCACCAATGACTTACTATCTGCATAATATGTTTGCTAACAAGGAAACTGAACCTTTCAAATAAAATACTTTCAACAACTGTCAGGATAAACCCCACTAACAAATAGTAAAAGAAAAAACAACCTTCAAAAACTTGATAAAGCACATACATTAGGTATAAAGTTATTTAGTGGTAATAATTAACTTCAAATCCTACCTAGGTTGAATTCATTAGTTCTCCACTTATTGAATTTGCTATCAGAGAGTATCTGCAGAACGAAAAGGAAAACACTTCCCGCAGATCATGATAGGTAAGCAACAAAAGTGAGTCCTTCATTCAATTTATCAATTGATATTAGTCCTCCTGATGGTAATGTTCAGTGATGACAAAGCTATGCACGTAATAGAGGCATGTTGCAGCAGCAGCCAGTTTTGCAGCGAATAGATTCAGAACATCCTCAACTGCTTTACAGTTTACCTTCTCAGTGACAGAATCTGTACAACTTTCGCTTGTAATTTCCTGATTTACCCTATCTAGTTGATAGCTCTCCAACAACAACTTATGGACCACTCCCAGTTATACATCTAAGGCTCTAACTCTGAAACAACCAGATTATAATTAATGAGTGCATGTTGTGTGACCTCAAAGCAAAGAGAAGCGCTCTTTGGATAACACTATCATCCAATGCAAACTACGACGTACAATTTTGCGAGAGTTAAATCATAGCAAACTAACGCGAATGAATCTAGACTCCACAGAGTGCATTTTCTATTATTTAGCCATTTAAGCTCTAGAGAGATTATTCCCTTGCGCTGCAACAAACTGGAGCCCTTAATATACAATTGAAGAAACATGATAGTGAGATGAACGCAATGATTCCACCAACAAATCCAACGAAATCACGGCCTATGGGTGACGAATCAAAACTCGGCAGACCTCTATCCGTTGGCACGAACTGATGATGGATCAAGCGATCAGTTATAGTTTACCCCCAATCAAGCTACGCCACTCTCTAAGATCCAAAAGTGACAAGCAGTCAAGCATTGCCGGCAGGTCCGTAGACTCCAAACGGATCTCAAGAAATCAAAATAGATGGGGATTCAAAAGGAAGGCGTGCAGACCAGGAATCGAGATCCGCGATCCCTCAAAACCGAGAACGATCCAACAGATAGTTCCTGGTCGCTCGTTAACCAATACTGACAAAGCAAACAGATCAAGAAGACGCATAATCTCTTCAGAGAGAGAGAGAGAGAAGAGGGAGTACCGTCCCCATCCTTGTCGAAGAGGCTGAAAGCCTCCTTGAATTCGGCGATCTGGTCGTCGGTGAGCTGGTCCGCCATTGGCCGCAAGTCGGGTCGGAGATGACGAGGGGGGGAGGGAGGAAGGTGGCGATGCGAATGAGCGTTCTTGTGGGTAGGAGAAGACTTCCCCTGGTTCGGTCGTCAACTTGGGCACGTTCAATTGCCCAAGTGGCTCGTTTTTTCTTTTACTCCTTTTTTTTTCTAAGCAGGATTACCCGTGGGTTGCAATGATGGCATAATATTCTCTCGTAACAATGTGTCGCTGCGGTGCCACCACGCTACGAGCCAGCGCTGTTGGCGCCGGATCAGCACTTGCTACTATCTTTTTTCTTATTAGAAAAAATACCCGTGCGTTGTAACAAGAGACACATTATCATGGCAATGAAACCAGCGGTTGAAGAAAAAAATAATAATGTGTATTTTGGCAACATGAAAACGCTATCATTTATTGCCTAAGATTATACTTAGGATATGCCTCGGCTGTGTCGTGAAGCCCGACCGTCCAACACCATATGGCAGCCTCGGTTTGCGTGTGGCTTACAAGCATTGTCGGCTTAGGGGAGCACATAACGGTGCGAGGGCCTCCTTGTCCAGCCGTGTGAGCATCTAGTCTAGGGCATCCTTTTTGACCACATCAGACCTGTGGGCAGCTGAGGGCTTCACGATCTACTCCCTCCGTTTCTAAATATATTTCTTTCTAGAGATTTTAATATAGACTACATACAAATGTATGTAGATGTATTTTACAGTGTATATTCACTCATTTTACTTTGTACGTAGTTATATTGAAATCTTTAAAAAAGAATTCAGGAACGAAGAGAATAGTAGATAGTAAATGTATTTAAAGAATTTCAACATATCATGACATATGATGCTATTAGCAAAAAATCAGTCAGCCAATGTTGTCACATTTACGCATATGTATATTGCGCTTTTTGCATAATTTCAAATATCCTACATGTCGTTACTGATCACCTTTTTTTTCTTTGATTCTACACAGTTCTATAAAAATTAATATGGTTTCCTATACATAATTTTATAGAGTTCAAATCGAGTAGCACTTTTCTCCCAAATTGCTTTTAATTTTCACATTAATCATGGTTTCCAATCAAAATTTAAAATATATTATTACTAAGAAAATTTGAGAGGTAAATAATGCATGTGGAAATACCAATAAATTAAGTGCATCTTCGTGCGTGGATTTCTTACATAATTAAGAGGGTGCTTGGATCCAAGGAACTATTTTTAGTCTGACTAAAAATAGTCTCTTTTAGAGGCTAAAGTTCCAAGCACCCCTAATTAAAGAGAGGCTAGAACTAGTCTTGAGGCTAAAATTTTTTAGTCACAGGAAACCTACTAAAATATGTATTAGCCCTCTCTCTCCTCATTTAATGCCTCTCCTTTAACACATGCGAGTTCTGGATTGGAGGGTTTGGAGGATAATAAATGCTCAATAACTTGATTTTAGTCTCTTTAGTATTTGGATCCAAGCATGTGTGAGGCTAGTAAGTTTTAGTCCCACTACTTTTAGTCATGGGACTAAAACGTATCCAAGCACCCTCTAAAACAGCAGTCTATATATGTTGGGGAACGTAGTAATTTCAAAAAATTTCCTACGCACAAGCAAGATCATGGTGATGCATAGCAACGAGAGGGGAGAGTGTGATCTACGTACCCTTGTAGACCGACAGCGGAAGCGTTAGCACAACGCAGTTGATGTAGTCGTACGTCTTCACGGCCCGACCGATCAAGCACCGAAACTACGGCACCTCCGAGTTTTAGCACACGTTCAGCTCGATGACGATCCCCGGACTCTGATCCAGCAAAGTGTCGGGGAAGAGTTCCGTTAGCACAACGGCGTGGGGACGATCTTGATGTTCTACCGTCGCAGGGCTTCGTCTGAGCACCGCTATAATATTATCAAGGATTATGGTGGAAGGGGGCATCGCACACGGCTAAGAATATGATCACGTGGATCAACTTGTGTCTATGGGGTGCCCCTTGCCTTCGTATATAAAGGATCCAAGGGGGGGTGCGGCCGGCCCTAGTAGGAGGCGCGCAGGAGGAGTCCTACTCCTACCGGGAGTAAGACTCCCCTCCCTTTCCTTGTCCAAGTAGGAGAGAGGAAGGAAAGAGGGGGGCGCCGCCCCTCCCTCCTTGTCCAATTCGGACTAGGGGAGAGGGGGCGCGCGGCCTGCCCTGGCAGCCCCTCCTCTTCTCCACTTTAGGCCCATGAGGCCCATTAACCCCCGGGGGGTTCCGGTAACACCCCGGTGCTCCGGTTTTATCTGAAACTTCCCCAGAACACTTTCGGTGTCCGAATATAGCCGTCCAATATATCAATCTTTATGTCTCGACCATTTCGAGACTCCTCGTTATGTCCATGATCATATCCGAGACTCCGAACTAACTTCGGTACATCAAAACTCATAAACTCATAATATAACTGTCATCGAAACCTTAAGCGTGCGGACCCTACGGGTTCGAGAACAATGTAGACATGACCGAGACACGTCTCCGGTCAATAACCAATAGCGGAACCTGGATGCTCATATTGGCTCCCACATATTCTACGAAGATCTTTATCGGTCAGACCGCATAACAACATACGTTGTTCCCTTTGTCATCGGTATGTTACTTGCCCGAGATTCGATCGTCGGTATCTTAATACCTAGTTCAATCTCGTTACCGGCAAGTCTCTTTACTCATTCCGTAATACATCATCTCACAACTAACTCATTAGTTGCAATGCTTGCAAGGCTTATGTGATGTGCATTACCGAGAGGGCCTAGAGATACCTCTCCGACAATCGAAGTGACAAATCCTAATCTCGAAATACGCCAACCCAGCATGTACCTTTGGAGACACCTGTAGAGCTCCTTTATAATCACCCAGTTACGTTGTGACGTTTGGTAGCACACAAAGTGTTCCTCCGGCAAACGGAAGTTGCATAATCTCATAGTCATAGGAACATGTATAAGTCATGAAGAAAGCAATAGCAACATACTAAACGATCAGGTGCTAAGCTAATGGAATGGGTCATGTCAATCACATCATTCTCCTAATGATGTGATCCCGGGATCAAATAACAACTCTTTTGTTTATGGTTAGGAAACATAACCATCTTCGATTAATGAGCTAGTCAAGTAGAGGCATACTAGTGACACTCTATTTGTCTATGTATTCACACATGTATTATGTTTCCGGTTAATACAATTCTAGCATGAATAATAAACATTTATCATGATATAAGGAAATAAATAATAACTTTATTATTGCCTCTAGGGCATATTTCCTTCAGTCTCCCACTTGCACTAGAGTCAATAATCTAGTTCACATCGCCATGTGATTCAACGCTAATAGTTCACATCACCATGTGATTAACACCCATAGTTCACATCGTCATGTGACCTATACCCAAAGGGTTTACTAGAGTCAGTAATCTAGTTCACATCGTTTATATGATTAACACCCAAAGAGTACTAAGGTGTGATCATGTTTTGCTTGTCAGATAATTTTAGTCAACGGGTCTGTCACATACAGATCCGTAAGTATTTTGCGAATTCTATGTCTACAATGCTCTGCACGGAGTTACTTTAGCTAATTGCTCCCACTTTCAATATGTATCTAGATTGAGACTTAGAGTCATCCAGATCTGTGTCAAAACTTGCATCGACGTAACTTTTTACGACGAACCTTTTGTCACTTCCATAATTGAGAAATATTTCCTTATTCCACTAAGGATAATTTTGACCGATGTCCAGTGATCTACTCTTAGATCACTATTGTACTCCCTTGCTTAACACAATGTAGGGTATACAATAGATCTGGTACACAGCATGGCATACTTTATAGAACCTATGGCTGAGGCATAGGGAATGACTTTCATTCTCTTTCTATCTTCTGCCGTGGTCGGGCTTTGAGTCTTACTCAATTTCACACCTTGTAACACAGCCAAGAACTCTTTCTTTGACTGTTCCATTTTTTAACTACTTCAAAATATTGTCAAGGTATGTACTCATTGAAAAAACTTATCAAGCGTCTTGATCTATCTCTATAGATTTTGATGCTTAATATGTAAGCAGCTTCACCGAGGTCTTTCTTTGAAAAACTTCTTTGAAAACACTCCTTTATGCTTTGCAGAATAATTCTACATTATTTCCAATCAATAATATGTCATTCACATATACTTATCAGAAATGTTGTAGTGCTCCCACTCACTTTCTTGTAAATACAGGCTTCACCGCAAGTCTGTATAAAACTATATGCTTTGATCATCTCATCAAAGCGCATATTCCAACTCCGAGATGCTTGCACCAGTCCATAGATGGATCGCTGGAGCTTGCACATTTTGTTAGCACCTTTAGGATTGACAAAACCTTCTGGTTGTATCATATACAACTCTTCTTTAATAAATCCATTAAGGAATGCAGTTTTGTTTATCCATTTGCCGGATTTCATAAAATGCGGCAATTGCTAACATGATTCGGACAGATTTAAGCATAGATACGAGTGAGAAACTCTCATCGTAGTCAACACCTTGAACTTGTCAAAAACATTTTTGCGACAATTCTAGCTTTGTAGATAGTAACACTACTATCAGCGTCCGTCTTCCTCTTGAAGATCTATTTAATCTCAATGGCTCGCCGATCATTGGGCAAGTCAATCAAAGTCCATACTTTGTTCTCATACATGGATCTCATCTTAGATTTCATGGCCTCAAGCCATTTCGTGGAATCTGGGCTCATCATCGCTTCCTCATAGTTCGTAGGCTCGTCATGGTCAAGTAACATGACCTCCAGAACTGGATTACCGTACCACTCTGGTGCGGATCTCACTCTGGTTTACCTACGAGGTTCGGTAGTAACTTGATCTGAAGTTACATGATCATCATCATTAGCTTCCTCACTAATCGGTCTAGTAGTCACTGGAACAGATTTCTGTGATGAACTACTTTCCAATAAGGGAGTAGGTACAGTTACCTCATCAAGTTCTACTTTCCTCCCACTCACTTCTTTCGAGAGAAACTCCTTCTCTAGAAAGGATCCATTCTCAGCAATGAATAATTTGCCTTCGGATCTGTGATAGAAGGTGTACCCAACAGTCTCCTTTGGGTATCCTATGAAGACATATTTCTCCGATTTTGGGTTTGAGCTTATCAGGATGAAACTTTTCCATATAAGCATCACAACCCCAAACTTTAAGAAACGGCAACTTTGGTTTCTTGCCAAACCACAATTCAGATTGTGTCATCTCAACGGACTTAGATGGTGCCCTTTTAAACGTGAATGCAGCTGTCTTTAATGCATAACCCCAAAACGATAGTGGTAGATCGGTAAGAGACATCATAGATCGCACCATATCTAATAAAGTATGGTTATAATGTTCGGACACACCATTATGCTGTGGTGTTCCAGGTGGCGTGAGTAGTGAAACTATTTCACATTGTTTTAACTGAAGGCCAGACTCGTAACTCAAATATTTTACCTCTGCGATCATATCGTAGAAACTTTTATTTTCTTGTTACGATGATTCTCCACTTCACTCTGAAATTCTTTGAACTTTTCAAATATTTCAGACTTGTGTTTCATTAAGTAGATATACCCATATCTGCTCAAATCATCTGTGAAGGTCAGAAAATAATGATACCCGCCACGAGTGTCGTGGTTTTGTCACGGCAGATGTCCTATTGAAAGGACTTAGTCGTGGAGCCATCACTACGGGTTAGCTTGAAGGGGTTAAAGTGGACGCAAGAACGCAAGAGAGTTTATACTAGTTCGGCCCCTTCAATGAAGGTAAAGCCTACCTCTAGTTGTGATGGAATTGATGGGTGTTTCGATGACTAGGGAGCAAATAAGCTTCGCCTATGTCTCGAATTGTTGTCTGTTGTCCCTGAACCGCCGCCGGGTCGTCCCCTTATATACATGGGTGACGCCTGCCGGTTCAGAGAGTCCCAACACCGGTCCATACTCGTATCCGGGTTGGTCTCTCCTTGTTCCTAACTTATATTACAAGTATATGCACAAAGCCGATGTACGGCTACAGGTTGTAAACCGACTACGGGCCCTAGGCCTTTATCTGCCTCTTTGGGCTTTAACACCTTTGAACTACTGATGGAGTTAATCCGGCCCAGGTAGGCCGGTTTATGCCCAGTAGTAATATCCCCAACATTAGGCCCCAGATTGATTTGAACAGGTTCATGTCAATCCTTAGCAAAAATCTTCATCTTCAACATCTTCTTGTAGTTGTTGAACCGCTGTGACGTCATCTTCTCTGTTTGCTGTAAACCGGCGTGACATCATCTGTCATAAAGAAAACATCCATGCTATCTTCTTGTTTAATAGATTCGCAATGACCGAGGTGACCGCCCTACTTCCAAAATCTGCGGTCCCTTGATTCCTGCGCTTGACACATGTCCTTTGCCTTATAAATAGGCCTGAAGGGTCATTTCTTTTCTCCCCTTCGTGCCCTTCCTCTTCGTCTTCCTCGCGTCGCCAGTCTCAGAGCTCCGCCGCCGCCATCATCTTCTGCATCACCTTTGGCCGCTGCATCAACTTGAACGTGCCAGAAAGCCGCGGCGACCTTCCGCGTTTTCCTCAGCTCTGGTAGGTCTTTTGTTCTTCTCAACATAGATCTGATCTAGGGCTTCGTGTTCTTGCGGTGTTCATCACTTGTTCACACTCATGCACTATCCCCTGGATGCACAAGCGAACCCTTGCTTTGTGTAGCGGTAACTTTTAGTACCCGCCGTTAGTTTCCTGCCCAAAACCGTAGATCTCACATATACTTCTGCCCATTGATTCAATAATGTTCTGCTTTGATCTTCGACTATTTTTCTTATTTTCTGAACTTGCTTCAGATCCAACGCCGTAACAAGGCCTTGTGAAACCTGTTTCTGCATACTTAACCATCCGCAATCTCAATTGCTTCAATGTTTAGATCAGGCGGTTTAACCTGATAGAAAATTTTCCAAACCGGTATATGCCATTAGTCCCCTTGTTGAACCGCCATATGTTGTTGCTTCATAAAACTCCGGTTTAGATAGATCTGCTTACGGTTTAACGTTGCACATATCAATATACCTTGTAGATTTCATCATGGCCAAGCAAGTGTATGAGTGCAACTGGGTCCCTTCTCGCGTCACCGAGGATCAACTGGACGATTTAGTCCTGATTGGCGCCTTGGGCAGCAAAGACACCATCCATTGGAGGGCTCCTGGCAAAGAATGCCCCCCACACCTCGAGAAGGAGAGGTTGTTGTCTTCGTAGACCACTTAGCCCGGGGTTTTAAACCACCCGGTTCTAAATTTTACCGGGATGTTCTAGCTGATTTCCAACTCCATCCGCAAGACACTAGCCCCAACTCTGTTACAAATATGTGCCACTTCCAAGTGCTCTGTGAGGTGTTCTTTCAAGAGGAGCCCACGGTGGAATTATTCAGAGATCTTTTCCACCTAAACCGCCGTACTGAGTTTACTGATGGCTCTAATACGGAGTTGGGTGGCATGGCGATTAAAAAAAGGAAAGAGGTCGCATACCCTCACGCCAAGCTGCACAGTCACCCCAAGGAGTGGAATCAGACATGGTTCTACTGCAAAGATACCTCCCCTGCTGGTGAGAATCCCTTGCCTGGTTTTCGTCCGGAGCGGCTCAGCAATACCCATCCTTTTCCTCAACGATTGACTGCCCAGGAGAGAAGCAAATATGCTCCCCAGCTGTCAAAGCTCAGAGCCTTTATGGCCAACGGTTTAACAGGGGTTGACCTTGCTCGCTGTTGGATATCATGGAGCATACTGCCCCTTAGTCAGCGCTCCGGTTTGATGTGCGAATATACTGATAGTGTGGATGACGCACTGCGACATTCAAGACTCCAGCTGTCTGGTGAAGAAATCACGGAGGCTGTGCGTAAGATACTGAATGAACCGGAGCACATCTGCGCTAGAACCGGCCTGCTTCCCTTCTGCGCCACCAATAAACCGCCAGCTATAAGACTTTGATTTTTCTCTTTGCTGAATCTGTTATCGATATGTCTGGCCATTGTTTCTAACATCAGTGTCTGCATAATCAGGGTGATGACCCGTTTTGGAGCAAAAAGCTGCCGCAGGAGAAACCAGAGAAAACAAATAAACCGGAAAGGGCAACCCGGCAAAAAAATAAATCTGTGAAGAAGACTACCCAACGGAAAAGAACCACTGCATCTTCTAATCCGGCCCCTGATGACGAGGTGGATAATCCGGACTTTGAGGTAGAGCTTGACTCACTTGGTTTATTTTTCATGCATCTTATTGATGATGATATTTGTTAGGATGATGCCAAAGCCAGCCATGCGGATGTTGCAGAGGTAATTATTCTCTCTTCTGATTCAGAAACTTTGCCTTCACAAAAAATCCATCAGGCAAACCGGAAAGTTAAATTTTCTCATCTTCTTGCTTATTTGGATCCTAAACTTCTTATGAAGACTCAACAACACAAAGCTCGCCGCACCACCCAGCACAGCGGTCAGGTAGTTACCTCTGCCGATTTACCGAACATTTCGGTTCGGAAATGTCATTCAGAGGTCTCTAATTCGCTTGTCAGTACTTGTCCTAAAGCGGGCTGCTTTCGTCAACCTCTTAATCCGTCTGACTCCGATTATCAGGCTATTTCCCACTCATCTTCTGGCGAGTCGTCGGCTACTCAGCTCCCACCGCTCAAAACGGTGCTTGGGTAAGCTATATTTATTGTGATGTTTGCAGTATATTGCCTTAGAACATATGCTGTATTTAAATTTGTTATTTTTTCTTAGGGCCAAACCTAGGCCGAGCAAGAAGGCCCGCCTGGATAAAGCTGCCGAAGAAGATGTCATTCTTGAACCAGGCACAACACCCAATCTTGAAGCGGCTATTCCTGAGGATATTCCCAATGATCCACCGCAGCCAGATGATGATCTTACTGCTGAGGAAAGACCTACTGATACCTCAGGTCCTATCCATCAGCCCACAGGTTCCCTCGGGGTTGAAAGCTCCACCGGTCTCGCAAAACCTACTGACAAGCCAACAGCTCCAGTGCAAACCGGCGGTACGAATGATGATGAAGTTGTCATTACTGGCACTGGCCATACTGAGCCAAGCAACCCTGTCGCTTTATCCAAACATTCTGCCAAGGAGGAATTAGCTGCTTTTGGCAAAGGCAAGTGGAATGCTGATCTGATGGCTTACGCCGCTCTGAACGCTCGAGATATCCATTCCGGCTATCTGAATCGGCTGTATACCAGCCGTGACTATGAAGTCGGTCTGGTTAATATGATGAAGGATAAATATGAGGTAACTTCCATATGCTCCTTCTTGCTTGTATGCTTTCATTCTTGTTGACTCTCCTAGCCCCTAAGGGCCGATTTGAAATATTCTTTCAAACCGGGACTTAATACTATGAATCTTGATACTTTGAAATTTGCTGATGTAGTCCCCAAGGGCCGGTTCAACTTAGCGTAGTTAAACCAGTACTTGAAGTAAATGGAACTGCCGCATCAGAATACTGCTGATCAAATAGCCATTAGCCCCCAAGTGCCAAGTTGAATACTTGTATTGAGCTTGGGACTTTGTAAACAATTGAAAGATGAAGATCGAATATGCATTAGCCCCCAAGTGCTAAGTTGAATACTTGTATTGAGCTTGGGACTTTGTAAACCATTGAAAGATGAAGATCGAATATGCATTAGCCCCCAAGTGTTAAGCACATAACTTGTTATGTGGTTGGCACTTGAATCCTTCTACCAATTTGCTGAAGCATATATCTGTATGCATGCAGGCGGAGCTAAAGACGAAAGAGAACCAAGTCATTGATCTTCAAGAAGCCCTGAAAACCCAACAAGCTGAAACCTCCAAAGCAAAAGAGGAATTGGCCAGTGCTTTAAGCGCCATGGAACAACTTAAGGAAAACTTCAAAAAGAAACGGGCGGACTGGGCCACTGAGAAATCCGCTTTGATCAAACGAGCAGAGGATGCTGAGGCTGCACTAAAACCAGTGGCAGATGAACTGACCAGCATAAAGCGGCACGTGCATGCCATGACTGCTGCTATCTTTGGTAAGCCAGTTTTCCTACTGAATTGGCTCTGCCTTCTGACAAAGTCGCCGGTTTATTAACCCTTTATGGTATTTCAGGGACACGCATTGGTCACTTGGGGTCAGATGTACGGAAGAAGCTAAAAGCTGCCTATACATTGGTTGAACAATTGTATACTGGTGCCCAGCGGATCATCTGTACCGCCTCTCATAACAAACCGGCGCCTACTTTGATTCAAGATACTCTGATGAAACTGTCAGTGCTTCCTGCCCGGATTGAAGAGCTAAAGAAATCTGCTGCTCGAACCGGCGCAATCAATGCTTTAATCCGGGCAAAAGCCTGGGTGCCGGATTTTGATCCTGTTGAAGCGGCTCAGGGCTATCCCAGCTTGAAGGAAGAAGGATCAGAATTCGGTGAAGCAGATCTGCGAGCGATAAACCGGGAGGTGCGTCCACTAGCTTGTCAGTTGGCTGAGGAAGCAGACTTGTCTCGTTATCAAGCGCAATATGACAGTCAGAACAAGCGAATAGCTGCGCCAATCCATGAATCGGAAAATCTGATTCCTCCAATCCGTAAGCATACTTACGCTCCCAATATTGACCCGTCCTTGACGATCCACGATGAAGCTGTTTTTCAAGCATTAATGGGAATCGACTGGACAACTGTGGATTTCCAGCCACTGGGTAGGGATACGGAGGCTGAAGCGGCGCAGGACGACCCACAACCATCAGGCCAGGCTGGTGACCAAGCTTGAACCGGACGCCGGTTTAAAACTGCCTCTTCTTCACGAAAAACAATTATATTATTATGGGCACTATGTTGCCTTGTAATAGGCTAGCTGATACCTTTGATATTGATATGCCTTCGTGCACAATTTGTTCTTCCTGTGGCAATGAACTTTCCAAAATACTTCCTGAAATGAAAAATTCATCAAGTGCCACCGCGGTTGTACCGTCAGGCGGAATATGATGTCTGCATATATGAAATCAAAACAAAATTTTAAGTATGACCAAATTTCGAGATACATAATACCTGCCGTCATTGAGCGTGAAGTTGGCTTGGCCAATCTTGAAGCGGAGTTTTGCAAACCCATACTGTTGGAGGAGATAACAGCTCCTGTATATATATATGACGCTGGTTTACCATGTAAACCGTGCCGAGTTATAATAAACACCATGTTACTCCATAAGAGGATGTTAACAACAAGGATCAAACTGGACAAATAGTCTCCGGATTGACGTGAACTGTGTTTCGTCAACTGATTGGTTAAAAACTTTGTCGGTTTAAAGAACACAATAAAAAGCAAAAAAAACCCTTCAAATAAAAGTATGAAGCAAAAGCAACGACCAAAACGTTTGCCAAAAAAAGATTTATTTAAGCTGATCAAATGGCGTAACCATGGCTAAACACGACCAAGCTCCCGTTAGGTGTAACTATGGTTCTAGTTAGCCAGGTCCCCAAGTGATTCTTGTGGCATTTATGCCGACCAAATGGCGTGGTCATGGTCCGGGTTCGACCAAGCCCCCAAGTGATTCTGTGGCCTTAGGCCGATCAAGAGGCATGACTGGTTCAGGCATGACCAAGTTCCCAAGTTATCTGGTGGCTTTCGCCTATCAAGAGGCATGGTATTGGTTCGGACACGACCAATCCTCCAAGTGATATAACACGATGCTTTTAGCAAAGCGAACTCAAGGGGTAAACCGGAGGCCGTTTTTAGAGCAAGTCCGTGTAACCTCACATGATGTAAAAGAATAGATACCCCGCTTTAGCTGAGGTTCCGGTTTATTATACTTAATCATAATATATACATTGTATGTACATAAGTATAGCCAATGGCTCAGGTATAGTAAGGCCGAAGATGAGCTATATTCCATGGCCTGTTAGTCTCTTCCCCTGATGCACGTGAGTCCTTATGCTCTCGAATATCGATCAGATAGTACGACCCGTTGTGCAGATTCTTGCTGACCACGAAAGGCCCCTCCCAAGGTGGGGATGGCTTATGCATATCAGTCTGATCTTGGATGAGCCGAAGCACCAAATCTCCTTCCTGGAAGGCTCTGGTTTTGACTCGGCGACTGTGATAACGACGAAGATCCAGCTGGTAAATTGCCGACCGGGCGGCCGCGATGTCACGCTCTTCATCCAACCGGTCCAAAGCATCTTGCCGTGCTGTCTCGTTGTCCGCTTCAACATAAGCCGTGACACGAGGTGAGTCATGACGGATATCGCTGGGGAGAACCGCCTCCGCTCCATAAACCATGAAGAACGGTGTGTATCCTGTTGATCTGTTGGGTGTTGTATTGATGCTCCATAGCACAGATGGTAATTCTTCTACCCAACAACCCGGCGTTCTCTACAAAGGAACCATGAGCCGGGGCTTGATGCCTCTCAAGATCTCTTGATTAGCTCTTTCTGCTTGACCATTGGACTGTGGATGTGCCACTGATGAAACGTCGAGCCGGATGTGCTCCCGTTCGCAGAACTCCTTCATAACACCCTTGGATAAATTGGTACCATTATCTGTGATAATACTGTGCGGAAAGCCAAACCGGAAAATCACCTTTTTGATGAACTGAACCGTCGTGGCCGCATCACACTTGCTAACAGGTTCTGCCTCCACCCACTTTGTAAACTTGTCCATCGCCACCAGGAGGTGGGTCTTCTTATCTTTGGACCTTTTGAAAGGCCCAACCATATCCAGCCCCCAAGTCGCAAACGGCCAAGTAATTGGAATCATCCTCAATTCTTGAGCCGGTACATGAGCGCGTCTTGAAAACTTTTGGCAACCATCACATCGTCTGACCAGATCCTTCGCATCAGCATGAGCAGTTAACCAATAGAAACCATGGTGAAACGCTTTAGCCACCAGAGACTTTGAACCGGCGTGGTGCCCACAATCTCCTTCGTGGATCTCCCGCAAAAATTTCACGGCCTTCTTCAGGAGACACGCAACGTTGAAAAGCTCCCGATACACTGCAATGATGCAACTCAGCGTTGATGACAGCCATGGACTTGGATCGCCGGATTATCTGCCGGGCCAGAATCTCATCTTCTGGCAACTCGCCCCGGTTCTTGTACGCCAGATAAGGAAGCGTCCAATCCGGAACAACATGAAGAACCGCCACCAATTGAGCCTCCGGATCAGGAATGGCCAAATCCTCTTCACCAGGATCTTCACCGACGGGTTGTGTAGCACATCCAGAAAAACATTGGGTGGGACCGGTTTGCGCTGAGAGCCCAGCCGGCTTAAAGCGTCCGCCGCTTCATTTTTCCGCCGGTCCACGTGGTCCACCTGATAGCCTCTGAAATAACCTGCAACAATATCCACCTCACGACGATATGCTGCCATGAGTGGGTCCTTAGAGTCCCAAGTGCCGGACACTTGCTGAGCCACAAGGTCCGAATCACCGAAGCACTTAACTCGACTTAGATTCATCTCCTTAGCCATCTGAAGACCATGGAGCAAGGCTTCATACTCAGCTGCATTGTTAGTACAAGGGAACATTAAATGGAGAACATAACAAAACTTATCACCTCATGGGGAAGTTAATACGACTCCAGCCCCCGAGCCTTCCAACTGCCTGGACCCGTCAAAATGGATGGTCCAATACGTATGATCCGGCTTTTCTTCAGGTGCTTGCATTTCCGTCCAATCATTGATGAAGTCAACAAGTGCTTGAGACTTAATCGCTGTCCGAGGCACATATTTCAAACCGTACGGCCCCAGCTCTATAGCCCACTTTGCAATCCGGCCAGTTGCTTCCCGGTTCTGGATGATATCTCCCAAAGGAGCAGAACTGACCACCATAATTGGGTGCCCTTGGAAGTATTGCTTAAGCTTCCGGCTTGCCATAAAAACTCCGTACACCAGCTTCTGCCAATGCGGATACCTTTGCTTGGACTCAATGAGCACCTCACTGATATAATAGACCGGACGTTGAACCGGATGCTCCTTACCTGCCTCCTTTCGTTCCACCACAATAGCTACCCTGACCGCCCGAGCATTAGCAGCAACATATAACAGTAACGGCTCCTTGTCCATGGGAGCGGCGAGCACAGGCGGATTGGCCAATTGCCGCTTTAAGTCCTCAAATGCTTCATCAGCAGCAGAACTCCAGACGAACTGATCCGTCTTCTTCAACATCTGATACAAAGGGATCGCCTTCTCACCCAGGCGGCTGATAAACCGGCTTAACGCGGCAATCCGGCCTGCCAGGCGTTGAACATCATTGATACACTTCGGTTTAGCCAGGGAGGTGATGGCTGTGATCTTCTCCGAATTAGCCTCAATTCCCCTGTTGGACACCAGAAAGCCCAATAACTTGCCTGCCGGTACACCAAAGACACACTTGTCCGGATTAAGCATCATCTTGTACGTCCTTAGGTTATCAAAGGTTTCCTTCAAATCGTCAACCAGAGTCTCCTTCTACCTGGATTTAATCACGATATCATCCACGTAAGCATGTACATTACGACCAATCTGCTTGTGAAGACAATTTTGTACACACCGTTGATAAGTTGCCTGGGCACTTTTGAGCCCAAAGGGCATAGATACATAGCAGAAGGCTCCAAAGGGAGTTATGAATGCCATCTTCGCCTGGTCCTTAACTGCCATTTTGATCTGATGATAACCAGAATATGCATCCAAAAAACTTAAACGCTCACAACCCGCCATAGCATCAATGATTTGATCAATACGGGGGAGGGCAAAAGGATCTGCTGGATAAGCTTTATTAAGATCTGTGTAATCCACACACATACGCCAGGTGCCGTTTTTCTTAAGGACTAGCACCGGATTGGCAAGCCACTCAGGGTGAAAAACTTCAACAATAAAACCAGCTGCTAAGAGCCTGGCTACCTCTTCCCCAATCGCCTTGCGTCTTTCTTCGTTAAACCGGCGGAGGAACTGTTTCACCGGTTTATATTTAGGATCCACATTAAGTGTGTGATTAGCGAGTTGCCTCGGTACACCTGGCATGTCAGAGGGCTTCCATGCGAAAATGTCCCGATTCTCACGGATGAACTCGATGAGCGCGCTTTCCTATTTCGGATCTAAGTTGGCACTAATGCTGAACTGCTTGGACGAATCGCCAGGTACGAAGTCAACAAGCTTAGTTTCTGCTGCCGATTTGAACTTCAGGGCCGGATCATGCTCCGTAGTTGGCTTCTTCAACGGAGTCATGTCCGCCGGATCAACATTGTCTTTATAGTACTTCAACTCCTCGGTGGCACAAACCGACTCTGCATAAGCCGCATCTCCTTCCTCGCATTCCAAAGCGATTTTGCGGTTTCTGTGAACCGTTATTGTCCCCTTGTGACCCGGCATCTTGAGCTGCAAATACACATAACAGGGCCGAGCCATAAACTTGGCGTATGCCGGACGCCCAAACAGGGCATGATATGGACTTTGGATTTTCACCACTTCAAACGTTAATGTCTCCGACCTGGAATCATGATCATCCCCAAAGGCCACTTCAAGAGCTATCTTACCAACGGGATATGCTGATCTGCCAGGCACTACACCGTGGAATACTATATTGGACGGTTTGAGATTCTTATCTGTAAGTCCCATACGGCGGAAGGTCTCATAGTATAGGATGTTAATGCTGCTCCCTCCATCCATGAGCACTTTTGTGAACTTATAACCTCCCACCTGAGGCGCCACCACCAGAGCCAACTGACCCGGATTATCGACCTGGAGTGGGTGATCCTCTCTGCTCCATATGATTGGCTGTTCAGACCAACATAGATAACGGGGTGTGGCCGGTTCAACAGAGTTGACTGCCCGCCTCTGAACCTTCCGGTCTCGCTTGTCCAAGCTAGTGGTAAAGACATGGTACTGCCCACTACTCAACTGCTTTGGGTTGCTTTGGTAACCTGACTGTTGCTGCTGTTGGTTGTGACCACCCTGGTTGTTCTGACTATTTTGACTATTATGCCCGCCCGGATTATCATTAAATCCTGAACCGAAACTTCCTCCACCATAACCCGGCCCGGATCCTGAGCCGCCGCCAGATCCATGATCATACCGGAAATTATTAGAATTCTTGAACTCCTGCATAATAAAACAATCCTTCCAAAGGTGGTTTGCTGGCTCCTCCTTCGTCCCATGTTTTGGACAGGGCTGGTTTAGCAAATAGTTCAGGCGGTTTGGGTTGGGGTTGGGCGCTCCACTATGATTTTTCGGCCTGCCCTTGCGCCGCTGGCCATTGTCCTGTGCGTTGGTATTAGCCACAAAATCCATGTTGCCATCCGCTTTACGCTTGCCTCCTCCGCCATTGCCTATCCAGTGATGTTGCTGACCTTTGGAGCTGCTGTTCTTCTTCCCCTTCCCTGTCTTGTCATCATCAGACTCGGGATCCTTGGTACTATCAGAATCAGCATATTTTACCAAAGTGGCCATGAGGGTTCCCATGTCGGTGCAATGACGCTTCATCCGTCCCAATTTCAACTTCAGGGGCCCAAACCGGCAATTGCCTTCTAGGGTTAATACTGCGGTGTCAGCGTTGATGCGGTCTGAGGAGTGCAACACTTGTGAAACCCGGCGCACCCAATGAGTCGTTGACTCTCCTTCCTCCTGGACGCATGCAGCTAAGTCCACTATCGACATAGGCTGTTTACAGGTATCCTTGAAATTGTTGATAAACCGGGCTCGTAATTGGGCCCACGAGCTGATAGAATTAGCAGGCAAGCTTTTTAGCCAAGTACGGGCCGTTCCTTCAAGCATCATGGTGAAGTATTTCGCACACGCCGTGTCATCCACATCAAGCATCTCCATGGACATCTCATAGCTCTCTACCCATGTCTTTGGTGGTTGATCCGCCGTATAATTTGGTACCTTGCGTGGGCCTTTGAAATCCTTGGGCAAACGCACGTTGCATAAAGCGGGGACGAGGCAAGGCACCCCCAAAGAACTAGAAGTAACACCAGGTTCGATCGAAATGGTTGGTTGAACCGTCGTGAGCTGCCGAGCCTGATGCTGTGTAGCTAACTCGGCCTCTCTACGTACTCGGGCCCGGTTCACCACTTCCTGAGCGTCGTCAGCCCCACCCGTCGGGTTGTTGCCACGGGGTGCTCCACGTCGTTCATTACTCGATACTGTTGGTTCATCCATATGTCTGCTATAGCTCCGGCTCGGACGGGGGGTCGAGTGGATTCGGTCGCGGCTGTACGAGTACACTTCCTGTTGGGCCAAAGCTGTCCTCAGAAGTTCCTTGACCCGTCGCGTCTCTACTGCTTGCGGCGAGTCACATTCAACTGGAATGGCCTCCAGTCGTGCAGCAGCGGCAACAAGATTGTCCATTGGGTTGGAGTAGTGACCCGGAGGTGTTAAAGCATCCCGAGGTATAACGGTGTTTTGACGAGGCGGGTTGATCTGACGAGGCTGAACCGGTGCACCGGTCCTAGGGGCTTCTGCCCAGTTCCCCTTCAGCGGATTGCCGGCTCTTGGTCCTGGAGTGTTGAAAAGGTCTCTGGCCTCGAAAACCGAAGGTAAGCGGGATCGATGCTTCCTTCTCATGACTTCATGTGATGCGCTCTGGTCTAACATAAGCCTGTAGGCCTGTGCGTCTAAAGCAGCCCGCTTTGCGGCCATCCTGGTGTCCTCAGCCGCCAGATCCGCCTTGGCCTGGGTGATCTATTTCTTTATCTTTGCAATCTCCGTATTGTGAACGTCCTGATCTGGCGGATTAACTTCCGCCATAAGCACAGCCAACGCATCAAATAGCTCTGATAGAACCTGAGCCGGCGGGCGCACAGGGCCTCCTGCCCCGGCGGCCGTTGCTGCTGCTGAACCGGAAATCGTTGCCGCAGCTGTCGAAGAATGAAGCGCTGCTTGTGTTCCGGCCATGAATATTCCAACCCGGTTGGGCGGATCAGAGGGGTCCGGAATACTATCGCCATCGAAACAGCTCCCAATCCGGCCATCTTGTAGCTGATAAAGAGATTCGGTTTCTTCGGTCGAAGATTCATCACCGGAACGAATGGTAGTCTCCCCGCGAAGCTCTGATCCATCCTCATAACTCCCTCCATGGATCATTCCCACGAAGGCACGCTTCATGACCGGTTTAACCCGGGCGGATCGCGTACACTGAGCCGTCTCGATGAGGTCGGTGCAGATGTCCGGCTCAGGGCCCGGTTCACCGATCTTGCCAATGAAGACATGAATGCTACCAAAGGGGACCCGGTACCCGTACTTAATTGAGCCGGCCTCGGGGCCCCAGCCTGCGTCGTCGATGTAGAGTTTGCCGCGACGACTCTTAGTCATCCGGCCTACCGCGTAGCCCTCGAGTCCTTCAAAGCGGCCCTCCAAGAACCGGAAACCATCGTGCGATAGCCCCACGGTGGGCGCCAACTGTCGTGGTTTTGTCACGGCAGATGTCCTATTGAAAGGACTTAGTCGTGGAGCCATCGCTACGGGTTAGCTTGAAGGGGTTAAAGTGGACGCAAGAACGCAAGAGAGTTTATACTAGTTCGGCCCCTTCAATGAAGGTAAAGCCTACCTCTAGTTGTGATGGAATTGATGGGTGTTTCGATGACTAGGGAGCAAATAAGCTTCGCCTATGTCTCAAATTGTTGTCTGTTGTCCCTGAGCCGCCGCCGGGTCGTCCCCTTATATACATGGGTGACGCCTGCCGGTTCAGAGAGTCCCAACGCCGGTTCATACTCGTATCCGGGTTGGTCTCTCCTTGTTCCTAACTTATATTACAAGTATATGCACAAAGCCGATGTACGGCTACAGGTTGTAAACCGACTACGGGCCCTAGGCCTTTATCTGCCTCTTTGGGCTTTAACACCTTTGAACTACTGATGGAGTTAATCCGGCCCAGGTAGGCCGGTTTATGCCCAGTAGTAATATCCCCAACAACGAGCCTTAACACTCATAGGATCTCATACATCAGTATGTATTATTTCCAATAAGTCAGTTGCTCGCTCCATAGTTCCGGAGAACGGCGTTTTAGTCATCTTGCCCATGAGGCATGGTTCGCAAGCATCAACTGATTCATAATCAAGTGATTCCAAAAACCCATTAGCATGGAGTTTCTTCATGCGCTTTACACCAATATGACCTAAATGGCAGTGCCACAAATAAGTTGCACTATCATTATTAACTTTGCATCTTTTGGTTTCAATATTATGATTATGTGTATCACTATGATCAAGATCCAACGAACTATTTTCATTGGGTGTGTAACCATATAAGGTTTTATTCATGTAAACAGAACAACAATTTATTCTCTTACTTAAATGAATAACCGTATTACAATAAACATGATCAAATCATATTCATGCTCAATGCAAACACCAAATAACACTTATTCAGGTTCAACACTAATCCCGAAAGTATAGGGAGTGTGCGATGATGATCATATCAATCTTGGAACCACTTCCAACACACATCGTCACTTCACCCTTAACTAGTCTCTATTTATTCTGCAACTCCCGTTTCGAGTTACTAATCTTAGCAACTGAACTAGTATCAAATACTGAGGGGTTGCTATAAACACTAGTAAAGTACACATCAATAACATGTATATCAAATATACTTATGTTCACTTTGCCATCCTTCTTATCTGCCAATCACTTGGGGTAGTTCCGCTTCCAGTGACCAGTCCCTTTGCAGTAGAAACACTTAGTCCCAGACTTGGGACCAGACTTGGGCTTCTTCACTTGAGCAGCAACTTGCTTGCTGTTCTTCTTGAAGTTCCCCTTCTTCCCTCTGCCCTTTTCTTGAAACTAGTGGTCTTGTCTACCATCAACACTTGATGTTTTTCTCGATTTCTACCTTCGTCAATTTCCGCATTACGAAGAGCTTGGGAATCGTTTCTGTTATCCCTTGCATATCATAGTTCATCACGAAGTTCTACTAACTTGGTGATGGTGACTAGAGAATTCTGTCAATCACTATCTTATCTGGAAGATTAACTCCCACTTGATTCAAGCGATTGTAGTACTCAGACAATCTGAGCACATGCTCACTAGTTGAGCGATTCTCCTCCATCTTTTAGCTATAGAATTTGTTGGAGACTTCATATTTCTCAACTCGAGTATTTGCTTGAAATATTAACTTCAACTCCTGGAACATCTCATATGCTCCATGACGTTCAAAACGTCTTGGAAGTCCCGATTCTAAGCCATTAAGCACGGTGCACTAAACTATCAAGTAGTCATCATATTGAGCTAGCCAAACGTTCATAACGTCTGCATCTGCTCCTGCAATGGGTCCGTCACCTAGCAGTGCATCAAGGACATAATTCTTCTGTGCAGCAATGAGGATAAACCTCAGATCACGGATCCAATCCGCATCATTGCTACTAACATCTTTCAACACAATTTTCTCTAGGAACATATCAAAATAAACACAGGGAAGCAACAACGCGAGCTATTGATCTACAACATAATTTGCAAAATACTACCAGGACTAAGTTCATGATAAATTTAAGTTCAATTAATCATATTACTTAAGAACTCCCACTTAGATAGACATCCCTCTAATCCTCTAAGTGATTACGTGATCCAAATCAACTAAACCATGTCCGATCATCACGTGAGATGGAGTAGTTTCATTGGTGAACATCGCTATGTTGATCATATCTGCTATATGATTCACGCTCGACCTTTCGGTCTCCGTGTTCCAAGGCCATATATGTATATGCTTGGCTCGTCAAGTATAACCTGAGTATTCTGCGTGTGCAACTGTTTTGCACCCGTTGTATTTGAACGTAGAGCCTATCACACCCGATCATCATGTGGTGTCTCAGCACGAAGAACTTTCGCAATGGTGCATACTCAGGGAGAACACTTCTTGATAATTAGTGAGAGATCATCTTATAATGCTACCGTCAATCAAAGCAAGATAAGATGCATAAAAGATAAACATCACATGCAATCAATATAAGTGATATGATATGGCCACCATCATCTTGTGCTTGTGATCTCCATCTTCGAAGCACCGTCATGATCACCATCGTCACCGGCGCGACACCTTGATCTCCATCGTAGCATCGTTGTCGTCTCGCCAATCTTATGCTTCCACGACTACCGCTACCGCTTAGTGATAAAGTAAAACATTACAGCGCGATTGCATTGCATACAATAAAGCGACAACCATATGGCTCCTGCCAGTTGCCGATAACTCGGTTACAAAACATGATCATCTCATACAATAAAATTTAGCATCATGTCTTGACCATATCACATCACAACATGCCCTGCAAAAACAAGTTAGACGTCCTCTACTTTGTTGTTGCAAGTTTTACGTGGCTGCTACGGGCTTAAGCAAGAACCAATCTTAACTACGCATCAAAACCACAACGATAGTTTGTCAAGTTGGTGCTGTTTTAACCTTCGCAAGGACCGGGCGTAGCCACACTCGGTTCAACTAAAGTTGGAGAAACTGTCACCCGCTAGCCACCTTTGTGAAAAGCACGCCGAGAGAACCGGTCTCGCGTAAGCGTACGCGTAATGTCGGTCCGGGCCGCTTCGTCCAACAATACCGCCGAACCAAAGTATGACATGCTGGTAAGCGGTATGACTTATATCGCCCACAACTCACTTGTGTTTTACTCGTGCATATAACATCAACACATAAAACCTAGGCTCTGATACCACTGTTGGGGAACGTAGTAATTTCAAAAAATTTCCTACGCACACGCAAGATCATGGTGATGCATAGCAACGAGAGGGGAGAGTGTGATCTACGTACCCTTGTAGACCGACAGCGGAAGCGTTAGCACAACGCGGTTGATGTAGTTGTACGTCTTCACGGCCCGACCGATCAAGCACCGAAACTACAGCACCTCCGAGTTTTAGCACACGTTCAGCTCGATGACGATCCCCGGACTCCGATCCAGCAATGTGTCGGGGAAGAGTTCCGCCAGCACGACAGCGTGGTGACGATCTTGATGTTCTACCGTCGTAGGGCTTCGCCTAAGCACCGCTACAATATTATCGAGGATTATGGTGGAAGGGGGCACCGCACACAGCTAAGAATATGATCACGTGGATCAACTTGTGTCTATGGGGTGCCCCTTGCCTCCGTATATAAAGGATCCAAGGGGGGGGGGTGCGGCCGGCCCTAGTCGGAGGCGCGCAGGAGGAGTCCTACTCCTACCGGGAGTAGGACTCCCCTCCCTTTCCTTGTCCAAGTAGGAGAGAGGAAGGAAAGAGGGGGGCGCCGCCCCTCCCTCCTTGTCCAATTCGGACTAGGGGGAGAGGGGGCGCGCGGCCTGCCGTGGCAGCCCATCCTCTTCTCCACTTTAGGCCCATGAGGCCCATTAACCCCCGGGGGGTTCCGGTAACCCCCCGGTGCTCCGGTTTTATCCGAAACTTCCCCGGAACACTTCCGGTGTTCGAATATAGCCGTCCAATATATCAATCTTTATGTCTCGACCATTTCGAGACTCCTCGTTATGTCCGTGATCATATCCGGGACTCCGAACTAACTTCGGTACATCAAAACTCATAAACTCATTATATAACTGTCATCGAAACCTTAAGCGTGCGGATCCTACGGGTTCGAGAACAATGTAGACATGACCGAGACACGTCTGCGGTCAATAACCAATAGCGGAACCTGGATGCTCATATTGGCTCCCACATATTCTACGAAGATCTTTATCGGTCAGACCGCATAACAACATACGTTGTTCCCTTTGTCATCGGTATGTTACTTGCCCGAGATTCGATCGTCGGTATCTTAATACCTAGTTCAATCTCGTTACCGGCAAGTCTCTTTACTCGTTCCGTAATACATCATCTCACAACTAACTCATTAGTTGCAATGCTTGCAAGGCTTATGTGATGTGCATTACTGAGAGGGCCTAGAGATACCTCTCTGACAATCGGAGTGACAAATCCTAATCTCGAAATACGCCAACACAACATGTACCTTTGGAGACACCTGTAGAGCTCCTTTATAATCACCCAGTTATGTTGTGACGTTTGGTAGCACACAAAGTGTTCCTCCGGCAAACGGGAGTTGCATAATCTCATAGTCATAGGAACATGTATAAGTCATGAAGAAAGCAATAGCAACATACTAAACGATCGGGTGCTAAGATAATGGAATGGGTCATGTCAATCACATAATTCTCCTAATGATGTGATCCCGTTAATCAAATAACAACTCTTTTGTTTATGGTTAGGAAACATAACCATCTTCGATTAACGAGCTAGTCAAGTAGAGGCATACTAGTGACACTCTGTTTGTCTATGTATTCACACATGTATTATGTTTCCGGTTAATACAATTCTAGCATGAATAACAAACATTTATCATGATATAAGGAAATAAATAATAACTTTATTATTGCCTCTAGGGCATATTTCCTTCAATATATACCTAGATAAAGGAGAATTTAGATCTAACTTGAAGCATTAAGAGAAAAACTTCCCCAAACTCACATCGGTAAAAAAAATTAAATTTAGATCAGGTAAAGCAAAGTTTAATCTGTACATAAAACATAGAAAAAAGAATAAATAGACCAAGCCCATGCATCATCTTTCTGCTTACCTCGTCGATGACTGCAAGAAACTACTTTTCTCTTGTTTCATTGTGAGAGCAGATCGTATTCATCTTATTTGTTGCTGCCAAATACTATTGTTTTAACTATTTTCCTTGCATGACTGGTGCATTATGTATATTCTTTTCAGACGTAGAGCAATCACAAACATCAGCATGAACAACCTCGCCTGTTTGTTTAAATAGGTCGTGCTTGATCTTGATGGAGAACAAATTCGCCTGCAATCTGGTCATAATCTTGCTGGGCAACACATGCACGTGTTCTTGCTTTCCAATTAATCTTCATCATGCTTCGATCCATTCTTTCCAACCAAACTGGAGGCATCGTATTGATGTCGACGATCTGGACGAAAACGCGGTGGCATCCCCATCGGTTCACGAGAAGGACGACGCAAACGTCTGCCGTGTGGAGAAGACCACTGACGACACAGAGCCGGGCATCCCCGCATAGAGGTAGCCACCGCCGCCGCCGCCATCGACCTGGCCTGCCATGAGCCCTCGGATCGGTGGTAAATTGTAGCTGCACCTGGACGGGGCTTTGCGCTTTGCGGCGGCGTCAATCTGAGTTGTATACAAATAGGACCAGATAAAAGAATCATCTCTGCTCTTTTGAAATCAGAATCCAACACAGCAAAAGTACGCAAGGACACAGACATGGCCACATGCCAATGCAACTTCCTGCCAATTAGCACCAAACAACAGAAATCAACAACACAGCACGCATGGTTAGGAGGTTACGAGATGGCCGGATGGCAAAATTGATGAACTGCTCGATAATGGTGTCACCGATGTGCAGCTACAGCTCGCAGCCTGAATAACTCTTAAGGCCCAAGCTCCTCCACACTGAATCCCACCCCCCCCAGAACAATCGGAGCCCAGAATAGCCACTGCAAAAATCTCAGTGAATCCCAGCGAGTGCCTGCGTCCGATCCAGTGAGACGGCGTTAGAGCTTCGATGCCGAAGCTGAACCGCCCAAAGCTCGTCGTCGGCTCTGCGTCCCTGTCGTTCCTTGATCTGGTCCGAGCTCGGGGTAAGGCGACCGCTGTAAGGCCACGGCGTCCTCGTCGTCCCTCGATCTATCGCGACATCGGAGCGAGGCGCCCCCTGCAGGGTCGTGGCATCAGCGACATGTTCGGTGTTCTCCCGATTAGATTCATAGGGGCGCTTAATATAGTTGGTAGTTCTCGGTCGTGTTCGGATCGGTCTCCTGATAGTTGTGGGGCAAGAAAAGAAACGAGGCCTGATATACGAAATGTAAATAGGAAAGGAAACAGGCAGACAAGAAACGCTGGATGGACCAAAACGTACTGAAAAAAGAGGATGATGGTGAACCCACGGAGTCAGTTCATGCTTTATTATTAGGGAAAGATATAGTAGGTCGTGAACCTATTTTTATCGTGATAGGTGAACCACGAAGCAACTAGGGTTTTGGCGCGCGGTGGCCGACGTCTTAGCTGTTCCAGGTCGGCTCTTTGATGTGTCATCGTTGGTCTCCTTTTCTTCATCACGAGCTGGATAGAGGATTTTTTGATGTGGCATCAGCGTTTTTTTCCTGACTGTCTAGATTAGATCAGCAGATTGTTCATGGAAGTTATAAGGTTTTGAGGCTGTGCTCTTCATCCTCCTCAGAGGGAGCTCCGTCTCCAGATTCGCCGTCCCCTAGCAAATTTAATTTAGGGTTTGCTGTCCTCCGGCGCCGCCGCCGACCGAGAGTTTTTTCGTTGTTTTACTGCCATGAAGATACTAGCATGGAACTGTCACGGGCTCGGGAACGCCCCAGCAGTCCGAGTTTTCTTGGATGTCCAGCGAAGTTGCAACCTTGATGTGATGTTCTTGTCGGAGACTCACCTCGAATCTTATTTGGCTGAATGTTTGCGAAAGAGATTGAAGATGGACCAATAACTAGTCTGCCCAGGTGATGGGAGGAAAGGTGGTATAATTTTGTTTTGGAACAATAATATTGAAGTCCATATATTAGCCCTTGGTACTATGTTCATTAATGTAAAAATTGAAGAAAGAGACAATACATTTTGGTGTTTGACTACAGGGATGCATGTGGAGTTTAAGTGAGAAAATAAACATTTGACTTGGAGTCGCATGAGGCAACTGCACCAAAACCAGAACCTCCCATGGTTACGTATAGGAGATTGTAATGAAATCCAGTTCCTCCATGAAAAGGGAGGTGGGAATCCAAAGCCCATCCAATATATGCAAGCCTTTCAGAATGAAATGGACGATTGCGAGCTTCAGGATCTTGATTTTGTGGGTGGGGGGAGGGGCGTTTCACATGGTACAAAGCCAGAATTAAGGAATGATTGGAAAGATGTCTCGTGAACAAAGCATGGAGTAATCTTTTTTCTCAAGCAGCCTTAGAGAACCGAGAGTTTAATCACTCGGATCATCGACCCCTACTAGTGTATACTAATTTTTATGGTCGGTCGGTTAGTGGATCTAGTAACATGTGTGAAGCTTTTTTTAACACAATGGTTGAGGAAGCATGGACAAAAACTGGTGTTGATCCCAGGGTAACAAACATTTATGAGAGACTAAATAAAATGCATGATCAATTCAACGATTGGGATCAGTGGGTTCTAAAGAAACCTAGGAAGCGGCTATGCAAGGTGCAAAGGGATTTGGAGAAAGTCATGGCAGGGCCAATGAACGATGATAATGTGGAGAAGAGAAAGGAACTTTCTGAACTAATTGAATACTTGTTGGAATTAGAAGAGATCCAAGTTATGCAGAGATCACGGGTAAACTGGCTGAAATATGGGGACCATAACACTAGGTTCTTTCAAGATTTTGCGTCGGCGAGAAGGAAGGAAAACTTCGTGAAAAAACTAAAGGACAAGGGAGGTAATTGGCTACAAGGTATGCAACACCTAAATCCGCATATTTTGTACTACTTCTCTCACCTGTTCACCTCGGAGGTGCAACACCCAGAACCGATTATTTTGTAGAAAGTACAACCCAAAGTGACCAGTCAGATGAATGATTTTTATGGCCCCCTATACCTGTGATGATGTGAAGATGGCAGTACATAGCATTGGTGATCTTCAGGCACTTGGCCCAGATGGACTACATGATGTCTTCTTTATTAAATATTGGCATATTATCATAGATGAAATTACACAAGAAGTGTTGTTTGCTACTAATTCTAGGAAGATACCAGCTGAGTGGAATGACACCACCATTGTGCTGATCCCAAAAACTGACACCACAGAGCTGGTAACTCAATTCCGTCCTATAAGTCTTTGTAATGTTCTCCATAAAATCATGTCCAATATGCTAGCTTCACGTTTGAAAAATATCCTGTCAGAGATTATTTCAACCACACAAAGTGCCTTTGTACCTGGTAGGATGATTACAGACAACATCCTAATAGCTTATGAGTGTATTCATAAGATAAAAAATAAGAGAGCTGGTAAAACTGGGCTTTGTGTTGTTAAATTGGACATGCACAAAGCATACGATAGGGTGGAATGGTCCTTTCTGCGTGACATGATGACCACCCTAGGATTCCATGAACATTGGATTGAGATAATGATGTCATGTGTGAGCTCGGTAAGATACAAAGTGAGGTTTAATTCCCAGGAGACATATTCGTTTATTCCTACTAGACGCATACGGCACGGGGTCCCCTTTCCCCTTACCTTTTCCTGCTTTGTGCCTAGGGTCTTTCTAGTTTATTGCAGTATGAAGAAGAAGCTGGTGGCATAGAGGGATTAGAGTGTGAAGAAATGCACTATCAGTATCGCACCTTTTATTCACTGACGAATCTCTGTTTCTTATGAAAGCGGATGTTTTAAATCCAGCTTCCTTACAACATGTTTTGGATACCTATTGTCAAAGCTCACGACAATTGGTGAGTCTATCAAAGTCAAGTATTTTCTTCAGTCCTAGTACTCCAGCTACTTCCAGGGCTGAAATTTGTCAGGAGTTACACATTGACACTAAAGCATTATCAGATAGATACTTGGGAGTACTAGCACTAGTTGGTGTAAACATAAGTGATTGCTTCAGACATTTTTATGAGAGAATCAAGGAAAGATTAATGGGTTGGATGGAGAAGCAATTATCTATTGGTGGTAAGGAGATACTTGTTAAGTCTGTGGCTCAGGCCATCCCGGTCTTTGTCATATCAATATTCTACCTACCGAAAGATGTATGTAAAGATATCACTAACTTGATTGCATAGTTTTGGTGGGGAGATGATGAGGCTCATAAGAGGATGCATTGGTATACTTGGTGGAAACTGTGTTACCCAAAGAGTGGAGGAATGGGTTTTAGAGAACTTCATTCCTTTAACTTGGCAATGCTCTCAAATAGTGTTGGTGTCTTATTACCAACCCTAATTCCTTATGTGCCAGGGTGTTGAAGGCAAAATACTTCCCCAACACACACTAACTCCAAGCTACCCAAAAAATGGTGCTTCTTTCACTTAGCAAAGCATCATGAAAGGATTGGAAACTTTCAAGCTGGGACATATTTGGCGTATTGGAATAGGAGAAAGTGTTAATATCTGGATAGATCCTTGGGTGCCTGCAAGCCCGCATAGGAGAATTATTACATCTCGAGGACTCACGATCCTGACGCAGGTAAGCAAATTGATAGATCCTAATATAGAGAGATGTGATGAAGAGTTGATTCGCTCAATCTTCAACCCAGTTGACATCAGGAGAATACTACAATTCCTGAGCAACATTCAAGCCTTTGATGATTTTATTGCTTGGAATCCCGATCAAAAGGGTATATTCTCAGTGAGGACTGCGTATAAAATTCAGTGGTTTTGAACTTTCCGGGTGCATGCAAATCAACTGGCAAGACCAGGGGGCTCAAGGTCACTAGAAATATGGTCTAGGCTTTGGAAACTTCACATCCCACGTAAAGTTTTGATTTTCTATTGACGAGCTCTTCATGGAATAATCCCCTTAAAATCTATACTTACTAACAAACATGCTGGCTCGAATAGTGCTTGCCTGATCTGCCACCAAGTAGCAGAGGATGTACGCCATCTTCTGTTCGATTGTGTCCATGTGAAGGAGCTCTGGTCCAAGCTGGGGTTTTTACAATGGGTTGAGGAGGCCAAACTTATTAACCGATCTGGTTCAATCGTTCTTGAACACCTACTTCTAGCTGATGATAGTCTAGTACCACTAAAACCCAACTTGGATGTCAAAAAAATTATTGCAGTAGGGGGCTGGTACTTGTGGTGGCTCCGAAGATAGTTCACTCATGATGGGAAGCCACCATCCCCTTGTAGATGGCCTATGTCTGTTTTTTGGCTATAGCTAACAACTTCCATGAAGCCAACACGAACAAACAAGACAACAATGAATAGAGATGGGGTAAGCCTGACCCTAAATCCATGAAATTAAATGTTGATGTTGCTTTCTTTGTTGATGAGGGAGCTGGAGCGACAACAGATGTACTACGAGATAATAGTGAGAACTTCCTAGCAGCTCAAAGCAGATACATTCCTCACGCGGCTGATATAGTAACATCTGAAGCATTGGCAATGCGCAATGGTCTGGAATTTGCAAATTCTCTTGTGTTTTCTAGAGTGGAAGCAGAATCGGATTCTCAGGTAGTGACCGATTACTACACGTGACAAACAAGATGGTGGGACTCCGTGGCGACAATTTTTGCAAAATGTGTGGATGTTGCTTCACTTATAGGGAAGATCAACTTTAAACGTTGTGTTCAATGTTGAAATAAAGCGGCACATGTGCTAGCTAGTTATAGTTATTGTAATAATATTTCGAGTACTTGGATGGATGAGGCTCCTGCCTGTCGAGTCCTGGAACTTGTGAATAATGTAATTTCCATTTAATTTCAGTAAAGCTAGACATGGTGGCCTTCCCTAAAAAAAAACTATTTCTTTAACAAAGTCGAGGAACACTCATGGGTCGCTGCAGATCATTGGAAAATAAAAAAATGTAAATAGATAACATACATTTTCTTCAAATAGTTTCAGACATAAGATAAGAGTGCAGGATAAACTAAGCATATGTGTGCTCTAGAATATGCATATGTGTGAGAGCTATATGGAAAATAGTTAAATATGCATACCTATGTAATATCCTATATAGCTTAATATTTGTCAAAAAAGGTAACAACTTAGTAGGATGTAGAATGATTTGCTCTCCTGTGTTGAACTCTAAGTCAAAATAGCACATCTTCTAGCATGAATTATATAGTATTGCTCACAAGAAAATAATGCGCATAGAACATACGGTCGACAAGAAAAGAAGTATCGCCTTGCATGGCATACGTGACCAGGTTTTGGTTTAACATTCAAGTGTCCAAGAATCGCCTCGCTTCCGGCTAGTGAACTATTTCTTGTACTTTTTGCTCTTGCCCCAATCAAAGCGGTTTCTAGTACTTCTTGCTTTTGCCTCGATCAAATGAGCTTTGCATCCATCCTTTCACCGCTACCTAAAACCTGCAAATGGAAATGACACACAAGAAATTAAAGGATGGAACGCCGGGAGAATACCAATGGTCAGCGGCCGCCAAGACCCTCCTTTTGCCATGCTCAACACATGGTTCAGATTACCAGAGGCAGTGCCCCAGCCAGGAGTCAGGGACGGACATTGTGACACAAGCAACGGTGCACATCGTAGGGTAAAAAAGGTGTGTTCGTCTTTTACTAAAAATTCACAATGTAATTTATATTTCTTCTAATTTCTCATAATTCCATTTTTACTCCAGCATGCCATACATGCAAACCTCGGCGAAACGCTACATCTGGCCTCTTTATCATTTCAAACCGTTTTTTGGCCTCCCGCTTCGCGTCTCAAGGCGCGGCCTCTATTGGCACGTCTTGTCAAAGCAGAGATCGTGCCCACTTATTACGGGATCCTCATCAATACGGGTTTGGGTAATCCAACCGTGTCATTCATACAAACCCTTGGGAACAGGCGAGTTTTAAGGCTTAAGGGGGGGGGGGGGCTTGATATTCACTGCCTATATAAGTGGATAAAGATCCCTATTTTCACCCCACGCCTTCTTCCTTCTCCTGTTTCCCATCCTCAAGCTCCAGCGCCCAAGCTTCAATCTTTACCACCGCCACCAACCTCTCCAGCCATGTCTGAATCCGGCTCACAGGGCAAGTGGGTGGCCTCCTTCGTCACAGAGAAGGACGTCAAGGAGCTTTGAGGGGCGGGGTACCTGACTGCGGACATCGCGCATAGGCTCCCTGCCAAGAAGCAAGTCATCCCCACTCCGGAGCCCGGCGAAAGGGTTGTGTTCATCCCCCACTTTCTCCGCGGGCTAGGGTTTCCTCTCCACCCCTTTGTCCGTGGCCTCATGTTCTACTATGGGCTAGTTTTTCATGATCTGGCCCAAATTCTTTCCTCCACATCTCGGCATTTATCATTGTGTGTGAGGCGCTTCTCCGCATCCCCCCACACTTCAACCTATGGCTCAAAGTCTTCAACATGAAGCCGAAGGTGGTCGACGGGCAACACGCGGACTGCGGCGGTGCCATCGTGAGCAAGCTCCCCAACACCACTTGGCCCAAAGGGTCCTTCGTGGAGACCGTCAAGGTATGGCAACAGGAGTGGTTCTACATCACCGAACCCCACGGCGCCGCATGGGCGGCCACTCCTGAGTTTAGATCTGGATCCCCTATGCGGCTCGCATCATGGACCAACAAGGGTCTGGACTGGGGGTCGACCGCGGAAGTGATGACGCTGCAAAAGCGCATAAAAACATGATAAGCAAGAACACCAGCCTCAGCGACGTGATTCAGGTGATGCTCTTCCGCCAGATACTTCCCTGTCAACGCCGGCCTCTCCATATGTGGGAGTTCAATCTGGAAGGTCCCCGAACCCTGCAACACTTCTTCAGCACAACAAACGAAGAGATCTGGAAGCTGCTCTTCAAGGCCCCGAAGTCGTGGACGAAGAAGACCGAAGACTTCGGCCTCGACAGCCCGAATCCGGCTACTTCGGTAAGTGTTTTATCCGAATATACACTTCGGTCCATAAATTCTTAGGCATGATGAGTTTTCGTCCCTCTCACAGGGCTGGACAATGAAGGCGGAGCGGATCAAGTGTCCATCTCCGCTGCCTGAAGATCCGGCCACATCCTAGCTCACGAAGACGCGGTTCTAGCGCCCTATTAGGCACCGAAGAAGAAGGCCAAGAAGAAGAGCAAGGAGGCCAAGGGCGGCCTCTGCCGTAAAGGTACTTCGGACGCCGTGTCCGGAGAGACCGAAGCCCCCTCCTCCCACGAGGGAGATGAAGATGAAGAGGAGGAGGAGGTGGAAAGTGGCTCTACCCTCTAGGGGAGGAAAAATAAAAAGGCAGCTTCCACAGACCCGGAGGAGGGGGTGCCCAAGAGGGGGAAGATAACCCTCTCGGATGGTTCGGACTCAGATGCCGAACACATTCCCAAGAGGCGCCCCAGGGTGAAGCCCCTGGCCGAATCGTAAGTACCAAAGGTTTTATTACAAATATCCGGTCTTCTATGCTTTTCATGTAACCTGTTCTGTTGTGTGTATTTTAGTCCTGCTCGTGACCTCCCCCAACCATCGCTATCTGAGGGGAACTCTCTGGCACATGTTCTATTGTGCGTAGGGGCTCCGGAACCGTTTGTGATATCATGTTATCGCATAGGAGAGCTCAGAGTAAACCGTGCCCAATGTAAAATACAATCCCAGTCGTAATTTTTTTAGGAAACATGTGGGATCCCAAACAAAAAGCACATGTCACTCTTGCCGCAACCGTCAGTGATACACAACAAATCACAAACGGTCTGCAGCACTTGTATGTGTGCGAAGGGGCTCCTGAACCGTTTGTGATAGAACATTATCGCACATGGTAATTGTTGGGAAACGTGTGCGATGGAGTCTTGCATGGCAGATGGGTTCCGCAGAAAACTCGTGTGCAATGGGGCACATATCGCACACAGTTCATATGTTGGCCCATGTGCCTTACATACTGTTTCCCAAACGGTTCATTACAACACACCGTTTGGTTTCACTGCATCATTAGAAACATTTAATCACCGATCCCACACGGGTAAAAGGATTTAGTATGTGTTGCATCGCATAAGATTACATTTGGCAAGGCCTCTACATCATGGCTCCATATCCCCAATGTTTTCTGGGTCGTGTGGGAAGGACCCCCCTACCGCAGTCACTCACTTGGCGACGGTTCATAATGCCGTCGCAGAAAGGGGGTTAAAAACCATGTGTATAGCACCTCGGTGTACCAGTGAGGAATCAATATAATACCCCATTGTCACCACGGGTATCCATATGCAAGACATACATCAAGTGTTCTCAAATCCAATATTCAATCCAACATAATGAAACCTCAAAAAGCAATACTCAATTCATCACAAGAAGGTAGAGAGGGAAGAACAACATAAGATCCAAATATATTGACAAAGCTCGCGGTACATCAAGATCGTGCCAAATCAAGGACACGAGAAAGAGATCAAACACACAGCTAATGGTACATACCCTCGGCCCCGAGGGTGAACTACTCCCTCCTCATCAAGGTGGCCGCCGGGATGATGAAGATGGCCTCCAGTACGGGTCCCGATTGTTTTTTTGTGGCTACTGAGGCTTGCGGCGGCGGAACTTCTCATCTAGGGTTCTTTCTGGGGGGTTTGGGTATTTATAGAAATTTTTGGCGTCAGTCTCACATCAAGGGGGTGCCTGAGGGGCCCACAAGCTCGGGGGGCGTGCCCTAAGGGGGTGGGTACGCCCCCCAGGCTTGTGGATCCCTCGTCCACTTCTTGGCCCAGCTCTGGTGCTTCAAGGGTCTCTTTTGGCCCGTAAAAATCACTGTAAATTTTCAGCCCATTTCGAGAACTTTTATTACTGCACAAAAAAGACACCACAGTAGTTCTGCTGAAAACAACGTCAATCTAGGTTAGTTCTAATAAAATCATACCAAAACCATACAAAATTATTGTAAACATGGCATGAATACTTCATAAAATATAGATACGTTGGTGATGTGCACTAGGGCCCAATCTTTCGATGAGAGAGATAACTACGATTTTGGGTGTGACTTGACCCTCACGATCCGGCTACCAACCGTACAGGGAGAACCATACACGACTGATATCCACGGCAATCGCTAAACCAACTCCACGGCGTTACCGACCGAGCCAACGGCACGATCGACCTATCCACAAAGGATTTTTCCTACAAGCAAATCAAACAACATGCAAGAAAATAATAGCCAAGCAATCTCAAAATTGCGAATATGCTAGATGGAATAAATCTCACAAGATGGGGTTCCGATAGGATGTCTTGATGGTCGCACTAGCCGCTATGAGCGAAGACAAATAAAAGTAGCAATAGCCAAAGTTCTCTAAACAAAACCCAAGTCTAAACCCTAACCTAAACTTGTTATTTATTAAAGGTATACAATGGTGCTGGGACACGTGTATCTCTTGGACAGACGTAGATGCGTAGACGATCTGCTGTCTTGTTCGTGTCGCCAGCTCCTAGGCTGATGGGCCCTAGCACAAGAGATGGGTCATAGCTCCTCGTCTGCGTTGCTCGTGTGTTTGCCGCAAGAAGTACTCTGAAGCGTATGTGACAGCCCAAGACCGACGCTCCAGACGCCTTCCATGTTTTTCGTTGTCGCCGGGTGTTTTATATGTGTGTTGAATTTCATCATGGCATCATGAGCATTGCATCCACATGTTTTCATAAAACTTGCATCCACTCGTAGTCGCCGCTTCTTCCTTGTCTCTGTTGACCTTCTCTCAGATCAACCGGACCACACACTCTCTCTCTCTTCTCCGAGCCCATCAAACCCCCATGCCTCCATGGTCTTTTGTCAAACCCCTCGCGCGCGTCCGAAAGTTGTCCCGAACCAGACCCGGGCAGTCGTGACCGATGGATCCGGATCATCCCCGAACATCCCTAAAATATCTTAAATTTCTTGTTTAAACTCTCCTAACATATTTATTCTCGACCATTTGATTATGTTTGGAGGGTCCGAATAGCCCCAAAGCTAACCCACCTGCTATATACAGATGGAACCCTAATCTTCAGGAGAGCTGTCCCATCCTCCCTGTCGCCCGCCGCCTCCTTGCAAATCCTCCTCGGGATCCCTCCCGATCCACCCACCCACCTCCATCATTTTCCCAATGGCCCCACCAGAGCCCCACCTGTTCGATCCGGAGGAGAGGATCTCCTCCATGCCCAACCTCGCGCTGATGGCCGTCGGCCACCCAAGCAGCTGCAGCAGTCCTGAGCGCCGCCCTCCACCTTGCATCCTACCGGTGCTTGATCTAGCTTGGGATTGAGGCCACAGCCTCGCTGCACCCGATACCCTCGTGTCCTGCTTCATTGCCCGCACTCCCGAGCGCCTCCTCGCCTAGCAACTCATTTCCACTAGCGACCGGAGACCTCCCGCGCTTGCCGCTCGGTGCCCGACCTTGTCGGAGCCCCAGTAGGACCCCCTGCGCCGCTTTCCCTCTCCTTATCCTTCGTTCCTACTCCCTCTATTTCTATCCCTTGTCCCTCATGCGCCTCTCTCTCTGTACCAGGATGCGGTTGCTACCATCGGACGTCTCTGATGCCGTCCAAGTCCTCCTCTCGGCGGATCCGCCTCCTCCCTGCTGTCTCCTTGCCCCGACACCGCCTTCCCTTGCCTCGCCGTCGTCAAGTCCCACCACTCGAACACTCAACGTACCGTGGATGGATTTTCTTCGAACACCTTGGCGCCTCCTGTTGCAGATCAAGCCGCTGCCCTGGAGCCTCTCCGTTGCCCCGCCAAGTGCCTCTGCTGCTTCGCCCGCCTGCGACCTCCTCTGCTTTGAGCCCCGCCCTGCATCGAGCGGACACTCATCCTCGAGCGTTGACCGCACCTCCCCCACCTCCTCTGTAGATCTAGCTGCATCACCCCGAGCTGGCTGATATGTCTCCAACGTATCTATAATTTTTGATTGTTCCATGCTATTATATTATATGTTTTGGATGTTTTATATGCATTACTATTCTATTTCATATTATTTTTGGGACTAACCTATTAACCTAGAGCCCAGTGCCAGTTCCTGTTTTTTCCCTGTATTTGAGTTTCGCAGAAAAGGAATACCAAACAGAGTCCAAACGGAATGAAACCGTCGCGATGATTTTTCTTGGACCAGAAGACAACCAGGAGACTTGGAGATGAAGTCGGAGGAGCCATGAGGCGGCCACAAGGACGGAGGGCGCACCCAGGGGGTAGTGCGCGCCCCCACCCTTGTGGGCCCCCATGCACCTCCTGACCTAATTCTTTCGCCTATATATTCCCAAATATCCCCAAACCACCAAGGCATCCACAAAAACACTTTTCCAGCGTCGCAACCTTCTGTAGCCATGAAATCCCATCTAGGGACCTTTTCCGACACCCTACCGGAGGGGGATTCAATCACAGAGGGCTTCTACATCAACTCTATTGCCCTTCCGATGAAGCGTGAGTAGTTTACCACAGACCTACGGGTCCATAGCTAGTAGCTAGATGTCTTCGTCTCTCTCTTTGATTCTCAATACCATGTTATCCTCGATGTTCTTGGAGATCTATTCGATGTAATATTTTTTTGCGGTGTGTTTGCCAAGATCCGATGAATTGTGGATTTATGACCAGCTTATCTATGAATATTATTTGAATCTCCTCGGAATTCTTTTATGCATTATTTGATATCTTTGTAATTCTCTTCGAACTATCGGTTTGGTTTGGCCAACTAGATTGGGTTTTCTTGCAATGGGAGAAGTGCTTAGCTTTTGGGCTCAATCTTGCGGTGTCCTTTCCAAGTGACAATAGGGGTAGCAAGGCATGTATTGTATTGTTGCCATCAAGGATAAAAAGATGGAGTTTTCATCATATTGCTTGAGTTAATTCCTCTACATCATGCCATCTTACTTAATGCGTTACTCTGTTCTTCATGAACTTAATACTCTAGATGCAGCCAGGAGTCAGTCGATGTATGGAGTAATAGTAGTAGATGTAGAATCATTTCAGTCTACTTGACACGGACGTGATACCTATATTCATGATCATTGCCTTAGATATCGTCATAACTTTACGCTTTTCTATCAATTGCTCGGCAGTAATTTGTTCACCCACTGTATTATTTGCTATCTTGAGAGAAGCCTCTAGTCAAACCTATGGCCCCGGATCCAATTATGATGAACCAATTGCTAGTGAGTTTTGTGCATTAGATTATCTTTATGAAGTTTTGCTTGAAATTCGTGAATCTAAAAATTGTGTTGAAAAAATTTATGAAGTGATTCACGATAGCTCCTTGAATAAAAGGCATGATTGCAATGGTTTTACTATAAATTCTATTAATATCAATTGTGTTAATGATATGCAAAACCCTATGCTTGGGGTGCTAATTTTGCTATGTCTACTATTTGTTGCAATGATCATGATTGGGGTGATTCTTATTATGATCTTGAAAATTTATTTAAGCCCCGTGACGAATATGAGATTGATAATAATGTTTGCAATAATATTGAAAGTGGGTTTGGAAGAGTGTCAACTTTAGATCCCACATATTTGGAGAATGTTCAATCTTATGAAATTTTTGATAAAAGTGGGTTTGGAGAGGTCATGATTTTAGTTAATGTTAATCCCACTATTTTGGAAGAGTGTCAACTTCGCATGCATGTGGATCGTGTTGAGATTATGTTATGTGATAGTTATATTGTTGAATTTTCTTATGATCCTACATGTAATTATTATGATAGAGGAAAATATGGTTGTAGAAATTTTCATGTTACTAAATTACCTCTCTTCATGTTGAGATTATTATCGTCTTTTTCGTCTTCCTTGCATATGCTAGTTTTTGCTTGCCGTGATAATTTGTTTGATTATAAAATGCCTATGCATAGGAAGTATGTTAGACTTAGATGTGCTTGTCACATGTTTTTTGATGCTCTCTTTGTGTTTCAATTCTTGTCTTTCATGTGAGCATCATTGAAATCTCAATGCCCAGCTAAGGGCGTTAAACAATAGCGCTTGTTGGGAGGCAACCCAATTTTATTTTTGTTTTTTACTTTTTAGGTTCTGTTTTGCAATAAATAATCCATCTAGCCTCTGGTTAGATGTGGTTTTGTGTTTTAATTAGTGTTTGTGCCAAGTAAGACCTTTGGGATGGCTTACGGTGATAGTTGATTTGATCTTGCTGAAAAAAAGAAACTTTTGTGCTCAGGAAAATAATTCTTATTTCTAAGAGAAACGTGATAAAATACTGATTCTTTTTGTAGAAGATTAATAAACAAATTTCTTAGGTTTTCTCGAGTTTTTAGAATTTTTGGAGTTACAGAAGTATTCGATAGTTACATATTGCTACAGACTGTTCTGTTTTTGACAGATTCTGTTTTCTATGTGTTGTTTGCTTATTTTGATGACTCTATGGATAGTATTAGGGGTATGAACCATGGATAAGTTGGAATATAGTAGATATTACACCAATATAAATAAAGAATTAGTTCACAACGGTTACAAAAGTGGTGATTTATTTTCTTATACTAAGGGATCTTACAAGATTTTCTGTTGAGTTTTGTGTTGTGAAGTTTTCAAGTTTTGGGTAAGGATTTGATGGACTATGGAATAAGGTGTCTCAAGAGCCTAATCTTGGGGATGCCCAAGGAACCCCAACATAATATTCAAGGATAACCAAGATCCTAAGCTTGGGGATGCCCCGGAAAGCATCCATCGGTAACTTTACTTGAGGCTATGTTTTTATTTACCACATGATATGTGTTTTTCTTGGAGCGTCTTGTATGATTTGAGTCTTTGCTTTTTAGTTTTCCACAATCATCCTCGTTGTACACACCTTTCGAGAGGGACACACATGATTCGCTATTTATTAGAATACTCTATGTGCTTCACTTATATCTTTTGATCTAGGCAATTTTGCTCTAGTGCTTCACTTATATCTTTTTGGAGCACAACGGTGGTTTTATTTTGTAGAAATTAATGAACTCTCATGCTTCACTTATATTATTTTGAGAGTCTTTAAACAGCATGGTAATTTTCTTTGGTTATAAATTTAGTCCTAATATGATAGGCATCCAAGAGGGATATAATAAAAACTTTCATATAAAGTGCATTGAATACTATGAGAAGTTTGATTCCTTATGATTGTTTTGAGATATAAAGATGGTGATATTAGAGTCATGCTAGGGAGTAATTGTTAATTTGATAAATACTTGTGTTAAGGTTTGTGAGTCCCATAGCATGCACGTATGGTGAACCGTTATGTAACGAAGTTGGAGCATGAGATATTTTTTGATTTTCTTCCTTATGAGTGGCGGTCGAGGATGAGCGATGGTATTTTCCTACCAATCTATCCCCGTAGGAGCATGCATGTAGTACTTTGTTTCGATGACTAATAGATTTTTGCAATAAGTATGCGAGTTCTTTATGACTAATGTTGAGTCCATGGATTATACGCACTCTCACCCTTCCACCATTGCTAGCCTCTCTAGTGCCGCGCAACTTTCGCCAGTACCTTAAACCCACCATACACCATCCTCAAAACAACCACCATACCTACCTATTTTGGCATTTCCATAGCCATTCCGAGATATATTTCCATGCAACTTTCCACTATTCCGTTTATAATGACACGCTTCATCATTGTCATATTGCTTTGCATGATCTTGTAGTTGACATCTTATTTGTTGCAAACCACCTTTCATCATTTTATACATGTCGCTCTTGAGTCATTGCACATCCCGGTACACCACCGGAGGCATTCATGTAGAGTCATATTTTGTTCTAGTATCGAGTTGTAATTTTTGAGTTGTAAGTAAATAGAAGTGTGATGATCTTCATTATTAGAGCATTGTCCCATGTGAGGAAAAAAGAGAAGGCCAAAATAAAAAAATAGAAGGCCCAAAAAAAGAGAGAAAACGAGAGAAGGGGCAATGTTACTATCCTTTTTCCACACTTGTGCTTCAAAGTAGCACCATGATCTTCATGATAGAGAGTCTCCTATGTTGTCACTTTCATATACTAGTGGGAATTTTTCATTATAGAACTTGGCTTGTATATTCCAACGATGGGCTTCCTCAAATTGCCATAGGTCTTCATGAGCAAGCAAGTTGGATGCACACCCACTTAGTTTCTTTTTGAGCTTTCATAAACTTATAGCTCTAGTGCATCCGTTGCATAGCAATCCCTACTCACTCACATTGATATCTATTGATGGGCATCTCCATAGCCCGTTGATACGCCTAGTTGATGTGAGACTATCTCCCTCTTTTTGTCTTCTCCACATCCACCTTCTATTCCACCTATAGTGCTATGTCCATGGCTCATTCTCATGTATTGCGTGAAAGTTGAAAAAGTTTGAGAGCGTCAAAAGTATGAAACAATTGCTTGGCTTGTCATCGGGGTTGTGCATGATTTTAATATTTTGTGTGATGAAGATAGAGCTTAGCCAAAATATATGATCTTGTAGGGATAAGCTTTCTTTGGCCATGTTATTTTGAGAAGACATAATTGCCTTGTTAGTATGCTTGAAGTATTTCCCTGCAAAAAAAGTATGCTTGAAGTATTATTGTTTTTATGTCAATATTAAACTTTCGTTTTGGATCTTACGGATCTGAACATTCATGCCACAATAAACAAAATTACATGGATAAATATTTTAGGTAGCATTCCACATCAAAAAGTTCTGTTTTTATCATTTACCTCCTCGAGGACGAGCATGAATTAAGCTTGGGGATGCTTGATACATCTCCAACATATCTATAATTTTTAATTGTTCCATGCTATTATATTATCTGTTTTGGATGTTTTATAAGCATTAATATGCTATTTTATATTATTTTTGGGACTAACCTATTAACCTAGAGCCCGGTGTCGGTTCCTTATTTTCCTCCTGTTTTTGATTTTCATAGAAAAGGAATAAGAAACGTAGTCCAAACGGAATGAAACCTTCACGATGATTTTTCTTGGACCAGAAGACAACTAGGAGACTTGGATATGAAGTCGGAGGAGCCACGAGGCGGCCACAAGGACAGAGGGCGCGCCCCACCCTTGTGCCCCCCCGTGCACCTCCTAACCTAATTATTTCACCTATATATTCCCAAATATCCCCAAACCACCATAGGCATCAACGAAAACACTTTTCCACTGCCGCAACCTTCTATACCCATGTGATCCCATCTAGGGACCTTTTTCGGCACCCTACTGGAGGGGGATTTGATCACGGAGGGCTTCTACATCAACTCTATTGCCCTTCCGATGAAGCGTGAGTAGTTCACGACAGACCTACGGGTCCATAGCTAGTAGCTAGATGGCTTCTTCTCTCTCTCTCTCTCTTTGATTCTCAATACCATGTTCTCCTTGATGTTCTTGGAGATCTATTCAATGTAATATTTTTTTGCGGTGTGTTTGCCGAGATTCAATGAATTGTGGATTTATGATCAGATTATCTATGAATATTATTTAAATATCCTCTGAATTCTTTTATGCATGATTTGATATCTTTGTAATTCTCTTCGAACTATCGGTTTGGTTTGGCCAACTAGATTGGTTTTTCTTGCAATGGGAGAAGTGCTTAGCTTTGGGTACAATCCTGTGGTGTCCTGTCCCAATGACAGTAGGGGCAGCAAGGCACGTATTGTATTTTTTCCATCAAGGATAAAAAGATGGGTTTTCATCGTATTTCTTGAGTTAATTCCTCTACATCATGCCATCTTACTTAATGCGTTACTTTGTTCTTCATGAACTTAATACTCTAGATGCAGGCATGAGTCAGTCGATGTGTGGAGTTATAGTAGTAGATGCAGAATCTTTCGGTCTAATTGACATGGACGTGATGCCTATATTCATGATCATTGCCTTAGATATCGTCATAACTTTGCGCTTTTCTATCAATTGCTCGGCAGTAATTTGTTCACCCACTGTATTATTTGCTATCTTGAGAGAAGCCTCTAGTGAAACCTATGGCCCCGGGGTCTATTTTCCATGATATAAGTTTCCCATCTACAATATTAGTTTCTGATCTACTATTTTTGCAATCTTTTACTTTCCGATCTATAAACTGAAAATACCAAAAATATTTACTTTACCATTTACCTATCTATATCAGATATCACTTTTGCAAGTAACTATGAAGGGATTGACAACCCCTTTATCGCGTTAGGTGCAAGTTGTTTGATAGTTTGTGCAAGTATTCGGTGATTTGTGCGTGGTCTCCTACTGGATTGATACCTTGGTTCTCAAACTGAGGGAAATATGTCACGCCCAATATGCAACTCTATCCTAAAGGAACTCGAAGGTCCCACCAAGGATAGAACCGCATATTGACACGCTTTTGCAAGGTGGATATCATTACATCGTACCATTACATAATAGTTGGGGATACATACAAGACATACAAATGCCGCATGAATACATCAAACATCATACATGAGAACAACATCCGTCTACAGATGAGACACAAACAGAAACTCAAACGACACCCACCCTGCTAGCCTAGGCTGCCGACCAGGAACCTAACCCAAGATCGACGAAGAAGAACTCCAAAACAAGTAAACATCGCTCTCACGTCATGATCATCGCATTACCTGTACCTGTAACTGTTGTTGTAGTAAACTGTGAGCCACGAGGACTCAGCAATCCCATTACCATGGGTATCAAGACTAACAAAGCTTAAAGGGTATGGAAAGGATAAGTGGTGAGGTTGCAGCAGTGGCTAAGCAATGTATGTGTAATGATCCAACCTCAGACGGTCAAATCTCTGTGCATAAGTGTCATCCCTGGATCGGTAATGCTGACACACACAGTACTTGAAGGATTTATAACAGAGTTCAATCACACACTTATTACATCGAATAACTCAAAAGAGAGTACTTATTACAGTAATATGGCTGAAGGCCATCTAATGAAGATAACACCAGAAGCTTTGAAGGTAAAATGAGTCCATCAACTCCAACGACATAGCTAAGTCCATGACAACGACCTAGTGCACCTTACTCTTCGTCTGAAAACTTTGCAACATAATACGTTGCATCCTGTGTAGGTCAGCACATGGAATATGCTGGCAAGATAACACTAGAAAGCAATGAACAAGTAATAGCTATAACTATATGCATTTATGGCTGGTGGAGGCTATATGGGTATTTTTGCAGAAAGCTAGTTTTTTCCTACAACAAAGGGATATATTTTATTTAACTACAAAGTTTGTTGAAAACATTGAGAAGGTTCCTCCAACTCAATCCCAAATTAATAGTCATCATCCCAACAAATTAATTAAGTAGAGTGATGAGATCAAATAAATAATTCAAGTACCAGATACTCAAGATGTCCATAACCGGGGACACGGCTAATCATGATTAGTTTATACACTCTGCAAAGGTTTGCTCACTTTTCCCCACAAGACTCGATCTCCTCCGTTGAATTTCTCGCACTACATGATGTTTGAGAAACAGATGACCAAGACACAGTCTTTCAGAAGCATTAACTCTTTACTCTTGGTAGACAGTACCACCTACATCCCCTACATCTGCTAGCCTACCACTAAAAGAGGTCACACAACTTACTCAACTATGCCAGAGCCCATAATGGCTTGTGGCTGCACACGAAAGTTTCCAGCATGAATAATCTTATGATCCCTTTAAGCCTGGGAGGCAAACCGTAGGATTTTCACACGGGTACTCCGGGATATCCTAGGACAACACTGGATTGCTCCAGGTGCCTAGACAATCACTGGGTGCTCCAGGGTGCCTCAACCAATCCACCCAGATGTGTATTAATGTAGCCACCTTAAGTTTAACCTTTAATTAAAACACTCACATCTGTCATGGATCACTCAAACCAAACCACGTCTACGAGCATAGCATAACAGTATAAGCATACGTAGAAGTAACTCCCAGGGTTGAAAAATAAAGGCAATAGGTACTACCTCATCACTACTTCCCAGTACCCACAAGTATTCAAGTCCCAACCATGCAGTATTTGAGGATTGAAACTAATGCATAAAAACTGGGTAATAAGGGATATGGTCAAAGTGTTACTGGCCTTGCTGACGATCTGAAAACCCTAGTGACTCGTAGTAGCACGCTTCGCACTCCGGAAACTCTATCGTAAACAAACAATAACATACATAAGCAATCAAGCATAGGATGCAAGGGTAAAACTCTAATAAAAATATCCAAACTTAAAGTTCAACTGAAGAGCTTCGATTTGCAAAAAGAATCAATCAAATCGGAGCTACGAAACTCAAACTACGATCAAAAGAAGTTCGAATTCAAAACTGCTTGAAACCAAACTTTTAAATTTTCAAAACCATGTTCAAGTTGATTATCTGGAAAGAGGGGAACAAGACAGAGATTTTGGCATTGGTTTCACTGGATTTGTACTAGCAATCAAAAAGTTGCGAAGGTTTGAAAATCAGGGGCTAATCTGCAATAAAAATAATCGCGGATAGGTCCCTGGCCGAAAATAAAATAAAAAGAAAACCCTAATGGACGAACGTTCGTTATCAGGGACGAACGAACGAACGTGTTCGTTAAAACGAACCGAACAGAGAACGTTCGCTAAAAAGATTCGTTCAGAAAAACCGAGAAAACCCTAACCCTAAACTGATCTAAACCGAGAACCAAAAAAACCGAAAATAAACCGGCGAGCCGGGGCGGTTTTGTACTGGTTCACGGTGACGGCGAAAACGGCGGCGACGGAACTCCGGCGGGGCGGCGATGGCGGCGCGAGCGGGGCGGCGCTGTTGGGCGGCGGCAGCGGCGGCGAGCGGCAATGGCGGTGGCGCAAAGGCGGCGGCGGCGCGGCTCGGCGATGGTGGGGCGGCGGCTCGGGGTGAGGAGAGGGCGGCGGGGGCGGCGGCTTATAAAGAGGGGAGGGGGCAGCTTGGGGAGGGGGCAAGGCGGCGCGAGGCGGAGTCGGAGCCGGTCTCCGACTCGGGCACGACGGCGGCGCGGGCTGCTGGGCCACTCGGCTGGGCCTTCAGCCCAGTCGGGCGAGGGAAAACATTTTTTTCAATGAAGTTTCGCCCAAAGAAAAATCCTAATAAAAAATTCTAAAAATGCCAAAAACAATTTTCACCATCTAAACCTATTATTTAGAACAAAGTGAACATTTTTTGGCCTAAGAATGCAATTTTTCAAAAATGCTATATTTTTCTAATTTAAATAAAATAGCAAATAAAATCCAAATGAAATACAAACTTGATTTTAAATTTTCTTCTCCAATATTCCTTCTTTTTTGAATAAGTCATATTATCTTCTCTCTTTTATTTTAAATATTGGAAATATTTGGAGAAAAAAAATATTAAAACCAAATTGATCCTCTTTTCAAATTTTGAAAAAAAAGTCAAATATGAAAATAATTGAAATCCCCAACTCTCTCCTTGGGTCCTTGAGTTGCTTAGGATTTCTAGGATCACAACCAAAATGCAAATAAAATATGATATGCATATGATGACCTATGTATAACATCCAAATTGAAAATTAGGATGTTACAAACCTACCCCCCTTAAGATGAATCTCGCCCTCGAGATTTGAGTTGGCTGGAAAATAGGTGTGGGTGGTCTTTCCGTAGGTCTTCTTCTCGCTCACAGGTGGCTTCATTCTCGGTATGGTGGCTCCATTGAACTTCGCAAAACTTGATAACCTTGCTGCGAGTAACTCTGCTGGCAAACTCAAGAATCTTGTTGACACACGAACACGTCACGTGTACCCTCGACGCCGGGGGTGATGCACCGCAGCTCACGTCGAAGGAGACCCGACCGACAGCGCAATACGCAAGACAGTCAGCGGGCGCTTTTGAAGACCCGAAACCCCACACGCCCGGGAGGGACCCCGTCAGGGAGTGCGGCGGCTATGGGATGCCCTAGGTCGATTCACTCGCCCCTAGAGCCTCGTGGATCGCTGCCCTCCAATGTGAAGAACGAACGAATAACGAGAAAGAAAGATACAAGGGTAGGGGATAAAGATAGATGAACACAAAAGTGTAATAGATTGATTGGTTCGATTGGTGTTCTTCAATCGGCCGTCACCCCCAACATATATAAGAGGCGGCTGGACTTCCCGTACAAGCAAAGGATTCATCTAGGCTTTCCTTACAAGAAAATTACATCAATTCACGACCTAGAGTCCTAGTTCTGGTCCCACTTAGATTCAGCCCGAATCTGATCCAATCTTCTGTCTTGCTCCTTGCGCGGGCCGTGGAATCTGCATATGACTTCCGATGAAGATGGTTCAAATATGAATTGTTTATGCTTCGATGAGGCCAACAATCCGTATGTTGATCACTTTTCCAAATAAGGCCATCTTGAATACTCCACGGGGTCATCTTTAATTTCGAGTCGGACTCGGTCATATAGCTGACTGGACCGTCCGACTCTTGTAGCTTCTCTGCAGGTCGTATACTACGTCGGATGATGATGACTCCAAAAGAAAAGTTGACTGTTTCGATGTTACGAATAACTCTCATGCTGAACACTTCTTCATCCGAGTCCATCTAGATAATCATTTGAGCCCATCTTCAGCTTCTGGTCGGATTGGCCTTGACAGTTTCCACCCCAGCAAGCTTTTTCCCGGCAAGCTTTTCAGCCCTGGCAAGGTCTTCGCCCGGCAAGCTTTTCCCCCGGCAAGGTTTCTTCCCCGGCAAGGTCTTTGCCCGGCAATATTTTCACCCGGCAAGCTTTTTGCCCGGCAATCTTTCCAAAACGGTTAAAACTGGCTGCATCTTGTGGGGTTTTTTTGTGTTGGTAAACCATCTCGGATGAAAACGAGCCCAAAATCAATCTTGACCGTTTCGACGAGACGAACAACTTTCATGTTGAAGGTTTTTTGATCAGAGGTCATCTTGAGGGTTAAATCGGTCACGCAAAACAGGCTATTCCCTCGCGCTACCCATCAGACATGTGTCTGGTGGGGCGCGCCACATCTCGCCTCGTGATAGGGCTGCACTCCGATTGCTCTAGCTTTTGCATACGAACTCGGATTTGGACGATTTTTATATCAAAATTGATCGTTTCGACGAGACGAAGACAACCCGTGTAGATCATTTTTCCATTTGAGGTCGTCTTGTGGCCTAATCGGCCAAACTGTATTCTGAATATAAGATCTTAGTATTTTGAGCATAGTTTCGGCCTTCGAGATAAAATCGGACGGTGATGACCCAAACTTCAATGATGTTCATATCAATAATACAGAACTCTTCCATGTAGATCACTTCTCCATTTGAGGCCATCTTAAATAAGTTCTTGACCGTGCCAAAATCTGGTGTCAACACATGCCCCCCTGTTTTTCGGCAAAGCTTGTGTGCCGAAAAATAACTTGCACATAGCTTGCTCTAAGGACGATGTCAACACTCCATCGGCCATTTATATGTTCTTAGGACGATAAGTATATATCGGCCATGTTTTGTGTGAACTTTCTGATGCAAACTTGGGTGAAACCTTCTCAACTTCATTAACAATCCGGTGATAAAGTTCCATAGATATGTATCTCAATGTCATCCTCCGAACCATATTGTTCACCATTTTGCTAGGATTTTGTAGACAATCAACAATAAACTTTCTCCAATCCTTACTTTCGCCTGCATAAAAATTTCATTAGTGGCCGAAGCTGTGGACTCCAATTCGGCCTTACCTATGTTGGCAAGAATAAGCATCGGTTATTGATAGATGTGCAATACACCATGACCAACATGGTAGCCAAATGCTTGCTATGCCAACTCTCTCCAATTATCATGTCTAGATATATGAAGAATCTTAAAACAACCCATGGTAAATTTTACATCTAGACATACCTCAAGATAAACTAAAAGTGATTCGTCAAAACATTGATAACCATTGGATATTTGTTGCACTACTAGTAACGAATCACCGGAAGCCTCAATATGTATAGCACCTATAGCAAGGCAAAGCTCCAATCCGAATGACAATGCATATTTGGCTTTGATCATTGTGCAAAAATATTTTAAGCGGCATGAGGCTTCACAAAATAGCACCATAATGATATATATAAACAACACCAACACCTTGGCCATTGCTACAAATTTAACCATCAATATATAATCTCCATGGTTCTAGAGAGATCAAGCTGTGGAAGAATTCCATGGCAAAGGCATCAATGGCATTATTGAAGAAAATGGATGATGTGCTAACCGAAGATTTTGATGTTGTGATCCACACCTTCGGCTTAATTGTTTGTTGCTCCCATTCTTCTCTTTCTTCACTTTTATTGTACTTGTTGCAATAGAAGCATGCACATCATTTTTGTTATGAATGATCCTCTTGGGAACCCATGCCATGTTCTTCTGTCTCAGCTCTTGTGCACTAAGATTTTGTAATTCCTTCTTTTGCCAATACGTTAAGCCGAGTGGGCATCTCGGCTGTAATTCTGTTTTGACCAATGGCAGTTCCTTTTTGGCCTTATGCACTCTCAACTTCTTTTCTTCAGATTTGGCACTTTGACTCTCAATAATTGGTTGCTTTGTCTCATTGCCTTTAGTAGCCAATGTTAACACTTTAATTGGCTCTTTTTTATTTGAGATCAAATCTGAAGTTGCACTCTTACGACCATCTCTTTTAACACGGTAAACTCGCTTGACCACCTATTTCTTCATCCTTGAGCTCTGGAACGATTCCTTATGATTGAAACGGTCTTTAACATGTGATTGTTCAGATATTGATCTTCTCGGAGCTGCATAATATTGGTGAGATGGTCTAAAATAAGATGGAGAATGTGCCCTTGTATCATACCTGTCCCATGACGGATATGGATCTATATGAGCATAGGGAGGCATCCATGACATTGGCATTGGCGGCCCAAAATAAGGATATGAATATGTTGCATTAAAATTGTCACTTTGCCAATACCGATCCTCATATTTGCGCCTTGGGGGTGATCTTGGTTTCTTTGCATGATTGAGCCGATAAGCATTCTTCTCTTCACTCTTCTTTTGATATTTATCCAATAGTTCAGCGAAGGTGATTTTTGATCTCTTACACTTGCGCTTATTTTGGCCTTTGTTTCCTTTTGGTTTGCTTTCGTCGATCATTGGATTTGCTTGCTACCCCCAGTCCTTGGCGTCTCCATTGTAGCTTCGATGGAATTCTTGCCCTCAAGATTATGTTCATTATGCTCTTAGACAACTTCTTTACTTGAAAGCTTGATCCCATCACCTGCAGTTTTTACCTTCTCTTCAAATGGATCGGCTTGAAGCAGCCGATGCAAAAACTTTCTACCATCGGGACCAATTGGGATAGACTGGTCATCTCTTGGTGTCTCAACAAATTTCAATCGTCCTTTATCAATGGCTGATTTAACTATTTGATGAAACATGTTACAATCCTCAAAATTATACTTGGACGAATCATGCAACTTACAATACATTCGTCCCTGGACAGATGGCTCAACATGGTGATCAAGAATTATAATATAATTATTCCTCAACAACAAATCAAATATTTTATCACACATGTTTGAATTAAAGGTAAACCTTTTATTTTCTAGCCGATCTTGATGTGAGAACGGCTTTGGAATTATGCAAACGAATGGTTCAGATTTTGCACCACACCATTCGGCTATGCATTGTGTTTTGCACTCTATTTCCGATGTCTTTGGGTAGGATATTATACTAGCATCGGTTTTCTCAACAGAATTTAACCTTGGCTTTAAATTTCTAAAACGAAAATAGTTAGAACATACATGTCTCAATTGATACCAAGTGCAAGCCAAGTATGAAATAAGCAAAGCTACCCAAATAGATATGAACTTTAGATAAAGCAACGGGGAAAGCTTTGGCTGTAATAATAAGTCACTATCGGTCTTTATAAATGGCGTAATGGGTTGACCGATATGCTCAATAACAACTTTATTGCTAGCAAGTAAATTACCCTTCTTCATTGGTCTTTCAAAATTACTTATGAGGATTTTTCTAATAGATGCATCAACAATAAAGTCCTGACCAAATCTGAAAATAGGTAAATTACTTGCTAAACATACCTCTTCAAATATGTTGGGAGAGCACGATGGTGGTGTGACTTGAACAATATCTTGTTCCACCTTTGGATGGCTCCCCAACGCCTCTTCATCATCTTTTTCTTGATTCCGTGCATCATTACATTGAAAATTTTTGTCGGCCGAACTTTGTTCGGCTACTTGTTCTTATCCTTGAAGTTCATCAATTTCTCTGGCACGAAACTCATAGGGCAGGAAGTAGGTTCCATTAAATTTAGAAAAATCAAGTATGGTCGCTTTGCTATGCTTGCCATGCCCTTTCTCAATAATGCTTGCCTCTTTGCATTTGATGAATTCAGAATATATACTTCTTGATTCGGCTCTTTTAACCGGAGCACTTTCATGTTCTGAATCATCTTTCTTTACATTGCTTCTACCAATTGGCAATGCTTCTTTCACTTGAGCCAATTCTGTTTCTTTTTGTTTCTGACGGCGAGCGGCGAAATTGGCTTTAATCTTTTTCTCAATTTCAGCCCACTTCGGATACGATTGCCCCCCAATGCTTTTAGATTCTTTCTGCAATGGCACATGGGTGTTGCCGAAACTTTGCAATTGTGTAGGGGCTGTATAATATGATGTAGTATTAGGTGAAGGCATATGCATTATTGTAAAACCATATTTTTACTCGCCAATTTTATCAATTGGCAAAGATTCATCTTCTTGTAAAACTCTAGCTTTTATTGCAGCATAATAAGGAAACAACCCCTTTTCATATTGTTCAAGGCAAAGAGTACTAATCCTCTTGTTTTGTGCCAAGCTCCTTTTAAATGCAGCCACAACCGCTTCTGGGAGGGATTGCTCCGCAACGCTTTCAGATTCTTTCGGAAATGATTCGTGAGTGTTGCCGAAATTCTTGAATTGCGTAGAGTATGCATTATATGCTACAGTATTTGATGACGGCACATGTGTTCCTGTAAAATTTTCACTTATTCGGCTGTGACCATGAAGATGCGGGGCCGAATTATGAACATCTACAGTTGCATACGGTGCTGAAAAATTACTAACATGAGGTGTAGCATATGATGGCTGAGAGTAACTGGCCGAATAGCTAGTAGTAGAATGGCCAATTCTCCCATCCATTGGAAAGGTTGGATTCACATATTGCAAATCAGTTGCCGATGAATAAAAAGGTGAAACACTTTCTTGTATGCTATTGGAAATTTTAACATGAGGTGTTTCAAATTGATTTGTGGGGTGAAACCCATCATGTTGTTCATCGGCATATGGATTTGTGGGGTTGCTGATGCATGAGAGTTTGGATACATATGTTGTACGTTGCTAAAATCATAAGAATTTGAAGCATGAAAATTGTTTTGCATCAGCCCTTGCACATAATTAGATGCATGATTGATAAAACTAGGGCTAGTCGATACATTATGCTCATTAAGTGATCCAGCAACAACATATGAATTATATGCATCTACAAAGGGGAATTCGGTATTCATATTACCTTTGTAGATTTCAGCAACTTGATGACGATCTCTTCGTAGCAAGAACGGGCCAGAGACCGTTCGAAACTTCGTCCCCAGCGGAGTCGCCAAAAAGTGTGTTGACACACGAACACGTCACGTGTACCCTCGACGCCGGGGGTGATGCACCGCAGCTCATGTCGAAGGAGACCCCGACCGATAGCGCGATACGCAAGACAGTCAGCGGACGCTTTTGAAGACCCGAAACCCCACACGCCCGGGAGGGACCCCGTCAGGGAGTGCGGCGGCTATGGGCTGCCCTAAGTCGATTCACTCGCCCCTAGAGCCTCGTGGATCGCTGCCCTCCAATGTGAAGAACGAACGAATAACGAGAAAGAAAGATACAAGGGTAGGGGATAAAGATAGATGAACACAAAAGTGTAATAGATTGATTGGTTCGATTGGTGTTGTTCAATCGGCCGTCACCCCCAACATATATAAGAGGCGACTGGACTTCCCGTACAAGCAAAGGATTCATCTAGGCTTTCCTTACAAGAAAATTACATCAATTCACGACCTAGAGTCCTAGTTCTGGTCCCGCTTAGATTCAGCCCGAATCTGATCCAATCTTCTATCTTGCTCCTTGCGCGGGCCATGGAATCTGCATATGACTTCCGATGGAGACAGTTCAAATATCAATTTTGTACGCTTCGATGAGGCCAACAATCTGTATGTTGATCACTTTTCCAAATAAGGCCATCTTGAATACTCCACGGGGTCATCTTTAATTTCGAGTCGGACTCGGTCATATAGCTGACTGGACCGTCCGACTCTTGTAGCGTCTCTGCAGGTCGTATAATACGTCGGATGATGATGACTCCAAAAGAAAAGTTGACTGTTTCGATGTTACGAATAACTCTCATGTTGAACACTTCTTCATCTGAGTCCATCTAGATAATCATTTGAGCCCATCTTCAGCTTCTGGTCGGATTGGCCTTGACAGTTTCCACCCCAGCAAGCTTTTTCCCGGCAAGCTTTTCAGCCCCGGCAAGGTCTTCGCCCGGCAAGGTCTTCCCCCGGCAAGGTCTTCGCCCGGCAAGCTTTTCCCCCGGCAAGGTTTCTTCCCCGGCAAGGTCTTTGCCCGGCAATATTTTCACCCGGCAAGCTTTTTGCCCGGCAATCTTTCCAAAACGGTTAAAACTGGCTGCATCTTGTGGGGTTTTTTTGTGTTGGTAAACCATCTCGGATGAAAACGAGCCCAAAATCAATCTTGACCATTTCAACGAGACGAACAACTTTCATGTTGAAGGTTTTTTGATCAGAGGTCATCTTGAGGGTTAAATCGGTCACACAAAATTGGCTATTCCCTCGCGCTACCCATCAGACATGTGTCTGGTGGGGCGCGCCACATCTCGCCTCGTGATAGGGCTGCACTCTGATTGCTCTAGCTTTTGCATACGAACTCGTATTTGGACGATTTTTATATCAAAATCGGTCATTACGACGAGACGAAGACAACCCGTGTAGATCATTTTTCCATTTGAGGTCGTCTTGTGGCCTAATCGGCCAAACTGTATTCTGAATATAAGATCTTAGTATTTTGAGCATAGTTTCGGCCTTCGAGATAAAATCGGACGGTGATGACCCAAACTTCAATGATGTTCATATCAATAATACAGAACTCTTCCATGTAGATCACTTCTCCATTTGAGGCCATCTTAAATAAGTTCTTGACCGTGCCAAAATCTGGTGTCAACAAATCTTGAAGGGTTTCTCCTCGTAGGTCAGATCACTCTCCAACTGAATTGCTTCCAGGGGCACTGTATCTCTTAGAGGATTATCAGCCATCTCAGTATGTCACTTCTTCAACTGGGAAACATGAAACACATCGTGAACTCCTGACAATCCTTCGGGTAACTCCAATTTGTAGGCAACCTCTCCCATACGTTCCACAACTCGGTATGGTCCTACAAATCTCGGGGCTAACTTCCTTAACTCCAAATCGTTTAACTCATCGGAGTGGTGACACACAAAGATATGCTCTGTCTCCAATTTCATAAACTACCTCCTTGCGCTTAGTATCGTCATAACTCTTCTGCCTGGACTGATCTACCTTTAGTCTATCTCGATTTAACTTAACTTTCTCTTCAGACTCTTTGATCAAATCTGGTCTAAACAACTGACGGTCTCCAACTTCATCCCACATTAACGGTGTCCTGCATCTCCTTCCATACAAGGCTTCAAAAGGGGCCATCTTCAAACTAGCCTGATAACTGTTATTGTATGAGAACTCTGCGTAAGGCAAATTGTCATCCCAACTAGATCCATAATCTAGCGCACAAGCTCTCAACATGTCCTCCATAATCTGATTAACTCTCTCGGTCTGTCCATCTGTCTGCAGATGAAAAGCTATACTGAACTCCAGCCTAGTACCCAAAGTCTGGTGCAGCTGATTCTAATACTTCAAGGTAAAATGTGTCCCTCTATCTGATACGATGGTCCTCGGAACTCCATGCAGACATACGATCCTGGTCATATATATCTTGGCCAACTTCGCGCTTGTATAAGTGGTTTTCACTAGGATAAAGTGAGCTACCTTGGTCAAGCGATCAACTACTACCCAGATAGAATCATATCCCGATCGGGTCCTGGGTAATCCGGTGATGAAATCCATGCCAAGTTTATACCACTTCCACTCGGGTATTGGCATAGGCTGTAATAATCCGGCTGGCTTCTGATGTTCTTCCTTCACTCTCTGACATACATCGCATACTGCTACATACTCGGCAATATCATTCTTCATTCCTGCCCACCAGAAACGTTCCTTCAAATCCAAATATATCTTGGTGTTCCCGGGGTGAATCGAGTATGGCGAGTCATGAGCTTCCTGAAGTATTAATTTCCTGATCTCCGCATTACTGGGCACGTATACACGATCCTCAAACCATAAAGTCTCGTGCTCATCCTCATGAAAACCTTTGGCTTTTCCTTTGCTCATCTTCTCCTTAATCTCAGCAATTTCCTTATCATCCTTCTGAGCTTCTCGAATCTTTCCTAATAATGTAGACTGAACCTCCATTGTTGCAACAAAACCTCTTGGAACTATCTCCAAACGTAGTTCCTTGAGATCGTCAACTAACTCATGTGGCAATCCTCCGCTTACGAGGGTATTGGCATAACTCTTTCGGCTCAAAGTGTCTGCTACGACATTGGCCTTTCCTGGATGATAATGCAACTTCATATCGTAATCCTTTATGAGCTCCAACCATATCCTCTGCCTGAGATTCAACTCCTTTTGCGTGAAAATGTACTTCAAACTCTTGTGATCCGTGTACACATCACATCTATTCCCAATCAGAAAATGTCTCCAGGTCTTGAGCGCATGCACTATGGCTACTAACTCCAAATTGGGTGGCATAGTTCAACTCGTGAGGTCGAAGCTGCCGTGAGGCATATGAAACAACTCTTCCGTCCTGCATAAGTACACCTCCAAGTCCTAAGCGAGAAGCGTCGTAATACACTTGGAAATCCTTGCGTATATCCGGAAGAATCAGCACTGGGGCTGTAACCAAACGTTTCTTCAACTCCTGAAAATTGGCCTCACAATCTTCGGTCCATTTGAACTTGGTGTCCTTCTTGAACAACTCTGTCATGGATTTCACAATCTTGGAGAAATTCTCAATGAACCTCCTGTAATATCCTGCGAGTCCTAGAAAACTGCGGATCTCTCCAACTAAGGTGGGTGCCAACCACTCAGTGACAGACTGAACCTTGGTAGGGTCTACTGCTATACCTTCTCCTGATATAACAGGTCCAAGAAATCCAACTTCCTTTCAACAAAATCTCACACTTACTAAACTTGGCATATAGCTGATGTTCCCTGAGCTTCTCGAGAACTAAGCGCAAGTGTTCCTTGTGTTCCTCCTCATTCTTCGAGTACACCAAAATATCATCAATGAACACCACAACAAACTTATCCAAAAACTCCATGAATACCTTGTTCATCATATTCATAAAATAAGCAGGGGCATTAGTCAGTCCAAATGACATGACCGTGTACTCGTATAGCCCGTGATACGTCTCCAAAGTATCTATAATTTTTGATTGCTCCATCCTATATTATCTATTGTTTTGGAGTATATTGGGCTTTATTATCCACTTTTATATTATTTTTGGGACTAACCTATTAACCGGGGGCCCAGCCCAGAATTGCTATTTTTTGCCTGTTTTAGGGTTTCGAAGAAAAGGAATATCAAACAGAGTCCAAACGGAATGAAACCTTCGGGAACGTGATTTTCTCACCGAATACAACTCAGGAGACTTGGACCCTACGTCAAGGCACGTAACAGGAGGCCACGAGGTAGGGGGCGCGCCCTACCCTACCAGGCGCGCCCCACCCTCGTGGGGCCCCTGTTGCTCCACCGACGTACTTCTTCCTCCTATATATACCCACGTACCCCCAAACGATCAGATACGGAGCCAAAAACCTAATTCCACCGCCACAACTTTCTGTATCCACGAGATCCCATCTTGGGGCCTGTTCCAGATCTCCGCCGGAGGGGGCATCGATCACGGAGGGCTTCTACATCATCATCCAAGCCTTTCCGATGAAGTGTGAGTAGTTTACTTCAGACCTACGGGTCCATAGTTAGTAGCTAGATAGCTTCTTCTGTCTTTTTGGATCTCAATACAATGTTCTCCCCCTCTCTCGTGGAGATCTATTCGATGTAATCTTCTTTTTGCGGTGTGTTTGTTGAGATCCATGAATTGTGGGTTTATGATCAAGTCTATCTATGAATAATATTTGCATCTTCTCTGAATTCTTTTATGTATGATTGGTTATCTTTACAAGTCTCTTCGAATTATCAGTTTGGTTTGGCCTACTAGATTGGTTGTTCTTGCCATGGGAGAAGTGCTTAGCTTTGGGTTCGATCTTGCGGTGTCCTTTCCCAGTGACAGAAGGGGCAGCAAGGCACGTATTGTATCGTTGCCATCGAGGATAACAAGATGTTTTTTTATCATATTGCATGAAACTATCCCTCTACATCATGTCATATTGCTTAAGGCGTTACTCTGTTTTTAACTTAATACTCTAGATGCATGCTGGATAGCGGTCGATGAGTGGAGTAATAGTAGTAGATGCAGGCAGGAGTCGGTCTACTTGTCTCGGACATGATGCCTACATACATGATCATACCTAGATATTCTCATAACTATGCTCAATTCTGTCAATTGCTCAACAGTAATTTGTTCACCCACCGTAGAATACTTATGCTCTTGAGAGAAGCCACTAGTGAAACCTATGGCCCCCGGGTCTCTTTCTCATCATATCAATCCCCATCACTTTATTATTGCTTTGCTTTTACTTTTTACTTTGCATCTCTATACCAAAAATATTATTTATCATCTCTATCAGATCTCACTTTCGTAAGTGACTGTGAAGGGATTGACAACCCCTAAGCGCGTTGGTTGCGTTGAGCTATTGTTTTTGTGTAGGTACGAGGGACTTGTGCGTGGCCTCCTATTGGATTGATACCTTGGTTCTCAAAAACTGAGGGAAATACTTACGCTACTTTGCTGCATCATCCTCTCCTCTTCGGGGAAATCCAACGCAGTGCTCAAGAGGTAGCAAGAAGAATTTCTGGCACCGTTGCCGGGGAGTCTGCGCAAAAGTCAACATACCAAGTACCCATCACAATCCCTATCTCCCGCATTACATTATTTGCCATTTGCCTCTCGTTTTCCTCTCCCCCAATTCACCCTTGCCATTTTATTCGCCCTCTCTCTCTCTATCCTCCCTCTCTTTCTCTATTTGCCTCCTTTTGCCCGTTTGCTTTTTGTTTGCTCGTGTGTTGGATTGCTTGTTTGTCGCGATGGCTCAAGATAATACTAAATTGTGTGACTTCACCAATACCAACAATAATGATTTCCTTAGCACTCCGATTGTTCCTCTTACCGATGCTGAATCTTGTGAAATTAATGCTGCTTTGCTAAATCTTGTCATGAAAGATCCGTTCTCCGGCCTTCCTAGTGAAGATGCCGCTACCCATCTTAATAGCTTCTTTAATTTGTGTGACATGTAAAAGAAGAAAGATGTCGATAATGATATTGTTAAATTGAAGCTATTTCCATTTTCGCTTAGAGATCGTGCTAAAGCTTGGTTTTCATCTTTGCCTAAAAATAGTATTGATTCATGGAACAAGTGCAAATATGCTTTTATCTCTAAGTATTTTCCTCCCGCTAAGATCATCTCTCTTAGAAACGGTATTATGAATTTTAAGCAACTTGATCATGAATATGTTTCACAAGCTTGGGAGAGAATGAAATTTATGATACGTAATTGCCCTACTCATGGTTTAAATTTGTGGATGATTATACAAAATATTTATGCCGGATTGAATTTTGCTTCTAGAGATCTTTTAGAATCGGCTGCGGGAGACACTTTTATGGAAATCACTTTAGGAGAAGCTACTAAACTCCTAGATAATATTATGGTTAATTATTCTCAATGGCATACTGAAAGATCTACTAAAAAGGTGCATGCGATAGAAGAAATTAATGTTTTGAGTGGAAAGATGGATGAACTTATGAAATTATTTGCTAATAAGAGTGTTTCTTCTGATCCTAATGATGTGCCCTTGTCTACTTTGATTGAGAATAATAATGAATCTATGGACGTGAATTTTGTTGGTAGGAACAATTTTGGTAACAACGCATATAGAGGAAATTTCAATCCTAGGCCTTATCCTAGTAATCCCTCTAATAATTATGGTAATTCCTACAACAATTCTTATGGAAATTATAATAATATGCCCTCTGATTTTGAATATAATATTAAAGAATTTATTAGTTCGCAAAAGAATTTTAATGCTATGATTGAAGAAAAATTGCTTAAGATTGATGATTTGGCTAGGAACGTTGATAGAATTGCTCTTGATGTTGATTCTTTGAAACTTGGATCTATTCCACCTAAGCATGATATCAATGAGTCTCTCAAAGCCATGAGAATTTCCGTTGATGAGTGCAAAGAAAGAACCGCTAGGGTGCGTGCTAAGAAAGATGCCTTTATTAAAGCGTGTTCTTCTAGTTCCTATGAAAATAATGATGAAGATATAAAAGTTATTGATGTGTCCCCTATTAAATCTTTGTTTTGCAATATTAATCTTGATAATGATGGGAATAAATATGATCCACCTCTACCTAGAAGGCGTTCCAATAATTCTGAATCTTTTGATCTTGATGCTAAATTTGATAAAAGTGAGATTGAAGAAATACCCTAGATGTTGCTAAACCCACTATTATGGATTTCAAGGAATTTAACTATGAAAATTGCTCTGTGATTGATTGTATTTCCTTGTTGCAATCTGTGCTAAAATCTCCTCACGCTTATAGTCAAAATAAAGCGTTTACTAAACATATCGTTGATGCCTTGATGCAATCTTATGAAGAAAAACTTGAATTGGAAGTTTCTATCCCTAGAAAACTTTATGATGAATGGGAACCAACTATTAAAATTAAAATTAAAGATCATGAGTTTTATGCTTTGTGTGATTTGGGTGCTAGTGTCTCTACTATTCCCAAAACTTTGTGTGATTTGCTAGATTTCTGTAATTTTGATGATTGCTCTCTAAACTTGCATCTTGCGGATTCCACTATTAAGAAACCTATGGGAAGAATTAATGATGTTCTTATTGTTGCAAATAGGAATTATGTGCCCGTAGATTTTATCATTCTTGATATAGATTGCAATCCTTCTTGCCCTATTATTCTCGGTAGACCTTTCCTTAGAACGGTTGGTGCAATTATTGATATGAAGTAAGGGAATATTAGATTCCAATTTCCATTAAAAAAGGGCATGGAACACTTCCCTAGAAAGAAAATAAAATTACCATATGAATCTATCATGAGAGCCACTTATGGATTGCCTACTGTCGGTGTCAAAACCGGCGGATCTCGGGTAGGGGGTCCCGAACTGTGCGTGTAGGCCGGATGGTAACAGGAGTCAGGGGACACAATGTTTTACCCAGGTTCGGGCCCTCTTGATGGAGGTAAAACCCTACGTCCTGCTTGATTAATATTGATGATATGGGTAGTACAAGAGTAGATCTACCACGAGATCGGAGAGGCTAAACCCTAGAATCTAGCCTATGGTATGATTGTATGTTGTCCTACGGACTAAAATCCTCCGGTTTATATAGACACCGGAGAGGCTAGGGTTACACAAGGTCAGTCACAAGGGAGGAGATATACATATCCGTATTGCCTAGCTTTCCTTCCACGCCAAGTAGAGTCTCATCCGGACACGAGATGAAGTCTTCAATCTTGTATCTTCATAGTCTAACAGTCCGGCCAATGGATATAGTCCGGCTGTCCAGAGACCCCCTAATCCAGGACTCCCACAGTAGCCCCTGAATCAGGCTTTCAATGACGATGAGTCCATGCGCAGTATTGTCTTCGGCATTGCAAGGCGGGTTCCTCCTTTGAATACACCATAGAAGAATTTTGAATATAAGGATAGTGTCCGACCCTGCAAAATAAGTTCCACATACCACCGTAGAGAGAATAATATTTCCACAAATCCAATTTGCTGACATTACATCATGGCCCGGTGATTATTCGAACAGTTTCCTTCAACTAGCCCCGGACATAATGCGAGGCAGTTTTTTTGACACGTCTTGTCAAAACAGAGATCGTGTCCCCTTATCACGGGATTCTCATCAATACGGGTGTGGGTAACCCAACTGCGCCATCGATTACGGCGCTTGGGGGACGAGCGAGTTTTACCAGGCTAATGGGGACGCATAGTTTCGTCCGTCCATATAAAGGGATAAGGATTTACTTTTTCATCCACGCCTTCTTCCTCCTTTGCTCATCCACCTTCGCATACTCGAGCTCCAGCACCCAAGTTCGAATTTCCCACCTCGACCTTCTCCAACCATGTCCGGAGCGGGAGGCAGGTGGATGGTCTCCTCCGTCATGGAGGGACACGTCAAGAAGCTGCGGAGAGCCGGATACTTGCCCGACGGCATCGCAGACCGGCTCCCAGAGGAGGGGCAGCTCATCCCCACCCCCAGGCCCCATGAGAGGGTGGTGTTCCTCACCCATTTCCTCCACGGACTTGGATTTCCTCTTCACCCATTTGTCTGGGGGATCATGTTCTACTACAGCCTGGATTTCCACGATCTGTCCCCGAACTTCATCCTCAACATCTCGGCGTTTATCGTCGTGTGCGAGGCTTTCCTCTGTATCAGGCCCCACTTCGGCTTATGGCTGGAGACCTTCAACGTCAAGCCGAAGGTAGTGAGCGGCCACCAGGCGGAGTGCGGAGGCGCCATGGTGGGCAAGATGCCCAACGTCACATGGCTCGAGGGCTCCTTCGTGGAGACAATAAAGGGATGGCAATCGGGGTGGTTCTACATCACCGAGCCGCGTGACCCTTCATGGGCAGCGCCCCCTGAATTCTGATTTGGCTTCCCCACACGGCTCACCTCCTGGCAAGAGAAGGGCCTGTCCTGGGGTAGTTCGGGAGAGCTGACTGGACTCCAAACATGTATTCAAAACATGGTCAACAAGAAGCTCAAACTCGTCAACGTAGTCCAGGTCATGCTCATCCGCCGGATCCTCCCGTGCCAACAACGGGCCTTCAACTTGTGGGAATTCGACCCGGCGCAGCACCGAACTCTGAACAGGCTCTTCGACACAACCCACGAAGATGCCTGGAGGGTGCTGTTCAAGAGCGCCGAGGTCCCCCCTCCCACTACTAAGGATCGCGGATTCAACGCGAAGCGCCAAGCCAGTTCGATAAGCTTCTTTACCTCTTACAGGATACTTGTTTTTCATAGCTTGACTCCATGCGGGATCTAAACTCCCGTACCTTTGACAGGACTGGCAGGAGACGGCCGGACAGATCGACTGTCCGGCTCCTTTGCCCAAAGGCCCAGCAAACGCTCTTCTGACGAAGATGCTGACCCCGGCTCCTTATACGGTGCCGGAGAAGACCAAGAAGGCCAAGGGAACCCGGAAGAGTTCCTGGCGCCAGACGTCATCGGACTCACCGTCCGATGACCCTACGGCACACTCCGCCCCCGAAGACGAGGAGGCAGAAGAAGACGTTCCCCCTCCAGACAGGGGATACAAGAAGAGGAAGGCCGCCCCAACTGGGGAGGCCAAAGGGTCCAAGAAGGGAAGGACTCTCCTTCCGGACAGTTCCACCACCGCCGCCGACGGCGAAGACGAGTGGCTACCCAGGGCCAAGCCCTTGGGGAAATCGTAAGTATTTAGACACCAGAGTCACTCATAGAATTCCTTTGTCGCACTACTTCACCTAACGCCGAAATATGATCATGCAGGCTGCCCCGAGCCCGTATCGATGTATCATCGGATGGCTCCCTGGGCTCGTTGGATATGGATAGCGATCCAGTTCCGACCGCCACCTCCCCTCACCCCGCGGACGATGCCGAGGTGCTGTCTCACGAGGCACCGGGTCAAGGGGAGACAGTCCTAGAGGCGCCTCAAAGCGGCCTCCCGGACTCTGGGAGCGGAGGGGACAAGACCGCTGAGGGCCCCGAGTTCGGCCCTTAGCCGGACACCGCGCCGGAACCTCCAGTGGTTCCGGACTCGGGCAGGCGGCCCCCTTCTACGAGGGGCAAGACTCCTACGCCAGAGACCTCTGTCCATCTAGAGCCGCCGGACAATCTGCTGGAAGCGCTTCGCGGCACTTCCATCGATGAGGAGCACCGCACTATTATGAGTGCGGTGATCCAGAAGGTTCAGTCCGCTAAGAGCGGATTGACTGAAGCCTGTGCCAGCCTTCTAACAGGCTTTGAGGTAAGTGTTTAAAGTATATGAAAAATATTACCGCATACACAGTAGCCCCTGATGCTCTGTTCGGTGTTTGGAAAGAAAAGCCAAACAGAGGATCAAACAATATCGCAGGAGTCTAATATGAGTATGTCAATATGCATATGCAGGCTTCGCTGCTTGCGTCCGCCGCACTGACTGTGGAGGTCGCCGTACTGAAGCAGGACCTTAAAGGGTCCCAGGACGAGCTCGGCCTTACCAAGAGGCAGCTCGAGGAGAACAAAGGTAAGTAGTACCTAGTCTGTGGTTATGTATAAAAAGAATGCGATCGCAAAATGACAGGATTATTATGAATTTGCCAGGGGCCATGACCAAAGTGGCGACCCTGAAGCAAGCGCTGTCCGAGGCTGAAGATAAAGCGGCCAAGGAGCGCACCGAGCGAGAGAAGCACGAGGCTCGGGTGGGCGAGGTGCAGCAAGAGCTCCAGGCTCTCGTGGCGACGCATGAGGCGTTGGAGCTTGACTCGAAGATGCGAGAGTCTGAGCTTGCCGCGGCCCTCGAGAGCGCAAAAAGTGCCAAGGCCGAAGCCCAAAAGGCCCTCCAGGAGATCGACGCAATGAAGAAGATAGCGGTGGGTAAGGCTTTCTATATGCAAAGCAAGCATGTAAAAGTAAATTACCGATTACTTACCCGAATCCGGAGCTCTCCAGGAGCATTCGTAGATTTGCCCCGCAGCGTGTCCGATGCCGCACAATTTTACCAGGCCGAGGACGAAAGCTCAACGGAGAAGCTGTTCTGGTCTCAGTATACTGAGGCCGAACACCCGGTGCCAATGAGCGACCAACTGAAGCAGATGGTCGAGCTACATAAGGTGGCCGAACAGGCCATGAAGGGCTTTATAGTCTGGCTGTGGCCTGGCGACGCCCTTCCGAACAACTTCTTCAGCCTGGTGAGGTGGCTTGTGGATGCCTGCCCGCGGCTGGAGGTCATCAAGCGATCCGTCTGCATTGAAGGTGCACGCCGGGCTTTTGCCCATGTAAAATTGCAGTGGGTCAAGCTAGACATTGTGAAGCTGATCAAGGAAGGGCCGCCAGAGGGCAAGGAGCACCGCCACCCCGAGATGTACTACGAGGGTGTTCTACCGGGTGCCCGTCTTATAGCAGACGAGTGTTCAAAAGATGTAATATTTGAGTGAGACTTGCTCGTTTGATCCTGTATTTATGAAAACTTGTTTCATATGCGCTATGCAACGCTTGTTTGAATTTAAAATATTACCTTCTGTTTGGCTATTTATCCACTCTGAGAGATGGCTAGTCCTCGGCTTCTGCCCCCACACCACGAGTGCTGGGGTGTTCGGGATAAACCTGAGCACTCTTTTTCCCATTTTTGGGTCCTTCAAGGGAGGTGCTCTGCATAGCGAACAAGGAAACCGGACTAATAATGCTTTATCACTCTCACTTAGCCATAGAATTCTATAATTTTAAATTTTGACGAAGCCCTTGATATTCAGAAGGCCGAATTCGGGGCGCGATACACACCTTTAAGCCGGACAGGGCCGGCCCCTCGCTCTAAGCGGCATAAGTCTTTAGGGACTCGAAAACCTCGCCGAACAGCGACCAGTCTCTCGCCTTATCATGACAGTCAGTTTTAGTTTTCTCTACTGAGGTGGTGAACCCAGCAGAACCGGGGCACAATCGCAGTAGTTCTCCTAGCGCTACCTTAGCCGATAGAGCGGAACGTAAGGTACCAAAACATAGGAGCTGGGCAAACCCAACATTTGACCAAAGACATGATTCGGAGCTGATGCATATAATGCTATAAGTTCGGGGTGCCACACTTGTGAAAGTGTTCGGACTTTTCACACCATATTATGGGGTACGTAAGCCCCTGGTGTATTGGCCGTACCAAAGTGTACGGTTGCAAGGCGTCATTAGTGAACACATATATAAAAAACAAGAATGCAATAATAGTCGTAATGTTAGGCATTGTTTATTAAAAAAATTGTGTTAAAGCAGATAGTGCGATAAGCAAAGAATAGGACTATGTCCCTTCCAAGGGCAATCTGAGGAATGATATTAAATCAAATATTTCGCTCGTTACTGTAATCCACCTGGGCATTCCGTGGTGTGACGCAGCTTTCTGCCTCCTTGGTTGCTGCATCATGTGTTCGGCAATAGTGCTGCCGGACAGTGTTTCCAAAGATTAAGGTCCTGAAAAAGAGAAGAATAACCAAACGGGGAGCCCCTAGTGCGGTTTAAGCTGCGTCTTGGGGCGTGCCGCAGTTGTGCCCCCTCCCCACCTGTGCCCACGGTATTTTTAATGCGTAATTATGTACACGTGGCACGAGTTCTGCCGTTGGGCTGGGACTGGGGTGGGGGCCGTATTCCTACACGAGCTCAGATCGCGCCAGGCGGTCTATTTGCCGATTGCTCCGAGCGCGCTTGAAGGTGTCCGGGCTTTGAAACGCCGAACTGGTTGATTGCCTTGAGAGGCTGCTTTGCGCTTCTGCTGCGAGGGCCGCGGTGTGCTCCTCTGTTCGGAGAGAGCGCTTTGTGTTTCCATTGACTGTAATAACTCCGCGAGGTCCTGGCATCTTGAGCTTCAGGTATTCATAATGCGGTACCGCATTGAATCTAGCAAATGCGGTTCTCTTGAGCAGTGCATGATAACCACCGCGGAACGGGACTATATCAAAGATTAACTGTTCGCTTCGGAAGTTATCCGGGGATCCGAAGACCACTTCCAGTGTAATTGAGCGTGTGCAATGGGCCTCTACACCTGGAATGACGCCTTTAAAGGTCGTTTTTGTGGGTTTGATCCTTGAGGGGTCTATACCCATTTTGCGCACTGTGTCCTGATAAAGCAGGTTCAGGCTGCTGCCGCCATCCATAAGGACTCGAGTGAGGTGAAATCCGTCAATGATTGGGTCTAGGACTAGTGCAGCGAATCCGCCATGACGGATACTAGTGGGGTGGTCCCTGCAATCGAAAGTGATCGGATAGGAGGACCATGGGTTGAACTTTGTGGCGACTAGCTCCAACGCATATACGTCCCTGAGCGCACGCTTCCGCTCCCTCTTGGGGATGTGGGTTGCGTATATCATGTTCACCATCCGCACTTGTGGGGGAAACCTCTTCTATCCTCTGGTGTGTGGCTGCCGGGGCTCCTCCTCGTCATCGCTATGTGACCCCTTGTCTTTGTTTTCGGCAATTAACTTGCCGGCCTGCTTGAATACCCAACAGTCCCTGTTGGTGTGGTTGGCTGGCTTGTCGGGGGTGTCGTGTATCTGACACGAGCGATCGAGTATGCGGTCCGAACTAGACGGGGCCGACGTACTTTGTTTGAATGGCTTCTTCCGCTGACCGGGTTTAGAGCCTTTGAATCCGGCATTGACTACCGTATCCTCAGTATTATCGCTATTAATGCGGCGCTTATGTTTGTTGCGACGTGACCTGCTATTGCCTTCCTTGGTATCCGAGGTACCATGGTTCTTTGATATGTTATTACTGCGAGCCAGCCAGCTGTCTTCTCCTGCACAAAAATGGGTCATGAGCATCGTGAGGGCTGCCATAGATTTCGGCTTTTCCTGACCAAGGTGCCGGGCTAGCCACTCGTCCCGGATGTTGTGTTTGAAAGCCGCTAAGGCCTCTGCATCTGGATAATCGATGATTTGATTTTTCTTTGTAAGGAACCGTGTCCAGAATTGTCTGGCCGACTCTTCTGGCTGCTGAATTATGTGGCTCAAGTCATCGGTATCTGGTGGTCGCACATAAGTGCCCTGAAAGTTGTCGAGGAATGCAGCTTCCAGATCTTCCCAACAGCTAATGGAATCTGCTGGCAAGCTGTTAAGCCAATGCCGCGCTGGTCCTTTGAGCTTTAGTGGGAGGTATTTGATGGCGTGTAAGTTATCACCGCGGTCCATGTGGATGTGGAGGAGGAAATCCTCGATCCATATCGCAGGATCAGTAGTGCCGTCGTATGATTCAATATTTATAGGTTAAAAACCTTCTGGGATTTGATGATCCATTACTTCGTCTGTGAAGCATAAAGGGTGTGCGGCGCCTCTGTATTGGGCTATATCGCGACACAGCTCGAATGGGTCTTGCCCACTGTGTTCGGCCTGGCCGGATTTACTTTTACTCTATCCGGCGTGACGTTTATCGTCTTGCATGGTGGCGCGCCCTCGTGATCCGTAGATCGATCTTGCATGCTTTGCTTTGTCCTCCAATATGTCTCGCATGTCTGGCGTTGATACGTCTCCGCCGTATCTACTTTTCCAAACACTTTTGCCCTTGTTTTGGACTCTAGTTTGTATGATTTGAATGGAACTAATCCGGACTGACGCTGTTTTCAGCAGAATTGCCATGACGTTGTTTTATGTGCAGAAAACAAATATTCTCGAAATGACCTGAAACTCCACGGGAGGTCTTAGAAAACATAATAAAAAATCCTCGCCAAATATGAAGACCAGGGGGCCCACACCCTTCTCACAAGGGTGGGGGGCGCCCCCCCCCTAGGGCGCGCCCCCTACCTCGTGGGCCCACTGGAGACCCTCCGACGCCAGCTCCAACTCTATATATTTGCTTTCGGAGAGGAAAAAAATCAGGGAGAAGAAATCATCGCGTTTTACGATACGGAGCCGCCGCCAAGCCCTAAAACCTCTCGGGAGGGCTGATCTGGAGTCCGTTTGGGGCTCCGAAGAGGGGGATTCGTCGCCGTCGTCATCATCAACCATCCTCCATCACCAATTTCATGATGCTCACCGCCGTGCGTGAGTAATTCCATCGTAGGCTTGCTGGACGGTGATGGGTTGGATGAGATTTATCATGTAATCAAGTTAGTTTTGTTAGGGTTTGATCCCTAGTATCCACTATGTTCTGAGATTGATGTTGCTATGACTTTGCTATGCTTAATGCTTGTCACTAGGGCCTGAGTGCCATGATTTCAGATCTGAACCTATTATGTTTTCATGAATATATGAGAGTTCTAGATCCTATCTTGCAAGTCTATAGTCACCTACTATGTGTTATGATCCGGCAACCCTAAAGTGACAATAATCGGGACCACTCCCGGTGATGACCGTGGTTTGAGGAGTTCATGTATTCACTATGTGCTAATGCTTTGTTCCGGTTCTCTATTAAAAGGAGGCCTTAATATCCCTAAGTTTCCAATAGGACCCCGCTGCCACGGGAGGGTAGGACAAAAGATGTCATACATGTTCTTTTCCATAAGCACGTATGACTATATACGGAATACATGCCTACATTACATTGACGAATTGGAGCTAGCTCTGTGTCACCCTATGTTATGACTGTTACATGATGAACCGCATCCAGCATAATTATCCATCACTGATCTGGTGCCTACGAGTTTTCCATATACTGGTTTACGCTTATTTACTTTTCCGATGCTACTGTTACAATCACTACAAAATACCAAAAACATTACTTTTGCTGTCTTTACTTTTGTTGCCGTTACCACTACTATCATATTACTTTGCTACTAAACACTTTGCTGCAGATACTAAGTTTCCAGGTGTGGTTGAATTGACAACTCAGCTGCTAATACTTGAGAATATTCTTTGGCTCCCCTTGTGTCGAATCAATAAATTTGGGTTGAATACTCTACCCTTGAAAGCTGTTACGATCCCCTATACTTGTGGGCTATCATGACTAATTTCTGGCGCCGTTGCCGGGGAGCATAGCTCTATTCTTTGAGTCACTTGGGATTTATATCTGTTTATCATTATGAAGAACTTGGGAGATCCAAAAACCAAGATCTATCCCTCAACTACGAGGGAAGGTAAGGAACTGCCATCTAGCTCTGCACTTGATTCACCTTCTGTTATGAGTAAGTTTGCGACACCTACACCTGCTTCTGCTATTCGTTCTGATATGTCGCATGTTATTGATGATGCCACTTCTGCTATGCATAATACTTATGACGAAACTACTTCTATGTCTGATACTACTGTGCCTCTTAGTGAATTTCTTGATGAACAAATTGCTAGGGCTAGAGAAAAAGAAATTATTAAATCTGAATACGATGATGATAGTGATGATGAAAACATGCCTGTTATTCCTAAAGGTTATCTTTTTGATAAGGAATCTTCTGCCGCTATTTTCGCTTGCAAGGATAGATATGAGCTTAAGAGGTTATTAATTAAATGGAACAAAGAATCACTTAGAGATAACATGAGACCCGGCCCTGCTTTTGCTACTTCACCTATATGTGTTCCTGATAAAGATTATGAATTCTCTGTTGATCCTGATATAATTACTTTGGTTGAATCTGATCCGTTTTATGGCTATGAATCTGAAACTGTTGTGGCACATCTTACTAAGTTAAATGATATAGCTGCCCTGTTCACTAATAATGAGAGATCTCGTTACCTCTATTTACTCAAAATATTTCCGTTCTCATTAAAGGGTGATGCTAAGATATGGTTTAATTCTCTTGATCCTGGTTGTGTGCATAGTCCCTAGGATATGATTTATTACTTCTCTGCAAAATATTTCCCTGCTCATAAGAGACAAGCTGCTTTGAGGGAAATATACAACTTTGTGCAAATTAAAGAAGAGAGTCTCCCACAAGCTTGGGGGAGGCTTCTCAAGTTACTTAATGCTTTGCCTGATCATCCTCTTAAGAAACATGAAATACTTGATATCTTTTATAATGGACTAACCGATGCTTCCAGAGATTACCTGGATAGTTGTGCTGGTTCTCTTTTCAGGGAAAGAACACCGGATGAAGCTGAAATCTTATTGAATAATATGTTGACAAATGAAAATAATTGGGCACCTCCTGAGCCAGCTCCTGCTCCAATTACTGAGCCTATTCCTAAACCAACTCCGAAGAAGAGAGGTGTTCTATTTCTCAGTCCCGAAGATATGCAAGAGGCAAAGAAATCTTTGAAAGAAAAAGGTATTAAAACTGAAGTCGTTAAGAATTTACCTCCTATTGAAGAAATACATGGTCTTAATATACCGCCTGTTGAAGAAACTTATGATCTCAATTATTTATTCATTGAAGAACCTCCTGATCCCGATATCCCGACACAGGTAGTAAAGGCAAATTCTCTCTATAGATATGATAAAGCTGAAGTTCCTCCTACTAAAATTGCTAGTCAGTGCATGGATGAGTTTGATAACTTTATGTATAAGCAAGACGACTTCAATGCTTATTTTGGTAGACAATTAAAATAAAATTCTTATATGATTAGACGCTTGGGTGATTACATGGCTGATATTAAAGGTGAACTTAAACTTGTTAGCAAACATGCTTCTATGGTTACCACGCAAGTAGAACAAGTACTTAAAGCTCAAAAAGAAGTGCTTGATGAAATTAATAGTAAGAAAAATTATTATGCTGTTAGAGTGGCTACTAGAACTGGTAGAATGACTCAGGAACCTTTGTATCCTGAAGGCCACCCTAAGAGAATCGAGCAAGATTCTCAGAGAAATAATATTGATGTTCCTAGTTCTTCTAAAAGGAAGAAAAATAAAAATGATAGAACTGTGCAAACTTCTAGTGAACCTATTGCTGAGCCACCTGATAATCCAAATGATATATCTATGTCTGATGCTGAAACACAATCTGGTAATGAACATGAACTTAGTCAAAATATTAATGATGATGCTCATGATGATGCTCAACCTAGTAATGACAATGATGTAGAAATTGAACCTGCTGTTGATCTTGATAACCCACAATCAAAGAATCAACGTTATGATAAAAGAGACTTTGTTGCTAGGAAACATGGTAAAGAAAGGGAACCTTGGGTTCAAAAACCCATGCCTTTTCCTCCAAAACCATCCAAGAAAAAGGATGATGAGGATTTTGAGCGCTTTGCTAAAATGATTAGGCCTATCTTTTTGCGTATGCGATTAACTGATGTGCTCAAAACAAATCCTTATGCTAAATATATGAAGGATATCATTACTAATAAAAGAAAGATACCGGAAGCTGAGATTTCCACCATGCTTGCTAATTATACTTTTAAGGGTGGAATACCAAAGAAACTTGGAGATCCCGGAGTACCTACTATACCTTGCTCCATTAAAAGAAATTATATTAAAACTGCTTTATGTGATCTTGGAGCCGGTGTTAGTGTTATGCATCTCTGTTTATATCGTAGACTTGACTTGAATAAGCTGACACCTACTGAAATATCTTTGCAAATGGCTGATAAATCAACTGCTATACCTGTCGGTATTTGTGAGGATGAGCCTGTTGTGGTTGCAAACATTACTATTTTAACGGACTTTGTTATTCTTGATATTCTCGAGGATGATAGTATGTCTATTATTCTTGGAAGACCTTTTCTTAATACTGCAGGGGCTGTTATTGATTGCAACAAAGGCAATGCCACTTTTCATGTTAATGGTAATGAGCATACAGTACACTTTCCGAGGAAACGACCTCAAGTTCATAGTATCAACTCCATTGGAAAAATTCCATCGATTATAATTGGAGGTTTTGAATTTCCTCTTCCTACTGTCAAAAAGAAATATGATATACTTATTATAGGGGATGTTGTAACGCCCCGAGACCGATGTGCCAGGTGTCCTCCAGTTATTCGCTATTGTTGCCTTGTCATTGCTTGCGTGTCATGCATTGCATATCATGTCATCATGTGCATTCCATTTGCATACATGTTCGTCTCATGCATCCAAGCATTTTTCCCGTTGTCCGTTTTGCATTCCTGCGCTCCGTTCTCCTCCGGTGGTCCTTTCTACCTTTCTTTCGTGTGCGGGTGTTAAACATTTCCGGATTGGATCGAGACTTGCCAAGCGGCCTTGGTTTACTACCGGTAGACCGCCTGTCAAGTTTCGTACCATTTGGACTTCGTTTGATACTCCTACGGTTAACTGAGGGACCGAAAAGGCCTCGTGTGTGTTGCAGCCCAACACCCTTCCATTTTGGCCCAAAACCCACCTAAACCTCCTCCATCATCTTGGTCGTTCGATCACGATCGCGTGGCCGAAAACCGCACCTCATTTGGACTCTCCTAGCTCCCTCTACGCCTATATAAAGACCCCTCCATTTCATTCCCGGGTCTTCTTCCTTCTAACCCTAAAATTTTTCCTCACGCCGAGCCGGACATGTCTGAACCCGGCCGGACGAACCCGCCGCCGCCGTCCGCGCCAATGGCCTCGCGCCACCTGTCCTTCCCGCGCCGTCCACCGCGCAGGGGCCCGCCGGAGCCCATCGCGAGCCCGCCGTGGGCCGCATCGGGCCCAGGTCGAGCCGCCCGCGCGCCGCCGCCCAGCGCCTGGCTCCCGCTCGTCCGCCTCCTTCCTCTGAAGCCCCACGCCGCCTTGGACTCCGGCCGCCGGCGAGGAGCTTCGCCGGAGAGCCCTCTCCGTCGGCCCGCACCTCCGTCTGGACCAGGTCCCTCGCCGCCCTCTCCTTCGCTTCTCCCCTCGCCCCTCACCATCTCCCTCTCACCCGCAGGTGCTGCAAGCCCGAGGAGCTCGAGCCCCGCAGCCATGGACGCCGCCGCACCTACCATGGCCCCGCCGACCTCCTCCGCCCGCGCCATGACCGGATCCGAGGTCCTCGCGGCCGGATCCGCCCGTTCCACGCCTCCCCGCACCTCCCCGGTGGCTCCCTCACCCTCCGACAGCCTTCTCCCTCTTCTCCGGTGAGGATTCCGGTGATCCTCGATTTCCGCGCCGGATGAACCCTAGATCTGTTTCTCGGAGGTATAAATTCCACTAAGTCCCCGAAATTCCCAGATTCATATTCCCATGTTCATCATGCCGTAACTTTGCATCCGTAGCTCCGTTTTGGGCATATAGCATATCAAAATGTTCGTCTCAGAGAGTACATCATTTCATCTCGTTGCATCATTTTCATTTGAGCTCATCTTGATGCCCGAAAGGCTGTTGGAAGAGTGTTATTTGAGTTAATCGTCAGATCTGCTGCTCCAATTAGCTATTTGTCATTTTTTCCATGATTTTTGTGTGCATGATATGCTCATGAGCTCTACATGAGTTTTGTTATATGCTTTGCCATCTTTCCAGAGGTGCAACCCATGTGTTTTTGTGATGTGTGTGGTGTCTAGCACAAGCTTGCAAAGTGGAGCATTCGTTAATGCTGATTTCAGGGACTTAGCATTTCCACTAAGTCCTTGACCTGTTTATCTCATGTTGCCATATGTTCATGTTGTTTCCTAGTGATCCGTGCCTCTTTTGAGGATTATCAGTAAGGATGTTTTGTTAATCTTGTAGTGCTCTATCCATCCATGTCCTTGTTTGCAATTATGGAGCACCCTAGCTTGAGTCAATCGAGCTCTACTTTTGTCATTTCGTGAATCTGGGCAGATTGTCTACTTGTTAGCGATTTTGCCGAGGATGTTGTAGTTGATCCGTGCATGCTATGCAATTGTTCTTGCCATGTCTAGATTACATTTTGTGTATTCTTGATGGCTGTATGCTTAGATTGTCATGACTTGCTCTGTAGTGAGTGCATCGAGCTCGTAAACGTGCCTACTTGATATCTGTTTTGCATGCTTCAGTTTTTCCACTAAGTCTGTAATCTGATCATGTTTTTGCCATGTTCACATGCTTGTAATTGTATTTTCCGATCCCTTTTGGCTCAAGGTCACTAAGGGACTTTTGTTAAGCTCTTTGAGTAGCTCCATGCCATGCTTTACTTTGCCATGTTAAGTTCCTGTAGCATATATAGTTTTCATGCTCCTAAGTGTGCTACCTGATCTGAAATTCCAGGCTTGTGCTAATTTCACTAAGTCTGAAATCTGTTTACCAAATGCATTTTTGCCATGCTTGTTTGAACCTGTTAATGGATGAATTGGCCGTAGCTCAGTGTTCATCTTTTGTTAAGCATCATGAATGGATCCCTGCCATGTATTTTGTTGTCATGTTTGAGTGCTGTAGCATGTTCATCTTGTTGCATTTAGATGGCTACTTGCTGTTTATCGCAGACCGGTGCCATATTTGAATTGCTTGCCATTTCCAAACCGTGTCTCCGATTCCGGTGATCTTTATATCATTTTCAAGCGATTTCATCTCACCTTTCCAGTGGCACACTTGGATTTCCAAGTTGAGGCCAGGTTCAATAATTCCTTGTCAAATCATGCATATGCATCGCATACCGCATCCCGCATATCATACCATGTTCATGTGTTGGTTGTTTACTATGTTTTGTGCTTCTTTCCGGTGTTGCTTCTTCGGGTTGGTTCTGATAACGTCGCGTTTGTGAGGATCCGCTTGTCTACGTCCGTTTGTCTTCTTCATGGACTCGTTCTTCTTCCTTGCGGGATCTCAGGCAAGATGATCATACCCTCGAAATCACTTCTATCTTTGCCTTGCTAGATGCTCGCTCTTTTGCTATGCCTATGCTGCGATACCTACCACTTGCTTATCATGCCTCCTACTTTGTTGAACCAAGCCTCTAACCCACCTTGTCCTAGCAAACCATTGTTTGGCTATGTTACCGCTTTGCTCAGCCCCTCTTATAGCGTTGTTAGTTGCAGGTGAAGATTGAAGTTTGTTCCTTGTTGGAACATGGAGATGTTGTTCCTTGTTGGAACATGTTTACTTGTTGGGATATCACAATATCTTTTATTTAATTAATGCATCTATATACTTGGTAAAGGGTGGAAGGCTCGGCCTTATGCCTGGTGTTTTGTGCCACTCTTGCCGCCCTAGTTTTCGTCATATCGGTGTTATGTTCCCGGATTTTGCGTTCCTCACTCGGTTGGGTAATAATGGGAACCCCTTGATAGTTCGCCTTGAATAAAACTCCTCCAGCAATGCCCAACCTTGGTTTTACCATTTGCACTAACAACCTACCACCTTCCCTTGGGTTCTGCAGACTCAAGGGTCATCTTTATTCTAACCCCCCCGGGCCAGTGCTCCTCTGAGTGTTGGTCCGAACTGAGCTGCCTGCGGGGCCACCTCGGGGAAACTTGAGGGTTGGTTTTACTCGTAGCTAGTCTCATCTGAGTGTGCCCTGAGAAAGAGATATGTGCAGCTCCTATCAGGATTTTTCGGCACATTCGGGCGGTGTTGCTGGTTTTGTTTTAACCTGTCGAAATGTCTTGAAGAACCGGGATACCGAGTCTGATCGGAACGTCTCGGGAGGAGGTCTATTCCTTCGTTGACCGTGAGAGCTTGTCATGGGCTAAGTTGGGACACCCCTGCAGGGATTGGAACTTACGAAAGCCGTGCCCGCGGTTATGGGCATATGGGAATTTGTTAACGTCCGGTTGTAGAAAACCTCAAGTTGACCTTAATTAAAAAGCATCAACCGCGTGTGTAACCGTGATGGTCTCTTCTCGGCGGGGTCCGGGAAGTGAACACGGTGTTGGAGTTATGCTTGACGTAGGTTGTTCTAGGATCACTTATTGATCATACTTTTATCGACCGTGCTTTGCCTTCTCTTCTCGCTCTCATTTGCATATGTTAGCCACCATATATGCTAGTCGCTTGCTGCAGCTCCACCTCATACCTTTTACCTTACCCATAAGCTTAAATAGTCTTGATCGCGAGGGTGTGAGATTGCTGAGTCCCCGTGGCTCACAGATACTTCCAAAACCAGCTTGCAGGTGCCGATGAGTCCGTGCAGATGACGCAACCAAGCTCAGGAGGAGCTCGATGAAGATCTTGTCCTTTGTGTTGTTTCGTTCTAGTTGATCAGTAGTGGAGCCCAGTTGGGGTCGATCGGGGACCTTGTCGCATTTGGGGTTCTTCTTTTATTTTGGTTCCGTACTCGGACCTTGATTGTATTTGGTTGATGTAATGCTTTATTCATGTAATTGTGTGAAGTGGCGATTGTAAGCCAACTATCTATCTCTTTTCCTTATGTATTACATGGGTTGCGTGAAGATTACCTCACTTACGACATTGCTTTCAATGCGGTTATGCCTCTAAGTCGTGCTTCGACACATGGGAGATATAGCCGCATCGAGGGCGTTATAGATGTGCATATCCCCATTGAGGTAACTTAGTGTTATTCGAAATTTCTTCGGTTCCATGATTATCGGAATGAGTTTGTTAAGAAGACTTGATCAACCTTGTTAGTGGATTGTTTTTGATGAGCATGAGATGGATGAAACTAGAAGCACAAACTTCCGTACCCTCTCTATACTTTTTGTTAATTAGTAGAAATAAAGTAAAAATAGTATTTTTCTGTCTATTATCTGATTATCCGTGCAATATAAAAATAACCCAAAAATAAAAGTCCTTAGAATGACATGCCAAATTAATATGATTTTTTCGGGAATATTTGAGGATTTACTATGCAAAAATCACCGCAGGAGGAGCTGCCACCTGGCCACGAGGGTGGTGGGTGCACCCCCCCTATAGGGCGCGCCCCTGCCTCTTGGGCCCACGGTGTCCCTCCTCCACTTATTCCAGCACCCATCTTCTTCCTCTATCTCACACAAACCCGAAAAACCAACTCAAGCACGAGTTCCAGCCACTTTTGCTGTGATTTTCGATCTACTTGCTCAAAGCACCTCTCACAAAACTGCTTGGGGAGATTGTTCCTTGGTATGCGACTCCTCCATTGGTCCAATTAGTTTTTGTTCTAGTGCTTTATTCATTGCAAATTTTTGCTGCATAGGTGACCATGTACTTGAGCTTGCATGTCAAATTTATATGGTTCCAAGTAGTTCTAATGCTTGATATAGGCTCTAGGCACTTGTGGGAGTAGTTGCTATCAGTTTTATTGAGTTTGATTCACTTTTATTTTGAAGTTACTAAAAATTTCAGAATTTTTCAGAGAAACAATATGCTTAGGAATATGTTCCAAGGTGGTTCCTCTAAGAAGCAAGGACCCAGAATTGCTATGCGCGATGCTGACGAGGATCCACCAAGAGACGGTCCAGTACGGCCTTGCGAATGGGCGTCAGAAAATTTTATGGACCATGCGGGAATTAAAGAAGAATTCAAAGCATATTTGCACAATGCCGGTCTGGAGGATTTTGAGGCTAACAAATGCCCCCAGTATCATGATCTCACAAGTTCATTTGTGAGGAGGTTTGAGTATTCATCTTCACGTAATTCTCCTCCAGTCATGTTTGATCTCTATGACAAATCTTATACCATGGAATTAGAGGATTTCACTTCTACTTGCAAACTTCCATCATGGGGTAGTGTTAGAGATCCCCCTAAATCTGAATTTAGAAACTTTCTTGCTAGTATAACTGTCGGGGAATCTAGAGATATAACGCAGGCTACCATAGGGAGCATTCACTTTCCTGCTATACATTATTTTGCTCTTTTCATCGGTAGATGCATAAATGCTAAGGATGAAGCATGTCACATGTGTGTCCCTGATCTTAACATTCTTAGGAGTGCTGTGTTAGGAGACCAATCTTATCATATGGGAGCCATTGTAGCTCGTAGGTTGCATCATAATAGACATAATGGAGATTTCTTTGGAGGAATTTTTGCAACCCGCTTAGCTCATTTTCTTGAAATAGACATTCGCGAGGGTGATACAGAGTTGCCCCTGCATATTTAGATTATGACTCTATGGCTTCACACTAGTTTGTCGAGAGGTCTGAATCACCTCTCTTATACCGCTTAATTTTTTATAAACGACGCGTTTTCCGTATTAATCTCCCTGCTCATGCCTTCTTTGATTCACAGGCAAAAGGAAGATATTTTATTACCAGAGAGGAGGCAGAAGAGTACGAGAGGAGAGCGGAGGCAGCTCGACTCCACGCTGCAGCTCAGCAGGCGATAACCGCTGCACATCAGTATGATCCCAACTATCCTTCCTCATCACAGTACGACCCCAACAACTATTATTATGGATATCCGCCAGCCCAGCCGTGGCCATAGACCAACTTAGGCCAAAAGCCTAAGCTTGGGGGCGTACGTATTTCTCACCGACATTACATTTATGTTCACACACACTCATTGCTAGATGTCGGTGCTCATCCTTTTTCATTGTATTATCCATGCTAGTTTATTTTCCTTTTTTATGCTTTCTTCTTGTGTGTTTAATAAACCTTAAGAAAAAACCAAAAAAATTAGTAGTAGTTTATTTTTCTTCTGTAGTAGTAATAATTATAAAGAAAACCCAAAAATATTTCCCGTTCTTCTTTTGCTTGTTGGGAGCTTTCCCGTGTAAATAGTTTTATTTCTTTTCTTTTCTTTGGGGGTCAGTAGGAGAAGACCATAATTAAATTGTTGAAGTGGCTCTTATATGCATTATTGTTGAATTAACCAAAGAGCCCATATTGCCTTGTCTTGTCCTATTTATTGAATGCTCGTAGATTCCAGCTTAGTCCAATGCACGTGCACTTTTATTATTATTCACACCGTTCGGTCGTGCAAGTGAAAGGCAATTATGATGATATATGATGAACTGACTGAGAGGAGAAAAGCTGGTATGAACTCGACCTCTTTTGTTGTTGTAAATATGATGAGTCCCTCGTTCTTGATTCAGCTTATTATGAATAAACATGTTTGCAATGACAATTAGAGATCGTAGTTGCTTGTGCCATGCTTGATTAGCTATGAGTTATAATGATTTACCTTGTGTGCCAACATGCTATTAAGATGATTATGATGTGGTATGATGGGGTGGTATCCTCCTTTGAATGATTTAAGTGACTTGACTTGGCACATGTTCACGCATGTAGTTGAAACAAATCAACATAGCCTTCACGATATTTATGTTCATGGTGGATTATATCCTGCTCATGCTTGCATCCAATGTTTATTAATTTTAATGCATGTACATGGCTGTTGTCGCTCTCTAGTTGGTCGCTTCCCAGTCTTTTGCTAGCCTTCACCTGTACTAAGCGGGAATACTGCTTGTGCATCCAATCCCTTAAATCCCAAAGTTATTCTAGATGAGTCCACCATACCTTCCTATATGCAGTATCTACCTGCCGTTCCAAGTAAATTTGTATGTGCCAAACTCTAAACCTTCAAATAAACATTCTATTTTGTATGCTCGGATAGCTCATGTATCAACAAAGACTGTCCTTATCTTCCGTGTTAGGCGGGTTATTCTCAAGAGGAGTGGACTCCGCTCCTCACTCACGAGAAAATGGCTGGTCACCGGGATGCCCAGTCCCATGCCTTATGCAAACTAAATCAAAATTAATTGCAAACAAAACTCCCCCCGGGACCTGATGTATGCTGGAGGCACTCGTTGTTTCGAGCAAGCCATGGATTGATGTTTGTTGGTGGAGGGGGAGTATAAACTTTACCATTTTTTTTGGGAACCACCTATAATGTGTTTAGCATGGAAGATATCGCCATCTCTTAGTTGTTACGTTGACAATGAAAGTATACCGCTCAAAATACAGTTTACCTCTATTGCAAAAGTGAGCTCTGGCAGCTCTACAAATCCCTGCTTCCCTCTGCGAAGGGCCTATCCATTTACTTTCTTGTTGAGTCATCACCCTCTTATTAAAAAGCACTAGCTAGAGAGCACAGATGTCATTTGCATTCATCACTATTAATTTACGTTGGGTGTGACTATGATTGGATCTCTTTTACCATGAATTACAATGTATAGTCAGTCCTTGATCTTTAAAGGTGCTCTGCATTTATGTTTTGTGGTCTTAGAAAGGTCTAGCGAGATACCATCTTGTTATATCATATTATGATTGTTTTGAGAAAGTGTTGTCATCCGAGATTTATTATTATGACTTGCTAGTTGATTATGCTATTGATATGAGTAATCATGAGACCTGAAAATTATTGCAAATGTGGTTAGTTATGATTTATGCTGAAAGATTGAATGCTGGCTTGACATAGTTACAACAACAAGAGCAAACAGATTTTGTATAAGTTTTTCTTTCTTTCTTTCAGTTTGTCAACTGAATTGCTTGAGGACAAGCAAGGGTTTAAGCTTGGGGGAGTTGATACGTCTCCGTCGTATCTACTTTTCCAAACACTTTTGCCCTTCTTTTGGACTCTAATTTGTATGATTTGAATGTAAGTAACCCGGACTGACGCTGTTTTTAGCAGAATTGCCATGATGTTGTTTTATGTGCAGAAAACAAATATTCTCGGAATGACCTGAAACTCTACGGGAGGTCTTAGAAAAAATAATAAAAAATCCTCGCCAAATATGAAGACCAGGGGGCCCACACCCTTCTCACGAGGGTGGGGGGCGCGCCCCCCTAGGCCGCGCCCCCTACCTCGTGGGCCCCCTGGAGACCCTCCGACGCCAACTCCAACTCTATATATTTGCTTTCGGAGAGAAAAAAATCAGGGAGAAGAAATCATCGCGTTTTACGATACGGAGCAGCCGCCAAGCCCTAAAACATCTCGGGAGGGCTGATCTGGAGTCCGTTCAGGGCACCGGAGAGGGGGATTTGTCGCTGTCGTCATCATCAACCATCCTCCATCACCAATTTCATGATGCTCACCGCCGTGCGTGAGTAATTCCATCGTAGGCTTGCTGGACGGTGATGGGTTGGATGAGATTTATCATGTAATCGAGTTAGTTTTGGTAGGGTTTGATCATCCACTATGTTCAGTGATTGATGTTGCTATGACTTTGCTATGCTTAATGCTTGTCACTAGGGCCCGAGTGCCATGATTTCAGATCTGAACCTATTATGTTTTCATGAATATATGAGAGTTCTAGATCCTATCTTGCAAGTCTATAGTCACCTACTATGTGTTATGATCCGGCAACCCCGAAGTGACAATAATCGGGACCACTCCCGATGATGACCGTGGTTTGAGGAGTTCATGTATTCACTATGTGCTAATGCTTTGTTCCAGTTCTCTATTAAAAGGAGGCCTTAATATCCCTAAGTTTCCAATAGGACTCCGCTGCCACGGGAGGGTAGGACAAAAGATGTCATGCAAGTTCTTTTCCATAAGCACGTATGACTATATACGGAATACATGCCTACATTACATTGATGAATTGGAGCTAGTTCTGTGTCACCCTATTTTATGACTATTACATGATGAACCGCATCCGGCATAATTATCCATCACTGATCCGGTGCCTACGAGTTTTCCATATACTGGTTTACGCTTATTTACTTTTCCGCTGCTACTGTTACAATCACTACAAAATACCAAAAACATTACTTTTGCTGTCTTTACTTTTGTTGCCGTTACCACTACTATCATATTACTTTGCTACTAAACACTTTGCCGTAGATACTAAGTTTCCAGGTGTGGTTGAATTGACAACTCAGCTGCTAATACTTGAGAATATTCTTTGGCTCCCCTTGTGTCGAATCAATAAATTTGGGTTGAATACTCTACCCTTGAAAGCTGTTGCGATCCCCTATACTTGTGGGTTATCAGGCGTATCTCCCCATGCCTTTTTATTTGAATGGCGTCGGAGTGCGGACTAAGTTTTTGGCTGGAATGCCTCTCTATCGCGGCCACGAGGTGGCCGATCAGCCACATCGTACGCTTCTTTCTCAAGTCGGGGTAGGAACCTGTATTTTGGGTAACTCTTGGAGGGGCACTCGAGTTTATATTCCTCGGCCGCAGGACTTCAGTCCATCTGTCAGCTAGCAGATCTTGATTAGCTTGAAGCTGCTGCTGCTTTTTCTTCAGGCTATTTGTCGTGGCCATAAGCCGGCGCTTGAAGCGCTCTTGTTCGACGGGATCCTCTGGTACGGCGAATTCATCGTCGCCGAGGCTTGCCTCGTCTTCAGAGTGGGGCATGTAATTATCATCTTCCTCGTCTCCGTCTGCCGCTCTCTCAGGAGGGCTGGCTCCTCCATCCTCCTACTCTAAATCCTGCTGGAGGTGATTGTTGTTGTCTTCGGCACTATCCATAGTGTTATTATCTCTTGTGCCGGTATTACCACTTTTGCTTTGGCGGGACTTAAAGTGGCGCCGCTGACGTTGACGCTTGGGTTGCTTCTTGGAGGGGTCATCCTCTGCTATCTCGTCGCCATTGCCTTCTTTGGGTGTATCCACCATGTATATATATCGTATGATGAGGTGGCTGTCCAGTGCCCCGTAGGCAGTGGTTCCTCTTCGTCTCCCGCATCATCGTCCATACCATCGATGTCTTTGGAGTCGAAGTCGAGCATGTCGGTTAAGTCATCGACATTGGCTACTAAGTGGGTGGTGGGTGGGTCGCGAATTTCTTCGTCGTCCGCATCCCAGTCCTGCTGGACATAGTTCGGCCAGGGCGAGTGCTGAAAAATATCCGCGGAGGTAAACTCCATGATCGGCGCCCAATCAGATTCGATAGGAATGGGCGCAGGCGGCTCGGAGTCCGTGGCCGGAGAAGGATTCGGCAATTTATCAACACGGCTCTCGTGCAAGGTAAGGTCGATGTTCGGCTTGATCGCCGCTGAGGGTAAGGCCTCCGTGGCGGGGTCCATCCACCCGTCTGCGGAAGGTGCAACTGGCTCTAAATTGAGGGTTGGAGCGGCTGCCGGTGTGATCTCCTGAACACTGTCCGATGGTAGAGCTAAATCGTACTCATCGTGACCGCGTGACGCACAAGGCAGAGGCTCGAATCCGCCGAAGATCAAGTCTCCGCGGACATCGGCTGTGTAGTTTAAGCTTCCAAACCTGACCTGGTGGCCAGGGGCGTAACTTTCGATCTGCTCTAGATGGCCAAGCGAATTGGCCCGCAGTGCAAAGCCGCCGAACACGAAGATCTGTCCGGGGAGAAAAGTCTCACCCTGGACCACATCGTTATCGATGATAGTAGGAGCCATCAAGCCTAACGGCGACGACACAGAGGAACTCTCAATGAAAGCACCAATGTCGGTGTCAAAACCGGCGGATCTCGGGTAGGGGGTCCCTAACTGTGCGTCTAGGCCGGATGGTAACAGGAGGCAGGGGACACAATGTTTTACCCAGGTTCGGGCCCTCTTGATGGAGGTAAAACCCTACGTCCTGCTTGATTAATATTGATGATATGGGTAGAACAAGAGTAGATCTACCACGAAATCAGAGAGGCTAAACCCTAGAAGCTAGCCTATGGTATGATTGTATGTTGTCCTACGGACTAAAACCCTCCGGTTTATATAGACACCGGAGAGGCTAGGGTTACACAAGGTCAGTTACAAGGGAGGAGATATATATATCCGTATTGCCTAGCTTGCCTTCCACGCCAAGTAGAGTGTAACATCCCAAATTTTCAATTTGGAATGTTATACATTAGATCATAATTGCATATCATATTTTATTTGCTTTTGGTTTTGATCCTAGAAATTCTACGCAACTCAAGGACCCACGGAGAGAGTTGGGGATTTCGTTATTTTCATATTTGAGTTTTCTCAAATTTTGAGAATAGGATCAATTGATTTTATTTATTTTATCATCAATTATTTCTATTACAAAAATATGAGAGAGGGAATAAAATGACTTTCCCAAAATAAAGAAATATTGATGATTTAAAAATAAAATCAAATAAGATTTTATTTCAGAGTTTTTCGCTATTTTATTTGAATTTAGGAAAAATGTGCGTTTTTCAAAATTGCATTTAGGCCCCAAATAAATGTTCACCTTGTGCGGCATGATTTTAAAAGCCCGGGAAAATTTATTTCGGGATTTTTGGAGTCCGTTTAGTATTTCTTTTTATTTTTCTTCCGCGCGTAATTATTAAAAAAAACGAACCGACCTAACGGGCCGTGTCCGACTAGGACTCCGGCCCGAATAGGCTATATAAGCCGGGGGAGGCCTGGCCGAAGCCAACGCCCCAGCCCCCGAAACCCTAGCCGCCAGCGCCCGCCGCCGCGCCGCCGCCGCCGCCTCGATTTCCGTGGCGGTTTTTTTATTTTTTTTCTCGAAAAACCGTTCGGTTTTTCCGTCGGTTTTTTAGTTTTGTTTTTTTAAATAGATCGTTTTTTCCGGTTTATTTAATTCAGCGAGCGTTCGTCATTTTTTCTTTTTCTCAGATTAAATCCGCGATTTTTCTAATCGCGATTCCTGATCCGATTTTCGTTTTAGTATAACTTTTCGCTCGTTTATCGGAATCAGGCGATTCAAGCGCCTGGAGTTTCGTCTCGAAACCCTCTATCCGTTTAACCAACTTAAACAAGTTTTTGCCACTGTAAAATTTGCCCTAGATCCAGTTTGCTAGAACAAAGTTGTTTTCTTTCGCCGTTTGACTTTCGTTGCTTCTTTCGATTTGATTCTTTTTGCAAACCGGAGTTCTTAAGTTGAACCTTCTGGTTAGATCTCTTATTCGAGTTTTACCTGTGAATTAGATGAGTACTTATTGTATGCTTGTTTTTTTGTCTGCGACAGAATACCCGGAGTGCGCCGCCTGTTACTTCTAATCGCTAGGTTTCACGGATCATCAGCAAGGCAAGTAACACTTTGATCATACTTTTTCTACAACCCAGTTTTATTGCATTAGATCAATCCTCACACATTGCATGACTAGGATCTAATGAAATTGTGGGATGGGAAGTAGTTGAGGTAGTACCTATTACTTGTTTAATATCAAACCTTTGGGAGTTACTTCTACGTTTGCTTTTTATGCCATGCTATGCTAGTAGACGTGGATTGGGTGAGTGATATCCATGAAAGATGTGAGTTTGTTAATTAATGGTTTATCTAAGGTGGCAACTTAAACACACATCTGGGTGGATTGAGGCACCTGGGTATTCCAGGACTTGCCTGTTTTCTTTTGGACCGCCACCCAGGCTCAAAGGGATCATGAGACTATTCATAATAGAAACTTCCGTGTGCAGCCACAAGCTATTATGGGCTCTAGCATAGTTGACTAAGTCGTGCAAACTCTTACAGTGGTAGACTAGCAGATGTAGGGGATGTAGGTGGTACGGTCTACCCGATCATAAGGTGCGAGCGCTTCTTAAAGACTATGTCTCGGTCATCCGTCTTCTCAAACACCATGTAGTGCGAGAAACCAAACGGAGGCGATCGAGTCTTGTGGGGAAAAGTGCGCAAACCTCTGCAGAGTGTAACAAACTAATCATGGTTAGCCGTGTCCCCGGTTATGGACATCATGAGTATTTAGTACCTGGATTATCATGTGAATCTCAACATGTTACTATAAAATTTAATTTGATGGGTTTTGTTAATGATGATGCTTAATTGGGATTGAGAATGCTGTCAACCATTCTTAATGTTTAACAACCACCATGATAGTTAAATAAATTTATTCCTTTGCAGTAGGGAAAAATTGGCTTACGCAAAACTGTAACCATAGAGCTTTCCACCAGGCAAATATGCATATAGTATAGTTGTTTCATTCCATTACTCTCTATGTGTTACATTGCCAGCATATTCCATGTGCTGACCCGTTTTCGGGCTGCAACGTTAATGTTGTAGACTTTTCAGACGACGATTAAGGAGTTTTTAGGTCGTGGTTCTATACTCAGTGATGCCGTTGGAGTTGATGGACTCACTTATCTTCCAAGCCTTCCGCTGTTATAGTTATTAGATGGCCTTAAGCCATATTTATTGTAATAAGTTCTCTATGGAGACACTCGATGTAATAAGTGTGTGATTGCTACTCTGTTATAAATCCTCTGAGTACTGTGTGGAGTCAGCATTACTGATCCAGGGATGACACCGGAGCATAGAGATCAGACTGTTTGAGGTCTGGTCGCTACAGAGATGGTATCAGAGCACATGCTGACTATAGGACACGACCACTAAGCTAAAAACCTAGATCACTATTCAATCTCTTCTCTTCTGAGCTCTCATCTTTTCTACTCTTTTAGGATGGCGGATGCAAGGAACAAGTTCATGCAACCGGATGAAGATACACCCTTTGGACGTCACTTGAAGGAAGTCACTAGATACCTGAACATAGGAGTACAAAGCTTCACCGGAACCTACACCGCCACTTTACCTAAAGAAGAGCGCTGGATGATTCAAGTTCAAGTTCCAGGAAGGACGTTCATGCCAGTCACTGATCCCATAGAGTTTTCTTTTGATGCACCAACTTGGAATCTAGGAAAGAGCATGGCAGGTCATATCGCCATGGGACGCATTGGAGAAGTCTACCGCAAGGATCTCAAGGACACTATCTACCAGATTTGTGGGCACCGAGATGAGCACTGGGAGATGATCAGTACCAGGAAGGATAGATCAATTGCAACTTTTATCCAGGAGTTAAACCAGCACATTCGACGACAGGAGAACCAGATGTGCGCTGACATGATAGACCTGAAGAAGGCAAGGACAAGAATCAAGGAACTGGAGGAACAACTCAAGGCTACACGTGAAGATTATGAAGAAGAAATTGAAATATTGGTAGAGAAGAATGCCGACCTAACAATGAAGATCGGGATATTTATGGGAGGCCCTACACCAGTAGATGAAGACGAAGAACCCAAGGAGATTAGCCCAGAAGACTACATCATCATCAACGACACCGACACAGATCCAGATGAGAGCGATGATGACTATATTGATGAAGCTGGAGCAGATATCATGGAGTCTACAACCGAAGAATATTTCTAGTAGACCACCTCATCAGTAGTAGTAGTCCACCATGTAAATAAAGTAGTTCGAGCACTTCTGCGATAGTTAGATCGATTGTATGCCCTTGTTTGATTGAATGAACTGAATTGTTTGCTTTTGCCTCATGTGCATATGGGTAGTGTTTTCTCTTTAGACCCCCTCTATTCTTAAATCTCATCTTTTCTAAACCCTCAGATGCCTCCGAGACGTGACCCCGGATTTACCTTTCCACCGGAGCTCACCCAGTTGATCCAGCAGCAGAACACATTGATGCAGTTGCTAGTCCAGAATCAGAATCAGAATTAGGGGAACAACAACAACCCACCACCACCACCACCTATTGATCACTTAGCCCGTTTTCTTAGGCTGAATCCGCCGGTGTTTTCTAGTAGCACCGAGCCGATAGTAGAAGATGATTGGCTCCGCAAGACAGCTAGAGAGTTGACCACATCAGGATGCACAGATGCGGAGAAGGTGAAGTTTGCCGCACATCAGCTTGAAGGACCCACAGCATCATGGTGGGAGAATTTCACAGCCACTTTCCCTGTCGACACTGTCACATGGGATCAGTTTCAGCAGGCTATTCGTACTGCCCATGTTTCAGCAGAAGCTATGGCCATGAAGAAGCGTGAGTTTCGCAACTTGCGCCAAGGAGGACGGACAGTTGGCCAGTATGTGGAGGACTTTAGTAAGTTAGCATGTTATGCCCCAGATGACGTTGCTACGGATGCAGCTAAGCAGGAGAAGTTTCTGGAAGGACTGAGCGATGAGTTGAGCATGCAGTTGATGGTAGCAACCTTCAACAACTACCAGGAGTTGGTAGATCATGCACTTATGATTGAAGGGAAGCAGCAGCAAATTGAAAATCGCAAGAGGAAGTATGGACAAGGAAAGTACAACTCAGGAGCTCAGCATAAGCCACGTTTTACCCCTAGACTGGGAGGACATTTTCAGCATACCCATGGGGGAGGTATCTCGCACACTCACAATGGCACCAGGAATGGTAATGGGAATGGAGGAAGCAACGGCCAGAACCGCACCAACCCATCAACCCCAGCCAAGAAAGACCTGAGCCAAGTCACTTGCTGTAAGTGTTCGAAGACAGGACATTATGCAAATGAATGTCCTGAGTTACAAAATGGAAATAGCAATGGAAGCTCTGGGAAGAAGTCGAACCCTTTCAACAGGGGACAGGTGAACCACATTAGCGTGGAGGAGGTTGAAGCTCAGCCTGATGCAATAATAGGTAAGTTTTTGGTTAAGTCATTTACTACACTCGTTCTTTTTGATACTGGTGCATCGCATTCATACATCTCAAGGGGATTTGTGGATAAGTATAACCTGTCAACCCAAGCCCTTAGGTCACCCATGTTAGTAACCTCGCCTGGAGCAGAATATATGGCTAGTCGATGGTGTGAACGGTTACCATTAAGGATTGGTAACTATGTTTTTCCCTCAGACATAATAGTATTGGAATCCCAAGGATTGGATGTGATATTAGGCATGGATTGGTTGTCAAAGTATGAAGGGAATATTGAATGTGCTAGTAAGTCAATTTTGCTTACCACACCAGAAGGGAGAAGGATCAAGTATGTATCCCGACATGTGCCAAAGGGAACTCAAGTAAATTGCTTAACAGGAGTTGTGCGGGAGGAAGTACCAGTGGTAAGGGATTTCCCTGATGTATTTCCAGAAGAGTTTCCAGGCATGCCACCGGATAGAGATATTGAGTTTATAATTGAGCTATTGCCAGGCACAGGGCCAATATCAAAGAGACCATACAGGATGCCTGCAAAGGATTTGGTGGAAATTAAGAAGCAGATTAAGGAGTTACTGGATAAAGGATATATTCTCCCAAGTTCTTTGCCTTGGGGATCGCCAGTACTTCTAGTGGAGAAGAAGGATGGATCGTTAAGGATGGTTGTCTATTATCGAGGATTGAATGAAGTAACCATCAAGAACAAGTACCCACTACCGATGATCAATGATCTGTTTGATCGATTGCAAGGAGCTAAGGTATTTTCCAAGATCGATCTGCGATCAGCATACCACCAGTTGAAGATTCAAGAACAGGATATACCTAAGACAACTTTTACCACCAGGTATGGGCTGTATGAGTATACCGTTATGTCATTTGGTCTGACTAACGCACCTGCATATTTTATGAACATGATGAACAAAGTGTTTATGGAGTTCTTGGATAAGTTTGTCGTGGTGTTCATTGATGATATCTTAGTCTACTCGAAGAATGAAGAGGAGCATAAGGAGCATTTGCGTTTGGTACTTGGAAAGCTCAGAGAACATCAATTATATGCCAAGTTCAGCAAATGTGAGTTTTGGTTGAAGGAAGTTGGATTTCTCGGACACGTTATGTCCAGAGAAGGTATAGCAGTTGATCCCACTAAAGTTGATACCGTGACCAAGTGGGAAGCACCAACCACGGTTGGAGAGATCCGAAGTTTTCTTGGACTCGCAGGATACTACCGGAGATTTATTGAGAATTTCTCAAAGATTGCGAAGCCTATGACTGAGTTGTTGAAGAAAGATACCAAGTTCATATGGACGGAGGAATGTGAGGCTAGTTTTCAGGAGTTGAAGAAACGTTTGGTTACCTCACCAGTGTTGATTTTGCCAGACCAGACCAAGAATTATGAGGTGTATTGCGACGCTTCATGTCGAGGACTTGGAGCAGTACTTATGCAGGAAGGGAGAGTTGTTTCATATGCCTCAAGACAACTGAAACCTCACGAGTTGAATTATGCTACGCATGATTTGGAATTAGCAGCCGTAGTGCATGCATTGAAAACATGGAGACATTTTCTGATTGGAAATCATTATGAGGTGTACATGGATCATAAGAGTTTGAAATACATTTTCACACAGAAGGAGTTAAACCTCAGACAAAGGAGATGGTTGGAGCTCATTAAGGATTATGATATGAAATTGCATTATTACCCCGGAAAGGCTAATGTAGTAGCCGACGCATTAAGCCGTAAGAGCCACATCAGTACATTAATGACGGGAGGAATAGCAAGGGAGTTAGCCGAAAATCTTCGAGAGTTATGTTTGGAAATAGTTCCGAGAGGCTATGTAGCAGCACTGGAGATTCAGTCTACATTGATGGATAAAATCAGAGAAGCTCAAAGGACTGACAAGGAGATCGCTTCTATTAAGGAGAAACTTAGCAAAGGAAAGGCTAAAGGATTTCGTGAGGATGAGCACGATACCCTATGGTTTGAAGACCGTGTTTACGTGCCCAATGACCTGGAGATCAGGAAGTTGATACTGCAAGAGGCACATGATTCACCATATTCGATTCACCCAGGAAATACCAAGATGTATTTGGATTTGAAGGATATTTTCTGGTGGACCGGAATGAAGAAGGATATTGCGGAGTACGTAGCAGTTTGTGATGTATGTCAAAGAGTAAAGGCAGAGCATCAGAAGCCAGCAGGACTGTTACAACCATTGCCGATACCCGAATGGAAGTGGGATAAGTTAGGCATGGATTTTATCACGGGATTGCCCAGGACTCGTTCAGGCAATGACTCGATTTGGGTTGTAGTCGATCGGTTGACGAAAGTAGCTCATTTCATCCTGGTAAAGACCACTTACACCAGTGCTAAGTTGGCAAAGATATACATGACCAGGATCGTATGTCTACATGGAGTTCCGAGGAGTATCGTATCAGATAGAGGAACCCAGTTTACCTCAAAGTTCTGGAAGCAGTTGCACGAAACTTTGGGTACTAGGCTAGACTTTAGTACAACTTTTCATCCACAGACAGATGGACAGACCGAGAGAGTTAATCAGATTTTGGAGGATATGCTGAGAGCTTGTGCGTTGGATTACAGATCTAGTTGGGACGATAATTTGCCATATGCAGAATTTTCTTACAACAACAGCTATCAATCTAGTTTAAAGATGGCCCCTTTCGAAGCCTTGTACGGAAAGAGGTGCAGGACACTGTTGTCATGGGACGAAGTTGGAGACCGCCAGTTGTTTGGACCTGACTTGATTAAAGAGTCTGAACAGAAGGTGAAGTTGATTCGCGATAGGCTCAAGGTAGCTCAGTCCAGACAGAAGAGTTATGTAGATTCAAAACGCAAGGAGACAGTTTACGAAGTTGGAGATAGAGCTTATCTTCGAGTATCACCACTTCGGGGAACAAAGCATTTTGGAGTTAAAGGAAAGTTAGCGCCATGATTTGTAGGACCATACCGAGTTTTGGAGCGTATGGGAGAAGTGGCCTACAAGTTGGAATTGCCCGAAGGATTGTCAGGAGTTCATGATGTGTTCCACATTTCTCAGTTGAAGAAGTGCCACGCGGAGATGGCTGACATACCCCTGAGAGATACAGTGCCATTGGAAACTATTCAGTTGGATAACGATTTGACCTATGAGGAGAAACCAGTTAAGATTCTTGAGTTTGCCAGTCGAGTCACTCGTAGCAAGGTTATCAAGTTTTGCAAAGTTCAGTGGAGCCACCACACGGAGGATGAAGCCACCTGGGAACGAGAGGAAGATTTGCTCAAGGACCACCCTCACCTATTTTCTAGCCAACCCGAATCTCGAGGGCGAGATTCATCTTAAGGGGGGTAGGTTTGTAACATCCCAAATTTTCAATTTGGAATGTTATACATTAGATCATAATTGCATATCATATTTTATTTGCTTTTGGTTTTGATCCTAGAAATTCTACGCAACTCAAGGACCCACGGAGAGAGTTGGGGATTTCGTTATTTTCATATTTGAGTTTTCTAAAATTTTGAGAATAGGATCATTTGATTTTATTTATTTTATCATCAATTATTTCTATTACAAAAATATGAGAGAGGGAATAAAATGAATTTCCCAAAATAAAGAAATCTTGAGGATTTAAAAATAAAATCAAATAAGATTTTATTTCAGAGTTTTTCGCTATTTTATTTGAATTTAGGAAAAATGTGCGTTTTTCAAAATTGCATTTAGGCCCCAAATAAATGTTCACCTTGTGCAGCTTGATTTTAGAAGCCCGGAAAAATTTATTTTCGGATTTTTGGAGTCCGTTTAGTATTTATTTTTATTTTTCTTCCGCGCGTAATTATTAAAAAAACGAACCGACCTAACGGGCCGTGTCCGACTAGGACGCCGGCCCGACTAGGCTATATAAGCCGGGGGGAGGCCCAGCCGAAGCCAGCGCCCCAGCCCCCGAAACCCTAGCCGCCAGCGCCCGCCGCCGCCGCGCCGCCGCCCTAGGTCCGCCGCCGCCTCGATTTCCGCGCCGGTTTTTTTATATTTTTTTCTCGGAAAACCGTTCGGTTTTTCCGTCGGTTTTTTTAGTTTCGGTTTTTTAAATAGATCGGTTTTTCCGGTTTATTTAATTCAGCGAGTGTTCGTCGTTTTTTCTTTTTCTCAGATTAAATCCGCGATTTTTCTGATCGTGATTCCTGATCCGATTTTCGTTTTAGTATAACTTTTCGCTCGTTTATCGGAATCAGGCGATGCAAGCGCCTGGAGTTTCGTCTCGAAACCCTCTATCCGTTTAACTAACTTAAACTACTTTTTGCCATATTAAAATTTTCCCTAGATCCAGATTGCTAGAACGAAGTTGTTTTCTTTCGCCGTTTGACTTTCGTTGCTTCGTTCGATTTGATTCTTTTTGCAAACCGGAGTTCTTAAGTTGAACCTTCTGGTTAGATCTCTTATTTGAGTTTTACCTGTGCATTAGATGAGTACTTATTGTATGCTTGTTTGTTTGTCTGCGATAGAATACCCAGAGTGCGCCGCCTGTTACTTCGAGTCGCTAGGTTTCGCGGATCATCAGCAAGGCAAGTAACACTTTGATCATACTTTTTCTACAATCTAGTTTTATTGCATTATATCAATCCTCACACATTGCATGACTAGGATCTAATTAAATTGTGGGATGGGAAGTAGTTGAGGTAGTACCTATTACTTGTTTAATATCAAACCTTTGGGAGTTACTTCTACATTTGCTTTTTATGCCATGCTATGCTAGTAGACGTGGATTGGGTGAGTGATATCCATGACAGATGCGAGTTTGTTAATTAATGGTTTATCTAAGGTGGCAACTTAAACACACATCTGGGTGGATTGAGGCACCTGGGTATTCCAGGACTTGCCTGTTTTCTTTTGGACCGCCACCCAGGCTCAAAGGGATCATGAGACTATTCATACTAGAAACTTCCGTGTGCAGCCACAAGCTATTATGGGCTCTAGCATAGTTGACTAAGTCGTGCGAACTCTTACAGTGGTAGACTAGCAGATGTAGGGGATGTAGGTGGTACGGTCTACCCGATCGTAAGGTGCGAGCGCTTTTGAAAGACTATGTCTTGGTCATCCGTCTTCTCAAACACCATGTAGTGCGAGAAACCAAACGGAGGCGATCGAGTCTTGTGGGGAAAAGTGCGCAAACCTCTGTAGAGTGTAACAAACTAATCATGGTTAGCAGTGTCCCCGGTTATGGACATCTTGAGTATCTAGTACCTGGATTATCATGTGAATCTCAACATGTTACTATAAAATTTAATTTGATGGGTTTTGTTAATGATGATGCTTAATTGGGATTGAGAATGCTGTCAACCAGTCTTAATGTTTAACAACCACCATGATAGTTAAATAAATTTATTCCTTTGCAGTAGGGAAAAATTGGCTTTACGCAAAAACTGTAACCATAGAGCTTTCCACCAGCCAAATATGCATATAGTATAGTTGTTTCATTCCATTACTCTCTATGTGTTACATTGCCAGCATATTCCATGTGCTGACCCGTTTTCGGGCTGCAACGTTAATGTTGCAGACTTTTCAGACAACGATTAAGGAGTTTTTAGGTCGTGGTTCTATACTCAGTGATGCCGTTGGAGTTGATGGACTCACTTATCTTCCAAGCCTTCCGCTGTTATAGTTATTAGATGGCCTTAAGCCATATTTATTGTAATAAGTTCTTATGGAGACACTCGATGTAATAAGTGTGTGATTGCTACTCTGTTATAAATCCTCCGAGTACTGTGTGGTGTCAGCATTACTGATCCAGGGATGACACCGGAGCACAGAGATCAGACTGTTTGAGGTCTGGTCGCTACATAGAGTCCCATCCGGACACGAGACGAAGTCTTCAATCTTGTATCTTCATAGTCTAATAGTCCGGCCGATGGAGATAGTCCGGCTGTCTGGAGACCCCCTAATCCAGGACTCCCACACCTACCAAAGATGGCAATACCTAGATCTATTCTTGCTTGTTATGCTTAGCTAAGGGCGTTAAACGATAGCGCTTGTTGGGAGGCAACCCAATTTTATTTTTATTCCTTGCTTTTTGCCCCTGTTTAGTAATAAATAATTTATTTAGCCTCTGTTTTGGTTGTGTTTTTTGTGTTTAATTAGTGTTTGTGCCATGTAGAACCGTTGGGAAGACTTGGGGAAAGTCTTGTTGAACTTGCTGTGAAAAACAGAAACTTTAGCGCTCATGAGAACTGCTGTAATTTTTATTTGGAGAGTCTATTTAGTTAATTATTTTTGCAGATGATTAATAGATAAATTCCTCACGTCCAGCAATTTATTTTAGAATTTTTGGGGTTCCAGATCTTGCGCTAGCTACAGATTACTACAGACTGTTCTGTTTTTGACAGATTTTGTTTTTCGTGTGTTGTTTGCTTATTTTGATGAATCTATGGCCAGTAAAATAGTTTATAAACCATAGAGAAGTTGGAATATAGTAGGTTTAACACCCGTATAAATAAATAATGAGTTCATTACAGTACCTTGAAGTGGTCTTTTGTTTTCTTTCGCTAACGGAGCTCACGAGTTTTCTACTTTAAGTTTTGTGTTGTGAAGTTTTCAAGTATTGGGTAAAGATTTTATGGATTATGGAACAAGGAGTGGCAAGAGCCTAAGCTTGGGGATGCCCAAGTAACCCCTAAGATAATCTAAGGACACCTAAAAGCCAAAGCTTGGGGATGCCCCGGAAGGCATCCCTTCTTTCGTCTACTTCTATCGGTAACTTTACTTGGAGCTATATTTTTATTCACCACATGATATGTGTTTTGCTTGGAGCGTCTTTTATGATTTGAGTCTTTGCTTGTTAGTATACCACAATCATCCTTGCTGTACAAACCTTTTTAGAGAGCCATACATAATCCTCTATGTGCTTCACTTATATCTTTTGAGCTCTATAGTTTTACTCTAGTGCTTCACTTATATCTTTTGAGTTCTATAATTTTGCTCTAGTGCTTCACTTATATCTTTTAGAGCACGGTGGTGGATTTGTTTTATTGAAACTATTGATCTCTCATGCTTCACTTAGATTATTTTGAGAGTCTTAATAGCATGGTAATTTGCTTAATAATAATATGCTTGGTATTCAAGATTTGCAAAACTTTCTTTTGAGTGTGTTGAATACTAAGAAAAAAATTGATGCTTGATAATTGTTTTGAGATATGAGGATGGTGATATTAGAGTCATGCTAGTTGAGTAGTTGTGAATTTGAGAAATGCTTGTGTTAAAGTTTGTGATTCCCGTAGCATGCACGTATGGTGAACCGTTATGTGATGAAGTCGGAGCATGATTTATTTATTGATTGTCTTCCTTATGAGTGGCGGTTGGGGACGAGCGATGGTCTTTTCCTACCAATCTATCCCCCTAGGAGCATGTGCGTAATACTTTGCTTTGATAACTTCTAGATTTTTGCAATAAGTATATGAGTTTTTTATGACTAATGTTGAGTCCATGGATTATACGCACTTTCCTTCCTTCCACCATTTCTAGCCTCTCTAATACCACACACTTTTCGCCGGTATCATACACCCACCAAATACCTTCCACAAAGCAGCCACCATACCTACCTATCATGGCATTTCCATAGCCATTCCAAGATATATTGCCATGCAACTTTCCACCATTCCGTTCATTATGACACACTCCATCATTGTCATATTGCTAGCATGATCATGTAGTTGACATCGTATTTGTGGCAAAGCCACCGTTCATAATTCTTTCATACATGTCACTCTTGATTCATTGCATATCCCGATACACCACCGGAGGCATTCATATAGAGTCATATTTTGTTCTAAGTATTGAGTTGTAATTGTTGAGTTGTAAGCAAAATAAAAAGTGTGATGATCATCATTTTTAGAGCATTGTCCCAAGTGAGGAAAGGATGATGGAGACTATGATTCCCCCACAAGTCGGGATGAGACTCCGGACGAAAAAAAGAGGCCATAAAAAAAGAGAAGGCCCAAACAAAAAAGAGAGAAAAAGAGAGAAGGGACAATGTTACTATCCTTTTGCCACACTTGTGCTTCAAAGTAGCACCATGATCTTCATTGTAGAGAGTCTCTCATTCTGTCACTTTCATATACTAGTGGGAATTTTTCATTATAGAAGTTGGCTTGTATATTCCAATGATGGGCTTCCTCAAAATGCCCTAGGTCTTCGTGAGCAAGCGAGTTGGATGCACACCCACTTAGTTTCTTTTGTTGAGCTTTCATATACTTATAGCTCTAGTGCATCCGCCGGAGGGGGCATCGATCACGGAGGGCTTCTACATCATCATCCAAGCCTCTCCGATGAAGTGTGAGTAGTTTACTTCAGACCTACGGGTCCATAGTTAGTAGCTAGATGGCTTCTTCTCTCTTTTTGGATCTCAATACAATGTTCTCCCCCTCTCTCGTGGAGATCTATTCGATGTAATCTTGTTTTTGCGGTGTGTTTGTTGAGACCGATGAATTGTGGGTTTATGATCAAGTCTATCTATGAATAATATTTGAATCTTCTCTGAATTATTTTATGTATGATTGGTTATCTTTACAAGTCTCTTCGAATTATCAGTTTGGTTTGGCCTACTAGATTGGTTGTTCTTGCCATGGGAGAAGTGCTTAGCTTTGGGTTCGATCTTGCGGTGTCCTTTCCCAGTGACAGAAGGGGCAGCAAGGCACGTATTGTATCGTTGCCATCGAGGATAACAAGATGTTTTTTTATCATATTGCATGAAACTATCCCTCTACATCATGTCATATTGCTTAAGGTGTTACTCTGTTTTTAACTTAATACTCTAGATGCATGCTGGATAGCGGTCGATGAGTGGAGTAATAGTAGTAGATGCAGGCAGGAGTCGGTCTACTTGTCTCGGACATGATGCCTATATACATGATCATACCTAGATATTCTCATAACTATGCTCAATTCTGTCAATTGCTCAACAGTAATTTGTTCACCCACCGTAGAATACTTATGCTCTTGAGAGAAGCCACTAGTGAAACCTATGGCCCCCGGGTCTCTTTCTCATCATATCAATCTCCATCACTTTATTATTGCTTTGCTTTTACTTTTTACTTTTCATCTCTATACCAAAAATACCAAAAATATTATTTATCATCTCTATCAGATCTCACTTTCGTAAGTGACCGTGAAGGGATTGACAACCCCTAAGCGCATTGGTTGCGTTGAGCTATTGTTTTTGTGTAGGTACGAGGGACTTGTGCATGGCCTCCTACTAGATTGATACCTTGGTTCTCAAAAACTGAGGGAAATACTTACTCTACTTTGCTGCATCATCCTCTCCTCTTCGGGGAAATCCAACGCAGTGCTCAAGAGGTATCAGCCCGTATCTTGTGGTAAAAGCTGTCTTAGGTATATCCTGTTCTCGGATCTTCAATTGGTGGTATCCTGATTGAAGATCGATCTTGGAGAATACTTTAGCTCCTTGCAACTGGTCAAACAGATCATTGATCATCGGTAGTGGTTACTTGTTCTTGATAGTCACTTCATTCAATGCCCAATAATCAACAACCATTCTCAAAGATCCATCCTTCTTCTCAACTAAGAGCACTGGGGCTCCCCACGGTGATGAACTTGGTCGGATGTAACCTTTCTCCAATAAATCCCTAATTTGCTTCTTAATTTCCTCCAGATCATTTGCGGGCATCCAATACGGTCTCTTTGTTATTGGTCCGGTGCCTGGCAACAACTCTATCAAAAAATCAATGTCTCGATCTAGCGGCATGCCTGATAGTTCCTCTGGAAATACATCCGGGTAATCCTTCACAACCGACACTTCTTCCTGAACAACTCCTGTCGTGGAAATAACACATCAGATGTCCTAGAGAGAGGACTTAGTCGTGGAGCCATCGCTTGAGTTTAGCTTAAAGGGGTTAATCAGCACAAAGGACACGAGGAGTTTATACTGGTTCGGCCCCTTACGGTGAAGGTAAAAGCCTAATCCAGTTGTATGTGGAATTGCTAGGGTTTTGATGAGCGGGGAGCGAATACGCTTGACCGGCTCTCGAATCTGTTGTTTCTTGTCCTAAGCCACCACCGAGTCGTCCCCTTATATACACGGGTTGACGCCCTGCGGCTTACAGAGTCCCGGCCGGCTCATACAACGTGTTCGACTCGGTGACGTATCTTACATGCCTTACTTTACAAGTTTTACATACATGGTGGTTTATGCTTATGGGCCTTAAGCCGCCTTCGGGTCTGGGCCTGCTACTAAGCCTATCTATGAACCGTCGTGCGACCTTGGGCTTTATAATCGATAACTCTTCAGGGGGATGACCCGGCCCCTCCCGGATGGGTCATACCTAATAGTTATATCCCCAACATTAGGCCCCAGTTTGATTTGAACTTGTTCATGTCAATCTTCAAGACTTTGAAAAAATCCTTCCTCCTTTTGTCTATGAAAACTTGATAACCCGCCATGACGTTACTTCCCAATATTTCCAGAAATTGCAATGACGTCATCTTCAAAGGATCTTCCCCTTATTGTCTTTTCGAAAATCGAGGCGTCCATCTAGCTGGATAACTTTCATTTGCCCTCCGTTTTTTCATGCCTGCCTGTTCGCCCGTCTCCTTATAAATAGGTATGGCCGGTCTTCCTCATTCTCCCCCTTTCCAGCATCTTCTTCCTCTCACAACCCCTCTACCACTTGAACTCCGCCGCCGTCGCAGAGCACCTTATCTTCCTCAAGCTCGGCCGCTGCATCAGCCTGAATTGGTCCAGAGAACGGTGGCGACCGTCCGCGGTAGATCTATAACTGTAAGTGTTGGCATTTCCATACCTTAGATCCATACTAGGGTTCGCGAGCTCCTCTGTGTTCTTCATATTATGCCGTAGTTCGTCACAGTTCATCTTCCATGTTGTGCTGTGAGCTTCTTGATCTGAAAATGGCGTAAAACCAATGCGGTAGTTGTTTTTCTTCCACTTTCAATACCTGTAGATCCCCTTTCCTTGGAAGAAAACTCTTGCGCTAGCTTATGAATTCATCTGTACTAATTTTTAGGTCTAGATTTATTTTCCTTTTCTGAACGGCCGTTGGTCCAAAATAATATCTGCCGTCTGTGAAACTTGTTTGCTTTAGTACTTAACCAATTTTTATCGCTGGCAATTTTGAATCTCCTTAATCATGGCGGCTTACCATGCCGCCTTTTTGTTTTCTTCATATACCATTAGCCCTTAGTTAAGCCGCCATTACGCATCTGTATTGCAATCATTAACCTGTAATTCCACCAATTAATTTGAACCGGCAAATTACTTCCTTTTTAGCTTGTCCTTTCGCCATGCCGCCAAAGATAATGACAGTTTGCAACTAGGTCCCTTCCACATTCACTGATGACACTCTGAAGGATTTTGTCACCATTGGGTATTTACCAGAGAAAATCATTATGTCCTATCGCGCCCCCGACCCGGCCAAAGAAAGGCCTCAGCCCAAGGGTGGTGAAGTCATCTTCTTTACTGACCATATGAACCGGGGCTTTTCATCGCCCGGCTCAAAGTTCTTCAGAGATATTCTACACTTTTTCAAGCTTCAGCCACAAGATCTGGGACCCAATTCCATATCAAACATCTGTAATTTCCAAGTTTTCTGCGAGGTTTATCTTCAAGAAGCACCTACTGTTGAACTCTTCCGAGAGTACTTTTACTTGAACCGCCAGAATGAGTATACCAACGGCCCCAGTTTAGAACTTGGTGGGATTTCAATTCAGCACAGATGGGATGATGTTTTTCCTCTAGTAGTCTTGCCAAGCCATCCGAAGGACTAGAATCAAACCTGGTTCTATTGCCAAGCTACGTCACCGGTTGATGAAAAACCAATGCCGGGTTATCGTGTTGAGCGTCTTGACGCTAAATATTCGCTCCCTAACAAACTCTCTGCCACTAAGCGCAAGAAACTTCAACCAACCATCAAAAGGGTTCAAGCTTTACCAGGGAACGACTTAACAGGAGTTGACTTGATCCGCTGTTGGATTGCATGGCGGATCATCCCTCTAAGCCGTCGATCTGATTTGATGTGCAACTACACCAGAGGAACGGACGATCCATTACATCATAGCTCCGTTCGTCTGACTGAAGAAGCTATTGTTGAGATGTCAACCACTCTTGTCAACAGCAAATATGAAGACTGCAGCAAAGTAGGATTGAATCCTTTCAGCAAACTTAACCCGGCACCAGAGGTAAATCCCCTTGACTCCTTTTTTCTTCAGTAGTTAAGTACTTGCATGATTTTCAACCTGTTATTTACCTACAGGCCAAATCTGACTTTTGGAAAGCCAAATATGATCATGAGGCTGCCAAAAAAGCTAGAGCCGCCGCAATAGCCGCCAAGAAGACAACCAGAAAATCCAAAAAGAAACCAACTGCTTTTGATCTCCTCAAGCTGGATAACGCCTCTGAGTCGGAGGTAGCCCTTGACTCTCTTGGCCTACTTTTTAACAACCTTATTGACACTTACTATTACCAGGATGACACGGGGGCTAGCCAGGCAGTAGAAGAAGAGGTAATTATTTCCTCTGATTCAGAACCTTTGCCAAGGCAGAAACCTCGACAGGTAACCCGGAAAGTAAGGTTTTCACGCCCCTTGGCTTATTTAGATCCTCATTTTCTTTTCAAAAAACAGCAACATGAGAGCCGCTGTCAGACCCAGACTAGTGACGACAATGAGCTGCCCTCCGGCTTACCGAAAACTCCTCGGAAACGCCAGAATGAGGTTCCTTTAATTTTTGACTTTTGCCTTTATCAAAGGGTCTATTTCCTTGCTCTTTTAACTGTGATTTTACTTTTGCAGGAGGTCTCTCATTCTTCTGGTGACTCTTCACAAACCCAACTTCCGGCGTTCAAGACTGCCCCTGGGTAAAGATAGTTATCCTTCTTCTGCATCTTTATGTCTGTATCATTATACTAACTCAACAAATTCTTCTTAGTGGTCAAGCAAAGCCCAAGAAGGCCAGGGTGGCTAAGCCGACTGAAGACCCGAAAGCCGCTGAACCGGCACTGTCGACTCCTTCCCCGGGACAACCCGAAGCACTAGAAGACCCTGCTGTCAATGTTCAATCAGATCCTCCTGAGCCATCTGTTGACGAAACCATTCTTAATCCATCTACTGTTGAACCGTCAAGCTCAGCTAACCCGCCGGAGACTTATGACAATGATGTTTTAATCACTGGTAGTAGATTCGTTAAGCCGGGCAATCAAACTGTGCTGGCAAGACACTCCGCCAAGCAAGAGGCTTTGGAGGAGCAAAAAGTGCAGTTTGACATCTCTCACTATGGTCACCTGAGTATTAGTGATGTGCTATCTGGCTACCTTAGTCACGTGCATTCCAGCCGTGACTCTAAAATTGAGATGGTCAAACAGCCGCAACTAAAATATGAGGTATGCTCTCCGGCTTTCATTAGTTTATATGCTCTGCTAGCCCCCAAGTCTCCTGATTATGATAAACTTGAATGATCTGTAGACTTGTGATATAGGTTGATGTTCTGACCTAGATTTTTCCCAAGTCCGGTTTAAAATGTTTAACCGGATTTATCTGATTAGCATAATTTCACACCTGTAGTCCCCAAGGGCCGGCTTAATTCATCATGAATGAGCCGATACTTAACTTCATAACTTTCATGAACCAGTCAAAACTAATATTGTTATCTGGCTCAAGAGGGAAAACTTTCAGAATACCATGCATTAGCCCCCAAGTGCCAAGCATTGTTACCTGTAAAACACTTGGGACTTTTTTTAGAAGAGTCATTTCTGCATTTAAGAATTTCTTTGGCAGACATTAGCCCCCAAGTGCCGAGTGGTGTTGCTTTGCAAAGTGCTTGGGACATTAATCATTATGACCTCTATTGGAATAAACTTTGACACATCTGTGTGTGTCTGCAGACCGCCATAACTGACTTCGATTCTCAACTGGCTGATGTGAAAACCCGGCTGGCGGCTCAAGAAACTGAGGCGAAGAAGACTGAATCCAAACTCCAGTTGAGCATATCTGAAGCAGAGAAACTGAAGACCAGTTTTAATGCAGAGAAAATATCTTGGGCCGACGAAAAGACTTCACTGACAGAGCGTGCTGAAATGGCCGAGGCGACTCTCACGGAAGTTATCGCTGAACTCACCAGTTTAAAGAACCGTGTGTCTCGGATGGTCTCTGCAATCTTTGGTGAGTCACTGTATTATTTACTTAAATTATATTTTTGTCACCATAATGTGAGCCGTCTGCTTAACCTTTTGGAAATACCTTATAGGTCCACGGAGCAGCAATCTGAGTCAAAACAGCTTGATAAAGCTCAAGGCGGTTTACACCCTTGTGAAGCAACTGTATACTGGATCTCATCAGGCTCTTGCCATTATTTCCCCAGCTAACCAAGGACCAAACCTATTGAGTGATGTCTTGAAGAAACTATCCATCTTACCCGCCAGGTTTCAAGAAGTCAAGCGTTCCTGTGCGAGAGCCAGAGCCCTAACTGCTCTAAGCCGCTCCAAAGCCTGGTACCGGAGCTAGACCCGACGGATGTAGCTAAGGGATACCCCAGATTTAAGGAAGATGGGACTCCTTTTGATCAAGAAGATTTTGCTGCTTGCGTGAAGGAAATTCGTCCTCATGCTACCATCCTTGGCGAAGAAACCAATGTTGATAAGTACCAGCCGGGTTTTGATTCTGGAAATAAGAAGATGGCGACTCCCAGTTATAAAGTGATGGATTTAATTCCGCCAATTCGGGAGCACACCTTCACCCCTGAGACTAACTCGGCTAGTTTAATTGATGAGGAAGCTGAATTTGTCGCCCTTCAAGGCTTTGATTGGTCAAAACCCAATTTTCAAGCTGGGGATGAACCAGCAAGGGATGATGTAGAAACGTCGAATCAGTCAAGCCAAGATGCATGATCGGGCTCCGGTTTATCATAAACAATTTATCCTTCCCTGGGCTTGATATGCCTTGTAATAGGCTAATACTTAAACTCCTTGTTCTGTTATGTCATCATGCATATTTGTGCTTCTCACCTATCTGATGACATGAATGTATGCAATTTAGCCCTTGTGGGTACTTTCGAATTTGCTCCTGCATATAACATAAAAAATGTGTCCTGGCGGTTTACCGCTGGACGGGTCATAATGCCCAAAGACAAACCTTATCATGAATTTTAACCCAATCTGGTTATAATATATATACCTGGAAAATATTTCATACCTGTGATATTTGATCACATGGTTGATTTCATCAAACCAGTGTAGTAAGGGCCATAACCCAAGACTTTGGATACTGGTAGTTATCATACTTTGCTGGTTTATGAACGAATACCGGGCCGGGTTAATAAACACCGGATATTGACTTTGAGTCTTTACTGGTGACTTGTAGTCGAAAAAATCAGGCCGGGTCAATAAACACCAGATTTTAACTCATACTGGCGACTTATGGTCAAAACCAGACCAGGTCAATAAACTCCGGATATTGTCATATATGACTCAGAAGGTATTATAATCCTTAATGGCTCTCAACCAGGTATTACCAAGAGAAAAAATTTCAAAAAGATATTCAAATAAAAAACAACAGAAAAAAATCCAAGGCTTTCATAGGCCGCCAAGCCAAAATATCTTCTTCAATGAAACTAGCATTGGCCACTAGAAGGTACGCACTTTTCGTGAGCCGGCACTCACAATACCCAATCAACATTTTAACCCGGACAAGTTCAGTTCTTATTGAAAGACAGACTTGTCAGGAGTACATGGGGTCAGAGTCGCTATCGGGCATCACATGCCGATTTATCCAAGTTCCAAGGAAGGCTGCTTTACAGCCTGAGCTTCTCCTTGCTATCCGTAAAACCGTGCTCTCTCGTGATACCCATCGTTTTAACCTTAACAAGTTCAAATATGACTGTTAAGAGTTCGATGGGTCAACCAAGATTACCTGATGGAGAAGCAGCTGGCATACAGGCAGGATAACCCGGGTTTTTAGGTGAATACACCTGGCTTCCAAGCCTGGATTTTATAGCCTATCACAAGGTTATGAACTCATTGTTCTTTAGAACAAGAAAGCCCCCTGGTGATATTGTGAGCTGTGCTCAAGGGGTACCCATGTTTGAGCTGCGCTTTTGCCACATACCCACTTTGGTCCCAAATTTTCCTTCATGTATGTATACAACTTATAAACCGGACCATAGGGTCATTGGAACTGTGTTGTATAAAGCAAAAGCCCCCAAGTCATGGAAGACTCATTAATCAGAGATGAAAAAACGACACAGGCCCTGCTTGAGTGTATATACTATTATCCAATATAATAAAGCTGGCATCCCTGCTCATAGTATATGTCACCTTCTTGAAAAGCTCTGGTTTTAACCCGGCGGCTGTGATAACGGTGTAAGTCTTGCTGATAAATCGCCGAACAAGCTGCTGCTATATCACGCTCCTCATCCAACAGATCCAGCGCATCTTGACGTGCTTTTTCATTGTCAGTTTCAACATAAGCCGCCACACGAGGCGAGTCATGACGGATGTCACTAGGAAGAACTGCCTCTGCTCCATAAACCATGAAAAAAGGTGTGTAGCCCATAGATCTGTTTGGGGTGGTGTTGATGCTCCATAACATGGAAGGACACTCCTCTACCCAACAACCCGGCATCCTCTGCAAGGGGACCATAAGCCGGGGCTTGATACCCTTCAAGATCTCCTGATTTGCTCTCTCAGCTTGACCATTAGATTGAGGGTGAGCCATTGATGAAACGCCGAGCTGGATATGCTCTCGCTGACAAAATTCCTCCATAGCACCTTTAGAAAGATTAGTGCCATTATCTGTTATAATGCTGTGTGGAAAGCCAAAATGGAAAATCACCTTCTTCATGAATTGAACCGCCGTCGCTGTGTCACACTTATTAACTGGCTCCGCCTCTACCCATTTAGTGAACTTGTCAACCGCCACCAATAGGTGCATCTTCTTATCCTTGGATCTTTTAAAAGGTCCAACCATATCAAGCCCACAGACTACAAACGACCAAGTAATTGGAATCATCCTCAATTCTTGAGTCGACACATGAGCTCGTCTTGCAAATTTTTGACATCCATCACACCTACTGACAAGGTCCTCCGCATAGGCATGAGCTGTTAACCAATAGAACCCATGACGGAAATCTTTAGCCACAAGGGATTTTGAACCGGCATGATGACCACAATCTTATTCATGGATCTCTCGTAAGATCTCACAGCCTTCTTCTGGAGAAACACAACGTTGAAACACCCCTGTAACACTGCGGTGATGTAACTCTCCATTAACAATTGTCATTGATTTAGACCGCCGAGCTATCTGCCTGGCTAAAGTTTCATCCTCAGGTAACTCACCTCGGGTCATGTAAGCCAAATAAGGAACTGTCCAATCCGGGATCACGTGCAGAGCCACCACCAACTGAGCTTCCAGGTCAGGAATAGCTAAATCCTCCTCCATAGGTAACTTGACCGACAGGTTATGCAAGACGTCAAGAAATACATTAGGCGGCACCGGTTTACGTTGAGAACCCAACCAGCTTAAGGCATCACCGCTTCATTTTTCCTTCGATCAATGTGATCCACTTGATAACCCTTAAAGTGACCAGCGATGATATCCACCTCTCGTCGATAAGTCGCCATGAGTGGATCCTTAGAATCCCAAGTACCAGATACTTGTTGAGCTACCAAGTCTGAATCAGCAAAGCATTTAACCTGACTTAAATTCATTTCCCTAGCCATCCGAAGGCCATGAAGCAAAGCTTCATACTCAGCTGCATTGTTAGTACAAGGAAACATCAAACGGAGAACATAACAAAATTTATCACCTCGAGGGGAAGCTAGAATAACTCCAGTCCCCGAGCCCTCCAATTGCCTGGACCCATCAAAGTGAATCATCCAATATGTGTTATCCGGCTTTTCCTTGGGCATCTGCAGCTCTGTCCAATCATTGATGAAATCCACCAACGCCTGAGATTTTATAGCCGTGCGAGGCACATACTTCAACCCATGAGGTCCAAGCTCAATAGCCCATTTGGCAACCCAGCCAGTTGCTTCTCTGTTTTGGATGATGTCTCCCAAAGGAGTAGAACTGACCACAGTGATGGATGACCCAAAAAATAATGCTTAAGCTTCTGGCTTGCCAAGAACACCCCATATACGAGCTTCTGCCAGTGTGGATATCTCTGTTTGGACTCAATAAGAACCTCACTGATATAATAAACCAGCCTTTGAACCGGATGCTCCTTGCCTGCCTCCTTTCGCTCCACTCACTACAAAAAAATACACTTCCATGATGATATGTGTTTGTCACAGTAGGTCGCTTTTTTTTGTCATGAATGTACATCCATGACAAATTTATGACAGAATCAAGATAGTCATACCTGTGATGTCGTAGAAGTGTTCCATGACATTACCAAAATTATCATCACGGAAGTGTCCACTTCCATGACGATAAATCGCGCGTCACAGAAGTGCTTTCGCCAAGGGTGACCGATACGTGGAATCCATCGTAACGGAACGCCGTTAAGCTATCGGGTCGGGTTTTGGATCCGATAACCCATTAACAGCCCCGACCAATGGGAAATTTCCATGTGTAAAATTCTTATTGGCCGGACGAAACACGTGTCAGCTCGTCAGTGGGTCAGATAGGTGCCTATGATACGTCGACACGTGGCACGGCCCAACGGAGGCCCATTCCTATGAAAAGGCCGGCCCGTTTGACTTGGTCAAAAGGTGGCGGGCCGGCCCATGGAAAGCGTGTTAACGACCTGTTCGCATATAGCCCATTTACAACCCGCTAACCCAAGGCCCGTTACGCCCTATCCGAATTAGGCCCAGTAGTGTCATCTAGGCCATCCAATATGATTCCAGCCCGTTTTCACTTCTGGCGCATGTATGGCCCATGACATCTTTCGACCCATATGAGGCCCTATGTAACTCTTGGCCTATTAACGGCCCGTGGTGAAACTGGCCCGTAATGAACAGTGTATCACTTTACACCCATTAATGGCCCGTGGTGAAACTTGCCCATAATGAACAGTGTATCACTTTATACCCATTAATGTCCCGTTATTCCGTTGGGCCGTTTCCAGCCCATGTTATCTTTCGGCCTTCTCAGAGCCCATTTATTCTTGGGCTCATTTCCAGCATTCATTTACTTACGGCCCGTTACTGTCATTTTCTGCTTGTGGGCCAAATTCAGCCCATGGTTACAGTCGGCCCGTTTGTGGTCCGTTAATACATTGGGCCGTTTTCATAGCGTCATCAAATACGGCCTATTAACGATGGCCCGTTACGGTCGGCCCATGAACGGACGATTCCAACTCTAGCCCGTTTACGGCCATAATGCGGCCTGTTATTGGCCCATGTTTGGCCAATCGATCATACAACCCGTATAAGGCCCATTGATGATACGGCCCGTAGAAGGCCCAATTTTTCTATGGCCCGTAGAAGGCCTACTGTTTCTACGGCCGGTAGAAGGCCCACTGTTTCTACGGCCCGTAGGAGGCCCAGTGTCACTACAGTAAATATTAGCCCATGGTTATTGTGGCCTAGTTTTAAAAATAGGTTATTGCAGCCACTAGTTAACCATAGATAAAAACTGCAATGACTACCAGCAAACAAATAAACAAGACAACAAGGAAATAAATAAGCAAGCAACTAACGCTAGGCTATCACGGCTATTACACATATTACATCCACTGGGCATCAAAGTTCGCCACCAGTGCAAATATAGGGAACAAAGCAGCATATCATATACACTGGCCGTCAAAATTGACCACCAGTGCAAATAAACGCGGCAGCAAAACAAGAGCATAACTGAAACAACTTCAGAAGAGCTCAAGAAACGTTATCCTGGGTATCCACCATGCTGGAAATAAGCTTAGCAAGCTGATTAGCTTTGTCCTGTTTGGTGCTAAAATCCTCCAACGCTTGCTGTTGCACCAGAAAGTATGCATCTGAATGCTCCAGGGACTTCCGCAGTCCTTCCCCTTCTTGTCGCAGCACAACTGATCGATGTCTTTCAGCTTGTAGTTGAGACTCAAGAAACCGAGCTGATTCAGACAGTGAGTTTGAATAGCTTGTGCAAGCGGTAGTGGCCAGTAACTCCAACACTAAACCAAGACAAGATGTGTCACTATCCTGAACCTTATCTGCATTACTTCCTTTACCGTTGCTTAATAAGGCACTCTTCCCCAATATTCCGTCAGCATTCTAAAAGAAGAAACAAGCAGACACATAACAAGTTTAGCATGTACTAGTATATGAAACTCATTTCGGTGAACCAGTTCATTAGTAAGGTGGACAGGATTAAACTACCAAGTCTTCTATTACCAAGTACTAGTACATAATAAAAGCATCAAACAAACATATATCTATGTCCTATGGTAACAATGGAATCTTAAATTAGAACAGTTGTTCTTCAGGTTTAGGCACTTGTTCTACATGAACAGAGTACAGTAAGACGCAAGAATATAATACTTAAAAATAGAAAATGAGCTCATAGACCTTACCACATTCTTGGTTCGGGACCAGTACAGAACAAGGCGTTCCCAGTCATCGTCCAGTAAATGTGTCTCAGGAGAACGTAAGGGAATTTGATGAGTTTCTTTGCCGGTGAAGTATGTTTTCTTCAGGTAATTCCAATACTGCCACCAAGCATTCTTGAAGATAGCAGAGGTATTAGCACAGGTTACCTCATCCTGAGTTTCCAAATCGGTCCTTCTCTATAGAGAAAAATGGGAAAATTTGCTGTATTATAACCATCATGGAGGTAGGATGTATGGGACGAAGCAAAGTAATTGCCATGAATAACATTACTTACACATAACTCCTGGACAAACACCTGCAACTGGCATTTTCCTTCATCTTCAGTATAATATTTCCAAGATGGGAAGATACACACATACGATTTAACAACATCAAATGCGATAGATGCTAAACTACGACTAGCTGGTTGTGCATCCTCCACAGGAATAAGCGTACTAACTGGTGGAGTTGGGGTTCGCTGTGATAGTACTGGCCCTTTGGGCACTGGAGCTGCCTTACTAACTGCTCTTGTTTGGGAGCTATGTGGTGGAGATGGTGCTGTGTCAATAGGAACTGGGTTACTATCGGCTGAGGTTGGGGTTAGATTGGGTGAAGCTGGTTCTCTGTCCATCGTAGTAGGGGTACAATCTGCGAGAATTTGGGTTATGTGTGGTAGGGCTGGTTCTTATGCATGTACAACTGGGGTGCTATCTCCACCAAGAGGTAGCACTGTTTTATTTGAAGACCGTGTTTTTAGTCCGCTAGATACTGGCATCACCCGCTCCAATTCAAATGGCTGATAAATAGGAAACATAGTTGAATGTACATACATTGTATGAGAGACAAATGCAATAGATAGTGTGGAAAAAAGAGGGCATGAAATAGTTGACATGTATATTGTTTAACTAAAACGGATAGCATGACATAATTTCACATATATGATGTCTATCTAAACTGGATAGCATAGCATAACATAATTCTAAAATATGATGAATAATTAAACAGGATCGCATTACATAATTCACCTACATGTTATCTAAGTAATCAGGATTGCATCATTTAATTCACATATGTGATTCATATGCTAAACGGAGGGCATTCGATATGATGTCTGAACTAAGAACATGGTGTTGAATATTGTGTATATGATGTCTAAACTATGCAATGCAAGACACCGTATGCATGATATGAGCAGTATAACCGTGCCTAGTTAGAGCATACACCTCAGTGGGGGAATAAGACTGGTCATCTGTCTCTGAATCCATCTCTGAGGAGCTATCGGGACCCAACAAGAGATCTGCTTCGACAGGTAGCACTGTCTGCTCTGAAGGCCTTGTTTTCAATCCAGATTTTTCCATCTCCCACCCAAATGGCTGATTCACAGGAAGAGTAGTTTAATGTACAAACATTGTTGACAAATGGAAATGTAATGAAGAAAAGGATGGGCAATATATCATTCAAATATATGATGCCTGGTTAAACAGGATGGCATTGCACATTTCACATATATTATGGCTAGCTAAAAGACATGAGACTGCATAATTCCCATATATGATATAGAAACTAAACATGTGGCATTACAGAACATGTCTAAACTAAGCAGATGACATATATGATGTCAAAAGTAGGCACTGCAAGGCAACATATGCATGATATGACTAACATCATCATGCCAAGGTAGAGCAAACACCTTGGGGGTAAATAGGAGTGGTCAGCGGCGTCTGAATCCGCCTCAGAACAGATATCTTCCTCTAGATTACAATCTGGAGAGGGGTGGGGAGGGTTTGCCATTGAACCCACCATGAAGCGATGTCTGCATGACATTGTATTGCCGCGCAAAACTCTTCTCTTTTTCTCTACATGTTCAGCATGACTGTGTACAATATCTGACATGCATATGAAAAAAATATGGTGAGATTATGTAAGGAGAGCATGCAGAAATTTAGAGTGATGGTAACAACCAGTGGATTGATGTTTTTCCATTGAACCAAAATAGCCCTAATGGATCGACGTGAATGTATAGTAATAAGTGATGCAACAAGTGTACAACCTCTTCGCCGTAGCCGTGTCGACCTCAACATCATTGGGTTGGTCGCTCAAGCAGTTGAGGCAGAGATGGCTGTCGGAGGTGTGGAGGAAGATCTGAGGAACCTGTAGACGGCGTCCAGGGAACTGCTTTGTTGTGACAGATCGTTCTGTCGTTGGAGCAGCTCCGGTGAGCCGTAAGACATCAAGGCTGAAGCAGCACAAGACAGACATCGTCATTCTAAAGTGGGATTCTAATAGCATCTCCAATAGATGATGTAAAATGGATGTAAAATTAACATCACCAAAAACCACCTGACTACAACAGATGAGGTAAAAACTGTTGACTCTGAACTTAACTGTCGAAACTGAAATTTACTGTGGAATCTGAATGCTACTGTCGAAACTGAACGCAATTGTAGCAAAGAGGCACTTGACATGTAGTTTAGGGAGGGCCTGTAGTTCATCTTCAACCTGCACCTCCCTGAGCCGCCAGCCACCACCGGCCGAACCGCCGGCCCAGCGCTGCCTCACCGCCCCGAAACAACTCGCCACCGCAGCCCCGGCCAGCCCTCTAGGCCCCCCGCCCCCACCCTGAACCCTAAGATAGATAGTGGGGTACCTCTCCGGCGAGCCCCCGTCCCCGCTGCGGGTGGTTCTTCCTTAACTCCGGCGAGCCCCCCAACCCCTGAAAATCGACTGACCCAAAAGTCGATTCTGTCGACTGAAGTGTGGCTTAATCGGAGCAGAGCAGCAGCACGAGCGAGGGGGAGAGCAGTAGTAGCAGCTAGGCGAGCGAGCGAGCGATCGAGTGAGAGCCGGAGCAGCAGCAGCAGATCCGGCTGGTATGGACGCCGCCGCTGAAGGGGCCTCGCACTGGGGGAGAGTCGTCGTGGAGATGTTGCCCGCGGCGCCGGCTTCAAGGTAGCCGCTCCATGGGGGTGCGGGATGGAGCACCGTCGGCGCCGGGAGGTCGAGTTAAGGAGAAGGTGCGATGCGATGAGTGTACAACCTCTTTGGTGGCGCCGAGTAGGCCTCCGCTTCGTCCGAGGAGTCGGTGAGGATGCTGCTGTTCTGGTGGAGCAGGTTAAGGCGGCGCTGTGGGGATGGAGCAGCCGTGATAGACGAGGCGATCGTCAGAGCAGCCCCTTGGAGGTGGAGGACGGGGCAGCTGAACCGGTGGGACGGCGAGATGGACGACGGATCCTCATCCGGGGAGGTGGACAAGGGACGTCGAGTTGTTGCACTGGACGACGTCGTCGGGGAAGAGGCTCCGGCTGGGCAGCGGTGACGTGGCAGACGGAGGAGGGTGGGGTTTCGCGGCTGGAGCGGAGAGGTTATGGCGGCCTGGGATTTCGAATGGCGAAAAGGGGGCGATGGGAGGGGGTGAAGCATGACTTAGGAACGCACTTGTCCAAAATGTAGGGTGTGTTACAAAAGTACCCCCCACCGATTTGAACTAGCGTCCCTTTCGGCTCAGGGTTAGAATGAGTATTTCACATGTTGGGATTTGGCAGCTGGAGGGAGTTTTCGCGTGCGTTGTAATTTCGGGATAGCAAGGCGCAGGTTGTGAAGGCGCCAGTTCTGGGAGCACGATATCTGAATTTTCGGGATATAACAAGACGCGGGTTGAATTTTAGGGACAAGCCTAACGTGTAGTAATATTGTACTTGTACGTACCAAATCAATTCACACTTCCCTCAACCAAAAAGAAAATGAAAAAAATAAAACTATTCACACCACACAAAGAGAGAGTCTTGCCCCGTTTTACTATACAAATGCTATTCAAAGCTACTCCATCCTTCCATCTATATAGGGCCTAATGCATTTTTCGATACTAACTTTGACCAAATATTAGAGCAATGATATATGACATGCAACTTACACAAAGCACACCGTTAAATTCGTCTATGAAAGGTTCTTTCAATGATATAATTTTCACATTGTGCATGTCATGTACTATTAATCTTCTCAATAGTCAAAGGCGGTCTTAAAAATCTCATTACACCCTGTATAGATGGAAGGAGGGAGTATGAATCCATGTTATGCCCGATTAAATTTTTTCGCTTGCTGTATAATGCATGTAACCTACTCATATCAACATTTTAGTGCATTCCAAATGTCTATACTACCGCTGCAATTCGAACTAAATTTGAATTCGTTTCTCTATTTCAATAAGAATCTACAATCATGATTGTTGCCAACTTCAACCATCATAGTTTCCTTGCTATCCGCCAGATATAAATCAGACGGCCTATAATGCAGGATGGCAGGCACACCATCATCAACAACTCCGTTTTTTATAAGAGTAGAGATAAAACATATTAAATGTAGTATACATGTTCATAACCACACCATGTGTATCACCATTATATATATTCACACATCCGTCGGTTTGAAACACTATGATAAATTCTTCAAATATCCGAATTCACTTTTTATAATGAAGTATATATGATCTCTATTCGTCTTTTACACCCACACAACCCTCTTATCTCTGTATCTAGCGCTAACTTTCTCTTGTGCATGCACACGCCCGCATCCCTCTCACCCTCCCTCAGCATTCTCTAGCTCCATCGTGCAAATTCGTCTTTTCACTTTAGGTCGTTCACCCACGGTGTGTGTAGGCCTCCCAGCTCCTTCTTTACGGCACACATCAATCGATATGCCTCTCTAGCCAGGTGTGCCTAGCACAAACACAAGCTTCCCCTCTTCTCTTGTCACCGTCCATGCCTCACTCCCACCACTCTTTTCACCGTTCTCATACTCGCACACTCCTCCCCCTCGATATAGTATGCCTCTCGTACCACCTCCTACATGCATCCCTCTCTCTATCCTTCTCCTCGTGCCTCATTTGCTTCTAACACACACATGCATGTATACCGATCGATCTCCCAACATATACCTAGATCGACTTTAACTACCCCCCATCGATCGACGTACCTCACAAGTTATGTCTCTCCTTTCTCTTACAAAGGGCGATTGATGTTCCTATGTAGTTATGTCTGCTTACCACAGCCACATCGTCCCCCCATCATTCTTGCATGCCTCCTGACCCGTCTCTCACACGCACGTGCACAGACAACAAGCACCCATCTCCTCTCTTATTGATATTGCGGGCGTGCCCTCCGTTTGTCTACCAAGCCTATCCCACCATTTGTTAGAAGCAACTCCACTACCACCCCCTCCAACACTCTAGCTCTGTCTCTCTCCCATCCTTATTCATCTCCTGCACATATGCATGGATGCCGATCGATCTCCCTTAATACATGAGGTAGGCCTCTCTCCTCCTCCACACATATACCAGCCATTGTACCTTTATAGTTAATTGGGCCTCCCTCTTTCCCCACCACACACCGATAGTCGAGCGCTGTGGGTAGGTATCCATGCCACAGAGACAAACTGCACATGTCCCATCTCACGTTCCAGTAGGCCAGCCACTCTATGTCTTTGACATGGGCACACACAAATTCGATGGCACTCTTTATCGATCGCGCACGCGCGCACACACACACACACACATCATCCCTCTCTTCGATTCTATGGACACCTCAAGCCAATGATACCTCCACTCTCTTCTCGTGGATCGCCCCCTCTATATATATATATGTTATATCCAGGACTCTATTTCACACACATTGCATATGTTAAATTTTTTGATTGACCCCGCCCCCACAAAAAAAACTCTCAAGAACCCACACACTATATCTCTCTAGGTTTGTATCTCTCTCACACAACCCCACGTAGGTGGTGTACGTATACAAGAAGAGAATAGGTGCACCGTGCACGTACTCACGCTTCATGCCCAGCCACACCTGCGCGGGTACACGGTGGTGCTCATTTCTCTGCAGAAGCTGAATTTGTTTTTAAAACATCAAGTGGCCAGAGACTCGAAAACTTATTTGCCCATTAGTGACTTGTCAGGGCGGTGGATTTTAGTTTGTACGATAATGCTGCATCCACCTAAAGTAACGAAAGTTCTTACATAAACTTCCTAGTAATTCCCTCTTCGTAGGTGCAACATTACTCCTAACATTTGTAATATCAGTTTGAAACTTGTAATATTGCCGTGTCCTATTCCTGCGTTTTCAAAATCCTGTGAATCAAACAGGTCCTGAGTTGGTGATGATGTTGTGCCTCCCATCTTTCACCAATAGCCGTCGGATCTAGATCTGACGCATACAAACCAAGCTTCTCCATTTTTGCAAAAAAGATGCCCGCACTTGTTCCCTATTTACAAACAACTCCTTGTCTCTCACAATCTAGGAGTAGAAGGCCATGGAAAAATCTGGCGCGATGGCCGCTGCCGGAGCCGTCCACCCCCAATCTTGGTGTTCCGTGCAATGCACGGGAATCTACGCACGGGAAATTATGTCGAACAGGGCTAGTTGTAAGCAGGCTAGCTCTACAGCCATGATGATAGTGAGTGCAGACGGTGAGGCTGACTATGGTATGCCGAACGCGGCGCCTATACTCAGGTGTCATCTTCGGCGCAGGGTCTTGTCACTTCACTGTGAGGAGCAGCACGTAATAATTTAACCAACGGGTAGTATAGTGCTTGTACTCCTATTACTACATTGGTAGTACTACTACTAGTACTAGTAGCACAACCATCTGGATTTAGGAGTACTACCACGTCCACCGGCAACGAGGAACGTCTCCAGGTAGTATTGCTTGAGGCCGCTAGGCTGAGGGGCCGCTTGGACAACAACTTCCTCTCCTTGTTCGACGAGGTCCTCGTCAGTTTCCTCGACAAGTTCACCATTGTTAAGAAGCTTGCAGACGACTTTGACGTAAGCCTCTAGCCGATGCGCCCAGGCTCTGCGATGCCCGCCACCCTCAACGGCCACTATGGTAACAACCTCTTCGACGCACTGGTGGACTTGCTACTGCCTGCCGTCGCGCTGGAGAATGTCCACCTCGAGGTCGCGCTCGCCATGCAGCACCTGGCACAACAAGACACCATCGACATAATCACCCACGTCTACGCGCAAATCGTCCACAAGGACTACTACATGCAAGAGGAGGACGATAGGACGCTGGCCTTCTTGGAGCGCAGGGCTGATGGCACTGTTCAGAAGCACGTTGAGCTCGCCGCCAACGCCGCTGCTCCTCACACGTCGGTTGGTGACCCGGCGCACTAGGGCGTGAGGATGTCGTTGAACGTTGATGGACCCGTATGTATTTTTATCTTTCCGTCAAATCCATGTAGTAGTATATGATACTACAGTAATTATCTTACCTTTCGCATCAACTTCATAATTTTCGTACATACTCCATGCATGAACCGCGCCAGAACCAAACTTCTCATTACTCTAGGAAAAATCGTTATTTTCTATCTATCAGTCGCGCCATGGAGCAGAACCAAATTTTACAAGTTACGAGTTCAAAAGGAAAAGCCTGCCATGTTCGCGTCACACCTCCACACGGTTGGTCTGGCACGCCACTCAAGCAGGAATGTGTGCGGTGTTGCATTTTCACTTACAAGTGGGACCGCAGTTGAGCAAACCGACTATTGGCAAACCCCCACCCCACCCACCGCGTGATGGCTGAGAAAACAGGAGGGAGAAGAGATGGCTGTAGCATGGACTCCAAGAAAATTGGTGTCAGATGGGACTCGTGTGGGTGGCGTGTGCCGTACTGCTAGACGTGAATGCTACTGAGTTATGGCCCATGCCACCCCACTATATCGAGCCTATAGAGGTATGTAGAACAAATTTCCTGCAGTCCGTGCTCAGCCCTCCTCTATCTCTCTTCTCAGCCAGCCAGCGGAGGCGCGGAGCCCATCGTCTGTTTGCTCACATGCGGCCCCACATGTCAGTGAAAACGCAAGAGGACCCACTGAACCTGCACATCTTTCACCTCGACGTGCTGGTGATGAAAAACAAATCCAATAAAGATCTTCGATGGCCGCTTTTGGAGTTACTCAAGAGTAGTAAGATTCTATTTACAGTTTGACCCAAGATGCACATCTCGTGGCTTCAACTACCACTCTATTTTCTTCCATGACACGACCTGGATGCTGGATGTCCCACGTGTCGGCAAAAGGAGGAAGAACCCGACCAAATCTTCGGTTCTGCTATCGGATGAGATTAGTGCACTTTTTGATACTCCTACATAGAGGCTAGACATGAGACTAGATGCGAGGAAACAACGTCTACTTCTTTACACTCGAAGAAGAAAGAAGCACACAAGATCGAGCCTCCGCAGATCAACAATGAATGCATCGAGAAGGCACTAATCCAACTTACAGGAGTAGTAAAATGTATTCTTGTGGTTCTTGTTTTCTTTGGTCTTGCTTTTCTAGTCAAAATTATCATTGGAGTTCGTGCAAAACAGAGGTCCATTTGGGGTCGTGCGTTGGAGTTGGCCTTACAAGTGGGACCGCAGTTAAGGAAACCGACTATCGGCAAACCCCCACCTCACCCGCCGCGCGATGGCTGAAGTTAGAGAAACGACGAGTTTGAAGAGATTGCTCTAGCACGGACTCCAAGAAATAATATGGTGTCAGATGGATGTCATGGTGGTGGCGTGTGGCGTACTCCTGGACGTGAATTCTTGTTCTGGCCCATGCCACCCTACTACTCCTACTACTTACTCCTAGTAGTATATAGTATACTAGTATCGAGGATTCGAGGTGCTGGTTATGTACAACGAACACATTAACATATGGCTACAGTAAAAAAACCCGCCCGACGTGTGAAGCATGTGAAGCTAGTACAAATTTAGAGAAGCGACTCGAAAGCCATTCATAAATTTAGTAAGTTTATCACAGGCATATATTTTATTACATACAACAGGTCATCAACCCACATCGACAACGAGGATACATTATAAATACTAAAGTTTTCACCACACAACAAATGACAAGCCATGAAATGAACTTCAACTCAACCATTCCGCGGCGTTGGAAACTCTTGCTTTGAACCACAAGTGATTCTCTGGGACGGGCCATCTGTTGTCGATCTGGAGACCAATGCGGGACCGATCATCCAGGCTGAAGCGGCCTACCATATCAGTACGAGGGTAGGGAACCACCCAAATGTCCGAGGTATAGACACAGTTGCTTCTCATAAATGTGTCAACAACAGTTGGATCGCCTTTCACCATCATCGGATAGTTTTGTCCAAGGAAGAGCGAGTTTTCTCCAAGACTATCAATTCTGTGCCATGGAGAAGGAGTTGGCGCTAGCACACTAGTATCCATCTCGAATACCATGCAACGGGTGTTGGAATAGGTCCGGAGAGTGCGACCATGGGAGACACCTGCTTCCTTAGTAGTAACAGCATCAGGGGGCTGTATACACACAAGAAGAGGTGATCCATCGGAATTAGTTGCCAGGCGCCACAGAGTATATCGGCGCTGCTCGTCCTCATGCTCGTGATCATCACCATCGTCATCTCCGCCTTGGTTATAAATTTTTTAAAGTATAGGTGGTGGGATGTTCACAGGACCTTGGAAACACAAGAAGAAGGTTAATTAGTAAAGGGAAACTTGCTAACCCGCATGCATGTGGATGAAACAATTATAATTACGGTGGAAGACAAATGTACCGAAACTACTAGGATGCCATGCAAAAACAGTGCCACGAGTGGTGGCAGCAAACACAAGGCCCTCGTATTGAATTGCATCACAGTACTCATCCATGTATAGAAACCGATTTTGAGCAATATCCATCGAGTCGAACCACGAGGGACGGCAACAAGCTTGTCGAAGATAGCAACAACTTGATAGTTGTTGTAATTCCAAGAGCGGTTGGGAACTCGACAAATTGCTATCTTCCATAGAAGACAATCACCATGATCATATTAGAACATGCGTACATTACCGGTGTGATCAACCTCTGGGCAGTGTGCTGAGATTTTTGGAAGTGGAAGCCGGTGACGAGTGTACACATTCACAAGTTCCCACTCGCTGTTGGACCCAATGTAAACAACCCAATCTCCATTTGCGCTCGCCCAAGCCTTGCCCTCGAGCGATGGCATCTTAACATCATACGTATCATTATCAAGCGGCATCAACTGGCACAAGGCGAGGCCTCCGTCGTGCAGGCGCTAGTCATCAGGGTCACGGCGAAGAACATAGGGGAGATCAAACTGCTCCTTGACTCTTGGGTTCTTTGTAATGATGTTATTAGTTGAGTCGAGAATGGGCTTGAACGAACCTTCCATGCTAGCCGAGGTGATGACGTCGCACTGATCGATGAGTTCCTCCACCACGTCATCTTTCAGATCGAGGCAAGAATAATGGGGTCGTTTCCGGCCTGTTCCCTCCATGGAGAAGACAATCGAACAATGGCAGAAGAAAGGGTGAAGGGTTGAAGGAAAATGGAGGAGGGAGAGGAAGAGCATGCGACAGCAGTTCCAAATCGAGAGGGAAAGGCAAAGAGTAGATGGATGGTTGCGAGTTTGCCACAGTTCACGAAGAGGCGCCCCGGCCTACACGTCCGTTCGGAAATACTCCTACTACTCGCCGTCGTCTCACTGTTATGTTGAAACGGGAACACATGTCAACGAAACATGGTGTGTAATTTCTCATGCAAAATGCGATCTGGCCGCATTGGCCTGAGGTGCCGCATTAATTATCGACCTTTATTTTTTTAATGACGTGCCGATGAGTTTTGAAGCACGACTAACTGGTACTGTACATGGAGAGGATAACAGCAGGGACCCGCCAAGGTCATGGCAGTACGCAAGCAAGTGCCTCCTTATTTCAAGCCAATAAAAAAGGCTCCTCCTAGTGGATTTCTGACATCTTGGTCCCATGCCATTGTCAATGTAGTCAATAAACAAGAGAATTGCACAACGAGCGGCTGACACCAGGGACCCATCAGCTTGCCCAGTTATTTTTGATTTGGGTTAATTTGATAAATGCCACTCCAAATCTGGTGTATCCGAGAAATGCCACTGCAATTTCCATACTTTGAAAAATGCCATTTCATGCGATTTCTAGTGGCATTTTTTGAAGTCTGGAGTGGCGTTTTTCAAAGTTTGCAAACTGCAGTGGCGTTTTTCAAAGTTTGCAAAAATTGCAGTGGCATTTTTCAAAGTTTGGAAACTGCAGTGGCATTTTTATGAATTGCCATAATTGGAGTGGCATTTATCTAATTTGTTTTTGAGATGGAAACAGGGTGTCAACTGGGCTGTGCGGGACACTCTGGCTTGTCTAGACAGCCTTTTCTTTTATGTTTACCACAGACCAGCCCAGTAGTTTTTTTCTTTCTGAAAATGGCAAGCCCAGTTCTTTTGTGATTTGTCAAGTAAGTCGCTTTATCAGGCCTGCTGGTCTGCAAATCTTTCAAGACGAGGAGAGCTTCATTTGGCTGGCCGAGAAAATGGCCTATCAGTAATGAGAATTGGGCTATACATTTTTAAAACACATCAAACCGGCAATTATTTTAAAATATCTTTTTTGCATTTCGAGATTTTAAATTGCATTGATTTTTATGCGTGGACAATTTATTGGATTTTATATTGATATACATTTATTTTTAAAATCAGCCTCAATGTGACTCGAAATTTCGGGATTAAAAACAGTTCAGACCGCACCGACATATGCAAAATTTTGTATAATTTTTTAACCGTGGCCACAATATGGGCTGTAATGCTAACACAAAGAATATGGGCTCCAAAAAACCCGTAAGACTTAGCAAATGGGCTGTAAATTATTTGAAATAACGACAGATGGGCTGTATGCTGTTTTCCACAGATTTGAGGCTTTCCACAGATGGCCTGTATACTGTTGGATGTCCATCCAACGACCGTCGTGATTCTTCAATCTCTGCTCTTCCTGCTCCAGCCGCTCAAACAAGCGCCGGCGGGACTACCTGCCCCCTCCTCCCCGCGGCCGGCTGTGCTGCCGCGCAGGCCTCATCGCCCCACCGTACTCCCATCGCTGGCCTAGCCATCCCTCTACTCACCCACACCTGTTGTTATTCTCCGGCGATGGTAGACGAACCAGTAAACCCTCGTACAGTCGTACTCCCCTCCGCGTGGGAAACAATTGCCGAGTCTTCCCTGCCTCCGTGTTGTCCCCTTCCTAGGCCTCGCCGTCGTCCACCATCCTGGTGCTCTCGGCGCGGCATGGTCAACATGGTCAAGGAACAACTTCCATCAGACGTGGACTGTACGTGGAGAGGCTGACAGCTGGGTCCACGGCCGCAGCAAGGAAGTGCCTCCTTATTATGCAAAAAATAATGATTCCTCCACCTGACAGCTGGGACCCACTGGACGGGCCACTGTATTTCGTGAAAAAATGTTTCCCTCTGACTGCTGGGACCCACCAGCTACATCTTCGCACGCAAGGAAGTGCGTCTGGAAAAAAAACGATTCGCCCCCTGACTGCTGGGACCCACCAGCTACATCTTCGCAGGCAAGGAAGTGCCTGACAGTCGGGACCCACTTGGTCGAAGCGTACGTAGCATGTACACGTATGTACAGCGGCCAGGGTGCAAGAAATAAAATACGACCATGTATGTGTACATACGGGCGGGGTCTCGAACGCTTACTCGTGCATACGTACGGCGAGGGCTCGTGTACATGGCTGGGTCGGAACGGAGAAACAACATCGTCGTCGTGTTCATGGGGAGGCAACGGAATGCGTCGTGTTCATGGGGAGGCAACGAAATGCGTCGTGTTCATGGGGAGGCAATGGAATGCATCATGTTCATCGGGAGGCAACGAAACGCGTGGGAGCCAACCGGCTGGGTCGGAACGGAATGCGTGGTCATGTTCATCGGGAGGGCTTGGATGGAACAGGCGATGGAAATGAGGCCTCGCGTACCGCACAATGGAGGAAACGGACCTCCTACGTTCGAAACAGGGTCCTGTTGATCGGGAGGGGTCTGGCGTACTGCAAAACAGAGGAAACGGACCTCCTACGGTCGAAACGGGGGTCCTATTCATCGGGAGGGGTGTGGCGTACCGCAAAACGGAGGAAACAGACTTGTGTTGGAGCTCTACGGTTGAAATGGGGGTCCTGTTCATCGGGAGGGGTGTGGCGTACCGCAAAACGGGACTCCACGGGATACTGTTCATCTCCACCGTCCACGCTCTACAGCCTCCACGAGCTACTGTTCATCCACCATCGACCTCCTCCAGCCTCCACCTGCGACTGTTCATCCACGTGCTCCTGTTCATCCAGCCTCCACCGCGCGCTACTCCACCGGCTACTGTTCAACCTGCCCTCTCCACGGGCTACTGTTCAACCACCCCTCCATGGGCTACTGTTCATCCTACCCTCCACCATCTACTGTTCATCCTGCCCTCCACGGGGTGGTCCTATTCATCCAGCCCTCCACGGGGTCCTGTTCATCCAGCCCCAACCGGCTCGATCGATCCGGGTCCTGTTCATCCAGAGGCAACACCACAGGGTCCTGTTCATCCACCCCCACCGAGAACTGTTCATTCAACCCCCCCGCAACGCTCACTGTTCATCCAGAGACATCATCGATCGGCTTCAGTTAGCAGCAGTAGCGAAGGAATCGCTCGATCGGGTTCAGTTAACAGCCATCGACCGATCGCTCGGGTTCAGTAACGCGTAGCCTGCAGTGCAATTGCTCGGGTTCAGTTAGAGCCCAACGCCTCGCTCGGGTTCAGTTAGAGCCAACGCCTCGCACACACACGCGTACGTGTACGAGAGAAACGCGCATCGCTCGGCCCCCGACCTCCCACCGTAACCGGGAACTCCCCAAAATTTTCCTCCCCCTCGCTTCTACCAGGGTTTTTTCCGTCATGGACGTCCCAAAGAATGTCATGCAGCTGCGTCTCCGGCCCGCCCAAGACGAAAAGCCCATTTTCTGTCATGATTTTTTGTCATAGAAGTAGGAGCCCACCACATCTATGATGATACCGGGTTTTGTCACAATTATCGTCATAGAAGTGTCATATGTATGACAGAAATTTTTTTCGTTCGGCCCAAAATGTCACGAATGTGTCTTTTTTTGTAGTGACTACAATAGCCACACTGACGGCCCAGGCATTAGCAGCCACATATAAGAACAATGGCTCCTTATCAATAGGGGCAGCAAGCACGGGCGGCTCAGCCAGCTGTTTTTCAGATCCTCAAAAGCTTGGTTAGCAGCATCACTCCAAACAAAATGATATGTCTTCTTCATCATCTGATAAAGAGGCAGAGCCTATTCACCTAGCCGGCTTACGAATCGGCTCAGGGTTGCAATACGCCCCGCCAGTCGCTGAACATCGTTGATACACACTGGTTTATCCAGAGAGGTAATGACCTTGATCTTCTCCGGCTTAGCTTCAGTGCCTCTGTCTGAAACCAGAAAACCCAAGAGCTGACCTGCTGGGACACCAAAAACACACTTAGCCGGGTTAAACATCATCTTGTAGATCCAGAGATTGTCAAATGTCTCCTTTAAATCATCAATCAGGGTCTCTTTCTTTCTTGACTTTACTACAGTGTCATCTACATAAGCATGAACATTGCGCCCAATCTGGTTATGTAAACAATTCTTCACACTTCTCTGATAAGTCGCGTGGGCACTCTTGAGCCCAAACGGCATTGATACATAGCAGAAGGCTCCAAAAGGAGTTATAAATGTTGTCTTCTCCTAGTCCTTAACTTCCATCTTGATCTGATGATAACCAGAATAAGCATCCAAAAAGGTCAAACACTCACAACCCGCTGTAGCATCAATGATCTGATCAATACGAGGGAGAGCAAAAGGATCAGCTAGACAAGCTTTGTTTAAATCCGTGTAATCCACACACATACGCCAAGTGCCATTTCTCTTAAGCACCAGCACCGGGTTAGCCAACCACTCAGGATGAAAAATCTCAACAATAAACCCAGGCGCCAAAAGCCGGGCTACCTCTTCTCCAATAGCTTTCTGCTTCTCCTCATTAAACCGGCGAAGAAACTGCCTAACCGGTTTAAATTTCGGATCAATATTAAGAGTGTGCTCAGCGAGTTCCCTTGGTACACCTGGCATGTCAGAAGGCTTCCATGCAAAAATGTCTCGGTTCTCGCGGATGAACTCGATGAGTGCGCTTTCCTATTTTGGATCCAGATTGGCACTGATTGTGAACTACCTGGATGAGTCGCCAAGAACAAAATCAACCATCTTGGTATCATCTGCCGATTTAAACTTCAAAACCGGGTCATGCTCTGTTGTGGGCTTCTTCAGGGATGTCATATCTGCTGGGTCAACATTGTCCTTATAGAACTTTAACTCTTCTGTCTCACAAACTGACTCGGCGTAAGCTACATCACCCTCTTCACACTCCAAAGCTATCTTCTGGCTTCCATGTATTGTGATGGTCCCCTTGTGACCCGACATCTTGAGCTGTAGATATATGTAGCAGGGCCTGGCCATGAACTTAGCATAAGCCGGCCGTCCAAACAAAGCATGATATGGGCTTTTGATTTTCACCACTTCAAAGGTCAATGTCTCTGACCTGGAATCATGGTCATCTCCAAAAGCAACCTCCAGGGCTATCTTACCCACTGGATATGCCGACTTACCAGGCACCACACCATGAAAACGGTGTTTGACGGCTTAAGATTTTTGTCTATCAACCCCATGCGACGAAAGGTCTCATAATAGAGAATATTAATGCTACTTCCTCCGTCCATGAGTACCTTGGTGAACTTATACCCTCCAACCTGAGGTGCCACCACCAACGCTAAGTGACCCAGATTATCAACTCGGGGTGGGTGGTCCTCCCGGCTCCACGCAATGGGCTTCTCGGACCAACGCAAATAACGAGTAACCACCGACTCCACAACATTGACTGCCCTCTTGTGAAGCTTCTGGTCACATTTACATAAGCTACTGGTAAATACATGATATTGCCCACTATTCAACTGTTTTGGGTTGCTCTGATAGCCAGATTGTTGCTGCTGCTGACCCCCCTGATTACTTTGCCGGTTGTAACCACCATGGCTGCCATGATTATTCTGATTTCCCTGAAACCCGGAATTAGAGCCGCCACCGCCGTCACCCGGGCCATAAGAGCCGCCAGGACCGCCACCAGGCCCGTGTCTGTTATGAAAGAAGTTTGAATTCTTGAACTCCCTCATGATGTTACAATCCTTCCACAGGTGCCTAGACGGTCTTTCATTCATACCATGTCGTGGGCAGGGCTCATTCAACATCCACTCAAGATTGACACTAGACCTGCTGGCTCTTGGCAGCGGTCTGCCCTTACGACATTGTCCATTATCCTGTGCATTGGTGTTAGCCACAAAGTCGAAACTATTATCAGCCTTGCGCTTACCATTGCTTCCCGGCTTATACTGCTGACCTTTGACGTTGCCGCTCGTCTTTCCCTTCCATGTTTTTTCGTCATTAGACTCGGGATCTTTAGTACTATCAGAGTCAGCGTATTTAACCAAGGCCGCCATGAGCGTCCCCATGTCATTGCAGTGACGCTTGAGCCGCCCTAATTTCTGTTTCAGAGGCAGAAAACGACAATTGTTCTCCAACATCAACACCGCTGAATCGATGTTAATATGATCTGATGAATGTAAGATTGTCGAGACCTGGCACACCCAATGGGTTGTTGACTCGCCTTCCTCTTGGACACAGGAGGCCAGATCCACAATGGACATAGGTTGTTTACATGTATCCTTAAAGTTCTGGATGAACTGGGCCTTTAACTCGGCCCTTGACCCGATGGAATTAGCTAGGAGCCCCTTCAACCAAGTACGGGTCGTTCCTTCCAACATCAAAGGAAATTATTTAGCACAGGCTGCTTCACTGACACCCAACAACTCCATAGCCATCTGATAACTCTCAACCCATGCTTCAGGACTTAAATCGGCGGTGTAATTGGGCACCTTACGAGGCCCTTTGAAATCCTTGGGCAGACGCTCATTCCACAGATCCGGCGCTAAACACGACGCCCCCAAGTTTCTAAAGGTCAGACCCGGCTCCACCAAGGTGGTTGGATGAATCGGAGTTGGTGGACGAGCCGCATACTGAGCCGCCAGCTCGGCCTCTCGACGGGCTCTTCCTTGGTCCACCACATTCTGAGCATTAGCGCCACCGTCCGCCGGTCATCACCACACGGCGGGTTATGATTCCGGCCACTACTTGACACCGCCGGCTCATCTAGATGCCTGCTGTAGCTTCAGCTTGGGAGAGGTGTGGAATGAATCCTATCACGGCTGTAAGAGTATGCTTTCTGCTGCATCAATGCTGTCTGAAGAAACTCTCTAGCCCTCCGTGTCTCAACCGCCGCTGGCGAGTCACCTTCCACAGGGATAGCCGCTAGTCAGGACGCCGCGGAAACCATGTTATCCAAGGGGTTGGAGTAATGACCTGGTGGCATTGACATGTGTTGTGGCGAGTTATTATTCTGTCGAGGCGGATCCATTATACGTGGCTGAGCTGGCATTCCTGTCCTAGGTGCTCCGGCCTGATTTACGGTTGCCGGGTTACTGGTCCCTGCCCCTGGCGTATTGAAAAGATTCCTTGCTTCAATAGTCACCGGCAGACGGCTCTGATGCCTTCTCCTCATCACTTCAATTGAGGCGTTCTGATCTAACATGAGCCGGTAAGATTCCGCTTGGACACGCTGTGCCTGTGCAACCAAAGCAGCTCGCTCCTCAGCCATCCAGGTATTTTCAGCATTCAGCACCTCCCTGGCCTGTGCTACATCATCACACACCTTTGTAATTGCCGCATTATGCTGATCTTGATCCGCCGGGTTAACAGCTGTCGTAATCAGGACAGTCAGCTTGTCCAATAAGTCAGTTAAAACTTGAGCCGACGAGCGCTCAGGGCCTCCTGCCCCGGCAGTCGCCGCCGCTCCTGGCCCGGAAACCAGCTCCGCCGCCGTTGATGAGTGCTGTACAGGCTGTATACCGGCCATGAAGACCCTAGTGACTCGTAGTAGCATGCTTCGCACTCTGGAAACTCTATCGTAAACAAACAATAATATACATAAGCAATCAAGCATAGGATGCAAGGGTAAAACTCGAATAAAAAGATCCAAACTGAAAGTTCAACTAAAGAGCTTCGATTTGCAAAAAGAATCAATCAAATTGGAGCTACGAAACTCAAACTGCGATCAAAAGAAGTTCGAATTCGAAAGTGCTTGAAACCAAAATTTTAAATTTTCAAAACCATTTTCAAGTTGATTATCTGGGAAGAGGGGAGCAAGACAAAGATTTTGGCATTGGTTTCACTGGATTTGGACTAGCGAGCAAAAAGTTGTGAAGGTTTGAAAATCAGGGGCTAATCTGCGATAAAAATAATCGTGGATAGGTCCCTGGACGAAAATAAAATAAGAAGAAAACCCTAATGAACGAACGTTCATTATCAGGGACAAATGAACGAATGTGTTTGTTAAAACAAACTGAAGAAAGAACTTTCGCTAAAAAGATTCATTCGGAAAAACCGAGAAAGCCCTAACCCTAAACCAATCTAAACCGAGAACTGAAAAAACCCGAAAAAACACGATGAACCGGGCTGTTTTGTACTGGTTCACAACGACGGCGAAAACGGCGGCAGCGGAACTCTGGCGGGGCGGCGACGGCGGCGCGGCGCAAGCGAGCGACGACACGGTATCGACGGTGAGCGGCAATGGCGGTGCAGCTCGACGGCGGTGGGGCGGCGGCTCGGGGTGAGGAGAGGGCGGTGGGTGCGACAGCTTATAAATAGGGGAGGGGGCGGCTTGGGGAGGGGCCAAGGTAGCGGCGAAGCGGAGTCAGAGCCGATCTCCGACTCAGGCACGACGGCGGCGCGGGAAGGCGGTGGCGGGGCAGGCTACCGGGCCGCTCGGCTGGACCTTCGTCCCAGTCGGGCGAGGGAAAAGATTTTTTTTAAATAAAGGTTCGCCTGAAGAAAAATACTAATAAAATAAAAAATTCTAAAAATGCCAAAAAACAATTTTCACCATCTAAACCTATTATTTAGAACAAAGTGAATATTTTTCTGGCCTAAGAATGCAATTTTTCAAAAATGCAAAATTCTTTAATTCAAATAAAATAGCAAATAAAATCCAAATGAAATACAAATTTGATTTTAAATTTTCTTCTCCAATATTCCTTCTCTTTTGAAGAAGTCATATTATCTTCTCTCTTTTACTTTAAATATTGGAAATATTTGGAGAAAAAAAATATTAAAACCAAATTGATCCTCTTTTCAAATTTTGAAAAAAAGTCAAATATGAAAATAATTGAAATCCCCAACTCTCTCCTTGGGTCCTTGAGTTGCTTAGGATTTCTAGGATCACAACTAAAATGCAAATAAAATATGATATGCATATGATGACCTATGTGTAACATCCAAATTGAAAATTGGGATGTTACAGTATGGTGGCTAACGCACGAGTACAAGAGTAAGATGAGAAACTACGCAAACTAGTAATGATCAAGAAGTGATGCTGAAGTACTTACATTCAAACATAACCCAACCGTGTTCTCCTCTCGAACATCCCCGAAAAGATACAGTCACGGTTACACACGCGGTTGGTGTATTTTAATTGAGTTTACTTCAAGTTCACTACAACCGGATATTAGCAAATTCCCATCTGCCACATAACTGCGGGCACGACTCTCGAAAGTTTAAACCCTTCCGGGGTGTCCCAACTTAGCCCGTGACAAGCTCACGATTCACGGAGACAATCCTTCATCGTGGGACCCTCCAAGCAGACTCGGAATCATGGTGCACAAGACATTTCAACAATGGTAAAACTAATCCAGCAAGACCTCCCAGCGTGCCGACACCCTGATAGTAGCCGCACGTATCTCGTCTCAGGCCACGACCGGATAAGCGCAGCATACAACATCTGAGACCCGAGTTTCCCCGGGGGAAGCCGCACAGGACTCTAGTTTGGGACCAACACCATCAGCACTGGCTCTATGAGTTAATTATTTAGTTCAATATTATTATGCAAATGTTAAAACCAATGTTGGGCCTTGCTGGAAGAGTTTTATTCAAAGCGAACTGTCAAGAGGAGCCCATAAACCCTCATCGTGTTAGGGACGCAAAAATCAAGGAGCATAACACCGGTATGACAGAAACTAGGGCGGCAAGAGTGGAACAAAATGCCATGCAAAGGCCGAGCCTTTCACCCTTTACCAAGTATATATGTGCATTAATTAAATAAGAGATATTGTGATATCCCATGATATCCATGTCCCAACATGGAACAACCTGCAACTGTGCCTGCAACTAGCAACACTATAAGAGGGGCTGAGCAATGTAACATAGCCAAACAACGGTTTTCTAGGAAGGGTGAAAAGGTTAGAGGCTATCATGACAATTTGGGAGGCTTGATAAACAAGTGGTAGGTAGTGCGACATAGCGATAGCATCGAGACAACTAGCAGAACAAAGATAGTAGTGAGATCCAAGGTGACAGTCATCTTGCCTAAAATCCCGCTAGGAAGAAGAATGATTCCATGAAGAAGATGATCCCACGTAGTCGAACGAATCCTCACAATCGCAACGAAACTGGAAGCAAACAACATGGTAAACACACCACACATAAACATGACATGATGCTCAACCAAATATGATGCATTACAAGGCTACATGATGCTACTCATGGCAAGAGATTATGCATACAAGAACAACACATCAAAGCAAGTTTAAATGAGGCCAAAAACAACATATAACAATTCCGGAAACTCCCCATATGAAAATTTCGAAATTGGTACTGATCTGAACATAATATTAAGTTCAAGTTGTTAAATAGCAAGTTAAAGTGCACCAAGATGATCTGCACGGTTTACTAGTCAAGTTACATATAAAGTTCATTTAATTCGGAGCTACAACCTAGAAGATATGAGCAAAACAAGTTAAACATGTCATTGATGCAAAAGCAAGCAAAACAACATCACAACAACTCCAAAACATGGATGCAATAAGGCAACGTGAAATTACATGCAAAACTAAGCAAGTTTCATATAGAGCATGCTCAAAACGGAGCAACGGTTCAACACATACACTCAATACAAGTTTCAAACACAATTTGCCCAAAACAGCAACTAAGCACTTTGCAATCAAGGAAACAACATGCTACAGGAAACATATGGACACAAAATTGATATGCACTTCAAATACAGACAACATGCTTCAAATATCATTACGGTTCAGGTTCATAGGCATCAAGATTAATCCAAGATGATCAATGAAAAAAGCAACTTGATAACACAGATTATGACTTAGTGAAAAACCGAGCATATGCATGAGGAGAGTTTATACTATGGCATGTTGGAGGCAAGAAATAATTTAGCTACAGTGCAACAACATGGCAAGAAAAAGCATGGCATGCTAGTAAATATCATGGATCTCAAAACACACAGCATGGCATAACCATATGAGCAACAAGTTCATGGGAATAATCAAGGCAAGATGCAAACATGATATAAGCTGATTATCAGACTTAGAGGAAATCCGGGAATGCAAAACAATAACATTATGATGCTGACTTTAGAGGCACATAACAGTAATCATAGCTACTTTAATAATTATACAAAAGACATGGGCATGTAGTAGACATGATATACTTCAACTTAGTCCATGGGCACATGTTCATATGATGCATGGAGTAATCACTATGATAATTGCAAAATGGAACATACTGTTAACAGCATGACAGATTTGGCATGATGGCAACTTGAGAGCAAGAAAGGGACAAACTACAACAAGTTCTATGGAAACAAAGGGCATGGCATCCAAGTATACATAACAAGGAGCAAATAACATCAAGGCGTCATAAACATATGGCTCATGGACTAGTGGGAACCAGCAAGACAAGTTTGAATGTAGTAAAAGTTTCAGCAAGTGTAAAACAGCAACATCAACATAGCATGTTTGCAAGCTTCGAACAGAGGTCATATGACATCCAAAATTATCAAACTTGGGATGTGGACAAAGAACTCGTAGCATACTACAATTCATGTAAATGGAGCATCTCGAAAAGAGGCATAGATTTATTAATAACAAGCTCACAACATGGCATCATGAAGTTAACAGAAAACTGGAACATCATTTAGGCATGTTCATGGCAATGAAAACATATGCTACAAGACACATATGAGGCATCAAATGGCCTGGCATGATAGAGCATAACATGAACATCAAAACATGTCAACTAGGCATCTCCATATTATGCATGGAATTGATGGTAGCATCCAATTAACATGTCAACATAAAGTAGCAGTTACAGACTTAACAAAAATCACTAAGTCTCAGAAAACAATAAACATCAAGTAGCCTACTTTGTATGCTTGTGCTAGTCACCACAGGGCACATAAAAATACATGGATTGCACCACTGTAAAGATGGCATGAAGATGCTCCTAAACGATGTTGACATGATGCTCAAAAGATAAACACACAAAATGATATGAAAAAGACAAATCAGCAAGTTACAACAGTTACCAGCAGATTATAGCATTTAACACTTTTGCTACAAGGATTAAGGCATCAATATGGACAGTAACATGCATGCAAATCACACCAACATGTAGAGCATCATGAGATGACCAATTTAACATATCATACACGCAAAACGGAGCCACATGCACATAGTTATGCCATGATGAAGATGCACACATATGATGGAATCTCAGGGACTTAGCCAAATTTCGAAAAAGCAGAGCAAGCGCGGGATAACCATATGATGCACATGCGAGGATTAAGTGGGGGGCAGCTCACCAGCGGGCCTAGCAGGCCGGTCGGTGCACAGGGGCTCGCGGGCCGGGGTGGAGGCTGGGCTGGGCCTCCAGTAGGGCCCAGCCACGCGGATCGGGGCGAGGCGTCGTCCTCCCCGAACAAGGACCAGGCGGTGGCGGAATCTCGTTCTTCAACGAGGACGATAGCGCGGGACGGCGACGGAGGACATGGGCGGCGCGGAAGTGGACGGATCTGGCGAGGGGGCCCCCGTTCCCGGCCAGATCCAGCGACGTCGGGGTCGGGCGGTGATACGTCTCCAACGTATCTATAATTTTTTATTGTTCCAAGCTATTATATTATCTATTTTGGATGTTAATGGGCTTTATTTTACAATTTTATATTATTTTTGGGACTAACCTATTAACCCAAGGCCCAGTGCAAATTGCTGTTTTTTGCCTATTTCAGTGTTTCGCAGAAAAGGAATATCAAACGGAGTTCAAATGGAATGAAACCTTTGGGAGCGTGATTTTTGGAACAAACAAGATCCAGAGGGCTTGGAGTGGACGTCAAGCAACCAACGAGGCGGCCATGAGGCAGGGGGGTGCGCCTACCCCCTGGGCACGCCCTCCCCCCTCATGGGCCCCTCGTGGCTCAACCGACCTACTTCTTCCTCCTATATATACCTACAAACCCCGAAAACATCTAGGAGCACCACGAAACCCTATTTCCACTGCCGCAACCTTTTGTACCCAAGATATCCCATCTTGGGGCCTTTTTCGGAGCTCGGCCGGAGGGGGCATTGATCACGGAGGGCCTCTACAACAACTCCTTGGCCTGTCCGATGATGTGTGAGTAGTTTAGTTTAGACCTTCGGGTCCATAGTTATTAGCTAGATGGCTTCTTCTCTCTCTTTGGATCTCAATACAAAGTTCTCTTCGATTCTCTTGGAGATGTATTCGATGTAATCTTCCTTTGCGGTGTGTTTGTCGAGATCCGATGAATTGTTGGTTTATGATCAAGATTATCTATGAACAATATTTGAATCTTCTCTGAATTCTTTTATGTATGATTAGTTATCTTTGCAAGTCTCTTCGAATCATCAGTTTGGTTTGGCCTACTAGATTGATCTTTCTTGCAATGGGAGAAGTGCTTAGCTTTGGGTTCAATCTTGCGGTGCTCGATCCCAGTGACAGTAGGGGAAACGACACATATTGTATTGTTGCCATCGAGGATAAAAAGATGGGGTTTATATCATATTGCATCTGTTTATCCCTCTACATCATGTCATCTTGCTTAAAGTGTTACTCCGTTCTTATGAACTTAAAACTCTAGATGTATGCTGGATAGCGGTCGATGTGTGGAGTAATAGTAGTAGATCCAGGCATGAGTCAGTCTACTTTTCATGAACGTGATGCCTATATAAATGATCATACCTAGATATTCTCATAACTATGCTCAATTCTATCAATTGCTTGACAGTAATTTGGTCACCCACCGTAATACTTATGCTATCTTGAGAGAAGCCACTAGTGAAACATATGGCCCCCGGGTCTATTTTCCATCATACAAGTTTCCGATTTATTTTATTTTGCAATCTTTACTTTCAATTTATATCACAAAAATACCAAAAATATTTATCTTATTATTATTATCTCTATCAAATCTCACTCTTGCAAGTGGCCGTGAAGGGATTGACAACCCCTTTATCGCATTGGTTGCGAGGTTCTTATTTGTTTGTGTAGGTGCGAGGGGACTCGCGTGTGGTCTCCTACTAGATTGATACCTTGGTTCTCAAAAAATAAGGGAAATACTTACACTACTTTGCTGCATCACCCTTTCCTCTTCAAGGGAAAACCAACGCATGCTCAAGAGGTAGCAAGAAGGATTTCTCACGCCGTTGCTGGGGAGTCTACACACAAGTCAGGACATACCAAGTACCCATCACAAACTCTTATCCCTCGCATTACATTATTTGCCATTTGCCTCTCGTTTTCCTCTCCCCCACTTCACCCTTGCTGTTTTATTCGCCCTTTTTCCGTTCGCGTTCTTCCCGTATGTATCTTTCTTTGTGTTTCCATGTACCTTCTATTTGCTTGCATCTTTGCTTGCTAAAAATCTATTGATATGGATCCACTTAAACTATTCTACTTGGATCATCTTCGAACCTTATGCGCTCGTGCTGAAACCCCAACTAGCCTAGTTGATGGGAAATTTTGCGCTCGTGCTGAAACCCCAACTATTCTACTTGGATCATCTTCGATCGTTATGCGCTCGTGCTGAAACCCCAACTAGCCCACTTAAACCCTTTAGATGAGCATGCTCATTTTGTGCGTCACCGTTTTTCTAAAAAAGGGATACTCTTATGAGATCAAATAAACAGATTACTATGTTATGCTTGGAATCTTTGTTAAATTTGTGATCTTACTTGTTGCTCTAAGAACCCTAAAAAACACCTCCCCTACCTATGTGAGTTTAATGATAATAAAATCTTATCTTCTTATGCAAAGGGTGTTTATATTTACTATGATATCAAACAAATTGAAGAATTTCTTGATTTTAAGGGTGCTTATGAAGTTGCTTATTTGATTGAAAAGTATGATATTACTCTCTACGAATCTGAAAATTTTGACATACTTAAATATTTCCATGAAAACTATGCTCATAATGTCTATGTCAAAGAATTTATTGAAAAAATGACCATTGCTTCGAAAGAGAATAATGATATGCATGAATCTATAGATAATTATGATTCTGATGATTTGATTGAAATATCCGTTGATGAACATGATGCTTGCTATTCTTGTGTCCATGATGCCAATATTTATGAAGATTAATTTGCTATAGTTCCTTATGTTAAACATGAGATCGTTGCTATTACACCCATACTTGATAGTTCCTTCGATGAAAAGCATGATTGCAATGATGTTATTATAAATTCTCTTAATGTCAGTTGTTTTAATGATATGCAAAACCTCAAGCTTGGGGATTCTAGTTTTGATATAACTACTATTTGTTGCAATGATCATGATTGGGGTGATTCTTCTTTTGATCCTGAAAATTTATTTAAGCCCCATGATGAATATGAGATTGATAATAGTGTTTGCAATATTATTGAAAGTGGGTTTGGAAGAATGTCAAATTTAGATCCCACATATTTGGATAATGTTCAATCTTATGGAATTTTTGATAAAAGTGGGGTTGGAGAGGTCATGACTTTAGTTAATGTTAATCCTACTATTTTGGAAGAGTGTCAACTTTGCATACATGTGGATCTTGTTAAGAATATGTTTTTTGATAGCTATATTGTTGAATTTGCTTATGATCCCACATGTAATTATTATGAGAGAGGAAAATATGGTTGTAGAAATTTTCATGTTACTAAACTACCTCTCGTTATGTTGAGATTGCTATTGTTTCTTTCCGCTTCCTTGCATATGCTAGTTTCTGTTTGCCTTGATAATTTGTTTGCCTATAATATGCCTATGCATAGGAAGTATGTTAGACTTAGATGTGTTTGCCACATGTTTCATGATGCTCTCTTTGTGTTTCAATTATTATCTTTCATGTGAGCATCGTTGATATTTTATGCCTAGCTATAAGGCTTTAAAGAAAAGCGCTTGTTGGGAGGAAACACAATTTTATTTTTCTTTTTGGTTATGTTTAGTAATAAATAATTCATCTAGACTATGTTTAGATGTGGTTTTATTCTTTTAATTAGTGTTTGTGGCAAGTAGAACCTTTGGGAAGACTTGGGGAAAGTCTTTTTGATCTTGCTGTAAAAAATAGAAACTTTACCACTCATGAGAATTGCTGCCATTTTTTACTGGAGAGTGCTATTTAGTTAATTCTTTTTGAAGATGATTAATAGATAAATTTCTCACGTCCAGAAATTTATTTTAGAATTTTTGGGGTTCCAGAAGTATTCGAAACCTACAGATTACTACATACTATTCTTTTTTTTGACAGATTCTATTTTTCGTGTGTTGTTTGCTTATTTTGATGAATCTATGGCTAGTAATAGAGTTTATGAACCATAGAAAAGTTGGAATACAGTAGGTTTAACACCAATATAAATAAATAATGAGTTCATTATGGTACCTTGAAGTGGTGGTTTGTTTTCTTTTACCGGAGCTCATGAAGGTTTTCTTTTAAGTTTTGTGTTGTGAAGTTTTCATGTTTTGGGTAAAGATTTGATGGATATTGGAACAAGGAGTGGAAAGAGCCTAAGATTGGGTGTGCCCAAGGCACTCCAAGGTAAAATCCAAGGACAACCAAAAGCCTAAGCTTGGGGATGCCCCGGAAGGCATCCCCTCTTTCGTCTTCGTCCATCGGTAACTTTACTTGGAGCTATATTTTTATTCGCCATATGATATGTGTTTTGCTTGCAGCGTCTTGCATGATTTGAGTCTTTGATTTTTAGTTTACAACAATCATCCTTGCTGTACACACCCTTTGGGAGACACACACATGAATTGGAATTTATTAGAATACTCTATGGGCTTCACTTATATCTTTTGAGTTGGATAATTTTTGCTCTAGTGCTTCGCTTATATCTTTTAGAGCACGGCGGTGGTTCTATTTTATAGAAATAATTAATCTCTCATGCTTCACTTATGTCATTTTGAGAGTCCTTTAGAACAGCATGGTAATTCACTTTGGTTATAAATTTTAAATGCTAAGAGAAGTTGGATGCTTGATAGATGGTTTTGAGATATAAAGGTGGTAATATTAGAGGTGTGCTAGTTGAGTAATTCTGAAATTGATGAATACTTGTGTTGAAGTTGGCAAGTCCCATAGCATGCACGTATGGTAAACGTTATGTGACAAATTTGAAGCATGGGGTGTTCTTTGATTGCTTTCCTTATGAGTGGCGGTCGGGGACGAGCGATGGTCTTTTCCTACCAATCTAGCCCCCTAGGAGCATGCGCGTAGTGCTTAGTTTTGATGACTTGTAGATTTTTTGCAATAAGTATGTGAGTTATTTATGACTAATGTTGAGCCCATGGATTATACGCACTCTCACCCTTCCATCATTGCTAGCCTCTTCGGTACCGTGCATTGCCCTTTCCCACCTTAAGAGTTGGTGCAAACTTCGCCGGTGCATCCAAACCCCGTGATATGATACGCTCTATCACACATAAGCCTCCTTATATCTTCCTCAAAACAGCCACCATACCTACCTATTATGGCATTTCCATAGCCATTCCGAGATATATTGCCATACAACTTTCCACTGTCCCATTTATTAGGACACGCATCATCATTGTCATATTGCTTTGCATGATCATGTAGTTGACATCATATTTGTGGCAAGGCCACCATGATTAATTTTTCATACATGTCACTCTTGATTCATCGCAATCCCGGTATGCCACTGGAGGCATTCACATAGAGTCATATTTTGTTCTAAGTATCAAGTTGTAATTCTTGAGTTGTAAGAAAATAGAAGTGTGATGATCATCATTAGAGCATTGTCCCATGTGAGGAAAGGATGATGGAGACTATGATTCCCCCACAAGTCGGGATGAGACTCCGGACAAAAAATAAAAAAAAGGGAAAAGAGGCCAAAAGAAAAAAAAGGAAAGAAGGCCCAAATAAAAAAATGAGAGAAAAAGAGAGAAGGGAGAGTGTTACCATTCTTTTTCCACACTTGTGCTTCAAAGTAGCACCATGATCTTCATGATAAAGAGTCTCCTATGTTGTCACTTTCATAAACTAGTGGGAATTTTTCATTATAGAACTTGGCTTGTATATTCCAATGATGGGCTTCCTCAAATTTCCCTAGGTCTTCGTGAGCAAGCAAGTTGGATGCACACCCACTTAGTTTCTTTTGATGAGCTTTCATATATTTATAGCTCTAGTGCATCCATTGCATGGAAATCCCAACTCCTTGCATTGACATCAATCGGTGGGCATCTCCATAGCCCATTGATTAGCCACATCAATGTGAGACTTTCTCCCTTTTTGTCTTCTCACACAACCTCAATCATCATATTCTATTCCACCCATTGTGCTATGTCCATGGCTCGCGCTCATATATTGCGTAAAAGTTGAAAGAGTTTGAAAAGGCTAAGTATGAAACAATTGCTTGGCTTGTCACTGGGGTTGTGCATTATGAGAGCATTTTGTGTGTCGAAAATGAAGCATGGCCAAACTATATTACTTTGTAGGGATAAGTTTTCTTTAGCTATGGTATTTTGATAAGACATAATTGCTTGATTGGCATACTTGGAGTATTACTATTTTTATGTCAACAATAAACTTTTATCTTGAATCTTTCGGATCTGAACATTCATGCCACAATAGAGAAAAATACATTGAAGAATATTCTAGAAAGCATTCCACATCAAAAATTCTGTTTTTATCATTTACCTACTCCAGGACGAGCAGGAATTAAGCTTGGGGATGCTGATACGTCTGTAACGTTTCTATAATATTTGATTGTTCCATGCTATTATATTATCTGTTTTGGATGTTAATGGGCTTTATTTTACACTTTTATATTATTTTTGGGACTAACCTATTAACCCAAGGCCGAGTACAAATTGCTGTTTTTTTGCCTATTTCAGTGTTTCGCAGAAAAGGAATATCAAACGAAGTCCAAACAGAATGAAACCTTCGGGAGGGTGATTTTTGGAACAAACGTGATCCAGAGGACTTGGAGTGCACGTCAAGCAACCAACGAGGTGGCCACGAGGCAGGGGGCGCACCTACCCCCTGGGCGCGCCCTCCCCCTCGCGGGCCCCTCCTGGCTCAATCGACCTTCTTCTTCCTCCTATATATACCTACGTACCCTGAAAACATCCAGGAGCACCACAAAATCCTATTTCCACCGCCGCAACCTTCTGTACCCAAGAGATCCCATCTTAGGGCCTTTTCCGAAGCTCCGCCGGAGGGGGCATTGATCACGGAGGGTCTCTACATCAATTCCATGGCCCCTCCGATGATGTGTGAGTAGTTTACTTCAGACCTTCGGGTCCATAGTTATTAGCTAGATGACTTCTTCTCTCTCTTTGGATCTCAATACAAAGTTCTCCTCGATTCGCTTGGAGATCTATTCGACGTAATCTTCTTTTACGGTGTGTTTGTCGAGATCCGATGAATTGTGGGTTTATGATCAAGATTATCTATGAACAATATTTGAATCTTCTCTAAATTCTTTTATGTATGATTGGTTATCTTTGCAAGTTTCTTAGAATTATCATTTTTGTTTGGCCTACTAGATTGATCTTTCTTGCAATGGGAGAAAAGCTTAGCTTTGGGTTCAATCTTGCGGTGCTCGATCCCAGTGACAGTAGGGGAAACGACACGTATTGTATTGTTGCCATCGAGGATAAAAAGATGAGGTTTATATCATATTGCATGAGTTTATCCCTCTACATCATGTCATCTTTCTTAAAGCGTTATTCCATTCGTATGAACTTAATACTCTAGATGCATGCTGGATAGCAGTCAATGTATGGAGTAATAGTAGTAGATGCAGGCAGGAGTCGGTCTACTTGTCAAGGATGTGATGCCTATATACATAATCATACCTAGATATTCTCATAACTATGCTTAATTCTATCAATTGCTCGACAGTAATTTGTTCACCCACCGTAATACTTATGCTATCTTGAGAGAAGCCACTAGTGAAACCTATGGCCCCCAGGTCTATTTTCCATCATACAAGTTTCTAATCTATTTTATTTTGCAATCTTTACTTTCAATTTATATCACCAAAATACCAAAAATATTTATCTTATTATTATTATCTCTATCAGATCTCACTCTTGCAAGTGGTCATGAAGGGATTGACAACCCCTTTATCGCGTTGGTTGCAAGGTTCTTATTTGTTTGTGTAGGTACGAGGTGACTCACGCGTGGTCTCCTAATGGATTGATACATTGGTTCTCAAAAACCGAGGAAAATACTTATGCTACTTTGCTGCATCACCCTTTCCTCTTCAAGGGAAAAGCAATGCACGCTCAAGAGGTAGCAGGCGGCTACGGGGTGTTGCCTCTGCGGGGCGGAGCTCAGCGGTGAGGTGAGCAGGAGGTGGCGGGGCGGCGGAGCAAGTGCGGGCGAAGGGAGGTGGCGCGCGACGACAGCTCAGTGGCGGAGCGAGGCAGCGGCACGGGGAGGCTGCGGAGGACGACAGTGGACGACGAGGCAGGCGGCGGCGCGGCGCGGGTTGACCCGGGCCCTAGATGGGCTTGGGCGGGCCGCGGATGGGCCTGTAGGGCCGGCGGCGGCGCGTAGTGGGAGACGACGACGTGGCAGTGCGTGATTGGCCGAGCGACGTGGCCAGCGGACGTGTCCGGCGCGGCGAAGAGGAGGCTAGGGTTTTTACCCGTGATTTGAGGAGGGGTAGGCCTATTTATAGGTTCTGGGAGCTAGATGAGGGCTATTGAGGTGCAGTTTTCACCCACACGATCGTGATCCAACGACGAAGAGCATGGAGGGGGTTTAGATGGGCTAGTGGGCTGTTGTGGAGGGGTGCTAGGCTGCAAACAGAGAGGGGTTTCGTGGTTACGTGGTTAATCATTGGGGCATCAAACGACCTCCAAATGGAACGAAATTTGACAAGCGGTCTACCGGTGATATACCAAGGCCACTCGACAAATCTCGGCCCATTCCGAGAAGGTTTTTCTCCCGCTCATGAAACAAGATCTGGGAGGTGCGGCGGGTGCATGTGAGAGTGCCAGATTCCGAAACGGACAACGGCAAAAGTGACCGGATGCAAGAGATGAACATGAATGCAAATGAGATGCACATGATGACATGGCAAAGTGCAACATGAAAGAAAACCACATGGCAACAACGGTGAATAACTAGAAGACACCTGGCGCATCGGTCTTGGGGCATTACAAAATACTTATCTCTACTTCACTGCACCATCCTTTCCTCTTCAAGGGAAAAACCAACGCAAGCTCAAGAAGTAGCATGAAGAATTTCTGGCGCCGTTGCCCGGGAGATCTACACCAAGTCAAGACATACCAAGTACCCATCATAAACTCTCATCTCTTGCATTACATTATTCGCCATTCGCCTCTCGTCTTCCTCTCCCCCACTTCTAAAACAATTTTTGAAAAAACTGCCCTTTTCTTCGCCCTTCTTTCGTTTGCCCTTATGTCTTACTTGGTTTGTTTGCTCGTTTGCTTGGTATAATTGTATTTATTGAAAATCAGAAACAAAGTTTATGAATCCTCATCCACTTGCTAATCTTTTTAAGAGATCCAATTATGATGAACCAATTGCTAGTGAGTTTTGTGCATTAGATTATCTTTATGAAGTTTTGATTGAAATTCATGAATCTAAAAATTGTGTTGAAGAAATTTATGAAGTGATTCACGGTAGCTCATTGAATAAAAGGCATGGTTGCAATGGTTTTACTATAAATTCTATTAGTGTCAATTGCGTTAATGATATGCAAAACCCTATGCTTGGGGATGCTAATTTTGCTAGGTCTACTACTTGTTTCCATGATCATGATTGGGGTGATTCTTCTTATGATCTTGAAAATTTATTTAAGCCCCGTGATGAATATGAGATTGATAATAATGTTTGCAATATTATTGAAAGTGGGTTTGGAAGGGTGTCAACTTTAAATCCCACATATTTGGAGAATGTTCAATCTTTTTTTTAATAAAAGTGGGGTTGGAGAGGTCATGACTTTAGTTAATGTTAATCCCTCTATTTTGGAAGAGTGTCAACTTCGCATGCATGTGGATCGTGTTGAGATTATGTTATGTGATAGCTATATTATTGAATTTGCTTATGATACTACATGTAATTATTATGAGAGAGGAAAATATGGTTGTAGAAATTTTCATGTTACTAAATTACCTCTCTTCATGTTGAGATTGCTATCGTCTTTTTCGTCTTCCATGCATATGCTAGTTTTTGCTTTCCTTGCTATTTTGTTTGCTTATAAAATGCCTATGCATAGGAAGTATGTTATACTTAGATGTGCTTGTCAAGTGTTTTGTGATGCTCTATCTGTGCTTCAATTCTTGTCTTTCATGTGAGCATCATTGAAATCTCAATGCCTAGCTAAGGGCATTAAACAATAGTGATACGTCTCCAATGTATCTATATTTTTTGATTGTTCCATGCTATTGTATTATCTATTTTGGATGTTAATGGTCTTATTTATATACTTTTATATTATTTTTGGGACTAACCTACTAACCCAAGGCCTAGTGCAAATTTTTGTTTTTTTCCTATTTCAGTGTTTCACAGAAAAGGAATATCAAACGGAATGAAACCTTTGGGAGAGTTATTTTTGGAACAAACATGATCTAGAGGACTTGGAGTGGACGACAAGAAATCAATGATGAGGCCATGAGGCGGGGGGGGGGGGGGGGGTGCGCCCTCCCCCCTCATGGGCCCCTCGTGGCTCCACTAACCTACTTCTTCCTCTGCCGCAACCAGGAGTACCACAAAACCCTATTTCCACCACCGCAACCTTCTGTACCCAAGAGATCCCATCTTGGGGCCTTTTCTAGAGCTCTGTCGGAGGGGGAATCGATCACGTAGGGCTTCTACATCAACACCATAGCCTCTCCGATGATGTGTGAGTAGTTTACTTCAGACCTTCGGGTCCATAGTTATTAGCTAGATGGCTTCTTCTCTCTCTTTGGATCTCAATACAATGTTCTCCTCGATCTTCTTGGAGATCTATTCGATGTAACTCTTTTTGCGGTGTGTTTGTCGAGATCCGATGAATTGTGGGTTTATGATCAAGTTTATCTATGAACAATATTTGATTCTTATCTAAAATCTTTTATGTATGATTGGTTATGTTTGCAAGTCTCTTCAAATTACCAGTTTGGTTTGGCCTACTAGATTGATCTTTCTTGCAATGGGAGAAGTGTTTAGCTTTGGGTTCAATCTTGCGGTGTCCTTTCCTAGTGACAGCAGGGGCAGCAAGGCACGCATTGTATTGTTGCCATCGAGGATAAAAAGATGGGGTTTATATCATATTGCTTGAGTTTATCCCTCTACATCATGTCATCTTGCCTAATGCATTACTATGTTCTTATGAACTTAATACTCTAGATGCATGCTGGATAGCGGTCGATGTGTGGAGTAATAGTAGTATATGCAGAATCGTTTCGGTCTACTTGTCACGGAAGTGATGCCTATATACATGATCATGCCTAGATATTATCATAATTATGCACTTTTCTATCAATTGCTCGACAGTAATTCGTTCACCCACCGTAATACTTATGCTATCTTGAGAGAAGCCACTAGTGAAACCTATGGCCACCGGGTCTATTCTCCATTATATTATTCTCCTGTCAACAAGCTATTTCTGTCGCCGTTTATTTTGCAATCTTTATTTTCCAATCTATATTATAAAAATACCAAAAATATTTATCTTATTATTATTATCTCTATCAGATCTCACTCTTGTAAGTGACTGTGAAGGGATTGACAACCCCTTTATCACGTTGGTTGCGAGGTTCTTATTTGTTTGTGCAGGTATGAGGGACTTGCATGTAGTCTCCTATTGGATTGATACCTTGGTTCTCAAAAACTGAGGGAAATACTTACGCTACTTTGCTGCATCACCCTTTCCTCTTCAAGGGAAAACCAACGCAGTGCTCAAGAGGTAGCAAGAAGGATTTTTGGCACCGTTGCTGGGGAGATCTACATCAAGTCAAGACATACCAAGTACCTATCATAAAATCTTATCCCTTGCATTACATTATTTGCCATTTGCCACTCGTTTTCCTCTCCCCCACTTCACCCTTGCCGTTTTATTCGCCCTCTTTCTCCGTTCCCCTTCTCTTTTCTACTTCGTCTCTTTTCGCTTGCTTCTTGTGTGCTTGCGTGTTGGATTGTTTGTCACGATGACTCAAGATAATACTAAATTGTGTGACCTTTCCAATACCAACAATAATGATTTTATTAGCACTCTGATTTCTCCTCTTACCAATGCCAAATCTTGTGAAATTAATACTGCTTTGCTGAATCTTGTCATGAAAGATCCATTTTCCAGCCTTCCTAGTGAATATGCCGCTACCCGTCTAAACAGCTTTGTTGATTTATCTGATATGCAAAAGAAGAAAGATGTGGATAATGATATTATTAAATTGAAGCTATTCCCGTTTTCGCTTAGAGATTGTGCTAACACATGGTTTTCGTCTTTGCCTAAAAATAGTATCGATTCATGGAATAAGTGCAAAGATGCTTTTATCTCTAAGTATTTTCCTCCCGCTAAGATCATCTCTCTTAGAGACGATATTATTAATTTTAACCAACGTGATCATGAACATGTTGCACAAGCTTGGGAGAGGACGAAATTAATGATACGTAATTGCCCTACACATGGTTTGAATCTTTGGATGATTATACAAAATTTTTATGCCGGATTGAATTTTGCTTCTAGAAATCTTTTAGATTCGGCCGCGGGAGGCACCTGTATGGAAATCACTTTAGGAGAAGCTACTAAACTCCTAGATAACATTATGGTTAATTATTCTCAAAGGCACAATGAAAGATCTACTAGTAAAAAGGTGCATGCAATAGAAGAAATTAATGTTTTGAGTGGAAAGATGGATGAACTTATGAAATTGTTTGCTAATAAGAGTGTTTCTTTTGATCCTAATGATATGCCTCTGTCTACTTTGATTGAGAATAATAATGAATCTATGGATGCGAATTTTGTTGGTAGGAACAATTTTGGTAATAACACGTATAGAGGTAATTTTAATCCTAGGCCTTTTGCTAGTAATTCCTCTAATAATTATGGTAATTCCTACAACAATTCTTATGGAAATTATAATAAGATGCCCTCTGATTTTGAATCTAATATTAAAGAATTTATTAGTTCGCAAAAGAGTTTCAATGCTTTGATTGAAGAAAAACTGTCTAAGATTGATGACTTGGCTAGGAACGTGGATAGAATTTCTATTGATGTTGATTCTTTGAAAGTTAGATCTATTCCACCTAAGCATTATATCAATGAGCCTCTCAAAGCCATAAGAATTTCCATTGATGAGTGCAAAGAAAGAACCGCTAGGATGCGTGCTAAAAAAGATTGCTTTATAAAAGCGTGTTCTTCGAGTTTTGATGATAATAAGGATGAAGATATAAAAGTGATTGATGTGTCTCCAATTAAATCTTTTTTTTGCAACATGAATCTTCATAATGATGGGACTGGAGATGAGTCATATTTAGTTAAAAGGTGTCCCAATGATTCGGAGTTTTTAGATCTTGATGCAAAAATTAATAAATGTGGGATTGGAGAGGTCAAAACTTTACATAGCAATGAACCCACTATTTTGGATTTCAAGGAATTTAATTATGATGATTTTTCTTTAATAGATTGTATTTCCTTGTTGCAATCCGTGCTAAATTCTCCGCATGCTTATAATCAAAATAAGGCTTTTACTAAACATATCGTTGATGCTTTAATGCAACCTTATGAAGAAAAGCTTGAATTGGAAGTTTGTATCCCTAGAAAACTTCATGATGAATGGGAGCCTTGTAACACCCACGATGCGGCTATATCTCCCATGTGTCGGAGCACGACTTAGAGGCATAACCGCATAGTGGGCATGTCGCAAGAGGGGTAATCTTTACACATCCCATGTACTGAATAAGAAAGGGATAAATAGTTGGCTTACAATCGCCACTTCACACATTACCTAAATATAGCATTACATCATCGAGATACAATCAAGGTCCGACTACGGAACCAAATAAAGAAAGACAACCCCTAATGCAAAAGATCCCCGATCGCCCCAACTGGGCTCCACTACTTAACGAAAGGAAGCGAAACAACCCAACGAACACGATCTTCATCGAGCTCCCACTTGAGCTCAGCTGCGTCATCTGCACTGGTATCAACGGCACCTGCAACTGGTTTTGGAAGTAATCTGTGAGTCAGGGGACTCGGCAATCTCACACCCTCGCGATCAAGACTAATTAAGCTTATGGGTAGGAAAAGGGGGGTAGTGAGGTGGATCTGCAGCAAGCACTAGCATACATGGCGGCTAACTTACGCAAATAAGATCGAGAAGAGAAGCAAAGAACGGTCGTGAACTAGAAGTGATCAAGAAGTGATCCTGAAACTACTTATGTTCAAGCATAACACAAGAACCGTGTTCACTTCCCCGGAAACAGACCATCACGGCTACACACGCGGTTGATGCATTTTAATTAAGTTAAGTGTCAAGTTCTCTAGAACCGAACATTAACAAATTCCCATCTAGCCATAACCGCGGGCATGGCTTTCGAAAGTTCAAAACCCTGCAGGGGTGTCCCAACTTAGCCCATCACAAGCTCTCACGGTCAACGAAAGATATTCCTTCTACGAGGACGACCCAATCAGACTCAGAATCCCGGTTACAAGACATTTCGACAATGGTAAAACAAGACCAGCAAAGCCACCCGATGTGCCAACATCCTGATAGGAGCTGCACATATCTTGTTCTCAGGGCAACACCGGATTGTCCAAGATTCTGGTAGGCCAACCCAGAGTTGCCCCTGGTGGCCACCGGCGGCTGATAGGTTCGGACCAACACTTAGACAAGCATTATCCCTGGGGGAGGGGTTAAAATAAAGATGACCCTTGAGTCTTCAGAACCCAAGGGAAAAAGGCTAGGTGGCAAATGGTAAAACCAAGGTTGGACCTTGCTGGAGGAGTTTTATTCAAGGCGAACTGTCAAGGGGTTCCCATTATAACCCAACCGCGTAAGGAACGCAAAATCAAGGAACATAACACTGGTATGACGGAAACTAGGGCGGCAAGAGTGGAACAAAACACCAGGCATAAGGCTGAGCCTTCCACCCTTTACCAAGTATATAGATGCATTAATTAAAATAAGAGATATTTTGATATCCCAACAAATATCCATGTTCCAACATGGAACAAACTCCATCTTCACCTGCAACTAACAACGCTATAAGAGGGGCTGAGCAAAGCGGAAACATAGCCAAACAACAGTTTGCTATGACAAGGTTGGTTAGAGGTTTGACATGGCAATATGGGAGGCAGGATATAGCAAGTGGTAGGTATCACAACATAACAAAAGAGCGAGCAACTAGCAAGCAAACATAGAAGTGATTTCGAGGGTATGGTCATGTTTCCTGCATAGTTCTCCGAGTTGACGAAAGCTTGATCCTCGTAAGCGTACTCAACGGGTTCCTCAATCACGAACTCATCTCCTGGCTCTACCCAAGGCAAGAACACAAGAAAAGGAAACCACAATCAACCACGGTGCAATGCGCAAGCAACATGATGCAAAACATGGCATGATATGCGGGATGTGATATGCAATGCATATGCATGCTCCGAAAGGAAAAGAATGAACCAGGACTCAACTTGGCAAACCAAGTGCTCCACTGGAAAGATGAGTTGATTTCGGTCGAAATCGATATAAAGATCACCGGAATCGGATGCACGGTTTAATGACAAGCAAAACAATAATGGCACAATTCTGCGATTAACAGCACGATGCCATCTAAAATGCAACAAGAAACTAAGGTACTGCACTCTAACATAGCAACAAAGCACATGGCAGTGATCTACTCAAGATGCTGGACAAAAGATGAACACTGAGCTACGGCTAAATCACACAAGAGCAGGTTCAAACAAGCATGGCAAAAGGGCAAAAGATAACAGCATCACAGACTATGTGAAAATAATAACATGTCAGGAAATAACACCAGGAAGCAATGTTTAGAGCAAGATAACAACATGCTACAGGATCAGATCATAGCAATACAAGGCATGACATGAGTCTACTCAAAGCATATAACAAAAGTCCCTTACTAACCATAAGCCAAAAAGGTTGAGAAGATATGATGGCACCCATGTAAACATAGCAAGTTTCGTTTACTTGGCATGAATTATGAAGGCATGTTTGCGAGCTCGATGCACTCAACACAAGGCATTGCATGACAAGCTAAGAATACTACCAGCAAGAACACATGTTCATGAAGCTAACCAAATCAATAAGAAACTCATAGCATGCATGGATCAACTACAACAACCGTGGCAAATTGATTAACACGTAAACAATCTGCCAGGAACATTTTATAGCAAAAGTAGAGCAAAATTGAGTCATGCTATGGCACTCCATGAATGCAAACAGGGACATGGATGGATAGATCATGACCATATATCCAAATCATCCTTACTGAACATACTCAAAAGAAGCCTGGATCTCTATGTAGCAACATGAACACATGGCATAAAAATAACAGCAGAGCAAAGACTTAGTGAAATTCTAAGTCTCTGAAATCAGCAATATTACGAGAGCTACTTTGCATGCATGTGCTAGTCACCACATTGATCACAAAAATACATGGCATACACCCCTGTAAAGATGGCATGGCATAGCCCAAAACACATGTAGAGCTCATACCCATATGTAGCACACAATAATCATGGCAAAAATGACAAATGCTCATAATCTGCTAAGAATCAGGAACAAACATTTTATAGCACTCTTGCATCAACAATTTGGCATCAAGATGGACTCAAAAAAGCATGGCACAATGGAACAAAATGAATAGCACATCATGACGAACATTTGATATATCATGCATGCAAAATGGATCTACGTATGAGGAGTTATGGCATGTTGAACAGGGCTTCAGAATGCCTGAATTTAGGTACTTAGTAAAAAAACACCCGAGCGTAGAATAGTAAAAGTCGCACGGGGGGGGGGGGGAGGACAGATGGGCGCTCACCATGTGGGCTCGGCCCAAGAAGGGGGTGAGATAGACGGGCCGGAGCGGACGGGCCAGACGGGACTCGGTGGCCCACACGGCCCACGAGGTCGGGTCGACGGCACGTCGTCCTCCTCCTGATCGCCCAATCGGATCGGGATGGCAGGAGGCGGCGGGCGGCGCTCGCCGGCAATGGGGCGAGCCGCGGAAGAGGCCGGGGCGACGGGAATTGCGCGGGGCGACGGATCCGGGGAGGGCGGCACCAGATCCAGCCAGGGCGAGGTTGTGGAGGTCCGGCGGTGGAGGATCCTTCCGCTGGAGCTGGCCGGCGACGAGCTCCCTTGGCGGGGCGGCGAGCTCGCGGGGAAGGCACGGGGAGGATGATGCGGGTGGCGGCAGCGGCTCTGCACTGCGGCGCGAGCGAGGCGGCGGCGGTGGTGCGGAAAGGGCGGCGGGGACGAGTCGGCGAAGTCCGGCGAAGCTCCGGTAACGGCGGAGACGGCTGACGGGCGGCACAGCGGCTCGGGCACCCGGGCGGTGCTGGCGGCGACGACCGGGCTCGGCAAGCTTGCTCCGGGCCCGCGGGCCCCCGCGGTGGAGGGGAGCGACGGTTGGCGATGTGGCGGCGTGCCAGTGGAGGAGGGAGGCGGCGGCACGGACGTGGCAAGCCCTGATTGGACGGAGTGAGGTGGTCGGGCGCGACGGACATGTCCGGCGGCGCGAAGAGGAAGTTTGCTAGGGTTCATCCGCGAATTTCGGAGGGGGAGGTGTTCAAATAGGTAGAGGGAGCTAGGAGAGTCCAAATGAGGTGCGGTTTTCTGCCACGTGATCGTGATCGAACGGCCGAGAGGATGAAGGGGGTTTGGATGGGTTATTGGGCCACTTTGGAGGGATGTTGAGCTACAACACACACGAGGCATTTATGGTTCCTCGGTTAACCATTAGAGTATCAAACGGACTCCAAATGGCATGGAACTTGACAGACGGTGGTCTACCGATGGTGTACCAAGGCCGCTTGGCAAATCTCGGTCCATTCCGAGAAAGTTTAACACCCGCACACAAAAAGAGACAAAAGGGGGCGCCGAAGGACATAGGAGTGTCGGATTGCAAAATGAACAACGAGAAAAATGCTCAGATGCATGAGACGAACACGTATGCAAATGCGATGCACATGATGACATGATATGAAATGCATGACATGAACAAAATGCAAAAAAACAAAGACAAGAACCCTGCCACGAATCTCACAACACCTCTCCGGAAAAGCCAAGAGTCGGAGAACAAATATGGAAAGTTGTATCCGGGGTGTTACAACACTCCACCACTACGAAAGGATCTCATCCCGAGATCTAGGATGGCACCGAAGGGAAAAGGAAGAGGAAGATAAGAGGTAAAACTAATTTGCTTCTTTGACAAACGAGTGAAACCAAAGAAACTTGAGATGTTAAACAACTTTTGACAAAATAATACAACGGGGATGAACGAAGTTGAAAGCACTCCGTTAGGAAAGAGGAACAAGGAAGAACAAATACTGACAACACTCCAGTTGAAAAGTGATACGAAACTTGATAAGGTGAAAAGAACTTGAGCAGAGGGCATAACACTCCGGTTAAAACAATATAGAGAAGGAATAAGAATGATGTAATTTGGGCAGCACTCCGATTGTAAATGGAAGGAATTGAACATGATCTTGACAAAACAAGATGATGAGTTGAAGATAGCAACAACATAATGCCTCCGGAACAAATTAAAGAATGGAATTAAAGTAACGGGGAAGAGAACAACATCTTCTACCTCAAATGAGCTTGAAGAAACATCTTTAGGAGAAGGTTTGAACGGAGTTGTTGGAAAATCAACAATGAAATGATATACTCCTCGTGGACTTATGAAACCAGCTCAAAACTGAGGTGAAATTTTGCCACTTATGGAATCAATGGATTTGAATTGATATGAACAAGGAGACGAGAAACTATTTCACCAGGAGGATAAAAGAAGAACTTGGGTCATTTATAAGCACCATAATTAGCAACAATCCTTAGGGAAGGCTTTAGGTGAAATATAACCCAAGATAACTCCAATGAAGAGGTTGATGGATAGCAAAGGATCTCATGAACGAATTGAAAATGGTGGCTTTAAAATATGTCATTCCGGACAACTTGTGAATCATGAAACATGAACGAATCTGTCAAAACGACATAACACCACCTGAAAAGATAAGATAGAAAGAATTGCGCTTTGGAATGCAAGATGAAGAATACTTGAAATATAGCTTGGCGGATCATAGCTTCGAGAGAAATCTTGAAGAACAAATGAAGAATGAGAAGAATCCTTGACGAACAACCATGTAGAACCTCCATGAAGAACTCCGGTAAAAAAAGGATGATAAAAAGAAAGAGAAGTTGAGAATATAAGGTGAAGCCTTGCAATGATTTAGATGGAGCTTTGAAATGATATAACCGAGAAAAAACTTGGAACTCCGAAAAGCAAGATGAACAAATGAAATCAAGAATTTTGATGAACCTCCCGAATAAGGAATTGAATTTACTCGATGAAACAAGAATAAGAATTATATTATGCTTATCCTTCACCAATTTAAATTGATAACAAGCAAACAGATTTGGCATACTACTTATTCTCATAGAAATGATTAAGATAGATATGGCGCAAACTTGGGAAGGTCTTCAACGAGCCACCGGTAGGATTGAAACAACAGATAAATTAATATGATAAGAAGGAAGAGAAATCTTAAACGTACCACCGTAAGAATTGAAAATGAAATAAGAAAATATAAAGAAACACCGGGGAGAATTTGAGAACGAATGACGATACTTGAGGGATTTAGATACATGAGAATGGAGAGATCGTGAAATGATTAGATAATACTTGAATGATGCACCGGTAAGATTTGGAGAACAATAGCTGAAAGCTGGAATGAATAATCCCGAAATGATGGCCTTCAGAGAATCAAACTGAAAAGACTCTTGAAATGCTCCAGATGGGTGAAAAGAATTATCACAATCGAAAAAAATTATGAGAGGATGGCATCAAGCTAGAACCATGAATCTTGAGATAACGGCCAAGATTTGAGAGAAACTCTCCTTCGGTCTTCAAATATTGAGAATGACGATGAGAAGCACCACCATGAATTATTGAGGCACTCATGAATAATGAAAAGCGAAGAGGTTGAGCCAACAATGAAAAGAATTTAATAGATCTTGGAGAAATACATATGAGTGATGATAATTCATTCTTACATCAAACTTGAAAAAAAAGAATTTGAGAGTAACTCCGGTAAAATAGAAGAGTCAGGTAAGATCCTGGGAAAAGACTTATGTGTTAGGGCCCACTGAAAAGAAACACCTTTGAACAATTAAAAGAGAGATTGCGCTGGTTGAATTAAATGGCTTGAATGAGATTACAACCTCGAAAGAGCTTGAATGAATGCAGAGTGGAAACACGAATCTTCGAGATATCTTCAGCACTCCGAAACAATGAATAGCGAGAAGTGGATGATTAAGAGGTGCACCAGCATGGGAAAAGCATTTGAAACGAGGAAAAGGATGTGATCAACAAGGCTTGACTTGAATCCACCGGAGAAGAAAAGAGAACAAAGAATAATAAACTTGTAGACCATCTTCATGAGAACCACCGGTAAGAACATTGATTGAAAAGAACGAAGAGACTTCACATGAATAAAATGGATACTTGATTAAGAAATCTGAGTCCTTGAAGAAAAAAAGGGTGGGAGGGTGGGGAAATCAAAGACAACTAAGAGATGAATGAAACAAATAACATTGAGAAGACTTTGAGTTGATCTTGCGGATGGGAAAAATGATAGGATCATCTTGAAGAGAATCACACCGGTTGGAAAGAATTGACATGACAACCTCCATGATCAAGAAGGATTAGTATTCACATAGAAATATGAGAACACCGTTTAGGAAAGGTATGGAATCAACACTTGACATTGAAGCAACTCTAATACCACAACTGAAAACAAAACAAAGGATTGGCTTAGAAAACAAGATGGAACAAACCTATGATAGATCCCATATCGTATCATGTGTCTGTTGGAAAGATATTCTAGGAGCTACTTGAATTCCCACTTATAAAACTCCCGAAACTTTCTGGTTATGCAATCAGGTGTTAGGGATACAGGGGAAGCATAATATCTCACCCAAAACTAGCAAATCCTACATCCAGCTGTATCCATCCTTCAACACATAACCAAGAAACCTTCGGAAATCATTTACCTCAACCTTCGAAAAGCATCCATTATACGAGTTATGGCAATACTCCCGAACTCCCGCCCCAGTACTGGGTGGCGTCGAGGTTATCTCACCAACAACTGCATAAAAGAGATTTTCGATGTCGGCAAACTCAGGTATTCTAGAACTGCAACGATAAAATTGTGACGACAACACCTCGGAGCTCAACTCCTCGGTACACTGCCACAACCCCTAAATGTCAGGAGGCGACAAGAACAATGTTCTCGTCACAAAACCATCGAAACGATTCCAAGATACCCGCGTGATCCTAAAAAAATCGTGAAATTTGAGGAGAGAAGAGTCAAAACTCTACGTCAGGAGGCCTCACCAAAGCGACGAATGGACTGAGGAGTAAAAAGAATCCTACTCTCCGATATATATAATCCTATAAGACTCAATTTTTTTCTAGACTCAACAACACCAGCGATTCAATCAAGCAGGGGGCTCCTAAGTCGGGGAAGGCTCTGATTACCAACTTGGAACACCCACGATGCGGGTATATCTCCCACATGTCGGAGCATGACTTAGAGGCATAACCGCATAGTGGGAATGTCGCAAGAGGGGTAATCTTTACACATCCCATGTACTGAATAGGAAAGGGATAAAGAGTTGGCTTACAATCACCACTTCACACATTACATAAATATAGCATTACATCATCTAGATACAATCAAGGTCTGACTACGGAACCAAATAAAGAAAGACAACCCCTAATGCAAAAGATCCCCGATCGCCCCAACTGGGCTCCACTACTGAACAAAAGGAAACGAAACAACCCAATGGACACGATCTTCATCGAGCTCCCACTTGAGCTCAGCTGCGTCATCTACACTGGTATCAACGGCACTGGCAACTGGTTTTGGAAGTAATCTGTGAGTCACGGGGACTCAGCAATGTCACACCCTTGCGATCAAGACTATTTAAGCTTATGGGTAGGAAAAGGGGGTAGTGAGGTGGAGCTGCAGCAAGCACTAGCATATATGATGGCTAACTTACGCAAATAAGAGCGAGAAGAGAAGCAAAGCACAGTCGTGAACTAGAAGTGATCAAGAAGTGATCCTGAAACTACTTACGTTCAAGCATAACACAAGAACCGTGTTCACTTCCCGGACTCCGCCGGAAAGAGACCATCAAGGCTACACACGCGGTTGATGCATTTTAATTAAGTTAAGTGTCAAGTTCTCTAGAACCGGACACTAACAAATTCCCATCTGCCCATAACCACGGGCACGACTTTCGAAAGTTCAAAACCCTACAGGGGTGTCCCAACTTAGCCCATCACAAGCTCTCACAGTCAACGAAGGATATTCCTTCTCCCAGGACGACCCGATCAGACTCGGAATCCCGATTACAAGACATTTCGACAATGGTAAAACAAGACCAGCAAAGCCACCCAATGTGCCGACATCCTGATAGGAGCTGCACATATCTCGTTCTCAGGGCAACACCGCATTGTCCAAGATTCCGGTAGGCCAGCCCAGAGTTGCCCCTGGTGGCCACCGGCGACTGACAGGTTCGGACCAACACTTAGACAAGCACTGGCCCGGGGGGTGGGGTTAAAATAAAGATGACCCTTGAGTTTGCAGAACCCAAGGGAAAAAGGCTAGGTGGCAAATGGTAAAACCAAGGTTGGGCCTTGCTGGAGGAGTTTTATTCAAGGTGAACTGTCAAGGGGTTCCCATTATAACCCAACCGCGTAAGGAACGCAAAATCAAGGAACATAACACCGGTATGACGGAAACTAGGGCGGCAAGAGTGGAACAAAACACCAGGCATAAGACCGAGCCTTCCACCCTTTACCAAGTATATAGATGCATTAATTAAAATAAGAGATATTGTTATATCCCAACAAATATCCATGTTCCAACATGGAACAAACTCCATCTTCACCTGCAACTAACAACGCTATAAGAGGGGCTGAGCAAAGCGGTAACATAGCCAAACAATAGTTTGTTAGGACAAGGTGGGTTAGCTGTTTGACATGGCAATATGGGAGGCATGATATAGCAACTGGTAGGTATCGCAGCATAGCAAAAGAGCGAGCAACTAGAAAGCAAAGATAGAAGTGATTTCGACGGTATGGTCATCTTGGTTGCAAAGTTCTCCGAGTTGACGAAAGCTTGATCCTCGTAAGCGTACTCAACGGGTTCCTCGATCACGAACTCATCTCCTGGCTCTATCCAAGGAAAGAACACAAGCAAAGGAAACCACAATCAACCACGGTGCAATGCGCAAGCAACATGATGCAAAATATGGCATGATATGCGGGATTTGATATGCAATGCATATGCATGCTCCAAAAGGAAAAGAATGAACCAGGCATCAACTTGGCAAACCAAGTGCGCTGTTGGAAAGATGAGTTGATTTCGGTCGAAATCGATATAAAGATCACCAGAATCGGATGCACGGTTTGCAAATGTCAAGCAAAACAATAATGGCACAATTCTGTGATTAACAGCACGATGCCATCTAAAATGCAACAACAAACTAAGCTACTGCACTCTAACATAGCAACAAAGCACATGGCAGTGATCTACTCAAGATGCTTGACAAAAGATGAACACTGAGCTACGGCTAAATCACACAAGAGTAGGTTCAAACTAGCATGGCAAAAGGGCAAAAGGTAACAGCATCACAGACTTAGTGAAAATACTAACATGTCAGGAAATAACATCAGGAAGCAATGTTTAGAGCAAGATAACAACATGCTACAGGATCATATGATAGAAATACAAGGCATGGCATGAATCTACTCAATGCATATAACAAAAGTCCCTTACTGACCATAAGCCAAAAAGGATCATAGATGGCACCCATGTAAACATAGCAAGTTTCGTTAATAGATTCAGACTTAGCAGAAAACTGGACATGGCAAAAAGAGAATTATGAAGGCATGTTTGCGAGCTCGGCGCACTCAACACAAGGCATTTCATGACAAGATAAGCATACTACCAGCAAGAAGACATGTTCATGAAGCTAACCAAAGCAAGAACAAACTCATAGCATGCATGGATCAACTACAACAACCTTGGAAAAATTGATTAACACGTAAACAATCTGCCAGGAACATTTTATAGCAAAAGTAGAGCAAAACTGAGTCATGCTATGGCACTCCATAAATGCAAACAGGGACATGGATGGATATATCATAACCATATGTCCAAATCATCCATACTGAACATACTCAAAAGAAGCATGGATCTCTCTGTAGCAACATGAATACATGGCATAAAAATAACAGCAGAGCAAAGACTTAGTGAAATTCTAAGTCTCTGAAATCAGCAATATTACGAGAGCTACTTTGCATGCATGTGCTAGTCACCACATTGATCACAAAAATACATGGCATACACCCCTGTAAAGATGGCATGGCATAGCCCAAAACACATGTAGAGCTCATACCCATATGCATCACACAATAATCATGGCAAAATGACAAATGCTCATAATCTGCTAAGAATCAGGAACTAACATTTTATAGCACTCTTGCATAAACAATTTGGGCATCAAGATTGTCATGGAATTGACACGGCAGATGTCCTAGAGCAAGGACTTAGTCGTAGGGCCATAGCACTAGGAAGCTTAAAGGGGTTAATCGGGACACAGGACACGAGAGGGTTTTATACTAGTTCGGCCCCTTACGATGAAGGTAAAAGCCTATGTCTAGTTGGGTTGGTATTGCTGGGGTTTCGATAACCAAGAGGCTCAACTCGCCGGCTTGGTTATCGACTTGTTGTTTTTCTTGCCCTAAGCCACCACCGGGTCGTCCCCTCATATACATGGGTTGACGCCTGGTGGCCTACAGAGTCACGACCGGCTCATAATCGTGTCCGGCTCGGTAACTTCCTTTACATGTCTTTCTTTACAAGTCTTTCCTTACATACGGTGGTTTACAATATCAGGCCTTAAGCCGCCTCCAGGCCCTTGGGCCTTCTATAAGGTTTAATAAACTATCGTCTTGAGTGTTTACTGGGCTTCTTGCGTAACCTGCCATTGGGGCTGACCCGACCCCTCCTGGGCGGGTCATGACTGATAGTAATATCCCCAACATTAGGCCCCAGGTTGACTTTGAATTTCATTCTTTGTCAATCCTCAATACTTAGAAAAAAATCCATCTTGTTATCTTCGTTGAAGTCTTTGTAACCCGCCGTGATGTCATCTCTTCAAAACGCAAAGAACTTTCATGATGTCATCTCCCAACGGATCTTTTATCTTTAATGCTTCCTGAAAATTGAGGCGTCTGTGTAGCTGGATAACCATTATTCGGCTCTCCTTGATTTTCGCGTTCGTTTGTTCACATCTTTCCTTATAAATAGGCATGCCTCGGCCTTCTCATTCTCCTCTCTTGCTCCGTCTTCTTCCTCTTGCGCACCCCCTACTGCTCGAGCTTCGCCGCCACCGCGCTTCGTCTCCGTCGACGTTGGCCGTTGCATCAACCTGAACCGATCCAGAGAACAACGACGACCTCCGCAGAAGACCTGTGACTGTAAGTTCTCTTCTTTTTACTTCTCAGATCTGCACTTAGGGTTTCCAGATTCTTTCGTGTTCTTTCGAGTTCATCGCAGTCCGTTGTAGTTTTTCCACTGCAGGCCTCTTCTTGATCCAAAACGATATATATGTTCGTGCGGTAGTGTTCTTGTGCCTTTTCTTGATCCACAGATCCCTTTCTCTGTTTCAAAGGCTGCATTAGAATTTACATACTCTTCTGCGCTGAACCTTTTTAGGTCTAGATTTTTTTTCCATTTTGAATAGCCATTTGATCTGGAATAATACCAAACAATTTAGGAAACTTGTTTGTCTCAACACTTGGCTGAAATTGCTTCTTCAAATATCTGTAGTCATGGTGGCTTATCATGCCGGCTTAATTTTCCTTATATGTCATTAACCCTTTACTAAGCCGCCATTACTTGTTTGCATCTTCATCACTTAACTGTCAATCTCACCATTAAACTGAACCGGCATGTTGCTTTTCTTTTCAGTTCTTCTTTGCACATCATGCATCTAAAGCACCAACCATTTGTAACTGGGTTCCCTCAACCGTAACTGAGGAACGTTTAAAAGAGTTCTTCACCATAGGATTTCTGCTAGCGAAAACCGTCATGTCTTACCGTGCCCCTGACTCGGAAGAAGAACGGCCCAATCCCAGAGACGGTGAGGTGATCGTTTTCACTGAACACATGAACCGTGGCTTCTCACCGCCCGGCTCATAGTTCTTCAGAGAGGTCCTCCACTTTGTCAAGCTCCATCCTCAAGATATCGGGCCTAATTCCATATCTAACATCTGTAACTTCCAAGTACTCTGTGAAGTATATCTTCAACAAGAGCCGACCGTGGAGTTGTTTAGAGAACACTTTTATCTGAACCGGGAAAATGAGTGCACCAACGACCTTAGCTTAGAGCTTGGAGGCATATCAATTCAGCGCCGGCAGGGTGCTGTCTTCCCCCTCATTGTCTTACCAAGTCACCCAAAGGACTGGAACCAGACTTGGTTCTACTGCCAGGACACTTCACCAGCAAACGAGAAGCCACTGCCGGGTTATCGCCCCGATCGTCTTGACTCCAAGTTTGCGCTTCTTGATAAGCTTACTGTCGCTGAATGCAAGAGGATGATACCATCCATCAAAAGGATCAATGCTCTGTTGGGAAATGGGTTAACTGGAGTTGATCTGAACCGCTTCTGGATCTCATGGCGGGTCATCCCTTTGAGCCGCCAGTCAAAGCTGATGTATGAGTATGGTGGAGGCCCAGATGACTATCTTCGTCACAGCCCCGTTCAATTGACAGAAGAAGATATTGTCTCAATGTCATCTCTTCTGGTGAACGGGAAATACGAATATTGCAGTGTCGTTGGGTTAAACCCCTTCTGCCAGCTTAACCCGGTGCCAGAAGTAAGGATATTGTTATTTCTCTCCTTTGTATTTTCCCAGCCGTATTGTTCTAATACTTTCCTGACTCTTTATCTTGTTTTTACCTATCTACAGGCCAACTATGACTTCTGGAAAGTTAAGTATGACCACGAGGCTGCCAAGAAAGCGAAAGCCGCCGCCATAAACGCCAAGAAAACGACCCGGAGGTCGAACAAGAAGAAAAAGAGCAATGCTGAAGATTTGATGAAGCTTGATGATACATCTGATTCAGAGGTAGCCCTTGATTCCCTTGGCCAATTTTTTAACAATCTTATTGACACTGATCATTACCAGGATGACACTGGGGCTAGTCAGGCTGTGGAAGTAGAGGTAACTATCATTTCCTCCGACTTAGAGCCCTTCCCAAGACAAAAAATTCGACGAGTGATCCGTAAAGTAAGGTTTTCTAACCCTTTAGCTCACTTGGATCCCACCTTTCATTTGAAAAAGTAGCAACATGAAAGCCGCCGTCAGGCTCGGACTGAAGATGAGCCGGCTGTCATTCTTCAACAAACTCCTCAGAAGCGCCCGAATGAGGTTCACTTCTTTCTGTATTTAACTCTGTTTAATGGATCCTTTCCCCTGCCTTACTTTAACTTTGTTTTATCTTTTCAGGAGGTGTCTCGCTCTTCTGGCGACTCATCAAAGACGCAATTTCCGGCCTTCAAGACTGCCCCTGGGTAATGGAAAATCCTCCTTTTTTCCGGTTTGTTCAAATTGTATCTTTATACTGACAATCCTGCAACATTTCTCTTAGCGGCCAAGCTAAATCCAAGAAGGCAAAGGCAGCTAAACCGGTAGAAGACCCGCCGGTGCTTGCATCTGACCCGGCTAGGCCATCTTCTCCATTAACCGACGCTCCAGAAGACCCGCCTGTTGATGCAGAAGCAAATCCTCCTGAGCCGTTGTTTGATGAGACCACTATAAACCCTTCCGCAACTGGACCATCAAGCTCAGCCAACCCGCCATCACCGTCTGCCCAAGACGTTCAGATCACCGGGAGCCATTTTATTGAGCCGGGGAATCCAACCGTGCTGGCTCGGTGTACTGTGAAACAAGAGGCATTGGAGAGGCAACAAGTGTGCTTTGACGTTGCCAATTATGACCATCTAAATGCCAACGATATTTTATCTGGTTATCTCAGCCATGTGCACTCCAGTCGCGACTTTGAGATCGAAATGGTTAAACAGTTAAAGTTGAAATATTAGGTATGTTCTTCCGGCTTATCTATATATTCCACTAGCCCCAAGTTTTCAGATTATGAGAGAACCGGAATGATCTATAGACTTAATAATATAGGCCAACACTTTTACCTTGGAAATCTTTCATAAGTTCAATAAAATAGAACAGAGCTTCTCCTGTAGTCCCCAAGGGCCGGTTCATTTTGATCATAAATGAGCCGGTACTTTAACTTGTTTTGTACCGTATTCAAAGGACTTAAAAATCCATCTTAACCTTGAGAAACTTCCTGAACTGCATACATTAGCCCCTAAGTGCCAAGTGTTGTTACTTTGTGAAGTACTTGGGACTTAAAGTATGTCTGTAGAATCATAAAAATTTGTTTTGGCATACATTAGCCCCCAAGTGTCAAGTGGTTTTTTGTAAAGTACTTGACACTTGAATCTTGATTTTTGAACTTGAAGCAAAATCTTGACTCATCTGAATGTTTTGCAGAATGCCTTATCTGAATTGAACTCGCAATTGACTGATGCGAAGACCCGGCTAGTGAGTCAGGGGGCAGAAATCAAATCTGTTAACTCCAAACTGCAAATAAGTCTCACTGAGATGGAAAATTTAAAGACCAGCTTCGCTGCCAAGAAGAAAACCCCGGAAGAGGAAAAAACGCTTCTGACCCAACGTGCTGAGAAGGCCGAAACAGCCCTTGAAGAGATTTCAACAGAGCTGAATGGTTTAAAGGGCCGGGTGTCTCAAATGGTGGCTGCCATCTTTGGTAAGCCGTCCGACTTTAATTTTGTGTGCTTTTTGCTGATCCGGAGTATAAGCTGCCAGCTGACTTTGTGTATAAAATATGTGCAGGCCCACGAAGCAAAAATATGAGCCAAGACCCTTTGATTAAACTGAAGGCAGTGTATACTTTGGTAGAACAACTGTATATTGGCCCACAATGGGCACTTGCCGCCATCTCTCCTGCCAATCAAGGACCCAACCGGCTCAGCGACGTCCTGAAGAAACTGTCAATCCTGCCTGCCAGATTTCAAGAAGTGAAACGCTCCTGTGCGCGAGCCAGGGCTTTGACTGCCCTGAGCCGCTCTAAGGCTTCGGTGCCAGACCTAGACCCGGCGAACGTGGCCAGAGGCTATCCCACCGTGAAGGAAGACGGATCTCCCTTTGAGCAGGATGACTTCATGGCTTGCGTGCGCGGAGTCTGGCCTCAGGCAACTACCCTTGGAGATGAAACCAATATTGACAAATATCTGCCGGGTTTTGATGCTGAAAATAAGAAGATGGCGACTCCCGCGTACAAGGTGACAGACCTGATCCCGCCTGTAAGAGAAAATACATTTGCATCGGAAGTTGACCCGGCAGGCCTGATCGACGATGAAGTAGAATTCGTTGCCGTGAATGGTTTTGACTGGTCAAAACCCAACTTCCAGCCAACAGAGGGCGGTGAACCGGCGAGGGAGGAATAATAACCATCTTCATTGGCTTATAAAAAGCCGTGTAATAAGTTAGCTGTGAAAACACTAAATGCCTTGCTTATGCCATCGTGCATAAAACACTGTATGTGACTCCGTGTTTCCTGATGGCAATATATGCATTATATTTGATGATTGTTTCTGCAACACTTTAAATCTGTTCCCTATAGAGACAAGAAAAGACTGGCTTGGCGGCTTAGAACCGAGCGGGTTAAAACACCCGGCTTATATCCAATATGTTTATCATAATAGAAAACATAGAGCAGATATGAATAAAGGATAAGGGCTAAAACTAACTCTTTAGTTAATGCAGCAGGCAATTATATATATATAAATAATAGCCATACTTGTACCTTTGATCCTTAGACCACCGGCTTGAGTAACCTGGGTAATGAAACCGATAACTCAGTCTTTTTGAGAAATCAATTACTTTGAATACTTCAATGATCGTCATACCTTGGTGGCCATGTTGTCAAATAGACAAACCGGCGAAGAAGATCATGCTAATTATTTGCAACAAGAAACTCAAAGGAAAATAACAGTTAACAAGTATGATTTAACCTTATATTTAAAGGTTGGTGTCTTCTAATTAGAATACTGTCAGTAAACCGGACCAAAGGGGTTAAGCTAAAGTTCGAATACGACCATATAGCACCCAGTGGATGTGGCGTTGCGCCGATCAAGAGGGTACCGACATCTATGTTCTCTTTGGTTTGAATACGACCTATGTTTGAACAGGAAGCCCCCAAATGACCTTGAGAGGTTTTTAACGACCCTGATTTGAATACGATCCAAGTCGGACCCAAAAGGGGTTCAGCTATGATTCAGATACGATCAAGAAGCCCCCTAGTGAGTTTGGCCTTGAGCCGATCAAGAGGGTTACGACAGCTATGTTCTCTTTGGTTCGAATACGACCAATGTTTGAACAGGAAGCCCCCAAGTGACCATGATAATTGCAGCTAGATTCGAATACGATCATAAGCCGGACCAAAAAAGGTTAGACTTGATTCAAATATGATCATCTCCTTAATAGTCATTTGAGAATAAGAAATAACAAAGATGCATAATCTTTGAAAAGAAAAGAGACCGATGGTCTGACTTTATTACTTATCATGGTATATACAATGTTAAAGTATGTACATGATGAGAGCCGGTAGCTCAGGTGTAGTATGGCCGAAGTTGAGCAATGTTCCATGGCCGGCGGGTCTCCTCCTCCGACTTACGTGAATCTTTGTGTTCTCGAACATCAATGACGTAATACGACCCGTTGTTTAAGTTCTTGCTGACCACCAAGGGTCCTTCCTAAGGTGGGGATAACTTGTGCGCATCTGACAGATCCTGGATGAGCCGGAGCACCAGGTCGTCTTCCTGAAAAGTCATGGATTTGACCCGGCGGTTGTGTTAACGGCGCAGGTCCTGTTGATAAATTGCTGACCGAGCCGCTGCTAAGTCTCTTTCTTCATCCAACAAGTCAAGTGCATCCTGTCTGGCTTGTTCATTATTAGCTTCAACATAAGCCGCCACACGGGGCGAGTCATGACGGATGTCACTAGGCAACACTGCTTCTGCTCCATAAACCATGAAGAAAGGTGTGTAACCTGTAGACCTGTTAGGCATGGTGTTGATACTCCACAACACCGAGGGTAATTCCTCTACCCAACAACCCGGCGTTCGCTGTAAGGTAACCATAAGCCGGGGTTTGAGACCTTTTAAAATTTCCTGATTTGCTCTCTCAGCTTGACCACTGGATTGAGGATGAGCTACAGAAGAAACATCAAGCCGGATGTGCTCACGTTGACAAAACTCCTCCATAGCCCCTTGGGACAGATTAGTGCCATTGTCAGTGATAATGCTGTGTGGAAAACCAAAATGGAAGATCACCTTTTTCATGAACTGAACCGCCATGGCCGCGTCACACTTACTCACTGGCTCCGCCTCAACCCAGTTAGTGAATTTATCAACTGCCACTAAGAGATGTGTCTTTTTATCCTTAGACCTTTTGAAAGGTCCCACCATGTCAAGCCCCCAAACCGCAAACAGCCAAGTGATTGGAATCATCCAGAGCTCTTGAGCCGGCAAATGTGCTCGTCGTGCAAACTTTTGACATCCATCACATCTGCTAACCAGATCCTCTGCATCAGCGTGAGCCGTCAACCAGTAAAAACCGTGACGAAAAGCCTTGGCCACCAGAGATTTTGACCCGGCGTGATGACCACAATTTCCTTCATGGATCTCACGAATTATTTCTTGACCTTCTTCGGGGGAAACACACCGCTGAAATGCTCCGGAGACGCTGTGATGGTATAATTCTCCATCCGAAATTGTCATTGACTTAGACCGCCGGGTTATCTGTCGAGCCAGGGTCTCACCCGCTGGCAACTCTCCCCAGGTCATGTAAGCCAAGAATGGCACTGTCCAATCTGGGATGACATGAAGAGCCGCCATCAACTGCTCCTCCGGGTCAGGAACAGCTAAATCTTCTTCTGTGGGCAACTTGACAGACGGGTTATGCAAAACATCCAAAAAGGTGTTAGGTGGTACCGGCTTACGCTGAGACCCCAATCGGCTTAAAGCATCAGCCACTTCGTTCTTTCGACGGTCAATGTGCTCCACCTGATAACCTTTAAAATGCCCTGCAACAGCATCAACCTCTCGGCGATAAGCCATCAACAGGAATCCCGCTTGCCTGATACCTGTTGAGCCTGTAGATCTGAGTCGCCAAGACATCTGACCCGGCTCAAACTCATGTCTTTTGCCACTCGAAGACCATGGAGCAAGGCTTCATACTCTGCTGCATTGTTAGTGCAAGGAAACATCAACCATAACACATAACAAAATTTGTCACCTCGCGGAGAGGTTAACACAACTCCAGCCCCCGAGCCTTCCAACTGTCTGGACCCATCAAAATGAATAGTCCAATACATGTTGTCTGGTTTTTCTTCTGGCATCTGCATCTCTGTCCAGTCATTAATGAAGTCAACCAGTGCTTGAGTTTTGATCGCGGTATGTGGCACATACATCAACCCATGAGACCCAAGCTCAATCGCCCACTTGGTGACTCGTCCAGTGGCTTACCTATTTTGAATGATGTCTCCCAAAGGAGCAGAGCTAACCACGGTGATTGGATGTCCCTGAAAATAATGCTTAAGCTTCCGGCTTGCCATCAACACCCCATATATGAGCTTCTGCCAATGTGGATATCGTTGCTTGGATTCAATTAACACCTCACTGACATAGTAAACCGGCCGTTGAACCAGATGCTCCTTGCCAGCCTCCTTGCACTCCACCACAATAGCCACACTAACAGCTCGTGAGTTGGCGGCCACGTATAACAGCAGCGGCTCTTTCTCAACTGGAGCAGCCAGGACCGGCGGCTCAGCAAGCTGTGTCTTCAGATCTTCAAAAGCAGAGTTCGTAGCATCGCTCCAAAGAAAATCATCTGTTTTCTTCATCATCTGATACAGAGGCATTGACTTCTCCCCTAACTGGCTTATGAACCGGCTCAAAGCAGCAACACGGCCCGCCAGTCGTTGAACGTCATTGATGCATGTTGGTTTCGCCAGAGATGTAATTGCCTTGATTTTCTCCGGGTTAGCCTCAATACCTCGGTTAGACACCAAAAAACCCAAGAGCTTGCCGGCTGGGACTCCAAAAACACACTTGGCCGGGTTAGGCATCATTTTGTAGACCCGGAGATTATCGAAAGTCTCTTTCAGATCTGTGACCAAGGTTTCCTCCTTCCTGGATTTTACCACTATATCATCCACATAAGCATGAACATTACACCCAATTTGATCGTGAAGACAATTCTGCACACACCGTTGGTAAGTCATCTGGGCACTCTTAAGCCCAAAAGGCATAGACACATAGCACAAAGCTCCAAAAGGAGTGATAAAAGCCATCTTCTCCTGATCCTTGACTGCCATCTTGATCTGATGATAACCGGAATAAGCATCCAAGAAACTCAAACATGCGCAACCCGCCGTAGCATCAATGATCTAATCAATACGGGGGAGGGCAAAAGGATCAGCTAGACAAGCCTTGTTCAGATCGGTGTAATCCACACACATACACCAGGTGCCATTCTTTTTGAGTACAAGCACCAGGTTGGCTAACCACTCTGGGTGAAAGACTTCTACAATGAACCCAGCTGCCAAAAGCCGGGCCACCTCTTCTCCAATGGCCTTACGCCTTTCTTCATTGAACCGTCGGAGAAATTGTCTGACAGGTTTGAACTTTGGATCAATATTGAGAGTGTGCTCAGCGAGTTCCCTCGGGACACCCGTCATGTCTGAAGGTTTCCATGCGGAGATGTCCCGGTTCTCACGGATGAACTCGATGAGCGTGCTTTCCTATTTTGCATCCAAGTTAGCACTGATGATGAACTGCTTGGATGAGTCGCCAGGCACAAAGTCAACCATCTTGGTGTCATCAGCTGATTTGAACTTCAACACCGGCTCATGCTCTATTGTTGGTTTCTTTAATGATGTCATGTCTGTCGGGTCAACATGATCTTTGTAAAATTTTAACTCCTCTGTTGCACAGACAGATTCAGCATAGCCAGCATCACCTTCTTCACACTCCAAAGCTATTTTCTGGCTCCCGTGTTCTGTAATAGTGCCCTTATAACCCGGCATCTTAAGCTGCAAATACACATAACACGGCCGAGCCATGAATTTGCCATAAGTCGGCCGTCCAAACAGAACATGATACGAGCTTTTGATCTTAACCACCTCAAAGGTTAATTTTTCTTCTCTGGAGTCATACTCATCCCCAAAGGCTACTTCTAGTTCAATCTTACCCACTGGGTATGCCGACTTGCCAGGAACCACACCGTGCAAAACAGTGTTGGATTGTTTAGGACTCTTATCAGTCAATCCCATCCGGCGGAACGTCTCATAGTAGAGGATGTTGATGCTGCTGCCTCCATCCATGAGTACCTTAGTGAATTTGTATCCACCAACCTGAGGCGCCACCACGAAAGCCAAGTGCCCCGGATTATCGACCCGGGGTGGGTGATCCTCTCTGCTCCACACAATAGGCTGCTCTGACAAACGTAAGTAACGTGGAACCGCCGGCTCAACGGCATTGACGGCCCTCTTGTGAAGTTTCTGGTCTCTCTTACATAAGCTAGTGGTGAATACATGGTATTTCCCACTATTCAGCTGCTTCGGGTTGCTCTGATATCTGGACTGCTGCTGCTGATTACCTTGGCTGGGTTGCGGATTATACCCTCCTTGGTTACCAGGATGGCCCTGACCGTGGATTCCTCCTCCACCTAAACCGGCACCCAGGCCTTGGAAACCGCCTCCACCTGAGCCGCCACCTGGGCCATGACCTCCATCAAATGCGTTTGAATTTTTAAACGCCTTCATGATCGTACAATCTTTCCACAGGTGGGTGGCTGGCTTCTCCCGGGTGCCGTGTTTTGGACAAGGCTCATTCAATAATTGTTCAAGGGTGGGACCTGACCCACCCGACCGAGGGGGCTGTCTGCCCTTGCACCGTTGATTTCCGCCCTGTGCATTGGTGTTAGCAACAAACTCATCAGCCTTACGTTTATTACCTCCTTGATTCATCGGGTTATGCTGGTGACCCTTGCCGTTGCCGTTCTTCTTTCCCTTCGTTGCCTTTTCTTCGTCAGACACCGGGTCCTCGGTAGTATCAGAATCAGCATACTTGATGAGAGCCGCCATCAACGTTCCCATGTCATTACAGTCACGCTTGAGCCGCCCCAGCTTCTGCTTCAGAGGTTCGAAACGGCAAATTTTCTCCAACATTAAGACTGCTGAGCCGGCATCCATTTTATTAGATGAATGTATTATCTCCTTGACCCGACGCACCCAATGGGTTGTGGATTCCATCCTCTTGCTTGCAATTGGTCAGGTCCACAATCGACATAGGCTGCTTACATGTGTCTTTAAAGTTCTGGATGAACCAGGCCTTCAACTCCACCCATGAGCCGATAGAATTGGGTGGCGATCCCTTCAACCAAGTACGAGCTGTTCCATCTAACATCATAGTGAAATACTTGGCCATTGCTGCATCGCTGACCTCCAATAACTCCATAGCCATCTCATCACTCTCAATCCAAGCCCTGGGCTGTAAGTTAGCTGTGTAATTAGGCACCTTACGAGGCCCCTTAAAGTCCTTTGGCAAATGCTTATTACGTATGGCCGGCACCAAGCAAGGAACGCCTCCGGTTCTTGTGGCCACTCCTGCCTCGACCGAGTTTGCTAGATAAGCCGGAAAAGTTTGATGAGCCGCCTGATCTACTACCATTTGAACTGCTCATTCCGCCTCTTGACGAATCCTCTCCTGATCCGCCAAGTTAAGGGCTCCAGCCCGCACCGGCTCATGCCTGTATGGCGGGTTGTGGTGTTGAGCATTGCTTGACATATCTGCGGATTCCATATGCCTACTGTAACTCGGGCCCCGACTTGGGCGAGGAGTTGAATGGATCCTGTCTCGACTATAGGAGTATGCATCCCGCTGCGCTAGAGCTATTTGAAGAAGTTCTCTTACCCTCCATGTTTCAATCGCCGTCGGTGAGTCACCTTCCATCGGAAGAGCTGCCAGACGAGCCAATGCTGTGATGAGGTTTTCCAAAGGGTTGGATAAGTGACCCGACGGCGTTGGGACGTAATGAGGTGGAGCGGTAATTATACGAGGTGGATCCATGGCGCGTGGCTGGACCGGTGTGCTGGGTGTTGCAATCCAAAGTGCCTCCGGCTTGTTACTTCCCCTAGCTCCGGGTGTGTGAAAAAGAGTCCTAGGATCGAGCGTCAGAGGCAGAAGTGATTGGGTTTTCTGATGCCTCCTCCTCATGACCTCGTTCGACGCGTTCAGATCCACCGAGAGCCAGAAGGTCTCTGCTTGAAGCTGTTGAGCATGAACGTCCAAAGCCGCCCGCTCTGCTGCCCTCCTAGCTTCCTCAGCGGCTATATTTTCCTTAGCTTGCACCATCTCTTCACGTACGCGTGCCACCTCTGCGTCATGCTGGGCTTTATCCGCCAGCTCTACCATGACAGTCAACAGAGTCGTCGGTTTATCCATGAGGTCCATCAAGATCTGAGCCGGGGGGCGCGCGGGGTCTCCTGACTCGGCTGCAGCCGACCTGGTAGCTGTTGTCGCCGCTGCTGTAGAGTTCTGCCCGGGCTGTGTCCTTGCCATGAAGACTCCGACCCAATTCGGCGGCTCAAGAGGGTCCGGAATACTGCTGCCATCGGAACAGCCCCCGAGCATGCCGTCCTGCAGCTGGTACAAAGAGTCTGTCTCGCCCGTTGATGATGCAGTGTCAGAACAGATGGCCGTCTCACTGCCCTCCACCGATCCTTCAGAGTATTCACCGCCGTGGACACAGCCTACGAAGGCATGCTTCACGGCTGATTGAACACGGGCGGTCCTCGCGCGCCGAGCCGTTTCAATGAGGTTGGTGTGGACGTCCGGCTCAGGACCTGACTCGCCGATCCGGCCAATGAAGACGTGAATTCTGCCGAAGGGGACCTGGTATCCGTACTCAATTGAGCCGGCCTCGGGGCCCCAGCTTTCATCGTTAATGTAGAGCTTGCTGCGACGACTCTTGGTCATCCGGCCCACAACGTATCCCTTGAGCCCTTCGAAGTTGCCCTTCAAGAACTCAAATCCACCATGTGCTGGCCCCACGGTGGGCACCAACTGCCGTGGAATTGACATGGCAAATGTCCTAGAGCAAGGACTTAGTCGTAGGGCCATCACACTAGGAAGCTTAAAGGGGTTAATCGGGAGAAAGGACGCAAGAGGGTTTTATACTAGTTTGGCCCCTTACGATGAAGGTAATAGCCTACGTCTAGTTGGGTTGGTATTGCTGGGGTTTCGATCACGAAGAGGATCAACTCGCCGGCTTGGTCATCGACTTGTTGTTTTTCTTTCCCTAAGCCGCCACCGGGTCGTCCCCTAATATACATGGGTTGACGCCTGGTGGCCTACAGAGTCACGGCCGGCTCATAATCGTGTCTGGCTCGGTAACTTCCTTTACATGCCTTTCTTTACAAGTCTTTCCTTACATATGGTGGTTTACAATATCAGGCCTTAAGCCGCCTCCAGGCCCTTGGGCCTTCTATAAGGTTTAATAAACTATCGTCTTGAATGTTTACTGGGCTTCTTGCGTAACCCGCCATTGGGGCTGACCCGGCCCCTCCTGGGCGGGTCATGACTGATAGTAATATCCCCAAAAAAGATGGACTCAAACAAGCATGGCACAATGGAACAAAATGAAGAGCACATCATGATGAACATTTTGATATATCATGCATGCAAAATGGATCTACGGATGAGGAGTTATGGCATGTTGAATAGGGCTTCAGAATGCCTGAATTTAGGTACTTAGTAAAAAACACCCGAGCGTAGAATAGTAAAAGTCGCACGGGGCGGAGGATAGATGGGCGCTCACCATGTGGGCTCGGCCCAAGAAGGGGGTGAGACAGGCGGCCCGGAGCGGACGGGCAGGATGGGACGCGGTGGCCCACGCGGGCCATGAGGTCGGGCCGACGGGATGTCGTCCTCCTACGGATTGCCCGATCGGATCGGGGAGGCAGGAGGCGGCGGGCGGCGCTCGCCGGTGATGGGGCGACCCGCGGAGGAGGCCGGGGCGACGGGAACTGCTCGGGGCGACGGATCCGGGGAGGGCGGCGCCGGATCCAGCCAGGGCGAGGCCGCGGAGGTCCGGCGGTGGCAGATCCTGCGGCTGGAGCTGGCCGGCGACGAGCTCCCATGGCGGGGCGGCGAGCTCGCGGGGAAGGCGCGGGGAGGACGATGCGGGTGGCGGCGGCGGCGCAGCACTGCGGCTCGAGCGAGGCGGTGGTGGGGGTGCGTGAAGGGCGGCGGCGATGAGTCGGCGAAGTCCGGCGAAGCTCTGGCAACGGCAGAGACGGCTGACAGGCGGCGCGGCGGCTCGGGCACCCGGGCGTTGCGGGAGGCGACGACCGGGCCCGGCGGGCCTGCTTCGGGCTCACGGGCCCGCGCGGTGGAGGGGAGCGACGGTTGGCGGCGTGGCGGCGCGGGAGTGGAGGAGGGAGGCAGCGGCGCTGATGTGGCAAGCCCTGATTGGACGGAGTGAGGTGGCCAGGCGCGGCGGACATGTCCGGCGGCACGAAGAGGAAGTTTGCTAGGGTTCATCCGCGAATTTTGGAGGGGGAGGTGTTTAAATATGTAGAGGGAGCTAGGAGAGTCCAAATGAGGTGTGATTTTCAGCCACGCGATCATGATCGAACGGCCGAGAGGATGAAGGGGGTTTGGATGGGTTATTGGGCCACTTTGGGGGGGTGTTGGGCTACAACACACATGAGGCCTTTACAGTTCCTCGGTTAACCGTTGGAGTATCAAACAGACTCCAAATGGCACGAAACTTTACAAGCGGTCTACCGGTGGTGTACCAAGGCCGCTTGGCAAATCTCGGTCCATTTCGAGAAATCTTAACACCCGCACACGAAAAGAGACAAAAGGGGGCGCCGAAGGACATAGGAGTGTCGTATTGCAAAACGGACAACGGGGAAAATGCTCAGATGCATGAGACGAACACGTATGCAAATGCGATGCACATGATGACATGATATGAAATGCATGACATGAACAAAATGCAAAAAAAAACAAAGACAAGAACCCAACCACGAATCTCACAACACCTCTCCAGAAAAGGCAAGAGTCGGAGTACAAATATGGAAAGTTGTACCCGGGGTGTTACAAGCCTACTATTAAAATTAAAATTAAAGATCATGAATGCTATGCTTTAAGTGATTTGGGTGCTAGTGTTTCCACAATTCCAAAAACTTTATGTGATGTGTTAGGTTTCCGTGAATTTGATGATTGTTCTTCAAACTTGCACCTTGCGGATTCCACTATTAATAAACCAATGGGAAGGATTAATGATGTTCTTATTGTTTCAAATAGTAATTATGTGCCCGTAGATTTCATTGTTCTTGATATTGTTTGCAATCCTACATGTCCTATTATTCTTGGTAGACCTTTCCCTAGAACGATTGGTGCAATTATTGATATCAAAGAAGGAAATATTAGATTCCAATTTCCGTTAAGGAAAGGCATGGAACACTTTCCTAGAAAGAAAATTAAATTACCTTATGAATCTATTATGAGATCCACTTATGGATTGCATGCCAAAGATGGCAATACATAGATCTATCCTTGTTTTTATGCCTAGCTTGGGGCGTTAAACAATAGCGCTTGTTGGGAGGCAACCCAATTTTATTTTTGTTCCTTGATTTTTGGTTCTGTTTAGTAATAAATAATTCATCTAGCCTCTATTTACATGTGTTTTAATGCTTTTAATTAGTGTTTGTTCCAAGTAGAACCTTTGGTAAGACTTGGGGAAAGTCTTTGCGATTTTGCTGTAAAAAATAGAAACTTTAGCCCTCACGAGATTTGCTGCCATTTTTTACTGGAGAGTGAGATTAGGTTGATTATTTTTTCATATGATTAATATATAAATTCCTCACGTCCATAAAGTTTTCTTAGAATTTTTGGGGTTACAGAAGTATTCGAAACCTACATATTACTATAGACTGTTCTGTTTTTTACAGATTCTGTTTTTCGCGTGTTGTTTGCTTATTTTGATGCATCTATGGCTAGTATCAGAGGTTATGAACCATAGAGAAGTTTGAATACAGTAGGTTTAACACCAATATAAATAAAGAATGAGTTCATTACAGTACCTTACGTGGTGGTTTGTTTTCTTATACTAACGGAGCTCATGAGATTTTCTGTTTAAGTTTTGTGTTGTGAAGTTTTCAAGTTTTGAGTAAAGATTTGATGGATTATGGAATAAGGATTGGCAAGAGCCTAATCTTGGGGATGCCCAAGGCACCCCAAGGTAAAATTCGAGGACAATCAAAAGCCTAAGCTTGGGGATGCCCTGGAAGGCATCCCCTCTTTCGTCTTCTTATATCGGTAACTTTACTTGAGGCTATATTTTTATTCACCACATGATATGTGTTTTGCTTGGAGCGTCTTGTATGATTTGAGTATTTCATTTTTAGTTTACCACAATCATCCTTGCTGTGCACACCTTTTGGGAGATACACATGAATTTGAATTTATTAGAATACTCTATGTGCTTCACTTATATCTTTTGAGCTAGATAATTTTGCTCTAGTGCTTCACTTATATCTTTTAGAGCACGGTGGTGGTTTTATTTTATAGAAATTATTTATCTATAATGCTTCACTTATATTATTTCGAGATTCCTTTAGAACAGCATGGTAATTTGCTTTGGTTATGAAATTAGTCCTAATATGATAGGCATCCAAGATGGGTATAATAAAAACTATCATAAAAAGTGCATTGAATACTAGGAGAAGTTTGATACTTGATGATTGTTTTGAGATATGAAGATGGTAATATTAGAGTCATGTTAGTTGAGTAGTTGTGAATTTGAGAAATACTTGTTCTAAAGTTTGTGATTCCCGTAGCATGCATGTATGGTGAACCGTTATGTGATGAAGTCGGAGCATGATTTATTTATTGATTGTCTTCCTTATGAGTGGCGGTCGCGGACGAGGTATGGTCTTTTCCTACCAATCTATTACCCTAGGAGCATGCGCGTAGTACTTTGTTTCGATTACTAATAATATTTTGCAATAAGTATGTGAGTTCTTTATGACTAATGTGGAGTCCATGGATTATACGCAATCTCACCCTTCCACCATTGCTAGCCTCTCTAGTACCGCACAACTTTCACTGGTACCATAAACCCACCATATACCTTCCTCGAAACAACCACCATACCTACCTATTATGGTATTTTCCATAGCCAATCTGAGATATATATAATGCCATGCAACTTTCCACCGTTCCGTTTATTATGATACGCTTCATCATTGTCACATTGCTTTGCATGATCATGTAGTTGACATCGTATTTGTGGCAAAGCCACCGTTCATAATTCTTTCATACATGTCACTCTTGATTCATTGCATATATCAGTACACCGGAGGAGGCATTCACATAGAGTCATATTTTGTTCTAAGTATTGAGTTGTAAGTAAATAAAGTGTGTTGATCATCATTATTAGAGCATTGTCCCAAGTGAGGAAAGGATGATGGAGACTATGATTCCCCACAAGTCGGCATGAGACTTCGGACAAAAAAGAAAAAAAAGAAATAAAAGAGGCCATAAAAAAAGAAGAAGAGGGCCCAACTAAAAAAATGAGAGAAAAAGAGAGAAGGGACAATGTTACTATCCTTTTTCCACACTTGTCCTTCAAAGTAGCACCATGATCTTCATGATAGAGAGTCTCCTATGTTGTCACTTTCATATACTAGTGGGAATTTTACATTATAGAACTTGGCTTGTATATTCCAATGATGGCCTTCCTCAAAATGCCCTAGGTCTTCGTGAGCAAGCGAGTTGGATGCACCCTCACTTAGTTTCTTTTTGAGCTTTCATACACTTATAGCTCTAGTGCATCCATTGCATGGCAATCCCTACTCACTACCATTGATATCTATTGATGGGCATCTCCATAGCCCGTTGATACGCCTATTTGATGTGAGACTATCTTCTCCTTTTTGTCTTCTCCACAACCACCATTCTATTCCACCTATAGTGCTATGTCCATGGCTGCCGCTCATGTATTGCGTGAAGATTGAAAAAGTTTGAGAACAACAAAAGTATGAAACAATTGCTTGGCTTGTCATCGGGGTTGTACATGATTTAAATATTTTGTGTGGTGAAGATAGAGCATAGCCAGACTATATGATTTTGTAGGGATAACTTTCTTTGGCCATGTTATTTTGAGAACACATAATTGCTTTGTTAGTATGCTTGAAGTATTATTATTTTTATGTCAATATTAAACTTCTGTCTTGAATCTTCCGGATCTGAACATTCATGCCACAGTAAAGAAAATTACATTGAGAAATATGCTAGGTAGCATTCCACATCAAAAATTCTGTTTTTATGATTTACCTACTCGAGGACGAGCAGGAATTAAGCTTGGGGATGCTTGAAACGTCTCCCACGTATCTATAATTTTTGATTGTTCCATGCTATTATATTATTTGTTTTGGATGTTAATGGGCTTATTTATACACTTTCATATTATTTTTGGGACTAACCTACTAACCCAAGGCCCAGTGCAAATTGTTGTTTTTTTGCCTATTTCAGTGTTTCGTAGAAAAGGAATATCAAACGGAATCCAAATGGAATGAAAACTTCGGGAGAGTTATTTTTGGAACAAACGTGATCCAGAGGACTTGGAGTGGACGTCAAGAAATCAACGAGGAGGCCACGATGCAGGGGGCGCGCCTACCCCCTGGGCGCGCCCTCCACCCTCGTGGACCCCTCGTGGCTCCACCGACCTACTTCTTCCTCCTATATATATATCCATATACCCCAAAAACATCGAGGAGCACCATGATATCCTATTTCCACTGCCGCAACCTTCTGTATCCAAGAGATGCCATCTTGGGGCCTTTTCCGGAGCTCTGTCGGTGGGGGAATCGGTCACGGAGGGCTTCTACATCAACACCATAGCCTCTTCGATGATGTGTGAGTAGTTTACTGCAGACCTTCGGGTCAATAGTTATTAGCTAGATGGCTTCTTCTCTCTCATTGGATCTCAATACAATGTTCTCCTCGATTTTCTTGGAGATCTATTCGATGTAACTCTTTTTGCGGTGTGTTTGTCGAGATTCGATGAGTTGTGGGTTTATGATCAAGTTTATCTATGAACAATAGTTGATTATTATCTGAAATCTTTTATGTATGATTGGTTATCTTTGAAAGTCTCTTCAAATTACCAGTTTGGTTTGGCCTACTAGATTGATCTTTCTTGCAATGGGAGAAGTGTTTAGCTTTGGGTTCAATCTTGCGGTGTCCTTTCCCAGTGACAGTAGGGGCAGCAAGGCACGCATTGTATTGTTGCCATCGAGGATAAAATGATGGGGTTTATATCATATTGCTTGAGTTTATCCCTCTACATCATGTCATCTTGCCTAATGCATTACTCTGTTCTTATGAACTTAATACTCTAGATGCATGTTGGATAGCGGTCGATGTGTGGAGTAATAGTAGTAGATGCAGAATCGTTTCGGTCTACGTTTCACGGACATGATGCCTATATACATGATCATGCCTATATATTCTCATAATTATGCACTTTTCTATCAATTGCTCGACAGTAATTCTTTCACCCACTGTAATACTTATGCTATCTTGAGAGAAGCCACTAGTGAAACCTATGGCCCCCGGGTCTATTCTCCATTATATTATTGTCCCGTCAACAAGCTATTTATGTCGCTGTTTATTTCACAATCTTTATTTTGCAATCTATATCATAAAAATACCAAAAATATTTATCTTATTATTATTACCTCTACCAGATCTCACTCTCGTAAGTGATCGTGAAAGGACTGACAACCCCTTTATCGCGTTGGTTGCGAGGTTCTTATTTGTTTGTGCAGGTATGAGGGACTTGCGTGTAGTATCCTACTGGATTGATACCTTGGTTCTCAAAAACTGAGGGAAACACTTACGCTACTTTGATGCATCACCCTTTCCACTTCAAGGGAAAACCAATGTAGTGCTCAAGAGGTAGCAAATAGCGCTTGTTGGGAGGCAACCCAATTTTATTTTTGTTTTTTGTTTTTAGGTTCTGTTTTGCAACAAATAATTCTTCTAGACTCTTGTTAGATGTTGTTTTGTGTTTGAATTAGTGTTTGTGCCAAGTAAAACCTTTGGGATGGCTTACAGTGATAGTTGATTTGATCTTGGTGAAAAACAGAAGTTTTTGCGCTCAGGAAAATAATTCTCATTTTTGATAGAAGCGCGATAACATACTGATTCTTTTTGCAGAATATTAATAAACAAATTTATTAGGTTTCCTAATTTTTTAGAATTTTTGGAGTTACAGAAGTATTCGGGAGTTACATATTGCTACAGCCTGTTCTATTTTTGACAGATTCTGATTTCTATGTGTTGTTTGCTTATTTTGATGACCCTTTGGATAGTATCGGGGGGTATGAATCATGGATAAGTTGGAATACAATAGATATTACACCAATATAAATAAATAATTAGTTCACAACAGTACCAAAAGTGGTGATTTATTTTCTTATACTAACGGATCTTATGAGATTTTCTGTTGAGTTTTGTGTTGTGAAGTTTTCAAGTTTTGGGTAAGGATTTGATGGACTATGGAATAAGGAGTGGCAAGATCCTAAGCTTGTGGGTGCCCAAGGCACCCCAAGTTAATATTAAAGGACAACCAAGAGCCTAAGCTTGGGGATGCCCCGGAAGGCATCCTCTCTTTCATCTTCCTCTATCGGTAACTTTACTTGAGGCTATATTTTTATTCACCACATGATATGTGGTTTGCTTGGAGCGTCTTGTATGATTTGAGTCTTTCCTTTTTAGTTTGCCACAATAATCCTTGCTGTACACACCTTTTGAGAGGGACACGCACAATTCGATATTTATTAGAATACTCTATGTGCTTCACTTATATCTTTTGAGCTAGGCAATTTTGCTCTAGTGCTTCACTTATATCTTTTTAGAGCACGGCGGTGGTTTTATTTTATAGTAATTAATGAACTCTCGTGCTTCACTTATATTATTTTGAGAGTCGTTAGACAGCATGGTCATTTGCTTTGGTTATAAATCTAGTCCTAATATGGTAGGCATCCAAGAGGGATATAATAAAAACTTTCATATAAAGTGCATTCAATACCATGAGAAGTTTGATTCCTTATGATTGTTTTGAGATATATAGATGGTGATATTAGAGTCATGCTAGTGAGTAATTGTGAATCTGAGAAATACTTGTGTTAAGGCTTGTGAGTCCCGTAGCATGCACGTATTGTGAACCGTTATGTAACAAAGTTGGAACATGAGATATTTTTTGATTGTCTGCCTTATGAGTGGTGGTTGGGGTCACACAAAGGGATCAATTCATACCCTAACTCGTTGGTGAACTCGCTACGGCGACAACAGCGGCGAAGATTCCATTGACGGTGGTGGAGAGCAGCGGCACGAGGTCGCTGGCGACGGAGGAAACGATCCGGAGACCTCGAGTCGGCAGAGCTGGACAGGCGCGGGGGAAGGGTTTCAGAGAAACTTCCAAAATTAGTCCTGTGGGTATATTTATCCAGACCCTGTCGGTGTGACCGAGTGGAACGACTCAGTGGCACCGAGATGCAGAATCGCAAGCGGTTACTACAACTCAGTGTGACCGAACTGTTCAAATCGGTTGCACCGAGACTGAAACCTAGATCAACTCAATGAACTCGGTATGAGCGAAAGAAATGAATTGGTCATATCGAAATGCACTAAGAGGTTTTGGAAGTTTAAGTCTATGACGAATCGGTGGCTCCAAGTGCTCCTCAACCAGAGGGTTCGAATTTGACTTGATCAAACTTTGTCATGTAGCATGAATAGAGTGTGATACGAGAAAATCATAAATAGCTAGAGGGAGTTCTTAGGCATTCTTGTCCATCCATTTGGCAAAGAAAAGACCAAACAATCAAAGCAACAAATGGATGTCCTCGAATGAGAAAAATATGCACTCAACATGCTCACACAATAAGATGGCAAATGAAATATGTGGCAAAGCATGCACAAACACTCTAGCATCTATCAAGCAATTGGCGATGACTAGATCATCTATATATGAGTATATTGACTGAGGAGTCAAATGAGAACATTTGATCGTCGGTCATACTCATCGCTTAAGAACAAGTTGGGTTACCACTTTTAGATAAAGCGTTGTTGTGTTCACACCATTACAGTTGCTTTAACTCAATTCTTAGAGTAAAACTCCCCTAGATGTGATATCCCCCCTAAGAGGGATGAACAAACCTTGGGTTTTGTCAATGATGACTTCACGTAGGTGTCAAAGATGTAGATGCTCAATGTTGATGTAAATCATTTGGAGCAATCCATTGGAGTAAGTTGCACTTTCAATACCTACATGGGTTAGTCCCATAAGGAACATACAAGGATATCCATAGACATAGAGTGAAGTACACACAAGATGATGTCCATGAAAACATTAGGATACCTTGTCCCTTGACTTACCAACAAGAGTGTTTCTGACTCCTTGAGCTAGTGCAAGATGTGAAAGTTGATTGCACTTGTCCTTGCCAGTATGAATATGAGTGAAGTATGTTGGCGGGGTCACCCTCAAGAACTCTCTAGTTCTTCTTCTTCGGGATCCACATCATCTTGATGGGAATCCTTGGAGTTGTAGTCGTACTTGATGAAGTAGAACTTGATGTAGTCTTGCGAACGTTAACCCACTTGACCAAAGCCTTAGGAGCTTCTTCAAATGCATCAATCTCCACTTGAAGCTTGTCCGTTCCTTTTAGCTTATGGTCTTGTTGTAAGTGCATCTAGTGCCACCCCTAGTTGGTTTTGGAGTATTGACGACAAACCTAGTTGAGGGACTAATGTGTTTGTGAGAATTGCAGGATAACACAGGTAGAAGTCCCTCATTGATTCGGTTTTCCTACCAGAGATGACCCCTAAAAATGTATGAAGACATTGAAGCCAAAGGTGGTATAAGAAGATATTCACATTGAAGACTATGACAAGAGAAGACACCGCTGAAGCTATTGGAGCTCGAAGACTTAGATCTTTCGTAGTTCTTTTTCTTTTGTGTTGAGTTATAGGAACCACCGTACTGTTAAGTGGGGTCCAAGAGAACCAGTCAGAATGACTGAAGTGATGCTTAAACAAAACCTATGTCTTCGAGTGAAGACATTGAGAGCGAATCTTGTCCAGAGTCGGACAAGTCAGCTTTGCTTGTAGCCCAAGTAAAGTTGCCGTGTGAGTTTGAAATCTGACCGTTGGAACACATGTCAGTTCCTTAGTGACCCAGGGTCATTTCGGACAAATCAGGTCGGGTTGCCAAGTGGCTATAAATAGCCCACCCCCTACAACCATAAACGGTTGGCTGCTCAGATTCAGAGTACGGCTTTTGTCGTTTGAGAGCAACCCACCTCGAAGCCTTTGAGAGAGAATTCCTTGCGAGGATAAAGCCCTAACCACCCAGAGCCAAAGAGAATTAGGCATCACTTAAGTCTTCTTGTCTGTGTGATCTGAAGACTTATTACACTTGAGGACTGTGCATCCTCCAGCCGGTTAGGCGTCGCGTTTTGAGCATCCAAGAGACATTGTGGATTGCCGGTGAACGAAGTCTGTGAAGGTTTGGGAGTCCACCTTGAAGACTTACCAGAGTGATTGGGCGAGGTCTGTGTGACCTTAGCTCAAGGGGAATACGGTGAGGACTGGGTGTCCTGAGCTGCGTGTTCAGGACTCGGTGTCCAGGACTGTGTGTCCTAATGTTTAAATATCTAGCCACCCTAACCAGACGTACAGTTGTCACAGCAACTGGAACTGGTCCAACAAATCATTGTCTTCAGCGAGTCACTGGTTTCATCTCCCCTTCCCTTTACTTACTGTTACTCCTTGTGAAGTCATTGTATGTTCGCACTATCTTTTGTCTTCACTGAGTGACTGCGTGTTCTGTGTGGCTTCACAATATCTTCCTACCTGATCCTTACTACATTGCTGCTATTAGTCATTGTGCTTTCACTCTATTGAATACTTGACTATGGCTTGCCTAGTGTAGTCTACCTTTCGCTGCAGGGTAATAGGTTTATTTCTATCGTTTGTCTTCATAACTTCCACGTTTTGAAGACTTTCATAAAAATTGCCTATTCACCCCCCCTCTAGTCGATATAACGCACTTTCACTTGTGGTGGAAGATCATCTTGATCTTGTGTCCCCTTGAAGGAAATAGGATCATACTTCTCTTGTTCAGGAACAAACTTCATCTTGGGGTATTGATCTTCTTCCCACTCAACTCCATTGGCATTGAACTTTCTTTCAAAACCAACACCTTGATTCTTCCGGTGCCTTCCTAGCTTGCGTACAATTTCCTCAAATTGCTTACTCCCGTCAAGGCTCTTGTAAACACCTTTCTCTACAATTCCCTTCAATAAGCTATTTTCTTGCTCAAGTGTAACTTGACTAAGAGAATCATTAGTGGAATCAAGAGAACTACTAGAAGCAACAATATTGGATTTAACATGATTATTGTTACTACTAGAAGAAGAATCTTTCTTACTCCTGTTGCTAGATTTTACTTGTGGCATGTAAGTAGACAAGAGTAAACGCCTGGCAATGTAAGAATAACTTTTCTTACGAAGATCATCATTGATTACTTTTAAGAACCCATGCTCGCTCTAGATTGAGTTTTTCAAAGTGTAGCTTCTGATGAGTCTTTAAAAGCTCTCGATGATCTTCTAAGGTAGTTTCATGAGATAACTTAAGAGTGTTTAGTTCTTTAGTTAGACGATCATTCTCCTTCTTATCATCATCAATCGTTTTATCTTGATTAGCATGACTAATAGCAAGTTCATCATCGTTTTCATAACTAGAGTTGTCAACAAGTCAATCATCATCACCTAGCAAATCATCTTCATCACTATTGAAATCAACATACTCGGGTGTGATACCTTTGGGCCTTTAACCATGAAGCATCTTCCAATTCCTTCATTTGGCGAGTCAAATATGTCATAGGAGTTGGTTGACACAAGTGCTAGACTTGCAACACCTTCATCTTGAGTATATTCGGAGTCAGAGTGACAACTTCTCTCGGAGTGGTTGTCGGAGTCAGAACCGGATACCCATTCACCAACATGAGCTTGATGACTTCGTTTTGTATAGCTCCTTGATGACTTGTCCTTCCTTCCTGAATCCTTGCTTCCGTGAGAGGTTCTTCGTTCATGACAATAATCTCTACTCCTTCTCTCTCTCTTGGAGGTGATTCTTCTCTTCTACTTCTCCTTGAATCGTTTATGGATCCTCATCCTATTGCTAATATTTTTGAGAGATCCAATTATGATGTACCAATTGCTAGTGAGTTTTGTGCATTAGATTATCTTTATGAAGTTTTGCTTGAAGTTCGTGAATCAAAAAATTGTGTTGAATAAATTTGAAGCGATTCACGATAGCTCCTTGAATAGAAGGCATGATTGCAATGGTTTTACTATAAATTCTATTAATGTCAATTGGGTTAATGATATGAAAAACCTTATGCTTGGGGATGCTAATTTTAATATGTCTACTACTTGTTGCAATGATCATGATTGGGGTGATTCTTCTTATGATCTTGAAAATTTATTTAAGCCCCGTGAAAAATATGAGATTGATAATAATGTTTGCAATAATATTGAAAGTGGGTTTGGAAGAGTGTCAACTTTAGATCCCACATATTTGGAGAATGTTCAATCTTATGAATTTTTTTGATAAAAGTGGGTTTTGAGAGGTCATGACTTTAGTTAATGTTAATCCCACTGTTTTGGAAGAGTGTCAACTTCGCATGCATGTGGATCGTGTTGAGATTATGTTATGTGATAGCTATATTGCTGAATTTGCTTATGATCCTACATGTAACTATTATGAGAGAGGAAAATATGGTTGTAGAAATTTTCATGTTACTAAATTACCTCTCTTCATGTTGAGATTGCTATCATGTTTTTCTTCTTCCTTGCATATGCTAGTTTTTGCTTGCCTTGATAATTTGTTTGCTTATAAAACGCCTATGCATAGGAAGTATGTTGGACTTAGATGTGCTTTTCACATGTTTTGTGATGCTCTCTTTGTGCTTAAATTCTTGTCATTCATGTGAGCATCATTGAAATCTCAATGCTTAGCTAAGGGCTTTAAACAATAGCGCTTGTTGGGAGGCAACCCAATTTAATTTTTGTTTTTCCTTTTTAGGTCCTGTTTTGCAATAAATAATTCATCTAGCCTCTGGTTAGATGTGGTTTTGTGTTTTAGTTAGTGTTTGTGCCAAGTAAGACCTTTGGGATTGCTTACGGTGATAGTTGATTTGATCTTGCTGAAAAATAGAAACTTTTGCGCTCAAGAAAACAATTCTCATTTTTAACAGAAACGTGATAAAATACTGATTCTTTTTGCAGATGATTAATAAACAAATTTCTTAGGTTTTCCTAAGTTTTCATAATTTGTGGAGTTACATAATTATTCAATAGTTACATATTTCTACATATTGTTCTGTTTTTGACAGATTCTGTTTTCTATGTGTTGTTTGCTTATTTTGATGACTCTATGGATAGTATCGGGGGGTATGAACCATGGATAAGTTGGAATACAATAGATATTACACCAATATGAATAAACAATTAGTTCATAACAGTACCAAAAGTGGTGATTTATTTTATTATACTAATGGATCTTATGAGATTTTCTGTTGAGTTTTGTGTTGTGAAGTTTTCAAGTTTTTGGTAAGGATTTGATGGACTATGGAATAAGGAGTGGCAAGAGCCTGAGCTTGGGGATGCCCCGGAAGGCATCCCCTCTTTCGTCTTCTTCTATCGGTAACTTTACTTGAGGTATATTTTTATTCAGCACATGATATGTGTTTTGCTTGGAGCGTCTTGTATGATTTGAGTCTTTGCTTTTTAGTTTTCCAAAATCATCCTCATTGTACACACCTTCTGAAAGGGACACACATGATTCGTGATTTACTGGAATACTCTATGTGCTTCACTATCTTTTGATCGAGGCAATTTTGCTCTAGTGCTTCACTTATATCTTTTTAGAGCACGACGGTGGTTTTATTTTATAGAAATTAATGAACTCTCATGCTTCACTTATATTATTTTGGGAGTCTTTAAATAGCATGGTAATTTGCTTTGGTTATAAATTTAGTCCTAATATGATAGGCATCCAAGAGGGATATAATAAAAACTTCCATATAGAGTGCATTGAATACTATGAGAAGTTTGATTCCTTATGATTGTTTTGAGATATAAAGATGGTGATATTAGAGTCATGCTAGTGAGTAATTGTGAATTTGAGAAATACTTGTGTTATGGTTTGTGAGTCCCATAGCATGCACATATATGGTGAACCATTATGTAACAAAGTTGGAGCATGAGATATTTTTTGATTGTCTTACTTATGAGTGGTGGTCGGGGACGAGCGATGGTATTTTCCTACCAATCTAGCCCCCTAGGATCATGCACGTAGTACTTTGTTTCGATGACTAATAGATTTTTGCAATAAGTATGTGAGTTCTTTATGACTAATGTTGAGTCCATGGATTATATGCACTCTCACCGTTCAACCATTGCTAGGCTCTCTTGTGTCGCGCGACTTTCGCCGGTACGTTAAACCCACCATATACCTTCCTCAAAATAGCCACCATACCTACCTATTATAGCATTTCCATAGCCATTCCGAGATATATTGCCATGGAACTTTCCACCATTCCATTTATTATGACACACTTCATCATTGTCATATTTCTTTGCATGATCATGTAGTTGACATCGTATTTGTGGCAAACCACCTTTCATCATTTTATACATGTCACTCTTGAGTCATTGCACATCCCAGTACACCGCCGGAGGCACTCATATAGAGTCATATTTTGTTCTAGTATCGAGTTGTAATTTTTGAGTTGTAAGTAAATAAAAGTGTGATGATATTCATTATTAGAGCATTGTCCCATGTGAGGAAAAAAAGAGAAGGACAAAATAAAAAAAATAGAAGGCCCACAAAAATGAGAGAAAAAGAGAGAAGGGGCAATGTTACTATATCCTTTTCCACATTTATGCGTCAAAGCAGCACCATGATCTTCATGATAGAGAGTCTCCTATGTTGTCACTTTCATATACTAGTGGGAATTTTTCATTATAGAACTTGTCTTGTATATTACAACGATGGGCTTCCTCAAATTGCCCTAGGTCTTCATGAGCAAGCAAGTTGGATGCGCACCCACTTAGTTTCTTTCTGAGCTTTCATATACTTATAGCTCTAGTGCATCCGTTGCATAGCAATCCCTACTCACTCACATTGATATCTATTGGTGGGCATCGTCATAGCCCGTTGATACGCCTAGCTGATGTGAGACTATCTCCCTCTTTTTGTCTTCTCCACAACCACCTTCTATTCCACCTATAGTGCTATGTCCATGGCTCAGGCTCATGTATTGCGTGAAAGTTGAAAAAGTTTGAGAATGTCAAAAGTATGAAACAATTGCTTGGCTTGTCATCGGGGTTGTGCATGATTTGAATATTTTGTGTGATGAAGATGGAGCATAGCCATGCTATATGATTTTGTAGGGATAAGGTTTCTTTGGCCATGTTATTTTGAGAAGACATAATTGCCTTGTTAGTATGCTTGAAGTATTATTGTTTTTATGTCAATATTAAACTTCTGTTTTGAATCTTACGGATCTAAACATTCATGCCACAATAAAGAAAATTACATGGATAAATATGTTGGGTAGCATTCCACATCAAAAAGTTCTGTTTTTATCATTTACCTCCTCGAGGACGAGTAGGATTTAAGCTTGGGGATGCTTGATACGTCTCCAACATATCTATAATTTTTAATTGTTCCATGCTATTATATTATCTATTTTGAATGTTTTATAAGCATTAATATGCTATTTTATATTATTTTTGGGACTAACCTATTAACCTAGAGCCCAGTGACAGTTCATGTTTTTCCCTGTTTTTGAGATTCACAAAAAAGGAATACCAAACGGAGTCCAGACAGAATAAAACCTTCGCGATGATTTTTCTTGGACCAGAAGACAACAAGGAGACTTGGAGATGAAGTTGGAGGAGCCATGAGGCGTCCACAAGGACGGAGGGCGCGCCCAGGGGGGTAGGGCACTCCCCCACCCTTGTGGACCCCCCGTGCACCTCCTAACCTAATTATTTTGCCTATATATTCCCAAATATTCCCAAACCACCAGAGGCATCGACGAAAACACTTTTCCACTGCCACAACCTTCTGTACCCATGAGATCCCATCTAGGCACCTTTTCCGGCACCCTGCCGGAGGGGGATTCAGTCACGGAGGGCTTCTACATCAACTCTGTTGCCCTTCCGATGAAGCGTGAGTAGTTTACCACAGACCTACAGGTCCATAGCTAGTAGCTAGCTGGCTTCTTCTGTCTCTTTGATTCTCAATACCATGTTCTCCTCGATGTTCTTGGAGATCAATTCGATGTAATATTTTTTTGCTGTGTGTTTGTCAAGATCCGATGAATTGTAGATTTATGATCAGCTTATCTATGATTATTATTTGAATCTCCTCTGAATTCTTTTATACATGATTTGATATCTTTGTAATTCTCCTCGAACTATCGGTTTGGTGTGGCCAACTAGATTGGTTTTTCTTGCAATGGGGGATGTGCTTAGCTTTGGGTTCAATCCTGTGGTGTCCTGTCCCAGTGACAGTAGGGTCAGCAAGGCATGTACTTTATTGTATTGTTTCCATCGAGGATAAAAATGTGTTTTCATCATGTTGCTTGAGTTAATTCCTCTACATCATGCAATCTCACTTAATGCGTTACTCTGTTCTTCATGAACTTAATACTCTAGATGCAGGCAGGAGTCAGTCGATGTGTGGAGTAATAGCAGTAGATGCAGAATCGTTTCGGTCTACTTGACACGGACGTGATGCCTATATTCATCATCATTGCCTTAGATGTCGTCATAACTTTGCGCTTTTCTATCAATTGCTCGGCAGTAATTTGTTCACCCACCGTATTATTTGCTATCTTGAGAGAAGCCTCTAGTGAAACCTATGGCCCCCGGGTCTATTTTCCATCATATAAGTTTGTGATCTACAATATTAGTTTCCGATCTACTATTTTTGCAATATTTTACTTTCCGATCTATAAACTAAAAATACCAAAAATATTCACTTTACCATTTATCAATCTCCGTCGGATCTCACTTTTGCATGTAACCGTGTAGGGATTGACAACCCCTTTATCGCGTTGGGTACAAGTTGTTTGATTGTTTGTGCAGGTATTCGGTGATTTGTGTGTGGTATCCTACTAGATTGATACCTTGGTTCTCAAACTGAGGGGAATACTTATCTCTACTTTGCTAGATCACTCTTTCCTCTTCAAGGGAAAAATCAACGCAAGCTCAAGAAGTAGTAGGAAAAATTTCTGGCGCCGTTGCCGGGGAGATCTATGCCAAGTCAACACATACCAAGTAGCCATCGTAAACTCTCATCTCTTGCATTACATTATTCGCCATTCGCCTCTCATTTTCCTCTCCCCCACTTCTAAAACGATTTTCGAATTGTTTTTCCCTTTTCTTCGCCCTTCTTTTGTTCTTCGTTTCATTTGCCCTTATGTCTTACTTGGTTTGTTTGCTCGTTTGCTTGGTATAATTGTGTTTATTGAAAATCAAAAACAAAGTTTATGGATCCTCATGCTCTTTCTAATCTTTTTGAGAGATCCAATTATGATGAACCAATTGCTAGTGAGTTTTGTGCATTAGATTGTCTTTATGAAGTTTTGCTTGAAATTTGTGAATCTAAAAATTGTGTTGAAGAAATTTATGATGTGATTCATGATAGCTCCTTGAATAAAAGGCATGACTGCAATGGTTTTACTTTAAATTCTATTAATGTCAATTGTGGTAATGATATGCAAAACCCTAACCTTGGGGATGCTAATTTTTCTATGTCTACTACTTGTTTCCATGATCATAATTGGGGTGATTCTTCTTATGATCTTGAAAATTTATTTAAGACCCGGGACAAATATGAGATTGATAACAATGTTTGCAATAATATTGAAAGTGGGTTTTGGAAGAGTGTCAACTTTCCATCCCACATACTTGGAGAATATTCAATCTGATGAAATTTTTGATAAAAGTGGGTTTGGAGAGGTCATGACTTTAGTTAATGTTAACCCCACTATTTTGGAAGAGTGTCAAGTTCGCATGCATGTGGATCGTGTTGAGATTATGTTACGTGATAGCTATATTGTTGAATTTGCTTATGATCCTACATGTAATTATTATGAGAGAGAGAGAGAGGAAAATATGGTTGTAGAAATTTTCATGTTACTACCTCTCTTCATGTTGAGATTGCTATCGTCTTTTTCGTCTTCCTCGCATATGCTAGTTTTTGCTTGCCTTGATAATTTGTTTTCTTATAAAATGCCTGTGCGTAGGAAGTATGCTAGACTTAGATGTGCTTGTCACGTGTTTTGTGATGCTCTCTTTGTGCTTCAATTCTTGTCTTTCATGTGAGCATCATTGAAATCTCAATGCCAGCTAAGGGCGTTAACCAATAGCGCTTTTTTTGACAGAAAGACTGTAAGGGATCCCCCTACAGTATAATTGGTGCAAAAAACCCAAAATGCAAGTACCAAGCCTTGAACCTTAGTGGGTGGGAAAGCATCAACCCCTTCCCACCACTAGGATATGCCTTAGTCTGCAACAATAGTGCTTCTTGGGAGGTAACCCAATTTTGTTTCCTTTTTAGGTCCTGTTTTGCAATAAATAATTCATCCAGCCTATGGTTAGATGTGGTTTTGTGTTTTAATTAGTGTTTGTGCCAAGTAAGACCTTTGGGATGGCTTACAGTGATAGTTGATTTGATCGTGCTGAAAAATAGAAACTTTTGCGCTTAGGAAAACAATTCTCATTTTTAACAGAAGCGTGATAAAATACTGATTATTTTTTAGGAAGGTTAATAAACAAATTTCTTAGCTTGTCCTATTTTTCCAGAATGTTTGGAGTTACAGAAGTGTTCGAGGGTTACATATTGCTAGACTATTCTGTTTTTAACAGATTCTGTTTTCTATGTGTTGTTTGCTTATTTTGATGACTCTATGGATTGTATCGGGGCGTATGAACCATGGATAAGTTCCAATACAGTAGATATTGCACCAATATAAATAAAGAATGAGTTCACAACAGTACCAAAAGTGGTGATTTATTTTCTTATACTATCGGAGCTTATGAGATTTTATGTTGAGTTTTGTGTTGTGAAGTTTTGAAGTTTTGGGTAAGGATTTGATAGACTATGGAATAAGGAGTGGCAAGAGCCTAAGCTTGGGGATGCCCAAGGCACCCCAAGGTAATATTCAAGGACAACCAAGAGCTTATCTATGAATATTATTTGCATCTCCTCTGAATTCTTTTATGCATGATTTGATATCTTTGTAATTCTCTTCAAACTATCGGTTTGGTTTGGCGAACTAGATTGGTTTTTCTTGCAAAGGGAGAAGTGCTTAGCTGTGGATTCAATATTGCAGTGTCCTTTTCCAGTGACAGTAGGGGTAGGAAGGCACGTATTGTATTGTTGGCATCGAGGATAAAAAGATGGGGTTTTCATCATATTGCTTGAGTTAATTCATCTACATCATGTCATCTTACTTAATGTGTTACTCTATTCTTCATGAACTTAATACTCTAGATGCAGGCAGGAGTCGGTCGATGTGCGGAGTAATAGTAGTAGATGCAAAATCGGTTCGGTCTACTTGAACGGACGTGATGCCTATATTCATGATCATTGCCTTAGATATCGTCTAACTTTGCGCTTTTCTATCAATTGCTCCGTAGTAATTTGTTCACCCACCATATTATTTGCTATCTTAAGAGAAGCCTCTAGTGAAATCTATGACCCCCGGGTCTATTTTCCATCATATAAGTCTCTGATCTACAATATTAGTTTCCGATCTACTATTTTTGCAATCTTTTACTTTTCGATCTACAAACTAAAAATACCAAAAATATTTACTTTACCGTTTATCTATCTCTATCAGATCTCACTTTTCCAAGTAACCGTGAAGGGATTGACAACCCCTTTATCGCGTTGGGTGCAAGTTGTTTGATTGTTTGTGTAGGTATTCGGTGATTTGTGTGTGCTCTCCTACTGGATTGATACCTTGGTTCTCAAACTGAGGGAACTACTTATCTCTACTTTGTTGCACCACCCTTTCCTCTTCAAGGTAAAAACCAACGCAAGCTCAAGAAGTAGCACCGGCCTCTCTTCTCGTGGGCCTCCCAAGTCGCAGCTGCGTCGGCCACTGCTTCCCAACTGGGCAAGGCCCATGGTGAGAACAGATGCAACCCGTATCATGTTTTTTCCTAGTACTGCGAATTCAGGATTTATCCACAGTAAAGCAGTTTTAGAGAAAAAGCCTCAAACAGCATGCATCTAAAAATTCACAAACCATGCATCGAAACTAAGTGAATTATATACGTAAAATGCTTAGAATTTCATCTAGTTTCATAATATCCAACTTTCATCCATGATAAAATATCTAAAGTTGATGTTTGCATTTATTTGCATAAATGACATGTTAAAATGGTTTATTTCCTAAGTAATTAACCATAGCTCCGAATTAAATAAACTTTATATGTAAATGGTCTAGAAAAAAATGCATAGATTAACATGGTGCACTCCCTTTTTCTGTTTAACAAATGTAAAATTGTGTTTAGGGCAGAAGAGTACAAAATTCAAAATTGCATATGACGATTTTCCGGAATTGTTGTTTGTTGCTTCCGGCCTCATTTAAACTTGCCTAAATAGGTAGTTTGCATATGCTTCACCTCTTGCCATGTGAACCAACATTTAAACTTTATGAGTAGCAAAAAAGAGAGTTAACTAAATATTTCGAATGTGATGTTACGTCGATATGAAACTCGTTGCCTATTGAGCCCCACTTAACTTGTAGTATTGTTTGTTGCACCTTGCCATGCCTCAAGAAACTGGACATGCATCATACTTTGTTGTGCATCATGCCATGTTTATTCTTGTTGGTTTACCATGTTGTTTGCTTCTTTACGGTTGTGCTTCTTGTCGATAGTTTCGGTAATGTTGCGAATGTGAGGATCCGTTCGAGTACATTGGTTCATCTACTTCATGGACTCGGTCTTCTTCCTGGCGAGATTTCAGGCAAGATGATCATTACCTTGGATACCACTACTATCTTTGCTTGCTAGTTGTCTCGATGCTATCGCTACGTTGCGCTACCTACCACTTGTTTATCAAGCCTTCCAAATTGCCATGATAAGCCTATAACATTTCCACACCATCCCAGCAAACCATTGTTTGGCTATGTTACCGCTTTGCTCAGCCCCTCTTATTGCGTTTCTAGTTGCACGTGCAGTTTCAGGTTGTTCCATGTTGGGACATGGATATCATGGGATACCACAATATCTATTATTTAATTAATGCATCTATATACTTGGTAAAGTGTGGAAGGCTTGGCCTTTTGCTTGGTGTTTTGTTCCTCTCTTGCTGCCCTAGTTTCTATCATACCGATGTTATGTTCCTTGATTTGTGTTCCTTCCATGGTCGGGGTTTATGACCCCCCCTTGACAGTTTGCTTTGAAAAAAACTCTTCCAGCAAGTCCCAACTTTGGTTTTACCATTTGCATAATAGAAACTAAAACTTGCATAGGGACCGGTGATGACCCACAAGTATAGGAGATCTATCATAGTCCTTTCGATAAGTAAGAGTGTCGAACCCAACGAGGAGCAGAAGGAAATGACAAGCGGTTTTCAGCAAGGTATTCTGTGCAAGCACTGAAATTATCTGTAACAGATAGTTTTGTTGTAAGATAATTCATAACGGGCAACAAGTAATAAAAATAACTAAGGTGCAACAAGGTAGCCCAATCCTTTTTTTAGCAAAGGACAAGCTTGGACAAACTCTTATATAAAGCAAAGCACTCCCGAGGACACATGGGAATTACTGTCAAGCTAGTTTTCATCATGCTCATATGATTCACGTTCTTTACTTTGAAAATTTGATATGTGGGTGGATCGGTGCTTGGGTTCTATCCTTTCTTGGACAATCTCCTCCCACTTATGATTAACCCCCCTCGCAAGCATCCATAACTATTGTCGTGGAATTGTCACGACAGATGTCCTAGTGGAAGGACTTTGTTGTGGAGCCGTTGCAACATAGTTAGCTTAAAGGGGTTAAAACGGGACAAAGGACACGAGGAGTTATACTGGTTCGGCCCCTTACAATGAAGGTCAAAGCCTAATCCAGTTTGAGGTGGTATTGCTAGGGTTTCAATTACCAATGAGCGAATACGCTTCGCCTGCCTTTCGATCTGTTGTTTCTTGCCCTAAGCCGCTGCCGGGTCATCCCCTTATATACACGGGTTGACGCCCTGCGGCCTACAGAGTCCCGTCCGGCTAATACAGAAGTGTACGGCCCAATGACTTATCTTACATGCCTTACCATACAAGTCACATATACATGGAAGTTTACGCTTACAGGCTTTAAGCCGCCTTTGGGTTTTGGGTCCTTTAACAAGCCTACTACATGAACCGCCATCTTCAACATATTCATGGGCTTGGTTCATGAACCGCCATTGGGATAACCCGGCCTCTCTTGGGTGGGTCATATCCAATGGTCATATCCCCAACATTAGGCCCTAGGTTGATTTGAACTTTGTTCATGTCAATCTTCAACACTTAGAAAAAATCCTTCTTCATCTTCTTGTGGGATATTGTAACCCTCCATGATGTCATCTCTTGAGATTGTGGTACCCCACCATGACATCACCTGTTATTAATATTATATATGGCCCAAATATTAATAAATCTTCTCTTTTGATGAACCTTCGAAAATCGAGGCGCTCACACCGTCACATATCCATTCTTGTCTCCTCGATTCTAGCGCATGCCAGTTATCCTTCCAGCCTTATAAATAGGGCCACAGGTCCTCTTTTTAGTCTCCCCCCTTTTTCCTTCTCGTCTTCATCTTCTTCCTCACAACGCTCTAGTGTGCCCGAGCTCCGCCGCCGTCGATCTTCATCCACTGCTTCAACTCTGGCTGCTGCATCACCCTGAACGAACCAAAACACCGCGGCGCCCCTCCGTTGTTCATCAGCATCGGTAAACATTCACCTTTCCTCTTAATAAATCTGCCTTAGGGTTTCCCTCTTCATCGGTGTTCATCATCGTTCCTCCTTCTCTTTCCTAGATTGAATAGTTTTGATCTGAAAACGACACAAATCTTGTGCGGTAGCAGTTTTAGCACTTGTTTTTTAATAGTAGAATATATCCTCAATGCAACAGATCTCATTTGGGCATCCCCACTTTTCTGCTGCCGCCACCTTAGGTTTATATTTTATTGCATTTCTATGAACTGCTGCAGATCCAATCTTATAGCTCCAATCTGTGAAACCTGTTTGTCCCAACACTTAGTAAAATTTGCTCTTTTCAGATCTTGAATACCAGTGCTTGTCATGGCGGCTTACATCACCGGCTTATAGTCACCCATATATCATTAGGCCCCATTTAAGCCACCACTCTGATATATAGTGTTTTACTTCTGGCTTAATGAATCAACTTAAACTAGCAAATAAAATCTTTTGTTTAGGCTACTTTCTTCACAATGCCGCCAAAGACAGTCACTTCCTGTAATTGGGTTAAGTCCATTGTTACCGAAGACACTCTCAAAGATTTTGTCAAATCGGCTATTTACCAGCAAAAAATGTCATGCATTGGCGCGCCCCCAATCCAGGCAAAGAAATACCTCAACCAAAGGATGATGAGGTCATTTTTTTCACTGACCACATGAACCGGGGCTTCTCACCACCCGGCTCTAAATTTTTCCGAGATGTTCTGCACTTCTTTCAACTCCATCCACAAGACATCGGACCCAATTCCGTGTCAAACATCTACAACTTTCAAGTCTTCTACGAAGTATACCTTCAAGAGGAGCCCAGTGTTGAACTTTTCAGAGAATATTTTTATTTGAACCACCAAAATGAGTTCACGAACGGACCCAATTTGGAACTTGGCGCAATATCAATTCAACAAAGAAGAGATGCTATCTTCCCCTATGCTTACTTGCCGAGTCATCCGAAGGACTGGAACCAAACATGGTTTTACTGGAAAGATACCTCTCTGGCTGACGAGAATCCATTGTCGGGTTATCGTGTCGAGCGCCTGGACCCAAAACATCTTCTTCCTAAAAATCTTAACGCTGCCGAACGTGCAAAGCTTGCCCCCACCACTGCAAAGGTTAAAGCTCTGCTGGGAAATGGGCTAACCGACATTGATTTGGTTCGGTGCTGGGTTTCATGTTGGATCATACCCTTGAGCCGCTGGCCCGGCTTAATGTGTACTTACACTTGTGGTATAAAGGATCTGCTGCGCCACAACTCTATGCGCTTAACTGACGAGGCAATAAATGAAATGACCAAGTCCCTTCTGAATGAAGATCGGGTCTGAACCCTTTCTGCAAACTTAACCCACCACCAGATGCGAGTCTCCAATTTACTTACTTTTACCTCATCATTTAAATTCTTTATTAACTCAACTTTGATGGCTTTTCACAGGCTGACTCTGATTTTTGGAAGAATAAATACAACCATGAAACTGCCAAGAAGGCTAGCGCTGCCAAGAAAGCCGCCAAGAAAACCACTAAGAAAAATAAGAAGAAATCAAGCGCCTCTAGCATGTTTGAACTGGATGACAGCTCTGAGTCAGAGGTAGCCCTTGACTCCCTTGTCTCCTTTTTCAATTACCTTATTGACACTGATTATGCTCAATGACACGGGGGCCAGCCAAGCAGCTGAAGAAGAGGTAACTATTATTTCGTCCGACTCAGAGCCTTTGCCAAGACAGAAAATTTGACGGGTAACCCGGAAAGTAAGCTTTTCGCACCCCTTAGCTCATCTAGATCCTCACTTTCTTTTGAAGCAACAGCAACACGTGAGCCGGTGACAAACTCGGACCAGCGAAGGTGAAGATCTATCGTCCGGCTTATCAAATACTCCAGCTCCACGAAAACGGCAAAACGAGGTCTTTCCAAACTTAACTCTTTTTACCCCCTAGCGGGTCTCATTCGTCATCCACTTACTCCTTCCAACTCAAACTATCAGGAGGTTTCGTGCTCTTCCTCCGACGATTCATATCAAACCTAGCTACCGGATTTCAAGACTGCCCCTGGGTAACATCTCTTTTGTTTTATGATCTTATACTTGTACTGATCTCTCATGAACTGTGTAGTGGAAAAGCAAATCCTAACAAGAGGGCAAAGGTAACCAAGCCGGTTGAAGATCCTAAAGTCCCTGAACCGGAGCAGCAAGTCCTAGCATCAGACACTTCTGAAAGACAACCAGAAGAACCTGCCCATGAAACCCCACCAGAGATTCATGACCCTCCCGCTGACCATTCAGTACTCAATCCTTTGAATACTGAACCATCAAGCCCACGTAAACTGTCGGAGACACATGCCGACGATGTTATGATCACTGGCATCGGTTTTACAGAACCGGTAAATCCAACTGTCTTGGCCAAACACTCCGCTAAACAGGAGTTCATTGAAAAACGGAAAGTGAGATTTGATGTTGCCCACTATTCTCAATTGAGCAGTAGTGAAGTACTCTATGGCTACCATAACCAAGTACACACCAGCTGTGACCTTGAAATCGATACGTTGAAGCAGATGCATAAAAAATATGAGGTATGTATTCCAGCTTAAGTACAGTATGCATATCCTGTCAGCCCCCAAGTCTACTATGTATAATAGGATTGAATATGCTATATACTTTAGAATAGCAATGAGTATAAAGCATCTTTGAGAAAAAAGCTGTCTTTCACTTAAACCGAATTATAATGGTCAACATTGCATCTGTAGCCCCCAAGGGCCGGTTTAATCAACATGAATGAACCGGTACTTATCATTGTTTTTAAAGATCGAAACTTACTCATGTAGCCTTCATGAACCGGATGTGTTTGTCTGCAGTACTGCCGGGTCATCATAGAGTAGTAATGAAATATGAGCAAATATGCATTAGCCCCCAAGTGCTAAGTACTGTTGCTTGCAAAGTGCTTGGGACTTAATCATATAAACCGCTATAGGAAGAACTCTGCAGCAGGCATTAGCCCCCAAGTGCCAAGTGTTGTTGCTTGCAATAGGCTTGGGACTTATATTCCTATGATCCGGACATAAATGTGTTTGTAACTTTGTGTTTTTACAAGACGCTACTACTGAACTTCAATCACAATTGGCTTATGCAAAGACCCGACTTGAGAATCAAGAATCTGAGACCCAGAAAGCGGATTCAAAATTCCAATTTAGTGTGGTTGAAATGGAAAAACTGAAAACCAGTTTTGAGGCTGAAAGAAGTGCCTAGATTGAGGAAAAGACTGCCTTGACGCAGCGGGCTGAAAAAGCTGAAGCGCCTCTTCAAGAGGTGACCACGGAGCTTACAGGTTTAAAGCACCGTGTATCCCAGATGGTTTCTGCCGTCTTTGGTGAGTCGCCTTACCAGCATTCTACTTGAATCTCTTTGTTTGATATTATAAACCGCCACTGATGATTCCACAATTGTTATGTAGGTCCAAGGAGCAGTAATCTTAGTCAAGATACGCTGGTGAAGCTGAAAGCCGTATATACGCTTGTTGAACAACTGTACACTGGTGCTCAGCGCATGCTAGCTACAATTTCACCAACAAACCAAGGACCCAATCTGCTGAGCGATATTTTGAAAAAATTGTCAATTCTACCTGTAAGGATTCAAGAGATCAAACGGTTATTTGAAAGAGCCGGTGCCGTGACGGCCTTGAGTCGTGCTAAGGCATGGGTACCAGAGCTAGACCCGGATGAGGTAGCTACTGGGTATCCAAGTTTGAAGGAAGATGGTACTACCTTTGATTAGAAGGACTTCGTTGCCTGCATGAAGGAAATTCGTCCTATGGCGACTTTGATTGCGGATGAGGCCAATCTATCTAAGTATCAACCGGCTTATGATGTAGAGAATCAAAAGAAATCCACACCGGCTTATAAAGTGATGGTTCTGATTCCTCCAATTCGTAAGCATACTTTCGCCCCTGAAGTTGACCCGTCGAATCTTATTGATGATGAAGCTGAATTCCACACCTTACGTGGAATTGATTGGTCATCACCAAACTCCAGACGGCGGAGGAGGACGAAGAACCGGAAAAGGATGATCCAGAAGCTTCAAGTCGCCAAGACCAACAAGATTGATCCTCTCGGCGGTTTAAAATATTTGAACTTTGGAAAACACTTCATCTTTTTGGCTCACTAATTCATGTAATAGGCTAGTAAACTTTGATCTGTCGTGCCATCGTGCATGTTTTTTGCTTTGTGCCACACTGTTTGATCCGCCATTTGAAGAGCGTATCTCTTTACGCTTATGATAACATCAATTTGTGCAGATGAGATTTTATCATGACCCTGCACACAAGTAAATCACAATTGCCCTGGCGGTTTACCGTGGGCGAGTCATAATACCCAAGTTAACCCGCTGGGGACAAATAGTCCATAACCAGGGCCGGGATGATCACAAATTTTAGATAATATATTATCATACATGTGGTATTGACGTAAACTGCTAGCTTATCAGCTCCATGCAGTTAGAGCTTTTAGAGCCATAACTCTAAGCATAAGATTATTATTCTCTGGCGACTTAGAGTCTGGCATCCTGGCGGGTTGCAAAGACCCGAAGATGCTTCAAATATGAGGCATAAATAGGGCAACTTGGCCCGATTCGTAAAAACCATATGGCGAGAAAAAAGAGATTATATAAAGAAAGAAATAAGGAATCAAAAAATTTGAGGCTTTTGTAGGCCGCCAAGCCAAAGTTTCTTCTTCAATGAAACTAGCCTGATGGCCACTGGAAGGTATGGGCTTTTCGTGAGCCGGCTCTCTCATGACCCTATCGACATTTGAACCCAGATAAGTTCAGGTCTTATTTAAAGACAGACTTATCAGGAGTACGTGGGGTCGGGGTAGCATCGTGCATCACAGGATAATTTATCCAAGTTTCAAGGAAGGCGGCTTATGAGCCTGAATCTATCCTGACTATCTGTAAGCCGTGCTCTCACATGAAAAACTAGCATTTTAACCTTAAAAAGCTCAGGATCTTTGGTGAATACACCATAAAAGATTGATTGTTAAGAGTTTGGCGGGTCAATTAGGATTACCCGATGAAGAAGCAGCTGGTATACATGTAAGATGACCCGGAAATGTTATGTCCTCTTTGGTGAATACACCTATGTTTGAACAAGATAACCAGGTCAAGATGGCAGTAATGCTATGTTCTCTTTGGTGAATACACCTATGTTCTAACAGGAAGCTCCCAAGTGAAATATTTATGAGTTGTGCTCATTCGGGACCTATGTTTGAGCTGTGCTATGCATCCAACTCTCTTTGGTCCCTGTAATTTGGGTGTCAAGCCTCTTAAGTGAACATGTAAGACGATGATAAAGACTCAGCTTCAAAGAAGTGAAACGATAGAGGCCCTGAATTATCAGGGATGCTGGCTTTATTATACTGTTTATAATATATACATCATCAAACTATGTACATCAGGAGAGCCGGTGGCTCAAGTATAGCAGGGCCTAAGATGAGCAATATTCCACGGCCGACGGGTCTCCTCCTCCGATGTGCGTGAGTCCTTGTGGCCTTGAACGTCGATAAGATAGTATGAACCATTATGTAGATTCTTGCTGACCACAAAAGGTCCTTCCCAAGGTGGTGATAGTTTATGCATATCAGTTTGATCCTGGATAAGCCGGAGCACCAGGTCGCCTTCTTGAAAGGTTCTGCTTTTGACACGGCGGCTGTGATAACGACGTAGGTCTTGTTGATAAATCGCTGAACGAGCCGCCGCAAGGTCGCGCTCCTCATCTAGCAGGTCAAGTGCATCCTGACGTGCCCTTTCGTTATCAGCTTCAACATAAGCCGCCACACGGGGTGAATCATGACGGATGTCACTAGGGAGAACCGCCTCAGCTCCATAAACCATGAAGAAAGGTGTGTAACCCGTAGATCTCTTGGGGGTTGTATTGATACTCCATAACACTGAAGGTAACTCCTCCACCCAACAACCCGACATTCTTTGCAAAGGAACCATAAGCCGGGGCTTGATGCCTCGCAGAATCTCTTGATTATCTTGTTCCGCTTGACCATTAGACTATGGGTGAGCCATGGAGGAAACATCAAGTCAAATATGCTCTCATTGACAAAATTCTTTCATAGCACCCTTAGAAATATTAGTGCCATTATCCATTATAATGCTGTGGGGAAAGCCAAAACGGAAGATCACCTTCTTGATGAATCAAACCGCCGTTGCTGCGTCACACTTGTTAACCGGCTCTGCTTCAACCCACTTAGTAAACTTGTCAACTGCCACCAAAAGGTGGGTCTTCTTATCTTTGGACCTCTTGAAAGGCCCAACCATATCAAGCCCCTAGGTCGCAAATGACCAAGTAATTAGAATCATCCTTAACTCTTGAGCCGGCACATGAGCTCGTCGTGAAAACTTCTGACAACCGTCACATTTGCTGACCAAATCCTCAGCATTAGCATGAGCCGTCAGCCAATAAAACCAATGACGAAAAGCCTTGGATACGAGAGATTTAGAGCCGACATGATGACCACAATCTCCTTCGTGAATCTCTTGCAGAATCTCACAACCTTCTTCAAGAGAGATGCAACGTTGAAACGCCCCTGTGACATTGCGATGGTGAACTCCCCATTGACAATCTTCATTGACTTAGACCGCCGGGTTATCTGCCTGGCCAAAATCTCATCCTCAGGCAACTCGCCCCGGGTCATGTAAGCCAAATATGGAACTGTCCAATCAGGAATGGCATGAAGAGCCGCCACCAATTGTACTTCCGGGTCAGGAACAACAAGATCCTCCTCTATAGGCAATTTGACAGAAGGGTTAAGCAGAATATCCAGGAACGTGTTAGGTGGCACCGGCTTACGTTGAGACCCTAACCGGCTTAAAGTGTCAGCCGCCTCATTCTTCCTGCGATCAATAATGTCAATTTGGTAACGCTTGAAGTGACCCGCAATGGCATCAACCTCTCGACGATAAGCCGCCATGAGTGGATCCTTAGAATCCCAAGTGCCAGAAACTTGCTGAGCTACCAGACCTAAGTCGCCGAAGCACCTCACCCGGCTTAAGTTCGTCTCCTTAGCCATCTGAAGACTGTGGAGTAAGGCCTCATACTCAGCTGCATTGTTAGTACAAGGGAACATTAACCGGAGAACATAAGAAAATTTATCACCTCATGGGGAAGTCAAGACAACTCCAGCCCTTGAGCCTTCCAACTGCCTGGATCCATCAAAGTGAATAGTCCAATATGTGTTATCTGGCTTTTCCTCAGGCATCTGCAACTCGGTCCAATCACTGATAAAATCCATGAGTGCTTGTCACTTGATGGTCTTGTGCTCACATACTTTAAACCATGAGGTCCAAGCTCAATGGCCCACTTGGCTACCCGACCTGTGGCTTCTCTATTTTGGATGATATCCCCCAAAGGAGCAGAACTAACCACAGTAATGGGATGACCCAGAAAATATTGCTTGAGCTTTCGACTAGCCATTAAAACCCCATACACAAGCTTCTGCCAATGCGGATACCTCTGCTTGGACTCAATAAGTACCTCACTGATGTAGTAAACCGGTCGTTGAATCGGATACTCTTTGCCTGCCTCTTTCCTTTCCACCACAATGGCCACACTGACAGCGCAGCCATTGGCAGCCACATATAACAGCAAAGGCTCCTTATCAATAGGGGCGGCAAGAACCGGCAGCTCAGCCAGTTGCTTCTTAAGCGCCTCAAATGCCTCATCAGTAGCATCACTCTAGACGAAATTATCTGTCTTCTTCATCATCTGGTACAGAGGGATAGCCTTTTCTCCTAGGCGGCTTATGAACCGGACCAAGGCCGCTATCCGACCCGCCAAGCGTTGGACGTTATTAACACACTTTGGTTTAGCCAGGGAAGTAATGGACTTTATTTTCTTTGGGTTAGCTTCGATACCTCGGTCTGAAACCAAAAAACCCAAAAGCTTACCTGCCGGTACACCAAAAACACACTTGGCCGGGTTAAGCATCATTTTATAGACCCGGATATTGTCAAACGTCTCCTTCAAGTCATCAATCAGGGTCTCCTTCTTACTGGATTTCACCACAATGTCATCTAAATAATCATGAACATTACGCCGATCTGATTGTGAAGGCAATTTTGCACACACCGCTGGTAAGTCGCCTGGGCACTCTTGAGCCCGAAAGGCATAGACACATAGCAGAAGGCTCCAAACAGAGTAATGAAAGATGTCTTTTCCTGGTCCTTAACTGCCATCTTGATCTGATGATAACCAGAATAAGCATCCAAAAAACTCAAATGCTCACGACCCGCTGTAGCATCAATGATTTGATCAATACGAGGGAGAGCAAACGGATCAGCCGGACAAGCCTTGTTTAAGTCAGTGTAGTCCACACACATTCGCCAAGTGCCGTTCTTCTTAACCACCAACACCGGGTTAGCCAACCACTCAGGATGAAAAACTTCAATGATAAACCCGGCCGCCAAGAGCCAGGCCACTTCTTCACCAATGGCCTTCCGCCTCTCCTCGCTAAAGTGACGAAGGAATTTCTTGACTGGCTTAAACTTTGGATCAATATTAAGAGTATGATCAGCGAGTTCCCTCGGTACACCGGGCATGTCTGAAGGCTTCCATGCAAAGATGTCCCGGTTCTCACGGATGAACTCGATGAGCGCGCTTTCCTATTTCGGATCCAGCTTAACACTAATGCTGAATTGCTTAGATGAGTCGCCAGGAACAAAATCAACCATTTTAGTGTCATCTGCCAACTTAATCTTTAGCAAAGGATCATGCTCTATGGTTGGCTTTTCAAGGACGTCCTGTCCGCCGGGTCAGCATTATCCTTGTAAAATTTCAGCTCCTCCGTTGCACAAATAGACTTAGCATAAGCAACATCTCCTTCTTCACATTCCAAGGCCACCTTGCGACTCCCATGCACTGTGATGGTGCCCTTGTAACCTGGCATCTTAAGCTGCAAGTAAACATAACAAGGCCTCGCCATGAATTTAGCATAAGCCGGCCGCCCGAACAGAGAATTGTTGGGATCTACGGTAGGGTGCGTCGACTGCAAATTAAAATTTCCTACGCGCAGAACAACCAAGAACATGCTCTCGGAGATGGATCACAGTTTGTTACCACTAGAAGCGCAGTGCCGTGCAGCGGAAGAAGAGTTGGGGTAGCGCGTCCGCGTGGACCGTCTCCTCCTCATCCGATCTGCCTCGTACAGCCGGTGGTTGGTTCTCACGTATAGGTTCGCCGGAGCGGTGCAAGTGCACCGCCTCTAACGGTATCCGCGCGTGCAGGAGGAACGTCGTGCAGCGGACTGCTAGGTCCGATCACACAACCGGCGGTGAGTGGAGGTGTCTATTCGCAACACATGCAAACCCTAGTGACAGCACCGAATCGATCAACCGCGTGAGTGTGCGGCACCTCCACTATATATAGGCGTCCGTCGCGGGCTCAACACTTGGGTCTCGCACAGACCCTAAAGCCCATAAGTCTACTCGGCCACAATCCGAAAACAGTTCGGATCACATCCGACCAATGTCCTCGGATCCGACCTCGTAGGTTCCTTCCCTTAAGCGTGCGACCCCTTAGGTTCAAGTCGGCTTGGTCACAGTTCGGATCACCTCCGAACTGCACGGTTGGTAGCGGCCTCTAGCAAGGCATGCCGAACACCAAGCAGATTATGAAGCTGGTTAGCAAACCTGTACATCATACTTCCATTCCTTTTGCCACACGATACATGTTGTCGAGCTCAAGGCGAGACTGTCATCCTTGTGTTAGCCCGACCTCTTTCTCATTCCAGTGATGCCGACCACAAACCGGATTATCTCATAATCCTTGTCGCATGGCCATGCTTATCCTGGTCGGATCACACGAGGGGCCCAGAGTATATCTCTCCTGATCGGAGGGGCAAATCCCATCTTGCTCGACCACGTCTCGCAGCATGGTTCTGGACAAACGTGAAACCTACCTTTATAACTACCCAGTTACGGAGTAGCATTTGGTCGGCCCAAAGCAAGTCTATCACCATCCCGAGTACATGCGTCAGCTCAGGTCTTAGGACATAGAACATATGTTGTACTAGAGACTCACAGATGACATATCGCTGCGTCTAATAGTTGGGTCTGTCCGACTTGGACCTTATCTCAACTCGGATCGGACTACGTCGGATCCGACTACGTCGAATCCGACCAGATCCTTCCAAGTCCATATTATCCGGTTAGCATCCAATGCTCCATGGCTAGTGAGACCAAGCCATCGACCGTGTCATATGCTAGTCTAGTTAGCTACGTGTCCACACAGCCCTTTCGACTAGGGACCTTTTAGGACAGTCATCATACAATGCATAGTCCCACAAACAAGTCACGTACTTGCTGATACACATCATTGATAATGTCCAAGGACTATCTTTATTCATAAACACATAGGAAATATCATCATACATGATTACCTCTAGGGCATATTTCCAACAGTCTCCCACTTGCACTAGAGCCAATCAAATAGACATCGAATGCCCATAGCTCAAACATGCCCCTCATGCTTGGGTTGTGGAAGCGGCTTAGTCAACGGATCCGCAACATTTGCATCCGTGTGAATTTTGCATAACTCTACATCACCACTCTTTACGATCGTTCGTATTAGGTGATATTTCCGATCTATGTGTCTGACCTTGTGGTGATTCCTCGGCTCCTTGGCTTGTGCGATGGCACCAGAATTATCACAATAAAGGTCCAACGGTTTTACCGAGGCTGGGAAAATACCAAGATCATCCAGAAATTTCCGGATCCAAACACCTTCCTTTGCAGCTTCACAAGCCGCAGTGTATTCGGCTTCTGTAGTCGAATCGACCGCCGTATCTTGCTTGGAACTCATCCAGCTCACTGCTCCTTCGTTCATGACGTACATGAATCCAGACTGTGATTGACAATCATCTCTGTCGGTTTGGAAACTAGCATCGACATAACCCCTTACGACGAGCTCTTCCTCACCTCCATAAAATAGGAACATCTCTTTAGTCCTTTTCAGGTACTTCAAAATAGTCTTTACCGCTGCCCAGTGACTCTCACCTGGGTTGGCCTGGTATCTACTTGTTAGGCTTATTGCAAAAGCAACATCAGGCCATGTACATATCATGGCATACATGATGGATCCGATTGCCGAGGCATACAGAATCCTACTCATCCTGCTTCGCTCATCAGATGTCGAAGGACTCTGAGCCTCGCTTAGCCTTATACCATGTGAGAGTCGCAAGAACCCTTTCTTTGTCTCTCTCATGTTGAACCGCTTCAACATTTTATCTATGTACGTGCTCTGGCTTAAGCCGAGCAGCCTCCTTGATCTATCTCTATAGATCTTAATGCCTAAAATGTACATTGCCTCACCAAGGTCCTTCATCGAAAACTTGCCATTCAATGACTCCTTGACCGAGTTCAGCATCGAAATATCATTTCCGATCAGTAGTATGTCATCCACATACAAGACCAAAAACACTATCGAGCTCCCACTTAACTTCTTGTATAAACAAGAGTCCTCTTCGCTTTTGATGAAGCCGAAACCAGTGACGAACTCATCAAAACGAATGTTCCAACTCCGAGATTCTTGCCTCAACCCATAAATGGATCTCTTGAGCTTGGATACCTTACTAGTGCTAGTCAGATCGACAAAACCCTCGGGCTGTATCATATACACATCCTCAGTTAAATTTCCATGAAGGAAAGCCGTCTTGACATCCATCTACCATATCTCGTAATCGAAATATGCAGCTATAGCTAGTACGATCCTCACCGACTTTAGCATCGCTACCGGCGAGTAAGTCTTGTCGTAGTAAATTCCTTGAACTTGTCTATAACCCTTAGCGACAAGCCGAGCTTTGTGGATCTGAACATTTCCATCCATATCGGTTTTCTTCTTAAAGACCCATTTGCAACCAATGGCCATTACGCCAGGCGGCGGATCAACCAAGTACCAAACTTGATTCTCCTCCATGGACTTTAACTCGGATCTCATGGCCTCCAGCCATGCCTCAGAATCTGGGCTCACCATCGCTTCCGCATATGTGGACGGCTCGTCACTTTCTAGCAACAATACATCACGCACTCTGCGCAATCTTTCCGACCTCCGTGGTTCCGGTGCCGCTTCCACTATGGGTTCCCTGACTGACTCCGGTATGATCTCATCACCAGCCGAGCCGTCCCTGAGTGGTCCTCGAATTTCTTCGAGTCGGACCGTCCTCCCAGTGGCCTCCCGACTGAGAAACTCTTTCTCAAGGAAAACCCCGTTCCGAGCAACAAACACTTTGTTCTCTTCCCGGTTGTAGAAGTTATATCCCAAGGTTTCCCTCGGATATCCCATGAATATGCATTTATCCGACTTGGGTGTAAGCTTGTCTGACATAAGTTTCTTGACAAATGCTTCACAACCCCAAATCTTTAGAAAAGACAAACTGGGACTCTTCCCGGTCCACATCTCATATGGTGTCTTGTCTATGGATTTTGATGGTACCCTGTTAAGTGTGAAAGCTGCAGTTTCTAGAGCGTATCCCCAGAATGAAAAGGGTAAATCCGACTTGCTCATCATAGATAGAACCATGTCCAACAAGGTGCGATTCCTCCGTTCTGTACACAATTTTTCCGTGGCGTACCCGGAGGTGTGAGCTGAGGTACTATACCTCTGCTTTTCAGATGATCATCAAACTCCTGGCTCATGTACTCACCTCCACGATCAGATCGTATAAGTTTTATAGTCTTGCCGAGCTGATTCTCCACCTTGTTTTGAAACTCTTTGAACTTTTCAAAAGTCTCTGACTTGTGCCTCATCAAATAGATATATCCATATCTACTCAAGTCATCAGTAAAAGTCACGAAGTACTGATAGCCACCTCTGGCAGTTGTGCTCATTGGTCCACACACATCACTGCGTATCAGTTCCAACAGCTCGGATGCCCTCTCGTAACTCTTAGCGAAAGGAGACTTAGTCATCTTGCCGAGAAAGCATGATTCACATGTGTCGAATGACCCAAAGTCGGTCGAAGTTAGGAGTCCATCATCGTGGAGCTTCTTCATGCGTTTCAGACTAATGTGTCCAAGCCGGCAATGCCAGAAGTATGTCGGATTTATCTCATTGGGCTTATGACTCTTGACATTCACGTTATAGACCGGTTCCTGTTCTAGATTCAATATAAATAACCCATCAACAATGGGTGCATAGCCGTGGAACATACCATTCAAATAAATCGAACAACCATTGTCCTTTAGATTGAATTCATAACCCTGACTCATTAAGCATGAGGCAGAAATAATGTTCCGACTAAGTGCAGGAATGTAATAACAATTATTCAATTCCAAAATAAATCCAGAAGGAAGTTGGAGCTGCATCGTGCCGACCTCCAACGGAGAAACTCTTGCTTTGTTGCCGACCCTGATGTCAATCTCCCCTTGTGCCACACGCCTAGTTCTTACCAGCCCCTGTATCGAGTTGCAAATATGAACAACCGATACGGTATCAAATACCCAAGAGCTACTAGGTATGTTAGCAAGGTAAACGTCTATAACATATGCAACAAGTGTACCTTTGCCCGAAGCAGCATTCCCGGCCTTCTTGCCATGCTCTGCAAGCCACTTGCTACAGTTCTTCTTCCAATGACCAGTTTCCTTGCAATGATAGCAAATGGTCTTTGAGTCCGGTCCAGACTTCGGCGCAGCAGCGGAGGTTACCATCTCCGTGCCCTTTGCCTTAGCCTTCTTCTTAGACCAACTCTTCTTGAACTTAGCCGATTTCTGCACCATCAACACTTGATGCGTTCCTTTCTTAATATCCTGCTCTTATCCATGCCATGCATATGATAGTTCGAGATGAACGTCCCATAGCTGGGCGGAAGAGAACCCAGAACTGCATCAGTAGCCAGCTCATCCAAGAGCGCGAAGCCCAACCGTTCCAAAGCTTGCACATATCCGATCATTTTGATCACATGAGGGCTCAGTGGATCACCTTCCTTCAGCTTACAATCCATCAAGGATCGCTAGACGTTGAACCTTTCGGTCCTAGCATGCACCTGAAACATGCTCTTGAGACTCTCGATCATATCGAAAGCCCCAACGTCTTCGAAATGCTGCTGCAAATTGGGCTCCATACAAGCCAACATGAGGCAGCTGATCTCGTTTGATTCATCAACGAGTTTCTGGTAGGCATTTTTGGTTGTGGTACTAGCATTATCGGCAGGTTCCTCCGGAAGTGGATCCTCTAGAACATGTTCCTTTTTATCATGCTTGAGAACAATTCTCAAATTTCTATACCAGGTAGTAAAGTTTGTTCCATTCAGTTTATCCTTTTCCAGAATTGATTTCAATGCAAAGTTGGGTTGAGCAGGTGGTGCCATTGATCTACAACAGAAAAATATGCAATCACTAAGCTATGTGTTTATGCAGAGTAATTCTAGCCTTAAACAGAAATACTCCCACTGAAGTCAGCATCCCTCCGCAAACTCTCAGTGATTCAGGATCCGACTAGCACATGTGACTAGTGAGCTTTAGCATCACTGCTAGACAACGTGTCTATCCGGTAAGCAACTCCTTGCTAATCGTATCTCCATACGACTCCTGTCGGTCAGGTAGGTATCTCATACCCCGGCCCCAACCTTCTTTGCCACAAGGCCCAAAACCATTTTGATAGCCTTGTCAAGCTAACCTGATGCAGTGCATGTCCGTGTCCGACACGAACCCTTCAGTTCAAGGACACCTAGCAGCACCCCAATTTTATGAGCCCACTACTAGACGTACTTGACGTGCGAAGGTGCAACATCGGGGATGACAATTCACTTGATATTCATGAAGGATCTTTCTACCATTCTAACATGCACAGAAAACAAGGAAGCATAACAATCACAAATAAACACATATAGTGAAATAGTATGGCTCCTTCATGGATGTTCTTCCAGGTTGGCTCCGACTCCGATGACCAGCTAGGAACTCCATCTTTTTTGTCACGCAGGGACGCCAAGCCACTAACCTGATCTCTATTATCCAACTACTATAACTAGTAATGAATTTTACATAGAGTCACAAGTCGACACGCAGGTCGTTATACAATATAATGACAGCACTTTGGCTCCTGCCGGCTGACAAACATGACACACATGCCATGTATAATTTACACGCATGCATCACATACACATGAGCCATACTATTCACATCAAACCCTACAAAATAAAGTTATGCATAGAATCGCATTCTACCGGTTTGAGTGATCGTGTATGAAATACAAGGCGCTACACACACGGCGGTCCACACACATTCACCAAGTGTAGCATCAATCCTTTTTCAATCTTAAATCTGTAGGCACTTGCCAAATTTTAGTTCAAATAATGTAATCTCTAGAATCCATGTCCGTGGTCTTTTAAGTTTTGTACTTGTTTGATCAGTATGTTAATGAAAAAGATGAACCTTGTCAAGGACTCGTGCATGTACATGTCCGTGCAGAGGTGGAACGCCTCTATATTTTTAAATAAACGAGTTTCCCCCGGCAGGCTATCCTGCCGGTACCCTCTATTTTGTTGCCGGGGAGTTGGGCCTACCGGGCACAAATTGTGATGAGGGACCAGCCCCCCGCCAATCTTTTTTCATCAAGGGTCACTGCGACCATCCCGACCGAAGAAACATTCGAGTCAAGGGATGGGAGCACCTAAGTTTCAAAAAGCGGTGAGGTTCGCTTATGCGCAAGTTTTTGCTTATAGAACACTTACGGACAAGAGATAGAACTTATCTATTTGGCTTGCCGGAGGTCACAGTGTAGGCTTCATACTTCAATGTCCTTTAGGAGGCCAAGTCTTCGGCAAGAGCCGGCAGTTTTTGCTGACGGAAATGATGCCAAATGCGATCTTATCGACATGAACATGTGATGCTCATGAAATGCTTATGCATGCATGCAACTTTTCGGGGGCCCCAACGCTTCATTTATTTCTCTGTTGCTCAGGGTCTGCGCCTGGCTTTGTACAATGGGTTACATGCAACTGAGGCAAGGCCTGTACAAAAGTGTAACGCTCCGAGTCCGTCGCGCCAGGTGTCTTCCAGTTATTTGTTGTTGTTGCCTTGTCTTTCACTTGAGTGTTGCATCGTGCCATGTCATCATGTGCATTGCATCATCATGTTTTCAAAACCTGCATCCATCTGGGTTCCTCGGTTCTCTCCGTTGCCCGTTCTGAGCCCAGAGACACTCGCACGCGCCTGCGGCACCATCGAAATATTATTTTATCAGTGGCATAAAAATGTTCTCGGAATGGGTTGAAAGTTGGCATGCGGTGTTATAGTGTAGATAGGCCGCCTGCCAAATTTCATCGCATTCGTAGTCCGTTTGACGCCCCAACGGATAACTATAGCGACAATATTGTTGGTCAAATCGTTGAACGTTTTCAGCCTCCGAAAACTGTTGCCGAGCTTTCCCTCCCTTTCCTCCCCAGACCGTCTACACGGCCCACCTGCAACCCACTAGACCCATCTAACCCCTCCCCTCCGACCAGAGCCGTCGGATCACGATCGGAGGGCTCCGGAAGCCCCCAAATCCCCCTAACCTTGTCCCTGTGTCTATATAAAGACCTTTCCCTTCCATTTTTGGCCATCCCTAGCCCTCCACCTACCTCTAGCCTCCCCTCCTCAGATTTCGCGCACAGCCGCTGCCCCGCAGCCACTTGTCGCGCCCCACCCACCGAGCCGCCACCTGAGGCGTCTCCCCGGCCAACTGGGCGCTGCCACGTCGCCAAGCTGCCGCTCCCCCTCCAATACGCGGCCTCCACGCCGCCCGGCCTCCCTGCAGCCTGCAGGGCCCGAATCGGGACCGCCCGGGCCCGAATCGCCCCACTGTTGTGCGCCCGAGCGCACTCGCTCGCCCGCTCGTAGGCCTCCCCCAGCTGGAGCCCCGCGGCGCCTCACGCTCCTCCTCCTCCTACCGGCCACCGGAGCGCCACCGCCAGGGACCTCCACCTCAGGCCAGCCGGCGCCGCCTTGCTCCTTCCCCATCTTCTTCTCCCTCTCTCCCTCACCATCTATCTCTTCCGCAGGTACCTAGGCACCACGGCACTGCCCTGTCCACCTCTTAACGCTTGCCATGTGGGGCCCAGCGCCTCGCCCATCACCAGATCTGGGGACCCCACACCCGGATCCCTCCATCCCCGGCGAGCTCCGACTTCCTCCGTCACCGGAGCTCCGCCGGCTGCCGCGCCATCCTCTGGTTCGAGAAACTGGTCGAGCGCACCCATGCGTTAACCGCACGTGGACCATGTACCACCTCAAGGCCCAGCAACCGCTCCCAGCGAGCAGCGCTAAGTCGGCCTGCCTCCTACGCGCCATGGGCCGCACCAGCCGGCCCAGCTGCGCACCCACTGTAACGCCCACAATGCGGCTTTATCTCCCACTTGTCGAAGCACAACTTAGAGGCATAACCGCATTGTAAGCAATGTCGCAAGTGAGGTAATCTTCACACAACCCATGTAATACATAAGGGAAAGAGATACATAGTTGGCTTATAATCACCACTTCACACAATACATGAATAAAACATTACAACATCCAGATACAATCAAGGTCCGTCTACGGAACCAAATTAAAAGAAGACCACCCCAAAAGCTACACATATCCCCGATCGTCCCAACTGGGCTCCACTACTGATCAACTGACAAACGGAACAACATAACGAACGCGATCTTCATCAAGCTCCTCCTTGAGCTCAGTTGCGTCACCTGCACAATATCATCGGCACCTGCAAGCTGGTTTTGGAAGTAAACTGTGAGTCACGGGGACTCAGGAATCTCACACCCTCGCGATCAAGACTATTTAAGTTTATAGGTAGGGAAAGGTATGTGAGGTGGAGCTGCAGCAAGCACTAGCATATATGGTGGCTAACATACGCAAACGAGAGTGAGCAGAGGAGGCAAAGCACGTTCGAGAAACTATGATCAAGAAGTGATCCTAGACTAGTTACGTTCAAGCATAACTCCAACACTGTGTTCACTTCCCGGACCCCGCCGAGAAGAGACCATCACGGCTACACACGCGGTTGATGCATTTTAATTAAGATAAGTTTCAGGTTTTCTACAACCGGACATTAACAAATTCCCATCTTCCCATAACCGCGGGCACGGCTTTCGAAATTTCAAAGCCCTGCAGGGGTGTCCCAACTTAGCCCATCATAAGCTCTCACGGTCAACGAAGGATATTCCTTCTCCCAAGAAGACCCGATCAGGCTCGGAATCCCGGTTACAAGACATTTCGACAATGGTAAAACTAAACCAGCAAAGCCACCCGGATGTGCCGACAAATCCCGATAGGAGCTGCACATATCTCGTTCTCAGGGCACACCGGATTGTCCAAACTTCCGGTAGGCCAGCCCAGAGTTGCCCCTGGTAGCCACCGGCGGCTGACAAGTTGGACCAACATTCAGAGGAGCACTGACCCGGGGGTTTAAATAAAGATGACCCTTGAGTCTGTAGAACCCAAGGGAAAGAAAAGGCTAGGTGGCGAATGGTAAAACCAATGTTGGGCCTTGCTGGAGGTGTTTTATTCAAGGCGAACTGTCAAGGGGTTCCCATTATAACCCAACCGTGTAAGGAACGCAAAATCAAGGAACATAACACTGGTATGACAGAAACTAGGGCGGCAAGAGTGGAATAAAACACCAGGCATAAGGCCGAGCCTTCCACCCTTTACCAAGTATATAGATGCATTAAGTAAATAAGATATATTGTGATATCCCAACAATAATCATGTTCCAACAAGGAACAAACTCCATCTTTACCTGCAACTAACAACACTATAAGATGGGCTGAGCAAAGCGGTAACATAGCCAAACAACGGTTTGCTAGGACAAGGTGGGTTAGAGGCTTGACATGGCAATATGAGAGGCATGATAAGCAAGTGGTAGGTATCGCGACATAGGCATAGCAAAAGAGCGAGCATCTAGCAAGCAAATATAGAAGTGATTTCGAGGGTATGGTCATCTTGCCTGAGATCCCGCAAGGAAGAAGAACGAGTCCATGAAGAAGACAAACGGACGAAGTCGAACGAATCCTCACAAACGTGACGTTATCGGAACTAACCCGAAGAAGCAACACCGGAAAGGAGCAAACAACATAGTAAACAACCATCACATAATCATGGCATGATGCACAACCTAGTATGATGCATGTCCGATTTTAATATGCATGGCATGGCAAAGTGCACAAACAATCCTACAAATTAAGTGGAGCTCAATATGCAACTCTGTTGCATATTGACGAAACACCACGACAAGTTATTTAGTTCGATCTCGTTTATGTACCCAAGAATATTAAATGTTGATTAACATGGCAAGGGGTGAAGCAAATGAAAACTACCTATCTAGGCAAGTTTAAATGAGGCCGGAAACAACGAACAACAATTCCGGTAAAACCCCATATGCATATTTTGAGGTTTGGTACTGTTCTGCCCTAAAGACAACTTTTGAGTTATTAAACATGCAAGAAAAGTGCACCATGTTAAACTAGGCATTTTCCACCCCATTTACATATAAAGATTATTTAAATCCGAGCTACAGTTATTTAGTTATGAATTAAAGCATTTTAAAAAATGCTTAGTTTGTGAGTTAATATATGTATGAACTTCAAGGGTGTTTCTGCAAAACTGGCAGTACTCACGAAATTAGCTAAAATGTTTTGCGGAAAAAATACATCTCGGGCCGAATCTAGTCGGCCCAACCATGGAAAAAAAGAGGGCGCGCAGCTGGCCTCACCATGGGCCGAGGCCCAGTTGCTGGGGAGGCTGCATTAGGGCGCGCTGGGCCTTTGCGAGGCAGACAGGGAAGCGGCTCGGCCTGAGTCAACGCGCGACGACGCGCTCGCTGTAGACAAACAGGGGCGGCACATGGGACAGCAACAGCGGGCTGCAGGGAAGGCCGGCGAGGCGATCGTGGGGTACACCGGGAACAGCGGGATGGAGCACGGATCCGGTCGAGGACGAGGAATTCGGGCACGGGGAGAAGACCAGGACGGCTGCAGAAAGGTCGGGACGGAGCGGGTCACGGCCGCCGGCAGCGGAACTTACAGCAGCAGTGACTGGGCATGGCAGCATGGCGCAGGGGCATCAGCGGAACGGGGTCGCGCCGGGGAAGATCGGGGCACCGCGGGCGACGTTCTTGTCAAGGTACTCCTCCGGGAAGAAGACGGCGGCATCGCTATTACAGAGAAAAACAGAGAGTCCAGTGAGGCAGAGAGAGCTTCAGCGATGGAGATATAATGGGCAGGGCGGTGAGAACGGCATGCTGGTTCGGGCGAGGAACGGAGCAGCTCCGGCGGTGGCGCTCTCCGGCGGGGTCGCTTGGGCTTGGTGCAGCTCGGGCGCATATGAGCTCCATGGGGGTGCAGGCTGGAGGTCGAGCATAGGAGGAGGGGGTTGCGCTGGTTGGTGGGTTGGATCGGGCAGGGGAGATCCCAAGGGGGGATTTGGTCAGATGGCGGCGGCGATGGGACAAACTCCTAGGTTTTAGGGTTGCTGGTTTAAATAGTGAGTGGGTCTATATGCCGGCTAATGGAAGCCCTTCGATCCAAATCCGACGGCTGAGAAAAATATAGGTTCGGAAGTCCAATAAACAAAACGGAGATGTTTTGTAGACGTTTGGGGATGATCTGGATCAAACGGTGACGACTGCTCGGGTCAGGTCCGACACAATTTTCGGACGCGCGAGCGAGGAGGGCCGTGGGCTGACGAGAGAGCTTAGACTAGGCCTGGCGGTAGGTGGGTAGTGGCTGTGCAGAAGGCCTCAGGTTGAGAGAAGAGAAAAGAGAGAGAGGCCCGGCGACTGTTTCCGGAGACCGAAAACGTCCGACGTTTGACCGACTATATTGTCGCTATAGTTAATCGTTGGGGCGTCAAACGATCTCCGAATGCGATGAAACTTGGCAGGCGGCCTACCTACACTATAATAAGACCGCACACCAACTTTCAACCCATTCCGAGAACATTTTCTGGCCACTTATAAAATAATATTTCGGACATGCCGCGGGCGCGTGCAAGTGTATCTGGGATCAGAACGGACAACGGAAAGAACGAGGAGACTGGGACGGATGCAAGTTTTGAAAACATGATGATGCAATGCACATGATGACATGACAAGATGCAACAAGCAAGCACATGACAAGGCAACAACATCGAATAACTGGAAGACACCTGCCGCAACGGTCTCGGGGCGTCACAACACTCCACCACTACGAGAGGATCTTGTCCCGAGATCTAGAATGGCACCGGAGGGAAAAGGAAGAGGAAAGAGAAGAGGTAGAACTAAGTTCCTTCTTTGACAAACGAGTGAAACCAAAGAACCATGTAAAGTTGAACAACTTGAAAGAAAGAATTGCAACGGAGATGAGCAAAGTTGAAAACACTCTGTTATGAAAGTGGAACAAGGAACATTACTAGAACCTTTTAGGTTGAAAGACATAAGAAAAGGGTTGCAATGGACAAGAAGTACATGCAAGCACTCCGGTTGCAAACAAGATGTACAAGGGACGGTAAAGATGAATTACAACAACACTCCGATTGGAAAAGGAAGGTGAGGAAATGAGCTTGGCAAAATGAAATCACTAGGATGAGACTCCGGTTAGAAGAGGAATGATAAACACAACGCTCCGGTTAAAAACAAGATAGAGAAAGAATAAGACTGATATAATTTGGGCAGCACTCCGGCTGTAAATGGAAGGAATTGAACGTGAACTTGACAAAAATGGGATGATGGGTGAAGAGAGCAACATCTCAAAATTATGAGTTGACAACTTGGCGCTAACGGAAAACAATAGATTGGATTGATATGAGTAAGGAGACGAGAACCTTATTTCATCGGGAGGATAAATGAAGAACTTGGATCATTTATAAGCAACATAAATAGCAACAATCCTTAGGAAAAGCTTTAGGTGAAATATAACCCAAGGTAACTCCAATTACGAGATTGATGGATTTAAAATATCTCATTCTTGATAACTTGTGAATCATGAAACACGAAGGAAAATTATCAAGAATGACATGACACCACCTCCAATGATACGGTAGAAAGAATTGCACTCCGGATTGCAAGATGAAGAATACTTGGACTCCTCTGAAAAGAATCTTGATGAACACTTTGAGAAAGAATTATATCCTTGATGAACCATCTTGTAGAGCTTTCATGAGAACTCCGGTAATAAAAGAAATGATCAATCGAAAATGAAAGATAAGTTGAAAACACAAGGTGAAGACTTGCAATGATTAGATGGATCTTCATGACGAGAAAATTGAGAGAGCTTGGAACTCCGGGAAAAGAAAAGATAAAGCATTTCGAACCGAGAATGTGATATGAAGAACCTCCGGAATAAGGAATTGAATTCACTCGATGAAACAAGAATAAGAATTACATTATGCCTATCCTTCACCAATTAAATTGATGACAATCAATGGATTTGGCATACTACTTATTCTCGTAGAAAGGGTTAAGATAGATATGGTGCAAACTTGAGAAGGTCTTCAACGAACCACTGGTAGGATTTAGAAACAACGAATGAATTGATATGATAACGAAGGAAGAGAAATCGTGAATGAAACACCGTAAGAATTGAACATGAAAGTAGCAAAAGCACAATTCACTGGGAAGAATTGGAAAACGAATGAAGATACCTGAGGGAATTTAGATACATGAGAAAGAAGAGATCATGAACTGATTAGAGGATATTTGAATGATGCACCGGTAAGATTTAGAGAAAGAGAGCTGAAAGCTGAGAATGAATAATTCCGAGGTGATGGGCTCTGGAGAATCAAACTAAAAAGACTCCTGAATTGCTCCGGATGGGTGAAAAGAATTCTCACAATCAAAAACAATTATGAGAGGATGGCGTCAAGCTAGAACCATGAATCTTGAAGAGAATGGAGCAAGATTTAGAGGAAAAACTCTTCTTCCTCTTCAAAATCCGAGAATCACGACGAGAAACACCACCATGAATTGTTTAGACACTCCGGAAGAATCAAAAGCGAAGAGGCTGAGCCAACTATGAAAAGAATTTGAAAGATCTTGGAGAAAGACATTTGACTGATGATAAATCATTCTTACGTCAAACTTCGAAAAGAAATTTGAGGATTGCTCCGGGAAAATAAGAAGAGTCAGGTAAGATCCTGGGAAAAGACCTGTGGGTTAGGGCCCACTCAAAAGAAACACCGTTGAACTATTTAAAGAGAGAGATTGCACCAGTTTAATTAAATGGCTTGAATGAGATAACAATCTCGAATAGCTTGAATCAAAGCAGAGTGGAAACACGAATCTTCGAGATATCTTGAGCACTCCGGAACAATAGAATAGCGAGCGAGTGGAAGATTAAGAGGTGCACCGACATGAGAAGGTATTTGAAACGAGGAAAATGATATGATCAACAAAGTTTGGCTTGAATCCACCGGAGAAGAAAAGAATGACGAATGATGAACTTGAAACTTCCTTAGAATCTTCATGAGAATCACCAGATACGAACATTGAAAGAAAAGAATGGAGAGACTTCCATCGATAAAATGGATACTTGATTAAGGAATCTGAGTCCTTAAAGAAACAAGGGTGGGAGGGAGGGACAACAAAGACAACTTGGGATGGATGAAACAACACCGTTGAGAAGACTTGAGTTGATCTTGCGGATGTTGAAAAAAGATTGGATACACTAGAAGAGAAGAACTCCAGTTGAAAAGAAATTGAAATGACAAACTCGATGATCGAGAAGGATTAGTATTCACATAGGAACATGAGAACACCGCTTAGGAAAGGTATGGAATCAACACTTGACATTGAAGCAACTCGAATACCACAACTGAAAACAAAAAAACAAAGGATTGGCTTGCAAAATAAGCCGGAACAAACATACGATGGAGATTTCGTCTGAAGTTTTCGTGGTGGGGCCTACACGGGCTCGATCATACAGCACCATCATGTACAAGGCAGTGCACATGACATACGAAGCGTCCCCGAGTCAGCATAGCCAAGGACTCTTTAAGACACAACGAGACCATTGTAAAACCAACCGTGGATAGGCGGACCACTAGACGTCGAACCCCAATTTCATATCATACATCTATCGGAAAGATATCCTAGGAGCTACTTGAATTCCCACTTATAAACTCCCGAAACTTTCTAGTTATGTAATCAGGTGTTGGGGATACAGGGGAAGCATAATATCTCACCGAAAACTAACAAATCCCACATCCAGCTGTATCCATCCTTCAACACATAACCAAGGAACCTTCGGAAATAATTTACCTCAACCTTCAAAAAGCATCCGTTATACGAGTTATGGCAATACTCCCGAACTCCCGCCCCAGTACTAGGTGGCGTCGAGGTTATCTCACCAACAACTGCATAAAAGAGATTTTCGATGTCGGCGAAGTCAGGTATTCCAGAACTACAATGATAGAATTGTGACGACAACACCTCGGAGCTCAACTCCCCGGGACACTGCCACAACCCCTAAATGTCAGGAGTCACCAAGTACAATGTTCTCGTCACAAAACCATCAGAACGATTCCAAGATTCTCGCGTGATCCTAAATTTTTTTAGTGAAATTGGAGATGAGAAGAGTCAAAACTCTACATCAGGATGCCTCACCAGAGCAACAAAGGGACCGAGGAGTAAAAAGAATCCTACTCTCCGATATATATAATCCTAAGGACTCAAAACATTTTTCTAGACTCAATAACGCCAGCTATTCGATCAAGCAGGGGGCTCCTAAGTCAGGGAAGGCTCTGATTACCAACTTGTATCGCCCATGATGCGGCTATATCTCCCACGTGTCGAAGCACGACTTAGAGGCATAACCGCATTGTAAGCAATGTCGCAAGTGAGGTAATCTTCACACAACCCATGTAATACATAAGGGAAAGAGATACATAGTTGGCTTACAATCGCCACTTCACACAATACATGAATAAAACATTACAACATCCAGATAAAATCAAGGTCCGTCTATGGAACCAAATTAAAAGAAGACTACCCCAAAAGCTACACAGATCCCCGATCGTCCCAACTGGGCTCCACTACTGATCAACTGACAAACGGAACAACATAATGAACGCGATCTTCATTGAGCTCCACCTTGAGCTCGGTTGCGTCACCTGCACAATATCATTGGCACCTGAAAGCTGGTTTTGGAAGTAAACTGTGAGTCACGGGGACTCAGCAATCTCACACCCTCGCGATCAAGACTATTTAAGCTTATAGGTAGGGAAAGGTATGTGAGGTGGAGCTGCAGCAAGCACTAGCATATATGGTGGCTAACATACTCAAACGAGAGCGAGAAGAGGAGGCAAAGCACGTTCGAGAAACTATGATCAAGAAGTGATCCTAGACTACTTACATTCAAGCATAACTCCAACACCGTGTTCACTTCCCGGACCCCGCCGAGAAGAGACCATCACGGCTACACACACGGTTGATGCATTTTAATTAAGATAAGTTTTAGGTTTTCTACAACCGGACATTAACAAATTCCCATCTGCCCATAACCGCGGGCACGACTTTCGAAAGTTCAAATCCCTGCAGGGGTGTCCCAACTTAGCCCATCACAAGCTCTCATGGTCAACGAAGGATATTCCTTCTCCCAGGAAGACCCGATCAGGCTTGGAATCCCGGTTACAAGACATTTCAACAATGGTAAAACTAAACCAGCAAAGCCACCCGGATGTGCCGACAAATCCCGATAGGAGCTGCACATATCTCGTTCTCAGGGCACACCGGATTGTCCAAACTTCCGGTAGGCTAGCCCAGAGTTGCCCCTGGTAGCCACCGGCGGCTGACAAGTCGGACCAACACTCAGAGGAGCACTGGCCCAGGGGTTTAAATAAAGATGACCCTTGAGTCTGCAGAACCCAAGGGAAAGAAAAGGCTAGGTGGCGAATGGTAAAACCAATGTTGGGCCTTGCTGGAGGAGTTTTATTCAAGGCAAACTGTCAAGGGGTTCCCATTATAACCCAACCGTGTAAGGAACGCAAAATCAAGGAACATAACACCGGTATGATGGAAACTAGGGCGGCAAGAGTGGAACAAAATACCAGGCATAAGGCCGAGCCTTCCACCCTTTACCAAGTATATAGATACATTAAGTAAATAAGATATATTGTGATATCCCAACAATAATCATGTTCCAACAAGGAACAAACTCCATTTCACCTGCAACTAACAATGCTATAAGAGGGGCTGAGCAAAGCGGTAACATAGCCAAACAACGGTTTGCTAGGACAAGGTGGGTTAGAGGCTTGACATGGCAATATGGGAGGCATGATAAGCAAGTGGTAGGTATCGCGGCATAGGCATAGCAAAAGAGCGAGCATCTAGCAAGCAAAGATAGAAGTGATTTCGAGGGTATGGTCATCTTGCCTGAGATCCCGCAAGGAAGAAGAACGATTCCATGAAGAAGACAAACGGACGAAGTCGAACGAATCCTCACAAACGTGACGTTATCGGAACTAACCCGAAGAAGCAACACCGGAAAGGAGCAAACAACATAGTAAACAACCATCACATAATCATGGCATGATGCACAACCAAGTATGATGCATGTCAGTTTTAATATGCATGGCATGGCAAAGTGCACAAACAATCCTACAAATTAAGTGGAGCTCAATATGCAACTCCGTTGCATATTGACGAAACACCATGACAAGTTATTAAGTTCGATCTCGTTTATGTACCCAACAATATTAAATGTTGATTAACATGGCAAGGGGTGAAACAAATGAAAACTACCTATCTAGGAAAGTTTAAATGAGGCCGGAAACAACGAACAACAATTTCGGTAAAACCCCATATGCATATTTTGAGGTTTGGTACTGTTCTGCCCTAAACACAATTTTTGAGTTATTAAACATGCAAGAAAAGTGCACCATGTTAAACTAGGCATTTTCCACCCCATTTACATATAGAGATTATTTAAATCCGAGCTATGGTTATTTAGTTATGAATTAAAGCATTTAGCAAGTTATTTAAGCAAATTTAAACAAACAAAATTTTAAAAAAATTAAACATGGATGGAAACGACATATTATGAAACTACACAAAATTCTAAGCAACTTTCATATATTAAGTTTTTACATGTGATGCTTAGTTTGTGAGTTAAAATATGTATGAAGTTCAAGGGTGTTTCTGCAAAACTGGCGGTACTCGGGAAATTAGCTAAAACGTTCTGCGGAAAAAATACATCTCGGGCCGAATCTAGCCGGCACAACCATGGAAAAAAAGAGGGTGCGCAGCTGGCCTCACCATGGATCGAGGCCCAGTTGCTGGGGAGGATGTAGGAGGGCGCGCTGGGCCTTTGCAAGGCAGGCAGGGAAGCGACTCGGCCTGAGTCAACGCGCGACGACGCGCTCGCTACGGACGAACATGGGCGGTGCACGGGACAGCAACGGTGGGCTGCAGGGAAGGCTGGCAAGGCGATTGTGGGGTACACCAGGAACAGCGGGATGGAGCATGGATCCGGTCGAGGACGAGGAATCCGGGCGCGGGGAGAAGACCAGGACGGCTGCAGAAAGGCCGGGATGGAGCGGGTCGCGGCCGCCGGCAGCGGAACTTGCAGCAGCAGCGGATGGGCATGGCAGCATGGCGCAGGGGCATCAGCGGAACGCGGTCGCGCCGGGGAAGATCGGGGCACCGCGGCGACGTTCTTGTCGAGGTACTCCTCCGAGAAGAAGACGGCGACATCGCTGTTAGAGAGAAAAACAGAGAGAGTCCAGTGAGGCAGAGAGAGCTTCAGCGATGGAGAGAGAATGGGCAGGGCGGTGAGAACGACATGCTGGTTCGGGTGAGGAATGGAGCAGCTCCGGCGATGGCGCTCTCCGGCGGGGTCGCTCGGGCCTGGTGCAGCTTGGGCGCATAGGAGCTCCATGCGGGTGCAGGCTGGAGCTCAAGCAGAGGAGGAGGGGTTGCGCTGGTTGGTGGGTTGGATCGGGCAGGGGAGATCCCAAGGGGGGATTTGGTCATATGGCGGCGGCGATGGGACAAACTCCTAGGTTTTAGGGTTGCTGGTTCAAATAGTTAGTGGGTCTATATGCAGACTAATGGAAGCCCTGCGGTCTAAATCGGACGGCTGAGAAAAATATAGGTTAGGAAGTCCAATAAACAAACCGGAGATGTTTTGTAGACATTTGGGGATGATCCAGATCCAACGGTGATGACTGCTCGGGTCGGGTCCGGCACAATTTTCGGACGCACGCGCGAGGAGGGCCGCGGGCTAACGAGAGAGCATAGACTAGGCCTGGCGGTAGGTGGGTAGTGGGCTGTGCAGAAGGCCTCAGGCTGAGAGAAAAGAAACGAGAGAGAGGCCCGGCGACTCTTTCCGGAGACCGAAAACGTCTGACGTTTGACCGACTATATTGTCGCTATAGTTAATCATTGGGGCGTCAAACGATCTCCGAATGCGATGAAACTTGGCAGGCGGCCTACCTACACTAAAATAAGACCGCAGGACAACTTTCAACCCATTCCGAGAAAATTTTCCGGCCACTTATAAAATAATATTTCGGACATGCCGCGGGCGCGTGCAAGTGTTTCTGGGCTCAGAACGGACAACGGAAAGAACGAGGAGACCGGGACGGATGCAAGTTTTGAAAACATGATGATGCAATGCACAAGATGACATGACAAGATGCAACAAGCAAGCACATGACAAGGCAACAACATCGAATAACTGGAAGACACCTGGCGAACGGTCTCGGGGCGTCACACCCCCGCCGGCCTCACCTCACCACTGAACCGGGCCAGATTTTGGCCCAGGGTGAGAACTCTCACCCCAGTGCCCCTCTGTTTTCCCCTCCTGTTGGACCACCCAATAGTTTTGGCCCAACGCATGTTTTTCCCGCTGGAGGATTTTAGCTAATTATCCCGAATTGCCAGTTTTGCTGAATAGTCCCTCTAGTTCATGCATATCATAACTCGCAAACCGTGCATCTTTTGTAAAAACTTTATATATGAAAAATTACTAGAATTTCATCTAGTTTCATAATACCCAACTTTCATGCATGTTTAAAATGCTGTTTAATTAAATTTGCTCAAATGACATGTTAAAATGTTTTATTTCATAACTAAATAACCGTAGCTCCATTTTAAATAAACTTTATATGTAAATGGGGTAGAAAAATGCCTAGTTTAACATGGTGGCAGTACGTTGCATGTTTAACAACTCTAAAATTATGTTTAGGGCAGATCAGTACCAACTTTAAAATATGCACATGAGGATTTTTCCGGACTTGTTCCTTGTTGTTCCGGCCTCATTTAAACTTGGCTAGATAGGTAGTTTTATTATGCTTCACCTTTTTCCATGTTTAATAACATTTAATATTGTTCGGTACATAAACGAGAGTGAACTAAATGATTGAATGTGGTGTTTCTTCAATATGCAACTCGTTGCATATTGAGCTCACTTAATTTGTAGTATTGTTTGTGCACTCTGCCATGCCATGCCTCATTAAACCGGACATAAATCATACTTGGTTGTGCATCATGCCATGTTTATGTGATGGTTGTTTACTATGTTGCTTGCTTCTTTCTGGGTTGCTTCTCTCGTTAGCCTCGGTTTCGTTCCGGAGTTGTGAGGATTCGTTCGACTATGTTGGGTCGTCAACATCTTGGACTCGTTCTTCTTCCTTGCGGGATCTCAGGCAAGATGACCATACCCTCAAAATCACTTCTATCTTTGCTTGCTAGCTGTTCGTTCGATTGCTATGTCGTGCTACCTATCACTTGTTATATCATGCCTCCCATATTGCCATGTGAATCCTCTAACCCACCTTCCTAGCAAACCGTTGTTTGGCAATGTTACCGCTTTTGCTCAACCCCTCTTATAGCCTTGCTAGTTGCAGGTGAAGCTGAAGTTTGTTCCATGTTTAGAACATGGATATGTTGGGATATCACAATATCTCTTATTTAATTAATGCATCTATATATTTGGTAAAGGGTGGAAGGCTCGGCCTTATGCCTCGTGTTTTTTCCACTCTTGCCACCCTAGTTTCCGTCATACCGGTGTTATGTTCCTTGATTTCGCGTTCCTTACGCGGTTGGGTGTTATTGGAACCCCTTGAAAGTTCGCTTTGCATAACACTCCTCCAACAAGGCCCAACCTTGGTTTTACCATTTGCCTCACCATCACCTATACCTTTCCCTTGGGAGTCGCACTCCTGAGGGTCATCTTCATTTTAACCCCCCGGGCCAGTGCTTCTCTCAGTGTTGGTCCAAACCGAGCTGCCCGCGGGGCCACCACGGGGAAACTTGAGGGCTGGTTTTACTCGTAGCTAGTCTCATCTGGTGTTGCCCTGAGAACGAGATATGTGCAGCTCCTATCGGGATTGTCGGCACATCGGGTGGCTTTGCTGGTCTTGTTTTACCATTGTCGAAATGTCTTGTAACTGGGATTCCGAGACTGATCGGGTCTTCCCGGGAGATGGAATATCCTTCGTTGACCGTGAGAGCTTGTGATGGGCTAAGTTGGGACACCCCTGCAGGGTATAAAATTTCGAAAGCCGTGCCCGCGGTTATGTGGTAGATGGGAATTTGTTAATATACGGTTGTAGAGAACTTGACACTTGACTTAATTAAAATGCCTCAACCGGGTGTGTAGCCATGATGGTGTCTTTTCGGCGGAGTCCGGGAAGTGAGCACGGTATTATGTTATGCTTGAATGTAAGTAGTTTCAGGATCACTTCTTGTTTCTCGACTGTTGCATTGCTTCTCTTCTCGCTCTTATTTGCGTATGTTAGCCACCATATATGCTTAGTGCTTGCTGCAGCTCCACCTCATTACCTTACTCTACCCATAAGCTTAAATAGTCTTGATCTCGCGGGTGTGAGATTCCTGAGTCCTCGTGACTCACAGATACTTCCAAACAGTTGCAAGTGCCGATGATACCAGTGCAGGTGATGCAACCGAGCTCTAGTGGGAGCTCGATGAAGGTCTTGGTCATTGTTTTGTGTCTTTTTCGAATGATCAGTAGTGGAGCCCACTTGGGACGATCGGGGGGTCTAGCATTTGGGGTTTTCTTCTTTTATTTTGATTCTGTAGTCGGACCTTGATTGTATTCTGGATGATGTATGTTTAACTTGTTATTAGTGTGAAGTGGCAATTATAAGCCAACTATTTATCCCATTCTTATTCAGTACGTGGGATTGTGTGAAGATTCCCACTTGTGACTAAACCACCATGCGGTTATGCCTCTAAGTCATGCCTCGACACGTGGGAGATATAGCCGCATCGTGGGCGTTACAAGTTGGTAATCAGAGCCATCTTAGACTTAGGAGCCCCCTGCTTGATCGAATCGCTGACATTGTTGAGTCTAGAACAAAATGTTTTGAGTCTTAGGATTATATATATCGGAGAGTAGGATTATTTTTACTCCCCAGTCTCTTCGTCGCTCTGGTGAGGCCTCCTGATGTAGAAGTTTTGACTTTACTCTCCTCAAATTTCATGAATTTTTTTAGGATCACACGGGTATCTTGGAATCATTCCAATATTCTTGTGACGAGCACATTGTTCTTACTACCTCCCGACATTTATGGGTTGTGGAAGTGTCCCGGGGAGTTGAGCTCCGAGGTGTTGTCATCACAATTTTATCATTACAGTTCTGGAATACCTGAGTTTGCCGACATCGAAAATCCATTTTATGCAGTTGTTGGTGAGATAACCTCGACGCCACCCAGTACTGGGGCGGGAGTTCGGGAGTATTGCCATAACTCGTATAACGGATGCTTTTTGAAGGTTGAGGTGCACGATTTCCGAAGGTTTCTTGGTTATGTGTTGAAGGATGGATACAGCTGGATGTAGGGATTGTTAGTTTGGGTGAGATATTATGCTTCCCTGTATCCCCAACACCTGATTGCATAACCAGAAAGTTTCGGGAGTTTATAAGTGGGAATTCAAGTAGTTCCTAGGATATCTTTCTGACAAATGTATGATATGAAATTGGGGTTCGATGTCTAGTGGTCCGCCTATCCATGGTTGGTTTTACAGTGGTCTCATTGTGTCTTAAAGAGTCCTTGGCTATGCTGACTCAGGGATGCTTCGTATGTCATGTGCACTGCCTTGTACATGATGTTGTTGTACGATCGAGCCCGTGTGGGCCCCACCATGAAAACTTTGGACGAAATCTCTATCATATGTTTGTTCCGGCTTATTTTCTAAGCCAATCCTTCGTTTTGTTTTGAGTTGTGGTATTCGAGTTACTTCGAAGTCAAATGTGGATTCCATACTTTTCCTAAGTGATGTTCTCTTATTTATATGTGAATACTAATCCTTCATGATAATCGAGATTGTCATGTCAATCCTTTTCAACCGACGTGTTTCTCTTCAAGTGGATCCGATCATTTCAACATCCGCAAGATCACCTCTTGGTTTTCCCAACGTTGTTCGTTTCATCTATCCCCAAGTTGCCTTTGTTTTCCCGCCCTCCCACCCTTTTTATGCACGAACTCATATTTCTAAATCAACTATCCATTTTATTAATGTGGAATCTCTTCATCCTTTTCTTTTGAGTTTCGATATGGTGAATTATCATGGAGATGCTAAGGAAACTTCAAGTCCATCATTCTTCGTTCTTTTTCTTCTCCGGTGGGTTCAATTCAAGCTTTGTCGATCATATCTTTTCCTCATTTCAAATGCTTTCTCATGCCGGTGCACCTCTTAATCGTTCATCTCTCTCTATTCATATCTGAAGTGCCGATGATATCTCAGAAGATTCACATTTCCATTCTCTCTCCATTCAAGCCATTTCGAGGTGGCTATCTCATTCAAGCAATTTAATTCAACCGGTGCAATCTCTCTTTTAAATCATTCGACGGTGTTTCTTTTGAGTGGGCCCTAACCCACAGGTCTTTTCATAGGATCTTACCTGGCTCTTCTATTTTTTTCGGAGCTAGTAAAAATTCATTTCAAAGTATGACGTATGTATGAATTATCATCAGTCATATGTCTTTCTCCAAGCTCTTTCAAATTGTTTTCATTGTTGATTCAACCTTTGTACTCTTCATTATTCCGGAGTGTATCAACAATTCATGGTGTTGTTTCTCGTTGTCATTCTCGGATTTTGAAGACCAAAGAAGAGTTTTCCTCCAAATCCTTACCCGTTCTTCCAAAGATGCGAAGTTCAAGCTTGATGCCATCCTCTCAGAATTGTTTTTGATTGTGAGAATTATTTTCACCCCTCCGGAGCAATTTAGGAGTCTTTTCAGTATGATTCTCCGAAGGCCATCATTTCGGGTTTATTCATTCTCAGCTTTCAGCTCTCATTCTCTAAATCTTACCGGTGCATCGTTCAAGTATTCTCTAATCAGCTCATGATCTATTCGTTCTCATGTATCTACATTCCTTCACGTATCTTCATTCGTTTCCCAATTCTTCCTGGTGAATTGTGCCTTTTCTACATTTATTTTCAATTCTTACGATGGTTTGTTCAAGATTTCTCTTCCTTTGTTTTCACAACAATTTATTCGTTGTTTCAATCCTACCAGTGGTTCGTTGAAGACCTTTCTAAAGTTTGCGCTATATCTCTCTTAATCCTATCTACGAGAATAAGTAGTATGCCAAATCCATTGCTTGTCACCAATTTAATTGGTGAAGGATATGCATAACGTAACTCTTATTAATGTTCATCCAAGTGATCTAATTTATTCTTTCCGGAGTGGTTTCACATTCTCGGTTCGAGATGCTTTATCTTTTCTTTTCCGGAGTTCCAAGTTTTCTCGGTTACATCATCGTGAAGCTCCATCTAAATCATTGCAAGTCTTCACCTTGTGTTTTCAACTTATGTTTCTTTTTATCATACTTTTATTACCGGAGATCTTCATGGAGGCTCAACATGGTAGCTCATCAAGGATTCCTTTCATTCTTCATTCGTTCTTCAAGATTTCTCTCAAAGTTATGGTCCGCCAAGCTATACTCAAAGATAAAAATGGTGCTCAACACATGTTTTGTTTTGAGGAGGTCAAGCATTCTTCATCTTGCATTCCGAAGTGCAATTCTTTCTTACCTCATCTTTTGAGGTAGTGTTATGTCATTCTTGACAATTTCATTTCGTGTTTCATGATTCATAAGTTGTCCGGAATGACATATCTTAAACCCATCATTTTCAATACGTTCATGAGATCCTTTGCAACCCATCAATCTCTTCATTTGAGATATTTGGGTTATATTTCACCTAAAGCTTTCCCTAAGGATTGTTGCTATTTATGGTGCTTATAAATGACCCAAGTTCTTCATTTATCTCCTGGTGAAACAAGTTTGTTGTCTCCTTGTTCATATCAATCCAATATATTGTTTTCGTTAGTGGCAGAATTTCACCTCATAGTTTTGAGATGTTCTCCATAAGCCCACTACAAGCTTGTTCTTTTCGTTGTTGGTTGCCCTACAACTCCGCTATAACATTCTTGGAAGGGTGCTCTTCAAGCTCATTTGTGGCAGAAGCTGGCATTTCCTTCTCCATTCTGTTATTCCAATGATCCATCTTCTATTCTTTCTTACGGAGGCTTTGTGATGTTGCTCTCTTCACTTATCATCTCGGATTGTGAGGACCGTGTTCTTTTCGTGCTTACCCATTCAACCGGAGTGTCGTGTCCTCCATTCAAGTTCTCTCATCTTTTCAAGTTTTGCCTCCCTTCTCACCGGAGTGTTGTCTGAAATCTTTCTTACCCCTTGTACCATTCTTTCAATTGTTTTGGAGGCAGTGTGTTGTTGATTTCGTCAAGTATCATCCAATCTTCCCAAATTCATGTTCAATTCCTTCCATTTACAGTTGGAGTGATGTCCAAATTATATCATTCTTATTCCTTATCTATCTTGTTTTAACCGGAGTGTTGTGTCTATCATTCTTCTTCTAACCGGACTCTCATCCAAGTACTTTCATTTTGCCAAGTTCATATTCTTTACCTTCCATTTCCAACCGGAGTGTTGTCGTAATTGATCCTAATCGTTCCTTGTACATCTCGTCTCTACTGGAGTGCTTGCATGTATTTCTGCTCCATTACAACCCTTTTTCTTATGTCTTTCAACCTACAAGGCTCTAGTAAGGTTCCTCGTTCCTCTTTTCTAACGGATTGTTTTCGACTTTGTTCATCTTTGTTGTATTCTTTCTTTCAATTTGTTCAACCTCGCAAGGTTCTTTGGTTTCACTCATTTGTCAAAGAAGCAACTTAGTTTTACATCTTCTCTTCCTCTTCCATTTCCCTCCGGTGCCATCCTAGATCTCGGGACGAGATCCTCTTGTAGTGGTGGAGTGTTGTAACTTCCCGAGTCCATCGCGCCAGGTGTCTTCCAGTTATTCGCTGTTGTTGCCTTGTCTTTCGCTTGCGTGTTGCATCTTGCCATGTCATCATGTGCATTGCATCATCATGTTTTCAAAACTTGCATCCGCCCGGGTTCCCCAGTTCTCTCCGTCGCCCACAGCACCTCCGAAATATTATTTTATAAGTGGCGTAAAAATGTTCTCGGAAGGGGTTGAAAGTTGGCATGTGGTGTTGTTATAGTGTAGATAGGCTTCCTGCCAAGTTTCATCGCATTCGGAGTCCGTTTGATGCCCCAACAGATAACTATAGCGACAATATAGTCGGTCAAATTGTCGGACATTTTCGATCTCCGAAAACTGTTGCCGGGCTTTCCCTCTCTTTCCTCCCCAGACTGTCTACACAGCCCACCTGCAACCCACTAGACCCATCTAACCCCTCCCCTCCGACCAGAGTCGTCGGATCATGATCGAAGGGCTCCGGAAGCCCCCAAATCCCCCTAACCTAGTCCCTATGTCTATATATAGACCTTTCCCTTCCATTTTTGGCCATCCCTAGCCCTCCACCTACCTCTAGCCTCCCCCTCCTCAGATTCTGCGCGAAGCCGCTGCCCCGCAGCCACTTGTCGTGCCGCCACCCGCTGAGCCGCCACCTGAGGCGTCTCCCCAGCCAACCAGGCGCTGCCACGTCACCGAGCCGCCGCTCCCCCTCCAATCTGCGGCCTCCATGCGTTCGCTCCGCGCCTCCCAGCCTCCCCACGGCCTGCAGGGGTTGGATCGGGAACGCCCAGACCAGAATCGCCCCGCCACTGTGCGCCCGAGTGGAGCCCCGCGCTGCCTCGTGCTCCGCCTCGTCCTACCGGCCACCGAAGTGCCGCCGTCGGGGACCTCCACCTCAGGCCATCCCGCGCCGCTGTGCTCCTTCCCCATCTTCTTCTCCCTCTCTCCCTCACCCTCTATCTCTTCCGCAGGTACCCCGCCACCGCCATGGCGCTGCCCCGTCCACCTCCTGATGCCGGCCATGTGGGGCCCAGTGCCTCGCCCGTCGCCGGATCCGGGGACCCCGCACCCGGATCCCTCCATCCCCGGCAAGCTCCGTCGCGGAGCTCCGTCGGCTGCCTCGCCATCCTCTGCTTCGAGCAACTGCTCGAGCGCACCCATGCGTTGACCACACGTTGACCACACTAGGCCCAGCAACCGCTCCCAGCGAGTAGTGCTGAGTCGGCCTGCCTCCTACGAGCCATGGGCCGCACCAGCCGGCCCAGCTGCGCACCTCCGCCGGCCTCACCTCACCACTGAACCGGGCCAAATTTTGGCCCAGGGTGAGAACACTCACCCCAGCGCCCCTCAGTTTTCCCCTCCTGTTGGGCCACCCAACAGTTTCGGCCCAACGCATGTTTTTCCCGCTGGACGATTTTAGCTAATTATTCCGAATTGCCAGTTTTGCAGAATAGTCCCTCTAGTTCATGCATATCATAACTCACAACCCGTGCATCATTTGTAAAAACTCTATATATGAAAAATGACTCGAATTTCATCTAGTTTCATAATACCCAACTTTCATGCATGTTTATAATGTTTAAGATGTTGTTTGATTAGTTTTGCAGAATAGTCCCTCTAGTTCATGCATATCATAACTCACAACCCGTGCATCATTTGTAAAAACTCTATATATGAAACATGACTCGAATTTCATCTAGTTTCATAATACCCAACTTTCATGCATGTTTATAATGTTTAAGATGTTGTTTGATTAATTTTTCTCAAATGCCATGTTAAAATGTTTTATTTCATAACTAAATAACCGTAGCTCCGTTTTAAATAAAATTTATATGTAAATGGGGTAGAAAAATGCCTAGTTTAACATGGTGGCAGTACTTTGCATGTTTAACAAATCTAAAATTATGTTTAGGGCATATCAGTACCAACTATAAAATATGCACATGAGGATTTTTCCGGACTTGTTGCTTGTTGTTCCGGCCTCATTTAAGCTTGCCTAGATATTTTATTATGCTTCACCTTTTGCCATGTTTAATAACATTTAATATTGTTGGGTACATAAACGAGAGTAAACTAAATGTTGAATGTGGTGTTTCGTCAATATGCAACTCGTTGCATATTGGGCTCCACTTAATTTGTAGTATTGTTTGTGCACTCTGCCATGCCATGCCTCATTAAACCGGACATGCATCATACTTGGTTGTGCATCATGCCATGTTTATGTGATAGTTGTTTACTATGTTGCTTGCTTTCTTTCCGGGTTGCTTCTCTCGTTAGCTTCAGTTTCATTCCTGAGTTGTGATGATTCGTTCGACTACGTTGGGTCGTCTACTTCTTGGACTCGTTCTTCTTCCTTGCGGGATCTGAGGCAAGATGACCATACCCTCGAAATCACTTCAATCTTTGCTTGCTAGCCGTTCGTTCTATCGCTATGTCGGGTTACCTACCACTTGTTATATCATGCGTCCCATATTGTCATGTCAAGCCTCTCCCACCTTCCTAGCAGATCGTTGTTTGGCTATGTTACCGCTTTTTCTCAGCCCCTCTGATACCGTTGCTAGTTGTAGGTGAAGTTGAAGTTTGTTCCATATTTGGAACATGGATATGTTGGGATATCACAATATCTCTTATTTAATTAATGCATCTATATACTTGGTAAAGGGTGGAAGGCTTGGCCTTATGCCTGGTGTTTTGTTCCACTCTTGCTACCCTAGTTTCCGTCATACCGGTGTTATGTTCCTTGATTTCACGTTCCTTACGCGTTTGGGTGTTATGGGAACCCCTTGACAGTTTGCTTTGAATAAAACTCCTCTAGAAAGGCCCAACCTTGGTTTTAACATTTGCCTCACCACCACCTATACTTTTCCCTTGGGAGTCGCGCTCCCGAGGGTCATCTTTATTTTAACCTCCTGGGCCAGTGCTTCTCTAAGTGTTGGTCCGAACCGAGCTACCTGCGGGGCCACCTCCGGGAAACTTGAGGGCTGGTTTTACTCGTAGCTAGTCTCATCCCGTGTTGCCCCGAGAACGAGATATGTGCAGCTCCTATCGGGATTGTCGGCACAACGGGCAGCTTTGCTGGTCTTGTTTTACCATTGTCGAAATGTCTTGTAACCGGGATTCCGAGACTGATCGGGTCTTCCCGGGAGAAGGAATATCCTTCGTTGACCGTGAGAGCTTGTGATGGGCTAAGTTGGGACACCCCTGCAGGGTATAAAGTTTCTAAAGCCATGCCTGTGGTTATGTGGCAGATGGGAATTTGTTAATATCCGGTTGTAGAGAACTTGACACTTGACTTAATTAAAATGCCTCAACCACGTGTGTAGCCGTGATGGTCTCTTTTCGGCGGAGTCCGGGAAGGGAACACGGTCTTGTGTTATGCTTGAACGTATGTAGTTTCAGGATCACTTTTTGAACACTTCTAGCTTCTCGACTGTTGCATTGCTTCTCTTCTCGCTCTTATTTGTGTATGTTAGCCACCGTATATGCTTAGTGCAGGGGATCATAGCACAAATTTAAAATTTTCTACGCATCACCAAGATCAATCTATGGAGTCATCTAGCAATGAGAGAGAGAGAAGTGCATCCACATACCCTTGTAGATCACGAGCAGAAGCGTTCAAGAGAACGGGGTTGATGGAGTCATACTCGTCATGATCCAAATCACCGATGATCTTAGGGCCGAACGGACGGCACCTCCGCGTACAACACACGTACGGAGCGGATACGTCTCCTCCATCTTGATCCAGCAAGGGGAAGGAGAAGTTGATGGAGATCCAGTAGCACGACGGCGTGGTGGTGAAAGCGGCAGGATTTCAGTAGGGCTTCGCCAAGCGCTACTGGAGGAGGAAGAGGTGTCACGGGGGGGAGAGGGAGGCCCCAGGGCTTAGGGTGCGGCTGCCCTCCCTCCCCTCCACTATATGTAGGGGCTAAGGGGGCGCATGCCCCCTGGGGCAACGCCCCCCTAGGGTTTCCAACCAGGGGGGGCGCATGCCCCCTCGGGGGGCAACGGCCCCCTAGGGTTTCCAACCCTAAGCGCCTTGGGCCCTTGGGTGGGGCGCACTAGCCCACCAGGGGCTGGTTCCCACGCCATTTCAGCCCATGGGGCCCTCCAGGATAGGTGGCCCCACCCGGTGGACCCCCGGGACCCTTCTGGTGGTCCCGGTACAATACCGTGACCCCCGAAACTCTCCCGGTGGCCGAAACTTTACTTCCTATATATAAATCTTTACCTCCGGACCATTCCGGAACTCCTCGTGACATCTGGGATCTCATCCGGGACTCTGAACAACTTTCGGTTAACCGCATACTAATATCTCTACAACTCTAGCTTCACCGAACCTTAAGTGTGTAGACCCTACAGGTTCGGGAGACACGTAGACATGACCAAGACAACTCTCCGGTCAATAACCAACAGCGGGATCTAGATACCCATGTTGGCTCCCACATGCTCCACGATAATCTCATCGGATGAACCACGATGTTGAGGATTCAATCAATCCCGTATACAATTCCCTTTGTCAATCGGCATGTTACTTGCTCGAGATTCGATCGTCGGTATCCCAATACCTCGTTCAATCTCGTTACCAACAAGTCACTTTACTTGTTTCGTAACACATCATCCCGTGACCAACCCTTAGTCACATTGAGCTCATTACGATGATGTCTTACCGAGTGGGCCCAGAGATACCTCTCCGTCATACGGAGTGACAAATCCCAGTCTCGATTCGTGCCAACCCTACAGACACTTTCGGAGATACCCATAGTGCACCTTTATAGCCACCCAGTTACGTTGTGACATATGGCACACCCAAAGTATTCCTATAGTATCCGGGATTTGCACAATCTCATGGTCTAAGGAAAAGTTACTTGACATTAGAAAAGCTTTAGCAAACAAACTACACGATCTTGTGCTACGCTTAGGATTGGGTCTTGTCCATCACATCATTCTCCTAATGATGTGATCCCATTATCAATGACATCCAATGTCCATGGTCAGGAAACCATGACCATCTATTGATCAAAGAGCTAGTCAACTAGAGGCTTATTAGGGACATGTTGTGGTCTATGTATTCACACATGTATTACGGTTTCCAGTTAATACAATTATAGCATGAACAATAGACAATTATCATGAACATGGAAATACAATAATAACTATTTTATTATTGCTTCTGAGGCATATTTCCAATAGTCTCCCACTTGCACTAGAGTCAATAATCTAGTTCACATCACTATGTGATTGTAATGAATCCAACACCCATGGGGTTTGTTCATATCTCGCTTGTGAGAGAGGTTTATTAGTCAATGGGTCTGAACCTTTCAGATCCATGTGTGCTTTACAAATCTCTATGTCATCTTGTGGATGCAGCTACCACACGCTACTTTGAGCTATTCCAAATAACTGCTCTACTATACGAATCCAGTTTACTACTCAGAGTCATCCGTATTAGTGTCAAATTTGCATCGACGTAACCCTTCATGACGAACTCTTTTACCACCTCCATAATCGAGAAAATTACTTAGTCCACTAGTTACTAAGGATAAGTTCGACCGCTGTCATGTGATCCATTCCTAGATCACTCCTATACCCCTTAACTGACTCATGGCAACGCACACTTCGGGTGCGGTACACAGCATAGCATACTGTAGAGCCTAGGTCTAAAGCATAGGGGACGACCTTCGTCCTTTCTCTCTCTTCTGCCGTGGTCAAGTCTTGAGTCTTACTTAATGCTCACACCTTGTAACACAGCCAAGAACTCCTTCTTTGTTGATCTAATTTGAACTCCTTCAAAATCTTGTCACGGTATGTATTCATTTGAAAGTACTATTAAGCGTTTTTGATCTATCCTTATAGATCTTGATTCTCAATGTTCAAGTAGCTTAATCCAGGTTTTCCATTGAAAACCACTTTTCAAATAACCCTGTATGCCTTCCAGAAATTCTACATCATTTCTGATCAACAATATGTTAACAACATATACTCATCAAAAATTCTATAGTGCTCCCACTCACTTCTTTGGAAATACAAGTTTCTCATAAACTTTGTATAAACCCAAAATCTTTGATCATCTCATCAAAGCGTACATTCCCACTCCGAGATGCTTACTCGAGTCCTTAGAAGGATTGCTGGAGCTTTGCATACTTGTCAGCATCTTTCAGGATTGACAAAACCTTCTGGTTGTATCACATACAACCTTTCCTCAGAAAAATCGTCGAGGAAACAATGTTTTGACATCCTATCTGCAAGATTTCATAAGTAATGCAGTAACTGCTAACATAATTCCAACAAACTCTTAGCATCACTATGAGTGAGAAAGTCTCATCGGAGTCAATTCCTTGAACTTGCCGGAAACATCTTAACGACAAGTCGAGCTTTCTTAATGGTGACACTTACCATCATCGTCTGTCTTCCCTTTAAAATCCATCTGCACCCAACAACCTTACGACCATCAAGTAGTTCTTTCAAAGTCTATACTTTGTTTTATACATGGATCCTCTCTCGGATTTTATGGCCTCGAGCCATTCGTCGGAATCCAGGCCCACCATCACTTCTCCATAGCTCGTAGGTTCATCGTTGTCTAGCAACATGACTTCCAAGACAGGATTACGTACCTCTCTGAAGTAGTACGCATCCTTGTCGACCTATGAGGTTTGGTAGTGACTTGATCCGAAGTTTCATGATCACTATCATAAGCTTCCACTTCAATTGGTGTGGGTTCCACAGGAACAACTTCCTGTGCCCTACTACAAACTAGTTGAAGTGACGGTTCAATAACCTTATCATGTCTCCATCATCCTCCCACTCAATTCTTTCGAGAGAAACTTTTCCTCGAGAAAGGACCCATTTCTAGAAACAATCACTTTTGCTTCCGGATCTGAAATAGGAGGTATAGCCAACTATTTTGGGTATTCTATGAAGATGCATTTATCCGCTTTGGATTCAAGCTTATCAGCCTGAAACTTTTTCACATAAGCGTCGCAGCCCCAAACTTTTCAGAATTGACAGCTTAGGTTTCTCTAAACCATAGTTCATACGGTGTCGTGTCAACGGAATTGCGTGGTGCCCTATTTAAAGTGAATGTGGTTGTCCCTAATGCCTAACCCATAAACGATAGTGGTAATTCGATAAGAGACATCATGGTATGCACCATATCCAATACGGTGCAGTTATGATGTTCGGACACACCATCACACTATGGTATTCCAGGCAGTATTAGTTGTGAAACAATTTCCACAATGTCTTAATTGTGTGCCAAACTCGTAACTCAGATATTCATCTCTGTGATCATATCATAGACATTTTATCCTCTTGTCACGACGATCTTCACTCTGAAATTACTTAAACCTTTCAATAATTTAGACTTGTGTTTCATCAAGTAAATATACTCAGCATCTACTCAAATCATCTGTGAAGTAAAAACATAACAATATCCATTGCGTGCCTCAACACTCATTGGACTACACACATCAAAATGTATTACTTCCAACAAGTTGCTTTCTTGTTCCATCTTACTGAAAACGAGGTCTTTCAGTCATCTTGCCCATGTGGTATGATTTGCATGTCTCAAGTGATTCAAAATCAAATTAGTCCAAATGATCCATCTGTATGGAGTTTCTTCATGCATATCTACCAATAGACATGGTTCGCATGTCTCTACCTTTTCAAAACGAGTGAGTCCAAAGATCCATCAACATGGAGCTTCTTCATGTGTTTTATACCAACATGACTCAAATGGCAGTGCCACAAGTATGTGGTACTATCATGACTATCTTATATCTTTTGGCATGAACATGTGTATCACTATGATCGAGACTCAATAAACCATTCATTTTAGGTGCAAGACCATTGAAGGTATTATTCAAATAAACAGAGTAACCATTATTCTCCTTAAATGAATAACCGTATGGCGATAAACATAATCCAATCATGTCTATGCTCAGCGCAAACACCAAATAACAATTATTTCGGTTTAACACCAATCCCAATGGTAAAGGGAGCGTGCGATGTTTGATCACATCAACCTTGGAAACACTTCCAACACATATCGTCATCTCACCTTTAGCTAGTCTCCGCAGCCTTTTATTTCGAGTTACTAACACTTAGCAACCGAACCGGTATTTATTACCCTGGTGCTACTAGGAGTACTAGTAAAGTACACAATAATATAACGTATATTCAAAATACTTCTGTCGACCTTGCCAGCCTTCTCATCTACCAAGTATCTAGGGTAGTTCTGCTTTAGTGACCGTTCCCCTCATTACAGAAGCACTTAGTCTCGGGTTTGGGTTCAACCTTGGGTTTCTTCACTAGAGCAGCAACTGATTTGCTGTTTCATGAAGTATCCCTTCTTTCCCTTGCCCTTCTTGAAACTAGTGGTTTAACCATGAACAATTGATGCTCCTACTTGATTTCTACCTTTGCGGTGTCAAACATCATGAGTTGCTCAAGGATCATCATGTCTATCCCTGATATGTTATAGTTCATTACGAAGCTCCAATAGCTTGGTAGCAGTGACTATGGAGAACCATCACTATCTCATCTGAAAGATCAACTCCCACTCGATTCAAGTGATTGTAGTACTCAGAAAATCCGAGCACATGCTCAATGATTGAGCTTTTCTCCCTTAGTTTGCGGGCTTAATAAACTTGTCAGAGGTGTCATACCTCTTGAAGTGGGCACTAGTCTAAAATCCTAATTTCAGTCTTTGGAACATCCCATATGTTCTGCGATGTTTCAAAAACGTCTTTGGTGCCACAATTCTGAACCGTTAGCATTACGCACTGAACTATCACATAGTCATCAAAACATGTATGTCAGATGTTTCCCAACATCTACAGATGACACTCGAGGTTCTACACATTGAGCGGTGCATTAAGGACATAATATTTCTATGCAGCAATGAGGACAATCCTCCGTTTATGGACCTAGTCCGCATAATTGCTACTGTCAACTCTCAACTAAATTTTCTCTAGGAACATATCTAAAATAGTAGAACCAAAGCGTGAGCTAAGAGATAATTTGCAATGGTCTTTTGACCATGTTCATGATAATTAAGTTCATCTAATCAAATTATTTAGTGAACTCCCACTTAGATAGACATCCCTCTAGTCATCTAAGTGATACATGATCCGAGTCAACTAGGCCGTGTCTGATCATCACGTGAGACGGACTAGTCATCGGTGAACATCTTCATGTTGATCGTATCTTCTATACGACTCATGTTCGACCTTTTGGTCTTCCGTGTTCCGAGGCCATGTCTGTACATGCTAGGCTCGTCAAGTCAACCTAAGTGTATTGCGTGTGTAAATATGGCTTACGCCCATTGTATGCGAACGTGAGAACCTATCACCCGATCATCACGTGGTGCTTCAGAACAACGGACCTTAGCAACGGTGCACAGTTAGGGGGAACACTTTCTTGAAATTATTGCGAGGGATCATCTTATTTATGCTACCGTCGTTCTAAGCAAATAAGATGTAAAACATGATAAACATCACATACAATCAAATAGTGACATGATATGGCCAATATCATTTTGCTCCTTTTGATCTCCATCTTCGGGGCGCCATGATCGTCATTGTCACCGGCATGACACCATGACCTCCATCATCATGATCTCCATCATCGTGTCTTCATGAAGTTGTCTCGCCAACTATTACTTCTACTACTATGGCTAACGGTTAGCGATAAAGTAAAGTAATTACATGACGTTTATGTTGACACGCAGGTCATAAATAAATTAAGACAACTCCTATGGCTCCTGCCGGTTGTCATACTCATCGACATGCAAGTCATGATTCCTATTACAAGAACATGATCAATCTCATACATCACATATATCATTCACCACATCCTTTTGGCCATATCACATCACACGACATATGCTGCAAGAACAAGTTAGACGTCCTCTAATTCTTGTTGCAAGTTTTTTTACGTGGCTGCTGTAGGTTTCTAGCAAGAACGTTTCTTACCTACGCCAAAACAACAACGTGATATGCCAATTTCTATTTACCCTTCATAAGGACCCTTTTCATCGAATCCATCCGACTAAAGTGGGAGAGACAGACACCCGCTAGCCACCTTATGCAACTAGTGCATGTCAGTCGGTGGAACCAGTCTCACATAAGTGTACATGTAAGGTCGGTCCGGGCCGCTTGATCACACGATGCCGCTGAATTGAGATAAGACTAGTAACAGCAAGTAAATTGACAAAATCGACGCCCACAACAACTTGTGTTCTACTCGTGCATAGAAACTACGCATAGACCTAGCTCATGATGCCATTGTAGGGGATCGTAGCAGAAATTTAAAATTTTCTACGCATCACCAAGATCAATCTATGGAGTCATCTAGCAACGAGAGAGAGATGAGTGCATCTACATACCCTTCTAGATCACGAGCAGAAGCGTTCAAGAGAACGGGGTTGATGGAGTCGTACTCGTCATGATCCAAATCACCAATGATCCTAGCGCCAAACGGACGTCACCTCCGCGTTCAACACACATACGGAGCGGAGACGTCTCCTCCTTCTTGATCCAACAAGGGGAAGGAGAAGTTGATGGAGATCCAGCAGCACGACGGCGTGGTGGTGGAAGCGGCAGGATTTCAGCAGGGCTTCGCCAAGCGCTACTCAAGGAGGAAGAGGTGTCACGGGAGGGAGAGGGAGGCGCCAGGGCTTAGGGTGCGGCTCCCCTCCCTCCCCTCCACTATATATAGGGGCTAGGGGGGCGCATGCCCCCTTGACGATCCCATCTAGAGGAGGGACGGACCCTGGGGCGGCCGCCCCTCGGGGGGCAACGACCCCCTTAGGGTTTCCAACCAAGGGAGGCGCATGCCCCCTCGGGGGGCAACGACTCCCTACGGTTTCCAACCAGGGGGCGCGTGCCCCCTCGGGGGGCAACGACCCCCTAGGGTTTCCAACCCTAGGTGCCTTGGGCCCTTGGGTGGGGCGCACCAGCCCACCAGGGGCTGGTTCCCACGCCACTTCAGCCCATGGGGCCCCCGGGATAGGTGGCCCCACCCGATGGACCCGCGGGACCCTTCCGGTGGTACCGGTACAATACCGGTCACCCCCGAAACTCTCCCGGTGGCTGAAACTATACTTCCTATATATATAAATCTTTACCTCCGGACCATTCCAGAACTCCTCGTGACGTCCGGGATCTCATCCGGGACTCCAAACAACTTTCAGTTAACCGCATACTAATATCTCTACAACTCTAGCGTCACCGAACCTTAAGTGTGTAGACCCTACGGGTTCGGGAGACACGTAGACATGACCGAGACAACTCTCCGGTCAATAACCAACAGCGGGATCTGGATACGCATGTTGGCTCCCACATGCTCCATGATAATCTCATCGGATGAACCATGATGTCGAGGATTCAATCAATCCCGTATACAATTCCCTTTGTCAATCGGTATGTTTCTTGCCCGAGATTCGATCGTCAGTATCCCAATACCTCGTTCAATCTCGTTACCGGCAAGTCACTTTACTCATTCCATAACACATCATCCCATGACCAACCCTTAGTCATATTGAGCTCATTACGATGATGTCTTACCGAGTGGGCCCAGAGATACCGCTCCGTCATATGGAGTGACAAATCCCAGTCTCGATTCGTGCCAACCCAACAGACACTTTCGGAGATACCCGTAGTGCACCTTTATAGCCACCCAGTTACGTTGTGGCGTTTGGCTCACCCAAAGTATTCCTACAGTATCCGGGAGTTGCACAATCTCATGGTCTAAGGAAAAGATACTTGACATTAGAAAAGCTTTAGCAAACGAACTACACGATCTTGTGCTACGCTTAGAATTGGGTCTTGTCCATCACATTATTCTCCTAATGATGTGATCCCGTTATCAATGACATCCAATGTCCATGGTCAGGAAACCTTGACCATCTATTGATCAACGAGCTAGTCAACTAGAGGCTTACTAGGGACATGTTGTGGTCTATGTATTCACACATGTATTACGGTTTCCATTTAATACAATTATAGCGTGAAAAATAGACAATTATCATGAACAAGCAAATACAATAATAACCATTTTATTATTGCCTCTAGGGCACATTTCCAACAGTCTCCCACTTGCACTAGAGTCAATAATCTATTTCACATCACTATGTGATTGTAATGAATCCAACACCCATGGGGTTTGTTCATATCTCGCTTGTGAGAGAGGTTTATTAGTCAATGGGTCTGAACCTTTCAGATCCATGTGTTCATTACAAATCTCTATGTCATCTTGTAGATGCAGCTACCACGCGCTACTTTGAGCTATTCCAAATAACTGCTCTACTATACGAATCCGGTTTACTACTCAGAGTCATCCGTATTAGTGTTAAAGTTTGCATCGACGTAACCCTTTACGACGAACTCTTTTACCACCTCCATAATCGAGAACATTCCTTAGTCCACTAGTTACTAAGGATAAGTTCGACCGCTGTCATGTGATCCATTCCTGGATCACTCCTATACCCCTTGACTGACTCATGGCAACGCACACTTCAGGTGCGGTACATAGCATAGCATACTGTAGAGCCTACGTCTAAAGCATAGGGGACGACCTTCGTCCTTTCTCTCTCTTCTGCCGTGGTTAGGTCTTGAGTCTTACTCAATGCTCACACCTTGTAACACAACCAAGAACTCCTTCTTTGCTGATCTATTTTGAACTCCTTCAAAATCTTGTCATGGTATGTATTCATTTGAAAGTACTATTAAGCGTTTTTTATCTATCCATATAGATCTTGTTGCTCAATGTTCAAGTAGCTTAATCCAGGTTTTCCATTGAAAAAAACTTTTCAAATAACCTAGTATGCATTCCAGAGATTCTACATCATTTTTGATCAACAATATGTTAACAACATATACTCATCAAATACTCTATAGTGCTCCCACTCACTTCTTTGGAAATACAAGTTTCTCATAAACTTTTATAAACCCAAAATCTTTGATCATCTCATGAAAGCGTACATTCCCACTCCGAGATGCTTACTCCAGTCCTTAGAAGGATTGCTGGAGCTTTGCATAATTGTCAGCATCTTTCAGGATTGACAAAACCTTCTAGTTGTATCACATACAACCTTTCCTCAAGAAAATCGTCGAGGAAACAATGTTTTGACATCCTATCTGCAAGATTTCATAAGTAATGCAGTAACTGCTAACATAATTCCAACAGACTGTTAGCATCGCTACGAGTGAGAAAGTCTCATCGTAGTCAACTCCTTGAACTTGTCGGGAAACATCTTAACGACAAGTCGAGCTTTCTTAATGGTTACACTTACCATCATTGTCCGTCTTCCTTTTAAAATCCATCTGCACCCAACAACCTTATGACCATCAAGTAGTTCTTTCAAAGTCTATAATTTGTTTTATACATGGATCCTCTCTCGTATTTTATGGCCTCGAGCCATTCGTCGGAATCCGGGCCCACCATCGCTTCTCCATAGCTCGTAGGTTCATCGTTGTCTAGCAACATGACTTCCAAGACAGGATTACATACCTCTCTGAAGTTGTACGCATCCTTGTCGACCTATGAGGTTTGGTAGTGACTTTATCCGAAGTTTCATGATCACTATCATAAGCTTCCACTTCAATTGGTGTAGGTGCCACAGGAACAACTTCCTATGCCCTGCTACAAACTAGTTGAAGTGACGGTTCAATAACCTTATCAAGTCTCCATCATCCTCCCACTCAATTCTTTCGAGAGAAACGTTTCCTCGAGAAAGGACCCGTTTCTAGAAACAATCACTTTTGCTTCCGAATATGAAATAGGAGGTATAGCCAATTGTTTTGGGTATTCTATGAATATGCATTTATCCTCTTTGGGTTCGAGCTTATCAGCCTGAAACTTTTTCACATAAGCGTCGTAGCCCCAAACTTTTAAGAAACGACAGCTTAGGTTTCTCTAAACCATAGTTCATACGGTGTTGTCTCAACGAAATTGCGTGGTGCCCTATTTAAAGTGAATGTGGTTGTATCTAATGCCTAACCCATAAACGATAGTGGTAATTCGATAAGAGACATCACGGTATGCACCATATCCAATAGGGTGCAGTTATGATGTTCAGACACACCATCACACTATGGTGTTCCAGGCGGTATTAGTTGAAACAATTTCCACAATGTCTTAATTGTGTGCCAAACTCGTAACTCAGATATTCATCTCTATGATCATATCATAGACATTTTATCCTCTTGTCACGACGATCTTCACTCTGAAATTACTTAAACCTTTCAATAATTCAGACTTGTGTTTCATCAAGTGAATATACTCAGCATCTACTCAAATCATCTGTGAAGTAAGAACATAACGATATCCACTGCGTGCCTCAGCACTCATTGGACTACACACATCAAAATGTATTACTTCCAACAAGTTGCTTTCTTGTTTCATCTTACTGAAAACAAGGTCTTTCAGTCATCTTGCCCATGTGGTATGATTTGCATGTCTCAAGTGATTCAAAATCAAGTGAGTCTAAATGATCAATCTGTATGGAGTTCCTTCATGCATATCTACCAATAGACATGGTTCGCATGTCTCACTCTTTTCAAAACGAGTGAGTCCAAAGATCCATCAACATGGAGCTTCTTCATGCGTTTTATACCAACATGACTCAAATGTTAGTGCCCCAAGTATGTGGTACTATCATTACTATCTTATATCTTTTGGCATGAACATGTGTATCACTACGATCGAGATTCAATAAACCATTCATTTTAGGTTCAAGACCATTGAAGGTATTATTCAAATAAACAGAGTAACCATTACTCTCCTTAAACGAATTACCATATGGCGATAAACATAATCGAATCATGTCTATGTTCAACGCAAACACCAAATAACAATTATTTCAGTTTAACACCAATCCCGATGGTAGAGGGAGAGTGCGATGTTTGATCACATCAACCTTGGAAACACTTCCTACACATATCGTCATCTCACCTTTAGCTAGTCTCCACAGCCTTTTATTTCGAGCTACTAACACTTAGCAACCGAACCGATATTTATTACCCTGGTGCTACTAGGAGTACTAGTAAAGTACACAATAATAGAAAGTATATTCAAAATACTTCTATCGACCTTGCCAGCCTTCTCATATACCAAGTATCTAGGGTAGTTCTGCTTCAATGACCGTTCCCCTCATTACAGAAGCACTAAGTCTCGGGTTTGGGTTCAACCTTGGGTTTCTTCACTAAAGCAGCAACTGATTTGCCGTTACATGAAGTATCCCTTCTTTACCTTGCCCTTCTTGATAGGAGTGCATCTACATACCCTAGTAGATCGCGAGCAGAAGCGTTCAAGAGAACGGGGTTGATGGAGTCGTACTCTTCGTGATCCAAATCACCGATGATCCTAGCGCCGGACGGACGGCACCTCCGCGTTCAACACACATACGGAGCGGAGACGTCTCCTCCTTCTTGATCCAGCAAGGGAAGGAAAAGTTGGTGGAGATCCAGCAGCACGACGGCGTGGTGGTGGAAGTGGCGGGATTCCAGCAGGGCTTCGCCAAGCGCTACTAGAGGAGGAAGAGGTGTCACGAGAGGGAGAGGGATGCGCCAGGGCTTAGGGTGCGGCTGCCCTCCCTCCCCTCCACTATATATAGGGGCTAGGGGGGCGCATGCCCCCTTGGAGATCCCATCTAGATGGGGGGGCCCCTCGGGGGGCAATGGCCCCCTTAGGGTTTCCAACCAGGGGGGCGCATGCCCCCTCGGGGGGCAACGGGCCCCAAGGGTTTCCAACCCTAGGCACCTTGGGCCCTTGGGTGGGGCGCACCAGCCCACCAGGGGCTGGTTCCCATGCCACTTCAGCCCATGGGCCCCTCCGGGATAGGTGGCCCCACCCGGTAGACCCCGGGACCCTTCCGGTGGTCCGGGTACAATACCAGCGACCCCCGAAACTCTCCCGGTGGCCGAAACTGGATTTCCTATATATAAATCTTTACCTCCGAACCATTCCGGAACTCCTCGTGACGTCCGGAATCTCATCCGGGACTCCGAACAACTTTCGGTTAACCACATACTAATATCTCTACAACTCTAGCGTCACCGAACCTTAAGTGTGTAGACCCTACGGGTTTGGGAGACACGTAGACATGACCGAGACAACTCTCTGGTCAATAACAAACAGCGGGATCTGGATACCCATGTTGGCTCCCACATGCTCCACGATAATCTGATCGGATGAACCATGATATCGAGGATTCAATCAATCCCGTATACAATTCCCTTTGTCAATCGGTATGTTACTTGCCCGAGATTCAATCGTCGGTATCCCAATACCTCGTTCAATCTCGTTACCGGCAAGTCACTTTACTCATTCCGTAACACATCATCCCGTGACCAAACCTTAGTCACATTGAGCTCATTATGATGATGTATTACCGAGTGGGCCCAGAGATACCTCTTTGTCATACGGGGTGACAAATCCCAGTCTCGATTCATGCCAACCCAACATACACTTTCGAAGATACCCGTAGTGCACCTTTATAGCCACCTAGTTACGTTGTGACGTTTGGCACACCCAAAGTATTCCTAAAGTATCCGGGATTTGCACAATCTCATGGTCTAAGGAAAAGTTACTTGACATTAGAAAAGCTTTAGCAAACGAACTACACGATCTTGTGCTACGCTTAGGATTGGGTCTTGTCCATCACATCATTCTCCTAATGATGTGATCCCGTTATCAATGACATGCAATGTCCATGGTCAGGAAACCACGACCATCTATTAATCAACGAGCTAGTTAACTAGAGGCTTACTAGGGACATGTTGTGGTCTATGTATTCACACATGTATTACGGTTTCTAGTTAATACAATTATAGCATGAAAAATAGACAATTATCATGAACAAGGAAATACAATAATAACCATTTTATTATTGCCTCTAGGGCATATTTCCAACACTTAGTGCTTGCTGCAGCTCCACCTCATTACCTTACCCTACCCATAAGCTTAAATAGTCTTGATCTCGCGGGTGTGAGATTGCTAAGTCCTCGTGACTCACAGATACTTCCAAACAGTTGCAAGTGCCAATGATACCAGTGCAGGTGATGCAGCGGGGCTCAAGTGGGAGCTCGATGAAGGTCTTGGTCGTTGTTTTGTGTCTTTTCCGAATGATCAGTAGTGGAGCCCAGTTGGGACGATCGGGGATCTAGCATTTGGGGTTTTCTTCTTTTATTTTGGTTCCGTAGTCGGACCTTGATTCTATTATGGATGATGTATGTTTAACTTGTTATTTGTGTGAAGTGGCGATTGTAAGCCAACTCTTTATCCCATTCTTATTTAGTACATGGGATTGTGTGAAGATTACCCCACTTGCGACTAAACCACCATGCGGTTATACATCTAAGTCGCGCCTCGACACGTGGGAGATATAGCCGCATCGTGGGCGTTACAAAAAGGGTGGCTGCCGAGTAGGGCCCAACAGCCATGCCTTACGGGTAGAACTTACGGAGATGCTCAATATTCTATGAGTCACTGGTGCGCGTCGGTCCTAAACAAACAGTTTTTAACCCCTTTTCGCGATGCCATTTGGAACCGTCGCCAAGTGAGTGTGGGCGATAGGGGGGTCCTTCCCACACGACCCATAAACCATCGGGGATATGCCCTCCTGGCCGGCACGCTCGGCAAAATGAGAACGTTGTCGGCCGGCAAGTGCTCAAATATGGTAATACGTACAGTAGAGCTTAAAAAATACAATTATATGGCGAAATTGTTTCCGGTCGCAAGTACATCCCACACAGTTAGTCCCCGCTAAACGTTTCCGTTCGTATGTACATCCCACACAGTCGCTCCAAAGAAAACGTTTCCGTTCACAGGTACATCACACACAATTTTTCCCATTAAATCGTTTGCATTATTGAATGTATCACACACGGTCCGTAGAAGAAACTATGTGGCAAAGGCTATCCATCACACACAGTTTTTATGTGGTAAACGTTTGCGCAAGGTGTCCTAACACAAACAGTTTTCAAGAGAAAGTCGTGTGTGATTGTTCATCGATCCAACACGATTTATTCCTAGATACTGTGTGCATTATCTGAGGTCATCCCCCATGGTATTTTTTCGACAACCATTTGGAATAGCAAAACCCAATTAGCAGGCTAATTCACCATTAATAGGCTAATTATTCGATTATTCATAATCCATTTATTAATCTAATTGCCATTTCATATTAAGCACACAATATATTTCATTTCCATATTAAGGAAGCAGAATTTCATAATTGAAATACATCAGAGTACAACATGATATAGCTTCAGCACTCAGCTACCCCATTACACAACTACACCAGCAGCAAGTTCCACATGCAACATGTAGACCTTTCGAAATTAGCATCATAGACGGTATATAGAAAGATGCATCTCATCTGGAAAACTGCTGAAGCGGAAGGCGAATATTGAGCCTTCATTCATGTTGAAGGTCTTTGCAACTTTAGGCCAGTGCCTGTGGATGATTGAACGTCCGTCCTTCGTCCTCTTCAGGAACACTTCAATATTGAACCATGGGTGTTGTATGAATACCTTCCTCGCCTCCTGACCATAGAGGTGGTTTGAGAGGTAATCATCAGTGAACTGCTTTGGAAAGGCCTGAAAACAAGGATGTGCATAAATATCTTCTCTATATTGGAAATGGGTTAAAGGAATTAAAAAAGGAAAGGTATAATAGTTAGTACCATCTTGTAGTGAACTGATGTCCTCTTCATTGTGCAGACAAAGATCTTGTTTTTTTTGTCGCTAATTTCTTTATCCTAACAATCTTTCTGAGTTTCTTGACTTGATTGATATTCATGGACAACTCATTTCCCCATATGCAAAAAGGGTCGAACAGTGGGTCAAAACCTCTGACAGCAGGACCTACATGTGCAAGACCAAATTGTTAAAAACCAAAATATTAGAATGGTTCCTGCAATTGCATAATAATGTGCTATTAGAGAATGGACCATGCACGTGCTAACCTCGATTGCAAACCTCACTACTTGCCATTGTTTCCCTGCAACACATATAAGGTAGTTAGTTATCAGGTTAAGTAAGGCTTCGCATGCTATATGTAAAATATGTTGATGAAAAATAAGCACATTGCAGATTCATCAGATTAATTCGAGCCACACGGAAAACCCATTTACCCAAACCAAGCATGATTAAGAACTAGGAAATATAGCACTTGCATATGTTTCTCTTGTATTAAGTGCAGCCAAATTCGATTTATTCCTCACATGCACAACAATACAAAATTCTACCCATGACAATTGGACATCGCATTGCAGAATTGAACCAAGTAGTTAACCAAACACCACAACAAATGAACCAAACATTAACTGAGCACCACATCGCACAATATAACATACTCCTAATAGAAGATCAGACAGTTAACCAAAGAGTTAACTACAGCGAATTGTAGCAATTGTATTTGTTTCTCATGTATTTACTACAGCCAAATTCAATTTATTCCTCACATGGTATACAATAATAGAATGCACCCACAACTATTGAACATCGCATTGCAGAATTGAACCAAACAGTTAACTAAACACCACTACACAAATGAACCAAACGTTAACTGAGCACCACATTGCACAATGTATAACCAAACCAAGCAAGCTTGACAACTTGTAAATATAGCAATTGTATTCGTTTCTCATGTATTTTGTAAAGATAAATTCGATTTATTTCTCACAAGGAAGAGAATACAAAATTGCAGCCTGAAGAATTGAACATCAAATTTGTAGAATTGAACCAAACAGTTAACTGAAGATGACAACTAATTAACAAAATAGTTAATAAGTGAGCACTGTTGGTGTCAAAGCCGGCAGATCTCGGGTAGGGGGTCCCGAACTATGCGTCTAAGGTTGATGGTAACATGAGATAGGGGACACAATGTTTACCCAGGTTCAGGCCCTCTCTATGGAGGTAATACCCTACTAACTGCTTGATTGATCTTGATGAATATGAGTATTACAAGAGTTGATCTACCATGAGTTCGTAATGGCTAAACCCTAGAAGTATAGCCTGTATGACTATGATTATGATTCTCCTCTATGGACCTAGCCCTCCGGTTTATATAGGCACTGGAGGGATCTAGGGTTACACAAAGTTAGTTACAAAAAAGGAAATATTCATATTCGGTCGCCAAGCTTGCCTTCCACGCCAAGGAGAGCCCCATATGGACACGGGTAGAGTCTTCGGTCTTTGTATCTTCACAGCCCAATAGTCCGGCCCATGGCTAATAGGCCGGACGCCCGAGGACCCCTTAGTCCAGGACTCCCTCAGTAGCCCCCGAACCATACTTCAATGACGAGGTGTCCGGCGCGCAGATTGTCTTTGGCATTGCAAGGCGGGTTCTTCCTCCGATGACTTTAGAGTGATGTATTCAGCCTCCCATTTCATGTCGAACCCCTCGGTTTCTGTGTATCAACAACTTCAATTTCCACATGTCGAGCGAAGGCGAGAGGTCAGGATGATTTTACACATAACACCCCGACCATTAAGGAGGAGCGTCTATTTAAAGGGATTGAATCTCAGACCCATTCAGCACTACACGGAAAAAACCTCTGAGCGTGCCAGGAAAATCCATTCCAACATGGCCGACGCTCCCAACTCCTCATCCCACCCCTGCGTTCCCGAAAAAGGCGAATGGGAGAGGTGTTCCGTATCCCACAGTCAGCTGGTGAAGTTGCAAACACAGGGATTTCTTCCCCCGTAGATCTAGTCCCTATTCGAACATGATTGGCCTCCTTCAACGGCGGGGCTCAGGCTGAAAATTTCCCCAATCCATCCAGGGGGAACGAGTACGCTTTGTCCCTTATCTGCTAAAAGACGTCGGATTTCCAATTCATCCATTCCTCCGAGGGCTTCTGGAGTATTATGGCCTCCAACTACACAACTTTACTCATGCCTCCCTCGTGCATATCGCGGGTTACATCGCTCTTTGTGAGCTATTCCTGGGTTGTGAGGCCCATTTCGAATTGTGGAGAAAACTATTCTGTCTCATCCCGTGCAACCACGAGGGGTCAATATTTGAAGTGGGCGCAGCCGAAATATGGTGCATCACCGAGACCGGATACCTCCAACACACCAAAGAAGGCACCCGAAGAGTGGACCTTCGAATGGTTCTGTATTGAGGATGTCACACTTCCAGACCCAGTTCGGAGGGGGCTTCCCGAATTCACAAGCAATCCTTTGAATAAACGCCACAGCTGGCGCCCTCGGAGCCTCAAGGAGGAAGATAGTGCGGAAGTTCGTCAACTCATGAGCAAGATAAGGACACTCGCACAGTCCGGGTTATCAATAGTCGAAGTAATGGCGACTTCAATAGTACGGTGGGTTCCGCCGCTCCAGTACAGAGGTCTCCCCATGTGGCACTACAACAGGTAAGATGACGCCTCCCTCTGTGGCCGGAAAGGTCCGGATACCCCTGCCGCTCTGGCCAAAATATTGGCCGAACTATTCAATGGGGAGGAAGAGGAATTTCTATGTATCAAGCGCAGAGATGGATTTTCCATGAATAGTCCACCTAGCTGGGTAAGTCCCAACTCCTCTGCTCTACTCACTCCGCTCCCCGAGCTACTTTCAATTAGTATTAACCCGTCCATTTATAACAACATTGGCGAAAGATTTCTGAAGAGCTTCACAGCCCCGCCCCACAGCCCGAGGGCCACAATCGGGACCTTGATCCCGGACTAGAGGAGGATCCAGATATATTCGTGGTGCTCGAGGACAGGGTGTTTTACTAGGAGAGCTATGACAACATAGAGGTGGCTATCACCGCCGATTATCCCGGCCTTCTCCCTGTTTCACATGTAAGTAATCAGGAGACATCTTATCTGAAAGAGTTCTCTCATTCTGCCTCACCCACCGCACTGTCCTATGCTCAAAAGGGGAGGCGTTCGGCATGCCATGCTGCCCCAGGGGCATCTCCGAAGAGAGCGGCCCCCACGCCGGGCCAGCCTTCGAAGTGGAAGGCAAACCAAGATACGGCCGAGCCTTCATCAAAGATGTATGGATTTGCGAATATGCATCTTGGCAGTCACATCCAACTGTGACCTTTCTGTTTGTCCTGTATCAGGAAAAGGGTGTGCTGGACTATGTCCGGGGGTCCGGCTGGTTGTACTTCCCACAGCCAGGATCCAGATCCTGCCGTAAAGACGAGGGCTGATACGGGGGTAACGCCGGATTGTCCTCCAGTCGAGGATTCAGATGACGTATCCATCACCAACTCAGAGCTGGAGAGTGCCATGAATCATCAGCGCCGAAGGGCCATTTTACAAGACCCCGGCTTTTCAGAAGAGGCGTTTAACGCCTTCAGCTCGGCTGATGCATACATCCAGGCTACTCGAGATGGGCTTAACAGAGCCACAGAGCAGCATTTAAAAGATGTGCAGGTAAGTTTACTTTGTCCGATTATGATAACCATGTGCCAGTAGCCCCAGAGATTTGAAGTAGTTGGTACAACTGATTTAAGTATTGTTGTATAACCAGGTTCTTACGGAGAAGAACGACCTGCTAGCTAAAGAGCTAGAAAGGTTTTAGACGCAGCTAACTGCTGCCAGTGCCGAACTGGAGAAATCCAAGAAGGCGTCTCCTGGTATTGTTCCCCTCCATCGAGAAAACATAATGGTATACCAATAATACTAACACGGTTGCTCGCCTCTTATTAGGATCACTAGATCAACTGCAGAAACAACTGAAAGCTGCTCAAGGCAGAGAACAAGAAGCCAAGAAACTGCTAGCCGCAGGCAAGCATGTGCTGACAAAAGTCGTGATGGAGAAAAACAAGCTCCAGGATTCGAATGCCCGATTGGGTGAAGATCTAAAAGATTTACGGGCCCAACTGGCTGACTCCGTAAAGGAGAATAAAAGGCTACAAGGCGGCATATTCAGTATGTGGTTCAACTTACCTTCGAATAACTTAGAGGTGAAGGGGACTGACAGAGTTATGTCTGCAGGTATGCTGACCGGTCGTCCCGAAGAGGAGATGTCTGGATTTTCGGGCGATGTGCTACAAGATCTATTGCAAGTGCACGGGCAGGCTCGGCAGGCGATGCGAAGTGTTGCCAAGGCCTTCTGGCCATCCACCTCCCCTCTAGGAAAGATGGGGGGAGCTTATACAAATATTCAAGGGAGCGCGGCGGCGCTTTCGATTGTGGAAGATATCGGCATGCAGGGAAGGTGCGCGAGAAGCCCGGGCTATGGTGAAAACACGGTATACCAAGCTTGATCCGAATCATATGGCTCGGGTCGGACTTCTAGGGTCAGATGGAAAAGAAGTTCCCGTTAATTTGGTATATGACCAAGTAGAAATAGCCGCCAAGTATTCCCTGCAGGATTGTAAGCTAGACAGCCTGCTGGACGGTATAGAGGAGGAAATTTTTGAGTCCAAATGATTATGTACCTTACTTGACATATGTAACACTATCTGAATTGTAAAACGATTGTCATGGCAGACCTTTTCGCTTTGACCTCTGGACCTGAGGGTGCGGAGTATTTCCGAATACCTGAGCGGTAAAATAGACCGGGGTATGCGTGGGAACCAGGTATAGGGGTCATAGTCGCTTGAACAGAAAAGTTGTATACGGCTAGTTATGTTATATTACATTATGTAGGAAACATCTTCCAGAGAGAATAGTTCCGTTAAGGGTTCCTTTCCCTGGGTGTGCATGCTTTTAATGTGCAGGTCCGAACTGTGATTGAAAAAATTGTAGTATATGTAACTTCTGGCGGTTCATGATGGAGTGAATGCGGAAACATCTTTAATTCACCGACCGAATATTCCCTTAAGAACGCTAGCTTTCGGCTTCACCTAGTCTGAGGTACACATCCGGATGACCAGACAGTAACAATCGCAGAGGTGCTCCCTTTATGCCCTAGCCGAATTAACGGGACCGTAGGTCATAAGCACATGAGCCAGGCAACCCAGCTTGGCCAAAACTTAAGTCATATCGATGCATTTAATGGAAAAGAAAGGTACATATGGGAAAAGACGCATATGTGATGAGCTTAATGCTCGAAGAATAATAATAGCAAGCTTTTGTCCAAGAAGCCCCCACGTATAATGGATGTACATATTTGAAGATGTATGCGTCAGGGGTGTATGATCTAGCCGCACGAAAGCTGTAAAGCTAAAGAGAAAAAAACGAAAAGAGAGAAAAAATAATGGAAACAACAGGAGGAAGGAGACGAACATAGTGTTCGGCGCTAGGCATAAAATCGTCGGAGTCTAGCCACATTCCAGGGGTTCAGCTCTAAGCGATTGTCTGGCGCATCACGCAGGCAGCACGCTCCTCCGGTGAGAACTTCGTCCATGATGAAGGGACCCTCCCACTTGGGCTTGAGTTTGTCCTTTTTCTTCTCTGGCAGGCGTAGAACAAGTTCGCCAACATTATAAGTCTTGGCCCACACTTCTCTACTTTGATACCTGTGAGCCTGTTGTTCATAAAATGCGGAACGGGCCTTTGCGACGTCGCGCTCCTCCTCCTGGGCATTTAAGCTGTCCTGCGATCATGCTCGACCTCCCTCTCTTCGTACATGCGCACTCGAGGTGAGTCATGAATAATGTCTCAGGGTAGCACTGCCTCTGCGCCGTACACCATGAAGAAATGTGTGTATCTGGTAGTACGATTGGGCGTGGTCCGCAGCCCCCAGAGTACAGAGTCGAGCTCCTCAACCCAGTGCTTGTCTAATTCTTTCAAAGACGGCACTAGTCTAGGCTTGATGCCGCTTATAATAAGACCATTGGCTCGTTCGACTTGACCGTTTGTTTGTGGATGATAGCAGAGGCGTAATCGAGTTTGATGCCCAGATTAGTGCACCAGGTTTTGACCTCATCGGCTGTGAAATTGCAGCCGTTATAGGTGATGATGCTGTGTGGAACACCATAACGGTGTATAACACTGGATATAAATTCTATCACCGGCCCGGACTCGGCCGTTTTAACTGGTTTGGCCTCTATCCACTTGGTGAATTTATCCACCATGACCAGCAGATACTTTTTCTTATGGCTTCCTCCTTTAAGGGGTCCGACCATATCGAGCCCCCAGACCGTGAAAGGCCAAGTGATGGGGATTGTTTGTAAGGCAGTGGGCGGCATATGGCTTTGGTTGGCGAAGAGTTGTCATCCGACGCAACGTTGGACAAGGTCCTGTGCATCTGCTCGGGCCGTCGGCCAATAAAAACCTGTACGAAGGCCTTGCTAACAAGGGACCGAGCTGTAGCGTGGTGCCCTCCAAGACCGACATGAATTTCAGCCAGGAGCTGCCGCCCCTCTTCCTCGGAGATACACCTTTGAAGGACTCCGGTAGCGCTTTTTTTCTAGAGTTCTCCCTCATGAACCTTGTAGGCCTTCGAACGCCGGACAATGCAGCAGGCCTCGGTCTGATCCTCAGGAAGTTCCTTCCTTTTGAGGTAGTCCAAGCAGGGTTCAGTCCATGGGGCGATGATTGCCATAATGAGATGGGCCGATGGTGTTATTTCGGTGGCTGAGCCCCCGATGATATCAGTGTGTCCGGAATCTGGGGTTGTGTTCGGATCCGGACTTGTGCTACCGCTCTCCCCTTGCCACACCACGGATGGCTTAAAAAGCTTTTCCAGAAAGGTGTTAGGTAGGACGGGGTCGCGCTTGGCGCCGATGCGAGCAAGGACATCCGTCGCTTGATTACTTTCTTGGGCCACGTGATGAAACTCGAGCCCCTCAAACCGGGCCGACATTTTTAGGACGGCATTGCGATACGCCGCCATCTTCGGATCTTTGGCATCAAAGTCTCCATTTATTTGAGATATTGCGAGGTTTGAGTCCCCGCGCACTTCTAGGCGTTGTATGCCCATGGAGACGGCCATCCGAAGACCATGCAATAAGGCCTCATATTCGGGTGCGTTGTTGGAGTCTGTATATAATATTTGGAGTACGTATTGGACGACGTCTCTAGTGGGGGGCATTAAAATGACGCCCGCTCCTAGACCCGCCAGCATTTTGGAGCCATCAAAATACATAACCCAATTGGAATATGTGTCGTACTCTTTAGGGAGTTTGGCCTCGGTCCATTCAGCGACACAATCAGCCAGTACTTGGGATTTAATGGCTCGAAATGGTTTATATGTTATGTCAAATGGAAGGAGCTCAATGGCCCATTTGGCAATCCGGCCCGTGGCATCGCAGTTGTTTATTATGTCATTGAGTGGTACTTCAGAGGCCACCGTGATCGAACACTCCTGGAAGTAGTGTCGTAGCTTCGGGATGCCATGAAGACCGCGTATGCTATCTTTTGATAATGAGGGTACCGGGATTTGCATGGTGTAAGGACAGTGGATACGTAGTATACCGGCTTCTGAAACGGAAATTTGTATCTGTCTTGCTCTCGCTTGATACGTCTCCAACGTATCTATAATTTTTGATTGTTCCATGCTATATTATATCCTATTTTGGACATTATTGGGCTTTATTATACACTTTTATATTATTTTTGGGACTAACCTATTAATCGGAGGCCCAGCCCAGAATTCCTGTTTTTTGCCTATTTTAGGGTTTCGCAGAAAAAGAATATTAAACGGAGTCCAAAAGGAATGAATCCTTCGGGAACGTGATTTTCAGAACGAACACGATCCAGAGGACTTGGACCCTATGTCAAGCAATCAACGAGGAAGGCACGAGGTAGGGGGCGCGCCTACCCCCCAGGCGCGCCCTCCACCCTCGTGGGGCCCATGTTGCTCCACCGACGTCCTCCTTCCTCCTATATATACCTACGTACCACCAAACTACCAGATACGGAGCCAAGACCCTAATTCCACCGCCATAACTTTATGTATCCACGAGATCCCATCTTGGGGCCTTTTCTGGAGCTCCGTCGGAGGGGGCATCGATCACGGAAGGCTTCTACATCAACACCATAGTCCCTCTGATGAAGTGTGAGTAGTTTATTTCAGACCTACGGGTCCATAGTTATTAGGTAGATGGCTTCTTCTCTCTTTTTGGATCTCAATACAAAGTTCTCCCCCTCTCTTGTGGAGATCTATTCGATGTCATCTTCTTTTGCGGTGTGTTTGTTGAGATTGATGAATTGTGGGTTTATGATCAAGTTTATCTATGAACAATATTTGAATCTTCCCTGAATTCTTTTATGTATGATTGGTTATCTTTGCAAGTCTCTTCGAATTATCAATTTGGTTTGGCCTACTAGATTGATCTTTCTTGCAATGGGAGAAGTGCTTAGCTTTGGGTTCAATCTTGCGGTGTCCTTTCCCAGTGACAGTAAGGGCAGCAAGGCACGTATTGTATTGTTGCCATCGAGGATAACAATATGGGGTTTATATCATATTGCATGAGTTTATCCCTCTACATCATGTCATCTTGCTTAAAGCATTACTCTGTTCTCTTGAACTTAATACTCTAGATGCATGCTGGATAGCGGTCGATGTGTGGAGTAATAGTAGTAGATGCAGGCAGGAGTCGGTCTACTTGTCTTGGACATGATGCCTATACACATGATCATACCTAGATATTCTCATAACTATGCTCAATTCTGTAAATTGCTCAACAATAATTTGTTCACCCACCATAATACTTATGCTCTCGAGAGAAGCCTCTAGTGGAACCGATGGCCCCAGGGTCTATTTTCCATCATAGTAATCTTCCAATACTTAGTTATTTCCTTTGACATTTATTTTACTTGAATCTTTATTTCTCTTTATCATAAAAATACCAAAAATATTATCTTATCATATCTATCAGATCTCACTCTCGTAGGTGACCATGAAGGGATTGACAACCCCTTTATCGCGTTGGTTGCGATGAGTTTATTTGTTTGTGTAGGTGCGAGGGACTCGTCCATGGCCTCCTACTAGATTGATACCTTGGTTCTCAAAAACTGAGGGAAATACTTACGCTGCTCTGCTGCATCACCCTTTCCTCTTCAAGGGAAAACCAACGTAGTGCTCAAGAGGTAGCAAGAAGGATTTCTAGTGCCATTGCCGGGGAGTCTACGCAAAAGTCAACATACCAAGTACCCATCACAAACCCTTATCTCCCGCATTACATTATTTGCCATTTGCCTCTTGTTTTCCTCTCCCCCAATTCACCCTTGCCGTTTTATTCTCCCTCTCTCTCTCCATCCTCCCTCTCTTTCTCTATTCGCCTCTTTTTGCCTGTTTCTTGTTTGCTTGTGTGTCGCATTGCTTGCTTGTCACGATGGCTCTATCTAGATTTGGTGATCTTCACCTTAAAAGGTTAGAAGAGATCGAAAGCAATGTCAGGAGTTTTATGGTCTTACAATTTGAGCATAATAATTTCTTTAGAAATGAGCTTAAAGAAAAAAAATCTTTATGGGTTATATGAATAAATAGCTCGATGATATGTTTAAATAATTTGATGGTTTGAAATCTTAGATTGCTCATCTTGAGAAGTTAATAGCTGAAGTTTCGGATAAGCAAGCCACCTTAGTTAATAAGATGGCCGCTAAGATAGAGAATTTTTTGGAAGACAAAGATGAAGATCTAAAAGTTATTGATGTGTCCCCTATTAAATCTTTGTTTTGCAATATGAATCTTGATAATGATGGGACTGAATATGATCCACCTTTACCTAGAAGACGTTCCAAAAATTCGGAGTCTTTAGATCTTGATGCTAAAATTGTTAATAGTGGGATTGAAGAAGTCAAAACTTTAAATAATAATGAACCCACTATTTTGGATTTCAAGGAATTTAATTATGATAATTGCTCTTTGACAGATTGTATTTACTTGTTGCAATCCGTGCTAAATTCTCCTCGTTCTTATAGTCAAAATAAAGCCTTTACCAAACATATCGTTGATGCTTCGATGCAATCTTATGAAGAAAAACTTGAGTTGGAAGTTTATATCCCTAGAAAACTTTATGATGAGTGGGAACCTACTATTAAAATTAAGATTAAAGATCATGAATGATATGCTTTGTGTGATTTGGGTGCTAGTGTTTCCACGATTCCAATGACTTTGTGTGATTTGCTAGGTTTCCGTAATTTTGATGATTGCTCTTTAATCTTACACCTTGCGGATTCCACTATTAAGAAACCTATGGGAAGAATTAATGATGTTCTTATTGTTGCAAATAGGAATTATGTGCCCGTGGATTTTATTGTTCTTGACATAGATTGCAATCCTTCATGTCCTATTATTCTTGGTAGACCATTCCTTAGAACGGTTGGTGCAATTATTGATATGAAGGAAGGGAATATTAGATTCCAATTTCCATTAAGAAAAGGCATGGAACACTTCCCTAGAAAGAAAATAAAATTAACTTATGAATCTATTATGGGAGCCACTTATGGACTGCCTGCCAAAGATGGCAATACCTAGATCTATCCTTGCTTTCATGCCTAGCTAGGGGCAATAAACGATAGCGCTTGTTGGGAGGCAACCCAATTTTATTTTTATTCCTTGCTTTTTTTATCCTGTTTATTAATGAATAATTTATCTAGCCTATGTTTTGGTTGTCTTTTTTGTGTTTAATTAGTGTTTGTGCCAAGTAGAACCGCTGGGAAGACTTGGGGAAAGTCTTTTTAATCTTGCTGTAAAAAACAGAAACTTTAGCGCTCACGAGAACTGCTGCAATTTTTATTTGTAAAGTGCTATTTATTTAATTATTTTTGAAGATGATTAATTGATAAATTCCTCACGTCCAGCAATTTATTTTAGAATTTTTGGGGTTTCAGATCTTGCGTTATCTATAGATTACTACAGACTGTTCCGTTTTTGACAGATTCTGTTTTTCGTGTGTTGTTTGTTTATTTTAATGAATCTATGGCTAGTAAAATAGTTTATAAACCATAGAGAAGTTTGAATACAGTAGTTTTAAAACCAATATAAATAAAGAATGAGTTCATTACAGTACCTTGAAGTGGTGTTTTGTTTTCTTTTGCTAACGGAGCTCACGAGATTTTCTACTTTAAGTTTTGTGTTGTGAAGTTTTCAAGTTTTGGGTAAAGATTTGATGGATTATGGAACAAGGAGTGGCAAGAGACTAAGCTTGGGGATGCCCATGGCACCCCAATATAATCTACGGACACCATAAATCCAAAGCTTGGGGATGCCCCGGAAGGCATCCCCTCTTTCGTCTACTTCTATCGGTAACTTTACTTGGAGCTATATTTTTATTTACCACATGATATGTGTTTTGCTTGGGGAGTCTTGTATTATTTGAGTCTTTATTTGTTAGTTTTCCACAATCATCCTTGCGTCACACACCTTTTTGAGAGAGACACACATGATTCGGAAATTGTTAGAATACTCTATGTGCTTCACTTATATCTTTTGAGTTATATAGTTTTTGCTCTAGTGCTTCACTTATATCTTTTAGAGCACGATGGTGGATTTGTTTTATAGAAACTTTTGTTCTCTCATGCTTCACTTATATTATTTTGAGATTCCTACAAAACAGCATGGTAATTTTCTTTAATTATTTTAGGCATTCAAGATTAATAATTTTTTTTCTTATGAGTGTGATGAATACTATGAGAAGTTTGAAACTTGATAATTGTTTTGAGATATGGAGATGGTGATATTAGAGTCGTGCTAGTTGAGTAGTTGTGAATTTGAGAAATGCTTGTGTTGAAGTTTGTGATTCCCGTGGCATGCACGTATGGTGAACCGTTATGTTAAGAAGTCGGATCATGATGTATTTACTGATTGTCCTTCTTATGAGTGGCGGTCGGGGACGAGCGATGGTCGTTTCCTACCAATCTATCCCCCTAGGAGCATGCGCGTAGTACTTTGCTTCGATAACTAATAGATTTTTGCAATAAGTACATGAGTTCTTTATGACTAATGTTGAGTCCATGGATTATATGCACTCTCACCCTTCCACCATTGCTGGCCTCTCTAATACCGCGCACCTTTCGCCGGTATCATACACCCACCATATACCTTCCTCAAAACAGATACCGTTCCGAGATATATTGCCATGCAACTTTCCACCATTCCTTTTACTATGACACGTTCCATCATTATCATATTGCTTCGCATGATCATGTAGTTGACATTTTAGTTGTGGCAAAGCCACCATTCATAATTCTTTCATATAAGTCACTCATGCATCATTGCTATCTCGGTATACCGCCGTAGGCATTCATATAGAGTCATACTTTGTTCTAGTATCGAGTTGTAATCATTGAGTTGTAAATAAATAGAAGTGTGATGATCATCATTCATAGAGTATTGTCCCAATAAAAAAAGAAAAAAAGAAGAGAAAGGCCAAATAAAAAAAAGAAGGTAAAAAAAGAATAAATAAATAAATAAAAATGGGCAATACTACTATCCTTTCTTTCCACACTTGTGCTTCAAAGTAGCACCATGATCTTCATGATAGAGAGTCTCCTATGCTCACTTTCATATACTAGTGGGAATTTTTCATTATAGAACTTGGCTCGTATATTCCAACGATGGGCTTCTCAAAATGCCCCAGGTCTTCGTGAGCAAGCAAGTTGGATGCACACCCACTTAGTTCTTTTTGTTGAGATTTCATATACTTATAGCTCTAGTGCATCCGTTGCATGGCAATCCCTACTCACTCACATTGATATCTATTAATGGGCATCTCCATAGCCCGTTGATACGCTGATGTCTACTACACAACCTTCTTCTTGTAGACGTTGTTGAGCCTCCAAGTGCAGAGGTTTGTAGGATAGTAGCAAATTTCCCTCAAGTGGATGACCTAAGGTTTATCAATACGTAGGAGGCGTAGGATGAAGATGGTCTCTCTCAAACAACCCTGCAACCAAATAACAAAGAGTCTCTTATGTCCCCAACACACCCAATACAATAGTAAATTGTATAGGAGCACTAGTTCGGCGAAGAGATGGTGATACAAGTGGTATATGGATGGTAGATATTGGTTTTTGTAATCTGAAAATATAAAAACAGCAAGGTAACTAATGATAAAAGTGAGAACAAACGGTATTGCAATGCATTGAAACAAGGCCTAGGATTCATACTTTCACCAGTGCAAGTTCTCTCAACAATAATAACATAATTGGATCACATAACTATCCCTCAACATGCAACCAAGAGTACCTCCAAAGTCATTAATAGCGGAGAACAAACGAAGAGATTATGGTAGGGTATGAAACCACCTCAAAGTTATTCTTTCCAATCAATCCGTTGGGCTATTCCTATAAGTGTCACAAACAGCCCTAAAGTTCATACTAGAATAACACCTTAAGACACAAATCAACCAAAACCCTAATGTCACCTAGATACTCCAATGCACCTCAAGTATCCGTGGGTATGATTATACGATATGCATCACACAATCTCAGATTCATCTATTCAGCCAACACATAGAACCTCAAAGAGTGCCCCAAAGTTTCCCCGGGAGAGTTAAGACGAAAATGTGTGTCAACCCCTATGCATAGGTTCATGGCCGGAACCCGCAAGTTGATCACCAAAACAAACATCAAGTGGGTCAATAGAATACCCCATTGTCACCACAGGTATCGCATGCAAGACATACATCGAGTGTTCTCAAATCCTTAAAGACTCAATCCGATAAGATAACTTCAATGGGAAAACTCAATCCATTACAAGAGAGTAGAGGGGGGAGAAACATCATAAGATCCAACTATAATAGCAAAGCTCGCGATACATCAAGATCGTATCACCTCAAGAACACGAGAGAGAGAGAGATCAAACACATAGCTACTGGTACATACCCTCAGCCCTGAGGGAGAACTACTCCCTCCTTGTCATGGAGACCACCGGGATGATGAAGATGGCCACCGGAGAAGGATTCCCCCTCCGGCAGGGTGCCGGAACGGGTCTAGATTGGTTTTCGGTGGCTATGGAGGCTTCTGGCGACGGAACTCCCGATCTATTGTGCTCCCCGAAGTTTTTAGGGTATATGGGTATATATGGGAGGAAGAAGTACGTCGGTGGACCTCCGGGCTGTCCATGAGGCAGGGGGCGTGCCTAAGGGGTGGGCGCGCCCCTACCCTCGTGGGCAGCCCGGGACTCTCCTGGTCCATCTCCGATACTCCATGGGCTTCTTCTAGTCCAAAAATAAGTTCTGTGAAGTTTCAGGTCAATTGGACTCCATTTGATTTTCCTTTTCTGCGATACTCTAAAACAAGGAAAAAACAGAAACTGGCACTGGGCTCTAGGTTAATAGGTTAGTCCCAAAAATCATATAAAATAGCATATAAATGCATATAAAACATCCAAGGTTGATAATATAATAGCATGGAACAATCAAAAATTATATATACGTTGGAGACGTATCGGCATCCCCAAGCTTAATTCCTGCTCGTCCTTGAGTAGGTAAATGATAAAAACAGAATTTTTTATGTGGAATGCTACCTAAAATATTTATCCATGTAATTCTCTTTATTGTGGCAAGAATATTCAGATCCATAAGATTCAAGAAAAAAGTTTAATATTGACATAAAAATAATAATACTTCAAGCATACTAACTAAGCAATTATGTCTTCTCAAAATAACATGGCCAAAGAAAGCTATCCCTACAAAATCATATAGTCTGGCTATGCTCCATCTGCACCACACAACGTATTTAAATCATGCACAACCCCGATGACAAGCCAAGCAATTGTTTCATACTTTTGATGTTCTCAAAGTTTTTCAATCTTCACGCAATACATGAGCATGAGCCATGGATATAGCACTATAGGTGGAATAGAATGGCGGTTGTGGAGAAGACAAAAAGGAGAAGATAGTCTCACATCAACTAGGCGTATCAACGGGCTATGGAGATGCCCATCAATAGATATCAATGTGAGTGAGTAGGGATTGCCATGCAACGGATGCACTAGAGCTATAAGTGTATGAAAGCTCAACAAAAGAAACTGGTGGGTGTGCATCCAACTTGCTTGCTCACGAAGAACTAAGGCATTTTGAGGAAGCCCATCATTGGAATATACAAGCCAAGTTCTATAATTAAAGATTCCCACTAGTATATGAAAGTGAAAACATAGGAGACTATCTATCATGAAGATTATGGTGCTACTTTGAAGCACAAGTGTGGTAAAAGGATAGTAGCATTGTCCCTTCTCTCTTTTTCTCTGATTTTTTTATTTGGGCCTTCTCTTTTTTTATGGCCTCTTTTTTTATTTGGGCTTCTTTGGCCTCTCTTTTTTCGTCTGGAGTCTAATCCCGACTTGTGGGGGAATCATAGTCTCCCTCATCCTTTCCTCACTGGGACAATGCTCTAATAATGATGATCATAACACTTTTATTTTCTTACAACTCAAGAATTACAACTTGATACTAGAACAAAGTATGACTCTATATGAATGCCTCCGGTGGTGTACCAGGATGTGCAATGACGCAAGAGTGACATGTATGGAAGAATTATGAACGGTGGCTTTGCCACAAATACGATGTCAACTACATGATCATGCAAAGCAATATGACAATGATGAAGTGTGTCATAATAAACGGAACGGTGGAAAGTTGCATGGCAATATATCTCGGAGTGGCTATGGAAATGCCATAATAGGTAGGTATGGTGGCTGTTTTGAGGAAGGTATATGGGGGATTTATGATACCGGCAAAAGGTGTGCGGTATTAGAGAGGCTAGCAATGGTGGAAGGGTGAGAGTGCGTATAATCCATGGACTCAACACTAGTCATAAAGAACTCACATACTTATTGCAAAAATTTATTAGTTATCGAAGCAAAGTACTACGCGCATGCTCCTAGGGGGATAGATTGGTAGGAAAAGACCATCGCTAGTCCCCGACCGCCACTCATAAGGAAGACAATCAATAAATAAATCATGCTCCGACTTCATCACATAACGGTTCACCATACGTGCATGCTACGGGAATCACAAACTTCAACACAAGCATTTCTCAAATTCCCAACTACTCAACTAGCACGACTCTAATATCACCATCTCCATATCTCAAAACAATTATCAAGTATCAAACTTCTCTTAGTATTCAATGCACTTATATGAAAGTTTTTATTATATCCCTCTCGGATGCCCATCATATTAGGACTAGTTTAATAACCAAAGAAAACTACCATGTTGTTCTAAAGGACTCTCAAAATAATATAAGTGAAGCATGAGTCTATAAAATAAAACCACCACCGTGCTCTAAAAAGATATAAGTGAAGCACTAGAGCAACAACAAACTACTCCGAAAGATATAAGTGAAGATCAATGAGTAGTCGAATAATTATGCAACTATATGAAGACTCTCTAACATATTATAATTTCAGATCTTGGTATTTTATTCAAACAGCAAGAAAAACTAAATAAAATAAAATAAAATGATTCTCCAAGCAAAACACATATCATGTGGTAAATAAAAGTATAGCTCCAAGTAAAGTTACCGATGAACGAAGATGAAAGAGGGGATGCCTTCCGGGGCATCCCCAGGCTTAGGATTTTGTTTTTCCTTGAATATTACCTTGGGGTGCCTTGGGAATCCCCAAGCTTAGGATCTTGCCACTCCTTATTCCATAATCCATCGAATCTTTACCCAAAACTTGAAAACTTCACAACACAAAACTTAATAGAAAACTCGTGAGCTCCGTTAGCGAAAGAAAATAAAACACCAGTTCAAGGTACTGTAATGAACTCATTATTTATTTATATTGGTGTTAAACCTACTGTATTCCAACTATTATATGGTTTATAAACTATTTCACTAGCCATAGATTCATCAAAATAAGCAAACAACACACGAAAAACAGAAGCTGTCAAAAACACAACAGTCTGTAGTAATCTGTAACTAACGCAAACTTCTGGAACCCCAAAAATTCTAAAATAAATTGCTAGACCTGAGTAATTTATCTATTAATCATCTACAAAAAGAATTAACTAAATATCACTCTCCAATAAAAAGTGGCAACTAATCTCGTGAGCGCTAAAGTTTCTGCTTTTACAGCAAGATCAACAAGACTTTCCCCAAGTCTTCCCAACGGTTCTACTTGGCACAAACACTAATTAAAACATAAAACTCAATCATAACAGAGTCTAGATAAATTATTTATTACTAAACAGGAGCAAAAAGGAAGGAACAAAAATAAAATTGGGTTGCCTCCCAACAAGCGCTATCGTTTAACGCCCCTAGCTAGGCATGATGATTTCAATGATGCTCACATAAAGAGAGCATCATGAAGAATATGACTAACACATTTAAGTCTAACCCACTTACTATTCATAGGGATTTTTTGAGCAAACAACTTCTGGGAACAAGAATCAACTTGCACAGGAAGGTAAAACAAGCATAACTTCAAAATTTTAAGCACATAGAGAGGAAACTTGATATTATTGCAATTCCTACAAGCATATATTCCTCCCTAATAATAATTTTCAGTAGCATCATGAATGAATTCAACAATATAACTACCACATAAAGAATTCTTTTCATGATGTACAAGCATAAAAATTTTATTACTCTCCGCGTAAGCAAGATTCTTCTCATTCGGAATAGTGGGAGTATCATAAGAAACTCGAATATTATAAATTGTTTCCACATTAAAAGAGTAATGTTCAGAAAAAGGGTAATCATAATCATCACAAGTTTTATAAATATAATCATCACTACTTTTTATAGCATAAGTGTCATCACAATAATCATCATAAGTAACAACTTTGTTCTCATCATAATCAATTGAAACCTCATCCAAGATAGTGGAATCATTACTAAATAAAGTCATGACCTCTCCAAATCCACTTTCATCAATATAATCATCATAAGCAGGAGGCATGCTATCACCATTATAAATTTTCATATCAAAACTTGGGAGACTAAAAATATCATCTTCATCAAACATAGCATCCCCAAGCTTGGGCCTTTTCATATCGTAAGCATAATCACCCTCATCATTAATAGTATAGATAACACCAATAGTATAGCAATTATCATATTCTTCCAAGCAAGTGCCAAAAAGATTTTCAAGGCCATAAGAAGTATCATTATCTTCCAAAATTATATTTTCATGAGGCACAACAATAGTAGGAGCAGCACTATTTGTGAGAGATATCTTTTTACCTCTCTTCCTTTTTCTTTTCTTCTTCTTCACCACATCATGTGTGGGTTCAATCCTCTTTTTGGAGATCCTTATTAATGAGATTGGTTGAATAGGAGGCTCCTCCTCGTTACCTGATTCATCATAGGAAATAATAGGAGGGTATTGGGAAGTCTCTTCCCTTTCATTAGTATTCTCTTCATCTTCTATTTGTTTTGTTTTCTTTATGTAGTTGGCAATATAAGGATTTTCAATAAAATTCACCACACAATACATATAAATTTCCTCTAGATCAAAGCCAAGAAGTTTATCACGGACAAATACTGGAAGATAGTTAGTTATACGTTTCATTTCTTTGTAACCCATAAGCAAACTAAGTTCATTATGATGTGCAAGAGAAATCAAGTCATCACAATTTTTGGAAACGATTAGATCTTGAAACAATTTGCATCGGATGGTTAAATGACCACGTTCATTGCAAAGCTCACAAGTATGGCCAAGAAAATTTAAATTTTCAGCACAAACATCTAGCCTTTCTTGCAACAATTTAGTGTCTAAGTACTTATGCCTCTTCCCTATTTGGTGTGTACTTTCAAACCCAATGCACTCCACAAAAATTGACATGTTTATAGGAGACATTTTCATCATAACTAGTGCAATCACCATTAGTACTATGGATATTCAAGGAATTCATACTAATAACATTGCAATCATGCTCATCACTCAAATATTTAGTGCCAAACATTCTAATGCATTCTTCTTCTAGCACTTGAGCACAATTTTCCTTTCCATCATACTCACGAAAGATATTAAAAAGATGAAGCGTATGAGGCAAACTCAGTTTCATTTTTTTGTAGTTTTCTTTTATAAAAAAACAAGTGCTAAAACAAGAAACAAAAAGATTTGATTGCAAGATCTAGAGATATACCTTCAAGCACTCACCTCCCCGGCAACGACACCAGAAAAGAGCTTGATGTCTACTACACGACCTTCTTCTTGTAGACGTTGTTGGGCCTCCAAGTGCAGAGGTTTGTAGGACAGTAGCAAATTTCCCTCAAGTGGATGACCTAAGGTTTATCAATCCGTAGGAGGCGTAGGATGAAGATGGTCTCTCTCAAACAACCCTGCAACCAAATAACAAAGAGTGTCTTGTGTCCCCAACACACCCAATACAATGCTAAATTGTATAGGTTCACTAGTTCGGCGAAGAGATGGTGATACAAGTGGTATATGGATGATAGATATAGGTTTTTGTAATCTGGAAATATAAAAACAGAAAGGTAACTAATGATAAAAGTGAGCACAAACGGTATTGCAATGCGTTGAAACAAGGCCTAGGATTCATACTTTCACCAGTGCAAGTTCTCTCAACAATAATAACGTAATTGGATCACATAACTATCCCTCAACATGCAACAAAGAGTCACTCCAAAGTCACTAATAGCGGAGAACAAACGAAGAGATTATGGTAGGGTACGAAACCACCTCAAAGTTATTATTTCCAATCAATCCGTTGGGCTATTCCTATAAGTGTCACAAACAGCCCAAGAGTTCGTACTAGAATAACACCTTAAGACACAAATCAACCAAAACCCTAATGTCATCTAGATACTCCAATGTCACCTCAAGTATCCGTGGGTATGATTATACGATATGAATCACACAATATTAGAGTCATCTATTCAACCAACACATAGAACCTCAAAGAGTGCCCCAAAGTTTCTATCGGAGAGTCAAGACGAAAACATGTGCCAACACCTATGCATAGGTTCATGGGCGGAACCCGCAAGTTGATCACCAAAACATACATCAAGTGGATCAATAGAATAGCCCATTGTCACCACAGGTATCCCATGCAAGACATACATCAAGTATTCTCAAATCCTTAAAGACCCAATCCGATAAGATAACTTCAAAGGGAAAACTCAATCCATTACAAGAGAGTAGAGGGGGGAGAAACATCATAAGATGCAACTATAATAGCAAAGCTCGCGATACATCAAGATTGTATCACCTCAAGAACACGAGAGAGAGAGAGAGAGATCAAACACATAGCTACTGGTACATACCCTCAGCCCTGAGGGAGAACTACTCCCTCCTTGTCATGGAGACCACCGGGATGATGAAGATGGCCACCGGAGAAGGATTCCCCCTCCGGCAGGGTGCCTGAACGGGTCTAGATTGGTTTTCGGTGGCTACGGAGGCTTCTGGCGACGGAACTCCCGATCTATTGTGCTCCCTGGACTTTTTAGGGTATATGGGTATATATGGGAGGAAGAAGTACGTCGGTGGACCTCCGGGCTGTCCACGTGGCAGGGGGCGTGCCTAAGGGGTGGGCGCGCCCCTACCCTCGTGGGCAGCCCGGGACTCTCCAGGTCCATCTCCGATACTCTGTGGGCTTCTTCTGGTCCAAAAAAAGTTCTGTGAAGTTTCAGGTCAATTGGATTCCGTTTGATTTTCCTTTTCTGCGATACTCTAAAACGAGGAAAAAAACAGAAACTCACACTGGGCTCTAGGTTAATAGGTTAGTCCCAAAAATCATATAAAATAGCATATAAATGCATATAAAACATCCAAGGTTGATAATATAATAGCATGGAACAATTAAAAATTATAGATACATTGGAGACATATCATACGCCTAGTTGATGTGAGACAATCTTCTCCCTTTTTGTCTTCTCCAAAACCACCATTCTATTCCACATATAGTGCTATGTCCATGGCTCACGCTCATGTATTAAGTGAAGATTGAAAAAGTTTGAGAACACCAAAAATATGAAACAATTGCTTGGCTTGTCATCGGGGTTGTGCATGATTTAAATACTTTGCGTGGTGAAGATGGAGCATAGCCAGACTATATGATTTTGTAGGGATAACTTTCTTTGGCCATGTTATTTTGAAGAGACATAATTGCTTAGTTAGTATGCTCGAAGTATTATTATTTCTATGTCAATATTTAACTTTTTTCTCGAATCTTTCGGATCCGAATATTCATACCACAATTAAGAGAATTGCATTGAAATTATGCCAAGTAGCATTCCACATCAAAAATTCTGTTTTAATCATTTACCTACTCGAGGACGAGCAGGAATTAAGCTTGGGGATGCTTGGTACGTCTCCAATGTATCTATAATTTTTGATTGTTCCATGCTATATTATATCCTATTTTGGACATTATTGGGCTTTATTATACACTTTTATATTATTTTTGGGACTAACGTATTAACCGGAGGCCCAGCCCAGAATTGCTGTTTTCTTTGCCTATTTTAGGGTTTCACAGAAAAAGAATATCAAACAGAGTCCAAACAGAATGAAACCTTCGGGAACGTGATTTTCGGAATGAACATGATCCAGAGGACTTGGACCCTACATCAAGCAATCAACCAGGAAGGCATAAGGAAGGGGGGCGCGCCTACCCCCCCAGGCACTCCCTCCTCCCTCATGGGGACCACATTGCTCCACCGACGTACTCCTTCCTCCTATACATACCTACGTACCCCCAAACTACCAGATACAGAGCCAAAACCCTAATTTCACCACCGTAACTTTCTGTATCCACAAGATCCCATCTTGGGGCCTTTTCCGGAGCTCCGCTAGTGGGGGCATCGATCACGGAGGGCTTCTACATCAACACCATAGCCCCTCCGATGAAGTGTGAGTAGTTTACTTCAGACCAACGGGTCTATAGTTATTAGCTAGATGGCTTCTTCTCTCTTTTTGGATCTCAATACAAAGTTCTCCCCCTCTCTTGTGGAGATCTATTCGATGTAATCTTCTTTTGCAGTGTGTTTGTTGAGATCGATGAATTGTGGGTTTATGATCAAGTTTATCTATGAACAATATTTGAATCTTCTCTAAATTCTTTTATGTATGATTGGTTATCTTTGCAAGTCTCTTCGAATTATCAGTTGGTTTGGCCTACTAGATTGATCTTTCTTGCAATGGGCGAAGTGCTTAGCTTTGGGTTCACGTCTCAGCCCTAGAATATTGTTGTAAATAGTTGCATCTTCATGCAGGCATCATATTTAAATTTATGAAACTTGAATTGAGGATTGTTGAAGCCTCAAAACTTCAATTAAAAGCGGGGCAAAGGACCCTGGAAAATGCATTTAGTGTTTCCAAAATGGCCTTAAATACTGTTGGTTATATTTGGCAAAGGTTTTTGCACCAAACAAAAAATAATGAGCATTTTTGAGGAATATTTTGGGCACTAAATTTAAATCATTATTTTATTTGCATTTGGAATTATATTCATAACTTGTATAGTATATATTTCCAAATACCCTGAAACATTTTATGTGCTTTTGGAAAAGTCCATTAAGCAACATAAAAATATTCAGAGGAATTTTGTCACTGGTTCGGATTTGTTCTATTTGAAAACAGTGGCAAAAGAAATAAACAAAGAAAACAAAACGGAAAGTATAAACAGAGAGAAATGAAACTAACCTAGGCTTACCTCACATGGCCTGCTCCTGTAGCAGAGGCCCAGCCCACCTGGCCGGCCCACCGAGGGCAGGGCGTCTTCTTCCTCCTGCCAGAAGGCAGAGGAGAAGACAGCCACGGCGCCGCGACGTGCCACGCCGGCAGCTGCCTGCCTGGCTGCCCCCTCGTCTCCCTGGACTCCCTCTGCGACGCCACGCTACCCCCCTGGACCCCCTCGACCGCTCCCCGCTCTCCCTGCCTCGCCTCTCTCGCTCTCTCTCCCGAAGCCGAGCGGAGCTCGTCGCCACCGTACGCCGTAGACGCGGCCTCCGTGCTTCCCTCGCCTCCCCGACGTGTCCACGAGCATCGCCACGCCTCCCTCGTCCTCTCCGTCCATCCACGCCTCGCCAGAGGCCTTGCATCGACGCCATCTTCATCGTCTTCGTTGCCGGCCACCGGAGATGCCTCTCGCCGCCCCGCTCTCTCCGGTGCTTCCCCGAGCACGCCGAGGCCACCTCTGCACTCGCCGTGAGTTCCTCTACCGCCCCCCGACTCCCATGTCCATTAGCTCATCGTAGCCCACATTTCCGTCGAGACCGAGACCTCACCAGCGCCGGACTTGTCGTCATCGTCATTTTGGTTCGCCTCCGTCCAAACCGAGCGCGTCACTGCACTCAGTGCGCCCCCAGGAGTCTGTAGCGCCCACCAGCTCCTCCTCCCATGCACCATAGCGCCGAACCCATCATTGCCGAACTCCGGCCGCCGCCTTGGAGCTCGCCGTCATCGGCTCCGGCCACCATAGGCCCAACCACCTACACCACTCGACGCGGACGAGTGCCCGCGTCTTGTAGATGCCCTCCGCCGGCCATTTGGTCGCCGGAGGAGGAAACCCGCACCCCTCCGCCGTCCCTGGCCTCGCCGGCGTCGAGTCGCCGGTGGGTTGACCCACTTTGACCCCGGCAGGGCCCCTCCGTAGTCACTGACACGTGGGGCCGGCCCTAACTGGATTAGTTAGGTGTTAGTTAGTGTTAATCACCGCTGTCAGGTGTTAATCCCCTCACTAAACTAACCCTGAGCCACTGACATGTGGGCCCAGCCCTGTTGACATTCTTATTAGAATTAGTCTAGCTCTAATTAACCCAGTTAACTAACTGAGTCACTGACCAGTGGGCCCCACTGGTCAGGTTTGACCTGGACGGCGCCTGTTGACCTGCTGACGTCAGCATGACCTAATGCTGACGCAGTATTACATTTTCTGGACTTATTAATAACCAGGAAATTCCAGAAAATAGTATAAACTTCTAAAAATCATAGAAATTCAACCATAACTCCAAATGAAACAAATTATATTTGAAAAATGATCAGAAAAATCCAATCTATCCATCTGTACTAGTTTCATGCATGTTTAAACAAGATAACTTGCTGCTTAGTGCAAAACATGATAAAGCACTATTTAAGATCACAAATGAGTTTAAACTTTGAATCTTCGGTTCAAAATAGCTCAAACCCATCTGTTTGCAGTTGCATTAGCCCAACACACTCATTTTACCATGTCATGATCATGCATCATATTGTGCATTGCATTGATTGTGTTTCTTTCTCTGTTGCTGGTATTTGTCCCCTCTTAGTAGACGTTGCTTCGACGATGTGATCATTGACACCGATGAAGAGATATACAATCTTCAGAAGTGCCAAGCAAGCAAAACCCCCCTTGTTCATTCTGATACAATCCCACTCTCTCGCTCATGCTCTCTTTTACTGCATTAGGACAACAACGATTCATCTGCTACTTGCTGCGGTAGTTGAACCCCTTATCCTCTGCATGACCTGTCATTGCCACAGTAAATAGATGAAACCCACTAGCATGAGTAGGAGTTGTTTGAGCCCGGATGTGCCTACTCATTCATGCTTGTTTGTCATGCCGGCTATTTCTTAGAGTTGTGTCAGGTATGATTCATCGGGGATGAATTGGAAAGTTGTGAACATGTCCTACTGTGTGTGAGCTAAGTGTGTTGAACACGATTTGGTAAATGTATCGATGAGAGGCCATGTAGGAGTACATGGTGGGTTGTTTCATTGAAACCATCCTTAAGCACCGAGATCTGTATGTGTGATTTAAGAACCAGTTACTACCATGTATTGGGATCCTTAATTGACCCTCTCGGCTTCTTAACCACCATAGTCCTCTGTCCAGGAGTTGCAACTAGTTTCTGGTGTTTGTAGGATATGTGTTGGCGGCCGTGCGTAGCGCTGACCCCAGGGGTGGGCTATGTTGCGGTAGATACACCGTGGCCGGGCATGCCGGGTGCCCGTTTGGTGTCTCAGAACTCTGTACACATCGTTCGGGGCCGTATGTGGAAACCTCGGCCGGACTCCCTACGGATGGAACCTGGATAGGTGATAAACCTGGACTAGAGACTTGAGTGTTTAGGTAGGCCGTGGCCGACACCCTCGTTGGGCTTCGCTTCAAGGTTGCCGAGTACATGTCGTGTAAACGACGGTAAGTGGTGAGAGCGTGTTTGAAGAAGTACACCCCTGCAGGGTAAACATCATCTTTTCGAATAGCCGCATCCGCGGTAAAGGACTACTTGGTTGCCTATACAGTTCATAGACAAGTGAAAGTGGATACTCTAAAATGCGCAAGATAAGCATGAGTGGTATGGATGGCGTTCTCGTAGGGAGACGGGAGAAGATCCATACTGGTGTATTGATATGGTGAATATGTGGACTCGTGTGCGCCATCTCAAAAGAGTTGCTTGTAGTCATAGTTCAGGTTAGCCACTGAGTCAAAGCTGGCTTGCTGCAGTTAAACTCCACCACCCTTTTGTTGATACCGATGCATATGTACTTAGTTCTGATGTAAGTCTTGCTGGGTGCATTTGTACTCACGTTTGCTTAATTTATGTTTTTGCAGAGAGACTTCAGTCTCGCTAGTAGTTTCACGTGGACTTCGACGCTTAGCTTTTTACCTCAGCTACGATCTTGTGCCCTTGGTAGGATCTGGTAGATAGTCAGGCTTCTCAGCCTTTTTCATTTGTAGATGTCTGTACTCAGACATGTTAAGCTTCCGCATGTGCTTTGACTGGTATGCTCTGAATGATGGGTCATGAGACCCATGTTTGTAATATCTCGCTCCTCGGAGCCTAATGAATAAATACTTTGAGTCGTAGAGTCTTGTTGTGATGCCATGTTGTATTTACACATATTGTGTGTATGATTGAAATGCTTGGTATGTGTGGGATCCGACAACCTAGTTGTTTATCCTTGGTAGCCTCTCTTATGGGGAAATGTAGTCTTGTGCTTCCATGAGCCATAGTAGTCTGCTACAGCCCGGTTCACCGGAGTCCTGCTAGCCCAGCACTGCTGCTCCGGAACACTTGACTGGCCGGCATGTGATTCACTTCGTTCCTGTGTCACGTGGTGACATCTGGAGTCCTGCCTAGCCTGCTACAACCTGGTTCATCGGAGTCCTGTTAGCCCAGTGCTACAGCCCGGATTCGCACGCTGTTGACCGGCATGCTCGATGTTGATTCATGTATGCCTATCCCTATAAGTTAGTGCCACTTTGGGTTCACGACTAGTCATGTCGGCCCGGGTTCTCTATCATATGGATGCTAGCGACATCATCATATACGTGAGCCAAAAGGCGCAAACGGTCCCGGGCCATGGTAAGGCGACACTCGTGGGAATACCGTGCGTGAGGCCACAAAGTGATATGAGGTGTTACCGGCTAGATCGATGTGACTTGGAATTGGGGTCCTGACAGCTTTGGTATCAGAGCCTGAATGCCTGTAGGATTACTAAGCCAAACTGGTCGAAGTTGTGTCTAGAAATGCTTTAGTTATGTGAGGGAATTGATTGGGAAAGGGAACGTAAGGCTCTCTTTACTCCTTATATCTTATGCCCTTCTGATCTGAGTCAGCCTCTTCTCTTCTACGGGGATTAAGAACTAGGCCTTCTCATCTATCTATCAGGATGACAAGTTATTATGATAGAGACTTATGGGATTGTTGGTTCCAGGCCTCAATTCAGTTTCTACTACTTTTAGTATGTTGTCAGCTGAACCAAAACCTTGATATGATGATGCTAAGTGGTTATGCCACCATTTTTGCAGAATGTCCCAAATCTTTTGAGCATTTACAGCCGTTATGCTGTCCGAGTCATCCCAGGTCTCTAACTAGTCTGATGCATTTGCAAATCCCTTCTTCCCGTTTCCGATGTCCTTTTGGGCCAGATTAAGCACACTAACGGTCTGTTGAGGTACTCTACTGCCTCGACATATATGTTGGGGCTATTATTATGACCCTAGGTGTTTTAGGGAGTCACCTAGTAATCTAGCCATGTTTTGTGTTCCGGTGTGATGATTCTGGCCACCATTCTCGAAAGCATCCCGTGATGCCATTTAGTAGTAGGTATTCTATTCCTGGATTCTTGAACCCAAGATTCACTCTACTTAATTCATGTAGATAGTGTTACTCATTCCTTTAGGATATTAGTAACCCTTGCGATAGTCCTCGAGGTCCGTAGTATTTCCTTCTTCCAAATACCATGAACCATTCTTGGCAGAAGTTCTTTTAACCAAAAGATCACAGCCAGAGTGCTCTTGATGAGTTCCCCATTCATAATTGTGATTCTGCCAGTTCTATCTTTCCGCATGGGTTATCCGGAAGAAACCTGTTGAACTTAGTTCGACATACTAATCTATGCATCCACAACTCAAAATGTTATATGTTCCTTGAGTTGACCCTCTTCAGTTATATTCCGACCTTCATCTATCAATTGATATTCAGGAATAGTTGTGCATTCGTGTTCATCGATGCCTATTATTCTTGTGGTCCGTCAAGCCATTCTATTCCGGAATGACTAGGAGAAACAAACTCCAGCACCTTGTCCACTTCGAGGATTGGGTCAAAGTAGTTGTATGCCATGAATCAAAATGCCAATCCAGCTTTTGCTCTGTTTTACCCTGGAGTTTTACCCCCTTTATGTCAGGATTGTCATGAGAATTACACCATCTCTCATGAATTCTTGATGCAGTGATACTTCTTGCCATCATTTTTCATTCCTCGGTCCCGTGTTGTCGCAACCGGAATGCCTGCAAGTGAACTATAATGTGTGAAATCAATACTCCTAGCAACCGTGTTGCTCGGTAGTTAATGGACACTAATATCATTCTTAGCGTATTGGTTATCGAAACACTATTCTAGGATTGATCGTTCTACCTTGTCCTTATTTACGGTGCACTCTTCGACCAATGAGTTAGGATTATTCAATCCCTTGCTTATTTGTTCATATCGTCTTGCTCTGAAAAGCAAGATTGTTCTCGAGCTTAGTAACATATCGGTGGTTCGTGATTTTCCGAATATCTTCTCGGAAGCATTACCAGGTTGTCCCCTGACTGTTATGTTGAGTTCGTGATCAAGTTGGTTTTCCAATAAACCACCCCTTCTCCAAGAATCTCTGTTGGATACCCCTGAGCTAGTTGGTTAAGCTAAACAACAACTTGGAGAGTTGGAAGATAAGAAGCTTTGCCGAATTTGGTTCTTTCTGAAGGGATATCTTTGTGTTTGTGTGTGTGTTGAAGAAAGATGATATCTTCACCAATTGGTCCTCGTGATTAGTTGTTGGATCTATTGTCTTGTCAAAACTTTGACTTGAGTATGGTCTATCGTCAAGTCAAATCAGAACCAACGATGTTCGTAATGTTGTCTTACTCGTGGTTGATCCCTCGAGCATACACCATTACATATTTTGGTCTGACCAATGCTATCACCGTGTTCACATGATGGTGGAAGTCCAGTGATATGGAAATTCTGATGAGTTGTTGTTGAGCCCATCAGCAGCATTTTGTCTCCCCCATGATTCATGTTGAACATCAACCTAGTGTTGAAAGCCTTGTAAGCAATGCCTTCGTGTTCCGTTCATGAAGCTTATGCTTGGATGAAAGAAGTGACTTTCTCCAAGTTCACGTGCACTAGGTGTAAGTTGCCGCCTTGAATTTGAGAAAGGTTTGTTTTATTTCCCTTGGAATCATCCCAAATCAGTCATGCATACATGCGAAGTATTCTATGGTTTGGTAGATTAATTACCTCCACTCCATATGTGTTCCTAGCACACCAAGCCACTGATTGGTTTGTTCAAGGAGAAGAAGTTTCTTCTTAGGAGCTAGACTTACGCAAGGACTTCGATATCCTCGTTGATGGTTCCCTCCTGAACTCGGTAGTGTTTCGTTGTAAGACTACCAGGTGGCCATGCTTGTCTAGGACAGCGTGTTCACATGCTTGTAGAAGAACCGGCTCATGTTGTGGAGCTTACTATCGTAGTTCATTTCCCGAGAATCTCGCAACGTCATCTCGTCGATTTGTGTTGCAAACTTTCATTTTTCTTTCCAGACCCAATGAGTTTGGATTATCCTGACACCAACCAGATCTGAATCCCAGGCAGATATGATGGTTGGAACGTTTCTCAAGGACTGTAATATTGGTCTCTCTGTAACCTGTTAAAGTGGATGTTGTGGCCAACACACCCAACCGGAAGACTTATTATTGTAGTATCTTGATTGAGAAAGTTGGCCACCTCCCCATAAGGATCTCGTAGAATTTATTCCAAATAGTTGTTCCTTATGGATTTTTTGTGTTCCCGAAGTCCGACCTTTTACTTGATGTTCTAGATATCAAACCATATCTATGAATGGACTACGCTAGGACATCAAGGAGAACATTAGAAGTGAAGTACTAAATGTCTCTCGGTCGATCATCCAGATTCTATTTCCTTAACCTTGCTAAGGGGAAGTCTGAGAAGGTGTTATCTTCCTTTGTATCCGCATCATCCATCACTAGTCATCATGGTAGTATGTTGTGTTGCCAGGATCCATGCCACGGATGTTGGTAAAACCTTGATGAATATGGAAATGCTCAAGTTCTTGAGAGCACGTGCAAGCAAAATTATCCATTGCGTTGTCTTCAACAAGGTAGTCCACATCATCCATTCTAGTCTGGGTATGCCATCCCCTCTTACTCCGCCAAGCGATTGTTGTGAATTTCCTTAGGCTGGTATAAAGAGTTTCAATGATCTAGATATCAAAAGTAATTCTTTTTACCATTTAGGGGAATAACTCCACAAGTCACCTCCCCCAAGGTGCCCCGTTATGGGATCATGGCAATTATTTCCTCGCCACCTTGACACCATCCACCAAATCTCTAGCATGGAATTGTTTCCCACCAAATCAAACCTCGTCGTTTGTTCCTCCATCCCTCTCGATGTGTTTTGTGTCTCAGCTCAAGATGTTTCAACATCTCATTCCGCGAGTTGATCTTGTATAGCCCGATCTTCGAGAAGATCAATCCTAGTAGAGTTTCTTTCCGTTGTCATCGCATGGATGAAGATCTCAAAAGCAACGATGTCAAGATCAACGTATGCAACGAATCAACAATCTTATGAGGTGCAACCTGGATCACGAAGATTGTGTTGGTCTTGTGCCCCCTCTGTCTTCTTACCTCATGTCTTGAATCTCGGGACGAGATTCTTGTCTAGTGGGGGTGAGTTGTCACAGCCCTAGAATATTGTTGTAAATAGTTGCGTATTCATCCAGGCATCATATTTAAATTTCTGACACTTGAATTGAGGATTCTTGAAGCCTCAAAACTTTAATTAAAAGTAGGGCAAAGAACCCTGGAAATTGCATTCAGTGTTTCCAAAATGGCCTTAAATAATGTTGGTTATATTTGGCAAAGGTTTTTGCACCAAACCAAAAATAATGAGGATTTTTGAGGAATATTTTGGGCACTGAATTTAAATCATTATTTTATTTGCATTTGGAATTATATTCATAACTTGTATAGAATACATTTCCAAATACCCTGAAACATTTTATGTGCTTTTGGAAAAGTCCATTAAGCAACATAAAAATATTCAGAGGAATGTTGTCACTGGTTTGGATTTGTTCTATTTGAAAACAGTGGCAAAAGAAATAAACAAAGAAAAAGACAGAAAGTATAAACGGAGAGAAATGAAACTAACCTAGGCTTACCTCACGTGGCCTGCTCCTGTAGAAGAGGCCCAGCCCACCTGGCAGCCTAGCCACCTGGCCTGCCCACCGAGGGCAGGGGCGTCTTCTTCCTCCTACCAGAAGGCAGAGGAGAAGACAGCCATGGCGCCGCGGCGTGCCACGCCGACAGCTGCCTGCCTGGCTGCCCCCTAGTCGCCCTGGACTCCCTCCGCGACGCCACGCTACCCGCCTGGACCCCCTCGACCGCTCCCCGCTCTCCCTGCCTCGCCTCTCTCGCTCTCTCTCCCGAAGCCGAGCGGAGCTCGTCGCTGTCGTATGCCGTAGACGCGGCCTCCGTGCTTCCCTCGCCTCCCCGATGTGTCCATGAGCATCGCCACGCCTCCCTCATCCTCTCCGTCCAGCCACACCTCGCCGGAGGCCTTGCATCGACGCCATCTTCATCGTCTTCATCGCCGGCCACCGGAGATGCCTCTCGCCGCCCCGCTCGCTCCGGTGGTTCCCCGAGCACGCCGAGGCCACCTCTGCACTCGCCGTGAGCTCCTCTACCGACCACACGACTCCCATGTCCATTAGCTCATCGTTGCCCACATTTCCGTCGAGACCAAGACCTCACCGGCGTCGGACTTGTCGCTGTCATCGTTTTGGTTTGCCTCCGTCCAAACCGAGCGCATCACTGCACTCAGTGCACCCCTAGGAGTCTGTAGCGCCCACCAGATCCTCCTCCCATGCACCGTAGCGCCGAACCTGTCATTACCGAACTCCGGCCGCCGCCTTGGAGCTCGCTGTCATCGGCTCCGGCCACCATAGGCCCAACCACCTACACCACTCGACGCGGACGAGTGCCCGCGTCACATAGATGCCCTCCGCCGGCCATTTGGTCACCGGAGGAGGGAACCCGCACCCCTCCGCCGTCCCTGGCCTCGCCGGCGTCGATTCGCTGGTGGGTTGACCCACTTTGACCCCGGCTGGGCCCCTCCCGGAGTCACTGAAACGTGGGGCCGGCCCTAACTGGATTAGTTAGGTGTTAGTTAGTGTTAATCACCACTGTCAGGTGCTAATCCCCTCACTAAACTAACCCTGAGCCACTGACATGTGGGACCAGCCCTGCTGACATTCTTATTAGAATTAGTCTAGAATTAATAACCAGGAAATTCCAGAAAATAGTATAAACTTCTAAAAATCATAGAAATTCAACCATAACTCCAAATGAAACAAATTATATATGAAAAATTCTCAGAAAAATCCAATCTATCCATCTGTACTAGTTTCATGCATATTTAAACAAGCTAACTTGCTGTTTAGTGCAAAACATGATAAAGCACTATTTAAGATCACAAATGAGTTTGAACTTTGAACCTTTGGTTCAAAATAGCTCAAACCCATCTGTTTGTACTTGCATTAGCCCAACACACTCATTTTACCATGTCATGATCATGCATCATATTGTGCATTGCATTGATTGTGTTTCTTTCTCTGTTGCCTGTATTTGTCCCCTCTCAGTAGACGTTGCTTCGACGATGTGATCATTGACACAGATGAAGAGATATACTATCTTCAGAAGTGCCAGGCAAGCAAGCCCCCCTTGTTCATTCTGATACAATCCCACTCTCTTGCTCTTGCTCTCTTTTACTTCATTAGGACAACAACGATTCATCTGTTACTTGTTGCGGTAGTTGAACCCCTTATCCTCTGCATGACCTGTCATTGCCACAGTAAATAGATGAAACCCACTAGCATGAGTAGGAGTTGTTTGAGCCCTGATGTGCCTACTCATTCATGCTTGTTTGTCATGCCAGCTATTGCTTAGAGTGGTGTCAGGTCTGATTCATCGGGGATGAATTGGAAAGTTGTGAACATGTCCTACTATGTGTGAGCTAAGTGTGTTGAACACGATTTGGTAAAGGTATCGATGAGAGGCCATGTAGGAGTAAATGGTGGGTTGTTTCATTGAAACCTTCCTTAAGCACTGAGATCTATATGTGTGATTTAAGAACCAGTTACTACCATGCATTGGGATCCTTAATTGACCCTCTCGGCTTCTTAACCACCCTAGTCCTCTGTCCAGGAGTTGCAACTAGTTTATGGTGTTTGTAGGATATGTGTTGGCCACCGTGCGTAGCGCTGACCCCAGGGATGGGCTATGTTGCGGTAGATACACCATGGTCGGGCATGTCGGGTGCCCGTTTGGTGTCTCGGAACCATGTACACATCGTTCGGGGCCATATGTGGAAACCTCGGCCGGACTCCCTATGGATGGAACCTGGATTGGCGGTAAACCTGGGCTTCGCTTGAAGGTTGCCGAGTACATGTCGTGTAAACGACAGTAAGTGGTGAGAGCGTGTATGAAGAAGTAAACCTCTGCAGGGTTAACATCATCTATTCGAATAGTCGCGTCCACGGTAAAGGTCTACTTGGTTGGCTATATAGTTCATAGACAAGTGAAAGTGGATACTCTAAAATGCGCAAGATAAGCGTGAGTGCTATGGATGGCGTTCTCGTAGGGAGACGGGAGCGGATCCATAGTGGTGTATTGATATGGTGAATATGTGGACTCATGTGCGCCACCTCAAAGAGTTGCTTGCAGTCGTAGTTCAGGTTAGCCACTGAGTCAAAGCTGGCTTGCTGCAGTTAAATTCCACCACCCCTTTGTTGATACCGATGCATATGTACTTAGTTCTGATGTAAGTCTTGCTGGGTACATTTGTACTCACGTTTGCTTAATTTATGTTTTTGTAGAGAGACTTCAGTCTTGCTAGTAGTTTCACGTGGACTTCGACGCTTAGCTTGTTACCTCAGCGATGATCTTGTGCCCTTGGCAGGATCTGGTAGATAGTCAGGCTTCTCAGTATTTTTCATTTGTATATGTCTATACTCAGACATGTTAAGCTTCCGCATGTGCTTTGACTGGTATGCTCTGAATGATGGGTCATGAGACCCATGTTTCTACTATCTCGCTCCTCGGAGCCTAATGAATAAATACTTTGAGTCGTAGAGTCTTGTTGTGATGCCATGTTGTATTTACACATATCGAGCATATTGTGTGTATGATTGAAATGCTTGGTATGTGTGGGATCCGACAACCTAGTTGTTTATCCTTGGTAGCCTCTCTTATGGGGAAATGTAGTCTTGTGCTTCCATGAGCGATAGTAGTCCGCTACAGCCCGGTTCACCGGACTCCTGCTAGCCCAGCACTACTGCTCTGGAACACTTGACTGGCCGTCATGTGATTCACTTCGTTCCTGTGTCTGTCCCTTCGGGGAAATGTCACGTGGTGATATTCGGAGTCCTGCCTAGCCTGCTACAGCCCGGTTCACCAAAGTCCTGTTAGCCCAGTGCTGCAGCACGGATTCGCACGCTGCTGACCGACATGCTCGATGTTGATTCATGTATGCCTGTCCCCGTAAGTTAGTGCCACTTTGGGTTCACGACTAGTCATGTCGGCCCGGGTTCTCTGTCATATGGATGCTAGCGACATCATCATATACGTGAGACAAAAGGCGCAAACGGTCCCGGGCCATGGTAAGGCGACACCCGTGGGAATACCGTGCGTGAGGCTGCAAAGTGATATGAGGTGTTACCGGCTAGATCGATGTGACTTGGAATCGGGGTCCTGACAGTTCAATCTTGCGGTGTCCTTTCCTAGTGACAGTAAGGGCATCAAGGCACGTATTGTATTGTTTCCATCGAGGATAACAAGATGGGGTTTATATCAAATTGCATGACTTTATCCCTCTACATCATGTCATCTTGCTTAAATCGTTACTCTGTTCTCTTGAACTTAATACTCTAGATGCATGATGGATAGCGGTCGATGTGTGGAGTAATAGTAGTAGATGCAGGCAGAAGTCGGTCTACTTGTCTTGGACATGATGCCTATATACATGATCATACCTAGGTATTCTCATAACTATGCTCAATTTTGTCAATTGCTCAACAGTAATTTTTTCACCCACCATAATACTTATGCTCTCGAGAGAAGCCTCTAGTGAAACCTATGGCCCCGGATCTATTTTCCATCATATTAATCTTCCAATACTTAGATATTTCCTTTGACATTTATTTTACTTGCATCTTTATTTCTCTTTATCATAAAAATACCAAAAATATTATCTTATCATATCTATCAGATCTCACTCTCGTAGGTGACCGTGAAGGGATTGACAACCCCTTTATCGCGTTGGTTGCGAGGAGTTTATTTGTTTGTGTAGGTGTGAGGGACTCGTGTGTGGCCTCCTACTGGAAAATACTTACGCTGCTCTGCTGCATCACCCTTTCCTCTTCAAGGGAAAACCAACGCAGTGCTCAAGAGGTAGCATCGCTCAACGACAAGCACGGCGCTCACCACCTGGTGTGTTGCCGATATGTATAATAACATAGGTTCGCCGACGTTAGGCGCGGTCAGGATTGGGTTGCTTGCTAGAAGGGTTTTTATTTCTTCCAGTCCGACAGGTGATGCATCCGTCCACTCGAAGTGATCGGTGCGCCACAGAAGGAGATAGAGTGGCAATGCTTTTTCTCCCAATCTGGAGATAAAGCGGCTTAAAGCTGCCACGCAACCGGCGAGTTTTTGGACTTGTTTAAGGTCCGTTGGCGTAGCCAATTGTGACAAAGCTTGGATTTTGGCTGGATTTGCTTCAATTCCTCTATTGGAAACGATGATGCCCAGCAGTTTTCCCGCGGGGACACCGAAAACGCACTTTTCCGGATTGAGCTTGATGTCATATGCACGGACGTTGTCGAATGTGAGACGTAAATCGTCTATGAGTGTTTCAACGTGCCTAGTTTTGATGATGACGTCATCCACATATGCTTCAACTGTCTTGCCGATCTGTTTCTCCAGGCATGTTTGAATCATGTGTTGGTAGGTGGCGCCGGCATTTTTGGGCCTGAAGGGCATGATGTTGAAGCAGAATGGCCCATATGGGGTAATGAATGTTGTTGCGGCTTGATCGGACTCCTTCATTTTAATTTGATGGTATCCGGAATATGCGTCCAGGAAGCATAGTGAGTTGTTTCCTGCGGTAGCATTAATGATCTGGTCGATACGGGCCAGGAGGAAGGGACCCTTGGGGCAAGCCTTATTGAGGTCTTTGAAATCGACACATAGGCGCCAGGATTTATCTTTCTTTGGTACCATCACCAGGTTTGCCAGCCATTCCGTGTGTTTAATTTCTCTAATGAATCCAGCCTTGATTAGTTTGGCTAGCTCCTCCCCCATAGCTTGACGTTTGGGTTTGGAAAAGTGCCGCAGTGTTTGCTTGACCGGTTTACATCCCTTCAATATATTGAGGCTCTGTTCAGCCAACTCGCATGGGATTCCTAGCATATCAGAAGGGTGCCAGGTGAATATATCCCAATTCTCGCGGAGGAACTCCCGTAGCGCGGCGTCAACCGTTGGGTCTAGTTGTACTCCAATAGATGTTGTCTTCTTGTGGTCCGTTGGATGGACTTGGAATTTGACTATTTCTTATGCCGGTTTGAAGGAGGTGGATTTGGGTCATTTGTCTAGGATCACATCGTCCCTGTCCACCGTGGAGCGTAGTGCGGTTAATTCTTCGACCGCGAGGGCTTTAGATAATGCCTCGAGGGCCAGAGATGTGTCTTTATTTTTGGCGCGGAGTGCTATTTCTGGATCACTAGCGAGAGTGATTATGCCATTGGGCCGAGGCATCTTAAGCTTCATGTATCCATAATGAGGTACAACTTGGAAGAGTGTAAATGCATCTCGCCCTAAGAGGGCGTGATATCCGCTGTTGAAAGGGGCCACTTGAAAGGTTATCTCTTCGGACCGATTTCTCTGGCGTGCCGAACACCATGTCAAGTGTGATTTTTCCCACACACCGTGCCTCCCGACTGGGAATGATTCCTCGGAAGGTCGTGTTGCTTTTCTCGATGCGGCTCCTGTCTATTTCCATTTTTTGTAGTGTATCATCATAGATGAGGTTTAGTCTGCTGCCGCCGTCCATGAGAACCTTGGTGAGCCAAAAGCCGTCCACGATTGGGCTGAGGACTAAGGCGCCTGGTGCTCGGACTGTCCTGTATTTTGGCTCGTCACCGGCATTAAAGGTTATAGTCGTGTCGTTCCAAGAGTTTATTGTTGTGATTTGGCAGACTTCAGCGAGTTTGCGGAGTGCCCTTTTTCGCCTATTGTTTGAGGTGAATGTCTCGAAGACCGTCAATACTTTGAGGTCGTCATCTTCTGGGGGTGTTGTTTTGGGGTATTCCTGGTGAGGATATCCTCACCGCTCTAGGCCACTTGCCGAAGTATCCAACATGCTCTAAGGCTGTGTGCTGGTATGTTATCCGGTGTTGTGTGTATTTTGCATGGCCCATTGAGCCATCCTTCCAGAACGGTTTCGCGCCCCATAACGGGCTTATATTTCTTTATTATTAGTCCGGGCATGCCGTGAGGGTGAGCCCTTTTCGCCTGAGCGAGGGGTTGAGTGGGGACCGATGGTTCCCAATGGGCTGCCTGAGTTTTCCAGGTGCTTTCCATTGTGTTGTACTTCTGTACGATAGTTGCCAAGTCAGCGAAGTGTAGTATGTGATGGCAGTTGATGGAGTTGATGATTCCCTCGTCCATGCAATTTTAGCGAAGCGCTAGGATCACGTCTTCATCGCGGCAATCTTTGATCTTGTTTTTGACATGGAGGAATCTGGCCCAGAAGTGGAGGACCGTTTCCTGAGACTGTTGCTGTATGCTCAAGAGAGCGCTTATGTCTGGGTGGGTGGGTGGATTTAAATCCGAACCCTGACCAAATTTTGGATCCGGTGTCTGAAGATCTTCCGGACTTAGCAATTCGGGCTCCGAGATATCAACTGATTTTCTGAGCTTATCGTCTAATTCTATGTTCGGAGGATGAGGCGTGTCTTTCTGCTGGTAGTTGTCCGGTTCTTCGAGATCGTGGATCCGAACATAGTTCATCCTCAATATAGAGGAAGAGTTATCTTGCTCCTCGACTACCGCTATCTGATGGGTGATCGGCGGAGTTTTAATTTCTCTCTGGTCGGGTTTAAGCCCAATCCGATCATAGTCTGTAGCGACCCCAAAGGCAGCAATGCGATCTAGGAGTTCGTTTAAAGACGATAACTCTGTCAGATACATCCGTTTGGCGTATTCAGAATCAACGTAGAGACGATTTTCGATGACTCGAGAGGTCATCGTTGGCTCAAGGGCCAAACGGGCGGTCATGATGAAGCCGCCCAGCCAAAGGGTTTGGCCTGAGGCCAGGGCTCCTCCAGAGGTGATATTTTTCGTGACGACATGGCGAGCCATCAATCCTTTTGATGACGGGACAGCGGAACTCTCAATGAAAGCACCAATGTCGGTGTTAAAACCGGCGGATCTCGGGTAGGGGTCCCGAACTATGCGTTTAAGGTCGATGGTAATAGGAGACAGGGGACACAATGTTTACCCAGGTTAGGGCCCTCTCTATGGAGGTAATACCCTACTTCCTGCTTGATTGATCTTGATTAATATGAGTATTACAAGAGTTGATCTACCATGCGATCGTAATGGCTAAACCCTAGAAGTCTAGCCTATATGACTATGATTACGATTCTCCTCTACGAACCTAGCCCTCCGGTTCTATATAGGCACCGGAGGGATCTAGGGTTACACAAAGTCGGTTACAGAAAAAGGAAATCTTCATATTTGGTCGCCAAGCTTGCCTTCCACGCCAAGGAGAGCCCCATCCAGACACGGGTAGAATCTTCGGTCTTTGTATCTTCACAGCCCAACAGTCCGGCCCATGGCTAACAGGCCGAACGACCGAGGACCACTTAGTCCAGGACTCGCTCAAGCACCACACTACATGACATATAGAACATATACACTAGACCACCAGATTTCATGGTAAAATTAGATAGCACAATTCACTAGAGTTTGTGAATGAAAGGCATGAGCAGCACACGCAATGGGTAAACCGAGCATGCTTAACCAGCGTAGCTAGCAAATGGCAAGGTGCTCCTCCATGATCTAGGGGTCGGCACGAATGGCAGCCATCGCAACCTCATCTGCATGTGCGGCCGCGATTTGCTTCTCTGTTTCCAAATGCTCTTTGAGATCCTGGCTATACTGCATGCACCATGGCTTAGGGCAGCGCTTATTTGGTGGAGGGGTCGGTGATTTGGGTGGAAGGTGCCGTGCTCACGCCGGCGGTCGGGGCATGTGGGATGTGGAAGGAGGAGGAGGATGGGGGTCGGGTGTGGGTTACCTGTCTAGATAGACGAGGCCGAGTAGCGTGAAGGAGGGTCGCCGACGAGGAGGTGGCGCTGCAAGCAAGGAGTGAAGGTTTCAACTTGGAAAGGAAGGCGGAAAGAGGAGAAATGTGGCTTTTGGTAAGGGGGAGGGGGCGGGGAGGTAGATATTTCCGCGGAAGCCAAAAATTTGGAATCGCTTCAGCCAAAAAACTGGCGTGCAAAGTGTCATTAGACACGGTCCCTTATTCAGAACTGTGTACGATATGTGACATCACAAATGATTCAGATAGCTTCACTCGTGTGTGATGAGTTTGAAAGTCAAAAGTTTTGGTTCGAATTTCCATGGTTACAGTGGTCATCCACATCATTGCGTAATTTGGGTACACAAAGGAGACTACAACACACCTACACTTCTTAATTGAGCAAGTTCAGCAATTAAACAGAGCTAGCTGACCTACACATTACTCTAACAAATTAAAGACTGACGCTCTTAATTAAACAAAACAAAGAGTACTACTATGGCTGGTGCTCGTCGATCTCCGCCGCCGCCTCCATGTCCAACTCGTGCCCGACGGTCTCCCGGGGAAGGGGCTCCATGGCATCCATCGCACCATACTCAGCAAGCATCTCGCCATCCGCGTCCGCCATCTCTTTGGAAAAGGCCGCCACGAGCTGGGCTTGGGCGGATGCGATCTAGGCTTGGACGGGCTTCGTCGTTGCAAGATATGTGGCGGAGGAACGGACGGCTGCTCGAACACTCTAGGCGATAGCCAGCTCTTCGGCCATGGGTTGCCGACCATTGTCGGAGAAGCTTCGTTTGATTTGTGCGGTGACCGCCAGGAGTTGGGCGTGGGCGGCCTCGACATGGTCGTGGGCGGCCTCCATCAGGGCTAAGGCCGACGCTGCGAAACGGACAGCCGCTGTGCCGCTCTCGCCAGCTGCTATCCCCGAGGCAAATGTTGCTGCCTCCACCTAATAAGCAACAACGGCCGTTTGGGCTTCCTTTGCCGCCCGGTCGCAGATTGCGGCTGCACTCATGCACCTTGTTAGCACGCAGATGGCGGCTGCGGCCGCGCTCTCGCCAGAGTGAGCTACCGAAGTTTCCCCCATGATGCAGGTCCACGTGCCCATCTTTCACCGGCGATGATTGAACAGTGAAATGATATTTGGGGAGCGAGCTAGTGTGCTTGAGATGCTGGCTGTGGACTATAGACGACGAACCTTCTCGCGTAAGCCATAGGCGTACTATACACCGACGGTGCTCCAAGATATTTTATGCTGCATCTCACACGGTTGCTGATAATAAACCGTGTGCTATCTACTTGATTTGAATTACATAATGGGGTCACAGCGGCAATGGACGGTGTTTGAATTGCTCGACCTTTTATCTAGAGTGAACATGCAACTATATGTGTGTCGTAAAAGAATTGCAATTATTCAGGGTTCGTTTGAACATTTTATACATTAAATTGGTTTTCTAGACATTTCAGGTGCATAATTCAAATTTGAACTACATGCACATGCTCCAGTGCATATAAATTGGTTGAAAAATCAAATCTGTGTCCTTGGGTGCATGCTTAGGTCCCATGCAAGAAATGGGAATGAATTTCAAACACCAGGGCACCGTTGATTGCCGGCAAAACATTGAGATGCCTGGTTTTTAAATTCTAGTAAATCCAAAACCCGTCTGAAATTCATGAAACTTGGCATGCTATCATGGAGCGGCATCAACATGCCATGGTAAAATTTTTGTCCCATTTGGGGCAAGTTTGGGTATATGCTTCTCACAAACCAGAGCTTCTCACAACAAGCATGATGGTTTTCGGTAGGGAACGTCCCACCTTTGGGGATGAAATGATATCCATTGCCTCTTATTGCTTTCAATTTTTTTTCTCGTGTCAACATAGAACAACAGGAGTGTTGTGTGATTTTTGTGATTTTTCGGGGTTCGTTTGGACATTTTTATGCATTAACTGAGTATTCAATGCATTTATGTGCATAATTCAAATTTGAACTACATGCACATGCTCTAGTGCATATAAATTGTTGAAAAATCGAATCTGTGTCCTTGGGTGCATCCTTAGGTCTCATGCAAGAAATGGGAATCAATTACAAACACCAGGGCACCATTGATTGTCGGCAAAACATTGAGATGACTGGTTTTTAAATTCTAGTAAATCCAAAACTCATCTGGCATGCTTTCATGGAGCGGCATCAACATGCCGTGGTAAAAATTTTATCCCGTTTGTGGCAGGTTTGGGTATATGCTTCTCACAAACTAGAGCTTCTCACAACAAGCATCATGGTTTCGGTAGGGAATGTCCCACCTTTGGGGATGAAACGATATCCAGTGCCTCTTATTGTTTCCAAAAAATTTTGCATCAACATAGAACAACAGGAGTGTTGTGTCAATTTTTGTGATTTTTCGGGGTTCGTTTGGACATTTTTATGCATTAACTGAGTTTTAAATGCATTTATGTGCATAATTCAAATTTGAACTACATGCACATGCTCCAGTGCATATAAATTGGTTGAAAAATCAAATATGTGTCCTTGGGTGCATGCTTAGGTCCCATGCGAGAAATGGGAATGAATTTCAAAAACCGGGGCGCCATTGATTGCCGGCAAAATATTGAGATGCCTCGTTTTTAAATTGTAGTAAATCCAAAACTCGTTTGAAATTCATGAAACTTGGCATGCTATCATGGAATGGCACCCCGACATGTTGTGGTATTTTTCGTGTCCATTTTGAGAGAAGGCGCACTCGAATAATGAAATCAAACAAAGGTATTTTGAAAAAATAGCTGCCACTTTAATATCTCAAACGTTTGTATAATTCAAACCATGTGTGTTCTGTTAACCATTCACGTGACACCACGTGTCTTGGTTTTAATGGCTGTAGGAGGAGTCGTGCGGACAACTGCTTGACCTTGACTGAATGGGAGGCGTGCGAGCGTCGTCCGATGCGCAGGCTTACCGAGAGGCGTGCAAGCTGTCCTCGAATGCGTAGGCTCACCGGGAAGCGTGAGAGCTGTACGCTGCATAGGCTCACTGGGAAGCGACCCCTTTGACTTCCATGGTCGCCCGCCTTGCTCGCATCCTCTCCATTAATGGCCCGAAGCCGCAGTTTAATTCACTTTTTAAATATAAAACAATCATTGCAAACATTTTAGTTAAAACACCCGTATGCAAACCGACAGCTTCCCCAGGAAGCCAAATGAAAATGTGCCGAGCAGGATTTCTGCTTCTCTTGATCGCAAACATTTTAGATAAAACACTCGTATGCAAAGTGAGAGCAGCGCAGGATTTGTGCATCCCTTCAACGCAAACAGTTGTTTTGGATGACCCGTGTGCAACCACTTAGAAAAACTTTGGTATGATTTGTCAATCCTTGTAACACTGCGATTTGTCAAAATATGAAGCTAAAACACACTAGCAGTATCTAATTTTTGCAACTAAAATTTGGTAGTTAAGCATAGATTAAGCAGTCGTTCTTAATTTATACAAACGGTTCACCTCGACAGCTGAACCGACCAAACTTTTCCCCAATTCTTGCCAACCATGTATTGAAATAGCTAGTTCAACTATATATACTAGCTAATTTTAAGTACACTGTACAGTTCCACCACATCTATAGTCAGATGAACTGAACAAAATAGCCCCTAAATACTACTACTACTACGGAGGGGCTTTGTACTACTCCCGGTTGCCTCTCCTCTGCCGAGCGCGCTCAGTAAGAGGCGGAGGAGGAGAAGCCTACCGACGAGCTGGGCAACCGCAATACGGTGCCTGCTGTCGGTGTTCTGGGAACGGGGGTCCCCAGACTTGCCTGCCTGCGGCGTGGATCAAAGGGGGGGCCATCACGGCCCATCTTCATCAACACAGACCCAAGACCCTCGCGAGGCGGACGACACGGAGCTTCCTCAGGCACGGCCTCGTCAGGCTAGCTCACGAGGAGGCGGAGAGATCAAGGCAGGGTACCTCACGAGGTGCCTGTGATGCAAGCCATGACGACCAAGGGTGCCAGGCGGGCGCCAGCCCGCGTAGTGTCCTCCTTTCCTCTTTGGTGCAAAGGGAGCAAGCGCAGGCAAGAGCATCAAGCAAAGGCACCCGTTTCGGTGCAACGAGACCAAGACCAGTCCAACGGCAGGGAGGAAGTCATTGTGGAGCCCAAGCCAGCATCACCACCAGAGCCTTTGGCAGGCGACGACCAACTTTAGTCAGGATAAGTGTACCAGATTTTCCCCTACAAAATGGCCAATTGTTGGCGCCCTTCCCGCTCAGTATTTGGGAAGAGGCCCAGGGCCTTTGCCTATAAATAGGACTAGCCACCCCCAGGGTAGGAGGATCAGAATCAAGAAGGGAGAATCTAGAAGACAAGAGAGGAACTAGCTATGATGGAAATCGGAGAGAGAATCGAGAAGAGAGAGAGAGAAGGGTGACTGAACTCCTCCTAGCAGTTCATCCCCCCAGCCAAGAACAGACCCTCCCGAGGCTGTTCTTCCTTGTATTGCTCATCATCATCAGCCCAAGAGGCAATCCACCACACCACACACTGGAGTAGGGTATTACACCACAACGGTGGCCCGAACCAGTATAAACCCTGTGTCTCTTGTGCTATTCTTTCCATAGCTTACATCTTAGCGAGGCGGAAGGGTGCAGGTAGGTAGAAGGCGAAATCTCCGCGCGCACCCCAGTGTTCGAACCTCAAGGTTCTGCCGGAACCCGAAATCCGACATTTGGCACGCCAGGTAGGGGTGCACCGGAATTCATCTTCCACCACCCCGTTCTCCTATGACCATCGCGTCCATGTCTGACGCTCGTCGGGCCTGCGCCGAGCGCCGGGCCGCTCTCGCTTCCCGCGTCGCCCAGACGGCTCCTGTCGGCGGGCGTCCTCGCCGTTCCCCATCACCTGCCGTCAACGCCGCCACCGGCCCGGCGGGGGACGAGCAGCAAGCGTCGTCCCAGCATCCGTCTGTGCGGCAAGACGGTCGCACCGCTACTCCCTCGCTCACCCCAGCTGGTTCTTTGTCCCGCGCGCTCCGCGCACCCATGGAGGCTCGAGCTGCACTCATCGCGGCAAACGAGCTCCTACGCTACCGTCCCGTCGACGACGTCTACGAAGAATGGCTCGACCGCGTCGCCGAGCTCGACCGCGTCGCCGAGCTCATCCGCGCCGCAGGGGGCTCTCCTGCGCCGTCCGTTCCGTTGCACCGCACCCCGCCCCGCGCGGGCGACGAAGCTCCGGCGGCGCCCCAGCCGCCTCCTCCTCAAGAAGGCGCCATGGATCCAAGGCGCGTGGCCCCTGGGCGGAACCCGCTCCGTCAGGTGCCAGCGCGGCAAGAGCAGAGCTGCCAAGAAGTCCCTCGCCCGCAAGAAGCTGCCTGGGCGCTCCCTGCTCCAGCACGTCGCGACCATGCTCCTGCTCCCGCACGTCAAGACCCCGCGCTGCTCCCAGCTGCAGCGCATGGGGACATGCAAGACCAAGCTCTCCGTCACCCAAGGCCTCCCGTGGCCACAGCAGGCTGCCGTGCCTTCACCACCGAGCTACGCAGCGTCTCGTGGCCAGTCAAGTTCAAGCCAGACCTGCCTCCTCGTTACGACGGCACGGCCGACCCTGCGGAGTTCCTCCAGCTCTATGAGCTGGGCATCGAAGCTGCCAACAGAGACGAGAAAGTCATGGCGAACTAGTTTCCCATGGCGCTCAAGGATGGGGCCCGCACCTGGCTCCTGAACCTGGCTCCAGGCACGATCTCCTCCTGGGACGAGATGCGCACCCGCTTCATCGCCAACTTCCAAGGTACTCGCGACCAGCCACCCGCCGTGAGCGACATGCGCCGCATCAAGCAACAACCCGGAGAGACCCTGCAGAAGTACATCCATCACTTCAACAACGCACGCCTCAAGATTCCCAAGGTGACCGAGGAGGCCATCATCTCAGCCTTCTCCGACGGCGTGCGCGATGTCAAGATGAAGGAGGAGCTGGTGATGCATGAAGACCTGTGCACTTCCTTGGAGCTGTTCAACTTGGCAACCAAGTGCGCCAGGGCTGAGGAAGGGCGTCTCTCCCTCCTTGAGCTGCCTGCCGCAGACCCAGAAGAGAAGAAGCCCAAGGCCAAGGATGTGAAGCGCAAGGGGGCTGCCGTGCTCGCGGCAGAACCAGACACCAAGCGGGGCAGAGATCAGCCCGAATCTCCCAAGGGTAGTCGGTACTGTGTGTACCACGACCTCCACACCCACAACACCAATGAATGTCAAGAGCTCCGAGCCGTGCGAGAAGGAAGGATCGACCGTCGCCCCGACCGCGGTGACCGGGGCTACGGTCGAGGAGGAGGAAGGAACGCAGGACGCTGGGAAGACCGCGGCCCGTGCCAAGGGTGGCGCGATCAACCTCGCGAGGATCGCTGGCAAGTCCCGCCTCGCGAGGAAGACTGGAGGGATCAGCCTCGCGTGGATCGCCCGCAAGGCAACGCAGGCCTCCCTCCGTTGCCGCCGCAGCCAAGGAGAAACGAGGACCGCCATCAGGACGAGGGGGCTGGGGGCTTCCAGGAGCCACGTGCGATCGCCTGCATCCTGGGCGGGGCTCAAGCCCCAGCCTCTCAACGCATCTTCAAGCAGTTCGCCCGCGAAGTGAATGCACTGCTCCCCAAGCTCGAAGCCACGCGCCCTCTCAGGTGGTCGGCGTGCGCCATCATGTTCAGCTCAGCAGATCAGCTCAAGTGTGCGGCTACAGCTGGAGTCCTCCCGATGCTTTGTTCCCCAATCATCAGCAACGTGGTGGTCACCAGGACCCTCATCGATGGCGGGGCAGGGCTCAATGTCCTGTCCGTGGAAACATTCAACAATCTCCAAGTTCCCTACAACCAGCTTCAGCCAACCAAGCCTTTCTCTGGAGTCACCGACGGCTCCACGGTCCCGATTGGGCAGGTCCGCCTCCCTTTCACCTTCGAGGCACGCGACAACTACCACACCGAGCTCATCGACTTCGACGTCGCTCACATTCGCCTGCCGTACAACGCCATCCTTGGGTACCCAATGCTGGCCAAGTTCATGGCCGTAACTCACCACGGCTACAACGTCCTCAAGATGCCAGGAAGTGGTGGAGTCATCACGGTGCCCTGTGAAGAGAAGGACGCGGTGTGTTCCCTGGAACGAGCCTTTCAGGCCGCATCACTGGAAGACCCGGATCGCGGAAGCAGGAGGCTTCCCGATACCACCCCCAAGAAGAAGAAGACATTGTCCGGCCCGGCCCCTCAGGAGGCAGGCCCCTCAGGGCCCGTGCCTGCCCAAGGGGAACCTCCTTCCATCACATAGGAAAGCGCGCCCAGCGCCCTCCTTAGGCAGGGCTCGGGGGCTCTCTCCTGGAGGGCCACTAACCTGGCTAAGGTCACGAGGGAGGCGCTTGGGCACCACATGGAGGCGTGTTTCGAAGCACGTTTCCCTCAAGAAGGAGTAAGGCAAGGAGAGCCAGACCCTCAGGAGTTCGTCAGCAAGGCCATTCAGGAGCTATAGGAGTCAAGAGTCATGAAAGGCGTCTGCCGCCTACCAGCTGTGGCTCCCCATCCACGCGAGGATGGTGGGCTGCGCGTCTGCATCGACATACCAGGGCTCAATAGAGTCGCCTCTCTGGAGCGCCTCTGGCCCTCGCGAGTGGGGCGCTGCGAAGGTCCACCCCACAGCAACGTTCACATGCCTTACGGCTTGCGGAACGCGGCTGCCACGTACCAGCGCCTCATGAGGGGTATCATGGAGGCTCAAGAGGCCAGGCGTTCCGCAGCCCTGGCGGAGATGGAGATGGTCCGTGAGGAGCCACCAGCGCCTCCGGAGCCTCCCGAGGCCCCTGGGCCCGGGGGCTCGTGAGGATCGGCTTCCGCAGCCCACCGAGTCTGCTACACCAACACTCCTTCGTCCTCAACATCATCAGGTGACATCTTTCAAGTTTCATTTCTAGCTGGGAGCGCCCCCCAGGGCTGCATTATTCCCAGGCCGCGTGGATCCGTCCCTACGGCATGTATCCCTTTTGTTTCATGTTGTTAGCTTGCTTTGTTGGGGGCGCCCCATGGGCTGCATCATCCCCAAATCGCTCGGGCCAGACCCAGCGGCATGTATCCCTTTTGCGTTTATTTCCGGCTATGCGTTCGACCCACCATGCTTGATTATTTGATGCCTGTCCACGGCACCTCTTCTTCTCCATGCCGACCACTTGCACGTTAAAGGGGGGGTACCTGAGCATTGCGACTCTGGGCTCTTACTGGCTCTCCAGCCCTCACCCTCTGGCCTTGTCCACGGCATCGCGACCTGGCATACCAGCAATGGCTGAGACCAGCTCGAGGGCCAGGACCCGAGGACGTAGAGTGCCGGCATCTAACCAAATTTGCAGGGACACATCACAAGATAAGGCCCAGTGCCAGGCGCAACCCGCCTAGAGGTAGGGCCCCGTGAGTCCCGCGCTGGCTCACGGGTGCCCAGATACACCTCGCCAGCCCCTACCGTGCCAGCCACGTCTCAGGGCGGGGTTGTACAGGCCCCGGGGGCTCCTCCCGGAGGGGAGCCCCCTCCCACGTACCAGTGGAAGCACCATGCTCCGCGCTGGCTGACGACACTGCCGAGGAGCGGCTATGCCCGTACACATACGGAAGCGCTATGCTCCGCGCTGGTGATAAACAACTGAGGGTGGCCCCCAGGCCGCATCAACCTCAGGGAGCCCAGAGCTCAGTGTCTAGCCCCATCGTAATGCCTCCCCTCGGGAGTGCCGCGCGAGGGGGCTGGGCACGGGGGCTGTGCCTGGGTCACGCCCAGACACACGGCACCCAGCCAGGCCCCCCCCGGGCCTGGTTCGTCGCGCGTCTCTCCCCGAGCGGAGCCAAGGTACGAAGACCGTTTGAGCGTCAAGGGGGACTCTTGAGCATCGCGACTCAGGAGCCTAACTGGTCATGTAGCCCCTCGCTCCTTAGTTCCGAAAGGCTAACGGCGGTTGAGGTATGCGCGCGGCCGAGCTCTGCAGACGTAGAATGGTAGATCCACCCACATCACACCTCCCTACTTATTGTTCGTGCCCCAAGGGGGACTCCTGAGCATCGTGACTCAGGAGCCTAACTTGTCACGTAGCCCCTCACTCCTTGGTCCCGTCCTTGTTTCCGGTCGGGGCTAACGGCGGCTGAGGTATGCGCGGGGCTGGGCTCTGCCGGCGTAGAACATAAGCAAGTAGGCAAAGGCACCTCAGGTGTCACTTGGGCCATGGGGGCTGAGCTCGCCCCAGCCGGCTCAGCCAGGCCTCGCGAGGACGACCGGGCAGGAGAAGCCCACGCGTCGCGGTCACCTTCCTTCGTGGGCAGAGGCGCTGCCACGGATGGAACCTCAGGAGCTCCCTTCGGCTTCTTTGCTGCGGGCGCCAGCCTGTCCAAGAGATGTGGACGTCAAGCCTCAGCAGCAGAACAAGAAATAAAGACAAGAATCAAGCGCTTATGGGTCGTCGCCAGTGAGCTCAGGCAGCCTCCAGCCAAATTTGAAGCCTGAAAGCCGGCTGGAAGGGTCAACCTTGGGAAGCTCGGGAGCGGAAGGCGCGTCTGCGGTCCGCCTCGGGGCCCGGGTAGACCCGCGGGAGATCAGCCCGGTCCTGTCCTTCTTCGAGATTGGGGGCAAGCTCCCGCCGCCCTGCTCGTCATCATCCTCGTCGTCATCGCTCGGAAAGAGGCGGAGAGCACGGGACCTGCGCCGGGGGAGGGGAGCCCTCGACTCTCCGTCAGTCGCCTTGGAGTCAGGCCCTTTTTCCCGCTCCCCTCCTTCCTCCTCTTTGTTGGAGTCGTCGGAGGACACGTCCACCGATTCCCCGGGAGTTTCCATGGGCACGGGCCCGTCCCCGTTGAAGACGGGCATGGACTCCACTACCTGCTCCCAGTCGTCATGGAGGAACAAGGGCGTATGAGCGCCCTCCAACATCGCCACATCGCCCCCGGCCTGAGATTGGAGGACCGCAGCCAGATCTTCGTCGGCCAAGGCCGCGGGGCTCGGATGGGGCCTCCACATCGGAAGTGAGTACTGCCAAAGCGGAGCCAGCTGGTGCTCCAGGAATTCCCTCAGCAGCGACGCGCCGGTCAGCTTTGCCGCCGCCATGTTGGCCGGCCTTAGATCCGCGTCCACCTTCTCCAACACCAGCTTCACGCGGGGGTCCACGAGCTCCGCTCGACCCCAATCGCTGGAGCTCGTGGGTTGCTCCGTGGGCAAGATCAGCCGAGGGTGGATGCGCCCAGCATCTGCCAAGACCCACTTGCTCCTGAAGCCCTCAATCCTTTTCCCGGGGTTCGAAATGGCAATGGCGCCACCGTACACGATGAAGCTCGCGCACGTGGAAGCAGGACCGCGAGAGGTCCGGAGGTAGAAGTAGTGGCGCAGCAAGGCCCTGAGGGCTGCACCCCTACGTGAGCCTCGCAGTAATAGGCGAAGATTGCCAGGAGAAGGATGGAGTTGGGGTGGAGATGCAGAGCCTGTAGCTTATAATGGCGGAGGACAGAGAAGAAGAACTCGGAGAAGGGAGGCACCAGGCCAGCAGCAATGGCACTTACAAAGAACGGATAGAAGGTGCTCCCTTGGCCCTCAGGGGTGGCAGAGCCGGCCTTGAACACCTTCGCCCCGTCGATGCCCTGCGCCGCCGGCATCCGGCGCAACCGGGCGAGGCTCACCTCCGACACGTTCGGCGAGTCCAGGGCAGACGAGTACCAAGCTCCGACCGGGGACTGACGAGGCGCCATGGCTTCCTAGGTCACGCGGTCGAAGTAGATCTGGAAATTTTGGAGGAAGGAAGGATAGGCGCAAGAAAGGGGATCTGAGCAGCAACCGGAGAAAGCAAAAAGCAAAGCCTAGGCAGATGCCGCTCCCTTATCAACTCGCGCGATAGCTGAGGCGCCCACGTCCAGTCAACCGCCACACGGCGCCCAAGGCCCCAGGCTGTTAGGGCCCGCGGCGCTTCGCTCTTGCCCTTCCGCCTCCCTGCATGGCCAAGTCCGGGCGCGCCTTGGGCCCGGGGGCTACTGTCGGCGTTCTGGGAACGAGGGTCCCCAGACTTGCCTGCCTGCGGCCTGCGGCGTGGCTCAAAGGGGGGCCCAGCACGGCCCATCTTCATCAACACAGACCCAAGACCCTCATGAGGGGCCAAGCCTCGTGGGGCGGATGACACGGAGCTTACTCAGGCACGGCCTCGTCAGGCTGGCTCGCGAGGAGGCGGAGAGATCAAGGAGGGGTACCTCACGAGGTGCCCGTGACGCAAGCCATGACGACCAAGGATGGCAGGCGGGCGCCAGCCCGCGCAGTGTCCTCCTTTCCTCTTTGGTGCAAAGGGAGCAAGCGCAGGCGAGAGCATCAAGCAAAGGCACCCGTTTCGGTGCAACGAGACCAAGACCAGTCCAATGGAAGGGAAGAAGTCATTGTGGAGCCCAAGCCAGCGTCACCACCAGAGCCTTTGGCAGGCGAGGACCAACTTTAGTCAGGATAAGTGTACCAGATGTTCCCCTTCAAAATGGCCAATTGTTGGCGCCCTTCCCACTCAATATTTGGGAAGAGGCCCAGGGCCTTTGCCTATAAATAGGACTAGCCACCCCCAGGGTAGGAGGATCGGAATCAAGAAGGGAGAATCTAGAAGCCAAGAGAGGAACTAGCTATGATGGAAATCGGAGAGAGAATCGAGAAGAGAGAGAGAGAGAAGGGTGACTGAACTCCTCCTAGCAGTTCATCTCCCCAGCCAAGAACAGACCCTCGCGAGGCTATTCTTCCTTGTATTGCTCATCATCATCAGCCCAAGAGGCAATCCACCACACCACACACTGGAGTAGGGTATTGCACCACAACGGTGGCCCGAACCAGTATAAACCCTGTGTCTCTTGTGCTATTTTTTCCATAGCTTAGATCTTAGCGAGGCGGAAGGGTGCAGGTAGGTAGACGGCGAAATCTCCGCGCGCACCTCAGTGTTCGAACCTTAAGGGTCTGCCGGAACCAGAAATCCGACTCCTGCCGCTATTGCAGCTTCAGCGACGCTCACCTCGAACGCCCTTAGCTGCTCCAGATGACCCCTCTCGAAGAGGTGGTTCTCCTCGTAGATCTCCTGATTCCTCACCTCTGAGGCAGTATGTGTCGCAGCCATGGCAGCGGTAAGGCTCTTTGCATGCTCGACGAGGCGCTCCTCCTCCTCCCACAGGAACTCGGTGTAGCGCGCAAGGTCGCTGACGCACGTGCGGGCATCCACCTCCGCCTCCCGCTTTCCTACAGTGGTGGCGGAGCGGGTGATGACCCCGGCGGTCGACAGTGGGCTGGTGGCCACGGAAGCCGACGATGGGGTGGCGGCCACGACCACCACCTCCCGCCTTCAGGCCGTGGTGGCTATGCGGGTGATGGCTATAGTGCCCGGCAGTGGGGTGGAGACCACAACGGCCACCTCCCGCCTACGGGCCGCGGTGGCGGAGCGTGTGATGGCCCTGGCTTTCGACGGTGCTGTGGTGGCAACGGTGGCCGGCAACAACTGCCGACGGGCACCGGCGGCAGAGGGTGTGGTGGGTGTTCCGTGCACACCGAACAGGGATGCCACGCATACTACACTACACCAGAGACTGCGCCGCCGCCGCCGTGTAGCCTCCCAGCTGGAGGTGTCCTCTGATGACGGTGGAGTGGGTGAGCGACGATGACGGACCGGTGCCATTGGTGATTGTGGGAGAAGCAGACGAGACAAGCTATATGGAGGGAGAGGAAAATGCGACGCGGGACTCGCCGGCCGTGAGGGTTTATATTGCAGGCCGGTAAGCATTGGGATTTTGGGGGATTTCACCGAGTCGGGCGAGAAGCTTGCGCGGGAACCTGCGATGTTGCGCAGGAACAGACTCACCGACGATTCATTGGTGCCACCGTTTGGCCAAAAGAACGCCCCGCGCGCTGCGCAAGCTTGCCTTGTAAGCCGTCCGCGGCAGCGAGGTGACAAGACATGCGAGAGGAGGACGAAAGGCCACGTACACATACGGTTAATAAAAAAAGTTTCCAATTTAAATACCTACTATACCACCGTCCTGGTTTATAAGTAGGATTTAACTAATAAAATACGAATGCATGTCGCCAAAGATTATATAGTTGGATTTGTATTTGAACATAGTTTCCAATTATATAATTTTTAAAGCATGCATTAACATTTTGTTGGTTAAATTTGAGGGCAAAGTATGGCACAAAATATAAAGGAGACTACAGACTAGACAGAGGTGGTAGCACATGGCTGCTCTCTACGCAGCGACGCAACTGTCGGTTGGCTTGTAGGCGACCATTTCCCACCTGTTCAACTGCTCTATGTGTGTGGTTGCTTGTAGTTCAGGCGGTCGCAGCGTGCTCTGCTCGTGTCCCGCCGCACGCGCTCTACTCTCGCGTCCCTCCGGGTGCTCTGCCCTCATCCCTCCACGCGCGCTGCCAGTGTTTGGCGGCAGCGCATGATCACGCACGTTCGTGTGCAAGCAGTTGCGCCGGGCGCGGCACGACGATGCAGTTACCCACTGCAAAAACTGCCATGCGGACACGCCGAGAATCCACGCCGACTGGCCCCCTTTTATTCCTACGGCCATTTACCTTCATCTCTCGTCTCACACGACACAATAAGCACACCCACGAGGACACATACAGAAAGGACATTCAGCAGTTCCAATGCTAATGATCGGTATAGTCACTTATGTAATTGGATGTTTATTTCAGTTATTCTACTGTAGATAGAGCAAATCACATGGCTTATTAGCAGTAATCGTCTGTGTTATTATTCGTCTTCACACACATTTCTGATTATGGACCTGTTTGCCACGTATCACACACACCTTGATGTGGCTGACCATTTCTTTTGTGTTGCCTAATCACATACAGTTCATCCGAGTGAACGTATGCTCTATATCGCACATGCCTTCATCAGGCTTCCTGTTTCTTTTGTTCCTCCTCATCGCAAACAGTTCATTGAGTTGAACCGTATGCCCTGCATCACACACGCAACTAAAATCTGAAACGTGTTTGATAGCTCCGCCATCGCAAACATTTTGCACCTTTTTTGACGGTTCTTTTACACCACCGTTTGCGGTTATGGCATCGCACACAGTTTCGTCGAAGGGTCTCTGATCGTAGTGTCACTTTTGGACCATCCCGCAGTAGTGAGTTTTGCAATTGAATGCCATCTCCGGTCTCCAGACGGACTGCGCTAGGTCTGGTGACTCGTACTACCCGGTAAGGGCCTTCCCACTTCTGCGTCAACTTGTTTGCACCCTTGGTGGATTGAACGCGCCTAAGGACAAGGTCGCCTTCCTCAAAACACTGGGCATGAATCCTGCAGCTATGATAGTGATGCAGGGCTTGCTGGTAGCGTGCAACACGTGTAGCAACCTGGAGACGGTTCTTCTCGAGAAGCACAGTGTCGTCACGCCGGTGCTGATGTTGCGCTACTTCATCATAGGCAAGCACTTGACGCGACCCATAAATGAGTTCCATGGGGATAACTGCTTCTGCCCCATAGACTAGGGAGAAGGGAGTCTGCCTGGTAGCTCGATTTGGTGTCATTCTGAGGGACCAGAGAACTACCGGCAGCCCATCGATCTACCGCCTGCCGCACTTCCGCAGCGTATCAAATGTTCTTGTCTTGAGTTCTCGCAACACTTCAGCGTTCGCCCTCTCATCTTGTCCATTGCTTCTGGGATGTGCAACAAAAGCAAATGAGATCTTGCTTCCAAGGGCATAAACATATTGCATGAAGGCGCGGCTCGTGAACTGGGTGCCGTTGTCGGTGATGATCCGGGCAGGGACCTCGAAGCAGCACACCAATCCTTTCAAGAACTTGATAGCTGACTGCACAGTCACCTTTCTCACAACATCTACTTCCGTCCACTTTTTAAACTTGTTGATGGCAACGAACAAGAATCCAAAGCCCCCGGCAGCTCGGGGGAAAGGACAGAGGAAAACCGCCATGACAAAGGGATTGTTTGAAGAGCTTGTGCAGTCAGGTGGATGTTCTTGGAATGGAACTGGCAGGCCTCACACTTGGTGACTAGCTCGACCGCTTCTTGGAGGGTTGTGGGCCAATAGAATCCTTGCCAGAATACTTTCCAAACTAATGCCCTTGATCCAATGTGGGAGCCGCATATGCCTTTGTGTATTTTCGCCAATAGTTCCTTTCCTTCTACCCGATAGATGCACTTCAATTTCACACCATTGGGCCTCTTTATGTATAGAGTGTTATCGACAAACTGATACATACTGGCCCTCCGGGCTACTCTTTCAGCTTCTTCTTGCTCATCGGGAAGTTCTCCAGTTTGGAGGAAATGGACTATGTGCCTTGCCCAAGTTGGAGCCTGGAGCTTGGGAACAAGGACTAACGGCACCTCCTCATCCGCGGGAGCGCATTCCTCGACCACGAGGACTGATGGCATGGCAGGAGGGCACAACCTAGCAATCGATGGGGAGTTGTTTTCGGCAGGGTCCCTTCTAGGAGCCCCGAGGGGCTCTACCAGGAGAGGCTTACCGGAGTCCAACTTCCTCCTCTTTCGGGCCATTATTGCCGGGGATTCCAAGGGCTGAGTAAGATGGAGAACAAATTTCCTAGCTCCATAGGAAGTTTTTGCAGCACACTTTGATAGATGATCAGCTATGTTGTTTTCCACACGGGGTATGTGCTCTGTTTGCAATCCGTCAAAGCGCTCCTCCAATCTCCTCACTTCCTCAACATATGCCTCCATCAATGGACTTTGGTAACCCTTGTTCACTTGTCTCACCACAAGTTGTGAATCTTCTCGAATGATCAGCTTCTTGATTCCCAATTCTTTGGCAATCCTGAGCCCGGCAAGGAGCCCTTCATACTCTGATGTATTATTGGTTGCCTCCTCCCGGGGAAAATGCATCTGGACGACGTACTTCAAGTGCTCCCTAGTGGGAGCGACGAGAAGCACGCCTGCTCCTGCACCTTGTAGGGAGAATGCACCATCGAAATACATAATCAATTCTTGAGGCGCTTCCTTACTGGGGGTAACTGTTTCCAGCACTTCTTCTTCAGGGGTTGGCGTCCATTCTGCAATAAACTCTGCCAATGCCCTGCTTTGAATTGTTGATGTGCTCTCAAACTTTAGGACAATGCTGGATAACTCCAAAGCCCACTCCACTATTCAGCCGGTAGCCTCGGGGTTTCGGTTCGGGGAAAACAGACAGGGGTATATGTTTTCCCCTTATTCGTGCACAGACAAGCCAAGACCAAGCCAGGATGTGCAAGAACTCCAAAGATTCGAAGGACTAACATGCAGATCAGAAGGACCAAGATCAAGCGAGAGAAGTAAGGTGTTGTCAAGAGAAAAGCCTCCCTTGCCGAGTAGGCGAGCCCGGTAAGGGGGAGGCCACCCGAGAAGCAGACAACCAGGGCGCCCCGGTAGGGCCTGCCAGGGGTCATGAAGGCAGAACCACCTCACCAACTACTCCACCACGACCCACATCGTCAATTAGTGCGCTGTCAAGCCGCAAAGTCATTAAGTGGCAGCCATTCGCCACATGGCAGCTATTTTCTATAGGAGAAACCCACAGACCACACCCGTCCTGCGACGTGTCAAAAGAACAGACGCGGCGCTAGCGAGATAGCCCGGCAAGCCTTGCGGGCAACCAACGATATGACGTTAAGCGGTGCGTTTAATGCGCCCTATCAGCCCGCAGAGTTAGGTATGATAGCACGGTTTGCTATCTTATCATTGCATAATGACTACTTTGCCACTGTGGTTACCCCTTGATCTATAAAAGGAGGCCCATGGGAACCGTAGAAAGGGTTAGAAGGTTGGACAACTCACACGCCCATATGCGTGTAGTCGCTACTGCCCCAAGGCAACCTCTGCCGGGAAAATGTACTATGCTCACTACCACCTTTCCCACCATCAATCTACCAAAGCAGGAGTAGGGTTTTACGCCTCATGGCGGCCCGAACCTGGGAAATTGCCCGCGTGATCTCTGTCGTGATGTTCCACACTCGTCTGCTCTTTGTGCAACGCTCACCCCCCCCCCTACCGAACCAGTAAGGGACCCCCTGGTCCCATAGGTGGTCGTGGTTTCCCGCGACATCTTTGGCGCGCCATGTAGAGGGCTCGCTTGTGCGAACCTGAAGGCGGGCGCAGCACGCCTCGTCCGTTTGAAACCTCTGGCGATCGCAGCGACCACGGTGACACAAAAGTAAAGTGGGGCCATCCCCGCACCATTGTTGTTCATCTTCGCGCCTCGCCGTAGCCATGACTGCGACAAAAACTACCGCTGATGGCGATAGATTCTTCCTAGCGGCCCATATGGTGCACCCACCATCTGGGTGCCACTAGAATAGGGGCACAAAACGTGCGGGTGTAAGCTCCTTTCTTTTAGTCCCTCTCCCTCGTCAGCAGTCGAACTGCTCTAGCCTCGGCATCATCGATGTTGACGATTACCGCCCGACGCTCGGTCTAGTATTTCCCCCGATTTGGGTAATCCTGAGCAAAGTGCTGGTATGAGTCCGTCGATTGATACGCCAGCAAGCATACTTTGGCAAGGCTGCCTGCGTTGGCACGACCCATGCAATGGCAGCCGCTGCACTGACTCGAAGGGAAGGGGACAAAAGGGAAAGGAACCGGAGGAGCCCCACGTTGTGCCCCGATGCTCGCCAGCCACAAGAAATGCATGTCGATACTTGCTGGGAACGAAGAATTCGCCTGATTGGCCTCTGCTACTCCAAGTGCCGCGGGCGCGCTTGGGAGCGCGGCTCGGTAGAGAGAAAAAAGAGCTCGAAACAAAAGCTAAGTTTGAGTTATCACCTCTTATTGATGCCTTTCAAGTCCTTACAGTTGTTTATCCCTTACCCCTAGTGAGTGTTCGTATCGTGAAAGCCCTCGCGTGATGGAACCTTGGCTAGTTTCTTTGATCACACCATCGTCCTGTCCAGAGCCATGCTCGCTAGTCGAGAGGCTGCATCGAGAGCTACCTAGGAAAAACCTGCTGAGACGCATCGACACCAAGATGACTGTTAAGGGCCGGACCCTTATGACAATCGTGGCAATACGATATCGGCAGGCATCCAAAGCATACACATGAATTGATCATACAAACGCAAACATATAAGGTTCAAAGGGATAAACACGCATTTAAAGATCCAACAAGAAATATCAGTTTCGCACGAACACTATACATAGAATAACAAAACGCAAAATATATGTCATGTTCCATTACGGGGCTCAGTGGAAACGACAGTGGCCCGATACTTGGTCTGGTGGCCGAGTGGAACATCTCAAACACGAAGGACCTTGTCGGCATGGGGAGCGGCTTTCTTCTCGGCGGCTGCAACATCGGCACGCGCTGGCGGCTTCTTGAATCCTCGTCAAGATCGAGCTCTGGATGGTAGCAGGTGATATTGCTCAAGACCATGAAGAGGGCATTGCGGGCAAGCTTCCGAGACTCGGTCGCGAAGCGCTCGACCCTCCCCTCTTCATGCACCTTCAGCTTGTCGATCATCTCATTGAAGAAGATCCCCAGCTTGACGCTTGGGACCTCCTGCTTGCTGGCTGAGAAGACCGGCCCGTCCATGCCCATCATCACAGCTTGGGCGCCAAAGCGTTCGGCGATGTCAATCAGGGTCTTGATCCAGAGGTTGCTCATGTCGACCTGATTCTGCGTCTTGCTGGAGAAGCTTGGCGGTTTCCAAATCCTTGGACAGCAACTGTTGTCGGGACTCAGGGGACTCTGCCGACTGCTCTAGCGAGCCGATCCTCGCCTTCATATCCGTGATTTTGCCATTGGCGGTCTCAAGGCTCTGGGTCTTGGAGGAGAGCTGCAACTGCAGGACAGCCAAGTGGATCTCTACCTGCCGAGCTCCCTCTTTGAGTGCCTCCACCTCTTTGGCGCTCTCAGCGAGCTCCTCATTTAGCTTAGCCACCTGCCGGTCAAGATCAGTCTTGGCGGCGGATGCGGCATCCAGATCTTCAATAAGCTTCTTCAGCTGGGCAGCATGTGAAGGAAATATGCCCTAGAAGCAATAATAAAGTTATTATTTATTTCCTCATATCATGATAAATGTTTATTATTCATGCTAGAATTGTATTAACCAGAAACATAATACATGTGTGAATACATAGACAAACATAGTGTCACTAGTATGCCTCTACTTGACTAGCTCGTTGATCAAAGATGGGTGAGTTTCCTAGCCATAGAAATACGTTGTCATTTGATCAACGGGATCACATCATTAGGAGAATGATGTGATTGACTTGACCCATTCCGTTATCTTAGCACTTGATCGTTTAGTTTACTACTATTGCTTTCTTCATGACTTATACATGTTCCTATGACTATGAGATTATGCAACTCCCGAATACTGGAGGAACACTTTCTGTGCTACCAAACATCACAATGTAACTGGGTCTTTATAAAGGTGCTCTACAGGTGTCTCCAATGGTGTTTGTGGAGTTGGCATAGATCAAGAATAGGATTTGACACTCCGATTGTCAGAGAGGTATCTCTGGACCCTGTCGGTAATGCACATCACTATAAACCTTGCAAGCAATGTGACTAATGAGTTAGTTGCAGGATGATGCATTACGGAACGAGTAAAGATACTTGCCGGTAACGAGATTGAGCTAGGTATTGAGATACCGACGATCGAATCTCGAGCAAGTAACATACCGTTGACAAAGGGAACAATGTATGTTGTTATGCGGTTTGACCGATAAAGATCTTCATAGAATACGTAGGAACCAATATGAGCATCCATGTTCCGCTATTGGTTATTGACTGGAAACATGTCTCGGTCATGTCTACATAGTTCTCGAACCCGTAGGGTCCGCACGCTTAAAGTTCTGTGACGATCGGTATTATTAGTTTATATGTTTTGATGTACCGAATATAGTTCGGAGTCCCGAATATGATCAAGGACATGACGAGGAGTCTCGAAATTGTCAAGACATAAAGATTGATATATTGGAAGCCTACATTTGGACATCGGAAGAGTTCCGGTGAAATCAGGATTTTACCGGAGTGCCAGAGGGGTTACCGAAAACCCCGGGGGGTTAATGGGCCTTGTTGGGCCCTAGTGGAGAGAGAGAGGGGCCGGCCAGGGTAGGCCGCACACCCCCCCCTCTGGTCTGAATTGGACCAGGAAGGGGAGCCTTTCCTTCTCCTTCTCCCCCCATCCTTTCCCCCTCCTAGTAGGAGTAGGAAAGAGGGGACTCCTACTCCTTCTAGGAGGAGGACTCCTCCTCCTGGCGCGCCCTACAGGGCCGGCCGGCCTCCCCCTTCCTCCTTTATATACGGGGGCAGGGGGCACCCTAGGACACAAAAGTTGATCATTGATCTCTCCCAACCGTGTGCGGTTCCCCCCTCCACCATAATCCACCTCGGTCATATCGTAGCGGTGCTTAGGCGAAGCCCTACGTCGGTAGCTTCATCAACATCGTCACCACGCCGTCGTGCTGACAAAACTCTCCTTCGAGCTCTACTGGATCATGAGTTCGCGGGACGTCACCGAGCTGAACGTGTGCTAAACGCGAAGGTGCCGTACGTTCAGTACTGTGGATCGGTCGATCATGAAGATGTACGACTACATCAACCACGTTGTCATAACGCTTCCGCTTAACGGTCTACGAGGTTACATGGACGACACTCTCCCCTCTCGTTGCTATGCATCACCATGATCTTGTGTGTGCGTAGGAATTTTTTTGAAATTACTACATTCCCCAACAGTGGCATCCGAGCCAGGTTTATGCATACATGTTATATGCACGAGAAGAACACAAGTGAGTTGTGGGCGATACAAGTCATACTGCTTACCAACATGTCATACTTTGGTTCGGCGGTATTGTTGGATGAAGCGGCCCGGACCGACATTACGCGTACGCTTACACGAGACTAGTTCTACCGACGTGCTTTGCACACAGGTGGCTGGCGGGTGTCAGTTTCTCCAATTTTAGTTGAACCGAGTGTGACTACGCCCGGTCCTTGTTGAAGGTTAAAACAGCACTAACTTGATGAACTATTGTTGTGGTTTTGATGGGTAGGTAAGAACGGTTCTTGCTCAGCCCGTAGCAGCCACGTAAAACTTGCAACAACAAAGTAGAGGACGCCTAACTTGTTTTTGCAGGGCATGTTGTGATGTGATATGGTCAAGACATGATGTTACATTTTATTGTATGAGATGATCATGTTTTGTAACAGAGTTATCGACAACTGGCATGAGCCATATGGTTGTCGCTTTATTGTATGAAATGCAATCGCCATGTAATTGCTTTACTTTATCACTAAGCGGTAGTGATAGTCGTAGAAGAAATAGTTGGCGAGATGAAAACGATGCTATGATGGAGATCAAGGTGTCGCGCCGGTGACAATGGTGATCATGACGGTGCTTTGGAGATGGAGCTCAAAGGCACAAGATGATGATGGCTATATCATATCACTTATATTGATTGCATGTGATGTTTATCCTTTATGCATCTTATTCTGCTTTGATTGACGGTAGCATTATAAGATGATCTCTCACTAAAAATTTCATGGTACAAGTGTTCTCCCTGAGTATGCACCGTTGCAAAAGATCGTCGTGCCGAGACACCACGTGATGATCAGGTGTGATAAGCTCAACATTCTTATATAACGGGTGCAAGCCAGTTTTGCACACACTGAATACTCTGGTCAACTTGACGAGCCTAGCATATCTAGATATGACCTCGTAACACTCAGACCGAAAGGTCAAGCATGAATCATATAGTAGATATGATCAACATAGTGATGTTCACCATTGAAAACTACTCCATTTCACGTGGTGATCGGTTATGGTTTAGTTGATTTGGATCACATGATCACTTAGATGATTAGAGGGATATCTATCTAAGTGGGAGTTCTTATATAATATGATTAATTGAACTTAAATTTATCATGAACTTAGTACCCGATAGTATTTTGCCTGTCTGTGTTGTTGTTGATAGATGGCCCGTGTTGTTGTTCCGTTGAATTTTAATGCGTTCCTTGAGAAAGCAAAGTTGAAAGATGATGGTAGCAATTACACGGACTGGGTCCATAATTTGAGGATTATCCTCATTGCTGCACAGAAGAATTACGTCCGGGAAGCACCGCTGGGTGCCAGGCCTGCTGCAGATGCTGCTGGTGATGTTAAGAACGTCCGGGAGAGCAAAGTTGATGACTAATCGATAGTTCAGAGTGCCAAGCTTTATGGCTTAGAACCGGGACTTCAACGACGTTTTGAACATCATGGAGCATATGATATGTTCCAGGAGTTGAAGTTAATATTTGAAGCAAATCCCCATATTGAGAGATATGAAGTCTCCAATAAGTTCTACAGCTGCAAGATGGAGGAGAATAGTTCTGTCAGTGAACATATACTTAGAATGTCTGGGTACCATAATCACTTGACTCAGCTGGGAGTTAATCTTCCTGTTGATAGTGTGTCATTGAGAGAATTCTTCAATCACTACCACCAAGCTACAAGAGCTTCGTGATGAACTATAATATGCAAGGGATGGAAGACAATTCCCGAGCTCTTCGCAATGCTAAAGGCTACGGAGGTATAAGTCAAGAAGTAGCATCAAGTGTTGATGGTCAACAAGACCACCAGTTTCAAGAAAAAGGGTAAAGGGAAGAAGAAGGGTAACTTCAAAAAGAACGGAAAACAAGTTGCTGCTCAGGAGAAGAAACCCAAGTATGGACCTAAGCCTGAGACTGAGTGCTTCTACTACAAACAGACTGGTCACTGGAAGCAGAACTGCCCCAAGTATTTGGTGGATAAGAAGGATGGCAAAGTGAACAAAGGTATATGTGATATACATGTTCTTGATGCGTACCTTACTAGAGCTCGCAGTAGCACCTGGGTATTTGATATTGGTTCTATTGCTAATATTTGTAACTTGAAATAGGGACTACGGAATGAGCGAATATTGGTTAAGGACGAGGTGACAATGCGCGTGGGAAATGGTTCCAAAGTCGATGTGATCGCCGTCGGCATGCTACCTCTACATCTACCTTCGAGATTAATTTTAGACCTGAAAAATTGTTATTTTGTGCCAGCGTTAAGCATGAACATTATATCTAGATCTTGTTTAATGCGAGACGGTTATTCATTTAAATCTGAGAATAATGGTTGTTCTATTTATATGAATAATATCTTTTATGGTCATGCACCCTTGAAGAGTGGTCTATTTGTGTTAAATCTCGATAGTAGTAATACACCTATTCATAATGTTGAAGCCAAAAGATGCAGAGTTGATAATGATAGTGCAACTTATTTGTGGCACTACCGTTTAGGTCATATTGGTGTAAAGCGCATGAAGAAACTCCATTCTAATGGACTTTTGGAATCACTTGATTGTGAATCACTTGGTACTTGCGAACCATGCATCATGGGCAAGATGACTAAAACGCCGTTCTCCGGAACTATGGAGCGAGCAACAGATTTGTTGGAAATCATACATACTGATGTATGTGGTCCAATGAATATTGAGGCTCGTGGCGGGTATCATTATTTTCTCACCTTCACAGATGATTTGAGCAGATATGGGTATATCTACTTAATGAAACATAAGTTTGAAACATTTGAAAAGTTCAAAGAATTTCAGAGTGAAGAGGAAAATCATCGTAACAAGAAAATAAAGTTTCTACAATATGATCGTGGAGGAGAATATTTGAGTTATGAGTTTGGTCTACATTTGAAACAATGTGGAATAGTTTCGCAACTTACGCCACCCGGAACACCACAGCGTAATGGTGTGTCCGAACATCGTAATCGTACTTTACTAGATATGGTGTGATCTATGATGTCTCTTACAGATTTACTGCTATCGTTTTGGGGTTATGCTTTAGAGACGGCTGCATTCACGTTAAATAGGGCAACATTAAAATCCGTTGAGACGACGCCTTATGAACTGTGGTTTGGCAAGAAACCAAAGTTGTCGTTTCTTAAAGTTTGGGGTTGCGATGCTTATGTGAAAAAGCTTCAACCTGATAAGCTCGAACCCAAATCGGAGAAATGTGTCTTCATAGGATACCCAAAGAAAATATTGGGTACACCTTCTATCACAGATCCGAAGGCAAGATATTTGTTGCTAAAAATGGATCCTTTCTAGAGAAGGAGTTTCTTTCGAAAGAAGTGAGTGGGAGGAAAGTAGAACTTGATGAGATAACTGTAGCTGCTCCCTTATTGGAAAGTAGTTCATCATAGAAACCGGTTCCTGTGACACCTACACCAATTAGTGAGGAAGCTAATGATCATGATCATGAAACATCAGATCAAGTTACTACCGAACCTTGTAGGTCAACCATAGTAAGATCCGCACCAGAGTGGTACGGTAATCCTGTTCTGGAAGTCATGTTACTTGACCATGATGAACCTACGAACTATGAAGAAGCGATGGTGAGCCCTGATTCCGCAAAATGGCTTGAGGCCATGAAATCTGAGATGGGATCCATGTATGAGAACAAAGTATGGACTTTGGTTGACTTGCCCGATGATCGGCAAGCCATCGAGAATAAATGGATCTTCAAGAAGAAGACTGATGCCGATGATAATGTTACTGTCTACAAAGCTCGACTTGTTGCGAAAGGTTTTTGACAAGTTCAAGGGGTTGACTACGATGAGACTGTCTCACCCATAGAGATGCTTAAGTCTGTCCGAATCATGTTAGCAATTGCCGCATTTTATGATTATGAAATTTGGCAAATGGATGTCAAAACTGCATTCCTAATATATGTTTCTGCAAGAAGAGTTGTATATGATGCAACCAGAAGGTTTTGTCGATCCAAAGGGTGCTAACAAAGTGTGCAAGCTCTAGCGATCCATTTATGGACTGGTGCAAGCCTCTCGGAGTTGGAATAAACATTTTGATAGTGTGATCAAAGCATATGGTTTATACAGACTTTTGGAGAAGCCTGTATTTACAATAAAGTGAGTGGGAGCTCTGTAGCATTTCTAATATTATATGTGGATGACATAATGTTGTTTGGAAATGATATAGAATTTCTGGATAGCATAAAAGGATACTTGAATAAGAGTTTTTCAATGAAAGACCTCGGAGAAGCTGCTTATATATTGGGCATCAAGATCTATAGAGATAGATCAAGACGCTTAATTGGACCTTCAAAAAGCACATACCTTGATAATGTTTTGAAGAAGTTCAAAATGGATCAAGCAAAGAAAGGGTTCTTGCCTGTGTTACAAGGTGTGAAGTTGAGTAAGACTCAATGCCCGACCACTACAGAAGATAGAGAGAAAATAAAAAGTGTTCCCTATGCTTTAGCCAAAGGCTCTATCATGTATGCAATGTTGTGTACCAGACCTGATGTGAGCCTTGCTATTAGTTTAGCAGGGAGGTACCAAAGTAATCCAGGAGTGGATCACTGGAGAGCGGTCAAGAACATCCTGAAATACCTGAAAAGGACTAAGGATATGTTTCTCGTTTATGGAGGTGACAAAGAGCTCGTCATAAATGGTTATGTCGATGCAAGCTTTGACACTGATCCAGACGATTCTAAATCGCAAACCGGATACATGTTTATATTGAACGGTGGAACTGTAAGTTGGAGCAGTTCTAAACAAAGCGTCGTGGCGGGATCTACGTGTAAAGTGTAATATATAGCTGCTTCGGAAGCAGCAAATGAAGGATTCTGGATGAAGGAGTTCATATCCGATCTACGTGTCATACCTAGTGCATCGGTCCAATGAAAATCTTTTGTGACAATACTAGTGCAATTGCCTTGGAAAAGGAATCTAGATTTCACAAAAGAACCAAGCACATCAAGAGATGCTTCAATTCCATCAGGGATCAAGTCCATGTGGGAGACATAGAGATTTGCAAGATACATACGGATCTGAATGTTGCAGACCCATTGAAAAGCCTCTTCCACGAGCAAAACATGATCAGCACCAAGACTCCATGGGTGTTAGAATCATTACTGTGTAATCTAGATTATTGACTCTAGTGCAAGTGGGAGACTGAAGGAAATATGCCCTAGAGGCAATAATAAAGTTATTATTTATTTCCTCATATCATGATAAATGTTTATTATTCATGCTAGAATTGTATTAACCGGAAACATAATACATATGTGAATACATAGACAAACATAGTATCACTAGTATGCCTCTACTTGACTAGCTCGTTGATCAAAGATGGTTGAGTTTCCTAGCCATAGACGTGAGTTGTCATTTGATCAACGGGATCACATCATTAGGAGAATGATGTGATCGACTTGACCCATTCCGTTAGCTTAGCACTTGATCGTTTAGTTTACTGCTATTGCTTTCTTCATGACTTATACATGTTCCTATGACTATGAGATTATGCAACTCCCGAATACCAAAGGAACACTTCGTGTGCTACCAAACGTCACAACGTAATTGGGTGATTATAAAGGTGCTCTACAGGTATCTCCGATGGTGTTCGTGGAGTTGGCATAGATCAAGAATAGGATTTGACACTCCGATTGTCGAAGAGGTATCTCTGGGCCCTCTCGGTAATGCACATCACTATAAGCCTTGCAAGAAATGTGACTAATGAGTTATTTGCGGGATGATGCATTACGGAACGAGTAAAGAGACTTGCCGGTAACGAGATTGAGCTAGGTATTGAGATACCGACGATCGAATCTCAACCAAGTAACATACCGATGACAAAGGGAACAATGTATGTTGTTATGCGGTTTGACCGATAAAGATCTTCGTAGAATATGTAGGAACAAATATGAGCATCCAGGTTCCACTATTGATTATTGACCGGAAACATGTCTCGGTCATGTCTACATAGTTCTCGAACCCGTAGCGTCCGCACGCTTAAAGTTCTGTGACGATCGGTATTATGAGTTTATATGTTTTGATGTACAAAAGGTAGTTCGGAGTCCCAAATATGATCAGGACATGACGAGGAGTCTCGAAATGGTCGAGACATAAAGATTGATATATTGGAAGCCTACATTTGGACATCGAAAGAGTTCCGGGTGAAATCGGGATTTTACCGGAGTGCCAGAGGGGTTACTGGAATCCCTCGGGGGTTAATGGGCCTTGTTAGGCCCTAGTGGAGAGAGAGGGGGACGGCCAGGGCAGGCCGCAGGCCCCCTCCCCCTCTGGTTCGAATTGCACTAGGAAGGGGGGCGGCGCCCCCCTTTCCTTCTCCTTCTCCCCCTTCCTTTCCGCCTCCTAGTAGGAGTAGGAAAGAGGGGAGTCCTACTCCTACTAGGAGGAGGACTCCTCCTCCTGGCGCGCCCTACAGGGCCGGCCGGCCTCCCCCTTGTTCCTTTATATACGGGGGTGGGGGGCACCCTAGGACACACAACTCGATCATTGATCTCTCCCAGCCGTGTGCGGTGCCCCCTCCACCATAATCCACCTCGGTCATATCGTAGCAGTGCTTAGGTGAAGTCCCGCGTCGGTAGCTTCAAACATCGTCACCACGCCGTCGTGATGACGAAACTCTCCCTCGAGCTCTACTGGATCGTGAGTTTGCGGGATGTCACCGAGCTGAACATGTGCCGAACGTGGAGGTGCCGTACGTTCGGTACTGAGGATCGGTCGATCGTGAAGACGTACGACTACATCAACCGCGTTATCATAACACTTCCGCTTAACGGTCTACGAGGGTACGTGGATGACACTCTCCCCTCTTGTTGCTATGCGTCACCATGATCTTGCTTGTGCGTATGAATTTTTTTGAAATTACTATGTTCCCCAACAACATGGTCAGTGGGAAGGGTGTCCAGAGCAGCTCCATGCTTGTCCTCCAATTCCTTGGTGCATTGCTGCACTAGAGCCACCAAACCTTCGTCCTTGGTGATACGTGTCAATCTATGTATAATTTTTGATTGTGTCATGCCAATATTATACAAGTTTTACATACTTTTGGTAACTTTTTATATGATTTATTGGACTAACCTATTGATCCAGTGCCAAGTGCTAGTTCCTGTTTTCTGCATGTTTTTTCTATCGCAAAGTATCCATATCAAACGAAGTCCAAACATGATGAAAATTTACAGAGAATTATTTTGGAATATATGTGATTTTTGGGAGTTGGAATCACCGCAAACGGAGGCCCACATAGGGCACAATACACCAGCACACGGGCCAGGAGCCTGGCGCGCGGTGGTGGGTTGTACCTACCTCGTACGTCAGTTGGAGCTGTACTTGGGTGCAAGGAAGCTTATATCTGGGAAAAAATCATGTTAAAATCTCAGCCCAATCGGAGTAACAGATCCCTGGGAATATAAGAAACGTTTTTCGGCCAGATTTGGGAACATGAAACAGAAGAGAACAGAGAGGGTGATCCAATCTCGGAGGGGCTCCTGCCACTCCACGGCCAAGGAGACCAAGGACCAGAGGGGGAACCCTCCTTCCATCTAGGGGGGAGGCCAAGGAAGAAGAAGAAGGAGGGGCGCTCTCTCCCCTCTCTCTCGATGGAGCCAGAGTGCCGCTGGGGCCAGGATCAACATCAACAATCTTGCTACCGTCAACACCAACTTTCTCCCCCTCTATGCAGCAGTGTAACACCTCTTCTCCCCGCTTTAATCTCTACTTAAACATGGTGCTCAACTCCATATATTATTTCCCAATGATCTATGGTTATCCTACGATGTTTGAGTAGATCTGTTTTTTCCTATGGGTTACTCATGATCTTGGTTGGTATGATTGTATATTTTATTTATGGTGCTGTCCTACGGTGCCCTCCTTCTCGCGCAAACATGAGGGACCCCCACTGTAGGGTGTTGCAATATGTTCATGATTTTCTTATTGTCAGTGTTGCGAGAGCGACAGAAACTTAAACGCGGATAGGTGGGTTATGGCGTATGGGAGTAAAGAGGACTTGATACTTAATGCTATGGTTGGGTTTCACGACCTTGATTATCTTTAGTAGTTATGGATGCTTGCTAGAGTTCCAATCATAAGTGCATATGATCCAAGTAGAGAAAGTATGTTACTTCATGCCTCTCCCTCATATAAATTTACAAGAATGGTTACGGCACTTGTTATCGATGCCTAGGGACAAATAACTTTCTTGTTGACAAAATCTATCCACTTTTATTACTTGCAATTTTTCTGTAGTTTTATTCTTGCAAAGTACTCATAGTTTTATCCTTGCAAAATATTTTCATACTTGTTTCCGATAAAGCAAATGTCAAGCGCACGTAGAGTTGTATCGGTGGTCGATAGAACTTGAGGGAATATTTGTTCTACCTTTAGCTCCTCGTTGGGTTCGACACTCTTATTTATCGAAAAAGGCTACAAATGATCCCCTATACTTGTGGGTTATCACTTGGTACGGAGAGTGGCTTCGAGTTTCTCCTCCCGAAGGGAAATGTCTCGCTCTCTGGTGTCTAGAGATGCCTTGTGGTCCGCCAAGCGTGTCTCCCGAGCCATGACATCCTCCCTTGTCATCAGGAGGGTCTCTTACTGCCTCATGAGCACCTTAAATTGCTTGTCCTTCCACTCCCGCAACTCTAGACAATTGTCCTTCAACTTCTGATCCACCCTATCGACGGATTCACGCCGCTCCTTGAGCTCCTGCCACTTCTGACAGTGTTGAGCCTGCATTTCCTTCACGCCCGCCGCCACAGACTCCATGAAGGACAGATCCATTGTGATAGCAGCGGAGTCGTCGGCCTCCACGGCTCCCAGGCACAGTGGTGCCAGGAGGCACTGAAGCTCCTCATCGAGCTCCATGTTCATCGTCAAGGACGGGCCGGGGGCTCCGACGACAGGCAACGACAACACCTTGGCCAGCGTGTTTGAGGAAGATGGTAGGGCCTCGGTGACGATAACGAAGGAGGGAAGTGGGCCCATGGTTTGGAGGGGAATCTTCGCCTCAACAACCATTTCCTCTACTAGGGCATCCTCCAGAGAGTGCTCCACCACCGATAGAGAGTCTTGTGCATTCCCGGCAACAAGATACTGTCCCTCAGGAGCAGCGATCTCCACGGCCTCATCCGCGGCAGTCCTTCCTATATCGGCCACCACCACCAGGAGCTCTGGTTCCTCGGCTTGGGGGGGGGCTGCGCATGAAAGGGCCGGTGAAAGATGAGGAAACAGAAGTCTCAAGCGAATGGGGAAATCAAGAGACGCAGCCAGAGCAAAGAAGAAAAGAAGAAATAAGAAAAGTACCTGGAGAAGTCTGCCGGGTAGGAGCCTCTGTTTCCCCAGCAACGATGGTTGCTGGGCCATGAGCTTCCTCCTATGTCTTGGTGGTCCCGGCAGCCTTCTGTGCAGCCTCATCCACGGAGTGCTCCACGGCAGGTTCTTCAGCTTGAGTAGCAGGGAAAGTGCGCTCCTCGAGGAGTGGCTTGCATTGCGTCACCTCACCTCCTCCTCCGCTAGGGGGAACGGGGAAACCGTCCCCATCACCTGCAGCAAATGGGACCAAGTCTCCGCTCTGGGCCGCGGGTTGGACTGGGGGCTTGGCGTGGGGTCTTCTGCATCCTCCTCCGCCAAGGCCGAGCTCTCCATACCCTTCAGCGACCCGAGGCGCTGGATCCTCTTCCGGGAACGGTGGATGAGGGTCTCCGTGTCCTCCTCCACCTCTCTGTCGGTGACAAACAAGAACAAGAGGTTAGTCAGCAAAAGTATTCAAGTCTGCCCAAGATATATCGACTGCAAAAGGGAATCTTCTTTAATCTTTCACGATGAGCATGGAGTTCAAGGTGAACTCCACGGGAGGTGGTGACTCCCGTCCTCTTTTCAGAGATGGAAGGGCCGAACTCTCTGGCAGCTTCGGTGCTTGCCGCGGCGTGGGGGGCTCCGGGGAAGATGAGGTCTGCGAAGAGATCGAGCTACATGGGGGCTGGACTCCGCCTCCACGTTTGTCGGCTGCTTGGCAGAGGAGGCCTTGGTCTGAGTGATGCGAGGATATTGGCGGCATGACACCTCGACCTTTGAAGACTTGGTGGTGGTCTTCTTCACCGTCTTAGTGGTCAGCGCCGGGTTGGAAGTCGCCGCCCCACGAGCAGCGGCGTGCCTGCGGGTGTGCTGGTCTAGGTCCGGCTCGGGGGCTTGCGGCCCAGCCGCGAGCCACTCTTCATCAGGATCCGCCACCACACCAACCTCCTCCCCCTCTTGAAGCTCCGTTGCTGCCGTGGCTAGAGCCTCTAGCCCGGAAAAGTCATCCCCGACAAGCTCTTTCCCGACAGCCTCTTCCGTGGTTTGCGCCTCGCTGTCGCCATGGGAAGAACTCCTGCCTCAGTTTTCCCTTTGCCCTTCCCGACCTTCCCGGCCTTCTCCATCTCCGTGAGGCGGGCAACCTTGTCCTCCTCGACCCTTTTCAGAATATATGCCACTTCCGCGGTAGAGGTGTGTTTATACATCCCATCTTTAGTCCTGGTGGCCCTCTCCACCAGGGTGCTCGACCACTGGAGCTCTTCATCCAGAGTGGGGAGCTACCAAGTGCCTGATAAACCTTCAGTATTGTAGTCCGGCATCCATTTCAGTATCTGGTCCTGGGAAGAATTGATGTCCAGAGGGATGACGGTTGCCGGGAGATTGAACAACTCGAAGCGACCAAACAGTTGGTCGCACAACCAGCCATGGCCAGAAACTGGTAAGTTATTGGCCAACCCTGGGAGCAACCACATCCTATCGCAGCATTCCCATACAGCCACACGGGTCTGTCCCTTTCCTGCAGCGGCGAGATGCGGCGGAGAAGAAAGTCTGTCCCCACATGCTCAATGGTTAGCCTGGCAATCCTCAAATGGGTAATCCAATTGATTGCTGGGCGCAACCTATCCTCAGTACGGCCTTTGGCGCTCCAATCCTTGTTGCGCTCGACGCACTCCTTTCGTGCTTCGTAGAACTCGGGGTCTTCCTTGTCTTGGATCCAACACCAATCCCCTCTCCTTTCATCCCAGCTTTCGCGCTGGTTCCCAGGGAGGTAATCCCAGATTCTCCTCACCATGCATAGCATCCAGCTGATGATTCCGGAATGGTTAAATTTTCTCTCCACCTGCGGGACGAAGTAATGTTGGAACAGATCCACATTGGGCTTCACTCTGACGAAATTCTCGCACGAATGCACGAAAATGGCCATACTCGTCATTGCATTTGGCGTGAAGTCGAGGAGGTGGAACCCATAGATGTTCATGATTGCCTCAAAGAAATCAGAGAAGAGGGACAGAGGCCGCAGATGAAGTAAGCGCTGAAGAATCGATAAGAATCCAGCGGATCTTCCTTCCCAACCGCATAAACCACATGCGCTCCATGCCCTCCTTCAACAGGCCTCCCCAACAGATACCCGTACTTCACCTAAAGAACAGGGCCGCTCAAGGTGGACGGGATGAAGATGACGTCTTTTCTCTGTTTCTTTTTCAGCTCCGCCGACCTCTGGCTTCCCTCGGCGGCGGCCTCCTTCGCCGCAGCCGTCAGCTTTCTCTTCTTCACAGGTTTCTTCCCCATACATGTGGCAACGCGGAGGGGGGATTCGATGGGGAGGGCGGCGGTGGAGGGAAGAGAGAGGGGAGGAACTGTCGCCTGGCTTGCAGAGGAAGAAGATGGGGGACCGGAGCAGGAGACAAGTGAATCATGTCGCTCTATTTTTCCCTGCTCTTAAGGGGGAAAAGCAGAACGGGAGCGTGACACTTAAGAAAGTTACCGTTTTACCTTAACTGCAACAGTCCCACGACCCCACGACGCGCAGTAATTGCGCAAGGTGGACGCTGGATTGACTAGTCGCCGTGGCAAACTGGCATGCGCAGCCCTCTCCTGCCCCGTGTCCGCGCACTATTTGGGGCCTGACACAACATGACACGCGACACGTATGGCTCAGGCCCGGGGGCTTATGTCGGGGAAAATAGACAGGGGTATATGTTTTCCCGTGACTCATGCACAAACAAGCCAAGACCAAGCCAGTATGTGCAAGAACTCCAAAGATTCGAAGGACTAACATGCAGATCATAAGGACCAATATCAAGCCGGAGAAGCAAGGTATTGTCAAGAGAAAAGCCTTCCTTGCCGGGCAGGTGATTCCGACAAGGGGCGAGGCCACCCCCAGAAGCAGACAACCAGGGCGCCCTGACGGGGCCTACTGGGGGTCATGAAGGCAGAACCACCTCACCAACTACTCAACCACGACCCATGTCGTCAATCAGTGCGGTGTCAAGCCACAAAGTGATTAAGTGGCAGCCATTCGCCACATGGTAGCCATTTTCTATAGGAGAAACCCACAGATGACACCCGTCCTGCGATATGTCGAAAGAACAGGCGCAGAGCTGGCGACATAGCCCGGCAAGCCTTGTCGGGCAACCAATGATGTGACATTAAGTAGTGCATTTAATGCGCCCTATCAGCCCATAGAGTTAGGTATGATAGCACTGTTTGCTATCTTATCAGTGCATAATGACTACTTTGCCACTGTGGTTACCCCTTGATCTATAAAAGGAGGCCCATGGCAACCGTAGAAAGGGTTAGAAGGTTGGATAACTCACAACCCAATACGCGCGTAGTCTCTACTGCCCCAAGGCAGCCTCTGCTGGGCAAGTGTACTACGCTCACCACCACCTGTCCCACCATCAATCCACCAAAGCAAGAGTAGGGTTTTATGCCTCACGGCGGCCCGAACCTGGGTAAATTGCCCGCGTGATCTCTGTCGTGTTGTTCCACGCTCGTCTACTCGTTGTGCAACGCGTCGCCCCCCTGCCGAACTAGTAAAGGACACCCTGGTCCCATAGGTGGCCGTGGTTTCCCGCGACATTCGGAGTATCCTTTGCGGCGAAAAGTGGGTGACAACCCTAATCTCATGGGCTTGGAAGTAGTGGCACAGTTTCCTTGAGGCCCTGATGAGGCCAAATCAACTTTTGTACACCAGAGTACCTCGATCTAGCCCCCTGTAACAGGGAACTGATGAAGCACACTGTGTGCTGCGGCACTTTCTTCCTTGCTGCGTCCTTGGGGTTGCCCCTGCTTCCCTACTCTTCTTTGTCCTAATCCTCATCCGGTCTTGCTGGGCTTTCCTCACTCTCTATTTCCTGTACTTCCCGCTGTGCCATTAGGGCTGCACTAACCACTTGATTTGTTGCCACTAAGTATAGCAGCAAATGTTCTTGTGGTTTGGAAGCAACCAAAGTGGGCACGGAGGACAAGTAGGTCTTCAAATGTCGTAATGCCGCGCCTGCTTCCAGGGTCCACTTCATGGACCCTACCTTCTTCAAAATTTTGAAGAACATCAGAGCGCGCTCAGTAGACTTGGAGATGAATCTACTAAGTGCGGCAACACACCCTGTCAGATGCCTCATATCTTTGACTGTCCTAGGTGCTTGGATTTGTTCGATAGCCTTGATCTTGTCGGGGTTGGCTTTGATCCCACGATGGGACACGATGAACCCAAGTAGCTTGCCAGAGGGTATGTGATACGGCCATTTTGCATCATGCTTTTATATCGATATTTATTGCATTATGGGTTGTTATTACACATTATGTCACAATACTTATGCCTTTTCTCTCTTATTCTACAAGGTTTACATGAAGAGGGGGAATGACAGCAGCTGGAATTCTGGGCTAGAAAAGGAGCAAATATTAGAGACCTATTCTGCACATCTCCAAAAGTCCTGAAACTCCACGGGAATTATTTTCAGAATATATAAAAAATATTGGGCGAAAGAAGTACCAGAGGGGGCCAACCACCGTCCACAAGGGTGGGGGCGTGCCCTACCCCCCTGGGTGCACCCCCTGCCTCGTGAGCCCCCTGGTGGCCTTATGATGCCCATCTTTGGCTATATGGAGTCTTTCGTCAAGGAAAAATAATAAGCAAGCTTTCGGGACAAAACTCCACCGCCACGAGGTGAAACCTTGGCAGAACCAATCTAGGGCTCCGGCGGAGCTGTTCTGCCGGGGAAACTTCCCTCCTGGAGGGGGAAATCATCATCATCGTCATCACCAAAGATCCTCTCATCAAGAGGGAGTCAATCTCCATCAACATCTTCACCAGCACCATCTCATCTCAAACCCTAGTTCATCTCTTGTATCCAATCTTTGTATCCAAACCTCAGATTGGTACCTATGGGTTGCTAGTAGTGTTGATTACTCCTTGTAGTTGATGCTAGTTGGTTTCCTTGGTGGAAGATCATATGTTCAGATCCATTATGCATATCAATACCCCTCTGATTATCAACATGAATATGATTTGTGAGTAGTTACGTTTGTTCCTGAGGACATGGGAAAAGTCTTGCTATAAGTAGTCATGTGAATTTGGTATTCGTTCGATATTTTGATGAGATGTATGTTGTCTTTCCTCTAGTGGTGTCATGTGAACGTCGAATACATGACACTTCACCATTGTTTGGGCCTATAGGAGGGCATTGGGAAGTAATAAGTAGATGATGGGTTGCTAGAGTGACAGAAGCTTAAACACTAGTTTATGCGTTGCTTCGTAAGGGGCTGATTTGGATCCATATGTTTCATGCTATGGTTAGGTTTACCTTAATACTTCTGTTGTAGTTGCGGATTCTTGCAATAGGGGTTAATCATAAGTGGGATGCTTGTCCAAGAAACGACAGTACCGAAGCACCGTTCCACCCACATATCAAATTATTAGAGTACCGAATGCGAATCATATGAACGTGATGAAAACTAGCTTGATGATAATTCCCATCTGTCCTCGGGAGCGCTTTCCTTTATATAAGAGTTTGTCTAGGCTTGTCCTTTGCTACAAAAAGGATTGGGCCATCTTGATGCACCTTATTTACATTTATTACTTGTTACCCGTTACCAATTACTTTATTAGAAAACTATCTGTTATCGATAATTTCAGTGCTTGCAGAAAATACCTTGCTGAAAACCGCTTTATCATTTCCTTCTGCTCCTCGTTGGGTTCGACACTCTTACTTATCGAAAAGGCTACTATAGGTCCCCTACACTTGTGGGTCATCAAGACCCTTTCCTAGTGCCATTTTCCGGGGAGTGAAGCACCTTTGGTAGGTGGAATTTGGTAAGGAAAAATTTATATAGTGTGCTGAAATTTATTGTCACTTGTTACTATGGAACAAAATCCTTTGAGGGGCTTGTTCGAGGTATCTTCACCCCGACCAATTGAGCAAAGAATTGCTCCTCAACCTACTAATTTTTTTAATTTGAAATCCCTTCAGGTATGATAGAGAAACTTCTAGCTAATCCTTTCACAGGTGATGGTACATTACATCCCGATTTGCACCTAATCTATGTGGATGAAGTTTGTGGATTATTTAAGCTTGTGGGTAGGCCCAAGGAAGTTATGAAGAAGAAGGTCTTCCATTTATCTTTGAAGGGAGAGGCATCGACATGGTTTAGGCTATGTGATGATATGGGATCATGGAACTACAACCGATTGAAATTGGAATTTCATCATAAGTTTTATCCTATGCATCTTATTCATCGTGATCGTAATTATATATATAATTTTTGGCCTCTCGAAGGAGAAAGCATCACTCATGCTTGGGGGAGGCTTAAGTCAATGTTATATTCATGCCCCAGTCATGAGCTCTCAAAAGAAATAATTATTCAAAAAATTTATGCTCGGCCTTCTCTTAGTAATCGCTCCATGCTCGATACTTCTTGTACTGGATCTTTTATGATGAAGACTATTGAATTCAAGTGGGATTTATTGGAAAGAATTAAATGCAACTCTGAAGATTGGGACCTCGATGAAGGTAAGGAGTCAGGTATAACACCTAACTTTGATTGTGTTAATCTTTTATGGATACCGATGCTTTTCATGAATTTAGCACTAAATATGGACTTGACTCTAAGATAGTAGCTTCTTTCTGTGAATCCTTTGCTACTCATGTTAATCTCCCTAAGGAGAAGTGGTTTAAATATAATCCTCCCATTGAAGTAAAAGTAGTTGAACTTATTGAAGTTGAAGAAAGGACTATCACTTATAATGTTCCTGTTGTTCCTACTTCTTATATTGAGAAACCATATTTCCCTATTAGAATAAAGGATCGTGCCAAAGCTTCAACTGTGGTTCGTAAAAGTAATATTAAGACACCCAAACCACCTGAGCAAATTAAAGTTGAACCTAGTGTTACTATGGTTAAAGATCTCTTGGCCGATAATATTGAAGGATATGTTATTTACTTCCGTGATGAAGCTGCTAGAATTGCTAGACCTGATACTAAAAATAAACATAGACCTGTTGTAGGCATGCCTGTTATTTCTGTTAAAATAGGAGATCATTACTATCATGGCTTATGTGATATGGGTGCTGGTGCAAATGCGATACCTCATTCCTTATACAAAGAAATTATGCATGATATTGCACCTACTGAGATAGAAGAGATTGATGTTACAATTAAGCTTGCCAATAGAGATACTATTTCACCAGTTGGGATTGTTAGAGATGTTGAAGTCTTGTGTGGGAAAGTTAAATACCCTGCTAATTTTCTTGTTCTTGGTTCCCCACAAGATAACTTTTGTCCCATTATATTTGGTAGACCCTTCTTGAATACTGTTAATGCTAAGATAGACTGCAATAAAGATATTGTTTCTATTGGTTTGGGGGATATTTCTCATGAGTTTAATTTTGCTAAATTTCGTAGACAACCCCATGATAAAGAATTGCCTAGTAAAGATGAAATTATTGGTCTTGCTTCTATTGTCGTGCCTCCTACCGATCCTTTAGAACAATATTTGCTAGACCATGAAAATGATATGTTTATGAATAAAGAAGGGAAATAGATGAAGTATTCTTTAAACAAAGACCTATTTTGAAGCACAACTTGCCTGTTGAAATCTTAGGGGATCCTCCTCCACCTAAGGGTGATCCCGTGTTTGAGCTTAAAACTTTACCTAATACTCTTAAATATGCTTATCTTGATGAGAAAGAGATATATCCTGTTATTATTAGTGCTAACCTTTCATAGCATGAAGAAAAGAAATTATTGAAAACTCTGAAGAAGCACTGTGCTACTATTGGATATACTCTTGATGATCTTAAGGGCATTAGTCCCACTCTATGCGAGCACAAAATAAAACTGGAGAAAGATGCTAAACCGGTTGTTGATCACCAATGACGGTTAAATCCTAAGATGAAAGAAGTGGTAAGAAAAGAAATACTAAAGCTTCTAGAGGCAGGTATAATTTATCCCGTTGCTGATAGTCAGTGGGTAAGTCCTGCCCATTGTGTCCCTAAGAAGGGAGGTATTACTATTGTTCCTAATGATAAAGATGAATTGATCCCACAAAGAATAGTTACAGGTTATAGGATGGTAATTGATTTCCGTAAACTAAATAAAGCTACTAAAAATGATCATTAGCATTAACTTCTATTGATGAAATGCTAGAAAGATTATCCAAACATACATATTTTTGCTTTCTAGATGGTTATTCTGGTTTCTCTCAAATACCTGTGTCAAAAGAGGATCAAGAAAAGACAACTTTTACTTGCCCTTTCAGTACATTTGCTTATAGATGTATGCATTTTGGTTTATTTAATGCACCTGCTACCTTTCAAAGATGTATGACTGCTATATTCTCTGACTTTTGTGAAAAGATTGTTGAGGTTTTCATGAATGATTTCTCCGTTTACGGAACTTCTTTTGATGATTGCTTAAGAAACCTTGATCGAGTTTTGCAGAGATGTGAGGAAACTAATCTTGTCTTGAATTGGGAGAAGTGCCACTTTATGGTTAATGAAGGTATTGTCTTGGGGCATAAAATTTCTGAAAGAGGTATTGAAGTTGATAAAGCTAAGGTTGATGCTATTGAAAAGATGCTGTGTCCTAAGGATATTAAAGGTACAAGAAGTTTCCTTGGTCATGCCGGTTTTTATAGGAGGTTCATTAAGGACTTTTGTAAAATTTCCAGGCCTCTGACTAACCTCTTACAAAAATATGTTCCTTTTGTCTTTGATGATGATTGTATAGAAGCATTTGGTATACTTAAGAAAACTTTGATTTCTGCACCTACTGTTCAGCCTCCTGATTGGAATTTACCATTTGAAATTATGTGTGAGGCTAGTGATTATGCTGTAGGGGCTGTTCTAGGACAAAGAGTTGATAAGAAATTAAATGTTATCCAATATTCTAGTAAAACTCTAGACAGTGCTCAAAGAAATTATGCTACTACTGAAAAAGAATTTTTAGCGGTTGTGTTTGCTTGTGATAAGTTCAGACCTAATATTGTTGATTCTAAAGTAACTGTTCACACTGATCATGCTACTATTAAATATCTTATGGAAAAGAAAGATGCTAAACCTAGACTTATTCGATGGGTTCTCTTGCTACAAGAATTTGATTTGCATATTATTGATAGAAAGGGAGCTGAGAACCCCATTGCAGACAACTTGTGTATGTTAGAGAATGTTGTTGATGACCCACTACCTATTGATGATAGCTTACCTGATGAACAATTAGCTCTCATAAATTCTTCTCGTACTTCTCCATGGTATGCTAATTATGCTAATTATATTGTTGCTAAGTTTATACCACCTAGTTTCACATACCAGCAAAATAAAAAGTTATTCTATGATTTAAGACATACTTCTGGAATGACCCGCATCATTATAAAGAAGGAGTAGATGGTGTTATTAGACGTTGTGTACTTGAGCATGAACAGGAACAGATCCTATGCAAGTGTCACTCCGGGGCTTACGGAGGACACCACGCTGGGGATAGAACTGCACATAAGGTATTGCAATCCGGTTTTTATTGGCCTACTCTGTTCAAGGATGCCCGTAAGTTTGTCCTGTCCTATGATGAATTTCGAAGAATTGGTAATATTAGTAGACGTCAAGAAATGCCTATGAATTATTCACTTGTTATTGAACCATTCCAAGTTTGGGGCTTTGATTATATGGGACCATTTGCTTCCTATAATGGGTATACTCATATTTTAGTTGTTGTTGATTACGTTACTAAGTGGGTAGAAGCTATTCCAACTAGTAGTGCTGATCATAACACCTCTATTAAGATGCTTAAAGAAGTTATTTTTTCGAGGTTTGGAGTCCCTAGATACTTAATGACTGATGGTGGTTCGCATTTTATTCATGGTGACTTCTGTAAAATGCTCACTAAGTATGATGTTAATCATAGAATTGCATCTCCCTATCACCCACAGTCTAGTGGTCAAGTAGAACAGAGCAATACAGAGCTTAAATTAATTTTGCAAAAGACTGTTAATAGATCTAGAAAGAATTGGTCCAAGAAACTGGATGATGCATTATGGGCCTATAGAACTGCATATAAGAATCCTATGGGTATGTCTCTGCATAAGATTTTTTATGGTAAAGCATGTCACTTACCTCTCGAACTAGAACATAAGGCATATTGGGACATTAAAGAGCTCAATTATGATTTCAAACTTGCCGGTGAGAAAGAGGCTTTTTGACATTAGCTCACTTGATGAATGGAGTACCCGGGCCTATGAGAATGCCAAACTATTTAAAGAAAAATTTAAAAGATGGCATGATAAAAGGATACAAAAAGGTGAGTTTAATGTAGGTGATTATGTATTGCTATACAACTCTCATTTAAGATTTTTTGCAGGAAAACTCCTCTCTAAATGGGAAGGTCCTTACATCATCGAGGAGGTCTATTGTTCCGGTGCCATAAAAATCAACAACTTCGAAGGCAAAAATCTGAGGGTGGTGAATGGTCAAAGAATCAAACATTATATCTCAGGTAATCCCATAAATGTTGAAACTAATGTTATTGAAACCGTTACCCTGGAGGAATACATAAGGGACACTTTCCAAAACGTTTCAGACCCCGAATAGTTCTAATGGCAAATTTTCCCTGTTTTGGAATATTTAAGAAAATAGGTAAATAAGTAGTTCGGGAAGGACATGAGGCTTCCACGAGGGTGGAGGGCGCGCCCTACCCGCATGGGTGCGCCCCCTGCCACATGGGCACCTCGTATGCTCTCCGGACTCCGTTTTCTTGCACGATAATTATTTTGTTCGGTAAAAATTCATTATATAATCTCCCGAAGGTTTTGACCACCGTATCAGGCAAATATCTTCTGTCTTTGTTTCGAGCAGTTTTTCTGACAGATCTTGATCGCCATGGCGTCTTTAAGTGCCCCCAAGAACAAGTTCTTCGAGAAGGTCATCAACCCCTACCTCGCGGAGGTGCTGCAACACCCTCAAACCATAGAGATGCGTGAGGGGTTGCTGCACATCCGCGATGTTGAGGGACCAAGGAGGACCGGAAGCATGGAGACAAGGCTCGAGGCATTGGAGCAACAAGTTTTCAAGTGCCAGGAGATGGTGGAACATGGACTCGACTCCAATCATATAATGATCATGGAGTTCACCAACAACCACAAGCTAGATGACAAGAACATTGGGGACACCATCTTCAAGCTTCACGAGAAAATCGAGCACCTCCAAGCCGAGATCTATGACCTGCAAAACCAAAACTATGAGTATGAATATATATTCAAGAGGATGAGTTTTGTTGCAGATTTGAGGATCCTGGAGACTCGATCATCCTTCTAAGATGGTGAGCCTATGCCTTGGAAGATGGATGACAAGCCTACATCATCAACAAATCCATCATCACCACCTCCGAGGAAGGAAACATAAACACATGCGTATGGGCACTCCCTTTGGCAACAGCCAAGCTTGGGGAGTGCCCCGGTATCGTATCACCATCACTTTTATCTTTACCATTTTTCTTGGTTCGATCCTTTTGGTAATATCTTGATCGAGTATAATTAAAGTTTTAGTATGATCTAGTTTTGTGTTTTGCTTTATGATCCTTCTATGTAATCGAGTCCGTGAGCTATATAATAATAAAGATTAGTGTTGAGTCAAGGGCTTGGTTATTTTGCTATGATCTTGAGGGAATAAAATAAAAGAGAAGAAATAAAAACAAATAAAGAGATCATATGGATCTTATGGAGAGTAATGACTTCACATATAAAGAGTATGATGAATAAAAATTGTTGAGAGTTGACAAACATAGTTTTGGTCATCGTTGCAATTAATAGGAAGTAATAAAGAAAGAGAGGTTTTCACATATAAATATACTATCTTGGACGTCTTTTATGATTGTGAGCACTCATTAAAATATGACATGCTAAAGAGTTGATGTTGGACAAGGAAGACAACATAATGGGTTATGTTTTCTTGGATCTGAGATAAATTATATTGTCATGGATCATCCAACATGTTGAGCTTGCCTTTCCCTCTCTTGCTAGCCAATTTATTTGCACCAAGTAGAGATACTACTTGTGCTTCCAAATATCCTTAAACCCAGTTTTGCCATGACAGTCCACCATATCTACCTATGGATTGAGTAAGATCCTTCAAGTAAGTTGTCATCATTGCAAGCAATAAAAATTGCTCTCTAAACATGTATGATTTATTAGTGTGGACAAAATAAGCTTTATACGATCTTGTGATGTGGAAGAAATAAAAGCGACGGACTGCATAATAAAGGTCCGTATCACAAGTGGCAATATAAAGTGACGTTCTTTCGCATTAAGACTTCGTGCATCCAATCATAAAAGCACATGACAACCTCTGCTTCCCTCTGCGAAGGGCCTATCTTTTATTCTTGTCTTATACTTCATATAAGAGTCTCGGTGATCTTCCCCTTTCCCTTTTTACATTTTATCCTTTGGAAAGGACAATGCGTTGGAAATATCCAGGTATATATAGCTAATTGGATGTGAGTTTTCATGAACTATTATTGTTGACATTACCCTTGAGGTAAAAAGTTGGGAGGCAAAACTATAAGCCCCTATCTTTCTTATGTCCGACTAAAACTTCATAACCATAAATATCGCGTGAGTGTTAGCAATTGTGAAAGACTAAATGATGGTTGAGTATGTGGACTTGTTGAGAAGCTCTTATATTGACTCTTCCCTATGTTATGATAAATTACAATTGCTTCAATGACTGAGATTATAGTTTGTTAGTTTTCAATGAAGTTTCTAATTCATACTTGAGTATGTGCATGAATTGTTACTTTAGCATAAGAGATCATATGACAATATATATATGTTGCTGTTCTAAGAATGATCATGATGCCCTCTTGTCCGTATTTTATTTTGTCGACACCTCTATCTCTAAACATGTGGACATATTTTTCGATTTCGGCTTCGCTTGAGGACAAGTGAGGTCTAAGCTTGGGGGAGTTGATACGTCCATTTTGCATCATGCTTTTATATCGATATTTATTGCATTATGGGCTGTTATTACACATTATGTCACAATACTTATGCCTTTTCTCTCTTATTCTACAAGGTTTACATGAAGAGGGGGAATGCCGGCAGCTGGAATTCTGGGCTGGAAAAGGAGAAAATATTAGAGACCTTTTATGCACATCTCCAAAAATCCTGAAACTCCATGGGAATTAGTTTGAGAATATATAAAAAATATTGGGCGAAAGAAGTACCAGAGGGGGGCCATCCACCGTCCACGAGGGTGGGGGCGCGCCCTACCCCCTGGGTGCGCCCCCTACCTCGTGGGCCTCTGGTGGCCCTGTAATGCCCATCTTTTACTATATGGAGTCTTTCGTCGAGGAAAAATTAATGAGCGAGCTTTCAGGACGAAACTCCGCCGCCACGAGGAGAAACCTTGGCGGAACCAATATAGGGCTCCGGTGGAGCAATTCTGCCGGGGAAACTTCCCTCCGGGAGGGAGAAATCATCACCATCGTCATCACCAATGATCCTCTCATCGGGAGGGGGTCAATCTCCATCAACATCTTCACCAACACCATCTCATCTCAAACCCTAGTTCATCTCTTGTATCCAATCTTTGTATCCAAAGCTCATATTGGTACCTGTGGGTTGCTAGTAGTGTTGATTACTCCTTGTAGTTGATGCTAGTTGGTTTACTTGGTGGAAGATCATATGTTCCATTATGCATATTAATACCCCTCTGATTATGAACATGAATATGATTTGTGAGTAGTTACGTTTGTTCCCGAGGACATGGGAGAAGTCTTGCTATAAGTAGTCATGTGAATTTGGTATTCGTTCGATATTTTGATGAGATGTATGTTGTCTTTCCTCTAGTGGTGTCATGTGAAAGTCGACAACATGACACTTCACCATTGTTTGGGCCTAGAGGAGGGCATTGGGAAGTAATAAGTAGATGATAGGTTGCTAGAGTGACAGAAGCTTAAACCCTTGCTTATGCGTTGCTTCGTAAGGGGCTGATTTGGATCCATATGTTTCATGCTATGGTTAGGTTTACCTTAATACTTCTATTGTAGTTGCGGATGCTTGCAATAGGGGTTAATCATAAGTGGGATGCTTGTCTAGGGAAGGACAGTACCCAAGCACCGTTCCACCCACATATCAAATTACCAAAGTACCGAACGCGAATCATATGAACGTGATGGAAACTAGCTTGACGATAATTCCCATGTGTCCTCGGGAGCGCTTTCCTTTATATAAGAGTTTGTACAGGCTTGTCCTTTGCTACAAAAAGGATTGGGCCATCTTGCTGCAGCTTATTTAGTTTTATGACTTGTTACCCGTTACCAATTACCTTGTCACAAAACTATCTGTTACCGATAATTTCAGTGCTTGCAGAAAATACCTTGCTGAAAACCGCTTATCATTTCTTTCTGCTCCTCGTTGGGTTCGACACTCTTACTTATCGAAAAGTCTATGATACATACCCTACACTTGTGGGTCATCAGTATGCGAAACACACACTTCTCCGGATTTAGCTTCAAGTTGATCTTGCGCAGATTAGCAAATGTCTCCTCCAAATCCTGGATGAGGGTTGATATGTCCTTGGTTTTGACCACAATATCATCCATATAAGCCTCAATGTCTCTGTGCAACTGTGGTTCAAAACCAATCTGGACTGCTCTTGCAAAAGTGGACCTAACACTCTTTAACATGAAAGGCATGCGCACAAAGCAGCAGGTACTACATGGGGTGATGAATGAGGTCTTATCTCCGTCTTCCTTGGACATGAAGATCTGATGATACCCAGAGTATGCATACAGAAAGGAGAGAAAATCATAACCTGAAGTGGAGTCCACAATCTGGTCCATGTGCGACAAGGGAAATGGGTCCTTCAGGCAAGCTTTGTTTAGATCTATGAAATCTTTGCAAAGCCTCCATTTTCTGTTAGCCTTGCATATGACCATTGGGTTTGCTAACCATGCGGATGCAGTACTCCTATGACCAGACCAACTGCCTCAATCTTCTTAATCTCTTCGGCAATGAACTACTGCCTCTCCAAAGCCTACTTTTGAACCTTTTGTTTGACGTGTCAGGCATGTGGGTAGACAACAAGGTGGCGCTGAATTACCTCCCTGGGTGCACCGGGGATATCAGATGGTTGCCAGGAAAACACATCGACATTCGCCCGCAGGAAGGCAACGAGCGTGCTTTCCTATTTGTCATCAAGGGTGGCACTGATAGTGAAGGTACCATCAATGCCAACCAGCCCTGCCGGGACCTTTTTCACATGTGGTGCAGCGACCTTGGATTTCTTGCTGTTGGAACTCTCCAACAATTCCTCTACAGGTGCAATGCACTCCAAATAGGTACGCTTCCCGGAGTCCTTGCTGGTGTCCCCTCTATCCTTCTCCTTTCCTTTGTTTTCCTTGGCGGGAATTGCTGCTGCCGTGGCCTCTGCTGCGACTGCATCTCGGTACATCTTATCCACGCAAATTATTGCGTCTTTCTCATCTGACGGAATGGAATGATTCCTACCGGCCCTGGAATCTTCAAAGTGTTGTAGGCATAGTGGGATGCTTCCATGAATTTTGCCAGAGTTGGGCGTCCAAGGATCCCATTGTACGGCAAGGGGAGGTCAACCACATCAAACACAACTTCCTCAATTCGGTAGTTCAATTCTCCCCAAAATGTTACTAGAAACGTGATCTTTCCCTTAGGATGGCTCCTGCCAAGATTGACTCCTTGAAATGTGCCCGTGACCTTTAGTTCTTCCACTGCTATCTGAAGCTTGCTGATAACCCTTGGGGAAATTAGGTTCAACCCGGCCCCGCCGTCAACCAACATCTTTGTGACTTTGAGGTTGCAAATTGTTGGAGAGACCAACTATGGCAAACACCCTAGCGCGTTGGTGCGGTCAGGATGGTCCTCCTCGTCAAAGATGATGGGCGTGTGTGACTATTTAAGCGGCTTCCGATACTCTACCGCTGACTCCATGGCTTTGACCTCACACACCCAATATTTAAGTTGGCGGTGAGAGGAGTGCAAAGATGCACCCCCGTCAATGCATAGTGCATCAGTGGCCTTCTGGAATTCCTGCTCATTGGTTTCCTCTTCATCCCCTCCATCACTCTCTTCATTGCAACCTTCTTTCTCTCGGCCTCTGGCGTGCTTTCCTTGGTTCCGAAAGGCCTTGCCGGGGTGATTTGCTTCACTGCCTCGGCCCTTCCCGCCAGTGCCATTCTGACCTTTTTCCTTATCATGCTTCACATATTCAGCCTTTCTGCTTCTTGACGAGCTACTCGATCTGATGACACTCTTGGAGATCATGGCCTTTGGTCTGATGAATCTTGCAATACGGCCCATCGCCTTTCCCAGCCTTCTCGGTAGTCGCAGCCTCTCTGCAGTCAGTGCACGCGGAAATGTCCTTGCTGGGGGCTTCGGCCTTAGCCTTCTTGCCGGTACTAGGTGTGCCCGCTCCTTCGACATTCATCGCGGCCTTATCCTTGCGCCTCTTGTTGCGCTTCTTATTTTTCTTCTTCTGACTGGTGGTCTCATCATCATCTTCCGAGTCGATGTTGACACAATCTTCCTCTCCAGGAAGTTTCCTCCCTACCTCCACCCGAGCACACTTGTCTACCATGGTGTAAAGCTCCTTCACAATCTTGGGCAACCGAACGTTCATCTTGGAACGTATCCTCGGTTACGCACGTTGGACTGGAAGGCAGCTATCACAGCTGCCGGGTGGATATCTGGGATATTTCTGTGGACTCTGCTGAATCTCTGCAAATACTTCCATAGAGTCTCTCCTTCTTTCTATTGGAGAAGTTGAAAGTCACTGGGCCATCCTGGTTCTTGATGGCCACCCGTGAAGGCGCCAATGAACTTATGGCACAGGTCTACCCATGACGAAATGGAGTTATCCAGCAGGTGCATCAGCCAAGACCTCACATTGGACTTGAGTGCCAAAGGGAAGTAGTTGGCGAATATCTTCTCATCTCTTCCCCTGACAGCTTGAACATCGATGGTGTAGATGCTCAAGAACTCTGCCGGGTTCAGCCTCCCAACATACTTCTCAGGTATCTCTGGCTTGAACGTGCGAGCGGTTGGCCAACGGACTAGCCGCGACTCATGAGTAAAGGCACGGCACTCAACCTCGAAAGGTAGGCACTCGCCATCCTCGAGCGCATGCTCATTGACGTTGGGGCCATCAAACCCATTGGTCTAACGGTGGTTGTCGCGGCGTCGCTCAATGATGACGCGCGCTCCTCCCCTCCGCCTATCCTTCGGGGCTTGTCGTTGGCCTGGACGCGCTCGAGGGTCGGAAGAGGCCATCGAGACATCATCTGGTTCTTGATTTCATGGCTCCCGCACCGATTGCCGTGGTGGGGACTACACAGTGGGGGTGGTCCCTTCCATACGACCAGCAACACGAGCTGTTCTGATTGCCTGGGGAGGCCGCGGAGGGCCAACTCACTGCGATCCCCCAGCCTCGGCAAAGACAATCGGACTCTAAATGGTGGCTCTCCACTCATCCATTTGATCGACTGCCGGCGGGAACCTCAATAGCAGTTGGGCTCGCGCCATGGCCTTCGTAGCGGTGCTTGGCATCTGCGATGATGATGTAGACCGCATCCTCGCCCGGCTTCTAATGGTTCCGGTGGCGAGTGCGACGCGCCCTTGCTATTGCGAACCAACGACTTGGATGGCATGGTGAAGCGGTGAAGGCGCTTGAGGGCCAGTGGCTCCATTGGGCACAATGGTTGGGTCAACTCGTTCTAGGGGATGTGCGTGCACTACAATAAAATACACTTCCGTGATGATACGTGTTTGTCATAGTAGGTCGCATTTTCTGTCATGCATGTACATCCATGAAGATTTTATGACAGAATCAAGATAGTCATACCTGTGCTGCGTAAAAGTGTTCCATGAGATTACCAAAATTATCATCACGGAAGTGTCCACTTCCATGACGATAAATCGCGCGTCACAGAAGTGCTTTCGTCAAGGGTGACCGACACGTGGCATCCACCATAACGGAATGTCGTTAAGCTATTGGGTCGGGTTTTGGATCCGATAACCCGTTAACAGCCCCGACCAATGGGGATTTTCCACGTGTAAAATCATCATTGGCTGGAGGAAACACGTGTCAGCTCATCGTTGGGACAGATGTCATCCACTCATTGGACAGAAGGCGCCTATGATACGTCGACACATGGCACGGCCCAATAGAGGCCCATTCCTGTGAAAAGGCCGGCCCATTTGACTTGGTCAAAAGGTGGTGGGCCGGCCCATGTAAAGCCTGTTAACGGCCTGTTCGCATATAGCCCGCTAACCCAAGGCCCGTTATGCCCTATCCGAATTAGGCCCAGTAGCATCATCTCGGCCACCCAACATGATTCCAGCCTGTTTTCACTTCTGGCCCATGTATGGCCCATGACGTCTTTCGGCCCATATGAGGCCCTATGTAACTCTTGGCCTATTAACGGCCCGTGGTGAAACAGGCCCGTAATGAACAATGTATCACTTTACACCCATTAACGGCCCGTGGTGAAACTGGCCCGTAACGAATAGTGTATCACTTTATACCCATTAATGGCCCGTTATTCCATTGGGCCATTTCCAACCCATGTTATCTTTCGGCCTTCTCAGAGCCCATTTATTCTTGGGCTCATTTCCAGCATTCGTTTACTTACGGCCCGTTACTGTCATTTTCTGCTTGTGGGCCAAATTCAGCTCGTGGTTACAGTCGCCCATTTGTGGTCCATTAATACGTTGGGCCGTTTTCATAGCGTCATCAAATACGGCCTATTAACGATGGCCCATTATGGTCGGCCCATGAATGGAGGATTCCAACTCTAGCCCATTTACGGCCATAATGCGGTCTGTTTGGCCCATGTTTGGCCAATCGATCATACGGCCCGTATAAGGCCCATTGATGATATGGCCCGCAGAAGGCCCATTGTTTCTACGGCCCGTAGAAGGCCCATTGTTTCTACGGCCCGTAGAAGGCCCACTGTTTCTATGGCCAGTAGGAGGCCCAGTGTCACTACAGTAAATATTAGCCCATGGTTATTGTGGCCTAGTTTTAAAAAATAGGTTATTGCAGCCACTAGCTAACCGTGGAAAAAGAACTGCAATGACTGCAAGCAAACAAATGAACAAGACAACAAGGAAATAAATAAGCAAGCAACTAACACTAGGCTATCACAGCAATTACACATATTACATCCACTGGGCATCAAAGTTCGCCACGAGTGAAAATATAGGGAACAAAGCAGCATATCATATACACTGGTTGTCAAAGTTGGCGACCAACGCAAATAAACGCCGCAGCAAATCAAATCCAGAACTGAAACCACTTCAGAAGATCTCAAGAAACAATATCCTGGGTACCCATAATGCTAGCAAGATGCTTAACAATCTTATTAACTTTCTCTTGTTTGGCGCTTAAATCCTCCAGCGCTTGATGTTGCACCAGAAAATATGCATCTGAATTCTGCAGGGACTTCCTCAGTCCTTCAGCTTCCTGTCGCAGCACATCTGATCGATGTCTTTCAACTTGAAGTTGAGACTCAAGAAGACGAACTGGTTCAGGCAGCGAGTTCGAAGAGCTTGTGCCAGCAGTAGTGGCTAGTAACTCGAACACTACATCAAGACAGGACTTTTGGGTTCCCTCACTGTCGTCAAGATAGTTTTTATCAGCTTTCTTGGAGACCAACAGGGATGTCTCACTATCTTGAACCTTATCTGCATTACTTCCTTTACCATTGGATAACGCAGTACTGTTCTCCAATATTTTGTCCACATTCTAAAAGAGAAACAAGCAGACACATCACATGTTTACCATGTTGTATATGAAACTCATTTTGGTAAATGAGTTCAGTAGTAAAGTGGACAGGATAACAGCATGAAACAAACATATATCTATGTACCATGGTCACTTTATGGTCTATATCATTCTAGTTTTTGTTGCCAAATCAAGATAGAGACATAGTTCAAATAATATTTGTTCAAGACAAAGAAGAATAGACAGAATATAAGTGTGGGTAACTATAGAGCAATAACAACACTTGTAATGTGCATGACATGAGAACATAACTATTTATTCAATTGAAACTGAAATCAACATAGAGCAGGTTACAACAGCAAACCAGTTAAACAAACAGGTTTAAAACATACCTGTTGCGCCATTGGAGTTTCAATTCCATCCTTTAAATTTGAAAATAGTTGGTATGAGTAAATACAGTATACAGTAATGCAAGAGCAAAGGAGTATGAACCATAGCTATAGAACCTGGCCTAAGAACAAATCTTCTTCTCCTTTAAGCGTTGAGTTGGGATTCAGAGTGGTGGTCCTCATGCTTTGGGCACTGCAGTTCCCTTACTAACTACTCGTGTTTGGGTGCTCTATGGTGGAGACAGTGATGTGTCAACTGGAACTGGGTTACTATCTGCCAGGGTTGGGGTTAGAAGGGGTGTAGCTGGTTCTCTGTCCAACTGGGTAGGGGTACAATCTGCGAGAGTCTGGGTTATGTGTGGTGGATCTGGTCCTTGGGCAAGTACAACCGTGGTTCTATCTTCATCAACTGGTAGCACTATCTTTTCTGAAGACCATGTTGTTACTCCCTTAGATACGGCCATCACGCTCTCCAATTCAAATGGCTGATAAACAAGAAAAGTAATTGAAAGTACAAACATTGTATGATAGACAGGTGCAATGGATAGTGGGGAATAAAAGAGGGCATGAAATAATTCATATTTATGTTGTCTAACCAAATAGGATAGCATGACACAATTTCACATATATGATGGCTAACTAAACAGGATAGCATGACACAATTTCACATTATGATGGCTAACTAAAAAAGACGGAAAGACATAGTTCAAAATATGAGACTATGTAAATAGGATGACATGACATAACTATATAATGTGTTTATTAAATAGGTTGGCATGCCATAATTCACATACATTCACGGATAGAATGCCATAATTCAAAATATGATGACTGTAAACACTAAACAGGATGAGATGATATAACTATATGATGTCTTTATTAAGTCGGTTGCCATGCGATAATTCAGATAGATGATGTGTATGTACTATGTAAACATGATGGCATGATATAATTCAAATATATGATTTATATAGTAAGCAAGTAAGTAGATGGCAATCCATATATGATGTAAAAACTAATCAATGCAAGACAACATGCATGACATGGGTAATATAACCCTACCAAGTTTGAGCATAGACCTCAGGGGGGAATAGGACTGGTCATCAGTCTCTGAATCCTCCTCTGAGGAGCTCTCTGTAACCAGCAAGATGTCTGCTTCAGCAGGTAGCATTGTCTGCTCTAAATACCTTGTTTTCACTCCAGATACTTCCATCACCACTTCAAATGGCTGATGCACAGGAAGAGTAGTTGAATATACAAACGTTGTCAACAAATGGAACACGTAATACAAAAAAATGATAGCATGATATAATTCACAGACATGATGATTGGCTAAACAGAATGGCATTGCATAATTCACATATATAATGCCTTTGCAACAAGATAGCATTGTATAATTCACATATATAATGTCTTGCAACAAGATGGCAATGCATAATTCACATATGTGGTAATTAGACACTAAACAGGTGGCATTCACACAAAGCATGTCTAAACTAATCAAATGACATAGCAATGCGAGACACCATACGCACGATATGAGCAACATAACCCTGCCAAGTTAGAGCATACACCTCGGGGGGGAATAGGACTGGTCATCTATCTCTGAATCCTCCTCTGAGGAGCTATCCGTAACCAGCGAGATATGCGCTTCGTCAGATAGCATAGTCTGCTCTGAAGACCTTGTTTTCACTTTAGAATTTGCCATCACCGTGTCAAATGGCCGATGCACACGAAGAGCAGTTGAATGTACTAACATTGTTGACAAATGTAATATGTAACGAAAAAAAGGATGGCCTGATACAATTTACATATAATATGACTGGCTAAGAAGGATGGCATCGCAAAATTCACATATATGATGCCTGGCTAAAAAAGATGGTGTTGCATAATTCACATAAACGATGAATAAACTAAATAGATGGCATTCGCACAAAGGATGACTAAACTAAGTAGATGACATATTTGATGTATAAAGTAAGCAATGCAAGACACCATATGCATGATATAACCAACATCAGCATGCCAAGTTAGAGCCAAGACCTCAGGGGGTAAATAGGAGTTGCCTTCTCCTTCTGAATCCCCCTCAGAATAGATATCTTCCTCTTGATTACAATCTGAAATGCGTGGAGGAGGGCTGCCTTTGCGCCTACCATGGAGCGACGTCTGCATGAAATTTTATTGCCACGCAAGGCTCGTCCCTTTTGCTCTACATGTTCAGTTCCATTATTTACAATAACTGTCATGCATAGGAATAAAACATAGTGAGATTATGTAAGGAGTGCATGCAGAAATCTAGATTGATGGTAGCAACCTGTGGATAGACCCAAAACCAATAATAGCAGGCAGATAATGGCTTCAGTTAAAAAATACAAATAATGGCTTCTTTACTGTTTGTTTCCCACCCAACATGAAACTCATAGTATACACCGGAGATTAACCAGATAGCGGCCCCAATATGTACCCCACAACCATTTAAAAACTCAAGTTTGACCATTAGTTTGGAGCTGACTTAGAGTCTAATCAGTGAACAGGACGATAAAGTAGCATGTAATATTAAGCGATGCATAACATAAGCAGACACGAAAGAGTGCGACCTCTCTTGCGGACCCGTGTAGTCCTCGAGGTCATCTGCTCGGTTGATGATGGTAATGTAGTTTTCATAGCTTCCAGCGGCGGGGAAGAAGATCTGAGGCGGCGAAAGACAGTCTGGAGGCCGGATCCCTGCAATGCTAGACCCTTCTGTCATTGGAGCAGCTGAGCTGGGGTGGACGACGGCGCAGCAGGAGCGGGACAAACCACGCAAGGTTTTCTTTGACAACTATCTGTAAGAGAAGTAATTCTGTAAGGGCTCGTTTGAATTGGAGGATTCCAACAATGCAGGGATAGGAAATAGATAGGAATAGGATAGGAATGCACGTGCAAAACAGAGAATTTAAAAACAAAGGATTTCTGCCAATCTGGGTGTTTGATTCACAACAATTGGAAGATCACAGGGTGCAAAGAAGCATGGTGAGATTAAGTCAAACCACAAGAAAAATACATAACCAGAAAGTGCTAGATGTAAAATACATCAGCCGCTCATCTCTGAACTTAACTGTTGAAACTGAACTTAACTGTTGAAACTGAACTTAACTGTCGAAACTGAACTTAACTGTCGAAACTGAATTTTGCTGTCAAAACTGAATTTTGCTGTCGAAAACGAACGCACTAGCAAGGTGAGGCTACATGTCGGTCGACTAACTTTTTCATCTCTAGTCAGTCGATTTTGCAGCCGTTGGATACGAAATCAAGGGCTTGTGGTTCATCTTCAACCTCCACCCCCCTGAGCCGCCAGCCACCACCGGCCAAACAGCAGTCCCCCGCCGCCGCCGGTTCGCCGCCCCACCCGCCCCGAAAACACTCCCCACCGCCGGTCCGCCGCCGCCTCGGCCATCCCTCTAGCCCCCCCCCCCCCCCCCGTGCCGAGCTTTTTCTCCGGCGATCCCCACGCCACAGCCCCGCCACCGCCGGCGACCACCGCCCCCATCCGGAACCCTAAGATAGATAGTGGGGTACCTCTCCGGTGAGCCCCCCTCCCCACTGCGGCTGGTTCTTCCTTCACCCTGGCGAGCCCCCCTCCCCCACCCCTTGAAAATCGACTGACCCAAAAGTCGATTCAGTCAACAGAAGTGTAGCTAAATCGGAGCAGCATCGCAAGCAAGAGCAAGAGCGAGAGCAGCAGCGCGAGCAAGAGCAATAGTAAGAGCAGACCAAGCAGGGGACCGAGAGCAAGAGCAGAGCAGCAGCGCGAGCGAGAGCTAAAGCAGCAGCAGCTCCTTCTGATGTGGAAGTCGCCGCCGAGGGAGCGACGCCGTGGAGGAAGTGGCCGGCGACGCCGCCGTGGATGGAGCTGTGCCGTGTCGGCTCGAGACTGAGCGCCGCAGCACCATGAGATCGAATCAAGAAGAAAAAGTGGCGATTAGTGTACAACCTCTTTGGTGGCGCCGATTAGGCCACAGCTTCATCCGAGGAAACGGTGATGATGATGTTCTTCCGGTGCTGCAGGTGAAGACGGCTATGTGGGAATGGAGGTGGCAGAAAGACGAGGGGGGCGTCGGGCAGCTCCTTGGAGGTGGAGGACGGGGTGGCTGAACCGGCGGGATGATGAGATCGATGACGGATCCTCATCCGGTACGGTGGATGAGGGACGTCGAGGTGTTGCTGTGGACAACGTCGTCGGGGAAGAGGCTCCGGCTGGGTGGCGGACGGAGCAGGGTGTGGGGTTTCGTCGCGGGTTTTCGCAGCCTCGGTGTACGAATGGGTGGGGGATGTGATGGCAGTGGGGAACGATGGCTTAGATACGCGCTTGTCCGAAATGTGGGGTAAGTTACGAAAGTACCCCCACCGATTTGAGGCGGTTCTTTCGGTTTAGGGGTACCACAGGCATTTCGCATGTCAGGATTTCACAGGAGGTGGGAGTTTTCGCGTGCGTTGTAATTTCGGAATAGCAAGGCACGTGTTGAGATGGAGGGAGTTGTTGGAGCACAACGAGACAAAGATATATCTTAAATATTTCGGGCTAACAAGGCGCGGGTTGAAATTTCCGGACAAGCCTAACGTATACTGTACCAAATCAATGCGCAGTACACATGTCATTCAAAACTTTGAATTCATGTTATGTTCAATTAAAATATTTCACTATGTGTATAATGCATGCAACCTACTACTCAAATGAACGTTTTAGTGCATTCCAAACGTATATACTACCGCTTCAATATGAACTAAATTTGAATTCGTTTCTCTATTTGAATAAGATCTACAGTAATGATTGTTGTGAAGTCAAAGCATTTGAATTCCTTTCTTTGTTTTAATAAGATCTACAATCATCCTTATTGTCAAGTTAAACCATCGTTTGTGTATTATCTTCACAGCACACCACATGATTAGTCTCGATTTACATATGAACTATGTGTACTATATGAACTCGAACTAGATTTTTTGAATCCACTTTATTTTGATTTCAAGTCACATTACATTTCTAGCTCAAGCTAGATCTTCATAATCTAAACCATGTCTCATATATATAATGTGTTTATCACATAAAGTATGGTGCCCCGCCCCCTACGCCTACAAGTATTTAGATGTGAGTTGCAAACACCACACATTACCACAAATTCAAATAAAATGTGAGAATGTTCGATATATAGTATTGTTTAGATTGTTCGATATTTAGTTGTAAGCTGCAAACGCCACACATTATCACAAATTCAAATAAAATGTGAGATTGTTTGATGTATAGTATGGTTTAGATTGTTCGGCATTTAGCTGTGAGCTGCAAACGCCATGCATTATCACATTATGGTATAATATGTGCACAACACGTGTATCACCGCTATATTCATGCATGCAATGTTTAAAACACTATGATCTCCTATTCAAATATATGAATCTGCTTTCATATCAAATTATGATCTTTGTTAGTCTCTTACACCCACACAATCCTCTAACCTTTGTAGCTACCACTAACTTTCTCTCGTGCATGCACACGCCCTCCTCACCCTCCCCCTCCCTCGGCATTCTATACACTGGGCACATTCATTTTTCTTCTTTAGGTCATTCTCCCAGAGTCTCCACAACTCCTTTCCGACACACACCAATCGATAAACCTCTCCAGCGATGCTTGCCTACAACATACACACACACCTTCATTCTCCTCCTTTATGTGTCCTTGCCTCGTGTCTCTCATACGGTTAGACACACGTGCAAACTCTCGCCCCTCTTTTCATCGATCTCACAACCGCACACTCCTCCCCGTATCTAGCTAGTAGTTGGGCCTCTCGCACCACCTCCTAGCTCCATTCTCTCTGTCTATCTGTCTCGCTGGGCCTTATTTGCCTCTAACAAATGTACGTACACCGATCGATCTCTCGGTATACATATAGCTAGCTAGGTCCATATAACTTGTTTTTACCCACACGTCAATCGATCTACCTCATTAGTTGTGTCTCTCCCTTCCTCCGACAAACAACAATTGATATACCGATCTAGTTAGGTTTGCTTACCAAACACATGGTTCCCCTTCATCATCCATGGATGCGTCCCGACAGATCTATCACGCACAGGCACACACAGAAACACATCCCCACTCTTATTGATAACATTGCAGTTCCACCCTCAATTTGTCTAGTAGGCCTCTCCCACCATCTTCGTGAAGCAACTCCATCACCCATCCAGCACTCTACCCCTCTCCCACCCTCTCTCTCTCCTCTCTCTCTCCGTCCCATCGTATTTCCCATCCTTCAGTTATGTATGGATATCGACCGATCTCCCTCAAGACATAGCTGGGTCTCTAATACTTCTCCAACATATCTACAATTTTCGATTGCTCCATGCTATATTATCTACTGTTTTGAATGTTTATGGGCTTTATTATACACTTTTATATCATTTTTGGGACTAACCTATTAACCTAGAGCCCAGTGCCAGTTTCTGTTTTTACCTTGTTTTAGGGTTTCGAAGAAAAGGAAAATCAAACGGAGACCAATTGACCTGAAACTTCACGGAACTCATTTTTGGAAGGAAAGAAGCCCAGAAGACTTGGAGTGCATGTCGGGGGATCTGCAAGGAGGTCACGAGGCAGGGGGGCGCGCCCTCCACCCTCGTGAGCCCCTCGTGGCCCCCCTGACGTACTTCTTCCGCCTATATATCTCCATATACCCTAAAAACATCCGTGAGCACAATAGATCGGGAGTTCCGCCACCAGAAGCCTCCGTAGACACCGAAAGCCAATATAGACCCGTTCTGGCACCCTGCCGGAGGGGGCAATCTTTCTCCGGTGGCCATCTTCATCATCCCGATGCTCTCCATGACGAGGAGGGAGTAGTTCTCCCTCGGGGCTAAGGGTATGTACCAGTAGCTATGTGTTTGATCTATCTCTCTCTCTCTCGTGTTCTTGAGATGATACGATCTTGATGTATCGCGAGGTTTGCTATTATAGTTGGATCCTATGATGTTTCTTCCCCCCTCTACTCTTTTGTAATGGATTGAGTTTCCCCTTTGAAGTAATCATATTGGATTGAGTATTTAAATATTTGAGAACACTTGATGTATGTCTTGCCGTGCGTATCTGTGGTGACAATGGGATACCACGTGATTCACTTAATGTATGTTTTGGTGATCAACTTGCGGGTTCCGCCCATGAACCTATGCATAGGGGTTGGCACACGTTTTCGTCGTGATTCTCCGGTAGAACTTTGGGGCACTCTTTGAGGGTCTTTGTGTTGGTTGAATAGATGAATCTGAGATTGTGTGATGCATATCGTATAATCATACCCATAGATACTTGAGGTGACATTGGAGTATCTAGGTGACATTAGGGTTTTGGTTGATTTGTGTCTTAAGGTGTTATTCTAGTACGAACTCTAGGGATGTTTGTGACACTTATAGGAATAGCCCAACGGATTGATTGGAAAGAATAACTTTGAGGTGGTTTCATACCCTACCATAATCTCTTCCTTCATTCTCTGCTATTAGTGACTTTGGAGTGAATCTCTGTTGCATGTTGAGGGATAGTTATGTGATCCAATTATGTTAGTATTGTTGAGGGAACTTGCACTAGCGAAAGTATGAACCCTAGGCCTTATTTCCACGCAATGCAATACCGTTTACGCTCACTTATCATCAGTTACCTTGCTGTTTTTATAATTTCAGATTACAAATACCCTTATCTACCATCCACATTGCACTTGTATCACCATGTCTTCGCCGAACTAGTGCACCTATACAATTTACCATTGTATCGGGTGTGTTGGGGACACAAGAGACTCTTTGTTATTTGGTTGCAGGGTTGCTCGAGAGAGACCATCTTCGTCCTACGCCTCCTACGGATTTATAAATCTTAGGTCATCCACTTGAGGGAAATTTGCTACTGTCCTACAAACCTCTGCACTTGGTGGCCCAACAACGTCTATAAGAAGGTTGTGTAGTAGACATCAAGCTCTTTTCTGGCTTCGTTGCCGGGGAGGTTAGCACTTGAAGGTATATCTTTAGATCTTGCAATCGATATTCTAGTTTCTTGTTTTATCACTAGTTTAGTTTATAAAAGAAAACTACAAAAAAAATGGAATTGAGTTTGCCTCATACGCTTCATCTTTTTAATATCTTTCGTGAGTATGATGGAAAGGATAATTGTGCTCAAGTGCTAGAAGAAGAAATCTATTAAATGTTTGGCACTAAATATTTGAATGATGAGCATGATTGCAATTTTGTTAGTATGAATTCCTTGAATATCCATGATGCTAATGATATGCAAAGCCACAAGCTTGGGGAAGCTATGTTTGATGAGCAAATTTATTATGATCAAAGCATGCCTCCTATCTATGATGATTATTGTGATGACACGTATGCTTTAAATAATAATAATAACAATAAAACTTGTCATCTTGATTTCAATTTTCAATCCCATGATAGTTACTCCGTTGAGTTTGCTCCCACTACTATTAATGAGAAGAATTTTGCTTGTGTGGAGAGTAGTAAATTTTATATGCTTGTGGTTCATGAAAAGAATGCTTTAGGTGCTGGTTATATTATGGAATTCATTCATGATGCTACTGAAAATTATTTCGAGGGAGGAACATATGCTTGTAGGAATTGTAATACTATCAAGTTTCCTCTCTATGTGCTTAAAATTTTGAAGTTATACTTGGTTTACCTTCCTATGCAAGTTGATTCTTGTTCCCACAAGTTGTTTGCTCACAAAATCCCTATGCATAGGAAGTATGTTAGACTTAAATATGCTAGTCATATTCTTCATGATGCTCTCTTTATGTTTCAATTCTTATCTTTTATGTGAGCATCATTGAAATCATCATGCCTAGCTAGGGGCGTTAAACGATAGCGCTTGTTGGGAGGCAACCCAACTTTATTTTTGTTCCTTACTTTTTTCTCCTGTTTAGTAATAAATAATTCATCTAGCCTCTGTTTAGATGTGGTTTTATGTTTTAATTAGTGTTTTTGCCAAGTAGAACCGTTGGGAAGACTTGGGGAAAGTCTTGTTGATCATGCTGTAAAAAACAGAAACTTTAGCACTCGCGAGAACTGCTGCCATTTTTATTTGGAAAGTGTTATTTAGTCAATTATTTTTGCGGATGAGTAATAGATAAATTCCTCAGGTCCAGCAATTTATTTGAGAATTTTATGAGTTCCAGAAGTATACGTTTGATCCAGATTACTACAGACTGTTCTGTTTTTGACAGTTTCTGTTTTCATGTGTTGTTTACTTATTTTGATGAATCTATGGCTAGTAAAATAGTTTATAAACCATAGATAAGTTGGAATACAGTAGGTTTAACACCAATATAAATAAAGAATGAGTTAATTACAGTACCTTGAAGTGGTGATTTATTTTCTTATACCAATGGAGCTTACGAGTTTTCCGTTAAGTTTTGTGTTGTGAAGTTTTCAAGTTTTGGGTAAGGATTCTATGGACTATGGAATAAGGAGTGGCAAGAGCCTAAGCTTGGGGATGCCCCGGAAGGCATCCCCTCTGTCGTCTTCGTTCATCGGTAACTTTACTTGGAGCTATATTTTTATTCACCACATGATATGTGTTTTACTTGGAGCATCAATTTATTTTGTTAGGATTTTCTTGCTGTTATTTATAACAATTTTTTGTATCTTTTATTTCAATAAAAGTGGCATTGATAGCCTTTACTATGCCTATGTTACAAGTATACATGTCGCTGTTTGAAAACAGAAAGTTTACCGCTGTTGCAATAATTCCCAAGAAAAGTGAGAATGTGATAAAATGTTGAAACATTTTTCATATTAAGATATGATAAATTTACTACAGTGGGAATTTTCTTTCATAATTTTTGGAGCTAGGGAAGTATGGATGTTGCAGCATTCTTTACAGACTGTCCTGTTTAGGCAGATTGCTGTTATGTTTGCATTGTTTGCATATGTTTGCTTCTTTAATGATTCTATTTGAGGATAGGACTATTAAATATGTAGAGGCATTTAGTATGCAATGTTAAATAATAATTTTAGTGATTTGCTACAGTAGAGTATGATAAGGTTTTTGCAATGGTTTATACTAACTTATCTCACGAGTCCTTGTTGAGTTTTGTGTGGATGAAGCTTTTGAGATTTAGGGAGACCGTGATATGAGAAGAATTAAGGAGACACAAAAGCTCAAGCTTGGGGATGCCCAAGGCACCCCAAGATAATATTTCAAGAAGTCTCAAGCATCTAAGCTTGGGGATGCCCCGGTTGGCATCCCACCTTTCTTCTTCAACAATTATCGGTTAGTTCCGATTGATCCTAAGTTTTTGCTTCTTCACATAATGTTTGCCATTCTTAGAATGTCATTTTATTTTTCTTTGCTTGCTGTTTGAATAGAATAACAAGGTCTTAAATTATTAAATGTTAGAGAGTCTTCACATAGTTTCATAATTATTCGACTACTCATTGATCTTCACTTACATCTTTCGGAGTAGTTTGTCATCTGCTCTAGTGCTTCACTTATATCTTTTAGAGCATGGTGGTAGTTTTATTTTGAAGAAATAGATGAACTCTCATGCTTCACTTATATTATTTTGAGAGTCTTAAATAGCATGGTAATTTGCTTAAATAATCATAACATGCTAGGCATCCAAGAATAGTAAAAACTTTCATATAGAGTATTGAATACTAAGAGAAGTTTGATGCTTGATGATTATTTTGAGATATGGAGATAATAATATCAGAGTCATGCTAGTTGAGTAGTTGTGAATTTTAGAAATACTTGTGTCGAAGTTTGTGATTCCCGTAGCATGCACGTATGGTGAACCGTTATGTGATGAAGTCGGGGCATGATTTATTTCTTGATTGTGCTCCTTATGAGTGGCGGTCGGGGACGAGCGATGGTCTTTTCCTACCAATCTATCCCCCTAGGAGCATGCGTGTAGTACTTTGTTTCGATAACTAATAGATTTTTGCAATAAGTATGTGAGTTCTTTATGACTAATGTTGAGTCCATGAATTATACGCACTCTCACCCTTCCACCATTGCTAGCCTCTCTAGTACCGCGCAACTTTCGCCGGTACCATAAACCCACCATATATCTTCCTCAAAACAACCACCATACCTACCTATCATGGCATTTCCATAGCCATTCCGAGATATACTGCCATGCAACTTTCCACCGTTCTGTTTATTATGACACACTCCATCATTGTCATATTGCTTTGCATGATCATGTAGTTGACATCATATTTGTGGCAAAGCCACCGTTCATAATTCTTTCATACATGTCACTCTTGAGTCATTGCACATCCCGGTACACCCAGGAGGCATTCATATAGAGTCATATCTTGTTCTAAGTATCGAGTTGTAATTCTTGAGTTGTAAGAAAATAAAAGTGTGATGATCATCATTATTAGAGCATTGTCCCAGTGAGGAAAGGATGATGGAGACTATGATTCCCCCACAAGTCGGGATGAGACTCCGGACGAAAAATAAATAAAAGAGGCCAAAGAAGCCCAAATAAAAAAAGAGGCCATAAAAAAAGAGAAGGCCCAAATAAAAAAATGAGAGAAAAAGAGAGAAGGGACAATGCTACTATCCTTTTACCACACTTGTGCTTCGAAGTAGCACCATGATCTTCATGATAGAGAGTCTCCTATGTTGTCACTTTCATATACTAGTGGGACTCTTTCATTATAGAAGTTGGCTTGTATATTCCAATGATGGGCTTCCTCAAAATACCCTAGGTCTTCGTGAGCAAGCGAGTTGGATGCACACCCACTAGTTTCTTTTGTTGAGCTTTCATATACTTATAGCTCTAGTGCATCCGTTGCATGGCAATCCCTACTCAGTCACATTGATATCTATTGATGGGCATCTCCATAGCCCGTTGATACGCCTAGTTGATGTGAGACTATCTTCTCCCTTTTTTTCTTCTCCAGAACCACCACTCTATTCCACATATAGTGCTATGTCCATGGCTCACGCTCATGTATTGCGTGAAGATTGAAAAGGTTTGAGAACATCAAAAGTATGAAATAATTTCTTGGCTTGTCATCGGGGTTGTGCATGATTTAAATATTTTGTGTGGTGAAGATGGAGCATAGCCAGACTATATGATTTTGTAGGGATAGCTTTCTTTGGCCATGTTATTTTGAGAAGACATAATTGCTTAGTTAGTATGCTTGAAGTATTATTTTTTTATGTCAATATGAACTTTTGTATTGAATGTTTCGGATCTGAATATTCATGCCACAATTAAGAAGAATTACATTGAAATTATGCCAAGTTGCACTCCGCATCAAAAATTGTGTTTTTATCATTTACCTACTCGAGGGCGAGAAGGAATTAAGCTTGGGGATGCTGATACGTCTCCAACGTATCTATAATTTTTGATTGCTCCATGCTATATTATCTACTGTTTTGAATGTTTATGGGCTTTATTATACACCTTTATATCATTTTTGGGACTAACCTATTAACCCAAAGCCCAGTGCCAGTTTTTGTTTTTACCCTGTTTTAGGGATTCGAAGAAAAGGAAAATCAAACGGAGTCCAATTGACCTGAAACTTCACGGAACTCATTTTTGGAAGGAAAGAAGCCTAGAAGACTTGGAGTGCACGTCGGGGGATCTGTGAGGAGGTCACGAGGCAGGGGGCGCGCCCACCCCCCTTGGGCGTGCCCTCCACCCTCGTGAGCCCCTCGTGGCCCCCCTAACGTACTTCTTCCGCCTATATATCTCCATATACCCTAAAACATCTGTGAGCACAATAGATCGGGAGTTCCGCCGCCAGAGGCCTCCATAGACACCGAAAGCCAATCTAGACCCGTTTCGGCACCCTGCCGGAGGGGGCAATCCTTCTCCGGTGGCCATATTCATCATCCCGGTGCTCTCCATGACGAGGAGGGAGTAGTTCTCCCTCGGGGCTGAGGGTATGTACCAGTAGCTATGTTTTCGATCTCTCTCTCTCTCTCGTGTTCTTGAGATGATACAATCTTGATGTATCACGAGCTTTGCTATTATAGTTGGATCCTATTATGTTTCTTCCCCCCTCTACTCTCTTGTAATGGATTGAGTTTCCCCTTTGAAGTAATCTTATCGGATTGAGTCTTTAAAGATTTGAGAACACTTGATGTATGTCTTGCCATGCGTATCTGTGGTGACAATGGGATACCACATGATTCACTTGATGTATGTTTTGGTGATCAACTTGCGGGTTCCGCCCATGAACCTATGCATAGGGGTTGGCACACGTTTTCGTCGTGATTCTCCGGTAGAACTTTGGGGCACTCTTTGAAGTCCTTTGTGTTGGTTGAATAGATGAATCTGAGATTGTGTGATGCATATCATATAATCATACCCACAGATACTTGAGGTGACATTGGAGTATCTAGGTGACATTAGGGTTTTGGTTGATTTGTGTCTTAAGGTGTTATTCTAGTACGAACTCTAGGGCTGTTTGTGACACTTATAGGAATAGCCCAACGGATCGATTGGAAAGAATAACTTTGAGGTGGTTTCGTACCCTACCATAATATCTTCGTTCGTTCTCCTCTATTAGTGACTTTGGAGTGACTCTTTGTTGCATGTTGAGGGATAGTTATGTGATCCAATTATGTTAGTATTGTTGAGGGAACTTGCACTAGCGAAAGTATCAACCCTAGGCCTTATTCACACGCATTGCAATACCATTTACGCTCACTTTTATCATTAGTTACCTTGCTGTTTTTATAATTTCAGATTACAAATACCTTTATCTACCATCCATATTGCACTTGTATCACCATCTCTTCGCCGAACTAGTGCACCTATACAATTTACCATTTGTATCGGGTGTGTTGGGGACACAAGAGACTCTTTGTTATTTGGTTGCAGGGTTGCTCGAGAGAGACCATCTTCATACTACGCCTCCTACGGATTGATAAACCTTAGGTCATCCACGTGAGGGAAATTTGCTACTGTCCTACAAACCTCTGCACTTGGTGGCCCAACAACGTCTACAAGAAGAAGGTTGTGTAGTAGACATCAGTCTCTCCTTCTCAACACATATACGAGTCGTTCTACCTCTATAGTTAGGGCTCTGCCTACCCCTCCCCCCACCCCCTCCCCCCACACACACCGATACATCGAGCGCTCTAGTCATGTCTCCCTGCCACACACAAACTTGACATGTTCCCTCTAACGTTCCGGTAGGCCAGTCGCCCTATATCTTTGACTTGAACACACACACACACAATTTCGATGGCTCTCTTCATCGATCTTGCACCCACCCACTTGATCCTCTCTTCGACTCTATCGATAGCTATGACCACTCCCTCTCTTCTCGTGGATTGCCCGACCCTCTATGTATGATATGGATAGGCCTCCATTTTCACACACATTGCATGCAAAATTTTGTTTGAGATGTCATTGACACATATTCCCACAAATAATTCACGAAATCAACCCCCCACCCCAACCCCACCCCAAAACAAAAAACACTCATGAACGCGGTTTGTATCTCTCACACACACCCATGTAGGTGGGGGACGTGCACGAAGAGAAGAGGTGCATGCACGGCGCACGTACTCCCGTCTCTTTCCCAACCACACCCATGCGGGTACACTGTGGAGCTCATTTCTGTACGAAAAAGGCAGCCCAGGTGGTAATTTGGCACGTGTACTGGTTGTCCACTTGGTGGAGGGAGGATCGTCTACCATGGGTGAACAAACAAATTGCGACTTGACATGTTATGTTAAAAAAAGAGGCAAACCATGTGGGGACTACCTTAGAGGCAAGGGTCTATACACTGGAGTACTTTTGATGTGTCCCATCAACTCATAGAACGAGGAGAAGCTTGCTTAGTACGCCATCTCCCCCGTTCCTAAATATAAGTCATTGGCCCTGTTTGGATACTCTAACTCAGTTAGAGTTTAGAGTTAGATTCTAACCCTGAACTAACTCTGAACTAACTCTATCCAAAAAGGTGTTTGGATGGCAGAGTTAGATGGAACGCGGATACAATGAGGCACCTTCACAGACGGTGCGAGAGGGAGGGATGGAGAGGACGAGAAGCTTCGAGGAAGTAGGGAGGGATCTGCTACGGCGAGAGCAACAGAAAAAAGTGTTTTTTAGTGGTCCCGAGAAGAACTAACCTCAATTAGCACCTCTTGGGTGGGTTATATTTTTTGAATGGGTTAGATGCATCTAACCCAAACTAATCCTCTTGTTTGGATATTTTTGGGTTAGTTGAGTCCAATCTAACCCAAGCTAACTCTAACCTATGGCTCCAAACAAGAGATTTCACCATGAACCACATGTGGATGTATATAGATGCATTTTCAGTGTAGATTCATTCATTTTGTTCCGTATGTAGTGGAATCTCTACAAAGACTTATCTACTAGTAATAGCTAGCCCCCACTACTAGGAATTCTCTATCCTCTCCATGAGCCACATCATCAAAATTGATGTAGCCATTAGATGAAGTAAATCAGTCCATAATAGCCGTCTTATATAGACGTTGAGAGGCTCTGCACTAAGCCACATGCAAGCATGCATAAATACCGTGGCACATGCATGTGAGTGGGTTTTAAATCACATCAACATGTCTGCATGCAAGCATGCACCGGTAGCATGCATGTAAGTGAGCTTTTAAGTCCCATTAACATGTCAAAAAGAAAAATATAATCCCATTATGGAGTAGGAGTTGGATGATCTTTTTTCCTTACGTGGGATGATCTAAATAATGATGGGAGTTTATTTAGTTTGGCTACCACATTTTTCATGTGGTTATAGAGTTTTTTTAGTTCTATGAAATCGATAATTTTGCTCAGAGAGATATACCGCTGTTCCACGGCAACGCGCGAGGACTCATCTAGTAATATTTAGGAACGGAGGGAGTACTATGTAAAGAGTTAGGTGTCGCACGGTGATAGTGTGAGGTGGGCCATGTAATCACTGAGCCTGCATGTTTTCACTGCTCTTGCATGCCTCCGCTATAAGAATGGAGAAAATTGTAATCTATTAGTAGTACCTCCTTTCGCCGAAAGCGTGGGACATCTAGCAGGCCTACCACCTCAGTAATAAAGACCAATGAGCCGTCAAATCACATAGACCCAGCAGTAACCATCACTCTTGCGCCAGTGAGAGGTCGCGTCTGCTCTGCCCGGGCATGAATGCGGCACCGATTTTTTGGAGCGGCGCTGACCGTTTCGGGCGGGAAGCGCGCGCGGGCGATGGAGGGGCTTTGGGTGGGCCAGGCTGGTCAGGAGCGGGCGTGGCAGCTGTCCGCATGTCCCTATCGGACACGCCCGGAAACGAGAGGATGCACTGACTCTCGCAGCTAAAATCGTACACTACACAACATCTCTCTGTAGGAGTAGGTCGATCTGTCGCTCTCTCTAACACACACATGCTGTTAAACACACACACACACACACACACGCACCTTGGTCCCGTTGCACCTTCTAACTTGAGGTCTCGGGTTCGATAACTACACTTGAGCATAATTTGTGCCAGGAGGATTCTTTGACTAGTCAAAATGTTTTCTAGGGTTTGCACGCTTCACACACTCTCTCTCTCTCCAGTATATATATACACACTGGAGCCTCAGCGCTTGTAGTTGCTCTCTTCACACTCTCTCGCCCTCTCCCTCCGTTCCGAATTACTTGTCGCAGGTATGGATGTATCTTAGATGTATTTTAGTTCTAGATACATCCATTTCTTCGACGAGTAATTTGGAACGGAGGGAGTAGTTTCTCTCTTCACACTCTCTCGCCCTCTCCAGATCTAAACAAGACTCCATTGGCCTCTCTCTCCCCTCACTACTGCTCAAAGAGCCGACAGGATCCGTCCGCCGGGAAGGGAAGGAGGCTTAACGCTGTCGCCGTCGGCGAGGGACTACCGGCGCAGCTGTTCACTTTCCACCCAGCGGAGGCGCGGGAGGGCCTTCGACCCCTTCTTCTTCGCCGCTGTCCCGTCGCCCACCGAACCACGCCCCAAGAACCTTAAGGTATAACTTACTTACTCCACATGCATTGCTCTAGCTGCATGTATACCATGAATCTAGGACGTGGTTCAAAGAGGAAAGGAGTGGGGGAAAGTAGTGGGAAAAGTTGTATATAGCATGAATCTAGGACGTGGTTCAAAGAGGAAATGAAGGGGGAAAGTTGTATAGCATGAATCTAGGACGTGGTTCAAAGAGGAAAGGAATGGGGGAAAGTAGTGGGGAAAGTTGTATCGCATAAATCTGGGACATGGTTCAAAGAGGAAAGGAAGGGGCGAAAGTACTAGTTCAAAAAGGAAAGGAAGGGACAAGGCTGTAGAGTTTGAGCAGGACTAGATTTGATGTGTTCACATAGGGAAAGGTGTCTAAAGATAAGAAAACTGGGACCAACACAAATATGCTCCTTGGTTGTTTGTTCTTTGTTGCAACAGACTGTGCATAACCACAGTACATGTAGCAACCAGACCTCAAACGGTCCAATCTCTGTGCTCAGGTGTCATCCCTGGATCAGTAATGCTGACACCACACAGTACTTGAAGGATTTATAACAGAGTAGCAATCACACACTTATTACATCGAGAGTCTCAAAAGAGAACTTATTACAACATGGTTTAAGGCCATCTAATAACGATAACAGCAGAAGGCTTGGAAGATAAGTGAGTCCATCAACTCCAACGGCATCACTGAGTATAGAACCACGACCTAAAAGCACCTTAATCGTCGTCTAAAAAGTCTACAAAATTAACGTTGGAGCCCGAAACGGGTCAGCACATGGAATATGCTGGCAAAGTAACACATAGAGAGTAATGGAATCAAATAGGCTATACTATATGCATATTTGGCTGGTGGAAAACTCTATCGTTACAGTTTTGCGTAAAGCCAATTTTTTCCTACTGCAAAGGAATAAATTTTAATTAACTATCATGGTAGTTGTTAAACATTGAGAATGGTTGACATCACTCTCAATCCGAATTAAGCATCATCATTAAACAAAACCCAACAAAATTAATTTTAGAGTAACATGATGAGATTCACATGATAATCCAGGTACTAGATACTCAAGATGTCCATAACCGGGGACACGGCTAACCATGATTAGTTATACACTCTGCAGAGGTTTGCGCACTTTTCCCCTCAAGACTCGATCTCCTCCGTTTGGATTCTCGCACTACATGTTGTTTGAGAAACAGATGACCGAGACATAGTCTTTCAGAAGCGCTAGCACCTTACGATCGGGTAGACCGTTACACCTAATTTCCCCTACATCTGCTAGTCTACCACCGTAAGAGTTCGCACAACTTAAGCAACTATGCTAGAGCCCATAATAGCTTGTGGTTGCACACGGAAGTTTCTAGCATGAATAATCTCATGATCCCTTTGAGCCTGGGTGGCGGTCCAAAAGAAAACAGGCAATCAGTGGAATACCCAGGTGCCTCAATCCACCCAGATGTGTATTCAAGTTGCCACCTTAGATAAACCATTAATTTAACAATCTCACATCTGTCATGGATTTCACTCACCCAATCCACGTCTACTAGCATAGCATAGCATAATAAGGAACATAGAAGTAACTCCCAAAGGTTTGATAATAACACGTAATAGGTACTACCTCAACTACTTCCCAAACCCACAATTTAATTAGATACTAATCATGCAATGTGTGAGGATTGATCTAATGCAATAAAACTGGGTAATTGGAAGTATGATCAAAGTGTTACTTGCCTTGCTGATGATCCGCAAAACCTAGCAATTCGAAGTAGCAAGCGGCGCACTCCGGGTACTTTATCGCAAACAAACAAGCATACAAGTAAGAGATCTAACCAGAAAACCCGAATAAGAGATCTAACCAGAAAGTTCAACTTAAGAACTCCGGTTGGCAAAAAGAAACAAAACGAATGAAGCAACAAAAGACAAACGGCAAAAGAAAGAAGCTTTGTTTACTATTCTAGATCTACGGCAATTTTCAGAGTGGCAAAAACTTGTTTGAGTTGGTTAAACGGAAAGAGGGTTTCGAGATGAAACTCCAGACGCTTGAATTGCCTAATTCCGATAAACGAGGGAAAAGTTAGACTAGAATGAAAAACGGATCATGAATCGCGATCAGAAAAATCGCGGATTTAATCCAAGAAAAGAAAAACGACGAACAGATTAACGAACGAGCGTTCGTTATCAGGACCTAAACGATGAATGCGTTCGTTAAAATGAACGAACGGGTGAACGCTCGCTAATTAAATAAACTGGAAAACCGATCTATTTAAGAAAAACGAAACTAAAAAAAACCAAACAAAACCGACAGAAAACCGATCGGTTTTCTAAAAAAACGGCTGCGAGATCTACCTCCGGCGGCGGCGGATCCGGCGGTCCGGCGAGGCGGCGGCGGCGGCGGTCTGACGGGGCGGCGAGGCGGTGAGGCGGCGCTAGGGTTAGGGTTTGGGGGCGGGGCGGCTTGGGCTGGCTCGGGCCTCGGGCGGCACTATTGAAAGGCCAGGCCAGGCGGAGTCCTGGCCGGTTACGGCCCAAGGTCAATTCGGACTTTTTTTTAAAATAATTACGCTCAGAAAAAAACAAAAGGAATACTAAACGGACTCCAAAAATCCCGAAATAAACTTTCCCCGGCTTCTAAAATCAAGCCGCACAGGATGAACATTTATTTGGGGCCTAAATGCAATTTTGAAAAACGTGCATTTTCCTAAATTCAAATAAAATAGCAAATAAAACCGAAATAAAATCTTATTTGATTTTTTTATAAAATCCTCAATATTTCTTTATTTTGGGAAAGTCATTTTATTCCCTCTCTCATATTTTTGTAATAGAAATAATTGAAGATAAAGTAAATAAAATCAAATGATCCTATTTTCAAAATTTGAGAAAAACTCAAATATGAAAATAATGAAATCCCCAACTCTCTCCGAGGGTCCTTGAGTTGCGTAGAATTTTCTAGGATCAACCAAAATGTAATAAAATATGATATGGAATGATGATCTAGTGTATAACATTCCAAATTGAAAATTTGGGATGTTACAAACCTACCCCCCTTAAGATGAATCTCGCCCTCGAGATTCGGGTTGGCTAGAAAATAGGTGAGGGTGGTCCTTCAGCAAATCTTCCTCTCGTTCCCAGGTGGCTTCATCCTCCGTGTGATGGCTCCACTGAACCTTGCAAAACATGATAACCTTGCTGCGGGTGACTCGACTGGCATACTCTAGAATCCTGACTGGTTTCTCCTCATAGGTGAAATCATTGTCCAACTGAATTGCTTCCGGCGGCACTGTATCTCTCAGCGGTATAGCAGCCATCTCTGCGTGGCACTTCTTCAACTGGGAAACGTGGAACACGTCGTGAACTCCTGACAATCCTTCGGGCAACTTCAACTTATAGGCTACTCCTCCCATATGCTCCAAAACTTTGTATGGGCCTTCAAAACGTGGCGCTAACTTTCCCTTAACTCCAAAGCGCTTAACTCCCCGAAGTGGAGATACTCGAAGATAAACTCGGTCTTCGACTTCGTAAACTGTCTCCTTGCATTTAGAATCTGCGTAGCTCTTTTGGCTAGACTGGGCTACCTTGAGCCTATCGTGTATCAATTTCACTTTCTGTTCAGACTCCTTAATCAGATCCGGTCCAAACAACTGGCGGTCTCCAACTTCATCCCCCGACAATGGGGTCCTGCACCTCCTTCCGTACAAGGCTTCGAAAGGGGCCATCTTCAAACTAGATTGATAACTGTTGTTGTTAGAGAACTCTGCATATGGCAAATTCTCGTCCCAACTAGATCCGTAATCTAGCGCACAAGCTATCAGCATATCCTCCAAAATCTGATTGACTCTCTCGGTCTGTCCATCTGTCTGCGGATCGAAAGCTGTACTAAACTCTAGTCTGGTACCCAAAGTTTCATGCAACTGATTCCTGATATGATTGAACCTCGTGGTGAGATCCGATCGTTTTTTTGCGGCCCGATCTTTCACGACACTCCACCTTCAACAGCACTAACCTCTCGCCCGCGCACGCGATGTACACGAAATAGAGGGTTTGAACATTGCGGCTCAGCACAAGAAAACCAATCTCGATGACGGTACTCACACGCAAAACAATTTCCTCGCAGAGAAATCGCAACACAGAGGTTTTCTAAAGCTTCCTCCAAAACTTAGGGATTTTTAGACAGCTTCCCCCAAAACTCGATAAGGAGATTTACCCTAAAAACACATTGTGTTTATTATCAAAATATAACCTCCCCTTTACAATGAACGCATCATGGCTTTATATATTAGCCAATCCATCTAACTTGAGCAACAAACTGAACTATTCATCAATAGATATCTCTCACGACTAAACATAAAAGGAAACTAATTCTGTTGTAGGTTCGTGTGTCTTCTCTGATTGCATGGCAGGTGGACCCTGTCCAATTTCCTTTAAGGAAAGAAGACTCCATGCGCTGCATCTTCTATATGTTCCTTCCTGATACGTCTCTTTGCCTAGCAAGAATAAATATAAAAATCTAAATTGCATTGATTTCCTTTTAAACCAGCGTACAACGCCTCTATATCTCCGATTAGAATATTCCCGTGTAAACTCATCGATACGTACAACCTTGTGGCCTGAGTATGCACGGCTCAAGGGCCAATGACATCCATGCAAGTAGTACTCACGTTGTAGTTTTCCATTAGCATATAACTCAGTATGTTTCTTATCTCCTGGGACCAAATCAAGAAATACGCCATAATTGCATGCGCTTAGAACAAAACAAGAAAGATTGTTCAATGATTTATCCACCGCGCCATCTTCACTGAACTGAAAATAATTAGGAGCGTAAATATTTCGCTGTATTGATCCCTCGACATCACTAGCATCACTGAAGTCCGTATCATCCTCTCCTCCTTGAAATGAAACCGTCATCGGTTTCAAAACAGTCTCTTCAACAATATTTATTTTTGCAGACTGAGCAGCGATCAAAAAAATTTCTGGAGTTTCAACGTTCTTCTTTACTTCTGATGCAGCTTGAAAAATATCCCGCTTCTTGCGATCGACCATATACTTTTCCGATGTGTATGAATCAAGTGGTACGTATTGTCCTCCATGTACAAAAGAAAATTCTCCAGCCGAATGATATGTCAATTGTCTTTTATCTGTCCATGGTCTGCCTAGTAGTAGAGAGCAAGCATGCATGTGCATAGGAAGCACATCACACATGACCAGATCATCATATCCAGATAAAGTAAATTTTACCTCAACACGATGCTTGATCATGACAAACTTGTCCTTCCACCAAAGCTCATATGGTTCTAGATGTTCAATTAATGGCAAGTGCAAAGCATCAACCACAGTCTGACTCACCAAATTCATACTAGAATAGCAATTGATCAACGTTGCACAACTCGTCGGCCCTACGCACACACGTGTAAAGCATTGGTACCACGACAAAGCACGCAATGGATCCTTCTCCACCGATATCATCATTTGCGAGCTACAATCTTTTCTCATGATAAAAAAAATCTTCAATAGTAACTCGAAGAAAAATATTGTGCCGTGAACAACCTTTGCTCTGAATACCACCTGATATGACTGAACCTTGTGGTGAGATTCGATCGTTTTTTTGCGGCCCGATCTTTCACGACACTCCACCTTCAATAGCACTAACCTCTCGCCCGCGCACACGATGTACACGAAATAGAGGGTTTGAACATTGCGGCTCAGCATGAGAAAACCAATCTCGATGACGGAACTCACGCGCAAAACAATTTCCTCGCAGAGAAATCGCAACACAGAGGTTTTCTCAAGCTTCCTCCAAAACTTAGGGATTTTTAGACAGCTTCCCCCAAAACTCGATAAGGAGATTTACCCTAAAAACACATCATGTTTATTATCAAAATATAACCTCCCCTTTACAATGAACGCATCATGGCTTTATATATTAGCCAATCCATCTAACTTGAGCAACAAACTGAACTATTCATCAATAGATATCTCTCACGGCTAAACATAAAAGGAAACTAATTCTGTTGTAGGTTCGTGTGTCTTCTCTGATTGCATGGCAGGTGGACCCCATCCAATTTCCTTTAAGGAAAGAAGACTCCATGCACTGCATCTTCTATATGTTCCTTCCTGATACGTCTCTTTGCTTGGCAAGAATAAATATAAAAATCTAAATTGCATTGATTTCCTTTTAAACCAGCGTACAATGCCTCTATATCTCCGATTAGAATATTCCCGTGTAAACTCATCCATACGTACAACCTTGTGGCCTAAGTATGCACGGCTCAAGGGCCAATGACATCCATGCAAGTAGTACTCATGTTGTAGTTTTCCATTAGCATATAACTCAGTACGTTTCTTATCTCCCAGGACCAAATCAAGAAATACGCCATAATTGCATGCGCTCAGAACAAAACAAGAAAGATTGTTCAATGATTTGTGCACTGCGCCATCTTCACTCAACTAAAAATAATTAGGAGCGTAAATATTTCGATGTATTGATCCCTCGACATCACTAGCATCACCGAAGTCTGTATCAATTCCAGAACTTTGAGGTAAATTGGGTTCCGCTATCTGATACAATGCTCCTTGGAACTCCATGCAGACATACGATTCTGGTCATGTATATCTTTGCCAACTTTGCACTGGTATAGGTAGTCTTCACTGGAATGAAAAGAGCTACCTTTGTCCAACGATCGACTACAACCCATATTGAGTCATAGCCTGAATGAATTCTGGGTAAACCCGTAATAAAATCCATGCCTAACTTATCCCACTTCCATTCGGGTATTGGCAATGGCTGTAGAAATCCTGCTGGCTTCTGATGCTCTGCCTTTACTCTCTGACATACATCACAAAATGCTACATACTCTGCAATATCCTTCTTCATTCTGGTCCACCAGAAAGTATCCTTCAAATCCAAATACATCTTGGTATTTCCTGGGTGAATCAAATATGCTGAATCATGGGCCTCTTGCAGAATTAACTTCCTGATCTCCGAATCATTAGGCACATAAAGGTCTTCAAACCATAAGGTATCGTGCTCATCTTCACGAAATCCCTTAGCTTTTCCTTTGCTCATTTTCTCCTTTATAGAGGCAATCTCCTTGTTAGTCTTCTGGGCGTCTCTGGTCTTATCCATCAAAGTAGACTGAATCTCCAATGCTGCTACATAGCCTCTTGGTACTATTTCCAAACATAGCTCACGAAGATTCTCGGCTAACTCCCTTGGCAAATCTCCCGTCATTAGTGTGTTGACATGGCTTTTACGACTCAACGTGTCAGCTACTACGTTAGCCTTTCCGGGGTGATAATGCAATCTCATATCATAATCCTTGATGAGCTCCAACCATCTCCTTTGCCTGAGATTCAACTCCTTCTACGTGAAAATATACTTCAAACTCTTGTGATCCGTGTACACCTCACAATGGTTTCCAATGGGAAAATGTCTCCAGGTTTTCAATGCATGCACTACGGCTGCTAACTCCAAATCATGCGTAGCATAATTTAACTCATGAGGCTTAAGTTGTCGTGAGGCATATGAAACAACTCTTCCTTCCTGCATAAGCACTGCTCCAAGTCCTCGACGTGAAGCGTCGCAATACACCTCATAATCCTTGCTCTGATCTGGCAAAATCAACACGGGTGATGTAACCAAACGTTTCTTTAACTCCTGGAAACTAGTCTCACATTCCTCAGTCCATATGAACTTGGTATCCTTTTTCAACAACTCTGTCATAGGCTTTGCAATCTTTGAGAAATTCTCAATGAATCTCTGGTAGTATCCTGCGAGTCCAAGAAAACTCCGGATCTCTCCAGCTGTTGTTGGGGCTTCCCAATTTGTCACGGTATCAACCTTAGTGGGATCTACTGATATACCTTCTCCAGATATAACGTGTCCGAGAAATCTAACTTCCTTCAACCAAAACTAACATTTGCTAAACTTGGCATATAACTGATGTTCTCTGAGCTTTCCAAGAACCAAACGCAAATGCTCCTTATGCTCCTCTTCATTCTTCGAGTAAACCAGGATATCATCAATGAACACTACGACAAACTTATCCAAAAACTCCATAAACACTTTGTTCATCATGTTCATAAAATATGCAGGTGCGTTAGTCAGTCAAAATGACATAACAGTATACTCGTACAGCCCATACCTGGTGGTAAAAGCCGTGTTAGGTATATCCTGTTCTTGAATCTTCAACTGGTGGTATCCTGATCGCAGATCAATCTTGGAAAATACCTTAGCTCCTTGCAATCGATCAAACAGATCATTGATCATCGGTAGTGGGTACTTGTTCTTGATGGTTACTTCGTTCAATCCTCGATAATCAACAACCATCGTTAACGATCCATCCTTCTTCTCCACTAGAAGTACTGGCAATCCCCAAGGTGAAGAACTTGGGAGAATATATCCTTTATCTAGTAACTCCTTAATCTGCGTCTTAATCTCCACCAAATCCTTTGTGGGCATCCTATATGGTCTCTTTGATATTGGCCCTGTGCCTGGCAAAAGCTCAATCAAAAACTCAATATCTCTATCCGGTGGCATGCCTGGCAATTCTTCTGGAAATACATCAGGGAAATCTTTCACCACTGGTACTTCCTCCTGCACAACTCCTGTTAAGCAATTTACTTGAGTCCTCTTCGGCACATGCCGGGATACATACTTGATCCTTCTCCCTTCTGGGGTGGTAAGCAAGATCGACTTACTGGCGCAATCGATGTTTCCTCCATACATCCACAGCCAATCCATACCCAGAATTACATCCAATCCTTGTGATTCCAAAATGATTAAATCCGATGGAAACACATGCCTACCTATACTCAATGGCACTTGAAAACATCCTTGGCTAGCCATATACTCTGCTCCTGGTGAGCTTACTAACATAGGTGTTCTAAGAACTTTGGTGGGCAGGTTATACTTATCCACGAATTCCCTTGATATGTATGACTGCGATGCACTAGTATCAAAAAGAACGAGTGCAGTAAATGACTTACCAAAAACTTACCGATTACTGCATCCGGCTGCTCTTCAACCTCCTCCACGTTAACGTTGTTCACCTGTCCACTGTTGAAAGGGTTCGGCTTCTTCCCAGAGCTTCCATTGCCATTTCCATTCTGGGATTCAGGACATTCATTAGCATAATGTCCGGTCTTCTGGCACTTGAAACAAGTGATTTGGCTCAGGTCTCTCTTGGCTGGGGTTGATGGGTTGGTGTGGTTCTGGCCGTTGCTTCCTCCATTCCCATTACCATTCTTGGTGCCATTGTGATTGTGCGAGCTACCTCCTCCATGGGTATGCTGAAAATGTCCTCCCGGTCTAGGGGTAAAACGTGGCTTCTGCTGAGCTCCTAAATTGTACTTCCCTTGTCCATACTTCCTCTTGTGATTCTCAATCTGCTGCTGCTTCCCTTCAATCATGAGAGCACGATCTACCAACTCCTGGTAGTTGTTGAAGGTTGCTACCATCAACTGCATGCTCAACTCATCATTCAGTCCTTCCAGAAACTTCTCCTGCTTAGCTGCATCCGTAGCAACGTCATCTGGGGCATAACGTGGTAACTTACTAAAGTCCTCCACATACTAGCCAACTGTCCGTCCTCCTTGGCGCAAGTTGCGAAACTCTCGCTTCTTCATGGCCATAGCTCCTGCTGAAACATGGGCAATACGAAAAGCCTGCTGAAACTGATCCCACGTGACAGTGTCGACAGGGAAAGTGGTTGTGAAATTCTCCCACCATGATGCTGCGGGTCCTTCAAGCTGATGTGCGGCAAACTTCACCTTTTCCACATCTGTGCATCCTGCCGTGGTCAACTCTCTAGCTGTCTTGCGGAGCCAATCATCTGCTACTATCGGCCCGGTGCTACTGGAAAGCACCGGTGGATTCAGCCTTAGAAAACGGGCTAAGTGATCAACAGGTGGTGGTGGTGGTGGTGGTGGGTTGTTGTTGTTGTTGTTCCCCTGATTCTGATTCTGGACTAGCAACTGCATCAATGTGTTCTTCTACTGGATCAACTGAGTGAGCTCCGGTGGGAAGGTAAATCTGGGGTCACGTCTCGGAGGCATCTAAGGGTTTAGAAAAGATGAGATTTAAGAATAGAGGGGTCTAAAGAGAAAACACTACTCATATGCACATGAGGCAAAAGCAAACAATTCACTTCATTCAATCAATCAAACAAGGGCATACAATCAATCTGACTATCGGAAAAGTGCTCGGACTACTATATTTACATGGTGGACTACTACTACTGTTGGGGTCGTCTACTAGAAATATTCTTCGGTTGCAGACTCCATGATATCTGCTCCAGCTTCATCAACATAGTCATCATCGCTATGATCTGGATCCGAGTCGGTGTCGTCGATGATGATGTAGTCTTCTGGGCGAATCTCCTTGGGTTCTTCGTTTTATTCTACTGGTGTAGGGCCTCCCATGAATATTCCAATCTTCTTGATCAGATCGTCATTCTTCCCAACTAATACTTCAATTTCCTCTTCATAATCTTCACGTGTAGCCTTGAGTTCTTCCTCTAGTTCCTTGATTCTTGTCCTCGCCTTCTTCAGATCTATCATGTCGGTGCACATCTGGTTTTCCTGACGTCGAATGTGCTTTTTTAACTCCTGGATAAAAGCTGTAACTGATCTATCCTTCCTGGTGCTGATCATCTCCCAGTGCTCATCTCGGCGCCCACAAATTGGGTAGATAGTATCCTTGAGATCATTGCGGTAAACTTCTCCAATGCGTCCCATGGCGATGTGAGCTGCCATGCTCTTTCCTAGATTCCAAGTTGGTGCATCAAAAGAAAACTCTATGGGCTCAGTGACTGGCATGAACGTCCTTCCTGGAACTTGAACTTGAATCATCCAGCACTCTTCTTCAAGTAGAGTGGCGTTGTAGGTTCCGGTGAAGCTTGGTACTCCTATGTTCAGGTATATAGTGACTTCCTTCAAGTGACGTCTAGAGGGTGTATCTTCATTCGGTTGCGTGAACTTGTTCCTTGCATCCGCCATCCTAAAAGAGTAGAAAAGATGAGAGGTCCGAAAGAGAAGAGAGTGAGTAGTGATCTAGGTCTTTTAGCTTAGTGGCCATGTCCTACAGTCAGCGTGTGCTCTGATACCATCTTGTAGCGACCAGACCTCAAACGGTCCAATCTCCGTGCTCAGGTGTCATCCCTGGATCAGTAATGCTGACACCACACAGTACTTGAAGGTTTTATAACAGAGTAGCAATCACACACTTATTACATCAAGAGTCTCAAAAGAGAACTTATTACAATATGGCTTAAGGCCATCTAATAACGATAACAGCGGAAGGCTTGGAAGATAAGTGAGTCCATCAACTCCAACGGCATCACTGAGTATAGAACCACGACCTAAAAGAACCTTAATCATTGCCTGAAAAGTCTACAACATTAACATTGCAGCCCGAAACGGGTCAACACATGGAATATGCTGGCAATGTAATACATAGAGAGTAATGGAATGAAATAGGCTATACTATATGCATATTTGGCTGGTGGAAAGCTCTATGGTTACAGTTTTGCGTAAAGCCAATTTTTCCCTACTGCAAAGGAATAAATTTTAATTAACTATCATGGTAGTTGTTAAACATTGAGAATGGTTGACAGCATTCTCAATCCCAATTAAGCATCATCACTGAACAAAACCAACAAAATTAATTTTAGAGTAACATGATGAGATTCACATGATAATCTAGGTACTAGATACTCAAGATGTCCATAACCGGGGACATGGCTAACCATGATTAGTTTATACGCACTGCAGAGGTTTGCGCACTTTTCCCCACAAGACTCGATCTCCTCCATTGGGATTCTCGCACTACATGTTGTTTGAGAAACGAATGACCGAGACATAGTCTTCCAGAAGCGCTAGCACCTTACGATCGGGTAGACCGTTACACCTACTTTCCCCTACATCTGCTAGTCTACCACTGTAAGAGTTCGCACAACTTAAGCAACTATGCTAGAGCCCATAATAGCTTGTGGCTGCACACGGAAGTTTCTAGCATGAATAATCTCATGATCCCTTTGAGCCTGGGTGGCGGTTCAAAAGAAAACAGGCAATCACTAGAATACCCAGGTGCCTCAATCCACCCAGATGTTTATTTAAGTTGCCACCTAAGATAAACCATTAATTTAACAATCTCACATCTGTCATGGATTTCACTCACGCAATCCACGTCTACTAGCATAGCATAGCATAATAAGCAACGTAGAAGTAACTCCCAAAGGTTTGATAATAACAGGTAATAGGTACTACCTCACCTACTTACCAAACCCACAATTTAATTAGATCCTAATCATGCAATGTGTGAGGATTGATCTAATGCAATAAAACTGGGTAATTGGAAGTATGATCAAAGTGTTACTTGCCTTGCTGATGATCCGCAAAACCTAGCAATTCGAAGTAGCAAGCGGCGCACTTCGGGTACTCTATCGCAAACAAACAAGCATATAATAAGTGCTCAACTAATGCACAGGTAAAACCCGAATAAGAGATCTAACTAGAAAGTTCAACTTAAGAACTCCGGTTGGCAAAAAGAAACAAAATGAACGAAGCAACAAAAGAAAACGGTAAAAGAAACAAGCTTCGTTTACTATTCTGGATCTAGGGCAATTTTCATAGTGGCAAAAACTTGTTTGAGTTGGTTAAACGGAAAGAGGGTTTCGAGACGAAACTCCAGGCGCTTTAATCGCCTGATTCCGATAAATGAGCGAAAAGTTAGACTAGAACGAAAAACGGATCAGGAATCGCGATCAGAAAAATCGCGGATTTAATCCGAGAAAAGAAAAACGACGAATAGATTAATGAACGAGCGTTCGTTATCTGGACCTAAACGATGAACGCGTTCGTTAAAACGAACAAACAGGCGAACGCTTGCTAATTAAATAAACCGGAAAACCAATCTATTTAAGAAAAACGAAACTAAAAAAACGAACAAAACCGACGGAAAACCGATCTGTTTTCTAAAAAAACCGGCTGCGAGATCTACCTCCGGCGGCGGCGGATCCGGCGAGGCGACGGTGGCGGCGGTTCGCCGGGGCAGCGAGGCGGTGAGGCGGCGCGGCGGCGGGGCGGTGCGGCGGCGGGGCGGCGGCGCGGGGCGGCGGGGCGAGGCGGCGGCGGTTCGGCGTGGCGGCGCGGCGCGCTAGGGTTAGGGTTTGGGGGCTGGCGGCTTGGGCTGGCTCGGGCCTCGGGTGGCACTATTTAAAGGCCCGGCCAGGCGGAGTCCTGGCCGGTTACGGCCTAAGGTCGGTTCGGACTTTTTTTTAAATAATTACGCTCAGGAAAAAACAAAAGGAATACTAAGCGGACTCCAAAAATCCTGAAATAAATTTTCCCCTGCTTCTAAAATCAAGCCGCACAGGATGAACATTTATTTGCGGCCTAAATGCAATTTTGAAAAACGCACATTTTTCCTAAATTCAAATAAAATAGCAAATAAAACCAAAATAAAATATTATTTGATTTTTTTATTAAATCCTCAATATTTCTTTATTTTGGGAAAGTCATTTTATCCCTCTGTCATATTTTTGTAATAGAAATAATTGAAGATAAAATAAATAAAATCAAATGATCCTATTTTCAAAATTTGAGAAAAACTCAAATATGAAAATAACGAAATCCCCAACTCTCTCCGAGGGTCCTTGAGTTGTGTAGAATTTTCTAGGATCAACCAAAGTGCAATAAAATATGATATGCAATGATGATCTAGTGTATAACATTCCAAATTGAAAATTTGGGATGTTACAGTACATTGGTAGATGCACATGGTGCTGGTGCGTCCACTGTCCCGTGCAACTCATTAGGTGTTGTTAATCTAAGGCCTTGTTTGGTTAAAAACTCCCTAGTCCCTACCTGCTTGGTTCCAGGGACTAAACATGGACTAGAGGTTATTAAATGACATGCTAGAAGACCATGTTACCCCTAGTAATGAACTAATAGAGACAAGGTGTGATGCGTGGCAGGGGAAATTGTTGGAAAAAGTCCCAAAAAGGCTCCCTCGGGGTCTTCTTTCCTTAGTCCCAAATGCCCACTTTTAGTCCCTAAAAGTCGCTCCTGTTTGGTTTAGATGGGACTGACACGGAGTTTTTAAGTCCCTACACCAAAATGTCCCCGTAAACAAACACCCTCTAATAATGCCGCTAGAAAATTGATGCAATGCCATAGTTAAAAGCAAATTACATCTTTAACGAATTTTATTGTTAATATAATCTCTATGTTAATATTAATCAATGCCACCGTTTGAGAAATGCTACTGTCTTGCTTTCTTTCCCATTTAGAAAAGGTATATGCTTCTTTTTGTTGGCTTCTGTGTCATCCACCGTTATTGACCACTAATTGTTTCCTTTGCACCTCTGTGTAAACGGGGTTATCTACTTCACCTCGTTGCCATTGTGACCTTTTGTTGCACTGCACAAAACACTTTTGTTTTAAGAGTGTTTTGTGCAGTTCAACCAAAATGTCACACCGACAACGTTGCTTGATTGCTTGATCTTAGTGGAACTTCACAAGAGGAGCTCTTACTTCCTATCCGTTAAGGCGAATTTGGTTCAGATCTTCTTCTTGTGACTTGTTTGAATTATGCATCATGAGAGGTCAGTACTAGCCTTCTTTCACATGATTCTGTAGTGTGCTTTCATATGTTGTGCTACTTGTACGATAATGTTGCTTGATTTTAGTGAACTACACAAATGGAGACAAGACTTCCAATCTGTATGTGCACCGTAATATCCCATTGAGGTAAGATAAGGATATTTCACAACTGCTGGCCTGTATTTTGCCACTTTCATTAGAAAATTAAGTTTAGTACTATACTTGTGCTCCCTAATTGACATGCCAAATCTTACATTGAAGGCGAAGCTTGTCTGTTATTGAACCAAGTGATGAAGGGGAAGAACAAGCGGAAGAAAGACAAAAATCAACTCCCAGTGCTGTAATGAAGCACTGGAACTGTGATGACACAAGTAATGATATAGTTCTGCATCTTAATTTATTCCTATGGCTGGAACGAGCAATTGTTTTGCTACTAATTTGATGCCACTCTTAATGTAATATGTAGTTATTTCAACTTGTGAAAACAGGGATCTTCTTTGAAGATACCATATATTTTAGTGGAACTGCACAAGAAGATGTTGGAAACATTAAACTAATCGAGGAGTATATAGTAAGCATGGCCAGCACCGTAGATAGCAACAGATGGTTCCAGAGAAGTGCTTCATCTGTATGCTCTACACAATAAGCCTCCTGACAAAGGTTGGTACTCGCCCACTGGTTTCATCCATACGATTGAGCTTTGTCATCTCTATTGGTGTTGTGCTACTATTTACATACTGTCATGAAAAGTGGTATTGTCCTTGAGAAGTGCTTCATCTGTGCTGTTTTAAATATTTCCTTTCCTTTTTTTCGAGCAAACTGGGATGCTAGCATTTAGTAGTCCTCTTGTCTTTGCACAACAGGATCATCTTCCTCTGAAGAAGAATATGGAGTACGTGAAGTGACTATGCCAGGATGAAGAAGCCCTGTCTATCTTCTCATCAGAAGGAGCAGTTGAAGGATGGTTATATTACTCCCCACAAGACCAAATTAACTTCAGCTCAGAAGGACTGACAAATCTCCATCTTTTTCCTATGATGCGTGAGTACAATGTTGTTCTAGGATTCTTTCTAGTGAGTTCCATTTTTCTAAAAGTGTGCTCTACATGGACCATGTATGTGCCTGTTGAAACTGTCAATTCATAGTACAGTTTGCTTTATACTAATCACTTTTTTGTATTTGTGCAAACAGCGGTGCTCAGCTTGATTTCAATGGGAACTGCACAAAATGTTCATGAATACATCGAATCCTTCATTTCCACCACAAGAAAGGAGGTGCCGATAAGTTCAAGGCGTTGCAACATATAAGGGAGAAATCATACAAGCTACGCGCGAATTTGGTTGATTTTGGTGGAACTGCACAAAAAGAACAGCTGGTTTATTTAGCACGAGGTGCCATGTCAATGTCCGAACTGATGGCAAACCCTGCCCATTCCACAATCTTAGGCATTTGATTTTGGAATGGGATAACCTTGTCAAATTTTGCTCATTGATTTTAGCAAGACACGCGTTTGATATTTTCGAATGGGACGCCCTTTGCTGTCAGCAGCGTCGATCAATTTTTTTCTTTATTCTTTAGTTGTGAAGTAAATATTGCCTCTGACATGTGAGTCACTAAGATGCATAATCATCGATTGTTTTGAATGTTCTCTATGAATTGCCAGGCCTGTGTGTTTGATTGCAATGTACAGAAACGCTGCTCAAACTCTTTGTACTCCTTCTGTTCCTTTTTACTTCACACATTGTGAAAGTGCATACTTTTTTGTATAAGATTGGTCAAAGTAGAGATACTTTGACTGCAGACAAAACTTGTATGCAAACTAGAAAGGACCGGAGGGAGTACATGTGAAACTGCTGCAAACGAGGTGATCACCCTGGGAATAATGCTAGTACGTATTGTTTTGCATGTTCATCCAATGCCAGTGATACAGGAATTCGAACTAATCGAAATAAATTCATTCATACATGGTCGGATTTCATATAAACATGCCGGATTTCATTACATTTCATACATTCTTCAACTAAACAGGGGTGCGCTGGAGGTATAATTAATTAACCGAAGCTACCCACCTATGTCCCGCTGAGCCGAACAGAAGCTTCAGTGACTTAACTGCAGGTGCAGTTGCGTAATTGACATGTGGCCTGTTGGGCCCATGTGTCAGTCAGCCAACTGCACCAGCAGTTAAGTAGAAGCAGTGTTCTTCTCCAGCGTAGCTCTACGACTCCACGTCGCCGCCAAGAAGCTAATCGGCTGTCAATGGTCAACCCACTTAGCTTGTCTTCAACCGGAGGGTACCAGCGGTGGCCTTACTTGGACCCAAGCGGCGGCGACCTACCGTGTTCTACTCTTCCTTGTTTTTTGTGTGGCGCGGCCTCGTTGGCAGCAGGGCGGGGCCTTAGCGGAGCCGGCGATGTCCTCTGCCTCGTTGTTGGCGGGGCGGGGCCTCGGCGGAGCCAGCGGTGTCCTCTGCCTCGTTGTTGGCGGGGCGGGGCCTTGGCGGAGCTGGCGGTATCCTCTGCCTCGTTGTTGGCGCCGCAGGGCCTCGGCGGAGCAGGGCCTCGTTGATGCCAGCGGAGTGGGGACTCGTCAGAGCCGGCATTGTCCGCTGCCTCGTCCTCGGTCTCGCCAAATAGCTCCTCGCCTGCTTCATCGCCCTCTTTGCTAGCCTCTTTGTAGGCGGCCGCAGCCTCCGCCACCTGCATGCGGTACCGCCAGCGCTCGAGGCGGCCCTTGCGGGTGGAGCGGTATGAGTCGAGCAGCGCCTCCTGCTCCGCCTGCTCCCCGGCGATCTGCTCCTCTGCCTGCAGGTGCTCCTCGAGGAGATGGTGGTTGTAGGTGGCATCGGCCTGCGCCTCCCGGAACTGCTCCTCACGCATCTGCCTCACCCTGTCCATATATTGGGCACGGGCCTCGCCGATGGTCATTGTTCAATGCACCGGCGAGGATGGCGCGGAGGAGGGGGTTGGCGCTGGATCGTCGACTACCATGTTCTCCATCAGGACGTCGTCGTCCTCCGGCTGCCTACCGGCCAGCCGGTCGGCAGCAATGGCTGCCATCTCCTTGTGGTCTGTCGTCCGCCCGTCCCAAAAAGCGCTGGAGTGCAAGGAAGCCATGGTGGGCAGTAGTGGTGTGGACAGGAGAAAGGGAACGATTGCGGATGACTGCGGCTATGGCCGGCGCAGTAGTTTATATAGCAATGGTGGGCGGGCGGAGGGACGGACGTGTGGCGCCGGAGTAGCCGCCTCGGCAACCGCGTATCACTAAAGTGGGCGGCAGATGGACGGACGGACGGCACTTGTGTCGTTTGAAGGCGGAGCAATCGCCTGCACCGGGAAGCGGGGAGGGCGGCGCTGACTGTTCCAGGCGAAAAGCGCGCGCGGGCGAGGAGATGACTTTACTTGGAGAGGATGACAATGGGGACCCACCAGGTCCATAGCCTCACATACGCAAGTGCCTCCTTATTATATATATATAACTATAATTTGTTTTGCTTCCTCCTGGTTTCCTGACATCACGGTCCCACACCATTGTCAACCTATGTAGTACTCCATCCTTTCTGGTTTATAGGGCTTATCTCAAAATTTTAGTTTTTCCATTATATAAGGCTCAATTTGGTTGTTCCCCATCACATGTTCAGACTCGAAGGTGCATTAAATCATTGCATGCAAGTATTAAGAGAAAACTGACCAATGCATGCACTTTATGCATGCATGCATTGCAATTAATGCATTCGTAAGCATAATGTTTTGAGGAAAACAAAAGCATTAATTGGGTGCTTTTGCAAACTACAAAAAATATTCCACCACTCATCATCTACCTTGGTTGGTGAGAATTTTGAATTGAGCCTTATAAACCGGAAAGGAGGGAGTAGTCAATAAACGAGAGAATTGCACAATAAGCGGCCGACAGCTGGGACCAAGTAGCTCGAGCAGTATTTATGTTTTTGAGGTGTGAGCACTGCAGAGTTTTTTGATGTTTAGCCCAGATATTAATTTTTCTCCTCTGAACAACAATGAAAACATCGCTGCAGGTATTAACTGGGCGGGCTGTGGCCCGTCTAGCCCAGGCCAGATATCCATCCCAGATATTAATATTTTTCAAGCTGAAAATGGCTAGCCCAGCTATACTTTTTTTAGGAATACCCAGGCAAGGTCAAGTTGTTATTCTCCGCCCCGCTGGGGTGCAAATCTTTCCTAGGAGGGATGCATTAGGCTTAACAAGAAAATGGGCTTTAAGAAATAATAAATTGGATGTAATTATAAAACTGGGCAGTAACTATAAAAAAATGCACCAAACACGTGATTACTTTATAAAATATTTTTTTGGGTAATGAAAATTTAATTTCATTAATTGTTGCGAGCGCAATGTTTCGTTGGATTTTTACGTAATATAAATTTATATTGAAATTGTTTTTAATCTGACTAGAAATTTCGGGATAAAAATATTTCAGATCCCATCAAAATGTGGGAAATTTTATCGAATTCTGTTTTGAACGGTTGGTTGAAATTGGCTGTACTTTTAACAAACTATAAATGGGCTGTACTAAATTCCATTAGAATTCAAAAATGGGCTACACATTCTTACAAATATCAAATGGGCCCAAAGAATGTCATGAAGCTGCGTCTCCGGCCCGCCCAGGACGAAAAGCCCATTTTCTATCATAATTTTTTGTTATAGAAGTAGGAGCCCACCACATCTATGATGATACCGGGTTTTGTCACAATTATCGTCATAGAAGTGTCATATGTATGACAGAAAAAAAATCGTTCGGCCCAAAATGTCATGGATGTGTCTTTTTTTTGTAGTGGTGCCCGTGGTGGGGGTGGTCGGAGGGTGGCGATTGCCCCAGTCCAGGTGCCACCACTATGGATGTGCCCTTCAGCGAGGAGAATAGGTACAGACGGAATAACCCCTTCATTTGTACCTCGTGGAGCATGACCGCTGGGATGCTGCTCTTTTCCAGTGCCATCTGCTCCCGCTTCGGCTGCAGGGGAGGTGGTGACAACGTCGTCTGCGCTGACCACGTCCCCTGCAGTGCCCACATCCTCGTGCGCCCCCGCGTTCCCCGTGGCGTCGGGGGCCGCGGGCGGCGAGGCCTTTGAAGTGGACGGGTGAGTTGCGGCACCGGGCTTCTTCTTGGGCGCCATAGTCGATGGAGCCGTCGATGATGAAAATGGCAATGAATATGACGCGCTTCTCACACCCTCGGGTTCGCACAAGTGATCCCCCTACCTGGCGCGCAAAAGATGTCGTGTGAAACCACAGCCACCTATGGGACCAAGAGTCCCTTTCTGGTTTGGTTGGGGGATGGCACGTTGCACAAAGAGCGGAGGAGCGTGGAACAGCAAGGCAGAGATCACACGGGAAGCTGTTACCCAGGTTCGGGCCGCCGTGAGGCGTAAAACCCTACTCCTGCTTTGATGGATTGATGGTGAAAAAATGGTGGTGAGCGCAACACGCTTGCCTGCTAGGGTTGCCTCGGGGCCAGAGCGGCTACGCGCGCATGAGTATGTGAGGGTGTGGATTAGCCACCCAACTGACCAACCCCTTCTATGGTCACCATGGGCCTCCTTTTATAGATCAAGGGGTCGCCACAGTGGCAAATTAGTCATTATGCACTGATTAGATAGCAAACAGTGCTATCATACCTAACTCTGCGGGCTGACAGAGCACATTAAATGCTCTGCTCGACATCACATCACAGCTCGCCCGACAGGCTCTGCCGGGCTATTTTGCCAGCTACGTGCCTGCTTGCTTGACACATCGCATGACAGGTGTCACTTGGAGGTGTTTTCTATAGGAAGTGGCTGCCATGTGGCGAATAACAACCACTCAGTCACTTTAGACCTTGACACCGCACTGATTGACGACTTGGTTGGTTGTAAGGTGGAGTGGTGGTGTGGCTCATCCCCGCTAGCACCGGCAGGCCTACCTGGATGCTCTTGAAGCTTGCTTCTAAGGGTAACCCCATCCTCGCCAGGCTCGCCTGCCCAGCAAGGGAGGTTTTTTTCCTAGTGATATCTTGCTTCTGTGGTTAGTCTTGATCCTCTTGAGCTGCACATTGGTCCTTCGAAGAACTGATCCCTTGTGCTTCAGTCTGACCTTGGTGCTATGATCTTTTTCTCGTGCCTGTGCACAGTCTGGGCAACGGACCCAGGGTTTTTTGCACCTACAAAACCCTTCATATAGCAGAAGATGGGCACCGAGGGCCTGCCAGGTAGGCGGCAAGGCAGGGGGCGCGCCCAGGGGGTAGGGCGCGCCCCCACCCTTGTGGTTGTCTGGTGGGTCCACTCAGGTGCTTTCTTCGCCCAATATATTATATATATTCCAAAATAATTCTCCGTGAAGTTTCAAGACTTTTGGAGTTGTGCAGAATAGGTCTTTCATATTTGCACCTTTTCCAGTCCAGAATTCCAGCTGCCGGCATTCTCCCTCTTCATGTAAGCCTTGTAAAAAAAGGGAGAAAAGGCATAAGTATTGTACCATAATGTGTAATAACATCCCATTATGCAATAAATATCAATATAAAAGCATGATGCAAATGGATGTATCAACTCCCCCAAGCTTAGACATCGCTTGTCCTCAAGAGAAAGCCAAAATCAATAAATATGTCCACATGTTTAGAGATAGAGGTGTCGATAAAATAAAATACGGACATGAGGGCATCATGATCATCTTTAGAACAACAACATATATTGTCATATAATTTCTTATGCTAATGTAACAATTCATTTACAAGGTAAGGTATGAATCAAAAACTTTATTTTAGACTAACAAACTATGATCTCAGTCATCGAAGCAATTGCAATTTATCAAAACTTCACAAAGAGTTAATACAAGACCTTTTCAGCAAGTCCACATACTCTACTATCATTTAGTCTTTCACAATTTCTAACACTCACGCGATACTTATGGGTTCAAAGCTTCAATCGAACACAGAGAAATATAAGGGCTTATAGTTTCGCCTCCCAACCTTTTACCTTAAGGGTAATGTCAACAATAATAATTTATGAAAACTTACATCCGAGTGGATATATATATATATATGGATCTTTCTCCAACACGTAGTGCTTGCCAAAAACAAAAAGTGTAAAAAGGAAAGGTGAAGATCACCATGACTCTTGTATAAGGGTAGAAGGTAAAAGTAAAAGATAGGCCTGTCGTAGAGGGAAGCAGAGGTTTTCATGCGCTTTTATGGTTGGATGCACAAAATCTTAGTGCAAAATAACGTCACTTTATATTGCCGCTTGTGATAAAGAATTTTATTATGCAGGTGGTCGCTTTTATTTCTTCCATATCACAAGTTCGTATAAAGCTTACTTACTTCACACTAATAGATCATACATATTTTAGAGAGCAATTTTTATTACTTGCACCGATGACAACTTACTTGAAGGATCTTACTCAATCCATAGGTAGGTATGGTGGACGCTCATGGAAAAACGTGTTTAAGGGATGTTTGGAAGCACAAGTAGTATCTCTACTTGGTGCAAAGGATCTGGCTAGCATCAGAGAGAAAAGCAAGTTCAACATGCTAGAGGATCCATGACAATATAACTTCTATTCAGATATAAGAAAACATAACCCATTATGTTGTCTTCCTTGTCCAACATCAACTTTTTAGCATGTCATATTTTAATGAGTGCTCACTGTCGTGGTTCTAACTCTGATAGTGATGTAGGGGGGTATGTATGGAGAGGCTAGATCTTAGCTATGGAGGAGTTGTAAGCACACGAGGATTATGAGTTCAGGCCCTTCTCGGAGGAAGTAACAGCCCTACGTCTCGGTGCCCGGAGGCAGTCGACTGAATTATGTGTGTATGAATAACAGGGGTGCGAACCCTTGATACTGAGGAGGGGGTGGCTTATATAGAGTTCGCCAGGCCCCTCCAACCCTCGGTAATGCAGGGTTTAAAGTACATTAAGACTGGGGGTTACTGGTAACGCCCCTAATAAAGTGCTATGATGACCATAAAAGCTACTTAATGACCGACCGTTTGCGTGCAGGGTGACTTTAGATCTCCTGGCAGTCGAGTGGTTGGATCTTGGTCGAGTGATTGCTTCGTGGTCGAGTGTCTTGAATCCGTCGAGTGGGATACCTCCAAGTCGATTGAAAGGTGACTTCTTCTAGGGATGTCCTTGGGTAGGGTACTTAGGACAGGTCCATGCCCCTACCCTAGGTACATAGCTTCATCATTAGCCCCCGAATGGATCGAGGTTCGAGTGGGGAAGGAGTTGGGGACCTTTCCGACTGGTTCTTCATGTTATATGAATGTCTTGTTTTGGATCAATTGTCACGGATGACGTCGTCAACTTCTTTCAGTCGCCTTGATCCATTCTTGGCCTCTTGTCAAGTGAATTTCTTTACTTGTGAAGTTCCGAGTGACGGTGTGAAAGGGATCTTCTGTTTGACGAGTTGTTCTGCGGCCCGCGGATTTTGCTGGATTTGAATTTCGGGAAGCGCGCGGGACGGGGGCGGCCGCAGTAATCGGATGGGATAGGACGGAAGCTCCTCGATCCCAGCGCCACCTTTTTCGCCACGTACCGCACGCGCGCTTGTTGCGGGATTTGACGGGATTGCCTGGGCCTACCAGTCAGCCACTCGGAAGCGACCTCTTATAAGCTGCCGGCTCGGGACCCCCGAACAGTGCGCCTTCACTTTTCCCCCTTCCTTCACAAGATCCTCCGACACCTCCGCTCTCACCTTGGTGCCGTAGGTCTGTTCGAGCTTTGCTGGCGACGATGGTGAAGGAGAAGACGTCGGCTCTGGAGCGCGCGAAGAAGGCGGCGGTGCAGGGGAAGGGGAAGAAGTCCGCTCGGGGCGGATCTTCCTCGAGGACTGCTCTGCCCAAGGATTGGATCCAGGGCGACTGGATGCCGTCGGTGATTCGGCAGGATGATCTCGATGATCTGGTCGAGGGGGGATTCATTCCCCACGAATCTGCGCGTCTCCCGGGGAAAGAAGTCGAACCCCAGCCTCTTGATGGTGAGTGCGTCCTCCTCACCACCCATATCGATCACGGATTCTCTCTGCCTCCTCATCCTTTTTTCCGGAGCTTCTTGATCTTCTTCGGAGCGCAGCTCCATCACTTTACTCCCAATTCTATTGTGTATCTTGCTGCTTTCGTTTCCTTGTGTGAAAACTTCTTGGGTTGCCGCCCCCACTGGGGACTCTTCAAGCACATCTTCACTTTCCGCTCTCAGTCGGTCAAGAAGGCCAAGTTGAGTGACGAACGGACGCAGGTGATCCAGCTGTGCGGGGGCCTGGCGATCCAGATGAGGGGAAAAAGTTCCTTTCTGTCTATCACTTTTCCCGAGTCAGTCCGCGGGTGGCAGTCGACTTGGTTTTACTATAAAGACCAGGTGACCCAGGACAGTCGACTGGGCTTCCCCCTTTTTCTCTGAATCGAGCGCAAAAACCTGCCTCTCTGAAAGTGACGCCAGAGGAAAAGGTGCAAGTCAAGGTGCTGGTCAGTCGAGTGGTTCAGCTTGTCTGTGAGGGTGTGACTGGCATGGACTTGTTGGAAGTCTTCCTTCGGAGGCGCATCCAACCGCTTCAGGCTCGTGACCACCCGATGTGGCTGTACTCGGGTCTCGAAGACACCACTCGGATTCACCCAGAGGAGGTCACTGACGAGATGTTGGAAGGGTGGCTGTCGAGCATCACAGGGAACAAGGACAACCCCCGAGGAGCCAGGAGGATTCCTCCACTCGACCAAACATACGAAGTGGACAAGGTCTGACCTTGCGTTTCCGACTGAGATCTTGCTTTCTTTATTTGTTCTCTTTGGATCATTCGATTGACTTTTGTCTTGTTTGCTGTCCTCTCGGCCATTACTGAGATGTACTCGACACCCAATGGCGCACAGGAGCAGGCCGAGGAAGGAGAGGCGAGCGGAGGCGAAAGTGGAGACGAGAGAGAAGAGTGGGAATCTGACAGCAAAGGAGAGGGGGATGACGACGACGACTCCAATGAAGAGGAGGAGGAAGAAGTCGAACCTCCCCGCTCGGAACGGCGATCCAAGCTTACACACGACCCTGCGCGGGAACGTGGTAAGGCGACTGTCCCTGTTGGGCAGTCGTCGAAGCGCCCTCGGACCTCATCTCCAGTGCCGACAGAAAAAGCTCCCAAGCACCCGCGCGCGACGCCGTCCAAGGCGCCCAAGGCTCTACCCAAGATGAAGATGACTGTCCCCACCATTTCTGGGTAATACTAGAATTTGTTTTCCTTTGTTGAACGTGACAGACTCTTGGTCGACTCATTGAATAAGCTAACTAACTTTCGAAATTTGCAGTGCTGCCACCTCGGAGATCTCCGCCAAGGACGATGATCAAGAGATGGAAGACGTTGTTACCTCCAACCCCGGTACGATTACTGATGCTCTGCTTTTAGTCGACTAACGATTTCTTATAATTCCGGTCGATTGGATTTTTCTTGTAGCTCCTCCTCATGTCATTGACCTCCCTGATGATGACGACGAAGTGCCGCTAAGGGCGCGAAGGAACAGGAGGGCACCGGCTGGCAAGACCCCACAAACTACTCCGGCGCCTGAGGCTGTACTCCGGGAGGGTGGTGATACCACTCGGGCTTCTGTGACCTTCACTATACCTCTGACGAGTGTCCGGCTTTCGACGTCGACTGCAAATCCGCCTTCGCTTTTTGCCACACACCACGTCCCTGAGGACCAAGTGGGTGCCGCTAAAGAGGCTATACGCCAGGCGGGGATCATGATGGAGCAAGTGAAGGTGGTTCGGGAAGCCAGCCAAGCAGCTTATGACGCGAGTTCAGCTCTTCAGAGCAACATCCAGGTCAGTCGATTCATCGCTTGTTCTGTTAGGGTATGCTATCTGAAGAATCTCTTTTCCGAAGATCTTTATATCTGTACACCCACTGGGTGTGTCTATTAATCTTTTTGACGAGTGGGGGCACGCTAAGTGCACCCACTAGGTGTAGTCCCCGAGACTACGGTGGACTGCTGGCAGTCGACTGTAGTCTTTATATTGTGTTGCTTTAGTTGAACTTCTTCACTCGGTCTGGTCAGGCCATGTCGAATGGAACTGTACACGGTCGACTACGGGCAGTCGATTTTTTTTGGTCAAACCAGTGGGGGCACGCTGAGTGCACCCACTGGGTGTAGTCCCCGAGACTACTGTCGAATGTTTTTGATTCGGCTATAGTCTTAGAAACGCCATCATTATCTCTTGGTTACTCGGAAGCAACTTATCTTGGATGTCTGTCGACTGATTTTTTGCAGAAATCCTGCGAACTTGTGGCTCGCTATACTGAGTTGGAGAACAAACAGATCCAGCTGAACCTTGACTTGAAGCTTGCTCAGGAGAACTTGCAGAAGGCGAGGGACGAAGCAAAAGGTATGGCTGGTGAGCTTTTGTCGACTGTCCTTTCTTTCTGGTCGTCCTCGATGTTGATCTCACTTGCTGTTTCGCAGACAAAATGGAGGAGGCTCTGAAGAAGAAGGATCAAGACCTTGCCGAAGCGCAGAAGGAGGCCCTGAACAAAACGAAGCTTGCTGAAGAAAAACTGGCTTCAGTCGGTACTCTTGAAAAGGAAAACTCTATGCTGAAAACTGCTCTCGACGTGGCTAATCAAGAGGTCAGCCGTCTGAAGAATGGAAATATAGCTCCGAAGGAGAAGGTAGCAGTCGATTTGCACCTCGTCGTCCTTGTGGATGGGGATGTGTTCTGTACTTAGGCGAGCACTGGGCTGCAGCTAAGACCCCGAGTGGAAGGTCTGCTCTCCACTCGGTAGGATTTTAAAAACTTAGGCGAGTACTGTACTGCAGCTAAGCCCCCAAGTGGGAGGTCTGCTCTCCACTCGGTAGGATTTTTTCAAACTTAGGCGAGTACTGGACTGCAGCTAAGCCCCCGAGTGGGAGGTCTGCCCTCCACTCGGTAGGATTTTTTCAAACTTAGGCGAGTACTGGACTGCAGCTAAGCCCTCGAGTGGGAGGTCTGCTCTCCACTCGGTAGGATTTTTTCAAACTTAGTCGAGTACTGGACTGTAGCTAAGCCTCCGAGTGGGAGGTCTGCTCTCCACTCGGTAGGATTTTTTCAAACTTAGGCGAGTACTGGACTGCAGCTAAGCCTCCGAGTGGGAGGTTTGGTCTCCACTCGGTAGGATTTTTAAACACTTAGGCGAGCACTGGGCTGCAGCTAAGCCTCCGAGTGGGAGTTTGGCTCACCACTCGGTAGGATTTTTAAATACTTAGGCGAGTACTGGGCTGCAGCTAAGCCTCCGAGTGGGAGATTTGCTCTCCACTCGGTAGGATTTTAAACACTTAGGCGAGCACTGGGCTGCAGCTAAGCCTCCGAGTGGGAGTCTGGCTCACCACTCGGTAGTATTTTTAAATACTTAGGCGAGTACTGGGTTGCAGCTAAGCCTCCGAGTGGGAGGTTTGCTATCCACTCGGTAGGATTTTTAAACACTTAGGCGAGCATTGGGCTGCAGCTAAGCCTCCGAGTGAGAGTCTGGCTCACCACTCGGTAGGATTTTTAAAAACTTAGGCGAGCATTGGGCTGCAGCTAAGCCTCCGAGTGGGAGTCTGGCTCACCACTCGGTAGGATTTTTAAACACTTAGGCGAGCACTGGGCTGCGGCTAAGCCTCCGAGTGGGAGTCTGGCTCACCACTCGGTAGGATTTTTAAATACTTAGGCGAGCACTGGGCTGCAGCTAAGCCTCCGAGTGGGAGTCTGGCTCACCACTCGGTAGGATTTTTAAACACTTAGGCAAGCACTGGGCCGCGGTTAAACCTCCGAGTGGGAGTCTGGCTCACCACTCGGTAGGATTTTTTTTTACAAACTTAGGCGAAACGGATTCGCAGCTAAGCCACCCACTGGGGGATTTCACACGCAAACAAAGGCGACAACAATTATAGGAAAAACTGTAACACTCTTGTCTTTGATAAATAGACTATGGAAGTTTTTCTTATTACATCTCATCCGAGTGAGAATTCAAGTGTAAAAGGGGTGGAGCAGTTCCGCATTCCAAGCTCGTGGCTCATCGATTTGGCGATCGACATTGTAAAGGTGATACGCTCCATTGTGGAGGACTCTGGTGACGATGAAGGGACCTTCCCAAGTAGGAGCGAGCTTGTGTGGTTTCTGTTGATCCATTCGGAGGACCAAATCTCCTTCTTGGAAGGCTCGACTCTTCACATTTCTGGCATGGAATCGACACAAGTCTTGCTGATAAATGGTCGATCGGATCATAGCCATTTCTCTTTCTTCTTCCAGGACGTCGACTGCGTCTTGCCGGGCTTGTTCTGCTTCATCTTCGGTATAAAGCTCGACTCGGGGTGCATTGTGAAGTAGATCACTCGGCAGGACTGCTTCCGCTCCGTAAACCAGAAAGAACGGAGTTCTTCTAGTCGACCGATTTGGGGTGGTCCTCAATCCCCACAGAACTGACGGAAGCTCGTCGACCCAAGCGCCTGTTGCGTGCTTGAGATCACGCATCAGCCAAGGCTTTAGTCCTTTGAGAATCAGACCATTTGCCCTTTCTTCTTGTCCATTCGACTGGGGGTGGGCGACCGATGCATAGTCGACTCGTGTGCCTTGAGAGTCGCAAAAAGCTCTGAACTTGTCTGAATCAAAGTTTGACCCATTGTCGGTGATGATGCTATGCGGGACTCCATATCTGAATGTTAACTCCCTGACGAAACTGATAGCAGTGCAAGCATCAAGATTCTTGATAGGCTTAGCTTCAATCCATTTGGTAAACTTGTCGACTGCCACAAGCACATGTGTGAAACCGCTCCTGCCTGTTCTCAATGGGCCAACCATGTCCAGTCCCCAAACAGCGAAGGGCCAGACTAGTGGAATGGTCTTCAGAGCTGATGCAGGCTTGTGCGACATGTTGGAGTAGAACTGGCACCCTTCACACTTGTCGACTATCTCTTTTGCCATTTCATTTGCTCTTGGCCAGTAAAATCCCGCTCGGTATGCTTTAGCCACAATGGTCCGAGAGGACGCATGATGACCACAGGTCCCCGAGTGGATATCATCAAGGATTATCTGACCTTCTTCTGGTGTTATACACTTCTGACCGACTCCAGTCGCGCTTTCTCTATACAACTGTCCCTTTATGACTGTAAAGGCCTTGGATCGACGGACGATCTGTCGAGCCTCTTCTTCGTCCTCCGGGAGTTCCTTTCTCAGGATATACGCGATATATGGTATCGTCCAGTCGGGGGTGATTGCCAAAACTTCCATGATTAGGTCGACCACTGCCGGAATTTCAACTTCAGTCGGATCTGTGGCACTCTTTGGCTGCGGGGCTTCATCTGTAAAAGGATCTTCTTGGACTGATGGCGAGTGGATGTGTTCCAAAAACACATTGCTGGGGATGGCTTCTCTCTTGGAGCCTATCTTTGCCAAATCATCAGCCGCTTGATTTTTCAGTCGGGCGATGTGATGAAGCTCTAACCCCTCGAATTTCTTCTCTAACTTTCTCACTGCATTGCAATAACCAGTCATAGCTGGACTTCTGACGTCCCACTCCTTCATCACCTGATTAACCACCAAATCTAAGTCGCCATAGACCATGAGGCGACGGACGCCGAGTGAAATGGCCATGCGCAACCCATACAAAAGTGCTTCATATTCTGCTTCGTTATTGGAGGAATCGAAGTGAATCTGGAGAACATATCTGAGCTTATCTCCTCGGGGGGAAACCAATACTACCCCAGCACCGGAACCATTCAGCATCTTAGATCCATCGAAGAACATGGTCCAGTGCTCCGAGTGAACTTGAGTCGGAAGTTGCTGTTCGATCCACTCGGCGACGAAATCTGCAATTGCTTGGGACTTGATAGCTTTCTTTGCCTCAAACTTGATATCTAGGGGAAGAAGTTCAATCACCCATTTGGCCACTCGACCAGTTGCATCTCTGTTGTGCAAAATCTCTAATAGTGGAGCGTCGCTGACGACTGTAATGGGATGATCAGAGAAGTAATGTGCAACCTTCTTCGTGGTCATATAAATCCCATATACAAGCTTCTGGTAATGAGGATATCTTTGCTTTGAAGGAGTCAAAACTTCAGAAACATAATATACTGGGCGCTGAACTTTGAAGGCCTTTCCTTCTTCTTCCCGCTCGACCATAAGTACTGTACTGACAACTTGTCCTGTGGCTGCCATGTAAAGCAGCAAAGGTTCCTTGCTGACTGGGGCAGCAAGCACTGGCTGGGTGGAGAGCAGAGCTTTGAGCTCTGTAAACGCTGCATCAGCTTCTGGAGTCCACTCGAACTTGTCGGACTTCTTCATCAGCCGGTAAAGAGGCAATGCCTTTTCACCGAGGCGAGAGATGAATCGACTTAAAGCAGCCAAGCATCATGTAAGCTTCTGGACATCATGCACACGCACAGGACGTTTCATCCGGAGTATAGTACCAACTTTTTCAGGATTGGCGTCGATTCCCCGTTCGGAAACAAGAAAACCGAGTAACTTCCCACCTGGAACTCCGAATGTGCACTTTGACGGATTGAGCTTGATATCATACCTCCTGAGGTTGGCAAAGGTTTCAACAAGGTCAGTCAGCAGGTCGGAACCCTTCTGTGACTTAACCACAATATCATCCATGTATGCCTCCACATTCCGACTAATTTGAGTGAGAAAACACTTCTGAATCATCCTCATGAACGTGGCCCCGGCATTCTTGAGGCCGAACGGCATGGTGACATAACAGAAGCACCCGAATGGAGTGATGAAAGTTATTTTGATCTCGTTGGGCCTGTACAAACAGATCTGATGGTACCCGGAATAGGTGTCTAGAAAAGACAAACGCTCACATCCTGCAGTCGAGTCGACTATCTGGTCAATGCGGGGGAGAGGAAAATGATCTTTCGGGCAGGCCCGATTGATATGCTTGAAATCAATGCACATGCGAAGTGACTTGTCCTTCTTGGGGACCATGACAACTTTGGCGAGCCACTCGGAGTGGTAAATTTCTCGGATGAACTCCGCTGCTAAGAGCCGAGCCACCTCCTCGCTAATGGCCTTCCTCTTTTGGACGGTGGACCGTCGAAGATGTTCTTTCACAGGTTTAAATTTTGGATCGACTCATAGACGGTGCTCAGCCAGCCCCCTGGGAACTCCACGCATGTCAGCAGGCTTCCATGCGAAGATGTCCCAGTTCTCACGGAGGAACTGGACGAGCGCTTCTTCCTATTTGGAGTCGAGCGTCGTTGAGATGTGAGTCAGAGCAGCATTTGGATCGGTCGGGTGAATGTGAACTGCCTTCGTTTCACTGGACGACTGAAAAGCTGATTCTGAAGCAGGCTTCTTAGCTCGTAGCAACGCACTCGGATCTGCAGTCTTCTGATACTCTTGCAGCTCGACCACTGCCATTTGAGCGTCAGCAATCTTTGAGCCTTTTTGAAAACACTCTTCTGCTTTCTTCCGATTGCCTATAACAGTGATCACACCTTTGGGACCAGGCATCTTCATTTTGAGATACATATAACATGGTCGAGCCATGAAGCGTGCATAAGCTGGCCTGCCCAAAATAGCGTGATAAGCACTTTGGAAATCCACAATTTCGAATGTCAACTTTTCCTTGCGGTAATTCTTGGAATCACCGAAAACCACATCAAGAGCAATTTGGCCGAGTGACTCGGCTTTCTTCCCAGGAATGACTCCATGGAAACTCATGTTACTAGTACTGAGCCTGGACATCGGAATGCCCATCCCTTTCAATGTTTCTCCATACAGTATTTTCAAACCGCTGCCTCCATCCATCAGGACTTTGGTCAGTCGAGTGCCTTCGACAACTGGGTCGACCACCAGAGCTTGCCTCCCAGGGGTGGCAATGTGCGTAGGGTGATTAGACTGGTCGAATGTGATGGCAGTCTGGGACCACTTCAGATAATTGGGTGTTGCCGGAGCAACCATATTTACCTCACGGTTAATAACCTTCAGTCGACTTTTGCTCTCAACATCAGCAAAAATCATCAGGGTGGAATTGACCTGGGGGTACCCATCATCACTATCTTCCTTGTCCTCAACTTTGTCTGACTCCTTTTCCTTATCTTTGGACTGCTTGCCCTGAAACTGCTGGATCAGAAGCCGACACTGTCGAGTGGTATGCTTTGGGTAAATGAGTTTACCCTCTTCATCTTTCTTGGTGTGGATGTGACATGGTAGATCCAAAACATCATTTCCATCTTGGTCTTTAACTTTCTTGGGGTTCCAAGGTCCTTTGGGTTTTCCCTTAAATTTTCCCTGGGTTACGGCCAGGGCCTCCCCAGGAGCGGCTGGCTCGGCTTTCCGCTTCTGTTTCTGACTGGAATTTCCTCCGGTTTCCTAGGCGACTGCTTTATGCTTGCCACTCCGGAGTCGATCCTCATCTTCACCATTAGCGTATTTGGTGGCAATCTCCATCATCCGATTCAGAGACATCTCTCCGGTTCGACCGAACTTCAGATTCAATTCTCTGTACTTAACGCCTTCTTTAAAGGCACAAACTGCTTGATGATCTGGTACATTTTCAACTGTGTGATGCAATGTGATCCACCTTTGGATGTAATCCCTCAGAGTTTCATTCGGTTTCTGCACGCAAGACCACAATTCCGTAAGGCCTGCAGGTCACTTGCATGTTCCTTCAAATTTGGTGAAAAAACTCGGGAGAGATCCTCCCGAGTGTAAATGCTGCTGGGTGCTAACTGATTCAGCCACGCTCTGGCCGAGCCTTCTAACATGAGAGGCAAGTGCTTCATGGCTACCTCATCATTCCCACCGCCAATCTTGACAGCAACGCGGTAATCTTTGAGCCAAGTATCGGGCTTGGACTCACCGGTGAACTTACTAACTCCAGTCGCCAACCTGAAGTTGGGAGGAATCACAGCGGCTCTGATGGCTTGACTGAAACACTCCGGCCCTGAAACATATACTCTGCTACTAGTAGGCGCATCTCTGTCGTGGCCTTCTCGGTGAGCTCTATTCCTGTCGACCAAACCTTGAATGAGAATGGATCTCGCATCAAAGCCTGGTTCCCTGGGGTCGACTGGAATTCTCCGCCCAACACTATGAGGGCGTCTGTCATCCTGCTGTCGAGGCACATATGATCCACTCCTCGGGGGAGGGGTTGGCACTCGACGTCGATCATCACGATCGAATCGGTGATCATATTGCTCATTCCTTCTGTACTGATCACGCCGGTCTCCACGTCCCTCACGCCTCGGAGGCGATCTTGGGCTGTGAGCCGACTGGACTGTATCCGCTGCAACGGATCGACCGTGGATCCTATTCCGTGACTGAGAAACAGCGGAATTCTGGTCTCCCGCTGCCCGGAGCAACGCTCTGATTTGCAACAAGCCTCTGCCAGCCTCTGACTGGGAGGGCTGAATCGACTCTGCTATACGGGCCGCAGCCGCCAAATTCTGAATCGGAGTACGATATACCTACGGGGGCGGAAAGAGTTGACGTCAACTGGATTCTGGAGCCCGTTGACGCGCTCGCTCGTCGAGTATTCGCTGGAGATTCTCCAGTCGAGTGCGCTCGACCAAGTTAGCCAAGCGCGCGTCCTCCAAGGCTCTGGTCTCGGGGGTTTCTCCAACGATAGGAGTGTGGAGTGCATCCATGTTACGGCGGCGAAGCTCCTCCCGCTGCAATGACGTGAGAGGCTCGGGGAGATACTCCTCGTGAGGACGCGACGGGTCGCCCCCATCCGCGCCTCCGTCAGCGCGGGGGAAACCGGGAGGACTGCGTGGCCCATCGATCACCAGAACCTCTGCAGCTGGGTCACTGCTGTCGCATTCAGATGCGGTCTCTGCGGAGCCAGTCGACAGGTCGAACAGGCCATAGAGGGATTCGTCGGGCTCGATTGCCGCGACTTGTGGGGTGGCCGACTGGCGGGCCACCACATGTCTCACCCACCTCTGAAGCCTCGACCGACCGGAGCGCTTGCGCCGGCGAGAAACAGGGCAGGGAGATGCCACAGGAGCCGACCGATATTGGGTCGACGGCTGCCACAGGAGGACACCATGGACGCATGCGCGAAAGTGCGTCGCCCCGCGGACGGGGAGCGCGTCGACGTCAAGTGGAGCCTCCTGAAGCCAAGTGGAGTCGTCGGCGATGAATGTGAGCGCGCCGAGACGGATCTCGTGGCCCTCCACCAAAGCTCCGCCCGAAACCATGATCAAAGAGATCGGAAAAAATCGCAACTTCTCAAACTAGGCGCTAAGACTCCTAGCCCCACGGTCGGCGCCAACTGTCGTGGTTCTAACTCTGACAGTGATGTAGGGGGTATGTATGGAGAGGCTAGATCTTAGCTATGGAGGAGTTGTAAGCACACGAGGATTACGAGTTCAGGCCCTTCTCGGAGGAAGTAACAGCCCTACGTCTCGGTGCCCGGAGACGGTCGACTGAATTATGTGTGTACGAATAACATGGGTGCAAACCCTTGATACTGAGGAGGGGGGTGGCTTATATAGAGTTCGCCAGGCCCCTCCAGCCCTCAGTAATGCAGGGTTTAAAGTACATTAAGACTGGGGGTTACTGGTAACGCCCCTAATAAAGTGCTATGATGACCATAAAAGCTACTTAATGACCAACCGTTTGCGTGCAGGGTGACTTTAGATCTCCTGGCAGTCGAGTGGTTGGATCTTGGTCGAGTGATTGCTTCATGGTCGAGTGTCTTGAATCCGTTGAGTGGGATACCTCCAAGTCGATTGAAAGGTGACTTCTTCTAGGGATGTCCTTCGGTAGAGTACTTAGGACAGGTCCATGCCCCTACCCTAGGTACATAGCTTCATCACTCACAGTTACAAAAGATGTCCAAGATAGTATATTTATATGTGAAGCCTCTCTTTCTTTGTTACTTCCTATTAATTGCAACAATGACCAAAACTATGATATTTTTATTTCTTTTTGTTCTCTCTCTTATTTAATTCCCTTAAGATCATAGCAAGAAAGCAAAGCCCTCAACTCAAAACTACTCTTTATTATATATATATATACAGCTCACGGACTCGACTACATAGATAGATCTCATAACAAAACTCAAAGCTAGGTCATACTGAAAACTTTATTCTTAATAAATCAAAATATAACCAAAAGGATCAAACTAATAAAAATGATAAAGGTAAAGATATGATGGTGATACGATACCAGGGCACCTCCCCCAAGCTTGGCAGTTGCCAAGGGGAGTGCCCATACCCATGTATACATGTCTCTTTCTTCAGAGGTGGTGATGAGGTTGTTGACGTTGTAGGTTTGCCATCCATCTTCCAGGGCATAGGCTCACCATCATATAAGGATGAACGAGTCTCCGGGATACTCAAATCTACAGCAAAACTCATCCTCCTAAATCTGTATTCATACTCACAGTTTTGGTTTTGCAGGTCATAGATCTGGGCTTGGAGGTGCTCGATTTTCTCATGAAGCTTGAAGATGGCCTCCCCAATGTTCTTGGCATCCAGCTTGTGATTATTGGTAAATTTCACGATCATCAAGTGATTGGCGTTGGGTCCACATTCCACCATCAGTTGACACTTGAAAACTTGTTGCTCCATTGCTTCGAGTCTTGTCTCCACGCTTCGGACCTTCTTTTGCCCTTCAACATCGCGGATATGTAGCACCCCCTCATGTATCTCAATGGTTTGAGGTTGTTGTAGCACCACCGCAAGGTAGGGGTTGATGACCTTCTCAAAAAACTTGTCCTTGGGGGTGCTTGGAGACGTCATGATGATCTATATCTGTCAGAAAAATAGCTCGTAACAAGAACAGAGGATTTTGTCGTGGTACTGTGGTTAAAACCTTCGGAAGATTATATAATGATTTTTTTACTGACCAAAAGAAGTATTGTGCAAGAAAACGGAGTCCGGAGGGTACACTGATGTCTACTACGGAACCTTCTTCTTGTAGACGTTGTTGGGACTCCAAGTGCAGAGGTTTGTAGGACGGTAGCAATTTTCCCTCAAGTGGATGACCTAAGGTTTATCAATCCGTGGGAGGCGTAGGATGAAGATGGTCTCTCTCAAATAACCCTACAACCAAATAACAAAGAGTCTCTTGTGCCCCCAACACACCCAATACAATGGTAAATTGTATAGGTGCACTAGTTTGGCGAAGAGATGGTGATACAAGTGCAATATGGATGGTAGAAATACATTTTTGTAATTTGAAAATATAGAAACAGCAAGGTAACAAGTGGTAAAAGTGAGTGAAAATGGTATTGCAATGCTTGGAAACAAGGCCTAGGGTTCATACATTCACTATTGCAAGTTCTCTCAACAATGATAACATAATTGGATCATATAACAATCCCTTAACTAGCAACAAAGAGTCACTCCAAAGTAACTAATAGCAGATAACAAACGAAGATATTATTGTAGGGTATGAAACCACCTCAAAGTTATTCTTGCTGATCGATCTATTGGGCTATTCCTATAAGTGTCACAAACAGCCCTAGATTTCGTACTAGAATAACACCTTAAGACACACATCAACCAAAACCCTAATGTTACCTAGATACTCCAATGTCACCAGAAGTATCCGCGGGTTTGATTATACGATATGCATCGCACAATCTCAGATTCATCTATTCAAACCAACACAAAGAACTTCAAAGAGTGCCCCAAAGTTTCTACCGGAGAGTCAAGACGAAAACGTGTGCCAACCCCTATGCATAAGTTCACAAGATCACAGAACCCACAAGTTGATCACCAAAACATACATCTAGTAGATCACGTGAATATCCCATTGTCACCACAGATAAGCACATGCAAGACATAATACATCAAGTGTTCTCAAATCCTTAAAGACCCAATGCGATAAGATAACTTCAAAAGAAAAACTCAATCCATTACAAGAAGGTAGAGGGGGAGAAACATCATAAGATCCTACTATAATAGCAAAGCTCGCAGTACATCAAGATTGTGCCAAATCACGATCACGAGAGAGAGAGAGAGAGAGATCAAACACATAGCTACCGGTACATACCCTCATCCCAGAGGGTGAACTACTCCCTCCTTGTCATGGAGAGCACCGGGATGACGAAGATGGCCACCGGTGATGATTTCCCCCTTCGGCAGGGTGCCAGAACAGGGTCCCTATTGGTTTTTGGTGGCTACGGAGGCTTGTGGTGGTGGAACTCCCGATCTAGGTTCTTTTCTAGAGGTTTGGGGATATATAAGAGGTGTTGGCGTCAAGAACAAGTCATGGGAGTCCACAAGGAGCCCACAAGGTCGGAAGGCGCGCCCTCCACCCTTGTGGAGGCCTCGTGGCTCTTCTATCACACCTCGTTTGCTTCGAGGGATTCTTCTGGTCCAAAAACAATTGTCGTGAAGTTTCTGGTCAATTGGACTCCATTTGATATTCCATTCCTGCGAAACTCAAAAACAAGGAAAAACAGAAACTGGCACTGGCACTGGGCTCTAGGTTAACAGGTTAGTCCCAGAAATCATATGAAATAGCATATAAACGCATATAAAACATGCAAGATTGATAATATAATACCATGGAACAATCAAAAATTATAGATACGTTGGAGACATATCGAGCATCCCCAAGTTTAATTCCTACTCGTCCTCGAGTAGGTAAATGATAAAAAAGAATTTTTGATGTGGAATGCTACCTAACATATTTATCCATGTAATTATATTTATTGTGGCATGAATGTTCAGATTCGTAAGATTCAAAACAAAAGTATAATATTGACATAAAAACAACAATACTTCAAGCATACTAACAAAATAATTATGTCTTCTCAAAATAACATGGACAAAGAAAGCTTATGCCTACAAAATTATATAGTCTGGCTATGCTCCATCTTCGTCACACAAAATATTCAAATCATGCACAACCCCGATGACAAGCCGATCAATTGTTTCATACATTTGACGTTCTCAAAGCTTTTCAACTTTCACGCAATACATGAGCGTGAGCCATGGACATAGCACTATAGATGGAATAGACGGTGGTTGTGGAGAACACAAAAAGAAAGAGATAGTCTCACATCAACTAGGCGTATCAACGGGCTATGGAGATTCCCATTAATAGATATCAATGTGAGTGAGTAGGAATTACCATGCAACAAATGCACTAGAGCTATAAGTTTGTGAAAGCTCAAAAAGAAAACTGAGTGGGGGTGCATCCAACTTGCTTGCTCATGAAGACCTACGGCGTTTTGAGGAAGCCCATCGTTGGAATATACAAGCCAAGTTCTATAATGAAAAATTGCCACTAGTTATATGAAAATGACAATATAAGAGACTCTCTATCATGAAGATCATGGTGCTACTTTGAAGCACAAGTGTGGCAAAAAAGGATAGTAACATTGTCCCTTCTCTCTTTTTCTCTCATTTTTTGTCTTTTCTCTCTCTTTTCTATTTTTTTGTCCTTCTTTTTTATTTGGCCTTTCTCTATTTTTTATTTCCTCACATGGGGCAATGCTCTAATAATGAAGATCATCACACTTCTATTTACTTACAACTCAAGAATTACAACTCGATACTTAGAACAAAATATGAATCTATATGAATGCCTTAGGTGGTGTATCGGGAAGCGCAATGAATCAAGAGCGACGTGTATAAAAAATATGATGAACGGTGGCTTTGCCACAAATATGATGTCAACTACATGATCATGCAAAGCAATATGACAATGATGATGCGGGTCATAATAAAACGGAACGATGGAAAGTTGCATGGCACTAGAAATGCCATAATAGGTAGGTATGGTGGCTGTTTTGAGGAAGGTATATGGTGGGTGTGTGGTACCGGAGAAATTTGCGCGGTACTAGAGAGGCTAGCAATGGTGGAAGGGTGAGAGTGCGTATAATCCATGGACTCAACATATATTAGTCATAAAGAACTCGCATGCTTATTGCAAAAATCTATTAGTCATCGAAACAAAGTACTACGCGCATGCTCCTAGGGGGATAGATTGGTAGGAAAAGACCATCGCTCGTCCCTGACCGCCACTCATAAGGAAGACAAACAAAAAATATCTCATGGTCCAACTTCGTTACATAACGGTTCACGATACGTGCATGCTACGGGACTCACAAACCTCAACACAAATATTTCTCAAATTCACAACTACTCACTAGCATGACTCTAATATCACCATCTTCAAATCAGAAAACAATCATAAGGAATCAAACTTCTCATAGTATTCAATGCACTTTATATGGAAGTTTTTATTATATCCCTCTTGGATGCCTATCATATTAGGACTAAATTCATAACCAAAGCAAATTACCATGCTGTTTAGAGACTCTCAAACTGATATAAGTGAAGCATGAGAGTTCAACAATTTCTTCGAAATAAAACTACCATCGTGCTCTAAAAAGATATAAGTGAGGAACTAACTACTCCAAAAGATATATGTGAAGATCAATGAGTAGTTAAATAATTATGCAACTATGTGAAGACTCCTACTCATAAATAAATTCAGATCTTAAGTACCTTAGTCAAATAGCAAGCAAATCCTAATAAAATAACATGATGCTCCAAGCAAAACACGTATCATGTGGTGAAAAAAATATAGCTCCAAGTAAGGTTACCGATGAACGAAGACGAAAGAGGGGATGCCATCCAGGGCATCCCCAGCTTAGGCTTGTGACGCCCCTGATTCAATCTTACACTAATCATGCATGCAAACGTGTACGATCAAGATCAGCGACTCACGTGAAGATATCACAAACACAACTCTAAAAATAAAATAAGTCATACAAGCATCATAATACAAGCCAGGGGCCTCGAGGGCTCGAATACAAGTGCTCGATCAAAGACGAGTCAGTGGAAGCAACAATATCTGAGTACAGACATAAGTTAACAAGTTTCCATAAGATGGCTAGCACAAACTGAAATGCAGATCGAAAGAGGCGCAGCCCTCCTGCCTGGGATCCTCCTAAACTACTCCTGGTCGTCGGCGGCCTGAACATAGTAGTAGGCACCCTTGGTGTAGTAGGAGTCGTCGTCGACGGTGGCGTCTGGCTCCTGGGCTCCAGTATCTGGTTGCGACAACCGAGAAGAATGGAAAGGGGGAAAAGGGCGAAAAGCAACATATGAGTACTCATCCAAAGTACTCGCTAGCAAGGATCTACACTACATATGCATGTGTATCTGTGTAAATGGGCAATATCAGTGGACTGAACTGCAGAATGCCAGAATAAGATGGGGGATAGCTAGTCGTGTCGAAGACTACGCTTCTGGCAGCATCCATCTTGAAGCAATAGAAGAGAGTAGATGGTAAGTTAACCAAGTATCATCACATAGCATAATCCTACCCGGCGATCCTCCCCTCGTCGCCCTGTGTGAGAGTGATCATCGGGTTATATCCGACACTTGGAAGGGTGTGTTTTATCAAGTATACGGTTCTAGTTGTCATAAGGTCAAGGTACAACTCTAGGTCATCCTTTTACCGAGGGACACGGCTATTCGAAAAGATAAACTTCCCTGCAGGGGTGCACCACATTTCCCAACACGCTCGATCCCCTTTGGACGGACACACTTTCCTGGGTCATACCTGGCCTCGGAAGATCAACACGTCGCAGCCCCACCTAGCCACAACAGAGAGGTCAGCACGCCGGTCTAAATCATATGCGCGCAGTGGTCTAGGCCCATCGCCCATGGCACACCTGCACGTTGCGTACGCGGCCGGAAGCAGACCTAGCCCCCTTAATACAAGCGCAGGCTTACGGTCCAATCCGACGCACGTCGCTCAGTCGCTGACGTCAAGAAGGCTTAGGCTGATACCACGATGTCGAGTGCCCATAACTGTTCCCGCGTAGTTTGTTAGTGCGTATAGATCAGTGGCCAGACTCAGATCAAATACCAAGATCTCGTTAAGCGTGTTATTTTGAATCGCGGACGCCGACCAAGGATAGGCCCACCTCTCTCCTAGGTGGTCTCAACCTGCACTGTCGCTCCGCCACAAAGTAACAGTCGGGGTCCGTCGGGAACCTAGGCCCACCACTACCGGGATGGAACCACCTGTCCTTTCAGCCCCCACACCGGAATCACTCGCGGGTACTCTACGAGCCGACCTGACTTTAGTCACCCAGTATCACATATTATGTATATAAGTATATTCCCGTGATCACCTCCTGAGTGATCACGACCCGATAGTATCGCATGGCAGACGGACAAGAATGTAGGGCCACTGATGGAATACTATCATCCTATACTAAGCATTTAGGATTGCAGGTAAAGGTAACAACAGTAGTAGCAAAAACAGGCTATGCATCAGAATATGATTAATGGAAAGCAGTAACATGCTACACTACTCTAATGCAAGCAGTAGAGAGAAGGAATAGGCAATATCGGGTCGATCAAGGGGGAGGGGGCTTGCCTGGAAGCTCTGTTGTACAGTAAGAAGGGTCGTCAGTGATGTAGTCGTACTCAGTGGCATCAACGCCGGTCTCGGGGTCTACCGGAGAAGAAGAGGGGGGAAGAAACAGTAAATACGGAGCAAACGAGGCATTGCAAAATATAATAAGGCAATACACGGTGCCAGGGGTGAGCTAACGCAGGGATAGGTGATACCAGCGAAGGGGGAAACATCCGGGAAAGTATTCCTGGTGTTTTGCAATTTCGGACAGAGAGACTGGAGGTGGGCGGTTGCAGGTTCGCTATGCTAGGAACGTGTGGTGAACGAACAGACTGTGTATTCGGATTCATCTCGCAGTTCTAAGCAACTTTCATGTATAATTTTTTTTCATCCGAGCTACAATTATTTTTCTATGAATTATCAAAGTTTTAGTAGTATTCTGAAAATTCCTGAAATTTTGCAAAGTCTGAGAATTCGACAGTTTTAAACATCACTTAGCAGTTTCCGGAGGCTATAGCTATTGTTTTGTATATCCTATGATTTTGTGCCGTATATCAATTGTGAGCACTTCTCTGACGATCTACAGGTTGGTATCACTTTCATCTATATTAGAGTTTCATCTATATTAGAGTTCATTTGCTTGTTCATCAACAGCTTTAAAGTAGCTATGAAAATAAAGCTATTTTCCGGTTTTCCTGTTAATAGATCATTGAACTTTGTGATTTTCATAGGAATTAATCCATGCATTACCTGAATTAGGTACAATGGAGCAAAATAAAGCTTGTTATGTCTACATTCTGTTCACATAATTTTTACCCATGTTAGGACTTGTCTTACCATTGTTTAGGGGCTGTTTAGAGGGCTAGACATTGTAGAAATACAAAAGCTAGCTAGTAGTATATATAGTAGCAATCAACAGCAGCTACATAGCTTCAGCAGAGCAGCGGCAACAGAGTAGCGGTGGACGCACGCTTGTGGGCATAGGCGGCTGCGGGCAGTCGTGCGCGGCAGCGGGTGCGGGCACGCGCGAGTGGGCGTGCGCGGGGCACGGCCAGGCGACCAGCAGGCGACGAGCGGGGTGCAGGCGGTCGAGGGTGCGATGACAAGCGACAACGGCAGCAGCGGCGGGCGCAAGGGGCTCCGGCAGTAACATCAGTAGCGTGTGGGCAGCGCTGGCCACGGTCGGGAGCGGTCACGAGGCCGAGAGGGGTGGGGGCGTGGCTGCCTTATCCCCTCGCTGGGGCATCGCCGGCGAGGTGATCCGGCTGGGGCTCGCCCCTATAGCGACCTGAGACATGAACAGGGAGGAGGGGAGAGCGACCGTGGGGGCTTGGTGGCCAGCTGGGCCGGCCCAGGTGGGCTTGGCCCAGGGGAGGTTTATTTTTTGGGTTTTCAATTTATTCTTTTCTGTTCAATTCTTTTCCTATTTATTTTCTATTGTTTTAGTTTTATAGAATACCAAACTATTTTCTAAGTTAGTATTATCAAATATGCTACTACTACAACAGTTTTGACTTCCATCCAAAATAGTTTAACATTTTATGAATCAGAAAAGGCATTTAATTAATTGTCATTGCCACCCTTCTAATCATTTTTTAGCACTTAAGTACTTTATAAAAGCTTGGTTTCTTGACTAATATTACTTGTGAATTATTTTCCACCGTTTGCACATTTTCGTTTTGACATTTGAAAACTTTTGTTTTTGACTTTGTTTTAAATTAAAATTTGAATCGGATGGGATCAGCGTGGGACCTAGCAATAGTGAAAACGATGACCTGGCACTATTAACAAGGGATTACTGTAGCTTAATTATCCGAACGTTACAAGGCTCTTGCCACTCCTTATTCCATAGTCCATCGAAACTTTATCCAAAACATGAAAACTTCACAACACAAAACTGTAACATCCCAAATTTTCAATTTGGAATGTTATGCATTAGATCATCATGCATATCATATTTTCTTGCATTTTGGTCGATCCTAGAAATTTCACGCAACTTAAGGACCTTCGGAGAGAGTTGGAGATTTCGTTATATTCATATTTGATAGTTTTCTCAAATTTGAAAAGAGGATCATTTGATTTATTTATTTCATCTTCAATTATTTTTTCGATATTAAAAAAAATATAAGAAAGGGAATAATATGACTTTCCCAAATTTAGGAAAAATGAAGATTTAATGAATAAGTCAAATTTTGGTTTGCCGGAGTTTATTTGCATTTCTTTTGGATAGGGAAAAATGCACGTTTTCGAAAATTGCATTTTAGGCCCGGAGAAAAGTTCATTTTGTTCGACTCATTTTTAGGAGTCGGGGAAAATTTACTTTAGATTTTTTTGAGTTCGTTTAGATTTTCTTTTCTGGGTTTTCCTGCGCGCGAAACCGATTAAAAAAAATCTTGCAGCGCCCTGGGCCAAGGCTAGCCAGCAGCCGGCCGGCCAGGCCATCGCCCGCGCCGCGCGCGCCAGGCGCCAGGAGGCCGCCGCCGCTGCCCCTTTTGGAGTCATAGTAGGACTTTAGTCCTACTCCGTTTCCTCTTTTTCTTTCCTATTCCTACTCTATTTCTTGTCCCCTACCCCAAGAAACCCCCTCCCCTCACCAATATAAATGCCCCTCTACCCCTCCCCCCTGTCCTCACATCAAAATCCCAAGCCTCTCTACTCCTAAGCCGCAGCAAGCAGCAGCGCGCAGCCCCAAGCCGCCGCCGCCGCCCGGAGCCCGCCTCCCGAGGTAGCCGCGCCTTTCTTTTTCTTCCCCGGTCCGTTTTTTCCTAAAAGAACCGTTCTGTTTTCTCTCCGATTCTTTTCTTTTGTCTTCCGGTTTTTGTTTCGGTTTTCTTCCGAAACCCTAGATCGGTTTTCCGTTTCTTCTTCGGTTTCTTTTCCAAAAACCCTAGATCGGTTTTCGTTCTTCTATCGGACCGTTCGTCCCAACGAACGTGATCACCGATTGTTCCCGGTTAACGACGTCCGTTCGTTTAACCGTTCTTCGTTTTCTTTTTTGTCGGATTTATTCCGCGATCGCGATCTCAGATCCGATCTTCGTTCTAGTCTTTCTTCTCACTCGTTTATCGGAATCAGGTGATCCAAGCGCCTGGAGTTTCGTTTCGAAACCGCCGTTCCGTCTAATCAACTTAAACAAGTTTTTGCCCCGGTAAAATTTGACCTAGTTTCAACTTGCTAGAACCGAGTTGTTTTCTTCCGCCGTTTGTTTTCCATTTCTTTGTTCGGTTCGTTTTTTCTTTGCAACCGGAGTTCTTAAGTTGAACTTTCTGGTTCGTTCTCTTGTTCGAGTTTTACCTGTGCATTAGATGAGTACTTATTGTGTGCTTGTTGTTTGTCTGCGATAGATCACCTGGATTGCGCCGCTTGTTACTTCGATTCCCTAGGTCTCGTGGATCATCAGCAAGGCAAGTAACACTTTGATCATACCTTTTCTACAACCCATGTTTTATTGCATTAGATCAATCCTCACACATTGCATGATTAGGATCTAATTAAATTGTGGGATGGGAAGTAGATGAGGTAGTACCTATTACCTGTTTATTATGAAACCTTTGTGAGTTACTTCTACGTTTGCTTATTATGCCATGCTATGCTAGTAGACGTGGATTGGGTGAGTGATATCCATGACAGATATGAGTATTTTTAATTAATGGTTTATCTAAGGTGGCAATTTAAATACACATCTGGGTGGATTGAGGCACCTGATGTCTATCAGGACTTGCCTGTTTTTATTTTGGACCGCCACCCAGGCTCAAAGGGATCATAAGATCTTTCATGCTAGAAACTTCCGTGTGCAGCCACAAGCCATTATGGGCTCTGGCATAGTTGACTAAGTTGTGCGAACTCTTACAGTGGTGGACTAGCAGATGTAGGGGATGTAGGTGTACCGGTCTACCCGATCGTAAGGTGCTAGCGCTTCTGAAAGACTATGTCTCGGTCATCCGTCTTCTCAAACACCCTGTAGTGCGAGAAACCAAATGGAGGCGATCGAGTCTTGTGGGGAAAAGTGCGCAAACCTCTGCAGAGTGTACAAACTAATCATGGTTAGCCGTGTCCCCGGTCATGGACGTCTTGAGTATCTAGTACTTGAATATCATGTGAATCTCAACATGTTACTTCTAATTAATGTTGTTGGGTTTTAGTTGTTCACTTAATTGGGATCGGAATGCTCTCAACCATTCTCGATGTTTCACAACCACCATGATAGTTAAATAAATTTATTCCTTTGCAGTAGGGAAAAACTGGCTTTACGCAAAAACTGTAACCATAGAGCTTTCCACCAGCCATATATGCATATAGTATAGCTGTTTCATTCCATTACTCTCTATGTGTTGCTTTGCCAGCATATTCCATGTGCTGACACGTTTTCGGGCTGCAACTTCTCATGTTGCAGACTTTTCAGACGACGAGTAAGGTGTTTTTAGGTCGTGGTTCTATACTCAGTGATGCCGTTGGAGTTGATGGACCCATTTATCTTCCAAGTCTTCCGCTGTTATCGACACTAGATGGCCTTAAGCCATATTTATTATAATAAGTTCTCTTTGAGACAACGATGTAATAAGTGTGTGATTGCCACTCTGCTATAAATCCTTCGATGTACTGTGTGGTGTCAGCATTACTGATCCAGGGATGACACCTGAGCACAGAGCTCTTGATCCATTCGGGTCGGGTCGCGACAAAAACTAAACAAAAAATCTCATAACCTCCGTTAGTATAAGAAAATAAATCACCACTTTTGGTACTGTTGTGAATTCATTCTTGATTTATATTGGTGTAATATATACTGTATTCCAACTTCTCTATGGTTCATACCCTCCGATACTACTCATAGTTAAGCAAAAACAGAATCTGTCAAAAACAAAACAGTCTGTACCAATCCGGATATTTCGAATACTTATGTAACTTCAAAAATCCTGAGAAATTAGGAAGTCCTAGGAAATTTTTTATTAATCTTCTGCAAAAATAATCAGTATTTTATCACACTTCTGTTAATAATGATAATTGTTTTCCTGAGCACAAAAGTTTATTTCACATAAGCAATAATATCAAGCATTCGTTTCATGATCTACAAGCATAGAAATTTTACTACTCACCAACTAAGCAAAATTCTTCCCATTCATAATAGTGGGAGCAAACTCAACCAAATAACTATCTTGTGAGGCATAATGCAATTGAAAATTAAAATCACGATGACAAGTTCCATGGTTATCATTATACTTTGTAGCATACATGTCATAACAATAATCATCATAAATAGGAGGCATGCTTTCATCATAATAAATTCGCTCATCAAAACTTGGGGGACAAAAAATATCATCTTCATCAAACATAGCATCCCCAAGCTTGTCGCTTTGCATATCATTAGCATCATGGATATTCAAAGATTTAGTGCCAAACATTTTATTGCATTCTTCCTCTAGAAATTGAGCACCATTATCAGAATCATTATTTTCATGAATGACATTAAAAAGATGAAGAAAATGAGGTAACCTAAATTCCATTTTTTAGTTTTCATTTATAGACTAAACTAGTGATAAAATAAGAAACTAAAAGATTCGATTGCCAGATCTAAAGATATACCTTCAAGCGCTAACCTCCCCGGCAACGACGGCAGAAAAGAGCTTAGTTGACGGGGTATTAGTGCTGCTTACCTAGCCTCCCCGACAACGGCGCCAGAAAAGAGCTTGATTCTACTATGCAACCTTGTTCTTGTAGACGTTGTTGGGCCTCCAAGTGTAGAGGTTTGTAGGACAGTAGCAATTTTCCCTCAAGTGGATGACCTAAGGTTTATCAATCCGTGGGAGGCGTAGGATGAAGATGGTCTCTCTCAAACAACCCTGCAACCAAATAACAAAGAGTCTCGTGTGTCCCCAACACACACAATACAATGGTAAATTGTATAGGTGCACTAGTTCGGTGAAGAGATGGTGATACAAGTGCAATATGGATGGTAGATATAGGTTTTTGTAATCTAAAAATAAAAAACAGCAGGGTAACAAGTGGTAAAAGTGAGCAAAAACGGTATTACAATGCTTGGAAACAAGGCCTAGGGTTCATACTTTCACTACTGCAAATTCTCTCAATAATGATAACATAATTGGATCATATAACAATCCCTCAACATGCAACAAAGAGTCACCCCAAAGTCACTAATAGCGGAGAGCAAATGAAGAGATTATTATAGGGTACGAAACCACCTCAAAGTTATTCTTTCTGATCAACCTATTGGGCTATTCCTATAAGTGTCACAAACAGCCCTAGAATCGTACTAAAATAACACCTTAAGACACACATCAACCAAAACCCTAATGTAACCTAGATCCTCTAATGTCACCACAAGTATTTGCTGGTTTGATTATATGATATGCATCACACAATCTCAGATTCATCTATTCAAACCATCACAAAGAACTTCAAAGAGTGCCCCAAAATTTCTACCGGAGAGTCAAGACGAAAACATGTGCCAACCCCTATGCATAAGTTCACAAGGTCACATAACCCGCAACTTGATCACCACAACATACATCTAGTGGATTGATGTTGCTTGAAGCTACGTCGGTATTTCCCCAATTTGGAAGGGATGATGCAGCACATCGGCGGTAGGTATTTCCCTTAGATATTAAACCAAGGTTATCGAACCAGTAGGAGAACCACGCAACACAACGTAAACAACACCTGCACACAAATAACAACTACTCGCAACCCGACGTGTAAAAGGGGTTGTCAATCCCTTTCAGGTAGCGACGCCTCAAGATAGGAAAATGGAAGTGAGAGAGTTGTAAATATTGATAGATCGAATGCCAAATAAAATAAAATGCAGCAAAGTATTTTTGTATTTTTGGTTTAATAGATCTGAAAATAAAAGCAAAGGAAAAGAAGATCGCAAAGGCAAATAATATGAGAAAGAAACCCCGGGGCCGTAGGTTTGACTAGTGGCTTCTCTTGAGAAAAATAGCAAACTGTGGGTAAATGAATTACTATTGGGAAATTGATAGAACTTCAAATACTCATGATGATATCCAAGCAATGATCATTACATAGGCATCACGTCCAAGATTAGTAGACCAACTCCTGCCTGCATCTACTAGCATTACTCCACACATCGACCGCTATCCAGCATGCATCTAGTGTATTAAGTTCATGGGGAAACGGAGTAATGCAATAAGAATGATGACATGATGTATACAAGATCTATATATGTAGAGATAGACCCCATCGTTTTATTCTTAGTAGCAATGATACATACGTGTCGGTTCCCTTTCTGTCACTGGGATCAAGCACCGTAAGATCGAACCCACTACAAAGCACCTCTTCCCATTGCAAGATAAATAGATCAAGTTGGCAAAACAAAACCCAAATATTGGAGAAGAAATACGAGGCTATAAGAAATCATGCATATAAGAGATCAAAGAAACTCAAATAACTTTCATGGATATAAAAAGATAGATCTGATCATAAACTCAAAGTTCATCCGATCCTAACAAACACACCGCAAAAAAAAGTTACATCGATCATATGGATCTCCAAGAGACCATTGTATTGAGAATCAAGCGAGAGAGAGGAAGCCATCTAGCTACTAACTACGGACCCGATGGTCTACAAAGAACTACTCACGCATCATCGGAGAGGCACCAATGGAAGTGGTGAACCCCTCCGTGATGGTGTCTAGATTGGATCTGGTGGTTCTGGACTCTGCGACGGCTGGAATTGATTTTCATCGACTCCCCTAGGGATTGTGTAATATTGGGGTACTTATAGAGAAAAGAGGTGGTCCGGAGGGCACCGGAGGTGGGCACAAACTACCAGGGTGCGCCTGGGCCTCCTGGCGTGCCTTGGTGGGTGGTGATCTCCTCGGAGCACCCCCAGGCGCAACCTTCGCCCATTAGGTGTCTTCAGGTCCATAAAAAAATCTCCGTAAAGTTTCGTTGCATTTGGACTCCGTTTGGTATTGATTTTTTGCGATGTAAAAACATGAAAAAAACAGCAACTGACACTTGGCACTATGTCAATAGGTTAGTACCAAAAAATGATATAAAATGATTATAAAACATCCAAGATTGATAATATAACAGCATGTGGAACAATCAAAAATTATAGATACGTTGTAGACATATCATAATTCACGTGAATATCCCATTGTCACCACAGATAAGCACATGCAAGACATACGTCAATTGTTCTCAAATCCTTAAAGACTCAATTCGATAAGATAACTTCAAAGTGAAAACTCAATCCATTACAAGAAGGTAGAGGGGGAGAAACATTATAAGATCCAACTATAATAGAAAAGCTCGCGGTACATCAAGATCATGCCAAATCAAGAACATGAGAGAGAGAGAGGACAGAGAGATCAAACACATAGCTACTGGTACATACCCTCAGCCCCGAGGGTGAACTACTCCATCCTCGTCATGGAGAGCGTCGGGATGATGAAGATGGCCACCGGTGATGATTTCCCCCTATGGCAGGGTGCCGCAACAGGGTCCCTATTGGTTTTTGGTGGCTACAGAGGCTTGCGGCGGTGGAACTCCCGGTCTAGGTTCTGTTCTGGAGGTTTGGGGATATATAAGAGGTGTTGGCGTCGAGAACAAGTCATGGGAGCCCACAAGGATCCCACAAGGTCGAAGGGCGCGCCCTCCACCCTTGTGGAGGCCTCGTGGCTCTTCTGGCCCAACTCTTTTGCTTCGGGGGCTTCTTCTGGTCCAAAAACAATTGTCGTGAAGTTTCAGGTCAATTGGACTTCGTTTGATATTCCTTTCCTGCGAAACTCAAAAAACAAGGACAAAACAGAAACTAGCACTGGGCTCTAGGTTAATTGGTTAGTCCCAAAAATCATATAAAATAGCATATAAACACATATAAAACATCCAAGATTGATTATATAATAGCATGGAACAATAAAAAATTATATATACGTTGGAGACATATCATACACGAGATGGCGGTAAGGTATAGGGGCGCACCCAAGGGGGTAGGGCACGCCCTCCTGCCTTGCCGCTTCCTCGTGCACTCTTCAGACTGCTTTTAATTTTCCTAATTTGTTAAATATTCCAAAACAGAGAAAAATTGCCATTGGAAACGTTTATGAGTCGGTTTACTTACCATACCATAGAACTATTCCTTTCGGAGTCTGAAACATTCTGGAAAGTGTCCCTTAGGTACTCCTCCGGCATTATGGTATTAATTATATTGGTCTCAACATTTATGGGAGTACCTGAGATATAATGTCTGATTCTTTGACCGTTTACCACCTTCGGATTTGCGCCTTCAGCGTTGTTGATTTTGATGGCACCAGAACGATAAACCTCCTTGATAATGTAAGGACCTTCCCATTTAGAGAGAGGCTTTCCTGCCAAAAATCTTAAATGAGAGTTGTATAGCAAAACATGATCACCTACATTAAACTCACGCTTTTGATCCCTTTGTCATGCCATCTTTTAACCTTTTCTTTAAACAACTTGGCATTCTTATAGGCTTGGGTTCTCCATTCATCAAGCGAGCTTATGTCAAATAACCTCTTCTCACCAGCAAGTTTGAAATCATAGTTGAGCTCTTTAATTACCTAATAAGCTTTATGCTCTAGCTCGAGAGGCAAGTGACATGCTTTTCCATAAAGCATTTTATGTGGAGACATACACCGGTGCAGCGACATGCTATACAAATGGCTTTTAACCCCTTTTCGCTACAGCGTTTGGAACCGTCGCCAAATGAGTGTTGGTGATAGGGGGGTCCTTCCCACATGACCCAGAAACTGTAGCGGGTAGGCCCTCCTGGCACACAAGCTGGGGCAAAATGAGCTTGTGTGCGATCTGGCGAGGCATCAAACCCAATCGTTGTCGTTCATATGTACATCCCACACGGTGAATCCCAGAAAAACATTTCCGTTCGTATGTATATCACACACATTTTTTGTGTGGAAACATTTGTGCAAGGTGGCCTAACGCAAACAGTTCTCTGCCGGAAGCTATGTGTGATTGTTAGTTGATCGAACACGCCTACTTTCTAGAAACTGTGTAGGTTGTTTCAGTTCATCGCCCACGGTGTTGTCTGAGTAACTGTTTGCAATAGAAAACCCCAATAAGCAGGGTAGTTAGCCTATTATTGATAGTCCATGTAGTAATCAAATTGATATTTCTTATAAAACACACCAGATATTTCATATCCTTATAACGGCAACCGGGGTTTCATAATCTAATTACATCTGATGGCTTCAGCACTCAGTTACGCCATTACACAACAAGACCAAGTATCACATGCAACATCGAAAACCTTTGGAAAGTAGCAACATACACGATAAATAGACATATGAATCTCATCTGGGAAACTGCAGAAGCGGAAGGCAAATATTGAGCCTTCATTGATGTTGAATGTCCTTGCAACTTTAGGCCAGTGGCTATGGATAATTGCCCGCCCAACCTTCGTCCTCTTCAGGAAGACTTCAATATTGTATTGTGGGTGTTGAATGAATACCTTCCTCGCCTCTTGACCATGCAGGTGGTTTGAGAGGTAATCCTCGGTGAACTGCTTTGAAAAGTACTGAAAACAAAGGTATGCATAAATCGCTGTTATAAATTTTGAAATGGAGCAAGGGGTAAAACAAGGTAAAAGAGTTAGTACCATCCTATAGTTGACTGATGTCTTCTTCACTGTGCAAACAAAGATCTTGCTATTATTCGTCGCAAGTTTCTTCATGCTAACGATCTTTCTGAGTTTCTTGACTTGACTGATATTCATGGATATCTCATTTCCCCATATGCAAAATGGGTCGAATAGTGGGTCTAAGCCTCTGACAGCAGGACCTACAAGTGCAAGACCAAATTGTAAGAAACCCAAATATTAAAATGATTCCTACAACTGCACAATAATGTGCTATTAGCGAAAGGACTATGCATGCGCAAACCTTGATGGTAAACCGCAGTGTCTCCCATTGTTTCCCTGCAACACACATAAGGAAGATCTTCACCAGGTTAACTGAGATACTACCAGTAGAATATTTATTGAGTACAACCAAATTTGATTTATTTCTCACGTCCATAACAATACAGAATTGTACCCACAGCAAATGAAAATCAAATTGCAGAATTGAAGCAAATAGTTAAATGGACAACGGACCAAATGAACCAACGCAGTTAACTGAGCACGACATTGTAGAATAGATACATGTACTCCCTCTATTCCCTTATACAAGGCCACACATCCAAATTACAGGTGCCAAGGTAAAAATTAATGACTGCTTTGCAAGCCAACTTTTCTTTTTGTTAACCAGGATCATTAATACACCCGTAGGCATGCAAGGAAGGAATAAGAAGGAAGTAGCACAGTGTAGTTATGACTACATGCATGCAAGTATTAAACAAGTTGGTAGTATGAGGAAACATCATTAATTTTTCCTTGATTACTGTTAGTGGCCTTGTATAGATGCAAAATGTATTTTTCATAGTGGCCTTGTATGAGGTAATGGAGGGAGTACTAGAAGATAAGACAGTTAACAAAACAAACAATGCTTGAGAACAGTACTACGAAATATAGCAATATTTGGACCAAACTGTTAACTGAACATTACATTTCATAGGACCAAACTATTAACTGAACATTACATTTTAGAGGACCAAACTGTTAACTGAACATCAGATAGCATACTAATATTATAGAGGACAAATCACTAGAAGGCACTGGCGGTGGCCTCGAGAAAACTGCACGAACTATATTTTAATGTAGACAACCGCATGGTGGTGTCGATGGTGGCCTCGAACATGAGGTGCTCCTCCAAGATCTGGCGGTCTTCACGCATGGCAGCCATCACGACCTCGTGCGTGCGTGCGGCCAGATGCTACTGAGCTCATGTTATACTGCATGCAAAATGGCTGTGGGCGGCGCTTAATTGGAGGACGGGGCAGTGATTTCGGCGGAAGGTGTCACACCATCGGTTGGGGCATGTGGGACGGGGAAGGAGAAGGATGGTGTGGGTGGGGTGTGGATTACCTGACCATATCAACAAGAAGGATCGCGCAGCAAGAAGAAGATTTGCCGACGAGGGGGCGAGAAGAAGGGTCTCCGGCGAGAAGGCGGCGCTGCAAGAAGAAGGGTAGCCAGCAAGGAGGCGACGCTGCAAGAAGAATGGTCGCCGGTGAGGAGGCTGAGCTGCCAGTAAGCAGTAGTGAAGGTTTGAACTTGGAAAGCAAGGAGGAACAGTGGAAATGTGGCTTTTGGTGGGAGGGAGGGGGCAAGGAGATAGATATTTTCGCCGTGGGAGAAAAATTTCCCTCGGTGCCGTGAGAAACTGGCGTGCAAGTGTGGTTCAAGCACGGGCGATAGACTGTAGATGACGAAGCTTCCCGTGTAAGCCAGACAAGACGGTGCGCCAAGATATTTTATATCACATCCCACATGATTCTTTCTAGTAAACTGTTTGTGGTATACTTGATTTTTTTCATTATGTTTTGAAAGACAAATTGGTGTTACAGAGGGAAAGGATGGTGTTTGAATTGCTAGAACATTTATGTACAGTGAACATGCAACTACATGAGTGTCCTGTTTAAATTTGGAATTATTCCGGGTTCGTTAGGCATTTTTATGCATTAATTGAGTTTCTAGGCATTTAATGTGCATAATTCAAATTTGAACTACAAGCACATGCTCCAGTGCACCAAAATTTGTTGAAGAGTCACATGTGTCTCTTTGGGTGAATTTATAGGTCCCGTGCAAGAAATGGGAATGAAATTCAAACATATGGGCATTGTGGCCCGGCCAGGAACATTGAGAAACTTGGTTCTTAAATTCCTGGAAATTCAAAACTCACCTGAAAATGATGAAACTTGGCATGGTGTCATTTCATGGCACCAACATGATGTGGTAAAAAAATTGGCCGCATTTGGACAAGTTTTGGTATATGCTTCTTGCAAACCAGAGCTTCTCTCGAGAAGACTCGCGGTTCCCAAGGGGGACGCGTCACCTTTGTGTGCGATATGATATACGCTGCCTCCCCCCCTTGAGTTTTTAGAGAGGTGACGTAGAACTATATGAGTGTCGTGTTAAAATTTGGAATTATTCCGGATTTGTTTGGACTTTTTTATACATTAATTGAATTTATGGTCATTTAATGTGCATAATTCAATTTTGAACTACAAGCACATGCTCCAGTGCACCAAAGTTGGTTGAAAATCGCATGTGTGTCCTTGGGTGAATTTATAGGTCCCATGCAAGAAATGGGAATGAAAGTCAAACATCTGGGCATCATGGCTCAGCTGGAAAGATTGAGAAACTTGGTTTTTTAATTCATGTAAATCCAAAACACGCCTGAAAATCATGAAACTTGGCATGGTGTCATGACATGGCACCAACATGTTGTTGTAATTTTTTTGGACGAATTGGGACATCTTTGGTATAAGCTTCTTGCAAACCGGAGCTTCTCTCAAGAAGGCTCGTGGTTCCAAGAGGGAACGTGTCACCTCCGTGTGCGAAATGACATACACTGCCTTCTCCCTCCTTAATTTTTTACACAGGCAGATTAGACCAAATAGAAGTATCGTGCTAAATTTTGGAATTATTCCGTGTTCGTTTCGCCTTTTTTATACATTAATTGAATTTCTGGGCATTTAATGTGCATAATTCCAATTTGAACTACAAGCACATGCTCCAGTGCACCAAAGTTGGTTCAAAAATCACATGTGTGTCCTTGGGTGAATTTGTAGGTCACATGCAAGAAATGGTAATGGAATTCAAACATCTGGGCTTCATGCCTCGGCTAGAAATATTGAGAAACTTGGGTTTTTAATTCCTGTAAATCCAAAACACGCCTGAAAATCATGAAATTTTGCATGGTGTCATGACATGGCACCAACATGTTGTGGTAATTTTTTTGGCCAAATTGGTAAAAGCTTTGGTATAAGCTTCTTGCAAACCAGAGCTTCTCTCAAGAAGGCTCATGGTTCCGAGAGGGAACGTGTGACCTCCGTGTGTGAAACGACATACACTTCCTTCTCCCGCCTTGATTTTTCTACACAAACAGCTTAGACAAAATAGGAGTTTCATGCTAAATTTTGGAAGTATTCCGGGTTCATTTGGCCTTTTTATACATTAATTGATTTACAGGCATTTAATGCACATAATTTCAATTTGAAGTACAAGCGCATGCTCCAATGCACAAAAGTTAGTTGGAAAATCATTTATGTGTACTTGGGCGAACTTATAGGTCCCATGGAAGGAGTGGGAATGGAATTCAAACATCTGGGCGTCTTGGCTCGGCTGGAAACATCGATAAACTTGGTTTTAAAATTCCCGTAAATCCAAAACTCGCCCGAAAATCATGAAACTTGGCATTGTTTCATGACATGGCACCAACATGTTGTGGTAATTTTTCTGTCCGATTTGCGAAGGTGCACACATTAACAATCAACAAAGTCATTTTGGAACAAGTGTTGTCACGTTACAAATCAGAAACACAAGTTTTATTGGCTAGGAGGTGCTGTGCGGGGTAGCTATTTGAGTACAGGAGGCATGCGATCAGACCCATTGCGCGTGCTCATCAGGAGGAGAGCCCTTTGACCTCTATCCGACGCACACCTCCCTCCCAACGTCTCCATTAATGGCGCCCGAGCCCCTGTTTCACGGCATGGCTATGTCTCACTCGACTGAGATTTAAGAGAGAAAAAAGAAAATATGAAAAGAAAGTTTTGCAAGGATCTTGATGTAAGATCCGACGGACCTATATAGCATCGACTGCGACTTATAGCAAGACTGGTGAATATAAGGACGATGACCGTGGATAATAATTGTCTTACATATTTAGGAAGATAATTAAAAAAGCCACATGCGGCAACGCCCGAAATACACATGGGCAAAAGAAGAAGGAATACAATGATCTGGCTCGCTGATATCTACTTTCTTGATGCATTGCTGCAGGCCACGGGAACTAGTCTCCACAGCGAGCGGTGATGAGCTCTGTCGTGTCCTCAAGACGCTTCTTGAGAACATCCACATATTCATCCACCAGCCTTTGCGCTTCATGCAGAGCATGACATTCTCATCCATAAGTTTCTCGATGATGACGCCGGTCCTCTTCAACAAGGTAGTGGTCTCCTCCTGCTGCTCTGCCCTTTCGACGATCTTTGCCCTCAGCAGGTCGCGCTCGACCCGGACCTTCGCATAGCCCTCCCTTAGTTGTCGAATGATGCTGGTAGCCTGTTCAAACAAGGCTTTCATGTCGTCCTGCAACCTCGCCCAGCCAGAGATCTGGTCCATTTGGCTATGGACGATTGCATGCGTGCGCCTGTAACAGCCCTCGCCTGCCCGCGAGACATTTTCCCAGGCCGCCGTGGCGCGGGAGGACATCTCTGCTGCATTCATGGTGCGGCGGGACATCTCTGCTGCTTCCGCGGCGCGGTCGAACTAGTCTGCTGCATCAACGGCGTCGCAGAACCTCCATGCTGTTTCGGCGGCACGGCAGGACCTCTATGCTGTTACGGCCGCGCGGCGGGACATGTCGGCAGCTTTCGTGGTGAGGCAGGACATCTCTCATGTTTTTGCTTCCATGCTCTCCTCTCCCTGGTGGCAATCTCTCAACCCAGAATTCACGCTGGCCATGGTAGATGGAAGGGAACGATGATGAATGACTTGTTTGTTTTTGTGGATGAGGAGTTGAGGAGGAATGTGTAGTCATCTTGGAGTAGTAGTATTTATAACCGAGTACTAGTATGCTCCTAAGTGGGATACCGTTTAGGTTTTGATTGGTGTAAACAGGTTTGCAATTAAATATAACATGGTCGTAATTTCGAATGTGACGGGACACAAGCTCAAAATTTATTGACGGTTCTATAATTTCCAAATGCGGCACTATTCTCGGACGGGGTAACGTGGGCACGCTTTCTCATCCGCGTACATGGTGTTTGCACCATAGGGTGCACCGCAATAGGCAATGACAGCACACGTCTTGTTCCAACAACCGTGCGCGCTCGTTATTACCATCGTGCACACTTCTTTTAATTAGAATATGTGCCCGTCTAGTGCACACGTGTTGATCTGTCTAACTGTTTCTGTTTGTTGTGGCTAATCGCAAACAATTCATCTGTGTGAAGTGCATGCCGTCAATCGCAGACACTTTGATTTGGCTGACCATTTCTATTGTGTTGCCGAATCGCAAACAGTTAATCCTTCTGAAGCTATGCCCTCAATCCCACACACCTTCATCTGGCTTCCCATTTCTATTGTTCCTTCTCATCACAAATAGTTAATCTGAGTGAACTGTATGCCATATATCTCACAAGCCTTCATCTGGCTGCCCATTTATGTTCTTCTTCCTCATCGGAAATAGTTAATTGAACTGAACCATATGCCCTACATTGGAAACACAACTAAAACTGGAACCGTGTTTGATGACTCCGCCATGGCAAACATTTTGCATCATTTTTGATGATTATTTTACATCACCTTTTGCGATTAATGCATCGCACACAGTTTCGTCAAAGGGTCTCTGATCGTAGTGTCGCGTTAGCAACATCATGTAGTAGTGATACCCATAGGGTTCTTATAAGCAGTCCTATAAGCCCATAAAGCACCATCAAGTTTCTTAGACCAATTCTTTCTAGATCTATTTTGACAATCCTTTGCAAGATTAATTTAATTTCTCTATTGCTCAATTCTACGACCACTAGACTGAGGGTGATAAGGAGATGCAATTATATGATTAACATCATACTTAGCAAGCAATTTTTCGGAAAGCACCATGAATAAAATGTAAACCACCATCAGTCATCAAATATATAGGGACTCCAAACCTTGGAAAAATAACTTCTTTAAGCATCTTAATAGAGGTGTTATGATCAGCACTACTAGTTGGAATAGTTCTACCCACTTAGTAACGTAATCAACAGCAACTAAAATATGTGTATACCCATTAGAGGAAGGAAAATGCCCCATATTATCAAAGCCCCAAACATCAAATGGTACAATAACAAGTGAATAATCCATAGGCATTTCCTGATGTCTACTAATATTACCAATTCTTTTACATTCATCACAAGACAAGACATACTTATGAGCATCCTTGAAGAGAGTAGGTCAATGAAGACCAGATTGTAATACCTTGTGTGCAGTTCTATCTCCAGCATGATGTCCTCTGTAGGCCTCGGGGTGGCACTTGCGTAGGATCTGTTCCTATTCATGCTCAGGTACAAAACGTCTAATAACACCATCTACTCCTTTGTAAAGGTGTGGGTCATCCCAAAAGTAATGCCTTAAATCATAGAAAAACCTTTTCTTTTGCTGGTATGTAAAACTAGGTGGTATAAATTTAGCAACAATGTAATTATCATAATCAGCATACCATGGAGTATTACGAGAAGCATTTATGACAACTAATTGTTCATCAGGAAAGTTGTCATCAATAGGCAGTGGGTCATCAAGAACATTGTCTAACCTAGACAAGTTGTCTGTAGCGGGGTTCTCAGCTCCCTTTCTATCAATAATATGCTAATCAAATTCTTGTAACAAGAGAACCCATCTAATTAGTCTAGGTTTAGCATCTTTCTTTTCCATAAGATATTTAATAGCAGCATGATCAGTGTGAACAGTTACTTTAGAATCAACAATATAAGATCTGAACTTATCACAAGCAAAAACAACTGCTAAGAATTCTTTTTCAGTAGTAGCATAATTTCTCTGGGCACTATCTAGAGTTTCACTAGCATAATGAATAACATTAAACTTTTTATCAACTCTTTGTCCTAGAACAACACCAACAACATAATCACTGACATCACACATAATTTCAAAGGGTAAATTCCAATCAGGTGGTTGAACAATAGGTGCAGAAATCAAGGCTTTCTTAAGCATTTCAAATGCTTCTACACAATCATCATCAAAAACAAAAGGAACATCTTTTTCCAAGGCATTAGTTGGAGGCCTAGAAATTTTAGAGAAGTCTTTAATAAACCTCCTATAGAGACCAGCATGACCAAGGAAACTTCTTATACCTTTGATATCTTTAGGACATGGCATCTTTTCAATAGCATCTAATTTAGCTTTACCAACTTCAATACTTCTTTCAGAAATTTTATGCCCCAAGACAATATCTTCATTAACCATAAACTGGCACTTCTCCCAATTCAAAACAAGATTAGTTTCTTCACATCTCTGCAAAACTCGATCAAGGTTTCTTAAGCAATCATCAAAGAAGTTCCGTAAACGGAGAAACCATCCATGAAAACCTCAACAATCTTTTCACAAAAGTCAGAGAATATACTAGTCGCACATCTTTGAAAGGTAGAAGGTGCATTGCATAAACCAAAAGGCATACATCTATAAGCAAAAGTACTGAAAGGGCAAGTAAAAGTGGTCTTTTCTTGATCCTCTTTTGCAACAGGTATTTGAGAAAAACCAGAATAACCATCTAGAAAGCAGAAATGTGTATGTTTGGACAGTCTTTCTAGCATTTGGTCAATAAAAGGTATAGGGTAATGATCTTTTCTAGTAGGTTTGTTTAATTTGCGAACATCAATTACCATTCTATAACCTGTAAAAATTCTTTGTGGAATCAATTCATTCTTATCATTAGGAACAACAGTAATACCTCCCTTCTTAGGGACACAATGAACGGGACTTACCCATCTACTATCAGCAATAGGATAAAGTTTACCTGCCTCCAGAAGCTTTAGTATTTCATTCCTTACCACTTCTTTCATTTTTGGGCTTAACCTTTGTTGGTGATCAACAACTGGTTTAGCATCAGGCTCCATATTAATTTTGTGCTGACATAGAGTGGGACTAATGACCTTATGATCATCAAGAGTATATCCAATAGCGGCACGGTGCTTCTTCAGAGTTTTCAATAATCTCCTTTCTTCATTCTCTGAAAGGTTAGCACTAATAATAACATGATGTATCTTCTTTTCATCAAGATAAGCATATTTTAAAGTATCAGGTAATTGTTTAAGCTCAAACACGGGATCACCCTTGGGTGGAGGAGGATGCCCAAGGATTTCAACAGGCAAATTGTGTTTCAAAACAGGCATTTGATTAAAGAATATTTCATCTAATTCCTTCCTCTCATTCATAAACATATCATTTTCATGGTCTAGCAAATATTCTTCTAAAGGATCAGTAGGAGGCACGACAATAGAAGAAAGACCAACAATTTCATCCTTACTAGGCAATTCTTTATCGTGGGGTTGTCTACGAAATTTAGAGAAATTAAAATCATGAGACACATCCCCAAAACCGACAGTAACAATATCTTTCTCGCTGTCTATCCTAGCATTAACAGTGTTCAACAAAGGTCTACCAAATATGATGGGACAAAATTCATCTTGTGGAGAACCAAGAACAAGAAAATAAGTAGGGTATTTTATTTTCCCACACAAGACTTCAACATCTCTAACAATCCCAATTGGTGATATAGTATCTCTATTGGCAAGCTTAATAGGAACATCGATATCTTCTATCTCAGCGGGTGCAATATCATTCATAATTTCTTGATATAAAGTAAAAGGAATTGCACTCACACCAGCATCCAGATCACATAAGCCATGATAACAATGATCTCATATTTTAACAGAAACAACAGGCATGCCAACAACATGTCTATGCTTATCTTTATCATCAGGTTTGGCAATTCTAGCAGCCTCATCACAGAAATAAATAACATGCCCATCAATATTATCGACCAAGAGATCCTTAACCATAGAAATACTAGTATCAACTTTAATTTGTTCAGGGGGTGAACATGTTCTAGTATACCTCTTACGAACCACAGTTGAAGCTTTAGCATAATCCTTTATCCTAACAGGAAAAGGTGGTTTCTCAATATAAGCAGTAGGAACAACAGGATCAACATTATAACTAATAGTTTCTTATTCAACTTTAATAGGTTCCACTACTTTTACTTCATTGAGGATGATATTTAAACCACTTATCCTTAGGGAGATCAACATGAGTAGCAAATGATTCACAAAAAGAATCTACTATCTCAGAGTCAAGTCCATATTAACACAATCAAACTTATGGTTTATAACTGACTCCTTACCTTCGTCGAGTTCACATTCTTCAGAGTTGCGTTTAATTCTTTCCAATAAATCCCATTTGAATTCAATAGTCTTCTTCATAAAAGAACCAGTACAAGAAGTATCGAGCATGGATTGATCATTACGAGAAAGCCGAGCGTAAAAGTTATGAATAATAATTTCTCTTGAGAGCTCATGATTGGGGCATGAATATAACATTGACTTAAGCCTCCCCAAGCTTGAGTGACACTTTCTCCTTCACGAGGCCAAAAATTATATATGTAATTCCGATCACGATGAAATAGATGCATAGGATAAAACTTCTGATGAAATTCCAATTTCAATTGATTGTAGTTCCATGTCCCAATATCATCGCATAGCCTATACCATGTCAATGCCTTCTCATTCAAAGATAAAGGGAAGACCTTCTTCTTGACTTCATCCTCGGGCAAACCTGCAAGCTTAAACAATCCACAAACTTCATCCACATAAATTAGATGCATATCAGGATGTAATGTTCCACCTCCTATATAAGGATTAGCTAGCTGTTTCTCTATCATACCCAAAGGAAATCATAATAAATATTTTCAGTAGGTGCACGTGGTTGAGGGGCAACTCTTTGCTCTTAAGGTCGGGGTGAAGATACCCTGAAAAAACTCCTCAAAGGATTATTTGCCATAGTAACAAGTGACAGTAAATTTCAACACACTATATAAATGTTTCCTTAGCAAAGACGCTTCACTCCCCAGCAACGGCGCCAGAAAAGAGTCTTGATGAACCACAAGTATAGGGGATCTATCATAGTCCTTCCGATAAGTAAGAGTGTCAAACCCAACGAGGAGCAGAAGGAAATGACAAGCGGTTATCAGCAAGGTATTCTCTGCAAGCACTAAAATTATCGGTAACAGATAGTTTTTTGATAAGATAATCCGTACCGGGCAACAAGTAATAAAAGTAACTAAGGTGCTGCAAGGTGGCCCAATCCTTTTTGTAGCAAAGGACAAGTGTCGGTGTCAAAACCGGCGAATCTCGGGTAGGGGGTCCCGAACTGTGCATCTAGGCCGGACGGTAACAGGAGGCAGGGAACACGATGTTTTACCCAGGTTCGGGCCCTCTTGATGGAGGTAAAACCCTACGTCCTACTTGATTAATATTGATGATATGGGTAGTACAAGAGTAGATCTACCACGAGATCAAGGAGGCTAAACCCTAGAAGCTAGCCTATGGTATGATTGTCGTATATGGAGTTGATTGCCTAGGGACTACAACCCTCCGGTTTATATAGACACCGGATAGGGTTAGGGTTACATAGAGTCGGTTACAATGGTAGGAGATCTTGAATATCCGCATCGCCAAGCTTGCCTTCCACGCCAAGGAAAGTCCCATCCGGACACGGGACGAAGTCTTCAATCTTGTATCTTCATAGTCCGGGAGTCCGGCTGAAGGTATAGTCTGGCTACCCGAACACCCCCTAATCCAGGACTCCCTCAACAAGCCTGGACAAACTCTTATACAAAGCAAAGCGCTCCCGAGGACACATGGGAATTAATGTGAAGCTAGTTTTCATCATGCTCATAATATTCGCGCTCGTTACTTTGAAATTTTGATATGTGGGTGGACTGGTGCTTGGGTGCTGTCCTTTCTTGGACAAGCCTCCCAGTTCTTGGTGCCTCCTGTTATTTAGGGGTTTTGGCAGTGTCCCGGGGAGTTGATCTCCAAGGTGTTTTCGTCATAGTGCTTATCATTTCAGTTTCAGAGTACTAGAGGACGCCGACATCGAAAACACTTCTATACTCTTTGTGGTGAGAGTAGTTTGGCGCCACCCAGTACTGGGGAGAGCGATCAGATGTATTGCCACCGCTAGTATAACTGATGTCTTTCGAAGGTCTGAGGTACACAGTTCCCAAGGTTCTTGGTTATGTATTGATGGAGGCAGTACATTTGGAGTGTAGAATTCTGCTAGGAGTTGTGTGATGATATTTTGCTCCTTGTACTTGTTGTACCAGATTTCATAACCAAAAATTTTGTGAGTTTTTAGGTGGGAATTCAAGTAGTTACCTAGAATATCCTTCCAATTGATGCATGCTATGGGATTGGGTAAATATCTATCATATGTATTTGTTTTCGGCTTATTCTGCAAGCCAAATCCTTTGTTTTGTTTCGAGTTGTGGTGTTCGAGTTGCTTCAATGTCAAGTGTTGATTCCATACCTTTTTCTGAGTAGTGTTCTCATATTTTTATGGGAGTGCTAACACTTCTGGATCATCGAGATTGTCATATCAATTCTTTTCCAACCGGTGCACTTCTCTTCAAGATGATCCTATCCTTTTCCCCATTTGCAAGTTCAATTATCAGTTTTTCTCAACGGTGTCTTTCATCCATCCCAAGTTGTCTTTATTTTTCCCACCCTACCACCCTTCTTATTCAAGAAGTCAAAATTCTCAAATCAAGTATCCATTTTATTGATGTGAAGTCTCTTCATTATTTTCCTCCATTGCTTCAATCGGTGGATTCTCGTAGAGTTCATCATTCTTCGTTTTTGTTTTCTTCTCCGGTGAATTCAAGATTTTGATGTTAATCTTTTCCCTTCTCTATTGGCTACGTGCTTTCCCATGTTGGAAGTTCTTATACAAGCATCTCTTGATCATTAACCTCGCGATATTCATACGAGGAGTGCCAAAGATATCTCAGAAGTCTTGTGTTTCCATTCTTATTCCGTTCAATCTATTTTGAGGTTGTTACCTCATTCAAGCTATTTAATTCAACCGGTGCGATCTCTCTTTGAAAAAAATTTCAATGCTGTTTTTTTCGAGTGGGACCATAACCCACAAGTGTTTTCCCAGGATCTTACCTGACTCTTCTAATTTATCCGGAGCGATTCTCAAATTATTCAAAGTTTGACGTAAGAATGAATTGTCATTAGTCAAATGTCTTATCTGAGTTTTCCTTTAATTCCTTTCATCTTGATCCTGATCTTCATCTTTTCATCATTCCGGAGTGTCTCAAGTAATTTGGTGGTGTTCCTCGTCGTCTTTCTCAACGTTGAAGACCGAATAAGAGTTTCTCTTAAATCTTGGTACTTTCTCTTAATGGTTCGTGGTTTTAGCTTCATGCCATCCTCATAATTATTTTCGATTCTGAGAATTATTTTCATACCCATATGAAGCATTTCATGAGTTGTTTCCATTTTATTCCTCCGAAGGCCATCATTTCAGAATTCTTCATTCTCAACTTTCAGCTCTCGTTCGTCAATTCTTCTCGTGCTTCGTTCTAGTATTCTCCAGTAAGCTTGTGATCTCTTTGATCTCTGGCGATTCGATCTCTTCTCCTCAATCATTTTCAATTGTCACGATGGTTCGTTCAAGATTCCTCTCCTATACTATCGGATCAATTCATTCTTTCTTCCAAAATCCTACCAGTGATTCATTGATAACCTTCCCAAGTTTGCGCTAAACCAATCCTTTTTCAATGAGAATAAGTAGTATGCCAAATCTGTTGCTTGTCATCAATTTAAATTGATCAAGTAAATGCATAAAATAATTCTTATTATTGTTTCATCCAAGTGACTAATTCCTTCTTTCGGAGTTCGTTCATGATATCAATTTCTCGGGCCTAAGTTGTTCATCTTTTCTTTTCATGAGTTCTAGGTCTTCTCAAGTATCTCATCACGAAAATCCATATCAATCATTGCAAGGATTCATCTTATTCTTTTCAAACTTCCTTTCTTTCTGACCATCTTGTTATCTATCCGGAGTTCTTCAAGAGTTTCTTCATGGTGGTTCATCAAGGATTTAATTCATTATCGAAGTGTTCTCCAAGATTCTTGTTGGAGCTCAAGCATTCTTCATCTTGCATCCCAAGTGCAATTCTTTCTACCTTATCATTTGAGGTGGTGTTATGCCATCCTTGACAATTTCTCTTCGTGTTTCATAATTCACAAGTTGTCAGGAATGAGATGTTTTAAAACCATTGTTTTGTCTTCGTTCATGAGTTGTTTCAACCCATCATAAATTCTTCATTGGATGTTATCTTGGTATAGATTTCACCTAAAGCCTTTGGGAATGTTCCTATTGTGGTGCTTATCAATGTACAAGTTTTCTCTTTATCATCTTGATGGAATAAGTATTTCATATCTTTCTTGCTCTCAATCAAATCAATTGTTTCCATCAGTGGCAGAATTTCACCTCAAGTTTTGAGATGGTTTTCATAAGCCCACAACAACCTTACGCTTTTGATGTTGATTTTCCAACAACTTCGTTCAATCCTTCTTTGTAAGGATGCTTTTCTAATTCAATTGTGGTAGAAGTTGTCATTTTCTTCTTTGTTCTTTTCTCCCAACCATCTAACTTTTATTCTTTCTTCTGGAGGCATTGTGTTATTGCTCTTGTTAATTATCATCCCATCTTGTCAAGTTCATGTTCTATTCCTTTCTCCTCTTTTCAACTGGAGTGCTATCCAAATTCTTTCTTCTCATTCTTTGTTTTTCTCGTTTCTACTAGAGTGATTCCAAATTCCATCTTGTTCATTGAACTCTTGGTTCATGTCTTTGCAACCTTCAATGTTCACCTTGTGTTCCTTGATTCTATTCTCTACCAAAAGGCTTTCAACTTCGTTCATCTTCGTCATGTCGTTCTTCAAGTCCTTTTTCAACCTCTCAAGGTTCTTTGGTCTCACTTGTTTGTCAAAGAAGCAACTTAGCATTACCTCTTCTCTCCGTTTTTCATCCCTAGATCACGGGGCGAGATCTCTTATTAGTGGGGAAGTGTTGTGATAGCCCAAGACTGATGCTCCAAACGCCTTCCATGTTTTTCATTATTGCCGTGTGTTTTATTTGTTTGTTGCATTTCATCATGGCATGATGAGCATTTCAATCACATGTTTTCATAGAACATGCATCCGCTCATAGTCGCCGCTTCTTCCTTATCTCCATTGACCTTCTCTCAGATCAACCGGACCGCTCTCCTCTCTCTCTTATTTGAGCCCATCAAACCCCCTTGCCTCCATGGCCTTTTGTCAAACCCCTCGCACGCGCCGAAAGTTGTCCCGAACCCGACCCTGGCAGTCGTGACCGATGAATCCGGATCATCCCCGAACATCCTTAAAATATCTTCAATTTATTGCTTAAAATCTCCTAGAATATTTATTCTCGACCATCCAATTACGATAGGAGGGTCTGAATAGCCCCAAAGCTATCCCACCTGCTATATATATACAGATGGAACCCTAATCTTCAGGAGAGTTGTCCCATCCTACTTGTTGCCCGCCGCCACCTTCCAAATCCTCCTCGGGATCCCTCTCGATCCACCCACCTACCTCTGTTGTTTTCCTCAATGGCTCAACCAAACCAGAGCCCTGCTTGTTTGATCCGGAGGAGAGGAGCTCCTCCATTCCCAACCTCGCGCCGATGGCCGCCGGCCACCCAAGTAGCAGCAGTAGTCTCGAGTGCCGCCCTCCACCTCGCATCCAGTCGACGCTCGATCTAGTTTGGTATCGAGGCCACAGCCTCGCAGTGCCCAAGACCCTCGCGCCTACTTCATCGCCCGCAGTCCCAAGCGCCTCCTTGCCTATTAGCTCGCCGCCATTGGCGACTGGAGACCTCTTGCGCTCGCTCCACAGTGCCCGACCTCGCCGGAGCCCCAGCAGCACTTGATACGTCTCCAACGTATCTATAATTTTTTATTGTTCCATGCTATTATATTATCTGTTTTGGATGTTTTATATGCATTAGTGTGCTATTTTATATTATTTTTGGGACTAACCTATTAACTAGAGCCCGGTGCCAGTTTTGTTTTTTCCTTGATTTTTAGCTTCACAGAGAAGGAATAACAAACTGAGTCCAAATGGAATAAAACCTTTGCAATGATTTTTCTTGGACTATAAGACACCCAGGAGACTTGTAGTGCAAGTCAGAAGAGCCACGAGGCGGCCACAAGGGTGGAGGGTGCGCCCCTACCTTGTGGGCTCCTTGGTGATCCCCCGACCTAGATCTTCCTCCTATATATTCACATATATTCCCAAACCACCAGAAGCATCCACAAAAACACTTTTGCACCGCCGCAACCTTCTGTTCCCATGAGATCCCATCTAGGGGCCTTTTCCGACATCCTGTTGGAGGGGGATTGGATCACGGAGGGTTTCTACATCAACTCTATTTCCCTTCTGATGAAGCGTGAGTAGTTTACCTCAGACCTACGGGTCCATAGCTAATAGCTAGATGGCTTCGTCCCTCTCTTTGATTCTCAATACCATGTTCTCCTCGATGTTCATGGAGATCTATCCGATGTAATATTTTTTTGCAGTGTGTTTGTTGAGATCCGATGAATTGTGGATTTATGATCAGCTTATCTGTGAATATTATCTGAATATTCTCTGAATTCTTTTATGCATGATTTGATATCTTTGTAATTCTCTTCGAACTATCGGTTTAGTTTTTCCAAATATATTGGTTCTTCTTGCAATGGGAGAAGTGCTTAGCTTTGGGTTCAATATTGTGGTGTCCTTTCCTAGTGACAGTAGGGGCAGCAAGGCACGTATTGTATTGTTGCCATCGAGGATAAAAAGATGGGGTTTACATAATATTGCTTGAGTTTATTCCTCTACATCATGTCATCGTACTTAATGCGTTATTCTATTCTTCATGAACTTAATACTATAGATGCAGGAAGGAGTCGGTCAATGTGTGGAGTAATAGTAGTAGATGTAGAATCATTTCGGTCTACTTACAAGGGCATGATGCCTATATTTCATAATCATTGCCTTAGATATCATCATAACTTCGCGCTTTTCTATCAATTGCTCGATAGTAATTTGTTGACCCACCATATTATTTGCTACTTGAGAGAAGCCTCTAGTGAAACCTATGGCCCCCAGGTCTATTTTCCATCATATAAGTTTCTGATCTACTATTTGCCATCATATTAGTTTCCAATCTACTATTTTTCAATCTTTTACTTTCCGATCTATAAACCAAAAAAGACCCAAAAGTATTTACTATATCTTTTGTTTAGTTCCGTCTATCTCTATAAGATCTCACTTTTGCAAGTGACAATGAAGGGATTGACAACCCCTTTATCACATTGGGTGCAAGTTGTTTGATTGTTTGTGTAGGTATTGGTGATTTGTGCGTTGTCTACTACTAGATTGATACCTTGGTTCTCTAACTGAGGGAAATACTTATCTCGACTTTGTTGCGTCACCTTTTCCTCTTCAAGGGAAAAACCAACGCAAGCTCAAAAAGTAGCAGGACCCCCTGCGCCCCTTTCCCTCTCCTTCTCCTTTGTTCCTACTCCCTCTATTTATCTCCCTTGTCTCTCATGTGTGTCTCTCTCTCTGTACCAGGGTGCGACCGCCACCGCCGGATGTCTCTGATGCGTCCAAGTCCTCCTCTCGGTGGATCCGCCTCCTCCCTGCTGTCTCCTTGCCCCGACGCCGCCTTCCCTTGCCTCGCCATCGTCAAGTCCCACCACTCAAACCCTCACCGTGCCATGGATGGATTTTCTTCGACCACCTCGATGCCTCATGCCGCAAATCAAGCCACTGCCCTGGAGCTTCTCCGCCACCCCGCCAAGTCCCTCTACTGTGTCGCCCGCCTGTGACCTCCTCTGCTTCGAGCCCCGTCCTGCATCGAGCAGACGCTCATCCTCGAGCATTGACCACACCTCCCCCACCTCCTCGCTCAATCCAGCTTCATCGCCCCGAGCCGACCTCTCTGCTCATGGGCCTTCCAAGCCGCAGCCCCGTCAGCCACTATTTCTCAACTGGGCAAGGCCCATGCTAAGAACAGATGTGGCCCATATCATGTTTTTCCCAGTTCTGCGAATTTAGGACTTATCCAGAGTAAAGCAGTTTTATAGAAAAATCCTCAAACATCATGCATCTAATAATTCACAAACCGTGCATCGGAACTAAATGAATTATATACGTAAAATGCTTAGAATTTCATATAATTTCATAATATCCAACTTTCATCCATGAGAAAATGTCTAAAATTGATTTTTGCATTTATTTGCATAAATGACATGTTAAAATGGTTTATTTCCTAACTAATTAACCATAGCTCCGAATCAAATAAAATTTATATGTAAATGGTCCATAAAAATGCATAGATTAACATGGTGCACTTCCTTTTTCTGTTTAACAAATCTAAAATTGTGTTTAGGGCAGAACAGTACCAAATTCGAAATTGCATATGAGGATTTTCTGGAATTGTTGTTTGTTGCTTCTAGCCTCATTTAAACTTGCCTAAATAGGTAGTTTGCATATGCTTCACCTCTTGCCATGTTAACCAACATTTAAATTTGATGAGTAGCATAAATGAGAGTGAACTAAATATTTCAAATGTGGTGTTTCGTCGATATGCAACTCATTCCATATTGAGCCCCACTTAACTTGTAGTATTGTTTGTTGCACTTTGACATGCCATGCATCATTAAACTGGACATGCATCATACTTTGTTGCGCATCATGCCATGTTTATGCTTGTTGGTTTACCATGTTGTTTGCTTCTTTCCGGTTGTGCTTCTTATTGATAGTTCCGGTTATGTTGCGAATGTGAGGATCCGTTAGACTAAGTTGGTTTGTCTACTTCATGGACTCGGTCTTCCTCCTAGTGGGATTTCAGGCAAGATGATCATTACCTTGGATACCACTACTATCTTTGCTTGCTAGTTGTCTTGATGCTATCGCTATGTCGCGCTACCTACCACTTGTTTATCAAGCTTCCCTAATTGCCATGATAAGCCTCTAACATTTCCACCATCCTAGCAAACCCTTGTTTGGCTATGTTACCGCTTTGCTCAGCCCCTCTTATAGCATTGCTAGTTGCAGGTGCAGTTTCAGGTGGTTCCATGTTAGGAAATGGATATCATGGGATACCACAATATCTCTTATTTAATTAATGCATCTATATACTTGGTAAAGGGTGGAAGGCCTGGCCTTTTGCTTGGTGTTTTGTTCCACTCTTGTCGCCCTAGTTCCATCATACCAGTGTTATGTTCCTTGATTTGTGTTCCTTACATGGTCGGGGTTTATGGGCCCCCCTTGATAGTTCGCTTTGAATAAAAATCTTCCAGCAAGGCCCAACTTTGGTTTTACCATTTTCCTAATAACAAGTAAAACTTGCATAGGGACCGACTAGCACCCAAGGACTCCTAATCAACAACCCGGGCCAGTGCTCCTCATGAATGTTGGTCCAAACCACCACGGGGAAACTCGAGGATTGGTTTTACTTGTAGGATGTCCCATCCGATCGTGGCCTGAGACGAGATATGTGCGGGAGGCCTTGTTGGTTTTGTTTTACCATTGTCGAAATGTCTTGTGCACCGGGATTCCGAGTTTTATTGGGTTGTCCCGAGATTGAGATTTTCCTCCGCAGATCGTGAGAGTTTATAATGGACTAAGTTGGGACATCCCTGCAGGGTTTAATCTTTTCGAGAGTCGTGCCCGCGGTTATGTGGCAGATTGGAAATTTGTAATGTTCGATTGTAGAGAATTTGACACTAACCCCGAATTAAAATACACCAACCGTGTGTGTAACTGTGACCGTCTCTTTTCAAGGGAGTTCGGGAAGAGAACACGGTGGGGTTATGTTTGACTCGTAAGTAGTTCAAGATCACTTTTTGATCATTACTAGTTGCGATCGTTATGTGTAGTTTCTCTTCTTATTCTTGTGCTCGTAAGTTAGCCACCATACAATGCTTAGTCCTGCTGCAACCTCACCAATTATGTTTGACAAAATGGAACAATGAGATGATCGTGCAGTTCTACTCCACTGCCCACTTTTACCCTGATGGAAAGATTGTCTGGATGACTGAGGGAACCAGATACCAGTCCTCAATTTCTGAATGGGCCATGCTTATCAATGCTCCAAAGGAAGGAGAAGATGATCTTGATGTTTACAGCAAACCCAGGAAGGATCACAACTCAATGGCCAACATGTACAAGCCTATACCTAATGCAGCCCTGGAGACACACAAGCTAGGTTCTATATACTATTTGCTTGCAGGACTGACCACAATGAACACTATCTTGAGGCATACTCTGTTACCCAAGTCTGGAGATCATAGGATGATACGTGGTCACTCCATCAACTTGCTTCATCTATTTGACATTCCTCAGGAGTTTAAAGTCATGAGCTTAATCATTGAGATAGTGAAGAGGACAACAGCCGACCAGAAGAGGTCTTGTTGATATGCCCCACACATCCAGATGTTGATCAACTCGAAGGTTGGAACTAGGACATGTCTGCTTAACAAAGAGCACCTACCTCTTAGGCCTGATTTTGAGGACAACGGCGTTGTCATGGATCGATCTCATCCTACATCTATAGAGGCCCAGGAGAAGATCAAGAAAACAAAGGCTGCAAAAGTAGCAAAGGCAGCAAGTGATCCAGATGCTTCAATAGTGAATCTCAAGACCAAGCAAGATCATCTTAGTTATCTGCTTGAGGCTACCGTGAGGATTGAGAAGAGCTTGGCCACCTTATCTCAGAATCAGGAGAGTCTCGAGAGGATCATTGAGACCAAGATGTATGACCTTGATGTGAAGGTCACAGAGATTCAAACCATTGTGGAGAAGTTAAGGGATGATGCTGAGGACAATGATCCTAGATCCACAACCGACAGATTCCAGAAAGTGCTAAGGGCACAAAGGTCATCAGTTGTGCTAGTTGCATACTCCATGACTACCATCTTAGCACCCCGTAGCCACTTCCACGGTTGCTCCTCCAGTATCCACTCCGCCAGTTCCACAGACTTCAGCAGAGGCATTTGCAGATGGACTCCTCTCCACGCCGTCTACGCACACCAGAGCTAGAAGCCAAAAGACCCCTTCAGGAGCTCTCAGAGGTCGTGCTTGGAGTGTCGTACAGCACTATATGTTTTCAAACTTTTTGGTAATTTGTTTCCAAAGGGGGAGAAAGTGTATAGGTCATAGGCTTCAAGAGAGAGTGCCTTTTGCCTTTTGTTGGTTTGGTTTTTTTTTGCCTTGATACTTTGGTTGATTTGGTTGTTGCTACCTATGCTACATTTGTGTTATGCTCGTGAGATACTTATGTGATCATGTGTTTGATCATACTACGCTTAATATGTGCTTGCATGATTATATTATGAATGTTTGTGTATGATCAATCACTTGTATCTTTGGTGATGAGTGCATGTTATTTAATTCTTATCATTTTGAGCGCTCCACCAAGATGTATGTGACATGGAAGAGTGACCGATGATCCTAATTAATTGTGCATTTGCATTCAAATGCAAATTTTAAATAATGCACAAATTTAGGGGAGCTCTTGCCTATCACATACTTCTCAAAGCGACAATGTATTTCATTCATATTATCGTTTATCGAAGCTAAGATCTATATGTTGTCATCAATTAGCAAAAAGGGGGAGATTGAAAGTGCAACTAATCCCCAGGTGGTTTTGGTCATTCATAACAACATATAGCTCATTGAACTAATATCCATTCAAGTTTAATATTTCAAAAAGTTTAATGAATGGCATGGCAAGGACTATAGATGTGGACCCCTCAAAATGCTAAGGACACATATTGGCAAAAGCTCAAGACTCTTCATTTCTATTTTAGTGATCCAAGATCACATTGAGTCCATAGGAAAGCCAATACTATTAAAAGGGGATGAGGTGTTGCTTAATGGTCTACTTGCTCAAATGCTTAGTGATATTGCTTCAAAACCCTCAACCACTTTCTCATTCCAAATATTTCAAAATCCCAAACTCCAATTCAGCCCCACCGATTCATTCTATCCGGCGCCACCAAGTTCATATGACATAGCCAGAGCCAGAAACCCTAAACAGTTCGGTCACACCGATATGGATCTCGGTCTCACTAAGATGGCCTTACAAACTCTCTATGACTTGTTGCATTATTTCGATCTCACAGAGTCACGCAATAGGTCCCACCAAGTTTGCTTGACATTCTCTTTGTTGCCTTATTGCTTCACTTTGGTCTAACCAAGTTGATGCAATTGGTGCCACCGAATTGATGTTTCCTCTAAGCCCTATTACATTGGTCCCACCGAGTTGTTCCAGTCGGTCCCACCGAGATTCCTAACGTTCACATTTTGAACTAAATCGGTCTCACCGAGTTCTTCTATGTTGTCTGACCGAGTTGGGTCAAATGTGTGTAATGGTTGGATTTTGTGTGGAGGTTATATATACCCCTCCACCCCCATCTCCATATGTGAGAGAGCCATCATATCGTGCCTACACTTCCAGCATACATTTTCTGAGAGAGAACCACCCACTCATGTGTAGAGATCAAGATATTCCAATCCTACCAAAAGATTCTTGATTTCTAGCCTTCACCAAGTTGCTTTCCACTCAAATCATATTTCCACCAAATCCAAATTTGTGTGAGAGAGTTGACTGTTGGGGAGACTATCATTTGAAGCACAAGAGCAAGGAGTTCATCATCAAAACACCATCTATTACCTTTTGGAGAGTGGTGTCTCCTAGATTGGTTAGGTGTCGATTGGGAGCCTCCGTCAAGATTGTGGAGTTGAACTAAGAAGTTTGTAAGGGCAAGGAGATTGCCTACTTCGTGAAGATCTACCCGAGTGAGGCAAGTCCTTTGTGGACGATGGCCGTTGGGGGGATAGACAAGGTTGCTTCTTCATGGACCCATCGTGGGTGGAGCCCTCCGTGGACTCACGCAACTGTTACCCTTCATGGGTTGAAGTCTCCATCAACGTGGACATGCGATAGCACCACCTATCAGAACCACACCAAAAATCTTCATGTCATCATTGCGTTTGCACTCTCCAAACCCTTCCCTTTACCTTCATATGCAATGTTTTATTTTCTACTGCTACACTCTTAGAATTGCATGTGTAGGTTGATTGCTTGACTTGTGCTAAGTTGCTAAAATCTGCCCACAACTAAAATTGGGAAAAGGTTAGATTTTTATTTGGTCAGGTAGTCTAATCACCCCCTCTAGGCCTTCTTTCGATCCTACAAGTGGTATTAGAGCTTTGGTCTCCATTTTCCTTGATTTCCATAGCTTTGGTTATCATAGCCTTGGTTTCACAACCTAGGGGGGTATGGCATCTAGCGAGGGAAATTACCACCGTAAAGGTCCTTACTTTGATGGTACTAATGTTGCTAGTTGGAAGCATAAGATTAAAATGCATATTCTTGATCATAACCTCGCCGTTTGGGCTATTGTGCTCATTGGCTGGAAGGTGATTTCTTCGAGGATGGAAAAGAATCGGATCGTGAAGCATCCATGGAAGAAATGAAGATGATGCAATAAAATGCTCAAGCTTGCGATATTCTCTTCAACGGATTCTGCCCCGAAGAATTCAAAAAAATCAGCCGCCTTGAGAATGCAAAGGAAATTTGGGATACTTTGGTTGATATGCACGAAGGTACCGAGTCAGTCAAGGAATCCAAATTGGATGTGCTTCAAAGTCAACTTGACAAGTTCAAGATGAAGGATGGTGAAGGAGTTGTCGAGATGTACTCTAGACACGCTCTCATCACAAATGAGATTGTCAGCTTAGGAAGCGAAGAGATGACCGACAAATTCATCATCAAGAAGAACCTAAGAGCCTTGGATGGAAAATAGGATATTGTGTGCACCTTGATTCAAATGATGCCCAATTATAGAGATCTCAAGCCCATGGAAGTCATTGGTATAATTATTGCTCGTGAGATGTCACTCAAGTCAACTGGTGCTTACAAAGCTTCATGTGATGCTCCTACAACATCAAGTGAGAAACAAATCTTCAATGAAGAATTGAGCTTAATGGTGAAGAACTTCAATAAGTTCTACAAGAATAGAAGCAAAGAGAGAAGCTCCAAGTCAAGATCCTACAATGACAAGAGATCTTCTAGTCGTGATCGCAATGGCTACAATTGTGGAAGACCCGGAGACTATTCCAATGAGTGTACGGCTCCCTACAAGAAAAGAGAAGATTCACCAAAAAGGAGAAGTAAAAGAGACGAATCACCTCCAAGAGAGACAAGGAGTAGAGATGATCGTTATGAACGAAGACCCTCTCATAGAAGCGATGATTCGGAAAGGATGGACAAGTCATCAAAGAGCTACACAAGACGAAGACAGCAAGCTCACGTTGGTGAATGGGTATACGGTTCCAACTCCGACAACTACTCCGAGAGAAGTTATCACTCCGACTCTGAATATACTCAAGATGAAGGTGTTGCCAGACTTGCACTTGTGTCAACCAACTCCTACGACATATTTGACTCACAAAATGAAGGAATTGGAAGATTCTTCATGGCTGAAGTCCCTAAGGTATCAGACCCCGAGTATGTTGATTTCAATAGTGATGAAGATGGTTTTCTAGGTGATGATGATTTACTTGTTGACAACAATAGTGATGAAAACTATGATGAACTTACTATTAATCATGATAATCAAGGTGAAATGAATGAAGATGATAAGAAGGAGATTGAGAATCTAACTAAATAACTAAACACTCTTAAGTTAGCTCATGAAACAACTCTAGAGGATTATAGAGAGCTCAAAAGAACGCATGAGAAGCTACGCTTCAAGAAGCTAAATTTAGAGTAAGAGCATGAGTTCCTAAAATCCATCAATGATGATCTTCAAAAGAAGATTTCTTCTTATCTTGCCAAACGTCTCCTCTTGTCTACTTTTATGCCTCAAGTAGAACCTAGCAACAAGAACAATAAAGATTCTTCCTCTATTACTTACAATAACAATGTTAAATCCAATATTGTTGCTTCTAGTAGTTCTCTTAATTCCACTAATGATTCTCTTAGCCAAGTCACACTTGAGCAAGAAAATAGCTTATTGAAGGGAATTATAGAGAAAGGTGTTTACAAGAGCCTTGGCGAATAAGCAATTTGAGGAAATTGTACGCAAGCAAGGAAGGCACAGGAAGAATCAAGGTGTTGGTTTTGAACGAAAGTTCAATGCCAATGGAGTTGAGTGGGAAGAAGATCAATATCCCAAGACAAAGTTTGTTCCTCAATAAGAGAAGTATGACCCCACTTCTTTCAAGGGAACACAAGCTCAAGATGATCTTCCACCACAAGACCACAAGTTGAAAGGCAAGGACAAGCTTCAAGAAGAGATTGATTCATTTGAAGAAGCTCCTAAGGCCATAGTAAAGTGGGTTCCCAAGACTACGTCAAGTTCTACTTCATCAAGTACGACTACAACTCCAAGATTCCCATCAAGTTGATGTGGATTCCAAAGAAGAAGAATTAGAGTGTTCTTAAGGGTGGCTCCGCCAACATACTTCACTCATATTCATTTTGGCAAGGACATGTGCAATCAACTTTCATATCTTGCACTAGTTCATGGAGTCACAAACCATCTTGTTGGTAATACAAGGGACAAGGTAACCTAATGCTTTCGTGGACATCATCATATATGTGCTTCACTCTATGTCTATGGATATCCTTGTGTGTTTCCTTGTGGGACTAACTCATGTAGGTATTGAAAGTGCAACACTCCGATGGATTGCTCCAAATGATCTACATCAACATTGAGCATCCACATCTTCAACATCTACATGAAGTCATCATTGACAAAACCCAAGGTTAGTTCATCCCTCTTAGGGGGGATATCACATCTAGGGGGAGCTTTACTCTAAAAATTGAGCTAAAGCAACTCTAATTGTTTGAATACAACAACACTTTATGTAAAAGTGGTAACCCAACTTGTGCTTAAATGATGGGTATGACCTACGACCAAATGTTCTCATTTGACTCCTCGGTCAATATACTCACATGTAGATGACCTAGTCATCGCCAATTGCTTGATAGATGCTAGAGTGTATGTGCATGCTTTTCACATGTTTCATTTGCTATCTTATTGTGTGAGCATGTTGGTTGCATGATTTTCTCCATTTGAGGACATCCATTTGTAGTTTTGATTGTTTGGTTCTTGTTGGCCAAATGGATGGACAAGAATGCCTAAGTACTCCCTCTATCTATCTATGCTTGTTCTCTTACCAAATTCTATTCATGCTACATTACAAAATTTGAACAAGTCACTTTCGGACCCTCCGAGTGAGGAGCACTTGGAGCCACCGATCCGTCAAGGGTTGACATCCAAAACCTCTTAGTGAATTTCGGTCAGACCAACTCACTCCTACTCGGTCCCAACGAGCCACTAAGTTGATCTAGGTTTTCACCTCGGTGCCACCGATTAGAACAATTCGGTCTCACCGAGTTGCAGCAACTAGATGAAGTTTTGCATCTTGGTGCCACCGAACCGTTCCACTCGGCACCACCGACAACATATGGGTATATATATCGCGAACCGAAAGTTTGGAAATTTCTGCATACTCCTCGCTCCCGCACCCCATTGCTCCCACTCCCTTTGTCTTTGGATCATCGTCGTCTCCACCTGTGCGCCGTCGTTGCAGGTCTCCATCTCCGTCAACGGGATTCACCCCCGCCGTTGCCACCATAGTGAACCACTACCAATTTAGGGTATGGTTTAGCCCCTTTGTGCTATCTCTTTACTCTGATTCAATGCACAAAGCAAATGCCTTTATTCTTGCGATGATTGAAAGCTTTTTATCCACACAAATCATCCTCTAGATTAGATTTGATGCAAATTCTTAGGTTAGGTTTCCGCCGAACCCATCTTGGACCGACCGATCTGAAGTTTTCGGTCACACCGATTGGCCTTGGTCATTGCACTAAGTACAACTCGGTCTGACCGAAGTGTGCTGATTGGTGAGACCGAAAGCAATTTCTCAGTGAAACCCCAGCATCTTGGAGTCACCGAACTGCAACTCGGTCTGACCGAAACTACATGTTTAGACCCTGTTAGTGCTTCGGTGTCACCGAGATTATCAAATTGGTAGCTCGGAAATGCTTTTTGCAGAAAATAAAGTTAAGGTTTTGTCTCAATTTTTGCAAAAACCTGTTGTATTTTGTGATGCTCATCGCCTCTACCTACACACATCTATTCACAGGGTCAGTTGCAAAGATGTCAGAGGCCAGTGACAGTCAGAACTAGTCTGAAGAGCAAGTTAACCTCAGTGAGGGCACAAGCCCCCACTACAAAAAATACACTTCCGTGATGATACATGTTTGTCATAGTAGACCATGTTTTCTGTCATGCATGTACATCCATGACGATTTTATGATAGAATCAAGATAGTCATACCTGTGCTGTCATAGAAGTGTTCCATGACAATACCAAAATTATCATCACGGAAGTGTCCACTTCCATGACGATAAATGGTGCATCATGGAAGAACTTTCATCAAGGGTAACCGACACGTGCTATCCTCCATAACGGGTCACCGTTAAGATATCGGGTTCTGGTTTGGATCCGTAAACCATTAACAGCCCGGACCAATGGGGATTTCCACATGTAAAATTCTCATTCGCTGGCGGATCCATGTCTCGGCCAAGCGTTGTGATAGTTGTCATCCAGCGAATGGATGGGACGCACCTATGATACTTTGACATGTGGCCCAGCCCAACAGTGGCCCATTCAGGTTAAAAGGCCAACCCATTTGACCTGGACAAAAGGTAACGACCGGCCCACTTAAAGCCTATTAGAGGCATGTTCGCATATAGCCCATTTATAACCCACTAACTCATGGCCCATTATAGCCTATCTAAATTAGGCCCACTAGTGTCATCTAGGCCGTCCAATATGATTCTAGCCCATTGTAACTTTCGGCCCATGTATGGCCCATGACATCTTTCGGTCCATATGAGGCCATTTGTAACTCTTGGCCCATTAATGGCCCGTGGTGAAATTGGCCTGTAATGAACATTGTATCGCATTATACCCATTAACGGCCCATTATTCCATTGGGTCGTTTCCAGCCCGTGTTATCTTTCGGCCTTCTCAGGGTCCATTTATTCTTGGGATGATTTGTAGCATTCGATTACTTACGGTCCAATACTGGCCTGTTCCGGTTGTGGGCCAAATTCAGCCTATGGATAAAGTCGGCCCTTTTGTGGCCCGTTAATCCATTGGGCCGTTTTCATAACATCGTCAAATACGGCCCATTAACGACCTGTTATGCCTGTCGATAGAAATAAGCCTATTATACTCATCGGCCTATTAACAGCCCGTTATGGTCGGTCCATGAACGGATGATTCCCACTCTAGCCCGTTTACGGCCCATAAAGCGGTCCGTTATTGGCCCATGTTTGGCCAACCGATCATACGACACATAGAGGGCCCATTGATTCTACGGCCCATAAAAGGCCCATTGTTTCTACGGCCCGTAGGAGGCCCATGGTCACTATAGAAGATATGTAGCCCATGGTTATGGTGGCCTAGTTTTAAAAAAATAGGTTATTGAGGCAACTAGCAAACCAGGGAAAAAGAACTGCACTGACTACAAGCAAACAAATAAACAAGACAACAAGGAAATAAATAAGCAAGCAACTTACACTAGGATATCACGGCTATTACACATATTTACATCCACTAGGCATCAAAGTTCGTCACCAATACAAATATGGGGAACAAAGCAGCATATTACATACACTGGTTGTCAAAGTTGGCAACTAGTGCAAATAAATGCCACAACAAAACAAGTCCAACACTCAAACCACTTCACAAGAGCTCAAGAAACAATATCTTGGGTATCCACCATGCTGGCAAGATGCTTAGCAAGCTTATTAGATTTCTCTTGTTTGGCGCTTAAATCCTCTAGCACTTGCTTTTGCACCAGAAAGTATGCATCTGAATTTTGCAGGGACTTCCTTAGTCCTTTGGCTTCCTGTCGTAGTACATCTGATCGATGTCTTTCAATTGAAGTTGAGACTCAAGAAGCGGAATTGATTTAGGCAACGAGTTCGAAGAGCTGGTGCCAGCAGTAGTGGCTAGTAATTCGAACACTACATCAATACAAGACTTTGGGGTTGTCTCATTATCTTCAAGATAGTTTTAATCAGCTTTCTTGAAGACCAACAGGGATGTCTGCTACCTCTTGAGCTTGCGTTGGTTTTTCCCTTGAAGAGGAAAGGGTGATGCAGCAAAGTAGAGTAATAATTTCCCTTAGTTTTGAGAACCAAGGTATCAATCCAATAGGAGACAACGCACAAGACCGAATACCTGCACAAACAAACACCAACTTGCACCCAACGCGATAAAGGGGTTGTCAATCCCTTCACGGTTATTTGCAAAAGTGTGATCTGATATAGATGGATAAACGGTAAAGTAATATTTTTGGTATTTTCGTTTATGGAACAGAAAGTAAAAGATTGCAAAGGAAGTGAATAGGAAACTAAAATTGTAAATCGGAAACTTATATGATGGAAAGTAGACCCGGGGGCCATAGGTTTCACTAGAGGCTTCTCCCAAGATAGAAAATATTATGGTGGGTGAACAAATCACTGCCGAGCAATTGATAGAAAAGCACAAAGTTATGACGATATCTAAGGCAATGATCATGAATATAGGCATCACGTCTGTGTCAAGTAGACCGACACCTGCCTGCATCTACTACTATTACTCCACACATTGACCGCTATCCAACATGCATCTAGAGTAATTGAACACCACATCTACTCCTGTTTGCTCTGAAGACCTTGTTTTCACTCTAGATTTTTCCATGAGCGTGTTGAATGGCTGATGCACAGGAAGAGTAATTGAATGTACTATAATTGTTGACACATTTAATACGTAATAAAAAAGGATGGCATGATATAATTCAGATATAAGATGATTGGCTAACCAGGATGGCATTGCAAAATACACATATATGATGCATGGCTAAACAAGATGGCATTGCATGATTCACATATATGATATAGAAACTAAACATATGGCATTCACACAATGCGTGTCTAACTAAGAAGATGACATATTTTATGTATAAAGTAAGCAATGAAAGGCACCATATGCATGATATTACCAACATTAGCATGCCAAGTTGGAGCGAAGACCTCAAGGGGTAAATAGGAGTGGTCTAGTCCCTCTGAACCCCCCCCCCCTCTAAACAGTTATCTTCCTATTGATTATAGTCTTGAATGGAGGGAGGGGGTTGCTTTTGCGCCCACCATGGAGCAACGTCTGCTTGAAATTTTATTGCCACACAAGGCTCGTCTCTTTTGATCTACATGTTCAGTACCATTGTGTACAATAACTGACATGCATAGGAATAAAACCTAGTGATATTATGAAAGGAATGCATGCACAAATCTAGAGTGATGGTAGCAAACTGTGGATAGACCCAAAACCAATGATAACATGCATATAATAGCGTTAGTTAAAAAATACAAACAATGGCTCCTTTAATGTTTGTTTCCACCCAACATGAAACTCATAGTAGACACCCGAGAATAACCAGATAGTAGATAGATAGTATTGATTGTTGCACCAATATGTAGCCCACAACCATTGAAAAACTCAAGTTTGAGCATTAGTTTGGACCTGACTCGGAGTCTAATAGGTGAACATGATGATAAAGTAGCATGCCATCATATTAAGCGATGCATAACATAAGGAGACATGAAAGAGAGCGACCTCTCTTGCAGACCCATGTAGTCCTCAAGGTCATCTGCTCAGGTGATGATGGTAATGCAGTTGTCTTGGCTGCCGGCGGTGGGGAAGATGATCTAAGGCGGCGAAAGACAGTCTGGAGGGAGGATTCCTACTGTGGTGAACCCTTCCGCCATTGGAGCAGCTGGGCTAGGGTGCACCACAGTGCAGCAGGAGCGGGACAAACCACACAAGGTTTTCATTGACACATATTTGTAACATAAGTAATTCTGTAAGGGCTTCTTTGAATTGGAGTATTTTCTAACGATGCAGGGATAGGAAATACACATGAATAGGATAGGAATGCACGTGCAAAACAGAGAATTCAAAAACACAGGATTTTTGCCAATCTTGGTGTTTGGTTCACAAGAATTGGAAGATCACACGATGCAAAGTAGCATGGCCCCTTCTCTCTTTTCCTCTCATTTTTTGGGCCTTCTCATTTTTTGCCTCCCTTTTTTCATTTTTCGTCTAGAGTCTCATCCCGACTTGTGGGGGAATCATAGTCTCCATCATCCTTTCCTCATATGGCACAATGCTCTAATAATGATGATCATCACACTTTTATTTACTTCACAACTCCAGAATTACAAATTGATACTTAGAACAAAATATGACTCTATATGAATGCCTTCGGTGGTGTACCAGGATGTGCAATGAATCAAGAGTGACATGTATGAAAGAATTATGAACAATGGCTTTGCCACAAATACGATGTCAACTACATGATCATGCAAAGCAATATGACAATGATGGAACGTGTCATAAGAAACGGAACGGTGGAAAGTTGCATGGCAATATATCTCGGAATGGCTATGAAAATGCCATAATAGGTAGATATGGTGGCTGTTTTGAGGAAGCTATATGGTGGGTGTATAGTACCGGCGAAAATTGTGCGGTACAAGAGAGGCTAGCAATGGTGGAAGGTTCAGAGTTTGTATAACCAATGGACTCAACATTAGTCATAAAGAACTCACATACTTATTGCAAAAATCTATTAGCTATCGAAACAAAGTACTACGCGCATGCTCCTAGGGGGGTAGATTGGTAGGAAAAGACCATCGCTCGTCTTCGACCGCCACTCATAAGGAAGACAATCAATAAATAAATCATGCTGCGACTTCATGACATAATGGTTCACCATACGTGCATGCTACGGGAATCACAAACTTTAACACAAGTATTTCTCAAATTCACAATTACTCACTAGCATGACTCTAATATCACCATCCTCATATCTCAAAACAATCATAAAGAATCAAACTTATCATAGTATTCAATGCACTTTATATGAAAGTTTTTATTATATCCCTCTTGGATGCCCATCATATTAGGACTAAATTCATAACCTAAGAAAATTACCATGCTGTTTAGAGACTATCAAAATAATATCAGTGAAGCATGAGAGTTCATCAATTTCTTCAAAATAAAACTACCGTCGTGCTCTAAAAATATATAAGTGAAGCACTAGAGCAAATGACAAACTACTCTAAAAGATATAAGTGAAGCACAATGAGTAGTTGAATAATTATTTAACTATGTGAAGACTCCTCTCATAAATAAAATTCCATATCTTGAGTAGTTTATTCAAACAACAATCAAAATGAAATAAAATGACATTGCAAGTATAACACATATCATGTGAAGAAGCAAAAACTTAGGCTCAACCAAAACTGACCGATAATTGTTGAAGAAGAAATGCGGGATGCCTACTGGGGCATCCCCAAGCTTAGGTGCTTGAGGCGTCCCCAAGATTGAGCTTTTGTGTATCCTTCATTCCTTTGATATCACGGTTTCCCAAATTCTTAAAAACTTCATCCACACAAAACTCAACAAGAACTCGTGAGATAGGTTAGTATAAATCAACGCAAAACCTTATCATTCTCTACTGTAGAAAATCACAAAAATTATAATTTGATATTTCCTACTAAATGCCTCTACATATTTGACACTCCTATCCTCAAATAGAATCATTAAATAAGCAAACATATGCAAACAATGCAATCATAACAGCAGTCTGTCTAAACAGGATAGTCTGTAAAAAATGCATGAGGAATCATACTTCCCTTACTCCAAAAATTCTGAAAACTTACCACACTGTAGACAATTTGTTGTTACTCATTGTGTAAAAATTTCAAGATTTTATCATATTCTGACTATTCACCAATATTCAAAACATAACAACAAACTTTCTATTTTCAAACACCAACATATACACTTGCAAAATAAGCATGGTAAAGGCTATACTTGACCTTTTTATTAAACTAAAAGATGCAAAACATTATTCTAAATAACAGAAAGCAAATCCTAATAAAAGAAAATGATGCTCCAAGCAAAACACATATCATGTGGTGAATAAAAATATAGCCCCAAGTAAGGTTACCGATGGATTGAAGACGAAAGAGAGGATGCCATCCGAGGTATCCTGTAGCGATCCGACCTCAAACGGTCAAATCTCGGTGCATATGTGTCATCCCTGGATAGGTAATGCTGACACACACAGTACTCAAGGATTTATAACAGAGAGGAATCACACACTTATTACATCAAATATCCCAAAGAGAATAATTATTACAATAATATGGCTGCAGTCCATCTAAATAAGATAACTATGGAAGCTTCGAGGGTAAATGAGTCCATCAACTCCAACGGCATAGATGAGTGCATGACAACGACCTAACGCACCTTACTCTTCGTCTTAAAATTCTGCAACATAATACGTTGCATCCTGTGTAGGTCAGCACATGGAATATGCTGGCAAGATAACACTATAGAGCAATGAACAAGTAACAGCTATAACTATATGCATATATGGCTGGTGGAGGCTCTATGGTTATCATTTTGCGTAAAGTCGGTTTTTCCCTACAACAATGGAATATATTTTATTTAACTACAAAGTTGGTTGAAAACATTGAGAATGGTAACCCCTTCTCAATCCCAAATTAAAAGTTAATAACCTAACAAAATTAATTAAGTAGAGTGATGAGATCAACATAGTAGTTCAAGCACCAGATAGTCAAGATGTCCATAACCGTGGACACGGCTAACCATGGTTAGTTTGTACACTTTGCAGAGGTTTGCACACTTTTCCCCACAAGACTCGATCTCCTCCATTGTATTTCTCGCACTGCATGATGTTTGAGAAACGGATGACCGAGACACAGTCTTTCCAAAGAGGTCCCCTTAACCGATAGATAGGCTGATACACCTACAATTAATCCCCTACATCTGCTAGATGATCATGGAAAGGTTTCCCACAACTTACTCAACTATGCCAGAGCCCATAATGGCTTGTGGCTCCACACGGAAGTTTCCAGCATGAATAACATAATGATCCCTTTGAGCTTGGGTGGCAAACCATAGGAAAATCGCATGGATACCCCGGGATTCTCCTTGGACAACACTGGATTCCCCAGGTGCCCACAAACCAATCCACCCAGATGTGTATTAAATTAGCCACCTTAAGTTAAACCTTAATTAACAATAATTTCTCGCATCAAACATGAATTCTCTCAAAACCAAACCATGTCTATGAGCATAGCCTAGCAGTATAAGCATACGTAATAACATCCAGGGTTTGAATAAAAGACAATACGTTCTACCTCATCAACTACTTCCCAATACCCACAAGTATTCAAGTACTAACCATGCAGTGTTTGAGGATTGAAACTAATGCATAAAAACTGGGTAATAAGGGATATGATCAAAGTGTTACTTGCCTTGCTGACGATCTGAAAACCCTAGTGACTCGTAGTAGCATGCTTCGCACTCCAGAAACTCTATCGTGAACAAAAAATAGCATACATAAGCACTCAAGCATAAGATGCAAGGGTAAAACTCAAGAGAAAAGATCCAAATTGAAAGTTCAACTGAAGAGCTTTGATTTGCAAAAGGAATCAATCGAGTCGGAGCTACGAAACTCAAACTGCAATCAAAAGAAATTCGAACTCAAATCTGCTTGAAACCAAATTTTAATTTGTCAAAACCATGTTCAAGTTGATTATCCGGAAAGAGGGGAACAAGACGAAGATTTTGGCGTTGGTTTCACTGGATTTGGACGAACGAGCAAAAAGTAGCGAGGGTTTGAAGATAAGGGACTAATCTGTGGTAAAAGTATTCGTGGATAGGTCCTTGGCCGAAAAAATTAAAATAAAAAGGAAAACCTATAGAATGAACGTTCGCTAACAGAACTAAATGAACGAAAACCGTTCGCTAAAAGAAACTAACCGATGAACGTTCACTAATTAATGAACTAAAATAAAAAACCGATCTAACCTAAACCGAAAAATACGGGAGAAAAACCGAACGGGTTTTTGCGGTTTTTACCGGTTTTCGAAAAAAACCCGGCGACGAGATCCGATTGTCGGCGGCGTCGGGAGAGGCGGCGACGGCAGCTCCGGTAGCAGCGGGGAGGCGGCTACGCGGGGAGGCAGCGGCGCGGCGCGGCGGCGGCGACAATAGCGGCAGCGACGACAACAACGACATCGGCGGCCTCTAGCGGCGGAAGTGGCTTGGGGTGGAGGAGGAGGCGGCGGGGCGCAGCTATATAAAGGCCCGTGGGGCGACTTGCGCGAGGGGGTGGCAGTCCGACCCGGACTCCTCCTCGCCGGAGTTCGGAGTCCTTACGGCGGCGAAGGCAGCGGCGCGGCCAGGCTTGGGCCGGCTCGGCTGGGCCTTCGGCCTAGTTGAGCGACGAAGATTTAAAACAAAATCGCCCGAAAGAAAAATCATATTAAAATATTAAAAATCATAAAAATACTAGAAATAATTTTCACCGTCCAAACCTAATATTTAGGACAAGGTGAACATTTTTCTGGCCTAAAATGCAATTTTCAAAAATGCATTTTTTCTAATTCAAATGAAATAGCAAATAAAATACCAATAAAATATTAATTTGATTTTAAAATTTCTTCTCCAATATTCCTCTCTTTTGAAGAAGTCATATTATCTTCTCTCTTTTATTTTTAATATTAGAAATGATTGGAGAGAAAAATATTAAAATCAAATTGATCCTCTTTTCAAATTTGAGAAAAATTCAAATATGAAAATTTGTGAAATCTCCAACTCTCTCCTTGGGTCCTTGAGTTGCTTAAGATTTCTATGATCACAACCAAAATGCAAATAAAATATGATATGCATATGATGACCTATGTATAACATCCCAATTGAAAATTGGGATGTTACAAACCTACCCCCCTTAAGATGAATCTCACCCTCGAGATTCGGGTTGGCTAGCAAATAGGTGTGGGTGGTCCTTCCGTAGGCCTTCTTCTCGCTCCCAGGTGGCTTCATCCTCGGTATGGTGGCTCCATTGAACTTTGCAAAACTTGATAACCTTGCTGCGTGTAACTCGGCTGGCAAACTCACGAATCTTGACGGGTTTCTCCTCGTAAGTTAGGTCACTCTCGAACTGAATTGCTTCCAAGGGCACTGTATATTTTAGAGGAATATCGGCCATTTCAGCATGGCACTTCTTCAACTGGGAAGCGTGAAACACATCATGTACTCCAAACAATCCTTCAGGTAACTCCAACTTGTAGGCAACTTCTCCCATATATTCCAATACTCGGTATGGTCCTACAAATCTCAGGGCTAACTTTCCCTTAACTCCAAATCATTTAACTCCGCGGAGCGGTGACACACGAAGATATGATGTGTCTCCAATCTCATAGACTACCTCCTTGCGTTTGGTATCGGCATAACTCTTCTGCCGGGGCTGAGCTACCATCAGTCTATCACGAATCAACTTAACCTTCTCTTCAGACTCCTTAATCAAATCTGGTCCAAACAACTGACATCTCCAACTTCATCCCACATCAACGGTGTCCTGCACCTTCTCCCATACAAAGCTTCGAAATGGGCCATCTTCAAACTAGTCTGATAACTGTTGTTGTATGAGAACTCTGCATGGGCAAATTATTGTCCCAACTAAATCCATAATCTAGCGCACAAGCTCTCAACATATCCTCGAAAATCTGATTGACTCTCTCGGTCTGTCCATCTGTCTGTGGATGAAAGGCTGCATTGAACTCTAGCCTGGTACCGAAAGTCTACTGCAGCTGATTCCAAAACTTCGAGGTAAACTGGGTTCCTCTATCTGATACGATGGTCCTCGAAACTCCATGCAGACATACGATCCTGGTCATATATATTTTGGCCAACTTCGCACTCGTATAAGTACTTTTCACTAGGATAAAGTGAGCTACTTTGGTCAAGTGATCCACTTCTACCCAGATGGAATCATATCCCAATCTCGTTCTGGGTAATCCGGTGATAAAGTCCATGCCAAGTTTGTCCCACTTCTATTCTGCCTTAACTCTCTGACATACGTCACATACTGCTACATACTCGGCAATATCCTTCTTCATACCTGTTCACCAGAAACGTTCCTTCAAATCCAAATACGTCTTGCTGTTTCCAGGGTGAATCGAGTATGGCGAGTCATGAGCTTCCTAAAGTTTTAACTTCCTGATCTCTGCATTATTGGGTACATATACACGATCCTCAAACCATAAAGTTTCGTGCTCATCCTCAAGAAAACCCTTGGCTTTTCCTTTGCTCATTTTCTCCTTTATCTCAGCAATTTCTTTGTCATCCTTTTAAGCTTCTCGAATGTTTCCCAATAACGTGGACTGAACCTCCATTGCTGCAACAAAACCTCTTGGAACTATCTCCAAACGAAGTTCCTTGAGATCGTTGACTAACTCCTGCGGTAATCCTCCACTTACGAGGGTATTGGCATAACTTTTGCGGCTCAAAGCGTCTGCTACGACATTGGCCTTTCCTGGATGATAATGCAGCTTCATATCATAATCCTTTATTAGCTCCAACCATCTCCTCTGCCTGAGATTCAACTCCTTATGCGTGAAAATGTACTTCAAACTCTTGTGATCCATGTACACATCACAACGGTTTCCAATAAGAAAATGTCTCCAGGTCTTGAGCGCATGCACTACGGCTGCTAACTCCAAATCATGCATGGCATAATTCAACTCATGAGGTTGAAGCTGATGTGAGGCATATGAAACAACTCTTCCGTCTTGCATAAGTACACCTCCAAGTCCCAAGCGAGAAGCATCGCAATACACTTGAAAATCCTTGTGTATATCCGGAAGAATCAGCACTTGGGCTGTAACCAAACGTTTCGTCAACTCCTGAAAACTGGCCTCACATTCCTCGGTCCATTTGAACTTGGTGTCCTTCTTCAACAACTATGTGATGGGTTTCGCAATTTTGGAAAAATTCTCAATGAATCTCCTATAATATCCTGCAAGTCCTAGAAAACTGTGGTGGGCGCCAACCTCTAAGTGATAGACTATACCTTGGTAGGGTCTACTACTATACCTTCTCCTGATATAACATGCCCAAGAAATCCAACTTCCTTCAACCAAAATTCTTATTTGCTGAACTTGGCATATAGCTAATGTTCTCTAAGCCTCTCGAGAACTAAGTGCAAATGCTCCTTGTGTTCCTCTTCATTCTTCGAGTACACCAATATATCATCAATGAACACCACCACAAACTTATCCAAAAACTCCATGAACACCTTGTTCATCATACTCATAAAAAAGGCGGGGGCATTAGTCAATCCAAATGACATGACCGTGTACTCATATAGCCCATACCTTGTGGTAAAAGTTGTCTTAGGTAGATCCTGTTCTAGGATCTTCAACTGGTGGTATCCCAATTGAAGACCGATCTTGGAGAATACTTTTGCTCCCTGTAGCTGGTCGAATAGATCATTGATCATCGGGAGTGGGTACTTGTTCTTGATCGTCACCTCATTCAACGCTCGATAATCAACAACCATTCTTAACGATCCATCCTTCTTCTCCACTAAGAGCACTGGGGCTCCCCACAGTGATGAACTTGGTCAGATATAAACTTTCTCCAATAACTCCTTAATCTGCTTCTTAATTTCCTCCAGATCATTTGCGGGCCTCCAATACGGTCTCTTCGATATTGGTCCGGTGCCTGGCAACAGCTCTATCAAAAATTCTATGTCTCGATCTAGCAGCATGCCTAGTAGTTCCTCTGGAAATACATCCGAGAAATCCTTCACAACAGGCACTTCTTCCTGAACAACTCCCGAGAGGGAATTTACTTGAGTCCTCCTTGGCACATGCCGTGACACTTACTTGATCCGTTTACCCTCCGGGGTGGTGAGTCAAATTGACTTACTAGCACAGTCGATGTTTCCTCCATACATCGATAGCCAATCCATGCCTAGTATCACATCCAATCCTTGCGACTCCAAAATTATTAAGTCTAAGGGGAAAACATGCCTACCTACGGTCAATGGCATATGAAAACATCCTCTGCTTGCCATATACTCTACTCCTGGCGAGCTTACTAACATAGGTGTCTTAAGGGCTTTGGTGGGCAACTTAAACTTATCCACAACTCCCTTTGATATGTATGAATGTGATGCACCAGTGTCAAAAAGAACAATTGCAGTAAATGACTTAATCAAAAACTTACCGATTACTGCATCCGGCTGCTCTTCAACTTCCTCCACATTGACGTGGTTCACCAAACCTCTGGTGAAGGGGTTGGGCTTCTACCCAGAGTTTCCATTTCCATTGCCATTCTTCAACTCAGAACAATCATTGGCATAGTGTCCAGTCTTCCCACACTTGTAACAGGTGACATGGCTCAGGTCTTTCTTAGCGAGTGTTGCTGGGCTGGAACGGTTCTGGCTGCTGCTTCCTCCATTCCCATTTCCATTCTTAGAGCCATTGTGGTTATGTGAACTTCCTCCATTGTGAGTATGGCCTCCATGTTTGTGGGTGTATCCTCTCGAGTTTGTGGTAAAACAGGGTTTCTGTTGGGCTCCAGAATTGTACTTCCCCTGTCCATACTTCCTTTTTTAGCTCTCTATCTGTTGCTGCTTCCCTCCTATCATAAGAACCCTGTCTACCAACTCCTGGTAGTTGGTGAATGTTTCAACCATCAACTGCATACTCAGCTCATCATTCAGCCCTTCCATAAACTTCTCCTGTTTTGTGGCATCTGTGGACACATCATCTGGGCATAATGGGCTAACTTGCTGAACTCATCCACGTACTGCCCCACAATATGATTTCCCTAGCGTAAGTTGTGAAAGTCATGTTTCTTCATACTCATAGCTCCGGTTGAGACATGGGCTGTGTGGAAAGCTTGCTAAAACTAATCCCATGTGACATTGGCTATGGGGAAAGTGGTTGTGTAATTCTCCCACCATGAGACTATGGGTCCATCCGATTGTTGTGCGGCAAAGCGCACCTTCTCAGCATCTATGCAACCTGCGGTGGTCAGCTCCCTCCCAATCCTGCGGAGCCAGTCATCAGCAACAATCGGCTTGGTGCTAATGGAAAACACTGGAGGATTCAACCTCAGAAAACGGTATAAGTTGTCCACTAGAGGTGGTGGCGGTGGGTTGTTGTTGTTGCCTTGGTTTTGGACTAGCAACTGCATCAAGGCATTCTGCTGTTCGATCAACTGAGTGAGCTCCGATGGGAAGACAAATCCGGGGTCACATCTCGGAGGCATCTGATAGGTTTAGAGGGGTGAGAATAGAATAGAGCGAGGTCTAAAGGGAAATCACTACCCATATGCACATGAGGCAAACACATTCATTCACACCACTCAATGCAAACAAGATCATACAATCGATCTAGGCTACCGTTACAAAATACTCGGACTACTACTATATATATGGGGAAATTACTACTGATAATATGGTGGTCGACTAGAAATTTTGATCGGAGGAAGACAACATGATATCTGCTCCAGCTTTGTCTTCATAATCATCATCACTATCGGGATCGGAGTCGGTGTCGTTGATGATGATGTAGTCTTCGGGGTGGTTGTCCTCCTCGGGTTTGGGATCTCCCATGAATATTCCTAGCTTCTTCTTCATGTCTTTATTCTTCTCCAGTAGTACTGCAATTTCCTCTTTGTATCCATCGCGTGTAGACTTGAGTTCCTCTTCAAGCTCCATGTTCCTGGTCATCACCTTCTTCAGGTCTATCATGCTGGCGCACATCTGGTTCTCCTGACGACGAATGTGCTGGTTCAACTCCTGGATGTAGGCTGCAATGGACTTGTCCTTCTTGGTGCAAATCATCTCCCATTGCTCATCTCGGCATACACATATCTGGTAGATGGTGTCCGTAAGATCCTTGTGGTATACTTCGCCGATGCGTCCCATGGCGATGTGGGCTGCCATGCTCTTTCCTAGACTCCTGGTTGGTGCATCAAAAGAAAAACTCTATGGGCTTAGTAACTCGTGTGAATGTCCTTCCTGGAACATGTACTCAAATTGTCCAGCGCTCTTCTTCAGGTAGAGTGGTGATACGTCCATTTTGCATCATGCTACTATACAAATATTTATTGCATTATGGGCTATTATTTCACACTATGTCACAATACTTATGGCTATTCTCTCTTATTTTACAAGGTTTACATAAGGAGGGAGAATGTCAGCAGCTGGAATTCTGGGCTGGAAAAGGAGCAAATATTAGAGACCTATTCTGCACAACTCCAAAGTCCTGAAACTCCACGGAACACCTTATAATAAATAATGAAAAATCCTCGCCAAAGATGAAGACCAGGGGGGCCACACCCTTCTCACAAGGGTGGGGGGCGCCCCCCCCCTAGGGCACGCCCCCTGCCTCATGGGCCCCCTGGTGGCTCTCTGATGACCATCTTCTCCTATATGAAGTCTTTCGTCGAGAAAAAAATAAAAAGCAACCTTTCGGGACGAAACTCCGCCGCCACGAGGCGAAACCTTGGTGGATCCAATCTAGAGCTCCGGCAGGGCTGTTCTGCCGGGGAAACTTCCCTCCCGGAGGGGGAAATCATCGCCATCGTCATCACCAACGCTCCTCTCATCGGGAGAGGGAAATCTCCATCAACATCTTCATCAGCACCATCTCATCTCAAAACCCTAGTTCATCTCTTGTATCCAATTCTTGTCTCCAAGTCCGGGATTGGTGCTAGTAGGTTGCTAGTAGTGTTAATTACTCCTTGTAGTTGATGCTAGTTGGTTTAATTGGTGGAAGATCATATGTTCAGATCCTTTATGCATATTAATATCCCTCTGATTATGAACATGTTTATGCTTTGTGAGTAGTTACGTTTGTTCCTGAGGACAAGGGAGAAGTCTTGCTATTAGTAGTCATGTGAATTTGGTATTCGTTCGATATTTTGATGAGATGTATGTTGTCTAGCCTCTAGTGGTGTTATGTGAACACCGACTACATAACACTTCACCATTATTTTGGCCTAGAGGAAGGCATTGGGAAGTAATAAGTAGATGATTGGTTGCTAGAGTGACAGAAGCTTAAACCCTACTTTATGCGTTGCTTCATAAGGGGCTGATTTGGATCCATATGTTTCATGCTATGGTTAGGTTTACCTTAATACTTTTGTTGTAGTTGCGGATGCTTGCAATAGAGGTTAATCATAGGTGGGATGCTTTTTCAAGTAAGAACAACACCCAAGCACCGGTCCACCCACATATCAAATTATCAAAGTACCGAACGCGAATCATATGAACGTGATGAAAACTAGCTTGACGATATTCCCATGTGTCCTCGGGAGCGATTTTCCTTATATAAGAGTTTGTCCAGGCTTGTCCTTTGCTACAAAAAGGATTGGGCCACCTTGCTGCACTTTATTTACTTTTGTTACTTGTTGCTCGTCACAAATTATCTCATCACAAAACTATCTATTACCACTTATTTCAGTACTTGCAGAGAATACCTTGCTGAAAACTGTTTATTATTTCCTTCTGCTCCTCGTTGGGTTCGACACTCTTACTTATCGAAAGGACTATGATAGGTCCCCTATACTTGTGGGTCATCAAGACTCTTTTCTGGCGCCGTTGCCGGGGAGTGAAGCGCCTTTGGTAGGTGGAATTTGGTAAGGAAAAATTTATATAGTGTGCTGAAATTTACTGTCACTTGTTACTATGGAAAGTAATCCTCTGAGGGGCTTGTTCGGGGTATCTTCACCCCAACCAATAGAGAAAAGAGTTGCTCCTCAACCTACTGAACCTATTGAAAATGAAATTCCTTATGAGTATCCTTCGAGTATAATAGAAAAACTGCTAGCTAATCCTTTTACAGGAGATGGAACAAAGCATCCTGATAAACACTTAATATATGTGGATGAAGTTTGTGGATTATTTAAGCTTGCAGGTATTCCCGATGATGTTGCTAAGAAGAAGGTCTTCCCTTTATCTTTGAAGGGAGGCGCATTGACATGGTATAGGCTATGTGATGATATGGGATCATGCAACTATAGAAGATTGAAATTGGAATTTCATCAGAAGTATTACCCTATGCATCTTGTTCATCATGATCGCAATTATATATATAATTTTTGGCCTCACAAAGGAGAAAGCATCGCTCAAGCTTGGGGGAGGCTTAAATCAATGTTATATTCATGCCCCAATCATGAGCTTCCAAGAGAAACGATTCATCAAAAAATTTATGCTCGGCTTTCTCATAACAATCGCACCATGCTTGATACTTCTTGTGCTGGCTCTTTTATGATGAAGACTATTGAATTCAAATGGGATTTATTGGATAGAATTAAACGCAACTCTGAAGATTGGGACCTCGACAATGGTAAGGAGTCAGGTATGACACCTAAGTTTGATTGTGTTAAATCTTTTATGGATACCGATATTTTCCATAAGTTTAGCACTAAATATGGACTTGATTCTGAGATAGTAGCTTCTTTCTGTGAATCTTTTGCTACTTATGTTGATCTCCCTAAGGAGAAGTGGTTTAAATATCATACTCCCATAGAAGTAAAAGTAGCTGCACCTATTAAACTTGAAGAAAAGACTGTCACTTATAATTATCCTATTGTTCCTACTTGTTATGTTGAGAAACCACCTTTCCCTGTTAGGATAAAGGATCATGCTAAAGCTTCAACTGCGGTTCGTAAAAGCAATATTAAAACATATACACCTCCTGAGCAAGTTAAAGTTGAACCTAATATTGCTATTGTTAAAGAGGTATTGTCTGATAATATTGATGGGCATGTTATTCAGTTCTGCAGTGAAACTGCTAGAATTGCTAAACCTTGTGCTAAAGATAAACATAGACCTGTGGTAGGCGTGCCTGTTATTTCTGTTAAAACAGGAGATCATTGTTATCATGGCTTATGTGATATGGGTGCTAGTGCTAGTGTTATACCTTATGACTTGTATAAAGAAATCAAGCATGAAATTGCACCTGCTGAGTTAGAAGATATTGATGTCACAATTAAACTTGCTAATAGAGATACTATTTCAGCAATGGGAATTATTAGAGATGTTGAAGTCTTGTGCGGGAAAACTAAATATCCTGCTGATTTTCTTGTTCTTAGTTCTCCACAAGATAGCTTTTGTCGCATTATATTTGGTAGACCCTTCTTGAATACAGTTAATGCTAGGATAGACTACGAAAAGAATGTTGTTACTATTGGCCTGGATGATATGACTCATGAGTTTAATTTCTCTAAATTTGGTAAACAACACCATGAAGAAGAATTGCCTAGTAAGGATGAAATTATTGGTCTTGCTTCTATTGCCGTGCCTCCTAGTGATCCTTTAGAACAATATTTGCTAGACCATGAGAATGATATGTTTATGAATGAAAGAAGAGAAATAGATGAAGTATTCTTTAAACAGGAACCTATGCTGAAACACAATTTGCATGTTGAAATCCTAGGGGATCCTCCTCCACCTAAGGGTGATCCCGTGCTTGAGCTTAAACCGTTGCCTGATAATCTTCAATATGCTTATCTTGATGAAAAGAAGATATATTCGGTTATTATTAGTGCTAACCTTTCAAAGCATGAAGAAGAAAGATTATTGAAAACTCTGAAGAAGCACTGTGCTGCTATTGGATATACTCTTGATGATCTTAAGGGCATTAGTCCCACTCTAAGTCAACACAAAATAAATTTGGAAGCAGATGCCAAACTAGTTCGTGATCCTCAACGACGTCTGAATCCTAAAATGAAAGAAGTGGTAAGAAAAGAAATACTAAAGCTTCTAGAGGCAGGTATAATTTATCCCGTTGCTGATAGTCAGTGGGTAAGTCCTGCTCATTGTGTCCCTAAGAAGGGAGGTATTACTGTTGTTCCTAATGATAAAGATGAATTGATTCCACAAAGAATTATTACAGGTTATAGGATGGTAATTGATTTCCGCAAATTAAATAAGGCTACTAAGAAAGATCATTACCCCTTACCTTTTCTCGATCAAATGCTAGAAAGATTATGCAAACATACACATTACTCCTTTCTAGATGGTTATTCTGGTTTCTCTCAAATACCCGTGTCGGCTAAAGATCAATCAAAGACTACTTTTACATGCCCTTTTGGTACTTTTGCTTATAGACGTATGCCTTTTGGTTTACGTAATGTACCTGCTACCTTTCAAAGATGCATGATGGCTATATTCTCTGACTTTTGTGAAAAGATTTGTGAGGTTTTCTTGGACGACTTTCCCGTCTATGGATCTTCTTTTGATGATTGCTTGAGCAATCTTGATCGAGTTTTGTAGAGATGTGAAGAAACTAATCTTGTCTTGAATTGGGAAAAGTGCCACTTTATGGTTAATGAAGGTATTGTCTTGGGGCATAAAGTTTCTGAAAGAGGTATTGAAGTTGATAAAGCCAAGGTTGATGCTATTGAAAAGATGCCATGTCCCAAGGACATCAAAGGTATAAGAAGTTTCCTTGGTCACGCAGGATTTTATAGGAGGTTCATTAAGGACTTCTCGAAAATTTCTCGGCCTCTGACTAATTTATTACAAAAAGATGCACCGTTTGTCTTTGATGATGATTATGTAGAAGCATTTGAAATACGTAAGAAAGCATCAGTCTGTGCACCTATTGTTCAGCCACCTGATTGGAATTTACCCTTTGAAATTATGTGTGATGCTAGCGATTATGCTGTAGGTGCTATTCCAGGGCAAAGAGTTGATAAGAAATTAAATGTTATCCATTATGGTAGTAAGACTCTAGACAATGCTCAAAGAAATTATGGTACTACTGAAAAAGAACTTTTAGCAGTTGTATTTGCTTGTGATAAGTTCAGACCTTATATTGTTGATTCTAAAGTAACTATCCACACTCATCATGCTGCTATTAAATATCTTATGGAGAAGAAAGATGCTAAACCTAGAGTTATTAGATGGGTTATCTTGCTACAAGAATTTGATTTGCATATTGTTGATAGAAAAGGAGCTGAGAATCCCATTGTAGACAACTTATCTAGGTTATAGAATGTTCTTGATGACCCACTACCTATTGATGATAGCTTTCCTGATGAACAATTAAATGTCATAAGTACTTCTCATAGTACCCCTTGGTATGCTGATTATGCTAATTACATAGTTGCTAAATTTATACCACCTAGCTTCACATACCAACAAAAGAAAAAATTCTTCTATGATTTGAGACATTACTTTTGGGATGACCCACATCTTTATAAAGAAGGAGTAGATGGTGTTATTAGACGTTGTGTACCTGAGCATGAACAGGAACAGATCCTATGCAAGTGCCACTCCAAAACTTATGGAGGACACCACGCGGGAGATAGAACTGCACATAAGGTATTGCAATCCGGTTTTTATTGGCCTACTCTCTTCAAGGATGCCCGTAAGTTTGTCCTTTCTTGTGACGAATGTCAAAGAATTGGTAATATTAGTAGACGTCAAGAAATGTCTATGAATTATTCACTTGTTATTGAACCATTTGATGTTTGGGGCTTTGATTATATGGGACCTTTTCCTGCCTCTAATGGATATACACATATTTTAGTTGCTGTTGATTATGTTACTAAGTGGGTAGAAGCTATTCCAACTAGTAGTGCTGATCATAGTACTTCTATTAAAATGCTTAAAGAAGTTATTTTTCCGAGGTTTGGAATCCCTAGATATTTAATGACTGATGGTGGTTCACATTTTATTCATGGTGCTTTCCGTAAAATGCTTGCTAAATATGACGTCAATCATAGAATTGCATCTCCGTATCACCCACAGTGTAGTGGTCAAGTAGAATTGAGTAATAGAGAACTCAAATTAATTTTGCAAAAGACTGTCAATAGGTCTAGAAAGAATTGGTCCAAGAAACTTGATGATGCATTATGGGCCTATAGAACTGCATATAAAAATTCTATGGGTATGTCTCCGTATAAAATGGTATATGGAAAAGCATGTCACTTACCTCTCGAACTAGAACATAAGGCATATTGGGCTATTAAAGAGCTCAACTATGATTTCAATCTTGCCGGTGAAAAGAGGTTGATATTGGCTCACCTAATGAATGGAGAACCCAAGCTTATGAAAATGCCAAGTTGTTTAAAGAAAAGGTTAAAAGATGGCATGACAAAAGGATACAAAAGCATGAGTTTAATGTAGGTGATTATGTATTGCTATACAACTCACGTTTAAGATTTTTTGCAGGGAAACTTCTCTCTAAATGGGAAGGCCCCTATGTTATCGAGGAGGTCTATCGTTCCGGTGCCATAAAATTCAACAACTTTGAAGGCACAAATCCGAAGGTGGTAAACGGTCAAAAAATCAAACATTATATCTCAGGTAATCCCATAAATGTTAAAACCAATGTTATTGAAACCGTAACCCCGGAGGGATACATAAGGGACACTTTCCAGAACGTTTCAGACTCCGAAAAGGAATAGGTATGTGGTACTGTAAGTAAACCGACTCCAAAACAATTTTTAAGGCAATATTTCTCCGTTTTGGAATATTTAGAAAAATAGAAAATTAAGTAGCAGTCCGAGAAGGACACGAGGGCCCCACGAGGGTGGAGGGCGCGCCCTACCCCCTGGGTGTGCCCCCTACCTCGTGAGCACCTTGTGTGCCTTCCGGACTCCGTTTTCTTGCACGATACATATTTTGGTCAGTAAAAAATTCATTATATAATCTCTCGGGGGTTTTGACTCCCGTATCACGCAAAAATCTCCTGTCTTTGTTTCGAGCTGTTTTCTGTCAGGGTTTTCAAGGCCAGGCACTATGTCGTCTCCCTCCTCCTCCAATCATGAGGGCAATGATGCTTGGCTAATGAAGATAGAGATGAAGAGAGAAGAACCTATGGAGATCAATAAGGATGAAGGGATCAAGAAGGCTGTGGAGGACCAAGTTCCAGCAATAGAAGACACCCTTCAACTGGATCATAATCTTCTTACCCCTACAGAAATCGAAGCTTTCAAGATGATTGAGTTGGCTCGTATACAAAATGAGTATCTCACACGTGAAAATATTTTGTTGAAGGAGCATATCATCGCACTCAAGGGCATTATCCGCAATTTAGAAGACCTTCTACGCTCGATGTGCGACTATCCATCATCAACAACACCTCCACCATCTCCTCCAACAAAGAAGAATTGAGTATCTGGGTATGGGCACTCCAATTGGCAACTGCCAAGCTTGGGGGAGTGCCCCGGTATCGTATCACCCTCACCTTTATCTTTTCCGTTTTCCTTAGTTCGATCTTATTAGTAGTATTTTGATCTAGTAGAATAAAGTTTATGGCATGATCTAATTGTGAGTTTTGCTTTATTATCCTTCTATGTAATCGAGTCCGTGAGCTATATAATAAAGATTAGTGTTGAGTCAAGGGCTTGATTATTTTGCCATGATCCTAAGTGAATAAAAGAAAGGAGAAAGAAATAAAAAGAAACAAAGAGATCATATGGATCTCATGGAGAGTAACGAGCTCACATAGAAAAAGTATGATGAATAAAAGTTGTTGAGAGTTGACAAGCATAGTTTTGGTCATCGTTAAGATTAATAGGAAGTAATAAAGAAAAGAGGTCTTCACATATATATATACTATCTTGGACATCTTTTATGATTGTGAGCACTCATTAAAATATGACACGCTAAAGAGTTGACATTGGACAAGGAAGACAACGTAATGGGTTATGTTTTCTTACATCTGAGATAAATTATATTGTCTTGGATCCTCCAACATGTTGAGCTTGCCTTCCCCCCTCATGCTAGCCAAATTCATCGCACCAAGTAGAGATACTACTTGTGCTTCCAAATACCCTTAAACCAGTTTTGCCATGAGAGTCCACCATATATACCTATGGATTGAATAAGATCTTTCAAGTAAGTTGTCATCGGTGCAAAGCAATAAAAATTGCTCTCTAAATATGTATGATTGATTGGTGTGGGAGAAATAAGCTTTATACGATCTTGTGATGTGGAAGTAATAAAAGCGACAGACTGCATAATAAAGGTTCATATCACAAGGGGCAATATAAAGTGACGTTCTTTCGCATTAAGATTTTGTGCATCCAACCATAAAAGCGCATGGCAACCCCTGCTTCCCTCTGCGAAGGGCCTATCTTTTATTATTATCTTCTACCTTATGCAAGTGTCATGGTGATCTTCACCTCTCCATTTTTCATTTTATCCTTTGGCAAGCACAGTATGTTGGAAAGATCCTTGTATATATGGCTAATTGGATATGAGTTTTCATGAACTATTACTATTGACATTACCCTTGGGGTAAAATGTTGGGAGGCAAAACTATAAGCCCCTCTCTTTCTCTGTGTCCGATTAAAACTCCAACCCACAAGTATTGCATGAGTGTCAGCAATTGTGAAAGATTATATGATAGTTGAGTATGTGGACTTGCTGAAAAGCTCTTATACATTGACTCTTTCCTATGTTATGATAAATTGCAATTGCTTCAATGACCGAGATTGTAGTTTGGTAGTTTTCAATGAAGTTTACGATTCATACTTGATATTGTCATTGAATTATTACACTAGCATTAGAGATCATATGACAAAAATTATATAAGTTGCTGTTATAAGAATGATCATGATGCCCACATGTCCGTATTTTATTTTTATCGACACCTTCATCTCTAAATATGTGGACATATTTTTCGATTTCGGCTTTTCGCTTGAGGACAAGCGAGGTCTAAGCTTGGGGGAGTTGATACGTCCATTTTGCATCATGCTTTTATATCAATATTTATTGCATTATGGGCTGTTATTTCACATTATGTCACAATACTTATGTCCATTTTGCTAGTAGGTTGCTAGTAGTGTTAATTACTCCATGTAGTTGATGGTAGTTGGTTTAATTGGTGGAAGATCATATGTTCAGATCCTTTATGCATATTAATACCCCTCTGATTATGAACATGTTTATGCTTTGTGAGTAGTTACGTTTGTTCCTGAGGACAAGGGAGAAGTCTTGCTATTAGTAGTCATGTGAATTTGGTATTTGTTCGATATTTTGATGAGATGTATGTTGTCTAGCTTCTAGTGGTGTTATGTAAACGTCAACTACATAACACTTTACCATTATTTGGTACTATAGGAAGGCATTGGGAAGTAATAAGTAGATGATGGGTTGCTAGAGTGACAGAATCTTAAACCCTAGTTTATGTGTTGCTTCGTAAGGGGCTGATTTGGATCCATATGTTTCATGCTATGGTTAGGTTTACCTTAATACTTTTATTGTAGTTGCGGATGCTTGCAATACAGGTTAATCATAAGTGGGATGCTTGTTCAAGTAAGAACAACACCCAAGCACCGGTCCACCCACATATCAAATTATCAATGTACCGAACGCGAATCATATGAACGTGGTGAAAACTAGCTTGACGAGATTCCCATGTCTCCTCGGGAGCGCTTTTCCTTATATAAGAGTTTTTCCAGGCTTGTCCTTTGCTACAAAAAGGATTGGGCCACCTTGCTGCACTTTATTTACTTTTGTTACTTGTTGCTCGTCACAAATTATCTCATCACAAAACTATCTGTTACCACTTATTTTAGTACTTGCAGAGAATACCTTGCTGAAAACCGTTTATCATTTCCTTCTGCTCCTCGTTGGGTTCGACACTCTTACTTATCAAACGGACTACGATAGATCCCCTATACTTGTGGGTCATCAAGTGGCGGTGTAGGTCCCCATGAAGCTTGGTATTTCGATGCTCAGGTACCTAGTGGCCTCCTTCCAGTGTCGTCCAAACAGGGTGTCGTCATCCGGTTGAGCAAACTTGTTCCTTGGGTCTGCCATCTATAGAGTAGAAAATGGAGAGGAGTCGGAAATGAGTAGATAAGAGTGTCCTATGGCTCATCTTAGTGGTCGCATCCTACAATTAGCGTGTGCTCTGATACCATCTTGTAGCGATCCGACCTCAAACGATCAAATCTCTGTGCATAAGTGTCAACCCTGGATCGGTAATGCTGACACACACAGTACTCGAGGATTTATAACAGAGTGCAATCAAACACTTATTACATTGAATATCTCAAAGAGAGTACTTATTACAATAATATGGCTGAAGGCCATCTAAATAAAATAACTGCGGAAGCTTCGAGGGTAAATGAGTCCATCAACTCCAACAACATAGATGAGTGCATGACAACGACCTAACGCACCTTACTCTTCGTCTGAAAACTCTGCAACATAATACGTTGCCGCGTGTGTAGCTCAGCACGTGCAATATGCTGGCAAGATAACACTATACAGCAATGAACAAGTAACAGCTATAACTATATGCCTATATGGTTGGTGGAGACTCTATGGTTATCATTTTGCGTAAAGCCAGTTTTTTCCTACAACAAAGGAATATGTTTTATTTAACTACAAAGTTGGTTGAAAACATTGAGAATGGTAACCCCATCTCAATCCCAAATTAAAAGTTAACAACCCAACAAAATTAATTAAGTAGAGTGATGAGATCAACATAGTAGTTCAAGCTCCAGATACTCAAGATGTTTGCGCACTCTACAGAGGTTTGCGCACTTTTCCCCACAAGACTCGATCTCCTCCATTGTATTTCTTGCACTGCATGATGTTTGAGAAACGGATGATCGAGACACAGTCTTTCTGAAGAGGTCCCCTTAACCGATAGATAGGCCGATAGACCTACAATCCCCTACATCTGCTAGCCCATCATGGAAAGGTTTCCCACAACTTACTCAACTATGCCAGAGCCCATAATGGATTGTGGCTGCACACGGAAGTTTCCAGCATGAATAACATAATGATCCCTTTGAGCCTGGGTGGCAAACCATAGGAAAATCACATGGATACCCCGGGATTCTCCTTGGACAACACTGGATTCCCCAGGTGCCCACAAACCAATCCACCCAGATGTGTATTAAAGTAGCCACCTTAAGTTAAGCCTTAATTAACAATAATCTCTCACATCTGACAACAATTCTTTCAAAACCAAACCACGTCTACGAGCATAGCATAGCAGTATAAGCATACGTAATAACCCCCAGGGTTTGAATAAAAGACAATACGTTCTAGCTCATCAACTACTTACCAATACCCACAAGTATTCAAGTCCTAACCATGAAGTGTTTGAGGATTGAAACTAATGCATAAAAACTGGGTAATAAGGGATATGATCAAAGTGTTACTTGCCTTGCTGATGATCTGAAAACCCTAGTGACTCATAGTAGCACGCTTCGCACTCCGGAAACTCTATCGTGAACAAACAATAGCATACATAATCACTCAAGCATAATATGCAAGGGTAAAACTCAAGAAAAAAGATCCAAACTGAAAGTTCAACTGAAGAGCTTTGATTTCAAAAAGGATCAATCGAATCGGAGCTACGAAACTCAAACTGTGATCAAAAGAAATTCGGATTCAAATCTGCTTGAAACCAAATTTTAATTTGTCAAAACCATGTTCAAGTTGATTATCTAGAAAGAGGGGAACAAGACGACGATTTTGGCGTTGGCTTCACTGGATTTGGACGAACGAGCAAAAAGTAGCGAGGGTTTGAAGACAAGGGACTAATCTGTGGTAAAAGTATTCGCGGATAGGTCCCTGGCTGAAAAAATTAAAATAAAAAGAAAAACCTAACGAACGAGCATTCACTAACAGAACTAAACGAACAAATGTTCGCTAACAGAAGTAAACGAACGAAAACCGTTCGCTAAAAGAAACTAACCGATGAACGTTCGCTAATTAATGAACTAAAATAAAAAACGGATCTAACCTAAACTGAAAAAACGGGAGAAAAACTGAATGGGTTTTTGCGGTTTTTACCAGTTTTTTAAAAAAACCGGCGGCGAGATCCGATCATCGGCGGTGGTGGGCGAGGCGGGTCCGGCAGCGGTGGGCGAGGCAGTGGGCTGCGGCGGGGAGGCGACTACACGTGGAGGCAGCAGCGGCACAGCGGCGGCAACAGCAGCGGCGGCGGCAGCAACGGTGTCGGCGGCTTCTAGCGGCGGCGGCTTGAGGTGGAGGAGGCGGCGGGGCGCGGCTATATAAAGGCCCGGGGGCAGGGGCGACTTGCGCGAGGGGGCAGCAGTCCGACCCGGACTCCTCGCGGGAGTTCGGCGTCCGCACGGCACGAAGGCAGCGGCGTCGCAGAGCTTGGCCTAGTCTTGCGACGAAGTATTCTTTAAAAAAATTTTGCCCGAAAGAAAAATCTTATGAAAATATAAAAAAAAAGTCCAAAAAATACCAGAAACAATTTTCACCGTCCAAACCTAATATTTAGGACAAGGTGAACATTTTTCTGTCCTAAAATGCAATTTTCAAAAATGCATATTTTTCTAATTCAAATAAAATAGCAAATAAAATTCCAATAAAATACTAATTTGGTTTTAAAATTTCTTCTCCAATATTCCTATCTTTTGAAGAAGTCATATTATCTTCTCTCTTTTATTTTTAATATTGGAAATAATTGGAGGGAAAAATATTAAAATCAAATTGATCCTCTTTTCAAATTTGAGAAAAAATCAAATATGAAAATTTGTGAAATCTCCAACTCTGTCCTTGGGTCCTTGAGTTGCTTAAGATTTCTAGGATCACAACCAAAATGGAAATAAAATATGATATGCATATGATGACCTATGTATAACATCCAAATTGAAAATTGGGATGTTACAAACCTACCCCCCTTAATATGAATCTCACCCTCGAGATTCGGGTTAGCTAGCAAATAGGTGTGGGTGGTCCTTCCGTAGTTCTTCTTCCTGCTCCTAAGTGACTTCATCCTAGGTATGGTGGCTCCACTGACTTTGCAAAACATGATAACCTTGCCGCGTGTAACTCGGCTGGCAAACTCAAGAATCTTGACGGGTTTCTCCTCGTAGGTTAGGTCACTCTCCAACTGAATTGCTTCCAAGGGCACTTTATCTCTTAGAGGAATATCGGCCATTTCAGCATGGCACTTCTTCAACTGGGAAGCATGAAACACATCATGTACTCCTGATAACCCTTCAGATAACTCCAACTTGTAGGCAACTTCTCCCATACGTTCCAATACTCGGTATGGTGCTACAAATCTCGGGGATAACTTTGTTCGAAATATGCCCTAGAGGCAATAATAAAATGATTATTATTATATTTCCTTGTTCATGATAATTGTCTAGTATTCATGCTATAATTGTGTTATCCGGAAATCATAATACATGTGTGAATACATAGACCATAACATGTCCCTAGTGAGCCTCTAGTTAACTAGCTCGTTGACCAATAGATAGTCATGGTTTCCTGACTATGGACATTGGATGTCATTGATAACGGGATCACATCATTAGGAGAATGATGTGATGGACAAGACCCAATCCTAAGCATAGCACAAGATCGTGTAGTTCGTTTCCTAGAGCTTTTCCAATGTCAAGTATCATTTCCTTAGACCATGAGATCGTGTAACTCTCGGATGCCGTAGGAGTGCTTTGGGTGTACCAAACATCACAACATAACTGGGTGACTATAAAGGTATACTACAAGTATCCCCGAAAGTATCTGTTGGGTTGACACGGATCGAGACTGGGATTTGTCACTTCGTATGACGGAGAGGTATCTCTGGGCCCACTCAGTAATGCATCATCATAATGAGCTCAATGTGACCAAGTGGTTGGTCACGGGATCATGCATTACGGTATGAGTAAAGTGACTTGCCGGTAACGAGATTGAACGAGGTATTGGGATACCGACGATCGAATCTCGGGCAAGTAATGTACCGATTGACAATGGGAATTGCATATGGGATTGATTGAATCCTCGACATCGTGGTTCATCCAATGAGATCGTCGTGGAACATGTGGGAGACAACATGGGTATCCAGATCCTGCTGTTGGTTATTGACCGGAGAGTCGTCTCGGTCATGTCTGCGTGTGTCCCGAACCCGTAGGGTCTACACACTTAAGGTTCGGTGACGCTGGGATTGTAGAGATATTAGTATGCGGTAACCCAAAAGTTGTTCGGAGTCCCGGATGAGACCCCGGACATCACGATGAGTTCCGAAATGGTCCGGAGGTGAAGATTTATATATAGGAAGTCCAGTTTCGGCCATCGGGAAAGTTTCGGGGGTAATCGGTATTGTACCGGGACCACCGGAAGGGCCCCGGGGGTCCACCAGGTGGGGCCACCCATCCGGGAGGGCCCCATGGGCTGAAGTGGGAGGGGAACCAGCCCCTGGTGGGCTGGTGCTCCCCCCATGGGCCTCCCCTGCGCCTAGGGTTGGAAACCCTAGGGGTTGGGGGCGCCCCACCTGACTTGGGGGGCAAGTCTCCCCTTGGCCGCCGCCCCCTGGAGATGGGATCTCCTAGGGCCGGCGCCCCCCTAGGGGCCCTATATATAGTGGGGGGGAGGGAGGGCAGCGCACCCAAGTCCCTGGCGCCTCCCTCTCCCCTCGTAACACCTCTCTCTCTCGTTGGAGCTTGGCGAAGCCCTGCCGAGATCACCGCTGCTTCCACCACCACGCCGTCATGCTGCTGGATCTCCATCAACCTCTCCTTCCCCTTGCTGGAAGAAGGAGGAGACGTCTTCCCCAACCGTACGTGTGTTGAACGCGGAGGTGCTGTCCGTTCGGCGCTCGGTCATCGGTGATTTGGATCACGACGAGTACGACTCCATCAACCCCGTTCTCTTGAACGCTTCCGCTCGCGATCTACAAGGGTATGTAGATGCACTCCCCTCTCCCTCGTTGCTAGATGACTCCATAGATTAATCTTGGTGATGCGTAGAAAATTTTAAAATTCTGCTACATTCCCCAACAGTGGCATCATGAGCTAGGTCTATGCGTAGTTTCTATGCATGAGTAGAACACAAGATGTTGTGGGCGTCAATTTTGTCAATTTACTTGCCGTTACTAGTCTTATCTTGATTCGGCGGCATCGTGGGATGAAGCGGCCTGAACCGACCTTACACGTACGCTTACGTGAGACAGGTTCCACCGACTGACATGCACTAGTTGCATAAGGTGGCTAGCAGGTGTCTGTCTCTCCCACTTTAGTCGGATCGGATTTGATGAAAAGGGTCCTTATGAATCGTTCTTGCTAAGAAATTGGCATATCACGTTGTGGTTTTGGCATAGGTATGAAACGTTCTTGCTAAGAAACCTATAGCAGCCACGTAAAAAATTTGCAACAACAATTAGAGGACGTCTAACTTGTTTTTGCAGCATGTGTCGTGTGATGTGATATGCCCAAAAGGATGTGATGAGTGATATATGTGATGTAAGAGATTGATCATGTTCTTCTAATAGGAATCACGACTTGCATGTCGATGAGTATGACAACCGGTAGGAGCCATAGGAGTTGTCTTAATTTATTTATGACCTGCGTGTCAACATAAACGTCATGTAATTACTTTACTTTGTTGCTAAACCGTTAGCCATAATAGTAGAAGTAATAGATGACGAGACAACTTCATGAAGACACGATGATGGAGATCATGGTGTCATGCCGGTGACGATGATGATCATGGCGCCCCAAAGATGGAGATTAAAAGGAGCAAAATGATATTGGCCATATCATGTCACTATTTGATTCCATGTGATGTTTATCATGTTTCATCTTATTTGCTTAGAACGACGGTAGCTCAAATAAGATGATCCCTCACAATAATTTCAAGAAAGTGTTCCCCCTAACTGTGCACCGTTGCGAAGGTTCGTTGTTTCGAAGCACCACGTGATGATCAGGTGCGATAGATTCTAACGTTCAAATACAACGGGTGTAAGCCAGATTTACACACGCAATACATTTAGGTTGACTTGACGAGCCTAGTATGTACAGACATAGCCTCGGAACACGGAAGACCGAAAGGTCGAACATGAGTCGTATAGAAGATACGATCAACATGAAGATGTTCACCGATGATGACTAGTCCGTCTCACGTGATGATCGGACACGACCTAGTTGACTCGGATCATGTATCACTTAGGTGACTAGAGGGATGTCTGTCTGAGTGGGAGTTCATTAAATTTTTTTTGATTAGATGAACTTAATTATCATGAACTTAGTCTAAAAACCTTTGCAAAATGTCTTGTAGATCAAATGGCCAACGCTCATGTCAACCTCAACTTCAACGCGGTCCTAGAGAAAACCAAGCTGAAAGATGATGGCAGCAACTATACGGACTGGGTCCGGAACCTAAGGATCATCCTCATAGCTGCCAAGAAAGCATATGTCCTAGAAGCACCGCTAGGTGAAGCACCCATCCCAGAGAACAAAGACGTTATGAATGCTTGGCAGTCGCATGCTGATGATTACTCCCTCGTTCAGTGCGGTATGCTTTACAGCTTAGAACCGGGGCTCCAAAAGCGTTTTGAGCAACACGGAGCATATGAGATGTTCGAACAGCTGAAAATGGTTTTCCAAGCTCATGCCCGGGTCGAGAGATATGAAGTCTCCGACAAGTTCTACAGTTGTAAGATGGAGGAAAATAGTTCTGTAAGTGAACACATACGCAAAATGTCTGGGTTGCACAACCGCTTGTCCTAGCTGGACATTAACCTCCCGAACAAGGCAGTCATTGACAGAATCCTTCAGTCGCTCCCACCTAGCTACAAGAGCTTTGTGATGAACTACAATATGCAGGGGATGGTGAAAACTATTCCTGAAGTATTTTCAATGCTGAAATCAACGGAGGTGGAAATCAAAAAGGAACATAGAGTGTTGATGGTCAATAAAACCACTAGTTTCAAGAAAGGCAAGGGTAAGAAGAACTTCAAGAAGGACGTCAAGGGAGTTGCCGCGGCCGGTAAATCAGTTGCCGGGAAGAAGCCAAAGAATGGACCCAAACCTGAGACTAAGTGCTTTGATTGCAAGGGAAAGGGACACTGGAAGCGGAACTGCCCCAAATACTTAGCGGACAAGAAGGCCGGCAACACTAAGGGTATATGTGATATACATGTAATTGATGTGTACCTTACCAGTACTCGTAGTAGCTCCTGGGTATTTGATACCAGTGCGGTTGCTCATATTTGTAACTCAAAACAGGAGCTGTGGAATAAGCGGAGACTGGCGAAGGACGAGGTGACGATGTGCGTCGGGAATGGTTCCAAGGTCGATGTGATCGCCGTCGGCACGCTGCCTCTACATTTACCTACGAGATTAGTTTTAAACCTCAATAATTGTTATTTAGTGCCAGCTTTGAGCATGAACATTATATCTAGATCTCGTTTAATATGAGATGGCTACTCATTTAAATCCGAGAATAATGGTTGTTCTATTTATATGAGAGATATGTTTTATGGTGATGCCCCGCTGGTCAATGGTTTATTCTTAATGAATCTCGAACGTGATGTTACACATATTCATAGTGTGAATACCAAAAGATGTAAGCTTGATAATGATAGTCCCACATATCTGTGGCACTGCCGCCTTGGTCACATCGGTGTCAAACACATGAAGAAGCTCCATACAGATGGACTTTTGGAGTCTCTTGATTTCGAATCATTTGACACGTGCGAACCATGCCTCATGGGTAAAATGACCAAGACTCCATTCTCCGGAACAATGGAGCGAGCAACCAACTTATTGGAAATTATACATACTGATGTGTGCGGTCCAATGAGCGTTGAGGCCCGCGGTGGCTATCGTTATGTTCTCACTCTCACTGATGACTTAAGTAGATATGGGTATGTCTATTTGATGAAACACAAGTCTGAGACCTTTGAAAAGTTCATGGAATTTCAGAATGAGGTAGAGAATCAACATGACCGAAAGATAAAATTCTTACAATCAGATCGTGGGGGAGAATATTTAAGTCACGAATTTGGTACGCACTTAAGGAAATGTGGAATCGTTTCACAACTCACGCCCCCTGGAACACCTCAGCATAACGGTGTGTCCGAACGTCGTAATCGTACTCTATTGGATATGGTGCGATCTATGATGTCACTCATTGATTTACCGCTATTATTTTGGGGATACGCTCTAAGGAAAGCTACATGCACTTTAAATAGGGCACCGTCTAAATCCGTTGAGATGACACCGTATGAATTATGGTTTGGGAAGAAACCTAAGCTGTAGTTTCTAAAAGTTTGGGGATGCGATGCTTATGTCAAGAAACTTCAACCTGAAAAGCTCAAACCCAAGTCGGAAAAATGCGTCTTCATAGGATACCCTAAGGAAACCATTGGGTATACCTTTTACCTCAGATCCGAAGGCAAGATCTTTGTTGCCAAGAACAGGTCCTTTCTAGAGAAAGAGTTTCTCTCGAAAGAAGTAAGTGGGAGGAAAGTAGAACTCGATGAAGTACTGCCTCTTGAAGCGGAAAGTAGCGCAGCTCAGGAAGATGTTCCTGTGGTGCCTGCACCGACTAGAGAGGAAGTTAATGATAATGATCAAGGTACTTTGGATGAAGTTGCTACTGAACTTTGAAGGTCCACAAGGACACGTTCCACACCGGAATGGTATGGCAACCCTGTCCTGGAAATCATGTTGTTAGACAACGGTGAACCTTCAAACTATGAAGAAGCAATGGCGGGCCCAGATTCCAACAAATGGCTTGAAGCCATGCAATCTGAGATAGGATCCATGTATGAATACAAAGTATGGACTTTGACAGACTTGCCCGATGATCGGCGAGCGATAGAGAATAAATGGATCTTTAAGAAGAAGACGGACGCGGATGGTAATGTTACCATCTATAAGGCTCGACTTGTCGCTAAGGGTTATCGACAAGTTCAAGGGGTTGACTATGATGAGACCTTCTCACCTATAGCGAAGCTGAAGTCCGTTCGAATCATGTTAGCAATTGCCGCATACTATGATTATGAGATATGGCAAATGGATGTCAAAACGGCATTCCTTAACAGCTTTCTTAAGGGAGAATTGTATATGATGCAGCCGGAAGGTTTTGTCGATCCTAAGAATGCTAACAAGGTATGCAAGCTCCAGCGCTCCATCTATGGGCTGGTGCAAGTATCTCGGAGTTGGAACATTCGCTTTAGTGAAATGATCAAAGCGTTTGGGTTTATGCAGACTTATGGAGAAGCCTGCGTTTACAAGAAAGTGAGTGGGAGCTCTGTAGCATTTCTCATATTATATGTGGATGACATACTTTTGATGGGAAATGATATAGAACTTTTGGACAATATTAAGGCCTACTTGAATAAGTGTTTTTCAATGAAGGACCTTGGAGAAGCTGCTTACATATTAGGCATCAAGATCTATAGAGATAGATCGAGACACCTCATAGGTCTTTGACAAAGCACATACCTTGATAAGATATTGAAGAAGTTCAATATGGATCAGTCCAAGAAGGGGTTCTTGCCTGTGTTGCAAGGTGTGAAATTGAGCTCAGCTCAATGTCCGACCACGGCAAAAGATAGAGAAAAGATGAGTGTCGTCCCCTATGCCTCAGCCATAGGGTCTATCATGTATGCCCTGCTGTGTACCAGACCTGATGTAAACCTTGCCATAAGTTTAGTAGGAAGGTACCAAAGTAATCCCGACATGGAACACTGGACAGCGGTCTAGAACATCCTAAAGTACCTGAAAAGTACTAAGGATATGTTTCTCGTATATGGAGGTGACGAGGAGCTCGTCGTAAAGGGTTACGTCGACGCTAGCTTCGACACAGATCTGGATGACTCTAAGTCACAAACCGGATATGTGTATATTTTGAATGGTGGGGCAGTAAGCTGGTGCAGTTGCAAGCAAAGCGTCGTGGCGGGATCTACATGTGAAACGGAGTACATGGCAGCCTCGGAGGCAGCGCATGAACCAATCTGGATGAAGGAGTTCATCACCGACCTAGGAGTCATACCCAATGCGCCGGGGCCAATCACTCTCTTCTATGACAACACTGGAGCTATTTCCCTTGCCAAGGAGCCCAGGTTTCACAAGAAGACCTGGCACATCAAGCGTTGCTTCAACTCCATTCGTGAAAATGTTCAAGATGGAGACATAGATATTTGCAAAGTACAAACGGATCTGAATGTCGCAGATCCGTTGACTAAACCTCTTCCGCGAGCAAAACATGATCAATGCCAGAACTCTATGGGTGTTCGATTCATCACAATGTAAATAGATTATTGACTCTAGTGCAAGTGGGAGACTATTGGAAATATGCCCTAGAGGCAATAATAAAATGATTATTATTATATTTCCTTGTTCATGATAATTGTCTAGTATTCATGCTATAATTGTGTTATCCGGAAATCATAATACATGTGTGAATACATAGACCATAACATGTCCCTAGTGAGCCTCTAGTTAACTAGCTCGTTGATCAATAGATAGTCATGGTTTCCTGACTATGGACATTGGATGTCATTGATAACGGGATCACATCATTAGGAGAATGATGTGATGGACAAGACCCAATCCTAAGCATAGCACAAGATCGTCTAGTTCGTTTGCTAGAGCTTTTCCAATGTCAAGTATCATTTCCTTAGACCATGAGATCGTGTAACTCCTGGATGCCGTAGGAGTTCTTTGGGTGTACCAAACGTCACAACGTAACTGGGTGACTATAAAGGTATACTACAGTTATCCCCGAAAGTATCTGTTGGGTTGACACGGATCGAGACTGGGATTTGTCACTCCGTATGACGGAGAGGTATCTCTGGGACCACTCGGTAGTGCATCATCATAATGAGCTCAATGTGACCAACTGGTTGGTCACGGGATCATGCATTACTTTACGAGTAAAGTGACTTGCCAGTAACGAGATTGAACGAGGTATTGGGATACTGACGATCGAATCTTGGGCAAGTAACGTACCGATTGACAAAGGGAATTGAATACGGGATTGATTGAATCCTCGACATCATGGTTCATCCGATGAGATCATCGTGGAACATGTGGGAGCCAACATGGGTATCCAGATCCCGCTGTTGGTTATTGACCGGAGAGTCGTCTCCGTCATGTCGGCGTGTCTCCCGAACCCGTAGGGTCTACACACTTAAGGTTCGGTGACGCTAGGTTTGTAGAGATATTAGTATGCGGTAACCCAAAAGTTGTTCGGAGTCCCGGATGAGATCCCGGACGTCACGAGGAGTTTCAGAATGGTCCGGAGGTGAAGATTTATATATAGGAAGTCCAGTTTCGGCCATCGGGAAAGTTTCGGGGGTAATCGGTATTGTACCGGGACCACCGGAAGGGTCCCATGGTCCACCAGGTGGGGCTACCTATCCCGGAGGGCCCCATGGGATGAAGTGGGAGGGGAACCAGCCCCTGGTGGGTTGGTGCACCCCCCATGGGCCTCGCCCTATGCCTAGGGTTGGAAACCCTAGGGGTGGGGGCGCCCCACCTGACTTGGGGGGCAAGTCCCCCCTTGGCCGCTGCCCCCATGGAGCTGGGATCTCCTAGGGCCGGCGCCCCCCCCTAGGGGCCCTATATATAGTGGGGGGGGGGGGCAGGGCAGCCACACCCAAGTCCCTGGCGCCTCCCTCTCCCCTCGTAACACCTCTCTCTCGTTGGAGCTTGGCGAAGCCCTGCCGAGATCACCGCTGCTTCCACCACCACGCCGTCGTGCTGCTGGATCTCCATCAACCTCTCCTTCCCCTTGCTGGATCAAGAAGGAGGAGACGTCTTTCCCATCCATACGTGTGTTGAACACGGAGGTGCCATCCGTTCGGCGCTCGGTCATCGGTGATTTGGATCACGACGAGTATGACTCCATCAACCCGGTTCTCCTGAACGCTTCCGCTCGCGATCTACAAGGGTATGTAGATACACTCCCCTCTCCCTCGTTGCTAGATGACTCCATAGATTGATCTTGGTGATGCGTAGAAAATTTTAAAATTCTGCTACGTTCCCCAACAAACTTTACCTTAACTCCAAATTGTTTAACTCCTCGGAGCGGTTACACGCGAAGATATGCTCTATCTCCAACCTCATAGACTACCTCCTTGCGTTTAGTATCGGCATAACTCTTCTGCCTGGACTGAGCTACCATCAGTCTATCACGAATCAACTTAACCTTCTCTTTAGACTCCTTAATCAAATCTGGTCCAAACAACCGACGGTCTCCAACTTCATCCCACATCAACGGTGTCCTGCACCTTCTCCCATACAAAGCTTCGAAAGGGGCCGTTTTCAAACTAGCCTGATAACTGTTGTTCTATGAGAACTCTACATAGGGTAAATTATCGTCCCAACTAGATCCATAATCTAGCACACAAGATCTCAACATATCCTCCAGAATCAAATTGACTCTCTCGGTCTGTCCATCTATCTGCGGATGAAAGGCTGCAATGAACTCTAGCCTGGTACCTAAAGTCTGGTGCAGCTGATTCCAAAACTTTGAGTTAAACTGGGTTCCTCTGTCTGATAAGATGGTCCTCGGACCTCCATGCAGACATACGATCCTGGTCATATAAATTTTGGCCAACTTCGCACTCGTATAAGTAGTTTTCACTGGGATAAAGTGAGCTACTTTGGTCAAGCGATCCACTACTACCCAGATGGAATCATATCCCGATCTGGCTCTAGATAATCTGGTGATAAAGTCCATGCCAAGTTTGTCCCACTTCCATTCTGGTATTGGCATAGGTTGAAGTAATCCTGATGGCTTCTAATGTTCTGCCTTAACTCTCTGACATACGTCACATACTACTACATACTCGGCAATATCCTTCTTCATACCTATCCACCAAAAATGTTCCTTCAAATCCAAATATGTCTTGGTGTTTCCAAGGTGAGTCGAGTATGGCGAGTCATGAGCTTCCTGAAGTATTAACTTCCTGATCTCTGCATTATTGGGTACATATACATGATCCTCAAACCATAAAGTTTCGTGCTCATCCTCACGAAAACCCTTGGCTTTTCCTTTCCTCATTTTCTCCTTTATCTCAACATTTTCCTTGTCATCCTTGTGAGCTTCTCGAATGCTTCCCAACAACGTGGATTGAACCTCCATTGCTGCAACAAAACCTCTTGGAACTATCTCCAAACAAAGTTCCTTGAGATCATTGACTAACTCCTGCAGTAATCCTCCGCTTACGAGGGTATTTGCATAACTCTTGCGGCTCAAAGCGTCTGCTATGACATTGGCCTTTCCTGGATGATAATGCAGCTTCATATCATAATCCTTTATTAGCTCCAACCATCTCCTCTGCCTGAGATTTAACTCCTTCTGCTTGAAAATGTACTTCAAACTATTGTGATCCATGTACACATCACAATGGTTTCCAATAAGAAAATGTCTCCAGGTCTTGAGTGCATGCACTACGGCTGCTAACTCCAAATCATGCGTGGCATAATCCAACTCATGAGGTTGAGGCTTACGTGAGGCATATGAAACAACTCTTCCGTTATGCATAAGTACACCTCCAAGTCCCAAGTGAAAAGCATCACGATACACTTGAAAATCCTTGCGTATATCCGGAAGAATCAGCACTGGGGCTGTAACCAAACGTTTCTTCAACTCCTAAAAACTGGCCTCACATTCCTCAGTCCATTTGAACTTGGTGTCCTTCTTCAACAATTCCATGATGGGTTTTGCAATTTTGGAAAAATTCTCAATGAATCTCCTATAATATCCTGCAAGTCCCAGAAAACTGCGGATCTCCCCAACTGAGGTGGGTGCCAACCACTCAGTGATAGACTGTACCTTGGTAGGGTCTACTGCTATACCTTGTCCTGATTTAACATGTCGAAGAAATCCAACATCCTTCAACCAAAATTCACATTTGCTGAACTTGGCATATAGCTAATGTTCTCTGAGCTTCTCGAGAACTAAGTGCAAATGCTCCTTGTGTTCCTCTTCATTCTTCGAGTACACCAATATATCATCAATGAACACCACCACAAACTTATCCAAAAACTCCATGAACACCTTGTTCATCATACTCATAAAATAGGCTGGGGCGTTAGTCAATCCAAATGACATGACTGTGTACTCATATAGCCCATACCTTGTGGTAAAAGTTGTCTTAGGTATATCCTGTTCTAGGATCTTCAACTGGTGGCATCCCAATCGAAGATCGATCTTGGAGAATACTTTTGCTCCCTGCAGCTGGTCAAATAGATCATTCATCATTGGTAGTGGGTACTTGTTCTTGATCGCCGCCTCATTCAATGGTCGATAATCAACAACCATTCTTAAAGATCCATCCTTCTTCTCAACTAAGAGCACATGGGATCCCCACGGCTCAGGTTGTAAGTGGGACGGGTTGTGGCCGTCCCGCATCCCGCAATCCAGAACGCGAGCTGCCGCGCGGGATATGCGGCTTGCGTACGCGGTATACGCGGTTGGCCGCTACGCCGCGAGCCCGCAAGCAGAATGTGTCCATACATTACGTCCAATATCATGAAGGAATAGGCGCACAAACTCTCGTGCTGAATAATAAAATTATGAACTGTACGAGCTGATTAGTTGAGGTCATCCCGTGATAATCGACAGCACAGTGCTCATAGTAATCAATAGAGGCATTTCCAACGCTGACAAGTTGTTCGTACCCATTTCGTCATCTAAGTGCGTCTCTAACGCCTACTCTCAAACCGCTAGCATCAGTCCGGACTGCATGGTCCGAACTTGTTCTACCATTCAACGTGGCCATGCATCGGTTCGCAGGACGGTCCGGACGTATTTCTTCCGTAAAACATAGACAAAGTGTGGGCTTAATTTGTCGGCATCCAGACAGCACCCACGCCTGCTTCTGACCACCCTGGCCCACCCATCCTCCTCCCTCGACCGCGCGCGTTCCCACCCGGCGTCAGCTGGCGAAGGGTCAAATCAACGGCGAGCACACGAGCGAGGAGGCCGTGGCGACAATGGCCTCAGCGACCCCAAACTTCATTGCGAAGCAGCGTGCGACCTATGAGGCCGTCGATGCTCAAGTCGTCGCTCGCTAGGAAGCGGCCGCCGCGGAGGTGCAGCTGCAGGCGATCGCCACTGAGAACAACATCAGTTTTGCCTCCTGTGCGCTGCCGCCGAACTATCGCGTGGCCTGGTGGGATGACGACAGCATCGGCGCCCCATTTTCATTGTGGACCTCACGTCCAACTGCGGCGGACAGGTCGCAGACTCCTTCGAGAATGAGTAGGGCATGTGAGGCAGCAGGGCCTTGTGTCCCATGTGGACGGATCTGTATCCCGTGTTCTACTCTTCCTTGCCGAAGACCGCACCTGCACTTCACGGGTCTTATTGCCGGTGCTCATGAAGATGGCGGATGAAGGAGGTGGTCTAGGAAGTGAACAACAAGGGCTTGGACGTCCGCCGCTCGCCATAGTTTTTTTCTAAATGTTTGAAATGCAATGAAAACCTGCCGTGTTTGCATGAATGTCATCCGGTTTATATGAAATCCAGTCATGTTTGCGCGAATTTTGACCGGTTAATTCAAAAAGTAGTTGAAATGTGTGCGGGCAGCGTTGGATGGCACCCTCCTGCATCAGTGTCTGCGGACTGGCACCCCTATCCTTGGACAGTTGCGGGAGAAAATTTGTGGGTCGCCGTTGAAGATGCCCTAACACGGTACCCATACGTCCGCTCGGATGGAGCGGACGTCCCGAAATACATGGTGTATAAACAGAGTAAAAAAATCATTGCTTTCTAAGTTTGGCCAAATATGTACACAAAAATATTAAGAAAAACAATAGCAAATCAATACCGATATACTACTATATTGCGCCAAGAGTATGGTTTGGATTCATTCCAGGAAATAGAACGTGGATGAGTGGGAGCATGCAGCAGGATTTTTGAAACCTGCTCTCAGCAAGGCCGACGTTCAGGTTGAACGGCAGTAAAGCAAAGATCACTGGAGTAATGTGGTAAGGACGCACGCATGTTCACGGGATGCGGGCACATGCGGGTTTTGCGGGACAACCGCAAAATCGCACGTAAGTTATGCGGTTCGTCGCCGGTGCCCACTTTTACTGTGTTTAGCGGGGCGGCTTTGCGGACACGCGGGACAGCCCGCGCCGCTTGCACCCTTACCAACGGCGATGAACTTGGTCGGATATAACCTTTCTCCAATAACTCCTTAATCTACTTCTTAATTTCCTCCAGATCATTTGCGGGCATCCGATACGGTCTCTTCGATATTGGTCCGGTGCCTAGCAACAGCTCTATCAAAAATTCTATGTCTCGGTCTGGCGGCATGCCTGGTAGTTCCTCTGGAAATACATCCGGGAAATCCTTCACAACAGACACTTCTTCCTGAACAACTCCCGAGAGGGAATTTACTTGAGTCCTCCTTGGCACATGCCGTGACACTTACTTGATCCGTTTACACTCCAGGGTGGTGAGTAAAATTGACTTACTAGCACAATCAATGTTTCCTCCATACATCGATAGACAATCCATGCCTAGTATCACATCCAATCCTTGCGACTCCAAAATTATTAGGTCTGTGGCGAAAACATGCCTACCTATGGTCAATGGCATCTGAAAACATCCTCTGCTTGCCATATACTCCGCTCCTGGCGAGCTTACTAACATAGGTGTCTTAAGGCTTTTGGTGGGCTTCTTCCCAAAGTTTCCATTTCCATAACTCCCCTTGATATGTATGAATGCGATGCACCAGTGTCAAAAAGAACAACTACAGTAAATGACTTAATCAAAAACTTACCGATTACTGCATCCGGCTTCTCTTCAACTTCCTCCACGTTGACGTGGTTGACCAAACCTCTGGTGAAGGGGTTGGGCTTCTTCCCAGAGTTTCCATTTCCATTGCCATTCTTCAACTCAGAACAATCATTGTCATAGTGTCCAGTCTTCCCGGACTTGAAACAGGTGACATGGCTCAGGTCCTTCTTAGCGGGTGTTGCTGGGTTGGAACAGTTCTGGCTGCTGCTTCCTCCATTCCAATTTCCATTCTTAGAGCCACTATGGTTATGCGCACTCCCTCCATTGTGAGTATGGACTCCATGGTTGTGGGTGTATCCTCCCGAGTTTGGGGTAAAACGGGGTTTCTGTTGGGCTCTGGAATTGTACTTCCCCTGTCCATACTTCCTTTTGTGGCTCTCTATCTACTGTTGCTTCCCTTCTATCACAAGAACCTTGTCTACCAACTCCTAGTAGTTGGTGAATGTTGCAACCATCAACTGCATACTCAGCTCATCATTCAGCCCTTCCAGAAACTTCTCCTGTTTTGTGGCATCTATGGCCACATCATCCGGGGCATAATGGGCTAACTTGCTAAACTCATCCACGTATTGCCCCATAGTATGATTTCCCTAGCGTAAGTTGCGAAACTCATGTTTCTTCATACTCATAGCTCCGGTTGATACATGGGCTGTGTGGAAAGCTTGCTGAAACTGATCCCATGTGACATTGGCTGTGGGGAAAGTGGTTGTGTAATTCTCCCACCATGAGACTGCGGGTCCATCCAATTGATGTGCGGCAAAGTAGTGGATTGATAGCTACTTGGGAAATAACCGCCGCATATATCTTGCAGTTCGGGTCTTAGCCCTTCTCAGCTGAGCTCGTCTTTGGGGGATCTTCTTCCGGAGATGATGGAGAGCGAAACGCCTCCCCCGGACTCACCCGCTCAAGAAGCGGGCGACCTCGATGTGTCGTCACGGAGGGCCTCTCCGGATTCGGTGAGGACGGAAGATAATCCCATAGTCACCCAAAGTCCCTAGCATCCGGCTCTCGAAGAGAGCAAACAAAAGAGTCCGGCACCGTCTGGTATGCGGTCGGACGTTCTGAGGGAGCTGTTGGAGCGAGCGGCCATCTCAGAAGAACACTGTACGCTGATGGGTACGGTGATGGAAAGAATTTCATCCGCCGAGAGCGGATTACATGAAGCCTTTATGAGTCTACTGACACACTTTGAGGTACGTGAAATGGTATTTGATAGTACCGCACATGTTAGGTGTGCCGTGTGTAGATAGTAGCCCCTGAGACTCTGGTTGTCGTCGAGAACGGCGGCGAACAGAGGATCATAGTCCCAGGCAATAATCAGACTGCCTTTATCTCCAGGTGGTGGAAGCTCCGGTGGCTAGCCGGACTAATGAGTTTGCCGAACTAAAGCGGCAACTGGATGCGGCAGACGCCGACATCGAGCTTGTTAACAAGCGGCTTGACGAGTCACAGGGTAAGTAATGTTTTCTGGTGAATGTCACATAATAAGAGCAGCATGATGCCAGTATCTTTAATATGTTGTGACTGTAGACGGAGCTGCCACCGTGGAGACCCTTCGGGCGGAACTCGCCCGAGCCAAGGAACAAGCGAGAGTTAGTAATGCGGTTGCTTTGAAGGCGGCCGAAGAGTTAAGAGTCGAGAAGGCCGTGCATTGCAAAAGCAAAGAAAAGATGGCCAAGATGGTCGTAGAATTAAAAGGCACTACCGACCGTTGCCAGTTCTGTGAAGAAGAGAACCGAGTGAAGGCAGTGGACATTGAGAAGGCCACAATGGTGACCAAAGACACTCGCTCTGCTATGAGGGCGAGGAAGGAGGAGCTGCGCGAATGGGCCGAACTAAATAGGTTGTCCGGACTCGCCATGAGGTCCGTTGTAGATCATTTGTGGCCGAAGAAGCCGAAGCCGAACAGCTATTTCAGCTTAGTGCAGCAGTTCCTTGATGCGGTGCCGCGCATCAACGCGATGAAGAGGTCGGCGTGCATAGAAGGCTCGCGGATGGCCTTTGCCCGTGTCAAGGCATACTGGGCAGAGATGGATGCTACCACTGTTGCGGCGCAAGGTTCGGCCATAGGCCGAGTAGCTGCCTAGCACTATTTTGAAGAGGTTCTTGAGGGTGCTCGTTTGATAGAGTCCCAGTGCTCAAAGAATATTATGTTTGAGTGACATGTATTCCCATTGTAAACACAATGTTTTTCTGAAATGTAGTAAGGCTGTATTTATACTTTTACCGGAAAGTAATATGATGCCTCCTGTGCGGCCGTTTATGTATATATGTATATAACCTGAAAGATTGCAGTCGTCGGCTTCAACCCCCACGCATATAATGCGGAGGTGCTCGCAAAAAACGCGTGTTCACACTTAACCCAATGTCTTGGTCCTATTAAGGAGGTGATAGCGCAGCGAACGAGGCAACCGGACTATAATTATTTAACACTTTCACTTAGCCATAGGAGTTTGACGGTGGGGCTACTAGATAGCCCCTGGTGGCTCCACACTCTCCCGAGCTCGGGGTGTGTACATGCCTGGCCGGAAAACGGACCTTCGTTAAAGTGGAGGAATTCTAACATTCTGATAGGTCATCGAGTGGTTGACCAGTCTCACGCTATATCATGACAGTCAGTTTTCGGCTTTCTCTACTGAGGTGCTCGTTTGGATGAACCAGGGCACAATCATAGTAGTTCTCCTGGTGCTGCCTTAGCCGATAAAGCGGAATGTAAGGCACCAAAACACAGGAGCCGGGAAAACCCAACATTTGACCAAAGACATGATTTGGAGCTGACGCATATAAGGCCAAACTCGCGACACCGAACAATCCCTAAGGTATTCGGTCTTTATGGTATAAACCGGGCCTAAATAGTGCCCTTTGTAAGAAGCCCCTTGTGTCCAGGTACATGCATTATTCTAACGTGGCCACATGCCAAGACATCAGCATCCTTCTCAATTGTACCGAGAATTCGAGGGATGTGTATCAACAAGAGACAGTAAAAAAGGTTTACGCAGGGTCTTAATCCAAAAAAGAATCCTTGGAGCGGGTCCCTGCTGCATGTCTACGCCTGTGTCTCTGTTGTGCCGTATCCTGGACGGGTGTAGCACGATGGTCATCTGTAAAAGAGAGGAACTTAGGTGAAAAAGTTGTCGTGCAAGAAGGTAGCTTTTAAAGAAACCATGTACAATTGAAAATGAGTAAAAATTGCCACTTGTCTGCGCGCGTTGAGCCCCGTTGTATTTGTAATAGGGGGGTGGCCATCAATCCGGTATGAATTACATATAGCTACGCCGGACTCGTCTAACCGTGTCCGTGGTCTTGACGACCTATCAAATGCTTTAGTTGGTGAGGCCGTTTTTAGTGTGCGGCTACCCAGGCAGTCGCATTCTCTTCGACGTGCAAAGATCGCTCAATGTTCCATTCACCGTAATGATGCCATGTGGGCCAGGCATCTTGAGTATGAGGGAAGCGTCATGCGGTATTGCATTAAAGCAAGCGAAAGCTTCACGTCCAAGTAGTGCTTGATAACCACTTTGGAACAGAGCAATGTGGAAGGTTAAATGTTCGCTATGGAAGTTATCGAGGAAGCCAAATATAACCTTTAGTAGCAGGGAGCCCGTGCAGTGAGCCCCTGGGCCTAGCGTTACTCCTTAAAGGTAGTGTTCCTATAGTAAATTTTCGTTGGGTCTATCCCCATTTCGCAGATTGTATCCTGGTATATCAGGTTTAAACTGCTGCCACCGTCCATCAGGACTCGTGTAAAGTGGTATCCGTCAATTATTGGCTCGTATACTAGGGCAGCCCATCCTGCACGCTGGATACTTGCTGAGTAATCACGATGGTCGAAAGTGATCGGCTGAGACGACCAGTGGCAGGACATCGCGGTGATAGGCCCTTGGGCATATTTTTCTGGGAGTGTCGCTTTGCTTCCCTTAAGCACGTGTAACACATATACTGTTTTGACTTCTGGTGGAAACTTCTTTTTTATCCCCAGTGTCTTGCTTGAGAGGCTTATCCTCGTCTTCGCTTGGTGTATCCTCCCCCTTGTGTACGGCATTGATCTTGCCGGACTGCTTGAAGACCCAACATTCTCTGTGGGTATGATTAGCGGGTTTACCAGGAGTGCTATGGATCTGACATACTTGGTCCGGCATTTTGTTTAGGCTGGACAGTTCGTCTCTAGCGCCTTTAGAGGGCGGCTTTTGCTGACTTGGCTGAGAGCTTTTGAATCCGGCATTTACTGCCGTGCTCTTCGTGATGTCTTCTTTATTCCGGCGTTTGTTATTGTTGTTGCGCCGTGATTTCCCGTTTCCATCTCTAGCTTCAGAAGTGCTGGGGTCGCTGGTGCTGCATCTGGCTAGCCAGCTATCCTCACCCGCGCAAAAGTGGGTCATGAGGCTTGTTAGTGTTGCCATTCTTCTTGGCTTTTCTTGGACGAGGTGTCTGGCGAGCCATTCATCACGGACGCTATGCTTAAAAGCTGCCAAGGCTTCGGCGTCCGGACAGTCGACTATTTGGTTCTTTTTAGTAAGAAACCTGTTCCAAAGCTTTCGGGCTGACTCTCCGGGCTATTGAGTTATATGACATAAATCGTCCGCGTCCGGAGGTCGGACATAAGTCCCTTGAAAATTTGCCCGAAAAGCGTCTTCGAGCTCTTCCCAGCTTCCAATGGAGTTTTCGGGGAGGATTTTAAGCCAGTGCCGAGATGGCCCTTTGAGTTTAAGGGGTAAATATTTAATGGCATGGAGATCATCTCCTCGAGCCATATGGGTGTGGAGGATATAGTCCTCAATCCAGACCCCAGGGTCTGTTGTTCCATCGTATGCCTCTATGTTTACGGGTTTTAATCCCTATGGAAATTCATGGTCCAGCACCTCATCGGTGAAACATAGGGGGTGTGCGGCGCCCCTGTATCTGGGGGTGCCGTGGTGTTTGGATGTTTGGTGTGTCGCATCGTGTGTTGGAGCGCGCTTGTGTGGTCCATAGATGGACCTAGTTGCTCCATCCTTTTGATGCGAGCCCTCGCGTGGATCGCGTATTGGCTTATGTGCGGCATTGCTTGCCGCTCTATGTTGACCGTGAGGACGTCTATCCGGTCGGGTGGCCGTTTTAATTTTTGGTTGCAGGGGATCTAAGGCCTCCTCATCGAATTCAGGTAGCAACTTTCGCTTAGGGTAGCTCTTGGTGGTGCGATTACCGCCATACTTTGCTGCTGTGTTGAGTACTTTACTCCATCTGATTTGGAGTGTGTCTTGTGCAGCCTTGAGCCTTTGCTTCTGCTTTTTTAGACTCCTCGCGGTGGCAACGAGCCTTTGATGGGCATTCTGTTGCTCCGGGTGTCTGTCTGGTGTTATGTCATCCGGACTATTATCTTTGACATAATCAGTTTTTTCGGATTAGATTGTCTGAGTTGCCGTGGTCCGGCAGTGGTTCACCCTGCTCTAACGCTGGGTCTGTATGATCGTTATTTCTGCCGAGGCGGGATTTGGGGCGGAGCTTACGCCACCGCTTTGACTGCTTCTCGAGGGGACAACCCTTCGTTGCGTCCTTCCATTCCTTGTCGTCGTCTTCTTTTGGTGTGCCCACCATGTATACGTCATGTGATGAGGTGGGCGTCCAGTGCCCTGTGGGCAGTGGTTCCTATTCGTCTCCTGCATCATCGTCCATACTGTCGATGTCTTCAGAGTCGAAGTCGAGCATGTCGGTTAAGTCATCGACAGTGGCTATTAGGTGGGTGGTGGGTGGGCGAATTTCTTCGTCATCCGCACCCCAATCCGGCCGAACGCAGTTCGGCCCGGATCCTCCTGACAAGGAGAGAGACCTTAATGAGTTCAGTATATCGCCGAAGGGCGAGTGCTGAATGATATCCGCGGAAGTAAACTCCATGATTGGTGCCCAACCGGATTCAATCGGAACGGGCGCAGGCGGTTCGGAGTCCGTGGCCGGAGAAGTATCCGACAGTTTAACAACACAGCTCTCATGCAAGGTAAGGTCGATGTTCGGCTCGATCGCCGCTAAGGGTAAGGCCTCCGCGGCAGGGTCCATCCACCCGTCCGCGGAGGGCGCATCTGGCTCCGAATCGAGGGTCGGAGCAGCTGCCGGTGCGATCTTAACACTGACCGATGATAGAGCTAAGTTGTACTCATCGTGACCGCGTGAAGCACAAGGAAGAGGCTTGAATCCGTCAAAGATCAAGCCTCCATGGATATCGTCCGTGTAGTTTAAGCTTCCAAACCTGACCTGGTGGCTAGGGGCGTAACTTTCAATCTGCTCCAGATGGCCAAGTGAATTGGCCTGCAGTGCAAAGCCGCTGAACACTAGGATCTGTCCGGGGAGAAAAGTTTCACCCTGGACTACATCGCTATCGATGATAGTAGGATCCATCAAGCCTAACGGTGATGACACAGAGGAAGTCTCAATGAAAGCACCAATGTCAGTGTCAAAACCGGCGGATCTTGGGTAGGGGGTCCTGAACTGTGCGTCTAAGCCGGATGGTAATAGGAGGTAGGGGACACAATGTTTTACCCAGGTTCGGGCCCTCTTGATGTAGGTAAAACCCTACGTCCTGCTTGATTAATATTGATGATATGGGTAGTACAAGAATCTAGCCTATGGTATGATTGTATGTTGTCCTACGGACTAAAACCCTCCGGTTTATATAGACACCGGTGAGGTTAGGGTTACACAAGGTCGGTTACAAAGGAGGAGATATACATATCCGTATTGGCTAGCTTGCCTTCCACACCAAGTAGAGACCCATCCGGACACGAGACGAAGTCTTCAATCTTGTATCTTCATAGTCTACCAGTCCGGCCAATCGATATAGTCTGGCTGTCCGGAGACCCCCTAATCTAGGACTCCCACACGCACCTTCTCAGCATCTGTGTAACCTGCGGTGGTCAGCTCCCTCCCAATCCTACGGAGCCAGTCATCAGCAACAATCGGCTCGGTGCTACTTGAAAACACCAGCGGATTCAACCTTAGAAAACAGGCTAAGTTATCCACTTGAGGTGGTGGCGGTGGGTTGTTGTTGTTGTTGTTTCCTTGGTTCTGGACTAGCAACTGCATCAAGGCATTCTGCTGTTGGATCAACTGAGTGAGCTCCAGTGGGAAGAAAAAACCGGGGTCACGTCTCGGAGGCATCTGATAGGTTTAGAGGGGTGAGAATAGAATAGAGCGATGTCTAAAGGGAAATCACTACCCATATGCACGTGAGACAAACACATTCATTCACACCACTCAATGCAAACAAGATCATACAATCGATCTAGGCTACCGTTACAAAATACTCGGACTACTACTATATACATGGGGAAAATACTACTGATAATATGGTGGTCGACTAGAAATTTTTATCGGAGGAAGACTCCATGATATCTGCTCCAGCTTTGTCTTCATAATGATCATCACTATCGGTATTAGAGTCGGTGTCGTCAATGATGATGTAGTCTTCGGGGTGGGTGTCCTCCTCGGATTTGGGATCTCCCATCAGTATTCCTAGCTTCTTCTTCATGTGTTCATTCTTCTCCAGTAGTACTGCAATTTCCTCTTCGTATCCATCGCATGTAGACTTGAGTTCCTCTTCAAGCTCCTTGTTCCTGGTCATCACCTTCTTCAGGTCTATCATGCTGGCGCACATCTGATTCTCCTGACGACGAATGTGCTAGTTCAACTCCTAGATGTAGGCTGCAATGGACTTGTCCTTCCTGGTGCAAATCATCTCCCATTGCTCATCTCGGCGTCCACATATCTGGTAGATGTTGTCCTTAAGATCCTTGTGATATACTTCACCGATGCGTCCCATGGTGATGTGGGCTGCCATGCTCTTTCCTAGACTCCAGGTTGGTGCATCCAAAGGAAAACTCTATGGGCTCAGTAACTGGTGTGAATGTCCTTCCTGGAACATGTACTCGAATTGTCCAGTGCTCTTCTTCAGGTAGAGTGGCGGTGTAGGTCCCCGTGAAGCTTGGTCTTCCGATGCTCAGGTACCTAGTGGCCTCCTTCAAGTGTCGCCCAAACAGGGTGTCGTGATCCGGTTGAGCAAACTTGTTCCTTGGGTCCGCCATCTATAGAGTAGAAAATGGAGAGGAGTCAGAAATGAGTAGAGAAGAGTGTCCTATGGCTCATCTTAGTGGTCGCATCCTACAGTTAGCGTGTGCTATGATACCATCTTGTAGTGATCCGACCTCAAACAATCAAATCTCTGTGCATAAGTGCCATCCCTGGATCAGTAATGCTGACACGCACAATACTCAAGGATTTATAACAGAGTGCAATCACACACTTATTACATCGAATATCTCAAAGAGAGTACTTATTGCAATAATATGGCTGAAGGCCATCTAAATAAGATAATTGCAGAAGCTTCAAGGGTAAATGAGTCCATCAACTCCAACAGCATAGCTGAGTGCATGACAACGACCTAACACACCTTACTCTTTGTCTGAAAACTCTGCAGCATAATACGTTGCAGCCTATGTAGGTCAGCACATGGAATATGTTGGCAAGATAACAGCTATAACTATATGCATATATGCTTGGTGGAGGCTCTATGGTTATCATTTTGCGTAAAGCCAGTTTTTCCCTACAACAAAGGAATATTTTTTTTGAACTACAAAGTTGGTTGAAAACATTGAGAATGGTAACCCCATCTCAATTCCAAATTGAAAGTTAACAACCCAACAAAATTAATTAAGTAGAGTGATGAGATCAACATAGTAGTTCAAGCACCAGATACTCAAGATGCATAACCGGGGACACGGCTAACCATGATTAGTTTGTACACTCTGCAGAGGTTTGCACACTTTTCCCCACAAGACTCGATCTCCTCCGTTGTATTTCTCGCACTGCAAGATGTTTGAGAAACAGATGATCGAGACACAGTCTTTCTGAAGAGGTCCCCTTAACCGATAGATAGGCCGATACACCTACAATCCCCTACATCTGCTAGCCCATCATGGAAAGGTTCCCACAACTTACTCAACTATGCCAGAGCCCATAATTGCTTGTGGCTGCACACGGAATTTTCCAGCATGAATAACATAATGATCCCTTTGAGCCTGGATGGCAAACCATAGGAAAATCACGCGGATACCCCAGGATTTTCCTTGGACAACACTGGATTCCCCAGGTGCCCACAAACCAATCCACCCAGATGTATATTAAAGTAGCCACCTTAAGTTAAGCCTTAATTAACAATAATCTCTCACATTTGACATCAATTCTCTCAAAACCAGACCTCGTCTATGAGCATAGCATAACAGTATAAGCATATGTAATAACACCCAGGGTTTGAATAAAAGACAATACGTTCTAGCTCATCAACTACTTACCAATACCCACAAGTATTCAAGTCCTAACCATGCAATGTTTGAGGATTGAAACTAATGCATAAAAACTGTGTAATAAGGGATATGATCAAAGTGTTACTTGCCTTGCTGACGATCTGAAAACCCTAGTGACTCGTAGTAGCACGCTTCGCACTTCGGAATCTCAAACGTGAACAAACAATAGCATACATAAGCACTCAAGCATAAGATGCAAGGGTAAAACTCAAGTGAAAAGATTCAAACTGAAAATTCAACTGAAGAGCTTCGATTTGCAAATAGAATCAATCGAATCGGAGCTACGAAACTCAAACTGCGATCAAAAGAAATTCGAATTCAAATCTGCTTGAGACCAAATTTTAATTTGTGAAAACCATGTTCAAGCTGATTATCTGGAAAGAGGGAAACAGGACGAAGATTTTGGCATTGGTTTCACTGGATTTGGACAAACGAGCAAAAAGTAGCAAGGGTTTGAAGATCAGGGACTAATCTGTGGTAAAAGTATTCGCGGATAGGTGCCTGGTCGAAAAATTAAAATAAAAAGAAAAACCTAACGAACGAACGTTCGCTAACAGAACTAAACGAACAAAAACCGTTCGCTAAAAGAAACTAACCGATGAACATTCGCTAATTACTAAACTAAAATAAAAAAACCGATCTAACCTACATTGAAAAAAAAACGGGAGAAAAGCCAAATGGGTTTTTACAGGTTTTCGAAATAAACCGGCGGCGAGATCCGATCATCGGCAGCGTCTGGCGAGGCGGCGGTGGCCCCGGAAGTGGCGGGGAGACGGCGACGCGGGGACGCGGCGGCGGCTTGAGGTGGAGGAGGAGGTGGCGGGGCGCGGGTATATAAAGGTCGGGGGCGGCGGCTTGCGTGAGGGGGCGGCAGGCCGACCCGGAAACCTCGCCGGAGTCCGGCCTCCGCACGGTGGCGAAGGCGGCGGCGCGGCTGGGTCTTCGGCCCTGTCGGGCGACGAAGATTTTTTTAAAACAAACAAATTTCGCCTGATAGAAAAATCCTATTAAAATATAATAAATCCTAAAAATACCAGAAACAATTTTCACCATCCAAATCTAATATTTAGGACAAGGTGAACATTTTTCTGGCCTAAAATGTAATTTTCAAAAATGCATATTTTTCTAATTCAAATAAAATACCAATAAAGTATTAATTTCATTTTGAAATTTCTTCTCCAATATTCCTCTCTTTTGAAGAAGTAATATTATCTTCTCTCTTTTATTTTTAATATTGTAAATAATTAGAGAGAAAAATACTAAAATCAAATTGATCCTCTTTTCAAATTTGAGAAAAATTCAAATATGAATATTTGTGAAATCTCCAACTCTCTCTTTGTGTCCTTGAGTTGCTTAAGATTTCTAGGATCACAACCAAAATGCAAATAAAATATGATATGCATATGATGACCTATGTATAACATCCAAATTGAAAATTGGGATGTTATACATCCCCAAGCTTAGTTGCTTGGATATTCCTTGAATATTACCTTGGGGTGCCATGGGCATCCCTAAGTTTAGGCTCTTGTCACTCCTTATTCCGTAGTCCATCGAATATTTACCCAAAACTTGAAAACTTCACAACACAAAACATAACAGAAATCTCGTAAGCTCCGTTAGTATAATAAAGCAAATCACCACTTAGGTACTGTCAAGACAAGATTCATAATTTTTCTCACATGATTCCCACTGTACCCCATCTTTTCCACAATTTATATTAAGCAATATCAGCCATATAAACTAGAGAACAAGCAAACTATCCATCGAAAACAGAATCTGTCAAAAATAGAACAATCTATAGTAATCGGTAACTCTCGAATACATCTGTAACTCGAAAAATTCTGAAAAAATATAACAACCTGGGACATTTGTATATTAATCTTTTTCAAAAAGAATGAGTATTTTATCACCCATCTGTTGAAAATGATAATTGTTTTCCTAAGCGCAAAAGTTTCTGTTTTTCAGCAATATCAAATCAACTATCACCATAGAGCAACCCAAAGGTCTTACTTGGCACTTTATTGAAACAAAAGCTATAAAACATGATTAATACAATATCTTAATCATGTGAACTCACAAAAAAGTAGGGGTAAATATTGGGTTGTCTCCCAACAAGCATTTTTCTTTATTGCCTTTCTAGCTAGGCATGATGATTTCCATGACCCTCACATAAAAGATATGAATTGTAGCATAATGGGAGCATCATGTAGCATATGACTTGCACATTTAAGTCTAACCCACTTCCTATGCAATGGGATTTTGTGATAAAGCAACTTATGGGAACAAGAATCTACTTGCATAGGAAGGTAAAGCAAGCAAAACTTCAAGATTTTTAACATGTAGAGAGGCAACTTGATATTATTGCAACTCCTACAAGCATATATTCCTTCCTCATAATAATTTTCAGTAGCATCATGAATGAATTCAACAATATAACCATCACATAAAGCATTATTTTCATGATGCACAAGCATAGAAATTTTACTACTCTCCACATAAGCAAATATTCTTCTCATTCGGAATAGTGGGAGGAGCAAATTCAACAAAATAACTATCATGGGAGGCATAATTAATTGAAAATTAAAATCATGATGACAAGTTTCATGGTTATAATTATTCGTTATAGAATACATGTCATCACAATAATCATCATAGATAGCAACTTTGTTCTCATACTAAATTGGAACCTCTTCTGAAATAGTGGATTCATCACTAAATAAAGTCATGACCTCTCCAAATACGCTTACATAAATATTATAAGATTCAACACCCTCCAAAATAGTGGGATCATTACCTAGAATTGAAACTCTTGCAAACCCACTTTCATCAATATAATCATCATAATTATGAGGCATGCTATCATCATAATAAATTAGCTCATCAAAAATCAGAGGACAAAAAAATCATCTTCATCAAACATAGCATCCCTAAGCTTATGAGTTTGCATATCGTTAGCATCATGGATATTCAAGAAATTCATACTAACAACATTGCAATCATGCTCATCATTCAAATATTTAGTGCCAAACATTTTATTGACTTCTTCTTCTAACAATTTGGCACAATTATCGGAATCCTTATTTCCACGAAAGACATTAAAAGGATGAAGCATATGAGGAAACCTCAATTCCATTTCTTTTGTAGTTTTCTTTTATAGACTAAACTAGAGATAAAACAAGAAACTAAAAGATTCGATTGCAAGATCTAAAGATATACCTTCAAGCGCTAACCTCCCTAGCAATGGCGCCAAAAAAGAGCTTGATGTCTACTACACAACCTTCTTCTTGTAGAGTCGTGTTGGGCCTCTGATACGCCTCCGTCGTATCTACTTTTCCAAACACTTTTGCCCTTGTTTTGGAGTCTAACTTGCATGATTTGAATGGAACTAACCCGGACTAACGCTGTTTTCAGCAGGATTGCCATGGTGTTATTTTTGTGCAAAAATAAAAGTTCTCGGAATGACTTGAAAATCAACGGAAATTATTTTTGCAATATATATATAATACTAGAGGAAAAATCCATGGCAGGAGGCCCACATCCTGTCCATGAGGGTGGGAGGCACGCCCCCTGCCGCGTGGACCCCTGACGCTCCACCGACCACAACTCCAACTCCATATATTCATGTTCGGGGAGAGAAAAATCGGAGAGAAGGATTCATCGCGTTTTACAATACAGAGCCGCCCCCAAGCCCTAAACTCTCTCGGGAGGGCTGATCTGGAGTCCGTTCGGGGCTCCGGAGAGGGGAATCCGTCGCCATCATCATCATCAACCTTCGTCCATCACCAATTTCATGATGCTCACCACCGTGCGTGAGTAATTCCATCGTAGGCTTGCTGGACGGTGATGGGTTGGATGACATTTATCATGTAATCGAGTTAGTTTTGTTAGGGTTTGATCCCTAGTATCCACTATGTTCTGAAATTGATGTTGCTATGACTTTGCTATGCTTAATGCTTGTCACTAGGGCCCGAGTGCCATGATTTCAGATCGGAACCTATTATGTTTTCATGAATATATGTGAGTTCTTGATCCGATCTTGCAAGTCTATAGTCACCTATTATGTGTTATGATCCGTTAACCCCGAAGTGACAACAATCGGGACCATTACTGGTGATGACCGTAGTTTGAGGAGTTCATGTATTCACTATGTGTTAATGCTTTGGTCCAGTACTCTATTAAAAGGAGGCCTTAATCTCCCTTAGTTTCCAATAGGACCCCGCTGCCACGGGACGGTAGGACAAAAGATGTCATGCAAGTTCTTTTCCATCAGAACGTATGACTATATTCGGAATACATGCCTACATTACATTGATGAACTGGAGTTAGTTCCATGTCACCCTATGTTATAACTGTTGCATGATCGATCGCATCCGACATAATTCTCCGTCACTGATCCAATGCCTACGAGCTTTTCACATATTGTTCTTCGCTTATTTACTTTTTCGTTGCTACTGTTACAATCACTATAAAACCCAAAAATATTACTTTTGCTACCGTTACCACTACTATCATATTACTTTGCTACTAAATACCTTGCTGCAGATATTAAGTTTCCAGGTGTGGTTGAATTGACAACTCAGCTGCTAATACTTGAGAATATTCTTTGGCTCCCCTTGTGTCGAATCAATAAATCTGGGTTGAATACTCTACCCTCGAAAACTATTGTGATCCCCTATACTTGTGGGTTATCAAGACTATTTTCTGGCGCTGTTGCCGGGGAGCATAGCTCTATTCTTTGAGTCACTTGGGATTTATATCTGCTTATCACTATGAAGAACATGAAAGATCAAAGAACCAATATTTTTCCCTCAACTACGAGGGGAGGTAAGGAACTGCCATCTAGCTTTGCACTTGATTCACCTTCTGTTTTGAGTAAACTTGCGACACCTACACATGCTATTGATTCCGATAGGTCGCATGTTATTGATGATGCCACTTCTGCTTTGCATGATACTTATGATGAAACTACTTGTATGCTTGATAATAATGTACCACAAGGAGAATTTCTTGATGAACAACTTGCTAGGGCTAGAGAGAATGAAATTATTGAAACCGATAATATTGATGAAAGTGATGATGAAGATTCTCCCCCTAGATATGAGTTTCCTGTTGTGCCTGCGGGTTATGTTATGGATGAAGACACTGCTAGAGACTTCTTAGCTTGCAATGATAGATCTGATCCTAAGAAATTATTAGCCGAGCTTAAAGAAAAGTCTTTGAATGCTAGAATGAGATATGATCCTGCTTTTGCTACATCACCTATCTTTATTACTGATAAGGATTATGATTTCCCTGTCGGTCCTGAGTTAATTACTTTGGTTGAATCTGATCCTTTTTATGGCTATGAATCTGAAACTATTGTGGCACATCTTACTAAATTAAAATATCTAGCCACCCTATTTACTCATGATGAGAAAACTCGCTATTACTTTATCCTTAAGTTGTTTCCGTTCTCATTAAAGGGTGATGCTAAAATATGGTTTAATTCTCTTGATTGTGGTTGCGTGCATAGTCCCCAGGATATGATTTATTACTTCTCTGCTAAATATTTCCCCACTCATAAGAAATAAGCCGCTTTAAGGGAAATATATAATTTTGTGCAAATTGAAGAAGAGAATATGCCACAAGCTTGGGGGAGGCTTCTCCAATTACTTAATGTTTTGCCTGCTCATCCTCTCAAGAAAAATGAAATACCTGATATCTTTTATAATGGACTAACTGATGCTTCCAGAGATTACCTGGATAGTTGTGCTGGTTGTGTTTTCAGGGAAAGAACTGTTGATCAAGTTGAATTGTTATTGAATAATATGTTGACTAATGAAAAAAATTGGATACTTCCTGAACCAACTCCTAAGCCAACTCCAAAGAAAACGGGTATTCTATTTCTCAGTCCTGAAGATATGCAAGAGGCAAAGAAATTTATGAAAGAAAAAGGTATTAAAGCTGAAGATGTTATGAATTTACCACCTATTAAAGAAATACATGGTCTTGAAAACCCGACACAGGTAGTAAAGGGTAATTCTCTCTATAGATTTGATAAATATGAAATTCCATTTACTAAGTTTGCTAGCCAATCCTTGGATGAGTTTGATGACTTTATGGTTAAACAAGAAAATTTCAATGCTTATGTTGGTATACAATTGAAACACAATGCTGATATGTTTGAACACTTGAGTGATTATATGGCTAGTGTTAAAGGTGAACTTAAACTTATTAGTAAACATGCTTCTATGGTTACCACTCAAGTAGAACGAGTACTTAAATCTCAGAATGAATTGCTCAATAATTAAATAATAAGAAGAATGATAATGCTGTTAGAGTTATGACTAGATGTGGTAAAATGACTCAAGAACCTTTGTATCCTGAGAGCTATCCTAAGAGAATTGATCAAGATTCTCAGAAAACTAATGTTGATGGACCTAGTCCTTCTAAGAGGAAGAAAAAGAAAAACGATAGGACTTTGCATGCTTCTAGTGAACCTGATGTTGACACACCTGAGAATCCCAATGATATTTCTATTTCTGATGTTGAAACACAATCTGGTAATGAACATGAACCTAGTGATAATGTTAATGATGATGTTCATGTTGATGCTCAACCTAGCAATGATAATGATGTAGAGATTGAACCTGCTGTTGATCTTGATAACCCACAATCAAAGAATCAACGTTATGATAAGAGAGACTTCGTTGCTAGGAAGCACGGTAAAGAAAGAGAACCATTGGTTCAGAAACCCATGCTTTTTCCTCCTAAACCATCCAAGAAAAAGGATGATGAGGATTTTGAGCGCTTTACTGAAATGATTAGACCTATCTTTTTGCGTATGCGTTTGACTAATATGCTTAAAATGAATACTTATGCTAAATATATGAAAGATATAGTTACTAATAAAAGAAAGATACCGGCAGCTAAAATTTCCACCATGCTTGCTAATTACACTTTTAAGGGTGGAATACCAAAGAAACTTGGAGATCCAGGAGTACCAAATATACCATGCTCCATTAAAATAAACGATGTTAAAACTACTTTATGTGATATTGGAGCCGGTGTTAGTGTTATGCCCCTCTCTTTATATCATAGACTTGATTTGAATAAGTTGACACCTACTGAAATATATTTACAAATGGCTGATAAATCAACTCCTATACCCGTCAGTATTTGGGAGGATGTGCCTGTTGTGATTGCAAACGTTACTATTTTAACGGACTTTGTTATTCTTGATATTCCCATGGACGATAGTACGTCTATTATTCTTCGAAGACCCTTTTTGAGTACTGCAGGGCTGTTATTGACTGCAATAAAGGCAATGTCACTTTTCATGTTAATGGTAATGAGCATACGGTACACTTTCCGAGGAAACAACCTCAAGTCCACAGTATCAATTCTATTGGAAAATTTTCAACAATTACTATTGGAGGTGTTGAATTTCCTCTTCCTACTGTCAAGAAGAAATATGATATTCTTATTGTTGGGGATGTGCATATCCCCGTTGAGGTAACCTAGTGTTATTCGAAAATTCTTCGGTTTCATGCTATTCGAAATGAGTTTGTTAACAAGACCTGATCAACCTTCTTAGTGGATTCCTTTTGATGAGCATGAGATGGATGAAGTTAGAAATCATAATTCTCTGTACCCTCTATCGGTGTCAAAACAGGCGGATCTCGGGTAGGGGGTCCCGAACTGTGCGTCTAGGCCGGATGGTAACAGGAGGCAGGGAACACGATGTTTTACCCATGTTCGGGCCCTCTTGACGGAGGTAAAACCCTACGTCCTGCTTGATTAATATTGATGATATGGGTAGTACAAGAGTAGATCTACCACGAGATCAAGGAGGCTAAACCCTAGAAGCTAGCCTATGGTATGATTGTTGTATATGGAGTTGATTGCCTACGGACTACAACCCTCCGGTTTATATAGACACCGGATAGGGTTACGGTTACATAGAGTCAGTTACAATGGTAGGAGATCTTGAATATCCGCATCGCCAAGCTTGCCTTCCACGCCAAGGAAAGTCCCATCTGGACACGGGACGAAGTCTTCAATCTTGTATCTTCATAGTCCAGGAGTCCGGCTGAAGGTATAGTCCAGCTACCTGAACAACCCCTAATCCAGGACTCCCTCAGTAGCCCCTGAACCAGGCTTCAATGACGACGAGTCCGGCGCGCAAATTGTCATCGGCATTGCAAGGCGGGTTCCTCCTCCAAGTCCTTCATAGAAGATTGTAAACACCAAGAGTAGTGTCCGGCTCTGCAAAATAAGCTTCCACATATTGCCATAGAGAGAATAATATTAACACAAATCAAATCTGCTGAAGTATTCCGCAGTGCGTCATCACACTACAGCCAAGTCCTTCACTCGAATCGTTTTCACTTTTCCACCTCAGCGTTGTTTTGCGAGGCGGTTTCCTTGGCATGTCTTGTCAAAGCAGAGATCGTGTACCCCCCTTTTATGGGATTCTCATCAATACAGACATGGGTAACCCAACCGCGCCACTTATCACGGCGCTTGGGAGGCAAGCGAGTTTTACTAGGCAGGTGGGGACGCACAACCGCATCCACCCATATAAGGGGACAAGGATCCACCTTTTTACCTATGCCTTCTTCCTCCTTTGCCTATCCATCTCCTGCGCACCCGAGCTCCAGTGCCCAAGCCCGCACTTCCCACCTCAACCTTCTCCAGCAATGTCCGGAGCGGGAGGCAAGTGGATGGTCTCCTCCGTCACGGAGGGTAAAGTCAAGAAGCTAAGGAAGGCCGGATACCTGTCCAAGGATATCGCGCACCGGCTTCCCGAAGAGGGGCAGCTTCTCCCCACCCCAAGGCCCCATGAGAGGGTAGTATTTCTCCCCCACTTCCTCCGCGGACTGGGTTTTCCACTCGACCCATTTGTCCGGGGGCTCATGTTCTACTACGGCCTGGATTTCCACGATCTGGCTCCGAATTCATCCTCAACATCTCGGCGTTTATCGTCGTGTGCGAGGCTTTTCTCCCCGTCTGCCCCCATTTCGGCCTCTGGCTCAAGACCTTCAACGTCAAGCCCAAGGTGGTGCGTGGCAGCCAGGCGGAGTGCGGAGGCGCCATGGCGGGCAAGATGGCCAACGTCCTATGGTTCGAGGGATCTTTCGTGGAGACCCTAAAGGGATGGAAATCCGGGTGGTTTTATATCACCGAGCCGCGCGATCCGAAATGGACCGCAGCCCCGAGTTCCGATCCGGACCCCCCATGCGGCTTATGTCCTGGAAAGAGACGGGCCTGTCGTGGGGTGACGAAAAAGAGGTGACCGAATTGCAAACATGCATCCAGTCCCTGGTGAACAAGCCAGTCCGGCTTGTTAATGTAATCCAGGTTATGCTCGTCCGCCGGATGCTCCCGTGCCAACAACGGGATTTTAATCTGTGGGAGTTCGACCCGGCGCAGCATCAAACCCTCAGCAGGCTCTTTGAAATGACGTACGAAGACGCCTGGAAGATGCTATTCAAGGGTGCCGAGGCTCCCGCATCCTCTTCCGAGGACCGCGGATACAGCTCGCAGTGTCATGCTAGTGAGGTATGCCATCTACACCTTTTACAGGATGTTAAGCTTTTTTTCATAGTTTGAATCTATGCGGGATCTAAACTCCCTTTCCTTTGACAGGCTTGGCGGGCGATATCCGGACCGATTAACTGTCCGGCTCCGCTGCCCGAAGACCCAGCCCCAGCTCTACTAGCGAAGCTGCTGGTTCCGACGCCTTATGTGGTGCCGGAGAAGAAGGCCAAGAAGAAGAAGACCACGGGGACTCGAAAGAGTGCCCGCAACGTGGTGGTGTCGGACTCTTCATCTGACGAGTACGAGACGCCCTCCTCCCGCGAAAACGAGGAGGAGGAAGAAGAAAACTCTCCCCCCCAGCGGAGGGAGGAGAGAAGAGGAAGGCCGCCCCAACGGGGGAGGCCGAGGGGTCTAGGAAAAGGAAGAGGGCAAAGAGGAGTGGCCAAATAGGGCCAAGCGTCCGGTGAAATCGTAATTTCAGATATCAGAGTAACTCATGATGTTCCTTTGTTGCACAGCTTTCCCTAGTGTCGAATGTAATTATGCAGTCCGCCCCGGGCCGAATTCGATGAATCGTCGGGCGGCTCCCTGGACTCATCGAACGTGAACTCAGTTCCGCCCGCTGTCTCCCCCCACACTGCAGACGACACCGAAGTGGCATCGCGACAAGCTCTGGGGCAGGAGGAGGTGGTCCCGGAGGAGTCGCAAGGCAACCTCCCGGACTCCAGGAGTGAAGGGGATAAGGCTCCCAGGGCTCTAAGTCCGGCTTTGTGTCGGACACCGCACCGGAATCAGTTCCGGACCACGGTAGGCGAACTCCTTCCAAGAGGAGCAAGCCTTCTGAGCCGGCGGCCTCCGTCCAACCAGAGGTGCCGGACAATCTGCTGGAGGTGCTTGACGACGCCTCCATCGACGAGGGGCACCGTACTATTATGAGTAGGGTGATCCAGAAGGTTCAGTCCGCCAAGAGCGGATTGACTGAAGCTTGCGCTAGCCTTCTAATAGGCTTCGGATAAGTAAAAATATGTAAAAATATTACCGCATAGACAGTAGCCCCTGATGCTCTGTTTTGGCGTTCGGAAAGAAAAGCCGAATAGAGGATCTATTAAATTTCGCAGGAGTCTAAAATAAAAGAGTCAATATGCGTATGCAGGCTTCGCTGCTATCCACCGCTGCACTGACTGCGGAGGTGGGTGTCCTGAAGCAGGACCTCGAGCGGACCGAGCAAGAGCTCGGCCTTGCCAAGGGGCGGCTCGGGGAGAAAGAAGGTAAGAAATACCTTACAGGAAAAGTGCCTATAAAAAGGCTTGATTGCAAAAAGAGTAACAGGATTGTACTGCTTATTGTAGGGGCCACGACTGAGGTGGTGACCCTTAAGCAGGCGCTGTCTGAGGCCGAAAATAAAACGGCCACGGAGCGCACGGAGCGAGACAGACTTGGGGCTCAGGTCGACGAGGTGCAGCAAGAGCTTCGGGTTCTCATGAAAAAACATGAGAGATTGGAGCTGGAGTCGAAGGCGCAAGCATCCGAGCTTGCAACAGCCCTAGAGGCTGCCAAGTCTGCCAAGGCCCAAGCCCCAAAGGCCCTCCAAGAGTTGGAGGAGATGAGGAAGATAGCAGCGGGTAAGGCATTCTTTATGCAAAGCAGAAATATAAAAGTGAACTACCTGTTACTTACCCGAATCCAGAGCTCTCCAGGGGCATTTGCAGATCTTCCCCGTAGAGTATCCGACGCCGCCGCATTCTACCGAGCTGAAGAGGGTAGCTCAACGGAGAAGGTGTTCTGGTCTCAGTATTCTGAGGCCGGACACGCTGTGCCCTTGAGCGACCAGCTGAAACAGCTGGTTGAGCTCCACAAGGCGGCCGAGCAGGCCATGAAGGGCTTCATAGTTCGGCTGTGGCCCGGAGAGGCCCTGCCTGGGAGCTATTTCGGGCTGGTGCGGCGGCTGGTGGAGGCCTGTCCGAGGCTTGTGGTCATCAAGCGCTCCGTCTTCATCGAAGGTGCCCGTCGGGCCCTTGCCCGTGAAAAGGTGCACTGGGGTAAGCTGGACGGTGAGAAGCTTGTGAAGGACGGGCCGCCGCCGGGGAAGGAGCATCGCAAGCCCGAGAACTACTACAAGGATGTTCTTGCAGGAGCCCGCCTTGTGGCGGATGAATGTACCAAGGATGTGATATTTGAATGAACTCGCTCGTGTTTATCCTGTGCGCTGAAAACTTGTTCATATGCGCTAAGCAATGCTTATTGAATTTAAAATATTACTTCCTGTGCGGCCGTTTATCAAAAATTGAGAGATGGCCAGTCGTCGGCTTCTGCCCCCATGCCACTAGAGCTGGGGTGTTCGGGATAAACCTGAGTGCTCTTTTTCCCATAGTTGGGTCCATCGAGGGAGGCGCTCAGCACAACGAACCAGGCAATCGGACTATAATGCTTGAACACTCTCACTTAGCCATAGAACTCTATAATTTTAAATTTCGGCGAAGCCTCTAGTTCGGAAGATCGAGTTCGGGGCGCTATCCACGCCTTGGCCGGATGAAGCCAGCTCCTCGCTCGAAGCGGCATAAGCCTTTAGGGACTCGAAAAACCTCTCGAACAGCGACCGGTCTCTCGCCACATCATGACAGTCACTTTTAGCTTTCTCCACTGAGGTGCTTAACCCAGCTGAACCGGGGCACAATCACAGTGGTTCTCCTAGTGCTACCTTAGCCGATAGAGCGGACGTAAGGCACCAAAACATAGGAGCCGGGCAAACCCAACTATTGACCCAAATCATGATTCGGAGCTGATGCATATAGTGCTATAAGTTCGGGGTGCCACACTTATGAAAGTGTACAGACTTCTCACACCATTATGAGGGGTACTGAAGCCCCTGGCGTGTTTGCCGTACCATGGTGTACGGGTGCAATCATGTCATTTAATAAACATAAATGTGAAAAGAAGACAATGCAAAAATTAGACAAGAAGCTAAGCATTGTTTATAGAGAGGCTATTTATCAAAGCCGAACGGTACAAATAGTGCGGTAAGCAAAAGATATTGGACTATTCAGTATGTCCTGACCAGGGGCAGGCCGCAGAATTGTATTTAAAACAGGTATACCACTCGTAACAGAGACCACCTAGGAGTTCCATAATGCGACATGGCTTGTCTGCCTCCCTGGATCTTGCATCGTTTGTGCGGCAGTCGAATTGCCGAACAGGTCATCCGAAGTATGGAGTCCTGAAAGTAAGAAAAATTAAAAAAAAGAATCCGGCAGCCCCTAGTGTGTTTTAAGCCGTATTTTGGGCGTGCCGTTATTGTGCCCCTTCCCCTGTGCCCATGGTATTTCAAGGGCGTAGTTATGTACGCGAGGTACTGGTTTCGCTATGTCGCGAGAGCTGGGATTGGGGCCGCATTGCTATGCTTGCTCAGAGTGTGCCAGGCGGTCCTGCTGTGGGTTACTCCGGGCGTGCTTGGCAGTGTCTGGCTTTTTAATGGCCGGACTGGAGAATTGCCTGAGAAGGCTACTTTGTACCTCCGTTGCGAGAGTCGTCGTATGCTCCTCCGTATGGAGGGAGCGTTCGGTGTTTCCGTTGACCGTAATTACTCCTCGAGGGCCTGGCATCTTGATCTTGAGATATGCGTAGTGCGGCACCACATTGAACATTGCGAATGCGGTTCGTCCGAGCAGGGCGTGATAGCCACTGCGAAACGGGACTATATCGAAGATTAACTCTTCGCTTCGGAAATCATCCGGGGATCCGAAGACCACGTCAAGTGTTACTAAGCCTGTACAGTTGGCTTCTACACCTGGTATAACGCCTTTAAAGGTCATTCTTGTGGGCTTAATCCTTGAGGGATCTATGCCCATTTTCCGCACTATATCCTGATAAAGCAGGTTCAGGCTACTACCGCCGTCCATGACTCTTGTGAGATGAAATCCGTCGATGATTGGGTCGAGAACCAATGCGGCGAAGCCGCCATGACGGATGCTAGTGGGATGGTCCCTTCGATCAAAAGTGATCGGGCAAGAGGACCATGGGTTGAACTTTGGGGCGACTGGCTCCGTCGCGTATACGTCCCGTAGCGCACGCTTCCGCTCCCGCTTGGGAATGTGGGTTGCGTATATCATGTTCACCGTCCGCACTTGTGGGGGAAAGCCCTTCTGTCCATTGTTGTTCGGCGGCTTGGGCTCCTCGTCGTCGCTGTGCAGCTCCTTGTCTCTGTTTTCGGCCCTTAACTTGCCTGCCTGCTTGAACACCCAACAATCCCTGTTAGTGTGATTGGCTGGCCTTTCGGGGGTTCCATGTATCTAGCACAAGCGATCGAGTATTCGGTCCAAACTGGACGGGCCCTGAGTATTCTTTTTGAATGGCTTTTTCCGCTGACCGGATTTATAGCCTTTGAATCCGGCATTGACTGCCGTGTCTTCACTGCTGTCGCTGCTAATGCGGCGTTTTTGCTTATTCCGACGTGTCCTGCCACTTTTGTCCTTGGTATCCGAATTACCAGGGTTCTTTGATAAGTTGTTTCTGTGAGCTAGCCAGCTGTGTTCTCCCGCGCAAAAGCGGGTCATGAGTGTCGTGAGGGCTGCCATGGATTTTGGCTTTTCCTGTCCCACGTGCCGGGCAAGCCACTCGTCGCGGATGTTATGCTTGAAGGCTGCTAGGGCCTCTGCGTCCGGACAGTCGACTATCTGGTTTTTCTTTGTTAGGAACCGTGTCTAGAATTGTCTGGCCGATTCCTCTGGCTGCTAAATTATGTGGCTTAAGTCGTCGGCATCTGGTGGTCGCACGTAAGTGCCCTGGAAGTTGTCAAGGAATGCGGCTTCCAGGTCCTCCCAGGAACCGATTAAGTCTACTGGCAAGCTGTTAAGCCAATGCCGGGCCAGTCCTTTAAGTTTGAGCGGGAGGTATTTGATGGCGTGTAGATCATCGCCGCGTGCCATGTGGATGTGAAGGAGATAATCCTCGATCCATACCGCCGGATCTGTTGTGCCATCGTATGATTCGATGTTTACGGGTTTGAAACCCTCTGGGATTTTATGATCCATTACTTCATTCGTGAAGCATAGAGGGTGTGCGGCGCCTCTGTACTGGGCTATATCACAACGTAGCTCGGAAGAGCTATGTCTGTTGTGTTCGGCCCGGCCGGATTTGTTGTATCCGGAGTGAAGATCATTGTCACATGCCGTAGGGCGCCTGCGCGATCCGTAGATCGATCTTGTTTGTCTTGCCTTTATCCTCCAGTATGTCTCGCAGGTCGGGCACATTTTCCTGTGCCTTAGTTGAGCGGCGTCGGGGCATCGCTTGGGTGGAGGGCCGAGAGGCCTCTCTGTCGTGGCCGCAAGGTGGCCGGTCTGCCATGTCATGCGCTGGTGATGTAGATGCTTCCTCCTCTGATCGGGGTAGCGTCCTGTGCTTCGGGTAACTCTTGGAGGGGCCTTCGAGTTCATACTCTTCGGCCGCAAGGACTTCAGTCCATCTGTGAGCTAGCAAATCTTGGGCAGCTCTAAGCTGTTGCTGCTTTTTCTTGAGGCTGCTTGCCGTGGCTAAAAGCCTGCGTTTGAAACGCTCTTGTTCGGCGGGGTCTGATGGTATGACGAATTCGTCGTCATCGAGGCTTGCCTCGTCTTCGGAGGGAGGTGTATAGTTATCATCCTCGACCTCTCGGTCTGCCGCTCTCTCATGAGGGCTAGCTTCTCCATCTTCCTGTGCCGAATCTTGCTGAGGTGGGTGTTCTTCGGCGCTATCCGGGGTAGTATTATCTCCCGTGCCGGAATCACCGTTTTTTCTTTGGCGGGACTTAGAGCGGCGCCGCTGACACCGGCGCTTTGGCTGTTTCTTGGGGGCGTCATCCCCCACTGTTCCATCCCCATCTCCATCTTTTGGAGTATCCACCATATATATGTCATATGACGAGGTGGCCTTCCAGCGCCCTACAGGTGCTGGTTCCTGTTCGTCTCCTACATCGTCGTCCATGCCGTCGATGTCTTCGGAGCCGAAGTCAAGCATGTCGGTTAGATCGTCGATAGTGGCTACAAAGTGGGTGGTGGGTGGGTTTTGAATTTCCTCATCGTCAGTATCCCACCCTTGCTGACCGTAGTCCGTCCAGGGCTCTCCTGATAAAGAGACAGACTTAAGAGAATTCAGGATGTCGCCAAAAGGCAAATGCTGAAAGATGTCTGCGGCGGTGAACTCCATTATCGGCGCCCAATCGGCTTCGATTGGCAGGGGCGCGGGGGGTTCGGAGTCTGGGGAGGAGTCCGGATCCTCGGAGTCACGGATCGTGCAGAGTGCGGGGCTAGCGTTCGGCTCGATCGCTTTTGGGATCGCAGCCCCTGAGGTGACGTCCAACCGCTCATCCTCAATTGGCACAATAGGCTCCGAGTTAGGGGTCGGAACCGATGCGTGTGCGGCCTCCAGGACACTGTCCGGGGGCAGAGCTAGATCATGCCCCTCGAGATAGTGCGGCGCGCTTGGCCGTGGCTCAAATCCATCGAAGATCAAGTCTCCGCGGATGTCAGCCGTGTAGTTTAGGCTTCCAAACCTGACTTGATGGCCAGGGGCGTAGCTTTCGATCTGCTCCAGGTGGCCGAGCGGATTGGCCCGCAGTGCGAACCCGCCGAAGATGAAGATCTGTCCGGGGAGAAAAGTCTCACCCTGGACGGCACCGTTGTTGATGATCAAAGGAGCCATCGGGCCAAAAGGCGACGACACAGAGGAACTCTCAATGAAAGCACCAATGTCGGTGTCAAAACCGGCGGATCTCGGGTAGGGGGTCCCGAACTGTGCGTCTAGGCCGGATGGTAACAGGAGGCACGGAACACGATGTTTTACCCAGGTTCGGGCCCTCTTGATGGAGGAAAAACCCTACGTCCTACTTGATTAATATTGATGATATGGGTAGTACAAGAGTAGATCTACCACGAGATCAAGGAGGCTAAACCCTAGAAGCTAGCCTATGGTATGATTGTTGTATATGGACTTGATTGCCTACGGACTACAACCCTCGGGTTTATATAGACACCGGATAGGGTTAGGGTTACATAGAGTCAGTTACAATGGTAGGAGATCTTGAATATCCGCATCGCCAAGCTTGCCTTCCACGCCAAGGAAAGTCCCATCCGGACACGGGACGAAGTCTTCAATCTTGTATCTTCATAGTCTAGGAGTCCGGCTGAAGGTATAGTCCGGCTATCCGAACACCCCCTAATCCAGGACTCCCTCACTGTAACACCCTCGATGCGACTATAGCTCCCACGTGTCGAGGCACGACTTAGAGACATAATCGCATTGAAGGCATATGTCGCAAGTTAGGCAATCTTCACAACATCCCATGTAATATGAATAATAAAGGGGAGAACATAGTTGGCTTACACTCGCCACGTCAATCAAGTACATAAATAACATTACATCAACCAAAACACTCATGGCCCGACTACGGCGCCAACATAGAAGAAAACCCAACATGCGACAACGGTCCCAATCACCCCCAACTGGGCACCACTACTGATCATCGGGAAAGGAAACATAATAACGCTGAGAGTCCTCGTCGAACTCCCACTTGAGCTCGTACTTGTCACCTGGAGCGGAATCACCTGGACCTGCATCTAGAGTTATAGTAATCTGTGAGCCACAGGGACTCAGCAATCTCGCACCCTCGCGATCAAGACTATTTAAGCTTATAGGAAGGGTAAGGCAAAATATATGTGGAACTGCAGCAAGCGACTAGCATATGTGGTGGCTAACTTATACGCAAAAGAGAGCGAGAAGAGGGGGCAAAGCGCGAGCGAGAATCTAGAGGAACAACCTGCGCAAACATTACTCCAACACCGTGTCCACTTCCTGGGCTCCGCCGAGAAGAGGCCATCACGGTAACACACTCAGTTGATTCATTTTAATTAATTTTATGTTCAAGTTATCCACAACCGGACATTAAGAAATTCCCATCTGCCCATAACCGCGGGCACGGCTTTCGAAAGTTCAATCCCTGCAGGGGAGTCCCAACTTAGCCCATGACAAGCTCTCACGGTCAACGAAGGAATAGACCTCCTCCCAAGACGTTCCGATCAGACTCGGTATCTCGGTAATTCAAGACAAATCCGACAATGGTAAAACAAGTCCAGCAACACCACCCGCTGTGCCGACAAATCCCGATAGGAGCTGCACATATCTCGTTCTCAGGGCACACCGGATAAGCTAAGCGTACGGAAGCCAACGTAACCCAAGTTGCCGAGGGACGGCCCCGCACGGTGCTCTAGGTTGGACCAACAGTCAGAGGAGCACTGGCCCGGGGGGGTTAAAAAAAGATGACCCTTGAGTCTGTGAAACCCAAGGGAAAGGCTAGGTGGCAAATGGTAAAACCAAGGTTGGGCACTGCTGGAGGAGTTTTATTCAAGGCGGACAGTCAAGGGGTTCCCATTATAACCCAACCGCGTAAGGAACGCAAAATCCAGGAACATAACACCGATATGACGGAAACTAGGGCGGCAAGAGTGGAACAAAACACTAGGCGAGAGGCCGAGCCTTCCACCCTTTACCAAGTATATAGATGCTTTAAGATAACATAGCAATATGATGATATCCCAACAAGTAAATAAATGATGTTCCAACAAGGAACGGCCTCCAATCTTCACCTCCAACTAGCAACGCTATAAGAGGGGCTGAGCAAAGCGGTAACATAGCCAATCAACGGTTTGCTAGGACAAGGTGGGTTAGAGGTTTGACATGGCAATTTGGGAGGCTGACAAGCAAAAGGTAGGCATCGCAGCAATGGCATAGCAAAAGAGCGAGCAAACTAGCATAGCAAAGATAGTAGTGATTTCGAGGGTATGATCATCTTGCCTGCACAGTTGTCAGAGTTGACTGGATCCTCAAGAGCAAACTCAACGGGCTCCTCGTTAGCGAACTCGTCTCTCGGATCTACCCAAACAAGACAAACAAGCAACAAAGACACAATCAACCATGTGCAAACTCAATCAACACGATGCAAAGATGATATGCTATGCGGGATGTGATGCGGGATGCAAAATGCAAGATATGACAGAAAATGCATGAAGCTGGCCTCAACATGGAATTCCAAGGGTGCCACTGGAAAGATGAGATGAAATCGCTTGAAAACGATATAAAGATCATCGGAATCGGAGTTACGGTTTGGAAATGGCAAGCGTTTTAAGAATGACACCGGTCTGCGATTTACAGCAAGTAGGCATCTAAATGCAATGAGATGAACATGCTACAGCACCCAAACATGACAACAAAATACATGCCAGGGATTTACACAAGATGCTTAACAAAAGTCTAGCACTGAGCTAAGGCCAATTCATCCATTATGAGGTTCAAACAAGCATGGCAAAAACGCAAATGCAAAACAGATTCCAGACTTGGTGAAGTTAACACTTATCTGGAATTTCAGATCACGAAGCCCTCTTTGGAGCAGCAAAACAACATGATACATGACCTGATTAAGACAAGTAAGAACATGGCATGGAGCTACTCAACAAGCTCAACAAAAGACCCAAAGTGACCTGGGGCCAAAAGGGTTCATAAAATATGCTAACGGGCACACGAACATAGCTAAAACACAATCAGTTTTCAGACTTAGTGAAACTGAGACATGCTGAAATACAACTCACGAAAGCACGTAAACGAGCTCGATGCACTCACCATGGTGCAAGTCATGGCAAGGCAAGCATACATACATTAAGAAGGCACAAAACTAGACATGGCAAGAACAATGGCATAGCATGCACGTATCAACTACAACAGCATCGGCAAAATCGCAAACAAGTTGACGATCTGCCAAGATTCACAACGAAGCAAAAGTTGATCTCGATTGACTCAATCTAGGGTGCTCCATAATTGCAAAAAAAGACATGGATGGATAGAGCATAACATGATTAACAAAACTCCTTTACTGATCGTCCTCTAAAGAGGCACGGATCACTAGGAAACAAGCTGAACATATGGCATCATGAACTAAATAATCCCAGACTTGGTGAAAACTACTAAATCCCTGAAAACAGGTTTACTGGGTGCCTCACTTTGCAAGCTTGCACAAGTCACCACACACATCCTAAAAATGCATGGGTTGCACCTCTGGATAGATGACAAAATCCTTAACAAAACATATGAAGGACTCACAGGCATATGATGCACACAATAATCATGGCAAAAATGACAAAAGTCTAAGATGAACTAGCATATCTGACAATTAACTCATGAAGCCTCCTTCTAACAGCATTTCGGGCATCAAGATGAACTCAAATTAAAGTTATGCAATGGAATGAAATGATGTACTCTCTGAGATGAACATTTTGATATGCTACATGCCCAAATCGGAGCTACGGATGCAAAGTTACAGAGCCGCGAACATGAGCATGTGAAGTAAAAATTCTGGGACTTGGTAAAAAAACTACCCCGGATCAGATCTAGGGTTCCGGGCACGCAACCCGAGGCGCGGCCAGATCTGCACTGTAGCTCCTCGCCAGAAATGGCGCCTTGGCTGGAGGAAGATGGGTGGCCGCCGGAGGGAGGCCGCGGCCGGGGCGGATCCGGGCGACGGAGAGGCCGGCGCGGCCGGTGGCGGCGACCGGGCGGCGGGCGGCAACGACGGGCGGCGCGGCGAGCTACGGCGGGCGGCGGGGCGGCGGCGCGCCAGCGGGGAGGCGGCTCGGGCGCCCAGGTGGCGGCACGGGGGAGCAGGCGCGGGAAGGCTGGAGCCTCGGGCGGCGGCGGCGACCGGGCCCGCGCGGGCCGGATCTGGGCCCCGCGGGCCGCGCGGAGAGAGAGAGAGAGCTGCCGGGTGAGGTGGCGGGCGCCTATTGGCTTGGAGCGGTGGCGGGGATGATGTGGCGCGACGCCACTGGCCGGAGCAAGGTGGAGGGCGGACGTGTTCGTCGGTGGAAGAAACGTCCGGGCGCGAGGTGGAAGAGGACTAGGGTTTGTACGGCGAATGTTTCGGAGGGGATCACATATATATAGGTAGAGGGAGCTAGGAGAGTCCAAATGAGGTGCGGTTTTAGGCCACGCGATCGTGATCGAACGCTCTAGGACATGGAGCAGAGTTTGGTGGGTTTTGGGCCAAAATGGAGGGGTGTTGGGCTGCAACACACACGAGGCCTTTTCGGTCACTCGGTTAACCGTTGGAGTATCAAACGAAGTCCAAATGGTACGAAACTTGACAGGCGGTCTACCGGTAGTAAACCAAGGCCCCTTGGCAAGTCTCGGTCCAATCCGGAAATGTTTAATCCCCACACACGAAAGAAAGCTAGAAATGACCACCGGAGGAGAACGAAGCGCCGGAATGCAAAACGGACAACGGGGAAAATGCTCGAATGCATGAGACGAACATGTATGCAAATGCAATGCACATGATGACGTGACATGAGATGCATGACAACGACAACAAAACACGAAGAAAAAGACCCAAACCCAAGAAATAAATATAACTTAACGCCGGAAACGGCAAGAGTTGGAGTACAAATTGGGAAAGTTACATCCGGGGTGTTACACTCACCATCCTTTTACTTTCTGTTATTTAGTTTAAATAAAGCAAAAATAGTATTTTCTGTCTGTTTTCTGAATTATCCTTGCAATAAAAAATACCCCGAAAATAAAATTTCTCCAAATGCGCTGAAAATTAATATGATTTTTTTCTAGAATATTGGAGAATATCTGGCACTGAGAACACAGCAGGGGGAGCAGCCACGTGCCCACGAGGGTGGAGGGCGCACCCATCCCCTGGGCCTACACCCCTACCTCGTGGACCCCACTTGGTTCCCCTGCACTTATTACATCCACCACACACCCTTTCCTCCCCAAAAAATCACTAGCCAGCTCAACCCGAGATCTGCTCATCGTGCTGTCATTTTCGATCTCCTTGCTCAAAGCTCCATTCACAAAACTGCTTTGGGGGATTGTTCTTTGGTATGTGACTCCTCCAATGGTCCAATTAGTTTTTGTTCTAGTGCTTTATTTATTGCAAACTTTTGCTGCTTAGGTGACCTTGTTCTTCAGCTTGCATGTCAAATTTATGTGGTCAAAAGTAGTTTTAATGCATGATATGGCCTCTAGGCACTCGTAGGAGTAGTTGCTATCAATTTTGTTGAGTTTGGCTCACTTTTATTTTAAGTTACTAAAAATTTCAGAAATTTTTCAAAGGAAGAAATATGTTTAGGAAAATGTACCAAGGTGGTTCCTCAAGGAAACAAGGACCCAGGCCCGCAATACGCGAGCCGGACAATGAACTACCGAGGGAAGCTCAAGTGCGGCCTTGTGAATGGCCGTCAGAGGACTTCATGGTTCGAGCAAGAATCAAGGAGGAATTTGACGCATATGTGCGTAATGCTGATCTTAAGAGCTTCGAGGCAGATAAGTGCCGTCAATACTACTACCTCACTGATTCCTTTGTGAGAAGGTTTGAATTTACATCATCATGCAATTCTCAAACTTTCCTGTTTGATCTTTATGATAAATCTTATACCATGGACTTTGAAGATTTTAATACTGCTTGTAAACTCCCATAGTGGGGTAATGTTAGTGAACCCCGTAAATCCGAATATAAGGATTTTCTTACTAGTATCACTGCGGGGGAATCTAGGGAAATCATGCAAGCTACCATAGGGGGCATTCATTTTCCTGCTATACATTATTTTGCTCTCTTTATAGGTAGATGCATAAATGGTAAGGTGAAGCATGTCACATGTGTGTTCCAGATCTTAGTGTTCTCAAGAGTGTTGTCTTAGGAGATGGACAATATAACTTGGGGGCCATTGTTGCACATAGGTTGCATAATAATAAAATTAATGGAGATTTCTTTGGTGGAATTTATGCAACCCCTTTAGCTGATTTTCTTGAGATACCCATTCGTGGATATGATATTGAGTTGCCTCCTGCTTATTTAGATTATGATGTATCAGTTCGTTGAGAGGAACAATCAGTCCCTCCAGTACCGACTAATCTTTGATAGACGACGCACCTATCACGTCGCTCTACCTGCTCCTACTTTCTTTGACTTTTAGGCAAAAGGGAGATATGGTATAACTATGGAGGAGGCGGACGAGTACGATAGGAGTGCGGAGGTAGCTCGCCTCCAAGCTGCGGCTCATCAGGCAATTGCCGCTGCATCTCAGTACGACCCCAGCTACAACTTTGATCCATGGGCATAGACCAACTTAGGCCAAAAGCCTAAGCTTGGGGGAGTACGTATTTCACACCAACATTACATTCATGTTCTCACACTCATGCCAGTTGTCGGTGCTCATACTTTTTCATTATATCATCCATGCTAGTTTATTTTCATTTTAGCTTTCTTCTCGTGTGTTTGAAAAACCTTAAGAAAAACCAAAAAAATTAGTTGTAGCTTTTAGCTAGTTTACTTTTCAGGCCTTTAGTAGTAATAATTAAAAAGAAAACCAAAAAATATTTCTCGTTCTTCTTTTGCTTGTTGGGAGCTTTCCCGTGTAAATAGCTTTGTTTCTTTTCTTTCCTTTGGGGGTCGAGAGGAGAAGACCATGATGAAAATGTTGAGTGGATCTCATATGCATTATTGTTGATCTAACAAAGAGCCCATATTACCTTGTCCTCTCCCATGAATTGAATGCTTGCATATTCCAGCTATTCCAATGCACATGCACTATTATTATTATCCACACCATTCGGTCGTGCAAGTGAAAGGCAATAATGATGATTATTTGATGGACTGATTGAGATGAGTAAAGTTGGTATGAACTCGACCTCTCTTGTTTTTGTAAATATGATTAGTTCATCGTTCCTGATTCAGCCTATTATGAAATAAACATGTTTGTAATGACAATTAGAGATTGTAGTTGCTTATGCCATGCTTAATTAGCTAGGAGTTTATAATGGTTTACCTTGCATGCCAACATGCTATTAAAAATGGTTGTGATGTGGTATGATAGGGTGGTATCCTCCTTTGAACGATTCGAGTGGCTTGACTTGGCACATGTTCACGCATGTAGTTGAAACAAAATCAACATAGCCTCTACGATATTTATGTTCATGGTGCATTATATCCTACTCATGCTTGCATTCGGTGTTGATTAATTTTAATGCATGTTCATGACTGTTGTCGCTCTCTAGCTGGTCACTTCCCAGTCTTTTTGTAGCCTTCACTTGTACTAAGCGGGAATACTGCTTGTGCATCCATTTCCATAAACCCCAAAGTTATTCCATATGAGTCCACCATACCTACCTATATACGGTATCTACCTGCCATTCCAAGTAAATTTGTATGTGCCAAACTCTAAACCTTCAAATAAACATTCTGTTTTGTATGCTCGAATAGCTCAGGTATCAACTCGGGTTGTATGTATCCTCCATGCTAGGCGGGTTATTCTCAAGAGGAGTGGACTCCGCTCCTCATTCATGAGAAAATGGCTGGTCATCGGGATGCCCAGTCCCGTGCTCAAATCAAATCAAAATAATTGCAAACAAAACTCCCCCAGGATAGTTGTTAGTTGGAGGCACCCGTTGTTTCGGGAAAGCCATGGATTGATGCTAGTTGGTGGTGGGGGAGTATAAACTTTACCATTCTGCTTGGGAACTGCCTATAATATGTGTAGCATGGAATATATCTAGATCTCTCAGTCGTTATGTTGACAATGAAATTACACCGTTCAAAATATTATTCATCACTATTTCAAAATCGAGCTCTGGCACCTCTACAAATTCCTGCTTCCCTCTGCGAAGGGCCTATCCATTTACTTTTATGTTGAGTCATCATCCTCTTATTAAAAAGCACCAGTCGGAGAGCACCGCTGTCATTTGCATCCATTACAGTTAGTTTACATTGAGTATGACTGTGACTGGATCTCTTTTACCATGAATTATAATGTCTAGTTAGTCCTTGATCTTTAAAGGTGCTCTGGATTTATGTTTTGCGGTCTTAGAAAGGGCTAGCAAGATACCATCTTGTTATATCATATCATGATTGTTTCGAGAAAGTGTTGTCATCCGAGATTTATTATTGTTGCTCGCTAGTTGATTATGCCATTGATATGAGTAAACATGAGACCTAAGTGTGATTGTGAATATGGTTAGTTCATAATCTTTGCTGAAAACTTGAATGCTGGCTTTACATATTTGCAACAACAAGAGCAAACAGAGTTTGTAAAAGTTTTTCTTTATCACTTTCAGTTTATCAACTGAATTGCTTGAGGACAAGCAAAGGTTTAAGCTTGGGGGAGTTGATACGTCTCCATCGTATCTACTTTTTCCAAACACTTTTGCCCTTGTTTTGGACTCTAACTTGCATGATTTGAATGGAACTAACCCAGACTAACGCTATTTTCAGCAGAATTGCCATGGTGTTATTTTTGTGCAGAAATAAAAGTTCTTGGAATGACCTAAAAATCAACGGAGATTATTTTTGGAATAAATAAAAAATACTGGAAGAAGAATCCACGTGAGTGGCCCACACCCTGTCCACGAGGGTGGGGGCGCGCCTACCCCCCTGGGCGCGCCCCCTGCCTCGTGGGCCCCCTGACGCTCCATCGACCTCAACTCCAACTCCATATATTCGTGTTTGGGGAAAAATCGGAGAGAAGGATTCATCGCGTTTTACGATACGGAGCCACTGCCAAGCCCTAAACTCTATCGGGAGGGCTGATCTGGAGTCCGTTCGAGGCTTCGGAGAGGGGAATCCGTCGCCATCGTCATCATCAACCTTCCTCCATCACCAATTTCATGATGCTCACCGCCGTGTGTGAGTACTTCCATCATAGGCTTGCTGGACGGTGATGGGTTGGATGAGATTTATCATGTAATCGAGTTAGTTTTGTTAGGGCTTGATCCCTAATGTCCACTATGTTCTAAGATTGATGTTGCTATGACTTTGCTATGCTTAATGCTGGTCACTAGGGCCCGAGTGCCATGATTTCAGATCTGAACCTATTATGTTTTCTTGAATATATGTGAGTTCTTGATCCTATCTTGCAAGTCTATAGTCACCTATTATGTGTTGTGATCCGTTAACCCCGAAGTGACAATAATCGGGACCATTACCGGTGATGACAGTAGTTTGAGGATGTGGCACCCCAGCTCAGAGAAACCGGAACGCCTCGTATTCTAGCCCAGAGATCGAGGAGAAGTCTTCTAGAATACGGCACTACTTAGCATAGAACAAACCAGCTTTCTATTATTACACGAATATGAATACAAGGTCTCCGATTTGACAAGGAATAACATCGGCACGATGACACTACGCCATCCTCAGGTGCTCTATGCAAGCAGCAGAGCAACTCGAAGCAGTGGAAAAACTTCTAGCAGCGGAACAACGACGACGGTGGTGAACTCCACTTTGCAGGGACTCTGGCTGGAACACTGATCCTAGCTCGCATGAACGGAAACCACGATAAGCAAGCAATCAAATCTGGCATGACCTGCGAACTGGCATGACATGCCAGGTCAGTACATTGAATGTACTTGCAAGCTCACAATAAACAGAAGCATTCAAGACATACAACAGCATGGCAATTACAGGTTAAACATTGATTAACATTATATTATCCGAACAACATAGACTGAACAACATGGTACAGCTAGAACAATATGAGCAGGTCATGGACATGTAATCATGATGACACTATCATGCAACATGATGACATAATCATGCATCAACTTACTCCGCTCGGGTTATCTCGTAACCATCACATGCAACACTTACCAACCTCGGACATCACACGATCATCTCAGGATCAAATCAAGCTTGGTATAAACAATACCGTAGTAATCATTAAATGACCACAAGGAGCTTGATCTTTACCCATGGTTCTCGCACAACATCACGAATATCCAACAACTCGGTATCCTCGATACCACGGTGATCATCTCATGATCACAAACGGAACCACTCTTGGTTCAACAGGTTACCTCGTAACTAAACACTGATCATTCCGGCGATCACAACCATGTCCAACACTTGGTCTGAAACGGTGATCTTTCCGGCGATCACAACCAACTTATCTCATCATCGAACCGTGGTTGTTATTAACCACATTATTATTATTTACTATTGACTCACAATGTGACCAACTACAAACTGGGCCTTATACACGGGCGCGGCTATCGATAGGTTTAATATACAATCTACAGAGGTTAGTACACTGTACCCACACCACGGAACCCATGGCCTCGCACTCCCATTCGGGTGGACCAACGCCGTTTCGACAAAACCGTCCTACTGCCATGACACTCTCCCGGCCACTCCGACCAACTCCCCTTTGGGCTAAGTCCTCGGTGGCCCCGTTCCTACCAAATGCACCAACGGCCACCGTCATGGCAGAACATAAACGGTCCCACCCGGGGACAAGTGTAACACCCCAGATGTAATTTACCATATTTGTATTCCAACTCTTGCCATTTTCGGCTCTAAGTTATGATATTCCCTCGTGGTTGGGTTTTTGTCTTCATTTTGCATTTTTTCCATGTCATGCATCTCATATCATGTCATCATGTGCATCGCATTTGCGTACGTGTTCGTCTCATGCATCCGAGCATTTTCCCCGTTATCCATTTTGCATTCCGACACTCCTATGTCCTCCAGCACCCCCTTTTGTCTCTTTTCGTGTGTGGGTGTTAAACGTTCTCGGATTGGACAGAGATTTGCCAAGCGGCCTTGGTACACCACCGCTAGACCACCTGTGAAGTTTCATGCCATTTGGAGCCCGTTTGATACTCCAACGGTTAACCGGGGAACCGTAAAGGCCTCATGTGTGTTGCAGCCCAACACCCCTCCAAAGTGGCCCAAAATCCATCCAAACCCCCTCCATCCTCTCGGCCGTTCAATCACGATCGTGTGGCTGAAAAATGCACTCCATTTGGACTCTCCTAGCTCCCTCTACCTATAAATATATGCCCCTTCCGAATTTTTCGGGCGAAACCATAGCAAACCTCCCTCCTCGCCGCCGGACGCGTCCGGACCGCACCGGACACGTCCGCCCGCCGCCGCCCGGTGAATCAGGGCGCACCGCGTGGCACTCCACCTTGCCTGCCTCTGCCGGCCCGCTTGGGCCCGAGTCCGGCCTGCCCGGCCCGCGCATCGCCGCACCGGTCTCACGCGCGCGCCGCCCGTCCCAGCTGCCTGCCCGCCGGCGCCGCCCGAGCGCGCGCCGCCACCTCCGCGCTCCTCGCCTGCGCCGCGCACCGCACCTCGCCTGCGCCGCCACCCGAACACCGCACCGCCGTCTCCTCCTCGCCGCACCGTCCTCCCCGGCCTCCGACGCACCTCGCCGGAGCCGAGCTCGCCGGAGCCGAGTCCGCCGGAGTCGGATCCGAGCTGGGATCAGATCCACCAGCTTGAGCAACCAAACACCGCGCCCCGTCCCACACCGTTGCATCCAGCTTCGCCTCATCCAACTTCTCGAAGGTCTAATTTCCACTAAGTCCTTTCCTGTGATTATTTTATAGCCCTGTTCAACATGCCATAACTCCTCATCCGTAGCTCCGTTTTGTGCGTGCGATATATCAAACTGTTCATCTGGATGTCCTCTTCATTTTGTTCCATTTCACCATGCTTGTTTGAGTCCATCTTGATGCCCTAATGACTGTTGCAAGAGTGCTATAAAATGTTAGTTCCTGATTCTTATCAGTTTATGAGCATTTGTCATTTTTGCCATGATTATTGTGTGCTGTATATGAGCATGAGCCCTACATGTGTTTTGGGCTATGTCATGCCATCTTTATAGGGGTGTATGCCATGTATTTCTGTGATCAATGTGGTGACTAGCACATCCATGCAAAGTAGCTCTCGTGATGTTGCTGTTTTCAGGGACTTAGAATTTCACCAAGTCATTTCCCTGCTGTTATTTTTATGCCATGTATTCATGTTGCTACAGAGTGATCCATGCCTCTTTTGAGTATGTTCAATAAGGATGATTTTGACATATGGTTATGCTCTAACCATCCATGTCCCTGTTTGCATTTATGGAGTGCCCTAGCATGACTCAATCTTGCTCTACTTTTGCTATAAAATGTTCCTGGCAGATTGTTTACGTGTTAATCAATTTTGCCAAGGTTGTTGTAGTTGATCCATGCATGGTATGAGCTTGTTCTTGCTTTGTTTAGCTTCTTGATCATGTCTTCTTGCTGGTTAACCGGGGAACCGTAAAGGCCTCGTGTGTGTTGCAGCCCAACACCCCTCCAAAGTGGCCCAAAACCAATCCAAACCCCCTCCATCCTCTCGGCCGTTCGATCACGATCGCGTGGCCGAAAGCCGCACTCCATTTGGACTATCCTAGCTCCCTCTACCTATAAATAGGTGCCCCTTCCGAATTTTTTGAGCGAAACCCTAGCAAACCTCCCTGCTCGCCGCCGGACGCGTCCAGACCGCGTCGGACACGTCCGCCCGCCGCCGCCCGGCGAATCAGGGCACATCACGTGGCACTCCACCTCGCCCGCCGCCGCCGGCCCGCTCGGGCCCGAGGCCGGCCCGCCCGGCCCGCGCATCGCCGCGCCCGTCCCGCGCGCGCGACGCCCGTCCCCGCCGCCTGCCCACCGGCGCTGCCCAGATCCGCCGCTCTACGCCTCCGCGCCGCCACCGCTTCTTCGGCCGGTCGCCGCCGCCTCCGCACTCCTCGCCCGCGCCGCGCGCCGCACCTCGCCCTGCCGCTCGAACACCGCGCCACCGTCTCCTCCTCGCTACGCCGTCCTTCCCGGCCTCCGACGCGCCTCGCCGGAGCCGAGCCCGCCGGAGTCGGATCCGAGCTGGGATCAGATCCACCAGCTCGAGCAACCAAACACCGCACCCCTTCCCGCACCGTTCCATCCCGCTTCGCCTCGTCCAACTTCTTAGAGGTCTAATTTCCACTAAGTCCTTTCTTGTGATTATTTTATAGCCCTGTTCAACATGCCATAAATCCTCATCCGTAGCTCCATTTTGTGCGTGCCATATATCAAATTGTTCATCTGGATGTCCTCTTCATTTTGTTCCATTGCACCATGCTCGCTTGAGTCCATCTTGATGCCCTAATGACTGTTGCAAGAGTGCTATGAAATATTAGTTCCTGATTCTTATCAGTTTATGAGCATTTGTCATTTTTTCCATGATTATTGTGTGCTGTATACAAGCATGAGCTCTACATGTGTTTTGGGCTATGCCATGCCTTCTTTACAGTGGTGTGTGCCATGTATTTTTGTGATCAATGTGGTGACTAGCACATGCATGCAAAGTAGCTCTCGTGATGTTGCTGTTTTCAGGGACTTAGAATTTCACCAAGTCATTTCCCTGCTGTTATTTTTATGCCATGTATTCATGTTGCTATAGAGTGATCCATACCTCTTTTGAGTATGTTTAGTAAGGATGATTTTGACATATGGTTATGCTCTAACCATCCATGTCCCTGTTTGGATTTATGGAGTGCCCTAGAATGACTCAATCTTGCTCTACTTTTGCTATAAAATGTTCCTCGCAGATTGTTTACGTGTTAATCAATTTTGCAAAAGTTGTTGTAGTTGATCCATGCATGATATGAGCTTGTTCTTGCTTTGTTTAGCTTCTTGATCATGTCTTATTTCTCCAACAAATCATTGTCTTCAACGAGTCACTGGTTTCATCCTTCCCATTCCTTTACTTACTGTTGGCCCTAGTGAAGTCATTGTATGATTGCATTATCTTTTGTCTTCATTGAGTGACTGCTTGTTCTGATTGACTTCACACTATCTTCCTACCTGATCTGTACTGCCTAGCTGCTATTAGTCGTTGTGCTTTCACTTCACACTATCTGCACATTATCTTTTGAAGACTTTCATAAAAATCGGCTATTCACCCCCCCTCTAGCCGATCACTAGCACTTTCAATTGGTATCAGAGCAAGGTACTCCATTGTTCTGTGTGATTCGGTTTAACCACCTGGAGTTTTAGCTATGTCGACTGCAGGGATAACCAAAGTCTCCGCTGCGTGCCCAGTCTTCGATGGAACTGAATATCCCTACTGGAGGAATAAGATACGCATGCATCTTGAAGCCATTGATGTCGACCTATGGTATGTTGTCAAGAATGGCGTTCCCAAGGCTGGTGAAGGTGTCACCGCTGCTGATGTCAAGAAGTTCGTTCAACTGGACTCCACTGCCAAGAACATCATCTGTGGTCATCTGACCAAAGGACAGTATGGTCGTATGAGTGCTTTGGAAACATCTAAGCTAGTCTGGGACTGGCTCTCCAAGGTCAACGAAGGCGTGTCAACCCAGAGAGATCAGAGAATCAGTGTCCTTCGCAACCTCTTCAACCGCTTCAAGGCAAACGACAATGAGAATGTCCATCTCACGTTTGATCGACTCACTAACATCACAAATGAGCTTCAAGCCCTCGGCGCTACTGAGATCACCAAGCATGAAGTCGTCAAGACACTCCTGAGATCACTTGATAGCTCGTTTGACACCCTAGCCCTGATGAATCAAGAATGTCCTGACTTCAAGACACTCGATCCATCTGACATACTTGAGAGGATCAACACACATGAGTTTCAGCTTTCTGAGAAAAGAGACATCTACGGTCCCAACTATTGGCGTACTCGTGCCTTGAAGGCAAAAGCTGTCACCCCATCTGAAGAAGAATCTGACAGCAATTCTAATGATCCTGAAGACATTGGAAAGGAGCTTGCTATGCTTGTGAAGAAGTTCCAAAAATTCACCAAGAAGAAAGGCTTCAGAAAGTCTTCACGATCAAGCTCAAGGAATGATGAAGCTTCTGCTCATGACTACAAGAAGAGAACATGCCACAAGTGCAAGAAACCTGGCCACTACATCTCTGAGTGTCCGTAGTGGGACAATGAGATCAAGAAGAAGAAGAGCAAGGAGTATGATTCTGACGACAAAAGAAAAAGAAATACTCAAAGTCTTCTTCCAAGTCTTCCTCAAAGTCTTCATCACACAAGAAGAGCTCATCTGGCAAGGCTCGTGCGTTCGTGGGCAAGGAAATGGATTCAGAGGAGGAGTCTGCTTCTGAAGAGGCGGAGGTGGAGTCTGAGGAGGAGTCCAATTCTGGCGTTGCAAGTCTGGCTACAGCATACGTTGCCAAGTCCATCTTCAACACTAAAGACAATGACTTCATCACCGACACCAATGCAAATGGCAAGGACTACTCCGCTCCCACCTACTGCTTCATGGCACGCGGTGCCAAGGTAAACACACGCACTACTCACTATCAAACATCAAGTGAAGATGACTCTGATTGTGGTTCCAAACCCAACTACAAAACACTTGCTAAAATTGCAACTGAACAACAGAAAGTTATGGAACATATTCAAAAACTGTTAGATAAAAGCGATGACCTATTAGACGCTAAAATGACTTGATCTCAGTCCTTAATTGAAGACATAAAAAATCTTCATGTTAAGTATGAGGAACTTGAAAGTCGTCATGAAACGCTCTCAACAACTCATGAAAATCTTTCCTATGATTATCTTCAAAGGAAGCAAGATCTTGAGAAATTGAGAGTGGCTCATGAAGATCTTCAAAAGGAAAACGAGTCACTTCACGCCAAATAGATCAGTTCTGCTCAGGAAGGATTTGAACCACCATGTATTTGGACCACAATGCTACCTCTGTTGCTGGGTGTTCTACTGCTGCTATTATTGCAATATCTTCAACTTTTGATGTGGTAACTAACCCCTCTGCTGAGGATACCACTGCTATTGCTGATGAAAATGCAAGGTTGAAGACATTGCTTGAAACAGGGATGTACAAAAGTATCAAAGGGCATCAGACACAATGTGATGTTCTCAAAAGGCAGATCCTGAACCGAAACCCTAGGAAAGAGGGTCTTGGGTTCAAAAGGAAAATGAATGCTGATGGCTCTTACTGGAAACCTGAGCAGTACCCCAAAACCACATGGGTTGCTGCAAAGGAACCCTTAGTGGATCCATCCACCCTGTCAGGCTTCAATTGTGCTAATCCCATTGTTATTGATGAATCCTTTGATGCAAACTATAAACTGTTTAAGAATCAGAACGGTGAGGTGTTTGCCAGGTATATTGGTACTAACTGCAGGAATGGGCCACCTATGAAGAAAGTCTGGGTGCAGAAAAGGTTGTTGGAGAATCTTCCTGGGAATGTCGTCATGACACCACAAGTGAAGAAGACAAACCCTAGACCACAGGCTTCATATGGTCCAAAGGCTTCATACAGACAAATGACTCACCTGAGTCGCACTAATGCAAATGTCTTGCAGGGAAACCATACTCAGGCCTATGAATATGAGCGTGTTTCATCAAACCGCCATGTTCATAAGACCAAGAACTACTTTTCTTATTCTTATGAGTACTATTGTCCACCTGCAAGACTTTTTGCTAGGGCTCCAAAGCCAAAGTTCTCAGATGCTGCACTTAGACTCATTGCTTCGAAGCCACCCTTGAAAATGTGGGTGGCTAAGAAAGCTTAACTCTCTTTTGCAGGGAAAGGTCTCCAGCCGAGAATCAAATTCGTCTGAAGCTATTACTGGGGACCTTAAACATCTTGTAGGGCGCAAGATCAAATGCCCAAATGATCTTATTATGTATTTTGTTCCTGAGTCGCTTCCTACTTGCCCTATCAGTCCTAACCTCGATCTAAGCTTTCATAATCCACTTGCTCGTCAAATGTTTATGCTTCAGAATTCTTTTCGTGAAGCCTATCCTCCTAACTACACTGTAGGGTATGACACCAGCTACTTCAGAATGGATTATTGATAGTGGGTGTACTAATCACATGACTGGCAAGCGAAGTCTTCTCATGGAGTCAACTTTACGTCCATCTGACAAAAGTCACATCACATTTGCTGACACTGGTAAAAGCAAGGTATTGGGTCTAGGTAGAGTTGCAATCTCAAGGGATCAACGCATGGATAAAGTAATGCTTGTTGAATCCCTTGGTTTCAACTTAATGTCTGTCTCAATGCTTTGCGATTTAAACATGATTGTGATATTTGGAAAATATCGTTGCCTTGTTCTAATGGAATCTGACAAGTCTCTAGTCTTTAAAGGGTATCAGAAAGATGATTTGTACGTGGTAGATTTCTCAGCAGGACCACAACTTGCCGTATGTCTTCTAGCAAAAGCTTCTGAATGCTGGCTCTGGCATCGGAGGCTAGGGCATGCTGGCATCAGGAACTTGCACACTCTTGTAAGGAAGAAGCATGTCATAGGCATCGAGGGCGTCAAGTTCAAGAAGGATCACTTATGCGGTGCCTGTGAAGCAGGAAAGATGACGAGGGCCAAGCATCCATCGAAGACAATCATGACAATGACTCAACCCTTCGAACTGCTCCACATGGACCTTTTCGGTCCCACTCATTACTCAACTCTTACTACTACTGCTTGTTTCTATGGCTTTGTGATTGTTGATGATTATTCAAGATATACTTGGGTGCATATAATCCTCTACAAGACTGAAGTGCAGGATGTCTTCAGACGCTTCGCCAATCGAGCCATGAACAACTATGGTGTCAAGATCAAGCACATCAGAAGTGACAATGGCACTAAATTCAAGAACACTAGCCTAGAAACTTATCTTGATACTTTGGGCATCACACATGAATTCTCAGCTCCGTACATGCCCCACCAGAATGGCATCGTGGAACGCAAGAACAGAACACTTATTGAGATGGCCCGGACGATGCTTGATGAATACAAGACTCCAAGAAAGTTCTGGCCTGAAGCCATTGATACTGCATGCCACATCATCAACCGTGTTTATCTTCACAAGCTTCTAAACATGGTGCCAGGTGCTGGATCAAGGATCCACATCACACTTCAAAATTTGCACCGAAAGCACATGAAGGTTTTATGCTTGGATATGGAAAGGATTCGCACTCCTACAGAGTCTTCAACCTCTTTCACTATAAAGTGGTTGAAATTGTGGATGTGCGGTTCGATGAGACTAACGGCTCGCAAAGAGAGCACCTGCCAAATGTGCTAGATGAAGTTCCATCCAGTGAATCAATCAAACTTATGGGAACTAGAGAAATCATACCGTCTGAAGCTCAGCCTGAAGAGGAACTTATCATCTCTACACCTGATCAACCTGAAGACAATGCTCAGCCTGAAGACAATCCTTCTAACGATGACAATGATCAGCAAGAGAAAAATCAACATCCTGTTCATCCTCGTGTTGCAAATGAAGTACATATTGAGAGTATAATTGATAGCATCAATGCACCAGGTCCACTCACTCGTTCAAGGGCATCACAGCTAGCAAACTTCTATGGGCACTTCGCATTCGTCTCAATATCTGAACCCAAGAAAGTTGATGAAACCTTCATGGAACCTGAATGGATTCAAGCTATGCAAGAAGAGCTTCAACAGTTTGAGCTGAATAATGTATGGGAACTAGTTAAGCGTCCAGATCCTCGTAAGCACAATATAATAGACACTAAATGGATATATCGCAACAAGCAAGATGAGCATGGTCAAGTTGTCAGAAACAAAGCTCGTCTCGTTGCTCAAGGATATACTTAAGTTGAAGGGATTGACTTCGATGAAACATTTGCTCCTGTGGCTAGGCTTGAAGCTATACGCATAGTGCTGGCCTATGCAAATCATCATAACATTCTTCTATATCAAATGGATGTGAAGAGCGCTTTTCTCAATGGCAAGATTGAAGAAGAAGTGTATGTTGCACAACCGCCTGGCTTTGAAGATCCAAAACATCCTGACATGGTGTACAAGCTCAACAAGGCACTGTATGGCCTCAAACAAGCCCCTCGGGCTTGGTATGACACACTCGAAGATTGCCTGAAGAAATTTGGAATGCAAGACTACAGAGGCTACATGATGCCAATGCCAGCCAAACACCATCTGGGTCCCGACGACAATGGTAAAGAGTTCGATCAAAAGGTATACCACTCCATGATTGGTTCTTTGCTTTATTTATGTGCATCTAGGCCAGATATCATGCTTAGTGTTTGCATGTGTGCCCGGTTCCAAGCAGCACCAAAGGAATCACATCACTTAGCTGTGAAGTGAATTCTTAGATATTTGGCTCACACCCCAACACTAGGATTATGGTATCCAAAGGGCTCAGAGTTTGATCTAGTTGGATTCTCGGATGCTGATTATGCTGGTGACAAGGTGGATCGCAAGTCTACATCAGGCACATGTCATTTTCTGGGTGATCGCTTGTATGTTGGCCTTCAAAGAAGCAGAACTGTGTATCTCTCTCCACTGCTGAATCTGAATACATTGCTGCTGGATCTTGCTGCTCTCAGCTTCTATGGATGAAGCAAACACTCAAAGACTGGCATTCATCTGAAGCAAGTGCCACTCTACTGCGACAACAAAAGTGCCATCAAGATTGCCAACAATCCAGTTCAGCACTCGAAGATAAAGCACATTGAAATTCGTCATCACTTTCTCAGAGATCATGTTATGAAGGAAGATATTGATATCATACACGTCAACAGTGAAGAGCAATTGGCAGATATCTTCACCAAGCCCTTGGTGAGAAGAGGTTTTGCAATTTACGGTGTGAGCTAAATATCTTGGAATCCTCAAATGTCCTGTGATCAAGCACACATCCTAACACTTAAGCATGTTGATGACTTAGATGTGCAACACACGAAGTAAAGTATATCTTCAATCAATGAAGACTTACATTCTGAGTGTGAATATATTAACGTGGAATTTGACTTTGGAGCGCCACAATAATTGTGCGCCGTGTCTGGGTCTAATATTTCCTATACGGTGGGTAACGCCACCACCAATTTTTTTTCCCTTTGAAGTGTTTTTCTCATGGCGTTACATTTGCAAAGTCTTCGCATTTGGTTTGTCTTCAATGTTAAAATGTCCTCATGTTTATCTTCAACATACTGATTTGGTTTCTGTCCTCTACAGCATTCACTTATAGCTATGGCTTCTTGCTGAATCTTTTGAACTAAGTGAATGTGATCGGACCCTAACCCCTCTATGCTTCTTTCTAAGTCTATCTATCCAACTCATATGCATTCTATTGACACTGTCCAAATGTTTTCTCTGCATCCTTGTCACCAGAAGACACAGAGACAAACATTAATCTATTTTCAATGCTAAATCCTTTCACATAAAACCCGGAGAAGTGGGAACGACCACCCGACAATCCAGGCGTGCGTGGGAACATGGAACAACCTCTGATGTGTTGCATGATAGCCACGTGTCCTTCATATGTGAATCGCCAAGGGCACCTGTGTAATAACACTGTGCCGTCCCTATCACTATAAATACACGCCTCACCACAGTCATTATCCCTTCTTCCACTCTCGCACAAACCCTCGCACCACCGCTAGCCCTCGACGACGCCGGCGACGAAGCGCTTAGCTGCCGCGACCTCACCGACGCCGTCTTCACGCCGGCCGCGGACATCGTCTTCTCCGTCGTTGCCATAGGTGTCCTCCGTCGCCAAGTTAGGGCATGGAAGACCGAACTGCTCGGCCTCCTCTCCCACTCCGTCTAGCAGTTCTTCATGTGGTAAATAAAACCTCCTTTTTACAGCCCATTTGATCCTATAGATTCATCATTTTCTACCACAAGCAGTTTCTATTCACACAAGTTGAATCTATTTCATACTGCATCTCATAATATGCCTAGTATGTTCACTTATGCTTCACAAAGTAGTTAGATTCCTCACTTGTACTAATTCATGGATTCGTACAAATCTGGAACCAACTCTCTATCTATGAGTGAATGTCTTCGCACTATGAGTCAATGTCTTCTAAACTGATTTATCTTCAAAATCTTTTGAGAATGCATATGACCTCTTCCCCTTCACTCGCACCTTAATGCCGTCACAGGTACATGTACGTGGGAGAATCCCTTGGTTCTCATAGTCGGCATTCATTTGCAGAATTCTTACATCATCATAGAAATTCTCCTGAAGCCAGTTCCTGTCTGACCAGTAGACGGAAGACTTTGACAGTGTTGAAGCCTTTCAGTCTGAACTTCATGGCAAAAGAGAAATCTGCAAGAAAGGGCGGCAGACAGCGCTGTGGGGGTACATCAATGGACCTGCCCGAAGATCTTTATGAACTGTACAAAACTGACCCCGAAGAAAGCTATGGTCAGCGCAAGACAGGAATCCAATGGATTCGAAGATACTGGGCTGAGAAACGGTTCAAGTACAGGTTCGTGACCCTGGGGAGACATCTTGTACAAAAACCTTCAACCCAGGTCCAGAGCTGAAGCCATTGAACAAGGCTTCTATCCTTGCATGGTTCGTGGACCACAGCCTGTAGATGTAAACCCATCTTCATTACTATGGTGCCATGATGATAATCTGTTCAAGCGCAACTTCCAGTTTGCCAAGAATTCGTCCAAAGAAAACAAGAAGTCGCGGGGATTAGACTTCAATCCAGGCCCCTCTGATCCTCGTGCCGATGGCACACACGAAGCTGAACCCAATCTTGTTGGGCCCTTCTACAACCTAGAAGGTCTCATCACTTATATTATGGTTCAAGGGACTGCCATGGATGAACCTGCAGATGACGCTGATTCTGACGAAGCGCCTGCACCACCGAAGCCAAAGAAGCTAAAGAAACCTCAAGCTTCGAGGCCTTCCCCAGCACCAAAGGCCTCACGGGCGAAGCCTATGGCCACTGCACCTCCTGAACTTAGTGTGTAGTCTGAAGATTTGTCACGCATCTCCAAGCCCTCCAAAGTGAATATGCCCTTGCGACCCACTAGCCAAGCACTGACCGTTGCTGCTATTCTGCGCAATGACGCCATTGATCTGTCCAGCGACGACGATCTTGGCGATGATGCTCTTGAGCAGTTGATCAAGAGCAAGCAAGAGGCAGAAATCTTCAAGGACCTTCCTCTCTTTGATGTTGAAATCATCAACACATTCATTGATGAGTGGTTTGACAGCCCAAATGTCAGCTTTGATGATCTTCAGCTTCTCATTGGCCTCAGCGTTGCCTTCCACGGAGCCATTGCTGCTGAGCTGGCTCTAGCTCAGAAGATTGTTGAACTGAAGCATAAGATAGATTATGAAAAGGCTCAGTTCAAGAAGCACATGGCCAAGCTCAATGTTGAAGACATTCAGAACTTCCAAACCATGATGCATGAGCTTAAGGAAGCATTCCGAACCAAACGCGAAGAAGCCAAAGGTTCTCGTGAGCGCATGAAGGATCTTGCTGCTAAATGTGTCCAAGGATACAATGAGGCTGAAAAGCGCAAGGCCCTGGGGCAACCAGGAATCGACCCCAGAATGGCGGCCAAGAAGAAGAAGCCAGCTGTGGCAGAACCCAAAGCACCAAGGCAGGAAGTACATCCAATTTTCTTCCTAGCCAGTATGACAGGCTCGAAGCCTAAGGTCCCCACAGTGGATTCAGAACTGAAGAAAACAAGGGCTAATGAAGCTGAAGCCAGAAAGCGCAAAACCAAGGGCACTACTGATGATGCTCCTCCATCCAAGAAACGCAAAACCAAGAAGAGAGATCGGCCTGCTCCTACAGAGCACTTAATGTCGAGCCAATCTCAGTGGCTCTTCCTGCATCTGAACATCGAGAGCGCCAGTTGATAGTTCATGAGCCTACTTCCACATAGGCTCCTGAAGCTGAAGACAATCCAGAATTTAATCCAACTGTTGACCCCACCACAGTTCAAGACATTTGTCCTCACGACAATGTTGAAGATGATGAAGTCCTTCCTCATATCGAGCACCAATTGGTATCATCGCTTGTGCTCACGCACCACGAACTCATCAGCATTGGTCTTCCTCTGACGCAAACTGCTCAGGATGCATCATGGGCTGATCACCCACAAAGACAAGACACTCCAAGCTCTCCCCAACCGCAAGCTACCCCACCAGTGCAAGATGACGATGACTTCGAGGCCTAGCACACTCCATATCTGCAAGCGTCACCAGTTTTACGCAGGCTTCGCAAAGGACCAAGGCCCCAAGTCACTCCCACTATGCACGTATCTGAGTCTGAAGCCAAAATGGCTGAAGATATTCTGGCTGCATCAGCCGATGAAGAACAAGAACCAAGTGTTGAAGCAGAAAGAGTTGCTACACCCCTGTCCCACCAAGATGTTGTTCTTGAGGAGAACGTGTCCGACCCTCCAGCTTGTGAAGTGGAGGTTAACAACCCTGAGGCGGCCACCAACATCACTGCTGAAGCCAATGACGTTGTCATGGCTGAAGCTAATGCGGCACCTGAAGCTAATGAGGCGCTTGTAGCTACTGCGGTGCCAGAAGTCCAGCATCTGAAGCCACTACAGCACCCGAAGTCAATGCTGAAGCACCTGAGGTACAAGCACCTGAAACCAATGTGGCCCCTGAAGCCCATGAAGACAATGCCAATGCTCCTGTTCCCCCTCCAAGACCTCATACGATTGAGCTGGCATTTGATCGTGGTCAGCCTGTTATGGTTCGACGGCCCATTCTGGTTCCTCCACCTACTGCGGGTCCCCAATTTGAGTATCATGTTGAGCACAGACCTGAAGTCCAAAAGCCCAAGCCAAGACTTCCACGATTCCGAGGCACTGCAACTTCACCTGGATCTTCAATGTGAATGGCTTCGTGGCACATAACACCTTCTTCAACAGCACCAAGAACCCTTATACCAGACCTCGCATTTCATCAGATCGGTTTTGGAGCTATCAGCAACGCAGCTACTATTCCTGCGTCCTATACAATCAAGGGCGCATATTTCCACATATGCGCCTCGACTCTGAAGCTATAGCTGGCCTACCCTACCTTGAAGAAGCATTGTATTGCTTTAGAGATGCTGGACTGTTGTAGTTTGTCACAGATAAGGAACACTGGAATGAAGAGCTTCTGCTATAGTTCTATGCAACTCTTCACATTCGAGGCTACAACAGGGATCCATAGACTTGGGTCCTTGAGTGGATGACAGGCAATGTCCATCATGAAGCCAAAGCTCTTGATATCATTGTGTTCACAAGCCTGCCCACTCCTGGTGAATACTATGAACCAGGTTGTCAACAACACCAGAATGCCTTGGAAAGAATCTTTCAGAAGCCATAACCCAACATGAGTCAAATGCTGAGCATGATGAAGCCTCTGCCTCACGACGCTGAATACCCGTCTGAATTCTTTGTTGAATACCTGGAGTACCTGCCTCGCACCATTTACCATATCATCAGGAAGACTCTATGGCCTGTCAAAGGACATTCATCTGTAGTGAAGCTTGAAGGAGCAATGAAGACATTGGTTTTCTATATCTTCAATGGCATCAGCTTCAACGCTCAAGACTTCTTCATCAGGCAGTTGGCTGCATCTGGCTCCGACATTTTTGGGTTGAAATTCTATGCTCCATGGGTCATGCGTCTTATCAAGCGTCACTCTGCCTTCAACTATCAGCCGTCTGCACGCAATCATCTTATATTCTTGCCAGAAGTTGATCTGTCAGTTGAAGCTATTTACCCAGAGCCTGCTAAGGATCCCATTTTATCTTCACAATGTTGATCACCAAAGCTTCACCCAGCCCATTGAAGGAGTTCCAGCAGTTTCTCGTGTTTATCCTCTTGCTGGCAACACACGTGCCCCTCGCGCTCAAACTGACGCCACTGGTAGCACCATTGCACAAAGGCCTCGAAGGCAATCTCGTGTCCTCAATGACTGAGAGCTTCTCATCGCGCTACACCAGAAGCAGGACAAGCATCACAACTGGCTCAAGCGTCAGATGCAAAGCCTCTTGGTGGATGTGAATCGCATTCGCAATCTTGCCACCAAGAATGCCTTTGTTACTCATGAAACTTGTCGGAGGTCTTGGAAGGGTTTGACTTTGCTTAGTGCTGAAGCTAATCTGCAGGACGATGGCTTCACTGAAAGATTCAAGTTTGACTCAACTCCTCCAAGGAATGCTCACTTGCGTCGGACTCCCTCACTTGAAGCCTCTGACTATTCGTCCCTAGCTGCAACAGTGAGTGCCAGAGTCATTGACGACCAAGATGATGTAACTTCACCTCCTCCAACTTCAGTGCGCGTCGACACTGCACCAAGTTCTTCTGCACCACCGGACCTCAACGACGACCCTGCTGCCTCGCCTGCACCTCATGGGAACAAGTAGGCGCTCTATGTCTTCAAACCTTTTTGGTCCTCACTAACAAAAGGGGGAGAACCATATGAGTTGATAGTCTTCAAGCGGGTCCATATGGGTGGTTGCTTTACTTTTTGCTACTTTTGCCAAGTGCTTACAACTCTCGTTTTTGATACATTTGGTTCTTTGAGTTGTAACACTTAAACTCGATGGTCGTCTCCTACTTATTTGCTATTCTGTGATGCGATGATAAATTCCGCATGTGCAATGATAAATTCTGCACTTAGATCATTTTGCAGACGTCCATTTTCCATTATGCATGTCATTATCTTTGTTACATCATATCATGCATGATGAATTGTCATCATAGGTTGAAGAGGATATCCACAAGTACAACCTGCCATGTGCATTTGCATTCCAAGAGCAAATTACTTATATGCACATCTTCAGGGGGAGCCTTTGCAACTTATGAAGACAATACCCTATCCTTTACAATTTCACATATTTTATTCCTCGTTGAAAATTTCAACCAGTTTGTCATGAATCACCAAAAAGGGGGAGATTGTAAGTGCATCTAGTGCCACCCCTAGTTGGTTTTGGAGTATTGACGACAAACCTGGTTGAGGGACTAATGTGTTTGTGAGAATTGCAGGATAACACAGGTAGAAGTCCCTCATTTATTCGGTTTTCCTACCAGAGTTGACCCCTAAAAATGTATGAAGACATTGAAGTCAAAGGTGGTATGTGAATACATTCACATTGAAGACTATGACAAGAGAAGACATCGCATGAAGACTATCGAGCATGAAAACTTAGCAGTTTCGTCATTCTTTTTCTTCTTTGTTGAGTCATAGGAACCACCGTAGTATTAAGTGGGGTCCAAGAGAACCAGTCAGAATGACTGAAGTGATGCTTAACCAAAAATCCTATGTCTTCGAACAAAGAAAATGAGACCAAATCTTATCCAGAGCTGGATAAGTCAGCTTTGCTTGTAGACCAAGTAAAGTTGCCGTGTGTGTTTGAAATCTGACCGTTGGAACATGTGTCAGTTCCTTAATGACCCAGGGTCATTTCGGACAAATCAAGTCGGGTTGCCTAGTGGGTATAAATAGCCCACCCCCTACAACCATATACGGTTGGCTGCTCAGAGTTAGTGCACGGCTTTTGTCGTTTGAGAGCAACCCACCTCGAAGCCTTTGAGAGAGAATTCCTTGCGAGGATAAAGCCCTAAACACCCAGAGCCAAAGAGTGTTAGGCATGACTTAAGTCTTCCTGTTTGTGTGATCTGAAGACTTATTACACTTGATGACTGTGAATCCTCCAGTCGGTTAGGCTCGCGTTCTGAGCATCCAAGAGTCATTGTGGATCGCCAGTGAACGAAGTCTGTGAAGGTTTGGAAGTCTACCTTGAAGACTTACCAGAGTGATTGGGCGAGGACTGGGTGTCCTTAGCTCAAGGGGAATATGGTGAAGATGCGGTCTTCTGAGTTGAATCTCAGCCTCCCTAACCAGACGTACAGTTGTCACATCAACTAGAATTGGTCCAACAAATCATTGTCTTTAACGAGTCACTGGTTTCATCCTTCCCTTTCCTTTGCTTACTGTTGGCCCTGGTGAAGTCATTGTATGATTGCATTATCTTTTGTCTTCACTGAGTGACTGCTTGTTCTGATTGGCTTCACACTATCTTCCTACCTGATCTATGCTTCCTAACTGCTATTAGTCGTTGTGCTTTCACTTCATTGAATACTTGACTATGGCTTCCTTAGTGTAGTCTACCTTCCGCTGCATGATAATAGGTTTATTTCTATCGTTTGTCTTCGAAACTTCCATGTTTTGAAGACTTTCAGAAAAATCGCCTATTCACCCCCCCCTCTAGTCGATCACTAGCACTTTTAGGTTCAATCTTTTCCTTTCGGAGCAAGCATATGTATTGCATATTACATCCCGCATGTCTTGCCAAGTTTTGCATCATGTTACTTGCGCATTGCACCGTGGTTGATTGTGTTTTCCTTTGCTTGTGTTATTGCTTTGGGCAGAGCCGGGAGACGAGTACGTGATCGAGGAACCCGTGGAGTACGCTTACGAGGATCAACCATACATCATCTCGGAGAAGTTTGCAGGCAGGATGACCATACCCTCGAAATCACTTCTATCTTTGCTTGCTAGTTGCTCGCTCTATTGCTATGCCGCGATACCTACCACCTGCTATATCATGCCTCCCATATGGCCATGTCAAGCCTCTAACCCACCTTGTCCTAGCAAACCGTTGTTTGGCTATGTTACTGCTTTGCTCAGCCCCTCTTATAGCATTGCTAGTTGTAGGTGAAGATTGGAGTTTGTTCCTTGTTGGAACATGTTTATTGTTGGGATATCATTATTATATCTTGTTTACTTTAATGCACCTATATACTTGTTAAAAGGTGGAAGGCTCGGCCTTATGCCTGGTGTTTTGTTCCACTCTTGCCGCCCTAGTTTCCGTCATACCGGTGTTATGTTCCTTGATTTTGTGTTCCTTACGCGGTTGGGTTATAATGGGAACCCCTTGACAGTTCGCCTTGAACAAAACTCCTCTAGCAAGGCCCAACCTTGGTTTTACCATTTGCCACCTAAGCCTTTTCCCTTGGGTTCCGCGGACTCAAGGGTCATCTTTATTTTAAAGCCCCAAGCCAGTGCTCCTCTGAGTGTTGGTCCAACCTGTCAGCAGTCGGTGGCTACCAGGGGCAACTCTGGGTTGGCCTACCGGAATCTTGGACAATCCGGTGTGCCCTGAGAACGAGATATGTGCAGCTCCTATCGTGATTTGTCGGCACATTCGGGTGGCTTTGCTGGTCTTGTTTTACCATTGTCAAGATGTCTTGTAACCGGGATTCCGAGTCTGATCGGGTCATCCTGGGAGAAGGAATATCCTTCGTTGACCGTGAGAGCTTGTGATGGGCTAAGTTGGGACACCCCTGCAAGGTTTTGAACTTTCGAGAGCCGTGCCCGCGGTTATGGGCAGATGGGAATTTGTTAATATCCGGTTGTAGAAAACCTGACACTTAACTTAATTAAAAATGAATCAACAGCGTGTGTAGCCATGATGGTCTCTTTTCGGCGGAGTCCGGGAAGAGAACACGGTCTCGTGTTATGCTTGAACGTAAGTAGTTCTAGGATCACTTCTTGATCTTATAGCTTCTCAACTATGCTTTGCTTCTCTTCTCGCTCTCATTTGCGTAAGATAGCCACCATATATGCTAGTGCTTGCTGCAGCTCCACCTCACTACCTTTTCCTACCTATAGCTTAAATAGTCTTGATAGCGAGGGTGTGAGATTGTTGAGTCCCCGTGACTCACAGATTACTTCCAAAACCAGATGCAGGTGCCGATGATGCCAGTCTAGGGGATGCGACCGAACTCAAGTGGGAGTTCGATGAGGATTCAGGACGTTACTATGTTTCCTTTCCAGACGATCAGTAGTGGAGCCCAGTTGGGGTGATCGGGGATCTATGCATTTTGGGTTGTCTTTATTTTGGTTCCGTAGTCGGACCTTGATTGTATTCTGGATGATGTAATGCTATATTTATGTATTGTGTGAAGTGGCGGTTGTAAGCCAACTCTTTATCTATATCTTATTCAGTACATGGGATGTGTAAAGATTACCCCTCTTGCGACATGCCTACTATGCGGTTATGCCTCTAAGTCGTGCTCCGACACGTGGGAGATATAGCCGCATCGTGGGTGTTACAACAAGGATCCATAACAACAAAAACGGGCACACAAGGCATATGTCCGGGCACATAACCTTCCCTAGTTGGAGGCACCGACAAGAGGCACGACAATAGACCCAGTTAGGACCTTCCCATAAAGGTAAGCGTGGTTGCACTGGTCAGTTCGATATGGTGGCACCATGACTCAGCCAACAGTTGTTCAAGTTCAATTTAATCCGGTTAAACTTGAATGCAATATGCTGAGCCATGATAAAATAACATGATGCAATTACAATGCATGAGCATGATATCAACATAAGCACGCGGTGCAACATAACTATCCACCATATCAACAATGAATCATCTCCAACTGAGCATGGCATAATGACGAACATGAATATCACAAGTACAACACTACTCATAGCATAACATGACCACTAGCATCAACCATAAATACCATGCAAGAACTCATCAATAACATTACCAAGTAAACACTTAATCAACTAGCAGCAAAGGAACAATGCATATTAACAGTACTCGGTAACCGACGTTAGTCATGCACCGAAGAACATGACCAACCCAACATGTACTACTCTCAAGCATAGCAATATGGAAGTAATGCTAACAAGTAGTTCATGATAACAAGGTGCAAGAAACATAGCATGACGGTAATCACCGATCCACAAGCATGACCGAAACAATGACAACAGTAGCAAAAACAAACATACAGTTATTAAAGATCCAAGTTTGAAAACCAATGCTACTGCATGGCTATCGTGCAAATGGTGGTTGTGGCTTTCCTGGGCATGAAGAAATCACCGGGGAGAAGTGCGGTGAAGCCGTGGAAAGATTTGCCGGAAACAATTCTCTCTCGGAGGGGCTGTTTACGTGCAAGGGAAAAAAGGTCATTTTCACAGTGTCAAACCATAGTGAAAATGAAACCAACAGAACGGGCTCGACGAAACGAAGAGATGGGCTTCGGAATCACCTCATTTGGAGTTGTGGTTGAAAAGTTATAAATGGTTGAAGTCTAGGGACCAATCTGTAAAAGATTTCTACAAACAGGCCCCTGGTGGCTAAAACAGAAAGCGCACTATGAAGTAATGCGCCTTCACTCCGGAGAAACGTACTCCTGGCTGAAAGAGAGAAAGGATACGCTTTCAACAACAGAAAACATACTTTTACTAAAGAGGAAGAAGAATGCGCTTACGGAAAGGGAAAACAGACTAACGGGAATGTGCCTCCACTTGCCACGCTGGCAGAGGCGGGGTCATGCGTGCGGGTCGCTGCCAGGTGGGGTCAGGGGGGCTGATCATGTCGTCTTCATCTTCCTCACTCCCCCCCCCCCAGAAGTAGAGGAAGCCAGGGGAGAGCGCGACGCCAGCGGCGGCCTGGCTTGCTCCGGCCATTCCCCGAGCCGTGCAGCACACCGACGAGCTCGAGGAGACGAGCCGCACCTACCTGGAGCGTTCTCTCATCACGGAAGGACGACGTCGAGCAGGACCGTGGCTGCAGCGGACGGCGGCTCCGGGCGGTGATGGGGCTTGCATCGAAAGGCCATTGGAGGAGGATGGGGAGCGTTGGGGTGGCTCTAGGGGAAGGTGGAGGTCTACTGGAGGTGGAAAGGTGGAGCATTGAGCTCGGGTCCGCCATAATCACAGCGACTAGAGGTGGCGTCCATGGTGGCCATGGACGAGGAAGAAAGGCTCCGGGGAGCGGGCAGCGGTCTGGGGAGGAGCAGAGGAGTGCGATAGAGCGGTTGGTGAGCTTGGGGAAGCTCGGGGCTGGCTATTTATAGCCCGATGAGGGAGACCGTGGCCGAGTGCTGCCGTTCGAGCTCGGCCAAAGCTCTGGCGAGGCTCAGCAAGCACGGGATGGCGCGGGATGGCGCGGGAAGGCGACGAAGGCACAGGGTAAGGGGGGCTGAGGGCGTAGAGGGGAAACGGCCACGACGCCATTAGTGCTCGGTCGGCCACAGTGCACCCGTGGGCGTGCGGCGACGAGCGCTGACGGAGGGGCTTACGGAGGGGGAGATGGCTCCAGGAGGACGGCGACAACGCGGTAAAACTGTTAGACACACTTACGATCACGAAGACGACGAGAGGGGGAAGGGCCGGAGCTACAAGACGCCCTCGATGCGGCCAACGCCAGCAGAGCGTGCGTATGGCATGCCAAAACTCGTGATCACCGCATGAAGTGGTGCATACAGTGCCACACGGCTGACCAAACGATGTTTGGGGGTTTGTCCTTCCTGGGGAGGTTGCAACTGTAGTGGTAGTTCGGTTAAAGACTCAGTGGTTAAATGGTAATCTACCTCTAAAGTTTACGGCAGTAAACTTGGTCATGAACTGCTGATCAACAGGGAAGTGATTGGGAGCAATGGAGTTGTCTGCGAGGTTTAGGGTAAGAAGGACTTTCATCCTGGTAACTTTGAGAAGGTTAAGACCAAGATTTAATATAGTTGTTTTGCAACTGCCAAATCTGGTCCAGAAATGAGTTTTGGATGATGCACCCACGTGGTGCATCAACTTGAGCTCAAATTTGGCAAGGCGTAATGATTTGGTCATAGTAAGATGCTGTAAAAATTTCATACCAATTGGATTCACCAAAATGGTACTTCCTTCACAGCTATCTTCACTGGCCAGAAACTTGCAAAAATTCTAGATGAGTATTGGCTAGCTAAACGGGTGCCAAGTTTGGTGGAGAGAAGTTATTTTGGTAGGAGAACAATCTAGTATTTTCTCAGAATTAATGAAGCAATATAAAATTCACTGGCTTCACAACCTGAAAATAATGCCAGAATCAAAGATTTGGTCCTGTGCTCACATAGATGATTGGATGGGTCTGAAATTTGGAGGAGTGTAAATATATGAGCACATTAAGGAGTGTGCAAAATTTCAACTCATTTGGATAAACCTAGCTAGCACTTCCTTCACAAAGGCTTCCCTCAGACAGGAAATTTGAAAAATCACTGAGGAAGTTTGGCTAGGCAAATAAAGTTGAGTTTTGGCATAGGTCAATTATTTGGACAAGAAAAGATGTCCAAGAAGTTTGTGGTCAAACGGGAAAAGATAAATAGCACTTGCTTCACAATGTGCCATTTAGGACATAATAGGAAATGAATTTATTGAGCATGATGAGAAACATAACCAATGAAATATTTTACCATAGTTGAGGAAGATATGACCCAAAACAATTTATAAGAATTATTTGGGGATTTTTGGATGAGCAGAAATATAGGCTGCTTCACAACCTAGGGCAGGTAGGGTTATTCCTTTAATAGGTAAAGGAATATTCCTAAGAAAAATAAGTTAGGGTTTGGTCAAGCAGTGGAGTGACATGATCTTTGCTAATTTTTTTGGATGATTAGCCACTTGGGAGAGGAAATGAAGATGATTTCTCAGGTGGCAAGGCCATAGAACCACACTAAAAAGAAAAACAGAGCAAAAACCAAATAAACCAAAAGAAAAAGGTAAGGGCCAAAATCCAGGCTGTTACAGAGGAGTTCATGTATTCGCTATGTGTCAATGCTTTGGTCCGGTACTCTATTAAAAGGAGGCCTTAATATCCCTTAGTTTCCAATAGGACCCCGCTGCCACGGGAGGGTAGGACAAAAGATGTCATGCAAATTCTTTTCCATAAGCACATATGACTATATTTGCAATACATGCCTACATTACATTGATGAACTGGAGCTAGTTCTGTGTCACCCTATGTTATAACTGTTGCATGATCGATCGCATCCGACATAATTCTACATCACCGATCCAATGCCTATGAGCTTTTCACATATTGTTCTTCGCTTATTTACTTTTCCGTTGCTACTGTTACAATCACTATAAAACCCAAAAATATTACTTTTGCTACCGTTACCACTACTATCATATTACTTTGCTACTAAATAGTTTGCTGTAGATATTAAGTTTCTAGGTGTGGCTGAATTGACAACTCAGCTGCTAATACTTGAGAATATTCTTTGGCTCCCCTTGTGTCGAATCAATAAATTTGGGTTGAATACTCTACCCTCGAAAACTGTTGTGATCCCCTATACTTGTGGGTTATCAGCCTCCAAGCGCAGAATTTTGTAGGACAGAAGCAAATTTCCGTCAAGTGGATGACCTAAGGTTTATCAATCCGTGGGAGGCGTATGATGAAGATGGTCTCTCTCAAAGAACCCTGCACCCAAATAACAAAGAGTCTCTTGTGTCCCCAACACAGCCAATACAATGGTAAATTGTATAGGTGCACTACTTCAGTGAAGAGATGGTGATACAAGTGTAATATGGATGGTAGATATAGGTTTTTGTAATCTGAAAATATAAAAACAGCAAGGTAACTAGTAACAAAGTGAGTGAAAACGGTATTGCAATGCTTATAAACAAGGCCTAGGGTTCATATTTTCACTAGTTCAAGTTCTCTCAACAATGATAACATAATTAGATCATATAACAATCCCTCAATGTGCAACAAAGAGTCACTCCAAAGTCACTAATAGCGGAGAACAAACGAAGAGATTATTCTAGGGTACGAAACCACCTCAAATTTATTCTTTCTGATCGATCTATTGTGCTATTCCTATAAGTGTCACAAACAGCCCTAGAGTTCGTACTAAAATAACACCTTAAGACACATATCAACCAAAACCCTAATGTCACCTATATACTCCAATGTCACCACAAGTATCCGCGGGTTTGATCATATGATATGCATCACACAATCTCAGATTCATCTATTCGAACCAACACAAAGAACTTCAAAGATTGCCCCAAAATTTCTACCGGAGAGTCAATACGAAAACATGTGCCAACCCCTATGCATAAGTTCACAAGGTCACAAAACCCGCAAGTTGATCACCAAAACATACATCAAGTAGATCACGTGAATATCCCATTGTCACCACAGATAAGCACATGCAAGACATACATCAAGTGTTCTCAAATCCTTAAAGACGCAATCCGATAAGATAACTTCAAAGGGAAAATTCAATCCATTACAAAAAGATAGAGGGGGAGAAACATCATAAGATCCAACTATAATGGCAAAGTTCGCGGTACATCAAGATCGTGCCAAATCAAGAACACGAGAGAGAGAGAGATCAAACACATAGCTACTGGTACATACCCTCAGCCCCGAGGGTGAACTACTCCCTCCTCATCATGGAGAGCGCCGGGATGATGAAGATGGCCACCGGTGATGATTCCCCCCGCTGGTAGGGTGCCAGAATAGGGCCCCAATTGGTTTTTGGTGGCTACAAAGGCTTGCAGCGACGGAACTCCCGATCTAGGTTTATTTCTGGGGTTTCTATATTTATAGGAATTTTTGCCATCGAGAACAAGTCAAGGGGGTTCCATGAGTCAACCACAAGGACGGGGGGTGCGCCCTCCACCCTTGTGGAGGCCTCGTGGCTCTTCTGGCCCAGGTCTTTTGCTTCGCGGGCTTCTTCTGGTCCATAAAAAATCACTGTAAATTTTCTGCTCATTTGGACACCATTTGATATTCCTTTTCTGCGAAACTCAAAAACAAGGAAAAAAACATAAACTGGCACTAGGCTCTAGGTTAATAGGTTAGTCCCAAAAATCATATAAAACCTCCAAGATAGATAATATAATAGCATGGAACAATCAAAAATTATAGATACGTTGGAGAATTATCACCTAGCGGGTCGTATTGCAGCCCTGACCCGGTTTATAAGACACCTAGGTGAGAAGGCGATTTCCCTATACCAGCTGATTAAAAAGACTGATCATTTTGTCTGGAGCGATGCTGCTAATGAAGCATTTGAGGCACTTAAGAAGCAGTTGGCTGAGCCACTAACTTGGCTGCTCCGATTGACAAAGAGCCTTTGCTCCTGTACGTGGCGGCTAACAATAAGTCCATGAGCATGGTCGTGGTCGTGGAGTACAAGGAGGACAACAAAGAGTATCCAGTCCAGCGACCGGCTTATTATGCCAGTGAAGTTTTGACAGAGTCCAAACAAAGATACCCACTTTGGCAGAAATTGGTGTTTGGGGTGTTCATGGCTAGCCGCAAAATGAAGCATTGTTTCCTTGGGCATCCAATCACTATGGTCAGTTCAGCTCCTGTGGGAGATATTATTCAAAACAAGGAGGCCATGGGCAGAGTTGCTAAGTGGGCAATTGAGAATGGGCCACATCATCTGAAATATGTGCCCAGAACCGCCATCAAATCTCATGTGTTGGTGGATTTCATTAAGGACTGGATAGAGTTGCAAGCGTTAGAGGAAATGCCAGACAATACCTACTAGACAATACACTTTGATGGGTCCAGGCAATTGGAAGGCTCGGGGCTGGAGTTATTTTAGAATCTCCGCGAGGTGAATTTTTTTTTTACGTCTTAAGGCTCATGTTTCCCTGTACTAACAATGCAGCTGAGTATGAGGCTTTGCTCCACGGGCTTCGTATGGCTAAGGAGATGAACTTGAGCTGGGTTAGATATCTTGGCGGCTCAGACCTGGTGGCACATCAAGTTTCAGGAAAATGGGATTCTAAAGACCCACTCATGGTGGCTTACCATCAAGCAGTGACTAACATCGCTGGTCACTTCAAAGGTTACCAAGTGGATCACATAGATCGCTGGCTTAATGAGGCGGCTGATGCATTGTCCCGGCTTGGGTCTCAGCGTAAGACGGTTCCCCCTATTGTGTGCCTTGATGTGCTGCATAATCCTTCTGTCAAGTTACCTTCTAAGGAATACTTACACTACTGCAGGAGACTGCTAACGCGACACTACGATCAGAGACCCTTTGCTGAAACTATGTGCGATGCAATAATCGCAAACGGTAGTGTAAAAAAACCATCAAAAAAGGTGCAAAACGTTTTCCATGATGTATGCATCAAACATGGTTCAGGTTTTAGTTGCGTGTGCGATGAAGGGCATACAGTTTATCCATTCAAACTGTCTGTGATGATGCAGAACAACAGAAACGGGCAGGCATAACAATGTCTGTGTGATGCAGGACACACGGTTAATCCATTCGACCTGTTTGCGATGAGGTAGAACAACAGAAACGGGCAGCCATGTCAATGTGTGTGCGATATACGACATACGATTAACTCGGACGAACTCTTTTTGATTAGGGAACACAACAGAAACAGTTCAACTTAACAAGATGTGTGTGATATGCAACATACAGTTCACATGGATAAACTGTTTGCGATGAGCCAAAAGAACACAAATGAGTCGTGTAAACAAGATGTGTGTGATACGTGGCAAACAGCCGACTCGGATGAACTGTTGGGGATGAGAAATTACAACATAGACGGTCAATACAGTTACTTCGTGTGTGATTCTGTGCGTACAAAAAACATTGAAAAATGCAAACTAGTTGCTTGCGGTGGCTAGGAGTATCGCACACGATGCGTCTGCGAGTACTCGTGTGCGATGATTAGTATGTTACACATACGTTTCCTTACGTGAACATGTGTGTGAATTTGCAATATGGAAAGTTAATATGCAAATGCCTTCTGGACAAAGGGCACATGCGTAAATGCAATGAACTGTGTACGATACTAATACTTTCCATGAAAATTTATGAACTTGGGTAACATCATTTGAGTAACATATATATAGTGGTGACACTATTCGACAAAAGGAGGATCTTCGTAACACGGTTTTGACAACCATATGGTCCATATCTACATACTTAACATAGTAACAACTATCACATTTTAAGAGGCTAAGTGCCAACAACCATATGGTCCATATCTACATACTTAACATAGTAACAACTATCACATTTTAAGAGGCTAAAGGCCAACAATCATATGGTCCATATCTACATACTTAACATATATAGTAACAACTAGCACATTTTAAGAGGATGAGGGCCAACAACCACAACTACCCACTAGAAGAAGCTTGATTACGGCCACTCGGCATCTCGTCAATGAAAAGGAAGAGCCCTCCTATGCCTTGATAGAGCAGGAGTAGAACAGTGTCTCCAATTTTCCAATATGGATGCATTGCCACGAGAAGCGAGAACTAGTTAACTTGAATGGTTCCATTTTTGCGGGAAATACAGTACCTTGCAACCACTTTGGCATTATTAGTTCGACCACGCCGGGAAATCGATCCAAGAACGGCTACAGGGGCAATTCAGTTGACATGTAGAATAAAAAACAACAGTAACATATTGTTGAAGATATATATATATATATATATATATATATATATATATATATATATAGTTCATGAGCATCAACATTAAAATAAGACTTTTTACCATCGCTTTGTGCACACAATTGGTCTTGTTCAGTTTGTGCACCATAGGTCTAATTAATCTCGTCCAAAATCCAGCGTTTATATGTTGTGCTATCTCTGTCAGATTATCAACAAAGTTTATGACATGCTTCAAGTCTTTCTAGTGAAATTTGGTACGCTTAGTAACATACAGATCATTCACTATACATCCAACATATCCTGCTTAAAAGGTGGAAAGGTATTATTTATTCAGAACATGGTAGAAGAATATATAGTGTGCATCAATTGGTAAACATAATTTTTCACTGCCTAGGAACAGAGTCAGAATATGGTATCACAATTAGTTGCTTAAATAGTGATCAATTGGTTGCTTAAATAGTAATATGACTTCATGGAGAAAGTTGAAAGGACACTAACCTTGATCAGACTTTGATCGGCTGATGATGTTGGGGAAGTAAACATCCATGTTAATTAGACCAGGCTATGGTGCACACACTAGAATTTTATTGCCAGCTTTCAGTTCATAACACTTAGAAATTTTTGTCCAAAGGTCCGCATTAAAATAGGAGTGACCATCTTTATCATGTTTTACACTAAATGTCATTGTAAACCCATGCTGCGTTGTGAATATGACATCCTGGGAGTCATCAGCAAAGTATAGCCCAAGATTTCCTTCTACTCCTATTCTTGCAAAGCAAGGGATGTACTGCTTGAAATGAAAATTAAGATCGTAAATTAGATATACTGAAATAACCGAGCAAGATGAAAATATTGGAGTAACTGATAGAACATATCCATATATAGATGCAAGAAAAGTACAAAAATATAGAATTAAAAATAGATAATGTAACAAAGATTTGATGCAAATATATAGATAATGTAGCAACAGACGGTATATGTTCACAAATTTAGGCCATGCCGACCGTGGTAGGTTGAGATTGAACATACCGAGCGCTCCCTGAAGTCATCCTGAATGGTGAGATAGAACTTCGTTTCCGACTGGCCACGACCACAGTTGCCCGATTTGTGCTCGCACTGTGCACACATGAATGAACACCCACGAATCAGCTAGAACAAAAATGATTCCACGGCGATTTCCGCCGGTTGATTAACAGCGACGGACAGACTGCGATAAGAGATGAGTGAATATTTCGCTAATTAAGTTGATTACCTTCTCCATGAGAAAAATGCTCGGCCCAATCCCGCAGAAAACCGCAGTCGACCAGAGTCTAGAATGTCGGTGCAGATAGGCGGTGGAAAGCAGTGGAGGCGAAATCCAGTGCCATTTGGAGCGCGACCTATGGCCGCCGCCAACAGCCATCGAGCTTAGGGTGCAGAGTTGAGGAGGAGTCCACGGTGAGTGAGTGGGGACAAATTGGGCGAGGGTTTTCTTTTCCTTTTGCATGTTTGAGTGAACACACACGGTTCAAAGAGGCGACGGAGATGAACCGTGTGCGATAATAAATCACCGACATTGAATGGGAATCCAAATTTCCTTTGTCTTTCATCCATGATTTTTTTTCTATGATGAACATAAATCGTGCTAATCACCGTGTTCAAATTTGACACTTTTCCGGGTTCATTTACAATATTTAGGGGATTATGTGCATTTTGTAGGCTTTAATGCACGTAATTAAAATTCAAACAATTGGTGCATGAAAGGGTACACAAGAATAGTCTTGAAAAATCATACTCATGGTATTTAGTAATTTCTCAAGCCTTTTACAAGGAATGGGCGGAGATTTCAATGGAGTCAACCACAAATGTGTCATTTATTGGGTTATCAACTATAGAACAATGAAATATGTGCTTGAAAAACATGACGGCTGGCATGGTGCCATGGTATGGCCTCACCGTGCCCTGGTTAAAAGCTGAGAAGGTTTGATTTATGTCGTCATGCACGCCCTTCATAAATCGAACCATCACCGAGGAAGTTCAATGCTTTCGAGAGGGAAATCACCAAGATTGAAGGGGAATCCAAATTTCCGTCCTAGTTTGTCTTTCGGATCTTTTTCCCAACGATCAACATACCACCTCAAATGAAACGTGTTCAAATTTGACAGTTTTCCGAACTCATTTACCACATTTCGGGGATTGTGTGCATTTTCTAGGCATTAATTATGCACATAATTCAAATTTGAACAATCGGTGCATGAAAAGGTGCACAAGAACGGTCTCGAAAACCATGCTCGTGCTATACAAAAAATGAAACACATGGTTCGAAAACATGACGCCTGGTGTGGTGCCATGGTATGGCCTCACCATGCCCCTGGTAAAAATTGCAGAATGTTTTCCTTATGTCGTGTTGCACGCCTTTCATAAAATCAACCATCATCCGAGGAAGTTTCATGGTTTCAAGGGGGAAATCACCAAGATTGAATGGAGATCCAAATTTCCGTTTTCCTTTGTCCATGAGTTTTTTTCTATGATGAGCATACAACCTGGAAATCACTGTGTTCAAATTTGGCACTTTTCTGGGTTCATTTGCCATATTTAGGGGATTATGTGCATTTCCTAGGCATTAATGCACATAATTCAAGTGCAAACAATCGATGCATGAAAGGGTCCACAAGAACGGCCTAGAAAACCATGCTCGTGCCATTTAGTAAATTCTCATGCCTTTTACAAGGAATGGACAAATATTTTGATGAAATGTGTGGCAATAGTCAACCACAAATGTTTGTTTGTTGGGTTTTCAACTATAGAAAAATGAAATAAATGCATAAAAAACATGATGCCTGGCATGGTGCCATGGTATGACCTCACCATTCCCTGGTAAAAATTTGAGAAGGTTTGTCTTATGTCGTCATGCACGCCCTTCATAAATCGAACCATGACCGAGGAAGTTCCATACTTTCGAGAGGGAAATCCCCAAGATTGAAGGGGGATCCTAATTTCCGTCCTATTTGGCATTCAGTTTTTTTCCAATGATCAACATACCGCCTCAAATGCAACGTTTTCAAATTTGACGTTTTCCAGGGCTCATTTACAATATTTAGGGGATTATGTGCATTTTCTAGGCATTAATGGACATAATTAAAATTCGAACAATCGGTGCATGAAAAGGTGCACAAGAACGGTCTCGAAAACCATGCTCGTGTTATTTAGCACATTCTCATGCCTTTTACAAGGAATGGGCAGATATTTCAAGGAAATGTGTGGCAATAGTCAACCATAAACGCGTCGTTTACTCGATTAACAACTATACAAAAAATAAAACACATGGTTGGAAAAGATGACGCCTGGCTTGGTGCCATGGTATGGCCTCACCATGCCCTGGTAAAAATTGGAGAATGTTTTCCTTATGTCGTGATGCGCGCCTTTCATAAATCGAACCATCACTGAGGAAGTTTCATGGTTTCAAGGGGGAAATCACCAAGATTGAAGGAGGGTCCAAATTTCCTTTGTCCTTTGTCCACGAGTTTTTTCTACGATGAACATACAACTTGCAAATCACCACGTTCAAATTTGGCACTTTTTTGGGTTCATTTGCCATATTTAGGGGATTATGTGCATCTCCTAGGCATTAATGCGCATAATTCAAGTTCGAACAATCAATGTATGAAAGGGTCCACAAGAACGGCCTAGAAAACCATGCTCGTGCCATTTAGTAAATTCCCATACCTTTTACAAGGAATGGACATATATTTCGATGAAATGTGTGGCAATAGTCAACCACACATGTCTATTTGTTGGGTTTTCAACTATAAAAAATGAAATAAATGCTTAAAAAAGATGACGCCCAGCATGGTGCCATGGTATGAGCTCACCATGCCTTGGTAAAAATTTGAGAAGGTTTGGCTTATTTTGTCATGCACGCCCTTCATAAATCGAACCATCACCGAGGAAGTTCCGTGCTTTCAAAAGGGAAATCTTCAAGATTGAAGGGGAATCCAAATTTTCTTCGTTCTTTGCCTTGGAGTTTTTTTCCATGACGAAAATAAAACCTGAAAATCACCATGTTCAAATTTGGCATTTTCCGGTCTCATTTACCATATTTAGGGGATTATGTGCATTTTCTAGGCATTTACCGCATATAAATCCAATCCAGCTACAGGTGCACGGGTGTGATGTCAGAGACGTGGATTGTCGTTCGATCGCGGCACATCCAACAGTGCGCACAAGCGCGATCCGCGTGGCTGGGGTTCCGGCCAATCATAGCGCAACACACGACAGGCTCAGCGCACACTGTTTCCGGACGCGACGGAGATGAACCATGTGTGATAATGAACGAGCAAACTTGTGAGGGAAGTCAAATTTCTGTTGTCGTTTGTGGTTGAGCTCTTGAATACCACCGCACTATACGCCTGCCCGGCCCCTCTGTCCCATACCTCTCTCCATGCATCATCCATGGCACCGCTGCGCACAGTAACTGGTAAGGAATCGATGGCAACCCGCCGCGCCGCGTTCTTCACAGCCCGCGACCGCACACATGGTAAGGAAGCGATGGCATCTCGCCGCGCCGAGTTCATTGCCGCCGGCGGCCAGACAGTTACATGGGCGGACTTTGAGGCTGCCATGGCCGAATGGGTGGTGGATCTAGAGGCGGCCAAAGCCGTACAGAAGGAGCGGAAAAGGCAGAAAGCAGTCAAGAAAAGAGAGTCCCGCCGCCGCAAGAAGAAAGAGGCCGCACACCGTTGTGAGGAGAGCTTGGCGGAGATCGAAGCATGGTGGGCTGCCGCCTAGAAGGCCAGGAAGGAGAACACCGGCGTCTGGCCAGCATTCCCTGATGGCAGCATGTGAAGTAGTTTAAGTTTCTAGTATTAGAGAAAATTACCAGCAGTACTTTAAGTTTGTAGTATTAACATACAATGTCGGTAAGAGCATCCTTTGAGGGCTTTGAGCATTCATTAGCATGTGTGCCCGTGTGCTTTTTTGCGTTAATCATGAGAAGATCACAAAACACACGGTTTCTATGCCGTACCCATCTGCGTTTTTTGCGTTAATGACCCATAAGTCATTTACCTGTGCAATATTTCCTAATAAACCAGGCATACCATTTACCCAAAAAATTAAGTACACGTGTACTTTTTTTGGAGACGGGATCTGCCAACTTTCTTTTTTCTCGCACATGAGTATTTTACGCGCTTCGTCTGCATTGTGTGTTTCCCCCGCCCAAGTTTCAAATTCGCACCGAAATTTTCATTAGGCGTGCGATTTCATAATTTATTCGTGCAACCACACCCCCTTCCCCTCAGTATCCCCCCTCCCTCGCACCTCCCCCAACTGGCATCTCAAACCGCCGCCGCCGCAACCATAGCTTCAACCACATCTATGTTCTACTCGGATCCAATCAGGTAACCCATCAATATCTATCATGTCCCCGGCCTGATTGCTTAAGTGGTGCCTGCGAAACATCCTTATGCCCCCAAATCCCCCCCCCCCGCCAGGAGCTGATGGCGGTCCATGGCGCGATGGCGCTGTGCTTGTTGACCCGGAGGAACACCTCGCCTCCGCCGCCGCCGCCGACATGGTGCAGGCTCTGGCCCAGATGAAGTCCCCCAGCGACTACCCCCAGGACTTAATAGGTAAGATCTGACCAGCTAAATCTTACCAATACCTCTTGCAACAGCTATGATTTGTATGGTTGATGTATTAAGCATATTCGTGCCTTGTTTATTTCAGTACTACACACTGTGTGATGTTCAAATATTACCGTGTCCAGCTTAATTTCACCAATACCAGCAACAAACTTACAATACATGACTCAGGATATCACTAGAGATGCTGCCCATTTGCTATTTTTAGTGGACGCTAACCCTGTAGCACTTAACATGCCTGCCCATGTACTTACACAGGGTCATAACGGCCGATGCTTTTGTTTGCCGTCGAGGTGAGCTGCATCCCATGTCTTACAGTATTTCACATAATTTGTGCAATGGCAGTTTAACTTCTACCCATTTACTGGTTGCCTGTAGGTACACATGTCAGTGGCACTGTTCCACGCTTCGACCCAGAAGAACAGCTCGCCTCCGATGTCGCTGACTTTGGGCGAGCTCTGGCCAAGATGAAGTGCCCCAGCAACTACCTCTCAGGACTTACCAAGTATGTACTCACCAGTTCAATCTTACCAATACCAGTTTCAATTAATGGCTATGTTTTGCACGGTCGATGTATTAAGAATGTTCTAGTAAACATGCCTAACACATTTTTTCTACTATCCCTACCTTTTTATAGACATCTGGGCCATTCTCTACTCTGGCAACACCTGCCTTGTGATGTTTAACTATGCCAATTGCATTTTTATCAGTACCGGTTTCAATGTCTATTAAGCCTGTTGCAATTAAAAGTTGAATCCATTTTTAAACAGTTGCATTTCAATGGCTACAAACTTACAAAACATGACTTAGGATGTTGTTAAGCCTGTTGCAATTAACAGTTGTATCCATTTTTTTAATCTGTCCATTTGGTACCATGCTACTCTCCGCAATGAAGATATACTAGAGATGCTTCCCCATTTGCTATTTTTGGTGGATGCTAACCCTGTTGTACTTAACATGCTGGTCCATGTATTTACGCAGGGTCACAACGACTAATGTTGGTGTTTGCCGCAAGGTTAGATGCATCCCATGTCTTACAGTATTTCACATCATTTGTGCAATTGCAGTTTAACTTCTACCATTTACTGGTTGCCGGCAGGTACACATGTCAGTGGCACGGATCCACGCTTTGACCCAGAGGAACAGCTCGCCTCCACCGCCGCTGACATTGCGTGGGCTCTGGTCAATATGAAGTGCCCCAACAACTACCTCTCAGGACCTACCAAGTATGTATGTAACGCCCCGGATACAACTTTCCATATTTGTAACTCCGACTCTTGCCTTTTCCGGGGATGCGATATGAGTTTCCCTTCGTGGTTGGGTTTTGTTTTCGTTTTGCATTTTGTTCATGTCATGGATTTCATATCATGTCAGCATGTGCATCGCATTTGCATTCGTGTTCGCCTGATGCATCCGAGCACTTTCCCCGTTGTCTGTTTTGCAATCTGACACTCCTACGTCCTCCGGCGCCCCCTTTTGTCTCTTCTCATGAGCGGGTGTTAAACATTCTCGGAATGGACTAAGATTTGCCAAGCGGCCTTGGTACACCACCAGTAGACCGCCTGTCAAGTTTCGTGCCATTTGGAGTCCGTTTGATACTCCAATGGTTAACCGGGGAACCGCAAAGGCCTCATGTGTGTTGCAGCACAACACCCCTCCAAAACGGCCCAATAACCTTTCCGAACCACTCTCATGTCCTCTGTTGTCTTATCACGATCGCGTGGTCGAAAACTACACCTCATTTGGACAATCCTACCTCCTCCTACCTATAAAAAGGTGCTCCCCTATGAAATTTCGGGTCCAAACCTAGATCCACTCCTCCGCGTGTCCGGACGCATCTGCGCCGCGCCAGACATGTCCGCCGCTCCCCTCCACGTCGCCCCGACCAATCGTGGGTTGCCACGTCAGCATCGCCGCCGCGCACAGCCACTCCGCCACCGTCACGCGTCCTCCCCGCGCCTCCCACCTCTCGCAGCCCGCCGGGGCCCGGGTCTGGCCCGCCCGGGCCCGGACGCCGCCGCCGTGGCCTGAGTCACGCGCGCCGCCTGGCTCCCTGCCGCGCCTCGCTAGCCTCGTGCCTACTCCGCCACCATCGCCGGTGCTGGCCACCGCGCGCCACCGCCCGCCGCTCGCTCGCCGGACGCCGCCCCTTCGCCGCAGCTCTGCCGCGGCCCCTTGGCCTTCGCCGGAGCACCTCGTCGTCATCCTTCCTCTGCCGCCATGGAGCTCCGCCGTCGCCGCCCATGCTCAGATCCACCCGGGATCCGTTGGATCCGGCTACCCGCAGCTCCCTCCTCCGGCCTCCTCCTCGTCTCCGGCCTCCACCATCAACTCCGGAAGACTTTGGAAACCGTGCCGTCTCAGATCCACATCTGGAAACCCTAAGGGTGACCCCGAAAACATCGTAAGTCCCTAAGATTTTGCATTCTGAAGCCCTGTTCAACATGCCATAACTCCTCATCCATAGATCCGTTTTGCATGCATGAGACATCAAAATGTTCATCATGATGTGCTCTTCATTTCATTCCATTGTGACATGCTTGTTTGAGTCCATCTTGATGCCCAGATGACTGATGCAAGAGTGCTATAAAATGTTAGGTGCTGATTCTTAGCAGAGTATGAGCTTTTGTCATTTTTGTCACATTTGTTGTGTGCTGCATATGAACATGAGCCCTACATGTATTTTGATCTATGCCATGCCATCTTTACAGGGGTGTATGCCATGTATTTTTGTTATCTTTGTGGTGACTAGCACAAGCATGCAAAGTAGCTCTCGTGATATTGCTGATTTCAGAGACTTAGAATTTCAATAAGTCATTGCTCTGCTATTATTTTTATGCCATGTATTCATGTTGCTACAGTGAGATCCATGCTTTATTTGAGTTGCTTCAGTAAGGATGATTTGGACATATGGTTGTGATCTATCCATCCATGTCCCTGTTTGTTTATGAAGTGCCCTATCATGTCTCAATCTTGCCCTACTTTTTCTATAAAATGTTCCTGGCAGATTGTTTACGTGTTAATCAATTTTGCCAAGGTTGTTGTAGTTGATCCATGCATGCTATGAGCTTGTTCTTGTTTTGGTTAGCTTCATGATCATGTCTTCTTTCTGATGCTATCCTTATATTGTAATGCATGGCTTTGTGATGAGTGAATAGAGCTCGCAAAGATGCCTTCATATTTCTGATTATGCCATGCTCAGTTTTCTGCAAAGTCTTAATATGTTAACGAAACTTGCTATGTTTACATGGGTGCCATCATATTTTCTGTGCCCTTTTGGCTCATGGTAAGTAAGGGACTTTTGTTCTATGCTTTGAGTTGCCATGCCTTTGTTTGCTATGTTCTGTTCCTATAGCTTGTTATTTGCTTGCTCTAAACATTGCATCCTGATGTTAATTCCTGACATGTTAATATTTTCACTAAGTTTGTGATGCTGATATCTTTTGCACTTTTTCCATGCTTGTTTGAACCTGCTCTTGTGGGATTTAGCCGTAGCTTAGTGTTCATCTTTTGTCAAGAATCTTGAGTAGATCTCTGCCATGTGCTTTGTTGCTATGTTGGGGTGCAATAGCTTAGTTTATTGTTGCGCTATAGATGGCATCGTGCTGTTAATCGTAGATTTGAGCTAGTCTTGTTTTGCTTTCCATTTGGAAACCGTGCATCCGATTCCGGTGATCTTTATATCGGTTTTGACCGAAATCATCTCATCTTTCCAGTGGCACACTTGGTTCGCCAAGTTGAGGCCTGGTTCAATCTTTCCCTTCCGAAGCATGCATTGCATTGCATATCACATCCCGCATGTCATGTCATGTTTTGCAGCATGTTGATTGTGCATTGCATCATGTTTGATTGGGTAGAGCCGGGAGACGAGTACGTGTTCGAGGAACCCGTTGAGTACGCTAGCGAGGATCAAGCTTTCGTCAACTCGGAGAACTTTGTAGGCAAGATGACCATACCCTCGAAATCACTTCTGTCTTTGCTTGCTAGTTGTTCGCTCTTTTGCTATGCCGCGATACCTACCACTTGCTATAACATGCCTCCCATATTGCCATGTCAAGCCTCTAACCCACCTTTCCTAGCAAACCGTTGTTTGGCTATGTTACCACTTTGCTCAGCCCCTCTTATAGCGTTGCTAGTTGCAGGTGAAGATGGAGTTTTTTTCCTTGTTGGAACATGTTTATTCTTTGGATATCATTATTATATCTTGTTTACTTTAATGCATCTATATACTTGGTAAAGGGTGGAAGGATCGGCCTTATGCCTGGTGTTTTGTTCCACTCTTGCTGCCCTAGTTTCTGTCATACCGGTGTTATGTTGCTTGATTTTGCGTTCCTTACGCGGTTGGGTTATAATGGGAACCCCTTGACAGTTCAGCTTAAATAAAACTCCTCTAGCAAGGCCCAACCTTGGTTTTACCATTTGCCACCTAAGCCTTTTTCCTTGGGTTTCATGAACTCAAGGGTCATCTTTATTTTAAACCCCTGGGCCAGTGCTCCTCTGAGTGTTGGTCCAAACTAGAGCACCGTGCGGGGCCGTCCCTTGGCAACTTGGGTTATGTTGGTTCCCGTACGCTTAGCTTATCTGGTGTACCCTGAGAACGAGATATGTGCAGCTCCTATCGGGATTTGTCGGCACAGCAGGTGGTCTTGCTGGTCTTGTTTTACCATTGTCAAAATGTCTTGTAACCGGGATTCCGAATCTGATTGGGTCTTCCTGGGAGAAGGAATATCCTTCATTGACCGTGAGAACTTGTGATGGGCTAAGTTGGGACACCCCTGCAGGGTTTTGAACTTTCGAAAGCCGTGCCTGCGGTTATGGGCAGATGGGAATTTGTTAATGTCCGGTTGTAGAAAACTTGAAACTTAACTTAATTAAAATGAATCAACCGTGTGTTTAGCCGTGATGGTCTCTTTCCGGCGGAGTCCAAGAAGTGAACACGGTTCTTGTGTTTTGCTTGAACGTAAGTAGTTTCAGGATTACTTCTTGATCACTTCTAGTTCATGATCATTGAGTTGCTTCTCTTCTCGCTCTCATTTGCGTAAGTTAGCCACCATATATGCTAGTGCTTGCTGCAGCTCCACCTCACTACCTTTTCCCTACCAATAAGCTTAAATAGTATTGATCTCGCGGGTGTGAGATTGCTGAGTCCTCGTGGCTCACAAATACTTCCAAACAGTTGCAGGTGCCGATGATACCAGTGCAGGTGATGCAACCCAGCTCAAGTGGGAGCTCGATGAAGATCGTGTTCATTGTGTTGTTTCGTTTCTAGTTGATCAGTAGTGGAGCCCAGTCGGGACGATCGGGGATCTAGCATTTGGGGTGGTCTTTCTTTATTTTGGTTCCGTAGTCGGACCTTGATTGTATTCTGGATGATGTGTGCTATATCTATGTATTGTGTGAAGTGGCGATTGTAAACCAACTCTTTATCCCTTTCTTATTCAGTACATGGGATGTGTAAAGATTACCCTCTTGCGACATGCCTACTATGCGGTTATGCCTCTAAGTCGTGCTCCGACACGTGGGAGATATAGCTGCATCATGGGTGTTACAAATTGGTAATCAAAGCCTTCCCTGACTTAGGAGCCCCCTGCTTGATCGAATCGCCGACGTTGTTGAGTCTAGGACAAAATGTTTTGAGTCTTAGGATTATATATATCGAAGAGTAGGATTCTTTTTACTCCTCAGTCCCTTCGTCGCTCTGCTGAGGCCTCTTGACGTAGAGTTTTGACTCTTCTCTCCTCAAATTTCACGGAATTTTTTTAGGATCACACGGGTATCTTGGAATCATTCTGATGGTTTTGTGACGAGAAAATTTTTCTTGGTGCCTCCTGACATTTAGGGGTTGTGGTAGTGTCCCAGGGAGTTGAGCTCCGAGGTGTTGTCATCACAATTTTATCGTTGCAGTTCTGGAATACCTGAGTTTGCCGACAGCAAAAATCTCCTTTATGCAGTTGTTGGTGAGATAACCTCGACGCCACCCAGTACTGGGGCGGAGTTCGGGTGTATTGCCATAACTCGTATAACGGATGCTTTTCAAAGGTTTAGGTAAATGATTTCCGAAGGTTTCTTGGTTATTTGTTGAAGGATGGATACAGCTGGATGTAGGTATTGTTAGTTTGGGTGAGATATTATGCTTCCCCTGTATCCCCAACACCTGACTGCATAACCAGAAGGTTTTGGGAGTTTATAAGTGGGATTTCAAGTATCACATAGGATATCTTTCCAACAGACACATGATACGATATGGGATCTATCATATGTTTGTTCCGGCTTATTCTGCAAGCCAATCCTTTGTTTTCTTTTATTTGTGGTATTCGAGTTGCTTCGAAGTCAAATGTTGATTCCATACCTTTCCTAAGTGGTGTTCTCATATTTCTATGTGAATACTAATCCTTCCTAATAATTGATATTGTCATGTCAATCCTTTTCAACCGGTGTGCTCCTCTTCAAGTGGATCCGATCATTTCAACATCCGCAAGATCAATTCTAAGTTTCTCAACGGTGTTTCTTTCATCCGTCCGAAGTTGTCCTTGTTTTTCCCATCCTCCCACCCTTTTTTCTTCAAGGATTCATATTTCTTAATCATGTATCCTTTTATTTGTGAGAAGTCTTCTTAGTCCTTTCTTTCAATGCTTTACGCAGTGTTTCCTATGAGGACTCTAACGGAGCTTCAAGTTCATCATTCGTCATTCTTTTCTTCTCCGATGGATTCAATTCAAGCTTTGGTATTGAGTATAGTCCTTTCATTTTGCCCAATGCTTTTCTCATGCCGGTGCACCTCATAATCATTCCCCCGCTTGCTATTCAATTGTTCTGGAGTGCTGAAGATATCTTAGGAGATTCGTGTTTCCATTGCTAATTCGCTTAAGCTATCTCGAGGTTGTTATCTTATTCAAGCCATTTAACTCAACCGGCGCAATCTATCTTTTAAATTGTTCAACGGTGTTTCTATTGAGTGGGCCCTAACCCACAGATCTTTTTCCAGGATCTTACCTGACTCTTCTAATTTTCCCAGAGTTATTCTCAAATTCATTTCAAAGTTTGACGTAAGAATGAGTTATCATCAGTCAAATGCCGTTTCTCCAAGATCGGTCAAATTCTTTTCATCATTGGCTCAACCTCTTCTCTTTTGATTCTCCCAGAGTGTCTAAACAATTCTCGATGGTGTTTCTCGTTGTCATTCTCGGATTTGAAGACCGAAGAAGAGTTTCTCTTCAATCAAATCTGCTATCTTAAAGATTCGTGGTTCTAGCTTCATGACATCTTCTCTTAACTGTTTTCGATTGTGAGAAATTATTTTCACCCATAGGATCAATTCAGGAGTCTTTTCAGTTTGATTCTCCGAAGGCCATCATTTTGGGTTTATTCATTCCTGCTTTCAGCTCTCGTTCTCCAAATCATACCGGTGCATCATTCAAGTATTCTCTTATTAGCTCGTGATCTCTTCGTTCTCATGTATCTAAATTCCCTCAAGTATCAACGTCGTTTTCTAATTCTTCCCGGTGTTTCTTTATCTTTTCTTCGTTCATTTTCAATTCTTACGGAGGTTCATTCAAGATTTCTTTTCCTTGATGATCATATCAATTTATTCGTTGTTTCACTCCTACCGGTGGTTTGTTGAAGACCTTTCTCAAGTTTGCGCTATATCTATCTTAATCCTTCCTATGAGTATAAGTAGTATGCCAAATTCGTTGCTTGTCATCAATTTAAATTGGTGAAGGATACGCATAACATAATTCTTATTCTTGTTTCATCCAAGTGATTGATTCATTCTTCCGGAGTAAATTCACAATGAGTAAATCATTAGTTCAAGTGCTTCATACTTTTCCCGGAGTTCCAAGATCTCTCACCTATATCACCACGAACATTCATCTAATCATTGCAAGGCTTCAATATTATTCTTTTCATCCTTCACTTCTTTGTGATCATTCTTTTTTTACCGGAGTTATTCATGGAGGCTACTTGATGATTCATCAAGGATTTAATTCCTTCCTAAAGTGTTCATCGAGATTCTTTTCAGAGGAGTTCAAGCATTCTTCATCTTGCATTCCGTAGTGCAATTCCTTCTACCTTATCTTTTCAGGTGGTGTTATGTCATTTTTGACAATTTCTGTGTGTTTCATGATTCACAAGTTCACGTATGAGATATTTAAACCCATCAATCCCTTCTTTGGAGTTATCTTGGGTTATATTTCACCTAAAGTTTTTCCCTATGGATTTATGCTATTTATGGTGCTTATAAAGGACCCAAGTTCTTCATTTATCCTCGCGGTGAAATAAGGTTCTTGTCTCCTTGTTCATATCAATCAAATCTAGTGTTTCAGTTAGTGGCAGAATTTCACATCATAATTTTGAGATGTTTTCCCTAAGCCCACTACAAGCTCGTTCGTCTCGTTGTTGAGTTTTCCAACAACTCCATTATATCCTTCTTTCTAAGGGTGCTTTCCAAACTCAATTGTGGTAGAAGTTGTCATTTTCTTCTCCATTCTTTTGTTCCGACGATCTACCTTCTGTTCCTTCATCCGGAGGCATTGTGTTGTTGCTATTTTCTCTCATCATCTCGTATGGTGAAGATCATGTTCTTTTCATGCTTATCCATTTAACGGAGTTTTGTGTCCTTTGCTCAAGTTCTTTTCATCTTATCAAGTTTCGTATCACTTTTCAACCGGAGTGCTGCCCGAATTTGTTCTTCCTTGTTCCTTTTTTCTAACGGAGTATTTTCAACTTCGATCATCTCCGATGTGTTCTTTTCTCAAAATGGTTTAACCTTTCAAGGTTCTTTGGTTTCACTCGTTTGTCAAAGAAGCAACTCAGTTGTAGCTCTTCTCTTCCTCTTCTGTTTTCCCTCCGGTGCCATCCTAGACCTCGGGACGAGATACTCTCGTAGTGGTGGAGTGTTGTAACGCCCCGGATACAACTTTCCATATTTGTAACTCCGACTCTTGCCGTTCCCGGAGATGCGATATGAGTTTCTCTTCGTGGTTGGGTTTTGTTTTTGTTTTGCATTTTGTTCATGTCATGCATTTCATATCATGTCATCATGTGCATCGCATTTGCATTCGTGTTCGTCTCATGCATCCGAGCACTTTCCCCGCTATCCTTTTTGCAATCCGACACTCCTACGTCCTCTGGCGTCCCCTTTTGTCTCTTTTCATGAGTGGGTGTTAAACATTCTCGGAATGGACCGAGATTTGCCAAGCGGCCTTGGTACACCACCAGTAGACTGCCTCTCAAGTTTCGTGCCATTTGGAGTCCGTTTGATACTCCAACGGTTAACCGGGGAACCGCAAAGGCCTCGTGTGTGTTGCAGCCCAACACCCCTCCAAAACGGCCCAATAACTCTTCCAAACCACTCTCATGTCCTCCGTCGTCGGATCACGATCGCATGGTCGAAAACTACACCTCATTTGGACACTCCTACCTCCTCCTACCTATAAAAAGGTGCTCCCCTTCGAAATTTCGGGTCCAAACCTAGGTCCACTCCTCCTCCGCGTGTCCGGACGCGTCTGCGCCGCGCCGGACATGTCCGTCGCTCCCCTCCATGTCGCCCCACCCAATCGTGGGTTGCCACATCAGCATCGCCGCCTCGCCCAGCCACTCTGCCGCCGCCGCCACGCGTCCTCCCCGCGCCTCCCACCTCCCGCAGCCCGCCGGGGCCTGGATCTGGCCCGCCCGGGCCCGGACGCCGCCGCCGCGGCCCGAGTCCCGCGTGCCGCCCAGCTCCCTACCGCACTTCACCGGCCTCGCGCGCCACCGCCCGCTGCTCGCTTGCCCGCCGCCGCCTCGCTCGTCGGACGCCGCCCCTTCGCCGCAGCCCCGCCGCGGCACCTCGGCCTTCGCCAGAGCACCTCGCCGTCATCCTTCCTCCGCCTCCATGGAGCTCCGCCATCGCTGCCCTTGCTCGGATCCGGCCGGGATCTGGCTACCCGCAGCTCCCTCCTCCGGCCTCCTCCTCGTCTCCGACCTCCTCCATCAACTCCGGCGAACTTTGGGAATCGTGCCATCTCAGATCTAGATCTGGAAATCCTAACGTTGACCCCGAAAACATCCCAAGTCCCTGAGATTTTGCATTCTAAAGCCCTGTTCAACATGCCATAACTCCTCATCCATAGATCCGTTTTGCATGCTTGAGATATCATAATGTTCATCATGATGTGCCCTTCATTTCATTCTAGTGTGACATGCTTGTTTGAGTCCATCTTGATGCCCAGATGACCGATGCAAGAGTGCTATAAAATGTTAGGTGCTCATTCTTAGCAGAGTATGAGCTTTTGTCATTTTTGTCACATTTGTTGTGTGCTGCATATGAACATGAGCCCTACATGTATTTTGATCTATGCCATGCCATCTTTACAGGGTTGTATGCCATGTATTTTTTTGATCTTTGTGGTGACTAGAACAAGCATGCAAAGTAGCTCTCGTGATATTGCTGATTTCAGACACTTAGAATTGCACCAAGTCATTGCTCTGCTGTTATTTTTATGTCGTGTATTCATGTTGCTATAGTGAGATCCATGCTTTATTTGAGTTGCTTCAGTAAGGATGATTTGGACATATGTTTGTGCTCTATCCATCCATGTCCCTATTTGCATTTATGGAGTGCCCTAGCATGTCTCAATCTTGCTCTACTTTTGCTATAAAATGTTCATGGCAGATTGTTTACGTGTTAATCCATTTTGCCAAGGTTGTTGTAGTTTATCCATGCATGCTATGATCTTGTTCTTGTTTTGGTTAGCTTCATGATCATCTCTTCTTGCTGATGCTATGCTTATCTTTTCATGGAAGGCTTTGTGATGAGTGAATCGAGATTGCAAAGATGCCTTCATATTTTTGTTTATGCCATGCTCAGTTTTCTGCTAAGTCTGAATCTGTTAATGAAACTTGCTATGTTTACATGGGTGCCCTTTTGGCTCATGGTCAGTAAGGGACTTTTCTTCTATACTTTGAGTAGATTCATGCCATGCCTTTGTTTTCTATGTTCTGTTCGTGTAGCTTGTTGTTTGCCATAGCTCAGTGTTCATCTTTTGTCAAGAATCTTGAGTAGATAACAACCATGTGCTTTGTTACTATGTTGGTGTGCAGTAGCTTAGTTTCTTGTTGCACTCTAAATGGCATCGTGCTGTTAATCGCAGATTTGAGCTAGTGTTATTTTGCTTGCCATTTGCAAACCTTGCATCCGATTCCGGTGATCTTTATATCGATTTTGGCCGAAATCATCTAATCTTTCTAGCGGCACACTTGGTTTGCCAAGTTGAGGCCTAGTTCAGTCTTTCCCTTCCGAAGCATGCATATGCATTGCATATCACATCTTGCATGCCATGTCATGTTTTGCATCATGTTGATTGTGCATTCCACCGTGTTTGATTGTTGGTCCTTTGCTTGTTTTCTTGCTTTGGATAGAGACGAGAGACGAGTATGTGTTCGAGGAACCCATTGAGTACGCTTACGAGGATCAAGCTTTCGTCAACTCGGAGAACTTTGCAGGCAAGATGACCATACCCTCGAAATCACTTCTATCTTTGCTTGCTAGTTGTTCGCTCTTTTGCTATGCCGCGATACCTACCAGTTGCTATAACATGCCTCCCATATTGCCATGTCAAGCCTCTAACCCACCTTTCCTAGCAAACCGTTGTTTGGCTATGTTACCGCTTTGCTCAGCCCCTCTTATAGCGTTGCTAGTTGCAGGTGAAGATGGAGTTTGTTCCTTGTTGGAACATGTTTATTCTTGGGATATCATTATTATATCTTGTTTACTTTAATGCATCTATATACTTGGTAAAGGGTGGAAGGCTCGGCCTAATGCCTGGTGTTCTATTCCACTATTGCCACCATAGTTTCCGTCATACCAGTGTTATGTTCCTTGATTTTTCTTTCCTTACGCGGTTGGGTTATAATGGGAACCCCTTGACAGTTCGCCTTGAATAAAACTCCTCCAGCAAGGCCCAACCTTGGTTTTACCATTTGCCACCTAAGCCTTTTCCATTGGGTTTCGCAGACTCAAGGGTCATCTTAATTTTAAACCCCCAGGCCAGTGCTCCTCTGAGTGTTGGTCCAAACTAGAGCACCATGCGGGGCCGTCCCTTGGAAACTTGGGTTATGTTTGTTCCCGTACGCTTAGTTTATCCGGTGTGCCCTAAGAACAAGATATGTGCAGCTCTTATCAGGATTTGTCTGCACAGCGGGTGGTCTTGCTGGTCTTGTTTTACCATTGTTGAAATGTCTTGTAACCAGGATTCCGAGTCTGATCGGGTCTTCCTGGGAGAAGGAATATCCTTCGTTGACCGTGAGAGCTTGTGATGGGCTAAGTTGGGACACCCCTGCAGGGTTTTGAACTTTCAAAAGCTGTGCCCGCGGTTATGGGCAGATGGGAATTTGTTAATGTCCAGTTGTAGAAAACTTGAAACTTAACTTAATTAAAATGAATCAACCGCCTGTGTAGCCGTGATGGTCTCTTTCTGGCAAAGTCCGGGAAGTGAACACGGTTCTTCTGTTATGCTTGAACGTAAGTAGTTTCTGGATCACTTTTTGATCACTTCTAGTTCACGATCGTTGAGTTGCTTCTCTTCTCGCTCTCACTTGCGTAAGTTAGCCAGCATATATGCTAGTTCTTGCTGTAGCTCCACCTCACTACCTTTTCCCTACCCATAAGCTTAAATAGTATTGATCTCATGGGTGTGAGATTGCTGAGTCCTTGTGGCTCACAGATACTTCCAAATAGTTGCAGGTGCCGATGATACCAGTGCAGGTGACGCAACCCAGCTCAAGTGGGAGCTCGATGAAGATCGTGTTCGTTGTGTTGTTTCATTTCCAGTTGATCAGTAGTGGAGCCCAGTCGGGACGATCAGGGATCTAGCATTTGGGGTGGTCTTTCTTTATTTTGGTACCATAGTCGGATCTTCATTGTATTCTGGATGATGTATGCTATATCTATGTATTGTGTGAAGTGGCGATTGTAAGCCAACTCTTTATCCCTTTCTTATTCAGTACATGGGATGTGTAAATACTACCCCTCTTGCATCATGCCTACTATGCGGTTATGCCTCTAAGTCGTGGTTTGACACATGGGAGATATAGCCGCATTGTGGGTGTTACAATGTACCCACCAGTTCAATCTTACCAATACCAGTTGCAATTAATGTCTTTGTTTTGTACAGTCAATGTATTAAGCATGTTCTAGTAAACATGCCTAATATGTTTGAGCTATTTTCCCTACCTTTTTATAGACAACTGGGCCATTATCTGCTCTGGCAGTACCTGCCCTGTGATGTTTAACTCTGCCAATTGCATTATATCAGTACCGGTTTCAATGGCCATTAAGCCTGTTGCAATTAACAATTGTATCCATTTCTAAAGAGTTGCATTTCAATGGCTACAAACTTAAAAACATGAATTAGGATGTTGTTAAGCCTGTTGCAATTAGCAATTGTATCCATTTTTTAATCCATCCCTTTGCTACCATGCTACTCTTTTGAAATGAAGATATCACTAAAGATTCTGCCGTTTTATTACCATTTGCTATTTTTGGTGGATGTTAACCCTGTTGTAATTTAGATTGTCTTTCCATGTACTTACACAGGGCTACAATGGGCGATGCTGTTGTTTGCCATCGAGGTTAGCTGCATCCCATGTCTTATACACCATCTATTCCTAAATATAAGTATTTTTAGATATTCAAAGATAGACTACATAAAGAACAATATGAGTGAATCTAGATTCTAATCTAAACTATATCTATAATTCTCTATACATCCGTACGTAATTCATATTGAAATCTCAAAAAAAACTTGTACATAGGAACATAGGTAGTTGTATTTTACAGCATTTGTGCAATCTCAGTTTAGCTTCTAACATTTACTGGTGGCTTGTAGGTACGTATATGAGCGGTACTGATCCACGCTTCGATCCCTTTTGCGTATGGGGCAATGAGATATTCATGAACAAGCGTCAAGTGAGGAAACTAAGAAAGATTGTTAGGCAAAAGAAACAGGTGATTGGAATTAAGCTCTTTATTTACACTTTGTCAAAACAATAGTGAACTTTAGGATGGTAAGTAATGTGTTGCCTTTTCCCCTACCCACAACAAGTTACTCTATTAGATCTCAGTATCTGATATTTTTCTCTTTTCAGTGGTTTCCGAAGCTATTTACTGATGATTACCTTGCAAACTACATGACCGGAGTGGAGGCAACTATGGTTAAATTATATAATTCATGCTACCATGATAATGCTCTAGAAGTATTCCTGAAGGTGGTGAAGGATGCGTGGGCGATCGTCACAGGGGGTTGGACAAAAGTGGTTCGTGCCTATGGCATGTAGGAAGGCACGTTATGGGCATTCTGCTTCTTCAACACCGTCAGCAGTCAAAATGATTTACACTTGTCTCTTCACCTTTACCGCCTTTAAATACTGCGGTTCATCATAGTTAATTGCTGCCTAATCCTGTAATTACTTAACATATTATACTGGCAATTTTATTTATGGATTCGTTGTTGAACCATTGTGCTGAGAATTTGAATTGCACGTTTCGTATTTAAAAATTTCCAATTAGAATAATGAATTACAGGCAAAAATAAAAATAGAACAAACGGTCATGGACCTTTGCAAACGGTTCTAGCAGTAAAAGCGCTTGCGGTGGACAGCCCAATGCCACACAGTTTTCTACATCAAATCGTGTGTGATGTCGTTAATGAAAGAACACAGTTAACCAAGGCAGAGCGTGTGTGATAGTTACACCTTTTACACACGAGCGTATACATAAAACCGTGTGGGAAGTACATCCGAACGGAAACATTTCCCTGGATTGACTGTGTGGGATGTACATAAGAACGGAAACGTATTCCTTGGATTCACCGTGTGTGATATACATTCTGGGATTCACCATGGTGGATGTACATACCTACGGAAATGATTTCTTGGATTCACCGTGTGGGATGTACATACCTAAGAAAATGATTTCTGGGATTCATCGTGTGGGATGTATATACCTACGGAAATGAACGGGTTTCGATGCCTCACCCGATCGCACATGGCCCCGGCCTGGGTCCCAGGAGGGCCTATCCCCGACGATTTATAGTTCATGTGGGAAGGACACCCTATCGCACACACTCACTTGGCGATGGTTCCAGATGCCGTTGCGGAAAGGGGTTTTAAACCGTTTGTTTAGGACCGACGCGCACCAGTGTTAGCCATCCCTAACCCGGAGGGACAGTTGGTGGCGGCTCTACGTGTTATCCCAGATTGGATTGTGCCTCATCTAGCTTACTTGACCAGGTGCGAGCTGCCAGAAGATGAACTTTTTGCGTGACAGATCATAAGGCGGTCTAAGTTGATGACAACTGTTAATGGTGAGTTACACAGATGTATTGTCACTAGCGTGTTTCAACACTATGTTTCCCCTGATCAAGGCCGAGAAATTTTGCAAGAAATTCATGCAGGAGACTGTGGTCATCATGCTGGGTCAATATCTCTCATGGCTAAGGCTTTTCGACATGGTTTTTTCTGGTTGATGGCTCACGCTGATGTAGAGGACATTGTACGTAAGTGTGATGGTTGTCAGAAATTTGGACACCAAGCCCATGTGTCAGCTCAGGAATTGCAGATGATCCCAATAACCTGGCCGTTTGCGGTCTAGGGGCTTGATATGGTAGGGCCCCTCAAGAGGTCTAAGGACAAAAAGACTCACCTTTTGGTGGCAGTTGACAAGTTTACAAAGTGGGTTGAAGCAGAGCCGGTCAGCAATTGTGAGGCAGTAGTAGCAGTTCAGTTTGTGAAAAAGCCGATCTTCCACTTTGGTTATTCTCATAGTATCATCATTGATAATGGGACAAATCTGTCTAAGGGTGCTATGAAAGAGTTCTGTCAAAGGGAACACATCCAGCTTGATGTCTCATCTGTGGCTCATCCACAGTCCAATGGTTAGGCAGAGCGTGCTAACCAGGAGATATTACGAGGGATCAAGCCCCGGCTCATGGTTCCTTTGGAACGCACACCGGGTTGTTGGGTCGAAGAGTTGCCTTCCATTCTTTGGAGTATCAGGACTACCCCAACAGATTAACTAGCTACATGCCGTTCTTCATGGTTTATGGCACAGAGGCGGTTCTCCCAAGTGATATTCGTCATGACTCGCCCAGGATGGCTGCTTACGTTGAAGCAGACAATGAGACAGAGCGTCAAAATGCTCTAGATGCCTTGGAAGAAGAACGCAATCTCACGGCGGCTCGATCGGTGATTTACCAACAAGACCTGTGTCGCTATCATAGCCGCAAAATTCGAAGTTGGACTTTTTAGGAGGGCGACTTAGTGCTCTGTTTGATTCAAAATCAGACATGCATGCATGAGATTTCAGCTCCTTGCGAAGAACCCTTTGTGGTTAGTAGGAACCTCAACAATGGGTCATACTATCTCATCGACATCCGTGAACACAAGAAATCACGTAGCTGTGAGGAGGAGACAAACACGCCCTGGAACATTGCTCATCTTTGGCCTTACTATAATTGATCCACTGGCTCCAATCATTGTACATACATATCTTTTATATATCTTTTATGATCAACGTAATAAAGCCGGCACCCTCAAAACTCGAGGCCTCTGTCGTCTCATCTCATACATTGTGCATGAGTCTTTCATTAATTGATCATAAGGTCAGTGGGGCTTCCAACTCACCGAGTTTAGCTATCTCACCCTCTTGACCTGGCAAAAACGCCACACTATTGGTTAAACCTGCCTATATGCATGATGCTACTCTGAAAAGATGACCCATCATACTCTCTACAAGTCAATCTTTATGACCCTGAACTTGTCAAAGTTAAAACGGTGGCCTAAGTTATGTGAGAGCCGGCTTATGAAAAGTGAGGATAAACCAAGGCTGTCATGCCAAGCTTCATTGAAGCAAGACTTGAGCCTCGAAAGCCAGTATTTTTGTCGAGCCTCGAAAGCCAACTTACTATTTATTCAGTATATATATATATATTTTTTGATTATGTATATACAGGAATATGTTGCTCTTCATCACATTATGGCAATGACTATATATCTCTGGGTCAAAGAACTCTGGGTTGCTTGTGATGAGTATTGGCCTTTTTTGATCGTGAGTCGCCGTACTTATAAACCGCCGGGTTCTTGACAGTCAATCCTTATGACCCTGAACTTGTCAAAGTTAAAATGACGACTTAAGTTATGTGAGAACCGGCTTACGAAAAACAAGGATAACACAATGTTATCATGCCAGCTTCACCGAAGCAAGACCATGAGTTGCCAAATTATCAGTTCGGCCTTGTGTTTTACATATGTTTATTATGACTATAAGTCGCTAGTGCATAACTCATTGGATTATTTCACACCAATTATAACTTGGTGATTATTTTTGCAGATATTAGAAGTCTATGCATTTACAGGTTGCTATAGGCAACTTATCAGGAACAAATATCAAGCAATGGCTATTAGATATTTAAGCATAAGACACCCAAGGCGGGTCACATAGCATGCATTAGTCCAAGCATTTTTTAACCCACCGGGTCATACATGTTCGCACAAAAGTAAGCATGCGCGAAGGCACGACAAGAGCGACCAAGTGTTTTTCTACAACTATTACATGACTACAGCTGAGCCTAGAGAATTCAAAGTTTTTTGCAAGGTAAAACTACTCTTGCAAGCCCGCCTTTGAGCCGTCCGGGTTAGCCCCTTGATGACCCTGAAGGATAGGAGATGGATTAACGTTAGGCACAAAAAGGTTATTCCTCCGTTGCAGAGTTAAAGCACATGATATCAGGATGGGCGCTGCAACTCGCGTGTTGTTGTCATCGTAAGCCGACCGATATTTTCCACCTCCATATTTTCAACAAGCTGACTCGCCAATACTCATGATTCCTTCATGCAATAGGTGTAGTCCTCCTGTGAAAATGCAGACCCGTCATCTTTATATTCCAAGAACCCGCCAGCTAGTTCTAACAGATCTAGCTCTGGCAAATATGCCATAGCCCGGCTCAGGGCGGTGGTGGCTCCGGATCGGGCGTCTGATTTCTTCATTTCTTCGAATTGTTTTGGGATGGTTGAAAGCCTCTTCAACACATCCTTTATAAACTATGGCAAGTCCTTTTCGCCCATTACGGCCTCAAAAGTCCGCATGCTTCCAGTGTATAACTGCTCCGTAAAAGAGTATATAGCTTTCAGCTTCACGACGCTTGTTGGGGGAAACGACACCTACGGGATCATGATGAATCCCTTTTGCTATGGTTGGCGGGCGCGAGGCTGTGGAAAGAGCGTGTCTGAGGGATCAACACGGGGGATTATCCAGGTTTGGACCGCAAGTGATGCGTAATACCCTACTCCTACTGGTTTGTGTTTATCTAGTGTTCTTTGACTAGCTACAAAGCGTCTCGGGTCCAAAAAGTCCGAATCCTCTCCCAGTACGTTGCGGGCCTCCTTTTATAGTCAAAAGGGGCTGCCAAAGTGGCACACAGCAGGTGGAAAGTTGTACAGTAGTTGAGTCTATCTCCTGGCACTGTAGGAGAAACGCATTTAATGCACTGCCGACGTGCCCTCCTTGCTTTATCGGGGACGGTGAGGAAGCTCGTCCCAACTGTTGCCGCCTCACCTGGCCTCGATGCGCGTCCGAGCTAACGAGGCGTGTAGTGCCACGCTGGCTGGCTGGCAGCTGAGTTGGTGCGGTGGCAGAGACTTCACGAAGATCTGCATGCCACCACGCAAGTGCTTGCTGAGTTGGCCCGGAGGTCGCACGTCGCCACGTAGGTGCTCGCCTAGTTGGTGGGCTGGCAGCTGTGTTGGAACGGCAGTGGAGCCTTGGCTGGTGGGGGCATGGTTGTGGCCTTGCGAATGTCTTCGGCAAGAGTCTTGCCGAGGCCCCGGCAAGGGTCTTGTCGCGGCATCGTGTGCGTCCCTGGCAAGGGTCTTTCCGGGGGGTCTCGTGGGTACCCTCGGGAAGGATCTTGCCGAGGATCTTTGTCTTCTGATTCTCATCTAGTCTTGTATGTTCTTGGTCTTCACAAAGATCTGCATGCCACAATGGAGGCGCCTCCCGAGCCTTGGTTCCGATGTGGTTGATGGCATCGGGACTCTTACACTCGAGGGTGTCGGCCTTGTTGGTGTGGGGTAAGTCGCCCCGGGAAGACTCTTGCCAGGGCTGTGAAGGCCACCCTGGCAAGGGCCTTGCCGGGGGAGTTTCACCTCCCGCTCTGCTTCTCGTGCCTTCGGCTTGGTGCTGCTCTGGTAGTCTTGGACCTTTGCTTCCTCTTCTCTGCCAAGCATGGCTGTCGACCCGTGGCTGCAACTGCCCGCGCACATGTAAAGGGGTACAAATAGGCCACATTTAAGCGCGGGGCGTTATTGGCCCAGGCCCAGAATGGTGCACGGGCACGCGTGCAGCAGAGCTTTACCGTAGTAACTCCCGTGCCTGCTGCATTTCCCCACGACCCGCATTGAATGCGTGATGTGGGGTTCGTGCGTGGGGCGGTTGCTGCACGCCTGCATCACATCATGGTAAATGGTAAAGAGGAGGCTCGCGCCTTCCCTATAAAAACAGAGAAACCGCGGGTGCACTGCTCATTTACCCCCTGTGCCTTCTCCAATCTCGGAACCACCGCTCCCTTCTTCCTCCTCAAGCTTTTGCCTTTGCTTGCCTCCGCTACGCCCTTACTGCCCTTAATCCTCCATCCCCTCTTAGTTGCCATGGCGCCCAAGACAGGCAAAGGCAAAGGGGCGGCCAAGGATGTCGGGGAGAAAAAGGCGCTGGAGAGCGAGTTGGCGGTGCTGCGGACGCATCACGCCTATTTTCCCTCGACGGTTGATGCGGTCCACCTCAGGGAGTACTTCAAGCCCCTGTGGGGGAGGGAGACGACGAGGCACCCTGCTACGCACATCATCCCTGCCGATTTCTCCAAGGCCGGCCCAGATCGGTACCCCTTCTTCATCCATTACTTTTCTTGCGGGCTCTGCCCCCCTTTCACTGTTTCTTCAACGACATCATGCACACCTTCGGCTATCACCTCCTTGACTTTGCGCTGTCGTCGTGGCGTGCATGCCCTCTTCGCCCATCTCTGCGAGGGCTTCGCCAGAGTGCTCCCTAGCACGACGCTCTTCCGCCACTACTTCTATCCTCGCATCCAGCCAGGGGATGCCATTTTTGGGTGCATCACCTGGATCTCGAGGACCCAGGAGAAAGGCACGTACCCGGAGTGTGCCCAGAAGGAGAGGTGGGACGATTGTAGGGCCGGTGCCTCTGGATCAAGGAGGAGGATTCGCGGGATTTCTACCAAGTTCCTCAGAGCCCGCCAACCTGCCGCAAGGACTGGAGCGACCTTGATGTCAATGACAAGAGGCTCACGGTCGCCACCACCAGGATCCATCGCCTCACCATGGCCGGGCTCACCCTCGAGATGATCGGGCCGATTTCATCCATCGCCAAATTGCTCCGCTGCACAACAAGGGGAGGCCGGCCTGGGACTTCAGGAATGCGGCCGATGTCATGAGGCTCCGGCCTGGCTTGAAGCATAACTTCATGGTGCTGGGGCATGCCCATTTTTTCCAGAGGCTCATCCAGCTCAATGTGGATGACGACGGCAGGGCTGAGAGGACCGACAAGGCTGCGAAGGATGGCAAGGCCGTCAAGGGGGGCCTGTTTGGGTTACCGGTGGGAGTGATCCCGCTGAGCAACAACCCTCGCCAGTGCGCCATAATCGCCATGATGCCGAACTACAACACGCACGGCCTCGACCTAGCCTGGGCCAAGCCATCAGCAAAGCAAGTGCAGGAGTTTTTCGACAATTTGTCGGAGGGCTATGTCCACCACGAGCCGTTGCTCATCCGCGACACCACCAAGGAGGAGATGGACTACATCGCTGCCAGGGCGGCGAAAGCGGTGCTTGCCAAGGAGGCCAGCAGCGCCGGCGCCGTGGAGGACGAGGCCGAAGCAGCCGCGGAGGAGAGAGAGCTCGCCCAATGGGTAGAGTCTGCCGAGGGGCAGCGGCGCTGGCGCCGCGGCCCCCCTTACTGAAGATGCGGGCGACGAGTCGCCCGAAGAGGAAGTCGAGGCAGGCGACCCTCCGTCCGCGGGGAGGAAACTCATCCTGTGGCGGGCCAGCTCCGGCGAGCCGGTCCGGCCCGGCAGGGCCACGCAGCGGCAACCGGCTCAGGAGCAGCCCGTGCGCGGGACGAGGGCGATGAAGGTCGCGGCAGCGAAGAAGGCGGCGAAGGCCGTGGTGGTGAAGAAGACAACGACTGCCTCCTCCTCGTCCAAGTGGCGCCAGACCCCATCTCCTTCTTCCCTCCCTCGAACAACACCCTGGAGGTCGAATTCGACCTTGGATCTTTTAGCCCGAAGAGGAAAAGGAAGCCAGTGGAGGAGGAGGTGGAGGACGAGTAAGATTTTGCCCCCATCATCTCCTGACCTCACGCCCGTGTTATCCGCTTTTGATTTGATGTCATCTTCGCAGGGACACGAAGACGCTGGCCCAGAGGGTGGCAAAGAGGGCCAAGGCCTCGACGGGCGACAAGCCCTCGACGGGTACTTCACGTATGTCGTTGCTGGTGGAGAGCAGCCCGGACAACATCCCCCGGCGTAGCCCCCGGTTCAGCCCCCAGCGTAAGCTCGTCACTCACTCCTCCACTGGTGAACATTGGGGTGTGAATCCTTGATGCTGACCTTGCCGGGTTTGCAGGAGAAGAACGGCAGCAGGAGGAGCCGCCAAGGGCCACCCCCAACACGCCGCCCCCTCGACTACGTCGCCCCAAGGGGCGTCCCCGGCAAGGGCATCCACCACCGAGCCCACGCATATGGAGGAGGAGGAGGAGGCGAACTTGGGTGCCGAGGGTTCTGCCCCGGCAACAAACGTTGGCGGGGAGGGTGCCACTTCTTCCCAGCCCGGTGTGGGTAAGTCGTTTGTTCCCGTCCTCTGTTCTTTCTTCTTCTTTTTGAACCTCGACCTTGGCTATGCCTCATTCCCCTTCTTGGGATCCAGACCCTTCCTCGGCGGACCGGGAGGACATTGACACCATCATCGAGGAGGCTGCCAGGGACGCCAAGGCCGAGGCCGACAAGATCGCCGCCGAGGAGGCCGCCAAGACCACCACTGAGGATGCCCTCAAGGGGCCTGGCGGAGAGGCCGGCAAGGCCACTGCCGAGGAGGCCGGCAAGGCCGCCGCCAAGGAGGGGGTGGTCGACGACCAACCTTCCTCCTCTGTCGCCTCTGGCTCGGGCAAGTACTTGAGGGTGGCCGACGACTTGTTCGTCCACCTCCCAGGAACGATGAGCACTAGGGCGCCAACCGAGGGGGAGGTGTTTGACGACGAGGCACTCACCACCACCGGGCTTGAGGTTGTTGATGAACCGAGCACCGGTGGCGACGGTTCCCAAGAGGAGCAGCTCCTTCGGTCCATGAGCATCAACTTCCAAAAGCACCAGGCGCTCCATCGTGCCTGCCTGGACAAGGCGAAATCCAGGATGGCGGCGGTGGACAAGGCAGAGACAGATCTCGTGGAGCGCGTCACCGAGACGCTCGCCTAGTTCCACAGGGCCCGCGAAGAACTGAAGGCTACCCAGGATCTGCTGGCTGAGCGCAAACAAGATCTCATCCTGAAGCAGGCTGATGTCGAGAAAGCCCAGGAGGCAGCGAAGGAACAGGCTGCCAAGGAGGAGGCCGCTCGGCACCAGCACTAGGCTGAGCTGAACTCCCAGGAGGAGGACCTTGCCGCTTGTGAGGAGGTTCTCGCTGCCACACTCCGTGACAACGATGAGGAGGCCGAGAAACTCGTCGCGCTGTGGACCCAGGAGCTGGAGCAGAGGCACAAGGACACACTCAATGCTCAAGCCCTGGTCCATGCAGGCAAGGTGAAGGAGCTGGAGGTGGAGCGGGATGGGCTAAAGAAACAGGTCCTGTAGCTGACGAGGGAGAAGGACACGGCCAACGGTGCCTTGGCGGAGGCGTAGGCCACAATCCTTGGCTAGGACGAGCTGCTCTCCAAGGCCAACGCGTCCATCAATGACCTGAAGCTTAGGCTGGAGGGCCTTGAGGGGACGCTTTCGGAGGTCAGGGCCCGGGAAGAGACCCTGACCATGGACTTGGAGGAGGAGAGGCAGCTGCGGAGGAATGATGCCGCCAAATACAAGGAGTACGTGAAGCGCATAAACCATTGGGTCAGCCACCTCACCGACGTCACCGTCAGGATCACCACAAAGCTGCCTGCCATGGGGATGCCGAATGTGAGGTACTCCCCAGAGCAGAACGTGAGTCCCAACGCCAAACTGACCCTGTTCTTTGAGGGCGTTCTTGGAGCCCTGGAGCAGCTCTGCTCCAACCGGGCAACTTATCTGGCCAACGAGTCCCGGAGGATCTGCCGGGGCGCCCTGACCAAGGTACTTACCAAGGTGGCGTTCTGGAACCCCACCGTCAACTTTGCCGATGCGTTGAAGAGCTTGCCGGAGGAGGCGACCTCGCGGTGCTCAAGGAGCGTATTAAGCCCATCATCGACTGTGTCGATGGAGTTGAGAGGGTGGAGGGCCAGCGCCGGGACTAGGCACCCCGTTTCTCGTTGCCGCTGCGAGTTCAAGATCAAGACAATTTTATCTTAAGTTAGAACCGCAACGATTATTTGATGTAATATAACTCTGAAGTACTTTAATATCGAGCATGCTATCATCCTATTAGATCTTTCTTTGTATGTTTGCACCCTACGCTTGGTGAGATAAGGTTTCCAGCGCGTAAACCCATGCCGTGGTGCTTTGAGGAGAGATCCTAAGCACCCTGCCAGGACGGTGCTTGCTGCCGGGCAAACCACCTTGCCGCTCCCAGCGCGGTCGCTTGAACTGTCGAGCGGACTCGAAACAGGACAAGAGCGCTGCTAGTAGCGGGTAGGCCACCTTGCCGTTTTCAACGCGGCCCCTTGAAGTGTTGAGTGGGCTCGAAACAGAGCAAGGGCGTTGCCAATAGCGGAAGGGTCCCATTGCATGTAGGTTTCCCATACAAGGAACGAGATCTTTCGAGGAAGATAGACTTATATAAATGAAATTAGACAAAATTTTGCATGACTTAGCTTTTTGAGGCCACGCAGATGGCTGTCGAAGCTGCGGACGGCACTAGAGGGCGGCTGACCGACGTTGCCCTCTCCCTTTGAGCCATCCCCACGAAAGAATTCGATGCGCTGACCTTCAAGCCGGATTTTCACAGCTTGGGCCCCCTACCTGGCGCGACAGAGATGTCAGGGGAAACGACACCTACGGGATCACGAAGAATCCCTTTTGATACGATTGGCGGGCGCGGGGCTATGGAAAGAGCGTGTTTGAGGGATCAACATGGGGGGATTATCCAGGTTCGGGCTGCAAGTGATGCGTAATGCCCTACTCCTGCTTGTTTGTGTTTATGTGATGTTCTTGGACTAGCTACAAAGCGTGCCAGATCCAAAAAGTCCGAATCCTCTCCCAGTACGCCGCGGAACTCCTTTTATAGTCAAAGGGGCTGCCAAAGTGGCACACATGAGGTGGAAAGTTCTACAGTAGTTGAGTCTATCTCCTAGCACTGTAGGACAAACACATTTAATGCGCTGCCGATGTGCCCTTCTTGCTTTATCGGGGATGGTGATGAAGTCGTCCCAGCTATCGCTACCTCGCCTGACCTCGACGCGCGTCTGAGCTGACGAGGCGTGTAGTGCCACGCTGGCTGGCTAGCCGCTGAGTTGGTGCGGTGGCAGAGTCTTCACGAAGATCTGCATGCCACCACGCAGGTGGTTGCTGAGTTGGCCTGGAGGTCGCACGTCGCCAAGCAGGTGCTCGCCTAGTTGGTGGGTTGGCAGCTGTGTGGGAACGGGGGCGGAGCCTTGTCTGGTGGGGGCCTGGCTGTAGCCCCACGGATGTCTTCGGCAAGAGTCTTGCCGGGGCCCCAGCAAGGGTCTTGCCGCAGCGTCGTGGGCGTCGTCAGCAAGGGTCTTGCCGGGGGGTCTCGTGGGTACCCTCGGCAAGGATCTTGCCAAGGATCTTCGTCTTCTGATTCTCATCTAGTCTTGTATGTTCTTGGTCTTCACAAAGATCTTCATGCCACCATGGAGGCGCCTCCCGAGCGTTGGTTCCGATGTGGTTGATGGCGACGAGACTCTTAGACTCGAGGGTGGCGGCCTTGTTGGTGTGGGGCAAGTCGCCCCGGGAAGACTCTTGCCGGGGCCGTGAAGGCCACCCCGGCAAGGGCCTTGCCCGAGGAGTTTCACCTCGCCCCTCTGCTTCTCGTGCCTTCGGCTTGGCGCTACTCTGGTAGTCTTGGGCCTTTGCTTCCTCTTCTCCGCCAAGTGTGGTCGTCGGCTCGTGGCTGCAACTGCCCGCGCAAAAGTAAAGGGGTACAAATACGACCCCTGCTTTTGTACACCGACAACGTTGTCCTGAAGGCCGCGAGTTCTATCACCTACATAGGAAGTTGACATATATGAGTCGCCAGGTGAGTTATGGATATGTCTCCTGGCAAGTTAATGTTTCTTTCAAAGCTTGATGGATGGCTTACCGAACATGGCTTGGGTCATTTGGGTTATATGATGCTTCTACCTGGCCAGTTCTTCAATAACTGGAGCCAATTGTTTCTCAGCGGTTTCTGCTCGCTGGACCAAGGCGGCTTTGTCTGTCTCAAAAGTTTTTTTTGACGCCTCAAAATCCGCCTTGATTTTCTCCAGCTCTTCTAAAGAAGATTGTAGCCTTGAATCTACCTTGGTCTGTAGGGCTTGATCAGCTTCAATATCGCTTCTCAAGCCGGTCACATTTGACTCGGCTATGCGTAAATCTTCCTACATATAATGACATAATATAGTTAACAGATGCTGACATAAGCAGGCGATGATATTAAACCCGGCTCCTAGGGGCTATATCAATTCAAGTTCAGTAGAGAAGTCCCAAGAAGATCGCAAGCAATATACTTGGCACTTGGGGGCTAATGCATGTCATTTTTTTCTATCTTAAAGAATACAAGATGACCCGACTCATCTCATCAGCATGAGCCAGCTGTCGTGGGAATGCATCTGACGGTAAGAGTAGGGGGTATGTAGGAGGAGGCAGTGTCCTAGCTACGACGAGGTTGTACACACAGGTTTACGAGATCAGGCCCCTCTCGGAGGAGGTAATAGCCCTACGTCTCGGTGCTATGGAGGCTTGTCGACTGGATATGCGTGAAAGTTATAGGGGGTCTGAACCCTTGTGCCGAAGGAGCGGGTGGCTTATATAGAGTGCTCCAGGCCTCTCCCAGCCCTCAGTTACACAGGGTTCAATGTGAGTTATGACTAGAACATTACTGGTAATGCCTGCTATTAATGATCTTTATGACGACGGAGTGAATGCCTGACCGTTGCCATCCCGGTATGTCTTTTGGACTTCTGTACTCTGAGTGGGTCTTGCGTATGGTCAAGTGAAGTTATCATGGTCGAGTGAAATTGGGATATCCAAGTGGAATCTTCTTTCGAGTGGATTGTACTTCAGAATGATTTCAGTCGGTATCTTCTGTTGAATCTTGCAGTCCTCGGACTCTAAGGTAGTTTCCTTGGGTAGGGTTTCTAGGTTAGGCCTAAGACCCTACCCTAGGTACATGTTATCGTCACTAGCCCCCGAATGGATTAAGAACTAAGAGAAGAAGGGTTGAAGTTGGATCCTACCTGATTCAATGCTCGGGAGACATTTCTTTAGGTCTGTGAATATGTTGGTACTTTAACTCTTCATCATTTGCCTTGATCGATTGTTACCTATGGAATTTCCGAGTGAACTTTGATGCATATCTTCGAGTAGATTGGAATGCATGTCTTCGACGCGATGGGCCGCTCTGCGGTTCGCAGATCTTGTGGGATTTGAAATTTGGAGAAGCACGTAGGACGGGACGTGGCGCGGTAAGCGGGCTGGATAGATAGGGACTCCTCGATCTTCACCCCCTCTTTCGCCATGTATCGGGCCAATGGCTGTTACGGGATGCGCCAGGATTGCACGGGTCACCAGTTAGTCACTTGGACATGAAGCCATAAAAGGTGTTTCTGCCGAGGCGTAGCACTGTGCACTCCAGTCGCATCTCTCTCCTTTGGATTTTCCGCCTCGTCTTCTCCAACGCTTCCCCCTTTCATCCACCTCTCTCGAGCTTTGCTGCCATGGTGAAGGATAAGACCGCGGCCCTAGAGCCCGTAGAGAAGGTCACAACGAAGGGCAAGAAAACAGCGAAGGGATCGACGTCACGGTCCACTCATCCGCCTGGATGGATCCAGGGAGATTCAATCCCCTCCACCATGACGGAGGAGGATCTGGTGAATCTCGCCACCGATGGCTTGATTATGGAGGGATCTTGGAGGTTGCCGGAGGGGGAGCATGAGCCTCAGCCGTGGAAGGGTGAGTGCGTTCTCCTCACAACGCATGTCGACCGAGGTTTCTCACTGCCTCCTCATCCATTTTTTCGGGCTTTTTTGAACTTCTTCGGAGCTCAGGTTGGTCACCCGCCAACACTATCGTGTATCTTGTCGCCTTTGTTTCCATGTGCGAAAACTTTCTGCGGTGTCATCCACACTGGGTTTTATTCAAGCACATCTTCACTTGCCGATCACAGTCGGTGAAAAAAGCTCATCCGACTGATGAGAGGACGCATGTTATCCAGATGTGTGGGGGCTTAGGGGTCCAGATGAGAGGTAGGAGCACCTTTCCTCCCATGACCTTTCCGGAATCAGTCAGGGGGTGGCAGTCGACTTGGTTCTACTACAAGGACATCCGAACTCTAGGATAGTCAGGGGGTGGCAATCGACCTCATTTCACTCTAAAGAGACTCCAAAACCCCCTTCATTGATAGTTTCTGCGGAGGAGAAGGTTGAAGTAGCAATTTTAGTTGACGCGGTTGTAGCTTTGGTCCGGGGCGGCGTAACTGGCATGGATCTGCTTGAGGTTTTCCTCAGTCGACGCATTCAGCCTCTGCAAGCCCGTGACCATCCTATATGGATGTATTCGGGCCCAGAAGACACCGCTCGTACTCACCCGTAGGAGGTCGGTGAGGAAACAGTGGCTCAATGGCTTCGGAGCATCATGGGCAACAAGGACAACCCTCGTGGAGCCAAGAGGATCCTGCCATTTGACACTCAGAACTCACAAGGAGAGGCCAGGCGTGTTTGCCAAGTGTTCTGTACTTTGTTCAATATGTAGTAATTCTTGAAATCCGACTGATACTTGCAACTTGTGTCTTGTAGGCTTTCACCAAAATGTACTCAATGCCGAATGGAGTGCAGCACCAAGAAGGAGTAGAGAGTGAAGGTGGTAGCGCTGATTTCGAGTATGCCGATGACAGCGAGGACTCCGACAACAGCGAAGAAGTCGACTCACCGCCCCACTTCAAGCGACGCTCCAAGTAGTCACAAGACCCTATGGGAGGTCATGGAAAGGTAGTTGCGTCGAGTGTGAAGATTCCAAGTCTCACTCGGATGTCGACCCCGGAGCCAATGGAGAAGGCTGCGAAGCAGGCCAAAGTTGCTCCACCCAAGCCTCGGAAGGCCCTGCCTAGGATCAAGGTGATCGTGCATGTTGCCTCGACGTAAGTGTTTCTTTTTCTTGTCCTTCATTACCAGTGTGGATTCCTTCATTTGCTTGACCGAGTGAAATTCTGGGCTTCCAGGGCTGCTACTTCTGCAACTTCTATGGACAATGACGAGGAACGGGCTGATGCGGAGACCGCGGATGCGGCCACCTCTCGAGCAGGTATAATACCACAGCCACACTTACATCCTATTAACAGGTCTTCCTGGTTGACTGGATTCTCCCATGTCGAGTGTTCGCAGTGCCACCAAATGTTATCTAGCTTCTAGATGATGACGACGAGGATGAGCCTCAGAGGAGTGCGGGGAGAAGAAGCAGGGCTTTAAGCAAGAGGGAACATGCAAGTAGAGTGCCTCGTCTGCCATCAGAGCCTATAGTTCAACAGCTTGGTGATCCAATATGGGCTACTGTCTCTTTTGCTGATTCTCTATCGACTGACCGACCCTCAGCATCGACTTTCCAGACCTCTGGTCCAACTGCACCAATTGCACAACCCTAGGCTACAACCCCACCAGCCACGTCATCGGCTCCATTCGTTATGGATCACATCCCAGAGGACCAAGTAGGAGCCACCAAGGAAGCCATGATCCAGCGGGTCTGATAATGGACCGACTAAAGGTGGTGTATGACACCAGCAAGGCCGCCTACGACGCCAGCTCGGCCCTCCAAGCTAATGTCCGAGTAAGTGGGATTGTAAGTTGATTTCTGATTGGATTTTCCAGCTTGATCCTTGCTCTGTTAGGATATGCTACCTGAAAACTGCTACTTTATTATTCATAACATGTCAGTCTGTACCTTGCATCTGTACACCCACTGGGTGCTTTTTGTAGCTGTGTAGCTCTTTCACTCGAATTAGACAGGTCGTGTTGAGTGAGTTCTTGGCCCGGTGGGGGCACGCTAAGTGCACCAACTGGGTGTAGTCCCCGAGACTGCTGTCGACTGTGGGAAGTCAACGTTGGTCTGAGAACAAATGATTTTTCTTTCTTTTTTTACTCCCTCCACTCGGGTTGGGCAGACCATGCCAAGTGGGAAATCGAACCAGTGGGGGCACACTAAGTGCACCCACTGGGTGTAGTCTCCGAGACTTCTATCGAATGTTTGATTCGGCGGCAGTCTTAGAACTATTTTTGCCATAGACATCTGAACTTGCTCTTTTCACTCGAAAGTAACTGGTCTTTGTTTCTGTCGACTAATTTGTCTTTCTGTTGATTGCAGAAATCTTGCGAACTTGGGACCCAATATGTTGCCTTGGAGCAGGAGAAAATCCAACTCAAGCTTGACCTGGATCTTGCCAAGGAAAAACTGAAGAAGGCCCAAGACGAAGTGTCAATCATGGGAGGTAACAACTTGTTGATTGTATGCCATGTTATCTTTCTTTTCTCATCCTTTGAACCGAGTGATTCTGCTCGAACAGATGTGCATAGTGAAAACCGTCAACTCCAAGCTTGTCTGAAGAATGTTATTTCTTTAGACAAAATGAAGCAGGCTTTGGAGGAAAGGGATACTGATCTTGCAGGGGTGCAAAAGATGGCGCATGAGAAGACTGAACTACCTGATAGGAAGCTAGCTTCAGTCAGCAAATAGAAGGAGGAGAATGCTAAACTGAAGGCAACTTTCGACGAGGTGAAGAAAGAAGCTACACAGCTGAAGGAGGAGAAGGTGGACCTGGCTGACAAAGTGGATATTCTCACTCGGAATAGGGACCAACTGGAAGCTTATCTTGGAGGTCTTGCCAAGAAGATGTTCCTCATGCTCGAAGGTATTTCACCTCAATTGTCTGGATCAAAAACTTCTTCATAATGTTGCCGCCAACTCACTATTTCTCTCTCCGTGCAGAGTTCTGTCAGAATTTTGAGGAGGAAACCGGGCGAATCGAGTCAGGACTCGACCCCATCAACTCTCGTGTCAAAGATGAAGCCACCATGAATGTGTTGCGACTGGAATCTCGCCTCACCAGTGTCTTGGGCTATGTCGCTCGACTAAAAGTTTCACTGTCACGGATAAACAAGGAGCTGTGGCCAGAAGATGTGCTTCAAAATGACCTCGAGTCACTGATGACTCGAGTCAATGATATCCCTGACCGAGTGCAATCATGGAAAAGTCTGCCACTCGTTGTGGTGCCGACGTGGCTCTATCTCTCATCCGCGTCCATTGCAAGGATGCCAAGGAAGAGAAGCTGAAAGCTCTTCAGGTGGAAAACACCAAGAAGCTTTAGTTCCAGTCTTTCATGGAGGCCTTCATCGACGCAGCCACTCGCATCGCGGACGGCATTGACTTGGACACTTTCATCGAGCTAGCTAGCCCACCTCCTGCCGAATGAAAAAACCTAATGACTTGAATCCATTTGCCTCGGAATGCCGAGTGATTTTGTAATCGTTAAACTCTTTTGGGCCTGACGCCCGATTACTTTCAACAGCGGTTTCTGAACCTTGCTGGATTTGTTCGAACTTTGATGGCTTTATCTGAATGCAGCTTAGAGCCGCCACGCATCCGGTTAATTTCTGGATTTGTTTGAGGTCTGTTGGGATATCCAACTATGACAGAGCTCGGATCTTGGCCGGATTTGCTTCAATTCCTCTGCCGGATACAATGAAGCCCAGGAGCTTTCCGGCAGGCACGCCGAAAACGCATTTTTCCGGGTTGAGCTTGATGTCATATGTTCAGAGGTTATCGAATGTGATAGTTTCTGGGTTGACCTTGTTCATCGCAAGGAGGAATCTATCCCAATAGTGATGTACTGTTTCCTAGGGCTCTTGCCTGATGTGGGAAAGATCACTTATGTTTGGGTGGGTGGAATTGAATCCGAACCCTTACCCGATCTGGGATCCAGTGGCCGAGGAGTTTCCAATTTTGGAAGTTCCGGTTCCGGGGTGTTACCCGATAATCCTGGCCCGCTGCTTGACTCTAAGTTTAGGGATTCGATGTTGTCCTCCCGCGAACGGGCATCCGGCTCGGAGAGCTCGGGAATCCGGACATAGTTAGTCCTCAAGATACAGGAAAGGTCGCCGCATTGTTCCTCCACCACTGCAATATGATGGTGACCGGTGGAGAGTTAATCTCCCTTAAGCCCAACCCGATAATAGTCCGTAGCGACTCCCAAGGCGGCGATGCGATCCAAGAGCTCGTTTAAGGAAGCGAGCTCCATTGGATCCATTTGTTCGGCGAGTGCCGATTTGACATGGAGGCTGTTTTTGATGACCTGAGAAGTCATCATCGGTGCGGCGGCCGAACAGGCGGTCATGATGAAACCGCCTAGCCAAAGAGTTTGGCCGGCAGCCAAAGCTCCCCCAACAGTAGTACCGTCTTTAAAGACAAGACGAGAAATCCTTCCTTTTGGCGATGGCACAGTCGAATTCTCAATGAAAGCACCAATGTCGGTGTCAAAACCGGCAGATCTCGGGTAGGGGGTCCCGAACTGTGCGTCTAGGCTGATGGTAACAGGAGACAAGGGACACAATGTTTTTACCCAAGTTCGGGCCCTCTCGATGGAGGTAAAACCCTACTCCTGCTTGATTAATATTGATGATATGGGTAGTACAAGAGTAGATCTACCACGAGATCAGAGAGGCTAAACCCTAGAAGCTAGGCTATGGTATGATTGTTGTTATTGTGTCCTATGGACTAAACCCTCCGGTTTATATAGACACCAGAGGGGGCTAGGGTTACCCAAAGTCGGTTACAAGGAAGGAGATCTACATATCCGTATTGCCAAGCTTTCCCTCCACGCCAAGGAGAGTCCCATCCGGACACGGGACGAAGTCTTCAATCTTGTATCTTCATAGTCCAACAGTCCGGCCAAAGGTTATAGTCCGGCTGTCCGGATCCCCCCTAATAAGGGACTCCCTCAGTAAGATTTAGCTCGTCAGATCTTACCTATTAAGTCTTCGGGGGTAGTCGCAGGGGGACTTCATCTGGCCAGAGCCTGCACCATGTCGGCAGCGGCGACAGAGGCGAGGTGTTCCTCCGGGTCAACACACACAGCGGCCACCGTGCCATGGACCACCATCAGCTCTTGGCGGTGGAGATTTGGAGGCATGAGGATGTTTGACAGGCGCCATTTAAGCAATCAGGTCGGGGCCGTGATAGAGATCGGTGGGTTACCTGACTGGATCCGAGTAGAACATAGATGTGGTTGAAGTTGTGGTTGCAGCGGCGGCGGTTTGAGATGCTGGTAGGGGGAGGCGTGAGGGGGGGTACTAAGGGTGGGGATGTGGTTGGAGGAATAAATTCTGAAATCTCGCGCCTAATGAAAATTTCGCTGCAAAACTTGAAACTTGGGCGGGGGAAACACACAACATAGACGAAGCGCGTAAAATACTCGTGTGCGAGAAAAACGAAAGTTGGCAGATCCCATCTCCAAAAAATGTACACGTGTACTTGATTTTTTCGTTCATTTATACGTCTGGTTTATTAGGGAACATCGCACAGGTAATTGACTTATGGGTCATCAACGCAAAAAAACAAAGACATGTACGACATAGAAACCGTGCGTTTTGTGATCTTCTAATGAGTAACGCAAAAAAATGCACACGGGCACACATGCTAATCAACAATCAAAGCCCTCAAAGGATTCTCTTACCGACATTGTACGTTAATACTACAAACTTAAAGTACTACTAGTAATTTGCTCTAATACTACAAACTTAAACTACTTCTCACATGCTGCCATCGGGGCATGCTGGCCAGACACCGGCGTTCTCCTTCCCGGCCTTGTAGGCGGCAGCCCACCATGCTTCGATCTCCACCAAGCTCTCCTCACCACAGCGTGCGACCTCTTTTTTCTTGCAGCGGCAGGACTCTCTTTTCTTGACTACTTTCTGCCTTTTCCGCTCCTTCTGTGCGGCTTAGGCTGCCTCTAGATCCACCACTCATTCGGCATGGCAGCCTCAAAGTCTGCCCATGCAACTGTCTGGCCGCCGACGGCGATGAACTCGGCGTGGCGAGATTCCATCGCTTCCTTACCATGTGTGCGGTCGTTGGCGACGAGGAACCCGGCGTGGCGGGATGCCATCGCTTCCTTACCAGTTACTGTGCGCCGCGGTGCCATGGACGACGCCTGGAGAGAGCTCTGGGACGGAGGGGCCGGGCCGCCGTACAGTGCGGTGGTATTCAGGAGCTCAACCACCGACAATAGAAATTCAGGAGCACACGGTTCATCTCCATCGCTTTCGGAAATAGTGTGTGCTAAGCCTATTGTGTGTTGCGTTATGATTGGCCGGAACCCCAGCCATGCGGATCGCACATGCGCACCATAGGATGCGCCGCAATCGAACGGCAATCCACGTCCCTCACCTAACACCCGTGCACCTGTAACTGGATTGGATTTATATATGCTAAATGCCTAGAAAATGCACATAATCCCCTAAATATGGTAAATGAGCCCGAAAAAATACCAAATTTGAACACGGTGATTTGCAGGGTGTATGTTCGTCGTAGAAAAAAACTTTAGGGCAAAGAACGAAGAAAATTTGGATTCCCCTTCAATCTTGGTGATTTCCCTCTCGAAAGTGTGGAACTTCTTTGGTGATGGTTCGATTTATGAAGGACGTGCATGACGATATAAGCCAAACCTTCTCTTATTTTTACCAGTGCATCGTGAGGTCATACCATGGCACACCATGCCAGGCGTAATGTTTTCAAGCATTTATTTCATTTTTTTCTATAGTTGAAAACCCAATAAACAAACGTTTGTGGTTGACTATTGCCACACATTTCATTGAAATATATGTTGCTTCGTACTTAAAGGCATGAGAATTTACTAAATGGCACGAGCATGGTTTTCCAGGTCGTTCTTGTGCACCCTTTCATGCACTGATTGTTTGAACTTGAATTATGTGCATTAATGCCTAGGAAATGCACATAATCCCCTAAATATGGCAAACGAACCCGGAAAAGTGCCAAATTTGAACACGGTGATTCGAAGGTTGTATGTTCATAGAAGAAAAAAAACTCGTGGACAAAGGACAAAGGAAATTTGGACCCCCCCCCTTCAATCTTGGTGATTTCCCCCTTGAAACCATGAAACTTCCTCGGCGATGGTTTAATTTATGAAAGGCGTGCATCACAACATAAGGAAAACATTCTCCAATTTTTACTAGGGCATGGTGAGGCCATACCATGGCACCATGCCAGGCGTCATGTTTTCCAACCATGTGTTTCATTTTTTGTATAGTTGTTAACCCAGTAAACGACGCGTTTATGGTTCACTATTGCCACACAATTCCTTGAAATATCTTCCCGTTCATTGTAAAAGTCATGAGAATGTACTAAATAACACGAGCAAGGTTTTCCAGACCGTTCTTGTGCACCTTTTCATGCACCGATTGTTGGAATTTGAATTATGTCCATTAATGCCTAGAAAATGCACATAATCCCCTAAATATGGTAAATGAGCCCGGAAAAATGTCAAATTTGAACACGTTGCATTTGAGGCAGTATGTTGATCATTGGAAAAAAACTGAATGACAAACTAGGATGGAAATTCGGATTCCCCTTCAATCTTTGGGATTTCCCTCTCGAAAGCATGGAACTTCCTCCATGATGGTTCGATTTATGAAGGGCGTGCATGACGACATAAGCCAAACCTTCTCAAATTTTTACCAGGGCATGGTGAGGTCATGCCATGCCACCATGCCAGGAATCATGTTTTTTAAGCATTTATTTCATTTTTATATAGTTGAAAACCCAACAAACAAACATTTGTGGTTGACTATTGCCACACATTTCATCGAAATATCTATCCATTCCTTGTAAAAGGCATGAGAATTTACTAAATGACATGAGCATGGTTTTCCAGGCCATTCTTATGGACCCTTTCATGCACTGATTTTTTGAACTTGAATTATGTCCATTAATGCCTAGAAAATGCATATAATCCCCTAAATATGGCAAATGAACCCGAAGAAGTGCCAAATTTGAACATGGTGATTTGCAGGTTGTATGTTCATCATAGAAAGAACTCGGGGAGAAAGGACAAAGGAAATTTGGATACCCCTTCAATCTTGGTGATTTCCCCCTCAAAACCATGAAACTTCCTCGGTGATGGTTTATTTTATGAAAGGTGTGGATGACGACGTTTTTACCAGGGCACGGTGAGGTCATACCATGGCACGACATCAGGCGTCATGTTTTCCAAGCATGTATTTCATTTTTGTATAGTTGTTAACCCAGTAAACGATGCGTTTATGGTTGACTATTGCCACACATTTACTTGAAATATCTGCCCATTCCTTGTAAAAGGCATGAGAATGTACTAAATAGCACGAGCATAGTTTTCCAGACCATTCTTGTGCACCTTTTCATGCATCAATTGTTTGAATTTAATTATGTGCATAATTAATGCCTAGAAAATGCACATAATCCCCTAAATATGGTAAATGAGTTCAAAAAATGTCAAATTTGAACATGTTGCATTTGAGGCGGTATGTGGAACGTTGGAAAAAAATGAATGACAAACTAGGACGGAAATTTGGATTCCCCTTCAATCTTGGTGATTTCCCTCTCGAAAGCATTGAACTTCCTCGGTGATGGCTCGATTTATGAAGGGCGTGCATGACGACATAAATCAAATCTTCTCAGCTTTTAACCTGGGCACGGTGAGGCCATACCATGGCACCATGTCAGGCGTCTTGTTTTTCAAGCACATATTTCATTGTTCTATAGTTGATAACCCAGTAAATGACGCGTTTTTGGTTGACTATTGCCACGCATTCCATTGAAATCTCCACCCATTCCTTGTAAAAGGCGTGAGAAATTACTAAATACCATGAGTATGGTTTTTCCAGACCGTTCTTGTGCACCCTTTCACCCACCGATTGTTTGAATTTGAATTATGTGCATTAATGCCCACAAAATGAACTTAATCCCCTAAATATTGTAAATGAACCCGAAAAACTGTCAAATTTGAACACGGTGATTAGGAGGGTTTATGTTCACCATAGAAAAAAACTCATGGATGAAGGACAAAGGAAATTCTGATACCTATTCAATATCAGTGATTTACTATCGCACACGATTCATCTCCGTCGCCTGTGCGAACCGTGTCTCTTCACTCACATATGTAGAAGGAAAAAAAGAAAACCCTCGCCCACTTCATCCCTAATACGTCCATTTGCATCATACTTTTATATCGATATTTATTGCATTATGGGCTGTTATTACACATTTTGTCACAATACTTATGCCTATTCTCTCTTATTTTACAAGGTTTACATAAAGAGGGAGAATGCCGGCAGCTAGGATTCTAGGCTGGAAAAGGAGAAAATATTAGAGACCTATTCTGCATAGCTCCAAAAGTCCTGAAACTTCACGGAATTCATTTTCAAAATATATAAAAAATACTAAGCGCAAGAAGTTCCGGAGGGGGGCCACACCCTAGCCACGAGGGTGGGGGCGCGCCCTACCCCCCTCGGTGCGCCCCCTGCCTCGTGGGCCCCCTGGTGGCCCTCCGATGCCCATCTTCTGCCATATGGAGTCTTTCGTTGAGGAAAAAATCATAAGCAAGCTTTCGGGACGAGACTCCGCCGCCACAAGGCGGAACCTAGGCGGAACCAATCTAGGGCTCTGGCGGAGCTGTTCTACCGGGGAAAATTCCCTCCGGGAGGGGGAAATCATCGCCATCGTCATCACCCACGATCCTCTCATCGGGAGAGGGTCAATCTCCATCAACATCTTCACCATCACCATCTCCTCTCAAGCCCTAGTTCATCTCTTGTATCCAATTCTTGTCTCTAAGTTTGGGATTGGTACCTTTGGGTTGCTAGTAGTGTTGATTACTCCTTGTAGTTGATACTAGTTGGTTTATTTGGTGGAAGATCATATGTTCAGATCCTATATGCATATTAATACCCCTCTGATTATGAACATGAATATGCTTTGTGAGTAGTTACGTTTGTTCCTGAGGACGTGGGAGAAGTCTTGCTATTAGTAGTCAGGTGAATTTGGTATTCGTTCGATATTTTGATGAGATGTATGTTGTCTCTCCTCTAGTGGTGTTATGTGAACGTCGACTACATGACACTTCACCATTATTTGGGCCTAGAGGAAGGCATTGGGAAGTAATAAGTAGATGATGGGTTGCTAGAGTGATAGAAGCTTAAACCCTAGTTTATGCGTTGCTTCGTAAGGGGCTGATTTGGATCCATATGTTTCATGCTATGGTTAGGTTTACCTTAATACTTTGGTTCTAGTTGCGGATGCTTGAAATAGAGGTTAATCATAAGTGGGATGCTTGTCCAAGTAAGGATAGCACCCAAGCACCGGTCCACCCACACATCAGATTATCAAAGTATCGAACGCGAATCATATGATCATGATGAAACCTAGCTTGACGATAATTCCCATGTGTCCTCGGGAGCGCTTTTCTCTATATAAGAATTTGTCCAGGCTTGTCCTTTGCTACAAAAAGGATTGGGCCACCTTGCTGCACTTTATTTACTTTTGTTACTTGTTGCTCGTTACAAATTATCTTATCACAAAACTATCTATTACCTATAATTTCAGTGCTTGCAGAGAATACCTTGCTGAAAACCACTTATCATTTCCTTCTGCTCCTTGTTGGGTTCGACACTCTTACTTATCGTAAGGACTATGATAGATCCCCTATACTTGTGGGTCATCAAGACTCTTTTCTGGCGTCGTTGCCGGGGAGTGAAGCGCCTTTGGTAGGTGGAATTTGGTAAGGAAAAATTTATATAGTGTGCTGAAAGTTACTGTCACTTGTTACTATGGAAAGTAATTCTCTGAGGGGCTTGTTCGGGGTATCTTCACCCCGACCAGTAGAGCAAAGAGTTTCTCCCCAGCCTACTGAACCTATTGAACCTACTGGAAATGAAAATGTCTGGTTTGAAATTCCTTCGGATATGATAGAAAAACTGCTAGCTAATCCTTTTGCAGGAGATGGAACATTACATCCTGATGAGCACCTAATATATGTGGATGAAGTTTGTGGATTATTTAAGCTTGCAGGTATGCCCGATGTTTTTATCAAGACGAAGGTCTTCCCTTTATCTTTGGAGGGAGATGCATTGACATGGTATAGGCTATGTGATGATATGGGATCATGGAACTACAAACGATTGAAATTGGAATTTCATCAGAAGTTTTATCCTATGCATCTTTTTCATCGTGATCGTAATTATATATATAATTTTTGGCCTTGTGAAGGAGAAAGCATTGCTCAAGGTTGGGGGAGGCTTAAGTCAATGTTATATTCATGCCCAAATCATGAGCTCTCAAGAGAAATGATTATTCAAAAAAATTTATGCTCGGCTTTCTGATAACAACCGCACCATGCTCGATACTTCCTGTGTTGGCTCTTTTATGATGAAGACTATTGAATTCAAATGGGATTTATTGGAAAGAATTAAACGCAACTCTGAAGATTGGGATCTCGAGGAAGGTAAGGAGTCAGGTATGACACCTAATTTTGATTGTGTTAAATCTTTTATGGATACTGATGTTTTCCATAAATTCAGCACTAAATATGGACTTGACTCTGAAATAGTAGCTTCTTTCTGTGAATCTTTTGCTACTCATATTGATCTCCCTAAATAGAAGTGGTTTAAATATCATCCTCCCATAGAAGTAAAAGTAGTTGCACCTATTAAAGTTGAAGAAAAGACTATCACTTATAATGATCCTGTTGTTCCTACTACTTATGTTGAGAAACCACCTTTTCATGTTAGGATAAAAGATCATGCTAAAGCTTCAACTATGGTTCGTAAAAGCAACATTAGAACCTATACATCTCCTGAGCAAGTTAAAGTTGAACCTAATATTGCTATTGTTAAGGATCTCTTGGCTGATAATATTGATGGGCATGTTATTTATTTCTTTGATGAAACTACTAGAATTGCTAAACCTTGTGCTAAAGATAAACATAGACATGTGGTAGGCATGCCTATTATTTTTGTTAAAATAGGAGATCATTGTTATCATGGCTTGTGTGATATGGGTGCTAGTGCTAGTGCAATACCTATCGAATTGTACAACGAGATTATGCATGATATTGCACCTGCCGAGTTAGAAGATATTGATGTCACAATTAAACTTACCAATAGAGATACTATTTCACCAATTGGGATTGTTAGAGATGTTGAAGTCTTGTGTGGCAAAACTAAATATCCTGCTGACTTTCTTGTTCCTGGTTCCCCACAATATAGCTTTTGCCCCATTATATTTGGTAGACCCTTCTTAAACACTGTTAATGCTAGGATAGACTGCAAAAAGGATGTTATTACTATTGGTTTAGGTGATATGTGTCATGAGTTTAACTTCGACAACACCGTGAAGAAGAATTGCCTGGTAAATATGAAATTATTGGTCTTGCTTCTATTGCTGTACCTACTAGTGATCCTTTAGAGCAATATTTGCTAGACCATGAAAATGATATGTATATGAATGAAAGAAGGGAAATAGATGGTTTATTTAATGCACCTGCTACCTTTCAAAGATGCATGATGGCTATATTTTCTGATTTTTGTGAAAAGATATGTGAGGTATTCATGGATGATTTCTCCATTTATGGATCCTCTTTTGATGATTGCTTAAGCTACCTTGATCGAGTTTTGCAGAGATGTGAAGAAACTAACCTTGTCTTTTATTGAGAGAAATGCCACTTTATGGTTAATGAAGGCATTGTCTTGGGGCACAAAATTTCTGAAAGGGGCATTGAAGTTGATAAAGCTAAAGTTGATGCTATTGAAATGATGCCGTGTCCCAAGGACATCAAAGGTATAAGAAGTTTCCTTGGTCATGCCGGTTTTTATAGGAGGTTCATTAAGGACTTCTCAAAAATTTCGCGGGCTCTGACTAATTTATTACAAAAAGATATACCATTCGTCTTTGATGATGATTGTGTAGAAGCCTTTGAAATACTTGAGAAAGCATTAATCTCTGCACCTATTGTTCAGCCACCTGATTGGAGTTTACCTTTTGAACTTATGTGTGATGCTAGTGATTATGCTGTAGGTGCTGTTCTAGGGAAAAGAGTTGATAAGAAATTAAATGTTATTCAATATGCTAGTAAAACTCTAGACAATGCTCAGAGAAATTATGCCACTACTGAAAAAGAATTTTTAGCAGTTGTATTTGCTTGTGATAAGTTCAGACCTTATATTGTTGACTCTAAAGTAACTATTCACACGGATCATGCTGCTATTGAATATCTTATGGAAAAGAAAGATGCTAAACCTAGACTTATTAGATGGGTTCTCTTGCTACAAGAATTTGATTTGTATATTATTGATAGAAAGGGAGCTGAGAACCCTGTTGCAGACAACTTGTCTAGGTTAGAAAATGTTCTTGATGACCCACTACCTATTGATGATAGCTTTCCTGATGAACAATTAAATGTCATAAATGCTTCTCACACTGCTCCATGGTATGCTGATTATGCTAATTACATTGTTGCTAAGTTTATACCACCTAGTTTCACATACCATTAAAAGAAAAAGTTCTTCTATGATTTGAGACATTACTTTTGGGATGACCCACATCTTTATAAAGAAGGAGTAGATGGTGTAATTAGACGTTGTGTACCTGAGCATGAACAGGAACAGATCCTACGCAAGTGTCACTTCGAAGATTATGGAGGACACCACGCTGGAGATAGAACTGCACATAAGGTATTGCAATCTGGTTTTTATTGGCCTATTCTCTTCAAGGATGCCCGTAAGTTTGTCTTATCTTGTGATGAATGTCAAAGAATTGGTAATATTAGTAGACGTCAAGAAATGCATATGAATTATTCACTTGTTATTGAACCATTTGATGTTTGGGGCTTTGATTATATGGGGTCGTTTCCTTCCTCTAATGGATATACACATATTTTAGTTGCTGTTTATTACATTACTAAGTGGGTAGCAGCTATTCCAACTAGTAGTGCTGATCATAACACCTCTATTAAGATGCTTAAAGAAGTTATTTTTTCCGAGGTTTGGAGTCCCTAGATATTTAAGGACTGATGGTGCTTCACATTTTATTCATGGTGCTTTCCGTAAAATGCTTGCTAAGTATGATGTTAATCATAGAATTGCATCTCCTTATCATCCACAGTCTAGTGGTCAAGTAGAATTGAGTAATAGAGAAATCAAATTAAGAATTAGTAATATTAGTAGACGTCAAGAAATGCATATGAATTATTCACTTGTTATTGAACCATTTGATGTTTGGGGCTTTGATTATATGGGGCCGTTTCCTTCCTCTAATGGATATACACATATTTTAGTTGCTGTTGATTACGTTACTAAGTGGGTAGCAGCTATTCCAACTAGTAGTGCTGATCATAACACCTCTATTAAGATGCTTAAAGAAGTTATTTTTTCCGAGGTTTGGAGTCCCTAGATATTTAAGGACTGATGGTGGTTCACATTTTATTCATGGTGCTTTCCGTAAAATGCTTGCTAAGTATGATGTTAATCATAGAATTGCATCTCCTTATCATCCACAGTCTAGTGGTCAAGTAGAATTGAGTAATAGAGAACTCAAATTAATTTTGCAAAACATTGTTAATAGATCTAGAAAGAATTGGTCCAAGAAACTTGATGATGATGCATTATGGTCCTATAGAACTGTAACGCCCCGGACACACCCACCGGTGGTCGTTACTCCTGGCGGGATCTAGACTGGCCCCACAGATCAATACTAGTCTTCTCTGTGCACTTTGTCCTCACTCGTGCGCACCCGGGAGCAACTTCCCGGCCGGTCACCCATCCTGAAACTACTCCAAGATGAACATGCTTAACTTGGGAGTTCTGTCTGGATGGGCTCCTGAAAAAGAAGGAATTCCTTATTTATATGAGTAGTCTATCATCCCTAATAAGCCAGGCTATCACATACACCCCCACTCAAAGGAACCAACGTGCTCGTCGGGCCACAGGAACGTTCCCTCTTGGCACATATGTTTGTGCATCCAGTCCGATACATGTGCCATGTCGTGTGCCACGACGGGTCACAAATGTCATGAACAACATGACCGCGCACCTATCTGCAAACATCCGTGTAACCGCGAGGGTCGGCTCTGATACCAACTTGTAACGCCCCGGACACACCCGCCGGTGGTCGTTACTCCTGGCGAGATCTAGACTGGCCCCACAGATCAATACTAGTATTTTCTGTGCACTTTGTCCTCACTCGTGCGCACCCGGGAGCAACTTCCCGGTCGGTCACCCATCCTGAAACTACTCCAAGCTGAGCATGCTTAACTTGGGAGTTCTGTCCGGATGAGCTCCTGGAAAAGAAGGAATTCCTTATTGATATGAGTAGTCTATCATCCCTAATAAGCCAGGCTATCACAAGAACTGCATATAAAAATCCTATGGGTATGTCTCCGTATAAATTGGTTTATGGAAAATCATGTCACTTACCTCTCAAACTAGAACATAAGGCTTATTGGGCTATTAAAGAGCTCAATTATGATTTCAAACTTGACGGTGAGAAAAGGTTATTTGACATTAGCTCACTCGATGAATGGAGAACCCAAGCCTATGAAAATGCCAAATTGTTTAAAGAAAAGGTTAAAAGATGGCATGACAAAAGGATACAAAAGCGTGAGTTTAATGTATGTGATTATGTATTGCTATACAACTCTCGTTTAAGATTTTTTGCAGGAAAGCTTCTCTCGAAATGGGAAGGTCCTTACGTTATCGGGGAGGTCTATCGTTCCGGTGCCATAAAAATCAACAACTTCAAAGGCACAAATACGAAGGTGGTGAACGGTCAAAGAATCAAACATTATATCTCAGGTAATCCTATAAATGTTGAAACCAATGTTATTAAAACCATAACCCTGGAGGAATACATAAGGGACACTTTCCGGAACGTTTCAGACTCCGAAAAGGAATAGGTATGTGGTACGGTAAGTAAACCGACTCCAAAATAGTTCTAGTGGCAATTTTTCTCCGTTTTGGAATATTTAGAAAAAATAGAAAAATAAGAAGCAGTCCGGGAAGGACACGAGGGCTCCGCGAGGGTGGAGGCCGCGCCCTACCCTCCTGGGCGCACCCCCTGCCTTGTGGGCACCTCGTGCGCTCTCCGGACTCCGTTTTCTTGCACTTTACGTATTTTGGTCGGTAAAAATTCATTATATATCCTCCCGGAGGTTTTGACCACCATATCACGCAATGATCTCCTGTCTTTGTTTCAAGCTGTCCTGCTGCAGATTAGAGCAACATGTCGTCCCAGGATTCGGAAGGAGAAAGCTATGTGGTTGATTACCTTACAGATCCTAAGGTCTATGGGGATGTGGAGCATTGTGGTTGGACTACGGAAGAAGAAGAAGAGGACTATGAACCCAAGGGAAGGGAGGAGACGAGCTCAGAAGAAGATGAAGTCCCATTACCTCAACATGGGGACATGCATGTGGAGTTCAAAAAGTCAAGCCTCCCGGATAGAGTAAAGAAACCTAAGATCGAGTTTATCCCTTTTCGCCTCTTGCAAGAACACAAGCAGGAACTATGCAAAAAGATACTGAGCCTGGAGCAGGAGATGGATGACCTAAGGGACCAAAATTCTATCCTCAAGCGCAAATTAAGGAAGAAGCCTACGCCATTAACAAAACCATCACCTTCTTCACCAACAAAGAAGAACTGAACATCGGGTATCGGCACCCCCCTTGGAAACTGCCAAGCTTGGGGGAGTGCCCTGGTATCGTATCACCATCACTTCTATCTTTACCATTTTTCTTAGTTCGATCCTTTTGGTAATATCTTGATCTAGTAGCATAAAGTTTTAGTATGATCTAGTTGTGAGTTTTGCTTTATGATCCTTCTATGTAATCGAGTCCTTGAGCTATATATAATAAAGATTAGTTTTGAGTCAAGGGCTTGATTATTTTGCCATAATCTTGAGTGAATAAAAGAAAAGAGAAAGAAATAAAAAGAAACAAAGAGATCATATGGATCTTATGGAGAGTAATAAGCTGACATAGAAAGAGTATGATGAATAAAAGTTGTTGAGAGTTGACAAACATAGTTTTGGTCATTGTTGCAATTAATAGGAAGTAGTAAAGAAAGAGAGGTCTTACATATAAATACACTATCTTGGACATCTTTTATGATTGTGAGCACTCAGTAAAATATGACATGCTAAAGAGTTGACGTTGGACAAGGAAGACAACGTAATGGGTTGTGTTTTGTTACATCTGAGATAAATTATATTGTCATGGATTATCCAACATGATTGAGCTTGCCTTTCCTCCTCATGCTAGCCAAATTCTTTGCACCAAGTAGAGATACTACTTGTAGTTCCAAACACCCTTAAACCAGTTTTGCCATGAGAGTCCACCGTACCTACCTATGGATTGAGTAAGATCCCTCAAGTAAGTTGTCATCGGTGCAAGCAATAAAAGTTGCCCTCTAAATATGTATGACTTATTAGTGTGGGAGAAAATAAGCTTTATACGATCGTGTGGCATGGAAGAAATAAAAGCGACGGACTGCATAATAAAGGTCCATATCCCATGTGGCAATATAAAGTGACATTCTTTCACATTAAGATTTTGTGCATTCAACCATAAAAGCGCATGACAACCTCTGCTTCCCTCTGTGAAGGGCCTATCTTTTACTTTTATCTCCTACCTTGCATAAGAGTCATGGTGATCTTCACCCTTCCTGTTACATTTTATCTTTTGGCAAGCACAACATGTTGGGGAGATCCTGGTATATATGGCTAATTGGATGTGAGTTTTCATGAACTATTATTGTTGACATTACCCTTGAGGTAAAACATTGGGAGGCAAAACTATAAGCCCCTATCTTTCTCTGTGTCCGATTAAAATTCCATACCCATAAGTATTGCGTGAGTGTTAGCAATTGTGAAAGACTATATGATAGTTGAGTATGTGGACTTGCTGAAAAGCTCTTATATTGACTCTTTCCTATGTTATGATAAATTGCAATTACTCGAATGACTGAGATTATAGTTTGTTAGTTTTCAATGAAGTTTATGATTCATACTTGAAATTGTGATTGAATTGTTACTCTAGCATAAGAGATCATGTGACAAGAATTATATAAGTTGATGTTCTAAGAATGATCATGATGCCCTCATGTCCGTATTTTATTTTTATCGACACCTCTATCTCTAAACAAGTGGAAATATTTTTCGATTTCGGCTTTCGCTTGAGGACAAGCGAGGTCTAAGCTTGGGGGAGTTGATACGTCCATTTTGCATCATACTTTTATATCAATATTTATTGCATTATGGGCTGTTATTACACATTATGTCACAATACTTATGCCTATTCTCTCTTATTTTACAAGGTTTACATAAAGAGGGAGAATGCCGGCAGCTGGGATTCTGGGCTGGAAAAGGAGCAAATATTAGAGACCTATTCTGCACAGCTCCAAAAGTCCTGAAACTTCACGGAAGTCATTTTCAGAATATATAAAAAATACTGAGCGCAAGAAGTTCCAGAGGGGGCCACACCATGGCCACGAGGGTGGGGGGCGCGCCCTACCCCCTGGTCGCGCCCCTGCCTCGTGGGCCCCCTGGTGGCCCTCCGATGCCCATCTTCTGCTATATGGAGTCTTTCGTTGAGGAAAAAAATCATAAGCAATCTTTCGGGATGAGAATCCGCCGCCACGAGGCGGAACCTTGGCGGAACCAATCTAGGGCTCTGGCGGAGCTGTTCTGCCTGGGAAACTTCCCTCCGGTAGGGGGAAATCATCGTCATCGTCATCACGAACGATCCTCTCATCGGGAGGGGGTCAATCTCCATCAACATCTTCACCAGCACCATCTCCTCTCAAACCCTAGTTCATCTCTTGTATCCAAATCTTGTCTCCAAGTCTGGGATTGGTACATATGGGTTGCTAGTAGTATTGATTACTCCTTGTAGTTGATGCTAGTTGGTTTATTTGGTGGAAGATGATATGTTCAGATCCTATATGCATATTAATACCCCTCTGATTATGAACATGAATATGCTTTGTGAGTAGTTACGTTTGTTCCTGAGGACATGGGAGAAGTCTTGCTATTAGTAGTCATGTGAATTTGGTATTCGTTCGATATTTGGATGAGATGTATGTTGTCTCTCCTCTAGTGGTGTTATGTGAACATCGACTACATGACACTTCACCATTATTTGGGCCTAGAGGAAGGCATTGGGAAGTAAAAAGTAGATGACGGGTTGCTAGAGTGACAGAAGCTTAAACCCTAGTTTATGCGTTGCTTCGTAAGGGGCTGATTCGGATCCATATGTTTCATGCTATGGTTAGGTTTACCTCAATACTTTTTTTGTAGTTGCGGATACTTGCAATAGAGGTTAATCATAAGTGGGATGCTTTTCCAAGTAAGGACAGCACCCAAGCACCGGTCCACCCACATATCAGATTATCAAAGTACCGAACGCGAATCATATGATCGTGATGAAACCTAGCTTGATGATAATTCTCATGTGTCCTCGGGAGCGCTTTTCTCTATATAAGAATTTGTCCAGCCTTATCCTTTGCTACAAAAAGGATTGGGCCACCTTGCTGCACTTTATTTACTTTTGTTACTTGTTGCTCATTACAAATTATCTTATCACAAAACTATCTATTACCTATAATTTAAGTGCTTGCAGAGAATACCTTGCTGAAAACCGCTTATCATTTCCTTTTGCTCCTCGTTGGGTTCGACAATCTTACTTATCGAAAGGACTACGATAGATCCCCTATACTTGTGGGTCATCAATCCCCACTCACTCGCCGCGGATTCCTATGCAACTCTGGACCCTAAGCTCGACGGCTGTTGGCGGCGGGAATAGGTCACGCTCCAAACGACACCGGATTTCGCCCCTATCGCATTCTGCCGCCTATCTGCAGTGACATTCTAGACTCTGGTCGACTGGGGTTTTCTGCGGGATTGGGCCGGGGATTTTTCTCATGGAGAAGGTAATCAACTTAATTAGCGAAATATTCACTCATCTCTTATCGCAATCAGTCTGTCGCTGTTCATCAACCGGCGGAAATCACTGTGGAATCATTTTTGTTCTAGCTGATTCGTGGGCGTTCATTCATGTGTCCAAAGTGCGAGCACAAATCGGGCAACTGTGGTCGTGGCCAGTCGGAAACGAAGTTCTATCTTACCATTCCAGATGACTTCAGGGAGCGCTCGGTATGTTCAATCTCAACCTACCACGGTCGGCATGGCCCAAATTTGTGAACATACACCGTTTGTTGCGACATTATCTATATATTTGCATCAAATCTTAGTTACATTATCTATTTTTAAATCTATATTTTTGTACTTTGCTTTCATCTATATATATTGATCTGTTCTGTAAGTTACTCATATTTGCATCTTGCTCTGTTATTTCAATATATCTAATTTACGATCTTAATTTTCATTTCAAGCAGTACATCCCTTGTTTTGCAAGAACAGGAATAGAATGAAATCTTGGGCTTTACTTTGCTGATGACTCCCAGGATGTCATATTGACAATGCAACATGGATTTACAATGACAGTTAGCGTAAAACTTGATAAAAATGGTCACTCCTATTTTAATGCGGACCTTTGGAGAAAAATGTCTAAGTGTTATGAACTGAAAGCTGGCAATAAAATTCTAGTGTGTGCACCACAACCTGGTCTAATTAACATGGATGTTTACTTCCCCAACGTCATTAGCTGATCAAAGTCTAATCAAGGTTAGTGTCCTTTCAACTTTCTCCATGCTATCATATTACTGTTTAAGCAACCAATTGATCACTATTTAAGCAACCAATTGTGATATCATATTCTGACTCCGTTCCTAGGCAGTAACAAAAACTATTTACCAATTTATCCGCACTATATATTCTTCTACCATGTTATGAATAAATAATACCTTTCCACCTTTTAAGCAGGATATGTTGGATGCATAGTGAACGATTTGTATGTTACTAAGCATACCAAATTTCACTGGAAGGACTTGAAGCATGTCATAAACTTTGTTGATAATTTGACAGAGATAGCACAACGTATGAACGCTGGATTCTGGATGGGATTAATTAGACCTATGGTGCACACACTGAACAAGACCAATTGTGTGCACAAAACGCTGGTAAAAAGTCTTATTTTAATGTTGATGCTCATAAACTATATATATCTTCAACGATATGTTACAATTGTTTTGTATTCTACATGTCAACAGAAATTGCCCCCTATAGCAGTTCCTGGATCGATTTCCATGCGTGGTCGAATTACACTTGTGCCTGCTGATAACACCAAAGTGATTGCAAGGTACTGCATTTCCCGCAAAAATGGAACCATTCAAATTAACAAGTTCACGCTTCTCGTGGCAATTCATCCGTATTAGAAAATTGGAGAAACTGTTCTACTCATGCTCTACCAAGGCACAGGAGGGCTCTTCCTTTTCATTGACGACATGCCGAGTCGCCGTGATCAAACTGCTTCCAGTGGATAGTTGTGGTTGTTGGCCCTCATCCTCTTAAAATGTGCTAGCTGTTACTATATATGTTAAGTATGTAGATATGGACCATATGGTTGTTGGCCCTTAGCCTCTTAAAATGTGATAGTTATTACTATGTTAAGTATGTAGATATGGACCATATGGTTGTCAAAACTATGTTATGAAGATCCGCCTTTTGTCGAATAGTGTAACCACTATATATATGTTACTCAAATGTTGTTACCCAAGTTCATAAATTTTCATGGAAAGTATTAGTATCGTCCACAGTTCATTGAGTTTAAGCGTGTGCCCGATGTCCAGAATGCATTTGCATATTAACTGTCCATATTGCAAATTCACATACATGTAAACATAAGGAAACATATGTGTAACATACTAATCATCGCACACGAGTACTCGTAGATGCATTGTGTGCGATACTCCTAGCCACCGCAAGCAACTAGTTTGCATTTTTCAAAGTTTTTTGTACACACAGAATCGCACACTAAGTAACTGTATTGACCATCTGTGTTGTAATTTCTCATCGCAAACAGTTCATCCGAGTTGGTTGTTTGCCATGTATCACACACATCTTGTTTACATGACTCGTTTGTGTTCTTTTCGCTCGTCGCAAAGAGCTCATCCATGTGAACGGTATGCCGCATATCACACACATCTTGCTAAGTTGAACCGTTTCTGTTGTGTTCCCTAATTGAAAACAGTTCGTCCGAGTTAATCGTATGTCGTATACCGCACACACATTGATATGCCTACCTATTTCTGTTGTTCTACCTCATCGCAAACAGTTTGAATGGATTAACCATGTGTCCTGCATCACACACACATTGTTATGGCTGCCCGTTTCTGTTGTTCTGCCTCATCGCAGACAGCTTGAATGGATTAACCGTGTGCTCTGCATCGCACATGCAACTAAAATATGAACCGTGTTTGATGGCTCCGCCATCGCAAATGTTTTGCACCTTTTTGACGATTTTTTACACCACCATTTGCGATTATTGCATCGCACACAGTTTCGGCAAAGGGTCTCTGATCGTAGTGTCGCGTTAGCAGTATCTTGCAGTAGTGCTTCTTCTGGAGAGATACATCGCTGGGCCACACTAGTGACACTTCCTCTGAAAAGTTGTTCGCTTATTACCGTGAAGGCTTTGGATCTGCGGACGATCTGACGGGCCTCATCCTCATCCTCTGGGAGCACCTACCTGAGAAGATATGCAATATATGGCACTGTCCAGTCGGGGATGACTACCAAAATATCCATTATTAGGTTGACCACTCTGGCACTTCGACTTCAGTCAGATTGGTAGCACTTACTGGTTGCGGGGGTACTTCCGTAAAGGGATCTTCTTGCACTGACGGGGCATGGAGATGCTCCAAGAACACATTACTAGGAATAGGCTTCCGAGTGGAACCTATCTTCGCCAGATCATCAGCTGGTTGATTCTTGAGTCGGGGAATGTGGTGGAGCTCCAATCCTTCAAACTTTTTTCTAACTTTCTTACTGCATTGCACTATCCAGTCATGGCAGGACTCCTGACATCCCACTCCTTCATCACTTGATTGACCACCAAATCTGAGTCGCTGTAAACCATCAGGCGATGGACGCCGAGTGAGATGGCCATACGCAACCCATAAAGAAGTGCTTCATATTCAGCTTCAATGTTGGAGGAATCAAAGTGAATCTGGAGAACATAACTGAGTTTGTCGCCTCTTGGAGACACCAGGACTACTCCAGCACCAGAACTGTTTAACATCTTAGATCCATCGAAGAACATGGTCCGGTGTTTCGAGTGAACTTGAGTCGGCTGCTGCTGCTCAATCCACTCTACCAGGAAATCCGCGATCGCTTGAGACTTGATTGCTTTCTTTTCTTCAAACTTGATATCTAGATGAAGAAGTTCAATTGCCCACTTCTCCACTCGACCGGTTGCATCTCGATTGTTCAAAATTTCAGACAATGGAGCGTCGCTGACAACTGAAATGGAGTGGTCTTGGAAGTAATGTGCAACTTTCTTCGCAGTCAAGTAGATTCCATAGACAAGCTTCTGGTAATGTGGATACCTTTGCTTGGACGGAGTCAAGACTTCAGAAATGTAATACACTGGGTGCTGAACTTTGTAGGCCTTGCCTTCTTCTTCTCACTCGACTGTGAGCACTGTGTTGACAACTTGTCCAGTGGCTGCAATATACAACAATAGAGGCTCATTGCTTATCGAAGCAGAAAGCACCGGCTGGATGGAAAGCAGGGCTTTGAGCTCTACAAACGATGCTTCGGCTTCAGGACTCCACTCGAATGTATCTTACTTTTTCATCAGTCAGTAAAGAGGCAATGCCTTTTCAACGAGATGAGAAATGAATCGACTTAGTGCATCCAGACAACCTGTGAGCTTCTGAACACCATGCACTCACACAGGGCGTTTCATTCAGAGAATTGCCCCAATCTTTTCTGTATTTGCATTGATACCTTATTCGGAAACAAGAAAACTGAGTAACTTTCCTCCTGGGACTTCGAATGTGCACTTGGACGGATTAAGCTTGATGTCATATCTCCTTAGATTTGCAAAGGTTTCAGCAAGGTCGGTCAGCAGGTCTGAACCTTTACGTGACATGACTATCATATCATCCATGTATGCTTCCATGTTCCGACTGATGTGAGTGATCAGGCACTTCTGAATCATGCACGTGAATGTGGCGCCAGCACTCTTAAGACCAAAAGGAATGGTGACATAGCAAAAACACCCAAATGGGGTGATGAAGGCCGTTTTTATTTCATCGGGCCCATACAGTCGGATCTGATGGTACCCGGAATATGCATCCAAAAATCACAAATGCTCACACCCCGCAGTCGAGTTGACAATCTGATCGATGCGGGGGAGAGGAAAATGATCTTTCGAGAAGTCATGATTGATATGCTTAAAGTGAATACACATACAAAGTGAATCATCCTTCTTGGGGACCATGACAACATTGGCGAGCCACTCAGAGTGGTATATCTCACGGATGAACTCAGCTGAAAGGAGCCGAGCCACCTCAGCACCAATCTCCTTACTCTTTTCCATGGCGGACCCACGAAGATGCTCTTTGACAGGTTTTATGTTTGGCTCGACATGCAAACGGTGCTCAGCTAGCCCCCTAGGTACACCTGGCTTGTCTGATGGTTTCCATGCAAAGATGTCCTAGTTCTCACGGAGGAACTCGATGAGCGCTTGCTACCTCTTGAGCACTACGTTGGTTTTCCCTTGAAGAGGAAAGGGTGATGCAGCAGAGCAGCGTAAGTATTTCCCTCAGTTTTTGAGAACCAAGGTATCAATCCAGTAGGAGGCCATGCATGAGTCCCTTGCACCTACACAAACAAATAAACTCCTCGCAACCAACGCAATAAAGGGGTTGTCAATCCCATCACGGTCACCTACAAGAGTGAGATCTCATAGATATGATAATATAATATTTTTGGTATTTTTATGATAAAGAGAAATAAATATGCAAGTAAAATAAATGGCAAAGCAAATAACTAAGTACTGGAAGATTAATATGATGGAAAATAGACCCGGGGGCCATAGGTTTCACTAGAGGCTTCCCTCGAGAGCATAAGTATTACGGTGGGTGAACAAATTAATGTTGAGCAATTTACAGAATTAAGCATAGTTATGAGAATATCTAGGTATGATCATGTATATAGGCATCACATCCAAGACAAGTAGACCGACTCCTACCTGCATCTACTACTATTACTCCACACATCGACCGCTACCCAGCATGCATCTAGAGTATTAAGTTCAAGAGAACAGAGTAACGCTTTAAGCAAGATGACATGATGTAGAGGGATAAACTCATGCAATATGATATAAACCCCATCTTGTTATCCTCGATGGCAACAATACAATACGTGCCTTGCTGCCCCTACTTTCACTGTGAAAGGACACCGCAAGATTGAACCCAAAGCTAAGCACTTCTCCCATTGCAAGAAAGATCAATCTAGTAGGCCAAATCAAACTGATAATTCGAAGAGACTTGCAAAGATAACCAATCATACATAAAATAACTCAGAGAAGATTCAAATATTGTTCATAGATAAAATTGATCATAAACCCACAATTTATTGGTCTCAACAAACACACCGCAAAAGAAGATTACATCGAATATATCTCCACAAGAGAGGGGGAGAACTTTGTATTGAGACCCAAAAAGAGAGAAGAAGCCATCTAGCTAATAACTATGGACCCGTAGGTCTGAAGTAAACTACTCACACTTAATTAGAGAGGCTATGGTGTTGATGTAGAAGCCCTCCGTGATCGATACCCCCTCTGGCGGAGCTCCGGAAAAGGCCCCAAGATGGGATCTCGTGGATACAGAAAGTTACGGTGGTGGAATTAGGCTTTTGGCTCCGTATCTGGTAGTTTGGGGGTACATAGGTATATATAGGACGAAGGAGTACGTCGGTGGAGCAACGTGGGCCCCACGAGGGTGGAGGGCACGCCTGGGGTTGGGGGGAGGTGTGCCCCCCTACCTCGTGCCTTCCTGGTTGATTGCTTGACGTAGGGTCCAAGTCCTCTGGATCATGTTCGTTCCGAAAATCACGTTCCCGAAGGTTTCATTCCGTTTGGACTCCGTTTGATATTCTTTTTCTACGAAACCCTAAAATAGGCAAAAAAATATCAATTCTGGGCTGGGCCTCCGGTTTATAGGTTAGTCCCAAAATAATATAAAAGTGTATAATAAAGCCCAATAATGTCCAAAACAGGATATAATATAGCATGGAACAATCAATAATTATAGATATGTTGGACACGTATCAACGCTTCTTCCTGTTTGCTGTCGAGTGTCGTTGAAATGTGGGTCGGAGTAGTGGAGGGGTATTCTGGGTGAATGTTGACTGGCTCCGTCTCGTCAGCTGACTGAAATGCTGACTCTGAAGCAGGCTTCTTGGCTCGCAAAAGATCACTCGGATCGGCATTTTTCTTGTATTCTTCCAGCTCCACCACCGCCATTTGCCCATCAGCAATTTTGTAGCCTTTCTGGAGGCACTCCTCTACTCTCTGCCTATTTCTTGTAACTGTGATCACACCTCTGTGTCGAGGCATCTTTAACTTACGATATACGTAGCATGGACGGGCCATGAAACGAGCATATGCAGGTTTGCCCAGAATGGCATGATAGGCACTGTGAAAATCCACTACCTCAAACGTCCACTTCTCCTTGCAAAAATTCTTGGAATCACCAAAAACCACATCAAGAGCAATCTGCCTGAGTTACATTGCTTTCCTCCCTAGGATGACACCATGGAACTGCATGTTGCTCTCACTGAGTTTGGACATCGGAATGCCCATCCCTTGGAGGATCTCAGCATAGAGAATGTTCAGACCACTGCCACCGTCCATAAGAACTTTAGTCAGTCGGGTGCCCCCAACGACTGGGTCGACCACCAACGCTTGTCGCCCAAGGGTAGCAACATGAGTTGGGTGATCTAACTGGTCGAATGTAATGGGAGTTTTTGACCACTTCAAGTACATCATAGTTGTCGGGGCAACCATGTTCACTTATTTGTTAATGACCTTCAGTCGACTTTTGCTCTCGACGTCAGCAAAAATCACCAAAGTGGCATTAACCTTAGGGTAACCATCGTCTTCTTATTTCTCTTCATCCTTATCAGAGCCCTTCTCACAGGGCTGACGCTCTTAGAACTGCTGAACCAAGAATCGACATTGTCGAGTGGTATGCTTGGGCAGAATCAAGTTATCATCTTCATCCTTCTTCGTGTGAATGCGAAACGGAAAATCCAGGACGTCCTGGCCTGATTGATATTTCCCCTTTTTGGGAACCCATGGCCCCTTAGGTTTTCCTTTGAGCTTTCCTTGCGCGTTCAGAACTGCGGCTTCTGCAGGACCTGCAGCTACGGCTTTGCGCTTTTGCTTCCGACTGGGATGTACACCTCCGGTGTCCTGGTCGACTGTTTTCCCCTTACCATTGCGGAGTCGGTCTTCCTCTTTGCCATTTGCATACCGAGTGGCTATTGACATCATTCTACTCAGAGACATGTCTCTGGAACGACCAAACTTCAAGATAAGCTCTATGTATCTGACGCCTTCCTTGAAGGCGCAAACTGCTTGATGCTCTAACACGTTCTCCACTACATGGTGAAGGGTGGTTCATCTCTGGATAAAATCTCTCAAAGTTTCACTCGGCTTCTGGACACAATGCTGCAATTCCGTTAGCCCAGCAGGTCGCTTGCAGGTGCCTTCAAATGTCTTGATAAACACTTGGGCCAAGTCTTCCGGACAGAAAATGCTTCCAGGAGCCAACTTATTCAACCAGGCTCTGGCTGAGCCTTCGAGAATCAGGGGAGATGCTTCATTGTCACATCATCATTACCTCCACCAATCTGCAGTGTCAATCGGTAATCTTCTAACCAAGTGTCTGGCTTAGACTCACCGATGAACTTGCTAACACCAACAACCAATCTGAAGTTGGGAAGGATCTTAGCAGCTCGGATGGCTCTGCTGAAACACTCAGGACCAACCAAACCTTGCACGAGGAGTGACCTCGCATCGAACCCAGGCTCCCTTGGGTCGACTAGAGCCTTCCGCTCGTCACCGAACGGGCGTCTATCATCATACCGCCGGGGCGCGTACGAACCTCCCCTCGGAGGGGGTGTAGGCACTCGACAGTGGTCATCATGAGGGTAAAGAGGAACTGGTCTTGGCGGTAACCATAATCTTTATGCCACAGAGGCGATCTCGGGCTATGTGCCGACTAAACCATGTCTGCAACTACAGATCTACTATGAATTCTATTACGCGACTGAGAAACAGCTGAGTTCTACTCTTCCGCTGCCCGGAGCCATGCCCAGATCTGCTGCAAACCTCTACCATCTTCTGAACGGGATGGCCGAATTGAATCTGCTATGCGTTCAGCTGCTGCAACATTTTGCATCAGAGTACGGTATACCTAACATTCTTCTCGAGGCTCAGTGAGAAACAGCTGTCGTGGCCGTCGAGTGGAACCTGGAATCTGTTGGTGTGCCCGCTCGTCGAGTGCCTGTTGAAGATTTTCCAGACGCGCACGCTCAGCCAAGGTGGCCAAGCGCGCAGCCTCCAAGGCCCGAGCCTCGGAGGTCTCCCAAACGATAGGGGTCTGGAGCGCCTGGATGTTGTGGCGATGCAACTCTTCTCTCTGCTCAGTACTGAGGGCTTGGGAATAGTATTCATGATGATCACGTGACGGGTCACCGCTACCACCACCGCCGCCGCGACGAAATCCACGCGGACTACGCTGGGAGTTGACCATGAGGACTTCAGCCACAGGATCCTTGTTCTCAAACTCAAAAAGTGTATCCGAGTGACCAGCTGGTAGATCAAACAATCCGTAGTGGGATTCGTCGGGCTCGATTGCCGCAACTTGAGGGGTGGTCGACTGGCGATCCACCACGTGCTTCACCCACCGCTTGAGCCGCGAACGACCAGATCGCTTGTGACGGTGGACAGGGGGGAGCGAAGACACCACGGGAGCCGATCAATACTGGGTCGATGGCTGCCATAGAAGGATGCCACAGGCACTCGCGCAGAAGTGGGCCACCCCATGGATGGGGAGGGCCTCGACATTGAGGGGGGCTTCTTGGAGCCAAGCAGAGTCGTCGGAGATGAAAACGAGTGCGCCGAGACGGATCTCGCGGCCTAGAGCCAAACCACTGCTGGAAACCATGTTGACGGAGAACAAAATTCGCAACCTCATCGGAAGTCGCTCAGACGACTGCCCCACGTTGGCGCCAACTGTCGTGGGAATGAGTTGATAGTAAGAGTAGGGGGTATGTAGGAGGAGGAAGTGTCCTAGCTACGGCGAGGTTGTACACACAGGTTTACGAGTTCAACCCCCTCTCGGAGGAGGTAATAGCCCTACGTCTCGCTGCCGCGGAGGATTGTCAGCTGGATATGCGTGAAAGTTACAGGGGGTGTGAATCCTTGTGCCGAAGGAGGGGGTGGTTTATATAGAGTGCGCCAGGCCTCTCCCAGCCCTCAGTTACACATGGTTCAATGTGAGTTATGACTAGAACGTTACTGGTAATGCCTACAATTAATGATCTTTGTGACATCAGTGTGAATGCCTAGCCATTGCCATCCTGGTGTGGGTTTGGGCATTCTGTACTCCGAGTGGGTCTTGGGTATGGTCGAGTGAAGTTATCATGGTCGAGTGAAATTGGGATATCCGAGTGGAATCTTCTGTCGAGTGGATTGTACTTCAGAATGACTTCAGTCGGTATCTTCTGTTGAATCTTGTAGGCCTCGGACTCTAAGTTAGTGTCCTTGGGTAGGGTGTCTAGGTCAGGCCTAAGACCCTACCCTAGTTACATGTTATCGTCACCGGCCCTTGGGGGCTGCAGGTCAATTCTTCAAAGTATATTAATACTGAAAGACCCGACTCATCTCATGAAGATGAGCTGGCCCTTGGGGGCTACATGGCGTTTCTTTTACTAAGCAGTTATTTAAAAGAACCGTCTTATCATTTGCATGATAACCCGGCCCTTGGGGGCTACACTTCAGACTCTATAGATTTATCTCTAAGTCTTAAACATATTCAATATTTTCTATGGTTAAGACTTGGGGGATACACAAGGATATATACTGCATTAAGAGACGGTTGAGCATACCTCATACTTCTTCATCATATTTACTAGGCTGGCCTCCATATCCCGGCTTGTAGACAGACGGCTTAAATATCCCACATGCAGTTCATCAGCACTAAAGTCCTCATAATTTGGCAGTTCCAGTTTTGACTTACCCTTCTCAATTAAGGGAATTTCCTCCTTGGATGTGTGCTTAATTAGCACAAGGGAGGTTTCTGGAGCCATATAACCCGCCCCGGTGATAGCAATATACTCATTATTCTTCTCATCAGAGGGAATCTCATCAGTCGCCTGACAGGGCTTTAGGCAAGAATGGGACTCGGCGGATTATGATTGTCTGTCAGGTTAGCATCAATATCCATGGCTTCACATGTCGTTGCTTCAATCTTCGGGGGCGGGTCACCCCGGTCATCATGATGGCCTCAGGTGTAACTCCCCGAGACCATTGCACCAGGTGTCTTCCAATTATTCACCGTCATTGCCATGTCATTCACTTGAGTGTTGCACTTTGCCATGTCATCATGTGTATTTCATCTGCATGTTTTCAAAAACTTGCATCCGGTCATTTTCTCCGTTGTCCGTTTCGGAATCCAACACTCTCACATGCACCTGTCGCACCTTCCAGATCTTGTTTCGTGAACGGGATAAAAAACATTCTTAGAATGGGCCAAGAGTTGACGAGTGGTCTTGGTACATCACCGGTAGACCGCCTGTCAAATTTTGTTCCATTTGGAGGTCGTTTGATGCCGCAATGGTTAACCGCCGGACCCCTTTCCATTTGCAGCCTAGAACTCGTCTACACAGCCCACCTAGCCCACCTAACTCCCTCCTATGTTCATCGCCCTCGAATCACGATCGTGTGGACGAAAACCGCACCTCAATAGCCCTCTCCTAGCTCCCCCTACCTATAAAAAGGCCTCCCCCTCCTCAAATCATGGGCAAACCCTAGACCTCCCCCCTCCACCGCACTGGACGTGTCCATCGTGCCGCTGGACACATCCAGCCGCCGCGCCCGCACCAATTAGGCGCCACCACATCAGCGCCCGCGCCCCCTCATTTCACCCCGGCTTGCGAGCCCAGATCGGGCCCGCGCGAGCCCAGATCTCGCCGCCCTCCAACCGCCGCCCGATCCCGAGCGCCTCCCGCTCCGGAAGCCCGCCGCCACGTCGACCAGGGCCTCGCCGGACGTCACCCACCACCGGTATCCAAGAGAGCCCAGCACCACCCCGCTCTCCTTCCTCCGTACCAGGGCTCTCTCCTCTCTAATCCCTCTGTCTCTCTCATCCTGCAGCCGCCGCCATGGGAGCTGAGCTCCAAGTGTCATCGCAGATGCCCCGTGCTCCGCCCTAGCACCGGGAACGGGTCCCCTGGGTCCAGATCCGCCAGATCCTGGCCTCCCTGCCGACCCCGACGTCTCCTCGCCAGCCTCCCAACCCTGTCGGACCACGCCGCCGCAGCACCATTGTCGTGCTGCCCGCAAGCGCATGTGTGTGCGAGCACACACACAGCGACCCCGCCTGGCCCAGCCCGCAGCCACGTCGGCCGGCCCGATCCACCGCTAACCTGGGCCTTGGCCCAGTAGATGAGCCAGCCCCATCCATGCCTATCCGACGCCTGAGTGCTGGATAGTTATCTTGCACTCACTTTATTTGGCCTGGAAACGATAGTCTTTCTGAAAAATTATCATCACATTGCATGTTGTCATGTGTGTATCTCGGTAACCGTGGATCATATGAACATGTGTTATATGTCAAAATGTTCATCTCTGAGTGCTCTAAATGGTGGTATAGTTTTCATGCATGTTACTGTTCATATTGATGCCTTAATCCTCAATGCAAAAGTGCTAAATGTCTGTTGAAGATTGCTGGAACTTGCCTATTTGTCTCTTTCATAGTATTTTTGGTGATTATCTTTTGAGCATCATGTCAACATGTTTTAGGAGCATATTCATGCCATACTTATAGTGGTGCAATCCATGCATTTTTATGTGCCCTGTGGTGACTAGCACAAGCATGCAAAGTGGGGTACTTGTTGTTTCTGTTTTCAGCCACTTGGTGATTTCTGCTGTTTGAATCTGCTATATTATGATACCATGTTAACTTCGTGCTACAAGTGAATCCATGCATAATCTGGAGAGGCTCGGTAAGTATGTTTTGTAGATCATGTTATGCTCTATCCATCCATGCCCTTGCTTGCAATTATGGCCTGCTGTAGGTTATCCTTCCCATGCTCTCAAATTGCTAAATAATGTTTCTGTCAGCCTGTTATCAGTAAGTTCAGTTTTGCCATGTGAATAGCTAGTGTTCTATGCATCCTATGACCATGTTCTTGCCATAATTAGCTGCAACAATATGCCTTCTTGCTGTTGGTTGTATTCACATGCCATGATATGCTTTGTGTTGATTTAACCAAGCTTGCAAACATGTCTACTTGTTGTTGTTTCTGCCATGTTCAGTTTATTCCACTAAGTCTGTGAATCTGTTATGATTTGCATTCTTTCCATGATGTTTTGAGCATGTTCTAGCGGTTTCTAGTAGTAGCTCAATGATCAAGTTTTGTAGTGCTCTACTTGTACATGTTTGCCATGCCCTTTGATGCCATGAGTTGCTCCTTTACCATATACTTTTGTTGTCATAAAGTATGCATCATGAATTTGTTTTCAGCCTTACTCTGTTTATTTGTTTTCAGCCTTACTCTATTTTTTAGTAAGTCTGAGAATCTGTTATGACTTGCTTACTTGTCTTGATGATTTCCATTGATCTAGGAGTTATATGGAGATGGTTAGTAATCATATTTTGCCATGGTTGACCTGCACTTTAGAGCCATGCTTTTACTTGTTATGTTCTTGCACTGTAGAATCACTGTTTCATGGCTCCAACATGTCAACATGTTATGTCTGCTGACATGTATGCCCTATTTTCCACTAAGTCATAATCTGTGTTATAAAGTTGCTTCTTTCATTGATCATGTTGGATTAATCTTGATGCCCATGAACCTGAACCTTGATGTTATTCGAAGCATGTAATCTGTACTTTAAGTGCATATCATGTTTGTGCCTATCTTGTTCTTGTAGCATGTTGTTATGATGCTTGCAAAGTGCGTAGTTGCTGTTTTGGGCAGATTGTGTTTAAAACTTGTATTGAGTGTATCTGTTGAGCCGTTGCTCCGTTTTGAGCATGCTCTTTATGAAACTTGCTTCGTTTTGCATGTAGTTTCACGTTTCCTTGTCGCATCCTTGTTTTAGAGTGTTTGTGATGTTGTTTTGTTTGCATTTGCATCAATGCCATGTTTATCTTGTTTTGCTCATATCTTTAGGACATAGCTCCGAATTAAATGAACTTTATATGTAACTTAACTAGAAAGATGCGTAGATCATCATGGTGCACTTTAACTTGCTGTTTAACAACTTCAACATTATGTGTTATTCAGATCTGGACCAATTTTGAAGTTTGCATATGGGGAGTTTCCGGAATTGTTATATGTTGTTTCCGGCCTCATTTAAACTTGCCTTGACGTGGAATTCTTGTATGCATCATCTCTTGCCATGAGTAGCATCATGTATCCTTGCCATGCATCATATTTGGTTGAGCATCATGTCGTATTTATGTGTTGGGTGTTTACCATGTTGTTCGCTTCTTTTCAGTTGTGCTCCTTCTTGATAGTTCCTGTTTCGTTGTGATCATGAGGATTCATTCGACTACGCCCATTCGTCTTCTTCATTGACTTGTTCTTCTTGCTAGCGGGATTTCAGGCAAGATGACTATCACCTGGGATCTCACTGCTATCTTTGCTATGCTAGTTGTCTCGATGGTATCGCTACGTCGCACTACCTACCACTTGTTTATCAAGCCTCCCAAGTTGCCATGATAGCCTGTAACCTTTTTCCACCGTCCTAGCAGACCGTTGTTTGGCCATGTTACCGCTTTGCTCAGCCCCTCTTATAGTGTTGCTAGTTGCAGGTGCCGTTGCAGTTTGTTCCATGTTGGGACAAGGATTTCTTGGGATATCACAATATCTCTTATTTAATTAATGCACATATATACTTGGTAAAGGGTGGAAGGCTCGGCCTTATGCCTGGTGTTTTGTTCCACTCTTGCCGCCCTAGTTTCCGTCATATCGGTGTTATGTTCCTTGATTTTGCGTCCCTAACATGATGAGAATTTATGGGCCCCTCTTGACAGTTTGCTTTGAATAAAACTCTTCCAGCAAGGCCCAACATTGGTTTTAACATTTGCCAACATAATAATACTGAATTAATTAATTAACTCATAGGGCATCATGAACCCTTGGATTCTTTATTCCACATAAACAGGGGGCCAGTGCTGATGGTGTTGGTCCCAAACAGAGCCACTTGCGGTGCCACCCCTTCACCCGGGGTTTTCAGTTTCCGTACGTACTTCTCATCCGGACGTGGCCTGAGATGAGATATGTGCAACTACTATCATCTACTATCAGACAAGATATGCGCGGCTACTATCAGGGCATCTTGCTGGATTAGTTTTACCATTGTCGAAATGTCTTGTGCACCGGGATTCCGAGTCTGATCGGAGGGTCCCGAGATGGAGGATTGTCTCCACAGATCGTGAGCTTGTCATGGGCTAAGTTGGGACACCCCTGCAGGGTTTAAACTTTCGAGAGCCATGCCCACGGTTATGTGGCAGATGGGAATTTTTAATATCTGGTTGTAGAGAACTTGACACAAGACCCGAAATAAAATACACCAACCGCATGCGTAACCGTCATGATCTCTTTTCGAGTGAGTCGAGAAGATAACACGGTGGGGTTATGTTTGAACATAAGTAATTCGGGATCACTTATTGATCATTACTAGTTTGCGGCTATTTGCGTAGTTTCTCATCTTACTCTTGTACTCATAAGTTAGCCACCATACAATGCTTAGTTTCTTGCGGTAACCTCACCACTTACCCCTTCCTTACCCATTAAGCGTTGCTAGTTTTCATACCAATGGTAATGGGATTGCTAAGTCCTTGTGGCTCACAGTTTACTACAACAATAGTTGCAGGTACAGGTTATCCGATGATCTAACGTGAGAGCGATGTTTACTTGGTTTGGAGTTCTTCTTCGTCGATGTTGGGATAGGTTCCTGGTCGGCAGCCTGGGCTAGCAGGGTGGATGTCGTTTGAGTTTCTTTTTGTGTTTCATCCATAGTTGGATGTTGTTCTCACGTATGATGTTTGATGTATTCATGTGGCATTTGAATGTCATGTATGTATCCCCAACTATTATGTAATGGTACTATGTAACGATATCCACCTTGCAAAAGCGTCTCCAATATGTGCTTCTATCCTTGGTGGGACCTTCGAGTTCCTTTAGGATAGGGTCGCATACTGGGCGTGACATCAGGGGTCACCAATACCTAGTTCTCTAACTCAGGGCTCTCGGGGGTTATTGAAGACTCGCCCAACTCTTGGCTTTGGCCCTGTGATCAAGATAATATATTGGAAAACATATGGCAATAAATTAAGACATCAAACAATTGACTACAGTTATTTACAATGGACTTATAACTAAAGCCAACAGCTGCGTAGAGGATGAGTCTCCTGAAGATGGTGGCGACTCTTGATAATTGGAATCAAAAGGATTAAGTGGCTGCCTGACCACTTATGGATACTCCCTCTTATTGCAGTTTACCTAAGTCTCCCCGGGAAGATTCTTTACAATTTTGTTGACTTCCTTAGTGGTTAAGTCATCACAGCTGTACCTTTGAGGGTCGGTTGAGTTTCCTGAATATTCACACATTAAGTTGGGTCACAGCTTAAAGGGAGAATCCCCCATGCAACCGAGCATCGGGTTAGATCAACCCTTGTTAAACCATTAGCTAGCAAGGCCCTGAGTTTTAGGTCGACTAGAGCGGCTTCAGCATGCTCTTCAGCAATCATCCGGTTTGGGAGATCCAAGTCCGTGGGAAGGCAGTCCTCTCTATAACCCGACAAGGGGTTCTCATTAAATGGGGTGGTGTTCTTGCAATAAACCCAAGTCTTGATCCATCCCTTAGGATGACTTGGTAAGGTAGCTGCAGGAAAACAGCCATCTCTGCGTCTGTGGATGGAAATCCCGACGAGTTCTAGGCTCGGGCCGTCTGCACACTCTGTTTAACGGTTCATATAGAAGAATTCCTTGAAAAGGGAAATAGTAGGCTCTAGTTGCAGATATGCTTCACATAATATTTGATTGTGGTAGATGTTGGATATGAGTTTGGGCCCAGATCTTCAGGATGAAGGTTAAAATAGTTTAAGACGTCCCGAAAGAATTTTTACCCGTGCGGAGAGAAGCCTCTAAGGAGATGGTCTGCAAAAACCACGACTTCTCCTTCGCCGGGTCGAGGAACATCATCTCCTTTGCTGGCTCGCCAACCAATCTCTTCCTGAGCCGGCAACAAACCTTGAGCTTGATAATCCTTAAGGATGAGTTCGGAGACTTGGGAAGGCACTCAATTGCAAATGGTGGTTTTTGACATATTGAGCCACCTAAATAAGATGGAAGACTGCGGAAATATAAATGGCGGGTTACTTAAGAAATAATGATTCATTACTTCATTTATATGAACAAGACAACTTAATGGATAAGTCGCCCTAAATGGTGAACCGGTTTAGCAACAGAAACAGTTTCTAAAAGATCAGGAGAGTTGCATTAATTTGGTAAGACACCCAAGATATGAAGGCGAGTTAACTAAGTTAAAGGTTGTTAAGCTTTTGCTAAGTGTAGAATAACAAGTTTCTACCGAAGTACTTACAATTGTGGATCTACAGATGGTTCAAAAAAGGAAAATAATTGCTAAACCTAAGGACAGCGGCGGAAGCAATAGGTAAACTGTTCATTGATTTTAGCAAAGATATAAGTGTATTTAGAGGCAAGGTCAATCTTGAATCTTCTACAGCAACATTTCTATGGCATCTCAGAGAAAGTACAAGATCTAACTCAAGATAGGACGGAGAAGTACGGATGAACACCTATGAACTCTATGAACTAAGACGGGATAATGTGAATCTGAGAAGGGGAGATTTGAGTACCTGGTTGCGGTAGCAGAGGGTGGAGATGCACCGCTTAACTCCAGCGATGGTGGGGCAGTGATGTGGTTCCGGGCGAAGCGGCTGATGAAGGTCGACGGGCGCGGTGGAGCTCCGGTCGCAGGAGGCTTCAAGAGGAGGAAAAAGAAGAAGCGGAGGGGATGAAGTAAAAGTGGAAAGGAGGACCCTGTATTTATAATGAAAAGGCAATAGTAAATGGCAGGTGCGAAAATCGAGGGGGCAGAAGGCACCTTGGTTTTCGAGATAAGTAGATATGCACAAGATTCGTTATGACATCATGAGGGACTCCCTGAAATTACGGAGGTGACATCATCATTTCATATGGCGGGTCATGAATTTTTTTCCAACTAAGATTTTGGGACCTAGAGGTAAGACTCGCCAGACTGATGGATTGAAGATGGACATGAAGGAATTCAAATAAATTTGGGGCCTAATGTTGGGGATATGACCCCACGATATAACTCGCGGTATAAAGGTCGGGTCATATTACTAGCGACTGATGTGGCTCGAAGCTACGTCAGTATTTCCCCAAAGAGGAAGGGATGATGCAGCACAGCAGCGGTAGGCATTTCCCTCTGTGATGAAGCCAAGGTTATCGAACCAGTAGGAGAACCAAGCAACACAACGTAAACATCACCTGCACACAAATAAGAACCACTCGCAACCTGATGTGTTAAAGGGGTTGTTAATCCTTTCGGGTAACGGTGCCAAAAATTGGCACGTGGACGGGAGAAAGTTGTAAATATTGATAGATCGAATGCCAAATAAAATAAAGTAAAACAAGGTATTTTTCTATTTTTGGTTTAGTAGATCTAAAAATGAAAGAAAAGGAAAATAGATCGCAAAGGCAAATAATATGAGAAAGAGACCCAAGGCCGTAGGTTTCACTAGTGGCTTCTCTCGAGAAAAATAGCAAAAGGTGGGTAAATAAGTTACTATTGGGCAATTGATAGAACTTCAAATACTCATGATGATATCCAGGCAATGATCTTTACATAGGCATCACGTCCAAGATTAGTAAACCGACTCCTGCCTGCATCTACTACTATTACTCCACACATTGAGTGCTATCCAGCATGCATCTATGTATTAAGTTCATGGAGAAACGGAGTAATGCAATAAGAACAATGACATGATGTAGACAAGATCTATCTATGTAGAGATAGACCCCATTGTTTTATCCTTAGTAGCAACGATACATACGTGTCGGTTCCCCTTTTGTCACTGGGATCAAGCACCGTAAGATCGAACCCACTACAAAGCACCTCTTCCCATTGAAAGATAAATAGATCAAGTTGGCCATACAATACCCAAATATCGGAGAAGAAATTAATGCGAGGCTATAAGCAATCATGCATAAAAGAGATCAAAGAAACTCAAATACTTTCATGGATATAAAAAGATAGATCTGATCATAAACTCAAAGTTCATCTAATCCCAACAAACACACCGCAAAAAGAGTTACATCATATGGATCTCCAAGAGACAATTGCATTGAGAATCCAGCGAGAGAGAGAGAGAGGAAGCCATCTAGCTACTAACTACGGACCCGAAGGTCTACAAAGAACTACTCACGCATCATCAGAGAGGTGCCAATGGAAGTGGTGAACCCCTCCGTGATGGTGTCTAGATTGGATCTAGTGGTTCTGGACTCTGCGGCGGCTGGAATTGATTTTTGTCGACTCCCCTAGGGTTTCTGGAATATTGGGGTATTTATAGAGCAAAGAGGCAGTCCGGGGGGCACCCGAGGTGGGCACAACCCACCAGGGCGCGCCTGGGCCTACTAGCGCGCCCTGGTGGGTTGTGCTCTCCTCGGAGCACCCCCAGGCGCAGCCTTGGCCCATTAGGTGTCTTCTGGTCCATAAAAAATCTGTAAAGTTTCATGGCATTTGGACTCTATTTGGTATTGATTTCCTGCAATGTAAAAAACATGCAGAAAACACGAACTGGCACTTGGCACTACGTCAATAGGTTAGTACCAAAAATGATATAAAATGACTATAAAATGATTATAAAGCATCCAAGATAGATAATATAACAGCATGGAACAATCAAAAATTATAGATATGTTGGAGACGCACTACTGCAGGATGCTGCTAACGCGACACTACGATCACAGACCCTTCGACGAAACTGTGTGCGATGCAATAATCGCAAATGGTGGTGTAAAAAGACGTCAAAAAGGTGCAAAATGTTTGCAATGACGGATGCATCAAACACTGTTCGGATTTTAGTTGCGTTTGTGATGTAGGGCATACGGCTCAGTTCAATTAACTGTTTGCGGTGAGGAGGAACAAAAGAAATGGGCACCTAGATGAAGGTGTGTGCGATATACAACATACGGTTCACTTGGATGAATTGTTTGTGATTATGCAACACAAAAGAAATGGGCAACCAGATGATGGTGTGTGCGATGTACAACATATGGTTCACTCGGATGAACTGTGTGTGATTGGGCAACACAAAATAAATGGTCAGCCATATCAAGGTGTGTGCGATATATGGCATGCGGTTCACTAGGCCTTGTCGTTAGTATGTGACCTCTGTGGCAACCGTTCGCTCCCCACTAACCTCTTCTTGTACTGTGGCAAACTTCCACCGCCTCTTCGCCTTTCCCTCTCGATTTGGAACTACTGTCGCACACTCTTCTGATACGTCTCCAACGTATCTATAATTTTTGATTGCTCCATGCTATATTATCTACTGTTTTGGACATTATTGGGCTTTATTATCCACTTTTATATTATTTTTGGGATTAACCTATTAACAAGAGGCCCAGCCCAGAATTGATGTTTTTTTTGCCTATTTTAGGGTTTCGAAGAAAAGGAATATCAAACGGAGTCCAAACGGAATGAAACCTTCGGGAACGTGATTTTCTCGCTGAACATGATCCAGGAGACTTGGACCCTACATCAAGAAACAAAGGAGGAGGCCACAAGGTAGGGGGGCGCGCCTACCCCCCCCCCCCCCCAAGCGCGCCCTCCACCCTTGTGGGCCCCCTGTTGCTCCACCGACGTATCCTTCCTCCTATATATACCTACGTACCCCCAAACGATCAGATACGGAGCCAAAACCCTAATTCCAAAGCTGTAACTTCCTGTATCCACGAGATCCCATCTTGGGGCCTATTCCGGAGCTCTGCTAGAGGGGGTATCCATCACGGAGGGCTTCTACATCAACACCATAGCCTCCCCGAGGAAGTGTGAGTAGTTTACCTCACACCTTCGGGTCCATAGTTATTAGCTAGATGGCTTCTTCTCTCTTTTTGGATCTCAATACAATGTTCTCCCCCTCTCTTGTGGAGATCTATTCGGTGTAATCTTCTTTTTGTGGTGTGTTTGTTGAGATCGATGAATTGTGGGTTTATGATCAAGTTTATCTATGAACAATATTTGAATCTTCTCTGAACTCTTTTATGTATGATTGGTTATCTTTGCAAGTCTCTTCGAATTATTAGTTTGGTTTGGCCTACTAGATTGATCTTTCTTGCAATGGGAGAAGTGCTTAGCTTTGGGTTCAATCTTGCGGTGTCCTTTCCCAGTGACAGTAGGGGCAGCAAGGCACGTATTCTATTGTTGCCATCGAGGATAACAAGATGGGGTTTTTATCATATTGCATGAATTTATCCCTCTACATCATGTCATCTTGCTTAAGGCGTTATTCTGTTTTCATGAACTTAGTACGCTAGATGTATGCTGGATAGCGGTCGATGAGTGGAGTAATAGTAGTAGATGCAGGCAGGAGTCGGTCTACTTGTCATGGACATGATGCCTATATACATGATCATAACTAGATATTCTCATAACTATGCTCAATTCGGTCAATTGCTCAACAGTAATTCGTTCACCCACCGTAAAATACTTGTGCTCTTGAGAGAAGCCACTAGTGAAACCTATGGCCCCCGGGTCTATCTTTATCATATTAATCTTCCAATACTTAGTTATTTCCTTTGCTTTTTTACTTTGCATTTATTTTACTTTGCATCTTTATCACAAAAATACCAAAAATATTATCTTATCATATCTATCAGATCTCACTCTCGTAAGTGACCGTGAAGGGATTGACAACCCCTTATCGCGTTTGTTGCGAGGAGTTATTTGTTTTGTGCAGGTAATAGGGACGCGCGCGCAACCTCCTACTAGATTGATGCCTTGGTTCTCAAAAACTGAGGGAAATACTTATGCTACTTTGCTGCATCATCCTTTCCTCTTCGGGGAAATCCAATGCAGTGCTCAAGAGGTAGCATCTTCCTCCCTCCATTTTCCATCCCCCTTCCTTCTGCCATTGTTCGATCATCTTCTCCATGGAGGGAACAGGCTAGAAACGACCCCATTATTGTTGCCCCGATCTGAAAGATGACATGGTGGAGGAACTCATTGATCGGTGCGACGTCATCACCTCGGCTAGCATAGCAGGTTCGTTCAAGACCATTCTCAACTCAACTAATAACATCATGACAAGCAACCCAAGGGTCCAGGAGAAGTTTGATCTCCCCTATCTTATTTGACGTGACCCTGCTGACTAGCGTGGGGATGAGGGAAGCCTCGCCTTGTGCAAGTTGATGCAGCTTGATAATGCTACGTGTGATGTTAAGATGCCATCGCTTGAGGGCAAGGCTTGGGCAGGCGCAAATGAAGATTGGGTTTTTTATATTGGGTACAACTGCGAGTGGGAACTTGTGAATGTGTACACTCGTCACCTGGTTCCACTTCCAAAATCTCAGACTGCCCAGAGGTTGAGCACACATATGATCTACGTGAGTCCAAAGACGATCATGGTGACTGTCGTCTACAGAAGATAGCAATTTGTTGAGTTCCCAACCGCTCTTGGGATTACACGAACTATGAAGTTGTTGCTATATTCGACAAGCTTTTTGCCTTCCTTACTTCCATGCCACGATGGATATTGCTCAAAAATCAATTTTTGTACATGGATGAGTACTGTGATGCAATTCAATACGAGGGTCTTGTGTTTGCTGCCACCACTCGTGGCACTGTTTTTGCATGGAATCATCATGCTTTCAGTACGTTTGTCTTCCACCATAATTATTATTATTTCATCCACATGTATGCGGGTTAGCAAGTTTCCCTTTACTAATTAATTAACCTTCTTGTGTTTCCAAGGTCCTGCGAACGTTCCACCACCTATAGAGATGACGATGCTGATGATCACGAGCATGAGGACGAGGAGGACCCATGTACTCAGTGGCTCCTGGCAACTTATTCCAATGGATCACCTCTTCTTGTCTGTATACAGGGCAATGCTGATGTTACTAAGGAAGCAGGTGTTGTCTCGCATGGTCGCACTCTTCGGACCTATTCCAACATCCATTGCAGGGTATTCGGGATGGATACTAGTGTACTAGCGCCAACACCTTCTCCCTGGTTCGGTACTGAAAGTCTTGGAGTAAACTCGCTGTTCCTTGGACAAAACTATCCAATGATGGTGAAAGGCAGCGATCCGGCTGCTATTGACACAATGTTACTACCATTTATGAGAAGCAACTGTATCTATACCTCGGTCATTGCTATGCTTCCATACCATCGCACTATGGGTCCTGACATAGCCCGCTTCAGCCTAGATGATCAGTCCTACTTTGGTCTCGAGATTGACAGTAGTTGGCCCTTCCGAGAGAATCACTTCTGGTTCAAAGCAAGCGTTTCCAATGCCGACGAGTGGTTGAGCTGAAGTTCATTTCATCGCTTTGTTATTTGTTGTGTGAGAAAAAATTTACTTCACTAGAATGTTTTATTGGAAATGATCTATAATCCAACGTGTATCCTCGTTGCCGTTGTGAGTTGATGACTTGTTGTATGTAATCAATGGTATATTTGCATATGTGTCCATCAACGCATGCCTGCTAGTGGTGTCCATATGAATAGTGCTAGTGATTTTAGTTGCAAAAATTAGATAGTGCTAGTGATTTTTAGCTGCATATTTTGACAAATGGAAGTGTTACAAGGTTGACAAATGGCAATGTTACTAGATAAACAACTGTCAGTCTTTCCATTTTGAAAACTGGCAACATAACCAAAATGAAAGATGCAAATCGTACCCAATTGTTTCTAAGTGGTTGCACAAGGGTCATGCAAAACAACTTTTTGTGTTGAAGGGATGCACAAATCCTGCACTACGAGGGAAGACCATAGCTCTCACTTTGCATATGGGTGTTCTATCTAAAATGTTTGCGATCAAGAGCAGCAGAAATCTTGCTTGGCACATTTTCCCTTGGCTTCCGGGGGAAGCTGTCGGTTTGCATACGGGTGTTCTAACTAAAACATTTGCGATGAGTGTTTTATATTTAAATACCATTGACGCTTTTTCGAAAGGAAATCGTTTGATAAGTCTATAAATTAAGAGATAAAAACGTAAGTTCATTCAAACAATATCTTTCATTAAGTCACACTCCGAATTTATATTCATATGATCGAGAATTCGAGATGCAGTATTAAAACCCAAAAAACCTATTTCCGGCGACGGCGGAGGCGGTGTGCCGCGCCGTCGTTGTCGTTCTCGTCCTCCGGGACGCCGTTGTTGAAGTCTTCAAGGCAGCACAAAATGTTCTTCACTTGTAAATCAAACATCATGTCGTCGCGCGGTCGACGGGCGGGGCGCGGGAGGACGGCAACTGGCGCCGCTGAGGACTGGCGCGGTGGGTGCAGCCAAACACATGGGGACTGCTACCTCTTGAGCATGTGTTGGTTTTCCCTTGAAGATAAAAGGGTGATGCAGCAAAGCAGCGTAAGTATTTCCCTCAGTTTTTGAGAACCAAGGTATCAATCCAGTAGGAGACCACGCGCGAGTCACCTCATACCTACACAAACAAATAAGAACCTCGCAACCAACGCGATAAACGGGTTGTCAATCCCTTCACGGACACTTGCAAGAGTGAGATATGATAGAGGTAATAATAATAAGATAAATATTTTTGGTATTTTTATGATAAAGATTGAAAGTAAAGATTGCAAAATAAACGATACCAGAAGTAGCTAGTTGACGGGAGATTAATATGTTGGAAGATAGACCCAGGGGCCATAGGTTTCACTAGTGGCTTCTCTCAAAATAGCATAAGTATTACGGTGGGTGAACAAATTACTGTCGAGCAATTGATAGAATTAAGAATAGTTATGAGAATATCATGGTATGATCATGTATATAAGCATCACGTCTGTGACAAGTAGACCGACTCCTGCCTGCATCTACTACTATTACTCCACACATCGACCGCTATCCAACATGCATCTAGAGTATTAAGTTCATAAGAACGGAGTAACGCTTTAAGCAAGATGACATGATGTAGAGGGATAAACTCATGCAATATGATATAAACCCCATCTTCTTATCCTCGATGGCAACAATACAATACGTGTCGTTTCCCCTAATGTCACTGGGATCGAGCACAACAAGATTGAACCCAAAGCTAAGCACTTCTCCCATTGCAAGAAACATCAATCTAGTAGGCCAAACCAAACTGAAAATTCGAAGAGACTTGCAAAGATAACCAATCATACTTAAAATAATTCAGAGAAGATTCAAATATTGTTCATAGATAATCTTGAGCATAAACCCACAATTCATCGGATCTCGACAAACACACCGCAAAATAAGATTACATCGAATAGATCTCCAAGAGAATCGAGGAGAATTTTGTATTGAGATCCAAAGAGAGAGAAGAAGCCATCTAGCTAATAACTATGGACTCGAAGGTCTGAGGTAAACTACTCACACATCATCGGAGAGGCTATGGTGTTGATGTAGAAGCCCTCCGTGATCAATGCCCCCTCCGGCGAAGCGCCGGAAAAGGCCCCAAGATGGGATCTCACGGGTACAGAAGGTTGCGGCGGTTGAATTAGGTTTCAGTGGTGCTCCCCGATGTTTTCAGGGACGTAGGTATATATAGGAGGTGGAAGTAGGTCGGTGGAGCAATGAGGGGCCCATGAGGGTTGAGGGCGCGCCCAGGGGGGTTGGCGCGCCCCTCTGCCTCGTGGATTCCTCGTTGGTTGCTTGAAATGCACTCCAAGTCCTCTGGATCACGTTTGTTCCAAAAATCATGCTCCCAAAGGTTTCATTCCGTTTGGACTCCGTTTGATATTCTTTTTCTGCCAAACACTGAAACAGGCAAAAAAAACACCAATTTGGGCTGGGTCTCCGGTTAATAGGTTAGTCCCAAAAATAATATAAACGTGTATAAATAAGCCCATGAAACATCCAAAACAGAATATATAATAGCATGGAGAAATCGAAAATTGTAGATATGTTGGAGACGTATCAAGCATCCACAAGCTTAATTCCTGCTCGTCCTCGAGTAGGTAAATGATAAAAATAGAATTTTTGATGTGGAATGCTTCCTAACAAATTTCTCAATGTAATTTTCTTTATTGTGGCATGAATGTTCAGATCCGAAAGATTCAAGATAATAGTTTAATATTGACATAAAAATAATAAATACTTCAAGCATACTAACTAAGCAATCATGTCTTCTGAAAAATAACATGGCCAAAGAAAGTTCATCCGTAGAAAATCATATAGTTTGGTCATCCTCCATTTTTGTCACACAAGAATGCTCTCATCATGCACAACCCCGATGACAAGCTAAGCAATTGTTTCATACTTTAGTAATCTCAATTTTTTTCAACTTTCATGCAATACATGAGTGTGAGCCATGGATATAGCACTATGGGTGGAATAGAATATAATGAAGGGGGTTATGTGGATAAGACAAAAAGGAGAAAGTCTCACATTGACGCGGCTAATCAATGGGCTAGGGAGATGCCCATCAATTGATGCCAATGCAAGGAGTAGGGATTGCCATGCAACGGATGCACTAGAGCTATAAATGTATGAAAGCTCAACAAAAGAAACTAAGTGGGTGTGCATCCAACTTGCTTGCTCACGAAGACCTAGGGCACTTAGGGAGGCCCATTCTTGGAATATACAAGACAAGTTCTATAATGAAAAATTCCCGCTAGTATATGAAAATGACAAAACAGGAGACTCTCTATCATAAAGATAATGGTACTACTTTGAAGCACAGGTGTGGCAAAAAGGATAGTAGCATTGTCCCCTTTTTTGGCCTCCTTTTTTTATTTGGCATTTCTCTTTTTTGGGGGACAATGCTCTATTAATGATGATCATCACACTTCTATTTATTTACAACTCAATGATTACAACTCGATACTCGAACAAGATATGACTCTATATGAATGCCTCTGGCATTGTACCGGGATGTGCAATGACTCATGAGTGACATGTATGAAAGAATTATGAACAGTGGATTTCCACAAGTACAATTTCAACTACATGATCATGCAAGGCAATATGACAATGATGATGTGTGTCATTATAAACGGAGCGGTGGAAAGTTGCATGGCAATATATCTCGGAATGGCTATGGAAATGCCATAATAGGTAGGTATGGTGGCTGTTTTGAGGAATATATACGGAGGTTTATGTGTGATAGAGCATATCGTATCACGGGGTTTGGATGCACCGGCGAAGTTTGCACCAACTCTCAAGGTGAGAAAGGGCAATGCATGACACCGAAAAGGCTAGCAATGATGGAAGGGTGAGAGTGCGTATAATCCATGGACTCAACATTAGTCATAAAGAAATCACATACTTATTGCAAAATCTACAAGTCATCAAAACCATGTATTACGCACATGCTCCTAGGGGGATAGATTGGTAGGAAAAGACCATCGCTTGTCCCCGACCGCCACTCATAAGGAAGACAATCAAATAACACCTCATGTTTCAAATTTGTAACACAACTTTTACCATACGTGCATGCTAGCGGTCGATGTAGAGGGATAAACTCATGCAATATGATATAAACCCCATCTTTTTATCCTCGATGGCAACAATACAATATGTGCCGTTTCCCCTACTGTCACTGGGATCGAGCACCGCAAGATTGAACCCAACGCTAAGAACTTCTCCCATTGCAAGAAAGATCAATCTAGTAGGCCAAACCAAACTGAAAATTCGAAGAGACTTGCAAAGATAACCAATCATACATAAAAGAATTCAGAGAAGATTCAAATATTGTTGATAATAATCTTGATCATAAACCCACAATTCATCGGATCTCGACAAACACACCACAAAAGAAGATTACATCGAATAGATCTCCAAGAGAATCGAGGAGAACTTTGTATTGAGATCCAAAGAGAGAGAAGAAGCCATCTAGCTAATAACTATGGACCCGAAGGTCTGAGGTAAACTACTCACACATCATCGGAGAGGCTATGGTGTTGATGTAGAAGCCCTCCGTGATCAATGCCCCCTCCGGCGGAGCGCCGAAAAAGGACCCAAGATGGGATCTCACGGGTACAGAAGGTTGCGGCGGTGGAATTAGGTTTTCGTGGTGCTCCCCGATGTTTTTAGGGTACGTAGGTATATATAGGAGGAAGAAGTAGGTCGGTGGAGCCACGAGGGGCCCACGAGGGTGGAGGGCGCGCCTAGGGGGTAGGCGCACCCCCTGCCTCGTGGCTTCCTCGTTGGTTGCTTGACGTCCACTCCAAGTCCTCTGGATCACGTTTGTTCCAAAAATCACACTCCCGAAGGTTTCATTCCGTTTGGACTCCGTTTGATATTCTTTTTCTGTGAAACACTGAAACAGGCAAAAACAACAATTTGGGTTGGGCCTCTGGTTAATAGGTTAGTCCCAAAAATAATATAAAAGTGTATAAATAAGCCCATTAAACATCCAAAACAGAATATATAATAGCATGGAGCAATCAAAAATTATAGATAAGTTGGAGACGTATCAAGCATCCCCAAGCTTAATTCATGCTCGTCCTCGAGTAGGTAAATGGTAAAAATAGAATTTTTGATGTGGAATGCTTCCTAGCATATTTCTCAATGTAATTTTCTTTATTATGGCATGAATGTTCAGATCTGAAAGATTCAAGATAAAAGTTTAATATTGACATAAAAATAATAATACTTCAAGCATACTAACTAAGCAATCATGTCTTCTCAAAATAACATGGCCAAAGAAAGTTCATCCCTACAAAATCATATAGTTTGGTCATGCTCCGTTTTCGTCACACAAGAATGCTCTCATCATGCACAACCCCGATGACAAGCCAAGCAATTGTTTCATACTTTAGTAATCTCAATCTTTTTTCAACTTTCACGCAATACATGAGCGTGAGCCATGGATATAGCACTATGGGTAGAATAGAATATAATGAAGGGGGTTATGTGGAGAAGACAAAAAGGAGAAAGTCTCACATTGACGCGGCTAATCAATGGGCTAGGGAGATGCCCATCAATTGATGTCAATGCAAGGAGTAGGGATTGCCATGCAACGGATGCACTAGAGCTATAAATGTATGAAAGCTCAACAAAAGAAACTAAGTGGGTGTGCATCCAGCTTGCTTGCTCACGAAGACCTAGGGCACTTGAGGAGGCCCATTGTTGGAATATACAAGCCAAGTTCTATAATGAAAAATTCCCACTAGTATATGAAAATGACAAAACAAGAGACTCTCTATTTTGAAGCACAAGTGTGGAAAAAGGATAGTAGCATTGCCCCCTTTTATCTTTTTTATTTTTATGGATCTTCTTTTTTTATTTGGCATTTCTCTTTTTTTGGGGGGACAATGCTCTACTAATGATGATCATCACAATTCTATTTATTTACAACTCAATGATTATAACTCGATACTAGAACAAGATATGACTCTATATGAATGCCTCCGGAGGTGTACCGGGATGTGCAATGACTCATGAGTGACATGTATGAAAGAACTATGAAAGGTGGCTTTGCCATAAATACGATGTCAACTACATGAACATGCAAGGCAATATGACAGTGATGATGTGTGTCATAATAAACGGAACGGTGGAAAGTTGCATGGCAATATATCTCGGAATGGCTATGGAGATGCCATAATAGGTAGGTATGGTGGCTGTTTTGAGGAAGATTTAAGGAGGTTTATGTGTGATAGAGCGTATCGTATCACGGGGTTTGGATGCACCGGCGAAGTTTGCACCAACTCTCAAGGTGAGAAAGGGAAATGCACGGTACCGAAGAGGCTAGCAATGATGGAAGGGTGAGAGTGCGTATAATCCATGGACTCAACATTAGTCATAAAGAACTCACATACTTATTGCAAAAATCTACAAGTCATCAAAAACCAAGTATTACGCGCATGCTCCTAGGGGGATAGATTGGTAGGAAAAGACCATCGCTCGTCCCCGATCGCCACTCATAAGGAAGACAATAAAATAACACCTCATATTTCAAATTTGTTACACAATGTTTACCATACGTGCATGCTACGGGACTTGCAAACTTCAACACAAGTATTTTTCAAATTCACAACTAATCAACTAGCATAACTTTAATATCGCTATCTCCATATCTCAAAACAATCATCAAGTATCAAACTTCTCTTAGTATTCAATGCACTTACATGAAAGTTTTTTTTATAATATCAAAAGCAAATTACCATGCTGTTCTAAAGGACTGTAACATCCCAAATTTTCAATTTGGAATGTTATACATTAGGTCATCATGCATATCATATTTTATTTTGCTTTTGGTTTGATCCTAGAAAATCCTAAGCAACTCAAGGACCCACGGAGAGAGTTGGGGATTTCGTTATTTACATATTTGAGTTTTCTCAAATTATGTAAACAGGATCATTTGATTATATTTATTTTATCATCAATTATTTCTATTACAAAAATATGAGAGAGGGAATAAAATGACTTTCCCAAAATATAGAAATATTGAGGATTTAATAAAAAATCAAATAAGTTTTATTTCGGAGTTTTTCGGAATTTTTATTTGAATTTAGGAAAAATGCGCGTTTTTCAAAGTTGTAGTTTGGGCCCAGATAAATGTTCACTTTATCGGGCTTGATTTTAGGAACCCGGCAAAATTTATTTCGTGATTTTTGGAGTCCGTTTAGTATTTCATTTTATTTTTGTTCCGAGCGGATTTTAAAAAAAACGTGAACCGACTACGGGCCGTATTCGGCCTGGACTCCGCCGGCTAAGGCTATAAAAGCCGCCGCCCCGGGGCCCGAAAGCCCAGCCGCCGCCGCCACCTAAACCCTAACCCTAGCCCCTGTCCCCCCGCCGCCGCCGCCGCCGGAGCCGCGCGACTTTCGAGGTTCGCCGCCGCCTCGTTTTCCGTGCAGTTTTTTTTAAAAAAAATTCTGTTCGTCGTTTTTCTTTTTCGTCGGATTTTCCGCGGTTATTTTCTGATCGCGATTTCTGATCCGATTTTCGTTTTAGTATAACTTTTCGCTCGTTTATCGGAATTAGGCGATTCAAGCGCCTGGAGTTTCGTCTCGAAACCCTCTTTCCGAATAATCAACTTAAACAAGTTTTTGATACTGTAAAATTTACCATAGATCCAAATTACTAGAACGAAGTTGTTTTCTTTCGCCGTTTGATTTCTTTTGCTTCGTTCGATTTGATTCTTTTTGCCAACCGGAGTTCTTAAGTTGAACCTTCTGGTTAGATCTTCTATTTGAGTTTTACCTGTGCATTAGATGAGTACTTATTGTATGCTTGTTGTTTGTCTGCGATAGAATACCCGGAGTGCGCCGCTTGTTACTTCGAATCTCTAGGTTTCGCGGATCATCAGCAAGGCAAGTAACACTTTGATCATACCTTTTTCTACAACCCAGTTTTATTGCATTAGATCAACCCTCACACATTGCATGATTAGGATCTAATTAAACTATGGGATGGGAAGTAGATGAGGTAGTACCTATTACCTGTTTCTTATCAAACCTTTGGGAGTTACTTCTACGTTTGCTTATTATGCCATGCTATGCTAGTAGACGTGGATTGGGTGAGTGATATCCATTACAGATGTGAGATTGATAATTAAGGGTTTATCTAAGGTGGCAACCTAACACACATCTGGGTGGATTGAGGCACCTGGGGTTACCAGGACTTGCCTGTTTTTCTTTGGACCGCCACCCAGGCCCAAAGGGATCATGAGATTATTCATACTAGAAACTTCCGTGTGCAGCCACAAGCCAATATGGGCTCTGGCATAGTTGACTAAGTTGTGCGAACTCTTACAGTGGTAGACTAGCAGATGTAGGGGAAAGTAGGTGTACCGGTCTACCCGTCGTAAGGTGCTAGGGCTTCTGAAAGACTGTGTCTCGGTCATCCGTTTCTCAAACATCTTGTAGTGCGAGAAACCAAACGGAGGCGATCGAGTCTTGTGGGGAAAAGTGCGCAAACCTCTACAGAGTGTAACAAACTAATCATGGTTAGCCGTGTCCCCGGTTATGGACATCTTGAGTATCTAGTACCTGGATTTTCATGTGAATCTCAACATGTTACTCTAAATTAATTTTGATGGGTTTTAATGATGTTACTTAATTGGGATTGAGGATGCTGTCAACCATTCTCAATGTTTCACAACCACCATGATAGTAATTAAATCTATTCCTTTGAAGTAGGAAAAAAATTGGCTTTACGCAAAAACTATAACCATAGAGCTTTCCACCAGCCAAATATGCATATAGTATAGTTGTTGCATTACATTACTCTCTATGTGTTATCTTGCCAGCATATTCCATGTGCTGACCCGTTTCGGGCTGCAACGTTAATGTTGCAGACTTTTCAGACGACGATTGAGGAGTTTTAGGTCGTGGTTCTATACTCAGTGATGCCGTTGGAGTTGATGGACTCACTTATCTTCCAAGCCTTCCGTTGTTATCGTTATTAGATGGCCTTAAGCCATATTTATTGTAATAAGTTCTCTTGAGACACTCAATGTAATAAGTGTGTGATTGCTACTCTGCTATAAATCCTCCGAGTACTGTGTGGTGTCAGCATTACTGATCCAGGATGACACCGGAGCACAGAGATCAGACTGTTTGAGGTCTGGTCGCTACAGAGATGGTATCAGAGCACACGCTGACTGTAGGACACGACCACTAAGCTAAAGACCTAGATCACTCTCTTCTCTTCTGACTTCTCATCTTTTCTACTCTTTAGGATGGCCGATGCAAGGAACAAGTTCACACAACCGGATGAAGATACACCCTTTGGACGCCACTTGAAGGAAGTCACTAGATACCTGAACATAGGAATACCAAGCTTCACGGGAACCTACAACGCCACTTTACCTGAAGAAGAGTGCTAGATGATACAAGTTCAAGTTCCAAGAAGGACGTTCATGCCAGTCACTGAGCCCATAGAGTTTTCTTTTGATGCCCCAACTTGGAGTCTAGGAAAGAGCATGGCAGCTCACATCGCCATGGGACGCATTGGAGAAGTCTACCGCAAGGATCTCAAAGATACTATCTACCAGATTTGTGGGCGTCGAGATGAACACTGGGAGATGATCAGCACCAGGAAGGATAGATCAATTGCAGCTTTTATCTAGGAGTTAAACCAGCACATTCGACGACAGGAGAATCAGATGTGCGCCGACATGATAGACCTGAAGAAGGCTAAGACTAGAATCAAGGAACTGGAGGAAGAACTCAAGTCTACATGCGAAGTTTATGAAGAAGAAATTGAAGTATTGGTGGAGAAGAATAATGATCTGATCAAGAAGATTGGAATATTTATGGGAGGCCCGACACCAGTAGATGAAGATGAAGAACCCAAGGAGATTAGCCCGGAGGACTACATCATCATTGACGCCACCGACTCGGAACAAGATAGTAGCAATGATGACTATGTTGATGAAGCAGGAGCAGATATCATGGAGTCTACAACCGTAGAATATTTCTAGTAGACCACCTCATCAGTAGTAGTAGTAGTCCACCATGTAAATATAGTAGTCCGAGCACTTTTTGCGATAGTTAGATCGATTGTATGCCTTTGTTTGATTGATTGAAGTGAATTGTGTGTTTTTGCCTCATGTGCATATGGGTATTGTTTTCCCTTTAGACCCCCTCTATTCTTATATCTCATCTTTTCTAAACCCTCAGATGCCTCCGAGACGTGACCCCGGATTTGCCTTTCCGCCGGAGCTCACCCAGTTGATCCAGCAGCAAAACACCTTGATGCAGTTGCTAGTTCAGAATTAGAATCAAGGGAACAACAACAACAACAACCCAGCACCACCACTACCTGTTGACCACTTAGCCCGTTTTCTTAGGCTGAATCCGCCGGTGTTTTCCAGTAGCACCGAGCCGATAGTAGCAGATGATTGGCTCCGCAAGATAGATAGGGAGTTGACCACAGCAGGATGCACAGATGCGGAGAAGGTTAAGTTTGCTGCACATCAGTTAGAAGGACCCGCAGCATCTTGGTGGGAGAATTTCACAGCCACTTTCCCAATCGACACTATCACATGGGACCAGTTTCAGCAAGCTTTTCGCACCGCCCATGTTTCAGCAGGAGCAATGCCCATGAAGAAGCGTGAGTTTCGTAACTTGCGCCAAGGAGGACGGACAGTTGGCCAGTATGTGGAAGAGTTTAGTAAGCTAGCACGTTATGCCCCAGATGACGTTGCTACGGATGCAGCTAAGCAGGAGAAATTCCTGGAAGGACTGAATTATGAGTTGAGTATGCAGTTGATGGTAGCCACCTTCAACAATTACCAGGAGTTGGTAGACCGTGCTCTTATGATTGAAGGGAAGCAGCAGCAAATTGAGAACCGCAAGAGGAAGTATGGACAAGGAAAGTATAATTCAGGAGCTCAGCAGAAGCCTCGTTTTACCCCTAGACCAGGAGGACATTTTCAGCATACCCATGGAGTAGGTAGCTCGCACAATCACAATGGCACCAAGAATGGTAATGGGAATGGAGGAAGTAATGGACAGAACCGCAGCCCCCCATCAACCCCAGCCAAGAAGGATTTGAGCCACGTCACTTGCTATAAGTGTTCGAAGCCAGGACATTATGCAAATGACTGTCCTGAAGGACAAAAAGGAAATGGAAGCTCTGGAAAGAAGCCGAACCCTTTCAATAGGGGACAGGTGAACCACGTTAGCGTGGAGGAGGTTGAAGCTCAGCCCGATGCAGTAATAGGTAAGTTTTTGGTTAAGTCATTTACTGCACTCGTTCTTTTTTGATACTGGTGCATCGCATTCATACATATCAAGGGGATTTGTGGAAAAGTATAGCCTGCCCACTAGGATTCTTAAAACATCTATGCTAGTAAGCTCACCAGGAGCGGAGTACATGGCCAGACAAGGATGTTTTCAAGTGCCATTAAGTATAGGAAGGCATGTTTTCCCAACAGATTTAATTATTTTGGAATCCCAAGGTTTGGATGTGATTCTTGGTATGGATTGGCTGTCGATGTATGGAGGAAACATTGATTGTGCCAGTAAGACAATTTTGCTCACAACGCCAGAAGGAAGAAGGATCAAGTATGTATCCCGGCATGCGCCAAACAGGACACAAGTAAATTCCTTATCAGGAGTTGTGCAGGAGGAAGTACCAGTGGTAAAGAATTTTCCAGATGTATTTCCCGAAGAGTTGCCAGGCATGCCACCGGATAGAGACATTGAGTTTTTAATTGAGCTTTTGCCAGGCACTGGGCCAATATCGAAGAGACCATATAGAATGCCAGCAAAAGATTTGGTGGAAATTAAGAAGCAGATTAAGGAGTTACTGGATAAGGGATATATTCGCCCAAGTTCTTCGCCTTGGGGATCACCAGTACTTCTAGTGGAGAAGAAGGATGGATCGTTAAGGATGGTTGTTGACTATCGAGGATTGAACGAAGTAACAATCAAGAACAAGTACCCACTACCAATGATCAATGATTTCTTTGATCGATTACAAGGAGCTAAGTGTTTTCCAAGATCGATTTGCGATCAGGGTACCACCAGTTGAAGATTCGAGAACAGGATATACCTAAGACAGCTTTCACCACAAGATATGGACTGTATGAGTATACCATTATGTTATTTGGACTGACTAACGCGCCTGCCTATTTTATGAACATGATGAACAAAGTGTTTATGGAATTTTTGGATAAGTTCATCGTAGTATTCATTGATGATATCCTGGTATATTCGAAGAATGAAGAGGAGCATAAGGAGCATTTGCGATTGGTACTTGGAAAGCTCAGAGAACACCAATTATATGCCAAGTTCAGCAAATGTGAGTTTTGGTTGAAGGAAGTAGGATTCCTCGGACACGTTATATCTGGAGAAGGTATAGCAGTAGATCCCGCTAAAGTTGAAACCGTGACCAAGTGAGAAGCCCCAACTACCGTTGGAGAGATCCGGAGTTTTCTTGGACTCGCAGGATAGTACCGGAGATTTATTGAGAATTTCTCAAAGATCGCGAAGCCTATGACGGAGTTGTTGAAAAAGGATACTAAGTTCAAATGGACTGAGGAGTGTGAGGCAAGTTTCCAGGAGTTGAAGAAACGTTTGGTTACCTCACCAGTGTTGATTTTGCCAGATCAAACCAAGGATTATGAGGTGTATTGCGACGCTTCACGTCGAGGACTTGGAGCAGTGCTTATGCAGGAAGGAAGAGTTGTTTCGTATGCTTCACGACAACTGAAGCCCCACGAATTGAATTATGCTACGCATGATTTGGAGTTAGCAGCCGTAGTGCATGCGTTGAAGACATGGAGACATTTCCTCATTGGAAATCATTGTGAGGTGTACACGGATCATAAGAGTTTGAAGTACATTTTCACGCAGAAGGAGTTGAATCTCAGACAAAGGAGATGGTTGGAGCTTATCAAGGATTATGATATGAAATTGCATTATCATCCCGAAAAGGCTAATGTAGTAGCTAATGCATTAAGCCGCAAGAGCCATGTCAATACGTTAATGACGGGAGAAATACCCAAGGAGTTAGCAGGAAATCTTCGTGAACTATGATTGGAAATAGTTCCGAGAGGCTATGTAGCAGCACTAGAGATTCAGTCAACTTTGATGGATAGAATCAGAGAAGCTCAGAAAACTGACAAAGAGATTGCCGCTATAAAGGAGAAACTGAGCAAAGGAAAAGCTAAAGGATTTCGTTAGGATGAGCACGACACCCTATGGTTTGAAGATCGTGTTTATGTGCCCAACAACCCGGAAATCAAGAAGTTGATTCTGCAGGAGACACATGATTCACCGTATTCGATTCACCCAAGAAATACTAAGATGTATTTGGATTTGAAGGATATTTTCTGGTGGACCGGAATGAAGAAGGATATTGCGGAGTATGTAGCAGTTTGTGATGTATGTCAGAGAGTAAAGGCAGAGCATCAGAAGCCAGCAGGATTGTTGCAACCATTGCCGATACCCGAATGGAAGTGGGATAAGCTAGGCATGGATTTTATCACGGGATTACCAAGGACTCGTTCAGGCTATGACTCGATTTGGGTTGTAGTTGATCGATTGACGAAGGTAGCTCATTTCATCCCAGTAAAGACCACTTACACCAGTGCTAAGTTGGCAAAGATATACATGACCAAGATCGTATGTTTGCATGGAGTTCCGAGGAGTATCGTATCAGATAGAGGAACCCAGTTTACCTCAAAGTTCTGGAAGCAGTTGCATGAGACTTTGGGTACCAGGCTAGAATTTAGTACAGCTTTTCACCCGCAGACAGATTGACAGACCGAGAGAGTCAATCAAATTTTGGAGGATATGCTGAGAGCTTGTGAGTTAGATTAAGGATCTAGTTGGGACGATAATTTGCCATATGCAGAGTTTTCTTACAACAACAGCTATCAGACCAGTTTGAAGATGGCACCTTTCGAGGCTTTGTACGGAAGGAGGTGTAGGACACCGTTGTCATGGGACGAAGTTGGAGACCGCCAGTTGTTTGGACCAGATCTGATTAAAGAGTCTGAACAGAAAGTGAAGTTGATTCGCGATAGGCTCAAGGTAGCCCAGTCCAGGCAGAAGAGCTATGCAGATTCTAAACGCAAGGAGACAGTTTACGAAGTCGGAGATAGGGCTCATCTTCGAGTATCCCCACTTCGAGGGATTAAGCGTTTTGGAGTTAAGGGGAAGTTAGCGCCATGATTTGTAGGACCATATCGAGTTTTGGAGCGTATGGGAGAAGTGGTCTATAAGTTGGAATTGCCAGAAGGATTGGCCGGAGTGCATGATGTGTTTCACGTTTCTCAGTTGAAGAAGTGTCACGCGCAGATGGCTGACATACCTTTGAGAGACACAGTGCCATTGGAAGTAATTTAGTTGGATAACAATCTGACCTATGAGGAGAAACCAGTCAAGATCCTCGAGTTTTCCAGTCGAGTTACTCACAGCAAGGTTATCAAGTTTTGCAAAGTTCAGTGGAGCCACCACACGGAGGATGAAGCCACTTGGGAGCGAGAGGAAGATTTACTCAAGGACCACCCTCACCTATTTTCTAACCAACCCAAATCTCGAGGGCGAGATTCATCTTAAGGGGGTAGGTTTGTAACATCCCAAATTTTCAATTTGGAATGTTATACATTAGGTCATCATGCATATCATATTTTATTTTGCTTTTGGTTTTGATCCTAGAAAATCCTAAGCAACTCAAGGACCCACGGAGAGAGTTGGGGATTTCGTTATTTACATATTTGAGTTTTCTCAAATTATGTAAACAGGATCATTTGATTTTATTTATTTTATCATCAATTATTTCTATTACAAAAATATGAGAGAGGGAATAAAATGACTTTCCCAAAATATAGAAATATTGAGGATTTAATAAAAAAATCAAATAAGTTTTATTTCAGAGTTTTTCGGAATTTTTATTTGAATTTAGGAAAAATGCGCGTTTTTCAAAGTTGTAGTTTGGGCCCAGATAAATGTTCACTTTATCGGGCTTGATTTTAGGAACCCGCCAAAATTTATTTCGTGATTTTTGGAGTCCATTTAGTGTTTCGTTTTATTTTTCTTCCGAGCGGATTTTAAAAAAAACGCGAACCGACTACGGGCCGTATTCGGCCTGGACTCCGCCGGCTAAGGCTATAAAAGCCGCCGCCCCGGGGCCCGAAAGCCCAGCCGCCGCCGCCACCTAAACCCTAACCGTAGCCCCTGTCCCGCCGCCGCCGCCGCCGGAGCCGCGCGACTTTCGAGGTTCGTCGCCGCCTCGTTTTCCGTGCAGTTTTTTTTTTAAATTATGTTCGTCGTTTTTCTTTTTCGTCGGATTTTCCGCGGTTATTTTCTGATCGCGATTTCTGATCCGATTTTCGTTTTAGTACAACTTTTCGCTCGTTTATCGAAATCAGGCGATTCAAGCGCCTGGAGTTTCGTCTCGAAACCCTCTTTCCGAATAATCAACTTAAACAAGTTTTTGCTACTGTAAAATTTGCCCTAGATCCAGATTACTAGAACAAAGTTGTTTTCTTTCGCCGTTTGATTTCTTTTGCTTCGTTCGATTTGATTCTTTTTGCCAACCGGAGTTCTTAAGTTGAACCTTCTGGTTAGATCTTCTATTTGAGTTTTACCTGTGCATTAGATGAGTACTTATTGTATGCTTGTTGTTTGTCTGCGATAGAATACCCGGAGTGCGCTGCTTGTTACTTCGAATCTCTAGGTTTCGCGGATCATCAGCAAGGCAAGTAACACTTTGATCATACCTTTTTCTACAACCCAGTTTTATTGCATTAGATCAACCCTCACACATTGCATGATTAGGATCTAATTAAACTATGGGATGGGAAGTAGATGAGGTAGTACCTATTACCTGTTTCTTATCAAACCTTTGGGAGTTACTTCTACGTTTTCTTATTATGCCATGCTATGCTAGTAGACGTGGATTGGGTGAGTGATATCCATTACAGATGTGAGATTGATAATTAAGGGTTTATCTAAGGTGGCAACCTAACACACATCTGGGTGGATTGAGGCACCTGGGGTTACCAGGACTTGCCTGTTTTTCTTTGGACCGCCACCCAGGCCCAAAGGGATCATGAGATTATTCATACTAGAAACTTCCGTGTGCAGCCACAAGCCAATATGGGCTCTGGCATAGTTGACTAAGTTGTGCGAACTCTTACAGTGGTAGACTAGCAGATGTAGGGGAAAGTAGGTGTACCGGTCTACCCGTCGTAAGGTGCTAGCGCTTCTGAAAGACTGTGTCTCGGTCATCCGTTTCTCAAACATCTTGTAGTGCGAGAAACCAAACGGAGGCGATCGAGTCTTGTGGGGAAAAGTGCGCAAACCTCTGCAGAGTGTAACAAACTAATCATGGTTAGCCGTGTCCCCGGTTATGGACATCTTGAGTATCTAGTACCTGGATTTTCATGTGAATCTCAACATGTTACTCTAAATTAATTTTGATGGGTTTTAATGATGTTACTTAATTGGGATTGAGGATGCTGTCAACCATTCTCAATGTTTCACAACCACCATGATAGTAATTAAATCTATTCCTTTGAAGTAGGAAAAAAATTGGCTTTACGCAAAAACTATAACCATAGAGATTTCCACTAGCCAAATATGCATATAGTATAGTTGTTACATTCCATTACTCTCTATGTGTTATCTTGCCAGCATATTCCATGTGCTGACCCGTTTCGGGCTGCAACGTTAATGTTGCAGACTTTTCAGACGACGATTGAGGAGTGTTAGGTCGTGGTTCTATACTCAGTGATGCCGTTGGAGTTGATGGACTCACTTATCTTCCAAGCCTTCCGCTGTTATCGTTATTAGACGGCCTTAAGCCATATTTATTGTAATAAGTTCTCTTTTGAGACACTCGATGTAATAAGTGTGTGATTGCTACTCTGCTATAAATCCTCCGAGTACTATGTGGTGTCAGCATTACTGATCCAGGGATGACACCGGAGCACAGAGATCAGACTGTTTGAGGTCTGGTCGCTACAAGGACTCTCAAAATAATATAAGTGAAGCATGAGAGATCAATTATTTCTATAAAATGAAACCACCACTATGCTCTAAAAGATATAAGTGAAGTACTAGAGCAAAAACTATATAGCTCAAAACATATAAGTGAAGCACATAGAGTATTCTAATAAATTCTGATTCATGTGTGTGTGTGTCTCAAAATGTGTATACAGCAAGGATGATTGTGGTAAACTAAAAATCAAAGACTGAAATCATACAAGACGCTCCAAGCAAAACACATATCGTGTGGTGAATAAAAATATAGCTCCAAGTAAAGTTACCGATGAACGAAGACAAAAGAGGGGATGCCTTCTGGGGCATCCCCAAGCTTAGGCTTTTTGGTGTCCTTGGATTTTACCTTGGGGTGACTTGGGCATCCCCAAGCTTAGGCTCTTGCCACTCCTTGTTCCATAATCCATCAAATTCTTACATAAAACTTGAAAACTTCAGAACACAAAACTTAACAGAAAATCTCGTGAGCTCCGTTAGCGAAAGAAAACAAAACACCACTTCAAGGTACGGTAATGAACTCATTCTTTATTTATATTTGTGTTAAACCTACTGTATTCCAACTTCTCTATGGTTTATAAACTCCATTACTAGCCATAGATTCATCAAAATAAGCAAACAACACACGAAAAACAGAATCTGTCAGAAACAGAATAGTCTGTAGTAATCTTTAACTAAGGAAAACTTATGGAACCCCAAAAATTCTAAAATAAATTTCTGGACGTGAGTAATTTATCTATTAATCATCTTCAGAAATAATTAACTAAATAACACTCTCCAATAAAAAATGGCATCAATTCTCATGAGCGCTAAAGTTTCTGTTTTTTACAGCAGGATCAAAAGGACTTTCCCCAAGTCTTCCCAACGGTTCTACTTGGCACTAACACTAATTAAACACAAAAAACACAACCGAAACAGAGTCTAGATAAATTATTTATTTAATAACAGCAAGGAAAAATATTGGGTTATCTCCCAACAAGTGCTTTCCTTTAAAGCCTTATAGCTAGGCATAAGATTTCAACGATGCTCACATGAAAGACAAGAATTGAAGCACAAAGAGAGCATCATAAAACACGTGACAAACACATCTAAGTCTAACATACTTCCTATGAATAGGAATCTTATAGCCAAAAAAATTATCAAGGCAAGAAAAAACCAGCATATGCAAGGAAGCGGAAAGAAACAGTAGCAATCTCAACATAATGAGAGGTAATTTACTAACATGAAAATTTCTATAACCATATTTTCCTCTCTCATAATAATTACTTGTAGGATCATAAGCAAATTCAAAAACATAGCTATCAGAAAACATATTCTTAACACGATGCATATGTATGCAAAGTTTATACTCTTCCAAAATAGCGGGATTAACATTAACTATAGTCATGACCGCTCCAAACCCACTTTTATCAAAAACTTCATAAGATTGAACATTCTCCAAATATGTGGGATCTAAAGTTGACAATCTTCCAAACCCACTTTCAATATTATTGCAAACATTATAATCATTCTCATATTCATCATGGGGCTTAAATAAATTTTCAAGATCATAAGAAGAATCACTCCAATCTTGATCATTGCAACAAGTAGTAGACATAGCAAAACTAGCATCCCCAAGCATAGAGTTTTGCATATTATAAGCACAATCGACATTAATAGAATTTATACTATCATCATTGCGATCATGCTTTCTATTCAAAGATCCATCGTGAATCACTCCATAAAGTACTTCATCGCAATTTTTAGATTCACGAATTTCAAGAAAAACTTCATAAAGATAATCTAGTGCACAAAACTCACTAGCAATTGGTTCATCATAATTGGATCTATTAAAAAGATTAGCAAGCGGATGAGGATCCATAGATCTTAGGTTCTCTGTTTAGCAATAAATAAACAACTATTCCAACCAAACGAGACAACTAAGACATCAAAGCAAACGAAAAAGAGCTGAACGGACAAGAGGGTGAATAAAACGGCAAGGGTGAAGTGGGGGAGAGGAAAACGAGAGGAAAATGGCAAATAATGTAATGCGAGGGATAAGAGTTGTGATGGGTACTTGGTATGTCTTGACTTGGCGTAGATCTCCCGGGCAACGGCGCCAGAAATCCTTCTTGCTACCTCCTGAGCATGCGTTGGTTTTCCCTTGAAGAGGAAGGGGTGATGCAGCAAAGCAGCGTAAGTATTTCCCTCAGTTTTTGAGAACCAGGGTATCAATCCAGTAGGAGACCACGCGCGAGTCACCTCGTACCTACACAAACAAATAAGAACCTCGCAACCAACGCGATAAAGGGGTTGTCAATCCCTTCATGGCCACTTGCAAGAGTGAGATCTGATAGAGATAATAATAATAAGATAAATATTTTTGGTATTTTTATGATATAGATTGAAAGTAAAGATTGCAAATTAAACGGTGCCAAAAATAGCTAGTTGACGGGAGATTGATATGATGGGTGAACAAATTACTGTCGAGCATAAGTTTCACTAGTGGCTTCTCTCAAGATAGCATAAGTATTACGATGGGTGAACAAATTACTGTCGAGCAATTGATAGAATTGAGCATAGTTATGAGAATATATAGGTATGATCATGTATATAGGCATCACGTCCGTGACAAGTAGACCGACTCCTGCCTGCATCTACTACTATTACTCCACACACCGACCGCTATCCAGCATGCATCTAGAGTATTAAATTCGTAAGAACGAGTAACGCTTTAAGCAAGGAGACATGATATAGAGGGATAAACTCATGCAATATGATATAAACCACATCTTTTTATCCTCGATGGCAACAATGCAATACGTGTTGTTTCCCCTACTGTCAGATCGAGCACCGCAAGATTGAACCCAAAGCTAAGCACTTCTCCCATTGCAAGAAAGATCAATCTAGTAGGCTAAACCAAACTGAAAATTCGAAGAGACTTGCAAAGATAACCAATCATACATAAAAGAATTGAGAGAAGATTAAAATATTGTTCATAGATAATCTTGATCATAAACCCACAATTCATCGGATCTCGACAAACACACCGCAAAAGAAGATTACAATGAATAGATCTCCAAGAGAATCGAGGAGAACTTTGTATAGAGATCCAAAGAGAGAGAAGAAGCCATCTAGCTAATAACTAAGGACCCGAAGGTCTGAGGTAAACTATCACACATCATCGGAGAGGCTATGGTGTTGATGTAGAAGCCCTCCGTGATCAATGCCCCCTCCGACGGATCACCGGAAAAGGCCCCAAGATGGGATCTCACGGGTACAGAAGGTTGCGGCAGTTGAATTAGGTTTTCGTGGTGCTCCCCGATGTTTTCAGGGTACCTAGGTATATATAGGAGGAAGAAGTAGGTCGGTGGAGCTATGAGGGGCCCACGAGGGTGGAGGGCGCGCCCAGGGGGGAAGGCGCACCCCCTGCCTCGTGGCTTCCTTGTTTGTTGGTTGACGTCCACTCCAAGTCCTCTGGATCACGTTTGTTCTAAAAATCACGCTCCTGAAGGTTTCATTCCTTTGGACTCCGTTTGATATTCTTTTTCTGCGAAACACTGAAATAGGCAAAAAAAACACCAATTTGGGCTGGGCCTCCGGTTAATAGGTTAGTCCCAATAATAATATAAAAGTGTATAAATAAGCCCATTAAACATCCAAAACAGAATATATAATAGCATGGAGCAATCAAAAATTATACATACGTTGGAGACGTATAAGGGACTGGCACCACGGTGGGTGGAGGGCCGCGCACGGGAAGGGGCACGGGCGCTGCAGGAGCAGCCAAACACACGGGGGCCGGTGCCACGGTGGGTGGAGGGGCGCGCACCGGCACGGGCATTGGTGCTGGCATGTACACGAGCTCGCGCAGGTCCACGTAGACCTCATTGACGCCCGCGGCTTGCAGCTCTACGAGCTCGTCGACCAACCCGTCAATGCTACGGGGATGGTCACTGACGCGGGCGTTGGGATGGGAGCAAGGATGGGAGCTGGGGCAACAACTGTTGCGGCCAGCTCATTCTGGGCCATGTCCATGAGGCCACATTCCTTCTTATTTTCAATCTCCTCAAGCTCGGAGTCTGTAACGCCCTCGATGCGGCTATAGCTCCCACGTGTCGAGGCACGACTTAGAGACATAACCGCATTGAAAGCAATGTCGCAAGTCAGGCAATCATTACAACATCCCATGTAATATGTAACAAAAGGGGGAGATAACATAGTTGGCTTACACTCGCCACGTCACATCAAAGTACATAAATAACATCCATCAAACAGACACTCATGGCCCGACTACGGCGCCAAAATGGAAAAGAACCCAACATGCGACAAGGCCCTGAATCGAACCCCAACTAGGCACCACTACTGATCTTCGGGAAAGAAACATAATAACGCTGAGAGTCCTCGTCGAACTCCCACTTGAGCTCGTACTCGTCACCTGGAGCGGAGTCGCCTGGACCTGCATCTGGAGTTATAGTATCTGTGAGCCACAGGGACTCAGCAATCTCGCACCCTCGCGATCAAGACTATTTAAGCTTATAGGAATGGATGAGGCAAATATATGTGGAGCTGCAGCAAGCGACTAGCATATATGGTGGCCAACTTATCCGCAAAAGAGAGCGAGAAGAGGATGCCAAGCGCGAGCGAGAATCTAGAAGAACAACCTGCGCAAGCATTACTCCAACACCATGTCCACTTCCCGGACTCCGCCGAGAAGAGGCCATCACGGTAACACACTCAGTGGATTCATTTTAATTAATTAAGGTTCAAGTTATCTACAACCGGACATTAACAAATTCCCATCTGCCCATAACCGCGGGCACGGCTTTCGAAAGTTCAATCCCTGCAGGGGAGTCCCAACTTAGCCCATGACAAGCTCTCATGGTCAACGAAGGAATAGACCTCCACCCGAGACACACCGATCAGACTCGGTAACCCGGTACAACAAGACAATTCGACAGGTTAAAATAAGACCAGCAACACTGCCCGAATGTGGCGACAAATCCCGATAGGAGCTGCACATATCTCTTTCTCAGGGCACACTCAGATAGGTCAAGCTACAAGTAAAACCAACCCTCAAGTTTCCCCGAGGTGGCCCCGCAGGCTGCCCAGTTTGGACCAACACTCAGAGGAGCACTGGCCCGGGGGGGGTAAAATAAGATGACCCTTGAGTCTGCAGAACCCAAGGGAAAGAAAAGGCTAGGTGGCGAATGGTAAAACCAAGGTTGGGCATTGCTGGAAAAGCTTTAATCAAGGCAAAATATCAAGGGGTTCCCATTATAACCCAACCGCGTAAGGAACGCAAAAATCCGGGACATAACACCGATATGACGGAAACTAGGGCGGCAAGAGTGGAACAAAACACTAGGCGAGAGGCCGAGCCTTCCACCATTTACCAAGTATATAGATGCATTAAGATAGCATAGCAATATAATGATATCCCAACAAGTAAATAAATGTTCCAACAAGGAACGGCCTCCAATCTTCACCTGCAACTAGCAACGCTATAAGAGGGGCTGAGCAAAGCGGTAACATAGCCAATCAACGGTTTGCTAGGACAAGGTGGGTTAGAGGTTGACATGGCAATTAGGAGGATGACAAGCAAAAGGTAGGCATCGTAGCATTGGCAAAGCAAGAGCGAGCAAACTAGCATAGCAAAGATAGTAGTGATTTCGAGGGTATGATCATCTTGCCTGCACAGTTGTCAAAATTGACTGGATCCTCACAAGCAAACTCAACGGGCTCCTCGGTAGCGAACTCGTCTCCCGGCTCTACCCAACAAGACAAACAAGCAACAAGGATACAATCAACCACGTGCAAGACCAAGCAATATGATGAAATGATGATATGCTATGCGGGATGCGATGCGAGACGCAAAATGCAAGATATAACAGGAAATGCATGAACCTGGCCTCAACATGGAATTCCAAGGGTGCCACTGGATAGAGGGGATGAAATCGCTTGAAAACGATATAAAGATCATTGGAATCGGAGTTACGGTTTGGAAATGGCAAGCGTTTTAAGATATGACACCGGTCTGCGATTTACAACAAGTAGGCATCTAAACGCAACGAAATGAACATGCTACCAAACATGACAACAAAATACATGGCAGGGATGCACACAAGATGCTTATCAAAAGACTAGCACTGAGCCACGGCCAATTCATCCATTAAGAGGTTCAAACAAGCATGGCAAAAACGCAAATGCAAAACAGATTCCAGACTTAGTGAAATTAACACTAGTCTGAAATTTCAGATCACGATGCTCTCTTCGGAGCAGCAAAACAACATGATACATGACCTGAACATGACAAGTAAGAACATGGAATGGAGCTACTCAACAAGCTTGACAAAAGACCCAAAGTGACCTGGGGCCAAAAGGGTTCACAAAATATATTAACGGGCACACGAACATAGCTAAAACACAATCAGTTTTCAGACTTAGTGAAAACTGAGACATGCTGAAATATAACTCACGAAGGCATGTAAACGAGCTCGATGCACTCACCACGGTGCAAGTCATGGCAAGGAAAGCATACATCCATTAAGAAGGCACAAAATACAAGCTAGGAATGGCAAGAACAATGACATAGCATGCACGGATCAACTACAACAACGCCGGCAAAATCGCAAACGAGTTGACGATCTGCCCAGATTCACCACGAAGCAAAAGTAGAGCTTGATTGACTCAAGCTATGGTGCTCCATAATTGCAAACAAAGACATGGATGGATAGAGCATAACATTAATAACAAAAGTCCCTTACTGATCATCCTCAAAAGAGACACGGATCACTAGGAAACAAGCTGAACATATGGCATCATGAACTAAAATATCCCAGACTTAGTGAAAACAACTAAGTCCCTGAAAACAGATTTCCCGGGTGCCTCTCTTTGCGAGCTTGCACAAGTCACCACACACATCCTAAAAATGGATGGGTTGCACCTCTGGAAAGAAGACAAAATGATTAACAAAACATATGAAGGACTCACAGGCATAGCATGCACACAATAATCATGGCAAAAATGACAAAAGTCTAAGATGAACTAGCAGATCTGACAATTAACTCACGAAGCCTCCTTCTAACAGCATTTTGGGCATCAAGATGGGCTCAAATGAAAATGATGCAATGGAATGAAATGATGTACTCGTCGAGGCGAACATTTTGATATATCATATGTCCAAATCGGAGCTACGGATGCAAAGTTACGGGCGGTCAAAGTATGTATAAAAAACTAAGGTTAGGGAGGAAAGTCAACCGAGAGGGATATTTCCAGATCTGGATCGGCATGCTTCCCGAGGCGGTCGCCGGACCTACTGTAGCTCGCCGGAGACCTTCGTGGCCGGAGAGGAAGGAGAGGGCCGGGGCGAGGCCGGCCTTGGCGCTGCTCCCGAGGACGGCGGCGGCTTGGGCGGGGCAGCGCCGGCGGCGAGGGGCGGCCGAGCGCGGGCGGCGAGGGGCGGCCGAGCGCGGGCGGCGAGGCGGTGCCGACGGCGAGCGCGCGCGGCGGCTCCGGGCTCCTGCGGCGGCCGGACGCGAAGAGGAGGGCGGCGCCTGGGCAGATGGCGGCGGGGCGGAGGACTGGGCCGCGGGGGCCCGCGTCGGGCTCGGCGGGCCTCGCGGCGGCGGCGGCGAAGCGGTCCCGCGAGGGACACGTGGCGGCGGACGGTTGGTGCGGGCGGAGGCGGCGGACGTTGTCCGGCCGGGGCGGACACGTCCGTCGGCGCGGATCTGGTTTTTTTTTAGACTAGGGTTTGGACGGGGAAGAAGATCCGAATTTGGAGGGGGCTATTTATAGGCATAGAGGGAGCTAGGAGGCTCCAAATGAGGTGCGGTTTTCGGCCACGCGATCGTGACCGAACGTTCTAGGACATGGAGCAGAGTTTGGTGGGTTTTGGGCCAAATTTGAGGGGTGTTGGGCTGCAACACACACGAGGCCTTTTCGGTCCCTCGGTTAACCGTTGGCGTATCAAACGGAGTCCAAATGACACGAAACTTGACAGGCGGTCTACCGGTAGTAAACCAAGGCCGCATGGCAAATCTCGGTCCAATCCAGAAATGTTTAATCCCCACACACGAAAGAAAGCTAGAAATGACCACCGGAGCAGAACGAAGCGCCGGAATGCAAAAGGGACAACGGGGAAAATGCTCGAATGCATGAGATGAACACGTATGCAAATGCAATGCACATGATGACATGATATGAGATGCATGAAAACGAAAACAACACATGGAGACAAAGACCCGAACCCGAGAAATAAATATAACTTAACGCCGGAAACGGTAAGAGTTGGAGTACAAATAGGGAAAGTTACATCCGGGGTGTTACAACACTCCACCACTACGAAAAGATCTCGTCCCGAGATCTAGGACTGAAAGAACTCCGGGTACTCAGAACGGAGGTGATCCTCGCGTTCCCAGGTAGCTTCACAGTCGGAATGGTGAGACCACTTGACTTTGAGAAATTTTATTGACTTGTTGCGAGTCTTACGTTCAGTCTCTTCAAGAATAGCAACTGGGTGCTCACGATAGGAGAGATCTTCTTGGAGCTCAATGTCCTCGAAGTTGACGGTGCGGTCAGGAGTCTTGAAGCACTTTCGAAGCTGAGAGACGTGGAACACATCATGAACATTTGCAAAGTTTGAAGGAAGCTCGAGTTGATAGGCGAGGTCGCCTCTCTTGCTGACAATCTTGAAAGGTCCCACGTATCTAGGGGCAAGCTTCCCTTTGATACCGAAGCGACGAGTACCTTTCATAGGAGAGACACGGAGGTAACCATGATCTCCGATCTCGAAAGCCAAATCACGGTGCTTACTATCATAGTAGCTCTTCTGGCGGGATTGGGCTGCTTTGAGGTTATCACGAATGACTTTGCACATTTCTTCTGCTTCTGTGATTAAGTCATTACCCAGCAGCTGACGTTCACCGGTTTCAGACCAGTTGAGAGGGGTACGGCACTTCCTGCCATACAGAATTTCTAATGGGGCCTTGCCCGAACTTGCTTGAAAACTGTTGTTATAGGAGAATTTAGCATAAGGAAGACAATCCTCCCACTTCATGCCGAAGGAGATCACACAAGCCCTGAGCATATCTTCAAGAATCTGGTTGACACGCTCGACTTGACCGCTTGTTTGAGGATGGAAAGCAGTGCTGAAACGGATGTTGGTGCCCATGGCCTTCTGAAAAGAATCCCAAAACTTCGAGGTAAAGATGCTGCCACGGTCTGAAGAGATCACTTGAGGAATACTGTGAAGAGAGACAATTCGAGAGGTATAGAGCTCTGCCAATTGAGCTGCAGTGATCGACTCTTTGATAGGCAAAAAGTGAGCCACTTTGGTGAGCTTGTCGATGACAACGAATATAGCATCATTGCCACGCTTGGACTTTGGAAACCCAGTCACGAAATCCATTTCAATGTGGTCAAACTTCCATTCTGGAATGGCAAGAGGTTGGAGGAGACCAGCTGGCCTTTGGTGTTCTGCCTTCACTCTTCTGCAGACATCACATTCATTCACGAATTGAGCGATCTCGCGCTTCATTCGAGTCCACCAATAGGCTTGCTTGAGGTCCTGATACATCTTCGTGCTCCCAGGGTGGATGGAGAGGAGAGAATTGTGAGCCTCGTTCATGATCACTTTACGAAGTTCACCTTTGGGCACAACAATACGATCCTCGAAGAAGAGAGTGTCCTTGTCATCAAGGCGGTAGCACTTGTACTTGGACTGACTCTTGGCAATCCCAATCTTCACCTTTTTCACCATAGCATCAAGAAGCTGGGCTTGGCGAATCTGGTCTCCTAAGGTAGGAGAGACTTGAAGGTTGGCGAGGAAACCTTGAGGAACAACTTGCAGATTAAGCTTGCGGAAAGCTTCACAAAGCTCGGGTTGATAAGGCTTGAGAATCAGACTGTTGCAGTAGGCCTTTCTGCTCAAAGCGTCAGCAATCACATTGGCCTTGCTTGGAGTATACTCAATACTCGGATTATACTCTTGAATCATTTCGACCCATCGAGTTTGCCTTAGGTTGAGATTAGGCTGAGTGAAGATGTACTTGAGACTCTTGTGATCGGTGAAAATGTCCACTTTTCTTCCCAATAGAAGATGTCTCCAAGTCAAAAGAGCATGCACAACTGCCGCCAACTCGAGATCATGAGTGGGGTAGTTCTTCTCATTAGGCTTCAACTGCCGAGATGTTTAAGCAACAACTTTCTTCTCTTGCATCAATACTGCGCCAAGACCTTGGAGAGAGGCATCACAAAAGACCTCGTACGGCTTGGATTCATCAGGCGGAGTCAGAACTGGAGCAGTGATCAACTTCTCTATCAAAGTGTTGAAAGCAATATCACACTCCGGAGACCAAACGTACTTGACGTGCTTCTGAAGAAGATTTGAGAGAGGCTTCGCGATCTTGGAAAAGTTTTCAACGAATCTTCGGCAATAGCTTGCGAGACCGAGAAAACTGCGGAGTTGCTTCACGTTCTGAGGAGGTTCCCAATTCACAATTGCAGAAACCTTCTCGGGATTCACGGAAATGCCCTTGGCAGAGATGATATGACCAAGATAAAGAACCTCATCGAGCCAAAATTCACACTTGGAGAACTTGGCATAGAACTGATGTTCTCTGAGCTTATCGAGAACCAAACGCAAGTGCTTGGCATGATCTTGCTTGTTCTTGGAGAAAACCAGAATGTCATCGAGATAGACCAAAACGAAGTCATTGGTGTAGGCATTGAAGATGAAGTTCATCATGCGAGAGAACGTCGGAGGAGCGTTGGCGAGGCCAAAAGACATGACAGTGTATTCATATGAACCAAAGCTTGTTCTGAATGCTATCTTGGGAATATCTTCTTCACGAATGCGAATCTGGTGATAACCCATACGGAGATCAAGCTTGGAGAATACTTGGGCACCTTTGAGTTGTTCGAACAGCTCATTGATGTTGGGAAGTGGGTACTTGTTCTTGATGGTCTTCTTGTTCACTGGACGGTAATCAACACAAAGTCGGTCCGTTCCATCCTTCTTCTTCACAAAAAGAACACCACAACCCCACGGAGAAGTACTAGGCCAGATGAGACCCAATCTTTCTTGCTCGTCAAGTTGCTTCTTCAGCTCCTTCAACTCTTCAGGTCCGAGCTTGTAAGGACGTTTGCACACAGGTTCTGTGCCAGGCTCAAGTTCAATAACGAATTCAACTGGCCGGTGCGGAGGCATTCCTGGGAGCTCTTCTGGAAAGACGTCTTGATATTCGCACACGACTGGAATTTGAGAGATGGCATCCAATTCACCCTTCTCATTGAGAGAAAACAGACGGATAGTATTATCCCGAGCGGCAAAGACAATTACATCCTCAGACGAATGAGTCAATTGAATCTGCCTGGCAGCACAATCAAGCTGAGCCTTGTGCTTAGAAAGCCAATCCATCCCGAGAATAAGATCAATATCCGAGTTACCAAGAACCATTGGGGAAGAAAGGAACTTGTAGTCGCCCAATGTGATAGTAACATCTGGCACCTCCAGACTAGCACTCAAACGTTTGCCAGGAGAAACGATATCCATTTGTTTACCCAAATGAGAAGAAACGAACTCATGCTTGGTAAAAAATGGCTTAGACATGAAACAATGCGATGCACCCGTGTCAAAAAGAACTTTTGCAGGAACATTGTTAACAGGAAGGTTACCCATAATCACATCTGACGAGTCCTCTGCTTGAGCTGCATTCATCAAATTGACCTTGGCATGCTTGGGGTTATGCTTGACCACAGCTGTACTTGCCGATCTGACAGGAGGAGGAGGAGGAAGATGCCTCTGGTTGAAACACTTGTTGGCATAGTGACCCTTCTATTGGCACTTGTTGCACGTGACCTCTGAAAGCGGACGGTGATACGGAGCACTCGATCTTGGAGCTTGAGACGAAGCCTTGTTCTGAAAGCCTGGGTTGGGTGGGTGGGAAGAACCACTGCCACCTTTGCTCTTCTGCTGATACGGCTGACGGAACGGAGGAGGAGGAAGCCAAAACTTCTGCTGCTTGGCCACTTGAGTAGAGGAAGGAGTAACATCTCTGACTCGCTTCCTAGAAGCATCACACCTCAACTGAGCAGCCTCTTGCTTCAGTGCCATGTTGTAGAACTCATCGTATCTCAAGGGCTCAAAGAGAACAAGAGCAAGCTGAATATCTTCTCTGAGACCACCCCTGAACTGATATATCATGCTCTTCTCATCAGGCACGTCCTGCTTGGCAAAGCGGGCAAGCTTCTGGAACAATTTGTTGTAGTCATAGACAGACTAACAGCCTTGCTTCAGATTGCGGAATTCCTCACGCTTGCTTTCAAGCACGCTCTGCGGAATGTGATGAGCTCGGAAATCTCGACGGAAATCATCCCAAGTGATAACACGTCCACCCCTGGAATCCTTGTACTGCTGGAACCATTCTGCAGCTTGATCTTTGAGTTGGAAGGAAGCGAACTTCACAAAGTCCTCAGGCCTGACGTTACTGCATTCGAAATGCTTAGATAGATCCACAAGCCAATCGTCAGCATCGGTTGCCTCAACACAATTACTGAAAGTCTTTGGCCCATTAGCAAGGAACTGGTTGAGTGTAGCAAAGTGACTCTGGTTGCTGCCTTGATTCCCTTGACTGCCTTGATTGCGCTCTTGGATAATTTGCATGATCAGCTAAGTGTTTGCATTGGTTGCGGCCATCACAGCTTGCCATGCCTCTGGAGGAGGTGGAGGTGGTGGCGGATCAGGATTCGGAGTCGTGCGCGTTGGAGGAGCCATCCTGAAGAGGTTGACCACCATTAGCACATGACAGATAAATATTGAAGCTGAATCCAACGGAATGAAAATTGCAACATATAGTCTTCACATCCGAAAAAAATGAACGAATGCATTCCTCTTGAAATGGTCACATATCCATAAATTGAGAAGCCACATAGAATTAAGGTAGAGAAATAAATCAACAAGGTACGGATTAAGAACGAATAATTGGTAAGAAATCCCAATCTCAAACCAATATCCGTGGAAGAAGAACTAGAGCTACTAGAGTTCCCACCTATGAAACTCCCGAACCTTTCCGGTTATGCAATCAGGTGTTGGGGATACAGGGGAAGCATAATATCTCACCCAAACTAGCAAATCCTACATCCAGCTGTATCCATCCTTCAACACATAACCAAGAAAACTTCGGAAACCATCTACCTCAACCTTCAAAAAGCATCCGTTATACAAGTTATGGCGATACTCCCGAACTCCCGCCCCAGTACTGGGTGGCGTCGAGGTTATCTCACCAACGAACTGCATAAAAGAGATTTTCAATGTCGGCGAACATATCTCAAGTATTCCAGAATTGCAACGATAAAATTATGATGACAACACCTCAGAGCTCAACTCCCCGGGACACTTCCACTAAACCCCTGACAGGAGGTACCAAGACAGTATTCTCATCATAAGCCATCGGAACAAATCCAAGATACTCGCGTGATCCTAAAATTTTTTTTTGTGAAATTTGAGAAGAGAAGACTCAAAACTCTATGTCAGGATGCCTTACCAGAGCGATGAGGAGACTGGGAAGTAAAAAGAATTCCTAAGCTCTCCGATATATAATTCCTAAGTGACTCAAAACATTTTTCTAGACACAACTCGACTGCTAAAAACGATCAAGCAATGGGGCTCCTAAGGTCGGGGAAGGCTCTGATTACCAACTTGTAACGCCCTCGATGCGGCTATAGCTCCCACGTGTCGAGGCACGACTTAGAGACATAACCGCATTGAAAGCAATGTCGCAAGTCAGGCAATCATTACAACATCCCATGTAATATGTAACAAAAGGGGGAGATAACATAGTTGGCTTACACTCGCCACGTCACATCAAAGTACATAAATAACATCCATCAAACAGACACTCATGGCCCGACTACGGCGCCAAAATGGAAAAGAACCCAACATGCGACAAGGCCCTGAATCGAACCCTAACTAGGCACCACTACTGATCTTCAGGAAAGGAAACATAATAACGCTGAGAGTCCACGTCGAACTCCCACTTGAGCTCGTACTCGTCACCTGGAGCGGAGTCGCCTGGACCTGCATCTGGAGTTATAGTATCTGTGAGCCACAGGGACTCAGCAATCTCGCACCCTCGCGATCAAGACTATTTAATCTTATAGGAATGGATGAGGCAAATATATGTGGAGCTGCAGCAAGCGACTAGCATATATGGTGGCTAACTTATCCGCAAAAGAGAGCGAGAGAGGATGCCAAGCGCGAGCGAGAATCTAGAAGAACAACCTGCGCAAGCATTACTCCAACACCGTGTCCACTTCCCGGACTCCGCCGAGAAGAGGCCATCACGGTAACACACTCAGTGGATTCATTTTAATTAATTAAGGTTCAAGTTATCTACAACCGGACATTAACAAATTCCCATCTGCCCATAACCGCGGGCACGGCTTTCGAAAGTTCAATCCCTGCAGGGGAGTCCCAACTTAGCCCATGACAAGCTCTCACGGTCAACGAAGGAATAGACCTCCACCCGAGACACACCGATCAGACTCGGTAACCCGGTACAACAAGACAATTCGACAGGTTAAAACAAGACCAGCAACACTGCCCGAATGTGCCGACAAATCCCGATAGGAGCTGCACATATCTCTTTCTCAGGGCACACTCAGATAGGTCAAGCTACGAGTAAAACCAACCCTCAAGTTTCCCCGAGGTGGCCCCGCAGGCTGCCCAGTTTGGACCAACACTCAGAGGAGCACTGGCCCGGGGGGGTAAAATAAGATGACCCTTGAGTCTGCAGAACCTAAGGGAAAGAAAAGGCTAGGTGGCGAATGGTAAAACCAAGGTTGGGCATTGCTGGAAAAGCTTTAATCAAGGCGAAATATCAAGGGGTTCCCATTATAACCCAACCGCGTAAGGAATGCAAAAATCCGGGAACATAACACCGATATGACGGAAACTAGGGCGGCAAGAGTGGAACAAAACACTAGGCGAGAGGCCGAGCCTTCCACCCTTTACCAAGTATATAGATGCATTAAGATAGCATAGCAATATAATGATATCCCAACAAGTAAATAAATGTTCCAACAAGGAACGGCCTCCAATCTTCACCTGCAACTAGCAACGCTATAAGAGGGGCTGAGCAAAGCGGTAACATAGCCAATCAACGGTTTGCTAGGACAAGGTGGGTTAGAGGTTGACATGGCAATTAGGAGGCTGACAAGGAAAAGGTAGGCATCGTAGCATTGGCAAAGCAAGAGCGAGCAAACTAGCATAGCAAAGATAGTAGTGATTTCGAGGGTATGATCATCTTGCCTGCACAGTTGTCAAAATTGACTGGATCCTCACAAGCAAACTCAACGGGCTCCTCGGTAGCGAACTCGTCTCCCGGATCTACCCAACAATACAAACAAGCAATAAGGATACAATCAACCACGTGCAAGACCAAGCAATATGATGAAATGATGATATGTTATGCGGGATGCGATGCGGGACGCAAAATGCAAGATATAACAGGAAATGCATGAACCTGGCCTCAACTTGGAATTCCAAGGGTGCCACTGGATAGAGGGGATGAAATCGCTTGAAAACGATATAAAGATCATTGGAATCGGAGTTACGGTTTGGAAATGGCAAGCGTTTTAAGATATGACACTGGTCTGCGATTTACAGCAAGTAGGCATCTAAACGCAACGAAATGAACATGCAACAGCCACCGAACATGACAAAAAAATATATGGCAGGGATGCACACAAGATGCTTATCAAAATACTAGCACTGAGCCACGGCCAATTCATCCATTAAGAGGTTCAAACAAGCATGGCAAAAACGCAAATGCAAAACAGATTCCAGACTTAGTGAAATTAACACTAGTCTGAAATTTCAGATCACGATGCTCTCTTTGGAGCAGCAAAACAACATGATACATGACCTGAACATGACAAGTAAGAACATGTCATGGAGCTACTCAACAAGCTTGACAAAAGACCCAAAGTGACCTGGGGCCAAAAGGGTTCACAAAATATATTAACGGGCACACGAACATAGCTAAAACACAATCAGTTTTCAGACTTAGTGAAAACTGAGACATGCTGAAATATAACTCACGAAGGCATGTAAACGAGCTCGATGCACTCACCACGGTGCAATTCATGGCAAGGAAAGCATATATCAATTAATAAGGCAAAACATACAAGCAAGGAATGGCAAGAACAATGACATAGCATGCACGGATCAACTACAACAACGCCGGCAAAATCACAAACGAGTTGACGATCTGCCCAGATTCACCATGAAGCAAAAGTAGAGCTTGATTGACTCAAGCTATGGTGCTCCATAATTGCAAACAAAGACATGGATGGATATAGCATAACATGAATAACAAAAGTCCCTTAATGATCATCCTCAAAAGAGGCACGGATCACTAGGAAACAAGCTGAACATATGGCATCATGAACTAAAATATCCCAGACTTAGTGAAAACAACTAAGTCCCTGAAAACAGATTTTCCGGGTGCCTCTCTTTGCGAGCTTGCACAAGTCACGACACACATCCTAAAAATGCATGGGTTGCACCTCTGGAAAGAAGACAAAATTCTTAACAAAACATATGAAGGACTCACAGGCATAGCATGCACACAATAATCATGGCAAAAATGACAAAAGTCTAAGATGAACTAGCAGATCTGACAATTAACTCACGAAGCCTCCTTCTAACAGCATTTTGGGCATCAAGATGGGATCAAATGAAAATGATGCAATGTAATAAAATGATGTACTCGTCGAGACGAACATTTTTATATATCATATGTCCAAATCGGAGCTACGGATGCAAAGTTACGGGCGGTCAAAGTATGCATAAAAACTAGGGTTAGGGACGAAAGTCAACCGAGAGGGATATTTCCAGATCTAGATCGGCACGCTTCCCGAGGCGGTCGCCGGACCTACTGTAGCTCGCCGGAGACCTTCGTGGCCGGAGAGGAAGGAGAGGGCCGGGGCGAGGCCGACCTTGGCGCGGCTCCCGAGGACGGCGGCGGCTTGGACGGGGCGGCGCCGGCGGCGAGGGGCGGCCGGGCGCGGGCGGCGAGGCGGCGAGGCGGCGCCGGCGGCGAGCGCGCGCGGCGGCTCCGGGCTCCTGTGGCGGCCGGACGCGAAGAGGAGGGCGGCGCCTGGGCAGATGGCGGCGGGGCGGAGGACTGGGCCGCGGGGGCCCGCGTCGGGCTCGGCGGGCCTCGCGGCGGCGGCGGCAAAGCGGTCCCGCGAGGGACACGTGGCGGCGGACGGTTGGTGCGGGCGGAGGCGGCGGACGTTGTCCGGCCGGGGCGGACACGTCCGTCGGCGCGGATCTGGATTTTTTTTTAGACTAGGGTTTGGACGGGGAAGAAGATCCGAATTTGGAGGGGGCTATTTATAGGCATAGAGGGAGCTAGGAGACTCCAAATGAGGTGCGGTTTTCGGCCACGCGATCGTGATCGAATGCTCTAGGACATGGAGCAGAGTTTGGTCGGTTTTGGGCCAAATTTGAGGGGTGTTGGGCTGCAACACACACGAGGCCTTTTCGGTCCCTCGGTTAACCATTGGCGTATCAAACGGAGTCCAAATGACATGAAACTTGACAGGCGGTCTACCGGTAGTAAACCAAGGCCGCATGGCAAATCTCGGTCCAATCCGGAAATGTTTAATCCCCACACATGAAAGAAAGCTAGAAATGACCACCGGAGGAGAACGAAGCGCCGGAATGCAAAAGGGACAACGGGGAAAATGCTCGAATGCATGAGATGAACACATATGCAAATGCAATGCACATGATTACATGATATGAGATGCATGAAAACGAAAACAACACATGGAGACAAAGACCCGAACCCGAGAAATAAATATAACTTAACGCCGAAAACGGTAAGAGTTGGAGTACAAATAGGGAAAGTTACATCCGGGGTGTTACAGAGTCGACTTCACCAAACTTGAAGACTAGTGGCAGATGATCATTCTGCGCCATGGCGTTGATGGAGGTCTGCGGAAGGGAGGGGAATGGCAGGCGAATAGTAAGGCCGCCCGTATTAAACAGCGGCTCGGGCGCCATTAATGCAGAGGAAGGTGGGCAGCCATGGAAGTCAAATGGCTTGCTTCCCAGTGAGCCTGCGCAGCGTACAACTCGCACGCTTCCCGGTGAGCATGCGCATTGGAGGACAACTTGCACGCCTCTCGGTCAGACTGTGCACCGGACTCCACTCGCACGCCTCTCGTTCAGTCAAGGTCTAGCAACTGTCTGCACGGCACCTCCTGTAGCCATTAACACGAAGACACGTGGCATCACGTGAATGGTTAGCAGAATGCACACGATTTGAATTATACAATCATTTGAGATATTAAAGTGGCAGCTATTTTTCCAAAATGCCTTTGTTGGCTATTATTTGAGTGCGCCTTGTCTCAAAATGGAGACGAAAAATACCATAGCATGTCGGGTGCCATTCCATGAAAGCATGCCAAGTTTCATGAATTTCAGACGAGTTTTGGATTTATTACAATTTAAAAATAAAGTATCTCAACGTTTTGCCGGCAATCAACGGTGTCCCAGAGTTTGAAATTCATTCCCATTTCTTGCATGGGACCTAAGCATGCACCCAAGGAAACATATTTGATTTTTTTTCAACCAATTTATATGCATTAGAGCATGTCCATGTAGTACAAATTTGAATTATGCACATAAATGCATTGAAAACTCAATTAATGCATAAAATGTCCAAATGAACCCCGAAAAATCCCAAAAATTGACACAGCACTCCTATTGTTCTATGTTCATGAAGAAAACTTCTGAAAGCAATAAGAGGCAATGGATATCGTTTCGTCCCCAGAGGTGGGACGTTCCCTACCGAAACCATCACGCTTGTTGTGAGAAGCTCTGGTGTGTGAGTAGCATATCCCCAAACCTGCCCCAAATGGGACAAAAATTTACCACGGCATGTTGATGTTGCTCTATGATAGCATTCCAAGTTTCATGAATTCCGGGCGAGCTTTGAATTTACTAGAATTTAAAAACCAGGTATCTCAGTGTTTTCATCTGAGTAACCGTGGCAGGGTGTTTGACATTCATTCTCATTTCTTGCATGGGACGTAAGCATGCAACAAAGGACACAGATTTGAATTTTCAACCAATTTATATGCATTAGAGCATGTGCATGTAGTTCAAATTTGAATTATGCATATAAATGCATTGAAAACTCAGTTAATGCATAAAAATGTCCAAACGAACCCCGAAAAATCCCAAAAATTGACACAACACATCTGTTGTTCTATGTTGACACAAGAAAGTTTTTGAAAGCAATAAGAGGCAATGGATATCGTTTCGTCCCCAAAGGTGGGACGATCCCAGCCGAAAGCATCAGGATTGTTGTGAGAAGCTCTGATTTGTGAGAAGCATATCCCCAAACATGGCCCAAATGGGAAAAAAAATACCACGGCATGCTGATGCCGCTCCATGATAGCATGCAAAATTTCATGAATTTCATACGAGCTTTGGATTTACTAGAATTTAAAAACCAGGTATCTCAGTGTTTGCGGCCGAGTGACCGTGGCAAGGTGTTTGACATTCAGTCCCATTTCTTGCATGGGACCTAAGCATGCAACCAAGGACACAGATTTGAATTTTCAACCAATTTATATGCATTAGAGCATGTGCATGTAGTTCAAATTTGAATTATGCACATAAATGCATTGAAAACTCAGTTAATGCATAAAAATGTCCAAACAAACCCCGAAAAATCCCAAAAATTGACACAACACATCTGTTGTTCTATGTTGACACGAGAATTTTTTTGAAAGCAATAAGAGGCAATGGATATCGTTTCGTCCCCAAAGGTGGGACATTCCCTACAGAAAGCATCAGGCTTGTTGTGAGAAGCTCTGATTTGTGAGATGCATATTCCCAAACCTGCCCAAAATGGGACAAAAATTTACCATGGCATGTTGATGCCGCTCTATGATAGCATGCCAAGATCCATGAATTTTGGATGATCTTTGGAATTCCTAGAATTTAAAAACTAGGTATCTCAATGTTTGCGGCCGAGTGACCGTGGCAGGGTGTTTGGCATTCATTCCCATTTCTTGCATGGGACCTAAGCATGCAATCAAGTACACAGATTTGAATTTTCAACCAATTTATATGCATTAGAGCATGTGCATGTAGTTCAAAGTTGAATTATACACAGAAATGTATTGAAAACTCACTTAATGCATAGAAATGTCCAAACGAACCCCGAAAAATCCCAGAAATTGGCACAACACTCCTGTTGTTCTAGGTTGACATGATAATTTATTTGAAAGAAATAGGAGGCAATTGATATCGTTTCGTCCCCAAAGGTGGGACGTTCCCTACTGAAACCATCATGCTTGTTGTGAGAAGCTCTGGTTTGTGAGAAACATATCCCCAAACCTATCCCAAATGGGACATAAAATTTACCACGGCATGTTGATGCCGCTCCATAATAGCATGCCAAGTTTCATGAATTTCGGATGAGCTTTGGATTTACTAGAATTTAAAAACCAGGTATCTCAATGTTTGCGGCCGAGTAACCATGGCAGGGTGTTTAACATTCATTCCCATTTCTTGCATGTGACCTAAGCATCAAACCAAGGACACGGATTGGAATTTTCATCAGAGCATGTGCATATAGTTCAAATTTGAATTATGCACATAAATGCATTAAAAACTCAGTTAATGCATAAAAATGTCCAAACGAATCCCGAAAAATCCCAAAAATTGACACAACACATCTGTTGTTCTATGTTGACACGAGAAATTTTTTTGAAAGCAATAAGAGGCAATGGATATCGTTTCGTCTCCAAAGGTGGCACATTCCCTACCGAAAGCATTAGGCTTGTTGTGAGAAGCTCTGGTTCGTGAGAAGCATATCCCCAAACCTGCCCCAAATGGGACAAAAACTTTACCACGGCATGTTGATGCCGCTCCATGATAGCATGCAAAGTTTCATGATTTTCAGACGAGCTTTGGATTTACTAGAATTTAAAAACAAGGTATCTCAATGTTTGCGGCCGAGTGACCGTGGCAGGGTGTTTGACATTCATTCCCATTTCTTGCATGGGACCTAAGCATGCAACCAAGGACACAGATTTGAATTTTCAGTCAATTTATATGCATTAGAGCATGTGCATGTAGTTCAAATTTGAATTATGCACATAAATGCATTGAAACTCAATTAATGCATAAAAATGTCCAAATGAACCCCGAAAAATCACAAAAATTGACACAACACTCTTGTTGTTCTATGTTGACACGAGAAATTTGTTGAAAGCAATAAGAGGCAATGGATATTGTTTTGTCCCCAAAGGTGGGACGTTCCCAACCAAAACCATCAGGCTTGTTGTGAGAAGCTCTGGTTTGTGAGAAGCATATCCCGAAACCTGCCCCAAATGGGATAAAAAAATTTACCACGACATGTTGATGCCGCTCCATGACAGCATGCCAAGTTTCATGAATTTCGGACGAGCATTGGATTTACTAGAATTAAAAACCAGGTATCTCAATGTTTGCGGCCGAGTGACCATGGCAGGGTGTTTGGCATTCATTCCCATTTCTTTCATGGGACCTAAGCATGCAACCAAGGACACATATTTGAATTTTCAACCAATTTATATGCATTAGAGCATGTGCATGTAGTTCAGATTTGAATTATGCACATAAATGCATTGACAACTCAGTTAATGCATAAAATGTCCAAACGAACCTCGAAAAAATCCCAGAAATTGACACAACACTCCTGTTGTTCTATGTTGACACAATAAAAAATTTAAATGCAATAAGAGCTAATTGATATCGTTTCATCCCCGAAGGTGGGATGTTCCCAACCGAAACCATCACGCTTGTTGTGAGAAGCTCTGGTTCGTGAGAAGCATATCCCCAAACCTGCCCCAAATGGGACAAAAATTACAACGGCATGCTGATGCCGCTCGATGATAGCATGCCAAGTTTCATGAATTTTGGACATGCTTAGGATTTACTAGAATTTAAAAATCGTGGTAGGGTATTTTAAATTCATTCGCCTATCTTGCATGGGGCCTAAGCATGCAACCAAGGACACATATTTGAATTTTCAAGCAATTTATATGCATTAGAGAATGTGCATGTAGTTCAAATTTGATTATGCACAGAAATGCATTGAAAAATCAGTTAATGCATAAAAATGTCCAAACAAACCACGAAAAATCACAAAAATTGACACAACACTCATGTTTTTCTATGTTGACACGAGAAAATGTTTGAATGAAATAAGAGGCAATGCATATCGTTTTGTCCCCAAAGGTGGGTAGTTCCCTACTTGAAACCATCAGGCTTGTTGTGAGAAGCTCTGGTTTGTGAGAAGCATATCCCCAAACCTACCCCTAATAGGACAAAAAATTTACCATGGCATGTTGATGCCGCTCCATGATAGCATGCAAAGTTTCATGAATTTCAGATGAGCTTTGGATTTACTAGAATTTAAAAACCAGGTATCTCAATGTTTGCGGCCGAGTGACCATGGCAGGGTGTTAGACATTCATTCCCATTTCTTGCATGGGACCTAAGCATGCAACCAAGGAGACATATTTGAATTTTCAACCAATTTATATGCATTAGAGCATGTGCATGTAGTTCAAATTTGAATTATGCACCTAAATGCATTGAAAACTCAGTTAATGCATAAAAATGTCCAAACGAACCCCAAAAAATCCCAAAAATTGACACAACACTCATGTTGTTCTATGTTGACACGAGAAAATTTTTGAAAGCAATAAGAGGCAATGGATATCTTTTCGTCCCCAAAGGTGGGATGTTCCGTACCGAAACCATCAGGCTTGTTGTGAGAAGCTCTGGTTTGTGAGAAGCATATCCCCAAATCTATCCCAAATGGGAGAAAAATATTTACCATGGCATGTTGATGCCGCTCCACGATAGCATGCCAAGTATCATGAATCTCAGACAAGCTTTGGATTTACTAGAATTTAAAAACCAGGTATCTCAATGTTTGCGGCCGAGTGACCGTGGCAGGGTGTTTGGCATTCATTCTCATTTCTTGCATGGGACCTAAGCATGCAACCAAGCATACCTGGTGGGACCCCTTTGGTACTTATTGGCTCCAATATTCCACATATATTCCATAAAAATCTTCATAAAGTTTCAGCTTGTTTGGAGTTGTGCAGAATAGGTAGTCTGACATAGATTTTCCAGGTCCGGATTTCTAGCTGCCGGAATTCTCCCTCTTTGTGTGTACCTTGCGTATTATCAGAGAAAAGACATTAGAATTACTCGAAAAAGCATTATTATGCATAAAACATCATAAATAACAGTAGGAAAACATGATGCAAAATGGACGTATCAAGCTCGACCAAATTTTTATGTAAATCACTCAATTTGTCTAAAATTTGAACCTCTTCTTGTGTAAAAGAAAACACTTTTTTGTGGTGGAACTCCCAATATCCTTTCTATTATTTCATAGGCATAATTAACATCAATCTCGATAAAATTTCCTTTAGCGGCAAAATACAAAAGTTTTCTATGATGCATAGCCAAACCTATGTAAAAATTATGAAGCAAAATCTTTGCATCTCCCTTTATGTTACAGATGCGGTAGGATTCCGATAAACTATACCAAGCATCTTTCAAATTTTCTCCTTGTTTTTGTTTGAAGTATAAAACTTCAAAATCTGGTGACAAAGGAGGAGTAGACATGCTAGTCACAAGAAAAAGAGTAGGCAAACAAGATCACACGTGAACAAGAGATCTGACGAGAAAAAGGCGAACAAAAAAGAAGGCGAATAAAAAGGCATTTTTTGTGAAGTGGGGGAGATGAAAACGAGATGAAAATGGAAAATAAAGTAAATTGCAAGGAGATGAGGTTTGTGATTGGGAATCTGATAGATGTTGATGATGTCTCCCTGGCAACGGCGCCAGATGATGAAGCTATGTACCTAGGGTAGGGGCATGGACCTATCCAAACTGACCTACCCAAGGACACCTCTAGAAGAAATCATCTTTCAATCGACTTGGAGGTGTTCCACTCGACAGACTCGAAGATACTCGACCAAGAAGCAACCACTCGACCAAGACCAAGCCACTCGACAGTCAGGAGACCTAAAGGCACTCCGCATGCTAACGGTCGGTTATTAAGTAGCCTTTATGGTCATCATAGCACTTTATTAGGGGCGTTACCAGTAACGCCCCACCTTAATGTATTTAAAACCCTGCATAACTGAGGGCCGGAGGGGTCTAGCGGACTCTATATAAGCCACCCCCTCCTCAGTGTAAAGGGTTCGCACCCCTGTAATTCATACTCTCATAATCCAGTCGACCGCCTCCGGGCTCCGAGACGTAGGTCTATTACTTCCTACGAGAAGGGCCTGAACTCGTAGACCTTGCGTTCTTACAACTTCTCCATAGCTAAGATCTTGCCTCTCCATACTTACCCCCCTACACTACTGTCAGACTTGGAACCATGACAGTTGGCGCCCACCGTGGGGCAGGTGTTTTAGCGTTTTGTTGGAGGAGTTGCGATCTTTTCCGATCCGAATCCTCATGGTTTTCGGCGGAGTTTTGGTGGAGGGCCGCGAGATCCGTCTTGGCTCGCTCACGTTCATCACCGACGACTCCGTGTGGCTTCAGGAGGCTCCGCTCGACGTGGACGCACTCCCTGTCCGCGGGGCAACGCACTTTAGCGCGTGCATCCGCGGCGTTCTCCTGCGGCAACCGTCGACCCCCTACTGGTCGGCTCCTGTGTTGTCCTCCCTCCTAGTTTCCCGTCGGCGCAAGCGCTCTGGTCAGTCGAGACTCCAGCGGTGGGTGAGACACGCGGTGGCACGCCAGTCGGCCACCCCTCAAGTCGCGGCGATCGAGCCCGACGAATCCCTCTACGGCCTGTTCGACCTGTCGACCGGCTCCGCAGAGTCTGCATTCGAGTGCGATAGCAGCGATCCGGCGGCGGAGGTTCTGATGGTCGATGGACCTCCCAGTCCTCCCGGTTTTCCCCACACCGACGAAGGCACGGGTGGAGGCGACCCATCACGTCCCCATGAGGAGTATCTTCCCGAGCCTCTCACGTCGCTGCAGAGAGAAGAACTTCGCCGCCGGAACGTGGATGAACTGCACACTCCTATCGTTGGAGAAACCCCCGAGGCTCGCGCCTTGGAAGATGCGCGCCTGGCAAACTTGGCCGAGCGCACTTGACTGGAGAACCTCCAGCGAGCACTCGACGAGCATGCGCGACAACGGGTTCCTGAATCCAGTCGACGTCAGCTCTTCCTGCCCCCGCAGGTATATCAAACTCCGATTCAGAATTTAGCAGCTGCGGCCCGTATAGCGGAGTCGATTCAGCCTTCCCAGTCGGAGGCTGGCAGAGGCTTGCTACAGATCAGAGCGTTACTCCGGGCAGCAGGAGACCAGAATTCCGCTGTTTCTCAGTCGTGGAACAGGATTCACAGCAGATCCGTTGCCGCGAACATAGTCCAGTCGGCTCACAGCCCGAGATCGCCCCCGAGGCGTGAGGGACATGGAGACTGGCGTGACCAGTATGGGAACCATGAGCAGTATGATCACCGAGTCGATCGTGACGGTCGACGTCGAGTGCCCACGCCTCCCCTGAGGAGCGTGTCGTATGTGCCTCGCCAGTAGGATGACAGGCGCCCTCATAGTGATGGGTGAAGGATTCCAGTCGACCCCAGAGGGCCAGGCTTTAATGCGAGATCCATTCTCGTCCAAGGTTTGGTCGACAGGAACAGGGCTCACCGAGAAGGTCACGACAGATATGCACCTACCAGCAGCAGAGTACATGTTTCGGGGCTAGAGTGCTTTAGTAGAGCCATCAGGGCCGCTGTGATTCCTCCCAACTTCAGGTTGGCGACTGGAGTCAGTAAGTTCACTGGCGAGTCCAAGCCCGATACTTGGCTTGAGGACTACCGAGTGGCCGTCCAGATTGGCGGCGGCAATGATGAAGTGGCCATGAAGCACCTGCCTCTCATGTTGGAGGGCTCGGCCAGAGCGTGGCTGAACCAGTTAGCGCCTAGCAGTATTTACACTTGGGAAGATCTCTCCCGAGTGTTCGTCACCACATTTGAAGGCACATGCAAGCGACCAGCAGGGCTGACGGAATTGCGGTCTTGCGTGCAGAAGTCGAATGAAACTTTGAGGGATTACATCCAGAGGTGGATCATGTTACATCACTCGGTGGAGAATGTGCCTGACCACCAAGCAGTTTGTGCCTTCAAGGAAGGCGTCAAGTACAGAGAACTGAATTTGAAATTCGGTCGAATCGGAGATATGTCCCTGAATCAGATGATGGAGATTGCCACCAAGTACGCTAATGGTGAAGATGAGGATCGACTCAGGAGTGGCAAGCTCAAGTCAGTCGCCCAAGAAACCGGAGGAAATTCCAATCGGAAACAGAAGCGGAAAGCCGAGCCAGCGGCTCCCGGGGAAGCCTTGGCTTTAACCCAAGGAAAGTTTAAAGGGAAACCTAAAGGACCTTGGAACCCCAAAAAGGTTAAATACCAGGACGGAAATGATGTGTTGGACTTACCATGTCTTGTCCACACAAAGAAAGATGAAGAGGGTAATTTCATTTACCCGAAACATACCACTCGACACTGTCGACTCTTGATCCAGCAGTTCCAGGGCAAGCAGCCCAAAGGTAATGAAAAGGAGTCAGATAAGGTCGAGGACAAAGAAGACAGTGACGACCGATACCCTCAGGTCAATTCCACTCTGATGATTTTTGCCGATGTTGAAAGCAAAAGTCGACTGAAAGTTATTAACCGAGAGGTGAATATGTTCGCTCCGTTGTCAGAGATCTTGCATAACAGGGACGCAACTGGTCGAGTGGCAAAATGGGCGATTGAACTCCTTACTCTAGATATCAAGTTTGAGGCAAAGAAATCTATCAAGTCCCAGGAAATCGCGGATTTCGTTGCCGAGTGGATTGAACAGCAACTACCGACTCAGGTTCACTCGGAGCATTGGACCATGTTCTTCGACGGTTCCAAGATGCTAAATGGTTCCGGCACTGGAGTGGTGTTGGTCTCCCCAAGAGGAGATAAACTCAGATATGTTCTTCAAATCCACTTTGATTCCTCTAACAACGAGGAAGAATATGAAGCACTTTTATATGGGTTGCGCATGGCCATTTCACTCGGTGTCCGTCGCCTCATGGTCTATGGCGACTCAGATTTGGTGGTTAATCAAGTGATGAAGGAATGGGACGTCAGAAGTCTAGCCATGACTGGTTATTGCAATGCAGTGAGAAAGCTGGAGAACAAATTCGAGGGGTTAGAGCTTCATCACATACCCCGACTGAAAAATCAAGCAGCTGATGATCTGGCAAAAATAGGTTCCAAAAGAGAAGCCATTCCCAGCAATGTGTTTTTGGAACACATCCACACACCATCAGTCCAGGAGGATCCCTTCACTAAAGAGGCCCCGCAGCCAAAAAGCACCACGGATCCGACTGAAGTTGAAGTTCCAACTGTGGTCGACCTGATCATGCAAGTCTTGGTTATCACTCCCGTCTGGACAGAACCGTACATCGCGTACATCCTAAGGAAAGAACTCCCAGAAGACGAAGAAGAGGTTCGACAGATCGTCCGTCGATCCAAGGCCTTTATAGTCATAAAGGGACAATTATATAGAGAAAGCGCGACGGGGGTCGGCCAGAAGTGTATTACACCAGAAGAAGGTCAGATGATCCTTAACGATATCCACTCGGGGACCTGTGGTCATCATGCGTCCTCTCGGACCATTGTGGCTAAAGCATACCGAGCGGGGTTCTACTGGCCAAGAGCGAATGAGATGGCAAAAGAGATAGTCGACAAATGTGAAGGATGTCAGTATTACTCCAATATGCCGCACAAGCCCGTGTCATCCCTGAAAACCATTCCACTCGTCTGGCCCTTTGCTGTTTGGGGGATGGACATGGTTGGACCACTGAGAACAGGCAGGAGCGGCTTCACTCATGTGCTGGTAGCAGTCGACAAGTTCACCAAATGGATTGAAGCCAAGCCTATCAAGAATCTTGATGCTTGCACCGCTATCAGTTTCATCAGAGAGTTGATATTCAGATATGGAGTTCCACACAGCATCATCCCCGACAACGGGTCAAACTTTGATTCCGACAAATTCAAGGCCTTTTGTGCCTCTCAGGGCACTCGAGTCGACTATGCTTCGGTCGCTCACCCCCAGTCGAATGGGCAAGTAGAAAGGGCGAACAACCTGATTCTCAAAGGACTGAAACCTCGATTGATGCGCGATCTCAAGCACGCAGCAGGTGCATGGGTCGATGAGCTTCCATCAGTCCTTTGGGGATTAAGAACAACCCCGAGTCGATCGACTAGAAGAACCCCATTCTTTCTGGTCTACGGAGCCGAGGCAGTCTTACCGAGTGACCTGCTTCACAACGCTCCCCGAGTCGAGCTCTACTCTGAAGATGGAGCAGAACAAGCCCGGCAGGACGCAGTCGACCTCCTAGAAGAAGAAAGAGAAATGGCCTTGATTCGATCGACCATCTATCAGCAAGACTTGCGTCGATTCCATGCCAGAAACATGAAGAGCCGAGCCTTCCAAGAAGGAGACTTAGTCCTCCGAGTGGATCAGCAGAAACCACACAAAGTTGCCCCTACTTGGGAAGGCCCCTTCATAGTCACCAGAGTCCTTCGCAATGGAGCATACCACTTCTACAATGTCGATCGCCAGATTGATGAGCCGCGAGCCTGGAATGCGGAGCTACTCTGCCCCTTTTATACTTGAATTCTCACTCGGATGAGATGTAATAAGAAAAAACTCCTGTAGTTTATTTTTCAAAGACAATAGCGTTATAATTTTCTCAGTGATTGTTATCATTTTTTGTTTGCGAATGAAATCCCCCAGTGGGTGGCTTAGCTGCGAATCCGTTTCGCCTAAGTTTGAAAAAAAATCCTACCGAGTGGAGAGCAACCCTCCCACTCGGGGGCTTAGCTGCAGTCCAGTACTTGCCTAAGTTCTCTCGCTTGAGGACTTACCTGTAGTCAGGCACTCGCCTAAGTTTGAAAAAATCCTACCGAGAGGAGAGCAGCCCTCCCACTCGGGGGCTTAGCTGCAGTCCAGTACTCGCCTAAGTTCTCTCACTTGAGGACTTAGCTGCAGTCAGGCACTCGCCTAAGTTTGAAAAAATCCTACCGAGTGGAGATCAGTCCTCCCACTCGGGGGCTTAGCTACAGTCCAGTACTCGCCTAAGTTCTCTCGCTTGAGGACTTAGCTGCAGTCAGGCACTTGCCTAAGTTTGAAAAAATCCTACCGAGTGGAGAGCAGCCCTCCCACTCGGGGGCTTTGGTGCAGTCTAGTACTCGCCTAAGTTCTCTCGCTTGAGGACTTAGCTGCAGTCAGGCACTCGTCTAAGTTTGAAAAAATCCTACCGAGTGGAGAGCAGCCCTCCCACTCGGGGGCTTAGTTGTAGTTCAGTACTCGCCTAAGTTCTCTCGCTTGAGGACTTTGCTGCAGTCAGGCACTCGCCTAAGTTTGAAAAAATCCTACCGAGTGGAGAGCAGTCCTCCCACTCGGGGGCTCAGCTGCAGTCCAGTACTCGCCTAAGTTCTCTCACTTGAGGACTTAGCTGCAGTCAGGCACTCGCCTATGTTTGAAAAAATCCTACCGAGTGGAGAGCAGCCCTCCCACTCGGGGGCTTAGCTACAGTCTAGTACTCGCCTAAGTTCTCTCGCTTGAGGACTTAGCTACAGTCAGGCACTCACTTAAGTTTGAAAAATCCTACCGAGTGGAGAGCAGCCCTCCCACTCGGGGGCTTAGCTGCAGTCCAGTACTCGCCTAAGTTCTCTCTCTTGAGGACTTAGTTGCAGTCAGGCACTCGCCTAAGTTTGAAAAAATCCTACCGAGTGGAGAGCATCCCTCCCACTCGGGGGCTTAGCTGCAGTCCAGTACTCGCCTAAGTTCTCTCTCTTGAGGACTCAGCTGCAGTCAGGCACTCGCTTAAGATTGAAAAACAAAAAATCCTACCGAGTGGAGAGCAGCCCTCCCACTCGGAGGCTTAGCTGGAGTCCAGTACTCGCCTAAGTTCTCTCGCTTGAGGACTTAGCTGCAGTCAGGCACTCGCCTAAGTTTGAAAAATCCTACCGAGTGGAGAGCAGTCCTCCCACTCGGGGGCTTAGCTGCAGTCCGGTACTTGCCTAAGTTTTCTCGTTTGAAGACTTAGCTGCGGTCAGGTACTCGCCTAAGTACGAAACACATCCCGCTCTGCAGTAACAAGCTGCAGATCAACGGCCACCTCCTCCTTGGAGAGCTTTGCCACAAATACAACGTGCACTCCATCCTGCTCTGCAGTAACGAGGTGCAGGTCGACCGCTACCTTCCCCTTCGGAGCCGCGCCACAAGTACAAAAAAGTTGTCTCGAAAGAAGAACTATTTCCACTCGACGGGGGATTCATAAAGATATTCAATGATAAACCGAGTTCAGATAAATCCTAAAGGGTCCGGACCACAGGTCAAAGTGCTCAGGCATTCAGCCCGAAAGAGTTTAATGGTTACAAAAACCACTCGGCATTCCGAGGAAAATTTAAGGTGGGGCATAAAAATTTGTTCACTTCGTAGGAGGAGGGCTGGCAGGCTCGACGAACTCATCCAGGTCGACGCCATCGGCAATCCAAGTGGCGGCAGCAATGAAAGTCTCCATAAAAGTTCAGAAGTCGTGATTTTGGGTGTTGGCGACCTTGATTGCGGCCAGCTTATCTTGTCGCACCTCCTTGCAGTGGACACGAACCAAAGATAGAGCCACATCAGCGCCACACCGAGAAGAAGACTTCTTCCACTCCTGCACTCGGTCAGGGATTCCGTTAAGTCGAGTCATCAGAGACTCAAGATCGTTTTGGAGTGTGGCCTCTGGCCAAAGTGCCGGGTCGATCCGTGACATGGCGACCTTCAGTCGAGCCAAGTAGTCCATGGCACCATCGATGCGAGATTCCAGTCGGAGCAGATTCATGGCAGTTTCATCTTTCACGGGAGAGTTGATTGGATCCAAACCTGGTTCGATCCGCCCAGTCTCCTCTTCAAAGTTCTGGCAAAACTCTGCATTCACGATCCAAGGATAAGTCAATTTTCGTACACTAAGTCGACACAAAAAAAATCAGTCGGAACAGAATGTGCACCTTCAAGCTTGATGAACAACTTCTTGGCAAGACTTCTCAGATAGCTCTCCAGATCATCCCTCCTGCGAGCAATGCTTTCCATTTTCTCGCCCTGGACGAGATTCGCCTTCTTCCAGCGCGAGCACTCCTTGTTGGAGTCATTCAGAGCAGACTTCAGCCTAGTATTCTCTTCTTCCAATTGGCCGACCGAAGCCAGCTTCTGTTCGGCCAGAGCGACTCCGTCGTCAGCTTCCTCTCGGGTAGTAGCCAGATCCTGGTCCTTCTTTGCCAGATCTTCTCTCAGCTTTTCTGCAAAGAAATGGTGCTTGATTCAGAAAGAGCAGAAGGGTACTCAAGCCCAAGGCAAACCAGTCGACAAACTCGTCTTACCATTGGCACCATCCTTAGCCTTTTGCAGCTCTGTCTTGGCCAGCTCCAAGTCAAGGTTCAGTTGGATCTGCTATTTCTCCAAATCAGCAAAGCGAGCTCCCAGATCACAAGATTTCTGCAATAAAAGAGGAGAAGTTATTTTACAGCGAAAAACAACAAAGGCAATAAATACTAAGACTACGGTCGACTGCCCGCAGTCCACCATAGTCTCGGGGACTACACCCAGTGGGTGCACTTTGCGTGCCCCCACCGGTTCTGATCCCACTCGACCGGCCCGCCGAAGTCGAGTCCAGGAAGTAAAAAAAAGGTAGAAAGAGAGAAAGAAGAACTCAGACTACAGTCAACTGCCAGCAGTCCACCGTAGTCTCGGGGACTACACCCAGTGGGTGCACTTTGCGTCCCCCACCGGTTCTGATCCCACTCAACCAGACTGAGTGGAAGAGACAAACTACCAGTTTGGTTATACATTCAAAAAAATACGACTACAGTCGACTGCCAGCAGTCCACCGTAGTCTCGGGGACTACACCCAGTGGGTGCACTCAGCGTGCCCCCACCAGTTCAAAAATTTCAATCGACGCACCCAGTGGGTGTACAGATGCAAAGATTTTCGGAAAAGAGTCTTCAGATAACATATCCTAACAAAACAAGCAGCGACCAATTAACCTGAACATTGCTTTGGAGGGCCGAGCTGGCGTCGTAGGCAGCCTGACTGGCATCCCGCACCATCCTCATCTTCTCCACCATGATGCCCGCCTGACGTATGGCTTCCTTGGCAGCATTCGCTTCGTCCTCCGGGACATGATGGGTCACAAAAACTGAAGGTGGGTTGACGGGAGCCTGAGCAGTCGATGAAGAGGGCAAGGCACTCGACAGTGGCACAGCGAAGGTAACAGAACCCCGATTGGCATCGCCAGTGTCCTGAACGACTGGTTCCGTCCTTGGCGTCGACTGTGGCGCCTCGCTTGTAGGAGCCTGCCTATTTTTCCTCGTCAAAGGTCTCTCGGGCTCTTCATCATCATCAGGGAGGTCAATAACATTGGGAGCTATGCAAAGTTCAATCGTCAAAATCACATCACCCAATGGTACACGTTGCAGTTGAATCGACCAAAATAAAGACAGTATGGCAGGAGTCATACCCAGTTTTGACGTGACTGCATCCTCCATCACCTCATCATCATCCCTGTAAGCTGAGGTCCTAGAAGTGGCAGCGCTGGCAGTTCCAAAGTTTGTCCGGTTAAAACAAGAAAAACAAACGGCGCTGAGCGTCGAGTGTATACAGAGGAAGACACTTACGCAGAAGCGACGGGGATGTCAATCTTAATCTTCGGCGACGCCTTCCGGATTTTCGGCTCCGCAACTTTGGGGTGCTTGGGCGCTTTCTCGGTCGGGGTTGGTGAAGAGATCCGAGGACGCTTCGAAGATTGACCAGCTTGAGCAGTCGCCTTTTCACGGACGCTCGGTCGTTCTTGGGCAAGTTTGGATCGCCTCTCCCTGCGAGGAGGCGACTCAACTTCTTCTTTGTCGCTTGAGTCTTCGCTTTCTCCATCCTCTTCACCATCAGAAGTCCACTCGCCACTATCATCGCCGCTCGCCTCGCCTTCCAAGTCTTGCCCTTGCTCTCCATTGGGCATCGAGTACATTTCAATGAGGGCCTGAAAAAATAACAATCAAAAGACATTCAGTCGACCGCAAACGGGACATCACATGGAGAGTCGGAAAGTTACTTACAGAAACATACCTGCTCCGGCTGACGCGAGTTGTCGAATGGAATCACCCTCCTGGATCCCCGAGGGTTGTCTTTGTTGCCAGTGATTCCTCTCAACCAGCTCTCCAAGGTATCCTCACTGACCTCCTCCGGGTGGATCCGAGTGGTATCTTCGAGCCCAGAATACATCCACATCGGATGATCGCGCGCCTGAAGGGGTTGGATGCGTCGACCGAGAAAGACCTCTAGCAGATCCATCCCGGTCACTCCGTCGCGGACGAGCTGGACGACCCGTTCGACCAGCTCCTTGACATGCGCCTTCTCTTCTGGAACTATCTTCAGGGGAGCAGGCTTCTCCACTCGAGCCATGGAGAAAGGAGGAAGCCCAGTCGACTGGCCAGGGGTCGGCTGATCCTTGCAATAAAACCAGGTCGACTACCAGCCCCGGACCGAGTCAGGAAGGATCATCGCTGGGAAAGTACTTTTGCTCCTCATCTGGATCCGTAGACCACCGCACATCTAGATCACTCGAGTCCTCTCGTCACTCGACTTGGTCTTGTTGACCGACTGGGAACGGCAAGTGAAGATATGTTTGAAGAGCCCCCAGTGCGGTCGACAGCCCAAGAAGTTTTCGCACATAGACACGAAAGCGGCCAGATAGACTATGGTATTCAGAGTAAAATGGTGGAGCCCAGCCCCAAAGAAGTTCAAAAAACCCCGGAAGAAAGGGTGGGGAGGTAGCGAGAACCCACGATCTATGTGAGTTGCTAAGAGGGCGCACTCACCCTCTCTGGGCTGCGGCTCAGTTTCATCTTCTGGGAGTCGAGCCGACTTGTGGGGGATAAATCCCCCTTCCACCAGGTCGTCGAGGTCGTCCTGCGTGATTGCCGAGCGGATCCAGTCGCCCTGGATCCAGCCCGCCGGCAGGCCGGACCTCGACGAGGATCCGCCCCGGTTGGTCCGCTTGCCCTTCGCCTTCGCGGTTGCCTTCTTCGCGCGTTCCAGCGCCGCCCTCTTGTCCTTCCCCATGGTGGCAGTTCGAGCTCGAGCGGAGATCCGGCGATGAGACGGGAGCAAGGGTGGCGGAGAAATCGGGAGAAAACAAAGAGAGAATGGTGGCGTGCGGAACAGAGCCCCGGCCCAACACCTTATATGAGGCTGCTTCCGAGTGGCTGACTGGTAGGCCCGGACGGCCCTGCCAAATCCCGTGGCGATCACGCGCTCGATACGTGGCGAAAAAGGTGGCGTGGGGATCGAGGCGGCTCCGCGCTATCTGTAAGTGCATCTAGTGCCACCCCTAGTTGGTTTTGGAGTATTGACGACAAACCTAGTTGAGGGACTAATGTGTTTGTGAGAATTGCAGGAAAACACAGGTAGAAGTCCCTCATTGATTCGGTTTCACTACCAGAGATGACCCCTAAAAATGTACGAAGACATTGAAGACAATGGTGGTTTATGAAGATATTCATATTGAAGACAATGACATGAGAAGACTCCCTATGAATCTTTTGGAACTCGAAGACCTAGATCCTTCGTAGTTTTATTTCATTCATGTTGTGTCATAGGAACCACCGTACTGTTAAGTGGGGTCGAAGAGAACCAGTCAGAATGACTGAAGTAATGCCTAATTCAAATCCTATGTCTTCGAGCGAAGCCTATGAGAGAAAATCTTGTCCAGAGTCAGACAAGTCAGCTTTACTTGTAGCCCAAGTAAAGTTGCCGTGTGAGTTCGAAATCCGACCGTTGGTACACGTGTCAATTCCTTAGTGACCCAGGGTCATTTCGGACAGATCAGGTCGGGTTGCCAAGTGGCTATAAATAGTCCACCCCCCCACAACCTTAAAGGGGGGCGGCTCAAATTTCAGTGCACGGCGTTTGTCGTTTGAGAGCAACCCACCTCGAAGCCTTTGAAAGAAAAATTCCCAGTGAGGAGAGAAGCCCTAACCACCCAGAGCCAGAGTAAATTGGGCATCACTTAAGTCTTCGTGTCTGTGTGATTTGAAGACTTATTACACTTGAGGACTGTGCATCCTCCAGACGGTTAGGCATCGCGTTCCGAGCATCCAAGAGAAATTGTGGATTGCCAGTGAACGAAGTCTGTGAAGGTTTGGGAGTCTACCTTGAAGACTTACCACAGTGATTGGGCGAGGTCTGTGTGACCTTAGCTCAAGGAGAAAACGGTGAGGACTGGGTGTCTTGGACTAAGTGTCCTTGACTGGGTGTCCGGGACTGTGTGTCCTTCGGTTTAAATACCTAGCCGCTCCAACCAGACGTACAGTTGTCACAGCAACTGGAACTGGTCCAACAAACCATTGTCTTCAACGTGTCACTGGTTTCATCTTCACTTCCCTTCATTTACAGTTATTCATTGTGAAGCCATTGCATGCTTGCTTTATCTCTTGTCTTCACAACATGAATGTATGATCTGTTCGGCTTCATAACTTCTTCCTACCTGATCCTTATTACACTAAGGCTGTTTGTCATTGCGCTTTCACTCTATTGAATACATGACCATGACTGCCCTAGTGTAATCTAACTTCCGCTGCATAGTAATAGGCATAATCTTCACTGTTTGTCTTCATAACTCTCACGTTTTGAAGACTTTCATAAAAATCGCCTATTCACCCCCCTCTCTAGTCGATATAACGCACTTTCAATTGGTATCAGAGCTTGGTGCTCCCTTATTCTGTGTGATTCGGTTTAACCACCTGGAGTTTTAGCTATGTCGACTGCAGGGATAATCAAAGTCTCCGCTGCTTGTCCCGTCTTCGATGGAACTGAATATCCCTACTGGAAGAATAAGATGCGCATGCATCTTGAAGCCATTGACGTCGACCTATGGTATGTCGTCGAAAACGGCGTTCCCAAGGCTGGAGAAGGTGTCACTGCTGCTGATGTCAAGAAGTTCGTTCAACTGGACTCTACTGCCAAGAATATCATCTGTGGTCATCTGACCAAAGGGCAGTATGGCCGTGTGAGTGCCCTGAAGACATCCAAACTGTTCTGGGATTGGCTCTCCAAAGTTAATGAAGGCATATCAACCCAGAGAGATCAAAGAATCAGTGTCCTTCGCAATCTCTTCAACCGCTTCAAACGAAATGACAATGAGAATGTCCAGCACACCTTTGATCGGCTCACTGACATCACAAATGAGCTTCAAGCCCTCGGCGCTACTGAGATCACCAAACATGAAATCGTCAAGACGCTGCTGAGATCACTTGATAGTTCGTTTGACATTCTGGCCCTGATGATTCAAGAACGTCCTGATTTCAAGACACTCGATCCGTCTGACATACTTGAGAGGCTCAACACACATGAGTTTCAGCTTTCTGAGAAAAGGGATATCTACGGCCCAAACTATGGGCGAACTCGTGCCTTGAAGGCAAAAGCTGTCTCCTCATCTGAAGAAGAATCTGACTGCAGTTCTGATGATCCTGAAGACATTGGAAGAGAACTTGCAATGCTAGTGAAGAAGTTCCAAAAATTCACTAAGAAGAAAGGCTTTAGGAAATCCTCACGGTCAAGCTCAAGGAATGATGAAGCTTCTGCTCATGACTACAAGAAGAAAACATGTCACAAGTGCAAGAAAACTGGACACTTCATCTCTGAGTGTCCACAGTGGGAAAATGAGAACAGAAGGAAGAAGAAGAGCAAGGAATATGACTCTGACGACAAGAAGAAGAAGAAATACTCAAAGTCTTCTTCCAAAACTTCATCAAAGTCTTCATCACACAAGAAGAGCTCATCTGGCAAGGCACATGCGTTTGTTGGAAAGGAGATGGATTCAGAGGAGGAGTCCGCATCTGAGGAGGCAGAGGTGGAGTCTGAGGAGGAGTCTGATTCTGGCATTGCGAGTCTGGCTACAGCATACGTCGCCAAGTCCATCTTCAATACTGAAGACAATGACTGCATCACCGACACCGACGCAAATGACAAGAACGACTCCACTCCTACCTACTGCTTCATGGCACGCGGTGCCAAGGTAAACACACGCACTACTCGCTATGAAACATCAAGTGACGATGACTCTGAATGTGATTCAAAACCTAGCTACAAAACACTTGCTAAAATTGCAACTGAACAACAGAAAGCTATGGAACATATTCAAAAATTGTTAGACAGAAGCGATGATCTGTTGGGTGCTGAAATGACTCGATCTGAATCCTTAATTGAAGACATAAAAAACATTCACGTTAAGTATCAGGAACTTGAAGATCGTTATGATACTCTCTCAACAACTCATGAAAAGCTTTCCTATGATTATCTTCAAAGGAAGCAAGAACTTGAGAAATTGAGGGTGGCTCATGAAGATCTTCAAAAGGAAAACGAGTCACTTCGCACTGAACAGATCAGTCCCGCTCAGGAAGGATTTGAACCACCATGTCTTAAATGCATTGAGCGTGATAATGCTGCTTCTGTTGCTGAATGTTCCACTGCTACTACCGTTTCAATATCTTCAACTGTTGACGTGGTAACTAACCCCTCTGCTGAGGATACCACTGCTATTGCTGATGAGAATGCTAGGTTGAAGACATTGCTTGAAACAGGGATGTACAAAGTCTTAAAGGACATCAGACATTATGTGATGTCCTCAAGAAGCAGATTCTGAACCGAAACCCTAGGAAAGAGGGTGTTGGGTTCGTGAGGAAAATAAATGCAGATGGCTCTTACTGGAAACCTGAGCAGTACCCCAAAACCACATGGGTTGCTGCAAAGGAACTTTCAGCAGATCCATCCAATTTATCTGGCTTCACTTGTGCTAACCCCATTATCATTGATGAATCCTTTGATGCGAACTATAAACTGTTTAAGAATCAGAATGGTGAAGTGTTTGCCAGGTACATTGGTACTAACTGCAGGAATGGACCACCTATGAAGAAGATCTGGGTTCTGAAAAAGTGTCTGGAAAATCTTCCTGTGAATGTCTTCATGACACCTCACTTGAAGAAGACAAACCTCAGACCAAAGGCTTCATATGGTCCAAATGCTTCATACAAACAGGGGACTCACCTGAGTCGCACTAACGCAAATGTTTTGCAGGGGAACCATACTCAGGCATATGAATATGAGAGTGATTCGTCGAACCGTCATGTTCATATGACCAAAAATTATTCTGCTTATTCCTATGAGTATTATTGTCCACCTGCTAGACTGTTTGCTAAGGTTTCAAAGCCAAAATTCTCAGATGCTGCACTTAGACTTATAGCTTCTAAGCCACCCTTGAAGATGTGGGTGGTTAAGAAAGCTTAACTCTCCTTTGCAGGGAAAGGTCTCCAGCACAAAAACAAAATCCTCTGATGCTATTGCTGGGGACCATAAAAATCTTGTGGGGCGCAAGATAAAATGCCCAAATGGCATCATTATGTACTTCGTTCCTGAATCGCATGCTACTCTCCCCATTAGTCCTAATCTGGATCTAAGTTTTCATAACCCACTGGTTCGTCAAATGTTTATGCTTCACAACACTCTTCGTGAAGCCTATCCCCCTAACTGCACTGTAGGGTACGATACCAGCGACTTCAAAGTCTTCAGAATGGATTATTGACAGTGGGTGTACAAATCACATGACTGGCAGAAGAAGCCTTCTTATGGACTCAACTTTACGTCCATCCAACAAGAGCCACATTACATTCGCTGACACTGGTAAAAGTAAGGTATTGGGTCTAGGTAGAGTTGTAATCTCAAAGGATCAACACATGGATAAAGTCATGCTTGTTGAATCCCTTGGCTTCAACTTAATGTCTGTCTCAATGCTTTGCGATTTGAATATGATTGTAATGTTTGGCAAATATCGTTGCCTGGTGCTAATGGAATCTGACAAATCTCTAGTGTTTGAAGGGTATAGGAAAGGTGATTTGTATGTGGTAGATTTCTCAGCAGGACCACAACTTGCAGTATGTCTTCTTGCAAAAGCTTCAGAATGCTGGCTTTGGCATCGAAGGCTTGGGCATGCTGGCATGAGGAACCTCCACACCCTTGCGAAGAAAAAGCACGTCATAGGCATCGAAGGCGTCAAGTTCAAGAAAGATCACTTCGAAGGGCAAAACATCCTTCGAAGACAATCATGACCACTACTCAACCCTTTGAATTGCTTCACATGGATCTTTTCGGTCCCACTCACTACTCAACCTTTACTACTTCTGCATGCCTCTATGGCTTCGTAATTGTTGATGATTATTCTAGATATACTTGGGTGCACATAATCCTTTACAAGACTGAAGTGCAGGATGTCTTCAGACGCTTCGCAAATCGAGCTATGAACAATTTTGGCGCCAAGATAAAGCACATCAGAAGTGACAATGGCACCGAATTCAAGAATACTGACCTTGATACATATCTGGACACCTTGGGCATCACACATGAATTCTCAGCTCCATACACGCCACAGCAGAATGGCGTCGTCGAACGCAAGAACAGAACACTCATTGAGATGGCCAGAACAATGCTAGATGAATACAAGACTCCAAGAAAATTCTGGACTGAAGCCATTGATACTGCATGCCATACAATAAATCGTGTTTATCTTCACAAGCTCCTGAACAAAACATCCTATGAACTCCTAATTAGCAAGAAGCCAAATGTCAGTTATTTCAGAGTATTTGGCGCAAAATGCTGGATCAAGGACCCACACCACACCTCAAAGTTTGCTCCAAAGGCACATGAAGTCTTCATGCTTGGATATGGAAAGGATTCGCACTCCTACAGAGTCTTCAATCTCTTCCACTACAAAGTGGTTGAAACAGTGGATGTGCGATTTGATGAAACCAATGGATCACAAAGAGAGAAATTGCCAAATGTGCTAGATGAAGTTCCATCAAATGAATCAATCAAGCTTATGGGAACTGGAGAAATTGTACCTTCTGAAGCTCAACCTGAAGAAGAACTTATCATCTCAGCACCTGATCCACATGAAGACAATGCTCAGCCTGAAGATATACCTTCAAATGACCACATAGATCAGCAAGAGCAAAGTCTTCGCCCCACACACCCTCGTGTTGCAAATGAAGTACAAATTGACAAAATATTGGACAGCATCAATGCACCTGGTCCACTCACTCGTTCAAGGGCAACTCAGCTAACGAACTTCTGTGGGCATTTCGCATTTGTCTCAATATCAGAACCCAAGAAAGTTGAAGAAGCCTTCATGGAACCTGAATGGATTCAAGATATGCAAGAAGAGCTTCAACAGTTTGAGCTGAATAATGTATGGGAACTGGTTAAGCGTCCTGATCCACGGAAGCACAACATAATAGGCACCAAATGGATATACCGCAACAAGCAAGATGAGCATGGCCAAGTTGTCAGAAACAAAGCTCGTCTAGTTGCTCAAGGATATACTCAAGTGGAGGGCATTGACTTCGATGAAACATTTGCTCCTGTGGCTAGGCTTGAATCCATACGCATACTGCTGGCCTATGCAAATCATCATAACATACTTCTATATCAAATGGATGTGAAAAGTGCCTTTCTCAATGGCAAGATTGAAGAAGAAGTGTATGTTGCACAACCACCTGGCTTTGAAAATCCAAAACATCCTGATATGGTATACAAGCTCAACAAGGCACTGTATGGCCTCAAACAAGCCCCTAGGGCCTGGTATGATACACTCAAGTACTTTCTGAAAAGCAAGGGCTTCATACCTGGTTCCCTGGATCCCACTCTTTTCACGAAGACATATGATAGTGAACTGTTTGTGTGCCAAATATATGTGGATGACATTATCTTCGGCTGCACCAATCAGAAGTATAGTGAAGAGTTTGGATACATGATGCAAGAGCAATATCAGATGTCCATGATGGGGGAGCTGAGGTTCTTTCTCGGTCTTCAAATACGGCAACAACGCAACGGCATCTTCATATCTCAAGAGAAATATCTTAAAGAGTGCCTGAAGAAGTTCGGTATGCAAGACTGCAAAGGCTTCACAACACCAATGCCAGCCAAGCATCATCTGGGTCCCGACGACAATGGTAAAGAGTTCGATCAAAAGGTATACCGCTCCATGATTGGGTCTTTGCTTTATTTATGTGCATCTAGGCCAGATATCATGCTTAGTGTTTGCATGTGTGCTCGATTTCAAGCGGCACCAAAGGAGTCGCATCACTTAGCTGTGAAGCGAATTCTTCGATATTTGGCTCACACCCCAACTCTAGGATTATGGTATCCAAAGGGCTCAGAGTTCGATCTGGTTGGATTTTCGGATGCTGATTATGCTGGTGACAAAGTTGATCGCAAGTCTACATCAGGCACATGTCACTTTCTGGGACGATCACTTGTATGTTGGTCTTCAAAGAAGCAGAACTGTGTATCTCTCTCCACTGCTGAATCTGAATACATTGCTGCTGGATCTTGCTGCGCTCAGCTTCTGTGGATGAAGCAAACACTCAAGGATTATGGCATTCATCTGAAGCAAGTGCCACTTTACTGCGACAACGAAAGCGCCATCAAGATTGCCAACAACCCAGTTCAGCACTCGAAGACAAAGCACATTGAAATTCGTCATCACTTTCTCAGAGATCATGTTGTGAAGGAAGACATTGATATCATACACGTCAACACTGAAGAGCAATTGGCAGATATCTTCACAAAGCCCTTGGATGAGAAGAGATTTTGCAAGTTACGGTGTGAGCTAAATATCTTGGAATCCTCAAATGTCCTGTGATCAGGCACACATCCTAACACTTATGCATATTGATGACTTAGATGTGCAACACACGAAATAGCGTATATCTTCAATCAATGAAGACATACATTCTAAGTGTGAATACATTAATGTGGAATTTGACTTCGGAGCGCCACGATAATTGTGCGCCGTGTCTGGGTCTAACACTTCCTATACGGTGGGTAACGCCACCACCAAACGTTCCATTTTGAAGTGTTTCTCTCATGGCGTCACCTCTCAATGTCTTCACAATTGGTTTGGCTTCATTCTCTGTATGTCTTCATGATTATCTTCACTGCGCTGATTATATGGATATATATGTACTGATGTTCTGTCCTCTACAGCATTCACTTATAGCTATGTCTTCTTGGTTGAATCTTTTGAACTAAGTGAATGTGATCGGACCCTAACCTCTCTATGCTTTCTATCTCAAACTCTATCTCTCCAAGTCATATGCATTCTGTTGAAACTGTCGAATGTCTTCACTGTGTCCTTGTCAGCGAAGACATTGAGACAACCATAAAAGTCAGTTTTAATGCTCATTCCTCCACATAAGATCCGGAGAAGCAGAAACGACCGCCCGATAATTTAGGCGTGCGTGGGACGTGGAACAAATCCCGATAATCTAACTGGCCACGCGTGCCTCAAATGCGAACCGCCAGGGGTACCTGCATAATAGCGCAGTGCCGCCTCTATCCCTATAAATATACGATTCACTGCGGTCATTATCTCCTTCTTCCACCCTCGCACGAACCCTAGCGCCACCGCTAGCACTCGACGACGCCGGAGACGAAGCGCTTCACTGCCGCAACCTCTCAGACGCCGTTTTCACGCCGACAGCGGACATCACTTTCTCCGCCGTCGCCGTAGGTGTCTTCCGTCGCCAAGTTAGGGCACGGAGGATCGAACTGCTCGGCCTCAAATCTCACTTCGTCTAGCAGTTCCAAGTGTGGTAAATAAAACCTCTTTTACAGCTTCTTTTGATCCTATAGTTCAGTCACTTTCTGCCATAAGAAGTTTCTCTTCACACCAGTTAAATCTCTCGCTGCATCTCATAACATGCCTAGTATATTCACTTGTACTTCATAAAGTAGTTAGATTCCTCACTTGTACTAATCTATGGGTTCGTACAAATCTGGAACCAACTTCTTATCTATAAGTGAATGTCTTCGCATAATGAGGTCAATGTCTTCTAAACCGATTTATCTTCAAAATCTTCTGAGAATGCATATGACCTCTTCCCCTTCCCTCGCACCTTAATGTTGTCACAGGTACATGTCCGTGGGAGAATCCTTCGGTTCTCATAGTCTGCATTCATTTGCAGAGTACTTGCAGCATCACATCAACTCGCCTGAAGCCAGTTCTTGCAGAAGGAAGCCCTTGAAGCCTTTGAACATCTTGAAGCCTTCCAAGTTATCCATGGCTTCAGAAACAGCAGCAAGGAAGGGAGGCAGACAGCGACGTGGTGAAACGTCCAAAGATCTGCCTGATGAATTGGCAGAGATGTACAAAACTGATCCTGAAGAAAGCTATGGTCAGCGCAAGACACGAATCCAATGGATTCGAAGATATTGGGCAGAGCAATGGCTCCACTACCGCTTCGTCACTCAGGAATATGCGGAGAAGTGCGCCATCAAGAGACCGTGGGGAGATGTATTATACAAAAATCTCGTACCCAAGTCCAAAGACGAAGCCATTGCTCAAGGATTCTATCCATGCATGGTGAGAGGACCACAGCCAGCTGAGGCACATCCGTCATCGCTTCTCTGGTGCCGCGATGATAATCTCTTCAAGCGCAACTTTCAGTTTGCACAACAGTCAGCGAAGATAAACAAGAAGAAATTTGGGCTTGACTTCAACCCTGGTCCCTCCTCACCAAGGGCAGATGGCACACGCAACGCCGATCCCAATATCATCGGGCCGTATGCCAATCTTGCAGGCCTCATCACTCGCATCCTAGTCCAAGGGACTGCTGTGAATGACCCTCCAGCAGATACTGAGTCAGATGACGCCCCTGCTGCTCCGAAGCCAAAGCAGAAGAAGCCAAAAGCTCCAAAAGCTTCAAAGCCAGCCGTTTCTCCCAAGATCGCAAGAGTGAAGACTTTAGCAACTGCACCTCCTGAAGACAGTGTGCAGTCAGAAGGCTTATCACGAGTGTCCAAGCCCCAAAAGGCCAAGAAGCCTCAGCCACACACAGGCAAAGAGCTCACAGCTGTTGACATTCTGCGCTGCGAAGCCATTGATCTCTCAAGCGATGAAGATCTTGGAGATGATGCTCTTGAGCAGCTCATCAAGAGCAAGGAGGAGGCTGAAATCTTCAACAATCTGCCTCTGTTTGATGTCGCCATCATCCACAACTTCATCGATGAATGGTTTGACACACCAGACATAAGCTTCAATGATCTGCAGCTACCCATAGGCCTCAGTGTTGCCTTTCAAGGTGCAATCGCTTCAGAACTTGCAATAGCCCAGCGAATTGTAGAACTGAAGCAGAAAATTGATCATGAAAAGGCTCAGTTCAAGAAGCACGTGGCCAAGCTCAGTGTGCAAGAAGTGAAAAACTTCAAGATCATGTTGCACGAGCTGAAAGAAAACTTCCTGAAGACGCGTGCCGAAGCTCAAGGCTCACGAGAACGCATGAAGACTTTGGCTGAACGTTGCGTGCAGGCCTACAATGAGGCAGAAAAGCGCAAGGCACTTGGGCGTCCTGGCATTGACCCCAGGATGGCCGCGAAGAAGAAAAAGAAGGCAGCTGTGCCCGAACCTGAAGCGCCAAGGTCAGAACCTGATGCTCCGATTGTCTTCCCCGCTGCAACAACTGGCTCGAAGCCAAAGAGTCAATCAACCGCCTCACAGCACAAGAAGACACGGACTGCAGAGGCTAAGGCTAAGAAGAGAAAACATTCTGAAGCCTCTCCTTCTGAACCCATTATCAAGAAGCGCAAGACAAAGAAATCTCGGGCTGCTCCCACAGAGCCCCTGATAGTTGAACCACTCTGCGTCCGCTATCCTGACGTAGATCGTCAGTTGACAGTGCATGAGCCTGCTTACATAGAGGCTCTGCACACTGAAGACATTCCAGCAGCCAACCCCAGTGCTGCTGAAGACATTGGTCCCCAAGACAATGTGCAAGGTGATGCAGCCCTTCCTCAGCTTGAGACAAGCGAACAGATCAGTATTGGTCGTCCATTGACGCTAATCACACAAGATGCGTCGTGGGCAGATCGCCCACAGGAGGAAGATGAGCCCCAACCCACTGCAACTCCACCGGCGCCTACCCTCCATAGGCTTCGCAGAGGGCCAAGGGCTCAGGCTGTTGAAGACATTTCGGCTGCATCAGCCGAAGAGCAAGCAATACCACAAGCTCCAACTCCCCCGCACCAACAAGAAGCAGTTCTCAAGGAGAACGTGCCTGAAGCTGAAAATGTTGAGGCTGCCACAAACAACGCCGAAGCAAATGTGGAGCCCTCCCCAACAATAGCTTCAGAAGACACCGAAGCTACTGCTCCTAAACATTCTGTGCCTGAGTCTGCTGCCGGACCACAATTCCACTATCATATTGCGCACAGGCCCCAGGTCCAGAAGCCGATCCCACGACTACCAAGGTTCCCAGGTCCTGCATCAGCTCCTGGTTCCTTCAACATCAACGGCTTCAGGGCAGATAACACGTTTTTCGACCGCTCCAAGAACCCTTATTCAAGGGAATGGATTGTATCAGATAGGTTCTGGAGCCATCAACAGCGCAGCTATTATTCATGCATCCTCTACAACCAAGGTCGCATCTTTCCTCACAAGCGCCTTGAGGTTGAAGCTGTTGAAGGTCTGCCTGGTCTAGAAGAAGCATTGGATTGCTTCAAGCAAGTGGGTTTGCTGCCATTTATCACTGACGAAGAGCACTGGAACGAAGAGCTTCTGCTCCAGTTCTATGCCACTTTGCATATCAAAGGCTATAACAGAGATCCGAAGACATGGATCTTGGAGTGGATGACAGGCAATATCCATCATGAAGCCAATGCTTTCGACCTAATTGAGCTTACCGGCCTTCCCACTCCTGGCGAATTCTTTGAAGAAGGGTGCCAACTCCATGCTGAAGCCATTGAGAGCATATTTCAGCGTTCTGAGCCAGATATGAGTCAGATGCTCTCAATGATGAAGCCATTTCCTCCAAATGCACCCTATCCAACTAGGTTCTTCGTTAAAGACTTAGAGTACCTGCCCAGAACAATATATCACATCATAAGGCGGACTCTCTGGCCAGTCAAGGGACACTCTCGATATGCAACGATTGATGGTGCAATGAAGACTCTCATCTTCTGCATTCTTCATGGCAAATGCTTCAATGCACAGGATCTCTTCATCCGTCAATTTGCTGCGTCTGCTTTAGAACTGTTTGGCTTAAAGTTTTATGCTACTTGGGTTATGAGGCTAATCAAGCTTCACTCTGCAATGTCCTATCAACCCTCAGCCCGCAATCATAGGATATTTTTGCCCGATATGGACACATCTGCTGAAGCAATATATCCAGAGCCGGCCAAGCAACCACTAAGTCTTCAGAATGCAGAACACCAGAGCTTCACTCAAAATATTGAAGGTGTTGAAGCTCTCTCTCGCGTGTATCCAATGGCTGGCACCACACGTGCCCCTGCCTCAACTGAAGCCACCAACAGCACAGCTGCAAAGAGACCCAAGAAGCGCACTCGTGCACTCAATGACAGAGAGCTTCTTGTGGCTCTTCACCAAAAGCAAGATAGGCATCACGACTGGCTCAAGAGGCAGATGAGAAGCATCATGCAAGACGTCAATCGCCTCGGAAATATGGCAACCAAGAATGCATTTGTCACACACGAGACCTGTCGCCGCACTTGGAAGGGCCTCACCATGATGTGCCCTGAAGCTGAACTGCATGAGGATGGCTTCACAGAGCACTTCAAATTTGACTCCACGCCTCCAAGAAGAGCGGTGATGCGCAGCACACCATCACTTGAAGAGTCAGAGTTCTCTTCTTCTGCTGCCACCGTGTCTGCCCGTATTATTGAAGAAGAAGACGATGCGACATCATCTCCACCTGCTTCAACGCGCGTCGAATCTGCACCAAGCTCGTCTGCACCACCGCCAAACAACTCCACCGACCCTGCTGCGCCTGGGAATGCGTAGAAACCTCTATGTCTTCAAACCTTTTTGGTCATCACTGACAAAAGGGGGAGAAGCATATGATGGAAATAGTCTTCAAGTGGGTCACTATGGGCGGGTGCCTTCATATCTTGCTACATTTTGCTTCGTGCTTACAACTCCCGTTTTTGCTACATTTGCTTCTTTGAGTTGTAACACTTAGCCTCGATGGTCGTCTGCTACCTGCTTGTCACTCCGTTATGCGAAGATAAATTCCGCATGTGCAACGATAAATTCCGCACTCATCTCATTCTGCAGACGTCCATTTTCCATTATGCATGTCATTATCTTCATATACTTTCACATGCATAGTGGATTGTCATAAGTTAAAGTGGATCTCCACAAGTACAACCTGCCATGTGCATTTGCATTCAAGAAGCAAATTACTTATATGCACATCTTCAGGGGGAGCCCTTGCAACTTATGAAGACAATTCTTTTACAATTTCGCAAATTATGTTTCCCGTTGAAAACTTCAACTAGTTTGTCATCAATCACCAAAAAGGGGGAGATTGTAAGTGCATCTAGTGCCACCCCTAGTTGGTTTTGGAGTATTGACGACAAACCTAGTTGAGGGACTAATGTGTTTGTGAGAATTGCAGGAAAACACAGGTAGAAGTCCCTCATTGATTCGGTTTCACTACCAGAGATGACCCCTAAAAATGTACGAAGACATTGAAGACAATGGTGGTTTATGAAGATATTCATATTGAAGACAATGACATGAGAAGACTCCCTATGAAGCTTTTGGAACTCGAAGACCTAGATCCTTCGTAGTTTTATTTCATTCATGTTGTGTCATAGGAACCACCGTACTGTTAAGTGGGGTCGAAGAGAACCAGTCAGAATGACTGAAGTAATGCCTAATTCAAATCCTATGTCTTCGAGCGAAGCCTATGAGAGAAAATCTTGTCCAGAGTCAGACAAGTCAGCTTTACTTGTAGCCCAAGTAAAGTTGCCGTGTGAGTTCGAAATCCGACCGTTGGTACACGTGTCAATTCCTTAGTGATCCAGGGTCATTTCGGACAGATCAGGTCGGGTTGCCAAGTGGCTATAAATAGTCCACCCCCCCCCCCCCCACAACCTTAAAGGGGGGCGGCTCAAATTTCAGTGCACGGCTTTTGTCGTTTGAGAGCAACCCACCTCGAATCCTTTGAAAGAAAAATTCCCAGTGAGGAGAGAAGCCCTAACCACCCAGAGCCAGAGTAAATTGGGCATCACTTAAGTCTTCGTGTCTGTGTGATTTGATGACTTATTACACTTGAGGACTGTGCATCCTCCAGACGGTTAGGCGTCGCGTTCCGAGCATCCAAGAGAAATTGTGGATTGCCAGTGAACGAAGTCTGTGAAGGTTTGGGAGTCTACCTTGAAGACTTACCAGAGTGAATGGGCGAGGTCTGTGTGACCTTAGCTCAAGGAGAAAACGGTGAGGACTGGGTGTCTTGGACTAAGTGTCCTTGACTGGGTGTCCGGGACTGTGTGTCCTTCGGTTTAAATACCTAGCCGCTCCAACCAGACGTACAGTTGTCACAGCAACTGGAACTGGTCCAACAAACCATTGTCTTCAACGTGTCACTGGTTTCATCTTCACTTCCCTTCATTTACAGTTATTCATTGTGAAGCCATTGCATGCTTGCTTTATCTCTTGTCTTCACAACATGAATGTATGATCTGTTCGGCTTCATAACTTCTTCCTACCTGATCCTTATTACACTGAGGCTGTTTGTCATTGCGCTTTCACTCTATTGAATACATGACCATGACTGCCCTAGTGTAATCTAACTTCCGCTGCATAGTAATAGGCATAATCTTCACTGTTTGTCTTCATAACTCTCACGTTTTGAAGACTTTCATAAAAATCGCCTATTCACCCCCCCCCTCTAGTCGATATAACGCACTTTCACTATCCCATACGTTTACTGGGGCCTCTCCCGTCCCGTGCGCTTCCCGAAATTTGGATCCCACGAAATCCGTGGGCAGCAGAACAACTCGTTGGACCGAAGATCTCCTCCGCACCGTCACTCAGAACTCTTCAAGTATAAGAACTCACTCGACAAAACCTAAGAATGGATCAAGGCGACTGGAAAGAAAGTTGTTGTCATCACTCTGGTCCATTGATCCGAAACAAGGTATGCTCACGACATGAAAAATGAGTCGGAGATGTGCTCAAACCCTTTCCCACTCAAACCTCGATCCATTCGCTGGCTAATGATGAAGCTATGTACCTAGGGTAGGGGCATGGACCTGTCCAAACTGACCTACCCAAGGACACCTCCAGAAGAAATCATCTTTCAATCGACTTGGAGGTGTTGCACTCGACAGACTCGAAGATACTCGACCAAGAAGCAACCGCTCGACCAAGACCAAGCCACTCGACAGTCAGGAGACCTAAAGGCACTCCGCATGCTAACGGTCGGTTATTAAGTAGCCTTTATGGTCATCATAGCACTTTATTAGGGGCGTTACCAGTAACACCCCACCTTAATGTATTTAAAACCCTGCATAACTGAGGGCCGGAGGGGTCTGGCGGACTCTATATAAGCCACCCCCTCCTCAGTGTAAAGGGTTCGCACCCCTGTAATTCATACTCTCGTAATCCAGTCGACCGCCTCTGGGCTCCGAGACGTAGGGCTATTACTTCCTCCGAGAAGGGCCTGAACTCGTAAACCTTGCATTCTTACAACTTCTCCATAGCTAAGATCTTGCCTCTCCATACTTACCCCCCCTACACTACTATCATACTTGGAACCACGACACCATAAATTCCTTTGACGTAGCTTAGACTGCGTCGGTATTTCCCGAAACAGGAAGGGATGATGCAACACAACTACGGTAAGTATTTCCCACAATTATGAATCCAAGGTTATCAATCTAGTAGGAGAACCAAACAACACTATGTAAACAGTACCTGCACACAAAGAACAAATACTTGCGACCCGACGCGTAATAGGGGTTGTCAATCCCTCCTCGGTAAAAAGATAGATTAAATTGTATGAGATTGGATAAATAGATCTGAATAAAACACGAAATAAAATAAGTAAATAAATAGTGCAGCAAGGTATTTTTGGGTTTTTGTAATAATAGATCTGAAAACAATATGATAAAAGATAGACTTGGGGGCCATAGATTTCACTAGTGGCTTCTCTCGAGAAAATGGCATACGATAGGTAGACAAAATATTGTTGGGCAATTGATAGAATAACAAATAATTATGATGATATCCAGGGCAATAATTATGACGATAACCAATGCATCACGTCCAAGATTAGTAGATCGACTCTTGCCTGCATCTACTACCATTACTCCACACATCGACCGCTATCCAGCATGCATCTAGTATATTAAGTTCGTGGAAAATGGAGTAATGCAATAAGAACGATGACATGATGTAGACAAGATCTATTTATGTAGGAATATACCCCTCCTTTTTATCCTTAATAGCAACGATCAATACATGCCTCGCTACCCCTTCTGTCACTCCTTGATGACACTGCAAGATCGAACCCATCACAAAGCACCTCTTCCCATTGCAAGAAAAATCAATCAGGTTGGCCAAACCAAACCAAGATCGGAGAAGAAATACGTGGCTATAAATAATCATGCATAAAAGAAATCAAATAAGACTCAAATAATTTTCATGGATATAGATCTGATCATAAACTCGAACTTCATCAGATCCCAACAAACACACCATAAAAAGTCATTACATCAAATAGATCTCCAAGAACAACGAGGAGAACATTGTATTGAGAATCAAAAAGAGAGAAGAAGCCATATAGCTACTGCCTACAGACCCGTAGGTCTATGGTGAAATACTCACGCATTAGCCGAGGAGCACCAATGAGGATGATGAACCTCTCCATGATCATGTTCCCCTCCGGCAGAGTGCCGCAATGGGGCTCTAGATTGGATCTCGTGGTTCTGGAACTTGCGGCAGCTGGAATTGTGTTTCTTCAACTCCCCTAGGGTTCTTGGAATATTGGGATATTTATATAGATGAGAGGTGGTGCAACGGAGCTCTGTGGGCCCCACCACTCATCTGGGCGTGCTTGGGCCTCCTGGCGCTCCCTGGTGGGTTGTGGGCCCATGGGCCTTCCCGCGTCCACTTCCTTGGCTCCCAAGTTGTCTTCTGGTCCAAAAAAATCTCCAAAAAGTTTCATTGTGTTTGGACTCCATTTGCTACTGATATTCTATGAAGTAAAAAAACAAGAAAAAAACAGCAACTAGCATTGGGCACTGTGTCAATAGGTTAGTCCCAAAAAATGATATAAAGTTGCTATAAAATGATTGTAAAACATCCAAGAATGATAATATAACATCATGGAACAATAAAAAATTATAGATACGTTGGAGACGTATCATAGGGCAATGCATGTGGTATTTGTAGATCTTTGGCTAAATCGAGGCATGAGTAGGTGATACGTCTCCAACGTATCTATAATTTTTTATTGCTCCATGCTATATTATCTACTGTTTTGGACATTATTGGGCTTTATTATCCACTTTTATATTATTTTTGGGACTAACCTATTAACCGGAAGCCCAGCCCAGAATTGCTATTTTTTTGCCTATTTTAGGGTTTCAAAGAAAAGGAATATCAAACGGAGTCCAAATGAAATGAAACCTTCGGGAACATGATTTTTGGAACGAACATGACCCAGGAAACTTGGACCTTATGTCAAGCAGCCAACAGGGAGGCCACGAGGTAGGGGGGCACGCCTACCCCTGCCCCCCAGGCGCGCCCTCCACCCTCGTGGCCCCCCTGTTGGTCCAACGACGTACTTCTTCCTCCTATATATACCTACGTACCCCCAAACAATCAGATACGGAGCCAAAACCCTAATTCCACCGCCGTAACTTTCTATATCCACGAGATCCCATCTTGGGGCCTGTTCTAGAGCTCTGCTGGACGGGGCATCGATCACAGAGGGCTTCTACATCAACACCATAGCCTCTCCGATGAAGTGTGAGTAGTTTACCTCACACTTATGGGTCCATAGTTATTAGCTAGATGGCTTCTTCTCTCTTTTTGGATATCAATACAAAGTTCTCCCCCTCTCTTGTGGAGATCTATTCGATGTAATCTTCTTTCGCGGTGTGTTTGTTGAGACTGATGAATTGTGGGTTTATGATCAAGTTTATCTATGAACAACATTTGAATCTTCTCTGAATTCTTTTATGTATGATTGGTTATCTTTGCAAGTCTCTTCGAATTATCAGTTTGGTTTGGCCTACTAGATTGATCTTTCTTGCAATGGGAGAAGTGCTTAGCTTTGGGTTCAATCTTGGGGTGTCCTTTCCCAGTGACAGTAGGGGCAGCAAGGCACGTATTGTATTGTTGCCATCGAGGATAACAAGATGGGGTTTTCATCATATTGCATGAGTTTATCCCTTTACATCATGTCATCTTGCTTAAAGCGTTACTCTGTTCTCTTGAACTTAATACTCTAGATGTATGCTGGATAGCGGTCGATGTCTGGAGTAATAGTAGTAGATGCAGGCAGGAGTCGGTCTACTTGTCTCGGACGTGATGCCTATATACATGATCATACCTAGATATTCTCATAACTATGCTCAATTCTGTCAATTGCTCAATAGTAATTTTTTTCACCCACCGTAAAATAATTATGCTCTTGAGAGAAGCCACTAGTGAAACCTATGCCCCCCGGGTCTATCTTCCATCATATTAATCTTCCAATACTTAGTTATTTTCATTGCTTTTATTTTACTTTGCATCTTCATCATGAAAATACCAAAAATATTATCTTATCATATCTATCAGATCTCACTCTCGTAAGTGACCGTGTAGGGATTAACAACCCCTTATCGCATTGGTTGCGAGGATTTATTTGTTTTGTGTAGGTGCGAGGGACTCGCGCGTAGCGTCCTACTGGATTGAAATTTGAATTATGCACATAAATGCATTGAAAACTCAGTTAATGCATCAAAATGTCCAAACGAACCCCAAAAAATACCAAAAATTGACACAACACTCATGTTGTTCTATGTTGACACGATAAAATTTTTGAAAGCAATAAGAGGCTATTGATATCGTTTCGTCCCCAAAGGTGGGACATTCCCTACCGAAAACATCACGCCTGTTGTGAGAAGCTCTGGTTTGTGACAAGCATATCCCCAAACCTGCCCCAATTGGGACAAGAAATTTACCATGGCATATTGATGCCGCTCCATAATAGCATGCCAAGTTTCATGAATTTCGGACGAGCTTTGGATTTGCTAGAATTTAAAAACCAGGTACCTCAATGTTTGCAGCAGAGTAACCATGGCAGGGTGTTTGAAATTCATTCCCATATCTTGCATGGGACCTAAGCATGCAGGCAAGGACACATATTTGAATTTTCCACCAATTTATATGCATTAGAGCATGTGCATGTAGTTCAAATTTGAATTATGCACATAAATGCATTGAAAACTCAGTTAATGCATAAAAATGTCCAAACAAACCCACAAAATTCCCAAAAATTGACACAACACTCCTGTAGTTCAATGTTGACACAAGAATTTTTTTGAAAACAATAAGAGGCAATGGATATCGTTTCATGCCCAAAGGTGGGATGTTCCCTACCGAAACCATCACGCTTGTTGTGATAAGCTCTCGTTTGTGAGAAGCATATCCCCAAACCTGCCCCAAATGGGACAAAAATTACAATGGCATGTTGATGCCGCTCCATGATAGCATGCCAAGTTTCATGAATGTCGGACAAGCTTTGGATTTACTAGAATTTAAAAAATAGGTATCTCAATGTTTGCGGCCGAGTAACCGTGGTAGGGTGTTTGAAATTCATTCGCATATCTTGCATGGGACCTAAGCAGGCAACCAAGGACACAGATTTGAATTTTCAAGCAATATATATGCATTAGAGCATGTGCATGTAGTTAAAATTTGAATTATGCACATAAATGCATTGAAAACACAGTTAATGCATAAAAATGTCCAAACGAACCCCGAAAAATCACAAAAATTAACACAACACTCCTGTTGTTCTATGGTGACATGAGAAAATGTTTGAATGAAATAAGAGGCAATGCATATCGTTTCGTTCCCAAAGGTTGGACATTCCCTACCTGAAACCATCAGGCTTGTTGTGAGAAGCTCTAGTTTGTGAGAAGCATATCTCCAAACCTGCCCCAAATTGGACAAAAAATTTACCACGGCATGTTGATGCCGCTCCATGATAGCATGCAAAGTTTCATGAATTTCAAACGATCTTGGATTTACTAGAATTTAAAAACTAGGTATCTCAATGTTTGCGGCCTAGTGACCATGGCAGGGTGTTTGACATTCATTCCCATTTCTTGCTTGGGACCTAAGCATGCAACCAAGGACACATATTTGAATTTTCAACCAATTTATATGCATTAGAGCATTTATGTAGTTCAAATTCGAATTATGCACCTAAATGCATTGAAAACTCGGTTAATGCATAAAAATGTCCAAACGAACCGCGAAAAATCCCCAAATTTGAAAGCAATAAGAGGCAATGGATATCGTTTCGTCCCCAAAGGTGGGACGTTCCCTACTAAAACCATCAGGTTTATTGTGAGAAGCTCTGGTTTTTGAGAAGCATATCCCCAAATCTGCACCAAATGGGAGAAAACATTTACCACGACATGTTGATGCCGCTCCATGATAGCATGCCAAGTTTCATGAATCTCAGACGAGCTTTGGATTTACTAGAATTTAAAAACCAGGTATCTCAATGTTTGCGGCCGAGTGACCGTTGCAGGGTGTTTGACATTCATTCCAGTTTCTTGAATGGGGCCTAAGCATGCAACCAAGGAGACAGATTTAAATTTCCAACCAATTTATATGCATTAGAGCATGTGCATGTAGTTTAAATTTGAATTATGCACATAAATGCATTGAAAACTCAGTTAACGCGTAAAAATGTCCAAACGAACCCCGAAAAATCCCAAAAATTATTACAACACTCCTATTGTTCTATGGTCACATGATAAATTTTTTGAAAGCAATAAGAGGCTATTGATATCATTTCGTCCGCAAAGGTGGGACGTTCCCTACTGAAACCATCACACTTGTTTTGAGAAGCTCTGGTTTGTGAGAAGCATATCTCCAAACCTGCCCCAATTGGGACAAGAAATTTACCACGACATGCTGATGCCGCTCCATGATAGCATGCCAAGTTTCATGAATTTTGGATGAGCTTTGGATTTACTAGAATTTAAAAACCAGGTACCTCAATGTTTTCAGCCGAGTAACCGTTGCAGGGTGTTCAAAATTCATTCCCATATCTTGCATGGGACCTAAGCATGCAACCAAGGACACATATTTGAATTTTCAAAAAAATTATATGCATTAGAGCATGTGCATGTTGTTCAAATTTGAATTATGCACATAAATGCATTGAAAACTCAGTTAATGCATAAAAATGTCCAAACGAACCCCAAAAAATCCCAAAAATTGACACAACACTCCTGTAGTTCTATGTTGACATGAGAAAATTTTCGAAAACAATAAGAGGCAATGGATATCGTTTCATCCCCAAAGGTGGGGCGTTCCCTACCGAAACCATCAGGCTTGTTGTGAGAAGCTCTGGTATGTGAGAAGCATATCCCCAAACCTACCCCAAATGGGACAAAAAATTTACCACGGCATGTTGATGCCGCTCCATGATAGCATGCCAAGTTTCATGAATTTCAGACGAGCTTTTGATTTACTAGAATTTAAAAACCAGGTATCCCAATGTTTGCGGCCGAGTGACCATGGCAGGGTGTTTGGCATTTATTCCCATTTCTTGCATGGGACCTAAGCATGCAACCAAGGACACATATTTGAATTTTCAACCAATTTATAAGCATTAGAGCATGTGCATGTAGTTCAAATTTGAATTATGCACATAAATGCATTGAACACTCAGTTAATGCATAAAAATGTCTAAACGAACCCCGAAAAATGGCAAAAATTGACACAACACTCCTGTTGTTCTATGTTGACACGGTAAAAATTTTGATAGCAATAAGAGGCAATTGATATCGTTTCATCCCCAAAGGTGGGATGTTCCCTACCGAAACCATCACGCTTGTTGTGAGAAGCTCTGGTTTGTGAGAAGCATATCCCCAATCCTGCCCCAAATGGGACAAAAATTAGCACGACATGTTGATGCCGATCCATGATAGCATGCCAAGTTTCATGAATTCCGGACGAGCTTTGGATTTACTAGAATTTAAAAACAAGGTACCTCAATGTTTGCGGCCGAGTAACCGTGGTAGGGTGTTTGAAATTCATTCCCATATTTTGCATGGGACCTAAGCATGCAACCATGGACACAGATTTGAATTTTCAACCAATTTATATGCATTAGAGCATGTGCATGTAGTTCAAATTTGAATTATGCACATAAATGCATTGAAAACTCAGTTAATGCATAAAAATGTCCAAACGAACCCCGCCCAAAAATTGACACAACACTCCTAGTGTTCTATGTTGACACGAGAATTTTTTTGAATGAAATAAGAGGCAATGGATATCGTTTCGTCCCCAAAGGTGGGACATTCCCTACCGAAACCATCAGGCTTGTTGTGAGAAACTTTGGTTTGTGAGAAGCATATCCTCAAAACTGTCCCAAATGGGACAAAAAAATTACCACAACATGTTGATGTTGCTCCATGATAGCATGCCAAGTTTCATGAATTTCAGACAAGCTTTGGATTTAGTAGAATTCAAAAACCAGGTATCTGAATGTTTGTGGCCGAGTAACCATGGCAAGGTGTTTGACATTCATTCCCATTTCTTGCATGGGACCTAAGCATGCAACCAAGGACACAGATTTGAATGCTCAACCAATTTATATGCACTAGAGCTGTGCATCTAGTTCAAATTTGAATTATGCACATAAATGCATTGAAAACTCGGTTAATTACAATTCTTTTACGACACGCATATAGTTGCATGTTCACTACAGATAAAAGGTCTAGCAATTCAAACACCGTCCATTGCCGTTGTGACCCCATTATGTAATTCAAGTCAAGATGAAAAATCAAGTAGATCGCACACAGTTTATTATCACCAACCATGTGAGATGCAACACGAAATATCCTAGAGCACCGTCGGTGTATAGTACGCCTATGGCTTACGCGAGAAGGTGCGCCGGCTATAGTCCACAGCCGGCGTCTCAAGCACACTAGCTCGCTCCCCAAATATCATTTCACTGTTCAATCGTCGCCGGTGAAAGATGGGCACGTGGACCCAGGTCATGAGGGCATCTTTTGTGGCCCACTCCGGCGAGAGCGCTGCCGCAACCGCACTGCACGTGCTAACAAGATGCATGAGCGCGGCCGCAATCTGTGACCGGGTGGCAAAGGCAGCCCAAATGGCCGTTGTTGCTTCTCAGGTGGTGGCAAAAACATCTTCCTCGGGGATAGCAACTGGCGAGAGCGGCACAACAGTTGTCCGTTCCGCAGTGGCGGCCTTAGCCCTGATGGAGGCCGCCCATGACCATGTCGAGGCTGCCCATGCCTAGCTCCTGGTGGCCACCGCACAAATCGAACGAAGCTTCTCCGACAACGGTCGGCAACCCATGGCCGAAGAGCTGGCAATCGCCGAGAGCATTCGAGCAGCCGTCCGTTCCTCCACCGCATACCTTGCGATGACGGAGCTCGTCCAAGCCCAGATCACGGCCGCCCACGCCCAGCTCATGGCGGCCTTTTCCAAAGATATGACAACCGCGGATGGCGAGATGCTTGCCGAGTATGGTGCGATGGATGCCATGGAGCCCCTTCCCCACGAGACCGTCGGGCGTGAGCTGGACATGGAGGCGGCGGCGGAGATCGACGAGCACCAGCCGTAGTAGTACTCTTTGTTTTGTTTAATTAAGAGCATCAGTCTTTAATTTGTTAGAGTAATGTTTAGGTCGGCTAGCTCTATTTAATTGCTAAACTTGCTCGATTAAGAAGTGTGGGTGTGCTGTAGTGTCCTTTGTGTACCCAAATTATGCAATGACGTGGATGACCACTATAACCAGGGAAATTCGAACCAAAATTTTTGACGTTCAAACTCAACACACACGGGTTAAGCTATCCGAATCGTTTGTGATGTTCACATATCGTACATAGTTCTGAATAAGGGACCATGTCTGATGACACTTTGCGCGCCAGTTTTTTGGCTGAAGCGATTCCAAATTTTCGGCTTCCGCGGAAATATCTACCTCCCCGGCCCCTCCCCCTTACCAAAAGCCACATTTCCCCTGTTTCTGCCTTCCTTTCCAAGTTGAAACCTTTCACTCCTTGCTTGCAGCGCTGCCTCCTCGCCGGCGACCCTCCTTCACGCTGCTCGACCTAGCCTATCCAGGCAGGTAATCGACACCCAACCCCCATCCTCGTCCTCCTTCCACATACCACATGCCCCGACCACTGGCGTGAGCGCGACACCTTCCACCCAAATCACCGACCCCTCCACCAAATAAGCGCCGCCCTAAGACATGGTGAACGCAGTATAGCTAGGATCTCAAGGAGCATTTGGTAGCGGAGAAGCAAATCGCGGCCGCACGCGCGAATTAGGTCACGATGGCTGCGATTCGTGCCGACCCCCAGATCATGGAGGAGCACCTCGCCATTGAGGCCACCGTCGACACCTCACGCGCCGATGCCGTGACGTGGTTGACTGCTTTAAATGATAGTTCATGGCATTTTCTCAAGGCCACCGTCGGTGCCTTCGACGAAGACTACGAGGTGTTTTCTCAGCATGCACGTGCTTACCTCATCTCAAGAGCCAGCAGGTTGGTGCCCTGAGCGGCTCAGCCAACTCACCACTATGACGAGGGCACCCACGAAGCGGAGGCCTTGCCCTCTTCCATGTCCTAGGAGCCAATTGTCATCGATATCTCCGACAATGAGGAGTAGCTTGTCTTATTAGCTCACTATAAGGACCCATGTTCAGTTTTCTAGCTACTGCCTTTCCTTAAAATATTCTAGTGAATTGTTCTATCTACTTTTACCATGTAATCTTGTGCTCTAGAGTATATGTTCTATATGTCATGCAATGTGGTGTTCAGTTAACTGTTTGGTTCAATTCTATAAATGTGATGCTCAATTCTTCAGGGTGCAATTTTCCAAGTTGTCTAGCATGCTTGGTTTGGTTAACTGTCCTATCTTCTGTTAGAAGTATGTTATATTTGTGCAATGTGGTGCTCAGTTAACATTTGGTTCATTTGTTGTGGTGTTTAGTTAATTGTTTGGTTCAATTCTGCAATGCGATGTTGAATTATTGTGGGTGCATTATGTTATTGTATACCATGTGAGAAATAAATCGAATTTGGCTGTACTAAATACATGAGAAACAAATACAATTGCTATATTTCCAAGTTATTAAGCATGCTTTGTTTGGTTAACTGTCTGATCTTCTATTAGGAGTGTGTTATATTGTGCAATGTGGTGCTCAGTTAACGTTTGGTTCATTTGCAGACTAAGGCATAGCCTAGTGGTGGGAAGGGGCTGATGCCTTCCCACCCACCCAGGTTCAACGCATGGTACTTGCAAGTTGGGTTTGTTGCACCAATTATACTGTAGGGGGTTCCCCTACAGTCTTCCTGTCAAAAAAACGTTTGGTTCATTTGTTGTGGTGCTTAGTTAACTTCACATGCATGGTCCGTTGTCTAATAGTACATTAGTGTGCAACTGCAAGAACCATTCTAATATTTAGGTTTTTAACAATTTGGTCTTGCACATGTAGGTCCAACTGTTAGAGGTTTTGACCCACTGTTTGACCCTTTTTGCATATGGGGAAATGAGTTGTCCATGAATATCAATCAAGTCAAGAAACTTAGAAACATTGTTAGGATAATGAAATTAGCGACACAAAACAACAAGATCTTTGTCTGCACAATGAACAAGACATCAGTTCACTACAAGATGGTACTAACTATTATACTTTGCCTTTTTTATTCCTTTGCCCCATTTCCAATATAGAGAAGATATTTATGCACATCCTTGTTTTCAGGTCATTCCAAAGCAGTTCACTGATGATTACCTCTCAAACAACCTCAACGATCAGGAGGCGAGGAAGGTTTTCATACAACACCCATGGTTCAATAATGAAGTGTTTTTGAAGAGGACGAAGGACGGACGGTCAATCAACCACAAGCACTGGCCTAAAGTTGCAAAGACCTTCAACATGAACGAAGGACCAATATTCGCCTTCCCCTTCAGCAGTTTTCCAGATGAGATGCATCTGTCTATATACCGTCTATGATGCTAATTTCGAAAGGTTCTACATGATGCATGTGAAACTTGGTGCTGGTGCAGTTGTGTAATGGGGTAGCTGAGTGTTGAAGCTATATCATGTTGTACTCTGATGTATTTCAATTATGAAATTCGGTTTCCTTAATATGGAGATGAAATATATTATGTGCTTAATATGAATGTCAATTAGATTAATAAATGGATTATTAATAATAGGGCAATTAGCCTGCTAACTGGGTTTTGCTATTGCAAACGGTTACTGAAAAAATACCGTGGGCGATGACCTCAGGCAATGCACACAGTTTTAAGGAATAAACCGTGTTGCATCAATGAACAATCACACACGACTTTCTCTTGAAAACTGTTTGTGTTAGGCCACCTTGCGCAAACTTTTACCACATAGAAACTGTGTGTGATGGACATCCGTTGCCACAAAGTTTCTTCTACGGACCATGTGTGATACATTCAATAACGCAAACGATAAAATTGTTAATATCGTTTGCAATGGCAACGCTATCACAAACGATTTAAAGGGAAAAATTGTGTGTGATGTACCTGTGAACGGAAATGTTTTCCTTGGAGCGACTATGTGGGATGTACATATGAACGGAAACGTTTAGCGGGGACTGACTGTGTGGGATGTACATGCGATCATAAACAATTTCGCTTGTATAATTATATTTTTAGCTCTACTGTACGCCTTTCCGTATTTGAGCGCTCGCCGGTCGCACACGAACTCATTTTGCCGAGCGTGTGTGCCAGGAGGGCATATCCCCGATGGTTTCTGGGTCGTGTGGGAAGGACCCCCTGTTGGGGATATAACTATTAGGTATGACCCGCCATGAGGGGCCGGGTTATACCTATGGCGATTCATGAAGACCAAGACAGCTCTAGATGATGGCGGTTCAATTAAGGGCCCAAGGCCCAAAGGTGACTCAAGGCCCGTAGTGATAAACCGCCATATGTACTTAACTTGTATTGTAAGGCAGGGATAGTTAGAGACCGAGACGGACACTGTTTATGAGCTGGCTAGGACTCTGTGAGCCGCTGGGAGATGACCTATGTATATAAAGGGACGACCTGGCGGCGGTTCAGGGCAAGAAAGATCAAATCGAAAGCTAGGTCAAGCGAATTCGCTCCCTAGTAATCGAAACATAAGCAATACCACCTCAAACTGGATTAGGCCTTTACGTTCACTTCAAGGGGCCGAACCAGTATAAACCCTCGTGTCATTTGTCCCGTTTTAACTCCTTTAAGCTTCCTAGTTGCGATGGCTCCACGATTAAGTCCTTTCACTAGGACATCTGCCGTGACAATTCCACGACACCCCCTATCGCCGTCACTCACTAGGCGATGGTTCCAAATGCCGCCACGAAAAGCAGTTAAAAACCATTTGTATAGCACCGACACGTACCAGTGACATGTCAGCATCCCCAAGCTTAACTCCTACTCGTCCTCGAGTAGGTAAGTGATAAAAAGAGAATTTTTTATGTGGAATGCTGCCTATCATGTCATATCATATTCTTTTCTTAATAGCATGGACAATTGGACTTCTATATTGTTCAAAGCAATAGTCTAGTTTTGACATGATAACTTAAATACTCAAGCATATCAACAAGCAATCATGCCTTTCCAAATATCAATGCTAAAATAAGCTATCCCTAGCCCATCACGCTCAATCATTGATCCATTCATGAAACACACTCGCATATTAGGTACACCCAATGCGCAAGTACTATCATAGTGCCTCCTAGTTGGTGCTTCTATAAGAGAAGATGGATACTCAAATTCAAAATAAAAATTGCATAAAGTAAAAGAAAGGACCTTCGTAGAGGGAAGTAGGGATTTGTAGAGGTGCCAAAGCTCAAAGCAAAACATTTAGAGATAAAAACATTTTGGGAGGTGTGTCCTTCCCACCAACGAAAATGACTTAGAGTTCCCAACACTTTCCATGCTAGATATACCATAGGCAGTTCCCAAACAGAAAATAAAAATTTATTCCTTTTTCAACCATAATTTCACTTTCCATGGCTAGCCATATCCACGGTTGCCCTCCATACCAACATTTTCCAAGGAATTTATTATTTGACAACATAAAGTAAATTCATTTTTCATTTCGGGACTGGGCATCCCTAATAACTTTGCCTTACTCTCGTGCATTGACAAGTGAATAAACACTCATCGTGAGAATAACACATCTAGCATAGAAAATATTAGACACCCCTCACCGCTCCGCGAGCGTGTAGCGATCTGACCTCAAACAGTCAAATCTCTGTGCATAAGTGTCATCCCTGGATCGATAATGCTGACACACACATAGTACTTCGAAGGATTTATAACAGAGTAGCAATCACACACTTATTACATCGCATGTCTCAAAAGAGAACTTAATACAATACTATGGCTTAAGGCCACCTAAATAAGGTAACAGCGGAAGGCATGGAAGATAAAGTGAGTCCATCAACTCCAATGGCATAGCTGAGTGCACGACAACAACCTAGCGCACCTTACTCTTCGTCTGAAAAGTCTACAACATGATATGTTGCATCCCGAAACGGGTCAACGCATGGAATATGCTGGCAATATAACACAGTAGAGCAATGAACAGGTAAATTCTATCACTACATGCATATATGGCTGGTGGAGGCTCTATGGTTATAATGTTTTTGCGAAAAGCCAATTTTCCCAACAACAAAGGAATATATTTTGTTTAACTATCATGGTAGTTTATAAACATTGAGAATGGTACCCCCATCTCAATCCCAATTAAATAGTAATTAATAACCCAACAAATTAATTTAGAGTGATGAGATCAACATGATAATCCAAGAACCAGATACTCAAGATGTCCATAACCAGGGACACGGCTAAACGTGATTAGTTTGTACACTCTGTATAGGGTTGCACACTTTTCCCCACAAGACTTGATCTCCTCTGTTGGATTTCTCGCACTACAAGGTGTTTGAGAAACGGATGACCGAGACACAGTCTTTCAGAAGCATTAACTCTTTACTCTGGGTAGACAGTACCAACCTACATCCCCTACATCTGCTAGCCTACCACTAAAAGAGGTCATTCAACATACTCAACTATGCTAGAGCCCATAATGGCTTGTGGCTGCACATAGAAGTTTCTAGCAAGAATAATCTTATGATCCATTTAAGCCTGGGTAGCGAACAAAAGGACAACACTGGTATATCCCCAGGTGCGCACAACTAATCCACCCAGATGTGTATTTAAGTAGCCACCTTAAGTTAACCATTAATTAATAATCTCACATCTATCATGGATCACTCAAACCAAACCACGTCTATGAGAATAGCATGGCAACCTAAGCCCAACGTAGATGTAAATCCCAAGGTTTGATAATAAAAGCGCAATAGGTTCTACCTCATCATCTACTTCCCAATACCCACATGTTAATCACATCCTAATCATGTAGTGTTTGAGCATTGAAACTAATGCATAAAACTAGGTAATAAAGGGGTATGATCAATGTCTTACTTGCCTTGCTGACGATCTGCAAACCCTAGAGACTTGTAGTAGCACGCTTCGCACTCCACGAATTCTATCGCGAACAAACAATAGCATACATAAGCACTCAAGAATAGCTGCAAGGGTAAAACTCAAATAAGAAGATCCAAACCTGAAAGTTCAACTGAAGAGCTTCGATTTGCAAAAAGAAGCAATCGAATCGGAGCTACGGAATTGAAACTACGGTCAAAAGAACTTCGAATTCAAATTTGCTTGCAACCAAATTTTAAATTGTCAAAACCATGTTCAAGTTGTTTAACTGGTAAGAGGGCTTCGAGACGTAGATTTTGGTGTTGGTTTCACTGGATTTGGACGAACGGTTGAAAGGTTGCGAGGGTTTGAAAATAAGGGGCTAATCTGTGATAAAAATAATCATGGATAGGTCCCTGGCAAAAATAAAATAGAAAAAGAAATATCTATCGGACGAATATCCACTAACAGGGGCAAATGAACGAATTCATTCGTTATTAGGTAAAACAAATGAACGTTCGCGGATTAGAACTAAACCGAGAAAAACCCTAATCCAAAAAAACCGACCTAGATCTAAAACCGAAAAACCCGGAAAACCGGCGAACCGGGCGGTTCTGTACCGGTCAACGGCGGCGGTGACTTCGGGTGGGGCGGCGGCTCCGACGGGGCGACGCGGCACCAGCGGAGCGGCGCAGGTGGCGCGGTGGCGGCAGGCGCAGCAACGGCGGCGGTGGCTGCTGCTGCTTGCTGCTGCGGCGGTGGTGGTGGTGAGAGGCGGCGGGGTGGCGCGGGTTATAAAGGTCTCGGGGGCGGCGGTGGGGTGACGCGAGGCACGGACACCGAGGCCGACCTGGACTACAGCGGGAGTCCGGCGCTCGCACGGCTGCTGGAGGCGGTGACGCTGGTGGGCTTGGCCCTGCTCGGCTGGGCCGTTGGCCGAGTCGGGCGCGCGACTTTTTTTTAAAACTAAATTCTGCCAAAAAGTAGAAATCCTAAATATATATAAAAAATTGTTAAATTTCCAAAAACAATTTTCGTCGTCTAGATAAAATATTTAGAACAAAGTGAACATTTTCTTGGCCTAAAAATGTAATTTTTTTAAAATGCATATTTTTTCTAATTCAAATAAAATAACAAATAAAATCAAAATAAAATTATTTATTTGATTTTAACATTTTTTCCCCAATATTTCCTTTATTTTGGAGAAGTCATTTTATCTCCTCTCTTTTATTTTTAATATTGGAAATATTTTGGAGAGAAAAATAATTAAAACCAAAATGATCCTCTTTTCTATATTTGAGAAAAACTCAAATATGAAAATAATTGAAATCCCCAACTTTCTCCGTGGGTCCTTGAGTTGCTTAGAATTTCTAGGATCAAAACCCAAATTGCAAATAAAATATGATATGCATATGATGACATATGTATAACATTCCAAATTGAAAATTTGGGATGTTACAAACCTACCCCCCTTAAGGTGAATCTCGCCCTCGAGATTCGGGTTGGTTAGAAAATAGGTGTGGGTGGTCTTTCCGTAGATCTTCCTCTCGCTCCCATGTGGCTTCATCCTCGGTATGGTGGCTCCACTGAACTTTGCAAAACTTGATAACCTTGATGCGTGTGTCTCGGCTAACAAACTCGAGAATCTTGACTGGTTTCTCCTCATAAGGCAGACCACTATCCAACTGAATTGCTTCCAGGGGCACTGTATCTCTCAGAGGGATTTCGGCCATCTCAGGATGGCACTTCTTCAACTGAGAAACGTGAAACACATCATGAACTCCCGATAGTCCTTTGGGTAACTCCAACTTGTAGGCCACTTCTGTCATACGTTCCAAAACTCGGTATGGTCCTACAAATCTCGGGGCTAACTTTCCCTTAACTCCAAAGCGTTTAACTCCTCGCAGAGGTGACACACGAAGATATGCTTTGTCTCGGAATTCATAGACTACCTCCTTGCATTTTGAGTTTGCATAACTCTTCTGTCTGGACTGAGCTACCTTTAGTCTATCTCAAATCAACTTAACCTTCTCTTTGGACTCTTTGATCAAATCTGGTCCAAACAACTGACGGTCCCCAACTTCATCCCACATTGACGGTGTCCTGCACCTCCTTCCATACAAAGCTTCGAAAGGTGCCATCTTCAAACTGGCCTGGTAGTTATTGTTGTATGAGAACTCTGTGTAGGGCAAATTATCATCCCAGCTAGATCCATAATCCAGCGCACAAGCTCTCAATATGTCCTCCAGAATCTGATTGACTCTCTCGGTCTGTCCATCTGTCCGTGGACGAAAGGTTGTACTGAACACTAGCCGGGTAACCAAGGTCTGGTGTAGCTGATTCCAAAACTTTGAAGTAAACTGGGTCCCTCTATCTGATACGATGGTCCTCAGAACTCCATGCAGACACACGATCCTGGTCATATATATCTTGGCCAACTTTGCACTCGTATAGGTAGTTTTCACTGGGGTAAAGTGATCCACTTTGGTCAAACGATCCACTACAACCCAAATAGAATCATATCCCGGTCCGGTCCTGGGTAATCCGGTGATGAAATCCATGCCAAGCTTATCCCACTTCCATTCTGGTATCGGCTTAGGCTGCAGTAATCCTGCTGGCTTCTGATGTTCTGCCTTCACTATCTCACATACATCACATACGGCTACGTACTCGGAAATATCCTTCTTCATTCCTGTCCACCAGAAACGCTCCTTCAAATCCAAATACATCTTGGTGTTTCCGGGGTGTATCGAGTATGGCGAGTCATGAGCTTCCTGAAGTATTAACTTCCTGATCTTTGCATTATTGGGTACATAAACACGGTCCTCAAACCATAAGGTGTCGTGATCATTCTCGCGAAAACACTTGGCTTTTCCTTTTCTCATCTTCTCCTTTATCTCAGCAATTTCCTTATCATCCTTCTGAGCTTATCGAATCTTTCCCAATAATGTTGACTTAACTTCCATTGATGCGACAAAACCTCTGGGGACTATCTCCAAACTTAGCTCCCTGAGATCTTCGGCTAACTCCTTTGGTAATCCCCCGCTTACCAGGGTATTGGCATAGCTCTTCCAGCTCAAAGCGTCTGCTACAACATTGGCCTTGCCTGGATGATATTGCAACTTCATGTCATAATCCTTTATAAGCTCCAACCATCACCTTCTCCTAAGATTCATCTCCTTCTGTGTGAAAATGTACTTCAAACTCTTGTGATCCGTGTACACATCACAATGGTTTCCAATAAGAAAATGTCTCCAGGTCTTGAGTGCATGCACTACAGCTGCTAACTCCAAATCATGCGTGGCATAATTCAACTCATGCGGTCGAAGCTGACGTGAGGCATATGAAACAACTCTTCCATCTTGCATAAGTACACCTCCAAGTCCTAAGCAAGAAGCATCACAATACACTTGGAAATTCTTGCATATATCCGGCAGAATCAACACTAGGGCTGTAACCAAACGTTTCTTCAACTCCTGAAAACTTGCCTCACATTCATTTATCCACTTAAACTTAGTGTCTTTCTTCAGCAACTTCATCATGGGCTTCGCAATCTTAGAAAAATTCTCAATGAATCTCCGATAATATCCCGCGAGTCCAAGAAAACTACGGATCTCTCCAACTGTGGTGGGTGCCAACCACTCAGTGATAGACTGAACCATGGTAGGATCCACTACTATACCTTCTCCTGATATAACATGGCCAAGAAATCAAACTTCCTTTAACAAAAACTAACACTTGCTGAACTTGGCATACAACTGATGTTCCCTGAGCTTCTCGAGAACTAAACGCAAATGCTCCTTGTGCTCCTCTTCATTCTTCGAGTATACCAAGATATCGTGAATGAACACCACAACAAACTTATCCAAGAACTCCATGAACACCTTACTCATCATACTCATGAAATAGGCAGGGGCGTTAGTCAATCCAAATGACATAACCGTGTACTCATATAGCCCGTACCTTGTGGTGAAGGCTGTCTTGGGTATATCCTGTTCTCGGATCTTCAACTGGTGGTATCCTGATCGTAGGTCGATCTTGGAGAATACTTTAGCTCCTAGCAGCTGGTCAAACAAATCATTGATCATCGGCAGTGGGTACTTGTTCTTGATCTTCACTTCATTCAATGCACGATAATCAACAACCATTCTCAAAGATCCATCATTCTTCTCAACCAAAAGCACTGGTGCTTCCCACGGTGACGAACTTCGTCGAATGTAACCTTTCTCCAATAACTCCTTAATATGCTTCTTAATCTCATCCAGATCATTTGCGGGCATCCGGTATGGTCTCTTCGATATCGGTCTGGTGCCTGGCAACAACTCTATCAAAAACTCAATGTCTCGATCCGGCAGCATGCCTGGTAGCTCCTCTGGAAATACATCTGGATAATCCTTCACTACAGGCACTTCCTCTTGAACAACTCCTGAGAGGGAATTTACTTGGGTTCTCCTTGGCGCATGCCTGATACATACTTAATCCTTTTTCCCTCCGGGGTGGTGAGCAGAATTGAGCCAGTAGCACAGTCAATGTTTCCTCCATACTTCGACAGCCAATCCATGCCTAGTATCACATCCAATCCTTGTGACTCCAGAATTATTAGGTCTTAGGGGAAAACATGGCTACCAATGGTTAAGGGTAACTGATCGCACCATCGGCTGGCCATATACTCTGCTCTTGGTGAGCTTACTAGCATGGGTGACCTAAGGGATAAGGTGGGTAGCTTAAACTTGTCCACAAATCCCCTTGATATGTATGAATGCGATGCACCAGTATAAAAAAGAACGAGAGCGGTAAATGACTTAACCAAAAACTTACCGATAACTGCGTCTGGCTGCTCTTCGACCTCCTCCATGTTAACGTGGTTCACTTGTCCCCTGTTGAAAGGGTTGGGCTTCTTCCCAGAGCTTCCATTGCCATTACCATTCTCTGCTTCAGTGCACTCATTGGCATAGTGTCCAGTCTTCCCGCACTTGGTCCTTCTTGGCGGGTGTGGCCGGGTTAAAGCGGTTCTGATTGCTACCGGATCCATTCCCATTTCCATTCTTGGGGCCACTGTGGTTATGTGAACTTCCTCCATTGTGCGTATGTCCTCCATGGTTATGGGTATATCCTCCCGTGTTCGGGGTAAAACGAGGCTTCTGCTGAGCTCCTGAATTGTACTTCCCTTGTCCATACTTCCTCTTGCGGCTCTCTATCTATTGCTGCTTCCCTTCAATCATAAGATCCTTGTCTACCAACTCCTGGTAGTTGTTAAATGTTGCCACCATTAACTGCATACTCATCTCATCATTCAGCCCTTCCATAAACTTCTCCTGCTTAGCGGCATCTGTGGCCACATCATCTAGGGCATAGCGGGCTAACTTACTAAACTCATCCACGTACTGCCCCACAGTACGGTTTCCCTGAAGTAAGTTGCGAAACTCACGCATCTTCATGCTCATAGCTCCAGTTGAGACGTGAGTAGTGCGAAATTTTTGCTGAAACTGCTCCCAAGTGACATTGGCTATAGGGAAAGTGGCTGTGTAATTCTCCCACCATGAGGCTGTGGGTCCATCCAATTGATGTGTGGAAAAAAACACCTTCTCAGCATCTGTGCAACCTGTGGTGGTCAAGTCCCTTCCAATCCTATGTAGCCAGTCATCAGCAACTATCGGCTCGGTACTACTAGAAAACACCGGCGGCTGCAACCTCAGAAAACGGGCTAAGTTGTCAACTGGAGGTGGTGGTGGGTTGTTGTTGTTGTTGTTGTTGTTGTTGCTGTTGCTGTTGTTGTTGTTGTTGTTGCCTTGGTTCTGGACTAGTAGTTGTATCAAGGCATTCTGCTGTTGGACCAACTGAGTGAGCTCCAGTGGGAAGGCAAATCCGGGGTCACGTCTTGGAGGCATCTGATGGGTTTAGAGGGGAGAGATTAGAATAGAATGAGGTCTAGTGAGAAAGCACTACCCATATGCACATGAGACAAACACATTCATATCACACCAATCAATTCAAACAAGGGCATACAATCGATCTAACTATCGTTATAGTGCTCGGACTATTACTATATACATGGGGTAAATACTACTGATAATATGGTGGTCGACTAGAAATTTTGATCAATGGAAAACTCCATGATATCCGCTCCAGCTTCGTCTTCATAATCATCATCACTACTGTCGGGGTCGGAGTCGGTGTCATCAATGATGATTTAGTCCTTCAAACAGATGTCATCGGGATGGTCGTCATCTCCTCCTGGCGCGGGGTCTCCCATGAATACTCCTAGCTTCCTCGTCAGGTCGTCATTCTTCTCCACTAGTATTGCGATTTCTTCCTCATATCCATCACGTGTAGACTTGAGTTCCTCTTCTAGCTCCATGTTCCCGGTCATCAACTTCTTCAGGTCTATCATTCTTGCACATATTTGGTTCTCCTGGCGACGAATGTGCTGGTTTAACTCCTAGATGAAAGCTGCAATGGACCTATCCCTCCTGGTGCTGATCATCTCCAATTTCTCATCTCGGCGCCCACATATCTAGTAGATGGTGTCCTTAAGATCCTTGTGATAAACTTCGCCGATGCGTCCCATGGTGATGTGGGCTGCCATGTTTTTTCCTAGACTCCAGTTTGATGCATCAAAGGAAAATTCTATGGGATCAGTAACTTGCGTGAATGTCCTTCCTGGAACTTGAAGTCGAATCATCCAATGCTCCTCTTCTGGTAAAGTGGCGGTGTAAGTCCCGGTGAAGCTTGGTATTCCAATGTTCACGTACCTAGTGACTTCCTTCAAGTGTCTTCCAAAAGGAGTGACCTATGGCTTATCTTAGTGGTCGTTTCCTACAATCAGCGTGTGCTCTGATACCATATTATAGCGATCTGACCTCCAACAGTCAAATCTCTATGCATAAGTGTCATCCCTCAATCGGTAATGCTGACACACACAGTACTTCGAAGGATTTATAATAGAGTAGCAATCACACACGTATTAGATTGCATGTCTCAAAAGAGACCTTAATACAATAATATGGCTTAAGGCCACCTAAATAAGGTAACAATGGAAGGCTTGGAAGATAAAGTGAGTCCATCAAATCCAACGGCATAGCTGAGTGCACGACAATGACCTAGCGCACCTTACTCTTCGTCTGAAAAGACTGCAACATGATATGTTGCAGCCCGAAATGGGTCAGCACATGGAATATGCTGGCAATATAACACAGTAGAGCAATGAACATGTAAATGCTATCACTAGATGCATATATGGCTGGTGGAGGCTCTATGGTTATAATGTTTTTGCGAAAAGCCAATTTTTCCCTACAACAAAGGAATATATTTTGTTTCACTATCATGGTAGTTGATAAACATTGAGAATGGTACCCCCATCTCAATCCCAATTAAACAGTAATTAATAACCCAACAAATTAACTTAGAGTGATGAGATGAACATGATAATCCAACAACCATATACTCAAGATGTCCATAACCGGGGACACGGCTAACCATGATTAGTTAGTACACTCTGTAGAGGTTTGCACACTTTTCCCCACAAGACTCGATGTCCTCCATTGGATTTCCCCCACTACAAGGTGTTTGAGAAATGGATGATCGAGACACAATCTTTCATAAGCATTAACTCTTTACTTTGGGTAGACAGTACAAACCTACATCCCCTACATCTGCTAGCCTACCACTAAAAGAGGTCATGCAACATACTCAACAATGCAGAGCCCATAATGGCTTGTGGCTCCACACGGAAGTTTCTAGCAAGAATAATCTTATGATCCCTTTGAGCCTGGGTGGCGAACCAAAGGACAACACTGGTATATCCCCAGGTGCCCGCAACCAATCCACCCAGATGTGTATTTAACTAGCCACCTTAAGTTAACCATTAATTAACAATCTCACATCTGTCATGGATCACTCGAACCAAACCACGTCTACGAGCATAGCATGGCAACCTAAGCCTAACATAGATGTAACTCCCAAGGTTTGATAATAAAAGGGCAATAGGTTCTACCTCATCATCTACCCACATGTTAATCACATCCTAATCATGCAGTGTTTGAGGATTGAAACTAATGCATAAATTGGGTAATAAAGGGGTATGATCAATGCGTTACTTGCCTTGCTGACGATCTGCAAACCCTAGAGACTCGTACTAGCACGCTTCGCACTCCGGGAATTATATCGCAAACAAACAATAGCATACATAAGCACTCAAGCATAGATGCAAGGGTAAAACTCAAATAATAAGATCCAAACCTAAAAGTCCAACTGAAGATCTTTGATTTGCAAAAAGAAACAATCGAATCAAAGCTATGAAACTGAAACTCAAAAGAACTTTGAATTCAAATCTGCTAGCAACCAAATTTTAAAATATCAAAACCATGTTCAAGTTGTTTAACTGGTAAGAGGGCTTCGAGACGAAGATTTTGGCGTTGGTTTCACTGGATTTGGATGAACGGCTGAAAGGTTGCAAGGGTTTGAAGATCAGGGGCTAATCTGTGATAAAAATAATCATAGATAGGTCCCTGGTGAAAATAAAACAGAAAAAGAAAAATATATCGGACGAACGTCTGCTAACAGGGGCAAACGAACGAATTCGTTCGGTCGAAACGAATGAACGTTCGCGGATTAGAACTAAACCAAGAAAAACCGAGAAAAACCCTAATCCAAAAAAACCAACCTATATCTAAAACCGAAAAAAAACGGAAGAACCGGCGAACCGGGCGGTTCCGTACCGGTCAACGGCGGTGGCGGCTTGATACGTCTCAGTCGTATCTATAATTTTTGATTGTTCCATGCCAATATTATTCAACTTTCATATACTTTTGGCAACTTTTTATACTATTTTTGGGACTGATAAATTGATCCAGTTCCCCGTGCCAGTTCCTGTTTGTTGCATGTTTTTTGTTTTGGAGAATATCCATATCAAACGAGTCCAAACCGAATAAAAACTGACGGAGATTTTTTTTGGAATATATAAGAATTTTGGGAAGAAGAATCCACGCGAGACGATGCTTGAGGGGCCCACGAGGTAGGGGGCGCGCCCCAAGGTGTCAGGCGCGCCCCTGACCCTCGTGGCCACCCCGTAAGGCGGTTGGTGCCCTTCTTTCGCCGCAAGAAAGCTAATATCCAGATAGAGATCATGTTAAAATTTCAGCCCAATCGGAGATACGGATCTCCGGGAATATAAGAAACGGTGAAAGGGAAGAATCTGAGAAGGCAGAAACAGAGAGAGACAGAGAGACAGATCCAATCTCGGAGGGGCTTTCGCCCCTCCCGTGCCATGGAGGCCATGGACCAGAGGGGAAACCCTTCTCCCATCTAGGGAGAAGGTCAAGGAAGAAGAAGGAGGAGGGGGGCTCTCTCCCCCTCGCTTCCGGTGGCGCCGGAACGTCGTCGGGGGTCACCATCATCACCGCGATCTACACCAACACCTCTGCCATCTTCACCAACATCTCCATCACCTTCCCCCCTCTATCTACAGCGGTCCACTCTCCCGCAACCCGCTGTACCCTCTACTTGAACATGGTGCTTTATGCTTCATATTATTATCCAATGATGTGTTGCCATCCTATGATGTCTGAGTAGATTTTCGATGTCCTATCAGTGGTTGATGAATTGCTATGATTGATTTAATTTGCTTGTGATTATGTTGCTATCCTTTGGTGCCATAATATGATTGCGCGCGTGGATCACACCCTAGGGTTAGTTGTATGTTGATAGGACTATGTATTGGAGGGCAAGAGTGACAGAAGCTTCAACCTAGCATAGAAATTGATGCATACGGGATTGAAGGGGGACCAATATATCTTAATGCTATGGTTGGGTTTTACCTTAATGAACGTTAGTAGTTGCGGATGCTTGCTAATAGTTCCAATCATAAGTGCATAGAATTCCAAGTCAGGGATGACATGCTAGCAGTGGCCTCTCCCACATAATACTTGCTATCGGTCTAGTAAAGTAGTCAATTGCTTAGGGGCAATTCCGCAACTCCTACCACCACTTTTCCACACTCGCTATATTTACTTTATTGTTTCTTTATCTAAACAGCCCCTACTTTTTATTTATGTACTCTTTATTATCTTGCAAACCTATCCAACAACACCTACAAAGTACTTCTAGTTTCATACTTGTTCTAGGTAAAGCGAACGTCAAGCGTGCGTAGAGTTGTATCGGTGGTCGATAGAACTTGAGGGAATACTTGTTCTACCTTTAGCTCCTCGTTGGGTTCGACACTCTTACTTATCGAAAACTGTTGCGATCCCCTATACTTGTGTGTTATCAAGACCTTTTTCTGGCGCCGTTGCCGGGGAGCAATAGCGTGGGGTGAATATTCTCGTGTGTGCTTGTTTGCTTTATCACTAAGTAATTTTTATTTGCTGTTCTTAGTTGTTTTCTATCTTTAGTTATGGGTAGTAAATGAAAAATACCAAAAAAATTAGTTGTACCTACTGAACCAATGGTTGAAGAACCAATCAAAATCTATCACACTACTGAAGCTTATTACTTGGATCATCTTCGATCCCTATGTGCTCGTGCTGAAACCCCAACTAGCTTAGTTGAGGGCAAATCCTTAGATGAGCATGCTTGTTATGTGCGACACCGAATATCTGAAAAAGGGAAACTATTATGGAGTCAAATTCAATGTTTTCAATGCTATGCTTGGAATTTAATTGAAATATATGATTTTACTTGTTGTTCTGAAAACCCTAAGAAACACCTTCCCTACCAATGTGAGTTTATTGATAATGGAATGTTATCTTCATATGCTAAGGGTGTTTATGATTACTATGATGTTCAACAAATTGAAGAATTTGTTGCTTTTAAGGGTGCTTTTGAAATTGATTCTTTGATTGAAAAGTATGATGCTACTCTTCACAAATCTGAAAATTTTGCCATATTTAAATATTGCTATGATAATTATGCTTCTAATGCCTATGTTGAACCATATATTGAGTAGTACTCCGCTGTCCAAGAAGAGACTAATATTTTGCAGGAGTCTATGGAAGAAGAAATTGATGAAACTGTGAGCTCATTGGATGAAAAAGATGATGAGGAGAGCGAAGAACAAAAGGAGGAAGAGCGGATTAGCTACCCGTGACCACCTTCTAATGAGAGTAACTCTTCAACTCATACATTGTCTAATTTCCCTTCGTGCTTACCGAAGGATGATTGCTATGATGATTGTTATGATCCTGTTGATTCTTTTGAAATATCCCTTTTTGATGATGCTTGCTATGCTTGTGGCCAAGATGCCAATATGAATTATGCTTATGGAGATGAACTTGCTATAGTTCCTTATGTTAAACATGAAATTGTTGCTATTGCACCCACGCATGATAGTCCTATTATCTTTTTGAATTCTCCCGACTACACTATATCGGAGAAGTTTGCACTTATTAAGGATTATATTGATGGGTTGCCTTTTACCATTGCACATGATGATTTTGATGAATATAATATGCATGTGCTTGCTGCTCCTACTTGAAATTATTATGAGACAGGGACTATATCTCCACCTCTCTATGTTTCCAATATGATAAAATTGCAAGAAACTGTTTATACTATGCATTGGCCTTTACTTTGTGTGCATGAATTGTTCTTTTATGACATGCCGATGCATAGGAAGAGAGTTAGACTTCGTCATTACATGATGTATGTTACTTCGTGCTCACTACTAAATTACAAATCATTGCTAATTAAAATTGGCTTTGATATACCTTGGGATCCGGGTGGATTCATTACTTGAGCACTATATGCCTAGCTTAATGGCTTTAAAGAAAGCGCTGCCAGGGAGACAACCCGGAAGTTTTAGAGAGTCATTTATTTCTGTTTTGTGCTTTTATAAAGTTTAGAAATAAAAATAATGTGCCAAGGTTTGCCTTTAGGATGTTTACATTTGCTTGATGGTTTGTACGGTGCAGGACAGAAACTTTGGTTGTAGTGCACGATTTTACATTTTTTGCTGGAACATCAAATGGTTCTGATTCTTTTTGCACTGTATTCCTATAATTTTTTTATTTTTCCTAATTTTGGAAGAAATTTTCAAGTATCATAAGTATGGTGAATGTTCAGATTTCTACTGACTGTTCTGTTTTAGACAGATTCTGTTTTTGATGCATAGTTTGCTTGTTTTGATGAAACTATCAACTTATATCAGTGGATTAAGCCATGAAAAAGTTATATTACAGTAGACACAATGCAAAAACAAAATATGAATTGGTTTGCAACAGTACCTATAGTAGTGATTTGCTTTATTATACTAACGGATCTTACCGAGTTTTCTATTGAAGTTTTGTGTGGATGAAGTGTTCGATGATCGAGAAGGTTTTGATGTGAGAAGAAGGAAGAGAGGCAAGAGCTCAAGCTTGGGGATGCCCGAGGCACCCCAAGTAAATATTCAAGGAGACTCAAGTGTCTAAGCTTGGGGATGCTGGGGAGGCATCCCCTCTTTCTTCAACAAATATCGGTATGTTTTCAGGATTCGTTTCGTTCATGCGATATGTGCAAGTCTTGGAGTGTCTTTTGCATTTAGGTTTTTATTTTTCTTTTTATGCACCATGCTGGTATGAGATAGTCCTTGGTTGATTTATAGAATGCTCTTTGCACTTCACTTATATCTTTTGAGTATGGCTTTATAGAATGCTTCATGTGCTTCACTTATATCATTTGAAGTTTGGATTGCCTGTTTCTCTTTACATAGACAACCGCCATTTGTAGAAAGCTCTTTTGCTTCACTTATATTTGTTAGAGCATGGGCACATCTTTTGTAGAAAGAATTAAACTCTCTTGCTTCACTTATATCTATTTAGAGAGATGACAGGAACTGGTCATTCACATGGTTAGTAATAAAATCCTACATAAAACTTGTAGATCGCTGAATATGGTATGTTTGATTCCTTGCAATAGTTTTGCCATATAAGGATGGTGATATTAGAGTCATGCTAGTCGGGTAATTGTGAAATTGAGAAATACTTGTGTTGAGGTTTGCAAGTCCCGTAGCATGCACGTATGGTGAACCGTTATGTAACGAAGTCGGAGCATGAGGTGTTTATTGATTGTCTTCCTTATGAGTGGCGGTCGGGGACGAGCGATGGTCTTTTCCTACCAATTTATCCCCCTAGGAGCATGCGCGTAGTACTTTGTTTCGATGACTAATAGATTTTTGCAATAAGTATGTGAGTTCTTTATGACTAATGTTGAGTCCATGGATTATACGCACTCTCACCCTTCCATCATTGCTAGCCCCTTCGGTACCGTGCATTGCACTTTCTCACCTCGAGAGTTGGCGCAAACTTCGCCGGTGCATCCAAACCCCGTGATACGATACGCTCTATCACACATAAACCTCCTTATATCTTCCTCAAAACAGCCACCATACCTACCTATCATGGCATTTCCATAGCCATTCCGAGATATATTGCCATGCAACTTCCATCATCATCATATACATGACTTGAGCATTCATTGTCATATTGCTTTGCATGATCGTAAGATAGCTAGCATGATGTTTTCATGGCTTGTCCGTTTTTGGATGTCATTGCTACGCTAGATCATTGCACATCCCGGTACACTGCCAGAGGCATTCATATAGAGTCATATCTTTGTTCTAGTATCGAGTTGTAATCATTGAGTTGTAAATAAATAGAAGTGTGACGATCATCATTAATAGAGCATTGTCCCAAAAAAAGGCCAAATAAAAAAAGAAAGGCCAAATAAAAAAAGAAAGGCCAAATAAAAAATAAAAAAATAAAATAAAAAGGGGCAATGCTACTATTCCTTTTTTCCACACTTGTGCTTCAAAGTAGCACCATGTTCTTCATATAGAGAGTCTCTTGAGTTATCACTTTCATTTACTAGTGGGAATTTTCATTATAGAACTTGGCTTGTATATTCCAACAACGGGCCTCCTCAAGTGCCCTAGGTCTTCGTGAGCAAGCAAGTTGGATGCACACCCACTTAGTTTCAGTTTGAGCTTTCATATACTTATAGCTCTAGTGCATCCGTTGCATGGCAATCCCTACTCCTCACATTGATATCAATTGATGGGCATCTCCATAGCCCGTTGATTAGCCGCGTCGATGTGAGACTTTCTCCTTTTTTTGTCTTCTCCACATAACCCCCATCATCATATTCTATTCCACCTATAGTGCTATGTCCATGGCTCACGCTCATGTATTGCGTGAAAGTTGAAAAGGCTTGAGAACGTCAAAAGTATGAAACAATTGCTTGGCTTGTCATCGGGGTTGTGCATGATGTGAATGCTTTGTGTGGTGAAGATGGAGCAAAGCCAAACTATATGATTTTGTAGGGATGAGCTTTCTTTGGCTATGTTATTTCAATAAGACATAATTGCTTGGTGGGTATGCTTGAAGTATTATTTTTTAATGTCAAGGATAGATTATTGCTTTGAATCACTCGTGTCTTAATATTCATGCCATCATTAGATATGTGATCAAGATTATGCTAGGTAGCATTCCACATCAAAAATTATCTTTTTAATCATTTACCTACTCGAGGACGAGCAGGAATTAAGCTTGGGGATGCTGATACGTCTCAGTCGTATCTATAATTTTTGATTGTTCCATTCCAATATTATTCATCTTTCATATACTTTTGGCAACTTTTTATACTATTTTTGGGACTAACATATTGATCCAGTGCCCAGTGCCAGTTCCTGTTTGTTGCATGTTTTTTGTTTCGCAGAATATCCATATTAAACGGAGTCCAAACCGAATAAAAACTGATGGAGATTTTTTCTGGAATATATATGATTTTTGGGAAGAAGAATCCACGCGAGATGATGCTTGAGGGGCCCACGAGGTAGGGGGCACGCCACAGGGTGTCAGGCGCGCCCCTGACCCTCGTGGCCACCCCGTAAGGCGGTTGGTGCCCTTCTTTCGCCGCAAGAAAGCTAATATCCGGATAGAGATCATGTTAAAATTTCAGCCCAATCGGAGTTACGGATCTCCGGGAATATAAGAAACGGTGAAAGGGAAGAATTTGAGAAGGCAGAAACAGGGAGAGACAGAGAGACAGATCCAATCTCGGAGGGGCTTTCGCCCCTCCCGTGCCATGGAGGCCATGGACCAGAGGGGAAACCCTTCTCCCATCTAGGGAGAAGGTCAAGGAAGAAGAAGAAGGAGGGGGGCTCTCTCCCCCTCGCTTCCGGTGGCGCTGGAACGCCGCCGGGGGCCATCATCATCACCGCGATCTACACCAACACCTCCGCCATCTTCACCAACATCTCCATCACCTTCCCCCTCTATCTACAGTGGTCCACTCTCCCGCAACCCGTTGTACCCTCTACTTGAACATGGTGCTTTATGCTTCATATTATTATCCAATGATGTGTTGCCATCCTATGATGTCTGAGTAGATTTTCGATGTCCTATTGGTGGTTGATGAATTGCTATGATTGATTTAATTTTCTTGTGGTTATGTTGTTGTCCTTTGGTGCCCATAATATGATTGCGCGCGTGGATCACACCCTAGGGTTAGTTGTATGTTGATAGGACTATGTATTGGAGGGCAAGAGTGACAGAAGCTTGAACCTAGCATTGAAATTGATGCATACGGGATTGAAGGGGGACCAATATATCTTAATGCTATGGTTTGGTTTTACCTTAATGAACGTTAGTAGTTGCGGATGCTTGCTAATAGTTCCAATCATAAGTGCATAGAATTCCAAGTCAAGGATGACATGCTAGCAGTGGCCTCTCCCACATAATACTTGCTATCGGTCTAGTAAAGTAGTCAATTGCTTATGGGAAATTCCACAACTCCTACCACCACTTTTCGACACTCGCTATATTTAATTTATTGTTTCTTTATCTAAACAGCCCCTACTTTTTATTTACGTACTCTTTATTATCTTGCAAACCTATCCAACAACACCTACAAAGTACTTTTAGTTTCATACTTGTTCTAGGTAAAGCGAACTTCAAGCGTGGTAGAGTTGTATCGGTGGTCGATAGAACTTGAGGGAATACTTGTTCTACCTTTAGCTCCTCGTTGGGTTCGACACTCTTACTTATCGAAAATTGTTGCGATCCCCTATACTTGTGGGTTATCACAGCTTCGGGCGGAGCGGCGGCTCCGGCGGGCTGCGGCGGCGGGGCGACGTGGCGGCGGCGGAGCGGCGCGGGTGCCGCGCGGCGGGCGGGGCAGAGAGGCGGCGGTGGCGGGCGGGGCGGAGCGGCGTGGCAGAGCGGCGGCACTGGCGGGCGCGGCGGCTGCTGCTGCGGCGGCGGCGGTGGTGAGAGGCGGCGGAGTGGCGCGGTTTATAAAGGCCTCGGGGGCAGCGGCGGGGCGACGCGGGGCACGGATGCCGAGGCCAACCCGGACTCCAGCGCTCGCACGGCTGCAGGAGGCGGCGGAGCTGGTGGGCTTGGCCCAGCTCGGGTGGGCCGTTGGCCCAGTCGGGCGCGCGACTTTTTTTTTAAATTAAATTCCGTCAAAAAGTAAAAATCCTAAATAAATATAAAATAAAATTCTACAAAATGCCAAAAACAATTTTCACCGTATAAATAAAATATTTAGAAGAAAGTGAACATTTTCTTGGAGGGTCAAAAACAATATTTGAGAAAAACTCAAATATGAAAATAAACGAAATCCCCAACTCTCTGTGAGGGTCCTTGAGTTGCTTAGAATTTCTAGGATCAAAATCCAAATTGCAAATAAAATATGACATGCATATGATGACCTATGTATAACATCCCGAATTGAAAATTTGGGATGTTACAGAGTGAAACGAACACACAAAAGAGAAGTTTATTTTGAAAATTAGAGATAGCACATACAAATTTGCTTAGAACGACAAAAGCATACCACATATAGGTAGATATAGTGGACTCACGTGGCAAAACTGGTTTAAAGGTTTTTGGTTGCACAAGTAGTGATCATACTTAGTGCAAAATGAAGGCTAGCAAAAGATTGAGAGGAGACCAACAAAGAAATGAATAATCTCATAAGCGAGCATTAAGCATAATTAACACTGAATAATGCACCACAAGTAGGATATAATTTCATTACATAATTATTGACTTTCGTGCTTGCATAGGGAATCATGAACCTTAACACAAATATTCTTACTAAAGCATAATTACTCATCAACATAACTCACATATGACATCATCATATCTCCAAACTATTACTAAGAATCAAGTTTATTTAGTCCAATGATCATCCTGAAAGTTTTTATTATGTCCCTCTTGGATATCAATCACTTTGGGACTAATTTTCATATGTTGCTTTTGACAAGCTCAAACAAATATAAGTGAAGATCATGAGCATAAAGTTTCTTTCTCTCAAATTAATTTAAGTGAAGCAAGAGAGAATTACTTGAAAACTTTACTAACTCTCAAATAAATCTAAGTGAAGCAAGACAGCATTTCTTCAAAAATACTAAAGCACACCGTGCTCAAAAAGATATAAGTGAAGCACTAGAGCAAGTCCATAGCTCATAAAAAATTTAAGTGAAGCAAAGAGACCAATTCTAACAAGTCATGACATAATTTTGGCTCTATCAAATAGGTGTGTCTAGCAAGGAATCGGGACTTAAAACACAAAATAAAACAAGCAAAGACTCATATCATACAAGACGCTCCAAGCAAAACATACATTATGTGACGAATAAAAATATAGCTTCGAGTAAAATACCGATGGTCGTTAGAAGAAAGAGGGGATGCCACTCGGGGGCATCCCCAAGCTTAGTTGCTTGTTGTATTTTCGATAATAGCTTGGGATGCCGGGGCGTCCCCAAGCTTAGGCTCTTCTTACTACTTATTCCTTCATCCACCATAAGATAACGCAAAACTTGAAAACTTCAATCACACAAAACTCAGCAAAACCTTCATGAGATCCGTTAGTATAAGAAAGCAAATCAATCCTATAATTGTTGTAGTAAACCAATTCATATTCTGTTTTTGCATTATATCTACCGTATTCCAACTTCTCTATGGAAAAAACCCATCAAATAAAACCATAGAGCCATCAAAACAAGCACACAACGCAAAGAAAACAGAATCTGTCAAAAACAGAACTGTTTGTAGCAATATGGATATTTCGAATACTTCTGAAACTCCAAAAATTCTGAAATATTAGGACGACCTAAGAACTTTGTATATTAATCTTCTGCAAAAAGAATTGGCATTTTATCATGCTCTGCAAAAAATGAGAATTGTTTTCGTGATTGCAAAAGTTTCTATTTTCAGCAAGATCAAACAAGTATCACCCAAGAAGATCCTAAAGGCTTTACTTGGCACAAACACTAATTAAAACACAAAAATCACAATCATAACAGTAGCATAATTGGCTAACACTCAAAAACAAGAAGCAAAAAATCAAAAATAAATTTTATTCATTGGGTTGCCTTCCTTCAAGCGCTATAGTTTTACGCCCTTAGCTAGGCGTATAGCAAGGATCTAAGTTTTGTCATCTCTGGTTCGAGATCCATAAGATGCCCTCATGATTGATTCATATGTTGGCCTAATTCTTGTTCTAGGGAAGTGTTCCATACCCTTCCTCAAAGGAAATTGGAACTTAATATTGCCTTCTTTCATATCAATCAGGACACCAATAGTGCGTAAAAACGGTCTACCAAGAATAATTGGACAAGACGGATTGCAATCAATATCAAGAACAATAAAATCAATGGGCACATAATTCCTATTTGTAAGAATAAGAACATCATTAATTCTTCCCATAGGCTTAACTCCGGCGAAGGTGGGGTAGTGATGTAGTCCCAGGCGAGGCGGCTCATGAAGGTTGACGAGTGCGGTGGAGCTCCGGTCGCAGGAGGCTTCAAGAGGAGGAAGAAGAAGAAGCGGAGGGGGTGAAGTAGAAGTGAAAAGGAGGACCCCGTATTTATAATGAAAAGGCAATAGTAAATGGCAGGTGCGAAAATTGAGGGGCGCAGTAACTTTTGGAGCAGAAGGCACCTCGGCTTTCGAGATAAGTAGATATGCACAAGATTCATTATGACGTCATGATGGACTCCCTGAAATTGCTGAGGTGACATCATCATTTCATATGGCGGGTCATGAAGTTTTTTCCAACTGATATTTTTGGACTCGAAGGTAAGACTCGCCAGACTGATGGATTGAAGATTAACATGAACGAATTCAAATCAATTTGGGGCCTAATGTTGGCGATATGACCCCACGATATAACTCGCCATATAAAGGTCGGGTCATATTACTGGCGACTGATGCGGCTCGAAGCTGCATCGGTATTTCCCCAAAGAGGAAGGGATGATGCACCAATGCAGCGGTCGGTATTTCCCTCAGTGATGAAACCAAGGTTATCGAACCAGTAGGAGAACCAAGAAACACAACGTAAACAACACCTGCACACAAATAACAACCACTCGCAACCCGATGTGTTAAAGGGGTTGTCAATCCCTTTCGGGTAACGGCGCCAGAAATTGGCACATGGATGGGAGAAAGTTGTAAATATTGGTAGATCGAACGCCACATAAAATAAAGTGCAGCAAGGTATTTTTGTATTTTTGGTTTAATAGATCTGAAAATAAAAGCAAAGGAAAATAGATCGCAAAGGCAAATAATATGAGAAAGAGACCCCGAGCCGTAGGTGTCACTAGTGGCTTCTCTCGAGAAAAATAGGAAATGGTGGGTAAACAAATTATTGTTGGGCAATTGATATAACTTCAAATACTCATGACGATATCCAGGCAATGATCATTAAATAAGTGTCACGTCCAAGATTAGTAGACCGACTCCTGCCTGCATCTACTACTATTACTCCACACATCGACTGCTAGCCAGCATGCATCTAGTGTATTAAGTTCATGCAGAAACGGAGTAATGCATTAAGAACGATGACATGATGTAGACAAGATCTATCTATGTAGAGATAGACCCCATCATTTTATCCGTAGTAGTAATGATAAATGCGTGCCGGTTCCCTTCGGTCACTGGGATCAAGCACCGTAAGATCGAACCCAATACAAAGCACCTCTTCCCATTGCAAGATAAATAGATCAAGTTGGCGAAACAAAAACCAAATATCGGAGAATGCATACGAGGCTATAGGCAATCATGCATAAAAGAGATCAAAGAAACTCAAATACTTTTATGGATATAAAAAGATAGATCTGATCATAAACTCAAAGTTCATCTTATCCCAACAAACACACCGCAAAAAGAGTTACATCATATGGATCTCCAAGAGACCATTGTATTGAGAATCCAGAGAGAGAGAGGAAGCCATCTAGCTATAACTATAGACCTGAAGGTCTACAAACAACTACTCACGCATGATCAGAGAGGCGCCAATGGAAGTGGTGAACCCCTCCGTGATGGTGTCTAGATTGGATCTGGTGGTTCTGGACTCTACGGCAGCTGGAATTGATTTTCGTCGACTCCCCTAGGGTTTCTGGAATATTGGGGTATTTATAGAGCAAAGAGGTAGCCTGGGGGCACCCGAGGTGGGCACAACCCACCAGGGCGCGCCCTGGTGGGTTGTGCTCTCCTCGGAGCACCCCCTAGGCGCAGCCTTGGCCCATTAGGTGTCTTCTGGTCCATAAAAAATCTTCATAAAGTTTCATGGTATTTGGACTCCATTTGGTATTGATTTCCTGTGATATAAAAAACATGCAGAAAACAGGTTAGTACCAAAAATGATATAAAATGATTATAAAACATTCAAGATTGATAATATAACAGCATGGAACAATCAAAAATTATAAATACGTTGGATACATATCAGCGACTCTTGGAACTAAACTTCAGAAGGGCTAGAGCGACCAAGACGGAAGACTGGAAGGGTGGCTCACAAGATGGGATAGCTTAGGCCCCGGAACCAGAAGGCGGCGGTGACGGCCCAGAAGCATAAGCCACCACATAATGACTTGCTAGAGGAGCAAGGCGACTTAGAGTTGGACTCAGTCATGGGTCGTAACATGACCCGGACTCTTGTAAACCCAGGGGCCTCGACCTATATATAAAGGCGAGTCCCCAGGACAGATAGATCAAGTTACAGTCAATCGATAGCTAGGTCAAGTGAATCCACTCCCTTGTAATCGATACTCAAGCAATAAGCAGAAAAGCAAGAGTAGGCTTTTACCTCCACCGTGAGGGCCAAACCAGGGTAACTCGTGTCTCTCGACCCACTCAACCCCAACAAGCTAATCACCGTTTGCTATGGCCTCACGTCTAAGTCCTCACACTAGGACATTTGCCATGACAAAACCATGATAGTTTGTGTGTCACAGAACTATACTGCGGGATAGGTTTATAGCATGTGTGCAAGGAATACTTAAAGCATCAGGGAAATAAACAAGCGGGTGTGCATGCAAGTGCCGAAAATAAATGAAGAGAGAAACAATGTGTGTGTGTGTGTGCACGCGAACTCTTCTCAAAATACTAAAAAAAAGGTACTCTGCTGGAATCCCATTATACTCATTCATATTGTTCCAGGACTCGAGTTAACCGTACGGATATGTGTGCGAGACATAGTTATTATTCAAGACATGAGTGGCGGTGGGTGGGCGGAATTAAAGGGGTGGGCGTGTTTGTCGGCATCATGGGAACGGGGGTACACAGACTTGCATGCCTGCGGCCCAGGGCGTGGCTCCACCAATGGCCTGGTACGGCCCATCTTCATCAACAAACACTGAATACCCTTGCGAGGCAGACGACACAAGACCTCCTCAGGGGCAGCCTCACTAGGCTGGCTCACGAGGAGTGGAGAGATCAAGGCGAGGGTTACCTCATGAGGTTTCCGTCACGTGATCCAAGACGACCAAGGCCAGGCAGGCGCCAGGAGAGCACCAGCGCACGCTGAGTACTGGTTGCCTCTTTGGTGCTAAAGAGGCAAGCGCAGGCGAGGAGTCCCAAGGCATCAGGCGAAGGTTTCCATATCGGTGCAATGAGACCAAGACCAGTAGGACGGCAGGACGAACATCATCACGGAGCCCACGACGGTGTCACCACCAGAGCCTTTGGCAGGCGAAGACCACTGTCGGTGTCAAAACCGGCGGATCTTGGGTAGGGTGTCCCGAACTATGCGTCTAAGGTGGATGGTAACAGGAGGCAGGGGACACGATGTTTTACCTAGGTTTGGGCCCTCTTGATGGAGGTAAAACCCTACGTCCTGCTTGATTGTTCTTGATAATATGAGTAGTACAAGAGTTGATCTGCCACGAGATCAGAGAGGCTAAACCCTAGAAGCTAGCCTATGGTATGATTGTATGTTGTCCTACGGACTAAAACCCTCTGGTTTATATAGACACCGGAGGGGGCTAGGGTTACACAAGGTCGGTTACAAAGGAGGAGATATACATATCTGCATTGCCTAGCTTACCTTCCACGCCAAGTAGAGTCCCATCCGCACACGGGACAAAGTCTTCAATCTCGTATCCTCATAGTCCAACAGTCCGGCCAAAGGATATAGTCCGGCTATCCGGAGACCCCCTAATCTAGGACTCCCTTAGTAGCCCCTGAACCAGGCTTCAATGACGATGAGTCCAGCGCGCAGTGTTGTCTTCGGCATTGCAAGGCGGGTTCCTCCTCCGAATACACCACGGAAGAGTTTGAATACAAGGATAGTGTCCGACCCTGCAAAATAAGCTCCACATACCATCGTAGAGAGAATAATATTTCCACAAATCTAATCTGCTGACAGGTTTTGGCAGCATGACATCACGCCACGGCCCGGTAATTATTTGAACTGTTTTTCTTTAACCAGCCCCGCACATAACGAGAGGCGATTTCTTGACACGTCTTGTCAAAGCAGAGATCGTGTTCCCTTTATCACGGGATTCTCATCAATACAAATGTAGGTAACCCAACCATGCCTGTTGGTATGACTCCTAGATCTTAGGTAAGTCTCGTACGGCCACGAGGAGGACGCCTGATATTCATCCCCTTTATAAAGGGACAAGGCTTTTTCTTTTTTTTCCCTCCCGTGCTCAATCGAATCCTTCCCCCGCCTCGAGTTCTAACACCCAAAGCCCAGGTCAGGTGCCTCGGACCTTCAATCATGTCCGGATCCGGCCTTCAAAGCCAGTGGATGCCTTCCTCCGTCACGGAGGAGGACATCAAGAAGTTGAGGGAGGCCAGATATCCGACCGCCGAAATTTCGCACAGGCTGCCCGCCCGAGGGCAGGTCGTCCCTCCTCTCGAACCCAATGAGAGTGTTGTGTTCGTCTCCCACTTCCTCCGAGGACTAGGCCTCGCTCTGGATCCCTTTGTTAGGGGTCTCATGTTCTATTACGGGCTGGATTTTCATGATCTGGCCCTGGATTCCCTTCTTCACATCTCGTCATTTATTGTTGTTTGTGAGGCCTTCCTCCGCATTACCCCTCACTCCGGCCTATGGCTCAAGACCTTCGATGTGAAGCCGAAGATGGTCGAGGGGCAGTACGCAGCGTGCGGAGGTCCTCTAATAAGCAAAATTGCTGACGCTCCATGGCCAAAGGGTTCCTTTCCAGAGGTGTCCGGATTGTGGCAACGAGAGTGGTTTTACGTCACAGCTCCCCGAAGTGCCAAGTGGGTAGCTGCCCCCACCTTTTGCTCGGGCCCTCCACCACAACTGAATTCATGGATCAGCAGGGGCTGAGCTGGGGTCCAGCCAAGGACGTGCCAATACTGCAGAGCCGTATCCAAGATCTCTTCGAGGGAGATTTCAGTCTGGTTATGGTAATGCAAGTTATGTTGGTTCGTCGAGTCCAGCCTTGCAAACGCCGGCCCCTCCACATGTGGGAATTCAACCCGGAAGGACCGCGCACTATTCAGAATTTCCTCGGCATGACGCACGAGGAGATGTACAAGTCATTCTTCAGACCCCAAATAGAGTGTCCGGACACTACCAAGGACGTGGGCCTGAGCTGCAACCGCCCCACTCCCCAAGTAAGTAATCCCATGGCCGAACACACTGTCCTTTTATTTATCATGACATCATTCTGAAGAATCGCTCTTTGACCAGGACTGGTTAACAAAGGCGAAGATGATCCGGTGTTTGGCCCCCCTTCCTGAAGGCTTGGACAATCCGGTGCTGGAAAAGATGCTCGAGCCAGCACCTTGTCTAGTGCCCTCAAAGGAAGATGAAGGGGGAATAAAGAGGGCGAAAGCGGGCCTACATCGCTACCTATTCCAATCAAGGGAATGAGCGCCTCCGCTAGGGAGGATAACCAAGGGGAAGAATCTGACATTCTCTCTCCCCGGGGAAGGAAGAGGTCTACCACCGAAGATCCGGAAACTAAGGTTTCCAAATGGGAGAAGAAATCTCCGCCAGAGGGACCTGCCTCGGAGGGTACTCTTGCCGCACAATGTCCGCACGGGGATCAGCCCTATACCGAGCTGTAAGTAAAAGGGTATTCAATAACGAAAATATCTTGCTCTATTTCTGAGGAAAATAATCGAAGCATTTATCTTGCAGTTCGGATCTTAGCCCTTCTTAGCAGAGCTCGTCTTCGGGGGATCTTCTTCCGGAGATGATGGAGAGCGAAATGCCTCCCCTTCCACACCGCCTTACGAAGCGGGTGACCCTGAGGTGTCGTCGCGGAGGGCTTCTCCTGATCCAGCAAGGCCAGAAAGCAATCCTATGGCCACCCGAAGTCCTCAGTATCCGGCTCTCGAAGAGAGCAATCAAAAGAGTCTGGCACCATCTGGTGTGCGTTCGGACGTATGGAGGGATCTGCTGGAGAAAGTGGCTATCTCAGAAGAGCACCGCACATTGATGGGTACGGTGATTGAAAGGATTTCATTTGTCGAAAGCAGGCTGCATGAAGCCTTTATGAGTCTCCTGACGGGTTTTGAGGTACGTGAAATGATGTACATTTTTGAAAGTACCGCACATTTATGATGTGCCCTGTGTAGATAGTAGCCCCTGAGACTCTGGTTGTCGTCGAAAACGGCAGCAAACAGAGGATCATAGTCCCAGGTAATAACCAGACTACCTTTATGTGCAGGTGGTGGAGGCTCCAGTGGCTAGCCGGACTGATGGGTATGCCGAACTAAAGCGGTAGCTGGATGCGGCAGATGCCGACATTGTGCTTGTCAACAAGCGGCTTGACGAGGCGCAGGGTCAGTGATTTTTCTAGCGATTGTCACATAATAAGAGCAGCCTGATGCCAGTATCTTTAATATGTTGTGACTGCAGATGGAGCAGCCACCGTGGAGACCCTTCGGGCGGAGCTTGCCCAAGCCAAGGAGCAAGCAAGGAGTAGCAATGCGGCCGCTTTACAGGCGGCCGAAGAGTTAAGGGCCAAACTGGCCGCACATTGTGAGAGCAAAGAAAAAATTGCCAAGATGGCCGTGGAGTTAAAAGATGCTGCTGACCGTTACCGGCTTCGTGAAGAGGAAAACCGAGCGAAAGCGATGGACCTGGAGAAGGCCCGGGTGGCTGCCAAGGAAGCCCGCTCCAAAATTAGAGTGACGAAGGAGGAGCTGAATCAAGCTGCAGATATCGTGTCTGGGAAGCCCTTCTTATTGCGGACTAAGTTCGGAGATCCGAAGTATGCTCCTCCGGACCGGCTATGGAGTTCTGCGGACGCGTACATGGATTTGGCTGCCGGCGCTGCTGATGCCACCGAGTACTTCAAGGATCAGAAAGGCCCCGAAGTGGAGAAGCTGTTCTGGTCATAGTTTCATGCTCCAGTCCATCCGCTGCTGCTGAATGAGCGATTGACCGGTTGGGCCGAGCTCCATAGGTTGTCCGGACTTGCCATGAGGTCCGTTGTGGATCACCTGTGGCCGGGAGGGCCAAGGCCGAGTAGCTACTTTAGCTTAGTGCAACAATTCCTTGAAGTTGTGCCACACATCGATGTTGTAAAGAGATCAGCGTGCATAGAAGGTGCGCGGATGGCCCTTGCCCATGTCAAAACTTACTGGGCGGAGATGGAGGCCACCACTGTTGCGGCACAGGGTTCGGCCATAGGCCGAGTGGCTGCCGAGCACTACTTTGAAGAAGTCCTTGAAGGCGCTCGTTCGATAGAGGCGCAGTGCTCGAAGAATATTATTTTCCAGTGACATGTAGTCCCATTGTAGAAACGATGTTTTATTGAATTTATCAAGGCTGTATTTATACTTTTGCCCGAAAGTGCTATGATGCCTCCTGTGCGGCCGTTTATGTATATATGTATATAACCTGAAAGATGGCAGTCATCGGCTTCAGCCCCCACGCATATAATGCGGGGGTGTTCGCAGAAGGCGCATGTTCACACTTGTTCCAACGTCTTGGTCCATTAAGGAGGTGATAGCGCAGCGAACTAGGCAACCGGACTATAATGCTTTAACACTTTCACTTAGCCAGAGGAGTTTGACAGTGGGGCTACTATATAGCCCCTGGTGGCTCCGCCCTCATCCGGATTCGGGGCGCGTACATGCCTGGCCGGGAAACGGCCCTTCGTTAAGGCGGAGGAATCCCGAAGATTCCGCTAGGTCATCGAGTGGTTGACCAGTCTCACGCTATATCATGACAGTCAGTTTTCGGCTTTCTCTACTGAGGTGCTCGTCTGGATGAACCAGGGCACAATCGCAGTAGTTCTCCTGGTGTCGTCTTAGCCGATAGAGCGGAACGTAAGGCAGCAAAACACAGGAGCCGGGCAAACCCAACATTTGACCAAAGACATGATTCGGAGCTGATGCATATAAGGCCAAACTAGATACGCCGAACACTCCCTAAGGTATTCTGTCTTTATGATGTAAACCGGGCCTAAACAGTGCCCTTTGTAATAAGCCCCTGGTGTCCATGTACGTGCAATATTCTGACGTGGTCACATGCCAATACATCAGCATCCTTCTCAATTGTACTGAGAATCCGAGCGATGTGTATCAACAAGAGATAGTAAAAAAGGTTTACGCAGGGTCTTAATCTAAAAAGAATCCTTGGAACGGGTCCCTGCTACACGTCTGCGCCTGTGTCTCCGTTGTGCCGTATTCTAGACGGGTGTAGCACGATGGTCACTTGAAAAAGAGAGGGACTTAATTGAAAAGTTGCCGTGCAAAAGGTAAGTTATACTAAATAAATAATACATAGTTCAAAATGAGTAAAGTTGAGCCTAATTGCCACTTGTGTGCGCGCGTTGAGCCCCTTGTATTGTAATAGGGGTATAGCCATCAAACCTGTATCAATTAAATATAGCTGCACCAGACTCGTCCAACCATGTCCGTGGTCTTAACAACCTGTCAGATGCTTTAGTTGGTGAGGCCATTCAGTGTGCGGCTGCCAAGGCAGCCGCGTGGTCTTCCGCGCGCCAGGAGCGCTCAATATTTCCATTTACTGTAATGATGCCACATGGACCGGGCATTTTAAGCATGAGGGAAGCGTAATGAGGTATAACATTAAAGCAAGCGAAAGCTTTGCGTCCGAGTAGTGCTTGATAGCCACTTTGGAACGGAGTGATGTGGAAGGTTAAATTTTTGCTGCGGAAGTTATCGGGGAAGCCGAATATAACCTCTAGTAGTAGGGAGCCCATGCAATGGGATTCTGGGCCTGGCGTTACTCCTTTAAATGTAGTATTGCTATGGCTAATTTTTGTTGGGTCTATCCCCATTTTGCGGACTGTGTCCTGATATATCAGGTTTAAACTACTGCTGCCGTCCATCAGGACTCGTGTGAAGTGGTATCCGTCAATTATCGGGTCTAACACCAAGGCAGCCCATCCTGCACGCCGGATACTTGCCGAGTAATCCCGATGGTCGAAGGTGATCGGTTGGGACGACCAGTGGCAGAACTCCGCTGTGATAGGCCCTGGGACATGTGTCTCTAGGAGTGCCGCTTTGCTTCTCCCCTTTGTCACGTGTAACACATTTATTGTTTTAACTTCTGGTGGGAATTTCTTTTGTTCCCCAGTGCTTTTCTTGCGAGGCTCATCCTCTTCTTTGCTTGGTGTATCCTTCCCCTTGTGTTCGGCGTTGAGCTTGCCGGACTGCTTGAAGACCCAACATTCTCTATGGGTATGATTTGCAGGTTTATCAGGGGTGCTGTGGATCTGACATATTTTGTCCAGAATCTTGTTTAGGATGGACAGTTCGTCTCTGTTGCCTTTGGAGGGCAGCTTTTGCTGACCTGGCTGAGAGCTTCTGAATCCGGCGTTTACCGCCGTGCTCTTCGGGCTGTCTTCTTTATTCTGGCGCTTGTTTTTGCTGCGTCGTGGTTTCCCGTTTTCATCCTTGACTTCGGATGTACTTGGGTCGCTGGTGCTGCACCGGGCTAACCAACTGTCCTCGCCCGCGCAAAAGCGGGTCATGAGGCTTGTTAATGCTGCCATTGTTCTCGGCTTTTCTTGGCCAAGGTGTCTGGCGAGCCATTCGTCTCGAACGTTGTGCTTGAAAGCTGCTAAGGCTTCGGCGTTCGGACAGTCGACTATTTGGTTCTTTTTAATGAGAAACCTGTTCCAAAGCTTTCGGGCTGACTCTCCGAGCTGTTGAGTTATATGACTTAAATCGTCTACATCCGGTTGTCGGACATAGGTCCCTTGAAAATTTGCCCGAAAAGCGTCTTTGACCTCTTCCTAGGTTCCAATGGAGTTTTCGGGGATGCTTTTAAGCCAGTGCCGAGCTGGCCCTTTGAGCTTGAGGGGTAAGTACTTGATGGCATGGAGATCGTCTCCTCGAGCCATGTGGATATGGAGGATGTAGTCCTCAATCCAGACCCCTGGGTCTGTCGTTCCATCGTACGCCTCTATGTTTACGGGTTTGAATCCCTCTGGAAATTCATGGTCCAGCACCTCATCGGTGAAACATAGGGGGTGTGCGGCACCCCTGTATTTGGGTGTACCGTGGTGTTAGAATGTTTGTTGTGTTGCATTGCATACTAGAGTGCGCTTGCGTGGCCCGTAGATGGATCTGGTTGCGTTGTACTTTTGATGCGAGCCCTCATGTGGGTCACGTACTGGCTTATGTGCGGCGTCGTTTGCCGCTCTATGTTGGCCACGAGGACGTCTATCCGACCGGATGGCCATTTTGTTTTTTGATTGCGGGGGATCTAAGGCCTCCTCATTGAATTCATGTAGCAGCTTTCGCTTCGGGTAGCTCTTGTTATGGCGATTACCGCCATACTTCGCTGCAGTGTTGAGTACTTCACTCCATCTGATTCTGAGTGTGTCTTGTGCAGTCCTGAGCATTTGCTTCTGCTTTTTCAGACTCCTCGCAGTGGCAACAAGCCTTTTATGGGTATTATGTTGCTCCGGGTGCCTGCCTGGTGTGATGTTATCCGAACTGTTATCTTCGACAGAGTCGGGTTGTTCGGTTTGATTCTCCGTGTTGCCGTGGTCGGACGACGGTTCAATGCCGTGTTTGTCATCCGCTGGCTCGCCTTGCTCTTTCGTTGGGTTTATATGATCGCTGCTTCTGCCGAGGCGGGATTTGGAGTGGCGCTTACGCCTCCGCTTTAACTGCTTCTCGAGGGAACAACCCTTCGCTGCGTCCTTACGTTCCTCGTCGTCGTTTTCTTTGGGTGTGTCCACCATGTATACATCATATGATGAAGTGGGCGTCCAGTGCCCTGTGGGCAGTGGTTCCTGTTCGTCTCCTGCATCGCCGTCCATACCGTCGATGTCTTCGGAGTCGAAGTCGAGCATGTTGGTCAAATCATCGACAGTGGCTACTATGTGGGCAGTGGGTGGGCGGCGAATTTCTTCGTCCTCCGCATCCCAATCCTGCCGAACATAGTTCGGCCAGGACTCTCATGACAGGGAGAGAGACCTTAATGAGTTCAGCATGTCGCCGAAGAGCAAGGGCTGAAAGATATCCGCAGAGGTGAACTCCATGATCGGCGCCCAATCGGATTCTATAGGCACGGGCGCAGGCGGTTCGGAGTCCATGGCCGGGGGAGAATCCGGCAATTCGGCGTCACGGCTCTCGTGAAGGGTAAGGTCGATACTCGGCTCGATCGCCGATGAGAGTGCGGCCTCCGTGGCAGGGTCTATCCACCTGTCCATGGATGGCGCAATTGGCTCCGAATTGAGGGTCGGAGCGGTTGCCAGTGCGGTTTCCTAAACACTGTCCGATGGTAGAGCTAAATCATGCTCATCGTGACCGTGCGGCGCTCTTGGCAGGGGCTCGAATCCGTCGAAGATCGAGTCTCTGCGAATGTCGGCCGTGTAGTTTAAGCTTCCAAACCTGACCTGGTGGCCAGGGGCGTAACTCCCGATCTGCTCCTGATGGCCAAGCGAGTTGGCCCGCAGTGCGAAGCCGCCGAATACAAAGATCTGTTCGGGGAGAAAAGTCTCACCCTGGACTACATCGCTATCGATGATCGAAGGAGCCATCAAGCCTAATGACGACGACACAGAGGAACTCTCAATGTAAGCACCAATGTCGGTATCAAAACCGGCGGATCTCAGGTAGGGGGTCCTGAACTGTGTGTCTAAGGTGGATGGTAACAGGAGGCAGGGGACACGATGTTTTACCCAGGTTCGGGCCCTCTTGATGGAGGTAAAACCCTACGTCCTGCTTGATTGTTCTTGATAATATGAGTAGTACAAGAGTTGATCTACCATGAGATCAGAGAGGCTAAACCTAGAAGCTAGCCTATGGTATGATTGTATGTTGTCCTACGGACTAAAACCCTCCGGTTTATATAGACACCGGAGGGGGCTAGCGTTACACAAGGTCGGTTACACAGGAGGAGATATACATATCCGTATTGCCTAGCTTGCCTTCCACGCCAAGTAGAGTCCCATCCGCACACGGGATGAAGTCTTCAATCTCATATCTTCATAGTCCAACAGTCCGGCCAAAGGATATAGTCCGGCTGTCCGGAGACCCCCTAATCCAGGACTCCCTCAACCACCTTTTGTTAGGATACCTTGTACTAGTTGTCCCCCTTCAAATTGGCCGTTGTGGGATCCCTTCCCGCCTAAACATTTGGGAAGAGGACCGGGGCCTCTATAAATAGGACTAGCCACCGCCATAGGAGGAGAGGGATAATTCAGACCATCCTCAGCACACAAGCTCATCGAGCTCAAGAACACCTCTCCTCAGGAGGCTGTTCTTCCCTTGTACTTGTTCATCCCCAGCCTAAAAGGCAATCCACCACACCACACTGGAGTAGGATATTACACCGCAGCTGTGGCCCAAACCAGTATAAACTCTTGTGTCTCTTGTTCCTCGGGTTCGGCGAGCTAGGCTTTGAGATCGTGGCCAGAGTGTGAGCTAGGGGGAGAGGGATCTTCGTGCGCACCCGAGAGTTCGAACCTCAAGGGGTTTGCCGGAACACGCAATCCGACATTTGGCACACTAGGTAGGGGTGCACTGAAGCTTTTCTTCTGTCAACCCGCTTTCCACTACAACATTGCATCCATGTCTGATGCTCGCCGAGCCCGTGCTGAGCGCCGCGCCGCCCTCACCACCCATGTTGCTCAGACGGCACCCGTTAGCGGACCTCCCCGCCGTTCTCCATCACCCGGTGCCAACGCTGCCACTGGCCTAGCAGCGAACGAGCAGTAAGCGTCATCACTGCACCCCTCTGTGCAGCGGGACGGCCGCACCGCCACCCCGTCATTGACTCCGGCCGGCTCGTCATCCCACGCTCGTCGCGCGCCCACGGACGCACAGGCCGCGCTGCGCATGGCACGCGAGCTCCTGCGCTTGGTCGACGACCTCTATGAGGACTGGCTAGACCGCATCGCTGAGCTCGTCAGCGCTGCTGGGAGCTCTCTTGCACGATCCCTCTCGCTGCCTCTCCCAGCTCCAGCCGCGGGCGACGTAGCTCATGGAGCGCCTCTGCTGCCTCCGCATAGTGACGACACCCTCACACCGAGACGCGCAGCTCATGGAGCGCCACCGCCTCCTCCGCATCAAGACGGTGTCCTCGCCCCAAGGCGTGCGGTCCCGCGGCGTGATCCGCCACGCCGTGTGCTCTCGCACGAAGAAGGAAGCTGCCAGGAGGTCCCTCGACCACAAGAAAATGCTCCTGCACTACCCGCACCACCATGTCAAGACCGCGCGCCGCCTGTGGTGGAGGTGCATGGGTACGAAGATCAGGCTCTGCCACCACGATGGGCTCTGGTGACCACAGCAGGCTGCCGAGCCTTTACCCCCGAGATGCGCACCGTCGTCTGGCCAGGAAAGTTTAAGCCGGACCTGCCTCCGCACTACGACGGCACCCCCGACCCTGCGGAGTTCTTGCAGCTCTACGAGCTGAGCATCGAGGCAGCCAATGGAGACGAGAACATCATGGCGAACTGGTTTCCCATGGCCCTCAAGGATAGCGCGTGCTCGTGGCTCCTAAACCTGCCCAGGAGATCGATCTCCTCCTGGGGCGAGATACGCTAGTGCTTCATCGCCAACTTCCAGGGCACTCGCGACCGCCAGCCGGCCGCAGGCGACCTGGGGCGAATCAAGCAGCAACCAGGGGAAACCATGCAAAAGTACATCCAGCGCTTCAACAACGTCCGCCTTAAGATCCCCAAGGTGACAGAGGAGGCCATCATCTCTGCATTCTCCGATGGCGTCCACGACGTCAAGATTAAGGAGGAGCTCGCCATCCACGAGGAGCTATGCTCGGCCCTGGAGATGTTCAACATGGCGACCTAGTGCGCAAGAGCTAAGGAGGGGCGTCTCTCCCTCCTCGAGCTCCTGCTGCCGACCTCGGAGAGAAGAAAGCCAAGGCCAAGGACGTGAAGTGCAAGGGAGTAGCCGTGCTTGCGGCAGAGCCGGACATGAAGCGTAGGTGGGACCACCCCGAGTCATCTAAGGGCAGCCGTCTGTTCTGCGCCTTCCACAATGTACACAACCACAACACCAACGACTGCCAAGAGCTCAGGGCCATTCGAGATGGACGCTTCGGTCGGCGCCCCGAGCGCAACGACTGGGGCTACGGCCAAGGGGGGGAAGAAAGTGGGGGACGCTGGGACGACCGCGGCCCCGGTCAGGAGTGACGCGACCGGCCTTGCAAGGACTACTGGCAGGAACAGCCTCGCGAGGGAGCCTAGAGGGACCAGCCTCGTGAGGACCGTCCTCAGGGCAATGCTAGCCTCCCTCCGTTGCCGCCACCACCAAGGAGGAACGACAACCACCATCAGGATGAGGGGGCTGGGGCCTTCCAGGAGCCACGCGCTATCGCCTGCATCTTGGGCGGAGCTCAGGCCCCAGCTTCCCAGCACATAACAACTATCGCACTGAGCTCATCGACTTCGACGTCGCCCACATCCGGCTGCCGTACAATGCCATCCTTGGGTATCCGACATTGGCCAAGTTTATGGCAGTGATCCACCATGGTTACAACGTCGTCGACATGCCAAGGAGTGGCGGAGTCATCACGGTCCCCTGCGAAGAAAGAGATGCCATGTGCTCCCTTGAGCACGCCTTCCAAGATGCTGCGATCAAAGACCCCGACAACGAAGGCACCCCGTACCCTCCTGTGGCCATCCCCAAGAAGAAGAAGCACCTACTACTCCCAGGGCCTCAGGAGAGCAGCATCTCCAGCGGCACCACCTCAGGATCCACACCTGCAGCTGGGGTGCCTCCCTTCCTCGCATAGGAAAGCACGCCCGGCGCCCTCCTCGGGCAAGGCTCGGGGGCTCTCTTCTGGAGGGCCTCAAAACTAGCCAACATCACGAGGGAGGCACTCGGGCACCATGTAGAGGCGTGCTTCACCGCACGTTTCCCTTAGGAAGGCTCTAGGTGAGGAGTGCCCAGTGCTCAGGAGTTCATAGTCAAGGCGACCCAGGAGCTTCAAGAGGCAAGGGCCATACGTGGCGACCGCCACCCACCACCTAGCGTAGCTTCCCATCTTGGCAAGGATGGTGAGCTGTGCGTCTGCGTCGACATTCCAGGGCTCAACAGGACCACATCTCAAGAGCGCTTCTGGCCTTCGTGCGTTGGCCAGTGCAAGGGTCCACCTCACAGCTACGTTCGCATGCCGTTTGGCTTGCCGAGCATGGCTGCCGCCTTCCAGTGTCACATGCGAAGCATTCGGGTGGCTCAGGAGGCCAGGCATCATGCTGTCCTGGCGGGGATGGTGACGGTCCTCAAGGAACCACCCGAGCCCCCGAAGCCTCATGAGGCTTAGGGCCCTGGCAGCTCGTGAGGAACGACTCCTTTAGCACGCACCTTCAGCTACTCCAACACCACTCCGGCTACTCTATCAGGTGACTCTTTCCAGTGCATTCAGTTGGGGGCGCCCCTCGGGCAGCATCATCCCCAAGTTGCACGGGCCTATCCCCGTGACATGTATCCTTTTGTATCTCTAGCTTACATTGATGGGGGTGCCCCTCGGGCTGCATCATCCCCAGGCTGCTCGAGTCCGTCCCAGCGGCATGTATCATTCTTGCATATATCTAAGCTAACCTGCCCCTTTTGCTTAAGTCATTTCATGATCGTCACCTGCTTGCCTTGAAGGAAATATGCCCTAGAGGCAATAATAAAGTTGTTATTTATATTTCCTTATATCATGATAAATGTTTATTATTCATGCTAGAATTGTATTAACCGGAAACTTAGTACATGTGTGAATACATAGACTGAAAGCACAAGTGCTCCCTGGGTGATTTTGGTGATTAATGCCAACATATCTTTCGTTGGACTAATGTTTCTACCTAGTATGTTTCAGACAAGTTCAACAATGGAGTGGCATGGACTAGAGGATGTGGAAACCCTTCAATATGCTAAGGACAAAGAATTGGCTCAAGATCAAAGCTTGGGACTCTACATTTTCTATTTTAGTGATCCAAGATCACACTGAGTCCATAGGAAAGCCAGTACTATTAAGAAGGGATGAGGTGCTGCTTAATGGTTTGCTTGCTCAAAGTGCTTAGTGATATGCTCCAAAGCCCTCAACCACTTTCTCACTTCCACATTTGTCCCAAACCAAAAGTCAAACTCGGCCCCACCGATTTTTTCTATCCGGAGCCACCGAGTTCAGTTGACATAGCCACTGCCGGAAACCCTAATCAGTTCGGTCTCACCGATGGGATCTCGGTCTCACCAAGATGGGCTTGCAAACTCTCTGTTACCTATTGCAATATTTTTGGTCCCACCGAGGTATACAATCGGCCCCACCGAGTTTGCTTGGCCAACTCTTTGTTTCGCTTATTACCCAAATCGGTCCCACCGAGTTTAAGTAATCGGTCAAACCGAGTTTTGGATTTACCCTAACCCTAGCACATCGGTCCCACCGAGTTGATCCAGTCGGTCCCACCGAAACACCTAACACTCACATTATGAACCAAATCGGTCTGACCGAGTTCTCTGGATCGGTCCCACCGAGTTCGTGGAGGCTATAAATACCCCTCCACCCACTCTTCATTCGTGGAGAGAGCCATCAGAACATGCCTACACTTCCAATACATATTTTCTGAGAGAGAACCACCTACACTTGTGTTGAGGTCAAGATATATTCCATTCCAAGCACATAATTCTTGATCTCTAGCCTTATCCAAGTTGCTTTCGACTCAAATCTTCTTTCTACAAAATCCAATCCTATGAGAGAGAGTTAAGTGTTGGGGTGACTATCATTTGAAGCACAAGAGCAAGGAGTTCATCATCAACACACCGTTTGATGCTTCTTGGAGAGTGGTGTCTCCTAGATTGGCTAGGTGTCACTTGGGAGCCTCCGACAAGATTGTGGAGTTGAACCAAGGAGTTTGTAAGGGCAAGGAGATCGCCTACTTCGTGAAGATCTACCCGAGTGAGGCAAGTCCTTTGTGGGCGACGACCATGGTGGGATAGACAAGGTTGCTTTTTCATGGACCCTTCGTGGGTGGAGCCCTTCGTGGACTCACGCAACCGTTACCCTTTGTGGGTTGAAGTCTCCATCAACGTGGATGTACGATAGCACCACCTATCGGAACCACGCCAAAAATCTCCGTGTCTCCAAATTGCGTTTGCACACTCCAATCCCTTCTCTTTACATTCTTGCAACTTGCATGCTTTACTTTCTGCTGCTCATATACTCTTTGTATGCTTACATGCTTGCTTGATATGTATTGTGAATGTTTAAACTTGTGCTAATACTCCACATGAACCTAAAGAATTAAAAACTGCAACTTTTGTTGATTAGAGTCTATTCACCCCCTCTAGACACCTCTTCTCGATCCTTTGAATTGGTATCAGAGCATTGGTCTCCATTGCCTTGGTTTAAACACCTTTGGAGGAAGATTGATGTGTCTACTTTGGGGAGTCTTAGACGTAGAGTGCCTATTCTTGATGGAGACTTCTTCTATGAGTGGAAAAATGAAATGCTTGAGATTTTCAATGAATATCATTTGAACAAGTACATTACTAGCCCTTGTGCACCTCATGTTGATCCTTTGCATCCTACCCTTGATGAGTCTATTGACATGATCCGCAACCTTAGAACTGTTAATCTTATCACTAGAGGCTTGCCTAGAAACTTGATTGGATGCTTGCCTACTATTGATTGTGCCTACACTATATGGAGATTCCTTGAGGAACGTTTTCCAAACTATTCCTTGAAGAACTTAGATGAGATTCTTCATAAGCCCATTGCCTTGATTAAGATGAGTTCCAATGATCCCAAATTTGGTGACTGCTTATTTGAGCTTACTAATCTTACTAGTGCCAAAGGAGATGTTGGAATCATTAGCAATATCATTTCCAAAGCTATTAGAATTCATAAAGATAACCATAGAAATGATCATTTATCTAATGAATTACCCTCTCTAGGATTTGATCAATCACAAGATGATGTTGAACATGTATACTATGATAAGGACGATGATAGTGACTGTGATCTTGATGATGCAATGAGACACTTTGGTCATATGGCAAATCTTCACGGCTACATGGCCGGAGGGAAGGAATGGGTCCTTGATAGTGGATGTACTAATCATATGAACGGAGATAAAGATATGTTCCGTGAGCTTGCTGAAAACGACAGCCCTCGAAAGTATGTCACCTTTGGTGATAACTCAAAGGGTAAGGTGGTTGGCCTAGGTAAGGTGACCATCTCACATGATAGCTCCATACAAAATGTCATACTCGTTGAATCTCTTGGGTTTCAATGTCCTGTTTACTGAGGTAGATTGCCAAGTGCTTCGTAGAGACAATCGTAAAATGGTCTTTACCGGTATACGTAGAGGTGATCTTTACATTGTTGATTTCATCGCGCGAAGAACATCTTGACCACGAGAAGACCACTCGAGCTACTTCACATGGATCTCTTTGGTCCCAATGCCTACAAGAGTCTCGGTGGTAACTCATTTGGTCTAGTCATAGTTAATGATTTTTCAAGATTTACGTGGGTGTTCTTTCTTGATGACAAATCGCAGGTCCAAAAGATCTTCAAAAACTTCGCCAGGAAGGCCCAAAATCAACTTGACATGAAAATCAAGAAGATTCGGAGCGACAATGGAACAGAGTTCAAGAACACAAATGTGGATACCTTTCTTGATGAAGAGGGGATTTCACATGAGTTCTCAGCTACGTACACACCTAACAAAATGGAGTTGTTGAGAGGAAGAACCGGACTCTTATTGAGATGGCAAGAACGATGCTTGATGAGTACAAGACTCCAAAACACTTTTGGGTGGAAGCGGTTGAGATAGCTTTTCGTGCAACAAATCTCTTGTATCTTCAGAAGCTACTCAGCAAGACGGCATACGAGCTCCTCACCGGTAACAAACCCCAAGTTGGATACTTTCGAGTATTTAGCTCAAAGTGCTACATTCTTGTGTAACGCCCGAGACCGATGTGCCAGGTGTCCTCCAGTTATTCGCTATTGTTGCCTTGTCATTGCTTGCGTGTCATGCATTGCATATCATGTCATCATGTGCATTTCATTTGCATACATGTTCGTCTCATGCATCCGAGCATTTTCCCCGTTGTCCGTTTTGCAATCCGGCGCTCCTATGTCACCCGGTGTCCCTTTCTACCTCTTTTCGTGTGCGGGTGTTAAACGTTTTCGAATTGGACCGAGACTTGTCTTGCGGCCTTGCTTTACCACCGGTATACCGCCTGTCAAGTTTCGTGCCATTTGGACTTCGTTTGATACTCCAACGGTTAACCGAGGGACCGAAAAGGCCTCGTTTGTGTTGCAGCCCAACACCTCTCCAAAGTGGCCCAAAACCCACCTAAACCCTCTCCATCGTCTCGGTCGTTCAATCACGATCGCGTGGCCGAAAACCGCACCTCACTTGGACTCTCCTAGCTCCCTCTACCTATATATATGTGCAACCCTTCCAAATTCACGGACGAAACCCTAGCTCCTCCGACCTCGTGCCACCGGACAAAATCTCCCCGCGCCGGACATGTCCGCGCTACCGCCTCCAGCCAACTGGAGCTCGCCACCTCACCACAGCCGCACTCTCTCCTCCCACTGCTCCAGGCCTGCCAGGCCCGGATCGGGCCCGCGAAGCCCATCTCGCCGCCGTCGCCTCCCTGGCCGCGCCCGCGCCGGTCCCGCCTCCCGCACCGCCGCCCTTCGCCGGGGATCGCCGCCGCACGCCTCCTCGCCGGCGCTGGCCACCATGCGCCGCCGCCCACCGGTGACCCGCGCCCTCGTCGCCGGCGTGAGCACCCCGCCGCCAACCGCCGCCCAGGCCCTGCTGGACCTCGCCTCCGCCTTCCTGTGCCCAACCGCGCGCCGCCGTGCCCGGATCCGGCGCCGACCGGCCGGACCTCGCCATCCCCGCCGCCGGATCTCCTCCTCGCCGGCACCCAAGCTCGCCGGAGTCCGCGCCCAAGCTCGCCGGAATCCACTCCAGATCCGATCCGGCAAGGTGGATCAGATCCACCAATTCCCTGAACCAAACACCCTCGCCCAGATCCGGATCCCTCCGTCCGGATTCTAGCTTTTTGTCATATTCTCATAATTGTATTCGATTGGGAGATATTCTTTTCTACCATCCGGAGCATTTCATGAGTTGTTTCCATTTCTTTCCTCTGAAGGCCATCTTTTCAAATATTGTTCATTCCAGCTTTCAGCTATCGTTCTCCTAATCTTACCGGTGCATCATTCAAGTATTCTCTAATTAGTTCGTGATCCCTTCGTTCTCATGTATCTAGATTGTCTCAAGTATCTTCGTTCATTTCACAATTCTTACCCTGGTGATTCATCCCTTTACTTCATTCATTTTCAATCCTTATGGTGGTTCGTTGAAGACCTTTCCAAGTTGGCGCTATATCTATCTTAATCCTTTCTACGAGAATAAGTGGTATGCGAAATCCGCTGCTTGTCATCAATTTAAAATGGTGAAGGATACGCATAACGTAATTCTTATTTTTGTTTCATCGAGTGAACTCAATTTCCTATTCCGGAGGCTCATCAAATTCTCATTTTCATTTGTTTCATCTTTCTTTTCCAGAGTTCCAAGTTTTTCCGCATTATATCGTCGCGAAGACCCATCTAAAGCATTACAAGGTTTCACCTTGTGGTTTCAACTTCCCTTTCTTCTCGTTATCCTTTTGTTACGGGAGTTCTCACGAAGGCTCAACATGGTGGTTCATCAAGGATTTAATTCCTTCTCGATGTGTTCATCAACATTCTTTTCTAAGGAGCTCATGTTTTTTCTTCATCTTCCTATCCGGAGTGCAATTCTTTCACGCATATCTTTTGAGGTGCTGCTATGTCATTCTTGATATTTCCCTTCGTGCTTCGTGATTCACAAGTTATCAAGTATGAGATATTTTAAATCCATCAACCTCTTCGTTGGAGTTATCTTGGGTTATATTCCACCTAAAGCCTTCCCTAAGGATTGGTGTTCATTATGGTGCTTATAAGTGACCCAAGTTCTTCATCTATCCTCCCGGTGAAATAAGTTTCTCGTCTCTTTGTTCTTTCCAATCAAATCTATTCCGTGAGTGGCAAGTTGTCACCTCATAATTTTGAGATATCTTCTATAAGCACATGTCGAGCTTATCCTTTTCGTTGTTGGTTTTCCAACAACTATGTTCGACCCTTCTCCTAAAGATGCCTTTTCAAGCTCTTTTGTGGCTAAAGTTGGCATTTTCTTCTCCATTCTTCTATTTCAATTATCTATCTTCTATTCTTTTGTTCCGGAGGCATTGTGTTGCTGCTCTCTTCTACCCTTCTTCTTGTTCTTGTCAAGATCATGTTCTTTTCATGCTTATCCATTTAATCGGAGTGTGTGCCTGCTGCTCAAGTTCATTCATTTTATCGAGCCTTGCTTATCTTTTCAATCGGAGTGCTGCCCGAATTTGTTCTTCCTTGTTACTCTTCCCTACCGGAGTGCTCTCAACTTAGTTCTTCTTTGTTGCATTCTTTCTTTCAATTATTCAACCTTTTCAAGGTTCTTTGGTTTCACTCATTTGTCGAACAAGCAACTTAGTTTTACCCTCTCTTTTTCTCTTCCGTTCTCCCTCCGGTGCCATTCTAGATCTCGGGACGAGATCCTCTCGTAGTGGTGGAGTGTTGTAACGCCCCGAGACCGATGTGCCAGGTGTCCTCCAGTTATTCGTTGTTGTTGCCTTGTCATTGCTTGCGTGTCATGCATTGCATATCATGTCATCATGTGCATTTCATTTGCATACATGTTCGTCTCATGCATCCAAGCATTTTCCCCGTTGTCCGTTTTGCAATCCGGCGCTCCTATGTCACCCGGTGTCCCTTTCTACCTCGTTTCATGTGCGGGTGTTAAACGTTTTCGGATTGGACCGAGACTTGTCTTGCGGCCTTGGTTTACCACCGGTAGACCGCCTGTCATGTTTCATGCCATTTGGACTTCGTTTGATACTCCAACGGTTAACCGAGGGACCGAAAAGGCCTCGTTTGTGTTGCAGCCCAACACCTCTCCAAAGTGGCCCAAAACCCACCTAAACGCTCTCCATCGTCTCGGTCGTTCGATCATGATCACGTGGCCGAGAACCGCACCTCATTTGGACTCTCCTAGCTCCCTCTACCTATATATATGTGCAACCCATCCAAATTCGCGGACGAAACCCTAGCTCCTCCTACCTCGCGCCACCGGACAAAATCTCCCCGCGCCGAACATGTCCACGCCACCGCCTCCAGCCAACTGGAGCTCACCACCTCACCACCGCCGCCCTCTCTCTCCTCCCACCGCTCCAGGCCCGCCGGGCCTGGATCGGGCCCGCGGAGCCCATCCCGCAGTCGTCGCCTCCCTGGCCGCGCCCACGCCGGTCCCGCCTCCCGCGCCGCCGCCCTTTGCCAGGGATCGCCGCCGCACGCCTCCTCGCCGGCACTGGCCACCGCGCGCCGCCGCCCGCCGGTGACCTGCGCCCTCGTCGCTGACGCGAGCACCCCGCCACCAACCGCCGCCCAGGCCCTGCTGGACCTCGCCTCTGCCTTCCCGTGCCCAACCGCGCGCCGCCGTGCCCGGATCCGGCGCCGACCGGCCGTACCTCACCATCCCCGCCGCCGGATCTCCTCCTCGCCGGCACCCAAGCTCGCTGGAGTCCGCGCCCAAGCTCGCCGGAATCCGCTCCAGATCCGATCCGGGAAGGTGGATCAGATCCACCAATTCCCTGAACCAAACACCCTCGCCCAGATCCGGATCCCTCCGTCCCGCACGTCTCCATCCCGGGTTGACTTTTCCCGGAGAGGTCCAAATTTCTTCTAACTCCCCATATCTGCTATGTTTTTATGCAATCTTCATCGCATTGTATCTCTGCATACGTAGCTCCGATTTGCGCGTGTGGCATATCAAAATGTTCATCTCGACGAGTACATCATTTCATCACATTGCATCATTTTCATTTGAGCTCATCTTGATGCCCGAAATGCTGTTGGAAGAGGGCTATGTGAGTAATTTGTCAGATCTGTTTCAGCAAATGGCATTTTGTCATTTTTGCCATGATTAATGTGTGCATGATATGATCCTGAGCTCTACATGTCTTTTCTTATATGCCATGCCATCTTTACAGTGGTGCTTGTCATGTATTTTTGTGATATTTGTGGTGACTAGCACAAGCTTGCAAAGTAGCTTAATCGGTAATGCTGTTTTCAGGGACTTAGAATTTCTCTAAGTCCTTGTCCTGATTTTGACGTTATGCCATATGTTCATGTTGTTTCTTAGTGATCCGTGCCTCTTTTGAGGATGATTAGTAAGGATGTTTTGTTAACATTGTGGTGCTCTATCCATCCATGTCTTTGTTTGAATTTATGGAGCAACCTAGCTTGAGTCAATCGAGCTCTACTTTTGCTATATCGTGAATCCTGGCAGATTGTTGACTTGTTAGCAATTTTGCCGAGGATGTTGCTTTTGATCCGTGCATGCTATGTTGTTGTTATTGCCATGTCTAGCTTCTATGCCATGTATTCTTGATGGGTGTATGCTTAGTTTGTCATGCCATGCTCTGTAGTGAGTGCATCGAGCTCGTAAACATGCCTACTCGTTAACTGTTTTGCATGCTCCAGTTTTTCACTAAGTCTGAGATTTGTTTATGTTTTTGCCTTGTTCACATGCTTGCAATTGTATTTTATGATCCCTTTTGGCTCAAGGTCACTAAGGGACTTTTGTTAAGTGCTTTGAGTAGATTCATGCCATGTCTTGCCTTGCCATGTTAAGTTCCTGTAGCATGTAGTTTTCATGCTCTAAAGTGTGCTTCCTGATGATAAATTCATGTTTTGTTGTTAATTTCACTAAGTCTGAAACCTGTTATCATTTGCACTTTTGCCATGCTTGTTTGAACGTGTTAATGAGTGAATTAGCCGTAGCTCAGTGTTCATCTTTTGTCAAGCATCATGATTGAGTCCCTTCCATGTATTTTGTTGCCATGTTGGATTGTTGTAGCATGTCGTTCTTGATGCATTTAGATGGCTACTTGCTGATTATCGCAGACCGGTGCCATATTTGTTTTGCTTGCCATTTCCAAACCGTGCATCCGATTCCGGTGATCTTTATATCGATTTCGACCGAAATCACCTCACCTTTCCAGTGGCACTCTTGGATTTCCAAGTTGAGGCCAGGTTCAATCATTCCTTTCCAAATCATGCATATGCATTACATACTGCATCCCGCATATCATATCATGTTCGTGTGTTGGTTGTTTACTATGTTGTGTGCTTCTTTCCGGTGTTGCTTCTTCGGGTTGATTTCGGTAACATTGTGATTGTGAGGACCTGTTCGAATACGTCCGTTTATCTTCTTCATGGACTCGTTCTTCTTCCTTGCGGGATTTCAGGCAAGATGATCATACCCTTGAAATCACTTCTATCTTTGCTTGCTAGTTGCTCGCTCTTTTGCTATGCCTATGCTGCGATACCTACCACTTGCTTATCATGCCTCCCATATTGCTGAGCCAAGCCTCTAACCCACCTTGTCCTAGCAAACCGTTGTTTGGCTATGTTACCGCTTTGCTCAGCCCCTCTTATAGCGTTGTTAGTTGCAGGTGAAGATTCAAGTTTGTTCCTTGTTGGAACATGGAGATGTTGTTCCTTGTTGGAACATGTTTACTTGTTGGGATATCACAATATATCTTATTTAATTAATGCATCTATATAATTGGTAAAGGGTGGAAGGCTCGGCCTTATGCCTGGTGTTTTGTTCCACTCTTGCCACCCCAGTTTCTGTCATATCGGTGTTTTGTTCCCGGATTTTGCGTTCCTTACGCGGTTGGGTTATAATGGGAACCCCTTGACAATTCGCTTTGAATAAAACTCCTCCAGCAAGGCCCAACCTTGGTTTTACCATTCGCCACCTAGCCTCTTTTTCCCTTGGGTTAGGCCAGCCCAAGGGTCATCTTTATTTTAACCCCCCCCCCCCGGGCTAGTGCTTGTCGAAGTGTTGGTCCGAACTGAGTAGACTGCGGGGCCACCTTGGGGAAACTTGAGGGCTGGTATTTCTCGTAGGATGTCTCATCCGGTGTTGCCCTGAGAACGAGATATGTGCAGCTCCTTTCAGGATGTCGGCGCATCGGGCGGTCTTGCTGGACTTGTTTTACCATTATCGAGGATGTCTTGTAACCGGGATTCCGAGTCTGATCGGGTCTTCCCGCTAGAAGGAATATCCTTCGTTGACCGTGAGAGCTTGTGATGGGCTAAGTTGGGACACCCCTACAGGGATTTGAACTTTCGAAAGTCGTGCCCGCGGTTATGGGCAGATGGGAATTTGTTAATATCCGGTTGTAGAAAACTTGAAGTTGACCTTAATTAAAATGCATCAACCGCGTGTGTAATCGTGATGGTCTCTTTCCGGTGGAGTTCGGGAAGTGAACACGGTGTTGGAGTTATGCTTGACGTAGGTTGTTTTAGGATCACTTCTTGATCATAGTTCATCGACCGTGCTTTTGCCTTCTCTTCTCGCTCTCTTTTGCGAATATGTTAGCCACCATATATGCTAGTCGCTTGCTGCAGCTCCACCTCGTACCTTTACCTTACTCATAAGCTTAAATAGTCTTGATCGCGAGGGTGTGAGATTGTTGAGTCCCGTGACTCACATATACTTCGAAAACTAGCTTGCAGGTGCCGTTGAACCGAGCAGGTGACGCAACCAAGCTCAAGGAGGAGCTCGATGAAGATCTTGTCCGTTGTGTTGCTTCATTCTTATTGATCAGTAGTGGAGCACAGTTGGGGTCGATCGGGGATCTGTGTAGCATTTGGGGTAGTCTTCTTTTATTTTGGCTCCGTAGTCGGGCCTTGTTTGTAACTGGTTGATGTAATGCTTTATTCATGTAATTGTGTGAAGTGGCGATTGTAAGCCAACTATCTTACTCTTTCCCTTATGTACTACATGGGTTGTGTGAAGATTACCTCACTTGCAACATTGCTTTCAATGCGGTTATGCCTCTAAGTCGTGCTTCAACACGTGGGAGATATAGCCGCATCGAGGGCGTTACAAGTTGGTATCAGAGTCTTCCCCGACCTTAGGATCCCCCTGCTTGATCGAATCGCTGGCGTTATTGAGTCTAAAAATGTTTTGAGTCATTTAGGAATTATATATATCAGAGAGTTAGGACTTCTTTTTACTCCTCAGTCCCTTCGTCGCTCTGGTGAGGCATCCTGACGTAGAGTTTTGACTCTTCTCTTCTCAAATTTCACTAAATTTTTTTTAGGATCACGCGGGTGTCTTGGAATCGTTCCGATGGTTTTGTGATGAGAACATTGTTCTTGGTGCCTCCTGACATTTAGGGGTTGTGGCAGTGCCCCGGGGAGTTGAGCTCCGAGGTGTTGTCGTCACAATTTTATCATTGCAGTTCTAGAATACCTGAGATAGTTTCGCCGACATCGAAAATCTCTTTTATGCAGTTGTTGGTGAGATAACCTCGACGCCACCCAGTACTGGGGCGGGAGTTCGGGAGTATTGCCATAACTCGTATAACGGATGCTTTTCGAAGGTTGAGGTAAACGATTTCCGAAGGTTTCTTTGTTATGTGTTGAAGGATGGATACAGCTGGATGTAGGATTTGCTAGTTTTGGGTGAGATATTATGCTTCCCCTGTATCCCCAACACCTGATTGCATAACCAGAAAATTTCGGGAGTTTATAAGTGGGAATTCAAGTAGCTCTTAGGATATCTTTCCGACAGATGTATGATATGAAATTGGGGTTTGACGTCTAGTGGTCTGCCTATCCACGGTTGGTTTTACAGTGGTCTCGTTGTGTCTTAAAGAGTCCTTGGCTATGCCGACTCGGGGACGCTTCGTATGTCATGTGCACTGCCTTGTACATGATGGTGCTGTACGATCGAGCCCGTGTAGGCCCCACCATGAAAACTTCGGACGAAATCTCTATCATATGTTTGTTCTGGCTTATTCTGCAAGCCAATCCTTTGTTTTGTTTTCAGTTGTGGTATTCGAGTTGCTTCGAAGTCAAATGTTGATTCCATACCTTTCCTAAGTGGTGTTCTCATACTCCTATGTGAATACAAATCCTTCATGATAATCGAGATTGACATGTCAATCCTTTTTCAACCGGCATGTTTCTCTTCAAGTGGATCCAATCATTACATCCGCAAGATCAAGTATCAGTTCTTCTCAACGGTGTTTGTTTCATCCGTCCCCAAGTTGCCTTTGTTTTCCCGCCCACCCACCCCTTTTTCTTCAAGGAAGCCGATGTCTTAATCAAGTATCCTTTTATTTTTGTGAAGTCTCTCCATTCCTTTTTCGTCAATGTTCTTACCCGGTGATTCTCATGAAGATTCTAACGGAGCTTCAAGTTCGTCACTCTTCACTCGTTTTCTTTTCCGGTGGATTCAATTCAAACTTTGTGGATCATATCCTTTTCCTCGTTTCAAATGCCTTCTCATATCGGTGCACCTCTTAATCATCCACTTCTCGCCATCCATTGGTTCCAGAGTGCTCAAGATATCTCGAAGATTCATGTCTCCACTCTACATTCGTTCAAGCTATTTCAAGGATGTTATCTCATTCAAGTCTTTTAATTCAACCGGTGCATTCTCTCTTTTAAATCGTTCAGTGGTGTTTTTTTGAGTGGGCCCTAACCCACAGGTTTTTTCCAGGATCTTACCTGACTCTTCTTATTTTTCCGGAGCTTCTCAAATTCTTTTCTAAAGTTTGACGTAAGAATGAATTATCATCAGTCAAATGTCTTTCTCCAAGATCTTTCAAATTCTTTTCATCGTTGGTTCAAATTTTCCATTCTTCATTCCCGAGTGCCTCAACAATTCTTAGTGCTGTTTCTCGTTATCTGTCTCTGCATTTGAAGACCGAAGAAGATTTTTCCTCCATATCTTGCTCCATTCTCTTCGAGATTCGTGATTCTAGCTTGTTGTCATCTTCTCATAATTGTATTCGATTGGGAGATATTCTTTTCTACCATCCGGAGCATTTCATGAGTTGTTTCCATTTCTTTCCTCCGAAGGCCATCTTTTCGAATATTGTTCATTCCAGCTTTCAGCTATCGTTCTCCTAATCTTACCGGTGCATCATTCAAGTATTCTCTAATTAGTTCGTGATCCCTTCGTTCTCAGGTATCTAGATTGTCTCAAGTATCTTCGTTCATTTCACAATTCTTACCCCCGTGATTCATCCCTTTACTTCGTTCGTTTTCAATCCTTATGGTGGTTCGTTGAAGACCTTTCCAAGTTGGCTCTATATCTATCTTAATCCTTTCTACGAGAATAAGTGGTATGCCAAATCCGTTGCTTGTCATCAATTTAAAATGGTGAAGGATACGCATAACGTAATTCTTATTTTTGTTTCATCGAGTGAACTCAATTTCCTATTCCGGAGGCTCATCAAATTCTCATTTTCATTTGTTTCATCTTTCTTTTCCAGAGTTCCAAGTTTTTCTGCATTATTACGTCGCGAAGACCCATCTAAATCATTACAAGGTTTCACCTTGTGTTTTCAACTTCCCTTTCTTCTCGTTATCCTTTTGTTACCGGAGTTCTCACGAAGGCTCAACATGGTGGTTCATCAAGGATTTAATTCCTTCTCGATGTGTTCATCAACATTCTTTTCTAAGGAGCTCAAGTTTCTTTCTTCATCTTCCAATCCAGAGTGCAATTCTTTCACGCATATCTTTTGAGGTGCTGCTATGTCATTCTTGATATTTCCCTTCGTGCTTCGTGATTCACAAGTTATCAAGTATGAGATATTTTAAATCCATCAACCTCTTCGTTGGAGTTATCTTGGGTTATATTCCACCTAAAGCCTTCCCTAAGGATTATTGTTAATTATGGTGCTTATAAGTGACCCAAGTTCTTCATCTACCCTCCCGGTGAAATAAGTTTCTCATCTCCTTGTTCTTTCCAATCAAATCTATTCCGTGAGTGGCAAGTTGTCACCTCATAATTTTGAGATATCTTCTATAAGCACATGTCAAGCTTATCCTTTTCGTTGTTGGTTTTCCAACAACTACGTTCGACCCTTCTCCTAAAGATGCCTTTTCAAGCTCGTTGGGGCTAAAGTTGGCATTTTCTTCTCCATTCTTCTATTTCAATTATCTATCTTCTATTCTTTTGTTCCGGAGGCATTGTGTTGCTGCTCTCTTCTACCCTTCTTCTTGTTCTTGTCAAGATCATGTTCTTTTCATGCTTATCCATTTAATCGGAGTGTGTGCCTGCTGCTCAAGTTCATTCATTTTATCAAGCCTTGCTTATCTTTTCAATCGGAGTGCTGCCCGAATTTGTTCTTCCTTGTTACTCTTCCCTACCGGAGTGCTCTCAACTTAGTTCTTCTTTGTTGCATTCTTTCTTTCAATTGTTCAACCTTTTCAAGGTTCTTTGGTTTCACTCGTTTGTCGAACAAGCAACTTAGTTTTACCTTCTCTTTTTCTCTTCCGTTCTCCCTCCGGTGCCATTCTAGATATCGAGACGAGATACTCTCGTAGTGCTGGAGTGTTGGAACGCCCTGAGACCGATGTGCCAGGTGTCCTCCAGTTATTCGCTGTTGTTGCCTTGTCATTGCTTGCGTGTCATGCATTGCATATCATGTCATCATGTGCATTTCATTTGCATACATGTTTGTCTCATGCATCCGAGCATTTTCCCCGTTGTCCGTTTTGCAATCTGGCGCTCCTATGTCACCCGGTGTCCCTTTCTACCTCTTTTCATGTGCGGGTGTTAAACATTTTCAGATTGGACCGAGGCTTGTCTTGTGGCCTTGGTTTACCACCGGTAGACCGCCTGTCAAGTTTCGTGCCATTTGGACTTCGTTTGATACTCCAACGGTTAACCGAGGGACCGAAAAGGCCTCGTTTGTGTTGCAGCCCAACACCTCTCCAAAGTGGCCCAAAACCCACCTAAACCCTCTCCATCGTCTCGGTCGTTCGATCACGATCGTGTGGCCGAAAACCGCACCTCATTTGGACTCTCCTAGCTCCCTCTACCTATATATATGTGCAACCCTTCCAAATTCGCGGACGAAACCCTAGCTCCTCCTACCTCGCGCCACCAGACAAAATCTCCCCGCGCCGAACATGTCCGCGCCACCACATCCAGCCAACCGGAGCTCGCCACCTCACCACCGCTGCCCTCTCTCTCCTCCCACCGCTCCAGGCCCGCGGAGCCCATCCCGCCGTCGTCGCCTCCCTGGCCACGCCCGCACCGGTCCCGCCTCCCGCGCTGCCGCCCTTCGCTGGGGATCGCCGCCGCACGCCTCCTTGCCGGCGCTGGCCACCACGCGCCGCCGCCCGCCGGTGACCCGTGCCCTCGTCGCCAGCGCGAGCACCCCGCCGCCAACTGCCGCCCAGGCCCTGCTGGACCTCGCCTCCGCCTTCCCGTGCCCAACCGCGCGCCGCCGTGCCCGGATCCGGCGCCGACCGGCCGGACCTCGCCATCCCCGCCGCCGGATCTCCTCCTCGCCGGCACCCAAGCTCGCCGGAGTCCGCGCCCAAGCTCGCCGGAATCCACTCCAGATCTGATCCGGCAAGGTGGATCAGGTCCACCAATTCCCTGAACCAAACACCCTCGCCCAGATCCGGATCCCTCCGTCCCGCACGTCTCCGTCCCGGGTTGACTTTTCCCGGAGAGGTCCAAATTTCTTCTAACTCCCCATATCTGCTATGTTTTTATGCAATCTTCATCGCATTGTATCTCTGCATACGTAGCTCCGATTTGCACGTGTAGGATATCAAAATGTTCGTCTCGACAAGTACATCATTTCATCTCATTGCATCATTTTCATTTGAGCTCATCTTGATGCCCGAAATGCTGTTGGAAGAGGGCTATGTGAGTAATTTGTCAGATCTGTTTCAGCAAATGGCATTTTGTCATTTTTGCCATGATTAATGTGTGCATGATATGATCCTGAGCTCTACATGTCTTTTCTTATATGCCATGCCATCTTTACAGTGGTGCTTGTCATGTATTTTTGTGATATTTGTGGTGACTAGCACAAGCTTGCAAAGTAGCGTAATCGGTAATGCTGTTTTCAGGGACTTAGATTTTCTCTAAGTCCTTGTCCTGATTTTGACGTTATGCCATATGTTCATGTTGTTTCTTAGTGATCCGTGCCTCTTTTGAGGATGATTAGTAAGGATGTTTTGTTAACATTGTGGTGCTCTATCCATCCATGTCTTTGTTTGCATTTATGGAGCAACCTAGCTTGAGTCAATCGAGCTCTACTTTTGCTATATCGTGAATCCTGGCAGATTGTTGACTTGTTAGCAATTTTGCCGAGGATGTTGCTTTTGATCCGTGCATGCTATGTTGTTGTTATTGCCATGTCTAGCTTCTATGCCATGTATTCTTGATGGGTGTATGCTTAGTTTGTCATGCCATGCTCTGTAGTGAGTGCATCGAGCTCGTAAACATGCCTACTCGTTAACTGTTTTGCATGCTCCAGTTTTTCACTAAGTCTGAGATCTGTTTATGTTTTTGCCATGTTCACATGCTTGCAATTGTATTCTATGATCCCTTTTGGCTCAAGGTCACTAAGGGACTTTTGTTAAGTGCTTTGAGTAGCTTCATGCCATGTCTTGCCTTGCCATGAACCTGTTAATGAGTGAATTAGCCGTAGCTGAGTGTTCATCTTTTGTCAAGCATCATGATTGAGTCCCTGCCATGTGTTCTGTTGCCATGTTGGAGTGCTGTAGCATGTTGTTCTTGATGCATTATATGGCTACTTGCTGATTATCGCAGACCGGTGCCATATTTGTTTTGCTTGCCATTTCCAAACCGTGCATCCGATTCCGGTGATCTTTATATCGATTTCGATGGAAATCACCTCACCTTTCCAGTGGCACTCTTGGATTTCCAGGTTGAGGCCAGGTTCAATCATTCCTTTCCAAATCATGCATACGCATTACATACCGCATCCCGTATATCATATCATGTTCTTGTGTTGTTTGTTTACTATGTTGTGTGCTTCTTTCCGGTGTTGCTTCTTCGGGTTGGTTCCGGTAACGTTGTGATTGTGAGGACCCGTTCGACTATGTCTGTTTGTCTTCTTCATGGACTCGTTCTTCTTCCTTGCGGGATTACAGGCAAGATGATCATACCCTCGAAATCACTTCTATCTTTGCTTGCTAGTTGCTCGCTCTTTTGCTATGCCTATGCTGCGATACCTACCACTTGGTTATCATGCCTCCCATATTGCTGAGCCAAGCATCTAACCCACCTTGTCCTAGCAAACCGTTGTTTGGCTATGTTACCGCTTTGCTCAGCCCCTCTTATAGCGTTGTTAGTTGCAGGTGAAGATTCAAGTTTGTTCCTTGTTGGAACATGGAGATGTTGTTCCTTGTTGGAACATGTTTACTTGTTGGGATATCACAATATCTCTTATTTAATTAATGCATCTATATACTTGGTAAAGGGTGGACGGCTCGGCCTTATGCCTGGTGTTTTGTTCCACTCTTGCCACCCCAGTTTCCGTCATATCGGTGTTATGTTCCCGGATTTTGCGTTCCTTACGCAGTTGGGTTATAATGGGAACCCCTTGACAGTTTGCTTTGAATAAAACTCCTCCAGCAAGGCCCAACCTTGATTTTACCATTCGCCACCTAGCCTCTTTTTCCCTTGGGTTAGGCCAGCCCAAGGGTCATCTTTATTTTAACCCCCCCCCCCCCCCCGGACCAGTGCTTGTCGAAGTGTTTGTCCGAACTGAGTAGACTGCGGGGCCACCTCGGGGAAACTTGAAGGCTGGTATTTCTTGTAGGATGTCTCATCCGGTCTTGCCCTGAGAACGAGATATGTGCAGCTCCTTTCAGGATGTCGGCGCATCAGGCAGTTTTGCTGGACTTGTTTTACCATTGTTGAGGATGTCTTGTAACCGGGATTCCGAGTCTGATCAGGTCTTCCCGTGAGAAGGAATATCCTTCGTTGACCGTGAGAGCTTGTGATGGGCTAAGTTGGGACACCCCTGCAGGGATTTGAACTTTCGAAAGCCGTGCCCGCGGTTATGGGCAGATGGGAATTTGTTAATATCCGGTTGTAGAAAACTTGAAGTTGACCATAATTAAAATGCATCAACCGCGTGTGTAACCATGTTGGTCTCTTTCCGGTGGAGTTCGGGAAGTGAACATGGTGTTGGAGTTATGCTTGACGTAGGTTGTTTTAGGATCACTTCTTGATCATAGTTTATCGACCGTGCTTTTGCCTTCTCTTCTCGCTCTCTTTTGCGAATATGCTAGCCACCATATATGCTAGTCGCTTGTTGCAGCTCCACCTCGTACCTTTACCTTACCCATAAGCTTAAATAGTCTTGATCGCGAGGGTGTGAGATTGCTGAGTCCCCGTGACTCACAGATACTTCCAAAACCAGCTTGCAGGTGCCGTTGAACTGAGCAGGTGACGCAACCAAGCTCAAGGAGGAGCTCGATGAAGATTTTGTCCGTTGTGTTGCTTCGTTCTAGCTGATCAGTAGTGGAGCCCAGTTGGGGTCGATCGGGGATCTGTGTAGCATTTGGGGTAGTCTTCTTTTATTTTGGCTCCGTAGTCGGGCCTTGTTTGTAACCGGTTGATGTAATGCTTTATTCATGTAATTGTGTGAAGTGGCGATTGTAAGCCAACTATGTTACTCTTTCCCTTATGTACTACATGGGTTGTGTGAAGATTACCTCACTTGCGACATTGCTTTCAATGCGGTTATGCCTCTAAGTCGTGCTTCAACACGTGGGAGATATAGCCGCATCGAGGGCGTTACATCTTGATAAGCATCGTCGTTCTAAATTTGCTCCTAAATCTCATGAAGGTTTCCTACTTGGTTATGGCTCAAACTCTCACACTTACCGTGTCTACAACAATTTCACCCGAAAGGTTGAAGAGACGGTAGATGTGAAGTTTGATGAATCTAACGGCTCGCAAGTAGAGCAATTGCCAATTGATGTAGGAGACGAAGACCCTTCGGAAGCAATCCAAGACTTGTCTATTGGCAAGATTCGTCCGACGGAGGTGAAGGAGAGTACCTTGTCCATCCAAGTGGAAGCTTCCACCTCACGACAAGGTGAACCAAGAATTGATACGGAAGCATCCACAAGTGGGGCACACCAAGACGAAGAAAATGAGGAAGTACACCAAGATGAACGTCAACAACCTCCTTCTCCACCACGACAAGAGAATGACAACGTCAACAATGAAGAAGGCCAAGAAGAAGATCAATATGAAGAGGATGTTCCACCCCGAGCCAAGCCAAAGCTTCCACAAGTTCGACATTGAACCTATGAAGGTTGAAGACGCATTGGAAGATCCAGATTGGATTAACGCTATGCATGATGAGCTACACAACTTTGAGAGAAATCAAGTGTGGACATTGGTCGAGAAGCCCAACAACAACCACAACATCATTGGTACCAAATGGGTGTTTCGCAACAAGCAAGATGAAAATGGTCAGGTCGTCCGCAACAAAGCTCGCCTAGTCGCCCAAGGCTACACTCAAGTCGAAGGTATGAACTATGGTGAGACATATGCTCCCGTTGCTAGATTTGAGTCCATTCGCATCTTACTTGCTTATGCTAATCACCATGATATCACCTTGTACCAAATGGACATTAAAAGTGCTTTTCTAAATGGTGAAATTGAGGAGGAAGTTTACGTTAAGCAACCTCCCGGCTTTGTCAATCCTAAGAAACCCAATCATGTTTACAAACTTCACAAAGCCATTTATGGTCTTAAAAAAGCCCCTAGAGCGTGGTATAAATGCTTGACCAAGTTTCTTATTGAAAAAGGCTTTGAAATTGGTAAAATAGATTCTACTCTTTTTACTAAAAGGGTTAATGGAGAGCTATTTGTGTGCCAAATTTATGTTGATGATATTATATTTGGTTCAACTAACCCTCATTTTAGTGAGAAGTTTGGAAAGCTAATGTCGGAGAAGTTTGAGATGTCTATGATTAGTGAACTCAAATTCTTTCTTGCTTTGCAAATCACACAAACTAAGGAAGGTACCTTTGTCTCTCAAACAAAGTACATCAAGGACTTATTCAAGAAGTTCAATATGCAAGAATTCAAAGGTATGTCTACACCCGTGCCTACTAGTGGACATCTTGATTTGACCAAAGATGGTGAACCGGTTGATCAAAAAGTTTACCGCTCTATGATTGGTTCATTCTTATATCTATGTGCCTCTCGTCCTGATATTATGCTACGTGTGTGCATGTGTGCACGATATCAAGCGGCACCTAAAGAGTGTCATCTTAAGGCCGTGAAAAGGATAGTGAGATACTTAATACACACACCAAATTTTGGCATTTGGTATCCTAAGAGGTCTTCTTTCGATCTTGTTGGTTACTCCGATTTGGACTATGTCGGAGACAAGGTTGATAGAGAGTCGACTTTGGGTACTTTTCAATTTCTTGTTAGATCTCTTGTGTCTTGGTCCTCTAAGAAACAAAACTCTGTATCCTCATCCACCGCCGAAGCGGAATACATTGCTGCTGGATCATGTTGTGCTCAATTACTTTGGATGACTCAAACTCTTAAAGATCATGGGATATATGTGAAACATGTTCCATTTCTTTGTGACAATGAAAGTTCTATTAAGATTGCTCACAATCCCGTGCAACATTCTCAAACTAAGCATATTGAAGTTCGTCATCATTTCATTCGAGATCATGCTGCCATAGGGGACATTGATCTTAAGCATGTTCGCACCGATATGCAATTAGCGGATATATTTACCAAACCACTTGATGAGAAAGTATTTTGCCATTTGAGAGTTGAATTCAACATCATTGATGCTTCAAACTTGGAGTAGGAACTCCATTTGAATAGATGCAAGGCATGAGCCTTTGACTAATCCTTGATATTTCTTTCATGATGATATCTATATGTCTTGGATATTATTGCACCCTTGCATGCTATCTAACCCTTTTAGGTACTTGGATGAATCTAAATCCATGATATTGCAACTCACTCACATCTTGAGCAATCTCTACATCATCAAGTCTCTACATAATGGGGGTTGAAGACAAGGAAGCACAAAACTCTTCAAACATATCCTTTGACACATTCTACATTAAGATTTATGATTGTCATTTTGGATATACAAGTTCTCTTCCTTGCAAAAGGTAACCCATGTAGGAAGATGAACTCAAAATTCCAAGGTGGTGCTCCCAACTCTTGATGAGCTACATCAACCTTGAGCAACCCACACAAGTTCAACTACATGATCAAGATCAACACTACCACCCAAGGTATGTTATTCCATCTTAGAGAAGCTTTACTCCAAGTCATGGGTTAAAGCAACTCAACAAGATGTGAATATATCAAGATGCTTAAACGAAAAATGGTAACCTCATTTTTGAGATTAAACAATGAGTATGACCAAAGATCATGTGACCTCACTTGACTCCTAAGTCAATATACTCTAACATAGGTGACTTTGTCACCGCCCAATTCTAGATGAAGTTCTCTTGTGTTTCCTCTTGCATTTGTCTCATGCATATGTGTTTTCCCCTTTCTCAAAAACTTCATCTAGATCTTTTTATTTCTTTTCCTTCTTGTCATTCTGCATTTTCTGCATCCAAATCATTGCAAATCTTTCAGCAAATTCATTGAAAATCCTTTTGAGATCTTAAGTGCCTAGTGAGCTGAGGAAAGAAGTGTTTTCTCTGGACTCGGTCACACCGGTTTGTTTCCTTCGGCCCAACCGAATTCGCTCGGTGCCACCGAAGCAAACAATTCAGTGCTACCGATTCCACTACAGGAAAGACAACTTGCCACTTATTCCTGCATTCATTTTTGCTCCAGCTCCACTCAATGACTCTTGTCCTCTACCAGCATCACCTTCGACTTGCTTTGTGACTAACGGACCAAACCTTCTTCAATAAAACAAAAATCTAGAAGAGCCCTTCTTGGAAATTGATGTCAAAGGGGGAGAGAGAGATCACATCAAAGCTTTATGCTTAATCATTTCTATAGGGGGAGAGAACACTCAAGGGGAAGAGAGTAAGAAAACCCCAGATGCTTGGTGTTCAAGAGGAGAGAAGTTACATGCCTTTAAGAGGGGAAATACATGTTCATATTTGATCATATTTGACTGCTTGCATTAGCTCTGATGTCTTTTTTCCTCTAATTTTCTGTTCCCTATCTTCTCCGAATATCCCATTCAAGATTCAGGGGGAGCAAGACATCTAGGGGGAGGAAATATCTATTTCTATTGCACATCTTTACCTTTGGGGACATGTCTATATCCAATAGAGTACTCAGTACTCACACTCTACATGTCATCCCAGTCTTGGTACCTTTGTGGTTCTTTTGTTTTCTCTGGCTAGTAGATGTATCTGTGTTATCTAACCTTTTTTACTCAGGTCCATTCCCTTCTAAGCCAACTCAAGACCACAAGGTAAGTATGTGCATCACAGTCATGTGCATGAGGATTTCTTGCTGATGTACATATTGTTTGCAAGAAGGACTCATGAGAATGAAGGCACATTTCCTACATTTACATCTTTCACTCTGATGCATATAGCCAAGATACATGTAACACATGGCTTACTCTGTCATGTTTATGCATTCACATGCTCCTATGTTTCATATTTATATGATTGCATACATACAGGGGGAACCTTTGCATGTTACATGTCTTTCCAAAGCTTTACTTGTTGTTCTCTATATCTTTATCTAAAGCTTTGATGTATGTTGTCATCAATTACCAAAAAGGGGGAGATTGAAAGCACAAGTGCTGCCTGGGTGATTTTTGTAATTAATGTCAACATATCTCTTGTTGGACTAATGTTTCTACGTAGTATGTTTCAAACAAGTTCAACAATGGAGTGGCATGGACTAGAGGATGTGGAAACCCTTCAATATGCTAAGGACAAGGAATTGGCTCATGCTCAAAGCTCAGGACTCTACATTTTCTATTTTAGTGATCCAAGATCACATTGAGTCCATAGGAAAGCCAATACTATTAAGAAGGGATGAGGTGTTGCTTAATGGCTTGCTTGCTCAAAGTGCCTAGTGATATGCTCCAAAGCCCTCAACCACTTTCTCACTTCCATATTTGTCCCAAACAAAAAGTCAAACTCGGCCCCACCGATTCTTTCTATCTGGAGCCACCAAGTTCAGTTGACATAGCCACTGCCAGAAACCCTAATAAGTTCGGTCTCACCGATGGGAGCTCGGTCTCACCGAGATGGGCTTGCAAACTCTCTGTTACCTATTGCAATATTTTCGGTCCCACCGAGATATACAATCGGCCCCACTGAGTTTGCTTGGCCAACTCTCTATTTCTCTTATTACCCAAATTGGTCCCATCAAGTTTGAGTAATCAGTCAAACCGAGTTTTGGATTTACCCTAACCCTAGCACATCGGTACCACCGAGTTGATCCAGTCGGTCCCACCGAAACACCTAACGGTCACATTATGAACCAAATCGGTCTGACCGAGTTCTCTGGATCGGTCCCACCGAGTTTGGTGATTTGTGTGTAACGGTTAGATTTTGTGTGGAGGCTATAAATACCCCTCCACCCACTCTTCATTCGTGGAGAGAGCCATCAAAACATGCCTACACTTCCAATACATGTTTTTTGAGAGAGAACCACCTACACTTGTGTTGAGGTCAAGATATTCCATTCCATCCACATAAATCTTGATCTCTAGCCTTCCCCAAGTTGCTTTCCACTCAAATCTTCTTTCTACCAAATCCAATCCTATGAGAGAGAGTTGAGTGTTGGGGAGACTATCATTTGAAGCACAAGAGCAAGGAGTTCATCATCAACACACCGTTCGTTACTTCTTGGAGAGTGGTGTCTCCTAGATTGGCTAGGTGTCACTTGTGAGCCTCCGACAAGGTTGTGGAGGTGAACCAAGGAGTTTGTAAGGGCAAGGAGATCGCCTACTTCGTGAAGATCTGCCCGAGTGAGGCAAGTCCTTCGTGGGCGACGGCCATGGTGGGATAGACAAGGTTGCTTCTTCGTGGACCCTTCGTGGGTGGAGCCCTCCGTGGACTCATGCAACCGTTACCCTTCATGGGTTGAAGTCTCCATCAACGTGGATGTACGATGGCACCACCTATCGGAAGCACACCAAAAATCTCCGTGTCTCCAAATTGCGTTTGCACACTCCAATCCCTTCTCTTTACATGCTTGCAACTTGCATGCTTTACTTTCCGCTGCTCATATACTCTTTGTATGCTTGCTTGATATGTATTGTGAATGTTTAAACTTGTGCTAATACTCCACATGAACCTAAAGAATTAAAAACTGCAACTTTTCTTGATTAGAGTCTATTCACCCCCCCCCCCCTCTAGACACCTCTTCTCGATCCTTTCATAGACAAACTGAGTGTCACTAGTATGCCTCTACTTGAATAGCTCATTAATCAAAGATGGTTAAGTTAAAGATGGTTAAGTTTCCTAGACATGGACACAGAGTTGTCATTTGATGAACTGGATCACATCATTAGAGAATGATGTGATTGACTGGACCCATCCATTAGCTTAGCACGATGATCGTTTAGTTTACTGCTATTTCTTTCTCCATAACTTATACATGTTCCTATGACTATGAGATTATGCAAGTCCCGAATACTGGAGGAACACTTAGTGTGCTATCAAACATCACAACGTAACTGGGTGACTATAAAGATGCTCTACAGGTGTCTCCAATGGTGTTTGTTGAGTTGGCATAGATCGAGATTAGGATTTGTCACTCCGTGTATCGGAGAGGTATCTCTGGGCCCTCTCAGTTATGCACATCACTATAAGCCTTACAAGCAATGTGACTAATGAGTTAGTTATGGATGTTGCATTACGGAACGAGTAAAGAGACTTGCTGGTAACGAGATTGAACTAGGTATTGAGATACCGACGATCGAATCTCGGGCAAGTAACATACCGATGACAAAGGAACAACTTATGTTGTTATGCGGTTTGACCGATAAAGATCTTCGTAGAATATGTAGGAACCAATATGAGCATTCAGGTTCCGCTATTGGTTATTGACCGGAGATGAGTCTCAGTCATGTCTACATAGTTCTCGAACCCGTAGGGTCCGCACGCTTAACGTTCGATGACGATCGGTATTATGAGTTTATGGTTTTTGATGTACCGAAGGTAGTTCGGAGTCTCGGATATGATCACGGACATGATGAGTAGTCTCGAAATGGTCGAGACATAAAGATCGATATATTGGAAGTCTATGTTTGGACATCGGAATGGTTCCGGGTCAGTTCGGGCATTTATCGGAGTACCGGGGGGTTACCGGAACCCCCCGAGGATATACGGGCCTTAATGGGCCTTAGTGGGAGAGAAGAGAAGGCAGCCTAGGATGGGGCGCCCCCCAAGCCCAATCCGAAATGGGTGAGGGGGCCGGCCCCCCTTTCCTTTCTCCTTCTCCCTCTTCCTTCTATTCCTAGTGAGACTAGGAAAAGGGGGAGTCCTACTCCTACTCGGAGGAGGACTCCTCCCCCCTTGGCGCTCCTAGAGAGGGCCGGACGGCCTCCTCCTCCCTCCTTTATATACGTGGGGAGGGGGCACCCTAGGACACACAAGTTGATTGTTTAGTCGTGTGCAGTGCCCCCCTCCACAGATTTCCACCTCGGTCATATTGTTGTAGTGCTTAGGCGAAGCCCTGCGTCGGTAACTTCATCATCACCTTCACCATGCCGTCGTGCTGACAAAGCTCTCCCTCGACACTCAGCTGGATCTAGAGTTCGTGGGACGTCACCGAGCTGAACGTGTGCAGATCGCGGAGGTGCCGTACTTTTGGTGCTAGGATCGATCGAATTGTGAAGACGTACGACTACATCAACCGCGTTGTCATAACGCTTCCGCTTACGGTCTACGAGGGTACGTGGACAACACTCTCCCCTCTTGTTGCTATGCATCACCTAGATAGATCTTGCGTGTGCGTAGGAATTTTTTTGAAATTACTGTGTTTCCCAATAGTGGCATCAGAGCAGGTCTATGTGTAGATGTTATATGCATGAGTAGAACACAAAGGAGTTGTGGGCGTGGGTATATAGATATTGCTTGACGTCACTAGTTGATACTTGATTCAGCGGTATTATTGGATGAAGCAGCTCAGACCAACATTATGCATACGCTTACGCGAGACTGGTTCTACCGACGTGCTTTGCACATAGGTGGCTAGTGGGTGCTAGTTTCTCCAACTTTAGTTGAATCAGATTGAATGCACAGGGTTCTTTCTGAAGATCAAAAAGCAATCACTATACCGCGTTGTGGTTTTTGATGGGTAGGTAAGAATGGTTCTTGCTCAGCCCATAGCAGCCATGTAAAACTTGCAACAGCAAAGTAGAGGACGTCTAACTTGTTTTTGCAGGGCATGTTGTGATGTGATATGGTCAAGACATGATGCTAAATTTTATTGTATGAGATGATCATGTTTTGTAACAGAGTTATCGGCAACTGGCAGGAGCCATATGGTTGTCGCTTTATTATATGAAATGCAATCGCCATGTAATTGCTTTACTTTATCACATAGCAGTAGCGATAGTCATAGAAGCAATAGTGGCGAGACGACAACGATGCTTCGATGGAGATCAAGGTGTCAAACCGGTGACGATGGTGATCATGATGGTGCTTTGGAGATGGAGATCAAAGGCACAAGATGATGATAGCCATATCATATCACTTATATTGATTGCATGTGATGTTTATCCTTTATGCATCTTATTTTGCTTAGTTCGGCGGTAGCATTATAAGATGATCTCTCACTAAATTTCAAGGTACAAGTGTTCTCCGTGAGTATGCACCGTTGCTACAGTTCGTCATGCCGAGACAGCACATGATGATCGGGTGTGATAAGCTCTACGTTCACATACAGCGGGTGCAAGCCAGTTTTGCACACGCGGAATACTCTGGTTAAACTTGATGAGCCTAGCATATGCAGATATGTCCTCGGAACACTAAGACCGAAAGGTCGAGCATGAATCATATAGTAGATATGAACAACATAGTGATGTTCACCATTGGAAACTACTCCATCTCACATGATGATCGGACATGGTTTAGTTGATATGGATCATGTGATCACTTAGATGATTAGAGGGATGTCTATCTAAGTGGGAGTTCTTAAGTAATATGATTAATTGAACTTTAATTTATCATGAACTTAGTACCTGATAGTATTTTGCATGTCTATGTTGTTGTAGATAGATGGCACGTGATGTTGTTCCGTTGAATTTTAATGTGTTCCTAGAGAAAGCTAAGTTGAAAGATGATGGTAGCAATTACACGGACTGGGTCCGTAACTTGAGGATTATCCTCATTGTTGCACAGAAGAATTACATCCTGGAGGCACCGCTTGGTGACAAACCTGCTGCAGGAGCAACACCAGATGTTATGAACGTCTGGCAGAGCAAAGCTGATGACTACTCAATAGATCAGTGTGCCATGCTTTACAACTTAGAACCGGGACTTCAACGACGTTTTGAACGTCATGGAGCATATGAGATGTTCCAGGAGTTGAAGTTAATATTTCAAGCAAATGCCCGGATTGAGAAATATGAAGTCTCCAATAAGTTCTACAGCTGCAAAATGGAGGAGAATAGTTCTATCAGTGGACATATACTCAGAATGTCTGGGTACCACAACCACTTGACTCGGCTGGGAGTTAATCTTCCTGATGATAGTTTCATTGACAGAGTTCTTCAATCACTGCCACCAAGCTACAAGAGCTTCGTGATGAACTATAATATGCAAGGATGCAAGGGGTGGATAAGACAATTCCTGAGCTCTTCGCAATGCTAAAGGCTGCGGAGGTATAAATCAAAAAGGAGCATCAAGTGTTGATGGTCAACAAGACCATCGGTTTTAATAAAAAAGGGTAAGGGAAGAAGGGGAACTTCAAGAAGAACGGCAAGCAAGTTGCTGCTCAAGTGAAGAAGCCCAAGTCTGGACCTAAGCCTGAGACTGAGTGCTTCTACTGCAAAGGGACTGATACGTCTACAACGTATCTATAATTTTTGATTGTTCCATGCTATTATATTATCTGTTTGGGATGTTTAATGGGCTTTGTTATGCACTTTTATATTATTTTTCGGACTAACCTACTAACCAAAGGCCCAGCGCAAATTGCTGTTTTTTTTGCCTATTTCAGTGTTTCGCACAAAAGGAATACCAAACGGAATGAAACCTTCGGGAGAGTTATTTTTGGAACAAACGCAATCAGGAGACTTGGAGTGGACGTCAAGGAAGCAACGAGGCGGCCACGAGGTAGGAGGGCGCGCCCCCCACCTTCGTGGGACCCTCGTGGCACCGCTGACCTACTTCTTTCGCCTATATATACTCATATACCCTGAAAACATCCGAGGGCACCACGAAACCCTATTTCCACCGCCGCAACCTTCTGTACCCGTGAGATCCCATCTTGGGGCCTTTTCCGGCGCTCCGTCGGAGGGGTGTAACACCCACGATGCGGCTATATCTCCCACGTGTGAGAGCACGACTTAGAGGCATAACCGCATTGTTGGCATGTCGCAAGAGGGGTAATCTTTACACATCCCATGTACTGAATAAGAAAGGGATAAAGAGTTGGCTTACAATCGCCACTTCGCACAATACATAAATATAGCATTACATCATCCAGAATACAAATCAAGGTCCGACTACGGAACCAAAATAAAAGACAACCCCAAATGCTAGATCCCCGATCGCCCCAACTGGGCTCCACTACTGATCGAAAATAAACGAAACAACACAACGAACACGAACTTCATCGAGCTCCTCCTTGAGCTCGGTTGCATCACTTGCACTGGTATCATCGGCACCTGCAACTGTTTTTTTGGAAGTAACTATGAGCCACGAGGACTCAGCAATCTCACACCCGCGAGATCAAGACTATTTAAGCTTATCGGTAGGAAAAAGGTAGTGAGGTGGAGTTGCAACAAGCACTAGCATAAATGGTGGCTAACATACGCAAATAAGAGCGAGAAGAGAACCAAAGCAACGGTCGTGAACTAGAAGTGATCAATAAGTGATCCTGAAACTACTTACGTTCAAGCATAACACAAGAACCGTGTTCACTTCCCGGACTCCGCCGGAAAGAGACCATCACAGCTACACACGCGGTTGATGCATTTTAATTAAGTCATGTTTCAAGTTTTTTACAACCGGACATTAACAAATTCTCATCTACCCATAACCGCGGGTACGACTTTCGAAAGTTCAAAACCCTGTAGGGGTGTCCCAACTTAGCCCATCACAAGCTCTCACGGTCAACGAAGGATATTCCTTCTCCTAGGAAGACCCGATCAGACTCGGAATCCCGGTTACAAGACATTTCGACAATGGTAAAACAAGACCAGCAAGACCGCCCGATGCACCGACATCCTGATAGGAGCTGCACATATCTCGTTCTCAGGGCAACACCGGATAGGTCAAGCTACGAGTAAAACCAGCCCTCAAGTTTCCCCGAGGTGGCCCCACAGGCTGCCCGGTTCGGACCAACACTTAGACAAGCACTGGCCCGAGGGGGTTAAAATAAAGATGACTCTTGGGAACGCGACTCCCAAGGGAAAAGTAGGTGGTGGTGAGGAAAATGGTAAAACCAAGGTTGGGCCTTGCTGGAGGAGTTTTATTCAAAGCAAATTGTCAAGGGGTCCCCATAACACCCAACCGTGTAAGGAACGCAAAATCAAGGAACATAACATCGGTATGACGGAAACTAGGGCGGCAAGAGTGGAACAAAACACCAGGCATAAGGCCGAGCCTTCCACCCTTTACCAAGTATATAGATGCATTAAATTAATTAAGAGATATTGTGATATCCGAACATATACATGTTCCAACATGGAACAAACTCCATCTTCACCTGCAACTAGCAACGCTATAAGAGGGGCTGAGCAAAGCGGTAACATAGCCAAACAACGGTTTGCTAGGAAAAGGTGGGTTAGAGGCTTGACATGGCAATATGGGAGGCATGATATAGCAAGTGGTAGGTATCGTGGCATAGCAATAGAGCGAGCAACTAGCAAGCAAAGATAGAAGTGATTTCGAGGGTATGGTCATCTTGCCTGAGATCCCGCAAGGAAGAAGAACGAGTCCATGAAGAAGACAAACTGACATAGTCGAACAGATCCTCACAAACGCGACGTTATCAGAACTAACCCAGAGAAGCAACACCGGAAAGAAGCAAACAACATAGTAAACAACCATCATATAAATATGGCATGATGCACAACCAAGTATGATGCATGTCCGGTTTAATGAAGCATGGCATGGCAAAGTGCACAACCAATACTACAAATTAAGTGGAGCTCAATATGCAACGAGTTTCATATTAACAAAACACCACAACAATTATTTAGTTCTCTCCCGTTTAAGTACTCAACAATATTAAATGTTGATTATCATGACAAGAGATGAAGCAAATGAAAACTACCTATCTAGGCAAGTTTAAATGAGGCCAGAACAACGAACAACAAGTCCGGAAACTCCTCATGTGCATATTTTAGGTTTTGGTACTGTTCTGCCCTAAACCATATTTCAGAGTTTTTAAACATGCAAAGTAAAGCCACCATGATAATCTATGCATTTTTCTACCCCATTTACATATAAAGTTTATTAAAAACCAAGCTACGGTTATTAAGTTATGAATTAAAGCATTTTAACATGGCATATGGACAAAATTACGCAAGCAGCATTTTAAACATTTTAAACATAGATGAAAGTTGGATATTATTAAACTAGACAAAATTCTAGACATTTTACATATAAAGTTTGTTTTAAACCGATGCACGGTTAATTAGTTAGGATATGCATGAAGTGCAAGGGTGTCTTTGCAAAACTGGCAAAACCCTGGTTAATAGACAAATTCGCCGATCTGAAAAAAATGTAAGCGGTCTGAATCTGGATGGCCCGATGGCAGGGGGAAAAAAGGGAGGGCGCTTCGGGGTGGCCTCACCCATGGGCCTTGGCCCGGCCGATGGAAGTAGCAGGCCGGCGGGTCTGGCTGGGCCTTGGAGGCTGCTGGGCTAGGTGATGTCGACGCTGGAGGTCAACGCACCGCTGGAACGGGCGAGCGAGGCAGAGGGTTGCGGGCACGGGCCACGCGAGGCAGGGGCGCCTCGTCCTCCCCGTAGAACGAAGCAGAGGAGGGGCTGGGAACCTCCATCGCTGCACGAAGAGAGCCCCCGACGAGGAACGGGTAGCTGACGGCGGAAGCGAGGCAGGGTTTGGTCGCCGGTGACGGATCCAGGCCCGATCTAGGCGGGCGCGGCGGCAAGGCTTCGGACGGCGGCCGGAGATCCATGGCGGGGTCCCTGTCGGTGACTTGGTCAAACGGGAGAGGAAGAACCGAAGGTTAGAGGAGCAGGAGAGTCAGGAAAACGGAAAAGGCACGAGGCAGGGAACCTGCTGGTCCGGCGGCGGCGTCCTGGTGGTTGAAGCCGGCGGCCACGAGCAAAAGGCAACGCTTCTCCCGATCCATCCTAGATCGAGGTACATGACGAGGGGACGGGACGCTCAGGACTGCTGCTGATGCTCTGCGGCGTGCGGGCGTGAGGAGCTGCGAGCGTTGAACGTCTCTGGGAGCTGCGAGTGTTGAATGTCTCCGGTGGACACAGACTGCTGCTGCTGCGGCTTGCAGTTTGTCGGGCGAGGAGATCGAGGAACGGAGCTCGATGGTTGGTCGGACACAGAAAACAGAGAAGAGACAGTGTGGTGGCGGCGGCTAGGAGGATCCCTAGGATTAGGGATTGGTCCGATGATTGCACTGCTATTTATAGTAAGTGGGTGTGGGTAGGGCTATCCCGTTCCTCCGATCGTAATCGGATGATCTCGGATAAATAAGTTAGGGAGCCCAATTAACAAAACGGAGATGTTTTGTAGACGTTTGGGGATGATCCGGATCCAACGATGACGACTGTCCGGGTCGGGTTCGGGTAAGTTTCGGACACGCGCGAGGGGTTGATGCACTGTGCAAAGAGGGGTAGGTTGGTCTGGCGGTTGGCAGTGGACTGAGAGGAGAGAAGAGAAAGCAGCCCGGCAACAGTTTTCGGAGACTGAAAACGTCCGACGTTTGACCGACTATAATGTCGCTATAGTTATCCGTTGGGGCATCCGACGATCTTCGAATGCGATGAAACTTGACAAACGGTCTATCTACACTATAATAAGACCACACGCCAAGTTTCATAACATTCCGAGAACATTTTTCGGCCACTTATAAAATAATATTTCGGACGTGCCGCGGCGCGTGCGAGTGTGGTTGGGCTCAGAACGGACAACGGAGAGGACGGGGAGTCCTGGACGGATGCAAGTTTTGAAAACAAGATGATGCAATGCACATGATGACATGATGAAATGCAACACGCAAGCAAATGACATGGCAACGACGGCGAATAACTGGAAGACACCTGGTGCGTCGGTCTCGGGGCATCACAAGAGGGAATCGATCACGGAGGGCTTCTACATCAACACCATAGCCTCTCTGATGATGTGTGAGTAATTTACCGCAGACCTTCGGGTCCATAGTTATTAGCTAGATGGCTTCTTCTCTCTCTTTGGATCTCAATACAAAGTTCTCCTCAATTCTGTGGAAATCTATTCAATGTAATTCTTTTTGCGGTGTGTTTGTCGAGATCCGATGAATTGTGGGTTTATGATCAAGATTATCTATGAACAATATTTTATTCTTCTCTGAATTCTTTTATGCATGATTTAATATCTTTGCAAGTCTCTTCGAATTATCAGTTTGGTTTGGCCTACTAGATTGATCATTCTTGCAATGGGAGAAGTGCTTAGCTTTGGGTTCAATCTTGCGGTGTCCTTTCCCAGTGACAGCAGGGGCAGCAAGGCACGTATTGTATTGTTCCCATCGAGGATAAAAAGATGGGGTTTATATCATATAGCTTGAGTTTATCCCTCTACATCATGTCATCTTGCCTAATGTGTTACTCTGTTCTTATGAACTTAATACTCTAGATGCATGCTGGATAGCGGTCGATGTGTGGAGTAATAGTAGTAGATGCAGAATCATTTCGGTTTACTTTTCACGGACGTGATGCCTATATACATGATCATGCCTAGATATTCTCATAACTATGCGCTTTTCTATCAATTGCTCGACAGTAATTTGTTCACCCACCGTAGAATTTCCTATCTTGAGAGAAGCCACTAGTGAAACCTATGGCCCCGGTTCGGGTCTATTCTCCATTATATTATTTTCCTATCTACTTGCTAGTTCTATCGTTGTTTATTTTGCAATCTTTATTTTTCCAATCTATACAATAAAAATAGCAAAAATATTTATCTTATTATCTCAATCAGATCTCACTTTCATAAGTGACCGTGAAGGTATTGACAACCCCTTTATCATGTTGGTTGCGAGGTTCTTGTTTCTTTCTGCAGGTACTAGGGACTTGCGTGTTACCTCCCACTGGATTGATACCTTGGTTCTCAAAAACTGAGGGAAATACTTACGCTACTTTACTGCATCACCCTTTCCTCTTCAAGGGAAAACCAACGCATGCTCAAGAGGTATCAAGAAGGATTTCTGGCGCCGTTGCCAGGGAGGTTGCACCAAGTCAAGTCAAGATTTGATCTCCCTTCAACAAGCCATTTCTGGCGCTGTTGCCAGGGAGATCTACGCACAAGTCAAGACATACCAAGTACCCATCACAAACTCTTATCCCTCGCATTACATTATTTGCCATTTGCCTCTCGTTTTCCTCCCCCCCCCCCCACTTCACCTTTGCCGGTTTATTCTCCCTCTTTTTCGCTCGCCCTTTTTCTTGCTTCTTGTGTGTCCGTGTGTTAGATTGTTGGTTTTGCTATTATGGCTAGCCCTTGTATCACCGTTAGTACTCCCAATCATGAAGTTCTCAATTTTAAACAAAGGGAGGGAGAAAATTTAAAAGATGCTTGGTATAGAATTTGCAATGCTCAGAATAGATCCACTAGGAAGCAATCCACTTCCGTTCTTCTTCGCAATTTTTATGTAGGCATCACCCCTTGGAATATATATATTCTTGATACCATTACCGGAGGGAATTTCTTGGTTAGCCATACTTTTGATTCTTATAAGGCTATGATAGATTTGTTTGGGCCACCACCTCTCTTGTTTAATGGAATTATTTTAACTTTGGAACATGTGATTCAAAGGCTGGTAATTATTGAAAATAAAGTTTCCACTGTAGAGTTGATTGATAATTTGGATAAAAAGATCCACAACCAGATAACCCAATATGGATCTAAGGTAGGAGTTACTTGGAATTTTTTTAAAGAAAAAGAACCCATAGTTAACAAAAAGATAGATCAAGATTCCACAAGAATTGATAAACTTGAGGATATTATTACCAACTTAGGGTCTGCCTTTTCTTCCGTGAAAAATACTCCAAATCCTCCTACTACTAGAGTTGCCAAGTTTATGTATGTGCCTAAAAATAAAGGTGAATATTCTAGTAAGGAAAATGTGGATCTCAAAGCAATAAGTGTTCACCCCAAATTTTTCGCTATCATTAAGGAACCTTTTGCTACAAATGAATTTCTTGATTTCTTGCCTACAAATGAATTTCTTGATTTCTTGCCTAGATCTATTCTTGTTTTTATGCCTAGCTAGGGGCGTTAAACGGTAGCGCTTGTTGGGAGGCAACCCAATTTTATTTTTGTTTCTTTTTTTTGTTCCTGTTAATTAATAAATAATTCATATAGCTTATGTTTAGATGTGGTTTTATGTTTTTAGTTAGTATTTGTGCCAAGTAGAACCTTTGGGAAGACTTGGGGGAAGTCTTTGCGATCTTGCTGAAAAAACAGAAACTTTAGCGCTCAGGAGATTAGCTGCCATTTTTTAATGGAGAGTGAGATTAGGTTGATTATTTTTGAAGATGATTAATAGACAAATTCCTCACGTCCACAAACTTATTTCAGAATTTTTGGGGTTATAGAAGTATTCTAAACCTACAGATTACTACAGACTATTCTGTTATTGACAGATTCTGTTTTTCGTGTGTTGTTTGCTTATTTTGGTGAATCTATGGCTAGTATCGGGGGGTATGAACCATAGAGAAGTTGGAATACAGTAGGTTTAACACTAATAAAAATAAATAATGAGTTCATTACAGTACCTTGAAGTGGTGGTTTGTTTTCTTATACTAACGGAGCTCATGAGATTTTCTGTTGAGTTTTGTGTTGTGAAGTTTTCAAGTTTTGGGTAAAGATTTGATGGATTTTGGAATAAGGAGTGGCAAGAGCCTAAGCTAGGGGATGCCCATGGCACCCCAAGGTAAAATTCAAGGACAACCAAAATCCTAAGCTTGGGGATGCCCCGGAAGGCATCCCCTCTTTCGTCTTCCTCCATCGTTAACTTTATTTGAGGCTATATTTTTATTCACCACATGATATATGTTTTGCTTGGAGCGTCTTGTATGATTTGAGTGTTTTCTTTTTAGTTTACCACAATCATCCTTTCTGTACACACCTTTTTTAGAGACACACATGAATCGTAATTTATTACAATACTCTATGTGCTTCACTTATATCTTTTGAGCTAGATAATTTTGCTCTAGTGCTTCACTTATATCTTTAAGAGCACGGTGGTGGTTTTATTTTATAGAAATTATTGATCTCTCATGCTTCACTTATATTATTTTGACAGTCTTTTAGAACAGCATGGTAATTTCCTTTGGCTATAAAATTAGTCCTAATATGATAGGCATCCAAGATGGGTATAATAAAAACTTTCATAAAAAGTGCATTGAATACTATGAGAAGTTTGATACTTGATGATTGTTTTGAGATATGAAGATGGTGATATTAGAGTCATGCTAGTTGAGTAGTTGTGAATTTGAGGAATACTTGTTCTAAAGTTTGTGATTCCCGTAGCATGCACGTATGGTGAACCGTTATGTGATGAAGTCGGAGCATGATTTATTTATTGATTGTCTTCCTTATGAGTGGCGGTCGGGGACGAGCGATGGTCTTTTCCTACCAATCTATCCCCCTAGGAGCATGCACGTAGTACTTTGTTTCGATAACTAATGGATTTTTGCAATAAGTATGTGAGTTCTTTATGACTAATGTTGAGTCCATGGATTATACGCACTCTCACCCTTCCACCATTGCTAGCCTCTCTAGTACCGCGCAACTTTCACCAGTACCATACACCCACCATATACCTTCCTCAAAACAGCCACCATACCTACTTATTATGGCATTTCCATAGTCATTCCGAGATATATTGCCATGCAACTTACCACCGTTCCGTTTGTTATGACACGTTACATCATTGTCATATTGCTTTGCATGATCATGTAGTTGACATCGTATTTGTGGCAAAGCCACCTTTATAATTCTTTCATACATGTCACTCTTGATTCATTGCATATCCCGGTACACCGCCAGAGGCATTCACATAGAGTCAAATTTTGTTCTAGTATCGAGTTGTAATTTTTGAGTTGTAAGTAAATAAACATGTGACGATCATCATTATTAGAGCATTGTCCCAAGTGAGGAAAGGATGATGGAGACTATTATTCTCCCACAAGTTGGGATGAGACTCCAGACAAAAATGAGAGAAAAAAAGAGAAGGGACAATGTTACTATCCTTTTACCACACTTGTGCTTCAAAGTAGCACCATGATCTTCGTGATAGAGAGTCTCCTATGTTGTCACTTTCATATACTAGTGGGAATTTTACATTATAGAACATGGCTTGTATATTCCAATGACGGGCTTCCTCAAAATGCCCTAGGTCTTCATGAGCAAATGAGTTGGATGCACACCCACTTAGTTTCTTTTGTTGAGCTTTCATACACTTATAGCTCTAGCACATCCGTTGCATGGCAATCCCTACTCACTCACATTGATATCTATTGATGGGCATCTCCATAGCCCGTTGATACGCCTAGCTGATGTGAGACTATCTTCTCCTTTTTTTGTCTTCTCTACAACCACCATTCTATTCCACATATAGTGCTATGTCCATGGCTCACGCTCATATATTGTGTGAAGATTGAAAAAGTTTGAGAACATCAAAAGTATGAAAAAATTGCTTGGCTTGTCATCGGGGTTGTGCGTGATTAAATACTTTGTGTGATGAAGATAGAGCATAGCCAGACTATATGATTTTGTAGGGATAACTTTCTCTGGCCATGTTATTTTGAGAAGACATGATTGCTTTGTTAGTATGCTTGAAGTATTATTATTTTTATGTCAATATTAAACTTTTATCTTGAATCTTTCGGATCTGAACATTCATGCCACAATAAATAAAATTACATTGCGAATTATGCTAGGTAGCATTCCACATCAAAAATTCTGTTTTTATCATTTACCTACTCGAGGACGAGCAGGAATTAAGCTTGGGGATGCTTGATACGTCTCCAACGTATCTATAATTTTTTATTGTTCCATGATATTATATTATCTGTTTGGGATGTTTAATGGGCTTTGTTATGCACTTTTATACTATTTTTGGGACTAACCTACTAACCAAAGTCCCAGTGCAAATTGTTGTTTTTTGCCTATTTTAGTGTTTCGCAGTAAAGGAATACCAAACGGAATGAAACCTTTGGGAGAGTTATTTTTGGAACAAACGCAATCCCGGAGACTTGGAGTGGAATGAAGGAAGCAACGAGGCGGCCATGAGGTAGAAGGGCGCGCCCCCACCCTCGTGGGCCCCTCGTGGCTCCGCTGACCTACTTCTTTCGCCTATATATACTCATATACCCCGAAAACATCCGAGAGCACCACGAACCCCTATTTCCACCGCCGCAACCTTCTGTACCCGTGATATCCCATCATGGGGCCTTTTCCGGCGCTCCGCTGGAGGGGGAATCGATCACGGAGGGCTTCTACATCAACACCATAGCCTCTCTGATGATGTGTGAGTAGTTTACCAGAGACCTTCGGGTCCATAGTTATTAGCTAGATGACTTCTTCTCTCTCTTTGGATCTCAATACAAAGTTCGCGATTCTCTTGGGGATCTATTCGATGTAATTCTTTTTGCGGTGTGTTTGTCGAGGTCGGATGAATTGTGGGTTTATGATCAAGATTATCTATGAACAATATTTGATTCTTCTCCGAATTCTTTTATGCATGATTTAATATCTTTGCAAGTCTCTTCGATTTATCAGTTTGGTTTGTCCTACTAGATTGATCTTTCTTGCAATGGGAGAAGTGCTTAGCTTTGGGTTCAATCTTGCGGTGTCCTTTCCCAGTGACAGCAGGGGCAGCAAGGCACGGATTGTGTTGTTGCCATCGAGGATAAAAAGATGGGGTTTATATCATATTTCTAGAGTTCATCCCTCTACATCATGTCATCTTGCCTAATGCGTTACTCTGTTCTTATGAACTTAATACTCTAGATGCATGCAGGATAGCGGTCGATGTGTGGAGTAATAGTAGTAGATGCAGAATCGTTTCGGTCTACTTGTCGCGGACGTGATGCCTATATACATGATCATGCCTAGATATTCTCATAACTATGCACTTTTCTATCAATTGCTCGGCAGTAATTTGTTCACCCACTGTAGAATTTCCTATCTTGAGAGAAGCCACAAGTGAAACCTATGGCCCCCGGGTCTATTTTCCATTATATTACTTTCATATCTACTTGCTATTTTTATCGTTGTTTATTTTGCTATCTTTATTTTCCAATCTATACAATAAAAATACCAAAAATATTTATCTTATTATCTCTATAAGATCTCACTTTCGTAAGTGACCGTGAAGGGATTGACAACCCCTTTATCGCGTTGGTTGCAAGGTTCTTGTTTGTTTGTGCAGGTACTAGGGACTTGCGTGTTACCTCCTAATGGATTGATACCTTGGTTCTCAAAAACTAAGGGAAATACTTACGCTACTTTGCTGCATCACCCTTTGCTCTTCAAGGAAAAACCAACGCATGCTCAAGAGGTAGCAGGGATTGGTCACTGGAAGCGGAACTATCCCAAGTATTTGGCGAAGAAGAAGGATGGCAAAGTGAAAGGTATATTTGATATACATGTTATTGATGTGTACCTTACTAATGCTCGCAGTAGCGCCTGGGTATTTGATACTGGTTCTGTTGCTAAAATTTGCAACTCGAAACAGGGGCTACGGATTAAGCAAAGATAGGCTAAGGACAAGGTGAAATGGTTCCAAAGTCGATGTGATCGCCGTCGTCACGCTACCTCTACATCTACCTTCGGCATTAGTTTTAGACCTAAACAATTTTTATTTGGTGCCAGCATTGAGCATGAACATTATATCTGGATCTTGTTTGATGTGAGACGGTTATTCATTTAAATCAGAGAATAATGGTTGTTCTATTTATATGAGTAATATCTTTTATGGTCATGCACCCTTGATGAGTGGTCTATTTTTACTAAATCTTGATAGTAGTGATACACATGTTCATAGTATTGAAGCCAAAAGATATAAGTTTAATAATGATAGTGCAACTTATATGAGGCATTGCCGTTAAGGTCATATTGGTGTAAAGCGCATGAAGAAACTCCATGCTGATGGGCTTTTGGAATCACTTGATTATGAATCACTTGACGCTTGTGAACCATGCCTCATGGGTAGGATGACTAAGACTCCATTCTCCGGAACAATGGAGCGAGCAATAGACTTGTTGGAAATCATACATACTGATGTATGCAGTCCGATGAGTGTTGATGCTCGCGGCAGGTATCGTTATTTTCTTACCTTCACGGATGATTTGAGCAGAGATGGGTATATCTACTTGATGAAACATAAGTCTGAAACATTTGAAAAGTTCAAAGAATTTCAGAGTGAAGTGGAAAATCATCGTAACAAGAAAATTAAGTTTCTACGATCTGATCGCGAAGGTGAATATTTGAGTTATGAGTTTGGTCTTCATTTGAAACAATGCGGAAAAGTTTCGCAACTCATGCCACCTGGAACACCACAGCGTAATGGTGTGTCTGAACACCGTAACCGCACTTTATTAGATATGGTGCGATCTATGATGTCTATCACTGATTTACCACTATCGTTTTGGGATTATGCTTTAGAGACAGTTGTATTCACATTAAATTGGGCACCATCAAAAACCGTTGAGACGACACCTTATGAAATGTGGTTTGGTAAGAAACCCAAGTTGTCATTTCTTAAAGTTTGGGTCTGGGATGCTTATGTGAAAAGGTTTCAACCTGATAAGCTTGAACCCAAATCGAAGAAATGTGTCTTCATAGGATACCCAAAAGAGACTATTGGGTACACCTTCTATCACAGATCCGAAGGCAAGATATTCTTTGCTAAGAATGGATCCTTTCTGGAGAAGGAGTTTCTCTCGAAAGAAGTGAGTGGGAGGAAAGTAGAACTTGACGAGTTAATCGTACCTACTCCCTTATTGGAAAGCAATTCGTCATAGAAATTAGTTCCAGTGATTCCTATACCAGTAAGTGAGGAAGCTAATGATGATGATCATGAAACTTCTGATCAAGTTACTACCAAACCTCGTAGGTCTACCAGAGTATGATCCGCACCAGAGTGGTACGGTAATCCTGTTCTGGAGGTCATGTTACTTGACCATGATGAACCTACGAACTATGAGGAAGTGATGATGAGCCCAGATTCCGCAAAATTGCTTCAGGCCACAAAATTTGAGATGGGAACCATGTATGAGAACAAAGTGTGGACTTTGGTTGACTTGCCCAATGATCGGCAAGCCATAGAGAATAAATGGATCTTCAAGAAGAAGACTGACACTGACAGTAATGTTACTGTCTACAAAGCTCGACTTGTTGCAAAAGGTTTTCGACAAGTTCAAGGAGTTGACTACGATGAGACCTTCTCACCCGTAGCGATGCTTAAGTTCGTCCGAATCATGTTAGCAATTGCCGCATTTTATGATTATGAAATTTGGCAAATGGATGTCAAAACTGCATTCCCTAATGGATATCTTAAAGAAGAGTTGTATATGATGCAACCAGAAGGTTTTCTCGATCCAACATGTGCTAACAAAGTGTGCAAGCTCCAGCGATCCATTTATGGACTAGTGCAAGATTCTCGGAGTTGGAATATACGCTTTGATAGTGTGATCAAAGCATATGGTTTTATACAGACTTTTGGAGAAGCATGTATTTACAAGAAAGTGAGTGGGAGCTCTGTAGCATTTCTGATATTATATGTAGATGACATATTGTTGATTGGAAATGATACTGAATTTCTGAATAGCATAAAAGGATACTTGAATAAGAATTTTTCAATGTAAGACCTCGGTGAAGTTGCTTATATATTGGGCATCAAGATCTATAGAGATAGATCAATACGCTTAATTGGACTTTCACAAAGCACATACCTTGATAAAGTTTTGAAGACGTTCAAAATGGATCAAGCAAAGAAAGGCTTCTTGCATGTGTTACAAAGTGTGAAGTTGAGTCAGACTCAATGCCCGACCACTAGAGAAGATAGAGAGAAAATGGAAGTCATTCCCTATGCTTCAGCCATAGGTTCTATCATGTATGCAATGTTTTGTACCAGACCTGATGTGTGCCTTGCTATTAGTTTAGCAGGGAGTTACCAAAGTAATCAGGAGTGGATCATTGGACAGCGGTCAAGAACATCCTGAAATACCTAAAAAGGACTAAGGATATGTTTCTCATTTATGGAGGTGACAAAGAGCTCATCGTAAATGGTTACATCGGTGCAAGCTTTGACACTGATTCGGATGACTCTAAGTCACAAACTGGATACATAGTTTTATTGAATGGTGGAGCTGTCAGTTGGTGCAGTTCCAAGCAGAGCATCGTGGCGGGATCTACGTGTGAAGCAGAATACATAGCTGCTTCGGAAGCAGCAAATGAAGGAGTCTGATGAAGGAGTTCACATCCGATCTAGGTGTCATACCTAGTGCATCGGGTCTAATGAAAATATTTTGTGATAATACTGGTGCAATTGCCTTGGCAAAGGAATCCAGATTTCACAAGAGAACCAAGCACATCAAGAGACGCTTCAATTCCATCCGCGACAAGTCAAGGAGGGAGACATAGAGATTTGCAAGATATATACGGATCTGAATGTTGCAAACCCATTGACTAAGCCTCTCTCACGAGAAAAACATGATCAGCACCAAGACTCCATGGGTGTTAGAATCATTATAATGTAATCTAGATTATTGACTCTAGTGCAAGTGGGAGACTGAAGGAAATATGCCCTAGAGGCAATAATAAAATTGTTATTTATATTTCCTTATATCATGATAAATGTTTATTATTCATGCTAGAATTGTATTAACCGGAAACTTAGTACATGTGTGAATACATATACAAACTGAGTGTTACTAGTATGCCTCTACTTGACTAGCTCGTTAATCAAAGATGGTTAAGTTTCCTAGCCATGGACAAAGAGTTTTCATTTGATGAACGGGATCACATCATTAGAGAATGATGTGATTGACTTGACCCATCCATTAGCTTAGCACGATGATCGTTTAGTTTACTGCTATTGCTTTCTCCATAACTTATACATGTTCCTATGACTATGAGATTATGCAACTCCCGAATACCAGAGGAACACTTAGTGTGCTATCAAACGTCACAACGTAACTTGGTGACTATAAAGATGCTCTACAGGTGTCTCCAATGGTGTTTGTTGAGTTGGCGTAGATTGAGATTAGGATTTGTCACTTCGTGTATCGGAGAGGTATCTCTAGGCCCTCTCGGTAATGCACATCACTATAAGCCTTGCAAGAAATGTGACTAATGAGTTAGGTACGGGATGTTGCATTACGGAACAAGTAACGAGACTTGCCAGTGACGAGATTGAACTAGGTATTGAGATACCGACGATCGAATCTCGGGCAAGTAACAAACCGATGACAAAGGGAGCAACGTAAGTTGTTATGCGGTTTGACCGATAAATATCTTCGTAGAATATGTAGGAACCAATATGAGCATCCAGTTTCCGCTATTGGTTATTAACCAGAGATGAGTCTCGGTCATGTCTACATAGTTCTCGAACCCGTAGGGTCCGCACGCTTAACGTTCAGTGACGATCGGTACTATGAGTTTATGGTTTTTGATGTACCGAAGATAGTTCGGAGTCTCGGATATGATCACGGACATGACAAGGAGTCTCGGAATGGTCGAGACATAAAGATCGATATATTGGAGGGCTATGTTTGGACACTGGAATAGTTCCGAGTGAGTTCGGGCATTTACCGGAGTATCGGGGGGTTACCAGAACCCCCCGAGGAGTATATGGGCCTTAATGGGCCTTAGTGGGAGAGAAGAGAAGGCAGCCTAGGAGGGGGAGTGCCCCCCCCAAGCCCAATCCAAATTGGGTGAGGAGGCCAGCCCACCTTTCCTTTCTCCTTCTCCTTCTTCCTTCTATTCCTTGGGACTAGGAAAAGAGGGAGTCCTACTCCTACTAGGAGGAGGACTCCTCCCCCTTGGCGTGCCTAGAGAGGGCCGGCCGGCCTCCCCCCTCCTTTATATACATGGGGAGGGGCACCCTAGAACACATAAGTTGATTGTTTAGCCGTGTGCGGTGCCCCCTCCATAGATTTCCACCTCGGTCATATCATTGTAGTGCTTAGGCGAAGCCCTGCGTAGGTAACTTTATCATCATCGTCATCACGCCGTCATGCTGACGAAGCTCTCCCTCGTCACTCAGCTGGATCTAGAGTTCGTGGGACGTCACCGAGCTGACCGTGTGTAGATCGCGGAGGTGCCGTACTTTCGATGCTAGGATAGGTCGGATTGTGAAGACGTACGACTACATCAACCGCATTGTCATAACGCTTCCGCTTAAGTTCTATGAGGGTATGTGGACAACACTCTCCCCTCTTATTGCTATGCATCACCTAGATGATCTTGCGTGTGCGTAGGAATTTTTTTGAAATTGCTGTATTTCCCAACATGCCTATTATCCATCGCGGCCACCCGCGCTGCTCATCGGCCCCCTGTTCATCCCGCAACGGGGGCTACTCATGCTAGCACGACGCTTGTGCTTGGGTCCGTCCATGCAACGCTGAAAAATCTGAGCTGTCGAGCTCTGGCTCGCGGCACGCCCCACGCACGTCACCTCACCAGGCCCTCAGTGCCTTCAACTTCTTGTGGAACGACCAGTGGCAGACGAGCAAGCGCGGTTGAAACCTGTATTCCTCCCTCGCGCTAACCTGCAGGAACCTCCGGAGACTGATGGCGGGCAGCACCGCGGACTCCTTTTTTCACACAATTCGCTTGCACGTTAAAGGGGGGCTCCTGAGCATCGCGACTCGGGAACTCTTACTGGCTCTCGAGCCCTCACCTCCTGGCCTTAACCATGGCATCATGACCTGGCATACCAGCGGCGGCTGAGCTCACTCGAGGGCCGAGACCCGAGGACACAGAGCACATAGAAGGACGTGAAAGGAGAGGGAAGCTCGCGCGAGCCTGACCCAGCTGACGCACGAAGCTGGCGCGACATAAGGAATCGACTTTGGACCACTAAGATAACTCTCGCACTCGGATCAGCCAAGCGCTGCGACACAGGATTCCCATCTCTTGCAGCCTTGCTACGGTAACGCCGCCTTCCTTTCCTACCTTCAGGTAGTTTCTTGCATGCTAAAGGGGACCTATTGAGCATCGTGCCTCAGGAGCTCTTACTGGACCTCGGGCCGATCACCTCCTGGCCTTGACCACGGCATCGCGACCTGGCATACCAGCGACGGCTGCAGCCTGCTTGGGGACCGGGACCTATTGGCGTAGAGCACCAAGCTACCGCGAGGTTGGACAGGGGGGACTGAGCTGAAGCAAGACACGCAGTCGTAGGTCTTCATAATAAGGAAAATATTAACAAAAGACATTACAGATCCTTTACACACCGCCATGGGGTTCATCTTGACTCCTCGCTGGGAACAAAAGAAGAAGGTTTCTAGGAGCCCTATCTACAGGCATCACCACCGACGCCATCATCAACAATGGGCCACGGGAGGCCGATGCCAACCCAATCCAGATCAACGGCGGTGAAGGGCGGACGCTGTTGCTGCACTCTGGGTACGACGTGGGCTTGGGGGTACGTAGCTATTGTCGCTCATCTCCGGAGTCTCGTCAGGCTCGGGAGAGTCGTTGGACCCCTAGGAGCCGCCGCTGGTGCTGGAGGTGCTGTCGGCAAGTTCAAGGGCGGGCTGAGCACCTGCCGCCGCACCGTCCTGACGGCCCCCTCCAAGGCAGCATTCCAGGCGATTGACCTCCTCGTCGAAGACCTTGAGGAACAGCATGGAGGCACCATCGTACTTGAAATGGATGGCGAGCTCCCCCTCCGCGCGGCAGACGCGAGCGACCTCACCCCAACCGCGGGTCATGCAGACCTTGCCTGGGGAGACAACCTCGACCTCCATCGCCGTCGCGGGGGTGTCACACCCAGCATGTTGCAGCCACAACTCTAGTGGCCCCCTCAGTGGCATCTCTTCGGTGAAGAACAGTGGGAACCGGATCCACGTGCGCGGTGGCATTGCCGCCCACACCACGAGTACACGCAAGGAGCCTTCAACGTAGGTTCGTGGGGCAGCAGCGCGCGCCACCACTACACGACCACTACGGTCATGGCGCGAGGGGCGTTGGTCCCTGCCACCTCCTCCAGAGCCCTATGCATGGGCGTACAAATGCAGCGGATAGCCAGGGGGAGGCCGTTCATGCCAAGGCCTCATCACCTCCGGCCTCACAACGACATCACGTGAGTGAGCTAGCCTCTTCTTCGGCGGGAGAGGCCCAAGTTCTTGGCGGTGGGGCTTTTCCCTTCTGGGCGGCGGAGAACCTCCGTATCGGCACCATGGATGACGTGGCGAAGCAAGGAAGAAGAAGAAGAAGAAGAAGAAGAAGAAGAAGAAGTGGGCGGACTCGAGGAAGAGATGAGCGATGGGGGCTCTGCCCCTCCCCTCATTTATAGCCAAGGGGAGGCCAACCGCCGGCCTCCACGATCTAAGGTAATGATGACCTTTTTCTGCATGCAACAGGGACTCGTCAAGTCGGGCGGTTGCCAAGGCAGCGTGGGGAAGCGGAGACACACATGCCCTGTCAATCGCCACGTGTCAATCAAGGCCGCATGCTGTTAGGGCCCACGACGCTCCACACTTGACCCTTGGCTTCGCCGTGAAGCCAAGCACGAGCGCCTTAGGCCCGTGGGCTACTGTCAGCGTCCTGGGAACGGGGGTACCTAGACTTGCCTGCCTGCGGCCCAGGGCGAGGCTCCATCGGCGGCCTGGTACGGGCCATCTTCATCAACAGACACTCAAGACCCTCGTGATGCGGATGATACAAGACCTCCTCAGGGGCAGCCTCACTAGGCTGGCTCGCAAGGAGCGGAGAGATCAAGGCGAGGGGCACCTCGTGAGGTTTCCGTGATGTGAGCCATGATGAGCAAGGCCAGGCGAGCGTCAGCGTGCAGAGTACTGGTTGCCTCTTTGGTGCTAAAGAGGCAAGCGCAGGCAAGGAGTCCCGAGGCATCAGGCCAAGGTTTCCATATCGGTGCAACGAGACCAAGACCAGCAGGACGGCAGGACGGAGGTCATCACGGAGCCCACGACGGCGTCACCACCAGAGCCTTTGGCAGGCGAATACCACCTTTGGTCAGGATAGCTTGTGCTAGTTGTCCCCCTTCAAATTGGCCATTGTGGGATCCCTTCCTGCCTAAACATTTGGGAAGAGGACCGGGGCCTCTATAAATAGGACTAGCCACCACCATAGGAGGAGAGGGATCATTCAGACCATCCTCATCACACAAGCTCATCGAGCTCAAGAACACCTCTCCTCAAGAGGCTGTTCTTCCCTTGTACTTGTTCATCCCCAGCCTACAAGGAAATCCACCACACCACACTAGAGTAGGGTATTACACCGCAACGGTGGCCCGAACCAGTATAAACTCTTGTGTCTCTTGTTCCTCGGGTTTGGTTATCTAGGCTTTGAGATCATGGCGAGAGTGTGAGCTAGGGGGAGAGAGATCTTCGTGCGCACCCCATAGTTCAAACCTCAAGGGTTTTGCCGGAACCCGTAATCCGACAGGGTTCGAGAGAGAGAGAGAGAGAGAGAGAGAGAGAGAGAGTTTGTTTGAGAGACTTGTAGTACAAGATAGAAACACTCTAACCTAGACGGAGGGATAGAAATAGACAAAGCGCGTGTGTGTGACTGAGATGCCCACAAAGAAAGGAGATTTGTATGTGTGTGAGAGAGATTGCACAATTCATTCATGTATCACTTTCTAACGGTCGAGGACATGCATTACTTGAACATAATCAATATCTACTTCGTACCGTGTCGGATTCTGGGTTCCGGCAAAACCCTTAAGGTTCGAACACTAGGTGCGCGCGAAGATCTCCCCCTACCGATTTACGTCCTAGCTTCGCTAAGATGTCAAGGACTAACTCGGAGAACTCGCAACACAAGGGACACAAGATTTATACTGGTTCAGGCCACCATTGTGGTGTAATGCCCTACTCCAGTGTGGTGGTGGTGGATTGCCTCTTGGGCTGAGGACGAACAGTACAAGGGGAAGAATAGCCTCCTGAGGAGAGGTATTCTTATGCTTGGTGGGTGTGAGGATGAACTGAATAAGTTCGAGACGAGTTGCCTCCTACTGTGGTGGCTAATCCTATTTATAGAGGCCTTGGTCCTCTCCCCAAATATTGAGCAGGAAGGGAGCCAACAACGGCCAATTCGAAAGGGGACAGCTAGTACAGCTTATCCTGACAAAAGTAGTCTTCGCCTGCAAAAGGCTCTGGTGGTGCCGCCGTCTTGGGCTCCACGGTGACCTCCGTCTTGCCGTCCTACTGGTCTTGGTCTTGTTGCACCGATATGGAAACCTTTGCTTGACGCCTCGATACTCCGCGTCTGCGCTTGCTTCCTTAGCACCAAAGAGGAAACAAGGAAACTGTACGTGCTGGCGCCCGCCTGGCCTTGGTCGTCATGGCTCACGTCATTGGAACCTCGCGAGGTTTGCCTGGCCTTGATCTCTCCGCCCCTCGCGAGCCAGCTTGGTGAGGCCGCTCCTGAGGAGGTCTTGTGTCGTCTGCCTCGCGAGGCTTGGCCCCACGAGAGGGTCTTAAATGCTTGCTAGTGAAGATGGGTCGTACGGTCCCGCTCGCAGAGCCACGCCATGGGCCGCAGGCAGGCAAGTCTGGGGACCCCCGTTCCCACAACGCCGATAGTAGCCCCCGGTCCCAAGGCGCGCTTGGGCTTGGCTTCAAGGCGAAGCCAGGGGGCAAGCGTGGAGTGCCGCGGGCCCTAATAGCATGCGGCGTTGGTCGACGAGTGGCGGTTGATTGGACGTGTGTGTCTCTGCTTCCCCATGCAGCCTTGGCAACTGCCCAACTATTAAAAGGCTGGCGTAGATAGCACTTGCCTTCACTGCTTCCTTTCACCTTGCTCAGATCCTCTTGTTGCACCCTGCCTCCGAAATCTCCAGATCTACTCCCATCCCCTCCCGCATCAGCGACTAATGGCGCCCCGGAGGGTCAAGCCCGCCTCGTCGCCGGCTTGGTATGAGCCAGCCCTCAACGCGCCCAACACCTCGGAGAAGAACCTCGCTGCCACGCGCTTGCTGACAGCGGGGGGAAGGAACGAGAAGGGGAAGACCGGGCTCCGGACAGGCTCCAACGTGTTGGAGCCCGAGGGAAGCACCTTCTTCCCCTTCTTTATGAGCAGCATCGCCGCGGGGCTGGTTCCTCTCTTTTCTGACTTCTTCTACGAGGTTCTTGACCATTACGGACTGCAGGCGCTGCATCTTCATCCCAACTCCATCCTTCTTTTGTCCATCTTCACCTACTACTGCGAGGCGTACCTCGGTGTGATGCCATCTGTGGCCCTTCTGCACCACTTCTTCTTCCTCTGCGCCAAGGCGGGTCATGCCTCGGGGTGTGTCAATTTCATCGTGGCCGCCAAGGCCAACTCGATTTCGAAGACAGGGAAGAAAGCTGAAGGCTTCCATAGCAAGTGGGCCATGATGGACGCTAAATGCAGCCATCCACGCTTGACGCTGGTGACGAAGATGCCCCAGTCCGACAAGGGGTGGTCCCGCGCGAATCTCACCGACGAGCGGGCGACGTTGGTGCTGGAGCAGATGAAGTCCGACCTAAAGACGGGCAACGCGAAGGCGGCGAAGGTCACTGGGGCCATGCTCCTGAGGGAATTCTTGATGTTGCGCGTGGCCCTGCTTCAAGCCTGCACACGCCCCTTGTGGGAGCTTGGGAATGAAGAAGACAAGGTTCGCTTGAGCCCGAAGGCCTTGTCTGGTGAGTAGCTGGCCGCAGTTCTCCGCCTCCTGGTTGGGGATGACCAGGAGTACCCGCCGAATGTCTTCACTCCCTTGTTCCGCCACGAGGACGTGGCGGTGGTCGTGGCCTCCAAGCCGACCTTTCACGGGCGCGGATTGATGCCGTCGATGCCCACCGGGGTCCCTACGGCGCCGACGCCGGTGGAGCTGTCTTCTGGTGAGTCCCGCGAGGAGGAAGAGGAGGGGAGGACTCGGAGGTGACCCCTGAAGGGACGGGGGAAACCTCCCCCTTGAGCAAAGCTGACATTCTCCGCAACTTTCCTAACGACGACGAGGCTGACGCCCGCCTGGAAAGGGGAGAGCCGCCCGTCATCCCGAGAGGGACCGATCGATGTTGATTTCCCGCGATGCTGCTCCTGCTCCGATGCTGCCTGGAGCCGCTTCCGGCCCAGCTGCTGCTCCTGCTTCTGCTTCGAGAGCTGGCGCGCTCACGCCTCGGGTTGCTAAGCTCTCTGGCTTCAAGCTCACCAAGCGAAGGGTGGACTACGCTGCTGTGGACTAGTAAGTGCTTGAGCTTCATCTTGTTCTTGCTTAAGCTGCTGCCTCCTGACGTCCGTCCTTGCTTGACTAGGCCGCCGCATTGACGAGCTGCTGGAGCCCGTGGCTGATGAACACTGCTCAGCCACCGCGGCAGCCGTACAAGGTCAGGTGGAAGCCCTGCTGGAGAAGTTCGACGCCTTTGCCCCGTGCCTTCGACCGGTGGTGCAGGTGAAGGCAACGCCATGCAGGAGGGGCACCTCTTGCAGGTGCCGGTGGTATACAGGGATGACTGGCTTGCGGCTCCTTTCATGTTAAAACTCCTGCAGCATGTAGCGTGCCTTGTGGAGGCGTTTAAACTTGTGTTTTGATATTCAGAGAACAATATGTCTTGTAATATTTGCTTTGAGATTTTGCGATTTTCTTCCTATTTGCTTTATGTTCTACGTCGGCAGAGCCCGGCCCCGCGCATACCTCAACCGCCGTTGGGCCGACCGGAGACCAGGACGGACCAAGGAGTGAGGGGCTACGTGGCCAGTTAGGCTCCTGAGTCGCGATGCCCAGGAGTCCCCCTTGACACGCAAACAACTTATAGGAAGGATACGGGAGAATAGGATTAGTGTTCTATGTCGGCAGGGCCCGACCCCACGCGTACCTCAGAGACCAGGACGGACCAAGGAGTGAGGGGCTACGTGGTCAGTTAGGCTCCTGAGTCATGTTGCTCAGGAGTCCCCCTTGATGCTCAAACAACCTTCGTACCTTTGTCCTCGCCGAGGCTCGGCTCGGAAGGGGCGCGCGACGACCAGGTCCGAGGGACCTGGCGGGGTGACGTACGCTTGGGCGTGGCCCGAGCGCAGCCCCCGTGCCCAGCCCCCTCGCGCAGATCTCCTGAGGGGAGGCATTGTGTTGTGGCCAGACACCGAGCTCGGAGGCTCCGTGAGGTTGATACGGCCGTGAGGCCGCCGTCAGTTGTTTATCACCAGGACGGACCATGGCGCTTCCGCATTTGCATGGGCATAGCCGCTCCTCGGCAGTGTCGACTGCCAGCGCGGAGCATGGTGCTTCCACTGGTACGTGGGAGGGGACTCCCTGCTGCGGAGAGCCCTCGTGGCATGTACAGCCCCGCCCTGACACGTGGCTTGCACGGCAGGGCTAGACGAGGTGTGTCTGGGCACTCGTGAGCCAGTGCGGTACTCACGAGGCCCTACCTCAAGGCGGACTGCACCTGGTCTTGATTCTTGTTTGCCGTGTTGGTCCTGCGAGGTGGTTAGACAACCTGCGCCGAACGAATCTCCTGAGGTTATCACATGAGAAAGCCAAGCACCAACGGCCCCAGGAGGTGACGTGAACGGGACCGGCCCGCCAGACAGAGCTCCGCCGTTGGATTTATCGATGCTACAGGGACGGGCCCGAGCACATACGCCGTGCCTAACCCTCTCACGTGAAGGGTCCTGAAGAAAGACGACCGACGCATGGTGCCCGCGATGGGTGACAATCAAGCAGGTGATAGTCATAGATAGATTGCGCATGGAAGGCAAACTAGCTTAGGTAAATGCATGAACAATACGCGCCACTGGGTCCGGCCCGAGCGGCTTGGAGATGATGCAGCCCGAGGGGCGCCCCCAGCAAGGTAAGATAAAGACATAAAAAAGGGATACATGCCACAGGGACGAACCCACGCGGCCTGGGAATGACGCAGCCCTGAGGGCGCTGCCAGCTAAATAAACTTAGAAGATGTCACCTGATTCTGTTGATGAAGGAGAGTTGGGGCAGCTGAAGGCACGCGGCGAAGGGGTCGTGTAACGCCCCAGACACACCCGCCGATGGTCGTTACTCCTGGCGGGATCTAGACTGGCCCCACAGATCAATACTAGTCTTTTCTGTGCACTTTGTCCTCACTCGTGCGCACCCAGGAGCAACTTCTCGGTCGGTCACCCATCCTGACACTACTCCAAGCTGAGCACGCTTAACTTTGGAGTTCTGTCTGAATGGGCTCCCGGAAAAGAAGGAATTCCTTATTGATATGAGCAGTCTATCATCCCTAATAAGCCAGACCATCACATACACCCCCACTCAGAGGAACCGACGTCCTCGTCGGGCCATAGGAACGTTCCCTCTTTGGCACATACGTTTGTGCATCCAGACCGGTACATGTACCATGTCGTGTGCCATGATGGGTCACGAACGTCATGAACAACATGACCGCGCACCTGTCCCCAAACATCCGTGTAACCACGAGGGTCGGCTCTGATACTAACTTGCAACCCCCCGGACAGACCCGACGGTGGTCGTTACTCCTGGCGGGATCTAGACTGGCCCCACAGATCAATACTAGTCTTTTCTGCGCACTTTGTCATCACTCGTGTGCACCCGAGAGCAACTTCCTGGTCGGTCACCCATCCTGACACTACTCCAAGCTGAGCACGCTTAACTTTGGAGTTCTGTCTGAATGGGCTCCAGGAAAAGAAGGAGTTCCTTATTGATATGAGTAGTCTATCATCCCTAATAAGCCAGGCCATCACAAGTCGCTCCCCACGAGCCTCCAGGGCCCTGAGCCTCGGGAGGCTCTGAGGGTCCAGGCGGTTCCTCGAGGACCATCGCCATCTCCGCCAGGACTGCGTGGTGCCTGGCCTCCTGACCCACCATGACGCTCCGCAGGTTGTGCTGGAAGACAGCAGCCATGCTCGGCAGGCCGAACGGCATGCAAACGTAGCTGTGGGGTGGACCTTCGCAGTGCCCAACATGCGAAGGCCAGAAGCGTTCCTGAGATGCGGCTCGGTTGAGCCCTGGTATGTCGATGCAGATGCGCGGCTCACCACCCCCGCCTGGGTGGGGAGCAATGCCAGGTGGGCGGCGGTCGCCGCGTATTGCTCTTGCTTCCTAAAGCTCCTGAGATACCTTGGTGATGAACTCCTGAGCGCCGGGCGCTCCTTGCCCAGTATCCTCCTGAGGGAAACGTGCCGCAAAACACGCCTCCAAGTTGTGCCCGAGCGCCTCCCTCGTGATGTTGGCAAGGTCTAAGGCCCTCCAGAAGAGAGCCCCCGAGCCCTGCCCGAGGAGGGCGCCGGGCGCGCCTTCCTATGCGATGGAGGGAGGCGCCCAAGGTGCAGGCGCTGATCCTGACGAGGTGCCACTTGCGGAGCTGCCCTCCTGAGGTCCGGCACGGAGTAGCTGCTTCTTCTTGGGAACGACCTCAGGAGGGTACCGAGCTGCATTGTTGCTGGGGTCTTCGGTTGACGCTGCTTGGAAGGCGCGCTCGAGGGAGCACACCGCATCTCTTTCTTCGCAGGGGATTGTGATGATCCCGCCACTTCCTGGCATCTTGAGGATGTTGTAGTCATGGTGCGTCACTGCCATGAACTTGGCCAGGGCCGGATACCCAAGGATGGCATTTTACGGCAGACGAATGTGGGCGACGTCGAAGTCGATGAGCTCGGTGTGGTAGTTGTTGCGTTCTCCAAAGGTGACTGGGAGGTGGACTTGACCTATCGGTGTGGTGAAGCCGTCGGTCACTCCTGAGAAAGGCTTAGTGGGCCGAAACTGATCGTATGGCACTTGAAGGTTGTCGAACGTCTCGACGGACATGACATTGAGCCCTGCACCGCCGTCGATGAGGGTCTTGGTGACTTGCACGTTGCCGATGACGGGTGAACAAAGCAACGGGAGAATGCCGGCGGTGGCCGCGCACTTGAGTTGATCTGCTGAGCTGAAGGTAATGACGCACTTGGACCACCTGAGCGGGCGTGTAGCCTCGAGCTTGGGGAGGACATCGTTCACCTCACGAGCAAACTTCTTGAAGATACGCTGTGAGGTTGGGGCTTGAGCTCCGCCCAAGATGCAAGCGATATCACGCGGCTCCTGGAAGCCCCCAGCCCCCTCGTCTTGGTGGTGGTCATCGTTCCTTCTTGATGGCGGCAGTGGAGGAAGCCCAGCATTGCCCTGAGGACGATCCTTGCGAGGCTGATCCATCCAGGCACCTTCGCGAGGCTGGTCCTACCAGCGGTCCTCACGAGGCCGGTCGCGCCACTCCTGGCGTGGGCCCCGGTTGTCCCAGTGTCTGCCACCATGTCCTCCTCCTCGGCCGTAGCCCCAGTCGTTGCGCTCGGGGCGTCGATCGAAGCGTCCTTCTCGAATGGCTCTGAGCTCTTGACAGTCGCTGGTATTGTGGCTATGCAGGTTATGGAAGGCGCAGAACGGTCGGCTGCTCTTGGATGACTCAGGCTGGTCCCTGCCGTGCTTTGTGTCCGGTTCCGCCGCGAGCACGGCTGCTCCCTTGCGCTTCACGTCTTTGGCCTTGGCTTTCTTCTCCTCCGGGTCCGCAGCCGGGAGCTTGAGGAGGGAGAGGCGCCCCTCCTCATCTCTTGCGCACTTGGTCGCCAGGTTGAACAGCTCCAGAGACGTGCACGGCTCCTCGTGGATGGCGAGCTCCTCCTTCATCTTGACGTCACAGACACCATCGGAGAACGCTGAGATGATGGCCTCGTCTGTCACCTTGGGGATCTTGAGGCGAACGTTCTTGAAGCGCTGGATGTGCTTATGGAGGGTCTCTCCTGGTTGTTGCTTGACGCGGCGTAGGTCATCCGCAGCGGGTGGGCGGTCGCGAGTGCCCTGGAAGTTGGCGATGAAATGGTCGCGCATCTCGTTCCAGGAGGAGATCGAGCCTGGAAGTAGGTTCTGGAGCCAGGAGTGGGCACCATCCTTGAGAGCCATGGGGAACCAGTTCGCCATGACTTTCTTGTCGCCGTTGGCCGCCTCGATGCTCAGTTTGTAGAGCTGCAGGAACTCCGCGAGGTCGGGGGTACCGTCGTAGCGAGGAGGCAGATCCGGCTTGAACTTGCCCAGCCAAGTGACGCTACGCAGCTCAGGGGTGAAGGCGCGGCAGCCTGGCGTGGTCACCGGGACTCTGTGCTGGTGGAGAGATTGTCCTTGATGGGGTCCGCGCACTGCCGCCGTAGGTGCCACGCGGGCCTGCCGTGGTGGCACGGGGAGCACGGGGGCATTCACTCGCGACTGAGGGACTTCCTGGCGGATTCTTTCTTCTTGCGCGGGCGCCGGACGTGGCAGGTCGCGCCATGGGGCCGCGCGCCTGGGCGCCAAGACTCCATTTTTGGGTAGAGGTGGTGGAGGCGCTCCATGGGCCATGCCGCCCGCGGCTGGCGGAGGGCGAGGCAGCGAGAGGGACGGCGTAGGGGAGCCCCCTGCAGCGCTGACGAGCTCGGCGATGCGGTCGAGCCAATCTTCGTAGAGGTCGTCAACGGGGCGGTAGTGCAAGAGCTCGCACGCCATGCACAGAGCAGCCTGCGCGTCCACGGGAGCGCGACGAGCGTGGGGTGACGAACCGGCCGGGGTCAGCGATGGAGTGGTGGCGCGGCCGTCCTGCCGCACCGAGGGGTGAAGCGAGGATGCTTGCTGCTCGTGCCCCACCGGGCTAGTGGCGGCGTTTACGGCAGGAGATGGATAACGACGGGGTGGCCCATCGACGGGGGCCGTCTGAGCAACCCGGGCGGCGAGGGCAGCCCGGCGCTCAGCGCGGGCGCGGCGAGCGTCTGACATGGAGACGATGAAGCAACAGGACACAGAGCGATGGAAGGGAAGCTTCGGCACACCCCTACCTGGCGCGCCAAATGTCGAATTCTGGGTTCCGGCAAAACCCTTAAGGTTCAAACACTGGGGTGCGCGTGAAGATCTCCCCCTACCGATTTACGTCCTAGCTTCACTAAGATCTCAAGGAACTAACTCGACAAACTCGCAACACAAGGGACACAAGATTTATACTGGTTCAGGCCACCATTGTGGTGTAATACCCTACTTCAGTGTGGTGGTGGTCGATTGCCTCTTGGGCCGAGGACGCACAGTACAAGGGGAAGAACAGCCTCCTAAGGAGAGGTGTTCTTGTGCCTGGTGGGTGTGAGGATGAACTGAATGAGTTTGAGACGAGTTATCTCCTACTGTGGTGGCTAATCCTATTTATAGAGGCCTTGGTCCTCTCCCCAAATATTGAGTGGGAAGGGAGCCAACAACGGCCAATTCGAAAGGGGACAGCTAGTACAGCTTATCCTGACAAAAGTAGTCTTCGCCTGCAAAAGGCTCTGGTGGTGACGCCGTCTTGGGCTCCACGGTGACCTCCGTCTTGCCGTCCTGCTGGTCTTGGTCTTGTTGCACCGATATGGAAACCTTTCCTTGACGCCTCGGTACTCCGCGTCTGCGCTTACTTCCTTAGCACCAAAGAGGAAACAAAGACTCTATGTGTGCTAGTGCCCGCCTGGCGCCCGCCTGGCCTTGGTCGTCATGGCTCACGTCATTGGAACCTCGCGAGGTTTGCATGGCCTTGATCTCTCCGCCCCTCGCGAGCCAACCTGGTGAGGCCGCTCCTGAGGAGGTCTTGTGTCGTCCGCCTCGCGAGGGTCTTAAATGCTTGCTGGTGAAGATGGGTCGTACGGGCCTGCTCGCAGAGCCACGCCATGGGCCGCTGGCAGGCAAGGCTGGGGACCCCCGTTCCTAGAACGCCGACATACCGTGGCCGAAGATACAAAATTGATACAACACTATAAATATTGGACACTCACATATCACACAATTTTTTATTTCAAAAAGCCTTTTTTCAATTGTGCATGCCAAAGCTATAGTGATATTTCTTCAAACAATCACTGTAGTTATCATGTACATGCACCACTGTTAGTCTTGCATTCAAATTCATTAGTTTTGGATGATTTAAGGTTCTATTATGAAGTAATATATGAAATATTCATACATTAATTCAACTAGTACTGTAATTTATGAAATGGAGGCCATGTAATCGTATGAGGTAACACTTTTAAGTAGGGACTACAATATCCATTTCTCTTGTGCATCTATATTATCCATTTGTTACTATGCAATATATTTAAAATTAACACGTCAATGCATTGTGTTTAAAATAAATAACCAATGGCACTAAATTATATATTTACACGAGAAATACATAGGCCGAGCATTTGGTCCATTTTTTGTAAACGCGCCTCTACACCTGTTGGGGATATAGCTCCGAGGTGTGACCCGCCCAAGAGGGGCCGGGTTACACCGTTGGTGGTTTAAATAAGAAGAAGGTACAAGGAGGCCCAATGAGAATTGTGAAGATGGCGGCTCGTGGAGGCAGGCTTGGTAAAAGCCCAAGACCTGGGCCTATAAACCATTGTATGATAAACTTTCCCTATAAGGCATGATTAGTTAGAAACTGAGCCAGTCATGTTGTGTGAGCCAGCCGAGACTCGGTAAGCCTCTGGGTCTCGACCTGTTTATAAAAAGGTGAGACCTGGCGGTGGGTTAACTCAAGAGACAATCAATTGAGAACTATGTCAAGCGCACTCACTCCCTTATAATCGAAACCCAAGCTGTCGTGGTTTTGTCACGGCAGATGTCCTAGAGAAAGGACTTAGTCGTGGAGCCATCGCAACGGGTTAGCTTGAAGGGGTTAAAGCGGACACAGGGATGCAAGAGAGTTTATACTAGTTCGGCCCCTTCAATGAAGGTAAAAGCCTACGTCTAGTTGTGATGGAATTGATGGGGTTCCGATGACTAGGGAGCAAACAAGCTTCGCCTAAGTCTCGAGTTGTTGTCTGTCTCCTGAACCGTCGCCGGGTCATCCCCTTATATACACGGGTGACGCCCTTCGGTTCACAGATTCCCAATACCAGCTCATAGATGTGTCTGGTTTGGTCTCTACTTATTCCTAACTTACAACACAAGTTACATACCAACGCCGGTTTACGGCTACAGGCCTTGAACCGACCATGGGCCTTGAGCCCTCATCTGCCTTCTTGGGCTTTAACATAATTAACTACTGATGAAGTTAACCCGGCCCAGATAGGCCGGTTTACGCCCAGTAGTAATATCCCCAACATTAGGCCCCAGATTGATTTGAACAGGTTCATGTCAATCCTTAGCAAAAAATCTTCACCTTCAACATCTTCTTGTAGTTCGTTGAACCACCATGATGTCATCTTCTCTGGTCGTTGTAAACCGGCGTGACGTCACCTGTTATAAAGAAACTTATCCATGATACCTTCTTTGTTTAATAGGTCTGCGACAATCGAGGCGACAGCTCTGTTTCCAGACCCATGGTTCCTTGATTTTCGTGCCTGACTCCTGTCCCTTGCCTTATAAATAGGACCGAAGGGTCATTTCCTTTTCTCCCCTTCGTGCCCTTCTACTTCGTCTTCCCCGCGTCGTCCAGCTTCGGAGCTCCGCCGCCGTCAACAACCTCTGCTCCAACCTTGGCCGCTGCATCACCCTGACTGTACCAGAGCATCGCGGCGACCTTCTGTTTCTTCCTCAGCTCCGGTGAGTTCTTCATTTTTTCCTCCGTAGATCCGTTCTAGGGTTTCCAAGTTCTTCAGAGTTCATCGTCTTCTTCGTATTCATATGATAGATCCTGGATGAACCTGTGAACCTTTGCTCTGTGTAGCGGTATTTCTTAGCATCCGCCTTTACTTGTATGCCTCAAGACCATAGATCTACCTGTATCTCTGCCCATCGATTCGGTACTGTTCTTTTTTGAACTTTGAATGTTTTCCTTCTTTTCTGAACTTGCTTCAGATCCGTCGCTGTAGAGAGATCTTGTGAAATCTGTTTCTGTACACTTATCTATCTGCAATCTCAACTGTTTCAATGCTTAGATCCGGCGGTTTAACTTTGTAGAAAAACTGCCAAACCGGTATATACCATTAGTCCCCTTGTTGAACCGCCAGATGCTGTTGCTTCATAAAACTCTGGTTTACATAGAGCTGTCTTCGATTAACATTGTACATACCAGTGCACTTTAATAAATGCATTCTTGAACCGGAATTACCTATCTTGTAGATTTCATCATGGCCAAGCAAGTATACGAGTGCAACTGGGTTCCTTCTCGCGTCACAGAGACTCAGCTGAACAATTTAGTCCTGATCGGCGCTTTAGGCAGCAAAAACACCATCCATTGGAGAGCTCCTGGCAAAGAATGCCCTCCCACACCTCAAGAAGGAGAGGTCGTTGTTTTCGTAGATCACTTAGCCCGGGGCTTTAAGCCGCCTGGTTCTAAATTTTACCGGGACGTTTTAGCCGATATTCAACTCCACCCACAAGACACTGGTCCCAACTCTGTTACAAACATGTGTCACTTCCAAGTGCTCTGTGAGGTGTTCTTTCAAGAGGAGCCCACAGTGGAATTGTTCAGAGACTGTTTCCATCTAAACCGCCGTACTGAGTTTTCTGACGGTTCCAATACGGAGTTGGGCGGTGTGGCGATTCAAAAAAGGAAAGAGGTCACATACCCTCACACCAAGCTGCACAGCCACCCCAAAGAGTGGAATCAAACATGGTTCTATTGCAGAGACACCTCCCCTGCTGGTGAAAATCCTTTGTCTGGCTTTCGTCCGGAGCGGCTTAGCAATACACACCCCTTTCCGCAAAGGTTGACTGCCAAGGAGAGAAGCAAATACGCTCCTCAACTGTCCAAGCTCAAAGCCTTCATGGCCAATGGTTTAACAGGAGTTGATCTCGCTCGCTGTTGGATATCATGGAGCATACTGCCCCTCAGTCAGCGCTCCGCTTTGATGTGCGAGTATACTGGCAGTGTTGATGACCCATTGCGGCATGCTAACATCCAGCTTACCAACGAAGAAATCACAGGCTGCGAATAAAATGCTGAATGAACCGGAACACGTCTGTGCTCGAACCGGCCTGCTTCCCTTCTGTGCCACCAACAAACCGCCAACTGTAAGAGTTTGATTTTTTTTCTAAACCTGTTATTGATATACCTGGTCATTGTTTAATATCAATACCTGTTTGAACAGGGCAATGATCCGTTTTGGAGCAAGAAACTGCCGCAGAAGAAACCAGAAAAAACAAACAAACCGGAAAAACCAATCCGGCAAAAGACTAAAGCTGTGAAGAAGACTACCCACAGGAAAAGAACCACTTCATCCTCTGATCCAGCCGCTGATGACGATGTGGATAATCCAGACCTTGAGGTAGAGCTTGAATCACTTGGCTTATTTTTCATGCGTCTTATTGATGATGATATTTGTCAGGATAATGCCGAAGCCAGCCATGCTGATGCTGCAGAGGTAATTATTCTCTCTTCCGATTCAGAACCTTTGCCTTCACTAAAAATCCGTCAGGCAAACCGGAAAGTTAAATTTTCTCATCCCCTTGCTTACTTGGATCCCAAATTTCTTATGAAGACCCAACAGCACGAAGCTCGCCGCACAACCCGGCATAGCGGCCAGGTAGTTACCTCCGCCGGTTTACCGAACAGTCCGGTTCGGAAACGCCGTTCAGAGGTCTCTAATTTGCTTGTTAGTGCTTGTCCTAAAGCGGGCTGTTATCGTCAACCTCTTAATCCATCTGACTCCGATTATCAGGTTACTTCCCACTCATCCTCTGGCGAGTCATCGGCTACTCAGCTGCCACCGCTCAAAACGGTGCTTGGGTAAGCTATACTTATCATAATATCTCCGGTACATCACCTTGGAACATATGTTGTATTTGACTTTGTTATTCCTTTCAGGGCCAAGCCTAGGCCGAGCAAGAAGGCTTGCCTGGATAAAGCGACCGAGGAGGATGCCGTCCCTGAACCGGGCAAAACACCAGATCTTGAAGCGGCTATTCCTGAAGACATACCCAATGATCCATCGCAGCAAGATGACGATCTTATTGCTGAAGAGAGGCCTATTGATACCTCAAGTCCTGCCAACCAGCCCACAAGCCCCATCCATATTGAGAAATCCACCGGTCCAACAAAGCCTACTGATAAGCCAATGACCCCAGTGCAAACCGGCGACGCCAAGGATGATGAAGTTGTTATTACTGGCATTGGCCATACAGAACCAAGCAATCCTGTCGCTTTGTCTAAACATACTGCCAAGGAAGAATTTGCTGCCTTTGGCAAGGGCAAGTGGAATGTTGATCTGGCGACCTACGCTGCTCTGAACGCCCAAGACATCCATTCCGGCTATCTGAACCGGCTGTACACCAGTCGTGACTATGAAGCCGGTCCGGTTAACATGATGAAAGATAAATATGAGGTAACTTCCATATGCTCTTTCCTTCTTGTATGCGTCAATTCTTGCTGACTCGCCTAGCCCCCAAGGACCAGTTTGTAATCTTCTTTCAAACCGGGACTTACTAATATAAATCTTAATGCCTCGAAATTTGCTGATGTAACCCCCAAGGGCCGGTTCAACTTAGTGTAGTTAAACCGGGAATTAAGTAACTAATATCGCCGCATCAGAACTTATTTGAACAAATAGCCATTAGCCCCCAAGTGCCAAGTTGAATACTTGTATTGAGCTTGGGACTTTATAATCAAGTGAAATATGAAGATCAAATAGGCAATAGCCCCCAAGTGCCAAGTGCATAACTTGTTTATGTGGTTGGTGCTTCAATTCTTGCACTGCTTGCTGAATCATATAACTGTCTGTATGCAGGCTGAGCTGAAGACAAAAGAGACCCAAATCGCCGATCTCCAAGAAAATCTGAAGTCCCAACAGACTTAAACCTCAAAAGCAAAAGAGGAGTTGACCAGCGCCTTAAGCGTCATGGAACAGCTTAAGAAAGATTTCAAGAAGGAGCGGGCGGATTGGGCTACTGAAAAATCCACTTTAGCCAAACAAGCAGAAGACGCTGAGGCTGCACTAAAACCGGTGGTGGATGAACTGACCAGCATAAAGTGGCACGTGCATGCCATGACTGCTGCTATCTTTGGTAAGCCGGTTTGATTTCTGAATTGATTCTGCCGTCTTACAGAGCTGCCGGTTTGTTAATCCTTTGTGATATTTCAGGGACACGCATTGGTCATTTGGGGTCAGATGTGCGGAAGAAATTGAAAGCCGCCTATACATTGATCGAACAACTGTACACTAGTGCGCAGCGGATCATCTGTACTGCATCCCACAACAAGCCGGTGCCCACTTTGATTCAGGACACTCTGCAGAAACTGTCAGTGCTTCCTGCCCGGGTGGAAGAGCTGAAGAAATCTGCTGCTCGAACTGGTGCGATCAATGCCTTAATCCGGGCAAAAGCTTGGTGCCGGATTTTGATCCTATTGAAGCGGCTCAGGGCTATCCCAGCTTGAAGGAAGACGGGTCAGAGTTTAGTGAAGCGGATCTGCGAGCAATAAACCAGGAGGTGCGTCTGCTAGCTTGTCAATTGGCTGAAGAAGCAGACTTATCTCGTTATCAAGCCCACTATGACAATCAAAACAAGCGAGTAGCTGCACCAATTCATGAAGCGGAAAATCTTATCCCTCCAATCCGTAAGCATACTTACGCCCCCGATATTGAACCGTCATTGCTGATCCATGATGAAGCTGTTTTTCAAGCATTAATGGGAATCGACTGGACAACTGTTGATTTCCAGCCGCTGGGTAGAGAAACTGAAGTTGAAGCGGCGCGGGATGACCCACAACCATCAGGCCAGGCAGGTGACCAAGCTTGAACCGGCAGCTAGTTTAAACTGCTTCCCCTTTGAAAAACAATGATCTTGTTTTGGGCACCGTGTTGCCTTGTAATAGGCTAGCTGATACTCTTGATCTTAATATGCCTTCATGCGTAACCACTGCAACTTGTGCTTTCTTTGGGTTATGAACTTTCCAAAGTATTTTCTGCAACATAAAAAATCTTAAAGTACCACCGCGGTTGTACCGTCAGGCGGAGTATGATGTCTGCATATATAAAATCAAAACATCTGAAATTTAAGCATATGATCAAATCTTTGAGATACATAATACCTGCCATCGTTGGGCATGAAGCTGGCTTAGCCAATCTTGAAGCGGAGGTTTCATAAACCCACACTGTTAGAGGAGATAGCAGCTCCTGTATATATATATATATATATAATGCCGGTTTACCATGTAAACTGTGCTGGGTTATAATAAAGCACCGTGTTACTCCGTAATAGGATGTTAACAAAAAAAATCAAACCGGGAAAATAGTCTCCGGATTAAAAATGAATCGTGTTCCGGCAATTGACAGTGTGAACCGGTTTTTAAAATTTTGTCGGTTTAGAAAACGCAACAAAAAGAAAGAAATATCTATCAAAGAAAATTGTGAAGCAAAGGCAATGATAAAACCATTTGCAAAAAGAGGCTTATTTGAGCCGATCAGATGGCGTTACCATGGTCGGACATGACCAAGCTCCCGATAGGTGTAGCTATGGTTCAAGTCAGCCAGGTCCCCAAATGAAACCATGGCATTTATGCCGATCAAGTGGCATGGCAATGATTCGGGTTCGACCAAGCCCCCAAGTGATTCTGTGGCCTTAGGCCGATCAAGAGGAGTGACTGGTTCAGACGTGACCAAGTCCCCAAGTGATCTGGTGGCTCTCGCCTATCAAGAGGTGTTGCATTGGTTCGGACACGACCAAGCCCCCAAGTGATATAACATGATGCTTTTTGAAAAGCTAACTCAAGGGGTAAACCGGAGGCCGCTTTAGAACAACTCCGTGTAACCACACATGATGTAAAAGGATAGATACCCCACTTTAGCTGAGGTTCCGGTTTATTATATTTAATCATAATATATACATCGTCGTAATATGTACACAAGTAGAGCCAATGGCTCAGGTATAGTAAGGCCGAAGATGAGCTATGTTCCACGGCCTGTTGGTCTCCTCCTCTGATGTACGTGAGTCTTTATGCTCTCGAATATCGATCAGATAGTATGACCCGTTGTGCAGATTCTTGCTGACCACGAAAGGTCCCTCCCAAGGTGGGGATAGCTTATGCATATTAGTGTGATCTTGGATGAGCCGAAGCACCAAATCTCCTTCCTGAAAGGTTCTGGTTCTGACTCGGCGACTGTGATAACGACGAAGATCCTGTTGGTAAATCGCCGAGCGGGGGGCTGCTATGTCACGTTCTTCATCCAACAGGTCCAAAGCGTCTTGCCGTGTTGTCTCATTGTCCGCTTCAACATAAGCCGCCACACGGGGTGAATCATGACGGATATCACTGGGGAGAACCGCCTTCGCTCCGTAAACCATGAAGAACGGTGTGTATCCTGTTGATCTGTTGGGTGTAGTATTGATGCTCCATAACACAGATGGTAACTCTTCTACCCAACAACCCGGTGTTCTCTGCAAAGGAACCATAAGCCGGGGCTTGATGCCTCTCAAGATCTCTTGATTAGCCCTTTCTGCTTGACCATTGGACTATGGGTGTGCCACCGATGAAACGTCGAGCCGGATGTGCTCCCGTTCGCAGAACTCCTTCATGGCACCTTTGGACAAATTGGTACAATTATCTGTGATGATACTGTGTGGAAAGCCAAACTGGAAAATCACTTTTTTGATGAACTGAACCGCCATGGCCGCATCACACTTGCTAACAAGTTCTGCCTCCACCCACTTTGTAAACTTGTCAACCGCCACCAGGAGGTGGGTCTTCTTATCTTTGGACCTTCTGAAAGGCCCAACCATATCCAGCCCCCAAGTCGCAAACGGCCAAGTAATTGGAATCATTCTCAATTCTTGAGCTGGCACATGAGCACGTCTTGAAAACTTTTGGCAACCATCACATCGTCTGACCAGATCCTCCGCATCAGCATGAGCAGTTAACCAATAGAAGCCATGGCGAAACGCTTTAGCCACCAGAGATTTTGAACCGGCGTGGTGACCACAATCTCCTTTGTGGATCTCACGCAAAATTTCACGGCCTTCTTCAGGAGACACACAGCGTTGAAACGCCCCTGACACACTGCAATGATACAACTCGCCGTTGATAATAGTCATGGACTTGGATCGCTGGATTATCTGTCGGGCCAGAGTCTCATCCTCTGGTAACTCGCCCCGGTTCTTGTACGCCAGGTAAGGAAGCGTCCAATCTGGAATAACATGAAGAGCTGCCACCAATTGAGCCTCCGGATCAGGAATAGCCAAATCTGCTTCACCGGGGATCTTGACCGACGGGTTGTGCAGCACATCCAGAAAAACATTGGGCGGGACCGGTTTGCGCTGAGAGCCCAGCCGGCTTAAAGCGTCCGCCGCTTCATTCTTCCGCCGGTCCACGTGGTCCACCTGATAGCCTTTAAAGTGACCTGCGACAATATCCACCTCACGACGATATGCTGCCATGAGTGGGTCCTTGGAGTCCCAAGTGCCAGATACTTGCTGAGCCACAAGGTCCGAGTCACCGAAGCACTTAACTCGACTTAGATTCATCTCCTTAGCCATCCGGAGACCGTGGAGCAAGGCTTCATACTCAGCTGCATTGTTAGTACAAGGGAACATTAAGCGGAGAATGTAACAAAACTTATCACCTCGTGGGGAAGTTAATACGACTCCAGCCCCCGAGCCTTCCAATTGCCTGGATCCGTCAAAATGGATGATCCAATATGTGTGATCCGGCTTTTCTTCAGGTGCTTGCATTTCCGTCCAATCATTGATGAAATCAACAAGTGCTTGAGACTTAACCACCGACCGAGGCACATACTTTAAACCGTGCGGCCCAAGCTCTATAGCCCACTTGGCAATCCGGCCAGTCGCTTCCCGGTTCTGGATGATATCCCCCAAAGGAGCAGAACTGACCACCGTAATTGGGTGCCCTTGGAAGTATTGTTTAAGCTTCCGGCTTGCCATAAAAACTCCATACACCAGCTTCTGCCAATGCGGATACCTTTGCTTGGAATCAATGAGTACCTCGCTGATATAATAGACCGGACGTTGAACCGGATGCTCCTTACCTGCCTCCTTTCGCTCCACCACAATAGCCACGCTGACCGCACGAGCATTAGCAGCAACATATAGTAGTAACGGCTCCTTGTCAATGGGAGCGGCGAGCACAGGCGGATTGGCCAATTTCCGCTTTAAGTCCTCAAATGCTTCATCAGCAGCGGAACTCCAGACAAACTGATCCGTCTTCTTCAACATCTGATACAAAGGGATTGCCTTCTCACCAAGACGACTGATAAACCGGCTTAACGCGGCAATCCGGCCTGCCAGGCATTGAACATCATTGATACACTTCGGTTTAGCCAGGGAGGTGATGGCTGTGATCTTCTCCGGATTAGCCTCAATTCCCCTGTTGGACACCAGAAAACCCAATAACTTGCCCGCCGGTACACCAAAGACACACTTGTCCGGATTAAGCATCATCTTATACGTCCTCAGGTTATCAAAGGTTTCCTTCAAATCGTCAACCAGAGTCTCCTTCTCCCTGGACTTAACCACGATATCATCCATGTAAGCATGTACATTACGGCCAATCTGCTTGTGAAGACAATTTTGTACACACCGTTGATAAGTTGCCTGGGCACTCTTGAGCCCAAAGGGCATAGACACATAGAAGAAGGCTCCAAAAGGAGTTATGAATGCCGTCTTCTCCTGGTCCTTAACTGCCATTTTGATCTGATGATAGCCATAATATGCATCCAAAAAACTTAAACGCTCACAACCCGTCGTAGCATCAATAATTTGATCAATACGGGGGAGGGCAAAAGGATCTGCTGGACAAGCTTTATTAAGATCTGTGTAATCCACACACATGCGCCAGGTGCCGTTTTTCTTAAGGACTAGCACCGGATTGGCAAGCCACTCAGGGTGAAAAACTTCAACAATAAAACCAGCTGCTAAGAGCCTGGCTACCTCTTCTCCAATCGCCTTGCGTCTTTCTTCGTTAAACCGGCGGAGGAACTGTTTCACCGGTTTGTATTTAGGATCCACATTAAGGGTGTGCTCAGCGAGTTGCCTCGGTACACCTGGCATGTCAGAGGGCTTCCATGCAAAAATGTCCCGATTCTCACGGATGAACTCGATGAGCGCGCTTTCCTATTTCAGATCCAAGTTGGCACTGATGCTGAACTGCTTGGACGAATCGCCAGGTACGAAGTCAACAAGCTTAGTTTCTGCTGCCGATTTGAACTTCAGGGCCGGATCATGCTCCGTAGTTGGCTTCTTTAATGGAGTCATGTCCACCGGATCAACATTGTCCTTATAATACTTCAGCTCCTCGATGGCACAAACCGACTCTGCGTAGGCCGCATCTCCTTCCTCGCACTCCAAAGCGATTGTACGGCTTCCGTGAACCATTATTGTCCCCTTGTGACCCGGCATCTTGAGCTGCAAATACACATAACAGGGCCGTGCCATAAACTTGGCGTAGGCCGGTCGCCCAAACAGGGCGTGATATGGACTTTGGATTTTCACCACTTCAAACGTCAATGTCTCCGACCTGGAATCATGATCATCCCCAAAGGCCACTTCCAGAGCTATCTTACCAACAGGATATGCTGATTTGCCAGGTACCACACCGTGGAACACCGTATTAGACGGTTTGAGATTTTTATCTGTTAGTCCCATATGACGGAAGGTCTCATAGTACAAGATATTAATGCTGCTCCCTCCATCCATGAGCACTTTGGTGAACTTGTAACCTCCCACCTGAGGCACCACCACCAGAGCCAACTGACCCGAATTATCAACCTGGGGAGGGTGATCCTCTCTGCTCCATATGATTGGCTGTTCAGACCAGCGTAGATAACGGGGCACGGCCGGTTCAACAGAGTTGACTGTCCACCTCTGAACCTTCCGGTCTCGCTTGTCCAAGCTAGTGGTGAAGACATGGTACTGCCCACTACTCAACTGCTTTGGGTTGCTCTGGTAACCTGACTGTTGCTGCTGTTGGTTGTAACCACCCTGGTTGTTCTGATAATTTTGATTATCATGTCCGCCCGGATTACCATTAAATCCTGAACCAGAATTTCCTCCACCATAACCCGGCCCGGATCCTGAGCCACCGCCGGAGCCGTGATCATACCGGAAAGCATTATAATTCTTGAAATCCTGCATAATGAAGCAATCCTTCCAAAGGTGGTTTGCTGGTGCCTCCTTCGTCCCATGTCTCGGACAGGGCTGGCTCAGTAGATAGTTTAGGCGGTCCGGGTTAGGGTTGGGTGCCCCACTGCGATTTGGCGGTTTACCCCTGCGTCGCTGGCCCTTGTCCTGCGCGTTGGTATTAGCCACAAAGTCCATGTTACCATCCGCTTTACGCTTGCCTCCACCACCATTGCCTGCCAAGTGATGCTGCTGCCCTTTGGAGTTGCTGTTCCTCTTTCCCTTTCCTGCCTTGTCATCATCAGATTCAGGATCCTTGGTACTATCAGAATCAGCATACTTTACCAAAGCAGCTATGAGGGTCCCCATGTCAGTGCAATGACGCTTCATCCGTCCCAACTTCAGCTTTAGGGGCCCAAACCGGCAGTTGCCTTCTAGGGTTAATACTGCGGTGTCAGCGTTGATGCGGTCTGATGAATGCAACACTTGTGAAACCCGGCGCACCGAATGAGTCGTTGATTCTCCTTCCTCCTGGACGCAGGCAGCTAAGTCCACTATCGACATAGGCTGTTTACATGTATCCTTGAAATTGCTAATAAACCGGGCTCGTAATTGGGCCCATGAACTGATAGAATTAGCCGGCAAGCTTTTTAACCAAGTACGGGCCGTTCCTTCAAGCATCATGGTGAAGTATTTCGCACACGCCGCGTCATCCACATCAAGCATCTCCATGGCCATCTCATAGCTCTCCACCCATGTCTCTGGAGGTTGATCCGCCGTGTAATTTGGTACCTTGCGCGGGCCTTTGAAATCCTTGGGCAGGCGCACATTGCGTAAAGCGGGGACAAGGCAAGGCACCCCCAAAGAACTAGAAGTAACACCAGGTTCGATCGAGATAGTTGGACGAACCGGCGTAAGCTGCCGAGCCTGATACTGTGCGGCTAACTCGGCCTCCCTGCGCGCTCAGGCCCGGTCCACCACTTCCTGAGCGTTATCAGCACCACCCGTCGGGTTGTTGCCACGGGGTGCTCCACGTCGTTCATTACTCGACACTGCCGGTTCATCCATATGCCTGCTATAGCTCCGGCTTGGACGGGGGGTTGAGTGGATCCGGTCGCGGCTGTACGAGTATGCTTCCTGTTGGACCAAAGCTGTCCTCAGAAGCTCCTTGACCCGTCGCGTCTCTACTGCCAGCGGCGAGTCACCTTCAATTGGAATGGCCTCCAGCCGTGCAGCAGCGGCAACGAGATTGTCCATCGGGTTGGAGTAGTGACCCGGAGGTGTCAAAACAGCCTGAGGTATAACAGTATTTTGACGAGGCAGATCCATCCGACGGGGCTGAACCGGCGCGCCGGTCGCAGGGGCTTCCGCCCGGTTTACCTCCAGCGGATTACTGGTTCCTACTCCTGGGGTGTTGAAAAGGTCTCTGGCCTCGAAAACCGAAGGCAAACGGGATCGGTACTTCCTCTTCATGACTTCATGCGACGCGTTCTGGTCCAACATGAGCCTGTAGGCTTGTGCGTCTAAAGCGGCCTGCTCTGCGGTCATCCTGGCATCCTCAGCTGCCAGGTCTTCCTTGGCCTGGGTGATCTGTTCCTTCACCTTTGCAATCTCCGCGTTGTGGACTTCCTGATCCGCCGGATTAGCTTCTGCCATAAGCATAGCCAATGCATCAAATAGATTTGACAGAACTTGAGCCGGCGGGCGCGCAGAGCTCCCTGCCCCAGCAGCTGTCGCCACTGCTGAACCGGAGGTTATTGGCGCAGCGGTCGAAGAATGAAGTGCTGCTTGTGTGCCAGCCATGAATATTCCAACTCGGTTGGGTAGATCAGAGGGGTCCGGAATACTGTCGCCATCGGAACAGCCCCCAATCCGGTCGTCTTGTAGCTGATATAGAGATTCGGTTTCTCCGGTTGATGACTCGTCGTCGGAACAAACGACGGTCTCGCCGCGGGATTCCAATCCACCCTCATAACTTCCTCCGTGGATGACTCACACGAAGGCACGCCTTACAGCCGGTTTAACCCAGGCGGACCGTGCACGCTGAGCCGTTTCGACGAGGTCAGTGCAGATGCCCGGCTCAGGGCCCGGTTCACCGATCTTGCCGATGAAAACGTGTATGCCACCAAAGGGGACCCGGTACCCATACTCAACTAAGCCGGCCTCGGGGCCCCAGCCTGCATCATCGATGTAGAGCTTGCCGCGACGACTCTTGGTCATCCGGCCCATGACGTAGCCCTCGAGTCCTTCAAAGCGGCCCTCCAAGAACTTGAAACCATCATGCGATAGCCCCACGGTGGGCGCCAACTGTCGTGGTTTTGTCACGGCAGATGTCCTAGAGAAAGGACTTAGTCGTGGAGCCATCGCAACGGGTTAGCTTGAAGGGGTTAAAGCGGACACAGGGACGCAAGAGAGTTTATACTAGTTCGGCCCCTTCAATGAAGGTAAAAGCCTACGTCTAGTTGTGATGGAATTGATGGGGTTTCGATGACTAGGGAGCAAACAAGCTTCGCCTAAGTCTCGAGTTGTTGTCTGTCTCCTGAACCGTCGTCGGGTCGTCCCCTTATATACACGGGTGACGCCCGTCGGTTCACAGATTCCCAATACCGGCTCATAGATGTGTCCGGTTTGGTCTCTACTTATTCCTAACTTACAACACAAGTTACATACCAACGCCGGTTTACGGCTACAGGCCTTGAACCGACCATGGGCCTTGAGCCCTCATCTGCCTTCTTGGGCTTGAACATAATTAACTACTGATGAAGTTAACCCGGCCCAGATAGGCCGGTTTACGCCCAGTAGTAATATCGCCAACACAAGCAATACAATTAGAAGCAGGACGTAGGCTTTTACCTCGATACGAGGAGCCCAACCTGGGTAAACTCCTTGTGTCCTTTGTCCCGTTCAACCCCTTCAAGCTAACCTAATTGCGATGGCTCCACACCTAAGTCCTTTCACTAGGGCATTTGCCGTGTTAAACCCATGATAGTTGGCGCCCACCGTGGGGCCAGAGCATGGTGGTTTCGAGTTCTTGAAGGGCAGCTTCTCAGGGATCAAGGGATACGCCGTGGGCCGAATGACCAAGAGCCGCCGCGGCAAGATCTACATCAATGACGTTGGCTGGGGTCCCGAGGCCGATTCAACCGAGTATGGGTATCGGGCCCCCTTTGGCGATATCCACGTCTTCATCGGCAAGATTGGCGAGCTAGGGCCCAAGCTGGACGCCGGCACCGACACCGTCATGGCTCGACGCACGAGACCCGCCAAGGTCCAACCTGCCCGAAAGTGTGCTTTCGTCGACTTTATTTATGGGATGGATCTTGAGGAAAGTTCTATGTCTGGTGGAGAGACGACCATCTAATCAGGTGATGAGTCTTCAACCGGTGAGACCGAATCAATATATCAACTGCAAGATGGCGGGTTTGGGGGCTATTCCGATGGTAACAGTATTCCGGAGCCCTATGAGCCACCGACAAGATCTACAATCTTCATGGTCGGCACGCAACCGATGTTACAATCGTCAACCGCTGCGGCCATGACGTCCAGTTCAACAGCTGCTGCAATGGCTGGTGCGAATGGCTCTGCACGTCCGCTGGATCCTGGATACTTTGGCGACTCTCTTGGCTGCAGAGGTGACTCCGGCAACTCAAGTGCAGCATAATGCAGAGATTGCAAAGTTGCGAGATAAGGTGGCCAAGGCCCGAGAGGATCTGGAGGCAGAAAACATCAGGATGGCCATAGAAAGAGCCGCCCTGGAGGCAGATACGCAACGAATATGGGAAGAGGCTTTTCGTTTAAGCTTGGATCAAAACACGTCAAACGATGTTCTATGCAGATACCAGAGTCGTTTACCTTCACAGTTTGAAGGGAGGGTTCTTTTTAATACACCTGGAGCAGGGCCAAGTAACCCGCCCGGCGAAACCTGGGCTGCTGAGGCGCCCGTGACCGGGGTGGTGGCTCGGCCTCGTATGGTAGACCTGCCACGTATGGATGCAACCCTGCCCTAGCAGGTGTTGACACATCCAGGTCATTACTCTAACCCTCTGGATAGCATGATTGCTGCGGCTTCACGACTGGCGGCTCTTCCGGTTGAAGGCGAGTCTCCGGCGGCGATTGAGACCCGGAACACCGTGTAACTTCTTTAGACAGCAGTGGCCCAGCAGGCGGCTTACTCATATATCTGTGAGAGAATTCATTCAACTCCCCGTCATAGTCGAAGCTACAGCCGACGCATTGAATCACCAACGGTTTCCAGCAGCGAGTGGCGTTGTAACCCGCCCCATGGGCATGACCCACCGCGTGATGATAACAATGTTCAGGCCCTCATTGATTAGGCCAGGGCATGTCAAGAGGTGGAGCTGGCGGCTCAATTAGCGGCTCAGCAATAGCTTCAGAGAAACCCTTCGGCATTTGTAGAGGCTGGGATGACTTCCAGGATGGTCGGTGTACCGTGTTTAGCACGGGCTCTTCGCAAGCGTTTGCGTAAGGACTTCAAGGGTCGTCGAAAGGTGCCCAATTACACAGTTGATCAACCTCCCGAGGCTTGGATTGAGAGCTACGAGTTGGCTATGGAGATGTTGGATGTTAATGACGTTGTGTGCGCCAAGTACTTCACCATGATGCTGGATGGGCCAACTCGCACCTGGCTGAAGGGATTGCCCCCAATTCTATCAATTCATGGGCTGAGTTAAAGGGGCACTTTAATCAGAATTTTAAAGACACATGTAAGCAGCCCCTGTCGATCATTGATCTGGATGCTTGTGTACAGCGCGAGGATGAATCGGCCCACCACTGGGTTCGCTTGGTCTCAGCCATTATCCATTCATCGGATAGCATCAACGTTGGTTCTGCTGTTCTTATTTTGGAGAAAAATTGTCGTTTCACCCCTCTCAAGCAGAAGTTAGGGTGGCTTAAACGTCATTGCAATGACATGGCAGAGCTCATGGCTACTCTCATCAAATACGCTGACTCTCAAAACACCAAGGACCCTGGGTATGTTGAGGAGAAGTCCAACAAGGGGAAGAAGAACGACAATGGAAAAGGGCAGCAACAAATATGACAGGGCAGAACCAAGGCAATAACGGTAAGCGCAAGCAAGCCGATGGCAGATCAGACTTTGTGGCTAATACCAATACACAGCGGAATAACCAGCATCGTAAGGGTAGGCCGGAGCAGTTTGGAGGAACAAAATTCAACCTAGAGGCGATGTTGAATGAGCCTTGTCCAAAACATAGTCTCCCGAATAGACCATCGACTCATATGTGGAAGGATTGTTTCATTATGAAGGAATGCAAGAATCCTGGTTATCTCCAGAATCATAATAACAATAATGGCCCGCACGACGGGTCAGGATCCGGCTCACACGGGCTAGGCTTCGGAGGCGGTGGTTCAAATTCTGGATATCAAGGTCAGGGCAATCAGGGCGGTTATAACCATCAACACAGTTAGGGTAACCAGCAACAACAGTGAGGGTATCAGAGTAATCCAAAGCATCTTAATAGTGACCAATACCATGTTTTCACCACAAGCCTGTGCAAGCGAGATCAGAAGGTTCATAAATGAGCGGTGAGCGCAATTGAGCCGGCAGTGCCTCGATACATAGGATTGTCAAAGCAGCCAATTGTATGGAGTCGTGAGGATCACCCACCCCGGGTTGACAATCGAGGTCAGTTGGCTTTACTAGTAGCCCCTCAGGTTGGAGGTTACAAGTTCACTAAGGTTCTTATGGACGGAGGCAGCAACATCAATATCCTTTATTATGATACTTTTCGTTGTATGAATTTGACTGACAAAGATCTTAAGCCATCCTTTACAGTCTTTCACAGGGTGGTGCCTCGTAAGTTAGCATATCCAGTTGGTAAGATTGCCTTGCAAGTAGCTATTGGCAGTGAATATGATTACAGGACAGAGACATTGAATTTTGAAGTGGTTAAGATCAAAATCCCCTATCACGCTCTGTTTGGACGGCCGGCTTACGCCAACTTTATGGCACAACCTTATTATGTGTATCTGCAGCTTAATATGTTGGGTCGTAAAGGTACCATTACAGTCCATGGTGATAGGAAAATAGCCTTTGAATGTGAAGGTGATGTTGCTTATGCTGAGACTGCCTGTGCCACAAAAGAGTTGAAGTTTTATAAAGATAATATTGACCCGGTGGATATGAATCCGTTGAAGAAACCAACCACAGAGCAGGACCCTTTGCTGAAGTTTAAGTCGGCAGATGACACCAAACAGGTTGACTTTGTCCCTGGCGACTCATCTCAGCAATTCACTATCAGTGCTAATATGGATCCAAAATAGGAAAGTGCGCTCATCGAGTTCATCCATGAGAACTGGGATATCTTTTCATGGAAGCCTTCAGACATGCCGGGTGTACCGAGAGAACTCGCTGAGCACACTCTCAATATAGATCCTAAATTTAAGCCGGTCAAGCAGTTCCTTCGTCGTTTTAATGAAGAAAGGCGTATGGCCATTGGAGTAGAGGTGGCCCGACTCTTAGCGGTTGGGTTCATCGTTGAAGTTTTTCACCCTGAGTGGATGGCTAACCCGGTGCTAGTACTTCAGAAAAATGGCACTTGGCGTATGTGTGTGGATTACATAGGCCTTAATAAAGCCTGTCCAGCTGATCCTTTTGCTCTTCTACGTATTGATCAGATCGTAGGTGCTACGACGGGTTGTGAACGTTCAAGCTTTTTGGATGCTTATTATGGTTATAATCGGATTAAGATGCCAGTTAAAGACCAAGAGAATACGCCTTTTATCACACCTATTGGAGCTTTCTGCTACGTGTCTATGCCTTTTGGGCTCAAGAGTGCCCAGGCGACTTGTCAACGTTGTGTTCAGAATTGTCTTCATAACTAGATTGGACGCAATGTTCACGCTTATGTAGATGATATTGTTGTGAAGTCCAGAAAGAAGGAGACTCTGCTAGATGATTTGAAAGAGACCTTTAATAATTTCCGGGTCTACAAAATGATGCTTAATTAGGCAAAATGTGTTTTTGGTGTGCCTGCAGGCAAGCTCTTGGGTTTTCTGGTTTCAGAGAGAGGCATTGAAGCTAACCCGGAGAAAATCGAAGTTATCACTTCATTGGCTAAGCCGGCGCGCGTCAATGATGTCCAGCGCTTGGCGGGTCGTATTGCTGCTTTAAGCCGGTTTATAAGCCGCCTGGGAGAGAAAGCTATTCCTCTATACCAGATGATGAAGAAAACATATTGTTTTGTTTGGAGTGATGCTGCTAATAAGGCATTTGAAGCGCTTAAACACAGTTAGTTGAGCCGCCGGTTCTTGCAGCTCCTATTGAGAAGGAGCCTTTGCTCTTATATGTGGCGGCTAACGGCAGAGTCGTCAGCGTGGCAGTTGTAGTAGAAAGTAAGGAGACGGGTAAGGAATATCCGGTTCAAAGGCCAGCTTATTATGTCAGTGAGGTCTTAATCGAGTCTAAGCAGAGATACCCACATTGACAGAAACTAGTGTATGGGGTGTTCATGACCAGTCACAAGTTCAAGCATTATTTCCCTGGTCATCCTATTACTGTCTTAATCGAGCCTAAGCAGAGATACCCACATTAACAGAAGCTATTGTATGGGGTGTTCATGACCAGTCGCAAGTTCAAGAATTATTTCCTTGGTCATCCTATTACTGTGGTTAGTTCTGCTCCCTTAGGGATATTATTCAGAACAGAGAGGCCACGGGCCGAGTGGGCCATTGAGCTCAGACCCCATGGCTAGAAATACATGCCAAGGATAGCTATCAAGTCTCAAACTCTTGTGGACTTCATCAATGACTGGACAGAATAGTAAACGCCTGAGGAGAAGCCGGATAACACTTACTGGACTATTCACTTTGACGGGTCTAGGCAGCTGGAGGGATCGGGGGCTGGAGTTATTTTGACTTCCCCACGAGGTGAGAAGTTTTGCTATGTTTTAAGGCTGATGTTTCCTTATACTAACTAGTAAGCGTGCATGTGCAAATGCACCTATCGACTAACATAAACATATGTAAGAATTAACACACATACAGATATTTTGATTGCACTAAAAAGTACTATTACAAATCAAGAAAACACTTTAATACATCATCGACTCATTGTATGCAGAGAGCCAAAAACTTATCCTGGTAATTCCTAATAAGGCTAATCAATTCTCGTAAACATCCCGAATGTTGATGTAGTTGAATAGGTGTATCAAAAATTGCTTCCTTATCTGGTCACCATCCTGAATGAAAATAGTTAAGACAATATTTTGGAGTTTTCACATAGTAGAATTTAAAATTGTGAAACAATGAATATTGAACTTGCAAACTGGTTGATTTAGATCTTTCGCATTCCATGAGTGCAATAAACTAAAAGCAAAATAATCAGACAAGTTCCTGTAGATGCTTCAGTGGGTTTCAAAGGTAGTCACCTACTGTGCTTTTTGAAACACAAGCTGGTAATCGACGATGCTAGAAGAAGAAAAAATACATCATCTCATTCGGGATATGCTACTTGGAGTGCTTGGTTTAGGTAAAATTATACTCACATCCTTCAAAGTTGGAACTTGGCGGGCATCAACTCTCTTCCACATCATACTAAGCACAAGCAAGGAACTTAAGCACGAGAGAAGAGAGGAAAGTAAAATTCAGACAAGTTGAATTAATTTAGAAAGGCTTATGCATCGGATTATTACTATAAACTCCATATACCAAGCATCATGCTGAAACCATAGTGAGTACTTACAATAGCTTAACATTAGAATATTGTATGCAATATCCTATTATTGTTAGAATCGGTATAAGGAAACAGAAAATCACATCTAATCTCATAAAAGATTACATTTGCTAAGTGCAATGTCTGAACTGATAGCAGCATATGATTATTCAAGAGGGACATCACTTTGCTAAATGAAAATTGTAAATAATACAGAAAATAAGTATCACAAATATTAATGGAACTATGCTACAACAAAACTAATGAAGCAAAATCAAAGAATGCTTATGAGCTAGTTCATTTAGATTGAAATTGATGAGCCAGTTCATTTAGCTAGTTCTTTACATGTAGATATATTCTCTTGGGAAGCATGACACCTTAAAAATAGTACATAGGGCACCTTATATTGAAGTCAAAAACAAAAGCTTGTGTTCTACTAAGTGTCTGTAGAGTTGTCCATTAAGCTGAACATCATTAACCTAACTTGGTGAAATAAAAATGTTACTATCGGAGTTCATAGTTCCATCTTGTGCCTCCTTTCTACTTCTCTACCATTGGGTACTCGAGCTTGAAGCTGATTCTACCTCCAACGTTTCCTAGAACAAAAAAAAGACCATTTCATTGTCGAGAAGTACAATAATACTCAATTTCCTCAACTAATCATTTCTCAGATTGATTACTCTAGTAATGGTTACTTGGCTCCTAAACTGGCAGTACTCCCATTTACATCTTTTGTGTGTTTTCTGGCTTTCAAACTCGATTGCTGCTCGTGGTGTTATCAAATTACCAAAAAAGCACCAGCTGCAATCAAGAATAGTGCATCACCTATCCACTTAATCCAAAACAAGTCCTACATAAATCAAGTTATTTTTTACTCTACCAATGTATATAGGATGCAGCAATTTTCAGGTTCAGTTATCAATGCAGTACAAGCTTTTTTCAGGTTCAAACAACATCATAGCGGAAGCTTCTTCCAGGTTTAGAAAAATTCATAAAATAATATTAGTGAAGAAGAAAGTACGACAACTGGTTGCACGATAGGTATTTGTAATACGGCTTCCAATGGAAGTTTAACATGTGGTTCACCAACCTTTGGACTGAACAAAAAGAACAGTGTGCTTACAACAGTACGAAGCTAGTAAGGACTAAAATATTTCCTGCATTGAATAAAGCAAAGTATCCTCTACAAAAAGGGATTTGTAAACCGTTGCTAGAACATATAATATTCTTTGCTCTGAAAATTGTTGCTCGTTGTAATATCAATTTACTAAAAATGTTATAGGTGCAACCAATAATGTGTACATTACAATTCCACTTAATCCACAACCTTCATTTCACCAACTCGAGCAGACAATATTTTCGTAATGACCAGTGTAAACCTTTAGCTGTCACAATAACCAGAAATTTGTATTATCCCTGAAGGAATTTTCACACAAGATCGACCCACTGATTTGTTGGAGGGTTGTCTTGTGTGTGTGTGTGTGTGAGGGAGGGGGGAGTTTATAATAATGCCAACATGTAGCGTTCCGAGCAGGAGTGGACCACGACTTGTGAATCCTGGATGTCCAGGCTGCCTAGCCCAGCCGTGCCCGCCTTGTTGTGAGGCAGGTAAGCCAGGAACCCGCCGACTGCTCTGCTCCCACTGCTACTGCACACCAGTTACAGGTGGTGAGGTGCTAGACCGAATGAGGAGGGCAGCGAAGGAACTATGGTGAATTTTTAACATCATAAAATTCTTTAAGAGATTGATGTAGTCCAAATATTCTAAAATTTGTACACCAGCCAGTATGCACTCGTTAGCTAGTAGCTGAATCGATATAGCACATAATATACCCTATAGTGCACAACACAATTGAAGCAGATGAACAAGGAGAAATGAATATCCAGATAGGACCGCGCTTACATAACGGCGCCCTTCTAGGTGGAGAACTTGAGGATGATAGGCACGATTATATCGGCCGCCGCCACCGTCGAATGTCCCCATATCCTCCTCTTCTTACTGTCACCATTCATCTGCTCGTCACCACCTGTGCGTAGTTTCCAGAAGCAAGAAGTGCCAAAGAACTGAAAATATCTCCCATATCTTTATAAATGACATCCCTAAAATCAAAAGGTTCGAACTTCAAAGGAAAAAGATCACGCATATTATTAGAAACAAACCAACAAACTACGGATTACGTGGTTGAAGTTGTAGGAAAATTTCCCTTTTTGTACATAAACAAAAATGCAGGAAAATATCATATGAAGTCATTGATCTGGATGCTTTTTTAAATACAACAACAGATACATGTAAGAAGAATTAAACCTGAAAACCAGAGTACTACACACAAGTAGCTTGAAAATCTAGCTTACTTTTTGTATGGCTAACAACTTGAAAATCTAGCTACGGATGTAACAAGAAAAGATATCTATTAGATATGATTTTAAGCTTGCCCCAAGTTGCTTCATCTAATCTTTCATGATTATAAATCATGAACATACAACGTCAGAACATAGCCTGTCGACCAACACTTGCTGAACTTAAGCAAATTAGTAAGCTTGCACGTGAAAATTCATGTATAAATAGAAAAATATTCAATCATAAAAGGCAAAAAAGTACAAATGAATTTCTACTTGGCGTTTAAAAATTGTACTTATGAAATTATATGTTGTAATGTACCTAAGCATTTATGTACAAAGTCACAGAATTTAACTTCATAAAAGTCCAAAACAATTGTTCTTGGTGCACTCTCGTGAATGATTATTTGTTTCCATGGTACATCTGGTAAGATACATCTTAGTAGTATCATCCTAAAACTAATTTGTGTACCATCATGTCTGTTATTAAAGGCAAGTTAAAAAGAGGTTATAATATAATATGCAAGCAGGTTGCCTATAGAACTAAATATCATTACAAAAATACACGGGCCTAGCTTCCTTGTAAAGATTTAGGGTACCAAAGACTTCATGAAAGTGATGCAAAGCAAAGAGAAGAAAATTCACTCCAGTTAACCTGCTTATATTAAGTTTATCGAAGGACATTTGAGATGCTCCTAGGAGACGTTGTGTGATGGCTTCACTATTGTTTGAAGTTTTCTAGGTTTTATATCCTTGCATGATGTGAGAAAGCTTCCCAATATCCTGAACTTTATTATATACTCAAATGTGAAACAATTTTATCTTACCATTTCTACATGCAGGTGAATACAATTCACAACAACAGAAAATTATGTGGGCTTAAAATAGACTATAACCACAATCAGAAAAAAAAACAATGGGGATTTTTCTTGATTACCTTACCTCAGCAACCAATTTCTATTCTGTTGTTCCAAGTGCGAAAGAGAAGTCACAGAGCGAATCACAGTACTGCTATAGTAATTTTATCCAGATTTTAAACCATGGCAGTATAATTTAAACGGACCTGAATTGCACAAGGAGGTGAATATTTGCATATTTAAACTGGTAATTGAAGCCAGGAAGCAACGGCAAAATTACCAGCAGCCAAAAGAGGAGGGGGAGAGGACCGAGGTGGCCGTCATTGTCGTGAGTGACGGATGCTGGCTCGACTCTGTCCAAGTGGTGGAAATCTAGGGTCTGAAGAGACTAAACATTCAGCATTCGAGAAGCTGCAACCTGAGAATATCGCAGGCACTCGCACTTGTCAACTTGAGTTAATTCTGAATTCTGGTTAAACACAAACCACCATGACACAACAGGACATAACAATTATATTTTCGAATATGGCTGCGTCAAACGAAAACGAAGTACCGATAAGGGATTGCAAGTGTCCCCAAATGTTCTGTACCAGCCAGTATGCAGCTATCCCTTTGCTGAATCCCAAACAGTTTAGACCAATAACTGCCAGTGAAGAAGAGAAACAACAAGAAAAATAGCACCATCAGATCAGAATCAATGTACATCTACAGACCAGAAAAATGCATAACAAGTTGTTTGGGCACCTTATGCTGCTCTCCGGATGGACCAGACTTGTTTTTCTGGCCAACGATGTAGCACAGCACGCGACACCAATCTGAGCGCCAGAGAAGCACCAAGAACAATGAGGACGTCATAGATCCCCCTGCTGACAGGATTGTACGTCTCTAGGACGCTCTGCTGCTCGCTCTCCTTGGCACTGGCCACCTCGCCGCGAAAACCGCCCCTGGAGCGAGAGCCACTCCGCCCTGCTCTGTCTGCCCCTTGAGTGAATAAACAGCCGCACGAACGTGTTGATCCATGGTAATCGAATTCTTGGCGTATACAAAGAGGAGGAAGGATTGGGTGGAAGCAGCAGCAGACCGGCGGCACCCGCTCCCCAGCGGTGGCGTGGTGCCCGCTCCCCGACAATGGCGGGGGGAGAGGAGGGCCAGCGGGGCGCAGTGGCGGCACCCGCTCCCCAGCGGTGGCTGGGCGTGGGGCGGGAGGAGGAGGCGTCGAGGGCGGAGGGCCGGCGGTGGCGGGGCGTGGGGCTGGAGGAGGAGGTGTGTATGGATAACTGGCACAAGGCGGGATAGTTTGGGTAGGAGGAGGCGTCCGTGGTTTTTTTAATTAGCGATCGTGATCCGCGCTCGTGATTGTGTGGCTTGCTATGTTAAACACCGAAGGATTACTGGCCTTTAGATGTTGTTAATGAACGTTTTTCATTGTTTGGATCTGCCTACTCTATTTTTTATAGGGGTAGTAGATAGTAGATATATAGATAGTAGATAATGCAACTGAGTTTGAGGCCCTGCTCCATGGCCTTTGGGTGGCCAAAGAGATGAATTTAAGCCAGGTCAGGTGTTTTGGTGACTCGGTTTTGATGGCTCAGCAAATTTCAGACACTTGGATTCTAAAGACACACTCATGGCAGCTTATCGCCGGCGGTTGATAGTATCGCTGGTCACTTCAAAAGTTATCAGGTGGAGCATGTTGATCGCAGAAAGAATGAGGCGGCTGATGCTTTAAGCCGGCTGGGGTCTCAGCGTAAGCCAGTGCCACCCAATGTTTTTCTTGATATATTGAATAATCGTTCCATTAAGTTGACGACTGAGGAGGACCTTGCCATTCCTGACCTGGAGGCACAGTTAGTGGCGGCCCTCCATGCTATTCCTGATTGGACAGTTCTATACTTGGCTTATATGACCCGGGGCGAGTTTCCTGAGGATGAAACTTTGGCCAGACAGATAACCCGGCGGTCTAGGTCTATGACCATTGTTAATGGCGAGTTACATCGATGCAGTGTCACAGGCGTGTTCTAGCGTTGTGTTTCTCCTGAAGAGGGTCGTGAGATTCTAAGAGAAAACCATGAAGGTGATTGTGGTCATCATACCGGTTCTAAATCTCCGGTGGCGATAGCTTTCCTCCATGGTTTTTATTGGTTGACGGCTCATGCAGATGCGAAAGACCTTGTTAGCAAGTGTGACAGATGTCAGAAATTTTCTCGACGGGTTCACGTGCTGGCTCAAGAATTGAGGATGATTCCAATTACTTGGCCATTTGCAGTCTGGGGGCTTGATATGGTTGGGCCTTTCAAGAGGTCTAAGGATAAAAAGACCGATCTCTTGGTGGCGGTTGAAAAATATACCAAGTGGGTTCAGGAAGAGCCAGTTAATAAGTGTGATGCAGTGACGGTAGTTCAATTCATAAAGAACATAATCTTCCGTTTTGGTTATCCTCATAGTATCATAACTGACAATGGCACTAATCTGTTTAAGGGTGCTATGAAAGAGTTTTGTCAACGAGAGCATATTCGTCTTGACGTCTCATCAGCGGCTCATCCATAGTCTAATGGTCAAGCTGAGAGGGCCAATCAGGAAATCTTGAAAGGTATAAAGCCCTGGCTTATGGTTCCATTACAACGAACGCTGGGTTGTTGGGTTGAAGAGTTACCCTTAGTAATTTGGAGCATCAATACTACTCCTAACAGTTCAACAGGCTATATATCCTTTTCATGGTTTATGGGCAGAGGCGGTTCTTTCAAGTGATATCTGTCATGACTCGCCCCGTCTGAGGGCATACGTTGAAACTGTTAATGAAGAAGCACATCAGGATGCACTTGATGTGTTGGATGAAGAGCGTAACCTTGCAGCGGCTCGTTTGGTGATATACCAGCAGAATCTGCGTCGTTATCATAGCCATCGAGTTAAGACCCGAACCTTTCAAGAAGGTGATTTGGGGCTCATGTTGATCCAAGACCAAACAGATATGTATAAGATATCCCCACCTTGCGAAGGGCCTTTTGTGGTTAGCAAGAATCTGAACAATGGGTCATACTATCTCATTGATATTCGAGAACACAAGGATTCACGCACATCGAAGGAGGAGACCCGCCGCCCTTGGAACATTGCTCATCTTCGACCTTATTACACTTGAGCCAACGTCTCTTGTGTTGTACATACCTTCATCAATGTATATATTATGATCAATTTAATAAAGCCGGCATACCCTGATAATTTAGGGTCTCTGTTGTTTCAGTTCTGAGCATCCGAGTCTTTATTATTTGTTCATAAAGGTGACTTGGGGGCTTCCAACCCAACGGGTTTAGCTTTCTTACCCTGGTGTCCTGGTATAAAACGCCGAAACCCGAGTTTTCACCTGCATGTATGCAAGATGCCACTCCCCCAGGTAATCTTGAATGACCTGGCGTACTCTTAAAAGTCAATATTTTAAATAAGACCCTGAACTCGTTAAGGTTAAAACAACGATTTGTCATGTGAGGGCCGGCTTACAGTAAGCGAGGACGACTCTAAGGCTGTGCGTCCTATAAAAAGCACTTGGGTCTTAGTGGCTGTGCGACCCATGACAGCACTTGAATTTTTTGAATTTCTTTGGAATTTGTGTTCTTTGAAGAATTTCTTCTCAAATGTGTTTTGTGCAGTTCAGGCCATGTAGCCTTGATTCTCTGACTCATACTTGAGCATATTGGGTTAACAACCCGCCATGATAAGCGGACTTTAAGTTGCTAGGATGATTCTCCTTGAATAAATTCAAATCATGATATTTCATGTTTACGGGTTAACACCCATGTTAGATTGCAATTATTACAGTGTCATTATGATATCAGTCTACAAGTATGACTTTTCATATTTGTATAAATATTTATGGTTTTTTCTAACCCGCCCTGGTTCTAGACTTTAAGTCGCCAAAGTGTATTATATTAGTGTTTTCAAAGGTATTTGTGACCCGCCCTGGCTTAAACCGCCAGGGCACATGCTATTTGCTTGTGTGCAGGGAGTATGACAATATTTGAACTGATCCACATGATTGATAATGTTATATGCACAAGTGACGGGTTATACATACCAGTTCGACGGCTTAAGTATTCGAAGGATAAACATGCAGAATGGCATGGAAGGTCATTGATTTCAAATCTAACCTATTACAAGGCCACAATGGGCCTGCAAATTGAAACCAAGTGTTTTTGGCACATTAAATTAAGCCATGATTAGGAACCGCCGGATGTCAGTGGCCTTCGTCCTGGTGGGTTGATGACTCTGGGTCATCCTGCTCCGGTTCTTCGTCTATCTGTAAGTCAGGCGACGTCCAATTGATGCCAGTTAAGGCCTTGAATACAACTTCATCATCGATAAGTGTGGACGGATCAACATCAGGAGCAAAAGTATGCTTACGCGTTGGAGGGATAAGATCCATGATTTCATAAGTTGGCCCTTTCACTTTTGCATTTTCCATCGTGTAAGCCGCCTGATACCTTGATAAATCGGTTTCCTCGGCCAGCTTGCTTGCCAAGGGACGTATCTCCTTCACACATTTGGCAAAGTCATTCTCATCAAAGGGAGACTCGTCTTCCTTGAGACTTGGACAGACAGTGGCATCTCCTCCGGCTCTAGCTCTGCTTGCCATGCTTTAGCCCGGCTCAGAGCGATAATGGCACCAGCTCTGGCAGATGATTCCTTTATTTCTTCCAGTCGTTGGGGCATGATAGATAGTTTGTCTAGTACTTCCCTGATGAGTGTGGGTGGTTGTATGCTGTGGGAGATGGCCGCTATGGTCCATTGAGTGCTAGTATATAGCTGCTCCACCAGGGTGTACACGGCTTTGAGCTTCACAAGCATGTCCTAAACAAGGTTGGAGCTCCTAGGGCCTGTTGAGCAAACATACTGATAAGTCACCACGCATGCAAAAGTAAATCAGCAGTGAAAGAATTGAAGTGCAATGTCACTAACCAAAGATGGCGGCTGTCATATGATTAATGTGCCGCTTCAAGCTGGATAACTCTTCAGTCACCGGCTTAAGAGCAGCTTCAGCGTCTTCAGCTCTTTTCAACAGAGCCGCCTTCTCAGTATCCTAGGTGGTTCTCTTTGTGTTGAAGTTCATTTTCAATTTTTCAGATGCTTCCAAGGCGGCTTTTAGTTCTGATATGGCTTTGGAAGTTTCTGTTTGTTGTGATTTGATATTCTGCCGCAAGTCGACTACATGTGACTCCTTCATGCTTAATTCAGCCTAAAACACAATAATCAAGCAGCACTTAGAAATTATGATGATCACTCTATTGAAGTCCCAAGCACATTACAAGTACTCTACTTGGCACTTGGGGGCTAATGTAGGTCATTTTTTAAACGCAAAAGTATTTAATGACCCGGCTTAATTTTTTCAATTTGAGCCGGCCCATGGGGGCTGCATATTTGGATTTTTTACAACACGATTTTCAGGCCCGGTTTAACTATTCAGTTTGAAGCGGCCCTTGGGGGCTACTCATTTTGATCTAATGGAAATAAACGGATTTTGAGCAGCTACAAGATGAAGGCTATTATTTAAGTCTATAGTATTTTCACTTCTTTCATATCCTCTAGACTTGGCGGCTGACAAAGATTCATATGAGAAAGGTCTGGTTCTTTACATCAAAGCGTTCCTTCATCAGGTTTACCAGACTCGCCTCCATGTCACGGCTGGTATGAAGGCGGCTGAAGTAGCCCGCATAGATTTCACTTGCGTTAAGGCCGGCATAGCTCACCGGGTCCAATTTCCATTTGCCTTTTTCGGTGGTTAAAACTTCATCCTTGGCGCTATGTTTCATTAAGATAGTGGGATTCCCTGGTTCTCTGAAGCCTGTACCAGTGATGATGACGTCCTCAGCAGTTTGTTGAGAAGGAGTCTCCTCAGCAGGCTTGATAGGACTTGGTGGCTTAGCACTGGGCGGATTAACACCCATTGGATCCATTATGACATCTTGAATTTCTGGTGGTGAGTCATCAGTAGTGTTTTCAGGGTTCTGATTTGAAGCTTCAGATATTGATGACTGTCTCTCTGGCTCAGTGACCTTTGGGTCTTTGGCCGACTTGCTCATCTTCAGCTTCTTGCTTGCTTTGGCTATACCGCTGGAAAGAGGACATAAAGATATGAGTATATCATCTTAAAGTGTTAATTGAACAAGTAAAATATTCTTACCCAAGAGCAATCTTGAAGGCTGGCAGTTGAGTTCCAGTAGAGTCGCCAGAAGAGGAATGAGAAGTTCCTTGATAATTTGAGTCGGAAGAGTTAAGGGGTTGACGAATAAGACCCGCTTTTGGAAAGGAGAGGATTGAACTCTCAGGCACCTCTTTTCGGCGTTTGCGAGGAACTGGCGTGTTGGGTAAACCGGCATGAAGGTCTCCACCTCCGCTGTGTCGGCTTGTGCGCCGAGCTTCATGCTGTTGTTTCTTCAAAATAAAGTTTGGATCCAAGTAAGCTAAAGGGTGAGAAAACCTTACTTTTCGGGTCACTGCCGAACTTTTAGTCTTGGCAAGGGCTCTAAGTCGGAGGAAATAATAGTTACCTCTTCAACGTCCGTGTGACTGTTTTCCAAGTCATCCTGAGAGGGGTCAACGTCAATAAGATGTAGAAAAAAGGAGCCAAGAGAAGCAAGTTCTACCTCCAACTCATCATCCAGGGTAACTTGATCTGTTACATCTTTCTTCTTCTTGTTCTTCTTTGAGGCCTTGGTCTTCGCCCTGGCCTTCTTGGCCGGTTTATCTTGTAGCTTCTTGTTCCAAAAAGGAGAGTCGGTCTGAAGAAAGCAAGATAATAAGGAGAGTGCAGTATATGAGAATAATTAGTAAAGTAAAGTAGATTGAAATACTTACAGCTGGAGCTGGATTAAGGGCGCAGAAGGGATTCAACCCTGTATTAACTGTAGTTTTCTAGAATCTCCCCAAGCAAGGACTTGGTCATTTCATTGAGGTCCTTCTCTTCAAGACATGTTGAGTTAAACCACGGGGGGTCATTTATATCACCAGTATATGTGCACATTAAACCGGGGTGGCGGCTTAGGGGCATGATCCTCCAGGCAACCCAGCATCGGACCAGATCAATGCTAGTCAAGCCATTAGCCATTAAGGCTCTTATCTTGGTAAAAGTGGGTGCGTATTTGGCCCATTCAGCAGAGTTGATTGATACGTCTCCAACGTATTTATAATTTATGAAGTATTCATACCATGTTTACAACAATTTTATATGGTTTTGGTATGATTTGCACGGAACTAACCCGAACTGACGCTGTTTTCAGCAGAACTACCATGGTGTTGTTTTTTGTGTAGAAATGAAAGTTCTCCAAATGAGTTGAAACTTTTTGACGATTTTTTTTGGAACAAAAGAGACCCCCGAAGCTTCATGGAAGGGCCATAAGAACCACAAGGAGGGCACAACCCACCAAGGCGCGCCTGGTGGGCCAGGCTCGCCGCGGTGGGTTGTGCTCACCTCGAGGCCCATCTTCGCATGAAACCGACGCCAAAAAATCCTATAAATAGAGAAACCGTTAGAAGTAAACCTAGATCATAAGTTCTGCCACTGCAAGGCTCTATAGCCACCAAAAACCAATATAGACCCTTTCCGGCATCCTATCGGAGGGGAATCATCTCCGGTGGCCATCTTCATCATCCCGGCGGCCACCATGATGAGGAGGGAGTAGTCCACCCTCGGGGCTAAGGGTCTGTACCAGTAGCTATGTGTTTAATCTCTCTCTCATGTTCTTGAGATGTCATTATCTTGACGTATCACGGGCTTTGTTAATATAATCAAATCATATGGTATTTTCCCCTCTCTATCTTGTTGTGATGAATTGAGTTTTTCTCTTTGAAATTTCGTTGTTATTGGATTGAATACTTTTATGGATTTGAGAACACTTGATATATGTCTTGCAATTGAGTACTCGTGGTGACAATGGGGTATTGTATTGATTCACTTGATATATGTTTTGGCACTCAATTCACGGATCCCCGAGGTGACATTGGGGTAATCTGTGCATAGGGGTTGATGCACGTCCTTGTCTTTCTTTCTCCGATAGAAATCTTGGGGCACTCTTTGAAGTTCCTTGTGTTGGATTGAGTATTATGAATATGAATTTGCTTTGGTGTTATTTTAGTACAAACTCTAGGATATATCGAATGGAAAGAATAGCTTTATGTTATTTTAGTATGAACTCTTGAATAGATTGAATGGAAAGAATAGCTTTGAGGTGGTTTCGTACCCTACAAACAATTTATTCTTATGTTCTCCGCTAGATAGGAACTCTGGAGTGATTCTTCGTTGCACGTTGAGGGATGGTTATATGATCCAATTATATTAGCATTGTTGAGAGATTGCACTAGCGAAAGTACGGACCCTAGCCCTCATTTTCAAGAATTGCAATACCGGTTTTGTGCCTGTTTACTATTTGCCACCTTGCTGTTTTTATTTATTCAGACTATAAAAATATATTTCTACCTCCATATTACACTTTTATCACCATCTCGTCGCCATACTAGTGCACCTATACAATTTGCCATTGTATGGGGTGTGTTGGGGACACGAGAGATTTCTTGTATTTGGTTGCAGGGTCGTTTGAGGGAGACCATCTTCATCCCACACCTCTCACGGATTGATAAACCTTAGGTCATCCACTTGAGGGAAAATTGCTACTGTCCTACAAAACTCTGCGCTTGGAGGCCCAACACGTGTCTACAAGAATAAAGTTGCGTAGTAGACATCAAGCTCTTTTCTGGCGCCGTTGCCAGGAGGTGAGTGCTTGAAGGTATATCTTTAGATCTTGCAACTGAATCTTTTAGTTTCTTGTTTTATCACTAGTTTGGTTTATAAAAAGAAAAGTAAAAAAATATGGAATTGAGGTTGCATCATATTATTGATCATCTTTATAATATCTTTCTTGAAAATGATGGTTCAGAAAATTGTGCTAAATTGTTAGAAGAAGAAGTCAATAAAATGTTTGGCACAAAATATTTGAATGATGAGCATAATTGCAATGTTGTTAGTATGAATTCTTTGAATATCCATGATGCTAATGATATGCAAAGCTACAAGCTTGGGAATGCTATATTTGATGAATATGATATTTGTAGTCCCCCAAGTTTTGATGAGAAAATTTATTATGATAATTGCATGTCTCCTATTTATGATGATTATATTGATGAAAGTGGATTTGGAGAGGTCGTGACTTTATTTAATGATGAATCCACTATTTTCACTACTGCAGGATGCTGCTAACGCGACAATACGATCAGAGACCCTTCGAGAAACTGTGTGCGATGCCATAAACGCAAACGGTGCTGTATGAAAACCGTCAGAAATGTGTAAAACATTTGCGATGACAGATGCATCAAACACGGTTCAGGTTTTAGTTGCATGTGTGATGAAGGGCATACGGTTCAGTTCAATGAACTGTTTGCGATGAGGAGGAACAAAAGAAACGGGCAGCCAGATGGAGGCATGTGCGATACACAGCATACGGTTCATTCGGATGAACTGTTTGTGATTAGGCAACACAAAAGAAACGGTCAGCCAGATCAAAGGTGTGTGCGATATACGGCATGCGGTTCACTCGGATGAACTGTTTGCGTTGAGACATGAGAACAGAAATGGTTCGACTTAACAAGATGTGTGTGATACACGGCAAACAGGTCTGTAATCAAAAATTTGTCTGTAGACCGATAAGAACACAGACGGTTGCTACTAATAAGACATGTGTGTTATGCGATGGGATTGCATACAGAACAACAACAACACACACACACACACACACACACTTATAAGGACATGCTTGCATAACCAAATTAAACAACCACTTACATAGGTGGCTACTACAACCATGGCATTTGCACACACCAAAGTAAACTATTACATGCATAATTACATAGGTGGCTACTACACACATGACATTTCCACACACACCAATAAAGTAAACTATATATTACATGCATGATTAACTAGCATAAATGATCATCTGATCATCATCTACTTCTTGTGACGCTTGCTCTTCATGTGGATCGATCCGGGCTTGTCGATTTGGGTAACGAGACACTTCCTCATGTCAACAATCCGCCTGTGCATTTTGTAGCATGTGTACATGCTCTTGGTCGCGAACCTGAGGTGAGGTTCATCCAGTTGCCGCATCCAGGCCTTGTGCCAGGATACATGACTTGTTCTTTGGGCATCCTGCTTCATCTTTTCATAGTAGGGGTCGATGATGGCCGAGGAGAGTTCGACCAGGGATTCCTGCTTCATGCTGCCCTAGACCCTGTAGTGGTCACAGATTTCGACAAGGTTCTTGCAAGCCAAGCCCGTAACACTAAGCGCTTTTACATCGTCTTTGGTATCCACCGTGGCAAACTTGTTGTTGGTGCTATTGACAAACCTGTGAAACAGTCGCAAGGCTCTGTGGCCATGCAGTAGTGGTAGATGAGGACATGACGGCGCACGCACAACTGGGCGACGGTAACCTTCTAATATATGCCGGGACGACCGGCGGTGTACTGGAGGTCGATGTCGACCACCTTGTACTTGTCTCCAGCAAGCAACTGCTCAACGCTGTTGATGTAGTCGTCCACCACGGCCGGGTCGATGGTGTACACCATCGAGAGATCCGTCTCCCTCGCGTGGGTCTCCACTCTAAGCTCGCCGAACTCCATTGGAGCGCCGCCGGACATCCCCTTTCTATGTGTGGTCGTGGGTGTGCTTATTGTGTTGTGGGGCGCGATTGAAAGGTTGAAGAGACTAAGGTTATAATGGCCGCGGGAATTAAAGGAAAAGCCGGACGGCTCGGAATATCAGCAGGCCCTGATGGCGGTTTTAATTTGCAGTGTGTAACTCCAACGTGCCGCATGTAACTGCATCGTGTGGCAACATGCGCGGCGCAACTGCATGCATACGGGGCCCCCGACATGATCATGCATACGCCCAACCGTTCGCAGAGCACGCGCGGAAAGATACGAGCGGATCCTTAAGAGTCTTATTTTAATAACACTTCCGTTTATTCTGATAACACCTCCCGACATGCACCCACCCGACATGCACCCATGGAGCTAGCCGAACCGTCTGCAAACGCACACACACACAAAAGAAAACGAACCCACCCCACGCACCCATGCCAACGCCTCGACGGCCCCCGCTCCTATCCCCTCCACCTTCCTCCACCTTTGCCTTGCCGTCCCACCTCCCTCCGCCACGCCCTCCCAGCAAGCCACCGCACCATCCCATCTTCCTCCAAGCCCACTTCGACGAGCCCCACCGTGCTACGGCGCCCCGCCCCCGACCAACCTTCCCACCCGCCGGCTTGCTGCGTGCACCCACGCAGTGTACTGCACGGGCGCCTTAGATCCACCGGCGGCGCAACGAAGCAGACCACAGGGCGCGGCGGTCGAGACTGCATCTTGTGGCGGCGGCGGTGCCTAGATCCGTCACCGACCATTCGTAGGATGCCGCTGGTGGTTCAATTTTCGTCGTTGCCCATGCGCGGGCAGGCGGTGGTGCCCGGATCTGTCGCCGGCCGAGTGTGGGCTGGCGGTGGTGCCCAAATCCCTGTGCTTCATCGGGGTCGGGTGTGGGCAGCCCCCGACCACAGCCGCCTCCCATGTACAACACCGCCACGGGCCGATCTGGTGGGATCCATCGATCCCCGCCTTCGCCGACCACGTCCAGGGACGCCCGACGCCCGGATCCAACGCCCCTCGCCAGCGGCCGCCCCAGCGCCAAGCCACGACCCTCGGGAGCTCCTCATCGTGGATTCTCCTCCCTGGAGCTCTGTTGCTGTCCCCTGCAGGCACCACTGCTACTCTGACGCGCGGCTGCCGCCGTGGAAAAGGAAGGAGGAGCTCCACCCCAGCTTGTGCAGTTCGGCCGGCCAGTCCGTGTAGTCGGATGGTGCGTTCATGTAGTGCGGCGCATGCTTGTGTGCGGTCCACTAGCGCAGGTGTGCGGTGCTTGCCGGAGTTGGCATGTAAATTGGCGACTCCCTGACCATCAGGTCCGCTTTCACACTGTGCCTCCGGTATTTTGCAGGTGGAGGCCGCCCATGGCTGTCGGTGGCGCCGTGACTCCAAGCAGATGGCGGTGGAGCAGCCCACTGCAGCATGTCATTTCCACCGTGGTGCCCTTCCTGGCTTCCTCCTATCGCTCTTCCTTTCTCTGTGTGGTGCTTGCTGGTGCTGCACCTTGGGGTCGTTCAGTGTGTGGTTTACTGAAAAAACTCTCTTTCAGTCCTTGCAGATTGACGCAAATAGGAAATGAGAGTAGAAAAAATGGATGTGGATGTGCATGAATGCTTGTGTCTAATATGTACCGTGCCCACAAAAATTGTGTTCATTAAAGAAGTTTTAAAAACTAAAAAGAGTAGTGCGGTTCACTTTCCAGAGTGCTTGCGGCTCATTTTTTAGAGTGTTGAGGTTCATTTAGATCAAAGTAAAAACACAAAAACTACGCAAAAATGTAATGTGGTTCACTTTCGATGGTGTTGCGGTTCACTTACTACCGTTGTGAAGTGCAGAAAAATGTCACGCACACGATAAGAAAATGTGTTTCACTTCTCAATATTGTTGCGGTTCACTAGCTTGTCTTTAAAAATTACATTCCACAAAAGAAATCATGAAGTTCACTTGACCGTCTGATGCAGTGCGGTTTTCAGTCCGAAAGTAGTGCGATCGCGGCGTCTGATGTTGTTCATCTCGTAAGTGCAAAAAGAAAAAAATGTTACGGAAGCGAAGAAAAGTAATGCGGTTCACTTCTTGATAGCGTTGTGGTTCATTTACACCCGATGTGAAGTGCACTCTACTTTCTCGTCCTTGAAAAAAAATTATTTTTAAATAAAATAAACCATGCAGTTCTCTAACACGTTCGATGCAATGCGGTTTTTCGTCGGTTGCAGTACGATTTTCAGTCGGATGAAGTACGCATGTCGATTTGGGTGTCGCGAAAAACAGAGTGTCCGCATTTCGGTAAATTTAAAACTGCTCTTAAACCGTAAGGAATTAGAGAGAGTGTTCTACGGAAAAAGTTGCGTCTCGTCGATATCTTTCTAACGTCATATCATTTGAATCATTTCGATGACCGGTTTGTAAAAATTTCGCGAAAAACGGCGGCTGCCACTTGTCGTCTGCCACACGATTTTCAAAATTAACTTAAAACTGTAAGGAATCTCAAAACCATTTCTACATATGAAAGTTGCGCCTTGTCCATAGCTTTCCAACGACATATTACACGCCTCGTTTCGACAAACGGTTAAAAAACTAGAGCAAAAACAGTATCGAAAATTTGAAAAAAAAATTGAAAAACAGAATTCCGTGATTTAGTAAATTTGAAACTGCTCTTAAACCGTAACGAATTAGAAAAAGAAATAGATATGAAAAAGATGCGCCTCGACGATATCTATCCAACGGTGTATCATTTGCTTCATTCCGACGAGCGTTTTAGAAACAAATGCGAAAAAACGCTCTTAAACCGTGAGGAATCTCGAAAAGTATTCAACATGGCGAATTTGCGCCTAATCCATAGCTTTTCAACGATATATTACACGCCTCGTTCCAACAAACAGTGAAAAAACTAGAGCGAAAACAGTGCCAGAAAAACAGTGCGTGCAGTTTTTTGCCATGGGAAGTTCACTCGCCTCAGTACTGCAGCACACTTGGTTCAAACAATGATGTGCACTTGTGTTAAGAGTGCAGTGTGGAAGTGTTATCAGAATAACTATTCTGATAATATTATCAGAATAGACCGGCTTTTCCTTGCATGTGCATATAGCAGTTGAACACGCAAGGAAAAGATGTCCACAAGCCGAGCGCGCCGACGGACGCGAGCAAAGCGCACCGCAGCGCCTAACGATGAGCACATCACGCTGCGGCGCCCAACGACGGGATTGACCTTCATTCAAGCCAATCAAAATAAGACTGGAACATACATGTCTGTATTGAGCAAAGGGATCGCACATGTCTGTATTGACTGGAACGAGAATGCAATAGCAAAATAAGAATTAAGGCCACGATGATGCGATCACAGTGGTGGTTACAGGAGGCAAGAAGAAAGATGCATCCATCAACGTACTACCTCCTCCTCCTCAACCTAGTGCACCGGCCGGGCCACCGACCGGCGGCTAAGGAGCAGCGGCTTGTGTGGCGAGGTCAAGGTGCTTCTCAACTAAGGCATCCAAGGCTTCCAGCCGGCTGAAGAAGGCCAACGTCGTAGCATCCTCACTGGCCTTGTAGATACTTATGTACACGATTCCTTCGTACACATGGATGTGTAGGTTGACGGTTTCTTGCAGGGCGAGGCGCCTCGTGGCGAGCGCAACCTCCAGGTGGACATTGTTCGTGGCGTCGGCGGGCAGTCGCAGGGCCACCAGTGCTTCAAAGAGGTTCCGACCATGGAGGCCGATTTGGGTGGCAGGCAATGAGGAGCCCGAGCACGCGGGCTGGAGGAGTACGGCGATGTCGTCCGCGAGCTTCTTGACGACGGTGTACCTGTTGGTGCTGCGAACGATCATCTGGTCCAACTGAGAGTCGTAGCTGGCGTCGACGGCGGCCATCCACCAGCCGGTCGCCAACATCGTATGGAGACGATCCACGGTGCCATGCCGTAGGCCGGCATCGTGGACCATCTGGCACAGCCGCTGGCTACTCGCGCGCATCGCCGCCATGGGTCTAGAGTGGGCACTTTTGCACTTATTAGTGTAGGTGCTTAGGCAAATGCTTAGGTATGTACGATGTGGTAAATGCATTGGAATGGAGGGGTGCCTTTATATGAGTGCAAACTGCGTTGCATTCACATCGTGCTGCCACTTTTCTCGGTCCTCCCATTACTTCCGTCATGTATTCACACGATGCTAATTGAAGGAGGATGCATCATTGGCTGTTCAACATTTCGGGAACTGCTACCCTCTCCCTCGTCTGCATTAAAGCCGTATCGGGAACTGCGTCGCCCGCTGTCAAATCAAATAGTACTGCGCCGCCCCACTAGTGATACACACGGGTCAACCAAAAGAACCGTTTGTGTTCAAGAGATGCACAAATCCTGCTCTCACTTTGCATACGGGTGTTTTATCTGAAACCATCATGCTTGTTGTGAGAAGCTCTGGTTTGTGAGAAGTATATACCCAAACCTGCCCCAAATGGGATAAACACTTTACCATGGCATGTTGATGCCCCTCCAAGATAGCATGCCAAGTTTCATTAATTTCAGACGAGTTTTGGATTTACTAGAATTTATAACCCAGGTATCTCAATGTTTGCGGCCGAGTGACGGTGGCATTGTGCTTGACATTTATTCTCATTTCTTGCATGGGACCTAAGCATGCACCCAAGGACCAAAGATTTGATTTTTTTAACCAATTTATATGCACCGGAGCATGTGCCTATAGTTCAAATTTGAATTATGCACATAAATGCATTGAAAACTCACTTAATGCATAAAAATGTCCAAACGAACCCCGAAAAATCACAAAAAATAACACAACACTCCTGTTGTTCTATGTTGACACGAGAAAAAATCTGAAAGCAATTAGAGGCAATGGATATCGTTTCGCCCCCAAAGTTGTGGCACTCCCTACTGAAACCATCATGCTTGTTGCGAGAAGCTCTGGTTTGTGAGAAGCATATACCCAAACCTGCCCCAAATGGGACAAAAACTTTACCACGGCATGTTGATGCCGCTCCATGATAGCATGCCAAGTTTCATGAATTTCAGACAAGTTTTGGATTTACTAGAATTTAAAAACCAGGTATCTTGATGTTTGCGGCCGAGTGACGGTGGCATGGTGCTTGACATTCATTCCCATTTCTTGCATGGGACCTAAGCATGCACCCAAGGACCAAACATTTGATATTTCAACCAATTTATATGCACCGGAGCACGTGCATGTAGTTCAAATTTGAATTACGCGCATAAATGCATTGAAAACTCAATGCATAAAAATGTCCAAACGAACCCCGAAAAATCACAAAAAATAACACAACACTCCTGTTGTTCTATATTGACACGACAAGAAAATTTGAAAGCAATTAGAGGCAATGGATATCGTTTCGCCCCCAAAGTTGTGGCGTTCCCTACTGAAACCATCATGCTTGTTGTGAGAAGCTCTGGTTTGGGAGAAGCATATACCCAAACCTGCCCCAAATAGGACAAAAACTTTACCATGGCATGTTGATGCCGCTCCATGATAGCATGCCAAGTTTCATGAATTTCATACGAGTTTTGGATTTACTAGAATTTAAAAACCATGTATCTCAATGTTTGCGGCCGAGTGACGGTGGCACGGTGCTTGACATTCATTTCCATTTCTTGCATGTGACCTAAGCATGCACCCAAGGACAAATATTTGTTTTTTCAACCAATTTATATGCACCGGAGCATGTGCATGTAGTTCAAATTTCAATTATGCACATAAATGCATTGAAAACTCACTTAATGCATACAAATGTCCAAACGAACCCCAAAAATCACAAAAAATAGTACAACACTCCTGTTGTTCTATGTTGACACGAGAAAAAATTGAAAGCAATCAGAAGCAATGAATATCGTTTCATCCCCAAAGTTGGGGCGTTCCCTACCGAAACAATCATGCTTGTTGTGAGAAGCTCTGGTTTGTGAGAAGCATATACCCAAACCTGCCCCAAATGGGACAAAAACTTTACCATGCTACCATGATAGCATGCCAAGTTTCATGAATTTTAGACGAGTTTTGGATTTACTAAATTTAAAAACCAGGTATGGCAATGTTTGCGGCCGAGTGACGGTGGCAGGGTGTTTGACATTCATTCCCATTTCTTGCATGGGACCTAAGCATGCACCCAAGGACAAAGATTTGATTTTTCAATCAATTTATATGCATTGGAGCATGTGCATGTAGTTCAAAATTGAATTATGCACATAAATGCATTGAAAACTCACTTAATGCATAAAATGTCCAAATGAACCCTGAATAATTCTAATTCTTTTATGACCACTGCAGATAAAAGGTCTAGCAATTAAACACTCTCCATGGCCGCTGTGACCCCATTATGTATTTTAAATCAAGAAGAAAAATCAAATAGATCCCACACAGTTTATTATAACCAACCGTGTGAGATGCAGCACAAAATATCTTCGGACCGTGTCTGAATAAGGGACCGTGTCTGATGACACTTTGCGTGCCAGTTTTTTGGCTGAAGCGATTCCAAATTTTTGGCTTCCGCGAAAATATCTACCTCCCCGCGCCCTCCCCCTTACCAAAAGCCACATTTCCCCCCTTTCCGCCTTCCTTTCCAAGTTGAAACCTTCACTCCTTGCTTGCAGCTTCGCCGCCGACCCTCCTTCACGTTGCTCGACCTCGCCTATCCAGGCAGGTAATCCACACCCGACCCCCATCCTCCTCCTCCTTCCACAACCCACATGCCCCGACCGTCGGCGCGAGCCAGACACCTTCCACCCAAATCACCGAACCCTCCACTAAATAAGCGCCGGCCTAAGCCATGGTGCACGCAATATAGCCAAGACCTCAAGGAGCATTTGGAAGCGGAGAAGCAAATCGCGGCCGCACACGCGGATGAGGTCGCGATGGCTGCCATTCGTGCTGACCCCCAGATCTTGGAGGAGCACCTGGCCATCGAGGCCACTGTTGACGCCTCGCGCGCTGACCCCGGGATGCGGTTGCCTGCTTTAAACGACAGTTCATGGGGTTTTCTCGAGGCCACTGTTGGTGCCTTCGACGAATACTATGAGGTGTTTGCCCAGCGTGCACGTGCTTACCTCATCACGAGGGGCAGCAGGTTGGTGCCCAGAGCGGCTCAGGCAACTCACCACTACAGCGAGGGCACCCACGATGCGGAGGCCTCGCCCTCTTCCATGTCCAAGGAGCCAATCGTCATCGATATCTCCGACAATGAGGAGTAGCTTGTCTTATTAGCTCACTATAAGGACCCATGCTCAGTTTGCTAGCTACTGCCTTTCCTTAAAAAATTCTAGTGAATTGTTCTATCTACTTTCAACATGCAATCTTCTACTATAGTGTATATGTTCTATATGTCTTGCAATGTGGTGTTCAATTAACTGCTTAGTTTAATTCTGCAAATGTGATGTTCAATTCTTCAGGGTGCAATATTTCCAAGTTGTTAAGAATGCTTGGTTTGGTTAACTGTCTTATCTTCTATTAGGAGTATGTTATATTGTTCAATTGGTGTTTAGTTAACTGCTTGGTTCATTTGTTGTGGCTTGGTTCACTTGTTGTGGTGTTTAGTTAACTGCTTGGTTCAATCTGCAATGCGATGTTCAATTGATGTGGCTGCATTCTGTTATTGTATACCATGTGAGGAATAAATCGAATTTGGTTGTACTAAATACATGAGAAACAAATACAATTGCTATATTTCCAATTTGTTAAGCATGCTTGGTTTGGTTAACTGTCTGATCTTCTATTAGGAGTATGTTATATTGTGCAATGTGGTGCTCAGTTAACGTTTGGTTCATTTGGTGTGGTGTTTTGTTAACTGCCTGGTTCAATTCTACAATGTGATGTTCAATTGTTGTGGCTGCATTCTCTTATTGTATACCATGTGAGGAATAAATCAAATTTGGCTATACTAAATACATGAGAAACAAATAAAATTGCTATATTTCCAAGTTGTTAAGCATGCTTAGTTTGGCTAAATGTCTGATCTTCTATTAGGAGTATGTTATATTGTGCAATGTGGTGCTCAATTAACGTTTGGTTCATTTGTCGTGGTGTTTAGTTATCTGATTGGTTCAATTCTACAATGTGATGTTCAATTGTTATGGCTGCATTCTCTTATTGTATACCATGTGAGGAATAAATCGAATTTGGCTGCACTTAATACATGAGAAACATATACAAGTGCTATATTTCCTAGTTCTTAATCATGCTTGGTTTGGATAAATGGGTTTTCCATGTGGCTTGAATTAATCTGATGAATCTGCAATGTGCTTATTTTTCATCAACATATTTTACTGATAGCATGCGAACCCTTACTTAACCTGATGACTAACTACCTTATATGTCTTGCAAGCAAACAATGGGAAGCACTGAGGTTTACAGGATGGTACTAACTATTATACCTTGCCTTTTTTTATTCCTTTGCCCCGTTTCCAATATAGAGAAGATATGTATGCACATCCTTGTTTTCAGGGTTCACTGATGATTACCTCTCAAACCACCTCTGTGGTCAGGATGCGAGGAAAGTTTTCATACAACACCCACGGTTCAATATTGAAGTGTTCCTGAAGAGGTCGAAGGATGGACGGTCAATCATCCACAGGCACTAGCCTAAAGTTGCAAAGACCTTCAACATGAATGAAGGCTCAATATTAGCCTTGCGCTTCAGCAGTTTTCCAGATGAGATGCATCTCTCTATGTACCGTCTATGATGCTAATCTCGAAAGGTTCTAGATGTTGCATGTGAAACTTGCTGCTGGTGCAGTTTTGTAATGGGGTAGCTGAGTGCTGAAGCTATATCATGTTGTACCCGATGTATTTCAATTATGAAATCCTGCTTCCTTAATATGAAAATGGAATATATTATGTTCTTAATATGAATGTCAATTAGATTAGTAAATGGATTATTAATAATAGGCCAATTAGCCTACTAATTGGCCAATTAGCTTGCTAATTGGGTTTTCTTATTGTAAACGGTTAATGAGAAAACACCGTGGGCGATGACCTAAGGCAACGCACATAGTTTCTAGGAATAACCCGTGTTGGATCAATGAACAATCACACACGACATTCTCTTCAAAATTGTTTGTGTTACGCCACCTTGCGCAAACGTTTTCATTGTAGTGACTGTGTGGGATGTATATACGAACGGAAACGTTTAGTGGTGACTGACTGTGTGGGATGTACTTACGACCAGAAATGATTTTTCCTGTATAATTATATTTTTTTGAGCATTACTATACGTATTTCTGTATTTGAGTGCTCGCCGGTCGCACACAACCTCATTTTGCCGAGCGTGTGTGCTAGGAGGGCATATCCCCAACGGTTTCTGGGTCGTGTGGGAAGGACCCCCTATCGCCCACACTCACTTGGCGATGGTTCCAAATGCCATCGCGGAAAGGGGTAAAAAACCGTTTGTTTAGGACCGACGCATACCAGTGTTTGGAGGAGGTTGCAATTGATTATGACAACAAATTTCCTATATATGATGATTATAGTGATGACATGTATGCTTTATTGAATAATTATAAACATGAAACATGTCATCATGATTTTAATTTCCAATCACATAAGAGTTATTTTGTTGAGTTTGCTCCCACAATTATTGATGAGAATAAATTTGCTTATGTGGAGAGTAATAAAATTTCTATGCTTGTGAATCATGAAAAGAATGCTTTATGTTATAGCTATATTGTCGAATTCATCCATGATGCTACTGAAAATTATTTTGAGGGAGGAACTTATGCTTGTAGAAATTGCAATAATATCAAGTTTCCTCTCTATGTGTTGAAAATCTTGAAGTTGTGCTTATTTTGCCTTCCTATGCTAGTTGATTCTTGTTCTCATAAATTGTTTGATCACAAAATCCCTATGCATAGGAAGTGGGTTAGACTTAAATGTGCTTGTCATGTGCTTAATAATGCTCTCTTTATGTTTCAATTCTTATCTTTTATGTGAGCATCATTGAAATCATCATGCCTAGCTAAAAAGGCATAAAAGAAAAGCGCTTGTTGGGAGACAACCCAACACTTTTACCTACTTTTTTGTATGTTCACATGATTATGCTACTCTAGTAATCATGTTTTATTGCTTTCGTTTCAATAAAGTGCCAAGTAAGACATTTGGGATGGCTTACGGTGATAGTCGATTTGATCTTGCTGAGAAACAAAAACTTTTGCGCTTAGGAAAACAATTCTCATTTTTAACAGAAGCGTGATAAAATGCTGATTCTTTTTGCAAAAGATTAATAGACAAATTTCCCAGGATTTCCTAATTTTTTAGAATTGTTGGAGTAACAGAAGTATGGTTGGAGTACAGATTACTACAGACTGTTTTGTTTTTGACAGATTTTGTTTTCAATTCAGAGTTTGTTTGTTTTCTAGTTTCTATGGCTTATATTGCTCAATATAAATTGCGGAAATGATATGCTACGGTAGGCATTGTGTGGAAACAATTATTAATCTTGTCTTTGATAGTACCAAAGTGAAATGATTTGCTCTTTATCATACTAACCTATCTCATGAAGTTCCGTTAAGTTTTGTGTGATTGAAGTTTTCAAGTTTTGGGTGAGATATTGATATAAGTGTCGGTGTCAAAACAGGCGGATCTCGGGTAGGGGGTCCCGAACTATGCATCTAGGATTGATGGTAACAGGAGACAGGGAACATAGTGTTTTACCCAGGTTCGGGCCCTCTCTATGGAGGTAATACCCTACGCCCTGCTTGATTGATCTTGATGAATATGGGTATGAGTATTACAAGAGTTGGTCTACCACGAGATCGTAATGGCTAAACCCTAAGAGTCTAACCTGGCTATGATTATAAGGATTCCGCCTATCTACGGACCTAGCCCTCCAGTTTATATAGACACAGGAGGGATCTAGGGTTACACAATGTCGGTTATAGAGAAATGAATCTTCATAGTTGGTCGCCAAGGAGAGTCCTATCCGGACATGGGTGGAGTCTTTGGTCTTTGTGTCCCTTACGGCCCATCAGTTCGGCCCATATCCAATAGATTGAACACCCGAGGACCCCTTAGTCCAGCACTCCCTCGGTAGCCCCTGAACCAGGCTTCAATGACGATGTGTCCGACGCGCAAATTGTCTTTGGCATTACAAGGCGGGTTCTACTTTCCGAATACTCCAGGATAGTCTTCGGCTGAAACGAAGGTGTCCAGATCTGCAACACAAGTACCACACACAACCGCAAGGAATATAGTATTTCACTATTCCCATATGCTGACAACTTTTTGCAAGATGACATCACATCTGTTCGGTCACTATACCGAACCGTTTTTGTCCGTCGTTCCGTGTTTCGAGATGCGGTTTCCATTGGCACGTCTTGTCAAAGCAGCTCTTGGGAATAGGCGAGTTTTAGGGTGAGTGGGGAGGCGTTTGATATTCACTGCCTTTATAAGGGGATAAGGATTCCCCCTTCTTCTCCCACGCCTTCTCTCTTCCTCTTCCCTTCCACTCTTGAGCTCCAGCGCCCAAGTTCTTATCTTCTTCCCACTCAAGCTAGCACTCAACCATGTCCGTATCCGAAGGCCAAGGCAAGTGGATGGTCTCCTCCGTCAAGGAGAAGGACATTACTGAGCTTCGGGCGGCTGGGTACTTGGCGAAGGAAATCGCCCACCGTCTTCCAGCCCAGGGGCAAGTCGTCCCCACGCCAAAGCCCAACTAGAGGGTGGTATTCATCCCTCATTTCCTCCGCGGGCTAGGGTTTCCACTCCACCCTTTCGTCCGCGGGCTGATGTACTATTACAAGATAGACTTCCATGATCTATCCTTGAACTCTTTCCTCAACATCTTGGTGTTCATCGTCGTGTGTGAGGCCTTCCTCCGCATCCAACCCCACTTCGGGCTGTGGCTTAAGGTCTTCAATGTGAAGCCGAAGGTGGTGGACGACCAGCACGCGGAGTGCGGAGGAGCCATGGCGAGTAAGCTGACCAATGTCTCCTGGCCGAAAGGCACTTTCGTGGAGACTGTGAAGGAATGGCAGAAACAGTGGTTCTACATCACAGAACCCCGCAACGCCACCTAGGCCGCAGCTGCCGAATTCAACTCCGGCCCTTCCATGCGGCTCACCTCCTAGGTCGAGAAGAACCCGAATTGGTGTTCGCCAGATGAGCTGATAGCGCTGCAGACGCGCGTTCAAAGCATGGTGGACAAGGATATCAAACTTGTCGATATAATCCAGGTGATGCTAGTTCGCCGGATTCTACCGTGCCAAAGACAAAGCCTCCCTCTATGGGAGTTCAATCCAAAGAAGCACCATACCCTGAAGAGGCTCTTTGAAACCACTCACAAAGACACCTGGAAGTTGCTCTTTAAGGGCAACGAGACACCGCCGGCCATAGATTCGGACTGCGGGAACGACATTAACCACCTCGCCAAAGAGGTATGTTATTTTTAACACATCCCCTACTTGCTTGTTTCAAGGATAATATCTAAGCTTTTATTATCATTGCTTCTTCAGGACATGATGGAGAGGGCGAAGCGGATCCAGTGTCCGGCTGGGCTACCTGAAGAACCAGTCATCCCATGTTTAGAGAAGATGCTGGTGCCGGCGCCCTATACAGCGCCGCAAAGAAGGCCACGGGGAAGGCCAAGGGGGTCCGGAGTGGCCCCCGCCGCAAGGGCGCTTCGGACGCGACGTCCGAAGACAAGACCCAATCCTCCGTTGCCGAAGACGATGACGATGATGATGAGGAGGAGAGCAATTCTCCCCCTGATGGGGGGAGGAATAAGAGGGCGGCCTCCATAATTCTGGAGGCGGAGGTGCCCAAGAAGGGGAAAGGCCCGCTCGTGGGCAGCTCCGCATGGGACGTCGACGGCAGTCCGGTGCGACGCCCCCGCACTAAGCCTCGGGCTGCATCGTAAGCGTTAAGAATCATACATGCCCATAAATCTAAGCTCTCCTCTTTGTTGTATTGACATGATTAATTATGCTATTGCAGTCTGGCCCACGAAAACTCCCAGCTATCCTCATCAAGAGGCTCGTTGGACTCAAAGGAGATGGCCAGCGAGACACCGCCGGCCGCTACTCTCCCAAGGCCAAGGCAGACGTCGAGGTGCTGTCCCGAAGGACCTTCCCAGGCCAGGGAGAGGTTCAGGAGGCCGTCAAGCTTAAGATGTCTCGCTTGGACATCTCGGACACCAGACACATGGGGAGTAGGCCCCCATGGAGACTAATGATGGGGGCCATGCTCAATTCGGCCCCCATATGAGCATAGATCTGGAGACCCATACGGCCTCAGAGTCCAACAAGCAGCTTCCTTCAAGAGAAGGAGGTGTGCCCGTCCCGCCGGCGACCTCTTTCCAACCAGAGGCGACGGACAATCTATTGGAAGCGCTACGAGGCGCTTCCATCATGGAAGAACACTATATCCTTATGGGTACGGTGATTGAGAAGGTTCAGTCTGTTAAAAGCGGACTAACCGAAGCCTCCAGCAGCCTGCTGACAGGTTTTGAGGTAAGCGGGGTTTAATCGAGAAAATCCCCACATAGAAAGTAGACACTGAGACACTGTCCGGTGTTCGGAAAGAAAAGCCGGACAGAGGATCAATTAAGTTTCGTAGGAAACTAACCAGACTATGTCTGATGTGAATAAGCAGGCATCACTGCTGGCCGCGACTTCTCACACTGCCGAAGTATCCAGACTAAAGAAGAAACTGGAGCGGGCCGAAGAAGAGCTTGGCCAGGCGAGGAAGTAGCTGGAAGACCAGCAAGGTATGCGATGGCTCGCTATATATTCGGAAAGAGTAAATGATGTATACTGACCGTAGTGTCATTATATTTGTAGGGGCGACGACTGAGGTTGACGCCCTGAAAAAGGCCCTGGCCGAAGCCGAGGGGAAAGCTATCAAGGAGCAGGCCGCTCGCAAGAAGCTGAAGGCCCGGCTGAACGAGGTCTAGAAAGAGCTCCAGGATGCGGTGAGGATGTACGAGACCCTGGAGGGCGATGTTTCGGCTCGAGAGACCGAACTCTCCAAGGCTCGTCAAAGCACAGAAGCGGCCCGGGTTGAAGCCCAGGGTTGCCCTCCAGGAGATCCAGGAGGCCGGGAAGATCGCGGCGGGTAAGGCGTTTAGTATGCAAAGCAAATATATGAAGAAGAAGTATTTCTTACTAACCCCGATTCAGAGTTCTCCAGGAGCCTTCGCAGATCTGCCGCACAGTGTGTCCGACACCTCGGAGTTCTTTCGAGCCGAAGAAGGGAGATCCAGGGAGAAATTGTTCTGGTCACAGTATCTTGCGCCAGAGCATCCCGTGCCCTTCACCGATCAGCTGAAACAGCTGGTGGAGCTGCGTAGGGTGGCCGAACTAGCCATGAAGGATTTGATAATTTAGCTGTGGCCAGCCGAAGCTATGCCCGACAACTACTTCAGACTCATGAAGCGGCTGGTGAACGCCTGTCCGAGGCTGGACGTCGTCAAGCGATCGACCTACATTGAAGGTGCACGCATGGCCTTTGCCCGCTGCAAGGTGTGGTGGGCAAAGATGGACGCTGTCGACCTGACCAAGGGGCCGCCAGAGGACAAGGAGCACCGCACATCCGAGCGCTATTCTGCAGATGTCCTAGAGGGGTCTCGCATTGTAGCAACGCAGTGTGGGCAAGCCATTATTTTCGAATGAATGCATTCATGTTGTCTTTGCCTTGTATGATGGAACAAAACTTTTATGTAATATAATGCTTTAAAAATTTCTCCTCCTGTGTGGCCGTTTTATGTGACATCTGAGAGTTGGACAGTCGTCGGCTTCTACCCCCACGTAGGAAATACGGGGGTGTTCGGGATGTAATCTAAACACTCTTGATCCAATTGTTTGGTCCTTGAAGGAGGTGTTTAGCGCGACGAACCAGGCAATTAGACTATGCGGCTTTATCACTCTCACTTAGCCATAGGAGTTCTACACTAGAAATATATGCGCAGCCCATAGTATCCAGACTAGGATGCTGTAAACACTTGATCGGGCAAGTACCAATCCCTCGTGTAATGCGGAAAAAATCTCTAAGGAATTGAGACCTCCGAAGAGCAAGGAGCATCACCGCCCCGAAAATTATTATGACAGCGTCCTTAAGGGTGCCCACCTTGTGGCGGAGGAATGTTCTAAGGATGTAATATTTGAATGAATGTACTCATGTGATCCTGTAATATGAAAAACGAGTTCGTTTGCGCTATATAACGCTTGTTGATTTAAAATATTACCTTCTGTGCGGCCGTTTATAAAATCTGAGAGTTGGCCAGTCGTCGGCTTCTGCCCTCATGTAGCTAGTACTGAGGTGTCCGGGATAAATCTGATCACTCTTTATCCCAGTTTTGGGTCCTTCGAAGGAGGTGTTCAGCAGAACGAACAAGGCAATCAGACTATAAGGCTTTATCACTCTCACTTAGCCATAGAAGTCTACCATTTTAAATTTTGGCGAAGCCCCTAGTATTCGGAAGGCCGAATCTTGGGGCGCTATGAACGCCTAAATCGGACAAGGCCGACTCGTCGCCTGAAGCAGAAAAAATCTTTAGGGATTTGGGACCTCTCGAACAGCGACCAGCTCTTGCCGCATCATGACAGTCAGTTTTCGGCTTTCTCTATTGAGGTGCTCGTCTGGAAGAACCGGGACACAATCGCAGTAGTTCTCCCAGTGCTACCTTAGCCGATATAGCGGAACATAAGGCACCAAAATATGGGAGCCGGGCAAACCCAACTATTGACCCAAGACATGATTCGGAGCTCATGCATATAATTCTATAAGTTCAGGGTGCCACACTGTCGAAAGTGTTTGGACTTTTGTTGCCGTGTTATGGGGTACACTGAAGCCCCTGGCGTACTGAACGTACCAGAATGTACGGGAGCAACTTGTTGTGAATAGACAAACAAAGAAAAAAAGAAGATGAAGAAATGTAATAATAAGCTGATGTTGTGCGTTGTTATTTATAGGATACGTCAAAGCGTATGTGTATAAGTAGTACAATAAGCAAAAATAGGACCATCTGACATGTCCGATCCAAGGGCGAGCTGCGTGCGGGTATGTAAAACAGGTATAACGATCGATATGAGATACCACCTAGGTATTCCCTTGTACGTCAAAGCTTCTTGCTCCCTTGGTGCTTCCCTCCCGTGATGGGTCCGATGATCTAGCTATCGGAGAGGGCCTCCAGACAATAGGGTCCTGAAAGGAAGAAAATGATAAAGATATACTGGTCCTGAGGCGGTTGAACCGCATTGTGGGACGCGCCATAGCCGTTCCTCCGCCTATACCCATGGTATCTTTATTGCGTAGTTATGTACGCGCGGCGTAAATTTCGTCGCTTGACTGGGACTAGGACGGAGGCCGAATTGCTAGGCGAGCTCTAAACGCACCTAGCGATTCTGTTGCAGGTTATTCCGGACTAGCTTGAATGTGTTTGTGGACCTTGTCGCTGAATTGGCGGTTTGCCTCAAAAGGCTGTTTTGCATTTCTGCTGGAAGGGCCGCAGTGTGCTCCTCCGTGTGGAGCGAGCGTCATGGCATTTTGAGCTTGAGGTATGCATAATGTGATACCGCATTGAATCTAGCGAATGCGGTTCATCCGAGTAGTGTGTGATAGCCACTGCAGAAGGGGACGATATCGAAGATTAACTCTTTGCTTCGGAAGTTATCCGGAGATCCGAAGAACACTTCCAGTGTGATTGAGCCCGTGCAACAGGCCTCTACACCTGGTATGACACCTTTGAAGGTGGTTTTTGTGGGTTTGATCCTCAAGGGGTCTATACCCATTTTGCGCACCGTATCCTGATAAAGCAGGTTCAGGCTGCTGGCACAGCCCATAAGGACTCGAGTGAGGTGGAATCCGTCAATGATAGGATCAAGGACCAATGCGGCAGAACCGCCATGACGGATACTAGTGGGGTGGTCCCTGCGATCAAAAGTGATTGGACAAGAAGACCATGGGTTGAACTTTGGGGCGACTGGCTCCATCGCGTAGACGTCCCTGAGTGCACGCTTCCATTCCCGCTTGGGGATATAGGTTGCGTATATCATGTTCACCGTTTTCACTTGGGGAGGAAATTTCTTCTGTCCTCCTCTGTTCGGCGGCCGGGGCTCCTCCTCGTCATCGCTATGCAGCCTTCGGCATTCAACTTGCCGGCCTGTTTGAACACCCAGCATTCTCTGTTGGTGTGGTTGGCTGGCTTATCGGGGGTGCTGTGAATTTGACATGAGCGATCGAGTATGCGGTCCAAACTGGACGGGCCCGGATTGTTTCTTTTGAACGCCTTTTTCCGCTGACCGGATGTAGAGCCACTGAATCCGGCATTGATTGTCGTGTCTTCGGCGTTGTCGCCATTGTTGCGGTGCTTGTATCTGTAGCGACGTGGCTTGCCGTTGCTGTCTCTGGCCTTCGATGTGCTAGGGTTGCTTGCTATGTTGTTGCTACAGGCCAACCAGCTATCCTCGCCCGCGCAGAAGCGGGTCATGAGTGTTGTGACGGCTTCCATGGACTTTGGCTTCTCTTGGCCGAGATATCTGGCGAGCCACTCTTCACGGATGTTATGTTTAAAGGCCGCTAGGGCTTCGGCATCCGGACAATCCACAATTTGGTTCTTTTTGGTTAGGAACCGAGTCCAAAATTTCCTGGCTGACTCTCCGGGCTGTTGTGTTATGTGACTTAAATCATCAGCATCTGGTGGTCGCACATAAGTGCCATGGAAGTTGTCTAGGAATGCGTCTGCCAGGTTCTCCCAACTTCCGATGGAGTTTGCTGGCAAGCTATTTAGCCAATGCCGAGCTGGTCCTTTGAGTTTTAACGGGAGGTACTTGATGGCGTGTAGATCATCCCCGGGGGCCATGCGAATGTGGAGGAAGAAATCCTCTATCCATACCGCGGGGTCAGTAGTACCATCGTATGATTCAATGTTCACGGGTTTAAACCCTTCTGGGAATTCATGATCCATTACTTCATCAGTGAAGCATACGGGGTGTGCGGCGCCTCTGTGCCGGGCTATGTCACGACACAGTTCATACGAGTCTTGTCTGCTGTGTTCAGCCCGGCCAGATTTGCTTTTGGTATATCCGGCATGACGGTCGTCGTCATGTGTTGGGACATGCCCTCGTGATCCAAAGATCGATATTTTGTGTCCTGCTTTGTTTTCCAATACGTCTCGTAGGTCCTGTGTGTTACCCCGGGCCTTGCTATTTTTGTTTGACTGACGATCGGGTGAGGGCTGGACTTCGGGCTTATATGCCACCTTGTCTCGGCCACGAGGTGGCCGGTCTGCCGCATCATATGCTGGAAGCGCAGGCTTTAATGCTTCCTCTTCAAGTTGGGGTAGCAACCTGCGCTTTGGGAAACTTTTGATTGGGCGCTCGAGTTTGTGTTCCTCAGCTGCCAGGACCTTAGTCCATCTATCGGCTAGCAGATCCTGCTTAGCTTGAAGCTGTTGTTGCTTTTTCTTTAGGCTTTTTGCTGTGGCAATAAGCCAGTGCTTGAAGCGCTCCTCTTTGACAGGATCCTCGGGCACGATGAATTCTTCGTCGTCGAGGCTCACCTCGTCTTTGGAGAGAGGCATGTAATTGTCATCCTCTGATTCTTCGTCTGCTACCTGTTCCCTGGGGCTGGCTCGCCCATCCTCCTGCTCAAAGCCTGGCTGGAGGGGATTGTCTTCGTCTTCGGCACTATTTGCAGCGTTATTGTTTCCTGTGCCGGTATCGCTGTTTTTGCTATGGCGGGGCTTAGAGCAGCGCCGATGACGCCGGTTCTTGGATTGCTTCTCGGGGGGATTATCCTCCGTTGCCTTATTGCCATCGCTTTCTTTGGGGGTGTCCACCATGTATATATCATACGATGAGGTGGTAGTCTAGCGCCCTGTGGGCGGTGGTTCCTGTTTGTCTCCCGCATCGTCGTCCATACCTTTGATGTCTTCGGAGTCGAAGTCGAGCATGTCAGTTAGGTCGTCGATAGTGGCTACTAAGTGGGTGGTGGTTGGGGAACGAATTTCTTCACCGTTCACTTCCCACTCGAGCCGGACATAGTTCGGCCAAGGGTCTCCTGACAAGGAGAGAGACCGTAATGAGTTTAGCACATCGCCTAGGGGCGAGTGCTGAAAGATATACGTGGAGGTGAACTCCATGATCGGTGCCCAATCAGATTGGATGGGCACGGACGCGAGCGGTTCAGAGTCTGTGGCCAGGGACGAATCTGAGTGTCCGACAACACATGTCTCATAGGAGGTGAAGTCAGTATTCGACTCTATCACCACAGAGTATGCGGCCTCCATGGCGGGGCCCACCCACCCATCCACGGACGACGCGATCTATTCTGGATTGAGGGCTCGAGTAGCTACAGGTGTGATCTCCCGAACACTATCCGATGGCAGAGCTAAATCATGCTCATCGTGACTGTGCGGCGCACCTGACATAGGTTCGAATATGTCGAAGATCAAGTCTCCGCGGATGTCGGTGGTATAGTTCAAGCTTCCAAATCTGACCTGATGGACAGGGGTGTAGCTCTCGATCTGCTCCAGATGGCCGAGCGAGTTGGCCCACAGTACGAAGCCGCCGAATACGAAGATCTGTCCAGGGAGGAAAACCACACCCTGGATCGCATCGTTGCCGATGATCAAAGGAGCCATCAAGCCTTATGATGACGACACAGTGGAACTCTCAATGAAAGCACTGTAACGCCCGGGTAATCAAGCTACAGTAATCCAACGATAATCATGCCACGTCACCCCGATTACTATTGATAACCTACCGTTAGGCCAAAACCGAGTCAAATTCAAACATTAAAATAAAGTTAAATTATAAAAGTTTCGAAATGTTAAACTAAAATGTTCGGAGTGTGCAGTTAAATGCCAGGGTAATTATAATGAAGCAAACACATTTTTATAAAATGCCTAAATAATTTAACTTGATTTAGAACAGAAAAGAAAATAAATAAAAAGAAAACAGAAAACAATACAAAAAAAAGGAAGAGAAACCCCCCCTGGACCCTGGCCCAACTGGGCCGACCCCAGGCCCAGTCGGCCACCCCCATAACCCCCACGCCCCGAAACCCTAACCCCCAGATCCCCCACTACCCACTCCCCCGATTCCCCACATTCTCCCTCGTCTCTCCCTCTCGCCCGATCCAATCGGGATCGAGCGCCCATCGCCGCCGCCTGGAGCACCCCGCCGCCGCCGGACCTCCACCCCGTCGGACGCCGCCCCTGCCTCCTCCCAGGCGCCCCCACTCGACTGGATCGGGGAGGTCCCGCGCCGCCCCGACGCGCCTCGACTGCGGCGCCCATCCCCTGCGCCTTCGCCCGTTGTCGCCGGCCCGCTTCCTCTCCGCGCTCGTCCCCGTCGCCCCCCTCGACCACCGCTGCCCCGTGCCCTACGCTCCCTCGGTGAGGACCCCGGTCCTCCTTCTCCCCGTCCCCTCTCGCCGGCGCTCGCCTCGCCCGTGCTGCGTTCGGCCGGCGTGCCCCGCGTCGACCAAGCCCTGCTTTGCCCTTCACCGCACGCGTTGGCTGCGTCCCGCGCGACGCGCGCGCTCGCGTTGGCCGCTCCCCTGCTCCCCGCGTCACGAGCGCCCGCGCCCCTGCCGTGCATCGCCACCGCTCCGCATCGCCGCGCTCCGCCTACGAGGTCGCCGGCGCCTCCCCACTCCCTGACCACCGCACCCGTGGCGCTCTTGCCTGCGTCGACGAGCCCCTGCTCGGGTCGTCCTGGTCCGGCCGCACCGCCCACGGCCTCGGCAAGCCCCAACCCTCCTCTTGCCGTGCTGCCGCGGCTCTGCCGCCCCCCCCAACCGCGCTGCTGGCCCGCGCCGCGGCCAACCCCTCGCCGTACCGCCCCGCTCCGGCCACGGTCGCCGGCGATGGGTCACGCGCCGGCCCCCTTCCCCGCTGGCCACATCGCCCTGTTGGGTGGGCTGTCGCCCGCCTCCGCGCTGCGCTGAGAACCACTACCCGTATGCCCGTTAAGGGCCTTGGCCCTATGACAAGGGGGCCCCGCCCCAGAACGGTTAAAAAAAGGAATTAAAATTAATAATAATAAAAATAATTAATTAATTAAGGAATTAATTAAGTTAATTAATCATAATTAGATTAATCAAATTAACTAATTTGTCTAATTAAACTGTGATTAGTTTAGCTAAAACCTGATTAGCCTAAACAGGGTATGACAGGTGGGCCCCGCTGGACCCACACGTTAGTTTGACCAGTCAACGCCCCTGTTGACTGCTGACGTCATGCTGACGTCATGATGACGTCAGCAAACACTGTTTTGGATAATGTTAGATTTAAATAATTAATTAAATTTCAGAAATTATTAAAATCTTTAGAAAATCATATCTTTTAATCCGTAACTCGGATTAAAATATTTTCAACATGAAAGTTGCTCAGAACGACGAGACAATTCCGGATACGCAGCCCGTTCGTCCGCCACACATTCCTAACCTATCCAACTCGCAACTTTCCCCCTACGGCCCCTCTGCCCGAAAACGCGAAACGCCGGGGATACTTTCCCGGATGTTTCCCCCCTTCACCGGTATCACCTCATACCGCGTTAGGGCACCTCTAACGCCGTTACTTGTCATGTCATGCATCACTATGCATCTGCTTGCTTAAATATTTATTGTTTCTCCCCCCTCTTCTCTCGATAGACACCGAGACCGACGCTGCTGCTGCCCCGATCGACTACGGTGTTGACGACCCCTCTCTCTTGCCAGAGCAACCAGGCAAGCCCCCCCCTTGATCACCAGATATCGCCTACTCTTCTCTATACTGCTTGCATTAGAGTAGTGTAGCATGTTACTGCTTTCAGTTAATCCTATACTGCTGCATAGCCTGTCCTTGCTACTACTGTTGTTACCTTTACCTGCTATCCTACTGCTTAGTATAGGATGCTAGTATTTTCATCAGTGGCCCTACATCCTTGTCCGTCTGCCATGCTATACTATCGGGCCGTGATCACTCGGGAGTTGATCACGGGTATATACTATATGCTTTATACATGATACATGTGGTGACTAAAGACGGGTCGGCTTGTGGAGCACCCGCGAGTGATTCACGGATTGGGGGCTGAAAGGACCTTTGTCCCAATGGCCCTCTGTGTGGATCTTTGAGGCGGAGCGACAGGGCAGGTTCCGACCACCTAGGAGAGAGGTGGGCCTGGCCCTGGTCGACGTTCGCGGATACTTAACACGCTTAACGAGATCTGGGTATTTGATCTGAGTTTGGCCATTTGGTCTATACGCACTAACCATCTACGCGGGAGTAGTTATGGGTATCCCGGCGTCGTGGTATCAGCCGAAGCCTTCTTGACGTCAGCGACGGAGCGGCGCGCGCTGGATTGGACTGGAACGCCACTAGGCTAGGTCTGCTTCCGGCCGCCCACGCAACGTGCAGGTGTGCTAAGGGCGATGGGCCCAGACCCCTGGGCGCTTAGGTTTAGACCGGCGTGCTGACCTCTCTGTTGGTCTAGGTGGGGCTGCGACGTGTTGATCTTCCGAGGCCGGGCATGACCCAGGAAAGTGTGTCCGGCCAAATGGGATCGAGCGTGTTGGGGTATGTGGTGCACCCCTGCAGGGAAGTTAATCTATTCGAATAGCCGTGATCTTCGGTAACAGGACGACTTGGAGTTGTACCTTGACCTTATGACAACTAGAACCGGATACTAAATAAAACACACCCTTCCAAGTGCCAGATACAACCGGTGATCGCTCTCTCACAGGGTGACGAGGGGAGGATCGTCGGTTAGGGTTATGCTATGCGATGCTACTTGGAGGACTTCAGTCTACTCTCTTCTACATGCTGCAAGACGGAGGCTGCCAGAAGCGTAGTCTTCGATAGGACTAGCTATCCCCCTCTTATTCCGGCATTCTGCAGATCAGTCCACATATGATACCCTTACTCCATTTGATACCCATGCATATGTAGTGTAGCTCCTTGCTTGCGAGTACTTTGGATGAGTACTCACGGTTGCTTTCTCCCCCTTTTCCCCCTTTCCTTTCATTCTGGTTGTCGCAACCAGATGCTGGGGTCCAGGAGCCAGACGCCACCGTCGACGACGACTCCTACTACACCGGAGGTGCCTACTACTACGTGGTGCCCGCTGACGACGACCAGGAGTAGTTAGGAGGATCCCAGGCAGGAGGCCTGCACCTCTTTCGATCTGTATCCCAGTTTGTGCTAGCCTTCTTAAGGCAAACTTGTTTAACTTATGTCTGTACTCAGATATTGTTGCTTCCGCTGACTCGTCTATGATCGAGCTCTTGTATTCAAGCCCTCGAGGCCCCTGGCTTGTAATATGATGCTTGTATGACTTATTTTATTTGTAGAGTTGTGTTGTGATATCTTCCCGTGAGTCCCTGATCTTGATCGTACACGTTTGCGTGTATGATTAGTGTACGATTGAATCGGGGGCGTCACAAGTTGGTATCAGAGCCGACTGCCTGTAGGAACTCCCCTTCCACACTCCTTGGCCGAAGTCGAGTCTAGACATTGCAAAAACTTTTACTAACTTGGCTGTGTGCCTTATGGGCCCACGTCGCCATCGGGTGGTACTAGGATCTTTTACTCCTCGACCTTTACTCTGGGACTCTGAACTCCCTTCTACTCGGGTTAAACGAATTTACTAACTCTGACACTAGGATCCCGTTACGACATTCACCCCAAAGTTGGATAAGCCCTAGTTATTCTTTAGAGTAGTACTTGAACGTTATCCACATTGTCATTTGACTCCTGTGAAAACAACTTTGTTTTCAGATGGAACCCACGAGGCAGGTCGTGCGCCACACGACGGCCATTGGTGCCTCAGGATCACCTGCTGTGTTGGCTGAGATGATGACCTATCTGGGTTATCGCTGGCACCCTGAGTACACCGTCTATGAGGAGTATCAGGACTTCAACCAGGAGCAGTACCGTGCCATCGTCCACCTCTACTCTCGAGAGTATGACTCCACTACCGTGCTGCACACTGCTCATGGTGTTGGAGCGACTATCGATATGGCGGTCCACGATGCTGCTTATGCTGCTCTGACACGTCTCCGTGGAGAGTATCAGGAGTTGGACACCTCCCCCTTCAGGCACATTGCTATTGCATCCGACGTTGGTGCGGAGGGTTACTACACTGCTGCCTACTCCACTGTCACCCGAGAGCCATTCTACCATCAGAACCTGGTTCTGCATGCTGATGGGCTGGATAGAGCTAACCGAGCTCTTCGCCACGAGTTGTACACCACCTGTCAGCACCTGTATCGTGCTCTGACGCTGTTGCACCCCTCTGTCCGCTCTGGTAATCTGTCGCATTCTGCGATCTACCCTGCCCGGACCGTGATGCCCCAGGGCGTCGGCTGGCCAGATGTGGGAGGCTACTCTCCTGCATTGGGCCCTCTCCTGCCACCTGCGCAACGGGTTCCGCACCAGAGTATCCGCGGACCCCAGGCTACTCGCGTGGAGGTCTTCCCTTCGCGTCACTACCAGCTGTCGGGCTACACCTACCTCCGCAGTACCGCGTGGGACTGATGTAGACTTGCTTGTTAGTGTTAGATGCATTCGCCGCGAGCCTGCGTGCCGCCTATGATGTCTTAGTCTATGTACCAAAAACTCTGTGTAACGAACTCCATGCATGATCTCTTTTGTAAGATATGCCGACTACTATGTAGTATCTATCGTGCTGCTTTCATTGTGCATGATTCATCATGAATGACTCTTGTTATTCTTGCAAATTTCTCAATGCTGAACTATCCCTGTTAAATATTAGCAGGATGGTTAGACCAGGTGGTCGTGGTCGTGGTGGCAACGCCCCACCACCGCCTGAGTACATGGCTGGTATGATCCAACAGCTTGAGATGAATCGCCAGTTCAGGGAGAATATGATGGCTCAGTTTCCTCGCCCCAATATGAACCAGCAGCCAACCCCAGTGACTCTGCAGGATTTCATGCGCCTGAACCCAACTGTGTACCGCAGCTCAACTCAGCCTCTGGATGCTGATGACTGGCTCCGTGACATCACCTATGAGATGGAGTCTGCTGATGTAGCCCCTGCCAGCTATGTCACCTTTGCTTCCTTCTTCCTGAAAGGACCCGCGGCTCAATGGTGGGACAGCCACAGGCGTACACTGCCAGCTGGAACAATCATCACCTGGCCAGACTTCCAAGCTGCCTTCCGTGCTCGCTTCATTCCTCAGGGAGTTATGGACCGGAAGAAGCGTGAGTTCCGCAACCTCACCCAAGGCAACAGAACTGTGGAAGCTTATCAGCGGGAGTTTCTGGACTTGTCCCGCTATGCTGAAGAAGACATTGCAACTGATGCACGCAGATAGGAGAAGTTCCGTGATGGCCTTCAAGCTGACATCAAGCTCGCACTTCTAGTGCATGACTTTACTGATTTCGCCACCTTGGTGAACAAAGCCATCAACGTCGAAACTGGTCTGCAGGAATACCAGAGCTCTCACAGGCGCAACCGTGACACGGGCTCATCTTCGGGCCCGTCCTCGCAGAAGCGCAAGATATGGATTCCCAATAGCTTGTACCAGCCGGATGCACCTACCCCAAGGCAGACCTATGCTGCACCTCGTCTGCCTACTCCTCCGACTAGGCGGCCAAGACTCCCAGCTCCACCACCACAAGCTCCTGTTCCCACTCCCAATAATGGATTGTGCTTCAGGTGTGGACAACCAGGGCATCGTGCTAGGGAATGCAACCAGAACCCGAATCAACTGGCCCTTCCAGCAACTGGCCGTGGAAGCAACCAGCCCCGCAGCAACAATGCCAAGTCTTATGGTCGTGTTCATGCCAACCACATTGATCTGAGCGAAGCTCAAGACCAGCCTGCTACTGTGATGGGTACCCTCCTCGTAAATTCAGTACCAGCATCCGTTTTATTTGATACAGGTGCATCGCATTCTTTCATGTCAGAAGGTTTTGCATGCTTGCACGACATTAAATGTGAGAACATGGATGCTTCACTATTAGTACACACCCCTGCGGGCCAATGTCGAACCTCCATGATTTGCAACGACGTCCCTGTAGAAATCGAAGGACTGGAATTCCTTGTCTCTCCCATCGTACTGAAGTCCTGTAGCATTGATCTCATTCTGGGAATGAATTGGTTAAAAGCGCATACTGCTTCTATAGTTTGCGCCACTAAGGTCGTCCATTTGCTACACCCTTCTGATGAAATAATAGCTTATCAAGCTCATCTAGTTCAGAACGCCAAGGCACGACTTTATGCCTTGAATGCGTTGAACGCTGCACCACTCGAGGGCATTGAAAACGTTCCCGTCGTTCGTGAATTCCAAGATGTATTCCCAGAAGAACTTCCAGGGATTCCCCCTGCTAGAGCTGTCGAATTCATCATCGACTTGAAACCCGGCACTACCCCTATAGCTAAACGACCCTACAAGATGCCGCCGCATGAACTCCTTGAGCTTAAGGAGGAAATCGACAAATCTCTTGTCAAAGGTTTCATTCGCCCAAGTTGCTCTCCTTGGGGAGCACCTTCTCTCTTTGTTAGGAAGAAGGATGGGACAAACCGATTGGTCCAAGACTACCGTCCTATAAACCAAGCTACCATTCAGAATAAATACCCTCTTCCTCGGATCAATGATCTTTATGATCAACTGGCTGGTTCATCAGTGTTCTCCAAACTCGACTTGAGGTTGGGTTACCACCAGATCCGTGTTCGTGAAGAGGACATCCCAAAAACCGCCTTCGTGACTCGGTATGGGTCATATGAGTACACCGTCATGTCATTCGGCTTAACGAATGCTCCCGCCACCTTCTCTTGTCTGATGAATTATATATTCATGGATTACCTCGACAAGTTCGTCGTGGTTTATCTGGACGATATCCTTGTATTTTCCAAGAACGAGGAAGAACATGCTGGACATCTGCGTCTTGTGCTAGAGAAGCTTCGAGAACATCAGCTGTATGCTAAGTATTCCAAGTGTGAATTCTGGCTTCCCGAAGTAACCTATCTTGGGCATGTCATCTCCAAAGATGGTATTGCCGTCAACCCTGAACGAGTTCAGGCTATTCTCGATTGGACTCCTCCGAAGAATGTGAAGCAAGTCCGAAGTTTTCTCGGTCTCGCCAGCTATTGCCGTCGATTCGTCGAGAACTTCTCCAAGATTGCCAGGCCTCTGACTAATTTGTTGCATAAGGGTGTCAAGTTCGACTGGACAGACAAGTGTCAGGAAAGTTTCCAGGCGCTCAAAGACAAGTTGACTTCTGCCCCCGTGCTTGCACCACCTGATACTAAGAAGGACTTCGTCATTTACTGCGACGCTTCCCGTCAAGGATTAGGCTGTGTCCTAATGCAAGAGCGCAGAGTGATTGCTTATGCCTCTCGTCAATTGCGCCCTCACGAAGAAAACTACCCGGTTCACGACCTCGAGCTTGCTGCTGTCATTCATGCACTGAAGCAGTGGCGACATTACCTTCTCGGTAATCGTTGCGAGATCTTCACCGACCATCAAAGTCTGAAGTATCTGTTTACTCAGCCAGATTTGAACCTACGCCAGCAGAGATGGATGGAGACTGTTGCAGACTTTGACGTGGATATATCATATACCCCCGGCAAGGCTAATGTGATGGCTGATGCCTTGAGCCGCAAGTCTTACTGCAACCACCTCCAGGTTCATAAAGTTCAGCCCTCGCTTACCGAAGAATTTAGAAGGCTGAACCTCCATATTGTTCCTCCGGGATCACTCGCTCCCCCTCCCGAAGGTTTTCCCAAACAGAACCTCCATGTTGTTTCCAAGGGTTCTCTCAATACCCTGGTTGCGAAACCAGATCTTGTGGACACCATCAAATGGTTACAGAAATGTGACGATGAAGTCCTCAAGATTAAGCGCGACCTCAAAAGGGGAAAGCCCTCATTCTTCACGATCGCCGACGATGGCGCCTTGTATTTCAAAGGCCGCTTAGTGGTACCATGTTTGAAGAAAAACCTGGATAAGACTAAAAGGGTTATGCAAGAAGCCCATGATACGCCTCTGTCCATCCATCCTGGTAGTACAAAGATGTACCAGGATATTCGTCAAAGATTCTGGTGGTCTAATATGAAGCAGGACATTGCTCGTTATGTTGCTGAGTGTGACATTTGTCGCCGAATCAAAGCAGAGCATCAAAGGCCTGCTGGAACTCTGCAACCTATCTCTATTCCTGAATGGAAATGGGACCATGTTGAAATGGACTTCGTCACTGGATTTCCCAAATCGCAGAAAGGTAAGGATGCTATTCTTGTCGTCATTGACCGGCTTTCCAAAGTTGCCCATTTTCTGGCGGTCAAAGAGACAATCACTGCTAGTCAGCTTGCTACTCTCTACATGGCCAGAATTGTTTCACTTCACGGTATCCCACTGGTTATCAGCTCAGACCGTGGCAGCTTATTCACTTCAAGGTTTTGGGCGAGTTTCCAAGAAGCTATGGGAACTCATCTGTCGTTCAGTACTGCGTTTCATCCGCAGTCACAAGGGCAAGTTGAACGTGTCAACCAAGTTCTCGAAGACATGCTTCGAGCTTGTGTAATCTCATTCGGCAAGAAATGGGAGGAATCTCTTCCATATGCCGAGTTCTCTTATAATAATAGCTATCAAGCTAGTCTGAAGATGTCCCCCTTCGAAGTGCTTTATGGACGAAAGTGTCGAACCCCTCTGAACTGGTCAGAAACTGGGGAACGCCCACTCTTCGGTCCGGATATTATCCAACAGGCCGAAGAACAAGTTCGCATTATTCGCGAGAATCTCAAGACTGCTCAGTCACGTCAGAAAAGTCAGTATGACCGTCATCACCAAGACATGGTCTATCAACCTGGCGAAAGGGCTTATCTTCGAGTTACACCAATGAAGGGTGCTCACCGCTTCGGGATCAAAGGCAAGCTAGCTCCTCGCTATATCGGTCCCTTCACTATTCTCGAAAGGCGTGGAAAGGTGGCATATCAACTGGAGCTTCCGCCGAACCTTTCTCAGGTTCACGATGTGTTCCACGTGTCGCAGCTTCGACGCTGCTTCAAGGACCCAATGCGAACAGTGGATCATGAAGTGCTTGAATTGCAACAAGACCTCTCCTATAAAGAGCATCCGGTCCGCATTCTCGACCAAGCTGAACGCCGCACACGTCAGAAGGCGATCAAGTTCCTCAAGGTCCAGTGGTCGAATCACTCTGAAGACGAAGCCACCTGGGAACGCGAGGATCGTCTTTGTGATGAATACCCCGCACTGTTTCCTTCTACCTCCTAAATCTCGGGACGAGATTTCTTGTAGTGGAGGAGTTTTGTAACGCCCGGGTAATCAAGCTACAGTAATCCAACGATAATCATGCCACGTCACCCCGATTACTATTGATAACCTACCGTTAGGCCAAAACCGAGTCAAATTCAAACATTAAAATAAAGTTAAATTATAAAAGTTTCGAAATGTTAAACTAAAATGTTCGGAGTGTGCAGTTAAATGCCAGGGTAATTATAATGAAGCAAACACATTTTTATAAAATGCCTAAATAATTTAACTTGATTTAGAACAGAAAAGAAAATAAATAAAAAGAAAACAGAAAACAATACAAAAAAAGGAAGAGAAACCCCCCCTGGACCCTGGCCCAACTGGGCCGACCCCAGGCCCAGTCGGCCACCCCCATAACCCCCACGCCCCGAAACCCTAACCCCCAGATCCCCCACTACCCACTCCCCCGATTCCCCACATTCTCCCTTGTCTCTCCCTCTCGCCCGATCCAATCGGGATCGAGCGCCCATCGCCGCCGCCTGGAGCACCCCGCCGCCGCCGGACCTCCACCCCGTCGGACGCCGCCCCCTGCCTCCTCCCAGGCGCCCCCACTCGACTGGATCGGGGAGGTCCCGCGCCGCCCCGACGCGCCTCGACTGCGGCGCCCATCCCCTGCGCCTTCGCCCGTTGTCGCCGGCCCGCTTCCTCTCCGCGCTCGTCCCCGTCGCCCCCCTCGACCACCGCTGCCCCGTGCCCTACGCTCCCTCGGTGAGGACCCCGGTCCTCCTTCTCCCCGTCCCCTCTCGCCGGCGCTCGCCTCGCCCGTGCTGCGTTCGGCCGGCGTGCCCCGCGTCGACCAAGCCCTGCTTTGCCCTTCACCGCACGCGTTGGCTGCGTCCCGCGCGACGCGCACGCTCGCGTTGGCCGCTCCCCTGCTCCCCGCGTCACGAGCGCCCGCGCCCCTGCCGTGCATCGCCACCGCTCCGCATCGCCCCGCTCCGCCTACGAGGTCGCCGGCGCCTCCCCACTCCCTGACCACCGCACCCGTGGCGCTCTTGCCTGCGTCGACGAGCCCCTGCTCGGGTCGTCCTGGTCCGGCCGCACCGCCCACGGCCTCGGCAAGCCCCAGCCCTCCTCTTGCCGTGCTGCCGCGGCTCTGCCGCCCCCCCAACCGCGCTGCTGGCCCGCGCCGCGGCCAACCCCTCGCCGTACCGCCCCGCTCCGGCCACGGTCGCCGGCGATGGGTCACGCGCCGGCCCCCTTCCCCGCTGGCCACATCGCCCTGTTGGGTGGGCTGTCGCCCGCCTCCACGCTGCGCTGAGAACCACTACCCGTATGCCCGTTAAGGGCCTTGGCCCTATGACAAGGGGGCCCCGCCCCAGAACGATTAAAAAAAAGGAATTAAAATTAATAATAATAAAAATAATTAATTAATTAAGGAATTAATTAAGTTAATTAATCATAATTAGATTAATCAAATTAACTAATTTGTCTAATTAAACTGTGATTAGTTTAGCTAAAACCTGATTAGCCTAAACAGGGTATGACAGGTGGGCCCCGCTGGACCCACACGTCAGTTTGACCAGTCAACGCCCCTGTTGACTGCTGACGTCATGCTGACGTCATGATGACGTCAGCAAACACTGTTTTGGATAATGTTAGATTTAAATAATTAATTAAATTCCAGAAATTATTAAAATCTTTAGAAAATCATATCTTTTAATCCGTAACTCGGATTAAAATATTTTCAACATGAAAGTTGCTCAGAACGACGAGACAATTCCGGATACGCAGCCCGTTTGTCCGCCACACATTCCTAACCTATCCAACTCGCAACTTTCCCCCTACGGCCCCTCTGCCCGAAAACGCGAAACGCCGGGGATACTTTCCCGGATGTTTCCCCCCTTCACCGGTATCACCTCATACCGCGTTAGGGCACCTCTAACGCCGTTACTTGTCATGTCATGCATCACTATGCATCTGCTTGCTTAAATATTTATTGTTTCTCCCCCCTCTTCTCTCGATAGACACCGAGACCGACGCTGCTGCTGCCCCGATCGACTACGGTGTTGACGACCCCTCTCTCTTGCCAGAGCAACCAGGCAAGCCCCCCCCTTGATCACCAGATATCGCCTACTCTTCTCTATACTGCTTGCATTAGAGTAGTGTAGCATGTTACTGCTTTCAGTTAATCCTATACTGCTGCATAGCCTGTCCTTGCTACAAGGGAATGTTTTGCAATATATACCCTGCACGTTGTTGCGGGAATGTTTTGCAATATATTCAGTTATAATTGGTTGTATGGAACATGACTATTTGGAGTAATAATATGAGAACCAAAGCTGAAACTAAATATGATTTGTGGTGTTTGATTATTGTATAATGTAAATATCGTAATAGAATGTAAGTTCTCATGCATGTTTGCATGTTGAGGTGGCATTTTATTATGCATGATTGCATGTTGTGGTGGACCTTTCTCCATGCATGTTGAATGATGAGGTGGCATACTTGCATGTTGAGAGAAATAGGCTAGTGGGGTTAGCTATTTATATATAGAAGATGTGTATAATCATCCATGTATACACATATATCATTTCATAATTTATAGCCCACAATTACCTTTCCCGAGCAACTTCCTAGTTATGTGCCTCTTCACATTCACATCCAAACAACAAATGCAAGCTGTAGCGATGGCCTACTGTTGGACTATGGGGGTCTCCGAATAGCCGGACTATATCCTTTGGCCAGACTGTTGGACTATGAAGATACAAGATTGAAGACTTCGTCTTGTGTCCGGATGGGACTCTACTTGGCGTGGAAGGCAAGCTAGGCAATACGGATATGTATATCTCCTCCTTTGTAACCGACTTTGTGTAACCCTAGCCCCCTCCGGTGTCTATATAAACTGGAGGGTTTTAGTCCGTAGGACAACATATAATCATACCATAGGCTAGCTTCTAGGGTTTAGCCTCTCCGATCTCATGGTAGATCAACTCTTGTAATACTCATATCATCAAGAATAAATCAAGCAGGACGTAGGGTTTTACCTCCATCAAGAGGGCCCGAACCTGGGTAAAACATCGTGTCCCCTGCCTCCTGTTACCATCCACCTTAGACGCACAGTTCGGGACCCCCTACCCGAGATCCACCGATTTTGACAACGACATTGGTGCTTTCATTGAGAGTTCCTTTGTGTCGCCGCCGCTAGGCTTGATGGCTCCTACGATCATCGATAGCGATGCAGTCCAGGGTCAGACTTTTCTCCTCGGACAGATCTTTGTGTTTGGTGGCTTCGCACTACGGGCCAACTCGCTTGGCCATCTGGAGCAGATCGAAAGTTACGCCCCTGGACACCAGGTCAGGTTTGGAAGCTTAAACTACACAGCCGATATCCGCGGAGACTTGATCTTTGACGGATTCAAGCCCCTGCCTTGTGCGCCGCGCGGTCACGATGAGTACGATTTAGCTCTACCACCAGACCGTATTCGGGAGATTGCATCGGCAGCCGCTCCGAGCCTCAATTCGGAGCCAGTTGCGCCATCCATGGACGGGTGGGTGGACCCCGTCATGGAGGCCGTACCCTCAGCGGCGATCGAGCTGAATATCGACCTTACCCATCACGAGAGCCGTGTTGCCAAACTGCCGGATCCTTCTCCGGCCACGGACTCCGAACCGCCTGTGCCCGTTCCTATCGAATCCGATTGGGCGCCGATCATGGAGTTTACCTCCGCGGATATTTTCCAGCACTCGCCCTTCGGCGATATACTGAACTCATTAAGATCTCTCTCCTTGTCAGGAGGATCCTGGCTGAACTACGTCCGGCAGGATTGGGATGCAGATGACGAAGAAATTTGCCGCCCACCCACCACCCACTTAGTAGCCACTGTCGATGACTTAACCGACACGCTTGACTTCGGCTTTGAAGACATCGATAGTATGGACGACGATGCAGGAGTTGAAGATGAACCACTGCCCACAGGGCACTGGACGCCCACTTCATCACATGACGTATACATGGTGGACACACCCAAAGAAAATAACGACGAGGAACGGAAGGACGCAGCGACGTGTGGTTCCCTCGAGTAGCAGCCAAAGCGGTGGCGTAAACGCCGCCCCAAATCCCGCCCCGGCAGAAATAACGATCACATAGACCCAGCGTTAGAGCAGGGTGAACCATTGCCCGATCACGGTAACACGGAAAATCAAGCCGAACAACCCAACCCCGTCAAAGATAATAGTCCGGATGACATCACACCAGACAGGTGCCAGGAGTAACATAATGCCCACCAAAGGCTTGTTGCCACAGCGAGGAGTCTGAAAAAACAGAAGCAAAGGCTCAAGACTGCACAAGACACACTCAAAATCAAATGGAGTGAAGTACTCAACACAGCAGCGAAGTACGACAGTAATCGCCACACCAAGAGCTACCCGAAGCGGAAGTTGCTACCTGAATTCGATGAGGAGGCCTTAGATCCCCCGCAACCAAAAATTAAAATGGCCATCCGGCCGGATAGACGACCTCACAGCCAACATAAAGTGGCGAACAACGCTGCACATAAGCCAATACGCGACCCATGCGAGGGCTCGCATCAAAAGGACGGTGCAACCAGATCCATTTATGGACCACGCAAGCGCGCTCCAGCATACGATGCAACACAACAAACATCTGAACACCATGGTACACCCAGATACAGGGGTGCCGCACACCCCCTATGTTTCACCGATGAGGTGCTGGACCATAAATTTCCAGAGGGATTCAAACCCGCAAACATAGAGGCATACGACGGAACAACAGACCCTGGGGTCTGGATTGAGGACTATATCCTCCATATCCATATGGCTCGAGGAGATGATCTCCACGCCATCAAGTACTTACCCCTCAAGCTCAAAGGGCCAGCTCGGCACTGGCTTAAAAGCCTCCCCGAAATCTCCATTGGAAGTAGGGAAGAGCTCGAGGATGCCTTTCGGGCAAATTTTCAAGGGACATATGTCCGACCACCGGATGCAGACGACTTAAGTCATATAACTCAACAGCCTGGAGAGTCAGCCCGAAAGCTTTGGAACAGGTTCCTTACTAAAAAGAACCAAATAGTCGACTGTCCGGACGCCGAAGCCTTGGCAGCCTTTAAGCACAGTGTCCGAGACGAATGGCTTGCCAGGCACCTCGGCCAAGAAAAGCCGAGAACAATGGCAGCACTAACAAGCCTCATGACCCGCTTTTGCGCGAGCGAGGACAACTGGCTAGCCCGATGCAGCACCAGCGACCCAAGTACATCCGAAGTTAGAGATGGAAACGGGAAATCACGATGCAGCAAAAATAATAAGTGCCAGAATAAAGAAGACAGCCTGAAGAGCACGGCGGTAAACGTCGGGTTCAGAAGCTCTCGGCCAGGTCAGCAAAAGCCGCCCTCTAATGGCGCCAGAGATGAACTGTCCAGCTTAAACAAAATTTTGGACCAAATATGTCAGATCCATAGCACCCTCGATAAACCTGCAAATCATACCCACAGAGAATGTTGGGTCTTCAAGTAGTCCGGCAAGCTCAATGCCGAACATAAGGGGCAGGATACACCAAGCGAAGACGAGGATGAGCCTCGCAAGCAAAACACTGGGGAACAGAAGAAATTTCCATCAGAAGTCAAAACAGTAAACGTGTTACACGTGATAAAGGGGAGAAGCAAAGCGACATTCCCAGACAAACATGCCCAAGGGCCTATCACCGCGGAGTTCTGCCATTGGCCGTCTCAACCGATCACCTTCGACCATCAGGATTACTCAGCAGTAGTTCACCCTCGGGGCTGAGGGTATGTACGAGTAGCTATGTGTTTGATCTCTCTCTCTCTCTCTCGCTCGCTCGTGTTCTTGATATGGCACGATCTTGATGTACCGTGAGCTTTGCTATTATAGTTGGATCTTATGATGTTTCTCCCCCTCTATATCCTTGTGATGAATTGAGTTTCCCTTTGAAGTTATCTTATCGGATTGAGTCTTCAAGGATTTGAGAACACTTGATGTATGTCTTGCATGTGCTTATCTATGGTGACAGTGGGATATTCACGTGATCCACTTGATCTATGTTTTGGTGCCAACTTGCAAGTTTTGTGACCTTGTGAACTTATGCATAGGGGTTGGCACATGTTTTCGTCTTGACTCTCCGGTAGAAACTTTGGGGCAATCTTTGAAGTCCTTTGTGTTGGTTGAATAGATGAATCTGAGATTGTGTGATGCATATCGTATAATCATACCGGCGGATACTTGAGGTGACATTGGAGTATCTAGGTGACATTAGGGTTTTGGTTGATTTGTGTCTTAAGGTGTTATTTTACTACAGACTCTAGGGCTGTTTGTGACACTTATAGGAATAGCCCAATGGATTGATCAGAAAGAATAACTTTGAGGTGGTTTCGTACCCTACAATAATCTCTTCGTTTGTCCTCCGCTATTAGTGACTTTGGAGTGACTCTTTGTTGAACGTTGAGGGATTGTTATATTATCCAATTATGTTATTATTGTGAGAGAACTTGCACTAGTGAAAGTACGAACCCTAGGCCTTGTTTCGAAGCATTGCAATACCGTTTGTGCTCACTTTTATCATTAGTTACCTTGCTGTTTTTATATTTTCAGATTACAAAAACCTATACCTACCATCCATATTGCACTTGTATCACCATCTCTTCGCCGAACTAGTGCACCTATACAATTTACCATTGTATTGGGTGCGTTGGGGACACAAGAGACTCTTTTTTATTTGGTTGCAGGGTTGTTTGAGAGAGACCATCTTCATCCTACGCCTCCCACGGATTGATAAACCTTAGGTCATCCACTTGAGGGAAATTTGCTACTGTTCTACAAACCTCTACACTTGGAGGCCCAACAACGTCTACAAGAGGAAGGTTGTGTAGTAGACATGAAGATCTTTTCTGGCGCCGTTGCCATGGAGGCGAGTTCTTGAAAATATATCTTTAGATCTTGCAATAGAATCTTTTTGTTTCTTGTGTTATCACTAGTTTAGTCTATAAAACAAAAACTACAAAAAATGGAATTGGGGTTGCCTCATATACTTCATCTTTCTAATATCTTCCGTGAAAATAAGGATTTCGATAATTGTGTCAAAGTGTTAGAAGAAGAATGCATTAAAATGTTTGGCACTAAATATTTGAATGATGAGCATGATTGCAATGTTGTTAGTATGAATTCCTTGAATATCCATGATGCTAATGATATACAAAGCCACAAGCTTGGGGATGATATGTTTGACCAAGATGATATTTTTTGTCCCCCAAGTTTTGTTGAGCAAATTTATTATGATGATAGCATGCCTCCTATTTATGATGATTATATTGATGAAAGTGGGTTTGGAAGGGTGTCAAATTTAGGAAGTAATGATCCCACTATTTTGGAGGGTGTTGAATCTTATTGTGATAATTATGAAAGTGGATTTGGAGAGGTCATGACTTTATTTAGTGATGAATCCACTATTTCAGAAGAGGTTCCAATTGATTATGAGAACAAAGTTGCTATCTATGATGATTATTGTGATGACATGTATGCTATAAAGAATAATGATAACCATGAAACTTGTCAGCATGATTTTAATTTTCAATTGTATTATGCCTCACATGATAGTTATTTTGTTGAGTTTGCTCCCACTACTATTCATGAGAAGAAATTTGCTTATGTGGAGAGTAATAAAAATTCTATGCTTGTAGATCATGAAAAGAATGCTTTATGTGATGGTTATATTGTTGAATTCATTCATGATGCTACTGAAAATTATTATGAGGGAGGAATATATGCTCATAGGAATTGCAATAATATCAAGTTTCCTCTCTATGTGCTTAAAATCTTGAAGTTATGCTTGTTTTGCTTTCCTATGCTAGTTGATTCTTGTTCCCATAAGTTGTTTGCTCACAAAATCCCTATGCATAGTAAGTGGGTTAGACTTAAATGTGCTAGTCATATTCTTCATGATGCTCTCTTTATGTTTCAATTCTTATCTTTTATGTGAGCATCATTGAAATCATCATGCCTAGCTAGAAAGGCATTAAAGAAAAGTGCTTGTTGGGAGACAACCCAATATTTACCCCTACTATTTTTTTGTGTACACATGATTTAGCTACTGTAGTAATCATGTTTTATAGATTTTGTTTGAATAATGTGCCAAGTAAGACCTTTGGGAGGGCTTACGGTGATAGTTGATTTGATCTTGCAAAAAACAGAAACTTTTGCGCTCAGGTAAACAATTCTCATTCTTAACAGAAGCGTGATAAAATACTGATTCTTTTTCATAATATTAAGAAACAAATTGCCTAGGAATTCCTAATTTCTTAGAATTTTTGGTGTTACAGAAGTATTCGAGAGTTCTAGATTACTACAGACTGTTCTGTTTTTGACAGATTCTGTTTTTGATGCATAGTTTGCTTGTTGTCTAGTTTCTATGGCTTATATTGCTTAATATAAATTGTAGAAATGATATGGTACAGTAGGAACCTAAGTGGTGATTTGATTTCTTATACTAATGGAGCTTACGAGTTTTCTGTTAAGTTTTGTGTTGTGTAGTTTTCATGTTTTGGGTAAAGATTCGATGGACTACGGAATAAGGAGTGGCAAGAGCCTAAGCTTGGGGAATGTCGGTGTCAAAACCGGCGGATCTCGGGTAGGGGGTCCCGAACTGTGCGTCTAGGATCGATGGTAACAGGAGATGGGGGACACGATGTCTTACCCAGGTTCTGGCCCTCTCTATGGAGGTAATACCCTACTTCCTGCTTGATTGATCTTGATGAATATGAGTATTACAAGAGTTGATTTGTAATGGCTAAACCCTAGAAGCCTAGCCTGTATGACTATGGTAATGAATATCCTTTCCGGATTAACCCCTCCGGTTTATATAAACACCGGGGGGATCTAGGGTTTACATAGAGTCAGTTACATAAGAAGGAATCTTCGTAATCGGTCGCCAAGCTTGCCTTCCACGCCGAGAAGAGTCCAATCCGGACACATGTACAGTCTTCGGCCTTCATGTCTTCACATCCCATCAGTCCAGCCCATGGATAACGGGCCAGACGCCCGAGGACCCCTTAGTCCAGGACTCCCTCAGTAGCCCCTGAACCTGCCTTCAATGATGAGGAGTCCGGCGCGCAGATTATCTTCGGCATTGCAAGGTGGGTTCCCTTCTATCCGAACTTCAAGATAGTATTCGGATGCGATGATACTATCCAGACCTGTCACACACCCCATACACAACCGCAAAGAGAATATATTTTTACACGAGTTCTATCCGATGACAACTTTTTACAGCACGACATTACATCTAACCGGCCATAATTCCAAACCGCTTTCATGTTTTGACGCCCCACGTCCCGAGACGCGGTTGCCATCAGCACATCTTGTCAAAGCAGAGATCATGTCCCCTTATTGCGGGATTCTCATCAATGCGGGCATGGGTAACCCAACCGTGCCATTTATACAGCCCTTGGGAATAGGCGAATCTTAAGGCGAGTGAGGAGGCGTTTAATATTCGCTGCCTTTATAAGTGGATAAGGATTCCCTCTTCCTCTCTCACGCCCTCTCTCTGTTTCCGCCTTTCCAATCTCGATCTCCAGCACCCAAGTTCTCATCTCCTTTCCACTCAAGCAACCATGTCCTGATCCAAAGGTCAAGACAAGTGGATGGTCTCCTCCGTCAAGGAGGAGGACATTACTGAGCTTCGGGCGGCCGGATACTTGGCGAAGGAGATCACTCACTGCCTGCCGACCGAGGGACAAGTCGTCCCCATGCCGAAGCCCACCGAGAGGGTAGTGTTTATCCCCTGTTTCTTCCGCGGGCTAGGGTTTCCACTCCAACCTTTCGTCCGTGGGATGATGTATTATTACGGGATAGATTTCCATGATCTGTCCCGGAATTCCTTCCTCAGCACCTCGGCGTTTATTGTTGTGTGTGAGGCCATCCTCCGCATCCAATGTAACACCCTCGATGCGGCTATATCTCCTACGTGTCGAAGCACGACTTAGAGGCACAACCGCATTGAAAGCAATGTCGCAAGTAAGGTAATCTTCACAACAACCCATGTAAATATATAAAAGGGGAAAGGATACACAGTTGGCTTACACTCACCACGTCACACAAATACATGAATAACATTACAATCATCCAATACACTCATGGTCCGACTATGGTACCAAAATAAAGATCAACCCCACATGCGACAAAGTCCCCGATCGCCCCAACTGGGCACCACTACTGATCATCTGGGAAAGACACATAGTAACGACGAGAGTCTTCATCGAACTCCCACTTTAGCTCAAGTGCATCCTCTGGAACGGTATCATTGATCCATGCATCTGGTTTTGGAAGTAAACTGTGAGTCACGGGGACTCAGCAATCTCGCACCCTCGCGATCAAGACTATTTAAGCTTATAGGTAAGGCAAGGTATAATGTGGAGCTGCAGCAAGCGACTAGCATATATGGTGGCTAACCTATTCGCAAAAGAGAGCGAGAAGAGAAGGCAAAAGCATGGATGAACAACTATGATCAAGAAGTGATCCTAGAACAACCTACGTCAAACATTAATCCAACACCGTGTTCACTTCCCGGACTCCGCCGAGAAGAGACCATCACGGTTACACACGCGGTTGATTCATTTTATTTAAGTTAAGTTTCATGTTATCTACAACCGGACATTAACAAATTCCCATCTGCCCATAACCGCGGGCACAGCTTTCGAAAGTTCAAATCCCTGCCGGGGAGTCCCAACTTAGCCCATCACAAGCTCTCACGGTCAACGAAGGATATTCCTTCTCCCGAGACATTCCGATCAGACTCGGCATCCCGGTTACAAGACATCCTCGACAATGGTAAAACAAGTCCAGCAACACCCCCGAATGTCCCGACAAATCCTGATAGGAGCTGCACATATCTCGTTCTCAGGGCACTCAGATGAGACATCCTACGAGTAAAACCAACTCTCAAGTTGCCCCGAGGTGGCCCCGCAGTTTACTCGGTCGAACCAACACTCAGAGGAGCACTGGTCCAGGGGGGTTTAAATAAAGATGACCCTTGGGCTCCGGAAACCCAAGGGAAAAAGAGGCTAGGTAGCAAATGGTAAAACCAAGCTTGGGCATTACTGGAGGAGTTTTATTCAAGGCGAACTGTCAAGGGGTTCCCATTATAACCCAACCGCATAAGGAACGCAAAATCCGGGAACATAACACCGATATGACGGAAACTAGGGCGGCAAGAGTGGAACAAAACACTAGGCAAAAGGCCGAGCCTTCCACCCTTTTACCAAGTATATAGGTGCATTAAGATAAACAACATAATATGGTGATATCCCAACAATAAACAATGTTCCAACAAGGAACGATCTCTAATCTTCACCTGCAACTACCAACGCTATAAGAGGGGCTGAGCAAAGCGATAACATAGCCAATAACGGTTTGCTAGGACATGGTGGGTTAGAGGTTTGACATGGAAATTTGGGAGGCATGATAAGCAAGTGGTAGGTCGTAGCATAGGCATAGCAAAAGAGCGAGCATCTAAGCAAAGATAGAAGTGATTTCAAGGGTATGATCATCTTGCCCGCAAAGTTGTCAGAGTTGACTTGATCCTCGTAAGCGAACTCAATGGGCTCCTCATTCACGAACTCGTCTCCCGGCTCTACCCAAACAAGAACAACAAACAAACGAAACACAATCAACCACGTGCAATGCTCAAACAACATGATGCAAACATGGTATGACATGCGGGATGCGATATGTGATGCATATGCAAGATTTGACAAGGAATGATTGAACCTGGCCTCAACATGGAAATCCAAGAGTGCCACTGGAAAGGTGAGGTGATTTCGGTTGAAATCGATATAAAGATCAACGGAATCGGATGCACAGTTTGGAAATGGCAAGCAAAACAAATATGGCACCAGTCTGCGATAATCAGCAAGTGACCAACTAAATGCAACAAGATAAATATGCTACAGCACTCAAACATGACAACAAAATACATGGCAGGGATCCACTCATGATGCTTGACAAAATATGAACACTGAGATACGGCTAATTCATCCATTAACAGGTTCAAACAAGCATGGCAAAAGGGCAAATGATAACAGGTTTCAGACTTAGTGAAATTAACAGGAATTTATCATCAGGAAGCACACTTTAGAGCATGAAAACTACATGCTACAGGAACTTAACATGGCAAATCAAGGCATGGTATGAAGCTACTCAAAGCACTTAACAAAAGTCCCTTAGTGACCTTGAGCCAAAAGGGATCAGAAAATACAATTGCAAGCATGTGAACATGGCAAAAACATAAATAGATCTCAGACTTAGTGAAGAACTGGAGCATGCAAATCAGTTAACGAGTAGGCATGTTTACGAATCAGTTAACGAGTAGGCATGTTTACGAGCTCGATGCACTCACTACAGAGCATGGCATGACAAACTAAGAATACACCCATCAAGAATACATGGCATAGAAGCTAGACATGGCAGGAACAACAACATAGCATGCACAGATCAATAGCAACATCCTCGGCAAAATCGCTAATCATGTCAACAATCTGCCAGGATTCACGATATAGCAAAAGTAGAGCTCGATTGACTCAAGCTAGGGTGCTCTATAAATGCAAACAAAGACATGGGTGGATAGAGCACCACAATGTTAACAAAACATCATTACTGATCATCCTCAAAAGAGGCACGAATCACTAGGAAACAACATGAACATATGGCATAACGACAAAAACAGAACAAGGACTTGGTGAAATTCTAAGTCCCTGAAATCAGCATTACCGATTACGCTACTTTGCAAGCTTGTGCTAGTCACCACACATATCAAAAAAATACATGGTAAGCACCTATGTAAAGATGGCATGGCACATAAGAAAACACATGTAGTGCTCAGGATCATAGCATCCACACATTAATCATGGCAAAAATGACAAATAGCTATTTGATGAAGCAGATCTGACAAGTTCACCACATAGCCCTCTTCCAACAGCATTTCGGGCATCAAGATGAGCTCAAATGAAAATGATTCAATGATATGAAATGATGTACTCGTCGAGACGAACATTTTGATATGCTACACGCACAAATCGGAGCTACGGATGCGGAGTTATAGCATGTGCAAGAATGCAAAAAAATTAGGGTTCCTGGGAAAAAGTCAACCGAGAGACTTTTGGATCTGGATCTGCCCGATCCACTATAGCAGCGCGGCGCGGTTCCCGAGGTCACCGGAATCATCGAGGAGAGGCGGCGGCGGAGGTGGACGGAGTGTGGACGTCATCGGACTTGGCCGACCGGCCGGAGCTAGCCGGAGCTCTCGCCGGCATCGACGGGCGCGGCGAGGGCGGTGGCGCACGGTGGACTTGGGGCGGCGAGGAGCGGACCGGTGGAGGTCAGCGTCGCTGGAGCGGGGCGGCTCACCGGCGATGGCGCGAGGCGGCGCCGGGCGGCTCGGGCACCGGACGCGGGGAAGAAGATGGCGGGGCGCGCGGATCCGGCTCGGCCCGGAGGGACGGCGGGAGGGCCGGCTTCGGGCTCTCGGCCCCGCAGCGGCGAAGTGGGCGCCGGTTGCCACTTGGTGGCCGTTGAGTGGCTGGCGGTGGTGTGTCCTCTAGGTGGCAGACATTGTCCGGCGGCGGCGGGGATTTTTTTTAGGGTTTGGGGGTGGAAGTTCCGAAAATTTCAGGGAAGGGCTAGTTTTATAGGTAGGAGGAGCTAGGAGGCTCCAAATTGAGCACGGTTTGCGGCCACGCGATCATGATCGAACGCTCTAGATGATGGAAGGGTTTTTTGGTGGGTTTTGGGCCAAATTGGAAGGGTGTTGGGCTGCAACACAAACGAGGCCTTCTCGGTCCCTCGGTTAACCGTTGGAGTATCAAACGAAGTCCAAATGGCACAAAACTTGACAGGCGGTCTACCGGTAGTAACCCAAGGCCGCATGACAAGTCTCGGTCCAATCCGGAAATGTTTATCCCCCACACATGAAAAGAGGTAGAAAGGACCACCGGAGGAGATAGGAGGGCCGGAATGCAAAACAAACAATGGGGAAAATGCTCGGATGCATGAGATGAACACGTGTGCAAATGCAATGCACATGATGACATGATATGAGATGCATGACAAAGGCAAAAACACACGAAGACAAAAACCCGACAATGAGGAAAAATAAAATAACTTAGGCCGGAAATAGCAAGAGTTGGAGTACAGATAAGGTAAATTACATCCGGGGTGTTACAACACTCCACCACTACGAAAGGATCTCGTCCCAAGATCTAGGACTGGAAAAACGTCGGGTACTCAGAACGGAGGTGATCCTCGCGTTCCCAGGTGGCTTCACGGTCAGAATGGTGTGACCACTTTACTTTGGGGAATTTGATTGACTTATTGCGAGTCTTGCGCTCAGTTTCTTCAAGAATAGCAATGGGGTGCTCACGATAAGAAAGGTCTTCTTGGAGATCAATGTCTTCGAAGTTGACGGTGCGGTCAGGGGTCTTGAAGCACTTTTGGAGCTAAGAGACATGGAACACGTCGTGCACATTTGCAAAGTTGGAGGGAAGCTCGAGTTGATAGGCGAGATCGCCTCTCTTGCTGACGATCTTGAAAGGACCCACGTATCTAGGGGCAAGCTTCCCTTTGATACCGAAGCGACGAGTACCTTTCATTAGGGAGACGCGGAGGTAAACATGGTCTCCGATCTCGAAAGACAAATCACGATGCTTACTACCATAGTAGCTCTTCTGGCGTGATTGCGCTGCTTTGAGGTTATCACGAATGACTTTGCACATTTCCTCTGCCTCTGTGATCAAGTCATTTCCAAGAAGTTGACGTTCACCGGTCTCTGACCAGTTAAGAGGAGTACGACACTTCCTGCCATAGAGAATTTCAAATGGGGCCTTGCCCGAACTCGCTTGGAAGCTGTTGTTGTAGGAGAACTCGGCATATGGAAGACAATCTTCCCACTTCATACCGAAAAATATAATGCAAGCCCTGAGCATATCTTCAAGGATCTGATTGACACGCTCGACTTGGCTGCTAGTTTGAGGATGAAAAGCTGTGCTGAAACGGATGTTGGTGCCCATGGCCTTCTGAAAAGAATCCCAAAACTTGGAGGTAAAGATGCTGCCATGATCTGAAGAGATCAACTGTGGAATGCCGTGCAGAGAGACAATCCGAGAGGTATAGAGTTCCGCCAATTGAGCTGCAGTGATTGACTCTTTGATAGGCAGAAAATGAGCCACTTTGGTGAGTTTGTCGATGACAACGAATATAGCATCATTGCCACGCTTGGACTTTGGAAACCCAGTCACGAAGTCCATCTCAATGTGGTCAAACTTCCATTCTGGAATGGCAAGAGGTTGGAGGAGACCAGCTGGCCTTTGGTGTTCTGCCTTCACTCTTCTGTAGACATCACACTCATTCACGAATTGAGCAATCTCGCGCTTCATTCGAGTCCACCAATAAGCCTGCTTGAGGTCCTGATACATCTTCGTACTCCCAGGGTGGATGGAGAGGAGAGAATTGTGAGCCTCATTCATGATCACTTTACGAAGGTCACCTTTGGGTACAACAATACGATCCTCAAAAAAGAGAGTATCCTTGTCATCAAGGCGGTAACACTTGTACTTGGGTTGACTCTTGGAAATCCCAATCTTCACCTTTTTCACCATAGCATCAAGAAGCTGGGCTTGGCGAATCTGGTCTTCCAAGGTAGGAGAGACTTGAAGGTTGGCGAGGAAACCTTGAGGAACAACTTGCAGATTAAGTTTGCGGAAAGCTTCACAAAGCTCGGGTTGATAAGGCTTGAGAATCAGACTGTTGCAATAAGCCTTTCTGCTCAATGCGTCTGCAATCACATTGGCCTTGCCTGGAGTATACTCGATACTCAGATTATACTCTTGAATCATTTCGACCCATCGAGTTTGCTTGAGGTTGAGATTAGGCTGAGTGAAGATGTACTTGAGACTCTTGTGATCAGTGAAGATGTCCACTTTTCTTCCCAATAAGAGATGTCTCCAAGTCAAAAGAGCATGCACAACTGCCGCCAACTCGAGATCATGAGTTGGGTAGTTCTTCTCATTAGGCTTCAACTGGCGAGAGGTATAAGCAACAACTTTCTTCTCTTGCATCAATACTGCGCGAAGACCTTGGAGATAGGCATCAAAAAAGACCTCGTACGGCTTGGATTCATCAGGCGGAGTGAGAACTAGAGCAGTGATCAATTTCTCTTTCAAAGTGTTGAAAGCAATGTCACACTCCGGAGACCAAACGTACTTGACGTGCTTCTGGAGAAGATTAGAGAGAGGCTTCGCAATCTTAGAAAAGTTTTCAACGAATCTTTGACAATAGCTTGCGAGACCGAGGAAGCTACGGAGTTGCTTCACGTTCTGAGGGGGTTCCCAATTCACAATTGCAGACACCTTCTCAGGATTTACTGCAATGCCCTTGGCAGAGATGATATGACCAAGATAAAGAACCTCATCGAGCCAAAATTCGCACTTGGAGAACTTGGCGTAGAACTGATGTTCCCTGAGCTTATCAAGAACCAAACGCAAGTGCTTGGCATGATCTTCCTTGTTCTTCGAGAAAACCAGAATGTCGTCGAGATAGACCAAAACGAAGTCATTGGTGTAGGCATTGAAGATGAAGTTTATCATGCGAGAGAAAGTCGGAGGACCGTTGACGAGGCCAAAAGACATGACAGTGTATTCATATGAACCATAGCTTGTCCTGAAAGCTGTCTTGGGAATATCTTGCTCACGGATTCGAATCTGATGATAACCCATACGGAGATCAAGCTTGGAGAATACTTGGGCACCTTTGAGTTGTTCGAACAGCTCGTTGATGTTGGGAAGTGGGTATTTGTTCTTGATGGTCTTCTTGTTCAATGGACAGTAGTCAACACAAAGTCGGTCCATTCCATCCTTCTTCTTCACAAAAAGAACACCACAACCCCATGGAGAAGAACTAGGCCGGATGAGACCCATTCTCTCTTGAATATCGAGTTGCTTCTTCGGCTCCTTCAACTCTTCAGGTCTGAGCTTGTAAGGACGCTTGCACACAGGTTTCGTGCCGGGCTCAAGATCAATAACGAATTCAACTGGCCGGTGCGGAGGCATTCCTGGAAGCTCTTCTGGAAAGACGTCTTGATATTCGCAAACGACTGGAATTTGCGAGATAGCATCCAGTTCACCCTTCTCAATGAGAGAAAACAGACGGATGGTATCATCACGAGCGGCAAAGACAATTACATCCTCAGACGAATGAGTCAATTGAATCTGCCTGGCTGCACAATCAAGCTAAGCCTTGTGCTTAGAAAGCCAATCCATCCCGAGAATAAGATCAATATCCGAGTTACCAAGGACCACTAGAGAGGACAGAAACTTGTAGTCGCCCAATGTGATACAGACATCGGGAGCAACCAAACTAGAAGTCAAAAGCTTGTCGGGAGAAACAACTTGCATGACTTTGGGCATAACCTCAGTATCAACATTGCGCTTCGATGCAAATGGGAATGACAAGAAAGAATGCGATGCACCAGTGTCAAAAAGTACTTTTGCAGGAACATCGTTAACAGGAAGGTTACCCATAATGACATCTGACGAGTCCTCTGCTTGAGCTGCATTCATCAAGTTGACCTTGGCATGCTTGGGGTTATGCTTGACCACAGTTGTACTTGCCGATCTCACAGGAGGAGGAGGAGGGAGACGCCTCTGATTGAAGCATTTGTTGGCATAGTGACCCTTCTGTTGGCACTTGTTGCACGTGACCTCTGAAAGCGGACGGTGATACAAAGCACTTGATCTTGGAGCTTGAGACGAAGTCTTGTTCTGAAAGCCAGGGTTGGGTGGGTGGGAAGATCCACTGCCACCTTTGCTCTTCTGCTGATAAGGCTGATGGAACAGAGGAGGAGGAAGCCAATACTTCTGCTGCTTAGCCACTTGAGTTGAGGAAGAAGGAGTAGCATCTCTGACTTGCTTCTTGGAAGCATCGCACTTCAGTTGAGCAGTCTCTTGCTTCATTGCCATGTTGTAAAACTCATCGTACCTCTTGGGCTCAAAGAGGACGAGAGCTAGCTGGATTTCTTCTTTGAGACCACCCCTAAACTGGTATATCATGCTCTTCTCGTCAGGGACGTCTTGCTTAGCAAAACGGGCGAGCTTCTGAAACATTTTGTTGTACTCATAAACAGACATAGTGCCTTGCTTCAGGTTGCGGAATTCCTCACGCTTGCTTTCAGCCACACTCTGAGGAATATGATGAGCTTTGAAGTCTTGACGGAATTCATCCCAGGTAATCACACGGCCTCCTCTGGAATCTTTGTACTGCTGAATCCATTCTGTAGCTTGGTCTTTGAGTTGGAACGAAGCGAACTTGACAAAGTCCTCAAGCCTGACGTTACTGCACTCGAAATGCTTGCATATGTCCACGAGCCAATCATCAACGTCTGTTGCCTCAACACAATTGCTGAAGGTCTTTGGCTGGTTAGCAAGGAACTGGTTGAGTGTAGCAAACTGATTCTGATTGTTGCCATGACCCTGGTTCCCTTGGTTGCGCTCTTGAAGAAGTTGCATGATCAGCTACGTGTTTGCATTGGTAGCGGCCATCACAGCTTGCCATGCCTCCGGAGGTGGAGGTGGTGGTGGTGGATCAGGATTCAGAGTCGTGCGCGTTGGAGGAGCCATCCTAAAGAGGTTGACATCCGTTAGCACATTGACAGACAAAAATTGAAGCTGAATCAAACGGATTGAAATTGCAACGTAAAGTCTTCACATCCGAACCAAATGAACGAATGCATTCCAATCGAAATGGTCACATATCCATAAATTGAGAAGCCACTTAGAATTGAGGTAGAAGAAAAAACAACAAGGTACAAAACAAGAACGAATACTCGGTAAGGATCACCCAATCCCAAACCAAATATCCGCGGAAGAAGAACTAGAGCTACAAGAATTCCCACCTATGAAACTCCTGAACCTTTCTGGTTATGCAATCAGGTGTTGGAGATACAGGGGAAGCATAATATCTCACCCAAATCTAGCAAATCCTACATCCAGCTGTATCCATCCTTCAAAACATAACCGAGAAACCTTCAGAAATCATCTACCTCAACCTTCGAAAAGCATCCGTTATACGAGTTATGGCAATACTCCCGAACTCCCGCCCCAGTACTGGGTGGCGTCGAGGTTATTTCACCAACAACTGCATAAAAGAGATTTTCGATGTCGGTGAAACTCAGGTATTCCAGAATCTCAATGATAAAATTGTGACGACAACACCTCAGAGCTCAACTCCCTGGGACACTGCCACAACCCCTAAATGACAGGAGGCACCAAGAACAATGTCCTCATCACAAATCGATCGGAACGATTCCAAGATACCCGCGTGATCCTAAAATTTTTGTAGTGAAATTTGAGAAGAGATGAGTCAAAACTCTACGTCAGGATGCCTCACCAGAGCGATGAAGGGACTGAGGAGTAAAAAGAATTCCTAACTCTCCGATATATAATTCCTAAATGACTCAAAACATTTTTCTAGACTCAACAACGCCAACGATTCGATCAAGCAGGGGGCTCCTAAGGTCGGGGAAGGCTCTGATTACCAACTTGTAACGCCCTCGATGCGGCTATATCTCCTACGTGTCGAAGGACGACTTAGAGGCATAACCGCATTGAAAGCAATGTCGCATGTAAGGTAATCTTCACAACAACCCATGTAAATATATAAAAGGGGAAAGGATACATAGTTGGCTTACACTCACCATGTCACAGAAATACATGAATAACATTACAATCATCCAATACACTCATGGTCCGACTACGGTACCAAAATAAAGATCAACCCCCACATGCGACAAAGTCCCCGATCGCCCCAACTGGGCACCACTACTGATCATCTGGGAAAGACACATAGTAACGACGAGAGTCTTCATCAAACTCCCACTTTAGCTCAAGCGCATCGTCTGGAACGGTATCATCGATCCCTGCATCTGGTTTTGGAAGTAAACTGTGAGTCACGGGGACTCAGCAATCTCGCACCCTCGCGATCAAGACTATTTAAGCTTATAGGTAAGGCAAGGTATAATGTGGAGCTGCAGCAAGCGACTAGCATATATGGTGGCTAACCTATTCACAAAAGAGAGCGAGAAGAGAAGGCAAAAGCACGGACGAACAACTATGATCAAGAAGTGATCCTAGAACAACCTACGTCAAACATTACTCCAACACCGTGTTCACTTCCTGGACTCCGCCGAGAAGAGACCATCACGGTTACACACACGGTTGATTCATTTTAATTAAGTTAAGTTTCATGTTATCTACAACCGGACATTAACAAATTCCCATCTGCCCATAACCGCGGGCACGGCTTTCGAAAGTTCAAATCCTTGCAGGGGAGTCCCAACTTAGCCCATCACAAGCTCTCACGGTCAACTAAGGATATTCCTTCTCCCGAGACATTCTGATCAGACTCGGCATCCCGGTTACAAGACATCCTCGACAATGGTAAAACAAGTGCAGCAACACCGCCCAAATGTGCTGACAAATCCCGATAGGAGCTCCACATATCTCATTCTCAGGGCACACTCAGATGAGACATCCTACGAGTAAAACCAACCCTCAAGTTGTCCCGAGGTAGCCCTGCAGTCTACTCGGTCGGACCAACACTCAGAGGAGCACTGGCCCAAGGGGGTTTAAATAAAGATGACCCTTGGGCTCCGAAAACCCAAGGGAAAAAGAGGCTAGGTGGGAATTGGTAAAACCAAGGTTGGGCATTGTTGGAGGAGTTTTATTCAAGGCGAACTGTCAAGGGGTTCCCATTATAACCCAACCGCGTAAGGAACGCAAAATCCGGGAACATAACACCGATATGACGGAAACTAGGGTGGCAAGAGTGGAACAAAACACTAGGAAAAAGGCCGAGCCTTCCACCCTTTTACCAAGTATATAGGTGCATTAAGATAAACAAGATAATATGGTGATATCCCAACAATAAACAATGTTCCAACAAGGAACGATCTCCAATCTTCACCTGCAACTACCAACGCTATAAGAGGGGCTGAGCAAAGCGGTAACATAGGCAATCAACGGTTTGCTAGGACATGGTGGGTTAGAGGTTTGACATGGAAATTTTGGAGGCATGATAAGCAAGTGGTAGGTATCGTAGCATAGGCATAGCAAAAGAGCGAGCATCTAGCAAGCAAAGATAGAAGTGATTTCGAGGGTATGATCATCTTGCCTGCAAAGTTGTCAGAGCTGACTTGATCCTCGTTCACGAACTCGTCTCCTGGATCTACCCAAACAAGAATAGCAAGCAAACGGAACACAATCAACCATGTGCAATGCTCAAACAACATGATGCAAACATGGTATGACATGCGGGATGCGATATGTGATGCATATGCAAGATTTGACAAGGAATGATTGAACTTGGCCTCAACTTGGAAATCCAAGAGTGCCACTGGAAAGGTGAGGTGATTTCGGTTGAAATTGATATAAAGATCACCGGAATCAGATGCACGATTTGGAAATGGCAAGCAATACAAATATGGCACCAGTCTGCGATAATCAACAAGTGACCAACTAAATGCAACAAGATAAATATGCTACAGCACTCAAACATGGCAACAAAATACATGGCAGGGATCCACTCATGATGTTTGACAAAAGATGAACACTCAGCTACGACTAATTCATCCATTAACAGGTTCAAACAAGCATGGCAAAAGGTCAAATGATAACAGGTTTTAGACATAGTGAAATTAACACAAGTCTGGAATTTATCATCAGGAAGAGCACTTTAGAGCATGAAAACTACATGCTACATGAACTTAACATGGCAAATCAAGGCAAGGAATGAAGCTACTCAAAGCACTTAACAAAAGTCCCTTAGTGACCTTGAGCCAAAAGGGATCAGAAAATACAATTGCAAGCATGTGAACATGGCAAAAACATAAATAGATCTCAGACTTAGTGAAGAACTGGAGCATGCAAATTAGTTAACGAGTAGGCATGTTTACGAGCTCGATGCACTCACTACAGAGCATGGCATGACAAACTAAGAATACACCCATCAAGAATACATGGCATAGAAGCTAGACATGGCAGGAACAACAACATAGCATGCACAGATCAATAGCAACATCCTCGGCAAAATCGCTAATCATGTCAACAATCTGCCAGGATTCACGATATAGCAAAAGTAGAGCTCGATTGACTCAAGCTAGGGTGCTCTATAAATGCAAACAAAGACATGAGTGGATAGAGCACCACAATGTTAACAAAACATCATTACTGATCATCCTCAAAAGAGGCACAAATCACTAGGAAACAACATGAACATATGGCATAACGACAAAAACAGAACAAGGACTTGGTGAAATTCTAAGTCCCTGAAATCAGCATTACCGATTACGCTACTTTGCAAGCTTGTGCTAGTCACCACACATATCAAAAAAATACATGGTAAGCACCTATGTAAAGATGGCATGGCACATAAGAAAACACATGTAGAGCTCAGGATCATAGCATCCACACATTAATCATGGCAAAAATGACAAATAGCTATTTGATGAAGCAGATCTGACAAGTTCACCACATAGCCCTCTTCCAACAGCATTTCGGGCATCAAGATGAGCTCAAATGAAAATGATTCAATGATATGAAATGATGTACTCGTCGAGACGAACATTTTGATATGCTACACGCACAAATCGGAGCTACGGATGCGGAGTTATAGCATGTGCAAGAATGCAAAAAAAAAATTAGGGTTCCTGGGAAAAAGTCAACCGAGAGACTTTTGGATCTGGATCTGCCCGATCCACTATAGCAGCGCGGCGCGGTTCCCGAGGTCACCGGAATCATCGAGGAGAGGCGGCGGCGGAGGTGGACGGAGTGTGGACGTCACCGGACTTGGCCGACTGGCCGGAGCTTGCCGGAGCTCTCGCCGGCATCGACGGGCGCGGCGAGGGCGGTGGCGCACGGTGGACTTGGGGCGGCGAGGAGCGGACCGGTAGAGGTCGGCGTCGCTGGAGCAGGGCGGCTCGCCGGCGATGGCGCGAGGCGGCGCCGGGCGGCTCGGGCACCAGACGCGGGGAAGGAGATGGCGGGGCACGCGGATCCGGCTCGGCCCGGAGGGACGGCGGGAGGGCCGGCTTCGGGCTCTCGGCCCCGCGGCGGCGAAGTGGGCGCCGGTCGCCACTTGGCGGCCGGTGAGTGGCTGGCGGTGGTGTGTCCTCTAGGTGGCAGACATTGTCCGGCGGCGGCGGGGATTTTTTTTAGGGTTTGGGGGTGGAAGTTCCGAAAATTTCAGGGAAGGGCTAGTTTTATAGGTAGGAGGAGCTAGGAGGCTCCAAATTGAGCACGGTTTGCGGCCACGCAATCATGATCGAACGCTCTAGATGATGGAAGGGTTTTTTGGTGGGTTTTGGGCCAAATTGGAAGGGTGTTGGGCTGCAACACAAACGAGGCCTTCTCGGTCCCTTGGTTAACTGTTGGAGTATCAAACAAAGTCCAAATGGCACGAAACTTGACAGGCGGTCTACCGGTAGTAACCCAAGGCCACATTCTTTTTTATTCATTATCAATATATGGACGGGTATTACTTACCTTTGTTCTCTTTGAGCTGCCTCTTGGTAAGGCCTAGTTCTTTTTTGGACTGCTCAGGGTCCCGCTTCAGTGCGGAGACCTCCCCAGTGCGAGCGCCAGTGGCCAGCAGTGAAGCCTGCTTATTCACATAAGACACATTCTGATTGGACTCCTGTGATTATTATTCGATCCTTTGTTCGGCCTTTCTTTGCGAACGCCAAACAGAGCATCAGGGGCTACTGTCTATGCTGTAGCATTTTCTTATAAATTGATTACTTACCTCAAAGCCTGTTAAGAGGCTGGCATAGGCTTCAGTCAGTCCGCTTTTAGCGCACTGAACCTTCTCTACCACCGCACTCATGACAGTGCAGTGCTCTTCGTCAATGGAAGCGCCACAAAGCGCTTCCAGCAAGTTGTCCGGTGCCTCTGGATGGATAGAGGCCATCGGCACAGACGGCTCACCACCCTTTGTGAGGGGTCGCCCGACAGAGTCCGGAACCACGGGAGGTTCCAGCACGGTATTCGGCCGGGGGCCGGACTTGCTGCCCCCGTCATTAGGGCCCATGGGAGCCTTGCCTCCCGTGCGCCCGGCGTCTGGGAGGTCGCCTTGGGGTGCCCCCAGAACTACCTTCCCTTGGCTTGGTGCTCTTCGGGACAACACCTCAGCATCGTCTGTAGGGCGGGGGGAGGAGGCGGTGGGGAGCGAATCACTGTTCATCTCCGATAGGCCCAGAGACCCATCCGAAGAGGATATGTTGAGACGGTCCTTCGGAGGGCTGCATGATCATATTCGGCATGGTAAGAAACAACAAAATGAAATATACCAGAACTTCTATGGTATCCGGATACTTACGACTTTGCCAGGGGCTTGTCCCTGGGCAATCACTCCTCGTCGTTGAACGCTGCCGTGGTGGAGCGGTCCGGAAGGAGGGCTCTTCCCTTCTCGGACCCTTCGGCCACCCCGGATGGGGCGGCCTTACTTTTCTTATCCCCCCTAGCTGGATGGGGAGAATATTCCTCTTCCTCCTCCTCGTCTTCATGGGAGGAGGGCGTCTCGGTACAACCTTGCACTGGAGACCTTTCCTGGTCCCTGCGGCCTTCTTCTTGGCCTTCTTCTCCGACGCTTCATAGGGCGCCGGAACCAGCATCTCCGTCAGGAGAGTACTTTTTGGATCTCCGGGCAGTGGGGCCGAACAGTCGATCCGCTCCGCTGTCGCGACCCATTCCTGTCAAATAATGTGGAGACTCAGATCCCTCACATAATTATACTAGGGAAAGAAACACCTTATGAGATATAAGGAGCTTACCGGATTAGCAGGGCGCTTTGCGCTGAGTCCGCGGTCCTCGGTAAGGGGAGGAGGTACCTCGGCTGACTTTAACAGCACCCTCCAGATATACTGGTGCGTCGTGTCGAAGAGCTCTCGCAGCGTATGGTGCTTTGCCGAGTCGAACTCCCACATATTGAATGCCCGTCTTTGACACGGGAGGATCCGGCGGAAGAGCATGAACTGGACCACATTTCCAAGCTTGATTTTCTTGCTTATCATGTTTTTAACACAGTTCCGGAGTCCGGTTAGCTCCACCGATGAACCCCAAGATAAGCCCTTCTCTTTCTAGGAGGTTAGCCGCATGGGGATGCTGGATCGGAATTCGGGGGCCGCCACCCAGTTGGCATCGCGCGGCTCAGTGATGTAGAACCACGCCGATTGCCACCCCTTCACGGTCTCCACATAGGAGCCTTCGAGCCAGGTGATGTTGGGCATTTTGCCCACCATGGCGCCTCCGCACTCCGTTTGCTGGCCGACCACCACCTTCGGTTTGACATTGAAGGTCTTCAGCCATAGGCCGAAGTGGGGCTTGATGCGGAGGAAAGCCTCGCACACGACGATAAACGCCAAGATGTTGAGGATGAAATTGGGGGCAGATCATGGAAGTCCAGCCCGTAGTAGAACATAAGCCCGTGAACAAATGGGTGGAGGGGAAATCCCAGCCCGCGGACGAAATGGGTAAGGAATACAACCCTTTTGTAGGGCTCGGGGGTAGGAACGATCTGCCCCCCGCTTGGGAGCCGGTGCACGATATGCACGGCCAAGTATCCGGCTTCCCGGAGCTTCATGATGTTCTCCTCCGTAATGGAGGAGGCCATCCACTTGCCTCCCGCTCCAGACATGTTCGGAGTGTTTTTGCAGAGAAGATGTGAACTTGGGCGCTGGAGCTCGAGTGCGCGAGAATGGATGGCAGGGAAGAAGAAGGCGTGGGTAAAAAAGAGGAGTCCTTATCCCTTTATAAGGGCGGTAGAAACTGCATGCCTCCCCACTTTCCTGGTAAAACTTGCTTATTCCCCAAGCGTCGTGATTGCTGGCGCTGTTGGGTTGCCCACACCCGTATTGATGAGAATCCTGTGATAAGGGGACATTATCTCTGCTTCGACAAGACGTGCCAAGAAAACCGCCTCGCAATATGTGCAGTAGCTGGTTGAGAAAAACGGTTCGAATAATAACCGGGGCCATGGCATGATGTCACGTTATGAAAAGTTGTCAGCAGATTAGATTTCTGGAATTTGTTTTGCAGAGTCGGACACTATCCTTGTGTTCAAAATCCCCTATGGAATATTCGGACGAGGAACCCGCCTTGCAATGCCGAAGACAATCTGCGCACCGGACTCGTTGTCATTGAAGCCTGGTTCAGGGGCTACTGAGGGAGTCCTGGATTAGGGGGTCCTCAGACAGCCAAACTATATACTTTGGCGGACTGTTGGACTATGAAGATACAAGATTGAAGACTTCGTCCCGTGTCCGGATGGGACTCTCCTTTGCGTGGAAGGCAAGCTTGGCCGTTCGGATATGTAGATCTCCTCCCTTGTAACCGACTTTGTGTAACCCTAGCCCCTCCGCTGTCTATATAAACCAGAGGATTTTAGTCCGTAGGACAACAACAATCATACCATAGGCTAGCTTCTAGGGTTTAGCCTCTCCGATCTCGTGGTGGATCAACTCTTGTAATACTCATATCATCAAGATCAATCAAGCTGGAAGTACGATATTACCTCCATCGAGAGGGCCTGAACCTGGGTAAACATTGTGTCCCCCGCCTCCTGTTACCATCCGCCTTCGATGCACAATTCGGGACCCCCTACCCGAGATCCGCCGGTTTTGACACCGACAACCGGCGCCACATAAGGTGCCGGAGAAGTAGGCCAAGAAGAAGACCAAGGGGGCCAAGAGTGGCCCCCGTCGCAAGGGCACTTCGGACGTGATGTCCGAAGATGACGAAGCTCATTCCTCTGTCCCTGAGTACAATGGCGAGGAAGAGGAGGAGGAGGAAAACAACCCTCCCCTGAGTAGAGGAGGAAGAACAGGGCGGCTTTGGCGCATCTGGAGGCAGAAATGCCCAAGAAGGGGAAGGGGGTCCCAACGGTCAATACCGTGTGGGACGTTGACAACAGTCCGGTACGACGCCCCCGCACTAAGCCCCAGGCCGCATCGTAAGTGACATGGCTCGCTCATGCGCACATATGGCCCTTTCTCTTCATTATTTTGACATAGTTAACTGTACTATTGCAGTCCGGCCCGCGACCTTATCTAGCGATCCTCATCTGGAGGTTCGTTAGCTCCGTCGGAGATGGCGAGCATGTCGCCTCCGCCTGCTTATTCCCCCGGGGCCAGGGACAACACCGAAGTGTTAACCCAAAGGATTGCTCCGAACCTGGGAGGAGCCCAGGACGCTGTCCGGGAGGCGCCACAAGGCGAGACCTCCACTGCCGGACATATGGGGGAGCCGATCCCCATGGAGACTGGCGAAGAGGGCTGCATCCAGTTCGTCCCTCAGTTGAATACGATTCCGGAGACTCATATGGCTCCGGAGTCGGGCGAGCAGCCCCCTTTGAAGGAGGGGGGGGTGCACCGCTTCCACCAGTGGCCCCTGTCCATCTAGGGGTGCCGGATAACCTTATGGAGGCTCTATGAGGCGCCTCCGTCGTGGACGAGCACCATGTCCTTATGGGTGCGGTGATCGAGAAGGTTCAGTTTGCCAAGAGTGGACTGAATGAAGCCTGCAGCAACCTGTTAACAGGTTTCGAGGTAAGAAAGAGAAAAACTCCGTGTAGACAGTAGCCCCTGATACACTGTCCGGTGTTCGGCAAGAAGAACCAGGCAGAGGATCAATCATTTGTTATAGGAAACTAACAAAATATGTATGGATAAGCAGGTGTCGCTATTGGCCGCAACCTCGCATGCTGCCGAAGTCTCTAAATTGAGGCAGAAGCTGGAGCAGACCGAGAACGAGCTCAGCGAGGTTACGGTTCGGCTCCGGGAGAAGCAAGGTGAGTGAAGACTTGTTGTGTGTTCGGAAGGAGTAGGCACTGTATATTGACCGCAGTGTCGTAACATGTGCAGGAGCCGCTACCGAGGTCAAGGCCCTGAGGAAGGCCCTGGGCGAGGCCGAGGAGAAGGCTGTCCAGCAGCAAGTCGCCCGTAAGAAACTCAAGGCCCGGGTCAAGGAAGTCCAGTAGGAGCTCCAGGATGCGGTGAAAAATGCGAGGCCTTGGAGCATGATGCATCAGTTGAAGGGACCAAACTTGCCAAGGCTCGTGCGGATTTGCCACGCAGTGTATCAGACATCACGGAGTTCTATCGAGCCGAAGGAGTGGGTTCTACGGAGAAGCTATTCTGGTCGCAGTATGCGGCACCAGATCATCTCGTGTCCTTCACCGATCAGCTGAAACAGCTGGTGGAGCTGCATAGGGTGGCCGAACTAGCCATTAAGGATTTTGATAATATGGCTATGGCCAGCCGAAGCTATGCCAGGCAGCTATTATGAACTCATGAGGCGGATGGTGGACGCCTGTCCTCGGCTGGACGTCGTCAAGCACTCGGCCTACATTGAAGGCGCGCGCATGGCCTTCGCCCGTTGCAAGATGTGGTGGGCGAAGATGGACGCCGTTGAGGTGACCAGAGGGCCACCGGAGGGCAAGGAGTACCGCACACCTGAAAGGTATTTTGCAGATGTCCTGGAGGGGTCTCGCCTTGTGGCATCACAATGTCCACAGGACATTGTATTTGAATAAATGTATTCATGTTGCCTTTGCCTTGCATTATGAAAACAAAGCATGTTTGTAATATAATTTTGTTATGCTTTAATTGTTTCCTCCCATGCGGCCGTGTTGTATGTAATCTAAGGGTTGGCCAGTCATCGGCTTCTGCCCTCACGTAGGTAGTACGGAGGTGTTCGGGATGGAACCTAAACAATCTTGATCCAATTATATGGTCCTTGAAGGAGTTGTTTAGCGCAACGAACAAGGCAATCATACTATGCGGCTTAAACACCCTCACTTAGCCATACCAGTTTTATAATAAAGCATGGGCGCGGCCCCTGGTTCAAACCAAAGTGCTGTTAGCATCTGATCGGGAACTGCCGATCTTTCGCATAATGCGGAAAAAATCTCCAACGACTTGTAACCCTCGAACAGCTGACCGGCTCTCGCCGTATCATGACAGCCAGTTTTCGGCTTTCTCTACTGAGGCGCTCATCTGGTCAAGGCCAGGGCACAATCGAAGTAGTTCTCCCTTTACTACCCTAGCCAATTTAGCGGAACGTAGGGTAGCAAGCACAGGAGCCGGGCAAACCAACTATGACCAAAGACATGATTCGGAGCCAATGCATATAATGCTAAATTCGGGGTGCCGAATTTATCTTTAAGGATTGTTCGGACTTTGTTGCCGTATCATGGGGCGATGGGGTGGCCCTGGCAAATATGAAACATACCAGAGTGTATGATTGCAAGGAAATAAGTAATTTAAAGGAAAATAGAGGGAGAACAGAGATAGGATCTGGGGCCCTTGAACTTGGATCATGAACTTTTTCCATTATAGTTGGGTTAATGCATCCAAGCACATTGGTACAAAATAATGCAATAAGCAACCGACTATTTGACATGCCACAACCGGAGGCGAGCTGCAGGTGGGTCCCGAGAACGGTTAGAGTAATCGTTGGATTGGCCTCTAGGGCTGCCCCTGTACGCCTGTGCTCTATGTCGATCCGGTCTATTTGTCCTTTGATAGGATCATAAATGAGGCCGTCGAAAGAGGCCCGCATAAGAGAAACCTGCGAAAAAGGGAAAAAGGAAATAGTAAAGTTATATGTGTGTCCGGGATTGGTCTAGCCGAACTGGAGATCCCAGGCTAGCTTGTGCCTCCGTCGATGTCCATGGAATTTTGAGTGCGTAATTATGTACATGTGGTACGAATGCCACCACTTCATCGGGACTGGGACGGAGGCCGAATTGCTAATCGAGCTCTTGACTAGCCGCGCTGTCCTGTTGCAGTGTAGTCTGGAACCTCTTAATGATGTCCAGGGGCTCGGCAGCCGTACTATGGTGCTGCTTCAGAAGGCCGCTCTGTACCTCTGCTGCTAGGGTGGCGGTGTGCTCCTTTGTTCGGAGGGAGCGTTCAGTATTGCCATTGACTGTTATGACGCCACGTGGACTGGGCATCTTGAGCTTGAGATAAGCATAGTGTGGCACTGCGTTGAATCTAGCAAACGCGGTTCGTCCGAGCAGTGCGTGGTAGCCGCTGCGGAAGGGGACGATATCGAAGATTAACTCTTCGCTTCGGAAGTTTTCCGGAGAACCGAAGACCACCTCCAGCATGATTGAGCCCGTACAGCGGGCCTCTACGCCTGGTATGACTCATTCAAAGGTAGTCTTTGTTGGTTTGATTCGTGAGTGGTTAATGCCCATCTTCCGCACTGTGTCCTGATAAAGCAGGTTGAGGCTACTACCACCATCCATCAGGACTCGTGTTAGGTGAAACCCGTCGATAATTGGGTCGAGGACTAGTGCGGCTGAACCGCCATGGTGGATACTAGTTGGGTGATCTCGACGATCGAAGGTGATCGGGAACAACGACCACAGATTGAATTTTGGGGCGACTGGTTCTACCGCGTAGACATCCCTAAGTGCTCGCTTGCGCTCCCTTTTGGGGATGTGTGTAGCGTATATCATGTTCACCATTTTGACTTGAGGGGGAAATTTCTTCTGCCCCCTAGTGTTCGGCTGCCGGGGCTCTTCGTCCTCGTCCTCACTTTGTGATCCCTTTTCTTTGTTTTCGGCATTCAACTTGCCAGCCTGTTTGAAAACCCAGCAGTCTATGTTGGTGTGATTGGCTTATTTATCTGGGGTACCATGTATCTAGCACGGAGTCGAGTATGCGATCCAGGCTGGATGGTCCCTCACTATTCCTTTTGTAGGGCTTCTTTCGCTGGCCGGACTTGGAGCCGCTGAATCCGGCGTTAACGGTGGTGTCATCGGTGTTGTCGCCATTGCTTTGGCATTTGTGTCTATTGCGTCGGAGCTTGTCGGTGCTGTTCTTGGCCTCGGAGGGGCCTGTCTCGCTGGCTGTGTTTTTGCTATGAGCCAGCCAGCTGTCCTCACCTGCGCAAAAGTGGGTCATGAGTGCCGTAAGGGCTGCCATGGACTTCGGCTTTTCTTGGCCAAGGTGGCGTGCTAGCCATTCTTCACGGATGTTGTGTTTAAAGGCCGCTAGGGCTTCGGCATCCGAACAGTCAACGATCTGGTTCTTTTTGGTTAGGAACCTAGTCCAGAATTTTCTGGATGATTCTCCCGGTTGTTGATGTATGTGGCTTAAGTCATCGGCATCGGGTGGCCGGACATATGTACCTTGGAAGTTGTCAAGGAAGGATTCTTCCAAGTCCTCCCAGCTGCTGATGGAGTTTTCGGGCAGGCTATTTAGCCAGTGTCGAGCTGGCCCTTTGAGCTTTAGTGGGAGGTATTTGATGGCGTGGAGGTCGTCTCCACGGGCCATGTGCATGTGGAGAATAAAGTCCTCAATCCATACTGCGGGATCGGTTGTTCCGTCGTATGATTCAATATTGACGGGCTTGAACCCCTCGGGGAGTTCGTGATCCAGCACCTCATCTGTGAAGCAGAGAGGGTGTGCGGCGCCTCTATATCGAGCTACATCACGATGCACCTCCGATGAAGTCCGTCTGCGGTTATCGGCCCGGGTGTGACTAGGTTTGTCACGTCCGAATAGGTAGCCGTCATCCTGAGTCGGGAAGCGTCCTCGCGATCCGTGGATTGATCTGGTGTGTCCTACTCTACTGTCCAGATCCTGCCGAAGGTTGTATGTATGGTCCCGAGATGTTCTGTCCTTGTTTTTGCGAGGCGGTGGGGCGGGCTGTTGTTCGGCCTGAGTTGTCGTTTTATCCCGACCGCGGGGTGGTCGGTCTGCCGCACTATCCCGACCACGTGGTGGTCGGTCCGCATTGCGTGAGGGAGGTATGGGATCTGGTGCCTCCTCATCGAACTAAGGTAGCAGTCTGCGCCTGGGTAACTGAGGGAGTCCTGGATTAGGGGGTGTCCGGATAGCTGGACTGTACCTTCGGCCGGACTCCTGGACTATGAAGATATAAGATTGAAGACTTCGTCCCGTGTCCGGAAGGGACTTTCCTTGGCGTGAAAGGCAAGCTTGGCGATACGGATATGTAGATCTCCTACCATTGTAACCGACTCTGTGTAACCCTAGCCCTGTCCGGTGTCTATATAAACTGGAGGGTTTTAGTCCGTAGGACGAACAACAATCATACCATAGGCTAGCTTCTAGGGTTTAGCCTCTCTGATCTCGTGGTAGATCTACTCTTGTACTACCCATATCATCAATATTAATCAAGCAGGACATAGGGTTTTACCTCCATCAAGAGGGCCCGAACCTGGGTAAACCATTGTGCCCCTTGCCTCCTGTTACCATCCGCCTAGACGCACAGTTCGGGACCCCCTACCCGAGATCCGTCGGTTTTGACACCGACATTGGTGCTTTCATTGAGAGTTCCTCTGTGTCGTCACTTTTAGGCCCGATGGCCCCTCCGATCATCAACGACGATGTGATCCAGGATGAGACTTTTCTCCCCGGACGGATCTTCGTATTTGGTGCCTTTGCACTGCGGGCCAATTCGCTTGGCCATCTGGAGCAGATCGAAAGCTACGCCCCTGGCCGTCAGGTCAGATTTGGAAGTTTAATATACACAGCGGACCTCCGCGGAGACTTGATCTTCGACGGATTTGAGCCGCAACCGAGCGCGCCGCACTATCACGATGGGCATGATCTAGCTCTGCCGCCGAACAGTGCCCTGGAGGCCGCACCCGCATCAGCTCCGACCCTTAATTCGGAGCCAACTGCGCCAATCGAGGATGGGTGGTTGGACACCGCCTCGAGGGCTGCAATCTCTACGGTGATCGAGCCGAACACCAGCCCTATTCTCTGCGAAGCCTGTGACTCAATGGAGCCGGACTCCTCTCCAGACTCCGAGCCCTCTGTGCCCCTACCGATCGAACCCGATTGGGCGCCGATCATGGAGTTCACCGCCGCGGACATCTTTCAGCACTTGCCCTTCGGCGATATTCTGAATTCACTAAAGTCTCTCTCTTTATCAGGAGAGCCCTGGCCGGACTATGGTCAACAAGGTTGGGATGCGGATGATGAAGAAATTCAAAGCCCACCCACCACCCACTTGGTAGGCACTATCGATAATTTAAACGACGTGCTCGACTTCGACTCCGAAGACATCGACGGTATGGACGACGATGTAGGAGATGAACATGAACCAACGCCTATAAGGCACTGGACAGCCACCTCATCTCATGATGTATACATGGTGGACACACCCAAAGGAAGCGACGACGAGGAACACAGGGATGCAACGAGGGATCGTTCACTCGAAAAGCAATCAAAGCAGCGACGTAAGCGCCGCTCCAAGCCCCGCCTCGACAGAGATAGCAGCCATACAGACCCAGCCATAGAGCAGAACAAGCCAGCGGACGACGAACATGCCTTCGAGCAACCGTCCGAACAGGGCAACTTGGATAAACAAACCGAACACCCCGCCCCTGGCGAAAACAACAGTCCAGACGACCTTACGCCGGATAGTCTCATGGAGCAGAAGAACCTCTACGAAGGGCTCATCGCTACTGCGCGTAGCCTGAAAAAGCAGAAGCGGAAGCTCAAAACTGCGGAAGATGCACTCAGAATCAGATGGAGCAAAGTACGCAACACCGCAGACAAATATGGCGGCAGTCGCCGCACAAAAAGCTATCCAAAGCGAAAGCTACTGCCTGAATTTGACGAGGAGGCCTTAGAGCCCCCGCAGTCAAAAATAGGAAATCCACCCGGTCGGATAGATGACCACATGGCCAGCACGGAGCGGCAAGCGGCGACACACACAAGCCGGCACGCGATCCACCAAAGGATCCGCATCAAAAAGATGGCCCAGCCAGATCTATCTACAGGCCAGGAAAGCAAGCTCTAGTAAGCAATGAAACACAACAAATATCCGAACATCACGGCACACCCAAATACAGGGGTGCCGCACACCCCCTATGTTTCACCGATGAGGTGCTGGACCATGAATTTCCAGCGGGATTCAAGCCCGTAAACATAGAGGTGTATGACGGAACAACAGACCCTGGGGTCTGGATCGAGGATTATATCCTCCACATACACATGGCCAGAGGAGATGACCTCCACGCCATCAAATACTTACCCCTCAAGCTTAAAGGGCCAGCCCTACATTGGCTCAAAAGCCTTCCCGAAAACACCATTGGAAGTTGGGAAGAGCTTGAGGATGCTTTCCGGGCAAATTTTCAAGGGACCTATGTCCGCCCTCCGGATGCAGACGATCTCAGTCACATAATTCAACAGCCCGGAGAGTCAGCCCGAAAATTCTGGAACAGATTTCTTACTAAAAAGAATCAGATATTCGACTGTCCGGACGCCGAAGCCCTAGCAGCTTTTAAGCATAACGTTCGAGACGAATGGCTCGCCAGACACCTCGGCCAAGAAAAGCCAAGAACAATGGCCGCATTAACAAGCCTCATGACCTGCTTTTGCACAGGAGAGGACAGCTGGTTGGCAAGATGTAGCACTAGCGACCCAAGTACGTCTGAAGTTAGGGATGGAAACGGAAAACCCCGATGCAACAAGGACCAGAGACGGAATAAGAGAAACAGCCCAAAGAGCACGGCAGTCAACGCCGGATTCAAAAGCTCGCGGCAGAATCAGAGAAAGCCGCCCCTCAAGGATAACAGGGATGAGCTATCCAACTTAAACAAAATCTTGGACAAGATATGTCAAATACACAGTACTCTTGGGAAGCCTGCGAACCATACCCACAGAGATTGTTGGGTTTTCAAGCAATCCGACAAACTCAACGCCGAACACAAGGGGCTCGACACACCAAGTGAGGACGATGACGAACCCCACAAGCAGAGCACTAGGAAACAAAAGGATTTCCCACAAGAAGTCAAAATAGTAAACTTACTTCACGTGACGAATAGAATGGCGCCAACAGAGATACGCGCCATACGGCCTATCCCAAAGGAGTCTCGCCCATGGTTGTTAAAACTGATCACCTTCGACCATCAGGATTACTCTAGAAGTATTCGGAACACAGGCTGGACTGCCTTGGTATTAGATCCAATAATCGGCGGACTCCACTTTACAAATGTCCTGATGGACGGCGACAGTGGTCTAAACCTGTTATACCAGGACACAATCCGCAACATGGGGATAGACCCAACAAAAATTCGCCATAGCAAAACCTCCTTTCAAGGGGTAACGCCAGGCCCGATGCTCGTTGCATGGGTTCTCTCTGGCTAGAAGTTATGTTCGGCTCCCCCGATAACTTCCATCGCGAACAGCTAACTTTCCACATCGCCCCATTCTCAAGTAGCTATCAAGCACTGCTGGGACGCGAAGCTTTTGCCCGCCTTAATGAAATACCGCATTATGCATCTCTCACGCTTAAGATGCCCGGTCCACGAGGCATCATATCATTAAAGGGAAAACATTGAGTGTCCCCCCCCGCACGGAAGACAGTGCAGCTGCCTTGACAGCCCCACAATAAAGCGGCTTCACCAGCCAAAGCACCTAAACAGGTCGTCAAGACCACGGACACGGCTAGACGAGTCCGGCATAAACATACAATTGATAAAGGCTTAATAGCTATATACCCCTGTACTAGGGGCTCTGCGCATATAAAACAAGAGACAATAAAGCTCAATTTTACCCATTTCGATTTATACTTCGTTTATTTAGTATAACTCATGTTCGGCATGATCTTTCCTAAACTAAGTTCCTCTCTTTTACAGATGAACACCGTGCTACGCCCGTCCAGGATACGGCACAACGGAGACATAGGCGCAGACGTGCAGCAGGGACCCGTTCCAAGGATTCTTTTCAGATTAAGACCTTGCGTAAACCTTTTTTACTGTCTCTTGTTGATACACATCCCCTGGTTTCTTGGTATAACCAACGAGGAGGCTGGCGTTTTGGCATGTGGCCACGTCAGAGTTTTGCGCGTACCTGGACACTAGGGGCTTATTACTAAGGGCGTTATCCCACCCGCCCTCATAAAGACCGAATACCTTAGGGAGTGTTCGGCGTCGCGAGTTTGGCCTTATATGCATCAGCTCCGAATCATGTCTTTGGTCAAATGTTGGGTTTGCCAGGCTCCTGTGTTTTGCTACCTTACGTTCCAGTCTATCGGCTAAGGCGGCACCAGGAGAACTACTGCGATTGTGCCCCGGTTCGGCCAGGCGAGCACTTCAGTAGAGAAAGCCGAAAACTGACTGTCATGATATAGCGTGAGACTGGTCAACCACTCGATGACTTACTGGAATCTTTAGTATTCCTCCGCATTAACGAAGGGTCGCTTCCCGGCCAGGCACATACGCGCCCCGAGTTCGGGCGAGCGCAGGCGCCACCAGGGGCTATATAAATAGCCTCACTGTCAAACTCCTATGGCTAAGTGAAAGTGTTAAAGCATCATAGTCTGATTGCCTAGTTCGCTGCGCTATCAGCTTTGTAGGACCAAGACGTTGAATCAAGTGTGAAAATGCGGCTTCTGCGAACACCCCCGCATTATGTGCGTGGGGGCTGAGGCCGACGACTGCCATCTTTTAGATTATATATACATATATGTTAAACGGCCGCACAGGAGGTATTATAATACTTGCAGGCACAAGTATAAAAAGCTTCTACAATTTATCAAAATATTGTTTTACAATAATATATGCTATTCGAATATAGTATCCTTCGAGCACTGCGTCTCTATTAAATGAGCGCCTTGCAGAACTTCCTGAAAATAGTGCTGGACAAGTACTCGGCTTCCATCTGAGTCTGGGGATGCAACAGCGGTGGCCTCCATTTCCGCCCAGTATGTCTTCACACGGGCAAGAGCCATCCGCGCACCCTCTATGCACGCTGACCTCTTCATCGCATCGATACGCGGCGCCGCACCAAGGAACTACTGCACTAAGTTGAAATAACTTTTCGGCTCTGGCCTCTCTGGCCACAGATGACTCATGACATACTTCATGGCGAGTCCAGACAACCTATTTAGCTCGGCCCATTCGGCCAAATGATCGGCTAATGACAGTGGGCGCTCCGGATTGTGGAACTGCGACCAAAAGAGCTTTTCCACTTCGCGATCTTCTTGATCTCGGAAGTGTTCGGCCGCATCCGCGGCACTCGCTGCCAAATCCAGATAAGGTTCCGCTGTACTCCACATCCGGTCTAACGGAGCATGTTTAGGATCACAGAACTTCCTCCGCAACATAAAGGGCTTTCCAGCCGCGATCTCTCCGGCCTAACGCAGCTCCTTCATAGCTCTCATTGCAGAGCGAGCATCCTTGGCATCGAAAACGGCCTTCTCCAGGTCCGTTTGTTCCGCCCGATCTTCTTTTTCAAGAAGCTTGCAACAGTCAGCAGTGTTCTTCAGCTTCACGGCCATCTCGGCCATTTCCTTCTTGCTTTGGCAGTGAGCAGCCTGTTCGGCTTTCAGCTCTTCAATTGCCTTTCCGGCGGCCGCATCACTTTTCCTGGCTTGCTCCTTGGCTCGGGCAAGTTCCGCCCGAAGATTCTCCATGGCAGCAGCACCATCTGCATCAAGCGCACACATTGTAAGATACTGGCATAAAGCTCCTCTTACCAGGTGCCGCCGAAGGAATTACATACCTTGGGCCTCGTCAAGCCGCTTGTTGACAAGCGCGATGTCGGCACCTGCCACGTCAAGTTGCCACTTTAGCTCGACAAATTCATCAGTTCGGCTTGACACCGGACACTTCGCCACCTACGTATGAAGGCGGCATATTAGACCTGAGATTATGATCCTCTGCGCGCCGTCACTTTTGACAACGCACAGAGTCTCAGGGGCTACTATCTACACAGGGTGCATCTTATTTATGTGCAACTGTCCAAAAAGGGTACATTATTTCACGTACCTCAAAACCTGCCAACAAAACTCCTAACGGCCTCGTGCAATCCGCTCTCCGCGGATGAAATCCTCCCAATCACCGTACCCATCAATGCACGGTGCTCCTCTGAGATACATGCTCGCCCTCGCAGATCCTTCAGCCCCTCCAACCGCGCACCAGACGGCGCCGGACTTGTCCGATGGCCCCTTTCAAAGGCCGGACTCGGAGGGCTTTGGGGGGCCATATGACTACCTTCCAGCCCTGCCGGATTCAGAGAAACCCTCCGCGACGATACCTCAGGGTTGCCCGCCTCGCAAGGCGGTACGGCAGGGGGAGGCGTTCCGCTCTCCATCATCTCCGGAAGAAGATCCCCCGAAGACAAGCTCTGCTGAGAAGGGCTAAGGTCCGAGCTACAAGGTAAATTTTCGATTACTTTTCTCAGATATAAAGCAAGGATTCCTCTTGTTTCTTAAAAAGAAAACTCCTCTCTACTTACGGCTCGGTGGAGGGCTGATCCCCTTGAGGGCATAATTCGGCCGAAGTATCCCCCAACACAGGACCCTCTGGCAAAGATTTCTTCCCCCGCTTTGAGGCCATGGTCTCCGGGTCTTCAGAGGCAGTCCTCTTCTTCCCCCGAGGAGAGGAATTTTCGATTCCTCCCTTCCGGACAACCTCCTTCGAGGAGGCTGTAGCTTCCTTGTCCCCTCCCTCGCTTTCCTTTGAAGGCACAACCTCCAACATCCTGACTAGCACGGGACCCGGAGTGGTCTCGGGGAGGGGGGCCGGACACCTGATTAGCTTTGCTTTCGCTATCCACTCCTGTTTAAAGGACAACTCTTTTAGGGGCAATTTTATGATAAATATACGGATAGCGAGTCCGGGCACAAGGCTACTTACTTGAGTATCCGGACGATTGCAGCTCAGACCTGTGTCCTCCGTAGAATCCGGACACACTACTTGTGGTCCGAAGAACAATTTGTACATCTCCACGGGCGTCATGACAAGAAAATGTTGGAGAACTCGTGGTCCCTCCGGGTTGAACTCCCACAGGCGGAGGGGGAGACGTTTGCAGGGCAGAACTCGGTGAATTAACATAACCTGCATCACCACGACCAGACTGATGTCTCTTTCTAGGAGATCTCGGGTGCGTCCCTGCAATAGGGGCACGTCCTTTGCCGGCCCCCAGTCCAGCCCCTTAATGACCCATGATGCCAGTCGTGGCGGGGGACCCGAGCGGAAAGCAGGCAGCGCCACCCACTTGGTGCTCCTGGGAGCTGTGATATAAAACCACTCTCGTTGCCATAAGCTGGACTCCCCTTGAAAAGAGCCCTCGGGCCATGGAGCACCAGCATTCTTGCTTATAAAAGCACCTCCGCACTCCACGTGCCATCCCTCGATCATCTTCGGCTCTACTTTGAAGGTCTTGAGCAATAGTCCAAAGTGAGGAGTAATACAGAGGAAGGCCTCACACACGACGATGACTGAGGAAATATGGAGGATGGACTCCGGAGCTAAGTCGTGAAATTCCAGCCCATAATAAAACATGAGCCCCCTCACGAAGGGATCCGTTGGGAAGCCTAGCCCCCGAAGGATGTGAGACATGAACACCACACTCTCACCAGGCTTGGGAGTGGGAATGAACTGCCCTTGAGCAGGCAGCCTATGCGAGATTTCGCTGGTCAAGAACCTGGCCTCTCTCAACTTTAGCACGTCCTCCTCCGTCAGCATCCATCGGCCTCGAAGGTCGGAACCGGACATTGTCGAAGGTCCGAAGCGCCTGAAATCTGGAGCCTTGGGTGTTGGAACTCGAGGCAAAGGGCGAACTCGTTTGAGATTGAAAGAAAGAAGTAAGGCCTTGGTCTCTTTATAAGAGGTTGAATACGAAGGGCCCTCCCCATGACCATTTGGGACTCGCCTTTGATCGAGAAAACATACCAACAGGAATGGTTGGGTTGCCCACGCCCATATTGATGAGAATCCCAGAATAAGGGGACACGATCTGTGCTTTGACAAGACATGCCAAGGAAACCGCCTCGCTAAACATGCTCAGGTGGGATAGTAAAACGAATAAAGACTTGGCCGTGGTGTGATGTCACGCTATGGAATACGTCAGCAGAATAGATTTGTGTAAATATTATTCTCTCTATGGCAATATGTGGAAACTTATTTTGTAGAGCCGGACACTAGCTTTGTGTTCAAAATCTTCTATGAAGTACTTGGAGGAGGAACCCGCCTTGCAATGCCGAAGACAATCTGCGCGCCGGACTCGTCGTCATTGAAGCCTGGTTCAGGGGCTACCGAGGGAGTCCTGGATTAGGGGGTGTCCGGATAGCCGGACTGTACCTTCGGCCGGACTCCTGGACTATGAAGATATAAGACAGAAGACTTCGTCCCATGTCCGGAAGGGACTTTCCTTGGCGTGAAAGGCAAGCTTGGCGATACGGATATGTATATATCCTACCATTGTAACCAACTCTGTGTAACCCTAGCCCTCTCCGGTGTCTATATAAACCGGAGGGTTTTAGTCCGTAGGACGAACAACAATCATACCATAGGCTAGCTTCTAGGGTTTAGCCTCTCTGATCTCGTGGTAGATCTACTCTTGTACTACCCATATCATCAATATTAATCAAGCAGGACATAGGGTTTTACCTCCATCAAGAGGGCCCCAACCTGGGTAAAACATTGTGCCCCCTGCCTCCTGTTACCATCCGCCTAGACGCATAGTTCAGGACCCCCTACCCGAGATCCGCCGGTTTTGACACCGACAGTAACTCTTGGCTGGGTGCTCGAGGCTGTATTCTTTGGCTGCCAAGACATCAGTCCACCTGTCAATGAGCATGTCTTGATCAGCTTGGAGCTGCTGCTTCTTCTTCTTCAGGCTTCTTGCAGTGGCCATTAGCTGGCACTTGAAGCGCTCCTGCTTGAGGGGTGCCTCAGGCACGATGAAGTCCTCATTGCCGAGGCTCTCATCATCCTCGGAGATTAGACGATAACTATCATCATCTGGGTCATTGGGCATGGCCTATTCATTAGGGTTATCTTGCCCGTTGTCATGTTCCTCCTATTCGGATGCAGCCCCGGCAGGGTCTTCATTGTTTTCGGCGTCGCCCGGAGTACTATTTTCTCCGGTGCCAGTGTTTCCATCTTGTGAGCGACGAGGCTTAGAGCGGCGTTTAGGGCGCCGACTGTTGGACTGTGTCACAGAAGGTTTATTCGCAACTGGATCTCCTTTGTTATCATCGCTAGCTTTCTTAGGTGTGTCGACCATATACACATCATACGAAGAGGTGGCCGTCCAACGTCCAATAAATGGCGGGTCTTGGCCTTGCTCCTTGTCAGCATCGTCGTCCATACCGTCGATGTCTTCGGAGTCGTAATCAAGCACGTCGGTTAAGTCATCGACCATGGCTATGAAGTGGGTGGTGGGTGGGAAGCAAAATTTCCCGTCATCAGCCTCTGGCTCGAACCGAACATAGTTCGGCTGTGAGTCCTTCTCCAAGGACAAATTCTTTAAGGAGTTTAGCACATCACCCAAAGGTGAGTGCTGGAAAACGTCTGCGGCGCTGAATTCGAAGATCGATGACCGATCTAGCTCGGTGTCCGCAGGCGTACACGGTCCGGAACTTATAGCCGGAGACTAGTCCTAAGTTCTGTTGATGCAAATATTGCAGGGTGTTGAGTCCGTGTGCAGCTCCAATGCTGCGGACTCTATAGCTTTGGATGGCTGTTGCAGCAACAGGAACCATCTCCTGGATGTGATCCGATGACAGATTTAAGTCATGTTCATCGGAGCGAGGGGGAGCGATTGCCGCGGTCTCAAATTCAATGAACATCAAGTCTCCACGGATATCCGTGACGTAGTTCAAGCTTCCAAATCTAACCTGATGGCCAAGGGCGTAGCTATCGACCTGCTCCAGATGGCCAAGCGAGTTGGCCCACAGTACGAAGCCGCCGAACACGAAAATCTGTCCGGGGAGGAAGGTTTCTCCTTGGACATCGTCACTATAGACGATCGAAGGGGCCATCAAACCTTTCGTCGACGGCATAGTGGAACTCTCAATGAAAGCACCAATGTCGGTGTCAAAACCGGTGGATCTCGGGTAGGGGGTCCCGAACTGTGCATATAGGATCGATGGTAACAAGAGACGGGGGACACGATGTTTTACCCAGGTTCGGTCCCTCTCTATGGAGGTAGCCCTACTTCCTGCTTGATTGATCTTGATGAATATGAGTATTACAAGAGTTGATCTACCACGAGATCATAATGGCTAAACCCTAGACGCCTAGCCTCTATGACTATGGTAATGAATATCCTTTCCGGACTAACCCCTCTGATTTAGATAAACACCGGGGGTCTAGGGTTTACATAGAGTCGGTTACATAAGAAGGAATCTTCGTAATCGGTCGCAAAGCTTGCCTTCCACGCCAAGAAGAGTCCAATCCAGACACATGTACAGTCTTCGGCCTTCATGTCTTCATAGCCCATCAGTCCGGCCCATGGATAACGGGCCAGACGCCTGAGGACCCCTTAGTCCAGGACTCCCTCAGGGATGCCCAAGGCACCCCAAGGTAATATTCAAGGACAACCAAGAGCCTAAGCTTGGGGATGCCCCGGAAGGCATCCCCTCTTTCATCTTCGTTCATCGGTAACCTTACTTGGAGCTATATTTTTAGTCACCACATGATATGTGTTTTGCTTGGAGGATCATTTTCTTTTATTAGGATTTGCTTGCTGTTATTTAGAGTAATTTTTTGCATCTTTTACTTCAATAAAAAGGTCAAGTATAGCCTTTACCATGCTTATTTTGCAAGTCCATATGTTATTGTTTTAAAAATAGAAAGTTTGCTGTTATGTTTTGAATATTTGTGAATAGTTAGAACATGATAAAATCTTGAAATGTTTACACAATGAGTAACAATAAATTATATACATGTGGTAATTTTTAAGAATTTTTGGAGTTAAAGAACTATGATTCCTCTTGCATTCTTTACAGACTGTTCTGTTTAGACAGATTGCTGTTATGTTTGCATGTCTTTTCTTGTTTAATGATTCTATTTGAGGATAGGAGTATTAAATATGCAGAGGCATTTAGTAGGCAATATCAAATTATATTTTTAGTGATTTTCTACAGTAGAGTATGATAAGGTTTAGCATGGATTTATACTAACTTATCTCACGTGTTCTTGTTGAGTTTTGTGTGGATGAAGTTTTTAAGATTTAGGAAAACCTCGATATGAAAGGAATTAAGTAGACACAAAAGCTCAAGCTTGGGGATGCCCCAGTTGGCATCCAATATTTATTCTTCAACAACTATCGGTCAGTTTTGGTTGAGCCTAAGTTTTTGCTTCTTTACATGATATGTGCTATCCTTGCAATGTCATTTTATTTTGTTTTGCTTGTTGTTTGAATAAAGTACTTAAGATCTGAAATTTTATTTATGAGAAGGAGTCTTCACGTAGTTACATAATTATTCAACTACTCATTGATCTTCACTTATATCTTTTGGAGTAGTTTGTCATTTTCTCTAGTGCTTCACTTATATCTTCTTAGAGCACGGCGGTAGTTTCATTTTGAAGAAATTGTTGAAATCTCATGCTTCACTTATATTATTTTGAGAGTATCTAAATAGCATGGTAATTTGCTCAGGTTATGAATTTAGTCCTAATATTGTGGGCATCCAAGAGGGATATAATAAAAACTTTCATATAAAGTGCATTGAATACTATGAGAAGTTTGATTCCTTATTATTGTTTCGAGATATGAAGATGGTAATATTAGAGTCATGCTAGTGAGTAGTTGTGAATTTGAGAAATACTTGTGTTAAGGTTTGTGAGTCCCGTAGCATGCACGTATGGTGAACCATTATGTAACGAAGTTGGAGCATGAGATATTTTTGGATTGTCTTCCTTATGAGTGGCGGTCGGGGACGAGCGATGGTCTTTTCCTACCAATCTATCCCCTAGGAGCATGCTTGTAGTACTTTGTTTCGATATCTAGTAGATTTTTGCAATAAGTATGTGAGTTCTTTATGACTAATGTTGAGTCCATGGATTATACGCACTTTCATCCTACCACCTTTGCTAGCCTCTATAGTACCGCGCAACTTTCACCAGTACCATAAACCCACCATACAACTTCCTCAAAGAAGCCACCATACCTACCTATTATGGCATTTCCATAGCCATTCCGAGATATATTGCCATGCAACTTTCCACCATTTCGTTTATTATGACACGCTTCATCAATTGTCATATTGCTTTGCATGATCATGTAGTTGACATTGTATTTGTGGCTGATACGTCTCCAATATATCTATAATTTTTGATTGTTCCATGCTATTATATTATCTGTTTGGATGTTTAATAGGCTTTAATATACCTTTTTATATTATTTTTGGGACCAACCTACTAACCAAAGGCCTAGTGCAAATTGCTTTTTTTGCCTATTTCAGTGTTTCGCAGAAAAGGAATATCAAACGGAATGAAACCTTCGGGAGAGTTATTTTTGGAAGAAACGCAATCCAGGAGACTTGGAGTGGACGTCAAGGAAGAAACAAGGCTGCTACATGGTAGGAGGGCGCGCCCCCAACCTCATGGGCCCCTCATGGCTCCACCGACCCACTTCTTTCGCCTATATATACTCATATACCCCAAAAAACATCCGAGAGCACCACGAAACCCTATTTCCACTGCCACAACCTTCTCTACCCGTGAGATCCCATCTTGGGGCCTTTTCCAGCGCTCTGCCGGAGGGGGAATCGATCACGGAGGGCTTCTACATCAACACCATAGCCTCTTCGATGATGTGTGAGTAGTTTACCGCAGACCTTCGGGTCCATAGTTATTAGCTTGATGGCTTCTTCTCTCTCTTTGGATCTCAATACAAATTTCTCCTCGATTCTCTTGGAGATCTATTTGATGTAATTCTTTTTACAGTGTGTTTGTCGAGATCCGATGAATTGTGGGTTTATGATCAAGATTATCTATGAACAATTTTTGATTCTTCTCTGAATTCTTTTATGCATGATTTAATATCTTTTTAGCCTCTTCGAATTATCAGTTTGGTTTGGCCTACTAGATTGATCTTTCTTGCAATGGGAGAAGTGCTTAGCTTTGGGTTCAATCTTGCGGTGTCCTATCCTAGTGACAGTAGGGGTAGCAAGGCACGTATTGTATTGTTGCCATCGAGGATAAAAAGATGGTGTTTATATCATATTGCTTGAGTTTATCCCTCTACATCATGTCATCTTGCCTAATGCGTTACTATGTTCTTGTGAACTTAATACTCTAGATGCATGCTGGATAGCGGTCGATGGGTGGAGTAATAGTAGTAGATGCAGAATCGTTTCGGTCTACTTGTCGCGGACGTGATGCCTATATACATGATCATGCCTAGATATTCTCATAACTATGCTCTTTTCTATCAATTGCTCGACAGTAATTTGTTCACCCACAGTAGAATTTCCTATCTTGAGAGAAGCAACTAGTGAAACCTTTGGCCCACGGGTCTATCTTCCATCACATTATTTTCCTATGAACTTGCTATTTCTATCGTTGTTTATTTTGCAATCTTTATTTTCCAATCTATACAATAAAAATACCAAAAATATTTATCTTATTATCTCTATCAGATTTCACTTTTGTAAGTGACCGTGAAGGGATTGACAACCCCTTTATCGTGTTGGTTGCGAGGTTCTTGTTTGTTTGTGCAGGTACTAGGGACTTGCGTGTTACCTCCTACTGGATTGATACCTTGGTTCTCAAAAATTGAGGGAAATACTTACGCTACTTTTCTGCATCACCCGTTCCTCTTCAAGGGAAAACCAACGCATGCTCAAGAGATAGCAGTGGCAAAGCCACCTTCCATAATTCTTTCATACATGTTACTCTTGATTCATTGCACATCCCGGTACACCATCGGAGGCATTAATATAGAGTCATATTTTGTCTAAGTATCGAGTTGTAATTCTTGAGTTGTAAGTAAACAAAAGTGTGATGATCTTCATTATTAGAGCATTGTCCCATGTGAGGAAAAAAAGAGAAAGTCCAAAAAAAGAGAAGACGCAAAAAAACAAAAAAATAAGAGAAAAAGAGAGAAGGGGCAATGCTACTATCCTTTTACCACACTTGTGCTTTAAAGTAGCACCATGATCTTCATGATAGAGAGTCTCCTCTCTTGTCACTTTCATATACTAGTGGGAATTTTCATTATAGAACTTGGCTTGTATATTCCAATGATGGGCTTCCTCAAATGCCCTAGGTCTTCATGAGCAAACAAGTTGGATGCACACCCACTTAGTTTCTTTTTGAGCTTTCATACACTTATAGCTCTAGTGCATCTGTTGCATGGCAATCCCTACTCACTCACATTGATATCTATTGATGGGAATCTCCATAGCCCATTGATACGCCTAGTTGATGCGAGACTATCTTCTCCTTTTTGTCTTCTCTACAACCACATTCTATTCCACCTATAGTGCTATGTCCATGGCTCATGCTCATGTATTGCGTGAAAGTTGAAAAGGTTTGAGAACATCAAAAGTATGAAACAATTGCTTGGCTTGTCATCAGGGTTGTGCATGATTTGAATATCTTGTGTGATGAAGATGGAGCATAGACAGACTATATGATTTTATGGGGATGAACTTTCGTTGGCCATGTTATTTTGAGAAGACATGATTGCTTTATTAAGATGCTTAAAGTATTATTGTTTTATGTCAATATTAAACTTTTGTTTTGAATCTTATGGATCTGAATATTCTTTCCACAATAAAGAAGATTACATTGATAAATATGTTAGGTAGCATTCCACATCAAAAATTCTGTTTTTATCATTTACCTACTCGAGGACAAGCAGGAATTAAGCTTGGGGATGCTTGATATGTCTCTAACATATCTATAATTTTTTATTGTTCCATGCTATTAGATTATCCATCTAGGATGTTTTATATGCATTGATATGCTATTTTATATGATTTTTGGGACTAACCTATTAACCTAGAGCCCAGTGCCAGTTTCTGTTTTTTCCTTGTTTCTGAGTTTTACATAAAAGGAATACCAAACAGAGTCCAATTGACGTGCCAATTTTGATGATTTTTATGGACCAAAAGAAGCCCCTGAAGTAAAAGAGTGGGGCCAGAAGAGTTCTGAGCCATCCACGAGGGTGGAGGGCGAGCCCTACCCAACGGGCTCGCCCCCTATCTCGTGGATGATTCGGAGACCCCCCCTGACGTGAGAGCGACACCAAAAATTCGTATAAATACAGAAACCCCAGAAAAGAAACCTAGATTGGGAGTTCCGCCGCCGCAAGCCTCTGTAGCCACCAAAACCAATCGGGACCCTGTTCCGGCACCCTGCTGGAGGGGGGATCCATCACCGGTGGTCATCTTCATCATCTCAGCACTCTCCATGACGAGGAGTGAGTAGTTCACCCTCGGGGCTGAGGGTATGTACGAGTAGCTATGTGTTTGATCTCTCTCTCTCTCGCTCGCTCGTGTTCTTGATATGGCACGATCTTGATGTACCGTGAGCTTTGCTATTATAGTTGGATCTTATGATGTTTCTCCCCCTCTATATCCTTGTGATGAATTGAGTTTCCCTTTGAAGTTATCTTATCGGATTGAGTCTTCAAGGATTTGAGAACACTTGATGTATGTCTTGCATGTGCTTATCTATGGTGACAGTGGGATATTCACGTGATCCACTTGATCTATGTTTTGGTGCCAACTTGCAAGTTTTGTGACCTTGTGAACTTATGCATAGGGGTTGGCACATGTTTTCGTCTTGACTCTCCGGTAGAAACTTTGGGGAAATCTTTGAAGTCCTTTGTGTTGGTTGAATAGATGAATCTGAGATTGTGTGATGCATATCGTATAATCATACCGGCGGATACTTGAGGTGACATTGGAGTATCTAGGTGACATTAGGGTTTTGGTTGATTTGTGTCTTAAGGTGTTATTTTACTACAAACTCTAGGGCTGTTTGTGACACTTATAGGAATAGCCCAATGGATTGATTGGAAAGAATAATTTGAGGTGGTTTCGTACCCTACAATAATCTCTTCGTTTGTTCTCCGCTATTAGTGACTTTGGAGTGACTCTTTGTTGCACGTTGTGGGATTGTTATTTTTGTTGAGAGAACTTGCACTAGTGAAAGTACGAACCCTAGGCCTTGTTTCGAAGCATTGCAATACCATTTGTGCTCACTTTTATCATTAGTTACGTTGCTGTTTTTATATTTTCAGATTACAAAAACCTATATCTACCATCCATATTGCACTTGTATCACCATCTCTTCGCCGAACTAGTGCACCTATACAATTTACCATTGTATTGGGTGTGTTGGGGACACAAGAGACTCTTTGTTATTTGGTTGCAGGGTTGTTTGAGAGAGACCATCTTCATCCTATGCCTCCCACGGATTGATAAACCTTAGGTCATCCACTTGAGGGAAATTTGCTACTATCCTACAAACCTCTACACTTGGAGGCCCAACAACGTCTACACGAAGAAGGTTGTGTAGTAGACATCACTTGTCGCCTCCGTGCGTCACACACCACCTAGGTTTATGCGCAATATCGCTGGGTGGCAGGAAACAAGTGAGGAAATGGCGGGAAACAGTGGTGTGTTCATAAAACGCCATCAATTAATGGAAACATAGCGTAGAAGGAACATCGAGCTAGCACAAGAAGTAGATGATGATTAGATGAACATGGACCACACTAGGGAACCCGTCAGTTATGAATTCATCAATCGCAAACGGTTGAATACTAGCAAGCGTTTGCCCACAACACACACGGCTTATTCCATCACAAACAGGTCAGATGGATCAACTGTATGCCACGTATCGCACATTGTCAAGAAGTAATGCGGTAGACCTTCTTTAACATGTGTTGAAAAAACAAGGACCTCGAGGCCAATGTCCAATAGATGTTGGGTAGAAGGAGCATATCACATACGTCTTATTAGAAGCAATCATCTGTGTTATTATTGGTCTTCGCACACATTTCTGATTACAGACCTGTTTGTCGCATATCTCACACATCTTGTTATATTGAACTGTTTCTGTTCTCTTGTCTCAACGCAAATAGTTCATCCGAGTGAACCGCATGCCATATATTGCACACACCTTGATCTGGCTGAATGTTTCTTTTGTGTTGCCTAATCACAAACAGTTCATCCGAGCGAACCGTATGCTGTATATCGCACACATCTTCATCTGGCTGCCCGTTTCTTTTGTTCCTCCTCATCGCAAACAGCTAATTGAACTGAATATGCCCTGCATCGCACACGCAACTAAAATCTGAACCGTGTTTGATGCATCCTCCATCGCAAACGTCTTGCACCTTTTTGACGTTTTTACACCACCGTTTGCGATTATTGCATCGCACACAATTTCATCGAAGGGTCTCTGATCGTAGTGTCACGTTAGCAGCATCCTACAGTAGTGGTTGTGCAATGAAATTTCATCCTACTTGTGGTGCATTATTCGGTGTTAATTATGCTCCATGCTCACTTATGAGATTATTTGTTTCTTGGTTGGTCGCTTCTCAATCTTTTGCTAGCCTTCATTTTGCACTAAGTATGATCACTACTTATGCATCCAAAATCCTTTAAACTAGTTTTGCCACATGAGTCCACTATACCTACCTATACACGGTATTCTTTTGCCATTCTAAGCAAATTTGTATGCGCCATCTCTAATTTTCAAAATAAATTTCTCTTTGTGTGCTCGTACCGCTCACATGGCGGTGAGGAGTGGCCAATATTTTCCATGCTAGATGTGTTATTCTCACGATGAGTGTTTATTCACTTGTCATTGCATGAGAGTAATAAGGCAAAGGTATTAGGTATGACCAGTCCTGAAATGGAAAATGAATTTACTTTATGTTATCAAATAATAAATTCCTTTGAAAGTGTTGGTATGGAGGGCACCCGTGGATACGGTTAGCCATGGAAAGTGAAAGTATGGTGAGAAAACAAATAAACTTTATTTTCTGTTTGGGAACCGCCTATGATATATCTAGCACGGAAAGTGTTGGGAGCTCTAAGTCGTTTTTGTTGGTTGGAAAAGTATGCCTCTCAAAATGTTTTTATCTCTCAATTTTTGCTTTGAGCTCTGGCACCTCTACAAATCCCTACTTCCCTCCGTGAAGGGCCTTTCTTTTACTTTATGCAACTTTTAGTTTTAATTAGAGTCTCCATCTTCTCTTATAAAGCACCAACTAGGGGGCACTACGATCGTACTTGAGCATTGGGTCTAGTTAATATGCGAGTGTGATTCATGAATAGATAAATGATTGAGCATGATGGGCTAGGGATAACTTATTTTAGCATTGATATTTTGAAAGACAAGGTTTCTTGGTGATATGTTTGAGTATTGATGTCCTCATGTCAAATTATAGACTATTACTTTGAATCATTTAAGTCCAAATGTCCATGCTACAAAAGAAAAGAGTATATGATGAATATGATAGGTAGCATTCCACAACAAAAAATTCCATTCTAAATTGCTACTTTATCATGATAAGTTTTATGAGAAAGAGTTGTTGTTATGATGCTAGGAAAAGTGATTGAAATTATCATTGATCAAACTTATGCACTTTGCTAGCATTCACACTTCATAAATTATTTCTTTTATCATTTAACTACTCGAGGACGAGTAGGAATTAAGCTTGGGGATGCTGATACGTCTCCAACGTATCTATAATTTATGAAGTATTCGTGCCATGTTTACAACAATTTTATATGGTTTTGGTATGATTTGCGTGGAACTAACCTAGACTGACGCTGTTTTCAGCAGAACTACCGTGGTGTTGTTTTTTGTGCAGAAATGAAAGTTCTCCAAACGAGCTGAAACTTTTTGATGATTTTTTGGAACAAAAGAGACCCCCGAAGCTTCGTGGAAGGGCTAGAAGAGCCACGAGGAGGTCACAACTCACCAGGGCGCACCTGGTGGGCCAGGCTCGCCTCGGTGGGTTGTGCTCACCTCGAGGCCCATCTTCGCATGAAATCGACGCCAGAAAATCCTATAAATAGAGAAACCATCAGAAGTAAACCTATATCAGAAGTTCCGCCGCCGCAAGGCTCTGTAGCCACCAAAAACCAATCTAGACCCTTTCCGGCACCCTGCCAGAGGGAGGAATCATCTCCGGTGGCCATCTTCATCATCCCGACAGCCACCACGATGAGGAGGGAGTAGTCCATCCTCGGGGCCGAGGGTTTGTACCAGTAGCTATGTGTTTAATCTCTCTCTCTCTCTTGTGTTCTTGATATGTCACAATCTTGATGTATCGCGGGCTTTGTTAATATAGTCGGATCATATGGTGTTTTCCCCTCTCTATCTTGTTGTGATGAATTGAGTTTTTCCCTTTGAGATTTCGTTGTTATTGGATTGAATACTTTTATGGATTTTATAACACTTGATATACGTCTTGCAATTGAATACTCGTGGTGACAATGGGGTATCGTATTGATTCACTTGATATATGTTTTGGCACTCAAGTCACGGATTCCCGAGGTGACATTGGGGTAATCTATGCATAGGGGTTGATGCACGTTCTTGTCTTTGTTTCTCTGGTAGAAATCTTGGGGCACTCTTTGAAGTTCTTTGTGTTGGATTGAGTATTATGGATATGAATTTCCTTTGGTGTTATTTTATTACAAACTCTAGGATAGATCGAACAGAAATAATAGCTTTGTGTTATTTTAGTACGAACTCTTGAATAGATTGAATGGAAAGAATAGCTTTGAGGTGGTTTCGTACCCTACAAACAATTTATTCTTATGTTCTCCGCTAGATAGGAACTTTGGAGTAATTCTTGATTGCATGTTGAGGGATGGTTATATGATCCAATTATATTAGCATTGTTGAGAGATTGCACTAGCGAAATTACGGACCCTTGGCCTCATTGTCAAGCATTGCAATACCGTTTTGTGCCTGTTTACTATTTGCTACCTTGCTATTTTTATTTATTCAAATTATAACAATATATTTCTACCATCCATATTACACTTTTATCACCATCTCTTCGCCGAACTAGTGCACATATATAATTTTCCATTGTATTGGGTGTGTTGGGGACACAAGAGATTTCTTGTATTTGGTTGCAGGGTCGTTTGAGAGAGACCATCTTCATCCTACACCTCTCACAGATTGATTAACCTTAGGTCATCCACTTGAGGGAAAATTGCTACTATCCTACAAAAGTCTGCGCTTGGAGGCCCAACACGTGTCTACTAGAATAAAGTTCCGTAGTAGACATCACTGATCCGATCTAGGAGTGGGTGTCTTGGGTTGAGCCGACAGCTACGGAAAACTGGCAGAGGATTCTCACCCGCTGGAGAGGTGTTTTGGCAATAGAACCAAGTTTGATTCCAATCTTTGGGGTGACTGTGAAGTGCAACTGAAGGAAAGACAACATCTCTTCGTCTCTGGATAGAAATTCCGCCAAGTTCAAGGCTGGGCCTGTATGTCATCTGCGTTTGGCAGTTCAGATAATAATATTCTCTGAAGAGGTCAACACTTGGCTCCTCTTGAAGGTATACTTCCCAAAAGACTTGAAAATTGCAGATGTTGGATACTGAGTTGGGTCCAATATCTTGAGGGTGAAGCTGATAGAAGTTCAGAACATCATGGAAGAACTTTGAGCCGGGCAGTGAGAATCCTCGGAGCGTGTGATCAGGAAAAAACTATAACTTCTCTTTCCTTTGGTTGAGGTGGAACCTTAGCTCCCGGAACCCACCAATGGATGGCATCTTTCGATGGCAAGATGCCCATATCAACAAACTCTTGGAGAGATCATTCCGTGACAGTGGAAATGACCCAGTCATAGGAGGTGACGGTCTTAGTCATTTATATCAGGAGGAAGCCTAGAAAGGAAGTTATGGCGGGTTAAAATCATGATGATAAGCCGCCCAATAGCTATGAGAAGGCAATTTTATTATGCAAAAATGATTAATGTACAAATACTAAATGGTATGGAAGGAGATATAGCATGGCTAAATCGGCCAGACACGGTTGGGTGATATCAACATTGATGGATGTCGGCGGTTTAAACATTTCATAAGTAAACCGACTAGCATTTGGCGGGTTACAAAGTATCATTTGAGCCGCCCATACAGAAGTGATCAAGCAGATATTTATAGATCTAGAGATGAATGAAATCTCACTAAGTGCTAAGCAAACAAGTTTTACAGATTCTGTTTACAATTTTGGATATATGCCAGTTCGAAAATAGGTGGAAATTGATAAAACCTAATATGCAGAGGATGAACTGTTGTGAATCTCAACAGAAGGTAATGGATCTATAGTTGATAGCAGACATTAAAGCAGTCAAAACAAGACTTTGGCATCGCATCTAGGCTCAACTAAACGACATGGATGATGAACTTCGACGAACACCGAAGAACTAGGCAAACCCTAATGTAGATTAGAAGTAAGGGGGATGGGTACCTGGTGATGCCGATGAACAGCAGAGGGGTGATGACCCACAAGTATAGGGGATCTATCGTAGTCCTTTCGATAAGTATGAGTGTCGAACCCAACGAGGAGTAGAAGGAAATGATAAGCAGTTTTCAGTAAGGTATTCTCTGCAAGCACTGAAATTATCGGTAACAGATAGTTTTATGATAAGGTAATTTGTAACGGGTAACAAGCAATCAAAGTAAATAAGGTGCACCAAGATGGCCCAATCCTTTTTATAGCAAAGGACAAGCCTGGACAAGCTCTTGTAGAAAGGAAAGCACTCCCGAGGACACATGGGAATTATCGTCAAGCTAGTTTTCATCACACTCATATGATTCACGCTCGGTACTTTGATAATTTGATATGTGGGTGGACCGGTGCTTGGGTGCGGCCCTTCCTTGGACAAGCATCCCACTTATGATTAACCCCTCTTGCAAGCATCCACAACTACAAAAGAAGTATGAAGGTAAACCTAACCATAGTATGAAACATATGGATCCAAATCAGCCCCTTACGAAGCAACGCATAAACTAGGGTTTAAGCTTCTGTCACTCTAGCAACCCATCATGTACTTATTACTTCCCAACGCCTTCCCCTAGGCCCAAACAATGGTGAAGTGTCATTTAGTCGACATTCACATGACTCCACTAGAGGAGAGACAACATACATCTCATCCAAATATCGAACGAATACCAAATTCACATGACTACTTATAGAAAGACTTCTCCCATGTCCTCAGGAACAAACGTAACTACTCACAAATCATATTGATGTTCATAATCAGAGGGGTATTAATATGCATAAAGGATCTAAACATATGATCTTCCACCAAATAATCCAACTAGCATCAACTACAACGAGTAATCAACACTACTAGTAACCCACAGGTACCAATCTGAGGTTTTGAGACAATGATTGGGTACAAGAGATGAACTAGGGCTTGAGACGAGATGGTGCTGGTGAAGATGTTGATGGAGATTGACCCCCTCCCGCTGAGAGGATCGATGGTGATGACGATGGTGACGATTTCCCCCTCCCGGACGGATGTTTCCCCGGCAGAACAGCTCCGCCGGAGCCCTAGATTGGTTCCGCCAAGGTTCCACCTCGTGGCGGCGGAGTTTCGTCCTGTGAGGTTGGTTATGATTTTTTCGCAGACGAAAGACTTCTTATAGCAGAAGATGGGCACCGAAGGCCTACCAGGGGGCCCATGAGGCAGGGGGGCACACCCATGGGGTAGGGCGCCCCCACCCTCGTGGATGGTGGGTGGCCCCCCTCTGGTGCTTCCTTCTCCCAATATTTTTTATATATTATGAAACTGACTTCCGTGGTGTTTCAGTAGTTTTGGAGTTGTGCAGAATAAGTCTCTAATATTTGCTCCTTTTCCAGCCCAGAATTCCAGCTGCCGGCATTCTCCCTCTTCATGTAAACCTTGTAAAATGAGAGAGAATATGCATAAGTATTGTGATATAATGTGTAATAACAGTCCATAATGCAATAAATATCGATATAAAAGCATGATGCAAAATGGACATATCAACTCCCCCAAGCTTAGACCATGCTTTTCCTCAAGTGGAAGCCGATATCGAAAAATATGTCCACATGTTTAGAGATAGAGGTGTCGATAAAATAAAATACGGACATGAGGGCATCATGATCATTCTTATAACAGCAACATATATATGTATATTGTCATATCATTTATTATGCTGAAGTAACAATTCATTCACAATTTCAAGTATGAATCAGAAACTTCATTGAAAACTAACAAACTATAATCTCAGCCATTGAAGCAATTGCAATTTATCATAACATTGGAAAGAGTCAACATAAGAGCTTTTCAGCAAGTCCACATACTCAACTATCATTTAGTCTTTCACAATTGCTAACACTCACGCAATATTTATGGGTATGAAGTTTTAGTCGAACACAGAGAAAGATAGGGGCTTATAGTTTTTCCTCCCAACCTTTTACCTCAAGGGTAATGTCAACAATAATAGTTCATGAAAACTCACATCCAATTAGCTATATATATCGGGATCTTTCCAACACATTGTGCTTGCCAAAGGATAAAATGTAAAAAGGAAAGCTGAAGATCACCATGACTCTTGTATGAAGTATAAGACAAGAATAAAAGATAGGCCCTTCACAGAGGGAAGCAGAGGTTTTCATGTGCTTTTATGGTTGGATGCACAAAATCTTAATGCAAAAGAACGTCACTTTATATTACCACTTGTGATATGGACCTTTATTATGCAGTCTGTCGCTTTTATTTCTTCCACATCACAATATTGTATAAAGCTTATTTTCTCCACACTAATAAATCATACATATTTAGAGAGCATTTTTTATTGCTTGCAAGAATGACAACTTACTTGAAGGATCTTACTCAATCCATAGGTAGATATGGTGGACTCTCATGGCAAAACTGGGTTTAAGGATATTTGGAAACACAAGTAGTATCTCTACTTGGTGCAGATAATTTGGCTAGCATGAAAGGGAAAGGCAAGCTCAACATGTTGGATGATCCATGACAATATAATTTATTTCGGATGTAAGAAAACATAACCCATTACGTTGTCTTCCTTGTCCAACATCAACTTTTTAGCATGTCATATTTTAATGAGTGCTCACAATCATAAAAGATGTCCAAGATAGTATATTTATATGTGAGAACCTATATTTATTTAGTACTTACTATTAATTGCAACTATGCCCAAAACTATGTTTGTCAACTCTCAACAACCTTTATTCATCATACTCTTTATATATGAAGTCATTACTCTCCATAAGATCCATATGATCTCTTTAATTCTTTTTATTCTTTCTCTCTTTTATTCCCTCATGATCATAGCAAGATAATCAAGCCCTTGACACAACACTAATATTTATTATATATAGCTCACGGACTCGATTACATAGAAGGATCATAAAGCAAAACTCAGAACTAGATCATACTAAAACTTTATTCTACTAGATAAAGATATTACCAAAAGTATCAAACTAATAAAAATGGTAAATATAAAAGTGTGATGGTGATACGATACCGGGGCACCTCCCCCAAGCTTGGCAGTTGCCAAGGGGAGTGCCCATACCCATGTGTTTATATCTCCTTCGGAGGTGGTGATGATGGAGTTGTTGATGATGTAGGCTTGTCGTCCATCTTCCAAGACATAGGCTCACCATCATAGAAGGATGATCGAGTCCCCGGGATTCACGAATCTGTAGCCAAACTCATCCTCATGAATCTATATTCATACTCACAGTTTTGGTTTTGCAGGTCATAGATCTGGGCTTGGAGATGCTCGATTTTCTCGTGAAGCTTGAAGATGGTCTCCCAGATGTTTCGGGCATCTAGCTTGGTGTTGTTGGTGAACTCCGTGATCATTATGTGGTTGGCTTCGAGTCCACGTTCCACCGTCTCCCGGCACTTGAAAACTTTTTGCTCCACTACTTCGAGTCTTGTCTCCACGCTTCCGGTCCTCCTTGGTCCCTCAACATCACGGATGTGCAGCAACCCCTCACGCATCTCAATGGTTTCAGGATGTTGCAGCACTTCCGCGAGGTAGGGGTTGATGACCTTCTCGAAGAACTTGTCCTTGGCGGTACTTGGAGACGTCATGGTGATCTAGATCTATCAGAAAAATAGCTCGAAACAAAAATAGAGGATATTTGCGTGGTACGGTGGTCAAAACCTCCGGGAGATTATATAATGAATTTTTACCGACCAAAAGTAGTATCGTGCAAGAAAACGGAGTCCGGAGAGCACACGAGTTGCCCACGAGGCAGGGGCATGCCCTCCACCCTCGTGGATGCCTCATGTCCTTCCCGCACTACTTATTATTTTCCTATTTTCTTAAATATTCCAAAACGGAGAAAAATTGCTATTAGAACTGTTTTGGAGTCGGTTTACTTACCGTACCACATACATATTCCTTTTCGGAGCCTGAAACTTTCTGGAAAGTGTCCCTTATGTATTCCTCCGGGGTTACGGTTTCAATAACATTAGTTTCAACATTTATGGGATTACTTGAGATATAATGTTTGATTCTTTGACCGTTCACCACCCTCGGATTTGTGCCTTCGAAGTTGTTGATTTTTATGGCACCGGAACAATAGACCTCCTCGATGACATAAGGACCGTCCCATTTAGAGAGGAGTTTTCCTGCAAAAAATTTTAAACAAGAGTTGTATAACAATACAGAATCACCTACATTAAACTCACGTTTTTGTATCCTTCTATCATGCCATGTTTTAACTTTTTCTTTAAACAGTTTAGCATTCTCATAGGCCTGGGTTCTCCATCCATCAAGTGAGCTAATGTCAAAAAGCCTCTTCTCACCGGCAAGTTTGAAATCATAATTGAGCTATTTAATGTCCCAATATGCGTTATGTTCTAGTTCGAGAGGTAAGTGACATGCTTTACCATAAACCATTTTATACGGAGACATGCCCATAGGATTTTTATATGCAGGTCTATAGGCCCATAATGCATCATCAAGTTTCTTTGACCAACTCTTTCTAGATCTATTAACAATCTTTTGCAAAATTAATTTAAGCTCTCTATTACTTAATTCTACTTGACCACTAGACAGCGGATGATATGGGGATGCAATTCTATGATTGACATCATACTTAGCAAGCATCTTACAAAAAGCACCATGAATAAAATGTGAACCACCATTAGTCATTAAGTATCTAGGGACTCCAAACCTCAGAAAAATAACTTCTTTAAGCATCTGAATAGAGGTGTTATGATCAGCACTACTAGTTGGAATAGCTTCTACCACTTAGTAACGTAATCAACAGCAACTAAAATATGTGTATACCCATTAGAGGAAGGAAGCAGTCCCGTATAATCAAAGCCCCAAACACCAAATGGTTTAATAACAAGTGAATAATTCATAGGCATTTCTTGACGTCTACTAATATTACCAATTCTTTGACATTCATCACAAGACAAGACAAACTTACGGGCATCCTTGAAGAGAGTAGGCCAATAAAAACCGGATTGCAATACCTTATGTGCAGTTCTATCTCCAGCATGGTGTCCTCCATAAGCCTCGGAGTGACACTTGTGTAGGATATGTTCCTGTTCATACTCAGGTACACAACATCTAATAACACAATCTACTCCTTCTTTATAAAGGTGTGGGTCATCCCAGAAGTAATGTCTTAAATCATAGAAAAACTTTTTCTTTTGTTGGTATGTGAAACTAGGTGGTATGAATTTAGCAACAATGTAATTAGCATAATCAGCATACCATGGAGCAGTACGAGAAGCATTTATGACAGCTAGTTGTTCATCAGGAAAGCTATCATCAATAGGTAGTGGGTCATCAAGGACATTCTCTAACCTAGACAAGTTGTCTGCAATGGGGTTCTCAGCTCCCTTTCTATCAACAATATGCAAATCAAATTCTTGTAGCAAGAGAACCCATCTAATAAGTCTAGGTTTAGCATCTTTCTTTTCCGTAAGATATTTGATAGCAGCATTATCAGTGTGAACAGTTACTTTAGAATCAACAATATAAGGTCTGAACTTGTCACAAGCGAATAATGCTAAAAATTCTTTTTCAGTAGTAGCATAATTTAGTTGGGCACTGTCTAGAGTTTTACTAGCATATTGGATAACATTTAATTTCTTATCAACTCTTTGTCCTAGAATAGCACCTACAGCATAATCACTAGCATCACACATAATTTCAAAGGGTAAATTCCAATCAGGAGGCTGAACAATAGGTGCATAAATCAAGGCTGTCTTAAGTATTTCAAATGCTTCTACACAATCATCATCAAAGACAAATGGGACAACTTTTTGTAAGAGATTAGTTAGAGGCCTGGAAATTTTTGAGAAGTATTTAACTAACCTCCTATAAAACGGCATGACCAAGGAAACTTCTTATACCTTTAATGTCCTTAGGACATGACATCTTTTCAATAACATCAACTTTAGCTTTATCAACTTCAATACCTCTTTCAGAAATTTTATGCCCCAAGACAATACCTTCATTAACCATAAAGTGGCACTTTTCCCAATTCAAGACAAGATTAGTTTCTTCACATCTCTGCAAAACTCGATCAAGGTTGCTTAAGAAATCATCAAAAGAAGTTCCATATACGGAGAAATCATCCATGAAAACCTCAACAATCTTTTCACAAAAACCAGAGAATATAGCAGTCATACATCTTTGAAATGTAGAAGATGCATTGCATAAACCAAAAGGCATAAGTCTATAAGCAAAGGTACTGAAAGGGCAAGTAAAAGTTGTCTTTTCTTGATCCTCTTTTGACACAAGTATTTGTTTGGATAATATTTCTAGCATTTGATCTATAAAAGGTAAAGGGTAATGATCCTTTTTATTAGCTTTATTTAATTTGCAGAAATCAATTACCATTCTAGAACCTGTAACAATTCTTTATGGGATCAATTCATCTTTATCATTAGGAACGACAGTAATACCTCCCTTCTTAGGGACACAGTGGACATGACTTACCCACTGACTATCAGCCACGGGATAAATTATACTGCCTCCAGAAGCTTTAGTATTTCTTTTCTTACCACTTCTTTCATCTTAGGATTTAACTGTCGTTGGTGATCAACAACCGGTTTCACGTCTTTCTCCAATTTTATTTTGTGCTGGCATAGAGTGGGAGTAATGCCCTTAAGATCATCAAGAGTATATCCAATAGCAGCATGGTGCTTCTTCAGAGTTTTCAATAATTTATTTTCTTCATTCTCTGAAAGGTTAGCACTGATAATAATAGGATATATCTTTTTCTCCTCAAGATAAGCATATTTAACAGTATCAGGTAATGGTTTAAGCTCAAACACGGGATCACACTTAGGTGGAGGAGGATCCCCTAGGATTTCAACAGGCAAGTTGTGTTTCAAAATAGGTCCATGTTTAAAGAATATTTCATCTATTTCCCTTCTTTAATTCATAAACATATCATTTTCATGGTCGAGCAAATATTGTTCTAAAGGATCATTAGGAGGTACGACAATAGAAGCAAGACCAATAATTTCATCTTTATTAGGCAACTCTTTATCATGGGGTTGTCTACAAAATTTAGCAAAATTAAACTCATGAGACATATCCCCCAAACCAATAGTAACAACATCCTTTTTGCAATCTATCCTAGCATTAACAGTATTCAAGAAGGGTCTACCAAATGTAATGGGACAAATGTTATCTTGTGGGGAACCAAGAACAAGAAAATCAGCAGGATATTTGACTTTCCCACACAAGACTTCAACATCTCTAACAATCCCAACTGGTGAAATAGTGTCTCTATGGCAAGCTTAATTGTAACATCAATTTCCTCTATCTCAACAGGTGCAATATCATGCAAAATTTCTTTGTATAAGGAATGAGGTATTGCACTTGCACTAGCACCCATATCACATAAGCCATGATAGCAATGATCTCCTATTTTAACAGAAATAACAGGCATGCCTACAACATGTTTATGTTTATTTTTAGTGTCAGGTCTAGCAATTCTAGCAACTTCATCACAGAAGTAAATAACATGCCCATCAATATTATCGGCCAAGAGATCTTTAACCATAGCAATACTAGGTTCAACTTTAGTTTTCTCAGAGGGTGTAGGTTTTCTAGTATTACTCTTACAAACCACAGTTGAAGCTTTAGCATGATCCTTTATTCTAACAGGGAAAGGGGGTTTCTCAATATAAGCAGTAGGAACAAAAGGATCAACATTATAAGTGATAGTCTTTTCTTCAACTTTAATAGGTGCAACTACTTTTACATCAATGGGGGGATTATATTTGAACCACTTATCCTTAGGGAGATCAACATGAGTAGCAAAGGATTCACAGAAAGAAGCTACTATCTCAGAGTCAAGTCCATATTTAGTGCTAAATTCACGGAAAACATCGGTATCCATAAAAGATTTAACACAATCAAACTTGGGTGTTATAACTGACTCGTGACCTTTGTCAAGATCCCAATCTTCAGAGTTGTGTTTAATTATTTCAAGTAAATCCCATTCCCATTTGAATTCAATAGTGTTCATCATAAAAGAGCCAGTACAAGAAGTATCGAGCATGGAGCGATTGTTGAGAGAAAGCCGAGCATAAAAATTTTAAATAATAATTTCTCTTGAGAGATCATGATTGGGGCATGAATATAGCATTGACTTAAGCCTCCCCCAAGCTTGAGCGATGCTTTCTCCTTCGCAAGGCCAAAAATTATATATATAATTACGATCACGATGAACAAGATGCATAGGATAAAACTTCTGATGAAATTCCAGTTTCAATCGGTTGTAGTTCATGATCCCATATCATCACATAGCCTAAAGCATGTCAATGCCTTTCCCTTCAAAGATAAAGGGAAGACCTTGATAACATCCTCGGGCATACTTGCAAGCTTAAATAATTCACAAACTTCATCCACATAGATTAGGTGCAAATCAGGATGTAATGTACCATCACCTGTGAAAGGATTAGCTAGCAGTTTCTCTATCATACCCGAAGGAATTTCAAAGTAAACATTTTCAGTAGTTTCAGTAGGTTGAGGAGCAACTCTTTGCTCTACTGGTCGGGGTGAAGATACCCCGAACAAGCCCCTCAAAGGATTTTGTTCCATACTAACAAGTGATAGTAAATTTCAGCACACTATATAAATTTTTCCTTACCAAATTCCACCTACGAAAGGCGCTTCACTCCCTGGCAACAACGTCATAAAAGATTCTTGATGACCCACAAGTATAGGGGATCTATCATAGTACTTTCGATAAGAAAGAGTGTCGAGCCCAACGAGGAGCAGAAGGAAATGATAAGCAGTTTTCACTAAGGTATTCTCTACAAGCACTGAAGTTATCGGTAACGGATAGTTTGTGATAAGGTAATTTGTAACGGGTAACAAGTAATAAAATTCAAGAAGGTGCAGCAAGATGGCACAATCCTTTTTGTAGCAAAGGAGAAGCCTAGACAAACTCTTGTATAAAGGAAAACGCTCCGAGGACACATGGGAATTATTGTCAAGCTAGTTTTCATCACACTCATATGATTCGCGTTCGGTACTTTGATAATTTGATATGTGGGTGGACCGGTGCTTGGGTGCTGCCCTTCCTTGGACAAGCATCCCACTTATGATTAACCCCTCTTGCAAGCATCCGCAACTACAAAAGAAGTATTAAGGTAAACCTAACAATAGTATGAAACATATGGATCCAAATCAGCCCCTTACGAAGCAACACATAAACTAGGGTTTAAGCTTCTGTCACTCTAGAAACCCATCATCTACTTATTACTTCCCAATGCCTTCCCCTAGGCCCAAACAATGGTGAAGTGTCATGTACTCGACGTTCACATGACACCACTAGAGGAGAGACAACATATATCTCATCAAAATATCGAACGAATACCAAATTCACATGACTACTTATAGCAAGACTTCTCCCATGTCCTCAGGAACAAACGTAACTACTCACAAATCATATTCAAGTTCATAATCAGAGGGGTATTAATATGCATAAAGGATCTGAACATATGATCTTCCACCAAATAAACCAACTAGCATCAACTAAAAGGAGTAATCAACACTACTAGTAACCCACAGGTACCAATCTAAGGTTTTGAGACAAAGATTGGATACAAGAGATGAACTAGGGTTTGAGATGAGATGGTGCTGGTGAAGATGTTGATGTAGATTGACCCCCTCCCACTGAGAGGATCGATGGTGATGATTTCCCCCTCCCGGAGGGAAATTTCCTCGGTAGAACAGCTCTGCCGGAGCCCTAGATTGGTTCCGCCAACGTTCTGCCTCGTGGCGGCGGAGTTTCATCCCGTGAGCTTGCTTATGATTTTTTTCCCGGATGAAAGACTTCATATAGCAGACGATGGGCACCGGAGGCCTGCCAAGCGGCCCACGAAGCAGGGGGCATGGCCAGGGGGTAGGGCGCGCCCCCACCCTCGTGGATGGTGGGTGGCCCCCCTCTGGTGCTTCCTTCGCCCAATATATTTTATATATTCTGAAACTGACTTCCTTGGAGTTTCAGGAGTTTTGGAGTTATGCAGAATAGGTCTCTAATATTTGCTCCTTTTCCAGCCCAGAATTCCAGCTATCGGCATTCTCCCTCTTCATGTAAACCTTGTAAAATGAGAGAGAATAGGCATAAGTATTGTGAAATAATGTGTAATAACAGCCCATAATGCAATAAATATCGATATAAAAGCATGATGCAAAATGGACGTATCAAGGGGTTTCGCTGTTTTTTGGTCGAGATCAGGTTGATGCAGCGGCCAGTTTGATGCAGTCGATGGGGGCGGCGGAGCTCCAGTGGTGTCGGTCATCATGAGGAGGAAGAAGAAGAGTCATAGGAAGGGGTAAAAAAGAAAAAGAGGGCCCCCTGTCCCTGTTGGTGTTCTGGAACGGGGGTCCCCAGACTTGCCTGCCTGCAGCTAACGGTGTGGCTTTGCTAGCAGGCCTGTACGGCCCATCTTCATCAACAAGGAACAAGACCCTCGCGTGGGGCCAAGCCTCGTGAGGCAGAAGACACGAGACCTCCTCAGGAGCGGCCTCACTAGGCTGGCTCGTGAGGTGCGGAGAGTTCAAGGCCAGGCAAACCTCGCGAGGTTCTCGTGACGTAAGCCATGACGATCGAGACCAGGCGGGCGCTAGGTGGGCCCCAGCGCGCGCAACATCCTTGTTTCCTCTTTGGTGCTAAGGGGGCAAGCGCAAGCGCGGAGTACCTGGGAACCAAGCAAAGGTTTCCATATTGGTGCAACAAGACCAACACCAGAAGGACGGCTAGATGGAGGTCACCGTGGAGCCCAAGACGGCGTCACCACCAGAGCCTTTGGCAGGCGAAGACTTCTTTCGTCAGGATAGCTTGTACTAGCTGTCTCCTTTCAAATTGGCCGTTGTTGGCTCCCTTCCCGCTCAATATTTGGGGAGAGGACCAAGGCAAATATAAATAGAACTAGACACCACCATAGCTAGAGAGAAGATATCTAAGATTGGAGCCACCACATCCTCGGCGGCACACCCACCAAGCACAAGAACACCTCAACCTCAGGAGGTTGTTCTTCCCCTTGTACTATTCATCATCAGCCCAAGAGGCAATCCACCACCACCACACTAGAGTAGGGTATTACACCACAACGGTGGCCCGAACCAGTATAAATCTTGTGTCCTCTGTGTTGCGAGTTTGTCGAGTTAGTTTGTAAGATCTTAGCTAAGTTAGGACGTGGATCGATAGGGGGAAGATCTTCGCGTGCACCCCAGTGTTCAAACCTTAAGGGTTTTGCCGGAACTCGTGATCCGACATTTGGCGCACCAGGTAGGGTGCGCCGAAGCTTCCTTCCTGTCGCTTCATCGTCTCCATGGCGGACACATGTCGCGCCCGCGCCAAGCGCGGGGCTGCCCCTCGCCACCCGCGTTGCTCAGATGGCCCCTGTCGGCGGGTCACCCCGTCGCTCTCCGTCGCCTGCCGCCAACACCGCCACCGGCACGGCGGGGAACGACAGGACGGCCGCACCGCCACTCCATCGCTGACTCCCGCTGGTTCGTCATCTCACGCTCGTCGCGTTTCCGCGGACACACGGGACACGCTCCTCATGGCGCACGAGCTCCTGCGCTACCGCCCAGTCAATGACCTCTACGAGGACTAGCTTGACCGCATCGCCGAGCTTATCCACGCCGCAGGGGGCTCCCCTGCGCCGGCCCACTCTTTGCCTCGCCCTCCTCCAGCCACGGGCGACGCAGCTCATGAAGCACCTCCACCACCTCTAAACCAAGACGGCGCCCTAGCGCCAAGGCACGCGGCTCCACGGCGAGACCCACCGCGGCCAGCGCCTGCGCATGAAGAAAGAAGCTGTCAAGAAGTCCCTCGACCGCAAGCGAACGCTCCTCCACTCCTGGCACCGCCGCACCATGATCGTTTGCTGCGGCAAGGCCCCGCGCCGCTTGCCGTAGTGGCGCACGGGCGCCAAGACCAAGCTCCACCTCCAAGGCGGGCTCCGGTGACCACGGCCATCTGCCGCGCCTTCACCCCCGAGCTGCGCAGCGTCGCCTGGCAGGGCAAGTTCAAGCCAGATCTGTCTCCTCACTACGACGGCACCCCCGACCCCACAGAGTTCCTGCAGCTCTACGAGCTGAGCATCGAGGCAGCCAACGGCAACGAGAAAGTCATGTGAACTGGTCTCCCATGGCTCTCAAGGATGGCCCCCGCTCCTGGCTCCTGAACCTGCCTCCAGGTTCGATTTCCTCCTGGGACGAGATGCGCAACCGCTTCATCGCCAACTTCCAGGGCACTCGCGATCGCCCCCCGGTCGCGGGCAACCTGCACCGCATCAAGCAACAACTAGGAGAGACCCTGTAGAAGTACATCCAGCACTTCAACAGCGCACGCATCAAGATCTCCAAGGTAACCGATGAGGCCATCATCTCAGCATTCTCCGACGGTGTCCGCGACGTCAAGATGAAGGAGGAGCTCGCCATCCATGAGGAGCTGTGCATGACCTTGGAGCTGTTCAACATCGCGACCAAGTGTGCAAGAGCTGAGGAGGGGCGCCTCTCCCTCCTCGAGCTCCCTACTGCGGACCCAGAGGAGAAGAAGACCAGGGCCAAGGACGTGAAGCGCAAGGGAGCAGCCGTGCTCCCGGCGGAGCCAGACACCAAGCGCGGTAGAGACCAGCCTGAGTCATCCTAGGGTAGCCGACCATTCTGCGGCTTCCAGAACCTGGATACACACAACACCAACGACTGTCAAGATATCAGAGTCATTCGAGAAGGATGCTTCGGTCGACGCCCCGAGCGCACGATCGGGGCTACGGCCGATGAGGAGGACGCGGTGGCGGACGCTGGGACGACCGTGGCCCGCGCCAGGAGTGGCACGACCGGCCTCGTGAGGATCGCTGGCAGGACTAGCCTCGCGAGGGGGCCTGGAGGGACCAGCCTCGTGAGGCTCGTCCTCAACGCAACGTGTTGGGGAACGTAGCAGAAATTCAAAATTTTCCTACGAGTCACCAAGATCTATCTATGGAGAGACCAGCAACGAGGGAAGGAGAGTGCATCTACATACCCTTGTAGATCGCTAAGCAAAAGCGTTCAAGTGAACGGGGTTGATGAAGTCGTACTCGTCGTGATTCAAATCACCGATGATCAAGTGCCGAACGGACGGCACCTCCGCGTTCAACACACGTATGGAACGGAGACGTCTCCCATGCCTTGATCCAGCAAGGAGGAGGGAGAGGTTGATGGAGATCCAACAGCACGACGGCGTGGTGGAAGTAGCGGGATTCCAACAGGGCTTCGCTAAGCGCTGTGGGAGGAGGTAGATGTGTCACGGGAGGGAGAGGGAGGCGCCAGGCCTTAGATTGGTTTGCTCCTCCTTTTCCCCACTATATATAGGGCCAAGGGAGAGGGGGAGGCTCAGCCCTTGCCCCTTCCTCCAAGGAAGGGTGCGGCCAAGGGTGGGGAGGAGTCCATCCTCCCCAAGGCACCTCGGAGGTGCCTTTCCCCTTTAGGACTCTCCCCTTTTTCTCTTCTCTTGGCGCATGGGCCTCTTGGGGCTGGTGCCCTTGGCCCATGTAGGCCAAGGCACATCCCCTACAGCCCATGTGGCCCCCCGGGGCAGGTGGCCCCACCCGGTGGACCCCCGGGACCCTTCTGGTGGTCCCGGTACAATACCAATGACCCCGAAACTTGTCCCGATGGCCGAAATAGCACTTCCTATATATAATTCTTTACCTCCGAACCATTCCGGAACTCCTCGTGACGTCCGGGATCTCATCTGGGACTCCGAACAACTTTCGGGTTACCGCATACTAATATCTCTACAACCCTAGCGTCACCGAACCTTAAGTGTGTAGACCCTACGGGTTCGGGAGACATGCAGACATGACCGAGACGTTCACCGGTCAATAACCAACAGCGGGATCTGGATACCCATGATGGCTCCCACATGTTCCACGATGTTCTCATCGGATGAACCACGATGTCAAGGACTTAATCAATCCCGTATACAATTCCCTTTGTCTATCGGTATGTTACTTGCCCGAGATTCGATCGTCGGAATCCAATACCTAGTTCAATCTCGTTACCGGCAAGTCTCTTTACTTGTTCCGTAACACATCATCCCATGATCAACTCCTTGGTCACAATGCGCATATGATGATGTCCTACCGAGTGGGCCCAGAGTTACCTCTCCGCTTACACGGAGTGACAAATCCCAGTCTTGATTCGTGCCAACCCAACAGACACTTTTGGAGATACCTGTAATGCACCTTTATAGTCACCCAGTTACGTTGTGACGTTTGATACACCCAAAGCACTCCTACGGTATCCGGGAGTTGCACAATCTCATGGTCTAAGGAAATGATACTTGACATTAGAAAAGCTTTAGCATACGAACTACACGATCTAGTGCTATGCTTAGGATTGGGTCTTGTCCATCACATCATTCTCCTAATGATGTGATCCCGTTATCAACGACATCCAATGTCCATGGTTAGGAAACTGTAACCATCTATTGATCAACGAGCTAGTCAACTAGAGGCTTACTAGGGACATGGTGTTGTCTATGTATCCACACATGTATCTGAGTTTCCTATCAATACAATTATAGCATGGATAATAAACGATTATCATGAACAAGGAAATATAATAATAACTAATTTATTATTGCCTCTAGGGCATATTTCCAACAGTCTCCCACTTGCACTAGAGTCAATAATCTAGTTCACATCGCCATGTGATTAACACTCACAGGTCACATCGCCATGTGACTAACACCCAAGAGTTTACTAGAGTCAGTAGTCTAGTTCACATCACTATGTGATTAACACTCAATGAGTTTTTTAGGTTTGATCATGTTGCTTGTGAGAGAGGTTTTAGTCAACGGGTCCGAACCTTTCAGATCCGTGTGTGCTTTACAAATCTCTATGTCATCTCCTAGATGTAGCTACCACGCTCTATTTGGAGCTATTCCAAATAACTGTTCTACTTGGAGCTATTCTAAATTGTTGCTCCATTATATGCATCCGGTATCTCTACTCAGAGCTATCCGGATAGGTGTTAAGCTTGCATCGACGTAACCCTTTACGACGAACTCTTTTTACCACCTCCATAACCGAGAAAATTCCTTAGTCCACTAGTTACTAAGGATAACTTTGACCGCTGTCCTGTGATTCATTCCTGGATCACTCTTGTACCCCTTGACTGACTCATGGCAAGGCACACTTCAGGTGCGGTACACAGCATAGCATACTGTAGAGCCTATGTCTTAAGCATAGGGGACGACCTTCGTCTTTTCTCTCTAATCTGCCGTGGCCGAGCTTTAAGTCGTAACTTCATACCTTATAACTCAGGCAAGAACTCCTTCTTTGACTGATCCATCTTGAACACCTTCAAGATCATGTCAAGGTATGTGCTCATTTTGAAAGTACCATTAAGCGTTTTGATCTATCCTTATAGATCTTGATGCTCAACGTTCAAGTAGCTTAATCCAGGCTTTCCATTGAAAAAACACTTTCCCAATAACCCTATATGCTTTCCAGAAATTCTACATCATTTCTGATCAACAATATGTCAACAACATATACTCATCAGAAATTCTATAGTGCTCCCACTCACTTCTTTGGAAATACAAGTTTCTCATAAACTTTGTGTACACCCAAAATCTTTGATCATCATCAAAGCATACATTCCAACTCCGAGATGTTTACTCCAGTCCTTAGAAGGATTGCTAGAGCTTTGCATACCTATCAGCATCTTTTAGGATTGACAAAACCTTTCGGTTTGTATCACATACAACCTTTCCTCAAAAACCGTCGAGGAAACAATGTTTTGACATCCTATCTGCAAGATTTCATAAATAATGCAGTAATCGCTAATATAATTCCAACAGACTCTTAGCATCGCTACGAGTGAGAAAGTCTCATCGTAGTCAACTCTTTGAACTTGTCGGAAAACATCTTAACGACAAGTCGAGCTTTCTTAATGGTGACATTTACCATCATTGTCCGTCTTCCTTTTAAAATCCATCTGTACTCAACAGCCTTACGACCATCAAGTAGTTCTTCCAAAGTCTACACTTTGTTTTCATGTATGGATCCTCTCTCGGATTATATGGCCTCGAGCCATTTATCGGAATCCAGGCCCACCATCGCTTCTCCATAGCTCGTAGGTTCATTGTTGTCTAGCAACATGACTTCTAAGACAGGATTACGTACCACTCTGAAGTAGTACGCATCCTTGTCATCCTACAAGGTTTGGTAGTGACTTGATCTGAAGTTTCATGATCAATATCATAAGCTTCCACTTCAATTGGTGTAGGTGCCACAGGAACAACTCTTTGTGCCCTGCTATACACTAGTTGAAGTAACGGTTTAATAACCTCATCAAGTCTCCACCATCCTCCCACTCAATTCTTTCGAGAGAAACTTTTCCTCGAGAAAGGACCCGATTCTAGAAACAATCCTTTATTCCTTTCGGATCTGAGACAGGAGGTATACCCAACTGTTTTGGGTTGTCCTATGAAGATGCATTTATCTGCTTTGGGTTCGAGCTTATCGGCCTGAAACTTTTCCACATAAGCGTCGCAGTCCCAAACTTTTAAGAAATGACAGCTTAGGTTTCTCTAAACCATAGTTCATACGGTGTCATATCATCGGAATTACGTGGTGCCCTATTTAAAGTGAATGTGGTTGTCTCTAATGCCTAACCCATAAACTATTGTGGTAATTAGATAAGAGACATCATGGTATGCATCATATCCAATAGGGTGCAGTTATGATGTTCGGACACACCATCACACTATGGTGTTCCAGGCTGTATCAGTTGTGAAACAATTTCCACAATGTCTTAATTCTGTGCCAAACTCGTAATTCAGATATTCATCTCTATGATCATATCATAAATATTTTTATCCTCTTATCACGTCGATCTTCCAACTTCACACTGAAATTACTTGAACCTTTCAATAATTCAGACTCGTGATTCATCAAGTAAATATACTCAACATCTACTCAAGTCATCTGTGAAGTAAGAACATAACGATATCCACTACATGCCTCAGCACTCATTGGACTGCACACATCAAAAATGTATTACTTCCAACAAGTTGCTTTCTAGTTCCATTTTACTGAAAACGAGGCTTTCAGTCATCTTGCCCATATGGTATGATTTGCATGTCTCAAGTGATTCAAAATCAAGCGAGTACAAAACGGTCCATTTGCATGGAGTTTCTTCATGCATATATACCAATAGACATGGTTCGCATGTCCCAAACTTTTCAAAAACGAGTGAGCCCAAAGATCCATCAACATGGAGCTTCTTCATGCGTTTTATACCGATATGACTTACGTGGCAGTGCCACAAGTAGGTGGTACTATCATTACTATCTTATATCTTTTGGCATGAACATGTGTATCACTACGATCGAGATTCAATGAACCATTCATTTTAGGCGTAAGACCATTGAAGGTATTATTCAAATAAACAGAGTAACCATTATTCTCCTTAAATGAATAACCGTACTGCGATAGACATAATCCAATCATGTCTATGCTCAACGCAAACACCAATCTCGATGGTGGAAGGAGCGTACGATATTTGATTATATCAACATTGGAAACACTTCCAACACATATCATCAGCTCACCTTTAGCTAGTCTCCGTTTATTCCGTAGCTTTTATTTCGAGTTACTAACACTTAGCAACCGAACCGGTATCTAATACCCTGGTGCTACTAGGAGTACTAGTAAAGTACACATCAACACAATGTATATCCAATATACTTCTATCGACCTTGCCAGCCTTCTAATCTACCAAGTATCTAGGGTAATTCTGCTCCAGTGGTTGTTCCCCTTATTACAGAAGCACTTAGTCTCGGGTTTGGGTTCAACCTTGAGTTTCTTCACTAGAGCAGCAGCTGATTTGCCGTTTCATGAAGTATCCCTTCTTGCCCTTGCCCTTCTTGAAACTAGTGGTTTCACCAACCATCAACAATTGATGCTCCTTCTTGATTTCTACTTTTGCGGTGTCAAACATCGCGAATATCTCAAGGATCATCATATATGTCCTCGATATATTATAGTTCATCATGAAGCTCTAGCAGCTTGGTGGTAATGACTTCGGAGAACCATCACTATCTCATCTGGAAGATCAACTCCCACTCGATTCAAGTGATTGTTGTACTCAGACAATCCGAGCACAAGCTCAACAATTGAGCTTTTCTCCTTAGTTTGCAGGTTAAGAAAATCGTCGGAGGTCTTATACCTCTTGACGTGGGCACAAGCCTGAAATCCTAATTTCAGCCCTCGAAACATCTCATATGTTTCGCGACGTTTCAAAAAACGTCTTTGGTGCCTCAACTCTAAACCGTTTAACTGAACTATCATGTAGTTATCAAAACGTGTATGTCAGATGTTCACAACATCCACAGACAACGTTCAAGGTTCAGCACACTGAGCGGTGCATTAAGGACATAAGCCTTCTAAGAAGCAATGAGGACAATCCTCAGTTTACGGACCTAGTCCGCATAATTGCTACTATCAACTTTCAACTAATTTTTCTCTAGGAACATATCTAAACAGTAGAACGGAAAACGCGAGCTACGACAAAATTTGCAAAATCCTTTTTGACTATGTTCAGGATAATTAAGTTCATCTTATGAACTCCCACTCAGATAGACATCCCTCTAGTCATCTAAGTGATTACATGATCCGAGTGAGCTAGGCCGTGTCCGATTAACACGTGAGACGGGCTAGTCAACGTCGGTGAACATCTTCATGTTGATCGTATCTTCTATACGACTCATGCTCGACCTTTCGGTCTCTATGTTCCGAGGCCATGTCTTCACATGCTAGGCTCGTCAAGTTAACCCTAAGTGTTTTTTTGCATGTGTAAATCTTGCTTACACCCGTTGTATGTGAACGAAAGGATCTATCACACCCGATTAACACGTGATGCTTCGAAGTGACGAACTGTAGCAACAGTGCACAGTTAGGGGAGAACACTTCTTGAAATTTTAATGAGGGATCATCTTATTTACTACCGTCGTACTAAGTAAACAAGATGCATAACATGATAAACATCATATGCAATCAAATAGTGACATGATATGGCCAATATCATGTAGCTCCTTTGATCTCCATCTTGGGGCTCCATGATCATCTATTACAAGAACATGATCAATCTCATACATTACATATATCATTCATCACATCCTTTTGGCCATATCACATCACATAGCATACCCTGCAAAAACAAGTTAGATGTCCTCTAATTGTTGTTTGCATGTTTTACGTGGCTGCTATGGGTTTCTAGCAAGAACGTTTCTTACCTACGCAAAACCACAACGTGATATGCCAATTGCTATTTACCCTTCATAAGGACCCTTTTCATCGAATCCGATCCGACTAAAGTAGGAGAGACAGACACCCGCTAGCCACCTTATGCAACTAGTGCACGTCAGTCGGTGGAACCTGTCTCACGTAAGAGTACGTGTAAGGTTGGTCCAGGCCGCTTCATCCCACGATGCCGCCGAATCAAGATAAGACTAGTAACGGCAAGCATATTGAACAAAATCAACGCCCACAACTACTTTGTGTTCTACTCGTGCATAGAATCTACGCAATAGACCTAGCTCTGATACCACTGTTGGGGAACGTAGCAGAAATTCAAAATTTTCCTACGAGTCACCAAGATCTATCTATGGAGAGACCAGCAACGAGGGAAGGAGAGTGCATCTACATACCCTTGTAGATCGCTAAGCGGAAGCGTTCAAGTGAACGGGGTTGATGAAGTCGTACTCGTCGTGATTCAAATCACCGATGATCAAGTGCCGAACGGACGGCACCTCCACGTTCAACACACGTACGGAACGGAGACGTCTCCCATGCCTTGATCCAGCAAGGAGGAGGGAGAGGTTGATGGAGATCCAACAGCACGACGGCGTGGTGGAAGTAGCGGGATTCCAACAGGGCTTCGCTAAGCGCTGTGGGAGGAGGTAGATGTGTCACGGGAGGGAGAGGGAGGCGCCAGGCCTTAGATTGGTTTGCTCCTACTTTTCCCCACTATATATAGGGCCAAGGGAGAGGGGGAGGCGCAGCCCTTGCCCCTTCCTCCAAGGAAGGGTGCGGCCAAGGGTGGGGAGGAGTCCATCCTCCCCAAGGCACCTCGGAGGTGCCTTCCCCCTTTAGGACTCTCCCCTTTTTCTCTTCTCTTGGCGCATGGGCCTCTTGGGGCTGGTGCCCTTGGCCCATGTAGGCCAAGGCACATCCCCTACAGCCCATGTGGCCCCCCGGGGCAGGTGGCCCCACCCGGTGGACCCCCGGGACCCTTCCGGTGGTCCCGGTACAATACCGATGACCCCGAAACTTGTCCCGATGGCCGAAATAGCACTTCCTATATATAATTCTTTACCTCCGGACCATTCCGGAACTCCTCGTGACGTCCGGGATCTCATCCGGGACTCCGAACAACTTTCGGGTTACCGCATACTAATATCTCTACAACCCTAGCGTCACCGAACCTTAAGTGTGTAGACCCTACGGGTTCGGGAGACATGCAGACATGACCGAGACGTTCTCCGGTCAATAACCAACAGCGGGATCTGGATACCCATGATGGCTCCCACATGTTCCACGATGTTCTCATCGGATGAACCACGATGTCAAGGACTTAATCAATCCCGTATACAATTCCCTTTGTCTATCGGTATGTTACTTGCCCGAGATTCGATCGTCGGAATCCAATACCTAGTTCGATCTCGTTACCAGCAAGTCTCTTTACTCGTTCCGTAACACATCATCCCGTGATCAACTCCTTGGTCACATTGCGCATATGATGATGTCCTACCGAGTGGGCCCAGAGATACCTCTCCGCTTACACGGAGTGACAAATCCCAGTCTCGATTCGTGCCAACCCAACAGACACTTTCGGAGATACCTGTAATGCACCTTTATAGTCACCCAGTTACGTTGTGACGTTTGATACACCCAAAGCACTCCTATGGTATCCGGGAGTTGCACAATCTCATGGTCTAAGGAAATGATACTTGACATTAGAAAAGCTTTAGCATACGAACTACACGATCTAGTGCTATGCCTAGGATTGGGTCTTGTCCATCACATCATTCTCCTAATGATGTGATCCCGTTATCAATGACATCCAATGTCCATGGTTAGGAAACTGTAACCATCTATTGATCAACGAGCTAGTCAACTAGAGGCTTACTAGGGACATGGTGTTGTCTATGTATCCACACATGTATCTGAGTTTCCTATCAATACAATTATAGCATGGATAATAAACGATTATCATGAACAAGGAAATATAATAATAACTAATTTATTATTGCCTCTAGGGCATATTTCCAACACAACGATGGCCTTCATCCATTACCGCCACCACCCAGAAGGAATGACGACCACCATCAAGACGAGGGGGCTGGGGGCTTCCTGGAGCCACGCGCTATCGCCTGTATCATGGGCGGAGCTCAAGCCCCATCCTCGCAGCGTATCTTCAAACAATTTGCCCGTGAAGTGAATGCAGTTCTTCCCAAGCTCGAGGCCACATACCCGCTCAGATGGTCCAGGTGCCCCATCACGTTCAGTTCGGCAGATCAGCTCAAGTGCGCGGCTACTGCAGGCGTCCTCCCAATGCTCTGTTCACCAGTCATCAGCAACGTGCAAGTTACCAAGACCCTCATCGACGGCGGCGCAGGGCTCAATGTCCTGTCCGTCGACACGTTCGACAACCTCCAAGTGCCATATGACCAGCTTCAGCCCACCAAGCATTTTTCAGGAGTGACCGACGGCTCTAGTACCCCGATCGGGCAGGTCCGCCTCCCCATTACCTTTGGAGAATGCAACAACTACCGCACCGAACTCATAGATTTCGACATCGCCTACATCCACCTACCATACAATGCCATCCTCGGGTATCCAGCCCTGGCCAAGTTCATGGCGGTGACCCATCACGGCTACAATGTCCTCAAGATACCGGGAAGCGGCGGAATCATCACAGTCCCGTGCGAAGAAAGAGAAGCGGTGTGGTACCTCGAGCTTGCCTTCCAAGCTGCAGCAATCGACGACCCCGAGAGTTAGGGCGAGCGCCCTCCTGAGGCCACCCCCGAGAAGAAGAAGAAGCTACGCCACGCAGGGCCTCAGGCAAGCGGCGCCTCGTCAGGATCGGCACCCGCGCTTGGGGCGCCTCCCTCCATCGCATAGGAAAGTGCACCCAGCACCCCTCTCCGGCAGGGCCTGGGGGCTCTCTTCTGGAGGGCCTCAGAATTTGCCAACATCATGATGGAGGCGCTTGGGCACCACTTGGACGCGTGCTTCGCGACACGTTTCCCTCAGGAGAACACAGGGCAAGGAGTGCCCACCGCTCAGGAGTTCATCACCAAGACCACTCAGGAACTGCAAGACGCGAGGGCCATGCACGGCGGCCACCGCTCACCAGGCGCAGCTCCCCATCCAGGCGAGGATGCTAGGCTGCGCGTATGCATCAACGTCCCAAGGCTCAATCGGGCCGCCGCTCAGGAGCTTCTCTGGCCTTCGCGCGTGGGACGCTGCGAGGGCCCACCTCACAGCTACGTTCGCATGCCCTTTGGCCTGCCGAGCATGGCGGCCACCTATCAACGCAACCTGCGGAGCATCCTGGCGGCTTAGGAAGCCAGGTACCACGCTGTGCTGATGGAGATGAAGACGGTCCTCAAGGAACCCCCTGGACCCCTAGAGCCTCCCGAGGCTCAGGGCCCCGGTGACTCGTGATAAGCAGCCCCTTCGCCGCATACCTTCAGCTGCCCCAACACTCCATCAACAGAACTAGGTGACATTTTCCAAAGTTCATTCAGCTGGGAGCTCCCCCAGGGCTGCATCATTCCCATGCCACATGGGTCCATCCTTGTGGCATTAATCTTTCCTTTTATGTCTTTAGCTTGCCTTGTTGGGGGCGCCCCTCGGGCTGCATCATCCCCAAGCCGCTTGGGATGGACCCAGTGGCATGCATCTTCCCCGCATTTACTTAAGCCAGTATGCTTTCATGCTTAATCTATCTATGACTATCGCCTGCTTGATTATCACCCACCATGGGAGCCGCACGCCGGCCGTCTTTCTCCAGGACCCTTCATGTTGTCTAACCATCTCGTAGGACCAAGACAGCAAACAAGAACCAAGACCAGGCGCAACCCGCCTTGAGGTAGGGCCTCGTGAGTCTCGCGTTGGCTAACTGGTGCCCAGACACACCTCGTCTAGCCCTGCCATGCAAGCCACATGTCAGGGCGGGGCTGTACACGCCCCAGGGGCTCTCCGCAGTAGGGAGTCCCCTCTCATGCGCCAGCAGCAAACCAGTAGTCACCACGGCAACCGGTGCCCTTCCTCGCGCTAACATGCAGGAACTTCCTGAGGGCCACAACAGGCGGTACCGCAGACTCTCTCTTCTCTCATGTGATTCGCTTGCGCATTAAAAGGGGGGCTCCTGAGCATCGCGCCTCAGGAGCTCTTACCGGCTCTCCAGCCCTCACCCCCTGGCCTTGACCACGGCACGCGACCTAGCATACTAGCGGCGGCTGAGCTCGCTCAAGGGCTAGGACCTGAGGACGCAGAACACCAAGAAGGACATGGAGGGGAGGGGGAGGCCCACCCGGGCCAGACCTAGCCACACTCCTGCGACCAACGTGCGAGTCCGGCGTGACTCGAGGAGCCGACCCCAGACAGCCAAGATAAGTTATCGCTCTGGATCCACCAGTCGCCTGCGGCACGAAACCCTCACTCACTCCCTTCGCTGCCCTGCTGAGGCAACATTTTCTTCCTTTCCCATCATAAGACAGCTGCTTGCGCGCTAAAGGGGACCTCTTGAGCATCGCACTTCAGGAGCTCTTACTGGACCTCGGGCCGCTCACCTCCTGGCCTTGACCACGGCATGCGACCTGGCATACCAGCGACGGCTCCAGCCTGCCAGGGGATCGGGACCTGTCAGCCTAGAGCACCAAAGCTGTCACGGGACCGTAAAAGGGAGGCCGAGCCTCGGCAGGACATGCACATGCAAATCTTCATAATAAGGGCTATATTGACAAAAGGCATTACAGACACTTTACACGCCCCCACGGGGTTCATTTCTCGATTCCTCGCAGGGAGCAAAAGGGAAGGAATTCCTAGGAGTTCTATCTACACGCACCAGATGTCGCCAACGCCATCATCAACAGAGGGCACGTGAGGCCGGCGCCAACCCCATCTAGATCAGCGGCGATGGCGGCTGGACGCCGCGGCCCTGCTCCGGGCTTGGCGGGAGCTCGGGGCCACGTAGCTATCATCACTTGTCTCCGAAGACTCCAAGAGCTCAGGAGAGTCGTTGGACCACCAGGAGTCGCCACTGTCACTGGAGAAGCTACAGGCGAGACCGGTGGCGGGCCCCACGCCCGCCGCAGCGTCGTCCTGGCGACCTCCTTCAGGGCAGCACTCCAGACGGCGGCCTTCCTCGTTGAAGACCTTGAAGAGCAGCACGGATGCACCGTCGTACTCGAAGTGGATCGCGAGGGCGCCCTTCGCACGACAGACTCGGCCATTCTCGCCCCAGCCTCTGGTCATGAAGATCTTCCTGGAGGCAACGGTTCCAATCTCCGCTCCAGTCGCTGGGGCGTCGTGGTCGGCGTGTTGCATCCAAAGTTCACGAAGGCCCCTCGACGACATCTCGGCGGCGAAGAACGGCAGGAGGCATATCCAGGTGCTCGGGGGCATCGTCGCCCAAAGCACGAACTCACACGATGAGTCCGCAACATGGACCCCTGGGGCGACGGTGTGCGCCTCCGCGGCACGGCGACCATGGCCCTGGAGTGGGGGGCGCCGCTCACTGCTCCTCCCTCTGGAATCATCGGCGTGAGCGTACAAGGGCAGCAGATACCTAGGAGGCGGCCTCTCATACCAAGTCCGCGACACCACCGGCCTCACGACCATCTCGCGGCGATGAGACCTCCTTTTCTTTGGCGGGAGCAGCTCGGGCACGTTGAGGGGAGCCTTGCCCTTCTCTTCGGCTGAGAACCTCCGGATCGGCACCATGTCTACACAAGCAAGGAGTGGAGCAAGGAAGGAGAAGAAGCGGGAGAGGTAGAGGAATGATGGGGGACGGGGGCTCCGCCCCCCTCCCATTTATACCAGGAGAAGGCCAACCAGCGCCCCCCTCGAGCACAGGTAATGATTGTTTTCCTAGCATGTCGCAGGGACTTGTCAAGTCAGGCAGTTGCCGAGGCGGCATGGGGAAGCGGAGACGCCCACGTCCAATCAACTGCCACGCGTCGACCGAGGCCGTGGTCTATTAGGGCCCGCGGCGCTCCGCGCTTAACCTTTGGCTTCACCCCGAAGCCAAGCCCGAGCGCACCTTGGGCCCGGGGGCTACTGTCGCCATTCTAGGAACGGGGGTCCCAAGACTTGCCTACCTGCAGCCCACGGTGTGGCTTTGCTAGCAGGCCTGTATGGCCCATCTTCATCAACAAGGAATCAAGACCCTCGCGAGGGGCCAAGCCTCGCAAGGCGGACGACACGAGACCTCCTCAGGAGCGGTCTCACCAGGCTGGCTCGTGAACAGCGGAGAGTTCAAGGCCAAGCAAACCTCGCAAGGTTCTTGTGACATAAGCCATGAAGATCGAGACCAGGCGGGCGCCAGGTGGGCACCAACGCGCGCAGCGTCCTTGTTTCCACTTTGGTGCTAAGGGGCAAGCACAGGCGCGGAGTACCGAGACATCAAGAAAAGGTTTCCATATTGGTGCAACGAGACCAAGACTAGAAGGACGACAAGACGGAGGTCACCATGGAGCCCAAGACAGCGTTACCACCAGAGCCTTTTGCAGGCGAAGACTGCTTTTGTCAGGATATCTTGTACTAGCTATCCCCTTTTAAATTGGCCATTGTTGCCTCCCTTCCCTCTCAATATTTGGGGAGAGGACCAAGGCCACTATAAATAGAACTAGCCACCACCGTAGCTAGACAGAAGAGATCTGAGATTGGAGCCACCACATCCTCTGCGGCACACCCACCAAGCACAAGAACACCTCATCCTCAGGAGGCTGTTCTTCCCCTTGTACTGTTCATCATCAGCCCAAGAGGCAATCCACCACCACCACAGTGGAGTAGGGTATTACACCACAATGGTGGCCCGAACCAGTATAAATCTTGTGTCCTTTGTGTCGCGAGTTCGTCGAGTTAGTTCGTAAGATCTTAGCTAAGTCAGGACGTGGATCAATAGGGGGAAGATCTTCGCGCGCACCCCAGTGTTTGAACCTTAAGGGTTTTGCCGGAACCCGTGATCCGACAGTCCCTATTTATAAGGAGGTGATAAGATGGCATGCACGGAAATCAAGGAGGCAAAATGATTATGTTAACAATGCATGCGCCTCAGTTTTCGGGAAGCCCGGTAAAATATAGATCCATTGAGATATCCTGGGTCTTGTGTGAAATTAATGCACATGATGTCATGGCGGGTTACAATGATTATGTTTATGTGACATCATGGTGGGTTACGGCGGCCTGCTAAAGATTTGCCACTAATGCAATTTGCTAAGTTAGATAGTGAAGATTGATGTGAACAAGTTCAAATCAATTTGGGGCCAAATGTTGGGGATATAGCTCCAAGGTGTGACCCGCCCAGGAGCGACCGGGTTACATCGTTGGCGGTTTAAATAAGAAGAAGGCCCAAGGAGGCCCAATGAGAATTGTGAAGACAGCGGCTCATGGAGGCAGGCCTGGTAAAAGCCCAATACGTGGTCCTATAAACCGCTGTAGGATAAACTTGCCATCTAATGCATGATGATTTAGAAACCGAGCCGGTCATGTTGTGTGAGCCGACCGGGACTCTGTAAGCCTCCGGGTCTCGACTTGTGTATATAAAGGTGAGACCCGGTGGCGTGTTAACTCAAGAGACAATCAATCGAGAACTAGGTCAAGTGTATTTGCTCCCTTGTAATCGAAACCCAAGCAATACAATTAGAAGCAGGACGTAGGATTTTACCTCGATACGAGGGGAGGAACCTGGGTAAAATCCTTGTGTCCTTTGTCTTGTTCAACCCCTTCAAGCTAACCTAGTTGTGATGTCTCCACACCTAAGTCCTTTCACTAGGGCATCTGTCGTGTTAAACCCACGACAACACCCGTACGATCGGTTGCGCTTGTGTGATCGTAAAAAGTTAATGGTACAACATCCAGTAGCAGCACGACGGCGTGGTGGTGGTGGAGGAGCGTGGCACTCCAGCAGGGCTTTCACCAAGCACTGCGAGAGACGAGGAGGAAGAGGGGTAGGGCTGCTCCAAGAGAGAGGGAGACTCGTGTCTCTAGCAGCCCCCAAACCCCCACTATACATAGGGGAAGGGGAGGGGGCGCCGGCCCCCTATATCCATCTAGAGGGGGCGCACCAGCCCACTAAGGGGCTGGTTCCCAACCAACTACAGGCCATTAGGTCCTTCGGGGCAGGTGGACCCTCCCGGTGGACCCCCGGAACCCCTTCGGTGGTCCCGGTACAATACCGATAAATCCCGAAACCTTTCCGGTGGCTGAAACTGGACTTCCCATATATAAATCTTTACCTCCGGACCATTCTGGAACTCCTCGTGACGTCCGGGATCTCATCCGGGACACCGAACAACATTCGGTAACCACGTACATCTATTCCCTATAACCCTAGCGTTGTCGAACCTTAAGTGTGTAGACCCTACGTATTCGGGAACTATGCAGACATGACCGAGACATCTCTCCGTCCAATAACCAATAGTGGGATATGGATACCCATGTTGGCTCCCACATGTTCCATGATGATCTCATCGGATGAACCACGATGTCAAGGATTCAATCAATCCCGTATACGATTCCCTTTGTCTACCGGTATAGCACTTGCCCGAGATTCGATCGTCCGTATACCGATACCTTGTTCAATCTCGTTACGGCAAGTCTCTTTACTCGTTCCGTAACACATCATCCCGTGACCAACCCCTAAGTCACATTGAGCTCATTACGATGATGTCTTAGTGAGTGGGCCTAGAGATACCTCTCCGTCATACGGAGTGACAAATCCCAGTCTCGATACGTGCCAACCCAACAGATACTTTCGGAGGTACCCGTAGTGCACCTTTATAGCCACCTAGTTACGTTGTGATGTTTGGCACACCCAAAGCATTCCTACGGTATCCGGGAGTTGCACAATCTCATGGTCTTAGGAAAAGATACTTGACATTAGAAAAGCTTTAGCATACGAACTACATGATCTTGTGCTAGGCTTAGGATTGGGTCTTGTCCATCACATCATTCTCCTAATGATGTGATCCCGTTATCAACGACATACAATGTCCATGGTGAGGAAACCGTAACCATCTATTGATAAACGAGCTAGTCAACTAGAGGCTCACTAGGGACATGTTGTGGTCTATGTATTCACACATGTATTACGATTTCCGGATAACACAATTATAGCATGAACAATAGACAATTATCATGAACAAGGAAATATAATAATAACCATTTTATAATTGCCTCTAGGGCATATTTCCAACATTAAGTTGGATAGTGATCTGACATATGAGGAGACACCTGTCAAGATTCTCGAGTTTGCCAGCTGGGTTACACACGCCAAGGTTATCAAGTTTTGCAAAGTTCAGTGGAGCCACCATACCGAGGATGAAGCCACTTGGGAACGAGAGGAAGATCTACGGAAATACCACCCACACCTACTTTCTAGCCAACCCGAATCTCGAGGTCGAGATTCATCTTAAGGGGGGTAGGTTTGTAACATCCCAATTTTTAATTTGCATGTTATACCTAGGTCATCATATGCATATCATATTTTATTTGCATTTTTGTTTGATCCTAGAAATCCTAAGCAACTCAAGCACCCAAGGAGAGAGTTGGGGATTTCATTATTTACATATTTGAATTTTTCTCAAATTTGAAAGGAGGATCATATTGGTTTTAATTTTTTCTCTCCAAAATAAGTCCAATATTGAAAATAGAAGAGAGGGGATAAAAGCACTTCTCCAAAATAAAAGAAATATTGGAGGAAAAATGTTAAAATTAAATATATATTTTATTGGATTTTATTCGAGGTTTTATTTGAATTTGAAAAAATATGCATTTTTTAAGATTGCATTTTAGGCCAGAAAAATGTTCACTTTGTTCTAAATATTTTATTTAGACGGTGAAAATTGTTTTTGGCATTTTTAGATTTTTTTAATATTTATTTAGGATTTTCTTCGGGGGAATTTATTTTCTTAAAAAACACGAACCGACCTAGGTGCCGGCTCGGGCCGGGACTCCCAGGCCGCCCCACCGCCGCCAGCCTTTATAAGGCGAGGCCCGAGGCCGCCAGCTCCAAGCCGCCGCCAGCCCAAGCCGCGTCCCATGAAACCCTAGCCGCCGCCGTGCCTCGAGCTCCGCGCCGCGCCACACCGCCGCTGCCGCTCCGTCATCGCACCGTCGCCGGTACCCGACCCCACCACCGCCGACCCCGCCGCCACCGACTAGGTTTTTTCCTGGGTTTTTGTCGGTTTTTTTGGTAAACCCTAGATCTACTCTGTTTTTAGATTGGTTTTTCCTGGTATTATTTCGGTTAGATCTATTCTGCGAACGTTCGTTCATTCAGTTCTTATAACGAACAAATTCGTTCGTTTGTCTCTGTTAGCAGATGTTCGTCTGATAGATTTTTATTTTTCTATTTTATTTCGCCTGGGACCTATCCGCGATTATTTTTAATCGTAGATTAGCCCCTGATCTTCAAATCCTCGCAACTTTTTAACCGTTTGTCCAAATCCAGTGAAAACAATGCCAAAATCTTCGTCTCAAACAACTCTTTCCTGTTAACCAACTTGAACATGATTTTGAAAAATTAAAAATTAGGTTTCAAGTATATTTGAATTCGAACTTCTTTTGATCATAGTTTGAGTTTCGTAGCTCCAATTTGATTGATTCCTTTTGCAAATCGAAGCTCTTCAGTTGAACTTTCAGTTTGGACTTTCTCATTTGAGTTTACCCTTGCACCTATGTTTGAGTGCTTATGTATGCTATTGTTTGTTTGCGACAGAATTTCCGGAGTGCGAAGCGTGCTACTACGAGTCTCTAGGGTTTGCAGATTGTCAGCAAGGCAAGTAACACGTTGATCATACTTCTTCGTTACCCAGTTTTTATGCATTAGATTCAATCCTCAAACACTACATGGTTAGGATTTGATAACTTGTGAGTATTGGGAAGTAGTAGCTGAGGTTGTACCTATTGCTCTTTTTATTTAAACCCTGGGAGTTACTTCTACGTTATGCTTATACTGCTGTGCTATGCTAGTAGACGTGGTTTGGTTTGAGAGTTTCATGACGTTTGTGAGTATTATTATGAACTAAGGGTTTATCTAAGGTGGCTACTTTAATACAAATCTGGGTGGATTGGTTTGTGGACACCTGGGGAACCCAGTGTTGTCCTAGGAGATCCCGGGGTACTCGTGTGATCATCCTATGGTTCGCCACCCAGGCTCAAAGGGATCATAAGATTATTCATTCTAGAAATTTCGTGTGCAGCCACAAGCCATTATTGGCTCTGGCATAGTTGAGTAAGTTGTGGGATCCTTTCCATGATGGGCTAGCAGATGTAGGGGATTATAGGTGTACCGGCCTATCTATAGGTTCAGGGGACCTCTTCGGAAAGACTGTGTCTCGGTCATCCGTTTCTCAAACACCATGTAGTGAGAGAAATACAATGGAGGAGATCGATTTTGTGGGGAAATGCGCAAACCTCTGTAGAGTGTACAAATTAATCATGATTAGCGGTGTCCTTGGTTATGGACATATTGAGTATTTGGTACTTGAATTATTGATGTGATCTCAACACTCTTAATTAATTTTGTTGGGTTAATGATTACTTTAATTGGGCTTGAGATGGGGATTACCATTCTCAATGTTTATCAACTACTATGATAGTTAAATAAAATATATTCCTTTGTTGTAGGAAAAAATTGGCTTTTCGCAAAAACATAATAACCATAGAGCCTCCACCAGCCAAATATGCATATAGTTGTAGCTGTTACATGTTCATTGCTCTCAAGTGTTATTTTGCCAGCATATTCCATGTGTTGACCCGTTTTCGGGCTGCAATGTCTTATGTTGCAGACTTTTCAGACGAAGAGTAAGGTGCGCTAGGTCGTTGTTCTGCACTCAGCTATGCCGTTGGAGTTGATGCACTCGCTTTATTTCCAAGCCTTTTGTTGTTATCTTATTAGATGGCCTTCAGCCACATTATTGTAATAAGTACTCTCTTATGAGATATTTGATGTAATAAGTGTGCGATTGCAACTCTGTTATAAATCCTTCAAGTATTGTGTGTGTCAGCATTACCGATCCATGGATGACACTTATGCACAGAGATTCGACCATTTGAGGTCGGATCGCTACACGGTGGGTGAAAAAATTACTGTAGGGCAATTGATAGAACTTCAAATAATCACGACGATATGTAGGCATCACGTCCAAGATTAGTAGACCGACTCCTGCCTGCATCTACTACTATTACTCCAAACATCAACCACTATCTAGCATGCATGTAGTGTATTAAGTTCATGGAGAAACGGAGTAATGCAATAAGAACGATGAAATGATGTAGACAAGATCTATCTATGTAGAGACAGACCCCATCGTTTTATCCTTAGTAGCAATGATTCATACGTGTCGGTTCCCCTTCTGTCACTGGGATCAAGCACCATAAGATCGAACCAACTAGAAAGCACCTCTTCCCATTGCAAGATAAATAGATCAAGTTGGCCAAACAAAACCCAAATATCAGAGAAGAAATATGAGGCTATAAGAAATCATGCATATAAGAGATAAAAGAAACTCAAATAACTTTCATGGATATAAAAAGATAGATCTGATCATAAACTCAAAGTTCATCGATCCCAACAAACACACCACAAAAGAGTTACATCATATGGATCTCCAAGAGACCATTGTATTGAGAATCAAGAGAGAGACAGAGGAAGCCATCTAGCTACTAACTACAGACCCGAAGGTCTACAAAGAACTACTGACGCATCATCGGAGTGGCACCAATGGAGGTGGTGAACCCCATCCGAGATGGTGTCTAGATTGGATCTGGTGGTTCTGGACTCTACGGCGGCTGGATCCATATTTCGTCGAATCCCCTAGGGTTTTGGGAATATTGGGGTATTTATAGAGCAAAGAGGCGGTCCGGGGAGCACCCGAGGTGGGCACAACCCACCAGGGCGCTTGTCGGAGTAATGGGCCACGGGTAGGCCAACCCGAGCCCCAGAACCTTTCAAGACATCGGGGCAGGCTGCGCCCCTCAAGACCCCAGGACGAAGAGCCGCCTTCAAGAAGCCAACGGCAGGATGGCCAACTGACCACTCACGGCCGAGTCCCAGGGACGACTTCAGGGAAAGCCGACTCCCGACTGGCGACTTCCAGAGAGGCCGTCTTTGGGGAGTCGGCCTGCGACTCCAACACCCCCACGACCTCATCAAGTGGGACGGGGCAGGGGAGTGGCAACGATGAAGCCCGCCCCTGCCCCTTACCAAGGGCAGGCATGGCCCCAGCATGTCGTACCCCGGAAGATCTCCGTGCGGCGTGGCACTGTTGCCATGCCGGCCCTGACATCAGCACCGCAGGGCCGAATCCTGCACCCACGACGGCTTGTCTGTACGGCCTAGAGGCAGCAGGTCCCACCAGTCAGTGAGACCCTAGGAGACGGCAAGAGGACCACCAGTCCAACCCGTAGGGAGTCGGCCCCTGGGAGTCGGCCAAGCCCTCCCCCAGGGCCAACACGCCATTAATCAAGATGTGATGGGGAGTGGCAATAGTGATCGCCCGCCAGGCGGCGGGGCTGTTGCCACGACCTCATGATCAAGCCCGCGTCATCAGAAGCACGGCTACAGTAATCAGCAGCCGGCAAGACCCGCCCGCGGCGGACGCGGCCTGTTGGCTCTGTACCAGGCCAGTCAGCGGGGCCCGCCAGCCGGCGGGCCCCAGCGGTCGGCAGAGAAGACGGAGGCCAGAGGCGCTGACGGCTGGGCCCGCGTCCAACCAGATTACCTTTGTACCCCTGGGGGGTAGGCCTATATAAACCCCCCAGGGCACCCATGCAAAGGGTTGGAACCCATTAGCTCTAGACCAGATCATATAGAAGGGAGCGAGCTAGCCTTGCCCTCTCCTACCTCCGGGAAACAGCTCAAGGAGCAACCGTGTAAACCCTTTGCCATAGTGATCATGCGGAGACCCCGCAGAGCAGCAGTAGGGGTATTATCTCCTCGGAGAGCCCTGAAGCTGGGTAAGATTCGCCGGCGTGCATGCCTTCGCCTCATCCCGTTTCCAGGCACCGGCGACGTTCTACTCGCCCCCACCATGATAAGCCATCCTTTGGCATATGTCGCACCAAACCCCCGACATTTGGCGCCCACCGTGGGGCCTGGTGCACCGCCGTCCGGAGACCTGTTCTGGACGGGAACCCTTTTTCTCCCTGGCAAGCGCAGCCAGCCAGGCACGCCAGACGGAGTTTGCGCCGACACGCTAAGCGGCGTTGAGATCGCCTGCACAGCCAGCTGCCTGGCCGAACTTGTCGGCGAGGTCCGCCTCTCCGACGAACCTGCATCCAACGCAGGCACGGGCGGCCCCGAGAGCCTCCTCGCGAGCCTCCTTGATCAACTCCACGTTTCCGGCGAGCCTGTTGTAGACTTGGAGTCTGTGGGCTCCAACGACCCGATGTTGGTCGACTCCGACACCGCGTCGCTCGACGCGTTCCCCACCAATGTGGTGGTCTATGACGAACCCCTCCCTCGCGCGGAGAGCGACGGAAGCACCGTCACCGAGATGCTAGTCATCAGTCATGATGAGCTCCCCAGCGGAGGAGCACACGACTCACTCGGCGCGGCGCTACAAGACCTAACTGCGCCCATTCCAGAAGACGCTGACGCAGAGACGTTGGAGGCGCGCCACCTTCAGCTCGTTGAAGGCGTGAAGAAGCTGGCCAGCATGAGACACTTGTCAGAAGCCTACCAGCGGGAGATGGATCGCGCCATCGGCGGCTCGCCGGCCCCGACGGGGCCTAGCCGCCTTGGCGCGGTCCAGCAGCGCGGCGTAGCCATCGCCAACCTGTTTGGGGCAAGCCGCCCTGTGTACGCTACACCAGCGGAGAACATCCGAGCCGCCCAGGCAGTGGCGGATGAGCTGGACAATTTTGAGGGCGAAGAACGCCGCCTCATGATGGAGTGAGTCCAGTGGCTCCTCGACGCGGCCGCCGCGCAGAACGAGGCCGGCTGCCGCACGGAGGCGCCGCAGCGGCCAAATGACGACCTTCACCGAGATCAAGGCGCGACGTCTCGGACACCAACTGGCGGCGCCCGAGGAAGAAGAGACAAGGAGCCGGCTGTGAGCCACAGTCGGACTCGCATTACCATAGAGCGCGACCGAGACGGCCGCCCGAGAGCAGTGGAACGACGGGACGACTGTCCGCCTCCCCCTCCCCGCAAGGAGAGGCGAGTCTCCCCGGTGCCTGTTGACCATCCGACTCTCGGCGACCGCCTTGGCCGCCGAGAGGGAGTTGGAGAGAATGACGCCCGCCACCGGATCGACCGACTTCACTGATCCTTAGCGCTGGAAGAAGAAGGCGAGCTGGGTCCGCCTTGTTTCGGGCCCCGCATTCGGGACGAGCCCTTTCCCAGAGGGTTCACGCTCCCAAGAGACACACCCAAGTATACCGGCTCCGTGAAGCCGGAAGACTGGCTAGTCAACTACTCCACGGCTGTCAGCATAGCAAATGGCAACAAGCGTGTCACCGTAAAGTACGTTCCGCTCATGCTCCAGGGCACGACCCGGACATGGCTGAACAGCCTAAAGGCCCGCAGCATCAACAGCTGGGTCGACTTCACCGAAGCATTCGTCCGCAACTTCACCAGCACGTACAAGCGTCCTCCCAAGCCTCGTCAGCTCTCCTTGTGCGTGCAAGGCCCCGACGAGTCGACTCGCGATTACCACACGCGTTGGGCCGAGCTTCGGAACTCCTATGAGGGCGTGAACGAGGTGTAGGCCATCGAGTACTTCACATCTGGGTGTTGAGAAGGCACCCTCCTCAAGCACAAGCTCCTCTACGACGAGCCAGAAACCCTCGACGAGCTGCTGATCATAGCGGACAAGTACGCCATGGCCGACTCCTCCATGAAGGCGGAGATTCAAATCAGCACAACTGGCAAAGTGGCCCCTCAAGCTCCAAGAACTCCGGCGGCAGACGCCAACCGGCGACAATAGCAGGGCGACCACAAGCGCAAGGCCCCGCAACCGGCTTCCAGTAGCCGGCAGGTCGCGACCGTTGAAGCCCAACAGCCGGATGAGCAGCCTCCGCCCAAGCGACAGAAAGGCGGCAAGCCAAACTGGTTGCCGGCCTTCTCCTATGAGTAGACCCTGGATGGACCTTGCAAGTTCCATAGTGGTGCGAAGCCGTCGAATCACAACACCCGGAAGTGCTACTCGCTCACCAGGATCGCCAAGGGAGACGGCCTCCTGCCTCCCCCGCCTGCTGGGCAGCCGCCTCCGCCTCCACCCCAGCAGCCGGCTGCCAGGCCAGTCGGCGCAGTACAAGACGAATACCCTGAAGAGCATGGACCTACGTGGTGTTTACCAGTGTGGCTGATGATCGACGCAGCAGGCAGCTGCAGCGACAAGAGGTGAATGCAGTAGCATCGGAGACGCCAGAGTTCATGCACTGGTCCGAGAAGCCCATCAGCTGGAGCAGGGCTGACCACCCAGAAATGATGCCGAATCCGGGCTCCTATGCCTTGGTCCTGGACGCCACCTTTGCTACGGACAGACGAGCCGCGCGTTTCTCGTTAGTTCTGATAGACGGAGGCAGCAGCATCAATATCCTGTAGAAGGACACCATGGAGAAGTTAGGAATCAAGCAAAGACAGCTCTAGAACAGCCGGACTGTGTTCCACGGCATTGTTCCTGGGCTTTCCTGCTCACCCATTGGCATGATCCTGATGGACGTCCTCTTTGGAGACAAAGATCACTTCCACAGAGAGTCTGTTTGGTTTGAGGTGGTGGACCTCAAGAGCCCATACCATGCGCTACTTGGCCGACCCACCTTGGCCAAGTTCATGGCGGTCCCCCACTACGCCTACCTCAAGATGAAGATGCCCAGTTCCAGGGGAATTCTGACTGTGGCCGGCAACTACCGGAAGTCGTCTGCCTGCGCGGCTGAGAGCAGTCGGCTGGTCGAGTCCCTGGTAATCGCGGCCGAGAAGCGACTCCTTGAGCGAGTGGTGGCGATAGACGGCAAGCAGCGAGAGGTATCGCCCAACCTGAAGGAGTCGGAGGCTGAAGGTTCATTCAAACCGGCCAAAGAGACAAAGAAAATACCCTTGGATCCGGAGCACCCAGAGAGGTACGCCGTCGTAGGTGCAAACCTCGACAGCAAATAGGAAGGCGAGCTCGTTGATTTCCTCCGTGAGAATTGGGACATCTTCGCATGGTCCCCCAAAGACATGCCAGGTGTGCCGACGGAATTCGCCGAGCACAACTTACATGTCCGTTCTGATGCAAAGCCGGTCAGGCAGCCCCTACGCCGCCTATCAGAAGAGAAGAGAAGAGTTGTCGGAGAAGAGATAGCCCGACTCCTAGCAGCCGGCTTCATTATGGAAGTGTTCTTTCCAGAATGGCTAGCAAATCTGGTCCTGGTACTGAAGAAGAACAAGCAGTGGCGAATGTGTATTGACTACATGAGCCTCAACAAGGCCTGCCCCAAGGACCCATTTGCTCTACCAAGAATCGATCAGGTGATAGACTCCACAGCCGGATGCGAGCTGTTGAGTTTTTTGGATGCATACTCAGGATATCACTAGATCAAGCTGAACCCGGCTAACAGACTGGAGACCGCCTTCATCACGCCGTTTGGAGCCTTCTGCTACCTCACCATGACGTTCGGCTTAAGGAATGCCGGCGCCACCTTTCAGCGTTGCATGCAGAAGTGCCTCCTCAAGCAGCTCGGCAGGAACGCCCACGTCTACGTGGATGATGTGGTGGTGAAGACGGAAAGGCGTGGAACACTGCTGGAAGACCTCAAGGAGACTTTTGAGAACCTGCGCCGATTCCAGATCAAGCTCAACCCCGAGAAGTGTGTCTTCGGAGTACCAGCCGGCCAGCTCCTTGGCTTCCTGGTCTCTGAATGCGGCATAGAATGCAACCCAGTAAAGATCAAGGCCATTGAGAGAATGGAGGTACCCAGCCGACTGCTGGATGTGCAGAAGTTCACCGACTGCTTGGCGTCCATCAGCCGATTCATCAGTCGGCTGGGCAAGAAAGCTCTCCCTTATACCAACTCATGAAGAAGACCACTTTTTTCGAGTGGAACCATAAGGCAGACGAAGCTTTTCACCAGTTGAAGAAGATGCTGACTACTCCACCCGTCCTGGCGGCTCCGACTCCCAAGGAACCTATGCTCCTGTACATCGCCGCCACCAGCCGGGTAGTCAGCACAGTCATTGTAGTGGAACGCAAGGAGGAAGGCAAGGTGCTACCTATCCAGAGACCGGTATATTACCTGAGCGAGGTACTGTCGACCTCCAAGCAGAACTACCCCCACTACCAGAAGATGTGCTATGGCGTACACTTTGCTGCCAAGAAATTGAAGCCTTACTTTCAAGAGCATCCAATCACGGTGGTCTGCACGGCCCCACTTGCCGAGATCATTGGTAGCCGAGATGCTTCTGGCCGAGTGGCCAAGTGGGCCATAGAGCTGGCTCCTTACACCATCCACTACCAGCCCCGCACCGCTATCAAGTAACAAGCACTGGCCGACTTCCTCGTCGACTGGGCCGAGACCCAGTACCTACCTCCAGCGCCTGACTCCACCCATTGGCGGATGCATTTCGACGGCTCCAAGATGCGCACCGGCTTGGGAGCCGGCGTCGTCCTCACCTCTCCTAAAGGCGACAAGCTCAAATACGCACTACAAATCCATTTTGCCGCCTCCAATAACGTCGCCGAGTATGAGGCGCTCATTCACGGGCTCTGGCTTGCCAAAGAACTTGGCATCCGCCGAATCTTGTGTTATGGCGACTCGGACTTAGTGGTCCAGCAATCGTCTGGCGACTGGGACGCGAAAGATGCAAACATGGCGAGTTACCGTTTCCTCGTGCAGCAACTCAGCGGGTATTTCGAAGGGTGCGAGTTTTTCATGTGCCAAGAAACGACAACGACCAAGCAGGTGCCTTGGCACGAATCGGCTCTACCCGCCAAGCAATACCATCTGGCGTCGCCCTTCAACGCCTCCTCAAGCCGTCTGTCAAGCCTTCACCAGAATTAGATTCCATTTTTGTGTCGGCTCCTCCCGAAGACGTCGGATCCGACTCCAGAGCCCCGGCAGTCGGTACGAGGATTTTGGCAGATGACTCCAAAGCCGCCACAGTCGAACCCGGCCCGGGGACTGCGGCGGCGGACTCAAAGACTCCAGAACTCGGCCCAAAGGCCGCGCCAGTCGGCCTGGGGACTTCATTAACCCAGCAAGCGGTTGTTGACTCCAACCCGCCGCCTCCCAGCCCAACCGCCCTCGTCCAAGTCGCAGTTCTGTCAGTCGAAGAAATAGCAGCACACTCATGGGCCCAGCCCATCCTCAAATTCCTGGTGAACAAAGAGCTGCCGACTGATGAGGCCTCAGCTCGGCAAGTACAACACCGGGCGGCATCCTACACCATAGTCAACAGAGAGCTGGTCAGGCGCAGCGTCACCGGTGTCTACCAGCGCTGCGTAGAGCCAGAGCAAGGCTAAGCGATTCTCAAAGACATCCATCAAGGTGAGTGCGGCCACCATGCGGCTTCAAGAGCACTCGTCGCCAAAGCCTTTCGACACAGTTTCTTCTGACCAACTGCCTTGGAAGAGGCCAAGGAGTTGGTCCAAAAATGCAAAGGGTGCCAGAAGTTCAGCTCCCAGCCGCACCAGCCAGCTTCTGCACTCAAGACCATCCCCATTGCCTGGCCTTTCGCAGTTTGGGGTCTAGACATGGTGGGACCATTCAAGACAGCACGAGGTGGCTTAACTCACTTACTTGTCGCAGTGGACAAGTTCACCAAGTGGATCGAAGCGAAGCCAATCAAGAAGCTGAACGGTCCGAATGCCGTGACTTTCATCGCCGATATCACAATTCGGTACGGCATACCACACAGCATCATCACCGACAATGGCAAAAATTTCGCCAAAGGCGCCTTGGCCCGTTTCTGCGCAACACAGGGCATCCGACTGGACCTAGCGTCTGTCGCCCATCCACAGTCAAACGGCCAGGTGGAGTGAGCAAACGGCCTCATCCTGTCCGGCATCAAGCCCCGGCTGATCGAGCCTTTAGAGCGCTCGGCTGGCTGCTGGCTCGATGAGCTACCAGCCGTCCTCTAGAGTCTGCGCACGACTCCAAACAAGTCAACCAGCTTCACGCCTTTCTTCCTCGTCAACGGTGCCAAAACCGTCATCCCAACGGACATAGAGTTCGACTCCCCATGAGTCACCATGTACACCGAGGAGGAAGCAGAAGAAGCACGACAAGACGGCGTTGATCTGCTGGAAGAGGGCCGGCTGTTGGCACTCAGCCGGTCCAGCATCTACCAGCAGAGCCTGCATCGATACCACAACAGGAAGGTCTGGCCAAGATCTTTCCAAGAAGGCGACCTTGTGCTCCGGCTGATCCAGCGAACAGCCGGCCAGCACAAGCTGTCAGGACCTTGGGAAGGCCCTTTCATCATTAGCAAAGTACTAGGCAACGATTCCTACTACCTGATTGACGCTCAGAAGCCCCGAGCACGCAAGAGGGACGACTCCGGCAAGGAGACAGAGCGGCCATGGAATGCAAATCTCCTCCGAAGATTTTACAGTTGATGCAGTATGTACCACGCTACCTTTTGTATTAAAGTACCAAGACTTCGCCCCCCCCCGAGATGAGCTCGGGGACTGCCCTCTTTTGTCTGTATGATAAAAATTATACCTGCAAGTATGTTACTCCTTTTTATGCCGTTTCGCACCGGGCTCGACAAGTCGGCCCGGGGACTTGCCGCCTTGCACTATGAAATGCTTCCTGCTGCGGACAAGTAGTGTGTAACACCTAAACCGTCTTCTGTCAGAAGCTGCAGCTCGCAGAGCGACAGTACAGTGGGCAGAGGTAAGGTAGAATGGGCGTTCGCATGAAAAATGGTTAAGGACTCAAAGCATAAAACATAGCTCAAGACAGCTTCCAGCCTTTTTCGCAAACTGACTCTCGAATAGTCGGATTGCCATCTTCTATTCAACTTGCTCAAAAAACTCTTAAAATGGCTAAGTACTTGCCTTCCCAAAGTAGCCAAGCATTTGATCCAGCGAACAGTCCGCAGAGCGGTTGTCCGATTGGCAAGGCAGACAACTAAGAGAAAGCGGCAAAGGAAAAAAGCCAAAAGAGCAATGAGAAAGAAAAGATAGAACTCGGATAAATATATTTACATAACATAGGCCCTTGGCCGAATCTTCGAGCAGAAGTTCAAAATACACCCCGCGGGTGGAATTGTGCGAATTAACAAGTTCTTCAAAGACTACTGAAGCAGATAAAATAAAGGTAAAGCGGCAGCTTAGGAAGTAGCTGATGGATTCGGAGGTTCGGACGAGGCGGCAGCGTCAGGCATCGGGGAGGCCGGCTGGCTAGTCTCGGCTTGATCGCCTCCGGCGGCAGTCGGGTCGGTCGCTCGCGGCTCGTTGCCGGAGGCGCGGTCGAGCTGAGGCTGGCCGTCTGCTCCGTCTTCTGGTGCCTCTGCCTCGCCTCCGTCCTCCGCCTCGCCCTCTTCCTCGACGCTGGAGCCAATCACCTCCGCCGAGTCCTCGCCGTAGTCTGGGTTCATCCCAAACCACTCCGGCGGTACCTCCTCGCCGTCTTCAGACCGCTCGGGGACGAAGATGTTGGTGTCGGTGTACTCGGCGATCGCCGCAGCACGCTTGATGAGGGCATCTTCCATAGCTGCCAGCTCCGGCTGGGCCTCCGACCGAAGCGTGGCCAGACGGTCTAGATCCAGCCACGGATACCACGCCTTGACGAACTCCAAGGCCCGGCGCGCTCCAGCTCGGGCCGAAGAGCCCTTCCAGGCCTCAAGACGACCGGCCGCGACCTCTAGCCAGTCGGACGTCAGGATGGGGGTGCGCGGAGCCTGCATGTCCAGCCACAGGGCGGCAATCGCCTGGGCACCAACACGCTGAAGCCGGTGCAACATCCGGTGAGTCGGCCGAAGGCGAGCCTCGATGCTCAGGATGTGCTCATCAAGAGTTCGGGGGGGGGGGGGGGGGGCGTCAGCGGCAATCTCGGCGCCCTCCGCCCTCCGACCTTCTCGGTCAGCCTCGATGGCTTGAATGGCGGCCTGCGAGTGCCCAGGAAAGAAGTCTGCAAAGACAGGAAGAAAAAAAGAAGCAAGTCAAAAACCAGGAGTCAGCACGACTTAAATCGGCAGCTCGAAGAAAGAAAGTAAAGAAACTCACCATCAACAATGTCTTCAATCTCATGGAAGCCGGAGGCCAGCATCACCTCCTTGTCAGACCAGGAGGAGCGCTCACTCGCGAACTCGGCCAGGAGGGCGGTTTCCGTCTCCTCAGCCTTCCTCTGCGTCTTCATGAGCAGCTCCTTCTGCTCTGCCAATTGAGTGGCCAGCAGATCACGCTCCGTGGCGAGCTTGCTGCACTCCTTCTCTTTGGCGCGCAAAGCAGAGTTGGCGTCGCTCAGCTGTTGTTGAATAGCAGCGTTGGCTCCTGAAAAGAAGGAAGAAAGAAGGCGTTAAGTCATTAGGAAAAGAAGGTCGCCGGGGAGATCCGGCCCGACTGCTCAGCAGTCGGCCCGAATCTCAGGGACAACAGCCCGCGGGTGCGCCAGCGCGCCCCCGCAAAGAAGGAAAAGGACTTACTCCGGCTCTCCGACAAATCGGCGGTCCGCTTGCCCAACTCTTCAATGTTACGGTTGAAGGCAGTAACGCGGAGGTTGTGGTAGTCCTGCGACAAACGTTTCAAGCAAAAAGTTAATACCCAGTGTTCATCAATTGGAGTTCCGGGCCGCCTGCTCAGCAGCCAGCCCGGAACTCGGGGACTACACCCAGTGGGTGCGCTGGCACGCCCCCATAGAGAGGAACAAGAAAACAAAGACCAAAGGAAAAAACATACCCGGATGGCTGCCCGCGACGCCAGGAATGCCTTGGTGCAACTCTGGAGAGCGTCGCCCTCAGCGCGAAGCTTCGCCTGGACGTCCAGGAGCGCCTGGTTCAGCGGCCCTGTGCCGCCTCCTCGCACCCACCCAATGGGCGCGGCGCTTGTCGCTTCGGCGTATGGGATCGCCGAGCTGGCGGTGCTGGCTTCCAGGGGGCGGGGTGCCGAAGTCGCCTTCTCCATACGGTGGCGCATTGGCGAGCCGACTTGGAGGAGCAACCTCGCCACGGCCTCGTCTTCGGTCGGCGGCACCGGAGGATCCGTTGGCTGCTCGCCTTGCGCACTCGCAGACGGCGGCGGAGGCGGCGGCGAAACAATCACGTCCGGCGTAGAGGGGTCGCCGCCTTCCCTCTCCACGACGGGGTTCTCACCGCCGGCTTCCCTAGTCTGCCCCGTGAACTCCGGAGGCGGTGGCGCGGAGTTCAACGGGGTGACGAACACCGCCGATTGGCGGCGTGCGGCTTCCTCAGCCTGCCGCTTCATCGCGGCGATGGCTTCGGCCTCCGCCAGTTTTTTCTTGGCGGAGGCCTCCGCCCTGTCGGCCTCTGCCTTCTCCAGGCGAACGGCTTCTTCTTCGTTGCGCTTCTCCTGCACATTCCGCTCTGTCGCCTCCTAGAGGTCAGCAGCGGGGTCAATCCACCGAGTGGTGGCGGACGTCTCCGCTGACCCCATGACGGAGGCGGCGGTGACCCTCTCAAGAGTGAGGGGAGCCCTGAAGCAAGGGGAGCAAGCAAAGACTCACACAAGGCCACAAAGAAGAATAAAGCATTAAGACAGAATACTCACGCCGAGACCAATGGCGGCTTCTTCACATCCTTACGGAAGCGGATGGCCTTCGCAGCCGCCTCGTCCTGCCGGGTCACCGCAGCCGAACCCTTGGGCTTCTTTGGCCGACTGCCGAACAAGGTCGGCACGGCCATGCGCTTCTTCCCGCCGCCTGGAGCACCCGGCGCGGCAGAAGAGCCCACGCTAGGCTGGCTGGCTCCTGGCCGATGGCGGGGGGCGACTTCCCCCTCGGCGTCGTCATCAGGCTAGTCGGCGAAAGTGGCCGAAGGCCTGAAGTCGCTTGCTGTTCCTCCTCCTCCCTCGGCGTCGTCCTCCAGAGCCGCCGCCCCCAGATCGGGGTCGTCGACGTCGCTCTCCGCCCGATCGGCGAGGAACTCGCGGGCCGGCCCCGAGGTGCCGGCTGGCGGGTGGAGGAGGGGATTCTAACCAAAGCCGACTGGTCAAAACAAACTCGGCAAGAAAAAAGACAATCCAAAGAAAGAAAGGAAAGGTAACTCACCACAGGCGGGGAGTTGGCGCGGGAGTACGGCTCCTTGCCGAACCGCCAATCCTCCAGGAGCTTGCTGTCCGAGAGGTAGTTCACCATAAAGGCCACCTCTTCGTGAGGCATGTCCTTAGTGCACATCCGACTCGGGTCGCGGTGCCCGCTCATCTGGCATATCATGTGGGGCCGGCCTTGGAGTGGGAGAACTCGGCGCGCCACGAAGGCGGCCAGCGGGTCTGGACCAGTCAAACCCTCCGACTGCGTCAGCACTCGGAGACGCGCGATGGCGCCGGCTCCCGCAGGCATCAGCGACTTGGCCCGGTACGACCAGTTGGGCAGTTGCCTAGCTGGCGGGCCGGCTTCGAAAGCCGGCAGGTTGACCCAGTCCCCCCTCGTGGAGACGCTCCTGATGTAAAAGTAGGATCTCTGCCACATCTTCACCGACTTTATCAGCGAGATGGAGGGGAAGGGATTGTCGGCCCCCGACCTTCGCACGGCGATGAAAGCGCCGCACTGAGCCGACACGCCCGCGGCCTGGGTGCCGAGCTTGGAGAAGAAGAACTCCCCCCAGAGCTCGAGGGTGGGGAGGACTCCGAGCAAGCCTTCGCACAAGGCCACGAAGGCGGACAACAGCACCACTGTGTTGGGGGTGAGGTGGTGCGGCTGGAGGCCGTAGAACTCCAGGAAAGATCGGAAGAAACTGCTCGCCGGCAGGCCCAACCCGCGCAAGCAGTGCGAGCGGAAGATGACCCGCTCGCCCTCCTGCAGCGCGGGGGAAATCTCCCCCTTCGGCGCAAGACCCACACGCACGTGATCCTCGCCGGGGAGCCGACGAGTCCGGCAGAGGAACTCGATGTGGTCATCATGAACTTTGGAGCCGTCCCAGGTGCCGGAGCGCACCGGGGGAGGCGCGGCGGCAGAGGAAGAACTCATCGCGAGCTGATCACCGCGGCATTCGTCGGAGCTTGAGTGCGCGGCGGAGCGAAGAAGAAGAAGAAGGAGAATGAGGAGCAGTGAGAAGGAGGAGAACGAGGAGCAGTGAGAAGGAAGAGAGCGAGGAGTGGTGGGAAGGAGGGGCGCGCGTGCCCCCCTCTTCCCCCTACTTATAGCCTCGTGGGCTGCGAAGCCGAGGGGGCGGTCGTGGGGATTTACTACGCCCACAGCCCCACGACCCCCACGTTCCACGATAAAGTTACTGCGCGCAGTAACTCCATGGGAATCCCGACCGTCCGCCGGGGCCGCAGCGGATCCGCCCGGGCGCCGAGGCGCGGTAGTGGCGGGCCCCGCCTATGGGCCTGTCCCGTCGTGCTCGTAGGCTGGCAAGACGGCACAGCCATGTGTCATCGCATGACGGGCCTAGAACGGGCAGCGGCCTGGAGGCTTAGCTAGCACGCTACTTGGATCCTGCCGTGACGTTCGAAATATTGTGCGAGTCAGAATCGAGTGAGTCCGAATTGAGCAAGACCGACTCCTTCTAGTCGGCCCGGCAGAAGTCAATCAGAGATCATGTGTTGAGCACCCGGAAAGAGAAACTGCTGAGGCTTCTCGGCCGATCGTCCGCGGCGCCTCACCAGCTTCGGGGACTACTGTCGGAGTAATGGGCCACGGGTAGGCCAACCCGAGCCCCAGCACCTTTCAAGACATCGGGGCAGGCTGCACCCCTCAAGACCCCAGGACGAAGAGCCGCCTTCAAGAAGCCAATGGCAGGATGGCCAACTGACCACTCACGGCCGAGTCCCAGGGACGACTTCAGGGAAAGCTGACTCCCGACTGGCGACTTCCAGAGAGGCCGGCTTTGGGGAGTCGGCCTGCGACTCCAACACCCCCCACGACCTCATCAAGTGGGACGGGGCAGGGGAGTGGCAACGATGAAGCCCGCCCCTGCCCCTTACCAAGGGCAGGCATGGCCCCAGCACGCCGTACCCCGGAAGATCTCTGTGCGGCATGGCACTGTTGCCATGCCGGCCCTGACATCAGCATCGCAGGGCCGAATCCTGCACCCACGATGGCTTGTCTGTATGGCCTAGAGGCAGCGGGTCCCACCAGTCAATGAGACCCCAGGAGACGGCAAGAGGACCACCAGTCAATCCCGTCAGGAGTCGGCCCCTGGGAGTCGGCCGAGCCCTCCCCCGGGGCCCATGCGCCATTAATCAAGATGTGATGGGGAGTGGCAATAGTGATCGCCTGCCAGGCGGCGGGGCTGTTGCCACGACCTCATGATCAAGCTCGCGTCATCAGAAGCATGGCTACAGTAATTAGCAGCCGGCAAGACCTGCCCGCGGCGGATGCGGCCTGTCGGCTCCGTACCAGGCCAGTCAGCGGGGCCCCGCCAGCCAGCGGGCCCCAGCGATCGGCAGAGAAGACGGAGGCCAGAGGCACTGACGGCTGGGCCCGCGTCCAGCCAGATTACCATTGTACCCCTGGGGGGTAGGCCTATATAAACCCCCCATGGCACCCATGCAAAGGGTTGGAACCCATTAGCTCTAGACGAGATCATATAGAAGGGAGAGAGCTAGCCTTGCCCTCTCCTACCTCCGGGAAACAGCTCAAGGAGCAACCGTGTAAACCCTTTGCCATAGTGATCATGCGGAGACCCCGCAGAGCAGCAGTAGGGGTATTATCTCCTCGGAGAGCCCTGAAGTTGGGTAAGATTTGCCGGCGTGCATGCCTTCGCCTCATCCCGTTTCCAGGCACCGGCGACGTTCTACTCGCCCCCACCATGATAAGCCATCCTTTGGCATATGTCGCACCAAACCCCCGACAGCGCTCCTGGGCCTCCTGGCGCACCCTGGTGGGTTGTGCTCTCCTCGGAGCAACCCCCAGGTGCAGCCAGGGCCCATTATGTTCCTTCTGGTGCAAAAAAAATCTCCGTAAAGTTTCGTTGTGTTTGGACACCACTTGACATTGATTTCCTACGATGTAAAAAAAACATGCAGAAAACATCAACTGGCACTTGGCACTATGTCAATAGTTTAGTACCAAAAAATGATATAAAATGATTGTACAACATCCAAGATTGATAATATAACAACATGGAACAATCATAAATTATAGATACGTTTGAGACCTATCAGCATCCCCAAGCTTAACTCCTACTCGTCCTCGAGTAGGTAAGTGGTAAAAATAGAATTTTTGATGTGGAATGCTGCCTAGCATGTCATATCATATTCTTTCTTTATAGCATGGACATTTGGACTTTTATGCGATTCAAAGCAATAGTCTAGTTTTAACATGATAATTTAAATACTCAAGCATATCAACAAGCAACCATGTGTTTCAAAATATCAACGCTAAAATAAGTTATCCCTAGCCCATCATGCTCAACCATTGATCCATTCATGAAACACACTCGCATATTAACTACACCCAATACTCGAGTACGATCATATTCCTCCTAGTTCATGCTTTTATAAGAGAAGATGGAGACTGAAATTCAAAAAAATTGCATAGAGTAAAATAAAGGCCCTTCGCAGAGGGAAGTAGGGATTTGTAGAGGTGCCAGAGCTCAAAGGGAAAACTTAGAGATAAAAACATTTTGGGAGATGTATCCGTCCCACCAACGAAAACGACTTAGAGTTCCCAACACTTTCCATGCTAGATATATCATAGGCGGTTCCCAAACAGAAAATAAAGTTTATTCCTTTTTCCACCATACTTTCACTTTCCATGCCTAGCCGTATCCTCGGTTTCCCTCCATACCAACACTTTCCAAGGAATTTATTATTTGACAACATAAAGTAAATTCATTTTTCATTTAGGGACTAGGCATCCCTAATACCTTTTCCTTACTCTCGTGCAATGACAAGTGAATAAACAATCATCGTGAGAATAACACATCTAGCATGGAAAATATTATCCACCCCTCACCGCTCCGTGAGCGAAACGAACACACAAAAGAGAAGTTTATTTTGAAAATTAGATATGGCACATGCAAATTTGTTTAGAACGGCAGAATAATACTGCATATAGGTAGATATAGTGGACTCATGTGGTAAAACTGGTTTAAAGGATTTTGGATGCACAAGTAGAGATCATACTTAGTGCCAAATGAAGGCTAGCAAAAGATTGAGAAGCGACCAACAAAGAAACGGATAATCTCGCAAGTAAGCATTAAGCATAATTAACACCGAATAATGCACCACAAGTAGGATATAATTTCATTGCATGACTATTGACTTTCGTGCATGCATAGGTAATCACAAACCTTAACACCAATATTCTTACTAAAGCATAATTACTCATCAACATAACTCACATATCACATCATCATACCTCAAAACTATTACTTAGAATCAAGTTTATTTATCCAATGATCTTCATGAAAGTTTTTAATTATATCCTTCTTGGATATCTATCACTTTGGGACTAATTTTCATGTGTTGCTTTTCATAAGCTCAAACAAATATAAGTGAAGATCATGAGCATAATATTTCTTTCTTTATCTCAAATTAATTTAAGTGAAGCAAGAGAGAATTTCTTGAAAATTTTACTAACTCTCAAATAAATCTAAGTGAAGCAAGAGAGCATTTATTCAAAAATACTAAAGCACAGTATGCTCAAAAAGATTTAAGTGAAGCAAAAAAAGAACAATTCTAACAAGTCATGACATAAATTTGGCTCTCTCAAATAGGTGTGTCCAGCAAGGGATCAAGACTTAAAACACAAAATAAAACAAGCAAAGAATCATATCATACAAGACGCCCCAAGCAAAACACATAGTATGCGACGAATAAAATTATAGCTTCGAGTAAAATACCGATGGTTGTTAGAAGAAAGAGGGGATGCCACTCGATGGCATCCCCAAGCATAGTTGGTTGCTCATTTTTGGATAATAGCTTGGGATGCAGGGGCATCCCCAAGCTTAGGCTCTTCTTACTCCTCATTCCTTCATCCATCGTAAGATAACCCAAAACTTGAAAAATTCAATCACGCAAAACTCAATAGAACCTTCGTGAGATCCGTTAGTATAAGAAAATAAATCAGTACTATAAGTGTTGTATCAAACCAATTCATATTTTTTTATTGCATTATCTCTACTTTATTCCAACTTTTCTATGGCAAAAACTCATCAAAGAAAACCATAGAGCCAGAAAAACAAGCACACAATGCAAAGAAAAGAGAATTTGTCAAAACAGAACAGTCTGTAACAATCTGGAGATTTCGGATACTTCTGTAACTCCAAAAATTCTGAAAAATTAGGATGGCCTGAGAAATTTATTTATTGATCTACTTCAAAAGGAGTGGGTATTTTGTCGCTCTGTGGTTAAAAACGAGAATTTTTTTCGCGAGGGCAAAAGTTTATGTTTTTTCAGTAAGATCAAACAACGATCACCCAAGAAGATCCTAAATGCTTTACTTGGCACAAACACTAACTAAAACATAAAAAACACAATCATAATAGTATCATAATTTTGCAAACACTTAAGAACAAAAAGCAAAAAACAATAATAAATTTTATTTATTGGGTTACCTCCCAACAAGCGCTATCATTTTATGCCCCTAGCTAGGCATAATATTTCAACAATGCTCACACGAAAGATAAAAATTGAAACACAAAGAGAGCATCATGAAAAATGTGAAAATCTCTTTTAAGTCTAACATACTTCCTATGCATAGGAATTTTATAGGCAAACAAATTATCAAAACAAGCAAAGACTAGCATATGCGAGGAAGAAGAATAAAACATAGACCATCTCAACATGAAAAATTCTACAACCATATTTTCCTCTCTCATAATAATTACATGTAGGATTATAATCAAATTCAACAATATAGCCATCACATAACAATTCTCTACATGATCCACATGCATGCAAAGTTGACACTCTTCCAATATAGTGGGATTATCATCCACTAAACTCATGACCTCTCCAAACCCACTTTCATAAAAAATCATAAGATTGAACACTCTCCAAATAAGTGGGATTATTTTTACTTAAAGTTGACGCTCTTCCAAACCCACTTTCAATATTATCGCAAACATATTCATCATGAGGCTTAAGTAAATTTTCAAGATCATAAGAATCATTATCACCCAATCATGATCATAGCAACAAGTAGTGGACATAGCAAAATTAGCATCCACAAACTTGGGGTTTTGCATATTATTAGCACAATTAACAGTAATAGAATTTATAGTAACACCATTGCAATCATGCTTTTCATTCAAGGAGCTATTGTGAATCACTTCATAAATTTCTTCTTTTATCACTTCATCACAATTTTCAGACTCATGAATTTCAAGCAAAACTTCATAGAGATAATCTAGTGCACTCAAATCACTAGCAATGAGTTCATCATCATTGGATCTTTTGAAAAGATTAGCAAGTGGATGAGGATCCATATCAATAGATTTTTAGCAAGCAAAGATTCTAGCAAATAGAGGGCACATGGTAACACAAGCAAAGGTAGCAGACAAGATTGCAAAGAAAAAGATAGATCTGACGAGAAAACAGCGAACGAAAAAGAGGGCGAATCGAACGACATATTTTTGTGAAGTGGGGGAGAGGAGAACAAGAGGCAAATGGAAAATAATGTAAATTGCGAGGAGATGAGATTTCTGATTAGGAACCTGGTATATGTTGAAGATCCTCCCCGGCAACGGTGCCAGAAATGGTGCGTGGCCAGGAGAATGTCTTGACTTGATCCTCCCCGGCAACGGTGCCAGAAATGGTGCGTGGCCAGGAGAATGTCTTGACTTGATCCTCCCCGGCAACGGTGCCAGAAATTCCTTTTGATGTCATTTGAAGCTATGTCGGTATTTCCCCAAAGAGGAAGGGATGATGCAGAACATCGGTGGTAGGTCTTTCCCTCAGATATGAAACCAAGGTTATCCAACCAGTAGGAGAACCAAGCGACACAACATAAACAGCCCCTGCACACAGATAACAAATCCTCGCAACCCTACGTGTTAAAGGGGTTGTTAATCCCTTTTGGGTACGGTGCCTCAAGATAGGCAAACGGACATGAGATAAAATTGTAGTAGATTGATAGATCGAACGCCAAATAAAATAAATAAGAGTAAATTGCAGCAAGGTATTTTTGGTTTAATAGATCTGAAAATAAAAGCAAAGTAAAATAGATCACAAAGGCAAATATATGAGAAAGAGACTCGGGGGCCATAGGTTTCACTTGTGGCTTCTCTCTAGAAAAATAGCAAATGGTGGGTGAACAAATTACTGCTGGGATTGATAGAACTTCAAATAATATCCAGGCAATGATCATTATATAGGCTTCACGTCCAAGATTAGCATTAGTAGACCGACTCCTGCCTGCATCAACTACTATTACTCCACACATCGACCGCTATCCAGCATGCATCTAGTGTATTAAGTTAATGGAGAAACCGAGTAATGAAATAAGAAAGACGACATCATGTAGGCAAGATCTATCTATGTAGAGATAGACCCAGCGTTTTATCCTTAGTAGCAATGATAGATACGTGTCAGTTCCCCTTCTGTCACTGGGATCAAGCACCGTAAGATCGAACACACTACAAAGCACCTCTTCCCGTTGCAAGATAAATAGATCAAGTTGGCCAAACAAAACCCAAATATTGGAGAAGAAATACGAGGCTATAAGCAAACATGCATATAAGAGATCAAAGAAACTCAAATAACTTTCATGGATATAAAAAGATAGATCTGGTCATAATCTCAAAGTTCATCGATCCCAACAAACACACCGCAAAAGATTTACATCATATGGATTGCCAAGAGACCATTGTATTGAGAATCAAGAGAGAGAGAGAGGAAGCCATCTAGCTACTAACTACAGACCCAAAGGTCTACAAAGAACTACTCACGCATCATCGGAGAGGCACCAATGGAGGTGGTGAACCCCATCCGAGATGGTGTCTAGATTGGATCTAGTGGTTCTGGACTCTGCGGCGGTTGGATCAATATTTCGTCGACTCCCCTACGGTTTTGGGAATATTGGGGTCTTTATAGAGCAAAGAGGCGGTCCGGGGGCACCCTAGGTGGGCACAACCCACCAGGGCACGCCTGGGCCTCTTGGCGCGCCCTGGTGGGTTGTGCTCTCCTCGGAGCACCCCACAGGCGCAGCCAGGGCCCATTATGTTCCTTCTTGTCTGTTGGGGATATGACTACCAGATATGACCCGCCCAGGAGGGGCCGGGTCTACCACAATGGCGGTTTACCTAAATGAAGCCCAAGAGTGTACAAGATGGCGGTTCATAGTTAGGCTTATAATAGGCCCAAGCCCAGAGGTGGCTTAAGGCCCGTAAGTATAAACTGCCATGTATGAATAGACTTGTAATATAAGGCATGTAAGATACATCACCGAGCCGGACACGTTGTATGAGCCGGCTGGGACTCTATAGGCCGCAGGGCGTCAACCCGTGTATATAAGGGGACGACCCAGCGACGGCTTAGGGCAAGAGACAACAGATCGAGAGCCAAGTTAAGCATATTCGCTCCTTGGTCATCGAAACATAGCAATATCACCTCAACTGGACTAGGCCTTTACCTTCACCGCAAGGGGCCGAACCAGTATAAACTTCTCATGTCCTTTGTCCCATTTAACCCCTTTAAGCTTCCTAGTTGCAATGGCTCCACGATTAAGTCATTTCACTAGGACATCTGCTGTGACAATTCCATGACAGTTGGTCCCCACCGTGGGGCCTGAACACCATGGATTTGAGGTCTTGAAGGGCAACTTCGAAGGGCTCAAGGGATACGTTGTGGGCTGGATGACCAAGAGTCGTCGCGGCAAGCTCTACATAGACGACGCTGGTTGGGGCCCGATGCCGGCTCAATTGAGTACGGGTACCGGGTCCCCTCTGGCGGAATCCACGTCTTCATCGGCCAGATCAGCGAGCCGGGCCCTGAGCTGGACATTTGCATCGACATAACCGAGACGACTCAGCGTGCGAGACCCTACGGACTCAGCCCACCATGAAGCGTGCCTTCGTGGGATGCATCCATGGAGGAGAGTTCTCTAAAGGATCGGTGTCAGCAAAGGAGACGACCATCTGCTCTGACGGTGGATCGTCCACAAGTGAGACAGATTCTTTGTATCAATTGCAAGACGGTGGGCTTGGGGTTGTTCCGATGGCAGCAGTATCCTGGACCCCTTTGAGCCGCCGAGCAGGGCAGGGATCTTCATGACTGGCACGCAGCCCGTTCAAAACTCTACGGCTGCAGCAACGATAACCTCTGGGTCAGCAGCGGCTGGGGCAGGAGGCCCTGCGCGCCCGCCGGCTCAGGTACTAATGGATCTCATGGATAGGATGACAGCCCTGTTAACTATCGTGGTTAACCTGGCGGATCAGGCTCAGCATGATGCAGAAGTAGCACATTTACGTGAGGAGGTGGCACAAGCCAAGGAAAACCTAGCAGCAGATGACATCAGGATGGCCGCAGAGCGGGCAGCTTTAGATGCTCGAGCCCGGCAGATTCAATCAGAAGCTTTCCATCTTACGATGGATCGGGGCGCATCAAATGAAGTCATGAGGAGAAGACACCAGAAGGATCAATCCAGTCTGCCTCTGATTTATGATCCTAGAAACCTCTTCCGCACACCCGAGGCCGGCCCCACTAACCCGCGGAGGAAAACCGGGTTGCAACGCCCGGGGCTGGAGCGCCAGTTCAGCCATGGGTGACGGAACCTCCTCGTGTGAATGCTGCTACACCTCATTATGTGCCAACACCACTGGGTCATTATTCTAACCCTTTGGAGAACATGATCACTGCGGCAGCGCGATTGGAGGCTCTTCCAGCTGAGGGTGACTCTCCGATGGCGATTGAAACCCGAAGGGTCAGAGAACTTCTTCAGACGGCTCTGGCACAGCAGGAGGCTTATTCTTATAGTCGAGACAGGATTCATTCGATTCCTTGCCCAAGCCAGAGCCCGAGTTATAGCAGGCACATAGATTCAGCAGCTGTTTCAATCAAGGCCCGGCGCCGTGACCAGCCACGCGGGCATGAGCCGGCGCGTTATGGAGACCTTAACTTGGTTGTCCAGGATAGGATCCGCCGAGAGGTTGAGCAAGTGGCTCAACAGGCAGCTGAGCAGGCGGCTCAGCGGGCGGTTCACCAGTATTTTCCGGTTCATCCGACGACCTCTATTGAGCCAGGCATGGCCACAAGGACTGGAGGTGTCCCTTGCTTGGTGTCGGCTCTACATAATGAGCATTTTCCCAAGGACTTCAAAGGGCCTCGAAAGGTGCCTAACTACACAGCCGATTTACAGCCAGGGGCATGGATTGAAAGCTATGAGATGTCCATGGAGCTACTGGAGGTCAGTGACGCGATGATGGCCGAATCCTTCACCATGATGTTGGATGGAACGGCCTGCACTTGGTTGAAGGGGCTGCCACCCAATTCCATTGGTTCATGGGCAGAGTTAAAGGCCCAATTTATTCAGAATTTCAAAGACACATGCAAGCAGCCCATGTCAATTGTGGATTTGACTATTTGTAAGCAAGAGGAAGGTGAGTCCACAACCCATTGGGTGCGCCGGGTTAAAGCCATAATACATTCATCTGATAAGATGGATGCCGGCTCTGCAGTCTTAATGTTGGAGAAAAATTGTCGTTTTATGCCTCTGAAACAGAAGCTGGGCGGCTCAAGCACGATTGTAATGACCTGGGCCAGCTAATGGCGGCTCTAGTCAAGTATGCCAATTATGATAGTACCAAGGATCCCGAGTCGGACGATGAGAAGATAGGGAAGGGGAAGAAGAACGGCAATGGCAAGGGTCATCAGCATAACCCGGTGAATCAAGGAAGCAATAATAAACATAAGGCTGACGGTAGCTTGGAGTTTGTGGCTAACACCAATGCACAGGGAAACAATCAGCGACGTAAGGGGAGGCCACCTCCTCGGTCTGGTGGGTCAGGTCCTACTCTTGAGCAGCTGTTGAATGAGCCCTGTCCAAGGAATGGTACTTAGCAGAAGCCAGCTATGCACCTATGGAAGGACTGTACGATCATGAAAGCTTTCAAAAACTCTAACATGTTCAGTAGCAATCATGGGTCGGGCGGTGGCTCAGGTGGCAGCAGTTTTCATGGCCCGGGCGGCGGCTCAAATGCCAACTTTCAAGGCTCTCAAGGAAATCAAGATGGCAGTTAAGGACCAGGAGAAGACGACTTTTATTACTCCGTTTGGAGGCTTCTGCTATGTGTCTATGCCTTTTGGGCTTAAGAGTGCCCAGGCGACTTACCAGCGATGTGTGCAGAACTGTCTTCACAATCAGATTGGGAAAAAAATTCATGCTTATGTGGACGATATTGTGATGAAGTCCAGAGAGAAGGAGACCTTGATAGATGATTTGAAGGAAACCTTTGATAACCTCCGGGTCTACAAGATGATGCTCAACCCGGCCAAGTGCGTTTTTGGAGTGCCGGCGGGCAAGCTTTTGGGTTTTTTGGTTTCTAACAGAAGCAATTACATCTTTGGCTAAACATGCGTGCATCAATGACGTTCAGCGGTTGGCGGGTCGTGTTGCTTCTTTAAGCCGGTTCATAAGCCAGTTAGGTGAGAAGGCCATACTGTTGTATCAAATGATGAAGAAGATAGATGATTTTGTCTGGAGTGATGCTGCTAACACTGCCTTTGAAGATTTGAAGAGACAGCTCGCTGAGCCGCCGGTCCTTGCTGCTCCCATTGATAAGGAGCCACTATTGTTATATTTGGCTGCTAACACACATGCTGCCAGTGTGGCCATTGTGGTATAGCGCAAGGAGGCTGGCAAGGAATATCCGGTTCAACGGTCGGTTTACTACGTCAGTGAGGTGCTCATTGAGTCCAAACAGAGATATCCACATTGGCAGAAACTTGTTTATGGAGTGTTTATGGCGAGCCAGAAGCTTAAGCATTATTTTTAGGGTCATCCCATCACTGTGGTTAGCTCTGCTCCCTTAGGAGATATCATTCAAAATAGAGAAGCCACAGGACGAGTTGCCAAGTGGGCCATTGAACTTGGGCCTCATGGTTTAAAGTATGTGCCACGCACTGCTATCAAATCTCAAGCATTAGTAGACTTCATCAATGATTGGACAGAGCTGTAGATGCCTAAAGAGAAGCCGGACAACACATATTGGACTATTCATTTTGATGGGTCCAGGCAATTAGAGGGCTCGGGGGCTGGAGTTGTTTTAGCTTCCCCTCCGGGTGACAAATTCTGTTATGTGCTACGGTTGATGTTTCCCTGCACTAACAACACAACTAAGTATGAGGCGTTTCTCCATGGTCTTCGAATGGCTAAGGAGATGAGCTTGAGCCAGGTAGGGTGCTTTGGCGACTCAGATTTGGTGGCTCAGCAAGTATCAGGCAAGTGGGATTCCAAAGACCCTCTCATGGCGGCTTATCGCCGTGAGGTTGATGCCATTGCTGGACACTTCAAGGGTTACCAGGTAGAACACATTGATCGCAGAAAGAATGAAGCGGCCGATGCTTTGAACCGGCTGGGGTCTCAACGTAAGCCGGTGCCACCTAACACTTTCTTAGATGTTCTGCATAACCCTTCTATCAAATTGCCGACAAAGGAGGACTTGGCTATTCCAGACCCGGAGGCACAATTGGTGGCGGCTCTTCACGTCATCCCAAGCTGGACAGTGCCATACCTGGTTTATATGACCCGGGGTGAGTTGCTTGAGGATGAAACATTGGCCAGACAGATAACCCGGCGATCTAAATGAATGACAATTGCGGATGGTGAGTTGCATCATCGCAGTGTCACACGAGCGTTTCAACGTTGTGTTTCTCCTGAGTAAGGTCAAGAAATTCTTCATGAAATCCATGAAGGAGATTGCGGCCATCATGCCGGTTCAAAGTCCTTAGTAGCCAGAGCCTTCCGTCATGGTTTTTACTGGCTGACAGCTCATGCTAATGTGGAGGATCTGGTCAGTAGGTGTGATGGTTGTCAGAAATTCGCACGACGGGAACACAAGCCGGCTCAAGAATTGCGAATGATTCCAATTACTTGGCCATTTTCAGTCTGGGGGCTCGACATGGTTGGACCTTTCAAAAGATCCAAAGATAAAAAGACACACCTTTTGGTGGCAGTTGACAAATTCACAAAGTGGGTTGAGGCAGAGCCGGTTAGTAAGTGTGATGTAGCCACGGCATTTCAAGTTATGAAGAAGGTGATCTTTCGTTTTGGCTTTCCACACAGGATTATAACTGACAATGGTACTAATCTGTCCAAAGGGGCTATGGAGGAATTCTGTCAACTTGAGCATATCCGGCTTGATGTTTCATTAGTAGCTCACCCCCAATCCAATGGTCAAGCTGAAAGAGCCAATCTGGAAATCTTGAAAGGTCTCAAGCCCCGGCTTATGGTTCCTTTACAACGGACGCCGGGTTGTTGGGTGGAGGAGTTACCCTCTGTGATATGGAGCATCAATACTACCCCTAACAGATCTATGGGTTATACGCCTTTCTTCATGGTTTATGGAGCAGAGGCAGTCCTACCTAGTGACATCCGTCATGACTCGCCCTGCGTGGCGGCATACGTTGAAGCTGATAACGAACAAGCCCGTCAGGATGCACTTGACCTATTAGATGAAGAGTGTGACTTAGTAGCAGCCCGTTCGGCAATTTACCAACAGGACTTGCGCCGTTATCACAGCCGCCGAGTCAAATCCAGAACCTTTCAGGAAGGTGACATGGTGCTCTGGCTCATCTAGGATCAAACTAATGCACACAAATTATCCCCACCTTGGGAAGGGCCTTTTGTGGCTAGCAAGAACTTGAACAATGGGTCATACAACCTTATTGATATTCAAGAGCACAAAGACTCACATGAGTCGGAGGAGGAGACCCGCCGGCCGTGGAACATCACTCATCTTCGGCCTTACTATACTTGAGCCACCGGCTCTCATGATGTACATACTTTGACGTTGTATATATTATGATAAGTAATAAATCAGGACCTGTGTCCTTTTTCATCTTCAATAATCACATGTCTTAATCATGTTAAATTCAAAATGGCCAATTGGGGGCTGATTGTGTTCAAATCTAGCTTAACCCTTTGGCCTGGCTTATGATCGTATTCGAATCTAGCCGTTAAACCATATGATCACTAGGGGGCTTCTTGTTCAAGCATAGGTCGTATTCGAACCAAAGAGAACATAGCTGTCGGTACCCTCTTGATCGGCTCAATGGCAAACTCACTAGGGGGCTTCTTGATCGTATTCGAATCATAGCTTGACCCCTTTTGGGTTCGACTTTGATCGTATTCGAATCAGAGTCGTTAAAAAACTCTCAAGGTCATTTGGGGGCTTCCTGTTCAAACATAGGTCGTATTCGAACCAAAGAGAACATAGCTGCCGGTACCCTCTTGATCGGCGCAACACCAAAGCCACTGGGGGCTATATAATCGTATTCGAATCCTATCTTAACCCCTTTGGTCCGGTTTACTGATCGTATTCGAATCATAAGCCTCCAAATTTTTCTATGTTTGACTTACGCTTTTTGAAAGGCAATCTTTGTTTTTTATTCTGCGGCTTTTCATCTCGATCTAAGTATAAGTATGGTTTCAATTTAACCCGGCTTGGTTTTTTGACGATAAATCACCAGTGTATGACAGTCATCATACATATGGAAGTGTTGGCTTCTAAAGATTGGGTTATCACCCTACTGTTCGGGTCACATAAGCCAGCAGTTCAGACTCAAGATCACAGGTATGATATTGTCGTTGTGTTTGAAAGTTAAAATTCATAAACAGTCTTATCTGTGTCTCTTCAATAAGAGGTTTTCCAGCCTTAATTATCCTTACATCCAGCCTTAATTATATAGTTATGTTGGTTTCCATGGTTGTTTACTGGGCGTTTTGACCCCTCCGGTGATAAACCGCCAGGACAATTTTCATATCTTACATGCAGGAACAGATTCAAACACTACCGATATTGTAAAGGATGCAAGGCGTATCTTCACATGACGGATAAAAGTGTTTTACGCAGCACAATATGCAGGATGTCATAAGCAGAACATGAAGTTTTAAGCTAGCCTATTACAAGGCACTTGGAGCCCAAAAGAATAATGTTGTTTTTAAACTCTCATAGCAGATGATAAACTAAAGCCGGTTCATCAATCCTGGCCGGGTTGTTTGGATGGTTACGACTCATCCCTTGCCGGTTCATCCTCCTCCACCGTTTGGAAATTGGGTTTGGACCAATCAAAGCCATGAAGGGGGACGAACTCAGCCTCATCATCAATCAAACTAGACGGGTCAATTTCCGGGGCGAAAGTGTGCTGGTGAACCGGCAGGATTAGATCTGTCACTTTATACGAAGGAGTCGCCATCTTTTTATTTTCTGCATCAAAACCCGGCTGATACTTGGTAAGGTTGGTTTCTTCGGCAATGATGGTGGCATGAGGACGAATCTATTTTACACAATAAGCAAAGTCTTCTTGGTCGAAGGGACTCCCATCTTCCTTAAAACTGGGATAACCCTTGGCTACGTCCGCCGGGTGTAGCTCCGGTACCCATGCTTTGGAGCGGCTTAAAGCAGTTACGGCTCCGGCTCTCGCACAGGAATGCTTGACTTCTTGAAACCTGGCTGGTAAGATGGATAGCTTCTTCAATACATCACTCAATAAGTTTGGTCCTTTGTTAGCTGGGGAGATAATGGCAAGAGCCCGCTAAGCTCCAGTATATAGTTGCTCCACAAGAGTGTAAACCGTCTTGAGCTTTATCAAGCTATTTTGACTCAGATTGCTGCTCCGGGGACCTGTGAACTTTTCCCAATGGGTTAAGTATGCGGCTTACATTATGGTGATAAATATAGACTCTGAGTAAGTAAGAATGATTTACCAAATATTGCAGAAACCATTTGAGACACATGGGTTTTTAAACCGATGAGTTTAGCGGTAACCTCTTTCAGAGCCGCCTCGGCCGTTTCAGCATGTTGCATCAGGGTAGTCTTCTCATCGGTCCAAGACATTTTCTCTGCATTAAAACTGGTCTTTAGTTTCTCTGCTTCGGACATTCTCAACTGGAGTTTGGATTCAATTTTCTTTGTTTCAATCTCCTGAGTCGACAGCCGGGTCTTGGCTTCAGTCAATTGAGATTCCAGTTCTGCGTTTGCAGCCTGTATACAGAATACAATTGTTAAGTTTCATGGCAGATTATAAAAGCAAGTCCCAGGTGCTTCGCAAGCAATAACACTTGGCACTTGGGGGCTAATGTCTGTCATCGCAACTTTCTTGTCAAAGGAATTGGATTTTTTCATAAGTCCAAAGTGCTTTGCAAGCAATAACACTTGGCACCTGGGGGCTAATGTCTGTCAGCGCAATTTTCTTGTCAAAGGAATTGGATTTTTTTTCATAAGTCCCAAGTGCTTTGCAAGCAATAACACTTGGCACTTGGGGGCTAATGCATATTGCTGTTTTTTCCTACCTAAAGTAAGCCGGATGTGTTATTCATAGATTCAACCGGCTCATCAGGATATCTAGTGAAAGTATTTGTCTATTACATATTGTCTAGAAGAACGGGTTCATTCATACTGATTAAACCGTCCCTTGGGGACTACAAATGCAACAGTTATGCTATCATCAGAATCCGGGTTATAGTATATAAACCATACTTGGAGGGAGTCTAGGACAGAAGCTTCTAAACATTTCAAAGTCTACAGAATATTCAAGTTTTTTCATAATCAGAATACTTGGGGGCTGACAGGATGTATATATAAGCCGGATGACATACCTCATATTTCTGATACAACTGTTTGACCATTTCAATTTCTGAGTCACGGCTGGAGTTGACTTGGCTAAGATAGCCAGATAGTACTTCATCAATACTCAGATGGGTGTAATGGGAGACATCAAACCTCACTTTCTGCCTCTCCATGACCTCTTGCTTGGCGGAGTGTCTTGCCAGCACAGTTGGATTACCCGGTTCAACGAATCTGCTACCAGTGATTAAAACATCATTGACGTAAGTCTCCGGCGGGTTAGCTGAGCTTGATGGCTCAGCAGTGGATGGATTGAGAACGGTTTCGTCAACAGACGGCTCAGGAAGATCTGATTGAACGTTGACAGTAGGGTCTTCTGGTGCTTCAAGTTTTCCGAGGCAAGAGTCGGCTGCGCCGGTTCAGCGACTTTCGGGTCTTCATCCGGTTTGGCCACCTTGGCCTTCTTTAGCTTTGCTTGACCACTAAGAAGAATTTAAAGAGTCGGTGTAACGATACATGCATAAAGGTGCACAAGAAGGATAATTATCTTTACCCGGGGGCGGTCTTAAAAGCCGGCAACTGAGTTTGGGAGGAATCACCAGAGGAGGAACGAGCAATCTCCTGCAAAAAATGGAATCATGGTTGAGTGATTTATAAAAGTGACTCGTTCATCAGAGTTAAGATGTAAAAGAACCTCATCCTGGCGTTTCCGAGGAGTTTTCGGTAAGCCGAAGGTAAATCATCGTCTCCACTGGTCCGGGTCTGACGGCGGCTCTCATGTTGCTGCTTTTTCAAAAGAAAATGAGGATCTAAATAAGCCAAGGGTTGCGAAAACCTTACTTTCCGGGTTACCCGCCGAGGTTTCTGCCTTGGCAAAGGTTCTGTGTCGGAGGAAATAAGAGTTACCTCTTCTTCTACTTCCTGGTTGGCCCCCGTGTCATCCTGGTAATAGTCAGTGTCAATAAGGTTGTTAAAAAAGCAGGCCAAGAGAGTCAAAGGCTACCTCCGATTCAGAGACGTCATCCAACTTGAACAAGTCAGAAGCAGTTGGTTTCTTCTTAGATTTTCTGGCTATTGCGGCGGCTCTAGCTTTTTTGGCAGCCTCATGATCATATTTGGCTTTCCAAAAGTCAGATTTAGCCTGTAGGAAAATAATAGGTTGAAACTCATGCAAATACTTAACTACTAAAGAAAAAGGAGTCAAGAGGATTTACCTCTGGTGCCGGGTTAAGTTTGCAGAAAGGATTCAATCCTACTTTACTGCAGTCTTCATATTTGCTATTGACGAGGGTGGTTGACATTTCAACAATCGCTTCTTCAGTCAAACGTAGGGAGCTATAACCTAATGGATCGTCTGCTCCTCCGGTATAGTTGTACATCAAGTCTGATCGGCGGCTCAGAGGGATGATCCGCCATGCGATCCAATAGCGGATCAAGTCAACTCCAGTTAAGCCATTTCCTAGCAAGGCTTGAACCCTTTTGATGGTTGGGATAAGTTTTTTACGTTCAGCGGCAGAAAGCTTATCAGGGAGTGAATATTTAGCGTCAAGACGCTCAGCGCGATAACCGGCATTGGTTTTTCATCAGGTGGCGACATGTCTTTGCAATAGAACCAAGTTTGGTTCCAGTCCTTGGGATGGCTTGGCAAGACTACTAGAGGAAAGACAGCATCCCGTCTGCGCTGGATCGAAATCCCACCAAGTTCCAAGCTGGGGCTGTTGGTGTATTCATTCTGGCGGTTCAAATAGAAATACTCTCTGAAGAGTTCAACAGTAGGTTCTTCTTGAAGATAAACCTCTCAGAGAACTTGGAAGTTACAGATGTTTGATATGGAATTGGGTCCAATGTCTTGCGGATGAAGCTTGAAAAATGCAGAACCTCTCTGAAGAATTTTGAGCTGGGCGGCGAAAACCCCCGGTTCATATGATCAGTGAAGACGGTGATTTCACCATCCTTTGGCTGAGGTTTTTTCTTTGGCCGGGTCAGAGGCATGGTAATACATGACGCTCTTCTTTGGTAAATACCCAACAGTGACAAAATCCTTCAGAGTGTCCTCAGTGACTGTGGAAGGGACCCAGTTGCAAACTGTCATCGTCTTCGGCGGCATGGTGAAAAGGCAAGCTAAAAAGGAAGTAATTTGTTGGTTCAAATTAATTGGTAGAATTACAAGTTAAAGATTGCAATACAGATGTGTAATGGCGGCTTAAATAAGGGCTAATGGTATATGAAGGAAAAATAAACCGGCATGGTAAGCCACCATGACTAAGGATACTCAAAAAGTTCCCAGCCAACAAAATGGTTAAGTACTGAGGTAAACAAATTTCACAGACTGCAGCTATTATTTTGGATCAACGGCTGTTCAGAAAATAAAAATAAATCTAGACCTAAAAGTCAGTACATACGAGTTCATGGGCTTGCACAAGATTTTTCTTCCAAGAAAGGGGATCTACTGATACTGAATGTAGAACTAAAACAGCTATCGCGTCAGTTTAACGCCGTTCTCAGATCAAAGAGGCTTGTGGTATAGCCTGGATGGTAAACTATGATGAACTCCGACGAACTACGAAGAACATGAAGAAGCTCGCAAACCCTAGTGCGGAACTAAGGTATGAGAAAGTAGAAACTTACAGCTGCACATCTGTTGTGGAGGGTCGCCGCCGTTATCTGGATCGACTCAGGTTGATGCAGCGGCCGAGGTTGAGGAAGACGAAGTGCTCTGCAGCGGTGGTGGAGCTCGAGTGGCACAGAGGTTGCGAGAGAAGGAAGAAGGAGAAAAATGTGAGATGGCTTTTGGATCCTATTTATAAGGAAAGGGGCGGTAGGTAGGTGCGAAAGAGGAGGAGGCCAAAATGATGATTATCTAGCTAATTGGACGCCTCGATTTTCAGAAGGCATTTAAGATAAAGATCCGTTAAGGTGACGTCGTGGCGGGTTTCCAAAATTCCTTAAGATGACGTCATGGCGAGTTACAAGGCTTTCACAACAGTGGTAGATAGATTTTTTCTAAGTGTTGAAGATTGACATGAACAAAGTTCAAATCAACCTGGGGCCTAATGTTGGGGACATGACTACCAGATATGACCCGCCCAGGAGGGGCCGGGTCAACCACAATGGCGGTTTACCTAAATGAAGCCCAAGAGTGTACAAGATGGCGGTTCAGAGTTAGGCTTATAATAGGCCCAAGCCCAAAGGCGGCTTAAGGCCCGTAAGTATAAACCGCCATGTATGAATAGCCCTGTAATATAAGGCATGTAAGATATGTCACCGAGTCGGACATGTTGTATGAGCCGGCCGGGACTCTGTAGGCCGCAGGGCGTCAACCCACGTATATAAGGGGATGACCTGGCGGCGGCTTAGGGCAAGAGACAACAAATCGAGAGCCAGGTTAAGCGTATTCGCTCCTTGATCATCGAAACATAGCAATATCACCTCAACTGGACTAGGCCGTTACCTTCACCGCAAGGGGCCGAACCAGTATAAACTTCTCGTGTCCTTTGTCTCGTTTAACCCCTTTAAGCTTCCTAGTTGCGATGGCTCCACGATTAAGTCCTTTCACTAGGACATCTCCTGTGATAATTCCACGACATGGTCCAAAAAAAATCCCCGTAAAGTTTCGTTTGGACTCCGTTTGATATTGATTTCCCGTGATGTAAAAAACATGCAGAAAACAACTACTGGCACTTGGCACTATGTCAATTGGTTAGTACCAAAAAATGATATAAAACATCCAAGATTGATAATATAACAGCATGGAACAATAAAAAAATATAGATACATTGGAGATGTATTGTACAATAATGCAAATCACTAGTTTAAGTACTGTTGCAAACCAATTAATATTTTTTTGCATTGTAGCTATTGTATTATAACTTCTCCATGGCTTATACCACTAATGCAATCGATTGTTTCATCAAAACAAGCAAAACAATGCATCAAAAACAAATTTGTCTTAAACAGGACTGCCTGTAGCAATCTGAACATCTACCATACTTCTCTAATTCCAAAAATTCTGAAAAATCAGGAAAAAATAAAAAAAATTGCATATAAATTATGTGTAGAAATTTCAGAAACTTCTGAAGTTCCAATAAAAAGAATGTAAAATCGCGCATTACAGCCAAAGTTTCTGTTTTTGCACCGCACATACTTACAAGCAATCTAATCATCCTAAAGGCAAATCTTGGCATATTATTTTTATAATACAATGGATTTGTACAAGGGGGTAATTATTTTTGTGATAAACTTCATGAAAAATTCTACATTATTTCCATGAGCATGAACACAAGTGTTCAAGGTCGACCCTCACTTCTCCAATGCATAACCTTGCAGTCGCTTTGAAAAAGTTTTTAAAGTTCCCCTCTATAATTTTTTGGTTTTAAAACTTTATAAAAGCACACAACAGAAATAAATAAATCTCTAAAACTTCTGGGTTTTCTCCCTGGCAACGCTTTCTTTAAAGCCATTAAGCTAGGCATAAATTGCTCAAGTAATGGATCCACCCGGATCCCAAGGTATGTCAAAGCCAATTTTACTTAACAATGATTTGGCATTTAATAGTGAGCACAAAGCAACATTTATCATGCAATGACAAAGTCTAATTCTCTTTCTATGCATCGACATGTCATAAAAGAACAATTCATGCACATCAAGTAAAGGCCAAGACATAGCATAAGCAGTTTCTTGCAATTTTATCGTGTTGAAAACATAGAGTGGAGGAGATGTAGTTCCTCTCTCATATTGATCGCAAGTAGGAGTAGCAAGCACATGCATATTATATTCATAAAAATCATCATGTGCAATAGTAAAAGGCAACCCATCAATGTAATCCTTAATAAGTGTGAACTTCTCCAATATAGTGTAGTTGGGAGAATTCGAAAAGATAATAGGACTATCATGTTTGGGTGCAATAGCAACAATTACATCTTGGCCACAAGCATAGCAAGCATCAAGTTCATCAAAAAGGGATATTTCAAATGAATCAACGGGATCATAGCAATTATCATCGCATTCATCCTTCGGTAAGAACGAAGGGACATTAAACAATGTATGAGTTGAAGAGTTACTCTCATTAGAAGGTGGACATGGGTAGGTAATCCGCTCTTCCTCCTTTTGTTCTTCGCTCTCCTCATCATGTTTTTCACCCAAAGAGCTCACAGTTTCATCAATTCCTTCTTCCATAGACTCCAATATTAGTCTCTTCTTGGACAGCAGAGACTTTCTCAATAAATAGATCAATATGAGAATTGTATTTATATTTCTCATAGCAATATTTAAGTATAGCAAAACTCTCAGGTCTATAAACATCATCATCAAAAGCTTCATACTTTTCGAACAAAGATTCAATTTCACAAGCACCCTTAAAAGCAACAAATTTTCTATTCGTTCCACATCATAGTAATCATATCTACCATTAGCATAAGAAGTCAATATTTCATTATGGTTAAATTTGCATGAAAAGGGAAAGTGTCGAGCCTTCATCCTAGAGCAACAAGTATGATCATATCTCGAGCATAAATTCCAAGCATACCAATGCAACATGTCAATTTGATCCCACAAAAGTTTCCCTTTTTGTATCAAGCGACCCTCAAGTATTCACATTGACCAACGTGTCTCCCATTATCATGTTGAATGGAGTTTTCTCAGGATTATCAAAGTAGTGTTTAATATTTTTCACATAACGAGCATCGAGGGTTTTAGGAGGTTCCCCATATCCATGAGTAGCAAGTACCACTAATTTTTTTGGTGTTTCGTGTTCCATATCCATAACTAAAGATAGAGAACAACTTAGAACAGAAAATAAAAATTACTTAGTGATAAAGCAAACAAGCACACACGAGAATATTCACCCCACGCTATTGCTCCCCGGCAACGGCGCCAGAAAAAGGTCTTTATAACCCACAAGTATAGGGGATCGTTTGTAGCCTTTTTCGATAAATAAGAGTGTCGAATCCAATGAGGAGCTAAAGGTAGAGCAAATATCCCCTCAAGTTCTATCGGCCACTGATAAAACTCTACACACGCTTAACATTCACTCTACCTAGAACAAGAATAGAACTAGAAGTACTTTGTAGGTGTGGATAGGTTTGCAAGATAATAAAGAACGTGAAAATAAAAGTTAGGTGTTGTTTAAATAAAGAAACAATTAAGTTTAGTAAAACGGGTGTGGACTAGTGGTGGTAGGATTTGTGGAATTGTTCCTTAGCAATTGACTACGTTGCTAGATAGATAGCATGTTTTTATGTGGGAAAGGCCACTGCTAGCATGTCGTCCCCTACTTGGAATTCTATGCACTTATGATTGGAACTATTAGCAAGCATCCGCAACTACTAACGTTCATTAAGGTAAAACCCAACCATAGCATTAAGATATATATTGGTCCCACTTCAATCCCGTAGGTATGAATTTCTATGTTTAGGCAGAAGCTGATGTCACCCTTGCCCTCCAATGCATAGTCCTATGTAACAGCCTGGATTTTTGCCCTTTTCTTTTTCCTTTTATTTTCTTGGATTTCCTATTTTGTTTTTCCTTTCCGTGGCTGTGTGGTTCTGAAACTTGGGAAGATCGTTTGTTCCTAGGTTTTATAGTGGCTTGTCACCCTCATCATCATCCCAATATCATGTCATTTCCATCCTTGACCTAACCCAAAATTCTTTTGTTGGGAATATTCCTTTTCTGATAAAGGAATAACCCTTAAAACCCTAGGTTGTGAAGCAACCTATATTTCTGTCACTCCTAAAATTCCCAAATAATTCTCATAAATTGTTTGGGTCCTATCTTGCTCAAATATGGCAAAATATTTCATTGCCAGGTTCAAAAATAATCCTCCAATAATTCTTTTCCTATTATGTCCTAAATGGCACTTTGCAAAGGAAGTGCTATTTATATTACTTGATTGACCCCAAAATTCTTGGACAACTTTTCCTGTCCATATCATTCACTCATGCCAAAATTAAACTCACTTTGCCTAGTAAATATTCCTGAGCAATTTCTCAAAGTTCCTGTTTGAGGGAAGTGATCGTGAAGGAAGTACAAGCTAGGCATATCCAAATGAGTTGAAATTTTGCAAGGTCCTTCCTATGGTCAAATCATGACTCTCCACCAAATATGAGCTCATGTAACTCATCCATGTGAGCCCAGCACCAAATCTTAGTTTCTGGTCAGATTTTCAGTTTGTGAAGCAACTATATTTTATATTGCTTCAATTGAGCTGAAACTTTACTAGGACATGCTTCTACCTACATCAACTCCTTCCACCAAGTTTTACCTCAATTGGTTAATCCAATTTCCCTCTATATTTTTTCCAAAATTCTGTCCATAATGAAGCTTTGTGAAGCAAGTGCCACTTTGGTATTTCCAAATGACATGAAACTTTTACGGCAGCTTCGTACCATCATATAACCCCTCTCTGCCAAATTTCAGCTCACATAGATCAAGTATGTGAGTGCATCATCCAAATCCCCAATTCTGGCCAGTATTGCACTTTCTACTGCAACCACCATCTAAACTCCTCCTCTTAGTCTGATTTTTGGTGATCAGCATCACCTTAGCATGTGATCATCATCAGACAAACTAGTTACCATGTTACCTAGCTGGTTTAACCACAGAGAGTTACAAACACCTTCTTACTGATTTACTTTTGGAGCTAAGTGCAAATCTCTTCTTTGCCCCTGGACCGATTTATTTCTTCAGTTGAACTAAGAGCACCAAGGCCCATCCAGTGCGCGTGGTCATCACGCTGGCGTCATGGCTCCAGGCATGCTCTGGCTTGTTCCAGCCACTATGCTCGTCTCCTCCCTCCTCGTCTCGACCTCAAACCTTGTCCAGGAGCTCGCCCGTGCTCGACTGCGTTGCCCTGCATCACTGCCCCGTCGTGGTTCGCCATCAATTTGTCGTAAACGCCATGCCTGTGCCATGCCCTGCCCCTGACCTCCATTAGAGCACTGGTCAAGCTCGCTTGGGAGCTCTAGAGCCTTCCTCACGGCTATTTAACTGTGCCTCGAGCCCTCCCGCAGCTCACCCATCTCTCCCTCGCCTCATTTGCTCTCTAGAATCGCCTCATCTCACCGTTGTTCACCGTCATCCATCATGGCCGCCTCGGCCTCGGCTTAGTTCTGACCAACCCGAGCCTCCTCTCCTCCGACTACCATGTCCACAGACTCCCCCTTGTCCCACTGAGCCTCCCCACCCCACCAGTTCGTCGCTGGAGTCCCTCTGGCCGCGCCTCCCGGAGCTTGGCTGTCGCCGTTGCTCTCGACCACCACCTCGACCGAGCCCATCCAGAGCTCCTTCCTATCTCCCGTCTCCACCACGACACTCCCCACACCTCTACCAGCCTCCCCATCTCATTCGTTCGTCGCCGAAGAGCCCACATCGCCGAGAGCCGCCGCCGCCCAAAGCTCCTGGCGCCTCCCGTCGCTGTGACCTCCACTTCTCCTCACACCTCCCTAGGAGCCGCTTCTCCTCTGAACGGAGGCACTGCATCCTCACGAGCCCGCTGGTGCGCTCGGTTTGGCCGGAGTCCACCGGAGCCGGCCGGCCCCATCGCCGCTTCCCTCCCTGCCTCTGATCTGTTCCATGAGGGAACAGAGGCGCGAGGAGTAAGAAGGCGACGAGCACCCGTGCCCCTCCCCCGTGCCTGGGCCCCACGCGTAGTGGCACACCCCTCCATCCCACGTGGCAAGTGGAAACGTATTTCCCAAAGTACGTTTTCTTCTCTCTGAAAGCGTATTCTCTTTCTACTTCGGTCAGAAGTACATTTTCTAAGTCAGAAAGCGTATTTTATCAAATCTGTTTCTGCCTTATCCACTCAGGGACCCGTTGGTAATAAAATCTTCACAGATTGGTCCTTCTTCTTCCACACCTCATAACTTTTTAACCGTAACTCCGATCAAGGTGAAACCAGTGCTCACTTCTTCGTCTCGTCGAGCTCTATCTTTTGGTAACATTTTCACTAGGTGTTCTAACAGTGAAAATGACCATTTTGCCCATGCCTCTAATCAGCCCCCTCTGAGAGATAACTGTCCGGTGTTTTGTTCCGCGGCTTCACCACACTTCTTCCTGGAGTCTCCGTCACCCCAGGCAAGCCACAATACCCACTTGCATGATAGTCATGCAGTAGCCATGGTTTTCAACTTGAATGTTTATTAAATGTTTTCTTGCTTAAAATATGGTTCTAGTTGTTTCCATAATGCTTATGAATTCATGCTTACTTTCTTGCTATGATGTTATGCACCTAGTTGTCATGCCCTGCTAATTGCTAGTATTCCTTTCATATGCATATTCTTGCTAGTAGTATATGTTGATGTTGGTAATGGTCTTCGGTGCATGACTGCCGTCTGTCCCGAGTACCGTTGTTATGCATGTTCCATTTCATCCAGTTGGTTAAATGCTTGCATGAAGGCATTGTTGATATGTTATTGCATGATGTTTCTTGTTGATGCTAGTGGTCATGTTATGCTATGAGTAGTGTTGTACTGGTAATATTCATGCTCTTCATTATGCCATGCTCAGTTGGAGATGATTCATTGTTGATATGGTGGCTAGTTATGTTGCACCCGTGCGTATGTTGATATCATGCTCATACATTGTAATTGTATCATGTTATTTTATCATGGCTCAACATATTTGCAGTCAAGTTTAACCGGATTAAATTGAACTTGAACACCTGTTGGCTGAGTCATGGTGCCACCATATTGAACTGACCAGTGTAACCACGCTTACCTTTCTGGGAAGGTCCTAACTGGGTTTATTGTCGTGCCTCTCGCCGGTGCCTCCAACTAGGGAAGGTTATGGGCATGCGGTACCCTGGCCCGGTAAGCAGACATAACCTTGTGTGCCCGTTGTTGTTATTATGGATTCGGTCCCCTGAGGAACGTTTTGGCCATGACGGTGGTCGTTGTGTCTTTGGTAGACACGTGACCACCCAGGACTAGCCCAGTTGGGAGTAGGTCGGAGTGGCCGGGAGAGTGTCATGGCAGTAGATCGGTTTTTTCGGAACGCCGTTGGTCCACCCGAATGGGAGTGCGAGGCCATGGGTTCCGTAGTGTGGGTACAATGTACTAACCTCTGCAGAGTGTATATTAAATCTATCGATAGCCGCGCCCACGGATAAGGGCCCAGTTCGTAGTTGGTCACACTTTGAGTCAACAGTAATAATAATAATAATGTGTTTAATAACAACCCCTGTTCGATGAGGAGATAAGTTGGTTGTGATCGCCGGAAGGATCACTGTTTCAGAACAAGTGTTGGTCATGGTTGTGATCGCCGGAATGATCACCGTGGTATCGAGGATACCGAGCTATTGGATATTCATGATGTTGTGTGAGAATCGTGGGTAAATATCAAGCTCCTTGTGGTCCTTTGAAGATTACTATGGTATTGTTTATACCAAGCTTGATTTGATCCTGAGATGATCGTGTAATGTCCGAGGTTGGTAAGTGATGCATGTGATGGTTACGAGGTAACCCGAGCAGAATAAATGGTGCATGTAGTGTCATCATGTTGTGTGCTAGTATCCTTAGATTTATATGTTCATGCCATGATCATATTGTTCTAGCGATATTATGTTCATGTTGTTCATGCCTTGTTATTGTTGGGGAACGTAGCAGAATTTTAAAATTTTCTACGCATCACCAAGATCAATCTATGGAGTCATCTAGCAACGAGGGAGAGGGGAGTGCATCTACATACCCTTGTAGATCGTGCGCGGAAGCGTTCAAGAGAACGGGGTTGATGGAGTCGTACTCGTCGTGATCCAAATCACCGATGACCTAGCGCCAAACGGACGGCACCTCCGCGTTCAACACACGTACGGTTGGGAAGATGTCTCCTCCAACTTGATCCAGCAAGGGGAAAGGAGAGGTTGATGAAGATCCAGCAGCACGATGGCGTGGTGGTGGAAGCAACGGTGATCTCGGCATGGCTTCGCCAAGCTCAGGGAGAGGGAGGAGTGTCACGGGAGGGAGAGGGAGGCGCCAGGGGTTTAGGGTGTGGCTGCCCTCCCTCCCCCCACTATATATAGGGTCCCTAGGGGGGCGCCGGCCCTAGGAGATCCAATCTCCAAGGGGGGCGGCGGCCAAGGGGGTGGCTTGCCCCCCAAGCCAAGTGGAGCGCCCCCACCCCTAGGGTTTCCAACCCTAGGCGCAGGGGGAGGCCCAAGGGGGGCGCACCAGCCCACTAGGGGCTGGTTCCCCTCCCACTTCACCCCATGGGGCCCTCCGGGATAGGTGGCCCCACCCGGTTGACCCCCGGGACCCTTCCGGTGGTCCCGATACAATACCGATTACCCCTGAAACTTTCCCAATGGCCGAAACTTGACTTCCTATATATAAATCTTCACCTCCGGACCATTCCGGAACTTCTCGTGGCATCGGGGATCTCATCCGGGACTCCGAACAACTTTCGTTACCATATACTAATATCTCAACAACCCTAGCGTCACCGAACCTTAAGTGTGTAAACCCTACGGGTTCGGGAGACACCCAGACATGACCGAGACAACTCTCCGGTCAATAACCAACAGTGGGATCTGGATACCCATGTTGGCTCCCACATGCTCCTGGATGATCTCATCGGATGAACCACGATGTCAAGGATTCAATCAATCCGTATACAATTCCCTTTGTCAATCGGTATGTTACTTGCCCGAGACTCGATCGTCGGTATCCCAATACCTCGTTCAATCTCGTTACCGGCAAGTCACTTTACTCGTACTGTAATGCATGATCCCGTGATTAACCACTTGGTCACATTGAGCTCATTATGACGGTTATGGTTTCCTGACCATGGACATTGGATGTCGTTGATAACGGGATCACATCATTAGGAGAATGATGTGATGGACAAGACCCAATCCTAAGCCTAGCACAAAGATCGTGTAGTTCGTATGCTAAAGCTTTTCTAATGTCAAGTATCATTTCCTTAGACCATGAGATTGTGCAACTCCCGGATACCGTAGGAATACTTTGGGTGTGCCAAACGTCACAACGTAACTGGGTGGCTATAAAGGTGCAGTACAGGTATCTCCGAAAGTGTCTGTTGGGTTGGCACGAATCAAGACTGGGATTTGTCACTCCGTGTAAACGGAGAGGTATCTCTGGGCCCACTCGGTAGGACATCATCATAATGTGCACAATGTGATCAAGGAGTTGATCACGGGATGATGTGTTACGGAACGAGTAAAAGAGACTTGCTAGTAACGAGATTGAACAAGGTATCGGGATACGGACGATCGAATCTTGGGCAAGTATCGTACCGCTAGACAAAGGAAATTGTATACGGGATTGATCGAATCCTCGACATCGTGGTTCATCCGATGAGATCATCGTGGAGCATGTGGGAGCCAACATGGGTATCCAGATCCCGCTGTTGGTTATTGACCGGAGAACGTCTCGGTCATGTCTGCATGGTTCCCGAACCCGTAGGGTCTACACACTTAAGGTTCGATGACGCTAGTGTTATAAGGAATAGATATACGTGGTTACCGAATGTTGTTCTGAGTCCCGGATGAGATCCCGGATGTCACGAGGAGTTCCGGAATGGTCCGGAGGTAAAGATTTATATATGGGAAGTCCTGTTTTGGTCACCGGAAAAGTTTCGGGTTTTATCGGTAACGTACCGGGACCATTGGGAGGGTCCCGGGGGTCCACCAAGTGGGGCCACAAGCCCCGGAGGGCTGCATGGGACAAGTGTGGGAGGGGACCAGCCCCAGGTGGGCTGGTGCGCCCCCCCCCACAAGGGCCCAAGGCGCCTAAGGGGAGGAGGGGGGCAAACCCTAAGGGCAGATGGGCCTTAGGGCCCATGCCTAGTGCGCCTCCCTCTTCCCCTCCACCTGGCCGCCACCCAGATGGGATCTGGGGGCTGCCGCCACCCCTAGGGAGGGAACCCTAGGTGGAGGCGCAGCCCTCCCCTCCCCCTATATATACTTGAGGTTTGGGCTGCCCAAGACACACGAGTTCCTCTCCTTCTTGGCGCAGCCCTACCCCTCTACCTCCTCGTCTCTTGCGGTGCTTGGCGAAGCCCTGCTGGAGTACCACGCTCCTCCACCACCACCATGCCATTGTGCTGCTGCTGGATGGAGTCTTCCTCAACCTCTCCCTCTCTCCTTGCTGGATCAAGGCATGGGAGACGTCGTCGGGTTGTACGTGTGTTGAACGCGGAGGTGCCGTCCGTTCGGCACTAGGATCTCCGGTGATTTGGATCACGACGAGTATGACTCCTTCAACCCCGTTCTCTTGAACGCTTCCGCTTAGCGATCTACAAGGGTATGTAGATGCACTCTCCTTCCCCTCGTTGCTAGATTACTCCATAGATTGATCTTGGTGATGCGTAGAAAATTTTGAATTTCTGCTACGTTACCCAATAGTGGCATCATGAGCTAGGTCTATGCGTAGTTTCTATGCACGAGTAGAACACAAAGCAGTTGTGGGCGTTGATTTTGTTCAATATGCTTACTGTTACTAGTCCAATCTTGATTCGGTGGCATTGTGGGATGAAGCGGCCCGGACCAACCTTACACGTACGCTTACGTGAGACCGGTTCCACCGACTGACATGCACTAGTTGCATAAGGTGGCTGGCGGGTGTCTGTCTCTCCCACTTTAGTCAGATCGGATTTGATGAAAAGGGTCCTTATGAAGGGTAAATAGCAATTGGCATATCACGTTGTGGTTTTTGCGTAGGTAAGAAACGTTCTTGCTAGAAACCCATAGCAGCCACGTAAAACATGCAAACAACAATTAGAGGACGTCTAACTTGTTTTTGCAGGGTATGCTATGTGATGTGATATGTCCAAGAAGAATGTGATGAATGATATGTGATGTATGAGATTGATCATGTTCTTGTAATAGGAATCACGACTTGCATGTCGATGAGTATGACAACCGGCAGGAGCCATAGGAGTTGTCTTTATTTATTTTATGACCTGCGTGTCATTGTACAACGCCATGTAATTAATTTACTTTATTGCTAACTGGTAGCCATAGTAGTAGAAGTAATAAGTTGGCGAGACAACTTCATGGAGACACAATGATGGGGATCATGATGATGGAGATCATGGTGTCATGCCGACGACAATGATGATCATGGAGCCCCGAAGATGGAGATCAAAAGGAGCAATATGATATTGGCCATATCATGTCACTATTTGATTGCATGTGATGTTTATCATGTTTATACATCTTATTTGCTTAGAACGACTGTAGTAAATAAGATGATCCCTCATTAAAATTTCAAGAAAGTGTTCCCCCTAACTGTGCACCGTTGCGAAAGTTCATCGTTTCGAAGCACCACGTGACGATCGGGTGTGATAGATTCTTACATTCACATACAACGGGTGTAAGCCAGATTTACACACGCGAAACACTTAGGTTGACTTGACGAGCCTAGCATGTACAGACATGGCCTCAGAACAAAAGAGACCGAAAGGTCGAGCATGAGTCGTATGGTAGATACGATCAACATGAAGATGTTCACCGATGATGACTAGTCCGTCTCACGTGATGATCGGACACGGCCTAGTTGACTCAGATCATGTAATCACTTAGATGACTAGAGGGATGTCTATCTGAGTGGGAGTTCATAAGATGAACTTAATTATCCTGAACATAGTCAAAAGATCTTTGCAAATTATGTCGTAAGCTCGCGCTTTAGTTCCACTGTTTAGATATGTTCCTAGAGAAAATATAGTTGAAAGTTCACAGTAGCGATTATGCGGACAGTAGAAAGCTTATGTCCTTAATGCACCGCTCAGTGTGCTGAACCCCAAACGTCGTTTGTGGATGTTGCGAACATCAGACATACATGTTTAGATAACTACGTGATAGTTCAGTTAAACGGTTTAGAGTTGAGGCACCAAAGACGTTTTTCAAAATGTCGCGGAACATACGAGATGTTTCGAGGGATGAAATTGGGATTTCAGGCTCGTGCCCACGTCAGGAAGTATGAGACCTCCGACGATTTTCTTAGCCTACAAACTAAGGGAGAAAAGCTCAATCGTTGAGCTTGTGCTCAGATTGTCTGAGTGCGACAATCACTCGAATCGAGTGGGAGTTGATCTTCCAGAGATAGTGATGTTTCTCCGAAGTCATTGCCACCAAGCTGCTAGAGCTTCGTGATGAACTATAACATATCAGGGATAGATATGATGATCCTTGAGGTACTCGCGATAGTAGAAATCAAGAAGGAGCATCAATTGTTGATGGTTGCTGAAACCACTAGTTTCAAGAAGGGCAAGGGCAAGAAGGGATACTTCATGAAACGGCAAATCAGCTGCTGCTCTAGTGAAGAAACCCAAGGTTGAACCCAAACCCGAGACTAAGTGCTTCTGTAATAAGGGGAACAACCACTGGAGCAGAATTACCCTAGATACTTGGTAGATGAGAAGGCTGGCAAGGTCGATAGAATTATATTGGATATACAATGTGTTAATGTGTACTTTACTAGTACTCCTAGTAGCACCATGGTATTACATACCGGTTCGGTTGCTAAGTGTTAGTAAACTCGAAATAAAAGGCTGCGGAGTAAACGGAGACTAGCTAAAGGTGAGCTGGCGATATGTGTTGGAAGTTTTTCCCAAGCTTGATGTGATCAAGCATCGCACGCTCCCTCTACCATCGAGATTGGTGTTTGCATTGAGCATAGACATGATTGGATTATGTCTATCGCAATACGGTTATTCATTTAAGGAGAATAATGGTTACTCTATTTATTTGAATAATACCTTCAATGGTCTTGCACCTAAAATGAATGGTTTATTGAATCTCGATCGTAGTGATACACATGTTCATGCCAAAAGATATAAGATAGTAATGATAGTACCACCTACTTGTGGCACTGCCACGTAAGTCATATCGGTATAAAACGCATGAAGAAGCTCCATGTTGATGGATCTTTGGGCTCACTCGTTTTTGAAAAGTTTGAGACATGCGAACCATGTCTATTGGTGTATATGCATGAAGAAACTCCATGCAAATGGACCGGTTGGACTCACTTGATTTTGAATCACTTGAGACATGCAAAACATACCACATGGGCAAGATGACTGAAAGCCTCGTTTTCAGTAAAATGGAACTAGAAAGCAACTTGTTGGAAGTAATACATTTTGATGTGTTCTGTCCAATGAGTGCTGAGGCGTGTAGTGGATATTGTTATGTTCTTACTTCACAGATGATTTGAGTAGATGTTGAGTATATTTACTTGATGAATCACGAGTCTGAATTATTGAAAGGTTCAAGTAATTTCAGGGTGAAGGTGAGAGATTGTCATGACAAGAGGATAAAATATCTATGATATGATCATAGAGATGAATATCTGAATTACGAGTTTGGCACAGAATTTAGACATTGTGGAAATTGTTTCACAACTAATACATCCTGAAACACCATAGTATGATAGTGTGTCCGAACATCATAACTGCACCCTATTGGATATGATGCATACCATGATGCCTCTTATCGAATTACCACGATAGTTTATGGGTTAGGCATTAGAGACAACCACATTCACTTTAAATAGGGCACCACGTAATTCCGATGAGATGACACCGTATGAACTATGGTTTAGAGAAACCTAAGCTGTCGTTTGTTAAAAGGTTTAGGGCTGCGACGCTTATGTGAAAAGTTTCAGGCTGACAAGCTCGAACCCAAAGAGGATAAATGCATCTTCATAGGACACCCAAAACAGTTGGGTGCACGTCCTGTCTCAGATCCGAAAGCAATAAGGGATTGTTTCTAGAATCGGGTCCTTTCCCGAGGAAAAGTTTCTCTCGAAAGAATTGAGTGGGAGGATGGTGGAGACTTGATGAGGTTATTGAACCGTCTCTTCAACTAGTGTGTGGCAGGGCACAGGGAGTTGTTCCTGCGGCACCTACACCAATTGAAGTGGAAGCTTATGATAGTGATCATGAAACTTTAGATCAAGTCACTACCAAACCTCGTGGGATGACAAGGATGCATACTACTTCAGAGTGGTACGTAATCCTGTCTTGAAAGTCATGTTGCTAGACAACAATGAACCTAAGAGCTATGGAGAAGCAATGGTGGGCCTGGATTCCAAAATGGCTCGAGGCCATATAATCCGAGAGAGGATCCATGTATGAAAACAAAGTGTAGACTTTGGAAGAGCTACTTGATGGTCGTAAGGCTGTTAGGTACATATGGATTTTAAAAGGAAGACAGACAATGATGGTAAGTGTCACCATTGAGAAAGCTCGACTTGTCATTAAGATGTTTCCCGACAAGTTCAAGGAGTTGACTACGATGAGACTTTCTCACACGTAGCGATGCTAAAAGTCTGTTGGAATTATGTTAGCAGTTACTGCATTATTTATGAAATCATGCAGATAGGATGTCAAAACATTGTTTCCTCGACGATTTTCTTGAGGAAAGGTTGTATGTGATACAACCAAAAGGTTTTGTCAATCCTGAAAGATGCTAATAAGTATGCAAAGCTCCAGCAATCCTTCTAAGGACTGGAGTAAGCATCTCGGAGTTGGAATGTATGCTTTGATAAGATGATCAAAGATTTTGGGTGTATGCAAAGTTTATGAGAAACTTGTATTTCCAAAGAAGTGAGTGGGAGCACTATAAAATTTCTGATGAGTATATGTTGTTGACATATTGTTGATCGGAAATGATGTAGAATTTCTGGAAAGCATATAGGGTTATTTGAAAAGTGTTTTTCAATGGAAAACCTGGATTAAGCCACTTGAACATTGAGCATCAAGATCTATAAGGATAGATCAAAACGCTTAATGGTACTTTCAAATGAGCACATACCTTGACATGATCTTGAAGGTGTTCAAGATGGATCAGTCAAAGAAGGAGTTCCTGCCTGAGTTGTAAGGTATGAAGTTAAGACTTAAAGCTCGACCACGGCAGAAGAAAGAGGAAGGACGAAGGTCGTCCCCTATGCTTTTGTCATAGGCTCCATACGGTATGCCATGCTGAGTACCACACCTGATGTGTGCCTTGCCACATATTTGGCAAGAGGGTACAAAGGTGATCTAGGAGTAGATCACTAGATAGCGGTCTAAATTATCCTTAGAGGAATAAGGATGTGTTTCTCGGTTATGGAGGTAATAAAGAGTTCAAGGTAAAGAGTTACGTCAATGCAAGCTTAACACCTATCCGGATAGCTCTGAGTAGAGATACCGGATACGTTTAATGGAGCAACAATTTAGAATAGCTCCAAGTAGAACAGTTATTTGAAATGGCTCCAAATGTAGCGTAGTAGTTGCATCTACAAGATGACATAGAAATTTGCGAAGTACATATGGATCTGAATGCTGCAGACCCGTTGACTGAAACCTCTCTCACAAGCATAACATGATCAAACCCAGAACTCTTTGGGTGTTAGTCACATGGGGATGTGACCTTGAGTGTTAATCACATATCGATGTGAATTGGATTATTGACTCTAGTGCAAGTGGGAGACTGTTGGAAATATGCCCTAGAGGCAATAATAAATTGGTTATTATTATATTTCCTTGTTCATGATAATCGTTTATTATCCATACTAGAATTGTATTGATAGGAAACTCAGATACATGTGTGGATACATAGACAACACCATGTCCCTTGTAAGCCTTTAGTTGACTGGCTCATTAATCAATAGATGGCTACGGTTTCCTGACCATGGACATTGGATGTCGTTGATAACGGGATCACATCATTAGGAGAATGATGTGATGGACAAGACCCAATCCTAAGCCTAGCACAAAGATCGTGTAGTTCGTATGCTAAAGCTTTTCTAATGTCAAGTATCATTTCCTTAGACCATGAGATTATGCAACTCCCAGATACCGTAGGAATACTTTGGGTGTGCCAAACGTCACAACGTAACTGGGTGGCTATAAAGGTACACTACAGGTATCTCCGAAAGTGTTTGTTGGGTTGGCACGAATCAAGACTGGAATTTGTCACTCCGTGTAAACGGAGAGGTATCTCTGGGCCCACTCGGTAGGACATCATCATAATGTGCACAATGTGATCAAGGAGTTGATCACGGGATGATGTGTTACGGAACGAGTAAAAGAGACTTGCTAGTAACGAGATTGAACAAGGTATCGGGATACGGACGATCGAATCTCGGGCAAGTGTCGTACCGCTAGACAAAGGGAATTGTATACGGGATTGATCGAATCCTCGACATCGTGGTTCATCCGATGATATCATCGTGGAGCATGTGGGAGCCAACATGGGTATCCAGATCCCGCTGTTGGTTATTGACCGGAGAACGTCTCGGTCATGTCTGCATGGTTCCCAAACCCATAGGGTCTACACACTTAAGGTTCGATGACGCTAGGGTTATAAGGAATAGATATACGTGGTTACCGAATGTTGTTCGGAGTCCCGGATGAGATCCCGGATGTCACGAGGAGTTCCAGAATGGTCCAGAGGTAAAGATTTTTATATGGGAAGTCCTGTTTTGGTCACCGGAAAATTTTCGGGTTTTATCGGTAATGTACCGGGACCACCGGGAGGGTCCCGGGGGTCCACCAAGTGGGGACACAAGCCCCGGAGGGCTGCATGGGCCAAGTGTGGGAGGGGACCGGCCCCAGGTGGGCTGGTGCGCCCCCCCCACAAGGGCCCAAGGCACCTAAGGGGAGGAGGGGGGCAAACCCTAAGGGCAGATGGGCCTTAGGGCCCATGCCTGGTGCGCCTCCCTCTCCCCCTCCACCTGTCCGCCACCCAGATGGGATTTGGGGGCTGCCGCCACCCCTAGGGAGGGAACCCTAGGTGGAGGCGCAGCCCCTCCCCTCCCCCTATATATACTTGAGGTTTGGGCTGCCCAAGACACACGAGTTCCTCTCCTTCTTGGCGCAGCCCTACCCCTCTCCCTCCTCATCTCTTGCGGTGCTTGGCGAAGTCCTGCTGGAGTACCACGCTCCTCCACCACCACCACGCCGTTGTGCTGCTGCTGGAAGGAGTCTTCCTCAACCTTTCCCTCTCTCCTTGCTGGATCAAGGCATGGGAGACGTCGTCGGGCTGTACGTGTGTTGAACGCGGAGGTGCCGTCCGTTCGGCACTAGGATCTCCGGTGATTTGGATCACGACGAGTACGACTCCTTCAACCCCGTTCTCTTGAACGCTTCCGCTTAGCGATCTACAAGGGTATGTAGATGCACTCTCCTTCCCCTCATTGCTAGATTACTCCATAGATTGATCTTGGTGATGCGTTGAAAATTTTGAATTTCTGCTACGTTACCCAACACTAGAGGCTCACTAGGGACGTGTTGTGGTCTATGTATTCACACATGTATTACGATTTCCGGATAACACAATTATAGCATGAACAATAGACAATTATAATGAACAAAGAAATATAACAATAAGCATTTTATTATTGCCTCTAGGGCATATTTCCAATAGTCTCCCACTTGCACTAGAGTCAATAGTCTAGTTACATTGTGATGAATCGCACACCCATGCAGTTCTGGTGTTGATCGTGTTTGGCTCTAGGGAGAGGTTTAGTCAACGGATCTGTCACATTCAGGTCCGTATGTAGTTTACAAATATATATGTCTCCATTTTGAACACTTTCACGAATGGAGTTGAAGCGACGCTTGATATGCCTGGTCTTCCTGTGAAACCTGGGCTCCTTGGCAAGGGCAATAGCTCCAGTGTTGTCACAGAAGAGAGTCATCGGGCCCGACGCATTGGGTATGACTCCTAGGTCGGTAATGAACTCCTTCACCCAGATTGCCTCTTGTGCTGCCTCCGAGGCTGCCATGTACTCCGCTTCACATGTAGATCCCGCCACAACGCTTTGCTTGCAACTACACCAGCTTACTGCCCCACCATTCAAAATATACACGTATCCGGTTTGTGACTTAGAGTCATCCAGATCTGTGTCGAAGCTAGCATCGACATAACCCTTTACGACGAGCTCTTCGTCACCTCCATAAACGAGAAACATATCCTTAGTCCTCTTCAGGTACTTCAGGATATTCTTGACCGCTGTCCAGTGTTCCATGCCGGGATTACTTTGGTACCTTCCTACCAAACTTACGGCAAGGTTTACATCAGGTCTGATACACAGCATAGCATACATGATAGACCCTATGGCCGAGGCATAGGGGACGACACTCATCTTTTCTCTATCTTCTACCGTGGTCGGGCATTGAGCCGTGCTCAATCTCGTACCTTGCAATACATGCAAGAACCCCTTCTTTGACTGATCCATTTTGAACTTCTTCAATATCTTGTCAAGGTACGTACTCTGTGAAAGACCAATCAGGCGTCTCAATCTATCCCTATAGATCTTGATGCCTAATATATAGGAAGCTTCTCCAAGATCCTTCATTGAAAAACACTTGTTCAAGTAGGCCTTTATGCTTTCCAAGAATTCTATATCATTTCCCATCAACAGTATGTCATCCAAATACAATATGAGAAATGCTACAGAGCTCCCACTCACTTTGTTGTAAATGCAGGCTTCTCCATAAGTCTGCGTAAACCCAAACGCTTTGATCATCTCATCAAAATGAATGTTCTAACTCCGAGATGCTTGGACCAGCCCATAAATCGAGCGTTGGAGCTTGCACACCTTGTCAGCATTCTTAGGATCGACAAAACCTTCTGGCTGCATCTTATACAATTCTTCCTTAAGGAAACCATTAAGGAATGCCGTTTTGACGTCCATTTTCCATATCTCATAATCATAGAATGCGGCAATTGCTAACATGATTCGGACGGACTTCATCTTCGTTACGGGTGAAAAAGTCTCATCGTAGTCAACCCCTTGAACTTGTCGATAATCCTTAGCGACAAGCCGAGCTTTATAGATGGTTACATTACCATCCGCGTCTGTCTTCTTCTTAAAGATCCATTTATTTTCTATGGCTCGCCGATCAACGGGCAAGTCAGTCAAAGTCCATACTTCGTTTTCATACATGGATCCTATCTCGGATTTCATGGCTTCCAGCTATTTGTCGGAATCCGGGCCCGCCATCGCTTCTTCATAGTTCGAAGGTTCACTGTTGTCTAACAACATGATTTCCAAGACAGGGTTGCCATACCACTCTGGTGCGGAACATGTCCTCGTGGACCTACAAAGTTCAGTAGCAACTTGATCTGAAGTTTCATGATCATCATCATTAACTTCTTCTCTAGTTGGTGCAGGCACCTCAGAAACATTTTCTTGAGCTGCGCCACTTACCGGTTCAAGAGGTAATACTTCATCAAGTTCTACTTTCCTCCCACTTATTTCTTTCGAGAGAAACTCTTTCTCTAGAAAGGACCCATTCTTGGCAACAAAGATCTTGCCTTCGGATCTGAGGTAGAAGGTATACCCAATAGTTTCTTTAGGGTATCCTATGAAGACGCATTTTTCCGATTTGGGTTCGAGCTTTTCAGGTTGAAGTTTCTTGACATAAGCATCCCATCCCCAAACTTTTAGAAACGACGGCTTAGGTTTCTTCCCAAACCATAATTCATACGGTGTCGTCTCAACGGATTTCGACGGAGCCCTATTTAAAGTGAATGCGGCAGTCTCTAAAGCATAGCCCCAAAATGACAGCGGTAGATCGGTAAGAGACATCATAGATCGCACCATGTCCAATAGAGTGCGATTACGATGTTCGGACACACCATTACGCTGAGGTGTTCCAGGCGGCGTGAGTTGTGAAACTATTCCACATTTTCTTAAGTGTGTGCCAAATTCGTGACTCAAGTATTCTCCCCCATGATCTGATCGCAAGAACTTGATTTTCCTGTCACGTTGATTCTCAACCTCACTCTGAAATTCCTTGAACTTTTCAAAGGTCTCAAACTTGTGTTTCATTAAGTAGACATACCCATATCTACTCAAGTCATTAGTGAGGGTGAGAACATAACGATAGCCACCGCGAGCTTCAACACTCATTGGACCGCACACATCAGTATGTATGATTTCCAATAAGTTGGTTGCTCGCTCCATTTTTCCTGAGAACGGAGTCTTGGTCATTTTACCCATGAGGCATGGTTCGCACGTGTCAAATGATTCGTAATCAAGAGACTCCAAAAGTCCATCGGCATGGAGCTTCTTCATGCGTTTGACACCTATGTGACCAAGGCGGCAGTGCCACAAGTATGTGGGACTATCATTATCAACCTTACATCTTTTGGTATTCACACTATGAATATGTGTAACAATACGCTCGAGATTCATTAAGAATAAACCATTCACCAGCGGAGCATGACCATAAAACATATCTCTCATATAAATAGAACAACCATTATTCTCGAATTTAAATGAGTAGCCATCTCGAATTAAACAAGATCATGATACAATGTTCATGCTCAAAGCTGGCACTAAATAACAATTATTGAGGTTTAAAACTAATCCCGTAGGTAAATGTAGAGGTAGCGTGCCGACGGAGATCACATCGACCTTGGAACCATTCCCGACGCGCATCGTCACCTTGTCCTTCGCCAGTATCCACTTATTCTGCAGCTCCTGCTTTGAGTTACAAATGTGAGCAACCGCACCGGTATCAAATACCCAGGAGCTACTACGAGTACTGGTAAGGTACACATCAATTACATGTATATCACATATACCTTTAGTGTTGCCGGCCTTCTTGTCCGCTAAGTATTTGGGGCAGTTCCGCTTCCAGTGACCACTTCCCTTGCAATAAAAACACTCAGTCTCGGGCTTGGGTCCATTCTTTGGCTTCTTCCCGGCAGCTTGCTTACTGGGCGCGGCAACTCCCTTGCCGTCCTTCTTGAAGTTCTTCTTACCCTTGCCTTTCTTGAACTTAGTGGTTTTATTCACCATCAACACTTGATGTTCCTTTTTGATTTCCACCTCTGCTGATTTCAGCATTGAATATACCTCAGGAATGGTCTTTTCCATCCCCTGCATATTGAAGTTCATCACAAAGCTCTTGTGGCTCGGTGGAAGCGACTGAAGGATTCTGTCAATGACCGCGTCATCCGAGAGATTAACTCCCAGCTGACTCAAGCGGTTATGCAACCCAGACATTTTGAGTATGTGCTCACTGGCAGTACTATTTTCCTCCATCTTACAGCTGGAGAACTTGTCGGAGACTTCATATCTCTCAACCCGGGCATGAGCTTGGAAAACCATTTTCAGCTCTTCGAACATCTCATATGCTCCGTGTCTCTCAAAACGCTTTTGGAGCCCCGATTCTAAGCTGTAAAGCATGCCGCACTGAACGAGGGAGTAATCATCAGCACGTGACTGCCAAGCATTCATAACGTCTTGGTTCTCTGGGATGGGTGCATCACCTAGCGGTGCTTCTAGGACATAATCTTTCTTGGCAGCTATGAGGGATGATCCTCAGGTTCCGGACCTAGTCCGTATAGTTGCTGCCATCGTCTTTCATCTTGGTTTTCTCTAGGAACGTGTTGAAGTTGAGGGCAACATTAGCGTGGGCCATTTGATCTACAAGACATAGTGTAAAGAGTTTAGACTAAGTTCATGATAATTAAGTTCATCTAATCAAATTACTCAATGAACTCCCACTTAGATAGACATCCCTCTAGTCATCTAAGTGAAACATGATCCGAGTCAACTAGGCCATGTCCGATCATCACATGAGACGGACTAGCCAACATCGGTGAACATCTTCATGTTGATCGTATCTTCTATACGAATCATGCTCGACCTTTCGGTCTTCCGTGTTCCGAGGCCATGTCTGTACATGCTAGGCTCGTCAAGTTAACCTAAGTGTATTGCGTGTGTAAATCTGGCTTACACCCGTTGTATTCGAACGTTAGAATCTATCACACCCGATCATCACGTGGTGCTTCGAAACAACGAACCTTCGCAACGGTGCACAGTTAGGGGGAACACTTTCTTGAAATTATTACGAGGGATCATCTTATTTAAGCTACCGTCGTTCTAAGCAAATAAGATGTAAAACATGATAAACATCACCTGCAATAAAATAGTGACATGATATGGCCAATATCATTTGCTCCTTTTGATCTCCATCTTCGGGGCTTCATGATCATCGTTGTCACTGGCATGACACCATGATCTCCATCATCATGATCTCCATCATTGTGTCTTCTTGAAGTTGTCTCGTCATCTATTACTTCTACTACTATGGCTAACGCTTTAGCAATAAAGTAAAGTAATTACATGACATTTATGTTGACACGCAGGTCATAAATAAATTAAGACAACTCCTATGGCTCCTGCTGGTTGTCATACTCATCGACATGCAAGTCGTGATTCCTATTACAAGAACATGATCAATCTCATACATCACATATATCATTCATCACATCCTTTTGGCCATATCACATCACATGGCACATGCTGCAAAAACAAGTTAGACGTCCTCTAATTGTTGTTGCAAGTTTTTACGTGGCTGCTATAGGTTTCTAGCAAGAACGTTGCTTACCTACGCCAAAACCACAACGTGATATGCCAATTTCTATTTACCCTTCATAAGGACCCTTTTCATCGAATCCGATCCGACTAAAGTGGGAGAGACAGACACCCGCCAGCCACCTTATGCAACTAGTGCATGTCAATCGGTGGAACCAGTCTCACAAGCGTACGTGTAAGGTCGGTCCGGGCCACTTCGTCCCATGATGCCGCCGAATCAAGATAAGACTAGTAACGGCAAGCAAATTGACAATATCCATGCCCACAACTGCTTTGTGTTCTACTCGTGCATAGAAACTACGCATAGACCTAGCTCATGATGCCACTGTCGGGGAACGTAGCAGAATTTTAAAATTTTCTACGCATCACCAAGATCAATCTATGGAGTCATCTAGCAACGAGGGAGAGGGGAGTGCATCTACATACCCTTGTATATCGCGTGCGGAAGCGTTCAAGAGAACGGGGTTGATGGAGTCGTACTCGTCGTGATCCAAATCACCGATGACCTAGCGCCGAACGGACGGCACCTCCGCGTTCAACACACATACGGTTGGGAAGACGTCTCCTCCAACTTGATCCAGCAAGGGGAAAGGAGAGGTTGATGAAGATCCAGCAGCACGACGGCGTGGTGGTGGAAGCAACGGTGATCTCGGCAGGGCTTCGCCAAGCTCAAGGAGAGGGAGGAGTGTCATGGGAGGGAGAGGGAGGTGCCAGGGGCTAGGGTGCGGCTGCCCTCCCTCCCCCCCACTATATATAGGGTCCCTAGGGGGGGCGCCGACCCTAGGAGATCCAATCTCCAAGGGGGCGGCGGCCAAGGGGGTGGCTTGCCTCCCAAGCCAAGTGGGGCGCCCCCACCCCTAGGGTTTCCAACCCTAGGCGCAGGGGGAGGCCCAAGGGGCGCACCAGCCCACTAGGGGCTGGTTCCGCTCCCACTTCAGCCCATGGGGCCCTCCGGGATAGGTGGCCCCACCCGGTGGACCCCCGGGACCCTTCCGGTGGTCCCGGTACAATACCGATTACCCCCGAAACTTTCCTGATGGCCGAAACTTGACTTCCTATATATAAATCTTCACCTCCGGACCATTCCGGAACTCCTCGTGACGCCCGGGATCTCATCCGGGACTCCGAACAACTTTCGGGTTACCGTATACTAATATCTCAACAACCCTAGCGTCACCGAACCTTAAGTGTGTAGACCCTACGGGTTCGGGAGACACGCAGACATGACCGAGACAACTCTCCGGTCAATAACCAACAGCGGGATATGGATACCCATGTTGGCTCCCACATGCTCCTCGATGATCTCATCGGATGAACCACGATGTCGAGGATTCAATCAATCCGTATACAATTCCCTTTGTCAATCGGTACGTTACTTGCCCAAGACTCGATCGTCGGTATCCCAATACCTCGTTCAATCTCGTTACCGTCTAGTCACTTTACTCGTACCATAATGCATGATCCCGTGATCAACCACTTGGTCACATTGAGCTCATTATGATTCATTACCGAGTGGGCCCAGAGATACCTCTCCGTCATATGGAGTGACAAATCCTAGTCTCGATTTGTGCCAACCCAACAGACACTTTCGGAGATACCTGTAGTGTACCTTTATAGTCACCCAGTTACGTTGTGATGTTTGGCAAACCCAAAGCACTCCTACGGTATCCGGGAGTTGCACAATCTCATGGTCTAAGGAAATGATACTTGACATTCGGAAAAGCTATAGCAAACGAACTACACGATCTTTGAGCTATGCTTAGGATTGGGTCTTGTCCATCACATCATTCTCCTAATGATGTGATCCCGTTATCAATGACAACCAATGTCGATAGTCAGGAAACCATGAATATCTTTTGATCAACGAGCTAGTCAACTAGAGGCTCACTAGGGACGTGTTGTGGTCTATGTATTCACACATGTATTACGATTTCCGGATAACACAATTATAGCATGAACAATAGACAATTATCATGAACAAATAAATATAATAATAACCATTTTATTATTGCCTCTAGGGCATATTTCCAACAGTTATCCTGATGATCTCATGATAATTCCTGCTTAACCTGCAATTGTCGTGTTGTTGTTTGTCTTGAATGCTTCTGGTTATTGTGAGCTTGCAAGTACATTCAATGTACTAACTTGGCGTGTCATGCCAGTTTGTAGGTCGTGCCTGGATTACTTGCTTGTTTGGTGTTGTTCCGGTGTTCGTGAGCTAGGATAAACGTTCCAGCCAGAGTCCCTGCGGATTGGAGTCCATCATCACTGTTCGTTGTTCCGCTGCCAGTAGTTGTTCCGTTGCATCGAGTTGTTATGCTGCGTGTATAAAGCAACCGTGGTTGGCGTAGTGTCGTCGTGCCGATGTTATTCATTGTAATATCGGAGACATTTTATTCATATTCGTGTTGTAATAGAGAGCTAGTTTGTTCTATACTAAGTAGTGCCGTATTCCAGAAGACTTCGCCTCGATCTCTGGGCTGGAATACGGGGCGTTCCGGTTTACTCTGAGCCAGGGTGCCACAAGCTTGGTATCAGAGCAGGTCTGGCTGTAGAGCATCCTAGTCCGCTGGAACGTTAGAAAACGGTAGTATAGGGTCTGGTTGTTGCCCTTGCTTGCGGCATTTGGTTGTTGCATTTGTTTGCTGCATATAGTCTTATTTTTGAGTTACTCCGAGACGCCATTCGAGCCAGGAGATTGCGTGGTGTCGCTATACCTCAGTCTCCACTAGCTTCTCCAGATCGTCCGCCTCGTCCGTTCGGAGTTTTAGAGTCAACGGCTCCACTCACTACTCCCTTAGCTTCCTCGTCAGTTCGCGATCATTTGCTCAAGCGTAGGATGTAGTCCTTCGTGTAGCACTTGTGCGTCTGCTATAGTATCATGCTTGTGTGTGCTTGTGTGAAGCAGCTTTGTAGTTTGTTTGCTGTGTGCTTTGTTGCAATAAATCATTTTCTCGTGCTTCATTGCTTTGAATCCTCGGTGTTACCCCCTTATGGAAATTATTCCTCGACCAACACCGAATCATAAGAAGCCGTAAGCAGTATAGATATACACCAAGGAATTCAGTTAAAAGCAATGAGAATTTCAGCCGACAACATTGTATTGCAGACATTCGTCCGGATACAAATTGTATTCTGATCAGACTACCAGTGCAAGTACCTATCAGAGATACACTTTATCGCAGCAATGATTAAAACAGCAAGAAAACAAAATTCGATCAACCGTGCATTTCAAGTCAAAGGTATGGGCTATGCACAATGATTGAATCTGCCATAAGGCAAAACATTGCGACACCCAGAAGTCAGTCCAAATGCACGGTGAATTCAGTAAGGACAGTCAGACAATTCTTGTCATATAAGTAATCAGCTGCCGGGCTGACAAAGATATATATATGTCATTCCATTCACCAAGAAAATCCGTTCCGTCCATCTCCACAATTTATTGGCGAAATGTACAAAGACAAGGTTCCCAGTCTGCATCGATAGGGTATGAATGGATTCCCATGCAAGATATTCAGTCTTCTTGATAAAATACTGCAAAAGCTTCTGGCATAAGGTACCGAGTCTTCCCTAGCAAAGTCTTTAAGGGGGAAGCTTATGAGGTACGATACCCCGTTTTTCCTCAAGAAGATATCCACCGAAGGCTTCGAGCATACGGCATCTAGTCTTCCTCAGCACGGTATCCCGATAGCTTCCAACACACGCTGCCCAATATTCTTCTATACGACGCTGTTAGAAGGCATTAAATTATGAATTGTCAGCATATGGCAGTGATTTCCAAGTGACAGATCTGCGACAATTTGGTCTGAAACAAAAATTAGTCAAAACAGAGGTATGCCTCGAGAATCAGATATTAGTTCATTCAGTATAATGCCAAGTCCATGCAAGTCTCTCGCACAAGGAAGAATTCACAGTACATATCTGACAACCTCACCGGTTATTCAAGAAACAAAAACCAGTGGGTGATGCCATAATCAACAAGTCTTGAAGGAAAGACAACATTGAGACAATAATATTGGCAGTGATTATCAAGATCAGTCCCGCACATCCAATAATATGATGTTATTAACCCTGTCACTTTCCGGCATAATCCACAACAGTATTGAGATCTGTATAACCACACGTGAGCCGGATAAATATACCGAGGCTCAAAATAGGAACCAGACCAAGGTATGATTGCCAGATATTGTATGTAACAGTATTCAGGGCCGCGAAAATAATCAAGGATATAAGCCCCCGCTCTTTCAGTCGAGGATCCATATGAAGAAAGTAATAATGAAAGAGCAAGACCAACAATACATGTGTGCCAGTTATTTTGTGAAAAATGTGGATGCCCAGGGCCGTCTTATTCCACGGCAAACCCAAGAGGTATACTCCATTGTGATAAGGACCTCATAGGGAGGCAACCAGCTCAGTCCACAGTATGCTCAGAACTGTCAGCATTGAATACCCGAGTCTATCCGGTTAGACTCATGGACAGCTCAATATATTGACCTCAACACCCGCGATGGAGCATTGCACAGACTGTTATTCCCAGGGAGATACTGGCAAAAATGAAGAATCAGTGTGAAAACATATACTTTGAGGATTGTTATCTCTCGCATAGGGGAAACAATTAAAAGAATAGCATGTGTGGATGGGATTCTTTGCCAAGATCACCGCCAATCAAGTCTGCAAATCTTATCATCAGGAGATGGTGCATTTTTTTCTATCAGTCACGACAAGCGACAGTCAAACCTTTGGTACCACTTGGATACTCAAGACTGTGAAGCCAGTCAAGATAAGTCAGAAACTCCTGCAAAATGTCAGAATCCGTTAGCAAAACAGGTATGATTCACATCACTGCTTTGGAACCAAAAGGCATGTCTAAATTTAAGGAATCTGATGCCTGGATAGAAGAGATTCTTTGTTCCACGGGAAGATATGTTTCCCAACTACGTGGAATATTCTCAGTACTCGATACTAGAATAACATTTCCAGCAAGGATCAATATCAAGAAGGACAAGTTTGTCCGTAAAAATAATATTTCGGATGCTAGCTCAGCCAACAAATATGAAAGAAAATTTGAGTCAGTATAAACAGGAACATATGAGGTAAGTCCTGTCAGCATGTCAGATCCAGTGAAGCAAACCACCCCAGATCCAGACAGTCAGTCATATCCAATTCAGTGGAAATATTATGAATAAAAGAAACCTGAGTTGGAAACGGTTTCTTCAAGTCAGGAAAATAATTTAACCCTGAACAACCAAATCTTGAGGACGAGATTACTTTAAGGGGGAAGGTTTGTAACAGCCTGGATTTTTGCCCTTTTCTTTTTCCTTTGATTTTCTTGGATTTCCTATTTTGTTTTGCTTTTCCGTGGCTGTGTGGTTCTGAAACTTGGGAAGATCGTGTCTTCCTAGGTTTTATAATGGCTTGTCACCCTCATCATCATCCCAATATCATGTCATTTCCATCCTTGACCTAACCCAAAATTCTTTTGTTGGGAATATTCCTTTTCTGATAAAGGAATAACCCTTAAAACCCTAGGTTGTGAAGCAACCTATATTTCTGTCACTCCTAAAATTTCCAAATAATTCTCATAAATTTTTTTGGTCCTATTTTGCTCAAATATGGCAAAATATTTCATTGCCAGGTTCAAAAATAATCCTCCAATAATTCTTTTCCTATTATGTCCTAAATGGAACTTTGCAAAGGAAGTGCTATTTATGTTTGCTTGATTGACCCCAAACTTCTTGGACATCTTTTCCTGTCTATATCATTGGCTCATGCCAAAATTCAACTCACTTTGCCTAGTAAATATTCCTGAGCAATTTCTCAAAGTTCATGTCTGAGGGAAGTGATTGTGAAGGAAGTACAAGCTAGGCATATTCAAATAAGTTGAAATTTTGCAAGGTCCTTCCTATGGTCAAGTAATGACTCTCCACCAAATATGAGCTCATTTAACTCATGCATGTGAGCCGAGCACCAAATCTTTGTTTCTGGTCAGATTTTCAGTTTGTGAAGCAACTATATTTTATATTGCTTCAATTGAGCTGAAACTTTACCAGGACATTCTTATACCTATATCAACTCCTTCCACAAAGGTGTACCTCAATTGGTTAATCCAATTGCCCTGTGTAATTTTTCCAAATTTCTGTCCAGAATGAAGCTTTGTGAAGCAAGTGCCACTTTGGTATTTCCGAATGACATGAAACTTTTACAGCAGCTTCATATCATCATATAACCCCTCTTTGCCAAATTACAGCTCACAGAGATCAAGTATGTGAGTGCATCATCCAAATCCCCAATTCTAGCCAGTATTGCACTTTCTACTGCAACCACCATCTAAACTCCTCCTCTTAGTCTTATTTTTTGTACTCAGCATCACCTTAGCATGTGATCATCATCAGACAAACTAGTTACCACGTTACCTAGCTGGTTTAACCACAGAGAGTTACAAACACCTTCTTACTGATTTACTTTTGGAGCTAAGTGCAAATCTTTTATTTGCCTCTGGACCAATTTATTTCTTCAGTTGGACCAAGGGCACAAAGGTCCATCCACTGGACATGGTTGGCCACGCCAAAGAGCGCCGCTTGCGCCAGTGCATGTGGTGATCATGCTGGCGACATGGCTGCAGGCGTGCTCTGGCTTGTTCCGGCCACTATGCTCATCTCCTCCCTCCTCGTCTCGACCTCAAACCTTGTCCAGGAGCTCGCCCGTGCTCGACTGTGGCGCGCTGCATTTCTGCCTCATCGTGGTTCGCCATCAATGCATCGTAAACGCCATGCTCGTGTCATGCCCTGCCCCTGACCTCCATTAGAGCACTGCTCAAGCTCGCTTGTGAGCTCCAGAGCCTTCCTCGCGGCTATTTAAGCGTGCCCCGAGCCCTCCCGCAGCTCACCCATCTCTCCCTCGCCTCATTTTCTCTTTGGAATAGCCTCATCTCGCCGTTGTTCACCGTCATCCACCATGGCCGCCTCAGCCTCGGCTTGGTTCCGACCAACCCGAGGCTCCTCTCCTCCTACTACCATGTCCACAGACTCCCCCTCGTCCCACTGAGCCTCCCCACCCCACCAGTTCGTCGCCGGAGTCCCTCTGGCCGCGCCTCCCGGAGCTTGGCCGTCGCCGTTGCTCTCGGCCACCACCTCGACCAAGCCCATCCGGAGCTCCTTCCTCTCTCCCGTCTCCACCACGACACTCCCCACACCTCTACCAGCCACCCCATCTCCTCCGTTCGTCGCCGGAGAGCCCGCATCACCGAGAGCAGCCGCCGCCCGAAGTTCCGGGCGCCCCCCGTCGCCGCGACCTCCACTCCTCCACGCGCCTCCCCGGGAGCCGCTTCTCCTCTGAACGGAGGCACTGCATCCTCGCGAGCCCGCCGGTGCGCTCGGTTTGGTCGGAGGCCACCGGAGCCGGCCGGCCCCATCGCCGCTTCCCTCCCCTGCCTCCGCTCTCTTCCACGAGGGAACAGAGGCGCAAGGAGGAAGAAGGCGACGAGCGCCCGTGCCCCTCCCCCTGCGTCTGGGCCCCACGCGCAGTGGCACACCCCTCCATCCCACGTGGCAAGTGGAAATGTATTTCCCAGAGTACATTTTCTTCTCTCTGAAAGTGTATTCTGTTTCTACTTCGGTCGGAAGTACGTTTCCTAAGTCAGAAAGCATATTTTATCAAATCTGTTTCTGCCTTATCCACTCAGGGACCCGTTGGTAATAAAATCTTCACAAATTGGTGCTTCTTCTTCCACACCTCATAACTTTTCAATCGTAACTCCGATCAAGGTGAAACCAGCGCCCACTTCTTCGTCTCGTCGAGCTCTATCTTTTGGTAACATTTTCACTAGGTATTTTCACAGTGAAAATGACCATTTTTCCCTTGCCTCTAATCAGCCCCCTTTGAGAGAGAACCGTCCGACGTTTTGTTCCGTGGCTTCACCGCACTTCTTCCTGGAGTCTCCGTCACCCCAGGCAAGCCACAATACCCACTTGCATGATAGTCATGCAGTAGCCATGGTTTTCAACTTGAATATTTATTAAATGTTTGCTTGCTTAAAATATGGTTATGGTTGTTTCGATAATGCTTATGGATTCATGCTTACTTTCTTCCTATGATGTTATGCACCTAGTTGTCATGCCCTGCTAGTTGCTAGTATTCCTTTCACATGCTTATGCTTGCTAGTAGTATATGTTGATGTTGGTAATGGTCTTCGGTGCATGACTGTCGTCTGTCCCGAGTACCGTTGTTATGCATGTTCCATTGCATCCAGTTGGTTAAATGCTTGCATGATGGCAATGTTGATATGTTATTGCATGATGTTTATTGTTAATGCTAGTGGTCATGTTATGCTATGAGTAGTGTTGTACTGGTAATATTCATGCTCTTCATTATGCCATGCTCAGTTGGAGATGATTCATTGTTGATATGGTGGCTAGTTATGTTGCACCCGTGCGTATGTTGATATCATGCTCATACATTGTAATTGTATCATGTTATTTTATCATGGCTCAGCATATTTGCATTCATGTTTAACCGGATTAAATTGAACTTGAACACCTGTTGGCTGAGTCATGGTGCCACCATATTGAACTAACCAGTGCAACCACGCTTACCTTTATGGGAAGGTCCTAACTGGGTCTATTGTCGTGCCTCTCGCCGGTGCCTCCAATTAGGGAAGGTTATGGGCATGCGGTACCCTGGCCCGGTAAGCAGACATAACCTTGTGTGCCCGTTGTTGTTATTATGGATCCGGTCCCCGTGAGGGACGTTTTGGCCACGACGGTGGTCATTGTGTCTTTGGTAGACACGGGGCCACCCAGGACTAGCCTAGTTGGGAGTGGGTCGGAGTGGTTGGGAGAGTGTCATGGCAGTAGATCGGTTTTGTCGGAACGCCGTTGGTCCACCCGAATGTGAGTGCGAGGCCATGGGCTCCATAGTGTGGGTACAGTGTACTAACCTCTGCAGAATGTATATTAAATCTATCGATAGCCGCGCCCGCGGATAAGGGCCCAGTTTGTAGTTGGTCACACTGTGAGTCAACAGTAATAATAATAATAATAATAATAATAATAATGTGTTTAATAACAACACCGGTTCGACGAGGAGATAAGTTGGTTGTGATCGCCGGAAGGATCACTGTTTGAGAACAAGTGTTGGTCATGGTTGTGATCGCTGGAATGATCACCGTGAGATCGAGGATACCAAGCTGTTGGATATTCGTGATGTTGTGCGAGAATCGTGGGTAAAGATCAAGCTCCTTGTGGTCATTTGAATATTACTACGGTATTGTTTATACCTAGCTTGATTTGATCTTGAGATGATTGTGTAATGTCCGAGGTTGGTAAGTGATGCATGCGATGGTTACGAGGTAACCCGAGCAGAATAAATGGTGCATGTAGTGTCATCATGTTGCATGCTAGTATCCTCAGATTTATATGTTCATGCCATGATCATATTGTTCTAGCGATATTATGTTCATGTTGTTCATGCCTTGTTATCCTGATGATCTCATGATAATTCATGCTTAACCTATAATTGTTGTGCTGTTGTTTGTCTTGAATGCTTTTGGTTATTGTGAGCTTGCAAGTACATTTAATGTACTGACCTGGCGTGTCTTGCCAGTTTGCAGGTCGTGCCTGGATTGCTTGCTTGTTTGGTGTTGTTCCGGTGTTATCTGTCGGATTTCAGGTTCCGACAGACCCTTGAGGTTCGAACACTGGGGTGCGCGCGGAGATTTCGCCTCCTACCTACCTGCACCCCTCCGCCTCGCTAAGATCTAAACTATGGAAAGAACAACACAAGAGACACAGGGTTTATACTGGTTCGGGCCACCGTTGTGGTGTAATACCCTACTCCAGTGTGTGGTGTGGTGGATTGCCTCTTGGGCTGATGATGATGAACAATACAAGGAAGAACAGCCTCGCGAGGGTCTGTTCTTGGCTGGGGCGATGAACTGCTGGGAGGAGTTCAGTCACCTTTCTCTCTCTCTTTCTCTGATCCTTTGATCCTTCCCCTTTCTAAAGAGCCTCCTCTCACCCGGCTGCCCCCTCTTGCGAGTGGCTGATCCTATTTATAGAGGCCTTGGTCCTCTTCCCAAATATCGAGCGGGAAGGGAGCCAACAATGGTGGGCTAATTTGAAGGGGGACATCTAGTATAAGTTATCCTGACAAAAGTAGTCTTCGCCTACGCAAAGCTCTGGTGATGACGCCGTCTTGGGCTCCACGATGACCTCCGTCTCGTAGTCCTCCTGGTCTTGGTCTCGTTGCACCGAAATGGCAACCTTTGCCTGATGCCTCGGTACTCCGCGGCTGCACTTGCCCCCTTTGCCCCAAAGAGGAAAGGAGGACACTGCGCGGGCTGGCACCCGCCTGGCGCCCTTGGTCGTCATGGCTTGCGTCACGGGCACCTCGTGAGGTACCCCGCCTTGGTCTCTCCGCCTCCTCATGAGCCAGCCTGACGAGGCCGTGCCTGAAGAAGATCCACGTCGTCCGCCCCGCGAGGCTTGGCCCCTCGCGAGGGTCTTGGGTTTGTGTTGGTGAAGATGGGCCGCGCTGGGCCCCCTTTTTGAGCCACGCCGCAGGCCGCAGGCAGGCAAGTCTGGGGACCCCCATTCCCAGAACGCCGACAGTAGCCCCGGGGCCCAAGGCGCGCTCGGACTTGGCCGTGCAGGGAGGCGGAAGGGCAAGAGCAAAGCCCCGTGGGCCCTAACAGCCTGCGGCCTTGGGCGCCGCATGGCGGTTGATTGGACGTGGGCGACACTGTTCCCCCACGCCCTCCTTATTTTGCGCCATGTTGGCGGACCCATAGTCGTACACAGCCGTTCCCCTTTTTTTTGCTCGAGCGCCCTCTGTCCTTCTTTCGCTCGAACTCTGGTTTTTGTTTTCAACTCAATCTTGAACCTCCCCCCTTCCCAAAGCCATGGCTCCGACGAAGAAGGGAAGAGGGAAGAAACTCGTGTCTCCGCCTTGCCTGCCGCCGTTGGCGTCCCCCTCCGAGGGCTTGGGCAAGGTCAGCTCGGCTCTGGCCACCATCTTCAATGAATGCGGGAGGACGACGGCCTGGCCCACGTCCCACTTCTCCATCGACAGGATAGCCACCGAGGTCCCGTATTTCGCCGACGCCCTGTGGGCGGGTCTGGTTCCTCCCTTTTCTGATTTCTTCAATGTCGTGGTTTCCCACTATCAGATCCACATGATGCATCTAGGTCCTGAATCCATCACTCTCCTTTCGGTCTTCGCCTTTGTTTGCGAGGCTATGATGGGCATCCTTCCTTCGGTCGCCTTGCTGCGCCACTTCTTCTCGTTGCGCCTTGTTGACCCTACCCAATGCTGGGCGTGTGTGAGCTTCGTTGCCATGTCTGAGACGGCGGCCTCTGGGATTGACTTCAAGCTCCCTCCGCCCGCGGCTGGGTTCCGCGAGCGGTGGGTGTATGTGGATGCCGGGGTGGCCATCCCCCTGCTGTCGGAGCCAACTTTGCCTGCTGTCCCCAATTCGGGCTGGGGCCAGGAGACGCTTGAGATCCCGCGGCTCGTCTTCGTCTGGCACCAATTCGCGTTCTTGAGGTCGCTTGGCACGACAGTGCCCAAGGTGGTGAAGGAGTTCCTGCTACGCCGCGTTGCTCCTCTCCAGCGCCACTCCTGCCGGATGTGGGCCTTCAGCGGGCGCGATGATCGTATGAGGCTCCAGGAAGAGGACCTGACGCCTGAAGTGCTGAGGACGGCGCTCTTGACCCTGACGGGGGACCCCAACTCTGGCAGCATCCAGCAGGGAGGGGCCTTGCTGTACCTCTGCCAGAGCGGGGGCGATTTTGTGAGGCAGATGCCTATCTTCGATGAGTGGGGGCCGCGCCCCGCCGGCCTCCAGGGGCCTCGCGAGAACCCAGTGGTGGTGACTGCCCTTCTAGTCGGCCAAGGCGGCTCTTCCTCAAGTGGCGGAGCAGGGAGGCACGAGGCGCCAGAGGCCGAGGGGGCTCCCGGCGGGACGCCTGCGCCGGGCGATGCTCATGAGGAAGCAGTTATCGGGGCCCGTGCTGCTGAGGCTGAGGGTGACAAGCAGCTGCCCTCTGCGCCTACGACCGAGGCCACTGAGGCTCCGGCGGCTTCTCTTGGCGAGGCGATTGGCGGCGCACATCAGGCAGGCGCCCCTGATGTACATCGCCTTGACGCTCCATCTTCGTCGCAGGTTGATCCCTGCGCCCGACTCTTAGGCCGCTTCCGCGTGGACTTTGAGGCCCTCCGGAAGAGAAGGGAGGCCCTGGGCGACGATTACCCTTGTCGCCTGCTGAAGCGTAGGAAGTACTTCGCCACTGATGAGTAAGCCTTCTCCTTTCCCAGCTCCCGATCCTTCTGTTGCTCTTACTGACCCTTGCTCCGCAGGCCCATTCCATCCGAGCTTGCGGAGACGGCTGAGGAGCCGTCCCCCTTGGCTTCGCCCCCTCCATCATCCTCAAGCGTTCCAAGCAATGGAGCCCTTGTGGTGAGGGCGAACGATGAGGCGAACCGTCCCGAGGCGTATCGTGGCCCCGCGCACCTCGCGATCCTTCGCGGGCCTTCTCATGGGATAGCCAGCCTGCCGTGGGCTTCTCGCCTGGTCGTGGACTGCGATCGGCTGAGGCGCTTCCTGCGCTCTTCACCTGGGGACGGGCTGGCCCCAGGCCGGGCTTCTGACGCGGCGTGCCCGGCCATCGTGAGGGTGCCAGCCCCCAGCCCCCAGCCCGGAGGGGGAGTGCTGACTATCAGCCCTCGACGCTTGCTTGGGGCAGATGATGGTGTGGAAGACGTGCTCGAGCGCGCTCGGGAGCGTCGCGCTCTCCACCAAGGATTCCTTCGAAGGGCGGCTGACGCGGCAAGCCTGCTTGGAGAGGAGCTTGCCGATGAAGACGCGCGCCTTGAGGCCGAGGGCCTGCGCCTGGCTGCAGAGAGGCGCGAGCTGGAGGGCGCCATCGCCCTTGCGCGCCGTCAGCACGATCTTGATGACGCAGAGGCCAAGGCGTCGCTGGTGGCCTCTCGGGAGGCCCGACCTTGGGCCGCTGAGGAGACTCGGGAAGCTGACCGGCGGCGAACGACGGCGGAGGAGCGGGCTCGGGAGCTCCTGGCCTGGTGCCACTCACTGGAGGAGCAGGTGGAGCTGCGCGAGGCAGCCCTTGCGTCGATGAAGGTGGCCTCTGGCGACTCAGCAGAGCTCCAGAAGCGCGAGGAGGCGCTGACGCTGGAAGCCGCCGAACGTACCCGTGAGTACGAGCGTCTGGAGACGAGGGAGTGCTTGGTGACGCAGGCGGAGGATGATTTTGCTGCACAGGAAGCCCGAGTCCTGGAGGAGGTCGGACGTCGAGTGGCGATGGCGCATTTGAACCTCGAGCACGAGTTTGAAGAGAAGCTGGGGTTGATCCGGGCCAAAGCTGAAGGCAGGACTGCTGCCTTGAGATCCAAGCTGGAGGAGGTGACGCGGCGGGCCGATGCTTTCCGGGCCGCTCTTGAGGTGGCGCAAGGTGAGTTAACCGCCTCCCAAGCCGAGGTGCTCCTTCTCCGCCAGCGGGTGGAGGAGGCTGAGGTCGTCGCGGGCCAGAACACGGACGAGATACGTCAGCGGCGGATCCTGGAGCATGAGCACGGCCCCATGCTCGCCACGCTCCGGGAGAGAGCCAACACAGCCTTGGGCAACATCTGCGAGGCGGCTGTTGGCGAGCCGCACGCAGTCAACTATGCTGGCAATCTTCAGTTCTTCACTGACGTGGTGACGTAGCTGGAGGCGCAGTCGGTCAGGGATGACAGGTTGGTGGAGGAGAGGAGCCGCGCCCTGCTTGGGCGCGCCTTTTCTCGCGTCTTCAGCCACCTCCGGAACATGGATCCCCACTTTGATTTTGACGCCGCCATTGCCCCAGTCCCCCAGGCCGTCCGAGGCGATCTGGCGCACTGGGTGGAAGACAATGTGGATGCTCTTATCAGGGCCTTCGCTTCAGACAACGACGACGTGATCGTGGCGGCCGACGAGGGCGGCGTGGTGATCGGCCCTGACGCCGCTGGCGGCGACGTGGACAGCGATGGCGAGTTCAGCGACGCCAGCAACGGCTCGGGTGCTGCTCCTGAGAACGCATTGGGCGATTCATCCGACTGATTGTGCACCGCTCCTACTTCCTTACCCTGCATGAATAGAACTCAGGTTTTGGCCTGATTGCAGTGAGAGCATTTTGGAGGGGGAGCCCCTTATGTAAAACTTGTGTTCATCGTATTAGTAGACGCTACATTGCCCATGCGCCTGCGCCAAGTGGTTGGCCCAAGCGACGCGCTGGTCGGCTAGTTTACCTTTGTCCCGTGCTGGCCCTGAGGCAGCCCGTGGGAGGTTGTGGTGTCTCGAGTGTTCCCTGATTGGGTTCGTAGGATCTGCAGTAAAACACCCTCCTGAGAGGTCACGTCGGCGGCAGTCTGGGTTGCGTGCAAGCTAGGCCTGACCCGGCTCACGTGGGGCTTGCGAGGGGAGGCAGCTGAGGCGAAGTGGTAACCAAAACGCGAGAAATTGCTCGAATGAGACTAAGCACCCCTTCCCTGAACACACGCAAATCTCAAATTCGAATCCAACTTGAATCCAGCGGGGGAAAGTGACAACCAAAGGGAAAAGCAACGAAAGCAAACAAAAGGCCGCGTCCGGCACCTAGTCTAGTCTTGGACGTCTTCTCACCAGCGCGGAGCTAAGTGCTGCCACTTGGCATGGGAGGGAGCCCCAAGGCCTGAGGCTGGCACCCCTGAGACTCCGGGGCATGTACAACCCCACTCATTATTACGTGAGAGTGTCACGGGGCGGCGAGCTTCACAAGCACTGGGCCTTCTTCACAGGTACTGGCCTTGCTTCATATCGCCAGATGAGGGGCCCGCCTTGCGCCACACTCTAGTGCCATCAACGACGACCGGAAACCAGGACGCCGCCGATGGGGTAGAGCGGTCGCCAGCGGTTCCCCCGACAACCACGGGTCCTCCGCCGGGGGCAGGCCCTGAGGCACCTCCCCAGTGGAGGGCCTACCTCCTGAGAACACCTTGCTCCGAATGCCGCAGTGGTGATGTCGGATCCCGGCCCCTCTCCTACAGCCCCCTGCGCCCTCCTCCCGAGGGGTAGGAGACCGTGGGAGCGGGGTAGCTGCTCGCTGTGGCGACCTGCACCTCCTACGATCCATGGTTAGCGTATGCGTGCTCCTGAAGAATTAGCGGTACCCGATAATCGTTGCCCCCAGTGTGGCCAGTGGGACCGTCCCGGGGCTCCCGGAAAGGCTCAGCTTCTGGCGCCTTGTCCCCCGAGCTTGGGCTGAGGAGCGAGCCTTGTTCGCTCTCGTGTGGGTGTCCTTGGTCCATCATGAGGGGCACGTATTCCTCCGGCGCCGTCATCCCGAATGCCACGCCCTAATGCTCCGCATGCCACGCGGTCCTGCCTGACGCGCCCACCGTGGGGTGGCAGCGCGGCTGTCCACTGGGGCCGCGGGTCGCATTGAGTCCTTCTTCTTCACGGACCGGGAGCAGGGGCAGTGCCGCCGCCGGTCCGGTGCTGACAGCTTCGCTGGCGTTGGAGTAGCCTTGGAGACCGCGGGCGCCCGCGGAGCCCCCGCGCGGGCCGCCCTGGGCTTGAGATGGGAGCTGGGTGCAGAAGGGGTGAGCCCCCGAGGCGGTGAAGCCCAGGAGCTCTGCCACTCGCTCCAGCAGCACGTCGCGGCCGCCCTCCAGCAGCCTGCACCGCAGCAGCTCTCAGGCCACTGTGAGCGCGGCCCTCGAGTTCGCCTGCTCCCTACGGGTGTACGGCGTCGTGGTCGCGGCGTGATTGGACGCCCTTGCTGCTGACCGCGCCTGCCGCGGTGTGAGAGCTGTCGAAGCCTGTCCGCGTCGTCCGCGGCCCGCAGCGCCCTACGGACCGCGAGCTGCTTGGGGCACGGGGTCGCCCAAGGCGAGCGGCTCTGTGCCGGCGGGCCACGCAGCCCACGGATCTGGGTTGCCCGCCTGGTCGCCGGACATGGTGATGACGACGCGACGGGGCGCAAAGCGGTAGAAGGTGGATTCCGGCGCACCCCTACCTGGCGCGCCAAATGTCGGATTTCGGGTTTCGGCAGACCCTTGAGGTTCGAACACTGGGGTGCGCACGGAGATTTCGCCTCCTACCTACCTGCACCCCTCCACCTCGCTAAGATCTAAACTATGGAAAGAACAACACAACAGACACAGGGTTTATACTGGTTCGGGCCACCGTTGTGGTGTAATACCGTACTCCAGTGTGTGGTGTGGTGGATTGCCTCTTGGGCTGATGATGGTGAACAATACAAGGAAGAACAGCCTCGCGAGGGTCTGTTCTTGGCTGGGGCGATGAACTGCTGGGAGGAGTTCAGTCACCTTTCTCTCTCTCTTTCTCTGATCCTTTGATCCTTCCCCTTTCTAAAGAGCCTCCTCTCACCTGGCTGCCCCCTCTTGCGAGTGGCTGATCCTATTTATAGAGGCCCTGGTCCTCTTCCCAAATATCGAGCGGGAAGGGAGCCAACAATGGCGGGCTAATTTGAAGGGGGACAGCTAGTATCAGTTATGCTGACAAAAGTAGTCTTCGCCTGCGCAAAGCTCTGGTGATGACGCCGTCTTGGGCTCCACGATGACCTCCATCTCGTAGTCCTCCTGGTCTTGGTCTCGTTGCACCGAAATGGCAACCTTTGCCTGATGCCTCAGTACTCCGTGGCTGCGCTTGCCCCCTTTGCACCAAAGAGGGAAGGAGGACACTGAGCGGGCTGGCACCCGCCTGGCGCCCTTGGTCGTCATGGCTTGCGTCACGGGCACCTCGTGAGGTACCCCACCTTGGTCTCTCCACCTCCTCGTGAGCCAGCCTGACGAGGCCATGCCTGAAGAAGCTCCGCGTCGTCCGCCCCGCGAGGCTTGGCCCCTTGCGAGGGTCTTGGGTTTGTGTTGGTGAAGATGGGCCGCGCTGGGCCTCCTTTTTGAGCCACGCCGCAGGCCACAGGCAGGCAAGTCTGGGGACCCCCGTTCCCAGAACGCCGACATTCGCGAGCTAGGATAAAGGTTCTAGCCAGAGTCCCTGCGGATTGGAGTCCATCATCGCCGTTCGTTGTTCCGCTACTTTGAGTTGTTATGCTGCTTGTATAGAGCAACCGTGGTTGGTGTAGTGTCGCCATGCCGATGTTATTCATTGTAATATCGAAGACCTTGTATTCATATTCGTGTTGTAATAGAGAGCTGGTTTGTTCTATACTAAGAAGTGCCATATTCCAGAAGACTTCACCTCTATCTCTGGGCTGGAATACGGGGCGTTCCAGTTTTCTCTAAGCCGGGGTGCCACTTCCTATCAACATACAACTAACCCTATGGTGTGATCCACACGTGCGCTCATATGATGGGCACCAAAGGACAACAAGAAGGAAATATGCCCTAGAGGAAATAATAAAATTGTTATTTTATATTTCCTTATATCATGATAAATGTTTATTATTCATGCTAGAATTGTATTAACCGGAAACTTGATACACGTGTGGATACATAGAAAAAACACCATGTCCCTAGTATGCCTCTACTAGACTAGCTCGTTAATCAAAGATGGTTAAGTTTCCTAGCCATAGACATGTGTTGTCATTTGAGGAACGGGACCACATCATTAGGAGAATGATGTGATGGACAAGACCCATCCGTTAGCTTAGCATAATGATCGTTAACTTGTATTGCTATTGCTTTCTTCATGACTTATACATATTCCTTTGACTATGAGATTATACAACTCCAGGATACCGGAGGAATGAATTGTGTGCTATCAAACATCACAATGTTACTAGGTGATTATAAAGATACTCTACATCTATCTTCGAAGGTGTTTGTTGGGTTGGCATAGATCGAGCTTAGGATTTGTCACTCCGAGTATCGAAGAGGTATCTCTGGGCCCTCTCAGTAATGCACATCATGATAAGCCTTGCAAGCAATGTGACTAATGAGTTAGTTACGGGATGATGCATTACAATGAGTAAAGAGACTTGCTGGTAACGAGATTGAACTAGGTATGAAGATACCGACAATCGAATCTCGAACAAGTAACATACTGATGACAAAGGGAATGATGTATGTTGTCATTACAGTTTGACCGATAAAGATCTTCATAGAATATGTAGGAACCAATATGATCATCTAGGTTCCGTTGTTGGTTATTGACCGGAGAAGTGTCTCGGTCATGTCTACATAGTTCTCGAACCCATAGGGTCCGCACCCTTAACATTCGATGACATTTGTATTATATGAGTTATGTGATTTGGTGACCGAATGTTGTTCAGAGACCCATATGATATCACGGACATAATGAGGAGTCTCGAAGTGGTCAATAGGTAAAGACTGATATATTGGATGATAGTTTTCGGACACCGGGAGTGTTTCGGATTGTATCGGGTACATATCGGAGTACTAGGGGGGTTAACGGAACCCCCCGGGGGAAGATATGGGCCATGTGGACCATAGGAGGGAGGCCCGCCAACCCACAAAGTGGTGGCGCGCCCGCCACAATGGAGGAGTCTGGATTGGACTAGGGGAGCGGGCGGCGCCCCCTTTCCCCCCTCCGGTAAAAGGAAGGGGGGCCGAATCCTACTAGGAACCCAAGTAGGACTCCTCCTACTTGGGGGGCGCCCAGCGCCGGCCTCCTCCCCCCTCTCCTTTATATATGTGGGGAGGGGGTGCCTACAACACACATAAATTGTTCCAAGCCATGTGCGATGCCCCCTCCATAGTTTACGCCTCCGGTCATATTCACATAGTGCTTAGGTGAAGCCCTGCGCAGATCACTTCACCATCACCGTCACAATGCCATCGTGCTAACGGAACTCTCCCTCAACACTTTGCTGGATCAAGAGATCGAGGGATTGCTTTGAGCTGAACGTGTGCAGAACTTGGAGGTGCCGTACGTTCGGTGCTTGATCGGTTGGATCGAGAAGACGTTCGACTACGTCAACCGCGTTAAGTAAGTGTTTCCACTTTCGGTCTATGAGGGTACATGGACACACTCTCCCCCTCTCGTTGCTATGCATCTCCAAGATAGATCTTGCATGAGCGTAGGAAATTTTTGAAGTTGCATGCTACGTTCCCCAATAGTGGTATCAGAGCCAGGTCTTTGTGTAGATGATATGCATGAGTAGAACACAAAGAGTTATGGGAGGTGATAGTCATACTGCTTACCACCAACGTCTTATTTTGATTCGGCGGTATTGTTGGATGAAGCGGCCCGGACCAACCTTACATGACCACGTTCATGAGACTGGTTCCACTAACAGACATGCAACTTGTTTTGCATAAAGGTGGCTGGCGAGTGTCTGTTTCTCCAACTTTAGTTGAATCGAATTTGACTACGGCCGGTCCTTGTTGAAGGATAAAACATCACACTTGATGAAAAATCGTTGCGGTTTTGATGCGTAGGTAAGAACGGTTCTTGCTAGAAGCCCGTAGCAGTCACGTAAAACTTGCAACAACAAAGTAGAGTTCCTCTAACTTGTTTTTGCAGGGCATGTTGTGATGTGATATGGTCAAGACGTGATGGGATATAAGTTTTTGTATGAGATGATGATGTTCTGTAAAAGTTACCGGCAACTGGCAGGAGCCCTATGGTTGTTGCTTTATTGTATGAAATGCAATCGCAATTGCTTTACTTTGTCACTAAGTGGCAATGATAGTCGTAGAAGCAATAGTTGGCGAAACAACAACGACGCTACGATAAAGATCAAGGTGTCAAGTCGGTGACGATGGAAATCATGATGGTGCTTTGGAGATGGAGATCGAAGGCACAAGATGATGATGGCCATATCATGTCACATATTTTGATTGCATGTGATGTTTATCTTTTATGCATATTATTTTGCTTCGTACGGTGGTAGCATTATAAGATGACCCCTCACTAAAATTTCAAGGTATAAGTGTTCTCCCTGAGTATGCACCCTTGTGACAGTTCGTCGTGCCGAGACACCACATGATGATCGAGTGTGATAAGCTCTACGTTCACATACAATAGGTGCAAGACAGTTTTGCACATGCGGAATACTCGGGTTAAACTTGACGAGCCTAGCATGTGCAGACATGGCCTCGAAACACTGGAGACCGAAAGGTCGAACGTGAATCATATAGTAGATATGATCAACATAGAGATGTTCACCATTGAAAACTACCCCATCTCACATGATGATCAGACATGGTTTAGTTGATATGGATCACGTAATCATTTAGATGACTCGAGGGATGTCTAACTAAGTGGGAGTTCTTAAGTAATATGATTAATTGAACTAAATTTATCATGAACTTAGTCCTGATAATACTTGCAAATTATGTTGTAGATCAATAGCTCGCGTTGTAGGTTGATAACCCACAATTATAGGGGATCGCAACAGTTTTCAAGGGTAGAGTATTCAACCCAAATTTATAGATTCAACACAAGGGGAGCCAAAGAATATTTGAAGGTATTAGCAGCTGAGTTATCAATTCAACCACACCTGGAGATTAATTATCTGCAACAAAGCGATCAGTAGCAAAGAAGTTTGATAGTTTTGATAGTAGTGACAGCAGCAATAGTAACAGTAACAGTGATAGCAATAATTTTGTAGCAAGTGTAATGCTGATGATAGCAGTAGTAACTTAGCAGAAACAATATGGAAAAGTTCGTAAGCATTGGATCGCTCACTTGTTGGATGATATTCATCATATGACAGTTATAACCTAGGGCGATACAGCAGTAGCTCCAGTTCATCGATATAATGTAGGCATGTATTCCATAAATAGTCATACGTGCTTTATTAAAAGAACATGTATGGCATCTTTTGTCCTACCCTCCCGTGGCAGCAGGGTCCATATTGGAAACTAAGGGATATTAAGGCCTCCTTTTAATAGATAACCGGAACAAAGCATTAACATGTAGTGAATACATGAACTCCTCAAACTACGGTCATCAACAGGAGTGGGCTCGGTTATTGTCACACCGGGGTTCCCGGATCATAACACATAGTAGGTGACTATAACTTGCAAGATCAGATCTAGAACATGGATATAATGGTGATAACATAAGTGGTTCAGATCTAAAATCATGGCACCCGGGCCCAAAGTGACAAGCATTAAGCATAGCAAAGTCATAGCAACATCAATCTAAGAACATAGTGGATATTAGGGATCAGGCCCTAACAAAACTAACTTGATTACATGATGAATACCATCCAACTCCTCACCGACCAGCGAGCATACGAAGGAATTACTCACTCCTGGTGGGGAGCATCATGGAATTGGCGATGGAGAATGGTTGGTGATGACGAAAAACGAAGACTCCCCTCTCCGGAGTCCCAAACGGACTCTAGATCTGCCCTCCCGAGGAAGAACAGGGCTTGGCGGCGGCTCGATCTTGTGGATCGCGATAATTCTTTCTCCTCTATTTTTTCTCCGAAAATAGGAATTTATAGTGTCAGGGTTGAGGTCTGCAAGGCCACCAGGTGGGTACAACCCACTTGGGCGCGCCAGGAGAGGGGGGGTGCGCCCTGGTGGGTTGTGCCCACCCAGGGGGCCCTCTCCGGTAGGTCTTGGCTCCACAAATTCTTATTGTTGATATAAAAATTCCTCGCAAAGTTTCGTTCCATTCCGAGAACTTCTATTTCTGCACAAAAACAGCACCATGGTAGTTCTACTAAAAACAACATCAGTCCGGGGTTAGTTTCATTCAAATCATGCAAATTAGAGTCCAAAACAAGAGGAAAAGCGTGAGAAAAAGTAGATACGTTGGAGACATATCAACTCCCCCAAGCTTAAACCTTTGCTTGTCCTCGAGCAATTCAGTTGATAAACTGAAAGTGAGAAATAAAAACTTTTACGAACTCTTTTGTTCTTGTTTGCATAAATAAGCTTAAACAACACCCAAGTTTTCAGCCAACATTATAACTAACCATGTCCACAATAACTCTTAAAGATTATAATGACTCATATCAATGACATAATCAGCTAGTGAGTAATAATAAGATATCTCAAATGGCAACACATTGTCAAAACAACCATGATATAATATGACAATAGTGGTATCTCGCTAGGCCTTTCTGAGAACGCAAAACATAAATGCAGAGCACCTCCAAAGTTCAAGCAGTGACTAAACATTGTAATTCATGGTAGAAAAGATCCAGTCATGATGCACCCAACATTAGCTACACACAATGCATAAATCATGACCGCTGTGCTCTACTCAGTTTTTGGCACTTGTTTTAGAAGGTGATGACACAACATAAAAGTAAATAGATAGTCCCTTCGCAGAGGGAAGCATTGATTTGCAGAGGTGCCATAGCTCAATTTTTAAAACAGAGATAAATGATATTTTGAGACATCCACCTTTCTCATTTACTTCACGACCATCAGTTATCAACATCTTCCATGCTAAGCATGCTAGTGGCAGTTCCCAAGCGATAAAAGTAAAGGTTTACTCCCCCTCCACCAACAATCACACTCCATGGCTTGTCCAAAACAACGGATGTCGTCCAAACCAACAATAGTCCCGGGGCAGTTTTGTTTAATTATTTGCATTTTTTATTTCGGGATTGGGAATCCCTATTACCACCCATTTTCTCGTGTGATGGCGAGTGAATAAACACTCGACCTGAGAATAACCTGCTTCGCATGGAAGATATCGACCACCTCATGTCGTTCCATGAACGATCTAGGCACACAAAACGGATAATTTTTTGGAGTTTTTAGAGGTGGCAAATGCAAATTTACTTAGGACGACAGGGTAATACCGCATATAGGTAGGTATGGTGGACTCATCTGGAATAACTTTGGGTTCAAGGTTTCGATGTACAAGAAGAGTCCCCACTTAGTACAGGCGAAGGCTAGCAATTTAGATTGAGAAGCGGCTAGCTAGAGAGCAACAACGATCATAACGATGCATTATGTGTAAGTAACATTGGACACTAGCATGAGTACGATATGAACACCATGAACATAAACATTATAGAGGCTATGTTGGTTTTGATTCAACTACATGCATGAACATGTACCAAGTCAAGCCACTTGAACATTCAGAGAAGGATACCATATCATCATACTTCACCACAATCATCTTAGCGCTATGTTGATATCCAAGATAAATCATTATTAACTCCCAGCTACTTATGCATGGCATGAGAAACCATAATCTCTAATTGTCACTGCAAACATGTTTAATCATAATCGGCTGAATCATGGATACTAGGTTAAACATATTTACACAAACAAAACAAGTCGAGTCCATACCCGTTTCTCCTTGCCACGACCAATTCATCGAATGTCGTCATTATTTCCTTTCACTTGCACGACCGAATGATATGAAAATAATAATAGTGCAAGAGTGCCATGGACTAAGCTGGAATCTACAAAACATTTTATTCAACAGGAGAAGACAAGGTAAAATGGGCTCTTTATTAGTTCAACAATTATTAAAATTAGAGCCACTCAACATTTTCATAGTGGTCTTCTCCTAGGTACAACTCGAATAAAAGAAAAGAAATTCAGAGAAACACACTGAAATATTTTTGGAGTTTTTGGTTTTTCTTTAGCAAGCAAATAAAGGGAAAAGCAAAAACAAGAAAAACTATTTACACGGGCAAGGTCCCAACAAGCAAAAGAAGAACAAGGAAATATTTTTGGATTTTCTTTTTAGTACTACTACTAAGCATGCACAGAAAGTAAATTAACTACAACTAATTCTTTTTGTTTTTTCTAAAGTTTTTCAAACACACAATAAGAAAGCAAGAAAATAAATCTAAGCATGGATGATACAATGAAAAAGTGTGAACACCGACAAATGGAATAAGTGGACATGAATGTAATGTCGGTGAGAGACACGTACTCCCCTAAGCTTAGGCTTTTGGCCTAACTTGGTAGTCGATGAGTAGCCTAGAGGGTAGTAGGGATCCTAAGGAGCGGGTACCCACTCATCCCACTGCGTAGGTGCCTCCCCCGCCTCTGTAGCAGCATGAGCATTCCAGTAGGTGATGATGTCGATAGGCATAATCTGGTATCCGCCCCTGGCAACAGAGTCAAACAAAGCAGGAGCAGCCAATAATGGAATAACATCACGAGTTTCAACACTATAGTCCAAGTTGTAGGGAATGGCAATGTCAAGACGATCATGAGCAAGAAAGTGATGGTGATCGATGGCTGCACGGTCTAAGTAAAACTTAGTCAGAGGGTAATCATGAGGGCATATCGCACCCTCAAAATGAGCTGCCAAATGAGTGGCAAAAATCCCACCATATATTCTGCCCTGAGATTTATTAAGATGGAGGCGAGGAGCCATGATAGCTCCCAAGTTATGCCTGTTGTCGCCCTCCAGTGCACGACGTAAAACAGCAAGGTCTAGTGAACTAAGTGCACCCACCTTCTCCCTAGCAAGCATGCATTTGGTAATAAAAGGTGCAAAGTAAGGAACAATGGAAAAATGTAAGCCAACGGCAGTGATGGCTGACACTCCTCTCTCATCACCCACTGTCATAGTGCGATAACAGGCCTCAAACTCTGCCGGCCTAGGCTCATCCAAGCTCCCATCAGACGGGATCATGCATATGTCACAAAACTCAGTAAGTGGTATCTGATGGTCTTCAACATATAAATCAAATCTCACTTCAGGAGGATTATTTCTAGGCAAGAAAGTAAAGCTCTGAACAAAGATGTTTGTGAGGATGTGGTGCTGGTCACACTCATCTGCAATGAAGTCGGTTAGGCCGTCATTAGCAATATATTGCATGAACTCCACAAGAATTCTATCCTCTTGCAGGAACGGGGTGTGCGGCCATTCGCACGGCCGTACTTCCGCCAACCTCTGAGGGTGGATATCATTGTCAGAAGACTCCCCAATAACACCCTTGGAGTTCTTCTTAGAGCCAAACTTCCTAAAGATATTCATGTCCACGTACAATTTTCTGAAAATAATTTTTTTTGAAGTGACAAAAAATTGTCAACAAAACTTTGTAAGATTGATAGAAACTACTCATAGGGATACATAGAAGCCATAGCAAGCATTCAAACTACTTAGAACACTAAGAATTCAACATGCAAGCACATCTACAGCAGCACCAAGAGTAGCTAATTATTCAAAGTATAAGCCACTAAAACAAAAACTAATTGGACAAATGGTGGAGTCACATACCAAGCAACAATCCCCTAAAACAGTTTCGGACACAGAGCTTCGAGCAAAGAGATCGAAATCCGTGGATTTGAGCTCAAGAACACGGGAGAGAGAGCAATGAGGAATTTTTTCTGGAGGTAAGTGATGATGTGGTATGAAGAGGTAAGTGAGGGGGCCCATGTGGGGACCAAAACCCACTAGGGCGCGCTTGGGGGTGCTAGCGCACCCAGGTGGGTTGTGCCCACCTGGTGCACCTTCCTCTGATGTTTATTGCACCAAAAATTCTCAAATATTCAGAAAAAAATCATATTAAATTTTCAGGGCATTATGAGAACTTCTATTTTTGGGTCATTTTTTATTGCACGGGAAATTCAGAAAACACACAAAACATGGCATTTTATTTTATTTAACTAATAAAGACAGAGAATAAAAAGTAGGTACAGAAAGTAGTGCTTACTAAATTCATCAACTTCATACCATTCAAAAATGATCCATTAATAAGGTTGATCAAGTCTTATTAACAACCACTTTCGATTAGCATGAAACCGAAGAACTTTCGTAAATCACTAAGTTACCTCAATGGGGATATGCATTTCACCAATAATAAGCATTTCATATTTCTTTTTGACAATAGGTAGAGGTATTTGAAAACTTACAATAGTGATTGTCGGGGATTTTTCAATAACACTAATACCATTCACTTGGAATTGTTTCTTCGGAAAGTGCACCGTATGCTCATTGCCATTAATATGAAAAGTGACCTTCCTTTTATTGCAATCAATAACAGCCCCTGCAGTATTCAAGAAGTTTCTACCAAGGATAATCGACATGTTGTCATCCTTGGGCATCTCAAGTATAACAAAGTCAGTCAAAATAGTAACATTAGCAACAACAACGGGCACATCCTCATAGATACCGATAGGAATGGCAGTTGATTTGTCAGCCATTTGCAAAGATATTTCAGTAGGTGTGAGTTTATTCAAGTCAAGTCTTTTATATAAAGAGAAAGGCATAACACTAACACCATCTCCTAAATCACACAAATCAGTTTTCACATAATTATTTTTGATAGACAAGGTATAGTTGGTATTCCCGGTTCTCCAAGTTTTTTAGGTACTCCATACTTAAAAGTATAATTAACAAGCATAGTGGAGATTTCTGCTTCCGGTATTTTTCTCTTTTTGTGATGATGTCTTTCATATATTTTGCATAAGGAGGCATTTTCAAGATATCAGTCAAGCGAGTACGCAAAAAGACTGGCCTCAACATTTCAAAAAAGCGTTCAAATTCTTCATCATCATTATTTTTAGTTGACTTGGGTGGAAAGGGCATAGGTTTTTGAACCCACGGTTCTCTTTCTTTACCGTTTTTTCTAGCCACAAAGTCTCTTTTGTCATATCTTTTGTTCTTAGCTTGTGGGTTATCAAGATCAACAGGTGGTTCTATCTTAACATCATTATCTGGTTCTTTATCATTGCTTCGTTGAGAGTATTCATGAACCTCATCATTAACTTTTTCATTATCACTAGGTGAGTGTTCATTACCAGATTGAGTTTCAGCATCAGATATAGAAATTTCATTATCGTTATCAGGAGGTTTCTCTATTTCAGGTTCACTAGGAGTGTGCAAAGTCTTATCATTTTTCTTTTTCTTTTTCTTCCTAGAAGGAATAGGTGCACTAGTGTTAGATCTTTGTGAATCTTGTTCAATTATTTTAGGGTGTCCCTCAAGATAAAGTGGTTCCTGAGTCATTTTATCTCCACTAGTTGCAACTCTAACAGCAAAGTCATGCATATTGTGATTCATTTCATCAAGCAATTCTCTTTGAGATTTAGCAACTTGTTCTAATTGAGTTTGAACCATAGAAGCATGTTTTCCAACAACTCTAACATCATTTGAGATTCTAAATAACAAGTCAGTCAAGCGAGCAATCATATCAGAATCATATTTCAATTGTTCCATAACATTTGCATTGAAGTGATATAGTTTTCTAATATAATTTTGAAACTCATAAAGGCATTGACTAGGATGCATATTGTGAGGATTATCATTATCATTGAACTTCATAAGAGAATTTACCTCTACCACCTTAGGCATTGGTGGTGTATTAAGCCCATGTATTTCTTCAATAGGAAGTGAATTTTTAACATCCTCAGCCTTAATACCTTTTTCCTTCATAGATTTCTTTGCCTCTTGCATATCTTCAGGACTGAGATATAATATACCCATCTTCTTCGGAGTGGGTTTAGGAGGTGGTTCAGGATTAATCCAATCATCACAATTTTTCAATATGTTATTCAATAATTCTTCAGCTTGTCCAATAGTTTTCCCTAAAAACACAACCAACACAACTATCTAGGAAGTCCGTAAAAGCATCGGTTAGTCCATTATAGAAGATATGAAGTATTTAATTTTTCTCAAGAGGATGATCAGGCAAAGCCTTAAGTAATTGGCAAAGCCTACCCGAAGCTTGTGGGAGACTCTCTTCTTTAGTTTGCACAAAGTTAAATATTTCCTGTAAGGCAGCTTGTTTCATATGAGCAGGAAAATATTTTTCAGAGAAGTAATAAATCATATCTGGGGACTACGCACACAACTAGGAGCAAGAGTGTTGTACCAAGCTTTAGCATCACCCTTTAATGAGAAAGGAAATAATTTGAGAATAAAGTAGTAGCGAGTTTTCTCATCATGAGTAAAAAGGGTGGCTATGTCATTCAACTTAGTAAGCTGTGCCACAACAGTTTCAGTTTCATAACCATGGAAAGGATCAGATTCAACCAAACTAATTAACTCTGGGTTGACAGAGAATTCATAATACTTATCATCAATATAGATAGGTGAAGTTGCAAACTTAGGATCACACTTCATTCTAGCATTTAGAGATTTTTCTTTATACTTGTGTAATAATTTCTCTAGATCATCTCTATCATTGCAAGCAAGAATATCTCTAGTTGTTTCTTCACTCATAACATAACCTTCCGGTACCTTAGGAAATTCATATCTAGGAAGGCTAGTTCTAGTAGGTGTTTAAGGAGTTTCAGGTTCAAGCTCATCATCAGATTCAACAACATCATGTTGTATAACTCTAGCAATTTGTTTATCAAGAAATTCACCAATTGGCACATCATCATTATCAAGAAAGGTACTAGCATCGTCATAAGCATCATTCATAGTAGAAGTAGCATCATCAATAACATGTGACATATCAGAATTAATAGCATGTGGTGGTGTTGCAAGTTTACTCATAACAGAAGGTGAATCTAAAGCAGAATTGGATGGCAGTTCCATACCTCCCCTCGTCTTTAAGGGAAATATCTTAGTCTTTGGATCCTTCAGATTCTTCAAAGTGATAATATGATAATAATCCAAAGTGACTCAACAAATATAGTTGTGTTCCCCTGCAACGGCGCCAGAAAAAGGTCTTGATAACCCACAAGTATAGGGGATCGCAACAGTTTTCAAGGGTAGAGTATTCAACCCAAATTTATAGATTCGACACAACGGGAGCCAAAGAATATTTGAAGGTATTAGCAGCTGAGTTTTCAATTCAACCACACCTGGAGATTAATTATCTACAGCAAAGTGATCAGTAGCCAAGTAGTTTGATAGTTTTGATAGTAGTGATAGCAGCAGTAGTAACAGTAACAGTGATAGTAGTAATTTTGTAGCAAGTGTAACAGTGATGATAGTAGTAGTAACGTAGCAGAAACAATATGGAAAAGTTCGTAGGCATTTTTTGGATGATATTCAGCATGTGACAGTTATAACCTAGGGCGATACGGCACTAGCTCCAGTTCATCGATATAATATAGGCATGTATTACGTAAATAGTCATACGTGCTTTATTAAAAGAACTTGCATGACAACTTTTGTCCTACCCTCCCGTGGCAGCGGGGTCCATATTGGAAACTAAGGGATATTAAGTCCTCCATTTAATAGAGACCCGGAACAAAGCATTAACATGTAGTGAATACATGAACTCCTCAAACTATAGTCATCACGGAGAGTGGGCCCGGTTATTGTCACACCGGGGTTGTCGGATCATAACACATAGTAGGTGACTATAACTTGCAATATCGGATCTAGAACATGGATACATATGGTGATAACATAAATAGTTCTGATCTGAAATCATGGCACCCGGGCCCAAAGTGACAAGCATTAAGCATAGCAAAGTCATAGCAACATCAATCTAAGAACATAGTGGATATTAGGGATTAGGCCCTAACAAAACTAACTCGATTACATGATGAATCTCATCCAACTCCTCACTGACCAGCAAGCCTATGAAGGAATTACTCACTCCAGTGGGGACCATCATGGAATTGGCAATGGAGAAGGGTTGGTGATGATGAAGAATGAAGAGCCCCCTCTCCGGAGTCCCAAACAGATTCCAGATCTGCACTCCCGAGGAAGAAAAGGGCTTGGCGGCGGCTCTGTCTCGTGGATCGCGATAATTCTTTCTCCTCTATTTTTCTCTCCAAAAATAGGAATTTATAGTATCAGGGTTGAGGTCTGCGGGGCCACTAGGTGGGTACAACCCACCTGGGCGTGCCAGGAGAGGGGAGCGCGCCCTGGTGGGTTGTGCCCACCCAGGGGCCCCTCTCCGGTTGGTCTTGGCTCTAGAAATTCTTATTATTGATATAAAAAATCCTCGCACAGTTTTATTCCATTCTGAGAACTTTTATTTCTGCACAAAAACAACACCATGGTAGTTCTGCTGAAAACAACGTCAGTCCGAGGTTAGTTTCATTCAAATCATGCAAATTAGAGTCCAAAACATGAGGAAAAGCGTGAGAAAAAGTAGATACATTGGAGACGTATCATAGCTCCCCTATGTTTTTGGTATGTTCCTAGAGAAAACAAAGTTGAAACATGATAGTAGCAATGATGCGGACTGGGTCCATGATCTGGGGATTATCCTCATTGCTACACAAGAATTACATCCTTGATGCACCACTAGGTGATAGACCTGTTGCAGGAGCTGATGCAAACGTTATGAACGTTTGACAAGCTCGATATGATGACTACTTGATGGTTTAGTGCGCCTTGCTTTACGGCTTAGAACCGGGACTTCAAAAACGTTTTGAATGCCATGGAGCATATGAGATGTTTCAAGAGTTGAAATTGGTATTTCAGACTCATGCCCGTGCCGAGAGGTATGAGACCTTTGACAAGTACTTTGCCCACAAGATGGAGGAGAATAGCTCAGCCAGTGAGCATGTGCTCAGAATGTCTGGGTACTACAATCGCTTGAATCAAGTGGGAGTTAATCTTCCAGATATAATAGTGATCGACAGAGTTCTCTAGTCACTATCACCAAGCTACTAGAACTTCGTGATGAACTATAATATGTAAGGGTAACGAAATGATTCCCGAGCTCTTCGCGATGCTAAAATCAGTGAAGGTAGAAATCAAGAAAGAACATCAAGTTTTGATGGTTAACAAGACCACTAGTTTCAAGAAAAATGGCAAAGGGAAAGAAAGGGAACTTCAAGAAGAATGGAAAGCAAGTTGTCACTCTCGGGAAGAAGCCCAAAGCTGGACCAAAGCCTAAAACTGAGTGCTTCTACTGCAAAGGGACTGGTCACTGGAAGCGGAACCGCCCCAAGTATTTGGCGGATAAGAAGGATGGCAATGAACAAAGGTATATTTGATATACATATTATTAATATGTACTTTACTAGTGTTCATAGTAGCCCCTGGGTATTTGATACCAGTTCAGTTGCTAAGATTAGTAACTCAAAACAGGAGTTGCAAAATGAACAGAGGCTAGTTAAGGACGAGGTGACGATGTGTGTTGGAAGTGATTCCAAGGTTGATAAGATCACCATGACACACTCCCTTTACCTTCGGGATTAGTGTTGAACCTAAATAAATGTTATTTGGTGTTCGCGTTGAGCATGAATATGATTGGATCATGTTTATTGCAATACGGTTATTCATTTAAGTCAGAGAATAATTGTTGCTCTGTTTACTTGAATAAAACCTTCTATGGTCATAAACCCAATGAAAATGGTTTATTGAATCTCGATTGTAGTGATACACATATTCATGATATTGATGCCAAAAGATGCAAAGTTCATAATGATAGTGCAACATATTTGTGGCACTACCGTTTAGGTCATATTTGGTGTAAAGCGCATGAAGAAACTCCATGTGGATGGACTTTTGGAATCACTTGATTATGAATCATTTGATTCTTGCGAACCATGCCTCATGGGCAAGATGACTAAGACTCCATTCTCTGGAACAATGGATCGAGCAAATGACTTATTGGAAATAATACATACCGATGTATGCGGTCCGATGAGTGTTGAGGCTCGCGGCGGGTATCGTTATTTTCTAACCTTCACAGATGATTTGAGCAGATATGGATATATCTACTTAATGAAACACAAGTCTGAAACATTTGAAAACTTCAACGAATTTCAGAGTGACGTGGAGAATCATCGTAACAAGAAAATAAAGTTTCTATGATCTGATCACGGAGGCGAATACTTGAGTTATGAGTTTGGCCTTCATTTAAAATAATGTGGAATAGTTTCACAACTCACGCCACCTGGAACACCACAGCGTAATGGTGTGTCCGAACGTCGTAACCGTGATTTATTAGATATGGTGCGATCTATGATGTCTCTTACCGATTTACGACTATCGTTTTGGGGTTATGCATTAGAGACAGCTGCATTCACGTTAAATAGGGCACCGTCTAAATCTGTTGAGATGACACCGTATGAACTATGGTTTGGCAAGAAACCTAACTGTCATTTCTTAAAGTTTGGGGTTGCGATGCTTATGTGAAAAAGCTTCAGCCTGATAAGCTCGAACCCAAATCGGAGAAGTGCGTATTCATAGGATACCCAAAAGAAACAGTTGGGTACACCTTCTATCACAGATCCGAAGGCAAGATCTTTGTTGCTAAGAATGGATCCTTTCTAGAGAACTCGAAAGAAGTGAGTGGGAGTAAAGTAGAACTTGATGAGGTAATTGTACCTTCTCTCGAATTGGAAAGTAGCTCATCACAACAGTTCCAGTGATGCCTACACTAACTAGAGAGGAAGCTAATGATAATGATCATGAAACTTCGGAGCAAGTTACTACCAAACCTCGTAGGTCAACCAGAGCATGTTCCACGCCAGAGTTGTATGGTAACTGATAAGTCTCCATTGTGTCTACTTTTCTAAACACTTTTGATCTTGTATTGGACTCTAACTTGCATGATTTGAATGGAACTAACCCGGACTGACGTTGTTTTCAATAGATATGCCATGGTGTTATTTTCGTGCGGAAATAAAAGTTCTCGGAATGACCTGAAAGTTCACGGAGAATATTTTTGCAATTTATAAAAAATACTGGCAAAAGAATCAACGTCAGGGGGCCCACACCCTGTCCACGAGGGTGGGGGGCATGCCCACCCCCTAGGGCGCCCCCTATCTCGTGGGCCCCCTAAGGCTCCACCGACCCCAGCTTCAACTCTATATATTCACGTTCAGGGAGAAAAAATCAAGGAGAAAGATTCATCACCTTTTACGATACGGAGCCGCCACCAAGCCCTAATCTCCATCAGGAGGGCTGACCTGGAGTCCGCTCGGGGCTCCAGAGAGGGGAATCCGTCGCCATCGTCATTATCAACCTTCCTCCATCACCAATTTCATGATTCTCACTGCCGTGCGTGAGTAATTCCATCGTAGGCTTGCTGTATGGTGATGGGTTGGATGTGATTTATCATGTAATCAAGTTAGTTTTGTTAGGGTTTGATCCCTAGTATCCATTATGTTCTGAGATTGGTGTTGCTATGACTTTGCTATGCTTAATGCTTGTCACTAGGGCTCGAGTGCCATGATTTCAGATCTGAACCTATTATGTTTCCATGAATATATATGAGTTCTCGATCCTATTTTGCATGTCAATAGTCACCTACTATGTGTTATGATCCATTAACCCCGAAGTGAAAATAATCAGGACAATTAACGGTGATGACTATAGTTTGAGGAGTTCATGTATTCACTAAGTGCTAATGCTTTGTTCCGGTACTCTATTAAAAGGAGGCCTTAATATCCCTTAGTTTCCGATAGGACCCCGCTGCCATGGGAGGGTAGGACAAAAGATGTCATGCAAGTTCTTTTCCATAAGCACGTATGACTATGTTCGGAATACATGCCTACATTACATTGATGAACTGGAGCTAGTTCCGTGTCACCCTATGTTATAACTATTGCATGAGGAATCGCATCTGACATAATTATCCATCACTGATCCATTGCCTATGAGCTTTTCACATATTGGTCTTTGCTTTTCCGTTTTCACATATTGGTGCTTTTCCGTTGCCACTGTTACATTTCCCTATGTTACTTTTCCGTTGCCACTGTTACAATTACTACAAAACCAATACTATTACTATTACCTTTGGCACTGTTACCGTTAGTTCCATATTAATTTGCTACTAAATACTTTGCTACAGATATTAAGTCTTTCAGATGCGGTTGAATTGACAACTCAACTGTTAATACTTGAGAATATTCTTTGGCTCCCCTTGTGTCGAATCAATAAATTTGGGTTGAATACTCTACCCTCGAAAACTCTTGCGATCCCCTATACTTGTGGGTTATCAAGACTATTTTCTGGTGCCGTTGCCGGGGAGCATAGATCTATTCTTTGAGTCACTTGGGATTTATATCTGTTGATCACTATGAAGAACTTGAAAGATGAAAGAACCAAGATTTATCCCTCAACTACGAGGGGAGGTAAGGAACTGCCATCTAGCTCTGCACTTGATTCACCGTCTGTTATGAGTAAACTTGCGACAGCTACTCCTGCTATTCATTCTGATATGTTGAATGTTATTGATTATGCCACTTATGCTTTGCATGATGCTTATGATGAAACTACTTCTACGCCTAATAATACTGTGCCACTAGGTGAATTTCTGGATGAACAACTCGCTAGGGTTAGAGAAAATGAATTTATTGAAACTGATAATATTGATGAAAGTGATGATGAAGATTCTCCCCCTAGATATGAATTGCCTGTTGTGCCTCGGGGTTATGTTATGGATGAAGAAACTGCTAGAGACTTTTTAGCTTGCAATGATAGATATGATCTTAAGAAGCTGTTAGCTAAGCTGAAGGAAAAATCTTTGAATGCAAGAATGAAATATGAACCTTCTTTTGCTACTTCACCTATCTGTCTTTCCGATAAGGCTTATGATTTCTCTGTCGATCCTAAGTTAATTACTTTGGTTGAATCTGATCCTTTCTATGGCTATGAATCTGAAACTGTTGTGGCACATCTTACTAAATTAAATGACATAGCCACCCTGTTCACTAATGATGAGAAAACTCGCTATTACTTTATCCTTAAGTTGTTTCCGTTCTCATTAAAGGGTGATGCTAAAACATGGTTTAATTCTCTTGATCATGGTTGTGTGCGTAGTCCCCAAGATATGATTTATTACTTCTCTGCTAAATTTTTCCCCGCTCATAAGAAACAAGCTGCCTTAAGGGAAATATATAGTTTTGTGCAAATTAAAGAAGAGAGTCTCCCATAATCTTGGGGGAGGCTTCTCCAATTACTTAATGCTTTGCCTGATCATCCTCTCAAGAAAAATGAAATACTTGATATCTTTTATAATGGACTAACTGATGCTTCCAGAGACCACCTGGATAGTTGTGTTGGTTCTATTTTCAGGGAAAGAACAGTTGATCAAGATGAATTGCTATTGAATAATATGTTGAGTAATGAAAATGATTGGACACTTCCTAAACCAACTCCTAAGCCAACTCCGAAGAAAAGGGGTATTCTATTTCTCAGTCCTGAAGATATGCAAGAGGCAAATAAATCTATGAAATAAAAAGGTATTAAAGCTGAAGATGTTTAGAATTTACCACCTATTGTAGAAATACATGGTCTTGATAACCCGACACATGTAGTAAAGGTAAATTCTCTCTATAGATTTGATGAAGGTCATATTCCTCGTTATAAGTCTGCTAGCCAGTGCTTAGATGAGTTTGATAATTTTATTATTGTTGGATTTCGGGTTCCGGCAAAACCCTTGAGGTTCGAACTCTGGGGTGCACACGAAGATCTCTCCTCCCCTTAGCTCACGCTCTCACCACAATCTTAAAACTCAGCACGTCGAACTTGCAGAGCAAAGGACACAGGGTTTATACTGGTTCGGGCCACCGATGTGGTGTAATACCCTACTCCAGTGTGGTGTGGTGGATTGCCTCTTGGGCTGAGGATGAACGATTACAAGGGAAGGACAGCCTCCTGAGGAGAGGTGTCCTTGAGCTCGGTGAGCTTGTGTGGTTGAGGATGGAATGGATCCGATCCAAGATCCCTCCTTTCCCCCTATGGTGGCTAGTCCTATTTATAGAGGCCCTGGTCCTCTTCCCAAATGTAGGAGGGAAGGGATCCAACAACGGCCAAATTTGAAGGGAGACAACTAGTACAAGTTATCCTGACAAAAGGTGGTCTTTGCCTGCCAAAGGCTCTGGTGGTGACGCCGTCCTGGGCTCCATGGTGACCTATGTCCTGCCGTCCTGCTGGTCTTGGTCGTGTTGCATCGATATGGAAAACTTTGCCTGGAGCCTCGGGACTCCTCGCTTGCGCTTGCCTCTTTAGCACGAAAGCAGAAACGAGTACGCTGCACGCGCTGGCGCCCGCCTGGCCTTGGTAGTCATGGCTTGCGACACAGGGACATCGCGAGGTGCCCCTCACCTTGATCTCTCCGCCCCTCGCAAGCCATCCTGGTGAGGCCGCCCCCGAGGAGGTCTTGCGTTGTCCCCCTCGCGAGGCTTGGCCCCTCGCGAGGGTCTTGAGTGTTTGCTGATGAAGATGAGCCGTATAGGGCCGCTGGTGGAGCCATGCCGTGGGCCGCAGGCAGGCAAGTCTGGGGACCCCCGTTCCCATGACGCGACAATTGTTAAACAAGAAAACTTCAAGGATTATGTTGGTAGACAAGTGAAACGTAATTCTTACATGATTGAACACTTGAGTGATTATATGTCTAGAGTTAAAGGTGAGCTTAAACTTATTAATGAACATGCTTCTATGGTTACCACTCAAGTAGAACAAGTGCTTAAAGCTCAGAATGATTTACTCAATGAATTAAATAATAAGAAAAATGATAATGCTGTTAGAGTTGTGACTAGAGGGGGTAAAATGACTCAGGAAACTTTGTATCCTGAGGGCCACCCTAAGCGAGTTGAGCAAGATTCTTAGAGAACTAATGTTGATACACCTAGTTCTTCTAAGAAGAAGAAAAAGAAAAATGATAGGACTTTGCATGCTTTTAGTGAACCTGTTGTTGACACACCTGAGAATCCCAATGATATTTCTATTTCTGATGCTGAAACACAATCTGGTGATGAACATGAACCTAGTGATATAATGTTAATGATGATGTTCATGTTGATGCTCAACCTAGCAATACCAATGATGTAGAGATTGAACCTGCTGTTGATCTTGATAACCCACAATCAAAGAATCAACGTTATGATAAGAGAGACTTCGTTGCTAGGAAGCACGGTAAAGAAAGAGAACCATGGGTTCGGAAACCCATGCCTTTTCCTCCTAAACCATCCAAGAAAAAGGATGATGTGGATTTTGAGCGCTTTGCTGAAATGATTAGACTTGTCTTTTTGCGTATGTGTTTGATTGATATGCTTAAAATGAATCCTTATGCTAAGTATATGAAAGATATTGTTACTAATAAAAAAGATACCGGAAGCTGAAATTTCCACCATGCTCGCTAATTATACTTTTAAGGGTGGAAAACCAAAGAAACTAGGAGATCCCGGAGTACCAACTATACCATGCTCCACTAAGAGAAACTATGTTAAAACTGCTTTATGTGATCTTGGAGCCGTTGTTAGTGTTATGCCTCTCTCTTTATATCGTAGAATTGATTTGAATAAGTTGACACCTAATGAAATATCTTTGTAAATGGCCGATAAAACAACTGCTATACCTGTCTGTATTTGTGAGGATGTACCTGTTGTGGTTGCAAACATTACTATTCTAATGGACTTTGTTATTCTTGATATTCCCGAGGACGATAGTACGTCTATTATTCTTGGTAGACCATTTTTTAATACTACAGGGGCTGTTATTGATTGCAACAAAGGCAATGTCATTTTTCATGTTAATGGTAATGAGCATACGGTACACTTTCCGAGGAAACAACCTCAAGTCCACAGTATTAATTCTATTGGAAAAACTTCAACGATTACTATTGGAGGTTTTGAATTTCCTCTTCCTACTGTCAAGAAAAAATATGATATTCGTATTGTTGGGGACATGCGTATCCCTGTTGAGGTAACTTAGTGTTATTCGAAAATTCTCCGGTTTCATGCGATTCGGAAAGAGTTTGTTAACAAGACTTGATCAACCTTTTTAGTGGATTCCTTTTGATGAGCATAAGATGGATGAAGTTAGAAAGCACAACCCTCTATACCCTCTTTTTACTTTCTGTTATTTAGATTAAATAAAGAAAAAATAATATTTTCTGTTTGTTTTCTGAATTATCCTTGCAATAAAAAATACCCCAAAAATAAAAGTTCTCCAGATGTCCTGAAAATTTTATATGATTTTTTAGGATATTTAAGAATATTTGGCACTGAGAACACACCAGGGGGCCTCACCACCTGGCCACGAGGGTCCAGGGCGCGCTCACCCCCCTAGGGCGCGCCTCCCTACCTCGTGGACCCCACGTGGGCCCCCTCCACTTATTCTTGCACCCACACACTTCATCTTCCTCCATAAAAAATCATCCACCAGCTCAAACCCGAGTTCTAGCTCATCTTGCTGCCATTTTCGATCTCCAAGCTCAAAGCTCCATTCACAAAACTGCTTTGGGGGATTGTTCTTCGGTATGTGACTCCTCCAATGGTTCAATTAGTTTTTGTTCTAGTGATTTATTTATTGCAAATTTTTTCTGCTTAGGTGACCCTGTTCTTGAGCTTCCATGTCAAATTTATGTGGTCAAAAGTAGTTTTAATGCATGATATGGCCTCTAGGCATTTGTGGGAGTAGTTGCTATCAATCTTTTTGAGTTTGGTTCACTTTTATTTTGAGTCACTAAAAATTTCAGAAATTTTTCAGAGTGAGAAAATTGTTTAGGAAAATGTACCAAGGTGGTTCCTCAAGGAAGCAAGGCCCAAGGCTCGCGATACGTGAGCCGGACAATGAACTACCAAGGGAAGCTCAAGTGCGGCCATGTGAATGGCCATCAGAGGAGTTCATGGTCCAGGCAGGCATCAAGGATGAATTTGACGCGTATGTGCGTAACACGGATCTTGAGGGCTTTGTGTCAGATAAGTGCCGGCAATACCTCTATCTAACTGATTCCTTTGTGAGAAGGTTTAAATTTAAATCCTCGCACAATTATCACACTGTTTTATTTGATCTTTATGATAAATCATATACCATGGACCTAGAAGATTTTAATATTGCTTGTAAACTCCCGCACTGGGGAAATGTTAGTGAACCTCGCAAATCCGAATATAAAGACTTTCTTGCTAGTATCACTATGGCAGAATCTAGGGAAATCACACAAGCTACCATAGCAAGCATTCATTTCCCTTCCATACATTATTTTTCTCTCTTCATTGGTAGATGCATTAACGGTAAAGATTAGGCTTGTCACATGTGTGTTCTAGATCTTAGTGTCCTCAAGAGTGCGGTATTAGGTGATAAACAATATAACTTGGGGGCTATTGTTGCACGTAGGTTGCATCATAACAGTATAAGTGGAGATTTGTTTGGTGGAATTTATGCAACTCGTGTAGCTAACTATCTTGATATACCCATACGTGGAAATGATATTGAGTTGCCTCCTACTTACCTAGATTATAATGCCATGGTTCGCCATCAGTTTGTTGAGAGGAACGATCAGTTCCTCCAGTACCGACTAATCTTTGACAGACGGCGCACCATCCATGTTGCTCTCCCTGCTCCTACTTTCTTTGACTTTCAGGCAAAAAGGAGATATGTTATTTCCAGGGAGGAGGAGAACGAATACGAGAGGAGGATGGAGGCAACTCGCCTCCAACCTGTAGCTCGTTAGGCAGTAGCTGCAGCATCTCAGTACGACCCCATCTACAACTTTGGATATCCACCAGGCCAGCCGTGGTCATAGACCAACTTAGGCCAAAAGCCTAAGCTTGGGGGAGTACATATCTCTCACCGACATTACATTCATGTTCACACACTCATGCCAGTTGTCGGTGCTCATACTTTTTCATTGTACTATCCATGCTAGTTTAATTTTCTTTTCCATCATTCTTCTTGTGTGTTTGAAAAACCTTAAGAAAAACCAAAAAAATAGTTGTAGCTTTTAGCTAGTTTACTTTCCATGCTTGTAGTAGTAGTAATTAAAAAGAAAACACAAAAAGATTTCTTGTTCTTCTTTTGCTTGTTGGGAGCTTTTCCGTGTAAATAGTTTTGTTTCTTTTCTTTTCTTTGGGGTCGAGAGGAGAAGACCATGTTGAAAATGTTGAGTGGCTCTCATATGCATTATTGTTGATCTAACCAAGATCCCATATTACCTTGTCTTCTCATATGTATTAAATGCTTGCAGATTCCAGCTTAGTCTAATGCACGTGCACTATTATTATTATCCACACCGTTCGGTCATGCAAGTGAAAGGCAATAATGACGATATATGATGAACTGATTGAGATGAGAAAAGCTGGTATGAGCTCGACCTATCTTTCTTTTGTAAATATGATTAGTTCATCATTCCTGATTCAGCCTATTATGAATGAAACATGTTTGTAATGACAATTAGAGATTATAGTTGCTCATGACATGCTTAATTAGCTAGGAGTTTATAATGGTTTACCTTGCGTGCCAACATGCTATTAAAATGGTTGTGACGTGGTATGATAGGGTGGTATCCTCCTTTGACCGATTCAAGTGGCTTGACTTGGCACATGTTCACGCATGTACTGAAACAAAATCAACATAGCCTCCACGATATTTATGTTCATGGTGAATTATATCCTACTCATGCTTGCATTTAGTGTTGATTAATTTTAATGCATGTTCATGACTATTGTCGCCCTCTAGCTGGTCGCTTCCCAGTCTCTTTCTAGCCTTCACTTGTACTAAGCGGGAATACTGCTTGTGCATCCACTTCCATAAACCCCAAAAGTTATTCCATATGAGTCCACCATAACTTCCTATACGCGGTATCTACCTGCCGTTTCAAGTAAATTTGTATGTGCCAAACTCTAAACCTTCAAATGAAACTCTTCTTTGTATGCTCGAATAGCTCATGTATCAACTAGGGATATCTATATCTTCCATGCTACATGGGTTATTCTCAAGAGGAGTGGACTCAGCTCCTCATTCACGAGAAAATGGCTGGTAACTGGGATGCCCAGTCCCAAGCTTAAATTAAAATAATTGCAAACAAAACTCCCCCAGGATTGCTGTTAGTTGGAGGCACCCGTTGTTCCGGACAAGCCATCAATTGATGTTTGTTGGTGGTGGGGGAGTATAAACTTTACCATTCTGTTTGGGAACTGCCAATAATGTGTGTAGCATGGAAGCTATCGAGATCTCTTGGTAGTTATGTTGACAATGAAAGTATACCACTCAAAATATTATTTATCTCTAGTTCAAAACTCGAGCTCTGGCACCTCTACAAATCACTGCTTCCCTCTGCGAAGGGCCTATCTATTTATTTTTATGTTGAGGCATCATCCTCTTATTAAAAAGCACCAGTTGGAGAGCACCGCAGTCATTTGTATGTATTACTATTAGTTTACATTCAGTGACTGGATCTCTTTTACCATGAATTACAATGTTTAGTCAGTCCTTGATCTTCAAAGGTGCTCTGCATTTATGTTTTGCGGTCTCAGAAAGGGCTAGCGAGATACCATCTTGTTATATCATATTATGATTGTTTTGAGAAAGTGTTGTCATCCGAGATTTACTATTATTGCTCGCTATTTGATTATGCCATTGATATGAGTAAGCACGAGACCTAAGTGTTATTGTGAATATGGTTAGTTCACAATCTTTGCTGAAAACTTGAATGCTGGCTTTACATATTTACAACAACAAGATCAAACAGAGTTTGTAAAAGGTTTTTTTATCACTTTCAGTTTGTCAACTGAATTGCTTGAGGACAAGCAAAGGTTTAAGTTTGGGGGAGTTGATACATCTCCATCGTATCTACTTTTCCAAACACTTTTGACCTTGTTTTGGACTCTAACTTGCATGATTTGAATGGAACTAACCCGGACTGACGCTGTTTTCAGCATAATTGCCATGGTGTTATTTTTGTGCAAAAATAAAAGTTCTCAGAATGACCTGAAACTTCACGGAGAATATTTTTGGAATTTATAAAAAATACTGGCGAAAGAATCAATGTCAGGGGGCCCACACCCTGTCCACAAGGGTGGGGGCATGCCCCCTATCTCGTGGCCCCCCTGAGGCTCCACCGATCTCAGCTCCAACTCTATATATTCATGTTCGGGGAGAAAAAAATCAGGGAGAAGGATTCATCGCATTTTACGATACGGAGCCGCCGCCAAGCCCTAATCTCTCTCGGGATGGCTCATTTGGAGTCCATTCGGGGATCCGGAGAGGGGAATCCGTCGCCATCCTCATCATCAACCTTCATCCATCACCAATTTCATGATGCTCACCGCCGTGCATAAGTAATTCCATCGTAAGCTTGCTAGACGGTGATGGGTTGGATGTGATTTATCATGTAATCGAGTTTGTTTTGTTATGGTTTGATCCCTAGTATCCATTATGTTCTGAGATTGATGTTGCTATGACTTTGCTATGCTTAATGCTTGTCATTAGGACCTAAGTGCCATGATTTGAAATCAGAACCTATTATGTTTCCATGGATATATATGAGTTCTTAATGCTATTTTGCAAGTCAATAGTCACCTACTATGTGTTCTGATCCGTTAATCCCGAAGTGACAATAATCGGGACAATTATCGGTGATGACTATAGTTTGAGGAGTTCATGTATTCAGTAAGTGCTCATGCTTTGTTCCGGTACTCTATTAAAAGGAGGCCTTAATATCCCTTAGTTTCCGATAGGACCCCGCTGCCATGGGAGGGTAGGACAAAAGATGTCATGCAAGTGCTTTTCCATAAGCATGTATGACTATATTCGGAATACATGCCTACATTACATTGATGAACTCGAGCTAGTTCTGTGTCACCCTATGTTATAACTGTTTCATGAGGAATCGCATCCGACATAATTATCCATCACTGATCCATTGCATACGAGCTTTTCACATATTGGTCTTTGCTTAGTTACTTTTCTGTTGCCAATGTTACAAATACTGTAAAACCAATACAATTACTATTACCTTTGCCATTGTTACCGTTACTTCCATATTACTTTGCTACTAAATACTTTGCTACAGATATTAAGTGTTTCAGGTGCGGTTGAATTGACAACTCAACTGTTAATACTTGAGAATATTCTTTGGCTCCCCTTGTGTCGAATCAATAAATTTGGGTTGAATACTCTACCCTTGAAAACTGTTGCGACCCCCTATACTTGTGGGTTATCAGTCTAGAAGTCTTGTTACTAGACCATGACGAACCTACGAACTATGAGGAAGCGATGATGAGCCCAGATTTCGATAAATGGCTTGAGGTCATGAAATCTGAGATAGGATCCATGTATGAGAACAAAGTGTCGACTTTGGTGGACTTGCCCGATGATTGGCAAGCCATTTAGAATAAATGGATCTTCAAGAGGAAGACGAACACTGATGGTAGTGTTACTATCTACAAAGCTCAACTTGTCGCAAAAGTTTTTTGACAAGTTTAAGGTGTTGACTACGATGAGATTTTCTCATTCATAGCGATGCTTCAATTTGCCCGAATCATGTTAGCAATTGCCACATTTTATGAAATATGGCAAATGGATGTCAAAACTGCATTCCTTAATGGATTTCTTAAAGAAGAGTTGTATATGATGCAACCAGGAGGTTTTGTCGATCCTAAAGGTGCTAACAAAGTGTGCAAACTCCAGCGATCCATCTATGGACTGGTGCAAGCATCTCGGAGTTGGAATATACGCTTTGAAAAGGTGATCAAAGCATATGGTTTTATACAAACTTATGGTGAAGCCTATATTTACAAGAAAGTGAGTGGGAGCTCTATAGCATTTATGATATTATATGTGGATGACATATTTTTGATTGGAAATGATATAGAATTTCTGGTAAGCATAAAAGGATACTTGAATAAGAATTTTTCAATGAAAGACCTCGGTGAAGCTACTTATATATTGGGCATCAAGATCTATAGGGATAGATCAAGATGCTTAATAGGAATTTCACAAAGCACATACCTTGACAAGTTTTTGAAGAAGTTCAAAATGGATCAGTCAAAGAAAGGGTTCTTGCCTGTGCTGCAAGGTGTGAAGTTGAGTAAGACTCAAAGCCCGACCACGGCAGAAGATAGAGAGAGATGAAAGTCATTCCCTATGCCTTAGCCATATGTTCTATAAAGTATGACATGTTGTGTACCATACCTATTGTATACCTTACCATGAGTTTGGCAAGGGGGTACAATAGTGATCCAGGAGTAGATCACTGGACAACGGTCAAAAGTATCCTTAGTTACCTTAAAGAGGACTAAGGAAATGTTTCTCGGTTATGGAGGTGACAAAGAGTTCGTCGTAAAGAGTTACATCGATGCAAGCTTTGACACTGATCCGTATGATACTGAGTCTCAATCTGGATACATATTGAAAGTGGGAGCAATTATCTAGAGTAGCTCCATGTAGAGCATTGTAGACATAGAAGTTTGCAAAATACATACGGATCTAAATGTGGCAGACCCGTTAACTAAACTTCTCTCACAAGCAATACATGATACACCTTAGAACTCTTTGGATGTTAATCACATAGCAATGTGAACTAGATTATTGACTCTAGTAAACCCTTTGGATGTTAAATATAATAAACCGGAACCTCAGCTAAAGCGGGGTATCTGTTCTTTTAGATCATGTGAGGTTACACGGAGTTGCTCTAAAGCGGCCTCTGGTTTACCCCTTGAGTTTGCTTTGCTAAAAGCATCGTGTTATATCACTTGGAGGATTGGTCGTGTCCGAACCAATACCATGCCTCTTGATAGGCGAGAGCCACCAGATCACTTGGGGACTTGGTCATGTCTGAACCAGTCATGCCTCTTGATCGGCCTAAGGCCACATAATCACTTGGGGGCTTGGTCGAACCCAAACCATGACCACGCCATTTGGTCGGCATAAATGCCACAGAATCACTTGGGGACCTGGCTGACTAGAACCATAGTTACACCTAATGGGAGCTTGGTCGTGTTTGGCCATGGTAACACCATTTGATCAGCTTAAATAAATCTTTTTTGGCAAACGTTTTTGTCGTTGCTTTTGCATCATACTTTTCTTTGAAGGGTTTTTTTCTTTTCATTGTGCTTCTAAACCGACAAAGTTTTTTAAACCAATCAATTGACGGAACACAGTTCACGTCAATCCGGAGACTATTTGTCCGGTTTGATCCTTGTTGTTAAGATCCTCTTATGGAGTAACACGGTGTTTATTATAACCCGGCACGGTTTACATGATAAACAGCGTCATCTATATATACATGAGTTGTTATTTCCTCCAACAGTGTGGGTCAAAACTCCGCTTCAAGGTTGGCCAAGCCAACTTCACACTCAACGATGGCAGGTATTATGTATCTCAAAAAATTGATCATATACTTAAAATTTTGTTTTGGATGTTTTGATTTTATATATACAGACATCATACTCCACCTGACGGTACAACCGCGGTGGCACTTGACGAATTTCTTATTTTAGAAAGTATTTTGGAAAGTTCATTACCGCAGGAAGAACAAATTATGCACGAAGGCATATCAACGTCAAAGGTATCAGCTAGCCTATTACAAGGCAACATGGTGCCCATAATAACATAACTGTTTTTCACAAAGGAGAGGCAGTTTTTAAACCGGCTTCCGGTTTAAGCTTGGCCACCAGCCTGGCCTGATGGTTGTGGGTCATCTTGCGCCGCTTCAGCTTCCGTTTCTCTACCCAATGGCTGGAAATCCACAGTTGTCCAGTCGATTCCCATTAATGCTTGAAAAACAGCCTCATCATGGATTAGCAATGACGGGTCAATATCGGGAGCATAAGTATGCTTACGGATTGGAGGGATCAGATTTTCCGATTCATGGATTGGTGCAGCTATTCACTTGTTCTGACTGTCATATTGGGCTTGATAATGAGACAAGTCTGCTTCCGCAGCCAGTTGACAAGCTAGCGGACGTACCTCCCGGTTTATTGCTCGCAAATCCGCTTCACCAAATTCTGACCCGTCTTCCTTCAAGCTGGGATAGCCCTGAGCCGCTTCAATAGGATCAAAATCCGGCACCCAGGCTTTTGCTCGGATTAAAGCATTGATTGCACCGGTTCGAGCAGCAGATTTCTTCAGCTCTTCAACCCGGGCAGGAAGCACTGACAGTTTCATCAGAGTATCTTGAATCAAAGTGGGCGCCGGTTTGTTATGAGACGCCGTACAGATGATCCGCTGGGCACCAGTATACAATTGTTCAACCAATGTATAGGCGGCTTTCAATTTCTTCCGCACATCTGACCCCAAGTGACCAATGCATGTCCCTGAAATACCATAAAGGGTTAATAAACCGGCAAGTCTGTAAGAAGGCAGAACCAATTCAGAAGGCAAGCTGACTTACCAAAGATAGCAGTGGTCATGGCATGAACGTGCCGCTTTATGCTGGTCAGTTCATCCGTCACTGGTTTTAGTGCAGCCTCGGCATCTTCTGCTCGTTTGATCAAAGCGGACTTTTCAGTGGCCCAATCCGCCGGTTTCTTCTTGAAGTTCTCCTTAAGTTGTTCCATGGCGCTTAAGGCACTGGCCAATTCCTCTTTTGCTTTGGAGGTTTCAGTCTGTTGGGTTTTCAAGTTTTCTTGAAGATCGATGACTTGGTTTTCTTTCGCCTTCATCTCCGCCTGCAGGCATACAGATATATGTTTCAACAAATCGGTAGAAGGATTCAAGTACCAACCACATAACAAGTTATGCGCTTAGCACTTGGGGGCTAATGCGTATTTCATCTTTTAATTGTTTACAAAGTCCCAAGATCAATACAAGCATTCAACTTGGCACTTTGGGGCTAATGGCTATTTGATCATATGTATTCTGATGCGGCAGTTTCAATTACTTAAAGTACCAGTTTAACTACGCTAAGTTGAACCGGCCCTTGGGGGCTACATTAGCAAATTTCAAAAGCATCAAGATTTATATTATTAAGTCCCGGTTTGACAGAATAGTTCAAACTGGCCCTTGGGGGCTAGGAGAATCAACAAGAATGGAAGCATACAAGCAGGAAGGAGCATATGGAAGTTACCTCATATTTATCTTTCATCATATTAACCAGACCGGCTTCATAGTCACGGTTGGTATACAGCCGGTTCAGATAGCCGGAATGGATATCTTGGGCGTTCAGAGCAGCGTAAGTCATCAGATCAGCGTTCCACTTGCCTTTGCCAAAAGCAGCAATTTCTTCCTTGGCAGAATGTTTGGATAAAGCGACAGGATTGCTTGGCTTAGTATGGCCAGTGCGAGTAATGACAACCTCATCATCCTTGGTACCGCTGGTTTGCACTGGAGCTGTTGGCTTGTCAGTAGGTTTGGTTGGACCGGTGGAGCTTTCAATCCGGATGGAACCTGTGGGCTGATGGATAGGACCTGAGGTATCAGTAGGTCTCTCTTTAGCAATAAGATCATCGTCTGGCTGCGGTGGATTGTTGGGAATATCCTCAGAGATAGCCGCTTCAAGATTGGGTGTCTTGCCTGGTTCAAGAATGACATCTTCTTCGGCCGCTTTGTCCAGGCGGGCCTTCTTGCTTGGCCTAGGTTTGGCCCTGAGAAGAATAACAAAATTAAATACAGCATATGTTCTAAGGCAATGTACTGCAAACATCACAATAAAAATAGCTTACCCAAGCACCATTTTGAGCGGTGGGAGCTGAGTAGCCGATGACTCGCCAGAAGATGAGTGGGAAATAACCTGGTAATCGGAGTCAGACGGATTAAGAGGTTGACGAAAGCAGCCCGCTTTAGGACAAGCACTGACAAGCGAATTAGAGACCTCGAAATGACGTTTCCGAACCGGACTGTTCGGTAAACCGGCGGAGGTAACTACCTGGCCACTGTGCCGGGTGGTGCGGCGAGCTTCGTGTTGTTGAGTCTTCATAAGAAGTTTAGGATCCAAATAAGCAAGAGGATGAGAAAATTTAACTTTTCGGTTTGCCTGACGGATTTTTTGTGAAGGCAAAGTTTCTGAATCGGAAGAGAGAATAATTACCTCTGCAACATCCGCGTGGCTGGCTTCGGCATCATCCTAACAAATATCATCATCAATAAGACGCGTGAAAAATAAGCCAAGTGAGTCAAGCTCTACCTCAAAGTCCGGATTATCCACCTCATCATCAGGGGCCGGATTAGAAGATGAAGTGGTTCTTTTCCAGTGGGCAGTCTTCTTCACAGCTTTAGTCTTTTGCCGGGTTGCTCTTTACGGTTTGTCTATTTTCTCTGGTTTTTCTTGCGGCAGCTTTTTGCTCCAAAACGGATCATCGCCCTGATTATGCAGACGCTGATATTAAAAACAATGACCAGACATATCAATAACAGAGTCAGCAAAGAGAAAAATCAAAGTCTTACAACTGGCGGTTTGTTGGTGGCACAGAAGGGAAGCAGGACGGTTCTAGCGCAGATGTGCTCCGGTTCATTCAGTATCTTACGCACAGCCTCTGTGATTTCTTCACCGGAGAGCTGGAGTTTTGAATGTCGCAGCGGGTCATCAACACTATCAGTATACTCGCACATCAAACCGGAGCGCTGACTAAGGGGCAGTATACTCCATGATATCCAACAGCGAGCGAGATCAACCCCTGTTAAACCATTGGCCATAAAGGCTCTGAGCTTTGACAGCTAGGGAGCATATTTGCTTCTCTCCTGGGCAGTCAATCGTTGAGGAAAAGGATGTGTGTTGCTGAGCCGCTCCGGACGAAAGCCAGGCAAAGGATTCTCACCAGCAGGGGAGGTGTCTTTGCAGTAGAACCATGTCTGATTCCACTCTTTGGGATGACTGTGCAGCTTGGCGTGAGGGTATGTGACCTCTTTACTTTTTTGAATCGCCATGCCACCCAACTCCGTATTAGAGCCATTAGTAAACTCAGTACGGCGGTTTAGATGGAAAAGATCTCTGAACAATTCCACTGTGGGCTCCTCTTGAAAGAACACCTCACAGAGCACTTGGAAGTGGCACATATTTGTAACAGAGTTGGGGCCAGTGTCTTGCGGATGAAGTTGGAAATCGGCTAAAACATCCCGGTAAAATTTAGAACCGGGCGGTTTAAAGCCCCGGGCTAAGTGATCTACGAAAACAACAACCTCTCCTTCTCGAGGTGTGGGGGGGCATTCTTTGCCAGGAGCCCTCCAATGGATGGTATCTTTGCTGCCCAAGGCGCCAATCAGGACTAAATCGTCCAGTTGATCCTCTGTGACGCGAGAAGGGACCCAATTGCACTCATATACTTGCTTGGCCATGATGGAATCTACAAGGTAGAAGACCCCGGTTCAAAAATGCATTTGATCAAGGTACGTTGGTATGGACACTGTTAAACCGGAGACAGAACTATCTGAACCGGAGTTTCATGAAGCAACCAACATCTGGCGGTTCAACAAGGGGACTAATGGTATATACCGGTTTGTCAAATTTTTCTACAAAGTTAAACCGCCTGATCTAAGCATTGAACAGTCAAGACTACAGATGAGTAAGTATGCAAAAACAGATTTCACAAGATTATACTACAGCTTTGGATCTGGAACATGTTTATAAAGGAGATAAATATTGAAGGCCCAAAAGGAGCAGTGCCGAATCAATAAGCAAAGGTACGGATAAGATCTATGGTCTTAATATGCGAAGGTGAAAACGGAGGATAAACACTACTGCTACACAGAGTGAAGGTTCACACACTCATCTAAAGGATCTATCATATGAACAAGAAGCAAGCGATGAACGCTAGAGAACATGGAAACCCTAGAACAGATCTATGATGAAAAGGATAGAAGACTTACCGAAGTTGAGGAAGGAGCAGAAGGTTGCCACGGTGCTCTGGTACGCTCAGGTTGATGCAGCGGCCAAAGTTGGTGCAAAGGTTGACGGCGGCGGCGGAGCTTCGAAGCGGGGCGACGCAAGGAAGATGAAGCAGAAGGGCACGAAGGGGAAAACGAAATGACCCCTCGGTCCTATTTATAAAGCAAGGGACATGGGTCAGGCGCGAAAATCAAGGGGCCGCAAGTTTGGAAACAGAGCTGTCGCCTCGATTATCGCAGATCTATTAAACAAGAAGGTATCATGGATAGTTTCTTTATAACAGATGACGTCATGCCGGTTTACAGCAATCAGAGAAGATGACATCACGGCGGTCCACCAAACTACAAGAAGATGTTGAAGATGAAGTTTTTGCTAAGGATTGACATGAACCTGTTCAAATCAATCTGGGGCCTAATGTTGGGGATATTACTACTGGGCACAAACCGGCCTAACTGGGCCGGGTTAACTTCATCAGTAGTTAAGTATGTTAAAGCCCATGAAGGTAGATGAGGGCTCAAGACCCATAATCGGTTGAGAGCCTGTAGCCGTAAACCGGCGTCAATATGTAACTTGTATTGTAAGTTAGGAATAAGTAGAGACCAAACCGGACACATCTATGAGCCGGTGTTGGGACTCTGTAAACCGACGGGCGTCACCCATGTATATAAGGGGATGACCCGGCGGCGGTTCAAAGACAACAGACAACAACTCGAGACATAGGCGAAGCTTGTTTGCTCCCTAGTCATCGAAACACCCATCAATTCCATCACAACTAGACGTAGGCTTTTACCTTCATCGAAGGAGCCGAACTAGTATAAACTCTCTTGCGTCCTTGTGTCCGCTTTAACCCCTTCAAGCTAACCCGTCGCGATGGCTCCATGACTAAGTCCTTTCTCTAGGACATCTGCCGTGACAAAACCATGACACATGGCGATGTGAACTGTTGGTTTTAATCACATAAAGATGTGAACTATTGGTGTTAAAACACATGGCGATGTGAACTAGATTATTGACTCTAGTGCAAGTGGGAGACTGGAGGAAATATGCCCTAGAGGCAATAATAAAGTTGTTATTTTATACTTCCGTATATCATGATAAATGTTTATTATTCATGCTAGAATTGTATTAACTAGAAATTGATACATGTGTGGATACATAGACGAAACCCAGTGTCCCTAGTATGCCTCTACTAGACTAGCTCGTTAATCAAAGATGGTTAAGTTTCCTAACCATAGACATGTGGTGTCATTTTATGAACGGGATCACATCATTAGGAGAATGATGCAATGGAAAAGACCCGTCCGTTAGCTTAGCCTAATGATCGTTAAGCTTTATTGTTATTGCTTTCTTCATGACTTATACATATTCCTTTGACCATGAGATTATGCAACTCCCAAATACCGGAGGAATGCCTTGTCTGCTATCAAACGTCACAACGTAACTGGGTGATTATAAATATGCTCTATAAGTATCTCCGAAGGTGTTTGTTGGGTTGGCATAGATTGAGATTAGGATTTGTCACTCTGTGTATCGAAGAGGTATCTATGGGCCCTCTCGGTAATGCACATCATGATAAGCCTTGCAATCAATGTGACCAATGAGTTAGTTATGGGATGACGCATTGCAGAACGAGTAAATAGACTTGCCAGTAACGAGATTGAACTAGGTATGAAGATACCGATGATCGAATCTCGAGCAAGTAACATACCGATGACAAAGGGAATGACGTATGTTGTCATTATGGTTTGACCAATAAAGATCTTCGTAGAATATGAAGGAACCAATATGAGCATCCAGGTTTCGATGTTGGTTATTGACCGGAGAGGTGTCTCGGTCATGTCTACATAGTTCTCGAACCAGTAGGGTCCGCATGCTTAACGTTCGATGACAATTTGTAGTATATGAGTTATGTGATTTGGTGACCGAATCTTGTTCAGAGTCCCGTATGAGATCATAGACATGACGAAGAGTCTCAAAATGGTCGAGGGTTAAAGATTGATATATTGGATGATAGTATTCGGACACTGGAAGTGTTTCGGATTGTATCGAGTACATATCGGAGTACCAGGGGGTTACCAGAACCCCCCGAGGGAAGATATGGGCCATATGGGCCATAGGAGGGAGGCACACCAGCCCACAAAAGGGTGGAGCCCCCCCCACAAGGGAGGAGTCCAAATTGGACTAGGGGAGGGGCGGCGCCTCCCTTTCCTTCTCGCTCTCTCTCTCTCCTTCCCCCTTTCCCACTCCGATAAAAGGAAGCGGGGGACGAATCATACTAGGAACCCAAGCAGGACTCCTCCTACTTGGGGAGCGCCTCGGGCCAGTGACGATGACATGTACCTAGGATAGGGTCATAGGCCTGTGCTAGACACCCTACCCAAGGATACTGCCCTAAAGTCAAGTATTCCAAAGTCAACAGAAGATACCGACTGAAATCACATTGGAGTGCGATCCACTCGACCAGATATACCACTCGGATATCGCAATTGCACTCGACCAAAATATAGTCATTCGACCGCACGAAGAATCACTTGGAGAATAGAAGATCTAAAGCCACCTCAGGATGGCAATAGTCAGGTGTTCACTCCGTAGTATTAAAGATCATTCATAGTCCTTTATAGCTAGCGTTACCAGTAACGCCCTGTCTTCATGTACATTGAACCACGTGTAACTGAGGGCTGGAGGAGTCCGGCGCACTCTAGGTAAGCCACCCCCTCCTCAGGCACAAGGGTTCGCATTCCCTATAACTTCCATGCATATCCAGTCGACGAAGCCTCCGGGCGCCGAGACGTAGGGTTGTTACTTCCTCCAAGAAGGGCCTGAACTCGTAGACCTTGCCTCCTCCTACATACCCCTATTCTTATTGTCAGATTTCCTCCCACGACAGTTGGCACCCACCATGGGGCAGGTGTCTTAGCGACTTCCGGTGAGGTTGCAGTTTTTCCGATCTCCTTCAACATGGTTTCTAGCGGCGGTTTGGCTTTGGGCCACGAGATCCGTCTCGGCACGCTCGTTTTCATCGCCCACAACTCCGCCTGGCTCCAGGAGGCCCCACTCGACGTCGAGGCCCTTCCCGTCCGTGGGGCGATGCACTTTTGCGCGAGTGCTTGTGGTGTCCTCCTGCAGCAGCCGTCAACCCAGTATCGGTCAACTCCCGCGTCATCCACACTCCCTACCATACGCCGCCGCAAGTGATCTGGTTAGTCGCGGCTCCAGCGGTGGGTGAGGCATGCGGTGGCTCGACAGATAGCCACCCCTCAGGTCGCGGCAATCGAGCCCGACGAATCTCTCTATGGACCATTCGACTGGCTCCGTAGAGACTCTGTCTGAGTGACGAAGCAGCGACCCTGGGCGGAAGTCCTCATGGTCGACACGCCACGCAGCCCACCTGGGTTCCATCACAGTGGCGGCGGCGATGGCGGCGGCGGGCCGTCGCATGGTCACGACAAATATCATCCTGAAGCCCTCACTTTGGAGCAGAGGGACAAGCTGCATCATCGCAACATGGAGGCGCACCACACTCCCATCATAGGGGAGACCTCCAAGGCTCGGGCCTTGGAGGCTGCGCGTCTAGCCACCTTGGCTGAGTGTGCGTGACTGGAGAATCTCCAGCATTCACTCGACGAGCGTGCCCGTCGTGAAATCCCCGAATCCAGTCAGCAACATCGTTAGTTGTTTCCACTTGAACCTCAGGTATATCGTACACCGATTCAAAATCTTGTAGCTGCAACTCGAATAGCAGAGTCAATTCAACCGTCCTGTTCAAAGGCTGGTAGAGGTTTGCCGCAGATCCGCACGCTGCTCCGAGCGGTGGGAGAACAAAACTCAGCTGTTTCTCAGTCACACAACAGGATCCATAGTAGATCTGTGGTTGCGGACACAGTTCAGTCGGCACATAGTCCAAGATCGCCCCCGCGGCATGACAATCAAGGGCATCACCAATATCAGTAGCTAGATCGAGGCCACGGACAGTAAGATCACCGGTACGCTCGCGATGACCACCGTCGAGTTCCTACACTCCCTCCAAGGGGCGGGTCATACACGCCCCGGCGGTATGATGATAGGCACCCATATGGTGATGAGCGGAGAGTTCCAGTCGACCCCCGAGAGCCTGGCTTTGATGCGAGATCCCTTCTTTTATAAGGCCTGGTCGACAGGGCCTGGGGGCACAGAGAAGGACAAGACAGAAACCATCCGAGTGGAAGTCGAGTGCATGTTTCTGCGCCAGAGTGTTTCAGTACAGCCATCCATGCTGCAGAGATCCCTCCCAACGTCAGATTGGTGATACGTCTCCAACGTATCTATAATTTTTGATTGCTCCATGCTATATTATCTACTGTTTTGGACATTATTGGGCTTTATTATCCACTTTTATATTATTTTTGGGACTAACCTATTAACCGCAGGCCCATCCCAGAATTGCTATTTTTGCCTATTTTAGGGTTTCAAAGAAAAGGAATATCAAATGGAGTCCAAACGAAATGAAACCTTCGGGAACGTGATTTTTGGAACGAACAAGACCCACGAGACTTGGAACCTACGTCAAGCAACCAACAGGGAGGCCACGAGGTAGGGGGCGCGCCTACCCCCCCAAGCACGCCCTCCACCCTCGTGGCCCCCCTGTTGCTCCATCGACGTACTCCTTCCTCCTATATATACCTACCACTACAAAAAAAGGCACATTCGTGACATTTTGGGCCGAACGAATTTTTTTTCTATCATACATATGACACTTCTATGACGATAATTGTGACAAAACCTGGTATCATCATAGATGTGGTGGGCTCCTACTTCTATGACAAAAAATCATGACAGAAAATGGGCTTTTCGTCCTCGGCAGGCCGGAGACGCAGCTGCATGAAATTCTTTGGGCCGTCCAGACGGAAAAAAACGTGGTAGAAGCGGGGTGAGGAAAATTTCGGGGAGTTCCCGGTTACGGTGGGAGGTCGGGGGCCGAGCGATGCGCGTTTCTCTCGTACACGTACATGCGTGTGTGCGAGGCGTTGGCTCTAACTGAACCCGAGCGAGGCGTTGGGCTCTAACTGAACCCAAGCGATTGCACTGCAAGCTACGCGTTACTGAACCCGAGCAATCGATCGATGGCTGTTAACTGAACCCGATCTAGCGACTCCTTCGCTACTTATGCTAACTGAAGCCGATCGATGCTGCCTCTGGATGAACAGTGAGCGTTGCAGGGGGGGGTTGGATGAACAGTTCCTGGTGGGGGTGGATGAACAGGACCCCGTGGTGTTGCCTCTGGATGAAGAGGACCCCGATCAATCGAGCCGGTTGGGGATGGATGAACAGGACCCCGTGGAGGGCTGGATGAATAGGACCACCCCATGGAGGGCAGGATGAATAGGAGACGGTGGAGGGCAGGATGAACAGTAGCCCGTGGAGGGGGTGGTTGAACAGGAGCCCGTGGAGAGGGCTGGTTGAACAGTAGCCGGTGGAGTAGTGCGCGGTGGAGGCTGGATGAACAGGAGCCCGTGGATGAACAGGAGCAGGTGGAGGCTGGAGGAGGTCGACGATGGATGAATAGTAGCTCGTGGAGGCTGGAGGGGGTCGACGGTGGAGATGACCAATATCCCGTGGAGTCCCGTTTTGCGGTACGCCACACCCCTGATGAACAGGACCCCTGTTTCGACCGTAGCGCTCCAACACAAGTCCGTTTCCTCCGTTTTGCAGTACGCCACACCCCTCCCGATGAACAGGACCCCCGTTTCGACCGTAGGAGGTCCGTTCCTCCGTTTTGCGGTACGCCAGACCCCTCCCGATGAACATGATCCCATTTTGAACGTGGCCGGTCGAACACAAGGCCGTTTCCTCTGTTCTGCGGTACGCCAGGCCTCGTTTCCATTGCCTGTTCCGTCCAAGCCCTCCCGATGAACACGAGGCATTCCATTGCCTCCCCATGAACACGACACATTCCGTTGCCTCCCAATGAACATGACGCATTCCGTTGCCTCCCCATGAACACGACGACGACGCTGTTTCTCCGTTCTGACCCAGCCATGTACACGAGCCCTGGCCGTACGTATGCGCGAGTAGGCGTTCGAGAGCCCGCCCGTATGTACACATACGTGGCCGTATTTTCTTTCTTGCACCCTGGCCGCCTCTACTACGACACGTGCGCGCCTCTACATCAACCAGTATATATGTATGTACACGTTCGCGACCAGAATGACAACGCTACGTACGCTTCGACCATGTGGGTCCCGACTGTCAGGCACTTCCTTGCCTGCGAAGATGTAGCTGGTGGGTCCCAGCAGTCAGGGGGCGAATCGTTTTTTTGCCCGGACGCACTTCATTTCATGCGAAGATGTAGCTGGTGGGTCCCAACAGTCAGGGGGAAATGTTTTTTCGCGAAATACAGTGGCCCGTCCGGTGGGTCCCAACTATCAGGTGGAGGAATCATTATTTTCCACGTAATAAGGAGGCACTTCCTTGCTGCGGCCGTGGACCCAGTTGTCAGCCTCTCCATGTACAGTCCACGTCCGATGGAAGTCATTCCTTGACCACGTTGACCACGCCGCGTCGAGAGCACCAGGGCGGTGGATGACGGCGAGGCCTAGGAAGGGGACGACACGAGGCAGGGAAGACTCGATAGTTGTTTCCGATGCGGAGGGGAGTACGACTGTACGAGGGTTTACTGGTTCATCTGCCATCGCCGGAGAATAACAGCAGGTGTGGGTGAGTAGAGGGATGGCTAGGCCAGCGATGGGAGTACGGTCGGGCGGTGAGGCCTGCGCGGCAGCACAGCCGGCCGCGAGGAGGAGGGAGCAGGCAGTCCCGCCGGCGCTTGTTTGAGCGGTTGGAGCAGGAAGAGCAGAGATTGAAGAAGCACGACGACCGTTGGATGGAAATCCAACAGTCAGTGCTTGTGCGTCAACCTTTTTTTAGGAAAGCCTCAAATCTGTGGAGAACAGCATACAGCCCATCTGCCATTATTTCTAATAATCTACAGCCCATTTGCTAATTCTTAAGGTTTTTTGGAGCCCATATTCTTTTTGTTAGCATTACAACCCATATTGTGGCAACAGTTAAAAAATTATACGAAATTTTGCATATTTCGGTGCGGTCCGAACTGTTTTTAATCCCGAAATTTCGACTCACATTCAAACTTATTTTAAAAATAAATGTATATCAATATAAAATCCAACAAATTCTCCATGCATAAAAATTAATGTAATTCAAAATCTTGAAATGAAAAAAAGATATTTGAAACTAATTGCCGGTTTGATGTGTTTTAAAAATGTATAGCCCATTTCTCATTACTGATGGGCCATTTTCTCGGCCAGCCGAATGAAAGCTCTCCTCGTCTTAAAAGATTTGCAGCCCAACAGGCCTGACAAAGCAACTTACTTGGTAAACCACAAAAAAATTGTGCTATGGCCGTGGACCCAGCTGTCAGCCTCTCCATGTACAGTACTCTTCCGATGGAAGTCGTTCCTTGACCACGTTGATCATGCCACACGAAGAGCACCACGGCGGTGGACGACGGCGAGGCCTAGGAAGGGGACGACGCGGCAGTGGAAGCCCGTGCGGAGAGGACTACGAGGGTTCACTGGTTCGGTTGCGGTGTGAGGCTGCCATCGCCGCAGGGCCTGGCCAGCAGTGGGAATAGTAGGGGGCGGTGAGGCCTCTACGGCAGCACAGCCGGCCACGGGAGGCAGGAGCATGTGGCACGACCGGCGCTGCTTTGGGCGGCTGGAGCAAGAAGACCAGAGGTTGAAGAAGCACTACGGCAGTTGGATGGACATCGTACGGTCACTGGAACTAGAATCGTTCATATTGACTAAGTTGACAAAGCCCTTCATCCCCGTCAACTTAGTATGCCCACAAGTTAGCCTCCCAGCAAGGTGGGTCCTAGCTAGCCGGGGGAGTATTCATTTTTTGTGCGTAATAAGGAGGCACTTCTGGTGGGTCCGAGCTGACAGCGGGGGGAACGTTTTTTTGCAAAATACGGTGGCCCGTCCGGTGGGTCCCAGCAGTCAGGGGGAAATGATTTTTTTCGCAAAATACTGGTGGCCCATCCGGTGGGTCCCTGCTGTCAGGTGGAGGAATCATTATTTTCCGCGTAATAAGGAGGCACTTCCTTTCTGCCGCCATGGACCCAGCTGTCAGCATCTCCACGTACAGTCCACGTCCGATGGAAGTCATTCCTTCCATGTTGACCACGCCGCGCCGAGAGCACCAGGGCGATGGGCGACGGCGAGGCCTAGGAAGGGGATGACGCGGAGCCGGTGAAGACGCGACAGTGGATGCCCACGTGGAGAGGAGTATGAGGGTTCACTCATTCAGCTGCGGTGTGAGGCTGCCGTCGCCGCAGGGCCTGGCCAGCGGTGGGAATAGTAGGGGGCGATGAGGCCTCCACGGCAGCACAGCCGGCCACGGGAGGCAGGAGCAGGCGGCACAACCGGCGCTGCTTTGGGCGGCTGGAGCAAGAAGACCAGAGGTTGAAGAAGCACTACGGCCGTTGGATGGACATCGTACGGTCACTGCAGCTAGAATCATTTATATTGACTAAGTTGACAAAGCCCTTGGTACGTCAACTTAGTAGGCCCACAGGTCAGCTTCCGAAACGGTGCGCCCCAGATGTCAGGGGGAGGAATCATTTTTTGGGAGGGTTAAGCTAGAATATCCGAGATTGAAGAAGAAGCACGGCATCCATTGGATGGACATCCAATGGCCACTGCTGCTAGAACCGTGTGTTGACTATAAGTTGACAAAGCCTTGCATACGTGTCAACTCTGTTTTTTTAGGCGACGCGTCAACTTAGTAAGGCCAGAAGTGTGTGGCAGAGAACTTATAGCCCATTTGAGATTTGTAAGAATTTATAGCCCATTTTTGAATTCTAATGGAATTTACTACAGCCCATTTACAGTTTGTTAAAAGTACAGCCCATTTCAACCAACCGTTCAAAACAGAATTCAATAAAATTTCCCACATTTTGATGGGATCCAAAATATTTTTATCCCGAAATTTCTAGTCAGATTAGATACAATTTCTATATAAATTTATATTACGTAAAAATCCAACAAAACATTGCGCTCGCAACAATTAATGAAATTAAAATTTTCAATATCCAAAAATAATATTTTATAAAGTAATCACGTGTTTGGTGCATTTTTTATAGTTACTACCCAGTTTTTATAATTACATCCCATTTATTATTTCTTAAAGCCCATTTTCTTGTAAAGCCTAATGCATCCCTCCTAGGAAAGATTTGCAGCCCAGCGGGGCGGAGAATAACAACTTGACCTTGCCTGGGTATTCCTAAAAAAAGTATAGCTGGGCTAGCCATTTTCAGCTTGAAAAAAATTAATATCTGGGCTGGATATCTAGCCTGGCTAGACGGGCCATAGCCCGCCCAGTTAATACCTGCAGCGATGTTTTCGTTGTTGTTCAGAGGAGAAAAATTAATATCTGGGAAAAACATCGAAAAACTCTACAGTGCTCACACCTCAAAAACACAAATACTGCTCGAGCTGCTTGGTCCCAGCTGTCGGCCACTTCTTGTGCAATTCTCTCGTTTATTGACTAGTACTACATAGGTTGACAATGGTGTGGGACCGTGATGTCAGGAAACCAGGGGGAAGCAAAATAAATAACTCCAGTGAGCGCTTCCACCTCTGCCTCGTTGTCTCCCATGGAAACCCGATTCCTCCTTTTTTCCTCGGGCAAGGACCAATGCATGCAGCACGTCCATGCGGTTATTAGGCAAGAAATAAAAGATCTTTGCATGCTATGAATTATGATGGCCTGCATGGGTAGCTAATAAGGCATCCTCTTAACTGTTGTGATTAAATGTTGTGTTTAGAAGAGAGAAATATTGTTCTTTTCCACCAATCTGCTTGCACCTAGGTCGTGATGCACCTTCTAATACGACTTATTCACCTAGACGGAGGGAGTATAGTTTTATACACATATATATATATAATAAGGAGGCACTTGCGTACGTGAGGCTATGGACCCGGTGGGTCCCGATTGTCATCCTCTCCAAGTAAAGTCATCTCCTCGCCGGCGCGCGCTTTCCGCCTGAAACAGTCAGCGCCGCCCGCCCCGCTTCCCGGTGCAGGCGATTGCTCTGCCTTCAATCGACACAAGTGTCGTCCGTCCATCCATCTGCTGCCCACATTAATGATATGCGGTTGCCAAGGCAGCTACTCCGGTGCCACACGTCCGTCCCTCCGCCCGCCCACCATTGCTATATAAACTGCTGCACCGGCCATAGCCGCAGTCATCCGCATCCGTTCCCTTTCTCCTGTCCAGACCACTACTGCCCACCATGGCTTCCTCGTGCTCCAGCGCTCTTCGGGACGGGCGGACGACGGACCACAAGGAGATGGCAGCCATTACTACCGACCAGCTGGCCCGCAGGTAGCCGGAGGACGACGATGTGCCAATGGAGAACATGGTAGTCGATGATCCGGCGCCAACCCCCTCCTCTGCGCCATCCTCGCCGGTGCATTGCACCATGACCATCGGCGAGGCCCGTGCCCAATATATGGACAGTGTGAGGCAGATGCGTCAGGAGCAGTTGCAAGAGGCGCAGGCCGACGCCGCCTATAACCACCATCTCCTCCAGGAGCATCTGCAGGCGGAGGAGCAGATCGCCGCGGAGCGGGCGGAGCAGGAGGCGCTGCTCGACTCATACCGCTCTGCCCACAAGGGCCGCCTCGAGCGCTGGCGGGAGCGCATGCGGGTGGGGGAGGCTGCGGCCGCCTACAAAGAGGTTAGCAAAGAGGGCGATGAAGCGGGCGAGGCGCTGTTTGGTGAGACCGAGGATGAGGCAGAGGACAATGCTGGCTCCGACGAGTGCCCGCTCCGCTGGCGTCGACGAGGCCCTGCTCCGCCGAGGCCCCGCGGCGCCAACAACGAGGCAGAGGACACCGGCGGCTCTGCCGAGGCCCCGTGCCGCCAACAACGAGGCAGAGGACATCGCCGGCTCAGCCGAGGCCCCACCCTGCCGGAAACGCAGGGGTGGATTTCCACCGCTCCGCTGAGGCGCCGCCCGCCGGCAATGAGACAGAGGACATCGCCGGCTCCACCGAGGCCCCGCCCCACTGCCAACGAGGTCGCGCCACACAGAAAACGAGGAAGAGTAGAACATGGTAGGTCGCCGCCGCTCGGGTCCAAGTAAGGCCACCGCTGCTACCCTCCTGTTGAAGCCAAGCTAGGCGGGTTGACCATTGACAGCAGGTTAGCTTCTTGGCGGCGACGTGGAGTCGGGGAGTTCTGGTGGAGAATAACGCTGCTTCTACTTAACTGCTGGTGCAGTTGGCTGACTGACACATGGGCCCAACAGGCCACATGTCAGTTACGCAACTGCACCTGCAGTTAAGTCACTGAAGCTTCTGTTCGGCTCAGCGGGACACTGGTGGGTAGCTTCGGTTAATTAATTATACCTCCAGCGCACCCCTTTTTAGTTGAAGAATGTATGAAATGTAATGAAATCTGGCATGTTTATATGAAATCCGACCGTGTATGAATGAATTTATTTTGATTAGTTCGAATTCCTGTATCACTGGCATTGGATGAACATGCAAAACAATATGTACTAGCATTATTCCCAGGGTGATCACCTCGTTTGTAGCAGTTTCACATGTACTCCCTCCGGTCCTTTCTAGTCTACATACAAGTTTTGTCTGCAGTCAAAGTATCTCTACTTTGACCAATCTTATACAAAAAAGTATGCACATTCACAATGTGCAAAGTAAAAAGGAACAGAAGGAGTACAAATAGTTTGAGCAGGTTTTTAGTGTTTCTGTACATTGCAATCAAACACACAGGCCTGGCAATTCATAGAGAACATTCAAAACAATCGATGATTTTGCATCTCAGCGACTCACATGTCAGAGGCAATATTTACTTCACAAAGAATAAAGAAAAAATTGATCGACGCTGCTGACAGCAAGGGCGTCCCATTCGAAAATATCAAACGCATGTCTTGCTAAAATCAATGAGCAAAATTTGACAAGGTTGTCTCATTCCAAAATATCAAATGCCTACGATTGTGGAATGGGCAGGGTTTTCCATCAGTTCGGACATTGACATGGCACCTCGTGCTAAATAAACTAGCTGTTCTTTTTGTGCAGTTCCACCAAAATCAACCAAATTCGCGCGTAGCTTGTATGATTTCGCCCTTATATGTTGCAACGCCTTGAACTTATCGGCACCTCTTTTCTTGTGGTGGAAATGAATGATTTGATGTATTCATGAACATTTTGTGCAGTTCCCATTGAAATCAAGCTTAGCACCCCTGTTTGCACAAATACGAAAAAGTGATTAGTATAGAGCAAACTGTACTATGAATTGACAGTTTCAACAGGCACATACATGGTCCATGTAGAGGACACTTTTAGAAAAATGGAACTCACCAGAAAGAATCCTAGAACAACATTGTACTCACGCATCACAGCTAAAAAAATGGAGATTTTGTCAGTCCTTCTGAGCTAAAATTAGTTTGGTCTTGTGGGGAGTAATGTAACCATCCCTCAACTGCTCCTTCTGATGATAAGATAGACAGGGCTTCTTCATCCTGCCATAATCGAAACTAGTCACTTCACGTACTCCATATTCTTCTTCAGAGGAAGATGATCCTGTTGTGCAAAGACAAGAGGACTACTAAATGCTAGCATCACTGTTTGCTCGAAAAAAAGGAAAAGAAATATTTAAAACAGCATAGATGAAGCACTTCTCAAGGATAATACCACTTTTTCATGACAGTACCTAAACAGTAGCACAACACTAATAGAGATGAAAAAGCTCAATCATATGGATGAAATCAGTGGGTGAGTACCAACCTTTGTCAGAAGGCTTATTGTGTAGAGCATACAGATGAAGCAATTCTCCGGAACCATCTGTTGCAATCTACGGTGGTGGCCATGCTTACTATATACTCCTCGATTAGTTTAATGTTTCCAACATCTTCTTGTACAGTTCCACTAAAATATATGGTATCTTCAAAGAAGATCCCTGTTTGCACAAGTAGAGATAATTACATATTAAATTAAGAGTGGCATCAAATCAGTGGCAAAGCAATTTCTCGTTCCAGCCATAGCAATAAATTAAGATGCAAAACTATATCATTACTTGTGTCATCACAGTTCCAGTGCTTCATTACAGCACTGGGAGTTGATTTTTGTTTTTCTTCCCCTTGTTCTTCCCCTTCATCACTTGGTTCACTAACAAACAAGCTTCGCCTTCAATGTAAGATTTGGCATGTCAATTAGGGAGCACAAGTATAGTACTAAACTTAATTTTCTGATGAAAGTGGCAAAATACAGGCCATCAGTTGTGAAATATCCTTATCTTACCTCAATGGGATATTATGGCACACATACAGATTGGAAGTCTTGTCTCCATTTGTGCAGTTCACTAAAATCAAGCAACATTATCGTACAAGTAGCACCACATATGAATGCACATTGCAGAATCAAGTGAAAGAAAGCTAGTACTGACCTCTCATGATGCGGAATTCAAACAACTCAGAAGAAGAAGTTCTGAACCAAATTTGCCTTAACGGATAGGAAGTAAGATCTCCTCTTGTGCAGTTTCACTAAGATCAAGCAACATTGTCGGTGTGACATTTTGGTTGAACTACACAAAACACTCTTAAAACAAAAGTGTTTTGTGCAGTGCAACAAAAGGTCACAGATGGCAACGAGGTGAAGCAGATAATCCTGTTTACACAGAGGTGCAAAGGAAACAATTAGTGGTCAATAACGGTGGATGACACAGAAGCCAACAAAAGAAGCATCTACCTTATCTTAATGGGAAAGAAACCAAGACATTAGAATTTCTCAAACGGTGGCACTGATTAATATTAACATAGAGATTATATTAACAATAAAATTCGTTAAACATGTAATTTGCTTTTTAACTGTGGCATTGCATCAATTTTCTAGCGGCATTATTAGGGGGTGTTTGTTTACAGGGACATTTTGGTGTAGGGACTAAAAAAACTCCGTGTCAGTCCCATCTAAACCAAAGAGGAGGGACTTTTAGGGACTAAAAGTGGGCATTTGGGACTAAAGAAAGAAGACCCCGAGGGAGTCTTTTTGGGACCTTTTCCAACAGTTGCCCCTGCCATGCATCGCACCTTGTCTCTATTAGTTCATTACTAGGGGTAACATGGTCTTTTAGCATGTCATTTAATAACCTCTAGTCCATGTTTAGTCCCTGGAACCCAGTAGGTAGGGACTAGGGAGTTTTAACCAAATAGGGCCTTAGATTAACAACAGCTAATGAGTTGCACGTGACAGTGGACGCACCAGCACCATGTGCATCTACCGATGTACTGTGGTCATGCACAGTCTGTTGCAACAAAGAACAAGCAACCAAGGAGCATATTTGTGTTGGTCCCAGTTTTGTTCTTTAGACGCCTTTCCCTATGTGAGCGCAGCAAATCTAGTCTTGTCCCTTCCTTTCCTTTTTGAACTAGTACTTTTTCCCCTTCCTTTCCTCTTTGAACCACGTCCATGATATATGCGATACAACTTTCCCCACTACTTTCCCCCATTCCTTTCCTCTTTGAACCATGCCCTAGATTAATGCTATACAACTTTCCCCCTTCATTTCCTCTTTGAACCACGTCCTAGATTCATGCTATATATAACTTTTCCCACTACTTTCCCCCACTCCTTTCCTCTTTGAACCACGTCCTAGATTCATGGTATACATGCAGCTAGAGCAATGCATGTGGAGTAAGTAAATTATACCTTAAGGTTCTTGGGGCGTGGTTCGGTGGGCGACGAGATGGCGGCGAAGAAGAAGGGGTCGGAGGCCCTCCCGCGCCGCCGCTGGGTGGAAAGTGAACAGCTGCGCCGGTAGTCCCTCGCCGACGGCGACAGCGTTAAGCCGCCTTCCCTTCCCGGCAGACGGATCCTGCCGGCTCTTTGAGCAGCAGTGAGGGGATAGATAGGCCAACGAAGTCTTGTTTAGATCTGGAGAGGGCGAGAGAGTGTGAAGAGAGAAAGTACAAGCGATGAGGCTCCAGCGGGAGAGGGCGAGAGAGTGAGCGAACAGGCTAACCAGCTACACAACCCTCCCGTTATGTTCAACGAGAGGGAAATAACCTTTTATACATTCCTGCATTCGTGTGACAAGCATGCCATGTTTTTTGTGTGTGTGTATGGGAGTCATTGGGATTTCAATCATAATCGTGTCATGTGGCTTTGGTGGTAAGACTATCCACAGTGGTGCAGAAATAATGCCGCCTTAGTCACCGTACCTCTCTCCACATAGTATGTTGGGTCCCACCAGTCAGAGGGTGAAACAAACAAATTAATAAGAAAAATTAAAAGCGCCAGCGGTGTATCTTACCTCACACATCTCGCTACTGCTCGGGAACACTGTCCAATTGATCCCTCTGTTCGCTCACGTACTATCTTAAGTGAATCCTTATTATAACATGCACACAAATTTTGGCCACTTGTATTCGACTTAAGTCAGTGTGCCACCGTATCTCGTATACCTACTACTCCCTCCGTCTAGGTGTAATAAGTCACATTAGAAGGTGAAACGGGACCAAGGTGTGTGTGTGTGTGTGTGTGTGTGTTTAACACCATGTGTGTGTTAGAGAGAGCGACAGATCGACCTACTCCTACAGAGAGATGTTGTGTAGTGTATGATTTTGGCCGCGAGAGTTGGTGCATCCTCTCATTTCCGGGCATGTCCGGTAGGGACATGCGGACAGCTGCCACGCCCGCTCCTGACCAGCCTGGCCCACCCAAAGCCCCTCCATCGCCCGCGCGCGCTTCCCGCCCGAAACGGCCAGCGCCGCTCCAAAGAATCGGTGCCGCATTCATGCCCGGGCAGAGCGGACGCGACCTCTCACTGGCGCAAGAGTGATGGTTGCTTCGTCCATCCAACTTACTGCTGGGTCTATGTGATTTGACGGCTCATTGGTCTTTATTACTGAGGTGGTAGGACTGCTGGATGTCCCACGCTTTCGGCGAAAGGAGGTATACTACTACTACTACTAGATTACAATTTTCTCCATTCTTATAGCGGAGGCGTGCAAGAGTAGTGAAAACACGCAGGCTCAGTGATTACATGGCCCACCTCACACTACTATCACCGTGCGACACCTAACTCTTTACATAGTACTCCCTCTGTTCCTAAATATTACTAGATGAGTCCCCGTGCGTTGGCGCGGAATAGCGGTATATCTCTCTGCGCAAAATTATTGATTTCATAGAACAAAAAAACACTATAACCGCATGACACATGTGGTAGACAAACTAAATAAACTCCCATCATCATTTAGATCATCCCACGTAAGGAAAAAAGATCAGCCAACTCCTGAACTCCTACTGCATAATGGGATTATATTTTTCTTTTTGACATGTTAATGGGACTTAAAAGCTCACTTACATGCATGCTACCGGTGCATGCTTGCATGCAAACATGTTGATGTGATTTAAAACCCACTCACATGCATGTGGCACGGTATTTCTGCATGCTTGCATGTGGCTTAGTGCGGAGCCTCTCAACGTCAAGATCAGACGACTATTATGGACTGATTTACTTCATCTAACGGCTACATCAATTTTGATGACGTGGCTCAAGGAGAGGATAGAGAATTCCTAGTAGTGGGGGCTAGCTATTACTAGTAGATATACGTCTTTGTAGAGATTCCACTACATAAGGAACAAAATGAATGAATCTACACTTAAAATGCATCTATATACATCCGCATGTGGTTCATGGTGAAATCTCTACAAAGACTTATATTTAGGAACGGCGGAAGTACTAGTATAGTACGTACTATAATTTATCAGTGAGATAAATTTGTACAATGCTATGAAGCTTCCAGCTTCTGTTACATGTATCTTGCGTCCAAGGTTGCCCGTTGCAATACTTCATCAAATACAAAGGAGACTAACATGCATGCTATTGCATCTCAATGATTGACAGATCATAGCAAATATGCACTCCCTCCATTCCAAAATAAGTTTCTCAACTTTGTGCAATCTTTAGTACAAAGTTGTACTACTACTAAAGTTGACACTTATTTTGGAACAGAGACAGCTAAAGAAAAAAATGATCCATGCAGTCCCTAGCCCTTGAACCGTTAACCCTGACCAGGCTTCAATTTGCTGGCAACGTTCAAGCTTCCTAATAAATGAAGTTTGCAACCTTTTGACCATCGGATCATTTTGTGCAGTTTCACCAAAATCGAGGTGAGCATCCCTGTTGAAAAGAAATTGAACAAGCGTGATTAGAATAAGATTACTGGGACTAGTTGATGAGACATAAACTCATCACAATACAGTATGTAGAAGCCAGTAGAGGTATGTGCGGGGCAAAGAAGTAGAGAAATACCCACAGGGAGTGATGTGGGAAGCTGGAGCAGTGGTGCAAGCCGGCTGTAAAGGGAGTTGTACCTGAGGGACATAGCTCAACCTTGAGGAGGGCAGCAGGAGGCGGCAACTGCCCACGTCGCGGCAGTGGGCAAGGGACGAAGGCAACCTCACCGGCTTTGTGAGAGAGAACGGCAGGGACCCCTGATCGAGACGTGCCGACAGTGGGTTTTCACCGTCGGCGACGGCCACCGCATCTACACTAAGCATCCACCCCTTCCCCAAGAGGACATGATCCGCCGGGATGTTAGAGATGTGGCCACAGTCGTTTTGTGCAAGAGTGTGTGAAGAGAGCAACCCGAGCAAGCAACCATGTAGGCTGGCCCGTCCTGACTATGTACTCCTTTTCTCTCCATATGAACCTATCATATTGCGTACGTGCCACTGAAGAAAAAAAACTTTATTTATAAATGACACGGCACCTACTACTCGTTCTCCTATAACCTTGCGCTTGGCATCTCCAAAATATTGGCCTTGCGATTGGCTCTTCGCCTCTTCGGGAAGTTGAGCAATAATGGTAGTGAAGTATATATCGTTCTGGCTATATGAGACCGAATGAATTGCTGCACATCCACCACGTGGGCGAGGGTCGAGGGCGAGGGAGAGTGCTACATACGGAGCAAAATGAGTGAATCTACACTCTAAAATACGTCTATATACATCAGTGTTTGGAGTATGTACTAGTAGTTCATATTGAAATCTACTAAAGGACATATATATTCCAAAAAATAGCATATAATATCTATAACCAAGGTAGTAGGGACGAGGAGTAAACGGAGGGAGTAGTAAATTTTTCTCCTTGTCCTGTGAGCCACCGCATGCATGGGCAAGGGAGCGGGCGTAAGGCGTAGTAAGAAAGCTTCACCTCATCATGCGAGCCACCGCGCCCGTGGGCGGGGGAGACGGCGTACTAAGCAAGCTTCTCCTCGTTCTGCGAGTTGACGGGACACATCAAAAGTACTCCAGTGTATAGAGCCTTGCCTCTAAGGTAGGCCCCACATGGTTTGCCTCTTTTTTTAACATAACACATCAAGTCCCAATTTGTTTGTTCACCCGTGGTAGATGATCCTCCCTCCACCAAGTGGACAAATAGTACACGTGCCAAATTACCACGTGGGCTGCCTTTTTCGTACAGAAATGAGCTCCACCGTGTACCCGCGCGGGTGTGGTTGGGAAAGAGACGGGAGTACGTGCGCCGTGCATGCACCTCTTCTCTTCGTGCACGTTCCCCACCTATGTGGGTGTGTGTGAGAGATATAAACCGCATTCGTGAGTGTTTTTTGTTTTGGGGTGGGGTTGGGGGTGGGGTGGGGGGTTGATTTCGTGAATTATTTGTGGGAATATGTGTCGATGACATCTCAAACAAAATTTTGCATGCAATGTGTGTGAAATGGAGGCCTATCCATATCATAGAGGGTCGGGCAATCCACGAGAAGAGAGGGAGGGGTCATAGCTATCGATAGAGTCGAAGAGAGGATCAAGTGGGTGGGTGCGAGATCGATGAAGAGAGCCATCGAAATTGTGTGTGTGTACAAGTCAAAGATATAGGGCGAGTGGCCTGTCGGAACGTTAGAGGGCACACGTCAAGTTTGTGTGTGGCAGGGAGACATGACTAGAGCATTCGATGTACCGGTGTGTGTGGGGTAGAGGGGGTGGTGGGAGGGGTAGGCAGAGGCCTAACTATAGAGGTAGAATGACTCGTATATGTGTTGAGAAGGAGAGGACCCAGCTATGTCTTGAGGGAGATCGGTCGACATCCATACATAACTGAAGGACGGGATATATGATGGGAGAGAGATAGAGGAGAGAGAGAGGGAGGGAGAGGGGTAGAGTGCTTCTCAAAGATGGTGGGAGAGGCCTACTAGACAAACTGAGGGTGGAACTCCAATGTTATCAATAAGAGTGGGGATGTGTTTCTGTGTGTGCCTGTGCGTGATAGATCTGTCGGGACACATCCATGGATGATGAAGGGGAACCATGTGTTTGGTAAGAAAACCTAACTAGATCGGTAGATCAATTGTTGTTTGTCGGAGGAAGGGAGAGACACAACTAATGAGGTAGATCGATTGATGTGCGGGTAAAAACGAGTTATAAGGACCTGGCTAGCTATATGTATAGCGAGAGATCGGTCGGTGTACGTCCATTTGTTAGGGGCTAATAAGGCCCAGCGAGACGGATAGATAGAGAGAATGGAGCTAGGAGGTGGTGCGAGAGGCCCAACTACTAGCTAGATAGGGGGAGCAGTGTGCGGTTGTGAGAGAGCGATGAAAAGAAGGGCGAGAGTTTACATGTGTGTCTGACCGTATGAGAGACACGAGGCAAGGACACATAAAGGAGGAGATTGAAGGTGTGTTTGTATGTTGTAGGCAGGCATCGCTGGAGAGGTTTATCGATCGGTGTGTGTCGGAAAGGAGTTGTGGAGACTCTGGGAGAATGACCTAAAGAAAAAAATGAATGTGCCCGGTGGATAGAATGCCGAGGGAGGGGGAGGGCGAGGAGGGCGTGTGCATGCACGAGAGAAAGTTAGTGGGAGCTACAAAGGTTAGAGGATTGTGTGGGTGTAAGAGACTAACAAAGATCATAATTTGATATGAAAGCGGATTCATATATTTGAATAGGAGATCATAGTGTTTTAAACATTGCATGAATGAATATAACGGTGATACACGTGCTGTGCACATGTTATACCATAATGTGATAATGCATGGTGTTTACAACTCACAGCTAAATGCCGAACAATCTAAACCATACTATACATCAAACAATCTCACATTTTATTTGAATTTGTGATAATGTGTGGCGTTTGCAGCTTACAACTAAATATCGAACAATCTAAACAATACTATATATCGAACATTCTCACATTTTATTTGAATTTGTGGTAATGTGTGGTGTTTGCAACTCACATCTAAATACTTGTAGGCGTAGGGGGCAGGGCACTATACATAATGTGATAAACACATTATACATATGAGACATGGTTTAGATTATGAAGATCTAGCTAGAGCTAGAAATGTAATGTGATTTGAAATCAAAATAAAGTGGATTCAAAAAATCTAGTTCGAGTTCATATAGTACACATAGTTCATATGTAACTCGGGACTAATCATGTGGTGTGCTGTGAAGATAATACACAAACGATGGTTTAACTTGACAATAATGATGATTGTAGATCTTATTAAAACAGACAAATGAATTAAAATGCTTTGACTTCAAAACAATCATTACTGTACATCTTATTCAAATAGAGAAACAAATTCAAATTTAGTTCATATTGAAGCAGTAGTATATACGTTTGGAATGCACTAAAACGTTCATTTGAGTAGTAGGTTGCATGCATTATACACGTAGCGAAATATTGTAATTGAACATAACATGAATTAAAAGTTTTGAATGACATTTGTAGGGCGCATTGGTTTGGTACAATACACGTTAGGCTTGTCCGGAAATTTCAACCTGCGCCTTGTTAGCCCGAAATATTTAAGATATATCTTTGTCTCGTTATGCTCCGACAACTCCCTCCATCTCAAACCGCGCCTTGCTATTCTGAAACTACAACGCGCGCGAAAACTCCCACCTCCTGTGAAATCCCGACACGTGAAATGCCCGTGGTACCCCTGAACCGAAAGAACCGCCTCAAATCGGTGGGGGTACTTTTGTAACTTACCCCACATTTCGGACAAGTGCGTCTCTAAGCCATGGTTCCCCACTGCCATCCCATCCGCCCACCCATTCGTACGCCGAGGCCGTGAAAACCCGCGATGAAACCCCACACCCTGCTCCGTCCGCCACCCAGCCGGAGCCTCTTCCCCGATGATGTCGTCCACAGCAACACCTCGACGTCCCTCATCCATCGTACCAGATGAGGATCCGTCGTCGATCTCATCGTCCTGCCGGTTCAGCCACCCCGTCATCCACCTCCAAGGAGCTGCCCCGACGTTCCCCTCGTCTTTCGCGCCACCTCCATTCCCACACCGCCGTCTTCACCTGCACCACCGGAAGAGCATCATCATCACCGTTTCCTCGGATGAAGCTGCGGCCTAATCGGCGCCACCAAAGAGGTTGTACACTAATCGCCGCATTTTCTTCTTGATTCGATCACACGGTACTGCCAGCGCTCGGTCCCAAGCCGACACGGCGTGGCTCCATCCATGACAGCATCGCCGGCCACTTCCTCCACGGTGTCGCTCCCTCGGCGGCAACGTCCACATCAGTAGGACCTGCTGCTGCTTTAGCTCTTGCTCGCGCTACTGCTCTGCTCTTGCTCTCGGTCCCCTGCCTGGTCTGCTCTTGCTATTGCTCTTGCTCGTGCTGCTGCTCTCGCTCTTGCTCTTGCTTGCGATGCTGCTCCGATTTAGCTACACTTCACTCCGATGCCGCCGGGGTGAAGGAAGAACCAGCCGCAGCGGGGAGGGGGGCTCGCCGGAGAGGTACCCCACTATATATCTTAGGGTTCAGGATGGGGGCGGTGGTCGCCGGCGGTGGCGGGGCGTTGGCAGGGCGGTGGCGTGGGGATCGCCGGAGAAAAAGCTCGGCACGGGGGGGCCTAGAGGGATGGCCGGGGCGGTGGCGGACCGGCGGTAGGGAGTGTTTTCGGGGCGGGCGGGGCGGCGCGCCGCGGGTGGCGGGGGGCTGCTGTTTGGCCGGCTCAGGGGGTGGAGGTTGAAGATGAACCGCATGCCCTTGATTTCGTATCCAACGGTTGCAAAATCGACTGACCAGAGATGAAAAAGTCAGTCGACCGACGTGTAGCCTCACCTTGCTAGTGCGTCTAGTTTCGACAGCAAAATTCAGTTTTGATAGCAAAATTCAGTTTCGACAGTTAAGTTCAATTTGGACAGCAAAATTCAGTTTCGACAGTTAAGTTCAGTTTCGACAGTTAAGTTCAGTTTCGACAGTTAAATTCAGTTTCGACAGTTAAGTTCAGAGATTAGCGGCTGATGTATTTTACATCTAGCACTTTGTGGTTATGTATTTTACATCATGTATTGGAGATGCTATTAGAATTCCACTCAGGTTAACGTTGTTCGTTGTCTCTCTTGTCCTGCTTCAGCCTCGGTGTCGTACAACTCACTGGAGCTGCTCCAACGACGAAACCCTCCATCACAGCGGAGCAGTACCTCGGGCTCCATCTCCAGACGCCTAAGATCTTCTTCCCCTCCTCCGACGGCCAAGTCAGCCGGAGCATCCTCACCGGCCAACCCAATCACGCTGAGATCGACATGGCTTCACCAAAGAGGTTGTACACTTGTTGCATCTCTTTTTTACTCTACATGTTATATATATATTGTCCACTGAGCACACAGATTTGTTCCTTCAGTGTCTCCTTGAAATAAAAAACATTTAATTTTCACTTGTCCTCCTTTTCAAATTCCTATCGTGAAGCACAAGACTAAGAGATAGTAGCATAATAGCATTATAACTGTACATTTTCTTGTGGTTTGACTTAATCTCACCATGCTTCTTTGCATCCTGTGATCTTCCAATTGTTGTGAATCAAACACCCAGATTGGCAGAAATCCCGTGTTTTTAAATTATCTGTTTTGCACGTGCATTCCTATCCTATTCCTGTCTATTTCCTATCCCTGCATTGTTGGAACCCTCCAATTTAAACGAGCCCTTACAGAATTACTTCTCTTACAGATAGTTGTCAAAGAAAACCTTGCGTGGTTTGTCCCGCTCCTACTACGCCGTCGTCCACCCCAGCTCAGCTGCTCCAACGATAGAAGGGTCTAGCACAGCAGGGATCCGGCCTCCAGACTGTCTTTCGCCGCCTCAGATCTTCTTCCCTGCCACTGGCAGCCATGAAAACTGCACTACCATCATCAACTGAGCAGATGACCTCAAGGACTACACGGGTCCGCAAGAGAGGTCGTACTGTTTTGTGTCTACTTACGTTATGCATCGCTTAATATTACATGCTACTTTATTGTCCTGTTCACCGATTAGACTCTAAGTCAGCTCCAAACTAGTGGTCAAACTTGAGTTTTTAAATGGTTGTGGGGTACATATCGGGGCCGCTATCAATAGTATCTATCTACTATCTGGTTAATCTCCGGTGTCTACTATGAGTTTCATGTTGGGTGGGAAACAAACAGTAAAGAAGCCATTATCTGTATTTTTTAACTGAAGCCCTTATCTGCCTGCTATTATTGGTTTTGGGTCTATCCACAAGTTGCTACCATCACTCTGGATTTCTGCATGCACTCCTTACATAATCTCACTATGTTTTATTCCCATGCATGACAGTTATTGTAAACAATGGAACTAAACATGTAGAGCAAAAGAGACGAGCCTTGTGTGGCAATAAAATTTCATGCAGACGTCGCTCCATGGTAGGCGCAAAGGCAGCCCCCCCTCCACGCATTTCGGATTGTAATCGAGAGGAAGATATCTGTTCTGAGGGGGATTCAGAAGGAGAAGACAACTCCTATTTACTCCCTGAGGTCTTCGCTCTAACTTGGCATGCTGATGTTGGTTATATCATGCATATGGTGTCTTGCATTGCTTACTTTATACATCAAATGTGTCATCTGCTTAGTTTAGACATCCTTTGTGCGAATGCCATCTGTTTAGTTTATTCATCGTTTATGTGAATTATGCAATGCCATCTTGTTTAGCCAGGCATCATATATGTGAATTTTGCAATGCCATCCTACTTAGCCAGTCATCTTATATGTAAATTATATCAGGCCATCCTTTTTTTCGTTACATATTACATTTGTCAACAATGTTATTACATTTAACTGCTCTTCGTGTGCATCAGCCATTTGACATGGTGATGGCAAATTCTGGAGTGAAAACAAGGTCTTCGGAGCAGACTATGCTATCTGACGAAGCGCATATCTCGCTGGTTACGGATAGCTTCTCAGATGAGAATTCAGAGACAGATGATCGGTCCTATCCCCCCCTCCCCGAGGTGTATTCTCTAACTTGGCAGGGTTATGTTGCTCATATCATGCGTATAGTGTCTCGCATTGCTATGTCATTTGATTAGTTTAGACATGCTTTGTGTGAATGCCACCTGTTCAGTGTCTAATTACCATATATGTGAATTATGCATTGCCATCTTGTTGCAAGACATTATATATGTGAATTATACAATGCTATCTTGTTGCAAAGGCATTATATATGTGAATTATGCAATGCCATGTTGTTTAGCCAATCATCATGTATGTGAATTATATCATGCTATAATTTTTTTGTATTACGTGTTCCATTTGGCGACAACGTTTGTATATTCAACTACTCTTCCTGTGCATCAGCCATTTGAAGCGGTGATGGAAGTATCTGAAGTGAAAACAAGGTATTTAGAGCAGACAATGCTACCTGTTGAAGCAGAAATCTTGCTGGTTACAGAGAGCTCCTCAGAGAAGGATTCAGAGACTGATGACCAGTCCTATTTCCCCCTGAGGTCTATGCTCAAACTTGGCAGGATTATATTACCCATGTCATGCATGTTGTCTTGCATTGCTTAGTTTTTACATCATATATGGATTGCCATCTGCTTACTTGCTTACTATATAAATCATATATTTGAATTATATCATGCCATCATGTTTACATAGTACATACACATCATCTATCTGAATTATGGCATGGCAACCCATTTAATAAAGTAATCATATAGTTATATCATCTCATCCTGTTTAGTGTTTACAGTCATCATATTTTGAATTATGGCATTCTATCCGTGAATGTATGTGAATCATGGCATGCCAACCTATTTAATAAACACATTATATAGTTATGTCATGTCATCCTATTTACATAGTCTCATATTTTGAACTATGTCTTTCCATCTTTTTTTAGTTAGCCATCATAGTGTGAAATTGTGTCATGCTATCCTGTTTAGTTAGCCATCATATATGTGAAATTGTGTCATGCTATCCTGTTTGGTTAGACAACATAAATATGAATTACTTCATGCCCTCTTTTATTCCCTACTATCCATTGCACCTGTCTATCATACAATGTCTATACTTTCAATTAGTTTTCTTGTTTATCATCCATTTGAATTGGAGAGCGTGATGACAGTATATAAGGGAGTAACAACACGGTCTTCAGAAAAGATAGTGCTACCAGTTGATGCAGATATAACCACGGTTGTACTTGCCCAAGGACCAGATCCACCACACATAACCCAGACTCTCGCAGATTGTACCCCTACCCAGTTGGACAGAGAACCAGCTACACCCCTTCTAACCCCAACCCCGGCAGATAGTAACCCAGTTCCAGTTGACACAGCACCGTCTCTACCACAGAGCACCCAAACACGAGCAGTTAGTAAGGGAACTGCAGTGCCCAAAGCACGAGGACCACCACTCCGAATCCCAACTCAACGCTTAAAGGAGAATAAGATTTGTTCTCAGGTCAGGTTCTGTAGCTATGGTTCATACTCCTTTGCTCTTGCATGACTGTATTCACTCATACCAACTATTTTCAAATTTGAAAGGATGGAATTGAAACTCCAATGGCGCAACAGGTATGTTTTAAACCTATTTCTTTAACTGGTTTGCTGTTGTAACCTGCTCTATGTTGATTTCAGTTTCAAATGAATAAACAGTTATGTTCTCATGTCATGCACATTACAAGTGTTGGTATTCCTCTATAGTTACCCACACTTATATTCTTGTCTATTCTGCTTTGTCTTGAACAAATATTATTTGAACTGTGTCTCTATCTTGATTTGGCAACAAAAACTAGAATGGTATAGACCATAAAGTGACCATGGTACATAGATATATGTTTGTTTCATGCTGTTATCCTGTCCACTTTACTACTGAACTCATTTACCAAAATGAGTTTCATATACAACATGGTAAACATGTGATGTGTCTGCTTGTTTCTCTTTTAGAATGCGGACAAAATATTGGAGAATAGTACCGCGTTATCCAATGGTAAAGGAAGTAATGCAGATAAGGTTCAAGATAGTGAGACATCCCTGTTGGTCTCCAAGAAAGCTGATAAAAACTATCTTAACGATAGTAAGGGAACCCAAAAGTCCTTTCTTGATGTAGTGTTCGAGTTACTGGCCACTACTGCTGCCACAAGCTCTTTGAACTCGCTACCTGAATCAGTTCGTCTTCTTGAGTCTCAACTTGAAGTTGAAAGACATCGATCAGATGTGCTGCGACAGGAAGCTGAAGGACTGAGGAAGTCCCTGCAGAATTCAGATGCATATTTTCTGGTGCAACAGCAAGCGCTGGAGGATTTATGCGTCAAACAAGAGAAAGTTAATAAGCTTGCTAAGCATCTTGCCAGCATTATGGGTACCCAGGATATTGTTTCTTGAGATCTTCTGAAGTGGTTTCAGTTCTGGATTTGTTTTGTTGCGGTGTTTATTTGCGCTGGTCGCCAACTTTGACAACCAGTGTATATGATATGCTGCTTTGTTCCCTATATTTGCACTGGTGGCGAACTTTGATGCCCAGAGGATGTATTATGTGTAATAGCCATGATAGCCTAGCGTTAGTTGCTTGCTTATTTATTTCCTTGTTTTCTTGTTTATTTGTTTTCTTGTAGTCATTGCAGTTCTTTTTCCGCGGTTAGCTAGTGGCTACAATAACCTATTTTTTAAAACTAGGCCACAATAACCATGGGCTAATATTTACTGTAGTGACACTGGGCCTCCTACTGGCCGTAGAAACAATGGGCCTTCTACGGGCCGTAGAAACAATGGGCCTTCTACGGGCCATAGAAACAATGGGCCTTCTGTGGGCCGTATTATCAATGGGCCTTATATGGGCCGTATAATCGATTGGCCAAACATGGGCCAAACAGACCGCATTATGGCCGTAAACGGGCTAGAGTTGGAATCGTCCGTTCATGGGCCGACCATAACGGTCCATCGTTAATAGGTCGTATTTGATGACGCTATGAAATCGGCCCAATGTATTAACAGACCACAAACGGGCCGACTGTAACCACGGGCTGAATTTGGCCCACAAGCAGAAAATGACAGTAACGGGCCGTAAGTAAACGGATGCTAGAAATGAGCCCAAGAATAAATGGGCTCTGAGAAGGCCGAAAGATAACATGGGCTGGAAACGGCCCAACGGAATAATGGGCCGTTAATGGGTATAAAGTGATACACTGTTCATTACGGGCCAGTTTCACCACGGGCCGTTAATGGGTGTAAAGTGATACACTATTCATTACGGCCCAGTTTCACCATGGGCCGTTAGTAGGCCACGAGTTACATAGGGCCTCATATGGGCCGAAAGACATCATGGGCCATACATGGGCCAGAAGTGAAAACGGGCTGGAATCATATTGGATGGCCCAGATGACGCTACTGGGCCTAATTCGGATAGGGTGTAATGGGCCTTGGGTTAGCGGGCTATAAATGGGCTATATTCGAACAAGCTATTAATAGGCTTTCCATCGGCCGGCCCGCCAGCTTTTAACCAAGTCAAACGGGCCGGCCTTTTCAACGGAATGGGCCTCTGTTGGGCCGTGCCACGTGTCGACGTATCATAGGCGCCTTCTGTCCAATGAGTGGTTGACATCTGTCCCAACGATGAGCCGACACGTGTTTCCTCCAGCCAATGATGATTTTACACGTGGAAAATCCCCATTGGTCGGGGCTGTTAACGGGTTATCGGATCCAAAACCCGACCCGATAGCTTAACGGCGTTCCATTACGGTGGATGCCACGTGTCGGTCACCCTTGACGAAAGCACTTCTGTGACGCGTGATTTATCGTCATGGAAGTAGACACTTCCGTGATGATAATTTTGGTAATGTCATGGAACACTTCTACGACAGCACAAGTATGACTATCTTGACTCTATCATAAATTTGTCATGGATGTACATGCATGACAAAAAACCGACCTACTGTGACAAACACGTAACATCACGGAAGTGTATTTTTTTTTAGTGTACGTACCCCCAAACGATCAGATACGGAGCCAAAACCCTAATTCCACCGCCACAACCTTTTGTATCCACGAGATCCCATCTCGGGGCCTGTTCCGGAGCTCCGCTGGAGGTGGCATCCATCATGGAGGGCGTCTACATCAACACCATAGCCTCTCTGGTGAAGTGTGAGTAGTTTACCTCAGACATTCGGGTCCATATTTATTAGCTAGATGGCTTCTTCTCTCTTTTTGGATCTCAATACAATGTTCTCCCCCTCTCTTGTGGAGATCTATTCGATGTAATCTTCTTTTTGCGGTGTGTTTGTTGAGACTGATGAATTGTGGGTTTATGATCAAGATTATCTATGAACAATATTTGAATCTTCTCTGAATTCTTTTATGTATGATTGGTTATATTTGCAAGTCTCTTCGAATTATCAGTTTGGTTTGGCCTACTAGATTGATCTTTCTTGCAATGGGAGAAGTGCTTAGCTTTGGGTTCAATCTTGCGGTGTCCTTTCCCAGTGACAGTACGGGCAGAAAGGCATGTATTGTATTGTTGCCATCGAGGATAACAAGATGGGTTTTTTTTATCATATTGCATGCATTTATCCCTCTGCATCATGTCATCTTGCTTAAGGCGTTACTCTGTTTTCATGAACTTAATACTCTAGATGCATGCTGGATAGCGGTCGATGAGTGGAGTAATAGTAGTAGATGCAGGCAGGAGTCAGTCTACTTGTCTTGGACGTGATGCCTATATACATGATCATACCTAGATATTCTCAAAACTATGCTCAATTCTATCATTTGCTCAACAGTAATTCGTTCACCCACCATAAAATACTTATGCTCTTGAGAGAAGCCACTAGTGAAACCTATGGCCCCCGGGTCTATCTTCACTATATTAATCTTCCAATACTTAGTTATTTCCTTTGCTTTTTTACTTTGCTTTTATTTTACTTTCATATTTACCACAAAAATACCAAAAATATTATTCTATCATATCTATCAGATCTCACTCTCGTAAGTGACCGTGAAGGGATTGCCAACCCCTTATCGCGTTGGTTGCGAGGAGTTATTTGTTTTGTGCAGGTACGAGGGACTCGCGCGTAGCCTCCTACTGGATTTATACCTTGGTTCTCAAAAACTAAGGGAAATACTTATGCTACTTTGCTGCATCATCCTTTCCTCTTCAAGGAAATCCAACGCAATGCTCAAGAGGTAGCAAGAAGATTTCTGGCACTGTTGTTGGGGAGTCTACGCAAAAGTCAACATACCAAGTACTCATCACAACCCTTATATCCCGCATTACATTATTTGCAATTTGCCTCTCGTTTTCCTCTCCCCACTTCACCGTTGCCATTTTATTCGCCCTCTCTCTCTCTATCCTCCCTCTATTTCTCTATTTGCCTCTTTTTGCCCGCTTGCTTTTTGTTTGCTTGTGTGTTGGATTGCTTGCTTATCACGATGGCTCAAGATAACACTAAATTGTGTGACTTTACCAATACCAAATATAATTATTTTATTAGCACTCCGATTGCTCCTCTTACCGATGCTAAATCTTGTGAAATTAATGCCGCTTTGCTGAATCTTGTCATGAAAGATCCGTTTTCCGGCCTTCCTAGTGAAGATGCCGCTACCCATCTAAATAGCGTTGTTGATTTGTGTGATATGCAAAAGAAGAAAGATGTGGATAATGATATTGTTAAGTTGAAGCTATTTCCTTTTTCGCTTAGAGATCAAGCTAAAGCTTGGTTTTCGTCTTTGCCTAACAATAGTATTGATTCTTGGAACAAGTGCAAAGATGCTTTTATCTCTAAGTATTTTCCTCCCGCTAAGATCATTTCCCTTAGAAAGGATATTATGAATTTTAAGCAACTTGATCATGAACATGCTGCACAAGCTTGGGAGAGGATGAAATTAATGATACGTAATTGCCCTACTCATGGTTTGAATTTGTGGATGATTATACACAAAATTTATGCCGGATTGAATTTTGCTTCTAGAAATCTTTTAGATTCGGCCGCGGGAGGCACTTTTATGGAAATCACGTTAGGAGAAGCTACTAACTCCTAGATAATATTATGGTTAATTATTCTCAATGGCATACTGGAAGATCTACTAATAAAAAGGTGCATGCGATAGAAGAAATTAATGTTTTGAGTGGAAAGATGGATGAACTTATGAAATTATTTGCTAGTAAGAGTGTTTCTTCTGATCCTAATGATATGCCCTTGTCTACTTTGATTGAGAATAATAATGAATCTATGTATGTGAATTTTGTTGGTAGGAACAATTTTGGTAACAACGCGTATAGAGGAAATTTTAATCCTAGGCCTTATCCTAGTAATCCCTCTAATAATAATGGAAATTCCTAGAACAACTATTATGGAAATTTCAATAAGATGCCCTCTAAATTTGAGAATAGTGTTAAGGAATTTACGAATTCGCAAAAGAATTTCAATGCTTTGCTTGAAGAGAAATTGCTTAAAGTAGATGATTTGGCTAGGAACGTTGATAGAATTTCTCTTGGTGTTGATTCTTTAAAGCTTAGATCTATTCCTCCTCAGCATGATATCAATGAGTCTCTCAAAGCCATGAGAATTTCGATTGATGAGTGCAAAGAAAGAACCGCTAGGATGCGTGCTAAGAAAGATGCCTTTATAAGAGCGTGTTCTTCTAGTTCCTATGAAAATAAAGATGAAGATCTAAAAGTTATTGATGTGTCCCCTATTAAATCTTTGTTTTGCAATATGAATAGTGATAATGATGGGACTGAATATGATCCACCTTTACCTAGAAGGCATTCCAAAAATTCGGAGTTTTTAGATCTTGATGCTAAATTTGCTGAAAGTGGGATTGAAGAAATTAAAACCCTAGATGTTGCTAAACCCACTATTTTGGATTTCAAGGAATTTAATTATGAAAATTGCTCTTTGATTGATTGTATTTCCTTGTTGCAATCCATGCTAAATTCTCCTCATGCTTATAGTCAAAATAAAGCGTTTACTAAACATATCGTTGATGCCTTGATGCAATCTTATGAAGAAAAACTTGAGTTGGAAGTTTCTATCCCTAGAAAATTTTATGATGAGTGGGAACCAACTATTAAAATTAAGATTAAATATCATGAGTTCTATGCTTTATGTGATTTGGGTGCTAGTGTTTCCATAATTCCAAAGACTTTGTGTGATTTGTTAGGTTTCCGTGATTTTGATGATTGCTCTTTAAACTTGCACCTTGCGGATTCCACTATTAAGACACCAATGTGAAGAATAAATGATGATCTTATTGTCTCAAATAGGAATTATGCGCCCGTAGATTTTATTGTTCTTGACATAGATTGCAATCCTTCATGTCCTATTACTCTTGGTAGACCTTTTGTTTGAAGGATTGGTGCAATTATTGATATGAAGGAAGGAAATATTAGATTCCAATTTCCGTTAAGGAAAGTCATGGAACACTTTCCTTGAAATAAAATTAAATTACCTTATGAATCTATTATGAGAGACACTTATGGATTGCCTACCAAAGACGGCAATACCTAGATCTATCCTTGCTTTTTAAGCCTAGCTAGGGGCGTTGAACGATAGCGCTTGTTGGGAGGCAACCCAATTTTAGTTTTATTCCTTGCTTTTTGCTCCTGTTTAGTAATAAATAATTTACCTAGACTCTGCTTTGTTTGTGTTTTTTGTGTGTTTAATTAGTGTTTGTGCCAAGTAGAACCGTTGGGAAGACTTGGGGAAAGTCTTGTTATCTCGCTGTAAAAAACAGAAACTTTAGCGCTCACGAGAACTGCTGCCATTTTTATTTGGAAAGTTCTATTTAGTTAATTATTTTTGCAGATGATTAATAGATACATTCCGCACGTCCAGCAATTTATTTTAGAATTTTTGGGGTTCCAGATCTTGCGCTAGCTACAGATTACTACAGACTGTTCTGTTTTTGACAGATTCTGTTTTTCGTGAGTTGTTTGCTTATTTTGATGAATCTATGGCTAGTTAAATAGTTTATAAACCATAGAGAAGTTGGAATACAGTAGGTTTAACACCAATATAAATAAAGAATGAGTTCATTACAGTACCTTGAAGTGGTCTTTTGTTTTCTTTCGCTAACGGAGCTCAGGAGATTTTCTACTTTAAGTTTTGTGTTGTGAAGTTTTCAAGTTTTGGGTAATGATTTGATGGATTATGGAACAAGGAGTGTCAAGAGCCTAAGAGTGGGGATGCCCATGGCACCCCCAAGATAATCTAAGGACACTAAAAGCCAATGCCTGGGGATGCCCCGGAAGGCATCCCCTCTTTCGTCTACTTCTATCGGTAACTTTACTTGGAGCTATATTTTTATTCACCACATGATATGTGTTTTGCTTGGAGCATCTTGTATGATTTGAGTCTTTGATTTTTAGTTTACCACAATCATCCTTTCTGTACACACCTTTTGAGAGAGCCATGCATGATTTGGAATTTGTTAGAATACTCTCTGTGCTTCGCTTATATCATTTGAGTTGTATAGTTTTATTCTAGTACTTCACTTATATTTTTTAGAGCATGGTGGTGGAATTGTTTTATAGAAACTATTGATCTCTTATGCTTCGCTTAGATTAATTTGAGAGTCTTAAATAGCATGGTAATTTGCTTAAATAATCCTAATATGCTTGGTCTTCAAGAATAGTAAAAACTTTCTTATGAGTGTGTTGAATGCTATGAGAAGTTTGATGCTTGATAATTGTTTTGAGATATGAAGATGGTTATATTAAAGTTGTGCTAGTTGAGTAGTTGTGAATTTGAGAAATACTTGTGTTAAATTTTGTGATTCCCGTAGCATGCACGTATGGTGAACCGTTATGTGATGAAGTCGGAGCATGATTTATTTTTTGATTGTCTTCCTTATGAGTGGCGGTCGGGGATGAGCGATGGTCTTTTCCTACCAATCTATCCCCCTAGGAGCATCCACATAATACTTTGCTTTGATAACTTGTTGATTTTTGCAATAAGTATATGAGTTCTTTATGACTAATGTTGAGTCCATGGATTATACGCACTTTTCTTCCTTCCACCATTGCTAGCCTCTCTAATACTGCACACCTTTCGCCGGTATCATACACCCACCATATACCTTCCTCAAAACAGCCACCATACCTACCTATTATGGCATTGACATAGCCATTCCGAGATATATTGCCATGCAACTTTCCACCATTCCGTTTATTATGACACACTCCATCATTGTCATATTTCTTAGCATGATCATGTAGTTGACATCGTATTTGTGGCAAAGCCACTATTCATAATTCTTTCATACATGTCACCCCTGATTCATTGCATATACCGGTACACCACGGGAGGCATTCATATAGAGTCATATTTTGTTCTAAGTATCGAATTGTAATTGTTGAGTTGTAAGAAAATAAAAGTGTGATGATCATCATTATTAGAGCATTGTCCCAGTGAGGAAAGGATGATGGAGACTATGATTCCCCCACAAGTCGGGATGAGACTCGGGATGAAAAAAAGGAAAGAAAAGATTCCATAAAAAAGAGAAAAGGCCCAAATGAAAAAATGAGGGAAAAAGAGAGAAGGGACAATGTTACTATCCTTTACCACACTTGTGCTTCAAAGTAGCACCATGATATTCATGATAGAGAGTCTCTCATTTCATCACTTTCATATACCAGCGGGAATTTTTCATTATAGAACTTGGCTTGTATATTCCAATGATGGGCTTCCTCAAAATGCCCTAGGTCTTCACGAGCAAGCAAGTTGGATGTACACTCACTTAGTTTCTTTTGTTTAGCTTTCATATACTTATAGCTCTAGTGCATCCGTTGCATGGCAATCCCTACTCACTCACATTGATATCTATTGATGGACATCTCCATAGCCCGTTGATACGCCTAGTTGATGTGAGACTATCTTCTCCCTTTTTTGTCATCTCCACAACCACCATTCTATTCCACATATAGTGCTATATCCATGGCTCACGCTCATGTATTGCGAGAAGATTGAAAAAGTTTGAGAATGTCAAAAGTATGATACAATTGCTTGGCTTGTCATCGGGGTTGTGCATGATTTAAATACTTTGTGTGGTGAAGATAGAGCATAGCCAGACTATATGATTTTGTAGGGATAACTTTCTTTGGCCATGTTATTTTGAGAAGACATGATTGCTTTGTTAGTATGCTTGAAGTATTATTATTTTTATGTCAATATTAAACTTTTATCTTGAATCATTCGGATCTGAATATTCATACCACAATTAAGAAGAATTACATTAAAATTATGCCAAGTAGCACTTCGCATCAAAAATTATCTTTTTTATCATTTACCTACTCGAGGACAAGCAGGAATTTAGCTTGGGGATGCTTGACACGTCTCCAACGTATCTATAATTTTTGATTGCTCCATGATATATTATCTACTATTTTGGACATTATTGGGCTTTCTTATCCACTTTTATATTATTTTTGGGACTAACCTCTTAACCGGAGGCCCAACCTAGAATTGCTGCTTTTGCCTATTTTAGGGATTCGAAGAAAAGGAATATCAAATGGAGTCCAAACGGAATGAAACCTTTGGGAACGTGATTTTTAGAACGAACAAGACCCAGGAGACTTGGACCCTATGTCAAGCAACCAACAGGGAGGCCACGAGGTCCCTAGGCGCGCCTACCCCCCCCCCCCCCTAGGCGCGCCCTCCACCCTCGTGGCCCCCCTGTTGCTCCACCGACGTACTCCATCCTCCTATATATATACCTACATACCCCCAAATGATCAGATACAGAGCCAAAACCCTAATTCCACCACCGCAAACTTCTGTATCCATGAGATCCCATCTTGGGCCCTGTTCCGGAGCTCCACCGGAGGGGGCATCCATCACGGAGGGCTTCTACATCAACACCATAGCCTCTCCGATGAAGTGTGAGTAGTTTACCTCAGACCTTCGGGTCCATAGTTATTAGCTAGATGGCTTCTTCTCTCTTTTTGGATCTCAATACAATGTTCTCCCCCTCTCTTGTGCAGATCTATTCGATGTAATCTTCTTTTTGCGGTGTGTTTGTTGAGACCAATGAATTGTGTGTCTATGATCAAGATTATCTATGACCAATATTGGAATCTTCTCTGAATTATTTTATGTATGTTTGGTTATCTTTGCAAGTCTCTTCAAATTATTAGTTTGGTTTGGCCTACTAGATTGATCTTCCTTGCAATGGGAGAAGTGCTTAGCTTTGGGTTTAATCTTGCGGTGTCCTTTCCCAGTGACAGTAGGGGCAGCAAGGCACGTATTGTATTGTTGCCATCGAGGATAACAAGATGGGGTTTTTTATCATATTGCATGAATTTATCCCTCTACATCATGTCATCTTGCTTAAGGTGTTACTCTGTTTTACTGAACTTAATACTCTAGATGCATGCTGGATAGCGGTCGATGAGTGGAGTAATAGTAGTAGATGCAGGCAGGAGTCGGTCTACTTGTCTCGGACGTGATGCCTATAACATGATCATACCTAGATATTCTCATAACTATGCTCAATTCTGTTAATTGCTCAACAGTAATTCGTTCACCCACCATAAAATACTTAAGCTCTTGAGAGAAGCCAGTAGTGAAACCTATGGCCCCCGGGTCTATCTTCATCATATTAATCTTACAATACTTAGTTATTTCCTTTGCTTTTTACTTTTCTTTTAATTTACTTTGCATCTTTATCACAAAAATACCAAAAATATTATTCTATCATATCTATCAAATCTCACTCTCGTAAGTGACCGTGAAGAGATTGACAACCCCTTATCACGTTGGTTGCGAGGAGTTATTTGTTCTGTGCAGGTACGAGGGACTCGCGCGTAGCCTCCTACTGGATTTATACCTTGGTTCTCAAAAACTGAGGGAAATACTTATGCTACTTTGCTGCATCATCCTTTCCTCTTCAAGGAAATCCAACGCAGTGCTCAAGAGGTAGCAAGAAGATTTCTGGCGCCGTTGCCAGGGAGTCTACGCAAAAGTTAACATACCAAGTACCCATCAAAACCCTTATCTCCCACTTTACATTATTTGCCATTTGCCTCTCATTTTCCTATCCCCCACTTCACCCTTGCCGTTTTATTTGCCCTGTCTCTCTCTATCCTCCCTCTGTTTCTCTATTTGCCTCTTTTTGCCCACTTGCTTTTTGTTTGCTTGTGTGTTGGATTGCTTGCTTATCACGATGGCTCAAGATAACACTAAATTGTCTAACTTTACCAATACCAATAACAATGATTTTATTAGCACTCCGATTACTCCTGTTACCGATGCTGAATCTTGTGAAATTAATGCCGCTTTGCTGAATCTTGTCATGAAAGATCCGTTTTCCGGCCTTCCTAGTGAAGATGCCGCTACCCATCTAAATAGCTTTGTTGATTTGTGTGATATGCAAAATAAGAAAGATGTGGATAATGATATTGTTAAGTCGAAGCTATTTCCTTTTTCGCTTAGAGATCGTGCTAAAGCTTGGTTTTCGTCTTTGCCTAAAAATAGTATTGATTCTAGGAACTAGTGCAAAGATGCTTCTATCTCTAAGTATTTTCCTCCCACTAAGATCATCTCCCTTAGAAACGATATTATGAATTTTAAGCAACTTTATCATGAACATGTTGCACAAGCTTGGGAGAGGATGAAATTAATGATACGTAATTTCCCTACTCATGGTTTGAATTTGTGGATGATTATACAATTTTTTATGCCGGATTGAATTTTGCTTCTAGAAATCTTTTAGATTCGGCCGCGGGACGAACTTTTATGGAAATCACTTTAGGAGAAGCTACTAAACTCCTAGATAATATTATGGTTAATTATTCTCAATGGCATACTGAAAGATCTACTAATAAAAAGGTGCATGCGATAGAAGAAATAAATGTTTTGAGTGGAAAGATGGATGAACTTATGAAATTATTTGCTAGTAAGAGTGTTTCTTCTGATCCTAATGATATGCCCTAGTATACTTTGATTGAGAATAATAATGAATCTATGGTTGTGAATTTTTTTGGAGGAACAATTTTGGTAACAACGCGTATAGAGGAAATTTTAATCCTAGGCCTTATCATAGTAATCCCTCTAATAATTATGGAAATTCCTACAACAAATCTTATGGAAATTTCAATAAGATGCCCTCTGAATTTGAGAATAGTGTTAAGGAATTTATGAATTCGCAAAAGAATTTCAATGCTTTGCTTGAAGAGAAATTGCTTAAAGTTGATGGTTTGGCTAGGAACGTTGATAGAATTTCTCTTGATGTTGATTCTTTAAAGATTAGATCTATTCCTCCTAAGCATGATATCAATGAATCTCTCAAAGCCATGAGAATTTCCATTGATGAGTGCAAAGATAGAACCGCTAGGATGCATGCTAAGAAAGATGCCTTTATAAGAGTGCGTTCTTCTAGTTCCTATGAAAATAAAGATGAAGATCTAAAAGTTATTGATATGTCCCCTATTAAATCTTTGTTTTGCAATATGAATCTTGATAATGATGGGATTGAATATGATCCACCTTTACCTCGAAGGCGTTCCAAAAATTCGGAGTTTTTAGATCTTGATGCTAAATTTGATGAAAGTGGGATTGAAGAAATTAAAACCCTAGATGTTGCTAAACTCACTATTTTGGATTTCAAGGAATTTAATTATTAAAATTTCTCTTTGATTGATTGTATTTCCTTGTTGCAATTCGTGCTAAATTCTCCTCATGCTTATAGTCAAAATAAAGCGTTTACTAAACATATCATTGATGCCTTGATGCAATCTTATGAAGAAAAACTTGAGTTGGAAGTTTCTATCCCTAGAAAACTTTACGATGAGTGGGAAACAACTATTAAAATTAAGATTGAAGATCATGAGTTCTACGCTTTATGTGATTTGGGTGCTAGTGTTTCCACGATTCCAAAGACTTTGTGTGATTTGTTAGGTTTCCGTGATTTTGATGATTGCTCTTTAAACTTGCACCTTGCGGATTCCACTATTAAGAAACCAATGGGAAGAATCAATGATGTTCTTATTGTTGCAAATAGGAATTATGTTCCCGTAGATTTTATTGTTCTTGACATAGATTTCAATCCTTCATGTCCTATTATTCTTGGTAGACCTTTCCTTAGAATGATTGGTGCAATTATTGGTATGAAGGAAGGAAATATTAGATTCCAATTTCCGTAAGCAGAATGAGACTTTGAGAGACTTCATCCACAGATGGACTACTCTTCATCATATTGTAGAAAATATGTCAGAGCACCAAGCAGTTTGTGCATTCAAAGAGAGCGTTCGGTATCGGGAGCTCAACCTAAAATTTGGTCTGTCAGGTGACATGTCCCTAGCCCGAATGATGGAAATAGCCACTCGGTACGCCAACGGCGAAGAGGAAGACCGACTCTGTAGTGGCAAGAACATACCAGTCGCCCAAGACACCGGAAGAGGAAATTCCAGTCGGAAGCAGAAGCGTAAAGCTAAAGCGGCATGTCCTGCTGAAGTTGCTGCTTTGAATCAAGGGAAGTTCAAGGGGAAGCCCAAAGGGCCATGGATCCCCAAAAAAGCGAAAGATCAGGCAGGCAATGATGTTCTTGATTTGCCATGCCACATACACAACAAAACAGATGCAAAGGGTAACCTGATTCTGCCCAAACATACCACTCGACACTGTCGGCTCCTGATTCAGAGTTTCCGAGAGGGTCAGCCCAGTGAAAAGGAAAAAGAGTCTGATAAGGATGAGGATAAAGAGGACGATGAGGGTTACCCCAATGTCAATGCTACTTTAGTGATTTTGCTGACATCGAGAGCAAAAGTCGACTGAAATTCATCCATAGAGAAGTGAACATGGTTGCTCCGACAACTCCGACGTATTTTAAGTGGTGGAAAACTCCCATAACATTCGACCAGTCTGATCACCCAGTGCATGTTGCTACCCCTGGGCGGCAAGCATTGATTGTCGACCCAGTCATTTGGGGCACCCGACTGACCAAGGTCCTGATGGATGGCGGTAGTGGCTTGAACATTCTGTATACTGAGTGAGGGAGTCCTGGACTAAGGGGTCCTCGGGCGTCCGGCCTGTTATCTATGGGCTGAACTGATGGGCTGTAGATATGAAGACCGAAGACTCTACCCGTGTCCGGATGGGACTCTCCTTGGTGTGGAAGGCAAGCTTGGAGAATAACTATGAAGATTCCATCTTATGTAACCAACTCTATGTAACCCTAGATCCCTCCGGTGTCTATATAAACCGGAGGGTATAGTCCGGAAAGCATATACTCAATACCATAGTCATACAGGCTAGACTTCTAGGGTTTAGCCATTACGATCTCGTGGTAGATTAACTCTTGTAATACTCATACTCATCAATATCAATCAAGCAGGACGTAGGGTATTACCTCCATAGAGAGGGCCCGAACCTGGGTAAACATCGTGTCCCTTGTCTCCTGTTACCATCAACCTTAGTTAGACGCATAGTATGGGACTCCCTACCCGAGATCCGCCGGTTTTGACACCGACATTGGTGCTTTCATTGAGAGTTCCGCTGTGCTATCGCTGAAAGGTTTGCTGGCCTCTTCAATCATCAATAATGACGCTGTCTGCAGAGAAACCTTCCTCCCCTAACAGGTCTTCGTGTTTGGCGGCTTCGCACTGTGGGCCAACTCGTTTGGCCATCTGGAGTAGATCGAAAGCTATGCCCCTAGCCATCAGGTCATATTCGGGAGCTTGAACTACGTCGTGGACATCCGTGGAGACTTGATCTTCGCCGGATTCAATACCGCGGTGGCTGCTCCCGATTGCCCCGATGATCGTGACCTAAATCTGTCATCGGGCCCCATCCAGGTGATCGCTCTTGTAGCCGCTCTGGCCCTTGAGCCGGAGTAGGCCACGCCATCCAAAGACGGGAGGATTAACCCCAACTCGGAGGCCGCAAACTCCACGGCGTTGGATTCGCACATGGACCTAGTGTCGCACGATGCCTATGCCACCGAACTTCGGACTCGTCTCCGGCCATAGGTTCCGAACCGCGCGAGCTCGCGGACGCCGAGCTTGATCATTTATCGATCTTCAACTTCAGCGCCGCAGACATCTTCCAGCACTCGCCTTTGGGCGATGTGCTAAACTCATTAAAAAACATGCCCTTGGCGGAGGACTCTCAGTCGAACTATATCCGGCTCGAACTAGGGGCTGACGATGGAGAATTTTACTTCACACCCGCCACCCACTTTATCGCCACAGTCGAGAATTCGACCGATACACTTGATTACGACTCCGAGAATATCGACGGCATGGACAATGATACCGATGACAACGAAGACCCTGTTGATATAACTAATGAACAAGATGAACGGGAAGATAGGCAGGTTGGCCCTGCTAAACTGGCCACACACGAAGATTCGGAGGAATGCAATTACCTTTCGCTCTCTGAGGATGAGGTGGGCCTCGACACTAAGGATTTCATCGTGCCTGAGGAACCTCACGAGCAGGACTGCTTTAAACGCCAACTAATAGACACTGCAAGGAGCCTGAAAAAGAAGCAGCAGCAACATCTTCAAGTTGACCAAGATCTGCTCAATGATAGATGGACCAAAGTCCTAGCCGCCGAAGAATATGGACTTAGTGGACCAGCCAAAAGCTACCTGAAGCATAGATTGCTATCCCAGGGTGACAATGAGGCGCTGGAGCCCGTACCATCATCGCACAATGCGGCAGGTCGACCACAACTGAGCCCAGGTAAAGAGGCAACTCAAGCCGAACACCAGGTCGCCCTACCTCGTAGTAAAAGTGAGAACAAAACAGCTCGGGGTTACACATAGGACTGTCAACAAGACTTGGGTAGCAAAGCAGAACAATCAAGAGCGATCTACAGATCGCAAGGACATACCTCGACACATAACGACGGCCACCTATTCGGACGTGACAAACCTAGCCACACCTGGGCCAAAAGCAGCAAATGGACTCTGTCAGAGATACACCGTAGTGTGGCCCAACATAGAGGCGCCGCACACCCTCTTTGCTTCACAAATGAAGTAATGGACCATGAATTCCCAGAAGGGTTCAAACCCATGAATATCGAATCATACGATGGAACAACGGATCCCACGGTATGGATCGAAGACTTCCTCCACCATATCCACATGGCCCGTGGAGATGACTTTCGTGCCATCAAATACCTACCACTAAAACTCAAAGGACCAGCTCGGTACCGGTTAAACAGTCTGCCGGAAAATTCTATCATCAGCTGGGAGGATTTGGAGGATGCCTTTCACGACAACTTCCAAGGAACATATGTCCGGCCACTAGACGTCGATGACTTAAGTAACATTGTCCAGCAGCCCGGAGAGTCAGCCAGGAAGCTCTGGACTAGGTTCCTAGTTAAAAAGAACCAAATCGTCGACTGTCCGGACGCGGAGGCCATTACGGCCTTTAAACATAGCGTCCGGGATGAATGGCTTGCACGCCACAACGGTCAAGAAGGACCTAGATCCATGACAGCCCTCACTGCTCTAATGGCCCGCTTTTGCGTGGGAGAAGACAGCTGGCTTGCTCGTAGAAGAAATAGCACCAGCGCCTCGGGCACTTTCGAAATACGAGACAGCAATGGCAAGCCATGACGAAACATACACAACAGCCACAATGATAATGAAAGATCACGTGACACAGCGGTCAACGCCGGATTTAGCAATCCCAAGCCCGGCCAACAGAAAAAGCCATTCAAGGCAAATAGCGATGGACCATCCAAACTAGACAGTATATTGGACCGGCCCTGCCAGATTCATGGCCACCCCAATAAACTAGCTAATCATACCAACAGAAGTTGTTGGGTCCTCAAGCAGGCTGGCAGGCTCAACGCCAGACACAATGGAAATGGGCCACCAGGCAATAGGGACAATGGAGCAGCTCACCAGCTAAATGTCGGAGGGCGGAAGCAATTTCCCCCTGAAGATCGATCAAATCCGGAACAGAAATAGCAGTTCGGCTTCCGCTGCCCATCTAGTATACCTGTTAAAACTATACCGCACATACATAATTACGCACTCAAGGTACCATGGGCATTGATGGAAGAACAATACAGACAAGTCTACAGGCACTTCGGTAACATTCTTTAACCGCTTTCCTATTTCCTTTTGTTTCATTATCTCCTAAAAGCAGGTGGCGCAAAGGGAAATCACCTACGACTGACCCCATAGGAGTTCGGATCCATACACTCACCTACGCGTCCATTCCCTTCAAGGATCCCCCTCGATGAGGACAGGCGACACAGACGTGCGACAGGACGTCCAAAATAACTTTTTGAAGACCGCACTCCCTTTTTGAGCCTGTAACATGCCTTTTTTCCTCTGCCTTCGACCCAGGGCATATCAAATGGCCGGGGTCATGGCCTTCATGTATATTAAGTAACCATTGGCATATTACTCAGGTCCAGTTCAAATTATCCGAATTAATCACCCACGTCTTTTCGCAAAATGAATATGCCTCCTATGGTTGTTTCATAGATATACCCTGGCTTAACTTTCCAGGGGCTCGGTACGGGAACAAATGAGTTGCCAACAAAGTCTGAACAGCTTTTACAGCGTACTTCGGCATCGCGAGTTTGGCCTTATATGCATCAGCTCCGAATCATGTCTTGGGTCAATAGTTGGGTTGCCCAACTCTTATGCTTGCTATCCTACATTCCACTCTATCGGCTAGGGTAGTAAAGGGAGAACTACTGCAATTGTGCTACTGGTTCATCCGGTGACGTACCTCAGTAGAGAAAGCCGAAAACTGACTGTCATGATGCGACGAGAGCTAGTCAACCACTCGATGACTTATCGGAATCTCTAGCGATTCCTCCGTGTTACATGAAGGACCTCTTTTTCGGTCAATTATGTAAACGCATCGTACGAGTAAGCCGCATACATACTAGGGGCTATGTCGTAGACCCACCATAAAACTCCTATGGCTAAGTGAAAGTGTTAATGCCCTATAGTCTGGTTGCCTGCTTCGCCGCATTGACACCTCCTTCACGGACCAAGACGTTGGGTTAAGAGTGATCATATGCTTTTTCGAACACCCCTGTACTTCCTACAAGGGGGCTGAAGCCGATGACTTGAAAACTTTCGGATTATATTAAAACGGATGCACATGAGGAACACAAGCGTTCGAGCAGAATACTCAAACAGATTTACTATAAAATTGTCTCATACAATTCTCATACACTTCACTCGGACATTATGTCTTTCGAGCATTGACCCTCTATCAAGCGAGCGGCTACAAGGACATCTTCAAAATAATGCTTCGGTTCATGGCGGTCCTTGCCCTTAGGTGGACTCTTCACTCCAACATCGATGGCCTTCATATTCCCCCAGAACGTCTTGACTCGGGAAAAAGCCATCCGTGCACCCTTGATGCACACCGATCACCTAAAAGCATCGATACGCGGCACTGCGTCAACAAGCCGCTGCACCAAGCCAAAGTAACTGTTCGGAACAGGCTCAGTTGGCCATAACCGGATTTTGGCGCTCTTCATGGCGGCACCGGATATCCTATGAAGCTTGGCCCACTAGGACATCTGCTCATTCAGCAACAGGGGGCGCTTCGAGGCACCGAACTGTGACCAGAAAAGCTTCTCTATTGCGTACCCGTCTCGTGCCTAATAATACTGCGCCACATCGGAAGAACTCTTCAGCAGGTCTAAAAACTCGTCTAGAGAACTCCACAATTGGTTAAGCTGAGCATAGTTCGGATCGCCGAACTTAGCCTGTACCAAAAATGGCTTACCAGTTGCAATCTCCCCAGCTTGCCGGATCTCCTCACGGGCTGCTCTGGATTCAGACCGCGCTTCTCGTGCCTCCCGTAGGGCCTTGTCAATTTCAGCCGTTTTAGCTTCATTCTCCTTCTCGAGGAGTTCACACCGGCTAGCAGCACTCTTTAGCTCGAGCGCCATCGTGCATATCTTCTCCTCGTCTTAACGCCGAGCAGGTCACTCGGCTTTTAGCTCAACCAATGCCTTATCGGCAGCCGCATTACTACACCGGGCTTGCTCCTTGGCCCGGGCTAGCTCCACCCGAAGAATTTCAATGGCGGCAACACCATCTGCAGCCAGGCACAACTTTCAGCGTCATGCTTATATCACAAAAATGGATGTGCCAGGACTGCTCCGAATACATACCTTGCGACTCATCAAGACGCATATTGACTAACGTAATGTCATCCCCGGCTACATCAAGCTTCCATTGCAGCTCGGCCATATCGGAAGTCTTGGAAGTTGCCAGGGGGGAAGCAGCCTCTGTTCAAAGTTAATCAGATAAGTCCTCGGATATTTCTTTTGATCCTCCGATTCGCTTCCTATGGGAAGCCAACCCGAGTCTCAGGGGCTACTGACTATACATAGGTGTATTTTCTGAATAAAACACATTTGCACATATTATAGTACAAACCTCGAAGCCTCTCAGCAGACTCGCAAAGGCCTCATTCAATCCGCTCTTTGTGGATAGGACCTTTTTAACCACCGTACCCATCAAGGTACGATGTTCCTCCGAAAGGGACACCTGCCGCAGCATGTTCGTCAAGATATCGGCGCCTCTGGGTCTCCGGAGGCAGCCGTGGGAGTACAGTCACCCTTTGAAGGGATCCGTTTATTTGTATCTGGACACATTCCGAATTGTTCGAGGTCTCCATTATTGTTCCCTGGACCCTGGGCCACCGAAGTATCACCTTCGTGTAGCATCTTCTTCATCCCTTGCACCACTTGTTGGTCAGGGGAGACCCTCCGCAACGACACCTCAAGGTCGTCTGCCCTATTGGACGGAGAAACCGGTGGGGGCGTATCGCTTTCCATCATCTCCGGGAGAAGGTCCCGCGAGGAAGAGGATTGTTCAAGGGAACTGTGTGCTGGACTACAAAAACAAAATATATTCAAGGCATCATAAGAAAGGAACGGGATAGGTTTAAAACGACCTTGTTCACTTACGATTTGGCCGAAGGCTTGTCCTCGTCAGGAGACTGCGCTTCGACGTCCTCTAGGCCCGGGCCGCCGCCCCGGAGGCGTCTTGCCTCGCTTAGGAGCATGCTTCTCCCAATCTTCGGAGGCGACCCTCTTCTTCTAGGGAGGCAAGGAGATAATGACCCCCCCTTTACTTTTGTCTTCGGATGAGGGGATTTTTATTCCTCGGGCCACCCTTGGTCCTCTTGCCCTCCGCCTCGTCCTCCTTCTCCGACATCTGGTATGGTGCTGGGGCCAGCATCCTTGTTAGGATAGGATTCGCTGGACCCTCGGGCAGAGGGGCCGAACACATAATCAGTTCCGCCTTCTTCATCCAGCCCTGGAAAAAGATAGCTTGCTCAGTACCATATGACTGTATGCATGACCACAAAGTATTCGAAAGCCAAGTGCTTATCGGGGTATCCGGACGATTACAGCTAAGGCCCGCATCCTCAGCAGTATCCGGCCAATGTTTCCGCTTCCCGAAAAACAACTTCCACATCCCTTCGTGTGTGGCACCGAAGAAGTTTCGGAGGGTTTGTGGTCCTTCTGGATTAAACTCCCACATGCGGCGAGGCCTGCGCTGGTAGGGCAGTATTAGGCGAACTAACATCACTTGGATCACACTAACGAGATCGATATCTCTCTTTAGGAGGGTTCAGATGTGGCTTCGTAAGGTCCGCACTTCATCCACTGATCCCCAGTCTAGCCCCTTGTTGGCCCATGACGCGAGCTGTAATGGTGGGCCAGGACAGAAGGTGGGAGCAGCTACCCATTTAGCACTACGGGGCTCCGTAATATAAAACCACTCCCGCTGCCAGTAATTGGAAGTCTCGAAACAAGAACCTTTTGGCCAGGGAGTGTTGTCGCACTCCACCTGCTCCCCGTCGACTATCTTCGGCTTCACACTAAAGGTTTTGAGCCATAAGCCTAAGTGTGGGGGATTCGAAGGAAGGCCTCGCATGTAATGATAAACACCGAAACATGAAGGATAGAGCCCGGGGCAAGATCGTGAAAATCTAGTCCGTAATAAAACATTAGCCCTCGGACAAAGGGGTGAAGAGCAAACCCTAAACCCCAAAGGAAGTGGGAGACGAATATCACCCTCTCGCTGGAGCTGGGGGTCGGGATAACTTGTCCTTGAGCGGGAAGTCGATGGCGGATCTCTGCGGTCAGATATCTGGCCGCCCGAAGCTTTGTGATATCCTCCTCTGTAACAGAGGAAACCACCCATCGGCCTTGGGAGCGGGATCCGGACATGATGGGAAGGCTGAACGCAATGGAGTCGAACCTTGGATGTTGGAACTTGGCATTAGGGAGGTTTAGGAGAGGTTTGGCATAAAGAGACGGCCTTTGGTTCCTTTATACACACCTCCGGTATCAAACGTTTCCCCCCTGAGCGTAAGAACCTGCCTGTTCCTAAGGAATCTTTCTCGCAGGACGGTTGGGTTACCCACGCTTATATTAATGAAAATCCCGTGATAACGGGACACAATCTCTGCTTTGACAAGACGTGCCAATGACAACCGCGTCTCCAAACGAGGGGCGAAAACGGACCGGACAGGCGTGACGTCACATTATATTCTCTCTACAGTATTGTGTGATGTGTGTTACAGGTCCGGACACGATCAATTCGTCTGGAGACTATTCGGGAGTTTGGAAGGAGGAACCCACCTTGCAATGCCGAAGACAGCACTACGCGCCAGATACCTTGTCATTGAAGCCAAGTTCAGGGGCTACTGAGGGAGTCCTGGACTAAGGGGTCCTCGGGCGTCCGACTTGTTATCTATGGGCCGGACTGATGGGCTGTGAAGATATGAAGACCGAAGATTGTACCCGTGTCTGGATGGGACTCTCCTTGGCGTGGAAGGCAAGCTTGGCAAACAACTATGAAGATTCCATCTTATGTAGCCGACTCTATGTAACCCTAGATCCCTTCAGTGTCTATATAAACCGGATGGTATAGTCCGGAAAGCATATACTCAATACGTAGTCATACATGCTAGACTTCTAGGGTTTAGCCATTACGATCTCGTGGTAGATCAACTCTTGTAATACTCATACTCATCAATATCAATCAAGCAGGATGTAGGGTATTACCTCCATAGAGAGCGCCCGAACCTGGGTAAACATCGTGTCCCTTGTCTCCTGTTACCATCAACCTTAGACGCACAGTTTGGGACCCCCTACCCGAGATCCGCTAGTTTTGACACTGACACTGAGATCCTCAGAGGGATGGGCATTCCGATGTCCAAGCTCAGTGAGAGTAATATGCGGTTTCATGGAGTCATCCCAGGAAAGAAAGCAGACTCACTCAGTCAGATTACTCTTGATGTGGTTTTTGGTGATTCAAAGAATTACCACAATGAGAAGTTGACATTTGGGGTGGTGGATTTTCAGAGTGCCTACCATGCAATTCTGGGTCGACCTGCATATGCCCGTTTCATGGCCCGACCATGGTATGTATACCTCAAGCTGAAGATGCTTGATCCCAGAGGTGTGATCACAGTCACAGGGAATCAGCAAAGAGCGAAAGAGTGCCTCCAAAAGGGTTCAAAAATTGCCGATGAGCAGATGGCAGTAGTTGAGATGGAAGAATATGACAAAAATGCAGATCTGAGTGATTTGCTGTGAGCCAAGAAACCTGCTTTAGAGTCCGATTTTCAGTCGGCCGGTAAGACAAAGCCTGTTCATATTCACCCGACTGATCCCAATGTCGCTCCGACCCACATCTCGACAACACTCGACAGCAAATAGGAAGAAGTGCTCATCCAGTTCCTCTGTGAGAACTGAGACATCTTTGCATGGAAGCCATCTGACATGCCAGGTGTACCCAGGGATCTGGCTGACCACTGTTTGCGAGTTGACACGAAAGTAAAACCTGTCTAAGAACATCTCCGTTGGTTTTTTGTGGAGAAGAGGAAAGCAATTGGCGAAGAGCTGGCTCGGTTCCTGGCAGAAAAGTTCACCCGTGAGATATACCACTCCGAGTGGCTCGTCAATGTTGTCATGGTCCCCAAGAAGGATGATTCACTTCGTATGTGCATCGATTTCAAGCACATCAATCGGGCCCGCCCAAAAGATCACTTCCCTCTCCCCCGCATCGACCAGATCTTCGACTCAACTGCGGGGTGTGCGTGTTTGTCCTTTTTGGATGCGTATTCCGGGTACCATCAGATCCGAGTGTATGGACCCGATGATATAAAAACAACATTCATCACCCCTTTTGGGTGCTTTTGTTATGTCACCATGCCCTTCGGTCTTAAGAATGTTGGCAACACATTCATGCGCATGATTTGGAAGTGCCTGCTCACTCAAATCAACCAGAATGTGGAAGCATAGATGGATGATTTCGTGGTCAAGTCACGTAAAGGTTCTGACCTGTTGACTGACCTTGCCGAAACATTCGCCAACTTAAGAAGATTTGACATCAAGCTCAATCCTTCAAAATGCACATTCGAAGTCCCAGGCGGAAAGTTCTTCGGTTTTCTTGTTTCCGAACGAGAATCGACGCAAACCCATAGAAGATTGGTGCAATTCTCCGAATGAAACATCATGTGCGTGTGCGTGATGTTCAGAAGCTTACAGGTTGTTTGGCTGCACTAAGCCGATTCATCTCGCGCCTCGGTGAAAAGGCATTGCCTCTTTACCGACTGATGAAGAAGTCTGACAAGTTTGTGGACTCCTGAAGCTGAAGCAGCGGTTGAAGAGGTCAAATCCCTGCTTTTCCACCCATTCGGTGCTTGCTTCCCTAGTCAACAAAGAGCCTCTACAGTTGTATATTGCAGCCACGGGACAAGTTGTTAGCACAATGCTTACAGTCGAGCAGGAGGAAGAAGGCAAAGCATATAAAGTTCAGCGCCCAGTATATTATATCTATGAAGTCTTGACCCCGTCCAAGCAACGATACCCGCACTATGAAAAGCTTGTCTACGGGATTTATCTGACCACGAAGAAAGTTGCACATCACTTCACAGACCACTCGGTTTCAGTCGTCAGTGACACTCCATTATCAGAAATCTTGAACAATCAAGATGCGACTGGTCGAGTGGCCAAGTGGGCGATTGAAATCCTCCCTTTGGATATCATGTTTGAGGCAAAAAGGCGATCAAGTCTCGGGCAATAGCAGATTTCCTGGCTGAGTAGATAGAACATCAGCAACCGACTCAGATTCACTCGGAACATTGGATAATGTTCTTTGATGGGTCCAAAATGTTGAAAGGTTCTGGTGCTGGAGTAGTCCTCGTATCCCCAAGAGGTGACAAGCTCAGTTATGTCCTCCAGATTCACTTTGATTCTTCAAACAATGAAGCTGAATACGAAGCACTTCTGTATGGGTTGCATATGGCCATCTCACTCGGTGTCCGTCGCCTGATGGTTTATGATTACTTGGACTTGGTGGTAAATCAAGTGATGAAGGAGTGGGATATCAGGAGCCCAGCTATGAGTGGTTATTGCAATGCAGTACGGAAACTAGAGAAGAAGTTTGAGGGGTTAGAGCTCCACCACATACCTCGAATCAAGAATCAAGCTATCGATGATCTGGCGAAGATAGGTTCCACTCGGAAACCTATTCCAGCAATGTGCTCTTAGAGCATCTACACACCCCGTCAGTTCAGGAAGATCCTTTTATAGAGGAGCCCCCACAACCGATAAGCTCAACCAACCCGACTGAGATTGAAGTCCCAGCTGTAATCGACCTGATTATGGAGATTTTGGTTATCACCCCCGACTGGACAGTGCCATATATTGCCTATCTGCTCAGGAGGGAGCTCCAAGAGGATGAAGATGACGCCTGCCAGATCGTCCGCTGATCCAAAACCTTCACCATAATAACTGGACAGCTCTACAGAGAAAGTGTCACCAGAGTTGCTCAGCGCTGCATCTCCCCGGAGGAAGGTCGATTGATACTAACTGAGATCCACTTGGGGACCTGTGGTCACCATGCATCCTCACGGACCATCGTGGCCAAAGCATATCGAGAAGGATTTTACTAGCCGCGGGCAAATGAGATGGCTAAAGATATAGTCTACAAGTGTGAAGGTTGCCATTTTTACTCAAACATGTCTCACAAACCTGCGTCTGCCTTGAAAACTATTCCACTCGTCTGGCTGTTTGCAGTTTGGGGTTTGTACATGGTTGGACCTTTCCAGACCAGCATAAGTGGCTTTACTCATTTTCTCGTAGCAGTCAACAAATTCACCAAATGGATCGAAGCCAAGCCTATCAAGAACCTTGACTCAAGCACTGCCATCAGTTTCATCACAGAGCTAATATTCAGATATGGAGTCCCTCACAACATTATCAAAAATAACGGCTCCAACTTTGATTTTGATGAGTTCAGAGAACTTTGTGCTTCCCAAGGCACTCGGGTTGATTACGCATCTGTTGCGCACCCGTAGCCGAATGGGCAGGCAGAGAGAGCTAATGGCTTGATCCTTCAAGGGCTGAAACTCTGACTAATGCGCAATCTGAAGCATGTGGCTGGAGCATGGGTGACTGAGTTGCCGTCTGTCCTATGGGGACTAAGAACGACTCCCAACCGGTCGACTGATCGAACCCCCTTCTTCATGGTGTACGGTGCAGAAGTCGTGCTTCCAAGTGATCTGCTGCACAATGCTCCCCGAGTGGAACTCTTCTCTGAAGCTGAACAAGCACGGCAAGATGCAGTTGATCACCTATAGGAAGAATGAGAGATGGCCTTGATCCGGTCGACCATCTATCAACAAGACCCGCGCCGATTCCATGCCCGAAATGTCAGAGGTCGAGCATTCCAAGAGGGGACCTTGTGCTCCGAGTGCACCAGAAAATGGCCTCACAAGCTCGCTCCGGCCTGGGAAGGCCCCTTCATCATCACCAAGGTACTCAACAACGGGGCATATCACCTCTACAATGTAGCCAAGAAAGAAGACGAGCCGCGATCGTGGCATGTAGATCTGCTACGCCGCTTTTATACCTAAACACTCGGATCGACGAGTCGTAATAAAGAATACTTTAGTTTGCTTATCAAAGACATGATTTTCCTGATGATTGTTATCACATTAGCACATGTGTCCAAATCCTCCCACTCAGGGGCTTAGCCGTGATCCGGCATTCTCCTAAGTTACAAAACTAATCTGAGTGGACAGCAAGCCTCCCACTCGGAGGCTTAGCCGCAAATGCGATTCACCTAAGTTACAAAAATACTCCGAGTGGAGAGCAATCCTCCCACTCGAGGGCTTAGCCACGATCCTGCATTCGCCTAAGTTACAAAACTACTTCGAGTGGAGAGCAATCCTCCCACTCGGGGGCTTACCACGATCCCGCATTTGCCTAAGTTACAAAACTACTCCGAGTGGAGAGCAATACTCCCACTCGGGGGCTTAGCCGCGATCCCGCATTCGCCTAAGTTAAAAAACTACTTCAAGTGGAGAGCAATCCTCCCACTCAGGGGCTTAGCCGCTATCCCGCATTCGCCTAAGTTACAAAACTACTCCGAGTGGAGAGCAATCCTCCCATTCGGGGGCTTAGCCGCGATCCCACATTCTCCTAAGTTACAAAACTACTTTGAGTGGAGAGCAATCCTCCCACTCGGGGGCTTAGCCGCGATCCTGCATTCGCCTAAGTTACAAAACTACTCCGAATGGAGAGCAACCCTCCCACTCGGAGGCTTAGCCGCAAATGCGATTCGCCTGAGTTACAAAACTACTCTGAGTGGAGAGCAATACTCCCACTCGGAGGCTTAGCCGTGATCCCGCATTCGCCTAAGTTACAAAACTACTTCGAGTGGAGAGTAATACTCCCACTCGGGGGCTTAGCCGCGATCCGGCATTCACCTAAGTTACAAAACTACTCCAAGTAGAGAGAAATCCTCCCACTCGGGGGCTTAGCCATGATCCCGCGTTTGCCTAAGTTACAAAACTAATCCGAGTGGAGAGCAATCCTCCCACTCGGGTGCTTAGCCACGATCCCACATTGTCCTAAGTTACAAAACTACTCCGAGTGGAGAGCAATCCTCCCACTCGGGGCTTAGTCGCAATCCCGTACTCGCGTAAGTTACAAAATTACTCCGAGTGGGGAGCAATCCTCCCACTCGAGGGCTTAGCCGCAATCCCGTACTCGCCTAAGTTACAAAATTACTCCGAGTTGGGAGCAATCCTCCCACTTGGGGGCTTAGCCGCAATCCCGTACTCGCGTAAGTTATGAAACTACTCCGAGTGGAGAGCAATCCTCCCACTCGGGGGCTTAGCCGTGATCCTCTACTCACCTAAGTTATAAAATATACTTTCGGTGGTGAATTGCATTCTCGCTCGGAGCTATGCCACAAGTACAATGTCTGGCTACTCTCGAAGCTGCGCCACAAGTACAACGTCTGTTTGCACTCGGAGCTGCACCACAAGTACAATGTCTGGTTGCACTCAGAGCTGCGCCACAAGTACAACGTCTGGTTGCGCTGGGAGCTGCTCCACAAGTACAATTTCTGGTTGCCCTCAGAGCTGAAGCACAAGTACAATGTTTGGCTGCAGTCGGAGCTGCGCCACAAGTACAATGTCTGGTTGCACTCGGAGCTGCACCACAAGTACAATGTCTGGCTACTCTTGGAACTGCGCCACAAGTACAGCGTATGGCTACTCTCCGAGTTGCGCCACAAGTACAACGTCTGGTTGCACTCGGAGCTACGCCACAAATACAATGTCAACTCCGAGTGGAGAACGTCCCTTCCACTCGGAGTTTCAGTTATGATTCCCAATTTGCTTGAGTCAAGAAATTCGAAGGCAACAAAGATAAAGCAACTGCATTCAAAAGAAAGGCCAAGTTCAGATAAATCCATGAAGGTTCAGAACCACTAGCAGAATTACTTAGGCGTTAAGCCCGAAAGAGTTTTAACGATTACGGGATCACTCGGCATCCCAAGGAAAATTAAATCAAGTTATCAACTTTTCACTCAGTAGGAGAAGGGCTAGCTGGCTCGATGAACTCATCCAGGTCAATTCCATCTGCAATGCGAGTGGCAGTGTCGATGAAGGTCTCCATAAAGAACTGGAACTAAAGCTTCTTGGTATTGGCGACCTTGAGAGCCATCAGCTTCTCTTCTCTAACTTCCTTGCAATGAACACAGACCAGAGACAGAGCCACGTTAGCACTGCACCGAGCAGATGAATTCTTCCACGCCTGCACTCGACCAGGGATTTCATTGAGTCGATTCATTAGAGACCCGAGGTCATTCTGGGATGTCACGCCTGGCCAGAGCTCTGTCTCGATCCATGACACCGCCACTTTCAGTCAAGCCAGGTAGTCCATAACACTCGTGAGGCGAGATTCCAGTCGCATCACGTTCATCGCGGCTTCTTCCTTTACGGGGGAGTTGATGGGGTCCAGATTCGTCTCAATCCACCCAGTCTCTTCCTTGAAGTTTTGACAGAATTCTGCACGCACAGAAAAATAATGAGTCGACAGTAGTATGATGAGTCAGCAGTTGCAAAATAGTGGGATAAGAGAAAATACCTTCAAGCATGAGGAACATCTTCTTGGCAAGGCCTCCCAGATAAGTCTCCAGTTCGTCTCTCCTCCGAGTTAGATCTTTGACTTTGTTGATCAAGGACACCTTGTCCTTCTTCATCTGCATGACTTCTTTGTTTGCTTCATCAGCAACAGTCTTCAGCTTGGCATTTTCTTCTTATAACTTGCCGACTGAAGCCAGCTTCTTGTCAGCAAGGTTAGTTTTCTCCCGCACTGTCTTCTGTGCTGCTGCGAGGTCAAGGTCCTTCTGCTCCAGAGCCTGCTTAATTTTGTCTAAAGAAAAAACATTCTTCAGACGAGCTTGGAGTTGACAATTTTCACTAAGCACATATGCTCGAGTGGAGTCACTCGATTTAAAGGTTGAAAAGAAAATATGGCAAGACTAACAGTCGACAGAGTTGTTACCTCCCATGATGGCTGCTTCGTCTTGGGCCTTCTTCAAATTTTCCTTGGACAACTCCAGATCAAGGTTGAGTTGAATCTTTTTCCTCTCCAATTCAGCAAACTGGGCTCCAAACTCATAAGATTTCTGCAGCCAACAAACAAGGCATGTCAGTCGACAGAAACAACAACAAATGGTTTCCGAGTGATAAGATGCAAGTTCAAGTTATTATGACAAAAAGAGTTCTAAGACTACTGCCGAATCAAACATTCATAGTAGTCTTGGGGACTACACATAGTGGCTGCGCTTGGCGTGCCCCCACTGGTTTGACTTCCCACTCGACATAGCATGTCTAGCTCGAGTGGAAGGAGTTAAACGACAACAACATTGTGCTCAGACAACCGCCGACTGCCCGTAGTCGACCGTGGTCTCGGGAACTACACCTAGTGGGTGCACTTAGCGGGCCCCCACTGGCTCGGGGTTCACTCGACGTGATCCGTCTAAAGCCGAGTGAGTATACTACAAGCAAACAAGTTCTAAGGTTCCCATGGCAAAACTACACTCAGGAAAGACCCCCTCCAAATCAAACATTCGACGGCGGTCTCGGGGACTACACCCAATGGGTGCACTCGGCGTGCCCCCACTGGTTCAAGAGTACACTCAACGCAATCCAGTCGATTCAACTGAAAAAGCTACAAAGCAAAAGAAGACACCCAGTGGGTGAACAAGATGCAAGGTGAAAAATCGTGGTAGATGCACATAAGGTTTGAAAATTCTCATCCATGAACATCCTACGAATAGTAAAGCAGCAGTTTTCAAGTACCATATCCTAATAGAGCAATGATCAAGCTAAAGATCAGTTGAAAATCAACTCACTCAGACGTTGGTTTGAAGGGCAGAGCTGGCATCATAAGCAGCCTTGCTGCCATCATGCACCACCTTCATTCGCTCCATCATAAGGCCTGCTTGCGTATAGCTTCCTTAGCAGTGCTTACTTGGTCCTCTGGGACATGATGAGTAACAAAGAGCGGGGTTGGTGGAACAGACGAGGCAGCCAGGGGATCTGAAGCATGGAGTTGCACAGTTGGAGCAAGGACTTGAGCAGTCGATGCCGAAGGACGATCAGTCGACACATGAGCAAAAGAAACAAAAGCCCAAATTGGATCTCCGGATTGCTGGACGGCTGGTTCTGGCCCTGAAGTCGAGTGAGACACCTTGCTGGCAGGCACCCTCCTGCTTGATGTCCTACCCTTTCTTCATGTGTTCTTCTGTGGCACGTCTTCATGGTCATCGTCGTCTGGAAGTTCAATAACATTTGGTGGAGCTACAAAACACTCGACTGTAAGAGTTCAATCGACCGACAAAACAATTGACAAAGTGAGGGCAAGGCTGTGGAGTTGTACCTGCTCGAGAAGTGGACGCATCAGCGGTCCCTCGTCATCTTGCTCCTTGTCAATATTCATGGACGTCCCAGAAGTAGCCACACTGAAAGTTCCAAAAACCCACTCGGTCAAGCAAGTAGATATGTCGACAATAACAGAAAAGACAAAGAGAAGAAGCAAACACTTAGGCAGAAGTGACAGGAACATCCACCTTGATCTTGGATAAGGCCTTCCGAGGCTTCGATGGGGCGACCTTTGGTTGCTTAGCGGCCTTTTCAGACGGTTCCGGGGATGAAGTCCGAGTGTGCTTTTGCACTTGTGTGCTTGGAGGAGCTGCCTTGCCGCGCCCACCTGTATGGTCTTGGGACTGTTCGGATCGATGTTTTCAGCGGGGCGGCGAGTCGACCTCCTCACTACCGCCCAAGTCGTCACTGTCATCTTCATTGTTGTCTGGGGATTGCCAGTCGCCACTTTCGTCTGTGCTCTCCACTCCTTCTTGGAGTTGATCCCTGTTCGGCCTCGAATACATCTTGGTGTAAATCTGCAAGGTGCAAGTCAGCAAGAGTCAGTCTGATTCAAGAGCAACTGCGAATCAAGGAGAGAAAACACTAGGTATTTTGAGCTTGACCTCTTCCAGCTCGTGCTCAGCATCAAATGGCAGAACTCTCCTGGACCCCCAAGGTTGTCCTTGTTCTTGGTTATGCTTCGCAGCCACTGTGCCACCGTCTCCTCGGTGACCTCCTCTGGGTGGACCCGAGTGGTGTCATCAATGCCCGAATACATCCACATCAGATGGTCGCGGGCTTGGAGAGGCTGGATACGTCAATTGAGGAACACTTCCAGCAAGTCCATGCCAGTAACCCCCTTCCTGACTAATCTAACAACCTGGTCGACTAAATGTGAAACCTCGCCTTTCTCCTCCAGAGTCATGATCAGTGAAGAAAGTTGGCAGGGTCACTCCATGGTGAAAGGGGGGAGATCGGTCGACTGACCCGGAGTGGGGACGTCCTTGCAATAAAACCAAGTCGACTGCCATCCGCGGACTGACTCGGGAAGGGTTATGGAAGGAAAGGTGCTTCTACCCCTATTTTGAATCCCCAAACCCCCACACATTTGGATCACATGTGTCTTCTCGTCATTCATATTCACTTTCTTCACCGTTTTAGAATGGCAAGTGAAGATATGCTTGAAGAGACCCTAGTGCGGTTGGCAGCCCAAGAAATTTTCGCACAAAGAAATGTAAGCAACAAGATAGGTGAAGGTGTTTGGGGGGAATGGTGGATTTGAGCACCGAAAAAGTTAAAGAAACCCCAGAAAAAGGATGCAGAGGCAAGGAGAAACCACGGTCGACATGGGTCGCATGGAGGACACACTCACCCTCTTGCGGCTGACGCTCGGACTCGTTCCCGGCAACCTCCAAGATCCGTGAGCAATCAAGCCCGCACCAACCAGATCCTCCAAGTCTTCTTTCTGGATCATGGAATGAATCCAGTCGACCTGGATCCAACCAGGCGGCAAAATCGGACCCCGACAACGACCCCCGATCCGTCTTCTTGCCCTTCACCACCGCCGCCGCCTTCTTCGAGCGCTCCAAGGTTGTCGTCTTGTCTTTCCCCATGGCAATGGAACACGCGCGGGCTGAGCAGAGACGACAAGAGTGGAGGAGAATGCGGTGGAGGAAGAGAGGAGAAATAAATCGATTGAGGCACACTGTTCATCTCATTGACCCAAACGCTATTTACGAGACCACTTCCGAGTGGCTGACGTGTGGTCCCGAGTAATCTTGTTATATCCTGCAACAGTCGCTCACCCGATATGTGGCAGAAAAGGCGGCATGAAGATCGAGGAGCCCTTATCTATCCCCTCTGATAACCGTGGCACGCTCCATCCCACACGCTTCTCCAAATTTTTGAATCCCGTGAAATCCGGGAACCGTAGAGCAACCAATCTCACCAGGATTTCGCACCGTAACACACTCGAATATCATCAGCATAACCCACTCGACAACCTCTAAATTTATCAAGGCGATTGAAACAAGGTCTAAGATTCAGCATGATTTCTGGACTCCAATGAAATGCCTCCGGAGCATAAAATCGAGTCGGAACCAACTTCAACCCTTCTTCACTCAGACCTCAATCCATTCAAGGGCTAATGACGATGACATGTACCTAGGGTAGGGTCATAGGCCTGTCCTAGACACCCGACCCAAGGACACTACCCTAAAGCCTAGTACATTCAAGAGTCAACAGAAGATACGAACTGAAATCACATTGGAGTGCGATCCACTCGACCAGATATAGCACTCGGATATCCCAATTCCACTCGACCAAGATACAGTCATTCGACCGCACAAAGAATCACTCGGAGAACAGAAGATCTAAAGCCACCATAGGATGGCAACGCTCAGGCGTTCACTCTGTAGTATTAAAGATCATTTATAGTCCTTTATAGCTTGGTTTACCAGTAATGCCTTGTCCAAATGTACATTGAACCACATGTAACTGAGGGCTGGAGGAGTCCAGCGCACTCTATATAAGCCACCCCCTCCTCAGGCACAAGGGTTCGCATTCCATGTAACTTTCATGCATATACAGTCGACCAAGCCTCCGGGCGCCGAGACGTAGGGTTGTTACTTCCTCCGAGAAGGGCCTGAACTCATAAACCTCGCGTGCACAACCTCGCCATAGCTAGGATATTGCCTCCTCCTACGTACCCCTATTCTTATTGTCAGATTTCCTACCATGACAGCCGGCCTCCTCCCCCTCCCTCCTTTATATACATGGGGAGGGGGCGCCTAGAACACACATCAATTGTTCCAAGCCGTGTGCATCGCCCCCCTCCACAGTTTACTCCTTCGGTCATATTCACGTAGTGCTTAGGCAAAGCCCTGCGTGGATCACTTCACCATCACCATCACCACGCCGTCGTGCTGACGGAACTCTCCCTCGACACTTTGCTAGATCAAGACACTGGTACGCGTCGGTGCTATACAAATGGTTTTTAACCCCTTTTCGTGACGGCATTTGGAACCGTTGCCAAGTGAGTGTGGGCGATAGGGGGGTCCTTCCCACACGACCCAGAAATCGTCGGGAATAGGCCCTCCTGGGACACAGGCTGGGGCAAAATGAGATCACACGCGATCGGGCGAGGCATCAAAACCCAATCATTTCCATTTGTATGTACATCCCACATGGTGAATCCCAAAAAAACATTTTCGTTCGTATGTATATCACACACAATCAATCCAAGGAATATGTTTCCGTTCTTATGTACATACCACACAGTCAATCTAGGGAAAATGTTTTTGTTCGTATGTATATCACACACAATCAATCCAAGGAATATGTTTCCGTTCTTATGTACATCCCACACAGTCAATCCAGGGAAAACATTTCCATTCGTATGTACATCCCACACAGTTTTATGTGTAGGCTCATGTGTGAAAGGTGTAACTATCACACACGCTCTTCCTTGGTAAACTATTTGCTTTTATCAACTACATCCCACATGATTTGATGAAGAAAACTGTGTGGCATTGGGCTATCCATCACAAGCGCTTTTAATGCTAGAACCGTTTTCAAAGTTCCATAACACATTTAGCAGGTCTATTAGTTTACAATTAATAATTCCAGTATTACGCAAATTCACATTTCATATCGAACAGCTGTTTGCCAATTTCATATCAGGCACATAAATATATTATAACATCACAGTACGATAGCTACATGAAAACAGCACAGTACAACATATAGCTAGTTCAACTTCATAAGAACAATACTAGAACAATATATTCATTTCCCTAATCGAGATCATCCAGGCTCGTCTTATCCACCTCTACTTTCAGTTCAGTAAGAACCTATTTTGCACTGGCCAACTGGGAAAGTGCCTCCTCCTTCACCAACACCATCTTAGCAAAGTATTATTTAAAAAATCTAAGCTCATTCTCCACCTTCCTCTTTTTATCCTGCATCTTCATATATTCTTCAGCGTTGACACCACTTTATCTAAGCCTACCTCTGTTCTCTTCCTCATACATGCTCCAGAGCTTCGCTAGGCACATCTTCAAAGACTGTGGCCACTCTTGATCAACCCACTCAAAGTAACAACACTTCCGTTCATCCTATAATATTTAAAACTAGATCAGTAACAATTGTAGGGGAAATGGATTTATAGCAACATAGAAAATCACCAATGCTTATTTTGAAAAACTAAAGAAACAAGTTAATTATGACATATCTTCTCAAAAAGATCAATGTTCACATGAATTAATTGCTACTGAGACAACAACCAAATTATGGAACATCAGAAGCTATAATTAACTACAACAATGCTACAAGTTCTTACTCATGTACAACAAATAACAAATTGAACATTTTATGAGGAAGGTAAATATAACTGCACCAACATAGCGACAGTGTTTGGATGACAACAAATTGATACTAACAGGTGTGCACATGCACAAATTTAGTAACATAGAACTAATAGCACTAAAGTCGTTCACTATGTATGCTAAAACTAGTATAGAGACAACGGTTGCTACATCTCGCACCGGTGCCCTGCACTGGCGAGCCGATGCAATGGAAAAAATAAGGGACCCGGACTCCGGAGCACCTAATTGCTCGGATGCCCAGTTCCTTCATGCCATAAAGATATAGTATTTTAGTACTTTGCTGCTCGGATTTGTGGACCAAAGTTGGCTACACAAACTGCTGACACTACAAAAAAAGATACATCCGTGACATTTTGGGCCGAACAAATTTTTTTTCTGTCATACATATGACACTTCTATGACGATAATTGTGACAAAACCCGGTATCATCATAGATGTGGTAGGCTCCTACTTCTATGACAAAAAATCATGACAGAAAATGGGCTTTTTGTCTTGGGCGGGCCGGAGACACAGCTGCATGACATTCTTTGGGCCATCCATGACAGAAAAAACCGTGGTAGAAGCGAGGGGGAGGAAAATTTCGGGGAGTTCCCGGTTATGGTGGGAGGTCGGGGGCCGACCGATGCGCGCTTCTCTCGTACACGTACGCGTGTGTGTGTGTGTGCGAGGCGTTGGCTCTAACTGAACCCGAGCGATTGCACCACAGGCTACACGTTACTGAACCCGAGCGATCAATCGATGGCTGTTAACTGAACCCGATCGAGCAATTCCTTCGCTACTGCTGCTAACTGAAGCCGATCGATGTTGCCTCCGGATGAACAGTGAGCGTTGCGGGGGGGGGGGGGGGTTGGATGAACAATTCCCGGTGGGGGTGGATGAACAGGACCCCGTGGTGTTGCCTCTGGATGAACAAGACCCCGATCGATCTAGCCGGTTGGGGCTGGATGAACAGGACCCCATGGAGGGCTGGATGAACTGGACCACCCCGTAGAGGGCAGGATGAACAGTAGACGGTGGAGGGCAGGATGAACAGTAGCCCGTGGAGGGGTGGTTGAACAGGAGCCCATGGAGAGGGCTGGTTGAACAATAGCCGGTGGAGTAGCGCGCGGTGGAGGCTGGATGAACAGGAGCCCGTGGATGAATAGTCGCAGGTGGAGGCTGGAGGAGGTCGATGGTGGATGAACAGTAGCTCGTGGAGGCTGGAGGGGGTCGACGGTGGAGATGAAAAGTATCCCGTGGAGTCCCATTTTGTGGTACGCCACACCCCTCCCGATGAACAGGACGCCCGTTTCGACCGTAGCGCTCCTACACAAGTCCGTTTCGTCCGTTTTGTGGTATGCCACACCCCTCCCGATCAACAAGACCCCCATTTCGACCGTAGGAGGTCCGTTTCCTCCGTTGTGCGGTACGCCAGACCCCTCCTGATGAACAGGATCCAGTTTCGAACGTGGCCGGTCGAACACAAGGCCGTTTCCTCCGTTTTGCGGTACGCCAGGCCTCATTTCCATCGCCTATTCCGTCCAAGCCCTCCCGATGAACACGACCACGCATCCGTTCCGACCCAGCCGGTTGGCTCCCACGCATTCCGTTGCCTCCCCATGAACACGACGCATTCCGTTGCCTCCCGATGAACACGACGCATTCCGTTGCCTCCCCATGAACACGACGACTACGCTGTTTCTCCATTCCGACCCAACCATGTACATGAGCCCTGGCCGTACATATGCGCGAGTAGGCGTTCGAGACCCCGCCCATATGTACACATACATGGTCGTATTTTCTTTCTTGCACCCTGGCCGCTGTACGTACGTGTACATGCTACGTGCGCACCTCTACTACGACACGTGCGCGCCTCTACATCCACCAGTATATATGTAAATACACGTTCGTGACCAGAATGACAATGCTACGTACACTTTGACAAGGTGGGTCCCGACTGTCAGGCACTTCCTTGCATGCGAAGATGTAGCTGGTGGGTCCCAGCAGTCAGGGGCAAACGTTTTTTTTCATGAAATAAGGTGGCCCATCCGGTGGGTCCCCGCTGTCAGGTGGAGAAATAATTATTTTGCACGTAATAAGGAGGCACTTCCTTGCTCCGGCCATGGACCCAGCTGTCAACCTCTCCACATACAGTCCACGTCCGATGGAAGCCGTTCCTTGACCACGTTGACCACGCTGCACCGAGAACACCAGGGCAGTGGACGACAGTGAGGCCTAGGAAGGGGATGACGTGGAGCCGGGGAAGACGCGGCAGTGGATGCCTACACGTAAAGGAGTATGAGGGTTCACTGCTTCGCTGCAGTGTGAGGCTGCTGTCGCCGCAGAATAACAGGGGGTGTGGGTGAGTACAGGGATGGCCTGGCCAGCGGTGGGAGTAGTAGGGGGCAGTGAGGCCTCCGCCGCATCGCAGCCGGCCACGGGAGGCAGGAGCACGAGGCACGACCGGCGCTGGTTTGGGCGGCTGGAGCAAGAAGACCAGAGGTTGAAGAAGCACTACGGCCGTTGGATGGACATCATACGGTCACTAGAGCTAGAATCGTGCATATTGACTAAGTTGACAAAGCCCTCCATCCCCGTCAACTTAGTAGGCCCACAAGTCAGCCTCCCACCAAGGTGGGTCCCAGCTAGCAGGGGGGTATTCATTTTTTTGTGCGTAATAAGGAGGCACTTCTGGTGGGTCCGAGCTGACAGCAGGGGGAACGTTTTTTCACGAAATACGGTGGCCCATCGAGTGGGTCCCAACAGTCAGGGGCAAACGTTTTTTTCGCGATATACTGGTGGGTGTCCGGTGGGTCCCTGGTGTCAGGTGGATGAATAATTATTTTCCGTGTAATAAGGAGGCACTTCCTTGTGGCTGCCATGGACCCAGCTGTCAGCCTCTCCACGTACAGTATTCTTCCGATGGAATTCGGTCGTTGACCACATTGACCACGCCGCGCCGACAGCACCACGGCGGTGGACGATGGCGAGGCGTAGGAAGGGGACGACGCGGAGCCGAGGAAGACGCGGCAGTGGATGCCCACGCGGAGAGGAGTACGAGGGTTCACTGGTTTGGCTTCGCTGCCATCGCCGGAGAATAACAGGGGGTGTGGGTGAGTGGAGTGGAGGGATGGCCTGGCCAGCGGTGGGAGTAGTATGGGGGCGGTGAGGCCTCCGCGGCAGCAAATCCGGCCACGGGAGACAGGAGCAGGCGGCACGACCGGCGCTGGTTTGGGCGGCTAGAGCAAGAAGACCAGAGGTTGAAGAAGCACTACGGCCGTTGGATGGACATCATACGGTCAGTCGAGCTAGAATCTTGCATATTGACTAAGTTGACAAAGCCCTTCGTCCCTGTCAACTTAGTAGGCCCACTATACTGGGTCCCAGCTAGCAGGGGGAGTATTCATTTTTTGTGCGTAATAAGGAGGCGCTTCCTTGCGTGCGAAGATATAGCTGGTGGGTCCGAGCTGTCAGTGGCGGTAACATTTTTTTCGCGAAATACAGAGGCCGTTTCGGTGGGTCCCGGATGTCAGGTGGAGGAAATCATTATTTTGCGCGTAAGAAGGAGGCATTTCCTTGCATGCGGTTGTGGACCCAGCTGTCAGCCTCTGCACGTACAGTCCACTTCAGATGCATGTCGGTCGTTGACCACGCTGACCACACCACGCCGAGAGCACCAGGGCAGTGGACAACGGCGACGCCTAGGAAGGGAACGACACGGAGGCAGGGAAGACTTGGCCGTTGTTTTTGTTTCCCACACGGAGGGGAGTACGACTGTACGAGGGTTTACTGGTTCGTCTGCCGTCGCCGGAGAAAAATAGCAGGTGTGGGTGAGTAGAGGGATGGCTAGGCCAGCGACGGGAGTATGGTGGGGCGCTGAGGCCTGCGCGGCAGCACAGCCAGCCGCGGGGAGGAGGGAGCAGGCAGTCCCGCCGGCGCTTGTTTGAGCGGTTGGAGCAGGAAGAGCAGAGATTGAAGAAGCACGACGGCCGTTGGATGGACATCCAACATTATACAGGCCATCTATGGAAAGCCTCAAATCTGTGGAAAACAGCATACAGCCCATCTGCCATTATTTCAAACAATTTACAGCCCATTTGCTAATTCTTACGGGTTTTTTGGAGCCCATATTCTTTATGTTAGCATTACAGCCCATATTGTGGCCATGGTTAAAAAATTATACGAAATTTTGCATATGTCGGTGCGGTCTGGACTGTTTTTAATCTCGAAATTTCGAGTCACATTCAGACTAATTTTAAAAATAAATGTATATCAATATAAAATCTAATAAATTTTCCACACATAAAAATCAATGCAATTTAAAATCTCAAAATGAAAAAAGATATTTGAAAATAATTGTCGGTTTGATGTGTTTTAAAAATGTACAACCCATTTCTCATTACTGATAGACAATTTTCTCGGCCAGCCGAATGAAGCTCACCTCATCTTGAAAGATTTGCAGCCCAACAGGCCTGATAAAGTGACTTACTTGACAAATCACAAAAGAACTGGGCTAGCCATTTTCAGAAAGAAAAAAAACTACTGGGCTGGAATGTGGTAAACATAAAAGAAAAGGCTGTCTAGACAGGCCAGAGTGTCCCGCACAGCCCAGTTGACACCCTGCTTCCGTCTCAAAAACAAATTAGATAAATGCCACTCCAATTATGGCGATTGATAAAAGTGCCACTGCAATTTCCAAACTTTGAAAAATGCCACTGCAATTTTTGCAAACTTTGAAAAACGCCACTGCAGTTTGAAAACTTTGAAAAACGCCACTCCAGACTTCGAAAAATGCCACTAGAAATGGCATGAAATGGCATTTTTCAAAGTTTGGAAATTGCAGTGGCATTTCTCGGATACACCAGATTCGGAGTGGCATTTATCAAATTAACCTAAAACAAAAATAACTGGGCGAGCTGCTGGGTCCCTGGTGTCAGCCGCTCATTGTGCAATTCTCTCGTTTATTGACTACGTTGACAATGGCATGGGACCCTGAAAGTGCGTTATATCGACTAGAGGGGGGGTGAATAGGCGATTTTTATGAAAGTCTTCAAAACATGAGAGTTATGAAGACAAACTGCGAAGAGTATGCCTATTACTATGCAGCGGAAGTTAGATTACACTAGGCCAGCCATGGTCATGTATTCAATAGAGTGAAAGCACAATGACAAACAGCTTCAGTGTAATAAGGATCAGGTAGGACGAAGTTATGAAGCCAAAAAAATCATACTTTCACGTTGTGAAGACAAAAAGATAAAGCAAGCATGCAATGGCTTCACAATGAGTAACAGTAAGAGAAGGAAGTGAAGATAAAACCAGTGACTCGTTGAAGACAATGATATGTTGGACCAGTTCCAGTTGCTGTGACAACTGTACGTCTGGTTGGAGCGGCTAGGTATTTAAACCTTAGGACACACAGTCCCGGACACCCAGTCCTGAACACACAGTTCAGGACACCAAGTCCGCACCGTATTCTCCTTGAGCTAAGGTCACTTAGTCCTCGCCCAATCACTCTAGTAAGTCTTCAAGGTAGACTCCCAAACCTTCACAGACTTCGTTCACTGGCAATCCACAATATCTCTTGGATGCTCTGAACTCGACGCCTAACCGTCTGGAGGATTCACAGTCCTCAAGTGTAAGAAGTCTTCAGATCACACAGACACGAAGACTTAAGTGATGCCCAATTTACTCTGGCTCTGGGTGGTTAGGGCTTTTCTCCTCACTAGAAATTTTTCTCTCAAAGGCTTCGAGGTGGGTTGCTCTCAAACGACAAAAGCCGTGCACTGAAATCTGAGCAGCCAACCGTTTATGGTTGTGGGGGTGGGCTATTTATAGCCACTTGGCAACCCGACCTGATTTGTTCGAAATGACCTTGGGTCACTAAGGAACTGACACGTGTCTCAATGGTCACATTTCGAACTCTCATGGCAACTTTACTTGGGCTACAAGCAAAGCTGACTTGTCTTCACTCAAAGACATAGGTTTTTGCTTTAGGCATCACTTCAGTCATTCTGACTGGTTCTCCTGGACCCCACTTAACAGTACGGTGGTTCCTATGACTCAACACAAAATAAAAAGAACTACGAAAGATCTAAGTCTTCGAGCTCCATAGGCTTCATAACGTGTCTTCTTTTGTCATAGTCTTCAATGTGAATATCTTCATATACCACCTTTGTCTTCAATGTCTTCATACATTTTTAGGGGTCATCTCTGGTAGTAAAACCGAATCAATGAGGGACTTCTACCTGTGTTTTCCTGCAATTCTCACAAACACATTAGTCCCTCAACTAGGTTTGTCGTCAATACTCCAAAACCAACTAGGGGTGGCACTAGATGCACTTACAATCTTCCCCTTTTTGGTGATTGATGACAAACTAGTTGAAGTTTTCAACGGGGAATATAAAGTGTGAAGTTTGTAAAGGATAGGGAATTGTCTTCATAAGTTGCAAGGGCTCCCCCTGAAGATGTGCATATAAGTTAATTTGCTTTTGGAATGCAAATGCACATGGCAGGTTGTACTTGTGGAGATCCACTTCAGCTTATGATGACAATCCACTATGCATGTGAAAGTATATGAAGATAACGACATGCATAATGGAAAATGGACGTCTGCAGAATGAGATAAGTGCGGAATTTATCGTCGCACATGCGGAATTTATCATTGCAAACAGAGTGGCAAACAAGTAGCAGACGACCATCGAGTTTTAGTGTTTACAACTCAAAGAACCAAATGAAGCAAAATCAAGAGTTGAAAACACGAAGCAAAATATAACAAAACATAAGGCACCCGCCCATATTGACCCGCTTGAAGACTATAAACATCATATGCTTCTCCCCCTATTGTAAGTAATGACCAAAAAGGTTTGAAGACATAGAGTTTTCTACGCGTTCCCAGGCGCAGCAGGGTCGGTGGAGTTGTTTGGCGGTGCAGAGCTTGGATGTGCTGAAGCAGCTGGTGGTGATGTAGCATCGTCGTCTTCATCAATGATCCTTGCAGTAACTGTGGCAGCAGATGAAGGAAACTCAGAGTCTTCAAGTGATGGTGTGTTGCGCATCACAGCCCTTCTAGGAGGTGTGGTGTCAAACTTGAAACGCTCTGTGAAGCCATCCTCTTCAAGTTCAGCTTCAGTACATATCATTGAGAGCCCTTTCCATGTACGACGGCAGGTTTCGTGTGTAACGAAGGCATTCTTGGTGGCAAGGTTTCGAAGACGATTGACATCCACCAAGAGGCTCTTCATCTGACGTTTTAGCCAGTCGTGATGCCTATCCTGTTTTTGGTGAAGGGCCACAAGAAGCTCTCGGTCAGTGAGGACACGAGCACGCTTCTTGGGTCTTGGAGCATTTGTGCTGTCTGTGGCTTCAGTAGATGCTGGTGCACGTGTAGTGCCAGCCAACGGATATACCCTGGATATGGCTTCAACACCTTCAACATTCTACGTGAAGCTCTGGTGTTCTGCATTCTGAAGACTTATGGGTTGCTTGTCAGGCTCAGGATATATTGCTTCAGCAGAGGTATCCACATCTGGCAAGAAGATCCGATGATTTCGGGCAGAGGGCTGATACGAGATCGCAGAGTGCAGTTTGATCAACCTCATCACCCAAGGAGCATAGAACTTCAAACAAAATAGTTCTGAGCCTGACACTGCAAGTTGGCGTATGAAGAGATCCTGTGCGTTGAAGCATTTGCCATGCAGGATATAGAATATGAGAGTCTTCATTGCACCCTCAATCTTGGCATGTGGTGAGTGTCCCTTAATGGGCCAGAGAGTCCATCGGATGATGTGATATATAGTCCTGGGCAGATACTCAAAGTCTTCAACGAAGAACTCAGTTGGATAGGGTGCATCCTGAGGCAATGGCTTCATCATTGAGAGCATCTGACTCATATTTGGTTCAGGCCTCTGGAATATGCTCTCAATAGCTTCAGAATGTAGTTGACAACCTTCCTCAAAGAATTCGCCAGGAGTGGGAAGGCCGGTGAGCTCAATGATATCAAATGCATTGGCTTCATGATGGACATTACCGGTCATCCACTCCAGGACCCAAGTCTTCGGATCTCTGTTGTATCCTTTTATATGGAGAGTGGCATAGAACTGAAGCAGAAGCTCTTCATTCCAGTGCTCTTCATCAGTCACAAACGGCAGCAGACCCACTTGCTTGAAGCAATCCAAGGCTTCCTCAAGGCAGGGCAGACCAGCAATGGCTTCAACCTCAAGGCGCCTGTGTGGGAAGATGCGACCTTGGTTGTATAAGATGCATGAATAATAGCTGCGCTGAGAATAGCTCCAGAACCTATCTGATACAATCCTTTCCCTTGAATAGGGGTTCTTGGAGCTATTGAAAAATGTATTGTCTGCCTTGAAGCTGTTAATATCAAAGGAGCCAGGTGCTGATGCAGGACCGGGGAACCTTGGCAGCCTTGGGACTGGCTTCTGGACATGAGGCCTGTGCTCAATATGATAATCAAACTGTGGACCTGCAGCAGACTCAGGAACAGAAGAGTCTGGCTCAGTAGCTTCGCTGTCCGCTGAAGCATTTGGTGGGGTAGGCTCCACATTGGCTTCAGTGTTTGTGGTGGCAGCTGCAACATTTTCTTCCTCCACTTGTGTAGTTGGAGGGACAACCTCAGGCACGTTCTCCCGGAGAACTGCATCTTGATGGAGCGGGGGAGTGGGTTCTGGTGGTGCTTCTTCATTGTCTTTGGCTGATGCAGCCGGAATTTCTGCAGTATGGACTTGAGGCCTTGGACCTTTGCGAAGCCTACGGAACGCAGATGACGCTTGTGGGGTTGGAGTGGGCTGGGCCTCAAAGTCTTCTTCCTCCTGAGGGCGATCCGCCCATGACTCATCTTGTGCCATTGGCGTCAGAGGACGACCAATACTGATGAGTTCGCTTGTTTCAAGCGGAGGAAGGGCTGCATCATCTTGTACATTGTCTTGGTGACCAATGTCTTCAGCAGCTGTGGGGTCGGCTGCTGGAATATCTTCAGCTTCAGGAGCCTCTGTGGGAGCAGGCTCATGAACTGTCAGTCGTCTTTCTGCATTGGGGTTAATGATAGAGAGGGGTTCAACCATCAAGGGCTCTGTGGGAGCAGCCCGAGATTTCTTGGTCTTGCGCTTCTTTTTGCTGGGGGCAGTAGGAGAGGCTTCAGAGCTCTTCCTTTTTCTGGCTTCAGCCTCTGCACTTCTTGTCTTCTTTAGCTCTGAAGCTGTTGACCGGCTTTTTGGCTTCGAGCCAGTCGTTGCAGTGGGGAAGACAATTTGAACCGCTTCTTTCCTAGGTGCCTCTGGTTCATTCACAGCAGGCTTCTTCTTCTTCTTCTTCTTCGCAGCCATCTTGGGGTCGATGCCAGGACGCCCGAGTGCCTTGCGCTTTTCAGCCTCGTTGTAGGCTTGAACACAACTTTCTGCCAAAGACTTCATCCGCTCACGTGAGCCCTGAGCTTCTGCACGCTTCTTCAGAAAATTTTCTTTGAGCTCATGCAGCATGGTTTTGAAGCTCCTCACTTCATGCACGCTGAGGCTGGCCATGTGCTTCTTGAACTGAGCCTTTTCGTGATCAATTTTCTGCTTCAGCTCAACAATGCACTGAGCAATGGCCAGTTCTGAAGCAATTGCGCCTTGGAAGGCGACACTGAGGCCAACTGGCAGCTGCAGATCCTTGAAGCTTATGTCTGGTGAGTCAAACCATTCATCGATGAAGCTGTAGATGATGGCGACATCTAAGAGAGGCAGATTATTGAAGATTTCAGCTTCTTCCTTGCTTTTGATAAGCTGCTCTAGAGTGTCATCTCCCAGATCTTCATCGCTTGATAGATCAATGGCTTCGCTGCACGGAATGGAAGTAGCAGTGAGCTCTTTGCCTGTTTGTTGCTGGGGCTCCTTTTCCTTCTGGGGCTTGGCGACGCGGGATACGTCTTTAGACTACACACTGACTTCAGGAGGTGCAGTTTTCAATGGCTTCGCCCTTGAGATTTTTGAGGCAGGGGCCGGCTTTGAAGCTTTTGGTTTCTTTGTCTGCTTTGGCTTCGGCACAGCAGGAGCTTCATCAGACTCAGAGTCAGCTGGAGGGCCATTTATGGCAGTCCCTTGGACTAAGATGTGGGTGATCAGGCCCTCAAGATTGGCAAACGGACCGATGACATTGGGTTCCACGTCGCGTGTGCCATCTGCCCTTGGTGCGGAGGGACCAGGGTTGAAGTCTAACCCAAATTTCTTCTTGTTTAGCTTCGCTCACTGTTGGGCAAACTGAAAGTTGCGCTTGAAGAGATTGTCGTCACGATGTCGCGACCCGATCCGAATGGATCAAGCGCTCTGTGCTCAGGTGTCATCCCTGGATCAGTAATGCTGACACCACACAGTACATCGAAGGATTTATAGCAGAGTGGAAATCACACACTTATTACATCGTTGTCTCAAAGAGAACTTATTACAATAAACATGGCTTAAGGCCATCTAGTGTCGATAACAGCGGAAGACTTGGAAGATAAATGGGTCCATCAACTCCAACGGCATCACTGAGTATAGAACCATGACCTAAAAACACTTCAATCGTCGTCTGAAAAGTCTACAACATGAGAAGTTACAGCCCGAAAATGGGTCAGCACATGGAATATGCTGGCAAAGTAACACATAGAGAGTAATGGAATGAAACAGCTATACTACATGCATATATGGCTGGTGGAAAGCTCTATGGTTACAGTTTTTGCGTAAAGCCAATTTTTCCCTACTGCAAAGGAATAAATTTATTTAACTATCATGGTGGTTGTTAAACATCGAGAATGGTTGACAGCATTCTCAATCCCAATTAAAAATAATTAAAACCCAACAACATTAATTAGAAGTAACATGTTGAGATTCACATGATATTCAAGTACTAGATACTCAAGTTGTCCATAACCGGGGACACGGCTAATCATGATTAGTTTGTACACTCTCCAGAGGTTTGCGCACTTTTCCCCACAAGACTCGATCGCCTCCGTTTGGTTTCTCGCACTACATGGTGTTTGAGAAAACGGATGACCGAGACACAGTCTTTCAGAAGCGCTAGCACCTTACATGTGGGGTAGACCGTACCACCTACAACCCCTACATCTGCTAGTCCACCCCGTAAGAGTTCGGACAACTTAGTCAACTATGCCAGAGCCCATAATGGCATGTGGCTGCACACGGAAGTTTCTAGCATGAAAGATCTTATGATCCCTTTGAACCTGGGTGGCGGTCCGGAAAAAAATAGGCAAGTCCTGATAGACATCAGGTGCCTCAATCCACCCAGATGTATGTTTAAGTTGCCACCTTAGATAAACCATTAAAATTATCAACTCACATCTGTCATGGATATCACTCACCCAATCCACGTCTACTAGCATAGCATGGCATAAAAGCAAACATAGAAGTAACTCCCAAAGGTTTCATAATAAACAGGTAATAGGTACTACCTCATCTACTTCCCATCCCACAATTTAATTATATCCTAATCATGCAATGTGTGAGGATTGATCTAATGCAATAAAACATGGGTTGTAGAAAGGTATGATCAAACTATTACTTGCCTTGCTGATGATCCGCGAGTCCTAGGGTTTCGAAGTAACAGGCGGCGCAATCCGGGTAATCTAACGCAGACAAACAACAAGCACACAATAAGTACTCATCTAATGCACACGTAAAACTCTAACAAGAGAACAAACCAGAAAGTTCAACTTAAGAACTCCGGTTGCAAAGAAAGAACGAACCGAACAAAGAAACGGAAAAACAAACGGCAAAAGAAAACAACTCGGTTCTAGCAAGTTGAAACTAGGTCAAATTTTACCAGGGCAAAAACTTGTTTAAGTTGATTAGACGGAATGGCGGTTTCGAAATGAAACTCCAGGCGCTTGAATCACTTGATTCCGATAAACGAGCGAGAAGAAAGACTAGAACGAAGATCGGATCTGAGATCACGATCGCGGAATAAATCCGACGAAAAGAAAAAGAAGAACGGTTAAACAAACGGACGTTCGTTAACCTAGAAGAATCCGGTGATCACGTTCGTTAGGATGAACGGTCCGGCGAACGGTCCAAAGGCAACTAAATCGGAAAAGAAAACGAATCCGATCTAGGGGTTCGGAGAAGAAAACCGAAACGAAAAACCGATCTAGAAAACGAATCAGAAGAGAAGAAAAGAATTGGAATGATTAGAAGAAAACGATCCGAAGAAAAGAGATGCGGGGCAACCTCCGGCGAGGTCTCCGGCGGCAGCGTAGGGCGGCGGCGGCATGGACAAGGTGCGGCGGCGGCGTGGGCACAAGGGCGGCGGCGGGGGTGTGGGGTGGCGCGGCGTGGGTGTGGGCAAGGTGCGGCTTGGGGCTTGGGGTTTGATTTGATGGGTTTAGAGGGGGGGTGTTGGGGTATTTATATTGGGGAGGGGAGAGGAGACTTGGGGTAGGGGACAAGAAATAGAGTAGGAAAAAGGAATCCTAGATGAAAAAGAAAACAGAACAAAGGAAAGGGCTAGCCTAGAATCCTAAAAGGATTCAGCTAAGAGGCAAGAGGCGGCGGCTCCCTCCTACGCAAGGCGCTGACGCACGCGCGGCTGGGGCCTGGCCGGCCGGCCTGCTGGCTGGGCCTTGGACCAAGGCGCTGCTCCTTTTTTTTAACTGGTTTTCGCGCACAGAAAACAAAAGAAAAAGAAACTAAACGAACTCCGAAAAATCTAAAGTAAATTTTCCCCGACTCCTAAAAATGAGCCGAACAAAATGAACTTTACTCCGGACCTAAAATGCAATTTTCGAAAACAAGCATTTTTCCCTATCCAAATAAAATGTGAATAAAACTCCGGCAAAACCAAAATTGATCTATTTATTAAATCTTCATTTTTCCTAAATTTGGGAAAGTCATATTATTCCCTCTTTCATATTTTGATATTGGAAAAATAATTGAAGATGAAATAAATAAATCAAATGATCCTCTTTTCAAAATTTGAGAAAACTCAAATATGAAAATAACGAAATCTCCAACTCTCCCCGAAGGTCCTTGAGTTGCGCAAAATTTCTAGGATCAACCAAAAATGCAAGAAATATGATATGCATGATGATCTAGTGTATAACATTCCAAATTGCAAAATTTGGGATGTTAGAAACCTACCCCCCTTAAGATGAATCTCGCCCTCGAGATTCGGGTTGGCTAGAAAATAGGTGAGGGTGGTCCTTGAGCAAATCTTCTTCTCTCTCCCAGGTGGCTTCATCCTCTAAGTGGTGGTTCCACTGTACTTTGCAAAATTTGATAACCTTGCTGCGAGTAACTCTACTGGCATAATCGAGAATCTTGACTGGCTTCTCCCCATATGTTAGGTCATCCTTTAACTGAATCGCTTCAAGCGGTACTGTATCTCTTAGCGGTATCTCTGCCATCTCGGCATGACATCTCTTCAGCTGAGAAACATGGAATACATCATGAACTCCTGACAGTCCCTCTGGTAATTCCAACTTATAAGCGACTTCTCCCATACGTTGCAAGATCTTATATGGTCCAACGAAACGCGGTGCTAACTTTCCCTTAACTCCAAAGCGCTTAAATCCTCGAAGTGGGGATACTCGAAGATAAACTCTGTCTCCGGTTTCGTAAACTATCTCCTTGCGTTTAGAATCTGCGTAGCTCTTCTGCCTGGACTAGGCTACCTTGAGCCTATCGCGAATCAACTTAACTTTCCGTTCAGACTCCTTAATCAAATCTGGTCCAAAGAATTGACGGTCTCCAATTTCGTCCCATGACAACGGTGTCCTGCACCTCCTTCCGTATAAAGCTTCGAAAGGTGCCATCTTCAAACTGGTTTGGTAACTGTTGTTATAAGAAAACTCCGCATACGGCAGGTTATCATACCAACTAGATCCATAATCTAGTGCACAAGCTCTCAGCATATCTTCCAAAATCTGATTGACTCTCTCGGTCTGTCCATCTGTCTGCGGATGAAAAGCTGTGCTGAACTCTAGTCTGGTTCCTAAAGTTTCATGCAACTGATTCCAAAACTTTGAGGTAAATTGGGTTCCTCTATCTGATACGATACTCCTCGGAACTCCATGCAAACAAATGATCCTAGTCATGTATATCTTTGCCAACTTAGCACTGGTGTAAGTGGTCTTAACTGGAATAAAATGTGCTACCTTCGTCAAACGATCAACTACTACCCATATCGAGTCATAGCCTGCTTTTGTCCTGGGTAGTCCTATGATAAAATCCATGCCTATCTTATCCCACTTCCATTCGGGTATCGGCAATGGCTGTAACAATCCTGCTGGCTTCTGATGCTCTGCCTTTACTCTCTGGCATACGTCGCAAACTCCTACATATGCTGCAGTATCCTTCTTCATTCCGGTCCACCAGAATGTTTCCTTCAAATCCAAATACATCTTGGTATTCCCTGGGTGAATCGAATACGGTGAATCATGGGCCTTTTGCAAAATCAACTTCCTGATCTCCGGGTCATTGGGCACATAAACACGGTCCTCAAACCATAAGGTATCGTGCTCATCCTCATGAAATCCCTTAGCTTTTCCTTTGCTAAGTTTCTCCTTTATAGCAGCAATCTCTTTGTCAGATCTCCGAGCTTCTCTGATTTTATCCATCAATGTTGACTGAATCTCCAATGCTGCTACATAGCCTCTCAGAACTATTTCCAAACATAGCTCACGAAGGTTTTCTGCTAACTCCTTGGGTATTTTCCCCGTCATTAGGGTTTTGACATGGCTCTTACGGCTCAATGCGTCAGCTACTACATTAGCTTTTCCGGGATGGTAATGCAATCTCATGTCATAATCCTTGATGAGCTCCAACCATCTCCTTTGTCTGAGGTTCAACTCCTTCTGAGTGAAAATGTACTTCAAACTCTTGTGATCCGTGTACACCTCACAATGATTTCCAATGAGGAAATGTCTCCACGTTTTCAATGCGTGCACTACGGCTGCTAACTCCAAATCATGCGTGGCATAATTCAACTCATGAGGCTTCAGTTGTCGTGAAGCATACGAAACAACTCTTCCTTCCTGCATAAGCACTGCTCCAAGTCCTCGACATGAAGCGTCGCAATACACCTCATAATCCTTGGTCTGATCTGGCAAAATCAATACTGGTGAGGTAACCAAACGTTTCTTCAACTCCTGGAAACTAGCCTCACACTCCTCAGTCCATTTGAACTTAGTATCCTTCTTCAACAACTCCATCATAGGCTTTGCAATCTTTGAAAAGTTCTCAATGAATCTCCGGTAGTATCCTGCGAGTCCAAGAAAACTCCGGATCTCTCCAACTGTCGTTGGTGATTCCCATTCGGTTACGGTCTCAACCTTTGTGGGGTCAACTGCTATACCTTCTCCGGATATAACGTGTCCGAGGAATCCAACTTCCTTCAACCAAAACTCACATTTGCTGAATTTGGCATATAACTGATGTTCCCTTAGTTTCTCCAAAACCAAACGCAAATGTTCCTTATGCTCCTCTTCATTCTTTGAATAGACCAGAATGTCATCAATGAACACTATAGCGAACTTATCCAAAAACTCCATAAACACTTTGTTCATCAGGTTCATAAAATAGGCAGGTGCATTAGTCAATCCAAATGACATAACGGTATACTCATACAGTCCATATCTCGTGGTGAATGCTGTCTTAGGTATGTCCTGCTCTCGAATCTTCAATTGGTGGTACCCTGATCGCAAATCGATCTTGGAAAACACTTTAGCTCCTTGCAACCGATCAAACAGATCGTTGATCATTGGCAGTGGGTACTTGTTCTTGATGGTTACTTCATTCAATCCCCGATAATCTACAACCATCCTTAATGATCCATCCTTCTTTTCCACTAGAAGTACGGGTGATCCCCAAGGTGAAGAACTTGGGCGAATGTAACCTTTATCCAATAACTCCTTAATCTGATTCTTATTTTCCACCAAATCCTTTGCTGGCATCCGGTACGGTCGCTTCGATATTGGGCCTGTACCTGGCAATAACTCAATCAAAAACTCAATGTCTCTATCTGGTGGCATGCCTGGTAATTCCTCAGGAAATACATCAGGAAAATCCTTTACCACTGGTACTTCCTCTTGCACAACTCTTGTTAGGCAGTTTACTTGTGTCCTGTGTGGCACATGCCGGGATACATACTTGATCCTTCTTCCTTCTGGTGTGGTAAGCAAAATTGACTTACTAGCACAGTCGATGTTTCCTCCATACATTGACAACCAATCCATGCCTAATATCACATCCAATCCTTGAGATTCCAATATTATTAGGTCTGAGGGAAACACATAGTTACCAATCCTTAATGGTGACCGATCACACCATCGTCTAGCCATAAACTCCGCTCCTGGTGAGCTTACTAACATGGGTGACCTAAGGGCTTGGGTTGGAAGGTTATACTTATCCACAAATCCCCTTGATATGTATGAATGCGATGCACCAGTATCGAAAAGAACGAGTGCGGTAAATGACTTAACCAAAAACTTACCGGTTACTGCATCGGGATGATCTTCAACCTCCTCCACATTAACGTGGTTCACCTGTCCCCTATTGAAAGGGTTCGGTTTCTTCCCAGAGCTTCCATTGCCATTTCCATTCTGGCCTTCGGGACATTCATTGGCATAATGTCCAGTCTTGGAACACTTGAAACAGGTGACTTGACACAGGTCTCTCTTGGTTGGGGTCGATGGGACGGTACGGTTCTGGCCGTTGCTTCCTCCATTCCCATTACCATTCTTGTGGCCATTATGGTTGTGCGAGATACCTCCTCCATGGGTGTGCTGAAACTGAAATCCCGGTTTAGGGGCAAAACGGGGCTTCTGCTGGGCTCCAGAGTTATACTTCCCCTGTCCATACTTCCTCTTACGGTTCTCAATCTGCTGTTGCTTCCCTTCAATCATGATGGCACGATCTACCAACTCCTGGTAGTTGTTGAAGGTGGCTACCATCAACTGCATGCTTAGTTCATCATTCAGTCCTTCTAGAAACTTCTCCTACTTAGCTGCATCCGTAGCAACGTCATCTGGGGCATAACGTGCTAACTTACTGAAATCGTCAACGTACTGGCCAACTGTCCTTCCTCCTTGGCGTAAGTTGCGAAACTCACGCTTCTTTAAGGCCATAGCTCCTGCTGAAACATGGGCAGTGCGGAAAGCTTGCTGAAACTGATCCCATGTGACAGTGTCAACTGGGTAAGTGGCTGTGAAATTCTCCCACCATGCTGCCGCGGGTCCGTCAAGCTGGTGAGCGGCAAACTTCACTTTCTCACCATCCGTGCATCCTGCAGTGGTCAACTCCCTGCCTATCTTGCGGAGCCAATCGTCTGCTACTACTGGCTCGGTGCTACTGGAAAACACCGGTGGATTCAGCCTAAGGAAACGGGCTAAGTGGTCAACAGGTGGTGGTGGTGGTGGGTTGTTGTTGTTGTTCTGTTGGTTCTGAACTAACATCTGCATCAATTGATTCTGCTGCTGAATCAACTGAGTGAGCTCCGGTGGAAATCCATTGTCACATCTTGGAGGCATCTGAGGGTTTAGAAAAGACGAGAATTGAGAATAGAGTGAGGTCTAAAGGGAAAACACTACCCATATGCACATGAGCAAATGCACACAAAATCACTTCAATCAATCAAACAAGGGCTTACAAACGGTGTAACTATCGCAAAAGTGCTCGACTATAATGTTTACATGGGGGAATACTACTACTATTTGGTGGTCATCTAGAAATTTGAACCGGTGGAAGACTCCATGATATCTGCTCCAGCTTCGTCTTCAAAGATGGGTTCACTTGGATCCGAATCGGTGTCGTCGATGATGATGTAGTTGTCCGGACATGCGACGTACTCGTCCTCCTCCTTGGATGCTAACTTCCTCTTGAGTTCTTCAATCCCCTGCTTAAGATCGCCATTGTGTCTTGCTAGAGCTACAATCTCGTCCATGTAGTCCTTGCGTGTAGACTTCAGTTCTCCTTCTAGCTCGATGATCCTTGCCTTCGCATTCTTCAACTCTATCATATCATTGCACATCTGGTTCTCGTGGCGTCGAATGTGCTGGTTTAACTCCTGGATGAAAGATGCAATGGATCTATCCTTCTTGGTGCTGACTAACTCTCATTGTTCATCTCTGCGTCCGCAAATCTAGTAGGTAGTGTCCTTGAGGTCTTCTTGATAAACTTCTCCAATGCGTCCTATGGTGATATGAGCTGCCATGCTCCTTCCCAGACTCCAGGTTGGTGCATTGAAAACACTATCTATGGGCTTCGTGATTGGCGCAAATGTTCTCCCCGGAACGTGAGCTTGAATCTTCCAGCGCTCCTCTTCAGGCAGAGTGGCGTTGAAAGTTCCCGTGAAGCTTGGTAATCCAATATTCAGGTACTTGATCACTTCCTTCAGGTGAAATCCAAAAGGTGTGCCTTCATCCGGTTGAGCATACTTAATCTTCGCGTTCGTCATCCTAATAGAGTAGAAAAGATGAGGAGTTAGAAAATGAGAAGAGAATGGTGTTCTATGGCTTTAACTTAGTGGTCGTGTCCTACAGTCAGCGTGTGTCCGAATGGATCAAGCGTTCTGTGCTCAGGTGTCATCCCTGGATCAGTAATGCTGACACCACATAGTACATCGAAGGATTTATAGCAGAGTGGCAATCACACACTTATTACATCGTTGTCTCAAAGAGAACTTATTACAATAAACATGGCTTAAGGCCATCTAGTGTCGATAACAGCGGAAGACTTGGAAGATAAATGGGTCCATCAACTCCAACGGCATCACTGAGTATAGAACCACGACCTAAAAACACTTCAATCGTCGTCTGAAAAGTCTGCAACATGAGAAGTTGCAGCCCAAAAATGGGTCAGCACATGGAATATGCTGGCAAAGTAACACATAGAGAGTAATGGAATGAAACAGCTATACTACATGCATATATGGCTGGTGGAAAGCTCTATGGTTACAATTTTTGTGTAAAGCCAATTTTTCCCTACTGCAAAGGAATAAATTTATTTAACTATCATGGTGGTTGTTAAACATCGAGAATGGTTGACAGCATTCTCAATCCCAATTAAAAATAATTAAAACCCAACAACATTAATTAGAAGTAACATGTTGAGATTCACATGATATTCAAGTACTAGATACTCAAGTTGTCCATAACCGGGGACACGGCTAATCATGATTAGTTTGTACACTCTCCAGAGGTTTGCGCACTTTTCCCCACAAGACTCGATCGCCTCCGTTTGGTTTCTCGCACTACATGGTGTTTGAGAAAACGGATGACCGAGACACAGTCTTTCAGAAGCGCTAGCACCTTACATGTGGGGTAGACCGTACCACCTACAACCCCTACATCTGCTAGTCCACCCCGTAAGAGTTCGCACAACTTAGTCAACTATGCCAGAGCCCATAATGGCATGTGGCTGCACACGGAAGTTTCTAGCATGAAAGATCTTATGATCCCTTTGAGCCTGGGTGGCGGTTCGAAAAAAAAAACAGGCAAGTCCTGATAGACATCAGGTGCCTCAATCCACCCAGATGTGTGTTTAAGTTGCCACCTTAGATAAACCATTAAAATTATCAACTCACATCTGTCATGGATATCACTCACCCAATCCACGTCTACTAGCATAGGATGGCATAAAAGCAAACGTAGAAGTAACTCCCAAAGGTTTCATAATAAACAGGTAATAGGTACTACCTCATCTACTTCCCTTCCCACAATTTAATTAGATCCTAATCATGCAATGTGTGAGGATTGATCTAATGGAATAAAACATGGGTTGTAGAAAGGTATGATCAAAGTGTTACTTGCCTTGCTGATGATCCGCGAGTCCTAGGGTTTCGAAGTAACAGGCGGCACAATCCGGGTAATCTAACACAGACAAACAACAAGCACACAATAAGTACTCATCTAATGCACAGGTAAAACTCGAACAAGAGAACGAACCAGAAAGTTCAACTTCAGAACTCCGGTTGCAAAGAAAGAATGAACCGAACAAAGAAACGGAAAAACAAACGGCAAAAGAAAACAACTCGGTTCTAGCAAGTTGAAACTAGGTCAAATTTTACCGGGGCAAAAACTTGTTTAAGTTGATTAGACGGAACGGCGGTTTCGAAACGAAACTCCAGGCGCTTGAATCACCTGATTCCGATAAACGAGCGAGAAGAAAGACTAGAACGAAGATCGGATCTAAGATCATGATCGCGGAATAAATCCGACGAAAAGAAAAAGAAGAATGGTTAAATGAACGGACGTTCGTTAACCTAGAAGAATCCGGTGATCACGTTCGTTAGGACGAACGGTCCGGCGAACGGTCCAAAGGCAACTAAATCGTAAAAGAAAACGAATCCGATCTAGGGTTTCGGAGAAGAAAACTGAAACGAAAAACCGATCTAGAAAACGAATCAGAAGAGAAGAAAAGAATCGGAACGATTAGAAGAAAATGATCTGAAGAAAAGAGACGCGGGGCAACCTCCGGCGAGGTCTCCGGCGAGGGGCTCCGGCGGCGGCGTAGGGCGGCGGCGGCGTGGACAAGGCGCGGCGGCGGCGTGGGCACAAGGTGCGGCGGAGCGGGTGTGGGGTGGCGCGGTGTGGGTGTGGGCAAGGTGCGGCTTGGGGCTTGGGGTTTGATTTGATGGGTTTAGAGGGGGGGTGTTGGGGTATTTATATTGGGGAGGGGAGAGGAGACTTGGGGTAGGGGACAAGAAATAGAGTAGGAAAAAGGAATCCTAGATGAAAAAGAAAACGGAACAAAGGAAAGGGCTAGCCTAGAATCCTAAAAGGATTCAGCTAAGAGGCAAGAGGCGGCGGCTGCCTCCTGCGCCAGGCGCTGGCGCACGCGCGGCTGGGGCCTGGCCGGCCGGCCTGCTGGCTGGGCCTTGGCCCAAGGCGCTGCTCCTTTTTTTTAACTGGTTTTCGCGCAGAAAACAAAAGAAAAAGAAACTAAACGAACTCCAAAAAATCTAAAGTAAATTTTCCCCGACTCCTAAAAATGAGCCGAACAAAATGAACTTTACTCCGGACGTAAAATGCAATTTTCGAAAACGTGCATTTCAAAATTTTCGAAAAATAATTGAAGATGAAATAAATAAATCAAATGATCCTCTGTTTCAAAATTTGAGAAAACTCAAATATGAAAATAACGAAATCTCCAACTCTCCCCGAAGGTCCTTGAGTTGCGCGAAATTTCTAGGATCAACCAAAAATGCAAGAAATATGATATGCATGATGATCTAGTGTATAACATTCCAAATTGCAAAATTTGGGATGTTACACACGACACCAGAGAAGTGACGACGGATGTGCATCATCAGGCTGTGGTCCTCGGACCATGCATGGGTAGAAGCCTTGAGCAATGGCTTCATCTCTGGTCCTGGGTACAAGGTTCTTGTATAAGATATCCCCCATGGCCTCTTGATAGCACTCTTTTCAGCATACTCCTGGGTGACGAAGCGGTATTCGAACCACTGTTCTGCCCAATAGCGTCGAATCCATTGGATTCGGGTACTGCGCTGCCCATAGCTCTCTTCTGGATCTGTTTTGTACATTTCTGCCAAGTCTTCAGGCAGATCTTTGGAAGTTCCCTCACGTCTCTGTCTGCCCCCCTTCCTTGCTGCTGTTTCTGAAGCCATAAACTTTAACTTGAAAGGCTTCAAAACTTTCAAAGGCTTTCTTTTTCTGGACCAACAGGAACTGGCTTCAGGAGAGTTTATGTGATGCTGTAGGAATTCTGCAAATGAATGCAGACTATGAGAACCGAAGGATTCTCCCACGGACATGTACCTGTGACAGCATTAAGGTGAGAGGGAAGGGGAAGAGGTCATATGCATTCTAAGAAGGTTTTGAAGATTAATCAGTTTAGAAGACATTGACCTGATCGTGCGAAGACATTCACTCATAGATAAGAAGTTGGTTCCAGATTTGTACGAACCCACAGATCAGTACAAGTGAGGAATCTAACTACTTTATGAAGCACAAGTGAATATACTAGGCATGTCATGAGATGCAGCGAGAGATCTAACTAGTGTGAAGAGAAACTTCTTATGGAAGAAAGTGACAGAACCATGAGATCAAAGGGGCTGTAAAAAGAAGTTTTATTTACCACACTGGAACTGCTAGACGGAAGGGAGTTGATGCCAAGTAGTTCAGTCCTCCGTGCCCTAACTTGGCGACGGAAAACACCTACGGCGACGGCAGAGAGGACGATGTCCGCGGTCGGCGTGAGGACGGCGTTGGAGAGGTTGCGGCAGCGAAGCGCTTCGTCTCCGGCGTCATCAAGTGCTAGCGGTGGCGCTAGGGTTCGTGCGAGGGTGGAAGAAGGAGATAATGACTGCGGTAAGTGTGAATTTATAGGCTCAGGGGCGGCACTGTGCTATTATACGGGTGCCCCTGGCGGTTCGCATTTAAGGAACGCGTGGCCAGTTAGCGGAAGTTTGGGGTTTGCTCCACGTCCCACGCACACCTAAATTCTCGGGCGGTCGTTCCTGCTTCTCCGGATTTTATGTGGAGGAATGAGCATTAAAAACGGACTTTATGGTTGTCTCTATATCTTCAGCTGACAAGGACACAGTGAAGACATTCGATAGTTTCAATAGAATGCATATGACTTGGAGAGATAGAATTTGAGATAGAAAGCATAGAGAGATTAGGGTCCGATCACATTCACTTAGTTCAAAAGATTCAACCAAGAAGACATAGCTATAAGTGAATGCTGTAGAGGACAGAACACTAGTATGTATATATCTATATAATCAATGTAGTGAAGATAATCATGAAGACATGTTGAGTTCGAAGCCAAACCAAATGTGAAGATATTGCAAGGTAACGCCATGAGTGAAACACTTCAAAACGGAACGTTTGGTGGTGGCGTTACCCACCGTATAGGAAGTATTAGACCCAGACACGGCGCACAATTGTCGTGGTGCTCCGAAGTCAAATTCCACATTAATGTATTCACACTTAGAGTGTATGTCTTCATTAATTGAAGATATACTTTACTTTGTGTGTTGCACATCTAAGTCATCAATATGCATAAGTGTTAGGACGTGTGCCTGATCACAGGACATTTGAGGATTCCAAAATATTTAGCTCACACCGTAACTTCCAAAACCTCTTCTCATCCAAGGGCTTGGTGAAGATATCTGCCAATTGCTCTTCAGTGTTGACGTGTATGATATCAATGTCTTCCTTCACAACATGATCTCTGAGAAAGTGATGACGAATTTCAATGTGCTTTGTCTTCGAGTGCTGAACTGGGTTGTTGGCAATCTTGATGGCGCTTTCATTGTCGCAGTAAAGTGGCACTTGCTTCAGATGAATGCCATAGTCCTTGAGTGTTTGCTTCATCCACAGAAGCTGAGCGCAGCAAGATCCAGCAGCAATGTATTCAGATTCAGCTGTGGAGAGAGATACACAGTTCTACTTCTTTGAAGACCAACATACAAGTGATCGTCCCAGAAAGTGACATGTGCCTGATGTAGACTTGCGATCAACCTTGTCACCAGCATAATCAGCATCCGAAAATCCAACCAAATCAAACTCTGAGCCCTTTGGATACCATAATCCTAGAGTTGGGGCGTGAGCCAAATATCGAAGAATTCGCTTCACAGCTAAGTGATGCGACTCCTTTGGTGCCGCTTGAAATCGAGCACACATGCAAACACTAAGCATGATATCTGGCCTAGATGCACATAAATAAAGCAAAGACCCAATCATGGAGCGGTATACCTTTTGATCAAACTCTTTGCCATTGTCGTCAGGACCTAGATGATGCTTGGCTGGCATTGGTGTTGTGAAGCCTTTGCAGTCTTGCATACCGAACTTCTTCAGGCAATCTTTGAGATACTTCTCTTGAGATATGAAGATGCCATTGCTCTGTTGTCGTATTTTAAGACCAAGGAAGAACTTCAGCTCCCCCATCATGGACATATGATATTGCTCTTGCATCATATATCCAAACTCTTCACTGTACTTCTGATTGGTGTAGCCGAAGATAATGTCATCCACATTTATTTGGCACACAAACAGTTCACCATCATATGTCTTCGTGAAAAGAGTGGGATCCAGGGAACCAGGTATGAATCCTTTGCTCTTCAGGAAGTACTTGAGTGTGTCATACCAGGCCCTAGGGGCTTGTTTGAGGCCATACATTGCCTTGTTGAGCTTGTATACCATGTCAGGATGTTTTGGATTTTCAAAGCCAGGCGGTTGTGCAACATACACTTCTTCTTCAATCTTGCCATTGAGAAAGGCACTTTTCACATCCATTTGATATAGAAGTATGTTATGATGATTTGCATAGGCTAGCAGTATGCGTATGGCTTCAAGCCTAGCTACAGGAGCAAATGTTTCATCGAAGTCAATGCCCTCCACTTGAGTATATCCTTGAGCAACGAGACGAGCTTTGTTTCTGACAACTTGACCATGCTCATCTTGTTTGTTGCGGTATATCCATTTAGTGCCTATAATGTTGTGCTTCCGTGGATCAGGATGCTTAAACAGTTCCCATACATTATTCAGCTCAAACTGTTGAAGCTCTTCTTGCATAGCTTCAATCCATTCAGGCTCCATGAAGGCTTCTTCAACTTTCTTGGTTTCTGATATTGATACGAATGCGAAGTGCCCACAGAAATTTGCTAGCTGAGTTGCCCTTGAACGAGTGAGTGGACCAGGTGCATTGATGCTGTCAATTATTCTATTAATCTGCACTTCATTGGCAACACGAGGATGTACAGGGCGAAGACTTTGCTCTTGTTGATCTGTGTTGTTGTTGGGAGGAATGTCTTCAGGCTGAGCAATGTCTTCATATTGATCAGGTGCTGAGATGATAAGTTCTTCTTCAGGATGAGCTTCAGAAGGTATAATCTCTCCAGTTCCCATAAGCTTGATTGATTCACTAGCCGGAACTCCATCTAGAACATTTGGCAGTTTCTCTCTTTGTGAACCATTTGTCTCATCAAATCGCACATCCACTGTTTCAACCACTTTGTAATGGAAGAGATTGAAGACTCTGTAGGAGTGTGAATCCTTTCCATATCCAAGCATAAAGCCCTCATGTGCTTTTGGTGCAAACTTTGAGGTGTGGTGTGGGTCTTTGATCCAGCACCTTGCTCCAAATACTCTGAAGTAACTGACATTTGGCTTCTTGCCAGTTAGGAGTTCATAAGATGTCTTGTTCAGAAGCTTGTGAAGATAAACACGATTGATTGTATGACATGCAGTGTCAATGGCTTCAGTCCAGAATTTTCTTGGAGTCTTGTATTCATCTAGCATTGTTCTGGCCATCTCAATGAGTGTTCTGTTCTTGCGTTCGACGACGCCATTCTGCTGTGGCGTGTACGGAGCTGAGAATTCATGTGTGATGCCCAAGGTATCAAGATATGTATCAAGGCCAGTGTTCTTGAATTCAGTGCCATTGTCACTTCTGATGTGCTTTATCTTGGCGCCAAAATTGTTCATAGCTCGATTGGCGAAGCGTCTGAAGACATCCTGCACTTCAGTCTTGTAAAGTATTATGTGCACCCAAGTATATCTAGAGTAATCATCAACAATGACAAAGCCATAGAGGCAAGCAGAAGTAGTAAAAGTTGAGTAGTGAGTGGGACCGAAAAGATCCATGTGGAGCAGTTCGAAGGGTTGTGTAGTAGTCATGATTGTCTTCGAAGGATGTTTTGCCCTTGTCATCCTCCCTGCTTCACAGGCACCGCATAAGTGATCTTTCTTGAACTTGACGCCCTCGATGCCTATGACATGGTTCTTCTTCGCAAGGGTGTGGAGGTTCCTCATGCCAGCATGCCCAAGCCTTCGATGCCAAAGCCAGCTTTCTGAAGCTTTTGCAAGAAGACATACTGCAAGTTGTGGTCCTGCTGAGAAATCTACCACATACAAATCACCCTTCCGATACCCTTCAAACACTAGAGATTTGTCAGATTCCATTAGCACCAGGCAACGATATTTTCCAAACATTACAATCATATTCAAATCGCAAAGCATTGAGACAGACATTAAGTTGAAGCCAAGGGATTCCACAAGCATGACTTTATCCATGTGTTGATCCTTTGAGATTGCAACTCTACCTAGACCCAATACCTTACTTTTACCAGTGTCAACAAATGTGATGTGGATCTTGTCGGATGGACGTAATGTTGAGTCCATAAGAAGGCTTCTTTTGCCAGTCATATGATTTGTACACCCACTGTCAATAATCCATTCTGAAGACTTTGAAGTCGCTGGTGTCGTACCCTACAGTGCAGTTAGGGGGATAGGCTTCACGAAGGGTATTGTGAAGCATAAACATTTGACGAACCAGTGGGTTATGAAAACTCAGATCCAGATTAGGACTGATAGGGAGAGTAGCATGCGATTCAGGAATGAAGTACATAATGATGCCATTTGGGCATTTTATCTTGCGCCCCACAAGATTTTTATGGTCCCCAGCAATAGCATCAGAAGATTTTGTTTTTGTGTTGGAGACCTTTCCCTGCAAAGGAGAGTTAAGCTTTCTTAACCACCCACATCTTCAAGGGTGGCTTAGAAGCTATAAGTCTAAGTGCAGCATCTGAGAATTTTGGCTTTGAAACCTTAGCAAACAGTCTAGCAGTAGGACAATAATACTCATAGGAATAAGCAGAATAATTTTTGGTCATATGAACATGACGGTTCGATGAACCACTCTCATATTCATATGCCTGAGTATGGGTCCCCTGCAAAACATTTGCGTTAGTGCGACTCAGGTGAGTCCCCTATTTGTATGAAGCATTTGGACCATATGAAGCCTTTGGTCTGATGTTTGTCTTCTTCAAGTGAGGTGTCATGAAGACATTCACAGGAAGATTTTCCAGACACTTTTTCGGAACCCAGATCTTCTTCATAGGTGGTCCATTCCTGCAGTTAGTACCAATGTACCTGGCAAACACTTCACCATTCTGATTCTTAAACAGTTTATAGTTCGCATCAAAGGATTCATCAATGATAATGGGGTTAGCACAAGTGAAGCCAGATAAATTGGATGGATCTGCTGAAAGTTCCTTTGCAGCAACCCATGTGGTTTTGGGGTACTGCTCAGGTTTCCAGTAAGAGCCATCTGCATTTATTTTCCTCACGAACCCAACACCCTCTTTCCTAGGGTTTCGGTTCAGAATCTGCTTCTTGAGGACATCACATAATGTCTGATGTCCTTTAAGACTTTGTACATCCCTGTTTCAAGCAATGTCTTCAACCTAGCATTCTCATCAGCAATAGCAGTGGTATCCTCAGCAAAGGGGTTAGTTACCACATCAACAGTTGAAGATATTGGAACAGCAGTAGCAGTGGAACATTCAGCAACAGAAGTAGCATTATCACGCTCAATGCATTTAAGACATGGTGGTTCAAATCCTTCCTGAGCGGGACTGATCTGTTCGGCGTGAAGTGACTCCTTTTCCTTTTGAAGATCTTCATGAGCCGCTCTCAATTTCTCAAGTTCTTGCTTCCTTTGAAGATAATCATAGGAAAGCTTTTCATGAGTTGTTGAGAGAGTATCAAGACGATCTTCAAGTTCCTGATACTTAACGTGAAGGTTTTTTATGTCTTCAATTAAGGATTCAGATCGAGTCATTTCAGCACCCAACAGATCATCGCTTCTGTCTAACAGTTTTTGAATATGTTCCATAGCTTTCTGTTGTTCAGTTGCAATTTTAGCAAGTGTTTTGTAGCTGGGTTTTGAATCACAGTCAGAGTCATCGTCACTAGATGTGTGATAGCGAGTAGTGCATGTGTTTACCTTGGCACCGCGTGCCATGAAGCAGTAGTTAAGAGTGGAGTCGTTTTTGTCATTTGCGTCGGTGTCGGTGATGCAGTCATTGTCTTCAGTGTTGAAGATGGACTTGGCGACGTATGCTCTAGCCAGACTCGCAATGCCAGAATCAGACTCCTCCTCAGACTCCACCTCTGCCTCCTCAGATGCGGACTCCTCCTCTAAATCCATCTCCTTTCCAACAAATGCACGTGCCTTGCCAGATGAGCTCTTCTTATGTGATGAAGACTTTGAAGAAGACTTGGAAGAAGACTTTGAGTATTTCTTCTACTTCTTGTCGTCAGAATCATATTCCTTGCTCTTCTTATTCCTTCTGTTCTCATTGTCCCACTGTGGACACTCAGAGATGAAGTGTCCAGTTTTCTTACACTTGTGACATGTTTTCTTCTTGTAGTCATGAGCAGAAGCTTCCTCATTCCTTGAGCTTGATCGTGAAGATTTTATGAAGCCTTTCTTCTTGGTGAATTTTTGGAACTTCTTCACTAGCATTGCAAGTTCTCTTCCAATGTCTTCAGGATCATCAGAACTGCAGTCAGATTCTTCTTCAGATGAGGAAACAGCTTTTGCCTTCAAGGCACGAGTTCGCCCATAGTTTGGACCGTAGATATCTCTTTTCTCAGAAAGCTGAAACTCATGTGTGTTGAGCCTCTCAAGTATGTCAAACGGATCGAGTGTCTTGAAATCAGGACATTCTTGAATCATCAGGGCCAGGATGTCAAATGAACTATCAAGTGATCTCAGCAGCGTCTTGATGATTTCATGTTTGGTGATCTCAGTGGCGCCGAGGGCTTGAAGCTCATTTGTGATGTCAGTGAGCCGGTCAAATGTGTGCTGGACATTTTCATTGTCATTTCGCTTGAAGCGGTTGACGAGGTTGCGAAGAACACTGATTCTTTGATCTCTCTGGGTTGAGACGCCTTCATTGACCTTGGAGAGCCAGTCCCAGACCAGCTTGGATGTCTTCAAAGCACTCACACGGCCATACTGTCCTTTTGTTAGATGACCACAGATGATATTTTTGGCAGTAGAGTCCAGTTGAGTGAACTTCTTGACATCAGCAGTAGTGACACCTTCTCCAGCCTTGGGAACGCCGTTCTCGACGACATACCATAGGTCAACGTCAATGGCTTCAAGATGCATGCGCATCTTATTCTTCCAGTAGGGATATTCAGTTCCATCGAAGACGGGGCACGTAGCGGAGACTTTGATTATCCCTGCAGTCGACATAGCTAAAACTCCAGGTGGTTAAACCGAATCACACAGAACAAGGGAGCACCTTGCTCTGATACCAATTGAAAGTGCGTTATATCGACTAGAGGGGGGGGTGAATAGGCGATTTTTATGAAAGTCTTCAAAACATGAGAGTTATGAAGACAAACTGCGAAGAGTATGCCTATTACTATGCAGAGGAAGTTAGATTACACTAGGCCAGCCATGGTCATGTATTCAATAGAGTGAAATCACAATGACAAACAGCTTCAGTGTAATAAGGATCAGGTAGGAAGAAGTTATGAAGCCAAATAGATCATACTTTCACGTTGTGAAGACAAAAAGATAAAGCAAGCATGCAATGGCTTCACAATGAGTAACAGTAAGAGAAGGAAGTGAAGATAAAACCAGTGACTCGTTGAAGACAATGATATGTTAGATCAGTTCCAGTTGCTGTGACAACTGTACGTCTGGTTGGAGCGGCTAGGTATTTAAACCTGAGGACACACAGTCCCCGACACCCAGTCCTGAACACATAGTTCAGGAAACCAAGTCCTCACCGTATTCTCCTTGAGCTAAGGTCACTTAGTCCTCGCCCAATCACTCTGGTAAGTCTTCAAGGTAGACTCCCAAACCTTCACAGACTTCGTTCACTGGCAATCCACAATGTCTCTTGGATGCTCTGAACGCGACGCCTAACCGTCTGGAGGATTCACAGTCCTCAAGTGTAATAAGTCTTCAGATCACACAGACACGAAGACTTAAGTGATGCCCAATTTACTCTGGCTTTGGGTGGTTAGGGCTTTTCTCCTCACTAGAAATTTTTCTCTCAAAGGCTTCGAGGTGGGTTGCTCTCAAACGACAAAAGTCGTGCACTGAAATCTGAGTAGCCAACCGTTTATGGTTGTGGGGGTGGGCTATTTATAGCCACTTGGCAACCCGACCTGATTTGTCCAAAATGACCTTGGGTCACTAAGGAACTGACACGTGTCTCAACGGTCACATTTCGAACTCTCATGGCAACTTTACTTGGGCTACAAGCAAAGCTGACTTGTCCGGCTCTAGACAAGATTCGCTCTCATTGTCTTCACTCGAAGACATAGGTTTTTGATTTAGGCATCACTTCAGTCATTCTGACTGGTTCTCCTGGACCCCACTTAACAGTACGGTGGTTCCAATGACTCAACACAAAATAAAAAGAACTACGAAAGATCTAAGTCTTCGAGCTCCATAGGCTTCATAACGTGTCTTCTTTTGTCATAGTCTTCAATGTGAATATCTTCATATACCACCTTTGTCTTCAATGTCTTCATACATTTTTAGGGGTCATCTCTGGTAGTAAAACCGAATCAATGAGGGACTTCTACCTGTGTATTCCTGCAATTCTCACAAACACATTAGTCCCTCAACTAGGTTTGTCGTCAATACTCCAAAACCAGCTAGGGGTGGCACTAGATGCACTTACAGACCCAGATGTCAGAAATCCACTAGGAGGAGCCATTTTTTTATTGGCTTGAAATAAGGAGGCACTTCCTTGCGTACTGCCATGACCTTGGCGGGTCCCTGCTGTCATCCTCTCCACGTACAATCATCTCCTGATTGTGTACGCGTCAACTTGATAGGCCCACAAGTCAGCCTCTAAACCATGGAGGACAAATACAACCCATTTAAAAAATAGCATCCCATTCCATACGTTCAAACGGAAAGTTCAACATTCAGAGCAAAGTAGCAGGTCTGATCCACATATAGAGTACTGAACTTACACATTGGCAACCATCATAGCCAAGTTAACTATCTACTCCCACTAACACTCTAGTAGTGTACAAGTACTAACTTACTCTTAGCTAACTAGACGATGCCGGCTGCCATCTGCTGTCCATGCTAAACGCCGGCACCGGCGTCCTCCGCCTCGCCTCAGACTTGCCAGAGGTGCGATAGGGCGCGTTGCTCACGCGCGTTGGCCCTTTCCATGCCAGCGTGGTCCACAGAAGCTTCGGCTTCCAAGCCGGAAACCCACTTGATGAGCTGGTAGTAAAAATCAGCGTCGCGAACGTGTGCGTGCGGGACAACCTCCAGGGCTATTTGCCGGGCACCGGCCTCCACGTAGTCGGCCCAGTTGTGGGTGCTCTGCTCGTGACTCAGAGCGTCGGTGCACTGCTGCTCCATGTCCCGCTGGTGGCGCAAATCGGCGATACGCTGCTCCTCCGCCAGGCGGTCGCGCTCCAACAACTCCTGCTCCTCCGCCATGCGGTCGCTGAAAGTGCGTTATATCGACTAGAGGGGGGTGAATAGGCGATTTTTATGAAAGTCTTCAAAACGTGAGAGTTGTGAAGACAACCAGTGAAGATCATGCCTATTACTATGCAGCGGAAGTTAGATTACACTAGGCCAGCCATGGTCATGTATTCAATAGAGTGAAAGCGCAATGACAAACAGCTTCAGTGTAATAAGGATCAGGTAGGAAGAAGTTATGAAGCCGAACAGATCATACATTCATGTTGTGAAGACAAAAGATAAAGCAAGCATGCAATGGCTTCACAGTGAATAACTGTAAGTGAAAGGAAGTGAAGATGAAACCAGTGACACGTTGAAGACAATGATTTGTTGGACCAGTTCCAGTTGCTGTGACAACTGTACGTCTGGTTGGAGCGGCTAGGTATTTAAACCAAAGGACACACAGTCCCGGACACCCAGTCAAGGACACTTAGTCCAAGACACCCAGTCCTCACCGTTTTCTCCTTGAGCTAAGGTCACACAGACCTCACGCAATCACTCAGGTAAGTCTTCAAGGTAGACTCCCAAACCTTCACAGACTTCGTTTACTGACAATCCACAATTTCTCTTGGATGCTCAGAACGCGACGCCTAACCGTCTGGAGGATGCACAGTCCTCAAGTGTAATAAGTCTTCAAATCACACAGACACGAAGACTTAAGTGATGCCCAATTTACTCTGGCTCTGGGTGGTTAGGGCTTTTCTCCTCACTGGGAATTTTTCTTTCAAAGGCTTCGAGGTGGGTTGCTCTCAAACGACAATAGCCGTGCACTGAAATCTGAGCAGCCAACCGTTTATGGTTGTGGGGGTGGACTATTTATAGCCACTTGGCAACCCGACCTGATCTGTCCGAAATGACCCTGGGTCACTAAGGAACTGACACGTGTACCAACGGTCGAATTTTGAACTCACGCGGCAACTTTACTTGGGCTACAAGTAAAGCTGACTTGTCTGACTCTGGACAAGATTTTCTCTCAAAGTCTTCGCTCGAAGACATAGGATTTGAATTAGGCATCACTTCAGTCATTCTGACTGGTTCTCTTCGACCCCACTTAACAGTACGGTGGTTCCTATGACACAACATGAATGAAATAAAATTACGAAGGATCTAGGTCTTCGAGTTCCAAAAGCTTCATAGGGAGTCTTCTCATGTCATTGTCTTCAATATGAATATCTTCATAAACCACCATTGTCTTCAATGTCTTCGTACATTTTTAGGGGTCATCTCTGGTAGTAAAACCGAATCAATGAGGGACTTCTACCTGTGTTTTCCTGCAATTCTCACAAACACATTAGTCCCTCAGCTAGGTTTGTCGTCAATACTCCAAAACCAACTAGGGGTGGCACTAGATGCACTTACAATCTCCCCCTTTTTGGTGATTGATGACAAACTAGTTGAAGTTTTCAACGGGAAACATAATTTGTGAAATTGTAAAATAATTGTCTTCATAAGTTGCAAGGGCTCCCCCTGAAGATGTGCATATAAGTAATTTGCTTCTTGAATGCAAATGCACATGGCAGGTTGTACTTGTGGAGATCCACTTCAACTTATGACAATCCACTATGCATGTGAAAGTATATGAAGATAATGACATGCATAATGGAAAATGGACGTCTGCAGAATGAGATGAGTGCGGAATTTATCGTCGCACATGCGGAATTTATCTTCGCAAAATGGAGTGACAAACAGGTAGCAGACGACCATCAAGGCTAAGTGTTACAACTCAATGAAGCAAATGTAGCAAAAAAAACGGGAGTTGTAAGCACGAAGAAAAATATAGCAAAAAAACGGGAGTTGTAAGCACGAAGCAAAATGTAGCAAAATATGAAGGCACCCGCCCATAGTGACCCGCTTGAAGACTATAACCATCATATGCTTCTCTCCCTTTTGTCAGTGATGACCAAAAAGGTTTGAAGACATAGAGGTTTCTACGCGTTCCCAGGCGCAGCAGGGTCGGTGGAGTTGTTTGGCGGTGGTGCAGACGAGCTTGGTGCAGATTTGACGCGCGTTGAAGCAGGTGGAGATGATGTCGCATCGTCTTCTTCTTCAATAATCCGGGCAGCACGGTGGCAGCAGAAGAAGAGAACTCTGACTCTTCAAGTGATGGTGTGCTGCGCATCACCGCTCTTCTTGGAGGCGTGGAGTCAAATTTGAAGTGCTCTGTGAAGCCATCCTCATGCAGTTCAGCTTCAGGGCACATCATGGTGAGGCCCTTCCAAGTGCGGCGACAGGTCTCGTGTGTGACAAATGCATTCTTGGTTGCCAGATTTCTGATGCGATTGACGTCTTGCATGATGCTTCTCATCTGCCTCTTGAGCCAGTCGTGATGCCTATCTTGCTTTTGGTGAAGAGCCACAAGAAGCTCTCTGTCATTGAGTGCACGAGCGCGCTTCTTGGGTCTCTTTGCAGCTGTGCTGTTGGTGGCTTCAGTTGATGCAGGGGCACGTGTGGTGCCAGCCATTGGATACACTCGGGAGAGAGCTTCAACACCTTCAATATTTTGAGTGAAGCTCTGGTGTTCTGCATTCTGAAGACTTAGTGGTTGCTTGGCCGGCTCTGGATATATTGCTTCAGCAGATGTGTCCACATCTGGCAAAAATATCCTATGATTGCGGGCTGAGGGTTGATAGGAGATTGCAGAGTGAAGCTTGATCAGCCTCATAACCCAAGGAGCATAAAACTTTAATCCAAACAGTTCTGAAGCAGACGCTGCAAATTGACGGATGAAGAGATCCTGTGTATTGAAGCATTTGCCGTGAAGAATGCAGAAGATGAGAGTCTTCATTGCACCATCAATCGTTGCATATCGAGAGTGTCCCTTGACTGGCCAGAGAGTCCGCCTTATGATGTGATATATTGTTCTGGGCAGGTACTCTAAGTCTTCAACGAAGAACCTAGTTGGATAGGGTGCATTTGGAGGAAATGGCTTCATCATTGAGAGCATCTGACTCATATCTGGCTCAGGACGCTGAAATATGCTCTCAATTGCTTCAGCATGGAGTTGGCACCCTTCTTCAAAGAGTTCGCCCGGAGTGGGAAGGCCGGTAAGCTCAATTAGGTTGAAAGCATTGGCTTCATGATGGATATTGCCTGTCATCCACTCCAGAATCCATGTCTTCGGATCTCTGTTATAGCCTTTGATATGCACAGTGGCATAGAACTGGAGCAGAAGCTCTTCGTTCCAGTGCTCTTCATCAGTTATAAATGGCAGCAAACCCACTTGCTTGAAGCAATCCAGTGCTTCATCAAGACCAGGCAGACCAGCAACAGCTTCAACCTCAAGGCGCTTGTGAGGAAAGATGCGGCCTTGGTTGTAAAGGATGCATGAATAATAGCTGCGCTGTTGATGGCTCCAGAACCTATCTGATACAATCCGTTCCCTTGAATAAGGGTTCTTGGAGCGGTCGAAAAACGTGTTATCTGCCCTGAAGCCGTTGATGTTGAAGGAACCAGGAGCTGATGCAGGACCTAGGAACCTTGGTAGTCGTGGGATCGGCTTCTGGACCTGGGGCCTGTGCGCAATATGATAGCTGAATTGTGGTCCGGCAGCAGACTCAGGCACAGAATGTTCAGGAGCAGTAGCTTCGGCGTCTTCTGAAGCTGTTGTTGGGGAGGGCTCCACATTTGCTGCGGCATTGTTTGTGGCAGCCTCAACATTTTCAGCTTCAGGCACGTTCTCCTTGAGAACTGCTTCTTGTTGGTGCGGGGGAGTTGGAGCTTGTGGTATTTCTGCTTGCTCTTCGGCTGATGCAGCCGGAATGTCTTCAGCAGCCTGAGCCCTTGGCCCTTTGCGAAGCCTACGGAGTGTAGGCGCCGGTGGAGTTAATGTGGGTTGGGGCTCATCTTCCTCCTGTGGGCGATCTGCCCACGACGCATCTTGTGTGATTGGCGTCAATGGACGACCAATACTGATCTGTTCGCTTGTCTCAAGCTAAGGAAGGGCTGCATCACCTTGCACATTGTCTTGGAGACCAATGTCTTCAACAGCGTAGGATTCGTCTGCTGGAATGTCTTCAGTGTTGGGTTCATGCATAGTCAACTGACGATCTGTGTCAGGATAGCGGACGCAGAGGGGTTCAACTATCAGGGGCTCTGTGGGAGCAGCCCGAGATTTCTTGGTCTTGCGCTTCTTGATGATGGGTTCAGAAGGAGAGGCTTCAGAATGTTTTCTCTTCTTAGCTTCAGCCTCTGCAGTCCGTGTCTTCTTGTGTTGTGAGGCGGTTGATCGACCCTTTGGCTTCGAGCCAGTCGTTGCAGCGGGGAAGACAAGCGGAGCAGTTTCTAACCTTGGCGCTTCAGGTTCGGGCATAGCCGCCTTATTTTTCTTCTTCGCGGCCATCCTGGGGTCAATGCCGGGACGCCCAAGTGCCTTGCGCTTTTCTGCCTCATTGTAGGCTTGTACGCAGCGATCAGCCAAAGTCTTCATGCGTTCTCGCGAGCCTTGAGCTTCGGCACGCGTCTTCAGGAAGTTCTCTTTCAGCTCGTGCAACATGATCTTGAAGTTTTTCACTTCTTGCACACTGAGCTTGGCCACGTGCTTCTTGAACTGAGCCTTTTCATGATCAATTTTCTGCTTCAGTTCTACAATTCGCTGGGCTATTGCAAGTTCTGAAGCAATTGCACCTTGAAAGGCAACGCTGAGGCCTATGGGTAGCTGCAGATCATTGAAGCTTATGTCTGGTGTGTCAAACCATTCATCGATGAAGTTGTGGATGATGACGACATCAAACAGAGGCAGATTGTTGAAGATTTCAGCCTCCTCCTTGCTCTTGATGAGCTGCTCAAGAGCATCATCTCCAAGATCTTCATCGCTTGAGAGATCAATGGCTTCGCAGCGCAGAATGTCAGCAGCTGTGAGCTCTTTGCCTGTGTGTGACTGAGGCTTCTTGGCTTCTTGGGGCTTGGACACTCGTGATAAGCCTTCTGACTGCACACTGGCTTCAGGAGGTGCAGTTGCTAAAGGCTTCACTCTTGCGATCTTGGGAGAAGCGGCTGGCTTTGAAGCTTTTGGTGCTTTTGGCTTCTTCTGCTTTGGCTTCGGAGCAGCAGGGGCGTCATCTGACTCAGTATTTGCTGGAGGGTCATTCACAGCAGTCCCTTGGACTAGGATGCGAGTGATGAGTCCTGCAAGATTGGCATACGGCCCGATGATATTGGGATCGGCGTTGCGTGTGCCATCTGCCCTTGGTGAGGAGGGACCAGGGTTGAAGTCAAGCCCAAATTTCTTCTTGTTTATCTTCGCTGACTGTTGTGCAAACTGAAAGTTGCGCTTGAAGAGATTATCATCGCGGCACCAGAGAAGTGATGACGGATGTGCCTCAGCTGGCTGTGGTCCTCTCACCATGCATGGATAGAAGCCTTGAGCAATGGCTTCGTCTCTGGACCTGGGTACGAGATTTTTGTATAATACATCTCCCCACGGTCTCTTGATGGCGCACTTCTCCGCATATTCCTGAGTGACGAAGCGGTAGTGGTACCATTGCTCTGCCCAATATCTTCGAATCCATTGGATTCGTGTCTTGCGCTGACCATAGCTTTCTTCAGGATCAGTTTTGTACATCTCTGCCAATTCATCAGGCAGATCTTTGGACGTTTCACCACGTCGATGTCTGCCTCCCTTCCTTGCTATTGTTTCTGAAGCCATGAATAACTTGGAAGGCTTCAAGATGTTCAAAGGCTTCAAAGGCTTCCTTTTGCAAGAATTGGCTTCAGGCGAGTTGATGTGATGCTGCAAGTACTCTGCAAATGAATGCAGACTATGAGAACCAAAGGATTCTCCCACGGACATGTACCTGTGACAGCATTAAGGTGCGAGGGAAGGGGAAGAGGTCATATGCATTCTCAGAAGATTTTGAAGATAAATCAGTTTAGAAGACATTGACCTCATTATGCGAAGACATTCACTTGTAGATAAGAAGTTGGTTCCAGATTTGTACGAACCCATAGATCAGTACAAGTGAGGAATCTAACTACTTTATGAAGCACAAGTGAATATACTAGGCATGTTATGAGATGCAGCGAGAGATTTAACTGGTGTGAAGAGAAACTTCTTCTGGCAGAAAGTGACTGAACTGTAGGATCAAAAGAAGCTGTAAAAAGAGGTTTTATTTACCACACTTGGAACTGCTAGACGAGGTGAGAGTTGAGGCCGAGCAGTTCGATCCTCCGTGCCCTAACTTGGCGACGGAAGACACCTACGGCGACGGCGGAGAGAGCGATGTCCGCTGTCGACGTGAAAACGGCGTCGGAGAGGTTGCCGCAGTGAAGCGCTTCGTCGCCGGCGTCGTCGAGTGCTAGCGGTGGCGCTAGGGTTCGTGCGAGGGTGGAGGAAGGAGATAATGACCGCGGTAAGTGTGAATTTATAGACTCAGAGGCGGCACTGTGCTATTACCCAGGTGCCCCTGGCGGTTCACATTTGGGGCACGTGTGGCCAGTTAGAGGAAGATTGGGATTTGTTCCATGTCCCACGCACGCCTAAATTGTCGGACGGTCGTTCCTGCTTCTCCGGATCTTATGTGGAGGAATGAGCATTAAAAACGGACTTTTATGGTTGTCACTATGTCTTCAGCTGACAAGGACACAGTGAAGACATTTGACAGTTTCAACAGAATGCATATGACTTGGAGAGATAGAGTTTGAGATAGAAAGCATAGAGAGGTTAGGGTCCGATCACATTCACTTAGTTCAAAAGATTCAACCAGGAAGACATAGCTATAAGTGAATGCTGTATAGGACAGAACATCAGTACATATATATCCATATAATCAACGCAGTGAAGATAATCATGAAGACATATTGAGAATGAAACAAAACCAATTGTGAAGACATTGAGAGGTAACGCCATGAGAGAAACACTTCAAAATGGAACATTTGGTGGTGGCGTTACCCACCGTATAGGAAGTATTAGACCCAGACACGGCGCACAATTATCGTGGCGCTCCGAAGTCAAATTCCACATTAATGTATTCACACTTAGAATGTATGTCTTCATTGTTTGAAGATATACGCTACTTCGTGTGTTGCACATCTAAGTCATCAATATGCTTAAGTGTTAGGATGTGTGCCTGATCACAGGACATTTGAGGATTCCAAGATATTTAGCTCACACTGTAACTTGCAAAATCAGTTCTCATCCAAGGGCTTTGTGAAGATATCTGCCAATTGCTCTTCAGTGTTGACGTGTATGATATCAATGTCTTCCTTCACAACATGATCTCTGAGAAAGTGATGACGAATTTCAATGTGCTTTGTCTTCGAGTGCTGAACTGGTTTGTTGGCAATCTTGATGGCGCTTTCGTTGTCGCGGTAAAGTGGCACTTGCTTCAGATGAATGCCATAATCCTTGAGTGTTTGCTTCATCCACAGAAGCTAAGCGCAGCAAGATCCAGCAGCAATGTATTCAGATTCAGCAGTGGAGAGTGATACACAGTTCTGCTTCTTTGAAGACCAACATACAAGTGATCGTCCCAGAAAGTGACATGTGCCTGATGTAGACTTGCGATCAACTTTGTCACCAGCATAATCAGCATCCGAAAATCCAACTAAATCAAACTCTGAGCCCTTTGGATACCATAATCCTAGAGTTGGGGTGTGAGCCAAATATCGAAGAATTCGCTTCACAGCTAAGTGATGCGACTCCTTTGGTGTCGCTTGAAATCGAGCACACATGCAAACACTAAGCATGATATCTGGCCTAGATGCACATAAATAAAGCAAAGACCCAATCATGGAGCGGTATACCTTTTGATCAAACTCTTTACCATTGTCGTCGGGACCCAGATGATGCTTGGCTGGCATTGGTGTTGTGAAGCCTTTGCAGTCTTGCATACCGAACTTCTTCAGGCACTCTTTAAGATATTTCTCTTGAGATATGAAGATGCGGTTGCGTTGTTGCCGTATTTGAAGACCGAGAAAGAACTTCAGCTCCCCCATCATGGACATCTGATATTGCTCTTGCATCATGTATCCAAACTCTTCACTATACTTCTGATTGGTGCAGCCGAAGATAATGTCATCCACATATATTTGGCACACAAACAGTTCACCATCATATGTCTTCGTGAAAAGAGTGGGATCCAGGGAACGAGGTATGAAGCCTTTGCTTTTCAGAAAGTACTTGAGTGTATCATACCAGGCCCTGGGGGCTTGTTTGAGGCCATACAGTGCCTTGTTGAGCTTGTATACCATATCAGGATGTTTTGGATTTTCAAAGCCAGGTGGTTGTGCAACATACACTTCTTCTTCAATCTTGCCATTGAGAAAGGCACTTTTCACATCCATCTGATAGAGAAGTATGTTATGATGATTTGCATTGGCCAGCAGTATGCGTATGGCTTCAAGCCTAGCCACAGGAGCAAATGTTTCATCGAAGTCAATGCCCTCCACTTGAGTATATCCTTGAGCAACTAGACAAGCTTTGTTTCTGACAACTTGACCATGCTCATATTGCTTGTTGCGGTATATCCATTTGGTGCCTATTATGTTGTGCTTCCGTGGATCAGGACGCTTAACCAGTTCCCATACATTATTCAGCTCAAACTATTGAAGCTCTTCTTGCATAGCTTGAATCCATTCAGGTTCCATGAAGGCTTCTTCAACTTTCTTGGGTTATGATATTGAGACGAATGCGAAATGCCCATAGAAGTTTGTTAGCTGAGTTGCCCTTGAGCGAGTGAGTGGACCAGGTGCATTGATGCTGTCCAGTATTTTGTCAATTTGTACTTCATTTGCAACACGAGGGTGTGCGGGGCGAAGACTTTGCTCTTGCTGATCTATGTGGTCATTTGAAGGTATATCTTCAGGCTGAGCATTGTCTTCATGTGGATCAGGTGCTGAGATGATAAGTTCTTCTTCAGGTTGAGCTTCAGAAGCTACAATTTCTCCAGTTCCCATAAGCTTGATTGATTCATTTGCTGGAACTTCATCTAGCACATTTGGCAATTGCTCTCTTTGTGATCCATTGGTTTCATCAAACCGCACATCCACTGTTTCAACCACTTTGTAGTGGTAGAGGTTGAAGACTCTGTAGGAGTGCGAATCCTTTCCATATCCAAGCATGAAGCCCTCATGTGCTTTTTGTGCAAACTTTGAGGTGTGGTGTGGGTCCTTGATCCAGCATTTTGCGCCAAATACTCTGAAGTAACTGACATTTGGCTACTTGCCAGTTAGGAGTTCATAAGATGTCTTGTTCAGAAGCTTGTGAAGATAAACACGATTGATTGTATGGCATGCAGTATCAATGGCTTCAGTCCAGAATTTTCTTGGAGTCTTGTATTCATCTAGCATTGTTCTGGCCATCTCAATGAGTGTTCTGTTCTTGCGTTCGACGACGCCATTCTGCTGTGGCGTGTATGGAGCTGAGAATTCATGTGTGATGCCCAAGGTGTCCAGATATGTATCAAGACCAGTGTTCTTGAATTCAGTGCCATTGTCACTTCTGATGTGTTTTATCTTGGCGCCAAAATTGTTCATAGCTCGATTTGCGAAGCGTCTGAAGACATCCTGCACTTCAGTCTTGTAAAGGATTATGTGCACCCAAGTATATCTAGAATAATCATCAACAATTACAAAGCCATAGAGGCATGCAGAAGTAGTAAAAGTTGAGTAGTGAGTGGGACCGAAAAGATCCATGTGAAGCAGTTCAAAGGGTTGTGTAGTAGTCATGATATTCTTCGAAGGATGTTTTGCCCTTGTCATCTTCCCTGCTTCGCAGGCACCGCATAAGTGATCTTTCTTAAACTTGACGCCCTCGATGCCTATGACGTGCTTTTTCTTCGCAAGGGTGTGGAGGTTCCTCATGCCAGCATGCCCAAGCCTTCGATGCCAAAGCCAGCTTTCTGAAGCTTTTGCAAGAAGACATACTGCAAGTTGTGGTCCTGCTGAGAAATCTACCACATACAAATCACCCTTCCGATACCCTTCAAACACTAGAGATTTGTCAGATTCCATTAGCACCAGGCAACGATATTTTCCAAACATTACAATCATATTCAAATCGCAAAGCATTGAGACAGACATTAAGTTGAAGCCAAGGGATTCCACAAGCATGACTTTATCCATGTGTTGATCCTTTGAGATTGCAACTCTACCTAGACCCAATACCTTACTTTTACCAGTGTCAGCAAATGTGATGTGGATCTTGTCGGATGGACGTAATGTTGAGTCCATAAGAAGGCTTCTTTTGCCAGTCATATGATTTGTACACCCACTGTCAATAATCCATTCTGAAGACTTTGAAGTCGCTGGTGTCGTACCCTACAGTGCAGTTAGGGGGATAGGCTTCACGAAGGGTATTGTGAAGCATAAACATTTGACGAACCAGTGGGTTATGAAAACTCAGATCCAGATTAGGACTGATAGGGAGAGTAGCATGCGATTCAGGAATGAAGTACATAATGATGCCATTTGGGCATTTTATCTTGCGCCCCACAAGATTTTTATGGTCCCCAGCAATAGCATCAGAAGATTTTGTTTTTGTGCTGGAGACCTTTCCCTGCAAAGGAGAGTTAAGCTTTCTTAACCACCCACATCTTCAAGGGTGGCTTAGAAGCTATAAGTCTAAGTGCAGCATCTGAGAATTTTGGCTTTGAAACCTTAGCAAACAGTCTAGCAGTAGGACAATAATACTCATAGAAATAAGCAGAATAATTTTTGGTCATCTGAACATGACGGTTCGATGAACCACTCTCATATTCATATGCCTGAGTATGGTTCCCCTGCAAAACATTTGCGTTAGTGCGACTCAGGTGAGTCCCCTATTTGTATGAAGCATTTGGACCATATGAAGCCTTTGGTCTGAGGTTTGTCTTCTTCAAGTGAGGTGTCATGAAGACATTCACAGCAAGATTTTCCAGACATGTTTTCGGAACCCAGATCTTCTTCATAGGCGGTCCATTCCTGCAGTTAGTACCAATGTACCTGGCAAACACTTCATCATTCTGATTCTTAAACAGTTTATAGTTTGCATCAAAGGATTCATCAATGATAATTGGGTTAGCACAAGTGAAGCCAGACAGATTGGATGGATCTGCTGAGGATTCCTTTGCAGCAACCCATGTGGTTTTGGGGTACTGCTCAGGTTTCCAGTAAGACCCATCTGCATTAATTTTCCTCACGAACCCAACACCCTCTTTCCTAGGGTTTCGGTTCAGAATCTGCTTCTTAAGGACATCACATAATGTCTGATGCCCTTTCAGACTTTTGTACATCCCTGTTTCAAGCAATGTCTTCAACCTAGCATTCTCATCAGCAATAGCAGTGGTATCCTCAGCAGAGGGGTTAGTTACCACATCAACAGTTGAAGATATTGAAACAGTAGTAGCAGTGGAACATTCAGCAACAGAAGCAGCATTATCACGCTCAATGCATTTAAGACATGGTGGTTCAAATCCTTCCTGAGCGGGACTGATCTGTTCAGCGCGAAGTGACTCGTTTTCCTTTTGAACATCTTCATGAGCCACCCTCAATTTCTCAAGTTCTTGCTTCCTTTGAAGATAATCATAGGAAAGCTTTTCATGAGTTGTTGAGAGAGTATCATGACGATCTTCAAGTTCCTGATACTTAACGTGAAGGTTTTTTATGTCTTCAATTAAGGATTCAGATCGAGTCATTTCAGCACCCAACAGATCATCGCTTCTGTCTAACAATTTTTGAATATGTTCCATAGCTTTCTGTTGTTCAGTTGCAATTTTAGCAAGTGTTTTGTAGCTAGGTTTTGAATCACATTCAGAGTCATCGTCACTAGATGTGTGATAGCGAGTAGTGCATGTGTTTACCTTGGCACCGCGTGCCATGAAGCAGTAGGTAGGAGTGGAGTCGTTCTTGTCATTTGCGTCGGTGTCGGTGATGCAGTCATTGTCTTCAGTATTGAAGATGGACTTGGCGACGTATGTTGTAGCCAGACTCGCAATGCCAGAATCAGACTCCTCCTCAGACTCCACCTCTGCCTCCTCAGATGCGGACTCCTCCTCTGAATCCATCTCCTTTCCAACAAACGCACGTGCCTTGCCAGATGAGCTCTTCTTGTGTGATGAAGACCTTGATGAAGTTTTGGAAGAAGACTTTGAGTATTTCTTCTTCTTCTTGTCGTCAGAATCGTATTCCTTGCTCTTCTTCTTCCTTCTGTTCTCATTGTCCCACTGTGGACACTCAGAGATGAAGTGTCCAGTTTTCTTGCACTTGTGACATGTTTTCTTCTTGTAGTCATGAGCAGAAGCTTCATCATTCCTTGAGCTTGATCGTGAGGATTTCCTGAAGCCTTTCTTCTTAGTGAATTTTTGGAACTTCTTCACTAGCATTGCAAGTTCTCTTCCAATGTCTTCAGGATCATCAGAACTGCAGTCAGATTCTTCTTCAGATGAGGAGACAGCTTTTGCCTTCAAGGCACGAGTTCGCCCATAGTTTGGGCCGTAGATATCCCTTTTCTCAGAAAGCTGAAACTCATGTGTGTTGAGCCTCTCAAGTATGTCAGACGGATCGAGTGTCTTGAAATCAGGACGTTCTTGAATCATCAGGGCCAGAATGTCAAACGAACTATCAAGTGATCTCAGCAGCGTCTTGACGATTTCATGTTTGGTGATCTCAGTAGCGCCGAGGGCTTGAAGCTCATTTGTGATGTCAGTGAGCCGATCAAAGGTGTGCTGGACATTCTCATTGTCATTTCATTTGAAGCGGTTGAAGAGATTGCGAAGGACACTGATTCTTTGATCTCTCTGGGTTGATATGCCTTCATTAACTTTGGAGAGCCAATCCCAGACCAGTTTGGATGTCTTCAAGGCACTCACACGGCCATACTGTCCTTTGGTCAGATGACCACAGATGATATTCTTGGCAGTAGAGTCCAGTTGAACGAACTTCTTGACATCAGCAGCAGTGACACCTTCTCTAGCCTTGGGAACGCCATTTTCGACGACATACCATAGGTCGACGTCAATGGCTTCAAGATGCATGCGCATCTTATTCTTCCAGTAGGGATATTCAGTTCCATCGAAGACGGGACAAGCAGCGGAGACTTTGATTATCCCTGCAGTCGACATAGCTAAAACTCCAGGTGGTTAAACCGAATCACATAGAACAAGGGAGCACCTTGCTCTGATACCAATTGAAAGTGCGTTATATCGACTAGAGGGGGGGTGAATAGGCGATTTTTATGAAAGTCTTCAAAACGTGAGAGTTGTGAAGACAACCAGTGAAGATCATGCCTATTACTATGCAGCGGAAGTTAGATTACACTAGGCCAGCCATGGTCATGTATTCAATAGAGTGAAAGCGCAATGACAAACAGCTTCAGTGTAATAAGGATCAGGTAGGAAGAAGTTATGAAGCCGAACAGATCATACATTCATGTTGTGAAGACAAAAGATAAAGCAAGCATGCAATGGCTTCACAGTGAATAACTGTAAGTGAAAGGAAGTGAAGATGAAACCAGTGACACGTTGAAGACAATGATTTGTTGGACCAGTTCCAGTTGCTGTGACAACTGTACGTCTGGTTGGAGCGGCTAGGTATTTAAACCAAAGGACACACAGTCCCGGACACCCAGTCAAGGACACTTAGTCCAAGACACCCAGTCCTCACCGTTTTCTCCTTGAGCTAAGGTCACACAGACCTCGCGCAATCACTCAGGTAAGTCTTCAAGGTAGACTCCCAAACCTTCACAGACTTCGTTTACTGACAATCCACAATTTCTCTTGGATGCTCAGAACGCGACGCCTAACCGTCTGGAGGATGCACAGTCCTCAAGTGTAATAAGTCTTCAAATCACACAGACACGAAGACTTAAGTGATGCCCAATTTACTCTGGCTCTGGGTGGTTAGGGCTTTTCTCCTCACTGGGAATTTTTCTTTCAAAGGCTTCGAGGTGGGTTGCTCTCAAACGACAAAAGCCGTGCACTGAAATCTGAGCAGCCAACCGTTTATGGTTGTGGGGGTGGACTATTTATAGCCACTTGGCAACCCGACCTGATCTGTCCGAAGTGACCCTGGGTCACTAAGGAACTGACACGTGTACCAACGGTCGAATTTTGAACTCACACGGCAACTTTACTTGGGCTACAAGTAAAGCTGACTTGTCTGACTCTGGACAAGATTTTCTCTCAAAGTCTTCGCTCGAAGACATAGGATTTGAATTAGGCATCACTTCAGTCATTCTGACTGGTTCTCTTCAACCCCACTTAACAGTACGGTGGTTCCTCTGACACAACATGAATGAAATAAAACTACGAAGGATCTAGGTCTTTGAGTTCCAAAAGCTTCATAGGGAGTCTTCTCATGTCATTGTCTTCAATATGAATTTCTTCATAAACCACCATTGTCTTCAATGTCTTCGTACATTTTTAGGGGTCATCTCTGGTAGTAAAACCGAATCAATGAGGGACTTCTACCTGTGTTTTCCTGCAATTCTCACAAACACATTAGTCCCTCAGCTAGGTTTGTCGTCAATACTCCAAAACCAACTAGGGGTGGCACTAGATGCACTTACAGTCGCGCTCCAACAACTCCTCGATCTTCGCATTGCCATCTAAAGATAGATAGAATGCCTCCTCCCTCCATCTGCCTTCCGATGAAAACCCGAGCACTAGTTCCGGCGGTGACCGCCTCCGGCGTCGCCTGCCGCGGACGGGCGGGGGCATGGTGGACGTGGCGAGCGATGTCGGGCCAGTGGGGGCTTATGAGGATATGGCGATTTGGGTCACGGTGGCACCTGAGAAGAACGAGAAACAGTACTTATAGGCGGAAGGTAGCGCGATGGTCATCGGAATTCAATGCATAATGACTTAGCACGCCAGCTTGCCGTGGAAAACTAGAGAAACTGAAATTATGACCGTGCCATCCCGTCCTGTCTGGGTCGCACGCCAGCATGGCGGTCAAACGAGTGCACTCGAATCATCTCCCTCCTTGTCAATAATGATTCCACGGATTTAAAGCGTATCTTTTTTCGCATCAATTACCTGCCTTAATTACGGCCGGCTGCTTGCAAGCACTCAGAATCGCTCGCAGGCTATACGTGAAGCAGCATGCAACGAGTCGCAGCCGAGGGCACGCATGCAGCCACTTAAATCGCTGGAATTAATTAGGCTTAAACTTCTGCATGCCGTTAATTATTGCCATGCCTTGGTCTTGCTGCTATGCTCACGGGACTAATAAATCCCGGACGAAGGGAGTACCTTGGTTGGTGAGAGGTTTGAATTAAGCCCTGCAAACCAGAAAGGAGGTACTAGTACGTGCATGATCCGCTATTTATTCGTGTAGGATCGAGTAGGTCGTTTCTTGAATTGAGCCCTGCAAACCGGAAAGGAGGTAGTACGTGCGTGATCCGCTATTTATCCATGTAGGATCGATAGTGTAGCTTGTCAGTTTCTTCATAGGTAGGCATTTTTATCCGTGCAAGATCGATAGTGTAGCCTGGCAGTTTCTTCAGAGGTAGGCATTTTTGTTCAAAAAACTACCACTTCGCTTCTTGCATCGCAAATAAAACTGCCAGGAGCGCATTTTTAGGCTAGCTAGTGATCGATCAGTAACTTGTAAACACTGAGCGAATAGAAATAAGTAACTGTTAATGCATCTCAATGATTCACAAATCATATACAAATATGTAGCTCCAAAAGCAAAGATCAGCCACTTTGGATCTTGCGTCACAACTAAAACTAACTAGTACGATTCCCATACATAAGATCAACATGTTAATGCATCTCAATGATTCACAGATCATATACAAATATGTAGCTCCAAAAGCAAAGATCTAGAAAAAACATCTGTTCTTCCTACTAACATGGATGCTTCTCTTGGCCAACATTCAGTACAGATTGAAAGACAAATTTGTTTGTGAAGTCTACAATTCCTCTTGCAAATGTAAGTGGTTTCACCAACAACTGGAACCATGAGAATGAACCACACATGATGGAGGAACATCCACTGCAATATGATTTGGTCTTCTCTAGATCACACGGCGAGACTATTTTCGGAATACAAACTTTAACTTAGGCAAAATGATGCCCATTGAATAATCAGACCAAAGCAATGAAGCACCTAGTGTTGGCCAATAAATTGTACAGTACTACTTTTCTGCAGTCCATGAAGTGACTATCCAATCTTTCTGTGTCTATTTTCAAATGGCACAGCATGCAGTGACTATACTATTCTCTTGTGCAGTTCAACCAATATTGCGGGCACTTTGTTTGTTTGCCAAATAGCAACGGGCAGACATCTCTATCTGCACAAATATCAAGCAGCTAGTAAACATATACCACACCTTGTATTTTCGGTTTAAACATGTCTCTTCCTCTTAGCATCTGTCATGTTCTGCACTGGACAATCTGATACAGTTATGTTTTGCCCTGGACAATTTCATATTAAATTGATTTGCTGGTTTAGAGTAGAAATATAGCGCCTATTCTTCATCAGACCAAGGATATCCATGTTCGCAGTGATGGAAGAGGTGAAATCGATACAACCGAAATTGAGCATCCAATCATTGAATCCTGTCATGCACCTCCAATGTAGGTCCACCCAGCCAATAAATTCACATGCAAACCACTAGTATTACTATCTAATGACAGTACAAAAAGAGTAGCAAGATAGTAGCAAACAATGTACCTTCATAATGAACAACCCATAGTGCCACCAATTGGATATAATGGTTTGGAAAAAAACATGCTCCTAATGTTGAACCAGTTGGACTTTTTGTGCAGTTCCACTAAAATCGAGCATCCCTGTTTGCATAGATATTGAAAGTGTCATTACTCTAAAAGTGGCACTAGTTGAAGCATAGACTCACAAATATAAGCATTCAAATTTCTTAATGGGAAAAGGTAGCAAGACTGTTTCTAACCACCTGTTTGAAGGAATAAATAAAGCAACAGCAGCTGACGTCGGGAAGGCATACATAGTTTTTTCTGGAAAAGTGAGACATTCCTGACCTTTCCTCTTCTTTTAAGCAAATTTTGTGCAGTTCTACTAAAATAAAATGCCATCACCGCCTTGACAATTCAGTGACACTATACAAAAGGAAATGACTTAACATTACATCATGATGTCAGGTATGTAGTCGACAGGCATTAGAGACAAACATACAGACCTCCTCAAGAGAACAGCCGGAGGAGGTGCCCACTCTTGACCTTTCCTCTTGTCTTCATAATTGTCTGTGCAGTTTAACCAAAATAAAATGACATCAGCGCCTTGACATTTTGGTGACACTGTACAAAAAAATTAACTTATCTCGTGAAAGTGAGGTATGTAATCTATAAGCATTAACAGTGCAAAAATCTGAAGGTAGCAACAAGTTTCATCGTTGGTATACTGGCTGTGCAACAGCATCAGAATGCCTTAGCTGAAAAATCTTTAATACATCCACAATCAACAGCTAACCCTGAAATAATCCAGTGACATTAAATGGCATTGCTTAAATTTATGGGTGGCATTAGAATGAGAGCGGCATTAGTTAAATGTGGCATCACTTTAGCAGTAGCATTTCTTGACTTGACTGCTGGCGTTATACTAACAGCAAAAAAGTGGCAACAAGAGCATGGGAGGCCCATTCGGACAGTGGGCGCACCAGTACGATGTACCTCCACGGACGCAGAGTGGTGAGGGAGGTATGGTTGCCCAGAGCAACAAATATCCATGCAGCATATGTGGATTACGTCCCATTTTTGTTCTCTTTAGCCACCTTTTTCCTATGCGAGGACAACAAACCGATCGACCCGGTCATTCTCTATTGCGTTGTCATGCCTTCTACTCTTCTTCAACCAAGAGACACGAGAATCGTTCCTTAGCTACTAATTTTCCCCTTTTCAACCTAGATGCGGGTTTGATGCCGAATATCTTGGACAGTACAGTCTCCCTTCCTTTCCTTATTCAACCCAGACATGGATTAGTCTACATGAAGTAGGGTTTCCTTTAATAGTGCAAATTATGGTTTTCGTCTGCGTGGCCAGCAGAGCAGAGGATAGAAAATTGGGAAGATGGTGGAGTGTGTAAAGATCCACGTGCAACGACGTGGCAGATGGGGGCAATAGAACAAGGTTATGGTTCGAAAAGAGGTTGCATACCTGAGGGTCAGCGGGAAGTGGCTTCGCTCGTGGTCGTCGTCCTCCGCACACACTACGGCAACAAGCTTGGGGATGGAGGCCATCCCGCGCGGGCGCTAGGTCTGAGAGGACAGCCTTGTCATCAGTGCGTGACCTCACTCGCCGACGACGAGTGCGTCAATGTTGCACGTCCTTTTCTTCCCCGGCGGATCTGTGACCACTGATGAGGAGGGAGAGAGGGGTCGTCTTTTTTAGATCTGGAGAGAGGGTGGTAGTGTGAGAAGCAAGTGGGCAACCCTTAGCAAGAAAGCGCTCAAGCTCCAGCCTATATATCTTTTTTATACTACTAGTACTGGAGGTGGAGTAGTGGTAGAGTAGTTTATATTTTCCCTCTGTACAGTACCAATTAGTCGTGTTTCAAAACTGATCGGCACGCCATTAAAAAAATAAAGGTCGCAACCGTCCACCGACTCTTCGCCTTTCCCTCTCGATTTGGAACTACTGTCGCACACTCTTCCTCTCCCTCCTCCATTTTCCTTCAGCCCTTCACCCTTTCTTCTGCCATTGTTCGATCGTCTTCTCCATGGAGGGAACAGGCCGGAAATGACCCTGTTATTCTTGCCCCGATCTGAAAGATCACGTGGTGGAGGAACTCATTGATCGGTGCGACGTCATCACCTCTGCTAGCATGGCAGGTTCATTCAAGCCCATTCTCGACTCAACTTATAACATCATTACAAAGAACCCAAGAGTCAAGGAGCGGTTTGATCTCCCCTATCTTCTTCGCCGTGACCCTGATGACTGGCGCTGGCACAACGGAGGCCTCGCCCTGTGCCAGTTGATGCCGCTTGATAATGATATGTATGATGTTAAGATGCCATCGCTTGAGGGCAAGGCTTGGGCGGGCACAAATGGAGATTGGGTTGTTTACATTGGGTCCAACTGCGAGTGGGAACTTGTGAATGTGTACACTCGTGACTGGGTCCCACTTCCAAAACTCTCAGCAGACTGCCCAGAGGTTGAGCACACCGGTATTGTATGCACGTTCAAATACGATCATGGTGGCTGTCTTCTACGGAAGATAGCAATTTGTCGAGTTCCCAACCACTCTTGGAATTACAACAACTATCAAGTTGTTGCTATCTTCGACAAGCTTGTTGCCGTCCTTCGTGGTTCGACTTGATGGATATTGCTCAAAAATCAGTTTCTGTACACGGATGAGTACTGTGATGCAATTCAATACGAGGGCCTTGTGTTTGCTGCCACCACTCGTGGCACTGTTTTTGCATGGGATCCTCGTAGTTTCGGTACGTTTGTATTCCACCGTAATTATAATTGTTTCATCCACATGCATGCGGGTTAGCAAGTTTCCCTTTACTAATTAACCTTCTTCTTGTGTTTCTAAGGTCCTGTGAACATCCCACTCCCTATACTTGAATTTTATAACCAAGGGGGAGATGACGATGGTGATGATCACGAGCATGAGGACGAGCAGAACCCATATACTCAGTGGCTCCTGGCAACTAATTCCGATGGATCACCTCTTCTTGTGTGTGTATACAGCCCACTGATGATGTTACTACTAAGGAAGCAGGTGTAGTCTCCCATGGTCGCACTCTCCGGACCTATTCCAACACCCGTTGCATGGTATTCGGGATGGATACTAGTGTGCTAGCGCCAAATCCTTCTCCCTGGTACATAATTGATAGTCTTGGTGAAAACTCGCTCTTTGGACAAAACTACCCGATGATGGTGAAAGGCGATCCAACTGTTGTTGACACAACGTTAATAGTACCATTTATGAGAAGCAACTGTGTCTATACCTTGGACACTTGGGTGATTCCCTACCCTGGTACTGATATAGTAGGTCGCTTCAGCCCAGATGACCAGTCCTGCATTGGTTTCCAGATCGACAATCGATGGCCCGTCACAGAGAATCACTTGTGGTTCAAAGCAAGCGTTTCCAACGCCGAGGAATGGTTGAGTTGAAGTTCATTTCATTGCTTGTTATTTGTTGTGTGGTGAAAACTTTAGTATTTATAATGTATCCTCGTTGTCGATGTGGGTTGATGACCTGTTGTATGTAATAAAATGATATGCGTGTGATAAACTTACTAAATTTATGAATGGCTTTCGAGTCGCTTCTCTAAATTTGTACTAGCTTCACATGCTTCGCGCATCGGGCGGGTGTTTTTACTGTAGCCATATGTTAATGTGTTCATTGTACATAACCAGCACCTCGAATCCTCGATACTAGTACTATATAGTAGGAGTAAGTAGTAGGAGTAGTAGGGTGGCATGGGCCAGAACAAGCATTCACGTCCAGGAGTACGGCACATGCCACCACCACGACATCCATCTGACACCATATTATTTCATGGAGTCCGTGCCAGAGCAATCACTTCAACCTCGTCGTTTCTCTAACTTCAGCCATCGCGCGGCGGGCGAGGTGGGGGTTTGCCGATAGTCGGTTTCCTTAACCGCGGTCCCACTTGTAAGGCCAACTCCAATGCACGACCCCAAACGCACCTCCGTTTTGCACGAACTCCAACGATAATTTTGACTAGAAAAGCAACACCAAAGAAAACCAGAAGCACAAGAATACATTCTACTACTCCTGTAAGTTGGATTAGTGCCTTCTCGATGCATTCATTGTTGATATGCGGAGGCTCGATCTTGCGTCTGTGCTAGCTACAAGTGATAGAACATCTACTAAATTGCGCTCTATCAATATATGGATGTACTCTTCTTCCCAATACAAAAACATGCATCCATTCTACTCCCTCCGTTGCACAATACATGCCTTCTATTTGTCAAAATATATATGTATCTAGACATGTCTTAGTATATAGGTACATCCATTTTTGGACAAATGGAAGTCAAGTATTTTGGAACGGAGGGAGTACACAATAAAATTTTTAAGTTAGCACAACTAGTCTAATCCGAGAGCAGAACCGAAGATTTGGTTGGGTTCTTTCTCCTTTTGCCGACACGTGGGACATCCAGCATCCAGGTTGTGTCATGAAAGAAGATAGAGTGGTAGTTGAAGCCACGAGAGGTGCATCTTGGGTTAAACTGTAAATAGAATCTTACTACTCTTGAGTAACTCCAAAAGCGGCCATCGAAGATCTTTATTGGATTTGTTTTTCATCACCAGCACGTCGAGGTGAAAGATGTGCAGGTTCAGTGGGTCCTCTTGCGTTTTCATTGACATGTGGGGCCGCATGTGAGCAAACAGACGATGGGCTCCGCGCGTCCGCTGGCTGGCAGAGAAGAGAGATAGAGGAGGGCTGAGCATGGACTGCCGGAAATTTGTTCTACGTACCTCGATATAGGCTCGATATAGTGGGGTGGCATGGGCCATAACTAGCATTCACGTCTAGCAGTACGGCACATGCCACCCACACGAGTCCCATCTGACACCAATTTTCTTGGATTCCGTGCTACAGCCATCTCTTCTCCCTCCTGTTTTCTCAGCCATCGCACGGTGGGCGGGGTGGGGGTTTGCCGATAGTCGGTTTGCTCAACTGCGGTCCCACTTGTAAGTGAAAATGCAACACCATATGCATTCTCGGTTGAGCGGCGTGCCGGACCAACCGTGTGGGGGTGCGACGCGAACACGGCAAGCTTTTCCTTTTGAACTCGTAACTTGTAAAATTTGGTTCTGCTCCATGGTGCGACCGATAGATAGAAAATAACAATTTTTCCTAGAGTAATGAGAAGTTTGGTTTTGGCGCCGTTCATGCATGGAGTACGTATGAAAATTATGAAGTTGATGCGAAAGGTAAGATAATTACTGTAGTATCATATACTACTACATGGATTTGACGGAAAGATAAAAATACATACGGATCCATCAACGTTCAACGACATCCTCACGCTCTAGTGCGTCGGGTCACCAACCGACGTGTGAGGAGTAGCGGCGTTGGCGGCGAGCTCAACGTGCTTCTGAACAGTGCCGTCCAAGGTTGCCCTGCGCTCCAAGAAGGCCAGTGTCCTATCGTCCTCCCTGTGCTCCCGGCCTCCATGGGTCTAGCGTAGCTTCTAGTCAACTGATCTTGCGATTTGAGTGATCACTCAGCCCTTGGTTAACGTGCGTAGGTGCATAGGATTTCGTACTACTCCTCGGCCCTCTACTGCACATGCCTTTGGCTGTATGATAGGTGGGCCAGCCACCCCTGGGGCCACATGTCATTCACCCAAAGGCAGTTGCCGTAAGTCAATGAAGCTGCGCCCCCATCCGTGCTGGTGCAGTATAGTCATCTTACCGGACCTCTAGTTGGGGCCAAATGAGAGAAGTTTGATGTTTACTAGTTTATTGGTCCCCTTTGCATTTGTGCCAAGTTTTGACCTTTGATTTAACTAATAATATGTTAATGCATGTAAACAAAAATGTTGTGTAAGTCACCTTACGAAAACCAAATAATCCCAAAATACTTAGGCACGGTGCATTAACTCCCTCCTTGTTGCTTATTTCATGACATATCAACCAATGAGAGATGTGGGACGTGCATGCTTTCAATGACTTGAGACTACCAAACATGACATGCAGTGTTGTGTTCATTGCATGTAATCCTATTAGTACTCTAGTTAGGAGTAGCAAAAAAACATTAAGTTCTCTCGCCGATAGGAATAAAACACCATGTATTTATTTACAGAGGGAGTAGTACATTTTTGGTGACATGCATTACTAGATATTGCTAGTCAAATACTAAAATCCAGATGGACGTGGTAGTACTCCTAAATCCAGACGGTGGTGCTACTAGTACTAGTAGTAGTACTACCAATGTAGTAGTAGGAGTACTAGCATTGTACTACCCGTTGGTCAAATTATTACGTGCTGCTCCTCACAGTGAAGTGACAAGACCCTGCGCCGGAGATGACACCTGAGTATAGGCGCCGTGTTCGGCATACCATAGTTAGCCTCACCATCTACAGACACTATCATCATGGCTGTAGAGCTAGCCTTCTTACAACTAGCCCTATTCGACATAATTTCCCGTGCGTAGATGCCCGTGCATTGCACGGAACACGAAGATTGGGGCTGGACGGCTCCAGCAGGGGCCATCGCGCCAGATTTTTCCATGGCCTTCTACTCCTAGATGTGGTGGGGAGGAGATGAGGCTGATTGTGAGAGATAAGGAGTTGTTTGTAAATAGGGAACAAGTGCGGGCATCTTTTGCAAAAATGGAGAAGCTTGGTTTGTATGCGTCAGATCTAGATCCGACGGCTATTGGTGAAGCATGGGAGGCACAACATCATCACCAACTCAGGACTTGTTTGATTCGCAGGATTTTGAAAATGTAGGAATAGGACACGGCAATATTACAAGTTTCAAACTGATATTACAAATGTTAGGAGTAATGTTGCACCTACGAAGAGGGAATTACTAGGAAGTTTACGTAAGAACTTTCGTTACTTTAGGTGGATGCAGCATTATCTTACAAACTAAAATCCACCGCCCTAACAAGTCACTAATGGGCAAATAAGTTTTCGAGTCTCTGGCCACTTGTTGTTTCAAAAAAAAAATTCAGCCTCTGCGGAGACTTTTTCATTTAGGCTTAGACGCTTGCGGTGATCAGCATGCCATTCATTGTTGCGCCAGAGAACGCCAAACCTCATTACCTTGAGCACACTTGCCTCCAGAACAAAGAACCTGGCCAATTTAATCTCGGATGTGCTGCCTCGGTAGTCGATCAAACCAGTTTCTGTAAGATGGAGATCAAGGCATTCGATGAGATTGTTATAGTGCAGCACATTTTTCACTTTTGGGTCTTTTTTTATCTGCAAAAGAGGAGAACATATTAGAGTAGCTGGCCGCATAAGATTGTTGTGTCATCAAGAGGTACCAATATCATTCGCTCATATGATACGGTTGGCTGGCTAGTGATATTTTTTCACTCACTCTCTCTCTCTCTCTCTCTCTCTGTTTCCTCTCATTTAACTAGGAGCACGTGAAGAGCTTGGGCATTTGTTGCCTTCCACTATGTGGCCAATGCCATATTTCACAAAATTATGCCACATAACATGCATCGATGTCAAATCAAAAGATTTTGGCACCGCTCTCGTGATGTGAGAGAGTTCGCACCGCTGTGCACACAGACCCACATGTATAAACAAATCAATCAAACCAACTACACCAGCCTCTCACTATCCAAAACAAGTGGTTTTTTATTGCCCCAGTCCTCTCTCTCCCACGCAGTGTTTTTTCATTGCGTGAGTTAATTTGGCACCGGAGCAATATAGGTGATCCAGATTGGGACAACAGTGAGCAATGGAGGGGCATCGATGCCAAATGCATCACAAGTGAATTTGGCACATGTTTTGGCCTACATAGCCCACTTTTGTAATACTACCTCGTATTTAGTATAAAATTTTGACCATAGATTTACCTAAGAAAATGCCAATGCATGTCACTAAAAATTACACCATTTGAAATTATGTTCAAATACGAATCCAACGATATAGTTCTTAGTGACATGCATTAAAATTTTGTCAGTTAAATCTATGGTCAAATTTTGATACTACAAAATTGGAAGAGTAAACCAGGACGGAGTTAGTACTTGCTCTTAGGGTAACCATGACTAGCCTAGGCTACTATAGTAGTACAACATAAAAACGATGCAGGTGATCACGTGAGAAAAAATACTAAAAACATTTCGTTCGGTACAGTGCGTAGATGTGGTTTTGAACACTACACTTGTCATTATAATTTGGTTTCAACTTACTAGCGTGCGGGGTGCTACCCCGAGTGGTTTCAACTTTGTTTACTTCACCGCGTGTCAGATGGGCCTCTAGTTTACTTATTTTCACCCACTGCCACATGGGCCAGCACACGAAGATACAGAACATGAGCTGACAAGGCAGCATGTGGATTGGTTGACCGGTCAACTAAACAACATATGGAGCTATACGCTGGCACAGTGAGCGTATAATCCGTCGGTATAGAGAGTTCGAGTGAGAGGGGACGCCCGTGAGAGATATGAGAGAGAGAGAGAGAAAGTGCTACTCCCTCCGTTTGATAATGTAGTTCCAACATTTTTTTAAGTCAAACTTGTGAAACTTTGACCAAGTTTATAAAGAAATTACTTATATCTACAATACCAAAGATAAATGATAGTATGAAGTAAGTACATGTTGTGATGAATCTAATGATCGTTCCAGATGTAAATGTTTTTCTCCACATATACCTGGTCAAATGTTTCTGAGGTTTGACTTTTGAAAACATCCATATGCTTATGGACGTGACAGAGTCCCTAACAAGAGAGAGAGAGAGAGAAGTGTGTGTGCGTGTGTGAAAGAGACATGGACAGCACACGATAAAAGTAGAGAAAAAGCGTGCGTGTCTTATGCAAACATATCACACATGCATCTTCGACAACGGAGGCAAGGTGAGGAGATAGTGTGTGGTTGTTTGGAACCGAGAGAGCAAGACCCCTAGCACGTGGCCAAGAGGGGTCTAACAAACAAGGGAGAGAGGTCGAGAGAGACGTGCGGAGAAAATGCAGACATGGGGAGGAGAGAGTGTATGTTTGTCATAGAGAGATCCCCTGGAGATCGCGATGGGACTACATGGGTGGGAAATCTAGTGACAAGGTGTGTGCGTGATAGAAGATGCCCCGAGAGATATAGAGATAGACGTATGAATGGAAGGAGACAATATGTGTGTTCCTGATGGCTAGTAAGAGATAATCATACTTAGGAGGGGGGGGAGTGCTTGCGCCTATGATGGATTGAGGGATTATGGTACTTAGGGGGTGCGTGTCACATGGAGAGAGAAGAAAGGCGGAGAGTGTTGGATGGGTCTATATGTATAGCGCGAGTGAGACATGTGTATGTGTCAACCAGGGAGATATAAGGCCAGTTTGGCTTGCATCCTGAGCATCTTTTGCCTGGTCTGGGGTTGTGGCTGGATTTCATGCATGCTTGTTTGGTTGCTACCCTGTGAAAAAGAAAGCGCGCCTGGCCTGGGTTCCCTTGCACTTTAATTAGCCTGGCTGAACTCCAGACACTGCAAGTAGCCTGGCCCAGGCGACCGATTTCGAACACCTAGTCATGCCTGGTCATGTGGTCACGAGGCTAACAGCAACATGGATGGATATTAGCATTAAATAATTGATGCATGGATTGATTGATGGGACTTTGATGCTTTGCCTGGCCCAGGCATGAACCAAACGCTTCAGCACCACACAAGCCTGGACAGGCAGAAATATTTTACATCTCACGTCCACACCAGGCAGTACCGGCCATCAAGGCATGAGGGTCAGGTCATGAACCAAACTAACCAATAAATTTTGAGAGAGATTGAGGAGCCCCGATAAGGTTGAGTGCTGCGTCAGATAGCTGAGAGGGGGAAAGAGATATTCCATCTGCTCGATAATGCAGTGCATGTAAATTTTTAGAAGTCAAACTTTGGAAACTTTGATCAGGTTTACGCAAATGTTATTTATATCTACAATACCAAAGATACATCATATAAAAAACTACATCTCATGGTGAATCTAATGGTATATGTTTGCCGTACTAGATGTAGTTCTTTTTCTACACGTACATGGTCAAACTTTGTGATGTTTGACTTTTCAATAAATCTATATGCTATGGACCGAGGAGAGTGCCTCAGTCGAGACAGATCAAGTGCGTGTGAAGGAGAATTAGTAAGTGTGCAAAAAGAGTATGTGTGTGAAAGAGAAAGTGACAACAAATGATAAATTAGAGAGAGAGTGTGTTTTTTTGTTTCTTATGCGAACATATCACGCATGCATCTCCGAGATGGAAAAGCGAGGCGAGGAGATACACGAAGATAGCTAGTGTGTGATTGTTTGCAATGGAGAGAGACACCCCTGTAGCACATGTCCAATAGAGGTGTGGCCAACAAGGAACAAAGGTCGAGAGGGACACATGGATGGCATGGACGCATGGGGAGGGAGAGAGGGTGTGTTTGTGATAGAGAGATCCCGTCGAGATTGTGAGGGGACTAAATGGGTGGGAGATCGAGGGAGTGCGTGCGCGATAGAAAGATGCCCGAGAGAAATCGAGATAGACCGTGCACATGTTTGTGATGGATACTAAGATTAGCTAGTCATATACATATAGGGGGGACTACATGTGCCTATAATTGAGTGAGAGACCATCATACTTGGCTAGCCGGGCATGAGATTGTGTGTGTGAGAGAGAGAGAGAGATGGAGAGAGAACGAGGGGGAGAGATAGAGTTTTAGATGGGCCTATCGAGTGCGAGTGAGATATGCATGTGTATGTGTGACCCAGGTGGATGGAGAGTTTGAGAGAGGGGGGAAGAGCTCTGAGACGACATAGTGGTGCGTGAGAGAGTTACAGGCAAAGAGCCAAGGGATCTGTGTGTGTACGATGAGTGCACCCAAGATATCTAGCTTGGACTAGCTAGAGTATCATACATAGTGTACGATGAGTGCACCCAAGATATCTAGCTTGGACGATGCATGCGAACTAGAAAGACCCCCCACACACACATAAAGAGAGAGAGATGGAGAGAAAGGGAGAGGGACGAACAAGGTTTTTGTGTCGGATGCGTGTGATAGAATTGAAGATTGTCGGAGACAGAGAGAGAGAGAGAGAGAGAGAGAGAGAGAGAGAGAACAGGAGTCTGGGAGAGGGGGAGGTCGCGTTTTATGCATCAAAGAATGATATAAACCATGTTTCGATATAAACTTGCATTGAAATATTTAAATTAGAGAACATGGTGTCTGCAATCCACACATGAACGGATATATGCGTATATCAAACAAGTTCATTAATTTGACTTTCAACATGTTCATGGAGTACTATAATACTGTACAACATGCTACTTGATTGAGGTGTTCAATTTTGGATTTAGTTCACTATTTTGACCTACTGAACGAGCTATTTCATTGAATCGAGATATTTCATTTTGGGTTTGATTCGCGTTTTTGAGTGGGTCAACTATTTGTCATATAGTAAGTCGCTAGCAACGAGCATGTAAAAACACATTACTCCCGACCATCATCTCTCCATCTAAAAAAGAAGTGGCAAGCTAATATTTCAAAATTTGATCCGAATCGACTTGGTAAGGTAGACGTGGATGCTCGTTCTCCCAAAATTTGAACGAACCATTAAACATCCTCTCTGCTCGGTGGAATTCGCCTGAGCAAATAAATGGGAGACACGAAATTACCGTCCTATGTGGGACATGCATCAATTGGCCCGTTGTGCATCGAGGGTAGGTTCGTAACTTCATCCAAGTGCGCCTTCTCCTCGGCCGAAATGACATGTGCCAAATAATTCATAAACCATGGTCGGCAAAACACACTCTCCTCGCCTGAAATAGCTCGGGCCCACTATTTCAAAACACGCTCCCCTCGCCCGAAATCGCTCGCGCCCACTATAGTTCAAAACACGCCCTCCTCGCCCGAAATCGCTCCCACCCAGAGAAGCAAAGTTACTCTACTATCCCCGACCCTCAGTACACACACCCTAGCCGAGAAGCCTATAGGCAAGGGTAGAACTGTAACTCCCCCTCACATTTCAGACAAATGCATCCGTAAGACATGGTTCCACTCCCCTCCCAATTTCCCCCGCCCGCCCCCATTCATACCTCGTGGGCGCTAAATCACCTTCTCCCCGGGAAGCTCCCTTCTCCCGAGCCGCGAAACCTCAGCCCACCTCCATGGCGCCCCCACCGCACCAATTTCACAGTCGCCCTCCTCCCTAATGCCGGAGACGCTGTCCATTTGCCATCGTGCACTGGGTCGTGTGCCTCTTACTCTGTGCTGCTGGTCCTGCCTCGACGACAGCCGCGTGAACCGTACCGGAGCCGATTCACCCCCGCCGTTGTTCACGGCGCCGGAGCGGCTCCAACTTCGGATCGGTCCAGAGTCCTGGCGCTGCTTCAGCATAGCTGTCGACCGTCGCGACATCGCTCTTTCCCTGCCGTCGGTCGCCCCCGCAACCGCGTCGGCCTCACCGACTCGGCAGCTGGACCTGCCTACTTCACCATGCCGCCAGATAGGTCGCACCCTCATCTCAAATCACTTTATTTAGGCGTCAGTTGTCTGAATTTTTATTCTGGGCCAATCGATTTGCAATGGGAAGCAGCACCCCTTGAGGCGGCGGAGTTCCTAGGCTGCCGGTTGGCTGGTGTCTAACGTAAGGGTGCGGGGCCGCAAGTTCGCCGCGGAAGCAGCGCTTAGATGGCTATCTTTTAGAGTTGCACAGTTGAAGGTACTGCTGCCGCCGGATCTGGATGACGGGGAGTCTTTGTGGATTGGCCCGGGGGCCGCGCAACCACGGCAGTGCGGTGGGGCGGGGAGCGGGGTTTTGGTCGGGGCCAAGGACGGCGGAGGCAGGCTGCTCTGCCGTTGGTCGCAGGCTCTTCGGGAAGATTCCGAACAGTGTCATCCGGGAGGCACAAGACGGCCAACCATCCGGCGTAGATCGGACAGTACCAAAATAAAATAAAATTGTGTGACCCCAATTTAGTCTTCAGTCAACAGACATGTGACCACTCTCGTACCTTGTTGTTGATCTCTTAGTGTATTTCTTCAGATCAAAGAGATATGCCGTTCTTAACATTATGCGTTATCTGCATCTTCAGACACACCGTCTTCCGACTCACCGCAGTTGCTCCAACAAGGGAAGCATACACCAGAAGGGAGCTATAGTCCCCACTCAATAGTTCCCTGCATCGAATGCGCGTGCCCGACATGCACAGCCACAACAACTGCAGGGCCATCGACAAGTCAGCACATGATGCTCACTCCTATGGATGGCAACCAGATAGGTTGTACCCTCATCTTACTTGTGTGCAACATTTATGGCTTTGTTATTCATCTAAGAATGGAAAATAGATCATCACATTTCACTGTATATTCATGCTGATCTCTTACGAGTCTTGTTCAGGAGTTAACGCTATTCCATAGTTCAGCTAAGATACTTGTTCTTTAGGTAACATTGTTCCATAGTTATCATCCATCAGCCAATGCTATCCCACAGGCTGGTGATTATAGTATTATACCACTTCTAGTATTTCCTATATCGTTCTTTAATACTTTTGTGTGCCATCTAGTTAATCTCGAGTACAAACGATACATATTCTGTAGCTTTCATCTGTGTTCTCCCTTTAGTTTATGAGACCTGTTGCTGCTAGTTAACCCCAGTCCTACTATTTATGTCGTCTCCTATAGGCACTCATTACATAAATCTAACTACTAGTTGTCTTCCATGCATGTCAGATATAATTGCACACACTGATATATCCACAAGAACCTCACGGAGCAATGTAAAGGCCAATAAACTTGATGTCAATGATACCCAATATGATGGAACATGTAAAGGCAGTTCTTCAGAAGACTTGCAGAAAGATGATGAATCCTCTTCACCCCACAAGATCCTTGCTCTAACTTGGCCTGTGATATGGGTACAACATGCATATAATGTCCTGGAGTGTATCTACTCTGTTGCAATGCCATGTGCTTAGCATGTTGATCATGCATGTAAATATGTCATGCCTTCCTATTTTTCAGTACCTATTCCATTCATGATAACATGTTTTCAAATTCAAGTACTGTCATTCTACTCTATCGCAATGCCATCTGCTTAATTTGGACATCATGCTTCTGAATATCTTATGCATTGTTATTCATCAGTATGTACTTCATCTGTCTACCATACCATGTTTTTTTTACATTGAAGTGATGTTCTAGTGCTCTGTTGCAATGCCATCTTATTTTCCCAATCATACACGTGTATGTTGCCTTAGTTATTTCTGTACGTATTCCGCTAGCATACAATTTTACATTCAACTATTGTTTTTTTGCTATGTTGTCCTGCGTATCCCTAGCTCTTACACCATACTCCCTCCGTCCGGATTACATGTTGCCGAAATGGATAAAAAAGGATGTATCTAGAACTGAAATATGCCTAGACCCATCCATTTTTTTCCGTATGGAGGGAATACATGTCAATATGTCATGCATTTCTATTCTTCAGTAACTATTCCATCTCTCTGCTGCCACATGTTTTATAATTAAAGCACCATTCTTCTATACAAGGCATGCAAGGGGAAGACGGCTATGTTAGAATCTAAAGGGTTACAATCAAGGCCTTTGCAAAAGATCCAAACGCCAGGAGATAATAAACCAACTCCAGTTTTTATAGATACTGCTCCAGCACAGAGAAACCCAACTCCTACTGGTAATAAGCAGATTCCAGTGGCCAAAGAACTAGTCCGCTCCAGTCCAGCAAAAATATGTCAACTCAATTCTAAGAAGCGTGTGCGTATCCTTGCATCATGAAATTTTATAGCATGCTGATCATATTTTCTACATGTTTCTTACCCATCTCTCTTTTAGAAAATAAGCTTAACAGATAGAAGATTTTCTACAATGGTATCGTTTATGAGGAAAGATTCTTGCAGGAATTCTCTGTGCTCCAATGTAGATGTAAGTACCTGTTGTATATCACTATATTTTTACATCAACATGTATTTTGTTAATCAGCGTGAATCCAACCTTTATCTGATCTAAATTTAGTTGTAGCAAAATGTATGATTAAAGGCCACAATGTTGATTTTTGCAAGGAAAACTGGCCGGTAGTTTTGCATCCTGAGCTGCATGAGTGTACTATCTCATATCAGTGGGTTTGAATAGTTTGGTTCTGCGGTGGATTTTTTAGTGTTTTTTTACTGTGTTGTCCTGTCGTATCCCTAGCTCTTACATCATACTCCCTCCGTCCGGATTAAATGTCACAGAAATGGATAAAACTGGATGTATCTAGAACTGAAATATGCCTAGACCCATCCATTTATTTTCGGATGGAGTGAATACATGTCAATATGTCATGCCTTTCTATTCTTCAGTACCTATTCCATGTCTGCTGTAGCATGTTTTATAACTGAATCACCATTCTTCTATATAAGGCATGCAAGGGGAAGACGGCTATGTTAGAATCTAAAGGGTTACAAACCAGGTCTTTGCAAAAGATCCGAACGCCAGGAGATAATAAACCAACTCCATTTTTCATAGCTACTGCTCCAGCACAGAGAAACCCAACTCCCACTGATAATAAGCAGATTCCAGTGGCCAAAGAACTAGTCTGCTCTAGTCTAGCAAAAGAATGTCAACTCCATTCTTAGAAGCGTGTGCGTATCCTCGCATCATGAAATTTTATAGCATTCTAATCCTATTTTCTACATGTTTCTTACCCGTCTCTCTTTTAGAAAATAAGGTTAAACGACACAAGACTTCCTCCATTGGGATCGTATTCAAGGAAAATATCTTGCGGGAATTCTCTGTGCTCCAGTGCTGATGTAAGTACCTGTTGTATATCACTATATTTTTACATCAGCATGTATTTTGTTAATCGGCGTGAATCTAACCTTTATCTGATCTAAAATTAGTTGTAGCAAAATGTTAAAGGCGCCAATGTTGATTTTTGTAAGGAAAACTGCCTGGTAGTTTTGCGTACTGAGCTGCATGAATGTGATATCTCATATCACGCACATTACTGAATTGTAGTGCTTCTTTGGTTCCCCATTCATTCATTGTGTCAATGTTGCTTTCGTATTACCTTACCTGGCTGATGATAGCTGTGCCATATTATGTTAATTTGGTGTAGGCCAGTTGCCCAAACGTTCGTTGTGTCAATGTTGCTTTCCTATTATATGACTTGGCCAATGATAGCAATGCTAGTGTGTTAATTTTGTGCAGGCTGTTGAAGATAAGAAGGCAAACTCTGAAAACAGCAAGGCAACCCCATTGTTTCTTTCTAGTAAATCTAGGCCAGGTAATATGGCAATAACTCATGATTAATCTGTTTGGTTCCCGTCCTAATAATACAAGCCTGCCAAAATCGCCATCTGAATCTGTTCAGTATCCTATGTCTCGAATGCAATGGAATAAATGTATATTTGTGAACCAATTAATGGATGAAGCAATGATGGAAATGCTTGATGAATCAGAGGTGCTAAGTTGTGCGACACAACAACTGATCAATGTTCTCAGAGACAGTGTGGCAAAGCAGTAAGAACTTGCCCACATGCTTATGGGCGTCATCTGTGCTGAGGTTGCAGATTGTGACGTTGTAGATGGTTAGGTTCTGCTCATTTATTTGCACTGGCATCAATCTTTGATTGCCCAGTGGATGTAATTTCCGGTAATATATTCTGGATGTGCAACGTTATTCCCTGCATGCCGTACCTTTGCTTGTCGTAATGGGCTCAAATTATCTAATTTGGCCTAAAGACATGAACGAACTTTAGTGCGCCCATTAAGTTAATGGGCCGTTACTAGGCCGAAAGTTAATGGTCGGCCCTCCTACCTCCCGGGTCGTTAACAGGCCGACATCACAGCGGGCAATAGGTGGCCCCAATTTATTTCATGGGCCATTAATAGGCCGTTCCTAAGTTTGGGCTAGATATGGCCCAACTATACGGTAGGCCTTTAGCAGGCCGAAAGAGACAGCGGGCTTGTATTGGACCATGAAGAGCATGGGCCGCTAAGAGGCCGAAAGTCAGGTCGTATTGTGAACGGCCCAACTGTGTTGTGGGCCTTTAGCAGGCCGAAAGAGAAACCGGGCTGGTATTGGACCATGAAGGGCATGGGCAGTTAAGAGGCCAAAACTAAGGTCCAACTACAAATGGCCCAACTCATTTATGGTCCGTTAACAGACCGAAAGGCACACTGGGTCGGGAATTGGCCCAACACTTAAATGGGTCGCTAAAAGGCAAAAACTCAGGTCCGACTACAATTGGCCCAACTGATTTATGGGCCGTCAACAGGCTGAAAGTGACACCGGGCCAGAAATTGGCCCAACACTTAAATGGGCCGCTAAAAGGCCAAAACTCAGGTCCGACTACAAATGGCCCATCAGATTTATGGGCCGTCAACAGGCTGAAAGACACACCGGGCCGGAAATTAGCCCAGCATTTAAATGGGTTGCTAAAAGGCCGAAAGATGTACATCCTGAAAATTGGCTCATCCATTAAATGGGCCGTTAACAAGCCGAAATCTCATCAGGCCGATATTGAGCCCAAATATATAGCGGGCTGTTAACGGGCTCGAACTGACGATGGGCTGCAATGGTGTCAAATCTTTAACGGGCCGAATTGGCACATCTCGTATGGGCCGTGGGCTTAAATGGACCTGACACAAGTAGGCCTTATATGGGCCGGCCTGCTAATTTTTACTGGGCCGGCCTTTTTCACCGGAATGGGCCACTGTTGGGCCGTGCTACGTGTCGACCTATCATAGGCGCCTCCTATCCAATGAGTGGATGACATCTATCCCAACGATGAGCTGACACGTGTTTGCTCTAGCCAATGATGATTTTACATGCGGAAAATCCCCATTGGTCGGGGCTTTTAGCGGGTTATCGGATCCAAAACCGGACCCGATAGCTTAAGGCGTTCCGTTATGGTGGATGCCACGTGTCGGTCACCCTTGACAAAAGCACTTCTGTGACGCGCGATTTATCGTCATGGAAGTGGACACTTCCGTGATGATAATTTTGGTAATGTCATGGAACACTTCTACGACAGCATAGGTATGACTATCTTGATTCTGTCATAAATTTGTCATGGATGTACATGGATGACAAAAAATGCGACCTACTGTGACAAACACGTATTATCACAGAAGTGTATTTTTTTTGTAGTGTGAACTGGTGCCAAATAATTTTCTAATGGCACCTGAGGGAGTCCTGGATTAGGGGGTCTCCGGACAGCCGGACTATATCCTTTGGCCGGACTGTTGGACTACGAAGATAAAAGATTGAAGACTTCATCTCGTGTCTGGATAGGACTCTACTTGGCGTGGAAGGCAAGCTAGGAAATACGGATATGTATATCTCCTCCTTTGTAACCAACCTTGTGTAACCCTAGCCCCCTCTGGTGTCTATATAAACCGGAGGGTTTTAGTCCGTAGGACAACATACAATCATACCATAGGCTAGCTTCTAGGGTTTAGCCTCTCCGATCTCGTGGTAGATCAACTCTTGTAATACTCATATCATCAAGAATAAATCAAGCAGGACGTAGGGTTTTACCTCCATCAAGAGGGCCCGAACCTGGGTAAAACATCGTGTCCCCTGCCTCCTGTTACCATCCGCCTTAGATGGACAGTTCGGGACCCCCTACCCGAGATCCGCCGGTTTTGACACCGACATTGGTGCTTTCATTGAGAGTTCCTCTGTGTTGTCGCAGTTAGGCTTGATGGCTCCTACGATCATCGATAGCGATGCAGTCCAGGGTGAGACTTTTCTCCCCGGACAGATCTTTGTGTTCGGCGGCTTCGCACTGCGGGCCAACTCGCTTGGCCATCTGTAGCAGATCGAAAGTTACGCCCCTGGCCACCAGGTCTAGTTTGGAAGCTTAAACTACACGGCCGATATCCGCGGAGACTTGATCTTCGACGGATTCGAGCCCCTGCCTTGTGCGCCACGTGGTCACAATGAGTACGATTTAGCTCTACCATCGGACTGTATTCAGGAGATTGCACTGGCAGCCGCTCCGAGCCTCAATCCGGAGCCAGTTGCGCCATCCATGGATGGGTGGATGGACCCCGTCACGGAGGCCGTATCCTCAGCGGCAATTGAGCCGAATATCGACCTTACCCTTCACAAGAGCCGTGTTGCCAAACTGCCGGATCCTTCTCCGGCCACGGACTCCGAAACCTCCTGCGCCCGTTCCTATCGAATCCGATTGGGCGCCGATCATGGAGTTTTAGCTCCGCGGATATTTTTCAGCACTCGCCCTTTGGCGACATACTGAACTCATTAAGGTCTCTCTCCTTGTCAGGAGAGTCCTGGCCGAACTACGTCCGGCAGGATTGGGATGCGGATGATGAAGAAATTCGCCGCCCACCAACCACCCACTTAGCAGCCACTGTCAATGACTTAACCGACATGCTCGACTTCGACTCCGAAGACATCAACGGTATGGACGATGATGCGGGAGACGGAGAGGAACCACTGCCCACAGGGCACTGGACAGCCACCTCATCATACGATATATACATGGTGGACACACCCAAAGAAGGCAATGGCGATGAGACAATGGAGGATGACCCCTCCAAGAAGCAACCCAAGCGTCGGCGTCAGCGGCGCCGCTCTAAGTCCCACCAATGCAAAAAGTGGTGATACCGGCACCGGAGATAATAGCACTCCGGACAGTGTCGAAGACAACAACAATCCCCTCCAGCAAGATTTAGAGCAGGAGGATGACGGAGCCAGCCCTCCTGAGAGAGCGGCAGATGGAGAGGCGGAGGATGATAATTACGTGCCTTCCTCCGAAGACGAGGCAACCCTCGACGATGACGAATTCGTCATGCCAGAGGATCCCGTCCAACAAGAGCGCTTCAAGCACCGGCTTCTAGCCACGACAAATAGCGTTAAGAAAAAGCAGCAACAGCTTCAAGCTGATCAAGATTTGCTAGCCGACAGATGGACTGAACTCCTGGCGGCCGAGGAATATAAACTCGAACTCCCCCCCAAGAGTTACCCAAAGTGCAGGTTGTTACCCCGACTGGAGGAGCAAGCACTGAAACCTACATCCCCGGCGTATGACGCGGCTGATCGGCCACCTTGTGGCCGCGACGGAGAAACATTCCAGCCAAAAGCTCAGCTCGCACCCCGACGCCATTCAAATAAAAAGGCATGGGGAAATACGCCAGACCTGCGAGACTTATTGGAGGACAAAGCAAAACATGCAAGATCGATCTACGGATCACGAGGGTGCGTCACTATGCGAGACAATAATCGTCACGCCAGATACAGTAAAAGTAAGTCCGGCCGGGCCGAACACAACGGGCAAGACTCATTTGAGCTGCGTCGCAACATAGCCCAGTACAGAGGCGCCGCACACCCCCTATGCTTCACAGACGAAGCAATGGATCATCAAATCCCAGAGGGTTTCAAACCCGTAAATATTGAATCATACGATGGCACAACAGATCCTGCGGTATGGATCGAGGATTTCCTCCTGCACATCCACATGGCCCGCGGTGATGACCTACACGCCATCAAATACCTCCCACTAAAGCTCAAAGGACCAGCTCGGCATTGGCTCAACAGCTTGCCAGCAGAGTCCATTGGCTGTTGGGAAGATCTGGAAGCCGCATTCCTCAACAACTTTCAGGGCACTTATGTGCGACCACCAGATGCCGATGACTTGAGCCACATAATCCAGCAGCCAGAAGAACCGGCCAGGAAATTCTGGACACAGTTCCTAACAAATAAAAATCAAATCGTCGACTGTCCAGATGCAGAGGCCCTAGCAGCTTTCAAGCACAACATTCACGACGAGTGGCTAGCCCGGCACCTTGGTCAGGAAAAGCCGAAATCTATGGCAGCCCTCACGACACTCATGACCCGCTTTTGTGCGGGAGAAGACAGCTGGCTAGCTCGCAGTAATAACATATCAAAGAACCATGGTACTTCCGAAACCAAGGACGGCAATGGCAGGTCACGTCGCAACAAACATAAGCACCACATTAACAGCGACAATACCGAGGATACGGCAGTCAATGCCGGATTCAAAGGCTCTAAACCCGGTCAGCAGAAAAAGCCATTCAAAAGAAGCACTCCAGGCCCGTCCAGTTTGGACCGTATACTTGATCGCTCGTGCCAAATACATGGCACCCCGACAAGCCAGCCAGCCACACCAACAGGGATTGTTGGGTGTTCAAGCAGGCCGGCAAGTTAAATGCCGAAAACAAAGATAAGGGGTCAGATAGCGATGACGTGGAGGAGCCCCGACAGCTAAACACCGGAGGACAGAAGAGGTTCCCCCCACAAGTGCGGACGGTGAACATGATATACGCAACCCACATCCCCAAGAGGGAGCGGAAGCGTGCACTCAGGGACATATATGCGTTGGAGCCAGTCGCCCCAAAGTTCAACCCATGGTCCTCCTGTCTGATCACCTTCGATCACAGGGACCACCCCACTAGTATCCGTCATGGCGGATTCATCGCACTAGTCCTAGACCCAATCATTGACGGATTTCACCTCACCCGAGTCCTAATGGACGGCGGCAGCAGCCTGAACCTGCTTTGTCAAGACACAGTGTGCAAAATGGGTATAGACCCCTCAAGGATCAAACCCACAAAAACGACCTTTAAAGGCGTCATACCAGGTGTAGAGCCCATTGCACAGGTTCAATAACACTAGAAGTAGTCTTTGGATCTCCGGATAACTTCCGAAGCGAAGAGTTAATCTTCGAAATAGTCCCGTTCCGCAGTGGCTTCCATGCACTGCTCGGGCGAACCGCATTTGCAAGATTCAATGCAGTACCGCATTATGCATATCTCAAGCTCAAGATGCCAGGACCTCGGTGGGTCATCACAGTCAATGGAAACACAGAGTGCTCTCTCCGCACGGAGGAGCACACTTCGGCCCTCGTAGCAGAAGCACGAAGCAGCCTCTTAAGGCAATCCACTAGTTCGGTGATTAAGAACCCAGACACCTTCAAGCACGCCCAGAGTAATCGGCAACTGGACCGCCTGGCACGTTTCCAGCTCGCATAGCAATGCGGCCCCCACCCTGGTCCTAGCCAAACGATGAAATCCATCCCACGCGTACATAATTACGCATTAAAAATACCATGGGCACAAGAGGGGAGGGGGGCACGACTGCGGCATGCCCCAAGTCGCGGCTTAAACCGCACTAGGGGCTTCCCGCTTTGTTATTTTTCTCTTTCAGGACTTTAATCTCTGGAAACCCTGTCCGGCAGCATGATTGCTGAACACATGATGCAGCAACCAAGGAGGCAGAAAGCTACGTCACACCACGGAACTCCCAGGTGGATTACGATAACGAGTAAAATGCTTGCTTTAATACTACTCCTCAGCTCGCCCTTGGATGGGACATGTCAGATAGTCCTATTTTTTTGCTTATCGCACTACTTGTATCATTCTGCTTTAAGGCACCTTTTTGAATAAACAATGCATAGCATTAAGACTATTATTGCATTCTTCCTTTTTACATATATGTTCATTAATGACATCTAGCACCCGTACACTCTGGTACGACCAATACGCTAGGGGCTTAAGAATACCCCATAATACGGCGTGAGAAGTCCGAACACTTTCAACAGTGCGGCACCCCGAACTTATAGTATTATATGCATCAGCTCCGAATCATGTCTTGGGTCAATAGGTGGGTTTGCCCGGCTCCCATGTTTTGGTACCTTACGTTCCGCTATATCGGCTAAGGTAGCACTGGGAGAACTACTGCGATTGTGCGCCGGTTCTGCTGGGCTAAGCACCTTAGTCGAGAAAGGTAAAACTGACTGTCATGATAAGGCGAGAGACTGGTCGCTGTTCGAGAGGTTTCAAGTCCCTAAAGACTTATGCAGCTTAGAGCGAGGAGTCGGCCCTGTCTGGCTTAAGGCGTGTATCGCGCCCCGAATTCGGCCTTCCGAGTACTAGGGGCTTCGCCGAAATTTAAAATTATAGAATTCTATGGCTAAGTGAGAGTGATAATGCATTATAGTCTGATTGCCTTGTTCATTGTGCTGAGCACCTCCCTCGAAGGACCCAACAATGGCAACAAGAGTGCTCACGTTTATCCCGAACACCCCAGCACTCGTGGCGTGGGGGCAGAAGCCGACGACTAGCCATCTCTCAGATTTGATAAACAGCCGAACAGAAGGTAATATTTTAAATTCAGACAAGCGTTGCATAGCGCATATGAACAAGTTTTCATCATACAAGATTACACGAGAAAGTTTATTCAAATATCACATCTTTCGCACACTCGTCCTCTACTAGACGGGCACCCTTCGGGACACCCTCATAGTACATCTCGGGGTGGCGATGCTCCTTGCCCTGCGGTGGCCCTTCCTTCACCAGCTTCACGGCGTCCATCTTGGCCCATTGCACCTTCACACGGGCGAAAGCCCGGCGTGCACCTTCGATGTAGACGGGTCGCTTGATAACTTCCAGCCGTGGGCAAGCATCCACAAGCCGCCTCACCAGGCCAAAGTAGCTGTTGGGAAGGGCGTCGCCAGGCCACATCCGGACTATAAAGCCCTTCATGGCCTGTTCGGCCGCCTTGTGCAGCTCGACCAGTTGCTTCAGCTGGTCGCTCAGAGGCATCAGGTGTTCGGTCCCAGTATACTGAGACCAGAACAACTTCTCCGTTGAGCTTTCCTCCTCGGCCTAGTAAAACTGTGCGGCATCCGACACGCTGCGGGGCAAATCTGCGAATGCTCCTGGAGAGCTCCGGATTCGGGTAAGTAACAAGTAATTTACTTTCACATGCTTGCTTTGCATATAGAATGCCTTACCTATCGCTATCTTCCTCATCGCATCAATCTCCTGGAGGGCCTTTTGGGCTTCGGCCTTGGCACTCTTTGCAATCTCAAGGGCCATGGCAAGCTCGGACTCTCGCGTCTTCAAGTCAAGCTCCAACGTCTCGTGCTTCGTCACGAGAGCGTGGAGCTCTTGCTGCACTTCGCCCCCCCGTGCCTCTTGTTTTCCCTGCTCGATGCACTCCTGGGCCGCTTTGTTTTCGGCCTCGGATAGCGCTTGCTTCAGGGTCGCCACCTCGGTCGTGGCCCCTGGCAAATTTACGATGATCCTGTCATTTGGCAATCGCATTCTTTATATATATATATATATATATATATATATATCCATAGACTAGGTACTACTTACCTTTGTTCTCCTCGAGCTGCCACTTGGCAAGGCCGGGCTCTTCCTTGGACCCTTCGAGGTCCTGCTTCAGTGCGGCGACCTCCGCAGTCAGTGCGGCAGAGGTCAGCAGCAAAGCCTGCATACGCATATAGACATATTTATATTAGACTCCTGCGATATTGTTTGATCCTCTATTCGGTTTTTCTTTGTGAACGCCGAACAGAGCATCAGGGGCTACTATCTATGCGGTAATATTTTTCCTATATTTAAAATACTTACCTCAAAGCCTGTTAGAAGGCTAGCACAGGCTTCAGTCAGTCCGCTCTTGGCGGACTGAACCTTATGGACCACCGCACTCTTAATAGTGCGGTGCTCTTCATCGATGGAAGCGCTGCGAAGCGCTCCCAGCAGATTGTCTGGTGCCTCTCTATGGACAGAGGTCACCGGCACAGGCGTCTTGCCCCTTTTGGAAGGAGGCCACCTGCCCGAGTCCGGAACCACTGGAGGTTCCGGCACGGTGTTCGGCTGAGGCCCGAACTCGGAGCCCTCAGGAGCCTTGCTCCCTCTGCTCCCAGAGTCCGGAAGGTCACCTTGAGGCGCCTTCGGGACTGTTTCTCCTTGACCCGGTGCCTCTTGAGACAATACCTCGGCGTTGTCCATAGGGCAAGGGGAGGTGGCGGTCGGAAGTGGATCGCTATCCATATCCGACGAGCCCAAGGAGCCGTCCGACGATACGTCGATACGGGCTCGTGACGGTCTGCATAATCATAATTCGGCATTAGGAGAAGCAGTGCGACAAAGGTATGCTATGAGTTACTCTAGCATCCGAATACTTACGACTTCGCCAGGGGCTTGGCCCCGAGCAGCCACTCATCTTCGCCTTCGGCGGCGGTGGTGGAGTAGTACGGAAGGAGAGTCCTTCCCTTCTTGGACCCTTCGCCCCCCCCCCCCCGGTTGGGGCGATCTTCCTTTTCTTATCTCCCCCGACTAGAGGGGGAGCATCTTCATCTTCCTCCGCGTCTTCGGGGGAGGAGTGCGTCGTGGAGTTATCGGACGATGAGTCCGATAACACCTGGCGTCGGGAACTCTTTCGTGTTCCCTTGGCCTTCTTGGTCTTCTCCGGCGCCTTGTAAGGAGCCGGAGTCAGCATCTCCGTCAGAAGAGCGTCCACAGTGTCTTCGGGCAGAGGGGCCAGACAGTTAATCTGCCCCAACGTCTCCACCCAGTCCTGTCAAAGGCATGGAGCTCAAACCCTGCACATGATTAAGCTAGGGGAAATAAAATATCCAACCGGATGTATAGAACTCACCGAATGCGCTGGGCGCTTCGCGCTTAGCCCGCGGTCCTCGGTGAGAAAGGGAGGGACCTCGTCGCCCTTGAATAGCACCCTCCAGACGTCCTTATGCGTCGTGTCGAAGAGCTCACTCAGAGTCTGGTGCTGGGCCGGGTCGAACTCCCACAAATTGAAGTCCCATTGTTGACACGGGAGGATCCGGCGGATGAGCATGACCTGGACTATGTTGACAAGCTTGAGCTTTTTGCTTGCCATATTCCAGATACACTTATGGAGTCCGTCCAGCTCCACCGATGAACCCCAGGACAGGCCCTTCTCTTTCCAGGAGGTGAGCCGCTTGGGGATTCCGGATCGAAACTCGGGGGCCGCCACCTAGTTGGTGTCGCGCGGCTCGGTGATGTAGAACCAGGCCGATTGCCACCCCTTTATGGTCTCCACGAAGGAGCCTGCAAGCCATATAACATTGGGCATCTTGCCCACCATGGCTCCGCCGCATTCTGCTTGTTGGCCCCCCACTACCTTCGGCTTGATATTGAAGGTCTTCAGCCACACACCGAAGTGGGGCCAGATGCGGAGGAAAGCCTCACACACGACGATGAACGCCGAAATGTTGAGGATGAAGTTCGGGGCCAGATCATGGAAGTCCAACCCGTAGTAGAACATGAGACCACGGATGAATGGATGGAGGGGACACCCTAGTCCGCGGAGGAAGTGGTGGAGGAAAACTACCCTCTCGTGAGGTTCCGAGGTAGGGACAATCTGCCCCGCGGCGGGCAGCCGATGCGCGATACTCGCGGCTAAGTATCCGGCTCCGCGCAGCTTCTTGATGTGTCCCTCCGTAACGGAGGAAGCCATCCACTTGCCTCCCGCTCCGGACATGTTTGGAGAAGGTTGAGGAGAAGGATGTGGACTTGGGCATTGGAGCTCGAGTGCACAAGAATGGATGAGCAAGGAGGAAGAAGGCGTGGGTAGAAAAAGGTTAAACCTTGTCACTTTATAAGGGCGGCCGAAACTATGTGCCTCCACTAGCCTGGTAAAACTCGATTATCCCCTAAGCGCCATAATCGATGGCGCGGTTGGGTTACCCACGCCCGTATTGATGAGAATCCCGTAATAAGGGGGACACGATCTCTGCTTTGACAAAACATGTCAAGAAACTGCCTCGCGTTATGTGCGGGGCTAGTTAAAGGAAACGGTTCAAATAATCACCGAGCCATGGCATAATGTCATGTTGCCAAAACGTGTCAGCAGATTAGATTTGTGGAAATATTATTCTCTCTACGGTGGTATGTGGAACTTATTTTGCAGTGTCGGACACTATCCTTGTATTCAAATTCTTCCATGGTGTATTGGGAGGAGGAACCCGCCTTGCAATGCCGAAGACAATACTGCGCGCCGGACTCACCGTCATTGAAGCCTGGTTCAGGGGCTACTGAGGGAGTCCTAGATTAGGGGGTCTCCGGACAGCCGGACTATGAAGATACAAGATTGAAGACTTCGTCTCGTGTCCGGATAGGACTCTACTTGGCGTGGAAGGCAAGCTAGGGAATACAGATATGTATATCTCCTCCTTTGTAACTGACTTTGTGTAACCCTAGCCCCCTCCGGTGTCTATATAAACCAGAGGGTTTTAGTTCGTAGGACAACATAGAATCATACCTTAGGCTATCTTCTAGGGTTTAGCCTCTCTGATCTCGTGGTAGATCAACTCTTGTAATACTCATATCATCAAGAATAAATCAAGCAGGACGTAGGGCTTTACCTACATCAAGAGGGCCCGAACCTGGGTAAAACATCGTGTCACATGCCTCCTGTTACCATCTGCCTTAGACGCACAGTTCAGGACCCCCTACCCGAGATCCGCCGGTTTTGACACCAACAGCACCTCTAATGAGATGGCAACAATTTTAGATCCTAGGTACAAACTGTCACACTATCTTAGGATGCGTGTGGTTGAAGGTGTGGTATGAATGGGTTGGGACCGTGACAGTGTCTGAATCACATCTAACAAATGATTTCTAACAATGAAAGAGGGTCTAACCTTCTCTGCACATGCCAAAAACTTCCTCCCACTGTCCACAGAGTCATACACAACTAGCTTCACGCATGGAGATTGATGGTGACAATGAGCAGATAGATCTTCAGCCACCCCACTCCATTTGTTGCCACTAATGATCCTAGGGAGTTACAAGAGGAAGAAATGACTAAAATCGACCGCTGGGTAAAAATCCTTCATTCCGAGTCATAGCTCGAGAGAGAGAAGAGAGGCATACCCAGGTGGTGAAGGAGTCGGAGTTGGAGGAGGAACCGCTGGAGAGGCTTTGAAGAAGACCATGGCGACCCCGGCGGTAGGATGCGAGACGGCGAGAGCGAGGAAGTGGCTATAGCTTAGGAAGGAAAGAAGGAAGGAGGAAACATGGGAAATGTGACTTGTGGTCGGGGAGTAAAGGGGGTGGGGAAGGTGGGAGGGGGCGGGTAGATATTTTGGCGGTAGGCCAAAATTTTGGAAATGTGGAGGGAAACTTTGCGCGTGGTGCCGTCAGACCATTCACTTTGAACGATTGTGTGCATCGCACACGATTCATCTGCTTTAGGCACATGGGATGAGTTTGATAATTCAAATTTTTGTGGAAATTCTCCCGGGTACGTCATTGAATAATTTAACATCGCTTGCTAATTTGGGCACACAAAAGAGCGTACAACAAACATACCACACTTACTGAATTGAGCAATTTTAGTAATTAAATAGAGCCAGCTGACATAAACATTGCTCTAACAAAAGACCAACATAAGAAACAAAGCCTAAGTACGCATGATATTAACAAGTCCGCTGCCACGCCGGCCTATGCATCGCCGGTGTGAGATGAGATGTCGATCGCTTGTCCTGGCGACATGCCGATGTTGGTGGACTCCGCGTCCCCCCTACTGAGGTCAACAGCATCGTCGTCCTCATCCTCATCCTCGGCGCCGCCCTCAAGGTTGTAGTACTCATAGTAGTGGCTGCGCTAGAGCTCGTGTTGGAACTCCACCGCCGATTCCTCGGCGGACAGACTCTTCTCTACCTCAACCTCGGCCATGCGCAACTCCTCCTCCCAGCGCTCCTCGATCTTCTCTGCCTCCTGCATCTCCAGCTCCTGCTCGGCGACCTCATGAGGAAGCAGGTGCTCCATGGCCACCGCCGCCTTTTCGGACGTGGGTTGCATGCTGGATTCCGAGGTGGCCTGGAATATCTTGGCATGTGCATCCACGATCTTGGCGTGGATAGCCTCGACCCGATCCAGAGCGACATCGGCGGCACGGACGGCAGCTCAAGCGCTCTCGGCGTTTGCAACTGCCATCGCAGTAGAAGCTACAGCCGTCTCGGCTGTTGTAGTTGCCCTGTCGGCTGCCACAGATACCCTCTCAGCGGAAGTGGCCGCGCTCAATGCGGATGCGGCGGTACTCTTGGCGTACGTGGCCGCGCTCTCGACACATGTGGCGGCGCTCGGGGGGGGGGGACGCGGCCATCGTACGGGCCTTCACGAAGCGTTTCCACGGCGTCATCTTTGCAAGAAGGGGGTGCTGGAATGGGGATCGGGACTCGTGGATTCGGGGGTTGCTGGCACTTGAGCAGACGAGCTGGAGAAGCTTAAGGAGGAAACTTAAATACACCCGGATATTTTCATCGCAAACGGTTCCTAGAAAACAACTGTGTGTGATGTTGTAGATATATTTTATTAGCTATGAAAGACGAATTTGGAGTAAAGTGGCAACATATGGTGCTTTAAATGTACGAGAAAATTTGTAGCACCAACACAACTGTCATGTCAAATTTTGGAAAATTTCAGGAGTCATTTTACCTTCTAAGACATTTAAGTGATTTTCTAGCCATTTAATGACCGTAATTGAAATTTGAACTGCATGTACATGCAAGAGCTAACCATAACGGTTTGAAAAGTCATATTGTGTGTACTTGTGTGCGATTTAATTCCATGTGCAGTAACTTCAAAGGAATTTTCAAACATATTGGCCTCACGGCTATGACACAATTAAGCATGGAGTTCCATGGCATTTAAATTTAAATTTTTTTAAAATATCATAAACACATGAAACCTTGGTTGATGTAATGCCATGCCACCAAGATAATGTGGTAAAAACTTTGGCATGTGTGATGAAAGTTTGGACACACACCCCTCACAAACCAGAGCAACTCACTAGAAGGCTCGTGGTTCCGAGAGGGAACAATGCATGTTAGATGACGAACGGGGGATAGCTTCCTCTTATGGCTTCAGATTTTTTCTATGTGTAACATGCACTAATACAACTGTCATGTGAAAAATTGGAAAATTTCAGGGGTCATTTGAACTTTTCAAGACATTTAAGTGATTTTCTAGCCATTTAATGAACATAATGCAAATTTGAACTGCATCTACATGCAACGGCTAACCATAAAGGTTTGAAAATCATATTTGTGTACTTGTGTGCGAGTTAATTCCATGTGCAGTAAATTAGAACGTTTCAAACATATTGGTCTCACGACATGGACACATGCATATGTATGTATGGAGTGCCATGGCATTTTAATTCCAAAAAATAAAAAATGATCAGCAAAACATGAAACCTTGCTTTATGTAATGTCATGCCACCAAGATGATGTGGTAAAAATTTTGGCATGTTTGACGGAAGTTTGGACACACACCCATCACATACTGGAGCAACTCACTAGAAGGCTCGTGGTTCCGAGAGGGAACAATGCATGTTTGATGATGAACAAGAGATACCTTCCTCTTACGGCCTTCAAATTTTTTTCTATGTTTAACATGCACTACTAAAACTGTAATGTGAAAATTTGGAAAATTCTACGGGTCATTTGACCTTCTAAAGACATTTAAGTGATATTCTAGCCATTTAATGGCCGTAATTCAAATTTGAACTACATCTACAAGCAACGCCTAACCATAATAGTTTGAAAAATCATATTTGTGTACTTGTGTGCGAGTTAATTCCATGTGCAGTAAATTAGAAGGAATTTTCAAACATATTGGTCTCACGGCATGGGCACATGCATGGAGTGCCATGGCATTTTAATTCCAAAAAAATAAAAAAAAAATGAAACCTTGCTTGATGTAATGTCATGCCACCAAGATGATGTGTTAAAAATTGGCATGTTTGACAAAAGTTTGGACACACACCCCTCACAAACCGGAGCAACTCACTAGAAGGCTCGTGGTTCTGAAAGGGAACAATGCATGTTTGATGACGAACAGGAGATAGATTCCTCTTACGGCCTTCAACTTTTTCTACGTTTAACATGCACTACTACAACTTTAATGTGAAAATTTGGAAAATTCTAGGGGTCATTTGACCTTTTAGAGACATTTAAGTGATTTTCTAGACATTTAATGAGCGTAATTCAAATTTGAACAACATCTACATGCAACGCTTAACCATAATGGTTTGAAAAATCATATTTGTGTACTTGTGTGCGAGTTAATTACATGTGCAGTAAATTAGAAGGAATTTTTAAACATATTGGTCTCACGGCATGGACACATGCATGGAGTGCCATGGCATTTTAATTCCAACAAATTAAAAAATGATTAGAAAAACATGAAACCTTGCTTGATCTAATGTCATGCCACCAAGATGATGTGGTAAAAAATTGGCCTGGTTGACGAATGTTTGGACACACCCCCCTCACAAACCGGAGCAACTCACTAGAAGGCTCGTGGTTCCGAGAGGGAACAATGCATAATTGATGACGAATGGGAGATAGCTTCCTCTTACGGCCTTCAAATTTTTTTCTACGTTTAATGTGCACTAATACAACTGTCATGTGCAAATTTGGAAAATTTTAGGGGTCACTTGACCTTTTAAAGACATTTAAGTGATTTTCTAGCCATTTAATGACCGTAATGCAAATTTGAACTACATCTACATGCAACGGCTGAACATAATGGTTTGAAAAATCATATTTGTGTAGTTAATTCCATGTGCAGTAAATTAGAAGTAATTTTCAAACATATTGGTCTCACGACATGGACACATGAATGGAGTGCCATGGCATTTTAATTCCTAAAAATAAAAAAAATGATCAGAAAAACATGAAACCTTGCTTGATGTAATGTCATGCCACCAAGATGATGTGGTAAAAAAATTGGTCTATTTGACAAAAGTTTGGACACACACCCCTCACAGACCAGAGCAACTTACTAGAAGGCTCGTGATTCCGAGAGGGAACAATGCATGTTTGATGACGAATAGGAGATAGCTTCCTCTGACGGCCTTCAAATTTTTTCTACGTTTAATGTGCACTACTACAACTGTAATGTGAAAATTTGGAAAATTCTACGGGTCCTTTGACCTTTTAAAGACATTTAAGTGATATTCTAGCCATTTAATGGCCGTAATTCAAATTTGAACTACATCTACAAGCAACGCCTAACCATAATAGTTTGAAAAATCATATTTGTGTACTTGTGTGCGAGTTAATTCCATGTGCAGTAAATTAGAAGGAATTTTCAAACATATTGGTCTCACGGCATGGGCACATGCATGGAGTGCCATGGCATTTTAATTCCAAAAATATAAAAAAAAAATGAAACCTTGCTTGATGTAATGTCATGCCACCAAGATGATGTGTTAAAAGTTGGCATGCTTGACAAAAGTTTGGACACACACCCCTCACAAACCGGAGCAACTCACTAGAAGGCTCGTGGTTCTGAAAGGGAACAATGCATGTTTGATGACGAACAGGAGATAGATTCCTCTTACGGCCTTCAACTTTTTCTACGTTTAACATGCACTACTACAACTTTAATGTGAAAATTTGGAAAATTCTAGGGGTGATTTGACCTTTTAGAGACATTTAAGTGATTTTCTAGACATTAATGAGCGTAATTCAAATTTGAACAACATCTACATGCAACGCTTAACCATAATGATTTGAAAAATCATATGTGTGTACTTGTGTGCGAGTTAATTACATGTGCAGTAAATTAGAAGGAATTTTTAAACATATTGGTCTCACGGCATGGACACATGCATGGAGTGCCATGGCATTTTAATTCCAACAAATTAAAAAATGATTAGAAAAACATGAAACCTTGCTTGATCTAATGTCATGCCACCAAGATGATGTGGTAAAAAATTGGCCTGGTTGACGAATGTTTGGACACACCCCCCTCACAAACCGGAGCAACTCACTAGAAGGCTCGTGGTTCCGAGAGGGAACAATGCATAATTGATGATGAATGGGAGATAGCTTCCTCTTACGGCCTTCAAATTTTTTTCTACGTTTAATGTGCACTAATACAACTGTCATGTGCAAATTTGGAAAATTTTAGGGGTCACTTGACCTTTTAAAGACATTTAAGTGATTTTCTAGCCATTTAATGACCGTAATGCAAATTTGAACTACATCTACATGCAACGGCTAAACATAATGGTTTGAAAAATCATATTTGTGTAGTTAATTCCATGTGCAATAAATTAGAAGTAATTTTCAAACATATTGGTCTCACGACATGGACACATGAATGGAGTGCCATGGCATTTTAATTCCTAAAAATAAAAAAAATGATCAGAAAAACATGAAACCTTGCTTGATGTAATGTCATGCCACCAAGATGATGTGGTAAAAAAATTGGTCTATTTGACAAAAGTTTGGACACACACCCCTCACAGACCGGAGCAACTTACTAGAAGGCTCGTGATTCCGAGAGGGAACAATGCATGTTTGATGACGAATAGGAGATAGCTTCCTCTGACGGCCTTCAAATTTTTTCTACGTTTAACGTGCACTACTACAACTGTAATGTGAAAATTTGGAAAATTCTACGGGTCATTTGACCTTTTAAAGACATTTAAGTGATATTCTTGCCATTTAATGGCCGTAATTCAAATTTGAACTACATCTACAAGCAATGCCTAACCATAATAGTTTGAAAAATCATATTTGTGTACTTGTGTGCGAGTTAATTCCATGTGCAGTAAATTAGAAGGAATTTTCAAACATATTGGTCTCACGTCATGGGCACATGCATGGAGTGCCATGGCATTTTAATTCCAAAATAATAAAAAAATGAAACCTTGCTTGATGTAATGTCATGCCACCAATATGATGTGTTAAAAATTGGCATGTTTGACAAAAGTTTGGACACACACCCCTCACAAACCGGAGCAACTCACTAGAAGGCTCGTGGTTCCAAAAGGGAACAATGCATGTTTGATGACGAACAGGAGATAGCTTCCTCTTACGGCCTTCAACTTTTTCTACGTTTAACATGCACTACTACAACTTTAATGTGAAAATTTGGAAAATTCTAGGGGTCATTTAACCTTTTAGAGACATTTAAGTGATTTTCTAGACATTTAATGAGCGTAATTCAAATTTGAACAACATCTACATGCAACGCTTAACCATAATGGTTTGAAAAATCATATTTGCGTACTTGTGTGCGAGCTAATTACATGTGCAGTAAATTAGAAGGAATTTTTAAACATATTGGTCTCACGGCATGGACACATGTATGGAGTGCCATGGCATTTTAATTCCAACAAATTAAAAAATGATTAGAAAAACATGAAACCTTGCTTGATCTAATGTCATGCCACCAAGATGATGTGGTAAAAAATTGGCCTGGTTGACGAATGTTTGGACACACCCCCCTCACAAACCGGAGCAACTCACTAGAAGGCTCGTGGTTCCGAGAGGGAACAATGCATAATTGATGACGAACGGGAGATAGCTTCCTCTTACGGCCTTCAAATTTTTTTCTACGTTTAATGTGCACTAATACAACTGTCATGTGCAAATTTGGAAAATTTTAGGGGTCACTTGACCTTTTAAAGACATTTAAGTGATTTTCTAGCCATTTAATGACCGTAATGCAAATTTGAACTACATCTACATGCAACGGCTAAACATAATGGTTTGAAAAATCATATTTGTGTAGTTAATTCCATGTGCAGTAAATTAGAAGTAATTTTCAAACATATTGGTCTCACGACATGGACACATGAATGGAGTGCCATGGCATTTTAATTCCTAAAAATAAAAAAAATGATCAGAAAAACATGAAACCTTGCTTGATGTAATGTCATGCCACCAAGATGATGTGGTAAAAAAATTGGTCTATTTGACAAAAGTTTGGACACACACCCCTCACAGACCAGAGCAACTTACTAGAAGGCTCGTGATTCCGAGAGGGAACAATGCATGTTTGATGACGAATAGGAGATATCTTCCTCTGACGGCCTTCAAATTTTTTCTACGTTTAATGTGCACTACTACAACTGTAATGTGAAAATTTGGAAAATTCTACGGGTCATTTGACCTTTTAAAGACATTTAAGTGATATTTCTTGCCATTTAATGGCCGTAATTCAAATTTGAACTACATCTAGAAGCAATGCCTAACCATAATAGTTTGAAAAATCATATTTGTGTACTTGTGTGCGAGTTAATTCAATGTGCAGTAAATTAGAAGGAATTTTCAAACATATTGGTCTCACGTCATGGGCACATGCATGGAGTGCCATGGCATTTTAATTCCAAAAAAATAAAAAAATGAAACCTTGCTTGATGTAATGTCATGCCACCAAGATGATGTGTTAAAAATTGGCATGTTTGACAAAAGTTTGGACACACACCCCTCACAAACCGGAGCAACTCACTAGAAGGCTCGTGGTTCCGAAAGGGAACAATGCATGTTTGATGACGAACAGGAGATAGCTTCCTCTTATGGCCTTCAACTTTTTCTACGTTTAACATGCACTACTACAACTTTAATGTGAAAATTTGGAAAATTCTAGGGGTTATTTGACCTTTTAGAGACATTTAAGTGATTTTCTAGACATTTAATGAGCGTAATTCAAATTTGAACAACATCTACATGCAACGCTTAACCATAATGGTTTGAAAAATCATATTTGTGTACTTGTGTGTGAGTTAATTACACGTGCAGTAAATTAGAAGGAATTTTTAAACATATTGGTCTCACAGCATGGATACATGCATGGAGTGCCATGGCATTTTAATTCCAACAAATTAAAAAATGATTAGAAAAACATGAAACCTTGCTTGATGTAATGTCATGCCACCAAGATGATGTGGTAAAAAATTGGCCTCGTTGACGAAAGTTTGGACACCCCCCCCCCCTCACAAACCGGAGCGACTCACTAGAAGGCTCGTGGTTCCGAGAGGGAATAATGCATAATTGATGACGAACGGGAGATAGCTTCCTCTTACGGCCTTCAATTTTTTTCTATGTTTAATGTGCACTAATACAACTGTCATGTGAAAATTTGGAAAATTTTAGGGGTCATTTGACCTTTTAAAGACATTTAAATGATTTTCTAGCCATTTAATGACCGTAATGTAAATTTGAACTACATCTACATGCAACGGCTAAACATAATGGTTTGAAAAATCATATTTGTGTAGTTAATTCCATGTGCAGTAAATTAGAAGTAATTTCCAAACATATTGGTCTCACGGCATGGACACATGAATGGAGTGCCATGGCATTTTAATTCCTAAAAATAAAAAAAAATGATCAGAAAATCATGAAACCTTGCTTGATGTAATGTCATGCCACCAAGATGATGTGGTAAAAAAATTGGTCTATTTGACAAAAGTTTGGACACACAACCCTCACAGATCGGAGCAACATACTAGAAGGCTCGTGATTCCGAGAGGGAACAATGCATGTTTGATGACGAATAGGAGATAGCTTCCTCTGACGGCCTTCTTATTTTTTCTACATTTAACGTGCACTACTACAACTGTCATGTGAAAATTTGGAAAATTCTAGGGGTCATTTGACCTTTTAAAGATATTTTAGTGATTTTTTAGCGATTTAATGAACATAATTCAAATTTGAACTACATCTACATGCAACGGCTAACCATAACGGTTTGAAAAATCATATTTTTGTGTACTTGTGTGCGAGTTAAAAAATCATCAGACGATGTAAATATCTGGTGTTCAAAACAGAAAATGTAAAGATCTGGCAAGACAACCGGCCCCCATACGATTGGAACTCTATCTCGTGGGTCGAGGTTTGGTCGGTGAGTGGCGGGGGTCACTAATCGGACACGGTTCTGTATTGGAAACCGTCAGCTATTATGTTCATATACGGATTTTTCTGCGGGAATCGCGTGTAATTCAAACTACAGTACTCGTAAATTCCGGCGACCAGCGTGTGTACTGTTCCCGTCGATCTAGATTCTGGACACCAATAAATACTACCTTGCTCATGTCGCCCCGCCTACATTCTCATCTACATCCTCCCCTCGCTCGCCATCTCTCTCTCTCTCTCTCGAATCTCTGCCATGGCGCCGCCGGTCTGCCCATGCATCGACGAGGAGTCGCCGCCCCCGAGGACGCTCACTCGAATAGTAGCGATGAGGACCCCTATGTGCCGCTGGACGAGGTTGCGCAGGACCCCCAACCTTTGGATTGGTTTTGGGGCCAGTAAAATCTTTGTGTGTGGAAGTCGGTGCCGCCGACTAAGAAAGCCAGGCAAGTGGCGTTCAAGAAGGAGATGGCGGAGGAGGAAGCCAGGTACCAGGCGGCCTGTGAAGCCTATGATGCCACCTGGAAAAAGGAGGCAGTGGAGCTTTGGGGCAGGCGCGTCGTCATGCGGAGGAGGTGTACGAAGACGAGTACTTCGCGAGGAAGGTCAAAGGCGCTGGGCGCCTCGTCGCTGCGTGGAGGTGGGCCGATAAGCTCCAGCGTGCCACTGACGAGGAGCTATGATGGGCACCCAATGAAATGGCAAGATCGTTCGCGCACGTCCTCTAGCAAAAGGTAGATCGGTACGTCAAGCGCTGCGAGGCGGAGGAGGCGGAGTACTGCCTCTGCATTGGGAAGACGCCGCGCACCAAGGAGCTGCTGGCGATGGGCTGCCGGAATACTAGTCCCAAGAGGGATTATTAGTTTTAGTATTGTTCGTGTTCAACTTTATGCACCGTACCTAGTAGTTGAGTATCATCACATATATATGTGATGATATTATATATATATATATATTCTGTGATGAACTAATGAAAAATTCATATATATATATATATATATATATATTATGAATTCCATTTTCTATCTGTTTTGTATACTAATTTGAATCTAGTTGTTATCATCCACATATACATAATGGGAAGCGTATATACACACATTGAAACAAAACATATAAGAACGGAAAACAGAGTACACACCTTGAAACAGAGCAATACTATGGTTGTTGTGAATACATAGCTATCCACGTCGAAACGACTCAACAAAATAAAATGCGTCCATGAGACCATGACCAACAGCCCTTGCCTATGGTAGCTCTTGGCTCTGCCTAAACTCGTGCAGGCGTTCATCCAAGCGGTCGACACGCTCACGGTACATCTGGAGCGCGATCTCGAGCTCCAAGTTGGCTATTTCATCAGAGATCACCAGCTCAAGCATGTGACGGCCATGTTCCTCTACTACGCCCAGCTGGACACCTCGGCCAAGGAGGCGGTCGAGCCTACCAACCAGCGCGTTGGCATCAAGCGGGCCGCGGACAAGGCGAACGACGCGACCCATGAGAGCGGTACGGCACACGTCCGGTGCAAGTATGGTGCGGCTGACCTATGGTGCAAGTATGACGTAGAGGGCCTCTACCCACTCCTGGCGAGGAATGGGGTACTGACAGGATGTGTACCCAGCTACGACACCCCGTCGTCAGCAGGCAAGTGCCAATGGGTCTGCTCTCGTTGCATGGTGCGCCGCGCCTCTCGCTCTGCGGTGCTCCAATGCTCTCGTCGTGCGGCGAGGCGTAGCCTATCGGTGCGGACGTGCCTAGCTTGCTCTGCGGTGCGTCATCGATCATGGTGTGCGGCAAGCTGCAGCCTGTTGGCCCTGGCATGCCCATATTGATCTGCGGCACAGAAGCGCCATGCGCCAAGGGTCTGCTCAACCCTGGCGATGACACGCATCATGGCGTCGTCCATCACGTTGTCGGGGAGCACCTCGGCCTCGATGGCCGTGGCGCCTACTCATTTTCCTCGTCGACGAGGTTGATGGCAGAGGCGGCGCTTTGGTGGTTGGCATGCTTGGAAGAGCCGGATGTGCTATAGGCTGCGCTTGTTGCCTCCGTGCGTGGCGTGCTGCCTAGGTTTATGCACAATATCGCTGGGTGGCGGGAAACCAGTGAGGAAATGACGGGAAACAGTGGTGTGTTCATAAAATGCCATCAACTAATGGAAACTTAGCATAGAAGGAACATCGAGCTAGCATAAGAAGTAGATCATAATCAGATGATCGTTTATCCTAGTTAATTATGCAGGTAATAGTTTACTTTGGTGTGTGGAAATATCATGTGTGTCTTAGGCACCTATGTAATTGAATGTTTGCCATGTATTACACACATCTTGTTTATGTGAAATGTTTCTGTTCTCTTGGCTCAACACAAACATTTTATAGGAATGAACTATATGCCCTCCATTGCACACACCTTGATCTGTGTCACAGAATTGTCATGACAGATGTCTTAGCAGAAGGACTTAGTCGTGGAGCCATTGCGGCAGGGTTAGCTTAAAGGGGTTAAACGGGACAAAGGACACAAGGAGTTTATACTGGTTCGGCCCCTTGCGGTGAAGGTAAAGGCCTAATCCAGTTTGAGGTGGTATTGCTTATGTATCGATTACCAGGGAGCGAATACGCTTGACCTAACTTTCGATCTGTTGTCTCTTTCCCTAAGCCACCACCGGGTCATCCCTTTATATACACAGGTTGACGCCCAATGGCTTACAGAGTCCCGTCTGGCTCATAAACAATGTGTCCGGCCCTGTGACTAATTACACTTGCCTTACAATACAAGTCATACATATATGGCGGTTTACACCTATGGGCCTTAAGACGCCTTTGGGCTTTGGGCTCTTTGGTAAGTCTGCTTCATAAACCGCCATCTTCAACATCTTCATGGGCTTTGTTTTGATGAACTGCCATTGGGATAACCTGGCCCCTCCTAGGCGGTCATACCCAATAGTCATATCCCCAACATTAGGCCCAGGGTGATTTGAACTTGTTCATGTCAATCTTCAACACTTAGGAAAAATCATTCTTCACTTGTTCTCGCAAGTAATTGTAACCCGCCATGACGCCATCTCTTGGAATTACGGAAACCCGCCATTATGTCATCTGCCATTAATTTCACACGATACCCAACATATCTTAATAGATCCTTATCTTTAATAACCATCCCGAAGATCGAGGCGCCCAAGCGGCTAGATAATCATTCTTTGGTCTCCTCGATTTCCGCGCCCCATGTTACTCCTTTCCTTATAAATAGGGCTAGGAAGCCTTTTCATTTTCCCCTTTCCTTCTCATCTTCAACCTCTCTCTTCGTAACACACTTGCATGCCTAAGCACTGCCGCCACCGAGCTCGTCAGCTTCCTCGACCCTGGCCGCTGCATCGACCTGAACAAGACCTGAGAAACTCTGACACCTCTCCATTGCTCAGTGGATCCAGTAAGTACCTCTCCTTTCTCTGTTGTAGATCTCCATTAGGGTTTTCTGAAGTTCTTCGGAGTTCGTTGTCTTTCTTCATCATACCTCGGTTTAATCCTTTCTTCAATCCAAAAATAACCTTTGAAATATGCGGGAACTGTTTCTGTACCTTCTCTTAATCACTGAACACACTTCCTAGATGCAGAAATCTTGCCAATACGCTAGTTCCTCCGTTGCTACGATATTTAGGCTTTGATTTTTACTTTCTTTTTTTCACACAGCATTAGATCCAAATTAGCTGCTCCAGTATGTAAAACCTGTTTGTCCAACACTTAGTAGATTTCACTCTTGATAGATCATAAATACCATTATGGCTGTGGCGGCTTACATCACCGGTTATAACTAGCCATATGTCATTAGGTCCCATTTAACCGCCAATCTGAATATATACTGCAGTGTTTACCTCCGGCTTAACGAATCAATTTAAACCAGTGAATTTTCTTTCTTTTAGGCTTCTTCCTCCACAATGTCGAAGACAGTCACTTCATGTAATTGGGTTCCCTCTATTGTTACTGAAGACACACTCAAAATTTTGTCAAAATTGGCTATTTAACAGCAAAAAACATCATGCCTTGGCGCGCCCCCAAACCAGGCGAAGAAAGACCTCAGCCAAAGGATGGTGAGGTCATTGTTTTTACTAATCACATGAATCAAGGCTTCTCATTGCCCGGTTCCAAATTTTTCTGAGACGTTCTGCACTTCTTTCAACTCCATCCTCAAGGCATCGGACCCAATTCTGTGTCAAACATTTGTAATTCTCAAGTTTTCTGTGAAATGTACCTTCAAGAAGAACCCAGTGTTGAACTCTTCAGGGAATATTTTTATCTGAACCAGCAAAACGAGTTTACTAACGGACCCAGCTTAGAACTTGGCGGGGTTTCAATTCAACAAAGAAGAGATGCTATCTTCCGCTATGCTCGCCTGCCGAGTCACCCCAAAGATTGGAACCAACCATTGTTCTATTGCAAATATACTTCTTCGGCTGATGAAAATCCACTGCTGGGTTATCGTGTCCAACGGCTCAACCCAAAGCATCATCTTCCCGAAAAGCTCACCACTGCTGAACGTGCAAAGCTTGCACCCACTTTTGCAAAAGTCAAGGCCCTGCTGGGAAATAGATTAACCGGTATTGATTTAGTTCAGTGCTGGGTTTCTTGGCGAATCATACCCTTGAGCCGCCGGTCCGGCTTAATGTGCACTTACATGGGTGGTGCAAAAGATCCACTGCGTCACAACTTTGTGTTCCTAACATATGATGCAATCAATGAAATGACAAAGACCCTTCTGAATGAGAGCCTGGGAAGCTGCAGCAAAGTGGGACTGAACCCTTTCTACAAACTTAACCCGCCACTAAATGTGAGTCTCTAAATTACTTACTTCTCCTTACTACTCAAATGTTCCATTAACTCAACTTTGATAATTTTCACAGGATGAATCCGATTTTTGGAACAAGGAGTATGACCACGAAGCTGTCAAGAAAACCAGGGCCAAAATGAAAGCCGCCAAGAAGAATAAGAAGAAATTAACTGCTTCCAAGATGCTTGGACTGGACGACAGTTCTGAGTCAGAGCTAGCCCTTGATTCCCTTGGCTCCATTTTCAACTATCTTATTGACACTGATTATCATCAGGATGACACGAGGGCCAGTCAAGCGGTCGAAGAAGAGGTAACTATTATTTCCTCTGACTCAGAGCCTTTGCCAAGACAGAAAATTTGACAGGTAACCCGGAAAGTAAGCTTTTCACACCCCTTAGCTCATTTGGATCCTCACTTTCTTTTGAAGCAACAGCAGCACGAGAACCGGCGACAAACTCGGATCATCGGAGGTGAAGACTTATCCTCCGGCTTACCATATACTCCAGCTCCGCGAAAACGTTGAAACGAGGTCCTTCCAAATTTAAACTCTTTTTATCCACTGGCGGGTCTCATTCACCAGCCACTTAATTCTTCATATTCAAACTATTAGGAGGCTTCTCGCTCTTCCTCCGGCGACTCATCACAGACCCAGCTGCCGGCTTTCAAAACTGCCCCTGCGTAACAACAATTACTTTTTATTCTCTACCTCCTTATGCTCTTATACTTGTACTGACCTCTCATAACCCGTGCAGTGGACAAGCAAAGCCTAGCAAGAAGGCAAAGGTGATCAAGCCGGCTGAAGACCCCAAAGTCCATGAACCAGAACAGCAAATTCCAGCATCTGACACCTCCTGCCGCAACCGCAAGAGCCTGTCCATGATGATCCACCAGAAATTCCTGACCTCTCCAGTGACCATATAAACCTCAATCCTTTGAACACTGAATCATCAAGCCCAATTACACCGTCAGGAACACATGCCGACAATGTTGTGATCACTAGCACCGGCTTCAAAGAACCGAGACAACCTACAGTCTTGGCCAAGCACTCCGTCAAAGAGGAGTTCATTGAAAGGCGGAAAGTGAGATTTGACATTGTGATGCGGCTATAGCTCCCACGTGTCGAGGCATGACTTAGAGACATAACCGCATAGTGGTTTTGTCGTAAGAAGGGTCATCTTCACAAACATCCCATGTAATGAATAAGACAAGGATAAATAGAGTTGGCTTACACTCGCCACATCACACAATACATGAATAATTCATACATCATCCAAATACACACATAGACCGACTACGATCAAATCCAAATGAAAAGGAAGATAAACCCCAAATGCTACATCCTCGATCATCCCAACTGGGCTCCACTACTGATCATCAGGAAACGACACATAGTAACGACCAAGGTCCTCATCGACCCACTTGAGTTTGCCAGCATCACCTACACTGGTATCATCGGCGCCTACAATCGTTTGGAAGTATCCGTGAGTCACGAGGACTCAGTAATCTCACACCCGTGAGATCAAGACTATTTAAGCTTATAGGTAGGATAAGGTAATGAGGTGGAGCTGCAGCATGTGTTAAGTAAATATGGTGGCTAACATACACAAATAAGAGTAGGATGAGAAGCTACGCAATGGTCGTGAAGCTAGAAGTGATCAAGAAGTGATCCTGAAACTACTTACGTTCAAACATAGCCCAAGAATGTCTTCACTTCCTGAACTCTACCGAAAAGAGACCATCACGGCTACACACGCGGTTAATCCATTTTTAATTAAGTCAAGTGTCAAGTTCTCTACAAGCGGATATTAACAAATTCCCATCTGCCACATAATCGCAGGCACGGCTCTTGAAAGTTTATACCCTGCAGGGGTGTCCCAACTTCTCCCGGAAAGACCCAGTCAGTCTTGGAATCTCGGTTACAAGACATTTCGACAATGGTAAAACAAGACCAGCAAAGCCGCCCGATGTGCCGACAAATTCCGATAGGAGTCGCACATATCTCGTTCTCAGGGCACACCAGATGGGCCAGACGTCGGGTTGGTATAGACCCTGGTTGCCCAGGGGGCGCCGGACATTGCCCAGGATGGACCAACACTCAGAGAGCACTGGCCCGGGGGTTTAAAATAAAGATGACCCTCGGGTCTGCAGAACCCAAGGGAAAAGGCTTAGGTAGGAAAATCTAAAACAAAGGTTGGGCCTTGCTGGAGGAGTTTTATTCAAGGCGAACTGTCAAGGGGGTCCCATAACCCCAACTGCATAAGGAACGCAAAATCAATGAACATAGCAGCGGTATGACAGAAACTAAGGCGGCAAGAGTGGAACAAAACACCAGGCGAAAGGCCGAGCCTTCCACCCTTTACCAAGTATATAGATGCATTAATTAAAATAAGAGATATAGTGATATCCCAACATATCCATGTTCCAACATGGAACAAACTTCAACCTCACCTACAACTAATAATGCTATAAGAGGGGCTGAGCAAAAGCGGTAACATAGCCAAACAACGGTTTGCTAAGAAGGTGGGTTAGAGGCTGGACATGGCAATATGGGAGGCATGGTATAAAAAATGGTAGGTAGCGCGACATAGCGAGAGAACAAACAACTAGCAAGCAAAGATAGAAGTGATATCGAGGGTAGGGCCATCTTGCCTGCAAAGTTTTCTGAGTAGTCGAAAGTTTGATCCTCGTTAGCGTACTCAACAGGTTCCTCATTCACGTACTTGTCTCCCGACTCTACCCAAAGCAAGAACACAAGCAATGGAATAACAATCAATCACGGTGCAATGAACAAGCAACATGATGCAATACATGGCATGATATCCAATATATGATGTGCAATCCATATGGGTACACCAGAAGGGAAAAGATGATCCAGACATCAACTTGTCAAAACTAGTATGCCGGTGGAAAGATGAGGTGATTTCAGTCGAAATCGATACAAGGATCACCGGAAACGGATGCACGGTTTGCAAACGACAAGAAATAAGGATGATGCAAATCTGCGATTAACAACATGATAGCACTTAGAATGCACCAAGAAACTTAGCTACGGCACTCCAACATAGAAACAAAGCATATGAGCATAAAGTACACATGAAGCTCTTCAAAGCATGAAAACTAAGCTCCTGCTAGTTCTCACTAGAACAAGCTCAAAACAGCATGGAAAAAATGCAAAAGATATCAGCTTCACAGACTTAGAGAAATTACTAACATGTCAAAAACAACATCATGAAGCAATGTTTAGAGCAACCAAACAACATTCTACATCAACATATCATGGCAAACAAAGGCATCGCATGCTAGTGCTAAACACATAGAACAAAACTCCTTTAATGAACTTTAACCAAAGAGGCATGGAAAATAATGTGGCACCCATGCAAACATGGCAAGTTATATAAACAAATTCAGACTTGGAAGAAAAACGGAGCATGGCATAAACAGATTCGTGATAGCAACTTTGCAAGCTCATGCCACTAACCACAAAGCATTTCATGGCATAGAAAGGTGATCAATAGTAAATAGACATGTTCAAGATACTAAGAATGGCAAGATCAAGTTCATAGGATACATGCATCACTAACAAAACACATTGTAATATTGATTAACATGTTAACAATCTGCCAGGAATAATATTTGGCAAAAGTAGAGCAAGAAAATGACATGCTAGAGTACACCATAATTACAACCAGAAACATGAATGGATAGATAAATACCACATCTACAAAACATGTTTACTGAACTATCTCAAAATTTGCATGGATCTCTGGTAGCAAAAAGCTTACATAGCATAAAAACATAACAGGAAAAGGACTTAGCAAAATCACTGTCTAAAAACAGCAACATTATGAAGCCTACTTTTCATGCTTGTGCTAGTCACCACATAGATCACAAAAATAAAAGACTTCCACCACTGTAAAGATGGCATGCTGGAGCTCATAAAACATGTAGACATCATGATCATAGAATGCACACACAAAATGCAACAAAAATGACAAATCATCAAGTTCTGTTAAGAACCAGAAGTTAACATCATATAGCCCTTCTACAATGAGGATAATGGAATCAATGTCGTTAGTAAGATGCATGCAAATGACACTACCATGAAGAGCATCACGAGACGAACATTTTGACATATCATATGCATGATTCGGAGGACCGAGCACGGAGATATGGCATGCTAAAGAGGGTCCCAAAATGTTAGAAAATCGGGACTTGGCAGAAATTACCATAGTGGATCTAGGGTTTGGGCGCGGTCTTCGAGGTTCGTCGAAGCTTCTCGCCGGAACAGTGGAGGAAAAGGGCGGCCAGAGGCATCGACGCTTGCCGAAGCTACGGGGAGGTGCGGATCCGGCCCTGGATGGTCGGGGCCGGCGGATCCGGTCACAGGGTTGCTGGATCCGGCCGTGAGCGGCACGGGGAGGCCGGGCTAGTGATCGCCGGGGTTGCTGCGGCGCCGGCGACGGTGTCCTATGGGCGGCGGCGACCTGCGGTGAGTGAGAGATGGAGCTGAGAGAGGAAAAGATCAGGAAGGAGGAAGCGGACGGGGTGGCGCGCTGCTCACCGGCAAAGGGGGCGTGCGGCAGGGCGGTGCCGCCGGTGGAGGCGGCGCTCGGCGGTGGCGGCGGAACGGGGCCGGAGATGAGGCAGGCGGCAGCTCAAGGGTGTGGGCGAGCGCGCGGGCGGCTGCGTGCCCCGTGGGCCGGCGGCTATTTCGGGGTTCCACATGGTGCCCAGGGATTGGCGCGGGCGGCAACGGTGACTTTGTCCGGTGGGATCTGGACGTGTCCGGCGGCGGAGAGGGGAGAAAGCTAGGGTTTCGCGTGCGTTTTGGATGGGGGTGCCTTTTTATAGGTAGGGGGAGCTAGGAGAGTCCAAATGAGGCACGGTTTTCGCCCACACGATCATGATCCAATGACGAAGAGCATGGAGGGGGTTTAGATGGTTTATTAGGCTGTTTTGGAGGGGTGTTGGGCTGCAACAAAAGAAATGCTTTTGCGGTTACCCGGTTAACCGTTGGGGCATCAAACAACCTCCAAATGGAATGAAATTTGACAGGCGGACTACCGGTGATGTACCAAGGCCACCCGGAAAATCTCGACCCATTCCATGAACGTTTTTCTCCCGCTCACGAAACAAGATTAGAGGGGTGCAACGGGGCATGAGAGAGCGTCAGATTGCGAAACGGACAACGGGGAAATGACCGAATGCATGAGACAAACATGAATGCAAATGAGATGACATGATGACATGATATGAAATGCATGACATGAACAAAATGCAAAACAAAGACAAAAACCCAACCACGAAGGGAATATCATATCACGTAGCCAAAAATGGCAAGAGTCGAAGTTACAAATATGGAAAGTTGCATCCGGGGTGTTACAAGTTCATTGAAAGGCTTAAAGTGAGATTTGACATTGCTGGTTACTCTCAACTAAGCGTTAGTGAAGTACTCTCTGATTATCTCAACCAAGTTCATACCAGCCGCGATCTTGAGATTGACATGGTGAAACAGATGCACCAGAAATATGAGGTATGAACTCCGGCTTAATAAATTACGCACATCCTGTCAGCCCCCAACTCTACTATGTATAATAGAATAGAATATGATGTAGACTTAGAATAGCGATGAGTATAAAAGCACCTTTGATAAAAAAATCCTTCAAAGGGTTGTCTTTCACCTTCAGAGTTAAACTGGATCTTTAATGATCAATATTGCATCCGTAGCCCCCAAGGGCCAGTTTAATCATCATGAATGAACCGGTACTTGTTCATCATTGTTCATAAATCAAAACTTACTTGTGTAGCCCCCATGAGCCGGTTGTGGTCGTTTGTGGTACAACCGGGTCATCATAAAGTAGTAATGAAACACGAGCAATATGGATTAGCCCCCAAGTGCCAAGTACTCTTGCTTGCAAAGTGCTTGGGACTTATTCATTATAAGTTGTTGTATGAAGAATTTTTCGGTACACATTAGCCCCCAAGTGCCAAGTGTTGTTGCTTGCAAAAGGCTTGGGACTTTTATTACTGTAACCCGAATATGAAATATGGTTGCAAATCTTTGAATGTACATGACGCCACTGCTCAACTTCAATCGCAATAGGCTGACACAAAAACCCGGCTGGAGCATCAAGAATCTGAGACCCGGAAGGCCGACCAAAAATTCCAATTTAGTTTGGCTGAAACAGAAAAACAGAATACCAGCTTTGATACTGAAAGAACTGCCTGGGCTGATGAGAGAACTTGTAACACCCCGGATGTAACTTACCATATTTGTACTTCGACTCTTGCCATTTTCGGCTCTAAGTTATGATAGTCCCTCGTGGTTGGGTTTTTGTCTTCGTTTTGCTTTTTGTCCATGTCATGCATTTCATATCATGTCATCGTGTGCATCTCATTTGCATACGTGTTTGTCTCATGCATTCGAGCATTTTCCCCGTTGTCCGTTTTGCAATCCGGCACTCCTACGTCCCCCGGCGCCCCTTTTGCCTCTTTTCGTGAGCGGGTGTTAAAATTTCTCGGAATGGAATGAGATTTTCCAAGCGGCCTTGGTACACCACCAGTAGACAGCCTGTCAAGTTTCGTGTCATTTGGAGTTCGTTTGATACCCCAACGGTTAACTGGGGAACCATAAAGGCCTCGTGTGTGTTGCAGCCCAACACCCCTTCAAAGTGGCCCAATAACCCATCCAAACCACCTCCATCCTCTCGGTCATTTGATCACGATCGCGTGGCCGAGAACCTCTCTTCATATGGCACTCCCACCTCCTTCTATGTATAAATAGGTGCAACCCTCTCCAAAATTCGGGCAAAAACCATACCCTAAACTCCCTCCGCGCTGCCGGACACGTCCGGATCTCACCGGAAAAATCGCGCTGCCGCGCCCGACCAATCTTGCAGCGCCACGTGTCCACCGCGCCGCCCCCGCGCCACCGGCCCGCCCGGGCCCGAGGCCGGCCATCGCGGCCCGCCTCTCTGCTCCGCCGCCGCTGGATCTCCTCCGCGCCGCCCGGCCGCAACCGTCGCCTCCTTCGCCGGCGCTCCTCGCCTCTGGCCGCCGCCCCGCCAACGCTTGCAGCCCCGCCGCCACGCGCATAGCTTGCCGCCTCTCCACCCGGCACCGTGCCGCGCCGCTCCGGCGACCGGCGTCATCCCCCGCTCGTTCCTCCGCCCGGATGCCGGCGAGCTCGCCACCGCCGTCCCCTCCTCTCCGGCGAACCCCTTCTTCGGAGAGCCTCGTAAACCGCGCCGCCCGGATCTAGATTTGAGAAACCTAGGGTTGACTTCAAATTTCCTCTAAGTATTTTATTTTTTGCATTTTCAAGCACTATTCATCATGCCATAACTCTGTCACCGTAGCTCCATTTTGCATGGATGATATATCAAATTGTTCATATGGATGTCCTCTTCATTTTGTTCCATTGTGCCATGCTTGTTTGAGTCCATCTTGATGCCCAAATTGTTGATGCAAGAGTGCTATAAAATGTTAGTTCCTGTTACTTAGCAGATTATGGGCATTTGTCATTTTTGCCATGATTATTGTGTGTTGCATATGGGCATGAGCTCTACATGTGTTTTGGGCTATGCCATGCCATCTTTACAGGGTTGTATGCCATGTATTTTTGTGATCAATGTGGTGACTAGCACATGCATGCAAAGTAGCTCTCGTAATATTGCTGATTTCAGGGACTTAGGATTTCACTAAGTCATTTCCCTGCTGTTATTTGTATGGCATGTATTCATGTTGCTACAGAGAGATCCATGCTTCTTTTGAGTATGTTCAGTAAGGATGATTTGGGCATATGGTTTTGATCTATACATCCATGCCCCTATTTGCATTTATGGAGTGACCTAGTATGACTCAATCTTGCTCTACTTTGGTTATAAAATGTTCCTGCCAGATTGTTTACGTGTTAATCAATTTTGCCAAGGTTGTTGTAGTTGATCCATGCATGCTATGAGCTTGTTCTTGCCTTGATTAGCTTCTTGAACATGTCTTCTTGCTGGTAGTATGTTTAGTTTGTCATGCAATTCCTTGTGGTGAGTGAATCGAGCTCACAAAGATGCATCCATAACTCTGTTTTTGCCATGTCCAGTTTTCTGCTAAGTCTGAATCTGTTGACGAAACTTGCTAGGTTTACATGGGTGCCATCATATTTTCTATGCCCTTTTGGCTTATGGTCAGTAAGGAACTTTTGTTATATGCTTTGAGTAGATCCATGCCATGCCTTGTATTGCTACGTTCTGGTCCTGTAGCATGTTGATATCTTCCTCTAAACATTGCTTCCTGATGTTAATTCCTGACATGTTAGTATTTTCACCAAGTCTGTGAAGCTGATATCTTTTGCACTTTTGCCATGCTTGTTTGAACATGCTATTGTGTGATTTAGCCGTAGCTCAGTTTTCATATTTTGTCAAGCATCTTGAGTAGATCTCTACCATGTGCTTCGTTGCTATGATAGAGTGCAGTAGCTTAGTTTCTTGTTGCATTTTAGATGGCATGGTGCTGTTAATCGGAGAATTGTGCCATTCTTGTTTTGCTTGCCATTTCCAAACCGTGCATCCGATTCTGGTGATCTTTATATCGATTTTGACCGAAATAAACTCATCTTTCTAGAGGCACACTTGGTTTGACAAGTTGAGGCCTGGTTCAATCTTTTCCTTCTGGAGCACGCATATGCATTGCATATTACATCCCGCATATCATGCCATGTTTTGCATCATGTTGCTTACGCATTGCACCGTGGTTGATTGTGGTTTCTTTTGCTTGTGATCTTGATTTGGGTAGAGCCGGGAGACGAGTACATGATCAAGGAACCCGTTGAGTATGCTTTCGAGGATCAAGCTTACGTCAACTCGGAGAACTTTGCAGGCAAGATGATCATACCCTCGAAATCACTTCTATCTTTGCTTGCTAGTTGCTCGCTCTTTTGCTATGCCGCGATACCTACCACTTGCTTCATCATGCCTCCCATATTGCCATGTCAAGCCTCTAACCCACCTTTTCCTAGCAAACCATTGTTTGGCTATGTTACCGCTTTGCTCAGCCCCTCTTATTGCGTTGATAGTTGCAAGTGAAGATGGAGTTTGTTCCTTGTTGGAACATGTTTATTGTTGGGATGTCATTATTATATCTTGTTTACTCTAATGCATCTTTATACTTGGTAAAGGGTGGAAGGCTCGGCCTTATGCCTGGGGTTTTGTTCCAGTCTTGCCGCCCTAGTTTCCGTCATACCGATGTTATGTTCCTTGATTTTGCGTTCCTTACGTAGTTGGGTTATAATGGGAACCCCTTGACAGTTCGCCTTGAATAAAACTCCTCCAGCAAGGCCCAACCTTGGTTTTACCATTTGCCACATAAGCCTTTTTCCCTTGGGTTCCGCGGACTCAAGGGTCATCTTTATTTTAAACCCCCCGGGCCAGTGCTCCTCTGAGTGTTGGGCCGAAACGAGTAGACTGCTGGGCCACCTCGGGGTAACTTGAGGTTTAGTTTTACTCGTAGGATGTCTCATCCGGTGTGCCCTGAGAACGAGATACGTGTGACTCCTATCGGGATTTGTCGGCACATCGGGCGGCTTTGCTGGTCTTGTTTTACCATTGTCGAAATGTCTTGTAACCGGGATTCCGAGTCTGATCGGGTCATCCTGGGAGAAGGAATATCCTTTGTTGACCGTGAGAGATTGTGACGGGCTAAGTTGGGACACCCCTATAAGGTTTTGAACTTTCAAAAGCCATGCCCGCGGTTATGGGTAGATGGGAATTTGTTAATATCCGGTTGTAGAAAACCTGACACTTAACTTAATTAAAATGAATCAATAGCGTGTGTAGCCATGATGGTCTCTTTTCAGCGGAGTCCGTGAAGAGAAAACGGTCTCGTGTTATGCTTGAACGTCAGTAGTACTAGGATCACTTCTTGATCTTATAGCTTCTCGACCGTGCTTTGCTCCTCTTCTCGCTCTCATTTGCGTAAGTTAGCCACCATATATGCTAGTGCTTGCAGCAGCTCCACCTCACCACCCTCTTTTCCTACCTTAAGCTTAAATAGTTTTGATCGCGAGGGTGTGAGATTGCTGAGTCCCCTTGACTCACAGATTACTTCCAAAGCCAGATGCAGGTGTCGACGATGCCAGTGCAGGGGACGCGACCGAACTCAAGTGGGAGTTTGACGAGGATTCAGGACGTTACTATGTGTCTTTTCCGGACGATTAGTAGAGGAGCCCAGTTGGGGCAATTGGGGATCTTTTGCATTAGGGGTGGTCTTTCTTTATTTGGTTCCGTAGTCGAACCTTGATTGTATGTGGATGATGTAATGCTATATTTATGTATTGCGTGAAGTGGCGATTGTAAGCCAACTCCTTATCCCTTTCTTATTCAGTACATGGGATGTGTAAAGATTACCCCTCTTGCGACATGCCTACTATGTGGTTATGCTGCTAAGTCATGCTCCGACACATGGGAGATATAGCCGCATCGTGGGTGTTACAGAACTGCTCTGGTACAGCGGGCTGAAAAGGTGGAATCTGCTCTTCAAGAGGTGACCACTGAGCTTACAGGTTTAAAACACCGTATATCCCAGATGGTTTCTGCTATCTTTGGTAAGTAGCTTTGTCAGCGGCAAAATTGAGTCTTATCTTGAATGTTACAAACCATCTCTGATCAATCCATTATCATTCCACAAGTCCCAGGAGTAGCAATCTTGGTCAAGGAATGATGGTGAAGCTTAAAGCCGTATATACGCTTGTTGAACATCTATATACCAGAACTCAGCGCACACTGGCCACGATATCTCCAACCAATCAGGACCACCCTGTTGAGTGATGTTTTGAAAAAACGGTCTATTCTCCCTACGAGAATTGAAGAGATAAAGCGGTCATCTGCAAGAGTCGGTGCCATGATGGTCTTAGGTCGGGCTAAGGCATGGGTACCAGAATTAAACCCGGCCGAGGTAGCTATGGGATATACAAGCTTGAAAGAAGATGGCACTCTGTTTGACCAAAAGGACTTCGCTACCTGTGTGAAGGAAATATGTCCTCTGGCGACTCTAATTGCTGATGAAATGAATCTATCAAAATATCAGCCAGCTTATGATACGGAGAATCAGAAGATGTCCACGCTGGCTTATAAAGTGATGGATTTGATCCCCCCAATCCGTAAGCATACTTTCGCCCCTGAAGTTGATCAGTCCGACCTTATAGATGATGAAGCTGAATTCCAAGCCTTGTGTGGCATTGATTGGTCATCACCAAACTTCCAGACGGCGGAGGACAATGAAGAACCAAAGAAGGATGATCCAGAAGCTTCAAGTTGTCAAGGCCAAGAAGATTGATCCGCTGGGCGGTTCAAATATTTGATCTTCTAAAAAACACTTGATCGTTTTGGCTCACTGAGTCATGTAATAGGCTAGTGAAACTTTGATCTGCCGTGCCATCGTGCATGTTTTGTTTTGCCCAAACTGCTGATCCGCTTGTTGAAAAACTACCACTTTATGCTTATGATAGCGTTGATTTATGCAGATCAGATTTCGCAATACCCTGCACACAAATAGATCACAAGTCCCCTAGCGGTTTACTGCAGGACAGGTCATAATACCCCATATAAAACCACTAGTGACTAAAACAGTTCATAACCACGGCCGGTTTAGTCATAACCACATATAATCAAAAAATATCGCACCTGTGATATTTGATCGTACTGCCAGCTTTATCATACCAGTGTAGTAAGGGTGATAACCCAAAAGATTGAGCGTACAAAGCTTTGTGCAAGTTAACATATACCACCGGCTTAATACGCCGTATGCAGCAAGGGGTAATATCCCAAACTTAGAGCATAGCGCTTCCAAGTATCATCATATACTGGTGACTTATAGTCTGCCATCATGGCAGGTTATAAAAAACCCAAAGATGCTCAAATATGAGACAGACAGGGCTGCTTGGCCCGATTTGTGAAAACCATATGGTAAAAAAGGAGTGATATAAATCCAAGATAAATAAAACCCATAAAAATGAGGCTGTTAGAAATCTCCAAAACCAAATCTCAACATAAAACTTCAATGAAACTAGCATGATAGCCACCAGAGTATCCTCGCTTTCCGTAAGCCCACTCTCACATGACCCAATCGATGTTTTATCCTGGATAAGTTTAGGGTCTTGTTTAGAGATTGAGTTATTGAGAGTACACGAGATCGGAGTAGCATCATGCAAACAGGCAGGTTTAACCAAGTTTCAATGAAGGTGGTTTAATAGCTTGGATTCATCCTCGCTATCCGTAAGCCATGCGTTTAAACCTTAACGAGTTCAGGGTCTTGTTTAAAAGATTGACTGTTAAGAGTTTGGCAGGTCAATCAGTTACCTGATGGAGAAGCATCTGGCATACAGGCAGGATAATCCATAAGGGTTACATCCTCTTTGGTGAATACACCTATGTTTGAACAAGATAACCCAGTCAAGAGGGTAGTAACACTATGTTCTCTTTGGTGAATACACCTACGTTTGAACAGGAAGCCCCCAAGTGACATATTTGTGAGCTGTGCTCGCCGAGTACCTATGTTTGAGTTGTGCTGTGCAAAAAAACTCTCTTTGGTCCCGGTAAACCGGGCGTCAAGCCACGGAAGCAATCATATGATATGACAATAAAGACTCAGTTTTTGAGATTTGAAAACAATAGAGGCCCTGAATTATCAGGGGTGCTGATTTTATTATATTTATCATAGTATATACACTGGTATAAATATGTACATCTCAAGAGCCAATAGCTCATGTGTAATAAGGCCGAAGATGAGCAATATTCCATGGCCGGTGGGTCTCCTCCTCCGACATGCGTGAGTCCTTGTGGTCTCGAACATCGATAAGATAGTATGACCCATTGTTCAGATTTTTGCTGACCACGAAGGGCCCTTCCCAAGGTGAGTATAGCTTGTGCATATCAGTCTGATCATGGGTGAGCCGGAGCACCAAGTCACCTTCTTGAAAGGTTCTGGTTTTAACCCGGCGGCTGTGATAACGACATAGATCTAGTTGGTAAATTGCTGAACGAGCTACCGCAAGGTCACGCTCCTCATCTAATAGGTTAAGTGCATCCTAGCGTACCTTTTCATTGTCAGCTTCAACATAAGCCGCCACGCGGGGTGAGTTGTGACGGATGTCATTAGGGAGAACCGCCTCTGCTTAGTAAACCATAAAGAAGGGCATGTAACCCTTAGATCTGTTGGGGGTAGTATTGATACTCGATAACACTGAGGGTAACTCCTCCACCCAACAACCCAGCGTCCTCTCCAAAGGAACCATAAGCCGGGGCTTGATGCCTCTCAGGATCTCTTGATTAGCTCTCTCAGCTTGACCATTAGACTGGCGGTGAGCTATTGATGATACATCAAGCCGGATATGCTCATGTTGACAAAATTCCTCCATGGCACCCTTGGATAGATTGGTGCCATTATCAGTTATAATACTATGGGGAAAACCAAAACGAAAAATCAACTTTTTCATGAATTGAACCGTTGTCGCCACATCACATTTACTAATGGGCTCATCCTCAACCCACTTCGTAAACTTGTCAACTACCACCAGGAGGTGCGTTTTTTATCCTTGGACCTTTTGAAAGGCCCAGCCATATCAAGCCCCCAGACTGCAAATGGCCAAGTAATTGGAATAATCCTTAATTCTTGAGCTAGCACATGAGCTCGTCGTGAAAACTTGTGACAGCCATCACATTTACCGACTAGATCCTCAGCATCAGCGTGAGCCATCAGCCAATAAAATCCATGACGAAAAGCTTTGGCTACAAGAGACTTAGAACTGGCGTGATGACCACAATCTCCTTCATGAATCTCCCGCAGAATCTCACAGCCTTCTTGAGGAGAAATACAATGTTGAAGCGCCCCTGTGACACTGCAATGATGCAGCTCTCCATTGACAATAGTCATTGACTTGGATTGACAGGTTATCTGCCTGGCCAAAGTTTCATCCTCAGGTAACTCGCCTCGGGTCATATAAGCCGAATATGGAACCGTCCAGTTAGGGATAGCATGAAGAGCCGCTACCAATTGTGCTTCCGGGTCAGGAATAGCGAGATCCTCTTTTGTGGGAAATTTGATAGAAGGGTTATGCAGAATATATATGAAAGTATTAGGTGGCACCGGCTTACGCTGATACCCTAGCTGACTTAAAGCAGCAGCCGCCTCGTTTTTCCTGCGATCAACATGTTCAACCTGATATCCCTTGAAATTCCCAGCAATAGCATCAACCTCTCGACGATAAGCCGCCATGAGTGGATTCTTAGAATCCCATGTGCCAGAAACTTTCTGAGCTATCAGATCTGAGTCGCTGAAGCACCTCGCCCGGCTTAAGTTCATCTCCTTAGCCATCCGAAGACCATGGAGCAAGGCCTCATACTCAGCTACATTGTTAGTACAAGGGAACATCAACCTGAGGACATAAAAAAATTTATCACGTCGTGGGGAAGTCAAGACAATTCCAGCCCCCGAGCCTTCTAACTGTCTGGATCCATCAAAGTGAATAGTACAATATGTGTTATCCGGCTTTTCCTCACGCATCTACAACTCTGTCCAATCATTGATAAAATCCACAAGTGCTTGTGACTTGATAGCCGTGCGAGGCACATACTTCAAATGATGGGGTCCAAGCTCGATGGCCCATATACGAGCTTCTGCCAATGAATACCCCATATACGAGCTTCTGCCAATGCGGATACCTCTCCTTGGACTCAATAAGTACCTCACTAATGTAGTAAATCGGCCTTTGAACCGATACTCCTTGCTTGGCTCCTTCCTTTCCACCAAAATTGCTACACTGACGGCTTGGCCATTGGCAGCCACATATAACAACAAAGGGTCTTTATCAATGGGAGAAGCAAGAATGGGTGGCTTAGCCAACTGTTTCTTCAAGTCCTCAAACGCTTGATTAGCGGCATCACTCCAAACATAGTGATCTGTCTTCTTCATCATCTGGTACAGAGGGATAGCCTTCTCACCCAACCGGCTTATGAACCGGCTTAAGGCCGCAATAAGACCCACCAAATGCTGGACATCATTGATACACGATGACTTAGCCAGAGAGGTGATAGCCTTTATCTTCTCCGGGTTATCTTCAATACCCCGTTCTGAAACTAGGAAACCCAAAAGCTTGCCAGCTGGTACACACACTTGGTCGGGTTAAGCATCATCTTATAAACCCGGAAATTGTCAAAGGTATCCTTCAAATCATCAATCAGTGTCTCTTTCTTCCTGGACTTCACCACAATATCATCCACATAAGCATGAACATTACGCCCGATCTGATCATGAAGGCAATTTTGCGCACACCATTTGTATGTCGCCTGGGCGCTCTTGAGCCCAAAAGGCATAGACACATAGTAGAAGGCCCCAAATGGAGTGATGAAAGTTGTCTTCTCCTGGTCCTTCACTGCCATCTTGATCTGATGATAACCAGAATAAGCATCCAAAAAGCTCAAATGCTCACAACCCGCCGTAGCATCAATAATTTGATCAATACAAGGGTGTAACGCCCCGATACCATATCCTTCGTTGACCGTGAGAGCTTGTGATGGGCTAAGTTGGGACACCCCTGCAGGGATTTGAACTTTCGAAAGCCGTGCCCACGGTTATGGGCAGATGGGAATTTGTTAATGTCCGGTTGTAGAAAACTTGAAGTTGACCTTAACTAAAATACATCAACCGCGTGTGTTACCCTGATGGTCTCTTCTCGGCGGGGTACGGGAAGTGAACACGGTGTTGGAGTTATGTTTGACGTAGGTTTTTCTAGGATCACTTCTTGATCATAGTTTTATCGATCGTGCCTTGCCTTCTCTTCTCGCTCTCTTTTGCGTATGTTAGCCACCATATATGCTAGTCACTTGCTGCAGCTCCACCTCATACCTTTGCCTTACCCATAAGCTTAAATAGTCTTGATTGCGAGGGTGTGAGATTGCTGAGTCCCCGTGACTCACTTATACTTCCAAAAACCATCTTGCAGGTGCCGATGAGATTGTGCAGATGACGCAACCGAGCTCAAGGAGGAGCTTGTCGGATTTCGGGTTCTGGCAGACCCTTGAGGTTCGAACACTAGGGTGCGCGCGGAGATTTTGCCTCCTACCTACTTGCGCCCCTCCGCCTCGCTAAGATCTCAGCTATGGAAAGAACAACACGAGAGACACAGGGTTTATACTGGTTCGGGCCACCGTTGTGGTGTAATACCCTAGTCCAGTGTCTGGTGGATTGCCTCTTGGGCTGATGATGATGAACAATACAAGGAAGAACAGCCTCGCGAGGGTCTGTTCTTGGCTGGGGGGATGAACTGCTGGGAGGAGTTCAGTCACCCTTCTCTCTCTCTCTCTTCTCGGTTGTCCTCTCTCACCTCTCGTGGGTGGCTGGTCCTATTTATAGAGGCCCTGGTCCTCTTCCCAAATATCAAGCGGGAAGGGAGCCAACAATGGCGGGCTAATTTGAAGGGGGGCAGCTAGTACCAGCTATCCTGACAAAAGTAGTCTTTGCCTGCACAAAGCTCTGGTGGTGACGCCGTCTTGGGCTCCACGATGACCTCCATCTTGTAGTCCTCCTGGTCTTGGTCTTGTTGCACCGAAATGGCAACCTTTGCTTGATGCCTCGGTACTCCGCGGCTGCACTTGCCCCCTTTGCACCAAAGGGGAAAGGAGGACACTGCGTGGGCTGGCACCCACCTGGCGCCCTTGGGCGTCATGGCTTGCATCACAGGCACCTCGTGAGGTACCCCGCCTTGATCTCTCTGCCTCCTCGCGAGCCAGCCTAATGAGGCCGTGCCTGAGGAAGCTCCGCGTCGTCCGCCCCGCGAGGCTTGGCCCCTCGCGAGGGTCTTGGGTTTGTGTTGATGAAGATGGGCCATGCTGGGCCCCCCTTTGAGCCACGCCGCAGGCCGCAGGCAGGCAAGTCTGGGGACCCCCGTTCCCAGAACACGGACAGTAGCCCCCGGTCCCAAGGCGCACCCGGACTTGGCCGTGCAGGGAGGCGGAAGGGCAAGAGCGAAGCGCCGCGGGCCCTAACAGCCTGCGGCCTTGGACGCCGCGTGATGGCTGATTGGACGTGGGCGGCACTGTTCCCCCACGCCCTCCTTATTTTGCGCCATGCTAGGCGGACTCGTAGTCGTACACATCCGTTCCCCTTTCTGTTGCTCGAGCGCCCTCTGTCCTTCCCCCGCTTAAACTCCGGCTTCTGTTTTCAACCCAATCTCGAACCTTCCCCCCCCCTTCCCATCGCCATGGCTCCGACGAAGAAGGGAAGAGGGAAGAAACCCGTGTCTCCGCCTTGCCCGCCGCTGTTGGCGGCCCCCGCCGAGGGCTTGGGCAAGGTCAGCTCGGCTCTGGCCACTATCTTCAACGAATGCGGGAGGACAATGGCTTGGCCCGCGTCCCACTGCTCCATCGAGAGGATAGTCACCGAGGTCCCATATTTTGCCGACGCCCTATGGGCGGGTCTGGTTCCTCCCTTTTCTGATTTCTTCAATGCCGTGCTTTCCCACTATCAGATCCACATGATGCATCTGGGTCCTGAATCCATCACTCTCCTTTCGGTCTTCGCCTTTGTTTGCGAGGCTATGATGGGCATCCTTCCTTCGGTTGCCTTGCTGCGCCACTTCTTCTCGCTGCGCCTTGTCGACCCTACCCAATGCTGGGCGTGCGTGAGCTTCGTTGCCGCATCTGAGACAGCGGCCTCTGGGATTGACTTCAAGCTCCCCCTGCCTGCGGCTGGGTTCCGCGAGCGGTGGCTGTATGTGGACGCAGGGGTGCCCAGCCCCCTGCTATCGGAGCCAACTTTGCCTGCTGTCCCCAATTGGGCTGGGGCCAGGAGACGCTTGAGAGCCCCCGGCTCGTCTTCGTCTGGCACCGCTTCGCGTTCTTGAGGTCGCTTGGCGTGACAGCGCCCAAGGTGGTGAAGGAGTTCCTGCTACGCCGCGTTGCTCCTCTCCAACGCCACTCCCGCCGGATGTGGGCCTTCAGCGGGCGTGATGATCGTATGAGGCTCCAGGAAGAAGACCTGACTCCTAAAGTGCTGAGGACAGCGCTCTTGACCCTGACTGGGGACCCCAACCCTGGCAGCATCCAGCAGGGAGGGGCCTTGCTGTACCTTTGCCAAAGCAGGGGCGATTTTGTGAAGCAGATGCCTATCTTTGATGAGTGGGGGCCGCGCCCCGCCGGCCTCCAGGGGCCCCATGAGAACCCAGTGGTGGTGACTGCCCTTCCAGTCGGCCAAGGCGACTCTTCCTCAAGCGGCGAAACAGGGAGGCATGAGGCACCAGAGGCCGAGGGGGCTCCTGGCGGGGTGACAGCGCCGGGCGATGCTCATGAGGGAGCAGTTCTTGGGGCCCGTGCCGCTGAGGCTGAGGGTGACGAGCAGCTGCCCTCTGCGCCTGCGACTGAGGCCCCTGAGGCTCCGGCTGCTTCTCCTGGCGAGGCGATTGGCGGCGCACATCAGGCAGGCGCCCCTGATGTAGATCGCTTTGACGCTCCATCTTCGTCGCTGGTTGATCCCTGCGGCCAACTCTTAGGCCGCTTCCGCGTGGACTTTGAGTCCCTCCGGAAGAGAAGGGAGGCCCTGGGCGATGATTACCCTTGTCACCTGCTGAAGCGTAGGAAGTACTTCGCCACTGATGAGTAAGCCTTCTCCTTTCCCAGCTCCCGATCCTTCTGTTGCTTTTACTGACCCTTGCTCCGCAGGCCCCTTCCAGCCAAGCTTGCGGAGACGGCTGAGGAGCCGTCTCCCTTGGCTTCGCCCCCTCCACCGTCCTCCAGCACTCCGAGCAGAGGAGCCCTTGTGGTGAGGGCGATCGAAGAGGCGATCCGTCCCGAGGCGTATCGTGGCCCTCCGCACCTCGCGATCCTCCTTCGCGAGCCTTCTCGTGACATAGCCAGCCTGCCGTGGGCTTCACGCCTGGTCGTGGACTGTGATTGGCTAAGGCGCTCCCTACGCTCTTCACCTAGGGACGGGCTGGCTCCAGGCCGGGCTTCTGGCGCGGCGTGCCCGGCCGTCACGAGGGTGCCAGCCCCCAGCCCCCCGCCCGGAGGGGGAGTGCTGATTCGTGGCCCCCAGCGCTTGCTTCGGGCAGATGATGGTGTGGAAGACGTGCTCGAGCGTGCTCGGGAGCGTCGCGCTCTCCGCCAAGGATTCCTTCGAAGGGCGGCTGACGCGGTGAGCCTGCTTGGTGAGGAGCTTGCTGATGAAGACGCGCGCCTTGAGGCCAAGGGCCTGCGCCTGGCTGCGGAGAGGCGCGAGCTGGAGGGCGCCATCGCCCTTGCGCGCCGTCAGCGCGATCTTGACGACGCGGAGGCCAAGGCGTCGCTGGTGGCCTCTTGGGAGGCCCGATCTTTGGCCGCTGAGGAGGCCCGGGAAGCCGAGCGGCGGCGAAAGGCGGCGGAGGAGCGGGCTCGGGAGCTCCTGGCCTGGTGCCACTCATTGGAGGAGCAGGTGGAGCTATGTGAGGCAGCCCTCGCGTCGATGAAGGTGGCCTCTGGCGACTCGGCAGAGCTCCAGAAGCGTGAGGAGGCACTGACGCTGGAAGCCGCCGAACGTACCCGCGAGTACGAGCGTCTGGAGACGAGGGAGCACTTGGTGACGCAGGCGGAGGATGATGTCACTACACAGGAAGCCCGCGTCCTGGAGGAGGTCGGACGTCGGGTGGCGATGGCGCATTTGAACCTCGAGCACGAGTTCGAAGAGAAGCTGGGGTTGATCTGGGCCGAAGCTGAAGGCAGAACTGCCACCTTGAGGGCCAAGCTGGAGGAGGCGACGCGGCAGGCCGATGCTTTCCGGGCAGCCCTTGAGGTGGCGCAAGGTGAGTTAACCACCTCCCAGGCCAAGGTGCTCCTTCTTCGCCAGCGGGTGGAGGAGGTTGAGGCCGTCGCGTGCCAGAATGCGGACGAGATACGTCAGCGGCGGATCCTGGAGGATGAGCACGGCCCCATGCTCACCACGCTCTGGGAGAGAGCCAACACAGCCTTGGGAAACATCTGCGAGGCGGCTGTTGGCGAGCCACACGCAGTCAACTACGCCGGCAATCTTCAGTTCTTCACTGAGGTGGTGACGCAGCTGGAGGCGCGGTCGGTCAGGGCTGACAGGTTGGTGGAGGAGAGGAGCCGTGCCCTGCTCGGGCGCGCCTTTTCTCGTGTCTTCAGCCATCTCCGGAACATGGATCCCCACTTCGATTTCGACGCCGCCATCGCCCCAGTCCCCAGGTTGTCCGAGACGACCTGGCGCACTGGGTAGAAGACAATGTGGATGCTCTTACCAGGGCCTTCGCTTCAGACGACGATGGTGTGATTGTGGCTACCGACGAGGGCGGCGTGGTGAACGGCCCTGACGCCGCTGGTGGCGAGGACAGCGATGGCGAGTTCAGCGACGCCAGCAACGGCTCAGGTGGTGCTCCTGAGGGCGCATTGGGGGATTTATCCGACTGATTGTGCATCGTCCCTACTTCTTTACCCTGCATGAATAGAACTCAGGTTTTGGCCTAATGGCGGTGAGAGCATTTTGGAGGGGGAGCCCCTTATGTAAAACTTGTGTTGATCGTGTTAGTAGATGCTATATTGCCCTTGTGCCCGCGCCAAGTGGTTGGCTTAAGTGACGTGCTGGTCGGCTAGTTTACCTTTGTCCCGCGCTGGCCCTGAGGTAGCCCGTGGGAGGCTGTGGTGTCCTGAGTGTTCCCTGATTGAATCCGTTGGATTTGCAGTAAAACACCCTCCTGAGAGGACGCGACGGCGGCAGTCTGGGCTGCGCGCAAGCTAGGCCTGACCCGGCTCGCGAGGGGCTCACGAGGGAGGCAGCTGAGGCGAAGTGGTAACCAAAACGCGAGAAATTGCTCGAACGAGACTAAGCACCCCTTCCCTGAACACACGCAAATCTCAAATTCGAATCCAACTTGAATCCAGCGGGGGAAAGTGACAACCAAAGGGAAAAGCAACGAAAGCAGACAAAAGGCCGCGTCCGGCACCTAGTCTAGTCTTGGACGTCTTCTCACCAGCGTGGAGCTAAGTGCTGCCACTGGGCGTGGGAGGGAGCCCCAGGGCCTGAGGCCGGCACCCCTGAGACTCCGGGGCTTGTACAACGCCACTCATTATTACGTGAGACTGTCACGGGGCGGCGAGCTTCATAGGCACTGGGCCTTCTTCATAGGTACCGGCCTTGCTTCATATCGCCAGATGAGGGCCCCGCCTTGCGCCACACTCTAGTGCCATCAACGACGACCGGAAACCAGGACGCCGCCGATGGGGTAGAGCAGTCGCCAGCGGTTCCCCCGATGACCACGGGTCCTCCGCCGGGGGCAGGCCCTGAGGCACCTCCCCAGCGGAGGGCCTACCTCCTGAGAACACCTTGCTCTGAATGCCACGGTGGAGATGTCGGATCCCGGCCCCTCTCTTGCAGCCCCCTACGCCCTCCTCCCGAGGGGTAGGAGACTGTGGGAGCGGGGCAACTGCTCGCTGTGGCGACCTGCACCTCCTGCGATCCATGGTTAGCGTATGCCTGCTCCTGAAGAATTAGCGGTACCCGATAATCGTTGCCTCTAGCATGGCCAGTGGGACAGTCCCGGGGCTCCTGGAAAGGCTCAGCTCCTGGCGCCTCATCCCCCCAGCCTGGGTTGTGGAGCGAGCCTTGTTCGCTCTCGTGAGGGTGTTCTTGGTCCATCATGAGGGGCACGTATTCCTCCGGCGCCGTCATCCCGAAGGCCACGCCGTAGTGCCCCGTGTGCCACACGGTCCTGCCTGATGTGCCCACTTTGGGGTGGCAGTGCGGCTGTCCACTAGGGCCGCGGGTCGCGTCGAGTCCTTCTTCTTCGCGGACCGGGAGCGGGGGCAGCGCAGCCGCCGGTCCGGTGCTGACAGCTTCGCTGGCGTTGGAGTAGCCTTGGAGCCCACGGGCGCGCGTGGAGCCCCCGCGCGGGCCGCCCTAGGCTTGAGATGGGAGCTGGGTGCAGAAGGGGTGAGCCCCCGAGGCGGCGAAGCCCAGGAGCTCTGCCACCCGCTCCAGCAGCACGTCGCGGCCGCCCTCCAGCAGCCTGCACTGCAGCAGCTCTCGGGCCACCGTGAGCGCGGCCCTCGAGTAGGCCTGCTCCCGGCTGGTGTACGGTGTCGTGGTCGCGGCGTGATTGGAGGCCCTTGCCGCCGACCGCGCCTGCCGCTGTGTGAGAGCTGTCAAAGCCTATCCGCGTCGCCCACGGCCCGCAGCGCCCTGTGGACCGCGAGCTGCCTGGGGCACGGGGTCGCCCGAGGCGAGCGGCTCTACGGGGCGGGCCACGCCGCCCATGGATCTGGGTTGCCCGCCTGGTCGCCGGACATGGTGATGACGACGCGACGGGGCACGAAGCGGTAGAAGGTGGATTCCGGCGCACCCCTACCTGGCACGCCAAATGTTGGATTTCGGGTTCCGGCAGACCCTTGAGGTTCGAACACTGGGGTGCGCGCGGAGATTTCGCCTCCTACCTACTTGCGCCCCTCCGCCTCGCTAAGATCTGAGCTATGGAAAGAACAACACGAGAGACACAGGGTTTATACTGGTTCGGGCCACCGTTGTGGTGTAATACCCTACTCCAGTGTGTGGTTGATTACCTCTTGGGCTGATGATGATGAACAATACAAGGAAGAACAGCCTCGCGAGGGTCTGTTCTTGGCTGGGGGGATGAACTGCTGGGAGGAGTTCAGTCACCCTTCTCTCTCTCTCTCTTCTCGGTTGTCCTCTCTCAGCTCTCGTGGGTGGCTGGTCCTATTTATAGAGGCCCTGGTCCTCTTCCCAAATATCAAGCGGGAAGGGAGCCAACAATGGCGGGCTAATTTGAAGGGGGGCAGCTAGTACCAGCTATCCTGACAAAAGTAGTCTTCGCCTGCACAAAGCTATGGTGGTGACGCCATCTTGGGCTCCACGATGACCTCCGTCTTGCAGTCCTCCTGGTCTTGGTCTTGTTGCACCGAAATCGCAACCTTTGCCTGATGCCTCGATACTCCGCGGCTGCGCTTGCCCAATTTGCACCAAAGGGGAAAGGAGGACACTGCGCGGGCTGGCACCCGCCTAGCGCCCATGGGCGTCATGGCTTGTGTGACGGGCACCTCGTGAGGTACCCCGCCTTGATCTCTCTGCCTCCTCGTGAGCCCGCCTGATGAGGCCGTGCCTGAGGAAGCTCCGCGTCGTCCAGCCCGCGAGGCTTGGCCCCTCGCGAGGGTCTTGGGTTTGTGTTGATGAAGATGGGCCGTGCTGGGCCCCCCTTTGAGCCACGCCACAGGCCGCAGGCAGGCAAGTCTGGGGACCCCCATTCCCAGAACGCCGATAGAGCTCGTTGAAGATCTTGTCCTTTGTGTTGTTTCGTTCTAGTCGATCAGTAGAGGAGCCCAGTTGGGGTCGATCGGGGATCTGTGTAGCTTTTGGGGTAGTCTTCTTTTATTTTGGTTCCGTAGTCGGACCTTGATTGTATCTTATTGATGTAATGCTTTATTCATGTAATTGTGTGAAGTGGCGATTGTACGCCAACTATGTATCTCTTTCCCTTATATATTATATGGGTTGTGTGAAGATTACCTCACCTACGACATTGCTTTCAATGCGGTTATGCCTCTAAGTCGTGCTTCCACACATGGGAGATATAGCCGCATCGAGGGCGTTACAAGTTGGTAATTAGAGCCTTCCCCGACCTTAGGAACCCCCTGCTTGATCGAATCATTGGCGTTGTTGAGTCTAGAAAAATGTTTTGAGTCATTTAGGTTTATATATATCGGAGAGTAGGATTCTTTTTACTCCTCAGTCCCTTCGTCGCTCTGGTGAGGCATCCTGACGTAGAGTTTTGACTCTTCTCTTCTCAAATTTCACTAAATTTTTTTAGGATCACGCAGGTATCTTGGAATCGTTCCGATTGATTTGTGACAAGAACATTGTTCTTGGTGCCTCCTGTCATTTAGGGGTTGTGGCAGTGTCCTGGGGAGTTGAGCTCCGAGATGTTGTCGTCACAATTTTATCGCTGCAGTTCTGGAATACCTGAGTTTAGTTTCGCCGACATCGAAAATCTCTTTTATGCAGTTGTTGGTGAGATAACCTCTACGCCACCCAGTACTGGGGCGGGAGTTCGGGAGTATTGCCATAACTCGTATAACGGATGCTTTTCGAAGGTTGAGGTAAACGATTTCCGAAGATTTCTTGGTTATGTGTTGAAGGATGGATACAGTTGGATGTAGGATTTGCTAGTTTTCGGTGAGATATTATACTTCCCCTGTATCCCTAACACCCGATTGCATAACCAAAAACTTTCGGGAGTTTATAAGTGGGAATTCAAGTAGCTCTAAGGATATCTTTCCGACGGATGTATGATGTGAAATTGGGGTTCGACGTCTAGTGGTCCGCCTATTCACGGTTGGTTTTACAGTGGTCTCGTTGTGTCTTAAAGTGTCCTTGGCTATGCCGACTCGGGGACGGTTTGTATGTCATGTGCACTGCCTTGTACATGATGGTGCTGTGCGATCGAGCCCGTGTAGGCCCCACCACGAAAACTTCGGACAAAATTTCTATCATATGTTTGTTCTGGCTTATTCCGCAAGCCAATCCTTTGTTTTGATTTGGATTGTGGTATTTGAGTTGCTTCGAAGTAAAATGTTGATTCCATACCTGTTCCTAAGTGGTGTTCTCATACTCCGATGTGAATACTAATCCTTCATGACAATTGAGATTGTCATGTCAATCCTTTTCTACCGGTGTGCTTCTCTTCAAGTGGATCCGATCATTTCAACATCCGCAAGATCAACTCAAACTCTCTCAACGGTGTTTGTTTCATCCTTCCCAAGTTGCCTTTGTTTTCCCACCCTCCCACCCTTGGTTCTTTAAGGACTCAGATTTCTTATTCTAGTATCTATCTTATGTTTGTGAAGTCTCTCCATTCTTTTCCGTCAATGTTCTTATCCGGTGATTCTCACGAAGATCCTAACGGAGCCTCAAGTTCATCATTATTCGTTATCTTTATTCTCCAGTGGTTTCAAGTCAAGTTTTGTTGATCATTCCCTTTCCTCATTTCAATGCCATCTCATGCCAGTGCTCCTCTTAATTATTCACCTCCCACTATATATTTGTCCCGGAGTGCTCAAGATATCTCGAAGATTCGTGTTTCCACTCTGTTTTCGTTCCAGCTCTTTCAAGGTTGTTATCTCATTCTAGCCATTTAATTCAACCGGTGCTTTCTCTTTTTTAAATCGTTCTACAGTGTATCTTTTGAGTGAGCCCTAACCCACAGGTCTTTTCCCAGGATCTTAACTGACTCTTCTTATTTTCCTGGAGCTATCCTAAATTCTTTTCAAAGTTTGACGTAAGAATGAATTATCATCAATCTTATGTTTTTCTCCAAGATCTCGCGAATTCTTTTCATCATTGGCTCAACCTCTTCGTTTTTATTATTCTGGAGTGTCTAAATAATTCTTGGGGGTGTTTCTCATCGTCATTCTCTGCAGTTGAAGACCGAAGAAGATTTGCTCTCAATCTTTTCCATTCTCTTCAAGATTCATGGCTCTAGCTTCATGCCATCCTCTCATAATTGTTTTCGATTGTGAGATATTCTTTTCACCCATCCGGAGCAATTCAAGAGTCTTTTCAGTTTATTTCTCCGGAGCCCATCATCTCATAAGAATTATTCATTCCAGCTTTGAGCTCTCGTTCTCCAAATCTTACTGGTGCATCGTTCAAGTGATCTCTAATCAGTTCGTGATCCCTTCGTTCTCATGTATCTAGATTGTCTCAAGTAACTTCGTTCTTTTCAAAATTCGTACCCGGTGATTCTTCCCTAACTTCGTTCTTTTTCAATTCTTACGGTGGTTCGTTCAAGATTTCTCTTCTTTCTTTATCTTATCAATTCATTTGTTGTTCCAATCCTACCGGTGGTTTGTTGAAGACCTTCCCAAGTGACGCTATATCTGTCTTAATCCTTTCTACGAGAATAAGTAGTTTGTCAAATCTGTTTGCTCGTCATCAATCTAATTGGTGAAGGATAAGCATAATGCAATTCTTATTCTTGTTTCATCAAGTAAAATCAATTTCTGCTTTTTGGAGTGGTTCATCATATCACATTCTCGGTTCGAGATGTTTATCTTTCCCTCCGGAGCCCCAGGTTTCCACTTTATCTCGTCGCAAAGTTTCTTCCAATCATTGCAAGGATTCACCTTGTGTTTCCAATTTCCCTCTCCTTTCATTTATCATTCTTTTATTACCGGAGTTACTCATGATGGTTCGTCAAGGATTCTTTTCATTCTTCAATTGTTTTTCAAGATATATCTCGAAGCTATGATCCGCCAAGATATACTTCAAGTTTTCTTCTTCTTGCATTCCGGAGTGCAATTCTTCCTATCGTATCATTGGACGTGGTATTATGTCATTCTTGATAATTTGAGTTCATGTTTCCTGATTCACATGTTGTTAAGAATGAGGTATTTAAATCCATCAACCTCTTCATTGGAGTTATCTTGGGTTATATTTCACCTAAAGCCTTCCCTAAGGTTTGTTGCTATCTATGGTGCTCATAAATGACCCAAGTTCTTCATTATCCTCCCGGTGAAATAGCTTCTCGTCTCCTTGTAATATCAATCCAATCAAATATTTTTCGTGAGTGGCAAGTTGTCACCTCATAATTTTGAGATGTCCTCTATAAGTCCATATCAAGCTAATCCTTTTCGTTGTTGATAATCCAACAACTCCGTTCTAGCCTTTGTTGGAAGCGTGCGCTGCCAAGATCTTGTTTTCAACTTCGTTCATTCCATTACTTTCTCTCATTTCTTCCGGAGGCATTGTGGTGTTGTTCTTTTCACCCATCATCTCGTTTTGTCAAAGATCATGTTCTTTCCTTTGTTTATCCATTCAACCGGAGTGTCGTGTTTTCATTCCAGTTCAATCATCTGATCAAGTTTTACCTCCATTCTCAACGGGAGTGATGTCTGAAATCTTTCTTACCCCTTGCGCCATTTTTTGCGATAGTTCTGGAGGCATTGTGTTATTGTTTTCGTCAAGTATCATCCCATCTCCTCAAATTCATGTTCAATTCCTTCCATTTACAGTCGGAGTGCTTTCCAAATTATATCATTCTGATTCCTTCTCTATTTTGTTTTGACCAGAGTGGCTTCAATGTCAATCCTGTCATTTAAGCTCGTCTTTTTTGCCGAATTTCTGGTTCCTTGTCTAACGGAGTGTTTTCCACTTCGTTCATCTTCATTGTATTCCTTTTCTCTCAATTTGTTCAACCTTGCAAGGTTCTTTGGTTTCACTCGCTTGTCAAAGAAGCAATTTAGTTTTGCCACTTCTCTTTATCTTCCTTTTTTCCCTCCGGTGCCATTCTAGATCTCGGGACGAGATCCTCTCATAGTGGTGGAGTGTAGTAATGCCCCGAGACCATTGCGCCAGGTGTCTTCCAGTTATTCGCTGTTGTTGCCATGTCATTCGCTTGCGTGTTGCATCTTGTCATGTCATCATGTGCATTGCATCATCATGTTTTCAAAACTTGCATCTGTTCCGGTCTCCTCGTTCTCTCTGTTGTTCGTTCTGAGCCCAGACACATTTGCACGCGCCCGCAGCACGTCCGAAATAGTATTTTATAAGTGGCCGGAGAATGTTCTCAGAATGGGATGAAAGTTGGCATGCGGTGTTGTTATGTTGTTAGTAGGTCGCCTGCCAAGTTTCATCGCATTCGGAGTCCGTTTGACGCCCCAACGTTAACTATAGCGGCAGTATAGTCGATCAAACGTCGGACATTTTTGGTCTCCGGAAACAGTCGCCGGGTCTCTCTCTCTCTTCTCAGCCCAAAGCTTTCTGCACAGTCCGCTGTCAACCGCCAGACCCCGAAACCCTCTCTGCACAGTGCATCGACCCCTCGCGCGTGTCCCAAACTTACCCGAACCCGACCCGGACAATTGTCACCGTTGGGTCCGGATCATCCCCAAACATCTACAAAACATCTCCGTTTTGTTAATTGGACTTCCTAACATATATTTTCTCGGTTGTCCGATTCTAATCGTACGGACCGAATACCCCCTAACCTAATCCCACCTGGTATATAAAGAGGCTAACCCTAGTCCTAACCTGTCCCATCCTCCTATTCCCTGCCGCCGCCACCACTCACCATTCCACCTCGGGATCTCCTCCCGATCCAAATTCTCTCCGACCCTCTCCCTTGATTTCCGCCGCCACCCAACCAGTGCACTCCTTCCCAATCCATCGATCCCATCCTCTGCTCGCTCGTCCCCGAGCACCTTGATCCCGAGCGCAGCCACCTGCCCAAACTCCGAGACCCCGCCGCCTCGATCAAGAGCCTCCTCCTCCCTCTTCGATCCAGAGGAGTGGAGCTCCGCCGCTGCTCCCCTTCCCGCCATCTCTCCCTGCTGCTCCCTCTTCTCACATCTCTCCCTTTCTCTCCGTGTCTCGCAGGTTGCCATTGATGCCCAAATGCCTCCAGGACCCCGTCTGCCCCACCGTGTCGCGATTCGGCCACTAGGAACCTCCACCGCCGCTGCCTCCGCCATGGATGCCAGGCCCCAAGGCCCCCGCGCCCGTCCTCATGGCGCCCCGCACCCTCTTCGTTGCTTCAGAGGTTCCTCGCGACGGACTCGCCTCCCGCGCCTGTCCTCGACAGGATCCGCGCCGCCGGAGGCTCTGTAGCAGCCGCACAGGACGGCATCGACCTTCGCTGCTCGCCTTCCTCCATGCATCCTTGCCGGTCTCCTCCACCTTCCTCCTATGCCCGCACCTGCAAGCTGCCTAGTCCAACGATGTGGCGCTGCCCTCACCTCGTCCTCTGAACCGCAAGCAGCCGTCGCCCGCCTCCTCTGCATCGAGCTCGTGCACTCATCCGCGTCACCCCGGTCCCGCGACGACCGTCCTCTGCGTCCAGCGCCAAGTCCAACTACTGCCTGATCCGGTCGCGCCACCTTGTATCCGGCAAGTTTCCCATCGCCGCGCCAAGTCCAGCGTCGCCGTGGTGTTCTCTGCTTCCCCTGCAATGAGCCGCAGCTCCTCGCTCGTCGTCCCGTTGACCGCGCCCCCTCCACCTCCTTGTTCGGCTAAGCAGAGGCCCAGCCGCGCCAGATCCACCGGCCTGCTGTTTCCACCGCCTTGGGCCAAGGCCCACTGGGTGAGAACCCCCACTGTGCACTGTTGGTCCAGTCCAATTTGGCCCGCCTCTGTTTTTTTCAGATCTGCAATTTGTCTATTTTTCCAGAGGAGAGCATTTTTGCAGGAAAGCCCTTGTGGATCATGCATATAATAACTCACAATTGGTGCATCGGATCAAAATGAATTATATATGAAAGTTGCTTAGAATTTTGTCTAGTTTAATAATATGAAACTTTCATCCATGTTTAAAATATTTAAAATGCTATTTGATTAAATTTTCTCCTATGCCATGTTAAAATGCTTTAATTCATAACTAAATAATCGTAACTCAGAATTTAATAAACTTTATATGTAAATGGGGTAGAAAAATGCCTAGTTTAACATGATGGCTTTACTTTGCATGTTTAATAACTCTAAAATATGATTTAGGGCAGAACAGTACCAAACCGTAAAATATGCACATGAGGTTTTTCCGGAATTGTTGTTTGTTATTTCTGGCCTCATTTAAACTTGCCTAGATAGATAATTTCTTTATGCTTCATCTCTTGCCATGCTAACAACATTTAATCTTGTTGGGTACATAAACGAGAGAGAACTAAATAAGTCATGTGGTGTTTTCTTCAATATGCAACTCCGTTGCATAATGAGCTCCACTTAATTTGTAGGATTGTTTGTGCACTTTGCCATGCCATGCTTCATTAAACCGGACATGCATCATACTCGATTGTGCATCATGCCATGTTGATGTGTTGGTTTTTACCTATGTTGTTTGCTTCTTTCTGGTGTTGCTTCTTCGGGTTGGTTCCGATAACGTCGTGTGTGTGAGGATCCGTTCGACTACGTCCGTTTATCTTCTTCATGGACTCGTTCTTATTCCTTGCGGGATCTCAGGCAAGATGACCATACCCTTGAAATCACTTCTATCTTTGCTTGCTAGAAGCTCGCTCTTTTGCTATGCCTATGTTGCGATACCTACCACTTGCTTATCATGCCTCCCATATTGTTAAGCCAAGCCTCTAACCCACCTTGTCCTAGCAAACCATTATTTGGCTATGTTACCGCTTTGCTCAGCCCCTCTTATAGCGTTGTTAGTTGCAGGTGAAGATTGTAGTTTGTTCCATGTTGGAACATGGATATTTTGTTGGCATATCACATTATCTCTTATTTAATTAATGCATCTATATACTTGGTAAAGGGTGGAAGGCTCGACCTTATGCCTGGTGTTTTGTTCCACTCTTGCTGCCCTAGTTTCCGTCATATCGGTGTTATGTTCCCGGATTTTTGCGTTCCTTACGCGGTTGGGTTATAATGGGAACCCCTTGACAGTTCGCTTTGAATAAAACTCCTCCAGCAAGGCCCAACCTTGGTTTTACCATTCGCCACCTAGCCTTTTCCCTTGGGAGTCGCGCATCCCGAGGGTCATCTTTATTTTACCCCCCCCCCGGGCCAGTGCTTGTCTAAGTATTGGTCCGAACTAGAGCCACTTACGGCGCCACCTCGGGGAAACTTGAGGGCTGGTTTTAGCTGTACGTAGTGTTCATCCAGTGTTGCCTGAGAACGAGATATGTGCAGCTCCTATCAGGATGTCGGCGCATCGGGCGGTCTTGCTGGACTTGTTTTACCATTGTCGAGGATGTCTTGTAACCGGGATGCCGAGTCTGATCGGATTGTCTTGGGAGAAGAAATATCCTTCGTTGACCGTGAGAGCTTGTGATGGGCTAAGTTGGGACACCCCTGCAGGGATTTGAACTTTCGAAAGCCGTGCCCGCGGTTATGGGCAGATGGGAATTTTTTAATGTCCGATTGTAGAAAACCTGATGTTGACCTTAATTAAAATACATAAACCGCGTGTGTTACCGTGATGGTCTCTTCTCGGCAAGGTCCAGGAAGTGAACATGGTGTTGGAGTTATGTTTGACGTAGGTTGTTCTAGGATCACTTCTTGATCATAGTTTTATCGATCGTGCATTGCCTTCTCTTCTCGCTCTCTTTTGCGTATGTTAGCCACCATATATGCTAGTCGCTTGCTGCAGCTCCACCTCATACCTTTGCCTTACCCATAAGCTTAAATAGTCTTGATCGCGAGGGTGTGAGATTGCTGAGTCCCCGTGACTCGCAGATACTTCCAAAAACCAGCTTGCAGGTGCCGATGAGACCGTGCAGATGATGCAACCGAGCTCAAGGAGGAGCTTGTTGAAGATCTTGTCATTTGTGTTGTTTCATTCTAGTCGATCAGTAGTGGAGCCCAGTTGGGGTCGATCGGGGATCTGTGTAGCTTTTGGGGTAGTCTTCTTTTATTTTGGTTCCGTAGTCGGACCTTGATTGTATCTGACTGATGTGATGCTTTATTCATGTAGTTGTGTGAAGTGGCGATTGTAAGCCAACTATGTATCTCTTTCCCTTATGTATTACATGGGTTGTGTGAAGATTACCTCACTTGTGACATTGCTTTCAATGCGGTTATGCCTCTAAGTCGTGCTTCGACACGTGGGAGATATAGCCGCATCGAGGGCGTTACAAAGGGAGACCAAAGGATCAGCCGGACAAGCCTTGTTTAAGTCCGTCTAGTCCACACACGTACGCCAAGTGTCGTTCTTCTTAAGCACAAACACCGGGTTAGCCAACCACTCAGGATGAAAAACTTCAACAATGAACCCAGCCGCCAAGAGCCGGGCCACTTCTTCACCAATGGCCTTACGCCTCTCTTCATTAAAACGACGAAGGAATTGCTTGACCGTTTTAAACTTTCGATCAATATTAAGAGTGTGCTCAGCGAGTTCCCTTGGTACACCTGGCATGTCAAAAGGTTTCCATGCAAATATGTCTCGGTTCTCACGGATGAACTCGATGAGCACGCTTTTCTATTTCGGATCCAGATTAGCACTGATGTTGAACTGCTTGGATGAATCGCCAGGAACGAAATCAACTAGCTTAGTGTCATCTGCCGACTTAAACTTCAAGACCAGGTCATGCTTCGTAGTTGGATTTTTCAAAGATGTCATATCTACCGGGTCAACATTGTCTTTATAAAACTTCAATTCCTCTGTTGCGTAGACGGACTCAGCATAAGCAGCATCACCTTGTTCACACCACAAGGCTATCTTCCAGCTTCCATGCACCATGATGGTCCCCTTGTAACCCAGCATCATGAGCAGCAGATAAACGTAACAAGGCCGTGCCATGTACTTGGCATAAGCCGGACGTCCAAACAAAGCATGATAAGGGCTTTGAATCTTGACCACTTAAAAGGTTAGCGTCTTGGCCCTGGAGTCATGTTCATCCCCAAAAGCCACTTCCAAAGCAATCTTGCCTATAGGATATGCCGACTTACCAGGCACCACTCCATGAAAACAGTATTGGACGGCTTAAGATTTTTATCAGTCAACCCCATACGATGGAAAGTATCATAGTACAGGATATTAATGCTGCTACCTCCATTCGTGAGTACTTTAGTGAATTTGTATCCTCCCACCTGATGCGCCACCACCAAAGCCAAGTGACCCGGATTATCAACCCAGGGCGGCTGGTCTTCACGACTCCATACAATGGGATGTTCAGACCATCGCAAGTAACGGGGAACCGCCGGCTCAACGGCGTTCACAGCCCTTTCACGGAGCTTTTGATCCCGCTTTCATAAACTTTGGTGAAGACGTGGTACTGCCCACTATTCAGTTGCTTCAGATTACTTTGATAACCAGATTATTGCTGCTAAGTCCCTTGACCAAATTGTTGATGAAAACCACCTTGATTGCCTTGATTGCCCTAATTCCCCTAGCCCTGGAAACTGGAATTAGAACCGCCACCGCCGTAACCCGGACCATGAGAGCCGGAACCTGAGCCACTGCCCGACCCATGATTATCCTGAAAAAGATGGGAATTCCTGAATTCTTTCATGATGTAGCAATCCTTCCATAGATGAGAGGATGGCTTCTCACGCGATCCGTGCTTCAGGCACGACGGATTCAATAATGCTTCGAGGTTGACTTTTAACCCTTCAGCCTGAGCCGGCTTTCCCTTGCGCCGATGATTATAATTTCATGTGCCAGTGTTAGCCATGAAGTCCAAATTCCTATCAGCTCTGCGCTTACCATTGCCGCCCTGCTGCCCTTTCACACCGCTACTCTTCTTTCCCTTACCCGGTTTTTCCTCATCAGACTCGGGGTCCTTGGTACTATCAGAGTCAACAAATTTGGCAAGAGCCGCCATGAGCTCCCCCATATCATTACAGTGGCGCTTAAGCCGCCCAAGCTTCTGTTTAAGGGGCATAAAACGACAATTCATTTCTAACATTATGACCGCTGAGCCGGCGTTGATGTGATCCGATGAGTGCAGGATAGCCGAGACCTGGCGCACCCAATGGGTTGTTGACTCGCCCTCTTCTTGGAGACAGGCGTCCAAATACACAATTGACATAGGCTTCTTGCACGTATCTTTAAAATTCTGGATAAATCGGGCTTTTAACTCGGCCCATGACCCAATGGAGTTGGTTGGTAGGCCTTTCAACCAAGTACGGGTCATTCCTTCCAACATCATGGTGAAATACTTAGCACGTGCAACATCATCAACATCCAACAGCTCCATCGCCATCTCATAACTCTCAACCCACGCTTCAGGGGGTAAGTCAGTTGTGTAGTTGGGCACCTTACGAGGTCCCTTGAAATCCTTGGGCAAACGTACGTTATGCAAAGCCAGCACTAAACATGGCACTCCCAAGGTTTTGGAGGTTACACCTATCTCCACCGAAGTTGACGGATAAACCAAAGGATGCTGTTGAGCCGCTTGCTGAGCGCCAGCTCAGCCTCTTGATGGGCTCTACCCTGGTCCACCAAATCCCGAGCACCATCACGCGCCGGGTCATGTCCACGAGGCTGGTTATGGCGCCTGTCACTGCTTGAAATGGCATGTGAGTCAATGTGTCTGCTATAACTCCGGCTTGGGCGAGGGGTTGAATGAATCCTCTCACGACTATAAGAATAAGCCTCCTGCTACACCAATACTGTCTGAAGAAGTTCTCTAGCCCTCCGCATTTCAATCTCAACTAGAGACTCACCTTCAACTGGGAGAGTCGCCAATCGAGTTGCCGCATCGATCATATTATCCAAAGGATTAGAATAATGACCCGGTGGCGTCGGCACATAGTGTGGCAGGATATTATTCAGACGAGGCAGATCCTTTGTGCGTGGCTGAGCCGGCGCTCCAGTCCTAGGCATGGCTACCACCCGGTTTACCACTGGCGGGTCACTGGTCCCTGCACCAGGTGTGTTGAAGAGGTTCCTTGCCTCGTAAACCAGAGGCAGACGACTCTGGTGCCTTCTCCTCATGACTTCGTTTGAAGCTTCTGATCCAACGTGAGCCGGAAGGAATCAGCCTGGATCCATTGTGCGTGAGCATCCAGAGCAGCTTGCTCCACAGTCATCCTCGCGTCCTCAACCGCCAGATCTTCCTTAGCTTGGGCTATCTCATCTCGCAATTTTGCAACTTTCGTGTTATGTTGAGCTTGATTTGCCGGATTAACCTCTGCTGTTAAAAATGTTGTCAAAGTGTCCAATAAGTCGGACAAGACCTGAGCCGGCGGGCGCACAGGACCTCCTGCCCCGGCCGCCGTCGCCGTTACTGACCCGGAAATCATTGCTGCTTCTGTCGTAGAATTCTGCCCTGGCTGTGTACCGGCCATGAAAATCGCAACCCGGTTCGGCGGCTCATAGGGATCCGGAATACTATTGCCATCGAAACAGCCCCCAAGCCTGTCGTCTTGCAGTTGATACAATGAAGTAGTCTCGCTCGTGGATGACACACCATCAGAATAGATGGTCGTCTCACCGCAAGACACAGATCCTTCTTCAAATTTCGCCCCATGGATGAATCCAACAAAGGCGTGCTTCATGGTAGGTTGCACCCGGGTGGGTCGTGCACGCTGAGCCATCTCGATGATGTCGGTGCAGATGTCCGGCTTAGGGCCCGGTTCACCGATCTTGCCGATGAAGACATGAATCCCACCGAAGGGGACCCGGTACTCGTACTCGATTGAGCCGGCCTCGGGGCCCCAGCCGCGACGACTCTTGGTCATCCAGCCCACAGCGTATCCTTTGATCCCTTCAAAGTTGCCCTCTAAGAACTCAAAACCACCGTGTGTTGGCCCCACGATGTGCGCCAACTGTCGTGGAATTTTCACGACAGATGTCCTAGCGGAAGGACTTAGTCGTCGAGCCATCGCAACATGGTTAGCTTAAAGGGGTTAAATGGGACAAAGGATAGAAGGAGTTTATACTGGTTCGGCCCCTTGCGGTGAAGGTAATGGCCTAATCCAGTTTGAGGTGGTATTGCTTATGTCTCGATTACCAAGGAGCGAATACGCTTGACATAGCTTTTGATCTGTTGTCTCTTGCCTAAGCCGCCACCGGGTCGTCCCTTTATATACATAGATTGACGCCCAGCGGCTTACAGAGTCCCGGCCGGCTCATAAACAACGTGTCCGGCCTAGTGACTAATTACACTTGCCTTACAATACAAGTCATACATATATGGCGGTTTACACCTATGGGCCTTAAGCCGCCTTTGGGCTTTGGGCCCTTTAGTATGTCTACTTCATGAACCGTCATCTTCAACATCTTCATGGGCTTTGTTTTGATGAACCGCCATTGGGATAACCCAGCCCCTCCTGGGCAGGTCATACCCAATAGTCATATCCCCAACAATCTGGTTGAACCATTTCTGTTGTGTTGCCTAATTGAAAATAGTTCATCCGAGTGAACCGCATGTTGTATATCGCACACACCTTGATCTAGCTAATTGTTTCTTTTGTGTTGCCTAAGCACAAACAATTCATCTGAGTGAACCGTATGCTGTATATCCCACACACCTTCATCTGGCTCCCCGTTTCTTTTGTTCCTCCTCATCACAAATGATTCATTGAACTGAACCGTATGCCCTGGATCGCACACGCAACTAAAATCTAAACCGTGTTTGATGCATCCGTGATCGCAAATTTTTTGCACCTTCTTGATGGTTATTTTACAACATCGTTTGTGATTGTTGCATCGCACACAGTTTCGTCGAAGGGTCTCTGATCGTAGTGTCGTGTTAGAAGCATCCTGTAGTAGTGAGAGTTCGATGGACGTCATCAAGCTAAACGTATGCAGATCTCGAAGGTGCCATACGTTCGGTGCTTGATCGGCTGGATCGAGAAGACGTTCGACTACATCAACCGCGTTAAGTAAATGCTTCCGCTTTCGGTCTACGAGGGTACGTGGACACACTCTCCCCGTCTCGTTGTTATGCATCTTCTAGATAGATCTTGCATGAGCGTAGGAAAATTTTGAAATTGCATGCTACGTTCCCCAACACAACAACATAACCACAAGCAAATTATACCAACCATAGCAATTCACCAATTACTGATAGGCCAACAAAAATCTACTCAAACATCATAGGATGGCAACATATCATTGGTTAATAGTATGAAGCATAAAGCACCATGTTCAAGTAGAGGGTATGGCGGGTTGCGGGAGAGTGGACCGTTGAATATAGATGGGGGGAGGTGATGAAGATGTTGGTGAAGATGATAGAGTTGTTGGAGTAGATCGCTGTCACATGATGATTTCCCTAGTGGCGTTCCGGCGCCACCGGGAGAGAGGCGGAAAGAGCCCCCCTCCTTCTTATTCTTCCATGGCCTCCCCCTAGATGGGAGGAGAGTTCCCCTCTGGTCCATGGCCTCCGTGGCGGCGGAGGGGCGGGAGACCCTCCGAGATTGGTTCTCCCTCTCTGTTCTCTTCTGTTTCGATGTTCCCGTTTTCTGAAAACCGTTTCTTATATTCCTGGAGATCCGTTACTCCGATTGCATTGAGATTTTAACATGATTTTTTTCTGGATATAAGATTCCTTGCGCCCGAAGTAGAGCTCCAACCGATGTACGAGGAGGGCACAACCCACCACCACGCGTCTGGGCTGCCTGGCACGCCTAGGTGTCTTGTGGTGGTTGTGGGCCACCGTTTGTGATGATTCCACCTCCCAAAAATAACAAATATTCCAAAATAATTCTCTATAAATTTTTATCATGTTTGGACTTCGGTTGATATGGATATTTTGTGAAACAAAAGACATGCAACAAACAGGAACTGGCATTGGGCACTGGATCAATAGGTTAGTCCAATAAATCATATAAACTGTTGCCAAAAGTATGTAAAAGTTGTATAATATTGGCATGGAACAATAAAAAATTATCGATACGATGAAGACGTATCAGGTTCCCATCCCATTCTTGTTTTGAGGGGAGGAGGTATGAGTACCTCTAGCCGCTTCCTTGCCGGAATTGGCCTCCGACTTCGATGCAGTGGGATTAACCACAAGTAACGGAGCAGGAGGAGTTTTCAACCCCTCAAGTAATTCCTTGAGCATGGAATTGACCTCGGTCGTCATAGACGTTTTAAGTGAAGCCATAGCTTCATCTAAGTTGTCTCGGGTGATCGAAGTCAACTCCATGGCCTCGGTCACTTCATCCCCACTACCACCATCGTCAACCATACCCTTCGGGTGGTCAAACCCTTAATAAAGAGACATGGCTCTGATACCAATTGAAAGGACTGATATGGTTGACTAGAGGGGGTGAATAGGCAACTACCAATTTTTAACTTTTCTTAACAAATTAGGTTTAGCAACAAAAGGTTATCTAGAAGTGCAACTAGGTGAACAACCTATATGATGCTAACAACAACAACAAGAGCAAGCAAAGGATACAACACATTAATAGCTTGCACAAAGTAAAGGTAAGAGATAACCACAAGTGGAGCCGATGGAGACGAGGATGTGTTACCGAAGTTCCATCCCTTTGAGGGGAAGTACATCTCCGTTGGAGCGGTGTGGAGGCACAATGCTCCCCAAGAAGCCACTAGGGCCACCGTATTCTCCTCACGCCCTCACACAATGCGAGATGTCATGATTCCACTAGTGGTGCCCTTGAAGGTGGCGACTGAACCTTTACAAATAAGGTTGGGGCAATATCCATAAATTAATTGAAGCCTCCCAACAACATCACGAAGCTTCACCACAATGGAATGTGGCTCCAAGGTGACCTCAACCGTCTAGGGTGCTCAAACACCCAAGAGTAACAAGATCCGCAAGGGATTAGTGGGGGAAATCAAATTTCTCTTGGTGGAAGTGTAAATCGGGGCCTTCTCAACCAATCCCTAGATAATCAACAAGTTTGATTGGCTAGGGAGAGAGATCGGACGAAAATAGCTTTTTGAGCAACAATGGAGTTAGGGTAGGAACAGGTGAGTCTTCTTGAGGAAGAAGACCCCCTTTTATAGTGGGGAACAAATCCAACCGTTATGCACTCCTCAGCCCGCACACAAGCGGTACTACCGCTCCAGGAGTGGCAGTCACGGGTAGTAAGTGCAATGGCACAAGGCCAAGAGCCAGTAGTGCCGCCGGAGCAGTACTACCACTCTCCCCAATGATACTACCACTGGGGTTGCAATGCTACCGAGCGAAGGAAAAGGAGATGTGGTAGAACGCACATAGTGGTACTACCACTACTGCAGGATGCTGCTAACGCGACACTACAATCAGAGACCCTTCAACGAAACTATGTGCAATGCCATAATCGCAAACGGTGGTGTAAAAAACCGTCAAAAAAGGTGCAAAATGTTTGTGATGGCGGAGCCATCAAAAACAGTTCAGATTTTAGTTGCGAGTGAGATGCAGGGCATACAGTTCAGTTCAATTAACTGTTTGCGATGAGGAGGAACGAAAGAAACGGGAAGCCAGATGGAGGTGTGTGCGATATACAACATATGGTTCACTCGGATGAACTGTTTGTGATTAGGCAACACAAAAGAAACGGTCAGCCAGATGAAGGTGTGTGCGATATACGGCATGCGGTTCACTCGGATGAACTGTTTGCGTTGACACATGAGAACACAAATGGTTCAACTTAACAAGATGTGTGTGATACGCGGCAAACAGGACTATAATCAGAAATTTGTGTGAAGACCGATAATAACACAGACGGTTGCTGCTAATAAGACGTGTGTTTTGTGCGATGGGATTGCATATAGAACAACAACATATATATATATAAACACTATTCTGATCACGGAATCAGAATAATATTCTGATCACCACCTGACCTGCCCCGCTAGTAGTACGTTGAACTTCCCTGTGAACTAGGTTGTACTTCCACCAACACTGCCCAAATGGGGCTTGCGACATATGTTGGAAAGCTATGGACACCAATATCATGACCCAACTTAAATTTTTGGCAAAATATAAGCAGTTTAAGAGCAGTTTTGAAAACCGTTTTTTCTTCGCACAAAAAACGTGAATCGTATTTTCGATCGCATTTCTAAACCGTTTATCGGAATGAGGCATATAATATGGCATTGGAAAGCTGCTGCAAAACCGCTCCTTCCACATGTTGAAAGTTTTCTCTAATTCCCTATGGTTAACGAGTAATTTGAAAAAATATAAAATTTCATAAACCGAACAGCTGAGTTCGTTTTTTCGATGTCATTTCTAAACGGCTAATCCATGGAGGCATATGATACGGCATTGGAAAGCTTATGAAAATGCGCTACTTTTTCATCTTGAAAGTTTTTTTCAAATTTTGAATGGTTTAAGAGTAATTTAGAAAATGGCCCAAGTCCTACCGAGTTCGTATTTTCGAGCTAATTTTTTAACCATGCGTCCGAATGTAGCAAATGATATGGCATTGGAAAGCTTGAACAAATGCGAAACTTTTTGGTATGTATTGTTTCTCCCAAATTTTTACGGTTTTAAGTCAGTTTCGAAAATGCAGAAAAAAATATTTTCACCGTAATTTCTACAAACGTTATCGGAACGGGGCAAATAATATACCGCTGAAAAGCTACGAAAAATGCGAAACTTTTTCATGTTGATGGTTTTCTCTGATTCCTAGCCGTTTTCAAGTAATTTCGAAAACGGCGGGATCATGCGTTCTGCCTTTATCGCGAAACAAAATCTTCGAAAATGCACCGCGTGAAGAACCTGAACTTCTCGATGCGTCTACCCGAACTTCACTCTGTTTTTCACGTGATTTTTTTGCCCGCAGCTCTCCATCCACTCACCGGAATTGAGCAAGTGATATACCGGTGGAAAGCTGCTGTAAGCACACAACTTTCCCGTGTTGATCGCTTTTTCATACTCGCGATGATTTTAAAAGTTTTTTATCTGAAATTCATTCAGCGTAGTAGTCGAACTTCATGATGTTTTCACGTTGAACTTCTGTGACGTACTTTCGTTTATAATTATCTCATTCATTCGCCAGTGTTACACAAATAATATTCCTTTTGTACAAACCTCTCTCACAATAATTTTTCATCCGACCGAGGACTTGAACTTATAACAACAAAACTTTTAGTCTTTGCTCTTTTTTATTTTAATACAAAATGCACACCGTGTAGTACATGAACTTCTGATGGTTATCAATCTAAACTTCTCATGGTTACATGAAAATATCTGAGTTTTTTATGAATATTAATTTGATTTTCTTAATTTTTATAGGAAATTTTGAAGCGCTCTATTTTTTAAAAGTGAACTTCTTGTTATTTTATTTTTGAACTTCTTGTTTCCATTCTTTAATAACGAGGAAAATCTGAGTTTTCTATAATCATCGAACTTCTCCATCTTTTTAATATGAACTTTCTGGTTTTATTTCTTTATCCTTTTTTATGAATTTTCAAGTGCTCTATTTTTTAACAGTTGAATTTCTTGTTTTTTTATTTTTGAACTTCTTGTTTCCATTCTTTAATAACGAGGAAAATCCAAGTTTTCTATAATTATCGAACTTCTCCATCTTTTTAATATGGACTTCCTGGTTTTATTTCTTAATCTATTTTATGAAATTTTGAAGCGCTCTATCATTAAAAGTTGAACTTCTTGTTATTTAATTTTTAACTTCTTGTTTCCATTTTTTAATAACGAGGAAAAACCGAGTTTTCTATAATCATCGATCTTCTCCATCTTTTTAATTTAGACTTCCCGGTTTTATTTCTTTTAGTAACGAAAAATATCCTAATTTCTGATAGACATCGAGCCGCTCCCTTTTTAAATTTGAACTTCTAGGTTTATTTTAACAGAGAAATTGTTTTTTATGAAATTTTGAACTGCTCCATTAATTTAATTTGAACTTCTAGGTTTCTTTTAGAAACGAGAAAATCCATTTACTAATTAACTTTTTTGTTATTTTAATTTGAGTTTTCGTTGTGGAAACTTGTTGAACAAGAGGAACTTTTTGAATTTTCCCGGTCTGTGCACTTACACTTCTAGCAACAAAAATTTTGGACTTCGCCATTTTACTGCTATTTTCTCATACGAAACACACACCATGCAGTACGTGAACTTCCGTTTGTTTTCAATTTGAACTTCTGTCTATTTCACTTTAGTAACGGAAAAAATCTGAGTTTTTTATAGTTATAGTACCGCTCTAACTTTCTTTTTCAACTTATTCCTGCGCTTTTTAGAAATGTGAAAAATGGAGTTTTGTTAGAAACGTTGAACTTCTTCGTTATTTTGAATAGATCTTATTGGTCTTATTCTTTAGTAACCGAAAAAACTGAGTTTTTCAAATAAATATCAAATACTCTGCTTTTAAAAGTTGAACTTCTTTGGTTTTATTATTTAGTAAAGAGAAAAAACTAAGTTTTTAATATGCATTGAACTACTCTATTTTTTAAATTGAACTTCCTGGTTTTAATCATTAGTATCGGGGAAATCTAAGATTTTTATAAACATCAAACAACTTCATTTTTTAATTAGGACTTTTGCTGTTATTCATTTGTATAGGGGAAAAGTCCTTGTTATGTAATAAACATCGAACCACTCACTTATTTAAATTTGAACTTCCATATCTTTTTAGACTTTGACTTTTTATTCCTTTTTCGTATATGAAACACACTCCATGTAGGAGGAACTATTTTCAGATAGAGCATTTTTGTTTCTAATTTGTAATTGAATGAGGGAATTATTTTAAAACACCCAACATTTTCTTTGATCTTCCCATTTTTACTTAAATTTGAACGTCTAGAGTTCACATTTTGTCGGTGAGGGTTCTTTTTCTTCTTGGTTTATAAAGATCGAACTTCTCCATTATTTTAAATTGAACTTATTACCTTTTCCTTTAGTAACTTGAAATATCCGAGTTTTATATAAACATCAAATTGCTTGGGGTATTTTGATTTGAACTTCTACATTTTTTAGAAATGCGGAAAATACAGTCAACATCGAGCACCAACACGAACCATAAAAAACATCATTTAATCACTGTAAAATGAGCAGGCATCAAGAAAGACTGTTTGCGGATAAACGGAAGGAACATTTTTTGTCGGCCACAAGTGTTTTTGTGTGCCCCTGCATATACATGGACTTCAATTTTTCTGACAACATTAACTTTGTTGTTGTCGCTGTATATGAACGTCTCCTGTAAACTAAAGAGAGAGAGGATGCACTGAGCCAAGGTAAAAACTTACAAAAACTACACTTTTTCCTTTGAGGCATATACACAAACCGCTAGTTTGCAATGCCGGTGGTGGGGGGAGAAAGTGAGCTCAAGGGTGGGTCACTGGTAGGGGATATTGCATCGAATCGGCGGTCTAGGTAGGCAAGGGAGGGAAGAAGGCCACAGAGGCAGAGGAGGAAGGTCACGGCGGTAGAGGAGGAAGGAAGAAAGATCATGTCATAGAAGGTCGGATTCGGCCATCGCTGCTGTCTATGCGTGATAGCGAGTGCGCTGGTGGTCGCCGTCGGTATCCTTCGATCTCGGCTGTGTGCGGTCATCGAGACCCGTGGGGTGCAGCTGTGGAAGAAGGTGGAGGTGGCCTGCGTGGGTGTACAACTTACCATTTCCTGTGTCAACTCTTCTAATTTTCAAGCGAATTTGGTAGGTGGTGTTCTTTTTGTACAATAAATTTAAACGATAACATAATAGTTGAAATGCCACTAGCAACCACTTGCAAGATTCAAAATTTGGAACCATAATAATAACTTTCCAAACTATTTTTCCTTTGCATTCTAGACAAAAATTCATACATAGGGACATTGGTGCTTCCTTGTAACATCAAACTGAATCGTTGGTGTAACTCACATCAAACTGAATCGTCGGATGTGAATGATCTCATGGGTAGTCCAAAGCATCCCTTGGATCTGCTTGGACATGGCTTAGGTCACGAATTGACAATTCATATTGCCTTTTCTTCCTCTTCAGTTACTGCCTTTTGCTTATACAGTAGCGGTAGTAAGTAAAATCCTTGTCAGATCCGTGGTTCTATCTGTTTAGGTTATATAATCAATTTGGAGAGGATATTTTTTGCATTGACGACTAACTATTTGGCGAGCAGGTTCTTGTTTTCCCTCATTCCGTTTACGTTACTGCCGTAATCTGATTCCCATTTCCTCTACACTTCTTTTCTTGAACCAAACACACTCATAGATACCAGTGAGTATATCCTACATCTGACATGAATTAACCATCACCGGCCGGTGCAAGGCAATGTCTACAGGTCACCGTGACCATCCGAGTCAAAGAAACAACACGAAAACAAACGCTCAGCAAGACTATTCACTAGTGGTATAAGTGCAAATTAGCACTAGCATTCCGGATTAGCATGTTTGACTACTCTAAGATTAGGACTTAGGAGTCATTGTTGCTTGGTTTGCCCCATAGGGAAGCAACTACTAAATAGTTTTCAACATCCAAGCACTAGCAATAGATCGGTTAAAACAAAAAAATCCCAAGGACAACACCAGCAACTAAGCCATCTCAGAAATCTTTCCTCTCGCACTCAAGCTGAACTGCAGAATTGGTGCACCAACAGCAGCTCGACAGTGCTCGAGGAGAGGACGCTGCGGATAGTAGCTCACTGTTTGAGAGGAAAGACGACCTGCTGCTGGTGCTGGTGATGGACCTGCAGCTCGGTGTTGTCTACGTTCTGTACGGGGAGGTAGGAAAGACGACCTTCTGCTGCTGGTGGACGGTGACCCAGCAGCTCGGCAACCTCCTGGCCGGAGGGCGGCGTGCAAGATCCATCACCCAGCTGCCACTATCCTCTCTTCCGGATGCGGCCACCCAGCTGCAGGTCATGTTGTCCTCTTGCTGCAGGTCAAGCCATCCTCTAGCTACAGGTGGATGGCAGGTAGGCACAGTGGACGTCGGGTGGTGGCCGCCAGCGCATGGTGTCGATGGGGAGGCGAGTGGTGGCCGTCGGTGTGTCGCATCGAAGGGGAGGCAGGGGGTGCTGGCCGATGCAGCGGGGGCGACAGGCTCTCGCTGAGGTGGGCGGCGGTGGCTCGCCCGCGGCAGCACTATCGCATGGCATCTCGGGAGGAAACCGGCGACGATGCTCGATCTCGCGTAGGAGGAGGCAGTGGGATCCGATGGACACAACATGGGGTGGGGGCGGGGCGGCGTACTGATCCGGGGACGGGGCGGCGCACTGGCCGGACCAGGGAACGGGGGAGATCTGAGGGAGGGGCAGCGTGTGGCAGATCCAGGGCCGGCGGCAGCGTGCGGGATCCAGGGCGTGGGAGGGGGCGGTGGATCGAGAGGAATCGAGGGAAGTGGTGGATCGGTGGGGCGTGGCTGATTAGGAAGTTCGGGATCGATGCTATATAGGCGCGTTGTGATCATAATAACTATTTTGATCCCAAGATCAGAATAGTGTTACTATATATATATATATATATATATATATATATATATATATATAGACACACACACTTAGACATGCTTGCATAACCAAATTAAACGTCCACTTATATAGGTGGCTACTACAACCATGGCATTTGCACACACCAAAGTAAACTATTACATACATAATTACATAGGTGGTTACTACACACATGACATTTCCACACACCAATAAAGTAAACTATATATTGCATGCATGATTAACTAGCATAAACGATCATCCGATCATCATCTACTTCTTGTGACGCTTTCTATGCTTGTAGCTCGATCCGGGCTCGTCGATTTGGGTAACGAGGCACTTCCTCATGTCAACGATCCTCCTGTGCATCTCATAGCATGTGTACACGCTCTTGGCCGTGAACCTAAGGTGAGGTTCATCCAGTTGCCGCATCCAGGCCCTGTGCCAGGATAGGGGACTTGTTCTCTCGGCATCCTGCTTCATCTTTTCGTAGTAGGGGTCGATGATGGCTAAGGCGAGTTCGACCAGGGAGTCCTTCTTCGTGCTTCCCTAGACCCTGTAGTGGTCACGGATTTCGACAAGGTTCTTGCAGCCCAAGCTCATAACACTGAGTGTGTTTACATCGTCAGTGGTTTCCACCGTGGTGAACTTGTAGTCGGTGCTGTTGACAAGCCTGTTGAAACGGTTGCAAGGCTCTGTGGTCATGCAGTAGTGGTAGATGAGGACATGATGGCCCACACACAACTGGGCGACGGCAACCTTCTGATCTATGCCGAGACGACCGGTGGTGTACTGGAGGTTGATGCTGACCGCCTTGTACTTGTCTCGAGCAAGCAACTACTCAACGTTGTTGATGTAGTCGTCCACCACGTCCGGGTCGATGGTGTACACCACTGAGAGATCTGTCTCCCTCGCGTGGGTCTCCACTCTGTGCTCTCCGAATTTCATTGGAGCGCCGTTGGACATCCCCACTCTATATGTCATCGTGGGTGTGCTTGTTCTGCTGTGGGGCGCGATCGAAAGGTTGAATAGACTAAGGTTATAATGGCACGGGAATTAAAGGGGAAGCCAGACAGCTAGGAATAGCAGCAGGCCCTGATGGCAGTTCTAATTTGCAGCGCGTAACTCCAACGTGTCGCACATAACTGCATCGCATGGCAACGCGCGTGGCGCAACCGCATGCATATGGGCCCCCCGACGTGATCGTGCGCACGCCCAACCACTGGCAGAGAGCGTGCGAAGGGAAGCGAGTAGAGCGCTCCGCGGTCACCTCAACAGCGAGCAACTATATATATATATATATATATATATATATATATATATATATATATATTCTGTTACCCCACTCTGGACTATTCTGTTACTAGTAACAGAATAATATTCTGTTACCCCCCCCCCCCCGCGCGCCCTATATAGGCACGACGCGCCGACTACCGTACAATCCCCCCGACCCAGCCCGAACCGAACCCAACCCACCTTCTTCCGCCGGAGGCAGCCATCGTGGGTGAGCGAGCGACGGCGGCAGCCGGAGCGAGGGAGCCCGTGGTGCCGTGACGGGCCGGTGAGGGATCCGCCGCCGTCTCCTGCCTCCGTCCGTCGCCGGATCCATCGACGGGGCCGTGATCCGTCGTCTCCTGCCTCCTTCCATCGCCGGATCCATCGACGGGCCGTGATCCGCCGTCTCCTAGCTCCCTTCGTCGTCGGATCCAACGACGGGGATGTGGTCCGCCGTCTCCTGCCTCCCTCCGTCGCCGGGGCTCCTTCTCCGGGGCAGTGATCCCCGCAAGACGCTGTCTCCCCAAACCTCTTCGCCAGACGTCCACCACAAGCAGGAGCTGCATCAATGGCGCCGCCTTCCAAGAACATGCCAGTATGCCGACCACGAGAGGAAGAAGAAGAAGTCAGTCAACTGGAGGTAATATCTGCTTCCCACGTTTGTGTCAGTACATCAGTTCATCAGTCCTGCTATGGAAAGAAGAACCTGCTAGTACATTGCAAATGCCAGATCAGTTCATTACACCCCTGCCACTTGATGCACAATTTGGATGTCGAGGTTACTGTCAGTACCTCTAATATGATAGCTTCAGTTCAAAACCAAAAAACACAAACTTATGCATCAGTCCAAGGAGCTACTAGGCTTTATATAAGGTTCAACTGCCACTGCAAGTTGTATCATGTTATTTCTAATAGTGCATGCCGTGTAGTTGCGTCAGTTCGAACTAGTGAAAGAATGTTGTTGAAAAAAAATACACATGCTACACAGTAAGTTCAATGATACATAAACTAGGAGTACTTCTAGTGTACTTGCATAAGTTATAGATGAACAAAAGAGAAGACATGCATCAGTTATATATATCCATACATCTCTGAAGTTCAACAACCAGCGATGCAAGTTCAACTTCTACAATTCCTTCAGTGCATGACATGTTACCCATAGCATGTATACGAGAAAAATGCAGAAAAGATTAATCCCAAAACTGTTGTATGTCATTGCAGAAGCGAGCAAGGTGGCGCACGCAGCGAGCGTTTGATCAGCCAAGCAGATATGGGGCACCACCTGGTTGGGTAACACTAGAAATACCACCTGGATACTTCAACAATACAGGCAGATTTCAAGATACACCGGAATCATCAGAAGCACGGACAAGTTCTTCTATGCAGCAAACACCAATATCTGGGAATACAAGCTTTGTCACTCGTGGGTTGCAACAAGGCCAACAATATCCCCAACAACAAATGTTTTCCTTCCCTAGCGCATGCAGAAAGCCAAGGACAGGATGCCGTCGATGGGTTGCAACAAGGCTTCCACCAGTCGCTCTGTCAACATCAATCATCCGTGCTGCAAAAGCAGTTGCGACGGGAAGACCAGGCCAAAGAGACAGAAATTTTGGCCGCTCTAGCAGGTTCCAAAGTACAAGATATGAGCCATATATACAGGAGCAACCTCACAATGAATCTGAGGGGAGACGGCCGTACAATGAGAGATGGAGATCTTCGTCAACATTGCTCCCTCCAAGAGATGCATTGCGGCATGTGCCAAGGGTGACACCACCCATGCCCATACACCAGGGTGAACAGCAAACACCGGAGGCAGCACAGAGCTATACACATGTAAGTATCCATATAAAAAAACATACAAGCACAGTCCATACCATGGTACTGTGACCACCCCATCTAACATTTTCATAACTGCATTTTTGTTTGCTCACTGTTGCGTGCAGCCACCTAACATTGAAGCTTATGTTCTGCCAAGGCTAGAGATGCGCTTTGAAACTTTTGAAGAAGCAAAGAACTTCTACAACCTCTATGCGAAGCACGCGGGTTTTGCTGTCAGGGAAGGCTCCAAGTTTAAGACCAGAGCCTACCTTTATTACACGTGCTATGGAGTCTATCATTCGAAGGTGTCTGAAGCAAATAGACAGCGGAACAAAACGACAGCCAGGACTAACTGCGGGGCTGAAATGAGGCTGAAGATTGAAAAGGATGGAACACTTGTCGTAAAAGAGATAGTCTGGGAACACAACCACAGGCTACAGCTCACTCCGCAAATGCTTGTCTTCTTGCACTCCCACAAAAACTTTGACAAAACAATCTTGGAGTACGTCAAGTACCTGCAGTTCAAAGGCATTGAACACGCGCAAATCATGAGCATACTGGGCGGTGATGACCCTGGTAGCTACTTCCTCGAAATGAATGCCAAAGACCTGATTAACCTGTAAGTACAAACTTGTTCTCCTCCCATAAACCGCCTATGTATTTTTTCCTCTGTCAGTACAAACATATTACGCAACGCATGACCTATTGCCAGTTCAACATGCATTTTTGAATGACTATTCACTTTTAATATCCAGGAAAGCAAAGAATTCAAGGATGGATGATGTGGACGATGTCCTAAAGACTGTCAACTTCTTTAGGGAGATGAAAGCTATAAACAGGGAATTCTTCTGTGACATGCAACTCGATGAGTCCCACAGAGTTAAGAACATATTCTAGGCGAATGCAAGCTGCCGAGGGGCCTATCAGGACTTCGGTGACTGCGTAACATTTGACACCACATATAAGACCAACAAGTACCATATGCCACTTGGGGTGTTTGTCAGTACTAACAACCACTTTCAGACTACATTCTTTGGTTTCACCCTGATAAGAGATGAGGATGCAGAATCATTCAGATGGCTGTTCAAGACGTTTTTAAGGTGCATGAGAGGGAAGGCTCCTACATGCATCCTCACAGGTACAACCGCGAAAACCACCCCCAACCATCACCACCACCACCCCCTTCCCCCAAAAAACTAAAAGGAAAATAACACGTTAAAAAATGTTGTGTCAGTTCTATTTGTATATATGCACCACCATATGCTGACCACTCCACATATCTTTTCTCATTACCAGACCAGTGCCCGGCAATGGCTTTGGCGATACCAAAAGTTTTCAAGAACATAGTACACAAGTTGTGCCGCTGGCACATTATGAAGAAGTACAGGGAACACCTCGCATACCTGTACTACCTGCACGAAGACTTGAAAGAAGAATTCACATCAATCCTCAACTGGCCCCTCATGCCAACTGAGTTTCAGGATGCCTGGAAAGGACTCATCGATAGGTACAACCTCCATGATGATGCCACGATGCTGGCCATGTGGAATGAGCGTGAGAAATGGATATCAGCCTACTTCAAAGAAATTTTCTGCGCCAGAATGACATCCACACAGCGAAGTGAGAGCATGAACTATGTGCTCAATAAGAACTTTGTAAGTGAGAGACAAAACCTACACCGGTTTGTCAGCCAGGTAAACTCCTGCGTCAAAACTAGGAGGCAGACAGAGAACCAAGAGACAATGGGTAACAGGGTATAGCTCTATCACCTGTCGTGAAACAAAAAAACATGCTTACTAAAGTAAAACTTTATTAGTTAGACAACTTTTTGCTGCGAGAAAACTAACAATTTGGTCATCATTCTTGCATGTGCAGAAGGAACAAAACACGTTGACCTTCTATGGGTTTGACACCCAGATGGCAAAGGTTTACTCGCGAGCTGTGTATAGCGAGATCAGAAAAAGGCTAAAACTGAGCACACTCTTCACGACGACAGAGACGGAAGAGCCCACAAAGTACCTCGTGCGCTACAACAACCCGCAAAAACTGTTGCATGGTCTCAGCACGCGTTCCAGGTGGTTGCAGACCCTGTGGGAGAAACATATGAGTGCGAGTGCAGGCTATGGGACCACACAGGTGAGGACTGCAAAAAAAAGATGTTACATACTGTACTACTTTATTTGCAAAGTTTTTGTTCGAATGAAATGACAAAAAACATGCACCTCTTCCAAAAACAAATACATGTCTTTTCTGCGTGCATGTCCTGTGCATAATGCAGACAATTAAGGCTCCCAGTGTTCCAGAGAAATATATCTTCAGGAGATACACCAAACACCCAAACATCCAGCCAACATTCGACAGAAATGACTTGAGGACAGTAGCATCAAACAAGGCAACCCAATAATGCATTGAAAGCTCACTGCTGACGCTCAACATGAGGGTGCACAGAAAAAGTTTGAGAAGCCAAGAGCAAATGGCGAGGTCGCGGGTCGTCATGGACAAACTTGAACAAGAACTCGACGCCATGCATTCTGCTGAAAATGGAGGTCTGGTGGACAATGAGCCATTGAGAAGGATATTGCTACAATGTTATCCGAGCTGAATCATATGGGAGCTGTTGACCCGTTCGACAACGAGGAAGAGGAGAAGCAGCAACCAGAGCTTGCCCATGTGCACACTCAAAATCACCAACAAGCTCACATGCGAGATCATGAGCTTGATGGTGCTGTAGGCGAACGACATGACAATAGCACATCCTACCAGCAGCAGCAGGAAAGAGTGATTAAACCACCCATATTCTCAAACACAAAGGGGAGGAAGAGCAAGACGCAGGCAGCGACAGCAGCAGCCAAAAAGCTGCCTCGCCCCATCAAGCATGTGGAATTTGGACCGGACGGCAAACCTCTCGGTATAAGGGCATGCGAATTCTGCAACGTCGTGAGCAACCATAACTACCGCACATGCCCACTCCGCACAGATGGCACTGCCAACAAGTACAAGCAGATTGGAGCCGCCCAGGTTTCTACCAATGGAGACAACACACGTAACAGCTACACTTGCCGCAAGTGTGGGGGAACTGACGGGCATAATGCCCGCACGTGCAAAGTGGGCAAGGAGGTCATTGGCGCTGAACAAACACAGGGCAAGGTGTAGAGTTCTAAAAAATCAAGCGAAGACGATGAAGAAGAAGAGTTTGACGAGAATGACGACCAATCAGATGAAGACAATGAAGATGACCGTGTCGGGGACGAGGAAACTGAAACTGACGATGAAGTTGCCAAGGCTCAACCAGGAAAGGGCGCCGGCAAGGCACAACATTCAGGGCCAGTTAGGAGAAGCTCAAGGCTGAACAACTGAACAATACATAGTGCTCTTAGTTGCCTCGGCACACAATGAGGAAACATTTCAGAAACACCGGCGTTACCAAAACTTATTTAGCGTTATCGTCAATTTCTCGATCAGTACTATAGTTAAGATATAATTTGTGATTTGTGCCCGCTGGACCAGTGACATTATTATGTAAACCAATTGATAATCCTTTTGAATGCAGTCACAAATACATTTGAAAAAACTTATCTGGATTTACCTGACGCAAACACTACTGTCGACCAGTAACTCAGCAGCAAAAATATGTCAAGGAAAATTTAAACTCCTATAGTACATCAGTACTGATAGTTCTCAGTCGTCAGTACAAAGACAGAGTACACATTAGTACTGATATAATTTGTGATTTGTGCCCGCTGGAGCAGTCACATTATTATGTAAAACATTTGATAATCCTTTTGAATGCAGTCACAAATACATTTGTACTAACGAAAAACACTACTGTTGACCAGTCGTCAGTACAAAGGCAGAGTAAAACAAACACACCCGTGAACACCTCAAAAAAACATCGTTTTGAAAAAAACAAAGCTATGTCTGCTTCTGCCAGTCCCAATTCAAAAAGACCATCAGTACATAAAAATAATTACCTCAAACAAAAATGCGAATATAATACATTCTGTACTAATGAAAATCTAATTTATCTGTAAAAAATACTCAGAGATTGTCTTGATATAAACAATCCTTTAAAAAATACAAATTTTTTTTAAAAAAACATTAGCATCACACATGGTCTCATTGGTATTTGGTAAGTTCAATTACACTTCAATCACCAGCCCAAGTACCACATTAGAGGAGTAGAGACCTCCATCATGACCAACCCTGACATATGCAAGTGGGATAAGCAGCCGATAAGTACAGCTTGACAAGACGAATCAGTGCGACAGTAAAATGCCACCATCACCACCCCTGAGACGTGCAAGTGGGATTTAGCAGGTCATAAGTACAGCTTGACAAGACTAGTCAGTGCAGTAGTAAAACCCATTGTACTTGGACGGTTACTTCTTCCAGGCCACCACCCGCGCCACCCACTGAGCGGTTGCCACAAGGGAGTGCAAACGGCGACCCCACGCCACTACACCCAGTACACCCATGCCCCCGACGAACCGCCTCTCACAAATCCCCGTCGACGCACTGCAAAAAAAAACCCATTATCTTCCATCTCTCCATCATCCCCACTAACAACCATTGCCCTTCCATCTCCACTGCACACAAACCACAAACTTCTCTCTCACAAGCCCACAGCCGTCGTAGGAGGGCGATGGCGGAGGAACCGTCCACCAAGCGTCATCAAGACGAGCCGTCGGACAAGAGCAGCAACCTCATCGACGTTCACGTCCCCGGCAAGAAGCGCGAGTGCACCAAAACCCTCACAGGGGTTGAGCTCCATGGCAAGGAGACGCTGGAGATCATCTGCACTAGCGAACCAGACAAGGTCGACGAGATGATCTCCAGGCTCTAGAGGAAGGCTGGCGGCGAGATTCATAAGATCATCGGCATTGGTGTGCACTACACCAGAGAAGATGAACCTCCCCAGATGGCAGCAGTCCTGCAGTTATGCATCGATGAGCTATGCTTGGTGTACCACATCGCAGCGGCCACAAAATGGTGAGCCACCCTACTCAGTTGCCCTGTTTGGTTCATCTGTTTTATTAGTACTGTATCCTAAAAATTTCATCAAACTTGTTTCCCAACTAGATGTACTAGTGTGGTTTGTGAAAAGTGGATGCACTGCTGCATTTTCTCAAGTAGATACACTATAAATGTATTTTTGAACCTGATGCACCGGATTAAATTTTGGAAAATCTTGCGAAACATTAATTTCTGAAGTTGATCTACTAGTCTAGTTTCTGAACTTGATCCAATAGCGTAGTTTATGTACTCGATGTATTAAAAAGATGTTTCTGAACTTGATGTAGTGAAGTATTTTCTGAATTTGATCTAATGTTATTTTCAAAAGAAAATAAACTAAGGACTTGGTGAAGCACTGTTTATGTGTTATCCTATTCAACAAAAGTAAACTAAACTAGTACCAAAGCAGAACATACAACATTGACGGAAACCATGTATAATCCAAAAAGAAGAATAACATGATGTACTTAATTTAATTTCAGAACTTTGTTTACTAGTTTTTGAAGTACATTCATCCATTATTTATGCTACATAAACATCTACTTCATAGATTCATTGCATGTAAAAAAAACAAAAATGAATAATTCAAACATCAAAGTAATGCTAATTTTCAAAAATGCATCTCCCCTTGCAGGCCCAAGCGCCTAAACGAGTTGTTGCAGCATAAGATGTTGTTCACATTTACCCGTTTCAGCATTGAAAGCGACAAAGAGAAGCTGAAGTAGTCCGGTTTGGAGATCAACCCCGACAAGTTCATCGACATTCAGCGCAAGTGGAGAGTTCCATACACAGGAAAAGAGTACGACTCCTTGACTGATGTTGCAGCCAGCGTCAACCACCCATTCTACAAAGGCATGAAGAAGAAAATCAACACGCAGGAAGACTACAAACTGTGGGGGACCAGCTCGCTGCCAGACAACCTCATCGAGTACGCAGGAGTAGATGCATGCGCCACGTACAAGGCATGGAGCATGATCGACTACATCGCAGATGGTTCGGAATTTGCAAAAGAGCGGGAGGCTGCGAAATTCTACGACCACCCCTATTGCCCCTTTTAGGGATGAAGATACATCAGAGCCTGCCTTCGTTTTACTTTCGCTTGTGCTTGCCTTTTATCTTGTTGTTTCAAATTAGTAGTTTGCTCTTGTTGGGTTGAACTAGTATGATTATGTCGTGCTTGTCATGGTTGAACAAGTTTATTTATTTCATCAAGTACAATGTTTTGCTTATCTCATTGTATAAGTTTGGTAGCTTCGTATGTTGTTAATCCATCATTTCAAATTCAAAAGTAGCTTCTGAATAGAACTTTGTGGCTGCTCTAAAGTACTAGTTATGATACAACTAATCACACAATGTTGTTCCATTTCTAGTTTCAATTCAGTATTGTATAGAAAAACATAACGTTGAGATCAATCAGCTCAATTTGAGTTGCTTAACAACACTTCAAAAGTTGAAGCAAAAATTGTTAGTACTTCATGTAGTGTTCTCATTCATATGTAGCTCCTCGAAAATTAACATGTACTACAAACAGAAAAAGTTAAGAAGCATCATCACACACTTATGTCGGTCGCTTGCAGATTAAGAATCACAGTACTAGTACACTTGATCGGACAGTACATACTTACTACAATAAAAAGTACATAGAAGCATCAGACCGTAAGCGCTACTATGAATGGACTATCAGTACAACTTAGTCTACACGCAAGTACATATTAAAATTACACTTACACAAAACTGACAAGAATTAGATCAAAAAATTTTAGTCCAAGTTACTACTGGAGTCAAGTACTAGATTCAAACAAACAAAAAATGAAAAAACTGACTGCCCAAGGTCAGGCGCAGGCCCTGACGTTGCTAGATACTTGAACTTGAGCCCATAGGTGAATCCCTAGTAATCCGCACAATGCAGGGCCCACCGATCAGGGCCCACAGGTCAAAAGAGAGAGCGAGCGCCGTGTATAAGCGCTCAGGTAAGTATTCAAAGGAGTTCGACCAGTGAGCCTCGGCTGTGCTTATAAACAGGTTCGGAGCCCCCTCGACTAGCGAGGTGGGACTAAACCCAGAGCGCATGCGCACGCTGCACTACACAGCCGCACGGACGAGCTATCTGGGCCGGAAAACGGCCCAATAGCCTGCATCGTTTACAAACACCACACCAAATAAGCCCAGTTAAACAACCCACAGGACGAGGCAAAGAAATATAAACTACAAGAAAAATGTTCGAAACTGAAAATATATAAATTCAAATAGTAGTTCACAGGAAATAACTTTGAATACGAAAAATTAAAATTAAAATAATTTTAGCTCTGCACCACTTATGATAAAAAAGGGAGAAAATATGATACAAAAACAATGAACCTCTAAAAAGAAGAGAGCTTAATAGCCTATCTGTTAAATGTACATAATTTAAAAAACTGAATTAAATATTACTTTCAAGTTCAACTACTAAAATGCAAAAAGTTCAAACATATAATGTTTCTCAATTATGCTAAATTTCTTATTACATAAAATCTAACAAGTTCAACTACTAAAATGCAAAAAGTTCAAACATATAATGTTTGTCAATTATGCTAAATTTCTTATTTACATAAAATCTGACAAGTTCAACTACTAAAATGCAAAAAGTTTAAAATAGAATTTATTTGTCAATTATGCTAAATTTCTTATTTATATAAAATCTCACAAGTTCAACTACTAAAATAAAAGAAGTTCAAATAGAATTTATTTGTCAATTCTGCTAAATTTCTAATTTATACAAAATTTGTACACACCTCAACGAACGGTCTGGTCGTAAAATAATCTCAATCCCCACAAAACACCGAAAAAAACAAAAAAAACTCAGTTCAATCATACATATGACATAAGTACTAAAAAAGCAGGATCAGTCAGGCCACTCACAGCACTACGATACCAAATTTCAAAACCGCATGCTGTATGAAATTACATTTCAGTTCACACAGCACTAAACCATAACTGCACTAAAATGAGAATACAAAAACTATAAAGGCCCAACTTAGGTAAGTACAGTTGAAAATAAAAGAAGTACCAGTTTTGAGCAACAACTCCCAGGGCACTGAAAAATGTCTTCAGATAAACTAGTCTATAAGACTTCAGTGGAAAAACAAATACTTAACATCCTCATGGAAAAACATCACAAAGCATACGTCACCTAAACAGTCCAAAATGCCATCATCACCACCCTTGAGACATGCAAGTGGGATTTAGCAGGTCATAAGTACAGCTTGACAAGACAAGTCAGTGCAGCAGTAAAACCATTTGAATTGGATAGTTGCTTCTTCCAGGCCACCACCCGCGCCACCCACTAAGCGGTTGCCACAAGGGACTCCAAACGGGCACCCCCACCCCCACAACCACCACACCCACGCCCCTGACGAACCGCCTCCCACACATCCCCGTCGACGCACTGCAAAATACCCCATCGTCTTCCATCTCTGCCTCATTCCCAGAAACCACCATTGCCGCTACAATATCCACTTCACACAAACCACAAACTTATCTCTCCCAAGCCCACAGTCACCGCAGGAAGGCGATGGCGGAGGAACCATCCGCCAAGCGTCATCATGGCGAGCCGTCGGACAAGAGCAGCGACCTCGTCGACGTTCACGTCCCCGGTGAGAAGCGCGAGTACACGAGAACCCTCACAGGGGTTGAGCTCCATGGCAAAGAGACGCTGGAGATCATCTACACCAGCGAACCAGACAAGGCCGACGAGGTGATGAGCAGGCTCAGGATGAAGGGCGGCAGCTTGTATCCGAGCTTCATCGAAGTTGATGTGGAGTTCACCAGCGATGAGGAACCTCCACAGATGGCGGCAGTCCTGCAGTTGTTCGTTGAGGAACTTTGCTTGGTTTAGCACATCGCAGCAGCCACAAAATGGTAACCCATACTACTGTTCATTCATCTGTTGTACTAGTACTACTCACAAAAAACTTCATTAAACTAGTTTCCCAACTAGATGAACTACTATACTTTGTGAAGTGTATGCATGAGGACATGTTTCTCAACTTACATGCAATTCTGAAATTGTGAAGTGGATTTTTTCACCAGATTAGCATCTGAAAAAAAATGTTTATAGAATTCTGAACTTGAGAACAAAATTAATTTCTGAACTTGATGTGCTAGCATAGATTCTGATCTTGATGCACCAGTATAGTTTATATAATTGATGTATTAAAAGATGTTTGGTGAAGTGGTATAGGTCCATATCTTCATGCACATGTTTCTCAAATTAATTTCTGAACTTGATATAGAATTGATGCACAAAGATGTATCAAGCACTGGTATAGGTCTTTTATTCAACCAAAAACAAAATTAAACTTGAATCAAGTAGCACATATATCATTGAATCTGTTAAAATGATTCTTGAATTTGGTGAAGCATTTGGTGAAGCACTGAAGACAGCAAAAAAGAAAAATAACATGGTGTAGTTGAATTTAATTTCAGTACTTTGTGTACTAGTTTCTGGACTACATTCATCCATGACTTATACTACATAAGCATCTACCTCATGGATTATCACTTTCAAAACCAAAAAACAGAAGAATAAAATCTTCAAAAAAGAACACTAACCTTCAATGTGTGTCTCCCTCCTTGCAGGCCCAAGCGCCTCAAACAGTTCCTGCAGGAGGAGAAATTGTACACATTTGTTGGTTTCAGCATTGGAGGCAACAAGCGGATGCTGAACCAGTCTGGTTTGGAGATCAACCCCAACAACTTCATCGACATGCAGCGCAAGTGGAAAGATCCACACACCAGCAAATACTTCGACTCCTTGGCCGATGTTGTAGGAGGCGTCATCCACGAATCCTACAAAGGCTTGAAGAAGAACATGGACAAGGGAGAACACAAAAGGTGGGGGACCAGCCCACTGCCAGATAACCTCATCACATATGCAGGAATAGATGCGTACGCCACGTACAAGTTATGGAAGACAATCGACAACATCGTGACAGGTTGGGATATTTCAGAAGAGCAGGAAGCTGACCCCTACTACCACTACAACTTCGCGGGATGAGGATGCATGAAAGTCTGCATTCGTGTTGCTCGCACTTCTGCCTGTCCTTAATATTGTTGTTTTAGATTTTTAGTTTGCTTTCGTTATGTTGAACCAGCTACCTTATGTTATGTGTGTCAGGGTTTGAACAAGTTTGCCTATTTCTATCATGTATATCGTTTGCTTATGTCAGTCAACAAGTTTGCTAGCTTCCTATTTTTGTTCATCCATCATTTGAAGTTGAAGTAGGTTGAAGTTGAAACTAGTCATGCAGAAACAAAAATCATACATGGATATTTTCACAAAAAAATAGTGGCAGACAAACTAAGGACAACAGCAAAATAGTAGAATTGGACGCTCAGTACAACTTAGACATTTACGGTAGTACTATCACACTAAGAAATCAATTTTTAGTTTCAGAAGAACACTAAGAAGACTAAGTTTCAGGCGAGGACTACTAACAGCATCCTGCTAATAGTAGTTAGAAATTTACTAAGTACTGCAACAGGAAAAGCAAAGAACAATCAGTACATGTTTCCATGCCACTAGCATGCTAGGACTGAGAGTTATGGTACACTTGAACAAATGGTACATTCATTCTACAAAATATAAAAAGGAACGGGAAGCTTCAGTTCACATTCCATAAAACATTGACACACTCAAGAATAACACTAATAGTACAACTGAAATGTCAGTACAACTTAGTCTGTAAGGCAAGTACTATGATCATACAAAAACATTGCCTTGAGAAGAACCACAGCCTAGAAAATAGGTCCCCCCGGAGACATATTTAAATGTAGCTAATTTAAACCAGTATTTAAATTTTACTATGAAGTTCAACTACTACAATTTAAGAAGTTCAAACAAAAATTTGGCTCTCAAATCTTGCTAAATTTCTTATACTTGAATAAAATCTGGCTAGAGATGACGTACCTACTTGGTCGTAAATAATTTCAATCACAAAAGAACTTCAGTTCTAATACATTATATGAAATCAGTTCTACATAACAAGGAAGCGTCACTCCACTCACTCTAGATCCACAAGTGCCATCGTGACATCAAATTTTAAAAGCCTTACGCTGAATGACATTACAATTCAGTACTAACATATACTATAAGTACAAGAAAAGAGGGTACAGAAACTATAAAGGTCCAACCTAGGTTGGGACAGATGAAAATAAATGATAAATCTCACTTTCCAGCAAAAACTCGTAATGAACTTGGGAAAACGTGTTTTCAGTTCAACTAGTTTACAAGACTTCAGTAGAGAAAATAGAACTTAACCAGAACGAATTCCCAATGAAAGATACACAAGTGATATATCACACAACTATCAAAAATCAAAGACATCCAAACACTACAATTAAAGCCTATAATGCTTTCAAGAGATATATCACACAACTATCCATTTCACTACGCGAATGATGACCATTTCTTCTATGCACCAAGAGCCAAAGGCTGAAACTCCTTGGGAAGCTTCATCACCAGAAGCTGGTTATTCCGGTTGAACACAACTCTATACAGATCCTCAGCCTTCCAATAAACAATACGAGGCTGCAAAACAATGAAAAAATTTATCAAAAATCATGACACATTAAAAAGAAGAATACACAATCAGCCAAACACAGAAAAGTGAAAAGCTCAACTAGAACCCACATCATTATCTCGAATGTTCCCAACGATCTTTTCACCATCATAGGATCCTGCATACTTCAGAGTATAATGGCCACATTCATTCGCCCCTTGAAGTGGAACCTTCACAAACGTTGGTTTCTTTGCAAAAAGCTCCCATTTGGGTTGTTGCTCGCATTGTACTGAGCATCACCATACACATCCTTCATTACTTGGACCATCCTGGAGATCTGTAAGAAAAGAAAAGAAACCACACATTTTTAGTTCTAAGAAAAAGCAAAAACAAAGATGCAGAAAAATTAATCCAGTACAGATAATAAATGTCACTCACAATCTTCTCGCGGTCTTTATGATAGGTGTTCTTTGAAGGACGATGGTTCTTCGGATAAGGTAAAGAGTCAAGGATGTCGACGCTACTTCGGTACCGATTCATGACATATAAGGAAAAGTGGTTCACTTTCTTATCCTTTGGTAAAACCATAGGCTTGAATAGAGGCATCATGATCTAAAAACAGATGACCAAAAAAGAGATGTTAAATATTCAAAATAAAAACCAGCATGACAACAAACAAATAAAACCAAAAATCAGCTAGTACATCTCACAAGGTCGGCACTGAGCAAGTCTTCATTATCTTTAACATAGCTCTTGAAATCTCTTGCTGCACTCTTCACATTAAACTCTTTATTTTCATCACCGTAAAACGTAGAGTCAAGGACAACCTGCAAAAAAAGCCAAAAAAGAAATAGATAGGGGAAAAGGATAAACAAAGGAAGGTATTATCAAAACTCGTAAAACAAAATAGGATTTCTTGTTTAAGAGAAAGAAACGATCTGATTGGTTACTGTGATGAAATATGGACTCAGCAATACCCTTTTCCCAGGCGCAAAATCAACATTTCTATCGGGATCTTTCTTCCAATAATCAATAAGGAAGTCCATTACATCACCCTCCATCATTTGCCCAGGTGCAAAAACTTCCCAGATGTGTTTCCCAGTTAAGCTGGTTACGCTATCATCAGGCTGAGGTATCATTGAGAATGTATTGCTGCAGCACGGACAAGAACTAAAAGCAGGGGAAGCAAGATAAGGCATTCATAGCAGTTCAAGTTGTATAAAAAGTAACAGTTCAGGTCATATCTATCTAGCAGTTACAAACAAAAGAGGAAAAGAAGAGGAAACGTAATGAGAGATACTCACTCGGCATACTTCTCACATGCTTCATCGCTAAGCAACAGATTATACAACTTGCGAGCCTTGTCCAGGTGAGGGAATCTATGAGGGTGAAGCTGCTGCACAGGGGAGAAAAACTTTATAGGAGCTCTGGGTGAACGCTTCGTGCTTGTAACTTTGCCAGAATCCAAAGCAGGATCCTTCCTAGCACCACCAGCTCTATGGGCCACTATTCCAGCAGGTGGGGATAAACCCTTGGCAGCAGCAGCGCTCTTGGTGACTCTTCCCATGCCAGCAATCTTGTCAAACGCATCATCGTCGCTGTCTAACAATTCCACAATGGGATTCTTGGGTGTAGAGGAGCTCTCTACACAAGCAGCCGTAGAACCTTTCAGAGCTCCCAACCGCCCCTTAAGAACACCAGACCTTGTCTTTTCTGGAGAATGCCACTGGCTAAGATCAATAGATACATGCTCGAGCTCCGAGAACTGTCTACCAAAGATCCTAGTCATGCTCATTAAGATCCAGCCACTCACCTACAAAAATAAAAAAATAAAAGACTGCATCAAGGGTAAAGTTCAAAATACATAATTCATGACAGTACCAATCAAAGAAGTACAAGCTGCAAACAATTACAAAAGTTCATGCATTACGTACAGGGTTCGATGCCAAACAAACCATGGAAGTCAACATCAAACACATCGCTAGTTGCGCAGGTGTACAGAAAAGTCTTCCTAATGTCAAGAATGTCTTCGTGGCTGTAATCTAACATTTCAATAACACCATCCTCCCGGCAATGATAGGTCTTGCAGCTTTGTAGCATAAAAGAATCCACAATCATGTCTGTTAACAAAAGAAAAAACAAATGGGTACATCACAAATACGAAAACACAGTAACACCACCCTCCCAGTAACAAAACCAACTAACAAAAACTCATTAAAAATGGATACTCACGTGTTTTTCTGCTGCGGCACCCGCACAAACTCGCAAGAGAAACCATCAATATGCGCCGCCGAGAACGGTTTCGCCCTGTCTACGCTAGACTCCCTCCAAAGCTTCTTTATGTTATCTGTCATATTCCTTAAGAATCTAATTGCATCACTCCAGGTTTCATCGCGCGGTGAATCAAGACACTCAAAACGACGGAACCTCAAATTCAGAACAATCAAGCACTAATGCCCAGACACTTCACTAGGCTTCATGGTAGCCGCAATGGACAGCGGATCAAAAGTAGGGAAGAGAAGCTGACAAAAAATCACAGAGGAAAAATGAATTTAACAAATCATAATCAAAAAAAAAAATTCAGCCTCCAAACAATAAAATAATAGAAGAAAAGTGAAATTCTGAAGTACAAACAAAAAATAAGATAATCATAAGTTTTAATTGAGTACGCAAAACACTACAAAATAATATATGCTACTCTAGTTAAAATTGCAACAAACATATCAGTTCAATTTCCTTGCGACAATAAGTTCAGCTTCAACAAAAGAAGCACACATCATTCATAAGTGCAGGGCTAAAAGCAGGCTGCTCAAGTTCTTTCCACCACCTCCCAAACTTGCAAGAAAACATGACAGTTCTAGTTCATGGGTACAAAAAGTACAAGTTCACCTACTTGGTCAAAACCATCAGCGCATGATCTCGTAAACCAATTTAGCACATTGGAATCAATATTTCCATCACGGATCTTGATCTGTTGTACAAAAAGAACAACAATAGTTAGAAAATTGGCAAAACAAGTTATCATCCTATCTACAAAAGCAAAATACTCACCGTCACCCATCTGGGAACTATCAACTTGTCGGTGTCTCGGTACTTCTAACGTAGAGAATATAAAACAATGTCAGCACTGTCTGAGTTGAGCATGCCAGTGGGACAAATGCTTTAGCAATAGAACCAACACTGGCATCACACTCTTTATTTTGAAACATCGGCTTGTCACTAAGAAAACACAAAAGATTACACGAATTAAAACTATTGGAATAACAACAATAGTCATATGAGAGAAAGAACAGGATACGAAAATGATATGGGCAAAGTCCCAAACTAACCGTTTTGCACGGTTGGTGCGCAACCTCGTAACAGCGAAGAAAAACATATCAACCTTAACAACATTTTCACTTTCTGCTTGCAGAAAAAGAAGAAAATAATAAGTTCAAGCACTGCAAGTGAACATGTCCAAAATGAAAAAATTGAGAAGTACGCCTCATTTACAAGTCCTTACCTGCACTATCAGTGTTTGACGACGACGGTAGTTCCTGCGATGAGACCAATATGCCTCCAGTTTCAGGGTTTGATGATGGCACAGGCACATCCTGAGAGGACACCAATATCGCTACACTTTCAGGGTCTGTGGAAAGAAAATCCTGGGACGACACGAGCGCCTCCTGCGTTAAGGGGCCAGAAGAAATCGACAGAAGTAAATCATCATCCTCGGATGGCACCTCCTCCACGCTAGAGAAATCTTCCAATGCATCACCATAATCAAGACCTCCAGGCGGGAAATTCTCCGGCGGCAAATCTTCACAATCAGAAACATTTTCATTCCCAGCAATACCAACACTAGACAGTTTGGCATCAAGTATGCCCGCAGCACCAACATCCTCGTCGACAACTTTGGCACCAACATCGCGCCCACTACTCAATGGAACACCATGAGCATCATCTCCACCACTAACAACAGCCTCATGCTCAACATCAGTCATCTGAAGAAATGAAAATTCAGAAAAAGTGAATAATATGAGCAAAACTAATAATCAAAAATAAGCTAGCGAGAGGTGCACAGAAAAATAAAACCTTAGAAGCATTCACAGAAACATCATCGATCTTGCTGTTGCTAACATTAAAAGCAACATTACCAACAGGCGAACAAGGCTCGTCGCCAACAACAGGACCCTGATTTCATATGTAATGAAACAAAAAAAACAGTTATATTATTAGCAACAATAAACACAAGGAATTAAACCACATTGGTGCGCATGAAAATTCAAGAAATATGAATAAACACATTAAAAACAAAAAATAACCTTGCACTTATCAGTAGATGGATCATTAACTCCACGGTCAACAGCAGCGTCAACATTATGACTGGTGTCCTGCATCAAAAGAAAAAAATAAATAAACAAATGAAGATCAGGAAGTTCAACTACAAATACTGACAACAGAACAACATAGTAAAAACATACAAACACAAAGGACTGACTCACATCAACAACAGGCTGCTCCAAGCCAACATCGTTCGTATGGTTATCAGAAACATTAACCTCAGTACCATCATCAGCCCTGCTGTCTGTGGCAGCAGCCTCATCCTGCTCAATCTGCATGGAAGAAAAATTAATAAACAGATGAAGATGGGAAAGTTCAACTACAATACTGACAGGAGAACAACATAGTAAAAAATGCAAACACCGAGGACTCACTCACATCATCAACAGCGCGCTCCAAGCCAACATCATTCATTTCATGATCAGGAACATTAGCCTCAGTACCATCACCAACCCTGCTGTCGGTGGCAGCAGCCTCATCCTGCTCAATTTGCCTGATAACAACTTTTGCACTTTCTTCATATGGCTTGCAGCGAGAGTCTTGCATACTTTTGAAACGCTTCATGTTGTTCAACAAACGAACCAAGCTCTGAACTAGATCAGCAGCACCGTCACGCATATCACCAATTAAAATTCTCTCCATCTCAATATAGTCCACTGCTTCCTCAGTGTTAAATTGATGACCTTCAGGAAGGATACCATTGATACAGCTCAGACGCTCAACTGCCGTTGGGACCTTTTGCAGCTCAGGACACACATTTCTAAAAATATGCTCAATGTGCTCCAACGCAGAAACAACTACATCAATACCAAAACCCTGCCTCTGTGAAGTACTAGCATTACTAGGGCCAGGGGGAACATAACCAGCACCCTCAACACCACGACCACCTCTCAACTCATCGTGCAGAGATGAAGACTTGGGAACCTGAGACGACGGCATCTCCAGGACTGGCCGTTTATACTGTCGGAAAAAACAACCACCTCTTGAGTTTTCCACTACAAACAAGGGGAAAATAGTTAATTAATCAATGCAACACACAGGGAAAAATAAAACATGGTATTAACAGATTTAAATCAACAAGCACTATCAATCTTTAACTGTCAGTGCCAATTTATTAGTATTTACCGACAGGACAGTTTAGCAAAGATATTCAGTTCAACCACACATGAAACAACAGTACTAAAAATCGTAACTAAACCTCACAAAGCTTAAGAAATGAAAAAAATCTAATCAGGTAACTCTGCGGGACACATGTTCACTCCAGCAGAAAATAGCTATACCTAAAATAAAAAAGGTGTGCAAGACACGAAAGAAATAAAACTCACCGGAAGCTTCCCAAACACCCAAGTCTTTGGATCTGCATTGCCTTTTTTATCAAATCTGCATCAACTAGATCAGAAAGCTTGACAGGATCCATGAAACATATGCGGGGGACTCGCATGTCAGGCTCTGCAGTCTTGCCACGGATAAGGCAGTCAAGGTACATTAGTACAGGCCCTCTAGCACAGCCTGTGATTGCCTTCCCCATCATAACACCATCTTGGTACCTGACAACAACCCTTCTAAGCTCATCAACCATCAGCTGACAATAATCCATATTAGCCATGTCCTCAAAGACGAGACCCTCAAACATTGCTGCCTCTCTAGAAACACGCGGGGCGGCACCAGGCAACACAACCTTCATAAACACAATAATGAAGAACACTTTCGGAGCAAGGTCATCTTTGCTAGGATCCTTGACGAGCACCTTGAGCTTATTCCTCAAATCCTTTGTCTTGATATCTATGTTCCTGCTAATGTCAAGCTCCGATCTTAACTTCATCAGAGCGTTGTCATATCCATCCTCTGATGGCCTTGGCGGAGAACGACCACCACGAGGGAACCCAAATAATTGATGTATACCATCGCTAGTGATGCGAAGCTTCTTATTAGCCTCACCCATGTCAAGAGTCATCGTATCAGGATCTATCCTCAGGTACAAAACTCCCATCAGAGGGCGGAAAATGTTAGGCTTCACCCTCCAATTGAAGATAGAACCAAAACCAGCTGCACGAACCCTAGCCACATGCCGACTCTCAAGCAATTTAGCACAAGCTTCAACCTCTCCCAACGAACATCGCACAGTCAAGTTCAATTTACGTTGGTCACCTTCATCCAAGGCAACTTTTCCGGCATTGCGTCCCACCGGCTTGACCGGACTCATAACGCTAACAGGCTGTAAATGAAAATAAAGAAGCCACACCTTAAATAAATGAATATAGAAAACAAAACAAGCATATGAAGGAAAGTAGAAAAAAGAAAAGATTGCACAAGTTCAACTATTGAAACAACATCAGTACCACCCTCGATTGATGCAAACAATGACCAGCCTCGCCTCGCCAACATAAAAGCCCATACACAATTAAATCATTGCAAGTACAACTAGTCAGTCACATACAGTACAAAAGACGTACCACTGCAAATTCATCTTCAGAATCAACTTCGATATCATCTTCTTCAGATACAACATCTTCAGCTTCGACACGAGCACGCTTCTTCACACCTTTGTTTACCTTCGCAGGATGAACTTTACGCTTATTATTTTCTTTCAACAAAGAGCGCTCTCGAAGAGGAGGAGAAGAAGGCTTCTTATTTGTCAAAACCCGTGGACTACGACGAACAGGGGAGCCACCAAGTTTTCTTGGACCAATCTTCACAGCAACACTATCCCCATCAACTTTGCTATTACCATGTTGGGAACCAGCTTTCACACGTGGGCTACGCCTCTGTGTGCCATCAGGATTTCGATCTGACATCTTCCTCTTCAAAACAACTTTCTTCTCCTTAACTGCATCACGAGTGAACACTTGCGTCAAACGAGTTTGCATCAGGTTTGTCTTCACAGGCATGTCACTTCCATGAGATCCAGCATTAACAGTTGAAAAGGCCGCGCCACCACCTTCATCACATGCGCCTTCAGGAGCTTGAGCAACATCTTGATCACTTCGTTGAACACAGGCAGCCTTTTGACGCCGTTCCAACTCCTTTCTCCTCTGGAAATCACGCTTCTTCTTTCTTATCCTTTCATCCTCGAGCTGTAACTGCATAGGAACATCCTCAGCCCGAGTAACAGGCTCAGTGGCATCAACACTCTGTGACTAAGTAACAGACAACTACAAGCTACCATCAACATCATCAACGTTAAGAGAATACATTCCATCATTTATATCTTTGACAACATCAGCAATGTCCTCGGCAGCACCATGGCTGTCATTAACTGCATAAACCAACAAACATAAGCATGCACGTATAAAATCAAAACAAAATTAACATTGCAGAGACAAGATAAATAAAGTGCATAGCATCACACACAAACAAAAGGAACAACTGATGTAGCTAAGCATATAAATGTATTCAAGGCTGATAAAAAAGAGCAAATATAAGGGAAATACCAGCAACATCCGCAAGTTCTTCTAGCGAATTTGGTGTCTCAAAAATAACATTCACAAGGTCTTGAAAGCGTTCTGATTTTTCAGAATCAAGAGGCACCGGCACTCCAACATCTGCAACAACATCATAATTAGCAAAAAAGTACATGAACAAGCATTCAGTTCAACTATATGAACACTACAAGTGCACCCAATAAAACAATATGAACCCACCGCTGTCGCAACAAACTTAAGAATGAAAACTCTTTCAACATCATACCAGTTCTTCACTGACTACTACAACCTATTCAAATACCAGGACAACAGTTCAAACTACAGATGGTGATCAGTACTACAACATGTCTGCAGGTCACATCAACCGCCAAAACTATACACACCACACAATCCAGGGAAAATTTAACAGCTATAAAAAACATACAACTTATAAAGTCGATACGACCACACCTATACAGCCTAAAAAACCATATCTGTTAAAACATCATCCAAATTACAGGGAAAAATCACCTGCATTCAACTTGTCCGGACTGGATGATGTACCCATTGAGATCTACAGACCTAAAATCTGCCGAATCAGATCTGCAAGACACGTGAACAAAAATTAGGGCTCTGACCTATTTCAGAAAAAGAAGCACACCATACAAAGAAAAACTCTTACAAGCAAACACAAAATCCTCCACGGAATCGAGTATCACTGTCGCCAATCATTCGTTCAAGAGCAAAGGAACCCTAGCGAAACAAGCCTGAAATAGCAAGAGGGCAAGAGCTAAGAAATAGAGGGAAAATCTGTACATAAGAGGACGCAAGGGAAGTCAATCGCACACCAAAAGGAGCAAACAGAGCACCCAGACCTCCACCCCTGGGGTTCAACCCGCCGGCCGACGCTCCCGCTGCGAAACAGGAGAAGCAACTTCTCTGCAAGAAGAGGGGAACGAAGAAGGAATCGATTTGGAGAGGGGAGCGGAGCGCAACCGGGGAGAGCGGAGGTTAAAAGGTGAGTGGGAGAAAACCGACGGCTAAAGCCCAGAACCGTGGTGAAGCCCAATATCTCTGGGTAGTTACCAAAGATAATAGCAAAAATTAAATACAAATAAAAAATAAATACAATAAAAAATTAATATAGAGGGAGAAAACAAACGGCTAAAGTACAAATAATAACTCACAACACTACAATAAAAATTATCAAAAAGAACAAATGAAATAATAATTCATAACGGTGCTTGTTTTTCACCCAAAAAAATAAAGATAAGATAACAGGGGCAAATACTATGCCCCTCGGTGCACTACGATGCGCGAGCAAGTCCATACAAGGATGATGCGTCAGTACAACTATGCCCCTCGGTGCGATATGGTGCAGGGGCAAGTCATGTTACGGACTCGCCTCCGCATGCAACGCCGCGGCACGCCGCGTCGTCGCCTGCTACGGCTCGTTCCTGGCTCGGCCTCGCGGGGATGGGGGAGGGGGGTCCCGACCCCCCATCCCCCCGGCTCGGCCTCGCGCTAACGCGGCAGTGCGCTTGTTTGACAGGCGCAGTGCAGTTATTCTGTTCCCGCCCCACACGCACCCACACACCCCTAAAAGATAGATAATGGGGGATGTGTCTGTACAACTATGCACCGAGGGGCAGTGCGGTTATTCTGTTTCCCCCCCCCCCACACACACACGCACCCACACACCCCCCTAAAAGATAGATAATGGGTGCAAGTCCATACAAGGAAGATGTGTCAGTACAACTATGCACCGAGGGGCAGTGCGGTTATTCTGTTTCCCCTCACCCCCACACGCACCCACACACCCCTAAGATAGATAATGGGGGCAAGTCATGTTACGGACTCGCCTCCACATGCGACACCGCGGCACGCCACGTCGTCGCCTGCTACGGCTCGTTCCTGGCTCGGCCTCGCCCGGATGGGGGAGGGGGGTCCCGACCCCCCCCCCCCCGGCTCAGCCTCGCGCTAACGTGGCAGTGCGCTCGTTTGACAGGCGCAGTGTGGTTATTCTGTTTCCCCTCACCCCCACATGCACCCACACACCCCTAAGATAGATAATGGGGCAAGTCCATACAAGGAAGATGTGTCAGTACAACTATGCACCGAGGGGCAGTGCGGTTATTCTGTTTCCCCTCACCCCCACACGCACCCACACACCCCTAAGATAGATAATGGGGGCAAGTCATGTTACGGACTCGCCTCCACATGCGACGCCACGGCACACCGCGTCGTCGCCTGCTACGGCTCGTTCCTGGCTCGGCCTCCCCGGGATGGGGGAGGGGCTCCCGACCCCCCTCCCCCCGGCTCGGCCTCGCGCTAATGCGACAGTGCGCTCGTTTGATAGGCGCAGTGCAGTTATTCTGTTTCCCCCCCACACGCACCCACACACCCCTAAGATAGATAATGGGGGCAAGTCCATAAAAGGAAGATGTGTCAGTACAACTATGCACCGAGGGGCAGTGTGGTTATTCTGTTTCCCCTCACCCCCACACGCACCCACACACCCCTAAGATAGATAATGGGGGCAAGTCATGTTACGGACTCGCCTCCGCATGCGACGCCGCGGCACGCCGCGTCGTCGCCTACTATGGCTCGTTCCTGGCTCGGCCTCGCCGGGATGGGGGAGGGGGTCCCTCCCCCGCAGCTCGGCCTCGCGCTAATGCGGCAGTGCGCTCGTTTGAGAGGCGCACTACGGTTATTCTGTTCCCCCCCCCCACACGCACCCACACACCCCCCCTAAAAGATAGATATATGGGGGCAAGTCCATACAAGGAAGATGTGTCAGTACAACTATGCCCTTTGGTGCGGTCCAGTGCGGGGGCAAGTCATGTTACGGCTCGTTCCTAGAACAAAACTCACAAGAACTAGAACAAAAAAGTATTAGTACAATTTACTGGTGGTGTCAAGTACTAGATTCAAACAAAAAATTGACGCCCAAGGATCATAAAAGTATCAGTCCAATTTATTGGTGGAGTCATGTACTACATTCAAACAACAACAAAGAGAAAAAAAATTGACCGCCCAAGGACAGGCCCAGGCCCTGACGCTGCTAGATAACTTGAACTCGAGCCCATAGGCGAATACCTAGTAGTCTGCACAACGCAGGGCCCACCGATCAGGGCCCATAGGTCAAGAGAGAGAGCGAGCGCCATGTGGGACTAGCGAGGTGGGACTAAACCCATAGTGCACGCCGCGCTGCATAGCCGCGCGGACGAGCTATCTGGGCCGAAAACAATGACTCAGCCAGATGGCCCAACATAGTACTTCGCCCCATTACAAAATTCCAGCCGATCACACATGACAAAAAAATGCAGATATTTAAAAAAAAACTCACAAGAAATAAGTTCAAAAGCAAATAATGTAAAATGTTCAAACACATCTTAACTATAAGAACTAAAAAAATAGAAATACATATATTTCTTTGGAAAATTAAACGTAGAAATTTGTAAATAAAAATTTCAGAAGCAAAATTATAAAAAGTTCAACTACTACAATTCATAAGGTTCAAGTAAAAAAATACTATGCAGCAAAGATAAAAATTATTTAATTCTGAAAAATACTAGAAATATCATTATTTAACTGTTAAAAAATGTGATCCAAAATTCATATAAAAGATAGAAAAAAAATGTTATACAACAAACAAATTTGATTGGTAATTGACAACCTAAAATAGTTCAGTACTATCATTAACAAAATGTAAGTTCGGCAATCTCGAACCCAAAAAAAGGGGTTCTACAAACATCATGAGCGTATAGTTCCTTCTCTGAGCTATGTACATGAAAATATACCAGTCAAAACAAAGGATGCCCATCAGTTCAACTATAGAATTGTTCAAGTACTAATATAAAGAATATATAAATAAAGCAGTTATACTTGAGCAAAACAGATAGGAAAAGCATTAAATAAGTTGTTCCAAAACATCTGATAATACAATAGAATTCAACCATCTCACATGCAGAAGTTTTAACAAAATAAATACTGCAACATAATCAACCACACACAAATCTCACAAACCGGCATCGTTTGCCACATTTAAACCTACAGCACATAAATTCTGAATGTCAGAGAGTCATCTTCCCTGGAGAACATAACCATAACCACATCACCATCCTCAAATCCAGACTCTGCCACAAACTCCTTCCACCCAGTAGTTAGGTTGATGCAACCATCAAAGTCGATGTGGTAGGCAACTTCCATCAACTGATACCCATTTTTGTCTGGAGTCTCCATCTTCAGAACACCGGAACTAGGAGCAACAATCCTGATCCTGGGTGACATTTTCTGCAAATGGGCATGGGAGTACAAAACAAAAGTGAACATCTGAAATAACTGAATTTTTACATAGATATATGAACGGTTTGCATAACAAACTGAAAAGAAAAAATCTGAACCAAAACAATAACACATAACTGACTAGTCATGTGAACTGACTGAACTAAAGAAATATACATATCAACACACCTACAGTAAAAACATCTGACAAAAACAGATTAAGGATTATACAAAAATGGATAAAAAACTGTTTAGTAATGAACAAATACAAAACAGAAATCCCTACTGTTAAATCCTGACGAAACCAAATAAAAAAATATAGACAAATTATTCATAACACTAAACTACAGATCCAGTCCATGGGATTCAAAAAGAGACCTACAAAAAAGTAGAAAACAAAACGAATAGAAACACATACCCATGATTCCTTCAAGTCACCAACCGTCAGGCGACAAACATATGGCGCACAAAACCCATGGTTGTAGTACAGCAGGCAAGAAAGTTGCCCACGTCGCTGAGACTGGGTGAGCTCCAAACCAGATTCGTACACACAGCCTTCAGCTATGCGCGCCATATTTGCCAGGCATCTGCATGAATAGTCCTCCATGGAAAACACAAGAACAGGGAAGAAAACAACAGAGATAAGAGAGAGGAACCTAGATCTGCCTCTCGAAAGGGAAGAAAAATGTTGGGTTGACTGAGCCACACACCACACATAGATGGATGGAATTTATAGCCAGGGAGACTCGCAGATTATAAAATAATAAATGGGCAGGTGGGCAGCCAGCTGGTAGAAAATAATTATACAAGCCATGCAACATTTGACCACAAATCAGTTCAACTTAAGATGAAACAACAGTTCAAAAACTGCACATGTCAAAACATATGCAGATAAAACAACACATTCAGAGGGGAGACAGTTGAATTCATTTATTCATTCAAACATCTACTCCCTCACAGCACAAATCTTAAAAAAATAACATTCACTACTTCACTCATAACGATCAAAGAAACGACGCCATTTAGCCCTGGTGGATGGATGTGCAGCCATGGCTGCTCTTGCCCTAGCCCAACTGATGATCTGAATATGGTTCCTTCCCCTGCCCTCTGGGAAAAGAAGCTCCAATTCATTGGAGTTGCAAGTATCCATCACCTCGCGCGCAAGGTGTCTGTTGAACTCTGCATGCACTTCCTCCTCGGCAGCACGTCGTGCCATATGCCTGCACCTGCGCCTCCTCCTCCTCCTCCTCTGCTCCGCTGCTGCAGCCCTCGCATCGACGGCTTCCCCCTCCTCCTCTATGACCTCTCCCAGCTCAGGATCCATCTGGCTTTTCTTTTGGTTGTAGCTGGTGGAACGAAAGTGACAGAGGGCTCGGGCTTTATACTCAAAGTGTAGAGGGTATGGGGTAGGCAGCCAGTACAAAAAACTTGCACCGATGTCAACGCACAGTAATACAAGCTTCGACATGGAGCAGTCCAACTACACATACGGCAGTAATTCAAAACAACACTGAAAAACACACAAGTTAATTACGCAATTTGACCAGATTACAAGAAATCGTAGGCTTCAGTCAGCCACCAAACACCACCTCCGCCAACGACCAAATCACAAGGGAATCAGGGGTGGAAACAACTCAAGAAGCAAAGTTGACAACAAAAATCTAATCAGACAATCCTCAACTATCTCCATGCAACGCCAATTCAAAAATAAAACATTAGAAAAAGAAGAACACATTTACATGGCGGCGATGGCCAACAACCAAGAACACCAAAACATCTAATCAGAAATTATAGTCAAATAATATCGAAAAACTCTCACCCACAGATCATTCTCACATCCAAAACAACAAACAAGACGTAAATTGAGGCCTATGAACACCACGGTAAGCACCAATGCCCAAAACACGTCCGCCTCCAAATGCCCACGCCGTCACCTCCGGTGACTACAGATTGCAAAACACGACCAAGTAAGCGCGCACACATGCAGAACCTCTTACATGTCTCCTCTAGCAACGAATGGCCCGCAGCATCACGTCGGAGAACGCCCAGAAGCTCCACGTTGCATCCCCTGTTTCCGCCTGTCGTGCACACAGGAAGATCGATTCAAGTAGAAAACCTCGTTAGTCCAACCTGTACACCACGTCAGTTCAAGAAGGGTAGCAGAATAATAATCTGTTACGCGTAGCAGAATAGCCCAGATGGAACTGGTCTAGCAGTTGAACACGCAAGGAAAAGTTGTCCACAAGCCGAGCGCGCCGAGGGACGCGAGCAGAGCGGCGCCTAACGGCGAGCACAACACGCTGCGGCGCCTAACGGCGAACAGAGCTTGCCGAGGGACGTGAGCTTGCCGAGGGATCGATACCCATTTTTCGCACTATATCCTGATAAAGCAGGTTCAGGCTGCTGCCCCCGTCCATAAGGACTCGAGTGAGGTGAAATCCGTCAATGACGGGGTCTAGGACCAGTGCGGCGGATCCGCCATGACGGATGCTAGTGGGGTGGTCCCTGCAATCGAAGGTGATCGGACAAGCAGACCATGGGTTGACCTTTGGGGCGACGGGCTCCATCGCATAGACGTCCCTTAGTGCACGCTTCCGCGCCCTCTTGGGAATGTGGGTTGCGTATATCATGTTCACCATCTTCACTTGTGGGGGAAACCCCTTCTGTCCTCCTTTGTTTGGCGACCGGGGCTCCTCCTCGTCACCGCTATGCAGCCCCTTGTCCTTGTTCTCGGCATTTAACTTGTCAGCCTGCTTGAACACCCAGCATTCTCTGTTGGTGTGATTGGCTGGCTTGTCGGGGGTGCCGTGGATTTGACACGAGCGATCTAGTATGCGATCCAGACTGGACGGAGCCGGAGTATTTCTTTTAAATGACCTTTTTTGCTGACCGGATCTAGGGCCTCTGAATCCGGCATTGACAGCCGTATCTTCAGTCTTATCGCCGTTATTGCGGCGCTTTGGTCTATTACGACGCTGCCTACCGTTGGCCTCTTTGGTATCCGAGGTATCCGGATTCCTCGATGTGTTGTTGCTGTGAGCCAACCAGCTGTCCTCGCCCGCGCAAAAGCGGGTCATGAGTGTCGTGAGGGCTGCCATAGATTTCGGCTTCTCCTGGCCGATGTGGCAGGTGAGCCACTCGTTGCGGATGTTATGCTTGAATGCCGCTAGGGCCTCTGCATCCGGATAGTCTACAGTTTGATTTTTCTTAGTCAGGAACCATGTCCAGAATTGTCTGGCCGATTCCCCTGGCTGCTGGGTTATGTGGCTCAAGTCATCAGCATCCGGTGGCCGCACATAAGTGCCCTGGAAGTTATCAAGAAATGCGTCTTCCAGATCCTCCCAACTGCCGAAGGAATCTGCTGGCAAGCTATTCAGCCAGTGCCGAGCTGGTCCTTTGAGTTTTAGTGGGAGGTACTTGATGGCATGTGGATGTGAAGGAGGAAATCCTCAATCCATACAGCGGGATCTGTTGTGCCATCGTATGATTCGATATTTACAGGTTTGAAACCCTCCGGGAATTCATGATTCATAACATCATCCGTGAAGCATAGGGGGTGTGCGGCACCTCTATGCCGGGCTATATCCCGACGTAGTTCATATGAGTCTTGTCTGCTGTATTCGGCCCGGCCGGATTTACTCTTGGTGTATCCGACGCGACGATCATCGTCCCATGTGGGCGCATGTGCCCGTGTCCCGTATATTGACCTTGCGATTTTTGCCTTACTGTCCAAGATGTCTCGCAGGTCCTCTGTGTTGCCCCGGGCCTTAATATTTTTGACTGAGTGGCGGCGGGGTGCGGTGTGAACTTTAGGCTGAAACGCCTCTCTGGCTCGGCCGTGTAGTGATCAGTCAGCCACATCGTACACTGGTGAATGAGGTTTCAATGCTTCCTCCTCGAGGTGAGGTAGCAACCTACGTTTTGGGTAACTTTTGGACGAGCGCTCGAGTTCATGCTCCTCGGCCGCAAGGACTTCGGTCCACCTGTCTGCTAGCAAGTCTTGATCGGCTTGAAGCTGTTGCTGTTTTTTCTTCAGGCTATTTGCCGTGGCCATAAGCCGGCGCTTGAAGCGCTCTTGCTCGACAGGGTCCTCAGGCACGATAAACTCGTCGTCGCCGAGGCTCGCCTCGTCTTCGGAGAGAGGCATGTAATTGTCCTCCTCCGGTTCTTCGTCTGTTGCCTGCTCTGGAGGGCTAGCTTGTTCGTCCTCAAGCTCTACACCGTGCTAGAGGGGATTGTTGTTGTCTTCGGCGCTATCTGGAGAGTTATTATCTCCTGTGTCGGTATCACTGCTCTTGCTGTGGTGGGACATAGAGTGCGCCGCTGACGTCGGCGCTTGGGTTGCTTCTTGGAGGGGTCATCCTCTGCTGCCTCGTCGCCATTGCCTTCTTTGGTGGTGTCCACCATGTATATATCATATAATGAGGTGGCGGTCCAGCGCCCTGAGGGAGGTGGTTCATGTTCATCTCCGACTTCGTCATCCATACCGTCGAAGTCTTCGGAGTCGAAGTCGAGCATGTTGGTTAAGTCGTCGACAGTGCCTACTAAGTGGGTGGTGGGTGGGCAGCGAATTTCTTCATCGTCCGCATCCCATTCTAGCCGGACATAGTTTGGCCAAGGTTCTCCTGACAGGGAGAGAGACCTTAATGAATTTAGCACATCTCTGAAAGGTGAGTGTTGAAAGATATCCGCGGAGGTGAACTCCATGATCGGCGCCCAGTCAGACTCGACGGGCACGGATGTGAGCGGCTCAGAGTCAGTGGCCGAAGATGAATCCAGTGATTCGGCGACATGGCTCTCGTAAGGGGTGAAGTTAGTATCTGGCTCTATCTCCACTGAGAGTGCGGCCTCCATGGCAAGGTCTATCCCTCCGCTCTCAGATGGCGCGATTTGCTCTGAATTAAAGGCCGGAGTAGCTGCGGATGCGATCTCCTGAACACTGTCCGACGGCAGAGTTACGTCTTGCTCGTCGCGACTATGTGGCCCATCTAGCATGGGCTCGAATTTGTCGAAGATCAAGTCTCCGCGGATGTCGGCCGTGTAGTTCAGGTTTCCAAATTTGACCTGATGGCCAGGGGCGTAGCTTTCGATCTTCTCTAGATGACCAAGCGAATTGGCCCGCAGTGCGAAGCCGCCGAATATGAAGATCTGTCCGGGGAGGAAAGCCTCACTCTGGACCGCATCGCAAACGATGATCAAAGGAGCCATCAAGCCTTATGGTGACGACACAGTGGAACTCTCAATGAAAGCACCAATGTCGGTGTCAAAACCGGCGGATCTCGGGTAGGGGGTCCCGAACTGTGCGTCTAAGGCGGATGGTAATAGGAGGCAGGGGACACGATGTTTACCCAGGTTCGGGCCCTCTTGATGGAGGTAATACCCTACGTCCTGCTTGATTGTTCTTGATCATATGAGTATTACAAGAGTTGATCTACCACGAGATCAAAGAGGCTAAACCCTAGAAGCTAGCCTATGGTATGATTGTCTCTTGTCCTACGGACTAAACCCTCCGGTTTATATAGACACCGGAGGAGGCTAGGGTTACACAAGGTCGGTTACAAAGGAGTAGATATACATATCCGTATTGCCTAGATTGCCTTCCACGCCAAGTAGAGTCCCATCCGGACATGGGACAAAGTCTTCAATCTCGTATCTTCATAGTCCAACAGTCCGGCCAAAGGATATAGTCCGGCAGTTCGGAGACCCCCTAATCCAGGACTCCCTCAGGGCGGCTAGGTATTTAAACCTGAGGACACACAGTCCCGGACACCCAGTCCTGAACACGCAGCTCAAGACACTTAGTCCTCACCGTATTCCCCTTGACCTAAGGTCACACAGACCTCGCCCGATCACTCGTGGTAAGTCTTCAGGTGACTTCCAAACCTTCACAGACTCGATCACTTGGCGATCCACAATTTCCTCTTGGATGCTCTAGACCATGACGCCTAACCGTTTGGAAGATGCACAGTCTTGAAAGGTAACAAGCGTCGGATCCACACAGGATCAATCTATTCAGTGATGCTCAATCACTTGGGGTTTATAGGTGTTTGGGTTTGGGTTTGGGTTTGGGTTTTCCTCACTTGATGATTTTCACTCAAAGTCTTCGGAGGATGGGATGCTCTCAAATGACAAGTGTTAGTTTCTCTCAGAGCAGCCAACCAGCTAGTGGTTGTAGGGGGCGGCTATTTATAGCCTAGGGAGCAGCCCGACATGTTAAGACATAAATGCCCTTCAATGATATGACCGTTAGGTGGGTAGATATTTTGGGACAGCTGGCGCATAGCACAACAACGGTCGGAATTTCAGTAGCAAATTCCTCAGGGCTATCATGTTCCTCACTGTGTAGGCAATCCGCATTGGCAAATTCCTAACTCCTCAGTCAGAACAAATTCCTCAGAGGCCAGAAGAACTTCGTCTCTGTCACTGAAGAAATTTGACTGAACTGTATGAGATTTCCAATGGCTTCACTCAAAGGGATTGGTAGATGTAGGATTTGAGTTGAGCATCACTTGGAAATTTTTCCTTAGTCCTTCCTCGACCCTCTTTAATAGTACAGTGTTTCCTATGACTCGAGAAAGAGAAAATGAAACTAAGAAAAAAAAGTCTTCATGCTTCATGTTCCTCGAATGAATACCACATCTTGAGGATCACACCAATTTCTTCACTTTCAAAGTCTTCAGAAAGTCTTCAGAAATCCAAAGTCTTCAGTCGAAGAACTTCATTTTTAGGGGTCGGCTTTCTCTATAAATATCAAAATCCTCATAGACTTATAGACATGTGTACACTCACAAACGCATTAGTCCATTAACCTATAAGTCTTCAATACACCAAAATCACTAAGGGGCACTAGATGCACTTACAATCTCCACCTTTTTGGTGATTGATGACAATATAGGTTAAGTTTTCAACGGGGATAAACATATGAAGTGTAAATACTGAAATTGAGGAATTTGATTGCAAGATATAGAAGAACTCCCCCTGAAGATGTGCATACTAAGGAATTTGCTTTTGAATTAATGAACACTTGAAGAGTAGAATCATGGAGATCTCCCCCTATATCTTGTAATTCATACACACATTTAACATGTAATATGAAAAAATTGGAATGCATGATGAAATATGGTGACTGATGTAATTCAGCATGCGTGCATTAACATTAATGAGTAATAAGCATGCAGAAAAACTCAGCAAAAGTATCAGACCACCATAGAGTTTAAGTTTACAACTCGATCCAGCAAAGTCTTCAAAAGAACGAGAGTTGTAACTTAGAAAAAAAAACTCCCATATAGATTGACCCGCTTGAAGACTAACTCAAATTTCTCCCCCTTTGTCATCAAATGACCAAAAGGATCGAAAATGAGGACTAACGCCCCCGAAGAATATCATGTTGATGGAGGAGCGCCAGCATTGTTTGGGCCATTTGTTGTTGCAGGGCGTGGCGCAGTGTCGTCCAAGTCTTCATGCTCGTCGGTGTCGCGGGATGAAAAATATGAGCTGGCCACCAAGGAAGGAACCTTGACCTTCTTGAATTTCTTCGCTGGAGGTGTAGACCAATCAAAGTTCTCCTTGAGACCCATTTGCTTCAGATCATTTTCACCATACAGATGTGATAAGATAGCCCAGGTGCGACCGAAGACTTCATGGATGTAGTAATGGTTTTTCTTCACTGCATTATGTGTAGCAGTCATGTTGTGAAGAAGAGAACCAAACTGACGCTTAACCCATTTATGGTTTCGATCCACCATCTGGTGAAGACTAAGAAGCAGCTCACGGTCAGTCATCACCCTGGGAGCTGTGGCTTGAGGATTTGGCTTGGATGCATTTGCAGCAGAATCATGAGTGGCAGAGTCATCATTGGTGGAATAAGATGCAGCTTTGCGAAACTGACCATCCAATGGACGAATTCCTTCATCAATGACAGCAGGTGCCTTGCCCTTTTCATCAGCTGAGGAATATGTCTGCTTGAGGACTTCATTTGGGGGCAGGTAGCTGAGGTGATTCTGAAAATCAGCCTTGTAGTTTAGTGAAGACCTTGTTTTGTGGAATCTCATGATCCAAGGAGCATAAGGCTTCAACTCAAATGGAGAGAGTGCAACATTTGCCAGAGTCCTCATGAAGAAATCATAATAATTGATAGGAATGCCATGTATGATGTTGAATAACAGATTCTTCATGATGCCAACAATTTCCTCATCAGACGAGTCATGGCCTTTGATAGGACTCATTGTCCTCATCAAAATGCGATAGACTGTCCTGGGCACATATAGCAAGTCCTTCACGAGGAATTTTGTCCTTGGGGTTTGACCGGGCTTCAGGGGCTTCATTAGCACTTGCATGTAATGGGCAGTGAGTTCAGGCTCCTGGTACAGGCAACGAGCTCCTTCAAGGGGTGGACTGATGGGCAGGGCGTGAAGTAATTCAGAGGCCGGTGCCTTATAATGAGTGTTATCGGTCATCCAGTCCAATACCCAAGTGTTGATATCTTCAGCATCACCTGTGATGTGCAGTGTAGCGTAGAACTGAAGAATAAGCTCTTCATTCCAATCAACAATGTCAGAGCAAAAGTTGAGGAGGCATGTGTCATGAAGCACACTAAGGACAGGAGAGAAGCAAGGCAGTGATTCCATGTCCACATGAGGAATATGCTCGTGGTAGAAGACTTTATCCTTGTTGAAGAGCAGTGAAGAATAGAAATTGGCCTAGCTGGCAGTCCATAAGCGCTTCCTCCTAAGACGAGCAAAGCCATAAGGACTGTAGTCTGTGAAGAATACATGCTCGCCAAAGAAGTCATCAGCCTTAAATTTTTGATTCTTCGAGAAAGGATCCTTTGGCTTGGGGTGAGGAGTGTCAGTCAATTGCATCAGAACCTCAGGGATCTCAATCTTGGGTTCCGCAGGCTAAGGAATTTCAGGTTATTCTTCAGCGGTAGCCTGGGACTTCAATTATTCATTTACTTTTTCTTCAGCACTAGTGGCTGGAATCTCTTCATGAACAGACGGTGTGGCATGAGGTTCTTCAGATCCCATTTGTAGTTCAGTAGTGACAGGGGAATGAGGAATTTGTTGAAGGGGTGTGAACAAAGGAGAATTGGGGTGTTGACTTTCCCAAAAGTCATCGTTCAACACTGGAATTGTGCATCCAATGTCCACATCCTCTTCTTCATTCATTTGTTCAACGCCCGCCTCTTCAGCAGTAAACTGAGGCATGGGCAATGAGATTATTGGGGTTGAAGGGATTTTATTCGCTTCAATTTCTTCATCCAACTACTCTGAAGAAGCAGTAGAGGGAATGTCTTCATTGGATCCGCTTGGGATCATGTATTGTTCATCAAAAGGTACAAGGTCCTTTGATGGCATGGATGAGACAGGAACAACATCAATTGGATTTTCAAATGAGCTGGTCAGCGGCTTCATCTTCTTCGGAGCTGAAGAATCTGATGTAGTTGATGCCTTCCTTTTCTTCACGGCTGCACGCTCTGCAGCCTTGGTCTTCTTCACATCTAATGCAGATGGAAGGATCAGAGTTGGTGTAGGCACAGGAGGACCAGAGGAATTTGGTTCAAGATCTTCAGGCACAACTAATGCAGTTGCCCTGACTTCTTCATTTTCTTCAGGCGCAACACTAGTGGTTGCCCTGGCAATTTCTTCAGCGGCTGGAATGCAGTCATCAGCCCTGGTACTAGCATTTTCTTCAGCAGCCTGAGTATTATCAGCGGTGCTGGCATTTTCTTCAGTAGGCTGAGCAGATTCTTCAGCCTGAGGATTTTCTTGTTGCGTTGGGGTTGCAACATTGGAAGTGAACTGTTCAGTCATCTTTACAAATCTGACTTTGGCTCCAAGCCAGTCAGCATAGTAGTGATCAAATTCATCACTCTATTTCTTGATTTTAGATTGAAGAGCAACAGGTTCTTCAGGTGAATGCTTCAGAACGTTTTGCTTCAGAAAATGCTCTTTCTTGTACTACGCTTTCTTAGCCCTCCTTCCCTGTTCAAATTTCCATTTTTATTCATCAATGAAGTGAGTCAGCATATGACTTTGACCAGGAGTGAGGTTCAGCTCAGGCAGAGGTGAGTTGGGGTCCTTGTGCCACAAGTCAATGAAGTCTAGGATCAACTTCAGATCCAGCATCAATGGCACATTGCTGCCTTTGGCTCTAGTGGCCCTGTGTTGCCTATCTCTGAGGATTTCAGTGAGTTCTTCATCATCAGCTTCGTCATCTTCAGACGGTACTTGAAAGGCGACCTGCTTCTTTTGAGCACTTAGTCAAGAGCCTCATCCAGCAGTGGCCTTTGTCTTCAGCAGAGAGGGGCCAGTTGATGAATGTGGTGCAGCTGAAGAACTAGCAGAAGCTCCTGAGGCAATAGAGATGCCTATTGTCCTTTGGCACGTGGTGAGATGCACAGGTGCTGAGGATTTTGACGGAGGAGCTGAGGACTTTGGAGGAGCTGGTGCGGCTTGAGGAATTGGCCGTGAGGGCTTTGAAGAATCTGGCCGTGAGGGCATTGGTGTTGAAGCACTTGGCTTATGAGCAGGCTTCTTTGGCATGGCCTTCTTTGGCTTGCTTGCATAGGCCTCAGCAGTGGCAGCAGCATCAGAGTCTTCATTAAATTTCTTCACTGCTTCCTTAGCTACTTTGGCTAGCTTGGCCTGGCGCTTGGCCCATTCATCAGGATAATCCTCACCACACTTGAGGCTGGTAGGATCAGCTGCTTGGCCAGGTGCCAATGGAGGTCTTGGGCATGGAGGATTAAGAGCGAATTTCTTCATTTTCTTAGGAGTAACATATCAGTACTCCCTCCATTCACGTGCCCATCTCCTCTCTATCCTTTGTATGCACACCTTGCGGTGATTTTTGTCCTCCTTGCCATGTTTGGCCTCATCATGAGTACAATAATCCTCATAGATATCCTCAGGGATTTCAAATGCAGTGTTGACCTCCAGTCTCTTTCCTCCCTTCTGTCGCTTCTTGCCATCTGCCATTTTCTTCAGCTCAGGGTTTTGAACGATTGAGTTCTCTGAAGAGGTATGTAACTTTTCTTCGAGGAACGCTGCAAATGAGTTAAGTTGATGAGAACCTAGTGATTCAGCAGCGGACATGTGTACCTGTGAACAGAGTATAGTTGCGAGGAATTTGGAGAGGTCATATGCATTCTCAGAAGGTATTTGTAATAAGAACAAGTTTGAGGAATTTGACCGGGTGAATCTTGAGGAATTTCACTAAGCGTTCTTTGACTAGGTTCTAGAGTTGTATAGATTTGAAAATCCACACAATTGAGGAATCTTGAAGAAAAATGTTGCTTAGACACTACTAGGAAAAGGGCTATAGATAGGGTTGATACTAATGGCGCACCAGGGAAGTAGTGCGCCACTACTATATACTAATGGCGCACCTGTTGGTGATGCGCCATTAGTGTGGAAGAGACTAATGGCGCACCAGAAATAGGGTGCGCCACTAGTATTAATTTTTTTTTTCCATTTTTCCATACATACTAATGGCGCATCAGGTCGACAATGCGCCATTACTAGTTCTAACTAGTAATGGCGCACCAGGCAGAGAGTGCGCCATTACTGTAAATTTTTTTCTTATTCTTTTTTTTGCAAAACTACTAATGGCGCACCGTTTCACAGTGCGCCTTTACTAGTTTAAACTAGTAATGGCGCACTATTACACGGTGCGCCATTAGTGTATATATTTATATTTTTTACTTTTTTGCAAAACTTCTAATGGCGCACCACCTGCAGGTGCGCCATTAGTAACCAGGGTTACTAATGGCGCATTTCCTTGTGGTGTGCCATTAGTAACCTGGGACCCCAACAAGATATTTTGGACAGCCCCACACCTACCCACTCACTTTCCCCACTTCATTCCCTCCACCTCCTTCTCCAAGCTTTCGGCTGCCTCCTCCTCCTCACCTCATTTCCACCATAGATTCATCAAAATTAAGTGGTGAAATTACCTTTTTTTGATAGGTAAGTAAGGGGAAAGCTATCTTCATGATGTAGATCTACTTTTTCTCTCCCTAGCTCGCTCACACAACGTGCACATGCACTTTTTGTGGCCTAGCTAGATCTATGTATGTTTGTGGTGTTGCATGTGTTTGTGGTGTTGCATATATGTTTGTGTTTGAAGGTACCGATATTTGAAATGCGATAGTTGCCAATATTTTGCCGGAATTTTTTGATTCATTTCCGTTTCGGCGAGAATTTTGGCACTATGCATTCTTTTTGGTACTATTTTTAGGGAAGGTCATGCCAAATTTTTTCTTGGTTCTAAAATATCGTTTTGCTCTACCCCGCAGGCGACCATGGTCCGCACGATGACTGAAGGCATCGTGAATAGGTTTTTGAGCTCCGCGAAGGCCGAGATGCTTCAAAAGAACGAGACGGAGATAAGATGTCCGTGTCGAAGATGCAAGCTGAAGAGCCTTATTGCGGACCCGGATTCCGGGCAGGTGCGGGACCACCTGCTCTTGCGTGGTTTCATGGATGGCTATCGGTGGCAAGGTGATGAAGATGACTATGAAGTCGTCCATGGCCGGGGCCGGGCAAGAAATGAGGAAGGGCAACAAGACAAGTACCACTGCGGCGAGGGCGGGCGAGAAGATGAAGAATCTCTAGGACATGATCACGACGGTGATGATGTACACAGTCATCATGTAGAAGATGTCGTACATGATGATGAGGAAGATCAAGACGAAGGGCATGATCATGAAGATGAAGATGCCAGAGCAGACGATGATGGAGGCTGGGTGCAGGACCCTCATATTCAAGAGCTGCTTCTCAAGCAGACGGATAACGCAAGAGCTGCCGCCTGAGAGAAAGCCAAGCTAGATCAACTGGAGATAGACGCGGTTACTCCATTATATGAAGGATGCAGGCCCGAGGATACCCGCCTGAAAGTACCGCTCATGGCTCTGGAGATGAAGGTAAAACACAAAATGACCGATGCATGCTTCGACGAGAACATGTCATTCTGGCACGAACGTCTTCCCAAGGGGAACAAGTGCCCGACCAGTTTCGAGGAGGCGAAGAAAATCGTGTGTCCTCTGGATTTACCACACGTGAAATACCATGTGTGCATGAACAATTGTATCATTTATCGGGACGAGCACGCGGAGTCTACCATATGTCCGGTGTGCGGCGTCACTCGATACAAGAAGAGGAAGAAAGCTCCTCGAAAATCGGTGTGGTACTTTTCGATCACTCCTCGTCTGCAGCGGTATTTCACGGACCCTAAGGTAGCAAAGCTCCTGCGTTGGCACGCGGATAGGGAGGAGAAGAAGCGGGAAGATGACGGAAATGATCCAGAGATAAATAAAAAAGACAAGATGCTGAGACACCCTAAGGATGCGAGCCAGTGGCAAGCGTTGAACTTCGAATACCCAGAATTTGGGAAGGATCCAAGGAACATCGTGCTGGGCGCGAGCACCGATGGAGTCAATCCGTTTGGCAGCCAGAGAAGCACACATAGCACCTGTCCTGTGTTTGTGTGGATGTACAGCCTTCCCCCTGGTTGTGCATGAAGAGGAAGTACATTCACATGAGTATGCTAATTGAAGGGCCGAAACAACCAGGGAACGACATCAATCTGTATCTGGGGCTGCTGAAGGAGGAGCTAGACACGCTGTGGAAAACGCCAGCCAATACGTGGGACACCGCAGAGAAAGAATATTTCCCTTTGAGAGCCGCACTGCTCACGACGGTGCACGACTATCTCGGTTACGAATATCTCGCGGGGCAGGTAGTCCATGGATTTTCTGGATGCGTAAGGTGCATGGATGACACAACGTATCGCCAGCTAGATAGAGATCCCGGGTCTTTGAAAACTGTGTTCATGGGACATCGAAGGTGGCTTCGCAACGATGACCCGTGGAGGAAATGCAAGGATCTTTTCGATGGTGAAACTGAACCCCGAAAACGCCCGTGTACGAGGAGCGGCGAGGAAATAGACGAGCTGTTGAAAAATTGGAAAGACTGCCCACTGCCGGGAAAGAAGCAAAAGGCGCCAGAGCCGGGAAAGAAGCGAAAGGCGCCAGAGCCGTTGCTGAAGGTATGGAAAACGAGGTCTATTTTCTGGGACTTGCCGTACTGGAAGATCCACCGTGTGCCTCACAACCTTGATGTCATGCATATCATGAAGAACATGTGCAAGAGTCTGCTTGGTACCCTGCTCAACATGCCAGAGAGGACCAAAGATGGGCCGAAAGCAAGGGCGGACTTGAAATCAATGGGCATCAGGCAGGAGCTTCACGCTAATGATGATGATGATGATGATGATGATGAGGCGAAGTAGGACACAGAAAGTCGTCGCAAAGGCAAAAAGGCCAAGAAGACCGGAAATGACTACCCTCCCGCGTGCTTCACTCTATGTCAGGAGGAGATCGAGCAGTTTTTCACCTGCCTCCTAGGAGTAAAACTTCCTTACGGTTACGCGGGGAAGATAAGCAGATACCTAGACCCAGCGAAGCGGGAGTTCAGCGGGATGAAGTCTCACGACTGTCACGTGCTGATGACGCAGATACTTCCAGTTGTAATCCGTGGGATCATGGACGCGCACGTCCGTGAAACGCTATTTGGCCTATGCAACTTTTTTGACGTCATCTCTTAGAAGTCGATTGGCGTGAGGCAACTCAGAAGGCTACTGGAAGAGATCGTGGTGATACTATGCGAGCTTGAGATGTACTTCCCGCTCGCATTCTTCGATGTTATGGTGCATCTGCTGGTCCATATCGTGGAGGATATCATCCAACTCGGGCCGACGTTCCTGCACAGCATGATGCCATTCGAAAGGATGAATGGTGTCATCAAAGGATACGTTCGCAACATGTCACGTCCAGAGGGAAGTATAGCCAGGGGCTTTCTGACCGAAGAGTGCATCTCCTACTGCATGAATTATCTAGGCATCGAGAACGCCGTTGGTCTGCTCGTCAACAGGCACCTCGGCAGGCTCGCTGGATGGGGTCACCGTGAGGGTCGCCGCGAAATGCATGTCGACTTCGAGGGTCGACTCGCCGACTTTGAAAGAGCAAACCTAGTCGCGCTACAACACATAGACGTGGTCGATCCTTGGGTGGTAGAGCACAAAACCTTTATTGAGAAGACGTACAATGACCGAGGCCAACAGAGGACGGACGGAGATATACTCAAAGAGCACAACTCATGTTTCACGTGTTGGTTCAAGCAGAAGTTTCTGTCGTATCCTTTACATGAGGATTCTTCCGCGGAAGAACAACTCATATTCGCCTTGTCACAGGGCGCCGAGCACAACCTGATGACCTATGAGGCATACGATATCAACGGCTACACATTCTACACCGAGGACAAGGACATGAAGAGCGATGGTTATCAGAACTCCGGGGTAACGATGGAATCCTACACCGGCAACGACAAGGACAGATACTATGGAAGGATCGAGGAGATCTGGGAGCTGAGCTACGCTGGAGAGCAGGTCCCGATGTTCCGTGTCAGATGGGCCAAGAGCGTCCTAAAAGAAGACCGGTATTTCACCACCATGGTTATACCCGAAGCCAAATCCAAGACCGCGGGCGCAAACGTCACCGTGAAAAATGAGCCATGGGTACTGGCTTCCCAAGTGGACCAATGCTTCTTCATTACCGACCCGTCAAAGCCCAGTCGTGTTGTCGTGAGGAGAGGCAAAAGGAAGATCATCGGAATGGATGGAGTAGCCAATGAGCAAGACTTCGACAAGTACGGCGACCCGAAGATCGAACATGACGATGACGATGAAGTAGCAGCACACACCACAAGAAGAAGTAGGACCACCCTACCTAAAGGACGTCCGTTCCACAGAAGAACTCCATTTGCGAAAAAGAAGGGCAAGAAGATTGTGAACAGATAGCTAGCTAAGATCGATTGTATTTAAATCGTAGTCTTCATTCTTCGATTGTATTTCATGGGCACTTTTTGATATCATGAATATTTTTAAATTTCATGGGCACTTTTTGAATTCATGAGGACACTTGATCTCGATCCCCCTCCATCTCGATCTCGATTCCCCCTCCATCTCGATCTCGATCCCACCCGCACCCTCCCCCGCTAGCTAGCTCCACCGCCGCCGACGACCCACCGCAACCCTCCCCCGCTCCACCGCCGCCGACGAGCACCCGGCCCCCCGCACCCCTGGGGGGGGTTATTACTGTTTTTATAAAAAATATTACTGTTATGATTTAAACAAGTTTGAACATATTTAAACACAAACAAATATCAAACATGATTTAAAATGCATAAAAAAATATTGGGGAGCCTGGGAATCGAACCCGGGACCTCCTGGTGTGTGCTGCGTATTGACCAGTCGGGCTAGTGGGCGGGGTCTATTGTAGATAGGTTAGGTTGTATATAACCTGACAAGTCGGGCTAGATTAAATTACTTATGACGCACCCCTCGGTGGTGCGCCATTGCTATGGATGTACTTATGGCGCACCCCTGGGTGGTGCGCCATTGCTAAGCCTCCCCCCACACTAAAATCCCCAATCTCCATTTCTCTCTAATCCCTCCCCTGCCTCGTCTCACCCGCGCCTGACCACCACCGTCCACCACTTCCCCCGTGCTCGCCGTCCCCGGCCGTGCTCGCTTCCCCTGCCGCACCCGACCAACTCCCTCACCGTCCCCCCTCCGCCCGTGCCCGCGCCCTCGCCGTCGCCCTCCCCCCGCGGCCCCGCCTGCGTCAACCTCCCTCCCAAGCGCGACAGCTAGGGTTCCTAGCCGCCGCCACCGCTGCCGGCCCGCTGCCGCGGCGCGCCCAGCCGGCTGAACCCTCCGCTGCCCCGCCTCCGGTACAGGACCCCAGCAGCGCCTCCCCCCATCAAGCAACCGCTCCCACCAGCGGCGCCCCCTCCCTGGAGCAGGCGCTCCTGCCCAGCAACGCTGCCGCCCGGAGCTACGCCGCCGACCAGTCCGTAGGCAGGTAGCCACCACTCGTTCGTCCTTCCTCCCTCTTCCCTCATCCCCTCCCTCCTTCCTCTTGCATCCTTTGTTCAATTTTTTGCTTGCTGTGTGATTTTTCCAGAGCATGCTCAAGTTTACATGTGAAAGGATTGTGCTTGATAGGTGTTTGTGATAATGCCTCTAAGGGAGGGGGGCATCGCGTCATTAGTCTCTGTATCAGAGTCTTTTTTTCCTAGCAGTGTTGTCACCGAAAAATGCAATAAATTCTCATGGTTCGAAACCTTTGATACTTGGCTTCTCCAAATGTGAAATTTATGCATGTAATAATTGGTTTACCTTAGTTTGCAGAAATATGAAATTAAGCCTTACTTAGTAACAATGTTTCAAGAAGATCAATTTGGAAGCTCTGCTTCACAGGATGCCTTCAGACACTTGCACATATCTTTCTAACTCATGCATTATTTCATTTATTAGACACTTCAAAGTGATGGCTATTTCCTTTACCTTAGAGGAAAAACAAAATAATATCTTCTACTTTGCCTAGAGGAAATATAATTTCATGGACTACTTGTTATATCAAATTTTTAGCTAAGTTTTGTCTCCCTGCGAAAATTGGGCAAATTCCTTCTTAAAATCACATGTTTTAACTAGGAAGAACCTGAGACACTATGGCATCAACACTTATAAGAAAAGAAATAGCAGGAGAATGAAGATTATATTAAAAAATGGTATTAGTAGTGGTAAACAAGCATATAATCCCTCCCAGGTAGTAACAATAACTTTATGCAGGAGAGTGAAAGAAGAAGCATAGGCGATCAGGTTCGATCACGGTTGGAGAAAAATTGAGGCGTTTGTTGGCTCCAAGACAGTGATACAGGTATATACATGTGCTCTGCTTACTTGATCATACAGAAGATTTTCATATAAGAGTTACGTTTCAAGTTGCTGAACCTTTTCATATAAGTTTGCTTCCAAGGAGTTGTTCTCAGTCTGGTCCAATTCTAAAGAAATAAAAAGTGAATAGTTTGTTTGTTCCCTGTGTGGTCACTCTATTTTTTGAGTACTGACATTAGTTATGTTTGTTAGCAGCAAGATATTTAAATGAAGCTTGTTCTTTTTCAACTGTTCAACTGATGCCATGAAACTGAATATAGTAGTTGAAAACCCTGTTTTTCTTCCTGATCATGAAAATTTGAAGTCCTGTTTGTGTTTTGGTTTTGTTGGTTGACAATTATGTTTAGTTTTTCATTTCATGGGTGCTATAAAATGTGCAGGTGGTGAGTTGAGGCTATGCATACAGCTTGTTTGGACTAACCAAGAGGACGAGGTATGTTGCTTGCCCAAGCTAAGTGACACATACGCGCCAAGTTTTCTGTTATATAATTACCTGCTAGTGCTTAGTTAAACTGCATGATACGACCATAGCAGATGGATGGTACTAGGTGTTGTTTTGTTTCTTGCCAATGTATTCAGAGAGCAGATGTGCCACTGCAGATTTCTTTTCTTGAAGGCAGCTCACATAAGTTGAGCTACAAGTGAACAACTTGCTGCTATTAGATCTGGAATGGAAGCTCACATAAGTTGAGCTGATTTTTGTCCATATGAAAGCAGATGACCATATGGTCTGTGGCCTTTTCATCCATATGAAAGTAGAGGCACATTGTGGTGCTAGTTTGCTGGGTTTTGTCTCCGACCATCGTGTCGTGATGAATTTGCAGGTACCCCGAGAGGCCCTTGAGTTTGCTGGAATGTCGATTAACTTCCGTTCCGGCAAATTCGGGTACTCCATATGTCCTATTTTCAGCAAAGGTCATGCTGAAATTTTCCGTGAATTTTAGCATGACTTTGCTAAAAATAGGACATATGGGGTACTTGCGATAATGCATGGGCCGGGGTATCTTAGTACTTAATTAAGTAGGATCAACTGCCCCTTTATTCTTCCTGCATTAAACCATAGGTGGCAATAGAGCCAAGTGATTAGGCCCAACTTAGAATTCTCCTTAGCATCGATAAACCCTAGATGACAAACCCAACATAGGTGGCAATAGAGCCAAGTGATTAGTGCCTAGTGATTAGGCCCAACCTAGGGTGCCTCGGCATCGATAAACCCTAAATGATGAAAGCTTAACTTGGCTGCCCCGGATACCTCGGTGTCGATGAGAGCCTAAATGATGTACGCTTAGGCTTTTAGGGTGCCTCGGCGTCGACAAACCCTAAATGATGAAAGCTTAGGCTTTTAGGGTGCCTCGGTGTCGACAAACCCTAAATGATGAGACCTTGATCTTGTTCCTTGACAATAACCAACTTTTGACCAAACTTTTTTCCTATTTAGAGCAAAACATGGCCCACAACGATGAGGCCGGTGGTTTGGGTGGCAAGCAATTCTGGGAGCTGTCCCAGGAGATGGAGGAACAACCTCACCGCTATGAGGACGCCGCGGAAGACACCGATCCTAATTACACAACCCCTAGTGGCGTCGGGGATGACACCACTGATGGTGCCGCCGAGGATGCCACCACTGATGATGGCGGCGCACACACAGATGGCAGCCAACCGAAGAAGCAAAGGAAGGACCAGCGCCCGAATGCACTCCGCACCCTCAAGGAGGAATTCACTCAAGTGGACTCCGACGGGAATCCAACGGAGCCCAAACATATAGTCAATGGGTACTCGCTTCAGCTCGGGTGCATTCTCCGGAGCACCATCTCAATCAACACCGAGACCCTTAGGCATAAGGACCGAGGGAATTTGCGCAACCTCCTCTTCACGAAGCTGCACGAACGATACAAGTTCCCTGCCGAATTTGAAAACACACGCCTCTCAGGGAATAAAGTGAACAGTGCCGCCCTCATGAAGATGAGCACGGCCCTGTCTACTTGGAAAAGCGCAGTGAAGAGAATGATTGATAAAGGTGATATTTATGAGAAGATCAAGGCGAAATATCCTTGGATGAGCGAAGATGAGTACAAGGAGTTCAAGATCAAGTGCGAGAGCAGTGCAACCTCCGAATCAAGTCAGTGGGGGAAAGCAATGCGGGAGTTGAACTTAGGGGAACACAAACTCGGTCCCGGCGGTTATAGAGTGGCGGAGCCTATATGGGACAAGGAGGACATGGAGCGTGCCGAGCAAGGCCTACCGCCCCGCTTCGAGAAATACAGCGGTGACAAGCAGACTAGGAACTATGTCAGGGCCCGGTACAAGGAGGACCCGATAACAAAGGAGCTTACCACGGATCCGAAGACCAGGGCGCTTGAGCTTCTTCTGGTAAGGAATACACCCCCGCGTAATTAGCTCCATATGGTTGCACTCTAATTAATCCCCAATATTTCTAAATGGTTCACGTTCCTTTCGCAGGACACTGAAAGTAGTAGCGCGGGATCGTCTAAGAGCTCCCCTTTTGACACCCCTTTAAATAGGGCGTTGAACGTAATGAAAAAAAAGGATAAGCTCACTAAGCCGACATCAGCCGGTCGTGTGGCCGGCAAAGGCTTGTCCACAAAATGGGGGTCATACTATACCGCTGGTGTGCGGAAGGAGAAAAAGACCAGCTCGGAAAGCCAGACGCGCGAGGTTGAAGAACTCAAGGCAAAAGTGGCACGGATTCCGGAGCTTGTCCAAGAGCAAGTGCAACAACAACTTGGAACGATGCTCAACGCCATGGTGCCTACGTTGATTCATGGGCTGACGACGTGGATTGCGGGCGGCCAACAGGGGCCTCCCCCGGTTCCCAGCTTCACGGCCAGCAACTCGCACAGCGCGCAGGCGGCGCCATTGGTGTCTCCGGCGGCGGCGCCATTGGTGTCTCCGGCGGAGGCGGTATTTGTGTCTCCGGCGCTGGCATGGGCATTGGAGCTTAATGCACCCGGGTGTACGCCGGCCGGCACCTCGCCAGCAAGCGCCCCCTCCATCAGTTGCACGCCCGCTGTTGGCGGTGCCTCGACATTAGCCGAGCTCGACGGCATCACGGTAACCAAGCCTCTCGGCCGATGACTTCATCTCCTTGCCTTTAACTGGGCATCCCTGACGCCCTGTACATGTTTTCACAGGGCACCGCCGACGTTCCTTGCACTCTTCTGCACTTCGTGGGCGCCGAGTTGGTCGATGTCGCCAAGGGCAGAATCGTTCAACCGGGCAATCCCATGTTCCACGGTAATCCGATGCCACCCACAATGTATAGGGTTGAAGTGGTTCGGGTGCTGCCAGGCTGCGACGAGCTGTTACCTCCAATTCGACCCGCTGGGGCCGACGAAGAAGATGAGATGACCCTCAGCACCAGCGTAAACTGGCCCCTGCTTTGGCCGAAGAGCCAGATTCGTTTGGGGGCGGGGGACACCACCCCACAGACAAGACCGCCAGTCGTGCCGGCGCCAAGCCATGGCATGAACGCCGCAACGCTACCGGACCTGCCGGACATCCCTATGGCACAGGATCCGGACAGCCCTATGGCACAGGATCCGGACGGCGACGACAATGACGACAGTACATTTACCAAAGTTGATAAGTACTTTGCCAAACATGGGTACGCTGACGAGTTCTGCGGGCCTCTTTCTCAAGAACCCAACCAAGACGACCGCGATCTAGCTGGTACGGCGGAGAAATCCAATCGCAACAGGCGTCGTCTGGCGTTCAGTTCTCAGGACACGCCTCCAGCTCCCGCCTTCACCGAGCCTCAGATAGCTGAGGTGCGAAATATTATCAGCCCCAACACGCTCAAGAAGGCGGTCTGTGAGCAGAACTCGGTCCCATTACAGGAGATCAAGAAGAAGGGACGGAAACGAAAGACTAACAAGGGCGCCGGTGCGAGCCAGCCGGCACTGAGTTCGATCCGTGCTCAGGACGGGACACCTTCACCTAAGGATATCTCGAGGAGGGTGCATGTGGCGGGTAGGGCGATGCTACCGCCAAATATACTGAATGCTGCAACCGGTGCTATGTGGAGTCTGCACGACAGTGTTCTTTCTTTGGAGAAGCGGCGTCTCAGAGAGAAGGATGTGGCATACCCGGTTTTCGTGGCCAAGGTGCCAGAGGGCAAGGGCTTTGTGGATGGCGACATCAGGGGTACGATCGTCCTGCGGTTTGATGACGTCTTTGCTATGTCTAACCTTCATCCGCTGCACTACACCTTCGTGCGGCTGTTTTCGCTGAGTATGGAGATGCGGATCATTAGAGACAAGACCCTGGACATCGTGATAGTCGACCCCTTCTACATGCGTGCCAAGAACTTGAGCAGCGCTGGGGACCGCCAAGTTGCGAGTTCACACCTCGAAGGCGTCATTCTGGCAAACCCAGATAAGGATAACTTCCATGTGGCTTACTTTCCTGAGTAAGTCATCCCTTAACCGCCCCGTAACATATAATTTCTTAGATTTCGATCATTCTTTTTTTTCTAACATTCCGTGTTCTGTGCAGTGACACACATTGCACACTCATCCTCTTAAGCCCGAAATATTCCATGGCCACGTATTTAGACCCGAACCGTAACTCCAAGATAGACTACACAAATGTCAAGAAAGTTCTTGATGATGTTCTCCCCGCCTACGCCAAATCTGGAGGCACCTTCACCAGGGAAGTTCGTAAGTACGGCAAGCACATGTTCTCACACAATACGAAGTTCTGCTGCGTCAAGCAGCCGCCTGGCGATCAGAAGGATGCCTACTACGCCCTCCATCACATGCGGGCGATCGTAAGGGACCATCATCAACTTCTGCTACCAGATAATCTCAAAGATTGGGCCGCGAGCTTGTCGGCAGTCCAGGACGCGGACCTCAGACAAGAATTCTTTCGCATCCAGTCAGAGTTTGCGGACATCATCCATCAAGATGTCCTTCATACCTCGGGGCAGTTCTTCCTCAGATATCAACCGTCCAACAGTGAGATAGATGAAATGCTACAAATGCAGGGTGACAACAACCGCGATTTCATGACCATCACGACAGACGGCGGCTTCATCCACGTTCCTGTCCGATGAGTTGAGTCGAAAGTAGTGATGTGTAGTTCTGAAACATTGATTGGCTCATGTTGTAATTATACTTTAATGAATTCGTATGTCTCTTTGGTTTGGACAGTCGTTCAACTTAGATGTAATCGATGCTATTTATTAGTAGGACCATGAATCGTGCTATTAATGTCTTGCTTTTCTCTTCCGATCCTTTTGTTGCATACTTACATATTGCTTATGTATTGTCTGTTGTTTGGCTTGTGCATAGAGATGCCGTCGTATGTCTTGTACAAGGGTAAGGTTCCCGGAGTATACGACGACTAGGAGGAGTGTCGGAGACAGGTTCACCATTTCAGCGGTAATAGTTACAAAGGGTACACCACTAGGGCGGAGGCCGAATCTAGATACGCCAGCTATCTAGCGGGAGAGAGGAGGGATCGTTGGAGGAACCGGATGAAGACCATTTTGATCGCGATGATGCTCATCGTGATGACCACAACTCTCTTCTATGTGATGGTAGTTTAGATGATCGATATCGACTTGTAATGTGAAGACAAACTCGATACTCGCGGTCTTGAGACTTGTAATGTTTTATCTTTGTTCGGTCTTTTGAATTCGGAGACTAATATGATGAATTGTATTCGGAGACTAATCTTCTATTGTATTCGATGAATCTGATGTTGCTGTGTGCTGCTGTCTATATTCTGTCTAATAATATATTTTATATTCTGTCTAATAATATATTTTGTAACCTGCGCAAAAATCAGAAAAGAAAAAAACCAAATATTCATACTAATGGCGCATCACCACCAGGTGCGCCATTAGTATGCCAAAGGATACTAATGGCGCATCAACAGAGAATGCGCCATTAGTATGACAAAGCCATGCTTACGTATGGCCCCCCGGGAGGCACACTAATGGCGCATGCTGTTACATACTAATGGCGCACTAGTTGGTGCGCCATTAGTATACAAGATACTAATGGCGCACCTGTGGTGCGCCATTAGTAAGATATACTAGTGGCGTGCTACTAATGGTGCACTGGTAATGCGCCATTAGTAGGCAAAACCAGTGCGCCATTAGTAGGCCTTTTCCTAGTAGTGAGAGAAACAGATCAAGAACAGATGATATGTGAGGTGTCCAGTGTGTGAGGATTTGAAGGAAACACCTTTTGAAGATTTGAAGAAAACATTCGAATCAACAAGGGTAGTAAAAGTAACTTTTAATTAGCCTGGACGAAGAACACGAAAAACTGGGAAGTCTAGATTTGAAGCTCATCAGTTCAGATCTTCCACGCCCTAACTTGGCCGAGGAAGACAGCTACGGCGGCGGCGGAGTGAAGAAATCCACGTCCGGCGTGAGTACGGCGGCGACGAGGTCGAGGCAGTGAAGCTCTTCCTCACTGGCGACGATGGAAGTAGCGGCGGCACTAGGGTTTGAGAGCTCGAGCGAGGGAGTGAGGTCGAGCGGAGTAAAAACAAAGTGAGGAAGGGGGAGGGGTATTTATAGCTGAAATGAAAAACTGTTTGCCCGAAGAAATAGGAAGAACGTGCCCCTGACCCTTCTCATTCGCGTGACATGTGTCACCCATGTACTGAGAGGTGACGATCGTGGGTGAATAGGATAAGTATTATCATGGAAGGTGTAACGGTTTGAGCGGCAAAGGCCGAAAATTCAGATAAGATAAGTTTAAAGTTCCGTTCGCAATTTCTTCAGCTGACAAGGACACAGTGAATATTTTGAACGAGTTTCAAATAGAACGCACATGAAGAATTTGTGAATAGATTAGGTTGAGTTAAGCATAGAGGGGGAAGGGTCCGATCACATTCACTTAGCAGAACAAGCAACTTGAAGAAAATAGCAAAAAGTGAATGTTGTAGAGGACATAAACTCATCTATATATAGCCAATGAAGAAATACGACGGAAAGAGTGAAGACACGCAAGTTGAATAACAACTGAGGAATTTCAAAGCTGAGGAAAAACTCAAATTGAAGATTTTCAACTTTTGGTGGTGGCGTGACCCACCGTATAAGAATGATGATTTCAGACACTGCGTACAATTGTCGTAGGGTTCTGAGAATCAGATTCTTCATTAATTTCTTCACACTTAGAGTGTTATTCTTCATTGATTTAAGAAAAACGTTTCTTCATGTGTTGCACATCTAAGTCATGAATTTTGTGTAAGTGTTAGGATGAGAGTCCTTTTCAAAGAACATTCAAAGATTCTAGGATATTTAGCTCACACTGCAACTTGATAAATCTCTTCTCATCCAAGGTCTTAGTGAAGATATCGGCTAGCTGTTCTTCAGTCTTCACATGTTCAATAGAGATGTTTCCCTTCAACACATGATCACGAATAAAATCATGATGAATCTGAATGTGCTTTGTCTTCGAGTGTTGAACTGGGTTATGAGCAATCTTGATGGCACTCTCATTGTCACAGTAGAGTGGCACATTCTTCACGTTGATGCCGTAGTCCTTGAGAGTTTGCTTCATCCATAGCAGTTGAGCATAGCAAGAACCAGCAGCAATGTACTCAGCTTCAGCAGTAGACACAGTTCTGTTTCTTCGAGGACCAACAGACCAAGGATCGTCTGAGGAAATGGCATGTGCCAGATGTTGACTTGTGGTCCACACGATCACCAGCATAGTTAGAGTCTGAATATCCAATGAGATCAAAATCCGAGCCCTTGGGGTACCATAATCCAAGTGTTGGTGTGTGAGCTAGATATCGAAGAATACGCTTCACAACCTTATGGTGTGATTCCTTCGGTGTAGCTTGAAATCGGGCACACATGCAAACACTAAGCATAATATTTTGCCTAGATGCACATAAGTACAATAAAGAACCAATCATGGAGCGGTATACCTTTTGATTGAAGTTAGTACCATTTTCATCAGTGCATAGATGGCCATTTGTGGGCATAGGGATTTTGACTCCTTTGCAATCTTTCTTGCCGAATTTCCTCAGTACATCCTTGAGATTTTCTCCTGAGATATGAATATTCCATTGCGCTGTTGATGAATCTGAAGACCTAAGAAGAATTTCAATTCTCCCATCATAGACATTTGATATTATTCACTCATCATATAGGCAAATTCATCACTGTAACGTTGGTCAGTACAGCCGAAAATGATATCATCAACATAAATTTGGCACACAAACAATTCACCATCATATGATTTAGTGAAAAGAGTTGGGTTAAGTGAACCGGGTTTGAAGCCTTTCTTCATGAGGAATTCCTTCAAAGTATCATACCACACCCGTGGGGCCTGCTTGAGGCCATAGAGGGCCTTATTGAGTCTGAAGACTTTGTTAGGATGCTTTGGATCTTCAAAACTTGGGGGTTGACCAACATATACTTCTTCCTCAAGCTTACCATTGAGAACTTCACTTTTCACATCCATTTGATATAAGACGATATCATGACGGTTAGCATAAGCAAGTAATTATGTGAATAGCTTCAAGTCTAGCAACAGGTGCAAAAGTTTCATCAAAATCAATTCCTTCAACCTGTGTGTAGCCTTGAGCTACAAGCCGCGCCTTATTCCTCACCACAAGGCCATTTTCATCTTGCTTGTTGCGGTAGATCCACTTTGTGTCGATGATATTGTGCTTGCGAGGATCTAGACATTTGACCAGTTCCCAGATGTTGTTGAGCTCGAATTGATGTAATTCCTCTTGCATAGCTTGAATCCACTCAGGCTCCAGAAATGCTTCATCTACCTTAGTGGGCTCTATGATAGAGACGAAAGCAAAGTGCCCACAAAAGTTAGATAAATGTGAAGCTCTTGAGCGTGTGAGAGGACCTAGAATTTTGATGTCGCTGATAATTTTCTCAATTTGCACTTCATTTGCAACACAAGGATGAGCGGGTTGTCATTGAGGAATTTGATCAGTATTTTCGTCAGCACCATTTTCCTCAGGTGCATCAACATGACGTTCTTCATATTCTGGAATGACTTCTTCAGCAGATTGTTCGGTAGGAATGACATCCTCAGTAGCCTTGAACTTAATAGATTCCTCTGGAGGTATTTCATCTGTCACAGGAGGTAGGTGCTCTCTATGCGAGCCATTAGTCTCATCGAACCGCACATCTACAATTTGAACAACCTTGTGGTGATAGGTGTTGAAGACTCTATAGGTGTGTAAGTCCTTACCATAACCGAGCATAAAACCTTCATGTGCTTTCGGTGCAAATTTAGAATTGTGAGGAGGATCTCTAATCCAACATATAGCACCAAAGACTTTGAAATAACTCACATTGGGTTTGTTGTCAGTGAGGAGTTCATATGCAGTCTTCTTGAAGAATTTGTGAAGATATACCCTATTGATGATGTGGCACGCAGTATCAATCGCCTCAGGCCAAAAGCGAGGAGGCGTCTTGTACTCATCAAGCATAGTGCGGGCCATCTCAACAAGAGTCATGTTCTTGCGCTCCACGACGCCATTTTGCTGAGGAGTATAAGGAGCAGATAACTCATGAGTAATACCAAGTTCATCAAGATAGTCATCAAGACTAGTGTTCTTGAACTCAGTTCCATTATCTTCTGTGGTGCTTGATCTTCACACCAAAGTTGGTTGAAACCCTCGAGGAAAATCGTTTGAAGACTTCCTGCACTTTAGTTTTGTAGGTGATGATGTGCACCCATGTATATCGAGAATAATCATCAACAATGACAAAGCCATATAAAGATGCAGCATTAGTAAATGTGGCATAGTGAGTAGGGCCAAAGAGATCCAGGTGAAGCAATTCAAATGGTCGAGTAGTAGTCATGATAGTCTTCGTTGGATACTTGCCCTTGGTCATCTTTCCAGCTTCACAAGCTCCACACAAATGGTCCTTGAGGAATTTGACACCCTCGATGCCAATGACATGCTTCTTCTTCGCGAGCGTGTGCAGATTCCTCATGCCAGCATGACCAAGTCATCGATGCCATAGCCAGCCTTCTGAAGCTTTTGCAAGTAGACATGTAGCAGGTTGTGGTCCTATAGAGAAATCAACAATATACAAATATCCTCTCCTAAAGCCTTCGAAGACTTTGGAATTGTCAGCTTCCATGATCACAACACAATGATACTTGCCAAATACAACAACCATATCAAGATCACAAAGCAGTGAGACAGACATGAGGTTGAACCCTAAGGACTCGACAAGCATGACTTTGTCCATGTGTCGATCCTTTGAGATTGCAACCTTACCTAGACCCAATACCTTTCTTTTTCCTTTGTCAGCGTAGGTGATATGCTTCAGATGTGATGGAGATAAAGCAGAGTCCATCAATAAGCTCCTATCACCAGTCATGTGATTTGTACATCCACTATCGAGGACCCACTCAGTGGCTTTGGGTTGATCATCCTGCAGATGAATTAGTGCAACTTATGAACTCATATACTTCATCAGTGAAGAATATGGTATCAATTTCATCAGATCAATTTCATTAATCAATAGAACAGATAAAGCAGTATGAGGACGTGAGAAATGAAAATTCATTTCTTCATGATTAGCTTGCATCCTTTCAAGCATATTCAGGTCTCCAGTAAATTCTTCAGATGTTTAAGTTCGTTTGGAGACCTGACCCTGCATAAGATGGTTAGTTCTTTTTCTTCACCACCCACATCTGAAGGGATGGCAAAGAGTTCATCATTCTGCGAGCTCCATAAGAGAAAGGTGGCATAGATGCCAATCCACTTCGTTTCACGTAAGAGGGGTTAGGGTAAGCATAAGAGTAAGCAGAGAAATTCTTCGAGGACTTATGAACATAATGATTTGAAGAAAAATGCACATATCCATAATCCTTAGATCTTCCCTGCGAAACAGACGGGTTAGCACGATGATGCTCATATGAGGACTTTGATCCTTTTGAGGAATTTGATCCTCGTGAGGAGTTTGGTCTGTATGAGGAATTTGATCCTCGTGAGGAGTTTGGTCTGTATGAGGAATTTGATCTGGGGTTCCTATTCTTCATAGGTGGAGTCATGATGACATTCACCTGAAGATTTTCAAGGCACCTTTTGGGAACCCATATTTTCTTCATAGGAGAACCGTTCCTGTAGTTAGTGCCAACATATGTAGCAAATACTTCACCATTTTGATTTTTGAACAGTTTATAATTGGAGTCAAATGACTCATCAGAAGAATATGAAGATTCACATGTAAAGCTAGATAAAGTAGATGGATACACTGAAGGTCCCTTTGCAGCAACCCATGAGGTTTTGGTATACTGCTCAGGTTTCCAGTAGGTCCCATCAACATTGAGTTTCCTCTCAAAGGCAATACCCTCTTTCCTAGGGTTCCTGTTGAGGATCTGCTTTTTAAGCACGTCACAAAGAGTCTGATGCCCTTTGAGGCTTTTTTACATGCCTGTCATATACAATTCCTTCAGCCCAGCATCATCAGTGATACTAGCAGTGTCCTCAGATGAGGAATTAGTGATAGCAGAGACAGTTGAAGAATTTGCAGCATTGGAAGCATTTGAGCATTCAGGTGAAGAATTAGTAGTTTCATGTTCAATGCACTTCAAACATGGAGGAACAAATTCATCCTAAGTAGCGTTGATTTGTTGAGCAAGTAATGAATCACGCTCCTTCTGAAGATCTTCATAACTCACTCTTAACTGCTCAAGATCTTGCTTTCTTTGAAGAAATTCATAAGAAAGCTTCTCATGATCAGATAAGAGAGTGTTATGATGACTTTGAAGGGTGTCAAACTTAGACTAAAGTTTGTGAAGACTATCAGCCAAAGCTTTTGACTGATCCATTTCTTCACCCAACATATCATCGCTTTTATCCAGCATGTATTGAACTTTTTCCAAAGCTCTTTGTTGTTTAGTGGCAAGGGAAGCAAGTTTGACATAAGTGGGTCCAAATTCGTCACCAGATTCATCATCACTGGACTCGGATAGGTAGCATTCAGTTGCCTTAGCACCTTTTCCCATGAGGCATGGAGTAGAGGATGATGATTCTGGTTCGAATGTCATCGCTTTGAGTGATTCCTTGAAATCCTTAAACCAAGGATCATGACGAGTTCGATGACCTTCATAAACATCAGACAGACGGTCCTAGATAAGCTTCGCATGGCTGAGATGCATGATATTCCTGAACTAATTTTGAGACAGACAGGAGCAGATGACGTCCTTCGTCGTGAGGTTGAGAAGAGTGTACTTGCGAATGTCATCAGCTTCCGCCATATTGCACAGATCGGTAAGACCAATCTCGGTGACGGTCCACAGCTCATTGTTCATCGCCATGAGGCGCTTCTTCATCATGGCCTTCCACTTGGGATAATCGTGATCATCAAAGATGGGACATGTCACTTTCTTCATACCTGCGGTCAACCTAACTAAAACTCCAGGCGGTTAAACCAAAATCACACAGAACACAGGAGTACCCTGCTCTGATACCAATTGAAAGTGCGTTATATCGACTAGAGGGGGTGAATAGGCGATTTTTATGAATTCTTCATTGAGGAAGTTGCTGGTGAGGAAATTCCCGAGTGAATAACTACTTGCAGCGGAATAAGTACTCAGAAGTAAACATAACAGAACAAGAGCATGGTATTCATGAGGAAATGAAAACAAGCACAGAGTACAGAAAGCGTAAACACAGGATAAACAGAATGAAGACAGACAGATTGAAGAAATTGAGCTGAGGAAATAGAGAAAGTCTTCAGTCAATGTCTTCAAATAGATATGAACAAGCACACAACACTGAAATGAGGAAATGGAAGAGTTGAGGAAATGGAACCAGTTAGCTCGGTGAAGACAATGATTTCGTAGACCAGTTCCAACTCATGTGACAGTTGTACGTCTGGTTAGGGCGTGTCGGTGTCAAAACCAGCGGATCTCGAGTAGGGGGTCCCGAATTGTGCGTCTAAGGCGGATGGTAACAGGAGGCAGGGCACACGATGTTTACCCAGATTTGGGCCCTCTTGATGGAGGTAATACCCTACGTCCTGCTTGATTGTTCTTGATGATATGAGTATTACAAGAGTTGATCTACCATGAGATCAAAGAGGCTAAACCCTAGAAGCTAGCCTATGGTATGATTGTCTCTTGTCCTACGGACTAAACCCTTCGGTTTATATAGACACCGGAGGGGGCTAGGGTTACACAAGGTCGGTTAAAACGGAGGAGATATACATATCCCTATTGCCTAGCTTGCCTTCCACGCCAAGTAGAGTCCCATCCGGACACGGGACGAAGTCTTCAATCTCATATCTTCATAGTCCAACAGTCCGGCCAAAGGATATAGTCCGGCTGTCCGGAGACCCCCTAATCCAAGACTCCCTCAGTAGCCCCTGAACCAGGCTTCAATGACGATGAGTCCGGCGCGCAGTGTTGTCTTCGGCATTGCATGGCGGGTTCCTCCTTCGAATACACCACGGAAGAGTTTGAATACGAGGATAGCGTCCTACCCTGCAAAATAAGTTCCACATACCACCGTAGAGAGAATAATATTCCCACAAATCTAATCTGTTGAAACGTTTTGATAGCATGACATTACGCCATGGCCCGGTTTTATTCGAACCGCTTTTCTCAACCAGCTCCGCACATATCGCAAGGCGGTTTTCTTGATACATCTTGCCAAAGCAGAGATCATGTTCCCCTTATCACGGGATTCTCATCAATACGGACGTGGGTAACCCAACTGCGCCATCAATTACGGTGCCTGGGGAATAAGCGGTTTCGCCAGGCAAGTGGGGAGACACATCGCCTCTTCTGCCCTTATAAAGGGACACACATTTTCTTTTTTCACCCACGCCTTCTTCCTCCTCGCTTACCCATTCCCACACACTCGAGCTCTAGCGCCCAAGCTCGCGTTCTTCTTCTCAAACCACTCCAAGCATGTCCGGAGCAGGAGGCAAGTGGATGGTCTCCTCCGTCACGAAGGAGAACATCAAAAAGTTACGGGAAGCCGGATACTTGGCCGCGGATATCACGCACCGGCTGCCGAATGCGGGGCTGATCATCCCAATGCCCGAACCCCATGAGAGGGTAGTTTTTCTTACCCATTTTGTCTGTGGACTGGGATTTCCTCTCCACCCATTTGTCCGTGGGCTCATGTTTTACTATGGGTTGGATTTTCATGATCTAGCCCCCAACTTCATCCTCAACATCTCTGCGTTTATCGTCGTGTGCGAGGCCTTCCTCCGCATCAGGCCCCACTTCGGCCTATGGCTGAAGACCTTCAATGTCAAACCGAAGGTGGTAGGTGGCCAGCAAGCAGAGTGCGCGACTACAACTGGGTAGCAGCCCCCAAATTTCGATCCGGAATCCCCACGTGGCTCACCTCCTGGAAAAAGAAGGGCCTGTCCTGGGGCTCTTCGGTACAGTTGACCGGACTCCAGACCTGCATCCAGAACATGACGAGCAGAAAAATCAAGCTCATCAATGTGGTCCAAGTTATGCTCTTCCGCCGGATCCTTCCGTGCCAAAGACGGGCATTTGTTTTGTGGGAGTTCGACTCGACCAAGCACCAGACGCTGCGAGAGCTCTATGACACGACGCACGAGGATGTCTGGAGGGTGTTGTTCAAGAGCGTCGAGATTCCTCCCTCCCTCACCAAGGACCCCGGACTCAGCGCAAAGCGTCGCGCCAATCCGGTAGGCTTTCATATCTCTCAGGGTATTTATTTGCCCCAGTTTAGTTATGTGCTGGATCTAAGCTTCCAGGTCATTAACAGGACTGGGTAGAGACAGCGGAGCAGCTTGATTGTCCAGCCCCCCTGCCCGAAGATCCTGTAGATGCTCTTCTAATGAAGATGCTAACTCCGGCACCTTAAGAGGTGCCGGCAAACAAGGCCAAGAAGAAGGCCACGGGGACCCGAAAGGGTCTGCAGCGCAAGGTTATATCGGACTCATCGTCTGATGACTCCGACGTGTACTCCTCCCACGGAAACGAGGAGGAGGAAAAAAGTTCTCCCCCCCAGCCTGGGGAGACAAGAAAAGGAAGGCCGACCCATCTGGGGAGGCCGAAGGGTCCAAGAAGGGAAGGACCCTCCCTCCGGACTGTGCCACGATGGCCGCTGACAGCGGCGACGAGTGGCTACCAAGGGACAAGCCCCTGGCAAAGTCGTAAGTGTCCGGACACCATAGTACTTCATGGTATGTTTTATTGTACTGCCTTTCCTCATGCCGAACATGATTATGCAGTCCGTCCCAAGCTCATCTCGACGTACCCTCGTCGAGCAGCTCTTTGGACTCGTCGGATATGAACAGCGGTTCTCCTCCGACCGCTTCCACCCTTCACCCTACGGACAACGCCGAGGTGCTGTCTCAAAAGGCACCGAGCCAAGCGGAAGTGGTCATAGGGGCGCCTTGCGGCGACTTCCCGGACCCTGGGTACCAAGGGAGCGAGGCTCCTACGAGCTTCGAGTTTGGGCCCCAGCCGGACACTGCGCCGGAACCTTCGATGGTTCCAGACTCCGGCAGGTGGTCCCCCATTAAGGGGGCCAACCATCCATGCCAGTGTCCTCTGTCCAACCAGAGGCACCGGAAAACCTATTGGAAGCGCTTCGCAGCGCTTCCATCGAAGAAGAGCACCGCACTATCATGAGTGCGGTGGTCGAGAAGGTTCAGTCCGCCAAAAACAGACTGACCAAAGCTTGCACCAGCCTCCTAACAGGCTTTGAGGTAAGCATTCAAAATATAAGAAAATAGTACCGCATAGATAGTAGCCCTTGAAGCTCTGTTTGGCGTTCGCGAAGAAAAGCCGAATAGAGTATCAAATGATAACTCATGAGTCTAATTAGAGTATGTCTATGTGTATGTGCAGGCTTCACTGCTGGCCGCTGCCGCACGTATTGCGGAGGTCTCTGCGCTGAAGCAGGCCCTGAAGCGGTCCGAGGACGAGCTCGGCCTTACCAAGAGGCAGCTCGAAGAAAGCAAAGGTAAGATATACCCATGTCTATATAGTTAAAAAGAAGTTCGGGTGTAAAGTAATAGGATCATCATGAATTTGTCAGGGGCCACAACCGAGGTGGAGACCCTGAGGAAGGCGTTGTCCGAGGCCGAAGACAAAGCGGCCAAAGAACGCATTGAATGGGAGAAACAAGAAGCCCGAGTGGGCGAGATGCAGCAAGAGCTCGAGGCTCTTGCCAAAAAGCACGAGTCCTTGGAGCTTGACTCCAAGACGCGAGAGTCCAAGCTCGTGCAGGCGCTTGAAAGCGTCCGGAGCGCCAAGGCCAAAGCCCACAAGGACCTCCAGGAGATTGACGCGGTGAAGAAGATAGCAGCGGGTAAGGCATTCAATATGCAAAACAAGCATGTGAAGGAGACTTTCCTTTTTCTTACCCGAGTTCGGAGCTCCCCAGGAGCGTTTGCAGATCTTCCCCGCTGAGGGAGTCCTGGATTAGGGGGTCTCCGGACAGCCAGACTATATCCTTTGGCCGGACTGTTGGAATATGAAGATACAAAATTGAAGACTTCATCTCGTGTTCGGATGGGACTCTACTTGGCGTGGAAGGCAAGCTTAGGCAATACGGATATGTATATCTCCTCCTTTGTAACCGACCTTGTGTAACCCTAGCCCCCTCCGGATAAACCGGAGGGTTTTAGTCCATAGGACAACATACAATCATACCATAGGCTAGCTTCTAGGGTTTAGCCTCTTCGATCTCGTGGTAGATCAACTCTTGTAATACTCATATCATCAAGAATAAATCAAGCAGGACATAGGGTTTTACCTCCATCAAGAGGGCCCGAACCTGGGTAAAACATCGTGTCCCCTACCTCCTGTTACCATCTGCCTTAGACGCACAGTTCGGGACCCCCTACCAGAGATCCGCCGGTTTTGACACCGACATTGGTGCTTTCATTGAGAGTTCCTCTGTGCCGTCGCTAGAAGGAAGGATGTCTCGTATCGTCTTTAAAGACGGTACTACTGTTGGGGGAGCTTTGGCTGTCGGCCAAACTCTCCGGCTAGGCGGTTTCTTCATGACCGCCTGTTCGGCCGCCGCGCCGACGATGACTTCCCGGGTCATCGAAAACAGCCTCCACGTCAAATCGGCACTCACCGAACAGATGGATCCAAAGCTCGCCTCCTTAAACGAGCTCTTGGATCGCATCGCCGCCTTGGGAGTCGCTACGGACTACGATCGGATTGGGATTAAACCCGATCAAAGGGAGATTAACTCTCCACCGGTCACCCATCATATTGCAGTGGTGGAGGAACAATGCGGCGACCTTTCCTCTATCGTGAGGACCAACTATGTCCGGATTGCCGAGCTCTCCGAGCCGGACGTCCGTTCGCGGGAGGACAACATCCAATCCCTGAACTTAGAGTCAGGCAGCGGGCCAGGATTATCGGGTAACACCCTGGAACCGGAACTTCCAAAATTGGAAACTCCTCAGCCCCCGGATCCCAGATCGGGTAAGGGTTCGGATTCAATTACACCCACCCACCCAAACATAAGCGATCTTCCCCACATCAGGCAAGAGCCCCAGGAAACAGTACATCACTATTGGGCCAGATTCCTCCTTGCGATGAACAAGGTTAAGGACTGTCGCGAGGAAGACGCAATCCTAATTTTCTGCAGTAATTGCACGGACAAGGGAATCCTTAACGCCATAAATTGCCGTGAGATAACACGCTTCGCTGACTTGGCGATGGAAAGTGCCTAGAAAACCGAAACAAACTTTTGGGATAATCCGGCCCTGAATACAAACCCAGTCCGAAATAAAAGGGTGCATTATCACAATACACCTGGGTCAACTACCAAAAAGAAAAAACCCTCTACAAGGCATGGAACCGTACTGGAAGGATGGCTCAACAGACCCAGCAAAATTCATAGTACAGCGGATACAATACCAACGCACAACCTTAGAGCATGTTGGATACTCTGGCAGGTGGCCAAAAGTGGTGAGGATCTTCTTATCCCAAATACCACAGAGCACCATCCCGTGGATAACAATACGGTGTTAACAGTCTTTGAGACCTTCGCGTCAAATAATAGGCGCAAGCGAACACTCCGCGGCATGGCCGAAATCTGCCACGTCACAGCAATAAATCCATGGAGCGACAGGGCTATCACCTTCAATGCCAGTGATGAACCTAAATTCCGAACAGCCCGAGCACCAGCCGCACTGGTCCTCAGCCAGATCGTGGACGGCTTTCGACTCACCAAAGTACTCATGGACGGCGGCAGCGGACTAAACCTCGTCTATGAGGAAACTCTTCAAAAGATGGAAATAGACTGGAACCGCATTGAGCAAAGTAGCACAACCTTTAGAGGAATCATCCCCAGTCGGGAAGCACGCTGTGCTGGGAAAATCACACTAGATGTGGTATTCGGCACGCCGGATAATTATAGGTCCGAAGAAATTACATTCCAAGTGGCCCCGTTCAGCAGTGGTTATCACGCTCTTTTAGGACAGGAGGCGTTCACAGTCTTCCAAGCCGTACCCCATTACGGGTACATGAAGCTCAAAATGCCCGGGCCCAACGGAATCATCACTCTCGTTAGTGATCCGGACACAGCACTCCGCGCCGAAAACAAAACAGACGCACTAGCCCTTGAGGCATTATGCGAAGACCTCTTGGCCGAGGAATTAACCACGCTACGCTGCACAATGGAAAGGGACGACGTGATACTCGACAAGAGATCCAAGTCCACCTCTTTTAAACCAGCGGATGAAATAGTCAAATTCCAAGTCCACCCAACGGACCCTACAAAAACAGCCTCCATGGGAGCATAGTTAAACCCCGTTGTGGACGCTGCACTACGAGAGTTCCTGCGCGAGAACTGGGACATATTCGCCTGGCATCCCTCAGACATGCCAGGAATCCCACGTAGGCTGGCCGAGGATAGCCTCAATATCCTAAAGGGATTCAAGCCGGTCAAGCAAGCTCTTCGTCGTTTCTCCGAACCTAAGAGACAAGCCATGGGAGAGGAACTAGCCAAGTTATTGGAGGCCGGATTCATCAGAGAAATAAAACACCCGGACTAGCTAGCAAACCTGGTGATGGTACCAAAGAAGGACAAATCCTGGCGCTTTGTGTCGATTTCAAAGACCTCAATAAAGCTTGCCCAAAGGATCCCTTCCCCCTCCCACGCATCGATCAAATCATTGATGCTACCGCAGGACACGAGTCATTGTGTTTCCTCGACGCATACTCCGGTTACCACCAAATCAAGATGGCGGAGTCCGACCAAGCCGCAACAGCATTCATCACACCATACGGCCCCTTCTGTTTTAACACAATTCCTTTTGGGCTCAAAAACACCGGCGTAACATATCAGCGCATGATTCAGACATGTCTCGAGAAACAAATCGGCAAAATAGTAGAGGCATACGTAGACGATGTGGTCGTCAAAACCAAACACGTCGACTCTTTTGATAGACGACTTGAGGCTCACATTCTACAACCTCCGAACTTACGACATCAAGCTCAATCCGGAAAAAGGCGTCTTCGGCGTACCAACCGGAAAACTCCTGGGTTTCATTGTCTCCAGTAGAGGTATTGAAGCTAATCCGGCCAAAATCCGAGCTTTGTCACAGTTGGCTACCCCAACAGACCTCAAACAAATCCAGAAGTTAACTGGATGTGTGGCGGCTCTAAGCCGCTTTATCTCCCACTTAGGAGAAAAGGCTTTACCCCTTTATCGCCTCCTTCGGCGCACCGAACACTTCGAGTGGACGGATGCGGCCACAGCCGGACTAGAAGAAATAAAGGCCATCTTGGCAACCAACCCAATCCTGGCCGCGCCAAACATCGGTGAACCGATGCTGTTGTACATCACGGCAACTCATCAAGTTGTAAGCGCGGTGCTCGTCGTCGAACGGGAAGCGGACGGACATAAATTCCCTCTTCAAAAGCAGGTATACTATGTATCCACTGTCCTCACTCCATGCAAATCACGGTACCCGCATTACCAAAAGATAGCATATGCGGTATTCATGGCATCGCAGAAGCTGCGACACTAATTCAAGAGTGTTCGATTACAGTAGCCTCAGAAGTGCCACTTAATGATATTATAAACAACCGCGACGCTACGGGCCGGATTACCAAATGTGCCATTGAGCTCCTCCCATTTGACATAACATACAGACCCCGACGAGCCATTAAGTCGCAAGTATTGGTTGACTTCGTCGCAGAATGGACAGAGGCCGAACTCCCTAAAGAGTACGGCGCATACTCCAATTGTATCATGCACTTCGACGGTTATAAAATGTTGGCTGGTCTAGGGGCTGGCGTTGTCCTGACATCCCCAACCGGAGATACCGTTCAGTATGTATTGCAAATATTGTATACAGACTCCAACAATTGAGCCGAATACGAAGCTCTGTTGCATGGTCTTCGGATGGCAGTCTCCATGGGCATTCAACGCCTGGACGTGCGTGGGGATTCAAACCTCTCAATATCCCAAATAAATGGAGACTTTGACGCCAAGGATCCAAAAATGGCGGCCTATCGAAACACCATCCTAAAAATGTCAGCTCGGTTCGAGGGGCTCGAATTTCACCATGTGGCTCAGGAAAACAATCAGGCGGCGGATATCCTCGCCCGCATCGGCGCAAAACACGATGCGGTCCCCCCAACATATTTTTGGAAAGGCTGTTCAAGCCATCCATAGTATGGGAAGGGGACACCGGTAACAACAGTCCGGACCCGGCCAAAATACCCGATACTGAACTCTCTGACACAATCGGAGGCTCCGCCACCGAAATAACACCTTTAGCCCACGAAATAATGGCCATTATTGCCCCATGGACAGAACCATTCCTGGCCTACCCAACTAGACAGGAACTTTCGGAGGACCAAAATGAGGCACGCTGCATAGTGCGGCGATCCAAGGCCTACAGGGTCCATGAGGGAGAATTGAACAAAAAAAGCACTACCGGAGTCCTTCAAAGGTGCATCTCCGAAGAGGAAGGGCGGAATCTTTTGGCAGAAATTCACGCCGGACTCGGCGGTCATCACGCCGCAGCCCGGGCTCTTGTAAGCAAGGCCTTCTGTACATGATTCTATTGGCCAACGGCCCGGGCAGATGCACATGACTTGGTCCAATGTTGCACCGGTTGCCAGCTCTTCGCAAATCAAAGCCACATGCCACCCACCGCCCTCCAAACAATCCCCATTACATGGCCCTTTGCGGTCTGGGGGATTGACATGGTTGGACCCCTTAAAGGGGGAACCCACAAGAAAAAAATACTTATTGGTCATGGTGGATAAATTCACCACATGGATAGAGGCCAAACCTGTTAAAACAGCCGAATCCGGACCGGTGATAGACTTCATATCCGGGGTTGTACACCGTTATGGCGTCCCCCACAGCATCATCACTGATAATGGCACGAACTTCACGGCTGACGAGGTAAAACTCTGGTGCAGCAAAATGGGCATCAAGCTCGATTATGCTTCAGTCTATCACCCACAAACCAACGGTCAAGTCGAGCGAGCAAACGGTCTTATAATGAGCGGTATTAAACCCAGATTAGTGCGCTCCTTAACAGAGTCTAACACGCACTGGGTAGAGGAGCTCGACTCCGTACTCTGGGGGTTGCGTACCATGCCGAATCGTAGTACCGGATATACACCCTTCTTTATGGTGTACGGCGCAGAGGTAGTCTTGCCCTGTGACATAATTCATGACTCACCTCAAGTGCGCATGTACGAAGAAAGAGAAGCCGATCTTGATCGGCAGGACAGTCTGGACACCCTGGAGGAGGAGCGCGATGTAGCCAAAGCCCGTTCCGCATTTTATCAGCAATAGGCTCGCAGATACCAAAGCAGGGAAGTACGGGCCAAAACTTATAACGTTGGCGAACTAGTTCTACGCCTGCCGGATAAGAAAAAGAACAAGCTCGAGCCCAAATGGGAAGGTCCCTTCATTATTGACAAAGTTCTGACCGGTGAAGCATACCGACTGCGGGATGCATCGACGAGTCGACTCGAGCCGAACCCATGGAACGCGGCCAGGCTCCGAAGATTCTACGCCTAGCACCGGACTTTATGTTAGTCCCCTCCATTTGTCCATTTTCTGCATATACATTATCTGTCTTGTTTCTCTCTTTCTTTTATTATTTCTCTAGGCCTTCAAGGGTCACCTTGTGCCTCGCTTGCACATTACAGACGCGCTAGCTGCACTCTTCATACCTGGGGGCTTCTTTCACAGAAGCTTAAATTATTTATCTGGGCCTCATGCCCCATACATGTGTTATACTTCAGCATGTACCTTTTTTCACCATTATATGCATCGATATGACTTAAGTTTTGGCCAAGCTGGGTTGCCTAGATCTTGTATTTATGCCCTATGTTCTCGTTAATTCGGCTAGGGCATAAGGGGAGCACCTCTGCGATTGTTACTACCGGGTTAGCCGGATGTGTACCTCAGACTGGGTGAAGCCGAAAGCTAGCGTTCTTAAGGGAAGATTCGGTCGGTGAACAAAAGATGATTTTTATTTATTGTCCATATCTGCCCCCAGATGTTTTTCTTGTGTTTCCTATCACAGTCCGGACATGCACTTTAGGGCATGCTTACCCAGGGAAAGGAACCTTAACGGAACTATTCTCCCTGGAAGATGCTTCTTACTACCCATGTAATATAACATAACTAGTTGGGCACTTGTCTGATAAAGCACTAATGACCCCTACGCCTGGTCTCCATGCATACCCCGGTTCTTATATAACTGAGCGGGTATTTGGATACACTCCGGACTATTGGGCCCGGAGGTTGAAGCGAAAAGGTCCGCAACGACAAATGATCTACAATCCGGCTAGAAGGCATTATACATGTCACTTTAATTACATAGTCATGCAGACTGACTAAATTCCTCTTCTATTCCATCCAACAGGCGCTCTAGCTTACAATCCTATTGAGAATACTTTGTGGCTAATTCTACTTGCCCATAAACTAAGCTAGCGGGGATCTCTTTTCCGTGGGGCCCCACAGGTCCAACCTCGGCCATGTGATTTGGGTCTGCCTTGGTATACCGCGTCTTCACCATGGCCCAGGCTTCTCTGGCACCGTGTCAGCAGGCTGATATCTTCCATAATCGGAAGCGCTGCCGTGCTCCCTTGAGCTTCTCCGCAAGCTCTGCAATGCCCTCTAGCAGGGAGACGGACGGCCACAAGGCCTGGCCAACACCCTGCATCACCTGCCGAACTTGTTCGTGCAGATGTGACAGCTTGGACAGAAGATCACCCGCAGACCCGGGCATTTCCTCCGCGGGACGACCCGTCAGCATACCTACAAACATAACACTGTTAGTCGGCTTCTTCGCCGAACTCCTTTAAAAGGATTCGTTCAAGCACTTACTGAAAATGCCGCGCCGAAGCCGCTTATTCTCCTTCTCGGAGTCTGCAAGCTGGCCCAAAACGTCTTTTAGTTCCACGCTCAGCTTAATATTGGCATCTTGGAGATTGTTTTTCTTCCGCCTAACCTCAGTCAGCACGTGTTTGCCAGCCTCTAGCTGTCGCATAACATGCTGGTCCTCTGGATTCTCTCCGGATTCATCTGCAACATCTGTTGTTAGATCTGCAGCCATGTCGCACGTTATATGGTAACCATCATTCTTTAAAGTAAATGTTACCAGCAGGTGACTTTTTCGGTTCCTGCAATGCGGCCACAGCAACCCGCAGTTGGGTGTTGCATTCCTCCAGCTCCTGTGACAGCCTAGTATACTTCTCTGTAAGAACCTGCACAATAAAGATGATCCTTAAATCAGTTCTGCTAACTGTTTCAAGTCTCAGGGGCTACTGATACATATAAATCGTCAGATTTACTCACCCGTACATCCTTTACATACTGATCCGTGGCTCTGGCTAGACCATCTTGAGCAGCACGGAGGTACGCCTCTCCAGAATTGAAGGCGTCAAACGCCTCTGGTGAGAAACAAGTGTCACGGAGTACGGCCCGGCGGCGCCTATGATTCATGGCGCTTTTCACTTCTGAGTTTGTAGCGGATAATATATCTGCATCCTCTGTAAGGGGATTATCCGGTGCCTGCCCCATATCGGCTTCTGCCTCCATGTCCGGTCCTGCCGCCCGACTGGTGGAAGTGTGATTGGCAACATCGCCGGACATATTCTGGTGAGCGTGTTTTCTGTAAAACAAACACGGGCGTCATTACATTTCGAGAAACACGACAACCACGCAGCGGGGTTTGTTATACCTTTGCGCCGGCGTCTCCGTCCTGACCGCCTTCCTTTTTGGCCTACCCGGCCTCGGTGCCTCCTGTTGGCACGTTGATGCGTGTTCGGCAGGGCATCCCGAATGCCTTCCCTGTAAAAATGCCATGTGTATATGGTGCGTGAAGTGCCTAAAAGAGGATCCTAGTTTTAGAGTTGAGATTTTTGGTTTTTCTTACTTGCGATGCAGGGAGCAATCCAGGATAGTCGGCCGTAATGGCCACCATGGCATCGTCGCAGATTAACTGATAGAACTGCCGGTCTATCAGCTCCACGAATATAACTGAATCTTCTTCAAGTCCAGAGTCGAGGGCCCGCTCAGGGTCCTCTGGTTGTGGAGAAGGGTTGCTGAACTCCTTTATGGCTTTTCGCAGTTCCTGCCGCAAAGTGGCAAGGTGAATACTTACGACAAAGAATGCGGGAAAAATGGGAGCAGGGAGATATAACTTACCCAGCTTGGAGGATTGTACATGGAGAATCCATCCCGTGGCTTGATGCGGGTGAACTCCTCTTCCTCGGCCTTGAACAATTCGGACAAAATTTTCACTAAAGCGGCAGTATTGTCCGGACCCTTACGCCCGCAGTGGGTGGCGTCATCCGCCCCATTATAACACCATAAGGGGTGCCCACGGTATTGAAGTGGTTGAACTCCTCGCATTATGCAGATTGACATAACTTCGATTATTGTCAATCCTGATTGAGCCAGTGCTTTGATCCGGTTCATCAGATAGAGGACTTCTCTGTTGTCTTCCTCCTGGGGGCTCCGTGGGCGCCAACTTCGGCGCTTCTTCAGAGGAGCGTTGTTGAACTCAGGAAGACCCTGCTGAACAGGTTCCGGAAGGGGAACGTCCTCCATATAAAACCATTCTGAAGGCCAGTCTTCGGACGACTTCTTCGGGGTACTGGACAGGTATCCGGTATCGGAGATGCGCCATATTTCGGCTCCGCCCACTTGATAAAGTGATCTCCCCTTTATGCGAGGGACGAGGCAAAATAGCCTTTTCCACAGCTCGAAGTGAGCCTTGCAGCCTAGGAACAACTCGCAGAGAGCAACATAGCCGGCGATATGTAGAATGGAGGCATGGGCGAGATTGTGTAATTGGAGGCCGTAGAACTCCAGGAGCCCGCAGAGGAACGGATGAATTGGAAATCCGAGTCCCCTTAGTAAATAAGGAACAAGGCAGAACCGTTCCCCGATGGACGGACCGGGAAAGCTCTCCGCTTGCTCCCCGCCATTGTAGGTGGCAAGCCCGGCTCGAACGGGCACCATATACGCCGGAGGGAGAAATCCCTTAGTCTGCAATTTGACTAATCGACTGTGCGGGACTGAACACCTCTCCCAATCACCGGGCTTAGGGCTACGGGGGCGGGAGGAGGAGCTGCAGAGGTCGGCCATGCTGGAATGGATCTTTCCGAAACACACTCTGGTGGATTCTCGCTGGGGGAGGATGGTATGGATCGGATCTAAGGATCCCCATCCCTTTAGTAGACAATTATTTATCTGGCTAGGGGGGCGAATGTAAAAACGCCCTGGCACCTCGTATTCATTCGACACGTGGGAGATGGCCCTTATTGGGCACAGAAGCCAAGAGGTTCAAACATTTATGGAGCCGGACACTGCTTACGAACACTTGAAAATTGGAGAAGAACCCGCCTTGCAATGCCGAAGACAACACTGCGCACCGGACTCATCGTCATTGAATCCTGGTTTGGGGGCTACTGAGGGAGTCCTGGATTAGGGGGTCTCCGGACAGCCGGACTATTGGACTATGAAGATACAAGATTGAAGACTTCGTCTTGTGTCCGGATGGGACTCTACTTGGCGTGGAAGGCAAGCTTAGGCAATACGGATATGTATATCTCCTCCTTCATAACCGACCTTGTGTAACCCTAGCCCCCTCCGGTGTCTACATAAACTGGAGGGTTTTAGTCCGTAGGACAACATACAATCATACCATAGGCTAGCTTCTAGGGTTTAGCCTCTTCGATCTCGTGGTAGATCAACTCTTGTAATACTCATATCATCAAGAATAAATCAAGCAGGATGTAGGGTTTTACCTCCATCAAGAGGGCCCGAACCTAGGTAAAACATCGTGTCCCCTGCCTCCTGTTACCATCCGCCTTAGTTCAGGACCCCCTACCCGAGATCCGCCGGTTTTGACACCGACACCCGCAGTGTACTGGATGCCGCGGAGTTTTACCGGGCCGAGGAGGGGAGCTCAACGGAGAAGTTGTTCTGGTCTCAGTATACTGGGACCAAACAACCCGTGTCCTTGAGCGACCAGCTGAAGCAGTTGGTCGAACTTCACAAGGCGGCCGAACAGGCCATGAGGGGCCTTATAGTCCGGATGTGGCCTGGCAAGCCCCTGTCCGGCAGCTACTTCGGTCTGGTGAGGCGGCTTGTGGAAGCCTGCCCACGGCTTGAAGTCATCAAGCGGTCTGTCTGCATCGAGGGTGCACGCAGGGCTTTTGCCTGGGCGAAGGTGCACTGGGCGAAGCTGGACGCCATGAAGCTGGTGAAGGAGGGGTCGCTGGAGGGCAAGCAGCATCGCTGCCCCGAGAATTACTATGAAAGTGTCCTGAAGGGTTCTCGCTTAGTGGCAGATGAGTGTACCAAGGATGTAATTTTTGAATGAACATGCCCATGTGATCCTGTAATATGAAACGAGTTCTTTTGCGCCATGCGACGCTTTTTTAATTTAAAATATTACCTTCTGTGCGTCCGTTTATAAAATCTGAGAGTTGGCCAGTCGTCGGCTTCTATCCCCATGTAACTAGTATTGGGGTGTTTAGGATAAACCTGAACACTCTTTACCCTAATTTTGGGTCCTTCCATGGAGGTGTTCAGCGCAACGAACCAAGCAATCGGACTATAATGCTTTATCACTCTCACTTAGCCATAGAAGTCTATGATTTTAAATTTTTGGCGAAGCCCCTGATATTCGGAGGGCCGAATTTGGGGCGCTATACATGCCTAAGCCGGACAAGGCCGACTCCTCGCCTGAAGCAGAAAAAGTCTTTAAGGACTTGAGACCTCTCGAATAGCGACCAGTCTCTCGCCATATCATGACAGTCAGTTTTTGGCTTTCTCTACTGAGGTGCTCGTCCGGAAAAACCGGGACACAATCGCAGTAGTTCTCCCACCGCTACCTTAGCCAATATAGCGGAATGTAAGGTACCAAAGCATGGGAGCCAGGTGACCCAACATTTGACCAAAGACATGATTCGAAGCTGATGCATATAATGCTATAAGTTCGGGGTGTTGCACTGTCGAAAGTGTTCGGACTTCTTGCGCCGTATTATGGGGTAAACGAGAACCCCTAGCGAACTGACCGTACCCGAACGTGTGGGTGCGGATTGTCGTAAGTGGACATATAAGAGAAAGAAAAGCTTCAATAATGCCATGACAGATTAATGATATGCATTGTTATTTAAATAATACATCGAAGCGTACGGGTACAGGTACTGCAATAAGCATAAAGTAGGACCATTCAAAATGTCCTATTCCAGGGCAAGTTATGCATGAATAGTGAAAAAACGGGTATATCAATTATTATTAGTGACCACCTGGCGGTTCCCGTGTTCATCTTAGCTTCTTGCCGCCTTGTTGTTGCTTCCGGAATGTGTCTGGCAATCGTACTGCCGGAAAGGGCTTCCAGAGAGTTAGGCCCTGAAAGAGAAAAGGAATGTCAAAGGTATACAGCCCCTAGTGTGGTTAAGCCACAATGCGGGGTGTCTCCTGATCGTGCCCCCGCCTATGTCCATGGTATTTTCAATGTGTAGTTATGTACGCGCGGCTAGGGGTGGAAAGTGGTAGCGGATAATCCGAAATATCTGATATTCATATTCGAGAAAATGCCTATTCGTATCTGAAACATCCGCATCCGAACCAAAATGGAAATGGAAATTGTCCGTATCTGAATTTATTAAACAAATACAAAATAAAATATGGCAGGAGATTTTGACACAAATATGGATATGGAAGTGGATATATCCGTATCCGAATAAGATTATGGGTGGTATTTTTTATAATTCTAGGCCCAATATTCCAATTATCCACAATAAAAGCCAAATAAGTGGTCAAATTTTACTCTTTATATGATTAAACTTATAAATTATTATGCATTACAATAGTATGTATTCATAAACCTATTTATCATTGACTTATTGTATGTCACAAGTTGATTATTTTAGGTTACATAGCTATCGACTAATTTACTTAAGCAACATGTTGATATAATTCGTATCCGTTCCGAATCAAGAAAATATCCGATATGTATCCGTATTCGAATAATATATGAGCCGCATCCGTATCCGAGAACATCCATATTCGGATTCATATTCGTTTTGAAAATATGAAAATGGAAGTGGTAAGAGCACTATCCGATCCGCATCTGATCCGTTTCCACCCCTATGCGCGGCACAGATTTCATCACTTCACTGGGACTGGGACGGGGGCCGGACTGCTAGGCGAGCTCTGATCATGCCAGGCGATCCTGTTGCAGCTTGTTCCGGACTCGCTTAAAGGTGTCCGGGGGCTGTGACGCTGAATGAGTGGTCTTCCTGAACAGGCTGCTTTTTGCCTCTGCTGCAAGGGCCGCAGTGTGCTCTTCCGTACGGAGCGAGCATTACGTGTTTCCATTTACTGTTATGACCCCACGAGGTCCTGCCATCTTGAGCTTGAGGTATGCGTAATGCGGCACTGCATTGAATTTTGCAAATGCTGTCCTCCGAGCAGTGCATGATAGCCACTACGAAACAAGACGATGTCGAAGATTAACTCTTCTCTTCGGAAGTTATCCGGTGATCTGAAGACCACTTCCAGTGTGATTGAGCCTATGCAATGGGCCTCTACACCTGGGATGACGCCTTTAAAGGTGGTTTTGCTGGGTTTGATCCTCGAGGGATCGATACCCATTTTTCGCACTATATCCTGATAAAGCAGGTTCAGGCTGCTGCCGCCGTCCATAAGGACTCGAGTGAGGTGAAATCCGTCAATGACGGGGTCTAGGACCAGTGCAGCGGATCCGCCATGACGGATGCTAGTGGGGTGGTCCCTGCAATCGAAGGTGATCGGACAAGCAGACCATGGGTTGACCTTTGGGGCGACGGGCTCCATCACATAGACGTCCCTTAGTGCACGCTTCCGCGCCCTCTTGGGAATGTGGGTTGCGTATATCATGTTCACCATCTTCACTTGTGGGGGAAACCCCTTCTGTCCTCCTTTGTTTGGCGACCGGGGCTCCTCCTCGTCACCGCTATGCAGCCCCTTGTCCTTGTTCTCGGCATTTAACTTGTCAGCCTGCTTGAACACCCAGCATTCTCTGTTGGTGTGATTGGCTGGCTTGTCGGGGGTGCCGTGGATTTGACACGAGCGATCTAGTATGCGATCCAGACTGGACGGAGCCGGAGTATTTCTTTTAAATGGCCTTTTTTGCTGACCGGATCTAGGGCCTCTGAATCCAGCATTGACAGCCGTATCTTCAGTCTTATCGCCGTTATTGCGGCGCTTTGGTCTATTACGACGCTGCCTACCGTTGGCCTCTTTGGTATCCGAGGTATCCGGATTCCTCGATGTGTTGTTGCTGTGAGCCAACCAGCTGTCCTCGCCCGCGCAAAAGCGGGTCATGAGTGTCGTGAGGGCTGCCATAGATTTTGGCTTCTCCTGGCCGATGTGGCAGGTAAGCCACTCGTTGCGGATGTTATGCTTGAATGCCGCTAGGGCCTTTGCATCCGGATAGTCTACAGTTTGATTTTTCTTAGTCAGGAACCATGTCCAGAATTGTCTGGCCGATTCCCCTGGCTGCTGGGTTATGTGGCTCAAGTCATCAGCATCCGGTGGCCGCACATAAGTGCCCTGGAAGTTGTCAAGAAATGCGTCTTCCAGATCCTCCCAACTGCCGAAGGAATCTGCTGGCAAGCTATTCAGCCAGTGCCGAGCTGGTCCTTTGAGTTTTAGTGGGAGGTACTTGATGGCATGTAGATCATCACCCCGAGCCATGTGGATGTGAAGGAGGAAATCCTCAATCCATACAGCGGGATCTGTTGTGCCATCGTATGATTCGATATTTACAGGTTTGAAACCCTCTGGGAATTCATGATTCATAACATCATCCGTGAAGCATAGGGGGTGTGCGGCACCTCTGTGACGGGCTATATCCCGACGTAGTTCATATGAGTCTTGTCTGCTGTATTCGGCCCGGCCGGATTTACTCTTGGTGTATCCGACGCGACGATCATCGTCCCATGTGGGCGCATGTGCCCGTGTCCCATATATTGACCTTGCGATTTTTGCCTTACTGTCCAAGATGTCTCGCAGGTCCTCTGTGTTGCCCCGGGCCTTAGTATTTTTGACTGAGTGGCGGCGGGGTGCGGTGTGAACTTTAGGCTGAAACGCCTCTCTGGCTCGGCCGTGTAGTGATCAGTCAGCCACATCATACACTGGTGAATGAGGTTTCAATGCTTCCTCCTCGAGGTGAGGTAGCAACCTACGTTTTGGGTAACTTTTGGACGAGCGCTCGAGTTAAGGCTCCTCGGCCGCAAGGGCTTCGGTCCACCTGTCTGCTAGCAAGTCTTGATCGGCTTGAAGCTGTTGCTGTTTTTTCTTCAGGCTATTTGCCGTGGCCATAAGCCGGCGCTTGAAGCGCTCTTGCTCGACAGGGTCCTCAGGCACGATAAACTTGTCGTCGCCGAGGCTCGCCTCGTCTTCGGAGAGAGGCATGTAATTGTCCTCCTCCGGTTCTTCGTCTGTTGCCTGCTCTGGAGGGCTAGCTTGTTCGTCCTCAAGCTCTACACCGTGCTAGAGGGGATTGTTGTTGTCTTCGGCGCTATCTGGAGAGTTATTATCTCCTGTGTCGGTATCACTGCTCTTGCTGTGGTGGGACATAGAGTGCGCCGCTGACGTCGGCGCTTGGGTTGCTTCTTGGAGGGGTCATCCTCTGCTGCCTCGTCGCCATTGCCTTCTTTGGTGGTGTCCACCATGTATATATCATATAATGAGGTGGCGGTCCAGCGCCCTGAGGGAGGTGGTTCATGTTCATCTCCGACTTCGTCATCCATACCGTCGAAGTCTTCGGAGTCGAAGTCGAGCATGTTGGTTAAGTCGTCGACAGTGCCTACTAAGTGGGTGGTGGGTGGGCAGCGAATTTCTTCATCGTCCGCATCCCATTCTAGCCGGACATAGTTTGGCCAAGGTTCTCCTGACAGGGAGAGAGACCTTAATGAATTTAGCACATCTCTGAAAGGTGAGTGTTGAAAGATATCCGCGGAGGTGAACTCCATGATCGGCGCCCAGTCAGACTCGACGGGCACGGATGTGAGCGGCTCAGAGTCAGTGGCCGAAGATGAATCTAGTGATTCGGCGACATGGCTCTCGTAAGGGGTGAAGTTAGTATCTGGCTCTATCTCCACTGAGAGTGCGGCCTCCATGGCAGGGTCTATCCCTCCGCTCTCAGATGGCGCGATTTGCTCTGAATTAAAGGCCGGAGTAGCTGCGGATGCGATCTCCCGAACACTGTCCGACGGCAGAGTTACGTCTTGCTCGTCGCGACTGTGTGGCCCATCTAGCATGGGCTCGAATTTGTCGAAGATCAAGTCTCCGTGGATGTCGGCCGTGTACTTCAGGTTTCCAAATTTGACCTGATGGCCAGGGGCGTAGCTTTCGATCTTCTCCAGATGACCAAGCGAATTGGCCCGCAGTGCGAAGCCGCCGAATATGAAGATCTATCCGGGGAGGAAAGCCTCACTCTGGACCGCATCGCAAACGATGATCAAAGGAGCCATCAAGCCTTATGGTGACGACACAGTGGAACTCTCAATGAAAGCACCAATGTCGGTGTCAAAACCGGCGGATCTCGGGTAGGGGGTTCCGAACTGTGCGTCTAAGGCGGATGGTAACAGGAGGCAGGGGACACGATGTTTACCCAGGTTTGGGCCCTCTTGATGGAGGTAATACCCTACGTCCTGCTTGATTGTTCTTGATCATATGAGTATTACAAGAGTTGATCTACCACGAGATCAAAGAGGCTAAACCCTAGAAGCTAGCCTATGGTATGATTGTCTCTTGTCCTACGGACTAAACCCTCCGGTTACAAAGGTCGGTTACACAAGGTCGGTTACAAAGGAGTAGATATACATATCCGTATTGCCTAGATTGCCTTCCACGCCAAGTAGAGTCCCATCCGGACATGGGACAAAGTCTTCAATCTCGTACCTTCATAGTCCAACAGTCCGGCCAAAGGATATAGTCCGGCAGTTCGGAGACCCCCTAATCCAGGACTCCCTCAGGGCGGCTAGGTATTTAAACCTGAGGACACACAGTCCCGGACACCCAGTCCTGAACACGCAGCTCAAGACACTTAGTCCTCACCGTATTCCCCTTGACCTAAGGTCACACAGACCTCGCCCGATCACTCGTGGTAAGTCTTCAGGTGACTTCCAAACCTTCACAGACTCGATCACTTGGCGATCCACAATTTCCTCTTGGATGCTCTAGACCATGACGCCTAACCGTTTGGAAGATGCACAGTCTTGAAAGGTAACAAGCGTTGGATCCACACAGGATCAATCTATTCAGTGATGCTCAATCACTTGGGGTTTGTAGGTGTTTGGGTTTGGGTTTGGGTTTGGGTTTTCCTCACTTGATGATTTTCACTCAAAGTCTTCGGAGGATGGGATGCTCTCAAATGACAAGTGTTAGTTTCTCTCAGAGCAGCCAACCAGCTAGTGGTTGTAGGGGGCGGCTATTTATAGCCTAGGGAGCAGCCCGACATGTTAAGACATAAATGCCCTTCAATGATATGACCGTTAGGTGGGTAGATATTTTGGGACAGCTGGCGCATAGCACAACAACGGTCGGAATTTCAGTAGCAAATTCCTCAGGGCTATCATGTTCCTCACTGTGTAGACAATCCGCATTGGCAAATTCCTAACTCCTCAGTCAGAACAAATTCCTCAGAGGCCAGAAGAACTTCGTCTCTGTCACTGAAGAAATTTGACTGAACTGTATGAGATTTCCAATGGCTTCACTCAAAGGGATTGGTAGATGTAGGATTTGATTTGAGCATCACTTGGAAATTTTTACTTAGTATTTCCTCGACCCCCTTTAACAGTACGATGTTTCCTATGACTCAAGAAAGAGAAAAGGAAACTACGAAAACAAAAGTCTTCATGCTTCATGTTCCTCGAATGAATACCACGTCTTCAGGATCACACCAATTTCTTCACTTTCAAAGTCTTCAGAAAGTCTTCACAAATCCAAAGTCTTTAGTCGAAGAACTTCATTTTATGGGTCGACTTTCTCTATAAATTTCAAAATCCTCATAGACTTATAGACCTGTGTACACTCACAAACGCATCAGTCCTTTAACCTATAAGTCTTCAATACACCAAAATTACTAAGGGGCACTACATGCACTTACACCATCTGAGCTGTTTGTGATGGAATAAGTCGTGTGTGTTGCGGGCAAACGCTTGCTGGTATATAACCTTAAATTTAACCAAAAAGTGTTAGTGCATGTTACAAAAATTGTATAGCTGGAAACTATGTTCAAATACGACTCCAACGATATAATCTTTGGCGACAGGTATTCAGATTTTATTAGTTAAATCCTACTTATAAACCAGGATGGGGGAATAGTAGGTAATTGAATCACAAACATTTTTTTGTATTAAATGTATGTGTATGTGGCCTTTCGTCCTCCTCTCACACGTCTTGTCACCCAGCTGTCGTAGACGGCTTACAACGCAAGCTTGCGCAGCGTGCGGGGGCGTTCTTTTGGCCAAATGGTGGCGCCAATGAATCGTCGGTGAGCCCGTTCCCGCGCAACCTCATAGGTTCCCGCACAAGCTTCCCTCCCGACTCGGTGAAATCCCCAAAATCCCAATGCTTATCGACCTGCTATAAAAACCCTCACAGCTGGCGAGTCCCGCATCGCATTTTCCCCTCCCTCCCTGTAGCTTATCTCGTGTGCTTATCCCACAATCGCCAATGGCACCGGTCCGTCATCGTCGCTCGGCCACTCCGCCGTCATCAGAGGATAGCTCCAGCTGGCAGGCTACACCGCGGCGGCGGCGAAGTCCCCGGCGCAGTGTAGTGCGCGTGGCGTCCCTGTTGGATGTGCACGGAACACCCACCACACGCTCCGCCGCCATTGCCCGTTGGCAGTTGTTGCCGGCTGTCGTTGTCGCCACACCACCGTCGAAAGCCCGAGCCATCTCCTGCTCTGCCGCCGCGGCCCGGAGGTGGGAGGTGGCCGTCGTGGCCGCCACCCGACTGCCGGCCATCGTGGTCATCACCCACTTCGCCACCGTGGCCCGAAGGCGGGAGGTGGTGGTCGCGGCCACCACCCCATCATCGGCCGTCGTGGCCGCCAGCCCACCGTCAACCGCTGGGATCATCACCCGCTCTGCCACCGCATCCCGAAGGAGGGAGGTGGAGATGGAGGCCCGCACGTGCGTCAGCGACCTTGCGCGCTACATCGAGTTCCTGCAAGAGGAGGGGGAGTGCCTCGTCGAGCACGCAAAGAGCCTTACTGCAGCTATGGCCACACCACACGTCGACGCAGAGGCAAGGAATCAGGAGACCTACGAGCAGTCTGGCCGCTTCAAGAGGAATCGTCTGGAGTGGCAGTGGGCGTTCGAGCTGGCAAGCGTCGCAGAACGTGCAGCAGCGGCAAGCACCGTATTGCATTTCTCGAGCTCGTTGGTAGGCTCCTCCTCCTCTGCCTCTTACTGAGCGCGCTTGGCAGAGGAGAGGCTGCCGGAAGTAGCACAAAGCCCTTCGGTGGTAGTAGTATTTAGGGGCTATTTTGTTCAGTTCATCTGACTATAGATGTGTGGTCGAACTGTACGACGTACTTAAAATTAGGTAGTATATATATTTGAACTAGCTACTTCAGTACGTGGTTGGCAACAATTAGGGAAAAGTTTGGTCGGTTCAGCTGTCGAGTTGAACTGTTTGTATAAATTAAGAATGACTGCTTAATCTATGAATGAAATCTATGCTTAATTACTAAATTTTAGTTGCAAAAATTAGATAGTGCTACTGATTTATAGCTGCATATTTCAACAAATCGCAGTGTTACAAGGATTGAAAAATGGCAACGTTACTAGATCAACAAATGTAAATATTTCCAGTTTGACAAATGGCAACATACCCAATATGACAGATGCAAATCTTACCAAATTGTTTATACATGGTTGCACACGGGTCATCCAAAACAACCGTTTGTGTTGAAGGGATGCACAAATCCTGTGCTGAGGATTTTCCCTCGACATAGGGGGAAGATGAAAGTGCAATATCCCTAGGTGGTTTTGGTAATTCCTAACAACATATAGTTCATTGAGCTAATACTATTTCAAGACTAATATTCCAGGAAATCTCAATGATTGGCATGGCATGGATGAGAAAAGTGGACCCCTCAAAACACTAAGGACAAAAGGATTGGCTCAACCTCAAAAGCTCAAGACTCTACATTTTCCATTTTAGTGATCCAAGATCACATTGAGTCTATAGGAAAAGCCAATACTATCAAGGAGGGATGAGGTGTTGCTTAATGAGTTTCTTGCTCAAAATGCTTAGTGATATGCTCCAAAACCCTCAACTAGTTTCTCACATCCACATATGACCTAAACCAAAAGTGAAACTCGGCCCCACCGATTCTTCCTATACGGCGCCACCGAGTTTCAAATGTCATTGCCACTGCCACAAACGCTAGGCAAATCGGTCTCATCGATTGGGATCTCGGTCTCACCGAGATGGGGTTGTAATCTCTCTGTTTCCCTTCGTAACATTTCAGTCTCACCGAGATGAGCGATCAGTCCCACCGAGATTGCCATGTAAACTCTCTGTTTTCCCTTCGTAACGTTTTGGTCTCACCTAAATGAGCGATCGGTCCCACCAAGTTTACCTGACCAGCTCTCTGGTTAGCTTATTACCAAAATCGGTCTCACCGAGTTTGTGTAATCGGTCTCACCGAGATTACGTTATGCCCTAACCCTAATCATATCGGTCCTACCGAGTTGCATGTTGGTCCCACCGAAAACCCTAACGGTCACTAGCTTTGCTGAATCGGTCTGACCGAGTTTAACCATTCGGTCCCACCGAGTTTGGGAAGTTATGTGTAACGGTTAGATTTTGTGTGGAGTCTATATATACCCCTCCACCACCTCTTCATTCGTGGAGAGAGCCATCAGAACGAACCTACACTTCCAACTTATTTTTTCTGAGAGAGAACCACCTACACTTGTGTTGAGACGAAGATATTCCATTCCTACCATATGAATCTTGATCTCTAGCCTTCCCAAGTTGCTTTCCACTCAAATCTTCTTTCCACCAAATCCAAATCCTATGCGAGAGAGTTGAGTGTTGGGGAGACTATCATTTGAAGCACAAGAGCAAGGAGTTCATCATCAACACACCATTTGTTACTTCTTGGAGAGTGGTGTCTCCTAGATTGGCTAGGTGTCACTTGGGAGCCTCCGACAAGATTGTGGAGTTGAACCAAGGAGTTTGTAAGGGCAACGAGATCGCCTACTTCGTGAAGATCTACCGCTAGTGAGGCAAGTCCTTCGTGGGCGATGGCCATGGTGGGATAGACAAGGTTGCTTCTTCGTGGACCCTTTGTGGGTGGAGCCCTCCGTGGACTCGCGCAACCGTTACCCTTCGTGGGTTGAAGTCTCCATCAACGTGGATGTACGATAGCACCACCTATTGGGACCACGACAAGAACATTCGTGTCTCCAATTGCGTTTGAATCCTCCAAACCCTTCCCTTTACATTCTTGCAAGTTGCATGCTTTAATTTCCGCTGCTCATATACTCTTTGCATGCTTGCTTGAATTGTGATAAGATTGCTTGACTTGTCCAAAGTTGCTAAAATATGCCAAGAACTCAAATTAGGAAAAGGCTAGATTTTTATTTGGTCAAGTAGTCTAATCACCCCCCTAGACATACTTTCGATCTTACAAGTGGTATTAGAGCTTTGGTCTCCATTTGCTTTGATTTCCATAGCTTTTGGTGGTCATAGCCTTGGTTTCGCAACCTAGGAGAGTATGGCGTCTAGCCAGGGAAATTACCACCGTAGAGGTCCTTACTTTGATGGCACTAATTTTGCTAGTTGGAAGCATAAGATGAAAATGCATATTCTTGGACATAACCCCGCCATTTGGGCTATTGTGTGTATTGGCTTGCAAGGTGAATTCTTTGATGGGAGAGAACCGAACCGTGAAGCTACCGCGGAAGAATTGAAGATGCTACAATACAATGCTCAAGCTTGTGATATCCTCTTCAACGGATTGTGCCCCGAAGAATTCAACAAAATCAGCCGTCTTGAGAACGCAAAGGAAATTTGGGATACTTTGATTGATATGCACGAAGGTACCGACTCCGTCAAAGAATCCAAGTTGGATGTGCTTCAAAGTAAACTTGACAAGTTCAAAATGAAGGATGGTGGAGGTGTCGCTGAAATGTACTCTAGGCTTGCTCTTATCACAAATGAGATTGCCGGCTTAGGAAGTGAAGAGATGACCGACAAATTCACAATCAAGAAGATCCTAAGAGCCTTGGATGGAAAATATGATACCGTATGCACATTGATCCAAATGATGCAAAATTACAAAGATCTCAAGCCAACGGAAGTCATTGGAAGAATTGTTGCTCATGAGATGTCACTCAAGGATAAGGAGGAGCTCCATAACAAGTCAAGTGGTGCTTACAAAGCCTCATGTGAAGCTCCCACATCATCAAATGAGAAACAAATCTTCAATGAAGAATTGAGCCTATTGGTGAAGAACTTCAACAAGTTCTACAAGAGTAGAAGCAAAGAGAGAAGTTCCAAGTCAAGGTCCTACAATGACAAAAGATCTTCTAGTCGAGAGCAAAACTGCTACAATTGTGGAAGACCCGGACACTACTCCAATGAGTGTACGGCCCCCTACAAGAGAAGAGAAGATTCTCCCAAAAGAAGAAGTAGAAGAGAAGAATCGCCATCAAGGGAGAGAAGGAGTAGGGATGATCGTTATGAACGAAGACCCTCTCGGAGAAGCAGGGATTCAGAAAGGAAGGACAAGTCACAAAACGAAGACATCAAGCTCATGTTGGTGAATGGGTATCCAGCTCCGACTCCGAGAATCACTCCGACTCCGAATATACTCAAGATGAAGGTGTTGCCGGTCTAGCACTTGTGTCAACCAACTCCTATGACATATTTGATTCACCAAATGAAGGAATTGGAAGATGCTTCATGGCCAAAGGTCCAAAGGTATCACACCCCGAGTATGTTGATTTCAATAGTGATGAAGATGACTTGCTAGGTGATGATGATTTACTTGTTGACAACTCTAGTGATGAATACTATGATGAAACTTCAATTAATCATGCTAATCAAGATAAAAAGAATGACAATGATAAGGAGAAGATTGAGTCTCTAACTAAAGATCTAAACACTCTTAAGTTAGCTCACGAAACTATCTTAGGAGATCATCGAGAACTTTTAAGGACTCATGAGAAATTACGTTTTGATAAGCTCAATCTTGAGCAAGAGCATGAGTTCTTAAAGGAAATCAATGATGATCTTCGCAAGAAAAGTTCTTCTTACATTGCCATGCGTTTACTCTTATCCACTTACATGCCTCAAGTCAAGTCTAGTAACAAGAACAAGAAAGATTCTTACTCTAGTAGTAACAATAATCATGCTAAATCCAATATTGTTGCTTCTAGTAGTTCTCTTGATTCCACTAATGATTCTCTTAGCCAAGTTACACTTGAGCAAGAAAATAGCTTATTGAAGGGAATCATAGAGAAAGGTGTTTACAAGAGCCTTGCCGGGAGTAAGCAATTCGAGGAAATTGTATGCAAGCAAGGAAGGCACCGGAAGAATCAAGGTATTGGTTTTGAACGAAAGTTCAATGCCAATGGAGTTGAGTGGGAAGGAGATCAATACCCCAAGACAAAGTTTGTTCCTCAACAAGAGATGTATGATCCTACTTCTTTCAAAGGGACACAAGCTCAAGATGATCTTCCACCACAAGACCAAAAGGAAAAAGGCAAGGACAAGCTTCAAGAGGAAATTGATGCATTTGAAGAAGCTCCTAAGGCCTTGGTCAAGTGGGTTCCCAAGACTACATCAAGTACCACTTCATCAAGTACAACTACAACTCCGAGGATTCCCATCAAGATGGTGTGGATCCTGAAGAAGAAGAACTAGAGAGTTCTTGAGGGTGACTCCGCCAACATACTTCACTCTTATCATTTTGGCAAGAACAAGTGCAATCAACGTCCACATCTTGCACTACTTCACGGAGTCACAAACTCTCTTGTTGGTAAGACAAGGGACAAGGTAACCCAATGCTCTCATAGACATCATCTTGTGTGTGCATCACTCTATGTCTATGGATATCCTTGTTTGTTCCTTGTGGGACTAACCCGTGTAGGTATTGAAAGTGCAACTCACTCCAAAGGATAGCTCCGAATGATCTACATCAACTTAGAGCATCCACATCTTCAACACCTACATGAATTCATCATCGACAAAACCCAAGGTTAGTTCAACCCTCTTAGGGGGGATCTCACATCTAGGGGGAGCTTTACTCTAAAAATTGAGCTAAAGCAACTCCAATGGTGTGAACACAACAACGCTTTATGTAAAAGTGTTAACCCCACTTGTGCTTAAACGATGAGTATGACCTATGATCAAATGTTATCATTTGACTCCTAAGTCAATATACTCATATATAGATGACCTAGTCATCGCCAATTGCTTGATAGATGCTAGAATTGTTTGTGCATGCTTTGCCACATATTTCACTTGTTATTTTATTGTGTGAGCATGTTGGTTGCACAATTTACTCATTCAAGGACATCCACTTGTTGTTTTGATTGATTGGTTTCCTTTTCTCTTTCCAAGTGGATGGACAAGAATGCCTAAGAACCTTCTCTACTATCTATGCTCTTCGCGTCTCAAACTCTATTCATGCTGCATCACAAAGTTTGATCAAGTCAGATTCGAACCACTCTGTGTGAGGAGCACTCGGAGTCCCTGATTCGTCATAGAATTAAACTTCCAAAACTTCTTTGTGCGTTTTGGTCTGACCGATTCATCCATTTCGGTCATACCGAGATCACTAAGTCGATCTAGGTTTTTAATCTCGGTGCAACTGATTTGAACTTTTTGGTCACATCGAGTTGCAGTAACTGCTTGCAGTTATGCATCTCGGTGCCACCGAGTTGTTCCACTCGGTCACACCGACAGGGTCAGGCTATATATACCCACGGGCCAAAATTTGGAAAACTTTTCGAACCTCTTCGCCCGCGCTCAGCCTGCTCTGCCTCACTGGGTCTCCGCATCGTCCTCCTCGTCGCCAGCCGCCTCCAGACGCTGGTCTCCGCCGCCGTCAACGGGATCGTCTCCGCCGTTGCCGCCGTAGCAAGTCCATCGCCGAACTAGGGTATGGACTTGATCTTTGTGTTGTTCTCACTCCGGTTCCCCAGCACTTTGTTTTGCCATGTATCTTGCCACGATTGAGATCACTCTATCCAATAAAAACACTCCGTAGTTTAATTATGGATTGAAAATTTAGAGTTAGGTTTCCGCCGAAACCATCCCGGACCGACCGAGTTGTTGAAATCGGTTCCACCGATTTGGCTCAGGCCATTGCACATGTGATTCTCGGTCTAACCGAGAATTGCAAATCGGTGTGACCGAGTTCGAGTCTTTGTGAAACCCTAGCAGTCTCGGTGCCACCGAACTGTGACTCGGTCTGGCCGAGTTCACTAGTTTAGGTTCCAACAGCTGCGTCGGTATCACCGAGATTTCAAATCGGCAGATCCGAAATGCTTTCTGTGGAAAACTAAAACTAAGTCTTTGATTCATTCTTTTGCAAAAACCTCTGCACTTTGTGATGCTCATCCACTCTACCTCATCTATAATCTATTCACAGGGTCTGCTGTCAGTGTTTGCATCATGTCAGATTAGAGTGATAGTCAGAACAAATCTGAGGAGCAGGTTCAGATGAGTGAGGGAACTAGTCCCTCCAGTAGCTCAGATGATGGAAGCAGGAGCACACCCAGCAACTTGCCTAAGGTAGCCACCAGGACCAGAAAGAAGAAAACCTCAGATTCTGAGGATGAGGACTATGTGGCTGTTGAGGAAGAGGCCACCTCAAAGAGGAAAGTCCTAAAAAAGTAATATGGCACAGCTGCTTCCACTAAGCCAGGGATGAAGCAAAAGGTTCCTACCAAGAGAGCTCCCATGTCAAAAGCCAGAACATCCACTCAAGAGACTTTGGGATCTGCACTCAAAGAGTAGGTTGTGGCAGAAAAGAAAAGGAAAGAGAGGGTCAAGAAGACCACTGCCAGAGTGCTTGGGAGATCTTCAATAATGAAACACTCTGAAGAAGAGGAAGAGGAAGAGGATGCAACACCAGCACCCAAAGCTCAAAAGCTTATGGGAGATGCCATAAGATCAGGGGTTGCTCCATCTAAGCCCAAAGGAACTCCTAAGCAAGTTGCTCCAAAACCCAAAACTGCACCCAAGAGGAGCACCAGGAACATCCCAGCAGCAGAAAAGAACAAGGCCCCAGTGCCTGAAGCTGCAATGGAAGAAAAAGATGATGAGTCACATGTCTTGAGGAAGTTGTAGCCGAAAATTCCAGATCACAATGATGCTCATCCAGTAGCTGAGAACATGAATATAAGGAAGGATTCGGGATTGAGGCTATGGAGAGAGTCAGATCCATATGCCACCAGAAGAAGAACTGCTGTGGACTACAGGTTCCATACCAAGGAACAGCAGGATTTCTATGAGACTATCTTACTTGACAAGAAGCCCATAGTGTGTGACATGAGATGGGTTGATTGGAAATTCATTGAGGAAAATGAGGATCACTTCCCTAGTGTATATGACAGCTTCAGGGTGTGTGGATTCGATGAGTTTGTGGCTTAGAAGCTCATAAAGTGCAATGATGAGCTCATCATGCAGTTCTACTCCATAGCTCATTTCTACCCAGATGGAAGGATTGTCTGGATGTCTGAAGGCACTAGGTACCAGTCAACAGTTGTAGAATGGGCTCAGTTGATCAATGCCCTAGAAGAACAAGAAGATGACTTGGATGTCTATGCCAAGAAGAAGGAGGATCACAACACCATGGCACACATGTACAAAGAGATCCCAGATGCTGCTCCTGAGACACACAAGTTTGAATCAGTACATTACCTTCTGTCAGGCTTGCCAACAATCAACTGGATCCTCAGGCACACTCTCTTGCCAAAGTCAGGTGATCACAAGATGATCAGAGGTCACTTCATCAACTTGCTGCACATTTTTGATGTTCCACAAAAGTTCAAGGTCATGAGCCTAATTGTGGAAACCATAAAGAGGACAGCTGCAGATCAGAAGAGGAGTTATGGGTATGCCCCACAGATCTAGGAGCTGATCAACTCCAAGATGGGCACTGACACATATCTGCTGGACAAGGAGCACTTGCCCATCTACCCAGACTTTGAGGACAACACTGTGGTGATGGGTGAAAATGAACCATCTTCTGTGCACACACAAGCCAAGAAGGAGAAGGCCAGGGCTAAAAAGGCTGCAAAGATGCCAACCACTGAAGAGGCATCTCAGTATCTTCTGAAGAGCAAGCAAGATCAGCTTGGCTACTTGATTGCCTCCACTCTGAGGATTGAGAAGGGATTGGCTACCCTGACTCAAAACCAGGAGAGCTTGGAGAGGATCGTGGAGCAGAAGTTCTATGACTTAGATGTGAAGGTCACTGAGATCCAGTCAGTCTTTGAGCAACTTCAGGATGAAGTGCATGAGAAGAAGGGCAAGTCTACCACTGATGCTTTTGCTAGAGTGCCTAGAGGACAAAGATCTGCTGCAGTGCCTGTTCCAGACACCAGAGCAACTTCATCTGCACCAGCTACAGCTTCAGTGCCACCAACTCCAGCACCTACTCCACCAGCTCCATCTACATCAACTGACGCCTTCATCCTTGGAGTTCTGTCTACACCACCACCTAAAGACCAAGCCTGAGAGTCAATTTAGCACTATGCATTTTTTATGAACTTTTTGGTAACTTGTTGCCAAAGGGGGAGAAAATGTATAGATTATAGGCTTCGAGAGAGTGTGTTGCTTTTGTTCTCTCTTGCGTTTCTCCTTGGTGGAACTTTATTATCTGCTCGTTTGAGATACTTTATGGTTGCGTGTGATACTTGGATGATCATGCGTTTGATCATATACTACCTTTATGCTTGTTGGATGACATTATCCTTTTATATTCCATATGATCACTCACTTTGCTTGGTGATGAGTGCATGTATTTTAATTATTATCATTTTGAGCGCTCCACCAAGATGTATGTGACATGGAAGAGTAACCCATGATCCTAACTCTTTGTGCATTTGCAGTCCAAAGCAAATCTTAAACTATGCACAAATTTAGGGGGAGCTTTTGCGTTTCACATACTTTTCAAAGCGACAATGTTTTTCACTCTTATTATCATTTTGTCGAAGCTTTGATCTATATGTTGTCATAAATTACCAAAAAGGGGGAGATTGAAAGTGCAACTATCCCTAGGTGGTTTTGGTAATTCCTAACAACATATAGTTCATTGAGCTAATGCTATTTCAAGACTAATATTTCAGGAAAGCTCAATGATTGGCATGGCATGGATGAGAAAAGTGGACCCCTCAAAACACTAAGGACAAAAGGATTGGCTCAAGCTCAAAAGCTCAAGACTCTACATTTCCCATTTTAGTGATCCAAGATCACATTGAGTCTATAGGAAAAGCCAATACTATCAAGGAGGGATGAGGTGTTGCTTAATGAGGTTCTTGCTCAAAATGCTTAGTGATATGCTCCAAAACCCTCAACTACTTTCTCACATCCACATATGACCTAAACCAAAAGTGAAACTCGGCCCCAGCGATTCTTCCTATCCGGCACCACCGAGTTTCAAATGTCATAGCCACTGCCACAAACCCTAGGCAAATCGGTCTCACCGATAGGGATCTCGGTCTCACCGAGATGGGGCTGTAATCTCTCTGGTTCCCTTCGTAACATTTCGGTCTCACCGAGATGAGCGATCGGTCCCACTGAGATTGCAATGTAAACTCTTTGTTTTCCCTTCGTAATGTTTCGGTCTCATCGAAATGAGCGATCAGTCCCACCGAGTTTACCTGACCAACTCTCTGGTTAGCTTATTACCAAAATCGGTCTCACAAGTTTGTGTAATCGGTCTCACCGAGATTACTTTATGCCCTAACCCTAATCATATCGGTGCTACCGAGTTGCATGTCAGTCCCACCGAAAACCCTAACAGTCACTAGCTTTGCTGAATCGGTCCGATCGAGTTTAACCATTCGGTCCCACCGAGTTTGGGAAGTTATGTGTAATGGTTAGATTTTGTGTGGAGGCTATATATACCCCTCCACCACCTCTTCATTTGTGGAGAGAGCCATCAGAACGAACCTACACTTCCAACTTATTTTTTCTGAGAGAGAACCACCTACACTTGTGTTGAGACGAAGATATTCCATTCCTACCATATGAATCTTGATCTCTAGCCTTCCCAAGTTGCTTTCCACTCCAATATTCTTTCCACCAAATCCAAATCCTGTGAGAGAGAGTTGAGTGTTGGGGATACTATTATTTGAAGAACAAGAGCAAGGAGTTCATCATCAACACACCATTTGTTACTTCTTGGAGAGTGGTGTCTCCTAGATTGGCTAGGTGTCACTTGGGAGCCTCCGACAAGATTGTTGAGTTGAACCAAGGAGTTTGTAAGGGCAAGGAGATCTCCTACTTCATGAAGATCTACCGCTAGTGAGGCATGTCCTTCATGGGCGATGGCCATGGTGGGATAGACAAGGTTGCTTCTTCGTGGACCCTTCGTGGGTGGAGACCTCCGTGGACTCGCGCAACCGTTACCCTTCATGGGTTGAAGTCTCCATCAACGTGGATGTACGATAGCACCACCTATCGGAACCACGACAAAAACATCCGTGTCTCCAATTGCGTTTGAATCCTCCAAACCCTTCCCTTTACATTCTTGCAAGTTGCATGCTTTACATTCCGCTGCTAATATACTCTTTGCATGCTTGCTTGAATTGTGTTAAGATTGCTTGACTTGTCCAAAGTTGCTAAAATCTGCCAAGAACTAAAATTGGGAAAAGGCTAGATTTTTATTTGGTCAAGTAGTCTAATCACACCCCCCCTCTCTAGACATACTTTCGATCCTACAGAAGACCATAGCTCTCACATTGCATACGGGTGTTCTATAAAAAATGTTTGCGATCAAGAGCTGCAGAAATCATGTGTGGCGTACAGCTTGCATGCTTCCCGGTGAGCCTCCGCATTGGAGTACAGCTCGCACGCCTTCTGTTTAGTCAAGCACTCAAGCACCTGTCCGCACGGCACCTCCTAGCCTTTAAAAGAGTGAGGCGTGGAGACACGTGAATGGTTAATAGAACACACACAATTTAAATTATACAAAATGCTTGAGATGTTACAGTGGTAGCTATTTGTTTCAAAATGCCTTTGTTCGCTGTTATTCGAGTGCGCCTTCTCTCAAAATGGGCACGAAAAATACCACAGCATGTCGGGTGCCATTCCATTATACCACGCCAAGTTTCATGAATTTCAGACGAGTTTTTACTAGAATTTAAAAACAAAGTATCTCAATGTTTTGCCGGTTATCCACAGTGCCCTGGTGTTTGAAATTCATTCCCATTTCTTGCATGGGACCAAAGCATGCCCCGAAGGACACATATTTGATTTTTCAGTCAATTTTTTTGCACTGGAGCTTGTGCATGTAGTTCAAATTTGAATTTTGCACATGAAATGCCTAGAAAACCCAGTTAATGTATAAAAATGTCCAAATGAACCCCCAAAAATTCCAAAAGTAAACACAACACTCCTGTTGTTCTTTGTTGACACTAGAAAAAAAATTGAAAGCAATAAGAGGCAATGGATATCGTTTCGTCCCCAAAGGTGGCACGTTCCCTACTGAAACCATCACGCTTGTTGTGAGAAGCTTATACCCAAACCTGCCCCAAATGGGACAAAAAATTTACCACGGCATGTTGATGCTGCTCCATGATAGCATGCCAAGTTTCATGAATTCCAGACAACTTTTGGTTTTACTAGAATTTAAAAGCCAGGTATCTCAATGTTTGCGGACGAGTGACGGTGGCAGGGTGTTTGAAATTCATTCCCATTTCTTGCATGGGACCTAAGCATGCAACCAAGGACACATATTTGATTTTTTTAACCAGTTTATATGCACTGGAGAATGTGCATGTAGTTCAAATTTGAATTATGCACATAAAATGCCTGGAAAACCCAGTTAATGTATAAAAATGTCCAAACGAACCCCGAAAAATTCTAAAATTGAAAACAACACTCCTATTGTTCTATGTTGACACTCGAAAAATTTTGAAAGCAATAAGAGGCAATGGATACCGTTTTGTCCCCAAAGGTGGCACGTTCCCTACCGAAACCATCACGCTTGTTGTGAGAAGCTCTGGTTTGTGAGAAGCTTATACCCAAACCTGCCCCAAATGGGACAAATTTTTTACCATGCCATGTTGATGCTGCTCCATGATAGCATACCAAGTTTCATGAATTTCAGACGACTTTTGGATTTACTAGAATTTAAAAGCCAGGTATCTCAATGTGTTGCGGCCGAGTGACGGTTGCGGGGTGTTTGAAATTCCTTCCCATTTCTTGCATGGGACCTAAGCATGAAACCAAGGACACATATTTGACTATTCAACGAGTTTATATGCACTAGAGAATGTGCATGTAGTTCAAATTTGAATTATGCACATAAAATGCCTGGAAAACCCAGTTAATGTATAAAAATGTCCAAACGAATCCCCAAAAATTCCAAAATTGAACACAACACTCCTATTGTTCTATATTGACACTTGAATTTTTTTTAAAGTAATAACAGGCAACGGATATCGTTTCGTCCCAAAAGGTGGCACGTACCCTACCGAAACCATCAAGCTTGTTGTGAGAAGCTCTGGTTTGTGAGAAGCTTATACCCAAACCTGCCCCAAATGGGACAAAAATTTTACCACGGCATGTTGATGCTGCTCCATGATAGCATGCCAAGTTTCATGAATTTCAGACGACTTTTGGATTTACTAGAATTTAAAGACATGTATCTCAATGTTTGCGGCCGAGTGACGGTAGCAAGGTGTTTGAAATCCATTCCCATTTATTTCATGGGACCTAAGCATGCAACCAAGGACACATATTTGATTTTTCAACCATTTTATATACACTAGAGAATGTGCATGTAGTTCAAATTTGAATTATGCACATAAAATGCCTGGAAAACCCAGTTAATGTATGAAAATGTCCAAACAAACCCCGAAAAATTACAAAATTGAACACAACACTCTCGTTGTTCTATGTTGACACTCAAAATTTTTTGAAAGCAATAATAGGCAAAGAATATCGTTTCATCCCCAAAGGTGGCACGTTCCCTACCAAAACCATCACGCTTGTTGTGAGAAGCTCTGGCTTGTGAGAAGCTTATACCCAAACCTACCCCAAATAGGAGAAAAAATTTACCACGGCGTGTTAATGCCGCTCCATGATAGCATGCCAAGTTTCATGAATTTCAGACGAGTTTTGGATTTACTAGAATTTAAAAATTAGGTATCTCAATGTTTGTGACCGAGTGACAGTGGCAGGGTGTTTGAAATTCATTCCCGTTTCTTGCATGGGACCTAAGCATGCAACCAAGGACACATATTTGATTTTTGAACCAGTTTATTAACACTTGAGAATGTGCATGTAGTTCAAATTTGAATTATGCGCATAAAATGCCTGGGAAACCGAGTTAATATATAAAAATGTCCAAACGAACCCCAAAAAATTGCAAAATTAAACACAACACTCGTGTTGTTCTATGTTGACACTCGAAAAATTTTGAAAGCAATAAGAGGCAATGGATGTCATTTCGTCCCCAAAGGTCGCACGTTCCCTACCGAAACCATCACGCTTGTTGTGAGAAGCTCTGGTTTGTGAGAAGCTTACACCCAAACCTGCCCCAAATGGGACAAAAAATTACCACGGCATGTTGATGCCGCTCCATGATAGCATGCCAAGTTTCATGAATTTCAAACGAATTTTGGATTTATTATAATTTAAAAACCAAGTATCTCAATGTTTGCGGCCGAGTGACGTTGGCAGGGTGTGTGACATTCATTCCCATTTCTTCCATGGGACCTAAGCATGCAACCAAGGACACAGATTTGATTTTTCCACCCGTTTATATGCACTGGAGAATGTGCATGTAGTTCATATTAGAATTATGCACCTCCAATGCCTACAAAACCAAGTTAATGTATAAAAACATCCAAACAAACCCTGAATAATTCCAATTTATTTGATGACACACCTATAGTTGCATGTGCACTGCAGATAAAAGTTCTAGCAATTCAAGCACCATCCTTTGTAGTTGTGACCCCATAATTAAAATCAAGACTATAAATCAAGTAGATTGCACACAGTTTATTATCACCAACCATGTGAGATACATCACAAAATGTGCCGCCCCCAATTTGACCGTACACTAATCATACACGCAAACGTGTATGATCAAGATCAGGGACTCATGGGAAGATATCACAACACAACTCTACAAATAAAATAAGTCATACAAGCATCATATTACAAGCCAGGGGCCTCGAAGGCTCGAATACAAGGGCTGGATCATAGACGAGTCAGCGGAAGCACCAAAATCTGCGTACAGACATAAGTTAAACAAGTTTGCCTTAAGAAGGCTAGCACAAATTGGGATACAAATCGAAAGAGGTGCAGGCCTCCTGCCTGGGATCCTCCTAAACTACTCCTGGTCGTCGTCAGCGGGCTGCACGTAGTAGTAGGCACCTCCCGAGTAGTAGTAGTCGTCATCAACAGTGGCGTCTGGCTCCTGGACTCCAACATCTGGTCGCAACAATCGGGTATAGGAAAGGGGAAAAGGGGGAGCAAAGCAACCGTGAGTACTCATCCAAAGTACTCGCAAGCAAGGAGCTACACTACATATGTATGCATTGGTAACAAATGGAAAAGGGGGTAACATATGTGGACTGAACTGCAGAATGCCGTAATAATAGGGGGATAGCTAGTCCTATCAAAGACTACGCTTCTCGTAACCTCCATCTTGCAGCAGAGGAAGAGAGTGGACGGTAAGTTCACCAAGTAACATCGCACAACAATAATCCTAACCGATAATCCTCCCCTCGTCGCCTTGTGAGAGAGCGATCATCGGTTGTATCTGGCACTTGGAAGGATGTGTTCTATTAAGTATCCGGTTCTAGTTGTCATAAGGTCAAGGTACAACTCCAAGTCGTCCTGTTACCGAAGATCACGGCTATTCAAATAGATTAACTTCCCTGCAGGGGTGCACCACATTTCCCAACACGCTCGATCCCCTTTGTCCGGACACACTTTCCTAGGTCATGCCCGTCCTCGGAAGATCAACACGTCGCAGCCCTACCGAGGCACAACAGAGATGTCAGCACGTTGGTCTAAATCCTATGGCGCAGGGGTCTGGGCCCATCGCCCATTGCACACCTGCACGTTGCGAGGGCGGCCGGTGAACAGACCTAGCAACCTCCATTACAAAGGAAGTGACGTTACGTGGTCCAACCCGGCGCATGCCGCTCAGTCGCTGACGTCACGAAGGCTTCGGCTGATACCACGACGTTGAGTGCCCATAACTGTTCCAGCGTAGTTGGTTAGTGCGTATAGGCCAGTAGCCAGACTCAGATCAAATACCAAGATCTCGTTAAGCGTGTTATCTTGAAGTCACCGTGAACGTCGACCAGGGCCAGGCCCACCTCTCACCTGGGTGGTCTCAACCTTCCCTGTCGCTCCGCCACAAAGATCCACACAAAAGGCCGTTGGGAAAGTATGTCCTTCCAGCCCCCAATTCGTGAATCAACCGCGGGTACTCAACGAGCCGACCCGACTTTAGTCACAACATATATCATGTGTAATAGGTAAAGTATATACCCGTGATCAACACCCGACGTGATCACGGCCCGATAGTATAGCATGGCAGACAGACAAGAATGTAGGGCCACTAATGATAAACTAGCATCCTATACTAAGCATTTAGGATTGCAGGTAAGGTATCAACAGTTGTAGCAACAATGGCAGGCTATGCATCAGAATAGGATTAACGGAAAGCAGTAACATGCTACACTACTCTAATGCAAGCAGTAGAGAGAAGAGTAGGCGATATCTGGTGATCAAGGGGGGGGGCTTGCCTAGTTGCTCTGGCAAGAGAGAGGGGTCGTCAACACCGTAGTCGTACTGGGTAGCAGCGGCGTCGGTCTCGATGTCTAGCGAGAGAAGAGGGGGAAGAAAAAATAAATATTAAGAAAACAAATGCATAGTGATGCATGACATGACAAGTAGTGGTGCTAGGGGTGCCCTAACGCGGTATGAGGTGGTACCGGTGAAGGGGGGAAACATCCGGGAAAATACCCACGGGGTTTCGCGTTTCCGGACAGATGAACCGGAGGGGGAAAGTTGCGTGTTCTCTATGCTAGGGATGCGTGGTGGACGAATGGGTTGCGTATCCGGATTCGTGTCGTCGTTCTAAGCAACTTTCATGTACAAAGTTTTTCTATCCGAGCTACGGTTTATTTTATATTAATTTTAAAAGAATTAAATCATTTTTAGGATTTATTTAATTATTTTAAATTAACATTATTCAGAACAGTGTTTGCTAACGTCATCATGACGTCAGCAGTCAACAAAAGTGTTGACTGGGTAAAACTGACGGTGGGTCCCACTAGTCATAGACTACTAACTAATTAACCAATTTAATTAGTTTAAATAAAAGATTATTCAGGTTAATTAATTAATTAGGCTAATCTAGTCAGGATTAATTAAGTTAATTAATTTAATTAAAATTATTTTTTTTATTTTTAATCTTCTTTTTTTAAAACGTTCTGAGCTGGTCCCCATTTGTCATAGGCCCTAGGGGTCTTAGCAGGCGCCGGCTGTCGGGTGGTAGGTGCGACATATGCCAACGGGTGGCTTATCATTGTGGGAGCCAGTAAGACGTCGCCGGTGCCTGGAAACGGGATGAGGCGAAGAGATGCACGCCGGCGAATCTTACCCAGCTTCGGGGCTCTCCGTGGAGATAACGCCCCTTCTGCTGCTCTGCGGGGTCTCCGCATGGTCACTAGATGAACAAGTAGCTACAGGGTGCTCCTTGAGCTGTTTGGTGAGAGGAGGAAGAAGGGCACGGCTTGCTCTCTTCTCCTCCCTATGTGGTGTCTAAGACTAGCAGGGATTAATCTCCCTTTGCATGGATGCCCCGGGGGGTTTATATAGGCCTACCCCCCGGGGGTACAATGGTAATCCGGCTAGGCGCGGGGCCCAGCCGTCTATGTCTACGCTCTCCGGCTTCTGCGCCGGCTGCTGGGGCCCGCCGGCTAGTGGGTCCCGCCGGCTGCCGGCTCCTTGGTCGACAGGCAGGCCCCACTGTCAGGGCCTTGTCGGCGGCTGGTTACTGTTGCTCAATCTTGGTGGCGAGGGCTTCACCGAAGTGGGCGTGGCTACAGTGCCGCCGCCCGGTGGGCGATCACTGTAGCCCCACTGTGTCTTGTCTCCTTAATGGGGCGTCTTCTTCGAGGGAGGTGGCATGCCGGCAGTGGGGAGCCGGCTCTATCTTGGGCCGACTGGGGGAGGTCTGGCCGCCTTCGCGTGTCTCTCTGCCCGAAGGGGCCCACCGCCCGTGGGACGTACTGGTAGCCCGTCGTGGATGACATCAAGGTCAATGTGGCAACAGTGCTGCACCGGACGGGTCATGGCCACCCGTACGGCGCACTGTGCCAGGCGTGCTCCGGGATTCGGGGGTGGCAGGCTTCACTGTAGCCACGCCCCGTCACATCGTCGTTATGTGGATGCAGACTTCGAGGGTACGATCTTGACCGCTTTATGGGAGTCGGCTTCTTGGAGTCGGCCTTCTCGCGGCCGGCTTCTCGGAGCCGGCCCTCCCGCGGCTTTTCTTCATGAGGGCTGAAGTCGGGCCGCCTTCCGATAGCTGGCCTGGAGACAGCCGGTTAGGGGAAGGCGGCCCTGTGTCTTGGATTCTAGAGGGCCGAATCGGCTCGTAATTTTTTCAGAAGGGCCAGGGGGAGCCGGCTAGGCTACCCATAGTTATTTACTCCGACAGTAGTCCCCGAAGCTGATCGAGCTTCGAGGCTGACAAAGGGACGAGAAGCTAGGTCAGCTTCCTATCCCGAGGGGCCGGCTTTGCTCGTGCGCGCTGTCTTCAGAAAAGCTCTGTTTCTCGTAGGCGGGAATGTGGGCCACGTGGCGAGGAAATCCTGCCAACGCACGCGCGCGACGGGACGCCGCCGCAGGCCCGGGCCCGCCACTCGCAGTCCTCGGTCTGAGCGCGGATCTTCTGCGGCCCACATGGACCGCTCGCCTTCCTGCGGCGGTTTTATTCTGCCATCAAGGCACAATAATCGCGGGACGTGGGGGAGTGGGCGCAGTTGATCCCCACATTCCCCCACTCCGCGCCTCCTCGGCTCCGCCGCGCGGTCTATAAGTAGGAGGAGGAGGGGGAGCGGCAGAGGATCGCGCGCTCTCTCTCACTCCACCCCTTCTCGCCCTCCTTCTTCTTCTCTTCGCCACAGCAACTCTTTGCCGCGCCGTTCCGCCGTCGCTTCGTCTTGCTCCCCGCCGCAGCAATCCTTTGCCGCGCCGTTTCTCCGTCGCTTCGTCTTGCTCCCCACCGCATCGCTCCCATGGCGCTGTCGAGCTCGTGGGATGGCTCCAACGTCCATGAGGACCATGTCGAGTTCCTCCGCCGGACGCGGCGTCTGCCCGGCGAGAACCTTGTGCGGGTTCGTCAAGCGCCGACGAGGGAGATTTCACCGGCACCGGAGGAGGGCGAGCGGGTGATCTTCCACTCGCACTGCCTACGCGGCTTCGGCCTCCCGGCGAGCGGATTCCTTTGAGCCTTCCTCGAGTTCTACCACCTCCAGCCGCATCACCTCACGCCCAACGCAGTGATGCTGCTGTCGGCCTTCGTCACCCTGTGCGAGGATTTTCTTGGAGTTCTCCCCATGCTCGAGCTCTGGGGGAGTTCTTCCAAAGCAAGCTCGGCACCGTCGCCGCGAGCGTGCCCGCCCCCTGCAGAGCCTTCATTGCCATGAGGCGGGCGAGCAAGAACAATCTGTTCCCGTCCATTCCGCTGATCCAGTCGGTGAAGCTTTGGCAGAAGTCTTATTTCTACGTGAAGAACGTCGCCCAGCAAGGCGACTACGTCAACCTGCGGGCTTACGTAGCCGGCCCGCCGGCTGGGAGGCAACCTTCGTGGAGCTACCGGGCCAGGTCGCTGTCTCAGGCCGGGAACGCAGCCGTCTCCCGGCTTCGGGTAATGATCCAGTCGGAGGGCCTGACCGGAGCCGACTTGGTGGCCGCCTTCGTGGAGCGCCGGGTTCTTCCGCTCCAAGGCTGGCCTCACATGATCTGCCAAATGAGCGGCCGCTTCGACCCATGCCGGCTGAGCACCAGGGAGATGCCTCACGCAGAGGTGTCTTACATGGTGAATTATATCTCCAACTGCAAGCTCGCCGAGGATTGGCGATACGGCAAGGAGCCGTCTTCCCGCGCCAACCCTCCGCCTGCCGTAAGTTCTTTCTTCTTTTCTTCCTTTTTTGTAGCCGACCTCATGATAGCCGACTCTTGATCAATTGGTTTGCCTTTTGCAGAACCCTCTTCTCCCACCGACAGCCAGGGCCGCGGGGGTAGAGCGCCAGCTCCTCCCCGACCGCACGGTGGACGACGCCGATGATCCGGACCTGGGAGCGGCCGCCATGGAAGACGCCATCGTGGGGGAAGGCGACGAGGCCGGAGGCACGGGACTCGGGGCCAGCTTCGAGGACTGGCCGGATGACGACGATGTCGAAGTCGCCCCGCACCGCCAGCCGGCGCCCGATCATCAAGGCGCGGCCTTGTCTGCCGTGCCGGCTGCCTGTGGCGGCGCGCAGAAGCACCGGGCCACGTCGACCTTCTTCGGCAGCCGGCCGAAAAAATCCAAGGCCTCCACGGCGGCGACCAAGCGGGATGAGGTGGCCGCGAAGGCGGCCCGCTTCCGCATGGCGGTGAAGCAGCCGCAGGCGATCTCTGCGTAAGTCGTCGAATGCCTTGCATATATATTTTTTGTCTTCTTCGTCCGAAACTCTTCTAAACCTTTCATTTCTTGCCGGACAGGGCGCCACTTCCTCTCGAGCGAGGTCCTGGCGGCTTCGTAGTCGGGCTGACTGGAGGGTCCTCAAGCTCCCGCCGCGTGGATCCCCGCGCCGACCTTAAGGAGGCCACGGAGCGGAACGCGCGGGAGGCGCGGGAGAAGTGGGAGGAGGCGGAGTGAAGGACCGCCCAGGCGACGAAGGAGCAGGCCGACGCGGCGGCCAAGGCCCGGGCGAAGGCGGCAGCCGCGGAGACGGAGGCGGAGGCCTCGCACAACCGGCCTCCGCTGCTCGTTGTTCCCCTCCGCGCCGTGGCCCCCGACGTTCCCGTGCCCCCACCGGAGGAGGTCGACCAAGGCCCGCCGGTGATGGAGAGGCGGGAGGACCCCGTGATCTTCGTGGAGGGGGCGTCGCAGACGGCGCCGACTGGAGCGGGCCAAAGCGGCTAATCAGCTGCGGCGCCAGAGCAGCCGTCCAGGGGCGAGCCGGCGGCAGGGGCCGGCCTCGAGGTGCAGTCGGCATTGTGCCGACGCGCAGGGGGTGGCGCCTCCGCGCTGGAACAGCACCGAGCAGCGGGCACCAGCCAAACGGCGGAGGCCCTGGAGGCGGCCAGCGTCAGCACGTCCGAGTGGACTCCCAGCGGGGGGACGGGCGAGCTGAACACGGCGGCCTAGGAGGTCCGGAACCGGCTTCAAGCTCAGGCCGCCTCGCTGCAGCGATACACTCAAGAGTTTCTCTCGACGCGGGCCGTCATCCGGGTGATTCTTCTGTCCTTGGTTATTTTACTCTTTCGATTTCTTCCGTGGGGGCGCGTCAGCGCACCCACTGGGTGTAGTCCCCGAGTTCCAAGCCGGCTGCTGCGCAGGCGGCTTGGAACTTACTAGGTTCTGACAACTTAACTTATCCTTGCCTCCTGTATAATCTTCCAGGAGTATCATAACCTTCGCGCAGCCGCCTTCAACTCCCAGGCTCAGGAGCTGGGCCGGAGAACTGAGGACCTGACCAGCAGCCGGAGTGCGTGTTTGTCTCGTTCATCTCCTGTGGGGGCGCGTCAGCGCACCCACTGCGTGTAGTCCCCGAGATTCGGGCTGACTGCTGAGCAGCCGGGTCGGATCTTCCTTGACGACTTCCCCTTATTAATTTTTACTTTGTCTTCATGCTTGCAGGAGCCAATGCCGACTTGAGGGAGCAGCTCAGCGGGGCCCAGGCCGCCCTTCGCGCCAAGGAAGCCGAGTACAGCGCCTTGGTCCTGGAGCGTGACCGCCTGGTCAAGAAGTTGGCCGACTAGGAGGAGAGCCACAAGGCGGCCCTGAAGAAGGCGCGGGACAACGAGGACGCCCTGAAGGCCGAGTTCGAGACCGAAGCGGCGGGCTGGGCTGAAGCGAAGCAGGCGCTGAGCGAGGGCTTTAGCCGTATCGTGGATCTGATCGACGGTAAGCCGCCTTCTTCACTCCCTGCTTGCCCTTTGATCCCTGATTTGTGTTTTGACTTGTGCTCCTTTTTGTTCTCTGTGCAGACTACTTTCCCGGCTACTCCTTCTTCGCCACCCAATCCATCGAGGCCCATCACGAGGTACGCCGGCAGGCGGGGGCTGAAATCGCGTCGGACGCGAGCCGGACGCTTGAGGAGCAGCTCTTGGCGGTCCAAGCCCGGCTGCAGCCGACTCACCGTATGCTCCGCCGCCTCCAGCATGCCGGGGCGCAGGTGTTGGCCGCCCTCTGGCCAAGCGAGACGATTCCCCGCACCCCGAGTCGGACTGCCGACTGGCTGGAGGTGGCGATTGGCTGCTTCGAGGCCTGGAAGGCATCGGCAGCCCGACTTGGAGCTGGGCGGGCGCTGGAGTTCGTCCGAGCCTGGTATCCGGGGCTGAACCTGGACCAGCTGCGCACCTGGCGGCTGGAGGCCGACGAAGAGTTGGAGGAGGTGCAGCCGGCTATCGCTCAGCGCGCTTCGGCGATCGCCGAGTGTACTGATATCAGCGTCTTCGCTCCTGAGATCAATGACAACGGCGTTGCCCAGCCGGAGGAGTGGTTCGGGCTGGACCCGGCAGCGGGTGAAGACTTGGCAGAGGAGATCGCCTCCAGTGATGAAGGCGAAGACGATGAAGGAGAGGATGGCGAAGACGTTGAGCCGACTGGTGAAGCAGGCAGCCAACCTCAGCCTGATCGTGCCTCCGGCAACAAGGCGTGTGCTAGCGCGCCCTCTGCGGGAGGCGGTGATCATGCCGAGGTTCGCCAACCGGCCACTCCTCCAGCCGGCACTGCTGTCTCCACCGACCTGCCCGACTCGCCAGTCGCTCCCTTGGCTTAGTCTGCCGTCCTTGTTTTTTCCTGCTTGTTGCCTTTTGAACAACTTTATTAAACTTGCGCAGTTCCACCCACTAGGGGTGTATTCGAACTATGTTGAATGCTGGCCTTTTGAAGGTCTTTTATGTAAATATTATTGCGTGTTTGGTTTCCATTCATGTATGCTTTTTATCCTTAGGCTGTTTCCTTTGCCGCCTTCCCCTTCTGGGAAGGCAAGTACTCGAGCTTTCTTAGATTGGAGTGAGGTGAATGGAAGCCGGCCGGCCGGCTACTCTGGTAGCCGGTCGGCGGTGGGAGAAAAACCGGCTTTTGTTATATTAGTCCGTTAGTCCCTAGCTGTTTTTCGTGTGGGCACCCGTTCCTGCCCTTAACTCTTGCCAGCCGGACAGCCGGTTCTTCGAACTGCGACTTTTGGCAAGAGAAGGCTTGGGAGCCGGCACACTACTTGTCTGACTGCGGGTAGGACTTCTAATATAACTCCAGGCGGCCAGTCCCCGGGCCGACTAGTTGAACCCGGTGCCGGACGGAAAAAAGTGAATGCAATGACAAGGCCATAAGCATGATACTTTTCATTCATAGACAAAAGATGGCAGCCCCCGAGCTCTCCTCGGGGGGGGGGGGGCTATTGTCTCGTACTTAGTACAAAAGTTAGCGTGATACATACTGCATTTCAACTGTAAAACCTTCGGAGGAGGTTGGCGTTCCATGATCGTTCCAACTCCTTGCCGGAGTCGTCTCTCTTTCATGCCTTCGGCTTCTGCACGTCGATCAGGTAGTAGGAGTCGTTGCCTAAGGCTCTGCTGATGACGAAGGGGCCCTCCCAAGGGGCCGAGAGCTTGTGCTGGCCGGCTGTTCGCTAGATCAGCCGGAGCACAAGATCGCCCTCTTGGAAGGATCTTGGCTTGACCTTCCGGCTGTGGTAGCGGCGCAGGCCCTGCTGATAGATGGTGGACCGGCTGAGGGCTAATAGCCAGCCTTCTTCCAGCAGGTCGACGCCGTCTTCTCGTGCTTCCTTGGCCTCGGCTTCCGTGTACATGGTTACCCGAGGCGAGTCGAACTCGATGTCAGTTGGGATGACCGCCTCGGCACCATATACGAGGAAGAAAGGAGTGAAGCCGGTTGACTTGTTTGGTGTAGTGCGCAGACTCCAGAGGACAGCCGGCAGCTCATCGAGCCAACAGACGGCTGAACGCTCCAGTGGTACGATCAGTCGGGGCTTGATGCCGGAAAGGATGAGGCCGTTGGCTCGCTCGACCTGGCCGTTTGACTGTGGGTGGGCGACGGACGCTAGGTCCAACCGGATGCCTTGCGTCGCGCGGAAACGTGCCAAGGCTCCCTTGGCGAAATTCGTGCCATTGTCGGTGATGATGTTGTGTGGCACGCCGTACCGAGTTGTTATATCTGTGATAAATGTCATGGCAGTCGGCCCATTCAGCTTCTTGATCGGCTTTGCCTCAATCCATTTGGTGAATTTGTCCATGGCGACATGCAGATGTGTCATGCTGCCGCGCGCCGTCTTGAATGGGCCCACCATGTCCAGTCCCCAAACGGCGAAGGGCCAAGTGAGGGGAATGGTCTTGAGTGCTGAAGCCGGCATGTGTTGCTTGGAGCTGAAGAGTTGGCACCCTTTGCAATGTTTAACTAACTCCTTGGCGTCATCCAAAGCAGTCGGCCAAAAGAAACCATGGCGGAAGGCTTTGGCGATGAGTGATCTTGAGGCCGCATGGTGGCCGCATTCTCCTTGGTGGATGTCTCTGAGGATTGCAATGCCCTTCTCTTGCTCGATGCATCGCTAGAGGACTCCAGTGACACTGCGCTTGACGAGTTCTCTGTTGATGATTGTGTATGCTCCGGCTCGGCGTTGGACTTGTCTTGCCTCTACTTCGTCAGCCGGCAGATCTTGGTTTATTAGGAAGTTGAGGATGGATTGAGCCCATGACGAAGCTGCGACTTCTTCTATTGCCAAAACGGCTACTACAACCAGGGCGGGCGGGCTGGGCGGTGAAATGCTGGAGTCAGCCGCCGCCTGTTGTGTTGGTGTAGTCTCCGGGCCGACTACCGCAGTCCCCGAGCCGGGTGAGGCAGTCCCTGGGTCGGGCGTAACTACGGAAGTCCCCGAGCCGCCTGCTGATACCCCCTGGCCCACTATCGAAGTCCCCAGGTCACCTGCTTGGTTCTTCGAGCCAGCTGCGTCGGGGTCAGGCGGCACGAAGATGGAATCGGACTCTGGAGACGGCTTGATAGACGGCTTGAGGAGGCGTTGTAGAGAGACACCGGTTGGTATTGCTTGCCGAGTGGAGCCTATTCGAGCCAGGGCATCAGCTGGCTCGTTGTCGGCTCGTGGTACGTGGAGGAACTCGCATCCTTCAAAATACCCACTGATCTACTGAACGAGGAAGCGATAGCTTGCCATATTTGCGTCCTTGGCATCCCAGTCGCCGGATGATTGCTGGACCACCAAGTCCGAGTCGCCATAACATAGGATCCGGCGAATGCCGAGTTCTTTGGCAAGCCGGAGCCCGTGTATGAGCGCCTCGTACTCGGCCACGTTGTTGGAGGCGGCAAAGTGAATTTGCAGCGTGTATCTGAGCTTGTCGCCTTTGGGAGAGGTGAGGATGACGCCGGCTCCCAAGCCGGTGCGCATCTTGGACCCATCGAAGTGCATGCACCAATGAGTGGAGTCGGGAGCCGGCGGTAGGTACTGGGTCTCGGCCCAGTCGACGAGGAAGTCGGCAAATGCTTGGGACTTGATGGCGGTGCGAGGCTGGTAGAAGATCGTATAGGGGGCCAGCTCGATGGCCCATTTCGCCACCCGGCCGGATGCATCCCAGATGCCTATGATCTCGGCCAGCAGGGCGGTGCATACAACCGTGATGGGATGCTCTTGGAAGTAGGGCTTCAGCTTCTTGGCGGCGAAGTACACGCCGTAGCACATCTTCTGGTAGTGCGGGTAGTTCTGCTTCGAGGTAGACAGCACCTCGCTCAAATAGTACACCGGCCTCTGGACCGGCTGGGCTCGGCCTTCTTCTGGGCGTTGGACTACGATGACGGTGCTGACCACCCGGCTGGTTGCGGCAATGTAGAGGAGCATGGGCTCTTTCTCAGTCGGCGCCGCCAGGACAAGCGGCGTGGCCAGCATCTTCTTCAGCTCGTGAAAAGCTTGATCGGCTTGGTCATTCCACTCGAAGTGGTTGGTCTTCTTCATGAGGCGGTAGAGGGGAAGAGCTTTCTCTCCGAGCCGGCTGATGAAGCGGTTCAGGGAGGCCAAGCATCCGGTAAACTTCTGGACGTCTCGAAGTTTGGTGGGAATCGCCATTCTCTCAATGGCCTTGATCTTTACTGGGTTGCATTCGAAGCCGCATTCGGAGACCAGGAAGCCTAGGAGCTGGCCGGCTGGCACTCCGAACACGCATTTCTTGGGGTTAAGCTTGATTTGGAACCGGCGTAGGTTCTCAAATGTTTCCTTGAGGTCTTCTAGCAAGGTGCCGCGCTTCTCCATCTTCACCACAATGTCGTCTACGTAGACGTGGGCATTTCTGCCGAGTTGCTTGAGGAGGCACTTCTGCATGCAACGCTGAAAAGTGGCACCGGCATTTCTCAAGCCGAATGTCATAGTCAGGTAGCAGAAGGCTCCGAATGGCGTGATGAAGGCGGCTTCAGGTGGTCTGCCGGATCTAACTTTATCTGGTGATACCCTGAGTAAGCATCCAAGAAACTCAACAGCTCGCATCCGGCCGTGGAGTCTATCACTTGGTCAATCCTTGGCAGGGCAAAGGGATCTTTGGGGCAGGCCTTGTTGAGGCTCGTGTAGTCTATACACATGCGCCACTTGTTGTTCTTCTTTAGCACGAGGACCGGGTTGGCGAGCCACTCTGGAAAGAAAACTTCCATAATGAAGCCGGCTGCCAGAAGCCGGGCTATCTCCTCTCCCACAATCCTGCGTTTCTCCTCCGACAGTCGGCGGAGGGGTTGTTTGACAGGCCTTGCGTCTTCTCGGACGTGTAGTTTGTGCTCGGCGAATTCCTTCGGAACGCCCGGCATGTCCTTGGGGGACCATGCAAAGATGTCCCGATTCTCACGGAGGAAATCGGCGAGCTCGCCTTCCTATTTGCTGTTTAGGTTTGCCCCGATGACGGCAAACCTCTCTGGGTGCTCGGGGTCAAGAGGTATCTTCTTCATCTCCTTGGCCGGCTGGAAAGATCCTTGAGCATCATGCTCCTTGGGATCGGGGGACAAGGCCGACTGCTTGCCGGCCATGGCCATGACTCGGTCCAACATCTTCTTTTCTTCGGCAATCACAAGGGACTTGGCCAGCCGGCTGCTGGCTGCTGCGCACTTAGAGGACTTCTTGTAATCGCGGGCTACGGTGATGACGCCTTTGGTGCTTGGTATCTTCATCTTGAGGTATGCATAGTGGGGAACTGCCATGAACTTGGCCAAGGCAGGTCGGCCAAGCAATGCATGGTAAGGGCTCTCCAGGTCCACCACTTCAAACCAGATCGCTTCCCGGCGGAAATGCTCCTTGTCCCCAAAAAGTACATCAATCTTCATCTTGGCAATGGGGGTGCAGGACAGGCCGGGTACGATGCCATGGAACACAGTCCGAGTAGGCATGAGTTGCTTCGTCTTGACATTCAGCTTCTCCATGGTGTCACGGTACAGGATGTTGATGCTGCTCCCGCCGTCTATCAGCACGCGGGAGAATCGGGCAGCGCGTCTATCCATTGCAAGGGTGGCATCCAAAACCAACACATAAGAGCCGGGAGACAGCATCACCTCTGGGTGGTCGGTCCGGCTCCAGCTGATAGGTTTTTCTGACCAGTGCATGTGCTCGGCGGGGTTGGCAGCAACCATGCTGACTTCTTGGTGCTCTCGGCGTTTGTTGCGCCGGTCTTCGGGCTGACTTGTAAAGATGATATAGGCGGCATGCTCGTCGGGGAACTCATCGTGCACGGCTCCGACTGCGGGCCGAGTGGCCGGCGGCTATGGAGCCAGAGGCGGTGGACCGGCAGGCAGAGGTGGTGCGAGCCCTTCGCCTTTAGAGATTCGGGTGAGCCACTGGCACTTCCGGGTCGTGTGGTTGGACGGCTTCGCGCCGCTGTGGAACTTGCACGGGGCGTCGAGAGTCTGCTCGTAGGAGAAGGCCGGCTGCCAAGCCGGCTTGCCGCCCCTCTGCTTCTTGGGTGCGGGCCGCGCTTCGGGCTGCTCGTCTTCGACTGTGGCCACCTGCCGACTGGTGGAGGGCGGCATCGGGCCCTTGCGCTTGTGGTCGTTCTGGTGTGGGCGTCGGCCGGAGTCCCCAGCTGGCGTCTTGGGCGCCGGGTTGAGTACCTTTCCGGACGCGTCTACCCGGAGTTCGGTCTTCATCGAGGAGTCGGCGGTGGCATACTTGTCCACTATGATCAGAAGCTCGTCGAGGGTAGTCGGCTCGTCGCAGAGGAGCTTGTGCTTAAGGAGGGTGCCTTCTCGGCACCCGGCAGTGAAGTATTCTATGGCTTGCACCTCGTGCACCCCTTCGCAAGAGTTGCGGAGCTCGGCCCAACGCGTGAGGTAGTCGCGAGTGGACTCGGCGGGGCCTTGTACGCACAAGGAGAGCTGTCTGGGCTTGGGAGCCCGCTTGTAGGTGCTGGTGAAGTTGCGGATGAAGGCTTCTGTGAAGTCTAGCCAGCTGTTGATGTTGTATGGCTTGAGGCTGTTGAGCCAGGTCCACGTCGTGCCCTGCAGCATGAGGGGCACGTACTTCACGGCAATGCGCCTATTGTCGTTGGCTATGCTAACCACCGTGGAGTAGTCGATCAACCAATCTTCCGGCTTCACGGAGCCGTTGTACTTGGGCGTGTCTCTTGGGAGCGAGAACCCTTTGGGGAAAGGCTCGTCGCGGATGTGGGGGCCGAAGCAAGGCGGGCCGACATCGTCTTCTTCTTCTAGCGCCAGGGATCGCGCCAGGCGGTCGATCCGATGGCGGGCGTCGTTCTTGCCGACTCCTTCGCGGCGACCTAGCCGGCCGCTGAGAGTCGGATGCACAACAGGCGGCGGGATGGGATATCTCTCTCCACGGGGCCGGGGCGGAGGCGGGTTGCCCCGCCACTCCATGGCCCGGGGGTGGCCTTCTGCGTCTCGCTCGATGGAGATTCGGGTTCGGCTTCGGCTGGCAGCCGGTTCTTTCTCGCGCCGCGCGCGGGTTTTACCCGTATTCGGTGTCCGGGACGTCGCGTCGTGATCTCAGCGCGGGGGAGGGCTTTCCGCGCGGGCGTCGGCTTCGTGCTGCTGCGCGGCTGCATCGATCAGCTGCTGGATGCGCCGGGTCATGTGGGGGAGTTCTTCGGCCCCCAGTCCATCTAGCTCGTCTACGGCCGCCTGGGCGGTGCGCAGGTTCTCGAGTGGAGTAGCGTAGACTGGGCGGTCGACTCCTAGCGTATCGGCGACGACAGCGCCACGCTGTCTGACAACGCCGGCCCGGCTAGGCCCGCCTGGGGGCGGCGTGCAAAAGGCGGCGCGGTCGGCCTCGCGTCGGTGGGCCTCAGCGAGGCGTCTCATGGAAACCAACTTCCGGCCCTCCGCGAGGAGGGCAAGGCGGCGAGCTTCCAGTGCTTCAGTGTCGGCATCGGCCGGGAGGGGGATGGACAAGTCATGGACCGCCGCGTGCGGGGCGTCGTGGGCGCTCTCGTCAGAAGCGCCGCCGTGGCCGATGACCATCACCTCGGTGGTGACAGCGTCACAGCCATCGGCCCGGGGAAGCGGGTCGTTGTAGATCACGACATTGGTGGGGAACGTGTCGAGTGAGGCCGTGTCGGAGTCGACAGGCATCGGATCGGTGGAGCGAACCGACTCCAAGTCCACGGCAGGCTCGCCGGAGACGTGGAGCTGGCCGAGGAGGTTGACCAGCTGGTCGGTGCCCGTGTCGGAAGCGAGCTCATTAGAGATGAGAGTCTTGTCAAGGAGATCGGTGAGGCTGCTCGCCGCACAGATGTTGGTGACGCCTTGTAGCTCGTCGTGGCAAGCGCCATCGGGCGTGCCGGGCTAGCTACGCTCGCGGGGGAGGAAGAGGGTTCCCGTCCAGAACAGGTCTCCGGACGACGGTGCACCTGGCCCCACGGTGGGCGCCAAATGTCGGGTGGTAGGTGTGACATATGCCAACGGGTGGCTTATCATTGTGGGAGCCAATAAGACGTCGCCGGTGCCTGGAAACAGGATGAGGCAAAGACATGCACGCCGGCGAATCTTACCCAGCTTCGGGGCTCTCCGTGGAGATAACACCCCTGCTGCTGCTCTGCGGGGTCTCCGCATGGTCACTAGATGAACAAGTAGCTAAACGGTGCTCCTTGAGCTGTTTGGCGAGAGGAGGAAGAAGGGCACGGCTTGCTCTCTTCTCCTCCCTATGTGGTGTCTAAGACTAGCAGGGATTGATCTCCCTTTGCATGGATGCCCCGGGGGGTTTATATAGGCCTACCCCCCGGGGGTACAATGGTAATCCGGCTGGGCGTGGGGCCCAGCCGTCTGTGTCTACGCTCTCCGGCTTCTGCGCCGGCTGCTGGGGCCCGCCGGCTAGTGGGTCCCACCGGCTGCCGGCTCCTTGGTCGACAGGCAGGCCCCACTGTCAGGGCCTTGTCGGCGGCTGGTTATTGTTGCTCAATCTTGGTGGCGAGGGCTTCGCCGAAGTGGGCGTGGCTACAGTGCCGCCGCCTGGTGGGCGATCACTGTAGCCCCACCGCGTCTTGTCTCCTTAATGGGACGTCTTCTTCGAGGGAGGTGGCAAGCCGGCTGTGGGGAGCCGGCTCTATCTTGGGCCGACTGGGGGAGGTCTGGCCGCCTTCGGGTGTCTCTCTGCCCGAAGGGGCCCACCGCCCGTGGGACGTACTGGTAGCCCGTCGTGGATGACATCAGGGTGGACGTGGCAACAGTGCTGCGCCGGATGGGTCATGGCCACCCGTACGGCGCATTGTGCCAGGCGTGCTCCGGGATTCGGGGGTGGCAGGCTTCACTGTAGCCACGCCCCATCACATCGCGGTTATGTGGATGCAGACTTCGAGGGTATGATATTGACCGCTTTATGGGAGTCGGCTTCTTGGAGTCGGCCTTCTCGCGGCCGGCTTCTCGGAGCCGGCCCTCCTGCGGCTTTTCTTCATGAGGGCTGAAGTCAGGCCGCCTTCCGATAGCCAGCCTGGAGACAGCTGGCAAGGGGAAGGCGGCCCTGTGTCTTGGATTCTTGAGGGCCGAATCGGCTCGTAATTTTTTCAGAAGGGCCAGGGGGAGCCGGCTAGGCTACCCATGGTTATTTACTCCGACACCGGCGTTAGCGGGTTCGGGCGCAACGGGTGCCCAGCACCCGTTTGTTCGGGCGCACACCCAGGGGCGGTTGCGGCGGCCGGTGACAGGGAGGCGTGGGCGCGGGGGCTGCAGCGGCGACGAGCAGGGACGGCGGCTCGCCGGTCGAGCGGGGAGTGCGGCCGCGGGGGTGATCGCAAAAGGGGGGTGTATGGCCAGGAGTGAGAGAGGGTGCGGCGGAGCAAGCGGTGGGCATTGCCGGTCGCGACCACCGCGTGGGTGCGCAGCCAAGGCGAACGGCGGACGAGGCCACCGCGGTTGCGCAGCGAGAGAGCACGGGGCACGGGCGACGTGCGTGTGCAGCGGAGCGAGGCGCGGGCTACTGCCGCGATGCGGGGAGCGAGCACAGCGGTGAGCCACGGGGCAGGGGCAGGCCAAGCGGGCGGCGCATGGGGGGCGCACAGAAGCAGCAAGGCGAGGCAACGACGGAGGAGGGGCGGTGCGACCGGAGCGAGGTGGGAGCCGCGGTGGGGGTAGCCGGGCGCGGCCACCATGCGGTGGAGCGGCGCTAGGCGGGCAGTGGCGAGTAGCGGGGCTCGGCAGCGGGCGCGCGGGGCCTGGCGGTGAGCACAGCGATGTAGTGCAGCAGGGGAGGAGGCGCAGGCGGGCGTGCGGCAGGGCGTCGGCCCGGGCGGAGGGCGTCGCCGTTGGCGCGTGCGGAGGCACGCCGGTCGCGGCGGGGCCGCGGTGAGCAGGGGCGCGAGTGCGTCGCGCGCGCGGTGGAGCCACGCGAGCGGGCGGTTGAGGCCCGAGCGGAGACGGGGGAGAGAGGAGGACCGGGGTGCTCACCGCGGGCGTAGGGAACGGAGCAACGAGGCGCGGGGAGGAGGTCGGAGACGACCGGGCGACGGGGAGGCAGTCCGGTGGGGATGAGTCGAGGAGGTAGGCCGGTGTGGTTCAGTCAGCGTCGAGCGGCGATGGGGTTGGGGCGTCGTGCCCCGATCCAGATCCAACGGGGGGAGTGGGGTGTGCTGGGAGTTAGGGTTTCTGGGTAGTGGGGGGATATGGGCACGGTTGGTGGGCCGGCCTAGCGGCCTAGTGGCCTGCTGGGTTGTGGCCAAGTGGGGGGTGGGCTTTTCTTGTTTTTCTTTTCTTTTGTTTTATTTTCACCTTTCTTTTTATTTATATTCTTTTCTGTTTTAAATCATTTTAAAATATTTAGGCATTTTCTAAAAATGAGTTTTCTCCACAATAATTACCAGTGCAATATTTGACACCCACCGAACATTTTGTTTCAATGTTTGAAAACTTCTGTTGTTTGTCATATTTTGAATTGATTTTTGAATTGGTTTTGATCTAACAAGAGATTAGCAACAGTGACGGAGGTGACGTGGCATCATTAGCATGGGTTTATTGTAGCATAATTATCCAGGCGTTATAAAACTCCTCCACTACAAGAAATCTCGTCCCGAGATTTTAGTAGCTAGAGGGAAACAGTGTGGGGTATTCATCACGCAGGTGATCCTCGCATTCCCAAGTGGCTTGTTCTTCAGAGTGATGTGACCACTGGACCTTGAGGAATTTGATCGCCTTTTGACATGTGCGGCGTTTAGCTTGGTCGAGAATGCGGACCGAATGCTCTTTATAGGAGAGGTCCTGTTGAAATTCGAGCACTTCATGATCCACTGCTAAGATTGGGTCCTTGAAGCAGCGGCGAAGCTGTGACACGTGGAACACATCGTGAACCTTAGAAAGGTTCGGTGGAAGCTCCAGTTGATATGCCACTTTTCCACGCCTTTCGAGAATAGTGAAGGGACCGATATAGCGAGGAGCTAGCTTGCCCTTGATCCCGAAGCGGTGAGCACCCTTCATTGGTGTAACTCGAAGATAAGCCTTTTCGCCAGGTTGATAGACCATGTCTTTGTGATGACGGTCATACTGACTTTTCTGACGTGACTGAGCAGTCTTGAGATTCTCGCGAATAATGCGGACTTGTTCTTCGGCCTGTTGGATAATATCCGGACCAAAGAGTGGATGTTCCCCAGTTTCTGACCAGTTCAGAGGGGTCCGACACTTTCGTCCATATAGCACTTCGAAGGGGGACATCTTCAGACTAGCTTGATAGCTATTATTATAAGAGAACTCGGCATATGGAAGAGATTCCTCCCATTTCTTGCCGAAGGAAATTACACAAGCTCGAAGCATGTCTTCAAGAACTTGGTTGACATGTTCAACCTGTCCTTGCGACTGAGGATGAAACGCAGTACTGAACGACAGATGAGTTCCCATAGCTTCTTGGAAACTTGCCCAGAATCTTGAAGTGAATAAGCTGCCACGGTCCAAACTGATAACCAGTGGAATACCATGAAGTGAAACAATTCTGGACATGTAGAGAGTTGCAAGTTGACTAGCCATGATTGTTTCTTTGACCGCCCGAAAATGTGCAACTTTAGAAAGCCGGTCAATGATGACAAGAATAGCATCATTACCTTTCTGCGATTTGGGAAATCTGGTGATGAAATCCATTTCAACATGGTCACATTTCCATTCAGGAATAGAGATAGGTTGCAGAGTTCCAGCAGGCCTTTGATGTTCAGCTTTGATACGACGGCAAACGTCACACTCATCAACAGAACGAGCAATGTTTTGCTTCATATTAGACCACCAAATGTCTTGGTACATATTTGTACTACCAGGATGGATGGACAGAGGCGTATCATGAGCTTCTTTCATAACCTTTTTAGTCTGATCCAGGTTTTCCTCGAACATGGTACCATTAGGAGGCCTTTGAAGTACAAGGCGTCATCATCGGCGATAGTGAAGAATGAGGGCTTTCCTTCTACGAGATGGCGTTTAATCTTCTGGACTTCAGAGTCATAACCTTGAATAGTATTTATACCATCAACGAGATCTGGTACGATAGCCAGGGCATTTAGAGAACCCTTAGTAACAACACGGAGATTCATCTTCTGAAACTCTGGGGGAGGGGGAGCGAGCGCTCCAGGAGGAACAATATGAAGGTTCAGCTTTCTAAATTCTTCGACAAGCGAAGGCTGAACCTTGTGAACCTAGAGGTGGTTGCAGTAAGACTTGCGGCTGAAGGCATCAGCCATTACATTAGCCTTGCCGGGGGTATAGGATATACCCATGTCAAAGTCTGCAACAGTCTCCATCCATCTCTGCTGACGGAGGTTCAGATCTGGCTGAGTAAATAGATACTTCAGACTTTGGTGGTCGGTGAAGATCTCGCAACGATTACCGAGAAGGTAATGTCACCACTGCTTTAGAGCATGAATGACAGCAGCAAGCTCCAGGTCGTGAACTGGGTAGTTTTCTTCATGAGGGCGCAGTTGACGAGAGGCATAAGCAATCACTCTGCGCTCCTGCATTAGGACACAGCCTAATCCTTGATGGGAAGCGTCGCAGTAAATGACGAAGTCCTTCTTAGTATCAGGTGGAGCAAGCACTGGGGCAGAAGTCAACTTGTCTTTGAGCGCCTGGAAACTTTCCTGACACTTGTCTTTCCATTGGAACTTTACACCCTTATGCAACAGATTAGTCAGAGGCTTGGCAATCTTGGAGAAGTTCTCGATGAATCGATGGCAATAGCTGGCGAGACCGAGAAAACTTCGGACTTGCTTGACATTCTTCGCGGGAGTCCAATCGAGAATAGCTTGAACTCATTCAGGGTTGACGGCAATACCATCCTTGGAGATGACATACCCAAGATAGGTTACTTCGGGGAGCCAAAATTCACACTTGGAATACTTAGCATAGAGTTGATGCTCTCGAAGCTTCTCCAGCACAAGAGAAGATGTTCAGCATGTTCTTATTTGTTCTTGGAAAATACAAGGATATCGTCCAAATAAACCACGACGAACTTTTCGAGGTAATCCATGAATATATAGTTCATCAGACGAGAGAAAGCAGCTGGAGCATTCGTTAAGCCGAATGACATGATGGTGTACTTGTATGATCCATACCGAGTCACGAAGGTGGTCTTTGGGATATCCTCTTCACAAACACGGATCTGGTGGTAACCCAACCTCAAGTCGAGTTGGGAGAACACTGATGAGCCAGCCAGTTGATCATAAAGATCAATGATCCGAGGAAGAGGATATTTATTCTGAATGGTAGCTTGGTTTATAGTACGGTAGTCTTGGACTAATCGGTTCGTCCCATCCTTATTCTTAACAAAGAGAGAAGGTGCTCCCCAAGGAGAGCAACTAGGGCGAATGAAACCTTTGCTAAGAGATTTGTCGATTTCCTCCTTAATCTTAGTGAGTTCATGTGGCGGCATCTTGTAGGGTCGTTTGGCTATAGGTGTGGTGCCTAGTTTCAAGTCGATGATGAATTCGATAGCTCTAGCAGGGGGAATCCCTGGAAGTTCTTCCGTAAAGACATCTTGGAATTCAAGAACGATGGGAATGTTTTCAATGCCCTCGAGTAGTGCAGCGTTCAACGCATTCAAGGCATAAAGCCGTGCCTCGGCATTCTGAACTAGATGAGCTTGGTAAGCAATTATTTCATCAGAAGGGTGTAGCAGATAGACGATCTTAGTGGCGCAAACTATAGAAGAAGTATGCGCTTTCAACCAATCCATTCCCAGAATGAGGTTGATGCTACAGGACTTCAGAACGATGGGAGAGACAAGGAATTCCAGTCCTTCGATTTCAACGGGGATGTCGTTGCAAATCATGGAGGTCCGACATTGGCCCGCGGGAGTGTGTACTAGTAGCGAAGTGTTCATGTCCTCGCTTTTAATGCCATGCATGAATGCAAAATCTTCTGACATGAATGAATGTGATGCAGCTGTATCAAATAAAACAGATGCTGGTACTGAATTTACGAGGAGTGTACCCATCACGGTAGTAGGCTGGTCTAGAACTTCATTGAGATCAACGTGGTTGGCATGAACACGACCATAAGACCTGGCATTTTTGTTGCGAGGCTGGTTGCTTCCATGACCAGCTGCAGGAAGGGCCAATTGATTCTGGTTCTGAAAATAGTTCCTGGCGAGGTGACCTGGTTGGCCACACTTGTAGCACAGACCATTATTGGGAGTGGGAACAGGAGCTCGGGGTGGTGGAGCTGGAAGTCTTGGTTGCCTAGTTGGTGGGGGAGGCAGACGTGGTGCAGCATAGGACTATCTTGGAGCAAGTGCAGTTGGCTGGTACATGCTGTTGGGAATCCATATCCTATGCTTCTGAGAGGACGGGCCCGAAGATGAGCCCTTGTCACGGTTGCGCCTGTGAGAGCTCTGGTGTTCCTGCAGACCATTTCCGACATTGATGGCCTTGTTCACCAAGGTGGCGAAATCAGCAAAGTCATGCACTGAAAGTGCGAGCTTGATGTCAGCTTGAAGGCCATCACGGAACTTCTCATGTCTACGTGCATCAGTTGCAATGTCTTCTTCATCATAGCGGGACAAGTCCAAAAACTCCCGTTGATAAGCTTCCACAGTTTTGTTGCCCTGGGTGAGGTTGCGGAACTCGTGCTTCTTCCGGTCCATGACTCCCTGAGGAATGAAGCGGGCACGGAAAGTAGCTTGGAAGTCTGGCCAGGTGATGATTGTTCCAACTGGCAAAGTACGCCTATGGCTGTCCCACCATTGAGCAGCGGGTCCTTTCAGGAAGAAGGAAGCAAAGGTGACATAGTTAGCAGGGGCTACATCAGCAGACTCCATCTCATAGGTGATGTCACGGAGCCAGTCCTCAGCATCCAGAGGCTGAGTTGAGCTGCGATACACCGTTGGGTTGAGGCGCATGAAATCTTGCAGAGTCACTTGGGCTGGCTGCTGGTTCATATGGGGGCGAGGAAACTGAGCCATCATATTTTCCATCAATTGGCGGTTCAGCTCGAACTGTTGGATCATACCAGCCATGTACTCAGGCGGTGGTGGGGCATGGCCACCACGACCACGACCACCTAGTCTAACCATCCTGCTTATATATAATAGGGGTAGTTCAGCATTGAGAAATTGCAAGGACAAGAATCATTCATGATGAAACATGCATAATGAAAGGAACATGATAGATACTACATAGTAGTTGGCATATCTTACAAAAGAGATCATGCACAGAGTTTGATACACCGAGTTCAGTACATAGCCTAAGAACATCATAGGCGGCACGCAGGCTCGCAATGATTGCATCTAACACTAACAAGAAAGCCTACATCAGTCCCAGGAGGAACTGTGGAGGTTGGTGTAGCCTAACAGTTGGTAGTGACGCGACGGGAAGTCCTCCGCGTGAGTAGCCTGGGGTCCACGGATACTCTGGTGCGGAACCCGACGTGCAGGTGGCAGGAGAGGACCAAGTGCGGGAGAGTAGCCTCCCACATCTGGCCAGCTGATGCCCTGGGACATCACGGTCCTGGCAGGGTAGATCACAGAACGCGACAGATCACCAGATCGGACAGAGGGGTGCAACAGCGTCAGAGCACCGTACAGGTGCTGACGGGTGGTGTACAACTCGTGGCGAAGAGCTCGGTTAGCTCTATCCAGCCCATCAACATGCAGAACTAGGTTCTGATGGTAGAAGGGCTCTCGGGTGACAGTGGAGTAGGCAGCAGTGTAGTATCCCTCCGCACCAACATCGGATGCGATAGCAATGTGCCTGAAGGGGGAGGTGTCCAACTCCCGGTACTCTCCACGAAGACGTGTCAGAGCAGCATAAGCAGCATCGTGGACCGCCATGTCGGTAGTCACTCCAACACCATGAGTAGTGTGCAGCACTGTAGTGGAGTCATACTCCTGAGAGTAGAGGTGGACGATGGCACGGTACTGCTCCTGGTTGAAGTCCTGGTACTCCTCGTAGACGGTGTACCCAGGGTGCCAGCGATAACCCAGATAGGTCATCATCTCAACCAACACAACAGGTGATCCTGAGGCACCAATGGCCGTCGTGTGGCGCACGACCTGTCTCATGGGTTCCATCTGAAAACAAAGATGTTTCAAAGGAGTCAAATGACAGTGTGGATAATGTTCAATATACTACTCTAAATAATAGCTAGGGCTTATCCAACTTTGGGGTGAACGTGGTCATGGGATCCTAATGTTAGAGTTAGTAAAATCGTTTAACCCGAGTAGGAGAGAGTTCAGAGTCCCAGAGTAAGGATCGAGGAGTAAAAGATCCTAATACCACCCAAATGGCGACGTGGGCCCGTAAGACACACAGCCATGTTAGTAAAAAGTTTTGTAATGTCTAGACTCGACTTCGGCCAAGGAGTGTCGAAGGGGGATTCCTACAGGCAGTCGGCTCTGATACCAACTTGTGACGCCCCTGATTTGACCGTACACTAATCATACACGCAAACGTGTATGATCAAGATTAGGGACTCACGGGAAGATATCACAACACAACTCTACAAATAAAATAAGTCATACAAGCATCATATTACAAGCCAGGGGCCTCGAAGGCTCGAATACAAGGGCTGGATCATAGACGAGTCAGCGGAAGCAACAAAATCTGAGTACAGACATAAGTTAAACAAGTTTGCCTTAAGAAGGCTAGCACAAACTGGGATACAAATTGAAAGAGGCGCAGGCCTCCTGCCTGGGATCCTACTAAACTACTCCTGGTCGTCGTCAGCGGGCTGCACGTAGTAGTAGGCACCTCCCGAGTAGTAGTAGTCGTCATCAACAGTGGAGTCTGGCTCCTGGACTCCAACATCTGGTCGCAACAATCGGGTATAGGAAAGGGGAAAAGGGGGAGCAAAGCAACCGTGAGTACTCATCCAAAGTACTCGCAAGCAAGGAGCTACACTACATATGTATGCATTGGTATTAAATGGAAAAAGGGGGTAACATATGTGGACTGAACTGCAGAATGCCGGAATAATAGGGGGATAGCTAGTCCTATCGAAGACTACGCTTCTAGTAACCTCCATCTTGCAGTAGAGGAAGAGAGTGGACGGTAAGTTCACCAAGTAACATCGCATAGTAATAATCCTAACCAATGATCCTCCCCTCGTCGCCCTGTGAGAGAGCAGTCGTCGGTTGTATCTGGCACTTGGAAGGATGTGTTTTATTAAGTATCCGGTTCTAGTTGTCATAAGGTCAAGGTACAACTCCAAGTCGTCCTGTTACCGAAGATCATGGCTATTCGAATAGATTAACTTCCCTGCAGGGGTGCATCACATTTCCCAACACGCTCGATCCCCTTTGTCCGGACACACTTTCCTAGGTCATGCCCGGCCTCGGAAGATCAACACGTCGCAGCCCTACCTAGGCACAACAGAGATGTCAGCACGCCGGTCTAAATCCTATTGCGCAAGGGTCTGGGCCCATCGCCCATTGCACACCTGCACGTTGCGAGAGCGGCCGGTGAGCAGACCTATCAACCTCCATTACAAAGGAAGTTACGTTACGTGGTCCAACCCGGCGCGTGCCGCTCAGTCGCTGACGTCACGAAGGCTTCGGCTGATACCACGATGTCGAGTGCCCATAACTGTTCCCGCGTAGTTGGTTAGTGCGTATAGGCCAGTAGCCACACTCAGATCAAATACCAAGATCTCGTTAAGCGTGTTATCTTGAAGTCACCGCGAACGCCGACCAGGGCCAGGCCCACCTCTCACCTGGGTGGTCTCAACCTTCCCTGTCGCTCCGCCACAAAGATCCACACAAAAGGCCGTCGGGAAAGTATGTCCTTCCAGCCCCCAATTCGTGAATCAACCGCGGGTACTCAACGAGCCGACCCGACTTTAGTCACAACATATATCATGTGTAATAGGTAAAGTATATACCCGTGATCAACACCCGACGTGATCACGGCCCGATAGTATAGCATGGCAGACAGACAAGAATGTAGGGCCACTAATGATAAACTAGCATCCTATACTAAGCATTTAGGATTGCAGGTAAGGTATCAACAGTTGTAGCAACAATGGCAGGCTATGCATCAGAATAGGATTAACGGAAAGCAGTAACATGCTATAGTACTCTAATGCAAGCAGTAGAGAGAAGAGTAGGAGATATCTGGTGATCAAGGGGGGGCTTGCCTGGTTGCTCTGGCAAGAGAGAGGGGTCGTCAACACCATAGTCGTACTGGGTAGCAGCGGCGTCAGTCTCGGTGTCTAGCGAGAGAAGAGGGGGAAGAAAAAATAAATATTAAGCAAACAAATACATAGTGATGCATGACATGACAAGTAGCGGTGCTAGGGGTGCCTTAACGCGGTATGAGGTGGTACCGGTGAAGGGGGCAAACATCCGGGAAAATATCCACGGGGTTTCGCGTTTCCGGACAGATGAACCGGAGGGGGAAAGTTGCGTGTTCGCTATGCTAGGGATGCGTGGCGGATGAATGGGTTGCGTATCCAGATTCGTCCCATCGTTCTGAGCAACTTTCATGTACAAAGTTTTCTATCTGAGCTACGATTTATTTTATATTAATTTTAAAAGATTTAAATCATTTTTAGGATTTATTTAATTATTTTAAATTAACATTATTCAGAACAGTGTTTACTGATGTCATCATGATGTCAGCATGACGTCAGCAGTCAACAGAAGTGTTGACTGGGTCAAACTGACGGTGGGTCCCACTAGTTATAGACTACTAACTAATTAACCAATTTAATTAGTTTAAATAAAAGATTAGTCAGGTTAATTAATTAATTAGGCTAATCTAATCAGGATTAATTAAGTTAATTAATTAATTTAGTTAATTAATTAATTAAATTTATTTATTATTATTATTTTTAATCTTCTTTTTTTAAAACGTTCTGAGCTGGTCCCCGTTTGTCATAGGCCCTAGGGGCCTTAGCAGGCGCCGGCGTTAGTGGGTTCGGGCGCAACGGGTGCCCAGCACCCGTTCGTTCGGGCGCACGCCCAGGGGCGGTTGCGGCGGCCGGCAACAGGGAGGCGTGGGCGCGGGGGCTGCAGCGGCGACGAGCAGGGACGGCGGCTCGCCGGTCGAGCGGGGAGTGCGGCCGCGGGGGTGATCGAAAAAGGGGGTGTACGGCCAGGAGCGAGAGAGGGTGCGGCGGGGCAAGCGGTGGGCGTTGCCGGTCGCGTCCACTGCGCGGGTGCGCAGCCAAGGCGAACGGCGGACGATGCCACTGCGGTTGCGCGACGAGAGAGGCACGGGGCGCGAGCGACGTGCGTGTGCAGCGGAGCGAGGCGAGCGAGGCACGGGTGGCTGCAGCGATGCGGGGAGCGAGCACAGCGGTGAGCCACGGGGCAGGGGCAGGCCAAGTGGGCGTCGCATGGGGGGCACACAGAAGCAGCGGGGCGAGGCGACGACGGAGGCGGGGCGGCGTGACCGGAGCGAGGTGGGAGCCGCGGCGGGCGTAGCCGGACGCGGCCACCGTGCGGTGGAGCGGCGCTAGGCGGGCAGTGGCGAGCAGCGGAGCTCCACAGTGGGCGCGCGGGGCCTGGCGGTGAGCACGGCGGTGTAGTGCAGCAGAGGAGGAGGCACGCGCAGGGGTGCAGCAGGGCGTCGGCCCGTTCGGAGGGCGTCGCCATTGGCGCGTGCGGAGGCACGCCAGTCGGGGCGGGGCCGCGGTGAGCAGGGGCGAGTGCGTCGCGCGCATGATGGAGCCACGCGAGTGGGCGGTTGAGCCCCGAGCGGAGACGGGGGAGAGAGGAGGACTGGGGTCCTCACCGCGGGCGTAGGGAACCGGGCAATGAAGCGCGGGGAGGAGGTCGGAGACGACCGGGCGACGGGGAGGCAGTCCGGCGGGGATGAGTCAAGGAGGCAGGTCGGCGTGGTTCAGTCAGCGTCGGGCGGCGACGGGGTCAGGGCGTCGTGCCCCGATCCAGATCCAGTGGGGGGAGTGGGGAGTGGGGTGTGCTGGGAGTTAGGGTTTCTGGGTAGTGGGGGGATATGGGCGCGGTTGGTGGGCCGGCCTAGCGGCCTGGTGGCCTGCTGGGCTGTGCCCTAGTGGGGGTGGGCTTTTCTTGTTTTTCTTTTCTTTTGTTTTATTTTCACCTTTCTTTTTATTTATTTTCTTTTCTATTTTAAATCATTTTAAAATATTTAGGCATTTTCTAAAAATGAGTTTTCTCCACAATAATTACCAGTGTAATATTTGACACCCACCGAACATTTTTGTTTCAATGTTTGAAAACTTTTGTTGTTTGTCATATTTTGAATTGATTTTCGAATCGGTTTTGATCTAACAAGAGATTAGCAACAGTAACAGAGGTGGCGTGGCATCATTAGCATGGGTTTACTGTAGCATAATTATCCGGGCGTTACACAAAATATCTTGGAGCACCGTCGGTGTATAGTATGCCTATGGCCTACGCAAGAAGGTGCATCGGCTACAGCCCACAGCCGGCATGTCAAGCACACTAGCTCACTCCCCAAATATCATTTCACTATTCATTTGTCACCCGTGAAAGATGGGGACGTGGACCCATGTCGTGAGGGCAACTTCGGCGACCCACTGTTGCTTCTCAGGCGGCGGCAGCAGCATCTGCCTCGGGGATAACAACTAGCGAGAGAGGCATAGCAGCTGTCCGTTCCGCAGCAGCGGCCTTAGCCCCGATGGAGGCTGCCCACTACCATGTCGTGGCCGTCCATTCCCAGCTCATGGCGGTCAGCGCACAAATCGAACGAAGCTTCTCTGACAACGGTCGGCAACCCACGGCCGAAGAGTTGGCAATCGCCGAGAGAGTTCGAGCAACCGTACGTTCCTACGCGGCATACCTTGCCACGACGGAGCCCGCCAGAGCCCAAATCACGGCCGCCCACGCCCAGCTCGTGGCGGTCAATTCCAAAGATATGGTGGACGCGGATGGCGAGATGCTTGCCGAGTATGGTGCAATTGATGCCATGGAGCCCCTTCCCCAGGAGACCATCGGTCGTGAGCTGGACATGGAGGCGGCGGTGGAGATCAACGAGCACCAGCCGTAATAGTACTCTTTGTTTTGTTAATTAAGAGCACCGGTCTTTAATTTGTTAGAGTAATGTTTAGGTCAGGTAGCTTTGTTTAATTGTCGAACTTGCTCGATTAAGAAGTTAGTCTCCTTTGTGTACCCAAATTATGCAATGACGTGGATGATCACTGTAACCAGGGAAATTCGAACCAAAAATTTTGACGTTCAAACTCAACACACACGGGTTAAGTTATCTGAATCGTTTGTGATGTTCACATATCGTACACAGTTCTGAATAAGGGACCGTGCTTGATGACACTTTGCGCGCCAGTTTTTTCGCTGAAGCGATTCCAAATTTTCAGCTTCCGCGGAAATATCTACCTCCCTGCCCACTCCCCCTTACCAAATGCCACATTTCCCCTGTTTCCGCCTTCCTTTCCAAGTTGAAACCTTCACTCCTTGTTTGCAGCGCCGCCTCCTCGCCGGCGACCCTCCTCGATGTTGCTCGGCCTCGTCTATCCAGGCAGGTGATCCACACCCGACCCCCATCCTCCTTCTCCTTCCACATCCCACATGCCCCGACCGCCGACGTGACACCTTCCACCCAAATCACCGACCCCTCCACCAAATAAGCGCCGGCCTAAGCCATGGTGCACGCAGTATAGCCAGGATCCCAAGGACCATTTGGCAGCGGAGAAGCAAATCGCGGCCGCATGCATGGATGAGGTCACGATGGCTGCCATTCGTGTCGACCCCCAGATCTTGGAGGAGCACCTCGCCATCGAGGCCACCGTCGATGCCTCGCGCGCCGATGACGCGACGCGGTTGGTTGTTTGGTTCAATTCTGCAATGCGATGTTCAATTGCTGTGGGTGCATTCTGCTATTGTATACCATGTGAGAAATAAATCGAATTTGGTTGTACTAATACATGAGAAACAAATATAATTGCTATATTTCCATGTTGTTAAGCATGCTTGGTTTGGTTAACTGTCTGGTCTTCTACTAGGAGTATGTTATATTGTGCAATATGGTGCTCAGTTAATGTTTGGTTCATTTGTTGTGGTGTTTAGCTAACTGCTTGGTTCAATTCTACACTGCGATGTCCAATTGTCATGGATAGAATTTTGTATTGTTGTGCATGTGAGGAATAAATCAAATTTGGCTGCACTTAATACATGAGAAACATACACAAGTGCTATATTTCCTAGTTATTAATCATGCTTGGTTTGGATAAATGGGTTTTCCATGTGGCTTGAATTAATCTGATGAATCTGCAACGTGCTTATTTTTTATCAACATATTTTACTGATAGCATGTGAACCCTTACTTAACCAGATGATTAACTACCTTATATGTGTTGCAGGGAAACAATGGGAAGCACTGAGGTTTACAATTGAGGTTAGCACGTGCATGGTCCGTTGTCTAATAGCACATTATTGTGCAATTGCAGGAACCATTCTAATATTTAGGTTTTTAACAATTTCGTCTTGCACATGTAGGTCCTGCTGTCAGAGGTTTTGACCCACTGTTCGACCCTTTTTGCATATGGGGAAATGAGTTGCCCATGAATATCAGTCAAGTCAAGAAACTCAGAAAGATTGCTAGGATAAAGAAATTAGCGACAAAAACAACAAGATCTTTGTCTGCACAATGAAGAAGACATCAGTTCATTACAGGATGGTACTAACTATTATATCTCGCCTTTTTTATTCCTTTGCCCCATTTTCAATATAGAGAAGATATTTATGCACATCCTTATTTTCAGGCCTTTCCAAAGCAGTTCACTGATGATTACCTCCCAATCCACGTGTATGGTCAGGAGGCGAGGAAGGTATTCATACAACACCCATGGTTCAATATTGAAGTGTTTCTGAAGAGGACGAAGGATGGACGGTCAATCATCCATAGGCACTGGCCTAAAGTTACAAAGACCTTCAACATCAATGAAGGCTCAATATTCGCCTTCTGCTTCAGCAGTTTTCCAGATGAGATACATCTGTCTATATACCGTCTATGATGCTAATTTCGAAAGGTTATAGATGTTGCATGTGAAACTTGGTCCTGGTGTAGTTGTGTAGTGGGGTAGATGAGTGCTGAAGCTATATGATGTTGTACTCTGATGTATTTCAATTATAAAAATGAAATATATTGTGTGCTTAATATGAAATGTCAATTAGATTAATAAATGGATTATGAATAATCGGATAATTAGCCTGCTAATTGGGTTTTTCTATTACAAAAGGTTATTGAGAAAACACTGTGTGTGATGCATTCAATAACGCACACAGTTTTTAGGAATAAATCGTGTTAGATTAATGAACAATCACACACGGCATCCTCTTGAAAACTGTTTGCGTTAGGCCACCTGGCGCAAACGTTTACCACATAAAAATTATGTGTGATGGACAGCCCTTGACACACAGTTTCTTCTAGGCACCATGTGTGATGAGTTCAATAACGCAAACGATAAAATTGTTAATACCATGTGCAATGGAAACGCTATCACAAACAATTTAACCGGGAAAATTGTGTGTGATGTACTTGCAAACAAAAACGTTTTCCTTAGAGCGACTGTGTGGGATGTATATACGAACAGAAACGTTTAGTGCTGGCTGACTGTGTGGGATGTACTTACGAACGGAAATGATTTTGCATGTATAATTGTATTTTTTAGCACTATTGTACGTATTTCTGTATTTGAGTGATCGCCGGTCGCACACGACCTCATTTTGCCGAGCGTGTGTGCCAGGAGGACATATCCCCGACGGTTTCTAGGTCATGTGGGAAGGACCCCCCCTATCGCCCACACTCACTTGGTGATGGTTCCAAATGCCGTCGCGTAAAGGGGTTAAAAACCGTTTGTTTAGCACCTCGCTATACTAGTGTACCTCCCAAGGGGGCGGTACTACCACTAGACACCGGAACTACCGCTTCCTATAGCTGCTGAGGAAAATAGAGGCCTGAGGGGAGAACAGAGCACCGAGCGATAGTGGTAGCGGTGGAAGGGCGGTACTACCGCCAACAGGCGGCACTACCGCCTCTACAATCGCTCCCACTTCCACTCGTCCTGCTAGGTCTAACGAGGTTCCACGGAAGTGACCCAGAGGTACTATCGTAGAACCCGACACGAAAATTCGAGACCAGAGAAGAAAGCGGTAGTACAAGCGGAACTAGCAGCGGTAGTACCGCTAACAAGCGGTACTACTGCTGCCGCCCGCGGTACTACCGCTGGCAGCTCTCCACAACCTCTTCAGCAAAATAGAGGGACAACTCCAAAGAAGCGAAAGATGACAATTGACAAGGGTGCAATATGAGTGTGTACATGATGATTCCAACCAAACCTTTCTAAAGCGGACCCCCTCTTGATAGTATGGTTTATCCTACGACTCAAATCCACCGAAAAGAAATGTAGGAAAATAAACCGTCTTCTGTAACATGCTTCGAGGGGCAGTAATTGTCGTGTGCCTTATGATGGAATATCTAAAATGCTCAATGCACACGATTAGTCTGCAAAAGTATTGTCATCAATCACCAAAACCACTAAGGGAGAAATATGCCCTACAGGCCCGCTACCCAAATTACAACCCTGATAACATCCTAACTACACCAGTCAATGGAGACTGTAGCTGGATCAAGTCGAAGGAATACTTTTCCAAAGTTCATAGTCATCCTGCATCGGTCTCTAAATATTGTGACTTATGGGAGTACATTACAAAAGGCCATGGTATGGAAATTGCTCCATGGAGTGCCGAGCAAAAAACCTATGAAAACATCTACCAATCCTCTAACACCATAGGTTTATTTATGCGTTCTTGGTAAACAGAGCATGGGGTGCACCGGCATTGTAGCCGGGTAGGCTAGTGTGATGCTGCGATCCCAACATTGATTGTCCCATACTTTTGGTGTGTTGTCAGTGGCCTCGTGTGTTTGTCATTGGTCTGCGCTGGGTCTCTCTCGTTCGGTTATTAGCCTGCTTTCGCCATATCTCTCGTGCAATGTAGTCGGGTTGCTGGTGGGTCATTGCTTTTCGGGCCTAGTCTGCCGGTCACTTTTGGTGTGTTGTCGGTGGGCAGTTAGGAAGTCCTTGAGGATGTTGCTGCTTGGGTTGGTTGTGTCGGCGCAGTGGTACTCGGGCCGTCCAGTTTGGTGCTACCTTGGCCGGCATGGCTAAGTCGGCGTTTATGTTGTCTATGGCCGCTTAGGAGGTCCTTGGGGCGGGCATTGCTTTCTGGGTCCGGCATGCTGGCCACTTTTGGTGTGTTGTCGATGGGCGGTTAGGAAATCCTTAAGCATGTTGTCGCTCTATTTTTTTTGTGTCGGCATCATGGCGCTGGCTCGTCCGGTGTGGTGTTTCCTTAGAGCATCTCCAATAGATGATGTAGATTTGGAGATGTAAAAGTAGGCGTTCTATAATTTACATCTACAAAAAAGTCTCCGGTCCAACAGATGATGTATATTTGGTGATGTAAAACTCCAACTCCAACAGATGATTTAAAAATAGCTAAACGTCCATGCGGTAATCGTTGTACAGTAGCACTTTAGTCGTTGTACAATTTGAAATAAAAACATCCCGAATTAAAACTTAAAATTTTCACCTGTCCACAATATCAAATTATTACATAATTCATCAAATCCACAACATCAAATGCAACAGAAATACAACAAAGTTATTGCACTATATAGCAAACAAATAAGGAAACTAGGTGGTTCTTTCTCTATGCCATCTCCAGTACTCCTCCATCAAATTTTTCTAAAGTTCATCGTGTGTATTGCAGTCTCTAATTTCAGTGTACACCTTCATGAAATGTCTAATTTGCTCGTCTTCTCTCATCGACATAACACGTACGCCCATCAGATCATAGAAGGTGTAATCTACATCCTATCCATGCTCATTCTCAATGATCATGTTATGCATGATCCCAGAATCTAGATGGTCATAACACAATAGAAAATTGGGTTTGCAAAATCCCAAATGCCCTATCCACATCTTTCCTAGCTGCCGCTTGAGCATTATGAAAGTAGAGTTCTTTCTTACCTTGGGTGGTTTGGATTGGCTTGACAAAAATACTCCACCTCAGGTAGATCGCATCTGCAAGGTAGTACACATAGTTGTATGTGTGGCCATTTGCTTCGAAGGTCACCAGTGGAGCTTCTCCATCGGCTAACTTGCCAAAAAGAGGTGAGTGGTCGAGCACATTGATGTCATTGCAAGATTTAGGCATCCCAAAATATGAATGCCAAAACCATGTTTCTTGATCGGCAACGGCCTCAAGAATATGGTGGCCTCCTTCCCACGACCCTTAAAGTGCACATGCCATTATTTAGGACAATTCTTCCACTTCCAGTGCATGCAATCGATAGACTCTAGCAAACCTGGAAACCCACGGGCTTTGTTCATCTCCAAAAGCATGTGACTGTCTTGAGCATTGGGTGCTCTCAAGCACTGTGTACCAAACACTTCTACCATAGTCTTTGCAAATTGTTTGACATGGAAGATAGAAATGCTCTCTGCAATCGCCAAATTGCCATAAATGTAATCTACCAAAACACCATAGGCCACCATGAGCAAAGCGGCAGTGACCTTCTGCTTGGGGCTATGTCTAAGCAACCCGACACAATTCCTCTTGTGCTGGAAGGATCGATCATGCTGCTTCACAGAATTGCAAATGTGGATGAACAAATCTTTGGTCATCCTAAACCGGCGACTAAAGTACCTATCTGGAAAAACGGCTGCGCATCAACCTCTCGTGTGCCTCAACCCGTTCTCTTCGGATGAGCTCACAGCCAAACATGGAACCACCTTGATTCGGCTTCTTCCTCTTGTGCATTGCCACTAGCATAGAAATATCCTCTTCTTAGGTCAAATCAAATTCCTCATCTGACGAGGAATAGTCCATGAAAGAGGAGTCCTATGAGCTCATCTACAATATGGAACACCGTCAAACTATATCTTCACGCCCGATAAAAAACTCATAGTTTGCACGATTTTTACCTTGGGGGAATTTGCTCGAACACATTGTGTGCGAGGTGGAAGAAATCGGCCGGCGGCGGGTCGGATAGTTGATGGGCGACGGCTGTGGATGACCTATGGACGACCGCGACATTGTAGTAGAACACCGCCCATGGCGACGGGAACAACCAAGTACCGACGGCGGCTCCGCGAGTGGGCGGGCGGGCGTCGCGCGGCTCCCCTATCTCCGGCGGTGGGCAGCGGCTAGCAGAAGCACCAACGCATCCATGACCACGCCTTCGATGACATTATGCCAGCCGGAGCTCCGACAAATCTGCAAATTGGTCGTGCGTCATCGACTGGGCAAAATCAAATCGTCGTCGGTGGCGGCTATGGCGGCGGGATCGGAGATGGACGGGCGAGTAGCGGCGATGGCGTTTCAGGGCAAAAATCGCCAGCGGTGGAGGCGGACGGACGTCGGGCAGGCAGAAACAGAATGAAGGCAGTTGGGCAGCTGACACACGACTGAAGATTTATATCACCTAGGTGGAGCTGCAAATTTGCATCCCCAAGTGTTATATTTTACACACTTGGAGGAGGTGATGTAATGTTTTTTGCATCTACATCATCTATTGGAGGTGGGATTTGGGGGGCCTCAAAGATGTATAACTTTATTATTTTGGATGCTGATAACGCCCACACATGTAACATACTAGACATCCGCCACACATCGTGTGTGGCATAAGCATGAGGTAGCCCACAAGGGCCATGTGTGGACGAACATTAGAACTGCCCACACATGTGGGCGCAGCTACTTCGTGTCACATGCCCAACAAGTACTACTCATCCCCATGCGCGTGTGGCACGAAGTAAAAATGCCCACGCGTCCTAGCGTAGCTACATTAGTTACCCGCGGGATGACGCTTTCGTTGCCATCTCGGATGGCAAATGTAGTTGTAAAAGCATGGCAACTCTCTTTATTTTGGTTAGCTATAGTTGCCATGTCTAATTTATGATAGTTGCCGCGTGCATTCAAACCATAGTTTTCGTGTGTGATTAACTACTTGCTACATGTGGTCAAACAAAATAGTTGCCATGTGTGTTTACCTAGCTGCCACGTGTGGTCCAACCATAGTTGACATGTATGGCTAATCATAGTTGTCGTGTGTGTTTACCTGGTTGCCGCGTACGCGCAACTGCAGTTGCCATCTACCAACGAATCATAGTTGCCATGTGTATTTACCTCATTGTCACGTACGTGCAACTGCAGTTGCCATCTATTATCGTACAAGCGTCGTGTGGGCGAAGAGCAGTTCACCACAAGCGAGTGGGCTGGTTGGTGACTATGTGGGCGGGAACTGGTTCGCCCACATGACGCAGCTGGCAACCGCACGCTGTGGGTCGTATGGGCGAGCACTCTAACGCCCACACAACACGCTATGCCTACGTCACACTTAGATTCCTTTAGGATTCGTCCAAAACAAAATCAAGGTGGATCAAGGCATGTGGGTGATGTACAAAAATGTCACACGTGTGGACGTTATCATTTGGGATTATTTTTGCATCTACATCATCTATTAGATATGCTCTTAGCCGGCATGGTTAAGCCGCTCAAGTGTTGTCTCCGGACGATTAGGACATCCTTGGAACCTTGGGAGGATGGCCATCTCTGATTAGCCCGCTTGATACCGATTGTATTTCTGTTCCTTGATTAATAAAGCTCCCGATTCCGTCTCAAATAAAGAGACCCTTAATCATGTCCCCTTTGTTGGGGAACGTAGCAGAAATTCAAAATTTTCTTACGTGTCACCAAGATCTATCTATGGAGAGACTAGCAACGAGGGGAAGGAGAGTGCATCTACATACCCTTGTAGATCGCTAAGCAGAAGCGTTCAAGTGAACGGGGTTGATGGAGTCGTACTCGTCGTGATCCAAATCACGGGAGATCCTAGTGCCGAACGGACGGCACCTCCGCGTTCAACACACGTACAGCCCGGTGACGTCTCCCACGCCTTGATCCAGCAAGGAGAGAGGGAGAGGTTGAGGAAGACTCCATCCAACAGCAGCACAACGGCGTGTTGGTGGAGGAGGAGCGTGGCAATCCTGCAGGGCTTCGCCAAGCACCACGGGAGAGGAGATAGAGAGGGAGGGCTGCACCAATGAGAGAGATCAAATCGCGTGTTATGAGCAGCCCCTATGCCTCACTATATATAGGGGAGAGGGAGGAGGGTGCGCCCCCTCTAGGGTTCCCACCCCTAGGGGGGCGGCAGCCCTAGATGGGAAAGGGGAGGCGGCCAAGAGGAGGTTTCCCTCCCCCCCAAGGCACCTAGGAGGTGCCTTCCCCTTGTGGGACTCTTCCCTCCTTAAAACCCTAGGCGCATGGGCCTCTTGGGGCTGGTGCCCTTGGCCCATGTCGGCCAAGGCGCACCTCCCACAGCCCATGTGGCCCCCCCGGGGCAGGTGGCCCCACCCGGTGGACCCCCGGGACCCTTCCGGTGGTCCCGGTACAATACCGATGACCCCGAAACTTGTCCCGATGGCCGAAATAGGATTTCCTATATATAAATATTTACCTCCGGACCATTCCGGAACTCCTCGTGACGTCCGGGATCTCATCCGGGACTCCGAACAACATTTGGTAACCACATACAAGCTTCCTTTATAACCCTAGCATCATCGAACCTTAAGTGTGTAGACCCTACGGGTTCGGGAGACATGCAGACATGACCGAGACGTTCTCCGGTCAATAACCAACAGCGGGATCTGGATACCCATGTTGGCTCCCACATGTTCCACGATGATCTCATCGGATGAACCACGATGTCAAGGACTTAATCAATCCCGTATGCAATTCCCTTTGTCTAGCGGTATTGTACTTGCCCGAGATTCGATCGTCGGTATCCCGATACCTTGTTCAATCTCGTTACCGGCAAGTCTCTTTACTCGTTCCGTAACACATCATCCCGTGATCAACTCCTTGATCACATTGTGCACATTATGATGATGTCCTACCGAGTGGGCCCAGAGATACCTCTCCGTTTACACGGAGTGACAAATCCCAGTCTCGATTCGTGCCAACCCAACAGACACTTTCGGAGATACCCGTAGTGCACCTTTATAGTCACCCAGTTACGTTGTGACATTTGGTACACCCAAAGAACTCCTATGGTATCCGGGAGTTGCACAATCTCATGGTCTAAGGAAATGATACTTGACATTAGAAAAGCTTTAGCATATGAACTACACGATCTATGAGCTATGCTTAGGATTGGGTCTTGTCCATCACATCATTCTCCTAATGATGTGATCCCGTTATCAACGACATCCTATGTCCATGGTCAGGAAACCGTAACCATCTATTGATCAACGAGCTAGTCAACTAGAGGCTTACTAGGGACATGGTGTTGTCTATGTATCCACACATGTATCTGAGTTTCCTATCAATACAATTCTAGTATGGACAATAAACGATTATCATGAACAAGGAAATATAATAATAACTAATTTATTATTGCCTCTAGGGCATATTTCCAACAGTCTCCCACTTGCACTAGAGTCAATAATCTAGTTCACATCGCCATGTGATTAACACTCAACGAGTTCTGGGTTTGATCATGTTGCTTGTGAGAGAGGTTTTAGTCAACGGGTCTGAACCTTTCAGATCCGTGTGTGCTTTACAAATCTCTATGTCATCTCCTAGATGTAGCTACCACGTTCTATTTGGCGCTATTCCAAATAACTGTTCTACTTGGAGCTATTCTAAATTGTTGCTCCATTATACGTATCCGGTATCTCTACTCAGAGCTATCCGGATAGGTGTTAAGCTTGCATCGACGTAACCCTTTACGACGAACTCTTTTACCACCTCCATAATCGAGAAAATTCCTTAGTCCACTAGTTACTAAGGATAACTTTGACCGCTGTCATGTGATCCATTCTTGGATCACTCTTGTACCCCTTGACTAACTCATGGCAAGGCACACTTCAGGTGCGGTACACAGCATAGCATACTGTAGAGCCTATGTATTAAGCATAGGGGACGACCTTCGTCCTTTCTCTCTATTCTGCCGTGGTCGAGCTTTAAGTCTTAACTTCATACCTTACAACTCAGGCAACAACTCCTTCTTTGACTAATCCATCTTGAACACCTTCAAGATCATGTCAAGGTATGTGCTCATTTGAAAGTACCATTAAGCGTTTTGATCTATCCTTATAGATCTTGGTGCTCAATGTTCAAGTAGCTTAATCCAGGCTTTCCATTGAAAAACACTTTCCAAATAACCCTATATGCTTTCCAGAAATTCTACGTCATTTCTGATCAACAATATGTCAACAACATATACTCATCAGAAATTCTATAGTGCTCCCACTCACTTCTTTGGAAATACAAGTTTCTCTTAAACTTTGTATAAACCCAAAATCTTTGATCATCTCATCAAAGCATACATTCCAACTCCGAGATGCTTACTCCAGTCCCTGGAAGGATTGCTGGAGCTTTGCATACTTATCAGCATCTTTCAGGATTGACAAAACCTTCCGGTTGTATCACATACAACCTTTCCTCAAGAAAAGTCGTCGAGGAAACAATGTTTTGACATCCTATCTGCAAGATTTCATAAATAATGCAGTAATCGCTAATATAATTCCAACAGACTCTTAGCATCCCTACAAGTGAGAAAGTCTCATCGCAGTCAACTCCTTGAACTTGTCGGAAAACATCTTAACGACAAGTCGAGCTTTCTTAATGGTGATACTTACCATCATTGTCCGTCTTCCCTTTTAAAATCCATATGTACTCAATAGCCTTACGACCATCGAGCCGTTCTGCCAAAGTCTACACTTTGTTTTCATACATGGATCCTCTCTCGGATTTTATGGCCTCGAGCCATTTATCGGAATCCAGGCCCACCATCGCTTCTCCATAGCTCATAGGTTCATTGTTGTCTAGCAACATGACTTCCAAGACAGGATTACGTACCACTCTGAAGTAGTACGCATCCTTATCATCCCACAAGGTTTGGTAGTGACTTGATCTGAAGTTTCATGATCACTGTCATAAGCTTCCACTTCAATTGTTGTAGGTGCCACAGGAACAACTTCCTGTGCCCTGCCACACACTAGTTGAAGAGACAGTTCAATAACCTCATCAAGTCTCCACCATCCTCCCACTCAATTCTTTCGAGAGGAACTTTTCTTCGAGAAAGGACCCGCTTCTAGAAACAATCCCTTATTGCTTTCGGATCTGAGACAGAAGGTATACCCAACTGTTTTGGGTATCCTATGAAGATGCATTTATCCGCTTTGGGTTCGAGCTTATCAGCCTGAAACTTTTTCGCATTAGCGTCGCAGCCCCAAACTTTTAAGAAATGACAGCTTAGGTTTCTCTAAACCATAGTTCATACGGTGTCATCTCATCAGAATTACGTGGTGCCTTATTTAAAATGAATGTGGTTGTCTCTAATGCCTAGCCCATAAACTATCGTGGTAATTTGATAAGAGACATCATGGTATGCATCATATCCAATAGGGTGCAGTTATGATGTTCGGACACACCATCACACTATGGTGTTCCAGGCTGTATTAGTTGTGAAACAATTTCCACAATGTCTTAATTCTGTGCCAAACTCGTAATTCAGATATTCATCTCTATGATCATATCATAGATATTTTATCCTCTTGTCACGACGATATTTCAACTTCACCCTGAAATTACTTGAACCTTTCAATAATTCAGACTCGTGATTCATCAAGTAAATATACTCAACATCTACTCAAATCATCTGTGAAGTAAGAACATAACAATATCCACTACACGCCTCAGCACTCATTGGACTGCACACATCAAAATGTATTACTTCCAACAAGTTGCTTTCTAGTTCCATTTTACTGAAAAACGAGGCTTTCAGTCATGTTGCCCATGTGGTATGATTTGCATGTCTCAAGTGATTCAAAATCAAGTGAGTCTAAACAGTCCATTTGCATGGAGTTTCTTCATGCAAATACACCAATAGACATGGTTCGCATGTCTCAAACCTTTCAAAAACGAGTGAGCCCAAAGATCCATCAACATGGAGCTTCTTCATGCGTTTTATACCGATATGACTTATGTGGCAGTGCCACAAGTAGGTGGTACTATCATTACTATCTTTTGGCATGAACATGTGTATCACTACGATCGAGATTCAATAAACCATTCATTTCAGGTGTAAGACCATTGAAGGTATTATTCAAATAAACAGAGTAGCCGTTATTCTCCTTAAATGAATAACCGTATTGCGATAGACATAATCCAATCATGTCTATGCTCAACGCAAACACCAAATAACAATTATTTAGGTTTAACACCAATCTCGATGGTAGAGGGAGCGTGCGTTGCTTGATCATATCAACATTGGAAACACTTCCAACACATATCGTCAACTCACCTTTAGCTAGTCTCCGTTTATTCCGTAGCCTTTTGTTTCGAGTTACTAACACTTAGCAACCGAACCGGTATCTAATACCCTGGTGCTACTAGCAGTACTAGTAAAGTACACATTAACATAATACATCCAATATACTTCTATCAACCTTGCCAGCCTTCTTATCTACCAAGTATCTAGGGTAATTCTGCTCCAGTGGCTGTTCCCTTTATTACAGAAGCACTTAGTCTCGGGTTTGGGTTCAACCTTGGGTTTCTTCACTAGAGCAGCAGCTGATTTGCCGTTTCATGAAGCATCCCTTTTTGCCCTTGCCCTTCTTGAAACTAGTGGTTTCACCAACCATCAACAATTGATGCTCCTTCTTGATCTCTACTTTTGTGGTGTCAAACATTGCGAATATCTCAAGGATCATCATATATGTCCCTGATATATTATAGTTCATCACGAAGCTCAAGCAGCTTGGTGGTAATGACGTCGGAGAACCATCACTATTTCATCTGGAAGATCAACTCCCACTCGATTCAAGCGATTGTTGTACTCAGACAATCTGAGCACAAGCTCAACAATTGAGCTTTTCTCCCTTAGTTTGCAGGCTAAGAAAATCGTCGGAGGTCTTTTACCTCTTGACGTGGGCACGAGCCTGAAATCCCAATTTCAGCCCTTGAAACATCTCATATGTTTCGCGACGTTTCAAAAACGTTTTTGGTGCCTCAATTCTAAACCGTTTAACTGAACTATCACGTAGTTATCAAAATGTGTATGTCAGATGTTCGCAACATCCACAGATGACGTTCGAGGTTCAGCACACTGAGCGATGCATTAAGGACATAAGCCTTCTATGAAGCAATGAGGACAATCCTCAGTTTACGGACCTAGTCTGCATCATTGCTACTATCAACTTTCAACTAAATTTTTCTCTAGGAACATATCTAAACAGTAGAACTGAAGCGCGAGCTACGACATAATTTGCGAAGACCTTTTGACTATGTTCAGGATAATTAAGTTCATCTTATGAACTCCCACTCAAATAGACATCCCTCTAGTCATCTAAGTGATTACATGATCCGAGTCAACTAGGCCATGTCCGATCATCACGTGAGACAGACTAGTCAACGTCGGTGAACATCTTCATGTTGATCGTATCTACCATACGACTCATGCTCGACCTTTCGGTCTTCTGTGTTCTGAGGCCATGTCTATGCACATGCTAGGCTCGTCAAGTTAACCCTAAGTGTTTTGCATGTGTAAAACTGTCTTACACCCGTTGTATGTGAACGTAAGGATCTATCACACCCGATCATCACGTGGTGCTTCGAAACGACGAACTTTAGCAACGGTGCACAGTTAGGGGAGAACACATTCTTGAAATTGTAATGAGTGATCATCTTATTTACTACCGTCGTTCTAAGCAAATAAGATGTATAAACATGATAAACATCACATGCAATCAAATAATAGTGACATGATATGGCCAATATCATATAGCTCCTTTGATCTCCATCTTGGGGCTCCATGATCATCTTGTCACGTCATCGACATGCAAGTCGTGATTCCTATTACAAGAACATGATCAATCTCATACATCACATATATCATTCATCACATCCTTTTGGCCATATCACATCACATAGCATACCCTGCAAACACAAGTTAGACGTCCTCTAATTGTTGTTTGCATGTTTTACGTGGCTGCTATGGGTTTCTAGCAAGAACGTTTCTTACCTACGCAAAACCACAACGTGATATGCCAATTGCTATTTACCCTTCATAAGGACCCTTTTCATCGAATCCGATCCGACTAAAGTGGGAGAGACAGACACCCGCCAGCCACCTTATGCAACTAGTGCATGTTTGTCGGTGGAACCGGTCTCACGTAAGCATACGTGTAAGGTTGGTCCGAGCCGCTTCATCCCACAATACCGCCGAATCAAGATTGGACTAGTAACAGTAAGAATATTGAACAAAATCAACGCCCACAACTACTTTGTGTTCTACTCGTGCATAGTAACTACGCATAGACCTAGCTCATGATGCCACTGTTGGGGAACGTAGCAGAAATTCAAAATTTTCTTACGTGTCACCAAGATCTATCTATGGAGAGACTAGCAACGAGGGGAAGGAGAGTGCATCTACATACCCTTGTAGATCGCTAAGCGGAAGCGTTCAAGTGAACGGGGTTGATGGAGTCGTACTCGTCGTGATCCAAATCACCGGAGATCCTAGTGCCGAACGGACGGCACCTCCGCGTTCAACACACGTACAGCCCGGTGACGTCTCCCACGCCTTGATCCAGCAAGGAGAGAGGGAGAGGTTGAGGAAGACTCCATCCAACAGCAGCACAATGGCGTGGTGGTGGTGGAGGAGCGTGGCAATCCTGCAGGGCTTCGCCAAGCACCACGGGAGAGGAGATAGAGAGGGAGGGCTGCACCAATGAGAGAGATCAAATCGCGTGTTATGAGCAGCCCTATGCCTCACTATATATAGGGGAGAGGGAGGAGGGTGCGCCCCCTCTAGGGTTCCCACCCCTAGGGGGGCGGCAGCCCTAGATGGGAAAGGGGAGGCGGCCAAGAGGAGGTTTCCCTCCCCCCAAGGCACCTAGGAGGTGCCTTCCCCTTGTGGGACTCTTCCCTCCTTAAAACCCTAGGCGCATGGGCCTCTTGGGGCTGGTGCCCTTGGCCCATGTCGGCCAAGGGGCACCTCCCACAGCCCATGTGGCCCCCCGGGGCAGGTGGCTCCACCCGGTGGACCCCCGGGACCCTTCCGGTGGTCCCGGTACAATACCGATGACCCCGAAACTTGTCCCGATGGCCGAAACAGGATTTCCTATATATAAATCTTTACCTCCGGACCATTCCGGAACTCCTCGTGACATCCGGGATCTCATCCAGGACTCCGAACAACATTCGGTAACCACATACAAGCTTCTTTTATAACCCTAGCGTCATCGAACCTTAAGTGTGTAGACCCTACGGGTTCGGGAGACATGCAGACATGACCGAGACGTTCTCCGGTCAATAACCAATAGCGGGATCTGGATACCCATGTTGGCTCCCACATGTTCCACGATGATCTCATCGGATGAACCACGATGTCAAGGACTTAATCAATCCCGTATGCAATTCCCTTTGTCTAGCGGTATTGTACTCGCCCGAGATTCGATCGTCGGTATCCCGATACCTTGTTCAATCTCGTTACCGGCAAGTCTCTTTACTCATTCCGTAACACATCATCCCGTGATCAAATCCTTGATCACATTGTGCACATTATGATGATGTCCTACCGAGTGGGCCCAGAGATACCTCTCCGTTTACATGGAGTGACAAATCCTAGTCTCGATTCGTGCCAACCCAACAGACACTTTTGGAGATACCCGTAGTGCACCTTTATAGTCACCCAGTTACGTTGTGACGTTTGGTACACCCAAAGCACTCCTACGGTATCCGGGAGTTGCACAATCTCATGGTCTAAGGAAATGATACTTGACATTAGAAAAGCTTTAGCATACAAACTACACGATCTATGAGCTATGCTTAGGATTGGGTCTTGTCCATCACATCATTCTCCTAATGATGTGATCCCGTTATCAACGACATCCTATGTCCATGGTCAGGAAACCGTAACCATCTATTGATCAACGAGCTAGTCAACTAGAGGCTTACTAGGGACATGGTGTTGTCTATGTATCCACACATGTATCTGAGTTTCCTATCAATACAATTCTAGTATGGACAATAAACGATTATCATGAACAAGGAAATATAATAATAACTAATTTATTATTGCCTCTAGGGCATATTTCCAACACCCTTTTCACCCCCAACAAAAGAGTTTTGTCCTTTGACTGAAAACAGCTACCTGTGTTTCAGTTTGCTAGTTCCGCAATGCAGGCAATGCAAGCTGCTCTGGCGGATATTGAGGTTTTGTCTTTTAGACGTGGATAGCAAGGTTTAGATAGAAATAATAGTTTCCCAATCTGAAAAAATGGATTCATTGTTGCGGAGTTCAAGGTACATATGAAACTCTTTAGATTAACTGTTAGAATCCAAGTTATATATGTTTATAGATACCTATTCGTATCTACCTTGTACATGTAATATCTACTCCTATATATTGAGAAGCAGCGAACCCCTGTTGGCCTCAAACAAGCCCCTCGTGCTTGGCATGCTCGTCTTGGTTCTACTCTTTGGTCGCATGGATTTGTTCCCTCTACTGCAGACACATCTATGTTTCTTCTGCAGCACCCAGGGCTCACGATGTACCTATTAGTTTATGTTGATGATATTATTCTCATCAGTTCTTCACCTACTGTAGTTGATAAACTCATACTAAGTCTTCGACATGACTTTGCTGTTAAGGATCTTGGTCCTCTTCACTATTTTTTGGGGATAGAAGTGACTCGTACTACTGCTGGTCTCTCACTCACTCAGAGGAAATATTCCCTGGACCTTCTTCGATGTGCGGGTATGCTTAAGTGTAAGCCTGTCACCACACCAATGACTGTGACTGAGAAGCTCTCTGCTGATGTTGGTGCTCTCCTCTCGCCTAGTGATGCTACAAAGTATCGCAGTATTGTTGGTGGCTACAATATCTTACTATTACTCGACCAGATCTTTCCTTTGCAGTTAACCGTGTCTGCCAGTATCTTCATGAGCCTCGTGACACACACTGGTCTACGGTCAAACACATCATGCTTTATGTTCGTCTCACTGCCACCTTCGGTTTGCATCTTCGACCGACCACCTCTACAGTGTTGTCTGTTTTCTCTTATGCGGACTAGGTAGGGAGTCCTGATGACCGGCGATCTTTTGGGGATATGCTGTGTTCATTGGTTCCAACTTGATTGCCTGGAGTGCTCCCAAGCAAGCCATTGTTTCTCGTAGTAGTACAGAAGTTGAGTACAAAGTTGTTGCTAATGCTACTGCTGAACTCATTTGGGTGCAGTCTTTGCTGCGAGAACTGGGTATTCCTCGAGACGTACCCCCGGTTCTATGGTGTGATAATATTGGAGCTACATATCTTTCATGCAATCCTGTCTTTCACGCAAGGACGAAGCACATGAAGTTGACTTTCACTTTGTGAGGGAATGAGTTCACTAGTAGAAAAAGGGCCTATTGTCCCGGTTCGTAAGGGCCTATTGTCCCGGTTCGTAAGGGCCTTTTGTCTCGGTTCCTGAACCGGGACTAAAGGGTCGGTACTAATGCCCTGTCCCTTTAGTCCCGGTTCAATCCAGAACTGGGACAGATGGGCCTCCACGTGGCATGTGCGCAGAGCCCAGGCAGGAGGGCCTTTGGTCCCGGTTGGTGGCACCAACCGGGACCAATAGGCATCCACTCGTCAGCATTTCTGTGGCTGGGGTTTTTGTTTTTTTTTGAAAGGGGGGAGGGGGGTTGGGGGTTTTGGGGGGTTAATTTAGGTGTTTCATATATTGTGTTAGCTAGCTATAATTAATAGAGAGAAGTGTCCTCTCTTATGTTCGTGCTTGGTCGACGCTACGTACTATACATACGTATAGAGAGGACTAGACACGCTAGCTAGATAGTAAGCAAACGAAGGAAACAGAAGATTGCCATGAACATATATGCATACAGAGAGAAGTGATATCGACCACCTCTCCTTCTCCGAGAGATTGGTCGAACAACAAGTTCTCGTATATCTATCCGACACTATCGGCTACATATATACAATAATTATCTCTTACAAATATAATCTCCTCACATACGGACTCATGGTCCACATAGTATTCTCCGTCTTCAGCGATCACGTGGTCAAGAAAGAATGCCGCCAATTCCTCTTGAATTGCTCGCATGCGAGCTGGTGCTAGGAGTTCATCCCGCTTCCGAAACATCTAATTTGAAGAAGGGGGTCAATACATATATATATGAATGAATGAAACTCAACAAAAATGATGGTAATAAAATAAAATTGTGAATGTTGTTATTTATGCACTTCATATTGTTCATCAGAGTAGCCCCGCTCACAGGTCGTGTGGCGGATGGACTCGCAAACGTAGTATCCACAGAAATCATTCCCTTGTTCCTGCCACAACCACTTTACAAGAAATAGAGGTCAACTGATAAGCAAGAATGCCAAATGGTATTGATGAAACTAGCGCTTGAATCAATAGGAGATGCGCGGAACATGCTACTATAGTACTTACTTTCGGGTGTCTAAATTGCACCTTCTTCGGGAGTCCTGGAGCTTTTTTGGTGAATTTTTTCCAAACCCTGCCAGACAAAGAAAACAATTACTTGATATATTAGGAAATGAACAAAGTTGCTAATATGGTGGATAATGATCGATTTAACTTACTTCTCGAGCATTTGAGTCATGTCCGCATAGTCCTGGGGATCTTTTCGTCTTGAGTCTAAGACGGTTACTAGTCCCTGCTCAAGCTTAATCTCTAGGAGAATATAGTGGAAACTGCACACGCATGCATAACTCATCAATTACATTACTATAACCTTGACTAATATATAAGGGAAACCAAATATGCACAAGACAGTAACACTCACTTGAAGTTGTAAGGAAAGAGTATTATATCTTTGTTTTCATTTATTACCAACGATCGTAGCAAGTTGGCCTCGGTATCTGCGGCATGAAATTTAACCTGAGTTGCATCTATGATATTTGTGTTAATGAACCCAATATCACCTATTTGTCTTTTCTTCAATTCGACGATCTTCAATCTGCATAATATAGTGAGGATAATTATAAATACATGCAATGAAAGAGCTGAGCTATATAGAGAGACTTAATGACAGAAGTAGTACTACTTACAGACAGTAGCAGGTGACCGTTGCTTTATCGAGGGCCAATTGATTGAAAAACTAAAAGAACTCCTCAAATGGAACAGGCAACAGATCAATTCCAACGAGGTCATGCTCCTTTTTAACTCTCACATACAAAGTACTCCTCCCCCAGACTCTCTGCAGATTTTCAAGTACCAATCATGCAATCTTCGCATCATCGTTGATAGAGATCTTTCATCTTTGACGAGAGGCTTCCCGTACTCGTATCTTTGTATCTGCACCTCCATGAAATCATAATGTACATCGTTGGGCAGGTAATCTCCAAGATTGCTATAACCGGGCACCATCCTCGGATCATTAGCAACGATGTCGCTAGGCACCTTGAGCGGGGGGCACGATTGCTTCGCTTGTTCGCCGAGCTGGGCAATTTGTTTCCCAGCTTGTTGTTCTTTCAGCCTATGATCACTGACAGTACTTCCCGACCGCTCCACTTCGGCAAATTCCTTTCCAATAATGCGCTCATAGTTTCCTTTCGACGGAGACTTGGGTGGTTTTGTCAGGGCAGCCAGAGTGCGCTTCGCTTTCACCGGATCTACATTCTCCTCCGGTGGTGGATGTTTCTTTGCTTTCACCCCTTCAAAGAAGTTCCTCACTTCTTCTCACGCGATCTCGGCGTTCTCCTCCAGGGTCCTCTTGTATGGTAACTTCTCTGGAGTCTTCAGAGAAGGACCGAATCTGTATGTCCTCCCGCCTCTGGCTGTACTACTAGACGCCGGCAGAGCAGACGGAGCGGTTGTCTTCTTTACTTGCTTATGAGGCGGAGGAGAAGGACTACGACGCGCCGGAGCAGCCGGGGCAGCGGCAGGTCTCTTCCGCCCTTGCTGACGAGGCGGAGAAGGAGGAGGCTGGCTGCTCGGGCGCGCCGGCGCAGGCGGAGAAGGAGGCGGAGTGCCGCCACGCGCTGGAGAAGGAGCCGGCCGAGTGCCCTGATCGTCACTCGCCGGAGGAGGAGGCGGTGGAGGAGGCGGAGTGCCCTGACTCGCCGGAGGAGGAGGCGGAGGCGTTCGGAAGGTTGATGAACTCCTTCCGCCATAGGCATGGAGTCTTCAGAGCAGAACCCAGCCGAGTCTCCCCTTCACCGGTAGGGTGGTCAAGCTGGAGGTCCTCAAATCCCTCCGTTATTTCATCCACCATCACCCTAGCATATCCTTCTGGAATCGGCCGGCAGTGAAAAGTTGCGCTGGGTTCAGTAGGAAAAACAGAGCCAACAGCCGCCTTGACCTTCATATTAATCCATTGCGTCATAAGGTGGCAATTTTGAGACTCCGTGATAGCATCCACGGGATAGCCGGCAGGAGCCGTCAAGACATGCTCCGGCTGAAGCAGCTCGGTGGAAGCCACGCTGCTTCTCCGCTGAGATGGCGGGGTAGCTTCGGGGGAAGCTTCGGCAGTTCATTTGCTGCGATTTGCTTCTCGTTCCTCTATCTCTTGTACCCTAGCGTGCAGCGCCTGCAGTTGGGTCTGCTCCACTTTCTTCCTCCTCTCGTGGCATTTGTAACCGCCTGTGTCCGGAAACCCAGCCTTCCACGGAATGGAGCCTGGCGTGCCTCGTGTCCGTCCAGGGTGCTTAGGATTCCCGAGGGCCGTTGTGAGCTCGTCGTTCTCTCTATCTGGAACGAACGTCCCTTGTTGCGCTGCTTCGATATAGTGCTTAAGCCTCTTGACTAGTATTTCCATTTGCTCGTCCGTCCAAATGCACTTCCCTGATACAGGGTCCAAGGTTCCGCCAGCCCTGAAGAACCAAGTCCGGCAACGGTCTGGCCAGTTAATTGTCTCTGGTTCGATCCCTTTATCAACCAGATCATTCTCAATCTTGGCCCACTTAGGCCGGGCTGCGAGGTAGCCACCTGACCCCGTGCGATGGTGATGCTTCTTCTTCGCAGCATTTTGCTTGTTTGTCGCTGACATCTTCTTACTCTTTTCCGATGTCTTGTGGGCCACAAATGCGGGCCAGTGATCTCTGATCTTCTCATATCTGCCCTTGAATTCTGGTGTCTCTTTATTTTCGACAAACTTATTCAGCTCTTTCTTCCACCTCCTAAATAGTTATGCCATCCTCTTAAGAGCAAAAGACTTGATTAATTGCTCTTTAACTGGCTTCTCCGGATCATCCTCTAGCGGTAGGGTGAAATTTTACTTCAGCTCAGTCCAAAGATCATTTTTCTGCATATCATTGACATAAGACACCTCAGGGTCTTCTATAGCCGGCTTTAACCATTGCTGCATGCTGATCGGGATCTTGTCCCTAACCAAAATCCCGCACTGAGCAACAAATGCGCTCTTTGTCCGGAGGGGTTCAATCGGTTGGCCGTCGGGCGCGATTGCTATGATCTCAAACTTTTCATCCGAGCTCAACTTTTTCTTCGGGCCTCGTCTCTTTACCGAAGTTGTGCTCGATCCGGAGGGCTAGAAAAAAGAATAAAGACTTAATTAATATGTGTACATACCAAAACAATGAATGCATCAATTAGCTAGTCAGCAGAAGCTTAACTAATATATATACCTGGCCGGACTCGGTTCAGTCACCGGAGATGTCATCACGGTCTCCTTCTTGCACCGGCATTGTGTCACCGGAGCCGTCCTCACGGTCTCCTTCTTGCACCGGCATTAGGTCACCGGAGCCATCATAATCATAGCCAGCTGCTTCCAGACCATCGGTGTTGTTGAGAAACAACGAGCAAACGGCATCACTTCCTCGTGCGATTATGTCCCCCAACAACTCTTCTTGTACTTCGTCTCGGGCGGTGTCCATAGTTTCTACAAATATATACAACATGGCAATTATTATTCAAACATGACAGATGGATATATTAGTGGCAAACGTAGAACTAATATTAATTAGTGGCCTCGACGCTGCTTCTCTAGGGTATGGGGTGGCCTCGACGCTGCTTCTCTAGGGTTTGGAGTGGCCTTGACAACGCTTCAAGGATAAAAAAAGAAGAGGAAGAAGAAAAAAAAGAGGAGAAGAAAGAATAGAGGATTAAGAACTCCTCTATTCTTTCTTCTCCTCTTTTTTTCTTCTTCTTCCTCTTTTTTTATCGGGAACGAGGGTCGTCGAGGGTCGCCGAGCGGTAGAGGAAACCCTAAATAGCAAGTATCGTGGGTGTGAGATACATGTGGCCGTCGGTGTCGGACACTACATCCACGTCCCACAAGTGATGTGGGCGTCGAAGCCCGCGTCACTTGTGGGACGTGGATGTAGTGTCCGACATCGACTGCCACATGTATCTCACATCGACGATACTTGCTATTTAGGGTTTCCTCTACCGCTCGGCGACCCTGACCCTCGATGACCCTCGTTCCCGATAAAAAAAGAGGAAGAAGAAGAAAAAAAAAGAGGAGAAGAAAGATTATTTCTTTTTCTCTTTTTTTTTCTTCTTCATCCTCTTTTTTTATCGGGAACGAGGGTCGTCGAGGGTCTTTCTTCTCCTCTTTTTTTTCTTCTTCTTCCTCTTTTTTTTATCGGGAACGAGGCTCGTCGAGGGTCAGGGTCGCCGAGCGGTAGAGGAAACCCTAAATAGCAAGTATCGTGGGTGTGAGATACATGTGGCCGTCGGTGTTGGACACTACATCCACGTCCCACAAGTGACGCGGGTCGACGCCTGCATCACTTGTGGGACGTGGATGTACTGTCCGACACCGACGGCCACATGTATCTCACACCGACGATACTTGCTATTTAGGGTATATCGACCCCCCCCTCGTGTTAAAGTTATCGGGAGGTGGTATATATATCGACCCCCTCGTGTTGAAGTTATCGGGAGGGGGTATATCGACCCCCCCTCATGTTGAAGTTATCGAGAGGGGGTATATCGACCCCCCCCCCTCGTGTTGAAGTTATCGGGAGGGGTATATCGACGACGACAGACCTGATAAAACATAAGAATACGAAGAAGAAATAAAAAGAGGAGAAGAAGAAAGGAATAGAGGAGAAGATCGAAGAAAAAAAGAAGAAAAAAAAGAGGAGAAGTAGAAAGGAATAGAGGAGAAGAAGAAAAAATAGAAAAAAATTCTATTTTTTCTTCTTCTCCTCTATTCCTTTCTTCTTCTCCTCTTCCTTTTCTTCCTCTCCTCTTCTTCTCCTCTTCCTTTTCTTCCTCTCCTCTTCTTCTCCTTTTTCCTCTTCTTATTTTCCTTTTTCCTCTCCTAAATATATAAAACTTTTCTAGAAATGAAACTAACCTAAAATGTACTAAATCAGAGAACATATATAGATAATCCTTTTCTAAATATTTAAATCTAACTTTTGCATATATGAACATATATACACAGAGAACATACAAACATATATACATTTTTATAAAAAAGAAAAATACAAAATACAAACATATATATGAAAAAAATCTGAAAAGAAGCAATATACACAATATATATACTGACATATATACATAATATACACAATATACACAAGCATATAATATATGAAAAAATAGGGGGGCCGGACCAACGGAGGGGCAGGGCGACGGTGACGGGCGGGCCGGGGCGACGGGCGGGGCAGGGGCGACGGCGACGGGCGGGGCAGGGCGACGACGACGGGCGGGCTGGGGCGCGCGACGCGCGTCGGGGCAGGGCGGCGAGCGGCGTCGGGCGAGGGCAGGGCGAGGCACGGGCGACGGCGATGGCGCGGTCGGGGGCGACTGTAGGGGCGGCGGACGGTGTCGGGGCAGCCTGGCGGCGTCGATGAGCTCGGCGTCGTCGGGGGCAAATGATCGATGAGAAACTAAAATTTTCACAAGTCCTGGTTATATATCAAGAGCATTGGTCCCGGTTCGTGGCACCAACCGGGACCAATGCCACCTTTAGTCCCGGTTGGTGCCACCAACCGAGACCAAAGGCCTCTTTTCAGCAGCCCAAAGGGCGGGAAGCGGCGGCCTTTGGTCCCGGTTGGTGGCACCAACCGGGACTAAAGGGGGGCATTGGTCACGGTTTGTACCACGAACCGTGACCAATGCCCCCTTTAGTCCCGGTTGGTGCCATCAACCGGGACCAAAGGCCTGCGCCTGCCAAAGCCGCGGTGCGGTGGGATGTTTAGTCCCACCGCGCTAGCTGAGGAGCGGCCGCACCTGTTTATAAGCGCTGCCCCGCCCTCTTCATCGAACTCCTCAGAATTGCAGGCCTTTGGGCCTAATCTCACACCGCTATGCATGTGGGCCTGCTGGGCCTTCTGCGGGCCTGAATCCTGGCCCATGGATGGGCTTCTAGTCGTATTCAGGCCGTGGTGGCCCAGTAGGTGGCATTTTTTTACTATTTGTTTTTTCATTTCTACTTAGAACTAAATACTTATAGTTATTTAGTGATTTTTGTTTCTTTTAGGTCACAAAAATTATAAACTTTCTGTTAGTGCCATTAGTTTTAAAATTTGAATAGTTTAAATTTGAATTTTTTAAAATTTGTGTGAATCACTAGTTTATGAATAACTTTACTATAAAAAATGATTTTTGAGTCATTATTTTTCCTGCTATTTAATATTACTGTGTTTTATCATTATACTCAATTTGGTAATTTTAGTTAGTCATAACAAATATTATAGGCATTTTTTTCTTTTTTGCTATTTATTTTTTCATTTCTACTTAGAACAAAATACTTATAGTTTTTTAGTGATTTCTTTTTTCTTTTAGGTCACAAAAATTATAAACTTTCTTTTAGTGCCATTAGTTTTCAAATTTGAAAACACTTTTTTTGTTTTTTTTTGCTTTTAGTGCCTATTTTTTCTAGTTTTTTTGTTTTGTTTTCTGCATTATTTATTTTATTTTGTTTTTTGCTTTATTTTTTAATTCTTTTTGCTTTTAGTTTTAGAAAAAATATAAACTTTCTGTTAGTGCCATTAGTTTTCAAATTTGAAAACACTTTTTTAGTTTTTTTGTTTTCTTTGTTGCTTTATTTATTTTATTTTGTTTCTACTTACAACAAAATACTTATTGTTGCTATTTTTATTTTTTCAGTTTTTTTGTTTTATTTTTTGTATTATTTATTTTCTTTTGTTTTTTGTTTATTTTTTAATTCTTTTTTCTTTTAGGTCAGCAAAATTATAAACTTTTTGTTAGTGTCATTAGTTTTAGAAAAATTATAAACTTTCTGTTAGTGCCATTAGTTTTCAAATTTGAATAGTTAAAATTTGAATTCTTTGAAATTTGTGTGAATCACAAGTTTGTGATTAACTTTACTAAAAAAATGAACATAGATGCACCTATAGAGAAAATTCGACCTAAATTCATAGTTTTGAAATGAACTCTGAAAAAGTTGGCATAGCATACTCGTGTGTTACAAAGTTGGCATGGTATCATCATAATAGTTGCGGGAGAAAGTCTTCACTTTTTCTTCGCTTGTGTCATTTGCTTATTGCGCCGTAACCATGGATAATCTTCATCGTTTATCAGGATGCTTGGGTCAGCCTTGACATTGAAGGGAGGAATTTCATGAAACTTTTCATAATCTTCAGACATGTCTGTCTTGCCCTCCACTCCCAGGATATCCCTTTTTCCTGAAAGAACTATGTGACGCTTTGGCTCATCGTATGATGTATTCGCTTCCTTATCTTTTCTTTTTCTAGGTTTGATAGACATGTCCTTCACATAGATAACCTGTGCCACATCATTGGCTAGGACGAACGGTTCGTCAGTGTACCCAAGATTTTTCAGATCCACTGTTGTCATTCCGTACTATGGGTCTACCTGTACCCCGCCGCCTGACAGATTGACCCATTTGCACTTAAACAAAGGGACCTTAAAATCATGTCCGTAGTCAAGTTCCCATATGTCCACTATGTAACCATAATATGTGTCCTTTCCGCTCTCGGTTGCTGCATCAAAGCGGACACCGCTATTTTGGTTGGTGCTCTTTTGATCTTGGGCGATCGTGTAAAATGTATTCCCATTTATCTCGTATCCTTTGTAAGTCAATACAGTCAAAGATGGTCCCCTGGACAATAAGTACAGCTCATCACAAACAATGTTGTCACCTCTGAGACGTGTTAACTGCTGAAAGTCCTGATGTGTTCACATGTAATCCAGTCGTCGCACTGCTCCGGGTGTTTGGAGCGCAGACTTTTCTTGTGTTCATCGACATACGGGGTCACCAAGGTAGAGTTCTGTAGAACTGTGTAGTGTGCTTGAGACCAAGAATATCTGTCCCTACATATTATTGAGTCACTTCCAAGAGTGCCTTTTCCAGTCAGTCTCCCCTCATACCGCGATTTAGGGAGACCTATCTTCTTAAGGCCAGGAATGAAGTCAACACAAAACCCGATAACATCCTCTGTTTGATGGCCCATGGAGATGCTTCATTCTGGCCTAGCGCGGTTACGGACATATTTCTTTAGGACTCCCATGAAACTCTTAGAGGGGAACATATTGTGTAGAAATATGGGCCCCAGGATGACAATCTCGTCAACTATATGAACTAGGACGTGTGTCATGATATTGAAGAAGGATGGTGGGAACGCTCGAAACTGACAAGACATTGCGCCACATCACTCCTTAGCCTTGGTACGATTTCTGGATCGATCACCTTCTGAGAGATTGCATTGAGGAATGCACATAGCATCACAATGGCTAATCGGACGTTTTCCGGTAGAAGCCCCCTCAATGCAACCAGAAGCAGTTGCGTCATAATCACGTGGCAGTCATGAGACTTTAGGTTCCGAAACTTTTGCTCTGGCATATTTATTATTCCCTTTATATTCGACGAGAAGCGAGTCGTGACCTTCATACTGAGCAGGCATTCAAAGAAGATTTATTTCTCTTCTTTCATAAGAGCGTAGCTGGCAGGACCTTTATACTGCTTCGGAGGCATGTCATCTTTTTGTGCAAACGTTGCAGGTCCTCCCGTGCCTCAGGTATATCTTTTGTCTTCCCATACACGCCCAAGAAGCCTAGCAGGTTCACGCAAAGGTTCTTCATCACGTGCATCACATCGATTGAAGAGCGGACCTCTAGGTCTTTCCAGTAGGGTAGGTCCCAAAATATAGATTTCTTCTTCCACATGGGTGCGTGTCCCTCAGCGTCATTCGGAAGAGCTAGTCCGTCGGGACCCTTTCCAAAGATTACGTGTAAATCATTGACCATAGCAAGTACGTGATCACCGGTACGCATGGCGGGCTTCTTCCGGTGATATGCCTCGCCTTTGAAATGCTTGCCTTTCTTTCGACATTGATGGTTGGTCGGAAGAAATCGACGATGGCCCAGGTACACATTCTTCCTGCATTCGTTCAGGTATATACTTTCAGTGTCATCTAAACAGTGCGTGCATGCGTGGTATCCTTTGTTTATCTGTCCTGAAAGGTTACTAAGAGCGGGCCAATCGTTGATGGTCACGAACAGCAACACCTTTAGGTTAAATTCCTCTTGTCTGTGCTCATCCCACTTACGTACACCATTTCCATTCCACAGCTATAAAAGTTCTTCAACTAATGGCCTTAGGTACACATCAATGTCGTTGCCGGGTTGCTTAGGGCCTTGGATGAGAACTGGCATCATAATGAACTTCCGCTTCATGCACATCCAAGGAGGAAGGTTATACATACATAGAGTTACGGGCCAGGTGCTGTGATTGCTGCTCTGCTCCCCGAAAGGATTAATGCCATCCGCGCTTAAAGCAAACCATACATTCCGTGGGTCCTTTGCAAACTCATCCCAGTACTTTCTCTCGATTTTTCTCCACTGCGACCCGTCAGCGGGTGCTCTCAACTTCCCGTCTTTCTTCCGGTCCTCACTGTGCCATCACATCAACTTGGCATGCTCTTCGTTTCTGAACAGACGTTACAACTGTGGTATTATAGGAGCATACCACATCACCTTCGCAGGAACCCTCTTACTGGGGGGCTCGCCGTCAACATCACCAGGGTCATCTCGTCTGATCTTATACCGCAATGCACCGCATACCAGGCATGCGTTCAGATCCTTGTATGCACCGCGGTAGAGGATGCAGTCATTGGGGCATGCATGTATCTTCTCCACCTCCAATCCTAGAGGGCATACGACCTTCTTTGTTGCGTATGTACTGTCAGGCAATTCGTTATCCTTTGGAAGCTTCTTCTTCAATATTTTCAGTAGCTTCTCAAATCCTTTGTCAGCCACAGCATTCTCTGCCTTCCACTGCAGCAATTCCAGTACGGTACCGAACTTTGTGTTGCCATCTTCGCAATTGGGGTACAACCCTTTTTGTGATCCTCTAACATGCGATCGAACTTCAGCTTCTCCTTTTGACTTTCGCATTGCGTCCTTGCATCGACAATGACCCGGCGGAGATCATCATCATCGGGCACATCGTCTGGTTCCTCTTGATCTTCAGCAGCTTCACCCGTTGCAGCATCATTGGGCACATCGTCTGGTTCCTCTTGATCTTCACCAGCTCCCCCCATTGCAGCATCACCGTATTCAGGGGGCACATAGTTGTCATCGTACTCTTCTTCTTCGCCGTCTTCCATCATAACCCCTATTTCTCCATGCCTCGTCCAAACATTATAGTGTGGCATGAAACCCTTGTAAACTAGGTGGGAGTGAAGGATTTTTTGGTTAGAGTAAGACCTCGTATTCCCACATTCAGTGCATGGACAACACATAAAACCACTCTGCTTGTTTGCCTCAGCCGCATCGAGAAACTCATGCATGCCCTTAATGTACTCGGAGGTGTGTCTGTCACCGTACATCCATTGCCGGTTTATCTGCGTGCATTATATATAATTAAGTGTCCAAATTAATAGAAGTTCATCATCACATTAATACCAACGTACATACATAGTTCTCATCTAACAACATATAGCTCTCAAGAGCATCTAATTAATTAAACCATACATTGAAACTATGTAAAACATTTCAATGCGAAAACAAATGCGATCATAATCGCAACCAAGGTAACAATTGATCCAACGGCATAATGATACCAAGCCTCGGTATGAATGGCATATTTTCTAATCTTTCTAATCTTCAAGCGCATTGCATCCATCTTGATCTTGTGATCATCAACAACATCCGCAACATGCAACTCCAATATCATCTTCTCCTCCTCAATTTTTTTTCCTTCAACAAATTGTTTTCTTCTTCAACTAAATTTAACCTCTCGACAATAGGGTCGGTTGGAATTTCCGATTCACATACATCCTACATAAATAAAATCTATGTCACGTTGGTCGGCATAATTTTCATAAACAATAAATAAACCAATAGTTATAAAGATAATATATATAGCACATCCGAATCATAGACAGGACGAGGGCCAACGGGGGCGGATACCAAAATCATCGCACTATATAAGATGCAATAATAAAAGTAAGAAAATAATACAAGTATCTATGTAAACATACAAGTAAGAATATTTTTCCTTTCAGAAAGAAGATAAGAACAAGAGACTCACCACGGTGGTGCCGGCGATGAGCTCGGCGCGGGTGATCGACGGCGGTGAAGACGGTGATGGGGCGTGACGGACCGCTAAACCTAGACAAATATTGAGGAAAATGGAGCTTGGAGGTCGAGCTTGGAGAGGAGAAAGCTTAAGTAGTGTGGCTCGGGCATTCCATCGAACACCTTGTGTGCATACGAGGTGAGCTAGAGCACCACCAAGCCCTCTCCCCCTTGGCCAGAAAAAAACAGAGCAGTGTGCTCTGCTCTTACGCGAGGGGGTATATATAGGCACCTCATTGGTCCCGGTTGGTGGCATGAACCGGGACTAAAGGGGAGCCTTTGGTCCCGGTTCAAGCCACCAACCGGGACCAATGGTGGTGTGCCAGGAGCGAGGCCTATTGGTCCCGGTTCGTCCCACCAACCGGGACCAAAAGGTCCAGATGAATCGGGACTAATGGCCCACGTGGCCCGGCCGGCCCCCTGGGCTCACGAACCGGGTCCAATGCCCCCATTGGTCCCGGTTCTGGACTGAACCGGGACTAATGGGCTGACCCGGCCTGGACCGTTACCCCCTTTTCTACTAGTGGTTGCACAAAAGCTACTACAAATCAAGTTCATTTCATCAAAAGATCAACTTGCGGACATTTTCACTAAGCCGTTGCCACTTTCCTTGTTTGAAGCTTGTCGGCGTAATCTCAACCTTCTTGACACCGGTTAAGATTGAGGGAGGGTGTTAGAATCTAAGTTATATACGTTTATAGATACCTATTCATATCTACCTTGTACATGTAATATCTACTCCTATATATTGAGAAGCAGCGCACCCCTGTTGGGATCGTGCGAGACCCTCGAACAATTACGTCTTATATTAACAATCCACCAAAACAATATTGGTCTTCTTACCAGGAACCAAAGCACCTTGTGCGTAGGAGTTTTGACAACAACAACAAAGATATCTTGCCACATCTGATCACACAACCAAAAACATATGAAAAATATATGTGACACAATACACGACGCAGTTTTTTTTATCCAGGGCTGCAAACTGTGGTGTGTCCCTAACTTTACTTAACTAGCTGGATGAACATAATTGTGTGCTCATCATTTTAGCGCACTCGGCATAGAGAAAAATGGCTTGAACGTCAGCGAGAGCCCGATTACTGACACCATGTTCAGCATCCAGAACAGGATCTGATCACCTGCATATCGGATGATAAATCAAATAAGTATATGCCCTGATAATATGTACTCCCTCCGTCTGAAAAAACCTGTCCCTCAAATAGATGTATCTAAGTTACTGCTAGATACATTCATTTGAAGGACAAGCTTGTGACAAGCTTTTTCGAACGGAGGGAGTACTTGTTTCCATTCAAGTCGAAAGCAAAGCTATCGGTACAAGTGCAATTAGCATGGGTTATATGAGCAATGTGTTTACCTGGTATGAACAATCCAGTTATGTTCTTCTGAGCCCATGAAAACCTAGATAAAGGCAAAAGGTTAGCTAATTGGTTAGGAATCACACTTGCGGCCAAGCAAAAACTCACAGTACTTCCTACTCACAAAATAAAAGAAACACTGTGCTTACAGAATTCCTGCTGCCGCTGGGGCTACTGCTTTGAAGATTGACATCAGAGTCACAGATATACCATTTGCGACACCCCTTTGTTCTTGTGCCTGTACACGTTTCATTGGAGAAGTTAGAACATAGCAAAAATGAATCAAAGAAAACGCAATGAGACAGATGATACATACCACCGCTGTGTTCTGCAGAATATTGCATGCAATAGTAATCGTAGCCTGTTCCATTTTAGATGATAAATCAAAATATGTTCATGATTAAATTGTTTATTAAAATCACTGCCCATGGAGCTTATTTGTCCAAGGGTACTGAACATCTAATTTTATTTCATCTGTACGAGTGGTGCTCAATTATGGTTTCTTTAGACCCGCCCAAACAGTCATCAACGTGATTGTATTCTTTTAAAGGAAGGTTTTATTGATCTTCCGACCTCTTCACCAAGATGATGAACATGTCTGTATAGGATGTTACTAATGTAAGCAGCGAGGTCAGTGGCAGAGTATGAATGTTTGGAGGAGCTAAATGAGAATATTTTCTTCCATCTAAGTCCTCAAAAAATTTCCTTCGGTGATTTGCATTGGGCTGGGGGGCATGAAACCCTTAGCTATACACATATCTCCGCCCCTGAGCGAGGTATAATTTTTCTTTGTACTGGATGGGTTCTAGGGTTTTTGGCAACCACCGATGAACACCCCTAGTTTGTATTATTTTTCACCTTAAACGAAGCAATATAGATAATAATATGCTAACAATTTGTTCCGACCAGAAAATGGACATACCGCAAACATATTCTTAAGAAGCGAGGCTATGTTGATGAGTACTTTGAGCTCCACGCCATATAGGTTAGCCATGAATGGATATGTTGCAACGAGAAGTATAGATAATACCTGAAAAAACAAACATGCATTTGGTACTGTACAGTAGATTAGACATATTAATGAAGTATCTTGACGCAAAATGTTCTTGTCACATACCGCTGCAGAACGGAATGGCTTGACTAGCCCAGCATACTTGGCAAGGAGCGGGTAAATCAGAAGTTGATATACCAAAACACCAAAACCTGCAAGATCGAACAAAAATGGCCACAAGGTAAAGGAGTTCAAAGCCAGTACTTCATGTAATAGGTAAAGGAGAGATGCCAGATATGTGTCCAGTTAATTCATTTTGTGCTGAATGATTCTCTTGCGCAATGACCATACTATACAAATTGAAGAAACATCATATACCTGAGATAGTTAGCACGGTACCAACCTCCTGGGATGTAAAACTCAGTCCCCGGTATTTTCTGCTGCTCACAGCCCAGAGTGAAAATATCTGACCATGGAATTTACAGAACACATGCAAAGTTGATTTAGTTCCTTACAAAAAAAGGTTGATTTAGTCCCTAATATGATTGTTCTCTAAAGGGTAGATATCATATATACTAGCATCTTGTCAACCTAAAATATTGTTGAATGTGTTCAATATGCCTAAACATAGATTTACCTCAAGATAAGCTGTATCATGCAGAGAAAACACACAGTAGAGGGTTATTGCTGACATCAACTGCCAGTTCTTTAGCAGGTTCTTTGTGGATGCCATTCTGCCTGATCCAGATTGTTTAGCATTCCTGTCTTCTGAGGTCGAATCAGCAACTTGCGCCTCCATTTCCTCAATAGCTTCCACTTTGTCATCATGGTACATGTGCAGAGTTTCCTAAAAAGAATCATTTATTCAAGTAGGAAATCAAGGGAGAGAAAAAAACCATAAGGAGATTTATGGGCAATACCGGGAGCCAAATGCATGCAAGACATGCTCCTGCCGCTAGAACCGATATGACGAAGCAAGGGAGGAAGTATGGAAACCTATAAGTAGATGTAATTTGAAAGGTTTATCTTATCTTCCCAACAATGCAAAATTTGTATCATTGAAAAAGTATGAGTAATAATCTACCTTCCAAATATGGATTCCTCAGAGAAAAGATTCGGGTACTTCTTTGCAGGCTGGTACAAGACAGAGAATACACAACGTTAGCCAGAGCCATTCATATAAGATTACTAACTATCCTCCAAAGGGAGATGTTGTGTTCATCCTTTGACAAAAATTCTAGTTTTCACTTTTAACTGTTAGATATAAATTCCTCCAAATAAAGCATATATGTACTTTCCTAACACTGCCATGACAGTAAAGTTCTTGCCTATTGGTACAGTATTTTGGTTTTTCCCCAATTAGTAGATGATCCATTATTCTCAAGCTCTACACCACGGTTACATATAATTATAGTGGCCTAGTGAGTTATTGCAGTAATGGCTTTATTGAACTATTGTATGCACGAGTAACTTACGCTTAGTTTGTTAAATGAACGCATCCGCCGCCGCCAGGAACCCCTCTGCACCCGCCACCGCTGCGCCGCCGCCGGAGGGCCGGCCGGCGAAGCCGTGCCGCGCCCCGGGATGGTGGCGGCGGGGCCGATCCGTCCCCCACATGCTTCCCCCTCCCCGCCCCGCGAATCCACCAGCCGCCGCCGGGACGCGCCACCCCCCGCCCGCTTCTGCCGCACTGCCGCCGGTGGGCTGACCGGCGAGGCCGCGCCACACCCCAGGATGCTGCCGCCGGCCGGATCCGTCCCCCGCGCGTCTCCCCCACCCCCGGCCCCGCGTCCTCCCCGCCCCCACCCTGGCTCTGGCGTGGGCGCCACTCCTCCCAGCGCTGTTGCACGTCCTGTTGGAAATATGCCCTAGAGGCAATAATAAATTGGTTATTATTATATTTCCTTGTTCATGATAATCTTTTATTATCCATGCTAGAATTGTATTGATAGGAAACTCAGATACATGTGTGGATACATAGACAACACCATGTCCCTAGTAAGCCTCTAGTTGACTAGCTCGTTGATCAATAGATGGTTACGGTTTCCTGACCATGGACATTGGATGTCATTGATAACGGGATCACATCATTAGAAGAATGATGTGATGGACAAGACCCAATCCTAAGCATAGCACAAGATCGTGTAGTTCGCATGCTAAAGCTTTTCTAATGTCAAGTATCATTTCCTTACACCATGAGATTGTGCAACTCCCGGATACCGTAGGAATACTTTGGGTGTGCCAAACGTCACAACGTAACTGGGTGGCTATAAAGGTGCACTACGGGTATCTCCGAAAGTGTCTGTTGGGTTGGCACGAATCGAGACTAGGATTTGTCACTCCGTGTGACGGAGAGGTATCTCTGAGCTCACTCGGTAGGACATCATCATAATGTGCACAATGTGATCAAGGAGTTGATCACGGGATGATGTCTTACGGAACGAGTAAAGAGACTTGCCGGTAACAAGATTGAACAAGGTATCGGGATACCGACGATCGAATCTAGGGCAAGTACAATACCGCTAGACAAAGGGAATTGTATACGGGATTGATCGAATCCTCGACATCGTGGTTCATCCGATGAGATCATCATGGAACATGTGGGAACCAACATGGGTATCCAGATCCCGTTGTTGGTTATTGACCGGAGAACGTCTCGGTCATGTCTGCATGGTTCCTGAACCCGTAGGGTCTACACACTTAAGGTTCGATGAAGCTAGGGTTATAAGGAATAGATATACGTGGTTACCGAATGTTGTTCGCAGTCCCGGATGAGATCCCGGACGTCATGAGGAGTTCCGGAATGGTCCGGAGGTAAGTAAATATTTATATATGGGAAGTCCTGTTTTGGTCACCGGAAAAGTTTCGGGTTTTATCGGTAACGTACCGGGACCACCGGGAGGGTCTCGGGGGTCCACCAAGTGGGGCCACAAGCCCCGGAGGGCTGCATGGGCCAAGTGTGGGAGGGGACCAGCCCCAGGTGGGCTGGTGCGCCCCCCCCACACACACACACACAAGGGCCCAAGGCGCCTAAGGGGAGGAAGGGGGCAAACCCTAAGGGCAGATGGGCCTTAGGGCCCATGCCTGGTGCGCCTCCCTCTCCCCCTCCACTTGGCCGCCACCCTAGATGGGATTGGGGCTGGCCGCCGCCCCTAGGGTGGAACCCTAGGTGGGGCGCACCCCTCCCTCTCCCCTATATATACTTGAGGACTTGGGGCTGCCAACAGATGAGTTTTTGACCTCTCCCTGGCGCAGCCCTACCTCTCTTTCTCCTCATATCTCGCGGTGCTTGGCGAAGCCCTGCTGGATCACCACGCTCCTCCACCACCACCACGCCGTTGTGCTGCTGCTGGATGGAGTCTTCACAACCTCTCCCTCTCTCCTTGCTGGATCAAGGCATGGGAGACATCACCGGGCTGTACGTGTGTTGAACGCGGAGGTGCCGTCCGTTCGGCACTAGGATCTCCGGTGATTTGGATCATGACGAGTACGACTCCTTCAACCCCGTTCTCTTGAACGCTTCCGCTTAGCGATCTACAAGGGTATGTAGATGCACTCTCCTTCCCCTCGTTGCTGTTTTCTCCATAGATAGATCTTGGTGACACGTAGGAAAATTTTGAATTTCTGCTACGTTCCCCAACAGTGGCATCATGAGCTAGGTCTATTGCGTAGATTCTATGCACGAGTAGAACACAAAGTAGTTGTGGGCGTTGATTTTGTTCAATATGCTTACCGTTACTAGTCCAATCTTGTTTCGACGGTATTGTGGGATGAAGCGGCCCGGACCGACCTTACACGTACTCTTACGTGAGACTGGTTTCACCGACTGACATGCACTAGTTGCATAAGGTGGCTGGCGGGTGTCTGTCTCTCCCACTTTAGTCGGATCGAATTCGATGAAAAGGGTCTTTATGAAGGGTAAATAGCAATTGGCATATCACGTTGTGGTTTTTGCGTAGGTAAGAAACGTTCTTGCTAGAAACCCATAGCAGCCACGTAAAACATGCAAACAACAATTAGCGGACGTCTAACTTGTTTTTGCAGGGTATGCTATGTGATGTGATATGGCCAAGAAGAATGTGATGAATGATATGTGATGTATGAGATTGATCATGTTCTTGTAATAGGAATCACGACTTGCATGTCGATGAGTATGACAACCGGCAGGAGCCATAGGAGTTGTCTTTATTTATTGTATGACCTGCGTGTCATTGAACAACGCCATGTAATTACTTTACTTTATTGCTAACCGGTAGCCATAGTAGTAGAAGTAATAAGTTGGCGAGACAACTTCATGGAGACACAATGATGGAGATCATGATGATGGAGATCATGGTGTCATGCCGGTGACGATGATGATCATGGAGCCCCGAAGATGGAGATCAAAAGGAGCAATATGATATTGGCCATATCATGTCACTATTTGATTGCATGTGATGTTTATCATGTTTATACATCTTATTTGCTTAGAATGACGGTAGCTTAAATAAGATGATCCCTCACTAAAATTTCAAGAGAAGTGTTCTCCCTAACTGTGCACCGTTGCGAAAGTTCGTCGTTTCGAAGCACCACGTGATGATCGGGTGTGATAGATTCTTACGTTCACATACAACGGGTGTAAGCCAGATTTACACATGCGAAACACTTAGGTTGACTTGACGAGCCTAGCATGTACAGACATGGCCTCGGAACACAAGAGACCGAAAGGTCGAGCATGAGTCGTATGGTAGATACGATCAACATGAAGATGTTCACCGATGATGACTAGTCCGTCTCACGTGATGATCGGACACGGCTTAGTTGACTCGGATCATGTAATCACTTAGATGACTAGAGGGATGTCTATCTGAGTGGGAGTTCATAAGATGAACTTGTTTATCCTGAACATAGTCAAAAGGATTTTGCAAATTATGTCATAGCTCGCGCTTTAGTTCTACTGTTTAGATATGTTCCTAGAGAAAATTTCAGTTGAAAGTTGATAGTAGCAATTATGCGGACTAGGTCCGTAAACTGAGGATTGTCCTCGTTGCTTCGTAGAAGGCTTATGTCCTTAATGCACCGCTCAGTGTGCTGAACCTCGAACGTCGTCTGTGGGTGTTGCGAACATCTAACATACACGTTTTGATAACTACGTGATAGTTCAGTTAAACGGTTTAGATTTGAGGCACCATAGACGATTTTGAAACGTCGCGGAACATATGAGATGTTTCGAGGGCTGAAATTGGGATTTCAGGCTCGTGCCCACGTCAAGAGGTATAAGACCTCCGACGAGTTTCTTAGCCTACAAACTAAGGGAGAAAAGCTCAATCGTTGAGTTTGTGCTCAGATTGTCTGAGTACAACAATCATTTGAATTGAGTGGGAGTTGATCTTCCAGATGAGAAAGTGATGTTTCTCCGAAGTCATTACCACCAAGCTGCTAGAGCTTCGTGATGAACTATGATATATCAGGGACATATATGATGATCCTTGAGATATTCGCGATGTTTGACACCACAAAAGTAGAAATCAAGAAGGAGCATCAATTGTTGATGGTTGGTGAAACCACTAGTTTCAAGAAGGGCAAGGGCAAGAAGGGATACTTCATGAAACGGCAAATCAGCTGCTGCTCTAGTGAAGAAACCCAAGGTTGAACCCAAACCCGAGACTAAGTGCTTCTGTAATAAGGGGAACAGCCACTGGAGCAGAATTACCCTAGATACTTGGTAGATGAGAAGGCTGGCAAGGTCGATAGAAGTATATTGGATATACATTGTGTTAATGTGTACTTTACTAGTACTCCTAGTAGCACCATGGTATTAGATACCGGTTCGGTTGCTAAGTGTTAGTAAACTTGAAATAAAAGGCTGCGGAGTAAACGGAGACTAGCTAAAGGTGAGCTGGCGATATGTGTTGGAAGGTTTTCCAAGCTTGATGTGATCAAGCATCGCACGCTCCCTCTACCATCGAGATTGGTGTTTGCGTTGAGCATAGACATGATTGGATTATGTCTATCGCAATACGGTTATTCATTTAAGGAGAATAATGGTTACTCTGTTTATTTGAATAATACCTTCAATGGTCTTGCACCTAAAATGAATAGTTTATTGAATCTCGATCGTAGTGATACACTTGTTCATGCCAAAAGATATAAGATAGTAATGATAGTACCACCTACTTGTGGCACTGCCACGTAAGTCATATCGGTATAAAATGCATGAAGAAGCTCCATGTTGATGGATCTTTGGGCTCACTCATTTTGAAAAGTTTGAGACATGCGAACCATGTCTATTGGTGTATATGCATGAAGAAACTCCATGCAAATGGACCGTTTGGACTCACTTGATTTTGAATCACTTGAGACATGCAAATCATACCACATGGGCAAGATGACTAAAAGCCTCGTTTTCAGTAAAATGAAACTAGAAAGCAACTTGTTGGAAGTAATACATTTTGATGTGTGCAGTCCAATGAGTGCTGAGGCGTGTAGTGGATATCGTTATGTTCTTACTTCACAGATGATTTGAGTAGATGTTGAGTACATTTACTTGATGAATCACGAGTCTGAATTATTGAAAGGTTCAAGTAATTTCAGGATGAAGTTGAAAGATCGTCGTGATAAGAGGATAAAATGATATGATCATAGAGATGAATATCTGAATTACGAGTTTGGCACAGAATTAAGACATTGTGGAAATTGTTTCACAACTAATACAGCCTGGAACACCATAGTGTGATGGTGTGTCCGAACATCATAACTGCACCCTATTGGATGTGATGCATACCATGATGTCTCTTATCGAATTACCACGATAGGTTATGGGTTAGGCATTAGAGACAACCACATTCACTTTAAATAGGGCGCCACGTAATTCCAATGAGATGACACCGTATGAACTATGGTTTAGAGAAACCTAAACTGTCATTTCTTAAAAGTTTGGGGCTGCGACGCTTATGTGAAAAAGTTTCAGGCTGATAAGCTCGAACCCAAAGCGGATAAATGCATCTTCATAGGACACCCAAAACAGTTGGGTATACCTCCTGTCTCAGATCCGAAAGCAATAAGGGATTGTTTCTTGAATCGGGTCCTTTCTCGAGGAAAAGTTTCTCTCAAAAGAATTGAGTGGGAGGATGGTGGAGACTTGATGAGGTTATTGAACCGTCACTTCAACTAGTGTATAGCAGGGCACAAAGAGTTGTTCCTGTGGCACCTACACCAATTGAAGTGGAAGCTTATGATATTGATCATGAGACTTCGGATCAAGTCACTCCCAAACCTCGTAGGACGACAAGGATACGTACTACTTCAGAGTGGTACGTAATCCTGTCTTGGAAGTCATGTTGCTAGACAACAATGAACCTACGAGTTATGGAGAAGCGATGGTGGGCCCGGATTCCGATAAATGGCTCGAGGCCATAAAATCCGAGAGAGGATCCATGTATGAAAACAAAGTGTAGACTTTGGCAGAACGGCTCGATGGTCGTAAGGCTGTTGAGTACAGATGGATTTTACTAGGAAGACGGACAGTGATGGTAAATGTCACCATTAAGAAAGCTCGACTTGTCGTTAAGATGTTTCCCGACAAGTTCAAGGAGTTGACTACGGTGAGACTTTCTCACTCGTAGCGATGCTAAGAGTCTGTTAGAATTATATTAGCAGTCACTGCATTATTTATGAAATCTTGCATATAGGATGTCAAAAACCATTGTTTCTTCACAATTTTCTTGAGGAAAGGTTGTATGTGATACAACCAGAAGGTTTTAACAATCCTGAAAGATGCTAACAAGTATGCAAAGCTCTAGCAATCCTTCTAAGGACTGGAGTAAGCATCTCGGAGTTGGAATATACGCTTTGATGATGATCAAAGATTTTGGGTTTATACAAAGTTTATGAGAAACTTGTATTTCCAAAGAAGTGAGTGGGAGCACTATAGAATTTCTGATGAATATATGTTGTTGACATATTGTTGATCAGAAATGACGTAGAATTTCTGGAAAGCATATAGGGTTATTTGGAAAGTGTTTTTCAATGAAAAGCCTGGATTAAGCTACTTGAACATTGAGCATCAAGATCTATAAGGATAGATCAAAACGCTTAATGGTACTTTCAAATGAGCACATACCTTGACATGATCTTGAAGGTGTTCAAGATGGATCAGTCAAAGAAGGAGTTCTTGCCTGAGTTGTAAGGTATGAAGTTAAGACTTAAAGCTTGACCACGGCAGAAGAAAGAGGAAGGACGAAGGTCGTCCCCTATGCTTTTGTCATAGGCTCTATACGGTATGCCATGCTGAGTACCGCACCTGATGTGTGCCTTGCCACATATCTGGCAAGAGGGTACAAAGGTAATCTAGGAGTAGATCACCAGATAGCGGTCTAAATTATCCTTAGAGGAATAAGGATATGTTTCTCGGTTATGGAGGTGATAAAGAGTTCGACGTAAAGAGTTACGTCGATGCAAGCTTAACACCTATCCGGATAGCTCTGAGTAGAGATACCGGATACGTATAATGGAGCAACAATGTAGAATAGCTCCAAGTAGAACAGTTATTTGAAATGGCACCGAATGCAGCGTAGTAGTTGCATCTACAAGATGACATAGAAATTTGCGAAGTACATACGGATCTGACTGTTGCAGACCCGTTGACTGAAACCTCTCTCACAAGCATAACATGATCAAACCCAGAACTCTTTGGGTATTAGTCACATGGGGATGTGACCTTGAGTGTTAATCACATATCGATGTGAACTGGATTATTGACTCTAGTGCAAGTGGGAGACTGTTGGAAATATGCCCTAGAGGCAATAATAAATTGGTTATTATTATATTTCCTTGTTCATGATAATCGTTTATTATCCATGCTAGAATTGTATTGATAGGAAACTCAGATACATGTGTGGATACATAGACAACACCATGTCCCTAGTAAGCCTCTAGTTGACTAGCTCGTTGATCAATAGATGGTTACGGTTTCCTGACCATGGACATTGGATGTCATTGATAACGGGATCACATCATTAGAAGAATGATGTGATGGACAAGACCCAATCCTAAGCATAGTACAAGATCGTGTAGTTCGCATGCTAAAGCTTTTCTAATGTCAAGTATCATTTCCTTAGACCATGAGATTGTGCAACTCCCGGATACCGTAGGAATACTTTGGGTGTGCCAAACGTCACAAGTAACTGGGTGGCTATAAAGGTGCACTACGGGTATCTCCGAAAGTGTCTGTTGGGTTGGCACGAATCGAGACTGGGATTTGTCACTCTGTGTGACGGAGAGGTATCTCTGGGCCCACTCGGTAGGACATCATCATAATGTGCATAATGTGATCAAGGAGTTGATCACAGGATGATGTGTTACGGAACGAGTAAAGAGACTTGCCGGTAACGAGATTGAACAAGGTATCGGGATACCGACGATCGAATCTAGGGCAAGTACAATACCGCTAGACAAAGGGAATTGTATACGGGATTGATCGAATCCTCGACATCGTGGTTCATCCGATGAGATCATTGTGGAACATGTGGGAACCAACATGGGTATCCAGATCCCGCTGTTGGTTATTGACCGGAGAACGTCTCGGTCATGTCTGCATGGTTCCCGAACCCGTAGGATCTACACACTTAAGGTTCGATGACGCTAGGGTTATAAGGAATAGATATACGTGGTTACCGAATGTTGTTCGGAGTCCCGGATGAGATCCCGGACATCACGAGGAGTTCCGAAATGGTCCGGAGGTAAAGATTTATATATGGGAAGTCCTGTTTTGGTCACCGGAAAAGTTTCGGGTTTTATCGGTAACGTACCGGGACCACCGGGAGGGTCCCGGGGGTCCACCAAGTGGGGCCACAAGCCCCGGAGGGCTGCATGGGCCAAGTGTGGGAGGGGACCAGCCCCAGGTGGGCTGGTGCGCCCCCCCCCCACACACACACACAAGGGCCCAAGGCGCCTAAGGGGAGGAAGGGGGCAAACCCTAAGGGCAGATGGGCCTTAGGGCCCATGCCTGGTGCGCCTCCCTCTCCCCCTCCACTTGGCCGCCACCCTAGATGGGATTGGGGCTGGCCGCCGCCCCTAGGGTGGAACCCTAGGTGGGGCGCACCCCTCCCTCTCCCCTATATATACTTGAGGACTTGGGGCTGCCAACAGATGAGTTTTTGACCTCTCCCTGGCGCAGCCCTACCTCTCTTTCTCCTCATATCTCGCGGTGCTTGGCGAAGCCCTGCTGGATCACCACGCTCCTCCACCACCACCACGCCGTTGTGCTACTGCTGGATGGAGTCTTCCTCAACCTCTCCCTCTCTCCTTGCTGGATCAAGGCATGGGAGATGTCACCGGGCTGTACGTGTGTTGAACGCGGAGGTGCCGTCCGTTCGGCACTAGGATCTCCGGTGATTTGGATCACGACGAGTACGACTCCTTCAACCCCGTTCTCTTGAACGCTTCCGCTTAGCGATCTACAAGGGTATGTAGATGCACTCTCCTTCCCCTCGTTGCTCGTTTCTCCATAGATAGATCTTGGTGACACGTAGGAAAATTTTGAATTTCTGCTACGTTCCCCAACACGTCCCTGCCTGACGCCCTCCACAGCAGACCTTCCCTCCACCCTCCGCGGCGAGGCCATGCCCTGCTGCTGCGACTAGTCGTGGGTTGGGTGCGGGATCTGCGGCCGGTCGCGGGGGTGTTCGCAGTCGGCCTTCCTGCATGCGGCCCCCTCGTATCCGGCGGCCCTCTCTTTCCCGAGCCGCGGTGATGGCTCATGCGCGGAGGCGATGAAGCTACATTGCTAGAGGCAGTCACGAAGTCCCTCAAGACGGGTACTTGCTGGCGCTGCTCCGGCCCCGGCGAACTTGGACCCGCGTCTCTCCGGTGTCCATGGCTGCCGGTGTCCTCTGTTGGGCGGCTCCAGCCTCGAGAACCCAGCAGCTGCGTCCCTTCCAGCTCGCCTGGCTCCTCGACGTCTCGACGGCTATGGCCACGGCAGCTCGGATCTGCGTACCTCTAGTCCTAGCTTGCCGGCGTTGCTGTTCCCGTCGCCCAACCCCCTCTTGGTTTACTTCACCGTCTGCCCTACCTTGTACACTTCAAAGCCTTCCCTTTTTGCCAGATCCAATGCTCGTGGATCCGGAGGAGGTGCCACCCTCCGACGGCAGGTGCAGCCCGCCAACCCCTCTTCCGACATGGCGGCTCCGATCAGCGTTGGCTTCCTCATCCTCGTTTCCAGATTCGGCGGCTATGGGATTGCTTAGCCTCAGGCCAGGGAGAAATCCCTGCTCGGTTTGCCGATGCTGGCAACGACGGCGTCTGCGGATGTCGTTTCCTCCTTGGAGGCGTTGTCAAGGCCCTCGGTTGCGCCCCTCTTCGAGCTCAGGGGAAACCCTAGGCCCGGTTCCTCCGGACCGGATGGCGACGGTGTCTCGGCGTCGTATTCCTTCTTGAAGGCGCCATCTTGCTTGCTCGCGTTGTCCCCGGTCTTGGCTCTGGCGATGTTGGTGACCTTGTTGGTTCGAGTTTGCTGCTCTTTGTTTGGGTTTGGTAGGTCTAGCTGTGTTGTATCTTCTCTTCGGGCTGAGCATCCCTTGTCTTTCTGCTCCGGACACCATGTTCACGCCTGTCTGCGTTCGTGTCATGTGTTGTACCCTTATCTGTACTTATTCTGCTCCTTCTATCAATGCAATGATACGCAAGCTTTGCGTATTCGCGAAAAAAAAGTGGTTAAATACGATCTTAATTCTGCAAGGATACTTCTGTATTTTTATAACTCGATATCAAAGTTGACTGATCCTCACCTGTGCAAGAAATCCTCCAATGGCTGGTCCAATAACAAGAGCTATTGCTCGTGAAGATGTAACCTATGACATAATGTCAGACATAATTATCAGCTAGTAACAGATAAGCCTTTCTTCAAATGAATCAAACCGAGAGTCTGAAAATAAAGATGAATTGTTCTCACAAGAGAAATTCCTAGTGCTTGGTGCTCTTTTCTGCAGACTTCTGAAGCATAGGCCTGAAAAATGCAGACACAACCGTGAGTGTTCAACAACTAATGCCATTTGCTTAATTTAATTAACTCATCACCCTCAGTGTACAGAAATCACCTTGATTGGTCCTAATATACCACAGAGTAACCCAAGTAGCCCCCTAGTTACAATTGCCATCCAGTAAGTCGTGCTAAGGCCGAAAAGGGTGTTAAATACGATCCTGAAAAAGAAGTAGTAGCGTAGGATTAATTTTGATTGAATTGAATGGAGTACGAAATATGTTTTCATAATCTAACTGAATTTTCCATACACTGAGAGGATACTGATAACAATGCAAGGCTTCCTCCCATATTTGTCAGCAAAAATGCCCCATGGCACAGCACTGATGGTTCTTCCAAGGAAATAAGCAGCCCCTTGAGACAGAGTATACAGTCAGTAGCTACTAGTCGAAAAATAACTATTTTCGAATTATGACGCTATTAGAGTCTATTCGGTGTACTTGTAGTCTTTTATTCCCTTATTTTTCCAGTAAATTGACAAACGTTGACAGGGGACAATACTAACCAACAAAACCAGCATAGAACCCAATGTCTTGCTCTTGCTTTGCGACTTCCAAGTCCCTAATCTGTTAAATAATAACAACGGCGAACATATAATTAATCAACAATAAAAAAATATAATTAACCAACACAAAGTATGTAATAATTCAACAAACGACAATTCATGCATACAATCAGGATAGATGTTTAAGTTTTGCGACTTCTGTACATACCATGAAGTATAGATAGGGAAACAGTGACTGGATCGGTAGAGCTGGAAAGATAACAAACCAAGTTGTTAGTTAGCAAACGCCAACAATTGATATACCTTAACTTATAAAAAAACCTATAGAAATATGTCCAATCTTTTAACGAAGGTGACAAAAAAAAGTGAGTTTTGTAGACAAACTGCAGAAAGAGCCTCTGGAGAAACCATGGAATAAATGCAGAAAGGTACATGTTTGGGAGCATCTCCTAATGTTTTGAAGTCTGAAATCGGAATCTCTTGGTTATGTTAATTGAAAGCGATTGGATTGCATTATTGTACTAGAGTGGCAAATCCAAATGTTATAACCCTCCAGATTCTGGCAGTCATACAGCTGTTCCATGAGGATGCTGCCTGATCATCAGAGGAAATCCTGTAAAAAAGAGCATCGTGTGGCATCATACCGGCACACAAGCATGCGATCCAAATGTAGAGGAACTCCGTGTAGGGTATCCGGTGGTCGGCCTGCGTCTTCCTCTCCTGTCTGCATCCGGGGCATCGTTCATGGTACACCTTCCTGACGCGGAGCAATGGCGCCTCTCGGCCTGATCCGGTCATCTTGATGCCTCCGGCTGCGACTGCGGCTGAATGCTACGTGACTCTTCCTACTCCGTTGGACGTCCTTAATCCACATCAAGATGATGCCTGGATTCTGAGAGTCGCGCGGCATCCTCGTTTGCCAAGAGCTGGAGAATGAAGCCTGGCTCTAGTTGTTCGTGGATTCTTGCCTTTGGTTTGTTTGGCTAAATTTAGGTGGCGGGATGAGAGGGTTGGCCAAGTCTTTCTCCTTTGGAAAGGCTTTACGTGCATGTGTATATAGTACTAGTACAAGTGCGGCCGCTCCTCTTTCTCACTCCATAAATCATAATGGCAAATTCTTTTTTTAGAAGTAAAAAGCTTAATGCTTTTTTAATAAAAGCTTAATGTTGTTTTCAATCTATTGTGCAGTTGCGAACCAACCTATGGTTGGATGATTAGAGGGACAGTGGTATCTTCAGCCCACCAGGGCTCAAGTCCGACGATGAGGCGCCTACGGTGACTTCGCAAATCTTAAGATGATATGCCGGCTCAGTCTCTCAGAGGTGCTCATAGGGTACGGTGTGTGTGTGTGCGTTCATAAGGGTGAGTGTATGCGCGTATGTATGAGCACTTGTGTCTGTACTGTGTTAAAAAAACCTATGATGGAGTTTTCTTTTGCCAAGAAACACCGTACAAACGCAGACACTCTGTGTTAAAAAAACCTATGGTGGAGTTTTCTTTTGCCAAGAAACACCGTACAAACGCAGACACTCAGACACCATACAAACCTATGGTGTCTTTTGCCAACAAACACCGTACAAATCTATGGTGTCTGCGTTTGTACAGTGTTTCTTGGCAAAAGAAAACTCCACCATAGGTTTTTTTAACACAATACAGACACAAGTGCTCATACATACACGCATACACTCACTCCTATATGAACGCATACAAGCACCAGTGCAAAGTCTAGGACTTGAACTATGGTAGGCTGGTTTCACCACAAGGAGACACCGAAGGCCTCCACAAATTGAGATTTGACCGTAGAAGGAACGAATTGTATCCAAGGAACAAGGGGATAAAAAAGTAATAAGAGAAACACATTGCTCATGGCTTGTATTGTAGTCGTATTCTTGTAGTCCGCCCTCCATGCCTCTTTAGTCTTTCTAATCCCGAGGCATTTTTCCCTCATTCCTTTTGTGGTAGCTTACGCGTCAGAAAAAGGCATCTTTTCCAGCTTGCAAGATCGCTTCGCTTCTGGCGACTAGTTCTACCCATAATGTCTAAAGCTACCTTGAATGAATGAATGATTTGTAATCCCCATGAGTTAGATGGACCTAAGCATCTGCTCTGTTCACCCGATGGTGGAGTTGGGAGGGCATGGTTTGAGCCCACACATCTTGGACCACTCCGTCGCCTCAAGGAATCATTGAGATCGGGCTCCTCGTATAGGAAGCAAAAATAATATACACTCGGTCAAGCTTGAGACATGGGGTGTGTTTGATTGCTCGCAGCCCCCCAAACAGTACCAGTGCATGCAAAAAATCCTATTCGATTGCTCACGCGAGGCGTTGGCTCGTACACGCACGAAACTCAAAGCATTCCATATCCTGACTTGCTAGGAACGCTTGAATCGACCGTTTCAGTGGAGCCGGGCTGAGGCGAGCGCAAGTCAGGAGGGGGTTGGCGTATGTAGGGGTGCAGGCATGGAGGTGGTGAGAGACGAAAATCTATAGGTGTGATATGGCGCGAGATCTGTAGTCTCAATCCCCCACCACCCTTCCCTTTTACTCGCTCACCTCTATTGGGAGAACAAATCCAGCCTCAGTTCTTGACAGCGGTACCGGCGGCGACTTACATCTGTGGTACCGGCGGCTCGGACCGAGATCTGTTGCACCAGGATGTGCTCCTCCTCCCTTAAGCTACTCGTCACCTTCGTCTCCGTCTCGTTCGCCTCGTCTCCGACATGGGTGGTCATTGTCTCACATGGCGGTAAGCAGCATACAACTACCCACCACCCCTCCACTATTTTGTCATTAGCTAAGGTGTAGGGTCGATTTTGTTGTTACTTACCAGAACATCGATTTCACTAGGACAAACGGATGAAGCTGCTCGTTCAAGCATCAACACTCGTAGTTGTGACTCAGACATAGGTCATGTTGGTCCACAAGAGAGTGGTTCGTCACAATTCGAAGCCTGTGATTAGACATGGTCCAATGTTATCCCGAGATAGTGAGAGGATGGCGAATCTAAACTACATCTACAACATTAATGATGTAGAGATTGTCAACATGCTTCGAATGACAAGATCGTGTTTCTCCAAGATTGTGAAGATGTTTAGAGAGGGGGGGTTGCTAGAAGATAACATCTACACCTCTATGGAAGATCAAGTAGCAATGTTCCTTCATGTTATAGGTCATAACCAGAAGTTCAAAGTGATTTACAACACAATTAGGAGATACAAGGAGACAATTTCCCGGTATTTCAAGCAAATCTTATATGCTATTAGAAAGCCCAGAGGAGAGATGATCAAGGCACCTAATGGTCAAACTCCTTCGAAGATACGTACGAGCTACAAATGGTATCCATATTTCAAGGTGAGCAGTACTAACTATTAGTTCTTGCCATGAGATGATTGTATTGTTGTGAGTCATAATACTTTTTCAATGCTATCACATGATTATATTGATGCAATAGATCGTACTCACATGACTGCTATAGTGTTGAGGTCACGGGCTGCAGCATACAAGCATAGAAAGCACTACACAAGCTGGAATGTACTTGCTGCTTAGGAAGGATCAACCCATGATGCTAACATTCTTCAATATCCCTGATAGTAAGTTCTAGCTAGGAGATGTTGGATATGCATGTCGTCCTAGGGTTCTTCCACCCATTAGGAAAACTAGGTACGATCTTGATGAGTTCTCTGCTAGGAACTATCCTAAGATTGCCGAATCTAGCTTTAGAGTTAAAGTTGAGAGGGCATTTGGTGCTTCGAAGAATAGATTAAAGATTCTTGATCAAAAGGCATTCCACCCTTTCATACCCAAGTTAAGCTTGGTCTTGCATGTTGCATTATTCATAACTGGATCTTAGAGCGGGTCCTGATGAGTACATGTCGGATGAGGATGATGTGACAACTAATGATATTGGATCCGTCCATGGTGTGAAGGCACATGCTAATAAAGCTTGCAAGAGCAAAAGGTTGGAGTGGGCTAAGGCAATGTGGTCTAAGAGGTAACAAAAGGATCTAAAGAAGACGAGGATGGTGAAATTTTCCCCCTTTTATCCATATGACTCTTAATTTGGTACTGTCATTTGTTAGTAGTTAGGATCAAAATGATGTTAATTTCATGTTTGTATAGTGCACTTTGTGGTAAGGCCACAACTAGTGAGAAGGGGTGACGAGAACATTAGGCCAGGAGCAATCAAACGCCAGGCAATTGTATCTTCACAGCCATAACCATGTAGTGCTGCCAACCCATCAAATGACCTTGTGATGCAATGCCGGCGGCCAACGAAGTGCAAAACATGGTTCAAAAACTGTATTTTCTTAAAGAAAGAATGTAAGGGAGGCCCGTACAGTATAATTGGTGCAACAAGCCAAAATTGTAAGTACCATGCCTTGAACCTGGATGGCTGAAATGCATAAATCCCTTTCCACCACTAGGCTATGCCTTAGTTTGCGTTCAAAGACTGTATTAGCTTAGCCAGGCTCTACCAGGCCAAAAGTGCAAGGGGGGCAAAATCTATTTGAGCAACCACCGTACGATTGTTAAGGGGGCTCCTATCACGCACAGGATTGGGACGATCCATTAGGGACTCAATCGAATGTGGTAGCGATTCAACTCACACTGTAGCGACCCAGGCAAGTACCGTAGCGACTCGACCAACATTACAACGATTTGACTGACAATGTAGTGGTGGGACCGACACTGTAGTGATCACAGCGAGTACTATGGTGACTCGAATGGATACTGTAGTGATTGACTTTTTTGGTTTGTTGTTTTCTATTCAGCTTTTAAAACACAAAAAGGTATTTTTAAAAGTGAACATTTTTCTTAAAACTCAAAAAATTCTCAAATTCCTAACAAAATTTGAAAATACGAACATTTTTTGGAAATGCGGATTTTTTGCCAAAACATTTTTTGAAAACCATGATTTTTAAAAACATGAACTTCTTTGGAAATTCCAAACATTTTTTAGAAAGCATTTTAAATAAACTCAAATAATTTCGAAATTCCAAACATTGTTTGAATAGTGAACACTTTTTGAAATTTCCGCACATGTTTTGGACGCAATTTTTTTTAAAAAATGCAAAAAAAATTCAAAAACAATTGCATTCCTTAAAATAAATCCAAACGTTTTTTTTTTAAATTTGTGAAAAGAAACAAAAAACTGTAAAAAAATCAGTAAAAACAAAAAAAACAAAAACAAAAACAAAATCCCAACGGGAAGGTTCCCAAAACCGAGTTATGTAGAACGTACGTACAATAGATTAAATGGGACGGCTCATCTCACCATCCTTGTGTGTTTGGTCGATATGCTTTCACACAAAGCGACAAATAGGATTTGCCTTTGTCAAAGACCGTACTTATTTGTAGTCTGTGTCCGCGTCAATAAAATCCATGATTAATTGCGTGCATCTACACAAAAGATTCGGAGCGAGTGACGGCTGAGCTTCCGGGAAACTTCCTCCATGGTGTTCCAGGCTGCGCTCGCTCGCTCGCTCCCTGTCAGGGAATAGACGGACCAAATAATTCACCCCGATAGCAACCCAACCGGGGTCTGGATCTGGAGTGAAGACCATACGGATGGGATGGATCGCCACCACGTATCCTCTGTGTGTACGGTGCACTGGGAGGAGGGTAGATGTGGCCATTTCGGGTCCCACGTCATGCTACTACTAGCACCCATCTTGGTACCGTACACATGCCACTGACGTTGATGTGCAAAAAAAAAAGACATGCCACTGACGTTGATGCGCAAAAAAAAGACATGCCACTGACGCGCAGCACATGGAGGATCAATGAAACATCTGTGTATAGGTCAGTTATAAGGTCAGGCACGGTAAGCAGCGGCCTGCGCGCCTTTTTTTTGTCTAGGAAAAGGAAACGCTCTGGACATGGCAGATGTAGAGCAACTCAACGTTAGCTACGATTAATACAAACTTTTTCAAAGCCGTCGTGAAAGTGCAGTTTCTGGAATTCCTCAAAACGTTTGGCAAATCCACAAATTGTGCTCTAGTGCCAAGTTCGGCTAGCCCTAGTCAATTGGTCGAAGCCTGCTACCCTACCATGCCATGTTCAAGGAGTTAATGGACTAATACCTTGTGCTGCTTACAACAACATAGGACTATTTGTATTGGAGTTTGAATACTATAGAGGTAATATCATCGGGAGTCATAGAACTTGCGCTAAATGTTCAGTTTGGTGCTAAAACTTTAAAAATACGAATTTATGGTTATCCAACTTGTGTTATCATGCAAATACGGTCACTTTGCTCGTATCTAGCCGTATAGCCTGCCCATGTGACGCGCCAGCCTGACGGAGGCCCACCTGTCAGTGGTTAGGAGTGCACAAGGGGTTGGGTGACTCTAGCACACCATTTTTCTTTTCAGAAAAATCCTTACGTAATTTAGTCAAATATAATGAAAAAATGATGGGGTAGATTGGGTTCGAACCAGCAACCTGTTTTTTTTACGACATTGAACCAACAACCTGTTAATTAAACAATTACATCCATCCCACCAGTGCTGCTCGAAACACTCGCTTCCGACTAATGATGTTCGCGCTCATCGTCATATGGCCGACTCTCCACAATGCGGCCTGTGCGGAGTCCGTGACTCCTGGCGCCATTCGCTCTTGGAATGCACGTCGTCTCGAAGCGTTTGGGCTCTCATGGATGAGGAGACTACACATAAAATCATAGAAACATCGGAGCCCAAGGCAAAGCAGTGGTTATTCACGCTAATGGAGCTGCTATCTCATGAGGATTTTGTGTTGGTTGCGGTAACTCTTTGGGCCATATGGCACTCAAGGCGTAAGGCGATCCATGAAGCTATATTCCAAAGTCCCCACACGACTTATGGATTCATCACAAGGTTTTATAGCCAACCTTGGCATTGTTAACGAGAAAAATCAGAGAGGGGCGGCGACAGTCGTCACACACGATCACGCACATACACGTCCAAGGAAGCCACCAACAAGACACTTCAAGATACATGTGGATGCGGGAGTGACAGGTAGAAAAGGAGGATCAGCTGCGGCTATTTGCAAAGATGAAGAAGGAAATTACATGGGGAGTTCAGCCCTTGTTGTCGAAGGGGTCACAGACCCAGCCTCCCTTGAAGCGATGGCATGCCGGGGGGCCTTGGCCCTTGCAGAAGATCTTGGAATCCAAAACCTGGTGGTGGCTTCGGATTGCCAACAGGTGGTATCTGACATCAACAAAAACGCTAGGGGAACGTATGGAGCGATTGTTAGCGAGATTAATCTTAGAGCACCTCCCTTGCACTGTACTTTTGTTTATGAGAGTCGTGCTGTCAATGTCGGTTAGCAAAGTTTTCTTTTTCTAGAGGTCGAGGACGCCATGTCTGCTTTGGTGCTCCTCATGATGTCAGATGTATTCCATTCCAAGTGGACTTTCATGAATAAAGTTGGATTTTACCCCTCAAAAAAAAAACCAGTGCTGCCCGATGTTGTACATGCACAGCTAAAATCTATTTGATTACACACAAAAGCACGTCAAGTTATTCTAAAAAAAACATGTCAAGTTTGTCCAGGTTAATCAAATAAATAGACGCACATGTCTAACTGGTAATTTAGGGGTGGGGCCACTAGTCGGTGTGATACTAACAACAGGTTAGGCTAACCAGGTAACTAGACTAATCTACACAAGGCCCACCTGTCAGTGGGTCAACCAAAAATTTGTAACTTGGGCGCATGGATAATTCCGCAGGGAAAAAAGGAGCCCAATGGATTCCATTCGTCGACCTCAAGTATGAAACAGCAGGAGCTAACCACTACACCAAGTACCTATAATTGTTTAAAAGATAAACAATAAATTTTATATTTGGCAATGAAACTACTCGTATTCAGGTTTTTTCTTCCGGACCGAATTTCTGATAACAGATTGGTTACCATAAATTTTTGTGGTCCCCAGAAAACTATGTTATTGCCTGAGTTTTTTAATTTAAATGACAGAAACCATGTCAAATATATATCTCTCATATGCATACAGTATCAGAACGACAATGAATTGAACTTGCGATTTTTCAAATTTGAATTTCATTTGAATTTTTTGACCAAAAAGGTGAGAATTTTTGGAACCGGTTTTCTGGCTGAATGTGGGGATAAATGGAATATAAAAAGAATATGCGTCCATATTAAAGAAGGCACATCTCTTTATAGTCACGAGTATGTAGCTAGTGCATGTGTGTATACGATGTCTAGAGTTCAAATCTCCTCAAATCTTCTTTGCGATTAAGTTGTACCCATGTGTGTTATTAAGGGGCTACTGCTTAATTAAATACAAAACAAGGGATGTTTTTGTAAAATAAAAATATGCGCGCCTCGTTCAAGCTGTTCCCAATCATTGAAAATGGGCATAGCCACACTGACATGCCACATCAGCGCAGGATACGTCTGAATACAAGCAAAGTGACCGTATTTGTATAAGGATGCAAGTTAGATGACCATAAATTTGTATTTTTAAAATTTTAGCACCAAATTAAACATTGAGCGTAAGTTGTATGACTGCATGTGATATTATCCCAATACTCCCTTCATTCCAAAATATAGTGCGCCCGCGCTTCCCGAGGTTTAACTTTGACCATAAATTTAACCAACGGGACCAACTGCGGCGGGAGAAAAAATTATATAATTGAAAACTTTTTTTGAATACGAATTCACTGATATAATTTTTGCTCCCGCCGCAATCGGTCTTGATAGTTAAATTTACAGTCAAAGTTGAAGCACGAGGATAAAGAAAGTACTACATTGTGGAATGGAGGGAGCACTATATTACTACTCCAGTATAGACATGATAGAATCTACACAGAGAGGTCCCACCCCATGCATCTGTTGTTTGTCTACTGCCTCCCGTATCAGTTTCGCACCCTTGATGATGGAAAAGGCACATGTGAGTTACTCCATCGTTCTCAGCTTTCACCCATCGTATAGGACAGAGGGAGCAGTAGTAGTAAAGCAAGACCATCGTCGTTCAGCTAGGGAAACATTAATGTATTATAGAACAAAAAAGTACAGGTGTTGATGTATTTTACTCCCTCCGTTTTTAAATATAAGTCTCCGTAAAGATTTCATTGTAGTCGTATGTAGTTCATAGTAAAATCTCTACAAAAACTTTAGGAAAGGAGGGAGTAGTAGACAAAGAGTACGAACGGAAGAAACGGCGTACGCGTCCTACATCCAGAACGCTGGAGGCTGGAGCTGGACCCATGCTGGAAACAAGAAACTCAAACAAGGTGGAGGAGAAGAAAGGGAGGGGCGCACTAACCGGCGCAGAGACAGACGACCCACACGTAGAAGAAGTTGAGGTAGGGGATGCCGGTCTTGCTCTTGTTGATCTCGTCCAGCCTGCATCCTGGGCACCCTTCCTTGCAGAGTTTTCTCTCCCTCGCTGCTGCCAGCAATGGCGCCGCCGAAGACTCGTTTCTCTCGCTGGCGGCCATTAACTAGCTTCTCTCTGATGAACAGGAAACGGGATGCGGAGATCAGCTCGGTCGACCTCTGCTTCCGAGAAGTGAAGCAGAAAAACGAAAGGCGCCCGTTCACCTCTGCGGGAGTAAATGGAGCAGTAAAGCGCACAAGGTAGGCGTTAGCGTAGTGAGCATTTGCTGCTTTTAGTGCGAGTGTAGATGCGGGCGCGCCTTGTGGACTGTGGTGTGTTGTTCTACCTGGTGCGTGGGATGGACAAGAGGGTTTGGTCCGGAAAACCTATAAAAGCTCCAGCCGTGTCCCCAATAGGCTTCTTTAGGTCATTTTTTTAGTGCCGGCACTAAAAAAATGCCCTAATCGCGTCCCCAGGACGCCGAAAAATGCCGGTTCGGCCCTTTTTTCCGCTCGGCGGTCACATGCCGAACCCGGCGCACTGGGGGCAGTTGGGGGCTCCGCCGCAAGGGAAAAGCGCGGCTGGCCCACACTGTCAGGGGAAAAGTCAAGGTTTTCTTCCCCGACTCGTCTCCCACCCCTCGCGCCCTCGGCCGCCAGTAGCTATATCCCGGCGCCGCCCGCCGCCTTTCACCACTAGATAGTCATTTCACGCCGGAAAAATAGCAGAGCTTCGCCGCGGGAGCCCCTCCAACAGCAGCTGGGCGTTTCCGGTCACGGAGGGGCAGTTTAGCGGCGCGTACATGCCCACCGGGCGCAAGGTGTTCGGTGATTTGCCTGCCTCGGCGATGGACTCGGATGACGAGGAAGCGCTCGCCGCGCTGCTGGAGGAGGAAGCCGAGGCCGACGTCCAGGAAGAAGAGCATCTCATGGTACTCGCCGCCCTCGCCCAGCTGCTGGCGAGCAATGAAAAGCCGCGGCGAGGTGGCTCGGCGCCGGGGCGGGTGAAAGCAAAGAACCAGCATCGTCTCGAAGGCTACTACATGCTCTACTCCGACTACTTCGCCGATGCTCCACTTCACGGCGAGAAAACATTTCAGCGCCGTTATCGGGAGTTCGACAACTACTTCAAGTGCAAGATGGATTGCACCGGCGCCCTTGGATTCACCTCCATCCAGAAGTGCACGACAGCGATGAGGATGCTTGCATACGGAGCTCCCGGTGATTCACTCGACGACTATGGGCGCATGGCCGAGTCCACCAGCATAGATTGTTTCTACAAGTTCTGTCGGAAAGTTGTGGCAGTGTTTGGACCGCAATACTTGAGAACACCCAATGCGGAAGACACTGCTCGGATCCTAGCACAGAATGCAGCAAGAGGATTTCCTGGGATGCTTGGGAGCATCGACTGCATGCATTGAAAATGGAAGAATTGCCCATTTGCTTGGCAGGGGATGTACAAAGACGCCAAAGGCGGTTGCAGTGTGGTACTTGAGGCGGTGGCCACACAGGACCTCTGGATTTGGCACTCCTTCTTTGGTATGCCAGGAACTCACAATGACATCAACATGCTGCAGTGCTCTCCTGTCTTTGCCAAGCTTGTTGAAGGTCATTCTTCTCCGGTGAACTTCGAGATCAATGGGCGGCACTACAACAAGGGGTACTATCTACCTGATGGCATCTATCCGAGATGGTCGACATTTGTGAAGACGATCTCAAACCCTGTGCCAGGAGGCAAGAACACCTGGTTTGCGAAGGTTCAGGAGGCTTGCAGGAAGGATGTCGAGCGTGCATTTGGTGTGCTCCAATCTCGATTTGCTGTTGTCCGGTATCCTGCTCAGACCTGGTCGAAAGATCAAATGTGGGAGATTATGACTTGCTGTGTCATCTTGCACAACATGATTATCGAGAGCGAACAAGAAGACCCAGTGTTTGACACTGAACCATACTACAGGCAGGGTCCTCTAGCCGAAGTTGATCACCAGCTATCGGCAATCTGGACTGCTTATCTCAGTATGCGTCAGGAGATCCGAGACCCACAGGTGCATCATCAACTGCAGCAAGATCTGATAGAGCATCTATGGAGGCTTAAGGGCGACGCCGGGCGCGAGTGTGATGAAATATGAGTTTTTATTTGTTGAACTATATAATTTGTATTGAACTATTTGTTGTTGTACTATTTTGTTAAAGTATTTGATATTTCTATGATGAAATATGTGATAAAAAAATTATGTGCATAATTGAACAACGAACAACGGCGAACCACGCCGAATATGAGCCTATTGTCATCTATATGGGCCCTTTATTCGCCGAAATGGGGCTGAAAAATGGGCCAATATCGACGCCTGGGACGAGCTGGGAGCGACGATGGGCACAAAACCGCCCCCAACGTCGATTGTATCATCGGCTCGTCCCCGAGAGCGATTTTTATGCATTCTGGAGGACGAATGGGTGGAGATGCTCTAAGACGCACGCTTCATCATGTTGCCGAGAAATTGCACAGGGTTCACAAGCCAGCGATGACCTGGGCCGGCCCGTTCACCGCTTCATGGATCCCTGTTTTAAGAAACTGTATAGGGGGGGTTCCTAGCTGGGTTTTTTTTTCTTCTGATTTTAGGAATCTTCTAAGAGGTTCCTGAACCGTTTTTCTTGTCTCTGTTTAATTTTATATTCTATTTTTCATGGTCCTTTTTTCTACTTCTTACTGTTTCTTTTTATTTTTCTTTCCTTTTTTGTTTTTATTTTTCATTTTAATTCTTTCTCAAAAATCGTTCGTCTGCTTAAAAATTGTTCGCAGTTTTTCAAAAATGTTTGTGTTTTAAACTTTTATTCAGGAGTTTCAAATATGTTCATGTTTCCAAAAACTGATCAGGTTTTTAACTTTGTTTGGGAGTTTGAATTTTTTTTTCATGTTTTCAAAAAACGTTCGCGTTTTCAGAAAAATCCTATTTTCAATTTTGTTTGCAAACTTTCAAAAAATGTTCCAGTATTTAAATTTCTTTGGGATTTTCAAAAATTGTTTTGTTTTTCAAAAATTGTTCGTGTTTTCAAATTTTATTAAGAGTTTCAAAACGTTTATACATTTTGAAAAACATGATTTTGGAAAAATGTTCACATTCTTAGAGAATTTTTGAGTGAAAACTGTCCAAATTTCATTAAACATTCATTTTACAAATAATCAGATTTTTCATAAACATGAATAATTTTTTAAATCCTGAACATTTGTCCAAAAATGCGAGGAATTTCTGAAGTTTTTGCAAAAAAATGATAAAATACGAATACGTTCTATAGCATGATCAATTTTTGAAATTTGTAAAAAAATGGAACACAAACATTTTTTTGAATTGTGAACAAATTTCAAGTTTGAGAACATTTTTTGGAATTTCGAACAAAAAGTTCAAAAACATGAAAAGAAAAGAAAAAGAAAATGTTTGGATCTGACGTTGGTCTTGTTCTTATAGGCTTGCACTGCAATGTAATCAATACCTTTCATTATGTACGATGGCTAGCATGGATAGCTTGTTTGCTAGAGGTCTCGTGATCAATGGTCGGTCTCCATTTTTTTGCGAATTTATAGTTGCTACATTGGTCGATCGCCGCTCGCTTCGCTCGTTCGCCAGTGGGCCGGCCCGGTCGGGGCATGTGTGCGTTTGTCCAACAGTCTGCCGCAATAAGCAGCAGATAGGAGCTCCCGTCGTATCGTCAAAGGTGAGACTCGAGCTGGGCCAGTCTAACGCGGCCTGGGCCCGTTGTGTTCGAGCCACAGAAAGGCGGTTGGGCTGGCCCGGTGTGCCTTTGGGTCGTGCTATGCTCAAACCTTACGAGTGGTGTGCCAAAAAGGTAATAAGTAATGTTGGGCAGCCCGTCTCTAACATCACGCCAGTCATAAACGTTTAGTGATGTGATTCCGGTACACGTCACTGCTAGCACATATACTAGCGGTGTGCCCTGTAATGAATACGCAACTACTATGTTGTAATATTAGTGACGCACACTTGTAATCGCTTGTCGTTCATATTTTTTTGGCCTAACAAAAAACTACCATGACAATACATTTTGTTGTCATGATAGCAATATTTAACATCTTAATCAGTTTTTTTTCTATCATTGCAGCGTTTTTAGCCAAAGGGCTCGTTTTTGCTGCCATGACAACATTGTTTAGCCATCGTTGTTGTCATGACAACATTTTTTAAATTTAAAACCAGTATATATGATGTCTAAACAAGTACGCTTAAGATTAACACTTCAACACTAGTAACATGCATATAACATGAACATGTGCTACTTTAACAATTTTGAACACATGTTCAACACTTCAACCATAATTAAAGACGTTTAGATTTGACCATAGCATGTTAGGAAATATAGTAGAAAATAAAACATTTCGTCATAATATCAACCAGGAACACTATAAAGATGCAATAACTATTTAGATCGGATCATTACCAACTCTGAGTTGCAGCAGAAGAAGACGAGTTGGCGTACATCGAACATGAAGTCCCTCGAACCGTTCTTGAACAATCCCTCAAACCGAAGACCAAAAGCACAACCTCTCCATAGATTGCAAGCGTACATGCTTAACGATCCGGCAGTGCTTCGCCGTCCACAACTAGTAATTGCCGTAGAATTAGAGGACAGAGAAATGAACCTCACGAGGCATCTCTATTATGAGGATTAGAGAGAACTAGAACTAGATCTAGTCTACATCAAACTAAACAAGAACTAGAACAAGAGAGAACTAGAGGAGGCTCCAAAACATGTGTTCTAGGGGCTAGCCTTGCACCTCTATTTATATGTTGAGACATGGGGTCGCAACTTGGGAAGGGGGTGTGACGCCCGAATAATTAAGCTGCAGTGAACCTCCGCTAATGATGCCACGTCACCTCAGTTACTGTTGCTAATCCCCCGTTAGTTCAAAAAAAATTGATTCAAAATTCAAATTCCAAATAGGGCATACAATAAAAGTTTTCAAATATTGAAACAAAAATGTTTGGGGTGAACCAAATATTGCATAGATAATTGTGGTGGAGAAACCAAACCTTGATAAAATGTTTAAGGGCTCTAAAATAATTAAAACAGTAGTGAAAACAATTAAACAGATGCATATTGAATTTTATAAAAAAAATTAAAACTATTTTATTGTGGGTTAAGATTTAATCTAACAGTAGATTGTTTATGAATACAAGTTTAGGTATTAGTTGTAATTTTTATAAAACTAAAAATAAAAGAAACTAGAAATAAAATAGTACGATAAAATAAATAAAAGAAAAGATAAAAACAGAAAACAAAATAAAAAAAAGGAGAAAAGCAAAAGATCAGCTCATCCCCCCCCCCCATCGCTGGGCCGTGAGGCCCAGCTGGCCAACCGACCGGCCCACCAACTCCCCTGGCCATATGGCCTCCCCAACCTACCTAACCCTAACCCACTTCCCCAGTCGCTCCACACCCCACGCACCCACTCTCCCTCTCCCCCGATCCAATCGGGATCGGGATAGGACGCTGCCTCGCCGCCGCTCCCCAGAGGCCGCCGCCGGCGCCGAGCACCGCCCCCTACCTGGATCTGGATCGACACCGAGCCGATCCCCACTGCTCGACGCCACCCCGCCGTTCACCGGAGCCGTCCCCGTCGCCATCCGCCTCGCGTCCTCGTCCTCCTCCCCTTCCTCTGCGCCTTCCCGTCGCCCCTGCCCAACTGCCTCGTCGCCAGCGGCCCGCGCCGCGTCGGCCATCGAAGCCACCATGGAGCACCACCGGCTCCACCCGCGGGACACCCGCGTCGTTCTCTCCGTCGTCCACATCCGTCGTCGCCCACCTCCACAACCTCCCTATTGCGTGGATTCGGTCGGGGGCAATCGACGCCCCTGACGCCCTGCGCCGACGCCGGAGCCACCCCGCCACCCGTCATCGTTGGTGCCGCCTCCCCGACTACGTCGCTCGTCCCCATCCTCCTCCTCACCGGACACCATCGAGCCACGCCGCCCTCTTCGCTACAACGAACGTGAGCACGCCTCGTGCTCCCTCTCTGCCCTCCTGTGGTGGCCGTCCCCCGCTCCTACCGCTGGCCACCCCTGTCCCGCGCGCCGTCGCCTTCCGGTCGCCTCCTCCGCCTGTGGCGTGCCGGCGCTCTGCCACTGGCTCGGTTGCGCCCGCAACTGCACCCGCTGGCGCCCAGCGCCCGTAGTCCCGTGCCCGCTTTGGCTCCCTTCGGGCCACTAACTGCTGGGGCCCAGCGCCCTGGCCTTTAGAACAAAAAAAATCAAAATAAAAAATTTAAATAATAAAATTAATTAATTGATTAACTAAATAATTAACTTAATTAATCCTGTTTAGTTAGCTAATTAAGTTAATTAACATGTGTTAGTTAACCTAATAGCCTAATTAGTCTTTTTAATCTGTTAGGTTATAGTAAAACAGTGCATGACAAGGGGGCCCCACCCCCTGTTGACCAGTCAAAGTTTGACTGGTCAACTGGGACCCCTTGGACCCACATGTCAGCCCCTCTGGTACACTTATGTGTACCCAGAGCTGGGTGCACCTAGCAATTCACATTTTTTTTGTGAACTAAATTAAATTTAGAAAATGAATAAAACTTTGGAAATTAATATAAAATAATCCGTAGCTCGGATGGAAAAACTTTGTACATCAAAGTTTCTCAGAACGACGAGACGAATCGGATACGCAGCCCGTTCGTCCGCCACGCATCCCTAGCATAGCGAACACGCAACTTTCCCCCTCCGGTTCATCTGTTCGAAAACGCGAAACACCGGGAATACGTTCCCGGATGTTTTCCCCCTTCACCGGTACCACCTCGTACCGCGTTAGGGCACACCTAGCATCACGCTTTGTCATGTCATGCATCGTCATGCATTTTGTTTGCATTATATTTATTGTTTCTTCCCCCTCTTCTCTCGCTAGACTCCGAGACCGACGCCGTTGCTGGTACCCCGATCGACTACGGTGTTGACGACCCCTCCTTGTCTGAGCAACCAGGCAAGCCCCCCCCTTGATCACCAGATATCGCCTACTCTCCTCTATACTGCTTGCATTAGAGTAGTGTAGCATGTTACTGCTTTCCGTTTTTCCTATCCTGATGCATAGCCTATCCTTGCTACTACTGTTGATACCATTACCTGCTATCCTACTGCTTAGTATAGGATGCTAGTATTCCATCAGTGGCCCTACACTCTTGTCCGTCTGCCATGCTATACTACTGGGCCATGATCACTTCGGGAGGTGATCACGGGCATATACAATATACTTTACACAGTTACATTACCTGTGATACTGTTCGGAGCTGGGGGCTGAAGGGGCAGGTGGCTCCATCCCGGTAGAGGTGGGCCTGGGTTCCCGACGGCCCCCGACTGTTACCTTGTGGCGGAGCGACAGGGCAGGTTCAGACCACCTAGGAGAGAGGTGGGCCTGGCCTTGGTCGACGTTCGCGGATACTTAACACGCTTAACGAGATCTGGGTATTTGATCTGAGTCTGGCCATTTACGCGGGAGTAGTTATGGGTATCCCGGCGTCGTGGTATCAGCCGAAGCCTTCGTGACGTCAGGGACTGAGTGGCGCGCGCCGGATTGGAACGTAAGCCTGCTCTTGTATTAAGGGGGCTAGTTCTGCTTCCGGCCGCGTTCGCAACATGCAGGTGTGCTAAGGGCGATGGGCCCAGACCCCTGTGCGCTTAGGTTTAGACCGGCGTGCTGACCTCTCTGTTGTGCCTAGGTGGGGCTGCGACGTGTTGATCTTCCGAGGCCGGACATGACCCAGGAAAGTGTGTCCGGCCAAATGGGATCGAGTGTGTTGGGGTATGTGGTGCACCCCTGCAGGGAAGTTAATCTATTCGAATAGCCGTGATCTTCGGTAACAGGACGACTTGGAGTTGTACTTTGACCTTATGACAACTAGAACCGGATACTTAATAAAACACACCCTTCCAAGTGCCAGATACAACCGGTGATCGCTCTCTCACAGGGCGACGAGGGGAGGATCATCGGTTAGGATTATGCTACGTGATGATACTTGGAGGACTTCAGTCTACTCTCTTCGACATGCTGCAAGACGGAGGCTGCCAGAAGCGTAGTCTTCGAAAGGACTAGCTATCCCCCTCTTATTCCGGCATTCTGCAGTTCAGTCCACATATGATAGCCTTATTCCAGTTGATACTAATGCATACATATGTAGTGTAGCTCCTTGCTTGCGAGTACTTTGGATGAGTACTCACGGTTGCTTTCTCCCTCTTTCCCCCCTATCCCTTCTACCTGGTTGTCGCAACCAGATGTTGGAGCCCAGGATCCAGACGCCACCGTCGACGACGACTCCTACTACACCGGAGGTGCCTACTACTACGTGCTGCCCGCTCACGACGACCAGGAGTAGTTTAGGAGGATCCCAGGCAGGAGGCCTGCGCCTCTTTCGATCTGTGTCCCAGTTTGTGCTAGCCTTCTTAAGGCAAACTTGTTTAACTTATGTCTGTACTCAGATATTGTTGCTTCCGCTGACTCGTCTATGATCGAGCTCTTGTATTCGAGCCCTCGAGGCCCCTGGCTTGTAATATGATGCTTGTATGACTTATTTTATTTGTAGAGTTGTGTTGTGATATCTTCCCGTGAGTCCCTGATCTTGATCGTACACGTTTGCGTGTATGATTAGTGTACGATTAAATCGGGGGCGTCACAGGGGGCCTCCCAAAAGTCAGTTTGGAACGCAAGGAAGAGTCCTTGGATTCCAACATGAAAAGCCAAGGTACCTTTCGTTTTCAGAAACGCCATGGACAACAGCATCTAGCCCAAGGCCAAACGGCAGGGACCCTGGCGTTTGGCCCCTGTTCTCCAGAAAAACTCCTTTTGCAGCGACCTAAAGCATTGTGGGCCTTACCCCTTGGTCTAACCAATGTGTCCTCGCACCAGGGACCCTTTGGATTTATCCGGAAGCTTCTGTAACCTTCTGGACATCACCAAAAGTTCCTAGGACCTTCCCGGGATCTTGCAAAACATTTCTGGAAAAAAATTCTGAAACTCTTTCGGAACTCTCTTGAAACTATTTCTTATGTTCCTAGAACTATTCTGAGAATATTTTCTCATAACTCCCAGTCCACTAAAACTCAACAGGTCATGATTCCCTTAAGCTTGTGACCCTGTAGGTTCGGTAAAATATAGACATGAACAAAACCCCTTTCGTTCAATGACCAATAGCAGAACTGTGGACATCCATATTGATCCCTATGAATGCATGAATGATATTCGAGTGAATCTTTGGTTAACATGTGCTATTCCCTTTGCTCCATGATACTTTGCAAAACTCGAGGTGAGATATATCGGTATCAGCTTGAGTCATTCTCATGCTCACTATACTGGTCTCCTTGTTACCGGTTTTGTTGTTCTTTCTCGTTGACATATTCCAGCAGCCCCGTGACCTAGTCACCTATGTATGGCCAGGCGATGATGGATGTTGTCATGATACGTCTCCAACGTATCTATAATTTTTTATTGTTCCATGCTATTATATTATCAATCTTGGATGTTTTATATGCATTTGTATGTTATTTTATATCATTTTTTGGACTAACCTATTAACCTAGTACCCAGTGCTAGTTGCTGTTTTTTTGCTTGTTTTTGGCTTTTCAGAAAAACACTATGAAACAAAGTCAAAATGAAAAAAATATTTGGATTAATTTTTTCTGGACCAGAAGGGACCTTCAAAGCTTTGTGAGGAGACCAGACAAGATACGAGAGAGCCACAAGATCGAGGGGTGCACCCCTGGGCCCCACATAGCTCCCTTTTACCTAATTCTACTTCTATAAATTCTCAAATATTCCCAAACCAGCAGAGAGCCACCCGAAACACTTTTTCCGCTGCCGCAAGTTTCTGTTCTTCCACAATCCTATCTGGAGGCCTTTTTCGGTACTCTGCCGGAGGGGGAATCGATCACGGAGGGCTTGTACATCATCCTTGCTGCCTTCCGATGATGCGTGAGTAGTTCACCACAGACCTACATGCCCATAGCTATTAGCTAGAAGGCTTCTTCTCTCCCTTTGGTGTTCAATACCATGTTCTCCTCGATGTCCTTCGAGTTCTATCCGATGCAATCTTCTTTTGAGGTGTGTTTATTGGGATCTGATTAATTGTGGGTTTATGATCTAAATATTCATGAGAAGTAATTGACACTACAAAAAATACACTTCCGTGATGATACGCGTTTGTCATAGTAGGTCACGTTTTTTATCATGCATGTACATCCATGATGATTTTATGACAGAATCAAGATAGTCATACCTGTGCTGCCGTAGAAGTGTTCCATGACAATACCAAAATTATCGTCACGGAAATGTCCACTTCCATGACGATAAATGGCGCGTCATAGAAGTGCTTTCGTCAAGGGTAACCGACATGTGGCATCCACCGTAACGGGTTGCCGTTAAGCTATCATGTTCCAGTTTGGATCCGATAACCCGTTAATAGCCCCAACCAATGGGGATTTTCCACGTGTAAAATTCTCATTCGCCGGAGGATCCACGTGTCGGCTCAGCATTGGGGCAGATGTCATCCACTCATAGTACGGGAGGCGCCTATGATACGTTGGCACATGGCAAGGCCCAATAGTGGCCCATTCCAGTGAAGAAGGCCGACCCAGTAAAAATTAGCAGGCCGACCCATATAAGGTCTACTTGTGTCAGGTCCATTTAAGCCCACAACCCATACGAGATGTGCCAATTCAGCCCGTCAACGGCCCATTAACGATTTGACACCATTGCAGCCCGTCGTCAGTTCGGGCCCGTTAGCAGCCTGGTATATATTTGGGCTCAATATCGGCCCGATGTGGTTTCGGCCTGTTAACGACCCATTCAAGGGATGGCCCATATTTCAGGATGTACGTCTTTCGGCCTTCTAGCGATCCATTTAAGTGTTGGGCCAATTTTCGGCCCGGTGTGTCTTTCAACCTGTTAACGGCCCATAAATGAGTTGGGCCATTTGCAGTCGGACCTGAGTTTCAGCCTTTTAATGGCCCATGCTCTTCATGGTCCAATACCAGCCCGGTTTCTCTTTCGGCCTGCTATATATATCCGCGGCCCAAAATTTGGAAAACTTTCCGAACCTCTTCGCCCGTGCACTACTAGGGAAAACGTTATACACAGAATCTTAGCAGCATCGCGGTTTAAAAACAGGCGCTACTGCTAAGTAGCAGTAGCGGGCTTAAAGGAACCGCGCAACTAATAACTAGATAGCAGTAGCGCTCTAGGTGAAACAAGCGCTATTACTATAATTGCCACGGATTTGCCCCCAGGATAGATATAGTAGCAGCGCCTTTCCCTGGATGCGCTGCTGCTAAAGTACTTAGAAGCAGCGTGTTTCTGCAAAACTCGCTGCTGCTAAGTGTTGCACCTAATTATGTTTAGTCCAATACTGCTAAGCGAACAAGGTGTTTACCACCTTAAATATGTTGACTATTTAGATTCTACACAAAAAGATCAATGATGACCAACGTATATTTTTGATGCGTGCTTAGACTTAGTAGTAGCATTTTTCGTGAAAACGCGCTATAGCTACTTTAGCTATAGCGCGTTTCCTGAAGTGCGCTACTGCTAGTTCGACTTAACCACCCGCCCGCTCAAAATTTTGCTAAGTCCTCCTTCCCCCCACTGTTCCCCTACTCCTCTGTCGCCGCCGCCCGAGCCCGAGCTTGCCCTCACTGCCGCCGCCCTCCGCCGCTCTCGACCTCACCTCGCCGCCCGCCGCCGCCCGCCGCCGCTCTCGACCTCACCATCGCCGCCGCCTCCCGCCGCCGCTCTCGACCTCACCATCGCCGCCGCCTCCCCCACCCCCTCCGCTCTCGACCTCACCGCCTCTCTCGACCTGACCATCGCCGCCGCCTCCCCCAACCCCCCCGCCGCCTCCCGATCCCGATCCCGCCCTCGCCGCCCCTACCTCTCCGTCGCCGAGCACCTCCCCGCCATCGTCTCTCCCCTCTCTGTAAGCCCCCCCACCCCTCCCACACCCTCGTTCCCTCTGCGTAGTTAGTACTAGATGTTTTTTAGTAGTAGTAGATGTTAATTTAGGGTTCATAGATAATGATTTTTAACAGTAGTAGATGTTAATTAGTAGTAGTGATGGTACTAGTTAACTATTGTATAATGTAGTTTATTTTTACTATTTTTAGTAAGTGTTTAAAATAATTAGTAAGTAAATTAATAAACTAGTTGAACTACTTTAGTTGTAGTTGAACTAGTTTAGTAAGTAAATTAATAAACTAGTTGAACTAGTTGAATTAATAGAACTAATGTATTTTTAGTAAGATAATTAATATAACTAGTTGAACTACTTTATTTTTAGAAAGAACTAGTTTTTTTTCTATTTATAGTAAGTTTATATTTAGTAAGAAGTAGTTGAATTAATAAAACTAGTTGAACATGTCATATTTGTTGTTATTTTTTAGTTTAAGCAATTATTCAGGATGTATTAGTGATAACTTATACGGTTTTTGCTTTTGCAGAAATCAAGGAGCCCCTCCATCATCCCCGCCGCCGTCCCCGTCACCGACCCCCTCTGACATCGAGGTGAGACTAGCCAAATATCCATGTATATCTTGTGTTGCTCAAATAGGATATGTGGTTGCCCAAGTGGCCGTTCATGTTCAGTTTACACCTCCGAGTGGCCTATGTTTTGCCGGAGTATTGATTAATTTCCGTTCTGGCAAATTTCAGGTGCTCGATATGTCCTTTTTTAGCGAATGTCATGCCGGATTTTTCTGTGAATTCTGGCATGACTTGTGCTAGAATATGTAGGAAATATCGAGTGGCCTGGATTTTCTCGAAAAATAATGATCTAATTTAGGTTTTTTAGTACATATATTTAATTGTACAAGTTTAATCTTTGAATTATGAACATAGGAAATGTCGTACTCGGACGACAGTCTCCCGGGGGAGTGCAGCTGGTGCCACGACAATCGAGGTATGTGCGACAGGTTCGTTGAGCTGGACGAAGATCGGCGCTTCAGCATTAAGCTCGAGGAGACCTTTGATGTTGAAACGGTACGCAACAACGACAAGTGTTTTTTTTTTTGTAATTAAGCATGACTTCAACTATTTGAACGTCTAATTTTCATCTTTTACAATTCGACTAGCTTATCCCATGCCATGCAAGATGCTATGTACAATTCTCAGAGCGTAACCCATTTTGGTTGCTAAAATTGGGAAGCACTTTGCAAAATGTATGGTTTTTATGAGGGTATGATTGTCACCATGGATCTTGGTGATCCTGACATCGAGCAAGACAATATGGACATTTGGGTCCTTGTTGATACGATTTTGATTCTACCGCAATGTGAGTTTCTCAAACATAGTTATTAACTAATTTATATTGTTTATTTCAAAATAGTTGACAACTTATTTCCATTGACAGCTTATTTTGAATCTTCAAAGAATATGCAGAAGATGGTAGACAAAACGCACTACACTGATGGCTCCGAATTAACTTATAAGGAGAAAAGTCATCTGATTGCTTATTGTACTTATCTTGAGAATTACAATACCTATTATCGAACTCCTCCAAATTATGGTGAATACGTGCCACTAGTGCATGTGTTGAACCACGGTAACTTCTATGGAGATACCCTAGTAAGATTTTTTACTATTACGACATCCGTGCATCTTTTGCATACTTTTAAAACTAGTACATCATTGCTAACTACGAAGTTATTACTATGTTTTTCAATAGAAAACCCTGATGGATTGTGTGCCTCATCTGATGTATCAGAATGGCCGCCTTGCAGTTCTGAACATACAGCCAGGTCAATCTAAGGAGCTCACCTGTGCATATACTAATCAAAGAATGGAAAAAATGGTGAACACATACTAATCAAAGAATGGAAAAAATGTTTGGACATTCTCAAGGAGGTTCTTGGAAGTAACATTATGCGAAAGGCAAGAATTGGAGACAGGATAATCTCCATTCTCCATAATGGAGAGTCAGGGGCTATCTTTTTTTTTGCTATTTTATCTTAGAGAATATAGTAGGTCCTAAGAGAATGTAGTAGGTCCTATGAGGTACAATATGTTTATTATGTGATACAATGTGTTAGAGTTGATGATGAGGAGTACTTGTGATTACGACTAGTGACCAATTTGCTATGTGATGTCTCATTGATGAAAACGATGATCTTGAGGAGGTGTTATATGACAATGATGTATTATGATGATAAGTTGTTAATGATATGATGATGCCGATGATATTTATTATATCATTGGGTGAAAGAACCGCGGATTAGTTTCAAGTGGATGTCCATCCACTTGAAACTAGTCCACGATTCTTTCACCCCGTGATGTAATAACTCATTATGATGTAAAAACAATTTCTAAATTCCTGTTGTATGAAAACTTGTGTAAAGGTGTACGAATACAACATGAAATAAAAAAGAAATAAAATACGAAATAATAGTAGCAGCGCGGGCAGGGAGAAGCGCTACAACTAATTACCAGTAGCGCTCCTCCGGGAAGTCGCTACTACTAAGTCGATTTAGCAGTAGCATGGGCGGAGGCACGCTACTGCTATATGTTAGCTGTAGCGCCTTATCAGTAGCGCATCGCCCCGCGCTACTGATAGGCCTAAAACCCGCGCTGCTTCTAGGCTTTTCCCTAGTAGTGGTGCTTAGCCTGCTCTGCCTCCCTGGGTCTCCGGATCATCCTCCTCGTCGCTAGCCGCCTCCTGTCGCTGGTCTCCGCCGCCGTCAACGGGGTCGTCTCTGCCGTTGCCACCGTAGCAAGTTCATCGCCGAACTAGGGTATGGACTTGATCTTTGTGATGTTCTCACTCCGATTCCCCAGCACATTGCTTTGCCATGTATCTTGCCACGATTGAGATCATTCTATCCATCGAAAACACTCCATAGTTTAGTCATGAATTGAAAATTTAGGGTTAGGTTTCCGCCGAAACCATCTCGGACCGACCGAGTTGATGAAATCGGTTCCACCGATTTGGCTAAGGCCATTGCACATGTGATTCTCGGCCTGACCGAGAATTGCAAATCGGTGTGACCGATTTCAGCACTTTGTGAAACCCTAGCAGTCTCGGTGCCACCGAACTATGATTCGCTCTGACCGAGTTCACTAGTTTAGGTTCCAAAAGCTGCTTCGGTATCACCGAGTTTGCAAATCAGTAGATCCGAAATGCTTTCTGTGGAAAACTAAAACTAAGTTTATGATTCATTCTTTTGCAAAATCCTCTGTACTTTGAGATGCTCATCCACTCTACCTCATCTATAATCTATTCACAGGATCTGCTATCAGTGTTTGCATCATGTCAGATCAGAGTGACTGTCAGAACAAGTCAGAGGAATAGGTTCACTTGAGTGAGGGCACTAGTCCCTCTAGCATCTCAGATGATGGCAGCAGGAGCACACTAAGCAATCTGCCGAAGGCTGCCACCAGGGCAAGCAAGAAAAGAACCTCAGAGTCAGAGGATCAGGACTATGTGGCTGAGGAGGAAGAAGCCACCTCAAAGAGGAAAGTCCTGAAAAAGGAATATGGCACAGCTGCTGCCACTAAGCCAGAGATGAAGCAAAAGGTTCCTGCCAAGAGAGCTCCAATGTCAAAAGCCAGAACATCCACTCAAGAGACTTTGGGATCTACACCCAAAGAGCAGGTTGTGGCAGAAAAGAAAAGAAAGGAAAGGGTCAAGAAGACCACTGCCAGAGTGCTTGGGAGATCTTCAATAATGAAAGACTCTGAAGAAGAGGAAGAGGAAGAGTATGCAGCACCAGCACCCAAAGCTCAGAAGCTTATGGGAGATGCCACTAAGATCAGGGGCTGCTCCATCTAAGCCCAAAGGAACTCTTAAGCCAGCTGCTCCAAAACCCAAAACTGCACCCAAAAGGAGCACCAGGAATATCCCAGCAGCAGAGAAGAACAAGGCCCTAGTTCCTGAAGCTGCAACTGAAGAAGATGATTCTGTCGTGTTAAGGAAGTTGAAACCCAAAATTCCAGATCACAATGATGCTCATCCAGTAGCTAAAAACATGAATATAATAAAGGATTTTGGTCTAAGGCTATGGAGAGAGTCTGATCCATATGCCATCAGGAGAAGGACTGTTGTGGACTACAGGTTCCATACAAAGGAACATCAGGACTTCTATGAGACTATCCTACTTGACAAGAAGCCCATAGTGTGTGACATGAGATGGGTCGATTGAACATTCATTGAGGAGAATGATGATCACTTCCCTGGTGTATATGATAGCTTCAAGGCTTGTGGAGTTGATGAGTTTGTGGCTCAGAAGCTCACAATATGGAATGATGAGCTCATCATGCAGTTCTACTCCACAACTCACTTCTACCCAGATGGAAGGATTGTCTTGATGTCTGAAGGTACTAGGTACCAGTCAACAGTTGTAGAATGGGCTAAGTTGATCAATGCCCCAGAAGAGAGTGAAGATGACTTGGATGTCTATGCCAAGAAGAAGAAGGATCACAACACGATGGCACACATGTACAAGGAGATCCCAGATGCTGCTCTTGAGACACACAAGTTTGGATCAATACATTACCTTCTGTCAGGCTTGCCAGCAATCAACTGGATCCTCAGGCACACTCTCTTGACAAAGTCAGGTGATCACAAGATGATCAGAGGCCATGCAATTAACTTGCTTCACATATTTGATGTCCCACAGAAGTTCAAAGTCATGAGCCTAATTGTGGAAACCATAAAGAGGACAGCTGCGGATCAGAAGAGGAGTTGTGGATATGCCCCACAGATCTAGGAGCTGATTAACTCCAAGATGGGCACTGTCACATATTTGCTGGACAAGGAGCACCTGCCCATCTACCTAGACTTTGAGGACAACACTGTGGTGATGGGTGAAAATGAGCCATCTTCTGTGCACGCACAAGCCAAGAAGGAGAAGACAAGGGCTGAAAAGGCTGCAAAGATGCCAACCACTGAAGAGGCATCTCAGTATCTTATGAAGAGCACGCATGAATAGCTTGGCTACTTGATTTCCTCCACTCTAAGGATTGAGAAGGGGTTGGCTACCCTGACTCAAAACCAGGAGAGCTTGGAGAGGATCGTGGAGCAGAAGTTCTATGACCTAGATGTGAAGGTCACTGAGATCCAGTCAGTCGTTGAGGAACTTCAGGATGAAGTGCAGGAGAAGAAGGGCAAGACAACCACTGATGCTTTTGCTAGAGTGCCCAGAGGTCAGAGGTCTGCTGTAGTGCCTGTTCCAGACACCAGAGTAACTTCATCTGCACCAGCTATAGCTTCAGTGCCAGCAACTCCAGCACCTACTCCACCCGCTCCATCTACATCAACTGATGCCTTCGTCCTTGGAGTTCTGTCTACACCACCACCTAAAGACCAAGCCCGAGAGTCGATTTAGCACTATGCATATTTTATGAACTTTTTGGTAACTTGTTGCCAAAGGGGGAGAAAATGTATAGATCATAGGCTTCGAGAGAGAGCGTTGCTTTTTATTCTCTCTTTTTGTTTGGTGGTTAAACTTCGTTTATTTGCTTGGTTGAGATACTTTATGCCTTTGTGATACTTGGATGATCATGTGTTTGATCATATGCTACCTTAATGCTTGTTGGATGACATTATCCTTTTTATGTGATCACTCACTTTGCTTGGTGATGAGTGCATGTATTTTAATTATTATCATTTTGAGCGCTCCACCAAGATGTATGTGACATGTAAGAGTAACCCATGATCCTAACTCTGTGCATTTGCAGTCCAAAGCAAATCTTAAACTATGCACAAACTTAGGGGGAGCTCTTGCTTTTCACACACTTCTCAAAGCGACAATGTTTTTACTCTTATTATCATTTGTCGAAGCTTTGACTTATATGTTGTCATCAATTACCAAAAAGGGGGAGATTGAAAGTGCAACTATCCCTACTACTACTACTGCTTCTGCTACTGCTACTGCTACTGCTACTGCTGCTATTCCTACTGCTACTACTGCTACTCCTACTACTACTACCACTACTCCTACTACCACTACTACCACTACTACTACCACTACCACTACGACTACTACTACTACTACTACTACTACCACCACTACTACCACGACTACTACTACTACTACCACTACCACGACTACCACGACTACCACTACTACTACTACCACTACTACCACTACCACTACCACTACCTGAAGAGTTGAAGGAGCTGAAGAAGCAACTCGATATTCAAGAGAGAATGGGTCTCATCCGGCCTAGTTCTTCTCCGTGGGGTTGTGGTGTTCTTTTGTGAAGAAGAAGGATGGAATGGACCGACTTTGTGTTGACTACCGTCCATTGAACAAGAAGACCATCAAGAACAAATACCCACTTCCCAACATCAACGAGCTGTTCGAACAACTCAAAGGTGCCCAAGTATTCTCGAAGCTTGATCTCGGTATGGGTTATCATCAGATTCGAATCTGTGAGCAAGATATTCCCAAGACGGCTTTTAGGACAAGCTATGGTTCATATGAATACACTGTCATGTCTTTTGGCCTCATCAATGCTCCTCCGACTTTCTCTCGCATGATGAACTTCATCTTCAACGCCTACACCAATGACTTCGTTTTGGTCTATCTCGGCGACATTCTGGTTTTCTCGAAGAACAAGGAAGATCATGCCAAGCACTTGCGTTTGGTTCTTCATAAGCTCAGGGAACATCAGTTCTACGCCAAGTTCTCCAAGTGCGAATTCTGGCTCGATGAGGTTCCTTATCTTGGTCATATCATCTCTGCCAAGGGCATTGCGGTAAATCCTGAGAAGGTGTCTGCAATTGTGAATTGGGAACCCCCTCAGAACGTGAAGCAACTCCGTAGCTTCCTCGGTCTCGCAAGCTATTGTCGTAGATTCATTGAAAACTTTTCTAAGATTGCGAAGCCTCTCTCTAATCTTCTCCAGAAGCACGTCAAGTACGTTTGGTCTCCGGAGTGTGACATTGCTTTCAACACTTTGAAAGAGAAATTGATCACTGCTCCAGTTCTCACTCCGCCTGATGAATCCAAGCCGTACGAGGTCTTTTGTGATGCCTCTCTCCAAGGTCTTGGCGCAGTATTGATGCAAGAGAAGAAAGTTGTCGCTTATACCTCTCGCCAGTTGAAGCCTAATGAGAAGAACTACCCCACTCATGACCTCGAGTTGGCGGCAGTTGTGCATGCTCTTTTGACAAGGAGACATCTCTTATTGGGAAGAAAAGTGGACATCTTCACTGATCACAAGAGTCTCAAGTACATCTTCACTCAGCCTAATCTCAACCTCAGGCAAACTCGATGGGTCGAAATGATTCAAGAGTATAATCCAAGTATCGAGTATACTCCAGGCAGGGCCAATGTGATTGCTGACGCATTGAGCAGAAAGGCTTATTGCAACAGTATGATTCTCAAGCCTTATCAACCCGAGCTTTGTGAAGCTTTCCGCAAACTTAATCTGCAAGTTGTTCCTCAAGGTTTCCTCGCCAACCTTCAAGTCTCTCCTGCCTTGGAAGACCAGATTCGCCAAGCCCAGCTTCTTGATGCTATGGTGAAAAAGGTGAAGATTTGGATTGCCAAGAGTCAACCCAAGTACAGGTGTTACAACCTTGATGACAAGGATACTCTCTTCTTCGAGGATCGTATTGCTGTACCCAAAGGTGACCTTCGTAAAGTGATCATGAACGAGGCTCAAAATTCTCTCCTCTCCATCCACCCTGGGAGTACGAAGATGTATCAGGACCTCAAGCAGGCTTATTGGTGGACTCGAATGAACCGCGAGATTTCTCAATTCGTGAATGAGTGTGATGTCTGCAGAAGAGTGAAGGCAGAACACCAAAGGCCAGCTGGTCTCCTCCAACCTCTTGCCATTCCAGAATGGAAGTTTGACCATATTGAGATGGACTTCGTGACTGGGTTTCCAAAGTCCAAGCGTGGCAATGATGCTATATTCGTTGTCATCGACAAACTCACCAAAGTGGCTCATTTTCTGCCTATCAAAGAGTCAATCACTGTAGCTCAATTGGCGGAACTCTATACCTCTCGGATTGTCTCTCTGCACGGTATTCCACAAGTGATCTCTTCAGACCGTGGCAACATCTTTACCTCCAAGTTTTGGGATTCTTTTCAGAAGGCCATGGGCACCAACATCCGCTTCAGCATAGCTTTCCATCCTCAAACTAGCGGTCAAGTCGAGCGTGTCAACCAGATTCTTGAAGATATGCTCAGGGCTTGTGTGATCTCCTTCGGCATGAAGTGGGAGGATTGTCTTCCTTATGCTGAATTCTCCTACAACAACAGTTTTCAAGCAAGTTCGGGCAAGGCCCCATTTGAAATTCTGTATGGCAGGAAGTGCCGTACCCCTCTCAACTGGTCTGAAACCGGTGAACGTCAGCTTTTGGGTAATGACTTAATCACAGAGGCAGAGGAAATGTGCAAAGTCATTCGAGATAACCTCAAAGCAGCCCAATCTCGCCAGAAGAGCTACTATGATAGTAAGCACCATGATTTGGCTTTCGAGATCGGAGATCATGTTTACCTCCACGTCTCTCCTATGAAAGGTACTTGTCGTTTCGGTATCAAAGGGAAGCTTGCCCCTAGATACGTGGGACCTTTCAAGATTGTCAGCAAGAGAGGCGATCTCGCCTATCAACTCGAGCTTCCTTCAAACTTTGCAAATGTTCATGACGTGTTCCATGTCTCTCAGCTCCAAAAGTGTTTCAAGACTCCCGACCGCACCGTCAACTTCGAGGACATTGAGCTCCAAGAAGATCTCTCTTATCATGAGCACCCAGTTGCTATTCTTGAAGAGACCGAACGCAAGACTCGCAATAAGTCAATCAAATTCCTCAAAGTCAAGTGGTCACACCATTCCGATCGTGAAGCTACCTAGGAACGCGAGGATCACCTCCGTTCTGAGTACCCGGCGTTCTTTCAGTCCTAGATCTCGGGATGAGATCCTTTCGTAGTGGTGGAGTGTTGTAACACCCCGGAGATGACTTTCCCAATTTGTACTCCAACTCTTGCCGTTTCCGGCGTTAAGTTATTTTATTTTCTCGGGTTCGGGTCTTTGTCTCCATGTGTTGTTATCATTGTCATGCATCTCATATCATGTCATCATGTGCATTGCATTTGCATACGTGTTCATCTCATGCATTCGAGCATTTGCCCCGTTGTCCGTTTTGCCTTCCGGCGCTTCGTTCTCCTCCGGTGGTCATTTCTACCTTTCTTTCGTGTGTGGGGTTCAAACATTTCTGGATTGGACCGATACTTGCCAAGCGGCCTTGGTTTACTACCGGTAGACTGCCTGTCAAGTTTCGTATCATTTGGACTTCGTTTGATACTCCAACGGTTAACCGAGGGACCGAAAAGCCCTTGTGTGTTGTTGCAGCCCAACACCCCTCCAATTTGGCCCAAAACCCACCTAAACCTCCTCCATCATCTAGAGCGTTCGATCACGATCGCGTGGCCGAAAACCGCACTCCATTTGGAGCCTCCTAGCTCCTTCTATGTATAAATAGGCCTTCCCCGTCCAAATCTCGGGTCAAATCCACCCCTAACCCTAGTCTTCCCTCCACCGCGCGCCGGACACGTCCGCCCGGCGCCGGACAGTTCACCGCAGCCAACCACTGCTCGCCACGTGGTGCGCCGCCACCCACTCCCGCTCCGGCCCGCTCGGCCCGGGGAGAGCCCCCGAGGGCCCGAGTCGCCGCCGTCCGCCTCTTCGCGCCTCCGCCCGCGCGCCGCTGTCTCCTCCTGCGCCGGCGACGCACCCCGCCGCCACCACGCCGGTCTCCGGCGACCTCACTCCGCCCCGCCGCCACGACGCCGGCGCGCTGCCGCACCGCACCAGCGCCACCCTACCTCGCCGCCCGGAGCTCCTCCGCCGCTCCAGAGACCAGATCCGGCCGCCTCCTCTTCCCCTCGCCAAGTCCGGCCACCGTCGCCCCGATTTCCGGCGAAGAACTCCTGCGACGTTCGATCTGCTACAGTGCACCTGTCGGCTACAGTAAACCCTAGATCTGAGGGTTGACGTCTTCTCCCTCTCCCACATATTTTTTTGCAAACTTTGGCATGTCGTAACTCTGCATTCGTAGCTCCGATTTGTGCATATAGCATATCAAAATGTTCGTCTCAGAGAGTAAATCATTTCATTCCATTGCATCATTTTCTTTTGAGTTCATCTTGATGCCCGAAATGCTGTTAGAAGAGGGCTACTTGAGATAATTGTCAGATCTGCTACTCCATTTAGATATTTGTCATTTTTGCCATGATTATTGTGTGCATGATATGCCCATGAGTTCTACTTATGTTTTGTTAAGGGTTTTGCCATCTTTCCATAGGTGCAACCCATGTATTTTTGTGATGTGTGTGGTGACTAGCACAAGCTTGCCAAGTGAGGCACTTGGTAATGCTGATTTCAGGGACTTAGCATTTCCACCAAGTCCTTGGCCTGTTTATCTCATATGGCCATATGTTCATGTTGTTTCCTAGTGATCCGTGCCTCTTTTGAGGATGATCAGTAAGGATGTTTTGTTAATCTTGTAGTGCTCTATCCATCCATGTCTTTGTTTGCAATCATGGAGCACCCTAGCTTGAGTCAATCGAGCTCTACTTTTGCTACTTCATGAATCTAGGCAGATTGTCTACTTGTTAGCAATTGTGCCGATGTTGTTGTAGTGGATTCGTGCATGCTATGTTATTGTTCTTGCCATGTCTAGCTTGCATCTTGTGTATTCTTGATGGTTGTATGCTTAGATTGTCATGACTTGCTCCGTAGTGAGTGCATCGAGCTCGTAAACATGCCTACTTGATATCTGTTTTCAGCATGCTCCAGTTTTCACCAAGTCTGAGAATTGATTATGTTTTTGCCATTTTCACATGCTTGCAATTGTATTTTATGATCCCTTTTGGCTTAAGGTCACTAAGGGACTTTTGTTAAGCTATTTTAGTAGCTCCATGCCATGTTTTAATTTTCCATGTTCAAGTCCTGTAGCATGTAGTTTTGTTGCTCCGAAGAGGGCTACTTGATCTGAAATTTCAGACAAGTGTTATTTTCACTAAGTCTGAGATCTGTTTACCATATGCATTTTTTCCATGCTTGTTTGAACCTGTTAATGGATGAATTGGCCGTAGCTCAGTGCTAGACTTTTGTTAAGCATCTTGAGTACATCCCTGCCATGTATTTTGATGCCATGTTTGGGTGCTGTAGCTTGTTCATCTCATTGCATTTAGTTGGCTACTTGCTGTAAATCGCAGACCGGTGTCATATTTGAATCGCTTGCCATTTCCAAACCGTAACTCCGATTCCGGCGTTCTTTATATCGTTTTCAAGCGATTTCATCTCATCTTTCCAGTGGCACACTTGGATTTCCAATTTGAGGCCAGGTTCATACATCCCTTGTCAAATCTTGCATATGCACCCCGCATAGCATACCGTCCTTGCATCATATTGTTTGATCCTTGCACGTTGTTGATTGTGTTCCGTTTTCTTGTTTATCTTGTTTGGGTAGATCCGGGAGACGAGTTCGCTAACGAGGAGCCCGTTGAGTTTGCTTTCGAGGATCCAGTCAACTCTGACAACTTTGCAGGCAAGATGATCATACCCTCGAAATCACTACTATCTTTGCTTTGCTAGATGCTCGCTCTTTTGCTATGCCAATGCTATGATGCCTACCATTTGCTTTCAAGCCTCCCAAATTGCCATGTCAAACCTCTAACCCACCATGTCCTAGCAAACCGTTGATTGACTATGTTACCGCTTTGCTCAGCCCCTCTTATAGCGTTGCTAGTTGCAGGTGAAGATTGGAGGCCGTTCCTTGTTGGAACATTTATTTACTTGTTGGGATATCATTATATTATCTTGTTATCTTAATGCATCTATATACTTGGTAAAGGGTGGAAGGCTCGGCCTCTCGCCTAGTGTTTTGTTCCACTCTTGCCGCCCTAGTTTCCGTCATATCGGTGTTATGTTCCCAGATTTTACGTTCCTTATGCGGTTGGGTTATAATGGGAACCCCTTGATAGTTCACCTTGATTAAAGCTTTTCCAGCAATGCCCAACCTTGGTTTTACCATTTGCCACCTAGCCTCTTTTCCCTTGGGTTTCCGGAGCCCGAGGGTCATCTTATTTTAGCCCCCCCGGGCCAGTGCTCCTCTGAGTGTTGGTCCAACCGAGCGATGTCTGGGGCTACTAGGGGCAACTCTGGGCTGGCCTACCCGACGTCTTGCTCATCCGGTGTGCCCTGAGAACGAGATATGTGCAACTCCTATCGGGATTTGTTGGCACATCTGGGTGGTGTTGCTGGTCTTGCTTTAACCTGTCGAAGTGTCTTGAAGAACCGAGGTACCGAGTCTGATCGGAACGTCTCGGGAGGAGGTCTATTCCTTCGTTGACCGTGAGAGCTTGTCATGGGCTAAGTTGGGACTCCCCTGCAGGGTTTTGAACTTTCGAAAGTCGTGCCCGCGGTTATGGGCAGATGGGAATTTGTTAATGTCCGGTTGTAGATAACTTGAACCTTAACTTAATTAAAATGAATCAACTGAGTGTGTTACCGTGATGGCCTCTTCTCGGCGGAGTCCGGGAAGTGGACACGGTGTTGGAGTAATGCTTGCGCAGGTTGCTCTCTAGTTTCTCGCTCGTGCTTTGCCTCGTCTTCTCGCTCTCTTTTGCGAATAGGATAGCCACCATATATGCTAGTCGCTTGCTGCAGCTCCACATATATTTACCTTGCCTTACCTATAAGCTTAAATAGTCTTGATCGCGAGGGTGCGAGATTGCTGAGTCCCTGTGGCTCACAGATTACTATTACAATAGATGTAGGGCCTGATGATTCCGCTCCAGGTGACGCGCTCGAGGTCAAGTGGGAGTTCGACAAAGACACTCAGCATTACTATGTTTCCTTTCCTGACAATCAGTAGTGGTGCCCAGTTGGGGGTGATCGGGACCTTGTCGTAGGTTGGGTTATCTTTTATTTTGGCGCCGTAGTCGGGCCATGAGTGTTTGGATGATGTAATGTTATTATGTACCTTGATTGACGTGGCAAGTGTAAGCCAACTATGTTATCTCCCCTTTATTATTTACATTGCATGGGATGTTGTGAAGATTGCCTTACTTGCGACATATGCCTTCAATGCGATTATGCCTCTAAGTCGTGCCTCGACACGTGGGAGATATAGTCGCATCGAGGGTGTTACAAGTTGGTAATCAGAGCCTTCCCCGACCTTAGGAGCCCCATTGCTTGATCGTTATTAGCGGCCGAGTTGTGTCTAGAAAAATGTTTTGAGTCATTTAGGAATTATATATCGGAGAGTTTAGGAATTCTTTTTACTACCCAGTCTCCTCATCGCTCTGGTAAGGCATCCTGACGTAGAGTTTTGACTCTTCTCTTCTCAAATTTCATTAAAAGTTTTTTAGGATCACGCGGGTATCTTGGAATCGTTCCGATGGTTTTATGACGAGAACATTGTCTTGGTGCCTCCTGTTAGGGGTTTTGTGGAAGTGTCCCAGGGAGTTGAGCTCTGAGGTGTTGTCGTCATAATTTTATCGTTGCAGTTCTGGAATACCTGAATTTAGTATGCCGACATCGAAAATCTCTTTTATGCAGTTCATTGGTGAGATAACCTCGACGCCACCTAGTACTGTGGCGGGAGTTTGGGAGTATCGCCATAACTTGTATAACGGATGCTTTTCGAAGGTTGAGGTAGATGGTTTCCGAAGTTTTTCTCGGTTATGTGTTGAAGGATGGATACAGCTGGATGTAGGATTTGTTAGATTTGGGTGAGATATTATGCTTCCCCTGTATCCCCAACAACTGATTGCATAACCGGAAAGGTTCGGGAGTTTCATAGGTGGGAAATCTTGTAGCTCTAGTTCTTCTTCCACGGATATTTGGTTTGAGATTGGGATTTCTTACCGAGCATTCGTTCTTGATCCGTACCTTGTTGATTTATTTCTCTACCTAAATTCTAAGTGGCTTCTCAATTTATGGATATGTGACCATTTAAAGAAGAATGCATTCGTTCTTTTTGTTCGGATGTGAAGACTTTATGTTGCAATTTTCATTCCGTTGGATTCAGCTTCAATATTTGTCTATCAATGTGCTAATGGATGTCAACCTCTTCAGGATGGCTCCTCCAACGCGCACGACTCCGAATCCTAATCTGCCACCACCTCCACCTCCTCCGGAGGCATGGCAAGCTGTGATGGCCGCAACCAATGCAAACACACAGTTGATCATGCAAATTCTTCAAGAGCGCAATCAAGGCAGCCAAGGGAACCAAGGCAACTATCAGAATCACTCTGCTACACTCAACCAGTTCCTTGCTAATGGGCCAAAGACTTCCAGCAATTGTGTTGAGGCAACCGATGCTGATGATTGGCTTGTGGATCTGTGCAAGCATTTCGAGTGCAGTAACGTCAGGCCTGAGGACTTTGTCAAGTTCGCTTCCTTCCAACTCAAAGATCAAGCTGCAGAATGGTTCCAGCAGTACAAGGATTCCAGAGGTGGACGTGTTATCACTTGGGATGAATTCCGTCAAGATTTCAGAGCTCACCATATTCCCCAGAGCGTGGTTGAAAGCAAGCGTGAGGAATTCCGCAACCTGAAGCAAGGCTCTTTGTCTGTCTATGACTACAACAAGTTGTTTCAGAAGCTCGCCCGCTTTGCTAAGCAGGACATCCCTGATGAGAAGAGTATGATATACCAGTTCAGGGGTGGTCTCAGAGAAGAAATTCAGCTAGCTCTTGTTCTCTTTGAGCCTTTGAGGTACGATGAGTTCTACAACATGGCACTGAAGCAAGAGGCTGCTCAATTGAGGTGTGATGCTTCCAAGAAGCGAGTCAGAGATGTTACTCCTTCTTCCTCTACTCAAGTGGCCAAGCAGCAGAAGTATTGGCTTCCTCCTCCTTCGTTCCGTCAGCCGTATCAGCAGAAGAGCAAAGGTGGCAGTGGATCTTCCCACCCACCCAACCCTGGCTTTCAGAACAAGACTTCATCTCAACCTCCAAGATCGAATGCTCCGTATCACCGTCCGCTTTTAGAGGTCATGTGCAACAAGTGCCAACAGAAGGGTCACTATGCCAATAAGTGTTTCAACCAGAGGCGTCTTCCTCCTCCTCCTCCTGTCAGATCGACAAGTACAGCTATGGTCAAGCATAACACCATGTCTGCCAAGGTCAACTTGCTGAATGCAGCTCAGGCAGAGGACTCGCCAGATGTGATTATGGGTAACCTTCCTGTTAATGACATTGCCGCAAGAGTTCTTTTTGACACTGGTGCATCTTTATCATTTTTATCGAAGCCTTTTGCATCCATGCATGATGTGCATACTATTGATTTGCCTAAGCCGATAGCGGTTTCTTCTCCGGGTTTGTTCATGAACACTAAAATGATGGCTCCGGACGTTACTATCACCTTGGGCGACTACAAGTTCCTTTCTTCTCCTATGGTTCTTGGCAACTCGGATATTGATCTTATTCTCGGGATGGATTGGCTTTCTAAGCACAAGGCTTAGCTTGATTGTGCAGCCAGGCAGATTCAATTGACTCATTCGTCTGAGGATGTAATTGTCTTTGCCGCTCGTGATGATACCATCCGTCTGTTTTCTCTCATTGAGAAGGGTGAACTGGATGCTATCTCGCAAATTCCAGTCGTTTGCGAATATCAAGACGTCTTTCCAGAAGAGCTTCCAGGAATGCCTCCGCACCGGCCAGTTGAATTCGTTATTGATCTTGAGCCCGGCACGGAACCTGTGTGCAAGCGTCCTTACAAGCTCAGACCTGAAGAGTTGAAGGAGCCGAAGAAGCAACTCGATATTCAAGAGAGAATGGGTCTCATCCGGCCTAGTTCTTCTCCATGGGGTTGTGGTGTTCTTTTTGTGAAGAAGAAGGATGGAATGGACCGACTTTGTGTTGACTACTGTCCATTGAACAAGAAGACCATCAAGAACAAATACCCACTTCCCAACATCAACGAGCTGTTCGAACAACTCAAAGGTGCCCAAGTATTCTCCAAGCTTGATCTCCGTATGGGTTATCATCAGATTCGAATCCGTGAGCAAGATATTCCCAAGACAGCTTTCAGGACAAGCTATGGTTCATATGAATACACTGTCATGTCTTTTGGCCTCGTCAACGCTCCTCCGACTTTCTCTCGCATGATGAACTTCATCTTCAATGCCTACACCAATGACTTCGTTTTGGTCTATCTCGACGACATTCTGGTTTTCTCGAAGAACAAGGAAGATCATGCCAAGCACTTGCGTTTGGTTCTTGATAAGCTCAGGGAACATCAGTTCTACGCCAAGTTCTCCAAGTGCGAATTTTGGCTCGATGAGGTTCTTTATCTTGGTCATATCATCTCTGCCAAGGGCATTGCAGTAAATCCTGAGAAGGTGTCTGCAATTGTGAATTGGGAACCCCCTCAGAACGTGAAGCAACTCCGTAGCTTCCTCGGTCTCGCAAGCTATTGTCAAAGATTCGTTGAAAACTTTTCTAAGATTGCGAAGCCTCTCTCTAATCTTCTCCAGAAGCACGTCAAGTACGTTTGGTCTCCGGAGTGTGACATTGCTTTCAACACTTTGAAAGAGAAATTGATCACTGCTCTAGTTCTCACTCCGCCTGATGAATCCAAGCCGTACGAGGTCTTTTTTGATGCCTCTCTCCAAGGTCTTCGCGCAGTATTGATGCAAGAGAAGAAATTTGTTGCTTATACCTCTCGCCAGTTGAAGCCTAATGAGAAGAACTACCCAACTCATGATCTCGAGTTGGCGGCAGTTGTGCATGCTCTTTTGACTTGGAGACATCTCTTATTGGGAAGAAAAGTGGACATCTTCACTGATCACAAGAGTCTCAAGTACATCTTCACTCAGCCTAATCTCAACCTCAAGCAAACTCGATGGGTCGAAATGATTCAAGAGTATAATCTGAGTATCGAGTATACTCCAGGCAAGGCCAATGTGATTGCTGACGCATTGAGCAGAAAGGCTTATTGCAACAGTCTGATTCTCAAGCCTTATCAACCCGAGCTTTGTGAAGCTTTCCGCAAACTTAATCTGCAAGTTGTTCCTCAAGGTTTCCTCGCCAACCTTCAAGTCTCTCCTACCTTGGAAGACCAGATTCGCCAAGCCCAGCTTCTTGATGCTATGGTGAAAAAGGTGAAGATTGGGATTTCCAAGAGTCAACCCAAGTACAAGTGTTACCGCCTTGATGACAAGGATACTCTCTTTTTCGAGGATCGTATTGTTGTACCCAAAGGTGACATTCGTAAAGTGATCATGAATGAGGCTCACAATTCTCTCCTCTCCATCCACCCTGGGAGTACGAAGATGTATCAGGACCTCAAGCAGGCTTATTGGTGGACTCGGATGAAGCGCGAGATTGCTCAATTCGTGAATGAGTGTGATGTCTACAGAAGAGTGAAGGCAGAACACCAAAGGCCAGCTGGTCTCCTCCAACCTCTTGCCATTCCAGAATGGAAGTTTGACCACATTGAGATGGACTTCGTGACTGGGTTTCCAAAGTCCAAGCGTGGCAATGATGCTATATTCGTTGTCATCGACAAACTCACCAAAGTGGCTCATTTTCTGCCTATCAAAGAGTCAATCACTGCAGCTCAATTGGCGGAACTCTATACCTCTCGGATTGTCTCTCTGCACGGTATTCCACAAGTGATCTCTTCAGACCGTGGCAACATCTTTACCTCCAAGTTTTGGGATTCTTTTCATAAGGCCATGGGCACCAACATCCGTTTCAGCACAACTTTCCATCCTCAAACTAGCGGTCAAGTCGAGCGTGTCAACCAGATTCTTGAAGATATGCTCAGGGCTTGTGTGATCTCCTTCGGCATGAAGTGGGAGGATTGTCTTCCTTATGCTGAATTCTCCTACAACAATAGTTTTCAAGCAAGTTCGGGCAAGGCCCCATTTGAAATTCTGTATGGCAGGAAGTGCCGTACCCCTCTCAACTGGTCTGAAACCGGTGAACGTCAGCTTTTGGGTAATGACTTAATCACAGAGGCAGAGGAAATGTGCAAAGTCATTCGAGATAACCTCAAAGCAGCCCAATCTCGCCAGAAGAGCTACTATGATAGTAAGCACCGTGATTTGGCTTTCGAGATCGGAGATCATGTTTACCTCCGCGTCTCTTCTATGAAAGGTACTCGTCGTTTCGGTATCAAAGGGAAGCTTGCCCCTAGATACGTGGGACCTTTCAAGATTGTCAGCAAGAGAGGCGATCTCGCCTATCAACTCGAGCTTCCTTCAAACTTTGCAAATGTTTATGACGTGTTCCATGTCTCTCAGCTCCGAAAGTGTTTCAAGACCCCTGATCGCACCGTCAACTTCGAGGACATTGAGCTCCAAGAAGATCTCTCTTATCGTGAGCACCCAGTTGCTATTCTTGAAGAGACTGAATGCAAGACTCGCAATAAGTCAATCAAATTCCTCAAAGTCAAGTGGTCACACCATTCCGACCGTGAAGCTACCTGGGAATGCGAGGATCACCTCCGTTCTGAGTACCCGGCGTTCTTTCAGTCCTAGATCTCGGGACGAGATCCTTTCGTAGTGGTGGAGTGTTGTAACACCCCGGATATGACTTTCCCAATTTGTACTCCAACTCTTGCCGTTTCCGGCGTTAAGTTATTTTATTTTCTCGGGTTCGGGTCTTTGTCTCTATGTGTTGTTATCGTTGTCATGCATCTCATATCATGTCATCATGTGCATTGCATTTGCATACGTGTTCATCTCATGCATTCGAGCATTTGCCCTGTTGTCCGTTTTGCCTTCCGGCGCTTCGTTCTCCTCCGGTGGTCATTTCTACCTTTCTTTCGTGTGTGGGGTTCAAACATTTCCGGATTGGACCGAGACTTGCCAAGCGGCCTTGGTTTACTACGGGTAGACCGCCTGTCAAGTTTCGTATCATTTGGACTTCGTTTGATACTCCAACGGTTAACCGAGGGACCGAAAAGGCCTCGTGTGTTGTTACAGCCCAACACCCCTCCAATTTGGCGCAAAACCCACCTAAACCTCCTCCATCATCTAGAGCGTTCGATCACGATCGCGTGGCCGAAAACCGCACTCCATTTGGAGCCTCCTAGCTCCTTCTATGTATAAATAGGCCTTCCCCGTCCAAATCTCGGGTCAAATCCACCCCTAACCCTAGTCTCCCCTCCTCCGCGCGCCGGACACGTCCGCCCGGCGCCGGACAGTTTGCCGCAGCCAATCGCTGCTCGCCACGTGGTGCGTCTCCACCCACTCCCGCTCCGGCCCGCTCGGCCCGGGGAGAGCCCCCGAGGGCCCGAGTCACCGCCGTCCGCCTCTTCGCGCCTCCGCCCGCGCGCCGCTGTCTCCTCCCGCGCCGGAGACGCACCCCGCCACCACCACGCCGGTCTCTGGTGACCTTGCTCCGCCCCGCCGCCTCGACGCCGGCCCGTTGCCGCACCGCACCAGCGCCGCCCTACCTCGCCGCCCGGAGATCCTCCGCCGCTCCAGAGACCAGATCCAGCCGCCTCCTCTTCCCCTCGCCAAGTCCGGCCACCGTCGCCCCGATTTCCGGCGGAGAACTCCGGCGACGTTCGATCTGCTACAGTGCACCTGGCGGCTACAGTAAACCCTAGATCTGAGGGTTGACTTCTTCTCCCTCTCCCAGATATTTTTTGCAAACTTTGGCATGTCGTAACTCTGCGTCCGTAGCTCCGATTTGTGCATATAGCATATCAAAATGTTCGTCTCAGAGAGTAAATAATTTCATTCCATTGCATCATTTTCATTTGAGCTCATCTTTATGCCCTAAATGCTGTTAGAAGAGGGCTACTTGAGATAATTGTCAGATCTGCTACTCCATTTAGATATTTGTCATTTTTGCCATGATTATTGTGTGCATGATATGCCCATGAGTTCTACTTATGTTTTGTTAAGGGTTTTGCCATATTTCCATAGGTGCAACCCATGTATTTTTGTGATGTGTGTGGTGACTAGCACAAGCTTGCCAAGTGAGGCACTTGGTAATGCTGATTTCAGGGACTTAGCATTTCCACCAAGTCCTTGGCCTGTTTATCTCATATGGCCATATGTTCATGTTGTTTCCTAGTGATCCGTGCCTCTTTTGAGGATGATCAGTAAGGATGTTTTGTTAATATTGTAGTGCTATATCCATCCATGTATTTGTTTGCAATCATGGAGAACCCTAGCTTGAGTCAATCGAGCTCTACTTTTGCTACTTCGTGAATCTGGGCAGATTGTCTACTTGTTAGCGATTTTGCCGATGTTGTTGTAGTGGATTCGTGCATGCTATGTTATTGTTCTTGCCATGTCTAGCTTGCATTTTGTGTATTCTTTATGGGTGTATGCTTAGATTGTCATGACTTGCTCCGTAGTGAGTGCATCGAGCTCGTAAACATGCCTACTTGATATCTGTTTTCAGCATGCTCCAGTTTTCACCAAGTCTGAGAATTGATTATGTTTTTGCCATTTTCACATGCTTGCAATTGTATTTTATGATCCCTTTTGGCTCAAGGTCACTAAGGGACTTTTGTTAAGCTCTTTTAGTAGCTCCATGCCATGTTTTAATTTTCCATGTTCAGGTCCTGTAGCATGTAGTTTTGTTGCTCCGAAGAGTGCTACCTGATCTGAAATTTCAGACAATTGTTATTTTCACTAAGTCTGAGATCTGTTTACCATATGCATTTTTTCCATGCTTGTTTGAACCTGTTAATGGATGAATTGGCCGTAGCTCAGTGCTAGACTTTTGTTAAGCATCTTGAATACATCCCTGCCATGTATTTTGATGCCATGTTTGGGTGCTGTAGCTTGTTCATCTCATTGCATTTAGTTGGCTACTTGCTGTAAATCGCAGACCGGTGTCATATTTGAATCGCTTGCCATTTCCAAACCGTAACTCCGATTCCGGCGTTCTTTATATCGTTTTCAAGCAATTTCATCTCATATTTCCAGTGGCACACTTGGATTTCCAAGTTGAGGCCAGGTTCATGCATCCCTTGTCAAATCTTGCATATGCATCCCGCATAGCATGCCGTCCTTGCATCATATTGTTTGATCCTTGCACGTGGTTGATTGTGTTCCGTTTGCTTGTTTATCTTGTTTGGGTAGAGCCGGGAGACGAGTTCGCTAACGAGGAGCCCGTTGAGTTTGCTTTCGAGGATCCAGTCAACTCTGACAACTTTGCAGGCAAGATGATCATACCCTCGAAATCACTACTATCTTTGCTTGGCTAGATGCTCGCTCTTTTGCTATGCCAATGCTATGATGCCTACCATTTTCTTTCAAGCCTCCCAAATTGCCATGTCAAACCTCTAACCCACCATGTCCTAGCAAACCGTTGATTGGCTATGTTACCGCTTTGCTCAGCCCCTCTTATAGCGTTGCTAGTTGCAGGTGAAGATTGGAGGCAGTTCCTTGTTGGAACATTTATTGGATATCATTATATTATCTTGTTATCTTAATGCATCTATATACTTGGTAAAGGGTGGAAGGCTCAGCCTCTCGCCTAGTGTTTTGTTCCACTCTTGCCGCCCTAGTTTCCGTCATATCGGTGTTATGTTCCCGGATTTAGCGTTCCTTACGTGGTTGGGTTATAATGGGAACCCCTTGATAGTTCGCCTTGATTAAAGCTTTTCCAGTAATGCCCAACCTTGGTTTTACCATTTGCCACCTAGCCTCTTTTCCCTTGGGTTTCCGGAGCCCGAGGGTCATCTTATTTTAGCCCCCCCGGGCCAGTGCTCCTCTGAGTGTTGGTCCAACCGAGCGATGTCCGAGGCTACCAGGGGCAACTTTGGGCTGGCCTACCCGACGTCTTGCTCATTCAGTGTGCCCTGAGAACGAGATATGTGCAACTCCTATTGGGATTTGTCGGCACATCTGGGTGGTGTTGCTGGTCTTGCTTTAACCTGTCGAAGTGTCTTGAAGAACCGAGGTACCGAGTCTGATCGGAACGTCTCGGGAGGAGGTCTATTCCTTCGTTGACCGTGAGAGCTTGTCATGGGCTAAGTTGGGACTCCCCTGCAGGGTTCTGAACTTTCGAAAGCCGTGCCCGCGGTTATGGGCAGATGGGAATTTGTTAATGTCCGGTTGTAGATAACTTGAACCTTAAGTTAATTAAAATGAATCAACTGAGTGTGTTACCGTGATGGCCTCTTCTCAGCGGAGTCCGGGAAGTGGACACGGTGTTGGAGTAATGCTTGCGCAGGTTGCTCTCTAGTTTCTCGCTCGCGCTTTGCGTCCTCTTCTCGCTCTCTTTTGCGAACAGGATAGCCACCATATATGCTAGTCGCTTGCTGCAGCTCCACATATATTTACCTTGCCTTACCTATAAGCTTAAATAGTCTTGATCACGAGGGTGCGAGATTGCTGAGTCCCTGTGGCTCACAGATTACTATTACAATAGATGCAGGGCCTGATGATTCCGCTCCAGGTGACACGCTCGAGGTCAAGTGGGAGTTCGACAAAGACTCTCAGCGTTACTATGTTTCCTTTCCTGACGATCAGTAGTGGTGCCCAGTTGGGGGTGATCGGGACCGTGTCGCAGGTTGGGTTATCTTTATTTTGGCCCGTAGTCGGGCCATGAGTGTTTGGATGATGTAATGTTATTATGTACCTTGATTGACATGGCGAGTGTAAGCCAACTATGTTATCTCCCCTTTATTATTTACATTGCATGGGATGTTGTGCAGATTGCCTTACTTGCGACATATGCCTTCAATGCGATTATGCCTCTAAGTCGTGCCTCGACACGTGGGAGATATAGTCCCATCGAGGGTGTTACAATAATGTCCGGTCTTCTGACACTTAAAGCAAGTGACTTGGCTCAGGTCTTTCTTGGCTGGGGTTGACGGGTTGGTACGGTTCTGGTCGTTGCTTCCTCCATTACCATTACCATTCTTGGTGCCATTGTGATTGTGCGAGTTACCTCCTCCATGGGTATGCTGGAAATGTCCTCCCGATCTAGGGGTAAATCGTGGCTTCTGCTGAAACATGGGCAGTTCGAAAAGCCTGCTGAAACTGGTCCCATGTGACAGTGTCGACAGGGAAAGTGGCTGTGAAATTCTCCCACCACGATGCTGCGGGTCCTTCAAGCTGATGTGTGGCAAACTTCACCTTCTCCGCATCTGTGCATCCTGCTGTGGTCAACTCTCTAGCTGTCTTGCGGAGCCAAGCATCTGCTACTATCGGCTCGGTGCTACTGGAAAACACCGGCGGATTCAGCCTAAGAAAACGGGCTAAGTGATCAACAGGTGGTGGTGGTGGGTTGTTGTTGTTGTTCCCCTGATTCTAATTCTGGACTAGCAACTGCATCAATGTGTTCTGCTGCTGGATCAACTAGGTGAGCTCCGGTGGAAAGGTAAATCCGGGGTCACGTCTCGGAGGCATCTGAGGGTTTAGAAAAGATGAGATTTAAGAATAGAGGGGGTCTAAAGAGAAAACACTACCCATATGCACATGAGGCAAAAGTAGACAATTCACTTCATTCAATCAAACAAGGGCATACAATCGATCTAACTATCGCAAAAGTGCTTCGGACTACTGTATTTACATGGTGGACTACTACTACTACTACTACTGATGAGGTGGTCTACTAGAAATATTCTTCGGTTGCAGACTCCATGATATCTGCTTCGGCTTCATCAATATAGTCATCATCGCTATCATCTAGGTCCGAGTCGGTGTCGTCGATGATGATGTAGTCTTCCGGGCGAATCTCCTTGGGTTCTTCTTCTTCATCTATTGGTGTAGGGACTCCCATAAATATCCCGATCTTCTTGATCAGATCGTCATTCTTCTCCACCAATACTTCGATTTCCTCTTCGTAATCTTCATGTGTAGCCTTGAGTTCTTCCTCCAGTTCTTTGATTCTTGTCCTAGCCTTCTTCAGGTCTATCATGTCGGCGCACATCTGGTTTTCTTGACGTTGAATGTGCTGGTTTAACTCCTGGATAAAAGCTGCAATTGATCTATCCTTTCTGGTGCTGATCATCTCCCAGTGCTCATCTCGGCGCCCACAAATCTGGTAGATAGTATCCTTGAGATCATTGCGGTAGACTTCTCCAATGTGTCCCATGGCGATGTGAGCTGCCATGCTCTTTCCTAGACTCCAAGTTGGTGCATTAAAAGAAAATTCTATGGGCTCAGTAACTGGCATGAACGTCCTTCCTGGAACTTGAACTTGAATCATCCAGCACTCTTCTTCAGGTAAAGTGGCGTTGTAGGTTCAGGTGAAGCTTGGTACTCCTATGTTCAGGTATCTAGTGACTTCCTTCAGGTGACGTCCAAAGGGTGTATCTTCATCCGGTTGCGTGAACTTGTTCCTTGCATCCGCCATCCTAAAGAGTAGAAAAGATGAGAGGTCAGAAGAGAAGAGAGTGAATAGTGTTCTAGGTCTTTAGCTTAGTGGTCGTCTCGTACAGTCAGCGTGTGCTCTGATACCATCTTTGTAGCGACCAGACCTCAAACAGTCTGATCTCTGTGCTCAGGCGTCATCCCTGGATCAGTAATGCTGACGCCACACAGTACTTGAAGGATTTATAACAGAGTAGCAATCACACACTTATTACATCGAGTGTCTCAATAGAGAACTTATTACAATAAATATGGCTTAAGGCCATCTAATAATGATAACATCGGAAGGCTTGGAAGATAAGTGAGTCCATCAACTCCAACGGCATCACTGAGTATAGAACCATGACCTAAAAATTCCTTAATCATCGTCTGAAAAGTCTGCAACATTAACGTTGCAGCCCGAAACGGGTCAGCACATGGAATATGCTGGCAAGGTAACACATATAGAGTAATGGAATGAAACAGCTATTCTATATGCATATTTGGCTGGTGGAAAGCTCTATGGTTACAGTTTTGCATAAAGCCATTTTTCCCTACTACAAAGGAATAAATTTTATTTAACTATCATGGTAGTTGTTAAACATTGAGAATGGTTGACAGCATCCTCAATCCCAATTAAGCATCATCATTAAACAAAACCCAACAAAATTAAATCTTAGGGTAACATGTTGAGATTCACATGATAATCCAGGTACTAGATACTCAAGTTGTCCATAACCGGGGACACGGCTAACCATGATTAGTTTATACACTCTGCAGAGGTTTGCGCACTTTTCCCCACAAGACTCGATCGCCTCCATTTGGTTTCTTGCACTACATGGTGTTTGAGAAGACGGATGACTGAGACATAGTCTTTCAGAAGCGCTAGCACCTTACGATGGATAGACCGTTACACCTACTTTCCCCTACATCTGCTAGTCTACCCTGTAAGAGTTCGCACGACTTAATCAACTATGCTAGAGCCCATAATAGCTTGTGGCTGCACACAGAAGTTTCTAGTATGAAAAATCTCATGATCCCTTTGGGCCTCGGTGGCGGTCCATAAAGAAAAACAGGCAATCCTGGAATACCCAGGTACCTCAATCCACCCAGATGTGTGTTTAAGTTGCCACCTTAGATAAACCATTAATTTAACAAACTCACATCTGTCATGGATATCACTCACCCAATCCACGTCTACTAGCATAGCATAGCAATAGTAAGCAAACGTAGAAGTAACTCCCAAATGTTTGATAATACAACAGGTAATAGGTACTACCTCAACTACTTCCCAAACCCACAATTTAATTAGATCCTAATCATGCAATGTTTGAAGATTGACCTAATGCAATAAAACTGGGTAGTAGGAGGTATGATCAAAGTGTTACTTGCCTTGCTGATGATCCGCGAAATCTAGAGATTCGAAGTAACAGGCGGCGCACTTCGGGTATTCTATCATAGACAAACAAACAAGCATACAATAAGTATTCATCTAATGCACAGATAAAACTCAAATAGGAGATCTAACCAGAAAGTTCAACTTAAGAACTTCGGGTGGCAACAAGAATCAAATCAAACGAAGCAACGAAAGTCAAACGGCAAAAGAAACATGCTTTGTTTACTATTCTGGATCTAGGGAAATTTTTACAGTGGCAACAACTTCTTTAAGTTGGTTAAACGGATAGAGGGTTTCGAGATGAAACTCCAGGCGCTTGAATCGCCTGATTCCGATAAACGAGCGAAAAATTATACTAAAACGAAAATCGGATCAGAAATCACGATCAGAAAAATCGCGGATTTAATCCGAGAAAAAAAATGACGAACGTTCGCTAGAACGAACGAACGCTCGCTATTTAAATAAATCGAAAAAACCGATCTATTTAAAAAAAATTGAAACTAAAAAACGAACAAAACCGTCGGAAAACCAAACGGTTTTTTTGAAAAAAGAAAAAAAACCGGTGTCTAAAAAAAACTACCCGGCAATTCCGGCAAGGTTCCGGCGGCGGCGACGGGCTCCGACGACGGTGGGCGGCGGCGGGATCCGGCGCGGCGGCGGCGGCGCGGGCGGCGGCAGCGCTAGGGTTCGGGGCGGCGGGGCGGCTCGATGGGCCGCGGGGTCGGGCGCCCCGGCTTTAAAGGCCGGCCCCGGAGGAGTCCGGGCCTAACACGGCCCGTAGGCCGGTTTCGTTTTTTAAAATTATTTCACGTAGAAAAACATATAAAAGAAATACTAAACGGACTCCAAAAATCCCGCAATAAATTTTCCCGGGCTTCTAAAATCAAGCCGCACAAGGTGAACATTTATTTGGGGCCTAAATGCAATTTTGAGAAACACACATTTTTCCTAAATTCAAATAAAATAACGAAAAACTCCGAAGCAGCAGTAGCAGTAGCAGTAGCAGTAGCAGTAGCCCGGTGTGTTTGTTGAGACCGATGAATTGTGGGTTTATGATCAAGATTATGTATGACAATATTTGAATCTTCTCTGAATTCTTTTATGTACGATTGGTTATCTTTGCAAGTCTCTTCGAATTATCAGTTTGGTTTGGCCTACTAGATTGATCTTTCTTGCAATGGGAGAAGTGCTTAGCTTTGGGTTCAATCTTGCGGTGTCCTTTCCCAATGACAGTAGGGGAAGCAAGGCACATATTGTATTGTTGCCATCAAGGATAACAAGATGGTTTTTTTTATCATATTGCATGAATTTATCCCTCTACATCATGTCATCTTGCTTAAGGCGTTACTCTGTTTTCATGAACTTAATACTCTAGATGCATGCTGGATAGAGGTCGATGAGTGGAGTAATAGTAGTAGATGCAGGCAGGAGTCGGTCTACTTGTCTCGGACGTGATGCCTATATACATGATCATACCTAGATATTCTCATAACTATGCTCAATTCTGTCAATTGCTCAACAGTAATTCGTTCACCCACCGTAAAATACTTATGCTCTTGAGAGAAGCCACTAGTGAAACCTATGGCCCCCGGGTCTATCTTCATCATATTAAATCTTCCAATACTTAGTTATTTCCTTTTTTACTTTGCTTTTATTTTACTTTGCATCTTTATCATAAAAATACCAAAAATATTACCTTATCATATCTATCAGATCTCACTCTCGTAAGTGACCGTGAAGGGATTGACAACCCCTTATCGCGTTGGTTGCGAGGAGTTATTTGTTTTGTGCAGGTACTAGGGACGCACGCGCAACCTCCTACTGGATTGATACCTTGGTTCTCAAAAACTGAGGGAAATACTTACGCTACTTTGCTGCATTATCCTTTCCTCTTCAAGGAAATCCAACGCAGTGCTCAAGAGGTAGCAAGAAGAATTTCTGGCGCCGTTGCCGGGGAGGTTCGCGCAAGTCAAGATTTGACTCCCGACAACGAGCCATTTCTGGCGCCGTTGCCGGGGAGTCTATGCAAAAGTCAACATACCAAGTACCCATCACAACCCTTATCTCCCGCATTACATTATTTGCCATTTGCCTCTCGTTTTCCTCTCCCCCACTTCACCCTTGTTGTTTTATTCGCCCTCTCTCTCTCTCTCTCTCTCTCTCTCTCCTCCTTCTCTTTCTCTATTTGCCTCTTTTCTGTTTACTTGTTGTTATGGAGAGTCCTCTATCTTCTCCGTTGTCTCCCGAGAATGAAGTTCTAAATTTTAACCAAAGGGAGGGAGAAAATCTAAAAGACGCTTGGTATAGAATTTGCAATGCTCAAAATAGATCTACGAGGAAGCAATCTACTTCCGTTCTTCTTCACAATTTTTATGTAGGCATTGCTCCTTGGTATAGATTTGTCCTTGATACCATTACCAGAGGGAATTTCTTGGGTAGCCACACTTTTGATTCTTATAATGCTATGATAGATTTATTTGGCTCACCACCTCTTTTGGTTAATGGAACTGTATTAACTTTGGAGCATGTAATGCAAAGGCTCGAAATTATTGAAAATAAGGTTGCTACCGTAGAGTCAATTGAAAATTTGGATAAAAAGAACCACAACCGAATCTCTCAATATGGATCTAAAGTAGGAGTCACTTTGAAAAATATTAAAGAGAAGGAACCCATAGTTAATGAGAAAATAAATCGGGATTCCACTAGAATTGATAAAATTGAGGGTATTATTACCAACTTGGGAACCGCTTTTTACTCCATAAAGAATACTCCAAGTCCCCCTACTAAAATTGCCAAGCTTATGTATGTTCCTAAAAATAAGGGTGAATCCTCTAGTAAGGAAACTGCGGACCTCAAATCTATAATTATTCATCCCAATCTTGTTGCTATCATTAAGGAACCATTTGTTACAAATGAATTTTTTGATCTTGTGCCTAAAAGTTTGGTAGACGCCTCATTGAAGAATTACCAACCAAAGATGGCAATACCTAGATCTATCCTTCCTTTTTATGCCTAGCTAGGGGCGTTAAACGATAGCACTTATTGGGAGGAAACACAATTTTATTTTTATTCCTTGCTTTTTGCTCCTGTTTAGTAATAAATAATTTAACTAGCCTCTGTTTTGGTTGTGTTTTTTTGTTTAATTAGTGTTTGTGCCAAGTAGAACCGTTGGGAAGACTTGGGGAAAGTCTTGATATCTTGCTGTAAAAAACAGAAACTTTAGCGCTCACGAGAACTGCTGCCATTTTTATTTGGAAAGTGCTATTTAGTTAATTCATTTTGCAGATGATTAATAGATAAATTCCTCACGTCCAGCAATTTATTTTAGAATTTCTGGGGTTCCAGATCTTGCACTAGCTACAGATTACTACATACTGTTTTGTTTTTGACAGATTCTGTTTTTCGTGTGTTGTTTGCTTATTTTGATGAATCTATGGCTTGTAAAATAGTTTATAAACCACAGAGAAGTTGGAATACAGTAGGTTTAACACCAATATATATAAAGAATGAGTTTATTATAGTACCTTGAAGTGGTATTTTGTTTTCTTTCGCTAAAGGAGCTCACAAGATTTTCTACTTTAAGTTTTGTGTTGTGAAGTTTTCAAGTTTTGGGTAAAGATTTGATGGATTATGGAACAAGGAGTTGCAAGAGCCTAAGCTTGGGGATTCCCAAGGCACCCCCAAGATAATCTAAGGACACCTAAAAGCCAAAGCTTGGGGATGCCCCGGAAGGCATCCCCTCTTTCGTCTACTTCTATCGGTAACTTTACTTGGAGCTATATTTTTATTCACCACATGATATGTGTTTTGCTTGGAGCGTCTTGAATTATTTGAGTCTTTATTTGTTAGTTTACCACAATCATCCTTGCTTTACACACCTTTTGAGAGAGCCATACGTGATTTGGAATTTGTTAGAATACTCTATGTGCTTCGCTTATATCATTTGAGTTATATAGTTTTGCTCTAGTACTTCACTTATATCTTTTAGAGCACGGTGGTGGATTTGTTTTATAGAAACTATTGATCTCTAATGATTCACTTAGATTATTTTGAGAGTCTTAATAGCATGGTAATTTTCTTAAATAATCCTAATATGCTTGGTATACAAGATTAGTACAAACTTTCTTACGAGTGTGTTGAATACTATGAGAAGTTTGATGCTTGATAATTGTTTTGAGATATGAAGATGGTGATATAAGAGTCATGCTAGTTGAGTAGTTGTGAATTTGAGAAATACTTGTGTTAAAGTTTGTGATTCCCGTAGCATGCACGTATGGTGAACCATTATGTGATTAAGTCGGAGCATGATTTATTTATTGATTGTCTTCCTTATGAGTGGCGGTCGGGGACGAGCGATGGTCTTTTCCTACCAATCTATCCCCTAGGAGCATGCGCGTAATACTTTGCTTTGATAACTTGTAGATTTTTGCAATAAGTATATGAGTTCTTTATGAGTAATGCTGAGTCCATGGATTATACGCACTTTCCTTCCTTCCACCATTGCTAGCCTCTCTAATACCGCGCACCTTTCGCTGGTATCATACACCCACCATATACCTTCCTCAAAACAGCCACCATACCTACCTATTATGGCATTTCCATAGCCATTATGAGATATATTGCCATGCAACTTTCCACGGTTCCATTTATTACGACACACTCCATCATTGTCATATTGCTTAGCATGATCATGTAGTTGACATCGTATTTGTGGCAAGCCACCATTCATAATTATTTCATACATGTCACTCTCGATTCATTGCATATCCCGGTACACCACCGGAGGCATTCATATAGAGTCATATTTTGTTCTAAGTATCGAGTTGTAATTGTTGAGTTGTAAGAAAATAAAAGTGTCATGATCATCATTATTAGAGCATTGTCCCAAGTGAGGAAAGGTTGATGGAGACTATGATTCCCCCACAAGTCGGGATGAGACTCTGGATGAAAAATAAAAATAAAAAAGAGAAAGAAAAGAGGCCATAAAAAAGAGAAAAGGCCCAAATAAATAAAAAAAAGAGAGAAAAAAAGAGAGAAGGGGCAATGCTACTATCCTTTTACCACACTTTTGCTTCAAAGTAGCACCATGATCTTCATAGTAGAGAGTGTCTCATTTCGTCACTTTCATATACTAGTGGGAATTTTTCATTATAGAACTTGGCTTGTATATTCCAATGATGGGTGAGGGAGTCCCAGATTAGGGGGTATCCGGACAGCCGGACTATATCCTTTGGCCGGACTGTTGGACTATCAAGATACAAGATTAAAGACTTCGTCCCGTGTCCGGATGGGACTCTCCTTGGCGTGGAGGGCACGCTTGGCAGTACGGATATGTAGATTTCCTTCCTTGTAACCGACTCTGTGTAACCCTAGCTCCCTCCGGTGTCTATATAAACTGGAGGGTTTAGTCCGTAGGACCAACAACAACAATCATACCATAGGCTAGCTTCTAGGGTTTAGCCTCTTCGATCTCGTGGTAGATCAACTCTTGTACAACTCATATTATCAAGAACAATCAAGTAGGACATAGGGTATTACCTCCATGAAGAGGGCTCGAACCTGGGTAAACATCGCGTCCCCTGCCTCCTGTTACCATCCGCCTAGACGCACAGTTCGGGACCCCCTACCCGAGATCCGCTGGTTTTGACACCGACATTGGTGCTTTCATTGAGAGTTCCTCTGTGTCGTCATTGTTAGGCTGGATGGCTCCTTCAATCATCGATAGCGATGCAGTCCGGGGTGATACTTTTCTCCTCGGACTTTTCTTTGTATCCGGCGGCTCTGCACTGCGGGCCAACTCGCTTGGCCATCTGGAGTAGATCGAGAGTTACGCCCCTGGCCACCAGGTCAGGTTTGGAAGCTTAAACTACACGACAGACATCCGCGGAGACTTGATCTTTGACGAATTCGAGCCCCTGCCGAGTGCACCGCACGGTCACGATGAGCATGATTTAGCTCTGCCATCGGACAGTGTTCAGGAGACCGCACCGGCAACCGCTCCGACCCTCAATTCGGAGCCAATTGCGCCTTCCATGGACGGGTGGATAGACCCCGCCACGGAGGCCGCATTCTCAGCGGCGATCGAGCCAAGTGTCGACCTTACCCTTCATGGGAGCCGTGATGCCAAACTGCCGGACTCTTCCCCGGCCCCGGACTGCGAACCGCCTGCGCCCGTGCTCTGACTGGGCGCCGATCATGGAGTTCACCTCCGCGGATATCTTTCAGCACTCGCCCTTCGGTGACATACTGAATTCATTAAAGTCTCTCTCCTTGTCAGGAGAGTCCTGGCTGAACTATGTCCGGCAGGATTGGGATGCGGATGACGAAGAAATTCGCCGCCCACCCACCACCCACTTAGTAGCCACTGTCGACGATTTAACCGACATGCTCGACTTCGACTCCGAAGACATCGACGGTATGGATGACGATGCATGAGATGAACAGGAGCCATTGCCCACAGGGCACTGGACGCCCACTTCATCATATGATGTATACATGGTGGACACACCCAAAGAAAACGACGACGAGGAACGGAAGGACGCAGCGAAGGATCGTTCCCTCGAGAAGCAGTCAAAGCGGCGGCGTAAGCGCCGCTCCAAATCCCGCCTCGGCAGAAACATCGATCATATAGACCCAACAATAGAGCAGGGTGAGCCAGCGGACAACAAACATGGCATTGAACCACCGTCCAACCACGGCAACACAGAGAATCAAACCGAACAACCCGACTCCGGCGAAGATAACAGTCCGGATGACATCACACCAGATAGGCACCCGGAGCAACAGAATACCCATCAAAGGCTTGTTGCCACTGCGAGGAGTCTGAAAAAGCAGAAGCAAAGGCTCATGGCTGCACAAGACACACTCAAAATTAGATGGAGTGAAGTACTCAACACTGCAGCAAAATACGGTGGTAGTCGCCACACAAAGAGCTACCCGAAGCGAAAGCTGCTACCTGAATTCAATGAGGAGGCCTTAGATCCCCCGCAATCAAAAAACAAAACAGCCATCCGGTCAGATAGACGACCTCGTGGCCAACATAGAGCGGCAAACGACGCCACACACAATCCAGTACACGATCCACGTGAGGGCTCGCATCAAAAGGACGACGCAACCAGATCCATCTACGGGCCAAGCAAGCGCGCTCCAGCACGCAATGCAACACAACAAAAATCCGAACACCACGGTACACCCAAATACGGGGGTGCGGCACACCCCCTATGTTTCACCGATGAGGTGCTGGACCCTGAATTCCCAGAGGGATTCAAACCCGTAAAGATAGAGGCGTATGACGGAACGACAGACCCTGGGGTCTGGATTGAGGACTACATCCTCCATATCCACATGGCTCGAGGAGATGATCTCCACGCCATCAAGTACTTATCCCTCAAGCTCAAAGGGCCAGCTCAGCACTGGCTTAAAAGCCTCCCCGAAAACTCCATTGGAAGTTGGGAAGAGCTCGAAGACGCTTTTCGGGCAAATTTTCAAGGGACCTATGTCCGACCACCGGATGCAGACGATTTAATTCATATAACTCAACAGCCCGGAGAGTCAGCCCGAAAGCTTTGGAACATGTTTCTCACTAAAAAGAACCAAATAGTCGACTGTCCGGACGCCGAAGCCTTAGCAGCGTTCAAGCACACCGTTCGAGATGAATGGCTTGCCAGACACCTCGGCCAAGAAAGGCCGAGAACAATGGCAGCACTAACAAGCCTCATGACCCGCTTTTGCGTGGGCGAGCACAGCTGGTTAGCCCGATGCAGCACCAGCGACCCAAGTACATCCGAAGTCAGGGACGGAAACGGGAAGCGACAACGCAGCAAAAACAAGCGCCGGAATAAAGAAGACAGCCCGAAGAGCACGGTGGTAAACGCAGGATTCATAAGCTCTCAGCCAGGTCAGCAAAAGCTGCCCTCCAAAGGCAACAAAGACGAACTGTCCATCCTAAACAAGATTCTGGCCAAAATATGCCAGTTCCACAACACCCCCGATAAACCTACAAATCATACCCATAGAGAATGTTGGGTCTTCAAGTAGTCCGGCAAGCTCAACGCCGAACACAAGGGGCAGGATACACCAAGCGAAGACGAGGACGAGCCTCGCAAGCAAAGCACTGGGGAACAGAAGAAATTCCCACCAGAAATTAAAACAGTAAATGTGTTACATGTGATGAAGGGGAGAAACAAAGCGGCACTCCTAGAGACACGTGCCCCAGGGCCTATCACCGTGGAGTTCTGCCACTAGTCGTCCCAACCAATCACCTTTAATCATCGGGATTACTCGGCAAGTATCCGGCATGCAGGATGGGCTGCCTTGGTGTTAGACCCGATAATTGACGGATACCACTTCACACGAGTCCTCATGGACGGCGGTAGTAGTTTAAACCTGATATATCAGGACACAGTCCCCAAAATGGGGATAGACCCAACAAAAATCAGCCATAGCAATACTACCTTTAAAGGAGTAACCCCAGGCCGAGAAGAACATTGCACGTGCTCCCTACTACTAGAGGTTATACTCGGCTTTCGCGATAACTTCCGCAGCGAAAACTTAACCTTCCACATCGCTCCGTTCCAAAGTGGCTATCAAGCACTACTCGGACGTGAAGCTTTTGCTTGCTTTAACGCAATACCGCATTACGCTTCCCTCATGCTTAAGATGCCCGGTCCATGTGGCATCATTACAGTAAATGGAAATATTGAGCGCTCCTTGCGCGCGGAAGACCGTGCGGCTGCCTTGACAGCCGCACACTAAACGACCTCACCAACTAGAGCATCTGACATGTCATTAAGACCACGGACGCGGTTAGACGAGTCCGGTGCAGCTATATATAATTGATATAGGTTTGATGGCTATACCCCTATAACAATACAAGGGGCTCAACGCGTGTAAACAAGTGACAGTTAGGCTCAACTTTACTCATCTTGAACTGTACATGGTTGTAACGCCCCGAGACCGATGTGCTAGGTGTCCTCCAGTTATTCGCTATTGTTACCTTGTCATGTGCCTGCGTGTCATGCATTGCATATCATGTCATCATGTGCATTTCATTTGCATACATGTTTGTCTCATGCATTCGAGCATTTTTCCCGTTGTCCCTTTTGCAATCCGGCGCTCCTATGTCACCCGGTGCCCCTTTCTACCTCTTTTCATGTGCGGGCGTTAAACATTTCCAGATTGGACCGAGACATGTCATGCGGCCTTGGTTTACAACCGGTAGACCGCCTGTCAAGTTTCGTGCCATTTGGACTTCGTTTGATACTCCAACGGTTAACCGAGGGACCGAAAAGGCCTCGTGTGTTCTGCAGCCCAACACCCTTCCAAAGTGGCCCAAAACCCACCTAAACCCTCTCCATCATATCGGTCGTTCGATCACGATCGCGTGGCCGAAAACCGCACCTCATTTGGACTCTCGTAGCTCCCTCTATATATATATATGTGGCTCTCCCCGAATTTTCGCGCAGTCCAAACCCTAGCCATCTCCCTCCTCGCGCCACCGGACATGTCCGTGCCGCACCAGACATGTCCAGCCCTGCCGGCCACCTCGCTCCGACGAATCACGTCGTGCCACGTCGCCCTCCCAGCCACCGCAGCCAACCGGCCATCGCCACCTCAGCGCCTCCTCCCTCTCTTTCCTCCCGCGCCCGCCGCCGGCCCGCGGAGCCCAGGCAGGGCCCACCCGGCCCAGACGCCAGCACCGCCGCCCCGAGCGTCCCACGTCTGGGAGCGCGCGATCCCTGCCGCCTCCTTCCTGCCGTACGGCGCCACCGCGCCGCCGCGGGCAGTTCGCCGGCCACCGCCGCCTCGCCCTTCGAACCGCGGTCGCCGCCCCTTCTTCGACCCGCTCCGGCGCCGCCCGCCGGCAACCTTCCTCCGCCGCCCCGCGCCGGGATTCGGCCCGGATCCGCCATCTCCGGCGAGGTCCACCTCTCTCCCCGCCATCTCCGGCGAGAACCGTGCCGGCGAACCTCGGATTCCGTGCCGTTGACTTTTACCTCGAGGGTATAATTTTCCCAAGTCCTGAGATTTTCTGATTCATATGCATTTTTCATCGCATCACAACTCTCTCATCGTAGATTCGATTTGTGCGTGTAGCATATCAAAATGTTCGACGCGAAGAGTACATCATTTCATCTCATTGCATCATTTTCATTTGAGCTCATCTTGATGCCCGAAATATCGTTGGAAGAGGGCTATGTGAGTAATTTGCAGATCTGTTTCAGCAAATGGCATTTTGTCATTTTTGCCATGTTTAATGTGTCCATGATATGATCCTGAGCTCAACGTGTGTTTTGTTATATGACATGCCATCTTTACAGGGGTGTATACCATGTATTTTTTGTGATTTTTGTGGTGACTAGCACAAGCTTGCAAAGTAGCGTATTCGGTTATGCTGATTTCAGGGACTTAGTTTTTCACTAAGTCCTTGTTCTGTTTTTGTCGTTATGCCATATGCTCATGTTGTTTCCTAGTGATCCGTGCCTCGTTTGAGGATGATCAGTAATGTTGTTTTGTTAACATTGTGGTACTCTATCCATCCATGTCTTTGTTTGAATTTATGGAGCACCCTAGCTTGAGTCAATCGAGCTCTACTTTTGCTTTATCGTGAATCTTGGCAGATTGTTGACACGTTTAGCGATTTTGCCGAGGATGTTGCTATTGATCCGTGCATGCTATGTTGTTGTTCTTGCCATGTCTAGTTCCTATGCCATGTATTCTTGATGGGTGTATGCTTAGTTTGTCATGCCATGCTCTGTAGTGAGTGCAACAACCTCGTAAACATGCCTACTCATTAACTGATTTGCATGCTCCAGTTTTTCCACTAAGTCTGAGATCTGTTTATGTTTTTTCCATGTTCACATGCTTGCAATTGTATTTTCTGATCCCTTTTGCCTCAAGGTAACTAAGGGACTTTTGTTAAGTGCTTTGAGTAGCTTCATGCCAAGCCTCGCTTTGCCATGTTAAGTTCCTGTAGCATGTAGTTTTCATGCTCTAAAGTGTGCTTCCTGATGATTAATTCCAGACTTGTGTTAATTTCACTAAGTCTGAAACCTGTTATCGTTTGCAATTTTTCCTTGCTTGTTTGAACCTATTAATGGATGAATTAGCCGTAGCTCAGTGTTCATATTTTGTCAAGCATCATGAGTGGATTCCTGCCATGTATTTTGTAATCATGTTTGAGTGTTGTAGCATAGTTATCTTGATACATTTAGTTGGTCACTTGCTGATTATCGCAGACCGGTGCCATATTTGTTTTGCTTGCCATTTCCAAACCGTGCATCCGATTCCGGTGATCTTTATATCGATTTCAACTGAAATCACCTCACCTTTCCAGTGGAACTCTTGGATTTCCAAGTTGATGCCAGATTCAATCATTCCTTTCCGAATCATGCATATGCATCGCATCTCGCATCCTGCATATCATACCATGTTCATGAGTGGTTTGTTTACTATGTTGTGTGCTTCTTTCCGGTGTTGCTTCTTCGGATTGGTTCCGATAACGTCGCGTTTGTGAGGACCCGTTTGGCTACGTCCTTTTGTCTTCTTCATGGACTCGTTCTTCTTCCTTGCGGAATTTCAGGCAAGATGACCATACCCTCGAAATCACTTCTATCTTTGCTTGCTAGTTGCTCGCTCTTTTGCTATGCCTATGCTGCGATACCTACCACTTTCTTATCATGCCTCCCATATTGTTGAACCAAGCCTCTAACCCACCTTGTCCTAGCAAACTGTTGTTTGGCTATGTTACCGCTTTGCTCAGCCCCTCTTATAGCGTTGTTAGTTGCAGGTGAAGTTTGAAGCTTGTTCCATGTTTGGAAAATGGATATTTGTTGGGATATCACAATATCTCTTACTTAATTAATGCATCCATATACTTGGTAAAGGGTGGAAGGCTCGGCCTTATGCCTGGTGTTTTTTTCCACTCTTGCCGCCCTAGTTTCCGTCATATCAGTGTTATGTTCCTGGATTTTGCGTTCCTTACGCGGTTGGGTTATAATGGGAACCCCTTGACAGTTCACCTTGAATAAAACTCCTCCAGCAATGCCCAACATTGGTTTTACCATTCGCCACCTAGCCTCTTTTTCCCTTGGGAGTCGCGCTCCCGAGGGTCATCATTATTTAACCCCCCGGGCCAGTGCTCCTCTGAGTGTTGGTCCTACCGAGTAGACTGCGGGGCCACCTCGGGGCAACTTGAGGGTTGGTTTTACTCATAGGATGTCTCATCTGAGTGCACCCTGAGAACGAGATATGTGCAGCTCCTATCGGGATTTGTCAGCACATTCGGGCGGTGTTGCTGGACTTGTTTTACCATTGTCGAGGATGTCTTGTAACCGGGATTCCGAGTCTGATCGGGTCTTCCCGCTAGAAGGAAGATCCTTCATTGACCGTGAGAGCTTGTGATGGGCTAAGTTGGGACACCCCTGCAGGGATATGAACTTTCGAAATCCGTGCCCGTGGTTATGGGCAGATGGGAATTTGTTAATGTCTGGTTGTAGAAAACCTGAAGTTGACCCTAATTAAAATACATCAACCGCGTGCGTAACCGTGATGGTCTCTTCTTGGCAGGGTGCGGGAAGTGAACACGGTGTTGGAGTAATGCTTGACGTAGGTTGTTCTAGGATCACTTCTTGATCATAGTTGTTCGACCGTGCTTTTGCCTTCTCTTCTCGCTCTCTTTTGCGAATAGGTTAGCCACCATATATGCTAGTCGCTTGCTGCAGCTCCACCTTATACCTTTTACCTTACCTATAAGCTTAAATAGTCTTGATCGCGAGGGTCTGAGATTGCTGAGTCCCCGTGGCTCACAGATACTTCCCAAACCAGTTTGCAGGTGCCGATGTTACCGAGCAGGTGACGCAACCAAGCTCAAGGAGGAGCTCGATGAAGATCTTGTCCTTTGTGTTGTTTCGTTCTAGTTGATCAGTAGTGGAGCCCAGTCGGGATGATCGGGGATCTGTGTAGCATTTGGGGTAGTCTTCTTTTATTTTGGTTCCATAGTCGGACCTTGATTGTATCTGGTTGATGTAATGCTTTATTCATGTAATTGTGTGAAGTGGCGATTGTAAGCCAACTATGTATATCTTTCCCTTATGTATTACATCGGTTGTGTGAAGATTACCTCACTTGCGACATTGCTTTCAATGCTGTTATGCCTCTAAGTCTTGCTTCGACACGTGGGAGATATAGCCGCATCGAGGGCGTTACAATGGTTTATTTTGTATAACCTACCTTTTGCACGACAACTTTTCAGCTAAGTTCCTCTCTTTTATAGATGACCATCGTGCTACACCCGTCCAGGATACGGCACAACGGAGACACAGGCGCAGACGTGCAGCAGGGACCCGTTCCAAGGATTCTTTTTAGATTAAGACCCTGTGTAAACTCTTTTTACTGTATCTAGTTATTACACATCCCACGGATTCTCAGTACAATTGAGAAGGATGCTGACGTATTGGCATGTGGCCACGTCAGAATATTGCATGTACCTGGACACCAGGGGCTTATTACAAAGGGCATCGTTTAGCCCGGTTTACATCATAAAGAACGAATACCTTAGGGAGTATTCTACATCGTGAGTTTGGCCTTATATGCATCAGCTCCGAATCATGTCTTTGGTCAAATGTTGGGTTTGCCCGGCTCCTGTGTTTTGCTGCCTTACGTTCCGCTCTATCGGCTAAGGCGGCACCAGGAGAACTACTACGATTGTGCCGTGGTTCATCCGGATGAGCACCTCAGTAGAGAAAGCCGAAAACTGACTGTCATGATATAGCGTGAGACTGGTCAACCACTCGATGACCTAGCGTAATCTTCGGGATTCCTCCGCCTTAACGAAGGGCCGTTTCCCGGCCAGGCATGTACGCGCCCCGAATTCGGATGAGCGCGGAGCCACCACGGGCTATATAGTAGCCCCACTGTCAAACTCCTCTGGCTAAGTGAAAGTGTTAAAGCATTATAGTCCGATTGCCTAGTTCGCTGCGCTATCACCTCCTTAATGGACCAAGACGTTGGATCAAGTGTGAACATGCGTCTTCTGCGAACACCCCCGCATTATATGCGTGGGGGCTGAAGCCGACGACTGCCATCTTTCAGGTTATATACATATATACATAAACGGCCGCACATGAGGCACCATAGTACTTTCGGGGAAAAGTATAAATACATCCTTGATAACCTCAATAAAACATTGTTTTTACAATGGGAATACATGTCACTCAAACATAATATTCTTCGAGCACTGAGCCTCACCGGCCACCTCGCTCCGACGAATCAATTCGTGCCACGTCGCCCTCCCCACCGCCGCAGCCAACCGGCTGTCTCCACCTCAGCGCCTCCTCCCTCTCTCTCCTCCTGCGCCGGCCGCCGGCCCGCGGAGCCCAGGCGGGGCCCGCCCGGCTCGGACGCCAGCGCCGCCGCCCCGAGCGTCCCGCGCTTGGGAGCGCCCGATCCCCGCCGCCTCCTTCCTGCCGTCCGGCGCCGCCGCGCCACCGCGGCAGTTCGTCGGCCACCGCCGCCTAGCCCTTCGAACCGCGGCCGCCGCCCCTTCTTCAACCCGCTCCGGCGCCGCCCGCCAGCAGCCTTCCTCCGCCGCCCCACGCAGGGATCCGGCCGGATCCGGCGAGATCCGGCCTGGATCCGCCATCTACGGCAAGGTCCACCTCTCTCCCCGCCATCTCCGGCGAGAACCGCGCCGGCGAACCTCGGATTCTGTGCCGTTGACTTTTACCTCGAGGGTATAATTTTCCCAAGTCCTGAGATTTTCTAATTCATATGCATTTTTCATCGCATCACAACTCTCTCATCGTAGATTCGATTTGTGCGTGTAGCATATCAAAATGTTCGACGCGAAGAGTACATCATTTCATATCATTGCATCATTTTCATTTGAGCTCAATTTGATGCCCGAAATGTCGTTGGAAGAGGGCTATGTGAGTAATTTGTCAGATCTGTTTCAGCAAATGGCATTTTGTCATTTTTGCCATGTTTAATGTGTCCATGATATGATCCTGAGCTCTACATGTGTTTTGTTATATGACATGCCATCTTTATAGGGGTGTATACCATGTATTTTTTGTGATTTTTGTGGTGACTAGCACAAGCTTGCAAAGTAGCGTATTCGTTTATGCTGATTTCAGGGACTTAGTTTTTCACTAAGTCCTTGTTCTGTTTTTGTCATTATGCCATATGTTCATGTTGTTTCCTAGTGATCCGTGCCTCATTTGAGGATGATCAGTAATGTTGTGTTGTTAACATTGTGGTGCTCTATCCATCCATGTCTTTGTTTGAATTTATGGAGCACCCTAGCTTGAGTCAATCGAGCTCTTTTTTTGCTTTATCGTGAATCTTGGCAGATTGTTGACACGTTTAGCGATTTTGCCGAGGATGTTGCTATTGATCCGTGCATGCTATGTTGTTGTTCTTGCCATGTCTAGTTCCTATGCCATGTATTCTTGATGGGTGTATGCTTAGTTTGTCATGCCATGCTCTATAGTGAGTGCATCGAGCTCGTAAACATGCCTACTCGTTAACTGATTTGCATGCTCCAGTTTTTCACTAAGTCTGAGATCTGTTTATGTTTTTTCCATGTTCACATGCTTGCAATTGTATTTTCTGATCCCTTTTGGCTCAAGGTAACTAAGGGACTTTTGTTAAGTGCTTTGAGTAGCTTCATGCCAAGCCTCGCTTTGCCATGTTAAGTTCCTATAGCATGTAGTTTTCATGCTCTAAAGTGTGCTTCCTGATGATTAATTCCAGACTTGTGTTAATTTCACTAAGTCTGAAATCTGTTATCATTTGCACTTTTTCCTTGCTTGTTTGAACCTATTAATGGATGAATTAGCCGTAGCTCAGTGTTCATCTTTTGTCAAGCATCGTGAGTGGATCCCTTCCATGTATTTTGTTGTCATGTTTGAGTGTTGTAGCATAGTTAGCTTGATGCATTTAGTTGGTCACTTGCTGATTATCGCAGACCGGTGCCATATTTGTTTTGCTTGCCATTTCCAAACCGTGCATCCGATTCCGGTGATCTTTATATCGATTTCAACCGAAATCACCTCACCTTTCCAATGGAACTCTTGGATTTCCATGTTGATGCCAGGTTCAATCACTCCTTTCCAAATCATGCATATGCATCGCATCCCGCATCCCGCATATCATGCCATGTTCATGAGTGGTTTGTTTACTATGTTGTGTGCTTCTTTCCGGTGTTGCTTCTTCGGGTTGGTTCCAATAACGTCGCGTTTTTGAGAACCCGTTTGGCTACGTCCTTTTGTCTTCTTCATGGACTCGTTCTTCTTCCTTGCGGAATTTCAGGCAAGATGACCATACCCTCGAAATCACTTCTATCTTTGCTTGCTAGTTGCTCGCTCTTTTGCTATGCCTATGCTGCGATACCTACCATTTGCTTATCATGCCTCCCATATTGTTGAACCAAGCCTCTAACCCACCTTGTCCTAGCAAACTGTTGTTTGGCTATGTTACCGCTTTGCTCAGCCCCTCTTATAGCGTTGTTAGTTGCAGGTGAAGTTTGAAGCTCGTTCCATGTTTGGAAAATGGATATTTTGTTGGGATATCACAATATATCTTACTTAATTAATGCATCTATATACTTGGTAAAGGGTGGAAGCCTCGGCCTTATGCCTGGTGTTTTGTTCCACTCTTGCCGCCCTAGTTTCCGTCATATCAGTGTTATGTTCCCGGATTTTGCGTTCCTTACGCGGTTGGGTTATAATGGGAACCCCATGATAGTTCGCCTTGAATAAAACTCCTCCAGCAATGCCCAACATTGGTTTTACCATTTGCCACCTAGCCTCTTTTTCCCTTGGGAGTCGCGCTCCCGAGGGTCATCATTATTTAACCCCCCCGGGCCAGTGCTCCTCTGAGTGTTGGTCCTACCGAGTAGACTGCGGGGCCACCTCGGGGCAACTTGAGGGTTGGTTTTACTCGTAGGATGTCTCATCTGAGTGCGCCCTGAGAACGAGATATGTGCAGCTCCTATCGGGATTTGTCGGCACATTCGGGCGGTGTTGCTGGACTTGTTTTACCATTGTCGAGGATGTCTTGTAACCGGGATTCCGAGTCTGATCGGGTCTTCCCGCTAGAAGGAATATCCTTCGGTGACCGTGAGAGCTTGTGATGGGCTAAGTTGGGACACCCCTACAGGGATATGAACTTTCGAAATCCGTGCCCGTGGTTATGGGCAGATGGGAATTTGTTAATGTCCGGTTGTAGAAAACCTGAAGTTGACCTTAATTAAAATACATCAACCGCGTGCGTAACCGTGATGGTCTCTTCTTGGCAGGGTGCGGGAAGTGAACACGGTGTTGGAGTAATGCTTGACGTAGGTTGTTCTAGGATCACTTCTTGATCATAGTTGTTTGACCGTGCTTTTGCCTTCTCTTCTCGCTCTCTTTTGCGAATAGGTTAGCCACCATATATGCTAGTCGTTTGCTGCAGCTCCACCTTATACCTTTTACCTTACCTATAAGCTTAAATAGTCTTGATCGTGAGGGCCTGAGATTGCTGAGTCCCCGTGGCTCACAGATACTTCCAAAACCAGTTTGCAGGTGCCGATGTTACCGAGCAGGTGATGCAACCAAGCTCAAGGAGGAGCTCGATGAAGATCTTGTCCTTTGTGTTGTTTCGTTCTAGTTGATCAGTAGTGGAGCCCAGTCGGGATGAAGGGGATCTGTGTAGCATTTGGGGTAGTCTTATTTTATTTTGGTTCCGTAGTCAGACCTTGACTGTATCTGGTTGATGTAATGCTTTATTCATGTAATTGTGTGAAGTGGCGATTGTAAGCCAACTATGTATCTCTTTCCCTTATGTATTATATGGGTTGTGTGAAGGTTACCTCACTTGAGACATTGCTTTCAATGCGGTTATGCCTCTAAGTCGTGCTTCGACACGTGGGAGATATAGCCGCAGCGAGGGCGTTACAAGTTGGTAATCAGAGCCTTCCCCGACCTTAGGAGCCCCCTGCTTGATCGAATCGTTGGCGTTGTTGAGTCTGGAAAATTGTCTTGGGTCATGTAGGAATTATATATCGGAGAGTTTAGGAATTCTTTTTACTCCTCTGTCCCTTCATCGCTCTGGTGAGGCATCCTAACGTAGAGTTTTGACTCTTCTCTTCTCAAATTTCACTAAATTTTTTTTAGGATCACGCGAGTATCTTGGAATCGTTCCGATCAATTTGTGACGAGAACATTGTTCTTGGTGCCTCCTGTCATTTAGGGGTTTTGTGTGACGCCCCCGATTTAATCGTACACTAATCATACACGCAAACGTGTACGATCAAGATCAGGGACTCACGGGAAGATATCACAACACAACTCTACTAATAAAATAAGTCATACAAGCATCATATTACAAGCCAGGGGCCTCGAGGGCTCGAATACAAGAGCTCGATCATAGACGAGTCAGCGGAAGCAACAATATCTGAGTACAGACATAAGTTAAACAAGTTTGCCTTAAGAAGGCTAGCACAAACTGGGATACAGATCGAAAGAGGCGCAGGCCTCCTGCCTGGGATCCTCCTAAACTACTCCTGGTCGTCGTCAGCGGGCATCACGTAGTAGTAGGCACCTCCGGTGTAGTAGGGGTCGTCGTCGAAGGTGGCGTCTGGCTCTTGGGCTCCAACATCTGGTTGCGACAACCAGGTAGAAGGGATAGGGGGAAAAGAGGGAGAAAGCAACCGTGAGTACTCATCCAAAGTACTCGCAAGCAAGGAGCTACACTACATATGCATGGGTATCAAATGGAATAAGGGTATCATATGTGGACTGAACTGCAGAATGCCAGAATAAGAGGGGGATAACTAGTCCTGTCGAAGACTACGCTTCTGGCAGCCTCCGTCTTGCAGCATGTAGAAGAGAGTAGACTGAAGTCCTCCAAGTAGCATCGCATAGCATAATCCTAACCGATGAGCCTCCCCTCGTCGCCCTGTGAGAGAGCGATCACCGATTGTATCTGGCACTTGGAAGGGTGTGTTTTATTAAGTATCCGGTTCTAGTTGTCATAAGGTCAAGGTACAACTCCAAGTCGTCCTGTTACCGAAGATCACGGCTATTCGAATAGATTAACTTCCCTGCAGGGGTGCACCACATACCCCAACACGCTCGATCCCATTTGGCCGGACACACTTTCCTGGGTCATGCCCGGCCATGGAAGATCAACACGTCGCAGCCCCACCTAGACCAACAGAGAGGTCAGCACGCCGGTCTAAACCTAAGCGCCCAGGGGTCTGGGCCCATCGCCCTTAGCACACCTGCACGTTGCGTGGGCGGCCGGAAGCAGACCTAGCCTAGTGGCGTTCCAGTCCAATCCGGCGCGCGTCGCTCCGTTGCTGACGTCACGAAGGCTTCGGCTGATACCACGACGCCGGGATACCCATAACTACTCCCGCGTAGATGGTTAGTGCGTATAGACCAAATGGCCAGACTCAGATCAAATACCAAGATCTCGTTAGATGTGTTAAGTATCTGCGAACGCCGACCAGGGCCAGGTCCACCTCTCTCCTAGGTGGTCTCAACCTGCCCTGTCGCTCCGCCTCAAAGTAACCGTCGGGGGCCGTCGGGAACCCAGGCCCACCTCTACCGGGATGGAGCCACCTGCCCCTTCAGCCCCCATCTCCAAACAGTATCACAGGTAATGTAACAGTGTAAAGTAAATAGCATATGCCCGTGATCACCTCCCGAAGTGATCACGGCCCAGTAGTATAGCATGGCAGACGGACAAGAATGTAGGGCCACTGATGGTAAACTAGCATCCTATACTAAGCAGTAGGATAGCAGGTAAGGGTAACAACTGTAGCAACAATGACAGGCTATGCATCAGAATAGGATTAACGGAAAACAGTAACATGCTACACTACTCTAATGCAAGCAGTATAGAGGAGAGTAGGCGATATCTGGTGATCAAGGGGGGGGCTTGCCTGGTTGCTCTGGCAAGAGACAGGGGTCGTCAACTCCGTAGTCGTACTGGGTAGCAGCGGTGTCGGTCTCGGTGTCTAGCGAGAGAAGAGGGGGGAGAAACAATAAATATTTAAGCAAACAGATGCATAGCGATGCATGACATGACAAGTAGCGGTGCTAGGGGTGCCCTATCGCGGTATGAGGTGATACCGGTGAAGGGGGGAAACATCCGAGAAAGTATCCCGGTGTTTCGTGTTTTCGCACAGATGAAACAGAGGGAGAAAGTTGCGTGTTTGCTATGCTAGGGATGTGTGGTGGACGAACGGGCTGCGTATCCGAATTCGTCTCGTCGTTCTGAGCAACTTTCATGTTGAAAATAATTTAATCCGAGTTACGGATTAACATATATGATTTTCTAAAGATCTTACAAATTTCTGGAATTTAATTAATTATTTAATTTAATTCAAAATTTGGATTTATGATATCAGCATGATGTCATGCTGACGTCACCAGTCAACAGAGGTTGACTAGGTGGGACCCACCTGTCATACACTGTTAGGTTAACTAGGGTTTAGTTATCTACTTAGGCTAATCTAATCAGGATTAATTAGTTTAGTTAATTAATTAATTAATTAAAGGATTAATTAAGTTAATTAATCCTTTAATTAATTAATTAATTTAATTAATTCATTTATTATTTTTAAAAAAAAACTGTTCTGGGGCTGGGGCCCATATGTCATTGGCCCATAGGCCTTAACGGGCGGGCACACGGGTGCGGATCCCTGGGCGCGGGCGCACCCGAGCGGGTACTGGGCGTGCACGACGCACGCAGGCGCCGGCGGCCAGGGCAAGGGGAGGCGGGGCTCCGGCGAGCCACCAGAGCGGCGGCGACTGGCGTTAGGACGAGCGGGGCGCGCCCAGCGTGAGTGCGCGCGCGGTGGTGCGGGGGTGCGACCAGCGTGTGCGGTGGAGGGCAGCAGCACCGGCGGCCACGACGAGCAATGGCGGGAGCAGAGCAGGGAGGAGTAGCAACGGCCGCAGGGGAGGCTAGGCAGTGCAGCGCGCCGCGGATGGGCACGCGCGCGCCAACGGCAGCATCCACGCGTGGGTGCGGGCAGGCGCGCGCGGGGCGCAGGAGGCTGCGGTCGGGCGCAGGCGGTCGCGGAGCAGGCGGCGATGTGCGCCGCGGGCTGGTGAGAAGGGCAGGGAGCGTCGGTCGGGACACCCCGTGGGGTGCGCCGGGCGCGAGCGGGGGTGCGCGAGCATGGCCAGGGCGCGGCCGGGCCACGATGTCCAATGGGGCAGGGGGAAGAGGAGGAAAGGGAGCATGGGGAGGCGCTCACAGGGCCGGTAGGGATTCGGGCAAAGGGGCGCGATGAGGAAGGCGAGGACGACGGCGACAGAGCGGGAGGTAGGCCGGCGAGGAAGTGGCGCCGACGAGGGGAGGTGTTGGGGCGGCGTCGACGAGGTGATGCCGCGGAGGAGGACGGAGGCGCGGCGGGGCGACAACGGGCGACGTTCGGGCCGCCGGCGACGAGGGCGGCGGGGCCATGGCGCGCAAAGGCAGCGGGAGGGGTCGGGGGCGTCGGTTGCCCCCCGATCTCGGTCCGTTCGTGGGGGGGGGAGGAGCGAGGGGAGTGGGGTTTCGTCCCCGATCCAGATTGGATCGGGAGGGGGAGAGGGAGTGGGGGGGTTAGGGTTTCTGGGGTGTGGGGCTGTGGCCTATAGGCCAGGGGGTGGCCGGTTGGGCCAAGTAGGCCGGTTGGGTGGGAAGGGCCGAGGCCCATGGGGAGCGGGGTGGTTTCTTTTGTTTTGTTTTCTGTTTTCTCTTTTCTTTTATTTCTTCTTTTCTGTTTTATTAAATTTTGTTTTATTTCAACTTTATAGAATGTGAGAACAACACCTAGCTGTAGTAGGTTAAATATACCACTGCCACATTAATTTGGACAACTAAATAAAATAGTTTAATATTTTACAAAATACAAAAGGCATTTAATTAATTTATTTTGCTGTTGTTTTATTCATCTTTGAGTATTTACGCATTTTATACAAGGGTGTTTTCTCCACCATTATTACTTAGGATTTAGTTGTCCCATTTTTAACATTTTAGTTTTAACATTCGAAAACTTCTATTGTTTCCCTGATCTTGAATTTTGAATTCGAACCGGTTTCGATCTAACGCGAGGCTAACAACAGTAACAGTGGTGACAAGGCATCATTACTAGATGGTTACTGTAGCTTGATTATCCGGGCGTCACAATTCTCCTCCACTACAAGAAATCTCGTCCCGAGATTTAAGAGGGGGTCTAAGGGGGAAACGTTTGGTTATGAAATTCTAACGAATCTTCTCGGTCTTGGTTGCTCCTCTCGAAGTGGTCGATCCATTATATTGATGTCTTCATTCCTATGCTTCAGTCATCATGATGAAGTCGGCTCTTTTCTTTGGGAACTCCATCGTATTTACGAATAGGTAACGGGGCAGCTTTACAACAATTGAATGGTATAAGGGAAAGTCATCTGGGCGGGGGTATCCCAAGAATGATCATAAGAGTATCTCTCGAGTTGAACAAATGAAACACATCGAGAGCAAAGTAAGAAGGTACCATAAGAAGTTTGAAGTGAATAGACAATCGTCGTTGCCTGAAACAAGGCAACGGTTATAGGTATTGTGTTTAATACCAGAATTGATGATCACACGGAAGGTGGCTCGTGAATTACATACGAAGCCATGCGCGAGGAATAACTTTGGGAACATGGGGTGTACAGGAGAGTCAGGTTTCGATCCTGTGGAACTGTGGGTTATGGGCCCACCATGTGGGTTAACATAGGGATGGGCGTTGACATCTTGCATGGTCATGATAGCAAGGCATGTCAGAGGATCAGCCTATCAGTTATGTCGGCAACAACGTCGGTACCAAGGGCGAGGGACGAAGAGAACCATTTTCCTGCTCGTTGAACGAGGCGGACCAATAGGCAAAGTTCTCGTCCATCGGTGGTTACCGAAATGCTATCAACAAAAGCAACAGGGTCTTACTGACAAAGTGGTACAACGAAGTGCTTAACTAAGAAGGGAATTATCACTTCTCAGTTAAGTCAGATTACTGTAAAGGTTAAACAAAACAAGGGAAAGGATAGTATGATTATCATATTAAACAAAACAATGGAAAGGAAAACGCGTTTAACACATAATTCAGGGGTATATCCTTCCCAAGGACAAGCAAAACATGATATCCATGACAGGATATAATGTAGAAAACTCTTTAGGTAAGGGGAGAGAAATTTCATGACATTACCCATACAACGGTGTTTGGATAATTGAGCAAGAAACATTTAGCATTGGGCTTCAAATGTTCTTGTTGAAAATCGGAGTACCATATACATGCTTCGAGATAGCATTGGCATGGTCTACAGGTGAAGATCAGACTTTGGATACAAAGGATCCACCGAAAACAACTTATAGAATAAGTTTTACAATTTCGTCATGGCAGAATGGTTAACCTTGCTAAAAGGGAAGTTATAACAATAGGGCCTATGGCCAGGTGTGCTAGGCATGACATCACCTTACCGGGTCATATAAAAGACCAGTGTTATAACTCTTGGGAATATGTTCCAACCATCAGATCTGACCGAGATTCAGGTCTGATCAGTGTTAGGAAACCTCAGACTCGGAATGCCTGAGAAAAGGTGCGACACAAATTGACGAGATGACATTGTAAGATTCTCAGGACATGAACTATGGAAGTGAGTTCATCCTTAAACCAATAAGAGGAAGAGGGGGTGGCTGATGGACTCAGCGACAATTCCTCAAGATTTCCAAAAAGACGGATTCCCACAATTATGAGAACAAGGAGATAACATTTGTCGGATCAAATGATATATTGATGTATGCTTGAGGAAAACATACACAATTAAACTTTGGTTGAAAGGTGCACGCGAGATATGGGCTTAGGTAGCCTGATCAATTGTTAGAATGGTGATTCAATAGCCGATAGGCTAAGAACGAACTATCGATCATTAACTTCAAAGCAATAGGGTTGCTAGAAGTACAGAATCCAAAGAGCACCGCTCACTTGTTGGTATCCCGGTTGGAATCAACACGGGAACCAAGAAAGAATGGTGATGGTGAGAAGTATCATAATTTCAAGAATTCTTAAGATATGGTGCAATCCTCACAACATTCCTGATATAGAATACAGTAATACTACAAGGTAGAACATAACCTAAGCAAGATGGCAAGGAAATCAAGGTACAACACAATCATGAACAAGTTTGTGTTGGGGGAAGGCAAGAATGTTGCCGATGATAACACAAATCATTGAGGGGCAAGAATGGTGTTTCCCATCATGAATTCAATTGATATCCTGGAAGGGGTCAAAATGTTGATGATGATCATGACACACTTGTCGAGGGGTTTCATGAGGATATAATCGATCATCGATGACATCAAGCAAAAGGAACGGTGAAGAGAAAATTATCAGAACCATGGGTATGAAAAAAACTCGAAATCAAGTTGGCTATTCAAGGAGAAATGATATGACAAAGAAGATCGACATAAGATTAGCTCACTATCGAAATTTGTGCTCCGTGAAGCAGGACCAGGTAGCACAGTTAAAATTTAGCCCAATAATGGTATAGCCGATCAGGCTAGGAATGACTTGAAGGATTATTAAACTCATAAGCAATAAAAATTACTTATAGTTATTGATTCGGAGTACAGACTCGATTCACTGTCGGTGTCCTTGACTGTCTAACAACTCAGAACCCAGGGAAAATTTTGGAATCAGTGAGAAATAATACTTGAAGAATAACTCATAAGAAGTTATGCAGTTCCGCGATAATCTCGAGATACCAGAGGGGGGTAATACTCGACGACGGACCAAAGTAGAGGTTGGACTGGGGTATTGCTCTGCAGAAGACAAGTGCTTAAACTTGCACGAGAAATGGTATTTAAAGGAGAACATGGTCGGAATCCACGATCATAAAGGATCGAACCATGGATACAAGATGAACTTATAACAAGGGGTAATTATTTTTACGAGCAGCTTCCATGATAAGTTATACATCGTGCCCCTGGGCATGAACGCGAGGTTCAAGGTCGACTCCCACTTCTTCAATGTATAACCTTCCATTCACTTTTCGCTTTGATAAAGGCCTTAGTGTTGAAAGTTTTACCTGGTGAAATACCAGATGAGTATGACTCGTGAAAACTTCCGAGTTCACACATATAAAGGAAGGCATCGGATCAACCCGTTAGGGTATCGTGGAAAAATATAACACAATCTTCAAGAGTAGATATCACCAGCTCGAAAGCAGAGCATGGTTGGCAAAAGGAGAGGATACAATTTACCAAAGGCATTATGTATCGGAGAAAGAACTCACAAGGTGATTAATTATGAAGGACATGGTCAGATAATAATCCAACAGTGGATATGGCGATCCACAATGGAGCTGATGTGAGTATCAATACCCAATCAGAGGAAGAAAGAATGCAAATGCATCGATTTATAGAACATTTGAATAATTCAACGTTTAAATAACAAAGGATTTATGATTTTCAAATCAAGGGATCAGGAGCAAACGCTCTGATCAAGGACGGACAAGTTGAATAGACTTAGGGGTACAATCGATGGCAATCTGATTGGCCGAGGACCAATTCCAGTTAAAGAATGGCAGCTCAGCCGGAAAGTTAATTTATAAGGATCAATGATGATTGCGTGTATTCGCAAACATATTGAGTCAATAGACTCAAAATGAGGCAAGGAATGTCAATAAGACTACGAGACGTATGGGATTAACCATAATGCAAGCAAGCAAGAATTTCAAGAGCCAAAGGCTCCAGAGGATTTTCGGAAGATCGAATAGTATTTTGAAGACCTTTGTGAAACGCAAGAACAACTGGGGATGAGCGGATACTCGACAAGTGCGAGGATTTATTTGCAGGGGTATTCATGTGGCAAAGAACTGCTAGGCAGTAGGCACAAAGTATTCTCGGAACAATAGAGAAAACTTCGGGGTATCTTGTAATAACAAGATCAATGGGGGATGATCGTATGAATGGCAAGTGTAAGTAGTTATCCATAAGGGTTTATCGGTGGTCGGGAATTGCAAAAGCAACGGGCACAAGGTCTCGAGAGAAAATTGGAGAGTATCTTCGAAATCTTCTGGTGCAGCCGGCGATCACCTGGACTGAAGGGGGCTCTCCGGGAGAAAGTATTTTCGAGAACCTAAAGTTAGATTTTAGAAAAAATCATTTAACCCGAATAGAAGAGAGATCAGAGTCCCAGAGTATAGGTCGAGGAATAAAAGATCCTAATACCACCCGATGACGACGTGGGCCCGTAAGGCACACAACCAAGTTAGTAAAAGTTTTTGCAATGTCTAGACTCGACTTCGGCCAAGGAGTATGGAAGGGGGATTCCTACAGGCAGTCGGCTCTGATACCAACTTGTGACGCCCCCGATTTAATCGTACACTAATCATACACGCAAACGTGTACGATCAAGATCAGGGACTCACGGGAAGATATCACAACACAACTCTACTAATAAAATAAGTCATACAAGCATCATATTACAAGCCAGGGGCCTCGAGGGCTCGAATACAAGAGCTCGATCATAGACGAGTCAGCGGAAGCAACAATATCTGAGTACAGACATAAGTTAAACAAGTTTGCCTTAAGAAGGCTAGCACAAACTGGGATACAGATTGAAAGAGGCGCAGGCCTCCTGCCTGGGATCCTCCTAAACTACTCCTGGTCGTCGTCAGCGGGCATCACGTAGTAGTAGGCACCTCCGGTGTAGTAGGGGTCGTCGTCGAAGGTGGCGTCTGGCTCTTGGGCTCCAACATCTGGTTGCGACAACCAGGTAGAAGGGATAGGGGGAAAAGAGGGAGAAAGCAACCGTGAGTACTCATCCAAAGTACTCGCAAGCAAGGAGCTACACTACATATGCATGGGTATCAAATGGAATAAGGGTATCATATGTGGACTGAACTGCAGAATGCCAGAATAAGAGGGGGATAACTAGTCCTGTCGAAGACTACGCTTCTGGCAGCCTCCGTCTTGCAGCATGTAGAAGAGAGTAGACTGAAGTCCTCCAAGTAGCATCGCATAGCATAATCCTAACCGATGAGCCTCCCCTCGTCGCCCTGTGAGAGAGCGATCACCGATTGTATCTGGCACTTGGAAGGGTGTGTTTTATTAAGTATCCGGTTCTAGTTGTCATAAGGTCAAGGTACAACTCCAAGTCGTCCTGTTACCGAAGATCACGGCTATTCGAATAGATTAACTTCCCTGCAGGGGTGCACCACATACCCCAACACGCTCGATCCCATTTGGCCGGACACACTTTCCTGGGTCATGCCCGGCCATGGAAGATCAACACGTCGCAGCCCCACCTAGACCAACAGAGAGGTCAGCACGCCGGTCTAAACCTAAGCGCCCAGGGGTCTGGGCCCATCGCCCTTAGCACACCTGCACGTTGCGTGGGCGGCCGGAAGCAGACCTAGCCTAGTGGCGTTCCAGTCCAATCCGGCGCGCGTCGCTCCGTTGCTGACGTCACGAAGGCTTCGGCTGATACCACGACGCCGGGATACCCATAACTACTCCCGCGTAGATGGTTAGTGCGTATAGACCAAATGGCCAGACTCAGATCAAATACCAAGATCTCGTTAGACGTGTTAAGTATCTGCGAACGCCGACCAGGGCCAGGTCCACCTCTCTCCTAGGTGGTCTCAACCTGCCCTGTCGCTCCGCCTCAAAGTAACCGTCGGGGGCCGTCGGGAACCCAGGCCCACCTCTACCGGGATGGAGCCACCTGCCCCTTCAGCCCCCATCTCCAAACAGTATCACAGGTAATGTAACAGTGTAAAGTAAATAGCATATGCCCGTGATCACCTCCCGAAGTGATCACGGCCCAGTAGTATAGCATGGCAGACGGACAAGAATGTAGGGCCACTGATGGTAAACTAGCATCCTATACTAAGCAGTAGGATAGCAGGTAAGGGTAACAACTGTAGCAACAATGACAGGCTATGCATCAGAATAGGATTAACGGAAAACAGTAACATGCTACACTACTCTAATGCAAGCAGTATAGAGGAGAGTAGGCGATATCTGGTGATCAAGGGGGGGGGGGCTTGCCTGGTTGCTCTGGCAAGAGACAGGGGTCGTCAACTCCGTAGTCGTACTGGGTAGCAGCGGCGTCGGTCTCGGTGTCTAGCGAGAGAAGAGGGGGGAGAAACAATAAATATTTAAGCAAACAGATGCATAGCGATGCATGACATGACAAGTAGCGGTGCTAGGGGTGCCCTATCGCGGTATGAGGTGATACCGGTGAAGGGGGGAAACATCCGGGAAAGTATCCCCGGTGTTTCGCGTTTTCGCACAGATGAAACAGAGGGGGAAAGTTGCGTGTTTGCTATGCTAGGGATGTGTGGTGGACGAACGGGCTGCGTATCCGAATTCGTCTCGTCGTTCTGAGCAACTTTCATGTTGAAAATAATTTAATCCGAGTTACGGATTAAAAGATATGATTTTCTAAAGATCTTACTAATTTCTGGAATTTAATTAATTATTTAATTTAATTCAAAATTTGGATTTATGATATCAGCATGATGTCATGCTGACGTCACCAGTCAACAGAGGTTGACTAGGTGGGACCCACCTGTCATACACTGTTAGGTTAACTAGGGTTTAGTTATCTACTTAGGCTAATCTAATCAGGATTAATTAGTTTAGTTAATTAATTAGGTTAATTAAGCAAGATTAATTAAGTTAATTAATCCTTTAATTAATTAATTTAATAAATTTATTTATTATTTTAAAAAAAAAACTGTTCTGGGGCTGGGGCCCATATGTCATTGGCCCATAGGCCTTAACGGGCGGGCACACGGGTGCGGATCCCTGGGCGCGGGCGCACCCGAGCGGGTACTGGGCGCGCACGACGCACGCCGGCGCCGGCAGCCAGGGCAAGGGGAGGCGGGGCTCCGGCGAGCCACCAGAGCGGCGGCGGCTGGCGTTAGGACGAGCGGGGCGCGCCCAGCGTGAGTGCGCGTGCGGTGGTGCGGGGGTGCGACCAGCGTGTGCGGTGGAGGGCAGCAGCACCGGCGGCCACGGCGAGCAATGGCGGGAGCAGAGCAGGGAGGAGTAGCAACGGCCGCAGGGGAGGCTAGGCAGTGCAGCGCGGCGCGGATGGGCACGCGCGCGCCAACGGCAGCATCCACGCGTGGGTGCGGGCAGGCGCGCGCGGGGCGCAGGAGGCTGCGGTCGGGCGCAGGTGGTCGCGGAGCAGGCGGCGATGTGCGCCGCGGGCTGGTGAGAAGGGCAGGGAGCGTCGGTCGGGACACCCCGTGGGGTGCGCCGGGCGCGAGAGGGGGTGCGCGAGCATGGCCAGGGCGCGGCCGGGCCACAATGTCCAACGGGGCAGGGGGAAGAGGAGGAAAGGGAGCATGGGGAGGCGCTCACAGGGCCGGTAGGGATTCGGGCAAAGGGGCGCGATGAGGAAGAAGAGGACGACGGCGGCGGAGCGGGAGGTAGGCCGGCGAGGAAGTGGCGCCGACGAGGGGAGGTGTTGGGGCGGCGTCGACGAGGTGATGCCGCGGAGGAGGACGGAGGCGCGGCGGGGCGACAACGGGTGACGTTCGGGCCGCCGGCGACGAGGGCGGCGGGGCCATGGCGCGCAAAGGCAGCGGGAGGGGTCGGGGGCATCGGTTGCCCCCCGATCTCGATCCGTTCGTGGGGGGGGGGGGGAGGAGCGAGGGGAGTGGGGTTTCGTCCCCGATCCAGATTGGATCGGGAGGGGGAGAGGGAGTGGGGGGGTTAGGGTTTCTGGGGTGTGGGGCTGTGGCCTATAGGCCAGGGGGTGGCCGGTTGGGCCAAGTAGGCCGGTTGGGTGGGAAGGGCCGAGGCCCATGGGGAGCGGGGTGGTTTCTTTTGTTTTGTTTTCTGTTTTCTCTTTTCTTTTATTTCTTCTTTTCTGTTTTATTAAATTTTTTTATTTCAACTTTATAGAATGTGAGAACAACACCTAAATGTAGTAGGTTAAATATACCACTGCCACATTAATTTGGACAACTAAATAAAATAGTTTAATATTTTACAAAATACAAAAGGCATTTAATTAATTTATTTTGCTGTTGTTTTATTCATCTTTGAGTATTTACGCATTTTATACAAGGGTGTTTTCTCCACCATTATTACTTAGGATTTAGTTGTCCCATTTTTAACATTTTAGTTTTAACATTCGAAAACTTCTATTGTTTCCCTGATCTTGAATTTTGAATTCGAACCGGTTTCGATCTAACGCGAGGCTAACAACAGTAACAGTGGTGACAAGGCATCATTACTAGAGGGTTACTGTAGCTTGATTATTCGGGCGTCACATTTTGGCAGTGTCCCGGGGAGTTGAGCTCCGAGGTGTTGTCGTCACAATTTTATCGTTGCAGTTCTGGAATACCTGAGATTAGTTTCGCCGACATCGAAAATCTCTTTTATGCAGTTGTTGGTGAGATAACCTCGACACCACCCAGTACCGGGGCGGGAGTTCGGGAGTATTGCCATAACTCGTATAACGGATGCTTTTCGAAGGTCGAGGTGGACGATTTCCGAAGGTTTCTTGGTTATGTGTTGAAGGATGGATACAGCTGGATGTAGGATTTGCTAGTTTTGGGTGAGATATTATGCTTCCCCTGTATCCCCAACACCTGATTGCATAACTGGAAAGTTTCAGGAGTTTATAAGTGGGAATTCAAGTAGCTCTTAGGATATCTTTCCGACAGATGTATGATATGAAATTGGGGTTCGACGTCTAGTGGTCTGCCTATCCACGGTTGGTTTTACAGTGGTCTCGTTGTGTCTTAAAGAGTCCTTGGCTATGCCGACTCGGGGACGCTTCGTATGTCATGTGCACTGCCTTGTATATGATGGTGCTGTACGATCGAGCCCGTGTAGGCCCCACCATGAAAACTTCGGATGAAATCTCTATCATATGTTTGTTCCGGCTTATTTTGCAAGCCAATCCTTTGGTTTTGTTTTCAGCGGTGGTATTCGAGTTGCTTCAATGTCAAGTGTTGATTCCATACCTTCCCCAAATGGTGTTCTCATACTCCTATGTGAATACCAAACCTTCATGATAATCGAGACTGTCATGTCAATCATTTTCAACCGGTGTGCTTCTCTTCAAGTGGATCCGATCATTTCAATATCAGCAAGATCTATTACAGTTCTTCTCAACGGTGTTTGCTTCATCCGTTCCAGGTTTCCTTTGTTTTCCCCGCCCACCCACCCTTTTTTTTCTTCAAGGACTAAGTTTTCTTTATCAAGTATCCATCTTATTGATGTGAAGTCTCTCCATTCTTTTCCTTAAATGTTCTTATCCGGTGATTCTCAAAGAAGATACTAACGGAGCTTCTAGTTCGTCACTCTTCACTTGTTTTCTTCTCCGTTGGTTTCAATTCAAGCTTTGTGGATCATATCCTTTTCCTCATTTCAAGGTTTTCTCATGCCAGTGCAATTCTTAATCATTCACCTCTCGCTATTCAATTGTGCCGGAGTGCTCAAGATATCTCGAAGATTCGTGTTTTCCACTCTGCATTCGTTCAAGATCTCTCGAGGTTGTTATCTCATTCAAGTCATTCAATTCAACCGGTGCAACCTCTCTTTTAAATCATTTCAACGGTGTTTCTTTTGAGTGGGCCCTAACCCACAGGTCTTTTCCCAGGATCTTACCTGACTCTTCTAATTTTCCGGAGTTATTCTCAAAATTCTTTTTCAAAGTTTGACGTAAGAATGGTTCAGCATCAGTCATATGTATTTCTCCAAGATCTTTCAAATTCTTTTCATCGTTGGTTCAACTTTTCCATTCTTCTTTATTCTGGAGTGCCTCTACAATTCATGGTGGTGTTTCTTGTCGTCATTCTCAGATTTTGAAGACCGAAGAAGAGTTTTTCCTCCATATCTTATCCGTTCTCTCAAAGATTCGTCATTCTAGCTTGTTGCCATCCTCTCATAGTTGTTTTTGGATTGTGAGAATTCTTTTCACCTATCCGGAGCAATTCAAGAGCCTTCTCAGTTGGATTATCCGGAGTCCATAAATTCAGGTTTTTTCATTCCAGCTTTCAGCTCTCATACTCTAAATCATGCTGGTGTTTAAATCAAGGACTCTCTAATCGGCTCGTGATCCCTTCGTTCTCATGTATCTAGATTGTCTCAAGTATCTTTGTTCTTTTTATAATTCTTCCCGGTGTTTCTTTATCTTTACTTCGTTCATTTCCAATTCTTACGGTGGCTCGTTCAAGATCCCTCTTTATACGTTATCATATCTATTCATTCGTTTTTTCGATTCTACCGGCAGTTTGTTGAAGACATTCTCAAGTTTGTGCTATATCTATCTTAATCCTTTCTACGGGAATAAGTAATATGCCAAATCCGTTGATTTTCATCAATTTAATTGGTGAAGGATACGCATAACGTAATTCTTATTTTTGTTTCAGCCAAGTGATTAATTCCTTATTTCGGAGGTTCATCAAAATTCTTGATCTCAATTATTCATCTTTCTTTTACCGGAGTTCCGAGTTCTCCCAATTATTTCATCGCGAGGATCCATCTAATCATTGCAAGGATTCACCTTGTGTTTCCAACTTCTCTCTCCTTTCGTTTGATCATTCCTTTGTTTCCCGGAGTTCTTCATGGAGGTTCTACATGATGGTTCATCTATGATTTAAGTCATTCTGGAAGTGTTCATTGAGATACTTTTCTAAGGAGCTCAATCATTCTTCATCTTGCTATCTGGAGTGCAATTCTTTCTTTAGTACCATTGAAGGTGGTATTATGTCATTCTTGATAATTTGAGTTCATGCTTCATGATTCACATGTTGTTAAGAATGAGGTATTTTAAATCCATCAATCCCTTCGTTGGAGTTATCTTGGGTTATATTTCACCTAAAGCTGTCCCTGAGGATTGTTGCTATCTATGGTGCTTATAATGACCCAAGTTCTTCATTTATCCTCCCGGTGAAATAAGTTTCTTGTCTCCTTGTTCATATCAATCCAATTCTTCTTCCCGTGAGTGGCAGGTTGTCACCTCATAATTTGAGATGTATTCCATAAGACCATATCAAGTTTATCCTTTTCGTTGTTGGTTTTCCAACAACTCCGTTCGACCCTCCTCCTAAAGATGTCTTTTCAAGCTCTTTTTTGGCACAAGTTGGCATTTTCTTCTCAATTCTCCTATTTCAATTATCTATCTTCTATTCTTCCGTTTCGGAGGCATTGTGATGTTGCTCTCTTCAACCCATCTTCTTGTTTTGTCAGGATCATGTTCTTTTCATGCCTATCCATCTAACCGGAGTGTTGTGCCCTTTTGCTCAAGTTCTTTTCGCCTTATCAAGCCTTGCATCTCATTTCTACCGGAGTGCTGTTCGAATTTGTTCTTCCTAGTTAGTCTTCTCTACCGGAGTGCTTTCAACGTTGTTCTCCTCCATTGTATTCTTCTTTCAAATTGCTTAAACTCGCAACGTTCTTTGGTTTCACTCGTTTGTCAAAGAAGCAACTTAGTTTTACCTCTTCTCTTTCTCTTCCGTTTTTCCCTCCGGTGCCATTCTAGATCTCGGGACGAGATCCTCTCGTAGTGGTGGAGTGTTGTAACGCCCCGAGACCGATGTGCCAGGTGTCCTCCAGTTATTCGCTGTTTTTTCCTTGTCATGTGCTTGTGTGTCATGCATTGCATATCATGTCATCATGTGCATTTCATTTGCATACATGTTCGTCTCATGCATCCGAGCATTTTTCCCGTTGTCCGTTTTGCAATCCGGCGCTCCTATGTCACCCGGTGCCCCTTTCTACCTCTTTTCGTGTATGGGCGTTAAACATTTCCGGATTGGACCGAGACTTATCATGCGGCCTTGGTTTACTACCGGTAGACCGCCTTTCAAGTTTCATGCCATTTGGACTTCGTTTGATACTCCAACGGTTAACGGAGGGACCGAAAAAGCCTCGTGTGTGTTGCAGCCCAACACCATTCCAAAGTGGCCCAAAACCCACCTAAACCCTCTCCATCATATTGGTCGTTCTATCGCGATCGCGTGGCCAAAAACCGTACCTCATTTGGACTCTCATAGCTCCCTCTATCGATATATATGTGGCTCTCCCCAAATTTTCGCGCAGTCCAAACCCAAGCCATCTTCCTCCTCGCGCCACCGGACATGTCCGCACCGCACCGGACATGTCCAGCCTCGCCGGCGAACCTTGCTCCGATGAATCACTTCGTGCCACGTCGCCCTCCCTGCCGCCGCAGCCAACCGGCCATCGCCACCTCAGCGCCTCCTCCCTCTCTCTCCTCCCGCGCCGGCCGCCGGCCCGCGGAGCCCAGGCAGGGCCCGCCCGGCTCAGACGCCAGCGCCGTCGCCCCGAGCGTCCCGCGCCTGGGAGCGCCCGATCCCTGCCGCCTCCTTCCTGCCGTCCGGCGCCGCCGCGGGCAGTTCTCGGCCACCGCCGCCTAGCCCTTCGAACCGCGGCCGCCGCCCCTTCTTCGACCCGCTCCGGCGCCGCCCGCCGGCAGCCTTCCTCTGCCGCCCCACGCCGGGATCCGGCCGGATCCGGCGAGATCCGGCCTGGATCCGCCATCTACGGCGAGGTCCACCTCTCTCCCCGCCATCTCCGGCGAGAACCGCGCCGGCGAACCTCGGATTCTGTGCCGTTGACTTTTACCTCGAGGGTATAATTTTCCCAAGTCCTGAGATTTTCTGATTCATATGCATTTTTCATCGCATCACAACTCTCTCATCGTAGATTCGATTTGTGCGTATAGCATATCAAAATGTTCGACGCGAAGAGTACATCATTTCATCTCATTGCATCATTTTCATTTGAGCTCATCTTGATGCCTGAAATGTCGTTGGAAGAGGGCTATGTGAGTAATTTGTCAGATCTGTTTCAGCAAATGGCATTTTGTCATTTTTGCCATGTTTAATGTGTCCATGATATGATCCTGAGCTCTACATGTGTTTTGTTATATGACATGCCATCTTTACAGGGGTGTATACCATGTATTTTTTGTGATTTTTGTGGTGACTAGCACAAGCTTGCAAAGTAGCGTATTCGGTTATGCTGATTTCAGGGACTTAGTTTTTCACTAAGTCCTTGTTCTGTTTTTGTCGTTATGCCATATGTTCATGTTGTATCCTAGTGATCCGTGCCTCGTTTGAGGATGATCAGTAATGTTGTGCTGTTAATATTCTGGTGCTCTATCCATCCATGTCTTTGTTTGAATTTATGGAGCACCCTAGCTTGAGTCAATCGAGCTCTACTTTTGCTTTATCGTGAATCCTGGCAGATTGTTGACACGTTTAGCGATTTTGCCGAGGATGTTGCTATTGATCCGTGCATGCTATGTTGTTGTTCTTGCCATGTCTAGTTCCTATGCCATGTATTCTTGATGGGTGTATTATTAGTTTGTCATGCCATGCTCTGTAGTGAGTGCATCGAGCTTGTAAACATGCCTACTCGTTATCTGATTTGTATGCTCCAGTTTTTCACTAAGTCTGAGATCTGTTTATGTTTTTTCCATGTTCACATGCTTGCAATTGTATTTTCTGATCCCTTTTGGCTCAAGGTAACTAAGGGACTTTTGTTAAGTGCTTTGAGTAGCTTCATGCCAAGCCTCGCTTTGCCATGTTAAGTTCCTGTAGCATGTAGTTTTCATGCTCTAAAGTGTGCTTCCTGATGATTAATTCCAGACTTGTGTTAATTTCATTAAGTCTGAAACCTGTTATCATTTGCACTTTTGCCTTACTTGTTTGAACCTATTAATGGATGAATTAGCCGTAGCTTAGTGTTCATATTTTGTCAAGCATCATGAGTGGATCCCTGCCATGTATTTTGTTGTCATGTTTGAGTGTTGTAGCATAGTTATCTTGATGCATTTAGTTGGTTACTTGCTGATTATCGCAGACCGATGCCATATTTGTTTTGCTTGCCATTTCCAAACCGTGCATCCGATTCCAGTGATCTTTATATCGATTTCAACTGAAATCACCTCACCTATCCAGTGGAACTCTTGGATTACCAAGTTGATGCCAGGTTCAATCATTCCTTTCCAAATCATGCATACGCATCGCATCCCGCATCCCGCATATCATACCATGTTCATGAGTGGTTTGTTTACTATGTTGTGTGCTTCTTTCCGGTGTTGCTTCTTCGGGTTGGTTCCGCTAACGTCGCGTTTGTGAGGACCTGTTTGGCTATGTCCTTTTGTCTTCTTCATGGACTCGTTCTTCTTCCTTGCGGAATTTCAGGCAAGATGACCATACCCTCGAAATCACTTCTATCTTTGCTTGCTAGTTGCTCGCTCTTTTGCTATGCCTATGCTGCGATACCTACCACTTGCTTATCATGCCTCCCATATTGTTGAACCAAGCCTCTAACCCACCTTGTCCTAGCAAACTGTTGTTTGGCTATGTTACCGCTTTGCTCAGCCCCTCTTATAGCGTTGTTAGTTGCAGGTGAAGTTTGAAGCTTGTTCCATGTTTGGAACATGGATATTTTGTTGGGATATCACAATATCTCTTACTTAATTAATGCATCTATATACTTGGTAAAGGGTGGAAGGCTCGGCCTTATGCCTGGTGTTTTGTTCCACTCTTGCCGCCCTAGTTTCCGTCATATCAGTGTTATGTTCCCGGATTTTGCGTTCCTTACGCGGTTGGGTTATAACGGGAACCCCTTGACAGTTCGCCTTGAATAAAACTCCTCCAGCAATGCCCAACATTGGTTTTATCATTCACCACCTAGCCTCTTTTTCCCTTGGGAGTCGCGCTCCCAAGGGTCATCATTATTTAACCCCCCGGGCCAGTGCTCCTCTGAGTGTTGGTCCGACCGAGTAGACTGCAGGGCCACCTCGGGGCAACTTGAGGGTTGGTTTTACTCGTAGGATGTCTCATCTGAGTGCGCCCTGAGAACGAGATATGTGCAGCTCCTATCAGGATTTGTCGGCACATTCGGGCGATGTTGCTGGACTTGTTTTACCATTGTCGAGGATGTCTTATAACCGGGATTCCGAGTCTGATTGGGTCTTCCCGCTAGAAGGAATATCCTTCGTTGACCATGAGAGCTTGTGATGGGCTAAGTTGGGACACCCCTGCAGGGATATGAACTTTCGAAATCCGTGCCCGTGGTTATGGGCAGATGGGAATTTGTTAATGTCTGGTTGTAGAAAACCTGAAGTTGACCTTAATTAAAATACATCAACCGCGTGCGTAACCGTGATGGTCTCTTCTTGGAAGGGTGCGGGAAGTGAACACGGTGTTGGAGTAATGCTTGACGTAGGTTGTTCTAGGATCACTTCTTGATCATAGTTGTTCGACCATGCTTTTGCCTTCTCTTCTCGCTCTCTTTTGCGAATAGGTTAGCCACCATATATGCTAGTCGCTTGCTGTAGCTCCACCTTATACCTTTTACCTTACCTATAAGCTTAAATAGTCTTGATCGCGAGGGTCTGAGATTGCTGAGTCCCCGTGGCTCACAGATACTTCCAAAACCAGTTTGCAGGTGCCGATGTTACCGAGCAGGTGACGCAACCAAGCTCAAGGAGGAGCTCGATGAAGATCTTGTCCTTTGTGTTGTTTCGTTCTAGTTGATCAGTAGTGGAGCCCAGTCGGGATGATCGGGGATCTGTGTAGCATTTGGGGTAGTCTTCTTTTATTTTGGTTCCGTAGTCGGACCTTGATTGTATCTGGTTGATGTAATGCTTTATTCATGTAATTGTGTGAAGTGGCGATTGTAACCCAACTATGTATATCTTTCCCTTATGTATTACATGGGTTGTGTGAAGATTACCTCACTTGCGACATTGCTTTCAATGCGGTTATGCCTCTAAGTCTTGCTTCGACACGTGGGAGATATAGCCGCATCGAGGGCGTTACAATGGTTTATTTAGTATAACCCACCTTTTGCACGACAACTTTTCAGCTAAGTTCCTCTCTTTTATAGATGACCATCGTTCTACACCCGTCCAGGATACGGCACAACGGAGACACAGGCGCAGACATGCAGCAGGGACCCGTTCCAAGGATTCTTTTTAGATTAAGACCCTGCGTAAACCCTTTTTACTGTATCTTGTTATTACACATCCCCCGGATTCTCAGTACAATTGAGAAGGATGCTGACGTATTGGCATGTGGCCACGTCAGAATATTGCATGTACCTGGACACCAGGGGCTTATTACAAAGGGCATCGTTTAGCCCGGTTTACATCATAAAGACCGAATACCTTAGGGAGTGTTCTACATCGTGAGTTTGGCCTTATATGCATCAGCTCCGAATCATGTCTTTGGTCAAATGTTGGGTTTGCCCGGCTCCTGTGTTTTGCTGCCTTACGTTCCGCTCTATCGGCTAAGGCGGCACCAGGAGAACTACTGCGATTGTGCCCTGGTTCATCCGGACGAGCACCTCAGTAGAGAAAGCCGAAAACTGACTGTCATGATATAGCGTGAGACTGGTCAACCACTCGATGACCTAGCGTAATCTTCGGGATTCGTCCGCCTTAACGAAGGGCCGTTTCCCGGCCAGGCATGTACGCGCCCCGAATTCGGATGAGCGCGGAGCCACCACGGGCTATATAGTAGCCCCACTGTCAAACTCCTCTGGCTAAGTGAAAGTGTTAAAGCATTATAGTCCGATTGCCTAGTTCGCTGCGCTATCACCTCCTTAATGGACCAAGACGTTGGATCAAGTGTGAACATGCGTCTTCTGCGAACACCCCCTCATTATATGCATGGGGGCTGAAGCCGACGACTGCCATCTTTCAGGTTATATACATATATACATAAACGGCCGCACATGAGGCACCATAGTACTTTCGGGGAAAAGTATAAATACATCCTTGATAACCTCAATAAATCATTGTTTTTACAATGGGAATACATGTCACTCAAACATAATATTCTTCGAGCACTGAGCCTCACCGGCCACCTCGCTCCGACGAATCAATTCGTGCCACGTCGCCCTCTCCGCCGCCGTAGCCAACCGGCCGTCGCCACCTCAGCGCCTCCTCCCTCTCTCTCCTCCCGCGCCGGCCGCCGGCCCGCGGAGCCCAAGCGGGGCCCGCCCGGCTCGGACGCCAGCGCCGCCGCCCCGAGCGTCCCGCGCCTTGGAGCGCCCGATCCCCGCCGCCTCCTTCCTACCGTCCGGCACCGCCGCGCCACCGCGGGCAGTTCGTCGGCCACCGCCGCCTAGCCCTTCGAACCGCGGCCGCCGCCCCTTCTTCGACCCGCTCCGGCGCCGCCCGCCGGCAGCCTTCCTCCGCCGCCCCACGCAGGGATCCGGCCGGATCCGGCGAGATCCGGCCTGGATCCGCCATTTACGGCGAGGTCCACCTCTCTCCCCGCCATCTCCGGCGAGAACCGCGCCGACGAACCTCGGATTCTGTGCCGTTGACTTTTACCTCGAGGGTATAATTTTCCCAAGTCCTGAGATTTTCTAATTCATATGCACTTTTCATCGCATCACAACTCTCTCATCGTAGATTCGATTTGTGCATGTAGCATATCAAAATGTTCGACGCGAAGAGTACATCATTTCATCTCATTGCATCATTTTCATTTGAGCTCATCTTGATGCCCGAAATGTCATTGGAAGAGGGCTATGTGAGTAATTTGTCAGATCTGTTTCAGCAAATGGCATTTTGTCATTTTTGCCATGTTTAATGTGTCCATGATATGATCCTGAGCTCTACATGTGTTTTGTTATATGACATGCCATCTTTATAGGGGTGTATACCATGTATTTTTTGTGATTTTTGTGGTGACTAGCACAAGCTTGCAAAGTAGCGTATTCGGTTATGCTGATTTCAGGGACTTAGTTTTTCACCAAGTCCTTGTTCTGTTTTTGTCATTATGCCATATGTTCATGTTGTTTCCTAGTGATCCGTGCCTCATTTGAGGATGATAAGTAATGTTGTGTTGTTAACATTGTGGTGCTCTATCCATCCATGTCTTTGTTTGAATTTATGAAGCACCCTAGCTTGAGTCAATCGAGCTCTATTTTTGCTTTATCGTGAATCCTGGCAGATTGTTGACACGTTTAGCGATTTTGCCGAGGATGTTGCTATTGATCCGTGCATGCTATGTTGTTGTTCTTGCCATGTCTAGTTCCTATGCCATGTATTATTGATGGGTGTATGCTTAGTTTGTCATGCCATGCTCTGTAGTGAGTGCATCGAGCTCGTAAACATGCCCACTCGTTAACTGATTTGCATGCTCCAGTTTTTCACTAAGTCTGAGATCTGTTTATGTTTTTTCCATGTTCACATGCTTGCAATTGTATTTTCTGATCCCTTTTGGCTCAAGGTAACTAAGGGACTTTTGTTAAGTGCTTTGAGTAGATTCATGCCAAGCCTCGCTTTGCCATGTTAAGTTCCTATAGCATGTAGTTTTCATGCTCTAAAGTGTGCTTCCTGATGATTAATTCCAGACTTGTGTTAATTTCACTAAGTCTGAAACCTGTTATCATTTGCACTTTTTCCTTGCTTGTTTGAACCTATTAATGGATGAATTAGCCGTAGCTCAGTGTTAGTCTTTTGTCAAGCATCGTGAGTGGATCCCTTCCATGTATTTTATGTCATGTTTGAGTGTTGTAGCATAGTTAGCTTGATGCATTTAGTTGGTCACTTGCTGATTATCGCAGACCGGTGCCATATTTGTTTTGCTTGCCATTTCCAAACAAAAAAGTTTATTTCCAATCGTAACTAAATCTTCTTAAAATAAGGAATAAGGAAGCCAAATAGCTAAAAATCGATAGTTTTGGTTTACTAGAACCATCCGCCACCGTGCATCCGATTCCAGTGATCTTTATATCGATTTCAACCGAAATCACCTCACTTTTCCAGTGGAACTCTTGGATTTCCAAGTTGATGCCAGGTTCAATCATTCCTTTCCAAATCATGCATACGCATCGCATCCCGCATCCCGCATATCATACCATGTTCATGAGTGGTTTGTTTACTATGTTGTGTGCTTCTTTCCGGTGTTGCTTCTTCGGGTTGGTTCTGATAACGTCGCGTTTGTGAGGACCCGTTTGGCTACGTCCTTTTGTCTTCTTCATGGACTCGTTCTTCTTCCTTGCGGAATTTCAGGCAAGATGACCATACCCTCGAAATCACTTCTATCTTTGCTTTCTAGTTGCTCGCTCTTTTGCTATGCCTATGCTGCGATACCTACCACTTGCTTATCATGCCTCCCATATTGTTGAACCAAGCCTCTAACCCACCTTACCCTAGCAAACTGTTGTTTGGCTATGTTACCGCTTTGCTCAGCCCCTCTTATAGCATTGTTAGTTGCAGGTGAAGTTTGAAGCTCGTTCCATGTTTGGAAAATGGATATTTTGTTGGGATATCACAATATCTCTTACTTAATTAATGCATCTATATACTTGGTAAAGGGTGGAAGCCTCGGCCTTATGCCTGGTGTTTTGTTCCACTCTTGCCGCCCTAGTTTCCGTCATATCAGTGTTATGTTCCCGGATTTTGCGTTCCTTACGCGGTTGGGTTATAACGGGAACCCCTTGACAGTTCGCCTTGAATAAAACTCCTCCAGCAATGCCCAACATTGGTTTTACCATTCGCAACCTAGCCACTTTTTCCCTTGGGAGTCGCGCTCCCGAGGGTCATCATTATTTAACCCCCCGGGCCAGTGCTCCTCTGAGTGTTGGTCCGACCGAGTAGACTGCAGGGCCACCTCGGGGCAACTTGAGGGTTGGTTTTACTTTTAGGATGTCTCATCTGAGTGCGCCCTGAGAACGAGATATGTGCAGCTCCTATCAGGATTTGTCGGCACATTCGGGCGATGTTGCTGGACTTGTTTTACCATTGTCGAGGATGTCTTGTAACCGGGATTCCGAGTCTGATCGGGTCTTCCCGCTAGAAGGAATATCCTTCGTTGACCGTGAGAGCTTGTGATGGGCTAAGTTGGGACACCCCTGCAGGGATATGAACTTTCGAAATCCGTGCCCATGGTTATGGGCAGATGGGAATTTGTTAATGTCTGGTTGTAGAAAACCTGAACTTGACCTTAATTAAAATACATCAACCGCGTGCGTAACCGTGATGGTCTCTTCTTGGAAGGGTGCGGGAAGTGAACACGGTGTTGGAGTAATGCTTGACGTAGGTTGTTCTAGGATCACTTCTTGATGATAGTTGTTCGACCGTGCTTTTGCCTTCTCTTCTCGCTCTCTTTTGCGAATAGGTTAGCCACCATATATGCTAGTCGCTTGCTGCAGCTCCACCTTATACCTTTTACCTTACCTATAAGCTTAAATAGTCTTGATCGCGAGGGTCTGAGATTGCTGAGTCCCCGTGGCTCACAGATACTTCCAAAACCAGTTTGCAGGTGCCGATGTTACCGAGCAGGTGACGCAACCAAGCTCAAGGAGGAGCTCGATGAAGATCTTGTCCTTTGTGTTGTTTCGTTCTAGTTGATCAGTAGTGGAGCCCAGTCAGGATGATCGGGGATCTGTGTAGCATTTGGGGTAGTCTTCTTTTATTTTGGTTCCGTAGTCGGACCTTGATTGTATCTGGTTGATGTAATGCTTTATTCATGTAATTGTGTGAAGTGGCGATTGTAAGCCAACTATGTATATCTTTCCCTTATGTATTACATGGGTTGTGTGAAGATTACCTCACTTGCGACATTGCTTTCAATGCGGTTATGCCTCTAAGTCTTGCTTCGACACGTGGGAGATATAGCCGCATCGAGGGCGTTACAATGGTTTATTTAGTATAACCTACCTTTTGCACGACAACTTTTTAGCTAAGTTCCTCTCTTTTATAGATGACCATCGTGCTACACCCGTCCAGGATACGGCACAACGGAGACACAGGCGCAGACGTGCAGCAGGGACCCGTTCCAAGGATTCTTTTTAGATTAAGACCCTGCGTAAACCCTTTTTACTGTATCTTGTTATTACACATCCCCCGGATTCTCAGTACAATTGAGAAGGATGCTGACATATTGGCATGTGGCCACGTCAGAATATTGCATGTACCTGGACACCAGGGGCTTATTACAAAGGGCATCGTTTAGCCCGGTTTACATCATAAAGACCGAATACCTTAGGGAGTGTTCGACGTCGTGAGTTTGGCCTTATATGCATCAGCTCCGAATCATGTCTTTGGTCAAATGTTGGGTTTGCCCGGCTCCTGTGTTTTGCTGCCTTACGTTCCACTCTATCGGCTAAGGCGGCACCAGGAGAACTACTGCGATTGTGCCCTGGTTCATCCGGACGAGCACCTCAGTAGAGAAAGCCGAAAACTGACTATCATGATATAGCGTGAGACTGGTCAACCACTCGATGACCTAGCGGAATCTTCGGGATTCCTCCGCCTTAATGAAGGGCCGTTTCCTGGCCAGGCATGTACGCGCCCCGAATTCGGATGAGCGCGGAGCCACCACGGGCTATATAGTAGCCCCACTGTCAAACTCCTCTGGCTAAGTGAAAGTGTTAAAGCATTATAGTCCGATTTCCTAGTTCGCTGTGCTATCACCTCCTTAATGGACCAAGACGTTGGATCAAGTGTGAACATGCGTCTTCTGCGAACACCCCCGCATTATATGCGTGGGGGCTGAAGCCGACGACTGCCATCTTTCAGGTTATATACATATATACATAAACGGCCGCACATGAGGCATCATAGTACTTTCGGGGAAAAGTATAAATACATCCTTGATAACCTCAATAAAACATTGTTTTTACAATGGGAATACATGTCACTCAAACATAATATTCTTTGAGCACTGAGCCTCTATCGAACGAGCGCCTCCAAGAACTTGTTCAAAGTAGTGCTCGGCAGCCACTCGGCCTATGGCCGAACCCTGTGCCACAACAGTGGTGGCATCCATCTCCGCCCAGTATGTTTTGACACGTGCAAGGGCCATCCGCGAGCCTTCTATGCACGCCGACCTCTTTACAACATCGATGTGTGGCACAGCACGAAGGAATTGTTGCACTAAGCTAAAGTAGCTATTCGGCCTTGGCCCTTTCGGCCATAGATGATCCACAACGGACCTCATGGCAAGTCCGGATAATCTATGGAGCTCGGCCCACTCGGCCATTTGCTCATTCAACAGCAGCAAACGGGCTGGAGCATGAAACTGTGACCAAAACAGTTTTTCCACTTCGTGATATTTCCGATCCTTGAAGTACTCGGCTGCATCAGCAGCACTTGTAGCCAAATCCACGTAGGCATCCGCAGAACTCCATAGCCGGTCCAGAGGTGCATACTTCGGATCCCCGAACTTAGTCCGCAACAAGAAGGGCTTCCCAGATACAATATCCACAGCGTGATGCAGCTCCTCCTTCGTCGCTCTAATTTTGGAGCAGGATTCCTTGGCAGCAACCCGGGCCTTTTCCAGGTCCGTCGCCTTCGCCCGGTTTTCTTCTTCAAGAAGCTGGTAACGGTCAGCGGCATCTTTTAACTCTACAGCCATCTTGGCTATTTTTTCTTTGCTCTCGCAATGCGTGGCCTGTTCGGCCCTTAACTCTTCGGCCTCCTTTAAAGCGGCAGCATTGCTACTCCCTGCTTGCTCCTTGGCTCGGGCAAGCTCTGCCCGAAGGGTCTCCACGGTGGCAGCTCCATCTGCAGTCACAACATATTAAAGATACTGGCATCATGCTGCTCTTACTATGTGACAATCACTAGAAAAATCACCTACCCCGTGCCTCGTCAAGCCGCTTGTTAACAAGCACGATGTCTGCATCTGCCGCATCCAGTTGCCGCTTAGTTCGCAAACCCATTAGTCCGGCTAGCCACCGGAGCTTCAACCACCTGCACATAAAGGCGGTCTAGTTATTACCTGGGACTATGATCCTCTGTTTGCCTCTGTTTTCGACGACAACCAGAGTCTCAGGGGCTACTATCTACACAGGGTTCGACGACAACCAGAGTCTCAGGGGCTACTATCTACACAGGGCACATCTAAAAATGTGCGGTACTATCAACAATGTACATCATCTCGTGTACCTCAAAACCCGTTAGTAGACTCATAAAGGCTTCATGCAACCCGCTTTTGGCAGACGAAATCCTTTCAATCATTGTACCCATCAACGTGCGGTGCTCTTCTAAGATAGCCACTTGCTCTAGCAGATCCCTCAGTACGTCCGATCGCACACCAGACGGTGCCGGATACTTTTGATTGCTCTCTTCAAGAGCCGGATACTGAGGACTTCGGGTGGCCATAGGATTACCTTCTGTCCTTGCCAGATCAGGAGAAACCCTCCGCGACGACACCTCGGGATCACCCGCCTCGTGAGGCGGTGTGGTAGGGGGAGGCGTTTCACTCTCCATCATCTCTGGAAGAATATTCCCTGAAGACGAGCTCTGCTGAGAAGGGCTAAGATCCGAACTGCAAGATAAATTCTTTGATTATTTTCCTCAGAAGTAAAGCGAGATATTTTCATTATTAAGTACCCTTTTACTTACAGCTCGGTGGAGAGCTGATCCCCTTGAGGGCATAGTGCGGCCAGGGTATCCCCCAGGGCAGGACCCTCCGGCGGAGATCTCTTCCCCCGTTTGGAGACCATTGTCTCCGGGTCCTCGGAGGCGGTTCTCTTCCTTCCCTGGGGAGAGGAAGTTTCAGTTCCTCCTCCCGGCTAACCTCCTTCGCGGAGGCGCTAGCCTCCTTGTTCCCCCTTTATCTTCTCCTGAGGGCGCTTGATAAGGCACGATCTCCAGCATCCTGGTTAGCACAGGATTTGGTGAAGTCTCAGGGAGGGGGGCCGGACACTTGATCAACTTTGCCTTCGCTATCCAATCCTGGTCAAAGAGCAGTTTTTTAGGGCAATGTTGCGATAAATAAACGGACAATGTGTTTGGATGCGGGGCTACTTACTTGGGTATCCGGGCGATTGCAGCTCAGACCTGCATCCTCAGTGATGTCCGGACACATTATTTGTGGTCCAAAGAACAATTTGTACATCTCTTCGTGCGTCATGCCAAGGAAATGTTGAATAGCTTGCGGTCCTTCCGGGTTGAATTCCCACATGCGAAGGGGCCGGAGTTTGCAAGGTTGGACTTGACAAACTAGCATAACTTGCACTACCGTAACTAGACTGAAATCTCTCTCAAAGAGATCTCGGATACGGCTTTGCAGTATTGGCACGTCCTTGGCTGGACTCCAGCTCAGCCCCCTGCTGATCCATGACATCAGTTGTGGTGGGGGGCCTGAGCGAAAGGTGGGGGCAGCTACCCACTTGGCACTTCGGGGAGCTGTGATGTAGAACCACTCCCGCTGCCACAAACCGGACACCTCTGGGAAGAAGCCCTCAGGCCATGGAGCATCAGCGATTTTGCTTATTAAAGCGCCTCCGCACGCTGCGTGCTGCCCCTCGATCATCTTCGGTTTCACATCGAAGGTCTTGAGCCACAGGCCAAAGTGAGGGGTAATGCGGAGGAAGGCCTCACATATGACAATAAATGTCGAGATGTGAAGAAGGGAATCTGGGGCCAAATCGTGAAAATGTAGCCCATAATAGAACATGAGACCCCTAACAAAGGGATCCAGAGCGAGGCCTAGTCCTCGGAGGAAGTGGGAGACGAACACGACGCTCTCGTTGTGTTCGGGAGTAGGGACGACCTGCCCTCGGGCGGGCAGCCGATGCGAAATTTCGGCGGTCAGATATCTGGCCTCTCTCAACCTCTTGATGTCCTCCTCCGTGACGGAGGAAGGCATCCACCGACGTTGAAGGTTGGATCCGGACATAGTTGAAGGTCCGAAGCACCTGACCCGAGCTTTGGGTGTTAGAACTTGAGGCGGTGGAGGGATTTGATTGAGCACAAGAGGGAAAAAAGAAAAAGGCTTGTCCCCTTTATAAAGAGGGTGAATATCAAGCGTCCTCCTCATAGCCGTTTGGGACTTGCCTAAGATCTAGGAGTCCTACCAATAGGCACAGTTGGGTTACCCACGTCCGTATTGATGAGAATCCCGTAATAAAGGGGACACGATCTCTGCTTCAACAAGACGTGCCAAGGAAACCGCCCCACGAAACACGCTGAGATTGGTTCTGAAAAATGATTCGAATAAAGACCTGGCTGTGGTGTGATGTCACACTGCGAAATGCGTCGCTAGGTTAGATTTAAGAAAATATTATTCTCTCTATGGTTGTATGTGGAACTTGTTTTGCAGAGCCGGACACGATCCTCATGTTCAAAATCTTCTATGAAGTATTCGGAGGAGGAACCCGCGTTGCAATGCCGAAGACAATCTGCGCGTCGGACTCATCGTCATTGAAGCCTGGTTCAGGGGCTACTGAGGGAGTCCTGGATTAGGGGGTATCTGGACTGCCGGACTATATCCTTTGGCCGGACTGTTGGACTATGAAGATACAAGATTGAAGACTTCGTCCCATGTCCGGATGGGACTCTCCTTGGCGTGGAAGGCACGCCTGGCAGTACGGATATGTAGATTTCCTTCCTTGTAACCGACTCTGTGTAACCCTAGCCCCCTCCGGTGTCTATATAAACCGGAGGGTTTAGTCCGTAGGACCAACAACAACAATCATACCATAGGCTAGCTTCTAGGGTTTAGCCTCTTCGATCTTGTGGTGGATCAACTCTTGTACTACTCATATTATCAAGAACAATCAAGCAGGACGTAGGGTATTACCTCCATCAAGAGGGCTCGAACCTGGGTAAACATCGCGTCCCCTACCTCCTGTTACCATCCGCCTAGACGCACAGTTCGGGACCCCCTACCCGAGATCCGCCGGTTTTGACACCGACAATGGGCTTCCTCAAATTGCCCTAGGTCTTCATGAGCAAGCGAGTTGGATGCACACCCACTTAGTTTCTTTTTGAGCTTTCATATACTTCTAGCTCTAGTGCATCCGTTGCATGGCAATCCCTACTCACTCACATTGATATCTATTGATGGGCATCTCCATAGCCCGTTGATACGCCTAGTTGATGTGAGACTATCTTCTTCCTTTTTGTCTTCTCCACAACCACCATTCTATCCACCTATAGTGCTATATCCATGGCTCACGCTCATGTATTGCGTGAAGATTGAAAAAGTTTGAGAATGTCAAAGTATGAAACAATTGCTTGGCTTGTCATCGGGGTTGTGCATGATTTAAATACTTTGTGTGGTGTAGATAGAGCATAGCCAGACTACATGATTTTGTAGGGACAACTTTCTTTGGCCATGTTATTTTGAGAAGACATGATTGCTTTGTTAGTATGCTTGAAGTATTATTATTTTTATGTCAATATTAAACTTTTATCTTGAATCTTTCGGATCTGAATATTCATACCACAATTAAGAAGAATTACATTGAAATTATGCCAAGTAGCATTCCACATCTAAAATATATATCTGTTTTTATCATTTACCTACTCGAGGACGGGCAGGAATTAAGCTTGGGGATGCTTGATACATCTCCAACGTATCTATAATTTTTGATTGCTCCATGCTATATTATCTACTGTTTTGGACATTATTGGGCTTTATTATCCACTTTTATATTATTTTTGGGACTAACCTATTAACAGGAGGGCCAACCCAGAATTGCTGTTTTTTTTGCCTATTTTAGGGTTTTGAAGAAAAGGAATATCAAACGGAGTCCAAACGGAATGAAACCTTCGGGAACGTGATTTTCTCACCGAACATGATCCAGGAGACTTGGACCCTATGTCAAGAAACAAAGGAGGATGCCACGAGGTAGGGGGGCACGCCTACCCCCCCAGGCGTGCCCTCCACCCTCGTGGGCCCCCTGTTGCTCCACCGACATACTCCTTCCTCCTATATATACCTACGTACCCCCAAACGATCAGATACAGAGCCAAAACCCTAATTCCACCACCGTAACTTCCTGTATCCATGAGATCCCATCTTCGGGCCTGTTCCGGAGCTCCGCCGGAGGGTGCATCCATCACGGAGGGCTTCTACATCAACACCATAGCCTCTTCGATGAAGTGGAGTAGTTTACCTCAGACCTTCGGGTCCATAGTTATTAGCTAGATGGCTTCTTCTCTCTTTTTGGATCTCAATACAATGATATCCCCCTCTCTTGTGGAGATCTATTCGATGTAATCTTCTTTTTGCGGTGTGTTTGTTGAGACCGGTGAATTGCGGGTTTATGATCAAGATTATCTATGAACTATATTTGAATCTTCTCTGAATTCTTTTATGTATGATTGGTTATCTTTGCAAGTCCCTTCGAATTATCAGTTTGGTTTGGCCTACTAGATTGATCTTTCTTGCAATGGGAGAAGTGCTTCGCTTTGGGTTCAATCTTGCGGTGTCCTTTTCCAGTGACAGTAGGGGCAGCAAGGCACATATTGTATTGTTGCCATCGAGGATAACAAGATGGTTTTTTTTTATCATATTGCATGAATTTATCCCTCTACATCATGTCATCTTGCTTAAGGCGTTACTCTGTTTTCATGAACTTAATACTCTAGATGCATGCTGGATAGCGGTCGATGAGTGGAGTAATAGTAGTAGATGCAGGCAGGAGTCGGTCTACTTGTCTGGGACATGATGCCTATATACATGATCATACCTAGATATTCTCATAACTACGCTCAATTCTGTCAATTGCTCAACAGTAATTCGTTCACCCACTGTAAAATACTTATGCTCTTGAGAGAAGCCACTAGTGAAACCTATGGCCCCCGGGTCTATCTTCACCATATTAAATCTTCCAATACTTAGTTATTTCCTTTTTACTTTGCTTTTATTTTACTTTGCATCTTTATCATAAAAATACCAAAAATCTTATCTTATCATATCTATCAGATCTCAGTCTCGTAAGTGACCGTGAAGGGATTGACAACCCCTTATCGCGTTGGTTGCGAGGAGTTATTTGTTTTGTGCAGGTACTAGGGACGCACGCGCAACCTCCTACTGGATTGATACCTTGGTTCTCAAAAACTGAGGGAAATACTTATGCTACTTTGCTGCATCATCCTTTCCTCTTTAAGGAAATCCAACACAGTGCTCAATAGGTAGCAGCACTGCCAATTTTTGGGGCCGGCGCACGATCGTTCGTGTGCATGCGGTTGCGTTGGGCGCGGTGCGATGATGCAGTTACCCGCTGCAAAAACTGTCATGCGGACGCGCCGAGAATCCACGCCGCCCGACCCCCTTTTGCTCCTGCGGCCATTTACCTTCATCTCTTGTCTCACACGACACAATAAGCACACCCACAAGGACACATACAGAGAGGACATCCAGCGGTTCCAATGGCGCTCCTAGCGGCCGATGACGACAACGGCGGGCACTTCACCACGCAACCCGTTGTGGAGACCCATGTGAGGGGGAAGACTCTCTCGGTGGTGTACACGAACAATCTGGTCTCGGTGGAGAGCTCCATCCAAACTATGGAGCAGTTCCTTGCCGAGGACAAGTATCAAATGGTCGGCTTCGACCTTGAGTACACCATGGGTCATGCCGGGTACGATCGGAAGGTTGCCGTCGCCCAGTTGTGCGTGCGACATGGCGTCCTCGTCTACCACTACCACCTGGCCACAACGCCTTGCGAGTGTTTCTCCAGGTTTATCAATAGCTCCGACTACAGTTTCGCTATGATGGACAGCACCAATGATCTAAAAGCGCTCAAGGTTTCATGCTTGAAATGCCCGAATCTTGTCAACATCCAGTGCCACTACAAGGTCTGGGGCAGCGACAAAAACAAACTGAACTCCCTGGTTAACCTCGCCTCGTCCATCATCGACCCCTACTACATGAAGATGAAGAATGAGAGCAATAAGGACAGAAACGCCTGGCACAGTGTGTGGCATAAGATACTGGATGAACAACATGTCAAGTACGCGGCCATGGACGCGTACACAAGCTACGAGATGTACATGCGGATCATTGACATGAGGAACTGTCTTCTTCCTGACTCAGACGAGGGATTGAGCCACATAGCAGTGGCGGGAGTGTCACAAGAAGTAGATGACTAGACGATATTTCTCCTACTTTAGAATGCACACAATTGTTTATTGAGGTGTGTGCGAATGATCTGTATAGTCACTTATCTAATTGGATGTTTATTTCAGTTATATATATACATGTTATTCTACTATAGACAGAGCAAATCACACGGCTTATTAGCAGCAATCGTCTGTGTTATTATTGGTCTTCGCACACATTTCTGATTACAGACCTGTTTGTCGCGTATCACACACATCTTGTTAAGTTGAACCATTTCCATTGTGTTGCCTAATCACACACAGTTCATCCTAGTGAACCGTATGCTATATATCGCACATGCCTTCATCTGGCTACCCGTTTCTTTTGTTCCTCCTCATCCCAAACAGTTAATTGAACTGAACCATATTCCCTGCATCGCACACGCAACTAAAATCTGAACCATGTTTGGTGCATCTGTCATCGCAAACGTTTCACACCTTTTTTGACGGTTTTTACACCCCCTTTTGCGATTATGGAATCACACACAGTTTCATCGAAGGGTCTCTGATAGTAGTGTCGTGTTTGGACCATCCTACAGTAGTGTAGTACACTCATGTAGCTTAGTATGCAAAACTACCAGGGAGTTTTCCATACAAAAATCAACATTGTTGCCTTTAATTATACATTTTTCTACAACTAAGTTTAGATCAGATAAAGGTTGGATTCACGCCGATTAACAAAATACATGCTGATGTAAAAATATAGTGATATACACCAGGTACTTACATCGGCATTGGAGCACAGAGAATTCCCGCAAGATATTTTCCTCGAATATGATCTAAGTGCAGAAAGTCTTCTATCCTTTAAGATTATTTTCTAAAAGAGAGATGGGTAAGAAACATGTAGAAAAATGATCAGAATGTTATAATTTCATGATGCCATGATACGCACATGCTTCTTAGAATGGAGTTGACATATTTTTGCTAGACTGGAGCAGACTAGTTCTTTGGCCACCGGAATCTACTTATTATCCACATGAGTTGGGTTTCTCTATGCTGGAGCAGTATCTATGAACACTGGAGTTGGTTTACTATCTCCTGGCGTTTGGATCTTTTGCAAATATCTTGTTTGTAACCCTTCAGATTCTAACATAGCCGTCTTCCCCTTGCATGCCTTACATAGAAGAATGGTGCTTCAATTATAAAACATGCTACAGCAGAGAGATGGAATAGGTACTGAAGAATAGAAAGGCATGACATATTGACATGTATTCCCTCCATCTGGAAATAAATGGATGGGTCTAGGCGTATTTCAGTTCTAGATACATCCATTTTTATCCATTTCTGCGACATGTAATCCGGACAGAGGGAGTATGATGTAAGAGCTAGGGATATGACACGACAACAGAGTAAAAAAACACTAGTTGGATGTAAAACTGTATGCTAGTGGAATACATACAGAAAAACACTAAGGCAACATATGCGTGTATGATTGGGAAACTAAGATGGCATTGCAACGGACCACTAGAACAACACTTCAATGTAAAAAAAGCATGGTATGGTAGGCAGATGAAGTACATACTGATGAATAACAATGCATAAAATATTTAGAAGCATGATGTCCAAACTAAGCAGATGGCATTGCGATAGAGTATAATGACAGTACTCGAATTTGAAAACATGTTATCATGAATGGAATAGGTACCGAAAACATGAATGCATGACATATTTACATGCATGATTAGCAGGCTAAGCACATGGCATTGCAACATAGTAGATGCACTCCAGGACATTATATGCATGCTGTACCCATATCACGGGCCAAGTTAGAGCAAGGACCTTGTGGGGTGAATAGGATTCATCATCTTTCTGCAAGTCTTCTGAAGAACTGCCTTTACATGTTCCATCATATTAGGTATCATTGACGTCAAGTTTGTTGGCTGTTACAGATCCTAGTCATGCAATGTGTGAGGATTGATCTAATGCAACAAAACTGGGTAGTAGGAAAGGTATGATCAAAGTGTTACTTGCCTTGCTGATGATCCGCGAAACCTAGCGATTCGAAGTAACAAGCGGCGCACTCCGGGTACTCTATCGCAAAAAAACAAACAAGCATACAATAATTACTCATCTAATGCACAGGTAAAACTCAAATAAGAGATCTAACCAGAAGGTTCAACTTAAGAACTCTGGTTTGCAAAAAGAATCAAATCAATCGAAGCAACGAAAGTCAAACGGCGAAAAAGAACAACTTTGTTCTACTAATCTGAATCTAGGGCAAATTTTACAGTAGCAAAAACTTGTTTAAGTTGATTAAACGGATAGAGGGTTTCGAGACAAAACTCTAGGCGCTTGAATCGCCTGATTCTGATAAACGAGCGAAAAGTTATACTAAAACGAAAATCAGATCAGGAATCGCGATCAGAAAAATCGCGGATTTAATCCGAGAAAAAGAAAACAACGAACGTTCGCTAGAACGAACAAACGGAAAAATGCTCGCTATTTAAATAAACCGGAAAACCGATCTATTAAAAAACCAACGAAAAACCAATGGAAAAACCGAACGGTTTTTTGAAAAAAATAAATAAAAAAAGGTGCCAAAATCGAGGCGGCGGCGGACCTCGGGCGACGTGCGACGGCGGCGGCGTCCGGCGGCGGCGGGTGCTGGGGGCAGCGCTAGGGTTCGGCTGGGGCTGGGCCTCTCCCCCCCGGCTTATATATCCCAACGGGCCGGAAGTCCTAGTCGGACACGGCCCTAGGTCGGTTCGCTGTTTTTTTTAAATATTCCGCGCAGAAGAAAAATAAAAAGAAATACTAAACGGACTCCAAAAATTCGGAAATAAATTTTCACGGGCTTCTAAAATCAAGCCACACAAGGTGAACATTTATTTGGGGCCTAAATGCAATTTTGAAAAACACACATTTTTCCTAAATTCAAATAAAAACATCATATTATTCATACCATGTTGACTGAAAAAAAGATAAATCACCCAAAACAAGATCTTCCCGTTTTTTGTTCCCACAATGCTGTGTCGTGCATGTACCTACTAGTTGTATAATGGTACTACTAGTTTTATAGTACAAACTTGGTACTAGTAGGAGTAGAGTAGCACGGAATGCTCCTACTCTATCAACGAGCCCCATCTGACGCCAAATTTCTTGGCTTCCGTGCTACAACTAGATCTTCCCCACGTTTCTGTTTTCCAACCTGGTGGCGGGCGGGGTGCGGTTTGCCAATAGTTGGTTTGCTCAACGGAGGTCCCACATGAAAGTGAAAATGCTAGGCAACACGTCTTCCCTAAGCTATGTGTCGTGCCGGACGGGCCATGGAGTATTCCCGATTTGTCACATCCCTGCTTTTAGTCATGCATTAGGATTGGATGAACATGTGCATCATGTTTAAATTTATTTTAAACTTGAAATGGGGGCTAATCAACCCCAACACCCCCCCTGAAAATGCTAATTTCCAACAATTGGATTTTCAATGAACCCAAAATGCCCTTCATAAAAGCCCACCATTTTTGGTTCTAGTTTAAACCTCTGCCAAAAATGGCCTTGCAAATTATGGAGCCATTCTGGATTTTTGAACAAGCCATAAGTATTTGAATTTGGGCATTTTAAATACTATAAATATTTTAAAGTGCTCAAATACTCTTGGAAGTATTTTTAGGCAGTTGAGAATATTCTCAAATGTGCCTCTGAATATTTCCAGGATTTTTAAAAATGGAATGGTATTTTAATCATTTCAATACACAGAGCAGAGCAAATAAAAAAAGAGAAGCAAGGGAACAGAGGACTTACCTGTTGCCCTGGCCTGGCCCAGCTCGGCCCAGCCACTGGCTCCCGCCAGTCATCCCCCTCCTCTCGCCAGGAGGACGAGAGGCGCGTGGCAGGCGCCCGCAGCCACACGCCGGCCGCCTCCTGCTTCTGACGACACCAGGACGCCGTCTACGAGTGCCACGCAGACCCCCTGGACCCCTCGACCGCTCCACTCTCTCCCTGCCTCGCCTCTCTCCCGAAGCAGGGCAAAGCTACCGTCGCCGTTCGTCGCCACCGTCACCACCGTGCTCCCCTCGCCTCACTGACCCGTCCAAAAGCCCCGCCTCGTCGCCCTCGTCCTCTCCGTCGAGCCACGCGGCACCGGACGCCCCCAAACGTCATCACTGCGATCATCTTCTACCTCGAGCAACTGAGATCGCCGGCACCCGTCCGTCGCCCACGGCGCCTCCCCCGAGCTATTGACCTGCTCATCGACTCCGCCGTGAGCTCCTCTCTCTTTCCCCTCTTCTTTAGCATTCGCCCTCGTCCCCTAGCACCATTCCCCATAGTGGCCGAAACGCGCCGCCGCCTGTGCTCGTCGATGGTGACGCTCCGGTGACCATTTGGTCCCGGGCGTGCGCCCAACATGTTCACCGCCGCGCGTAGAGTCTTGACAATGCCACGCTGCGCTCGTTTGCACGCCGTAGCGCCTAAACCAGAGCAGGCCCGAGCTCTGGCCGCCGCTGCACTGCTCGCCGTCGTCGTTTCCGGCTGCCCCAGGCCCGGCGACCACCTCCGTTGGATGCGGACGAGCGCCAGCTTCACGCCAAGCCAAACCGCCGCTCGTTTCATCGCCTATGCTGCGTTTCCGAGCCGCGCCGCCGTCTCGGGCCTCGCCGGTGTCATGTCGCCGGTGGGTTTGACCCATTTGACCATGCGGGCCCCGTCCTTGGTCAAACCTAGATTAGGAGTTAAACTAACACTAATTTAGTTAGGTTAGCCGCTGACATGTGGGCCCCGGCCCCACTGACATTTTAGTTAGGCTTAATTTAAGGTTAATTAACCATATTAATTAGCTGAGTCAATGACATATGGGTCCCACTGTCAGGTTTGACTCTGACTAAGCACTGTTGACCAGCTGACGTCACAGTGACATAGTGCTGACGCAATTATTCATTTTCTGGATTTATTTTTATATAGGAAATTCCAGAAAATAGCCAAAACTTCTAAAAATCATAGAAAATCAACCATAGCTCCAAATCAAACAAATTATATATGAAAAATGATCAAAAAAATTCAATCTATCCATCTGTAATGGTTTCATGCATGACAAACCACTTTAACCTTGTTGTTTAGGTGAAACAAGCTAATACACTTTTTATGCATAAGAACTTTAACTTCCATTTGAATCTTTGGTTCCAATGGACGCATTTCAACTTGTTTCACATTGCATTAGGCAGGACACACCATTTTGCCATGTCATAGCATGCATCATATTGTTACATATTGTCATGTGTTGATTATGTTCTGTGTATCCTTCGTGGTAGGTTCTGCCTCCGAGGATATCCCCGAGTATCCAACCGAAGGGCAGTACCCTACTACCACTCCATCAGGCAAGCAACCCCATTGATCATATCGATACAATCCCATGTTCTCGCCTCTACTCTCATTTACTGCATTAAGACAACATCGTTTCAAACTGTTGTGTGCTACGGTAGTTGAACCCTTATCCTCTACATGACCTGTCATTGCCACAGTAACTAGATGAAACCCACTAGCATGTGTAGGAGTTGATTGAGCCATGTTTGTGTTTCCTACCTTGCTATGCCTGCTATGCTTAGAGTTGTGTCAGGTCTGGTTCATCTGGGTGATGGGCTAGAGTGAAATGGTTATGTCGGTAATGTGAGGGATGTGTTGAACATGATTTGGTAAAGGTATCGATGAGAGGCCATGTAGGAGTACATGGTGGGTTGTTTCATTGAGGCCGTCCATAAGAACTGAGATTTGTATGCGTGATTTACGATTTAGCTACTACCACACATTGGGCCCTGAAATATGACCCTGCTTGACTTACTAACCCCTCTCGTCCTCTGTCTAGGAGTTGCAACTAGTTTCTGGTGTTTGTAGGTTATGTGTTGGCGGCCGTGCATAGCGCTGACCCTAGGGGTGGGCTTTGATGCGGTAGATACACCGTGGCACGGTGTACCGAGTCGCCCGTTTGGTGTCTCGGGAACCCTGCACACATTGTTTGGGGCCATTGAGGACACCCCGGCCGGATTTCATTGCGGATGGAACCTGAATAGGCGATAAACCTGGACTAGAGACTTGTGTGGTTAGTCAGGTCATGGTCTACACCCACGTCGGCTTTCGCTTGAAGTCTGCCGAGCACATGTCGTGTGCAGACGCTAAGTGGTGGAAACATGTGTGACAAAGTATACCCCTGCAGGGTATAAAACTATTCGAATAGCCGCGTCCGCGGTAAAGGACTACTTGGTTGCCTATACAGTTCATAGACAAGTTAATGGATACTACTAAAAGACTCAAGATAAGTGTGAGTACCGAGGATGGCCCTCTCGTAGGATGACGAGGGAGGATCCCCGGTGGAATATTGTGTTGGTGAGTAGTGGACTCGTGTGCGAAAACTATTTTACTAGCGGAGTCCCGTAGGATAGCTTAGCCAAGAGTCAAAGCTGGCTTGCTGCAATAACCCCACCACCTTCTTGAGAATGAGCATGTATAGTAGGTTCTGATGTAAGACTTGCTGAGTACCTTTGTACTCATGTTTGCTTAATTACTGTTTTCAGACGGCAACACCGCCCCCTCCGATGGGTTTTATGTAGATCTCGACGTCGATGAGTGACTTGCCACCTAGGTGTTGATCATGGCCATGGAGGGCCCCATGTAGATAGACAGGCTTCGAGGAGCCTTCTTGCTTTCTAGTGTCTGTACTCAGACTATTTGCTTCCGCATGTTCTTGTATGCTTGTCTGACTTGAGTGTCGGGTCATGTGACCCCTACCTGTATGAACATGTTATGTATGGTTCTTTGGAGCCTTTAAATAAAGTACTTGAGTTGTAGAGTTTTGTTGTGATGCCATGTTGTATTTGCACATATCGAGCATATTGTGTGTATGATTGAAATGCTTGGTATGTGTGGGATCCGACAATCTAGTTGTTTATCCTTGGCAGCCTTTCTTATGGGGAAATGTAGTCTAGTGCTCCTCGAGCCATATTAGTCCGCTACAGCCCGGTTCACCGGAGTCCTGCTAGCCCAGCACTACTGCTCAGGACACTTGACCGGCGGCATGTGTTTCACTTCGTTCCTATGTCTATTCCTTCGGGGAAATGTCAGCGGTGACTTCCGGAGTCCTGCCTAGCCTGCTACAGCCTGGGTTCCCCGGAGTCCTGTTAGCCCAGTGCTACAGCCCGGATTCACACACTGATGACCAACATGCTCGATGTGATTCACGTAAGCCTGTCTCCATAGGTCTGTGCCGCTTTGGGTTCACGACTAGCCTTGTCGGCCCGGGTTCTCTATCATATGGATGCTAGCAACACTATCATATACATGAGCCAAAAGGCGCAAACGGTCCCGGGCCATGGTAAGGCGACACCCGTGGGGATACCGTGCGTGAGGCCGCAATGTGATATGAGGTGTTTCCGGCTAGATCGATGTGACGTGGAATCGGGGTCCTGACAGCGTTGGCATCAGAGCCGGACTGCCTGTAGGTTCGTTGAGCCAAACTGGTCGATGTCAAGTCTAGAAATGCTATAGCTATATGTAGGGGAATTGATTGTGGGAGGGAACGTAAGGCTCTTTTACTCCTTTACCTTATGCCCTCTGATCTGAGTCATTCTCTTCTCATTCAACGTGGGTTAAGGACTAGGCTCTCTTCTTCTATCAGGTTCACATGTTACTAATCCGTAGTAGCTTATAGGATTGCTGTTACATGCCTCAGTATAGTTTCTACTACTTTTAGTATGTTGCTAGTTGAATCAGAACCCTGATATGATGTTGTTGAGTGGTATTGCAAACTATTGTGGATGTCTCAAATCTTTTTCTGAGCATTTACAGCTGTTATGCTGTCAAATTTTCCCTAGAAATTCTAATGTTTTTGTATTGTGGTTGTGCTTTCAGATGGACACTCATGCTCAAAACCAAGTGGTTTGGCTGACCCGGTGCCTTGATGTGCCTGGTCATACTGCTATGTTAGTCCGGGTAATGATTGAGACGGGTTACCGTTGGTATCCCGAATACACTATCGAAGAGCAATTCCGAGACTTTAATCAAAGCCAATATTTCTGCACCGTCAGGATATTTCCTTCTTATCCTGGATCTACCGAGCCCCTCCACTGTTCCTATGGACTCGGGGTTACTCTTGAGATGGCTGTGCAGGATGCTACCTATTCCATGATGACCATCATGCGAGTCCGGACTGGCCTGCTTCGGAACACCGACTTCCGTTATATGCCAGCTTCACTCCCAGGAGCGCAAGGGTATCTCCAGGCTATCTATGCTGACCCTACACATGAGGAGTCACTACTCCGCACCACTACCGAGATGCTCGAGGATAAGGACCATGAAAATCGGGCCTTGCGTATGGAGCTTTTCAACTCTCGTGCTGATCACTGGGCCACTTTGACTCAGTTTGCACCGGCGGTACAGGCAGGATACATGGATCTGAGGGATCTGTACCCTGTACGGTATGGATTGCCCGATTGTATGGAGTGGCGCGATGTAGGAGGCATCACCCCTCCTCGTGGTCCCCGTCTGCCACCACCTGTGGGACCAAGGCCACATCCGAGTCCCTATGGTCCGCAGGCTCCGCAGGACCGTCTGTTCCCAGATGATCATGTTCCACTTCCAGGTTTTGGTGGCGACTTCTATGAGGATTACTACGGAGCCGTTTGAGCTAGTAGTAGTTTCACTAGTATTGTAGTAGTTGTATTATCCACAGTCTTGCGTGACCATGGGATACGACTTGGTGTGTATCACGCTCCGGAGGTGTAGAAAAATAATGTATAGGAGTTTGGAATGCCTCCGATGAGATGTAATGTCTTTCACCGTAGTTGTACTCTAGCCTGGGCTTGTACTAAACTATGTACGGTGTGTATGACCAATGGTATATATATGGCAGTTTCTATATTACCATGTCGTGCAATGAACATCTTAGCATTCCATGTTATCCATTACATTCTGCACTTCCTTGCTAAGTTTGTGCCATCCTTATCTAAATCGTTGTCTTGTTTTCTCCTAGGATGGTCAACACCCGCAGCAACCCTGCTGCCCCGGAGCAGGGGGAAGCCAGTGCAGCTAGGGGTGAAAATCTGCCTCACCCGCCTTCTCTGGCCGAAGTGAGGCTGGAGGCGGAAAGAAACAAGCGTGAGACTAACCGCTTGCTGGAGCAGATTGAGCAGAACACTGCACGCCATCAGCGAAATGACTTGGTGTCAATCAATGACTTTATCAAGCTGTACCCACCAAAGTTTAACCATTCCGTCGAGCCCCTCGACGCGGATGACTGGCTTTGCAGCATCACCCACAAGCTACGTTCTGCCAACGTAGCCGAAGCTGATAAGGTTACTTATGCTGCCTATCACCTCGAAGGCCCTGCTAGCCTTTGGTGGGAAAACTTTAAAGCTATGCGCCCGGTCGGCCAAATCACTACTTGGGCTGAACTCAGTGAGGCTTTTCGTGAGCATCACATCCCGGAAGGTCTCATAGATCGCAAGAGGGAAGAGTTCTGCAATTTCACCCAAGGAAGACTGACTGTGGATGCATATAGTCATGAATTTGGGAATCTGGCACGATATGCTCCTGAAGAGGTATCCACCGACGCTAAGAAGCAGGCAAGGTTCCGCAAGGGACTTAGCCCTGAGCTTCGCCGCGATCTTCGTCTACACGAGTGCACCTCTTTTCAGAAGTTGGTCAATAAAGCCATCAGTGCTGAGACAGGCCAGTCTGACTATGACGCTTCACGCAAGCACTCTCGTGATTTTGGCTCTTCATCCGGCTCTGGATCTCAGAAGCGCCAGGTGTGGATTCCAAGCACGGCACTGCCACCCAGGTTCATTCCGAGGCCATCCTTTGAGGCGCCTCATCCCAACCAGCAGTTTGCACGGCTCAAGCCTTATGGTGGCCCCGCTGCTAATGCTGCTCCACGCCCCAATGTTGTGACATGTTTCAAGTGTGGAGAGTCGGGTCACTATAGTCGAGAGTGTCCCCAGAACAACAACCCCAATTAGTCTGGAAAGTCCGTTGGTCGTGGTAAGCCAGCGAGAAAGACATTCTACGCCAAGCCGGTCACCACCGCACGTGGCCATGTCAACTATGTCTCAGCCGAGGAGGCTCATGAGGATCCTAACGTCGTCCTTGGTACTATCCTTGTTAATTGCCATCCGGCATCCGTTCTTTTCGATACTGGAGCATCTCATTCATTCATATATGAGAGCTATGCTCGATTGCATAACACAACATTCTGTGACATGCCCACTACCATGGAAATTCAAACCCCTGGCTCTAGATGGCAAACTTCTAGAGTAAGTCATGGGAACAAAATTCTTGTCGATAGACTTGTCTTCCTTGCATCCTTAATAGCTCTCAAGTCCACGGACATAAACATCATCTTGGGTATGGACTAAATGTCAGCTCATTATGCTAAGATTGATTGTGCCACTAGAACCGTTCAAATTACTCACCCATCGGGCAAGACAGTCAATGTTTTAACTCGAGTGGCCAAGCGCCAGCTTTACTCCCTAAATGCCAACCCCCTTCCAGACCTTGAGGATATTCCGGTAGTCCGAGACTTTCCAGATGTCTTTCCAGAAGAACTGCCAGGTGTTCCACCTGACAGGGATGTCGAGTTCGTGATAGACCTTGTTCCAGGAACCGTTCCAATTTCTAGAAGACCCTATAAGATGGCACCCTTAGAACTAGCTGAGCTTAAGAACCAACTCGATGAGTCCTTGAAAAAGGGTTTCATCCGTCCTAGTTCCTCTCCTTGGGCTTGCCCCATCCTCTTTGTCAAGAAGAAGGATGGAACAGATCGGATGGTTGTAGATTACCGACCTGTCAACTTGGTCACTATCAAGAACAAGTATCCGCTTCCCAGGATCAACGATCTGTATGATCAGCTCGCTGGATCCTCAGTCTTTTCCAAGATGGATTTGAGGTTGGGCTACCATCAAATCAAAATCAGAAACGGGACATCCCCAAACGGCCTTTGTTACTCGTTATGGCCAATACGAGTACACCGTTATGTCCTTCGGTTTAACCAATGCCCCAGCCACCTTCTCTCGGTTAATGAACTCGGTCTTCACGGAGTATTTGGATAAATTCGTCGTAGTTTACCTCGATGACATACTCATCTACTCCAAGAATGAAGAGGAACATGCCAAACATCTAAGGCTGGTGTTGACAAAACTTCGAGAGCATCGCCTTTATGCCAAATTCTCCAAGTGTGAATTTTGGTTGCCAGAAGTGACCTATTTAGGCCATGTAATCTCTGGTAAGGGTATTGCTGTCAATCCCAAGCGAGTTCAAGCCGTCCTTGATTGGACTCCACCTGAGACGGTCAAGCAAGTTCAGAGCTTCCTTGGCTTAGCGAGCTATTGCCGCCGCTTCGTCGAGAATTTCTCCAAGGTTGCTAAACCTCTAACTGAACTCCTCAAGAAAGATAAGAAGTTCGAGTGGACCCCACAGTGCGAGTTCAGCTTTCAGGAACTGAAAAGACGCCTGACATCTGCTCCCGTACTGGTACCACCAGATTTCTCCAAGGACTTTATTATCTATTGTGATGCCTCGCGACAAGGACTAGGTTGCATACTCATGCAAGATCATCAGGTAATTGCCTATGCTTCACGGCAATTACACCCACATGAGGAGAACTATCCCACACATGATCTAGAGCTTGCAGCTGTAGTCCATGCACTTAAAACTTGGCGACATTACCTCCTCGGTAATCGTTGTGAGATCTTCACCGATCACCAAAGTTTGAAATATATCTTCACCCAACCGGATTTCAATCTTAGGCAACGATGTTGGGTCGAGTTGATCTCGGATTACGACTTAGGAATAACTTACACCCCGGGCAAAGCCAATGTCATGGCTGATGCGCTAAGTCGTAAATCTTATTGTAACAACCTGATGTTACAACAAAGTCAACCACTTCTCCATGAGGAATTTCGTAAGCTTAATCTTCACATTGTTCCTCGAGGATTCCTATCCACCCTGGTGGTGAAGCCTAACCTTACGGATCAAATCATAACTGCCTAGAAATGTGATAAGGGCATATCCCGGATTAAGGAAAACATCGCTAGCGGAGTTGCTAAATGTTTTTCCATGGATGAGCGAGGTGTTGTTTTCTTCGAGAACCGCTTGGTGGTTCCCAAGAAACAACATTTACGCCAGCTGATTCTTAAGGAAGCTCATGACTCCCCTCTCAACCATTCATCCCAGTAGTACCAAGATGTATCAAGACCTACGCCAGAGGTTTTGGTGGACTAGGATGAAGAGAGAAATTGCTCAATACATTGCTAGCTGCGACGTCTGTCGTCGTGTTAAAGCAGAGCATCAACGGCCTGCTGGCACCCTTCAACCTTTGGCTATTCCTGAGTGGAAATGGGATAAAATCAGTATGGATTTCATTACTGGGTTTCCCAGGACCAAGAGAGGGAATAATTCCATCTTCATCGTGATCGACCGTCTGTCCAAAGTAGCCCATTTCCTACCTGTTCGTGAGAGTATCACCGCTAGCTAGCTAGCTGATTTATACATCTCCCGAATAGTGTCTCTTCATGGTGTCCCATTGGAAATTAACTCAGACCGTGGGAGTCTCTTCACCTCTCAATTTTGGGAAAGTTTCCAAAATGCTATGGGAACTCGTCTCTCTTTTAGCACCGCCTTCCATCCTCAATCAAGTGGTCAAGTAGAGTGAGTCAATCAAATTCTGGAAGATATGCTCCGAGCTTCTGTCATCTCATTCGGAATGGGTTGGGAGAAATGCCTTCCGTTCGCGGAGTTTGCCTATAACAATAGTTATCAAGCTACCTTGGGCAAAGCTCCTTTCGAAGTTCTCTATGGACGAAAATGTCGAACGCCTCTTAACTGGTCAGAAACCGGGGAAAGACAACTCTTTGTCCCGGATATGATTTAGGAAGCAGAAGAGCAGGTTCACGTTATCCGTGAGAAATTGAAAACAGCCCAATCTCGTCAAAAGAGCCAATATGATCGTAAACATAAGCTCATGACTTATGAAGTCGGCGAGAAGGCTTACCTTCGGGTTACTCCGTTAAAGGGAACCCATCGTTTCGGTATCAAAGGCAAATTGGCTCCTCGTTACATTGGACCCTTTCGCATTCTTGCCAAACAAGGAGAAGTTGCCTACCAATTGGAACTACCTTCGCATCTTTCCATAGTTCACGATGTCTTCCACGTTTCTCAACTCAGGCGTTGCTTCGCGGATCCTATCCGTGGAGTGGACCACGAAACGCTTGATCTACAAGATAACCTCTCATATCGAGAATATCCCGTTCATATCCTTGATCAAGCCGAGCGTACCACTCGACGCCATAATATCAAGTTTCTCAAGGTTCAATGGTCACACCATTCCGAGAAAAAAGCCACTTGGGAAAGGGAGGATCGTCTTTGACTCGAGTACCCCACCTTCTTCCCGGAGGATCCTAAATCTCGGGACGAGATTCTTTTGAGTGGGGGTGAGTTGTCACATCCCTGCTTTTAGTCATGCATTAGGATTGGATGAACATGTGCATCATGTTTAAATTTATTTTAAACTTGAAATGGGGGCTAATCAACCCCAACACCCCTCCCTGAAAATGCTAATTTCCAACAATTGGATTTTCAATGAACCCAAAATGCCCTTCATAAAAGCCCACCATTTTTGGTTCTGGTTTAAACCTCTACCAAAAATGGTCTTGCAAATTATGGAGCCATTCTGGATTTTTGAACAAGCCATAAGTATTTGAATTTGGGCATTTTAAATACTATAAATATTTTAAAGTGCTCAAATACTCTTGGAAGTATTTTTAGGCAGTTGAGAATATTCTCAAATGTGCCTCTGAATATTTCCAGGATTTTTAAAAATGGAATGGTATTTTAATCATTTCAATATACAGAGCAGAGCAAATAAAAAAAGAGAAGCAAGGGAACAGAGGACTTACCTGTCGCCCTGGCCTGGCCCAGCTCGGCCCAGCCACTGGGTCCCGCCAGTCATCCCCCTCCTCTCGCCAGGAGGACGAGAGGCGCGTGGCCGGCGCCCGCAGCCACACGCCGGCAACCACCTGCTTCTGCCGACACCAGGACGCCGTCTACGAGTGCCACGCAGACCCCCTGGACCCCTCGACCGCTCCACTCTCCCCCTGCCTCGCCTCTCTCGCTCTCTCTCCCGAAGCAGGGCGAAGCCCTCGCTGCCGTTCGTCGCCACCGTGACCACCGTGCTCCCCTCGCCTCACTGACCCGTCCAAAAGCCCCGCCTCGTCGCCCTCGTCCTCTCCACCGAGCCACACGGCACCGGACGCCCCCAAACGTCATCACCGCCATCGTCTTCTACCTCGAGCAACCGAGATCGCCGGCGCCCGTCCGTCGCCCAAGGCGCCTCCCCCGAGCTACTGACCTGCTCATCGACTCCGCCGTGAGCTCCTCTCTCTTTCCCCTCTTCTTTAGCATTCGCCCCCGTCCCCTAGCTCCATTCCCCAACGTGGCCGAAACGCGTCGCCGCCTGCGCTCGTCGATGGTGACGCTCCTGAAAGTGCGTTATATCGACTAGAGGGGGGGGGTGAATAGGCGATTTTTATGAAAGTCTTCAAAACATGGGAGTTATGAAGACAAACAGTGAAGATTATGCCTATTGCTATGCAGCGGAAGTTGGATTACACTAGGCCAGCCATGGTCATGTATTCAACAGAGTGAAAGCACAGTGACAAACAGCTTCAGTGTAATAAGGATCAAGTAGGAAGAAGTTATGAAGCCAAACAGATCATGCATTCACGTTGTGAAGACAAATGATAAAGCAAGCATGCAATGACTTCACAATGAGTAACAACAAGAGAAGGAAGTGAAGATGAAACCAGTGACTCGTTGAAGACAATGATATGTTGGACCAGTTCCAGTTGCTGTGACAACTATACGTCTGGTTGGAGCAGCTAGGTATTTAAACCTTAGGACACACAGTCCCGGACACCCAGTCCTGAACACACAGTTCAGGACACCAAGTCCTCACCGTATTCTCCTTGAGCTAAGGTCACTTAGTCCTCGCCCAATCACTCTGGTAAGTATTCAAGGTAGACTCCCAAACCTTCACAGACTTCGTTCACTGGCAATCCACAATGTCTCTTGGATGCTCTGAACCGACACCTAACCGTCTAGAGGATTCACAGTCCTCAAGTGTAATAAGTCTTCAGATCACACAGACAAGAAGACTCAAGTGATGCCCAATTTACTCTGGCTCTGGGTGGTTAGGGCTTTTCTCCTCACTAGGAATTTTCTCTCAAAGGCTTCGAGGTGGGTTGCTCTCAAACGACAAAAGCCGTGCACCGAAATCTGAGCAGCCAACCGTTTATGGTTGTGGGGGTGGGCTATTTATAGCCACTTGGCAACCCGACCTGATTTGTCTGAAATGACCCTGGGTCACTAAGGAACTGACACGTGTCTCAACGGTCAGATTTCGAACTCTCATGGCAACTTTACTTGGGCTACAAGCAAAGCTGACTTGTCCGAGTCTAGACAAGATTTGCTCTCATTGTCTTCACTCGAAGACATAGGTTTTTGATTTAGGCATCACTTCAGTCATTCTGACTGGTTCTCCTGGACCCCACTTAACAGTACGGTGGTTCCTATGACTCAACACAAAATAAAAAGAACTACGAAAGATCTAAGTCTTCGAGTTCCATAGGCTTCGTAACGTGTCTTGATTTGTCATAGTCTTCAATGTGAATATCTTCATATACCACCTTTGTCTTCAATGTCTTCATACACTTTTTAGGGGTCATCTCTGGTAGTAAAACCGAATCAATGAGGGACTTCTACCTGTGTTTTCCTGCAATTCTCACAAATACATTAGTCCCTCAACTAGGTTTGTCATCAATACTCCAAAACCAACTAGGGGTGGCACTAGATGCACTTACAATCTCCCCCTTTTTGGTGATTGATGACAAACTAGTTGAAGTTTTCAACGGGGAATATAAAGTGTGAAGTTTGTAAAGGAATTGTCATCATAAGTTGCAAGAGCTCCCCCTGAAGATGTGCATATAAGTTAATTTGCTTTTGGAATGCAAATGCACATGGCAGGTTGTACTTGTGGAGATCAGCTTCAGCTTATGATGACAATCCACTATGCATGTGAAAGTATATGAAGATAATGACATGCATAATGGAAAATGGACGTCTGCAGAATGAGATGAGTGCGGAATTTATCGTCGCACATGCGGAAGACACATATAAACATCATATTGACCCGCCCATAAGTTGTAAACACGAAGCAAAGTATAACAAAACAAGGCACCCGCCCATATTGACCTGCTTGAAGACTATAAACATCATATGCTTCTCCCCCTTTTGTCAGGAATGACCAAAAAGGTTTGAAGACATAGAGTTTTCTACGCGTTCCCAGGCGCAGCAGGGTCGGTGGAGTTGTTTGGCAGTGCTGAGCTTGGAGGTGCTGAAGCGGGTGGTGGTGAAGTAGCATCATCATCTTCATCAATGATCCTCGCAGTGACGGTGGCAGCAGATGAGGAATACTCAGAGTCTTCAAGTGACGGTGTGTTGCGCATCACAGCCCTCCTAGGAGGTGTGGTGTCAAATTTGAAGTGCTCTGTGAAGCCATCCTCTTCAAGTTTAGCTTCAGTGCAGATCATTGAGAGCCCTTTCCACGTACGACGGCAAGTCTCATGTGTAACGAAGGCATTCTTGGTGGCCAGGTTTCGAAGACGATTGACATCCACCAAGAGGCTCTTCATCTGACGTTTCAGCCAGTCGTGATGCCTATCTTGCTTTTGGTGAAGGGCCACAAGAAGCTCTCGGTCAGTGAGGACACGAGCACGCTTCTTGGGTCTTGGAGCGTTTGTGCTATCTGTGGCTTCAGTTGATGCTGGTGCACGTGTAGTGCCAGCCATCGGATAGACCCTGGACATGGCTTCAACACCTTCAACATTCTGCGTGAAGCTCTGGTGTTCTGCATTCTGAAGACTTATTGGTTGCTTGGCAGGCTCAGGGTATATTGCTTCAGCAGAGATATCCACATCTGGCAGGAAGATGCGATGGTTTCGGGCTGAGGGCTGATACGAAATTGTAGAGTGCAGTTTGATCAGCCTCATCACCCAAGGGGCATAGAATTTTAGACCAAATAAGTTCGATCCTGACGCTGCAAGTTGTCGTATGAAAAGATCCTGTGCGTTGAAGCATTTGCCGTGCATGATATAGAATATGAGAGTCTTCATTGCACCCTCAATCTTGGCATGTGGTGAGTGTCCCTTAATGGGCCAGAGAGTCCGCCGGATAATGTGATATATGGTCCGGGGCAGGTACTCCAAGTCTTCAACGAAGAACTCAGTTGGATAGGGTGCATCCTGAGGTAATGGCTTCATCATTGAGAGCATCTGACTCATGTTTGGTTCAGGTCTCTGGAAAATACTCTCAATAGCTTCAGAATGAAGTTGACATCCTTCCTCGAAGAATTCGCCTGGAGTGGGCAGGCCGGTGAGCTCAATGATATTAAATGCATTGGCTTCATGATGGATATTTCCGGTCATCCACTCCAGGATCCAAGTCTTCGGATCTCTGTTGTAGCCTTTGATATGGAGAGTGTCATAAAATTGAAGCAGAAGCTCTTCGTTCCAGTGCTCTTCATCAGTAACAAATGGCAGCAAACCCACTTGCCTGAAGCAGTCCAAAGCTTCCTCAAGACATGGCAGACCAGCAATGGCTTCAACCTCAAGGCGCTTGTGAGGGAAGATGCGACCTTGGTTGTATAAGATGCATGAATAATAGCTGCGCTGTGAATAGCTCCAGAACCTGTCTAATACAATCCTTTCCCTTGAATAGGGGTTCTTGGAGCTATTGAAAAATGTGTTGTCTGCCTTGAAGCTATTTATATCAAAGGACCCAGGTGCTGATGTAGGACCTGGGAACCTTGGAAGCCTTGGGACTGGCTTCTGGACATGAGGCCTGTGCTCTATGTGATAGTCAAATTGTGGACCTGCAGCAGACTCAGGAACTGAAGTGTCTGGCTCATTGGCTTCACTGTCCGCTGAAGCATTTGGTGAGGCGGGCTCCACATTGGCTTCAGTGTTTGTAGTTGGCGGGACAACCTCAGGCACGTTCTCCTGGGGAATTGCATCTTGATGGAGCAAGGGAGTGGGTTCTGGAGGTGCTTCTTCATAGTCTTCGGCTGATGCAGCCGGAATTTCTGCAGACTGGACTTGAGGTCGCGGACCTTTGCGAAGCCTACGGAATGCAGACGACGCTTTTGGTGTCGGAGTGGGCTGGGCCTCAAAGTCATCTTCCTCCTGAGGGCGATCCGCCCATGACTCATCTTGTGCCATTGGCTTCAGAGGACGACCAATGCTGATGAGTTCGCTTGTTTCAAGCTGAGGAAGGGCTGCATCATCTTGCACATTGTCCTGATGACCAATGTCTTCAGCAGCTATTGGGTCGGCTGCTGGAATATCTTCAGCGTCATGTGCCTCTGTGGGAGCAGGCTCATGAACTGTCAGTCTTCTTTCTGCATTGGGGTGAATGACAGAAAGGGGTTCAACCATCAAGGGCTCTGTGGGATCAGCCCTAGATTTCTTGGTCTTGCGCTTCTTTTTGCTGGGAGCAGAAGGAGAGGCTTCAGAACTCTTCCTTTTTCTGGCTTCAGCTTCTGCAGCTCTTGTCTTCTTCAGCTCTGAAGCTGTTGACCGGCTCTTTGGCTTCGAGCCAGTCATGGCGGTTGGGAAGACAGTTGGAATAGCTGCTTGTCTTGATGCCTCTGGTTCGCTCACAGCAGGCTGCTTCTTCTTCTTTGCGACCATCTTGGGGTCGATGCCTGGACGCCCAAGTGCCTTGCACTTTTCAGCCTCGTTGTAGGCTTGAACACATTTGTCAGCCAATGACTTCATCCTTTCACGCGAGCCTTGAGCTTCAGCATGCTTCTTCAGGAAGTTTTCTTTGAGATCATGCAGCATGATTTTGAAGCTCCTCACTTCCTGCACGCTGAGGCTGGCCATGTGCTTCTTGAACTGAGCTTTTTCGTGATCAATTTTCTGCTTCAGCTCAACGATGCGCTGAGCAATGGCCAGTTCTGAAGCAATTGCGCCTTGAAAGGCGACGCTGAGTCCAACCGGCAGCTGCAGATCATTGAAGCTTATGTCTGGTGAGTCAAACCATTCATCGATGAAGCTGTGGATGATGGCGACATCAAAGAGAGGCAGATTGTTGAAGATTTCCGCTTCCTCCTTGCTTTTGATGAGCTGTTCTAGTGCGTCATCGCCCAGATCTTCATCGCTTGATAGATCAATGGCTTCACTGCGCAGAATGGCAGCAGCAGTGAGCTCTTTGCCTGATTGTTGCTGGGGCTCCTTTTCCTTCAGGGGCTTGGAGAGGCGGGATATGTTTTCAGACTGCACACTGACTTCAGGAGGTGCAGTTTTCAGTGGCTTCGCCCTTGATATTTTTGAGGCAGGGGCCGGCCTTGAAGCTTTTGGTTTCTTTGTATGCTTTGGCTTCGGCACAGCAGGAGCCTCATCAGACTCAGAATCAGCTGGAGGGTCATTCACAGCAGTCCCCTGGACTAAGATGTGTGTGATCAGGCCCTCAAGATTGGCAAACAGACCGATGAGATTGGGTTCCGCGTCGCGTGTGCCATCTGCCCTTGGTGAGGAGGGACCAGGGTTGAAGTCAAGCCCAAATTTCTTCTTGTTTAGCTTCGCTGACTGTTGGGCAAACTGAAAGTTGCGTTTGAAGAGATTGTCGTCACGACACCAGAGAAGTGACGATGGATGTGCATCATCACGCTGTGGTCCTCGGACCATGCATGGGTAGAAGCCTTGAGCAATGGCTTCATCTCTAGTCCTGGGTACTAGGTTCTTGTATAAGATATCCCCCCACGGACTCTTGATAGCATTCTTTTCGGCATACTCCTGGGAGACGAAGCGGTACTTGAACCACTGTTCTTCCCAATAGCGTCGAATCCATTGGATTCGGGTTTTGCGCTGCCCATAGCTCTCTTCTGGATCTGTTTTGTACATTTCTGCCAAGTCTTCAGGCAGATCCTTGGAAGTTCCCTCACGTCTCTGTCTGCCCCCCTTTCTTGCTGCTGCAACTGAAGCCATAAACTTTAACTTGAAAGGCTTCAAAACTTTCAAAGGCTTCAAAGGCTTTCTTTTTCCTGACTAACAGGAACTCGCTTCAGGAGAGTTTATGTGATGCTGTAGGAATTCTGCAAATGAATGCAGACTATGAGAACCGAAGGATTCTCCCACGGACATGTACCTGTGACAGCATTAAGGTGCGAGGGAAGGGGAAGAGGTCATATGCATTCTCAGAAGGTTTTGAAGATTAATCAGTTTAGAAGACATTGACCTCATTGTGCGAAGACATTCACTTATAGATAAGAAGTTGGTTCCAGATTTGTACGAACCCATAGATCAGTACAAGTGAGGAATCTAACTACTTTATGAAGCACAAGTGAATATACTAGGCATGTTATGAGATGCAGCGAGAGATCTAACTGGTGTGAAGAGAAACTTCTTATGGTAGAAAGTGACAGAACCATGAGATCAAAAGAGGTTGTAAAAAGAAGTTTTATTTACCACACTGGAACTGCTAGACGGAAGGAAGTTGATGCCGAGCAGTTCAGTCCTCCGTGCCCTAACTTGGCGACGGAAAACACCTACGGCGACGGCGGAGAGGACGATGTCCGCGGTCGGCGTGAGGACGGCGTTGGAGAGGTTGCGGCAGCGAAGCGCTTCGTCTCCGGCGTCGTCAAGTGCTAGCGGTGGCGCTAGGGTTCGTGCGAGGGTGGAAGAAGGAGATAGTGACCGCGATAAGTGTGAATTTATAGACTCAGAGGCGGCACTGTGCTATTACGCAGGTGCCCCTAGCGGTTCGCATTTGAGGCACGCGTGGCCAGTTAGCGGAAGTTTGGGGTTTGTTCCACGTCCCACGCACGCCTAAGTTGTCGGGTGGTCGTTCCTGCTTCTCCGGATTTTATGTGGAGGAATGAGCATTAAAAACGGACTTTATGGTTGTCTCTATGTCTTCAGCTGACAAGGACACAGTGAAGACATTCGACAGTTTCAATAGAATGCATATGACTTGGAGAGATAGAGTTTGAGATAGAAAGCATAGAGAGATTAGGGTCCGATCACATTCACTTAGTTCAAAAGATTCAACCAAGAAGACATAGCTATAAGTGAATGCTGTAGAGGACAGAACACTCGAGCATATATATCTATTTAACCAACGTAGTGAAGATAATCATGAAGACATGTTGAGTTCGAAGCCAAACCAAATGTGAACATATTGCAAGGTAACGCCATGAGTTAAACACTTCAAAATGGAACGTTTGGTGGTGGCGTTACCCACCGTATAGGAAGTATTAGACCCAGACACGGCGCACAATTATCGTGGCGCTCCGAAGTCAAATTCCACATTAATGTATTCACACTTAGAATGTATGTCTTCATTGATTGAAGATATACTTTACTTTGTGTGTTGCACATCTAAGTCATCAATATGCATAAGTGTTAGGATGTGTGCCTGATCACAGGACATTTGAGGATTCCAAGATATTTAGCTCACACCGTAACTTGCAAAACCTCTTCTCATCCAAGGGCTTGGTGAAGATATCTGCCAATTGCTCTTCAGTGTTGACGTGTATGATATCAATGTCTTCCTTCACTACATGATCTCTGAGAAAGTGATGACGAATTTCAATGTGCTTTGTCTTCGAGTGCTGAATTGGGTTGTTGGCAATCTTGATGGTGCTTTCGTTGTCGCAGTAAAGTGGCACTTGCTTCAGAGGAATGCCATAATCCTTGAGTGTTTGCTTCATCCAGAGAAGTTGAGCGCAGCAAGATCCAGCAACAATGTATTCAGATTCAGCAGTGGAGAGAGATACACAGTTCTGCTTCTTTGAAGACCAACATACAAGTGATCGTCCCAGAAAGTGACATGTGCCTGATGTAGACTTGCGATCAACCTTGTCACCAGCATAATCAGCATCCGAAAATCCAACCAAATCAAACTCTGAGCCCTTTGGATACCATAATCCTAGAGTTGGGGTGTGAGCCAAATATCGAAGAATTCGCTTCACAGCTAGGTGATGCGACTCCTTTGGTGCCGCTTGAAATCGAGCACACATGCAAACACTAAGCATGATATCTGGCCTAGATGCACATAAATAAAGCAAAGACCCAATCATGGAGCGGTATACCTTTTGATCGAACTCCTTACCATTGTCGTCAGGACCTAGATGATGTTTGGCTGGCATCGGTGTTGTGAAGCCTTTGCAATCTTGCATACCGAACTTCTTCAGGCAATCTTTGAGATACTTCTCTTGAGATATGAAGATGCCATTGCGCTGTTGTCGTATTTGAAGACCAAGGAAGATCTTCAGCTCCCCCATCATGGACATCTGATATTGCTCTTGCATCATATATCCAAACTCTTCACTGTACTTCTGATTGGTGCAGCCGAAGATAATGTCATCCACATATATTTGGCACACAAACAGTTCACCATCATATGTCTTCGTGAAAAGAGTGGGATCCAGGGAACCAGGTATGAAGCCTTTGCTCTTCAAAAAGTACTTGAGTGTATCATACCAGGCCCTAGGGGCTTGTTTGAGGCCATACAGTGCCTTGTTGAGCTTGTATACCATGTCAGGATGTTTTGGATTTTCAAAGCCAGGCGGTTGTGCAACATACACTTCTTCTTCAATCTTGCCATTGAGAAAGGCACTTTTCACATCCATTTGATATAGAAGTATGTTATGATGATTTGCATAGGCCAGCAGAATGCGTATGGCTTCAAGCCTAGCCACAGGAGCAAATGTTTCATCGAAGTCAATGCCCTCCACTTGAGTATATCCTTGAGCAACGAGACGAGCTTTGTTTCTGACAACTTGACCATGCTCATCTTGCTTGTTGCGGTATATCCATTTGGTGCCTATTATGTTGTGCTTCCGTGGATCAGGATGCTTAACCAGTTCCCATACATTATTCAGCTCAAACTGTTGAAGCTCTTCTTGCATAGCTTGAATCCATTCAGGTTCCATGAAGGCTTCTTCAACTTTCTTGGGTTCTGATATCGAGACGAATGCGAAATGCCCACAGAAATTTGCTAGCTGAGTTGCCCTTGAACGAGTGAGTGGACTAGGTGCATTGATGCTGTCAATTATTCTATCAATCTGCACTTCATTTGCAACACGAGGATGTACAGGGCGAAGACTTTGCTCTTGCTGATCTGCGTTGTTGTTTGGAGGAATGTCTTCATGCTGAGCATTGTCTTCATGTTGATCGGGTGCTGAGATGATGAGTTCTTCTTCAGGATGAGCTTCAGAAGGCATAATCTCTCCAGTTCCCATAGGCTTGATTGATTCACTAGCTGGAACTTCATCTAGCACATTTGGGAGTTGCTCTCTTTGTGAACCATTTGTTTCATCAAACCGCACATCCACTGTTTCGACCACTTTGTAATGGAAGAGATTGAAGACTCTGTAGGAGTGTGAATCCTTTCCATATCCAAGCATGAAGCCCTCATGTGCTTTTGGTGCAAACTTTGAGGTGTGGTGTGGGTCCTTGATCCAGCACTTTGCGCCAAATACTCTGAAGTAACTGGCATTTGGCTTCTTGCCAGTTAGGAGTTCATAAGATGTCTTGTTCAGAAGCTTGTGAAGATAAACACGATTGATTGTATGGCATGCAGTATCAATGCTTCAGTCCAGAATTTTCTTGGAGTCTTGTATTCATCTAGCATTGTTCTGGCCATTTCAATGAGTGTTCTTGCGTTCGACGACGCCATTCTGCTGTGGCATGTACGGAGCTGAGAATTCATGTGTGATGCCCAAGGTATCAAGATATGTATCAAGGCCAGTGTTCTTGAATTCAGTGCCATTGTCACTTCTGATGTGCTTTATCTTGGCGCCAAAATTGTTCATAGCTCGATTGGCAAAGCGTCTGAAGACATCCTGCACTTCAGTCTTGTAAAGGATTATGTGTACCCAAGTATATCTAGAGTAATCATCAACAATGACGAAACCATAGAGGCACGCAGAAGTAGTAAAAGTTGAGTAGTGAGTGGGACCGAAAAGATCCATGTGGAGCAGTTCGAAGGGTTGTGTAGTAGTCATGATTGTCTTTGAAGGATGTTTTGCCCTTGTCATCTTCCCTGCTTCACAGGCACCGCATAAGTGATCTTTCTTGAACTTGACGCCTTCGATGCCTATGACATGTTTCTTCTTCGCAAGGGTGTGGAGGTTCCTCATGCCAGCATGCCCAAGCCTCCGATGCCAAAGCCAGCATTCTAAAGCTTTTGGAAGAAGACATACTGCAAGTTGTGGTCCTGCTGAGAAATCTACCACGTACAAATCACCTTTCCGATACCCTTCAAACACTAGAGATTTGTCAGATTTATTAGCACCAGGCAACGATATTTTCCAAACATTACAATCATATTCAAATCGCAAAGCATTGAGATAGACATTAAGTTGAAGCCAAGGGATTCAACAAGCATGACTTTATCCATGTGTTGATCCTTTGAGATTGCAACTCTACCTAGACCCAATACCTTACTTTTACCAGTGTCAGCAAATGTGATGTGGCTCTTGTTGGATGGACGTAATGTTGAGTCCATAAGAAGGCTTCTTCTGCCAGTCATGTGATTTGTACATCCACTGTCAATAATCCATTCTGAAGACTTTGAAGTCGCTGGTGTCGTACCCTACAGTACAGTTAGGGGGATAGGCTTCACAAAGAGAATTGTGAAGCATAAACATTTGACGAACCAGTGGGTTATGAAAACTTAGATCCAGATTAGGACTAATAGGGAGAGTAGCATGCGATTCAGGAACGAATGCCATTCGGGCATTTTATCTTGCACCCTACAAGATTTTTAAGGTCCCCAGCAATAGCATCAGAAGATTTTGTTTTTCTGCTGGAGACCTTTCCCTGCAAAAGAGAGTTAAGCTTTCTTAACCACCCACATCTTCAAGGGTGGCTTAGAAGCAATAAGTCTAAGTGCAGCATCTGAGAATCTTGGCTTTGAAGCCTTAGCAAACAGTCTAGCAGGTGGACAATAATACTCATAGGAATAAGCAGAATAATTTTTGGTCATATGAGCATGACGGTTCGATGAACCGCTCTCATATTCATATGCCTGAGTATTGTTTCCTTGCAAAACATTTGCGTTAGTGTGACTCAGGTGAGTCCTCTGTTTGTATGAAGCCATTGGACCGTATGAAGCCTTTGGTCTGAGGTTTGTCTTCTTTAAGTGAGGTGTCATGAAGACATTCACAGGAAGATTTTCCAGACACCTTTTGGAAACCCAGATCTTCTTCATAGGTGGTCCATTCCTGCAGTTAGTACCAATGTACCTGGCAAACACTTCACCATTCTGATTCTTAAACAGTTTATAGTTCGCATCAAAGGATTCATCAATGATAATGGGGTTAGCACAAGTGAAGCCAGATAAGTTGGATGGATCTGCTGAAAGTTCCTTTGCAGCAACCCATGTGGTTTTGGGGTACTACTCAGGTTTCCAGTAAGAGCCATCTGCATTGATTTTCCTCACAAATCCAACACCCTCTTTCCTAGGGTTTCGGTTCAGGATCTGCTTCTTGAGGACATCACATAGTGTCTAATGTCCTTTAAGACTTTTGTACATCCCTGTTTCAAGCAATGTCTTCAACATAGCATTCTCATCAGCAATAGCAGTGGTATCCTCAGCAGAGGGGTTAGTTACCACGTCAACAGTTGAAGATATTGTAACAGCAGTAGCAGTGGAACATTCAGCAACAGAATTAGCATTATCATGCTCAATGCATTTAAGACATGGTGGTTCAAATCCTTCCTGAGCGGGACTGATCTGTTCGGAGCAAAGTGACTCGTTTTCCTTTTGAAGATCTTCATGAGCTGCCCTCAATTTCTCAAGTTCTTGCTTCCTTTGAAGATAATCATAGGAAAGCTTTTCATGAGTTGTTGAGAGAGTATCATGACGATCTTCAAGTTCCTGATACTTAACATGAAGGTTTTTTATGTCTTCAATTAAGGATTCAGATCGAGTCATTTCAGCACCCAACAGATCATCGCTTCTGTCTAACAGTTTTTGAATATGTTCCATAGCTTTCTGTTGTTCAGTTGCAATTTTAGCAAGTGTTTTGTAGCTAGGTTTTGAATCACAGTCAGAGTCATCGTCACTAGATGTTTCATAGCGAGTAGTGCATGTGTTTACCTTGGCACCGCGTGCCATGAAGCAGTAGGTAGGAGTGGAGTCGTTCTTGTCATTTGCGTCGATGTCGGTGATGTAGTCATTGTCTTCAGTGTTGAAGATGGACTTGGCGACATATGCTGTAGCCAGACTCGCAATGCCAGAATCAGACTCCTCCTCAGACTCCACCTCTGCCTCCTCAGATGCGGACTCCTCCTCTGAATCCATCTCCTTTCCAACAAACGCACGTGCCTTGCCAGACGAGCTCTTCTTGTGTGATGAAGACTTTGATGAAGACTTGGAAGAAGACTTTGAGTATTTCTTCTTCTTCTTCTTGTCGTCAGAATCATATTCCTTGCTCTTCTTCTTCCTTCTGTTCTCACTGTCCCACTGTGGACACTCAGAGATGAAGTGTCCAGTTTTCTTGCACTTGTGACATGTTTTCTTCTTGTAGTCATGAGCAGAAGCTTCATCATTCCTTGAGCTTGATCGTGAAGATTTTCTGAATCCTTTCTTCTTGGTGAATTTTTGGAACTTCTTCACTAGCATTGCAAGTTCTCTTCCAATGTCTTCAGGATCATCAGAACTGCAGTCAGATTCTTCTTCAGATGAGGAGACAGCTTTTGCCTTCAAGGCGCGAGTTCGCCCATAGTTTGGACCGTAGATATCTCTTTTCTCAGAAAGCTGAAACTCGTGTGTGTTGAGCCTCTCAAGTATGTCAGACGGATCGAGTGTCTTGAAATCAGGACGTTCTTGAATCATCAGGGCCAGGATGTCAAACGAACTATCAAGTGATCTCAGCAGCGTTTTGACGATTTCATGTTTGGTGATTTCAGTGGCGCCGAGGGCTTGAAGCTCATTTGTGATGTCAGTGAGTCTGTCAAATGTGTGCTGGACATTCTCATTGTCATTTCGCTTGAAGCGGTTGAAGAGATTGCGAAGGACACTGATTCTTTGATCTCTCTGGGTCGAGATGCCTTCATTGACCTTGGAGAGCCAGTCCCAGACCAGTTTGGATGTCTTCAAGGCACTCACACGGCCATACTTTCCTTTGGTCAGATGACCACAGATGATGTTCTTGGCAGTAGAGTCCAGTTGAACGAATTTCTTGACATCTGCAGCAGTGACACCTTCTCCAGCCTTGGGAACGCCATTCTCGACGACATACCATAGGTCGACGTCAATGGCTTCAAGATGCATGCGCATCTTATTCTTCCAGTAGGGATATTCAGTTCCATCGAAGACGGGGCACGCAGCGGAGACTTTGATTATCCCTGCAGTCGACATAGCTAAAACTCCAGGTGGTTAAACCGAATCACACAGAACAAGGGAGCACCTTTCTCTGATACCAATTGAAAGTGCGTTATATCGACTAGAGGGGGGGTGAATAGGCGATTTTTATGAAAGTCTTCAAAACTTGGGAGTTATGAAGACAAACAGTGAAGATTATGCCTATTGCTATGCAGTGGAAGTTGGATTACACTAGGCCAGCCATGGTCATGTATTCAACAGAGTGAAAGCACAGTGACAAACAGCTTCAGTGTAATAAGGATCAAGTAGGAAGAAGTTATGAAGCCAAACAGATCATGCATTCACGTTGTGAAGACAAATGATAAAGCAAGCATGCAATGACTTCACAATGAGTAACAGCAAGAGAAGGAAGAGAAGATGAAACCAGTGACTCGTTGAAGACAATGATATGTTGGACCAGTTCCAGTTGCTGTGACAACTGTATGTCTGGTTGGAGCGGCTAGGTATTTAAACCTTAGGACACACAGTCCCGGACACCCAGTCCTGAACACACAGTTCAGGACACCAAGTCCTCACCGTATTCTCCTTGAGCTAAGGTCACTTAGTCCTCGCCCAATCACTCTGGTAAGTCTTCAAGGTAGACTCCCAAACCTTCACAGACTTCGTTCACTGGCAATCCACAATGTCTCTTGGATGCTCTGAACGCGACGCCTAACCGTCTGGAGGATTCACAGTCCTCAAGTGTAATAAGTCTTCAGATCACATAGACAAGAAGACTCAAGTGATGCCCAATTTACTCTAGCTCTGGGTGGTTAGGTCTTTTCTCCTCACTAGGAATTTTCTCTCAAAGGCTTCGAGGTGGGTTGCTCTCAAACGACAAAAGCCGTGCACCGAAATCTGAGCAGCCAACCGTTTATGGTTGTGGGGGTGGGCTATTTATAGCCACTTGGCAACCCAACCTGATTTGTCCGAAATGACCCTGGGTCACTAAGGAACTGACACGTGTCTCAACGGTCAGATTTTGAACTCTCATGGCAACTTTACATGGGCTACAAGCAAAGCTGACTTGTCTGGCTCTGGACAAGATTTGCTCTCATTATCTTCACTCGAAGACATAGGTTTTTGATTTAGGCATCACTTCAGTCATTCTGACTGGTTCTCCTGGACCCCACTTAATAGTACGGTGGTTCCTATGACTCAACACAAAATAAAAAGAACTACGAAAGATCTAAGTCTTCGAGTTCCATAGGCTTCATAACGTGTCTTGATTTGTCATAGTCTTCAATGTGAATATCTTCATATACCACCTTTGTCTTCAATGTCTTCATACACTTTTTAGGGGTCATCTCTGGTAGTAAAACCGAATCAATGTGGGACTTCTACCTGTGTTTTCCTGCAATTCTCACAAATACATTAGTCCCTCAACTAGGTTTGTCGTCACTACTCCAAAACCAACTAGGGGTGGCACAAGATGCACTTACAGCTCCGGTGACCATTTGGTCCCGGGCGTGCGCCCAACATGTTCACCGTCGCGCGTAGAGTCTTCCCAATGCCACGCTGCGCTTGTTTGCACGCCGTAGCACCTAAACCCGAGCTGGCCCGAGCTCCGGCCGCCGCTGCACTGCTCGCCGTCGTCGTTTCCTGCTGCCCCAGGCCCGGCGACCACCTCCGTTGGATGCAGACAAGCGCCAGCTTCACGCCAAGACAAACCACCGCTCGTTTCATCGCCTATGTTGCGTTTCCGAGCCGCGTCGCCGTCTCGGGCCTCGCCGGCGTCATGTCGCCGGTGGGTCTGACCCATTTGACCATGCGGGCCCCGCCCCCTGGTCAAACCTAGATTAGGAGTTACACTAACACTAATTTAGTTAGGTTAGCCGCTGACATGTGGGCCCCGGCCCCACTAACATTTTAGTTAGGCTTAATTTAAGGTTAATTAACCATATTAATTAGCTAAGTCAATGACATATGGGTCCCACTGTCAGGTTTGACTCTGACTAGGCACTGTTGACCAGCTAACATCAAAGTGACGCAGTGCTGACGCAATTGTTCATTTTCTGGATTTATTTTTATATAGGAAATTCCAGAAAATAGCCAAAACTTCTAAAAATCATAGAAAATCAACCATAGCTCCAAATCAAACAAATTATATATGAAACATGATCAGAAAAATTCAATCTATCCATCTGTAATGGTTTCATGCATGACAAACCACTTTAACCTTGCTGTTTAGGTGAAACAAGCTAATACACTTTTTATGCATAAGAACTTTAACTTCCATTTGAATCTTTGGTTCCAATGGACCCATTTCAACTTGTTTCACATTGCATTAGGCATGACACATCATTTTGCCATGTCATAGCATGCATCATATTGTTACATATTGTCATGTGTTGATTATGTTTTGTGTATCCTTCGTGGTAGGTTCTGCCTCCGAGGATATCCCCGAGTATCCAACCGAAGGGCAGTACCCTACTACCACTCCATCAGGCAAGCAACCCCATTGATCATATCGATTCAATCCCATGTTCTCGTCTCTACTCTCATTTAATACATTAAGACAACATCGTTTCAAACTGTTGTGTGCTACGGTAGTTGAACCCTTATCCTCTACATGACCTGTCATTGCCACAGTAACTAGATGAAACCCACTAGCATGTGTAGGAGTTGATTGAGCCATGTTTGTGTTTCCTACCTTGCTATGCCTGCTATGCTTAGAGTTGTGTCAGGTCTGGTTCATCTGGGTGATGGGCTAGAGTGAAATGGTTATGTCGGTAATGTGAGGGATGTGTTGAACATGATTTGGTAAAGGTATCGATGAGAGGCCATGTAGGAGTACATGGTGGGTTGTTTCATTGAGGCCGTCCATAAGAACTGAGATTTGTATGCGTGATTTACGATTTAGCTACTACCACACATTGGGCCCTGAAATATGACCCTGCTTGACTTACTAACCCCTCTCGTCCTCTGTCTAGGAGTTGCAACTAGTTTCTGGTGTTTGTAGGTTATGTGTTGGCGGCCGTGCATAGCGCTGACCCTAGGGGTGGGCTTTGATGCGGTAGATACACCGTGGCACGGTGTACCGAGTCGCCCGTTTGGTGTCTCGGGAACCCTGCACACATCGTTTGGGGCCTTTGAGGACACCCCGGCCGGATTTCCTTGAGGATGGAACCTGAATAGGCGATAAACCTGGACTAGAGACTTGTGTGGTTAGTCAGGTCATGGTCTACACCCACGTCGGCTTTCGCTTGAAGTCTGCCGAGCACATATCGTGTGCAGACGCTAAGTGGTGGAAACATGTGTGACGAAGTACACCCCTGCAGGTATAAAACTATTCGAATAGCCGCGTCCGCGGTAAAGGACTACTTGGTTGCCTATACAGTTCATAGACAAGTTAATGGATACTACTAAAAGACTCAAGATAAGTGTGAGTACCGAGGATGGCCCTCTCGTAGGATGACGAGGGAGGATCCCCGGTGGAATATTGTGTTGGTGAGTAGTGGACTCGTGTGCGAAAACTATTTTACTAGCGGAGTCCCGTAGGATAGCTTAGCCAAGAGTCAAAGCTGGCTTGCTGCAATAACCCCACCACCTTCTTGAGAATGAGCATGTATAGTAGGTTCTGATGTAAGACTTGCTGAGTACCTTTGTCCTCATGTTTGCTTAATTACTGTTTTCAGACGGCAACACCGCCCCCTCTGATGGGTTTTATGTAGATCTTGACGTCGATGAGTGACTTGCCACCCAGGTGGTGATCATGGCCATGGAGGGCCCCATGTAGATAGACAGGCTTCGAGAAGCCTTCTTGCTTTCTAGTGTCTGTACTCAGACTATTTGCTTCCACATGTGCTTGTATGACTTGAGTTTCGGGTCATGTGACCCCTACATGTATGAACATGTTATGTATGGCTCTTTGGAGCCTTTAAATAAAGTACTTCAGTTGTAGAGTTTTGTGGTGATGCCATGTTGTATTTGCACATATCGAGCATATTGTGTGTATGATTGAAATGCTTGGTATGTGTGGGATCCGACAATCTAGTTGTTTATCCTTGGCAGCCTTTCTTATGGGGAAATGTAGTCTAGTGCTCCTCAAGCCATAGTAGTCCGCTAAAGCCCAGTTCACCGGAGTCCTGCTAGCCCAGCACTACTGCTCAGGACACTTGACTGGCCGGCATGTGTTTCACTTTGTTCCTATGTCTATCCCTTCGGGGAAATGTCACGCGGTGTCTTCCGGAGTCCTGCCTAGCCTGCTACAGCCCGGGTTCCCCGAAGTCCTGTTAGCCCAGTGCTACAACCCGGATTCACACGCTGATGACCGACATGCTCGATGTGATTCACGTATGCCTGTCTTGATAGGTCTGTGCCGCTTTGGGTTCACGACTAGCCATGTTGGCCCGGGTTCTCTGTCATATGGATGCTAGCGACACTATCATATACGTGAGCCAAAAGGCGCAAACGGTCCTGGGCCATGGTAAGGCGACACCCATGGGGATACCATGCGTGAGGCCGCAATGTGATATGAGGTGTTACCGGCTAGATCGATGTGACTTGGAATCGGGGTCCTGACACGATTCCTGGGTGTGTGTGTGTGGGGGGGGGGAGTGCAATGCGAACGCGGCAGACCTTTTCCTTTTACTAGCAATGTGCCCGTGCGTTGTGACGGATCCAAAGTAGTAGAATAGTAGTACTTGTTCAAAAACATGAAAGAAACCACTCGTGTTTTGATATACTCCTAATATATTACTCCCTCCGTTCGTAAATATTTGTCTTTTTAGAGATTTCAAATGGACAATCACATATGGATTATATAGACATATTTTGAAGTGTAAATTCACTCATTTTGCTCTGTATGTAGTCACTTATTGAAATCTCTAGAAAGACAAATATTTAGGAACCGAGAGAGTACATTTCACTGTAAATAGATTTCTCGGGCTGTTTTGATGAAGTGAGGTAGGGATGTGGTTGCTTTCAAGATAATAAGGGGCTTTCTGCAAATTCGAGCAGAGAAGTGTGCTACTGTTGCAAAAATGCCACAACTTACCTCACAGCCGTTAGATGCAGATCTAATGGTCAGAAACGACGGGTGGCAGACACATCACCATCACCAACTGAGTCTTTTATAGGAGTTGGAGTAGTGAAACATGTATAAATTGTAACATTTTGGTTCTGCTCCTTGGCACAATCGATAGATAGAAATAACGATTGGAAACGCTAGGGCGGGGCTATTTCCACCAGATAAGCAGGGTATGTAGTAGCTAGGTTGGCGCATCATCGTTTGGTCACACACGGTCCGACATGTTCTAGTGTTTGTAGAAAGATGCCCGCGCGTTGCACGAAGTTGATGGAAAAGATAAGCACAACTTATAAATTGATGGATGGAGTACAAGTTACAGTGATGCATATAATTAAGCAAAGGGATCGCACATGTCGGTATTGACTGGAACGAGAACGCAACAACAAAGTAAGAATTAAGTCCACGATGATGATGCGATCACAGTGGTGGTTACAGAAGGCAAGAAGAAAGATGCATCCATCAACGTATGACCTCCTCCTCCTCAACTTAGTGCCCCGGGCCATCGACCGGCGGCTAAGGAGCGGTGGCTTTTGTGCCGAGGTCGAGGTGCTTCTCAGCAAAGGCATCCAAGGCTTCCAGCCGGTTGAGGAAGGCCAACGTTGTAGCGTCCTCACTGGCCTTGTAGATACCTATGTACACGATTTGCTCGTACACGTGGATGTGTAGGTCGACGAATTCTTGCAGGGCGAGGCGCCTTGCGGCGAGTGCAACCTCCAAGTGGACATTCTTTGTGGCGTCGGCGGGCAGTCGCAGGGCCACCAGTGCTTGGAAGAGGTTCCGGCCATGGTGGCAGGCAATGAGGAGCCCGGGCGCGCGGGTTGGAGGAGTATGGCGATGTCGTCTGCGAGCTTCTTGAGGACGACGAACTTATTGGTGGTGGCAACGATCATTTGGTCCAACTGAGAGTCGTAGTTGGCATCGACGGTGGCCATCCACCAGCCGGTCGCCAACACCATCTAGAGACGATCCTCGGCGCCATGCCGCAGGCCGGCGTCATGGACCATCTGGCACAGCTGCTGGCCGCTCGCGCGCATCGCCGCCATGGGTCTGGAGTGAGGACTTTTGCGCGTAGTGTAGGTGCTTAGGCAAATGCTTAGGTGCGTACGATGTGGTAGATGCATTGGAATGGAGGGCGCCTTTATATGAGGGCAAACTGTGTTGCATTCACATCGTGCAGCCGCTTTTCCCGGTCCTCCTCCCATTACTTCCCTCATGCATTATTTAAAGGAGGATGAATTGGCCGTTCAACATTTCGGGAACCGCTACAACCTCCCTTGTCCGCATTAAAGCCGTATCGGGAACTACGCCGCTCGCTGTCAAATCGAATAGTACTGCGCCGCCTGCTGTATGCCCGGCTAAACACGCCTCCTCGCCTCCATTAAACCCGCATGCAAACCGAGAAAACTACTCCGGCCACATGTCCGTTCATGAGCGGTCCGGAATTAAACGCAACACCGGCCAAGCTCCTCCCGTCCGCCCTCAGTTTAAACGAGGCCAGACGTCGGCTAAGATCCTACCGTCCGCCCTCTATTTACACGAGGCCAGACAGACAGTGGGCAAGAATCGCACCCCTGCGCCGCTCCCCCATCTCCTCCTTCACCATTTTCTCCACTCTTCCGATGGCTTCCGAGGAGCCGTTCTCCGACCTATTACCCGGCTGGGTGGCCCGCTGAGCCCTCCAGATACGGGCGAGGCCGCTCGGTGCTTCACCAACCTCGCTTGGCCCGACGGAGCCAGTTGCCGCCCCAAGCAGGCGCGTGGTTCAACAACTCGCTGCTCCAGTTTAGCTCGATGAGGAGTGGCGAGTTGCTCCACGCCGGCATGGCAGCGAGCACACTGGTACAGGCATCGTCGTTGCCGCGTCGTAGAGCGCCACCAGGGTATGTCGGTGCGCCTCCCGTGCCTGCGGCAGCGCCATGCAGGCAGAGACAGAAGCCGGGTGCGTGGAGAGCGACGAGTCGGTGGCAAGCTTCTTCGTGACCGCCGCCATCATCAAGGAGAAGTAGAACACGGGAGGCCGCCGCCACTTGGGTCCCATGAAGGTCACCGCCGAGGCGACGACTGCGCATTCAGGTGGTTTCTTTGCTGCTTCGTCTCTTCCGAGGACCTTCGTCGACTCCGCAAGTGTCTGCTGGACATGAGGAGGACAAAGGGATCCGTGGTTGGCCATTTAGGTTATGTACTCCCTCTCCAGCTGACGGGAAATATTTGTTCTAAGAATGGATAAATTGTATGTATCTATAACTAAAATAAGTCTAGATACATCCATTTCTAGGACAAGTATTTCCGGACGGAGGGATTATTAATTATACTAAGAGATCCGGATTGGCACCGCTTAGTTCATGTAAATGTAATGAAATCCATCATGTTTATATGAAGATCTGCCTTTTTATACGAAGTCCTTCATGCTTATATGAAATCAGTCCGTGTTTGCATGAATTTCATCTGGTTGGTTAGAGTTGTGAAAATGTATGCCACTGACGTTTGATGTCGTCCTCCGCGGAAGGAAGTGGGAGGAAATTTTCCGGTTGCCGTTGGAGATGCTCTTATGCTGGAAATAATAGAGTGACTTCCAATCCATTTGAGTTAATTGCATGTATGATTGTCCCTCTATAAAAAGTTAATTGCATGTACAGTGTACACGTGACTTGCAGGGTGGCTACAGCTTTGTACAGAAAGTTAAAAAGAAATAAGTCCATCCGTAATCTTGTATTCTAAGTACTCTATGGGTTCCACTTTCTGTATAGTAGCGAAAGAAGTATATATTAAATAAGTAATACATAATATAAAAATCTAAAGTTAAAGACAGAATTCGAACTCATGTCATCGCATTGCGAGCATCCGGCGCTAACCAGTCCAGCACATTTTTGTTGTAGACCATGCTGGAGATATATCTCCATGTCTACTCTTATACCCCATCAGTTCCTAAATACTCCCTCCGTTCCCAAATATAAGACCATTTAGGGATTCCACTATAGACTATATACGGAGCAAAATGAGTGAATCTACACTCTAAAGTATGTCTATATACATTTGTATGTAGTTTATAGTAGAATCTCTAAAAGGTCTTATATTTAGGAGCGGAGGGAGTATTTTTCTTTTTCATATTTCAAATGGACTACCACATACGGATGTGTATGTAGACATATTTTAGAGTGTAGATTCACTCATTTTGCTCCATATGTAGTCACTTGTTGAAATCTCTAAAAAGACAAATATTTAGGAACGAAGGGAGTAGAAAACATAATTGGTGATGGTGGTGTGCTTGCCATCCTGCAATATAGGCCGTCGGATTTATATCTAATAGATAGGAAGGAAAGTATGGCAATTTTGCAAAAATATACCCACACCCTCTCCACCTTCGCAAATACGGCCTTCCCTTGTTCATCCTTTTCTCTCACAAGATAATCTACTCATACAAATGCATCTTGATGTTCCGTGCAACGCACATGCATCTAGCTAGTTTCTTTTAAAATAGTTACTGCGATAATTGGGTTGAAGTGATATATTTTATGTCTGCCCGAATGATTTTAGATTCACTAGTAGTAACAAAGAAAAGGTTGCCTTGTTAATTAACAGAAAATAGGGTGAAAAATGTCACATGAGGCCGGTAAAAACGAGGCACACTTGGTGCAGCGTCATCGTCACAATAGCTGCGCGCACGCGAGAAGTCTACATATCGAGGGGGCTACTGAGCGAGGCACAGAGACACAATGTTCGAGAGAGAAACCAATTGACAGATTATGATCAGATCGAGTTGTCACCCTTGTGCTGTCATTGTTGGGGTGGGGGGAGGGGGAGGGAGAGAAAGACGTATCGAGAGTGTGCGCGGTAGGCACAAAGGCACAACTAGCGAGTGTGTGTGTGTGTGTGTGTTTGAAAGAGGAGTAGATAGATTACTATCAATATCGAGGTGCCACCCTACTCCTTCGATGTCGGGTAGTGTGTGTGTGTTTGAGAGAGAAGCCAATCAATAGATTAGTATCAAGATCGAGGTGTCACCCTACTCCTTCGGTGTTGGGAAGTGTGTGTGTGTGGTTGTGTGGGTGTGGGTGTGTGTGTCGGGGGGGGGGGCAGTGACACTCACATATCTCTACTCTTATAAAAATAAAGTTGGTGATGATGGTGTTCCTGCCATCCTGCAATATAGGCCATCCGATTTATATCCGACGGATAGGAAGGAAACTATGGCAATTTTGCAAAAAGATACCCACACCCCTCTCCACATTTGTAAATAAGGCATTCCCTCGCTCATCCTTTTCTCCCACAAGATAAACTACTCATACAAATGCATCTTGATGTTCCGTGCAATGCATGGGCATCTTGCTAGTAGTGTAGCGACCCGACCTCAAATGGTCAAGTCTCTGTGCTTCAGTGTCATCCCTGGATCGGTAATGCTGACACACACAGTACTCGAGGATGTATAACAGAGTAGCAATCACACACTTATTACATCGAATGTCTCCAAAGAGAACTTATTACAATAAATATGGCTTAAGGCCATCTAATACGATAACAGCGAAAGGCTTGGAAGATAAAGTGAGTCCATCAACTCCAACGGCATAGCTGAGCTATACGAGAACGACCTAACGAACCTTACTCCTCATCTAAAAAGTCTACAACATAAAACGTTGCAGCCCGAAAATGGGTCAGCACATGGAATATGCTGGCAAAGTAACATAGTAGAGCAAGAACAGAATAATGCTATCACTACATGCATATTTGGCTGGTGGAAAGCTCTATGGTTACAGTTTTGCGAAAAGCAAATTTTCCCCTACAATAAAGGAATAGATTTTAATTTAACTATCATGGTAGTTGAAACATCATTGAGAAGGTTCCCCCAACTCAATCCCAATTAGAGTAATTAACAACCCAACAATATTAAGTTAAAAGTAATGAGATACTTAAGATACTCCAAGCACTAGATACTCAAGATGTCCATAACCCGGGATACGGCTAACCATGATTAGTTTGTACACTCTGCAGAGGTTTGCGCACTTTTCCCCACAAGACTCGATCGCCTCCGTTGAATTTCTTGCACTACATGGTGTTTGAGAAACTGATGACCGAGCCACGGTCTTTCAGAAACATTAACTCTCTACTCCAGGCAGACCATACCAAACCTACAACCCACTACCTGCTGATCCACCACTTCAAGAGCTTCACGTAACTTACTCAACTATGCTAGAGCCCATAATAGCTTGTGGCCGCACACAGAAGTTTCTAGCATGAATCATCTTAGTTCCCTTTGAGCCTGGGTGGCGGTCCATAGGAAAATCACACGGAAACCCGGGATTTCCAAAAATACAGGCAACACTGGGTTCTCCAGGTGCCTCAATCCACCCAGATGTGTATTCAAGTTGCCACCTTAAGTTAAACCATTAATTAACAATCTCACATCTGTCATGGCTTTCACTCACCCAAACCACGTCTACGAGCATAGCATAGCAATATAAGCAATTCGTATAAGTAACTCCCAAGGTTTGAATATAACAGGGCAATAGGTTCTACCTCATCAACTACTTCCCAACCCACATGTTAATCACATCCTAACCATGCAATGCTTGAGGATTGGAACTAATGCATAAAAACTGGGTGATAAAGAAATATGATCAAAGTGTTACTTGCCTTGCTACCGATCCGCAAAACCTAGGGACTCCAAATAACACGCTTCGCACTCCGAAAATTCTATCGCAAACAAACAATAGCATACATAAGCAATCAAGCAAAGAAACACAGGTAAATCTCAAATAAGAAGATCTACCAGAAAGTTCAACTTAAGAACTCCGGTTAGCAAAAAGAATCAAATCAAATGGAGCAACGAAACTCAAACGGCGAAAGAAACAAGATCCATTTACTAATCTGGACCTAGGTAAAATTTTACAATAGCAAAATCTTGTTCAAGTTAATTAAACAGAAAGAGGGTCTCGAGACGAAGATCTAGGCACTTGAATCACCTGATTCTGACAAACCAGTGAAAAGATAAACTAGAACGAAAATCGGATCAGAAATCGCGATCAGAAATAATCGTGGAAAAATCCGATAAAAGAAAGCTGACCAACAGGATAATGAATGAGCGTTCATTGTCTGTAACTAACAAGCGAAAACCGTTCGTTAAAATGAATGTACGGAAGAACGTCCGCTAAAGAGAAGAACCGAAAACAACCGGCGAACCAAACTAAAAAAACGAACTAGGGTTTTTCTAAAAAAACCGAATCGGTTTTCTTAAAAAAAACCCGGCGGCGAACGGCTACCTCGTCGGTCCGGCGAGACGGCGGTGGCACGACAGCGAGGCGCGGGAGCGGCTGCGGCGGTGGCGAGGCGCGGTGGTGGCGGTGGCGGGGCTAGGTATTTAAAGGAGGGGGAGGGGAGGTGGCTTGGGGAGGGGGCAAGGGCGGCGGGAGGCGGAGTTCGGCTGGGACTCTATCCGAGTCGGCGGCGGCCGGTCTCCACGAGGGAGACGACGCACGGGAGGGAGTGGGCCGGCATGACTGGGGTTTCGGCCCAGTCGGTGCCCGAAGACTTTTTTTTAAAACAATTCCGCCGAACAAAAAATCCTAGAAAATAAAATAAAAATCTAAAAATGCCAAAACAAATTTTCACCGTCTAAATAAAATATTTAGAACGAGATTAACATTTTCTTGGACCTAAAATGAAATTTTGAAAACGTGCAATTTTTCTAATGCAAACCAAATTGCAATAAAATCCAAATAAAAACAAATATTTGGTTTTAATAATTTTCCAACAATATTTCAATTATTTTGGAGAAGTCATATTATCTCCTCTCATATATTTTAATATGAAATATTTCGGAGGGAAAAATAATTAAAACCAAAAATCATCGTTCCAAAATTTGATAAAAATCAAATTTGAAAACCGGAGAAATCCCCAACTCTCCCCGAGGGTCCTTGAGTTGCTTAGGATTTCGAGGATCGCGAGACGAAATGCAATAAAATATGATATGCAAGAATGATCTATGTATAACATTCCAAATTGAAAATTTGGGATGTTACAAGTAGGGAGAAGGAGTTTGTGTGACACATATCTAGCTATATTAAGGGATAGGTAGATAGCATTTGTGCGAGGCATGCTTAAAGGATCACGAAGATAAACAAAACAGTGTGCATGCAAATGCAAGCGTGTGTGTGTGTGTGAGAGAGAGAGAGCAAAATCTCAAAACAAAAGGTGCTCTGTTGGAATCCCATTGTATGTATTCATATGGTTCCGGAACTCGAGTTAACCTTAGGCATATGTGTGAGAGACATTATTATACTTTGAGACATTAGTGGCAGTGGATGGGCAGAATTAAAGGGGTGGGCATGTTCGACAGAGAGAGCGTGTGTGTTTGTGTGAGAGACTTGTAGGACGGGGTAGAAAGACGAATTCTAACCTTGACAGAAGGAGAGAAATACACGAAGTGCGCGTGTGTGATTCCGATGCCCACAGGGAAATGAGATATCTATGCGTGTGAGAGAGATTTTACAATTCATTCATGTATCACTATCTAGCGATCATGGACATGCATCGCTTGAACATAAATCAATATATACTTCGTATCGTGGCCAAAGGTATAATATCGATTCAACGCTATACAGATTGGACACTCACGTATCACATTTTTTTCTATTTAAATAAACCTTTTCAGTTGTGCATGCCAAAGTTATAGTGATGTTTCTTCAAACAACCAATGTTGCTATCATGACATGCACCATTGTTACTCTTGCATTCAAAATCATTAGTCTTGGATGATTTAAGGTTCTATTATGAAGTAATATATGTAATATTCATATATGAATTCAACGGGTATGCAATTTATGAAATGGAGGCTATGTAATCATATGAGGTAACACTTTTTAGTAGCGGACTACAATATCCATTTCTTTTTGTGCGCCTCTACACCAACACGTCAATGCATTATGCTTAAAGTAGATAACCAATTGCACTAAATTATCTATTTACACGAGAAATACATAGGCTGAGCGTTTGATCCCTTTTTTGTGAACATGCCACTACACCCGTACGATTGGCCGCGCCCGTGTGAATGTCCAAGTTATCGGCGCGTCATCCCGAGTTATTGTCTTTTTTTGGTGGACTTCACACCAGTTATTAACTGCTGACGCGTGCCCTGTGTATACAGTCTCGCATGACCTTCCCACTAGCATGGCCCAAAATTAGTTGAAACTGGATACGAACGATCCCGCGGGCGGCTAAATCTCCCGCCTCATTCTAAAATTTCCGCCACCTTAGTCTTTAGCATGTGAAATTCTCCTTTTGTCCTTGGTGCACGGAGACCAACAGTTACAATACCGCCCTCATCTACATAATAGGTCGGGGTTGCTTTGGTAACTTCCGGTTCCCCCCACTACACGGCACCCCCATTTCCTCTCCCCCTCCCGCAAAAATGACTAACTCCACATCACTAGAGCATCTTACATGACACCGTCCGTACTTCATCGGCCTTTCTCCCCTCCCCTCTCAAAACCCTAGACTGCTCATCCACCGCCGTACCAGAGCCCATTCACTGCCAGCGGTGTCCACCTCGCCGCATCTGCTTCTGCGGCCGCATCTACCCCTCCCACCCCCCTAGAAACAAGTAGACTACTCATCCACCACTATCCCACAGCCCATTCAGTGATGGCCTTGTCCATGGCGCCGGATCTGCTTCGCCGGTACTCTCGTCAACCACAGCGCATATCTGCAGCGGCTCATTCATACTCCCCACCGGAGACGCTTCGTCCACAGCCCCCGGAGTTGCCCCACCGACGCCCCCGTCGACGGCCTCTGATCCTCTTCGCCGACACCTTCCTCAACCCTACCGGAGCCGCTTCACTGACACCATCCTCAACCCCACCAGATTAGCTTCGCCTATACCATTCTCAACCCTAACGGGGCCGCTTTGCCAACTCACAAGTCCACGGCCTCAGATCTGCTTCTTCCCAACCTCATCCAACCTATCGGAGCAGCTTCTGATGCCCCATCCATGGCCGCAGATCCGCATCGTGGACACCAACCTTAACCCAACCACCAGAGCAGCTTCACCTATGCCCTTGTCCATGGCCACAGATCCGCTTCGCCCACACCGTAGTCCACCCTACCGGAGCCGCTCCACAAACACCCTACTCGACGGTTCTAGATCTCCTTACCATACCCCGACAGTCAGCGCAGCGTCATCACCCTTGATGTTTCTAACCTGATTCGCACCGTCTGGCAAGATGCCAAGCACCCGCCACGGCCTAGGTACTTGTCACCTTTAAACCCGTCCAGCATCACCTGCCCGATGTACTTCAAATATACTAACAGGTCACTGCTACCTGTTATGCAGCTGGCAAAAACTACAAGGACGATGTTTCTTCTGGATCTAACAGCTTGGCCAACCAAGATCCTGGACTGAGGCATTGCTATGATCTTGTAAGTGCGTCTCTCTATTGTATTGTTCTATGCCTGCTAGCGCGCTTTGCTAGGATTTTCGACCAGTAATCCCTTTGCGCAGACAATGATTTCTACTACTGGCTGCTAAATTAGATATGTAGATGTCATACATGATACTACCTCGTACCTCTGTTCCTAAATATAAGTCTTTCTAGGGATTCCACTATAGGCTACATACGGAGCAAAATGAGTGAATCTACACTCAAAAATGCATCTATATACATCTGTATGTGATCCATACTGGAATCTCTACAAATACATATATTTAGGAACAGAGGCAATACATTACACAAAATCGTAGGTGGCATGTAGGAATTCCAGTGCACTACATTAGGCTCCCTTAGAGTGCCTGCTAGTCCAGCACACAGAGTCATGGCTAGTTTATGCTACGCACACAATCATTAATTGGTGGTTTAAATATGCGCAAGGGATATGCAATGTATTATCATGTAGAGATGTCTAAAATTAGCTGTGTCAACTTGCAGATAGGGTTACACAATGAGAAAGTACAGGATGTATGTGGCAATTTCATGGAACATCACAAAATAAGGAGAGGCAACGGTGAGCCTATACAGTGTGCTATGGTACGTCACTCCTCCATTGCAATCATCGTGACATGTTATTTGTATGTTAGTTCTATTGGCAAAGTTTCTTAGGGACCGTTATTACGAGTTATCCTAAGAAAATAAGCACCTTTGAATATAAGCTCCATGTAATAAGCCAACCAGTTCTTTTCATTGCGTTTTCAGCTTATCTTTGGTATGATCAGTGAAACGTCTAGATTGCATTATATTTTTTCATTTTGCTGCCCATATGAAAATTAATTTGACTTGCAAACATCACAAATTGAACCCAGTGCAGTAATTAATATGATAGGAAAACAGACCATCACTATTTACTCAAAATGCAAATACAAAGATACCATCTACTTGGCACAATCTACTTTGGTCAATGTTTTCCATAGAGATCCCACTGCCTAATTAAAACGAAGAATGCATGACCCACATTTAAATGAAGAACAATTATTTATTGAAATTCAATGGTCCAAGTGGCTGGTTATTATCATATAGCAGCACCACCTGAAACCATCATATAGCAGTAGCAGGTCATAGCAACTCATCATACAATAGCAGAAGTGTGCAATTCATCATATACCACCAGCAGCTCATAGCAATTCATCATATAGCAGCAGCATGATCAGCTCATAGCAATTCATCATATAGCAGCAGCAGGAGCAGCTCATAGCAATTCATCATATAGCAGCAATAGGAGCAGCTCATAGCAATTCATCATATAGCATCAGGAGGAGCAGCTCATAGCAATTCATCATACAGCAGCAGCAGGAGCAGCTTATAGCAACTCATCATATAGCAGTAGCAGCTCATAGCAATTCATTATATAGCAGCAGTAGCTCATAGCAATTCATCATATAGCATCAGCAGCTCATAGCAATTCATCATATAACAGCAGCAGGAGCAGCTCATAGCAATGCATCATATAGCAGCAGCAGAAGCAGCTCATAGTAATTCATCGTATAGTGGATCAGAATGAAAATTTGGCAAAAAATCAAAGGAGATCCTCACCTTGTTGGATGAGCTCATCCTTCAACCGTACCTCAAGGCCACGGCTTGGGAGGTGGGGAGGGGAATAAGGTGCCTTCTGCTGCAGTGTGGCATTAGCCGTAGTTGTGCAGCGCCTGCCGGAGTAGTGCGTTGGACGAACCACAGTGGAGCAGCTGCTGGAGACCATGAGAATGATGGGCGGCGCCAGAGGGAGGAGCAGCCAGGGAGATTTTCCCCTACCCACCGGCCATGTAGCCTAGCTGGACAGAGCATTCTCGAGGACCAAGCAAGATGGGACCAGTGGCGACAGCTCGCTGGAGGAACCCTAGTGCTGCAGGCAGGGGATCGAGGTAGAGGGAAGGGGAGAGGAGATGCAAGCGGGCAGGCAAATGAATGCTTGCGTGTTTGTTTTTACTTGAGGGTGAGGTGTGACGCGGGTGTCATCAGTTGCATTTTGAGTGTAATATAGGCAGACAACAGAGTCATTTCACTATTCCCCTTCCCTTCAATTTTTAGTGTGGTTCTACCTGAAACACCCCCTCCAAAGCGAAATTAGTTAAGCCCAAGCCCATAACTCAAAAATGACTTCTTTACATCTTTTATGACTTATTTTGACAATAAGCCCTGAAAAGGCAGAAGAGAACCGGCCCTTAACCTGCAAGTCAATTATGCGTGCAATGATGAATCACTCCTGCCTGCTGTAGTGTACATTTAGGCATCATCCTACCTGGCATAACCTAATACATGTGCATTCCATTGTAGAATCTGGAATATGCAATGTTTATGTTAGTTCATATGTTGCACATGATGTTTAAATGCCCCTTAAATCTAGTCAGTCAAGTGATGGTCTTTAAGCCTCCTTCTTTGCTTCTTTTCTTGATATGTAAGATTTGCTCACACATCCGTTTAGTTACTTGTTTGCATCAGCCAGCCACACTAGGACTGTTTGCTTTGATTACTTGCTGTTCTTGACCTAACACTCTAACAGAGCTTGTCAACAATTTAAACACTAAGGGCTGCTGTAGTGGGGCCTTTTCTAACTCATAGGTGACATAAAGGTTTGGCTTTACACTAAAGTAGGCTCTCCAAGAGTACCTGGAGATCCAGTTCGAAGGTATGCCTAGTTTTTACATAATACAGACATAGTAAGTGCTCATTTCATTGTGTGCAACTGCAAGAGATGCGGCATGTTTCATTATGTGGTGTTGTTTTGTTATAATCTCATCCTTTTGTGTTCACAGACTAGAAAGTATGCATATTTATCTTCCAAGGAGACGAGTAACTAGTTAGTGTCCCCTTGCAGAGGGGGTGCAATGAAGATAAGATTGAGGATTTCCAAGTACAAGATGTTAGGAAGGAGCCTTGCAAAAGAAGTAGGAGCTGCGCTGAGCCTCTTCAACCTGTTAAGGTAAGTCACTATATCCAACTCAACAATTCAATTCCTTGTTTGTTTCAGGTGTAGTTAATTTGCTCTTTTCAATTGCTTTATTTGTCCTCAGTAAATGAGATGCCCAAAGAATGATGCCTGATGTTGGGTACTTGTATAACTATTAGTTGACATAATTAAAGGCCTTACCATTTAATTACTCTGCCAAAGTGTGCCTGAAGCTTTGAGGTCTATTAACCAACTATTATTGCATGAGGCTCACAATCTAGTTTATACTAGGCTAATGATTGCATAGTTTTGCTTGCTGTAGTATGTTTGCATGAAACCCTCTGCTGTTCATTATGCTCCCTAAGACTTTAATTGAGCTACAGAATGGCCAACTACTTTCTTACTTCTATGCAACATGCTGTCTAAATTTGTAACTTGTCTGTGTTTTGGATTGGGCCCCAACATCATGCTCCTCTGGTGACCTAAGAGAGATATCTGTATGCAGGCTGCATAGACTACCTTTTTTTTTATAATTTTTAAAATATCACCTACTTATGCTTCATGACGTGTAACATTATTGTTAGTCCTATTTCTCCATGTACAAAATAGTCTGTCTTGCTCAGTTCACTGTTGTAACTATATTTTTGCCCTAGTCATGTGTACTTACAGAAACATTTCAGGATGAAGTGACATCAACACAAAGATCTGCGAGCAGTGCGGCATGGCCGTTACCGAATGATTATGGATTGGAATTGGAATGTGCTAATGTTCTCGCACATCGACTAGAGGTGGCAAGACAACGTGTACATGATTCTCAACGTACAATCAACAAGTTGAGACTGGACATGCAGGTATTAGATGCAGGAGTAAAAAAATGAAACAAGACACTGAGGTAACAATGAAGGAATTGGAGATTTTTCAGACTGAAATTTGTGCTATCTAAATCCGGCCAATCCTATTTTTTGAAGAGATTATAGTTCAAATGGTAAGTTATGTTGATGCGCGTCCATGGTGTAGGAGGTGTATTTTCCCAGTGTATGTAATTTGTTGTGTTTGGATGCTTTATTATCACTGGTGCCGAACCATAATGCCTAGTGGGTATAATCGGCTATAATTTCTTTATTGTATAGTGTAGTATTATTCTACGTTTCTATGCCTTAGTCTCTTTATAGTATAGTGTATGTTTTTTAGAGGTGATAGTATATAGTAGGATAATTCTTTTAATATGCTATATCGTTCAAATGGGGGCCAACTCGCCCAAACGTTGTAGTGACCATGGCCCTCTATAGGCCGTACGATCCATGGGCCATCTTCGGGACGGACGATCCATGGCCTTCTATGGCCGTCGGATCCGTGGGCCTTCTATGGGCTGTCGGATCCATGGGCCTACTATCGGCTGTCGGATCAATGGGCCTTCTATGGGCCGTCGGATCAATGGGTCTTCTACGGGCCGTCTCATCTACGGGCCTTGTACGGGCCGTATAAGGGGCCGTAAACGGGCTAGAGTGGAAATCGTATGTTTTATGGGCTGACCATAATGTGCCGTTAAGAGGCCGTGTTTGATGATGCTATGAAAATGGCCCAACAGATTAACAGGCCACAAACGGGCCGACTGTATCCACGGGCTGAATTTGGCCCACAATTAGAAAAGGCCAGTAACGAGTCGTAAGTAACCGAATGCTGGAAATGAGCCCAGGAATAAATGGGCCCTGAGAAGGCTGAAAGGTAACATGGGCTGGAAACGACCCAATGGAATAATGGGCCGCTAATGGGTATAAAGCGATACACTATTCATTACGGGCCAGTTTCACCACGGGTCGTTAATGGGCCAAGAGTTACAAAGGGACTCATATGGGCCGAAATACGTCATGGGCCATACATGGGCCGGAAGTTACAACGGGCTGGAATCATATTGAACGGCCTAGATGACGCTACTAGGCCTAATTCCAATAGGTCGTAACGGGCCGTGAGTTAGCGGGCTAGAAATGGGCTATATGCGATCATGCCGTTAACTAGTTTTCCGTGCGCCGGCCCACCACCTTTTGATCAAGTCAAATGGGCTGGCCTTTTCACAGGAATGGGCCTCTGTTGGGCCGTGCCACATGTCGATGTATCATAGGCGCCTTGGGTCCAATGAGTGGATGACATCAGTCCCAACTGTGAGCCGACACGTGTTTCCTCCAGCCAATGATGATTTTACACATGGAGAATCCCCATTGGCCGGGGCAGTTAACGGGTTACCGAATCCAAAACTGGACCCGATAGCTTAACGATGTTGCGTTACGGTGGATGCCACGTGCCGGTCACCCTTGACGAAAGCACTTCTGTGACATGCAATTTATCGTCTTGGAAGTGGACACTTCCGTGATGATAATTTTGGTAATGTCATGGAACACTTCTAGGACAACACAGGTATGGCTATCTTGATTCTGTCATAAAATCGTCATGGATGTACATGCATGACAAAAAACGCGACCTACTGTGACAAACACGTATCATCATGGAGTGTATTTTTTTGTAGTGAGTGTTGTTTTTAATCTTGGAATTTTTCGGGGTTCGCTTGGCCTTTTTTTACATTAACTGGGTTTTCTTGGCATTTAATGTGCATAATTCAAATTTGAACTACAAGCACATACTCCAATGCACCAAAGTTGGTTGAAAAATCACATGTGTCCTTGGGTGAATTTCTGGGTCCCATGCAAGAGATGGGAATGAAATTCAAACACCAGGGCACTGTTGATTGCCGGCAAAACGTTGAGATGCCTGGTTTTTAAATTCTAGTAAATCCAAAACTCGTCTGAAATTCATGAAACTTGGCATGCTATCATGGAGTGGCATCAACATGCCGTAGTAAAAAAATTGTCCCATTTGGGGCAGGTTCGGGTATAAGCTTCTCACAACAAGCATGATGGTTTCGATAGGGAACGTACCACCTTTGAGTAAGGGATGATATCCGTTGCCTCTTATTGCTTTCAAAAAATTTCTAGTGTCAACATAGAACAATAGGAGTGTTGTGTTTAATCTTGGAATTTTACGGAGTTCGTTTGGCCTTTTTTATACATTAATTAGGTTTTCTAGGCATTTTACGTGCATAATTAAAATTTGAACTACAAGCACATGCTCCAATGCACTAAAGTTGGTTGAAAAATCACATGTGTGTCCTTGGGTGAATTTCTAGGTCCCATGCAAGATATGGGAATGAAATTCAAACACCAGGGAACTTTTGATTGCCGGCAAAACATTGAGATGTCTGGTTTTAAATTCTAGTAAATCCAAAACTCGTCTGAAATTCATGAAACTTGGCATGCTAACATGGAGCGGCATCAACATGCCATGGTAAAAAAATTGTCCAATTTGGGGCAGGTTCGGGTATAAGCTTCTTACAAACCAGAGCTTCTCACAGCAAACATGATGGTTTCGATAGGGAACGTCCCACCTTTGCAGACAAAACGATATCATTGCCTCTTATTGCTTTTAAAAAACTTCTGGTGGGAACATAGAACAAGAGGAGTGTTGTGTCAATTTTTGTGATTTTTCGGGGTTCGTTTGGACATTTTTATGCATTAACTGGGTTTTCTAGGCATTTTATGTGCATAATTCAAATTTGAACTACAAGCATATGCTCCAATGCAATAAGTTGGTTGAAAAATCTAATCTGTGTCCTTGGGTGATTTTCTAGGTCCCATCCAAGAGATGGGAATGAAATTCAAACATCAGGGCACTTTTGGTTGCCGGCAAAACATTGAGATGACTGGTTTTTAAATTTTAGTAAATCCAAAACTCGTCTGGAATTCATGAAACTTGGCATGCTATCATGGAGCGGCATCAACAAGCCGTGGTAAAAAATTTGTCCCATTTGGGGCAGGTTCGGGTATATGCTTCTCACAAACTAGAGCTTCTCACAACAAGCATGATGGTTTCGGTAGGGAACATCCCACCTTTGGGGATAAAACGATATCCATTGCCTCTTATTTCTTTCAAAAATTTCTCGTGTCAACATAGAACAACAGGAGTGTTGTGTCAATTTTGGTGATTTTTTGGGGTTCGTTTGGACAACCAAAGAAGAAAGAGAAACTTTTTTGGGCATTCTTTTAATTATTACTACTACAAGCATGGAAAGTAAACTAGCTAACAACTACAACTAATTTTTTTGTTTTTTCTTAAGGGTTTTCAAACACGCAAGAAGAGAGCTAGAAAAGAAAATAGACTAGTATGGATGATACAATGAAAAAGTATGAGCACCGACAACTGGCATCAGTGTGTGAACATGAATGTAATGTCGGTGAGGGATACGTACTCCCCCAACCTGAGGCTTTTGGCCTAAGTCGGTCTATGCCCACGGATCGAAAGTGCCCTCTCCAGTGTACTGAGGAGGGTCCTCGAGGTGCCACTGGTTGGCGATCTCCTCTGGATCCCACTGATAAATAGACTGACGGTGGGGACCAGATAGTGGCTCCAGCTCTGGAGCTGATGTCCGACTCTGGTATGCCTGAACGGCCTCTGACAAAACAAGGTACGTGCCTGAAAATATGCTGGACAAAGAAGGAGCAGGCAAGGTAATAGTCTCAAAGTAATTCTTATCAAATATCAGTCTATAGTTAAGCATCTTCTTCTTATTCTTAACAATAAAATCATGTGCTACCATACTCTTATAATCTAGAGAAATATGAGGAAACAACTTTTCCTCTTTCTCATAATGCCTAATGGGTATGTTAAAGTGCGCAGCAAGGCGCGAGGCGAAGATGCCTCCTAAGACGGGACCCTTTGTACGGTTCAGATTTAACCGTTTAGCAACAATAGCGCCTAAACTAAAAGTGCTATCACGAAACAAAGCATGGCGCAAAATAACAATATCAGGGGCACTAAGATTTCCACAATTCCCGCGACCAATTAAGCATCTACTAGCAAATATTGCAAAGTAATGTAGAACAGGAAAATGTATGCTAGTGATTCTTGCATCGAATGCTTTCCTCGTTTCCCCTACAGCAATCATATCAATAAATCCCTCCACATCATTACGATGTGGTTCCTCTATGCTGCCCTCAAAGAGTATCCTACAAACCTGGCAAAAATCGTAAAGTGACATCTCCTTATGCTCATCATATAAATAAAATTCGATCGAAGGTGGCGATCTCCTAGCATGGAAATGAAAATTTTGCACAAAAATATTGGTGAGTAAGAGATACTGTTCACGCTGGTTGTGGAGGAAGTGGGTGTGGCCTGCATTCTCAGCCAAATAAAAAAAATCTTCATAAATCCCAGCTTCTCTCAAAAACTTATCACAAGGCCATTCACACGGCCAAACCTCCACAGTGCTAGGGAGATTATACTTGGGCTTCTTATTCTCTTCACTTTGCTTATCCTTCGAGCTTCGGCTAGATGAGCCCCTCATAAATCTCTTCATCTTTTTCTGAAAATTTCTGAAATTGTTAGTAACTTAAAATAAAAGTGAATCAAACTCAACAAAATTGATAGCAACTACTCCTACAAAGTGAATAGAGGCTATATCATGCATTAAAACTACTTTTGACCACATAAATTTGACATGCAAGCTCAAGAACAAGGTCACCTAAGCAGCAAAAATTGGCAATAAATAAAGCACTAGAACAAAAACTAATTGGACCATTGGAGGAGTCACATACCGAAGTACAATCCCCCAAAGCATTTTCGTGAATGGAGCTTTGAGAAAGGAGATCGAAAATGGCAGCAAGATGAGCTAGAACACGGGTTTGATCTGGTGGATGATTTTTTCTGGAGGAAGACAAAGTGTGTGGGTGCAATAATAAGTGGAGGGGTCCCACGTGGGGTCCACGAGGCAGGGGGCGCGCCCAGGGGGTGGGCGTGCCCTCCACCCTCATGGGCACATGGTGGGTCCCCCTGGTGTGTTCTTAGTGCCAATAATTCTCAAATATTCCAGAAAAAATCATATTAAATTTTCAGGGCATTTGGAGAACTTTTATTTTCGGGGTATTTTTTATTGCAAGGATAATTCATAAAATAGACAAAAAAAACTATTTTTGCTTTATTTAAATTAAATAGAAAGTAAAAGGAGGGTACAGAAAGTTGTGCTTTCTAACTTCATCCATCTCATGCTCATCAAAAGGAATCCACTAATAAGGTTGATCAAGTCTTGTTAACAAACTCATTCCGAATAACACTAGGTTACCTCAAGTGGGATACGCACATCCCCATCAATAAGAATATCATACTTCTTCTTGGCAGTAGGAAGAGGAAATTCAAAATCTCCAATAACAATCGTTGAAATTTTTCTAATAGAATTGATACTATGGACTTGGACTTGAGGTTGTTTCCTCGGAAAATGTACCGTATGCTCATTACCATTAACATGAAAAGTGACATTGCCTTTGTTGCAATCAATAACAGCCCCTATGTCGGGTTATCAAGACCATGTATTTCTTAAATAGGTGGTAAATTCTTGACATCTTCAGCTTTAATACCCTTTTCTTTCATAGATTTCTTTGCCTCTTGCATATCTTTAGGACTGAGAAATATAATACCCCTTTTCTTCGGAGTTGTATTAGGAGGTGGTTCAGGAAGTGTCCAATCATTTTCATTACTCCACATATTATTCAATAGCAATTCAACTTGATCAACATTTCTTTCCCTGAAAACACAACCAGCACAACTATCAAGGTGGTTTTGTAAGCATCGGTTAGTCCATAATAAAAGATATCAAGTATTTCATTTTTCTTGAGAGGATGATCAGGCAAAGGATTAAGTAATTGGAGACGCCTTCCCCAAGATTGCGGGAGACTCTCTTCTTCAATTTTCACAAAATTATATATTTCCCTTAAGGCAGCTTGTTTTTTATGAGTAGGAAATATTTAGCAGAGAAGTAATAAATCATATCCTGGGGACTACGCGCACAACCAGGATCAAGAGAATTAAACCATTTTTTAGCATCACTCTTTAATGAGAATGGAAACAACCTAAGGATAAAGTAATAGCGAGTTTTCTCATCATTAGTGAATAGAGTGGCTATATCATTTATTTTAGTAAGATGTGCTACAACAGTTTCAGATTCATAACCATAAAAAGTACCAGATTCAACCAAAGTAATTAACTCAGGATCGACAGAGAAATCATAATCCTTATCGGAAATAAAGATAGGTGAAGTAGCAAAAGTAGGGTCATATTTCATTCTAGAATTCAAGGATTTTCCTTTAAGCTTAGCTAACAGTTTCTTGAGATCATATCTATCATTGCAAGCTAAAAAGTCTCTAGCAGTTTCTTCATCCGTAACATAACCCTCAGGCACAACAGGAAATTCATATCTAGGGGGAGAATCTTCATCATCACTTTCATCAATATTATCAGTTTCAATAATTTCGTTCTCTCTAGCCCTAGAAAGTTGTTCATCAAGAAATTCACCTAGTGGCACAATTTTATCAACCATAGAAGTAGTTTCATCGTAAGTATCATGCAAAGGAGAAGTGGCATCGTCAATAACATGAGACATATCAGAATGAATAGAAGGAGTCGGTGTCGCAAGTTTACTCAAAACACAAGGTGAATCAAATGCAGAGCTAGATGGCAGTTCCTTACCTCCCTTTGTAGTTGAGAGAAAAATCTTGGTTCTTTTATCTTTCAAGTTCTTCATAGTGATCAGCAGATATAAATCCCAAGTGACTCAAAGAATAGTGCTATGCTCCCCGGCAACGGTGCCAGAAAATAGTCTTGATAACCCAAAAGTATAGGGGATCGCAACAATTTTTGAGGGTAGAGTATTCAACCCAAATTTATTGATTCGACACAAGGGAGCCAAAGAACATTCTCAAGTATTAGTAGCTGAGTTGTCAATTCAAGCACACCTGGAAACTTAATATCTGCAGCAAACTATTTAGTAGCAAAGTAATATGATATTAGCGATAAAGGTAGCAAATGTAATAGTTTTGGTTTTATAGTGATTATAACAGTAGCAACAGAAAAGTAAATAAGCGAAGAACAATATGTGGAAAGCTCGTAGGCAATGGACCAGTGATGGATAATTATGTCAGATGTGATTCCTCATGCAATAGTTATAACAAAGGGTGACACAGAACTAGCTCCTGTTCATTAATGTAATGTTGGCATGTATTCCGAATATAGTCATACATGCTTATGGAAAAGAACTTGCAGGACATCTTTTGTCCTACCCTCCCGTGGCAGCGCGGTCCTATTGGAAACTAAGGGATATTAAGGCCTCCTTTTAATAGAGTACCAGACCAAAGCATTAACACTTGTGAATACATGAACTCCTCAAACTACGGTCATCACCGGTAAGTATCCCGATTATTGTCACTTTGGGGTTAACGGATCATAACACATAATAGGTGACTATAGACTTGCAAGATAGGATCAAGAACTCACATATATTCATGAAAACATAATAGGTTCCGATCTGAAATCATGGCACTCGGGCCCTAGTGACAAGCATCAAACATATTAATGTCATAGCAACATCAATCTCAAAACAGAATGGATACTAGGGATCAAACCCTAACAAAACTAACTCGATTACATGATAAATCTCATCCAACTTATCACCGTCCAGCAAGCCTATGATGGAATTACTCACGCACGGAGGTGAGCATCATGAAATTGGTGATGGAGGAAGGTTGATGATGACGATGGCGACGGATTGCCCTCTCCGGAGCCCCGAACGGACTCCAGATCAGCCCTCCCGAGAGAGATTAGGGCTTGGCGGCGGCTTCGTATCGTAAAACGTGATGAATCCTTCTCTCTGATTTTTTTCTCCCCGAACATGAATATATGGAGTTGGAGTTGAGGTCGGTGGAGCACCAGGGGGCCCATGAGGCAGGGGGCGCGCCCAGGGGGGTAGGCGCGCCCCTACGCTCGTGTACATGGTGTGGGCCCCTTGGCCTTGATTCTTTCGCCAATATTTTTTATATATTCCAAAAATATTCTCTGTTGATTTTCAGGTCATTCTGAGAACTTTTATTTCTACACAAAAATAACACCATGCAATTCTGCTGAAAACAGCGTCAGTCCGGGTTAGTTCCATTCAAATCATGCAAGTTAGAGTCCAAAACAGGGGGAAAAGGGTTTGGAAAAGTAGATACGATGGAGACGTATCAACTCCCCCAAGCTTAAACCTTTGCTTGTCCTCAAGCAATTCAGTTGATAAACTGAAAGTGATAAAGAAAAACTTTTACAAACTCTGTTTGCTCTTGTTGTTGTAAATATGTAAAGCCAGCATTCATGTTTTCAGCAAATATTATGAACTAACCATATTCACAATAACATTTAGGTCTCCTGTTTACTCATATCAATGACATAATCAACTAGCGAGCAATAATAGTAAATCTCGGATGACAACACTTTCTCCAAACAATCATAATATGATATAACAAGATGGTATCTCGCTAGCCCTTTGTGAGACCGCAAAACATAAATGCAGAGCACCCCTGAAGATCAAGGGCTGACTGGAAATTGTAATTCATGGTAAAGGAGATCCAGTCACGTCATACTCAATGTAAACTAACAAATATATATGCAAATGACAGCGGTGCTCTCCAGCTGGTGCTTTTTAATAAGAGGATGATGACTCAACATAAAAGTAAATAGATAGGCCCTTTGCAGAGGGAAGCAGGGATTTGTAGAGATGCCACAACTCGGTTTTGAAATAGAGATGAATAATTTTTTGAGCGGTATACTTTCATTGTCAACATAACAACTGAGAGATCTCGATATCTTCCATGCTACACACATTATAGGCGGTTCCCAAGCAGAATGGCAAAGTTTATACCCCCCCACCACCAACAAGCATCAATCCATGGCTTGCCCGAAACAACGGGTGCCTCCAACTGACAACAATCTTGGGGGAGTTTTATTTGCAATTATTTTGATTTGATTTAAGCATGGGACTGGGCATCCCGGTGACCAGCCATTTTCTCGTGAGTGAGGAGCGGAGTCCACTCCTCTTGAGAGTGACCCGCCTAGCATGGAAGATACAGACAACCCTAGTTGATATATGAGCTATTCGAGCATACAAAATAGAATTTCATTTGAAGGTTTAGGGTTTGGCACATACAAATTTACTTGGAACGGTAGGTAGATACCGCATATAGGAAGGTATGGTGGACTCATATGGAACAACTTTGAGGTTTATGGAATTGGATGCACAATCAGTATTCCCCCTTAGTACAAGTGAAGGCTAGAAAGAGACTGGGAAGCGACCAGCTAGAGAGCGACAACAGTCATGAACATGCATTAAAATTAATCAACATAGAATGCAACCATGAGTAGGATGTAAATCACCATGAACATAAATATCGTGGATGCTATGTTGATTTTGTTTCAACTACATGCATGAACATGTGCCAAGTCAAGCCACTCGAATCGTTCAAAGGAGGATACCACCCTATCATACCACATCACAACCATTTTAATAGCATGTTGGCACGCAAGGTAAACCATTATAAACTCCTAGAAATTAAGCATGGCATGGGCAACTATAATCTCTAATTGTCATTGAAAACATGTTTTTTTCATAATAGGCTGAATCAGGAATGATGAACTAATCATATTTACAAAAACAAGAGAGGTTGAGTTCATACCAGCTTCTCTCATCTCAATTAGTTCATCATATATCGTCATTATTGCCTTTCACATGCACAACCAAATGGTGTGGTTAATAATAATAGTGTGTGTGCATTGGGCTAAGCTGAAATCTGCAAGCATTCAATTCAAGTGAGAAGACAAGGTAATATGGGCTCTATGTTAGATCAACAATAATGCATAAGAGAGCCACTCAACATTTTCATCATGGTCTTCTCCTCTCAACCCCCAAAGAAAAGAAAAGAAACAAAACTATTTACACGGGAAAGCTCCCAACAAGCAAAATAAGAACGAGAAATCTTTTTGGATTTTATTTTAATTATTACTACTACAAGCATGGAAAGTAAACTAGCTAAAAGCTACAACTATTTTTTTATATTTTCTTAAGGGTTTTCAAACACAAAAGAAGAAAGCTGGAAAAGAAAATAGACTAGCATGGATGATACAATGAAAAAGTATGAGCACCGACAACTGGCATGAGTGTGTGAACATGAATGTAATGTCGGTGAGGGATACGTACTCCCCCAAGCTTAGGCTTTTGGCCTAAGTCGGTCTATGCCCACGGATTGAAACTGCCCTCTCCGGTGTACCGAGGAGGGTCCTGGGGGTGCCACTGGTTGGAAATCTCCTCCAGATCCCACTGATAAATAGACTAACGATGGGGATGAGATAGTGGCTCCGGTTATGGAGCTGATGTCAGGATCTGGTATGCCTTAGCGGCCTCCGACGAAACAAGGTACGTGCCTGAAAATATGTTGAAGAAAGAAGGAGCAGGCAAGGTAATAGTCTCAAAGTAATTCTTATCAAATAGCAGTCTATAGTTAAGCATCTTCTTCTTATTCTTAACAATAAAATCATGTGCTACCATACTCTTATAATCTAGAAAAGTATGAGGCGACAACTTTTCCTCTTTCTCATAATGCCTAATAGGTATGTTAAAGTGTGCAGCAAGGCGCGAGGCGAAGATGCCTCCTAAGACGGGACCCTTTGTACTGTTTAGATTTAACCGTTTAGCAACAATAGAGCCTAAACTAAAAGTGGTATCACGAAACAAAGCATGGCGCAAAATAACAATATCAGGGGCACTAAGATTTCCACAGTCCCCGCGATCAATTAAGCATCTACTAGCAAATATTGCAAAGTAACGTAGAATAGAAAAATGTATGCTAGTGATTCTTGCATCGGAAACTTTCCTCGTTTCCCCTACAACAATCATATCAATAAATCCCTCCACATCATTACAATGTGGTTCCTCTATGCTGCCCTCAAAGGGTATCCTACAAACCCGGCAAAAATCATAAAGTGACATCTCCTTATGCTCATCATATAAATGAAATTCCACCGAAGGTGGTGATCTCCTAGCATGGAAATGAAAATTTTGTACAAAAATATTGGTGAGTAAGAGATACTGTTCATGCTTGTCGTGGAGGAAGTCGGTGAGGCCTGCATTCTCAGCCAAATAATAAAAATCTTCATAATCCCGGCTTCTCACAAGAACTCATCACAACGCCATTCACACGGTTGAACCTCCGCAGTACGAGGGAAATTATACTTGGGCTTCTTATTCTCTTCACTTTGCTTATCCTTCGAGCTTCGGCTCGATGAGCCCCTCATAAATCTCTTCATATTTTTCTGAAAATTTCTGAAATTTTTAGTAACTTAAAATAAAAGTGAACCAAACTCAACAAAATTGATTGCAACTACCCCTACAAGTGCCTAGAGGCTATATCATGCATTAAAACTACTTTTGACCACATAAATTTGACATGCAAGCTCAAGAACAGGGTCACCTAAGTAGAAAAAAAATGCAATAAATAAAGCACTAGAACAAAAACTAATTGGACCATTGGAGGAGTCACATACCGAAGAACAATCCCCCAAAGCAGTTTTGTGAATGGAGCTTTGAGCAAGGAGATCGAAAATGGCAGCAAGATGAGCTAGAACACGGGTTTGAGCTAGTGGATGATTTTTTCTGGAGGAAGACGAAGTGTGTGGGTGCAAGAATAAGTGGAGGGGTCCCACGTGGGGTCCACGAGGCAGGGGGCACGCCCAGGGGGTGGGCGTGCCATCCACCCTCGTGGGCACATGGTGGGTCCCCCTGGTGTGTTCTTAGTGCCAATAATTCTCAAATATTCCAGAAAAAATCATATTAAATTTTCAGGGCATTTGGAGAACTTTTTTTCAGGGTATTTTTTATTGCAAGGATAATTCAAAAAACAGACAGAAAATACTATTTTTGCTTTATTTAAATTAAATAACAGAAAGTAAAAGGAGGGTACAAAAAGTTGTTCTTTCTAACTTCATCCATCTCATGCTCATCAAAAGGAATCCACTAACAAGGTTGATCAAGTCTTGTTAACAAACTCATTCCGAATCGCATGAAACCGGAGACATTTTCAATAACACTAGGTTACCTCCACTAGGATATGCACATCCCCAACAATAAGAATATCATATTTCTTCTTGGCAGTAGGAAGAGGAAATTCAAAACCTCCAATAATAATCGTTGAAAATTTTCCAATACAATTGATACTGTGGACTTGAGGTTGTTTCCTCAGAAAATGTACCGTATGCTCATTACCATTAACATGAAAAGTGACATTGCGTTTATTGCAATCAATAATATCCCTTGTGTTGGGTTATGAAGACCACGTATTTCTTCAATAGGTGGTAAATTCTTGACATCTTCAGCTTTAATACCCTTTTCTTTCATAGATTTCTTTGCCTCTTGCATATCTTCAGGAATGAGAAATATAATACCCCTTTTCTTCAAAGTTGGATTAGGAGGTGGTTCAGGAAGTGTCCAATCATTTTCATTACTCAACATATTATTCAATAGCAATTCCACTTGATCAACAGTTCTTTCCCTGAAAACACAACCAGCACAACTATCTAGGTGGTCTCTGGAAGCATCGGTTAGTCCATTATAAAAGATATAAAGTATTTCATTTTTCTTGAGAGGATGATCAGGAAAAGCATTAAGTAATTGGAGAAGCCTCCCCCAAGCTTGTGGGAGACTCTCTTCTTCAATATGCACAAAAATATATATATATTTCACTTAAGGCAGCTTGTTTCTTATGAGCAGGGAAATATTTAGCAGAGAAGTAATAAATCATATTCTAGGGACTACGTAAACAACCAGGATCAAGAGAATTAATCCATGTTTTAGCATCACCCTTTAATGAGAACGGAAACAACTTAGGATAAAGTAATAGCGAGTTTTCTCATCATTAGTGAATAGGGTGGCTATATCATTTAATTTAGTAAGATGTGCCAGAACAGTTTCAGATTCATAACCATAAAAAGGATGAGATTCAACCAAAGTAATTAACTGAGGATAGACAGAGAAATCATAATCCTTATTGGAAATAAAGATCGGTGAAGTAGCAAAAGCGGGGTCATATTTCATTCTAGCATTCAAGGATTTTTCTTTAAGCTTAGCTAACAGTTTCTTGAGATCATATCTATCATTGCAAGCTAAAATGTCTCTAGCAGTTTCTTCATCCATAACATAACCCTTAGGCACAACATGCAATTCATATCTAGGGGGAGAATCTTCATCATCAATATTACCAGTTTCAATAATTTCATTCTCTCTAGCCCTAGCAAGTTGTTCATCAAGAAATTCACCTAGTGGCACAATATTATCAAGCATAGAAGTAGTTTCATCATAAGTATCATGCAAAGAAGACGTGGCTTCATCAATAACATGAGCCATATCAGAATGAATAGCAGGAGTAGGTGTCGCAAGTTTACTCAAAACAGAAGGTGAATCAAGTGCAAAGCTAGATGTCAGTTCCTTACCTCCCCTCGTAGTTGAGGGAAAATCTTGGTTCTTTTATCTTTCAAGTTCTTCATAGTGATCAGTAGATATAAATCCCAAGTGACTTAAAGGATAGAGCTATGCTCCCCGGCAACGGCACCAGAAAATAGTCTTGATAACCCACAAGCATAGGGGATCGCAATAGTTTTCGAGGGTAGAGTATTCAAACCAAATTTATTGATTCAGCACAAGGGGAGCCAAAGAATATTCTCAAGTATTAGCAGCTGATTTTTTAATTCAACCACACCTAGAAACTTAATATCTGCAGCAAAGTATTTAGTAGCAAAGTAATATGATAGTAGCGGTAATGGTAGCAAAAGTAATAGTTTTGGTTTTATAGTGATTATAACAGTAGCAACAGAAAAGTAAATAAGTGAAGAACAATATGTGAAAAACTCGTAGGCAATGTATCGGTGATGGATAATTATGTCGGATGCGATTCCTCATGCAATAGTTATAACATAGGGTGACACCGAACTAGCTCCAGTTCATCAATGTAATGTAGACATGTATTCCGAATATAGTCATACGTGCTTGTGGAAAAGAACTGGCATGACATCTTTTGTCCTACCGTCCCGTGGCAGCAGGGTCCTATTGGAAACCAAGGGATATTAAGGCCTCCTTTTAATAGAGTACCGGACCAAAGCATTAACACTTAGTGAATACATGAACTCCTCAAACTACGGTCATCGCCGGTAAGTATCCCGATTATTGTCACTTCGGGGTTAACGGATCATAACACATAATAGGTGACTATAGACTTTCAAGATAGGATCAAGAACTCACATATATTCATGAGAACATAATAGGTTCAGATCTGAAATCATGGCACTCGGGCCCTAGTGACAAGCATTAAGCATAGCAAAGTCATAGCAACATCAATCTCAGAACATAATGGATACTAGGGATCAAACCCTAACAAAACTAACTTGATTACATGATAAATCTCACAGCAAGCCTACGATGGAATTACTCACGCACGGCGGTGAGCATCATGAAATTGGTGATGGAGGAAGGTTGATGATGATGATGGCGACGGATTCCCCTCTCCGGAGCCCCGAACGGACTTCAGATCAGCCCTCCCGAGAGAGATTAGGGCTTGGCGGCGGCTTCGTATCGTAAAACGCGATGAATCCTTCTCTCTGATTTTTTTCTCCCCGAACATGAATATATGGAGTTGGAGTTGAGGTCGGTGGAGCACCAGGGGGCCCACGAGGCAAGGGGCGCGCCCCCACCCTCGTGGACAAGGTGTGGGCCCCCTGGCCATGATTCTTTCGCCAGTATTTTTATATATTCCAAAAATATTCTCTGTTGATTTTCATGTCATTCTAAGAACTTCTATTTCTGCACAAAAATAACACCATGGCAATTCTGCTTAAAACAGCGTCACTATGGGTTAGTTCCATTCAAATCATGCAAGTTGGAGTCCAAAACAGGGGCAAAAATGCTTGGAAAAGTAGATACGATGGAGATGCATCATACGTTGCACAGTCTCACTTGGAAGCGAGCCCTTTGACTTCCATGGCCGCCCGCCTTCCTCTCCATTAATGGCGCCCGAGCCACTGTTTAATACGGGCAGCCTTACTGATCGCCTCACATTCCCCTCCCTCCCGCAGACCTCCACGAACGCCATGGCGCAGAATGATCATCTGCCACTAGTCCTCAAGTTTGGTGAAGTCGACTCTGAGCCGGAGGAGATAGAAAAAAGGGAGGAATGGGGCCTCATGGACATGGCCTAGAACGAGCTGGCCGCGGCGGTTGCTGCCCCCGCTCCCGTCCCAGCTCCCATCCCCGCGCCCGTGCTAGCGACCATCCCCATAGCATTGACGGGCTGGTCGCTGAGCACTATCGCAGAGCTGGAAGACGCGGGTGTCAGCGAGGTCTCCGCGGACCCGCGTGAGCTCATGTACATGCCAGTGCTAGCGCCCGTGCCCGTGCCCGTGTGCGCCCCTCCACCCACCGTGGCGCTGGCTCCCGTGCGTTTGGCTGCACCCGCCGTGCCCATGCCCTTGCCTTGCACGCCCCTCCACCCACTGCAGCGCTGGTCCCCATGTGTTTGGCTACACCCGCCGCGCCCGTGCCAGTGTGCGCGCCCCCCTCAGCGGCATGGGACGTTACCGTCGACCGCTATCTCTCGACGACGCCAGTTGCTGTCCTCCCGCGCCACACCCGTCGATCGCACGATGACATGATGTTTGATTTACAAGTGAAGAACATTTTGTGCTGCCTTGAAGACTTCAACAACGGTGTCCCGGAGGACGACAACGACAACATCGGCGCGGCAAGCCGCCTCCGCCGCCGCCAGACATAGTTTTTTTGGGGTTTAATACTGTATCTCGAATTCTCGATGATATGAATATAAATTTGTAGTGTGACTGATTGAAAGATATGGTTTGAACGAACTTGTGTTTTTCTCTCTTAATGTACAGACTTATCAAACGATTTTCTTTTGAAAAAATGTCAATGGTTTTGAAATATAAAACACTCATCCTAAACGTTTTAGTTAGAACACCCGTATGCAAACCGATAGCTTCCCCACGAAGCCAGGGGAAAATGTGCCGAGCAGATTTATGCATCCCTTCAATGCAAACGGTTGTTTTGCATTTCCCGTGTGCAACCACGTACAAACAATTAGGTAAGATTTGCATATCTGTCATTTTGGGTACGTTGCCATTTGTCAAACTGGAAAGATTGACATTTGTTTATCTAGTAACATTGCCATTTGTCAACCTTGTAACACTGTTATTTGTCAAAATATGCAGCTAAAAATCACTAGCACTATCTAATTTTTGCAACTAAAATCGATAGAACTATTCATATGGACACCACTAGCAGGCGTGAGTTGATGGACGCACATGCAAATGTACCATTGATTACATACAACAAGAAATCAACACACAACGACAACGAGGATACATGTTGGATTATAGATCATTTCCAGCAAAACATTCTAGTAAACTTTTTCTCACACAACAAATAACAAAGCGATTAAATGAACTTCAGCTCAACCACTCGTCGGCATTGGAAATGCTTGCTTTGAACCAGAAGTGATTCTCTAGGAAGGGCCATCTATTGTCAATCTCAAGACCAACACATGACTGATCATCCAGGTTGAAGTGGCCTATGTCAGGACCCATATTGGGATGGTAGGGAAGCATAGTAATGACCGAGGTATAGATACAGTTGCTTCTCATAAATGGTAGTAACGTTGTGTCAACAGCAGCTGGATCGCCTTCCACCATCATTGGATAGTTTTGTCCAAGGAAGAGCGAGTTTCCTCCAAGACTTTCAATACTGAACCAGGGAGAAGGTGTTGGCGCCAGTACACTAGTTTCCATCCCGAATACCCTGCAACAAATGTTGGAATAGGTCCGGAGAGTGTGACCATGCGAGACAACACCTGCTTCCATAGTAACATCAGCAGTTCCCTTTATACTCACAAGAAGAGTTGATCGATCGGAATAAGTTGCCAAGCGCCACTGAGTATATGGGTCCGACTCATCCTCCTGCTTGTGATCATTAGCATCGTCATCTCCCTCTTGGTTATAAAAATTTTCAAGTATAGGTGGTGGAATGTTCATAGGACCTTGGAAACACAAGAAGGTTAATTAGTAAAGGGAAACTAGCTAACCCGCATGCATGTGGATGAAACGATTATAATTACGGTGGAAGACAAACGTACCGAAAACATCAGGATTCCATGCAAAGACAGTGCCATGAGTGGTGGCAGCAAACACAAGACCCTCGTATTGAATTGCATCACAGTACTCATCCGTGTACAAACATTGATTTTTGAGCAATATCCATCGAGGCATGGAAGTAAGGACGGCAACAAGCTTGTCGAAGATAGCAACAACTTCATAGTTCGTGTAATCCCAAGAGCGGTTGGGAACTCGACAAATTGCTATCTTTCGTGGACGAAAGTCACCATGATCGTATTTGAACTCACATAGAATACCGGTGTACTCAACCTCTGGGCAGTCGTCTGAGATTTTTGGAAGTGGAACCCGGTGACGAGTGTACACATTCACAAGTTCGCACTCGCAGTTGTACCCAATATAAACAACCCAATCTCCATTTGCGCCTGCCCAAGCCTTGCGCTTAAGCGATGGCATCTTAACATCATATGTATCATTATCAAGCGGCATCAACTTACACGAGGCGAGGCTTCTGTCCCCGCGCCAGTCAGTAGGGTCACGGCGAAGAAGCTAGGGGAGATCAAACCGCTCCTAGACCCTTGGGTTCCTTGTCATGATGTTATTAGTTGAGTCAAGAATGGTCTTGAATGAACCTGCCATGCTAGCCCAGGTGATGACGTCGCACCGATCAATGAGTTCCTCCACCACGTCATCATTCAGATCGGGGCAAGAATAACGGGGTCGTTTCTGGCCTGTTCCCTCCATGGAGAAGGCGATCGAATAATGGCAGAAGGAAGGGTGATGGAAAATGGAGGAGGGAGGAAGAGCGTGCGATAGCAGTTCCAAATTGAGAGGGAAAATCAAAGAGCCGGTGGACGGTTGCCACAGTACATGAAGAGGCTCCTAGGGAGTGAACGGTTGCCACAGAGGTCACACACTGACGACAAGGGCCGAGTGAACCACATGCATATATCGCACACACCTTGATCTGGCTGACCGTTTCTTTTGTGTTGCCTAATCACAAACAGTTCATCTGAGTGAACCGTATGATGTATATCGCACACACCTTCATCTGGCTGCCCGTTTCTTTTGTGTTGCCTAATCACAAATAGTTCATCCGAGTGAACCGTATGCTGTGTATCACACACTCCTTCATCTGGCTGCCCGTTTCTTTTGTTCCTCCTCATCACAAACAGTTAATTGAACTGAACCGTATGCCCTTCATCACACACGCAACTAAAATCTGAACCGTGTTTGATGCATCTGTCATTGCAAACGTTTTATACATTTTTGACGGTTTTCATACACCAATGTTTGCAATTATTGCATCGCACACAGTTTCTCGAAGGGTCTTTGATCGTAGTGTCACGTTAGCAGCATCCTGCAGTAGTGCATGTCCAAGATTAGTAGACCAACTCCTGCCTACATCTACTACTATTACTCCACACATCGACCGCTATCTAGCATGCATCTAGTGTATTAAGTTCATGGAGAAATGGAGTAATGCAATAAGAACGATGACATGATGTAGACAAGATCTATCTATGTAGAGATAGACCCCATCGTTTTATCCTTAGTAGCAATGATACATACGTGCCGATTCCCCTTCTGTCACTGGGATCAAGCACCGTAAGATCGAACCCACTACAAAGCACCTCTTCCTATTGCAAGATAAATAGATCAAGTTCGCCAAACAAAACCCAAATATCGGAGAAGACATATGAGGCAATAAGCAATCATGCATAAAAGGGATCAAATAAACTCAAATGCTTTCATGGATATAAAAAGAGATAGATCTGATCATAAACTCAAAGTTCATCGATCCCAACAAACACACCACAAAAGAGTTACATCATATGGATCTCCAAGAGAACACTGTATTAAGAATCAAGAGAGGGAGAGAGAGGAAGCCATTTCGCTACTAACTACGGACCCTAAGGTTTACAAAGAACTACTCACGCATCATCGGAGAGGCACCAATGGAGGTGGTGAACCCCATCCGAGATGGTGTCTAGATTGGATCTGGTGGTTCTGGACTCTGCGGCGGCTGGATCAATATTTCGTCGACTCCCCTAGGGTTTTGGGAATACTTGGGTATTTATAGAGCAAAGAGGCGGTCCTGGGGGCACCCGAGGTGGGCACAACCCACCAGGGCGCGCCTGGGCCTCCTGGCACGCCCTGGTGGGTTGTGCTCCCCTCCGGGCACCCCCCAAGGCGCAGCCAGGGCCTGTAGTGTTCCTTCTGGCCCATAAAAATTCTCCGTAAAGTTTCGTGGCTTTTGGACTTCGTTTGATATTGATTTTCTATGATGTAAAAAACATGGAAAAAACAACGGGCACTTGGCACTATGTCAATAGTTTAGCACCAAAAATGATATAAAATGACTATAAAATGATTATAAAACATCCAAGACTGATAATATAACAGCATGGAACAATCAAATATTATAGATACATTGGAGACGTATCACACACACGCTTTTTTCACTCACTCTTTCTATTTCACACACTCTCTCTAGTTAGGTACTCTCTCACATCCATAAGCATATGGATGTTTTGAAAACTCAAACCTCAGAAAAGTTTGACCAGGTGTATGTGGAGAAAAACATTTACATCTGGAACGACCATTAGATTCATCACAACATGTACTTTGTAACTGTTGGGGAACGTAGCAGAAATTCAAAATTTTCTACGCATCACCAAGATCAATCTATGGAGTCATCTAGCAACGAGGGAGGAGTGGATCTACATACCCTTGTAGATCACGCGCGGAAGCGTTCAAGAGAACGGGGTTGATGGAGTCGTACTCGTCGTGATCCAAATCACCGATGATCCTAGCGCTGAACGGACGGCACCTCCGCGTTCAACACACGTACGGAGCAGCGACGTCTCCTCCTTCTTGATCCAGCAAGGGGGGAGGAGAGGTTGATGGAGATCCAACAGCACGACGGCGTGGTGGTGGAAGTAGCGGGATTCCAATAGGGCTTCGCCAAGCGCTGTGGGAGGAGGGAGATGTGTCATGGGAGAGAGAGGGAGGCGCCAGGGCTCGGGTTTGTGCTGCCCTCCCTTCCCCCCACTATATATAGGGCCAAGGGAGAGGGGGGCGCAGCCTTGGCCCTTCCTCCAAGGAAGGGTGCGGCCAGGGAGGAGTCCCTCCTCCCCAAGGCACCTCGGAGGTGCCTTCCCCCTTTAGGACTCTTCCTTTCCCTTGATTCTTGGCGCATGGGCCTCTTGGGGCTGGTGCCCTTGGCCCATATAGGCCAAGGCGCACCCCCTACAGCCCATGTGCCCCCCGGGGCAGGTGGCCCCACCCGGTGGACCCCCGGGACCCTTCCGGTGGTCCCGGTACAATACCGGTGACCCCGAAACTTGTCCCGATGGCCGAAATAGCACTTCCTATATATAATTCTTTACCTCCGAACCATTCCGGAACTCCTCGTGATGTCCGGGATCTCATCCGGGACTCCGAACAACTTTCGGGTTACCGCATACTAATATCTCTATAACCCTAGCGTCACCGAACCTTAAGTGTGTAGACCCTACGGGTTCGGGAGACATGCAGACATGACCGAGATGACTCTTCGGTCAATAACCAACAGCGGGATCTGGATACCCATGTTGGCTCCCACATGTTCCACGATGATCTCATCGGATGAACCACGATGTCAAGGACTTAATCAATCCCGTATACAATTCCCTTTGTTTAGCGGTACAATACTTGCCCGAGATTCGATCGTCGGTATCCGGATACCTTGTTCAATCTCGTTACCGGCAAGTCTCTTTACTCGTTCCGTAACACATCATCCCATGATCAACTCCTTGATCACATTGTGCACATTATGATGATGTCCTACCGAGTGGGCCCAGAGATACCTCTCCGTTTACACGGAGTGACAAATCCCAGTCTCGATTCGTGCCAACCCAACAGACACTTTCGGAGATACCCGTAGTGTACCTTTATAGCCACCCAGTTACGTTGTGACGTTTGGCACACCCAAAGCACTCCTACGGTATCCGGGAGTTGCACAATCTCATGGTCTAAGGAAATGACCTGACATTAGAAAAGCTTTAGCGAACGAACTACACGATCTTTGTGCTAGGCTTAGGATTGGGTCTTTGTCCATCACATCATTCTCCTAATGATGTGATCCCGTTATCAATGACATCCAATGTCCATGGTCAGGAAACCGTAACCATCTATTGATCAACGAGCTAGTCAACTAGAGGCTTACTAGGGACATGGTGTTGTCTATGTATCCACACATGTATCTGAGTTTCCTATCAATACAATTATAGCATGGATAATAAACGATTATCATGAACAAGGAAATATAATAATAATCAATTTATTATTGCCTCTAGGGCATATTTCCAACAGTCTCCCACTTGCACTAGAGTCAATAATCTAGTTCACATCGATATGTGATTAACACTCAAGGTCACATCCCCATGTGAATAACACCCAAAGAGTTTACTAGAGTCAATAATCTAGTTCACATTTACCATGTGATTAACACTCGATGAGTTCTGGGTTTGATCATGTTATGCTTGTGAGAGATGTTATAGTCCACGGGTCTGAATCTTTCAGATCCGTATGTACTTCGCAAATTTCTATGTCATCTTGTAGATGCAACTACTATGCTACATTTGGAACTATTCCAAATAACTGTTCTACTATACAAATCTAGTCTACTACTCAGAATAATCTGGATTAGTGTCAAAGTTTGCATCGGCGTAACCCTTTACGACGAACTCTTTTACCACCTCCATAATCGAGAAAATTCCTTAGTCCACTAGTTACTAAGGATAACTTTGACCGCTGTCCTGTGATCCATTCTTAGATCACTCTTGTACCCCTTGACTGACTCATGGCAAGGCACATTTCAAGTGCGGTACACAGCATAGCATACTGTAGAGCCTATGTCTTAAGCATAGAGAACGACCTTCGTCCTTTCTCTCTATTCTGCCGTGGTCGAGCTTTAAGTCTTAACTTCATACCTTACAACTCAGGCAAGAACTCCTTCCTTGACTGATCCATCTTGAACACCTTCAAGATCATGTCATGGTGTGTGCTCATTTGAAAGTACCATTAAGCGTTTTGATCTATCCTTAAAGATCTTGATGCTCAATGTTCAAGTAGCTTAATCCAGGCTTTCCATTGAAAAACACTTTCCAAATAACCCTATATGCTTTCCAGAAATTCTACGTCATTTCTGATCAACAATATGTCAACAACATATATTCATCAGAAATTCTATATTGCTCCCACTCACTTCGTTGGAAATACAAGTTTCTCATAAACTTTGTATACACCCAAAATCTTTGATCATCTCATCAAAGCACACATTCCAACTCCGAGATGCTTACTCCAGTCCTTAGAAGGATTGATGGAGCTTTGCATACTTATTAGCATCTTTCAGGATTGACAAAACCTTCCGGTTGTATCACATACAACCTTTCCTCAAAAATTGTCGAGGAAACAATGTTTGACATCCTATCTGCAAGATTTCATAAATAATGCTGTAATCACTAATATAATTCCAACAGACTCTTAGCATTGCTACGAGTGAGGAAGTCTCATCGTAGTCAACTCCTTGAACTTGTCGGAAAACATCTTAACGACAAGTCGAGCTTTCTTAATGGTGACATTTACCATCATTGTCCGTCTTCCTTTTAAAATCCATCTGCACTCAACAGCCTTACGACCATCGAGTTGTTCTGCCAAAGTCTACACTTTGTTTTCATACATGGATCCTTTCTCGGATTTTATGGCCTCGAGCCATTTATCGGAATCCAGGCCCACCATCGCTTCTCCATAGCTCGTAGGTTCATTTTTGTCTAGAAACATGACTTCCAAGACAGGATTACGTACCACTCTGAAGTAGTACGCATCCTTGTCATCCCACGAGGTTTGGTAGTGACTTGATCTGAAGTTTCATGATCACTATCATAAGCTTCCACTTCAATTGGTGTAGGTGCCATAGGAACAACTTCCTGTGCCCTGCCACACACTAGTTGAAGAGACGGTTCAATAACCTCATCAAGTCTCCACCATCCTCCCACTCAATTCTTTCGAGAGAAACTTTTCTTCAAGAAAGGACCCGATTCTAGAAACAATCCCTTATTGTTTTTGGATCTGAGACAGGAGGTATACCCAACTGTTTTGGATGTCCTATGAAGATGCATTTATCCGCTTTGGGTTCGAGCTTATCAGCCTGAAACTTTTTCGCATAAGCGTCGCAGCCCCAAACTTTAAAGAAATGACAGCTTAGGTTTCTCTAAACAATAGTTCATATGGTGTAATCTCATCGGAATTACGTGGTGCCTTATTTAAAGTGAATGTGGTTGTCTCTAATGCCTAACCCATAAACTATCGTGGTAATTCGATAAGAGACATCATGGTATGCATCATATCCAATAGGGTGCAGTTATGATGTTCGGACACACCATCACACTATCGTGTTCCAGGCTGTATTAGTTGTGAAACAATTTCCACAATGTCTTAATTCTGTGCCAAACTCGTAATTCAGATATTCATCTCTATGATCATATCATAGATATTTTATCCTCTTGTCATGACGATCTTTCAACTTCACCCTGAAATTACTTGAACCTTTCAATAATTCAGACTCATGATTCATCAAGTAAATATACTCAACATCTACTCAAATCATCTGTGAAGTAAGAACATAACGATATCCACTACATGCCTCAACACTCATTGGATTGCACACATCAAAATGTATTACTTCCAACAAGTTGCTTTCTAGTTCCATTTTACTGAAAAACGAGGCTTTCAGTCATCTTGCCCATGTGGTATGATTTGCATGTCTCAAGTGATTCAAAATCAAGTGAGTCCAAACGGTCCATTTGCATGGAGTTTCTTCATGCATATACACCAATAGACATGGTTCGCATGTCTCAAACCTTTCAAAAATGAGTGAGTCCAAAGATCCATCAACATGGAGCTTCTTCAAGCGTTTTATACCGATATGACTTAAGTGGCAGTGCCACAAGTAGGTGGTACTATCATTACTATCTTATATCTTTTGGCATGAACATGTGTATCACTACGATCGAGATTCAATAAACCATTCATTTCAGGTGTAAGACCATTGAAGGTATTATTCAAATAAACAGAGTAACCATTATTCTCTTTAAATGAATAACCGTATTGCGATTGACATAATCCAATCATGTCTATGCTCAACGCAAACACCAATCTCGATGGTAGAGGGAGCGTACGATATTTGATCAACCTTGGAAATACTTCCAACACATATCGTCATCTCACCTTTAGCTAGTCTCCGTTTATTCCGTAGCTTTTATTTCGAGTTACTAACACTTAGCAACCGAACCGGTATCTAATACCCTGGTGCTACTAGGAGTACTAGTAAAGTACACATTAACATAATACATCCAATATACTTCTATCGACCTTGCCAGCCTTCTTATCTACCAAGTATCTAGGGTAATTCTGCTCCAGTGGTTGTTCCCTTTATTACAGAAGCACTTAGTCTCGGGTTTGGGTTCAACCTTGGGTTTCTTCACTAGAGCAGCAGCTGAATTGCCATTTCATGAAGTATCCCTTCTTGCCCTTGCCCTTCTTGAAACTAGTGGTTTCACCAACCATCAACAATTGATGCTCCTTCTTGATTTCTACTTTTCTGGTGTCAAACATCGCGAATATCTCAAGGATCATCATATATGTCCCTGATATATTATAGTTCATCACGAAGCTCTAGCAGCTTGGTTTTAATGACTTCGGAGAAACATCACTATCTCATCTGGAAGATCAACTCCCACTCGATTCAAGCGATTGTTGTACTCAGACAATATGAGCACAAGTTCAACAATTGAGCTTTTCTCCCTTAGTTTGCAGGCTAAGAAAATCGTCGGAGGTCTTATACCTCTTGACGTGGGCACGAGCCTGAAATCCCAATTTCAGCCCTCGAAACATCTCATATGTTTCGCGACGTTTCAAAACGTCTTCGGTGCCTCAACTCTAAGCCGTTTAACTGAACTATCACGTAGTTATCAAAATGTGTATGTCAGATGTTCGCAACATCCATAGACAACGTTTGAGGTTCAGCACACTGAGCGGTGCATTAAGGACATAAGCCTTCTATGATGCAGTGAGGACAATCCTCAGTTTACGGACATAGTCCGCAAAATTACTGCTATCAACTTTCAACTAAATTTTCTCTAGGAACATATCTAAACAGTAGAACTAAAGCGCGAGCTATGACATAATTTGCGAAGACCTTTTGACTATGTTCAGGATAATTAAGTTCATCTTATGAACTCCCACTCAGATAGACATCCCTCTAGTCATCTAAGTGATTACATGATCCGAGTCAACTAGGCCGTGTCCGATCATCACGTGAGACGGACTAGTCAACATCGGTGAACATCTTCATGTTGATCGTATCTACCATACGACTCATGCTCGACCTTTCGGTCTCTTGTGTTCCGAGGCCATGTCTGTACACATGCTAGGCTCGTCAAGTCAACCTAAGTGTTTCGCGTGTGTAAATCTGTCTTACACCCGTTGTATGTGAACGTAAGAATCTATAACACCCGATCATCACGTGGTGCTTCGAAACGACGAACTTTCGCAACGGTGCACAGTTAGGGGGAACACTTTCTTGAAATTATTATGAGGGATCATCTTATTTACTACCGTCATTCTAAGTAAACAAGATGCGAAAACATGATTAACATCACATGCAATCAAATAGTGACATGATATGGCCAATATCATATTGCTCCTTTTGATCTCCATCTTCAGGGCTCCATGATCATCAACGTCACCGGCATGACACCATGATCTCCATCATCATGATCTCCATCATCATGATCTCCATCATCGTGTCTCCATGAAGTTGTCACGTCATCTATTACTTCTACTACTACAGCTAACGGTTAGCAATAAAGTAAAGTAATTACATGACGTTTATGTTGACACGCAGGTCATAAATAAATTAAGACTCCTATGGCTCCTGCCGGTTGTCATACTCATCGACATGCAAGTCGTGATTCCTATTACAAGAACATGATCAATCTCATACATCACATATATCATTCATCACATCCTTTGGCCATATCACATCACATAGCATACCCTGCAAAAACAAGTTAGACATCCTCTAATTGTTGTTTGCATGTTTTACGTGGCTGCTATGGGTTTCTAGCAAGAACGTTTCTTACCTACGCAAAAACCACAACGTGATATGCCAATTGCTATTTACCCTTCATAAGGACCCTTTTCATCGAATCTGATCCGACTAAAGTGGGAGAGAAGGACACCCGCCAGCCACCTAATGCAACTAGTGCATGTCAGTCGGTGGAACCGGTCTCACGTAAGCGTACGTGTAAGGTTGGTCCGGGCCGCTTCATCCCACGATGCCGCCAAATCAAGATAAGACTAGTAACGGCAAGCATATTGAACAAAATCAACGCCCACAACTACTTTGTGTTCTACTCGTCCATAGAATCTACGCATAGACCTAGCTCATGATGCCACTGTTGGGGAACGTAGCAGAAATTCAAAATTTTCTATGCATCACCAAGATCAATCTATGGAGTCATCTAGCAACGAGGGAGGAGTGGATCTACATACCCTTGTAGATTGCTCGCGGAAGCGTTCAAGAGAACGGGGTTGATGGAGTCGTACTCGTCGTGATCCAAATCACCGATGATCCTAGCACCGAACGGACGGCACCTCCGCCTTCAACACACGTACGGAGCAGCGACGTCTCCTCCTTCTTGATCCAGCAAGGGGGGAGGAGAGGTTGATGGAGCTCCAACAGCACGACGGCGTGGTGGTGGAAGTAGTGGGATTCCAACAGGGCTTCGCCAAGCGCTGTGGGAGGAGGGAGATGTGTCATGAGAGAGAGAGGGAGGCGCCAGGGCTCGGGTTTATGCTGCCCTCCCTTCCCCCCACTATATATAGGGCCAAGGGAGAGGGGGGGCGCAGCCTTGGCCCTTCCTCCAAGGAAGGGTGCGGCCAGGGAGGAGTCCCTCCTCCCCAAGGCACCTCGGAGGTGCCTTCCCCCTTTAGGACTCTTCCTTTCCCTTGATTCTTGGCGCATGGGCCTCTTGGGGCTGGTGCCCTTGGCCCATATAGGCCAAGGCGCACCCCCTACAGCCCATGTGGCCCCCCGGGGTAGGTGGCCCCACCTGGTGGACCCCCGGGACCCTTCCGGTGGTCCCGGTACAATACCGGTGACCCCGAAACTTGTCCCGATGGCCGAAATAGCACTTCCTATATATAATTCTTTACCTCCGGACCATTCCGGAACTCCTCGTGACGTCCGGGATCTCATCCGGGACTCCGAACAACTTTCGGGTTACCGCATACTAATATCTCTATAACCCTAGCGTCACCGATCCTTAAGTGTGTAGACCCTACGGGTTCGGGAGACATGCAGACATGACCGAGATGACTCTCCGGTCAATAACCAACAGCGGGATCTGGATACCCATGTTGGCTCCCACATGTTCCACGATGATCTCATCGGATGAACCACGATGTCAAGGACTTAATCAATCCCGTATACAATTCCCTTTGTTTAGCGGTACAATACTTGCCCGAGATTCGATCGTCGGTATCCCGATACCTTGTTCAATCTCGTTACCGGCAAGTCTCTTTACTCGTTCCGTAACACATCATCTCGTGATCAACTCCTTGATCACATTGTGCACATTATGATGATGTCCTACCGAGTGGGCCCAGAGATACCTCTCCGTTTACACGGAGTGACAAATCCCAGTCTCGATTCGTGCCAACCCAACAGACACTTTCGGAGATACCCGTAGTGTACCTTTATAGCCACCCAGTTACATTGTGACGTTTGGCACACCCAAAGCACTCCTATGGTATCCGGGAGTTGCACAATCTCATGGTCTAAGGAAATGATACTTGACATTAGAAAAGCTTTAGCGAACGAACTACACGATCTTTGTGCTAGGCTTAGGATTGGGTCTTTGTCCATCACATCATTCTCCTAATTATGTGATCCTGTTATCAATGACATCCAATGTCCATGGTCAGGAAACCGTAACCATCTATTGATCAACGAGCTAGTCAACTAGAGGCTTACTAGGGACATGGTGTTGTCTATGTATCCACACATGTATCTGAGTTTCCTATCAATACAATTATAGCATGGATAATAAACGATTATCATGAACAAGGAGATATAATAATAATCAATTTATTATTGCCTCTAGGGCATATTTCCAACAGTAACGCCCCGAGACCGTTGCGCCAGGTGTCATCCAGTTATTCACTGTTGTTGCCTTGTCATTTGTTTGCGTGTCATGCATTTCATATCATGTCATCATGTGCATCGCATTTGCATACGTGTTCATCTCATGCATCTGAGCATTTTTCCCCGTTGTCCGTTTTGCAATCCAGCGCTCCTATGTCCTCCGGCGTCCCCTTTTGTCTCATTTCGTGTGCGAGTTTTAATAGTTCTCGGATTGGACCGAGTATTGCCAAGCGGCCTTGGTGTGTTACCGGTAGACCGCCTATCAAGTTTCGTGCCATTTGGAGTTCGTTCGATACTCCAACGGTTAATCGAGGAACCGTAAAGGCCTCGTGTGTGTTGCAGCCCAACACCCCTCCAAAGTGGACCAAAACCCATCCAAACTCCCTCCATCCTCTTGTTCGTTCGATCACGATCGCGTGGCCGAAAATCGCACCTCATTTGGATTCTCCTAGCTCCCTCTACCTATAAATATGTGCCTCCCTCCGAATTTTCCGCGCAGATGAAACCCTAGATCCAACTCCCTCCGCGCCGCCGGACATCTCCGTCCGTGCCAGACGCGTCCACCCCCGCCGCCACATCACTCCGGCCAATGAGAGGCTGACACCTCAGCGCCGCCGCCTCTCTCCTCCACTCTCAGGCCGCCACCTGTCCATCCGCACCCCACTTCACCGCCGGGCCCGCGGAGCCCATCTGCTGCCCGCTACGGGCCGCGGCGTGCCCTATCCGCCCGAGCCGCCAGGATTCCGCGCCGCCCTCGCCGGACTTGCGCCGCCCTTCGCCTGAGTCCCGCGCCACCGCTCGGCCCGCCTGCTCGCCGGAGCTCCCGATCGCCGCCCTCGCCGGCGACCTTCGCCGCACCCTTCCGCCTCTCCCCGTCGCCGCCTCGTGCCATTGCGCCGCTGCCGCGCGCCTCGGCTCCTCCTCCGGCCGCGCCTCTCCCTCTACCCGCCGGGTCCCTCCAGCGCCTCGCCAGTGTACCCCGCGCTCCCCCGCCGTCGGATCTCCTCCGTCGTAGGTGTCCAAGCTCGCCGGCACCGCTTCCTCGCCGGATCGGGTCGGTGTGGATGAGATCCACCCGCCCCTGTTCCAAACGGTGTCCCGCGTCCCCGGATCCCTCCGTCCCGCACCGTCCCGTCCCGGGTTGACTTTTTCGCGAGGGTATATTTCCACTAAGTCCCCAGATCTGTAACTTTTTCACGCCATATTCATCGCATCAGAACTTTGCACCCGTAGCTTCGTTTTGGGCATGTAGCATATCAAATTGTTCGTCTGGATGTGCACTTCATTTCATTCCATTGCATCATGTTCTTTTGAGTTCATCTTGATGCCCTAAATGCTATTGCAAGAGTGCTATGTTATATTAGTTTCAGATTCTTAACAGATTATGGACATTTGTCAGTTTTGCCATGTTTAATGTGTGCCTCCTATGAACTTGAGCCCTACATGTGTGTTGGGCTATGCCATGCCATCTTTACAGGGGTGTATTCCATGTATTTTGTGATCAATGTGGTGACTAGCACAAGCATGCAAAGTAGCTCTCGTGATGTTGCTGATTTCAGGGACTTAGAATTCCACCAAGTCCTTTTCCTGCTGTTATTTTTATGCCATGTATCCATGTTGCTACAGAGTGATCCATGCCTCTTTTGAGCATGTTCAGTAAGGATGATTTTGAGATATTGTTATGCTCTATCCATCCATGTCTTTGTTTGCAATCATGGAGTACCCTAGCATGACTCAATCTTGCTCTACTTTTGCTACAAAATGTTCCTAGCAGATTGCTTACATGTTAATCAATTTTGCCAAGGTCGTTGTAATTGATCCATGCATGTTATGAGATGGTTCTTGCCATGTTTAGCTTATTGATCATGTCTTCTTGCTGGGTGTATGCTTAGTTTGTCATGCAATGCCTTGTGGTGAGTGCATTGAGCTCGTAAACATGCCTTCGTAACTCTGTTTTGCCATGTTCCAGTTTTCTGCCAAGTCTGAATCTGTTAATGAAACTTGCTATGTTTACATGGGTGCCATTGTATTTTCTGATCCCTTTTGGCTTATGGTCAGTAAGGGACTTTTGTTATATGCTTTTAGTAGTTTCATGCCATGCCTGGCTTTTCCATGATATGTCCCTGTAGCATGTTGTTATCTTGCTCTAAACATTTCTTCCTGATGTTAAATCCTGACATGTTGTTATTTTCACTAAGTCTGAAAACCTGATATCTTTTGCACTTTTGCCATGCTTGTTTGAACCTTCTATTGTGTGATTTAGCCGTAGCTCAGTGTTCATCTTTTGTCAAGAATCTTGAGTGGATCACTACCATGTATTTTGTTGCTATGTTGGAGTGCAATAGCTTAGTTTCTTGTTGCATTCTAGATGGCATCGTGTTGTTAATCGCAGATTTGTGCCATTATTGTTTTGCTTGCCATTTGCAAACCGTGCATGCGATTCCGGTGATCTTTATATCAATTTCGATCGAAATCAACTCATCATTCCAGCGCCACTCTTGGTTTTCCAAGTTGAGGCCTGTTTCAATCTTTCCCTTCCAGAGCACGCATATGCATTGCATATCACATCCCGCATATCATGCCATGTTTTGCATCATGTTGCTTGCGTATTGCAACGTGGTTGATTGTTGTTACCTTTGCTTGTGTTCTTGCTTTGGGTAGAGCCGAGAGACGAGTACGTGATCGAGGACCCGTTGAGTATGTTTTCGAGGATCAAGCTTTCATCTTCTCGGAGAACTTTGCAGGCAAGATGACCATACCCTCGAAATCACTTCTATCTATGCTTGCTAGTTGCTCGCTCTATTGCTATGCCTATTCCGTGATACCTACCACTTGCTATATCATGCCTCCCATATTGCCATGTCAAACCTCTAACCCACCTTGTCCTAGCAAACCGTTGTTTGGCTATGTTACCGCTTTGCTCAGCCCCTATTATAGCGTTGCTAGTTGCAGGTGAAGATTGGAGTTTGTTCCTTGTTAGAACATGATTATTGTTAGGATATAATAATATCTCTTATTTTAATTAATGCATCTATATACTTGGTAAAGGGTGGAAGGCTCGGCCTTATGCCTGGTGTTTTGTTCCACTCTTGCCGCCCTAGTTTCTGTCATACCGGTGTTATGTTCCTTGATTTTCCGTTCCTTACGCGGTTGGGTTATAATGGGAACCCCTTGATAGTTAGCCTTGAATAAAACTCCTCCAGCAAGGCCCAACCTTGGTTTTACCATTTGCCACCTAGCCTTTTTCCGTTGGGTCAGCCAACCCAGGGGTCATCTTTATTTTAACCCCCCCGGGGCAGTGCTTCTCTAAGTGTTGGTCCAAGCTGAGCGATGTCCGGCACCCCCTGGGAAACCAGGGTTTATGCCAACCCGACGTCTTGCTCATCCGGTGTGCCCTGAGAACGAGATATGTGCAGCTCCTATCGGGATTTGTCGGCACATCTGGGTGGCTTTGCTGGTCTTGTTTTACCATTATCGAAATGTCTTGTAACTGGGATTCCGAGTCTGATCGGGTCTTCCTGGGAGAAGGAATATCCTTCGTTGACCATGAGAGCTTGTGATGGGCTAAGTTGGGACACCCCTGCAGGGTTTTGAACTTTCGAAAGACGTGCCCGCGGTTATGGGCAGATGGGAATTCGTTAATGTCCGGTTGTAGAGAACTTGACACTTAACTTAATTAAAATGCGTCAACCGCGTGTGTAGCCGCGATGGTCTCTTCTCGGCGGGGTCCGAGAAGTGAACACGGTGTTGGAGTTATGCTTGAACGTAAGTAGTCTAGGATCACTTCTTGATCATAGATTCTCAAACGTGCTTTGCCTTCTCTTCTCGCTCTCTTTTGCGTATGTTAGACACCATACATGCTTGCGCTTGCTGCAGCTCCATCTCACATACCTTTTCCCTACCCATAAGATTAAATAGTCTTGATCGCGAGGGTGTGAGATTGCTGAGTCCCCATGACTCACAGATTACTTCCAAAACCAGTTTGTAGGTGTCGATGAAACCATGTAGGTGACGCAACCGAGCTCAAGGAGGAGCTCGATGAAGATCTCCGGCTTTGTGTTGTTTCATTTCAGTTGATCAGTAGTGGAGCCCAGTCGGGGCGATCGGAGATCTAGCATTAGGGGTGGTCTTCTTTTATTTTGGTTCCGTAGTCGGACCTTGATTGTATCTAGATGATGTAATGCTATATTTATGTCATTGTGTGAAGTGGCGATTGTAAGCCAACTATGTACCTCTTTTCTTATTCAGTACATGGGATGTGTAAAGATTGCCCCTCTTGCGACATTTCCTGCAATGCGGTTATGCCTCTAAGTCGTGCTCCGACACGTGGGAGATATAGCCGCATCGTGGGTGTTACAAGTTGGTAATCAGAGCCTTCCCCGACTTAGGAGCCCCCTGCTTGATCGAATCACTGGCGTTGTTGAGTCTAGAAAAATGTTTTGAGTCTTTTAGGATTATATATATATCGGAGAGTAGTATTCTTTTTACTCCTCAGTCCCTTCGTCGCTCTAGTGAGGCATCCGGACGTAGAGTTTTGACTCTTCTCTTCTCAAATTTCACTAAATTTTTTTTAGGATCACGCGGGTATCTTGGAATCGTTCCGATGGTTTTGTGACGAGAACATTGTTCTTGGTTCCTCCTGACATTTAGGGGTTGTGGCAGTGTCCCGGGGAGTTGAGCTCCGAGGTGTTGTCATCATAATTTTTTCGTTGCAGTTCTGGAATACCTGAGTTTCACCGACATAAAAAATCTCTTTTATGCAGTTGTTGGTGAGATAACCTCGACGCCACCCAGTACTGGGGCGGGCATTCGGGAGTATTGCCATAAGTCGTATAATGGATGCTTTTCGAAGGTTGAGGTAAATGATTTCCGAAAGTTTTTTGGTTATGTGTTGAAGGATGGATACAGCTGGATGTAGGATTTGCTAGTTTTGGGTGAGATATTATGCTTCCCCTGTATCCCCAACACCTGATTGCATAAACGGAAAGTTTCGGGAGTTGATAAGTGGGAATTCAAGTAGCTCTTAGGATATCATTCCGACGGATGTATGATATGAGATTGGGGTTCGACGTCTAGTGGTCCGCCTATCCACGGTTGGTTTTACAGTGGTCTCGTTGTGTCTTAAAGAGTCCTTGGCTATGCTGACTCAGCGACGCTTCGTATGTCATGTGCACTGCCTTGTACATGATTGTGTTGTACAATCAAGCCCGTGTGGGCCCCACCACGAAAACTTCGGATGAAATCTCTATCATATGTTTGTTCTGGCGTATTTTGCAAGCCAATCCTTTGATTTGTTTTGAGTGTGGTATTCGAGTTGCTTCAATGCCAAGTGTTGTTTCCAAACCTTCTTCTAAGTGGTGTTCTCATACTTCTATGTGGATACTAATCCTTCATGATAATCGAGATTGTCATGTCAATCCTTCTCAACCGGCGTTTTCTCTTCAAGTGGATCCGGTCATTTTCAACAACCGCAAGATCAACTCAAGTCTTCTCAATGGTGTTCGTTTCATCCGTTCCTTAGTTGCTTTTGTTTTTTCCCGCCCTCCCACCCTTGTTTCTTCAAGGACTCGGATTTCTTTAGCAAGTATCCATCTTATGGATGTGAAGTTTCTTCGTTCTTTCCGTCAATGTTTTTATCCGGTGATTCTCAGGAAAATACTAACGGAGCTTCAAGTTTGTCAGTCTTCATTCTTTTCTTCACCGGTGGATTCAAGTCAAGCTTTGTTGATCATATTCCTTTCTTTGTTTCAATTGCTTTCCATGCCGTTCCACCTCTTAATCTTTCACTTCTCACTATTCATGTGTTCAGGAGTGCTGAAGTTATCTCAGAAGGCTCGTCTTTTCATTCAAGATCCGTTCAAACCTATTTCGAGATTGTTATCTCATTCAAGCTATTTAATTCAACCGGCAAAATCTATCTTTTAAATCGTACAACGGTGTTTTCTCTTGAGTGGGCCCTAACCCACATGTCTTTTCCTAGGATCTTACCTGACTCTTCTAATTTTACCAAAGTTATTCTTAAATTTTTCAAAGTTTGACGTAAGAATGAATTGTCATCAGTCAAATGTCTTTCTCCAAGATCTTTCAAATTCTTTTCATCGTTGGCCCAACCTTTCTATTCTTCATCCCGGAGTATCTCAACTGTTCATGGTGGTGTTTCTCTTTGTCATTCTCAACACTTGAAGACCGAAGAAGAGTTTTCCTCTAAATCTTGCTCCTTTCTCTTCAAGATTCATGGTTCTAGCTTATTGCCATTCTCTCATAATTGTTTTCAATTGTGAGAATTCTTTCCACCTATCTGGAGCAATTCAGGAGTCTTTTCAGTTTGGTTCTCCGGAGCCCATGATCTCAGAATTATTCATTCCTGCTTTCAGCTCTCATTCTCCAAATCTTACCGAGGCATTGTTGAAGTATTCTCTAATCAGCTCGTGATCTCTTCGTTTCAGTTGTATCTAAATTCCATGAAGTATCTTCATTCTTCTCTAATTCTTACCGGTGATTCATCCCTTTACTTCTTTCTTTTCCAATTCTTACGGTGGTTCGTTCAAGAGTTCTCCTCCTTGGTTATCATATCAATTTATTCGTTGTTTCAATTCTACCGGTGGTTCATTGAAGACCTTCCCAAGTTTGACGCTATATCTATCTTAATCCTTTCTACGAGAATAAGTGGCATGCCAAATCCAATGTGGGTCATCAATTTAATTGGCGAAGGATACGTATAACACAATTCTTATTCTTGTTTCATCCAAGTGATCAATTCCTGCTTTCCAGAGTGATTCATCATATCACATTCTCGGTTCGAGATGCTTTATCTTTTCTCCCGGTATTCCAAGTTTCCACTTTATCTCGTCGCGAAGCTCCATCTAAATCATTGCAAGGCTTTAACCTTATTCTTTTATCCTTCATTTCGTTTGTTCATTCTTTTCTTACCGGAGTTCTTCATGGAGGCTCCACATGATGGTTCATAAAGGATTTAATTCCTTCTTGAATTTTTCATCGAGATTCTTTTCTAAGGATTTAAAGTATTCTTCATCTTGCAATCCGGAGTGCAAGTGTTCTCCCTTATCTTTTGAGGTGGTAATATATCATTCTTCATTCACAAGAATGAGATATTTAAACCCATCAATCTCTTCATTGGAGTTATCATGGGTTATATTTCACCTAAAGCTTTCCCTAAGGATTGTTGCTATCTATGGTGCTCATAAATGACCCAAGTTCTTCATCTATCCTCCCGGTGAAATAGTTTTCTCGTCTCCTTGTTCTTATCAATCCAATCTTGTTTTACTTAGTGGCGGAATTTCACCTTAAGTTTTGAGATGTTTTTCATAAGCCCACAAGCAGCTTTTTGTTTTCGTTGTTGATTTTCCAACAACTCCGTTCAATACTTCTTTCTAAGGATGCTTCTCAAATTCTATTGTGGTAGAAGATTTCATTTTCTTCTCAACTCTTTCCGTTCCAACAACCCAACTTCTATTATTTTGTTCCGGAGGCATTGGGATGTTGCTCTCTTCGACCCATATTCTTGCTTTGTCAAGATCATGTTCAATTCCGTCCATTTGCAGTTGGAGTGTTGCTCAAATTATAGCATTCTTTTTCCTTCTCTATCTTGTTTTAACCGGAGTGTTGTCATAATTTGATCTTTATCGTTCCTTGTACATCTCGTTTCAACCGGAGTGCTTGCATGTACTTCTTATCCATCACACCCCTTTTCTTATGTCTTTCAACCTATAAGGTTCTCGTAATGCTCCTTATTCCTCCTTTCTAACAGAGTGTTTTCAACTTCGTTCATCTCTGTGGTATTCTTTTCTCGACATGGTTTAACCTTTCAAGGTTCTTTGGTTTCACTCATTTTTCAAAGAAGCAACTTAGTTTTACCTCTTATCTCCCTCTTCCGTTTTCCCTCCGGTGCCATTCTAGATCTCGGGACGAGATCCTCTCGTAGTGGTGGAGTGTTGTAACGCCCCGAGACCGTTGCGCCAGGTGTCCTCCAGTTATTCGCTGTTGTGGCCTTGTCATTTGTTTGCATGTCATGCATTTCATATCATGTCATCATGTGCATCGCATTTGCATACGTGTTCGTCTCATGCATCTGAGCATTTTTTCCCGTTGTCCGTTTTGCAATCCGGCGCTCCTATGTCCTCCGGCGTCCCCTTTTGTCTCATTTCGTGTGCGACTGTTAAACTTTCTTGGATTGGACCGAGACTTGCCAAGCGGCCTTGGTATGTGACTGGTAGACCGCCTGTCAAGTTTCATGCCATTTGGAGTTCGTTTGATACTCAAACGGTTAACCGAGGAACCATAAAGACCTCGTGTGTGTTGCAGCCCAACACCCCTCCAAAGTGGCCCAAAACCCATCCAAACCCCCTCCAAACCCCCTCCATCCTCTCAGTCGTTCGATCATGATCACGTGGACGAAAACCTCACTTCATTTGGACTCTCCTACCTCCCTCTACCTATAAATATGTGTCTCCCTCCGAATTTTCCGCGCAGATGAAACCCTAGATCCAACTCCCTCCGTGCCGCCGGACATATCCGTCCGCGCCAGACGCGTCCACCCCCGCCGCCACATCACACCGGCCAATGAGAGGCCGACACCTCAGCGCCGCCGCCTCTCTCCTCCATTCTCAGGCGGCCACCTGTCCACCCGCACCCTACTTCGCCGCCGGGCCCGCGAAGTCCATCTCCGGCCCGCTCCGGGCCGCAGCGGGGCAGATCCGCCTGAGCCGCCAGGATTCCACGCTGCCCTCGCCGGACTTGCGCCGCCCTTCGCCGGAGTCCCGCGCCACTGCCCGGCCTGCCTGCTCGCCGGAGCTCCCGATCGCCGCCCTCGCCGACGACCTTCGCCGCACCCTGCCGCCTCTCCCCTCCGCCGCCTCGTTCCTTGGCGTCGCCGCCACGCGCCTCGGCTCCTCCTCCAGCCGCGCCTCTCCCTCCACCCGCCGGGTCCCTCCAGCGCCTCGCCGACGTTCCCTGCGCTCCCCCGCCACCGGATCTCCTCCGTCACCGATGTCCAAGCTCGCCGGTGCCGCTTCCTCGCCGGATCGGGTCGGGGAGGATGAGATCCACCCGTCCCCCGTTCCAAATGGTGTCCCGCGTCCCCGGATCCCTCCATCTCGCACCATCCCATCCCAGGTTGATTTTTTCGCGAGGGTATATTTCCACTAAGTCCCCAGATCTGTAACTTTTTCATGCCATATTCATCGCATCTTAACTTTGCACCCGTAGCTCCGTTTTGGGCGTGTAGCATATCAAATTGTTCGTCTAGATGTGCACTTCATTTCATTCCATCGCATCATGTTCTTTTAAGTTCATCTTGAGGCCCTAAATTCTGTTGCAAGAGTGCTATGTAATGTTAGTTTCAGATTCTTAACAGATTATGGACATTTTTCATTTTTGCCATGTTTAATGTGTGCCTCCTATGAACTTGAGCCCTACATGTGTTTTGGGCTATGCCATGCCATCTTTACAGGGGTGTATGCCATGTATTTTTGTGATCAATGTGGTGACTAGAACAAGCATGCAAAGTAGCTCTCGTGATGTTGCTGATTTCAGGGACTTAGAATTTCACTAAGTCCTTTTCCTGCTGTTATTTTTATGCCATGTATCCATGTTGCTACAGAGTGATCCATGCCTCTTTTGAGCATGTTCAGTAAGGATGATTCTGAGATATTGTTATGCTCTATCCATCCATGTCTTTGTTTGCAATCATGGAGTACCCTAGCATGACTCAATCTTGCTCTACTTTTGCTACAAAATGTTCCTGGCAGATTGCTTACATGTTAATCAATTTTGCCAAGGTCGTTGTAATTGATCCATGCATGCTATGAGATGGTTCTTGCCATGTTTAGCTTATTGATCATGTCTTCTTGCTGGGTGTATGCTTAGTTTGTCATGCAATTCCTTGTGGTGAGTGCATTGAGCTCGTAAACATGCCTTCGTAACTCTGTTTTGCCATGTTCCAGTTTTCTGCTAAGTCTGAATTTGTTAACGAAACTTGCTATGTTTACATGGGAACCATTGTATTTTCTGATACCTTTTGACTTATGGTATGTAAGGGACATTTGTTATATGCTTTGAGTAGTTTCATGCCATGCCTTGCTTTGCCATGATATGTTCCTATAGCATGTTGTTAGCTTGCTCTAAACATTGCTTCCCGATGTTAAATCCTGACATGTTGTTATTTTCACTAAGTCTGAGAACCTGATATCTTTTGCACTTTTTCCATGCTTGTTTGAACCTTCTATTGTGTGATTTAGCCGTAGCTCAGTGTTCATCTTTTGTCAAGCATCTTGATTGGATTACTGCCATGTATTTTGTTGCTATGTTGGAGTGCAGTAGCTTAGTTTCTTGTTGCATTCTAGATGGCATCGTGCTGTTAATCGCAGATTTGTGCCATTATTGTTTTGCTTGCCATTTGCAAACCGTGCATCCGATTCCGGTGATCTTTATATCAATTTCGACCGAAATCAACACATCTTTCCAGCGGCACTCTTGATTTTCCAAGTTGAGGTCTGGTTCAATCTTCCCCTTCCGGAGCACGCATATGCATTACATACCACATCCCGCTTATCATGCCTTGTTTTGCATCATGTTGCTTGCGTATTGCATCATGGTTGATCGTTGTTCCCTTTGCTTGTGTTCTTGCTTTGGGTAGAGCCGGGAGACAAGTACATGATCGAGGACCCGTTGAGTACGTTTTCGAGGATCAAGCTTTCATCTTCTCGGAGAACTTTGCAGGCAAGATGACCATACCCTCGAAATCACTTCTATCTTTGCTTGCTAGTTGCTCGCTCTATTGCTATGCCTATGCCGCGATACCTACCACTTGCTATATCATGCCTCCCATATTGCCATGCCAAACCTCTAACCCACCTTGTCCTAGCAAACCGTTGTTTGGCTATGTTACTGCTTTGCTCAGCCCCTATTATAGCATTGCTAGTTGCAGGTGAAGATTGGAGTTTGTTCCTTGTTGGAACATGATTATTGTTGGGATATTACAATATCTCTTATTTTTAATTAATGCATCTATATACTTGGTAAAGGGTGGAAGGCTCGGCCTTATGCCTGGTGTTTTGTTCCACTCTTGCTGCCCTAGTTTCCGTCATACTGGTGTTATGTTCCTTGTTTTGCGTTCCTTACGCGGCTGGGTTATAATGGGAACCCCTTGACAATTTGCCTTGAATAAAACTCCTCCAGCAAGGCCCAACCTTTGTTTTACCATTTGCCACCTACCATTTTTTCCCTTGGGTCGGCCAACCCAGGGGTCATATTTATTTTAACCCCCCCGGGCCAGTGCTTCTCTAAGTGTTGGTCCAACCTGAGCGATGGCCGGCACCCCCTGGGCAACCAGGGTTTATGCCAACCCGACGTCTTGCTTATCCGGTGTGCCCTGAGAAAGAGATATGTGCAGCTCCTATCAGGATTTGTCGGCATATCTGGGTGGCTTTGCTGGTCTTTTTTTACCATTGTCAAAATGTCTTGTAACTAGGATTTCGAGTCTGATCGGTTCTTCCTGGGAGAAGGAATATCCTTCATTGATCGTGAGAGCTTGTGACGGGCTAAGTTGGGACACCCCTACAGGGTTTTGAACTTTCAAAAGCCGTGCCCGCGGTTATGGGCAGATGGGAATTTGTTAATGTCTGGTTGTAGAGAACTTGACACTTAACTTAATTAAAATGCATCAACTGCGTGTGTAGACGTGATGGTCTCTTCTCGGTGGGGTCCGGGAAGTGAACACGGTGTTGGAGTTATGCTTGAACGTAAGTAGTCTAGGATCACTTCTTGATCATAGATTCTCGAAAGTGCTTTGCCTTCTCTTCTTGCTCTCTTTTGCGTATGTTAGCCACCATATATGCTAGTGCTTGCTGCAGCTCCACCTCACATACCTTTTCCCTACCCATAAGCTTAAATAGTCTTGATCGCGAGCGTGTGAGATTGCTGAGTCCCCGTGACTCACAGATTACTTCCAAAACCAGTTTGCAGGTGCCGATGAAACCATGTAGGTGACGCAACCGAGCTCAAGGAGGAGCCCGATGAAGATCTCAGTCTTTGTGTTGTTTCGTTTCAGTTGATCAGTAGTGGAGCCCAGTCGGGGCGATCGGGGATCTACCATTAGGGGTGGTCTTCTTTTATTTTAGTTCCGTAGTCGGACCTTGATTGTATCTGGATGATGTAATGATATATTTATGTCATTGTGTGAAGTGGCGATTGTAAGCCAACTATGTACTTCTTTTCTTATTCAGTACATGGGATGTGTAAAGATTGCCCCTCTTGCGACATTGCCTGCAATGCGGTTATGCCTCTAAGTCGTGCTCCGACAAGTGGGAGATATAGCTGCATCGTGGGTGTTACATACTTACTGCATACTATCATTTATCTTTGGTATTGTAGATATAAGTAATTTATTTATAAACTTGGTCAAAGTTGTAAAAGTTTGACTTTAATAAAAATATAGGCACTACATTATCGAACGGAGGGAGTAGCTCTTTCTCTCTCTTTACTATGTCTCACGTGCCTACCCTCTCACTCGAACTCTCTATACCGAGGGATTATACGGTCAATGTGTCAGCGTATAGCTCCGTATACTGTTTAGTTAACCGGTCATCCAGTCCACATGCTGCCTTGTCAGCTTGTGTTGTCTATCTTCGTGTGCTCTCCCATGTGGCAGTGGGAGAAAATAAGTAAACTAGAGGCCCATCTGACACGCGGGGAAGTAAACATAGTTGAAACCACTCAGGGTAGCACCCCGCATGCTAGTAAATTGAGGGCACACTTCTTCCGCCTGAAGGACGCACTCACACACACTTCACCACTATGCGGCGGCATGCACATAAGGACGCACTTGCACACACCCAACACCCAATACACACTAGCACACGTGTACACCAGCGTCACCGGCGGCTAAGATGGACGGCGAGGCAGCCAACAAGCAGAGGCGACTCGATCCAAAACTACAACCGATGAGCATGGACTTCATCAGCAGCCTCCCCGATGACATGCTGGTCATCATCATCGGCCTCCTCCCCACCAAATCTACTCTGCGGACCACTCTGCTCTCCCGACGGTGGCGCCTCCTCTGGTGCTGCGTCCCCCTCAACCGCATCATCGACAGCTGCCTGATACGTCTCCAACATATCTATAATTTTTTATTGTTCCATGCTATTATATTATCTGTTTTGGATGTTAATGGGCTTTATTTTACACTTTTATATTATTTTTGGGACTAACCTACTAACCCAAGGCCCGGTGCAAATTGCTATTTTTTGCCTATTTCAGTGTTTGACAAAAGGAATATCAAACGGAATCCAAGTGGAATGAAACCTTCGGGAGAGTTATTTTTGGAACAAACATTATCCAGAGGACTTGGAGTGGACGTCGAGCAATCAACGAGGAGTCCATGAGGCATGGGGTGCGCCTATCCCCCCTGGGCGAGCCCTCCCCCCTCGTGGCTCAACCGACCTACATCTTCCTCCTATATATACCCATATACCCTAAAAACATCTAGGAGCACCACGAAACCCTATTTCCACCGCCGCAACCTTCTCTACCCAAGAGATCCCATCTTGGGGCCTTTTCTGGAGCTCCGCCGGAGGGAGCATCGATCACGGAGGGCCTCTACATCAACTCCATGGCCTCTCAAGTGATGTGTGAGTAGTTTACTTCAGACCTTCGGGTCCATAGTTATTAGGTAGATGGCTTCTTCTCCATCTTTGGATCTCAATACAATGTTCTCCTCGATCTTCTTGGAGATCTATTCGGTGTAACTCTTTTTGCGATGTGTTTGTCGAGATACAATGAATAGTGGGTTTATGATCAAGTCTATCTATGAATAGTATTGGATTCTTCTCTGAAATCTTTTATGTATGATTGGTTATCTTTGCAAGTATCTTCGAATTATCAGTTTGGTTTGGCCTACTAGATTGATCTTTCTTGCAATGGGAGAAGTGCTTAGCTTTGGGTTCAATCTTGCGGTGCTCGATCCCAGTGACAGAAAGGGAAAAGACACGTATTGTATTGTTGCCATTGAGGATAAAAAGATGGGGTTTATATCATATTTCTTGATTTTATCCCTCTACATCATGTCATCTTGCCTAATGTGTTACTCTGTTCTTATGAACTTAATACTCTAGATGCATGCTAGATAGCGCTCGATGTGTGGAGTAATAGTAGTAGATGCAGCCAGGAGTCGGTCTACTTGTCACGGACGTGATGCCTATATACATGATCATGCCTAGATATTCTCATAATTGTTCGCTTTTCTATCAATTGCTCGACAGTAATTCGTTCAACCACCATAATACTTATGCTCTCTTGAGAGAAGCCACTAGTGAAACTTATGGCCCCCGGGTCTATTCTCCATTATATTAATCTTCCATCAACAAGCTATTTCTATTACCTTTTATTTTACAATCTTTACTTTTACTCTTTATCATAAAAATACCAAAAATATTTATCTTATTATTATCTGTATCAGATCTCGCTCTCGTAAGTGACCGTGAAGGGATTGACAACCCCTTTATCGCGTTGGTTGCGACGTTCTTATTTGTTTGTATAGGTACGAGGAACTTGCGTGTGGCCTCCTACTGGATTGATACCTTGGTTCTCAAAAACTGAGGGAAATACTTACGCTACTTTGCTGCATCACCCTTTTCTCTTTAAGGGAAAACCAACGCAATGCTCAAGAGGTAGCAAGAAGGATTTCTGGCACCGTTGCCGAGGAGTCTACGCACAAGTCAAGACATACCAAGTACCCATTACAAACTCTTATCCCTCGCATTACATTATTTTCCATTTGCCTCTCATTTTCCTCGCCCCCACTTCACCCTTGCCGTTTTATTCGCCCTCTTCTTCTGTTCCCCTTCTCTTTTCTAGTTTGTCTCTTTTTATTGTTTCTTCTTTTCTTGTGTGTTAGATTGCTTGCTTATCATGATGGCTCAAGACAATACTAAATTGTGTGATTTTTCCAATACCAACTATAATGATTTTATTAGCACTCCGATTGCTCCTCTTACCGATGCTGAATCTTGTGATATTAATGTTGCTTTGCTGAATCTTCTCATGAAAGATCTGTTTTCCGGCCTTCCTAGTGAAGATGCCGCTACCCATCTAAACAACTTTGTTGAGTTGTGTGATATGAAAAATAAGAAAGATGTGGATAATTATATTGTTAAACTGAAGCTATTCCCGTTTTCCCTTAGAGATCGTGCTAAAACTTGGTTTTCGTCTTTGCCTAAAAATAGTATCGATTCATGGAATAAGTGCAAAGATGCTTTTATCTCTAAGTATTTTCCTCCCGCTAAGATCATCACTCTTAGAAATTATATTATGAATTTTAAGCAACTTGATCATGAACATGTCGCACAAGCTTGGGAGAGGATGAAATTAATGATACGTAATTGCCCTACACATGGTTTGAATCTTTGGATGATTATACAAAAAATTTATGCCAGATTGAACTTTGCTTCTAGAAATCTTTTAGATTCGGCCGCAGGAGGCAGTTTTATGGAAATCACTTTAGGAGAAGCTAATAAACTCCTAGATAATATTATGGTTAATTATTCTCAATGGCATACTGAAAGATCTACTAATAAAAATGTGCATGCTATAGAAGAAATCAAATGTTTTGAGTGGAAAGATGGATGAGCTTATGAAATTGTTTGCTAATAAGAGTGTTTCTTCTGATCCTAATGATATGCCTTTGTCTACCTTGATTGAGAATAATTTTTTTGAGACTGATTGAGAATAATAATGAATCTATGGATGTGAATTTTGTTGGTAGGAACAATTTTGGTAATAACGCATATAAAGGTAATTTTAATCCTAGGCCATTTCCTAGTAATTCCTCTAATAATTATGGTAACTCCTACAACAATTCTTATGGAAATTATAATAAGATGCCCTCTGATTTTGAATCTAATATTAAATAATTTATTAGTTCGCAAAAGAGTTTCAATGCTTTGATTGAAGAAAAATTGTCTAAGATTGATGAGTTGGCTAGGAACATGGATAGAATTTCCCTTGATGTTGATTCTTTGAAACTTAGATATATTCCACCTAAGCATAATATCAGTGAGTCTCTCAAAGCTATGAGAATTTCCATTGATGAGTGCAAAGAAAGAACCGCTAGGATGCGTGCTAAAAAGATTGCTTTGTGAAAGTGTGTTCTTCTAGTTTCCATGATAATAATGATGAAGATCTAAAAGTTATTGATGTGTCCCCTATTAAATCTTTGTTTGCAATATGAATCTTGATAATGATGGGACTGGAGATGAGTCAACTGTAGTTAGAAGGCGTCCCAATGATTCGGAGTTTTTAGATCTTGATGCAAAAATTGATAAAAGTGGTATTGGAGAGGTCAAAACTTTAAATAGCAATCAACCCACTATCTTGGATTTCAAGGAATTTAATTATGATAATTGTTCTTTAATAGCTTGTATTTCCTTGTTGCAATCAGTGCTAAATTCTCCGCATGCTTATAGTCAAAATAATGCGTTTACTAAACATATCGTTGATGCTTTAATGCAATCATATGAAGAAAAGCTTGAATTGGAAGTTTCTATCCCTAGAAAACTTCATGATGAGCTGGAACCTACTATTAAAATTAAAATTAAATATCATGAATGCTTTGCTTTATGTGATTTGGGTGCTAGTGTTTCCATGATTCTTAAAACTTTGTGTGATTTGCTAGGATTTCGTGAATTTGATGATTGTTCTTTAAACTTGCATCTTGCGGATTCCACCATTAAGAAACCTATGGGAAGAATTAATGATGTTCTTATTGTAGAAAATAGGAATTATGTTCCCCTAGATTTCATTGTTCTTGATATAGATTGCAATCCTTCATGTCCTATTATTCTTGGTAGACCTTTCCTTAGAACGATTGGTGCAATTATTGATATGAAAGAAGGGAATATTAGATTCCAATTTCCGTTAAGGAAGGGCATGGAACACTTTCCTATAAATAAAATTAAATTACCTTACGAATTTATTATGAGGGCCACTTATGGATTGCATACCAAAGATGATAATACCTACATCTATCCTTGCTTTTATGCCTAGCTAGGGGCGTTAAACGATAGCGCTTGTTGGGAGGCAACCCAATTTTATTTTTGTTCCTTGCTTTTAGATTCTGTTTAGCAATAAATAATTCATTTAGACTCTGTTTAGATGTGGTTTTATGCTTTTAATTAGTGTTTGTGCCAAGTAGAACCTTTGGGAAGACTTGGGGAAAGTCTTTGCGATCTTGCTGTAAAAAACAGAAACCTTAGCGCTCATGAGATTTTCTGCCATTTTTTACTGGAGAGTGCTATTTAGTTAATTCTATTTGCAGATGATTAATAGATAAATTCCTCACTTCTAGATATTTATTTTAGAATTTTTGGGGTTCCAGAAGTATTCGAATACTACAGATTACTACAGACTGTTCTGTTTTTGATAGATTCTGTTTTTCGTGTGTTCTTTGCTTATTTTTTTGATCTATGGCTAGTATTTGAGTGTATGAACCATAGAGAAGTTGGAATACAGTATGTTTAACACCAATATAAATAAAGAATGAGTTCATTACAGTACCTTGAAGTGGTGGTTTGTTTTCTTTTACTAACGGAGCTCACGAGATTCTCTTTTAAGTTTTGTGTTGTGAAGTTTTCAACTTTTGGGTGAAGATTTGATGGATTATGGAACAAGTTGTGGAAAGAGCCTAAGATTGGGGATGCCCAAGGAACCCAAAGGTAAAATCCAAGGACAACCAAAAGCCTAAGCTTGGGGATGCCCCGGAAGGCATCCCCTCTTTCGTCTTCGTCCATCGGTAACTTTACTTGGAGCTATATTTTTATTCACCACATGATTTGTGTTTTGCTTGGAGCGTCTTGTATGATTTGAGTCTTTGCTTTTTAGTTTACCTCAATCATCCTTGCTGTACACACCTTTTGGGAGAGACACACATGAATCGGTATTTATTAGAATACTCTATGTGCTTCACTTATATCTTTTGAGCTAGATAATTTTGCTCTAGTCCTTCGCTTATATCTTTTAGAGCACGACGGTGGTTTTATTTTATAGAAATTATTGATCTATCATGCTACACTTATATTATTTTGAGAGTCCTTTAGAAAATCATGGTAATTTGCTTTGGTTATGAATTTAATCCTAATATGATAGGGATCCAAGATCGGTATAATAAAAACTATCATAAAAAGTGAAGTGAATACTATGAGAAGTTTGATACTTGATGATTGTATTGAGATATGGAAATGGTGATATTGGAGTCATGCTAGTTGAGTAGTTTTGAATTTGAGAAATACTTGTGTTGAAGTTTTTGATTCCCGTATCATGCATGTATGGTGAACCGTTATGTGATGAAGTCGGAGCATGAAATTTTTATTGATTGTCTTTCTTATGAGTGGCGATCGGGACGAGCGATGGTCTTTTCCTACCAATCTACCCCCTAGGAGCATGCGCCTTGTACTTTGTTTCGATGACTAATAGATTTTTGCAATAAGTATGTGAGTTCTTTATTACTAATGTTGACTCCATGGATTATACGCACTCTCACCCTTCCACCATTGCTAGCCTCTCAAGTGCCGCGCAACTTTCACCGGTACCTTAAACCAACAATATACCTTCCTCAAAAAAGCCACCATACCTACCTATCATGGCATTTCCATATCCATTCCGAGATATATTGCCGTGCAACTTCCACCGTTCTATTTTATTATCCCTACCTATCATGGTATTGTATTGTTGCCATCGAGGATAAAAATATGGGGTTTACGTCATATTGCTTGAGTTTATTCCTCTACATCATGTCATCTTACTTAAAGCGTTACTCTGTTCTTCAAGAACTTAATACTCTAGATGCAGGCTGGAGTCAGCCAATGTGTGGAGTAATAGTAGTAGATGCGGATAGGAGTCGGTCTACTTGACACGGACGTGATGCCTATATTTCATAATCATTACCTTAGATATCGTCATAACTTTGCGCTTTTCTATCAATTCCATGACAGTAATTTTTTCACCCACCGTATTATTTGCTATCTTGAGAAAAGCCTCTACTGAAACCTATGGCCCCCGGGTCAATTTTCCATCATATAAGTTTTCGATCTACTATTTTGCAAACTTTTACTTTCTGATCTATAAACCAAAAACCCCCCCAAAATATTTACTTTATCTTTTGTTTAGTTTTATCTATCTCTACCAGATGTCACTTTTGCAAGTGATTGTGAAGGGATTGCCAACCCCTTTATCGCGTTGGGTGCAAGTGTTTGATTGTTTGTGCAGGTATTGGTGATTTGTGCGTTGTCTCCTACTGGATTGATACCTTGGTTCTCTAAGTGAGGGAATTACTTATCTCTACTTTGTTGCATCACCATTTCCTCTTCAAGGAAAAAACCAACGCAAGCTCAAGAAGTAACAACAACCTCTTCGACGCACTGGTGGCCCTGCGACTGCCCGCCGTCGCGCCAGAGAATGTCCACCTCGAGGTCACGCTCGCCGCGCTGCGCCTGGCACAGCAAGACACCATCGACAACATTGATTCGTCTCCAACATATCTATAATTTTTGGTTGTTCCATGGTATTATATTTTCATTCTTGGATGTTTCACAATCATTTTATAGTCATTTTATATCATTTTTTGGTTCTAACCTATTGAAATAGTTCCAATTGCCAGTTGCTGTTTTTGCATGTTTTTTACATCGTAGGAAATCAATACCAAATGGATTCCAAACGCAGCGAAACTTTTTGTGGAATTTTTATTGTCTAGAAGACACCCAATGGGCCGGAGAAGCACCTAGGGGGTGCCCCGAGGGGGGCACAACCCACCAGGGTGCGCCTGGGCCCCCAGGCGCGCCCATGTGGGTTGTGCCCACCTCGGTGGCCTCCCGCAGTGCCTCTTTGCTCTATAAACACCCCAATGTTCCAGAAACCCTAGGGCAGTCGACGAAAATCAATTCCAGCCGCCGCTAGTTCCAGAACCACCAGATCCAATCTAAACACCATCACGGAGGGGTTCATCATGTCCATTTGTGCCTCTCCGATGATGCATGAGTAGTCTTTTGTAGACCTTCAGGTCTGTAGTTAGTAGCTAGATGGCTTCCTCTCACTCGTTTGATTCTCAATACAATGGTCTCTTCGAGATCCATATGATGTAATTCTTTTTGCGGTGTGTTTGTTGGGATCTGATGAAGTTTGAGTTTATGATTAGATCTATCTCTTTTTATCCATGAAAGTTATTTGAGTATTCTTTGATCTATTATATGCATGATTTCTTCTCTGATATTTCGGTTCTGTTTGGCCAACTTGATCTATTTATCTTGCAATGGCAAGAGGTGCTTTGTGATGGGTTCGATCTAAAGGTGCTTGATCCTAGTGACAGAAGGGGAACCGACACATATGTATCGTTGCCATTAAGGATAACAAGATGGGGTCTATTTCTACATAAATAGATCTTGTCTACATCATATCATCGTTCTTATTGCATTACTCCGTTTCTCCATAAACTTAATACACTAGATGCATGCTAGATAGCGATCGATGTGTGGATAATAGTAGTAGATGCAGGCAGGAGTCGGTCTACTAATCTTGGACGTGATGCCTATATAATGATCATTGCCTGGATTCGTCATGATTATTTGAAGTTCTATCAATTTCCCAATAGTAATTCGTTTACCCACCGTTTGCTATTTTTCTTGAGGTAAGCCACTAGGGAAACCTATGGCCCCCGGGTCTCTTCTTTATCATATTTGACTTTGCGACATATTTTTATTTGCTTTTATTTTTAGATCTATTAAACCGAAAATAAAAAAATACCTTGTTGCAAATTAGTCATATTTATTTTATCTCGCGTTGTCACGTGTATCTATCAATTTATTACAACTCTCTCACATCCATTTGCCAATTTCTGGAGCCGTTACCCGAAAGAGATTGACAACCCCTTTAATACGTCTGGTTGCGATTATTTGTTATTTGTGTGCTGCGCCGTTCACGTAGTGTTGCGTGATTCTCCTACTAGTTCTATAACCTTGGTCTCATCACTGAGGGAAATACCTACCATTGTTGTGCTGCATCATCCCTTCCTCTTTGAGGAAATACCGACGTAGTTCTAGCAGACATCAAAAGGAATTTCTGCTGCCATTGCTGGGGAGACATCATCAACATCTACTAGGTTCCTAATCAAAAATCTCATCTCCTTGCAATTTACATTATTTTCCATTTTCTTCTCATTTTCCTCTCCCCCACTTCACAAAAATTTGCCATTTTATTCGCCCTCTTTTTCGTTCGCCGTCTTCTCGTCAGGTCTCATGCTTGCTTGTGTTGCCATGTGTCTTCTATTTGCTTGCATCTTTGCTTGCTAAAAATCAATTGATATGGATCCTCATCCACTTGCTAATTTTTTCAAGAGATCCAATTATGATGAACCCATTGCTAGTGAATTGAGTTCACTAGATTATCTTCATGAAGTTTTGCTTGAGATTCATGAATCTGAAAATTGTGATGAAGTGTTAAAAGAATGAATTTATAAAGTGATTCATGATAGCTCCTTTGATAAAAAGCTTGATTGCAATGATGTTATTATAAATTATATTAATGTAAATTGTGCTAATAATATGCAAAACCCCAAGCTTGGGTATGCTAATTTTTCTATGTCCATTACTTGTTGCAATGACCATGATTGGGGTGATAATGATTCTTATGAACTTCAAAATTTATTTAAGCCTCATGATGAATATGTTTGCGATAATATTGAAAGTGGGTTTGGAAGAGCGTTAACTTTAGGTAGAAATAATCCCACATATTTGCACACTGTTCAATCTTATGAATTTTTTGACAAAAGTGGGTTTGGAGAGGCCATGACTTTATTTGATAATAATCCCACTATTTTGGAAGTGTCATTTGCATACATGTGGATCATGAAGAGAAAATTTTACATGATAGCTATATTATTTAATTTGATTATGATCCTACATATAATTATTATGAGAGAGGAAAATATGGTTGTAGAAATTTTCATGTTATTAAATTTCCTCTCGTTATGTTGAGATTGTCAATGTTTTATTCCTCTCCTTTGCATATGCTAGATATTTCTTGTCTTGATAATTTGCTTCCCTATAAAGTTCCTATGCATAGGAAGTATGTTAGACATAAATGTGTTTTTCACATGTTTCATGATGCTCTATTTGTGTTTCAATTATTATCCTTCATGTGAGCATCAATGAAATCCCAATGCCTAGCTAGGGGCATAAAACGATAGCGCTTGTTGGGAGGCAACCCAATGAATAAATATTTTTGTCTTTTTATTTCTGTTCTTGAGTGTTTGAGCAATTATGCTGCTATTATGATTGTGTTTTTTGTGTTTTAATTAGTGTTTGTGCCAAGCAAATCCTTTGGGATCATGTTGGATGATAGTTGATTTGATCTTGCTGAAAAACAGAAACTTTTGCACTCACGAAAATAAATTTCATTTTTAACAGGAGCGTGATAATATACCAATTGTTTCTGCAGAATATTAATATACAAATTTCTAACGTGGTCCTAATTTTTTAGAATTTGTGGAGCTACAGAAGTATTCAAAATATCCAGATTGCTACAGACTGTTCTGTTTTTGACAGATTCTGTTTTCTATGCGTTGTGTGCTTGTTTTGATGATTCTATGGTTCTCTTCGAAGAGTTTTTTACATAGAAAAGTTGGAACACAGTAGATATAATGCAATAATAAAATATTAATAGGTTTGAAACAGTACTTATAGTGGTGATTTGTTTTCTTATACTAACGGATCTCACGAAGGTTTTGTTGAGTATTGTGTGATTGAAGTTTTCAAGTTTTGGATGATGTTATGATGGATCAAGGAATAAGGAGTAAGAAGAGCCTAAGCTTGGGGATGCCCATGGCATCCCAAGCTATTATCCAAAGAGAAGCAAGCAACTAAGCTTGGGGATGCGCGAGTGGCATCCCCTCTTTCTTCTAACGACCATCGGTATTTTACTCGAAGCTATATTTTTATTCGTCACATACTATGAGTTTTACTTGGAGCATTTTGTATGATATGAGTCTTTGCTTTTTTTGCTTTGTGTTTTAAGTCTTGAATCCTTGCTATACACACCTATTTGAGAGAGCCAAAATTATTCCATGACTTGTTAGAATTGCTCTCTATGCTCCACTTAAATCTTTATGAGCTATGAAATTGCTCTAGTGCTTCACTTATATCTTTTTGAGCATGGTGTGCTTTAGTATTTTTGAAGAAATGCTCTCATGCTTCACTTATATTTATTTGAGAGTTAGTAATTTTTTTAATAAATTCTCTCTTGCTTCACTTAAATTAATTTGAGAGAAAGAAATATTATGCTCATGATCTTCACTTATATTTGTTTGAGCTTATCAAAAGCAACACATGAAAATTAGTTCCAAAGTGATAGATATCCGAGGATATAATAAAAACTTTCATGAAGATCATTGTACAAAATAAACTTTATTCCTTGTAATAGTTTTTAGATATGATGATGTGATATGTGAGTCATGTTGATCAGTAATTATGCTTTAGTAAGAATATTGGTGTTAAGGTTTGTGATTCCCTATGAAAGCACGAAAGTCAATAGTTATGAAATGAAATTACATTCTACTTGTGGTGCATTATTTAGTGTTAATTATTCTTAACGCTCGCTTATGAGATTTTTAGTTTCTTGGTTGGTCGCTTCTCAATCTTTTGCTAGCCTTAATTTTGCACTAAGTATGATCACTACTTGTGCATCCAAAATCCTTTAAACCACTTTTTCCACATGAGTCCACCATACCTACCTATATGCGGTATTTTCGTGCCATTCTAATCAAATTTGTATGTGCCATCTCTAATTTTCAAAATAAATTTCTCTTTTCTGTGCTCGTACCACTCATGAAACGGTAGGGGTGGCTAATATATTTCCATGCTAGATATGTTATTCTAACGATGAGTGTTTATTCACTTGTCATTGCACGACAGTAAGGAAAAGTATTAGGGACGCCCAGTCCTGAAATGAAAAATGAATTTACTTTGTGTTGTCAAATAATAAATTCCATGGAAAGTGTTGCTATGGAAGGCAACCGTGTATACGGCTAGCCATGGAAAGTGAAAGTATGGTTGAAAAAGGAATAAACTTTAATATTTATTTGGGAACCGCCTATGATATATCTAGCATGGAAATTATTGGGAAGTACTCGATCATTCTCGTTGACAGGAAAAGCATGCCCCCCCAAAATGTTTTTATCTCTATCTTTTTCGCTTTGAGCTCTGGCACCTCTACAAATCCCTACTTCCCTTTGCGAAGGGCCTTTCTTTTACTGTATGCAATTTTTATTTTTAATTTGAGTCTCCATCTTCTCTTATAAAGCACCAACTGGGGGCACTATGCTCGTACTTGAGCATTGGGTGTAGCTAATATGCGAGTGTGTTTCATGAATGGATCAATGATTGAGCATAATGGGCTAGGGATAACTTATTTTAGCGTTGATATTTCGAAAGACATGGTTGCTGGTTGATATGCTTGAGTATTTAAGTCTCATGTCAAAACTAGACTATTGCTTCCGAACCATATAAAAGTCCAAATGTCCATGCTATAAAGAAAAATATGTGATGAACATGTTAGACAACATTCCACATCAAAAATTCTTCTTTTATCATTTACCTACTCGAGGATGAGCAGGAATTAAGCTTGGGGATGCCGATACTTCCCCAACGTATCTATAATTTTTGATTGTTCCATGCTGTTATATTATCATTTCGGATGTTTTACAATCATTTTGTAGTCATTTTATATCATTTTTTGGTGCTAACCTATTGACATAGTGCCAAGTGCTAGTTGCTGTTTTTGCATGTTTTTTACATCGCATGAAATCAATAACAAACGGAGTCCAAACACAATGAAACTTTTTGTGGCATTCTTATGGACCAGAAGACACCCAATGGGCCGGAGAAGCACCTGGGGGGTGCCTCGAGGGGGCATAACCCACCAGGGCACGCCTGGCTCCCAGGCATGCCCAGATGGGTTGTTCCCACCTCGGTGTCCTCCCGCACCGCCACTTAGATCTATAAATACCCCAATATTCCACAAACCCTAGGGGAGTCGACAAAAATCAATTCCAGCCGCCGCAAGTTCCAGAACCACCAGATCCAATCTAGACACCATCACGGAGGGGTTCATCATGTCCATTGGTGCCTCCCCGATGACACATGACTAGTCTTTTGTAGACCTTCGGGTCCGTAGTTAGTAGCTAGATGGCTTCCTCTCTCTCGTTTGATTCTCAATACAATGGTCTCTTGGAGATCCATATGATGTAATTCTTTTTGCGTTGTGTTTGTTGGGATCCGATGAACTTTGAGTTTATGATCAGATATATCTCTTTTTATCCATGAAAGTTATTTGAGTCTTCTTTGATCTCTTATATGCATGATTGCTTATATCCTCGTATTTCTTTTCCGATATTTGGGTTTTGTTTGGCCAATTTGATCTATTTATCTTGCAATGGGAAGAGGAGCGTTGTGATGGGTTCGATCTTACGGTGCTTGATCCCAGTGACAGAAGGGGAACCGGCACGTATGTATCGTTGCCATTAAGGATAACAAGATGGGGTCTATTTCTACATAAATAAATATTTTTTAGATCATGTCATCTTTCTTATTGCATTACTCCGTTTCTTCATGAACTTAATACACTAGATGCATGGTGGATAGCGGTCGATGTGTGGAGTAATAGTAGTAGATGCAGGCAGGAGTCGGTGTACTAATCTTGGACGTGATGATGATACGTCTCCAATGTATCTACTTTTCTCACGCTTTTCCTCTTGTTTTGGACTCTAATTTGCAGGATTTGAATGAAACTAACCCCGGACTGACGCTGTTTTCAGCAGAACTACCATGGTGTTGTTTTTGTGCAGAAATAAAAGTTCTCGGAATGGAACAAAACTTTGCAAGGAATTTTTATATGATATATAAGAATTTATGGAGCCAAGACCTACCGGTGAGGGGCCCCTGGGTGGGCACAACCCACCAGGGCACGCCCCCCTCTCCTGGCACGCCCAGGTGGGTTGTACCCACCTGGTGGCCCCGCAGACCTCAACCCTGACACTAAATTCCTATTTTCGGAGAAAAAAGGAAGAAAGAATTATCACGATCCACGAGACAGAGCCGCCGCCAAGCCCTGTTCTTCCTCAGGAGGGCAGATCTGGAGTCCGTTTGGGGCTTCAGAGAGGGGGATCTTCATTCTTCGTCATCACCAACCCTTCTCCATCGGCAATTCCATGATGCTCCCCATCGGGAGTGAGTAATTTCTTCATAGGCTCACTGGTCAGGAGGATTTGGATGAGGGTCATCATGTAATCGAGTTAGTTTTGTTAGGGCTTGATCCCTAGTATCCACTACGTTCTTAGATTGATGTTGTTATGACTTTGCTATGCTTAATGCTTGTCACTTTGGGCCCGGGTGCCATGATTTCAGATCTGAACCGTTTATGTTATCACCATTATATACATGTTCTAGATCCGATCTTGCAAGTTATAGTCACCTACTATGTGTTATGATCCGGCAACCCCGGAGTGACAACAAACGGGCCCACTCCCGGTGGTGACCATAGTTTGAGGAGTTCATGTATTCACCATGTGTTAATGCTTTGTTCCGGTTCTCTATTAAAAGGAGGCCTCAATATCCCTTAGTTTCCAATATGGACCCCGCTGCCATGGGAGGGTAGGACAAAAGATGGCATGCAAGTTATTTTATTAAAGCACATATGACTATTTATGGAATACATGCCTACATTATATCGATGAACTAGAGCTAGTGCCGTATTGCCCTAGGTTATAACTGTCACATGATGAATATCATCCAACAAGCCACGGATCCAATGCCAACGAATTTATTCCATATTGTTTCTGCTAAGTTACTACTGCTATCATCACTGTTACAGTTGCTACAAAATTACTGCTATCACTGTTACTATTACTATTGCTACTGTCACTACTATCAAAACTATCAAACTACTTTGCTACTGATCACTTAGCTGCAGATAATTAATCTCTAGGTGTGGTTGAATTGCAAACTCAGCTGGTAATACCTTCAAATATTCTTTGGCTCCCCTTGTGTCGAATCTATAAATTTGGGTTGAATACTTTACCCTCGAAAACTGTTGCGATCCCCTATACTTGTGGGTTATCAAGACCTTTTTCTGGCGCCATTGCCAGGGAGCATAGCTATATTTGCTGAGTCACTTGGGATTATTATCATATTATCACTATGAAGAATCTGAAGGATCCTAAGACTAAGATATTTCCCTCAAGGACGAGGGGAGGTAAGGAACTGCCATCCAGCTCTGCTTTAGATTCACCTTCTGTTATGAATAAACTTGCAACACCACCACATGCCATCAATTCTAGTATGTCGCAAGTTATTGATGATGCTACTTCTACTATGAATGATGCTTATGATGATTCTAGTACCTTGCTTAATGATGATGTGCCACTTGGTGAATTTCTTGACAAACAAATTTCTAGAGTTATGCAACATGATGTTGTTGAATCTGATGATGAGCTTGAAACTGAAACTCCTGAAATACCTACTAGAACTAGCCTTCCTAGATATGAATTGCCTAAGGTATCGGAAGGTTATGTTATGATTGAAGAAACAACTAGAGATATTCTTGCTTGCAATGGTAGAGGTGATCTAGAGAAATTACTACACAAGTATAACGAAAAATCTCTGAATGCTAGAATGAAATGTGATCCTAAGTTTGCTACTTCACCCATCTTTATTGATGGTAAGGATTATGAATTCTCTATCGACCCAGAGCTAATTACTCTGGTTGAATCTAATCCTTTCCATGGTTATGAAACTGTAACTTTTGTGGCACTTTTTACTCATGATGAGAAAACTCGCTATTACTTTATTCTCAAATTATTTCATTTCTCATTAAAGGGTGATGCTAAAGGTTGGTTCAACACTCTTTCTCCTGGTTGTGTGCGTAGTGCCCAGGATATGATTTATTACTTCTCTGAAAAATATTTTCCTGCTCATATGAAACAAGCTGCCTTACAGGAAATATTTAACTTTGTGCAAACTAAAGAAGAGTCTCCCACAAGCTTGGGGGAGGCTTTGCCAGTTACTTAATGCTTTGCCTGATCATCCTCTCAATAAAAATGAAATACTTGATTTCTTCTATAATAGACTAACCGATGCTTCTAGGGACACCCTAGATAGTTGTGCTGGTTGTGTTTTTAGGGAACGAACTGTTGGACAAGCTGAAGAATTATTGAATAACATATTGAAAAATTATGATGATTGGACTATTCCTGAACCACCGCCTAAACCCTCCGAAGAAGATGGGTATATTATATCTCAGTCCGGAAGATATGCAAGAGGCAAAGAAATCTATGAAGGAAAAAGGTATTAAAGATGATGATGTTAAAAATTTACCTCATATTAAAGAAATACATGGGCTTAATACACCACCATTGCCTAAGGTGGTAGAGGTAAATTCTCTGATGAAGTTTAATGATAATGACAATCCTCACAATATGCATCATGTTCAATGCCTTATGAGTTTGAAAACTATATTAGAAAACAAGATCACTTCAATGTAAATGTTATGAAACAATTGAAATACAATTCTGATATGATTGCTCGCTTGAGTGACTTGTTATTTAGAATATCAAATGATGTTAGAGGTGTTGGAAAACATGCTTCTATGGTACAAACCCAATTAGAACAAGTTGCTAAATCTCAAAGAGAATTACTTGATGAAATGAATCATAATATGCATGACTTTGCTGTTAGAGTTGCAACTAGAGGAGGTAAAATGACTCAGGAACCACTTTATCCTGAGGGACACCCTAAAATAATCGAACAAGATTCACAAATAGCTATCACTAGTGCACCTAGTCCTTTTAGAAATAAAAAGAAAAGGGAAAATGATAGGACTTTGCATATCTCCAGTGAACCTAAAATAGAGAAACCTCCTGATAATGATACTGAAATTTCTATCGCTGATGCTGAAACTCAATCTAGTAATGAACGCTCACATACTGATAATGAAAAAGTTAATGATGAGGTTCATGAAGACTCTCAACCAATCAATGATAAAGAACCAGATAATGATGTTGAGATAGAACCACCTGTTGATCTTGATAACCCACAAGCTAAAAATAAAAGATATGACCAAAGAGACTTTGTTGCTAGGAAACACGGTAAAGAAAGAGAACCGTGGGTTCTATGCCTTTTCCACCCAAGTCAACTAAAAAGAATGATAATGAAGAATTTGAACGCTTTGCTAAAATGTTGAGGCCAGTCTTTTTGCATACCCGCTTGACTGATATCTTGAAAATGCCTCCTTATGCAAAATATATGAAAGACATCATCACAAATAAGAGCAAAATACCGGAAACTGAAATCTCCACTATGCTTGCTAATTACACTTTTAAAGGTGGAGTACCTAAAAAACTTGGAGATCCGGGAATACCAACTATACCTTGCTCTATCAAAAAGAATTATGTGAAAACTGCTTTGTGTGATTTACGAGTTGGTGTTAGTGTTATGCCTTTCTCTTTATATAAAAGACTTGACTTGAATAAACTCACACCAACTGAAATATCTTTGCAAATGGTTGAAAAATCAACTGCCATACCTATTGGTATCTGTGAGGATGTGCCCGTTGTCGTTGCTAATGTTACTATTTTGACTGACTTTGTTATACTTGAGATGCCCGAGGATGACAACATGTCGATTATCCTTGGTAGACCATTCTTGAATACTGCAGGGGCTGTTATTGATTGCAATAAAAGCAATGTCACTTTTCATATTAATGGTAATGAGCATACGGTGCACTTTCCGAAGAAACAATTCCAGGTGAATGGTATTAATGTTATTGAAAAATCTCCAACAATCACTATTGGAAGTTTTCAAATACCTCTACCTACTATCAAAGAGAAATATGAAATAACTATTGTTGGGGAAATGCATATCCCCATTGAGTTAACTTAGTGATTTACGAAAGTTCTTCGGTTTCATGCTAATCGAAAGTGGTTGTTAATAAGACTTGATCAACTTAATTAATGGATCATTTTTGAACGGTATGAAGTTGATGAATTTAGTAAGCATTACTTTCTATCCCTACTTTTTATCCTCTATTTTTATTAGTTACATAAAATAAAATTCCATATTTTGTCTTTTTTTTAATTTCCCGTGCAATAAAAATGACCCAGAAATAAAAGTTCTCAGAATGCCCTGAAAATTTTACACGATTTTTTCTGAATATTTGAGAATTTTTGGTGCAATAAACATCAGAGGGAGGTGCACCAGGTGGGCACAACCCACCTGGGCGTGCCAGCACCCGCGCGCCCTGGTGGGTTGTGGTCCCCACGTGGGCCCCCTCTCTTACCTCTTCATCCCACATCATCACTTACCTCCAGAAAAAATCCCCATTGCTCTCTCTCCCGTGTTCTTGAGCTCAAACCCGTGGATTTCGATCTATTTGCTCCGTTTCCGAAACTATTTTGGGGATTGTTGCTTGGTATGTGACTCCACCATTTGTTCAATTAGTTTTTGTTTTAGTGGCTTATACTTTGAATAATTAGCTACTCTTGGTGTTGATGTAGATTTTCTTGCATGTTGAATTCTTAGTGTTCTAAGTAGTTTGAATGCTTGTTATGGCCTCTATGTATCCCTATGAGTAGTTGCTATCAATCTTATAAAGTTTTGTTGACAAATTTTTGACACCCTAAAATTTTATTTTCAGAAAATTGCACGCGGACATGATGAACCTATTTGGAAGGAGTTCTTCGAGGAGACGATCCTCGGGGGCATCTTCTAGTGACAGTTCTGCTCATCGGTCTTATGTTGAACCAAGTAAAAGTTCCACGTGAGATGCCACCACCAAGACATGTTTATGGCCTAGCGATGAATATATGGTGCATGTGGGCATTTATGAGGAATTTGAACTATATGTTCACAATGCTGGCCTCGGTCCCTACCTATCAGATAAGTGTGAACATGTGACACCCGGATAATTAAGCTATAGTGGTCCCCCGCTAATGATGCCACGTCACCTCGGTTACTGTTGGTAAACCCTAGATAATTCAAAACCGAAACAAGTTCAAAATTTAATTACAGGAAAACAATAAAAGTTTTCAAACATTAAAATAAAAATGTTCGGTTTGTACTAAATATTACATAGATAATTATGGTGTAGAAGATACAGTTTTATAAAATGCATAAATGTTTTAAATTGAATTAAAACAGAAAGGAAAAGAAATAAAAGAAAAAGAAAATACAAAAGAGAAATAAAACAAAAAAAAGAATACAAGTCCCCCTTGGCCCACCTGGGCCTCGGCCCAACTGGCCGGCCCACTCGGACCGAGCCACCCCACTACCTAACCCCCCTCTCCCCCCTTGTGACCTAGCCACTCCCCACTTCCCCCCCCACTCCCCACGTCTCCCTGTTCCCCCGATCCAGATCGGATCGGGGACGGCCTCGTGGCCCTCGCCTGGAGCCGCCTCGCCGGCCGCCGTCCTCGTCCCCGACGAGCCCCTCCTCGCACCCCTCTCCTCCCCTGGATCTAGGTCGGCGACGTAGCACCCCGACCCCATCGCCGCTCGTCCTCGACCGCATCCACGGCCACCACACCACCCGATGCCGATGCCGGCGCCCGGAGCTCCCCTCCCCCAGCGGACTGCATCCTCCTCCCCGCCGGCCTGCATCCCCTACGCCGCTCGTCACTGTCCTCCTCCTCAACCCCCGCTGTCCCGTCCCTATGAATCCCGGTGAGGCCACGGCTTCGTCCTCCTCCTTCCCTGCCTCTGCTCGAGGCCGACCATGCGCACGCGCACCACCGCGTTGGCCACACCGTCGCCCCTTGCCGTTCTTGGCCGTGCCCCGCCACGAGGTGCAGCAGCAGCTGCTGTGCTGCGGTGGTGCGGCCACCAGCACTGCAGCGCCCCGTCGCCGGTGGCCTCGCCCCTCTGCGCCGCCTCCCGTCACCGCCTGCCCCCCTGCTGCTCTGGCCGGCGCCCCATGGCCCCGTGCCTCGCCACGCCTAGTCTCCGCCCCCTCCTCCTCCCACGGCCGCGCCACCGCGCCACTGGCCGCACCAGCGCCACCCCTCGCCTTCGCCCGCCGTGGCCCCGGCTGGCCGCGCCGGCGTGCCCCGCCGTCGGTGCCCCGGCGGCCTCGTCCCGCCCTGCGGGCGAGCGCCCGCTCGAGTGCGCCCGCACTCGGTGCCCGACGCCTGTGAACCCACGTCCGCTATGGCCCCTCTAGGCCACTGGCATGGGGGCCCCAGCCCTAGAAACGTTTAAAAATATATTAATAAAAATAATTAATTAAATAAATAATAATTAAATTAATTAATTAATTAAGGAATTAATTAAGTTAATTAATCATAATTAGATTAACCTAATTAACTAATTAGTTTAATTAAACAGTAATTAGATTAGTTAAACATTAATTAGACTAAACAGTCAATGACAAACGGGACCCACACATCAGTTGACCAGTCAACGCCTTTGTTGACTGCTGACGTCATGCTGACGTCAGCGTGCACTGTTCTGGATAATGTTGGATTAAAATAATTAAATAAATGCTAAAAATGATTTTAATCTTTTAAAATTAATATAAAATAAACCGTAGCTCAGATGAAAAAACTTTGTACATGAAAGTTGCTCAAAACGAGGAGACGAATCCAGATACGCAGTCCGTTCGTCCGTTACACATCCATAGCATAGCAAACACGCAACTTTCCCCCTCTGGTTTATCTGTCCGAAAACGCGAAACACCGGGAATACTTTCCCGGATGTTTCCCCCCTTCGCCGGTATCACCTATCCCTACGTTAGATCACCTCTAGCACCATGTTTGTCATGTTATGATTTGATTGCTCTATTATTTATTGTGTTCCCCCTCCGTTACTTCTTTCCGGTAGACTACGAGACCGACGCCGTTGATGCCCCGGTCGACTACGGTGTTGACGACCCCTCTCTCTTGCCAGAGCAACCAGGCAAGCCCCCCCCTTTGATCACCAGATATCGCCTACTCTTCTCTATACTGCTTGCATTAGAATAGTGTAGCATGTTACTGCTTTCCGTTATTCCTATCCTGATGCATAGCCTGTCCTTGCTACTACTGTTGTTACCATTACCTGCTATCCTACTGCTTAGTATAGGATGCTAGTGTTCCATCAGTGGCCCTACACTCTTGTCCGTCTGCCATGCTATACTACTGGGCCGTGATCACTTCGGGAGGTGATCACGGGCATATACAATATACTTTACATAGTTACCTTACCTGTGATACTATTCGGAGATGGGGGCTGAAGGGGCAGGTGGCTCCATCCCGGTAGAGGTGGGCCTGGGTTCCCGACTGTTACTTTGAGGCGGAGCGACAGGGCAGGTTGAGACCACCTAGGAGAGAGGTGACCTGGCCCTAGTCGGTGTTCGCGGATACTTAACACGCTTAACGAGATCTGGGTATTTGATCTGAGTCTGGCCATTTGGTCTATACGCACTAACCATCTACGCGGGAGTAGTTATGGGTATCCCGACGTCGTGGTATCAGCCGAAGCCTTCGTGACGTCAGCGACTGAGCGGCGCGCGCCGGATTGGAACGTAAGCCTGCTCTTGTATTAAGGGGACTAGTTCTTCTTCTGGCCGCGTTCGCAACGTGCAGGTGTGCTATGGGCGATGGGCCCAGACCCCTGTGCGCTTAGGTTTAGACCGGCGTGCTGACCTCTCTGTTGTGCCTAGGTGGGGCTGCGACGTGTTGATCTTCCGAGGCCGGGCATGACCCAGGAAAGTGTGTCCGGCCAAATGGGATCGAGCGTGTTGGGTTATGTGGTGCACCCCTGCAGGGAAGTTAATCTATTCGAATAGCCGTGATCTTCGGTAACAGGACGACTTGGAGTTGTACCTTGACCTTATGACAACTAGAACCGGATACTTAATAAAAACACACCCTTCCAAGTGCCAGATACAACCGGTGATCGCTCTCTCACAGGGCGACGAGGGGAGGATCATCGGATAGGATTATGCTATGCGATGCTACTTGGAGGACTTCAGTCTAATCTCTTCTACATGCTGCAAGACGGAAGCTGCCAGAAGAGTAGTCTTCGAAAGGACTAGCTATCCCCCTCTTATTCCGGCTTTCTGCAGTTCAGTCCACTTATAACAGCCTTATTCCAGTTGATACCAATGCATACATATGTAGTATAGCTCCTTGCTTGCGAGTACTTTGGATGAGTACTCACGGTTGCTTTCTCCTTTTTTTCCCCTATCCCTTCTACCTGGTTGTTGCAACCAGATGTTGGAGCCCAGGAGCCAGACGCCACCTTCGAAGACGACTCCTACTACACCGGAGGTGCCTACTACTACGTGATGCCCGCTGACGACGACCAGGAGTAGTTAGGAGGATCCCAGGCAGGAGGCCTGCGCCTCTTTCAATCTGTATCCTCGTTTGTGCTAGCCATCTTATGGCAACTTGTTTAACTTATGTCTGTACTTAGATATTGTTGCTTCCGTTGACTCGTCTATGATCGAGCTCTTGTATTCGAGCCCTCGAGGCCCCTGGCTTGTAATATGATGCTTGTATGACTTATTTTATTTGTAGAGTTGTGTTGTGATATCTTCCCGTGAGTCCTTGATCTTGATCGTACACATTTGCGTGCATGATTAGTGTACAGTCAAATCGGGGGCGTCACAAGTTGGTATCAGAGCCGACTACTTGTAGGAATTCCCCTTCCACACTCCTTGGCCAAAGTCGAGTCTAGACATTGCAAAACTTTTACTAACATGGCTGTGTGCCTTACGGGCCCACGTCGCCATTTGGGTGGTATTAGGATCTTTTATTCCTCGACCTATACTCTGGGACTCTGATCTCTCTTCTATTCGGGTTAAATGATTTTGCTAAAAACAAACTAACTTTAGGTTCTCGAAAATATTTTCTCCCGGTGAGCCCCTCACTTCAGATGATCACCTGCTGCACTAGAAGATTCTGAAGATACTCTCCGATATTCTCTCAAGACCTTGTGCGTGTTGCTTTTGCAATTCCCTTCTATCGATAAACCTTTATGGATAACCACGTACACGTGCCATTCATATAATCATTCCTCATTGATCTTGATATTACAAGATGCCCCAAAATTCTCTCTATTGTTCCGAGAATACTTTGTGTCTACTGCTTTGCATTTATTTGCCACATGAATACCACTATGGGTAAATTTCTAGCACTCACCGGATATTTGCTCATCCCTAGTTGGTTCATGTATTTCACAAAAGTCTTCAAAATACTATTTGAACTTTCGAAAATCTTGAGTAGCCTATTACTCTTAAAGTTCTTACTTGCTTGCATTATGGTTAATCCCATAAGTCTATAATTTTATTGGCATCCCTTATCATTATCATTTTGAGTCCGTTGATTCAAAATGTTGTGAATGCTCGCCATCCTCAATCAGATCCAATGATTCATCCTTCCGGCTCACACGTCATTTTGAACATGAGCTGGTTATCGACCAATCAAATTGTCGTCGATTGTACCCCTAAGTCTATTCGACTGATCCATTCTTAATGAGAGCGTTGGCTTTTGATCCCTTGATTTGGAAATGATAATTCCTTTGTATTTAAGATTTTAAATACTCAGTTGTTTATATAATCTGATGCCCTTTCATTCCATCTTCCTCAGATAGAGTACCGATACTCGCATCAGCTCCATTGTAGACCGTAGGATCCCTTGTTGGATTATTATCCGGCAGTGTCCTCCTTATTCAATAACCTCGTGATCCTTTCCTCTAATACATAATGCTTTTGGTAAATTGTATCCTCTGTTTTCTCAACCATGCTCTGTTTTCGAGCTGGTGATATTTACGATTGAAGCTTGTGGTATATGTTTCCACGATACCCTGACGGGTTGAACCTATGCCTTTCTTAATCTATGCGAACCCAAAAGTTTTCACGGGTCATACTCCTCTGATAATTCACCAGGTAGATTTTGACACAGAAATCATTTTTATCTAGAGCAGTGAATGAAAGGTTATGCATTGAAGAAGTGGGAGTCGACCTTGAACTTGTGTTCATGCCCATGGACACGATGTATATCCTATCATGGAAGCTTCTTGAAATAATAACTATCCTCCTTGATATAATATCATTTGATATCTGTGAATTGATCCTTGCAATCGTGGTTCCGACCATATCTTCTTCTTTGACCCATTTCTCGGGCAAGTTTAAGCACTTGTCTTGTGTGGACCAATACACCAGTCCAACCTTTACTTTGATCTACCGTCGAGTATTACACCCTGGTATCTCGGGAATATCATGGGACATCATAACTTCTTATGGGTTCTTCATAAACTATTATCACTCGCCGGATCCAATTGTTCCTAGGTTCTGGGTTGTCGTCAACCGAGAACATCGAATAGTGAATCGAGTCCGCACTCTGATTCAATAACTCTTAAGTAAATGTTGTTGCTTACGAGTTAATATTCATTTAAGTCATTCCTAGCCTGATCGGCTATATCATCATTGTGCTAAATTTTAACTGTGCTACCTGGTCCTTCACGGAGCACAATTCTCGACGATGAGCTAAGCTTACGTCGATTTTCCTCATCATATAATTTCTCCCTCAACAACAAACTTGATTTCGAGTTTGTGTCATACCCATGGTTCCAATAACCATTCGCTTCATCATTCCTTTCACTTGATGTCATCGCCGATCGATTACATCTTCGTGGAGCCTCTCGACTAAATTTGTCGTGGTCATCAAACAACATTTTGATTCCTTCTAGAATATCAACCAAATGTATGATGACATGTAACCATCCTTGTCCCTCGATGATTTGTGTTATCACCGACAACATTATTGCTTTCCCTCCAACACAAACTTGTTCGTGTTTTGTGTTATACCTGGAGACCCGTGCTATCCAGCAATTATTCTTCGATACCTTGGAGTATTACCATCTTTTATGTCAAGAATGTCGTGATAATTTCACCACCTCCTAAGAATTCTTGATACAGGTAATACTTATCACCATCACCATTCTTTCTTGGTCCCCGTGTTGGATCTAACCGGGATACCAACAGGTGAACGGTGCTGTTTGGATTCTGCCCTTCTAGCAACCCTATTGCTTTGAAGTTAATGGTTGGTCGTTCGTTCTTAGACTATTGATTATTGAATCACCATTCTGACATTGGTCGTGCAACCCAACCCATATTTTGGGCGCACCTTTCAACCAATGTTTAATTGTGTATGTTTTCCGTGAGCATACTTCCTTATATCATTTGATCTGACAAATGTTATCTCCTTGTTCACTTAATTGTGGAAATCCATCTTTTGTTAATCTCGATGAATTGTCGCTGATTCCATCAGCCACCTCCTCATTCTATCCTTGATTTAATAATGAACTCATGATTCGGAACTTGCTTCCACAGTTCAATTCCCGAGAATCTTACAATGTCGTCTCGTCAATTTGTCTTGCACCTTTTCTTCTCAGGCATCTTGAGTCTGAGGTTTCCTAACACCGATCAGATCTGAATCTCGGTCAGATATGATGGTTGGAACATACTTTCAAGAGTTATAACATTGATCCTCATATGACCTGGTAAGGTGATGTCATGCCAGCACACCTGGACGGAGGACCTACTGTTATAGTTTTCTTATTAGCAAGGTTATCCATTCTTCCATGAGGAAATTGCAAGACTTATTCTATAAGTTGTTCCTAATGAATCCTTGGTGTATCCAAAGTACGACCTTTGCTTGAAGACTATGTCAATGCTATCTCGAAGCATGTCTATGGTACTCTGATTTTCAACAAGAACATTTAAAGCCCAATGCTAAATGTTTCCTGCTCAATTCTCCAAACACCGTTGTATGGGTAATGTCATGAAATTTCTCTCCCCTTACCTAAAGAGTTTTCTACATTATATCCTGTCATGGATATCATACTCTGCTTGTCCTTGGGAAGGGTATACCCCTGGTATATGTGACAAACACATTATCCTTTCCACTGTTCTGTTTGATCTGATGATCACATTTTCCTTCCATTGGTTTGTTTAAACCTCCTTGTGATCTATAATATATAAGCAGTAATATTTCCCTGCTTATGTAAACACCTCGTTGTACCTCTCTGTCCGCAAGACCCTGTCGCGATTGTTGATGACATTCGATAACCACCGATGGACGAGAACTTTGCCTATTGGTCCGCCTCGTTTCAACGAGCAGGAGAATGGTTCTCTTCGTCCCTCGCCCTTGGTACCGATGTTGTTGCCGACTTAACCGACGGACTATCCTCTGACATGCCTTGCTCACATGATCGTGCAAGATGTCCTCGCCCTTCAAACTTTTAACCCACATGGTGGGCCCATAACCCATAGTTCCATAGGATCGAAACCTGACTCTCCTGTACAACCTATTGTCAAAGTTATTCCTCGCGCTTGACTTCATATGTAATTCACGTGCCACCTGTCTGTTGATCTATTCTGGTATCAGATGCACTGCTTATTCACATTGCTCTAAACCCCTTCAACACATCGTTTCAGGGAATGACGATTGTCTATCCGCTTCAATCTCCTTATTGTACCTTCTTACCTTACTCTCGATTTGTTAAACTCGAGAGATACTCATCTGTTCATTCACGGGAAAACCCCAGACGATTAACCCTTAAGCATTCTGTCGTAGCCGAGCTACCCCTTACCTTTTCGTAAGTACGATGAAGATCCCGAAGACAGGATGACGACTTCATCATTTTGACCTGAAGCAGAAGTATGAAGGCATCAATATATTGGATTAACCTCTTCGAGAAGAGCAACCAACACCGAGAAGATCCATTAGAATTTCGTAACCAATCTCTGCCCCTTACTCCCCACCTAAATCTCGGGACGAGATTTCTTGTAGTGGAGGAGAATTGTGACGCCCGGATAATTAAGCTACAGTGGTCCCCCGCTAATGATGCCACGTCACCTCGGTTACTGTTGATAAACCCTAGATAATTCAAAACTGAAACAAGTTCAAAATTTAATTACAGGAAAACAATAAAAGTTTTCAAACATTAAAATAAAAATGTTCGGTTTGTACTAAATATTACATAGATAATTATGGTGTAGAAGATACAGTTTTATAAAATGCATAAATATTTTAAATTGAATTAAAACAGAAAGGAAAAGAAATAAAAGAAAAAGAAAATACAAAAGAGAAAAAAAAATACAAGTCCCCCTTGGCCCACCTGGGCCTCGGCCCAACTGGCCGGCCCACTCGAACCGAGCCACCCCACTACCTAACCCCCCTCTACCCCCCCCCCCCCCCCCCCGTGACCTAGCCACTCCCCACTCCCCACGTCTCCCTCTTCCCCCGATCCAGATCGGATCGGGGATGGCCTCGTGGCCCTCGCCTGGAGCCGCCTCGCCAGCCGCCGTCCTCGTCCCCGACGAGCCCCTCCTCGCACCCCTCTCCTCCCCTGGATCTAGGTCGGCGACGTAGCACCCCGACCCCATCGCCGCTCGTCCTCGACCGCATCCGAGGCCACCACACCACCCGATGCCGATGCCGGTGTCCGGAGCTCCCCCCCACCGGACTGCATCCTCCTCCCCGCCGGCCTGCATCCCCTACGCTGCTCGTCACCGTCCTCCTCCTCAACCCCCGCTGTCCCGTCCTTACGAATCCCGGTGAGGCCACGGCTTCGTCCTCCTCCTTCCCTGCCTCTTCTCGAGGCCGACCGTGCGCACGCGCACCACCGTGTCGGCCACACCATCGCCCCTTGCCGTTCTTGGCCGTGCCCCGCCACGAGGTGCAGCAGCAGCTGCTGTGCTGCGGCGATGCGGCCACCACCACTGCAGCGCCCCGTCGCTGGTGGCCTCACCCCTCTGCGCCGCCTCCCGTCACCGCCTGCCCCCCTGCTGCTCCGGTCGGCGCCCCATGGCCCCGTGCCTCGCCATGCCTAGTCTCCGCCCCCTCCTCCTCCCACGGCCGCGCCACCGCGCCACTGGCCGCACCAGCGCCACCCCTCGCCTCCGCCCGCCGTGGCCCCGGCTGGCCGCGCCGGCGTGCCCCGCCGTCGGTGCCCCGGCGGCCTCATCCCGCCCTGCGAGCGAGCGCCCGCTCGGGTGCGCCCGCACCCGGCGCCCGACGCCTGTGAACCCACGCCCGCTATGGCCCCTCTAGGCCACTGGCATGGGGGCCCCAGCCCCAGAAACGTTTAAAAAAATATTAATAAAAATAATTAAATAAATAAATAATAATTAAATTAATTAATTAATTAATTAATTAAGTTAATTAATCACAATTAGATTAACCTAATTAACTAATTAGTTTAATTAAACGGTAATTAGATTAGTTAAACATTAATTAGACTAAACAGTCAATGACAAACGGGACCCACATGTCAGTTGACCAGTCAACGCCTCTGTTGACTGCTGACGTCATGCTGACGTCATGGTGACATCAGCGTGCACTGTTCTGGATAATGTTGGATTAAAATAATTAAATAAATGCTAAAAATGATTTTAATCTTTTAAAATTAATATAAAATAAACCGTAGCTCAGATGAAAAAACTTTGTACATGAAAGTTGCTCAGAACGAGGAGACGAATCCAGATACGCAGTCCGTTCGTCCGCTACACATCCATAGCATAGCAAACACGCAACTTTCCCCCTCCGGTTCATCTGTCCAAAAACGCGAAACACCGGGAATACTTTCCCGGATGTTTCCCCCCTTCGCCGGTATCACCTATCCCTGCGTTAGATCACCTCTAGCACCACGTTTGTCATGTTATGATTTGATTGCTCTGTTATTTATTGTGTTCCCCCTCCGTTACTTCTTTCCGGTAGACTACGAGACCGACGCCGTTGATGCCCCGGTCGACTACGGTGTTGACGACCCCTCTCTCTTGCCAGAGCAACCAGGCAAGCCCCCCCCTTTGATCACCAGATATCGCCTACTCTTCTCTATACTGCTTGCATTAGAATAGTGTAGCATGTTACTGCTTTCCGTTATTCCTATCCTAATGCATAGCCTATCCTTGCTACTACTGTTGTTACCATTACCTGCTATCCTACTGCTTAGTATAGGATGCTAGTGTTCCATCAGTGGCCCTACACTCTTGTCCGTCTGCCATGCCATACTACTGGGCCGTGATCACTTCAGGAGGTGATCACGGGCATATACAATATTCTTTACACAGTTACCTTACCTATGATACTGTTCGGAGATGGGGGCTGAAGGGGCAGGTGGCTCCATCCCGGTAGTGGTGGGCCTGGGTTCCCGACGGCCCCTGACTGTTACTTTGAGGCGGAGCGACAGGGCAGGTTGAGACCACCTAGGAGAGAGGTGGCCTGGCCTTGGTCGGCGTTCGCGGATACTTAACACGCTTAACGAGATCTGGGTATTTGATCTGAGTCTGGCCATTTGGTCTATACGCACTAACCATCTACGCTGGAGTAGTTATGGGTATCCCGGCATCGTGGTATCAGCCGAAGCCTTCATGACGTCAGCGACTGAGCGGCGCGCGCCGGATTGGAACGTAAGCCTGCTCTTGTATTAAGGGGGCTAGTTCCGCTTCCGGCCGCGTTCGCAACGTGCAGGTGTGCTATGGGCGATGGGCCCAGACCCCTGTGCGCTTAGGTTTAGACCGGCGTGCTGACCTCTCTGTTGTGCCTAGGTGGGGCTGCGACGTGTTGATCTTCCGAGGCCGGGCATGACCCAGGAAAGTGTGTCCGGCCAAATGGGATCGAGCGTGTTGGGTTATGTGGTGCACCCCTGTAGGGAAGTTAATCTATTCGAATAGCCGTGATCTTCGGTAACAGGACGACTTGGAGTTGTACCTTGACCTTATGACAACTAGAACCGGATACTTAATAAAACACACCCTTCCAAGTGCCAGATACAACCGGTGATCGCTCTCTCACAGGGCGACGAGGGGAGGATCATCGGATAGGATTATGCTATGCGATGCTACTTGGAGGACTTCAGTCTAATCTCTTCTACATGCTGCAAGACGGAAGCTGCCAGAAGCGTAGTCTTCGAAAGGACTACCTATCCCCCTCTTATTCCGGCTTTCTGCAGTTCAGTGCACTTATAACAGCCTTATTCCAGTTGATACCAATGCATACATATGTAGTATAGCTCCTTGCTTGCGAGTACTTTGGATGAGTACTCACGGTTGCTTTCTCCTTTTTTTCCCTATCCCTTCTACCTGGTTGTTGCAACCAGATGTTGGAGCCCAGGAGCCAGACGCCACCTTCGAAGACGACTCCTACTACACCGGAGGTGCCTACTACTATGTGATGCCCGCTGACGACGACCAGGAGTAGTTAGGAGGATCCCAGGCAGGAGGCCTGCGCCTCTTTCGATCTGTATCCCAGTTTGTGCTAGCCATCTTATGGCAACTTGTTTAACTTATGTCTGTACTCAGATATTGTTGCTTCCGCTGACTCGTCTATGATCGAGCTCTTGTATTCGAGCCCTCGAGGCCCCTGGCTTGTAATATGATGCTTGTATGACTTATTTTATTTGTAGAGTTGTGTTGTGATATCTTCCCATGAGTCCTTGATCTTGATCGTACACATTTGCGTGCATGATTAGTGTACGGTCAAATCGGGGGCGTCACAGAAGAACACCAACTTCTCACTGAATCATTGGTCAAAGGATTTAAATATTTTCCACGTGAGTCTACGGTGTCGTTTACGCTTCATGATAATCCATTTACTATCCCACTTGAGAATTTTGCTTACCATTGGAAACTTCCACTTTGGGGTTCGCTTGATGAGCCACCAACAGTTGAGTTCGAGTCTTTCTTGACTAGCCTTTGCTACGGTGAAAATAGGGGAGTGAGACAAGGAAGAATAAAGAGCATTCACTTTCCCGCAATTCAGTATTTTGCATTATTTAACGGGAAATGCATAGTAGGCATGCAAGACTGTAGCATCCTTTGTGCGCTAGACTTGAGCCTCCTTCACACCGCTCTCACTTGTGAAAGAATTATAACCTTGTAGCGATTGTTGCGCGTAGACTTCAGCATAGTGCTAACAGTAGTTGGTTCTATGTTGGAATTTATGCCACGCGTTTAGCACAAGTGCTGGGTGTTTTGCCTTTGCCCTTTGATCCTATACCCACGCGGTATTTAGATTTTGACACTTTGAAAGAACACAAGATCCTTAAGGGAAGGGTTGATAATTTCACTTACAATCTAATGTTTAACCAAAAATCTATTGTGGACACATATTTGCCTGCGCCTGCTCTTTTTGATTATAATAGCAAGGGAAGATATTTTGTTCTTGAGAGCGAGGCGCGAGCTCATAACGCAGCAGTGGTGGCGGCAAGACGTGCTGAGGCATCCGCACCGAGAGCCTCCGTGAGCTACCACGCCGACTACTACCCTCCAGGCTACTGATCGACTACCAAGTTAGGACAAAAGCCTAAGCTTGGGGGAGTACATGTCTCTCACCGACATTACATTCATGTCCACTTATTCCATTTGTTGGTGTTCACACTTTTTCATTGTATCACCCATGCTTAGATTTATTTTCTTACTTTCTTCTTGTGTGTTTGAAAAACTTTAGAAAAACCAAAAAAAATTAGTTGTAGTTAATTTACTTTCTATGCATGCTTAGCAGTAGTACTAAAAAGAAAATCAAAAAAGATTTCCTTGTTCTTTTGCTTGTTGGGAGCTTTCCCGTGTAAATAGTTTTTCTAGTCTTTTGCTTTTCCCTTTTATTTGCTTGCTAAAGAAAACCAAAAACTCCAAAAATATTTCAGTGTGTTTCTCTAAATTTCTTTTCTTTTTTTATTCGAGTTATACCGAGGAGAAGACCACAATGAAAATGTTGAGTGGGTCTCATATGAATAATTGTTGAACTGATAAAGAGCCCATTTTACCTTGTCTTCTCCTGTTGAATAAAATGTTTGCAGATTCCATCTTAGTCCATGGCACTCTTGCACTATTATTATTTTCATATCATTCGGTCGTGCAAATGAAAGGCAATAATGACGACATTCAATGATCTGGCCATGGCAAAGAGAAACTAGTATGAACTCGACTTGTTCTGTTTGTGTAAATATGTTTAACCTAGCACCCAGGCTTCAGCCCATTATGATTAAACATGTTTGCAAGGACAATTAGAGATTATAGTTTCTCATGCCATGCATACGTAGCTGGGAGTTAATAATGATTTATATTGGATATCAACACAGTGTTAAGATGATTGTGATGTAGAATGATGATATGGTATCCTCCTCTGATGTTCAAGTGGCCTGACTTGGTACATGTTCATGCATGTAGTTGAATCAAAAACAACATAGCCTCTATAATGCTTATGTTCATGGTGTTCATATCCTACTCATGCTAGTGTCCAATGTTACTTATGCATAATGCATGGTTATGATCGTTGTTGCTCTCTAGCTGGCTGCTTCTCAATCTAAATTGCTAGCCTTCGCTTGTACTAAGTGGGGATTCTGCTTGTACATCAAAAACCTTGAACCCAAAATTATTCCAGATGAGTCCACCATACCTACCTATATACGGTATTACCCTGCCGTCCTAAGTAAACTTGCATGTGCCACTTCTAAAATCTTCTAAAAATTTATCTGTTTTGTGTGCCTGGACCGTTCATGGAACGACAAGAGGTGGTCCGTATCTTCCATGCTAAGTGGGTTATTCTCATGTCGAGTGTTTATTCACTCTCCATCGCACGAGAAAATGGGCGGTAATAGGGATTCCCAGTCCCGAACTCAAAAATGCAAATAATTAAAAAAACTCCCCCGGGACTGATGTTGGTATGGACGGCACCTGTTGTTTCGGAGAATCCATGGAGTGTGATTGATGGTGAAGGGGGAGTAAACCTTTAATTTTATCGCTTGGGAACTGCCACTAGCATGCTTAGCATGGAAGATGTTGATAACTGATGGTCGTGAAGTAAATGAGACGGGTGCATGTCTCAAAATTTGATTTATCTCTATTTAAAAATTGACCTCCCGCACCTATACAAATCATTGCTTCCCTCTGCGAACGGACTATCTATTTACTTTTATGTTGTGTCATCACCCTCTAAAACAAGCGCCAGAAACTGAGTAGGGCACATCGGTCATGATCTATGCATTGTGTGTAGCTAATGTTCGGTGCATCATCACTGGGTCTTTTCTACCATGAATTACAATGTTTAGTCGCTGCTTGAACTTTGGAGGTGCTCTGCATTTATGTTTTGCGGTCTCAGAAAGGGCTAGCGAGATACCATATTGTCATATTATATCATGGTTGTTTTGACAACATGTTGCCGTTTGATATATCTTATTATTGCTCGCTAGCTGATTATGTCATTGATATGAGTCATTATAATCTTTAAGAGTTATTTTCGACATGGTTAGTTATAATGTTGGCTGAAAACCCGGGTGCTGTTTAAGCTTATTTATGCAAACAAGAGCAAAAGAGTACGTAAAAGTTTTCCTTTCTCACTTTCAGTTTATCAACTGAATTGCCTGAGGACAAGCAAAGGTTTAAGCTTGGGGAAGTTGATATGTCTCCAACCTATCTACTTTTTCTCACGCTTTCCCTCTTGTTTTGGACTCTAATTTGCATGATTTGAATGAAACTAACCCTAGATTGCCGTTGTTTTCAGCAGAACTACCATGGTGTTGTTTTTGTGCATAAATAAAAGTTCTCGGAATGGAACGAAACTCTGCGAGGAATTTTTATATAATATATAAGAATTTCTGGAGCCAAGACCTACCGGAGAGGGGCCCCTGGGTGGGCACAACCCACCAGGGCGCACCCCCTCTCCTGGCGCGCCCAAGTGGGTTGTACCCACCTGGTGGCCCCGCGGACCTCAACCTTGACACTAAATTCCTATTTTCGGAGAAAAAAATAAGGAAGAAAGAATTATCGCGATCCACGAGATGGAGCCGCCGCCAAGCCCTGTTCTTCCTCGGGAGGGCAGATCTGGAGTCCATTTGGGGCTCCGGAGAGGGGGATCTTCATTCTTCGTCATCACCAACCCTTCTCCATCGCCAATTCCATGATGCTCCCCACCGGGAGTGAGTAATTTCTTCATAGGCTCGCTGGTTGGTGAGGAGTTGGATGAGATTCATCATGTAATCGAGTTAGTTTTGTTAGGGCTTGATCCCTAGTATCCACTTTGTTCTTAGATTGATGTTTCTATGACTTTGCTATGCTTAATGCTTGTCACTTTGGCCCCGGGTGCTATGATTTCAGATCTGAACCGTTTATGTTATCATCATTATATCCATGTTCTAGATCCGATCTTGGAAGTTATAGTCACCTACTACGTGTTATGATCCGGCAACCCCGTAGTGATAACAACTGGGCCCACTCCTGGTGGTGGCCGTAGTTTGAGGAGTTCATGTATTCACTATGTGTTAATGCTTTGTTCCGGTTCTCTATTAAAAGGAGGCCTTAATATCCCTTAGTTTCCAATATGGATCCCGCTGCCACGGGAGGGTAGGACAAAATATGTCATGCAAGTTCTTATATCGATGAACTGGAGCTAGTGTCGTATCGCCCTAGGTTGTAACTGTCACATTATGAATATCATCCAAAAAGCCACCGACCCAATGCCTATGTATTTATTCCATATTGTTTATGCTAAGTTACTACCGCTATCATCACTGTTACACTTGCTACAAAATTAGTGCTATCACTGTTACTATTACTATTGCTGCTCTCACTACTATCAAAACTATCAAACTACTTTGCTACTGACCACTTTGCTGCAGATAATTAATCTCCAGGTGTGGTTGAATTGATAAGTCAGCTGGTAATACCTTCAAATATTCTTTGGCTCCCCTTGTGTCAAATCTATAAATTTGCGTTGAATACTTTACCCTCGAAAACTATTGCGATCCCCTATACTTGTGGGTTTTCAGATGCCTATATAATGATCATTACCTGGGTATCGTCATGATTATTTGAAGTTCTATCAATTGTCCAATAGTAATCCGTTTACCCACCTTTTGCTATTTTTCTCGAGAGAAGCCACTAGTGAAACCTATGGCCCCCGGGTCTCTTATTTATCATATTTGCCTTTGTGATCTATTTTTATTTGCTTTTATTTTCAAATCTATTAAATCAAAAATACAAAAATGCCTTGCTGCAATTTATTCTTATTTATTTTATCTCGCATTCCTGCACGATCTATCTATCAATTTATTACAACTCTCTCACGTCTATTTGCCAATTTCTGGCACCGTTAACCGAAAGGGATTGACAACCCCTTTAATACATCGGGTTGTGAGTATTTGTTATTTGTGTGTAGGTGCTGTCCACGTAGTGTTGCGTCGTTCTCCTATTGGTTCGATAACCTTGGTCTTATCACCGAGGGAAATACCTACCATTGATGTGTTGCATCATCCCTTCCTCTTTGCGGAAATACCGACGTAGTTCTAGCAGACATCAATCATCACCCATGTCTAGGCGCAAATCGCCCACAAGGACTACTACGTGCAAGAGGAGAACAATAGGACGCTGGCCTTCTTGGACCGCAGGGCAACCTTGGACGGCATTGTTCAGAAGCATGTTGAGCTCGCCGCCAACGGCACTGCTCCTCACACGTCGGTTGGTGACCCGACGCACTAGGGCGTGAGGATGTCGTTGATGGATCCGTATGTATCTTTATCTTTCCGTCAAATCCATGTAGTAGTATATTGTACTAGTAATTATCTTACATTTTGCATCAACTTCATAATGTTTGTACGTACTCCATGCATGAACCGCGCCAGAACCAAACTTCTCATTACTCTAGGGAAAAACATTATTTATATCTATCAGTCGCGCCATGGAGCAGAACCAAATTTTACAAGTTACAAGTTCAAAAGGAAAAGCCTGTCGTGTTCGCGTCGCACCCCCACACGGTTGGTCCGGCACGATGCTCAAGGGGGAATGTGCGCTGTGTTGCATTTTCACTTACAAGTGGGTTCGTAGTTGAGCAAACCGACTATCGGCAAACCCCCACCCCACCCACCGCGTGATGGTAGAGAAAACAGGAGGGAGAAGAGATGGTTTCAGCATGGACTCCAAGAAAATTGGTGTCAGATGGGACTCGTGTGTGTGGTGTGTGCCGTACTGCTAGACGTGAATGCTAGTTATGGCCCATGCCACCCCACTATATCGAGGTGCTGGTTATGTAGAGCGAACACCTTATCTCTCCAGGAGTACGGTACACCACTAGTACTACTCATATTGTCGCGAAATTTCCTGGAGTCCTTGCTCAACCCTCCTCTCTCTCTTCTCAGCTAGCTAGCAGACGTGCGGAGCCCATTGTCTGTTTGCTCACATGCGGTCCCAGTGAAAATGCAAGACAACCTACTAAACCTGCACATCTTTCACCTCGACGTGCTGGAGATGAAAAACAAATCACATAAAGATCTTCGGTGGCAGCTTTTAGAGTTACTCAAGAATAAGATTCTATTTACAGTTTAGCCCAAGATGCACATCACGTGGCTTCAACTAGCACTCCATTTTCTTGCATAACACGACCTGGATGCTAGATGTCCCACATGTTGGCAAAAGGAGGAAGAACTCGACCAAATGTTCTCCACATTTAGACCGGAGGAGTAGGAAACATGGCAAGCCGTGCGCCTACATCATACTACGTACAAGCCCACCTCACGCAGTCATGCTATCACCATATTTCTCGACCTCCGTGTGACACCTAGATCTAGTTGATCTAACTTGAACTAACTATTGTGCTAGCATACTCCACTATTATGTTGGCTCCATGTGATGTGGCAACTTCATATAACCGGATGCTGGCTATACTACTACTACAGTAATCACACTCCAAGAAGTGACTGGAAAACAATTCATAAATTGAGTTTATGACATGCATATGCAAATGTACCATTCATTACATACGACAAGTCATCAACACACAACAACAATGAGGATACATGTTGGATTATAGATTATTTCCAACAAAACATTCTAGTAAATACTAAAGTTTTCATCACACAACAAATAACAAGCAATGAAATGAACTTCAACTCAACCAATCCTCGGCATTGGAAACACTTTCCTTGAACCCTAGGTAAGCCTCTGGGAAGGGCCAGCTATTGTCAATATCGAGACCAACGTAGGACTGATCATCCAGGCTGAAGCGGCTTATATCAGGACACATATTGTGATAGCCAGGGTAGGGAACCATAGCAATGTCCGAGGTATAGATACAATTGCTTCTCATAAATGGTAGTAACATTGTATCAACAGCAGCTGGATCACCTTTCACCATCATTGGATAGTTTTGTCCAAGGAAGAGCAAGTTTTCTCCAAGACTGTCAATACTGAACCAGGGAGAAGGTGTTGGCGCTAGCACACTAGTATCCATCCCGAATACCCTGCAACAGATGTTGGAATAGGTCCGGAGAGTGCGACCATGGGAGACGACACCTGCTTCCTTAGTAGTAACATCAGCAATGCGTTGTATACATACAACAAGAGGTGATCCATTGGAATAAGTTGCCAGGAACCATAGAGTATATAGGCGTGGAAGTAAGGACGACAACAAGTTTGTCGAAGATAGCAACAACTTCATAGTTTGTGTAATCCCAAGAGCGGCTAGGAACTCGAGAAACTGCTATCCTCCGTAGATGACAGTCACCATGATCCTATTTAAACTCTTGTAGATCATATGTGTGCTCAACCTCTGGGCAGTCCGAGATTTTTGGAAGTGGAATCCGCTGACGAGTGTACACATTCACAAGTTCCCACTCATAGTTTTGTACCCAATATAAACAACCCAATCTCCATTTGCGCCTACCAAGGCCTTACCCTTAAGCGATGGCATCTTAATATCACATGTATCATTATCAAGGAACATCAACTTGCACAAGGCGAGGCTTCCGTCGTCCGCGCGCTAGCGAGCAGGGTCATGGCAAAGAAGATAGGGGAGATCAAACCACTCCTGGACCCTTGATTTCTTTGTAATGATGTTATTAGTTGGGTCGAGAATGGTCCTGAACAAACCTTCCATGCCAGCCGAGGTGATGACATCGCATCGATCAATGAGTTCGTCCACCATGTCATCTTTCAGATCGGGGCAAGAATAACGGGGTCATTTCTGGCCTGTTCCCTCCACTTCAAACAGCAAGCAAAACAAAATAAAATGACATTGCAAGGACAGCACATATCATGTGAAGAAACAAAAACTTAGGCTCAATCAAAACTAACCGATAGTTATTGAAGAAGAAAGGTGGGATGCCTACTGGGGCATCCCCAAGCTTAGATGCTTGAGACTTCTTGTAATATTAACTAGTGATGCTTTGGGCATCCCCAAGATTGAGCTTTTCTGTCTCCTTAATTCCTCTCATATCACGATTTCCCTAATTCTTAAAAACTTCATCCACACAAAACTCAACAAGAACTCGTGAGATAATTTAGTATAAATCCATGCTAAGCCTTATCATTCTCTACTATAGAAAATCAATAAAATTATAATTTGACATTGCATACTAAATGCCTCAGCATATTTAACACTCCTATCCTCAAATAGAATCATTAAACAAGCAAACATATGCAAACAATGCAATCATAACAGCAATCTGTCTAAACGGGATAGTCTGTAAAGAATGCAAGACGAATCTTACTTATTTAACTCCAAAATTTCAGAAAAATTACCACATTTCAGATAATTTGTTGTTACTCATTATGTAAAAATTTCAAGATTTTATCATGTTCTGACTATTCACAAATATTCAAAACATAACAGCAAACTTTCTGTTTTCAAATAGCAACATATAGACTCGCAAAATAAGCATGGTAAAGGCTATGCTTGACATTTTAATTGAAATAAAAAGATGCAAAATATTACTCTAAATAAGAGAATGCAAATACTAATAAAATAAAATGATGCTCCAAGCAAAACACATATCATGTGGTGAATAAAAATATAGCTCCAAGTAAGGTTACCGATGAACGAAGACGAAAGAGGGGATGCCATCCTGGGCATCCCCAAGCTTAGTTGCTTGGGTATTCCTTGAATATTACCTTGGGGTGCCTTGGGAATCCCCAAGCTTAGGCTCTTGCCACTCCTTATTTTGTAGCCCATCGAAACTTCACCCAAAACTTGAAAACTTCACAACACAAAACTCAACAGAAAACTCGTAAGCTCCGTTAGTATAATAAAGTAAATCACCACTTGGGTACTGTTGTGAACTCATTCTAAATTTATATTTGTGTTATATCTACTGTATTCCAACTTATCCATGGTTCATACTCTCCGATACTACCCATCGATTCACCAAAATAAGCAAAGAACATAATCAAAACAGAATCTGTCACAAACAGAACAGTCTGTAGTAATCTGGAAACTTCATATACTTATGTAACTCCAAAAATTATGAAAATTAGGATAACCTGGAAAATTTTGTATATCAATCGTGTGAAAACGAACAAGTATTTTATCACGCTTCTGTCAAAATCAAGAATTATTTTACTAGGCACAAAAGTTTCTATTTTTCAGCAAGATCAAATCAACTATCACCATAGACCATCCCAAAGGTCTTGCTTGGCACTTTATTGAAACAAAATCTATAAAACATGATTAATACAGTAGTCTAATCATGTGAACACACAAAAATAGTAGGGGTAAATATTGGGTCATCTCCCAACAAGCGCTTTTCTTTAATGCCTTTCTAGCTAGGCATGATGATTTCAATGATGCTCACATAAAAGATAAGAATTGAAATATAACGGGGGCATCATGAAGCATAAGACTAGCACATTTAATTCTAACCCACTTCCTATGCATAGGTATTTTCTGAGCAGACAACTTATGGGAACACAAATCGACTTGCATAGGAAGGTAAAGCAAGCAAAACTTCAAGATTTTCAACATGTAGAGAGGAAACTTGATATTATTGAGATACATAAAAGCATGTTCCTCTATCATAATAATTTTCAGTAGAACCATGAATGAATCCAACAATATAACCATCACACAAAGCATTCTTTTCATGATGCACAAGCATAGAAATTTTACTACTCTCCACATAAGAAAATTCTTCTCATTCGTAATAGTGGGAGCAAACTCAACAAAATAACTATCATGTGAGGCATAATCCAATTGAAAATTAAAATCATGATAACAAGTTTCATGAGTATCGTTATTCTTTATGGCATACATGTCATAACAATAATCATCATAAATAAAAACTTTGTTCTCGTAATCAATTGGAACCTCTTCCAAAATAGTGGATTCATCACTAAATAAAGTCATGACCTCTCCGAAACCACTTTCATCAACATAATCATCATAAATAGGAGGCATGCTATCATCATAATAAATTTGATCATCAAAACTTGGGGGACTAATATCATGTTCATCAAACATAGCATCCCCAAGCTTGTAGCTTTGCATATCATTAGCATCATGGATATTCAAAGAATTCATACAAACAACATTACAATCATGCTCATCATTCAACAATTTAATGCCAAACATTTTATGAACTTCTTATTCTAACACTTGAGCACAACTTTCCTTTCCATCATTTTCACGAAAGACATTAAAAAGATGAAGCATATGAGGCAACCTCAATTCCATTTCCTTTTTAGTTTTCTTTTATAGACTAAACTAGTGATAAAACAAGAAACTAAAAGATTCAATTCCAAGATCTAAGGATATACCTTCAAGCACTAACCTCCCCGGCAATGGCGCCAGAAAAGAGCTTGATGTCTACTACACAACCTTCTTCTTGTAGACTCATGTTGGGCCTCCAAGCGCAGAGTTTTGTAGGACAGGTGCAAATTTCCCTCAAGTGGATGACCAAAGGTTTATCAATCCGTGGGAGGCGTAGGATGAAGATGGTCTCTCTCAAACAACCCTACAACCAAATAACATAGAGTATTTTGTGTCCCCAACACACCCAATACAATGGTAAATTGTATAGGTGCACTAGTTCGGCGAAGACATGGTGATATACGTGTAATATGGATGGTAGAAATATATTTTTACAATCTGAATAAATAAAAACAGCAAGGTAACTAATAACAAAAGTGAGCGAATACGGTATTGCAATGCTTGAAAACAAGGCCTAGAGTTCATACTTTCACTAGTGGAAGTTCTCTCAACAATGATAACATAATTAGATCATATGGCAATCCCTCAACGTGCGACAAAAGTCACTCCAAAGTTCCTATCGTGAAGAATATAAGATGAAATTGCTTGTTGGGTACGAAACCACCTCAAAGTTATTTTTTCCGATTAATCCATTGAGCTATTCTTGTAAGTGTCACAAACAGCCCTAGAGTTCATAGTAAAATAACACCAGATGACACACATCAATCAACCCTAATGTCAGCTAGATACTCCAATGTCACCACAAGTATCTGTGGGTCAATTATACGATATGCATCAAACAACTTCAGATTCATAATATTGAATCCAACACAAAGAACCTCAAAGAATGCCCCAAGATTTCTACCGGAGAAACATGGACAAAAACATGCATCAACCCCTATGCATAGATTACCCCAATGTCACCTTGGCAATCCGCGAGTTAAGTGACAAAACATACATCAAGTGAATCAAAGAATACCCCATTGTCACCACAGGTATCACACACAAGACATACATCAAGTGTTCTCAAATCCATAATAGTATTCAATCCGATAATAATGAAACCTCAAAGGTAAAACTCAATTCATCACAAGAAGGTAGAGGGGGAGAAACACCATATGATTCAACTATAGTAGCAAAGCTCGAGGTACATCAAGATCGTGCCAAATCAAGAACACAAGAGAGAGAGAGAGAGATCAAACACATAGCTACTAGTACATACCCTCAGCTCCGAGGGTGAACTATTCCCTCCTCGTCATGGAGAGCGCCGGGATAATGAAGATAGCCACTGGTGATGGTTTCCCCCTCCGACAGGGTGCATGAACGGGCTCCCGATTGGTTTTCGTGGCTACAGAGGCTTGCGGTGGTGGAACTCCCGATCTAGGTATATTTCTGGAGGTTTCGGGATTTATAGGAGGTGTTGGCATCGGAGACAAGTCAAGGGGGCCCACGAGGCCACGACAAGGTAGGGGGCGCGTCCCCACCCTTGTGGTTGCCTCGGGACTCGTCTTCGGTATCTTTTTGTTCCAGTATTTTTTATACTTTCCAAAAATATTTTCCATAAAATTTTAGCTCATTCCGAGAACTTTCATTTCTGCACACAAAAATGACACCACGGTAGTTCTGCTGAAAACAGCGTCAGTCCGGGTTAGTTCTAATTAAATCATACCAAAATCATATAAAATTATTGTAAACATGGCATGAATACTTCATAAATTATAGATACGTTGGAGACGTATCACCCATCTGCCACGTCGCTGCATGTGGATCTTTTTCCACTCCACCATCTTCCCAATTTGCTATCCTCTGCTTTGCTAGTCACGCAGATGAAAACCTTAATTTGCACTATTAAAGGAAACCCTACTTTATGCAGACTAATCCATGTCTGGGTTGAATAAGGAAAAGAAGGGAGAAAGTACTGTCGAAGAGACTAGGCATCGAACCCGCATCTAGGTTGGAAAGGGGAAAATCAGTCGCTAAGGAACGAGTCTGTGTCTCTTGGTTGAAAAAGGGTGAAAAGGGTTGAAAGGCATGACAACGCAATAGAGAGTGACTAGGTCGATCAGTTTGTTATCCTCACATAGGAAAAAGGTGGCTAAAGAGAAAAAAAATGGGACATAATCTACATATGCCGCCTGAATATTTGTTGCTCTGGGCAACCATACCTCCCTCGCCACTCTATGCGTCTATGGAGGTACATCATACTGGTGCGCCCACTGTCCGAATGGGCTTCCATGCTCTTATTGCCACTTTTTTGTTGTTAGTATAACGCCATCGGTAAAGTCAAGCAATGCTACCACTAAAGTGTTGCCACATTAACTAATGACGCACTCAGTCTAATGCCACCGATAAATTTAAGCAATGCCATTAAATGTCACTAGATTATTTCAGGGTTAGCTGTTGATTGTGGATGTATTAAAGATTTTTCAGCTAAGGCATTCTATTGCTGTTGCACAACTAGTATACCAATGATGAAACTTGTTACTACCTTCAGATTTTTGCACTGTTAATGCTTATAGATTACATACCTCACTTTCATGAGATAAGTCGACAGTGTCACCAAAATGCCAAGCCACTGATGTCATTTTATTTTGGTTAAACTACACAAAAAATTATGAAGACAAGAGGAAAGGTCAAGAGTGGGCACCTCCTCCTCTGGCTCTTCTCTTGATTCGTTCGATCAACTTTTTATGTTTGATCGATTATCAAGATTGGGATAGAAATTTCAAGGTCCCCTTGAGTTCGAAATGATATTTACCTTGAATGTACATGGTTTGCAATTTTTTTATACTGTCATTAGTTAACAATGCTAGTTACCTTCACACTTTTGTATTTGGTTTAATGCTGAAACTTGTTACCTTTACATTTTGTATTGTTAATGATTATAGAAATCTTCCAGTGCTAGGTTATGGAAATTTGTTAAGTAAAACCATTATACTATACCCCGTAATAAAAAACTATACTGTTGCACTAGCCATTGGATTAGTGTATATTTGTACTATTCGAATGGTGTTGCATTAGCGTATGGACATATATAAAGTGTGGCAAGCATTCTCATATATGAGCTCAAGAAAACTACTACCTGTTTTTCTAAATACTAGACATTTGGGTACTTTAAATTGAACCACGAAAACGTCTTATATTAAGGAATAGAAGGTGTAGAGTTCACTCAAATTATCCCGATAAAGCTAGTCACACCTTTGTTAAAATTAATGTTCATTATGTTATCGGAGGAGGTCTGTATGTTTGTCTCTAATGCTTGTCGATTACATACCTCACATCATGATGTAATGTTAAGTCATTTCTTTTTGCACAGTGCAACTGAATTGTCAAGGCAGTGATGGCATTTTATTTTAGCTGAACTGCACAAAATATGCTTAAAAGAAGAGGAATGGTCAGGAATGGTTCAGTTTTTAAGAAAATACTATGTATGCCTTCCTGACATCGGCCGCTGTTGCCTTATTTATTCCTTGAAATAGGTGGTTAGAAACAATCTTGCTACCTTTTCCCATTACGAAATTGGAATGCTTATATTTGTGAGTCTATGATTCAACTAGTGCCACTTCTATAGTAATCACACTTTCAATATCTATGCAAACAGGGATGCTCGATTTTAGTGGAACTACACAAAAAGTCCAAATGGTTCAACATTAGTAGCATGTTTTCTTCCAAAACCGTTATATCCAATTGGTGGCACTATGATTGTTCATTACGAAGGTACATGGTTTGCTACTATCTCGCTACTCTTTCTGTACTGTCATTAGATAGTAATATTAGTTGTTTTCATGTGAATTTATTGGCAGGGTGGACCTACTTTGGAGGTGTAGGACATGATTCAGTGATTGGATGCTCAATTTTGGTTGTATCGATTTCACCTCTTCCATCACTGCGAACATGGATATCCTTGGTCTGATGAAGAATAAGCGCTATATTTCTGCTCTATACGAGCAAATCAACTCAGTATGAAATTGTCCAGGGCAAAACATGACAGTATCAAATTGTCCAGTGCAAAACATGACAGATGCTAAGCGAAAGAGGCGTGTTTAAACCAAAAATACAAGGTGTGGTATATGTTTACTAGCTGCTTGATATTTGTGCAGACAGATGTCTACCCATTGCTATTTGGCAAACAAACAAAGTGACAACAATTTTGGTGGAACTGCACAAGAATAGTATAGTTACTGCATGCAGTGCCATTTGAAAATAGACACAAAAAGATTGGATAGTCACTTCATGGACTGCACAAAAATAGTATTGTACTATTTACTGGCCAACACTAGGTGCTTCATTGTTGTGGTCTGATTATACAATGGGCATCATTTTGCCTAAATTAAAGTTTGTATTCCGAAAATAGTCTTGCCGTGTGATTGAGAGAAGACGAAATCATATTGTAGTGGATGTTCCTCCATCATGTGTGGTTCATTCTCATGGTTCCAGCTATTGGTTGATATGTCCATTTTACATCATGTTTTCTTACTGTTATTTATAATGTTTTACCCATAATAATGCTTTTTGGAGTAATTCTAATGCCTTTTCTCTCATAATCTTCAAGGAACACACCAAGAGGGAGAATTCCGGCAGCTGGAAATCTGGACCTGGAAAAGCTACGTCAGGGCACCTATTCTGCACAACTCCAAATGAGGTGAAACTTTACAGAGATTTTTATGGATTATTTGAGAAATACTGGAGCCAATAAACACCAGAGCGGGGCCACCAGGTGGGCACAACCCACCCGGGCACGCCAGGCCCCCCAGGCGCACCCTGGTGGGTTGTGGCCTCCTCGGCCCACCTCCAGTGCCCATCTTCTAGTATATAAGTGGTTTTGACCCAGAAAAAATAAGAGGAGGACTTTCAGGACGAAGCGCTACCGCCTCGAGGCGGAACCTGGGCAGGAGCACTTTTGCCCTCCGGCAGAGCAATTCCGCCAGGGGAACTTCTCTCCGGAGGTGGAAATCATCATCATCGTCATCACCAACAACTCTCCCAGCTTGGGGAGGACAATCTTCATCAACATCTTCACCAACACCATCTCCTCTCAAACCCTAGTTCATCTCTTGTGTTCAATCTTGTTACCGGAACTATAGATTGGTACTTGTGGGTGACTAGTGGTGTTGATTACATCTTTTAGTTGATTACTATATGGTTTATTTTGTGGAATGTTATATGTTCAGATCCATCATGCTATTTAATAGTCCTATGATCATGAACATGTTTATCATATGTGAGTAGTCACTTTTGTTCTTGAGGTCACGAGAGAAATCACGTTGCAAGTAATCATGTGAACTTGATATGTGTTCGATATTTTGATAGTATGTATGTTGTTATTCCCTTAGTGGTGACATGTGAATGTCGACTACATGACACATCACCATATTTTCTACTAAGGGAATGCATTGTGGAGTATCAATTAGATGGTGGGTTGAGAGAGTGACAGAAGCTTAAACCCCAGTTTATGCGCTATTTCGTAAGGGACCGATTGGATCCAAAAGTTTAATGCTATGGTTAGAATTTATTCTTAATAATTTTCTCGTAGTTGCGGATGCTTGCGGGAGGGTTGATCATAACTAGGAGGTTTGTTAAAGTAAGAAAAGCACCTAAGCACCGGTCCACCCACATATCAAATTATCAAAGTAGTGAACACAAATCAAACCAACATGATGAAAGTGACTAGATGAAATTCCCGTGTACCCTCAAGAACACTTTTCTTATCATAAGGGACCGTTTTGGCATGTCCTTTACCTCGAAAGGATTGGGCTACCTTGCTGAACTTTTTTTACTATTATTGTTACTTGCTCGTTACAAATTATCTTGCTACCAAACTACTCGCTACTTACAATGTCAGCACTTGCAGACAATACCTTACCGGAAACTACTTCACATTTCCTTCTGCTCCTCGTTGGGTTCGACACTCTTACTTATCGAAAATAGCTACAATTGATCCCCTATACTTGTGGGTCATCAAGGCTATTTTCTGGTGCCGTTGCCGGGGAGTGAAGCACCTTTGGTAAGTGGAATTTGGTAAGGAAACATTTCTATAGTGTGCTCAAAATTTATTGTCACTTGTTACTATGGAAAACAATCCTTTGAGGGGTTTGTTCGGGGTATCTTCACCTCATCCGGAGCCACAGTTAGCAACCCCTCAACCTACTACACCTACTGAAAATATTGAATATGAAATTCCTTCGAGTATGATAGAACAGCTGCTAGCTAATCCTTATGCGGGAGATGGAACCGAACATCCTGATATGCACTTGATATATGTGGAACAAATATTTGGATTGTTTAAGCTTGCAGGTTTACCCAGGGATGAAGTAGTGAAAAAGGTTTTCCATTTATCTTTGAAGGGAAAAGCATTGGCATGGTATAGGCTATGTGAGGATATTGGATCATGGACTTGTAATCATTTGAAATTGGAGTTCCACCAAAAAAATTATCCTATGCATCTAGTTCATCGTGATCGGAATTATATATATAATTTTTGGCCCCGTGAAGGAGAAAGCAGCGCTCTAGCTTGGGGGAGGCTTAAGTCAATGTTATATTCATGACCCAATCATGAGCTCTCAAGATAAATTATTATCCAGAATTTTTATGCTCGACTTTCTCGTAATGATCAAACCATGCTTGATACTTCTTGTGCTGGTTCATTTATGAAAAAGACTATTGAATTCCGGTGGGATCTTTTGGCAAGAATTAAACGCAACTCTGAAGATTGGGAACTCGACGAAGGTAAATAGTTAGGTATTAAACTTAAGTGTGATTGTGTTAAATCTTTTATGGATACCGATGCTTTTCAAAAGTTTAGCACTAAATATGGACTTGACTCTGAGATAGTAGCCTCCTTTTGTGAATCATTTGCTACTCATGTTGAACTCCCTAAGGAGAAGTGGTTTAAATATCACCCACCTATTAAATAAGAAATTAAAGAACTAGTACCAGTTAAGGAAGAAACTATACTTTATAATGTTGGTCCAGTTGTTCCTTCTGCTTATATTGAGAAACCACCTTTCCTTGTTAGGATAAAGGAACATTCTAAAGTTTCAACTGTGGTTAAGAAAAGCTATATTAGAACACCTAAACCTGATGAATAAAATAAAGTTGAACCTAGTATTGCTATGGTTAAAGATCTCTTGGAAGAAGATATGGATGGGCATGTTATTTACTTCTGTGAAGAAGTTGCTAGAATTGCTAAACTTGATAAAAGAGATAAACATAGACCTGTTGTTGGCATGCCTGTTATTTCAGTAAAAATAGGAGATCACTGTTATCATGGTTTATGTGACAAGGGTGCTAGTGTGAGTGCTATTCCTTACACTTTATATGAAGAAATTATGGAAGACATAGCACCTGCTGAGATAGAAGAAATAGATTTTACTATTAAACTTGCTAATAGAGACACCATATCACCAATTGGGATTATTAGAGATGTTGAAGTCTTGTGTGGGAAAATAAAATACCCTACTGATTTTCTTGTTCTTGGTAACCCACAAGATGAATTTTGTCCCATTATCTTTGGTAGACCTTTCTTGAATACAGTTAATGCTAAGATAGATTGTGAGAAACAAATTCTGGGTGTTAGCCTTGGTGATGAGTCCCATGATTTTAATTTTTCCAAGTTTAGTAGAAATCATCATGAAAAAGAACTTCCTAGTAAGGATGAATTAATTGGTCTTGCTTCTATTGCTGTGCCACCTACTGATCCTTTAGAACAATATTTGCTAGATCATGAAAATGATTTACATATGCATGAAAGAAATGAAATAGATAAAGTTTTCTTTGACCAACGCCCTCTGATTAAACACAATTTGCCTATTGAAACTCTAGGAGGTCCTCCTCCACCTAAAGGTGTAGCGACCAGACCTCAAATGGTCCAATCTCTGTGCTCCGGTGTCATCCCTGGATCAGTAATGCTGACACCACATAGTACTTGAAGGATTTATATCAGAGTAGCAATCACACACTTATTACATCGAGTGTCTCAATAGAGAACTTATTACAATAAATATGGCTTAAGGCCATCTAATAACGATAACAGTGGAAGGCTTGGAAGATAAGTGAGTCCATCAACTCCAACGGCATCACTGAGTATAGAACCAGGACCTAAAACTCCTTAATCATCGTCTGAAAAGTCTGCAACATTAACGTTGCAGCCCGAAAATGGGTCAGCACATGGAATATGCTGGCAAGGTAACACATAGAGAGTAATGAAATGAAACAGCTATACTATCTGCATATTTGGCTGGTGGAAAGCTCTATGGTTACAGTTTTGCGTAAAGCCAATTTTTCCCTAATGCAAAGGAATAAATTTATTTAACTATTATGGTGGTTGTTGAACATTGAGAATGATTGACAACATCCTCAATCCCAATTAAGTAACCTCATTAAACAAACCCATCAAATTAAATTTTATAGTAACATGTTGAGATTCACATGATAATGCAGGTACTAGATACTCAAGATGTCCATAACCGGGGACACGGCTAACCATGATTAGTTTATACACTCTGCAGAGGTTTGCGCACTTTTCCCCAAAAGACTCGATCGCCTCCGTTTGGTTTCTCGCACTACACGGTGTTTGAGAAACGGATGACCGAGACATAGTCTTTCAGAAGCGCTAGCACCTTACGATGGGTAGACCATACCACCGACATCCCCTACATCTTCTAGTCTACCACTGTAAGAGTTCGCACGACTTTGTCAACTATGCTAGAGCGCATAATAGCTTGTGGCTGCACACGGAAATTTCTAGCATGAAAATCTCATGATCCCTTTGAGCCTGGGTGGCAGTCCAAAAGAAAACAAGCAATCCTGGAATACCCAGGTACCTCAATCCACCCAGATGTGTATTTAAGTTGCCACCTTAGATAAACCATTGATTTAAAAATCTCACATCTGTCATGGATATCACTCACCCAATCCACGTCTACTAGCATAGCATAGCAATAATAAGCAAACGTAGAAGTAACTCCCAAAGGTTTGATAATAAACAGGTAATAGGTACTACCTCAACTACTTCCCAAACCCACAATTTAATTAGATCCTAATCATGCAATGTGTGAGGGTTGATCTAATGCAATAAAACTGGGTAGTAGAAGGTATGATCAAAGTGTTACTTGCCTTGCTGATGATCCGGGAAACCTAGTGATTCGAAGTAACAAGCGGCACACTCCGGGTACTCTATCACAAACAAACAAGCATACAATAAGTACTCAACTAATGCACAGGTAAAACTCAAATAAGAGATCTAACCAGAAAGTTCAACTTAAGAACTCCAGTTGGCAAAAAATCAAATCGAACGAAGCAACGAAAGACAAACGACAAAAGAAATAGACTTCGTTTACTATTCTGGATCTAGGGCAATTTTTATAGTGGCAAAAACTTGTTTGAGTTAGTTAAACGGAAAGAGGGTTTCGAGACGAAACTCCAGGCGCTTGAATCGCCTGATTCCGATAAACGAGCGAGAAGTTATACTAAAATGAAAATCGGATCAGAAATCGCGATCAGAAAAATCACGGATTAAATACGAGAAAAAGAAAAACGATGAACAGTTTAATGAACGAACGTTCGTTAACTAGATCTAAACGAAAAACACGTTCGTTAAAATGAACGAACGAGCGAACGCTCGCTAAATAGACTAAACCAAAATAAAACCGATCTAATAAAAAAATTAATCTAAAAAAATAAACCGCGGCTTTAAAAAAACCTGCCGGTTTTTCTAAAGAAAACCGCCGGCGACGGCGGCTACCTTGGGGGCGGGTCCGACGGGCGGCGGGGCAGCTCCGGCGAGGCGGCGTGGGGCGGTGGGGCGGCGAGGTGGCGGCGCGGGGCGGCGGCGAGGTGGCGGGGCGACGCGGGGCGGCGGGCGGCAGCGGCGGCGGCGGCCTAGGGTTAGGGTTAGGGCGCAGCGCGGGTCTCGAGGCGGGCTAGGGCGCTGGTGGGCTGGCCGGCTCGGGCGGGCGCCTTATAAAGGCTGCTCCGGGCGGAGTCCCGCTCGGGTACGGCCCGGAGTCGGTTCGCGTTTTTTTATAATAACGCACAGAAAAACAAATAAAAGAAATACTAAATGGACTGCAAAAATTCCGAAATAAATTTTCCCTGACTTCTAAAATCATGCCGCACAGGATGAACATTTATTTGGGGCCTAAATGCAATTTTGAAAAACGCCATTTTTCCTAAATTCAAATGAAATAGCAAATAAAACCAAATAAAATCTTATTTGATTTTTTTATTAAATCCTCAATATTTCTTTATTTTGGGAAAGTCATTTTATTCCCTCTCTCATATTTTTGTAATAGAAATTATTGAAGATAAAATAAATAAAATCAAATGATCCTATTTTCAAAATTTGAGACAACTCAAATATGAAAATAACGAAATCCCCAACTCTCTCCGAGGGTCCTTGAGTTGCGAAAAATTTCTAGGATCAACCAAAATGCAATAAATATGATATGCAATGATGATCTAGTGTATAACATTCCAAATTGAAAATTCGGGATGTTACAAACGTACCCCCCTTAAGATGAATCTCGCCCTCGAGATTCGGGTTGGCTAGAAAATAGGGGAGGGTGGTCCTTCAGCAAATCTTCCTCTCATTCCCAGGTGGCTTCATCCTCCATGTCGTGGCTCCACTGAACCTTGCAAAACTTGATAACCTTGCTGCGGGTGACTCGACTGGCATACTCTAGAATCTTAACTGGTTTCTCCTCATAGGTCAAATCACTGTCCAACTGAATTGCTTCGAGTGGTACCATATCTCTCAGCGGTATGTCAGCCATCTCCGCGTGGCACTTCTTCAACTAGGATACATGAAATACGTCATGAACTCCTAACAATCCTTTGGGCAATTCCAACTTGTGGGCTACTTCTCCCATACGTTTCAATACTTTGCATGGGCCTACAAAACGTGGCGCTAACTTTCCCTTAACTCCAAAGCGCTTCACTCCTCGAAGTGGTGATACTCGAAGATAAACTCGGTCTCTGACTTCGTAAACTGTCTCCTTGCGTTTAGAATCTGCATAACTCTTCTGCCTGAATTGAGCTACCTTTAGCCTGTCGCGAATTAATTTCACTTTCTGTTCAGATTCCTTTACCAGATCCGGTCCAAACAACTAGCGATCTCCAACTTCATCCCAGGACAATGGGGTCCTGCACCTCCTTCCGTACAAGGCTTCAAAAGGGGCCATCTTCAAAGTGGATTGATAGCTGTTGTTGTAAGAGAACTCTGCATATGGAAAATTCTCATCCCAACTAGATCCGTAATCTAGCGCACAAGCTCTTAGCATATCCTCCAAGATCTGGTTGACTCTCTCAGTCTGTCCATCTGTCTGCGGGTGGAAAGCTGTGCTAAACTCTAGTCTGGTTCCCAAAGTCTCATGCAACTGATTCCAGAACTTTGAAGTAAACTGGGTTCCTTTATCCGATACAATGCTCCTTGGAACTCCATGCAGACATACGATCATGGTCATGTATATCTTTGCCAACTTTGCACTGGTATAGGTAGTCTTCACTGGAATGAAATGAGCTACCTTTGTCAAATGATTGACTTCAACCCATATCGAGTCATAGCCTGAATGTGTTCTGGGCAATCCTGTAATAAAATCCGTGCCTAGCTTATCCCACTTCCATTCGGGTATCGGCAATGGTTGTAGCAATCCTGCTGGCTTCTGATGCTCTGCCTTCACTCTCTGACATACATCACAAACTGCTACGTACTCCGCAATATCCTTCTTCATTCCAGTCCACCAGAAAATATCCTTCAATCCAAATATATCTTGGTATTTCCTGGGTGAATCGAGTATGGTGAGTCATGGGCCTCTTGCAGAATTAGCTTTCTAATCTCCGGATCATTTGGCACATAAACACGGTCTTCAAACCATAAGGTATCATGCTCATCCTCACGAAATCCCTTAGCTTTTCCTTTGCTAATTTTCTCCTTAATAGAAGCAATCTCCTTGTCAGTCCTTTGGGCTTCTCTGATTTTATCCATCAATGTAGACTGAGTCTCCAATGCTACTACATAGCCTCTCGGGACTATTTCTAAACATAACTCTTGAAGATTTTTGGCTAACTCCCTTGGTAATTCTCCCGTCATTAGGGTGTTTGACATGGCTCTTACGGCTTAATGCGTCAGCTACTACGTTAGCCTTTCCGGGGTGATAATGCAATTTCATATCGTAATCCTTGATGAGCTCCAACCATCTCCCTTGTCTGAGATTCAACTCCTTCTGTGTGAAAATATACTTCAAACTCTTATGATCCGTATACACCTCGCAATGGTTTCCAATCAGAAAATGTCTCCAAATCTTCATTGCATGCACTACGGCTGCTAACTCCAAATCATGCATAGCATAATTCAACTCATGAGGCTTAAGCTGTCGTGAGGCATATGAAACAACTCTCCCTTCCTGCATAAGCACTGCTCCAAGTCCTCGACGTGAAGTGTCGCAATACACCTCATAATCCTTGGCCTGGTCTGGCAAAATCAACACTGGTGAAGTAACCAAACGTTTCTTCAACTCCTGAAAACTAGCCTCACATTCCTCTGTCCATATGAACTTGGTATCCTTCTTCAACAACTCCGTCATAGGCTTCGCAATCTTTGAGAAATTCTCAATAAACCTCCGGTAGTATCCTACGAGTCCAAGAAAACTTCGGATCTCTCCCACGGTGGTTGGTGCTTCCCACTTGGTCACGGTATCAACTTTAGTGGGATCTACTGCTATACCTTCTCCGGATATAACGTGTCCGAGAAATCCAACTTCCTTCAACCAAAACTCACATTTGCTAAACTTGGCATATAGTTGATGTTCCCTGAGCTTTCCAAGAACCAAACGCAAATGTTCCTTATTCTCCTATTCATTCTTTGAGTAAACCAGGATATCATGAACACTACGACGAACTTATCCAAGAACTCCATAAACACCTTGTTCATCATGTTCATAAAATATGCAGGTGCGTTAATCAGACCAAATGACATAATGGTATACTCGTACAACCCATACATGGTGGTAAAAGCCGTCTTGGGTATATCCTGTTCCCGAATCTTCAACTGGTGGTATCCTGATCGCAGATCGATCTTGGAAAATACCTTAGCTCCTTGCAATCAATCAAACAGATCATTGATCATCGGTAGTGGGTACTTGTTCTTGATGGTTACTTCATTCAATCCTCGATAATCGACAACCATCCTTAACGATCCGTCCTTCTTCTCCACTATAAGTACTGGCGATCCCCAAGGTAAAGAACTTGGGCGAATATAACCTTTATCTAGTAACTCCTTAATTTGCTTCTTAGTTTCCACCAAATCCTTTGCAGGCATCCTATATGGTCTCTTTGATATTGGCCCTGTGCCTGGCAATAGCTCAATCAAAAAATCAATATCTCTATCCGGTGGCATGCCTGGTAACTCTTCTGGAAATACTTCGGGGAAATCCTTCACTACTGGTACTTCCTCCTGCACAACTCCTATTAAGCAATTTACTTGAGTCCTCTTTGGCACATGTCGGGATACATACTTGATCCTTCTCCCTTCTGGGGTGGTAAGCAAAATTGACTTACTAAAACATTCAATATTCCCTTCATACTTTGATAACCAATCCATGCCTAATATCACATCCAATCCTTGAGATTCCAATACTATTAGGTCTGAGGGGAAAACATAGTTACCAATCCTTAATGGTAACCGATCACACCATAGACTAGCCATATATTCTTCTCCAGGCGAGGTTACTAACATGGGTGACCTAAGGTCTTGGGTTGGTAGTTTATACTTATCCACAAATCCCCTTGATATGTATGAATGCGATGCACCAGTATCGAAAAGAACGAGTGTAGTAAATGACTTAACCAAAAACTTACCGATTACTGCATCCGGCTGCTCTTCAACCTCCTCCACATTAACGTGGTTCACCTGTCCCCTGTTGAAAGGGTTCGGCTTCTTCCCAGGGCTTCCATTGCCATTTCCATTCTGGGATTCAGGACATTCATTGGCATAATGTCCGGTCTTCTGGCATTTAAAGCAAGTGACTTGGGTCAGGTCTTTCTTGGCTGGGGTTGATGGGTTGGTGCATTTCTGGCTGTTGCTTCCTCCATTCCCATTACCATTCCTAGGGCCATTGTGATTGTGCGAGCTTCCTCCTCCATGGGTATGCTGAAAATGTCCTCCCGGTCTAGGGGTAAATCATGGCTTCTGCTGAGCTCCTGAATTGTACTTTCCTTATGCATACTTCCTCTTGCGATTTTCAATTTGCTGCTGCTTCCCTTCAATCATAAGAGCACGATCTACCAACTCCTGGTAGTTGTTGAAGGTTGCTACCATCAACTGCATGCTCAACTCATCATTCAGTCCTTCCAGAAACTTCTCCTGCTTAGCTGCATCCGTAGCAACGTCATCTGGGGCATAACGTGCTAATTTACTAAAGTCCTCCACATACTGGCCAACTGTCCATCCTCCTTGGCACAAGTTGCGAAACTCTCGCTTCTTCATGGTCATAGCTCCTGCTGAAACATGGGCAGTTCGAAAAGCCTGCTGAAACTAGTCCCATGTGACAGTATCGACAGGGAAAGTGGCTGTGAAATTCTCCCACCATGATGCTGCGGGTCCTTCAAGCTGATGTGCGGCAAAACTTCACCTTCTTCGCATCTGTGCATCCTGCTGTGGTCAACTCTCTAGCTGTCTTGCGGAGCCAATCATCTGCTACTATCGGCTCGGTGCTACTGGAAAACACCGGCGGATTCAGCCTAAGAAAACAGGCTAAGTAATCAACAGGTGGTGGTGGTGGTGGGTTGTTGTTGTTGTTCCCCTGATTCTGATTCTGGACTAGCAACTGCATCAATGTGTTCTGCTGCTGGATCAACTGGGTGAGCTCCGGTGGAAAGGTAAATCCGGGGTCACGTCTCGGAGGCATCTGAGGGTATAGAAAAGATGAGATTTAAGAATAGAGGGGGTCTAAAGAGAAAACACTACCCATATGCACATGAGGCAAAAGCAAACAATTCACTTCATTCAATCAAACAAGGGCATACAATCGATCTAACTATCACAAAAGTGCTCGGACTACTATATTTACATGGTGGACTACTACTACTGATGAGGTGGTCTACTAGAAATATTCTTCGGTTGCAGACTCCATGATATCTGCTCCGGCTTCATCAACATAGTCATCATCGATATCGTTGGGATCCGAGCCGGTGTCGTCGATGATGATGTAGTCTTCTGGGCGAATCTCCTTGGGTTCTTCGTCTTCATCTACTGGCGTAGGGCCTCCCATAAATATTCCAATCTTCATTGTTAGGTCGGCATTCTTATCCACTAATACTTCAATTTCTTCTTCATAATCTTCACGTGTAACCTTGAGTTCTTCCTCAAGTTCCTTGATTCTTGTCCTTGCCTTCTTCAGGTCTATCATGTCGGCGCACATCTGGTTCTCATGGCGTCGAATGTGCTGGTTTAACTCCTGGATAAAAGCTGCAATTAATCTATCCTTTCTGGTGATCATCTCCCAGTGCTCATCTTGGCGCCCACAAATCTGGTAGATAGTATCCTTGAGATCATTGCGGTAGACTTCTCCATTGCGTCCCATGGCGATGTGAGCTGCCATGCTCTTTCCTAGACTCCAAGTTGGTGCATCAAAAGAAAACTCTATGGGCTCGGTGAATGGCACGAACGTCCTTCCTGGAACTTGAACTTGAATCATCCAGCGCTCTTCTTCAAGTAAAGTGGCATTGTAGGTTCCGGTGAAGCTTGGTACTCCTATGTTCAGGTATCTAGTGACTTCCTTCAAGTGACGTCCAAAGGGTGTATCTTCATCCGGTTGCGTGAAATTGTTCCTTGCATCCGCCATCCTAAAGAGTAGAAAAGATGAGAGGTCAGAAGAGAAGAGTGAGTAGTGATCTAGTTCTTTAGCTTAGTGGTCGTGTCCTACAGTCAGCGTGTGCTCTGATACCATCTTATAGCGACCAGACCTCAAACGGTCCAATCTCTGTGCTCCGATGTCATCCTTGGATCAGTAATGCTGACAACACACAGTACTTGAAGGATTTATAGCAGAGTAGCAATCACACACTTATTACATCGAGTGTCTCAATAGAGAACTTATTACAATAAATATGGCTTAAGACCATCTAATAACGATAACAGCGGAAGACTTGGAAGATAAGTGAGTCCATCAGCTCCAACGGCATCACTGGGTATAGAACCACGACCTAAAACTCCTTAATCGTCGTCTGAAAAGTCTGCAACATTAACGTTGCAGCCCGAAAATGGGTCAGCACATGGAATATGCTGGCAAGGTAACACATAGAGAGTAATGAAATGAAACAGCTATACTATATGCATATTTGGCTGGTGGAAAGCTCTATGGTTACAGTTTTGCGTGAAGCCAATTTTTCCCTTCTGCAAAGGAATAAATTTATTTAACTATTATGGTGGTTGTTGAACATTGAGAATGGTTGGCAGCATCCTCAATCCCAATTAAGTAACCTCATTAAACAAACCCATCAAATTAAATTTTATAGTAACATGTTGAGATTCACATGATAGTGCAGGTACTAGATACTCAAGATGTCCATAACCGGGGACACGGCTAACCATGATTAGTTTATACACTCTGCAGAGGTTTGTGCACTTTTCCCCACAAGACTCGATCGCCTCCGTTTGGTTTCTCGCACTACACGGTGTTTGAGAAAACGGATGACCGAGACATAGTCTTTCAGAATCGCTAGCACCTTACGATGGTTAGACCGTACGACCTACATCCCCTACATCTGCTAGTCAACCACTGTAAGAGTTCGCATGACTTAGTCAACTATGCTAGAGCCCATAATAGCTTGTGGCTACACACGAAAGTTTCTAGCATGAAAATCTCATGATCCCTTTGAGCCTGGGTGGCGGTCCAAAAGAAAACAGGCAATCCTGGAATACCCAGGTACCTCAATCCACCCAGATGTGTATTTAAGTTGCCACCTTAGATAAACCATTGATTTAAAAATCTCACATCTGTCATGGATATCACTCACCCAATCCACGTCTACTAGCATAGCATAGCAATAATAAACAAACGTAGAAGTAACTCCCAAATGTTTGATAATAAACAGGTAATAGGTACTACCTCAACTACTTCCCAAACCCACAATTTAATTAGATCCTAATCATGCAATGTGTGAGGGTTGATCTAATGCAATAAAACTGGGTAGTAGAAGGTATGATCAAAGTGTTACTTGCCTTGCTGATGATCCGGGAAACCTAGTGATTCGAAGTAACAAGCGACGCACTCCGGGTACTCTATCGCAAACAAACAAGCATACAATAAGTACTCAACTAATGCATAGGTAAAACTCAAATAAGAGATCTAACCAGAAAGTTCAACTTAAGAACTCCGGTTGGCAAAAAAAATCAAATCGAACGAAGCAACGAAAGACAAACGACAAAAGAAACAGACTTCGTTTACAATTCTGGATCTAGGGCAATTTTTACAGTGGCAAAAACTTGTTTGAGTTGGTTAAACGGAAAGAGGGTTTCGAGACGAAACTCCAGGCGCTTGAATCGCCTGATTCCGATAAACGAGAGAGAAGTTATACTAAAACGAAAATCGGATCAGAAATCGCGATCAGAAAAATCGCGGATTAAACCCGAGAAAAAGAAAAACGACGAACAGTTTAACGAATGAACGTTCGCTAACTGGATCTAAACGACGAATATGTTCGTTAAAAAGAACGAACGAGCGAACGCTCGCTAAATAGACTAAACCAAAATAAAACCGATCTAATAAAAAACGAATCTAAAAAAAAATAAACCGCGGCTTTAAAAAAACCGGGCGGTTTTTCTAAAGAAAACCGCCAGCGACGGCGGCTACCTCAGCGGCTGGTCCGGCGGGCGGCTCCGGCGAGGCGGCGCGGGGCGGCGGCGAGGCGACAGGGCGACGCGGGGCGGCAGGGCGGCGCGGCGCGGCGAGGCGGCGCGGCAACGCGGGGCGGCGGGCGGCAGCGGCGGCGGCGGCGGCCTAGGGTTAGGGTTAGGGCGCGGCGCGGGGCTCGAGGTGGGCTGGGGCGCTGGTGGGCTGGCCGGCTCGGGCGGGCGCCTTATGAAGGCTGCCCCGGGCGGAGTCCCGCTCGGGAACGGCCTGGAGTCGGTTCGCGTTTTTTTATAATAACGCACATAAAAACAAATAAAAGAAATACTAAACAGACTCCAAAAATCCCGAAATATATTTTCCCCGGCTTCTAAAATCAAGCCGCACATGGTGAACATTTATTTGGGGCCTAAATGCAATTTTGGAAACGCGCATTTTTCCTAAATTCAAATAAAATAGCAAAAAAAACCAAATAAAATCTTATTTGATCTTTTTATTAAATCCTCAATATTTCTTTATTTTGGGAAAGTCATTTTATTCCCTCTCTCATATTTTTGTAATAGAAATTATTGAAGATAAAATAAATAAAATCAAATGATCCTATTTTCAAAATTTGAGACAACTCAAATATGAAAATAACGAAATCCCCAACTCTCTCCATGGGTCCTTGAGTTGCGAAAAATTTCTAGGATCAACCAAAATGCAATAAATATGATATGCAATGATGATCTAGTGTATAACATTCCAAATTGAAAATTTGGGATGTTACAAAAGGTGATCCTGTGTTTGAATTAAAACAATTGCCATACACTTTGAAATATGCTTATCTTGATGAAAAGAATATATATCATGTTATTATTAGTGCTAACCTTTCAGAACATGAAGAATAGAGATTATTGAAAGTTCTAAGGAAGCACTAGGCTGCTATTGGATATACTCTTGATGATTTAAAGGGCATTAGTCCCACTCTATGTGAGCACAAAATCAATATGGAACCTGATTCTAAACTCATTATTGATCACCAACGTCGGTTGAATCCAAAAATGAAGGAAGTGGTAAGAACAGAAATCTTAAAACTTCTGGAAGCAGGTATAATCTATCCTATAGCTGATAGTAGATGGGTAAGTCCTGTTCATTTTGTCCCTAAGAAAGGAGGTATTATTGTTGTTCCTAATGATAAGAATGAACTTATTCCACAAAGAATTGTTACAGGCTATAGAATGGTAATTGTTTACAGAATATTAAACAAAGCAACTAGAAAAGATCATTACCCCTTGCCTTTCATTGATCAAATGCTTGAAAGATTATCTAAGCACGCACACTTTTGCTTCTTAGATGGATACTCTGGCTTTTCACAAATACGTGTTTCTCAACTTGATCAAGAAAGGACTACTTTTACTTTCCCCTTTGGAACTTATGCTTGTAGATGTATGCCTTTTGGTTTATGTAATGCACCTGCTACCTTTCAAAGATGTATGACTGCTATATTCTCTGACTTTTGTGAAAAGATTGTTGAGGTTTTCATGGATGACCTTTCTATCTATGGGAAGTCTTTTGATGTTTGTTTAAGAAATCTTGAGCGAGTTTTGCAGAGATGTGAACAAACAAATCTTGTCTTGAATTGGGAGAAGTGCCACTTTATGGTTAATGAAGGTATTGTCTTGGGTCATAAAATTTCCGAAACAGGTATTGAAATGGACCAAGCTAAGGTTGCAGTACTGCAGGATGCTGCTAACGCGACACTACGATCAGAGACCCTTCGACGAAACTGTGTGCGATGCAATAATCGCAAACAGTGGTGTAATAAACCGTCAAAATGGTGCAAAACGTTTGCGATGATGGATGCATCAAACACGGTTCAGATTTTAGTTGCGTGTGCGATGCAGGGCATACAGGTCAGTTCAATTAACTGTTTGCGATGAGGCAACACAAAAGAAATGGGCAGCCAGATGGAGGTTTGTGCGATATACAAGATACGGTTCACTCGGATGAACAGTTTGTGATTAGGCAACACAAAAGAAATGGTCAGCTAGATCTAGGTGTGTGCGATACTTAGCTGCATATTTTGACAAATCGCAGTGTTACAAGGTTGACAAATGGCAATGTTACTAGGTAAACAAATGTCAATCTTTCCAGTTTGACAAATGGCATCATACCAAAAATGACAGATGCAAATCTTACCCAATTGTTTCTACATGGTTGCACATGGGTCATCCAAAAGAACCATTTGCATTGAAGGGATGCAGAAATCCTGCTCGGCACATTTTCCCTTTGCTTCCTGGGGAAGCTGTCGGTTTGCGTACGGGTGTTCTAACCAAAACGTTTGTGATGAGTGTTTTATATATAAAACCATTGACCTTTTTTCAAAAGAAAATCGTTTGACAATTATGTACATTAAGAGAGAAAAAGGTAAGTTCGTTCGAACCATATCTTTCATTCAGTCACAGTGCGAATTTATATTCATATGACTGAGAATTCGAGATACAGTATTAAACCCCCAAAAGAACTATTACCAACGGCGGCGGAGGCGGCGTTCCGCGCCATCGTTGTCATTGTCGTCCTCCAGGATGCCGTTGTTGAAGTCTTCAAGGTAGCGCAAAATGTTCTTCACTTGTAAATCAAACTTCATGTCGCCGCGTGATCGACGGGTTGGGTGGGGGAGGACGGCAACTGGCACCACTGAGAGGTAGCGCTCGACAGTAGCATCACATGCCGCTGAGGGGGGAGGGCGCGTGCATGAGCATGGGCGCGGCGGGCGCAGCCAGACGCACGGGGACTGATGACCCACAAGTATAGGGATGTAACGCCCGGATAATTAAGCTACAGTGATTCCCCGCTAATGATGCCACGTCACCACGGTTACTGTGGTAAACTCTCGATAGTTCAGAACCGAAACAAGTTCAAAATTTAAATAAAAGAAAACAATAAAAGTTTTCAAAAAAAAAATTAAAACAAAAATGTTCGGTGGTTGCCAAATATTACCAAGATAATTATGGTGTAAGGTTCACAATTTTATAAAATGCCTAAATAATTTAAAATGATTTAAAACAGAAGAGGAAATAAAGAAAAGGAAACTACAAAAACAGAAGACAAAACAAAAAAAACAAAAGGGGGGAGAAGCCCCCCCCCCTCGCTGGGCCTCGGCCCAGATGGCCTCGGGGCCAATCAGGCCGGCCCAGCCGGCCCCTCCTCTCTCTCCTTATCCCCACCACGTAACCCTAACCCACCCCCCACTCGTCCCACTCCCTCCCCCGATCCCCCTGGATCGGGATCGATCCCCTCTCTCCCCTCGTCTCCCCCAGCGCGCACCCGCACCGCCGCTCAGTGCCGTCGCCGGAGATCACCACGCCGGAGCCGCCCCGCCACCTCGCCATCCCTCGCGCCGCCGCACGCCCAGAGGCGAAGCGCCTCGTGCCCGACACCCCCTCACACGCCTCTCCTCCTCCTTCCCCGTTCTGGATCTGGGCGGCGCGCCCGACGCCGCCGTCGATCCCCGTCGCCCCGCCGCCGTTCACCATCGCCACCGCCACCGCGCTCCCCGTCCTCCTCTGGACGCCGCCGTGCCGCTGCCATCGCCCCGCGCCACCCCGAGCCCCGACGACCGCGCCCCATCCGCTGCCGCTCGAGGGCCTCCTCGACTCGCCGGACCGCTCCGCCATCGCCGGAGCCCTACCCCGCCGGACTGCATCCCCTGCGCCGCGTCGTCTCCGCCCGCCTCCTCGCCCCCCCTGTTGCCCTTGACCCTACGGATCGACGGTGAGGCCCCCGGCTCCTCGCGTCGTCCCGCAGCCGTGCACGCGCACCACCGCGTCGGCCACACCGTCGCCCCTTGCCGTTCTTGGCCGTGCCCCGCCACGAGGTGCAGCAGCAGCTGCTGTGCTGCGGCGGTGCGGCCACCACCACTGCAGCGCCCCGTCACCGGTGGCCTCGCCCCTATGCGCCGCCTCCCGTCACCGCCTGCCCCCCTGCTGCTCCGGCCGGCGCCCCATGGCCCCGTGCCTCGCCACGCCTAGTCTCCGCCCTCTCCTCCTCCCACGGCAGTGCCACCGCGCCACTGGCCGCACCAGCGCCACCCCTCGCCTCCGCCCGCCGTGGCCCCGGCTGGCCGCGCCGGCGTGCCCCGCCGTAGGTGCCCCGGCGGCCTCGTCCCGCCCTGCGGGCGAGCGCCCGCTCGGGTGCGCCCGCACCCGGCGCCCGACGCCTGTGAACCCACGCCCGCTATGGCCCCTCTAGGCCACTGGCATGGGGGCCCCGCCTCCAGAACAAATAAAAAAAACAACAAACAAAGGAATTAAAAAAAAATACCTAAATAAATAAATAATTAATGATAAAAGTAATTAATTAACTAATTAGTTAACTTATTTAATTCTGATTAAATTAACTAATTAAGGTTAATTAACCCAATGATTAATTAACCTAATTAACTACTGTTAATTAATCTAATCAATTAGTTAGGTTAATTAAACCCTAATTAACATAAACAGTGTAGACAGGTGGGTCCCACTGGACCCACTGGTCAGCTTGACCAAGTCAACAGAGTTGACTGCTGATGTCAGCATGACATCATGCTGATGTCATTAATCTGTTTTTTCGAATTAATTTAAATAATTAATTAAATTCCAGAAATTAATAAAATCTTTAGAAAATCATATCTTTTAATCCGTAACTCGGATTAAAATATTTTCAACATGAAAATTTCTCAGAACGACGAGACGAATTCGGATACGCAGCCCGTTCGTCCGCCACGCATCCCTAACCTATCAAACTCGCAACTTTCCCCCTCCGGTTCACCGGTCCGAAAACGCGAAACACCGGGGATACTTTCCCGGATGTTATCCCCCTTCACCGGTATCACCTACTACCGCGTTAGGGCACCTCTAACGCCGTAACTTGTCTTGTCATGCATCACTATGCATATGCTTGCATTATATTTATTGTTTCTTCCCCCTCTTCTCTCTCTAGACACCGAGACTGACGCCGCTGCTACCACGTACGACTACGGAGTTGACGACCCCTCTCTCTTGCCAGAGCAACCAGGCAAGCCCCCCCTTTGATCACCAGATATCGCCTACTCTTCTCTATACTGCTTGCATTAGAGTAGTGTAGCATGTTACTGCTTCCCGTTAATCCTATACTGATGCATAGCCTGTCCTTGCTACTACTGTTGTTACCTTACCTGCAATCCTAATGCTTAGTATAGGATGCTAGTTTTTCATCAGTGGCCCTACATCCTTGTCCGTCTGCCATGCTATACTATCGGGCCGTGATCACCCGGGAGTTGATCACGGGTATATACTATATACTTTATACATGATACATGTGGTGACTAAAGACGGGTCGGCTTGAGGAGCACCCGCGAGTGGATCTTTGAGGCGGAGCTACAGGGCAGGTTCCGACCACCTAGGAGAGAGGTGGGCCTGGCCCTGGTCGACGTTCGCGGATACTTAACACGCTTAACGAGATCTGGGTATTTGATCTGAGTTTGGCCATTTGGCCTATACGCACTAACCATCTACGCGGGAGTAGTTATGGGTATCCCGGCGTCGTGGTATCAGCCGAAGCCTTCGTGACGTCAGCGACTGAGTGGCGCGCGCCGGATTGGAACGTAAGCCTGCTCTTGTATTAAGGGGGCTAGTTCTGCTTCCGGCCGCGTACGCAACGTGCAGGTGTGCTAAGGGCGATGGGCCCAGACCCCTGTGCGCTTAGGTTTAGACCGGCGTGCTGACCTCTCTGTTGGTCTAGGTGGGGCTACGACGTGTTGATCTTCCGAGGCCGGGCATGACCCAGGAAAGTGTGTCCGGCCAAATGGGATCGAGCGTGTTGGGGTATGTGGTGCACCCCTGCAGGGAAGTTAATCTATTCGAATAGCCGTGATCTTCGGTAACAGGACGACTTGGAGTTGTACTTTGACCTTATGACAACTAGAACCGGATAATTAATAAAACACACCCTTCCAAGTGCCAGATACAACCGGTGGTCGCTCTCTCACAGGGCAACGAGGGGAGGATCATCGGTTAGGATTATGCTATACGATGCTACTTGGAGGACTTCAGTCTACTCTCTTCTACATGCTGCAAGACGGAGGCTGCCAGAAGCGTAGTCTTCGAAAGGACTAGCTATCCCCCCTTATTCCGGCTTTCTGCAGTTCAGTCCACATATGATACCCTTATTCCATTTGATACCAATGCATACATATGTAGTATAGCTCCTTGCTTGCGAGTACTTTGGATGAGTACTCACGGTTGCTTTCTCCCTCTTTTCCCCCTATCCCTTCTACCTGGTTGTCGCAACCAGATGTTGGAGCCCAGGAGCCAGACGCCACCTTCGACGACGACTCCTACTACACCGGAGGTGCCTACTACTACGTGATGCCCGCTGACGACGACCAGGAGTAGTGAGGAGGATCCCAGGCAGGAGGCCTGCGCCTCTTTCGATCTGTATCCCAGTTTGTGCTAGCCTTCTTAAGGCGAACTTGTTTAACTTATGTCTGTACTCAGATATTGTTGCTTCCGCTGACTCGTCTATGATCGAGCTCTTGTATTCGAGCCTTCGAGGCCCCTGGCTTGTAATATGATGCTTGCATGACTTATTTTATTTGTAGAGTTGTGTTGTGATATCTTCCCGTGAGTCCCTGATCTTGATCGTACACGTTTGCATGTATGATTAGTGTACGATTAAATCGGGGGCGTCACAAGTTGGTATCAGAGCCGACTGCCTGTAGGAACCCCCCTTCCACACTCCTTGGCCGAAGTCGAGTCTAGACATTACAAAACCCTTTTACTAACATGACGTTGTGCCTTACGGGCCCACGTCGCCATCTGGGTGGTATTAGGATCTTTTACTCCTCGATCCTTACTCTGGGACTCTGAACCCTCTTTTACTCGGGTTAAACGATTTTACTAACTCTAACACTAGGATCCCGTGACCACGCTCACCCCAAAGTTGGATAAGCCCTAGTTATTCTTTAGAGTAGTACTTGAACATTATCCACATTGTCATTTGACTCCTGTGAAAACATCTTTGTTTTCAGATGGAACCCACGGGGCAGGTCGTGCGCCACACGACGGCCATTGGTGCCTCAGGATCACCTGCTGTGTTGGTTGAGATGATGACCTATCTGGGTTATCGCTGGCACCCTGAGTACACCGTCTATGAGGAGTATCAGGACTTCAACCAGGAGCAGTACCGTGCCATCGTCCACCTCTACTCTCGGGAGTATGACTCCACTACCGTGCTGCACACTGCTCATGGTGTTGGAGTGACTATCGATATGGCGGTCCACGATGCTGCTTATGCTGCTCTGACACGTCTCCGTGGAGAGTATCAGGAGTTGGATACCTCCCCCTTCAGGCACATTGCTATCACATCCGATGTTGGTGCGGAGGGATACTACACTGCTGCCTACTCCACTGTCACCCGAGAGCCCTTCTACCATCAGAACCTGGTTCTGCATGCTGATGGGCTGGATCGAGCTAACCGAGCTCTTCGCCACGAGTTGTACACCACTCGTCAGCACCTCTACCGTGCTCTGACGATGTTGCACCCCTTCGTCGGATCTGGGGAGCTGTCGCGTTCTGCGATCTACCCTGCCCGGACCGTGATGCCCCAGGGCGTCGGCTGGCCAGATGTGGGAGGCTACTCTCCTGCATTGGGTCCTCTCCTGCCACCTGCGCATCGGGTTCCGCACCAGAGTATCCGTGGGCCCCAGGCTACTCGCGTGGAGGTCTTCCCTTCGCGTCACTACCAGCTGTCGGGCTACACCTACCTCCGCAGTACCGCATGGGACTGACGTAGACTTGCTTGTTAGTGTTAGCTGCATTCGCCGCGAGCCTGTGTGCCGCCTATGATGTCTTAGTCTATGTACCAGACTCTGTGTAACGAACTCCATGCATGATCTCTTTTGTAAGATATGCCGACTACTATGTAGTATCTATCGTGCTGCTTTCGTTGTGCATGTTTCATCATGAATGATTCTCGTCTTTGCGCATTTCTCAATACTGAACTACCCCTGTTATATATTAGCAGGATGGTTAGACCAGGTGGTCGTGGTCGTGGTCGTGGTGGCAACGCCCCACCACCACCTGAGTACATGGCTGGGATGATGCAACAGTTTGAGCTGAATCGTCAGTTCATGGAGAATATTATGGCTCAGTTTCCTCGCCCCAATATGAACCAGCAGCCAGCCCCAGTAACTCTGCAGGATTTCATGCGCCTGAACCAACGGTGTACCGCAGCTCAACTCAGCCTCTGGATGCTGATGACTGGCTCCGAGACATCACCTTTGAGATGGAGTCTGCTGATGTAGCCCCTGCCAGCTATGTCACCTTTGCTTCCTTCTTCCTGAAGGGACCCGCAGCTCAATGGTGGGATAGCCACAGGCGTACTCTGCCAGCTGGAACAATCATCACCTGGCCAGACTTCCAAGCTGCCTTCCGTGCTCGCTTCATTCCTCAGGGAGTTATGGACCGGAAGAAGCGTGAGTTCCGCAACCTCACCCAAGGCAATAAAACTGTGGAAGCTTACCAGCGGCAGTTTCTTGACTTGTCCCGCTATGCTGAAGAAGACATCGCAACTGATGCACGCAGACAGGAGAAGTTCCGTGATGGCCTTCAAGCTGACATCAAGCTCGCACTTCTAGTGCACGACTTTGCTGATTTCGCCACTCTGGTGAACAAAGCCATCAACGTCGAAACTGGTCTGCAGGAATACCAGAGCTCTCACAAGCGCAGCCGTGACACGGGCTCATCTTCGGGCCCGTCCTCGCAGAAGCGCAAGATATGGATCCCCAACAACATGTACCAGCCGGATGCACCTGCCCCAAGGCAGTCCTATGCTGCACCTCGTCTGCCTGCTCCTCCAACTAGGCAGACAAGACTTCCAGCTCCACCACCACAAGCTCCTGTTCCCACTCCCAATAATGGCCTCTGCTACAAGTGTGGTCAGCCAGGTCACCGTGCTAGGGATTGCAATCAAAACCAGAATCAACTGGCCCTCCCAGCAACTGGCCGTGGAAGCAACCAGCCTCGCAACAACAGTGCCAAGTCTTATGGTCGTGTTCATGCCAACCATGTTGATCTCAATGAAGTTCTAGACCAGCCTGCTACCATGATGGGTACACTCCTCGTAAACTCAGTACCTGCATCTGTTTTATTCGATTCAGGGGCATCGCATTCATTCATGTCAGAAGATTTTGCATACAAGCATGACGTTAAATGTGAGGAGATGAACGCTTCGGTATTGGTAAAAACTCCCGTGGGACAATGTCAAACCTCACTGGTTGGCATCGATTGCCCCGTGGAAATCGAAGGGCTGGAATTCTATGCCTCTCCCATTATCCTGAAGTCGTCTAACATCGACCTCATTCTGGGAATGGATTGGTTGAAAGCGCATACTGCTTCTATAGTTTGCGCCACTAAGGTCGTCCATCTGCTACACCCTTCTGACGAAATAATAGCTTACCAAGCTCATCTAGTTCAGAACGCCAAGGCACGTCTTTATGCCTTGAATGCGTTGAACGCTGCACCACTCGAGGGCATTGAAAACATTCCCGTCGTTCGTGAATTCCAAGATGTCTTCCCAGAAGAACTTCCAGGGATTCCCCCTGCTAGAGCTGTCGAATTCATCATCGACTTGAAACCCGGCACCACCCCTATAGCCAAACGACCCTATAAGATGCCGCCGCATGAACTCATTGAACTTAAGGAGGAAATCGACAAATCTCTTGTCAAAGGTTTCATTCGTCCTAGTTTCTCTCCTTGGGGAGCACCTTCTCTCTTTGTTAGGAAGAAGGATGGGACAAACCGATTGGTCCAAGACTACCGTCCTATAAACCAAGCTACCATTTAGAATAAATACCCTCTTCCTCGGATCAATGATCTTTATGATCAACTGGCTGGTTCATCAGTGTTCTCCAAACTCGACTTGAGGTTGGGTTACCACCAGATCCGTGTTCGTGAAGAGGACATCCCAAAAACTGCCTTCGTGACTCGGTATGGATCATACGAGTACACCGTCATGTCATTCGGTTTAACGAATGCTCCAGCCACCTTCTCTCGTCTGATGAATTATATATTCATGGATTACCTCGACAAGTTCGTCGTGGTTTATCTGGACGATATCCTTGTATTTTCCAAGAACGAGGAAGAACATGCTGGACATCTGCGTCTTGTGCTAGAGAAGCTTCGAGAACATCAGCTGTATGCTAAGTATTCCAAGTGTGAATTCTGGCTTCCCGAAGTAACCTATCTTGGGCATGTCATCTCCAAAGATGGTATTGCCGTCAACCCTGAACGAGTTCAGGCTATTCTCGATTGGACTCCTCCGAAGAATGTGAAGCAAGTCCGAAGTTTTCTCGGTCTCGCCAGCTATTGCCGTCGATTCGTCGAGAACTTCTCCAAGATTGCCAGGCCTCTGACTAATTTGTTGCATAAGGGTGTCAAGTTCGACTGGACAGACAAGTGTCAGGAAAGTTTCCAGGCGCTCAAAGACAAGTTGACTTCTGCCCCCGTACTTGCTCCACCTGATACTAAGAAGGACTTCGTCATTTACTACGACGCTTCCCGTCAAGGATTAGGCTGTGTCCTAATGCAAGAGCGCAGAGTGATTGCTTATGCCTCTCGTCAACTGCGCCCTCACGAAGAAAACTACCCGGTTCATGACCTCGAGCTTGCTGCTGTCATTCATGCACTGAAGCAGTGGCGACATTACCTTCTCGGTAATCGTTGCGAGATCTTCACCGACCATCAAAGTCTGAAGTATCTGTTTACTTAGCCAGACCTGAACCTCCGTCAGCAAAGATGGATGGAGACTGTTGCAGACTTTGACGTGGATATATCATATACCCCCGGCAAGGCTAATGTAATGGCTGATGCCCTGAGCCGCAAGTCTTACTGCAACCACCTCCAGGTCCACAAAGTTCAGCCCTCGCTTACCGAAGAATTTAGAAGGCTGAACCTCCATATTGTTCCCCCAGGATCACTCGCTCCCCCTCCCGAAGGTTTTCCCAAACGGAACCTCCATGTTGTTTCCAAGGGTTCTCTCAATACCCTGGTTGCGAAACCAGATCTTGTGGACACCATCAAATGGATACAGAAATGTGACGATGAAGTCCTCAAGATTAAGCGCGACCTCAAAAGAGGAAAGCCCTCATTCTTCACGATTGCCGACGATGGCGCCTTGTATTTCAAAGGCCGCCTAGTGGTACCATGTTCGAAGAAAAACCTGGATAAGACTAAAAGGGTTATGCAAGAAGCCCATGATACGCCTCTGTCCATCCATCCTGGTAGTACAAAGATGTACCAGGATATTCGTCAAAGATTCTGGTGGTCTAATATGAAGCAGGACATTGCTTGTTATGTTGCTGAGTGTGACGTTTGTCGCCGAATCAAAGCAGAGCATCAAAGGCCTGCTGGAACTCTGCAACCTATCTCTATTCCTGAATGGAAATGGGACCATGTTGAAATGGACTTCGTCACTGGATTTCCCAAATCGCAGAAAGGTAATGATGCTATTCTTGTCGTCATTGACCGGCTTTCCAAAGTTGCCCATTTCCTGGCGGTCAAAGAGACAATCACTGCTAGTCAGCTTGCTACTCTCTACATGGCTAGAATTGTTTCACTTCACGGTATCCCACTGGTTATCAGTTCAGACCGTGGCAGCTTATTCACTTCAAGGTTTTGGGCGAGTTTCCAAGAAGCTATGGGGACTCATCTGTCGTTCAGTACTGCGTTCCATCCTCAGTCGCAAGGACAGGTTGAACGTGTCAACCAAGTTCTCGAAGACATGCTTCGAGCTTGTGTAATCTCATTCGGCAAGAAATGGGAGGAATCTCTTCCATATGCCGAGTTCTCTTATAATAATAGCTATCAAGCTAGTCTAAAGATGTCCCCCTTCGAAGTGCTATATGGACGAAAGTGTCGAACCCCTCTGAACTGGTCAGAAACTGGGGAACGTCCACTCTTTGGTCCGGATATTATACAACAGGCCGAAGAACAAGTTCGCATTATTCGCGAGAATCTCAAGACTGCTCAGTCACTTCAGAAAAGTCAGTATGACCGTCATCACCAAGACATGGTCTATCAACCTGGCGAAAAGGCTTATCTTCGAGTTACACCAATGAAGGGTGCTCACCGCTTCGGGATCAAGGGAAAGCTAGCTCCCCACTATATTGGTCCTTTCACTATTCTCGAAAGGCGTGCTAAAGTGGCATATCAACTGGAGCTTCCGCCGAACCTTTCTCAGGTTCACGATGTGTTCCATGTGTCACAACTCCGACGCTGCTTCAAGGACCCAATTCGAGCAGTGGATCATGAAGTGCTTGAATTGCAACAAGACCTCTCCTATAAAGAGCATCCGGTCCGCATTCTCGACCAAGCTGAACGCCGCACACGTCAGAAGGCGATCAAATTCCTCAAAGTCCAGTGGTCGAATCACTCTGAAGACGAAGCCACTTGGGAACGCGAGGATCGCTTGCGTGATGAATACCCCGCGTTGTTTCCTTCTACCTCCTAAATCTCGGGACGAGATTTCTTGTAGTGGAGTTTTGTAACGCCCGGATAATTAAGCTACAGTGATTCCCCGCTAATGATGCCACGTCACCACGGTTACTGTGGTAAACTCTCGATAGTTCAGAACCGAAACAAGTTCAAAATTTAAATAAAAGAAAACAATAAAAGTTTTCAAAAAAAAATTAAAACAAAAATGTTCGGTGGTTGCCAAATATTACCAAGATAATTATGGTGTAAGGTTCACAATTTTATAAAATGCCTAAATAATTTAAAATGATTTAAAACAGAAGAGGAAATAAAGAAAAGGAAACTACAAAAACAGAAGACAAAACAAAAAAAAACAAAAGGGGGGAGAAGCCCCCCCCCCTCGCTGGGCCTCGGCCCAGATGGCCTCGGGGCCAATCAGGCCGGCCCAGCCGGCCCCTCCTCTCTCTCCTTATCCCCACCACGTAACCCTAACCCACCCCCACTCGTCCCACTCCCTTCCCCGATCCCCCTGGATCGGGATCGATCCCCTCTCTCCCCTCGTCTCCCCCAGCGCGCACCCGCACCGCCGCTCAGTGCCGTCGCCGGAGATCACCACGCCGGAGCCGCCCCGCCACCTCGCCATCCCTCGCGCCGCCGCACACCCAGAGGCGAAGCGCCTCGTGCCCGACACCCCCTCACACGCCTCTCCTCCTCCTTCCCCGTTCTGGATCTGGGCGGCGCGCCCGACGCCGCCGTCGATCCCCGTCGCCCCGCCGCCGTTCACCATCGCCACCGCCACCGCGCTCCCCGTCCTCCTCTGGACGCCGCCGTGCCGCTGCCATCGCCCCGCGCCACCCCGAGCCCCGACGACCGCGCCCCATCCGCTGCCGCTCGAGGGCCTCCTCGACTCGCCGGACCGCTCCGCCATCGCCGGAGCCCTACCCCGTCGGACTGCATCCCCTGCGCCGCGTCGTCTCCGCCCGCCTCCTCGCCCCCCCTGTTGCCCTTGACCCTACGGATCCACGGTGAGGCCCCCGGCCTCTCTTCCTCCCGGCTCCTCGCGTCGTCCCGCAGCCGTGCACGCGCACCACCGCGTCGGCCACACCGTCGCCCCTTGCCGTTCTTGGCCGTGCCCCGCCACGAGGTGCAGCAGCAGCTGCTGTGCTGCGGCGGTGCGGCCACCACCACTGCAGCGCCCCGTCACCAGTGGCCTCGCCCCTATGCGCCGCCTCCCGTCACCGCCTGCCCCCCTGCTGCTCCGGCCGGCGCCCCATGGCCCCGTGCCTCGCCACGCCTAGTCTCCGCCCTCTCCTCCTCCCACGGCAGTGCCACCGCGCCACTGGCCGCACCAGCGCCACCCCTCGCCTCCGCCCGCCATGGCCCCGGCTGGCCGCGCCGGCGTGCCCCGCCGTAGGTGCCCCGGCGGCCTCGTCCCGCCCTGCGGGTGAGCGCCCGCTCGGGTGCGCCCGCACCCGGCGCCCGACGCCTGTGAACCCACGCCCGCTATGGCCCCTCTAGGCCACTGGCATGGGGGCCCCGCCTCCAGAACAAATAAAAAAAAAACAACAAACAAAGGAATTAAAAAAAAATACCTAAATAAATAAATAATTAATGATAAAAGTAATTAATTAACTAATTAGTTAACTTATTTAATTCTGATTAAATTAACTAATTAAGGTTAATTAACCCAATGATTAATTAACCTAATTAACTACTGTTAATTAATCTAATCAATTAGTTAGGTTAATTAAACCCTAATTAACATAAACAGTGTATGACAGGTGGGTCCCACTGGACCCACTGGTCAGGTTGACCAAGTCAACAGAGTTGACTGCTGATGTCAGCATGACATCATGCTGATGTCATTAATCTGTTTTTTCGAATTAATTTAAATAATTAATTAAATTCCAGAAATTAATAAAATCTTTAGAAAATCATATCTTTTAATCCGTAACTCGGATTAAAATATTTTCAACATGAAAATTGCTCAGAACGACGAGACGAATTCGGATACGCAGCCCGTTCGTCCGCCACGCATCCCTAACCTATCAAACTCGCAACTTTCCCCCTCCGGTTCACCGGTCCGAAAACGCGAAACACCGGGGATACTTTCCCGGATGTTATCCCCCTTCACCGGTATCACCTACTACCGCGTTAGGGCACCTCTAACGCCGTAACTTGTCTTGTCATGCATCACTATGCATATGCTTGCATTATATTTATTGTTTCTTCCCCCTCTTCTCTCTCTAGACACCGAGACCGACGCCGCTGCTACCACGTACGACTACGGAGTTGACGACCCCTCTCTCTTGCCAGAGCAACCAGGCAAGCCCCCCCTTTGATCACCAGATATCGCCTACTCTTCTCTATACTGCTTGCATTAGAGTAGTGTAGCATGTTACTGCTTCCCGTTAATCCTATACTGATGCATAGCCTGTCCTTGCTACTACTGTTGTTACCTTACCTGCAATCCTAATGCTTAGTATAGGATGCTAGTTTTTCATCAGTGGCCCTACATCCTTGTCCGTCTGCCATGCTATACTATCGGGTCGTGATCACTCGGGAGTCGATCACGGGTATATACTATATACTTTATACATGATACATGTGGTGACTAAAGACGGGTCGGCTTGAGGAGCACCCGCGAGTGGATCTTTGAGGCGGAGCTACAGGGCAGGTTCCGACCACCTAGGAGAGAGGTGGGCCTGGCCCTGGTCGACGTTCGCAGATACTTAACACGCTTAACGAGATCTGGGTATTTGATCTGAGTTTGGCCATTTGGCCTATACGCACTAACCATCTACGCGGGAGTAGTTATGGGTATCCCGGCGTCGTGGTATCAGCCGAAGCCTTCGTGACGTCAGCGACTGAGTGGCGCGCGCCGGATTGGAACGTAAGCCTGCTCTTGTATTAAGGGGGCTAGTTCTGCTTCCGGCCGCGTACGCAACGTGCAGGTGTGCTAAGGGCGATGGGCCCAGACCCCTGTGCGCTTAGGTTTAGACCGGCGTGCTGACCTCTCTGTTGGTCTAGGTGGGGCTGCGACGTGTTGATCTTCCGAGGCCGGGCATGACCCAGGAAAGTGTGTCCGGCCAAATGGGATCGAGCGTGTTGGGGTATGTGGTGCACCCCTGCAGGGAAGTTAATCTATTCGAATAGCCGTGATCTTCGGTAACAGGACGACTTGGAGTTGTACTTTGACCTTATGACAACTAGAACCTGATACTTAATAAAACACACCCTTCCAAGTGCCAGATACAACCGGTGGTCGCTCTCTCACAGGGCGACGAGGGGAGGATCATCGGTTAGGATTATGCTATACGATGCTACTTGGAGGACTTCAGTCTACTCTCTTCTACATGCTGCAAGACGGAGGCTGCCAGAAGCGTAGTCTTCGAAAGGACTAGCTATCCCCCCTTATTCAGGCTTTCTGCAGTTCAGTCCACATATGATACCCTTATTCCATTTGATACCAATGCATACATATGTAGTATAGCTCCTTGCTTGCGAGTACTTTGGATGAGTACTCACGGTTGCTTTCTCCCTCTTTTCCCCCTATCCCTTCTACCTGGTTGTCGCAACCAGATGTTGGAGCCCAGGTGCCAGACGCCACCTTCGACGACGACTCCTACTACACCGGAGGTGCCTACTACTACGTGATGCCCGCTGACGACGACCAGGAGTAGTGAGGAGGATCCCAGGCAGGAGGCCTGCGCCTCTTTCGATCTGTATCCCAGTTTGTGCTAGCCTTCTTAAGGCGAACTTGTTTAACTTATGTCTGTACTCAGATATTGTTGCTTCCGCTGACTCGTCTATGATCGAGCTCTTGTATTCGAGCCTTCGAGGCCCCTGGCTTGTAATATGATGCTTGTATGACTTATTTTATTTGTAGAGTTGTGTTGTGATATCTTCCCGTGAGTCCCTGATCTTGATCGTACACGTTTGCGTGTATGATTAGTGTACGATTAAATCGGGGGCGTCACAAGGGATCTATCGTAGCCTTTTCGATAAGTAAGAGTGTCGAACCCAACAAGGAGCAGAAGGAAATGATAAGCAGTTTTCAGTAAGGGATTCTCTGCGAGCACTGAAATTATCGGTAACAAATAGTTTTGTGATAAGGTAATTTGCAACGAGTAGCAAGTAATAAAAGTAAATAAGGTGCAGCAAGATGGCCCTATCCTTTTTGTAGCAAAGAACAAGCCTGGACAAACTCTTATATGAAGGAAAGCGCTCCCGAGGACACATGGGAATTATCGTCAAGCTAGTTTTCATCACGTTCATATGATTCGCATTCGGTACTTTGATAATTTGATATGTGGGTGGACCGGTGCTTGGGTATTGTCCTTACTTGGACAAGCATCCCACTTATGATTAACCCCCATTGCAGGCATACGCAACTACAACAGAAGTATTAAGGTAAACCTAACCATAGCATGAAACATATGGATCCAAATCAGCCCCTTACGAATACGAAGCAACACATAAACTAGGGTTTAAGCTTCCGTCACTCTAGCAACCCATGATCTAATTATTACTTCCCAATGCCTCCCTCTAGGCCCAAACAATGGTGAAGTGTCATGTAGTCGATGTTCACATGACACCACTAGAGGGATGACAACATACATCTCATCAAAATATCGAACGAATACCAAATTCACATGACTACTAATAGCAAGACTTCTCCCATGTCCTCAGGAACAAACGTAACTACTCACAAAGCATATTCATGTTCATAATCAGAGGGATACTAATATGCATAATGGATCTGAACATATGATCTTCCACCAAGTAAACCAACTAGCATCAAGTACAAGGAGTAATCAACACTACTAGCAACCCACAGGTACCAATCTGAGGTTTGGATACAAAGATTGGATACAAGAGATGAACTAGGGTTTGAGATGAGATGGTGCTGGTGAAGATGTTGATGGAGTTTGACCCCCCTCCCGATGAGAGGATCGTTGGTGATGATTTCCCCTCCCGGAGGGAAGTTTCCCCGACAGAATAGCTCTGCCGTAGCCCTAGATAGGTTCCGCCAAGGTTCCGCCTCGTGGCACTGGAGTTCGTCCCGAAAGCTTTCTTATGATTTTTTCCTTGACAAAATACTTGATATAGTAGAAGATGGGCATCGGAGGGCCACCAGGGGGCCCACGAGGCAAGGGCGCGCCCCCACCCTCGTGGCCAGGGTGTGGGCCCCCTCTAGAACTTCTTTCGCCCAATATTTTTATATATTCTATAAATAACTTCCATGAAGTTTCAGGATTTTTGGAGCTGTGCAGAATAGGTCTCTAATATTTGCTCCTTTTCTAGCCCAGATTCCCAGCTGCCAGCATTCTCCCTCTTCATGTAAACCTTGTAAAATAAGAGAAAATAGGCATAAGTATTGTGACATAATGTGTAATAACATCCCATAATGCAATAAATATCAATATAAAAGCATGATGCAAAATGGACGTATCAACTCCCCCAAGCTTAGACCTCGCTTGTCCTCAAGCGAAAGCCGAAATCGAAAAATATGTCCACATGTTTAGAGATAGAGGTGTCGAATAAAGTACAGACATGAGGGCATCATGATCATTCTTAGAACAGCAACATATATATATATAGTGCTATTCGTCACCCTGGGTGAGGAATAGTTATTCTTCACCCCTCTCTATTTTACCATCAATACACTGTAATTTTACGTTCCATAAGTTTTGTCTTATTTCCGACGCAAAAAGAGACCGTAAGAAAATATATAATCGCCGTAAAAAATATTTTATGTTATGTAAAATTACAAACGTAAAAACATAGTCTAAAATACACATAAACTGCAAATTCTCTTGTCTTATGACCTATATTTTTTATGTTCTTTTGTCAAAACTTACGTAGTGAATCAATAGAAATGTGATTATTTGAATTTGAAACGTAATTTAATTATGGAATGATTGTAAGATTACCTCGGGTGAAGAATAACTTATTCTGCACCCTGGGTGATGAATAGTAACACTATATATACATATTCATATGATTTATTATGCTAAAGTGACAATTCAATCACAATTTCAAGTATGAATCATAAACTTCATTGAAAACTAACAAACTCTAATTTCAGTCATTGAGGCAATTGCAATTTATCATAACATAGGAAAGATTCAATATAAGAGCTTTTCAGCAAGTCCACATACTCAACTATCATTATTCTTTCATAATTGCTAGCACTCACGCAATATTTATGGGTATGGAGTTTTAAATCAGACACAGAGAAAGATAGGGGCTTATAGTTTTGCCTCCCAATGTTTTACCTCAAGGGTAATGTCAACAATAGTAGTTCATGAAAACTCACATCCAATTAGCTATATATGTCAAGATCTTTCCAAGACATTATGCTTGCCAAAGGATAAAATGTAAAAAGGAAAGGTGAAGATCACCATGACTCTTTGCATGAAGTATAAAAAAAGAATAAAAGATAGGCCCTTCGCAGAGGGAAGCAGAGGTTGCCATGCGCTTTTATGGTTGGATGCACAAAATCTTAATGCGAAAGAACGTCACTTTATATTGCCACTTGTGATGTGGACCTTTATTATGCAGTCCGTCGCTTTTATTTCTTCCACATCACAAGATAGTATAAAGCTTATTTTCTCCGCACTAATAAGTCATACATATTTAGAGAGCAATTTTTATTGCTTGCACCGATGACAACTTACTTGATGGATCTTACTCAATCCATATGTAGATATGGTGGACTCTCATGGAAAAACTGGGTTTAGGGATATTTGGAAGCACAAGTAGTATTTCTACTTGGTGCAAAGAATTGGTTAGCAAGAGAGGGAAAGGCAAGCTCAACATGTTGGATGATCCATGACAATATAATTTATCTCAGATGTAAGAAAACATAACCCATTACGTTGTCTTCCTTGTCCAACGTCAACTCTTTAGCATATCATACATTAATGAGTGCTCACAATCATAAAAGATGTCCAAGATAGTATATTTATATGTGAAGACCTCTCTTTATTTATTACTTCTTATTAATTGCAACGATGACCAAAACTATGTTTGTCAACTCTCAACAACTTTTATTCATCAAACTCTTTATATGTGAGCTCATTACTCTCCATAAGATCCATATGATCTCTTTATTTCTTTTTATTTCTTCTCTTTTATTTTATTCCCTCAAGATCATAGCAAGGTAATCAAGCCCTTGACTCAACACTAATCTTTATTATATATAGCTCACGGACTCGATTACATAGAAGGATCATAAAGCAAAACTCACAACTAGATCATACTAAAACTTTATTCTACTAGATCAAGATATTATCAAAAGGATCAAACTAAGAAAAATGTTAAAGGTAAAAGTGATGGTGATATGATACCGGGACACTCCCCCAAGCTTGGCAGTTGCCAAGGGGAGTGCCCATACCCGATGTGATTATATCTCTTTTGTCGGTGAAGGAGATGGAGTTGTTGATGATGTAGGCTTGTCATTCATCTTCCAAGGCATAGGCTCACCATCATAGAAGGATGATAGAGTCTCCGGAATCCTCAAATCTGCAGCCAAACTCATCCTCTTGAATCTTTATTCATACTCACAGTTTTGATTTTGTAGGTCATAGATCTGGGCTTGGAGGTGCTCGATTTTCTCATGAAGCTTGAAGATGGCCTCCCCAATGCTCTTGGTGTCCATCTTGTGGTTGTTGGTGAACTCTGTGATCATTATGTGATTGGAGTCGAGTGAACGCTCCACCATCTCCTGACACTTGAAAAGTTGTTGCTCCATTGCCTCGAGCCTTGTCTCCACGCTTCCGGTTCTCCTTGGTCCCTGAACATCCTGGATGTGCAACAACCCCTCACGCATCTCAATGGTTTGAGGGTGTTGCAGCACCACCGCGAGGTAGGGGTTGATGACCTTCTCAAAGAACCTGTCCTTGGGGGTACGACATGGCGACCTACATCAAAAGAAGTATCGTGCAAGAAATCGGAGTCCGGAGGGCGCACGAGGTGCCCATGAGGCAGGGGGCGCACCCAGGGGGGTAGGGCGTGCACTCCACCCTCGTGGAGGCCTCGTGTCCTTTCCGGTCTTCTTCTTATTTTCCTATTTTCTTAAATATTCCAAAACGGAGAAAAATTTCCATTAGAACTGTTTTGGAGTCGGTTTACTTACCGTACCACGTACCTATTCCTTTTCGGAGTCTGAAACATTCCGGAAAGTGTCCCTTATGTATTCCTCTGGGGTTACGGTTTCAATAACATTAGTTTCGACATTTATAGGATTACCTGAGATATAATGTTTGATTCTTTGACCGTTCACCACCTTCGGATTTGTGCCTTCGAAGTTGTTGATTTTTATGGCACCGGAACGATAGACCTCCTCGATGACGTCAGGACCTTCCTATGTAGAGAGAAGTTTGCCTACAAAAAATCTTAAATGACAGTTTTATAACAGTACATAATCACCTACGTTAAACTCACGCTTTTGTATCCTTTTATCATGCCATCTTTTAGCTTTTTCTTTAAACAACTTGGCATTTTCATAGGCCTGGGTTCTCCATTCATCGAGTGAGCTAATGTCAAATAACCTCTTTTCATCGGCAAGTTTGAAGTCATAGTTGAGCTCTTTGATAGCCCAATATGCCTTATGTTCTAGGTAAGAGACATGCGTTACCATAAACCATTTTATACGGAGACATACCCATAGGATTTTTATATGCAGTTCTATATGCCCATAATGCATCATCAAGTTTCTTGGACCAATTCTTTCTAGAGCTATTAACAGTGTTTTGCAAAATTAATTTAAGCTCTCTGTTGCTAAGTTCTACTTGACCACTAGACTGTGGGTGATAAGGAGATGCAATTCTATGATTAACATCATACTTAGCAAGCATTTCACGAAAGGCAATATGAATAAAATGTGAACCACCATTAGTCATTAAATATCTAGGGACTCCAAACCTCGGAAAAATAACTTCTTTAAGCATCTTAATAGAGGTGTTATGATCAGCACTACTAGTTGGAATAGCTTCTACCCACTTAGCAATGTAATCAACATCAACTAAAATATGTGTATATCCATTAGAGGAAGGAAAAGGTCCCATATAATCGAAGCCCCAAACATCAAATGGTTCAATAACAAGTGAATAATTCATAGGAATTTCTTGATGTCTACTAATATTACCAATTCTTTGACATTCATCACAAGATAAGACAAACTTATGGGCATCCTTGAAGAGAGTAGGCCAATAAAAACCGGATTGCAGTACCTTGTGTGTAGTTCTATCTCCAGCATGGTGTCCTCCATAAGCCTCGGAGTGACACTTGCGTAGGATCTGTTCCTGTTCATGCTCAGGTACACAACGCCTAATAATACCATCTACTCCTTCTTTATAAACATGTGGGTCATCCCAAAAGTAATGTCTCAAATCATAGAAAAACTTCTTCTTTTGCTAGTATGTGAAACTAGGTGGTATAAATTTAGCAACAATGTAATTAGCATAATCAGCATACCATGGAGCAGTATGAGAAGCATTTATGACATTTAATTGTTCATCAGGGAAGCTATCGTCAATAGGTAGTGGGTCATCAAGAACATTTTCTAACCTAGACAAGTTGTCTGCAACGGGGTTCTCAGCTCCCTTTCTATCAATAATATGCAAATCAAATTCTTGTAGCAAGAGAACCCATCTAATAAGTCTAGGTTTAGCATCCTTCTTTTCCATAAGGTATTTAATAGCAGCATGATCAGTGTGAATAGTTACTTTAGAATCAACAATACAAGGTCTGAACTTATCACAAGCAAAAACAACTGCTAAAAATTCTTTTTCAGTAGTAGCATAATTTCTCTAGGCATTGTCTAGAGTTTTACTAGCATATTGGATGACATTCAGCTTCTTATCAACTCTTTGCCCTAGAACAGCACCTACAACATAATCACTAGCATCACACATAATTTCAAAAGGTAAATTCCAATTGGGTGGCTGAACAATAGGTGCAGAAATCAAAGCTTTCTTAAGTATTTCAAATGCTTCTACACAATCGTCATCAAAGACAAAAGGAATATCTTTTTGTAATAGGTTAGTCAGAGGCCGAGAAATTTTTGAGAAGTCCTTGATGAACCTCCTATAAAAGCCGGCATGACCAAGGAAACTTCTTATACCTTTGATGTCCTTGGGACACGACATCTTTTCAATAGCATCAACTTTAGATTTATCAATTAAATTCAATACCTCTTTCAGAAATTTTATGCCCCAAGACAATACCTTCATTAACCATAAAGTGGCACTTCTCCCAATTCAAGACAAGATTAGTTTCTTCACATCTCTGCAAAACTTGATCAAGGTTGCTCAAGCAATCATCAAAAGAGGATCCATAAACGGAGAAATCGTCCATGAAAACCTCACAAATCTTTTCACAAAAGTCAGAGAATATAGCCATCATGCATCTTTGAAAGGTAGCAGGTGCATTACATAAACCAAAAGGCATACGTCTACAAGCAAAAGTACCGAAAGGGCAAGTAAAAGTGGTCTTTGCTTGATCATCAGCTGACACAGGTATTTGAGAGAAGCCAGAGTAACCATCTAGAAAGAAAAAATGTGTATGTTTGGATAATATTTCTAGCATTTGATTAATGAAAGGCAAAGGGTAATGATCTTTTTAGTAGCTTTATTCAATTTGCGGAAATCAATTACCATCCTATAACCTGTAATAATTCTTTGTGGAATCAATTCATCTTTATCATTAGGAACGATAGTAATACCTCCCTTCTTAGGGACACAATGGACAGGACTTACCCACTGACTATCAGCAACGGGATAAATTATACCTGCCTCAAGGAGCTTTAATATTTCCTTTCTTACCACTTCTTTCATCTTAGGATTTAGCCGTCGTTGGAGATCAATAACTGGTTTGGCGTCTTTCTCCAAATTTATTTTGTGTTGACATAGAGTGGGACTAATGCCCTTAAGATCATCAAGAGTATATCCAATAGCAGCACGGTGCTTCTTTAGAGTTTTCAATAATCTCTCTTCTTCATGCTCTGAAAGGTTAGCACTAATAATAACAGGATATATCTTCTTTTCATTAAGATAAGCATATTTAAGAGTATCAGGCAATGGTTTATGCTCAAACACGGGATCACCCTTGGGTGGAGGAGGATCCCCTAGGATTTCAACAGGCAAGTTGTGTTTCAGAATAGGTCCCTATTTAAAGAATACTTCATCTATTTCCCTTCTTTCATTCATGAACATATCATTTTCATGGTCTAGCAAATATTGTTCTAAAGGATCAGTAGGAGGCACAACAATAGAAGCAAAACCAATAATTTCATCTTTACTAGGCAATTCCTCATCATGGGGTTCTCTATGAAACTTAGCAAAATTAAACTCATGAGACATATCCCCTAAACCAACAGAAACAATATCCTTATTGCAGTCCATCTTAGCATTAACAGTATTGAAGAAGGGTCTACCAAATATAATGGGACAAAAGCTATCTTGTGGGGAACCAAGAACAAGAAAATCAGCAGGATATTTAACCTTCCCACACAAGACTTCAACATCTCTAACAATCCCAATTGGTGAAATAGTATCTCTATTGGAAAGCTTAATGGTGACATCTATATCTTCTATCTCAGTAGGTGCAATATCATGCATAATTTCTCTGTATAAGGAATGAGGTATTGCACTTGCACTAGCACCCATATCACATAAGCCATGATAGCAATGATCTCCTATTTTAACAGAAATAATAGGCATGCCTACAACAGGTCTATGTTTATTTTTAGTATCAGGTCTAGCAATTCTAGCTGTCTCATCACAGAAGTAAATAACATGCCCATCAATATTATTGTCCAAGAGATATTTAACAACAATATTAGGTTCAACTTTAAATTGCTCAGGGGGTTTGTGTGTCCTAATATTACTTTTGTTGACTATAGTTGAAAATTTAGCATGACCCTTTATTCTAACAGGGAAAGGTGGTTTCTCAACATAAGAAGTAGGAACAACAGGATCATTATAAGTGATAGTCTTTTCTTCAACTTTAATAGGTGCAACTACTTTTACTTCAATGGGAGGATTATATTTAAACCACTTCTCCTTAGGGAGATCAACATGAGTAGCAAAGGATTCACAAAAGAAAGCTACTATCTCAGAGTCAAGTCCATATTTAGTGCTAAATTCACGAAATGCATCGGTATCCATAAAGGATTTAACACAATCAAACTTAGGTGTTATACCTGTCTCCTTACCTTTGTCGAGGTCCCAATCTTCAGAGTTGCGTTTGATTCTTTACAATAAATCCCATTTGAATTCAATAGTCTTCATCATAAAAGATCCAGTACAAGAAGTATCCAGCATGGAGCGATTACTGAGAGAAAGCTGAGCATAAATATTTTGAATAATCATTTCTCTTGAGAGCTCATGATTGGGGCATGAATATAACATTAGCTTAAGCCTCCCCCAATCTTGAGCGATGCTTTCTCCTTCGTGAGGCCAAAAATTATATATATAATTACGATCACGATGAACAAGATGCATAGGATAAAACTTCTGGTGAAATTCCAATTTCAATCGCTTATAGTCCCATGATCCCATATCATCACATAGCCTATACCATGTCAATGCATCTCCCTTCAAAGATAAAGGGAAGACATTCTTCTTGATAACATCATTGGGCATACCTGCAAGCTTAAATAATCTAAAAACTTCATCCACATAGATTAAGTGTAAATCGGGATGCAATGTTCCATCTCCTGCAAAAGGATTAGCTAGCAGTTTATCTATCATACCCGAAGGAATTTCAAAGTAAACATTTTCAGTAGGTTTAGTAGGTTGAGGAGAAACTCTTTGCTCTACTGGTCGGGGTGAAGATACCCGGAACAAGCCCCTCAAAGGATTATGTTCCATAGTAACAAGTGACGGTAAATTTCAGCACATTATATAAATTTTTCCTTATCAAATTCCACCTACCAAAGGCGCTTCACTCCCCGGCAATGGCGCCAGAAAAGAGTCTTGATGACTCACAAGTATAGGGGATCGATCGTAGCCTTTTAGATAAGTAAGAGTGTCGAACCCAACGAGGAGCAGTAGGAAATGATAAGCAGTTTTCAGTAAGGTATTCTCTGCAAGCACTGAAATTATCGGTAACAGATAGTTTTGTGATAAGGTAATTTGCAACGAGTAGCAAGTAATAAAAGTAAATAAGGTGCAGCAAGATGTCCCAATACTTTTTGTAGTAAAGGACAAGCCTGGACAAACTCTTATATGAAGGAAAGCGCTCCCGAGGACACATGGGAATTATCGTCAAGCTAATTTTCACCATGTTCATATGATTCACTTTCGGTACTTTGATAATTTGATATGTGGGTGGACCGGTGCTTGGTTACTATCCTTACTTGTACAAGCATCCCACTTATGATTAACCCCCATTGCAAGCATCCGCAACTACAACAAAAGTATTAAGGTAAACCTAACCATAGCATGAAACATATGGATCCAAATCAGCCCCTTACGAAGCAATGCATAAACTAGGGTTTAAGATTCTGTCACTCTAGCAACCCATGATCTAATTATTACTTCCCAATGCCTCCCTCTAGGCCCAAACAATGGTGAAGTGTCATGTAGTCAATGTTCAAATGACACCACTAGAGGGATGACAACATATATCTCATCAAAATATCAAACGAATACCAAATTCACATGACTACTAATAGCATGACTTCTCCCATGTCCTCAGGAACAAACGTAACTACTCACAAAGCATATTCATGTTCATAATCAGAGGGGTATTAATACGCATAATGGATGTGAACATATGATCTTCCACCAAGTAAACCAAGTAGCATCAACTACAAGGAGTAATCAACACTACTAGCAACCCGCAGGTACCAATCTGAGGTCTGGATGCAAAGATTGGATAGAAGAGATGAACTAGGGTTTGAGATGAGATGGTGCTGGTGAAGATGTTGATGGAGATTGACCCCCTCCCAATGAGAGGATTGTTGGTGATGACGATGGTGATGATTTCCCCCTCTCGGAGGGAAGTTTCCCCGACAGAATAGCTCTGCCGTAGCCCTAGATTGGTTCCGCCAAGGTTCCTCCTCGTGGCGCTAGAGTTTCATCCCGAAAGCTTTCTTATGATTTTTTCCTCGACAAAATACTTGATATAGTAGAAGATGGGCATCGGAGGGCCACCTGGGGGCCCACGAGGCAGGGGGCGCGCCCCCACCCTCGTGGCCAGGGTGTGGGGCCCCTCTAGAACTTCTTTCGCCCAATATTTTTTATATATTCTGGAAATAACTTCCGTGAATTTTCAGGACTTTTGGAGCTGCGCAGAATAGGTCTCTAATATTTGCTCCTTTTCCAGCCTAGAATCCCAGCTGCCGGCACTCTCCCTCTTCATGTAAACCTTGTAAAATAAGATAAAATAGGTATAAGTATTGTGACATAATGTGTAATAACAGCCCACAATGCAATAAATATCGATATAAAAGCATGATGCAAAATGGACGTATCAGGGACCGGCACCGCGGTGGGTGGAGGGGCGCGCACGAGCAGGGGCATGGGCGCGGCGGGTGCAACCAAACGCACGGGGCCGGCACCACGGTTGGTGCAGGGGCATGCACGGGCACTGTCGCTGGCATGTACACGAGCTCGCGTGGGTCCGCGGAGACCTCGCTGACGCCCACGGCTTCGAGCTCTGCGATAGTGCTCGGCGACCAGCCCGTACGGGGATGGTCGCTCGCGCGGGCACGGGGATGGGAGCTGGGACGGGAGTGGGGGCAGCAACCGCCGCGGCCATCTCGTTCTGGGCCATGTCCATGAGGCCCCATTCCTCCTTATTTTCTATCTCCTCCGGCTCGGAGTAGACTTCACCAAACTTGAAGACTAGTGGCAGATGATCATTCTACGCCATGGCGTTGGTGGAGGTCTGCGGGAGGGAGGGGAATGGGAGGCAAACAGTAAGGCCGCCCGTATTAAACAGCGGCTCGGGCGCCATTAATGGAGAGGAAGGCGGGCCCATGGAAGTCAAAGGGCTCGCTTCCTACTGAGCCTGTGCAGCGTACAGCTCGCACGCTTCCCGGTGAGCCTACGCATTGGAGGACAACTTGCATGCCTCTCGGTCAGCTTGTGCACCAGACTCCACTCGCACGCCTCTCATTCAGTCTAGGTCAAGTAGCTGTCCGCATGTCCCAGTGAATGGTTAACAGAACACACACAATTTGAATTATACAACCATTTGAGATATTAAATTGGCACCTATTTTTTCAAAATGACTTTGTTGGCTATTATTCGAGTGCGCCTTATCTCAAAATCGACACAAAAAATAACAGAACATGTCGGGTGCCATTCCATGAAAGCATGCCACGTTTCATGAATTTCCGACGAGTTTTGGATTTACTAGAATTTAAAAACAAATTATCTCAACGTTTTGCCAGCAATCAATGGTGCCCTGGTGTTTGAAATTCATTCCAATTTCTTGCATGGGACCTAAGCATGCACCCAAGGACAAAAATTTGAATTTTCAACCAATTTATATGCATTAAAGCATGTGCATGTAGTTCAAATTTCAATTATGCACATAAATGCATTGAAAACTCAATTAATGCATAAAAATGTCCAAACGAACCCCAAAAATCCCAAAAATTGACACAACACTCCTGTTGTTCTATGTTGACATGAGAAATTTTTTGAAAGCAATAAGAGGCAATGAATATCGTTTCATCCCCAAAGGTGGGACGTTCCCTGCCGAAACCATCACGCCTGTTGTGAGAAGCTCTGGTTTGTGAGAAGCATATCCCCAAACTTGCCCCAAATGGGACAAAAAAATTTACCACGACATGTTGATGTCGCTCCATGATAGAATGCCAAGTTTCAGGAATTTTAGACGAGCTTTGGATTTACTAGAATTTAAGAACCAATTATCTCAAAGTTTGCGGCCGAGTGACCATGGCAGGGTGTTTGACATTCATTCCCATTTCTTGCATGGGACCTAAGCATGCACCCAAGGACACATATTTGATTTTTCAACCATTTTATATGCATTAGAGCATGTGCATGTAGTTCAAATTTGAATTATGCACATAAATGCATTGAAAACTCAATTAATGCAAAAAATGTCCAAACGAACCCCGAAAAATCCCAAAAATTGACACAACGCTCATGTTGTTCTATGTTGACACAAGAAAATGTTTGAAAGTAATAAGAGGCAATGGATATCGTTTCGTCCCCAAAGGTGGGACGTTCCCTACCGAAACGATCATGCTTGTTGTGAGAAGCTCTGGTTTGTGAGAAGCATATACCCAAACCTGCCCCAAATGGGACAATAAATTTATCACGGCATATTGATGCCGCTCCATGATAGCATGCCAAGTTTCATGAATTTCAGACGAGTTTTGGATTTACTAGAATTTAAAAACCAGGTATCTAAATGTTTGCGGCCGAGCGACGGTGGCAGGGTGTTTGACATTCATTCCCATTTCTTGCATGGGACCTAAGCATGCACCCAAGGACAAAGATTTGATTTTTCAACCAATTTATATGCACTGGAGCATGTGCATGTAGTTCAAATTTGAATTATGCACATAAATGCATTGAAAACTCACTTAATGCATAAAAATGTCCAAACGAACCCTGAATAATTCCAATTCTTTTAGGACACACATATAGTTGCATGTTCACTTCAGATAAAAGGTCTAACAATTCAAACACCATCCATGGCCGCTGTGACCCCATTATGTAATTCAAATCAACACGAAAAATCAAGTAGATCCAACACAATTTATTACAACCAACCGTGCGAGATGCACCATAAAATATCTTGGAGCACCGTTGGAGTATAGTACGCATACGGCTTACGCGAGAAGGTGTGACGGCTACAGTCCACAGCCAGCTTTGAATAAGGGACCGCGTCTGATGACACTTTGCTGTAACGCCCACGATGCGGCTATAGCTCCCACGTGTCGAGGCACGACTTAGAGGCATAACCGCATAGTGGTTTTGTCGCAAGAAGGATCATCTTCACAACATCCCATGTAATGAGCAAGAAAGGGATAAATAGATTTGGCTTACACTCCCCACGTCACACAATATTCAAATAAGTCAGACATCAACAGAGTACACTCATAGTCCGACTATGGACAACCAAATGAAAAAGAAGATAACCCAACTGCTTATATCGACCCGACCTCTGATGGTTAAGTCTCTGTGCATAAGTGTCATCCCTGGATCGGTAATGCTGACACACACATAGTACTTGAAGGATTTATAACAGAGTGTAATCACACACTTATTACATTGAATGACTCAAAAGAAAACTTATTACAATAATATGGCTTAAGGCCATCTAAATACGATAACAACGGAAGGCTTGGAAGATAATGTGAGTCCATCAACTCCAACGGCATAGCTGAGTGCACGACAAACGACCTAGCGCACCTTACTCTTCTTCTGAAAAGTCTGCAACATGACATGTTGCATCCCAAAAACGGGTCAACAATATAACACAATAGAGCAATGAACAGGTAAATGCTATCACTACATGCATATAGGCTGGTGGAGGCTCTATGGTTATAATGTTTTTGCGAAAAGCCATTTTTTTCCTACAACAAAGGAATATATTTTATTTAGCTATCATGGTAGTTGTTAAACATTGAGAAGGTTCCTCCAACTCAATCCCAATTAGAAAGTAATTAAGAACCCAACAAATTAAGTAATAGAGTGATGAGATCAATATGATAATGCAAGATCCAGATACTCAAGATGTCCATAACCGGGGACGCAGCTAACCATCATTAGTTTGTACACTCTGCAGAGGTTTGCGCACTTTTCCCCACAAGACTCGATCTCCTCCGTTGGATTTCTGACACTACATGGTGTTTGAGAAACGGGTGACCGAGACACAGTTTTTCAGAAGCATTAACTCTAACCCTGGGTAGACCGTACCAACCTACATCCCCTACATCTGCTAGCCTACCACTGGAAGAGGTCATGCAACTTACTCCACTATGCTAGAGCCCATAATAGCTTGTGGCTGCACACGGAAGTTTCTAGCATGAATAATCTTATGACCCCTTTGAGCCTGGGTGGCGAACCATAGGATGATCACACGGGTACTATGGGATATCCTAGGACAACACTGGATTCTCCAGGTGCCCGCAACCAATCCACCTAGATGTGTGTTTAAGTAGCCACCTTAAGTTAACCATTATTTAACAATCTCACATCTGTCATGGATACTCTCAAACCCAATCCATGTCTACGAGCATAGCATGGCGATATAAGCATAACGTAGAAGTAACTCCCAAGGGTTTGATAATAAAAGGGCAATAGGTTCTACCTCATCATCTACTTCCCAAAAACCCACATGTTAAGAGATCCTAGTCATGCAATGTTTGGGGGTTGAAACTAATGCATAGAAACTAGGTAAGAAAAGAGTATGATCAAAGTGTTACCTGCCTTGTTGATGATCCGCAAAACCTAGTGACTCATAGTAGCACATTGTGCACTCTGGGAATTCTATCGCAAACAAACAATAGCATACATAAGAAATCAAGCAAAGATGCACGGGTAAAACTCAAATAAGAAGATCGAATCTGAAAACTCAACTAAAGAGATTCGATCTGCAAAAAGAATCAATCAAATCGGAGCTACGAAATAGAAACTACGGTCAAAAGAACTTCGAAAACAAAACTGCCTGAAACCAAATTTTAATTAGTCAACAACCTTGTTCAAGTTGAATAAGAAGAAAGAGAGGCTCGAGACGATGATTTTGGCGCTGATTTCACTGGATTTGGACAAACAGTTGAAAAGTTACGAGGGTCTGAAGATCAGGGGCTAATCTGCAATAAAAATAATCGCGGATAGGTCCCTAGCCGAAAATAAATTAAAAAAGAAAAGACTAACGAACGAACGTTCGCTGTCTGAACCTAACCGACAAACAACATTCCTTTAAACGAACGATCGGACGAACGTCCGCTAAGCAAATAAACCGAATGAAAAACCGATCTAAGAAAATAAACCGGAAACTGAAAAAACTAGGGTTAACCGAAAGAAAAACCGACTGGTCAACGCGGTCAACGGCGGTGGCTCCGGTGAGATCCTACGCGGAACGGGCGGGACGGAGGCGGCGGTGGCAGGCGGCGGTGACTGGCGGCGCGGGTCCGGCGGCAGCGCGGCTAGGGTTAGAGTTTCGGGCAGCGTGGCGGCTTGGGTGGGATGGGGCGGCTCGGCCTCGACTTAAAAAGGCCTGGCGGCAGTGTCCGAGTCAGACACGGCCCGTTAGGTCGGTCCGTGTTTTTTAAACAGACAGAGTAAAATAAATAAAAGAAATACCAAACGATGTCCAAAAATCCTGAAATAAATTTTCATGGTCCTCTTATAATATTTCGGACAAAGTGAACATTTATTTGGGCTAAGAAAGAAATTTTGAAAATGCATATGTTTCTAATCCAATTAAAATAGCAATAAAATCCGAATAAAATTATTTATTTGATTTTAACATTTTCCCTCCAATATTTCATTTAGTTTGGAGAATTCATATTATCTCCTCTCATATATTTTATTATGAAATATTTTTGGAGAGAAAAATAATAAAACCAAAACGATCCTTGTTTCGATATTTGAGAAAATTCAAATATGAAAACGGTGAAATCCCCAACTCTCGTGGGTCCTTGAGTCGCTTAGGATTTTCTAGGATCGCAAAGCAAGATGCAATAAAATATGATATGCATGAATGACCTATGTATAACATTCCAAATTGGAAATTTGGGATGTTACAAACCTACCCCTCTTAAGATGAATCTCGTCCTCGAGATTCGGGCTGGCTAGAAAATAGGTGTGGGTGGTCTTTCCGTAGATCATCCTCTTGTTCCCAGGTGGCTTCATCCTCGGTATGGTGGCTCCAATGAACTTTGCAAAACTTGATAACCTTACTGTGTGTGATTCGGCTGGAAAACTCGAGAATCTTGATATGTTTCTCCTCATAGGTCAGATCACTATCCAACTGAATTGCTTCCAAGGGCACTGTATCTCTCAGAGGAATATCGGCCATCTCTGGATGGCACTTCTTCAACTAGGAAACATGAAATACATCATGAACTCCTAACAGTCCTTCTGGTAACTCCAACTTGTCGGCTACTTCTCCCATACGTTCCAAAACTTGGTATGGTCCTACAAATCTTGGGGCTAACTTTCCCTTAACTACAAAACATTTAACTCCTCGCAGAGGTGACACACGAAGATATGCTTTATCTTCGATTTTGTAAACTACCTCCTTGCGTTTTGAGTCTGCATAACTTTTCTGCCTGGACTGAGCTACCTTTAGTCTATCTCGAATCAGCTTAACCTTCTCTTCTGACTCTTTAATTAAATCTGGTCCTAACAACCGACGGTCTCCAACTTCATCCCACATCAACGGTGTCCTGCACCTCCTTCCATACAAAGCTTCGAAAGGTGTCATCTTCAAACTGGCCTAGTAGCTATTGTTGTATGAGAACTCCACGCAAGGAAAATTTTCATCCCAACTAGATCCATAATCGAGCGTACAAGCTCTCAACATGTCTTCCAGAATCTGATTGACTCTCTCGGTCTGTCCATCTGTCTGCAGATGAAAGGCCGTACTAAACTCTAGCCTGGTTCCCAAAGTCTCGTGTAGCTGGTGCCAAAACTTTGAAGTAAATTGTGTTCCTCTATCTAGTACGATAGTCCATGGAACTCCATGCAGACATACGATCCTGGTCATATATATCTTGGCCAACCTCGCACTTGTATAGGTGGTTTTCACTAGGATAAAGTGAGCCACTTTGGTCAACCGATCAACTACTACCCAGATAGAGTCATATCCCGATCGGGTCCTGGGTAATCAGGTGATAATATCCATGCCAAGCTTATCCCACTTCCATTCGGGTATCGGCATAGGCTGCAGTAATCCTGCTGGCTTCTGATGTTCTGCCTTCACTCTCTAACATACATCACATACGGCTACATACTCGGCAATATACTTCTTCATACCAGTCCACCAGAAACGCTCCTTCAAATCCAAATACATCTTGGTGTTTCCGGGGTGTATCGAGTATGGCGAGTCATGAGCCTCCTGAAGTATCAACTTCCTGATCTCTGCATTATTGGGTACATAAATACGGTCCTCAAACCACAAGGTGTCGTGCTCATCCTCATGAAAACCTTTGGCCTTTCCCTTGCTCATTTTCTCCTTTATCTCGGCAATTTCTTTGTTATCCTTCTGATCTTCTCGAATCTTTCCCAATAATGTTGACTGAACCTCCAATGCTGCAACAAAACCTCTACACTACAAAAAAACACTTCCGTGATGATACGTGTTTGTCACAGTAGGTCACTTTTTTTGTCATGCATGTACATCCATGACAAATTTATGACAGAATCAAGATAGTCGTACATGTGCTGTCGTAGAAGTGTTCCATGACATTACCAAAATTATCATCACGGAAGTGTCCACTTCCATGACGATAAATCGCGCGGCATGGAAGTGCTTTCGTCAAGGGTGACCGACACGTGGCATCCACCGTAACGGAACACCGTTAAGCTATCAGGTCGGGTTTTGGATCCGATAATCCGTTAACATCCACGACCAATGGGGATTTTCCACATGTAAAATCATCATTGGCTGGAGGAAACACGTGTCGGCTCATCGTTGGGACAGATGTCAACCACTCATTGGACGGAAGGTGCCTATGATACGTTGACACATGGCACGGCCCAACAGTGGCCCATTCCTGTGAAAAGGCTGGCCCATTTGACTTGGTCAAAAGCTGGCGGGTCGGCCCATGGAAAGCCTGTTAACGGCCTGTTGGAATATAGCCCATTTACAGCCCGCTAACCCAAGGCCCGTTACACCCTATCCGAATTAGGCCCAGTAGCGTCATCTGGGCCATCCAATATGATTCCAGCCCGTTTTCACTTCTGTCCCATGTATGGCCCATGACGTCTTTCGGCCCATATGAGGCCCTATGTAACTCTTGGCCTACTAACGGCCCGTAGTGAAACTGGGCCATAACGAACAGTGTATCACTTTACACCCATTAACGGCCCGTGGTGAAACTGGCCCGTAATGGACAGTGTATCACTTTATACCCATTAACGGCCCGTTATTCCGTTGGGCCGTTTCCAGCCCATGTTATCTTTCGGCCTTCTCAGAGCCCATTTATTCTTGGGCTGATTTCCAGCATTCGTTTACTTACGGCCTGTTACTGTCTTTTTCTACTTGTGGGCCAAATTCAGCCCGTGGTTATAGTCGGCCCATTTGTGGTCCGTTAATACATTGGGCCGATTTCATAGCGTCATCTAATATGGCCTATTAACGATGGCCCGTTATGGTCGGCCCATGAACGAACGATTCCAACTCTAGCCCGTTTACGGCCATAATGCTGTCTGTTTGGCCCATGTTTGGCCAATCGATTATACGGCCCATATAAGGCCCATTGATAATATAGCCCGCAGAAGGCCCATTGTTTCTACAGCCCGTAGAAGGCCCATTATTTCTACGGCCCGTAGAAGGCCCACTGTTTCTACGGCCAGTAGGAGGCCCAGTGTCACTATAGTAAATATTAGCCCATGGTTATTGTGGCCTAGTTTTAAAATATAGGTTATTGCAGCCACTAGAAAACCGCGGAAAAAGAACTGCAATGACTACAAGCAAACAAATAAACAAGACAACAAGGAAATAAATAAGCAAGCAACTAACGCTAGGCTATCACGGCTATTACACATATTACATCCACTGGGCATCAAAGTTCGCCACCAGTGCAAATATAGGGAACAAAGCAGCATATCATATACACTGGTTGTCAAAGTTGGCGACCAGCGCAAATAAACGCCGCAGCAAAACAAATCCAGAACTGAAACCACTTCAGAATATCTCAAGAAACAATATCCTGGGTACCCACAATGCTGGCAAGATGCTTAGCAAGCTTATTATCTTTCTCTTGTTTGGCGCTTAAATCCTTCAGCACTTGCTGTTGCACCAGAAAATATGCATTTGAATTCTGCAGGGACTTCCTCAGTCCTTCAGCTTCCTGTCGCAGCACATCTGATCAATGTCTTTCAACTTGAAGTTGAGACTCAAGAAGACGAACTGATTCAGGCACCGAGTTTGAAGAGCTTGTGCCAACAGTAGTGGCCAGTAACTCGAACACTACATCAAGACAGGACTTTTGGGTTCCCTCACTATCGTCAAGATAGTTTTTATCAGCTTTCTTGGAGACCAACAGGGATGTCTCACTATCTTGAACCTTATCTGCATTACTTCCTTTACCATTGGATAATGCGGTACTGTTCTCCAATATTTTATCCGCATTATAAAAGAGAAACAAGCAAACACATCACATGTTTACCATGTTGTATATGAAACTCATTTTGGTAAATGAGTTCAGTAGTAAAGTGGACAGGATAACAGCATGAAACAAACATATATCTATGTACCATGGTCACTTTATGGTCTATACCATTCTAGTTTTTGTTGCCAAATCAAGATAGAGACACAGTTCAAATAATATTTGTTCAAGACAAAGCAGAATAGACAGAATATAAGTGTGGGTAACTATAGAGCAATAACAACACTTGTAATGTGCATGACATGAGAACATAACTGTTTATTCAATTGAAACTGAAATCAACATAGAGCAGGTTACAACAGTAAACCAGTTAAAGAAACTGGTTTAAAACATACCTGTTGCGCCATTGGAGTTTCAATTCCATCCTTCAAATTTGAAAATAGTTGGTATGATTAAATACAGTCATGCAAGAGCAAAGGAGTATGAACCATAGCTACAGAACTTGACCTAAGAACAAATCTTCTTCTCCTTTAAGCGTTTAGTTGGGATTCGGAGTGGTGGTCCTCGTGCTTTGGGCACTGCAGTTCCCTTACTAACTGCTCGTGTTTGGGTGCTTTGTGGTGGAGACGGTGCTGTGTCAACTAGAACTTGGTTACTATCTGCCGAGGTTGGGGTTAGAAGGGGTGTGGCTGGTTCTCTGTCCAACTGGGTAGGGGTACAATCTACGAGAGTCTGGGTTATGTGTGGTGGATCTGGTCCTTGGGCAAGTACAACCATGGTTCTATCTGCATCAACTGGTAGCACTATCTTTTCTGAAGACCCTGTTGTTGCTCCCTTAGATACTGCCATCACGCTCTCCAATTCAAATGGCTGATAAACAAGAAAAGTAATTGAAAGTATAGACATTGTATGATAGATAGGTGCAATGGATAGTGGGGAATAAAATAGGGCATGAAATAATTCACATTTATGTTGTCTAACCAAACAGGATAGCATGACACAATTACACATATATGATGGCTAACTAAACAGGATAGCATGACACAATTTCACATTATGATGGCTAACTACAAAAGATGGAAAGACATAGTTCAAAATATGAGACTATGTAAATAGGATGACATGACATAACTATATAATGTGTTTATTAAATAGGTTGGCATGCCATAATTCACATACATTCACGAATAGAATGCCATAATTCAAAATATGATGACTGTAAACACTAAACAGGATGAGATGATATAACTATATGATGTCTTTATTAAATGGGTTGCCATGCCATAATTCAGATAGATGATGTGTATGTACTATGTAAACATGAACGCATGATATAATTCAAATATATGATTTATATAGTAAGCAAGTAAGCAGATGGCAATCCATGTATGATGTAAAAACTAAGCAATGCAAGACAACATGCATGACATGGGTAATATAACCCTGCCAAGTTTGAGCATAGACCTTAGGGGGGAAATAGGACTGGTCATCAGTCTCTGAATCCTCCTCTGCGGAGCTCGCTGTAACCAGCAAGATGTCTGCTTCAGCAGGTAGCATTGTCTGCTCTGAATACCTTGTTTTCATTCCAGATACTTCCATCACTGCTTCAAATGGCTGATGCATAGGAAGAGTAGTTGAATATACATACATGATGATTGGCTAAATAGCATGGCATTGCATAATTCACATATATAATGTCTTGCAACAAGATGGCAATGTATAATTCACATATATAATGTCTTGCAACAAGATGGCAATGCATAATTCACATATATGGTAATTAGACACTGAACAGGTGGCATTCACACAAAGCATGTCTAAACTAATCAAATGACATAGCAATGCGAGACACCATACGCATGATATGAGCAACATAACCCTGCCAAGTTAGAGCATACACCTCGGGGGGGAGGGGGGGGGAATAGGACTAGTCATCTGTCTCTGAATCCTCCTCTGAGGAGCTATCCGTAACCATCGAGATATGCGCTTCGTCAGATAGCGTAGTCTTCCCTGAAGACCTTGTTTTCACTCTAGAATTTGCCATCACCGTGTCAAATGGTTGATGCACACGAAGATCAGTTGAATGTAATAACATTGTTGACAAATGTAATATGTAACGAAAAAAAGGATGGCCTGATATAATTTACATATAAGATGACTGGCTAAGCAGGATGGCATTGCAAAATTCACATATATGATGCCTGGCTAAACAAGATGGCGTTGCATAATTCACATAAACGATGAATAAACTAAACAGATGGCATTCACACAAAGTATGTCTAAACTAAGCAGATGACATATTTGATGTATAAAGTAAGCAATGCAAGACACCATATGCATGATATAACCAACATCAGCATGCCAAGTTAGAGCGAAGACCTCAGGGGGTAAATACGAGTTGTCTTCTCCTTCTGAATCACCCTCAGAACAGATATCTTCCTCTCGATTACAATCCGAAATGCGTGGAGGAGGGGCTGCCTTTGTGCCTACCATGGAGCGACGTCTGCATGAAATTTTATTGCCAGACAAGGCTCGTCTCTTTTGCTCTACATGTTCAGTTCGATTATTTACAATAACTGTCATGCATAGGAATAAAACATAGTGAGATTATGTAAGGAGTGCATGCAGAAATCCAGAGTGATGGTAGCAACCTGTGGATAGACCCAAAACCAATAATAGCAGGAAGATAATGGCTTCAGTTAAAAAATATAGATAATGGCAGATAATGGCAATTATGCTACTATCTCTTAGTCTTGTGCTTCATGAATAGGAATTTGAAAAGGAGGACAGGAGGAAATTAAAATTCCTACGTTTTTTCTTTCAAGGACACTAAGGGAACTAATCCGTGTGCTCAGTGGACAATATATATAACATGTAGAGTAAAAAAGAGATGCAACAAGTGTACAACCTCTTTGGCGAAGCCATGTCGATCTCAGCGTGATTGGGTTGGCCAGTGAGGATGCTCCGGTTGACTTGGCTGTCGGAGGAGGGGAAGAAGATCTTAGGCGTCTGGAGATGGAGCCCGAGGTACTGCTCCGCTGTGATGGAGGGTTTCATCGTTGGAGCAGCTCCGGTGAGTTGTACGACGCCGAGGCTGAAGCAGGACAAGAGAGACAATGGACAATGTTATCCTGAGTGGAATTCTAATAGCATCTCCAATACATGATGTAAAATACATAACCACAAAGTGCTAGATGTAAAATACATCAACCGCTCATCTCTGAACTTAACTGTTGAAACTGAATTTAACTGTCGAAACTGAACTTAACTGTTGAAACTGAATTTTGCTGTCGAAACTGGACGCACTAGCAAGGTGAGGCTACACGTTGGTCGACTGACTTTTTCATCTCTGGTCAGTCGATTTTGCATCCGTTGGATACGAAATCAAGGGCCTGCGGTTCATCTTCAATCTCCACCCCCCTGAGCCGGCCAAACAGCAGCCCCCCGCGGCCAGTGGTGCGCCGCCCCGCCCGCCCCGAAAACACTCCCCACCGCCGGTCCGCCGCCGCCCCGGTCATCCCTCTAGGACCCCCGTGCCGAGCTTTTTCTCCGGCGGTTCCCACGCCAACACCCCGCCACCGCCGGCGACCACCGCCCCAATCCTGAACCCTAAGATAGATAGTGGGGTACCTCTCCAGCGAGCCCCCCTCCCCGCTGCGGCTGGTTCTTCCTTCACCCCAGCGGCATCAGAGTGAAGTGTAGCTAAATTGGAGGAGCATCACAAGCAAGAGCAAGAGCAGTAGCGCGAGCAAGAGCAATAGAAAGAGTAGACTAGGAAGGGGACCGAGAGCAAGAGAAGAGCAGCAGCATGAGCGAGAGCTAATGAGCAGCAGGTCCTACTAATGTGGACGTCACCGCCGAGGGAGCGACGCCGTGGAGGAAGTGGCCGGCGACACCGCCGTGGATGGATCCATGCCGTGTCAGCTCGGGGCCGAGCACCGGCAGCACCGTGAGATCGAATCAAGAAGAAAATGCGGCGATTAGTGTACAACCTCTTTGGTGGCGCCGATTAGGCCGCAGCTTTATCCGAGGAAACGGTGATGATGGTGATCTTTCGGTGGTGCAGGTGAAGACGGCGGTGTGGGAATGGAGGTGGCGTGAAAGACGAGGGGAACGTCGGGGCATCTCCTTGGAGGTGGAGGACGGTGTGGCTGAACCAGCGGGACGATGAGATCGACGACGGATCCTCATCTGGTACGATGGATGAGGGACATCGAGGTGTTGCTGTGGACGACATCGTCGGGGAGGAGGCTCCGGCTGGGTGGCGGACGGAGCAGGGTGTGGGGTTTCGTCGCGGGTTTTCGCGGCCTCGGTGTACGAATGGGTGGGCAGATGGGATGGCAGTGGGGAACCATGGCTTAGAGACGTGCTTGTCCGAAAGGTGGGGTAAGTTACGAAAGTACCCCCACCAATTTGAGGCGGTTCTTTTGGTTCAGGGGTACCACGGGCATTTCACGTGTCGGGATTTCACAGGAGGTGGGAGTTTTTGCACGCGTTGTAATTTCGGAATAGCAAGGCGCGGGTTGAGATGGAGGGAGTTGTCGAAGCACAACGAGACAAAGATATATCTTAAATATTTCGGGCTAACAAGGCGCGGGTTGAAATTTCCGGACAAGCCTAACATGTACTGTACCAAATCAATGCGCCCTACAAATGTCATTCAAAACTTTGAATTCATGTTATGTTCAATTAAAATATTTCGCTACGTGTATAATGCATGCAACCTACTACTCAAATGAACGTTTTAGTGCATTCCAAACGTATATACTACCGCTTCAATATGAACTAAATTTGAATTCGTTTCTCTATTTAAATAAGATCTACAGTAATGATTGTTGTGAAGTCAAAGCATTTGAATTTGTTTCTCTGTTTTAATAAGATCTACAATCATCATTATTGTCAAGTTAAACCAGCGTTTGTGTATTATCTTCACAGCACACCACATGATTAGTCTCGAGTTACATATGAACTATGTGTACTATATGAACTCGAAGTAGAGTTATTGAATCCACTTTATTTTGATTTCAAATCACATTACATTTCTAGCTCTAGCTAGATATTCATAATCTAAACCATGTCTCATATGTATAATGTGTTTATCACATTATGTATGGTGCCCCGCCCCATACGCCTACAAGTATTTAGACGTGAGTTGCAAACACCACACATTACTGCAAATTCAAATAAAATGTGAGAATGTTCGATATATAGTATTGTTTAGATTGTTTGATATTTAGTTGTAAGCTGCAAACGCCACACATTATCAGAAATTCAAATAAAATGTGAGATTGTTTGATGTATAGTATGGTTTACATTGTTCGGCATTTAGCTATGAGTTGCAAACACCATGCATTATCACATTATGGTATAACATGTGCACAGCACGTGTATCACCGCTATATTCATGCATCCAATGTTTAAAACACTATGATCTCCTATTCAAATATATGAATCCGCTTTCATATCAAATTATGATCTTTGTTAGTCTCTTACACCCACACAATCCTCTAACCTTTGTAACTACCACTAACTTTCTCTCATGCATGCACACGCCCTCCTCGCCCTCCCCCTCCCTCGGCATTCTATCCACCGGGCACATTCATTTTTTTTCTTTAGGTCGTTCTCCCAGAGTCTCCACAACTCCTTTTTGACACACACCGATCGATAAACCTCTCCAGCGATGCCTGCCTACAACATACAAACACACCTTCAATCTCCTCCTTTATGTGTCCTTGCCTCATGTCTCTCATACGGTCAGACACACGTGTAAACTCTCGGCCCTCTTTTCATCGCTCTCTCACAACCGCACACTCCTCCCTATCTAGCTAGTAGTTGGGCCTCTCGCACCACCTCCTAGGTCCATTCTCTCTGTCTATCCATCTCGTTGGGCCTTATTAGCCTCTAACAAATGGACGTACACCGACCGATCTCTCGCTATACATATAGCTAGCTAGGTCCTTTTAACTCGTTTTTACCCACACGTCAATCGATCTACCTCATTAGTTGTGTCTCTCCCTACCTCATTAGTTAGGTTTGCTTACCAAACACATGGTTCCCCTTCATCATCCATGGATGCATCCCGACAGATCTATCATGCACAGGCGCACATAGAACACATCCCCACTCTTATTGATAACATTGCAGTTCCACCCTCAGTTTGTCTAGTAGGCCTCTCCCACCATCTTCGAGAAGCAACTCCATCACCCATCCAGGACTCTACCCCTCTCCCTCCCTCTCCCTCCCTCTCTGTCTCTCCTCTATCTCTCTCCCATCATACTTCCTGTCCTTCAGTTATGTATGGATGTCGACCGATCTCCCTCAAGACATAGCTGGGTCTCTCCTTCTCAACACATATACGAGTCATTCTACCTCTATAGTTAGGCCTCTGCCTACCCCTCCCACCATCCCCTCCCCCCCACACACACCGATACATTGAGCGCTCTAGTCATGTCTCCCTGCCACACACAAACTTGACGTGTGCCCTCTAACGTTCCGGTAGGCCAGTCTCCCTATATCTTTGACCTGTACACACACACACACACAATTTCGATGACTCTCTTCATCGATCTCGCACCCACGCACTTGATCCTCTCTTCGACTCTATCGATAGCTATGACCCCTCCCTCTCTTCTCATGGATTGCCCGACCCTCTATGTATGATATGGATAGGCCTCCATTTCACACACATTGCATGCAAAAATTTGTTTGAGATGTCATTGACACATATTCCCACAAATAATTCACAAAATCAACCCCCACCCCACCCCGACCCCAAAACAAAAAACACTCACGAACGCGGTTTGTATCTCCCACACACACCCACGTAGGTGGGGAACATGCACGAAGAGAAGAGGTGCATGCACGGCGCACGTACTCCCGTCTCTTTCCCAACCACACCCGCGCGGGTACACAGTGGAGCTCATTTATGTACGAAAAAGGCAGCCCACGTGGTAATTTGGCACGTGTACTGGTTGTCCACTTGGTGGAGGGAGGATCGTCTACCACGGGTGAACAAACAAATTGCGACTTGACGTGTTATGTTAAAAAAAGAGGCAAACCATGTGGGGCCTACCTTAGAGGCAAGGCTCTATACACTGGGGTACTTTTGATGTGTCCCGTCAACTCATAGAACGAGGAGAAGCTTGCTTAGTACGCAGTCTCCCCCGCCCACGGGCACGGTGGCTCGCAGGATGAGGTGAAGCTTGCTTACTACGCCTTACGCCCACTCCCTCGCCCATGCGCGCGGTGGCTCGTAGGACGAGGAGAAAAATATACTACTCCCTACGTTTACTCCTCGTACCTACTACCTTGGTTATAGAGATTATATCATATTGTTTGGAATATATATGTCCTTTAGTAGATTTCAATATGAACTACTAGTACATAATCCAAACACTGATGTATATAGACGTATTTTAGAGTGTAGATTCACTCTGCTCCGTATGTAGCACTCTCCCTCGCCCCTCGACCCTCGCCCACGTGGTGGACGTGCAGCAATTCATTCGGTCTCATATAGCCAGAATGATATATACTTCACTACCATTATTGCTCGACTTCCCGAAGAGGCGAAGAGCCAATCGCAAGGTCAATATTTTGGAGATGCCAAGCGCAAGGTTATAGGAGAACGAGTAGTAGGTGTCGCGTCATTTATGAATAAAGTTTTTTTCTTCAGTGGCACGTACGCAATATGATAGGTTCATATGGAGAGAAAAGGAGTACATAGTCAGGACGGGCCAGCCTACATGGTTGCTTGCTCGGGTTGCTCTCTTCACACTCTCTCGCACAAAACGACTGTGGCCACATCTCTAACATCCCGGCGGATCATGTCCTCTTGGGGAAGGGGTGGATGCTTAGTGTAGATGCGGTGGCCGTCGCCGACGGTGAAAACCCACTGTCGGCACGTCCCAATCAGGGGTCCCTGCCGTTCTCTCTCACAAAGCCGGTGAGGTTGCCTTCGTCCCTTGCCCACTACCGCGACGTGGGCAGTTGCCGCCTCCTGCCGCCCTCCTCAAGGTTGAGCTATGTCCCTCAGGTACAACTCCCTTTACAGCCGGCTTGCACCACTGCTCCAGCTTCCCACATCACTCCCTGTGGGTATTTCTCTACTTCTTTGCCCCGCACATACCTCTACTAGCTTCTACATACTGTATTGTGATGAGTTTATGTCTCATCAAATAGTCCCAGTAATCTTATTCTAATCATGCTTGTTCAATTTCTTTTCCACAGGGATGCTCACCTCGATTTTGGTGAAACTACACAAAATGATCCGATGGTCAAAAGGTTGCAAACTTCATTTATTAGGAAGCTTGAACGTTGCCAGCAAATTGAAGCCTGGTCAGGGTTAACGGTTCAAGGGCTAGGGACTGCATGGATCATTTTTTTCTTTAGCTGTCTCTGTTCCAAAATAAGTGTCAACTTTAGTAGTAGTACAACTTTGTACTAAAGATTGCACAAAGTTGAGAAACTTATTTTGGAATGGAGGGAGTGCATATTTGCTATGATCTGTCAATCATTGAGATGCAATAGCATGCATGTTAGTCTCCTTTGTATTTGATGAAGTATTGCAACGGGCAACCTTGGACGCAAGATACATGTAACAGAAGCTGGAAGCTTCATAGCATTGTACAAATTTATCTCACTGATAAATTACAGTACGTACTATACTAGTACTTCCGCCGTTCCTAAATATAAGTCTTTGTAGAGATTTCACCATGAACCACATGCGGATGTATATAGATGCATTTTAAGTGTAGATTCATTCATTTTGTTCCATATGTAGTGGAATCTCTACAAAGACTTATATCTACTAGTAATAGCTAGCCCCCACTACTAGGAATTCTCTATCCTCTCCTTGAGCCACGTCATCAAAATTGATGTAGCCGTTAGATGAAGTAAATCACTCCATAATAGCTGTCTGATCTTGACATTGAGAGGCTCCGCACTAAGCCACATGCAAGCATGCAGAAATACCGTTCCACATGCATGTGAGTGGGTTTTAAATCACATCAACATGTCTGCGTGCAAGCATGCACCGGTATCATGCATGTAAGTGAGCTTTTAAGTCCCATTAACATGCCAGAAACAAAAATATAATCCCATTATGCAGTAGGAGTTTAGGAGTTGGCTGATCTTTTTTCCTTACGTGGGATGATCTAAATGATGATGGGAGTTTATTCAGTTTGGCTACCACATTTGCATGCGGTTATAGAGTTTTTTTTGCTCAGAGAGATATACCACTGTTCCGCGCCAATGTGCGGGGACTCATCTAGTAATATTTAGGAATGGAGGGAGTACTATGTAAAGAGTTAGGTGTCGCACGGTGATAGTAGTGTGAGGTGGGCCATGTAATCACCGAGCCTGCGTGTTTTCACTACTCTTGCATGCCTCCGCTGTAAGAATGGAGAAAATTGTAATCTAGTAGTAGTAGTATACCTCCTTTCGCCGAAAGCGTGGGACATCCAGCAGTCCTACCACCTCAGTAATAAAGACCAATGAGCCGTCAAATCACATAGACCCAGCAGTAAGTTGGACGGACGAAGCAACCATCACTCTTGCGCTAGTGAGAGGTCGCGTCCGCTCTGCCCGGGCATGAATGCGGCACCGATTCTTTGAGCGGCGCTGACCGTTTCGGGCAGGAAGCGCGCGTGGGTGATGGAGGGGCTTTGGGTGGGCCAGGCTGGTCAGGAGTGGGCGTGGCAGCTGAACACATGTCCCTACCGGACACGCCCGGAAACGAGAGGATGCACTAACTCTTGCGGCTAAAATCATACACTACACAACATCTCTCTGTAGGAGTAGGTCGATCTGTCGCTCTCTCTAACACACACATGGTGTTAAACACACACACACACACGCATGCACCTTGGTCCCATTGCACCTTCTAACGTGACTTATTACACCTAGACAGAGGGAGTAGTAAGTATACGAGATATGGTGGCACACTGACTTAAGTCGAATACAAGTGGCCAAAATTTTTGTGCATGTTATAATAAGGATTCACTTATTATAGTACGTGAGCGAACAGAGGAATCAATTGGATAGTGTTCCCGAGCAGTAGCGAGATGTGTGAGGTAAGATACACCGCTGGTGCTTTTAATTTTTCTTATTAATTTGTTTGTTTCACCCTCTGACTGGTGGGACCCAACGTACTACGTGGAGAGAGGTAAGGTGACTAAGGCTGCATTATTTCTGCACCACTATGGATAGTCTTACCACCGAAGCCACATGACACGATTATGATTGAAATCCCAATGACTCCCACACACACACACACACACAAAACACGGCATGCTTGTCACACGAATGCAGGAATGTATAAAAGGTTATTTCCCTCGGGAGGGTTGTGTAGCTGGTTAGCCTGTTCGCTCACTCTCTCGCCCTCTCCCGCTGGAGCCTGAGCGCTTGTAGTTGCTCTCTTCACACTCTCTCGCCATCTCTAGATCTAAACAAGACTTCGTTGGCCTCTCTCTCCCCTCACTGCTACTCAAAGAGCCGGCAGGATCCGTCCGCCGGGAAGGGAAGGATGCTTAACGCTGTCATCGTCCGCGAGGGACTACCGGCGCAGCTGTTCACTTTCCACCCAGCGGCGGCGCGGGAGGGCCTCCGACCCCTTCTTCTTCGCCGCCGTCCCGTCGCCCACCGAACCACGCCTCAAGAACCTTAAGGTATAATTTACTTACTCCACATGCATTGCTCTAGCTGCATGTATACCATGAATCTAGGACGTGGTTCAAAGAGGAAAGGAGTGGGGGAAAGTAGTGGGAAAAGTTGTATATAGCATGAATCTAGGACGTGGTTCAAAGAGGAAATGAAGGGGGAAAGTTGTATAGCATTAATCTAGGACGCGGTTCAAAGAGGAAAGGAATAGGGGAAAGTAGTGGGGAAAGTTGTATCGCATAAATCTAGGACGTGGTTCAAAGAGGAAAGGAAGGGGCGAAAGTACTAGTTCAAAAAGGAAAGGAAGGGACAAGGCTGTAGAGTTTGAGTAGGACTAGATTTGCTGCGCTCACATAGGGAAAGGCGTCTAAAGATAACAAAACTGGGACCAACACAAATGTGCTCCTTGGTTGCTTGTTCTTTGTTGCAACAGACTGTGCATGACCATAGTACATCGGTAGATGCACATGGTCCTGGTGCGTCCACTGTCCCATGCAACTCATTAGCTGTTGTTAATCTAAGGCCCTGTTTGGTTAAAAACGCCCTAGTCCCTACCTGCTGGGTTCCAGGGACTAAACATGGACTAGAGGTTACTAAATGACATGCTAAAAGACCATGTTACCCCTAGTAATGAACTAATAGAAACAAAGTGCGATGCGTGGCAGGGGCAACTGTTGGAAAAAGTCCCAAAAAGACTTCCTCGGGGTCTTCTTTCTTTAGTCCCAAATGCCCACTTTTAGTCCCTAAAAGTCCCTCCTCTTTGGTTTAGATGGGACTGACCTGGAGTTTTTTTAGTCCCTACACCAAAATGTCCCTGTAAACAAACACCCTCTAATAATGCCGCTGGAAAATTGATGCAATGCCACAGTTAAAAGCAAATTACATGTTTAACGAATTTTATTGTTAATATAATATCTATGTTAATATTAATCAATGCCACCGTTTGAGAAATGCTACTGTCTTGCTTTCTATCCCATTTAGATAAGGTAGATGCTTCTTTTTGTTGGCTTCTGTGTCATCCACTGTTATTGACCACTAATTGTTTCCTTTGCACCTCTGTGTAAACAGGGTTATCTGCTTCACCTCGTTGCCATTGTGACCTTTTGTTGCACTGCACAAAACACTTTTGTTTTAAGAGTGTTTAGTGCAGTTCAACCAAAATGTCACACCGACAACGTTGCTTGATTGCTTGATCTTAGTGGAACGGCACAAGAGGAGATCTTACTTCCTATCCGTTAAGGCGAATTTGGTTCAGATCTTCTTCTTGTGAGTTGTTTGAATTCCGCATCATGAGAGGTCAGTACTAGCCTTCTTTCACATGATTCTGTAGTGTGCATTCATATGTTGTGCTACTTGTACGATAATGTTGCTTGATTTTAGTGAACTGCACAAATGGAGACAAGACTTCCAATCTATATGTGCACCGTAATATCCCATTGAGGTAAGATAAGGATATTTCACAACTGCTGCCCTGTATTTTGCCACTTTCATCAGAAAATTAAGTTTAGTACTATACTTGTGCTCCCTAATTGACATGCCAAATCTTACATTGAAGGCGAAGCTTGTTTGTTATTGAACCAAGTGATGAAGGGGAAGAACAAGGGGAAGAAAAACAAAAATCAACTCCCGGTGCTGTCATGAAAAAGTGGTATTGTCCTTGAGAAGTGCTTCATCTGTGCTATTTTAAATAATTCCTTTCCTTTTTTTCGAGAAAACAGTGATGCTAGCATTTAGTAGTCCTCTTGTCTTTGCACAACAGGGTCATCTTCCTCTGAAGATGAATATGGAGTACGTGAAGTGACTAGTTCCGATTATGCCAGGATGAAGAAGCCCTGTCTATCTTATCATCAGAAGGAGCAGTTGAAGGATGGTTACATTACTCCCCACAAGACCAAACTAACTTCGGCTCACAAGGACTGACAAAATCTCCATTTTTTTGCTGTGATGCGCGAGTACAATGTTGTTCTAGGATTCTTTCTGGTGAGTTCCATTTTTCTAAAAGTGTGCTCTACATGGACCATGTATGTGCCTGTTGAAACTGTCAATTCATAGTACAGTTTGCTCTATACTAATCACTTTTTTGTATTTGTGCAAACAGGGGTGCTCAGCTTGATTTCAATGGGAACTGCACAAAATTTTCATGAATACATTGAATCATTCATTTCCACCACAAGAAAGGAGGTGCCGATAAGTTCAAGGCATTGCAACATATAAGGGCGAAATCATACAAGCTACGCGCGAATTTGGTTAATTTTGGTGGAACTGCACAAAACGAACAGCTGGTTTATTTAGCACGAGGTGCCATGTCAATGTCCGAACTGATGGCAAACCCTGCCCATTCCACAATCATAGGCATTTGATATTTTGGAATGGGACAACCTTGTCAAATTTTTCTCATTGATTTTAGCAAGACATGCGTTTGATATTTTCAAATGGGAAGCCCTTGCTGTCAGCAGCGTTGATCAATTTTTTCTTTATTCTTTAGTTGTGAAGTAAATATTGCCTCTGACATGTGAGTCGCTGAGATGCATAATCATCGATTGTTTTGAATGTTCTCTATGAATTGCCAGGCCTGTGTGTTTTATTGCAATGTACAAAAACGCTAAAAATCTGCTCAAACTCTTTGTACTCCTTCTGTTCCTTTTTTACTTCGCACATTGTGAAAGTGCATACTTCTTTGTATAAGATTGGTCAAAGTAGAGATACTTTGGCTGTAGACAAAACTTGTATGCAGACTAGAAAGGACCGGAGGGAGTACATGTGAAACTGCTGCAAACGAGGTGATCACCCTGGGAATAATGCTAGTACATATTGTTTTGCATGTTCATCCAATGCCAGTGATACTGGAATTCGAACTAATCGAAATAAATTCATTCATACACTGTCGGATTTCATATAAACATGCGAGATTTCATTACATTTCATACATTCTTCAACTAAAAAGGGGTGCGCTGGAGGTATAATTAATTAACCAAAGCTACCCACCTGTGTCCCGCTGAGCCGAACAGAAGCTTCAGTGACTTAACTGCAGGTGCAGTTGCATAACTGACATGTGGCATGTTGGGCACACGTGTCAGTCAGCCAACTGCACCAGCAGTTAAGTAGAAGCAGCGTTACTCTCCAGCAGAACTCCCCGACTCCACGTCGCCGCCAAGAAGCTAACCAGCCGTCAATGGTCAACCCGCCTAGCTTGGCTTCAACAGGAGGGTAGCAGCGGTGGCCTTACATGGACCCGAGCAGCGGCGACCTACCGTGTTCTACTCTTCCTCGTGTTCTGTGTGGCGCGGCCTCGTTGGCAGCGGGGCGGGGCCTCAGCGGAGCCGGCGATGTCCTCTGTCTCGTTGCCGGCGGGCGGCGCCTCAGCGGAGTGGTGGAAATCCTCCCCCGCGTTGCCGGCAGGATGGGGCCTCGGCTGAGCCGGCGATGTCCTCTGCCTCGTTGTTGGCGGGGCGGGGCCTCAGCAGAGCCGGCAGTGTCCTCTACCTCGTTGTTGGCGCCATGGGGCCTCGGCGGAGCAGGGCCTTGTTGACGCCAGTGCAGCGGGGACTCGTCGGAGCCGGCATTGTCCTCTGCCTCGACCTCGGTCTCGCCAAACAGCGCCTCGCCCGCTTCATCGCCCTCTTTGCTAGCTTCTTTGTAGGCAGCTGCAGCCTCCGCGACCCGCATGCGCTCCCGCCAGCGCTCGAGGCGGCCCTTGCGGGCGGAGCGGTACGAGTCGAGCAGTGCCTCCTGCTCCGCCCGCTCCGCAGCGATCTGCTCCTTCGCCTGCAGATGCTCCTGGAGGAGATGGTGGTTGTAAGCGGCGTCGGCCTGCGCCTCCCGGAACTGCTCCTGACGCATCTGCCTCACACTGTCCATATATTGGGCACGGGCCTCGCCGATGGTCATGGTGCAATGCACCGGCGAGGATGGCGCGGAGGAGGGGGGTGGCGCCGTATCGTCGACTACCATGTTCTTCATTGGGACGTCGTCGTCCTCCGGCTGCCTACCGGCCAGCCGGTCGGCAGCAATGGCTTCCATCTCCTTGTGGTCCGTCGTCCACCCGTCCCGAAGAGCGCTGGAGCACGAGGAAGCCATGGTGGGCAGTAGTGGTGTGGACAGGAGAAAGGGAACGGATGCGGATGACTGCGGCTATGGCCGGCGCAACAGTTTATATAGCAATGGTGGGCGGGCGGAGGGACGGACGTGTGGCACCGGAGTAGCCGCCTCGGCAACCGCGTATCATTAATGTGGGTGGCAGATGGACGGATGGACGGCACTTGTGTCGTTTGAAGGCGGAGCAATCGCCTGCACCGGGAAGCGGGGCGGGCGGCGTTGACTGTTTCGGGCGGAAAGCGCGCGCGGGCGAGGAGATGACTTTACTTGGAGAGGATGACAATGGGGACCCACCAGGTCCATAGCCTCACGTACGCCAGTGCCTCCTTATTATATATATATATATGTATAAAACTATACTCCCTCTGTCTAGGTGAATAAGTCGTATTAGAAGGTGCATCACGATCTAGGTGCAAGCAGATTGGTGGAAAAGAAGAATATTTCTCTCTTCTAAACACAACATTTAATCACAGCAGTTAAGAGGATGCCTTATTAGCTACCCATGCAGGCCATCATAATTCATAGCATGCAAAGAGCTTTTATTTATTGCCTAATAACCGCATGGACGTGCTGCATGCATTGGTCCTTGCCCAAGCAGAAAAAAGGAGGAAAGGGGTTTCCACGGGAGACAATGAGGCAGAGGTGGAAGCGCTCGCTGGAGTTATTTATTTTGCTTCCCCCTGGTTTCCTGACATCACGGTCCCACACCATTGTCAACCTATGTAGTACTAGTCAATAAACGAGAGAATTGCACAAGAAGCGACCGACAGCTGGGACCAAGCAGCTCGAGCAGTATTTGTGTTTTTGAGGTGTGAGCACTGCAGAGTTTTTCGATGTTTAGCCCAGATATTAATTTTTCTCCTCTGAACAACAACGAAAACATCGCTGCAGGTATTAACTGGGCGGGCTGTGGCCCGTCTAGCCCAGGCCAGATATCCAGCCCAGATATTAATTTTTTTCAAGCTGAAAATGGCTAGCCCAGCTATACTTTTTTTAGGAATACCCAGGGAAGGTCAAGTTGTTATTCTCCGCCCCGCTGGGTTGCAAATCTTTCCTAGGAGGGATGCATTAGGCTTAACAAGAAAATGGGCTTTAAGAAATAATAAATGGGATGTAATTATAAAAACTGGGCAGTAACTATAAAAAATGCAACAAACACGTGATTACTTTATAAAATATTATTTTTGGATATTGAAAATTTTAGTTTCATTAATTGTTGCGAGCGCAATGTTTCGTTGGATTTTTACGTAATATAAATTTATATTGAAATTGTATTTAATGTGACTAGAAATTTTGGGATAAAAATATTTCGGATCCCATCAAAATGTGGGAAATTTTATTGAATTCTGTTTTGAACGATTGGTTGAAATGGGCTGTACTTTTAACAACTGTAAATGGGCTGTAGTAAATTCCATTAGAATTCAAAAATGGGCTACACATTCTTACAAATCTCAAATGGGCTATAAGTTCTCTGCCACACACTTCTGACCTTACTAAGTTGACGCGTCCCCTAAAAAATAGAGTTGACGCGTATGCAAGGCTTTGTCAACTTATAGTCAACACACGGTTCTAGCAACAGTGGCCGTTGGATGTCCATCCAACGGATGCCGTGCTTCTTCTTCAATCTCGGATATTCTAGCTTCACCCGCCCAAAAAATGATTCCTCCCCCTGACATCTAGGGCGCACCGTTTCGGAAGCTGGCCTGTGAGCCTACTAAGTTGACGTACCAAGGGCTTTGTCAACTTAGTCAATATAAACGATTCTAGCTGCAGTGACCGTACGATGTCCATCCAACGGCCGTAGTGCTTCTTCAACCTCTGGTCTTCTTGCTCCAGCCGCCCAAAGCAGCGCCGGTCGTGCCGCCTGCTCCTGCCTCCCGTGGTCGGTTGTGCTGTCGTGGAGGCCTCACCGCCCCCTACTATTCCCACCGCTGGCCAGGCCCTGCGGCGACGGCAGCCTCACACCGCAGCTGAATGAGTGAACCCTCATACTCCTCTCCGCGTGGGCATCCACTGCCGCGTCTTCACCGGCTCCGCGTCGTCCCCTTCCTAGGCCTCGCCGTCGTCCACCGCCCTGGTGCTCTCGGCGTAGCGTGGTCAACGTGGAAGGAACGACTTCCATCGAACGTGGACTGTACGTGGAGAGGTCGACAGCTGGGTCCACGGCGGCAGCAAGGAAGTGCCTCCTTATTACGTGGAAAATAATGATTCCTCCACCTGACAGCAGGGACCCACCGGACGGGCCACCAGTATTTTGTGAAAAAAATCGTTTCCCCCTGACTGCTGGGACCCATCGGACGGGCCACCGTATTTCGCGAAAAAAACGTTCCCCCCACTGTCAGCTCGGACCCACTAGAAGTGCCTCCTTATTACGCACAAAGAAATGAATACTCCCCCGGCTAGCTGGGACCCACCTTGCTAGGAGGCTGACTTGTGGGCCTACTAAGTTGACGGGGACGAAGGCTTTGTCAACTTAGTCAATATGAACGATTCTAGCTCAAGTGACCGTATGATGTCCATCCAACGGCCGTAGTGCTTCCTCAACCTCTGGTCTTCTTGCTCCAGCCGCCCAAAGCAGCGCCGGTCGTGCCGCATGCTCCTGCCTCCCGTGGCCGGCTATGCTGCCGCAGAGGCCTCACCGCCCCCTTCTATTCCCACCACTGGCCAGGCCCTGCGGTGACGGCAGCCTCACACCGTAGCCGAACCACTGAACCCTTGTAGTCCTCTCCGCGCGGGCTTCCACTGCCGCGTCGTCCCCTTTCTAGGCCTCGCCCTCGTCCACCGCCGTGGTGCTCTCCGCGCAGCGTGGTCAACGTGGTCAAGGAACGACTTCCATCGGAAGAGTACTGTACGTGGAGAGGCTGACAGCTGGGTCCACGGTCACAACACAATTTTTTTGTGATTTGCCAAGTAAGTCGCTTTGTCAGGCCTGTTGGGCTGCAAATCTTTCAAGACACGGAGAGCTTTCATTCGGCTGGCCGAGAAAATGGCCCATCGGTAATGAGAAATGGGTTGTACATTCTTAAAACACATCAAACTGGCAATTAGTTTCAAATATCTTTTTTTTTCTTTCAAGATTTTAAATTACATTAATTTTTATGCATGGAGAATTTGTTGGATTTTATATTGATATACATTTATTTTGAAAATCAGTTTGAATGTGAGTCGAAATTTCGCGATTAAAAACCGTCCGGACCGCACCGAAATATGCAAAATTTCGTATAATTTTTTAACCATTGCCACAATATGGGCTTTAATGCTAACAAAAAGAATATGGGCTCCAAAAAACCTTAAGAATTAGCAAATGGGCTGTAAATTATTAGAAATAATGGCAGATGGGTTGTATGCTATTTTCCACAGATTTGAGGCTTTCCTAAACAAAGGTTGACGCACAAGTACTGACTGTTGGATGTCCATCCAACGGCCGTCGTGCTTCTTCAATCTCTGCTCTTCCTGCTCCAGCCGCTCAAACAAGCGCCGACAGGACTGCCTGCTCCCTCCTCCTCACGGCCGGCTGTGCTGCCGCGCAGGCCTCACCGCCCGACCGTACTCCCATCGCTGGCCTAGCCATCCCTCTAATCGCCCACACCTGCTGTTATTCTCCGGCGATGGCAGACGAACCAGTAAACCCTCGTACAGTCGTACTCCCCTCTGCATGGGAAACAACTGCCGAGTCTTCCCTGCCTCCGTGTTGTCCCCTTCCTAGGCCTCGCCGTCATCCACCGCCCTGGTGCTCTCGGGGCGGCGTGGTCAACGTGGTCAAGGAACGACTTCCATCGGACATGGACTATACGTGGAGAGGCTGACAGCTGGGTCCACGGCCGCAGTAAGGAAGTGCCTCCTTATTACGCGGAAAATAATGATTCCTCCACCTGACAGCTGGGACCCACCGGATGAGCCACTGTATTTCATGAAAAAAATGTTTCCCACTGACTGCTGGGACCCACCAGCTACATCTTCGCACGCAAGGAAGTGCGTCCGGGCAAAAAAACCATTCGCCCCCTAACTGCTGGGACCCACCAGCTACATCTTCGCACGCAAGGAAGTGCGTCCGGGCAAAAAAACGATTCGCCCCCTGACTGCTGGGACCCACCAGCTACATCTTCGCAGGCAAGGAAGTGCCTGACAGTCGGGACCCACCTGGTCGAAGCCTACGTAGCGTTGTCATTCTAGTCGCGAATGTGTACGTACATACTAGTCGATGTAGAGGCGCGCACGTGTCGTAGTAGAGGCGCGCACGTAGCATGTACACGTACGTACAACGACCAGGGTGCAAGAAAGAAAATACGGCCACGTATGTGCACGTACGGGCGGGGTCCCGAACGCCTACTCGTGCATATGTACGGCCAGGGCTCGTGTACATGGTTGGGTCGGAACGGAGAAACAGCATCGTCGTCGTGTTCATGGGGAGGCAACGGAATGCATCGTGTTCATGGGGAGGCAACGGAATGCGTCGTGTTCATCAGGAGGGCTTGGACGGAACAGGCGATGGAAACGAGGCCTGGCGTACCGCAGAATAGAGGAAACTTCCTTGTGTTCGACCGGCCACGTTCGAAACGGGATCATGTTCATCGGGAGGGGTCTAGCGTACCGCAAAATGGAGGAAACGGACCTCCTATGGTCGAAATGGGGGTCCTGTTGATTGGGAGGGGTGTGGCGTACCGCAAAACGGATGAAACGGACTTGTGTTGGAGCGCTACGGTCGAAACGGGGGTCCTTTTCATCGAGAGGGGTGTGGCGTACCGCAAAACGGGACTCCACGGATACTGTTCATCTCCACCGTCGACCCCCTCCAGCCTCCACAAGCTACTGTTCATCCACCATCGACCTCCTCCAGCCTCCATCTACGACTGTTCATCCACGGGCTCCTGTTCATCCAGCCTCCACCTCGCGCTACTCCACCGGCTACTCTTCAACCAGCCCTCTCCACGGGCTCCTGTTCAACCACCCCTCCACGGGCTACTGTTCATCCTTCCCTCCACCGTCTACTATTCATCCTGCCCTCCACGGGGTGGTCCTGTTCATCCAGCCCTCCACGGGGTCCTGTTCATCCAGCCCCAACCGGCTCGATCGATCGGGGTCCTATTCATCCAGAGGCAACACCACGGGGTCCTGTTCATCCACCCCCACCGGGAACTGTTCATCCAACCCCCCCCCCCACAACGCTCACTGTTCATCCAGAGGTAGCATCGATCGGCTTCAGTTAGTAGCAGTAGCGAAGGAATCGCTCCATCGGGTTCAGTTAACAGCCATCGATCGATCGCTCGGGTTCAGTAACGCGTAGCCTGCAGTGCAATCGCTCGGGTTCAGTTAGAGCCCAATGCCTTGCTCGGGTTCAGTTAGAGCCAACGCCTCACACACACGCGCGTACGTGTACGAGAGAAATGCGCATCGCTCGGCCCACGACCTCCCACCGTAACCGGGAACTCCCGGAAATTTCCCCCCCCCCCTCGCTTCTACCACTATTTTTTCCGTCATGGACGGCCCAAAGAATGTCATGCAGCTGCGTCTCCAGCCCGCCCATGACGAAAAGCCCATTTTCTATCATGATTTTTTGTCATAGAAGTAGGAGCCCACCACATCTATGATGATACCGAGTTTTGTCACAATTATCATCATAGAAGTGTCATATGTATGACAGAAAAAAAATTGGCCCAAAATGTCACGGATGTGTCTTTTTTTTGTAGTGCTAGGAACTATCTCCAAACGAAGGTCCCAGAGATCCTCGGCTAACTCCTCTGGTAACCCTCCCATTAAAAGAGTATTATCATAACTCTTCCGGCTCAAAGCGTCTGCTACGACATTGGCCTTGCCCGGATGATAGTGCAACTTCATATCGTAATCCTTTATGAGCTCCAACCATCTCCTCTGCCTGAGATTCAGCTCCTACTACGTAAAAATGTACTTCAAACTCTTATGATCCGTAAACACATCACAATGGTTTCCAATAAGAAAATGTCTTCAGGTCTTGAGTGCATGCACTACTGCTTCTAACTCCTAATCATGCGGGGCATAATTCAAATCATGCGGTCAAAGCTGTGGTGAGGCATACGAAACAACTTTTTTGTAACGCCCTCGATGCGGCTATATCTCCCACGTGTCGAAGCATGACTTAGAGGCATAACCGCATTGAAAGCAATGTCGCAAGTGAGGTAATCTTCACACAACCCATGTAATACATAAGGGAAAGAGATACATAGCTGGCTTACAATCGCCACTTCACGCAAATACATGAATAAAGCATTACATCATCCAAATAAAATCAAGGTCCGACTACGGAACCAAAATAAAAGAAGAACCCCAAATGCGACACGGTCCCTGATCGACCCCAACTGGGCTCCACTACTGATCAACTAGAACGAAACCACACAACGGACAAACTCTTCATCGAGCTCCTCCTGAGCTTGGTTGCGTCATCTGCACGGACTCATCGGCACCTGCAAGCTGGTTTTGGAAGTATCTGTGAGCCACGGGGACTCAGCAATCTCACACCCTCGCGATCAAGACTATTTAAGCTTATGGGAAAGGTAAAGGTATGAGGTGGAGCTGCAGCAAGCGACTAGCATATATGGTGGCTAACATACGCAAATGAGAGCGAGAAGAGAAGGCAAAAGCACGGGCGAAAATCTATGATCAAGAAGTGATCCTAGAGCAACCTACGTCAAGCATAACTCCAACACCATGTTCACTTCCCGGACTCCACCGAAAAGAGATCATCACGGTAACACACGCGGTTGATGTATTTTAATTAAGTTAAGGTTCAAGTTATCTACAACCGGACATTAACAAATTCCCATCTGCCCATAACCGCGGGCACGGCTTTCGAAAGTTCAAAACCCTGCAGGGGTGTCCCAACTTAGCCCATCACAAGCTCTCACGGTCAACGAAGGAATAGACCTCCTCCCGAGACGTTTCGATCAGACTCGGTATCCCGGTACAAGAAGACATTTCGATAGGGTAAAACTAAACTAGCAACACCGCCCGAATGTGCCGACAAATCGCGATAGGAGCTGCACATATCTCTTTCTCAGGGCACACTCAGATTGTCTAAACTTCCGGTAGGCCAGCCCAGAGTTGCCCCTGGTGGCCACCGGCGGCTGACAGTTTGGACCAACACTCAGAGGAGCACAGGCCCGGGGGGGGGGGGGGGTTAAAATAATGATGACCCTTGAGTCCGCGAAACCCAAGGGAAAAAGAGGCTAGGTGGCGAATGGTAAAACCAATGTTGGGCATTGCTGGAAGAGCTTTACTTAAGGCGAACTGTCACGGGGTTCCCATAATAGCCCAACCGCGTAAGGAACGCAAAATCCGGGAACATAACACCGATATGACGGAAACTAGGGCGGCAAGAGTGGAACAAAACACCAGGCATAGGGCCGAGCCTTCCACCCTTTACCAAGTATATAGATGCATTAATATAAAAAGATAATCTAATGATATCCCAACAAGTAAATAAATGTTCCAACAAGGAACGGCCTCCAATCTTCACCTGCAACTAGCAACGCTATAAGAGGGGCTGAGCAAAGCGGTAACATAGCCATTCAATGGTTTGCTAGGACATGGTGGGTTAGAGGTTTGACATGGCAATTTGGGAGGCTTGAAAGCAAGTGGTAGGCATCGTAGCATTGGCATAGCAAAAGAGCGAGCATCTAGCAAAGCAAAGATAGTAGTGATTTTGAGGGTATGATCATCTTGCCTGAGATCCCGCAAGGAAGAAGAACGAGTCCATGAAGAAGACAAACGGACGTATCCAACGGATCCTCACACACGTAACGTTACCGGAACCAACCCGAAGAAACAACACCGGAAAAGAGCAAACAACTTAGTAAACAACCATCACATAAACATGTCATGATGCACAATCAAGTATGATGCATGTCCGGTTTAAATATGCATGGCATGGCAAAGTGCACAAACAATCCCACAAATTAAGTGGAGCTCAATATGCAACGAGTTGCATATTGACGGAACACCACATCAATTATTTAGTTCGATCTCGTTTATGTACCCAACAATATTAAATCTTGTTAAACATGGTAAGAGGTGAAGCATAACAAAACTACACCATCTAAACAATTTAAAGGGGGTCGGACATACCAAATAACGAATCCGGTAAATCCCCATATGCATTAGTAATTTAAAGCAAACAACAATTTTAAACATTTAAATGTTATTATCATGATGCGAATGACATGTGCAAGTTTTATGCAGTATTTATGGAAACATTGATAAGGGCATATCAAGAAGCATTTGTCATCGTGGCGGAAAAGAAAAGGAGTGCCACGACAACGATAAAGAAAAGGACCGAATGCAATGTATCGGTTATCCGGTAGCCCATGGGGATACCAGTGCAAAAGGAAGTGACGGGAGCGTGTCATGCAAGGATGGTGGGGTGCTCCCGATTACGGGGTTCCCACATGTCGGTGGCAAGGCAAAAGAGGGGCAACGTGCACCGAACAACTCCAACACGGAGCAAACAGGAGCATTTCATACAACATATGCATTCGGTCCACGGGTCATCGTCTCGGCGGTTATACCTTCGAAGTGTGCGTTGCCGAAGCGGTTCGGGTCAAGTGGTGTAGTCGTTCACGATCGTCGTGGGAAGTAGTCGTTCTCGTGGCGATGGTAGTCGTTCACGTTCTTAGCCTCACAAGTTTTCGTAGATGTTCATGTCATCGGTGTCGTGGTACTTGGGGTCTTCGGACTTTCCGTTCCCGTTCTTGCGACGGCGGTAGTGGTACTTGGCAAAATGCACGTCAACGGTAGTTGTTCTCGGTTCGTCGTGGTACTTGGCGATTTCAGAGACGGCGGAAGACGAACTTGGCGATTCTCATTGACCTAGTACTTGGCGTTATTTCCGGTTCGGTGATCGTTTTAGGCGTCGGGCGTCGAGGTCTCCGGCCGTAGTGGTACTTGGTGTATTCCGAAACTGTCTTGGCGTCTTCGCGCGCAGGGGTACTTGGCAACTTGTCGAACCCAAGTGACTGTAAACGTTCTCGCGGACGAAGCCGGGAGGCGAAGGCAAAGCAACGAGGCGGCGGCCTGCGCTCATCGGTGAAGCAGCAGCAGAAGACGAAGGTGGTGGTCAGCGGCAGGTGCTCGAGGCGAGAGGAGTAGAGGAACGCGGCGGGGTCGGCCCTGGCGTCACTTGACCAGGAAGATGGTGGAGGGACGCAGGATCCCACCGGCGACGGCCTTGAGACGACAACGCCATGGGTTTCCCGGACGGCATCCACGGGAATTGCAGAGAGGCGAGGTGGAAGGAGCTGGCGCCTGGGCGACGCAGGCTCCTGGTGGAGGTCGCCGGCGGCGTCGCAGGCTGGCGGGGCACTTCAGGGCGCAGGGCTGTGCAGGGCTCGTGCGACAGGAGAGGAAGGAGGGAGGCGATGACATCGAGGAGGGTTGAGGGAGACGCGGAGAAGAAGGAGGAGAGGCAGGGGCGACAGTAGCCGGCGGGGGCGCAGGCTCGCGATGGCGACGGCGGGCCGGCCTGGCACTACGGGGACTGGCGGCCATGAGAGCTACTGCTCCTGTCACAAACAACGACGGCGAACCCGCGAGATGAGGCGGCAGCGAGAGGAAGGGAGAGGCCATGGATCGGGCGAGAGGAGAGAGGAGCGTGGGCGCGGGCGCTGGTGATGGGGATCGAGCGGGGAGCGAGAGAGGAGGATGGGATCGGGCAGCACGTCGCTGGAGGGAAGGAGATGGGATCGTTGCGATCGGCTAGGGTTAGAAGTGGGGCTACGGGACTCCTTGGGCCAGGGAGGCCGGCCCATCAGAGAGGGTTAGGTAAGCTGGGCTAGCTACGCAAATGGGCCGGTCTAGATGGACAGACCCAAGAGGTTGGCTGGGCTGGCTCTCTTCTCTCTCCCTCTAATCTCTTTTACTTCTTTATTTCCTGATTTAACAAATAAACCGAGGAATAAGAAATGTAAAGAGAGATAGGAGAAGAATTTGAGTAGGGCGCCAATTTTCTTGGACTCATAAAAATGAGCTTGATCTAAGAAAAATACATTTGGCACCGTTTGGAAGGATTGCATTCGAACACATTCGAATGTGATTCAAATGAGTTTGAATTAGGAAAACATTTTTGGAGAGTCCAAAAATGTTCGGAATATTGGTGGAGCTCCGGAAAATGGAGAAAGGATGAAAGCAAAGTTTGGGGACCAAACTTGAAGCGAGAAAAGGCATGTGATTATTTGCAAGTGTGTTCATGGGTAAATCCAAAAGAATGGAAATATTTATAATAGCTCCCTAATAACGAGAGTATATGTTATAAAGAGAATCACCATGTGAATTCCCTCGGTTTAAATGGACCGAAGATCCATGCAATTTATTTAGTTGAGTTTTTAAAACGGGTTGCATGATGACATGATGCAATGATGAATGCAACGAACCAAACAAAACACCAACGAAACTTGGAACCCAAGGAAGGTATCTGAAGTTCTGGTCTTGGGGCGTCACAACACTCCACCACTACGAAAGGATCTCGTCCCGAGATCTAGAATGGCACCGGAGGGAAAAACGGAAGAGAAAGAGAAGAGGTAAAACTAAGTTGCTTCTTTGACAAACGAGTGAGACCAAAGAACCTTGAAAAGGTTAAGCCATTTCGAGAAAAAGAATAACGGAGATGACAAATTTGAAAACACTCCGTTAGAAAAGAGGGACAAAGAACATTGCGAAAAACCTTGAGGTTGAAGGGCAAGATATATATTGAAACCACTCCGGTTAAAACAAGATAGAGAAGGATTAAGAATGATATAATTTGAGCAGCACTTCGTTTGAGAAGGGAGGCAAAACTTGGCAGAATGGGAAAAATTCGAAAAGCAGGCACGACACTCCGGTTAAAAGGATAAGGACGAAAAGAACATGATCCTGACAAAACAAGAAGATGGGTTGCAGAGAGCAACATCACAATGCCTCCGGAACGAAAGAGTAGAGTAAAGATAATTGAGACAAACGAATGTAGAAGACAATGCCAACTTCTGCTACAAAAGAGCCTGAAAAGGCATCTTTAGGAGAAGGGTTGAACGGAGTTATTGGAAAACCAACAACGAAAATAATAAGCTTGATATGGTCTTATGGAATACAACTCAAATTATGAGGTGACAACCCGCCACTCACGGGAAAGAATTAGATTGGAATAAACAAGGAGACGAGAAACTTATTTCACCGGAAGGATAAAAGAAGACATTGGATCATTTATAAGCACCATAGATAGCAACAATCCTTAGGGAAAGCTTTAGGTGGAATATAACCCAAGATAATTCCAACGAATAGGTTGATGGATTTAAAATACCTCATTCATAACAACATGTGAGTTATGAAACATGAACTCAAATTATTTAGAATGACATAATACCATGTCCAATGATACGGAAGAAAGATTGAACTCCGGATTGCAAGATGAAGCAAACTTGAGCTCCTCTGAAAAGAAAGTTGATGAACGTTTCGAGAAGGAATATAAATCCTTGATGAACCATCATGTAGAGCCTCCGTGAAGAACTCTGGTTAAAAGAATGATCACAAAGAAGTGAAGGATGAAAAGAATAAGGTTGAAACCTTGCAATGATTAGATGAAGCTTGCGACGAGATAAAAGAGAGATCTTGAAACTCCGGGAAAAGAAAAAGCTGAACACAATTGGAATCAAGAAGTTGATGCACCTCCGGAATAAGGAATTAATCACTTGGATGAACAAGAATAAGAATTACGTTATGCTTATCCTTCACCAATTTAAATTGATGACAAGCAGTGGATTTGACATACTACTTATTCTCGTAGAAAAGATTAAGCGAGATATAACATAAACTTGAGAATGTCTTCAACGAACCACCGGTAGGATTGGAACATCGAATAAATTGAGAAGTAAGAGAACTCTTGAACGAACCACCGTTAGAATTAAAATAAACGAAGTAAAGGGATGAATCACCGGTTAGAATTAGCAAATACATGAAGATGCTTTAGAGGATTTAGATACATGAGAACGACGAGATCACGAGCCGATTAAAGATCACTTGAATGAAGCACCAGTATGATATAGAGTATGCGAGCTGAAAGCTGGACTGAATCAATCTTAGATGATGGGCTCCGGATAATCCGACAGAAAATACTCTGAATTACTCCGGATGAGTGAAAAGAATTCTAACAATCGAAAACAACTATGAGAGGTTCATATCGCTAGAACCACGAATCTTGAAGAGAAAGGAGCAAGATTAAAGAGAAACTCTTCTTCGGTCTTCAAAACGACGAGAAACACCACCATGAATTATTCAGACACTCCGGAAGAATCAAAACGAAAAGGTTGAGCCAACAATGAAAAGAATTGTGAAAGATCTAGGAGATGGCATTTGACTGATGATAACTCATTCTTACGTCAAACTTTAAAAGGAATTTAGGATAGCTCCGGGAAAATAAGAAGAGTCAGGTAAGATCCTGGGAACAGACCTGTGGGTTAGGGCCCACTCAAAAGAAACACCGTTGAAATGATTTAAAAGAGAGGTTGCACCGGTTGAATTAAATGACTTGAATGAGATAACATCCTCGAAAGATCTTGAAAGAATCTTGAATGACAAGACGAACCTTTTGAGAAAATTTGAGCACTCCGGGACAATTGAATAGCGAGAGGTGAAAGATTGAGAATTGCACCAGCATGAGAAAGCATTGAAAACGAGGAAAGGGATATGATCAACACCAAAAGCTTGACTTGAATCCACCAGAGAAGATAAAAGAAATGAAGAATGATGAACTAGAAGCTCCGTTAGTATCTTCATGAGAATCACCGGATAAGAACATGAAGGAAATAGAACGGAGGGACTTCACATCAATAAGATGGATACACGATAAAGAAATCCGAGTCCTAGGATAAACAAGGGTGGGAGGGTGGGAAAACAAAGACAACTTGGGATGGATGAACGAACACCGTTGAGAAAGCTGAGATTGGATCTTGCGGATGTTGAAATGTTCGGATCCACTTGAAGAGAAACACACCGGTGAAAAGGATTGACATGAAAATCTCGATTATCATGAAGGATTGGTATTCACATCGGAGTATGAAAACACCATTTGGGGAAGGTATGGAATCAACATTTGACTCCGAAGCAACTCGAATACCACAACTCAAAACAAAAACAAAGGATTGGCTTGTGGAATAAGCCGGAACAAACATATGATAGAGATTTCGTCCGATGTTTTCATGGTGGGGCCTACACGGGCTCGATCGTACAGCAGCATCATGTACAAGGCAGTGCACATGACATACGAAGCGTCCCCGAGTCGGCATAGCCAAGGACTCTTTAAGACACAACGAGACCACTGTAAAACCGACCGTGAATAGGCGGACCACTAGACGTCGAACCCCAATTTCATATCATACATCTGTCGGAAAGATATCCTAAGAGCTACTTGAATTCCCACTTATAAACTCCCGAAACTTTCCCAGTTATGCAATCAGGTGTTGGGGATACAGGGGAAGCATAATATCTCACCCAAAACTAGCAAATCCTACATCCAGCTGCATCCATCCTTCAACACATAACCAAGAAACCTTCGGAAATCGTCTACCTCAACCTTCGAAAAGCATCCATTATACAAGTTATGGCAATACTCCCGAACTCCCGCCCCAGTACTGGGTGGCGTCGAGGTTATCTCACCAACGAACTGCATAAAAGAGATTTTCGATGTCGGCGTACTAAACTCAGGTATTCCAGAACTACAACGATAAAATTATGATGACAACACCTCAGAGCTCAACTCCCCGGGACACTTCCACTAAACCCCTGACAGGAGGCACCAAGACAATGTTCTCATCATAAAACCATTGGAACGATTCCAAGATACCCGCGTGATCCTAAAAAAAAATTTAGTGAAATTTGAGAAGAGAAGAGTCAAAAATCTACGTCAGGATGCCTTACCAGAGCGATGAGGAGACTGGGAAGTAAAAAAGAATTCCTAAACTCTCCTATATATAATTCCTAAAAGACTCAAAACATTTTTCTAGATTCAACAACGGCTGCTAAAAATGATCAAGCAGTGGGGCTCCTAAGGTCGGGGAAGGCTCTGATTACCAACTTGTAACGCCCTCGATGCGGCTATATCTCCCACGTGTCGAAGCATGACTTAGAGGCATAACCGCATTGAAAGCAATGTCGCAAGTGAGGTAATCTTCACACAACCCATGTAATACATAAGGGAAAGAGATACATAGCTGTCTTACAATCGCCACTTCACACAAATACATGAATAAAGCATTACATCATCCAAATACAATCAAGGTCCGACTACGGAACCAAAATAAAAGAAGAACCCCAAATGCGACACGGTCCCCGATCGACCCCAACTGGGCTCCACTACTGATCAACTAGAACGAAACCACACAACGGACAAACTCTTCATCGAGCTCCTCCTGAGCTTGGTTGCGTCATCTGCACGGACTCATTGGCACCTGCAAGCTGGTTTTGGAAGTATCTGTGAACCATGGGGACTCAACAATCTCGCACCCTCGCGATCAAGACTATTTAAGCTAATGGGAAAGGTAAAGGTATGAGGTGGAGCTGCAGCAAGCGACTAGCATATATGGTGGCTAACATACGCAAATGAGAGCGAGAAGAGAAGGCAAAAGCACGGTCGAAAATCTATGATCAAGAAGTGATCCTAGAGCAACCTACCTCAAGCATAACTCCAACACCGTCTTCACTTCCCGGACTCCGCCGGAAAGAGACCATCATGGTAACACACGCGGTTGATGTATTTTAATTAAGTTAAGGTTCAAGTTATCTACAACCAGACATTAACAAATTCCCATCTGCCCATAACCGTGGGCACGGCTTTCGAAAGTTCAAAACCCTGCAGGGGTGTCCCAACTTAGCCCATCAGAAGCTCTCACGGTCAACTAAGGAATAGACCTCCTCCTGAGATGTTCCGATCAGACTCGGTATCCCGGTACAACAAGACATTTCGACAGGGTAAAACTAAACCAGCAACACCGCCCGAATGTGCCGACAAATCCCGATAGGAGCTGCACATATCTCTTTCTCAGGGCACACTCAGATTGTCTAAACTTTCGGTAGGCCAGCCCATAGTTGCCCCTGGTGGCCACCGGCGGCTGACAGTTTGGACCAACACTCAGAGGAGCACTGGCCCGGGGGGGTTAAAATAATGATGACCCTTGAGTCCGCGAAACCCAAGGGAAAAAGAGGCTAGGTGGCAAATGGTAAAACCAATGTTGGGGATTGTTGGAAGAGCTTTACTTAAGGCAAACTGTCAAGGGGTTCCCATAATAGCCCAACCGTGTAAGGAACGCAAAATCCGGGAACATAACACCAATATGACGGAAACTAGGGCGGCAAGAGTGGAACAAAACACCAGGCATAGGGACGAGCCTTCCACCCTTTACCAAGTATATAGATGCATTAATATAACAAGATAATCTAATGATATCCCAACAAGTAAATAAATGTTCCAACAAGGAACGGCCTCCAATCTTCACCTGCAACTAGCAATGCTATAAGAGGGGCTGAGCAAAGCGGTAACATAGCCATTCAACGGTTTGCTAGGACATGGTGGGTTAGAGGTTTGACATGGCAATTTGGGAGGCTTGAAAGCAAGTGGTAGGCATCATAGCATTGACATAGCAAAAGAGCGAGCATCTAGCAAAGAAAAGATAGTAGTGATTTTGAGGGTATGATCATCTTGCCTAAGATCCCGCAAGGAAGAAGAACGAGTCCATGAAGAAGACAAACGGACGTATCCCCCTCACACACGCAACGTTACCGGAACCAACCCGAAGAAACAACACCGGAAAAGAGCAAACAACATAGTAAACAACCATCACATGAACATGTCATGATGCACAATCAAGTATGATGCATGTCCGATTTAAATATGCATGGCATGGCAAAGTGCACAAACAATCCTACAAATTAAGTGGAGCTCAATATGCAACGAGTTGCATATTGATTTAGTTCGATCTCGTTTATGTACCCAACAATATTAAATGTTGTTAAACATGGTAAGAGGTGAAGCATAACAAAACTACACCATCTAAACAATTTAAATGGGGTCGGACATAACAAATAACGAATCCGGTAAATCCCCATATGCATTAGTAATTTAAAGCAAACAACAATTTTAAACATTAAATGTTATTATCATGATGCGAATGACATGTGCAAGTTTTATGCAGTATTTATGGAAACATTGATAAGGGCATATCAAGAAGCATTTGTCATCGTGGCGGAAAAGAAAAGGAGTGCCACGACAACGATAACGAAATAGTGCCACGGCAACGTATCGGTTATCCGGTAGCACACAGGGATACCGGTGCAAAAGGAAGTGACGGGAGCGTGTCATGCAAGGATGGTGGGGTGCTCCGGATTACGGGGTTCCCACATGTCTGTGGCAAGGCAAAAGAGGGGCAACGTGCACCGAACAACTCCGACACGGAGCAAACATGAGCATTTCATACAACATATGCATTCGGTCCACGGGTCATCGTCATGGCGGTTATACCTTCGAAGGGTGCGTTGCCGGAGCGGTTTGGGTCAAGCGGTGTAGTCGTTCACGATCGTCGTGGGAAGTAGTCGTTCTCGTGGCGAAGGTAGTCATTCACGTTCTTAGCCTCACAAGTTTTCGTAGATGTTCATGTCATCGGTGTCGTGGTACTTGGGGTCTTCGGACTTTCCGGTCCCGTTCTTGCGACGGCGGTAGTGGTACTTGGCAAAATGCACGTCGACGGTAGTTGTTCTCGGTTCGTTGTGGTACTTGGCGATTTCGGAAACGGTGGAAGACGAACTTGGTGGTTCTCGTTGACCTAGTACTTGGCGTTATTTCCGGTTCGGTGATCGTTTTAGGCGTCGGGCGTCGAGGTCTCCGGCCGTAGTGGTACTTGGTGTATTCCGAAACTGTCTTGGCGTCTTCGCGCGCAGGGGTACTTGGCAACTTGTCGAACCCAAGTGACTGTAAACGTTCTCGCGGACGAAGCCGGGAGGCGAAGGCAAAGCAACGAGGCGGCGGCCTGCGCTCATCGGTGAAGCAGCAGCAGAAGACGAAGGTGGTGGTCAGCGGCAGGTGCTCGAGGCGAGAGGAGTAGAGGAACGCGGCGGGGTCGGCCCTGGCGTCACTTGACCAGGAAGATGGTGGAGGGACGCAGGATCCCACCGGCGACGGCCTTGAGACGACAACGCCATGGGTTTCCCGGACGGCATCCACGGGAATTGCAGAGAGGCGAGGTGGAAGGAGCTGGCGCCTGGGTGACGCAGGCTCCTGGTGGAGGTCGCCGGCGGCGTCGCAGGCTGGCGGGGCACTTCAGGGCGCAGGGCTGTGCAGGGCTCGTGCGACAGGAGAGGAAGGAGGGAGGCGATGACATCGAGGAGGGTTGAGGGAGACGCGGAGAAGAAGGAGGAGAGGCAGGGGCGACAGTAGCCGGCGGGGGCGCAGGCTCGCGATGGCGACGGCGGGCCGGCCTGGCACTACGGGGACTGGCGGCCATGAGAGCTACTGCTCCTGCCACAAACAACGACGGCGAACCCGCGAGATGAGGCGGCAGCGAGAGGAAGGGAGAGGCCATGGATCGGGCGAGAGGAGAGAGGAGCGTGGGCGCGGGCGCTGGTGATGGGGATCGAGCGGGGAGCGAGAGAGGAGGATGGGATCGGGCAGCACGTCGCTGGAGGGAAGGAGATGGGATCGTTGCGATCGGCTAGGGTTAGAAGTGGGGCTACGGGACACCTTGGGCCAGGGAGGCCGGCCCATCAGAGAGGGTTAGGTAGGCTGGGCTAGCTGCGCAAATGGGTCGGTCTAGATGGACAGACCCAAGAGGTTGGCTGGGCTGGCTCTCTTCTCTCTCCCTCTAATCTCTTTTACTTCTTTATTTCCTGATTTAACATATAAACCGAGGAATAAGAAATGTAAAGAGAGATAGGAGAAGAATTTGAGCAGGGCGCCAATTTTCTTGGACTCATAAAAATGAGCTTGATCTAAGAAAAATACATTTGGCACCGTTTGGAAGGATTGCATTCAAACACATTCGAATGTGATTCAAATGAGTTTGAATTAGGAAAAAAAATTTGGAGAGTCCAAAAATGTTCGGAATATTGGTGGAGCTCCGGAAAATGGAGAAAGGATAAAAGCAAAGTTTGGGGACCAAACTTGAAGCGAGAAAAGGCATGTGATTATTTGCAAGTGTGTTCATGGGTAAATCCAAAAGAATGGAAATATTTATAATAGCTCCCTAATAACGGGAGGATATTTTATAAAGAGAATCACCATGTGAATTCCCTTAGTTTAAATGGACCGAAGATCCATGCAATTTATTTAGTTGAGTTTTTAAAACGGGTTGCATGATGACATGATGCAATGATGAATGCAACGAACCAAACAAAACACCAACGAAACTCGGAACCCAAGGAAGGTATCTGAAGTTCCGGTCTTGGGGCGTCACATTTTCTCTCTTGCATAAGTACACCTCCAAGTCCTAAGCGAGACGCGTCGCAATACACATGGAAATCCTTGCGTATATCTGGCAGAATCAGCACTGGGGCTATAGTTAAACATTTCTTCAACTAATGAAAACTTGCCGCACATTCATCTGTCCATTTGAACTTGGTGTCCTTCTTCAACAACTCTGTCATGGGCTTTGAAATATTTGAGAAATTCTCAATGAATCTCCAATAATATCCTGCGAGTCCTAGAAAACTGCGGATCTCTCCAACTGAAGTGGGTGCCAACCACTCAGTGACTGACTGAACCTTAGTAGGGTCTACTGCTATACCTTCTCCTGATATAACATCTCCAAGGAATCCAACTTCCTTCAACCAAAACTCACATTTGCTGAACTTGGCATATAACTGATGTTCCCTGAGCTTCTCGAGAACTAAACACAAATGCTCCTTGTGCTCCTCTTCATTCTTCGAGTATACCAGAATATCATCAATGAACACCACGACAAACTTATGCAAGAACTCCATGAACACCTTATTCATCATACTCATGAAATAGGCAGGGGCGTTAGTCAATCCAAATGACATAACCGTGTACTCATATAGCCCATACCTTGTGGTGAAAGTTGTCTTAGGTATATCCTTCTCAGATCTTGAGCTGATGGTACCCTGATCGTAGATCAATCTTGGAAAATACTTTAGCTCCTTGCAGCTGGTCAAACAAATCATTGATCATCGGCAGTGGGTACTTGTTCTTGATCGTCACTTCATTCGGTGCACGATAGTCAACCACCATTCTCAGAGATTTATCCTCCTTCTCAAGCAAGAGCACTGGGGATCCCCATGGTGACGAGCTTCGTCGAATGTAACCTTTCTCCAATAACTCCTTAATCTATTTCTTAATATCCTCCAGATCATTTGCGGGCATCCGGTGGTCTCTTCGATATTGGTCCGGTGCCTGGCAATAGCTCTATCAAAAACTCAATGTCTTGATCCGGTGGCATGCCTTGTAGTTCCTCTGGAAATACATCCGGGTAATCCTTCACTACAGTCACCTCCTCTTGAACAACGCCCGTGAGGGAGTTTACGTGAGTCCTCTTTGGTGTATGCCTGGATACATACTTAATCCTTTTTCCCTCCGGGGTGGTGAGAAGAATTGACCTACTAGCACAATCAATGTTTCCTCTGTACTTCGATAGCCAATCCATACCCAGTATTACGTCCAATCCTCGTGACTCCAGAATTATTAGGTCTGAGGGGAAAACTTGGCTGCCAATGTTGGGAAGGGTGTCCTAAGGGCTAAGGTGGGTAACTTAAACTTGTCCACAAACCCCCTTGAAATGTATGAATGCGATGCACCAGTGTCAAATAGAACAAGAGCGGTAAATGACTTAACCAAAAACTTACCGATAACTGCATCTGGCTACTCTTGAACCTCCTCCACGTTCACGTGGTTCACTTGTCCCTTGTTCAAAGGGTTGGGATTCTTCCCAGAGCTTCCATTGCCATTTCCATTCTTTTATTCAAGACATTCGGTGGAGTAATGTCCAGTCTTCCCGCACTTGAAGCAAGTAACATGACTTAGATCCCTCTTGGCGGGCTTGGCTAGGTTAGAGCGGTTCTGATTACTGCCTGCTCCATTCCCGTTTCCATTCTTGGGGCCATTGTGGTTATGCGAACTTCCTCCATTGTGGTATTGTCCTCCATGGTTATGGGCATATCCTCCCGAGTTCGGGGTGAAACGAGGTTTCTGCTGAGCTCCTGAATTGTACCTCCCTTGTCCATTCTTCCTTTTGCGGCTCTCAATCTGCTCCTGCTTCCCTTCAATCATAGAGCCTTATCTACCAACTCCTGGTAGTTGTTAAATCTTGCCACCATTAACTGCATACCCATCTCATCATTCAGCCCTTCCATAAACTTCTCCCGTTTCACGGCATCGGTGGCCACGTCGTCTGGGGCATAACGAGCTAACTTGCTAAACTCATCCACGTATTGCACCACAGTACGGTTGCCCTGGCGTAAGTTGCGAAACTCACGCTTCTTCATGCTCATAGCTCCAGTTGAAACACGAGCAGTGCGGAATGCTTGCTGAAACTGCTCCCATGTGACATTGGCTATAGGAAAAGTGGCCGTGTAATTCTCCCACCATGAGGCTGCAGGTCCATCCAATTGGTGTGCGGCAAGTCGCACCTTCTCCGCATCTGTGTAACCTGCGGTGGTCAACTCCCTTCCTATCCTGCATAGCCAATCATTAGAAACTATCGGCTCGGTGCTACTAGAAAACACCGGCGGCTGCAACCTTAGAAAGAGGGCTAAGTTGTCAACTAGAGGGGGTGGCGGTGGGATATTGTTATTATTGTTGTTGTTGTTGCCTTGGTTCTGGACTAGCAACTGCATCAGTGTGTTCCGCTGTTGGATCAACTGAGTGAGCTCCGGTGGGAAGATAAATCCAGGGTCACCTCTCGGAGGCATCTGATGAGTTTAGAGGGGAGAGATTAGAATAGAAAGAGGTCTAGTGAGAAAGCACTACCCATATGCACATGAGTGAAACACAAACATATCACACCAAATCAATTTCAAACAAGGGCATGCAATCGATCTAACTACCATTACAGTGCTCAGACTATACTATTTACATGGGGGAATACTACTGATCATATGGTGGTCATCTAGAAATTTTGATCAGTGGAAGACTCCATGATATCTGCTCCAGCTTCGTCTTCATAAACATCATCACTGGGGTCAGAGTCGGTGTCATCGATGATGATGTAGTCCTTGGGATGGTCGTCATCTCCTCCTGGCGGAGGGTCTCCCATGAATACTCCTAGCTTCCTTGTCAGATCGTCATTCTTCTCCACTAGTATTGCGATTTCCTCCTCATATCCATTGCGTGTAGACTTGAGTTCCTCTTCTAGCTCCGTGTTCCTGGTCATCACCTGCTTCAAATCTATCATGCTTGCGCACATTTGGTTCTCCTGTGGGCGAATGTGCTGGTTTAACTCCTGGATGTAAGCTGCAATGGACCTGTCCTTCCTGGTGCTGATCATCTCCCGTTGCTCATCTCAGCGCCCACATATCTGGTACATAGTATCCTTAAGAACCTTGTGCTAAACTTCGCCGATGCGTCCCATGGCGATGTGAGCTTCCATGCTCTTTCCTAGACTCCAGATTGGTGCATCGAAGGAAAACTCTATGGACTCAGTTACTGGCGTGAATGTCCTTCCGGGAACTTGAACTTGAATCATCCAACACTCCTCTTCTGGTAAAGTGGCGGTGTAGGCCCCGGTGAAGCTTAGTATTCCAATGTTCAGGTACCTAGTGACTTCCTTCAAGTGTCGTCCAAAAGGTGTGTCTTCATCCGGCTGTGTAAACTTATTGCTTGTGTCCGCCATCCTATAGAGTAGAAAATGGAGAGAAGTCAGAAATGAGTAGAGAAGAGTGACCTATGGCTCATCTTTAGTGGTGGTGACCTACATTCAGCGTGTGCTCTGATACCATATCTTGTAGCGACCCGACCTCAGATGGTCAAGTCTCTGTGCATAAGTGTCATCCCTGGATCGGTCATGCTGACACACACAATACTTGAAGGATTTATAAGAGAGTGCAATCACACACTTATTACATCAAATGTCTCAAAAGATATATTATTACAATAATATGACTTAAGCCCATCTAAATATGATAACAGCAGAAGGCTTGGAAGATAAAGTGTATCCATCAACTCCAACGGCATAGCTGAGTGCACGACAAACGACCTAGCGCACCTTACTCTTCTTCTGAAAGTCTGCAACATGACATGTTGCATCCCGAAAACGGGTCAGCACATGGAATATGATGGCAATATAACACGGTAGAGCAATGAACAGGTAAATGCTATCAGTACATGCATATATGGCTGGTGGAGACTCTATGGTTATAATGTTTTTGCGAAAAGCCAATTTTTCCCTACAACAAAGGAATATATTTTATTTAACTATCATGGTAGTTGTTAGACATTGAGAAGGTTCCTCCAACTCAATCCCAATTAGAAAGTAATTAACAACCCAACGAATTAAGTAATAGAGTGATGAGATCAATATGATAATCCAAGATCCAGATACTCAAGATGTGCATAACCGGGGACACGGCTAACCATGATTAGTTTGTACACTCTGCAGAGGTTTCCGCACTTTTCCCCACAAGACTCGATCTCCTCCGTTGGATTTCTCGCACTACATGGTGTTTGAGAAACGGATGTCCGAGACACAGTTTTTCAGAAGCATTAACTCTAACCCCGGGTAGACCGTACCAACATGCATCCCCTACATCTGCTAGCCTACCACTTGCAGAGGTCATGCAACTTACTCCACTATGCTCGATCCCATAATAGCTTGTGGCTGCATAGGGAAGTTTCTAGCATGAATAATCTTGTGATCCCTCTGAGCCTGGGTGGCGAGCCATAGGATGATCACACGGGTACTCCGGGATATCCTAGGATAACACTGGATTCTCCTGGTGCCCGCAACCAATCCACCCAGATGTGTGTTTAAGTAGCCACCTTAAGTTAACCATTAATTAACAATCTCACATCTGTCATGGATATTCTCAAACTAATCCACGTCTACGAGCATAGCATGGCGATATAAGCATAACGTAGAAGTAACTCCCAAGGGTTTGATAATAAAAGGGAAATAGGTTCTACCTCATCATCTACTTCCCAAAAACCCACATGTTAAGATATCCTACTCATGCAATGTTTGGGGGTTGAAACTAATGCATAAAAACTGGGATAGAAAAGAGTATGAATAAAGTGTTACTTGCCATGCTGATGATCCGCAAAACCTAGTGACTCGTAGTAGCATGCTGCGCACTCCAGGAATTCTATTACAAATGAACAATAGCATACATAAGCAATCAAGAAAATATGCACAGGTAAAACTCAAATAAGAAGATCGAATCTGAGAACTCAACTAAAGAGATTCGATCTGCAAAAAGAATCAATCGAATCGGAGTTGCGGAATAGAAACTACGGTCAAAAGAACTTCGAACACAAAACTGCTTGAAACCAAATTATAATTTGTCAAAAACCTTTTTCAAGTTGATTAAACAGAAAGGGGGGCTCGACACGAAGATTTTGGCGCTGGTTTCACTGGATTTGGACAAACGATTGAAAAGTTACGAGGGTCTGAAGATCAGGGGCTAATCTGCGATAAAAATAATCGCGGATAGGTCCCTGGCCGAAAATAAAATAAAAAGAAAAGACTAACGAACGAACGTTCGCTGTTTGAACCTAACTGGCGAACAACGTTCATTTAAACGAACGATCGGACGAACGTCCGCTAACCAAATAAATCGAACGAAAAACCTATCTAACAAAATAAACCGGAAACTAAAAAAACTAGGGTTAACCGAAAGAAATACCGACCGATCAATGCGGTCAATGGCGGCGGCTCCGGCGAGATCCAGCGCGGCACAGGCAGGACGACGGCGGCGGGAGGCGGCGGCGGCGGGAGGCGGTGCGGGGCGGTGGCGGAAGGCGGCGCGGGGCGGTGGCGGGAGGCGGTGCGGGGCGGCGGCGCGGCTAGGGTTGGGGTTTCGGGTGGCGGGGCAGCTTGGGTGGGCTGGGGCGGCTCGGCCTCACCTTAAAAATGCCTTGCGGCTGTGTCCGGGTCGGACACGGCCCGTTAAGTCGGTGCACGTTTTTTATTTAAAATAGACGTAGTAAAATAAATAAAAGAAATACCAAATGAAGTCCAAAAATCCTGAAATAATTTTTCATGGTCCTATAATAATATTTTGGACAAAGTGAACATTTATTTGGGCTAAGAAAGAAATTTTGAAAAATGCATATTTTCTAATCCAATTAAAAAAGCAATAAAATCCGAATAAATTTATTTATTTGATTTTAAAATTTTCCTCCAATATTTCATTTAGTTTGGAGAAGTCATATTATCTCCTCTCATATATTTTATTATGAAATATTTTTGGAGAGAAAAATAATAAAACCAAAATGATCCTTGTTTCGATATTTGAGAAAACTCAAATGTGAAAACGGTGAAATCCCCAACTCTCTCAGTGGGTCCTTGAGTCGCTTAGGATTTTCTAGGATCGCAAGGCAAGATGCAATAAAATATGATATGCATGAATGACCTATGTATAACATTCCAAATTGGAAATTTGGGATGTTACACTGCTAGATCCCCCATCGTCCCAACTGGGCTCAACTACTGATCATCAGGAAACGAAACATAGTAACGACCAAGTTCCTCGTCGAACTCCCACTTGAGTTTGGTAGCATCACCTGCACTGGTATCATCGGCACCTGCAATTGTTTTGGATGTATCCATGAGTCACGAGGACTCAGCAATCTCACACCCGCGAGATCAAGACTATTTAAGCTTATGGGTAGGGGTAAGGTAATTAGGTGGGAGTTGCAGCAAGGGCGAAGAAAATATGGTGGCTAACTTACACAAATAAGAGAAGATGAGAAGCTATGCCATGGTCGAAATGCTAGAAGCGATCAAGAAGTGATCTTGAAACTACTTACATTCAAACATAACCCAAACCGTGTTCACTTCCCGGACTCCGCCGAAAAGAGACCATCATGGCTACACATGCGGTTGATTCATTTTAATTAAGTGAAGTGTCAAGTTCTCTACAACCGAACATTAACAAATTCCCATCTGCCGCATAACCGCGGGCATGGCTCTCGAAAGTTTATACCCTGCAGGGGTGTCCCAACTTGGCTCATCACAAGCTCTCACTATCAACGAAGGATATTCCTTCTCCTGGAAAGACCCGATCAGTCTCGAAATCCCAGTTACAAGACATTTCGACAATGGTAAAACAAGACCAACAAGACCGCCCAATGTGCCGAAAAATCCCGATAGGAGTCGCACGTATCTCGTTCTCATGGCACACCGGATGAACACTACGTACAGCAACCGAAGACCCCGGGTGAAGGGGTGTCACCGCAAGTGGCTCTAGGTTGGACCAACACTCAGAGGAGCACTGGCCCGGGGGGGTGTGGTTAAATAAAGATGACCCTCGGATTTGGAAATCACAAGGGAAAAAGGCTTAGGTTGTTAGGCAAATGTAAAACCAAGGTTGGGCCTTGCTGGAGGAGTTTTATTCAAAGCAAACTGTCAAGGGGGTCACATAACCCCAACCGCGTAAGGAATGCAAAATCAAGGAACATAACACCGGTATGATGGAAACTAAGGTGGAAAGAGTGGATAAAAACACTGAGAAAAATGCCAAGCCTTCCACCCTTTACCAAATATATATATAGATCCATTAATGAAATAAGAGATAATATGATATCCCAACATATCCATGTTCCAACATGGAACAACCTGCAAGGCACCTGCAACTAGCAACGCTATAAGAGGGGCTGAGCAAAAGCGGTAACTTAGCCAAACAATGGTTTGCTAGGAAGATGGGTTAGAGGCTTGACATGGCAATATAGGAGGCATGATAAACAAGTGGTAGGTAGAGTGACATAGTAATAGAACGAACAACTAGCAAGCAAAGATAGAAGTGATATCGAGGGTAATGGTCATCTTTCCTGCAAAGTTCTTTGAGTTGTCGAAAGCTTGCTCCCCGTTAGCGTACTCAATAGGTTCCTTGTTCACGTACTCATCTCCTGGCTCTACCCAAAGCAAGAACACAAGCAACGGAACAACAATCAATCACTGTGCAATGCACAAGCAACATGATGCAATGCATGACATGGGGTGCAAGTTATGATGTGCAATGCATATGGGTACTCTAGAAGGAAAGGAATGAACGAGTCATCAACTTGGCAAAGCAAGTATGCCAACTAGAAAGATGGGGTGATTTCGGTTGAAATGGATATAAGGATCACCAGAAACGGATGCACGGTTTGCAAATGACAAGCAAAATAAGAATGATGCCAATCTACGATTAACAACATCATAGCACTTATAATGCAACAAGAAAATGTACCACAGCACTCTAGCATAGCAACAAAGCACATGGAGTTAAATTACACATGAAGCTCCACAAATCATGAACACTAAGCTCCTGCTAGAACTCACTAGAACAAGCTCAAAATAGCATGGCAAAAATGCAAATGATAATAGATTCACAGACTTAGAGAAAATACTAAGCATGGCAAAACAACATCATATAGCAATGTTTGGAGCTAGCAAACAACATGCTACAAGAACATATCATGGCAAACAAAGGCATGGAATGCTAGTACTAAAGACATACACAAAACCCTTACTGAAATTTACCCAAAGATCTAAGGAAAATGATGTGACACCCATGCAAACATGGCAAGTTATATGATCAGTTTCAGACTTGCAAGAAAAACATGACATGGTAGGAACAGATTCATGATAGCAACTTTGCAAGCTCATGCCACTCAACACAAATCATTTCATGGCATCACAAGGTAACCAACAGTAAGTAGACATGTTCATGAAGATAAAAATGGCAAGATCAAGTTCATAGGGTACATGTATCACTAGCAACACACATGACAAAATTGAATCTCATGTTAACAATCTGCCAGGAATAATATTTAGCAAAAGTAGAGCATGCAAATGGCATGCTACACTACTCCATAATTACAACCATAGGCATTAATGGATATAGCAATACCACATCTTCAAAACACTCTTACTGAACTATCTCAAAAAGTGCATGGATCTCATGGTAGCAACAAGTTTACATAGCATCAAGATGTAACAGGAAAAGACTTAGCAAAATATTCTAAGTGTCTGAAATGAGGAACATTAAGAAGCCTACTTTTCATGCTTGTTCTAGTCACCACATAGATCACAAAAATACAATACTTGCACCACTGTAAATATGGCATGGTGGAGCTCATAAGACATGTAGACATCAAGCTCATAGGATGCACACACAAAACGCAACAAAAATGACAAATCATCAAGTTATGTTAAAATCCAGCAGACAACATCATATAGCACTTTTGCAACAAGGATTTAGGAATCAATATGGACAGTAACATGCATGCAAATGACACTAGCATGAAGAGCATAACGAGCTAAATTTTCATATATCATATGCACAAATCGGAGCTACGGTCATGGAGATATAGCATGATGAACAGGGCACCAAAATATCACAGACTTAGAGAAAAACAAGGTCAACCTTATCCAGATCTAGAGTTTCGAGCATAGTTCCTGAGGTTCGCCGGGGATGGAGGATGCGGTGGCTGGAGATGACAAGGCGGCGGGCGGCGCGGGCATGGCGGCGCGGTGTGCGGCGGTGGCGGTCAGCGGCAGGCGCGGTGGATGGCGCGGTGCCAGGCGAAGGCTACAGCGGGCGAGCATGGGTCAGCGGCGCTCGGGCGCGGGCCTGATGGGCTGGCGGCGGTGGGATCTAGCGGAGGCCACGTGGCGGACTAGGATTGGTCCGGGCGGCGGCGACGGGAGTGTTCGGAGGGCACGGACATGTCAGGTGGGCGAGAGGGAAGATTTTTAGGGTTTGTACCACGAATTTGGAGGGGAAGAGGCATATTTATAGGTAGAGGGAGCTAGGAGAGTCCCAATGAGGTGTTGTTTTCGCCCACATGATCATGATCCAACGACTAAGAGAACGGAGGGGGTTTAGATGGGTTAGTGGATTGTTTTGGAAGGGTGTTGGGCTGCAACAAGAGAGGGTCTTTTATGGTTACCAGGTTAACCGTTGGGGCAACAAACGACCTCCAAATGGAACGAAATTTGACAGGCAGCCTACCGGTGATGTTCCAAAGCCACTCGACAAATCTCAACCAATTCCTAGAACGCTTTTCTCCCGCTCACGAAACGAGATTGTAGGGGTGCAACGGGCGCATGTGGGAGTGTCGCATCGCGAAACATACAACAGGGAAAATGACCGGATGCATGAGACGAACACGAATGCAAATGAGATGCACATGATGACATGAGATGAAATGCATGACATGAACAAAATGCAACACGTAAGACAAAAACCCAACCACATAGGGAATATGATATCACATAATCGTAAATGGCAAGAATTGGAGTTACAAATAAGGAAAGTTACATCCGGGGTTTTACATTTGCGCGCTAGTTTTTTCGCTGAAGCGATTCCAAATTTTCGGATTCCGCGGAAATATGTACCTCCCCACCCCCTCCCCCTTACCAAAAGCCACGTTTCCCCTGTTTTCGCCTTCCTTAACAAGTTGAAACCTTCACTCCTTGCTTGCAGTGCCACCTCCTCGCCGGCGACCCTCCTTCACGCTGCTCAACCATGCCTATCTAGGCAGGTAATCCACACCTGACCCCCATCCTCCTCCTCCTTCCACATGCCACATGCCCTGACCACCGGTGTGAGCACGACACCTTCCACCCAGATCACTGACCCCTCCACCAAATAAGCGTCGGCCTAAGCCATGGTGCACACGGTATAGCCAGGATCTCAAGGAGCATTTGGCAGCGGAGAAGCAAATCGTGGCCACATGCGCGGATGAGGTCACGATGGCTGCTATTCGTGCCAACCCCCAGATCTTGGAGGAGCACCTCGCCGTCGAGGCCACCGTTGACGCCTCTCGCACCAATGCCGCGACGCGGTTGGCTGCTTTAAACGACAGTTCATGGCGTTTTCTTGAGGCCACCATCGGTGCCTTCAATGAAGACTATGAGGTGTTTTCTTAGCGTGCATGTGCTTACCTCATCTCGAGAGCCAGCAACTTGGTGCCCAGCGTGACTAAGGCAACTCACCACTACAATGAGGGCACCCACGATGCGGAGGCCTCGCCCTCTTCCATGTCAAAGGAGCCAATCGTCATCGATCTCCAACAATGAGGAGTAGCTTTTCTTATTAGCTCACTATAAGGACCCATGTTCAGTTTCCTAGCTACTGCCTTTCCTTAACAAATTCTATTGAATTGTGCTATCTACTTTTACCATGCAATCTTCTGCTATAGTGTATATGTGCTATATGCCGTGCAATGTGGTGTTCAGTTAACTGCTTGGTTCAATTCTGCAAATGTGATGTTCAATTCTTCAGGGTGCAATATTTCCAAGTTGTTAAGCATGATTGGTTTGGTTAACTGCGTGATCTTCTATTAGGAGTATGTTATATTGTGCAATGTGGTGCTCACTTAACATTTGGTTCATTTGTTATGGTGTTTAGTTAACTGCTTGGTTCAATTCTGCAATGCGATGTTCAATTGGTGTGGTTGCATTATGTATTGTATACCATGTGAGAAATAAATGGAATTTGGCTATACTAAATACATGAGAAACAAATCCTATTGCTATATTTCCAAGTTGTTAAGCATGCTTGGTTTGGTTAACTGTCTGATCTTCTATTAGGAGTGTGTTATATTGTGCAATGTGGTGCTCAGTTAACGTTTGGTTCATTTGTTGTGGTGTTTAGTTAACTTCTTGGTTCAATTCAGCAATGCGATGTTCAATTGTTGTGGCTGCATTCTGTTATTGCGTACCATGTGAGGAATAAATCGAATTTGGCTGCACTTAATACATGAGAAACATATACAAGTGCTATATTTCCTAGTTCTTAATCATGCTTGGTTTGGATAAATGGGTTTTCCATGTGGCTTGAATTAATCTGATGAATATGCAATGTGCTTATTTATCATCAACATATTTTAATGATAGCATGCGGACCCTTACTTAACCTGATGACTAACGACCTTGTATGTGTTGCAGGGAAATAATGGGAAGCACCGAGGTTTACAAGATGGTACTAACTATTATACCTTGCCTTTTTTATTCCTTTGCCCCATTTCCAATATAGAGAAGATATTTATGCACATCCTTGTTTTCAGGGTTCACTGATGATTACCTCTCAAACCACCTCTGTGGTCAGGAGGCGAGGAAAGTTTTCACACAACACCCACGATTCAATATTGAAGTGTTCCTGGAGAGGACGAAGGATGGACAGTCAATCATCCACAGGTACTGGCCTAAAGTTGCAAAGACCTTCAACATGAATGAAGGCTCAATATTCGCCTTCCACTTCAGCAGTTTTCCGGATGAGATGCATCTCTCTATGTACCGTCTATGATGCTACTTTCGAAAGGTTCTAGATGTTGCATGTAAAACTTGCTGCTGGTTCAGTAGTGTAATGGGGTAGTTGAGTGCTGAAGCTATATCATGTTGTACTCTGATGTATTTCAATTATGAAATCCCGCTTCCTTAATATGGAAATGGAATATATTATGTGCTAAATATGAATGCCAATTAGATTAGTAAATGGATTATTAATAATAGGGCAATTAGCTTGCTAATTAGCCAATTAGCGAGCTAATTGGGTTTTCCTATTGCAAACGGTTACTGAGAAAACACCGTGGGCGATGACCTCAGGCAACACACATAGTTTCTAGGAATAAACCATGTTGGATCAATGAACAATCACAGACAACATTCTCTTAAAAACTGTTTGCGTTATGCCACCTTGCGCAAATGTTTTTCTTGGAGTGATTGTGTGGGATGTATATACGAATGGAAAAGTTTAGCAGGGACCGACTGTGTGGGATGTACTTACGACCGAAAACGATTTCTCCTGTATAATTCTATTTTTTTAGCACTACTGTACATATAACCGTATTTGGTCGCTCGCCGGTCGCACATGAACTTATTTTCCCGAGCCTGTGCCAGGAGGGCATATCCCCGACGGTTTCTGGGTCATGTGGGAAGGCCGCCCCTATCGCCCACACTCATTAGGCGACGGTTCCAAACGCCGTTGCGGAAAGGGGTTAAAACCGTTTGTATAGCACTGACATGTACCCGTGTTGATGTAATTAACAAAATGCCATGTCCTAAGGACATCAAAGGTATTTGTAGTTTTCTTGGTCATGCTGGTTTCTATAGGATATTTATCAAAGACTTTTCTAAAATTTCTAGGCCTCTTACTAATCTTTTGCAAAAGGATATTCTTTTTGTTTTTGATGATGATTGTCTTCAAGCCTTTGAAACACTAAAGAAAGCTTTAATATCTGCACCTATTGTTCAACCACCTGATTGGAACTTGCCTTTTGAAATTATGTGTGATGCTAGTGATTAAGTTGTTGGTGCTATTCTAGGACAATGAGTTGATAAGAAACTAAATGTTATTCATTATGCTAGTAAAACCTCTAGACAGTGCTCAAAGAAATTATGCTACTACTGAAAAAGAATCTTTAGGAGTTGTGTTTGCTTGTGATAAATTTAGAGCTTATATTGTTGATTCCAAAGTAAGTGTTCACACAGACCATGCTGCTATTAAATATCTTATGGAAAAGAAAGATGCTAAACCTAGACTTATTCGTTGGGTTCTCTTGTTACAAGAATTTGATTTACATATCATTGATAGAAAAGGAGCTGAGAACCCCGTAGCTGATAATTTGTCTAGGCTTGAAAATGTGCTTAATGACCCACTACCTATTGATGATAGTTTTCTTGATGAGCAGTTAGCTGGAATAAATGTTGCTAATAGTACTCCTTGGTATGCTGACTACGCTAATTACATTCTTGCTAAATATCTACCACCTAGCTTTACATACCAGCAAAAGAAAAATTTCTTCTATGATTTAAGACATTACTTTTGGGATGACCCACATCCTTATAAAGAAGGAGTAGATGGTATTATTAGATGTTATGTCAATGAGCAGGAATAGGGGAAAATCCTACGAAAATGTCACTCCGAGGCTTATGGAGGGCATCACTGTAACATCCCAATTTTTCAATTTGGATGTTAAACATAGGTCTTCATATGCATATCATTTTATATTTGCATTTGGTTGTGATCCTAGAAATCTTAAGCAACTCAAGGACCCAAGCAGAGAGTTGAAGATTTTAAAAATTTTCATATTTGAATTATTTTTCAAATTTTAGAAGAGGATCAATTTGATTTTAATATTTTTCTCCCCAATTATTTCTAATAATAAAAATAAATGAGAGAAGATAATATGAATTCTTCAAAAGAGAGGAATATTGGAGGAGAAATTTTAAAATCAAATTAATATTTTATTGGTACTTTATTTGCTATTTTATTTGAATTAGAAAAAAATATGCATTTTTGAAAATTGCATTTCTAGGCCAGAAAAATGTTCACTGTGTCCTAAATATTAGGTTTGGATGGCGAAAATTGTTTCTCTTATTTTTAGAATTTTTTTATATTTTATTAGGATTTTTCTTTCGGGCGAAATTTAATTAAAAAAACTTTGTTGCCCCACTGGGCTGAAGACCCAGCCACGCTCGTGCCGCCGCCTCCGTCGCTCGTGCGGATGCCGAACTCTGGAGAGGAGGAGTCTGCGTCGGACTACGCCGCCCCCTCACGCAAGCCGCAGCCCCCCGGCTCTTTATAAGCAGCCGCCTTCTCCTCACTACCCGCGTCCGTGCCGCCGCCGCCGCATCGCCTCGTCGCCAACGTCGCCTCGCCCTCCGAAGCCGCTGGAGCCGTGCCGAATCTCGCCTTTGACGTTGCCGTCATTTTTCTCCGGCTAACTGGTAAAAACCGTTCGGTTTTCCTTGGTTTTCTTTCGGGTTAGGTTAGATCGGGTTTTTCTATTTATTAGGTTATTTAGCGAACGTTCGTCGGTTATTTTCTGTTAACACACGATTTTGGTTCGTTAGTTCCTGTTAGTGAACGTTCATTCGTTAGGTTTTTCTTTCTCTGTTTATTTTTCGGCCAGGGACCTATCCGCGAATACTTTTATCACAGATTAGTCCTTGATGTTCAAACCCTCGCTACTTTTTTCTCGGTTGTCCAATTCCAGTGAAACCAAGGCCAAAATCTTCGTCTTGTTCCCCTCTTTCCAGATAACCAACTTGGACATGATTTTGACAAATTAAAATTTGGTTTCAAGTAGATTTGTTTTCGAACTTTTTTTGATCGCAATTTGAGTTTCGTAACTCCAATTCGATTGATTCTTTTTGCAAATCGAAGCTCTTCAATTTAAATTTCAGTTTGGATCTTTTCTCTTGAGTTTTTCCCTTGCATATTATGCTTGAGTGCTTATGTATGCTATTGTTTGTTCACAATAGAGTTTCTAGAGTGCGAGGCTTGCTACTACGAGTCACTAGGGTTTTCAGATCATCAGCAAGGCAAGTAACACTTTGATCATACCCCTTTATTACCTAGTTTTTATGCATTAGTTTCAATCCTCACACATTGCATGAGTAGGATCTGATTAACATGTTGGTATTGGGAAGTAGTTGATCAGGTAGAACCTATTGTCCTTTCTTCAAACCTTGGGAGTTGTTATGTTATGCTTATACTTCTATGCTATGCTCGTAGACGTGGTTTGGTTTTGAGAGAATTCATGAAAGATGTGAGATATTATTATTAACTAAGGTTTAACTTAAGGTGGCTACTTTAACACACATCTGGGTGGATTGGTTTGTGGGCACCTGGGGAATGTATTGTTGTCCAAGGAGAATCCCGGGGTATCCGTGTGATTTTTCCTATGGTTTACCACCCAGGCTCAAAGGGATCATTATGTTATTCATGCTGGAAACTTTCGTGTGCAGCCAAATGCCATTATGGGCTCTGGCATAGTTGAGTAAGTTGTGGGAAACCTTTCCATGACGGACTAGCAGATGCAGGGGGTTGTAGGTGTACTGGCCTATCTTCGGTTAAGGGGGCCTCTTTAGAAAGACTGTGTCTCGGTCATCCGTTTCTCAAACATCATGTAGTCCGAGAAATCCAATGGAGGAGATCGAGTCTTGTGGGGAAAAGTGCGCAAACCTCTGCAGAGTGTACAAAATAATCATGATTAGCCGTGTCCCCGGTTATGGACATCTTGAGTATCTGGTGCTTGAATTACTATGTTGATCTCATCACTTTACTAAATTAATTTGTGGGGTTATTGATTATTAATTTGGGATTGAGATGGGGTTACCATTCTCAATATTTGAACAAACTTTGTACTTAAATAAAATGTATTCCTTTGTTGTAGGGAAAACTAGCTTTTTGAAAATGATAACCATAGAGCCTCCACCAGCCATATATGCATATAGTTATAGTTGTTACTTGTTCATTGCTCTATAGTGTTATCTTGCTAGCATATTCCATGTGCTGAACTACACAGGCTGCAACGTACTATGTTGTAGAGTTTTCGGACGAAGAGTAAGGTGCGCTAGGTCGTTGTCGTGCACTCAGCTATGCGTTGGAGTTGATGGAGTCATTTACCTTCGAAGCTTTCGCAGTTATCTTCTTTAGATGGCCTTCAGCCATATTATTGTATTTATGTTCTCTTTTGAGACATTCGATGTAATAAGTGTGTGATTTAAATCTGTTATAAATCCTCGAGTACTATGTGTTTTGGTATTACCGATCCAGGGATGACACTTATGCACAGAGATTTGACCGTCTAAGGTCGGATAGCTACGAGATGGTATCAGAGCACACGCTGACTATAGGATGCGACCACTAAGATAAGCCATATGATCCTCTTCTCTACTCATTTCTGACTCTTCTCCATTTTCTACTCTATAGATGGTGGACCCAAGGAACAAGTTTGCTGAACCGGATGATGACACCCCGTTTGGACGACACTTGAAGGAAATCACTAGGTACTTGAACATTGGAATACCAAGCTTCACCGGGACCTACACCGCCACTCTACCTGAAGAGGAGCGCTAGACAATTCATGTACATGTTCGAGGAAGGACATTCACACCAGTTACTGAGCCCATAGAGTTTTCCTTTGATGCACCAACCTGGAGTCTAGGAAAGAGCACGGCAGCCCACATCGCCATGGGACGCATTGCCGAGGTGTACCAAAGGGATCTTAAGTACACCATCTACCAGATAAGTGGCTACCGAGATGAGCAATGGGAGATGATTTGCACCAGGAGGGATAAATCCATTGCAGCCTACATCCAGGAGTTAAACAAACACATTCGTCGTCAGGAGAACCAGATGTGTGCCAGCATGATAGACATGAAGAAAGTAATGACCAGGAACATGCAGATAGAAGAGGAACTCAAGTCTACATGCGATGGATATGAAGAAGAAATTGCAGTACTACTGGAGAAGAATGAAGACCTGAGGAAGAAGCTAGGAATATTCAAACGAGATCCCGCACCTGAGGAGGACAACCACCCCGAAGACTACATCATCATCGACGACACCGACTCCGCCCCCGATAGTGATGATGATTACAAAGACGAAGCTGGAGCAAATATCATGGAGTCTTCCACCGATCAAAATTTCTAGTCGGCCACCATATCATCAGTAGTATTTCCCCCATGTATATAGTAGTAGTCCGAGTATTTTGTAACGGTAGGTTAGATCGATTGTATGACCCTGTTTGAATTGAGTGGTGTGAAATGAATGTGTTTGTCTCATGTGCATATGGGTAGTGATCTCTCTTTAGACCTCACTCTATTCTATTCTCACCCCTCTAAACCTATCAGATGCCTCTGAGACGTGACCCCGGATTTTTCTTCCCACCGGAGCTCAATCAGTTGATCCAACAGCAGAATGCCTTGATGCAGTTGCTAGTACAGAACAAAGGCAACAACAACAACAATCCACTACCACCACCACTAGTTCACAACTTAGCCCATTTTCTGAGGTTGAATCCGCCGGTGTTTTCAAGTAGCACCAAGCCGATTGTTGCTGATGACTGGCTCCGCAGGATTGGAATGGAGCTGACCACCGCAGGTTGCACAGATGCTGAGAAGGTGCACTTTGCCGTACATCAACTGGATGGACCCGCAGCCTCCTGGTGGGAGAATTACACAACCACTTTCCCCATAGCCAATGTCACATGGGATCAGTTTCAGCAAGCTTTCCACATAGCCCACGTCTCGACCGGAGCCATGAGCATGAAGAAGCACGAGTTTCGCGACTTACGCCAGGGAAATCATACTGTGGCGCAGTACGTGGATGAGTTTAGTAAGTTATCTCGCTATGCCCCAGATGATGTGGCCACAGATACCGCAAAGCAGGAGAAGTTTATGGAAGGGCTGAATGATGAGCTGAGTATGCAGTTGATGGTGGCAACATTTGCTAACTACCAGGAGTTGGTAGATAGGGCTCTTATGATCGAAGGCAAGCAACAACAGATAGAGAGCCGCAAAAGAAAGTATGGACAGGGGAAGTACAACTCTGGAGCTCAGCAGAAGCCTCATTTTACCTCAAACTCGGGAGGATACACCCATAACCATGGGGGTCACACTAACAATGGAGGAATTCCACACAACCATAGTGGACCTAAGAGTGGGAATGGGAATGGAGGAAGCAACAGCCAGAACCGTTCCAACCCAGCCATACCCGCTAAGAAGCACCTAAGCCATGTCACCTGTTGCAAGTGCGGGAATACTAGACACTAAGCCAATGATTGTTCTGAGTTGAAGAATGGCAATGTAAATGGAAACTCTGAGAAGAAGCCCAACCCCTTCACCAGAGGTCAGGTGAACCACGTCAATGTGGAGGAAGTTGAAGAGCAGCCCGATGCAGTTATCGATAAGTTTTTGATTAAGTCATTTACTGCAATTGTTCTTCTCGACACTGGTGCATCGCATTCATACAAATCAAGGGGATTTGTGGATAAGTTTAAGTTGCCCACCAAAGCCCTTAAGACACCTACGTTAGTAAGCTCGCCACGAGCAGAGTATATGGCAAGAAGAGGATGTTTCCAGATGCCGTTGACCATAGGTAGGCATGTTTTCCCTCAGACCAAATAATTTTGGAGTCCCAAGGATTGGCTATCGATGTATGGAGGAAACATCAACTTTGCTAGTAAGTCAATTATACTCACCAACCCTGAGGGAAAGAGGATCAAGTATGTATCTAGGCATGCGCCAAGGAGGACCCAAGTAAATTCCCTCTCGGGAGTTGTTCAGGAAGAAGTGCCTATTATGAGGGATTTCCCGGATGCATTTCCCGAGGAACTAGCAGGCATGCCACCAGATCGAGACATATAATTTTTGATAGAGTTGTTGCCAGGCACCAGACTAATATCGAAGAGACCGTATCGGATGCCCGCAAATGATCTGGAGGAAATCAAGAAGCAAATTAATGAGTTACTGGAGAAAGGTTACATTCAACCAAGTTCATCACTGTGGGGAGCCCCAGTGCTCTTAGTTGAAAAGAAGGATGGATCTTTAATAATGGTTGTTGATTATCGAGCATTGAATGAGGTGACAATCAAGAACAAGTACCCACTACCGATGATCAATGATCTGTTTGACTAGCTGCAGGGAGCTAAAGTATTCTCCAAGATTGATCTTCGATCAAGATACCACTAGTTGAAGATCCGAGAATAGGATGTACCTAAGACAACTTTTACCACAAGGTATGGGCTATATGAGTACATGGTCATGTCATTTGGATTGACTAATGCCCCTACCTATTTTATGAGTATGATGAATAAGGTGTTCATGGAGTTCTTGGATAAGTTTGTTGTGGTGTTCATTGATGATATATTGGTATACTTAAGGAATGAAGTGGAACACAAGGAACATTTGCGATTGGTGCTAGAAAAGCACAGGGAACATCAACTATATGCCAAGTTCAGCAAATGTGAGTTTTGGCTGAAAGAAGTTGGATTTCTTGGACATGTTATATCAGGAGAATGTATAGCAGTAGACCCTACCAAGGTTCAGCCTATCACTGAGTGGTTGGCATCCACCTCAGTAGGAGAGATTCGTAGTTTTCTTGGACTCACGGGATATTATAGGATATTCATTGAGAATTTTTCCAAAATTGCGAAACCCATGACAAAGTTGTTGAAGAAGGACACCAAGTTCAAATGGACTGAGGAATGTGAGGCCAGTTTTCAGGAGTGTAAGAAACGTTTGGTTACAGCCCCAGTACTAATTCTTCTGGATATATGCAAGGGTTTCCAAGTGTATTGCGATGCTTCTCGCTTGGGACTTGGAGGTGTACTTATGCAAGACCGAAGAGTTGTTTCATATGCCTCATGTCAGCTTCAACCTCATGAGTTGAATTATGCCACGCATGATTTGGAGTTAGCAGCCGTAGTGCATGCACTCAAGACTTGGAGACATTTTCTTATTGGAAACCGTTGTGATGTGTACACTGATCACAAGAGTTTGAAGTATATTTTCACAAAGAAGGATTTGAATCTCAGGCAGGGGAGATGGTTGGAGCTCATAAAGGATTATGATATGAAGCTACATTATCATCCAGGAAAGGCCAATGTCGTATCAGATGCTTTGAGCCACAAGAGTTATGTCAATACCCTCGTAAGCGGAGGATTACCGCAGGAGTTAGTCGACGATCTCAAGGAACTTCATTTGGAGATAGTTCCAAGATGTTTTTTGTAGCAATGGAGGTTCAGTCCACGTTATTGGGAAAGATTCGATAAGCGCAGAAGGATGACAAGGAAATTGCTAAGATAAAGGAGAAAATGAGAAAAGGAAAATCCTAGGGTTTTTGTGAGGATGAGCATGAAACTTTATGGTTTGAGGATCGTGTATATGTGCCCAATAATGCGGAGATCAGGAAGCTCATGACTCGCCATACTCGATTCATCCCGGAAACACCAAGATGTATTTGGATTTGAAGGAACGTTTTTGGTGGACAGGTATGAAGAAGGATATTGCCGAGTATGTAGCAGTATGTGATGTATGTCAGAGAGTGAAGGCACAACATCAGAAGCTAGCAGGAATACTTCAGCCTATGCCAATACCAGAATTGTAACATCCCAATTTTCAAATTGGATGTTATAACTAGGTCATCATATACATATCGTATTTCATTTGCATTTTTGGTTTGATCCTAGAAATCTTAAGCAACTCAAGGACCCACGGAGAGAGTTGGAGGTTTCATTTATTTTCATACTTGAATTTTCTCAAATTTGAAAAGAGGATCATTTTTTATTTTAATAATTTTTCTCTCCAAAATATTTCCAATAATAAAATAAATGAGAGGAGATAATGTAACTTGTCCAAATAAGAGAGGAATATTAGAGGAAAAATATTAAAATCAAATAAATATTTTATTTGGGATTTTATTGCTATTTTATTCGAATTAGAAAAATATGCCTTTTCAAAATTGCATTTTTAGGCCAGAGAAATGTTCACCTTATTCTAAATATTTTATTTAGACGTTGAAAATTGTTTTTGGAATTTTTTTAGAATTTTTTTTATATTTTTTTAGGATTTTTCTTCGGCGAGATGTCGCGTCGAACTGGGCCGGCCCGGCTGGGAGCCAGGCCTCGTCCCAGCAGCACCACGCTGCCAACCGCCTCCGTCCCCGTGGCCGGCACGGAGTCCTAGGATTCTGGCGCGCCGACGCCTCCACCTAACTTCGCCTCCAAGTCGGAGCCCCCCCCCCCGACGCCTACCGTCGCGCCGCTCGCCGCCGCCGCCCCGCCGGAGCCTCGCCGCCGATCGCGTCGCCGCTGCCAGTTTTTTTCCAGAGAATTGGTAAAAACCCGCCGCCGGTTTTTTTCGGTTTAGATCTAGGTCGGTTTTTCTTTAGGGTTAGGGTTTTTTCTCGGTTTTCTTCGGTTAGATTAGTTCTGCGAACATTCGTTCGTTCATTTCTTATAACGAACGAATTCGTTCATTTTTCTCTGTTAACGTTCGTTCTTCCGATAGATTTTTCTTTTTCTGTTTTATTTTTGCCAGGGACCTATTCACGATTATTTTTATCACAGATTAGCCCCTGATCTTCAAACCCTCGCAACTTTTTAACCGTTCGTCCAAATCCAGTGAAACCAACACCAAAATCTTTGGCTCGAAGCCCTCTTTCCAGTTAACCAACTTGAACATGATTTTGACAATTTAAAATTTGGTTGCAAGCAGATTTGAATTCAAACTTCTTTTGATCGTAGTTTGAGTTTCACAGCTCCGATTTGAGTCTTTCTTTTTGCAAAACGAAGCTCTTCAGTTGAACTTTCATTTTGGAATTTCTTATCTGAGTTTTACCCTTGCATCTATGCTTGAGTTCTTATGTATGCTATTGTTTGTTTGCGATAGAGTTTCCGGAGTGCGAAGCGTGCTACTACGAGTCACTAAGGTTTGCAGATTGTCAGCAAGGCAAGTAACAGTTTGATCATACCCCTTTATTACCTAGTTTTTATGCATTAGTTTAAAACCATCAAACATTGCATGGTTAAGACTTGGTAACATGTGGGTATTGGGAATTAGTAGTTGAGGCAGTACCTATTGCCCTTTTTCATTCAAACTCTGGCAGTTACTTCTACCGTGTGCTTATACTGCTATGCTATGCTCGTAGACGTGGATTGGGTTGAGTGATTCATGACAGTTGTGAGTATTATTATGAACTAAGGGTTTATTTAAGGTGGCTACTTTATCACACATCTAGGTGGATTGTTTTTGGGCACCTAGGGCAATCCAGTGTTGTCCAAGGATATCCCGAGGAATCCGTGTGATCATCCTATGGTCCGCCACCCAGGCTCAAAGGGATCATATTGTTACTCATGTCGGAAACTTCCATGTGCAGCTACAAGCCATTATGGGCTCTGGCATAGTTGAGTATGTTGTGTGAGCTCTTTAAGTGGTAAACTAGCAGATGTAGGGGATGTAGGTGGTACAGTTTACCCGTCGAAAGGGATAATGCTTCTAAAAGACTGTGTCTCGGTCACCCATTTCTCAAACATCATGCAGTGCGAGAAATCAAACGGAGGAGATCGAGTCTTGTGGGGAAAAGTGGGCAAACCTCTGTAGAGTGTACAAACTAATCATGATTAGCCGTGTCCCCGGTTATGGACATCTTGAGTATCTGGTGCTTGAATTATTATGTTGATCTCATCACTTACTTAATTAACTTGTTGGGTTAATGATTACTTTAATTTGGATTGAGATGGGGTTTACCATTCTCAATGTTTATCAACTACCATGATAGTTAAACAAAATATATTCCTTTGTTGTAGGAAGAAAATTGGCTTTTTGCAAAAACATAATAACCATAGAGCCTCCACCAGCCAAATATGCATATAGTTATAGCTGTTACATGTCCCTTTGCACTACTGTGTTATATTGCCAGCATATTCCATGTTTGACCTATTTTCGGGCTGCAACATATTACGTTGCAGACTTTTCAGACGAAGAGTAAGGTGTGCTAGGTCGTTGTTTTGCACTCAGCTATGCCATTGGAGTTGATGGACTCGCTTAATCTTCCAAGCCTTCTGATGTTATCTTATTTAGATGGCATTAAGCCATATTATTGTAATAAGTACTCTCTTATGAGATATTTGATGTAATAAGTGTGTGATTTGCAATCTATGATAAATCCTTCAAGTACTGTGTGTGTGAGCATTACCGATCCTGGGATGACACTTATGCACATAGATTTGACCATTTGAGGTCGGATCGCTACAAGATGGTATCAGAGCACATGCTGATTGCAGGACGCAGGCACTAAGATAAGCCATAGGTCACTCTTCTCTACTCATTTCTGACTCCTCTCCATTTTCCACTATATAGATGGCGGACACAAGGAATAATTTTGCTCAACCGGATGAAGACACACCTTTTGGACGATACTTGAAGGAAGTCACTAGGTACCTGAACATCGGAATACCGAGCTTCACTAGGACCTACACCGTCACTTTACCTGAAGAAGAGCGCCAGACAATTCGAGTACATGTTCCAGGAAGGATATTCACACCAGTTACTGAGCCCATAGAGTTTTCCTTTGATGCACCAACCTGGATTTTAGGAAAGAGCATGGCAGCTCACATCGCCATGGAACGCATCGGCGAAGTTTATCACAAGGATCTTAAGGACACCAACTACCAGATATGTGGGCGCAGATATGAGCAATTGGAGATGATCAGCACCAGGAGGGACAGATCCATTGCAGCCTTCATCCAGGAGTTAAACCAGCACATTCGTCGCCAGGAGAACCAAATGTGCGCAAGCATGATAGATCTGAAGAAGTTGATGACTAGGAACACGGAGCTTGAAGAGGAACTCAAGTCTACACGCGATGGTTACGAGGAGGAAATCACAATACTAGTAGAAAAGAATGACGACCTGACGAGGAAGCTAGGAGTATTAATGGGAGACCCCGCGCCAGGAGGAGATGATGACCATCCCAAGGACTACATCATCATCGACGACACCAACTCCGACCCCGACAGTAGTGATGATGATTACGAAGACGAAGCTAGAGAGGACATCATGGAGTCTTCCACCAATCAAAATTTCTAGATGACCACCATATTATCAGTAGTATTCCCCCATGTATATAGTAGTAGTCCGAGTATTTTGTAATGATAGTTAGATTGATTGTATGCCCTTGTTTGAATTGAGTGGTGTGATATGAATGTGTTTGTCTCATATGCATATGGGTAGTGTTTTTATCCTTAGACCTCATTCTATTCTAATCTCTCCGCTCTAAACCCATCAGATGCCTCCGAGACGTGACCCCGGATTTTTCTTCCCACCGGAGCTCACCCAGTTGATCCAACAGTAGAATGCCTTGATTCAACTACTAGTCCAGAACCAAGGCAACAAAAAAACAACAATAACAACAACCCACCTCCACCACCACAAGTTGACAACTTAGCCCGTTTTCTGAGGTTGAATCCGCCGGTGTTTTCCAATAGCACTGAGCCGATTGTTGCTGATGATTGGCTTCGCAGGATTGGAAGGGAGATGACCACCGCAGGTTGCACAGATGCGGAGAAGGTGCGCTTTGTCACACACCAACTGGATGGACCCACAGCCTCATGGTGGGAGAATTACACAACCACTTTTCCCATAGCTAATGTCACATTGGATTAGTTTCAGCAAGCATTCCGCATAGCCCATGTCTCAACTGGAGCTATCAATATGAAGAAGTGTGAGTTCCGCAAATTACGCCAGGGAAACCGTACTATGGGGTAGTACGTGGATGAGTTTAGCAAGTTAGCCCGTTATGCCCCAGATGATGTGGCCACGGATGCCGTGAATCAGGAGAAGTTTATGGAAGGACTAAACGATGAGATGAGTATGCAGTTGATGGTGGCAACATTCACTAACTATCAGGAGTTGGTAGACCGGGCCCTGATGATTGAAAACAAACAGCAGCAGATAGAAAACCGCAAATGGAAGTATGGGCAGGGTAACAACAATTCTGGAGCTCAGCAGAAGCCTCGGTTTACCCCTAACTCCGGAGGTTACACCCATAACCATGTAGGCCATACTCACAATGGAGGAAGTTCCCATAACCACAGTGGGCCTAAGAATGGAAACGGGAATGGAGCAAGTAGTAGCCAGAACCGCCCCAACCCAGCAACGCCCGCCAAGAAGGACCTGAGCCATGTTACCTGTTACAAGTGCGGGAAGACAGGGCACTACGCCAATGACTGTTTTGAGTTGAAGAATGGCAATGGCAATGGAAACTCTGGGAAGAAGCCCAATCCCTTCACGAGAGGTCAGGTGAACCACATCAACGTGGAGGAGGTTGAAGAACAGCCTGACGTAGTGATCGGTAAGTTTTTAATTAAGTCATTTACCACACTCGTTCTTTTCGATACTGGTGCATCGCATTCATACATATCAAGGGGATTTGTGGACAAGTTTAAGTTACCAACCTTAGCCCTTAGGTCACCCATGTTAGTAAGCTCACCTGGAGTAGAGTATATGGCCAGCCGATGGTGTGATTGGTTACCCTTGACCATTGGTAGCCATGTTTTCCCCTCAGAGCCAATAATTTTGGAGCCATAAGGATTGGATATAATATTAGGCATGGATTGGTTATCGAAGTATGGAGGAAACATTAACTGTGCTAGTAAGTCAATTCTGCTCACCACCCCAGAGGGAAAAAGGATCAAGTATGTGTCTAGGCATACGGTAAGGAGGACCCAAGTAAATTCTCTCTCGGGAGTTGTTCAGGAAGAAGTGCCTGTTGTGAAGGATTACCCGGATGTATTTTGAGAGGAACTACTAGGCATGCCACCAGATCGGGACATAGAATTTTTGATATAGTTGTTGCCAGGCACCAGACCAATATCAAAGAGACCGTATCAGATGCCCGCAAATGATCTGGAGGAAATTAAGAAGCAGATTAAGGAGCTACTGGAGAAAGGTTATATTCGACGAAGTTCATCACTGTGGGGAGCCCCAGTGCTCTTGGTTGAGAAGAAGGACGGATAATTGAGAATGGTTGTTGATTATCATGCATTGAACGAAGTGACAATCAAGAACAAATACCCACTACCGATGATTAACGACTTGTTTGACCAGCTGCAAGGAGCTAAAGTATTTTCCAAGATCGATCTGCGATCAGGATACCACCAGTTAAAGATCCGAGAAAAAGATATACCTAAGACAGCTTTCACCACAAGGTATGGGCTATATAGAATCCAGTGTTGTCCAAGGAGAATCCGTGGGTATTCGTGTGATTTTTCCTATGGTTTGCCACCCAGGCTCAAAGGGATCATTACGTTATTCATGCTGGAAACTTCCATGTGCAGCCGCATGCCATTATGGGCTCTGGCATAGTTGAGTAAGTTGTGGGAAATCTTTCCATGACGGGCTAGCAGATGTAGGGGATTGTAGGTGTACCAACCTATCTATCGGTTAAGGGGACCTCTACAGAAAGACTGTGTCTCGATCATCTGTTTCTCGAACATCATGCAGTGCGAGAAATCCAACGGAGGAGATTGAGTCTTGCGGGGAAAAGTGTGCAAACCTCTGCAGAGTGTACAAACTAATCATGATTAGCCGTGTCCCCGGTTATGGACATCTTGGGTATCTGGTGCTTGAATTACTATGTTGATATCATCACTTTACTTAATTAATTTGTGGGGTTATTGATTATTATTCTGGGATTGAGATGGGGTTACCATTCTCAATATTTCAACAAACTTTGTAGTTAAATAAAATGTATTCCTTTCTGGTAGGGAAAAACTAGCTTTCTGCGAATGATAACCATAGAGCCTCCACCAGCCATATATGCATATAGTTATAGCTGTTACTTGTTCATTGCTCTATAGTGTTATCTTGCCAATATATTCCATGTGCTGGCCTACACAGGCTGCAACGTATTATGTTGCAGAGTTTTTAGATGAAGAGTAAGGTGCGCTAGGTCGTTGTCATGCACTCAGCTATGCCGTTGGAGTTGATGGACTCATTTACCTTCGAAGCTTCCGTAGTTATCTTATTTAGATGGCCTTCAGCCATATTATTTTATTTAAGTTCTCTTTTGAGAAATTCAATGTAATAGGTGTGTGATTGAAATCTGTTATAAATCCTCGAGTACTGTGTGTGTCTGCATTACCGATCTAGGCATGACACTTATGCACAAAGATTTGACCGTCTGAGGTTGGATCGCTACAATCACGCTGGAGATAGAACTGGTCACAAGGTATTGCAATCTGGATTTTATTGCCCTACTCCCTTCAAGGATGCCTGTAAGTTCATCTCTTCTTGTGATGAATGTCAAAGAATTGGTAATATTGGTAAGCGTCAAGAAATGCCTATGAATTATTCACTTGTTGTTGAACCATTTGATGTTTGGGGATTTGATTACATGGGACCTTTTCCTTCCTCTAATGGGTGTACACATATTTTGGTTGCTGTTGATTATGTTACTAAATGGGTAGAAGCTATTCCAACTAGTAGTGCTGATCACAACACTTATATTAAAATGCTTAAGGAAGTTATTTTCCCAAGGTTTGGAGTCCCTAGATATTTAATGACTGATGGTGGTTCACACTTTATTCATGGTGCTTTTTGTAAGATGCTTGCTAAGTATGATCTTAACCATAGAATTGCATCACCCTATCATCCTCAGTCTAGCGGTCAAATTGAACTTAGCAATAGAGAAATAAAATTAATTTTGCAAAAGACTGTTAATAGGTCCAGGAAGAATTGGTGTAAGAAATTAGATGATGCACTTTGGGCTTATAGAACATCATATAAAAATCCTATGGGTATGTCTCCTTATAAAATAGTTTATGGAAAAGCTTGTCATTTGCCTCTTGAGTTAGAACATAAAGCATACTGGGCAGTTAAAGAACTCAACTATGATTTCAAACTTGCTAGTGAAAAGAGGTTATTTGATATAAGCTCTCTAGATGAATGGACAACCCAAGCTTATGAAAATGCAAAGTTATTCAAAGAAAAAGTTAAAAGATGGCACAACAAAAGAATTCAAAAGCTTGAGTTTAAAGTTGGAGAATATGTTCTTTTGTACAACTCTCGCTTTAGATTTTTTGCAGGGAAGCTCCTCTTGAAATGGGAAGGCCCATATGTCATCGAGGAGGTTTACCGGTCTGGAGCGACCAAAATAAATAACTCCGAAGGTACTAACCCGAAGGTTCTCAATGGGCAACGAATAAAGCATTATATCTTAGGTACACCTATTAATGTTTAAAGTAATATTATCCAAACCTTGACACCGGAAGAGCACATAAAAGAGTCCTTCCGGAACACTCCAGAATCGTGAAAATAAGGAGGTATGTGATACGGTAAGTAAACAGACTCCAAAAAATCCGCAAGGATATTTTTTATCAGTTTTGGAATATTTTAAAATTTTGGAAATAAAGAAACTTCCAGGAAGTGTCCCCTGGTGGGCACAAGACACCAGGGCGCGCCAGGCCTGGCGCGCCTAGGTGGGTTGTGCCCACCTGGGACACCTTCCGTACTCCGTTTTTCTACCATGTACTTGTCCACCAAGATAAAAAAAATCTATATATACTTCCCGAACCCGTTGACCACCGTATCGCGAAGAAATCCTTTGTTCTCTTTTCTTGCTGTTTTCTGCATAGATCTGACAATATGTCGTCCCAAGACTCCGACGGGGAGAGCTATGTCTCACATATCATTGCCGACCCAAAGACCTATGGGGACCTATATCCTTGTGGTCGAACTACGGATGACGAGGAGGATGCTCACTTGATGAGGATCGATGATTCAAGCTCGTAGGAGGAGGATGTTCCTCTACCTCAACCTAGGGATATGCACATAAAATTCAAGAAGTCCAGTCTTCCTAAGAGAGCTAACCGGTCTAATAACCGATCTATTACCTCTCGTTTTCGGCAGAAAAGCAAAGGAGATTTATGTGACACGATCTTGAAGCTGGAGTTGGAGGTCGATGATTTGAAAGAGGAAATTGCTCTTCTCAACTAGAATATGAAAAAGTTGAAGGCACAGTTGTCATCACCACCATCATCTTCTTCACCACCAAAAGAAAACTGAGTATCGGGTATGGGCACTCTCCTTGGCTTCCGCCAAGCTTGGGGGAGGTGCCCCGGTATTGTATCATCCCACTATCTTTTTGCTTTTACTTACTTTAGTTTGATCTTTTGATTTAGATGAATAAAATTTTAGTTTGATCCTTTATTCTTTGAGAGTTTGCTTAGTGATCTATCCTTTTAATCGTGTGCAAGATATATAAGAAAGTTAGTTTGAGTTTTTTTTTGCTTTCTTTACTTTCATGTTGCAAATAAAGAAAATAAATAAGAAAGAAAGAAAAAGAGAAAGGAAATAAATAATGAAAAGGTTATATACTAATCCTATGGTAGGTGATAGCACCACATAGGATAAGTATAAGTAGAAACTTTTATTAGAGATTGACAAACATAGCACTAGTCAATGATGCAACTCATGAAAGAGTTAATAAGGGAAGAGAAGATTCACATATAGATATACTATCCTAGAAATCTTTTGTGATTGTGAGCCCTCATCAAAATATTATATGCCAAAATTGTTGACGTTGGACAAGGAAGACAACTTAATGGTTTATGTTTGTTTATATTCACATAGAAGTCATGTCGTCATAGATCTTTTCATATGTGGTGCTTGCCCCCTATCTTTGCTAGCCAAAATTCTGTACTAAGTGAGATACTACTTGTGCATCCAAAAACCCTTAAACCCAAATCTTTTTCAAGTGTCCACCATACCTACCTAGGGATTTAGCAAGATCCCTCAAGTAATTGTCATCGGTGCAAAAAGGAAACAAAAATTGCTTCTAAAAGTGTGAGATCATTTAGGGTAAGAGAAAATTAAGCGTTGTACAAACTTGAATGACAAAGAATAAAAGTGACAGACTTGATAATAAAGGTTGTCATCTTAAGGGGCAATACAACGTGACATTCTCTTGCACTAAGGGATTGAGCATACAAACAAATAAGTGCATGCCACTTCCCTCTGCGAAGGGCCTATCTTTTACATTTATGCAAAGAGTCAAAGTTGTTCTCTCTATTCCTTTTATTTTTCTCCTTTGGCAAGCATCATGTGGTGAGGAAAGATCTAGGCACATATGTCCAGTTGAATATAGATAGCATGAGTTATTATTGTTGACATCACCCTTGAGGTGAATACTTTGGGAGGCGAAATTATAAGCCCCTATCTTTCTATGTGTCTGGTTGAAATGTTTTGCTCATGTGTATGCGGTGGGTGTTAGCAATCATAGAAGACTATATGATGGTTGAGTATGTGGACTTGCCTAAAGGCTACGATACGTGACCCTTCCTGAAAAGATGATGAATTATAGTTGCAAAGTTGACTGAGAACATAGTTTGTTGGTTTCTAATAGAGTTTTTTTCTTTATACTTCGATTGTGTGATGAACTATTATTTATTCATGAGAAGTATATGATAAAAGTTCTTTGATAAAGTCCCATGTTTAATTTTGTTGTTGTTATAATAATCAACATGATGCTTCTATGTCCGTATTTTGTTTTTATCGACACCTCTCTCTCAAAGCATCTGGACATTTTTTTCAATTTTGGTTTTCGCTTGAGGACAAGCGAGGTCTAAGCTTGTGGGAGTTGATACGTCCATTTTGCATCATGTTTTCTTACTATTATTTATAATGTGTTTTATCCATAATAATGCTTTTTGGAGTAATTCTAATGCCTTTTCTCTCATAATTTGCAAGGAACACCAAGAGGGAGAATTCCGGCAGTTGGAAATCTGGACCTGGAAAAGCTATGTCAAGCCACCTATTCTGCACAACTCCAAATGAGCTGAAACTTTACGAAGATTTTTTACGGATTATTTGAGAAATACTGGAGCCACCAGGTGGGCACAACCCACTTGGGCGCGCCAGGCCCCCCATGCGCGCCCTGGTGGGTTGTGGCCTCCTCGGCCCACCTCCAGTGCCCATCTTCTGGTACATAAGTGGTTTTGACCTAGAAAAAAAATAAGAGGAGGACTTTCAGGACGAAGCGCCGCGACCTCGAGGCGGAACTTAGGCAGGAGCACTTTTGCCCTCCGGCGGAGCAATTCCGCCAGGGGAACTTCCCTCCCGGAGGGAGAAATCATCGTCATGATCATCGCCAACAACTCTCCCATCTTGGGGAGGGAAATATTCATCAACATCTTCAATATCACCATCTCCTCTCAAACCCTAGTTCATCTCTTGTGTTCAATCTTGTTACCGGAACTATAGATTGGTACTTGTGGGTGACTAGTAGTGTTGATTACATCTTGTAGTTGATTACTATATGGTTTATTTGGTGGAAGATTATATGTTCAGATCCATTATGCTATTTAATACTCCTCTGATCATGAACATGTTTATCATTTGTGACTAGTCACTTTTGTTCTTGAGGTCACGGGAGAAATCATGTTGCAAGTAATCATGTGAACTTGATATGTGTTCGATATTTTGATAGTATGTATGTTGTTATTCCCCTAGTGCTGTCATGTGAACGTTGAATACATGACACTTCACCATATTTGGGCATAAGGGAATGCATTGTGGAGTAGCAATTAGATGGTGGGTTGCGAGAGTGCCAGAAGCTTAAACCCTAGTTTATGCGCTATTTCCTAAGGGACCGATTGGATCCAAAAGTTTAATGCTATGGTTAGAATCTATTCTTAATACTTTTCTCGTAGTTGCTGATGCTTGCGGGAGGGTTAATCATAAGTAGGAGGTTTGTTCAAGTAAGAACAACTCCTAAGCACCGGTCCACCCACATATCAAATTATCAAAGTAGTGAACACAAATCAAACCAACATGATGAATGTGACTGAGGGAGTCCTGGACTAAGGGGTCCTCGGGCGTCCGACCTGTTAGCCATGGGCCGGACTGATGGGTCGTGAACATATGAGGACCGAAGACTCTACCCGTGTCCGGATGGGACTCTCCTTGGCATGGAAGGCAAGCTTGGCGATCAAATATGTAGATTCCTTTCTTTGTAACCGACCTTGTGTAACCCTAGATCCTCCCAGTGTCTATGTAAACCGGAGGACTTAGTCCGGAGGGAGAACGACCATTATCATAGTCATATAGGCTAGGCTTTTAGGGTGTATCCATTACGATCTCGTGGTAGATCAACTCTTCTAATACTCATATTCATCAAGATCAATCAAGAAGGAAGTATGGTATTACCTCCATAGAGAGGGCCCGAACCTGGGTAAACATCGTGTCCCCTGTCTCCTATTACCATCGACCTTAGACGCATAGTTCGGGACCCTTACCCAAGATCCGCCGGTTTTGACACTGACATTGGTGCTTTCATTGAGAGTTCCACTGTGCCATCCTCAAAAGGTTTGATGGCCCCTTCAATCATCAACAATAACGCTGTCCATGGAGAAACTTTCCTCCCCGGAAAAATATTCGTGTTCGGCAGCTTCGCACTGCAGGCCAACTCATTTGGCCACCTGGAGCAGATCGATAGCTACGCCCCTGGCCATCAGGTCTGATTTGGGAGCTTGAACTACGTTGAGGACATCCGGGAGACTTGATCTTCGCCGGATTCGAGACCACGGCAACCACTCCTGGTCACCCCGATGGACATGACCTAAATCTGTCATCGGACCGCATCCATGAGATAGCTCATGTAACCGCTCCGGCCTTAGATCCGGAGCAGATTGCGCCATCCCAGGACGGGAAGCTCAACCCAACCACGGAGGCCACAGATTCCCCAGTGTTGGAGCTGCACATAGACCTAATCTCACACGATACCTGTGCCACCGGAACTCCGGACTCATCTCCGGTCATAAGTTCCGAACCATGTGAGCTCGCGGACTTCGAACTTGATCGTTTATCGATCTTCGAATTCAGCACCGCAGACATCTTCCAGCACTTGCCTTTGGGTGACATGCTAAACTCATTAAAGAACCTGTCCTTGGCGGGGGGACTCACTACTGAACTATGTCCGGTTCGAACTAGGGGCTGACGATGGAGAATTTTGCTTCGCACCCGCCACCCACATCATAGCGACGGTCAAGGATTTAACCGACACGCTTGATTACGACTCCGGAGACATCGACGGTATGGACAACGATGCTGATGAGGAGCAAAACCAAAATCCACCATTTACTAGACACTGGACGGCCACTTCTTCGTACAATGTGTACATGGTGGACACACCCAAAACAACCAACGATGATGACAAAGAAAATCCAGTTGAGAATAAACCTCCAGAGATACAGCAAAAATGCTGGCATCCTCGGTGCCGCTCTAAGTCATGTCATTCAAAATACAGCAATGCTGGCACCGGAGGAAATAATACTCCGGACGACGCCGAAAACAATGAAGACCCTGCTGAGGTAACATCCGAGCAGGAGGAGCAAGAAAACGGGCAAGCTAGCCCCGACGAACAGGCCAGGCCCAACAACTCAGAGGACGGTAGTTATCATCCGCTCTCGGAGGATGAGGAAAGCCTCGGCAACAAAGATCTCATCGTGCCTGAGGAACCTCTCAAGCAGGAGCGCTTCAAGCGCCAGCTAATAGCCACCGCAAGGAGCCTGAAAAAGAAGCAGCAACAACTTAAAGCTGACCAAGATCTGCTCGTCGATAGGTGGACTGATCTCCTAGCAGCCGAAGAATACGGCGTCAAACGCCCAGCCAAGAGTTACCCGAAGCGAATGTTGCTACCTCAGTTCGATGAAGAGGCGCCGGAGCCCATGTCTCCCTCGTGTAATGCGGCCAACCGACCACTACACGGTCGGGACAGTGCGGCGAACCGACCACCACGTGGTCGGGATAGAGCAACAAGTCAGGCCGAACAGCAGCCTGCCCCACCGCCACACAAAAATAAAGACAAAATTGTTCGGGGTCATACATACGACCTCTGGCAGACCCTGGATAGCAGAGCAGGATATACCCAATCGAATTACGGATCGCAAGGACGTTCCTCGACACGTGATGATGGCTACATATTTGGACATGACAAACCTAGTCACGCCCGAGCCGACAACCGCAGACGCACTCCATCGGAGCTACATCGCGATGCGGCCAGATATAGAGGTGCCGCACACCCTCTTTGCTTCACTGATGAAGTAATGGATCACGAATTCCCCGAAGGGTTCAAACCCGTGAATATTGAATCATACGATGGGACAATTGATCCCGCGGTATGGATCGAGGACTTTATCCTCCACATCCACATGGCCCGCGGAGATGACCTCCATGCTACCAAATACCTCCCACTAAAGCTTAAAGGACCAGCTCGGCACTGGTTAAACAGCCTGCCTGAAAATTCTATTGGCAGCTGGGAGGACTTGGAAGAAGCCTTCCTCGACAACTTCCAAGGTACATATGTCTGGCCACCAGACGACGATGACTTAAGCCACATAGTTCAAGAACCAGGAGAGTCAACCAGGAAATTCTGGACTAGGTTCCTAACCAAGAAGAATCAGATCGTCGATTGTCCGGATGCCGAAGCCCAAGAGGCCTTTAAACATAGCATCTCTGGCGAATGGCTTGCCCACCACCTCGGCCAAGAAAAGCCAAAATCTATGGCAGCCCTTACACCACTCATGACCCACTTTTGCGCAGGTGAGGATAGTTGGCTAGCTCGTAGCAAAAACACAGCCAGCGAGGCAGGCCCCTCCGAGGTCAAAACCAACAATGGCATGCTCCGACGTAACAGGCACAAACGCCAAAGCAATGGTAATAATACCGACGACACTACAATCAGCGCCGGATTCAGCGACTCCAAGTCCAGCCAGCGGAAGAAACCATACAAAAGAAACAATCAGGGACCATCCAGCCTGGACCGCATACTCGATCACCCGTGCCAGATACACGGCACCCCAGACAAACCAGCCAATCATACCAACAGAGAATGTTGGGTTTTCAAACAGGCCGACAAATTAAACGCCGAGAACAGGGAAAAGGGATCACAAAGCGAAGACGTGGCAACCGAACACAGGGGGACAGAAGAAGTTTCCCCCTCAAGTCAAAACAGCGAACATGATATATGCTATCCACATCCCCAAGAGGGAGCGCAAGTGCACACTCAGGGACGTCTACGCGACAGAGCCAGTCGCCCCAACATTTAATCCATGGTCATCATTCCCGATCACTTTTGATCACCAGGATCATCCGACCAGTATCTGTCACGGCGGTTCAGCCGCACTGGTCCTGGACCCAATAATTGATGGGTTCCACCGGACGCGAGTCCTGATGGACGGTGGCAGCAGCCTCAACTTGCTCTATTAGGATACAGTGCGCAAAATAGGCATTCATCCATCATAGATCAAACCCACAAAGACTACCTTCAAAGGAGTCATACCAGGTGTAGATGCCCACAGTACGAGCTCAATCATGCTCGAGGTTGTCTTCGGATCTCCGGACAATTTCTGAAGCAAGGAGTTAATCTTCGACATAGTCCCCTTTCACAGCGGCTATCACGCACTGCTCAGACGGACTGCATTTGCCCGATTCAACGCAGTGCCACACTATGCTTATCTCAAGCTCAAGATGCCCGGTCCACATGGTGTCATAACAGTCAATGGAAATACGGAACACTCCCTCCGTACAGAAGAGCACACAGCTGCCTTAGCAGCAGAAGTACAGAGCGACCTTCTCAAGCAGAACATTAATTCGGCTGCCGAGCCCACGGACACTGTCAAGAGGGTCTGAACTACCCTGCAACAGGACAACTCGGCTCGTCAGGAGGTAGACTAGCAATTCAGCCTCCGTCTCAGTCCTGGTCAAGTAGTGGCATTCGTACCATGTGTACATAAATACGCACTCAAGTAGTAGCACATAACAAAAAATTTCACCTCAAGGGGTAGCTAAAACAACTCCAGCCCCCGAGCCCTCTAATTGCCGGGACCCATCAAAATGAATAGTCCAATATGTGTTGTCCGGCTTCTCTTCAAGCATCTGCAGCTCTGTCCAATCATTGATGAAGTCCACTAGTGCTTGAGATTTGATAGCTGTGCGTGGCACATACTTTAAACCATGAGGCCCAAGTTCAATGGCCCACTTGGCAACTCGTCCTATGGCTTCTCTATTTTGAATTATATCTCCAAAAGGTGCAGAGCTAACCATAGTGATGGGATGACCCTGAAAATAATGCTTAAGCTTCCGGCTCGCCATGAATACCCCATAAACAAGTTTATGCCAATGTGGATATCTTTGTTTGGACTCAATGAGCACCTCACTGACGTAGTAAACCAGCTGTTGAACCGGATATTCCTTGCCAGCCTCTTTGCACTATACTACAACAGCCACGCCGACAGCACGTGTGTTAGCAGCCACATATAACAATAATGGATCCTTATCAATGGGAGCAGCAAGGACCGGTGGCTCAGCGAGCTGTCTCTTCAGATCTTCAAAGGCAGTGTTAGCAGCATCACTCCAGACAAAATCATCCGTCTTCTTCATCATTTGATACAGCGGTATGGCCTTCTCACCTAACCGGCTTATGAACCGGCTTAAAGCAGCAACACGACCTGCCAACCGTTGAACGTCATTGATGCACGCTGGTTTAGCCAAAGATGTAATTGCTTTGATTTTCTCCGGGTTAGCCTCGATGCCTCTGTTAGAAACCAAAAAACCCAAAATCTTGCCCGCTGGCACTCCAAAAACGCACTTGGGCGGGTTAAGCATCATTTTGTAGACCCAGAGGTTATCAAAGGTTTCCTTCAGATCATCGATGAAGGTCTTGTTCTCTCTGGACTTAACCAGAATATCGTCCACATAAGCATGAACATTGCGCCCAATCTGCTTGTGAAGACAGTTCTGCACACATCGCTGATAAGTCGCCTGGGCACTCTTAAGCCCAAAAGGCATAGACACATAGCAGAAGGCTCCAAATGGAGTAATAAAAGCCGTCTTCTCCTGGTCCTTAACTGCCATCTTGATCTGATGATAACCAGAATAAGCATCCAAAAAGCTCAAATGCTCACAACCCGCCGTAGCATCAATGATTTGATCAATACGAGGGAGAGCAAAAGGATCAGCCGGACAACCCTTGTTTAAGTCCATGTAATCCACACACATACGCCAGGTGCCATTCTTTTTAAGCACGAGCACTGGGTTAGCCAACCACTCTAGATGAAAAACTTCAACAATGAACCCGGCCGCCAAGAGCCGGGCCACTTCTTCTCCAATGGCCTTGTGCCTATCCTCATTGAACCGTCGAAGAAACTGCTTGACCGGCTTAAATTTTGGATCAATATTGAGAGTGTGCTCAGTGAGTTCTCTCGGTACACTCGTCATGTCAGAAGGTTTCCATGCAAAGACGTCCCGGTTCTCACGAATGAACTCAATGAGGGCGCTTTCCTATTTGGGATCTAGATTAACACTGATACTAAACTGCTTAGATGAGTCACCCGGAACAAATTCAACAAGCTTAGTGTCATCAGCCGACTTAAACTTCAGCAATGCCTGATGCTCTGTAGTTGTCTTTTTCAAAGACGTCATGTCCGTCGGGTCAACATTATCCTTGTAGAACTTCAACTCCTCTGTTGCACAAACAGATTCAGCATAAGCAGCATCGCCTTCCTCACATTCCAAGGCTATCTTCCGACTCCCATGCACTGTGATAGTGCCCTTATGACCTGGCATTTTAAGCTGCAAATAAATATAACATGGCCGTGCCATGAACTTGGCATAAGTCGGTCGTCCAAACAGGGCGTGATACGACTCTTGATTTTGACCACCTCAAAAGTTAATTTCTCGGCCCTAGAATCATGCTCGTCTCCAAAGGCTACCTCTAGCTCAATCTTACCCACTGGGTATGCCGACTTACCAGGCACCACTCCATGAAAAACAGTGTTGGACGTCCTAAGACTTTTGTCAGCCAACCCCATGCGATGAAAGGTCTCATAATAGAGGATGTTGATGCTATTGCCTCCGTCCATGAGTACTTTAGTGAATTTATATGCACCAACTTGAGGTGCCACCACCAAGGCAAGGTGACCCAGATTATTAACCCGGAGAGGGTGATCCTCCCTACTCCATAGAATAGGCTGCTCATACCATCTCAAATAACGAGGGACCGCCGGCTCAATAGCATTCACAACCCTCTTATGAAGTTTCTGGTCCCGTCTGCACAAACTAGTGGTGAGCACATGATACTGTCCACTATTCAACTGCTTTGGATTGCTCTGATATCTAGATTGCTATTGCTGCCCCCCTGGCCAGATTGTTGATTATAGCCACCTTGATTTCCTTGAGAGCCTTGAAAGTTGGTATTTGAGCCGCCGCCCGGGCCATGAATACCGCTGCCATCAGAGCCGCTGCCCGGCCCATGATTGCTGTTGAACATGTTAGACTTCTTGAAAGCTTTCATGATCGTGCAGTCCTTCCATAGGTGTGTTGTCGGCTTCTGCTGAGTATCGTGCCTTCGACATGGCTCATTCAACAGCTGCTCAAGAGTGAGACCTGACTCGCCGGACCGAGGAGGTGGCCTCCCCTTACGTCGCTGATTGTTGCCCTGTGCATTGGTGTTAGCCACAAACTCCAGGTTACTGTCAGCCTTACGTTTATTATTGCCTCCCTGATTCACCGGGTTATGCTGACGACACTTGGCATTGTCGTTCTTCCTCCCCTTCCCTGTCTTTTCATCGTCAGACTCGGGATCCTTGGTACTATCAGAATCGGCGTACTTGACTAGAGGTGCCATTAGCTGGCCCATGTCGTTACAATCGCGCTTGAGCCACCCCAGCTTCTGTTTCAGAGGCGTAAAACGGCAATTTCTCTCCAACATTAAGACTGCAGAGCCGGCATCCATCTTATCAGACGAATGTATTATGGCTATAACCCGGCGCACCCAATGGGTTGTGGACTCACCTTCCTCTTGCTTACAATTAGTCAAATCCACAATTGACATGGGCTGCTTGCACGTGTCTTTGAAATTCCGAATAAACCGGGTCTTTAACTCTGCCCATGAACCAATGGAATTGGGTGGCAGCCCCTTCAACCAAGTGCGGGCCATTCCACCCAACATCATGGTGAAGTATTTGGCCATCGCCGCGTCACTGACCTCCAGTAGCTCCATGGTCATCTCATAGCTTTCAATACATTCCCCTGGCTGCAAATCGGCCGTGTAGTTAGGCACCTTTCAAGGCCCTTTGAAGTCCTTGGGCAAATGCTCGTTACGTAGAGCCGGCACCAAGCAGGGGACACCTCCAGTCCTTGTGGCCACGCCTGCCTCAATAGAGGTCGTCAAATGAACCAGAAAAGACTGGTGAACCGCCCACTGAGCCGCCTGCTCAGCTGCTTGTTGAGCCGCCTACTCAACCTCTCGGCGGATACTGTCCTGGTCAACCAAGTTAAGATCTCCATCATGCGTCGGGTCATGCCCGCGCGGCTGGTCACGATGCCAGGCGTTGCTTGAAATGGCTGCTGAATCTATGTGCCTGCTATAACTCGGCCTCCGACTTGGGTGAGGGGTCAAATGAATCATGTCTCAAGTATAAGAATAAGCCTACTGCTGTGCCAGAGCCGTCTGAAGAATTTTCTGACCCGCCGGGTTTCAATCGCCGTCGGAGAGTCACCCACCGCTGGGAGAGTCGCCAATCACGCCGCCGCAGCGACCATGTTCTCCAAAGGGTTAGAATAATGACCCGGTGGTGTTGGTACATAATGAGGTGTAGTAGTATTCACTCGAGGAGGTTCCATCACCCGTGGCTGAACTGGCGCCCCAGCCCCGGGCATTGCAACCCGGTTTTCCTCCAGCGGGTTACTAGGGCCCGCACCGGGTGTGCGAAAGAGGTTTCTACGATAACAAATCAGAGGCAGACAGGATTGAGCCTTCTGGTGTCTTCTCCTCATGACTTCATTTGATGCGTTCTGATCCATCGTAAGCTGGAAAGCTTCTTATCGAATCTGCTGAGCTCGAGCATCTAAAGCCGCCCACTCTGCGGCCATCCCGATGTCCTCTACTACTAGGTTTTCCTTGGCTTGTGCCACCTCCTCACATAACCGTACCACTTCTGCATCATGCTAAGCCTGATCCGCCGGGTTAACCACGGCAGTTAACAGGGCTATCATCCTGTCCATGACATCCATCAGTACCTGAGCCGGCGGGCGCGTAGGGCCTCCTACCCCGGCCGCTGCTGACCCGGAGGTTATCGCTGCCACAGCCGTAGAGTTTTGAACGGGCTGTGTGCCAGTCATGAAGATCCCTACCCTACTCGACGGCTCAAAGGGGTCCGGAATACTGCTGCCATCGAAACATCCCCCAAGCCCACCGTCTTGCAATTGATACAATGAATCCGTCTCACCTGTGGACGACCCAACGTAAGAGCAGATGGCCGTCTCATCGGCAGATACCGATCCTTCAGAGAACTCTCCTCCATGGATGCATCCCACGAAGGCACGCCTCATGGCGGGCTGAGTCTGGGCGGGTCTCGCGCGCTGAGCCGTCTCGATGATGTCAGTGCAGATGTTCGGCTCAGGGCCCGGCTCACCGATCTGGCCGATCAAGACGTGGATTCTACCGAAGGGGACCCGGTACCCGTACCCAATTGAGCAGGCGTCGGGGCCCCAGCCAGCGTCGTCGATGTAGAGCTTGCCGTGACGACTCTTGGTCATCCGCCCACAACGTATCCCTTGAGCCCTTCGAAGTTTCCCTTAAAGAACTAAAATCTACCGTGCGCAGGCCCCACGGTGGGCGCCAACTATCGTAGAATTGTCACGGAAGATGTCCTAGTAAAAGGACTTAAACGTGGAGCCATCGCAACTAGGAAGCTTAAAGGGGTTAAATGGGACAAAGGACATGAGGAGTTTATACTGGTTCGGCCCCTTGCGGTGAAGATAAACGCCTAGTCCAGTTGAGGTTATATTGCTAGTGTTTCGATGACCAGGGAGCGAATATGCTTAACCTAGCTCTCGATCTGTTGTTTCTTGCCCTAAGCCACCGCTAGGTCGTCCCCTTATATACACGGGTTGACGCCCTGCGGCTTACAGAATCCCGGCCGGCTCATACAACGTATCCGGCTCGGTGACATATCTTACATTCCTTACATTACAAGTCTATTCATACATGGCGGTTTATACTTACGGGACTTAAGCCGCTTCTGGGCTTGGGCCTATTATAAGTCTTACTGTGAACCGTCAGCTTGTATACTCTTGGGCTTCATTTAGGTAAACCGCCATTGTGGTTGACCCGGCCCCTCCTGGGCGGGTCATATCTGGTAGTCATATCCCCAACAGGTTCAGTAAGCGAACGCCTCGCTCGGATTTAGTTAGAGCCCAACGCCTCGCACAGACACGCATAGTGTACGAGAGAAACACACAAATCTCCATGCATCGCTCGGCCCCGACCACCCACCATAACCGGGAACTCCCCGAAATTTTCCTCGCCCTCGCTTCTACCATGTTTTTTTCCGTCATGGACAGCCCTAAGAATGTCATGCAGCTGCGTCTCCGGCCCGCCCAGGACGAAAAGCCCATTTTCTGTCATGATTTTTTTTGTCATAGAAGTAGGAGCTCTATGATGATATCGGGTTTTGTCACAATTATCGTCATAGAAGTGTCATAAACATGACAGAAAAAAATGCATTCGGCCCAAAATGTTACGGATGTGTCTTTTCTGTAGTGTGAGTCTTTTCTGAACTTTATAATGCATGATTTTGATAGCTTTCTATTTCTCTCTGATCTATCAGTTTGGTTTGGCCAACTAGATTAATTTATCTTCAGTGGAAGAGGTGCTTTGTGATGGGTTCAATCTTGGGGTGCTCTATATCCCAGTGACAGAAGGGGACAACACCGGTACAATGATCTTCTATACAAACGGTTTTCAGCCCCTTCCCATGGCAGAGTTTTAAACCGTCGCCTTGCATGTGTTTGCGATAGGGGGGTCCTTCCCACATGACCTAGAAACCGTCGAGGATAGGCCCTCCGGTCACACATGCTGGGCAAAATGAGCTCATGTGCGATCGGGCTAGCCATCGCATGCAATTATACAGGCCCAATCATTTCTGTTCGTAAGTACATCGTACACAGTGAGTCCCGAAGAAATGTTTCCATGCTTATGTACATCCCACATAGTGAATCCCGGACAAACGTTTCCATTCGTATGTACATCCTACACAATGAATCCGAGACAAACGTTTCCGTTCGTCTGCACATCCTACATAGTGAGTCCCAAACAAACATTTCCATTCGTATCTACATCGCACACAGTTTTTTTGTATAGCCTCGTGTGTGATAGGTGTAACAATCACACACGCTCTACCTTTGTTGACCGTTTGCTTTATTCAAGTATATCACACAAGATTTCGTGAAGAAAACTATATGGCATTGGGCTATCCATCACACACGCTTTTACTGCTAGAACCATTTGTAAAGATCATGACTCATTTAGCAGGTTTATTAGCTTACCATTAATAAACCACTAATAAGAAAATTTACATTTCATATCAAACAGTTGTTCACCAATTTCATATCAGGCACATAAATATATTTTAACATCACAGTATGATAGCTACGTGAAAACAACACAGTGCAACATATAACTAGTTCACCTTCATAAGCACAATATTAGAACAATATATTCATTTCCCTAATCAACTGATTCATGATCATCCAATTTCGTCTTCTCCACCTCTGCTTTCAGTTCAGTAAGAACCTGTTTTGCACTGACCAACTGGGAAAGTTCCTCCTCCTTTGACAACACCATCTTAGCAAAGTCTAATTTAAAAATTCTGAGCTCATTCTCCATCTTCCTATTTTTTCCCCGTATCTTGAAATATTCTTTAGCGTTGACAACACTTTCTCTATGCCTATCTCTGTTCTCTTCCTCATACATGCTCCAGAGATTTGCTAGCCACATCTTCAAAACTATGGCCACTCTTGATCAACCCACTCCAGGTAAGAACACTTCGGTTCATCCTATAATATTTAAAACTAAATCGGTAACAATTGTAGGGAAAATGGGTTTCTAGCAACATAAAAAATCACCACATACATATTTTGAAAAGCTGAAGAAACACGTTAATTGTGACATATCTTCTCAAAAAGATCAATGTGTAAATGACTTAATTGCTACTGAGAAACAACCAAATTCAGAAACATCACAAGCTATAATTAATTGCAACAACGCTACAAGTTCTTAGTCATGTACTATAAATAACAAATTGAAAATTTTATGAGGAAGCTAAATATAACTACTACAACATAGCGACAGTGTTTGGATGACATCAAATTGATACTAACATGTGTGTACATGCACAAATTTATCAACATAGAACTAATAGCACTAATGTTGTCCACTACGTATACCAAAACTGGTGTCAAAACAATTGTTGCCACATTTGGCACCGGTGCCCTGCATTGTCGAGTTGATGCCAGAGGAAAAAATCAGGGAACCAGACAACAGAGCACCTAGTTCCCCTAATGCCTGATAATCCCCAAGTGCAAGGAATCATCATAGCAATTTCCAAAGGTGGAAGTGATAAGTATGGAGTGTCGAACCCACAAGGAGCTAATGGTAAGATCAATATTCTCTGAAGTCCTATCTGCCACTGATACGACTCTACGTACACCGAACATTTGCCTCCATCTAGAAACGAGAAATAAGACTACGTTGTGGGTATGAAGAGGATAACTTTGCATGATATCGGAGAACTAAAATATAAAAATAGGTGTTGTTAACATAAAATTAGAATATATTATAAATAGTGAGCGTGGAATAATGATGGATCGGTGTGCGGAATTATCCTAGGCAATTGTTAACAAGATCGGTGGTCATTATTGCACTTATATGAGGGAGAGGTATAAGCTAACATACTTTCTCTACTTGGATCATATGCACTTATCATTGGAACTCTAGCAAGCATCCACAACTACTAAAGATCATTAAGGTAAAACCCAACCATAGCATTAAAGTATCAAGTCCCCTTTATCCCATACGCAGCAACCCCCTTACTCTTGTTTATGCTTATATCACTCAAGCAACCCACTATAAGTGAATCATGAACGTATTGCAACACCCTACAGCGGGAATCCCTCATGTGTGTGCGGCACGGAAGGCACCATAGGACAGCACCAAACTAAAACATACAACTCAAACCAATCTACATCATCAATCAACCCAAAAGACAAAAGAAATCTACTCAAAACATCATAGGATGTCAACACATCATTGGATCATAATATGTGGCACAAAGCACCATGTTCAAGTATGAGATTACAGTAGGGTGCGGGAGAGTGGACCGCGTAAATGAGACGAGGAAGGTGATGTTGATGAAGACGATCACCGCGGCGATGATTCCCCCGGCGGAGGGGGGAGGATCGCCCCCTTGTGCTTTCTCCTCCATGGCCTCCCCCTAGATGGGGAGAGGTTCTCCCTCTTGTCCTTGGCCTCCATGGTGATGATGGCCCCTTCCGGGATCCTCCTCCATGGCCTCCGGTGATGATGGCCCCCTCCGGCAGGGTGCCAGAGAGGGCCTAGATTGATTTCTCGTGTCTATGGAGGCTTGCGGCGGTGGAACTCCCGATCTTGGTTTATTTCTGAGGTTTTGGGGATTTATAGGAGGTGTTGGCGTCGGGGACAAGTCAAGGGGGTCCACGAGGCAACGACAAGGTAGGGGGCGCGCCCTAGGGGGGTGGGGGCGCCCCCACCCTTGTGGTTACCCCGAGACTCCTCTCTAGTATGTTTTCACTCCAATATTCTTTATATTTTCCAAAAATATTCTCCGTAAATTTTCATCCCATTCCGAGAACTTTTATTTCTGCACAAAAACGACAGCACGATAGTTCTGCTGAAAACATCGTCAGTCCGGCTTAGTTCTAATCAAATCATACCAAAACCATATAAAATTGTTATAAACATGGCATGAATACTTCATAAGTTATAGATACGTCGGAGACGTATCAGCATCCCCAAGCTTAAATTCTTCTTGTCCTCGAGTAGGTAAATGATAAAAGAAATAATTGATGAAGTGTGAATGCTAGCATAGTGTATAAGTTTGATCAATGATAGTTCCAAACACTTTTTCTAGCATCATTATATATCATAAACAGTAGCTCGTCTCATAAAACTTCTCATGATCAAGTAGCAAGCTATTCACAAGTTAAAGTATAGACCATAAAATTTCTTGAAAACTAACAAACCATGTTCTTAGTCATCAAACAATTGCAATTCATCTTATTTTTAGGAAGGGTCTATGTAAGAGCTTTGATTTAGCAAATTCCACATACTCAACTATCATATAGTCTTCCATGATTGCTAACACTCAAAGCATATTTTTAGAACAAATAGCATCCGTCAAACATAGAGAAAGATAGGGGCTTAATGTTTCGACTAACAACTTATTTATCATATAGATAATTGTCAACAATAATAATTCATGATCAAATATATTTGAATGTCCATATATGCTTGGATCTTTCCCCACCACATGATGCTTGCCAACTAAAGAATAATTGAGGTTCAAATAGGAAGGTATACTATTGACTCTTGCATAAAAGTAAATACATGAAAGTAAAAGATAGACCCTTCGTAGAGGGAAGCAGAGGTTATCATGCACTTCTAAATTTGGATGTGCAAACCCTTAATGCAAAGGAACGTCACGTTGTATTACTCTTTGTGATAGAAACCTTTATTATGCAGTCCGTTGCTTTTATTTCTTTACCACCACAAGTTCGTACAACACTTATTTTCCCTTACAATAAAAGATCATACATATTTAGGAGCAATTTTTATTACTTTTTGCACTGTTGGCAACTTACTTGAAGGATCTTATTCAATCCATAGGTAGATATGCTGGACACTCATGGCATGAAACTGGGTTTAAGGGCTTTGGATGCACAAGTAGTATCTCTACTTAGTACAAATTTTTTGGCTAGCAAAAGATCCTAAGCAAGCACCACATGTTATAGGATCCATACCAATATAACTTCTATGCAAATATACCAAAACATAACTCATTACGTTGTCTTCTTTGTCCAACTTCAACTAATTTTCTCAAGGGGTAGCTATAACTTTCTTCCATGGAGTTATCTTGGTATAAATTTCACCTAAAGCCTTCCATTGGGAATGTTGCTCCTTGTGGTGATTACCTATGATCCAAGTTTTCTTATCATCTCGGTGGAAGAAGCTTCCTATTATTTTCTAGCTCTCAATCAAACCTTTTGTTTTCGTAGTGGCAGAATTTCGCCTCAATTTTGAGAAATTTTCCATAAACCCATATCAAGCTTATCCTTTCGTTGTTGATAATCCAACAACTTCGTTCTAGCATTTGTTGTAAGCATTCTCTCCCAAGATCTTGTTTCCCTCCATTCATTTCATTCCATTAATTCTTCCTCCGGAGGCACTGTGATGTTGCTCTTTTCTCTCATCATCTCGAATGGTGAGGATCATGTTATTTTCATGCGTATCCATTTAACCGGAGTGTTTTGTCCTCTGCTCAAGTTCTTTTCGTCTTATCAAGTCTTGCATCTTGTTTCAATCGGAGTGCTCTTCGAATTTGTTCTTCCTTGTTCCTCTTTTATGATGGAGTGTTTTCAACTTAGATCATCTCCGTTGTATTCTTTTCTCAAATGGTTTAACCTTTCAAGGTTCTTTGGTTTCACTTGTTTGTCAAAGAAGCAACTTTGTTTTACCTCTTCATCTTCCATTTCCCTCTGGTGCCATCCTAGATCTCGGGACGAGATCCTCTCGTAGTGGTGGAGTGTTGTAATGCCCCGGATACAACTTTCCATATTTGTAACTCCAACTCTTGCTTTTTCCGGAGATGCGATATGAGTTTCCCTTCGTGGTTGGGTTTTCTCTTTGTTTTGCTTTTGTTCATGTCATGCATTTCATATCACGTCATCATGGGCATCTCATTTCCATACGTGTTTGTCTCATGCATCCGAGCATTTTCCTCGTTGTCCGTTTTGTAATCCGACACTCCTACGTCCTCCGGCATCCCCCTTTTGTCTCTTTTCGTGAGCGGGTGTTAAATGTTCTCGGAATGGACCGAAATTTTCCAAGCGGCCTTGGTTCACCACCGGTAGACCGCCTGTCAAATTTCATGCCATTTGGAGTCCGTTTGATGCTCCAACGGTTAACCGGGGAACCGCAAAGGCCTCGTGTGTGTTGCAGCCCAACACCCTTTCAAAACGGACCAATAACCCTTCCAAACAGTTGCAGGTGCCAATGATACCAGTGTAGGTGATGCCACCGAGCCCAAGTGGGAGCTCGATGAAGATCTTGTTCGTTGTGTTGTTTCGTTTCCAGTTGATTAGTAGTGGAGCCCAGTTGGGATGATCAGGGATCTAGCAATTGGGGTTGTCTTCTTTTATTTTGGTTCCGTAGTCGGACCTTGATTGTATTCTGGATGATGTATGTTTAACTTGTATTGTGTGAAGTGGCGATTGTAAGCCAACTCTTTATCCTTTTCTTATTCAGTACATGGGATGTGTAAAGATTACCCCTCTTGCGACATGCCTACCATGCGGTTATGCCTCTAAGTCGTGCTCCGACATGTGGGAGATATAGCCGCATCGTGGGTGTTACAATCACATACACAACAACCCCCTTACTCGGGTTTATGCTTCTGTCACTCAAGCAACCCACTATAACCGAATCATGAACGTATTGCAACACCCTACAGCGGGAATCCCTCACGTGTGCGTGTCACAGAAGGCACCATATGAAAACACCAAAATAAATACAACTCAAACCAATTTATATCATCAATCAACCCAAAAGACAAAAGAAATCTACTCAAAACATCATAGGATAGCAACACACCACTGGATCATAATATGTGGCATAAAGCACCATGTTCAACTATGGGATTACAGCGGGGTGTGGGAGAGTGGACCGCGTAAAAGAGATGAGGAAGGTGATGTTGATTAAGACGATCACCGTGACGATGATTGCTCCGGCGGCACTCCGGCCCCACCGAGAGAGAGAGGGGGGGGAGGATCTCCCCCTTGTGCTTTCTCCTCCATGGCCTCACCCCTAGATGGGAGAGGTTCTCCCTCTGGTCCTTGGCCTCCATGGTGATGATGGGCCCCTGCAGGATCCTCCTCCATGACCTCCGGTGATGATGGCCCCCTCTAGCAGGGTGCTAGAGAGGGCCTAGATTGATTTTTCGTGGCTATAGAGGATTGCGGCGGCAGAACTCCCGATCTCAGTTTATTTCTGAGGGTTTTGGGATTTATAGGAGGTGTTGGCGTCGAGGACAAGTCAAGGGGTTCCACGAGGCGATGACAAGGTAGGGGGCGCGCGCTAGGGGTGTGGGGCGCCCCCCACCCTTGTGGTTACCCCGGGACAACTCTCTGGTATTTTTTTGCTCTAGTATTTTCTATATATTTCCAAAAAATATTCTCCATAAATTTTCAGCCCATTCCAAGAACTTTTATTTGTGCACAAAAAACGACACCATGGTAGTTTTGCTGAAAACAGCGTCAGTTCGGGTTAGTTCTAATCAAATCATACCAGAACCATATAAAATTGTTATAAACATGGCATGAGTACTTCATAAGTTATAGATACGTCAGAGACGTATCAATGCCAAGTTCCTTCGTACCATAAAGTTTTAGTATTTTACTGCTTGGCTACTCAGATGTGTGGAGTAAAGTTGGTGTAGAAACTGCTGAAGCGGTGCCAAATAATTTTCTTAGGGTACCATTGATGAGATGACAACATTTTTAGATACTAGGTAGAAACCGTGACACTGTCTTAATCACATCTTGAATAATGTAGCACAGTGACAGTGTCTGAATCACATTTAACAAATTATTTGTAATAACAAAAGTGGGGATAACCTTCTCTGCACATGCCGGAAACTTCCTCCCACTATCCACAGATTCAAATGCAACTAACTCCATGCATGGAGATTTATGTGACAATGAGCAGGCAGATCTTTAGCCACCCGCTTCATTCATTGCAAGTGATGGTCCTAGGGAGCTACAAGAGGAATAAATGACTCAAATCAGTCATCAGGTTAAAATCCTTTATTCCAAATCATAACTCAGGAGAGAGGAGAGAGGTATACCCGCCTAGTGAAAGAGTCGTCGTCGTTGAAAGAACCACTGGAGAGGTCATTGAAGAAGACCATGGCGACCGCGGCAGTCGGATGCGAGACAGCGAGAGCGAGGAAGCAAGCGAGGAAGCGGCTATAGCTTGGGAAGGAAGGAAGGAGGAAGCAGGGGAAATGTGACTTGTGGTCGCGGAGAAAAGAGGTTGGGGAGGGGGAAAGAGTTAGATATTTTGGCGGTAGGCCAAAAAAATTGAAAGGTGGAGGGAAACTTTGCACGCGGTGCCGTCGGACACCATTCACTTTGAACAAATGTGTGCATCGCAAACGTTTCTTCTACTTTACACGCATGTGATGAGTTTGTGATGACCCACAAGTATAGGGGATCAATTGTAGTCCTTTCTATAAGTAAGAGTGTTGAACCCAACGAGGAGCAGAAAGAAATGACAAGTATTTTTCAGCAAGGTATTCTCTGCAAGCACTGAAATTATAAATAATGAATAGTTTGATAGCAAGATAATTTGTAGCGAGCAAGTAAAGATAATGGTAACAAAAGTGCAGCAAGGTAGCCCAATCCTTTGGAGGCAAAGTAAAGGCCAAAACGGTCTCTTATGATAAGCAAAGCATTCTTGAGGGTACACGGGAATTTCATCTAGTCACTTTCATCATGTTGGTTTCATTCATGTTCGCTACTTTGATAATTTGATATGTGAGTGGAGCAGTGCTTAGGTGTTGTTCTTACTTGAACATCCTACTTATGATTAACCCCCTCACAAGCATCTGCAACTACGAGAAAAGTATTAAGATAAAATCTAACCATAGCATTAACCTTTTGGATCCAAATCAATCCCTAACGAAGTAGCGCATAAACTAGGGTTTAAACTTCTGTCACTCTCGCAACCCATCATCTAATAACTACTCCACAATGCAATCCCTTAGGCCCATATATGGTGAAGTGCCATGTAGTCGACGTTCACATGACACCACTAAGGTAATCACAACATACATACCATCAAAATATTGAACACATATCAAATTCACATGATTACTTGCAACAAGATTTCTCCCGTGACCTCAAGAACAAAAGTAATGACTCACAAATGATAATCATGATCAAGATCAGAGGGGTATTAAATAGCATAATGGATCTTAACATATAATCTTCTAGCAAATAAACCATATAGAAATCAACTACAAGATGTAATCAACACTACTAGTCACCCACAAGCACCAATCTAAGGTTCCGGTACAAATATTGAACACAAGAGATGAACTAGGGTTTGAGAGGAGATGGTGCTGTTGAAGATGTTGATGGAGATTGCCCTCCCCAAGATGGGAGAGTTGTTGGTGATGATGATGACGATGATTTTCCCCTCCGGGAGGGAAGTCCCCCCAGCGGAATCACTCCGCCGGAGGGCAAAAGTGCTCCTGCCCAAGTTCCACCTCGAGACGGTGGCGCTTCATCCCGAAAGTCCTCTCTTTACTTTTTTTCTAGGTCAAAATGACTTATACACCAGAAGAGGGGCACCGAAGGTGGGCCGAGGAGGGCACAACCCACCATGGCACGCCTGGGCTCCCTAGCGTGCATAGTTGGGTTGTGCCCACCTGGTGGGCCCCCTCTGCTAGTTATTTTCTCCAATAATTCTTATATATTCCATAAAAATCTTCGTGAAGTTTCAGCTCATTTGGAGTTGTGTAGAATAGGTGGCCTAACGTAGCTTTCTCGGGTCCAGAATTCCAGCTGCGGGTATTCTCCCTCTTTGTGTGAACCTTGCGTATTATGAGAGAAAAGACATTAGAATTACTCCAAAAAGCATTATTATGCATAAAAACATTATAAATAACAGTAAGTAAACATGATGCAAAATGGACGTATCAACTCCCCCAGGCTTATACCTCGCTTGTCCTCAAGCGAAAACCGAAATTGAAAAACATGTCCACATGCTTAGAGAGAGAGTTGTCGATAAAAACAAAATACGGGCATAGAAGCATCATGTATATTATTATCACAGCAACAAACTTTATCATAGAACTTTTATCACATAACTTCCATCATAAACTCCTCATGAACAAGTAACAATTCATCACAACATTGAAGTATAAAGCATAAACTCTATTGAAAATCAACAAACTATGTTCTCTGTCAACTTTGCAACAACAATTCATCATCTTTTCAGGAAGGGTCGCGTATCGGAGCCTTTTGGCAAGTCGACATACTCAACCATCATATAGTATTCTATGATTTCTAATAATCACCGCATACACATGGGCAAAAAGTTTCAACCAAACACATAGAAAGATAGGGGCCTATAGTTTCGCCTCCCAACGTATTCACCTCAAGGGTCATGTCAACAATAATAACTCATGCCCACCCATATTCATCTGGATATATGTGCCTAGATCTTTCCTCACCACATGGTGCTTGCCAAAAGAGAAAATAAAAAGGAATAGAGAAGAAAACTTTGACTCTTGCACAGAAGTAAATACAAAAAAGTAAAGGATAGGCCCTTTGCAGAGGGAAGCGGAGGTTTCCATGTGCTTATTTATTTGTATGCTCAATCTCTTAGTGCAGAAGAACGTCACGTTATATTGCCCCTTATGATGGCAACCATTATTATGCAGTCTGTCGCCTTTATTATTTTGCCATCACAATTCACAAGTTTGTACAATGCTCAATTTTCTCCTACACTAAATGATCTAACACATTTAGAAGCAATTTTTATTGCCTTATTGCACCGATGAAAACTTAGTTGAAAGATCTTAATTACTCAATCCATACGTAGGTATAGTAGACTCTCAAAACAAGATTCAGTTTAAGGGTTTTGGATGCACAAGTGGTATCTCTACATAGTGCAGAATTTTGGGCTAGCAAAGATGGGGGCAAGCACCACATGTTAAAGGATCTATGACAATATAACTTCTATGTGAATATGAACAAACATAAATCATTACGTTGTCTTCCTTGTCCAACGTCAACAATTTTGGCATATAATATTTTGATGGGGGCTCACAATCATAAAAGATATCCAAGATAGTGTATTTTCATGTGAATCTTCTCTTCCCTTATTAATTCTTTCATGAATTGCATCATTGACCAATGCTATGTTTGTCAATCTCCAATAAATTTTACTACTTATACTCTTCCTTATGTGATGTCATTACTTACCATAAGATTAGCATATGATCTTTTTCATTTATTTCCTTTCTTTTTATTAAACATGAAAGTAAAGAAAGCAAAATACAAATAAACTTTATTATATATCTCGCACACGATTACAAGGATAGATCACTAAGAAAACACTCGAAAAGAAAGGATCGAACTAGACTTTTATTCAACTAAAGAAAAAGATAACTAAGGATGAAACTAAGATAAGTAAAGGCAAAAGATAATGGAGGTGATACACAAGCCAAGGGGAGTGCCCATACCCAATACTCAAGTTACCTTTGGTGATGAAGAAGGAGGTGGTGGTGAGGTAGTCGTGATCTTATCTTCAGGTTTCCATGGCAAGGGCTCACCATCATAAGAGGAGGAGTGAGTCTCGGGAGTCCTGCAACTAGCAGCCAAACTCATACCTTTAAACCTTGCCTCATATTCAAAGAGTTGGTTTTGGAGATCGTAGATCTAGCTTTGGAGAAATTTGGTTTTCTTATTGAAGGTGAAGATGATGTCCTTCATGGACTTGCCATCCACCTTGAGATCACGTGTATAGTCCGAGATCATGAGGTGATTGGCATTGAGTCCATGTTTCACCATCCCCTTGCATCTGAAGACTCCCTGCTCCATAGCTTCAAGCCTGGCCTCCACAGTTCCCGTCCCTTTGGGACCCTGGACATCGCGGATGTGGAGCACCCCCTCATGCATCTCGATAGCTTGAGGGTGTTGCATCACCTCCAGCAAATATGGGTTGATGACATTCTCGAAGAACTTGTCCTTGGAGGAGCTCGAAGCGGCCATGGTGAATTAGATCTGTCAGAAAACATAAGGAAAGGAAAACAAAAGATTTCTCCGTGATACGGTGGTCAATAGGTTCGGGGGGTATATAAAGATTTTTTATCTTGGGAAACAAGCAAATGGGAGAAAAACGAAGTCTGGAAGGTACTAAGGTGGGCACAACCCACCTGGGTACGCCTGGCTCGCCCTGGTGTCTTGTGCCCACCAGGGGTGCCTTCCTGGTTGTTTCTTATTTTCCTAATTTTTAATATATTCCAAAACTGATAGCAAATATTTTTCCTGATTTTTCAGAGTCCGTTTACTTACCGTATCACGTACCTCCTCTTTTTCACGATTCTGGAGTGTTCCGGAAGGTTTCTTTTATGTGTTATTCCGGTGTCATAGTTTTAATAATATTTCTTTCAACATTAATGGGCATACCTGAGATGTAATGTTTTATTCTTTGCCCCTTGACAACCTTTGGGTTAGTGCCTTCGGCATTATTTATTTTTATAGCTCCAGATCGATAAACCTCCTCGATAACATAAGGTCCTTCCCATTTGGAGAGAAGTTTTCCTGCAAAGAATCTGAAACAAGAGTTGTAAAAAAGAACATATTCTCCAACTTTGAACTCATGCTTTTGGATTCTTTTATCATGCCATCTTTTTACTTTTTCTTTAAATTATTTGGCATTTCCATAAGCTTGGGTTCTCCATCCATCTAGTGAGCTAATATCAAATAACCTCTTTTCACTGCCAAGTTTGAAATCATAGTTGAGTTCTTTAATTGCCCAATATGCTTTATGTTCTAACTCAAGAGGCAAATGACAAGCTTTTTCATAAACCATTTTGTAAGGACAGATACCCATAGGATTTTTATATGTTGTTCTATAAGCCCAAAGTGCATCATCCAATTACATAGACCAATTCTTTCGGGACCTATTGATAGTCTTTGTAAAATTAATTTTATTTCTCTATTTCTAAGTTCAACTTGACCACTAGACTGAGGATGATAGGGGGATGCAATTCTATGGTTAACATCATACTTAGCAAGCATTTTACGGAAAGCACCATGAATAAAATGTGAACCACGATCAGTCATTAAATATCTAGGGACTCCAAACCTTGGGAAAATAACTTCCTTAAGCATTTTAATAGAGATGTTGTGATCAGCACTACTAGTTTGAATAGCTTCTACCCACTTAGTAACATAATCAACAGCAACCAAAATATGTGTATACACATTAGAGGAAGGAAAAGGTCCAATGTAATCGAAACCCCAAACATCAAATGCTTCAACAGCAAGCGAATAATTCATAGGCATTTAATAATGCTTACCAATATTACCAATTCGTTGACATTCATCACAAGATTAAACAAACTTACGGGCGTCCTTGAAGAGAGTAGGCCAATAAAAACCAGATTGCAATACCTTGTGAGCAGTTCTGTCTCCCGCATGATGCCCTGCGTAAGCTTCAGAGTGACATTTCTGTAGGATTTGTCCCTATTCATGCTCAGGTACACAATGCCTAATAAGACCATCTACTCCTTCTTTATAAAGATGTGGGTCATCCAAAAGTAATGTCTTAAATCATAAAAGAAAATTTTCTTTTGCTGGTAAGTGAAGCTAGGTGGTATATATTTAGCAACAATATAATTAGCATAGTTAGCATACCAAGGAGTGCTATGAGAAACATTTATTGTGGCTATTTTCTCATTAGTAAAACTATCATTAATAGGTTGTGGTTCATCAAGAATATTTTCTAACCTAGACAAGTTATCAGCTACGGGGTTCTCAGCTCCTTTTCTATCAGTGATATGTAAGTCAAATTCTTGTAGCAAGATAACCCACCTAATGAGTCTATGTTTAGCATCTTTCTTTTCCATAAGACATTTTATAGCAGCATGATTAGTGTGAACAATCATTTTAGAATCAACAATGTAAGATCTGAATTTATCACAAGCAAACACAGCTGCTAAGAATTCTTTTTTAGTAGTAGCATAATTTATTTAGGCATTGTCTAGAGTTTTACTAGCATAATGAATAACATTTAATTTCTTATCAACTCTTTGTCCTAAAACAACACCAACATCATAATCACTAGCATCACACATAATTTCAAAAGGCAAGTTCCAATCAGGTGGTTGAAGAATAGGTGCAAAAATTAAGGCTTTCTTAAGTGTTTCAAAGGCTTCTACACCATCATCATCAAAAACAAAGGGGACATCCTTTTGTAAAAGATTTATGAGAGGCCTAGAAATTTTAGAGAAGTCTTTAATAAATCTCCTATAGAAACCAGCATGACCGAGGAAACTATGGATACCTTTAATATCTCTAGGACATGGCATTTTCTCGATTGCATCACCTTTAGCTTTATCCACCTCAATACTTCATTTCGAAATATTATGTCCCAAGACAATACCTTCATTAACCATAAAGTGGCACTTGTCCCAACTTAAGACAAGATTAGTTTGCTCGCATTTCTGTAGAACTCGATCAAGGTTGCTTAAGAATCATCAAAAGAAGTTCCGTAAACGGAAAAATCATCCATGAAAACCTCAACAATCTTTTCACAAAAATGAGAGAATATAGCAGTCATACAACTTTGAAAGGTAGCAGGTGCATTACATAAACCAAAAGGCATATGTTTATAAGCATAAGTTCCAAAAGGACAAGTAAAGGTGGTTTTATCTTGATCAAGTTGTGATAATAGGTATTTGAGAAAAACCAGAATATCAATCAAGAAAACAAAAGTGTGTGCGCTTAGATAGCCTTTCTAGCATTTGATCAATAACAGTGACAATTCTAAAATCAATTACCATTCTATAACAGTGCAATTCTTTGTGGAATAAGTTCATTTTTATCATTGGGAACAATAGTAATACCTCCCTTCTTAGGGACACAATGAACAGGACTTACCTATCTACTATCAGCTATGGGATAAATTATACATGCTTCCAGAAGCTTCAGTATTTTAGTTCTTTCCACTTCTTTCATCTTAGGATTTAAATGTCGTTGATGATCAACAACGGGTTTAGCATCAGGTTCCATATTAATCTTGTGCTGATAGAGAGTGGGACTAATGCCCTTAAGGTCATCAAGTGTATAACCAATAGCAGCTCGGTGCTTCTTTAGAATTTTCACTGATCTTTCTTCTTCATGTTCTGAAAGGTTAGCAATAATAATAACATGATATATCTTTTTTTCATCAAGATAAGCATATTTCAAAGTGTATGGCAATTGTTTTAATTCAAACACGGGATCACCTTTAGGTGGAGGAGGACCTCCTAGAGTTTCAATAGGCAAATTGTGTTTAAGAAGAGGTTGTTGTTCAAATAAAATTTTATCTATTTCATTTCTTTCATGCATATGCATATCATTTTCATGGTCTAGCAAATATTGTTCTAGTGGATCAGTAGGAGGCACGCCAATAGAAGCAAGACCAATTATTTCATCCTTACTAGACAATTCTATCTTATGATATTTTCTATTGAACATGGAAAAATTAAACTCATGAGACTCATCACCAAAACTAACACCGACGGTTTGTTTCTCACAATCTATTTTAGCATTAACGGTGTTCAAGAAAGGTCTACCGAAGATAATGGGACAAAAGTCATCTTGTGGGGAACCAAGAACTAGAAAATCGGTAGGATATTTTATTTTCCCACACAAGACTTCAACATCTCTAACAATCCCAAGTGGTGTGATGGTGTCTCTATTAGCAAGTTTAATAGTAACATATATGTCTTCTATTTCGACGGGTGCTATATCATTCATAATTTCTTGATATAAGGTACCAGGAATAGCACTAATGCTAGCACCTAAGTCACATAAACCATGATAATAGTGATCTCCTATTTTGACTGAGACAACAGGCATGCCAACAACAGGTCTATGTTTATCTTTTTCATCTGGTTTGGCAATTCTAGCAGCTTCATCATAGAAGTAAATAACATGCCCATCTATATCTTCTACCAAGAGATCTTTAACCATAGCAACACTAGGTTCTACCTTGATTTGTTCAGCAGGTTTAGGTGCTTTAATATAACTTTTATTGACCACCGTCGCGACCTTAGCATGTTCCTTTATTGTAACGCCCCGGACACACCCGCCGGTGGTCGTTACTCCTGGCGGGATCTAGACTGGCCCCACAGACCAATAATAGTCTTTTCTGCGCACTTTGTTCTCACTCATGCGCACCCGGGAGCAACCTCCCGGTCGGTCACCCATCCTGACACTACTCCAAGCTGAGCACGCTTAACTTTGGAGTTCTGTCCGAATGGGATCCTGGAAAAGAAGGAATTCCTTATTGATATGGGTAGTCTATCATCCCTAATAAGCCAGGCCATCACATACACCCCACTCAGAGGAACCGACGTCCTCGTCAGGGCACAGGAACGTTCCCTCTTGGCACATACGTCTGTGCTTCCAGTCCAGTACATGTGCCATGCTGTGTGCCACGACGGGTCACAAACGTCATGAACAACATGACCACGCACCTGTCCGCAACCATCCGTGTAACCGCGAGGGTCGGCTCTGATACCAACTTGTAACGCGCCGGACACACCCGCCGATGGTCGTTACTCCTGGCGGGATCTAGACTGGCCCCACAGATCAATACTAGTCTTTTCTGCGCACTTTGTCCTCACTCATGCACACCCGGGAGCAACTTCCCAGTCGGTCACCCATCCTGACACTACTCCAAGCTGAGCACACTTAACTTTGGAGTTCTGTCTGAATGGGCTCCTGGAAAAGAAGGAATTCCTTATTGATATGAGTAGTCTATCATCCCTAATAAGCCAGGCCATCACATTTATCCTAAAAAGGAAAGGTGGTTTTTCAATATAAGCAGTAGGAACAACTGGATCAACATTATAAATAGTAGTTTCGTCTTTAACTATTACTGGTTCCTTAATTTCTTTAGGGGGTGATATTTAAACCACTTATCCTTAGGGAGATCAACATGAGTAGCAAATGATTCACAAAAAGAGGATACTATATCAGGGTCAAGTCCATATTTAGTGCTAAACTTTTGAAAAGCATCGGTATTCATAAAAGATTTAACACAATCAAACTTAAGCTTAGTACCTGGCTCTTTACCTTTGTCGAGTTCCCAATCTTGAGAGTTGCTTTTAATTCTTTATAAAAGATCCCACCTGAATTCAATAGTCTTCTTCATAAAAAGAACCAGTACAAGAAGTATCGAGCATGGATTGATCATCACGAGAAAGTGAAGCATAAAAATTCTAAATGATAATTTATCTTGAGAGCTCATGATTGGGGCATGAATATAACATTGACTTAAGCCTCCTCCAAGCTTGAGCGATACTTTCTCCTTCACGAGGCCAGAAATTATATGAGTAATTCCGATCACGATGAACTAGATGCATAGGATAATTTTTTTGGTGAAATTTTAATTTCAATCGATTCCAGTTCCAAGATCCAATATCATCGCGTAGCCTATCCCATGCCAATGATTTTAGATTCAAAGATAAAGAGATGTACTTATTCTTAGCTTCATATCCGGGTAAACCTGCAAGCTTAAATAATCCACAAATTTCATCCACATATATCAAGTGCATATCAGGATGTTCGGTTCCATCTCCTGCATAAGGATTAGCTAGCAGTTGTTCTATCATACTCGAAGGAATTACATAACCAATATTTTTAGTAGGTGTAGTAGGTTGAGGGGCAACTAATTGTGGTTCCGGTCGAGGTGAAGATACCCCGGACAAACCTCTCAAAGGATTGTTCTCCATAGTAACAAGTGACAATAAATTTCAGCACATAGTAATAATTTTTCCTTACCGATTTCCACTTGCCAAGAGTGCTTCACTCCCTAGAAACGGCACCAGAAAAGAGCCTTGATGACCCACAAGCATAGGGGATCAATCATAGTTCTTTCGATAAGTAAGAGTGTCGAACCCAACGAGGAGCAGAAGGAAATGACAAGTAGTTTTTCAGCAAGGTATTCTCTGCAAGCACTGAAATTATAAGTAACGAGTAGTTTGATAACAAGATAATTTGTAACGATCAAGTAACTATAATGGTAACAAAAGTGCAGCAAGTTAGCTCAATCCTTTTGAGGCAAAGGACAGGCCAAAACGGTCTCTTATGATAAGCAAAGCGTTCTTGAGGGTACACGGGAATTTCATCTAGTCACTTTCATCATGTTGGTTTGATTCGTGTTTGCTACTTTGATAATTTGATATGTGGGCGGACTGGCTCTTAGGTGTTGTTATTACTTAAACAAAACTCCTAGTTATGACTAACCCCTTCGCAAGCATCTGCAACTACGAGAAAAGTATTAAGATAAAATCTAACCATAGCATTAAACTTTTGGCTCCAAATCAATCCCTTACGAAGTAGCGCATAAACCAGGGTTTAAGCTTCTGTCACTCTCGTAACCCATCATCTAATAACTACTCCACAATGCATTCCCTTAGTCCCAAATATGGTGAAGTGCCATGTAGTCGACGTTCACATGACACTACTAAGGGAATCACAACATACATACCATCAAAATATCGAACACATATCAAATTCACACGATTACTTGCAACAAGATTTCTCCTTTGACCTCAAGAACAAAAGTAGCTACTCACAAATGATAATCATGCTCAAGATCAGAGGGGTATTAAATAGCATAATGGATTTGAACATATAATCTTCCACCAAATAAACCATATAGTAATCAACTAAAAGATGTAATCAACACTACTAGTCACCCACAAGCACCAATATAAGGTTCTGGTACAAAGATTGAACACAAGAGATGAACTAGGGTTTGAGAGGAGTTGGTGATGTTAAAAATGTTGATGGATATTACCCTCCCCAAGATGGAAGAGTTGTTGGTGATGATGTTGACGATGATTTCCCCCTCCGGGAGGGAAGTTCCCCCGGCGGAATCGCCCCGTCGGAGGGCAAAAGTGCTCCTGCCCAAGTTACGCCTCGAGATGACGGCGCTTCATCCCGAAAGTCCTCTCTTTATTTTTTTTTCTAGGTCAAAATGACTTATATACCAGAAGAGGGGCACCGGAGGTGGGCCGAGGAGCGCACAACCCACCAGGGCACGCCTGGGCTCCCTGGCGCGCCTAGGTGGGTTGTGCCCACCTGGTGGCCCCCCTCTGGTAGTTATTTTCTGCAATAATTCTCATATATTCCGTAAAAAATCTCCGTGAAGTTTCAGCTCATTTGGAGTTGTGTATAATAGGTGGCCTGGCGTAGCTTTTTCAGGTCCAGAATTCCAGCTCCCGGTATTCTCCCTCTTTGTGTGAACCTTGCATATTATGAGAGAAAAGGCATTAGAATTACTCCAAAAAGCATTTTTATGCATAAAAACATTATAAATAACAGTAGGTAAACATGATGCAAAATGGACGTATCGGTTTCATCATTCAAATTTTGGTGGAAATTTCCATGGTACGATGCTCATCCACGTCATTGCATAATTTAACATCCCTTGTTAATTTGGGTATGATACGTCCATTTTTCATCATGCTTTTACATCAATATTTATTGCATTACGGGCTGTTATTACACATTATATCACAATACTTATTCCTTTGCTCTCTTATTTTTTACAAGAAGAGGGAGAATGCCGGCAGCTGGAATTCTGGACTGGAAAAGGAGCAAATATTAGAGACCTATTATGCACAACTCTAAAAGTCCTGAAACTTCACAGAGAATATTTTTGGAATATATAATAAACATTGGGCGAAGAAAGCACCAGAGGGGACCACCACCCAGGCACAAGGGTGGAGGGCGCGCCCTACCCACCTAGGCACACCCCCGTCCTTGTGGGCCCATGACAGGCCTCCAACGCGCATCTTCTGCTATATGGTGTGTTTTGACCTAGAAAAAAAATCAGAAGGAAGCTTTTGGGATGAAGCGCCACCGTCTCGAGGAGGAACCTGGGCAGAACCAATCTAGGGCTCTGGCAGAGCAGTTCTGCCGGGGAAACATCCCTCCGGGAGGGGGAAATCGAAGCCATCGTCATCACCAACGATCCTCTCATCGAGAGGGGGTCAATCTCCACCAACATCTTCACCAGCACCATCTCCTATCAAACCCCAGTTCATCTCTTGTATCCGTTCTTTGTCTCAAAACCATAGATTGGTACCTGTGGGTGGCTAGTAGTGTTGATTACTCCTTGTAGTTGATGCTAGTTGGTTTATCCAGTGGAAGATTATATTTTCAGATCATTAATGATAATTAATACTCCTATGATCTTGATCATGAATATGCTTTGTGGGTAGTTATGTTTGTTCCTGAGGACATGGGAGAAGTCTTGTTATAAGTAATCATGTGAATTTGGTATTCGTTCGATATTTTAATGAGATGTATGTTGTCTCTCCTCTAGTGGTGTTATGTGAACGTTGACCACATGAAACTTCACCATTATTTGGGCCTAGGGGAAGGCATTGGGAAGTAATAAGTAGATGATGGGTTGCTAAAGTGACAGAAGCTTAAACCCTAGTTTATGCATTGCTTCGTAAGGGCCTGATTTGGATCCATATGTTTCATGCTATGGTTAGATTTATCTTAATTCTTCTTTCATAGTTGCGGATGCTTGCGAGAGGGGTTAATCATAACTGGGAGGCTTATCCAAGGAAGGGCAGCTCCCAAGCACCGGTCCACCCACATATCAAATTATCAAAGTAACGAACGTGAATCATATGAGCATGATGAAAACTAACTTGACAACAATTCCCATGTGTCCTCGGGAGCGCTTTGCTTTATATTAGAGTTCGTCCAGACTTGTCCTTTTCTATAGAAAAGGATTGGGACACCTTGCTACACCTTGTTTACTTTTGTTAATTACTACCCGTTACGAATTATCTTATCACATAACTATCTATTGCCGATAAATTCAGTGCTTGCACGGAATACCTTGCTAAAAACTGCTTGTCATTTCCTTCTGCTCCTCGTTGGGTTCGACACTCTTACTTCTAGAAAGGACTACGATAGATACCCTATACTTGTGGGTCACCCTGACTCTTTTCTGGCGCCGTTGCCGGGGAGTGAAGCGCCTTTGGTGAGTGGAATTTGGTACGGAAACATTTATATAGTGTGCTGAAATTTACTGTCACTTGTTACTATGGAAAATAATCCTTTGAGGGGCTTGTTCGGGGTATCTTCACCTCGACCGGAAGAGAAAAGAGTTGCTCCTTCACCTACTGCACCTACTGAAAATATTTATTATGAAATTCCTTAGGGTATGATAGAAAAACTGCTAGCTAATCCTTATGCAGGAGATGGAACATTACATCTCGATATGCACCTAATCTATGTGGATGAAGTTTGTGGATTATTTAAGCTTGTAGGTATGCCCGAGGATGTTGTCAAGAATAAGGTCTTCCATTTATGTTTGAAGGGAAAGTCATTGACATGGTATAGGCTATGTGATGATATTGGATCATAGAACTACAACCAATTGAAATTGGAATTTCATGAGAAGTTTTATCTTATGCATCTGGTTCATCATGATCGGAATTATATATATATAATTTTTGGCCTCATGAAGGAGAAAGTATCGCTCAAGATTGGGGGAGGGTTAATTTAATGTTATATTCATGCCCCAATCATGAGCTCTCAAGAGAAATTATTATTCAAAAAATTTATGCTCGGCTTTCTCATAATGATCGATCCATGCTCTATACTTCTTGTACTGGTTATTTTATGAAGAAGGATATTGATTTAAAATGGGAATTATTCGAAATATTTAAACACAACTCCAAAGATTGGGAACTCGACGAAGGTAAGGAGTTTGGTATAAACCTTATGTTTGATTGTGTTAGATCTTTTATGGACATCGATGCTTTTCATGATTTTTGCACTAAATATGGACTTGACTCTGAGATAGTAGCTTCTTTCTGTGAATCCTTTGCTACTCATGTTGATCTCCCTAAGGAGAATTGGTTTAAATATCATCCTCCCATTGCAGTTAAGGTAGTAGAACCTATTAAAGTTGAAGAAGAAACTATTACTTGTAATGTTGATCCTATTGTTCCTACTGCCTATATTGAGAAACCACCTTTTCCTGTTAGAATAAAGGATCGTGCTAAAGCTTCACCTGTGGTTCGTAAGAGTTATACTAGAACACCTACACCCCCTGAGCAAATTAAAGTTGAACCTAGTATTGCTATGGTTAAAGATCTCTTGGTTGATAATATTGAAGGGCATGTTATTTATTTCTGTGATGAAGCTGCTAGAATTGCTAAACCTAATACTAAAGATAAACATCGACCTGTGGTTGACATGACTATTGTTTCTGTTAAAACTGGAGATCATTGTTATCATGGCTTATGTGATGTGAGTGCTATTGTGAGTGCAATTCCTTATTCCTTATATACAGAGATTATGAATGATATTGCACCTGCTGAGATAGAAGATATTGATGTTACTATTAAGCTTGCCAATAGAGATACTATATTAGCAATTGGGATTGTTTGAGATGTTGAAGTCTTGAGTGGGAAGATAAAATATCCCACTGATTTTCTTGTTCTTGCTTCCCCACAAGATAATTTTTGTCCCATTATATTTGGTAGACCTTTCTTGAATACTATTAATGCTAAGATAGACTGCGAGAAAGATATTTTTATTGTTGGTTTAGGGGATATGTCTCATGATTTTAATTTGTATAAATTTCATAAACAACTCCATGATAAAGAATTTCCTAGTAAGGATGAAATTATTAGTCTTGCTTCTATTGTTGTCCCTCCTACTGATCCTTTAGAACATATTTTCTAGACCATGAAAATGATATGTTTATGAATGAAAGAAGGGAAATAGTTGAAGTATTTTTAATCAAGGGCCTATTTTGAAACACAATTTGCATGTTGAAATCCTTGGGGATCTTCCTCCACCCAAGGGTGATCCTATGTTTGAACTTAAACAATTACCTGATACTTTGAAATATGCTTATCTCGATGAAAAGAAGATATATCATGTTATTATTAGTGCTAACCTTTCAGAGCATGAAGAAAAGAGATTATTAAAAACTTTGAAGAAGCACCGCGCTGCTATTGTTTATACTCTTGATGATCTTAAGGGCATTTGTCCCACTCTATGTCAGCAGAAAATTAATTGGGAAAATGATGCTAGACCAGTTGTTGATCACCAATGTCGATTAAATCCTAAAATAAAAGAAGTGGTAAGAAATGAAATACTAAAGCTTCTAGAGGCAGGTATAATTTATCCTATTGCTCATAGTAAATGGGTAAGTCCCATTCATCGTGTCCCTAAGAAGGGAGGTATTACTGTTATTCCAAATGATAAGAATGAATTGATTCCACAAAGAATTGTTACAGGAATAGAATGGTAATTGATTTTCGCAAATTGAATAAAGCTACTAGAAAAGATTGTTACCCTCTACCTTTTATTGATCAAATGCTAGAAAGACTATCCAAGCATACACATTTTTGCTTTCTAGATGGTTATTCTGGTTTCTCTCAAATACATGTGTCAAAAGATGATCAGGAGAAGACCACTTTTACTTGCCCTTTCGGTACCTTTGCTTATAGACATATGCCTTTTGGTCTATGCAATGCACCTGCTACCTTTCAAAGATGTATGACTGCTATATTCTCTGAATTTTGTGAAAAGATTGTTGATGTTTTCGTGGATGATTTCTCTGTTTATGGAACTTCTTTTGATGATTGCTTAAGCAACCTTGATCGAGTTTTCAGAGATGTGAAGAAACTAATCTTGTATTGAATTGGGAGAAGTGCCACTTTATTGTTAATGAAGGTATTGTCTTGGAACATAAAATTTCTAAAAGATGTATTGAAGTTGATAAAGCTAAAGTAGATGCTATTGAAAAGATGTCATGTCCTAAAGATATCAAATGTATAAGAAGTTTCCTTGGTCATGTTGGTTTCTATAGGAGGTTTATTAAAGACTTCTCTAAAATTTCTACGCCTTGATACGTCTCCAACGTATCTATAATTTTTTATTGTTCCACGTTGTTATATTACATTCTTGGATGTTTTACAATCATTTTATAGTCATTTTATATCATTTTTTGGTACTAACTTATTGACATAGCACCAAGTGCCAGTTGTTGTTTTCAGCATGTTTTTTACATCGCGGGAAATCAATATCAAAAGGAGTCCAAACACAGCAAAACTTTTTGTGGATTTTTTTTGGACCAGAAGACATCCAGTGGGCCAAAGAAGTATCGAAGAGGGAGCCCGAGCTGAGAACAAGACACCAGGGCATGCCTGGAGGCCCAGGCGCGCCCTAGTGGGTTGTGCCAACCTCGGTGGCCTCCTAAACCACCTCTTTGCTCTATAAATACCCCAATATTCTAGAAACCCTAGGGGAATCGACGAAAATCAATTCCAGCCGCCGCAAGTTCCAGAAACACCAGATACAATCTAGACACCATCACAGAGAGGTTCATCATGTACATTGGTGCCTCTCCGATGATGCGTGAGTAGTTCTTTGTAGACCTACAGGTCCGTAGTAGTAGCTAGATGGCTTCCTCTCTCTCTCTCTCTTTTGATTCTCAATACAATGGTCTCTTGGAGATCCGTATGATGTAACCCTTTTTACGGTGTTTATGTTGGGATCCGATGAACTTTGAGTTTATGATTAGATCTATCTTTTTATCCATGAAATTTATTTGAGTCTTCTTTGATCTCTAATATGCATGATTTCTTATAGCCTCGTATTTCTTATCTGATATTTGGGTTTTGTTTGGCCAACTTGATCTATTTATCTTGCAATGGGAAGAGGTGATTTGTGATGGGTTCAATCTTGCGGTGCTTGATCCCAGTGACAGAAGGGGAACCGATAGAAAGGGGAAATTATATCCTACTTGTGGTGCATTATTCAGTGTTAATTATGCTTAATGCTCGCTTATGAGATTTTTCGTTTCTTGGTTGGTCGCTTCTCAATCTTTTGCTAGCCTTCATTTTGCACTAAGTATGATCACTACTTGTGCATCCAAAATCCTTTCAACCAGCTTGCCACATGAGTCCACCATACCTACCTATATGCGGTATTTCTGTGCCATTCTAAGCAAATTTGTATGTGCCATCTATAATTTTCAAAGTAAATTTCTCTTTTGTGTGCTCGTACCGCTCATGAAACGGTAGGGATGCCCAGTCCCGAAATGAAAAATGAAAAATTTCCATGCTAGATATGTTATTCTCACGATGAGTGTTTATTCACTTGTCATTGCACGAGAGTAAGGCAAAGGTATTAGGGATGCCCAGTCCCGAAATGAAAAATGAATTTACTTTATGTTGTCAAATAATAAATTCCTTGGAAAGTGTTGGTATGGAAGGCACCCGTGGATACAGCTAGCCATGGAAAGTGAAAGTATGGTTGAAATGGAATAAACTTTAATTTCTGTTTGGGAACCGCCTATGATATATATAGCATGGAAAGTATTGGGAACTAATCGATCGTTCTCGTTGACAGGAAAAGCATGCCTCCCAAAATGTTTTTATCTCTTTTTTGCTTTGAGCTCTGGCACCTCTACAAATCCCTATCTCCCTCTGTGAAGGGCCTTTCTTTTATTTTATGCAATTTTTATTTTTAATTTGAGTTTCCATCTTCTCTTATAAAGCACCAACTAAGGGACACTATGATCATACTTGAGCATTGGGTGTAGCTAATATGCGAGTGTGTTTCATGAATGGATCAATGATTGAGCATAATGGGGTAGGGATAACTTATTTTAGCGTTGATATTTTGAAAGACATGGTTGCTTGTTGATATTCTTTAGTATTTAAGTCCCATGTCAAAACTAGACTATTGCTTTGAACTATATAAGAAGTCCAAATGTCCATGCTACAAAGAAAAGAATATGTGATGACATGTTAGGCAGCATTCCACATCAAAAATTCTGTTTTTATCATTTACCTACTTGAGGATGAGCAGGAATTAAGCTTGGGGATGTTGATACGTCTCCAACATATCTATAATTTTTTATTGTTCCATGTTGTTATACTATCATTCTTGGATGTTTTACAATAATTTTATAGTCATTTTATATCATTTTTTGGTACTAACCTATTTACATAGTGCCAAGTGCCAGATGTTGTTTTATGCATGTTTTTTACATCACAGGAAATCAATATCAAACGGAGTCCAAATGCAGCGAAATTTTTTATGGATTTTTTGGACCAGAAGACATCCAGTGGGCCAAAGAAGTACCGAAGAGGAAGCCTGAGGTGAGCACAAGACACGAGGGCGCGCCTGGAGGCCCAGACGCACCCTGGTGGGTTGTGCCCACCTCGGTGGCCTCCCGAACCGCCTCTTTGATCTATAAATACCCAATATTCCAGAAACCCTAGGAGAGTCGACGAAAATCAATTCCAGCCGCCACAAGTTCCAGAAACACTAGATCTAATTTAGACACCATGATAGAGGGGTTCATCATGTCCATTGGTGCCTATCCGATGATGCGTGAGTAGTTCTTTGTAGACCTACGGGTCCGTAGTTAGTTGCTAGATGGCTTCCTCTCTCTCTTTTGATTATGAATACAATGGTCTCTTGGAGATCCATATGATGTAACTTTTTTATGATGTGTTTGTTGGCATCCGATGAACTTTGAGTTTATGATCAACTCTATCTTTTTATCCATGAAAGTTATTTGAGTCTTCTTTGATCTCTTATATGCATGATTTCTTATAGCCTCATATTTCTTCTCCCATATTTGGGTTTTTTTTGGCCAACTTGATCTATTTATCTTCCAATGGGAAGAGGTGCTTTGTGATGGGTTTGATCTTACAGTGCTTGATCCCAGTGATAGAAGGGGAACCAACATGTATGTATCGTTGCCAATAAGGATAATAAGATGGGGTCTATTTCTATGTAAATAGATCTTGTCTACATCATGTCATCGTTCTTATTGCATTACTTCGTTTCTCCATGAACTTAATACACTAGATGCATGCTGGATAGCGGTCGATGTGTGGAGTAACAGTAGTAGATGTAGGAAGGAGTCGGTCAACTAATATTGGACGTAATGCCTATATAATGATCATTGACTGGATATTGTCATGCTTATTTTAAGTTCTATCAATTGCCCAACAGTAATTCGTTTACCCACTGCTTGCTATTTTTCTCGAGAGAAGCCACTAGTGAAACATACAGCCCCCGAGTCTCTTCTTTATCATATTTGCCTTTGCGATCTATTTTTATTTGCTTTTATTTCAGATCTATTAAACCAAAAATACCTTCCTGCAATTTATTCTTATTTATTTTATCTCACGCTCCCGCATGATCTATGTATCAATTTATTACAACTTTCTCACGTCCATTTGCCAATTTCTGGCGCCATTGCCCGAAAGGGATTAACAACCCCTTTAATACGTCGGGTTGCGAGTATTTGTTATTTGTGTGCAGGTGCCGTTCACGTAGTGTTGCATGGTTCTCCTACAGGTTCGATAACATTGGTCTCATCACTAAGGGAAATACCTACCGTTGTTGTGCTGCATCATCCTTTCCTCTTTGGGGAAATACCGATGTAGTTCTAGTAGACATCATGCCTCTCACTAATCTCTTGCAAAAAGATGTTCCTTTAGTTTTTGATGATGATTGTGTATAAGCATTTGAAATACTTAAGAAAGCCTTGATTTCTGCACCTATTGTTCAACCACCTGATTGGAATTTACCCTTTGAAATTATGTGTGATGCTAGTGATTATGTTGTTGGTGTTGGTTTAGGACAAAGAGTTGATAAGAAATTAAATGTTATTCATTATGCTAGTAAAACTCTAGACAACGCCCAAAGAAATTATGGTATTGCTGAAAAAGAATTGTTAGCAGTTGTTTTTGCTTGTGACAAGTTCAGATCTTATATTGTTGATTCCAAAGTGACTGTTCACACTGATCATGCTTCTATTATATATCTTATGGAAAAGAAAGATGCTAAACCTAGACTTATTAGATGGGTTCTCGTGTTACAAGAATTTGATTTGCATATTATTGATAGAAAGGGAGCTGAGAACCCCGTTGCAGACAATCTGTCTAGGTTAGAAAATGTTCTTGATGACCCACTGCCTATTGATGATAGATTTCCTGATGAACAATTAGCTGACATAAATGCTTCCCGTAATGCTCCATGGTATGCTAATTATGCTAATTACATTGTTGCTAAATTTATACCGCCTAGTTTCACATACCAGCAAAGGAAAATGTTTTTCTATGATTTAATACATTACTTTTGGGATGATCCACACCTTTATAAATAAGGAGTAGATGGTATTATTAGATGTTGTGTACCTGAGCATCAATAGGGACAGATCCTATGCAAGTGCCACTCCAAGTCTTATGGAGGACACCACGCTAGAGATAGAACTGCACATAAGGTATTGCAATTTGGTTTTTATTGGCCTACTCTTTTCAAGGATGCTCATAAGTTTTTTTTGTCTTGTGATGAATGCCAAAGAATTGGCAATATTAGTAGACGTCAGGAAATGCCTATGAATTATTCACGTGTTATTGAACCATTTAATGTTCTGGTTCCATAAAAATAAACAACGTCGAAGGCACAAATCTGAAGGTGGTAAACGGTCAAAGAATCAAACATTATAACTCAGGCACTCCCATAAATGTTGAGACCAATATAATTAATATCGTAACGCCGGAGGAGTACATAAGGGACACTTTCCAGAACGTTTTAGACTTCGAAAAGGAATAGGTATGTGGTATGGTAAGTAAAACGACTCCAAAACATTTCAATTAGCAAATTTTCTCCGATTTGGAATATTTAAAAAATTAGGAAAATTAAAAGTAGTCCGAAAGAGATACAAGGCAACCACAAGGGTGGAGGATGCGCCCTACCCCCTAGGCGCGCCCACCATCTTTGTGGCCACCTCGTGTGCCCTTCGGACTCCATTTTCTTGCACAATAATTCTTTTTGTCGGTAAAAATTCATTATATAATCTCCCGAAGGTTTTGACCACCGTACCACAACCAGATCTTCTATTCTTGTTTCGAGCTGTTTTTCTGACAGATCTAGACCACCATGACGTCTCTAAGCGCCCCCAAGGACAAGTTTTTCGAGAAGGTCATCAACCCCTACCTTCCGGAGGTGCTTCGACCCCCTCAAGCCATTGAGGTGCATGAGGGGGTGCTGCACATCCGCGATGTTGAGGGGCCGAAGAAGACCGGAAGCATGGATACAAGACTCGAAGCAATGGAGCAACAAGTTTTCAAGTGCCAAGGGATGGTTGAATGTGGACTCAACGCCAATCACATGATGATCGTGGAGTTCACCAACAATCACAAGCTGGATGCCAAGAACATCGGGGAGGCCATCTTCAAGCTTCATGAGAAAATCGAGCATCTCCAAGCCCAGATCTATGACCTGCAAAATCAAAACTGTGAGTATGAATACAGATTTAAGAGGATGAGTTTGGCTGTAGATTTGAGGATCCCGGATACTTGTTCATCTTCCTATGGTGGTGAGCCTATGCCTTGGAAGATGGATCACAAGCCTACATCATCAACGACTCCATCATCACCCCCCCCCCGAAGAAAGAGACAAAAATACATGGGTATGGCCACTCCCCTTGGCAACTGCCAAGCTTGGGGGAGGTGTCCTGGTATCGTATCACCATCACACTTCTACCTTTATCGTTTTTCTTAGTTCGATCCTTTTGGTTATATCTTGATCTAGTAGAATAAAGTTTCAGCATGATCTAGCTTTGAGTTTTGTTTCGAATATATGTAATTGAGTTCGTGAGTTATATATAATAAAGAGTAGTTTTGAGTTGAGGGCTTTCCTTTCTTTCTATGATCTTGAAGGAATTAAATATAAGAAACAATAAAAGAAATATAAGGATCATATAGAGATCTTATGGAGAGTAATGACTTCACATATAAAGAGTACGATGAATAAAAGTTGTTGAGAGTTGACAAACATAATTTTGGTCATTGTCGCAATTAATAGGAAGTAATAAAGAAAGAGAGACTTCACATATAAATATACTATCTTGGACATCTTTTGTAATTGTGATCACTCATCAAAATATGACATGCTAAAAAGTTGATGTTGGACAAGGAAGACAACATAATGGGTTATGATTTCTTACATCCAAATAGAAGTTATATTGGCATGGATCATCCAACATGTTGAGCTTGCCTTTTCCTCTCATGCTAGCCAAATTCTTTGCACCAAGTAGAGATACTACTTGTGCTTCCAAACATCCCTTAACCCAATTTTGCCATGAGAGTCCACCATACCTACCTATGGATTGAGTAAGATCCGTCAAGTAAGTTGTCATCAGTGCAAGCACTAAAAATTGCTCTCTAAATATGTATGATCTATTAGTGTGAAGAAAATAAGCTTTTATATGAACTTGTAATATGGAAGAAATAAAAGCGACGTACTGCATAATAAAGGTCCTTATCACAAGCGGCAATATAAAGTGACGTTCTTTTGCATTAATATTTTGTGCATCCAACCATAAAAGTGCATGACAACCTCTGCTTCCCTCTGTGAAGGGCCTATCTTTTACTTTTATCTTCTACTCTTATACAAGAGTCATGGTGATCATCACCTTTCCTTCTACACTTTTCCTTTGGCAAGCACTATGTGTTGGAGAGATCCGGATATATATATATATATATATCCACTCGGATGTAGGTTTTCATAAAGTATTATTGTTGACATTACCCTTGAGGTAAAAGGTTGGGAGGCGAAACTATAAGCCCCTATCTTTCTTTGTGTCTGATTGAAACTTTGTACCCATAAGTATCGTGTGAGTGTTAGCAATTGTGAAAGATTAAATGATAGTTGTGTATGTCGACTTGCTGAAAATCTCTTTAATTGACTCTTTTTGATGTTATGATAAATTGCAATTGCCTCAGTGACTGAGATCATAGTTTGTTAGTTTTCAATAAACTTTCTGATTCATACTTTACCTTGTGAACGAATTGTTACTTTAGCATAAGAAATTATATGACAATATATGTTGTTGTCCTAAAGATGATCATGATGCCCTCATGTCCGTATTTTATTTTTATCGACACCTCTATCTCTAAACACGTGGACATATTTTTCGATATTGGCGTTCACTTGAGGACAAGCGAGGTCTAAGCTTGGGGGAGTTGATACGTCCATTTTGCATCATGCTTTTATATCAATATTTACTACATTATGGGCTGTTATTACACATTATATCACAATACTTATTCCTTTTCTCTCTTATTTTGTAAGGTTTACATGAAGAGGGAGAATGCCAGCAGCTGGAATTTTCGACTGGAAAAGGAGCAAATATTACACACCTATTCTGCACAACTCCAAAAGTCCTGAAACTTCACGGAGAATATTTTTGGAATATATCAAAAATATTGGGCGAAGAAAGCACTAGAGGGGGCCACCAGCCAGCCACAAGGGTGGAGGGCACGCCCCCGTCCTTGTGGGCCCCCTAGCAGGCCTCCGACACCCATCTTTTGCTATATGGTGTGTTTTGACCTGGAAAAAATCAGAAGGAAGCTTTTGGGACGAAGCGCCGTCGTCTCAAGGCGGAAGCTGGTTAGAACCAATCTAGGGCTCCGGCGGAGCTGTTCTGCTGGGGAAGCATCCCTCCCGAAGGGGGAAATCAAAGTCATCGTCATCACCAACAATCCTCTCGTTGAGAGGGGGTCAATCTCCATCGACATCTTCACTAGCACCATCTCCTATCAAACCCTAGTTCATCTCTTGTATCCGATCTTTGTCTCAAAACCTCAGATTGGTACATGTGGGTTGCTAGTAGTGTTGATTACTCCTTGTAGTTGATGCTAGTTGGTTTATCCAGTGGAAGATTATATTTTTAGATCCTTAATGATAATTAATACTCCTCTGATCTTGATCATGAATATGCTTTGTGAGTATTTATGTTTGTTCCTGAGGACATGGGAGAAGTCTTGTTATAAGTAATCATGTGAATTTGGTATTCGTTCGATATTTTGATGAGATGTATATTGTCTATCCTCTAGTGGTTTTATGTGAACGTCGACTACATGACACTTCGCCATTATTTGGGCCCAGGGGAAGGCATTGGGAAGTAATAAGTAGATGATGGGTTGCTAGAGTGACAGAAGCTTAAACCCTAGTTTATGCGTTGCTTCGTAAGGGGCTGATTTGGATCCATATCTTTCATGCTATGGTTATATTTATCTTAATTCTTCTTTCGTAGTTGCGGATGCTTGTGAGAGGGGTTAATCATAAGTGGGAGGCTTGTCCAAGGAAGGGAAGCACCCAACCACCGGTCCACCCACATATCAAATTATCAAAGTAACGAATGTGAATCATATGAGCATGATGAAAACTAACTTGACAACAATTCCCATGTGTCCTCGGGAGCGCTTTGCTTTATATAAGAGTTTGTCCAGGCTTGTCCTTCGCTGCAAAAAGGATTGGGCCACCTTGTTGCACCTTGTTTACTTTCGTTACTTGTTACCCGTTACAAATTATCTTATCACACAACTATCTGTTACCGATAATTTCAGTGCTTGCAGAGAATACCTTGCTGAAAACCGCTTGTCATTTCCTTCTGCTCCTCGTTGGTGTGACGCCCCGAGACCGTTGCACCAGGTGTCTTCCAGTTATTCTCCATTTTTGCCTTGTCATTCGCTTGCGTGTTGCATCTTACCATGTCATCATGTGCATTGCATCATCATGTTTTCAAACTTGGATCCGTCCGGGTCTCCATGTTCCTTCTGTTGTCCGTTTTGAGCCCAGACACACTTGCACGCGCCTGCGACATGTCCGAAATAATATCTTATAAGTGGCCGAAAAATGTTCTCGGAATGGGTTGAAAGTTGGCATGCGGTGTTGTTATGTTGTCAGTAGGCCGCCTGCCAAGTTTCATTGCATTCGGAGTCCGTTTGACGCCCCAACCGTAAAACTATAGCGGCAATATAGTCGGTCAAACGTCGGACGTTTCGGTACCCGAAACTGCTGCCGGGCCTCTCCCTCTCTTCTCTCTCGCATCCCCCGGCCTTCTACATAGCCCGCTACCACCCTTTAGCCCACCTACATGACCCATGCGTTTTGGACGTCCGATCATGATCAAATGGTCCGAAAATGGACTAGTTCCCCTAAGCTAGTCCTTCCTACCTATTTAAGCAACACCTTCCTTCCATTTGTGGCTAACCCTAGACCCAAGGCACACAAACTCCATCCAATCTCGAGCGCGCCGCCATCCACCTGGTCTCCTCCTCGTTTTCCCCTCCTACCCAATCCAATCCAGAGATCTCCACCCGTTGTGAGCCGTCAGATTGAGGATCAAACGACCTAGTTCACCCCAAGCCCCATGCTCGCACCGCCCCGTCCCTGCAGCCTCCTCCTTCCTCGGTCCCGAGCAGGAGAGCAGCCCGCCGGCCAGCCAGGCCATCGGAACTCCCTCCACCGTCGAGCACCGCAAGCAGATGAGCCCCGCGCCCTCCCCATCTCTCCTTCCTTCGCCTGCCTTCTTCTCCCTTTTCCTCTGCTTCTCACTTTTCCCACTCTGTCTCTCGCAGGAGCACCCAGCCGGAGCCCCGCAACCTCACGCCGCCAGTTCCTTGACGCTGGCGTGCCCCATCTCGGTCCACATCCGGTCAACATCGAGTCCCTCAACCCGTTCCCTCCTACCTCGTCGCCGGACCCATGCCATGGCCGCCGCCAAGTTCATCGGGACGCTGCTGCCTCCCAACACCCGGATCGAGACCAGATGAGCCGCCATGCCGGATCCCTGCGCCCTGGACCTCCCCGGCCCTGCCTCGCGAGCCGCCGCCAACCTCCGTTCGCCTACATGCCATCTCCGTCGTCAAACGCTGCCGGTGTCGTCGCGTCCCTGCTTCCTCTGCTTCAAGGACGAGCCAGGCGTGCCCTGCGTTGACCCTCTGAGTCGAACGTGCCAGCGCACGCATCGAACCGCTTCCTTCCTGGGCCAGCGCAGCCTCCCAAGGCCCATGCCAGATCCGGCCTCCCTAGCCGGCCCACTCCTACACTGAACCGGGCCAAAGCCCATGGGTGAGGCCACCCCTAGTGCCTCCTTTTTTCTATGTTGTTTGGGCCAGACAGATTCGGCCCGAGCCACTGTTTTTTTTCATGGATGATTTCCTAATTTTCCAGTGTTTTACAGATTTGCAGAGAACCCCCTAGACTTCATGCATTTAATAACTCACAATCTATGCAGCATATATAAAAACCTTATATATGATAAATGCTTAGATTTTCACCTAGATTTATAATGTCCAACTTTCATCCATGTTTGAAATGTTTAAATAGTTGTTTGCTTTAATTTGCCCCTATGCCATGTTAAAATGATTTAATTCATAACTAAATAACCGTAGCTCCAAACTTAACAAACTTTATATGTAAATGGGGTAGAAAAATGTCTGGTTTAACATGGTGGCATCACTTTGCGTGTTTAACAACTCTAAAATATGCTTTAGGGAAGAACAGTACCAAATCTAATATATGCCCATGAGGATTTTTTCCGGACTTGTTGCTTGTTGTTCCAGCCTCATTTAAACTTGCCTAGATAGGTAGTTTTCATTTGTTTCACCCCTTGCCATGTTAAGAACATTTAATATTGTTGGGTACATAAAACGAGATCGAACTAAATAAGTCACCTGGTGTTTCATCAATATGCAACGGAGTTGCATATTGAGCTCCACTTAATTTGTAGGATTGCTTGTGCACTTTGCCATGCCATGCTTCATTAAACCGGGCATGCATCATACTTGGTTGTGCATCATGCCTTGTTGATGTGATGGTTGTTTGCTATGTTGTTTGCTTCTTTCCGGTGTTTCTTCTTCGGGTTAGTTCCGATAATGTCGCGTTTGTGATGATCCGTTTGACTACGTCCGTTTGTCTTCTTCATGGACTTGTTCTTCGTCCTTGCGACATCTCAGGCAACATGACCATACCCTCTAAATCACTTCTATCTTTGATTTGCTAGTTGCTTGCTCTATTTCCATGCCATGATACCTACCACTTGCTATTTCATGCCTCCCATATTGGCATGTCAAGCCTCTAACCCACCTTTCCTAGCAAACCGTGGTTTGGCTCTGTTACCGCTTTGCTCAACCCCTCTTATAGCATTGCTAGTTGCAAGTGAAGATGAAGCTTGTTCCATGTTGGAACATGGTTATGTTGGGATATCACAATATCTCTTATTTAATTAATGTCTATATACTTGGTAAATGGTGGAAGGCTCGGCCTTATGCCTGGTGTTTTGTTCCACTCTTGCCGCCCTAGTTTCCGTCATACCGGTGTTATGTTCCTTGATTTTGTGTTCCTTACATGATTGGGCGTTATGGGAACCCCTTGACAGTTCACTTTGAATAAAACTCCTCCAGCAAGGCCCAACCTTGGTTTTACCATTTGCCTCACCACCACCTACTTTTCCCTTGGGAGTCACGCTCTCGAGGGTCATCTTTATTTTAACCCCCCCGGGCCAGTGCTTGTCTAAGTGTTGGTCCGAACCTGTCAGCCGCCGGTGGCCACCAAGGGAAACTCTGGGTTGGTCTACCGGAATCTCGGATGATCCAATGTTGCCCTGAGAACGAGATATGTGCAGCTCCTATCAGGATGTCGGCGCATCGCGCGGTCTTGCTGGTCTTGTTTTACCATTGTCGAAATGTCTTGTAACCGGGATTTTGAGACTGATTGGGTCTTCTCGGGAGAAGGAATATCCTTTGTTGACCGTGAGAGCTTGTGATGGGCTAAGTTGGGACACCCCTGCTGGGTTTGAACTTTTGAAAGCTGTGCCCGCGGTTATGGGCAGATGGGAATTTGTTAATGTCCGGTTGTAGAGAACTTGAAACTTAACTCAATTAAAATGCATCAACCGCATATGTAGTCGTGATGGTCTCTTCTCGGCGGAGTCCGGTAAGTGAACACGGTTCTTGTGTTATGCTTGAACGTAAGTAGTTTCAGGATCACTTCTTGATCACTTCTAGTTTCTCGACCGTGCGTTGCTTCTCTTCTCGCTCTCTTTTGCATAAGTTAGCCACCATATATGCTTAGTGCTTTGCAGCAGCTCCACCTCACTACCTCATGCTACCCATAAGCTTAAATAGTCTTGATCTCACGGGTGTGAGATTGATGAGTCCTCGTGACTCACAGATACTTCCAAACAGTTGCAGGTGCCGATGATGCCAGTGCAGATTACGCAACCGAGCTCAAGTGGGAGCTCATTGAAGATCGTGTTCGTTATGTTGTTTCATTTCCAGTTGATCAGCAGTGGATCCCAGTTGGGAGGATCGGGGATCTAGCAATTGGGGTTGTCTTCTTTTATTTTGGTTCCGTAGTCGGACCTTGATTGTACTCTGGATGATGTATGTTTAACTTGTAATTGTGTGAAGTGGCGATTGTAAGCCAACTCTTTATACATTCCTTATTCATTACATGGGATTGTGTGAAGATTGCCCCTCTTGCAACAAACCTACCATGCAGCTATGCCTCTAAGTCGTGCCCCGACACGTGGGAGATATAGCCGCATTGTGGGTGTTACAAGTTGGTAATCAGAGCCTTCCCCAACTTAGGAACCCCCTGCTTGATCGAATCGCTGACATTGTTGAGTCTAGAACAAATGTTTTGAGTCTTAGGATTATATATATCGGAGAGTAGGATTCTTTTTACCCCTCAGTCCCTTCGTCGCTCTAGTGAGGCCTCCTGACGTAGAAGTTTTGACTTTTCTCTCCTCAAATTTCACGATTTTTTTAGGATCACGCAGGTATCTTGGAATCGTTCCGATGGTTTTGTGATGAGAACATTGTTCTTGGTGCCTCCTGACATTTAGGGGTTGTGGCAGTGTCCCGGGGAGTTGTGCTCCGAGGTGTTGTCATCACAATTTTATCGTTGCAGTTCTGGAATACCTGAGTTCTCCAACATCGAAAATCTCTTTTTATGCAGTTGTTGGTGAGATAACCTCAACGCCACCCAGTACTGGGCGGGAGTTCAGGAGTATTGCCATAACTTGTATAACGGATGCTTTTCGAAGGTTGAGGTACACGATTTCCGAAGGTTTCTTGGTTATGTGTTGAAGGATGGATACAACTGGATGTAGGATTTGCTAGTTTTGGGTGAGATATTATGCGTCCCCTGTATCCCCAACACCTGATTGCATAACCAGAAAGTTTCAGGAGTTTATAAGTGAGAATTCAAGTATATCGTAGGATATCTTTCCAACAGACACATGATACGATATGGGACCTATCATATGTTTGTTTCCGGCTTATTCTGCAAGCCAATCCTTTGTTTTGTTTTTTAGTTGTGGTATTCGAGTTGCTTCAATGTCAAGTGTTGATTCCATACCTTCACTACAAGGTGTTCTCATATTTCTATGTGGATGCTAATCCTTCCTGATCATCGATATTTTCATGTCAATCCTTTCCAACCGGTGTGCTCCTCTTCAAGTGGATCCAATCATTTCAACATTTCGCAAGATCACCTCTCGATTTTCCCAACATTGTTCGTTTCATCTGTCCCCAAGTTGCTTTTGTTTTTCCCACCCTCCCCCCTGTTTCTTTAAGGACTCGGATTTCTTAATCAACTATCCATCTTATTGATGGGAAGCCTCTTCATTCCTTTCCGTCAATGTTCTTATCCGATGATTCTCAGGAAGATACTAAGGAAGCTACAAGTTCATTATTCTTCGTTCCCTTTTCTTCTTTGATGGATTAAATTCAAGCTTTGTCGATCATATCTTTTCCTCGTTTCAAATGTTTTTCCCATACCGGTGCACCTCGTAATAGTTCACTTCTTGTTATTCATTTGTTTCGGAGTGCTGAAGATATCTCAGAAGATTCGTGTTTTCATTCCTAACCCGTTCAAGATATCTCGAGGTTGTTATCTCATTCAAGCCGTTTAATCCAACCGGTGCAATCTCCCTTTCAAGTAATCGTTCAACGGTGTTTCTTTTGAGTGGGCCCTAACCCACAGGTCTTTCCCAGGATCTTACCTGACTCTTCTTCTTCCCGGAGTTACTCTCAAATTCATTTCAAAGTTTGACGTAAGGATGAGTTATCATCAGTCAAATGATTTCTCCAAGATCTTTCAAATTCTTTGCATCGTTGGTTCAACCTTTCTATCTCTCGTCGTCCTTCTCGGATTTTGAAGACCGAAGAAGAGTTTTTCCTCCAAATCTTATTCGTCCTCTCAAAGATTCATGGTGATAGATTTATGCCATCCTCTCATAATTGTTTTCGAATTGTGAGAATTCTTTTCACCCATCCGGAGCAATTCAAGATTTTTTTTCAGTTTGATTCTCCGAAGGCCATCATTTCGGGTTTATTCATTCCCAGCTTTCAGCTCTCTTTTTCTAAATCTTACCGGTGCATTGCTCAAACATCCTCTATTCAGTTCATGATCTCTTCGTTCACTTGTATCTAAATTCTCTCAAGCATCTTCGTTCATTTCCTAATTCTTCTCGGTGTTTATTTATCTTTTGTTCATTCATTTTCAATTCTTACGATGGGTTGTTCAAGGTTCCTCTTCATACGTTACCATTTGTTCTTTCCAATCTTACCGGCAGATCGTTGAAGTCTTTTCTTAGGATTGTGCGATATCTCTCTTAATCCTTTCTACGAGAATAAGTAGTATGCCAAATCCATGCTTGTCATCGATCTAAATTGATGAAGGATAAGCATAATGTAATTCTTATTCTTGTTTCACCCAAGTGATTAATTCCTTATTCCGGAGGCTCATCAAATTCTCGGTTTGAATTGTTTCATCTTTTCTTTTCCCGGAGTTCCAAGCTCTCTCAATTATATCATCACGAAGATCCATCTAAATCATTACAAGGCTTCACCTTGTGTTTTCAACTTCTCTTTCTTTTTATCATCATTTTGTTACCGGAGTTCTTCGAGAGTTTCTTCATGGTGGTTCATCAAGGATTCCTTTCATTCTTCAATTGTCCTCAAGTTTTATCTCGAAGCTATGATCCGCCAAGCTATACTCTCAAGTAAACATGGTGTTCAACACATGTCTTGTTTTGAGGGGTTCAAGCATTCTTCATCTTGCATTCCGAAGTGCAATTCCTTCTACCTTATCTTTTCAAGTGGTGTTATGTCATTCTTGACAATTTCTTTCGTGTTTCATGATTCGCAAGTTGTCAAGAATGAGGTATTTAAACCCATCACTTTCTTCCATGGAGTTATCTTGGTATAGTTTTAACCCAAAAGCTTTCATTGGGAATGTTGCTCCTTGTGGTGGTTACCATGACCCAAGTTCTTCATTTATCCTCCTAGTGAAATAAGTTTCTAGTCTCCTTGTTGATATCAGTCCAATCTATTGTTTCCGTTAGTGGCAGAATTTCACCTCATAATTTTGAGATGTTTTCCATAAGCCCACTACAAGCTTATTCGTTTCATTGTTGGCTTTCCAACAATTCCGTTTTAACTTTCTTGGAAGGGTGCTCTCCAAGCTCAGTTGTGGCAGAAGTTGTCATTTTCTTCTCCATTTTGTTATCCCAATGATTTATCTTCTACTCTTCCTTCCGGAGGCATTGTGATGTTGCTCTCTTCGACCCATTTTTTTTCAAGTTCATGTTGAATTCTTTCCATTCAGTCGGAGTGCTGTCCAAATTATATCATTATATTTTTCCTTCTCTATCTTGTTTTAACCGGAGTGTCGGCGTAATTGGACACGGATACCCCGAAGATGGCGAGACAAGAATTCAAGACATCGGGGCTAGCAAAGCCCGTCAGTCCAACTACCTGGCCGGCGGCTGACTGCTGGCTGCCGACTGCTCCACCAGGCCGACTGCTGGCTGCTGACTGCTCCACCAGGCTGACTGCTGGCTGCCGACTGCTGGCTGCTAACTGCTCCACCAGGCCGACTGCTGGCTGCCGACTGCTGGCTGCTGACTGCTCCACCCGGCCGACTGTTGGCTGCCGACTGCTCCACCAGGCCGACTGCTGGTTGTCGACTCCTCCACCAGGCCGACTGCCCGAAGTCAACTGCAGCCTGACGAGACACCAACGGGATGACCATACTGCGACGTCATCTATAGTGTACTGTGTCCCCTGGGTACTGATTTATAAAGTACCCCAGGATACAAGCATGACATTCACCATGCCACTAGCCATGCCTACATAGCTTGGCTTGTAAGCTACCCAAGGTAGCTTACAACCAAAGCTACCACCCATGCCAACTCCTATATATATAGGCACACATCCATCCATCAGGGGATGGATACACTCACGCACACACACACAAGCTAGCTAGCTAGCAAGAGAGCTAGCTAGCAATCCATCCATCCACTCCTACGGGCAAGCATGCCCAAGCACACCCATTCGGCCAAGAGCAACGGCCACCATGCCACATGCATATACGAGGCCAGATGCCTATGGCACTGACCTCAGATACAGCTCCAGGAGCACTCTATACCAGATATACCACATATACTCAGACATGCAGGAGTAGGGGTGTTATCTCTCCGGAGAGCCCCGAACCTGGGTAAACTAGCGCGTGCTACTCGCATACCCGTCCCTGGACATTCCGGCAGCAGTCTTACCCTCACACGAAGCCACCTTGTGGCATATGTCATTTCGCACCCCCCGTGAGAATACCACGACACGGAGTGTTGTTGTAATCGATCTTTATCGTTCCTTGTACATATCGTTTCAACTGGAGTGGTTGCATGTACTTCTTGTCCATTGTAACACTTTTCTTATGTCTTTCAACCTACAAGGTTCTAGTAATGTTCCTTGTTCCTCTTTTCTAACGGAGTGTTTTCAACTTTCTAAATCTTCGTTGTTTTCTTTCTTTCAATTTGTTCAACCTCGCAAGGTTCTTTGGTTTCACTCTATTGTCAAAGAAGCAACTTAGTTTTACCTCTTCTCTTTCTCTTCCGTTTTCCCTCCGGTGCCATCCTAGATCTCGGGATGAGATTTCGTAGTGGTGGAGTGTTGTGACGCCCCGAGACCATTGCGCCAGGTGTCTTCCAGTTATTCGCCGTTTTTTCCTTGTCATTCACTTGCGTGTTGCATCTTGCCATGTCATCATGTGCATTGCATCATCATGTTTTCAAACTTCCATCCATCCGGGTCTCCACGTTCCTTCCGTTGTCTGTTCTGAGCCCAAACACACTTGCACGCGCCCGTGGCATGTCCGAAATAATATTTTATAAGTGGCCGAAAAATGTTCTCAGAATGGGTTGAAAGTTGGCATGCGGTGTTGTTATGTTGTCAGTAGGCCGCCTGTCAAGTTTCATCACATTCGGAGTCTGTTTCATGCCCCAACTGTAAAACTATAGCGGCAATATAGCCGGTCAAACGTCGGGCGTTTCGGTCCCCGAAATTGCTGCTGGGCCTCTCCCTCTCTTCTCTCCCGCAGCCCCCGACCTTCTACGCAGCCCGCGACCACCCTTTAGCCCACCTACACGACCCATGTGTTTTGGACGTCCGATCGTGACCAAGGTTGGGCATTGCTGGAAAAGCTTTAATCAAGGCGAACTATCAAGGGGTTCCCATTATAACCCAACCGCGTAAGGAACGCAAAATCCGGGAACATAACACCGATATGACGGAAACTAGGGCGGCAAGAGTGGAACAGAACACTAGGCGAGAGGCCGAGCCTTCCACCCTTTACCAAGTATATAGATGCATTAAGATAAGATAGCAATATAATGATATCCCAACAAGTAAATAAATGTTCCAACAAGGAACGGCCTCCAATCTTCACCTGCAACTAGCAACGTTATAAGAGGGGCTGAGCAAAGCGGTAACATAGGACAATGGAGGGTTAGAGGTTTGACATGGCAATTTGGGAGGCTTGCAATCAAGTGGTAGGCATCGTAGCAATGGCATAGCAAAAGAGCGAGCAAACTAGCATAGCAAAGATAGTGGTGATTTCGATGGTATGATCATCTTGCCTGCACAGTTGTCAGAGTTGACTGGATCCTCGAAAGCAAACTCAACGGGCTCCTCGTTAGCGAACTCGTCTCCCGGCTCTACCCAAAGAAGACAAACAAGCAACAAGGATACAATCAACCACGTGCAAACTCAAACAACGCAATGCAAAGATGATATGCTATGCGGGATGCGATGCGGGATGTGAAATGCAAGATATGACAGGAAATGCATGAACCTGGCCTCAACTTGGAAATCCAAGTGTGCCACTGGAAAGATGAGATGAAATCGTTTGAAAACGATATAAAGAACGCCGGAATCGGAGTTACGGTTTGGAAATGGCAAGCGATTCAAAAATGACACCGGTCTGCGATTTACAGCAAGTAGGCATCTAAATGCAACGAAATGAACATGCTACAGCACCCAAACATGGCAATAAAATACATGGTAGGGATGCACACAAGATTCTTAACAAAAGTCTAGCACTGAGCTACGGCCAATTCATCCATTAACAGGTTCAAACAAGCATGGAAAAAATATATATGACAAACAGATCTCAGACTTAGTGAAATTAACACTTGTCTGGAATTTCAGATCACGTAGCACTTTTCGGAGCAACAAAACTACATACTAAAGGACCTGATCATGGCAAAGTAAAGCATTGCATGGAGCTACTCAAAGATCTTAACAAAAGTCCCTTAGTGACCTTGAGCTAAAAGGGATCAGAAAATACAATTGCAAACATGTGAACATAGCAAAAACATAATTAGTTTTCAGACTTAGTGAAAACTGGCACATGCTGAAATATAACTCGAGTAGGCATGTTTACGAGCTCGATATACTTACTACGGTGCAAGTCATGGCAAGACAAGCATACATCTATCAAGAACACACAAAATTCAAGCTAGACATGGCAAGAACGATAGCATAGCATGCACGGATCAACTACAACATCATCGGCAAAATTGCAAACAAGTTGACAATCTGCCCAGATTCACAAAGTAGCAAAAGTAGAGCTCGAATGACTCAAGCTAGGGTGCTCCATAATTGCAAAAAAAGACATGGATGGATAGATCACTACAATATTAACAAAACATCCTCACTGATCATCCTCAAAATAGGCACGGATCACTAGGAAACAATATGAACATATGGCATCATGAGATAAACAGCTCCAGGACTTGGTGAAATTGCTAAGTCCCTGAAAACAGTATTAGCAAGTGCACCACTTTGCAAGCTTCCACAAGTCACCACACACATCCTAAAAATACATGGGTTGCACCTATGGAAAGATGACAAAACCCTTAACAAAACACATGTAGAGCATCAGGGCATAGCATGCACACATTAATCATGGCAAAAATGACAAAAGTGCTAAACGGAGTAGCAGATCTGACAATTAACTCAAGTAGCCCTCTTCTAACAGCATTTCGGGCATCAAGATGAGCTCAAATGAAAATGATGCAATGGAATGAAATGATGTACTCTCTGAGATGAACATTTTGATACGCTATATGCATGAATCGGAGCTACGGATGCAAAGTTACGGAGCCGTGAACATGGCAACTTGGATCTGAGAATATCAGGGACTTAGAAGAAAATTTGACCTAGGGTTTACTGTTCACGGATCCGGATCCAGATCGGCGCATGGATCGAGGTTGACTGGGGCACGCACTCCGGCGAGGTGACGGCGGCCGGGGTCGACGGGGAAGGACGGCGGAGGGCGGCGAGGTGGCGCGGACGTGGCGAGGCGGCGGAGGCGGCGCTCGTCGCCGGCGTGGAGAGGCGGCGGCGTGCGGCGGCTCATCGACAGGGAGGACGGCGCGGCGGGGCGGCGCCGGACCGAGGAGGCGGCGGCGGGGGCGATGGCGTGCGGCGGCGCCGGCCGCCGGAGTCGAGGGAGGCGGCGGCGGGGGCGCGCAAGGAGGCGGCGCGGGCGGCTGGGCCGCGGGGGCTCTCCCCGGGCCGAGCGGGCCGGCGCGGGAGCGGGTGGCGGCGCACCACGTGGCAGGACGCCACTGGTGCGGGGGCGGCGGCGCGGAGTGTCCTGCGTGGGCGGACAATGTCCGGCGCGTCGGAGGGGATTTTTAGGGTTTCGTGGGGGAGAAAGATCCGGATTTGGAGGGGGTGTATATATAGGCATAGAGGGAGCTAGGAGAGTCCAAATGAGGTGCGGTTTTCGGCCACGCGATCATGATTGAACGCTCTAGATGATGGAGCGGAGTTAGGTGGGTTTTTGGGCCAAATTGGAGGGGTGTTGGGCTGCAACACACACGAGGCCTTTTCGGTCCCTCGGTTAACTGTTGGAGTATCAAACGAAGTCCAAATGGTACGAAACTTGACAGGCGGTCTACCGGTAGTAAACCAAGGCCGCTTGGCAAGTCTCGGTCCAATCCGGAAATGTTTAATCCCCACACACGAAAGAAAGCTAGAAATTACCACCGGAGGAGAACGAAGCGCCGGAATGCAAAACGGACAACGGGGAAAATTATCGAATGCATGAGACAAACACGTATGCAAATGCAATGCACATGATGACATGATATGAGATGCATGACAATGACAACAACACATGGAGACAAAAACCCGAACCCGAGAAAATAAATTAACTTAACACCGGAAACGGCAAGAGTTGGAGTACGAATTGGGAAAGTTATATCCGGGGTGTTACAACACTCCACCACTACGAAAGGATCTCGTCCTCAGATCTAGGACTAAAAAAATGCCAGGTACTCAGAACGGAGGTGATCCTCGCGTTCCCAAGTAGCTTCACGGCCGGAATGGTGTGAGCACTTGACTTTGAGAAATTTGATTGACTTTTTGCGAGTCTTGCGTTCAGTCTCTTCAAGAATAGCAACTGGGTGCTCACGATAAGAGAGATCTTCTTGGAGCTCAATGTCCTCGAAGTTGACGGTGCGGTCAGGAGTCTTGAAGCACTTTCGAAGCTGAGAGACATGGAACACGTCATGAACATTTGCAAAGTTTGAAGGAATCTCGAGTTGATAGGCGAGGTCGCCTCTCTTGCTGACAATCTTGAAAGGTCCCACGTATCTGGGGGCAAGCTTCCCTTTGATACCGAAGCGACGAGTACCTTTCATAGGAGAGACACGGAGGTAAACATGATCTCCGATCTCGAAAGCCAAATCACGGTGCTTACTATCATAGTAGCTCTTCTGGCGGGATTGGGCTGCTTTGAGGATATCACGAATGACTTTGCACATTTCTTCTACCTCTGTGATTAAGTCATTACCCAAAAGCTGACGTTCACCGGTTTCAGACCAGTTGAGAGGGGTACGGCACTTTCTGCCATACAGAATTTCAAATGGGGCCTTGCCCGAACTTGCTTGAAAACTGTTGTTGTAGGAGAATTCAGCATAAGGAAGACAATCCTCCCACTTCATGCCGTAGGAGATCACACAAGCCCTGAGCATATCTTCAAGAATCTGGTTGACACGCTCGACTTGACCGCTAGTTTGAGGATGGAAAGCTGTGCTGAAGCGGATGTTGGTTCCCATGGCCTTCTGAAAAGAATCCCAAAACTTCAAGGTAAAGATGCTGCCACGGTCTGAAGAGATCACTTGTGGAATACCGTGCAGAGAGACAATACAAGAGGTATAGAGTTCCGCCAATTGAGATGCAGTGATCGACTCTTTGATAGGCAGAAAATGAGCCACTTTGGTGAGTTTGTCGATGACAACGAATATAGCATCATTGCCACGCTTGTACTTTGGAAACCCAGTCACGAAGTCCATTTCAATGTGGTCAAACTTCCATTCTGGAATGGCAAGAGGTTGGAGGAGACCAACTGGCCTTTGGTGTTCTGCCTTCACTCTTCTGCAGACATCACATTCATTCACGAATTGAGCGATCTTGCGCTTCATTCGAGTCCACCAATAAGCTTGCTTGAGGTCCTGATACATCTTCCTGCTCCCAGGGTGGATGGAGAGGAGAGAATTGTGAGCCTCGTTCATGATCACTTTACGAAGTTCACCTTTGGGTACAACAATATGATCCTCGAAGAAGAGAGTGTCCTTGTCATCAAGGCGATAGCACTTGTACTTGGACTGGCTCTTGGCAATCCCAATCTTCACCTTTTTCACCATAGCATCAAGAAGCTGGGCTTGGAGAATCTGGTCTTCCAAGGTAGGAGAGACTTGAAGGTTGGCGAGGAAACCTTGAGGAACAACTTGCAGATTAAGTTTGCGGAAAGCTTCACAAAGCTCGGGTTGATAAGGCTTGAGAATAAGACTGTTGCAGTAAGCTTTCCTGCTCAATGCGTCAGCAATCACATTAGCCTTGCCTGGAGTATACTCAATACTCGGATTATACTCTTGAATCATTTCGACCCATCGAGTCTTCCTGAGGTTGAGATTAGGCTGAGTGAAGATGTACTTGAGACTCTTGTGATCAGTGAAAATGTCCACTTTTCTTCCCAATAGAAGATGTCTCCAAGTCAAAAGAGCATGCACAACTGCCGCCAACTCAAGATCATGAGTGGGGTAGTTCTTCTCATTAGGCTTCAACTAGCGAGATGTATAAGCAACAACTCTCTTCTCTTGCATCAATACTGCGCCAAGACCTTGGAGAGAGGCATCAGAAAAGACCTCGTACGGCTTGGATTCATCAGGCGGAGTCAGAACTGGAGCAGTGATCAATTTCTCTTTCAAAGTGTTGAAAGCAATATCACACTCCGGAGACCAAACGTACTTGACATGCTTCTGAAGAATATTAGAGAGAGGCTTCGCGATCTTAGAGAAGTTTTCAATGAATCTTCGACAATAGCTTGCGAGACCGAGAAAACTGCGGAGTTGCTTCACGTTCTAAGGAGGTTCCCAATTCACAATTGCAGACACCTTCTCAGGATTCACGGCAATGCCCTTGGCAGAGATGATATGACCAAGATAAAGAACCTCATCAAGCCAAAATTCACACTTGGAGAACTTGGCGTAGAACTGATGTTCCCTGAGCTTATCGAGTACCAAACGCAAGTGCTTGGCATGATCTTCCTTGTTCTTCGAGAAAACCAGAATGTCGTCGAGATAGACCAAAACGAAGTCATTGGTGTAGGCGTTGAAGATGAAGTTCATCATGCGGGAGAATGTCGGAGGAGCGTTGACAAGGCCAAAAGACATGACAGTGTATTCATATGAACCAAAGCTTGTCCTGAAAGCCGTCTTGGGAATATCTTGCTCACGGATACGAATTTGATGATAGCCCATACGGAGATCAAGCTTGGAGAATAGTTGAGCACCTTTGAGTTGTTCGAACAGCTCATTGATGTTGGGAAGTGGGTATTTGTTCTTGATGGTCTTCTTGTTCACTGGACGGTAATCAACACAAAGTCGGTCCATTCCATCCTTCTTCTTCACAAAAAGAACACCACAACCCCACGGAGAAGAACTAGGCCGGATGAGACCCATTTTCTCTTGAATCTCGAGTTGCTTCTTCAGCTCCTTCAACTCTTCAGGACCGAGCTTGTAAGGACGTTTGCACACAGGTTCCGTGCCAGGCTCCAGATCAATAACGAATTCAACTGGCCGGTGCGGAGGCATTCCTGGAAGTTCTTCTAGAAAGACGTCTTGATATTCGCAAACGACTGGAATTTGCGAGAAGGCATCGAGTTCACCCTTCTCATTAAGAGAAAATAGACGGATGGTATTATTCCGAGCGGCAAAGACAATTACATCCTCAGACGAATGAGTCAATTGAATCTGCCTGGCAGCACAATCAAGATGTGCCTTGTGCTTAGAAAGCCAATCCATTCCGAGAATAAGATCAATATCCGAGTCACCAAGAACATTTGGAGAGGACAAGAACTTATAGTCACCCAAAGTGATAGTAACATCCGGAACGCATACTCGAGATGTCATTTGACGGGCCGGAGAGACAATAGCCAATGGTTTCGGCAACACTTGAGTAACAAAATCATGCTTAGATGCAAAAGGTCTCAAGATGAAACAATGCGATGCACCCATGTCAAAAAGAACTTTTGCAGGAACATCGTTAACAGGAAGGTTACCCATAATCACATCTGACGAGTCCTCTGCCTGAGCTGCATTCACCATATTGACCTTGGCGTACTTGGGGTTATGCTTGACCACAGCTGTACTTGCCGATCTGACAGGAGGAGGAGGAGGAAGACGCCTCTGGTTGAAACACTTGTTGGCATAGTGACCCTTCTGTTGGCACTTGTTGCACGTGACCTCTGAAAGCGGACGGTGATACGAAGCACTCGATCTTGGAGCTTGAGACGAAGTCTTGTTCTGAAAGCCAGGGTTGGGTGGGTGGGAAGAACCACTGCCACCTTTGCTCTTCTGCTGATACGGCTGATGGAACGGAGGAGGAGGAAGCCAATACTTCTGCTGGTTGGCCACTTGAGTAGAGGAAGAAGAAGTAACATATCTGACTCGCTTCTTGGAAGCATCACACCTCAACTGAGCAGCCTCTTGCTTCAGTGCCATGTTGTAGAACTCATTGTATCTCAAGGGCTCAAAGAGAACAAGAGCTAGCTGAATTTCTTCTCTGAGACCACCCCTGAACTGGTATATCATGCTCTTCTCATCAGGGACCTCCTGCTTGGCAAAGCGGGCGAGCTTCTGGAACAACTTGTTGTAGTCATAGACAGACAAAGAACCTTGCTTCAGATTGCAGAATTCCTCACGCTTGCTTTCAACCATGCTCTGGGGAATATGATGAGCTCGGAAATCTCGACGGAAATCATCCCAAGTGATAACACGTCCACCTCGGGAATCCTTGTACTGCTGGAACCATTCTGTAGCTTGATTTTTGAGTTGGAAGGAAGCGAACTTAACAAAGTCCTCAGGCCTGACATTACTGCACTCGAAATGCTTACACAGATCCACAAGCCAATCGTCAGCATCAGTTGCCTCAACACAATTGCTGAAAGTCTTTGGCCCGTTAGCAAGGAACTGGTTGAGTGTAGCAAAGTGATTCTGATTGCTGCCTTGATTCCCTTGGTTGCCTTGATTGTGCTCTTGAAGAATTTGCATGATCAACTGTGTGTTTGCATTGGTTGCGGCCATCACAGCTTGCCATGCCTCCAGAGGGGGTGGAGGTGGTGGCGGATCAGGATTCGAAGTTGTGCGCGTTGGAGGAGCCATCTTGAAGAGGTTGACCACCATTAGCACATTGACAGACAAATATTGAAGCTGAATCCAACGGAATGAAAATTGCAACATATAGTCTTCACATCCGAACAAAATGAACGAATGCATTCCTCTTGAAATGGTCACATATCCATAAATTGAGAAGCCACGAAGAATTAAGGTAGAGAAATAAATCAACAAGGTACGGATCAAGAACGAATAATCGGTAAGAAATCCCAATCTCAAACCAATATCCGTGGAAGAAGAACTAGAGCTACTAGAATTCCCACCTATGAAACTCCCGAACCTTTCCGGTTATGCAATCAGGTGTTGGGGATACAGGGGAAGCATAATATCTCACCCAAACTAGCAATTCCTAAATCCAGCTGTATCCATCCTTCAACACATAACCAAGAAACCTTCGGAAACCATCTACCTCAACCTTCGAAAAGCATCCGTTATACAAGTTATGGCGATACTCCCGAACTCCCGCCCCAGTACTGGGTGGCGTCGAGGTTATCTCACCAACGAACTGCATAAAAGAGATTTTCGATGTCGGCGTACTAAACTCAGGTATTCCAGAACTACAACGATAAAATTATGATGACAACACCTCAGAGCTCAACTCCCCGGGACACTTCCACTAAACCCCTGACAGGAGGCACCAAGACAATGTTCTCATCATAAAACCATTGGAACGATTCCAAGATACCCGCGTGATCCTAAAAAAAATTTAGTGAAATTTGAGAAGAGAAGAGTCAAAAATCTACGTCAAAAATCTACGTCAGGCCACGTCATCCCATGTAATATAAATAATAAAGGGGAGATAACATAGTTGGCTTACACTCGCCACGTCAATCAAGTGCATAAATAACATTACATCAACCAAACACTCATGGCCCGACTACGGCGCCAAAATAAAAGAGAACCCAACATGCGACAACGGTCCCGTTCACCCCCAACTGGGCACCACTACTGATCATCGGGAAAGGAAACATAGTAACGTTGAGAGTCTTCATCGAACTCCCACTTGAGCTCATACGCGTCTCCTGGAGCGGAATCATCAGGCCCTGCATCTGGTGTAATAGTAATCTATGAGCCACAGGGACTCAGAAATCTTGCTCCCTCGCGATCAAGACTATTTGAGCTTATAGGTATAGCAAGGTAAATATAAGTGGAGCTGCAGCAAGCGACTAGCAAGTATGGTGGCTAACTTATTCGCAAAAGAGAGCGAGAAGAGGAGGCAAAGCGCGAGCGAGAAACTAGAGAGCAACCTGCGCAAACATTACTCCAACACCGTGTCCACTTCCCGAAATCCGCCGAGAAGAGGCCATCACGGTAACACACTCAGTTGATTCATTTTAGTTAAGTTAAGGTTCAAGTTATCTACAACCGGTCATTAACAAATTCCCATCTGCCCATAACCGCGGGCACGGCTTTCGAAAGTTCAAATCCCTGCAGGGGAGTCCCAACTTAGCCCATGACAAGCTCTCACGGTCAACGAAGGAATAGACCTCCTCCCAAGACGTTCCGATCAGACTTGGTATCTCGGTAATTCAAGACACTTCGACAGGTTAAAACAGGACCAACAACACTGCCCGAATGTGCCGACAAATCCCGATAGGAGCTGCACATATCTCTGTCTCAGGGCACAATCGGATAAGCAATCCGTAAAACTAAAACCAGCCCTCGAGTTTCCCCGAGGTGGCGCTGCAAGGGGCTCTAGGTTGGACCAACACTCAGAGGAGCACTGGCCCGAGGGGGTTAAAATAAAGATGACCCTTGAGTCTGCAGAACCTAAGGGAAAGAAAAGGCTAGGTGGCAAATGGTAAAACCAAGGTTGGGCATTGCTGGAAAAGCTTTAATCAAGGCGAACTATCAAGGGGTTCCCATTATAACCCAACCGCGTAAGCAACGCAAAATCTGGGAACATAACATCGATATGACGGAAACGAGGGCGGCAAGAGTGGAACAAAACACTAGGCGAGAGGCCGAGCCTTCCACCCTTTATCAAGTATATAGATGCATTAAGATAAGATAGCAATATAATGATATCCCAACAAGTAAATAAATGTTCCAACAAGGAACGGCCTCAAAACTTCACCTGCAACTAGCAACGCTATAAGAGGGGCTGAGCAAAGCGGTAACATAGGACAATGGAGGGTTAGAGGTTTGACATGGCAATTTGGAAGGCTTGCAATCAAGTGGTAGGCATCGTAGCAATGGCATGGCAAAAGAGCGAGCAAACTAGCATAGCAAAGATAGTGGTGATTTCGAGGGTATGATCATCTTGCCTGCACAGTTGTCAGAGTTGACTGGATCCTCGAAAGCAAATTCAACGGGCTCCTCGTTAGCGAACTCATCTCCCGGCTCTACCCAAACAAGACAAACAAGCAACAAGGATACAATCAACCACGTGCAAACTCAAACAACGCAATGCAAAGATGGTATGCTATGCGGGATGCGATGCGGGATGCGAAATGCAAGATATGACAGGAAATGCATGAACCTGGCCTCAACTTGGAAATCCAAGTGTGCCACTGGAAATATGAGATGAAATCGCTTGAAAACGATATAAAGAACGCCGGAATCGGAGTTACGGTTTGGAAATGGCAAGCGATTCAAAAATGACACCGGTCTGCGATTTACAGCAAGTAGGCATCTAAATGCAATGAAATGAACATGCTACAGCACCCAAACATGGCAACAAAATACATGGCAGGGATGCACACAAGATGCTTAACAAAAGTCTAGCACTGAGCTACGGCCAATTCATCCATTAACAGGTTCAAACAAGCATGGCAAAAATGCATATGACAAACAGATCTCAGACTTGGTGAAATTAACACTTGTGTGGAATTTCAGATCAAGTAGCACTCTTCGGAGCAACAAAACTACATGCTACAGAACCTGATCATGGCAAAGTAAAGCGTGGCATGGAGCTACTCAAAGAGCTTAACAAAAGTCCCTTAGTGACCTTGAGCCAAAATGGATCAGAAAATACAATTGCAAGCATGTGAACATAGCAAAAACATAATCAGTTTTCAGACTTAGTGAAAACTGGCACATGCTGAAATATAACTCAAGTAGGCATGTTTACGAGCTCGATGCACTCACTACGGTGCAAGTCATGGCAAGAAAAGCATTCATCTTTCAAGAACACACAAAATGCAAGCTAGACATGTTAAGAACGATAGCATAGCATGCACGGATCAACTACAACATCATTGGCAAAATTGCAAACAAGTTGACAATCTGCCCAGATTCACAAAGTAGCAAAAGTAGAGCTTGATTGACTCAAGCTAGGGTGCTCCATAATTGCAAAAAAAGACATGGATGGATAGAGCACTACAATATTAACAAAACATCCTTACTGATCATCCTCAAAAGAGGCACGGATCACTAGGAAACAATATGAACATATGGCATCATGAGATAAACAGCTTCAGGACTTGGTGAAATTGCTAAGTCCCTGAAAACAGAATTAGCAAGTGCACCACTTTGCAAGCTTGCACAAGTCACCACACACATCCTAAAAATACATGGGTTGTACCTCTGGAAAGATGACAAAACCCTTAACAAAACACATGTAGAGCATCAGGGCATAGCATGCACACATTAATCATGGCAAAAATGACAAAAGTGCTAAACGGAGTAGCAGATCTGATAATTAACTCAAGTAGCCCTCTTCTAACAGCATTTCGGGCATCAAGATGAGCTCAACTGAAAATTATGTAATAGAACAAAATGATGTACTCTCTAAGATGAACATTTTGATACGCTATATGCATGAATCGGAGCTATAGATGCAAAGTTACGGAGCCGTGAACATGGCAACTTGGATCTGAGAATATCAGGGACTTAGAAGAAAATTTGACCTAGGGTTTACTGTTCACTGATCCGGATCCAGATCGGCGCACGGATCGAGGTTGACCGGGGCACGCACTCCGGCGAGGCGACGGCGGCCGGGGTCGATGGGGAAGGACGGCAGAGGGCGGCGAGGTGGCACGGACGTGGCGAGGCGGCGGAGGCGGCGCTCGTCGCTGGCGTGGAGAGGCGGCGGCGTGCGGCGGCTCGTCGACGGGGAGGACGGCGCGGCGGGGCGGCGCCGGACCGAGGAGGTGGCAGCGGGGGCGATGGCGTGCGGCGGCGCCGGCCGCCGGAGTCGAGGGAGGCGGCGGCGGGGGCGCGCAAGGAGGCGGCGCGGGCGGCTGGGCCGCGGGGTCTCTCCCCGGGCTGAGCGGGCCGGCGCGGGAGCGGGTGGCGGCGCGCCACATGGCAGGACGCCACTGGTGCGGGGGCGGCGACGCGGAGTGTCCGGCGCGGGCGGACAATGTCCGGTGCGTTAGAGGGGATTTTTAGTGTTTCGGGGGGGGAGAAAGATCCGGATTTGGAGGGGGTGTCCAAATGAGGTGTGGTTTTCGGCCACGCTATCGTGATCGAACGCTCTAGATGATGGAGCAGAGTTAGGTGGGTTTTTGGGCCAAATTGCAGGGGTGTTGGGCTGCAACACACACGAGGCCTTTTCGGTCCCTCGGTTAACCGTTGGAGTATCAAACGAAGTCCAAATGGTACGAAACTTGACAGGCGGTCTACCGGTAGTAAACCAAGTCCGCTTGGCAAGTCTCGGTCCAATCCGGAAATGTTTAATCCCCACACACGAAAGAAAGCTAGAAATTACCACCGGAGGAGAACGAAGCGCCGGAATGCAAAACGGACAACGGGGAAAATGCTCGAATGCATGAGACGAACACGTATGCAAATGCAATGCACATGATGACATGATATGAGATGCATGACAATGGCAACAACACACGGAGACAAAAACCCGAACACGAGAAAATAAATTAACTTAACGTCGGAAACGGCAAGAGTTGGAGTACGAATTGGGAAAGTTATATCTGGGGTGTTACACTATGCTACCGCGCTGCTGCTGGTTTCGCAGTCCGAGCGGGACCATCTTCGTCATCTCCGCCGCGACGTCACCGCCGTCTCTCCGGTAGCGCTCGGGGACTCGACATCGACATGCCCCCAGAGCGGCCGCGAGGAGCCGCGCGTCCTTGCTGTCGGCGTTGCCATCTTCATCATCATCGCGACGTCGCCACCTCTCCGGCGCCGGTCGAGGGCTCGACATCAGCACGCCCACGGCGCGTCCGTCAGGGGCGGTGCGTCTTCGTCATCACCATCGCAACGCGGGCTGTCCGTTTGTGCGCGCCGCGCGCGGGGCCTTGCTTTGGTCGGCCATATCCCTCCACGCGCCGCTCGCGCCTGCTCTCCTCCGCGTTGTGCCTTGCTCCGGTCGAAGCACGCATTTTGCACTCCATACCATCTACAAGCTAGCTAGATGATAGTCAACAATGGTCAAACCATTAGCCAAACACACAAGTCGAAGACAATGGTTTATCTTCTGCTGTGCCTCGAGCACCTCCGGTCGGCCTCGACACCAAGCGCCTTTGCCACGCGCGTCATGCTCGCTGCCGAGCGCTGCTACTCCCTCCATTGCCGCTGCCGCTAGCTCTTACTACTTTCAGTGTCGCTTGCCCGAGCGTAGTTGTTAGCCCTGCTTGTTGAACGCTCGTGTTCCCTGCTGCCTCTGCTTTGCTGTTGCCTGATCGGCTTCGCGTGCGCACACCTCACCAACGCTGTGCAGCGGCTCCCGACACCGCGTGCCCCGCCGGCACGCCGCGCCTGGCTCCTCCGCCGCAAGATTCTCGCTAGCCGGCGCGCTGCCCGCTCTTATCTCTCACCTTGCTCGCTCGCAGCCAGGGGAGGAGCCCCTCGCGCCGTGCCTGCACCCTGCTCCTCGCCCGAGCACAAGCGGCGGCCGCGCGCCCGCGCCTCGCCGGCCCGCCTCAGCTCCGCTCCCGCGGCCCCGTCCCCTTGCACCCACGCGCAGCGGCCCCAACCCGCCGTTGGTGCCTGCACCTCTCGCGGCTGGCTGCAACACACCCGCGTGCCGGCCTCGCCGGCCGCGCCGCACCCAACCTGCTCCGCTGCGCCGACCTCTGCCTAGCTCTACAGCCGCCCGCTACCTCCTCCACGCCTACAGGCCGGCCGGCTCCCCCGGCCCCGCTTGCATCCAGCACCACGCGCAGGCGCGCGCCCGCGCTGCTACAGGTCACCGGCACTCCGCCTGCGCCGCTCCTGCACTTTTCCGCCGGGTCGCCGGGAGCCGACCTCCCCTGCACCAGTTCGGCCACGAGCACGCGCGGCCCCGCCCGCGGCCGGCCCGCCCCGCCGTCTCTGCCATGCCCACCTCCACCCACGCGCGCGCACGGGACCAGGCGCCTAGCCTCCTGCTCCGCTCCTCCTCTGTGCCCGCTGCTGGCCGCGCGCCCACCCCCTCCCGGCAGCCGGCCACCCGCGGCACCCGCCTGCTCACCTCCCGAGCCGCCTCCGCATCGCGCGTGTCGTCTCGCCCCCGCGGCCTCCGCGCTCACCCGCCCACCGGCTGGAGCTCACGCTACTGCAGCCGCGCACCTGCCGCCCATGCCGGCTTCCTCCCACGGCCTCAGCACGCCCGGTCGACTCCCGTGCCTGGCCGCCTCCCGCGCTGGCCGACCCCAGCTTCGCGCCCGCTCCTGTCGCCGGCTCGCGGCAACCGCATTCGCCTGCCGGCTCGCTGCTCAAGCCGGCTGGCTTCCCCGCCCCACTTCGCCTCGCGCCGCCCGCGCCGGCTCCCCCGCTCCCGCCGGGTCTGCGCGCCCTCGCCCGGGCTGCGGCGGGCCGACTCCGCCAAGCCACGCCGGCCTCCCGCACCAGGTCTGGCCTCCGCGCACGCCGGCTTGCCGCCCCAGCCGGCTCCGCGCACCGGGTCCGCGACGTCCCGCGCCACCCGTGCCTTCGCCTCCAGCCGACCCCTGCTGGTCCTTGCTGCAGTCCCCTGGTCGGCTGGAGAAAAGAAGGAAGAGAAGTCAGAGGAAAAAAGTGAGAGATATGGCCGGCTGGAGAAAAAGTCAACAGCCGGTCGCTCAGAAAAAAGGTGTCCATCCGGCTGCCCGAGGCCGGCTGAAGAAAAGGCCGAGTGCCCATAACTGACTGAAAGCGCAAAAAAAAGGGTCTGACTGAGGAGTCTGCAGTCTAGCCGACTGCTATGGTCGACCGCCCGCATCACCTCTCGGCCGACTGGTTAGTCTGTCCGCTTCGCTGCCTGGCCGACCAACGAGCCGGTCTGGCTTCGCATCACTGGAAAAGAGAAGAAAAAATGAAGAGCTGTGTCAGACTGCTCAAGGTCGACTAGGACAAAGAGAAGAAAAAAAAAGCATCCGTCTGTCTGTCCGCCTGCTTCGCCACTCAGACGGTCAGACGTGACCCGCGCTGCTGACTGTGCCGAGCTGACTGGACAGCCTCCTGCTCCGACGACACACCCAGCGGGTGCGCTGACGCGCCCCCACGAAGAAAGAGAAGACAAAGTAGTTGCCGGGAGATCCGGCCCGACGGCTCAACAGTCGGCCCAGATCTCGGGAGCTACACCCAGCGGGTGCGCTGACGCGCACCCACGAAGAAGAAGACAAAGTAGTTGCCGGGAGATCCGGCCCGACTGCTCAGCAGTCGACCCACATCTCAGGGGCTACACCCGGCGGGTGCGCTGATGCGCCCCCATGAAGAAGAAGACAAAGTAGTTACCGAGAGATCCGGCCCGACTGCTCAGCAGTCAGCCCGAATCTCGGGGGCTACACCCAGTGGGTGCGCTGACGCGCCCCCGCGAAGATTGCAGACAAGAGAAGAATTTTGTCTGGCTCCGAGCAGCTGGCAGAAGAGAAAAAGAAGAAGATAGGTGCTGCAAGATGCATCGTCCGCCTGGCCGGTCGAGCCTGACCGGCCGGGACCCCTTCGAGCACCCGGAGGCTCAACCTCCGTCTCGACTACACGAAAATCAGTGTGAGTTCCTCACCCGCATATTTTTTGCACCACGCAATCACGGATAACCCCGAGCGATGCTCGGGGGCTATCTCCGCATTTTAGTACAGTTGCATCACTGTTTGCCCCGGCGCCAGCCAGAGTTGGCTCGGGGGCCGGCCGCTTGGCCTGAGACGTTAGTCCCCGCAGACGGCTTAGTACCGTGCGCGGTACCAAAGGCCCACTCTTAGTCACAGATCGCAGAGCGGCTGTCCGACTAGCAAGAGTGAACGTTGGAGCCACCCACGCGAAAAACGTCCGGGAAGAAAAACGCTTCGGGCGACCCGACCGTTTCCTTTATAAGTATTTGCTCGGTTAAATCCACTCCCAGAGTCTGAGTACTGTACACTCCACTTTGCGGCCCACTCTCAGCCACAGACCGCAGAGCGGCTGTCCGGCGAGCGAGAGCACAAGCCAAAAAGCGGAGGGAACACGAAAAAGATTGAAGGGGGCTCGAATGAAACCGAGTCGGCACCCTCCGCATAAAACTTGCAATGCTAAAAGCAAACATTTAATATATCTGCATGGACTAACTTTGTCTTTTTTATGATCATTTCCATGAACACTCGCCAAAAAACCTCCACCCAACTTTGCCAAGTTGCCCGGAGGCTTGGGGGCTACTGTCGGAGTAATTGGACACGGATACCCCGAAGACGGCGAGACAAGAATTCAAGACATCGGGGCTAGCAAAGCCCCTCAGTCCAACTACCTGGCCGACGGCTAACTGCTGGCTGCCGACTGCTCCACCAGGCCGACTGCTGGCTGCTGACTGCTCCACCAGGCCGACTGCTGGCTATTGACTGCTGGCTGCTGACTGCTCCACCAGGCCGACTGTTGGCTGCCGACTACTGGCTACCGACTGCTAGCTGCCGACTGCTGGCTGCTGACTGCTCCACCCGGCCAACTGCTGGCTGCCGACTGCTCCACCAGGCTGACTGCTGGTTGCCGACTCCTCCACCAGGCTGACTGCTCGCTGCCGACTCCTCCGCCAGGCCGACTGCCCGAAGTCAACTGCAGCCTGACGAGACACCGATGGAACGACCATACCGCGACATCATCTACAGTGTATTGTGTCTCCTGGGTACTGATTTCTAAAGTACCCCAGGGGACAAGCATGACATGCACCATGCCACTAGCCATGCCTACATAGCTTGGCTTGTAAGCTACCCAAGGTAGCTTACAACCAAAGCCACTACCACCCATGCCAACTCCTATATGTAGGCACACATCCATCCATCAGGGGATGGATACACTCAGCACACACACACAAGCTAGCTAGCTAGCAAGAGAGCTGGCTAGCAATCCATCCATCCACTCCTACGGGCAAGCATGCCCAAGCACACCCATTCAGCCAAGAGCAACGGCCACCATGCCACATGCATATATGAGGCCAGATGCCTATGGCACTGACCTCAGATACAGCTCCAGGAGCACTCTGTACCAGATATACCACATATACTCAGACATGCAGGAGTAGGGGTGTTATCTCTCCGGAGAGCCCCGAACCTGGGTAAACTAGCGCGTGCTACTCGCATACCCGTCCCTGGACATTCCGGCAGCAGTCTTACCCTCACACGAAGCCACCTTGTGGCATATGTCATTTCACACCCCCCGTGAGAATACCACGACACGGAGTGTTGTCGTAATCGATCTTTATCGTTCCTTGTACATATCGTTTCAACCGGAGTGGTTGCATGTACTTCTTGTCCATTGTAACACTTTTCTTATGTCTTTCAACCTACAAGGTTCTAGTAATGTTCCTTGTTCCTCTTTTCTAACGGAGTGTTTTCAACTTTGTAAATCTTCGTTGTTTTCTTTCTTTCAATTTGTTCAACCTCGCAAGGTTCTTTGGTTTCACTCAATTTTCAAAGAAGCAACTTAGTTTTACCTCTTCTCTTTCTCTTCCGTTTTCCCTCCGGTGCCATCCTAGATCTCGGGACGAGATTTCGTAGTGGTGGAGTGTTGTGACGCCCCGAGACCGTTGCGCCAGGTGTCTTCCAGTTATTCGCCGTTTTTTCCTTGTCATTCACTTGCGTGTTGCATCTTGCCATGTCATCATGTGCATTGCATCATCATGTTTTCAAACTTCCATCCGTCCGGGTCTCCACGTTCCTTCCGTTGTCTGTTCTGAGCCCAAACACACTTGCACGCGCCCGTGGCACGTCCGAAATAATATTTTATAAGTGGCCGAAAAATGTTCTCAGAATGGGTTGAAAGTTGGCATGCGGTGTTGTATGTTGTCAGTAGGCCGCCTGTCAAGTTTCATCACATTCGGAGTCCGTTTGATGCCCCAACCGTAAAACTATAGCGGCAATATAGCCGGTCAAACGTCGGGCGTTTCGGTCCCCGAAATTGCTGCCGGGCCTCTCCCTCTCTTCTCTCCCGCAGCCCCCGACCTTCTACGCAGCCCGCTCCCACCCTTTAGCCCACCTACACGACCCATGTGTTTTGACGTCCGATCGTGATCAAATGGTCCGAAAATGGACTGGTTCCCCTAAGCTAGTCCTTCCTACCTATTTAAGCAACACCTTCCTTCCATTTGTGGCTAACCCTAGACCCTAGGCAGACAAACTCCCTCCAATCTCGAGCGCGCCGCCACCCACCTGGTCTCCTCCTTGTTTTCCGCTCCTGCCCAATCCAATCCAGAGATCTTCACCCGCTGTGAGCCGTCGGATTGAGGATCCAATGACCCAGTTCACCCCAAGCCCCACGCTCGCACCGCCCCGTCCCTGAAGCCTCCTCCTTCCTCGGTCCCAAGTAGGAGAGCAGCCCGCCGGCCAGCCAGGCCATCGGAACTCCCTCCATCGTCGAGCACCGCAAGCAGATGAGCCCCGCGCCCTCCTCATCTCTCCTTCCTTCACTTGCCTTCTTCTCTCTTCTCCTCTGCTCCTCACTTTCCCCTCTCTATCTCTCGCAGGAGCACCCAGCCGGAGCCACACAACCTCACACCGCCAGTTCCTCGACGCCGGCGTGCCCCATCTCGGCCCAGATCCGGTCGACCTCGAGTCCCAGACGCGTTCCCTCCTACCTCGTCGCCGGACCCATGCCATGGCCGCCGCCAAGTTCATCGGGACGCCACTACCTCCCACCGCCCGGATCGAGACCAGATGAGCCACCACGCCAGATCCCTGCGCCCTGGACCTCCCCGGCCCTGCCTCGCGAGCCGCCGCCGACCTCCGTTCGCCTACATGTCGTCCCCGTCGTCAAATGATGCAGGCGTCGTCGCGTCCCTGCTTCCTCTGCCTCGAGGACGAGCCAGGCGCGCCCCGCGTTGACCCTCTGAGTCGAACGTGCCAGTGCACGCGTCGAACCGCTTCCAGCCTGGGCCACAGCAGCCTCCCAAGGCCCATGCCAGATCCGGCCTCCCGAGCCGGCCCACTCCTACACTGAACCGGGCCAAAGCCCATGGGTGAGGCCACCCCCAGCGCCTCCTTTTTTCTAAGTTGTTTGGGCTAGACAGATTCGGCCTGAGCCACTATTTTTTTTCCATGGACGATTTCCTAATTTTCCAGTGTTTTACAGATTTGCAGAGAACCCCCTAGACTTCATGCATTTAATAACTCACAATCTATGCAGCATATGTAAAAACCTTATATATGATAAATGCTTAGATTTTCATCTGGATTTATAATATCCAACTTTCATCCATGTTTGAAATGTTTGAATTGTTGTTTGCTTTAATTTGCCCCTATGCCATGTTAAAATGATTTAATTCATAACTAAATAACTGTAGCTCCAAACTTAACAAACTTTATATGTAAATGGGGTAGAAAAATGCCTAGTTTAACATGGTGGCATCACTTTGCATGTTTAACAACTCTAAAATATGCTTTAGGGCAGAACAGTACCAAATCTAATATATGCTCATGAGGATTTTTCCGGACTTGTTGCTTGTTGTTCCGGCCTCATTTAAACTTGCCTAGATAGGTAGTTTTCATTTGTTTCACCCCTTTCCATGTGAAGAACATTTAATATTGTTGGGTACATAAAACGAGATCGAACTAAATAAGTCACGTGGTGTTTCGTCAATATGCAACGGAGTTGCATATTGAGCTCCACTTAATTTGTAGGATTGCTTGTGCACTTTGCCATGCCATGCTTCATTAAACCGGACATGCGTCATACTTGGTTGTGCATCATGCCATGTTGATGTGATGATTGTTTGCTATGTTGTTTGCTTCTTTTCGGTGTTGCTTCTTCGGGTTAGTTCCGATAACGTCGCATTTGTGAGGATCCGTTCGACTACGTCTGTTTGTCTTCTTCATGGACTCGTTCTTCTTCCTTGCGGGATCTCAGGCAAGATGACCATACCCTCGAAATCACTTCTATCTTTGTTTTGCTAGTTGCTCGCTCTATTGCCATGCCGCGATACCTACCACTTGCTATTTCATGCCTCCCATATTGCCATTCCAAGCCTCTAACCCACCTTTCCTAGCAAACTGTTGTTTGGCTATGTTACCGCTTTGCTCAGCCCCTCCTATAGCGTTGCTAGTTGCAGGTGAAGATGAAGTTTGTTCCATGTTGGAACATGGTTATGTTGGGATATCATAATATCTCTTATTTAATTAATGCATCTATATACTTGGTAAAGGGTGGAAGGCTCGGCCTTATGCCTAGTGTTTTGTTCCACTCTTGCCGCCCTAGTTTCCGTCATACCGGTGTTATGTTCCTTGATTTTGCGTTCCTTACACGGTTGGGTGTTATGGGAACCCCTTGACAGTTCGCTTTGAATAAAACTCCTCCAGCAAGGCCCAACCTTGGTTTTACCATTTGCCTCACCACCACCTACTTTTCCCGTGGGAGTCGCACTCTCGATGGTCATCTTTATTTTAACCCCCCCCCCCCCGGGCCAGTGCTTGTCTAAGTGTTGGTACGAACCTGTCAGCCGCCGGTGGCCACCAGGGGCAACTCTGGGTTGGTCGACCGGAATCTTGGACAATCCGGTGTTGCCCTGAGAACGAGATATGTGCAGCTCCTATCGGGATGTCGGCGCATCGGGCGGTCTTGCTGGTCTTGTTTTACCATTGTCGAAATGTCTTGTAACCGGGATTCCGAGACTGGTTGGGTCTTCTCGGGAGAAGGAATATCCTTCGTTGACCATGAGATCTTGTGATGGGCTAAGTTGGGACACCCCTGCAGGGTTTGAACTTTCGAAAGCCATGCCCACGGTTATGGGCAGATGGGAATTTGTTAATGTCCGGTTGTAGAGAACTTGAAACTTAACTTCATTAAAATGCATCAATCACGTGTGTAGCCGTGATGGTCTCTTCTTGGCGAAGTCCGGGAAGTGAACATGGTTCTTATGTTATGCTTGAACGTAAGTAGTTTCAGGATCACTTCTTGATCACTTCAAGTTTCTCGACCATGCGTTGCTTCTCTTCTCGCTCTCTTTTGCGTAAGTTAGCCACCATATATGCTTAGTGCTTTGCTGCAGCTCCACCTCACTACCTCACCCTACCCATAAGCTTAAATAGTCTTGATCTCGCGGGTGTGAGATTGCTGAGTCCTCATGACTCACAGATACTTCCAAACAGTTGCAGGTGCCGACGATGCCAGTGCAGATGACGCAACCGAGCTCAAGTGGGAGCTCGTTGAAGATCGTGTTCGTTGTGTTGTTTCGTTTCCAGTTGATCAGCAGTGGAGCCCAGTTGGGACGATCAGGGATCTAGCAATTGGGGTTGTCTTCTTTTATTTTGGTTCCATAGTCGGACCTTGATTGTACTCTGGATGACGTATGTTTAACTTGTAATTGTGTGAAGTGGCGATTGTAAGCCAACTCTTTATCCCTTTCTTATTCAGTACATGGGATTGTGTGAAGATTACCCCTCTTGCGACAAACCTACCATGCGGCTATGCCTCTAAGTCGTGCCCCGACACGTGGGAGATATAGCCGCATAGTGGGTGTTACAGTTGGGTTCGACACTCTTACTTATCGAAAGGACTATGATAGATCCCCTACACTTGTGGGTCACCAGGGTACACAAAAGAGCCTACAACAGACAGATCACATTAACTGAATCGAGCAATTTTAGTAATTAAACAGAGTCAGTTGACCTAAACATTTCTCAAAAGACGAGCCTTATAAACAAAGGCGAGGTACTCATAATTTTAACAAAGCCGATTGTTCACCGCCCTATGCCTCACTGGGGTAAGATGAGACGTCAATGACTTATCCTGGCGACATGCCGCCGTTGGTGGACTCCGTGTCCCCTAGGCTGAAGTCGACCGCGTCATCGTCCTGGGTGCCACCCCTCGAGGTTTTAGTAGTTGTAGTACTGGTTGCACCAGATTTTACGTTGGTACTCCACCGCCTATTCCTCGATAGACAGGTTCTTCTCTACCTCCTCCTCAGCCATGTGCAACTCCTCCTCTTGGCACTCCTCGATCTCCGCCGCCTCCTGCATCTCCATCTCCCACTCGACGATCTCATGAGAAAGCAGGTGCTCCATGGCCCCCGTTGCCTTTTCGGACATGGGTTGCATGCTGGATTCCAAGGAGGCCTGTAATATCTTGGCGTGGCATCCTAGATCTTGGCGTGGATGACCTTGACCTGGGCCAGGGCGACATCGGCGGCATGGACAGCTGCTCAAGCGCTCTTGGCTCTTTCTTTATGGAGATACCCTTGCAGTGTTATGCTGCCTATTGATGAGTTCTTTCTTTCTGCAACTTATTGAGCTTCATGAGGGCTCAGATTTGCTAATTTAGCTTTTGGCTCTTCCAATACATTGGGATCTAGAGATAAGAGATAATGCGGTGGAATTATCCAAAGATCAAAAGTGTGTCATGGATGGGTCCCAAGACTGTCAGCGCTTTCTCTGGAGGTCCGACTACCAAAATACTAGTATATGGAGTGCACCCAAACATTTCACACCCAACAACGACAACAATTCATTGGGCTGCATTTGAGATACACAACGGTAAAAAAAAGACAGTTACATCATATACAACCGGCCTAGTGCCCCAAACCCTCCTCAAACGCTCGAACGGGCCGCCTGGTCACTGACCGGTCATGATTTTTTGATCAAGATGGGCGTTTTAAACGGGCCTCGAAAGCCCGGGCTGACAGACACCCCTCATATCCAGCCCAAATATGGGGCGGATATGGGGGTGCCCGGGCGTGCCCGGGCACGCGTGCCACGTCAGACCCGACAGCCCGACCCACCGCAAATTGCACCAAATGCACCCCCAAGACGTGCCGAATCCATTTGCTATCTCATCTCTTCTCCCTCTTCCATGTCGTTCATCTCGTAGCTCCTCCGCCGCACGCTCTCCGCAGCCGTTCCTAGCCTCTGCACCGCCAGCTCCGGCAAAGCACTCCTCTCTCCCATCCTCACTGCGGGGGACGTTGTCTCCGGCCCTGACGCCACCACGGTATGTCCAGCAACTCTCTGGCTCCGTCTTGTGCTTGATGTGTTTGACACATTGTCGACTAGATTCTTATGATTTTGTTAGTGAAAATGATGGATTCCGATGCTTCGTTGGACGACGAGTACAGACTGACGGAGCTTGACCAAATGGTTCAAGATGAGTTCATTCTTCGATTCCTCGGATTCAAACAAACAAGTGGGCATGATTATGCTCATGAGCATGCAAGAGGAAATGAACCGGTAAGTGAGGCATATTCTCAACTTCAAGGGCTCAATCAAAGGGAGAAGAGTGATCAACCGAGATATGGTGTCTAGCCCAAAGCTACTAGACTACTTTGCTCCCAATCCTACTTTCCTGGATGATCCATGGTTTTGTCATTGTTTTCGCATGCAGAAACCTTTTTTGCGCATTGTGGAGGGAGTGGAGGCACACGACGACTACTTCAAGATCACAAGGGATTTCTGCGGATAACTATCGTTCTCTGCCAAGTAGAAGTGCATGGCTGCTTTGAGGATGCATGCACTTGGTACTGTTGCAGATGCCGTTAGTGAGATGGTCAGGATGGGGGAGGGCACGTGTGTGAAGACTACTATCAAGTTTACCCGCGCCGTGGTGGAGGTGTTTGGACCTGAGTATCTCGGAGAACCAAATGCGCAGGACACAGAGAAGTTGTTGGCTATTGAAGAGGCAAGGGGGTTTCCAGGAATACTCAGGTCAATTGATTGTATGCATTGGCAATGGAAGAACTGCCCCGAAGGTTTGCAGAGAATGCATCAAGGTCACACCAGAGAGGCCACCATCATACTAGAAGTGGTGGCATCACATGACTTATGGATTTGGCATGCTTTATTTAGAATGTCGGGTCCTCACAACGACATCAACGTGCTTCAACGATCTCTGGTATTCAAGAGACTTTGCAATGGGGAATCGTCGCCATGCAACTACACCGTCAAAGGCCGAGACTACAACATGAGATACTATCTTGCCGATGGTATCTATCCTCAGTGGGCGGCGTTTGTGAAGACCATATCCGAACCGCATAGCAATAAACATAGCCACTTTGTAACAATCCATGAAGCAGCTACGAAGTATGTGGAGAGGGCATTTGGTGTGTTTCAAGCTCGTTGGGGAATTGTGCGGAGAGCTGCAATGATGTGGGAATCAGAAACTTTGTTGCAGCTGATGACATGTTGTGTTATTTTGCACAATATGATTGTCGAGGATGAGGGTGATGGTGTAGCCCAAACCCATGATTTTGAAGCACATGGAGGACAAGTTGAAATCCCGGAATATCAAGATGCGGCTAAGCTTATGAACTTCCTGCAGATGCATCAGAATCTTCGAGATCATCTGCACACGCGGCTACTCAATGATCTTGTGCAGCACATGCGGACCCACAATGACAACCTGTAACATCCCAAAATTCTAAATTTTGGAATGTTATAATAAATAGATAGATTTGATTGAATGTTTGATTGATTGTGTGAAGTTGAGTGAAATTCGAAACTTTTTGAAAGTTAAATGAGAGGGAATAAAAGGACTTTCCCAAACTTTCATTTTGCTTTTATGAATCTCCATGAATTCAAATGCTTTTCAACACAAAAACCTAGAGAGAAGATGACATGACTTCTTCCATTTAAATTAAATGAAAAGGTTGTTGAAAATATTTGAATTTCATTTGAAAATATTTCAAATTCATAAACTTCAAGTAACTCAATGATTTTCATGAGAGAAGATAAAATGACTTCTTCAAAATATATGAAATATGAGTTGGAAGTTAAAAGGATCAAATTCAAAGTCCTTTTGGAAATTATTTTTCAATTTGGAGTTATTTGTATTTTTTTTCAAATTATTTTTCACCAAAAACAAAATACATGGAAAATAGAGTAACATGATTCCCTACATCAGAAAATTGGAGATAAATAAATTTGAAGTCATTTTGGTATTCTTAAAATGATGTTTATTGGATTATAGTAGGGCAGTAGCACTCTTTGCTTTATTTTAATTTGTTTGAATTTTATTTAATGCTAGGAAAATGTTCACGTTGTAGACAATGTTTTTCTGAAAATTTTGATATATTATATGCCTAGGTTCTATTTTATTTTAGTTTGCTTTATTTTATTTTATTTTATTTTCCGTTGTGTTTTTAAAAAAAATATTTTCGCCGACTGGGCCGGCCCAGCTCCTGCCAGGCCCAGACCCACCGCGCCACCGCCTTCGTCCCCGACTCCAACATTGGCACGCCGCCGCCACCGTCGTGTCCTTCACGGACACTGCCTCCCGCCGCCGCCACCTTTCCCCTTCCCCACGCCATCGCCTCCCCCTCCGCCTTTAGAAGGCGAGGACCCCGGCCCTCTCTCTCCTCGCGTCTCGCGCCGCCGCCACCCGCGCATCACGTCGCCGCCGCCTGCCGCCCGCCGCCGCAAGCCGCCGCTCGCTGTCGCCCACTGCCGCGCACCTCGCGCCGCACACCGCCACTGTTGCCCTGCCTCGCCGTAGCTGCCGCTTGCCCTGCTAGATCTCGCCGGAGCCCCGCTACCGCCGCCAACCGTCGTCGCCGTTCGTCGGTTTTTCTCGTGGAACCACCGAATCGGTATAACCCCGATCGATTTCCTGGTTTTTTCGGTTTTGTTTCAAAAACCCGGTTTAGTTTTTTTAGTTAGATATATTCAAAGAACGTTCTATATTTAGAACTAGTTAGCGAACGTTCGTTATTTAGTCTTTTCTTTTTCTGTTAGTTTTAGTCAGGGACCTATTTGTAATTAGTTTCTTTACCGTTTAGCCCCTAATCCTCAAACCTTCGAAACTTTTCACTCGTTTGTCCAAATCCAACGAAACCAACGCCCACTGCTTCGTTACGATCTCCTCTATCTAGTAATCCAACTCAAACATGTTTTTGAAAGTTTAAAATTTGAATTAGACCAGATTTGAATTCAAACTTCGTTTGTTCATAACTTGAGTTTCGTAGCTCCGTTTGAATTGATTCTTTTTGCAAATCGAAGCTCTTGACCTAAACTTTCTGATAAGGCCAAATTCACATAATTTTGGTACTATTAGAAATTGTTTTATACTGCAAGAATTATTTGCTTGGTTTTGATGTTTTTTGAATCGTCTTCTTCGATCTTTCTGACCTTTTGAGTGAGTGCTTATGTGTGGTTACTATTGCTTGCTTACGATAGATTGACCGAAGTGAGATGAGTAGATCTATCAAGAGTTATGAGTGCGAATCATCTTCATCAATATTGCAGGCAAGTTCACACTTCGATCATATTCCTTTCATACCTAGTTTTTATGCATTAGTTTCAACCTCAAACATTGCATGAGTAGGATTGATAACATGTGGGTAATGGGAAGTAGTTGATGAGGTAGGAACCTATTGCCCTGCATTCAAACCTTGGGAGTTACTATTACGTTATGCTTATATTGCCATGCTATGCTCGTAGACGTGGATTGGGTTTGAGAGTATTCATGACAGATGTGAGATTGTTAATTAATGGCTTACTTAAGGTGGCAACTTTAACACACATCTGGATGGATTGAGGCACCTGGGTATTCCAGCGATTGCCTGTTTTTCTTTATGGACCGCCACCCAGGCTCAAAGGGATCATGAGATTATTCATGCTAGAAACTTCTGTGTGCAGCCACAAGCTACTATGGGCTCTAGCATAGTTGATTAAGTAGTGCGAATTCTTACAGTGGTAGACTAGCAGATGTAGGGGAAAGTAGTGTTGGGGAACGTAGTAATTTCAAAAAAAATCCTACGCACACGCAAGATCATGGTGATGCATAGCAACGAGAGGGGAGAGTGTTGTCTACGTACCCTCGTAGACCGGAAGCGGAAGCGTTAGCACAACGCGGTTGATGTAGTTGTACGTCTTCACGGCCCGACCGATCAAGCACTGAAACTACGGCACCTCCGAGTTCTAGCACATGTTCAGCTCGATGACGATCCCTAGACTCCGATCCAGCAAAGTGTCGGGGAAGAGTTCCGTCAGCACGACGGCATGGTGACGATCTTGATGTTCTACCGTCGCAGGGCTTCGCCTAAGCACCGCTACAATATTATCGAGGATTATGGTGGAGGGGGGCACCGCACACGGCTAAGAGAATGATCACGAATATCAACTTGTGTGTCTAGAGGTGTCCCCCTGCCCCTGTATATAAAGGAGCAAGGGGGAGAGGCCGGCCGGCCCTTGGGGCGCGCCAAGAAGGGGGGAGTCCTCCTCCTAGTAGGAGTAGGACTCCCCTTTCCTAGTCCAACTAGGAAGAGAGAAGGGGGAAGGAAAGAGAGGGAGAGGGAGAGGGAAAGAGGGGCCGCGCCCCCTCCCCTAGTCCAATTCGGACTCCCCATGGGAGGGGGCGCGCCACCTCCTGGGCTGCTGTCCTCTCTCTCCCCTCAGGCCCACTAAGGCCCAATACTTCCCCGGGGGGTTCCGGTAACCCTTCCGGCACTCCGGTTTTCTCCGAAATCACCCGAAACACTTCCGGTGTCCTAATATAGCCGTCCAATATATCGATATTTATGTCTCGACCATTTCGAGACTCCTCGTCATGTCCGTGATCATATTCGGAACTCCGAACAACCTTCGGTACATCAAAATATATAAACTCATAATGAAACTGTCATCGTAATGTTAAGCATGCGGACCCTACGGGTTCGAGAATAATGTAGACATGACCGAGACACGTCTCCGGTCAATAACCAATAGCGGAACCTGGATGCTCATATTGGCTCCTACATATTCTACGAAGATCTTTTATCGGTCAGACCGCATAACAACATACGTTGTTCCCTTTGTCATCGGTATGTTACTTACCCGAGATTTGATCGTCGGTATCTCAATATCTAGTTCAATCTCGTTACCGGCAAGTCTCTTTACTCGTTCCGTAATACATCATCCCGCAGCTAACTTATTAGTTGCAATGCTTGCAAGGCTTATGTGATGTGCATTACCGAGAGGGCCCAGAGATACCTCTCCGACAATTGGAGTGATAAATCCTAATCTCGAAATACGCCAACCCAACAAGTACCTTCGGAGACACCTGTAGAGCACCTTTATAATCACCCAGTTACGTTGTGACGTTTGGTAGCACACAAAGTGTTCCTCCGGTAAACGGGAGTTGCATAATCTCATAGTCATAGGAACATGTATAAGTCATGAAGAAAGCAATATCAACAAAATAAACGATCAAGTGCTAAGCTAACAAAATGGGTCAACTCAATCACATAAATTCTCCTAATGATGTGATCCCGTTAATCAAATGACAACTCATGTCTATGGCTAGGAAACTTAACCATCTTCGATCAACGAGCTAGTCAAGTAGAGGCATACTAGTGACACTATGTTTGTCTATGTATTCACACATGTATTATTTTCCGGTTAATACAATTCTAGCATGAATAATAAACATTTATCATGATATAAGGAAATAAATAATAACTTTATTATTGCCTCTAGGGCATATTTCCTTCAAGTAGGTGTAACGGTCTACCCGATCATAAGGTGCTAGCGCTTTTGAAAGACTATGTCTCGGTCATCCGTTTCTCAAACACCATGTAGTGCGAGAATCCCAACGGAGGAGATCGAGTCTTGTGGGGAAAAGTGCATAAACCTATGCAGAGTGTATAAACTAATCATGATTAGCCGTGTCCCCGGTTATGGACATCTTGAGTATCTAGTACTTGGATTATCATGTGAATCTCATCATGTGACTTTAATTAATTTTGTTGGATTTTAATGATGGTGTTTAATTGGGATTGAGAGGGTGTCTACACTCTCAATGTTTAACAACCACCATGATAGTTAAATAAAATGTATTCCTTTGCAGTAGGGAAAAAATTGGCTTTTCGCAAAACCTTATAACCATAGAGCTTTTCCACCAGCCAAATATGCATGTAGTGATAGCCATTGTTCATCATTTCTCTCTATGGTGTGAGTTTGCCAGTACATTCAATGTACTGACCCTTTGTGGCTGCAACGTCTCATGTTGCATGATTATCTTACGACGAGTGATACGTTAGGGTTACGATTTTCTACACTCAACTTTGCCGTTGGTGTTGATGGGAATCCACAACCTTGTTACTTCCGCTATTTGGATTGAGGTATCCTCGAGTACTGTGTGTGTCAGCATACCGATCCACGGATGACACTTAAGCACAGAGACTTGATCCATTCGGGTCGGGTCGCTACACAACCAAGGAGCTAGTGCTTGAGTTGTGCACTTAAAATAAATTTTATGTAAACGCTATCTATATTCCATACCAATATTTGTTATTTACGTGCGACATTGTCTTTTATGATCGACGTGCATGGATTTGCATGGATTTGAGAGTCCGAACTTAAGATATGTGAATGTCGAGAGGAAAATATGAGGGCCCGTCAGGATGCGCCTGCGGGCGTGCCCGGGCGCATCCGCGGACAAATAGGGGGTCTGATTTGGCAGGTCCGACTATAGATGCTTTTAGATGCTTAGAAGGAAAAGGTAGAAGTATAGGGCCCATTTTGGGTTCTGGCCCACATGCCAGCCGCAGCCCGATCAACAAATGGCCTTAACTCTCTTTTTTTTTATAAACTTCTTTTTTATTTATTCATAAGTAAAGTAGCATTGTTTACAAATATCATGGGCGCTATCCATCCAAATACTTGCAGGAGAAAACCAACCTAGCTAACTTTGCTAGTTCATGAACTATTCCATTACGCTTTTTATTTAAGCTAGGCATAAACTTGAAGAAGATATTGTGTTGAATTTTTTTACTCCCTCACAACGCACGGGCACCTACATAGTCCCTTTAAAAAGTGTCCCTGGGAAGAAATGCAACGCAGATGAGATGATACATGCATGGCATGCCACGTTAGCGTCCAGATGGCGAGCTGCGGTGCGCAGATAGCCTATAGCCAGACACAATCGTCCCGTCGGGGTGGTCGACCAACGAGAGCCATTCGTCTGCCCCAGGCGCGCACGATGGCCACTTCGACGCTTCCCTCGCACCCATCGTCGACTCCAGCTCGCCAGAGGAGGCCGGGGAGTCAAAAATCTAGCTAGCTAGCTAGCTAGCATCTGCGCCGAGCCGATCGAGCACGCAAGCGAGAAGCCACGTCCGTGCACAGGGTAAGGGGAGGACAGGCGCCATGCTCCGCCTGCTCCCGCTCTCCCTCTCCACCCAGTGCCGGAGCGGCGGCCCGCCGCCGCACCGCTGCTTCGTCGACGGCGGCTCGCCGTCCCAGAGAGCCGGGCCAGGGCTCCTCGCGAACAACGGAGTTCGCGTTAGAGTCCGGAGGCGAGCGCTCCGCGGGGCAGACGTCCAGCCGGACACCCCGCCATCGCGCAGGGACGGGGATAAGCCGCTGCACGCGGATGCCGAACAGGTGGAGGGCAGCGGCGTGGAGCTGCTGGACTCGGTAAGGAAGCTGCTGCTGGAGGACGCCGAGCCGGGGGTGGAGGAGCAGGGGCAGTTCCCCAAGCGCTGGGCCATTGTCTTCCTCTGCTTCTCCGCCTTCCTCCTCTGCAACATGGACCGCGTACGTGCGCACCCCTAGCTGGGCTGCTTCCCCCACCTCCTCACTCCTCACCACCGACATCCATAGCTACTGAACCTCCAGCAATGGTTGCTATTAATTTGCAGGTAAACATGAGCATTGCCATCATGCCCATGTCCGCGGAGTACGGCTGGAACCCGCAAACCGTCGGCCTCATCCAGTCGTCCTTCTTTTGGGGCTACCTCCTAACTCAGGTCTGTGGTTCAGACCGGGGAGCAACCATTGATTGGTTCATACTGAACATGCACACACTTTGTATCTAAGATTCATGGAAGATCCGCAATTTACTCCTCCCCTTGAGTGTAGTATCTAACACCATTGTCATTGCAGATAGCAGGAGGGATATGGGCAGACAAAGTTGGGGGGAAGACTGTTCTTGGTTTCGGGGTGATTTGGTGGTCGGTCGCCACAGCTCTTACGCCTGTGGCGGCAAAGCTAGGCTTGCCATTTCTCCTTGTTGTGCGTGCTTTTATGGGAATTGGAGAGGTAAGCCTTGATAATCATCCTTACTGTACAAAGCTACGTCACTGTACCACTGTGACTTTGAGTCATAGAATACGGTTCCTAATTTCATGGTGAAGTTGAACATTTGGTGCATTCTGTGTCTTCCAGTTTGCCTTTGGTAATTTGCACTACTTAACCATTTGGTGTGGTGTTTGCATTTCTCTGATTTAGTTGTCGTCCTGTCTGAATTTGCTGTGAAGTTATTGTGATAAAATAAGGGGTACCAGAGCTTAGGTTCAAATATTGCTTTAAACATAGAGAATAAGCCAACTGAGGGAAGGGCCAAATTATATAATAGGAGAAGAAAGGCAAACAAAGTTGTAGTTGATGTTCTTCATACACCGGTGCATCATGGACATGACAAAATATAAATTCTTGCAACAGGGGGTTGCCATGCCCGCAATGAATAATATACTTTCAAAATGGGTTCCTGTATCAGAGAGGAGCAGATCATTAGCTCTTGTATATAGTGGGATGTACCTAGGGTCAGTGACAGGACTCGCATTTTCGCCATTCCTGATACACAAGTTTGGGTGGCCATCAGTCTTCTATTCCTTCGGCTCTCTTGGGACTGTCTGGTTCGCGACATGGGCGGCCAAGGTACTTCGGTGTTGTGAATTACTGTGCAACTTCTCTGATTTTGTTTTCATCATGTCTGAATTTGTTGTCTGTTATCTTAAAAGGCTTATAGTACTCCACTTGAGGATCCGAGGATTAGTGCTGAAGAAAAGAAGCTTATCATTAGTCAAACCACATCAGGAGAGCCTGTTACAACAATTCCATGGGGAGTAATATTGTCAAAACCGCCTGTTTGGGCACTTATAGCTTGCCACTTTTGCCATAACTGGGGAACTTTTATCTTGCTCACATGGATGCCTACGTACTACAACCAGGTACCATCAACATCGTTGTTACCTAATTGAGCATCATGAACTGCAAACCCCTTTCTTTATAAAGACAAACTTAATATAAAATAGGTTTTGAAATTCAACCTCACGGAGTCCAGCCTTTTCTGCGTCCTTCCCTGGCTAACAATGGCGATTTCTGCAAACGTTGGTGGTTGGATTGCAGACACACTTGTTAGTAGAGGAACATCAGTGACAACGGTTCGCAAGGTAAATTAAACACTTTGATATTCTGAGTTTATATTCCCCAGTGATGTATTCACTGGGGCTAAGATAACCAGGATCCAGTTTTTGAACTTGTACTAAAGAAAGATGTCATCAATATTGTTACCCTATGCACGTCCACCTGTTGCAGATCATGCAATCAATTGGTTTCTTAGGGCCAGCCTTTTTTCTCAGTCAACTGAGCCATATCGATTCACCAGCACTGGCAGTTTTGTGCATGGCTTGTAGCCAGGTGAGGCTCCCTTTTACTTCTGGTCGTTGATAATATTTTCTTCGTATAGTGCAACTCTGTTTTATATCTGAATCTTTTTCTAAATGTCAGGGAAGTGATGCATTTTCTCAGTCTGGTCTATACTCGAATCATCAAGATATCGGTCCTCGATACGCCGTAATCATCTGACTATAGCATAATATTTCAGTGCACTATAATCTTAGATGTTCTGTAAAGTCGTACTGAATATGCTACCAAAAGGTGATGAACTTCCTGTCTTGCAGGGTGTACTACTTGGTCTCTCCAACACAGCTGGGGTTCTAGCTGGTGTATTTGGCACAGCAGCAACCGGATACATCTTGCAGCATGGTCTGCCCTGATCCTAAACTCTTTATGTTACGTAACATATTACACTGTCAATTTGCACGTCTCATCCTTCAAACAAAAATGCAGGTTCTTGGGACGATGTCTTCAAATTGTCTGTAACTCTTTATCTTGTTGGAACTGTGATATGGAATTTATTTTCAACCGGCGAGAAAATTATCGATTGATATGTATAGCCCGCTTCTGGTTAACGACTCATCCCTGCTAGTAGTAGATACTGCCCTGGGTGGACACAATTCATTCTGCATGCACTGCTCCAACTCCTGGGAAGAAAGAAAGAAGCAAAGAACAGACTGCCAGATCTAATATGTACCAGCAAGCAACAGCTGCACATAATTCAGGATCTTAATTTTGAAACGGAGCATGAATTGAGCACAGGAACGCCAAGCGGCCGGTTGTATAGGGATGTGTAGTGTGCAAGTGATTATAGGTACCATGTACATATCCTGTCATACACGCATAGTGTTTTTGACCTGTAAGCCTCTTTTCTTTTTCTTTTTGGAATAGCTCACTTCTGTGACATATCATCGTAGTCTAGTTTTGTTTCCTGATTATTTCAGGATCATAAACATGGATGCACTGAACATTTGATGAGTATTTAACACTCACTTTGATCTATACAACTTTTGTAGCATGTATGTTTAAATGAGGAAGTGCAACTCTGTTTCATCCTGTGAACGCTCAGATGTTCAGGTTCTTTGTGGTGGAACCAGCCCATCGTAATCCAAGTCCTAGACTTGGCACTGATGCTCGCATTCAAGCTTCACAACAATGTTCGTTTAGTGGGAGGAGATGTTCTCGTTGACTACGAAACGCATGTGGTGGCTTCGTCAAATCTAAAGATGTTGTGACCGCTCCGTATCAGGGTGGTGCTTATAGGCGTAGAGTGTACATGCGTACATTCATAGGGGTGACAGAACTGGTGGCTAGGGTTAGGCTCGTTCTGGTCCTCTCACGCTTTGTCCCCGCGAGCGACCCGGGGCAACCCTTGCTCGTCGCCTCTCTCCCCTTTCCTCCCAACACTCCTCCCCCACCGCCATCACGAGGCGCTGACAGGCAAAGCCCGATCGACGCAGGTGGTGGTGGGGCCTCTTTCCTCTCCGCTCGATCCAAGGGATGGCTTGGGATGATTCCGCGGGTGGAGAGGCTTGGTTGTCACGGGGACCAACTGCACGAAGGGTGAGTGGGCGGTGTCGTTCTTGCTGCTGGTGTGCCGGCGCCCTAGATCTCACTGGTGGTGCGGCGGCTACGAAGACTTCTTCCTCAGGTGGAATCATGCGGCCGCCCTCTGGCTAGGCTGCTGTGATGGATTCTTTGATAGGAAGAAAATGAGCCACTTTAGTGAGTTTGTCGATGACAACGGAGATAGTATCATTGCCACGCTTGGACTTTGGAAATCCAGTCACGAAGTCCATCTCAATATGATCAAACTTCCATTCTGGAATGGCAAGAGGTTGGAGGAGACCAGCTGGTCATTGGTGTTCTGCTTTCACTCTTCTGCAGACATCACATTCATTCACGAACTGAGCAATCTCGCGCTTCATTCGAGTCCACCAATACGACTGCTTGAGGTCATGGTACATATTTGTACTTCTAGGGTGAATAGAGAGGAGTGAATTGTGAGCCTCGTTCATAATGACTTTATGAAGGTCACCTTTAGGCACAACAATGCGATCCTCGAAGAATAGAGTATCCTTGTCATCAAGACGATAACACTTGTACTTGGGTTGACTCTTGGCAATCCCAATCTTCACCTTCCTCACCATAGCATCAAGAAGTTGAGCCTCACGAATCTGATCTTCCAAAGTAGGAGAGACTTGGAGGTTGGCGAGGAAACCTTGAGGAACAACTTGAAGGTTGAGTTTGCAGAAAGCTTCACAAAGCTCGGGTTGGTAAGGCTTGAGAATCAAACTGTTGCAGTAAGCCTTCCTGCTCAATGCGTCAGCAATTACATTGGCCTTGCCTGGAGTATATTCGATACTCAGATTATACTCTTGAATCATCGACCCAACGAGTCTGCCTGAGGTTGAGATTAGGCTGAGTCTAGATGTACTTGAGACTCTTATGATCAGTGAAGATGTCCACTTTTCTTCCCAATAAGAGATGTCTCCAAGTTAAAAGAGTATGGACGACTGCCGCCAACTCGAGGTCGTGAGTGGGGTAGTTCTTTTCGTTGGGCTTCAACTGGCGAGAGGTATAGGCCACAACTTTCTTCTCTTGCATCAACACTGCACCAAGACCTTGAAGGGAAGCATCACAGAAGACCTCAAATGGTTTGGATTCATCAGGAGGAGTCAGAACTGGAGCAGTGACTCACTTCTCTTTCAGGGTGTTGAAAGCGATGTCACATTCAGGCGACCAAACATACTTCACATGTTTCTGCAAGAGGTTGGAAAGAGGCTTCGCGATCTTAGAGAAGTTCTCAATGAACCTTCGACAATAGCTTGCGAGCCCAAGGAAGCCGCGGAGTTGCTTCACGTTCTGAGGTGGTTCCCAATTCACAATTGCAGACACCTTCTCAGGATTAACCGCTATGCCCTTGGCAAAGATGATATGCCTAAGGTAGAGAACCTCATCGAGCCAAAACTCGCACTTTGAAAACTTGGCATAGAACTGATGTTCTCTGAGCTTATCCAAAACCAAACGCAAGTGCTTGGCATGATCCTCCTTGTTCTTGGAAAAGAACAAAATGTCGTCGAGGTAGACCAAGACGAAGTCATTTGTGTAGGCGTTGAAGATGAAGTTCATCATGCGATAGAATGTCGGAGGAGCGTTGACGAGGCCGAAAGACATGACAGCGTATTCCTATGAACCGTAGCTTGTTCTGAATGCTGTCTTGGGGATATCTTCTTCTCGAATGCGAATCTGATGATAGCCCATACGGAGATCAAGCTTGGAGAATACTTGAGCACCTTTGAGTTGTTCAAACAGCTCATTGATGTTGGGAAGTGGGCACTTGTTCTTTATGGTCTTCTTGTTCAATGGACAGTAGTCGACACAAAGTCGGTCCGTTCCATCCTTCTTCTTCACAAAAAGAACACCACAACCCCATGGAGAATAACTAGGTCGGATGAGACCCATTTGCTCTTGAATATCGAGTTGCTTCTTCAGCTCCTTCAAATCTTCAGGTCCAAGTTTGTAAGGACGTTTGCAAACAGGTTCCATGCTAGGCTTAAGATCGATGACAAATTCAACTGGCCGGTGCGGAGGCATTCCTGGAAGCTCTTCTGGAAAGACGTCTTGATATTCGTAAACGACTGAAATTTGAGAGATGGCATCCAACTCGCCCTTCTCATTGAGAGAAAACAGTCGGATGGTATCATCCCTTGCGGCAAAGACAATAACATCCTCAGACGAATGAGTCAATTGAATATGCCTGGCAGCACAATCAAGCTGAGACTTGTGCTTAGAAAGCCAGTCCATTCCGAGAATAAGATCAATATCCGAGTTACCGAGGACCATTGGGGAAGAAAGAAACTTATAGTCGCCCAACGTGATCGTAACATCTGGAACCTCCAAACTGGCACTCAAACGTTTGTCGGAGAAAGAATATCCATTGATTTGCCCAAATGAGAAGAAACGAATTCATTCTTGGCAAAAAAATGGCTTTGACATAAAACAATGCGATGCACCAATATCAAAAAGTACTTTTGCAGGAACATCGTTAACAGGAAGGTTACCCATGATGACATCTAACAAATCCTCTGCCTGAGCTGCGTTCAACAAGTTGACCTTGGCGTGCTTGGGGTTATGCTTGACCACTGCGGTACTGGTAGACCTCACAGGAGGAGAAGGAGGAAGACACCTTTGATTGAAGCATTTGTTGGCATAGTGACCCTTCTGCTAACACTTGTTGCACGTGACCTTCGAGAGCGGACGGTGATACGAAGCACTTGATCTTGGAGCTTGAGACGAAGTCTTGTTCTAAAAGCCTGGGTTGGGTGGGTGGGAAGATCCATTGCCACCTTTTCTCTTCTGCTGGTAAGGCTGACGAAACGGAGGAGGAGACAACCAATACTTTTGCTGCTTAGAAGCCACTTGAGTTGAGGAAGAAGGAGTTGCATCTCTGACTCGCTTCTTGGAATCATCGCACTTGAGTTGAGAAGTCTCTTGCTTCATTGCCATGTTGTAGAACTCATCGTACTTCTTCGGCTCAAAAAGGACGAGAGCTAGTTGGAGATCTTCTCTGAGGCCACCCCTGAACTGATAAATCATGCTCTTCTCGTCAGGGACGCCTTGCTTGGCGAAACGAGTGAGCCTCTGGAACAGAATGTTATACTGGTAAACAGACAAGCTGCCTTGCTTCAGGTTGCGGAATTCCTCACGCTTGCTTTCAACAACACTCCGAGGAATGTGATGAGCTTTGAAGTCTTGACGGAATTCATCCCAGGTAATCAAACGACCTCCTCTGGAATCTTTGTATTGCTGAAACCATTCTGCAGCTTGGTCTTTGAGTTGGAAGGAGGCAAACTTGACAAAGTCCTCAAGCCTGACGTTACTGCACTCGAAATGCTTGTAGATACCCACGAGCCAATCATCAGCGTCTGAGGCCTCGACACAGTTGCTGAAGGTCTTTGGCTGATTAGCGAGGAACTGGTTGAGTGTAGCAAACTGATTCTGATTGTTGCCATGGCCATGATTCCCTTGGTTGCGCTCTTGCAAGAGCTGCATGATCAGCTGCATGTTTGCATTGGTAGAGGCCATCACAGCTTGCCATGCCTCCGGAGGTGGAGGTGGTGGTGGCGGATTAGGATTCGGAGTCGTGCGCATTGGAGGAGCCATCCTGGAGAGGGTGACATCCGTTAGCATCTTGATAAACATATATTCAAGCTGAATCAAATGGATAGAAATTGCAACTTATAGTCTTCACATCCAAACAAAATGAACGAATGCATTCCAATTGAAATGGTCACATTTCCATAAATTGAGAAGCCACTTAGATAGAGGTAGAAGAATAAAACAATAAGGTACGGACAAGAACAAATACTTGGTGAGGATTACCCAATCACAAACCAAATATCTGCGGAAGAATTACTAGAGCTACATGAATTCCCACCTATGAACTCCCGAACCATTCCGGTTATGCAATCAGGTGTTGGGGATACAGGGGAAGCTTAATATCTCACCCAAAGCTAGCAAATCCTACATCCAGCTGTATCCATCCTTCAACACATAACCAAGAAACCTTCGGAAATCATTTACCTCAACCTTCGAAAAGCATCCGGTATACGAGTTATGGCAATACTCCCGAACTCCCGCCCCAGTACTGGATGGCGTCGAGGTTATCTCACCAACAACTGCATAAAAGAGATTTTCGATGTCGGCGAAACTCAGGTATTCCAGAATCTCAACGATAAAATTGTGACGACAACACCTCGGAGCTCAACTATGACGCCCCGAGACCGCTGCGCCAGGTGTCTTCCAGTTATTCGCCGTCGTTGCCATGTCATTTGCTTGTGTGTTGTATCTTGTCATGTCATCATGTGCATTGCATCATCATGTTTTCAAAACTTGCATTCGTCTCGGTCTCCTCATTTCGTCTGTTGTCCGTTCTGAGCCCAGACACACTTGCACGCGCCCGCGGCATGTCTGAAATATTATTTTATAAGTGGCCGAAAAATGTTCTCGGAATGGGTTAAAAGATGACGTGTGGTCTTATTATAGTGTAGATAGACCGCTTGTCAAGTTTCATCGCATTCGGAGATCGTTTGATAGCCCAACCGTTAAACTATAGCGACATTATAGTCGGTCTAACGTCGGACGTTTTCGGTCTCCGAAAACTGTTGCCGGGCCTCTCTCTCCTCTCTTCTCAGCCCATCTCTATCTAGCACAGCCCACTAGCCCACCTGTCTAACCCCCCTCCAATCTGGGTTGTCTGATCGAGATCGAACGGCTCCGAAATGGCCTCAAACCCCCTAGCCCCCTTGCCTTATATAGACCCCCTCCATGCCATTTTTGGCATCCCTAGCCCTCCACCTACCTCTAGCCCCCCTCCCCACAATTTCAGCGCCGAACCCCTCCCTGGCCTCCACTTGTCGCCACTGCCCTTGGTCTCTTCCCGCACCGCCACCTCGCCGGCGCCACATGGCGCGCTCCTAGTGGCCAACCGCCACCGCGTGGTCACCCGCAGCCAATGGGACGATGCCACGTCGCCCCTGGCCTCCTCCCACCTCCTGCGGCCCTGCCAGGCCCATGTGGGGCCCGCCGATCCCATCGAAGCCCGGATCCCGCTGCCGTTTCCGAGAGCCCCGCGCCCTGGTTCCCGAGCCTCGCGCAGGAGGTCCTCTCCCCGTCCAGCCCCGTCACTGGCCGGCAAGACGCCGGAGTCGTTGCCGGCGACCCCTACTCCGCGACGTCGGCCAGGTCGCGTCCCGGTCGCCCTCTCCTCCCTTCCTCCGTTTCCCTTCCTCTTTCTCTTACAGCTATCTCTCTCTCTTTGGCCATGGATGGCGCCGCTGCCCGGAGCTCCTCGTCGCCGCTCAGCTTCCGACGTCGCTCGGATTTGTCGGATCCGGCAAGTTTCCGCCCAGATCTATTCCTCTCCGGTCCTCCCCGCCGCCCTCACCTGCCGGAGTCGCCGCTGCCCCGTCGTTGACTTCGGGCGCCGCCGTCCCCGTCTCTGCTCCTGCGCTTGCGCCAGGCACGAGGAGGAAGAGCGCCTCAACCGCCCTGCATCGCTGGCACCCTTGGTCCGGCCCAGATGCTGCAAGGCCCAGCCGAAGCCTGCCAGTCTTATAGTGTTTTTTCCTCTGAACGGATTTAATCAATTATCCCAGGATTTACTGTTTTGTAGAAAAACCCTCATTGTCATGCATATAATAACTTATTAATCAGGCATCATATGTAAATAATTTATATATGAAAAGTGCTTAGAATTTCATCTAGTTTAATAATATCCAACTCTCAATCATGTTTAAAATGTTTAAAATGCTGTTTGTTTAAATTTGCTCCTATGCCATGCAAAAATGCTTTAATTCATAACTAAATAACCGTAGCTCTAATTTTAATAAACTTTATATGTAAATGGGGTGGAAAAATGCCTAGTTTAACATGGTGGCGCCAATTTGCATGTTTAACAACTATAAAATATGGATTAGGGCAGAACAGTACCATAACCAAAATATGCACATGAGGAGTTTCCGGACTTGTTGTTTGTAGTTCCGGCCTCATTTAAACTTGCCTAGATAGATAGTTTTCTTTTGCTTCACCCTCTTGCCATGCTAACAACATTTAATCTTGTTGGGTACATAAACGAGAGAGAACTAAATAATTCATGTGGTGTTTTCTTCAATATGTAACTCCGTTGCATAATGAGCTCCACTTAATTTGTAGTATTGTTTGTGCACTTTGCCATGCCATGCTTCTTTAAACCGGACATGCATCATACTCGGTTGTGCATCTTGCCATGCTTATGTGGTGGTTGTTTACTATGTTGTGTGCTTCTTTTCTGGTGTTGCTCCTTCGGGTTGGTTCCGTTAACGTCGCGTTTGTGAGGACTCGTTCGACTAACGTCCATTTGTCTTCTTCATGGAGTCATTGTTCTTCCTTGCGGGATTTCAGGCAAGATGACCATACCCTCGACTATCTTTCCTTGCTAGTTGCTCGCTCTTTTGCTATGCCTATGCTACGATACCTACCACTTGCTTATCATGCCTCCCATTTTGTTGAACCAAGCCTCTAACCCACCTTGTCCTAGCAAACCGTTGTTTGGCTATGTTACCGCTTTGCTCAGCCCCTCTTATAGCGTTGTTGGTTGCAGGTGAAGATTGGAGTTTGTTCCATGTTTGGAACATGGATATTTAGTTGGGATATCACAATATCTCTTATTTAATTAATGCATCTATATACTTGGTAAAGGGTGGAAGGCTCGGCCTTATGCCTGGTGTTTTGTTCCACTCTTGCCGCCCTAGTTTCCGTCATATCGGTGTTATGTTCCCGGATTTTGCGTTCCTTACGCGGTTGGGTTATAATGGGAACCCCTTGACAGTTCGCTTTGAATAAAACTCCTCCAGCAAGGCCCAACCTTGGTTTTACCATTTGCCACCTAGCCTTTTTCCCTTGGGAGTCGCGCATCCCGAGGGTCATCTTTATTTTAAACCCCTGGGCCAGTGCTTGTCTAAGTGTTGGTCCAACCCAGAGCACCATGCGGGGCCGTCCCTTGGCAATTTGGGTTACGTTGGCTCCCGTACTCTTAGCTTATCTGGTGTGCCCTAAGAACGAGATATGTGCAGCTCCTATCGGGATTTGTCGGCACAGTGGGTTGTCTTGCTGGACTTGTTTTACCATTGTCGAGGATGTCTTGTAACCAGGATTCTGAGTCTGATCGAGTCTTCCCGCTAGAAGGAATATCCTTCCTTGACCGTGAGAGCTTGTGATGGGCTAAGTTGGGACACCCCTGCAGGGATTTGAACTTTTGAAAGCCGTGCCCGCGGTTATGGGTAGATGGGAATTTTTTAATGTTCGGTTGTAGAAAACCTGAAGTTGACCTTAATTAAAATACATCAACCGCGTGGGTAACCGTGATGGTCTCTTTCCGGCGGAGTCCGGGAAGTGAACACGGTGTTGGAGTTATGTTTGACGTAGGTTGTTCTAGGATCACTTCTTGATCATAGTTTCTCGATCGTGCTTTGCCTTCTCTTCTCACTCTCATTTGCGTATATGTTAGCCACCAAATATGCTATTCGCTGCTGCAGCTCCACCTCATACCTTTACCTTACCCATAAGCTTAAATAGTCTTGATCGCGAGGGTGTGAGATTGCTGAGTCTCCGTGACTCACAGATACTTCCAAAACCAGCTTGCAGGTGCCGTTGAACCGTGCAGATGACACAACCAAGCTCAAGGAGGAGCTCGATGAAGATCTTGTCCTTTGTGTTGTTTCGTGCTAGTTGATCAGTAGTGGAGCCCAGTCGGGACGATCGGGGATCTGTGTAGCATTTGGGGTAGTCTTCTTTTATTTTGGTTCCGTAGTCGGACCCTGATTGTATCTGGTTGATGTAATGCTTTATTCATGTAATTGTGTGAAGTGGCGATTGTAAGCCAACTATATATCTCTTTCCCTTATGTATTACATGGGTTGTGTGAAGATTACCTCACTTGCGACATTGCTTTCAATGCGGTTATGCCTCTAAGTCGTGCTTCAACACGTGGGAGATATAGCCACATCGAGGGCATTACAAGTTGGTAATCAGAGCCTTCCCCGACCTTAGGAGCCCCCACTGCTTGATCGAATTGGCTGACGAGTTGAGTCTAGAAATTTTTTTTGAGTCATTAGGAATTATATATCGGAGAGTTTAGGAATTCATTTTACTCCTCAGTCCCTTCATCTCTCTGGTAAGGCATCCTAATGTAGAGTTTTGACTCTTCTCTTCTCAAATTTCACTAAATTTTTTTTAGGATCACGCGGGTATCTTGGAATCGTTCCGATGGTTTTGTGACGAGAACATTGTTCTTGGTGCCTCTTGTCATTTAGGGGTTGTGGCAGTGTCCCGGGGAGTTGAGCTCTGAGGTGTTGTCGTCATAATTTTATCGTTGCAGTTCTGGAATACCTGAGATTAGTTTCGCCGACATCGAAAATCTCTTTTATGCAGTTGTTGGTGAGATAACCTCGATGCCACCCAGTACTGGGGCGGGAGTTCGGGAGTATTGCCATAACTCGTATAACAGATGCTTTTCGAAGGTTGAGGTAGACGATTTCCGAAGGTTTCTTGGTTATGTGTTGAAGGATGGCTAGAGCTGGATGTAGGATTTGCTAGTTTTGGGTGAGATATTATGCTTCCCCTGTATCCCCAACACCTGATTGCATAATTGGGAAAATTTCGGGAGTTTATAAGTGGGAATTCAAGTAGCTCTTAGGATATCTTTCCGACAGATGTATGATATGAAATTGGGGTTCGACGTCTAGTGGTCCGCCTATTCACGGTCGGTTTTACAGTGGTCTCGTTGTGTCTTAAAGAGTCCTCGGCTATGCCGACTCGGGGACGCTTCGTATGTCTTGTGCACTGCCTTGTACATGATGGTGCTGTACGATCGAGCCCGTGTAGGCCCCACCACGAAAACTTCGGACGAAATCTCTATCATATGTTTGTTCCGGCTTATTTTGCAAGCCAATCCTTTGTTTTGTTTTGAGTTGTGGTATTCGAGTTGCTTCGAAGGCAAATGTTGATTCCATACCTCCCCAAATGGTGTTCTCATACTCCGATGTGAATACTAATCCTTCTTGATCATCAAGATTGTTATTGTCAATCCCTTTTAACCGGTGTGTTTCTCTTCAAGTGGATCCGATCACTTCAACTTTTGCAAGATCAATTATCAGTTCTTCTCATCGGTGTTCATTTCATCCGTCTCAAAGTTGCCTTTGTTTTTCCCGCCCACCCACCCCTTTTTCTTCGAGGACTCGGAATTCTTAATCAAGTATCCTTTTATTCATATGAAATCTCTCCATTCTTTTCCGTGAATGTTCTTATCCGGTGATTCTCAGGAAGATGCTAACGGGGCTTCTAGTTCATCATTCTTCGTTTCTTTTATCTTCTCCGGTGGTTTCAATTAAAGCTTTTGGTGTTGATCATATCTTTTTTTCCTTGTTTCAAATGTTTCTCATACCGGTGCACCTCATAATCTTTCACTTCTCGCTATTCAATTGTTCCGGAGTGCTCAAGATATCTCGAAGATTTGTGTTTTCACTTTGCATCCGTTCAAGCTATTTCGAGGTCCTATCTTATTCAAGCCATTTAATTCAACCGGTGTAATCTCTCCTTCAAATCGTTCAACGGTGTATCTTTTGAGTGGGCCCTAACCCACAGGTCTTTTTTCAAGATCTTACCTGACTATTCTTATTTTCCCGGAGCTATCCAGATTTCTTTTCGAAGTGTGACGTAAGAATGAATTTTCATCAGTCAGAGGGTTTCTCCAAGATCTTTCAAATTCTTTTCATCGTTGGCTCAACCTCTTCGTTTTGATTCTTCCGGAGTGCCTAAATAAGTCATGATGGTATTTCTTGTCGTCATTCTCAGTTTGGAAGACCGAAGAAGATTCTTCTTTCAACCTTGCTCCATTCTCTTCAAGATTCGTCATTCGAGATTGTTGCCATCCTCTCATAATTATTTTCGATTGTGAGATTTCTTTTCACCCATCCGGAGTAATTCAGGAGTCTTTTCAGTTTGATTATCCGGAGCCCACCATCTAAGATTTATTCATTCCAGCTTTCAGCTCTCATACTCTAAATCTTACCGGTGCTTCGTTCAAGTGATCTCTAATCGGCTCGTGATCTCTTCGTTCTCATGTATCTAAATCCTCTCAAGCATCTTCGTTCATTTTATAATTCTTCCCAGCGATTTGTGCCTTTTTCCAATTCCATTTTCAAATTCTTACCGGTGATTCACCCCTTTTACTTCGTTCGTTTTCAATTCTTACCGGTGGCTCGTTCAAGATTTCTCTTCCTTTGTTATTGTATCGATTCATTTGTTATTTCTATCCTACCGGTGGTTCATTCAATATTTTCCCAAGTTGGCGCTATATCTATATTAATGCTCTCTATGAGAATAAGTAGTATGTCAAATCCGCTGCTTGTCATCAATTTAAATTGGTGAAGGATAAGCATAATGTAATTCTTATTCTTGTTTCATCCAAGAGATTAATTCCTTATTCCGGAGGCATATCAAATTCTCAGTTTCATTTATTTCATCTTTTTTTCCCAGAGTTCCAAGTTCTCTCAATTACATCATCACGGAGATCCTTCTAAATCATTACAAGGTTTCACCTTGTGTTTTCAATTTCCCTTTCTTTTTGTCATCCTTTTGTTTACCAGAGTACTTCATCAAGGTGCTACATGATGGTTCATCAAAGAAATAATTCCTTCTCCAAGTGTTCATTGAGATTCTTTTCAAAGGAGCTCAAGCTTTCTTCATCTTGCAATCCGGAGTGCAATTCTTTTACCTTATCTTTTGAGGTGGTGTTATGTTATTCTAGATAATTTTCCCTTTCGTGTTTCATGATTCACCAGTTTTTCACGAGTGACATATCTAAACCCATCATTTTCTCTTCGCTCAAAACATCTTTTCAATCCCATCAATCTCTTCATTGGAGTATCTTGGGTTATATTTCACCTAAAGCTTTCCCTAAGGATTGTTGCTATTTATGGTGCTCTTAAAGGACCCTGATTTTCATCCTTCCGGTGAATAATTTTCTCGTCTTCTTGTTCATATAAATCCAATCTTTTTCGTGAGTGGCAAGTTGTCACCTCATAATGTTGATATGCCTTCTATAAGCCCACTTCAAGCTTGTCCTTCCGTTGTTGGTGTTCCAACAACTCCGTTCAACCCTTCTCCTAAGTATGCCTTTTCAAGCTCTTTTGTGGCAGAAGTTGGCATTTTCTTCTCAATTCTCCTATGGCAATTATCTATCTTCTATTCTTCCGTTCTGAAGACATTGTGATGTTGCTCTCCTCAACCCATTTTCTCGCATTGTCGGGACCATGTTTTGATCGTGCTTATCCTTTTAACCGGAGTATTGTGAACCTTTGCTCAAGCTCTTTCCTTTTATCAAGTTTTTCATCTCTTTTAAATCGGAGTGCTGTCAGAGATCTTTCTTACCCCTTGTTCTATTCACTCAATAGTTACGGAGGCAGTGTATTGTGATTTCATCAAGTATCTTCTCATCTTATCAAGTTATTATTCAATTCCTTTTCTTTTCAATCAGAGTGATGCCCGAAGTTGTTCTCCCTTGTTCCTCTTTTCTAACGGAGTGTTTTCAACTTCGTCATCTCCGTTGTATTTTTTTCTCGAAATGGCTTAACCTTTTCAAGGTTCTTTGGTTTCACTCGTTTGTCAAAGAAGCAACTTAGTTTTACCTCTTCTCTTTCCCTTCTGTTTGTCCCTCCGGTGCCATTCTAGATCTCGGGACGAGATCCTCTCATAGTGGTGGAGTGTTGTGACGCCCCGAGACCGCTGCGCCAGGTGTCTTCTAGTTATCCGCCGTCGTTGCCATGTCATTTGCTTGCGTGTTGTATCTTGTCATGTCATCATGTGCATTGCATCATTATGTTTTCAAAACTTGCATTCGTCTCGGTCTCCTCGTTTCGTCCGTTGTCCGTTCTGAGCCTAGACACACTTGCACGCGCCCGCGGCATGTCCGAAATATTATTTTATAAGTGGCCGGAAAATGTTCTCGGAATGGGTTGAAAGTTTACGTGTGGTCTTATTATAGTGTAGATAGACCGCCTATCAAGTTTCATCGCATTCGGAGTTCATTTGATAGCCCAACTGTTAAACTATAGCGACATCATAGTCGGTCTAACGTCGGACGTTTTCGGTCTCCGAAAACTGTTGCCGGGCCTCTCTCTCCTCTCTTCTCAGCCCATCTCTATCTAGCACAGCCCACTAGCCCACCTGTCTAACCCCCCTCCGCTCTGGGTTGTCTGATCGAGATCGAACGACTCCGAAACGGCCTCAAACCCCCTAACCCTAGCCCCCTTGCCTTATATAGACCCCCTCCATGCCATTTTTGGCATCCCTAGCCCTCCACCTACCTCTAGCCCCCTCCCCTCAATTTCAGCACCGAACCCCTCCCTGGCCTCCACTTGTCGCCGCCGCCCTTGGTCTCTTCCCGGACCGCCACCTCGTCGGCGCCACCTGGCGCGCTCCTAGTGACCAGCTGCCACCGCGTGGTCACCCGCAGCCAATGGGACGATGCCACGTCGCCCCTGGCCTCCTCCCACCTCCCGCGGCCCTGCCAGGCCCATGTGGGGCCCGCCGAGCCCATCGAAGCCCGGATCCCGCCGCCGCTTCCGAGAGCCCCGCGCCCTGGTTCCCGAGCCTCGCGCAGGAGGTCCTCTCCCCGTCCAGCCCCGCCACTGGCCGACAAGACGCCAGAGTCGTCGCCGGCGACCCCTGCTCCGCGATGTCGCCCAGGTCGCGTCCCGGTCGCCCTCTCCTCCCTTCCTCTGTTTCCCTTCCTCTTTCTCTTACAGCTCTCTCTCTCTCTCTCTCTCTCTCTCTTTGGCCATGGATGGCGCCGCTGCCCGGAGCTCCTCGTCGCCGCTCAGCTTCCGACATCGCTTTGATTCGTCGGATCTGGCAAGTTTCCGCCCAGATCTGTTCCTCTTCGGTCCTCCCCGCCGCCCTCACCTGCCGGAGTCGCCGCTGCCCTGTCGTTGACTTTGGGCGCCGCCGTCCCCGTCTCTGCTCCTGCGCTTGCGCCAGGCACGAGGAGGACGAGCGCCTCAACCGCCCTGCATCGCTGGCACCCTTGGTCCGGCCCAGATGCTGCAAGGCCCAGCCGAAGCCTGCCAGCCTTGCCTCCCACCGACCGGGCCTTAGCCCATGGGTGAGCTCCCCGCAGCCCCTCCTCTTTGTTGGCCCAGTTCAGCAGATTCGGCCCTATAGTGTTTTTTCCTCTGGACGAATTTAATCAATTATCCCAGGATTTACTGTTTTGCAGAAAAACCCTCATTGTCATGCATATAATAACTTATTAATCAGGCATCATATGTAAATAATTTATATATGAAAAGTGCTTAGAATTTCATCTAGTTTAATAATATCCAACTCTCAATCATGTTTAAACTGTGTAAAATGCTGTTTGTTTAAATTTGCTCCTATGCCATGCAAAAATGCTTTAATTCATAACTAAATAACCATAGCTCCGATTTTAATAAACTTTATATGTAAATGGGGTGGAAAAATGCCTAGTTTAACATGGTGGCACCAATTTGCATGTTTAACAACTATAAAATATGGATTAGGGTAGAACAGTACCATAACCAAAATATGCACATGAGGAGTTTCCGGACTTGTTGTTTGTAGTTCCGGCCTCATTTAAACTTGCCTAGATAGGTAGTTTTCTTTTGCTTCACCCTCTTGCCATGCTAACAACATTTAATCTTGTTGGGTACATAAATGAGAGAGAACTAAATAAGTCATGTGGTGTTTTCTTCAATATGTAACTCCGTTGCATAATGAGCTCCACTTAATTTGTAGTATTGTTTGTGCACTTTGCCATGCCATGCTCCTTTAAACTGGACATGCATCATAGTCGGTTGTGCATCTTGCCATGCTTATGTGGTGGTTGTTTACTATGTTGTGTGCTTCTTTTCCGGTGTTGCTTCTTCGGGTTGGTTCTATTAACGTCGCGTTTGTGAGGACTCATTCGACTAACGTCCATTTGTCTTCTTCATGGACTCGTTGTTCTTCCTTGCGGGATTTCAGGCAAGATGACCATACCCTCGAAATCACTTTTATCTTTGCTTGCTAGTTGCTCGCTCTTTTGCTATGCCTATGCTGCGATACCTACCACATGCTTATCATGCCTCCCATTTTGTTGAACCAAGCCTCTAACCCACCTTGTCCTAGCAAACCGTTGTTTGGCTATGTTATCGCTTTGCTCAGCCCCTCTTATAGCGTTGTTGGTTGCAGGTGAAGATTGGATTTTTTTTCCATGTTTGGAACATGGATATTTAGTTGGGATATCACAATATCTCTTATTTAATTAATGCATCTATATACTTGGTAAAGGGTGGAAGGCTCGACCTTATGCCTGGTGTTTTGTTCCACTCTTGCCGCCCTAGTTTCCGTCATATCGGTGTTATGTTCCTGGATTTTGCGTTCCTTACGCGGTTGGGTTATAATGGGAACCCCTTGACAGTTCGCTTTAAATAAAACTCCTGTAGCAAGGCCCAACCTTGGTTTTACCATTTGCCACCTAGCCTTTTTCCCTTGGGAGTCATGCGTCCCGAGGGTCATCTTTATTTTAAACCCCCGGGCCAGTGCTTGTCTAAGTGTTGGTCCAACCCAGAGCACCGTGCGGGGCCGTCCCTTGGCAACTTGGGTTACGTTGGCTCCCGTACGCTTAGCTTATCCGGTGTGCCCTGAGAACGAGATATGTGCAGCTCCTATCAGGATTTGTCGGCACAGCGGTGGTCTTGCTGGACTTGTTTTACCATTGTCGAGGATGTCTTGTAACCGGGATTCCGAGTCTGATCGGGTCTTCCCGCCAAAAGGAATATCCTTCGGTGACCGTGAGAGCTTGTGATGGGCTAAGTTGGGACACCCCTGCAGGGGTTTGAACTTTCGAAAGCCGTGCCCGCGGTTATGGGCAGATGGGAATTTGTTAATGTCCGGTTGTAGAAAACCTGAAGTTGACCTTAATTAAAATACATCAACTGCGTGGGTAACCATGATCGTCTCTTTCCGGTGGAGTCCTGGAAGTGAACACGGTGTTGGAGTTATGTTTGACGCAGGTTGTTCGAGGATCACTTCTTGATCATAGTTTCTCGATCGTGCTTTGCCTTCTCTTCTCGCTCTCATTTGCGTATATGTTAGCCACCAAATATGCTAGTCGCTGCTGCATCTCCACCTCATACCTTTACCTTACCCATAAGCTTAAATAGTCTTGATCGGGAGGGTGTGAGATTACTGAGTCTCCGTGACTCATAGATACTTCCAAAACCAGCTTGCAGGTGCCGTTGAACCGTGCAGATGACGCAACCAAGCTCAAGGAGGATCTCGATGAAGATCTTGTCCTTTGTGTTGTTTCGTGCTAGTTGATCAGTAGTGGAGCCCAGTCGGGACGATCGGGGATCTGTGTAGCATTTGGGGTAGTCTTCTTATATTTTGGTTCCGTAGTCGGACCCTGATTGTATCTGGTTGATGTAATGCTTTATTCATGTAATTGTGTGAAGTGGCGATTATAAGCCAACTATATATCTCTTTCCCTTATGTATTACATGGGTTGTGTGAATATTACTTCACTTGCGACATTGCTTTCAATGCGGTTATGCCTCTAAGTCGTGCTTCGACACGTGGGAGATATAGCCGCATCGAGGGCGTTACATCAACTCCCAGGACACTGCCACAACCCCTAATGTCAGGAGGCACCAAGAACAATGTTCTTCAGAAAACCATCGGAACGATTCCAAGATACCTGTGTGATCCTAAATTTTTTTTAGTGAAATTTGAGAAGAGAAGAGTCAAAACTCTACGTCAAGATGCCTCACCAAAGCGATGAAGGGAATGAGGAGTAAAAATAAGTCCTACTCTCCGATATATATAATTCCTAAATGACTCAAAACATTTTTTTCTAGACTCAACAATGCCAGCAATTCGATCAAGCAGGGGGCTCCTAAGGTCGGCGAAGGCTCTGATTACCAACTTGTAACTCTCTCGATGCGGCTATATCTCCCACTTGTCGAAGCACGACTTAGAGGCATAACCGCATTGAAAGCAATGTCGCAAGTGATGTAATCTTCACAACAACCCATGTAATACAATAAGGGAATAAGAGTAACATAGTTGGCTTACACTTGCCACGTCACACAAATACATAAATAAGTCATTACAATCATCCAATACATTCAAGGTCCGACTACGGAACCAAAATGAAGATAAACCCCAAATGCAACATAGTCCCCGATCGCCCCAACTGGGCACCACTACTGATCATCTGGGAAAGACACGTAGTAACGACGAGAGTCTTCATCGAACTCCTGAGCTCGATCATATCATCTGGAGCGGTATCATCGGTCCCTGCATCTAGTTTTGGAAGTAATCTGTGAGTCACGAGGACTCGTCAATCTCACACCCTCACGATCAAGACTATTTAAGCTTATAGGAAAGGCAAAGGTATGATTAGGGATGGCAATGGGTCAGGTTTGGGGCGGGTGGAGCTGGTCCAAATCCAACCCATGACCCATCTTCCTACCCTCTGCCCATCCACCAAATTATCCATGGGCAAAACTTGTGCCCATGTCCAAACCCACTGGATACCCACATACCCATGGAGCTCCATGGGCATAGAAAAGTCAGCATGAAGCCTTCCCAAAGAGCAAATTAACTCATCATCATTCACTCACAAATGACAACATAAGCTACATGCGTAAGTAGGCAACAAGTAATACGATGAGTCCTTAAGTGTGACACACCAGAGGTTGATTCTGCAGCATATAGCTCATGGAACAAGTTGCATATTTCCTGCCATTTCCCATTCATTCGCTCTTTCTACTATCACTGGCATATGGCCCCACATGTCATACGGGTATCCATTGGATATCCATGAAGCGCAAACTATAACCATGCCCAACCCGGCTGTTCGTGGGTATCCATATCCATGGACCCATGGGCGAAAATGTGGTCCATACCCTTGCCCAACCGGGTCGGGTATCCATGGGTATCCAGATCCGTGGATAAAATTGCCATCCCTAGGTATGATGTGGAGCTGCAGCAAGCGACTAGCATATATGGTGGCTAACATACACAAATGAGAGCGAGAAGAGAAGGCAAAGGCACGGTGGATGAACTATGATCAAGAAGTGATCCTAGAACAACCTACGTCAAGCATTACTCCAACACCGTGTTCACTTCCCGGACTCCGCCGAGAAGAGACCATCACGGTTACACACACGGTTGATGCATTTTAATTGAGTTAAGTTTCAGGTTATCTACAACCGGACATTAACAAATTCCCATCTGCCCATAACCGCGGGCACGGCTTTCGAAAGTTCAAATCCCTGCAGGGGAGTCCCAACTTAGCCCATCACAAGCTCTCACGGTCAATGAAGTATATCTTTCTCCCAAGACAATCCGATCAGACTCAGCATCCCAGTTACAAGACATCCTCGACAATGGTAAAACAAGTCCAGCAACACCGCCCAAATGTGCCGACAAATCCCGATAGGAGTTGCACATATCTCGTTCTCAGGGCACACTTAGATGAGACTAGCTACGAGTAAAACCAACCATCAAGTTTCCCCGAGGTGGCCCCGCAGGCAGCTCAGTTTGGACCAACACTCAGAGGAGCACTGGCCCGGGGGGGTTTAAATAAAGATGACCCTCGGGCTCTGGAAACCCAAGGGAAAAAGAGGCTAGGTGGCGAATGGTAAAACCTGAAGGAAATATGCCCTAGAGGCAATAATAAAGTTATTATTTATTTCCTTATTTCATGATAAATGTTTATTATTCATGCTAGAATTGTATTAACCGGAAACATAATACATGTGTGAATACATAGACAAACAGAGTGTCACTAGTATGCCTCTACTTGACTAGCTCGTTAATCAAAGATGGTTATGCTTCCTAACCATAGACAAAGAGTTGTTATTTGATTAACGGGATCACATCATTAGGAGAATGATGTGATTGACTTGACCCATTCCGTTAGCTTAGCACTCGATCGTTTAGTATGTTGCTATTGCTTTCTTCATGACTTATACATGTTCCTATGACTATGAGATTATGCAACTCCCATTTACCGGAGGAACACTTTGTGTGCTACCAAACATCACAACGTAACTGGGTGATTATAAAGGAGCTCTACAGGTGTCTCCAAAGGTACATGTTGGGTTGGCGTATTTCGAGATTAGGATTTGTCACTCCGATTGTCGGAGAGGTATCTCTGGGCCCTCTCGGTAATGCACATCACATAAGCCTTGCAAGCATTGCAACTAATGAGTTAGTTGCGAGATGATGTATTACGGAACGAGTAAAGAGACTTGCCGGTAATGAGATTGAACTAGGTATTGAGATACCGACGATCGAATCTCGGGCAAGTAACATACCGATGACAAAGGGAACAACGTATGTTGTTATGCGGTCTGACCGATAAAGATCTTCATAGAATATGTAGGAGCCAATATGAGCATCCAGGTTCCGCTATTGGTTATTGACCGGAGACGTGTCTCGGTCATGTATACATTGTTCTCGAACCCGTAGGGTCCGCACGCTTAAGGTTTCGATGACATTTATATTATGAGTTTATGAGTTTTGATGTACCGAAGGAGTTCCGAGTCCCGGATGAGATCGGGGACATGACGAGGAGTCTCAAAATGGTTGAGACGTAAAGATCGATATAATGGACGACTATATTCGGACATCGGAAAGGTTCCGAGTGGTTCGGGTATTTTTTGGATTACCGGGGAGTTACGGGAATACGGGGGAAGAAGTATATGGGCCTTATTGGGCTTTAGGGGAGAGGGAGAGGCAGGCCGCGCGCCCCTCCATTGACTAGTCCGAATTGGACTAGGGGGAGGGGCGGCGCCCCCTCCTTCCTTCTCTTCCCTCTTCCCCTTCCTTGTCTCCTACTCCTACTACATGGAAGGACTCCTAGTTGGACTAGGAAAGGGGGAATCCTACTCCCGGTGGGAGTAGGACTCCCCTAGGGCACTCCATAGAGAGGGCCGGCCCTCCCCTCCTCCACTCCTTTATATACGGGGGCAGGGGGCACCCCATAGACACACAAGTTGATCTTCGTGATCATTCTCTTAGCCGTGTGCGATGCCCCCCTCCACCATACTCCTCGATAATATTGTAGCGGTGCTTAGGCGAAGCCCTGTGACGGTAGAACATCAAGATCATCACCACGCCATCGTGCTTACGGAACTCTTCCCCGACACTTTGCTGGATCGGAGTCCGGGGATCGTCATCGAGCTGAACGTGTGCTAGAACTCGGAGCTGCCGTAGTTTCGATGCTTGATCTGTCGGGCCGTGAAGACGTACGACTACATCAACCGCGTTGTTATAACGCTTCCGCTTTCGGTCTACGAGGGTACGTAGACAATACTCTCCCCTCTCGTTGCTATGCATCACCATGATCTTGCGTGTGCGTAGGAATTTTTTTGAAATTACTACGTTCCCCAACAGTGGCATCCGAGCCTAGGTTTTATGTGTTGATGTTATATGCACGAGTAGAACACAAGTGAGTTGTGGGCGATATAAGTCATACTGCTTACCAGCATGTCATACTTTGGTTTGGCGGTATTGTTGGATGAAGCGGCCCGGACCGACATTATGCGTACGCTTACGCGAGACTGGTTCTACCGACGTGCTTTGCACAGAGGTGGCTGGCGGGTGTCAGTTTCTCCAACTTTAGTTAAACCGAGTGTGGCTACGCCCGGTCCTTGCGAAGGTTAAAACAACACCAACTTGACAAACTATCGTTGTGGTTTTGATGCGTAGGTAAGATTGGTTCTTGCTAAGCCCGTAGCAGCCACGTAAAACTTGCAACAACAAAGTAGAGGATGTCTAACTTGTTTTTGCAGGGCATGTTGTGATGTGATATGGTCAAGACGTGATGAGATATAAGTTGTTGTATGAGATGATCATGTTTTGTTGAAGTTATCGACAACTGGCAAAATCCTTATGGTTGTCTCTCTATTGCATAAGATGCAAGCGCCAAATAATTGCTTTACTTTATCGCTATGCGATAGTAATAGTTGCAAGAGCAATTGTTGGCGAGACGACCATGTAACGACACATTGATATAGATCAAGATGATGGAGATCATGGTGTCATGCCGGTGACGATAGAGATCATGAAAGTACTTTGGAGATGGAGATCAAAGGCGCAAGATGATCATGGCCATATCATGTCACATATTTTGATTGCATATGATGTTTATCTTTTATACATCTTATTTTGCTTAGTTCGAAAGTAGCTTTATAAGATGATCTCTCACTAAATTTCAAGGTATAAGTGTTCTCCCTGAGTATGCACCGTTGCGAAAGTTCTTCGTGCTGAGACACCACGTGATGATCGGGTGTGATAGGCTCTACGTTCAAATACAACAGGTGCAAAACAGTTGCACATGCGGAATACTCAGGTTAAACTTGACGAGCCTAGCATATACAGATATGGCCTCGGAACACTGGAGACCGAAAGGTCGAGCGTGAATCATATGGTAGATATGATCAACATAGTGATGTTCACCATTGAAAACTACTCCATCTCACGTGATGATCAGACATGGTTTAGTTGATTTGGATCACGTGATCACTTAGATGATTAGAGGGATGTCTATCTAAGTGGGAGTTCTTAAGTAATATGATTAATTGAACTTAAATTTATTATGAACTTAGTCCTGGTAGTATTTTGCAAATTATTTTGTAGATCAATAGCTCGCGTTGTTGCTTTCATATGTTTATTTTGATATGTTCCTAGAGAAAATTGTGTTGAAAGATATTAGTAGCAATGATGCGGATTGGATCCGTGATCTGAGGTTTATCCTCATTGCTGCACAGAAGAATTATGTCCTTGATGCACCGCTAGGTGACAGGCCTATTGCAGGAGCAAATACAGACGTTATGAACGTTTGGCTAGCTCAATATGATGACTACTTGATAGTTTAGTGCGCCATGCTTAACAGCTTAGAATCGGGACTTCAAAGACGTTTTGAACGTCATGGACCATATGAGATGTTCCAAGAGTTGAAGTTAATATTTCAAGTAAAAACCCGAGTTGAGAGATATGAAGTCTCCAACAAGTTCTATAGCTAAAAGATGGAGGAGAATCGCTCAACTAGTGAGCATGTGCTCAGATTGTCTGGGTACTACAATCGCTTGAATCAAGTGGGAGTTAATCTTCCAGATAAAATAGTGATTGACAGAATTCTCTAGTCACCATCACCAAGTTAGTAGAACTTCGTGATGAACTATGATATGCAAGGGATAACGGAAATGATTCCCAAGCTCTTTGTAATGCTGAAATTGACGAAGGTAGAAATCAAGAAAAACAGCAAGTGTTGATGGTTGATGAGACCACTAGTTTCAAGAAAACGGCAAAGAGAAGAAGGGGAACTTCAAGAAGAACGGCAAGCAAGTTGCTGCTCAATTGAAGAAGCCCAAGTCTGGTCCTAAGCCTGAGACTAAGTGCTTCTACTGCAAAGAGACTGGTCACTGGAAGCGGAACTACCCCAAGTAATTGGCGGATAAGAAGGATGGCAAAGTGAACATAGGTATATTTGATATACATGTTATTGATGTGTACTTTACTAGTGTTTATAGCAACCCCTCAGTATTTGATACTAGTTCAGTTGCTAAGAGTAGTAACTCGAAACGGGAGTTGCAGAATGAACAGAGACTAGTTAAGGGTGAAGTAACGATGTGTGTTGGAAGTGGTTCCAAGATTGATATGATCATCATCGCACACTCCCTATACTTTCGGGATTAGTGTTGAACCTAAATAAGTGTTATTTGGTGTTTGCGTTGAGCATAAATATGATTGGATCATGTTTATTGCAATACGGTTATTCATGTAAGTTAGAGAATAATTGTTGTTCTGTTTACATGAATAAAACCTTCTATGGTCATACACCCAATGAAAATGGTTTGTTGGATCTCAATCATGGTGATACACATATTCATAATATTGAAGCCAAAAGATGCAAAGTTAATAATGAAAGTGCAACTTATTTGTGGCACTGCCGTTTAGGTCATATTGGTGTAAAGCGCATGAGGAAAATCCATGCTGATGGGTTTTTGGAATCATTTGATTATGAATTAGTTGATGCTTGCGAACCAAGCCTCATGGGCAAGATGACTAAGACTCCATTCTCCGGAACAATGGAGCGAGCAACAGATTTGTTAGAAATCATACATACTGATGTATGTGGTCCGATGAATATTGAGGCTCGTGGCATGTATCATTATTTTCTGATCTTCATAGATGATTTGAGCAGATATGAGTATATCTAATTGATGAAACACAAGTCTGAAATATTTGAAAAGTTCAAAGAATTTCAGAGTGATGTGGAGAATCATCGTAACAAAAAATAAAAGTTTCTACGATATGATCGCAGAAGTAAAATATTTGAGTTACGAGTTTGGCCTTCAGTTAAAACAATGTAAAATAGTTTCACTACTCACGCCACCTGGAACACCACAGTGTAATGGTGAGTCCGAACGTCATAACTATACTTTATTAGATATAGTGCGATCTATGATGTCTCTTACTGATCTACCACTATCGTTTTGGGGTTATGCATTAGAGACAGCTACATTCACGTTAAAAAGGGCACCATCTAAATCCGTTGAGACGGCACCGTATGAACTGTGTTTTGGCAAGAAACCAAAGTTGTCGTTTCTTAAAGTTTGGGGTTGCGATGCTTATATGAAAAAATTTCATCCTGATAAGCTCAAACCCAAATCGGAGAAGTGCGTCTTCATAGGATAACCAAAAGAAAATGTTGGGTACACCTTCTATCACAGATCTGAAGGCAAGATATTCGTTGCTGAGAATGGATCCTTTCCAGAGAAGGAGTTTCTCTCGAAAGAAGTGAGTGGGAGGAAAGTAGAAAACTTGATAAGGTAATTGTACCTTCTCCCTTATTGGAAAGTAGTTCATCACAGAAATCTGTTCTTGTGACTACTACACCAATTAGTGAGAAAGCTAATGATGATGATCATGTAACTTCAGATCAAGTTACTACCGAATCTCGTAGGTAAACCAGAGTGAGATCCGCACCAGAGTGGTACGGTAATCCTGTTCTGGAAGTCATGTTACTAGACCATGACGAACTTGCGAACTATGAGGAAGCGATAATGAGCCCAGATTCCGTGAAATGGTTTGAGGCCATGAAATCTGAGATATGATCCATGTATGAGAACAAAGTATGGACTTTGATGGATTTGCCCGATGATCGGCAAGCCATAGAAAATAAATGGATCTTCAAGAAGAAGACGGACGCTGATAGTAGTGTTACTATCTACAAAGCTAGAATTGTCGCAAAAGGTTTTCGACAAGTTCAAGGTGTTGACTACGATGAGAGTTTCTCACTCGTATCTATGCTTAAGTCTGTCCGAATCATGTTAGCAATTGCCGCATTTTATGAAATCTGGCACATGGATAAACAAAACTGCATTCCTTAATGGATTTGTTAAAGAAGAGTCGTATACGATGAAACTAAAAGGTTTTGTCGATCCTAACGGTGTTAACTAAATATGCAAGCTCCAGTGATCCATCTTTGGACTGGTGCAAGCATCTTGGAGTTGGAATATACGCTTTGATAAGTTGATCAAAGCATATAGTTTTATACAGACTTGCGGTGAAGCCTGTATTTACAAGAAAGTGAGTGGGAGCACTACATCATTCCTGATAAGTATATGTGAATGACATATTGTTGATCGGAAATAATGTAGAATTATTCTGCAAAGCATAAAGGAGTGTTTGAAAGGATTTTTTAAAAGAAAACCTCGGTGAAACTGCTTACATATTGAGCATCAAGATCTATAGAGATAGATCAAGACGCTTGATAAGTTTTTTCAATGAGTACATACCTTGACAAGATTTTGAAGTAGGTCAAAATGGAACAGTCAAAGAAAGAGTTATTGCCTGTGTTACAAGGTGTGAAATTGAGTAAGACTCAAAACCCGACCACGGCAGAAGATAGAAAGAGAATGAAAGTCATTCCCTATGCCTCATCCATAGGTTCTATAAAGTATGCCATGCTGTGTACCAGATCTATTGTATACCCTACACTGATGTTGGCAAGGGAGTACAATGGTGATCTAGGAGTAGATCACTGGACAACGGTCAAAATTATCCTTAGTGGAATAAGGATATGTTTCTCGATTATGGAGGTGACAAAAGGTTCGTCGTAAAGGGTTACGTTGATGCAAACTTTGACACTGATCCAGATGATTCTAAGTCTCAATCTGGATGCATATTGAAAGTGGGAGCAATTAGCTAGAGTAGCTCCATGCAGAGCATTGTTGACATAGAAATTTGCAAAATACATACGGATCTGAATATGGCAGACCCGTTGACTAAACTTCTCTCGCAGACAAAACATGATCACACCTTAGTACTCTTTGGGTGTTAATCACATAACGATGTGAACTAGATTATTGACTCTAGTAAACCCGTTGAGTGTTGGTCACATAATGATGTGAACTATTGGTGTTAAATCACATGGCAATATGAACTAGATTATTGACTCTAGTGCAAGTGGGAGACTGAAGGAAATATGCCCTAGAGGCAATAATAAAGTTATTATTTATTTCCTTATTTCATGATAATTGTTTATTATTCATGCTAGAATTGTATTAACCGGAAACATAATACATGTGTGAATACATAGACAAACAGAGTGTCACTAGTATCCCTCTACTTGACTAGATCGTTAGTCAAAGATGGTTATGTTTCCTAACCATAGACAAAGAGTTGTTATTTGATTAACAGGATCACATCATTAGGAGAATGATGTGATTGACTTGACCCATTCCGTTAGCCTCTCTCAAATCTTCTTCAGAAGCACGTCAAGTACGTTTGGTCTCCGGAGTGTGACATTGCTTTCAACACTTTGAAAGAGAAATTGATCACTGCTCCAGTTCTGACTCCACCTGATGAATCCAAACCATACGAGGTCTTTTGTGATGCCTCTCTCCAAGGTCTTGGCGCAGTATTGATGCAAGAGAAGAAAGTGGTTGCTTATACATCTCGCCAGTTGAAGCCTAATGAGAAGAACTACCCCACTCATGATCTCGAGTTGGCGGCAGTTGTGCATGCTCTTTTGACTTGGAGACATCTTCTATTGGGAAGAAAAGTGGATATTTTCACTGATCACAAGAGTCTCAAGTACATCTTCACTCAGCCTAATCTCAACCTCAGGCAAACTCGATGGGTCGAAATGATTCAAGAGTATAATCCGAGTATCGAGTATACTCCAGGCAAGGCCAATGTGATTGCTGACGCTTTGAGCACAAAGGCTTACTGCAACAGTCTGATTCTTAAGCCTTATCAACCCGAGCTTTGTGAAGCTTTCCGCAAACTTAATCTGCAAGTTGTTCCTCAAGGTTTCCTCGCCAACCTTCTAGTCTCTCCTACCTTAGAAGACCAGATTCGCCAAGCCCAGCTTCTTGATGCTATGGTGAAAAAGGTGAAGATTGGGATTGCCAAGAGTCAGTCCAAGTACAAGTGCTACCTCCTTGATGACAAGGACACTCTCTTCTTCGAGGATCGTATTGTTGTACCCAAAGGTGACCTTTGTAAAGTGATCATGAACGAGGCTCACAATTCTTTCCTCTCCATCCACCCCTGGGAGCACGAAGATGTATCAGGAACTCAAGCAAGCTTATTGGTGGACTCGAATGAAGCGCGAGATCGCTCAATTCGTGAATGAATGTGATGTCTACAGAAGAGTGAAGGCAGAACACCAAAGGCCAGTAGGTCTCCTCCAACCTCTTGCCATTCCAGAATGGAAGTTTGACCACATTGAAATGGACTTCGTGACTGGGTTTCCAAAGTACAAGCGTGGCAATGATGCTATATTCGTTGTCATCGACAAACTCACCAAAGTGGCTCATTTTCTGCCTATCAAAGAGTCGATCACTGCATCTCAATTGGCGGAACTCTATACCTCTTGTATTGTCTCTCTGCACGGTATTCCACAAGTGATCTCTTCAGACCGTGGCAGCATCTTTACCTTGAAGTTTTGGGATTCTTTTCAGAAGGCCATGGGAACCAACATCCGCTTCAGCACAGCTTTCCATCCTCAAACTAGCGGTCAAGTCGAGCGTGTCAACCAGATTCTTGAAGATATGCTCAGGGCTTGTGTGATCTCCTTCGGCATGAAGTGGGAGGATTGTCTTCCTTATGCTGAATTCTCCTACAACAACAGTTTTCAAGCAAGTTCGGGCAAGGCCCCATTTGAAATTCTGTATGGCAGAAAGTGCCGTACCCCTCTCAACTGGTCTGAAACCGGTGAATGTCAGCTTTTGGGTAATGACTTAATCACAGAGGTAGAAGAAATGTGCAAAGTCATTTGTGATATCCTCAAAGCAGCCCAATCCCGCCAGAAGAGCTACTATGATAGTAAGCACCGTGATTTGGCTTTCGAGATCGGAGATCATGTTTACCTCCGTGTCTCTCCTATGAAAGGTACTCGTCGCTTCGGTATCAAAGGGAAGCTTGCCCCCAGATACGTGGGACCTTTCAAGATTGTCAGCAAGAGAGGCGACCTCGCCTATCAACTCGAGATTCCTTCAAACTTTGCAAATGTTCATGACGTGTTCCATGTCTCTCAGCTTCGAAAGTGCTTCAAGACTCCTGACCGCACCGTCAACTTCGAGGACATTGAGCTCCAAGAAGATCTCTCTTATCGTGAGCACCCAGTTGCTATTCTTGAAGAGACTGAACGCAAGACTCGCAACAAGTCAATCAAATTTCTCAAAGTCAAGTGGTCACACCATTCCGATCGTGAAGCTACCTGGGAACGCGAGGATCACCTCCGTTCTGAGTACCCGGCGTTCTTTCAGTCCTAGATCTCGGGACGAGATCCTTTCGTAGTGGTGGAGTGTTGTAACACCCCGGATGTAACTTTCCCTATTTGTACTCCAACTCTTGCCGTTTCCGGCATTAAGTTATTTTATTCTCTCGGGTTCGGGTTTTTGTCTCCGTGTGTGGTTGTCGTTTTCATGCATCTCATCTCATGTCATCATGTGCATTGCATTTGCATATGTGTTCGTCTCATGCATTCGAGCATTTTCCCCGTTGTCCGTTTTGCATTCCAGCGCTTTGTTCTCCTCCGGTGGTCATTTCTAGCTTTCTTTCATGTGTGGGGATTATACATTTCCGGATTGGACCGGGACTTGCCAAGCGGCCTTGGTTTACTACCGGTAGACCGCCTGTCAAGTTTCGTACCATTTGGACTTCGTTTGATACTCCAACGGTTAACCGAGGGACCGAAAAGGCCTCGTGTGTGTTGCAGCCCAACACCCCTCCATTTTGGCCCAAAACCCACCTAACTCTGCTCCATGTTCTAGAGCGTTCGATCACGATCGCGTGGCCGAAAACCGCACCTCATTTGGACTCTCCTAGCTCCCTCTATGCCTATAAATATCACCCCCTCCGAAAATCACGGGTCTCCCCTCCCGCCTAAACCCTAGATCCATCCGCCGCCGCCGCCGGACGTGTCCGGACGGGGCCGGACAGCGTGCGCCCGCCGCCTCCAGCCACCCGCGCGTCGACACGTGGCGGCCGCCACCTCCCACCGCCGCCGGCCCGCCTGGCCCAGGCGAGGCCCCCGCGAGCCCGCGAGCCGGCCGCCCCGCGCCGCCCCGCCCGGCCGTCGCCGCCCAGCCGTCCGCCGCCGCCGTCCCGGTCCACCGCTGCCTCGTCGTCGGGGTCGCCGCCCCGAGCCGCCGCAGGACCTCGCCGGCGTCGCCCCAGCTCCGGCCGCCGCGGGCCCCTGCGCCGCCGCCCTGGCCACCGGCGACCGCGCCCTCGCCGGCCGCCTCCTCCCTCCTCCACGCCGGCTCCGGCGAACTCGGGTCCGGCCAGCTACAGTGCCGCGAGATCCGATCTAGTTCGGGGTTGCTACAGTAAACCCTAGGGGTAGTTTTTTTCACCAAGTCCCGGATATTTTTTAGTTCATATGCCCCTGTTCGCGGCCCCGTAACTTTGCATCCGTAGCTCCGATTTGGGCATATAGCATATCAAAATGTTCATCTCAGAGAGTAGATCATTTCATTACATTGCATCATTTTCATTTGAGCTCATCTTGATGCCCGAAATGCTGTTAGAAGAGGGCTACTTGAGTTAATTGTCAGATCTGTTACTCCGTTTAGCACTTTTGTCATTTTTGCCATGATTATTTTGTGCATGCTATGCCCGTGAGTTCTACATGTGTTTTGTTAAGGGTTTTGTCATCTTTCCATAGGTGCAACCCATGTATTTTTAGGATGTGTGTGGTGACTTGTGCAAGCTTGCAAAGTGGGGCACTTGCTAATTTTGTTTTCAGGGACATAGTAATTTCACAAAGTCCTGGGATTGTTTATCTCACGATGCCATATGTTCTTGTTGTTTCCTCGTGATCCGTGCCTCTTATGGGGATGATGAGTAAGGGAGTTTTGTTAATCGTGTAGTGCTCTATCCATACATGTCTTTGTTTGCAATTATGGAGCACCCTAGCTGGAGTCAATCGAGCTCTAGTTTTGCTTCGTTGCGAATCTGGGCAGATCGTCAACTTGTTTGCGATTTTGCCGATGTTATTGTAGTTGATCCGTGCATGCTATGCTATTGTTCTTGCCATTTATAGCTTGAATTTTGTGCCTTCTTAAGGGATGTATGCTTGTCTTGGCATAACTTGCACCGTGGAGAGTGCATCGAGCTCGTAAACATGCCTTCGTGAGTTATGTTTCAGCATGTCCCAGTTTTCACCAAGTCTGAAAACTGATTGTGTTTTTGCTATGTTCGTGTGCTTGTTAGTATATTTTCTGATCCCTTTTGGCTCAAGGTCACTAAGGGACTTTTGTTAATCTCTTTGAGTAGCTCCATGCCATGCTTTACTTTGCCATGTTCAGGTCATGTAGCATGTTGTTTTGTTGCTCCGAAGAGGGCTATATGATCTGAAATTCCAGACAAGTGTTAATTTCACTAAGTCTGAGATCTGTTCTCCATTTGCATTTTTGCCATGCTTGTTTGAACCTGTTAATGGATGGATTGGACGTAGCTCAGTGCTAGAATTTTGTTAAGCATCTTGTGTGCATCCCTGCCATGTATTTTGTTGTCATGTTTGGTGGCTGTAGCATGTTCATTTCATTGCATTTAGATGCCTACTTGCTGTAAATCGCAGACCGGTGTCATTTTTGAATCGCTTGCCATTTCCAAACCGTAACTCCGATTCCGGCGTTCTTTATATCGTTTTCAAGCGATTTCATCTCATATTTCCAGTGGAACACTTGGATTTCCAAGTTGAGGCCAGGTTCATGCATTTCCTGTCATATCTTGCATTTTGCATCCCGCATCGCATCCCGCATAGCATATCATCTTTGCATCGTGTTGTTTGAGTTTGCACGTGGTTGATTGTATCCTTGTTGCTTGTTTGTCTTGTTTGGGTAGAGCCGGGAGACGAGTTCGCTAACGAGGAGCCCGTTGAGTTTGCTTTCGAGGATCCAGTCAACTCTGACAACTGTGCAGGCAAGATGATCATACCCTCGAAATCACTACTATCTTTGCTATGCTAGTTTGCTCGCTCTTTTGCTATGCCATTGCTACGATGCCTACCACTTGCTTGCAAGCCTCCCAAATTGCCATGTCAAACCTCTAACCCACCATTGTCCTAGAAAACCGTTGATTGGCTATGTTACCACTTTGCTCAGCCCCTCTTATAGCGTTGCTAGTTGCAGGTGAAGATTGCAGGCCGTTCCTTGTTGGAACATCTTTTATTTACTTGTTGGGATATCATTATATTGCCATGTTATCTTAATGCATCTATATACTTGGTAAAGGGTGGAAGGCTCGGCCTCTCGCCTAGTGTTTTGTTCCACTCTTGCCGCCCTAGTTTCCGTCATATCGGTGTTATGTTCCCGGATTTTGCGTTTCTTACGCGGTTGGGTTATAATGGGAACCCCTTGATAGTTCGCCTTGATTAAAGATTTTCCAGCAATGCCCAACCTTGGTCTTACCATTTGCCACCTAGCCTCTTTTCCCTCGGGTTTCCGGAGCCCGCGGGTCATCTTATTTTAAACCCCCCCCGGGCCAGTGCTCCTCTGAGTGTTGGTCCAAACTAGAGTCCTGTGCAGCGCCCCCTCGGGGAAACTCGAGGTTTGGTTTTAGTTGTATGGAGCGCTCATCTGAGTGTGCCCTGAGAAAGAGATATGTGCAGCTCCTATCGGGATTTGTCGGCACATTCGGGCGGTGTTGCTAGTCTTGCTTTAACCTGTCGAAGTGTCTTGAGTTACCGAGATACCGAGTCTGATCGGAACGTCTTGGGAGGAGGTCTATTCCTTCGTTGACCGTGAGAGCTTGTCATGGGCTAAGTTGGGACTCCCCTGCAGGGATTGAACTTTTGAAAGCCGTGCCCGCGGTTATGGGCAGATGGGAATTTGTTAATGTCCGGTTGTAGATAACTTGAACCTTTACTTAATTAAAATGAATCAACTGAGTGTGTTACCGTGATGGCCTCTTCTCGGCGGAGTCCGGGAAGTGGACACGGTGTTGGAGTAATGTTTGCGCAGGTTGCTCTCTAGTTTCTCGCTCGTGCTTTGCCTCCTCTTCTCGCTTTCTCTTTTGCGAATAGGTTAGCCACCATACTTGCTAGTCGCTTGCTACAGCTCCACTTATATTTTACCTTGCCTTACCTATAAGCTTAAATAGTCTTTATCACGAGGGTGCGAGATTGCTGAGTCCCTGTGGCTCACAGATTACTATTACACCAGATGCAGGGCCTGATGATTCCGCTCCAGGAGATGCGCATGAGCTCAAGTGGGAGTTCGACGAAGACTCTCAACGTTACTATGTCTCCTTTCCCGATGATCAGTAGTGGTGCCCAGTTGGGGGTGATTGGGACCGTGTCGCATGTTGGGTTCTCTTTTATTTTGGCGCCGTAGTCGGGCCATGAGTGTTTGGATGATGTAATGTTATTTATGTACTTGATTGACGTGGCGAGTGTAAGCCAACTATGTTATCTCCCCTTCATTATTTATATTACATGGGATGTTGTGAAGATTGCCTAACTTGCGACATATGCCTTCAATGCGATTATGTCTCTAAGTCGTGCCTCGACACGTGGGAGCTATAGTCGCATCGAGGGTGTGACAAGTTGGTAATCAGAGCTTTCCCCGACCTTAGGAGCCCCATTGCTTGATCGTTTTTAGCGGCCGAGTTGTGTCTAGAAAAATGTTTTGAGTCTTTAGGAATTATATATCGGAGAGATTAGGAATTCTGTTTACTTCCCAGTCTCCTCATCGCTCTGGTAAGGCATCCTGACGTAGAGTTTTGACTCTTCTCTTCTCAAATTTCACTAATTTTTTTTAGGATCACACGGGTATCTTGGAATCGTTCCGATAGTTTATGATGAGAACATTGTCTTGGTGCCTCCTGTCAGGGGTTTAGTGGAAGTGTCCCGGGGAGCTGAGCTCTGAGGTGTTGTCATCATAATTTTATCGTTGCAGTTCTGGAATACCTGAGTTTAGTACGCCGACATCGAAAATCTCTTTTATGCAGTTCGTTGGTGAGATAACCTTGACGCCACCCAGTACTGGGGCGGGAGTTCGGGAGTATCGCCATAACTTGCATAACGGATGCTTTTCGAAGGTTGAGGTAGATGGTTTCCGAAGGTTTCTTGATTATGTGTTGAAGGATGGATACAGCTGGATGTAGGTTTTGCTAGTTTGGGTGAGATATTATGCTTCCCCTGTATCCCCAACACCTGATTGCTTAACCGGAAAGGTTCGGGAGTTTCATAGGTGGGAATTCTAGTAGCTCTAGTTCTTCTTCCACGGTTATTGGTTTGAGATTGGGATTTCTTACCGATTATTCGTTCTTGATCCGTACCTTGTTGATTTATTTCTCTACCTTAATTCTACGTGGCTTCTCAATTTATGGGTATGTGACCATTTCAAGAGGAATGCATTCGTTCATTTTGTTCGGATGTGAAGACTATATGTTGCAATTTTCATTCCGTTGGATTCAACTTCAATATTTTATCTATCAATGTGCTAATGGTGGTCAACCTCTTCAGGATGGCTCCTCCAACGCGCACGACTCCGAATCCTGATCCTCCACCACCTCCACCTCCTCCAGAGGCATGGCAAGCTGTGATGGCCGCAACCAATGCAAACACACAGTTGATCATGCAAATTCTCCAAGAGCGCAATCAAGGCAGTCAAGGGAATCAAGGAAGCAATCAGAGTCACTTTGCTACACTCAACCAGTTCCTTGCTAACGGGCCAAAGACTTTCAACAATTGTGTTGAGGCAACCGATGCTGACGATTGGCTTGTGGATCTGTGCAAGCATTTCGAGTGCAGTAACGTCAGGCCTGAAGACTTTGTGAAGTTCGCTTCCTTCCAACTCAAAGATCAAGCTGCAGAATGGTTCCAGCAGTACAAGGACTCCAGAGGTGGACGTGTTATCACTTGGGATGATTTCCGTCGAGATTTCCGAGCTCATCATATTCCCCAAAGCGTGGTTGAAAGCAAGCGTGAGGAATTCCGCAATCTGAAGCAAGGCTCTTTGTCTGTCTATGACTACAACAAGTTGTTCCAGAAGCTCGCCCGCTTTGCCAAGCAGGACGTCCCTGATGACAAGAGCATGATATACCAATTCAGGGGTGGTCTCAGAGAAGATATCCAGCTCGCTCTTGTTCTCTTTGAGCCCTTGAGATACGATGAGTTCTACAACATGGCACTGAAGCAAGAGGCTGCTCAGTTGAGGTGTGATGCTTCCAAGAAGCGAGTCAGAGATGTTACTCCTTCTTCCTCTACTCAAGTGGCCAAGCAGCAGAAGTTTTGGCTTCCTCCTCCTCCGTTCCGTCAGCCATATCAGCAGAAGAGCAAAGGTGGCATTGGTTCTTCCCACCCACCCAACCCTGGCTTTCAGAACAAGACTTCGTCTCAAGCTCCAAGATCGAGTGCTCCGTATCACCGTCCGCTTTCAGAGGTCACGTGCAACAAGTGCCAACAGAAGGGTCACTATGCCAACAAGTGTCTCAACCAGAGGCGTCTTCCTCCTCCTCCTCCTGTCAGATCGGCAAGTACAGCTGTGGTCAAGCATAACCCCAAGTTCGCCAAGGTCAATATGGTGAATGCAGCTCAGGCAGAGGACTCACCAGATGTCATCATGGGTAACCTTCTTGTTAATGATATTCCTGCAAAAGTTCTTTTTGACACGGGTGCATCGCATTGCTTCATTTCCAAACCTTTTGCATCAAAGTATGAGTGTGATTATCAGTATCTGCAAAGTTCCTTGCAAATTGTGTCACCGGGCAAGCAGATGACAGCTAACACCTGCGTCCCGGAGGTTACTATCACATTGGGTGACTACAAGTTCCTTTCTTCCCCAATTGTTCTTGGTAACTCGGATATTGATCTTATTCTCGGGATGGATTGGCTTTCTAAGCACAAGGCTCAGCTTGATTGTGCAGCCAGGAAGATTCAATTGACTCATTCGTCTGAGGATGTGATTGTCTTTGCCGCTCGTGATAATACCATCCGTCTGTTTTCCCTCAATGAGAAGGGTGAATTGGACGCTATCTCGCAAATTCCAGTCGTTTGCGAATATCAAGACGTCTTTCCAGAAGAGCTTCCAGGAATGCCTCCACACCGGCCAGTTGAATTCGTTATTGATCTTGAGCCTGGCACGGAACCTGTGTGCAAACGTCCTTACAAGCTCGGACCTGAAGAGTTGAAGGAGCTGAAGAAACAACTCGATATGCAAGAGAAAATGGGTCTCATCCGGCCTAGTTCTTCTCCGTGGGGTTCTGGTGTTCTTTTTGTGAAGAAGAAGGATGGAACGGACCGACTTTGTGTTGATTACCATCCAGTGAACAAGAAGACCATCAATAACAAATACCCACTTCCCAACATCAATGAGCTGTTCGAACAACTCAAAGGTGCCCAAGTATTCTCCAAGCTTGATCTTCGTATGGGTTATCACCAGATTCACATTCGTGAAGAAGATATTCCCAAGACAGCATTCAGAACAAGCTTTGGTTCATACGAATACACTGTCATGTCTTTTGGCCTCGCCAACACTCCTCCGACGTTCTCTCGCATGATGAATTTCATCTTCAACGCCTACACCAATGACTTCGTTTTGGTCTATCTCGACGACATTCTGGTTTTCTGCAAGAACAAGGAAGATCATGCCAAGCACTTGTGTTTGGTTCTTGATAAGCTCAGAGAACATCAGTTCTACGCCAAGTTCTCCAAGTGTGAATTTTGGCTCGATGAGGTTCTTTATCTTGGTCATATCATCTCTGCCAAGGGCATTGCCGTGAATCCTAAGAAGGTGTCTGCAATTGTGAATTGGGAACCTCCTCAGAACATGAAGCAACTCCGCAATTTTCTCGGTCTCGCAAGCTATTGCCGAAGATTCATTGAAAACTTTTCTAAGATCGCGAAGCCTCTCTCAAATTTTCTTCAGAAGCACGTCAAGTATGTTTGGTCTTCGGAGTGTGACATTGCTTTCAACACTTTGAAAGAGAAATTGATCACTGCTCCAGTTCTGACTCCACCTGATGAATCCAAACCGTACGAGGTCTTTTGTGATGCCTCTCTCCAAGGTCTTGGCGCAGTATTGATGCAAGAGTAGAAAGTGGTTGCTTATACATCTCGCCAGTTGAAGCCTAATAAGAAGAACTACCCCACTCATGATCTCGAGTTGGCGGCAGTTGTGCATGCTCTTTTGACTTGGAGACATCTTCTATTGGGAAGAAAAGTGGATATTTTCACTGATCACAAGAGTCTCAAGTACATCTTCACTCAGCCTAATCTCAACCTCAGGCAAACTCGATCGGTCGAAATGATTCAAGAGTATAATCCGAGTATCGAGTATACTCTAGGCAAGGCCAATGTGATTGCTGACGCTTTGAGCAGAAAGGCTTACTGCAACAGTCTGATTCTTAAGCCTTATCAACCCGAGCTTTGTGAAGCTTTCCGCAAACTTAATCTGCAAGTTGTTCCTCAAGGTTTCCTCGCCAACCTTCTAGTCTCTCCTACCTTAGAAGACCAGATTCGCCAAGCCCAGCTTCTTGATGCTATGGTGAAAAAGGTGAAGATTGGGATTGCCAAGAGTCAGTCCAAGTACAAGTGCTACCGCCTTGATGACAAGGACACTCTCTTCTTCGAGGATCGTATTGTTGTACCCAAAGGTGACCTTCGTAAAGTGATCATGAACGAGGCTCACAATTCTGTCCTCTCCATCCACCCCTGGGAGCACGAAGATGTATGAGGAACTCAAGCAAGCTTATTGGTGGACTCGAATGAAGCGCGAGATCGCTCAATTCGTGAATGAATGTGATGTCTGCAGAAGAGTGAAGGCAGAACACCAAAGGCCAGTAGGTCTCCTCCAACCTCTTGCCATTCCAGAATGGAAGTTTGACCACATTGAAATGGACTTCGTGACTGGGTTTCCAAAGTCCAAGTGTGGCAATGATGCTATATTCGTTGTCATCGATAAACTCACCAAAGTGTCTCATTTTCTGCCTATCAAAGAGTCGATCACTGCAGCTCAATTGGCGGAACTCTATACCTCTCGCATTGTCTTGCTGCACGGTATTCCTCAAGTGATCTCTTCAGACCGTGGCAGCATCTTTACCTCGAAGTTTTGGGATTCTTTTCAGAAGGCCATGGGCACGAACATCCGGTTCGGCATAGCTTTCCATCCTCAAACAAGCGGTCAAGTTGAGCGTGTCAACCAGATTCTTGAAGATATGCTCAGGGCTTGTGTGTTCTCCTTTGGTATGAAGTGGGAGGATTGTCTTCCTTATGCAGAATTCTCCTACAACAACAGTTTTCAAGCAAGTTCGGGCAAGGCCCCTTTTGAAATTCTGTATGGCAGGAAGTGCCGTACCCCTCTCAACTGGTCTGAAACCGGCGAACGTCAGCTTTTGGGTAATGACTTAATCACAGAAGCAGAAGAAATGTGCAAAGTCATTCGAGATAACCTCAAAGCAGCCCAATCCCGCCAGAAGAGCTACTATGATAGTAAGCACCGTGATTTGGCTTTCGAGATCGGAGATCATGTTTACCTCCGCGTCTCTCCTATGAAAGGTACTCGTCGCTTCGGTATCAAAGGGAAGCTTGCCCCTAGATACGTGGGACCTTTCAAGATTGTCAGCAAGAGAGGCGAACTCGCCTATCAACTCGAGCTTCCTTCAAACTTTGCAAATGTTCATGACGTGTTCCATGTCTCTCAACTTTGAAAGTGCTTCAAGACTCCTGACCGCACCGTCAACTTCGAGGACATTGAGCTCCAAGAAGATCTCTCTTATCGTGAGCACCCAGTTGCTATTCTTGAAGAGACTGAACGCAAGACTCGCAACAAGTAGATCAAATTTCTCAAAGTCAAGTGGTCACACCATTCTGACCGTGAAGCTACCTGGGAACGCGAGGATCACCTCCGTTCTGAGTACCCGGCGTTCTTTCAGTCCTAGATCTCGAGACGAGATCCTTTCATAGTGGTGGAGTGTTGTAACACCCCGAATGTAACTTTCTCTATTTGTACTCCAACTCTTGCCGTTTTCGGCGTTAAGTTATTTTATTCTCTCGGGTTCGGGTTTTTGTCTCCGTGTGTGGTTGTCGTTGTCATGCATCTCATCTCATGTCATCATGTGCATTGCATTTGCATACGTGTTCGTCTCATGCATTCGAGCATTTTCCCCGTTGTCCGTTTTGCATTCCGGCGCTTCGTTCTCCTCCGGTGGTCATTTCTAGCTTTCTTCCGTGTGTGGGGACTATACATTTCCGGATTGGACCGAGACTTGCCAAGCGGCCTTGGTTTACTACCGGTAGACCGCCTGTCAAGTTTCGTACCATTTGGACTTCGTTTGATACTCTAACGGTTAACCGAGGGACCGAAAAGGCCTCGTGTGTGTTGCAGCCCAACACCCCTCGATTTTGGCCCAAAACCCACCTAACTCTGCTCCATGTTCTAGAGCGTTCGATCAAGATCGCATGGCCGAAAACCGCACCTCATTTGGACTCTCCTAGCTCTCTCTATGCCTATAAATATCACCCCCCTCCGAAATTCACGGGTCTTCCCTCCCCCCTAAACCCTAGATCCATCCGCCGCCGCCGCCGGACGTGTCCGGACGGGACCGGACAGCGTCCGCCCGCCGCCTCCAGCCACCCGCGCGTCGACACATGGCGGCCGCCACCTCCCACCGCCGCCGGCCCGCCCGGCCCAGGCGAGGCCCCCGCGAGCCGGCCGCCCCGCGCCGCCCCGCCCGGCCGTCGCCGCCCAGCCGTCCGCCGCCGCCGTCCCGGTCCGCCGCCACCTCGTCGTCGGGGTCGCCCCCCCGAGCCGCCGCAGGAGCTCGCCGGCGTCGCCCCAGCTCCGGCCGCCGCGGGCCCCTGCGCCGCCGCCCCGTCCACCGGCGACCGCGCCCTTGCCGGCCGCCTCCTCCCTCCTCCACGCCGGCTCCGGTGAACTCGGGTCCGGCCAACTACAGTGCCGCGAGATCCGATCTGGATCGGGGTTGCTACAGTAAACCCTAGGGGTAGTTTTTTCAGTAAGTCCCGGATATTTTTTAGTTCATATGCCCCTGTTCGCGGCCCCGTAACTTTGCATCCGTAGCTCCGATTTGGGCATATAGCATATCAAAATGTTAATCTCAGAGAGTACATCATTTCATTCCATTGCATTATTTTCATTTGAGCTCATCTTGATGCCCGAAATGCTGTTAGAAGAGGGCTACTTGAGTTAATTGTCAGATCTGTTACTCCATTTAGCACTTTTGTCATTTTTGCCATGATTATTGTGTGCATGCTATGCCCGTGAGTTCTACATGTGTTTTGTTAAGGGTTTTGTCATCTTTCCAGAGGTGCAACCCATGTATTTTTAGGATGTCTGTGGTGACTTGTGCAAGCTTGCAAAGTGGGGCACTTGCTAATTCTGTTTTCAGGGACAGTAATTTCACAGTCCTAGGATTGTTTATCTCACGATGCCATATGTTCTTATTGTTTCCTAGTGATCCGTGCCTCTTATGGGGATGATTAGTAAGGGAGTTTTGTTAATCTTGTAGTGATCTATAGATCCATGTCTTTTTTTGCAATTATGGAGCACCCTAGCTAGAGTCAATCGAGCTCTACTTTTGCGTCGTTGCGAATCTGGGCAGATCGTCAACTTGTTTGCGATTTTGCCGATGTTATTGTAGTTGATCCGTGCATGCTATACTATTGTTCTTGCCATGTCTAGCTTACATTTTGTGCCTTCTTAAGAGATGTATGCTTGTCTTGCCATGAATTGCACCGTGGAGAGTGCATCGAGCTCGTAAACATGCCTTCGTGAGTTATGTTTCAGCATGTCCCAGTTTTCACCAAGTCTGAAAACTGATTGTGTTTTTGCTATGTTCGTGTGCTTGTTAGTATATTTTCTGATCCCTTTTGGCTCAAGGTCACCAAGGGACTTTTGTTAAGGTCTTTGAGTAGCTCCATGCCATGCTTTACTTTGCCATGTTCAGGTCATGTAGCATGTTGTTTTGTTGCTCCAAAGAGGGCTATATGATCTGAAATTCCAGACAAGTGTTAATTTCACTAAGTCTGAGATCTGTTCTCCATTTGCATTTTTGCCATGCTTGTTTGAACCTGTTAATGGATGAATTGGCCATATCTCAGTGCTAGACTTTTGTTAATAATCTTGTGTGCATCCCTGCCATGTATTTTGTTGTCATGTTTGGTGGCTGTAGCATGTTCATTTCATTGCATTTAGATGCCTACTTGCTGTAAATCGCAGACCGGTGTCATTTTTGAATCGCTTGCCATTTCCAAACCGTAACTCCGATTCTGCTGTTCTTTATATCGTTTTCAAGCGATTTCATCTCATCTTTCCAGTGGCACACTTGGATTTCCATGTTGAGGCCAGGTTCATGCATTTCCTGTCATATCTTGCATTTTGCATCCCGCATCGCATCCCGCATAGCATATCATCTTTGCATCGTGTTGTTTGAGTTTGCACGTGGTTGATTGTATCCTTGTTGCTTGTTTGTCTTGTTTGGGTAGAGCCGGGAGACGAGTTCGCTAACGAGGAGCCCGTTGAGTTTTCTTTCGAGGATCCAGTCAACTCTGACAACTGTGCAGGCAAGATGATCATACCCTCTAAATCACTACTATCGTTGCTATGCTAGTTTGCTCGCTCTTTTGCTATGCCATTGCTACGATGCCTACCACTTGCTTGCAAGCCTCCCAAATTGCCATGTCAAACCTCTAACCCACCATTATCCTAGCAAACCGTTGATTAGCTATGTTACCGCTTTGCTCAGCCCCTCTTATAGCGTTGCTAGTTGCAGGTGAAGATTGGAGGCCGTTCCTTGTTGGAACATCTTTTATTTACTTGTTGGGATATCATTATATTGCCATGTTATCTTAATGCATCTATATACTTGGTAAAGAGTGGAAGGCTCGGCCTCTCGCCTAGTGTTTTGTTCCACTCTTGCCGCCCTAGTTTCCGTCATATCGGTGTTATGTTCCCGGATTTTGCGTTTCTTACGCGGTTGGGTTATAATGGGAACCCCTTGATAGTTCGCCTTGATTAAAGCTTTTCCAGCAATGCCCAACCTTGGTCTTACCATTTGCCACCTAGCCTCTTTTCCCTCGGGTTTCCGGAGCCCGCAGTTCATCTTATTTTCACCCCCCCCGGGCCAGTGCTCCTTTGGGTGTTGGTCCAAACTAGAGTCCTGTGTAGCGCCCCCTCGGGGAAACTCGAGGTTTGGTTTTAGTTGTATGGAGCGCTCATCTGAGTGTGCCCTAAGAAAGAGATATGTGCAGCTCCTATCGGGATTTGTCGGCACATTCCGGCGGTGTTGCTGGTCTTGTTTTAACCTGTCGAAGTGTCTTGAGTTACCGAGATACCGAGTCTGATCGGAACGTCTTGGGAGGAGGTCTATTCCTTCGTTGACCGTGAGAGCTTGTCATGGGCTAAGTTGGGACTCCCCTGCAGCGATTGAACTTTCGAAAGCCGTGCCCGCGGTTATGGGAAGAAGGGAATTTGTTAATGTCCGGTTGTAGATAACTTGAACCTTAACTTAATTAAAATGAATCAATTGAGTGTGTTACCGTGATGGCCTCTTCTCGGCGGAGTCCGGGAAGTGGACACGGTGTTGGAGTAATGTTTGCGCAGGTTGCTCTCTAGTTTCTCGCTCGTGCTTTGCCTCCTCTTCTCGCTCTCTCTTTTGCGAATAGGTTAGCCACCATACTTGCTAGTCGCTTGCTGCAGCTCCACTTATATTTTACCTTGCCTTACCTATAAGCTTAAATAGTCTTGATCGCGAGGGTGCGAGATTGCTGAGTCCCTGTGGCTCACAGATTACTATTACACCAGATGCAGGGCCTGATGATTCCGCTCCAGGAGACGCGCATGAGCTCAAGTGGGAGTTCGACGAAGACTCTCAACGTTACTATGTCTCCTTTCCCAATGATCAGTAGTGGTGCCCAGTTGGGGGTGATTGGGACCGTGTCGCATGTTGGGTTCTCTTTTATTTTGGCGCCGTAGTCGGGCCATGAGTGTTTGGATGATGTAATGTTATTTATGTACTTGATTGACGTGGCGAGTGTAAGCCAACTATGTTATCTCCCCTTCATTATTTATATTACATGGGATGTTGTGAAGATTGCCTAACTTGCGACATATGCCTTCAATGCGATTATGTCTCTAAGTCGTGCCTCGACACGTGGGAGCTATAGTCGCATCGAGGGTGTGACAGAAGTATATGGGCCTTATTGGGCTTTAGGGGAGAGGGAGAGGCAGGCCGCGCCCCCCCATTGACTAGTCCGAATTGGAATAGGGGGAGGGGCGGCGCCCCCTCCTTCCTTCTCTTCCCTCTTCCCCTTCCTTGTCTCCTACTCCTACTACATGGAAGGACTCCTAGTTGGACTAGGAAAGGGGGAATCCTACTCCCGGTGGGAGTAGGACTCCCCTAGGGCGCGCCATAGAGAGGGCCGGCCCTCCCCTCCTCCACTCCTTTATATACGGGGGCAGGGGGCACCCCATAGACACACAAGTTGATCTTCGTGATTGTTCTCTTAGCCGTGTGCGGTGCCCCCCTCCACCATACTCCTCGATAATATTGTAGAGCTGCTTAGGCGAAGCCCTGTGACGGTAGAACATCAAGATCATCACCACGCCGTCGTGCTGACGGAACTCTTCCCCGACACTTTGCTGGATCAGATTCCGGGGATCGTCATCGAGCTGAACGTGTGCTAGAACTCGAAGGTGCCGTAGTTTCGGTGCTTGATCGGTCGGGCCGTGAAGACGTACGACTATATCAACCGTCTTGTTATAACGCTTCCTCTTTCGGTCTACGAGGGTACGTAGACAATACTCTCCCCTCTCGTTGCTATGCATCACCATGATCTTGCGTGTGCGTAGGAATTTTTTTGAAATTACTACGTTCCCCACACGGTTGATGCATTTTAATTAAGTTAAGTTTCAGGTTATCTACAACCGGACATTAACGAATTCCCATCTGCCCATAACCGCGGGCACGGCTTTCGAAAGTTCAAATCCCTGCAGGGGAGTCCCTACTTAGCCCATCACAAGCTCTCACGGTCAACGAAGTATATCTTTCTCCCAAGACAATCCGATCAGACTCAGCATCCCAGTTACAAGACATCCTCGACAATGGTAAAACAAGTCCATCAACATCGCCCGAATGTGCCGACAAATCCCAATAGGAGCTGCACATATCCCGTTCTCAGGGCACACTCAGATGAGACTAGCTACGAGTAAAACCAACCATCAAGTTTCCCCGAGGTGGCCCCGCGGGCAGCTCAGTGTGGACCAACACTCAGAGGAGCACTGGCCCGGGGGGGGTTTAAATAAAGATGACCCTCGGGCTCCGGAAACCCAAGTGAAAAAGAGGCTAGGTGGCGAATGGTAAAACCAATGCTGGGCATTGCTGGAGGAGTTTTATTCAAGGCGAACTGTCAAGGGGTTTCCATTATAACCCAACCGTGTAAGGAACGCAAAATCCGGGAACATAACACCGATATGACGGAAACTAGGGCGGCAAGAGTGGAACAAAACACCAGGCATAAGGCCGAGCCTTCCACCCTTTACCAAGTATATAGGTGCATTAAGATAAACAAGATAATATGGTGATATCCCAACAATAAACATGTTCCAACAAGGAATGATCTCCAATCTTCACCTTCAACTAGCAACGCTATATGAGGGGCTGAGCAAAACGGTAACATAGCCAAACAACGGTTTGCTAGGACAAGGTGGGTTAGAGGTTTGACATGGAAATATGAGAGGCATGATAAGCAAGTGGTAGGTATCGTAGCATAGGCATAGCAAAAGAGCGAGCATCTAGCAAGCAAAGATAGAAGTGATTTCGAGGGTATGGTCATCTTGCCTGCAAAGTTCTCAGAGTTGCCTTGATCCTCGAAAGCGTACTCAACGGGCTCCTCATTCACATACTCGTCTCCTGGCTCTACCCAAGCAATAACAATAAACAAAAAGGAACACAATCAACCACGTGCAATGCTCAAGCAACATGATGCAAACATGGTATGATATGCGGGATGCGATATGCGATGCATATGCATGATTTGGAAATGAATGATTGAACCTGGCCTCAACTTGGAAATCTAAGAGTTACACTGTAAAGAGGAGTTGATTTCGATTGAAATCGATATAAAGATCACCGGAAACGGATGCACGGTTTGGAAATGGCAAGCAAAACAAATATGCCACCGGTCTACGATAATCAACAAGAGGCCATCTAAATGCATCAAGATAAATAAGCTACTGCACTCAAACATGGCAACAAAATGCATTGCAGGGATACACTCATGATGCTTCACAAAAGATGAACACTGAGCTATGGCTAATTCACTCACTAACAGGTTCAAACAAGCATGGCAAAAGTGCAAAAGATTACTGGTTTCAGACTTAGTGAAATTGATAGCATGTCAGGAATTTATCATCAGGAAGCAACGTTTGGAGCACGAAAACTACATGCTAAAGGAACATATCATGGAAAAGGAAGGCATGCTATGAAGCTACTCTAATAATATAACAAAAGTCCCTTAGTGACCATGAGCCAAAAGGGATCACAAAATACACTTGCAAGCATGTGAACATAGCAAAAACATAAACAGATTCAGACTTAGTGAAAAACTGGAGCATGGCAAAACAGATATCAAGTAGGCATGTTTATGAGCTTGATGCACTCACTACGAGGCATTGCATGACAAACTAAGCATACACCCATCAATTAGACATGGCATAGAAGCCAGACATGGCAAGAACAACAACATAGCATGCACGGATCAACAACAACAAGCTCGGCAAAATCGCTAAACATGTTAACAATCTGCCAGGAACATTTTATAGCAAAAGTAGAGCTCGATTGACTCAAGCTAGGGTGCTCCATAAATGCAAACAAAGACATGGATGGATAGAACATCACAATATCTAAAAAACAACCTTACTGATCATGCTCAAAAAAGGCACAGATCACTAGGAATCAACATAAAATTTACAGCAGGACAAGGACTTAGTGAAATTCTAAGTCCCTGAAATCAGCAACATTGAGTAAGCTACTTTGCATGCTTGTGCTAGTCACCACAAAGATCACAAAAAACATGGCATACACCCCTGTAAAGATGGCATGGCATACATCAAAACACATGTAGAGCTCAGGATCATAGCATGCACACATTAGTCATTGCAAAAATGACAAAAGGGCATTTGCTGAAACAGATCTGAAACTATCCTGATATAGCATTCTTCCAACAGCATTTCGGGCATCAAGATGAGCTCAAATGAAAATGACGCAATGATATGAAATGATATACTCGTCGAGACGAACAATTTGATATGCTACACACACGAATCGGAGCTACGGATGCAGAGTTATGGCATGTGGAAGAATGAAAAATAATAATTATGAGGGAGGCAAAAGTCAACTGGATCCAGATTGGATCTAGGGTTTGGGAACTGTAGTAGCACGAGTCTCAAGGTTCGCCAGAAATGGACATCGCGGTGGCCGGACTTGCCGAGGTCGCCGGAGGGAGATGACGCCGGATCCAGGCGGTGGAGTCGCCGGAGTGGCGCGGGAGGAGGATGGCGGAGGTGGCCGTGGCTTGGGATGGTGCGGCGATGGAGAGGAGCCGCCGCGGTGGAGCTCACCGGTGGCGAGGCCGAGCGGCGAAGGCGCGGTGGTGGCGGGGTTCCAGGCGGCGGGGCGAGGCGCGCCCGGGAGGCGGGCGGGGCGCGGGAGGCGCGGCCCGGTAGCCCGCGGCGGTGGGAGGCGGCCGGCGGCCACGTGGCGCGTCCCGGTAGGCTGCGGGCGACGGCGGACGTTGTGTCCGATGCCGGCAGACAATGTCCGGCGCGCTGAAGAGGTGGGGAGCTAGGTTAGGGGTTGAATGACCCAAAAATTTCGGGGGACGTCTAGTTTTATAGGTAGAGGGAGCTAGGAAGCTCCAAATGAGGTGCGGTTTTCGGAAACGTGATCGTGATCGAACGGCCTAGGTGATGGAGGAGGTTTAGGTGGGTTTTGGGCCACTTTGGAGGGGTTTTGTGCTGCAACACACACGAGGCCTTTTCTGTCCCTCGGTTAACCGTTGGAGTATCAAACGAAGTCCAAATGGCACGAAACTTGACAGGCGGTCTACCGGTAGTAAACCAAGGCCGCATGGCAAGTCACGGTCCAATCCGAAAACGTTTAACACCCGCACACGAAAAGAGGTAGAAAGCGACACCGGAGGATATAGGAGCGCCGGAATGCAAAACGGACAACGGGGAAAATTCTCGGATGCATGAGACGAACACGTATGCATATGCAATGCACATGATGACATGATATGAGATGCATGACAAGGACAAAACAAACGGAGACAAAAACCCGAAAACGAGGAAATAAAATAACTTAGTGCCAGAAACGGCAAGAGTTAGAATACAAATAAGGTAAGTTACATACGGGGTGTTACAATTGGTGCCTCTCCGATGATGCGTGAGTAGTTCATTGTAGACCTACGGGTCCATAGTTAGTAGCTAGATGGCTTCCTCTCTCTCTTTTAATTCTCAATACAATGGTCTCTTGGAGATCTATTTGATGTAACTCTTTTTGTGATGTGTTTGTTGGGATCCGATGAACTTTGAGTTTATGATCAGATCTATGTTTTTATCCATGAAAGTTATTTCATTCTTTTGATCTCTCATATACATGATTACTTATAGCCTCGTATTTCTTCTTCGAATCTTTGGTTTAGTTAGGCCAACTAGATCGATTTTTCTTGCCATGGGAAGAGGTGCTTTGTGATGGGTTCGATCTTACTGTGCTTGATCCCAGTGATAGAAGGGGAACCGACACAATGTATCATTGCTATTAAGGATAACAAGATGGGGTCTATTTATACATAAATAGATCTTGTCTACATCATGTCATCATTCTTATTGCATCACTCTGTTTCTCCATGAACTTAATACACTAGATGCATGCCGGATAGCGGTTGATGTGTGGAGTAATAGTAGTAGATGTAGGCAGGAGTCGGTCTACTAATATTAGACATAATTCCTATATAATGATCATTGCCTGGATATCGTCATGATTATTTGAAGTTCTATCAATTGCCCAACAGTAATTTGTTTACCCACCGTATGCTATTTTTCTCGAGAGAAGCCACTAGTGAAATCTACGGCCCCCGGGTCCCTTCTTTATTATATTTGCCTTCGCGATCTATTTTTATTTGCTTTTATTTTCAGATCTATTAATACAAAAATACCTTGTTGCAATTTATATTTATTTATTTTATCTCGCATTCTCGTGAGATCTATTTATCCAATCTACTACAATTTTACCTATCTTTTTACCCGTGAGGGATTGTCAACCCCTCTCTTACGTCGGGTTGCAAGTATTTGTACTTTGTGTGCAGGAGAAGTTTATGTGGTGTTGCATGGTTCTCCTACTGGTTCGATAACCTTGGTCTCATCACTAAGGGAAATACCTACCGTAGTTGTTCTGCATCATCCCTTCCTCTTTGGGGAAATACCGACGTAGTTCAAGCCACATCAAAAGGAATTTTTGGCACCGTTGCCGGGGAGACATCACCAACACCTACCAGGTTCCTAATCACAAATGTCATATCCTTGCAATTTACATTATTTGCCATTTGCCTCTCAGTTTCCTCTCCCCCACTTCACAAAAAATTGCCATTTTATTAACCCTCTTTTTCGTTCACCGCTTTCTTGTTAGATCTATCTTTTTACTTGCAATCATGAGTGATTTCGGTATGGCAGAAACAGATGATGGCCTAACTCCTAAAATTGGACGATCTAGCAATATGGATGCTAAAACTTTGTTTTGGGGCAAGGGAATGCCATAGGAAAAGAACGTATCCAAGAATTTTACAATTGCATTGGAAATTTAAGTCTTGATGATGTTCCTATACTTAAGAGGACTAAATCTTATGCGGATGCTATTTTAGCACTAGTTCTGAAACCTGAAAATAAATTTATCCGTACTCATCCTACCTTGCAAAGATTTTCTTGAGTTACCCGTTATAAAGAACCCCAAGGCTAAAAAGTTGGCTACTCTTGTTCTTATGAACGAATTTGACTACATAATACGGGAAGCTAGGGAAATATTTGTTTTTAATTGTATGAATCGTGAAAAACCCGTGATAGACAAAATTGTTTATAATAGTGATTAGGCGTTAAGACATTTGCTTTGGGATAACCAAATCTTTCATGACAACCTTAAAAAGGAAGTCCCTGTTTTAGACATAATCCAACAAGTATTCAATTATATTAATCAACATTATTCTTGGATTGTTGCCGGAAATCAAAGGGGTTATGATGATAAGCTTAAAATCGTTGGGCTCGGCTCCATGATTTTTTATTAAAATAATCTTCTAGCCCTACCTATCATCCTGGTGATTCTAGTTTGCACTCTCATCTGGTCAAGACAGGAATATATATTTTAATTTGTGGTGGGGTAAATGTTAGAGGTTGCAGCAAATGGAGTATTTTACGCTGAGGGTCTTTCAGCCAAGTTTAGAGGCAACCATGTGGGGCCAGTACTATGATGTGTGATACGTCTCCGTCGTATCTACTTTTCTGAAACACTTTTGCCCTTGTTTTGGACTCTAACTTGCATGATTTGAATGGAACTAACCCGGACTGACGCTGTTTTCAGCAGAATTACCATGGTGTTATTTATGTGCGGAAACAAACGTTCTCGGAATGACCTGAAACATCACGGAGCAACTTTTTGGAAAATATAAAAAATACCTGCAAATATGAAGGCCAGGGGGCCCACCACTTGTCCACGATGGTGGGGGCGCGCCCCCTACCTCGTGCCCCCACTGAAGCTCCTCGGACTCCAACTCCAACTCTATATATTGTGCTTCGGGGAGAAAAAAATCAGAGAGAAGAATTCATCACGTTTTACGATACGGAGCCGCCGCCAAGCCCTAAAACCTCTCGGGAGGGCTGATCGGGAGTCCGTTCGGGGCTCTGGAGAGGGGAATCCGTCGCCATCGTCATCATCAACCATCCTCCATCACCAATTTCATGATGCTCACCGCCGTGCGTGAGTAATTCCATCGTAGGCTTGCTGGACGGTGATGGGTTGGATGGGATCTATCATGTTATCGAGTTAGTTTTGTTAGGGTTTGATCCCTAGTATCCACTATGTTCTGAGATTGATGTTGCTATGACTTTGCTATGCTTAATGCTTGTCACTAGGGCCCGAGTGCCATGATTTCAGATCTGAACCTATTATGTTTTCATCAATATATGAGAGTTCTTGATCCTATCTTGCAAGTCTATAGTCACCTATTATGTGTTATGATCCGTTAACCCCGAAGTGACAATAATCGGGATACTTACCGGTGATGACCGAAGTTTGAGGAGTTCATGTATTCACTATGTGTTAATGCTTTGTTCTGGTACTCTATTAAAAGGAGGCCTTAATATCCCTTAGTTTCCGTAAGGACCCCACTGCCACGGGAGGGTAGGACAAAAGATGTCATGCAAGTTCTTTTCCATAAGCACGTATGACTATATTCAGAATACATGCCTACATTACATTGATGAACTGGAGCTAGTTCTGTGTAACTCTAGGTTATGACTATTACATGATGAACCGCATCCGGCATAATTCTCCATCACCGATCCATTGCCTATGAGATTTCCATATATTTTCTTTGCTTATTTACTTTTCCATTGCTATTGCTATCATCACTACAAAATACCAAAAACATTACTTTTACTACTGTTACGTTTTGCTACCGTTACCATTACTATCATATTACTTTGCTACTAAATAATTTGCTGCGGATACTAAGTTTCCAGGTGTGGTTGAATTGACAACTTAGCTGCTAATACTTGAGAGTATTCTTTGGCTTCCCTTGTGTCGAATCAATAAATTTGGGTTGAATACTTTACCCTCGAAAACTGTTGCGATCCCCTATACTTGTGGGTTATCAAGACTATTTTCTGGCGCCGTTGCCCAGGAGGCATAGCTCTATTCTTTGAGTCACTTGGGATTTATATCTGCTTATCATTATGAAGAACTTGAAAGATCCAAGAACCAAGATTTATCCCTTAACTATGAGGGGAGATAAGGAACTGCCATCTAGCTCTGCACTTGATTCACCTTCTATTTTGAGTAAGCTTGCGACACCTAAACCTGCTTCTGCTATTCGTTCTGATATGTCGCATGTTATTGATGATGCCACTTCTGCTATACATGATACTTATGATGAAACTACTTCTATGCTTGATACTACTATGCCACTTGGTGAATTTCTTGATGAACAACTTGCTAGGGCTAGAGAGATTGAAAATATTGAATCTAATAATACTGATGAAATTGATGATGAAGACTTGCCTGTTATTCCTGAGGGTTATGTTTTTGATAAATAAGCTTCCTTAGCTATTTTAGCTTGCAAAGATAGATACGAACTCAAGAGGTTATTAGCTAAATGGAATAAGCAATCTCTAAATGCTAGAATGAAACCTGACCTATCTGTGTTACCGATAAGGATTATGAATTCTCTGTTGATCCTGATATAATTACTTTGGTTGAATCTGATCCTTTTCATGGCTATGAATCTGAAACTGTTGTGGAACATCTTACTAAATTAAATGATATTGCCACCCTATTCACTAATGATGAGAGAACTCGTTACTTTTATATCCATAAAATATTTCTGTTCTCATTAGAGGGTGATGCTAAGATATGGTTTAATTCTCTTGATCCTAGTTGTGTGCATAGTCCCCAGGATATGATTTATTACTTCTCTGCTAAATATGTCCCTGCTCATAAGAAACAAGCTGCTTTAAGGGATATATATAATTTTGTGCAAATTGAAGAAGAGAGTCTCCCACAAGCTTGGGGGAGGCTTCTCCAATTACTTAATGCTTTGCCTGATCATCCTCTTAAGAAAAATAAAATACTTGATATCTTTTATAATGGACTAACCGATGCCTCTAGAGATTACCTGGATAGTTGTGCTGGTTCTGTTTTTAGGGAAAGAACACCGGATGAAGCTGAAATTCTACTGAATAATATGTTGACAAATGAAAATAATTGGACACCTCCAGAGCCAATTCCTGAGCCTATTCCTAAACCAACTCCTAAGAAGAGGGGTATTCTGTTTCTCAGTCCTGAAGATATGCAAGAGGCAAAGAAATCTATGAAAGAAAAAGGTATTAAAGCTGAAGATGTTAAGAATTTACCTCCTATTGAAGAAATACATGGTCTTAATTTACTGCCTGTTGAAGGAACATATGATCTTAATCCATTACCTATTGAAGAAACTCATGGTCTTGATAACCCGACACAGGTAGTAAAGGTAAATTCTCTCTATAGATATGATAAAGCTGAAATTCCATTTACTAAGTTTGCTAGCCCATTCTTAGATGAGTTTGATAAATTTATGGCTAAGCAAGAAGACTTTAATGCTTATTTTGGTAGACAATTGAAATACAATTCAAATATGCTTGAACACTTGGGTGATTATATGGCGAATGTCAAAGGTGAACTTAAACTTATTAGTAAACATGCTTCTATGGTTACCACTCAAGTAGAACAAGCACTTAAAGCTCAAAATGATTTGCTCAATGAATTAAATAGCAAGAATAATGATAATGTTGTTAGAGTTATGACTAGAGGTGGCAAAATGACTCAGGAACCTTTGTATCCTGAAGGCCACCCTAAGAGAATTGAGCAAGATTCTCAGAGAAATAATATAGATGCACCTAGTCCTTCTAAAAGGAAGAAAAAGAAAAATGATAGGACTTTGCACGCTTCTAGTGAACCTGTTATTGAAACACCTAAGAATCCAAATGATATTTCTATTTCTGATGCTGAAACTCAATCTGGTAATGAACCTGAAACTAGTAATAATGTTAATGATAATGTTCATGATGATGCTCAACCTAGTAATGATAATGATATAGAAATTGAACCCGCTTTTGATCTTGATAACCCACAATCAAAGAATCAACGTTATGATAAGAAAGACATTGTTTCTAGGAAACATGGTAAAGAAAGAGAGCCTTGGGTTCAGAAACCCATTCCTTTTCCTCCCAAACCATCCAAGAAAAAGGATGATAAGGATTTTGAGCGCTTTGATGAAATGATTAGACCTATCTTTTTGCGTATGCGATTAACTAATATGCTCAAAATGAATCCTTATGCTAAGTATATGAAAGATATTGTTACAAATAAGAGAAAGATACCGGAAGCTGAAATTTCCACCATGCTTGCTAATTATACTTTTAAGGGTGGAATACCAAAGAAACTTGGAGATGCAGGAGTACCCACTATACCATGCTCCATTAAAAGAAACTATGTTAAAACTGCTTTATGTGATCTTGGAGCAGGTGTTAGTGTTATGCCTCTCTCTTTATATCGTAGACTTGATTTGAATAAGTTGACACCTACTGAAATATATTTGCAAATGGCTGATAAGTCAACTGCTATACCTGTCGGTATTTGTGAGGATGTGCCTATTGTAGTTGCAAACGTTACTATTTTAACACACTTTGTTATTCTTGATATTACCGAGGACGATAGTATGTCTATTATTCTTGGAAGACCCTTTTTGAATACTGCAGGGGCTGTTATTGATTGCACTAAAGGCAATGTCACTTTTCATGTTAATGGTAATGAGCATATGGTACACTTTCCGAGGAAACAACCTCAAGTTCATAGTATCAACTCTATTGAAAAAATTCCATCGATTATATTTGGAGGTTTTGAATTTCCTCTTCCTACTGTCAAGAAGAAATATGATATTCTTATTATCGGGGATGTGCATATCCCTGTTGAGGTAACATAGTGTTATTCAAAATTTCTCCGGTTCCATGTTATTCGGAATGAGTTCGTTAACAAGACTCGATCAACCTTGTTAGTGGATTCATTTTGATGATCATGAGATGGATGAAACTAGAAGGCACAACCTTCTATACACTCCTTTTACTTTCTGTTATTTATATTAAATAAAATATAAATAAGTATTTTCTGTCTGTTATCTGATTATCCGTGCAATATAAAAATACCCCGAAAATAAAAGTTCTCCAAATGCCCTAAAATTTAAATATGATTTTTTCTGGAATATTTAAGAATATTTGGCACTGAGAACACAACAGGGGGGGGTCAACCACCTGCCCACGAGGGTGGAGGGCGCGCCCTACCCCCTGGGCGCCCCTGCCTCATGGGCTCACGGTGGACCTCCTCCACATATCCTTTCACCCACACACTCCTTAGTCCTCCCCCAAACACGAATAACAAGCTCAAACCCGAGTCCAAGCTCGTTTTGCTGCCATTTTCGATCTCCTTGCTCAAAGCACCTCTCACAAAACTGCTTGGGGAGATTGTTCCTTGGTATGTGACTCCTCCATTGGTCCAATTAGTTTTTGTTCTAGTTCTTTATTCATTGCAAATTTTTGCTGCCTAGGTGACCATGTTCTCGAGCTTGCATGTCAAATTTATATGGTCAAAAGTAGTTTTGATGCATGATATAGGCTCTAGGCACTTGTAGGAGTAGTTGCTATCAATTTTGTTGAGTTTGGTTTACTTTTATTTTGAAGTTACTAAAAATTATCAGAATTTTTCAGAGGAAGAAAAATTCTTAGGAAAATATTCCAAGGTGGTTCCTCAAGGAAGCAAGGACCTAGGCTTGCAATGCGTGATGCTGATGAAGAGCCACCAAGCGACGCTCCAGTGCGTCCTTGTGAGTGGCCGTCTAAAAATTTTATGGATCGAGTAGGAATTAAGGAAGAATTCAACGCATATTTGCGTAACGCCAATCTTGTGAGCTTCGAGGAAGAGAAGTGCAGCCAGTATCACAATCTCACTGGTACCTTTGTGAGGAGGTTTGAATTTTCATCTTCACGTAATTCTCCAACTGTCCTGTTTGATCTTTATGAAAATTCTTATACTATGGACTTAGAGGATTTTACCACTGCTTGCAAACTTCCACAATGGGGTAGTATAAGGGATCCTCGCAAATATGAATTTAGAGATTTTCTTGCTAGCATAACTGTCAGAGAATCTAGAGACATAACACAAGCTACCATAGCGAGCATTCACTTTCCTGCTATACATTATTTTTCTCTCTTCATAGGTAGATGCATTAATGATAAAGATGAGGCATGTCACATGTGTGTACCTGACCTCAGTATTCTTAGGAGTGCTGTGTTAGGAGACAAATCTTATAATTTGGGAGCCATTCTTGCACGTAGGTTGCATCTTAATAGATTTAATGGAGATTTATTTGGAGGAATTTATGCAACCGACATAGCTAATTTTCTTGGTGTAGCCATACGCGAAGATGTTATTGAATTACCACCTGCTTACCTAGACTTTAATGCTATGGTTCACCACCAGTTTGTTGAGAGGAATGAATCACCTCTCCACTATTGACTAATCTTTGATAGACGTCGTGCTGTCGATATTACTCTCCCTGCTCCTGCCTTCTTTGATCATCAGGAAAAAGGAAGATATGTAATTAGCAGAGAGGAGGCAGATGAGTACGAGAGGAGAGCGGAGGCCGCTCGTTGCCACGCTGCAGCTCAGGAGGCGATAGCCGCTTCATCTCAGTACGACCCCAACTATTATTATGGATATCCGCCAGGCCAGCCATGGCCATAGACCAACTTAGGCCAAAAGCCTAAGCTTGGGGGAGTACGTATTTCTCACCGACATTGCATTTATGTTCACACACTCATTGCTAGATGTCGGTGCTCAAACTTTTTCATTGTATCATCCATGCTAGTTTATTTTCCTTTTTATGCTTTCTTCTTGGGTGTTTAATAAACCTTAAGAAGAACCCAAAAAATAGTTGTAGCTTTTAATTAGTTTACTTTCCATGCTTGTAGTAGTAATTAAAAAGAAAACCCAAAAAGATTTCCTATTCTTCTTTTGCTTGTTGGGAGCTCTCCCGTGTAAATAGTTTTATTTCTTTTCTTTTCTTTGGGGGTCAATAGGAGAAGACCATAATTAAATTGTTGAAGTGGCTCTTATATGCATTATTGTTGATCTGACAAAAGAGCCCATATTGCCTTGTCTTCTCCTATTTATTGAATGCTTGCAGATTCCAGCTTAGTCCAATGCACGTGCACTATTATTATTATTCACATCATTCGGTCGTGCAAGTGAAAGGCAATTATGACGATATATGATGGACTGGCTGAGATAAGAAAGGATGGTATGAACTTGACCTCTTTTGTTTTTGTAAATATGTTTAGTTCATCGTTCCTGATTCAGCCTATTATGAATAAACATGTTTGCAATGACAACTAGAGATCATAGTTCTTGTGCCATGCTTGATTAGCTAGGAGCTTATAATGGTTTACCTTGCATTCCAACATGCTATTAAAATGGTTGTGATGTGGTATGATAGGGTGGTATCCTCCTCTGAGTGATTTAAGTGACTTGACTTGGCACATGTTCACACATGTAGTTGAAACAAAATCAACATAGCCTTCATGATACTTATGTTCATGGTGGATTATATCCTACTCATGCTTGCATTCGGTGTTGATTAATTTTAATGCATGTTCATGACTGTTGTCGCTCTCTAGCCGGTCGCTTCCCAGTCTTTTGCTAGCCTTCACCTGTACTAAGCAGGAATATTGCTTGTGCATCCAATCCCTTAAACCCCAAAGTTATTCCATATGAGTCCACTATACCTACGTATATACGGTATCTACCTGCCATTCCAAGTAGATTTGTATGTGCCAAACTAAACCTTCAAATAAATATCCTGTTTCGTATGCTCTAATAGCTCATGTATCAACTAGTGCTATCCGTATCTTCCATGTTAGGCGGGTTATTCTCAAGAGGAGTGGACTCCGCTCCTCACTCACGAGAAAGTGGCTGGTCACCGGGATGCCCAGTCCCATGCTTTATGCAAACTAAATCAAAATAATTGCAAACAAAACTCCCCCTGGGACTCTTGTTAGTTGGAGGCACTCGTTGTTTCGAGCAAGCCATGGATTGATGCTTGTTGGTGGAAGGGGGAGTATAAACTTTACCATTCTGTTTGGGAACCGCCTATAATGTGTGTAGCATGGAAGATATCACCATCTCTTGGTTGTTATGTTGACAATTAAAGTATACCGCTCAAAATATTATTCACCTCTATTTCAAAACCGAGCTCTGGCACCTCAACAAATCCCTACTTCCCTCTGCGAAGGGCCTATCTATTTACTTTTATGCTGAGTCATCATCCTCTTATTAAAAAGCACCAGTTGAAGAGAACTGCTATCATTTGCATTCATTACTGTTAGTGAGTCTGACTTGACTGGATCTCTTTTACCATGAATTACAATGTCTAGTCAGTCCTTGGTCTTTAAAGGTGCTCTGCATTTATGTTTTGCGGTCTTAGAAAGGGCTAGCGAGATACCATCTTGTTATATCATATTATGATTGTTTTGAGAAAGTGTTGTCATCCAAGATTTATTATTATTGCTCGCTAGTTGATTATGCTATTGATATGAGTAAACTTGAGACCTAAGCGTTATTGCGAATATGGTTAGTTATAATCTTTGCTGAAAACTTGAATGCTGGCTTTATATATTTACAACAACAAGAGCAAACAGAGTTTGTAGAAGTTTTTCTTTATCACTTTCAGCTTGTCAACTGAATTGCTTGAGGACAAGCAAAGGTTTAAGCTCGGGGGAGTTGATACGTCTCAGCCGTATCTACTTTTCCAAACACTTTTGCCCTTGTTTTGGACTCTAACTTGCATGATTTGAATGGAACTAACTCGGACTGACGCTGTTTTCAGCAGAATTACCATGGTGTTATTTATGTGCAGAAACAAACATTCTCAGAATGACCTGAAACTTCACGAATCAACTTTTTGGAAAATATAAAAAATACCTGCAAAAGATGAAGGCTAGGGGGCCCACCACCTATCCACGAGGGTGGGGGGCGCGCCTGCCCCCCTAGGGCGTGCCCCTACCTTGTGGGCCCCCTGAAGCTCCTCCGACTCCAACTCCAACTCTATATATTGTGTTTCGGGGAGAAAAAAAATCAGAGAGAAGAATTCATCGCGTTTTACGATATGGAGCCGCCGCCAAGCCCTAAAACCTCTCGGGAGGGCTGATCTGGAGTCCGTTCGGGGCTTCGGAGAGGGGAATCTGTCGCCATCGTCATCATCAACCATCCTCCATCACCAATTTCATGATGCTCACCGCCGTGCGTGAGTAATTCCATCGTAGGCTTGCTGGACGGTGATGGGTTGGATGGGATCTATCATGTAATCGAGTTAGTTTTGTTAGGGTTTGATCCCTAGTATCCACTATGTTCTGAGATTGATGTTGCTATGACTTTGCTATGCTTAATGCTTGTCACTAGGGCCCGAGTGCCATGATTTCAGATCTGAACCTATTATGTTTTCATCAGTATATGAGAGTTCTTGATCCTATCTTGCAAGTCTATAGTCACCTATTATGTGTTATGATCCGTTAACCCCGAAGTGACAATAATCGGGATACTTACCGGCGACGACCGTAGTTTGAGGAGTTCATGTATTCACTATGTGTTAATGCTTTGTTCCAGTAATCTATTAAAAGGAGTCCTTAATATCCCTTAGTTTCCGTAAGGACCCCGCTGCCATGGGAGGGTAGGACAAAAGATGTCATGCAAGTTCTTTTCCATAAGCACGTATGATTATATTCGAAATACATGTGTCACCCTAGGTTATGACTGTTACATGATGAACCGCATCCGGCATAATTCTCCATCACCGATCCATTGCCTACGAGCTTTCCATATATTGTTCTTCGCTTATTTACTTTTCCGTTGCTATTGCTATCATCACTACAAAATACCAAAAACATTACTTTTACTACTGTTACCTTTTGCTACCGTTACCACTACTATCATATTACTTTGCTATTAAATACTTTGCTGGAGATACTAAGTTTCCAGGTGTGGTTGAATTGACAACTCAGCTGCTAATATTTGAGAGTATTCTTTGTCTCCCCATGTGTCGAATCAATAAATTTGGGTTGAATACTTTACCCTCAAAAACTGTTGCGATCCCCTATACTTGTGGGTTATCAATGTGTCGCGTCAACTCTTACAACGAGGAGAAGCTTGATTTTACTAGGAGTACTACACGCCTTCGCCCTCGCCCATGCGCGCGGTGGCTATTCCTCCCGCACACGGTGGATGATCATGCAACAATGGATTCGATACTGTAGAAGTAGTAGTAACATCATTGTTCATCTTCTTGAAGAGGCGTAGAGCCAAGCGCAACCCGAACGTGGCAGTTGCGAATGCTTGCGTGGCAGTCTTTGTGTAGTGGTGGGGCATGGTGCGCAGCCTTGGAGCACGCATATAGCCAGGCTCTTGCAAGAGACAAAATTGCTATTTGAGCCCACTATTGTAGTACTAGTACTTGCTAGTATAGCCCTGTAACCAGAAGGGAGTATTTTCCTTTCTAGAGATTTCAACAAGTGACTAGACTACACCGCGTGCAGCACTGGCTCAAATCTCAAATCTCATCAACCAAGGCATTTTGTGATTGGAGGAATGTATCTTGTACCTTTAGCAATGGTGGTAAAGTGGCCTCGAAGTTGGACTGGACGAAGCAACCATCATTTTCACTGGAACACTCGATGAAGCCATTTCTCCCCTTTCTTGAAGAAAACCTCACTCCAGACTACTCACTTCTGCCATTTTTATTCTGTACCGACAAAGGAAAGGTGGGCGAATCAGTGATCCTGCTATATTTTCATTCCAAGAATATTCTTTTTCTGAAGCACTGACCGATTCTCAAAGCCTATTCTTTTCCCGTTTTCATTGCGATTTTTGTTTCCTTTCGATTGCTTTTTGTTTGTCAGTTCATTGATGGATCCTGGAGCACTAGGCAAAGAGTTGCCGGCGGACAACCCACTGGAGACAGCGATCTCCAAGAAGCAAGCACCGACCAACGAGTTGACCATGTTTGCGGGCCAACCCATGGAGACGAAGAACTCCAAGAAACAAGCACTGGCCAAAGAGTTGACGACGTTGGCGGACGAACTCCTCAAAGAAAGTTGGAAGAATAGCAAGAGCCCCACCGTGCGTACCCTAGAAACTCTAATGGCCACCTATGCGAGGCTCAAGGCCGAGTTTGAGGAGATAGTTGCCGTTGAGAAGCAGTATTCCCCTGGCAAGGTGATGGCCCCCATAGAGGACTAGGAGATGGCCCCCGGAGGGATGGGATCCCCCGGTGAGCTGCACAAGGTAAAAAATAATGGCTTACCATAGTTGTGGTTTTTGATTATTTGCAATGCGGTTGGTAATATGTTAGGGTTGTGCAGGTGCTGGTTGACGTCCTTGATGATTCCGATGTCACGGCCCGTCCTGTGGACAACGCCCCAGAGATCATTTTCGATGTCGCGGTCCGTCCTGTTGACATCGCCCCGGAGATCGATTCCGATGGCACTGTCCATCCTCTAGACTTCGCCCCAGAGATCGATGCCGATGTCGCGGTTAGTCATGTGGACATCGCCCCAGAGATCGATTCCCATGCCGATGTCCATGCTGTGGTCATTGCCCGAGAGATCGATGACAAGAAATAGTTGGTTGCGCTAATCCTTCATGGTAGTTTGCATTGCCCTGTGTTTAATTACCAGAACGATGCGTGTTATCAAACCATCTTAAGGCTAGTGCACTTTCTTATGTGCGCGGTACTTGCTCCTTTTGTTTGATAGTGAATCATGCGAACCCTCTCCGAGTTATGGAAACAGATGTATCCTCACCAGCTTTTGATGTAATATATCGCATGCTTAGATGTAAGTTCGAACTATCTGTCATATTAGAAGGGCTTGTTTGATGATTCTTGGTGTTAGTAGGCTAGCTACTGTGCCAGCTATAGTACTTGCAATACACTCACCGAAGAGAAATGTTGGGGCTGATGAGCTCGTGGTATGCTTATACTTATCCGTCATCGATCGGCTAATAGCCCAAGTGTAACACCCCGGATGTAACTTTCCCTATTTGTATCCAACTCTTGCCCTTTCCGGTGTTAAGTTATATTTATTTCTCGGGTTCGGGTCCTTGTCTCCGTGTGGGTTTTTCTTTTCCGTGCATCTCTTATCATGTCATCTCGTGCATTGCTTTTGCATACATGTTCATCTCATGCATTCGAGCATTTTCCCCGTTGTCCGTTTTGCATTCCGATGCTTCGTTCTCCTCCGGTGGCCATTTCTAGCTTTCTTTCGTGTGTGGGGATTAAACATTTCCGGATTGGACCGAGACTTGTCATGCGGCCTTGGTTTACTACCGGTAGACCGCCTGTCAAGTTTCGGGTCATTTGGACTTCGTTTGATACTCCAACGGTTAACCGAGGGACCGAAAAGGCCTCGTGTGTGTTGCAGCCCAACACCCCCCAAATTTGGCCCAAAACCCACTAAACTCTTCTCCATGTCCTAGAGCGTTCGATCACGATCGCGTGGGCAAAAACCGCACCTCATTTGGACTCTCCTAGCTCCCTCTATGCCTATATATACACCCCCCATTTCAGATCTCGTCTTCCTCCCCGTCCTCCTCGTTTTAAAAAAAACAGCTCCACCGCGCCGACGGACGTGTCCGCCCCGGCCGGACAACGTCCGCCGCCGCCGCCTCCCGTCCAGTCCGCGCGCGCCACGTGGGCCGCGCCCACATCGCCGCCGCCGGGCCCGCCTGGCCCGCGCGCCGGCCCCCTTCCTCCTCCTCCCGGGCCAGAGGTGGCCGCCGCCACCGACCGCTGCCGCCCGAGGCCACCGGCCTCCGCCGCTGCCCGTGGCTCCGGTGGCCGGAGCCACCACCGCCGCCATCGCCGCCCGCCGCCTCGCCCGGCCCCGCCTCGGGCCCCGCCGCCTCTTCGCCGCGCCGCCGCCGCCGCCCCCGCCGGCGCCGCCGACCGCTGCCGCTGCCCCGGCCGGCGAGCCCCTCCTCTCCTCCGGCGTCTTTCTCCGGCGAGCGCGAACTCCGGCGCCGAGCTGCTACAGTGCCGCCGTGAACAGTGCCCGAAACCCTAGATCTGAGATCTAAAACTGAGGGTTGACTTTTTCCTCTCCCCCCCTTAATTTTTGTGCAATCTTTGACTACCCGTAACTTTGCATCCGTAGCTCCGTTTTGGGCATATAATATATCAAAATCTTCGCCTCGACATGTACATCATTTCATTCCATTGCATCATTTGCATTTGATCTCATCTTGATGCCCTAAATGCTGTTAGAAGGAGGCTTCGTGAGTTAAATTGCAGATCCGTTAGTTCATCATGCACTTTTGTCATTTTTGCCATGTTTAATCCGTGCATGATATGCATGTGCCCCTTTGGGATGGATTGTTAAGCATTTTGTCTTCTTTCCAGAGGTGTCACCCATGCATTTTTAGGATGTGTGTGTTGTCTTGTGCAAGCTTGCGAAGAGAGGTACCTGAGATTGCTGATTTCAGGGACTTAGTGATTTTCACTAAGTCTGGGATATTTTAGTTCGTGATGCTATATGTCCAGCTTGTTTCCTAGTGATCCGTGCCTCTTTTGAGGATGATCAGTAAGGGAGTTTTGATATTTATGTTATGCTCTATCCATCCATGTCTTTGTTTGCATATGTGGAGTGCTCTAGGTTGACTCAATCGAGCTCAACTTTTGCTTCGTTGTTAATTTGGGCAGATCGTCAACTTGTTTGCGATTTTGCCGATGCTACCGTTAGTGTTCCATGCATGCTATGCCTTTGTTCTTGCCATGTGTAGCTAGAATATTGTGTTTTCTTTCTGGATATATGCTTACCTTGCCATGACTTGCACCGTAGTGAGTGCATCGAGCTCATTTACATGCCTTCGTGAGCTATAATTTCAGCATGTCTCAGTTTTCACTAAGTCTGAAAACTGATTGTGTTCGAGCTATGTTCGTGAGCTCGGTAGAGTATTTTGTGAACCCTTTTGACCCCAGGTCACTTTGGGTCTTTTGTTAATCTTGTTGAGTACCTCCATGCCATGTTCTTACTTGTCATGTTCAGGTTATCTATCATGTTGTTTTGCTGCTCCGAAGAGGGCTTCATGATCTGAAATTTCAGGCTAGTGTTAATTTCACTAAGTCTGGAATCTGTTTTGCATATTCATTTTTGCCATGCTTGTTTGAACCTCTTAATGGATGAATTTTCCTATGGCTCAGTGCTAGTGTTTTATTAACCATCTTGTGTACATCACTGCCATGTATTTTGTTTTCATGTTTGGTGGCTGTAGCATGTTCATTTCGTTGCATTCAGATGCCTACTTGCTGTAAATCGCAGACCGGTGCCATATCTTAAAACGCTTGCCATTTCCAAACCGTAACTCCGATTCCAATGATCTTTATATCGTTTTCAAGCGATTTCATCCCCTCTATCCAGTGGCACACTTGGTTTTCCAAGTTGAGGCCGGGTTCATGCATTTCCTGTCATATCTTGCATTTTGCATCCCGCATCGCATCCCGCATAGCATATCATCATTTCCTCATATTGCTTGGTCTTGCACGTGGTTGATTGTATCCTTGTTGCTTGTTTGTATTGTTGGGTAGAGCCGGGAGACGAGTTCGCTACCGAGGAGCCCATTGAGTTTGCTTGTGAGGATCCAGTCAACTCTGACAACTGTGCAGGCAAGATGATCATACCCTCGAAATCACTACTATCTTTGCTATGCTAGTTTGCTCGCTCTTTTGCTTTGCCACTGCTACGATGCCTACCACTTGCTTGTCAGCCTCCCAATTGCATGATTGAACCTCTAACCTACCATTGTCCTAGCAAACCGTTGATTGGCTATGTTACCGCTTTGCTCAGCCCCTCTTATAGCGTTGCTAGTTGCAGGTGAAGATTGGAGCCGTTCCTATTGGAACATCTTTTATTTTGCTTGTTGGGATATCACTATATTGCTATGATATCTTAATGCATCTATATACTTGGTAAAGGGTGGAAGGCTCGGCCTCTCGCCTAGTGTTTTGTTCCACTCTTGCCGCCCTAGTTTCCGTCATATCGGTGTTATGTTCCCGGATTTTGCGTTCCTTACGCGGTTGGGTTATAATGGGAACCCCTTGATATTTCGCCTTGATTAAAGCTTTTCCAGCAATGCCCAACCTTGGTTTTACCATTTGCCACCTAGCCTTTTCTTTCCCTTGGGTTCTGCAGACTCAAGGGTCATCTTATTTTAACCCCCCCCCGGGCCAGTGCTCCTCTGAGTGTTGGTCCACCTGTCAGCTACCGGTGGCCACCAGGGGCAACTCTGGGCTGGCCTACCGGTACCTAGGACAATCTGAGTGTGCCCTGAGAAAGAGATATGTGCAGCTCCTATCGGGATTTGTCGGCACATTCGGGCGGTGTTGCTGGTCTTGTTTTAACCTGTCGAAGTGTCTTGAGTTACCGAGATACCGAGTCTGATCGGAACGTCTTGGGAGGAGGTCTTTTCCTTCGTTGACCGTGAGAGCTTGTCATGGGCTAAGTTGGGACTCCCCTGCAGGGATTGAACTTTCGAAAGCCGTGCCCGCGGTTATGGGCAGATGGGAATTTGTTAATGTCCGGTTGTAGATAACTTAAACCTTAATTAATTATAACGAATCAACTGCGTGTGTTGCCGTGATGGCCTCTTCTCGGCGGAGTCCGGGAAGTGGACACGGTGTTGGAGTTATGCTTGCGCAGGTTGTTCCTCTAGTTTCTCGCTCGCGCCTTGCCTCCTCTTCTCGCTCTCTTTTGCGGATAAGTTAGCCACCACATATGCTAGTCGCTTGCTGCAGCTCCACATACTTGCCTTATCCTGTCCTATAAGCTTAAATAGTCTTGATAGCATGGGTGTGAGATTGCTGAGTCCCCGTGGCTCACAGATACTATAATTCCAGATGCAGGTCCAGGTGATTCTGCTCCAGGTGACGAGTACGAGCTCAAGTGGGAGTTCGACGAGGACTCTCAGCGTTATTATGTTTCCTTTCCCGACGATCAGTAGTGGTGCCTAGTTGGGGTTATCGATTCAGGGCCTTGTCGCATGTTGGGGGTCTTTTCTATTTTGGCGCCGTAGTCGGGCCATGAGTGATTTGTATGATGAATGTTATTTATGTACTCTGATGTGACGTGGCGAGTGTAAGCCAACTATGTTATCTCCCCCTTTTATTATGTATTACATGGGATGTTGTAATGATTGCCTGACTTGCGACATTGCTTTCAATGCGGTTATGTCTCTAAGTCGTGCCTCGACACGTGGGAGCTATAGCCGCATCGAGGGCGTTACAAGTTGGTATCAGAGCCTTCCCCGACCTTAGGAGCCCCATTGCTTGATCGCTTTTAGCAGCCGAGTTGTGTCTAGAAAAATGTTTTGAGTCCTTAGGAATTGTATATCGGAGAGCTTAGGAATTCTTTTTACTTCCCAGTCTCCTCATCGCTCTGGTAAGGCATCCTGACGTAGAGTTTTGACTCTTCTCTTCTCAAATTTCACTAAAAAAATTTTTAGGATCACGCGAGTATCTTGGTTTTGTTCCGATGGTTTTGTGACGAGAACATTGTTCTTGGTGCCTCCTGTCTTTAGGGGTTGTGGCAGTGTCCCGGGGAGTTGAGCTCCGAGGTGTTGTCGTCACAATTTTATCGTTGCAATTCTGGTATACTTGAGATTTGTGCGCGACATCGAAAAACTCTTTTATGCAGTTCGTTGGTGAGATAACCTCGACGCCACCCAGTACTGGGGCGGGAGTTCGGGAGTATCGCCATAACTTGTATAACGGATGCTTTTCGAAGGTTGAGATAGATGGTTTCCGAAGGTTTCTTGGTTATGTGTTGAAGGATGGATACAGCTGGATGTAGGATTTGCTAGCTTGGGTGAGATATTATGCTTCCCCTGTATCCCCAACACCTGATTGCATAACCGGGAAAATTTCGGAAATTTCATAGGTGGGAATTCAAGTAGCCTTAGGATATCTTTCCGACAGATGTATGATATGAAATTGGGGTTCGACGTCTAGTGGTTCGCCTATTCACGGTCGATTTTACAGTGGTCTCGTTGTGTCTTAAAGAGTCCTTGGCTATGCTGACTCGGGGACGCTTCGTATGTCATGTGCACTGCCTTGTACATGATGGTGCTGTACGATCGAGCCCGTGTAGGTCCCACCACGAAAACTTCGGACGAAATTTCTATCATGTATTTGTTCCGGCTTATTCCACAAGCCAACCCTTGGTTTTATTTCGAGTTATGGCATTCGTTTTGCTTCGACGTCATATGTTGATTCCATTCCTCGTTGTTGTACCCCTTCTACCTGATTCTTCGTGGCTTCGCAGTTTAGGAATATGTGACCACTTCAAGAGAAATGCATTCGTTCATTTTGTTCGGATGTGAAGATTATATGTTGCAATTTTTTCATTCCGTTGGATTCAGCTTCAATATTTATCTGTCATGTGCTAATGGTGGTCAACATCTTCAGGATGGCTCCTCCAACGCGCACGACTCCGAATCCTGATCCACCTCCACCTCCACCTCCTCCAGAGGCATGGCAAGCTGTGATGGCCGCAACTAATGCAAATACTCAGCTGATCATGCAAATTCTCCAAGAGCGCAATCAAGGCAGTCAAGGGAATCAAGGCAGCAATCAGAGTCACTTTGCTACACTCAACCAGTTCCTTGCTAACGGGCCAAAGACTTTCAGCAATTGTGGTGAGGCAACCGATGCTGACGATTGGCTTGTGGATCTGTGTAAGCATTTCGAGTGCAGCAACGTCAGGCCTGAGGACTTTGTCAAGTTCGCTTCCTTCCAACTCAAAGATCAGGCTGCAGAGTGGTTCCAGCAGTACAAGGATTCCAGAGGTGGACGTTTGATCACTTGGGATGATTTCCGTCAAGATTTCCGCGCTCATCACATTCCGCAGAGCGTGGTTGAAAGCAAGCGTGAGGAATTCCGCAATCTGAAGCAAGGCTCTTTGTCTGTCTATGACTACAACAAATTGTTCCAGAAACTTGCCCGCTTTGCCAAGCAGGACGTGCCTGATGAGAAGAGCATGATATATCAGTTCAGGGGTGGTCTTCGTGAGGAAATTCAGCTCGCTCTTGTTCTCTTTGAGCCCTTGAGATACGATGAGTTCTACAACATGGCACTGAAGCAAGAGGCTGCTCAGTTGAGGTGTGATGCTTCCAGGAAGCGAGTCAGAGATGTTACTCCGTCTTCCTCTACTCAAGTGGCTAAGCAGCAGAAGTTTTGGCTTCCTCCTCCTCCGTTCCGTCAGCCGTATCAGCAGAAGAGCAAAGGTGGCAGTGGTTCTTCCCACCCACCCAACCCAGGCTTTCAGAACAAGACTTCGTCTCAAGCTCCAAGATCGAGTGCTCCGTATCACCGTCCGCTTTCAGAGGTCACGTGCAACAAGTGCCAACAGAAGGGTCACTATGCCAACAAGTGTTTCAACCAGAGGCGTCTTCCTCCTCCTCCTCCTGTGAGATCGGCAAGTACAGCTGTGGTCAAGCATAACCCTAAGCACGCCAAGGTCAATTTGATGAATGCAGCTCAGGCAGAGGACTCGTCAGATGTGATCATGGGTAACCTTCCTGTTAATGATATTCCTGCAAAAGTTCTTTTTGACACTGGTGCATCGCATTGCTTCATCTCGAGACCGTTTACAAATAGGCATGAATTGGTTTCACAAGTTTTGCCTAGTCCTTTAGCAGTTGTCTCTCCCGGCAAGCGCATGCAGGCTAACTCCATCGTTCCAGATGTTTCTATCACGATGGGCGAGTTCAAGTTTCTTGCTTCTCCTACAGTTCTCGGTGACTCGGATATTGATCTTATTCTCGGGATGGACTGGCTCTCTAAGCATAAAGCTCAGCTTGATTGTGCAGCCAGGCAGATTCAACTGACTCTTTCGTCTGAGGATGTCATTGTCTTTGCCGCTCGGGATAATACCATCCGGTTGTTTTCTCTCAATGAGAAGGGTGAATTGGATGCTATTTCGCAGATTCCGGTTGTTTGTGAGTATCAAGACGTTTTTCCAGAAGAACTCCCAGGGATGCCTCCAAACCGGCCGGTTGAATTTGTTATTGAACTTGAGCCCGGTACGGAACCTGTGTGCAAACGTCCCTACAAGCTCGGCCCCGAAGAGTTGAAGGAGTTGAAGAAACAACTCGATGAGCAAGAAAGATTGGGTCTCATCCGGCCTAGTACTTCTCCGTGGGGTTGTGGTGTTCTTTTTGTGAAGAAGAAGGATGGTTCGAGCCGACTTTGTGTTGATTACCGTCCAGTGAATAAGAAGACCATCAAGAACAAATACCCACTTCCCAACATCAATGAGCTGTTCGAACAACTCAAGGGTGCTCAAGTATTCTCCAAGCTTGATCTCCGTATGGGTTATCACCAGATTCGCATTCGTGAAGAAGATATTCCCAAGACAGCATTCAGAACAAGCTTTGGTTCATATGAATACACTGTCATGTCTTTTGGCCTCGCCAATGCTCCTCCGACGTTCTCTCGCATGATGAACTTCATCTTCAACGCCTACACCAATGACTTTGTTTTGGTCTATCTCGATGACATTCTGGTTTTCTCGAAGAACAAGGAAGATCATGCCAAGCACTTGCGTTTGGTTCTTGATAAGCTCAGGGAACATCAGTTCTACGCCAAGTTCTCCAAGTGTGAATTTTGGCTCGATGAGGTTCTTTATCTTGGTCATATCATCTCTGCCAAGGGCATTTCCGTGAATCCTGAGAAGGTGTCTGCAATTGTGAATTCGGAACCTCCTCAGAACGTGAAGCAACTCCGCAGTTTTCTCGGTCTCGCAAGCTATTGCCGAAGATTCATTGAAAACTTTTCTAAGATCGCCAAGCCTCTCTCGAATCTTCTTCAGAAGCACGTCAAGTACGTTTGGTCTCCGGAGTGTGATATGGCTTTCAACACTTTGAAAGAGAAGTTGATCACTGCTCCAGTTCTGACTCCGCCTGATGAATCCAAGCCATACGAGGTCTTTTGTGATGCCTCTCTCCAAGGTCTCGGTGCAGTTTTGATGCAAGAGAAGAAAGTTGTTGCTTATACATCTCGCCAGTTGAAGCCTAATGAGAAGAACTACCCCACTCATGATCTCGAGTTGGCGGCAGTTGTGCATGCTCTTTTGACTTGGAGACATCTTCTATTGGGAAGAAAAGTGGACATTTTCACTGATCACAAGAGTCTCAAGTACATCTTCACTCAGCCTAATCTCAACCTAAGACAAACTCGATGGGTCGAAATGATTCAAGAGTATAATCCGAGTATTGAGTATACTCCAGGCAAGGCCAATGTGATTGCTGACGCTTTGAGCAGAAAGGCCTATTGCAACAGTCTGATTCTCAAGCCTTATCAACCCGAGCTTTGTGAAGCTTTCCGCAAACTGAATCTGCAAGTTGTTCCTCAAGGTTTCCTCGCCAACCTTCAAGTCTCTCCTACCTTAGAAGACCAGATTTGCCAAGCACAGCTTCTTGATGCTATGGTGGAAAAGGTGAAGATTGGGATTGCCAAGAGTCAGTCCAAGTACAAGTGCTACCGACTTGATAATAAGGACACTCTCTTCTTCGACGGTCGTATTGTTGTGCCCAAAGGTGAACTTCGTAAAGTGATCATGAACGAGGCTCACAATTCTCTCCTCTCCATCCACCCTGGTAGTACGAAGATGTATCAGGATCTCAAGCAAGCTTATTGGTGGACTCGAATGAAGCGCGAGATCGCTCAATTCGTGAATGAATGTGATGTCTGCAGAAGAGTGAAGGCAGAACACCAAAGGCCAGCTGGTCTCCTCCAACCTCTTGCCATTCCAGAATGGAAGTTTGACCACATTGAAATGGACTTCGTGACTGGGTTTCCAAAGTCCAAGCGTGGCAATGATGCTATATTTGTTGTCATCGACAAGCTCACCAAAGTGGCTCACTTTCTGCCTATCAAAGAGTCGATCACTGCAGCTCAATTGGCGGAACTCTATACCTCTCGCATTGTCTCTCTGCACGGTATTCCTCAAGTGATCTCTTCAGACCGTGGCAGCATCTTTACCTCCAAGTTTTGGGATTCTTTTCAGAAGGCCATGGGCACCAACATCCGCTTCAGCACAGCTTTCCATCCTCAAACGAGCGGTCAAGTCGAGCGTGTCAACCAGATTTTTGAAGATATGCTCAGGGCTTGTGTGATCTCCTTTGGCATGAAGTGGGAGGATTGTCTTCCTTATGCTGAATTCTCCTATAACAACAGTTTTCAAGCAAGTTCGGGCAAGGCCCCCTTTGAAATACTGTATGGCAGGAAGTGCCGTACCCCTCTCAACTGGTCTGAAACCGGTGAATGTCAGCTGCTGGGTAATGACTTAATCACAGAAGCAGAAGAAATGTGCAAAGTCATTCGTGATAACCTCAAAGCAGCCCAATCCCGCCAGAAGAGCTATTATGATAGTAAGCACCGTGATTTGGCTTTCGAGATCGGAGATCATGTTTACCTCCGCGTCTCTCCTATGAAAGGTACTCGTCGCTTCGGTATCAAAGGGAAGCTTGCCCCTAGATACGTGGGACCTTTCAAGATTGCTAGCAAGAGAGGCGACCTCGCCTATCAGCTCGAGCTTCCTTCAAACTTTGCCAATGTTCATGGTGTGTTCCACGTCTCTCAGCTTCGAAAGTGCTTCAAGACTCCTGACCGCACCGTCAACTTCGAGGACATTGAGCTCCAAGAAGATCTCTCCTATTGTGAGCACCCAGTTGCTATTCTTGAAGAGACTGAACGCAAGACTCGCAACAAGTCAATCAAATTTCTCAAAGTCAAGTGGTCTCACCATTCCGACCGTGAAGCTACATGGGAACGCGAGGATCACCTCCGTTCTGAGTACCCGGAGTTCTTTCAGTCCTAGATCTCGGGACGAGATCCTTTCGTAGTGGTGGAGTGTTGTAACACCCCGGATGTAACTTTCCCTATTTGTATCCAACTCTTGCCCTTTCCGGTGTTAAGTTATATTTATTTCTCGGGTTCGGGTCCTTGTCTCCGTGTGGGTTTTTCTTTTCCGTGCATCTCTTATCATGTCATCTCGTGCATTGCTTTTGCATACATGTTCATCTCATGCATTCGAGCATTTTCCCCGTTGTCCGTTTTGCATTCCGATGCTTCGTTCTCCTCCGGTGGCCATTTCTAGCTTTCTTTCGTGTGTGGGGATTAAACATTTCTGGATTGGACCGAGACTTGTCATGCGGCCTTGGTTTACTACCGGTAGACCGCCTGTCAAGTTTCGGGTCATTTGGACTTCGTTTGATACTCCAACGGTTAACCGAGGGACCGAAAAGGCCTCGTGTGTGTTGCAGCCCAACACCCCCCAAATTTGGCCCAAAACCCACTAAACTCTTCTCCATGTCCTAGAGCGTTCGATCACGATCGCGTGGGCAAAAACCGCACCTCATTTGGACTCTCCTAGCTCCCTCTATGCCTATATATACACCCCCCATTTCAGATCTCGTCTTCCTCCCCGTCCTCCTCGTTTTAAAAAAAACAGCTCCACCGCGCCGACGGACGTGTCCGCCCCGGCCGGACAACGTCCGCCGCCGCCGCCTCCCGTCCAGTCCGCGCGCGCCACGTGGGCCGCGCCCACATCGCCGCCGCCGGGCCCGCCTGGCCCGCGCGCCGGCCCCCTTCCTCCTCCTCCCGGGCCAGAGGTGGCCGCCGCCACCGACCGCTGCCGCCCGAGGCCACCGGCCTCCGCCGCCGCCCGTGGCTCCGGTGGCCAGAGCCACCACCGCCGCCATCGCCGCCCGCCGCCTCGCCCGGCCCCGCCTCGGGCCCCGCCGCCTCTTCGCCGCGCCGCCGCCGCCGCCCCCGCCGGCGCCGCCGACCGCTGCCGCTGCCCCGGCCGGCGAGCCCCTCCTCTCCTCCGGCGTCTTTCTCCGGCGAGCGCGAACTCCGGCGCCGAGCTGCTACAGTGCCGCCGTGAACAGTGCCCAAAACCCTAGATCTGAGATCTAAAACTGAGGGTTGACTTTTTCCTCTCCCCCCCTTAATTTTTGTGCAATCTTTGACTACCCGTAACTTTGCATCCGTAGCTCCGTTTTGGGCATATAATATATCAAAATCTTCGCCTCGACATGTACATCATTTCATTCCATTGCATCATTTGCATTTGATCTCATCTTGATGCCCTAAATGCTGTTAGAAGGAGGCTTCGTGAGTTAAATTGCAGATCCGTTAGTTCATCATGCACTTTTGTCATTTTTGCCATGTTTAATCCGTGCATGATATGCCTGTGCCCCTTTGGGATGGATTGTTAAGCATTTTGTCTTCTTTCCAGAGGTGTCACCCATGCATTTTTAGGATGTGTGTGTTGTCTTGTGCAAGCTTGCGAAGAGAGGTACCTGAGATTGCTGATTTCAGGGACTTAGTGATTTTCACTAAGTCTGGGATATTTTAGTTCGTGATGCTATATGTCCAGCTTGTTTCCTAGTGATCCGTGCCTCTTTTGAGGATGATCAGTAAGGGAGTTTTGATATTTATGTTATGCTCTATCCATCCATGTCTTTGTTTGCATATGTGGAGTGCTCTAGGTTGACTCAATCGAGCTCAACTTTTGCTTCGTTGTTAATTTGGGCAGATCGTCAACTTGTTTGCGATTTTGCCGATGCTACCGTTAGTGTTCCATGCATGCTATGCCTTTGTTCTTGCCATGTGTAGCTAGAATATTGTGTTTTCTTTCTGGATATATGCTTACCTTGCCATGACTTGCACCGTAGTGAGTGCATCGAGCTCATTTACATGCCTTCGTGAGCTATAATTTCAGCATGTCTCAGTTTTCACTAAGTCTGAAAACTGATTGTGTTCGAGCTATGTTCGTGAGCTCGGTAGAGTATTTTGTGAACCCTTTTGACCCCAGGTCACTTTGGGTCTTTTGTTAATCTTGTTGAGTACCTCCATGCCATGTTCTTACTTGTCATGTTCAGGTTATCTATCATGTTGTTTTGCTGCTCCGAAGAGGGCTTCATGATCTGAAATTTCAGGCTAGTGTTAATTTCACTAAGTCTGGAATCTGTTTTGCATATTCATTTTTGCCATGCTTGTTTGAACCTCTTAATGGATGAATTTTCCTATGGCTCAGTGCTAGTGTTTTATTAACCATCTTGTGTACATCACTGCCATGTATTTTGTTTTCATGTTTGGTGGCTGTAGCATGTTCATTTCGTTGCATTCAGATGCCTACTTGCTGTAAATCGCAGACCGGTGCCATATCTTAAAACGCTTGCCATTTCCAAACCGTAACTCCGATTCCAATGATCTTTATATCGTTTTCAAGCGATTTCATCCCCTCTATCCAGTGGCACACTTGGTTTTCCAAGTTGAGGCCGGGTTCATGCATTTCCTGTCATATCTTGCATTTTGCATCCCGCATCGCATCCCGCATAGCATATCATCATTTCCTCATATTGCTTGGTCTTGCACGTGGTTGATTGTATCCTTGTTGCTTGTTTGTATTGTTGGGTAGAGCCGGGAGACGAGTTCGCTACCGAGGAGCCCATTGAGTTTGCTTGTGAGGATCCAGTCAACTCTGACAACTGTGCAGGCAAGATGATCATACCCTCGAAATCACTACTATCTTTGCTATGCTAGTTTGCTCGCTCTTTTGCTTTGCCACTGCTACGATGCCTACCACTTGCTTGTCAGCCTCCCAATTGCATGATTGAACCTCTAACCTACCATTGTCCTAGCAAACCGTTGATTGGCTATGTTACCGCTTTGCTCAGCCCCTCTTATAGCGTTGCTAGTTGCAGGTGAAGATTGGAGCCGTTCCTATTGGAACATCTTTTATTTTGCTTGTTGGGATATCACTATATTGCTATGATATCTTAATGCATCTATATACTTGGTAAAGGGTGGAAGGCTCGGCCTCTCGCCTAGTGTTTTGTTCCACTCTTGCCGCCCTAGTTTCCGTCATATCGGTGTTATGTTCCCGGATTTTGCGTTCCTTACGCGGTTGGGTTATAATGGGAACCCCTTGATATTTCGCCTTGATTAAAGCTTTTCCAGCAATGCCCAACCTTGGTTTTACCATTTGCCACCTAGCCTTTTCTTTCCCTTGGGTTCTGCAGACTCAAGGGTCATCTTATTTTAACCCCCCCGGGCCAGTGCTCCTCTGAGTGTTGGTCCACCTGTCAGCTACCGGTGGCCACCAGGGGCAACTCTGGGCTGGCCTACCCGTACCTAGGACAATCTGAGTGTGCCCTGAGAAAGAGATATGTGCAGCTCCTATCGGGATTTGTCGGCACATTCGGGCGGTGTTGCTGGTCTTGTTTTAACCTGTCGAAGTGTCTTGAGTTACCGAGATACCGAGTCTGATCGGAACGTCTTGGGAGGAGGTCTTTTCCTTCGTTGACCGTGAGAGCTTGTCATGGGCTAAGTTGGGACTCCCCTGCAGGGATTGAACTTTCGAAAGCCGTGCCCGCGGTTATGGGCAGATGGGAATTTGTTAATGTCCGGTTGTAGATAACTTAAACCTTAATTAATTATAACGAATCAACTGCGTGTGTTGCCGTGATGGCCTCTTCTCGGCGGAGTCCGGGAAGTGGACACGGTGTTGGAGTTATGCTTGCGCAGGTTGTTCCTCTAGTTTCTCGCTCGCGCCTTGCCTCCTCTTCTCGCTCTCTTTTGCGGATAAGTTAGCCACCACATATGCTAGTCGCTTGCTGCAGCTCCACATACTTGCCTTATCCTGTCCTATAAGCTTAAATAGTCTTGATAGCATGGGTGTGAGATTGCTGAGTCCCCGTGGCTCACAGATACTATAATTCCAGATGCAGGTCCAGGTGATTCTGCTCCAGGTGACGAGTACGAGCTCAAGTGGGAGTTCGACGAGGACTCTCAGCGTTATTATGTTTCCTTTCCCGACGATCAGTAGTGGTGCCTAGTTGGGGTTATCGATTCAGGGCCTTGTCGCATGTTGGGGGTCTTTTCTATTTTGGCGCCGTAGTCGGGCCATGAGTGATTTGTATGATGAATGTTATTTATGTACTCTGATGTGACGTGGCGAGTGTAAGCCAACTATGTTATCTCCCCCTTTTATTATGTATTACATGGGATGTTGTAATGATTGCCTGACTTGCGACATTGCTTTCAATGCGGTTATGTCTCTAAGTCGTGCCTCGACACGTGGGAGCTATAGCCGCATCGAGGGCGTTACACCAAGCTCCTAAAATTGTAGGCTCAGCGATCGATCAGACAATAGTCGACACGGATACATTCAGGCCTCATTTGGTTCATAGAGTAGGAAAATCGTAGCAAAAGTACAGAGACGTACAAAAAAAATCATAGCAGTACAGAGACGTAGTCCCTCCATTCCAAAATAGATGACTCAACTTTGTACTACTAACTTTGAAACAGAGGGAGTACAAATTCTAGGCGGGCTAGTTTGGCCTAGTGGGTTTCAGTGATATGACTTGGTATAGTGCCGTCCAGTCTTCGCGTGTGGTAGCAGTATTGCGGGTATAGTAAGTTTTCTTGCAGAAGCGGAATTCAACGAAGTCATGATGGTTCCTTTGTCTGACCAACTTACAGCGGGAAAGGTTGAGCCTGCGCTACGACCGGGGTGGACAAGGCTAATTTTGTGCATGGCAGGTGGACCAAGATGGTGGATGTCCCACATGTCGGCGAATGGAAAGTATCTTTTCCGATATAGAGGACGAGCAACGAGTATTCAATGTTTATTTTTGGTTAAAGCTATTGTCTCCACTGTTACGACGGAGGAGTGTGAAACACGGCAGCCCAGTGAACTTGGCACGTGCACCACTCCCTCCTTCCTCATGTAATACTTCCATAGTGTTGACTATAAGGTTGGCTATAAAGGTTACAACTTTTTCTTACTTTCTCTCTATCTATTTCCTCTCAAATTTTTTTTAGCTTTCTTTTTTTACACACAATTGTTTTTATGCCTCTTTTTTAGAATTAGTTTTTTTATACCTAGGAGCACATGTAGAGACGGGCTCTTGCAGATCCCACTCCTTGACTTTGTCAATGCCTCTCTCTCCTCCACATAAGCGGGCTTATAGGCCAGTATTTTACTGGTACTACTTGCTATGAATGCGGGCTGCTGGTGTCTGAGGGTGGAGGGCTTGGAAGCGGTCCGGGCTCCCGCATGGCCCAGCTCACATTATCACCATATATTTCTTGGAGTCCGTGTGCGGCGGGCGGGCGATCTCTTCTCCCTCCCCTGTCTCTCTCTTCTCAGCCGACGCCCGCTGAGCAATTAGATTTTGGCTACCGACGATTTATTCTATTGCAGTCCCATATGTCAGTGAAATTGCAAGACAACACGTGTCCCTTCTGGTGAGCGGTGTGCGAGCCGGACTGTCGAGGGTGCGACGCATACGAGTCGTAAGTGTGTCGCCTTTTCTTTTGAACTTGCAAAGCGACACATTTTCGTGCGATCGATCGATAGAAATTCAGAACAAAATGACGTGGGTGGTGCTTTCCCGTGCGTTAGGCTGTCTAGTTTGAGTGATATGACGTGCTACAGTGCCGTCCACTTGCTCCATTTTTATGTAAGAAAGAGTTTACACTGTTACGTGGGAGTAGTGCGAAACACGGCGGATCTGATTTTTATCGAGGGATAACTGTTCCCTGCCAAATAATGGAGCACTGTCAATCTCCAGCGCTGGCCCACAAATTTACACCGGCATCTGTCTGAGGACACTGATGGATGGCATCCAATGCTGCCCACATATCTTTCGAGAACTATATGAACTAACCGGAGAAATTCATGCAAACAAAGCAAACTTCAAATTAACCGGATGAAATTCATTACATTTCAGAAACTTTTCCTACAAACTGGACGAAATTCATTACATATTTCACACAAACCGTACTAAAACCTACTATAAACCTAATCTAAACGATCTCCGACGCCCGACCACCATGTCCGGCCATGAACCCGAGAAAGCCGGCCATTGCCTTTGCCTCCTCCGCATCTGCCATGATAACCTCCTCCTCTAGAGCACAAGGTTCTGAAGATTTCCGCCTCCATGTCACCGTCAAGCGGCTAATCGGCCGCCGATGTTTATCCCACCAAGCTTGGCATCGACTGAGTGGAGGAGCGGTGGCCTTCCTTGGACCAGAGCGGCGGCGACCTACCATGTACTACTCTTCCACGCTGCCGGCTGCGCCGCGCACGCGCGTCAGCTTCGTGGTAGTGGCGGCGGAGGGTGGCCGGGCGGGAGTCGGCGATCTCCTTCATCTGCTCCTGTGATAGTACATCCAAGAGAGCTTTGGAGCACGCCCGGAGCGGAGCCGCCGATGTCCTTTGTCTGATCCTGCAACAATACGTCCAAGAGTGCTGCTTATAGAAGGAAGGGACCGGAGGAGAATGAGTGTGGGTCTTTGGCTATGGCTGGGAGCTGGGGCTCAAGTTAATATAGTGGGCGAATGGCAATGAGCTGCGACAGACGGATGGACGGCTGGCGCCGGAGTAGGTACGTCGGGCATGAATGCGGACACTGCTTCAGTGACTTAACTTCAGGTTTGTTGGGTCACTGACATGTGGGCCCAACAGGCATCGGGCCCGCATGTCAGTGAGACACCAACCGCACCTGCATTTAAGTCTGGTGAATGCGGCATTGACGTTCTGGAGAGACGGTGACTGTTTCAGGCGGGAAGTGCGCGCTAGCGATGGAAGGGGTTTTGGTAGGCCAGGGTGGTCAGACACTGGCGTGGTGGTAAAATGTGAACTCATGGATGACGAGCCTTTGAAGTGTATGCGGCACGTATTGACAACCAGGCGTCCATGCAACTGGTCTTGTCGCCAGCTAGCCTTCCACGACCACCATTAGACACCACACAATCATGCATAACTTACGAATAATGGACGAATCGATCAGACACACACTCGTGTGTAGTGGCACTATGATCGGTCTTTCACGATAGTACATACTTCGTACCATAGTAACCTCTCTAGCTAGGCTGTTTTATATATTGTCATTGTGATGGACGATATACATGAGCAAGGCGCCGAGTCCCGAGTATGACCGTTGGTGTTGAGCCAGGTGAATACATGCTCGGCGTTCGCGGAGGCCTCCATCAAATGTCTAAATAGTAATGCCAGGCATCGCCGGGGTGCGTAGGTGATGGGCTCGCCGTTTGTGTTGTGCCATGAGCAGGACTTTGATTGAGAGGGCGACGTGCATGCATTAGCATCGTTTGACAGCATGAGCGTGAGTGTCTGCATGCGTACATGCTACTGGCCTCTATGGACGGTGTGTGCTAATGTGTGCATCACGTATAATATAATGATCAAAATGAGCTATCAACACAAGTTTGAGGACCGCGAATGCATTTTACTCGGTAATAAATGACCAAGATTGAAGGGGAATCCAAATTTCCTTCGTCTTCTGTCCTTGAGCTCTTGAAAAACCATTGCACTATACGGTTGTCCGGCCACTCCACCCCAGAGCTCTCACCAAGCGTCGTTCATGCCACCGCGCCGCACACTAACCGGTAAGGAAGCGATGGCATCCCGCTGCGCCGAGTTCCTCGCCGCCCACGACTGCACACAAAATGGTAGGGAAGCGATGGCATCCCGCCATGCCAAGTTCATCGCCGCTCGGGATCTCACACCTACATGCGTGGAATTTTAAGCTGCCAAGGCCGAATGGCCGGTAGAGCAAGAGGCGTCCAAAGCCGCACAGAGGGAGCGGAGAAGTCAGAAAGCACTCAAGAAAAGAGAGTCCCGCTGCCGCAAGAAAGAAGAGGACACACCTGCTGTTGGGGAGAGGTCGGCGGAGATCCAAGCATGGTGGGGTGTCGCCGACAAAGCCGGGAAGGAGAACGACGACGTCTGGCCAGCATGTGAGAAGTAGTAGTACGAGTAGTTAGTGTGTGTGTCTATGTCTGAGTACGAGCATGTACCAATATTACTATTTACTACTGTAGTTTTTAGATCAAATCACCAGTACATTAGCCTAGACTCAATGGAAAAATTCCTATCCTATGCATCAAATGGCATATCTTTATCTATAGGAATTGAGATGCATGTCATCTCACTTCCTATGATTTTCATATTCCTATAAAATTCCTATCATATGAACGAAAGGAGGCCTCTGCTGGAGTAACTACTATAGCTAGTAGAACTGCTGGTACAGTAGTTTTCTCCAAGAAGCGGAATTCAACGAAGTCATGATGGTTCCTTCGTCCAAGCAACTTCACAGTGGGAAAGGTTGGGCATATGATTGACGGCTCATTAGTCATTATTACTGCGACTTGACATCCGGGGTGACTCTCCCTTGGAGTTCTGCGTGCTTGGCAAGTGGACCAGGATGGTCGACGTCCCACATGTTGGCGAACGGAAGTATTCTTTCCGATATCGAGGAGCAAGGAAACCGCGTGGTATAGTATCACTGCTGATTTATATTTTTTTTTCTGATGAATGCTAGCGTTTCAACTCTTACGACGAAGGAGTGCCAAACACGACACATGCTGGATGCCCCACACGTCAGTGAAAGGAGTGGGACATGAACAACGTGGTAGAGCATCTCCACTTCTTCCACTTCTGGGTCAGCGACCACACGTAGTAGTACTAGTGGTATGAACGATACAAAGTGCGACCCGGAGAGAAAGACATGTCTCGTTGGAAGTTCTCGAGGCATACACGTAAACAAATATAAAACCTAATATGTGCCTCCAATTAGTATAGTAGTAGTAGATTACTTAGGCGCGTACTCCATAACATCACCATGCATTACACGTACAACATTGAGTGGTACGTAGTAAGAGACAAATTCCTATATGCCACGCATGTTCATAATATTTGTGCCTTTCTACTTCACTTACTGCACTACATTACTCAGGTTACGTCCACTCCTGGGTACATGTCCGTCTCGTAGTTCCAGTCCCACATGTTCTTCATATATGAAACGATCCATATCATCGCAGTTAGTGTGGCTCCCCACGATGGAGACTCATCCAAACTATGGCAAGCCTCGACGCGGAGCAGGCGCGTGCTCCGAGAAGCGGCTCTCTCTCGGCTGTCGCGCTGCTTCAAAGCCGGCGCCAGTGAGAGGTCGCCTCCACTCTGGATGACCATTAATGCGGCACTGACGCTCCAGGGCGACGCATACCGTTTCACGCGGGGAAGCGCACGCTGGCAAGGGAGTATTGGTTTTGAACCGTTTCAGGTGTAGTACTGGTAGTTTGCAAAAATACTTAATTATTGCACTCAGTTTCCTAAGAAATTGTGGTAAAAACATTACTCCACAGCCCGCTTCCCTTCTCCTCCCTCTTCCACCGCCCGCGCATGTCCGCGGGAAGCGACCAGTCAACCCTTATATAGGAGTTCTAGCACAAAAAGATGCATGCATGACCACTAAAATTTCCAGATTAAAGCGCCATTTCGTTACCTTCGGCCGGGCCATGGCTATCGGGCGACGGCGACCAGAGAAGAGGCGGCGGGAGGGGAATGAATGCAGCTACTGTTTGGGTTCACCGTCCGGCTTAAATAAATGCGCACCATCACGTGTACCCGTGGGTGCACAAATTGTAACATACATGTCTGCTTAAGTGGGTGTCACGTAACTGGTGTGTGTGTGTGAGATTCTGAGAGACAGAGTGCGTATGTGCGACTCTACTCTTCGGACATGTACTCAACCTTTTGCATCGGGATATAAGTATAATGGTATTACACTTTAGCTAGTGATTTACGTGGCCATGTTAACGTGGTTGTGTAAAAAAATGTCATTCCTGCTCGTGATTTGCGTCATATAATTACAAGCAAGATGCTCGTGCATTTCATGGAACATCAATATGTATTTTTTTACAAAACACCTATTGTGATTGACCCATGTAGGAGTAATCCCATGTGTAAAAACTAATGATATCTCGAGAATTTTATCAGAAAACTGGTATCTCGAGAATTTTATCGAAAAAATGAAAGATGAGAGATAAGGTGAGGAGGAGTGGAGTGTGGTGGTGACTGGTGGTTGGACTGGGCGGAGGCATGGGGATGGACGGCGCCGGCAGGTGGCAGCCACCATGCTAGATTGTTCCAGAGACTTCCTTTTTTAATTGCTCAGCAATGATGTTGTGGGAGATAAGGATGTGGAGAGAGGTGCGGGTATCTTTTGTAAAATTATCATGGTTTGCTTTCTATCAGTTAGATATATATCTTTTGTAAAATTATCATAATGAGCCGGCCCTTTGGGGCTACCAATTACTCCTGTTAAAAATTGAAGGTACATAAGCCTTATTCCATTATATTGAAGGGTCCACTTCTCAGTTGGTAAAGCACAAAGCTCTTAACCTTGTGGACGTGGGTTCAAGCCCCATGCTGGGGGTTACATCATATGATGTTATTTTCAATGAAGTTTATATAAAGTCCCAGCTCAATATTATCTCACTAAGCCGGCCCTTGGGGGCTACACTGGTTGGAGTTTTTATGAGCATCAGGCAATTACAAGTCCCAGGTTGCTGCAAGCATGACAACCCGACACTTTGGGGCTACATATGTGGAATACTCAGTTTGGACTACTGACTGCAATGAACAACCTGGATTTCTTCAAGATTAAAATATTTATATTGAAGCAAGTCTTAAGCTGTTACTACGCTACCTTCTTAAGACTTGGGGACTACAAGTGATATGCATATAAGAGGTACACTTTCAAAGTTGATGTTGACAAACAATTATGACCCGGTGCCATCAATATTTATTAACTGGCAATTTTGGCAATGATAAACCGACAAGTTTCACATCTTCAAGCCGGTTGAAGATCAGATGAGTATTTGAAAGACCAATATTTTTTGTTAAGCATTGGGAGATGAGTCAAATGAATTATTCTTCACATTATTTCTCTGTGAGAAACTAACGTCAGCAAATTGATTATGAAGCTGGCCTATTGAACCGGATTTTCTAGAAGAAGGAAATGACAAGGACCTAAGGATGTTCAGGATCAGTTTAACATGGATAAATCCAAATTAAACTGGGGGCTAATGTTGGGGATATACCCTGCAGTATGACCCGACCGGAGATATGACCCGGCCAGGACTTGATGTTAAGTCAGATGGTAAGCTAACAGATGATAAGCCAGATGATAAGTCAGATGGTAACCCGGCAGATGTTAAGTCAGATGGTAAACCGGCAGATGATAAGCTAGATGATAACTCAGATGGTAACCTGGCAGATGTTAAGTCATATCATAAGCCGGAAGATGATAAGTGTAACGCCCTCGATGCGGCTATATCTCCCACGTGTCGAGGCACGACTTAGAGGCATAACCGCATTGAAAGCAATGTCACAAGTCGGGAAATCTTTACACATCCCATGTACATAAATAAGATGAAGGGGAGAAACGTAGTTGGCTTACACTCGCCACGTCACATCAAAGTACATAAATAACATCCATCATACAAATCACTCATGGCCCGACTACGGTGCCAAAATAGAAAAGACCCCCAACATGCGACAAGGCCCTGAATCGATAACCCCAACTAGGCACCACTACTGATCGTCGGGAAAGGAAACATAATAACGCTGAGAGTCCTCGTCGAACTCCCACTTGAGCTCGTACTCGTCACCTGGAGCGGAATCACCTGGACCTGCATCTGGAATTATAGTGTCTGTGAGCCACAGGGACTCAGCAATCTCGCACCCTCGCAATCAAAACTATTTAAGCTTATAGGAAGGATAAGGCAAGTATGTGGAGCTGCAGCAAGCGACTAGCATATGTGGTGGCTAACTTATCCGCAAAAGAGAGCGAGAAGAGGAGGCAAGGCGCGAGCGAGAAACTAGAGGAACAACCTGCGCAAGCATAACTCCAACTCCGTGTCCACTTCCCGGACTCCGCCGAGAAGAGGCCATCACGGTAACACACACAATTGAATCATTTTAATTAATTAGGGTTCAAGTTATCTACAACCGGACATTAACAAATTCCCATCTGCCCATAACCGCGGGCACGGCTTTCGAAAGTTCAATGCCTGCAGGGGAGTCCCAACTTAGCCCATGACAAGCTCTCACGGTCAACGAAGGAATAGACCTCCACCCGAGACACACCGATCAGACTCGGTAACCCGGTACAACAAGACAATTCGACAGGCTAAAACAAGACCAGCAACACCGCCCGAATGTGCCGACAAATCCCGATAGGAGCTGCACATATCTCTTTCTCAGGGCACACTCAGATAGGTCAAGCTACGAGTAAAACCAACCCTCAAGTTTCCCCGAGGTGGACCCGCAGGCTGCCCAGTTCGGACCAACACTCAGAGGAGCACTGGCCCGGGGGGGGGGGGTTAAAATAAGATGACCCTTGAGTCTGCAGAACCCAAGGGAAAAAAAGGCTAGGTGGAAAATGGTAAAACCAAGGTTGGGCATTGCTGGACAAGCTTTAATCAAGGCGAAATATCAAGGGGTTCCCATTATAACCCAACCGCGTAAGGAACGCAAAATCCGGGAACATAACACCGATATGACGGAAACTAGGGCGGCAAGAGTGGAACAAAACACTAGGCGAGAGGCCGAGCCTTCCACCCTTTACCAAGTATATAGATGCATTAAGATAACATAGCAATATAATGATATCCCAACAAGTAAATAAATGTTCCAACAAGGAACGGCTCCAACCTTCACCTGCAACTAGCAACGCTATAAGAAGGGGCTGAGCGAAGCGGTAACATAGCCAATCAACGGTTTGCTGGGAAAATGGGAGGTTAGAGCTTCAATCATGCAATTGGGAGGCTGACAAGCAAGTGGTAGGCATCGTAGCAGTGGCGAAGCAAAAGAGCGAGCAAACTAGCATAGCAAAGATAGTAGTGATTTCGAGGGTATGATCATCTTGCCTGCACAGTTGTCAAAGCTGACTGAATCCTCACAAGCAAACTCAACGGGCTCCTCGGTAGCGAACTCGTCTCCCGGCTCTACCCAACAAGACAAAAAAGCAACAAGGATACAATCAACCACGTGCAAGACCAAGCAATATGATGAAATGATGACATGCTATGCGGGATGCGATGCGGGATGCAAAATGCAAGATATGACAGGAAATGCATGAACCTGGCCTCAACTTGGAATTCCAAGGGTGCCACTGGATAGAGGGGATGAAATCGCTTGAAAACGATATAAAGATCATTGGAATCGGAGTTACGGTTTGGAAATGGCAAGCGTTTTAAGATGACACCGGTCTGCGATTTACAGCAAGTAGGCATCTAAATGCAACGAAATGAACATGCTACAGCCACCAAACATGAAAACAAAATACATGGAAGTGATGTACACAAGATGCTTAACAAATCACTAGCACTGAGCCATAGGCAAATTCATCCATTAAGAGGTTCAAACAAGCATGGAAAAAATGAATATGCAAAACAGATTCCAGACTTTGTGAAATTAACACTAGCCTGAAATTTCAGATCACGAAGCCCCCTTCGGAGCAGCAAAACAACATGATAGATGACCTGAACATGACAATTAAGAACATGGCATGGAGCTACTCAACAAGCTTAACAAAACACCCAAAGTGACCTGGGGTCAAAAGGGTTCACAAAATACTCTACCGAGCTCACGAACATAGCTCGAACACAATCAGTTTTCAGACTTAGTGAAAACTGAGACATGCAGAAATTATAACTCACGAAGGCATGTAAACGAGCTCGATGCACTCACTACGGTGCAAGTCATGGCAAGGCAAGCATATATCCAGAAAGAAGACACAATATGCTAGCTACACATGGCAAGAACAAAGGCATAGCATGCATGGAACACTAACGGTAGCATCGGCAAAATCGCAAACAAGTTGACTATCTGCCCAGATTAACAACGAAGCAAAAGTTGAGCTCGATTGAGTCAACCTAGAGCACTCCATATATGCAAACAAGGACATGGATGGATAGAGCATAACATAAATATCAAAACTCCCTTACTGATCATCCTCAAAGGAGGCACTGATCACTAGGAAACAAGCTGGACATATAGCATCATGAACTAAAATATCCCAGACTTACTGAAAATCACTAAGTCCCTGAAATCAGCAATCTCAGGTACCTCTCTTCGCAAGCTTGCACAAGACAACACACACATCCTAAAAATGCATGGGTGGCACCTCTGGAAAGAAGACAAAAATCTTAACAGTTCATCCCAAAGGGGCATAGGCATATCATGCACGAATTAAACATGGCAAAAATGACAAAAGTGCATGATGAACTAACGGATCTGCAATTTAACTCACGAAGCCTCCTTCTAACAGCATTTTGGGCAAAAATATGACCTCAAATGCAAATGATGCAATGGAATGAAATGATATACATGTCGAGGCGAATATTTTGATATATCATACACCCAAAACGGAGCTACGGTTGCGGAGATACGAGCAGTCAAAGTAGGCACAAAAATCTAGGGTTAGAGGTAAAAAGTCAACCCGAGACCCAGATCTGGATCCGGGGTACTGTTCACCGGCGCGTTTCCCGAGGATGACCAGCGCCGGAGCTCGTTGGTGCCGGCCAGAGTGGGGGAAGAGGAGGCCGGGGTGAGGGAGAGGAGGCCGGGCGGCGCCGGAGGAGGAGGCGGCGACCGCGGGCGGCGGCGTCCGGGGCGGCGCCGGCCGGTGGCGGGTGGCGGCGTCCGGCTTGCGGCGGCCCGGCGAGGCAACGAGCGACGGCGGGGCAGCGGCCGGAGGAGGAGAAGAAGGGCGGTGGCGTGCGGGCGCCTCTGGCCCGAGCGGTCGGCGGGGAGGGCCGGCCCCGGGCCCTCGCGGGCCGGCGATGTGGGCGCGGGCGCGGTGGCAGGAGGGCCACGTGGCGGTTGGCGGCTGGCTGGGCGCTGCGGCGGACGTTGTCCGGCTCGCCCGGACACGTCCGTCGGCGGGGGGTTTGATCTGTTTTTTTTTAAAACGAGGAGGACGGGGAGGAAGACGAGATCTGAAATGGGGGGTGTATATATAGGCATAGAGGGAGCTAGGAGAGTCCAAATGAGGTGCGGTTTTCGCCCACGCGATCGTGATCGAACGCTCTAGGACATGGAGCAGAGTTTGGTGGGTTTTGGGCCAAATTTGGGGGGTGTTGGGCTGCAACACACACGAGGCCTTTTCGGTCCCTCGGTTAACCGTTGGAGTATCAAACGAAGTCCAAATGACCCGAAACTTGACAGGCGGTCTACCGGTAGTAAACCAAGGCCGCATGACAAGTCTCGGTCCAATCCGGAAATGTTTAATCCCCACACACGAAAGAAAGCTAGAAATGGCCACCGGAGGAGAACGAAGCGCCGGAATGCAAAACGGACAACGGGGAAAATGCTCGAATGCATGAGATGAACATGTATGCAAATGCAATGCACGTGATGACATGATAAGAGATGCACGGAAAAGAAAACAACACACGGAGACAAAGACCCGAACCCGAGAAATAAATATAACTTAATGCCGGAAATGGCAAGAGTTGGATACAAAAATGGAAAGTATATCTGGGGCGTTACAATAAGCCAGATGGTAAACCGGCAGACAGTCATAACCCAACAGACAGAGTCGCCTGGGGTTAATAAGTCTAAGACGTTAAGAAGCCCAAGACGTTAAGAAGCCCATGAAGAGAAGTCAGAATAGTTTAACTCTTAGTCTGAGATGGACTCTACATGTAACCCGCCCCTTGAACTTATATAAGGAGGGGCAGGGCACCCCAAGAGAGGGGAGAAAATAATCTTAAGGTTAGACACAACTAGGAGAGCCGGTTTACGGCGACTCCCTCATGAAGATAATAAGACCTAGCCACAAACAGCATGTAGGGTTATTACCGGATGATGTTTCCCGGGGCCCGAAGGTGTCTAAACCCTTGTCTTGTGTGTTGATCCGTCTCGCGTCTCTCATCCCGATCAACCCCTCTCAAGCTACCACATAGACGCATTGGCCTCACGACTAAGTCCTCACACTAGGACATATGTCGTGACAATTCCACGACAGTTGGCGCCCACCATGGGGCTCGCGCACGGTGGTGTTGAGTTTTTGGAGGGATCTTCCCTAAGGTGTAGAGAACCTCATGATTTGTCAGATATAGAAGAGCTGGCAAAATTCATTGTTTGTGATTAGATTTGGAGCTGATAGTACAAGGATCAAAAGAAATTAAGGTGGCATGTAATACGGCGCCGCCGCTGCCACAGGTCGAAGACGTGCACAAGACCAATCGGCGCAAGGATCATATCAGGCAGGACAACAATAAGAAATTTCGCAGCATAATTTGTGTTTGGCGAGCAATCAAATCACCGAGTCAAGGTCTCCGAGTCAAGGTTGCCAAAAAAATTCTGCTGCAGTATCAACTTGTACGGCGGTCGTATCTGACTGCTACTGCATCTCCCCTGGTCCAATGATTAAGTCCCAAGGTTGCGAGAGGCTCGATCGGCCAAGGTGCCACATTTGTGTTGTTTCTCTCCACGTCATTTAGTAATCGATAGCAAAAGCAGAGACCACAGCAGGTAGTGCCTTCTGCATGCAAGGACAGAAGTTCATACATTGCTTAAAAAAGAGAGAGGGGTGATCCAGGGGCCACGACCTGGAAACGAAGAGGGCAGTGACCCGGACTCCTCCACGGTCTGTGCCTCGCCTCTGCCCATGATTCGAGCTGTTTGTTGTTTCTGTCCGGAGCCGCCGGCGTGCCTCTACCGCGTCGTCTGTCAACGAGCTACCACTGGCGCGTCTCCGCCTTCGTACTCATCCTACCTTGCAAAGATATTTTTGAGTTACCCATTATAAAGAACACCAAGGCTAAAAAGTTGGCTATTCTTGTTCTTATGAATGAATTTGACTACAGAATATGGGAAGCTAGGGAAATCTTTGTTTTTTATGGTATGAATCGTGAAAAACCCGTGATAGACAAAATTCTTTATAATAGTGATTATGCGTTAAGACATTTGCTTGGGGATAATCAAATCTTTGATGACAACCTTAAAAAGGAAGTCCATGTTTTAGATATAATCCAACAAGTATTCAATTATATTAATCAACATTATTCTTGGATTGTTGCTGGAAATCAAAGGGGTTATGATGATAAGCTTAAAATCGTTGGGGTCGGCTCCATGCTTTTTTTGATTAAAATAATCTTCTGGCCCTACCTGTCATCCTGGTGATTCTAGTTTGCACGCTCATCTGGTCAAGACAGGAATATATATATATATATATTAATTTGTGGTGGCGTAAATGTTAGAGGTTGCAGCAAATGGAGTATTTTACGCTACGGGTCTTTCAACCAAGTTTAGAGGCAACCATGTGGGGCCAGTGCTATGATGTGTCGCGTCAACTCGTACAATGAGGAGAAGCTTGATTGTACTAGGAGTACTACATGCCTTCTCCCTCACCCATGCGCGCGGTGGCTATCCCTCCCGCACGTGGTGGACGGACATGCAACAATGGATTCAATACTGTAGAAGTAGAAGTAACATCATTGTTCGTCTTCTTGAAGAGGCGAAGAGCCAAGCACAACCCGAACGTGGCAGTTGCGAACGCTTGCGTGGCAGTCTTTGTGTAGTGGTGGGGCGTGGTGTGGAGCATTGGAGCACGCATATAGCCAGGCTCTTGCATGAGACAAAATTGCTATTTGAGCCCACTATTGTAGTACTAGTACTTGCTAGTATAGCCCTTTAAACAAGAAAGGAGTAGTGACTAGACTACACCGCGTGCAGTACTAGCTCAAATCTCAAATCTCATTAACCAAGGCATTTTGTGATTGAAGGAATGTATCTCGTACCTTTAGTAGCAGTGGTAAAGTGGCCTCGAAGTTGGACTGGACGAAGCAACCATCATTTCACTGGAACACTAGTTGAAGCCCTTTTCTCCCCTTTCTTGAAGAAAACCTCACTCCAGGCTACTCAGTTCTGCCATTTTTCTTCTGTAGCAACGAAGGAAAGGTGGGCGAATCAGTGATGCTGCTATATTTTCATTCCAAGAATCTTCGTTTTGTGAAGCACTGACCTATTCTAAAAGCCTATTCTTTTCCCATTTTCATTGCGATTTTTGTTTCCTTTCGATTGCTTTTTGTTTGTCAGTTCATTGATGGATCTTGGAGCACTAGGCAAAGAGTTGCTGGCGGACAACCCACTGGAGACAACGATCTCCAGGAAGCGAGCACCGACCAACAAGTTGACCATATTGGCGGGCCAACCCATGGAGACGAAGAACTCCAAGAAACAAGCACTGGCCAAAGAGTTGACGACGCTGGCGGACGAACTCCTCAAAGAAAGTTGGAAGAACAGCAAGGGCCCCACAGTGCCTACCCCAGAAACTCTAATGGCCACCTATGCAAGGCTCAAGGCCGAGTTTGAGGAGATAGTCGTCGTTGAGAAGTAGTATTCCTCTGGCAAGGTGCTGGCCCCCATCGAGGACTAGGAGATGGCCCCCGGAGGGATGGGATCCCCCGGTGAGCTGCACAAGGTAAAAAATAATGGCTTACCATAGTTGTGGTTTTTGATTATTTGCAATGTGGTTCTTAATATGTTAGGGTTGTGCAGGTGCCAGTGGACGTCCTTGATGATTCTGATGTCGCGGCCCGTCCTGTGGACAATGCCCCAGAGATCGTTTTCGATGTCGCGGTCTGTCCTATTGACATCGCCCCGAAGATAGATTCCGATGCCGCTATCCATCCAGTGGACATCGCCCCAGAGATCAATGCCGATGTCGCGGTCAATCTTGTGGACATCGCTCCAGAGATCGATTCCCATGCCGCTGTCCGTGCTGTGGTCATTGCCCGAGAGATTGATGACAAGAAATAGTTGGTCGCGCTAATCCTTCAGGGTAGTTTGCATTACCTGTGTTTAATTACCAGAACAATGCGTGTTATCAAACCATCTTAAGGCTACTGCACAGTCTTGTGTGGGCAGTACTTGCTACTTTTGTTTGATAGTGAATCATGCGAACCCTCTCCGAGTTATGGAAATAGATGTATCCTCACCAGCTTTTGATGTAATATATCGCATGCTTAGATGTAAGTTCGAACTGTCTATCATATTAGAAGGGCTTGTTTGATGATTCTTGGTGTTAGTAGGCTAGCTACTGTGGCAGCTATAGTACTTGCAAAACACTCATCGAAGAGAAATGTTGGGGCTGATGAGCTCGTGGTACGCTTATACTTATCCATCGTTGATCGGCCAATAGACCAAGCTCCTAAAATTGTAGGCTTAGCGATCGATCAGACAATAGTTGACATGGATACATTCAGGCCTCATTTGGTTCATAGGGTAGGAAAATAGCAAAAGTACAGAGACGTACAACACAAAATCATAGTAGTACAGAGACGTACTCCCTCCATTCCAAAATAGACGACTCAACTTTGTACTACTAACTTTCAAACGGAGGGTGTACAAATTCTAGGCGGGCTAGTTTGGCCTAGTGGGTTTGTAGGATCGAAAGTATGTCTAGAGGGGGGGGGTGATTAGACTACTTGACCAAATAACAATCTAGCCTTTTCCCAATTTTAGTTCTAGGCAGATTTTAGCAACTTAGCACAAGTCAAGCAATCAACCTACACATGCAATTCTAAGAGTATAGCAGCGGAAAGTAAAACAATTGCATATGAAGGTAATGGGAGGAGTTTGGAGTGTGCAAACGCAATTGGAGACATGGAGATTTTTGGCGTGGTTCCGATAGGTGGTGCTATCGTACATCCATGTTGATGGAGACTTCAACCCACGAAGGGTAACGGTTGCGCGATTGCACGGAGGGGTCCACCCACGAAGGGTCCATGTAGAAGCAACCTTGTCTATCCCACCATGGTCTCCGCCCATGAAGGACTTGCCTCACTCGGGTAGATCTTCACGAAGTAGGCCATCTCCTTGCCCTTACAAACTCCTTGGTTCAACTCCACAATCTTGACGGAGGCTCCCAAGTGACACCTAGCCAATCTAGGAGACACCACTCTCCAAGAGGTAACAAATGGTGTGTTGATGATGAACTCCTTGCTCTTGTGCTTCAAATGATAGTCTCCCCAACACTCAACTCTCTCTCACAGGATTTGGATTTGGTGGAAAGATGATTTGAGTGGAAAGCAACTTGGGGAAAGCTAGAGATCAAGATTTATGTGTTTGGAGTGGAATATCTTGACCTCAACACAAGTGTAGGTGGTTCTCTCTCAGAAAATGTATGTTGGAAGTGTAGGCATGTTCTGATGGCTCTCTCCATGAATGAAGAGTGGGTGGAGGGGTATAAATAGCCTCCACACAAAATCTAACCGTTACACACAAATCACCAAACTCGGTGGGACCGAATCATGAAACTCGGTTAGACCGATTTAGTTTAAAATGTGAACGTTAGGATTTTCGGTGGGAACGATTTTGTTAGGGTTAGGGCATAACATAATCTCAGTGAGACCGATTACACAAACTCGGTGAGACCGATTTTGGTAATGGACTAACAGAGAGTTGGTCAGGCAAACTCGGTGGGACCGATTCGCTCATCTCAGCTGGACCGAAACGTTACAAAAGGGAAATCGAGAGTTTGCATTACAATCTCGGTGGGACCGATCACTCATCTCGGTTTGACCGAAACGTTACAAAGGAAATCAGAGAGATTACAATCCCATCTCGGTGAGACAGAGATCCCTATCAGTGAGACCGAAAAGACTAGGGTTTCTGGCAGTGGCTATGTCAACTAAACTTGGTGGCGCCAGATAGAAAGTTTCGGTGGGGCCGAGTTTGACTTTTGGTTTGGGCCGTATGTGGATGTGAGAAAGTAGTTGAGGACTTTGGAGCATATCACTAAGCACTTTGAGCAAGCAATCCATTAGGCAACACCTCATCCATTCTTAATAGTATTGGCTTTTCCTATGGACTCAATGTGATCTTGGATCACTTAAAATGAAAAGATGTAGAGTCCTGAGCTTTGAGCTTGAGCCAATTCTTTGTCCTTAGAATTTTGAGGGATCCAATTTTCTCATCCATGCCATGCCAGTCATTGAGCTTTCCTGAAATGTTTATCTTTAAGTAGCATTAGCTCAATGAGTTATATGTTGTTAGGAATTACCAAAACCACGTTGGGATAGTTGCACTTTCAATCTCCCCCTTTTTGGTAATTGATGACAACATATAGATCAAAGCTTCGACAAATGATAAATAAGATTAAAAAACATCGTCTCTTTGAGAAGTATGTGATAAGCAAGAGCCCCCCCCCCCTAAATTTGTGCATTATTTAAAATTTGCTTTTGAATGCAAATGCACAATCGATTAGGATAGGGGTTACTCTTCCATGTCACATACATCTTGGTGGAGCGCTCAAAATGATAGAGATTAAAAGAATGCACTCATCACCAAGCAAGTGAATGATCGTATAAGGATATAATAGATGATATCATCCAACAAGCATTAAGGGTAGCATATGATCAAACACATGATCAACAAGTATCTCACAAGGACATAAAGTATCTCACACAAGCACTCAATAAAGAAGTTCAACCAACATAGCAAGAGAGATAAAAAGAACAACACTCTCTCTCGAAGCCTATGATCTATACATTTTTCTCCCCCTTTGGCAACAAGTTACCAAAAAGTTCAAAAATGCATAGAGCTAAACGAATCTCAGGCTTGATCTTCGGGAGGTGGTGTATAGAGAACTCCAAGGACGAAGGCTTCCGATGAAGTAGTTGGAGCTGATGGAGTGGCTGCTGGAGGTGGCACTGGAGCTGTGGCTGCTGGTGCTGACACTGAAGCTCGAGTATCTGTGACTGGTACTGCAGCAGACCTCTAGCTTCGGGGCACTCTAGCAAAATCATCTGTAGTTGATTTGCCTTTCTTCTCCTCCACTTCCTCCTGAAGCTGCTCAACTGCTGACTGAATCTCAGTTACTTTGACATCAAGATCATAAAATTTCTGCTCAACGATCCTCTCCAAGCTCTCCTTGTTTTGAGTCAGGGTGGCCAAGCCCTTCTCAATCCGCAAGGTGGATTGGATCAGATATCCAAGCTGATCTTGCTTGGTCTTCAAGAAAACCTGAGATGCCTCCTCAATACTTGGCATCTTTGCAACTTTCTCTACCCTTGCTTTTTCTCTCTTCTCATGTGCTTGAGCTGAAGATGGTTCATTTTCATCCATGACAACAGTGTTGTCTTCAAATTCAGGGTAGATGGGTAGGTGATCCTTATCCAAAAGATACTTGCCTATGCCCATCTTTGAGTTGATGAGCTCCTGAATTTGTGGGGCATACCCACAACTCCTCTTCTGATCAGCTGCTGTCCTTTTGATTGTCTCCACAATCAGACTCATGACTTTGAATTTTTGAGGCACATCAAAAAAACGTAGCAAGTTGATGGAATGTCCTCTGATCATCTTGTGATCACCTGACTTGGGTAGCAATGTGTGTCTGAGGATCCAATTTATAGTAAGCATACCAGACAACAAGAAGTGGAAAGATCCAAACTTGTGAGTATCCAAAGCAGCATCTGGGATCTCTTTGTACATGTTGGCCATTGTGTTGTGGTCTTTCTTCTGCTCAGCATAAATATCCAAGTCATCCTCATTTTCTTCTGGGGCATTGATCAACTAAGCCCATTCTTCAATAGAAGATTGGTACCTTGTACCTTCAGACATCCAAATGATCTTTCCATCTGGGTAGAAGTGGGCAGTGGAGTAAAACTGCATGATCATCTCATCATTCCATTTGGTGAGCTTCTGGGCCACAAAGGTATCAACTCCACATGCCTTGAAGCTGTCATATACACATGGATAGTGATCTTCATTCTCCTTGATGTACTCCCAGTCAACCCATCTCATGTCACACACAATGGGCTTCTTTTCAAGCAGGATTGTCTCATAAAAGTCTTGCTATTCCTTGGTGTGAAACCTGTAGTCCACAACAATCCTCCTCCTGAGAGCATATGGATTAGACTGTCTCCATAACCTCAGTCCTGCATCCTTCTTGATTTTTATGTTTTCTGCCATAGGGTGTGTATCATTGTGGTCAGGGATCTTGGGCTTCAACTTCCTCAACACAACTGAGTCATCTTCTTCAGCAGCTTTAGGCACTGGGGCCTTGTTTTTCTCCTCAGCAGGAATGTTTTTAGTGCTTCTCTTGAGTTTAGGCTTCTGAGCTGGAGCAGTAGCCTTGCGAGCAGCTTTGGGCTTAGAGTAGCCCCTGATCTGATTGCATCTCCCATGAGCTTTTGTGCTTTGGGTGCTGGTGCAGCATCCTCTTCATCTTCATCTGAATCTTTCATTATTGATGATCTGCCAAGCACTCTGGCAGTGGTCTTCTTGACCCTTCCCTTCCTTTTCTTCCCTTCTCCAACTGTCTCTTCAGTTCGCTTGGAGGTTTCAGCAGTGGATTCTCTGGCCTTAGACATAGGAACTCTCTTTGCTAGTGCCTTCTTATGCATCCCTGGCTTAACTGTGGCAGCTGAGCTATACTCCTTTTTCAGCACCTTTTCCCTTGAAGTGCCCTCATCCTCAATGGCCACATAATCCTCATCCTCAGATTTTGAGGTTTTCTTTTTCCTGGATCTGGTTGCTGCCTTTGGTAAGTTTCTTGGAGTGCTCCTGCTTCCATCATCAGAAGAGCTGGAGGGACTAGTGCCCTCACTCATCTGGACCTGTTCTTCAAATTTGTTCGGGCTGTCACTTTGATCAGACATCTTGCAGGCAAACTATCAGCAGACCCCGTGAATAGATTATAGATGAGGTACAGAAGATGAGCATCACAAAGTACATGAGTTTTGAAAAACAATTGAGTCAAAAAGTTTAGTTTTAGTTCTCTACAGAAGTGATCTTGGAGCTACCGAATCGACAAACTCGGTGATACCGAAGCAACACTTGGAACCTAAACTAGTGAACTCGGTAGGGCCGAGTCACAATTCAGTGGCACCGAGATTTCTAGGGTTTCACAGAATCCTGAACTCGGTCACACCGATTTGCGTGTTTCGGTCAGACTGAAGAGCATGTGCAATGTCCAAGGACGAATCGGTGAGACCGATTTCTACAGTTCGGTCGGTCTGAGATGAGTTCTACGGTGAGCTAACCCAAAATTTTTCAAATCAATCTAGACCTAAGGAAGTTTTAGCTGGATGGATGAATCTCAATCGTGGCAAGAAACATGGCATTGTTCTTGTGCTAGGAATCGGAGTGAAAAAGACAACACAAGGGATCAAACACTTACCCTAATGCGGTGAGTGTTCGCTACGGTGGCTAGGACGGAGCAGATTGCCGTTGATGGCGGCGGAGACCAGCGGCGGGAGGTCGCTGGCGGAGAGAAGACGATCCGGAGACCCGAAGAGGCAGAGTAGGTTATGCGCGGGCGAAGGGTTTCAGAAATTGTTCCAAAATTTGGCCCGTCAGTATATATAACCTGACCCTGTCGGTGTGACCGAGTGGAACAACTCGGTGGCACCGAGATTCAAAACTGCACGCAGTTACTGCTACTCGGTGTGACCGAAAGGTTCTAACCGGTTGCATCGAGATTGAAAACCTAGATCAACTAAGTGATCTCGGTAGGACCGAAAAGGATGAATCGGTCAGACCAAAATGTACAAAGAGGTTTTGGAAGTTTAAGTCTATGACGAATCGGGGACTCTGAGTGCTCCTCACACAGAGTGGTTCGAATCGGACTTGATCAAACTTTGTGATGTAGTATGAATAGAGTTTGAGACAAGAAAATCATAGATAGCTAGAGGGAGTTCTTAGGCATTCTTTTCCATCCATTTGTCAAAAGAGAAAAAGCCAAACAATCAAAGCAACAAATGGATGTCCTCGAATGAGTAAAATATGCAACCAACATGCTCGCACAATAAGATGGCAAATGAAATATGTGACGAAGCATGCACAGACACTCTAGCATCTATCAAGCAATTAGCGATGACTAGGTCATCTATATATGAGTATATTGATTTAGGAGTCAAATGAGAACATTTGATCATAGGTCATACTCATCGTTTAAGCACAAGTGGGTTTACCACTTTTACATAGAGCATTGTTGTACTCACACCATTAGAGTTGCTTTAACTCAATTGATTAGAGTAAAGCTCCCCCTAGATGTGATATCCCCCCTAAGAGGGATCAACTAACCTTGGGTTTTGTCGATGATGACTTCATGTAGGTGTTGAAGATGTGGATGCTCAATGTTGATGTAGATCATTCGGAGCAATCCTTTGGAGTGAGTTGCACTTTCAATACCTACATGGGTTAGTCCCACAAGGAACAAACAAGGATATCCATATCCATAGAGTGATGTGTACACAAGATGATGTCCATGGAAGCATTAGGTTACCTTGTCCCTTGTCTTACCAACAAGAGGGTTTGTGACTCCTTGAACTAGTGCAAGATATGAAAGTTGTTTGCACTTGTCCTTGCCAAAATGATAAGAGTGAAGTAGGTTGGCGGAGTCACCCTCAAGAACTCTCTAGTTCTTGTTCTTCGGGATCCACACCATCTTGATGGGAATCCTTGGGGTTGTAGTCGTACTTGAAGTAGAACTTGATGTAGTCTTGGAAATCCATTTCACCAAGGCCTTAGGTGCTTCCTCGGATGCATCAATATCCTCTTGAAGCTTGTCCTTGCCTCTTTGCTTGTGGTCTTGTGGTGGAAGATCATCTTGAGCTTGTGTTCCTTTGAAATAAGTAGGATCATACTTCTCTTGTTGAGGAACAAACTTCGTCTTGGGGTATTGATATTCTTCCCACTCAACTCCATTGACATTGAACTTTTGTTCAAAACCAATACCTTGATTCTTCCGGTGTCTTCCTTGCTTGCGTACAATTTCCTAAAATTTCTTACTTTCGGCAAGGCTCTTGTAAACACCTTTCTCTATAATTCCCTTCAATAAGCTATTTTCTTGCTCAAGTGTAACTTGTGTAAGAGAATCATTAGTGGAATCAAGAGAGCTACTAGAAGCAACAACATTGTATTTAGCATGATTGTTGTTACTACTAGATGAAGAATATTTCTTGTTCTTGTTACTAGATTTAACTTGTGGCATGTAAGTAGACAAGAGTAAAGGCTTGGCAATGTAAGAAGAACTTTTCTTGCGAAGATCATCATTGATTGCCTTTAAAAACTCATGTTCTTGCTCAAGGTTGAGCTTTTCAAAGCGTAGCTTATCATGAGTCTTTAAAAGTTCTCGATGATCTTCCAAGGTAGTTTCATGAGCTAACTTAAGAGTGTTTAGTTCTTTAGTTAGACGCTCAATCTCCTTCTTATCATCGTCATTCGTTTTATCTTGATTATTATGATTAATAGCAAGCTCATTATAGTTTTCATAACTAGAGTTGTCAACAAGTAAATCATCATCTCCTAGCAAATCATCTTCATCACTATTGAAATCAACATACTCGGGATGTGTTACCTTTGGACCTTTAGCCATGAAGCATCTCCCAATTCCTTCATTTGGTGAGTCAAATATGTCATAGGAGTTGGTTGTCACAAGTGCTAGTCTGGCAACACCTTCATCTTGAGTATATTCGGAGTTGGAGTGATAACTTCTTCGAAGAGATTGTCGGAGTCAGAACCGGATACCCATTCACCAACATGACCTTGATGTCTTCTTTTTGTGTAGCTCCTTCATGACTTGTCCTTTCTTTCTGACTCCTTGCCATAGTTCATAACTTCTTTTTGGGTCTTAGTTCATAACGATCATCACTACTCCTTCTCTCTCTTGATGGTGATTCTTTTCTTCTACTCCTTTTGGGAGAATCTTCTCTTCTTTTGTAGGGGATGCTACCTCTTGAGCACTTGCGTTGGTTTTCCCTTGAAGAGGAAAGGGTGATGCAGCAAAGTAGCGTAAGTATTTCCCTCAGTTTTTGAGAACCAAGGTATCCATCCAGTAGGAGGCCACACACGAGTCCCTCGCACCTACACAAACAAATAAATCCTCGCAACCAACGCGATAAGGGGTTGTCAATCCCTACACGGTTACTTACGAGAGTGAGATCTGATAGATATGATAAGATAATATTTTTGGTATTTTTATGATAAATAGAAATATAAGATGCAAAGTAAAATAAATGGCAAAGGAAATAACTAAGTATTGGAAGATTAATATGATGGAAGATAGACCCGGGGGCCATAGGTTTCACTAGTGGCTTCTCTCAAGAGCATAATATTCACGGCGGGTAAACAAATTACTGTTGAGCAATTGACAAAATTGAGGATAGTTATGAGAATATCTAGGTATGATCATGTATATAGGCATCACGTCCGAGACAAGTAGACCGACTCCTGCCTGCATCTACTACTATTACTCCACACATCGACCGCTATCCAGCATGCATCTAGAGTATTAAGTTCAAGAGAACAGAGTAACGCCTTAAGCAAGATGACATGATGTAGAGGGATAAACTCATGCAATATGATATAAACCCCATCTTGTTATCCTCGATGGCAACAATACAATACGTGCCTTACTGCCCCTACTGTCACTGGGAAAGGACACCGCAAGATTGAACCCAAAGCTAAGCACTTCTCCCATTGCAAGAAAGATCAATCTAGTAGGCCAAACCAAACTAATAATTTGAAGAGACTTGCAAAGATAAGCAATCATACATAAAAGAATTCAGAGAAGATTCAAATATTGTTCATAGATAAACTTGATCATAAACCCACAATTCATCGGTCTCGACAAACACACCGCAAAAGAAGATTACATCGAATAGATCTCCATAAGAGAGGGGGAGAACTTTGTATTGAGATCCATAAAGAGAGAAGAGGCCATCTAGCTAATAATTAATGACCCGAAGGTCTGAAGTAAACTACCCACACTTCATCGGAAGGGCTATGGTGTTGATGTAGAAGCCCTCCGTGATCGATGCCCCCTCCGGCGGAGCTCCGGAAAAGGCCCCAAGATGGGATCTCGTGGATGCAGAAAGTGACGATGGTGGAATTAGGGTTTTGGCTCCGTATCTGGTAGTTTGGGGGTACATAGGTATATATAGGAGGAAGGAGTGTGCCGGTGGAGCAACAGGGGGCCCACGAGGGTGGAGGGCGCGCCCATGGGGGGTAGGCGCGCCCCCTACCTCGCGGCCTCCTAGTTGATGTCTTGAAGTAGGGTCCAAGTCCTTTGGATGATGTTCGTTCCAAAAATCACGTTCCGGAAGGTTTCATTCCGTTTGGACTCCGTTTGATATTCTTTTTCTGCGAAACCCTAAAATAGGCAAAAAACTGCAATTCTGGGTTGGGCCTCTGGTTAATAGGTTAGTCCCAAAAATAATATAAAAGTGTATAATAAAGCCCAATAATGTCCAAAACAGAATATAATATAGCATGGAACAATCAAAAAATATAGATACGTTGGGACGTATCAAGCATCCCCAAGCTTAATTCCTGCTCGTCCCCGAGTAGGTAAATGATAAAAACAGAATTTTTGATGTGGAATGCTACTTGGCATAATTTCAATGTAATTCTTCTTAATTGTGGTATGAATATTCAGATCCAAAAGATTCAAGACAAAAGTTCAATATTGACATAGAAATAATAATACTTCAAGCATACTAACTAAGCAATTTTGTCTCTTCAAAATAACATGGCCAAAGAAAGTTATCCCTAAAAAATCATATAGTCTGGCTATGCTCTATATTCACTACACAAAGTATTTAAAACATGCACAACCCCGATGACAAGCCAAGAAATTGTTTCATACTTTTGGTGTTTTCAAACTTTTTCAATCTTCATGCAATACATGAGCGTGAGCCATGGACATAGCACTTTAGCTGGAATAGAATGGTGGTTGTGGAGGAGACAAAAAAGGGGAAGATAGTCTCACATCAACTAGGCGTATCAACGGGCTATGGCGATGCCCATCAATAGATATCAATGTGAGTGATAACCCACAAGTATAGAGGATCGCAACAGTTTTCGAGGGTAGAGTATTCAACCCAAATTTATTGATTCGACACAAGGGGAGCCAAAGAATATTCTCAACTATTAGCAGCTGAGTTGTCAATTCAACCACACATGGAAACTTAATATCTACAACAAAGTATTTAGTAGCAAAGTAATATGATAGTAGTGGTAATAGTAGCAAAAGGTAATAATAACAAAAGTAATGTTTTTGGTATTTTGTAGTGATTGTAACAATAGCAACGGAAAAGTAAATAAGCGAAGAACAATATATGGAAAGCTCATAGGCAATGGATCGGTGATGGAGAATTATGCCGGATGTGGTTCATCATGTAACAATGAAAACATAGGGTGACACAGAACTAGCTCCAATTCATCAATGTAAAGTAGGCATGTATTCCGAATATAGTCATACGTGCTTATGGAAAAGAACTTGCATGACATCTTTTGTCCTACCCTCCCATGGCAGCGGGGTCCTAATGGAAACTAAGGGATATTAAGGCCTCCTTTTAATAGAGTACCGGACCAAAGCATTAACACATAGTGAATACATGAACTCCTCAAACTACGGTCATCACCGGTAAGTATCCCGATTATTGTCACTTCAGGGTTAACGGATCATAACACATAATAGGTGACTATATACTTGCAACATAGGATCAAGAACTCTCATATATTGATGAAAACATAATAGGTTCAGATCTGAAATCATGGCACTCGGGCCCTAGTGACAAGCATTAAGCATAGCAAAGTCATAGCAACAACAATCTCAGAACATAGTGGATACTAGGGGTCAAACCCTAACAAAACTAACTTGATTACATGATAGATCTCATCGAACCCATCACCGTCCAGCAAGCCTACGATGGAATTACTCACGCACGGCGGTGAGCATCATGAAATTGATGATGGAGGATGGTTGATGATGACGATGGCGACATATTCCCCTCTCCGGAGCCCCGAACAGACTCCAGATCAGCCCTCCCGAGAGGTTTCAGGGCTTGGCGGCGTCTCCGTATCGTAAAACGCGATGAATTCTTCTCTCTGATTTTTTCTCCCCGAAAGGAAATATATAGAGTTGGAGTTGAGGTCAGAGGAGCCCCAGGGGGCCCACGAGGTAGGGGGGCGCTCCCTAGGGGGGCAGGCGCTCCCCCCACCCTCGTGGACAGGTGGTGGGCCCCCTGGTCTTCATCTTTTGCAAGGATTTTTTATTATTTCCGAATAGATGTTCCGTGAAGTTTCAGGTCATTCCGAGAACTTTTGTTTCTGCACATAAATAACACCATAGCAATTCTGCTGAAAGCAACGTCAGTCCGGGTTAGTTCCATTCAAATCATGCAAGTTAGAGTCCAAAACAAGGGCAAAAGTGTTTGGAAAAGTAGATACGACGGAGACGTATCAACTCCCCAAGCTTAAACCTTTGCTTGTCCTCAAGCAATTCAGTTGATAAACTGAAAGTGATAATGAAAAACTTTTACAAACTATGTTTGCTCTTGTTGTTGTAAATATGTAAAGCCAGCATTCAAGCTTTCAACAAAGATTATGACTAACCACATTCACAATAACGCTTAGGTCTCAAGTTTACTCATATCAATGGCATAATCAACTAGCGAGCAATAATAATAAATCTCGGATGACAAACTTTCTCAAAACAACCATAATATGATATAACAAGATGGTATCTCGCTAGCCCTTTCTGAGACCACAAAACATAAATGCAGAGCACCTTTAAAGATCAAGGACTGACTGGAGATTGTAATTCATGGTAAAAGAGATCCAGTCAAGTCATACTCAATGTAAACTAACAATAATGGATGCAAATGACAGTGGTGCTCTCCAACTAGAGCTTTTTAATAAGAAGATGATGACTCAACATGAAAGTAAATAGATAGGCCCTTTGCAGAGGGAAGCAGGGTTTGTAGAGGTGCCAGAGCTCGGTTTTGAAATAGAGATGAATAATATTTTGAGCGGTATACTTTCATTGTCAACATAACAACCAAGAGATGGCAATATCTTCCATGCTACACACATTATAGGCGGTTCCCAAACAGAATGGTAAAGTTTATACTCCCCCTCCACCAACAAGCATCAATCCATGGCTTGCTCGAAACAACGAGTTCCTCCAACTAACAAGAGTCCCATGGGGAGTTTTGTTTGCAATTATTTTGATTTGATTTGCATAAAGCATGGGAATGGGCATCTCGGTGACCAGCCATTTTCTCGTGAGTGAGGAGCGGAGTCCACTCCTCTTGAGAATAACCCGCCTAACATGGAAGATACGGACAACCCTAGTTGATACATGAGCTATTCGAGCATACAAAATGGGATATTTATTTGAAGGTTTAGAGTTTGGCACATACAAATTTACTTGGGACGACAAGTAGATACCGTATATAGGTAGGTATGGTGGACTCATATGGAATAACTTTGGTGTTTAAGGGATTGGATGCACAAGCAGTATTCCCGCTTAGTACAGGTGAAGGCTAGCAAAAGACTGGGAAGCGACCAGCTAGAGAGCGACAACAGTCATGAACATGCATTAAAATTAATCAACACCGAATGCAAGCATGAGTAGGATATAATCCACCATGAACATGAAGGCTATGTTGATTTTGTTTCAATTACATGCGTGAACACACGCCAAGTCAAGTCACTTAAATCATTCAGAGGAGGATACCACCCTATCATACCACATCACAACCATTTAATAGCATGTTGGCACGCAAGGTAAACCATTATAAGCTCCTAGCTAATCAAGCATGGCACAAGAAACTATGATCTCTAGTTGTCATTGCAAACATGTTTATTCATAATAGGTCGAATCAGGAACGATGAACTAATCATATTTACAAAAACAAGAGAGGTCGAGTTCATACCAGCTTTTCTCATCTTAGTCAGTCCATCATATATCATCATAATTGCCTTTCACTTGCATGACCGAACGATGTGAATAATAATAATAATAATAGTGCACGTGCATTGGACTAAGCTGGAATCTGCAAGCATTCAATAAACATGAGAAGACAAGGCAATAATGGCTCTTTTGTCAGATCAACAATAATGCATATAAGAGCTACTTCAACAATTTAATCATGGTCTTCTCCTATCGACCCCCAAAGAAAAGAAGAGAAATAAAACTATTTACGCGGAAAAGCTCCCAACAAGCAAAAGAAGAACAGGAAATCTTTTTGGGTTTTCTTTTTAATAACTACTACTAGCATGGAAGGTAAACTAATTAAAAGCTACAACTAATTTTTTTGTTTTTCTTAAGGTTTATCAAACACACAAGAAGAGAGCATAAAAAGGAAAATAAACTAGCATGGATGATACAATGAAAAAGTATGAGCATCGACATCTAGCAATGAGTGTGTGAACATAAATGTAATGTCGGTGAGAAATACGTACTCCCCCAAGCTTAGGCTTTTGGCCTAAGTTGGTCTATGGCCATGGCTGGCCTGGCGGATATCCATAGTAATAATTGGGGTTGTACTGAGATGCAGCGGCTATCGCATCCTGAACTGTAGCGTGGCAACGAGCGGCCTCCGCCCTCCTCCTGTACTCATCTGTCTCCTCTCTGGTAATAACATATCTTCCTTTTGCCTGATAATCAAAGAAGGCAGGAGCAGGAAGAGTAATACGAACAACACGATGTTTGTCAATGATTAAACAATACTGGAGAGGTGATTCATTCCTCTCGACAAACTGGTGGTGAACCATAGCATTAAAGTCTAGCTAAGCAGGAGGTAATTCAATATCATCATTACGTATAGTTACACCAAGAAAATAAGCTAAGCGGGTTGCATAAATTCCACCAAAGAAATCTCCATTAAATCTATTCAGATGCAACCTACCTGCAACAATGGCTCCCAAATTATAAGATTTATCTCCCAACACAGCATTCCTAAGAATACTGAGGTCGGGGACACACATGTAACATGCTTCATCTTTACCGTTAATGCATCTACCTATGAAGAGAGCAAAATGATGTATAGTAGGAAAATGAATGATCACTATGGTAGCTTGTGTTATATCTCTAGATTCCCCCACAGTTATACTATCAAGAAAATCTCTAAATTCAGATTTGCGAGGTTCCCTGGTACTACCCCATTGTGGAAGTTTGCAAGCAGTGGGAAAATCATCTAAGTTCATAGTGTAAGAATTTTCACAAAGATCAAACAGGACAGTTGGAGAATTACGTGAAGATGAAAATTCAAACCTCCTCACAAAGGAACTAGTGAGATAGTGGTACTAACGACATTTTTCTTCCTCAAAGCTCATAAGATCAGCGTTACGCAAATATGCATTAAATTCTTCCTTAATTCCTGCTCGATCCATAAAGTTTTCCGAAGGCCATTTACAAGGATGCAGTGGAGCGTTTCTTGGTGGCTCATCATTAGCATCACGCATTGCAAGCCTGGGCTCTTGTTTCCTTGAAGAGCCCCCTTGGTACATTTTCCTTAACATATTTCTTCCTCTGAAAAATTTCTGAAATTTTTAGTAACTTCAAAATAAAAGCGAACCAAACTCAGTAAAATTGATAGCAACTACTCCTACAAGTGCCTAGAGCCCATATCATGCATCAAAACTACTTTTGACCATATAAATTTGACATGCAAGCTCAAGAACAGGGTCACCTAGGCAGCACAAATTTGCAATGAATAAAGCACTAGAACAAAAACTAATTGGACCAATGGAGGAGTCACATACCAAGGAACAATCCCCCCAAGCAATTTTGTGAGAGGTGCTTAGAGCAAGGAGATCAAAAATGGCAGCAAAATGAGCTTGGACCCGGGTAAGAACTAGATATTCGTGTTTGTGGGAGGAAGAAGAAGTGTGTGGGTGCAAGGATAAGTGGAGGAGGGCCACCATGGGCCCACGAGGAAGGGGGGCATGCCCAGGGGGGTAGGGCGCGCCCCTGACCCTCATGGCTAGGTGCCAGCTCCTCCTGCTGTGTTCTCAGTGCCAAATATTCTCAAATATTCCAGAAAAATCATATTTAAATTTCAGGGCATTTGGAGAACTTTTATTTTTGAGGTATTTTTATATTGCACAGATAATTCATATAACAGACAGAAAAATACTATTTTTATTTTATTTAATATAAATAACAGAAAGTAAGAGGAGGGTACAGAAGGTTGTGCCTTCTAGTTTCATCCATCTCATGTTCATCAAAAGGAATCCGCTAACAAGGTTGATCAAGTCTTGTTAACGAACTCATTCCAAATAACATGGAACCGGAGAAATTTCGAATAACACTATGTTACCTCAATGGGGATGTGCACATCCCCTATAATAAGAATATCATATTTCTCCTTGACAGTAGGAAGAGGAAATTCAAAACCTCCAAATATAATCGATGGATTTTTTCTGATACTATGAACTTGAGGTTGTTTCCTCGGAAAGTGTACCATATGCTCATTACCATTAACATGAAAAGTGACATTGCGTTTAGTGCAACCAATAACAGCCCCTGCAGTATTCAAAAAGGGTCTTCCAAGAATAATAGACATACTATCGTCCTCGGGAATATCAAGAATAACAAAGTCCGGTAAAATAGCAACGTTTGCAACTACAACAGGCACATCCTCACAAATACCGACAGGTATAGCAGTTGATTTCTCAGCCATTTGCAAAGATATTTCAGTAGGTGTCAACTTATTCAAATCAAGTCTACGATATAAAGAGAGAGGCATAACACTAACACCGGCTCCAAGATCACATAAAGCAGTTTTAGCATAATTTCTTTTAATGGAGCATGGTATAGTGGGTACTCCCGGATCTCCAAGTTTCTTTTGTATTCCACCCTTAAAAGTATAACTAGCAAGCATGGTGGAAATTGTAGCTTCCAGTACCTTTCTTTTATTAGTAACAATATCTTTCATATACTTAGCATAAGGATTCATTTTAAGTATATCAGTTAATCGCATACGCAAAAAGATAGGTCTAATCATTTTAGCAAAGCGCTCAAAATCCTCATCATCCTTTTTCTTGGATGGTTTGGGAGGAAAAGGCATGGGTTTATGAAGCCATGGTTCTCTTTCTTTACCATGTTTCCTAGCAACAAAGTCTTTATTATCATAACATTGATTCTTTGATTGTGGGTTATCAAGATCAACAGCAGGTTCAATTTCTATATCATTATCGTTACTAGGTTGAGCATCATCATGAACATGATCATTAACATTATCACTAGTTTCAGGTTCATTACCAGATTGTGTTTCAGCATCAGAAATAGAAATATCATTTGGATTCTCAGGTGTTTCAGTAATAGGTTTACTAGAAGCATGCAAAGTCCTATCATTTTTCTTTTTCTTCCTATTAGAAGGACTAGGTGCATCCACATTATTTTTCTAAGAATCTTGCTCAATTCTCATAGTGTGGCCTTTCAGGATACAAAGGTTCCTAAGTCATTCTACCACCTCTAGTCATAACTCTAACAGCGTTATTATTATTCTTACTATTCATTTCATTGAGCAAATCATTTTGAGTTTAAGTACTTGTTCTACTTGAGTGGTAACCATAGAAGCATGTTTACTAATAAGTTTAAGTTCACCTTTGACATTAGCCATATAATCACCCAAGTGTTCAAGCATATTTGAATTGTATTTCAACTGTCTACCAAAATAAGCATTAAAGTCTTCTTGCTTAGCCATAAATTTATCAAACTCATCTAAGCATGGGCTAGCAAACTTAGTAAATGGGATTTCAGCTTTATCATATCTATAGAGAGAATTTACCTTTACCACCTGTGTCGGGTTATCAAGACCATGAGTTTCTTCAATAGGTAATGGATTAAGATCATATGTTTCTTCAACAGGCGGTAAATTAAGACCATGTATTTCTTCAATAGGAGGTAAATTCTTAACATCTTCAGCTTTAATACCTTTCTCTTTCATAGATTTCTTTGCCTCTTGCATATCTTCAGGATTGAGAAATAGAACACCTCTCTTCTTCGGAGTTGGTTTAGGAATAGGCTCAGGAGCTGGCTCAGGAAGTGTCCAATTATTTTCATTTGTCAACATATTATTCAATAGAATTTCAGCTTCATCCGGTGTTCTTTCCCTGAAAACAGAACCAGCACAACTATCCAGGTAATCTCTGGAAGCATCGGTTAGTCCATTATAAAAGATATAAAGTATTTCATCTTTCTTAAGAGGATGATCAGGAAAAGCATTAAAAAACTTGAGAAGCCTCCCCCAAGCTTTTGGGAGACTCTCTTCTTCAATTTGCACAAAATTATATATATATATATATATCCATTAAAGCAGGTTGTTTCTTATGAGCGGGGAAATATTGAGCAGAGAAGTAATAAATCATATCCTGCGGACTACGCATAGAACCAGGATCAAGAGAATTAAACCATATCTTAGCATCACCCTTTAATGAGAACAAAAATATTTTATGGATATAAAAGTAACGAGTTCTCTCATCATTAGTGAATAGGGTGGCTATATCATTTAATTTAGTAAGATGTGCCACAACAGTTTCAGATTCATAGCCCTGAAAAGGATCAGATTCAACCAAAGTAATTATATCAGGATCAACAGAGAATTCATAATCCTTATTAGTAACAAAGATAGGTGAAGTAGCAAAAGCAGGGTCGGGTTTCATCCTAGCATTTAGAGATTGCTTATTCCATTTAGCTAATAACCTCTTAAGTTCATAACTATCTTTGCAAGCTAAAATAGCTAAAGAAGCTTCTTTATCAAAAACATAACCATTAGGAATAACGGGCAAGTCTTCATCATCACTTTCATCAATATTATCAGATTCACTATTTTCATTCTCTCTAACCCTAGCAAGTTGTTCATCAAGAAATTCACCAAGTGGCACAGTAGTATCAAGCATAGAAGTATTTTCATCATAAGTATCATGCATAGCAGAAGTGGCATCATCAATAACATGCGACATATCAGAACGAATAGCAGAAGCAGGTTTAGGTGTCGCAAGCTTACTCAAAACAGAAGGTGAATCAAGTGCAGAGCTAGATGGCAGTTCCTTACCTCCCCTCGTAGTTGAGGGATAAATCTTGGTTTTTGGATCTCTCAAGTTCTTCATAATGATAAGAAGATATAAATCCCAAGTGACTCAAAGAATAGAGCTATGTTCCCCGGCAACAGCGCCAGAAAATAGTCTTGATAACCCACAAGTATAGAGGATCGCAACAGTTTTTGAGGGTAGAGTATTCAACCCAAATTTATTGATTCGACACAAGGGGAGCCAAATAATATTCTCAAGTATTAGCAGATGAGTTGTCAATTCAACCACAACTGGAAACTTAATATCTGCAGCAAAGTATTTAGTAGCAAAGTAATATGATAGTAGTGGTAACGTTAGCACAAGGTAATGATAACAAAAGTAATGTTTTTGGTATTTTGTAGTAATTGTAACAATAGCAACGGAAAAGTAAATAAGCGAAGAACAATATATGGAAAGCTTGTAGGCAATGGATCGATGATGGAGAATTATGCCGGATGCGGTTCATCATGTAACAATCAAAAGATAGGGTGACATAGAACTAGCTCCAATTCATCAATGTAATGTAGGCATGTATTCCGAATATAGTCATACGTGCTTATGGAAAAGAACTTGCATGGCATCTTTTGTCCTACCCTCCCGTGGCAGCGGGGTCCTAATGGAAACTAAGGGATATTAATGCCTCGTTTTAACAGAGTACCGGACCAAAGCATTAACACATAGTGAATACATGAACTCCTCAAACTACGATCATCACCGGTAAGTATCCTGATTATTGTCACTTCGGGATCAAACCCTAACAAAACTAACTCGATTACATGATAGATCTCATCGAACCCATCACCGTCCAGCAAGCCTACGATGGAATTACTCACGCACGGCGGTGAGCATCATGAAATTGATGATGGAGGATGGTTGATGATGACGATGGCGACATATTCCCCTCTCCGGAGCCCCGAACAGACTCCAGATCAGCCCTCCCGAGAGGTTTCAGGGCTTGGCGGCGTCTCCGTATCGTAAAACGCGATGAATTCTTCTCTCTGATTTTTTCTCCCCGAAAGGAAATATATAGAGTTGGAGTTGAGGTCAGAGGAGCCCCAGGGGGCCCACGAGGTAGGGGGGCGCTCCCTAGGGGGGCAGGCGCGCCCCCCACCCTCGTGGACAGGTGGTGGGCCCCCTGGTCTTCATCTTTTGCAAGGATTTTTTATTATTTCTGAATAGATGTTCCGTGAAGTTTCAGGTCATTCCGAGAACTTTTGTTTCTGCACATAAATAACACCATAGCAATTCTGCTGAAAGCAGCGTCAGTCCGGGTTAGTTCCATTCAAATCATGCAAGTTAGAGTCCAAAACAAGGGCAAAAGTGTTTGGAAAAGTAGATACGACGGAGACGTATCAACTCCCCCAAGCTTAAACCTTTGCTTGTCCTCAAGCAATTCAGTTGATAAACTGAAAGTGATAAAGAAAAACTTTTACAAACTATGTTTGCTCTTGTTGTTGTAAATATGTAAAGCCAGCATTCAAGCTTTCAGCAAAGATTATGACTAACCACATTCACAATAACGCTTAGGTCTCAAGTTTACTCATATCAATGGCATAATCAACTAGCGAGCAATAATAATAAATCTCGGATGACAAACTTACTCAAAACAACCATAATATGATATAACAAGATGGTATCTCGCTAGCCCTTTCTGAGACCACAAAACATAAATGCAGAGCACCTTTAAAGATCAAGGACTGACTAGACATTGTAATTCATGGTAAAAGAGATCCAGTCAAGTCATACTCAATGTAAACTAACAATAATGGATGCAAATGACAGTGGTGCTCTCCAACTAGAGCTTTTTAATAAGAAGATGATGACTCAACATGAAAGTAAATAGATAGGCCCTTTGCAGAGGGAAGTAGGGTTTATAGAGGTGCCAGAGCTCGGTTTTGAAATAGAGATGAATAATATTTTGAGCGGTATACTTTCATTGTCAACATAACAACCAAGAGATGGCAATATCTTCCATGCTACACACATTATAGGCGGTTCCCAAACAGAATGGTAAAGTTTATACTCCCCCTCCACCAACAAGCATCAATCCATGGCTTGCTCGAAACAACGAGTGCCTCCAACTAACAAGAGTCCCATGGGGAGTTTTGTTTGCAATTATTTTGATTTGATTTGCATAAAGCATGGGACTGGGCATCTCGGTGACCAGCCATTTTCTCGTGAGTGAGGAGCGGAGTCCACTCCTCTTGGGAATAACCCGCCTAACATGGAAGATACGGACATCCCTAGTTGATACATGAGCTATTCGAGCATACAAAATGGGATATTTATTTGAAGGTTTAGAGTTTGGCACATACAAATTTACTTGGAACGACAAGTAGATACCGTATATAGGTAGGTATGGTGGACTCATATGGAATAACTTTGGGGTTTAAGGGATTGGATGCACAAGCAGTATTCCCGCTTAGTACAGGTGAAGGCTAGCAAAAGACTGGGAAGCGACCAGCTAGAGAGCGACAACAGTCATGAACATGCATTAAAATTAATCAACACCGAATGCAAGCATGAGTAGGATATAATCCACCATGAACATAAATATCATGAAGGCTATGTTGATTTTGTTTCAACTACATGCGTGAACACACGCCAAGTCAAGTCACTTAAATCATTCAGAGGAGGATACCACCCTATCATACCACATCACAACCATTTAATAGCATGTTGGCACGCAAGGTAAACCATTATAAGCTCCTAGCTAATCAAGCATGGCACAAGAAACTATGATCTCTAGTTGTCATTGCAAACATGTTTATTCATAATAGGCCGAATCAGGAACGATGAACTAATCATATTTACAAAAACAAGAGAGGTCGAGTTCATACCAGCTTTTCTCATCTTAGTCAGTCCATCATATATCATCATAATTGCCTTTCACTTGCATGACCGAACGATGTGAATAATAATAATAATAGTGCACGTGCATTGGACTAAGCTGGAATCTGCAAGCATTCAATAAACATGAGAAGACAAGGCAATAATGGCTCTTTTGTCAGATCAACAATAATGCATATAAGAGCTACTTCAACAATTTAATCATGGTCTTCTCATATCGACCCCCAAAGAAAAGAAAAGAAATAAAACTATTTACACGGAGAAGCTCCCAACAAGAAAAAGAAGAACAGGAAATCTTTTTGGGTTTTCTTTTTAATTACTACTACTAGCATGGAAGGTAAACTAATTGAAAGCTACAACTAATTTTTTTGTTTTTCTTAAGGTTTATCAAACACACAAGAAGAGAGCATAAAAAGGAAAATAAACTAGCATGGATGATACAATGAAAAAGTATGAGCATCGACATCTAGCAATGAGTGTGTGAACATAAATGTAATGTCGGTGAGAAATACGTACTCCCCCAAGCTTAGGCTTTTGGCCTAAGTTGGTCTATGGCCACGGCTGGCCTGGCGGATATCCATAGTAATAGTTGGGGTTGTACTGAGATGCAGCGGCTATCGCATCCTGAACTGTAGCGTGGCAACGAGCGGCCTCCGCCCTCCTCCTGTACTCATCTGTCTCCTCTCTGGTAATAACATATCTTCCTTTTGCCTGATAATCAAAGAAGGCAGGAGCAGGAAGAGTAATACGAACAACACGACGTTTGTCAAAGATTAAACAATACTGGAGAGGTGATTCATTCCTCTCGACAAACTGGTGGTGAACCATAGCATTAAAGTCTAGCTAAGAAGGAGGTAATTCAATATCATCATTACGTATAGTTACACCAAGAAAATAAGCTAAGCGGGTTGCATAAATTCCACCAAAGAAATCTCCATTAAATCTATTCAGATGCAACCTACCTGCAACAATGGCTCCCAAATTATAAGATTTATCTCCCAACACAGCACTCCTAAGAATACTGAGGTCGGGGACACACATGTAACATGCTTCATCTTTACCGTTAATGCATCTACCTATGAAGAGAGCAAAATGATGTATAGTAGGAAAATGAATGCTCACTATGGTAGCTTGTGTTATATCTCTAGATTCTCCCACAGTTATACTATCAAGAAAATCTCTAAATTCAGATTTGCGAGGTTCCCTGGTACTACCCCATTGTGGAAGTTTGCAAGCAGTGGTAAAATCCTCTAAGTTCATAGTGTAAGAATTTTCATAAAGATCAAACAGGACAGTTGGAGAATTACGTGAAGATGAAAATTCAAACCTCCTCACAAAGGAACTAGTGAGATAGTGGTACTAACGACATTTTTCTTCCTCAAAGCTCACAAGATCAGCGTTACACAAATATGCATTAAATTCTTCCTTAATTCCTGCTCGATCCATAAAGTTTTCCGAAGGCCATTTACAAGGATGCACTGGAGCGTTTCTTGGTGGCTCATCATCAGCATCACGCATTGCAAGCCTGGGCTCTTGTTTCCTTGAAGAGCCCCCTTGGTACATTTTCCTTAACATATTTCTTCCTCTGAAAAATTTCTGAAATTTTTAGTAACTTCAAAATAAAAGCGAACCAAACTCAGTAAAATTGATAGCAACTACTCCTACAAGTGCCTAGAGCCCATATCATGCATCAAAACTACTTTTGACCATATAAATTTGACATGCAAGCTCAAGAACAGGGTCACCTAGGAAGCACAAATTTGCAATGAATAAAGAACTAGAACAAAAACTAATTGGACCAATGGAGGAGTCACATACCAAGGAACAATCCCCCCAAGCAGTTTTGTGAGAGGTGCTTAGAGCAAGGAGATCAAAAATGGCAGCAAAATGAGCTTGGACTCGGGTAAGAACTGGATATTCGTGTTTGTGGGAGGAAGAAGAAGTGTGTGGGTGCAAGGATAAGTGGAGGAGGGCCACCGTGGGCCCACGAGGAAGGGGGGCATGCCCAGGGGGGTAGGGCGCGCCCCTGACCCTCGTGGCCAGGTGCCAGCTCCTCCTGCTGTGTTCTCAGTGCCAAATATTCTCAAATATTCCAGAAAAATCATATTTAAATTTCAGGGCATTTGGAGAACTTTTATTTTTGAGGTATTTTTATATTGCACAGATAATTCATATAACAGACAGAAAAATACTATTTTTATTTTATTTAATATAAATAACAGAAAGTAAGAGGAGGGTACAGAATGTTGTGCCTTCTAGTTTCATCCATCTCATGTTCATCAAAAGGAATCCACTAACAAGGTTGATCAAGTCTTGTTAACGAACTCATTCCAAATAACATGGAACCGGAGAAATTTCGAATAACACTATGTTACCTCAATGGGGATGTGCACATCCCCTATAATAAGAATATCATATTTCTCCTTGACAGTAGGAAGAGGAAATTCAAAACCTCCAAATATAATCGATGGATTTTTTCCAATAGAGTTGATACTATGAACTTCAGGTTGTTTCCTCGGAAAGTGTACCATATGCTCATTACCATTAACATGAAAAGTGACATTGCGTTTAGTGCAACCAATAACAGCCCCTGCAGTATTCGAAAAGGGTCTTCCAAGAATAATAGACATACTATCGTCCTCGGGAATAACAAGAATAACAAAGTACGGTAAAATAGTAACGTTTGCAACTACAACAGGCACATCCTCACAAATACCGACAGGTATAGTAGTTGATTTCTCAGCCATTTGCAAAGATATTTCAGTGGGTGTCAACTTATCCAAATCAAGTCTACGATATAAAGAGAGAGGCATAACACTAACACCGGCTCCAAGATCACATAAAGCAGTTTTAGCATAATTTCTTTTAATGGAGCATGGTATAGTGGGTACTCCCGGATCTCCAAGTTTCTTTTGTATTCCACCCTTAAAAGTATAATTAGCAAGCATGGTGGAAATTGTAGCTTCCAGTACCTTTCTTTTATTAGTAACAATATCTTTCATATACTTAGCATAAGGATTCATTTTAAGCATATTAGTTAATCGCATACGCAAAAAGATAGGTCTAATCATTTTAGCAAAGCGCTCAAAATCCTCATCATCCTTTTTCTTGGATGGTTTGGGAGGAAAAGGCATGGGTTTATGAAGCCATGGTTCTCTTTCTTTACCATGTTTCCTAGCAACAAAGTCTTTATTATCATAACATTGATTCTTTGATTGTGGGTTATCAAGATCAACAGCAGGTTCAATTTCTATATCATTATCGTTACTAGGTTGAGCATCATCATGAACATGATCATTAACATTATCACTAGTTTCAGGTTCATTACCAGATTGTGTTTCAGCATCAGAAATAGAAATATCATTTGGATTCTCAGGTGTTTCAGTAATAGGTTTACTAGAAGCATGCAAAGTCCTATCATTTTTCTTTTTCTTCCTATTAGAAGGACTAGGTGCATCCACATTATTTTTCTGAGAATCTTGCTCAATTCTCATAGTGTGGCCTTTCAGGATACAAAGGTTCCTGAGTCATTCTACCACCTCTAGTCATAACTCTAACAGCGTTATTATTATTCTTACTATTCATTTCATTGAGCAAATCATTTTGAGTTTAAGTACTTGTTCTACTTGAGTGGTAACCATAGAATCACGTTTACTAATAAGTTTAAGTTCACCTTTGACATTAGCCATATAATCACCCAAGTGTTCAAGCATATTTGAATTGTATTTCAATTGTCTACCAAAATAAGCATTAAAGTCTTCTTGCTTAGCCATAAATTTATCAAACTCATCTAAGCATGGGCTAGCAAACTTAGTAAATGGGATTTCAGCTTTATCATATCTATAGAGAGAATTTACCTTTACCACCTGTGTCGGGTTATCAAGACCATGAGTTTCTTCAATAGGTAATGGATTAAGATCATATGTTTCTTCAACAGGCGGTAAATTAAGACCATGTATTTCTTCAATGGGAGGTAAATTCTTAACATCTTCAGCTTTAATACCTTTCTCTTTCATAGATTTCTTTGCCTCTTGCATATCTTCAGGACTGAGAAATAGAACACCTCTCTTCTTCGGAGTTGGTTTAGGAATAGGCTCAGGAGATGGCTCAGGAAGTGTCCAATTATTTTCATTTGTCAACATATTATTCAATAGAATTTCAGCTTCATCCGGTGTTCTTTCCCTGAAAACATAACCAGCACAACTATCCAGGTAATCTGTGGAAGCATCGGTTAGTCCATTATAAAAGATATAAAGTACTTCATCTTTCTTAAGAGGATGATCAGGAAAAGCATTAAAAAACTTGAGAAGCCTCCCCCAAGCTTTTGGGAGACTCTCTTCTTCAATTTGCACAAAATTATATATATATATCCATTAAAGCAGGTTGTTTCTTATGAGCGGGGAAATATTGAGCAGAGAAGTAATAAATCATATCCTGGGGACTACGCACACAACCAGGATCAAGAGAATTAAACCATATCTTAGCATCACCCTTTAATGAGAACAAAAATATTTTATGGATATAAAAGTAACGAGTTCTCTCATCATTAGTGAATAGGGTGGCTATATCATTTAATTTAGTAAGATGTGCCACAACAGTTTCAGATTCATAGCCCTGAAAAGGATCAGATTCAACCAAAGTAATTATATCAGGATCAACAGAGAATTCATAATCCTTATTAGTAACAAAGATAGGTGAAGTAGCAAAAGCAGGGTCGGGTTTCATCCTAGCATTTAGAGATTGCTTATTCCATTTAGTTAATAACCTCTTAAGTTCATAACTATCTTTGCAAGCTAAAATAGCTAAAGAAGCTTCTTTATCAAAAACATAACCATTAGGAATAACGGGCAAGTCTTCATCATCACTTTCATCAATATTATCAGATTCAATATTTTCATTCTCTCTAACCCTAGCAAGTTGTTCATCAAGAAATTCACCAAGTGGCACAGTAGTATCAAGCATAGAAGTATTTTCATCATAAGTATCATGCATAGCAGAAGTGGCATCATCAATAACATGCGACATATCAGAACGAATAGCAGAAGCAGGTTTAGGTGTCGCAAGCTTACTCAAAACAGAAGGTGAATCAAGTGCAGAGCTAGATGGCAGTTCCTTACCTCCCCTCATAGTTGAGGGATAAATCTTGGTTTTTGGATCTCTCAAGTTCTTCATAATGATAAGAAGATATAAATCCCAAGTGACTCAAAGAATAGAGCTATGTTCCCCGGCAACGGCGCCGGAAAATAGTCTTGATAACCCACAAGTATAGAGGATCGCAACAGTTTTTGAGGGTAGAGTATTCAACCCAAATTTATTGATTCGACACAAGGGGAGCCAAATAATATTCTCAAGTATTAGCAGATGAGTTTTCAATTCAACCACAACTGGAAACTTAATATCTGCAGCAAAGTATTTAGTAGCAAAGTAATATGATAGTAGTGGTAACGTTAGCACAAGGTAATGATAACAAAACTAATGTTTTTGGTATTTTGTAGTGATTGTAACAATAGCAACGGAAAAGTAAATAAGCGAAGAACAATATATGGAAAGCTTGTAGGCAATGGATCGATGATGGAGAATTATGCCGGATGCGGTTCATCATGTAACAATCAAAAGATAGGGTGACATAGAACTAGCTCCAATTCATCAATGTAATGTAGGCATGTATTCCGAATATAGTCATACGTGCTTATGGAAAAGAACTTGCATGGCATCTTTTGTCCTACCCTCCCGTGGCAGCGGGGTCCTAATGGAAACTAAGGGATATTAATGCCTCCTTTTAATAGAGTACCGGACCAAAGCATTAACACATATTGAATACATGAACTCCTCAAACTACGATCATCACCGGTAAGTATCCTGATTATTGTCACTTCGGGGTTAACGGAGCGTAACACATAATAGGTGACTATAGACTTGCAAGATAGGATCAAGAACTCTCATATATTGATGAAAACATAATAGGTTCAGATCTGAAATCATGGCACTCGGGCCCTAGTGACAAGCATTAAGCATAGCAAAGTCATAGCAACATCAATCTCAGAACATAGTGGATACTAGGGATCAAACCCTAACAAAACTAACTCGATTACATGATAGATCTCATCCAACCCATCACCGTCCAGCAAGCCCACGATGGAATTACTCACGCACGGCGGTGAGCATCATGAAATTGGTGATGGAGGATGGTTGATGATGACGATGTCGAGGGATTCCCCTCTCCGGAGCCCCGAACGGACTGCAGATCATCCCTCCCGAGAGGTTTTAGGGCTTGGCGGCCGCTCCGTATTGTAAAACGCGATCAATTCTTCTCTCTGATTTTTTCTCCCCAAAAGCAAATATATAGAGTTGGAGTTGAGGTCAGAGGATCTCCAGGGGGCCCACGAGGTAGGGGGGCACGCCCTTGGGGGGCAGGCGCGCCCCCACCCTTGTGGACAGGTGGTGGGCCCCCTGGTCTTCATCTTTTGCAAGGATTTTTATTATTTCCTAATAGATGTTCCGTGAAGTTTCAGGTCATTCCAAGAACTTTTGTTTCTGCACATAAATAACACCATAGCAATTCTAGTGAAAACAGCGTCAGTCCGGGTTAGTTCCATTCAAATCATGCAAGTTAGAGTCCAAAACAAGGGCAAAAGTGTTTGGAAAAGTAGATACGACGGAGACGTATCAGTGAGTGAGTAGGGATTTCCATGCAACGGATGCACTAGAGCTATAAGTATATGAAAGCTCAACAAAAGGAACTAAGTGGGTGTGCATCCAACTCGCTTGCTCACGAAGACCTAGGGCATTTTGAGGAAGCCCATCATTGGAATATACAAGCCAAGTTCGGTAATGAAAAATTCCCACTAGTATATGAAAGTGATAACATAGGAGACTGTCTATTATGAAGATCATGGTGCTACTTTGAAGCACAAGTGTGGTAAAGGATAGTAGCATTGTCCCTTCTCTCTTTTTTTATTTGGGCCTTTTCCTTTTTTATGGCCTCTTATTTTATTTTATTTTTATTTTTCGTCCGAAGTCTCATCCCGACTTATGGGGGAATCATAGTCTCCATCATCCTTTCCTCACTGGGACAATGCTCTAAAAATGATGGTCATCACACTTTTATTTACTTACAACTCAACAATTACAACTCAATACTTAGAACAAAATATGACTCTATGTGAATGCCTCCGGCGATGTACTGGGATATGCAATGAATCAAGAGTGACATGTATGAAAGATTTATGAACGGTGGCTTTGCCACAAATACAATGTCAACTACATGATCATGCAAAGCAATATGACAATGATGGAGCGTGTCATAGTAAACGGAATGGTGGAAAGTTGCATGGCAATATATCTCGGAATGGCTACGGAAATGCCATGATAGGTAGGTATGGTGGCTGTTTTGAGGAAGGTATATGGTGGGTGTATGATACCGGCGAAAGGTGCGCGGTATTAGAGAGGCTAGCAATGGTGGAAGGAAGAAAAGTGCGTATGATCCATGGACTCAACCTTAGTCATAAAGAACTCATATACTTACTGCAAAAATCTATAAGTTATCAAAGCAAAGTATTACGCGCATGCTCCTAGGGGGATAGATTGGTAGGAAAAGACCATCGCTTGTCCCCGACCGCCACTCATAAGGAAGGCAATCAATAAATAAATCATGCTCCGACTTCATCACATAACGGTTCACCATACGTGCATGCTACGGGAATCAAAAACTTTAACACAAGTATTTATCAAATTCACAACTACTCGACTAGCATGACTCTAATATTACCATCTCCATATCTCAAAACAATTATCAAGTATCAAACTTCTCATAGTATTCAACACACTCATAAGAATTTTTTTATTAATCTTGAATGCCTAACATAATTAAAACAAATTACCATGCTGTTTTGTAGGACTCTCAAAATAATCTAAGTGAAGCATGAAAGAACAATAGTTTCTATAAAACAAATCCACCGACGCGCTCTAAAAGATATAAGTGAAGCACTAGATCAAAAACTATATAACTCAAAAGATATAAGTGAAGCACATAGAGTATTCTAACAATTTCTGAATCATGTGTGTGTCTCTCAAAAGGTGTGTACAGAAAGGATGATTGTGGAAAACTAACAAATAAAGACTCAAATAATACAAGACGCTCCAAGCAAAACACATATGTGTGGTGAATAAAAATATAGCTCCAAGTAAAGTTACTGATGGAAGTAGACGAAAGAGGGGATGCCTTCTGGGGCATCCCCAAGCTTTGGATTTTAGGTTTCCTTAGATTATCTTGGGGTGCCATGGTCATCCCCAATCTTAGGCTCTTGCCACTCCTTGTTCCATAATCCATCAAATCTTTCACCCAAAACATGAAAACTTCACAACAGAAAACTTAAAGTAGAAAATCTCGTGAGCTCCGTTAGCGAAGGAAAACAAAACACCACTTCAAGGTACTGTAATGAACTCATTCTTGATTTATATTGGTGTTAAACCTACTGTATTCCAACTTATCTATAGTTTATAAACTATTTTACTAGCCATAGATTCATCAAAATAAGCAAACAACACACGAAAAACAGAATCTGTGAAAAACAGAACAGTCTGTAGTAATCTGTAGCTAACGCAAGATATGGAACCCCAAAAATTCTAAAATAAATTTCTGGACGTGAGGAATTTATCTATTAATCATATGCAAAAAGAATTAACTAAATATCACATTCCAAATAAAAATGGCAGCAATTCTTGTGAGCGCTAAAGTTTCTGTTTTTTACAGCAATATTAAAAAGACTTTCCCCAAGTCTTCCCAATGGTTCTATTTGGCACAAACACTAATTAAACACAAAAAGCACAACCAAAATATAGGATAGATAAATTATTTATTACTAAACAGGAGCAGAAAGCAAGGAATAAAAATAAAATTGGGTTGCCTCCCAACAAGCGCTATCGTTTAACGCCTCTAGCTAGGCATAAAAGCAAGGATAGATCTAGGTATTGCCATCTTTGGTAGGCAATCCATAAGTGGCTATCATAATAGATTTATAAGGTAATTTAATTTTCTTTCTAGGAAAGTGTTCCATTCCTTTCCTTAACGGAAATTGGAATATAATATTTCCTTCCTTCATATCAATAATTGCACCGATCATTCTAAGGAAAGGTCTACCAAGAATAATAGGACATGAAGAATTGCAATCGATATCAAGAACAATAATATCTACGGGCACATAGTGCCTATTTTCAACAATAAGAACATCATTAATTCTTCCCATAGGTTTCTTAATGGTGGAATCCGCAAGGTGCAAGTTTAAAGAGCAATCATCAAAATCACGGAAACCTAGCAAATCACACAAAGTCTTTGGAATCATGTAAACACTAGCACCCAAATCACACAAAGCATAGCATTCATGATCTTTAATTTTAATTTTAATAGTAGGTTCCCACTCATCATAAAGTTTTCTAGGGATAGAAACTTCCAACTCAAGTTTTTCTTCATAAGATTGCATCAAAGCATCAACGATATGTTTAGTAAAAGCTTTATTTTGACTATAAGCATGAGGAGAATTTAGCACGGATTGCAACAAGGAAATACAATCTATCAGAGAACAATTAACATAATTAAATTCCTTGAAATCCAAAATAGTGGGTTCATTAATATTTAAAGTTTTGAGTTCTTCAATCCCACTTTTAACAATTTTAGCATCAAGATCTAAAGACTCCGAATTTTTGGAACGCCGTCTAGGTAAAGGTGGATCATATTCAGTCCCATCATTATCAAGATTCATATTGCAAAACAAAGATTTAATAGGGGACACATCAATAACTTTTAGATCTTCATCTTTATTATCATGGAAACTAGAGGAACACACTTTTATAAAAGCAATCTTTCTTAGCACGCATCCTAGCGGTTCTCTCTTTGCACTCATCAATGGAAATTCTCATGGCTTTGAGAGACTCATTGATATCATGCTTAGGTGGAATAGATCTAAGTTTCAAAGAATCATCATCAAGAGAAATTCTATCAATGTTCCTAGCCAACTCATCAATCTCAAGATATTTTTCTTCAATCAAAGCATTGGAATTCTTTTGCGAAGTAATAAATTCTTTAATATTAGTTTCAAAATCAGAGGGCATCTTATTAAAATTTCCATAAGAATTGTTGTAGGAATTACCATAATTATTAGAGGAATTACTAGGATACGGCCTAGGATTAAAGTTCCTCTATACGCGTTGTTACCAAAATTATTCCTACCAACAAAATTCACATCCATAGATTCATTATTATTCTCAATCAAAGTAGACAAAGGCATATCATTAGGATGAGAAGAAACACTTTTATTAGCAAATAATTTCATAAGTTCATCCATCTTTCCACTCAAAACATTAATTTCTTATATCACATGCTTTCTTATTAGTAGATCTTTCAGTGTGCCATTGAGAATAATTAACCATAATATTATCTAGGAGTTTAGTAGCTTCTCCTAAAGTGATTTCCATAAAAGTGCCTCTCGCGGCCGAATCTAAAAGATTTCTAGAAGCAAAATTCAATCCGGCATAAAATTTTGTATAATCATCCACAAATTCAAACCATGTGTAGGGCCATTACGTATCATTAATTTCATCCTCTCCCAAGCTTGTGCAACATGTTCATGGTCAAGTTGCTTAAAATTCATAATATCATTTCTAAGAGAGATAATCTTAGCGGCAGGAAAATACTTAGAGATAAAAGCATCTTTGCACTTATTCCAAGAATCAATACTATTTTTAGGCAAAGACGAAAACCAAGCTTTAGCACGATCTCTAAGCGAAAAAGGAAATAGCTTTAATTTAACAATATCATTATCCACATCTTTCTTCTTTTTCATATCACATAAATCAAGAAGCTATACAAATGGGTAGCGGCATCTTCACTAGGAAGGCCGGCAAATTGATCTTTCATGACAAGATTCAACAAAGCAGCATTGATTTCACAAGATTTAGTATCGGTAAGAGGAGCAATCGGAGTGCTAAGGAAATCATTGTTGTTGGTATTGGTAAAGTCACACAATTTAGTGTTATCTTGAGCCATCGTGACAAGCAAGCAATCCAACACACAAGCAAACAAGAAACGGGCAAAAAGAGGCAAATAGAGAAAGAGAGGGAGGACGGAGAGAGAGAGAGAGGGCGAATAAAACGGCAAGGGTGAGGTGGGGGGAGAGGAAAACGAGAGGCAAATGGCAAATAATGTAATGCGGGTGATAAGGGTTTCTGATGGGTACTTGGTGTGTTGACTTTTGCGCGAACTTCCCCGGCAACAGCGCCAAAAATCCTTCTTGCTACCTCTTGAGAACTTCCGTTGGTTTTCCCTTGAAGAGGAAAGGGTGATGCAGCAAAGTAGCGTAAGTATTTCCCTCAGTTTTTGAGAACCAAGGTATCCATCCAGTAGGAGGCAACACACAAGTCCCTCACACCTACACAAACAAATAAATCCTTGCAACCAACGCGATAAGGGGTTGTCAATCCCTACACGGTTACTTACGAGAGTGAGATCTGATAGATATGATAAGATAATATTTTTGGTATTTTTATGATAAAGAGAAATAAAAGATGCAAAGTAAAATAATGGCAAAGGAAATAACTAAGTATTGGAAGATTAATATGATGGAAGATAGACCTGGGGGCCATAGGTTTCACTAGTGGCTTCTCTCAAGAGCATAAGTATTCACGGTGGGTAAACAAATTACTGTTGAGCAATTAACAGAATTGAGCATAGTTATGAGAATATCTAGGTATGATCCTGTATATAGGCATCACGTCCGAGACAAGTAGACCGACTCCTGCCTGCATCTACTACTATTACTCCACACATCAACCGCTATCCAGCATGCATCTAGAGTATTAAGTTCAAGAGAACAGAGTAACGCCTTAAGCAAGATGACATGATGTAGAGGGATAAACTCATGCAATATGATATAAACCCCATCTTGTTATCCTTGATGGAAATAATACAATACGTGCCTTGTTGACCCTACTGTCACTGGGAAAGGACACCACAAGATTGAACCCAAAGCTAAGCACTTCTCCCATTGCAAGAAAGATCAATCTAGTAGGCCAAACCAAACTGATAATTTGAAGAGACTTGCAAAGATAACCAATCATACATAAAAGAATTCAGAGAAGATTCAAATATTGTTCATAGATAAACTTGATCATAAACCCACAATTCATCGATCTCAACAAACACACCGCAAAAGAAGATTACATCGAATAGATCTCCACAAGAGAGGGGGAGAACTTTGTATTGAGATCCAAAAAGAGAGAAGAAGCCATCTAGCTAATAACTATGGACCCGAAGGTCTGAAGTAAACTACTCACACTTCATCGGAAGGGCTATGGTGTTGATGTAGAAGCCCTCCGTGATCGATGCCCCCTCCGGCGGAGCTCCGGAAAAGGTCCCAAGATGGGATCTCGTGGATACAAAAAGTTACGATGGCGGAATTAGGGTTTTGGCTCTATATCTGGAGTTTGGGGGTACATAGGTATATATAGGAGGAAGGAGTACATCGGTGAAGCAACAGGGGGCCCACGAGGGTGGAGGGCCCATGGGGGGGGGGTAGGCGTGCCACTACCTCGTGGCCTCCTGGTTGATGTCTTGATGTAGGGTCCAAGTCCTCTGGATCATGTTCATTCCGAAAATCACGTTCCTGAAGGTTTCATTCCGTTTGGACTGCGTTTGATATTCTTTTTCTGCGAAACCCTAAAATAGGCAAAAAAACAACAATTCTGGGCTGGGGCTCCGGTTAATAGGTTAGTCCCAAAAATAATATAGAAGTGTATAATAAAGCCCAATAATGTCCAAAACAGAATATAATATAGCATGGAACAATCAAAAATTATAGATACGTTGGAGACGTATCAGGGGCCGTACATTCATTGGAGTAGTGTCCGGGTCTTCCACAATTGTAGCAATTACGCTCATGACTAGAAGATCCTTTGTCATTGTAGGACCTTGACTTGGAACTTCTTTCCTTGCTTCTACTCTTGTAGAACTTGTTGAAGTACTTCACCATTAGACTCAATTCTTCATTGAAGGTTTGCTTCTCACTTGATGATGTGGGAGCATCACACGAGGCTTTGTAAGCACCACTTGAGTGACATTTCATGAGCAACAATTCTTCCAATAACTTCTGTTAGCTTGAGATCTTTGTAATTGGGCATTATTTGGATCAGTGTGCACACGGTATCATATTTTCCATCCAAGGCTCTTAGGATCTTATTGATGATGAATCTATTGGTCATCTCTTCACTTCCTAAGCTGGCAATCTCATTTGTGATGCGGGCAAGCCTAGAGTACATTTCAACGACGCCTTCACCATCCTTCATTTTGAACTTGTCAAGCTAACTTTGAAGCACATCCAATTTGGATTCCTTGACAGATTTGGTACCTTCGTGCATATCAATCAAAGTATCCCAAATTTCCTTTGCATTCTCAAGACGGCTGATTTTGTTGAATTCTTTGGGGCATAATCCGTTGAAGAGAATATCACAAGCTTGAGCATTGTATTGTAGCATCTTCAACTCTTCCGCGGTAGCTTCAAGGTTTGGTTCTCTCCCATCGAAGAATTCACCTTGCAAGACAATACACACAATAGCCCAAACGGCGGGGTTATGTCCAAGAATATGCATTTTCATCTTATGCTTCCAACTAGCAAAATTTGTACCATCAAAGTAAGGACCTCTACGGTGATAATTTCCCTCGCTAGACGCCATACTCTCATAGGTTGTGAAACCAATGCTATGACCACCAAAAGCTATGGAAATCAAAGCAAATGGAGACCAAGGCTCTGATACCACTTGTAGGATCGAAAGTATGTCTAGAGGGGGGTGATTAGACTACTTGACCAAATAAAAATCTAGCCTTTTCCCAATTGTAGTTCTAGGCAGATTTTAGCAACTTAGCACAAGTCAAGCAATCAACCTACACATGCAATTCTAAGAGTATAGCAGCGGAAAGTAAAACAATTGCATATGAAGGTAAAGGGAGGAGTTTGGAGTGTGCAAACGCAATTGGAGACATAGAGATTTTTGGCGTGGTTCTGATAGGTAGTGCTATCATACATCCACGTTGATAGAGACTTCAACCCATGAAGGGTAACGGTTGCACGAGTGCACGGAGGGCTCCACCCATGAAGGGTCAACGAAGAAGCAACCTTGTCTATCCCACCATGGCCGTCGCCCATGAAGGACTTGCCTCACTCGGGTAGATCGTCACGAAGTAGGCGATCTCGTTGCCCTCACAACCTCCTTGGTTCAACTCCACAATCTTGACGGAGGCTCCCAAGTGACACCTAGCCAATCTAGGAGACACCACTCTCCAAGAGGTAACAAATGGTGTGTTGATGATGAACTCCTTGCTCTTGTGCTTCAAATGATAGTCCCCCCAACACTCAAATCTCTCTGACATGATTTGGATTTGTTGGAAAGATGATTTGAGTGGAAATCAACTTGGGGAAGGCTAGAGATCAAGATTTATGTGGTTGGAGTGGAATATCTTGACCTCAACACAAGTGTAGGTGGTTCTCTCTCAGAAAATGTATGTTGGAAGTGTAGGCATGTTCTGATGGCTCTCTCCACGAATGAAGAGTGGGTGGAGGGGTATAAATAGCCTCCACACAAAATCTAACCATTACACACAAATCACCAAACTCGGTGGGACCGAATCATGAAACTTGGTTAGACCGATTTAGTTCGAAATGTGAACGTTAGGATTTTTGGCGGGACCAATTTTGTTTAGGTTAGGGCGTAACGTAATCTTGGGGAGACGGATTACTCAAACTCGGTGAGACCTATTTTGGTAATGGACTAATAGAGAGTTGGTCAAGCAAACTCGGTGGGACTGATTCGCTCATCTCGGTTGGACCGAAACGTTACAAAAGGGAAACAGAGAGTTTGCATTGCAATCTCGGTGGGACCGATCACTCATCTCGGTTTGACCGAAACGTTACAAAGGGAAACAGAGAGATTACAATCCCATCTCGGTGAGACCGAGATCCCTATCATTGAGACCGAAAAGACTAGGGTTTCTGGCAGTGGCTATGTTAACTAAACTCGGTGGCGCCGGATAGAAACTTTCGGTGGGGCCGAGTTTGACTTCTGTTTTGGGACATATGTGGATGTGAGAAAGTAGTTGATGACTTTGGAGCATATCACTAAGCACTTTGAGAAAGCAAGCCATTAGGCAATACCTCATCCCCTCTTAATAGTATTGGCTTTTCCTATGGACTCAATGTGATCTTGGATCACTTAAAATGAAAAGATGTAGAGTCCTAAGCTTTGAGCTTGAGCCAATTCTTTGTCCTTAGAATTTTGAGGGATCCACTTTTCTCATCCATGCCATGCCGATCATTGAGCTTTCCTGAAATGTTTATCTTTAAGTAGCATTAGCTCAATGAGTTATATGTTGTTAGGAATTACCAAAACCACCCAGGGATAGTTGCACTTTCAGGGTTTCAGTGATATGACGTGGTCCAGTCCTCATGTGTGGTAGCAGTATTGCGGATGCAGTAAGTTTTCTTGCAGAAGCGGAATTCAATGAAGTCATGATGGTTCCTTCGTCCGACCAACTTACAACGAGAAAGGTTGGGCCTGCGCTATGGCCTTGGTGGACAAGGATAATTTTGTGCATGGCAGGTGGACCAGGATGGTCGACGTCCCACATGTCGGCGAATGGAAAGTATCCTTTTCCAATATAGAGGACGATCAACGAGTATTCAATGTTTATTTTTGGTGAAAGCTATTGTCTCCACTGTTACGAGGGAGGAGTGTGAAACTTGGCAGCCCAGTGAACTTGGCATGTGCACCACTCTCTCCTTCCTCATGTAATACTACCATAGTGTTGACCATAAGGTTGGCTATAAAAGTTACAACTTTTTCTCACTTTCTCTCTATATATTTCCTCTCAAATGTTTTTTACCTTTCTTTTTTAGACACAATTTTTTTATGCCTCTTTTTTTATAATTAATTTTTTATACCTAGGAGCACGTGTAGAGACGGGGTCTTGCAGAGCCTAGTCCTTGACTTTGTCAATGCCTCTCTCTCCTCCACATAAGCAGGATTATAAGCCAGTATTTTAGTGGTACTACTTGTTATGAATGCGGGCAGCTAGCGTCTGAGGGGGGAGGGCTTGGAAGCGGTCTGGGCTCCCGCATGGCCCACCTCACACTATCACCATATATATTTCTTAGAGTCTGTGCACGTGGGGTGGGCGATCTCTTCTCCCTCCCCTGTCTCTCCCTTCTCAGCCAACACCCACCGAGCGATTAGATTTCGGCTACCGACTGTTTATTCAATTGCAGTCCCACATGTCAGTCAGTGAAATTGCAAGACAACGCGTGTCCCTTTTGGTGAGCGGCGTGCGAGCCGGACTGTCGGGGGTGCGACGCGTATGAGTCGTAAGTGTGCCGCCATTTCTTTTGAACTTGCAAAGTGAAACATTTTCGTGCGATCGATCGATAGAAATCCAGAACAAAATGACGAGGGCGGTGCTTTCCCGTGAGTTAGGCTGGCTCTTTTGAGTGATATGACATGCTACAGTGCCGTCCACTTGCTCCATTTTTATGTAAGTAAGAGTTTACACTCTTACGTGGGAGGAGTGCGAAACACGACGGATCAGATTTTGATCGAGGGATAACTGTCCCTGCCAAATAATGGAGCACTGTTAATCTCCAGCGCTGGCCCACAAATTTACACCGGCATCTGTCCGAGGACACTGATGGATGCCATCCTATGCTGCCCGCATATCTTTCGACAACTATATGAACTAACCGGACGAAATTCATGCAAACAAAGCAAACTTCAAATTAACCGGATGAAATTCATTACATTTCGAAAACTTTTCCTACAAACTGGATGAAATTCATTACATATTTCGCACAAACCAAACTAAAACTTACTATAAACCTAATCTAAACGATCGCCGGCGCCCAACCACCATGTCCGGCCATGAACCCGAGAAAGCCGGCCATTGCCTTTGCCTCCTCCGCATCTGCCTCGATAACCTCCTCCTCAAGAGCACAAGGTTCTGGAGATTTCCACCTCCACCTCACCGTCAAGCGGCTAATCGGCCACCAATGTTTATCCCACCAAGCTTGGCGTCGACTAAGTGGAGGAGCGGTGGCCTTCCTGGGACTAGAGCAGCAGCGACCTACCATGTACTACTCTTCCACGCTGCCGGCTGCGCCCGTGCATGCGCACCGGCTTCGTGGTAGTGGCAGCAGAGGGTGGCCGGGCGAGAGCCGGCGATCTCCTTCGGCTGCTCCTGCGACAGTACGTCTAAGAGAGCTTTGCAGCGCACCCGGAGCGGAGCCGCCGATTTCCTTTGTTTGCTCCTGCGACAGTACGTCCAAGAGAGCTTTGGAGCGCCGGGGAGGCCATGGTTGGAGTGCTGCCGACAGAAGGATGGGACCAGAGGAGAATGAGTGTGGGTCTTTGGCTACGGCTGGGAGCTGGGACTCAAGTTAATATAGCGGGCGAATGGCAATGAGCTGCGATAGACGGATGGACGGCTGGCGCCGGAGTAGGTACATCGGGCGTGAATGCAAATGCTGCTTCAGTGACTTAACTGCAGGTGCGTTGGGTCACTGACATGTGGGCCCAACGGGCATCTGGCCCGCATGTCAGTGACACACCAACTGCACCTGCAGTTAAGTCCGGTGAATGCGGCATTGACGTTCTGGAGAGACGGTGACCGTTTCAGGCGGGAAGCGCGCGCTAGCGATGGAAGGGGTTTCAGTAGGCCAGGGCGGTCAGACGCTGGCGTGGTGGTAAAATGTGAACTCATGGATGACGAGCTTTTGAAGTGTATGTGACACGTATTGACAACCAGGCATCCATGCAACCGGTCTTGTCGCCAGCTAGCCTTCGACGACCACCATTAGACACCACATAACCATGCATAACTTACGAATAATGGATGAATCGATCAGACACACACTCATGTGCAGTGGCACTATGATCGGTGGCTCACGATAGTACATACTCCGTACCATAGTACCCTCTCTAGCTAGGCTGTTTTATATATTGTTGTTGTGATTGAAGATATACATGAGCAAGGCACCGAGTCCCGAGTATGACCGTTAGTGTTGACCCAGGTGAATACATGCTCGGCGTTCGCAGGGGCCTCCATCAAATGTCTAAACAGTAATGCCAGGCACCGCCGGGGCACGCAGGTGACGGGCTCGCCATTTGTGTTGCGCCATGAGCAGGACTTTGATTGAGAGGGCGACGTGCATGCATTAGCATGGTTTCACAGCATGAGCGTGAGTGTCTGCACGCGTACATGCTACTTGCCTCTATGGACGGTGTGCGCTAATGTGTGCATCACATATAATATACTGATCAAAGTGAGCTATCAACACAAGTTTGATGACCGCCAATGCATTTTACTCGATAGTAAATGACCAGGATTGAAGGGGAATCCAAATTTCCTTCGTCTTCTGTCCTTGAGCTCTTGACAAACCAATGCACTATACGGTTGTCCGGCCACTCCACCCAGAGCTCTCACCAAGCGTCGTTCATGCCACCGCGCCACACACTAACTGGTAAGGAAGCGATGGCATCCCGCCGTGTCGAGTTCCTCGCCACCCATGACTGCACACAAAATGGTAGGGAAGCAATGGCATCTCACCGTGACGAGTTCATCGCCGCTCGCGACCTCACACCTACATGGGCGGAATTTGAAGCAGCCCAGGCCGAATGGGCGGTAGAGGAAGAGGTGGCCAAAGCCGCATAGAGGGAGCGGAGAAGTCAGAAAGCACTCAAGAAAAGAGAGGCCCGTTGCCGAAAGAAATAAGAGGACAAAGCCGGGAAGGAGAACGATGGCGTCTGGCCAGCATGTGAGAAGTAGTTGTACTAGTAGTTAGTGTGTGTGTCCGTGTCTGAGTACGATCATGTACCAGTACTACTATTTACTACTGTAGTTTTTAGAGCAAATTACCAGTACATTAGCCTAGACTCAATGGAAAAATTCTTACCTATGCATCAAATGGCAACTCTTTATCTATAGGAATTGAGATGCATGTCATCTCACTTCCTATGATTTTCATATTCCTATAAAATGCCTATCCTATGAACGAAAGGAGGCCTCTGCTGGAGTAACTACTGTAGCTAGCAGTACTGCTGGTACAATAGTTTTCTCCAAGAAGCGGAATTCAATGAAGTCATGGCGGTTCCTTCGTCCGAGCAACTTCACAGTGGGAAAGGTTGGGCCTGTGATTTGACGGCTCATTAGTCATTATTACTTCGGCGTGACGTCCGGGGTGACTCTCCCTTGGAGTTCTGCGTGCATGGCAAGTGGACCAGGATGGTCGACGTCCCACATGTTGGTGAACGGAAGTATTTTTTCCGATATCGAGGAGCAAGGAAACCGCGTGGTATAGTATCACTGCTGATTTATATTTTTTTCTGATGAATGCTAGCGTTTCAACTCTTACGACGAAGGAGTGCCAAACACGACACGTGCTGGATGTCCCACACGTCAGTGAAAGGAGTGGGACACGAATAGCATGGTAGAGCGTCTCCACTTCTTCCACTTCTGGGTCGGCGACCACACATAGTAGTACTAGTGGTATAAACGATACAAAGTGCGACCCGGAGAGAAAGACATGTCTAGTTGGAAGGTCTCGGGGCATACACGTAAACAAATATAAAACCCAATATGTGCCTCCAATTAGTATAGTAGTAGTAGAGTACTTAGGTACGTACTCCATAACATCACCATGCATTACACGTACAACATTTAGTGGTACGTAGTAAGAGACAAATGCCTATATGCCACACATGTTCATACTATTTGTGCCTTTCCACTTCACTTACTATGCTACATTACTCACGTTCGTACGTCCACTCCTGGGTACATGTCCGTCTCGTAATTCCAGTCCCACATGTTCTTCATAGATGGAACGATCCATATCATCATAGTTAGTGTGGCTCCCCACGATGGAGACTCATCCAAACTATGGCCAGCCTCGACGCGGAGCAGGCGCGTGCACCGGGAGACGGCTCTCTCTCGTCCGTTGTGCTGCTTCAAAGCCGGCGCCAGTGAGAGGTCACCTCCGTTCTGGACGGCCATTAATGCGGCACTGACGCTCTAGGGCGACGCTGACCATTTCACGCGGGAAGCGCACGCTGGCAAGGGAGTATTGGTTTTGAACTGTTTCAGGTGTAGTACTGGTAGTTTGCAAAAATACTTAATTATTGCACTCAGTTTCCTAAGAAATTGTGGTAAAAAACATTACTCCACATCCCGCTTCCCTTCTCCTTCCTGGGCCACCGCCCGCGCACGTCCGCGGGAAGCGACCGGTCAACCCTTATATAGGTGTGCTAGCACAAAAAGATGCATGCATGACCACTAAAATTTCCAGATTAAAGCGCCATGACGTTACCTTCGGCCGGGCCATGGCTACCGGGTGACAGCGACCAGAGAAGAGGCGACGGGAGGGGAATGAATGCAGCTACTGTTTGGGCTCACCGTCCGACTTAAATAAATGCACACCATCACGTGTACCCGCGGGTGCACAAATTGTAACATACATGTCTGCTTAAGTGGGCGTCTCGTAACTAGTGAGTGTGTGTGTGAGATTCTGATAGACAGAGTGCGTGTGTGTGACTCTACTCTTCAAACATGTACTCAACCTTTTGCATCAGGATATAAGTATAATGGTACTACACTTTAGCTAGTGATTTACGTGGCCATGTTAACGTGGTTGTGTAAAAAAATGTCACTTCCTGCTCGTGATTTGCATTATATAATTACAAGCAAGATGCTCGTGCATTGCGCGGAACATCAATATGTATTTTTTTACAAAACACCTGTTGTGATTGACCCATGCAGGAGTAATTCGATGTGTAAAAACTAATGATATCTCGAGAATTTTATCGGAAAACTGGTATCTCGAGAATTTCATCGAAAAAATGAAAGATGAGAGATAAGGTGAGGAGGAGTGGAGCGTGGTGGCAACTAGTGGTCGGACTGGGCGGAGGCACGGGGATGGATGGCGCCGGCAGGCGGCAGCGGCCACCATGCTAGATTGTTCCAGAGACTTCCTTTTTTAATTGCTCAACAATGAGGTTGTGGGAGATAAGGATGTGGAGAGAGGTGCGGGTATCTTTTGTAAAATTATCATAGTTTGCTTTCTATCCGTCAGATATATATCTTTTGTAAAATTATCATAATGAGCCGGCCCTTGGGGGCTACCAACCACTCCTGTTAAAAATTCAAGGTACATAAGCCTTATTCCATTATATTGAAGGGTCCACTGCTCAGTTGGTAAAGCACAAAGCTCTTAACCTTGTGGACGTGGGTTCAAGCCCCATGCTGGGGGTTACATCATATGATGTTATTTTCAATGAAGTTTATATAAAGTCCCAGCTCAATATTATCTTACTGAGCCAGCCCTTGGGGTCTACACTGGTTGAAGTTTTTATGAGCATCAGGCAATTACAAGTTCCAGGTTGCTGCAAGCATGACAACCTGGCACTTGGGGGCTACATATGTGGAATACTCAGTTTGGACTACTGACTGCAATGAACAACCTGGATTTCTTCAAGATTAAAATATTTATATCGAAGCAAGTCTTAAGCTATTACTACACTACCTTCTTAAGACTTGGGGGATACAATGATATGCATATAAGAGGTACACTTTCAAAGTTGATGTTAATAAACAATTATGACCCGGTGCCATCAATATTTATAAACCGGCAATTTTGGCAATGATAATCCGACAAGTTTCACATCTTCAAGTCGGCTGAAGATCAGATGAGTATTTTAAAGACTAATATTTTTTGTTAAGCATTGGGAGATGAGTCAAATGAATTATTCTTCACATTATTTCTCTGTGAGAAACCAACGTCAGCAAATTGATTAAGAAGCTGACCTATTGAACCGGATTTTCTAGAAGATGGAAATGACAAGGACTTAAGGATGTTCAGGATCACATTAACATGGATAAATCCAAATTAAACTGGGGGCTAATGTCGGGAATATACCCTGCGGTATGACCCGGCCAGAGATATCACCCGGCCGGGACTTGATGTTCAGTCAGATGGTAAACTGGCATACAATAAGCCAGATGATAAGTCAGATGGTAACCCAGCAGATGTTAACTCAGATGGTAAACCAGCAGATGATAAGCCAGATGATAAGTCAGATGGTAACCCGGCAGATGTTAAGTCAGATCATAAGCTGGCAGATGATATGCCAGATGGTAAGTTAGATGATAAACTGGCATACAGTCATAACCCAACACACAGAGTCGCCTGGGGTTAATAAGCCCAAGATGTTAAGAAGCCTAAGATGTTAAGAAGCCCATGAAGAGAAGTCAGAATAGTTTAACTCTTAGTCTGAGATGGACTCTACATGTAACCCGCCCCTTGAACTTATATAAGGAGGGGCAGGGCACCCCAAGAGAGGGGAGAAAATAATCTTAAAGGTTAGACACAACTAGGAGAGCCGGTTTACGGCGACTCCCTCGTGAAGATAATAAGACCTAGCCACAGACAGCATGTAGGGTTATTACCGGATGATGTTTCCCGGGGCCCGAAGGTGTCTAAACCCTTGTCTTGTGTGTTGATCCGTCTCGCTTCTCTCACCCCGATCAACCCCTCTCAAGCTACCACATAGATGCGTTGGCCTCACGACTAAGTCCTCACACTAGGACATCTGCCGTGACAATTCCACGACAGTTGGCGCCCACCGTGGGGCTCGTGCACGATGGTGTTGAGTTTTTGGAGGGATCTTCCCTAAGGTGTCGAGAAGCTCACGATTTGTAAGATGTAGAAGAGCTGGCAAAATTCATTGTTTGTGATTGAAATTGTGATTAGCTTTGGATCTAATAGTACACGGACCAAAAGAAATTAAGGTGGCATGGAATACGACGTCGCCGCTCCCACAGGTCGAAGACGTGCACGAGACAAATCAGCGCAAGGATCATATCAGGCAAGCTAACAAGAAGAAATTTCGTAGCATAATGTGTGTTTGGCGAGCAGTCATATCGCCGAGTCAAGGTCGCCAAGTCAAGGTTGCCAAAAAAATTCCACTGTAGTATCAACTTCTACGGCGATCGTATCCGACTACTACTGCATGTCCCCTGGTCCAATGGTTAAGTCCCGAGGCCGCGAGAGGCTCGATCGGCCAATGTGCCACGTTTGTGTTGTTTCTCTCCACGTCATTTAGTAATCGATAGAAAAAGCAGAGACCATGGCACACAGTGCCTTCTGCATGCAAGGACGGAAGTTCATACATTGTTTAAAAAAAAGAGAGGGGTGATCCAGGGGCCACGACCAGGAAATGAAGAGGGAAGCGACCCGGACTCCTCCACGGTCTGTGCCTCGCCTCTGCCCATGATTCGAGGTATTTGTTGTTTCTTTCCGGAGCCGCCGGCGCGCCTCTGCCGCGTCGTCTGTCAACGAGCCGCCACTGGCGTGCCTCCGCCTTCGTGACCCTATTTAAAGCCGTTGTTCCACCGCTAAGTCGCTGTGGCTGGGCCTCGCTGACTTTGCAAGCCGGCTTGGATGACCCCGACCACCGCTGTTGCCATCTCCGTCTCATTATCGAAACGGGCCACGAGTCACTTCCAAGTCAACCCTGTGCAAACTCCACCCTCGAGCCACCTCTGCGTCGAGCTGTCCTGACTAAGTCGCCAAGACCGACGAGCCTCCACTCCCCCTTCTGCGGCAAGTCGTACTCTCATTGCTCCAAGCCGGTTTACACCACCGCCGCAGTAGGCTGCCTCATGCACTGCGGCCCCGTTGCCTCCGGGCCAGTCCTCGAGCTACTGTGGCCTCCACTTCTGTGCTCGAAAGGTGTTCCGCCCAGCCGCCGGCATCTCATCTGGCCACTACCAACAGCGCCTTCTCAACCCGCCTCCTCGCGTCGGATTTCCGTCTCGCTGGTGAACCATCGGCCGCCTCTGTTGGAGTCGACGGAACCACCACTTTGCCTACTCGCTCCGCCAGATTGGCCAGGGGCAATGGCAGCCGTGGCCTCGCCTTTGACACGCCTCGCCGGTTCGCTTCTTCTGTCGCCAACCACCAAGCCACTGTCGCCACCGGCTGCAGTCGTGCTTAAACCACCATGCCGCCGTCGCCGCCGGTTGCGGTCGTGCTTAAACTGCCTCCGCTATCTTAAACCGCCACGGCCCCGAGTGGCTTCAACTACTCCGTCAGGTCAAGCCACCGCGAGTGGCCGACTGCCTTGGGGTTTGCCCGCGCCGTCCATGGTCGTGAAGAGATGCCGCTATGGAGCCGCCCGGCGCCTCACGCCTCCACTGGCGAGTAAGCGTCCGCACCCTGAGCCACCACATTCGTCTTTGAACCGCCACTGCGGAGTAACCTACCTTGCCAATCCTCCATGAGTTGCCCCGTTTTAGCGCTCCTCGGCACCGCCTCCATCGACCTGCCGGTTCACCTCGCCTCTAGACCGCGGCTTCGATCCGCCATGGCCACGGCCGCCGCCTCCATTGCCAAGCACCCACACCTCTGCTCTAAACCGCCGCTACCTTATAGCGCACTGAGCGCCGTCTCACTGCACCTCACGTTGTGCTGAGCCACTGTGCTGTTTCAAACCGCTGGCTGCCTCCACTGCTCGTCCCCGCTGCTGTGGCTTTAAGACGGCGTGGCCGAGTCATCATGTGGCCCATGTTTTTCCTCCACGAGCTACCCCGACGGTGTGATTCATCGCCTCCGTTTTATGCCGCTGCCGGTTTCTGCCTCTGCGGTCTCAACCTGCTGTTTCCGCAGCCTACCTGGCCGGTCTTGCCATTTCTTATGCCACATCCAAATTGCCGTGAGCCGAGCCGGCTGTCACGTGACATCACCTCGCCTCCGCTTTAAGCCTTCTGTCGGGCCACCACGACCGTGGCCTCGCCGTTGCCGTGTCCCGCCAAGCCGCCACGGCCCCCGACAATTTCAAGTCGCTGTCGGTGTTGCCTGCTCTCCAATCCCTATGACCGCCTAGGCGTCCTCGCAATTCAGCGATGCAAGCTGCCCTGAGCCTGCATGTTTACTAGCCCTGGCCCCGCCTTGTTTCTGCCTTGTCTACAAGTGGTACAGGGGCGGCATAGTTTCGGTATGGGATACAGAGGGCGAAAGAAATAAGTCAATGGACGGGCTAGCCGGTGTCGGTATCAAAACCGGCAGATCTCGGGTAGGGGGTCCTTAATTGTGCGTCTAAGGTCGATGGTAACAGGGGACAAGGGACACGATGTTTACCCAGGTTCTGGCCCTCTCTATAGAGGTAATACCCTACGTCCTGCTTGATTGATATTGATGAATATGAGTGTTACAGGAGTTGATCTACCTCGAATTCGTAATGACTAAACCCTAGAGGTCTAGCTTGTATGGCTATGATAATGATTATCCTATCCGGACTAAGTCCTCTGGTTTATATAGACACCAGGAGGATCTAGGGTTACACAAGGTCGGTTACAAAGAAGGGAATCTACATATCATGTCGCCAAGCTTGCCTTCCATGCCAAGGAGTGTCCTATCCGGACACGAGTATAGTATTCGGTCTTCATATCTTCACAACCCATCAGTCCGGCCCATGGCTAACAGGCCGGACGCCCGAGGACCCCTTAATCCAGGACTCCCTCAGTAGCCCCCGAACCAGGCTTCAATGACGAGGTGTTCGGCGTGCAGATTGTCTTCGGCATTGCAAGGCTGGTTCCTCCTCCGACGTCCTCCAAGTAGGGTGTTCGGCTTTCAATTCAACGCTGCACCCCTCGGCTTCTATGCATTTATGACTTCATCTTCCACGTGTCGGGCGAATGTGGATAGTCAGGGTATTTTTTGCAAATATCACCCTAGCCCTGCAAGAAAGAGTGTCGATTTAAAGAGATTGGATCTCAGATCCTTTCAGCATCATGCGGAGAAAATTCTCAAGCACTGCCAGGAAAAACCATTCCAACATGGCCAGCATTCCCGGCTCCTATTCCCGTTCCAACCTAGAGAGGGGCGAGTGGGAGAGGTGCTCCGTGCCCCACAGCCAATTACCGAAGCTGCAAACGCAAGGATTTCTTCCTCCTATAGATCTGGTCCATGTCCGAGCAAGATTGGCCTCTTTCAACGGAAAAACCCAGGCGGAGGATTTCCCCAACCCGTCTGTAGGAGAACGAGTGTGCTTTGTCCCCTATCTACTTAGGGGCGTGGGGTTCCCAATTCACCCATTCCTTCGAGGGCTTCTGGAGTACTACGGCCTCCAGCTACATAATTTTACTCCGGCCTCCGTTCTGCACATCGCGGGCTATGTCGCTTTATGCAAACAATTCTTGGGTAGCGAGGCCCATTTTGATTTGTGGAGAAGACTGTTCTGCCTCGTCCCTCACAATCAAGGTGGGTCAATTTTTGAAGTGGGAGGAGCCAAAGTGTGGCACATCGCCGGGACCAGATACCTGTCCAGCACGCCGAAGAAATCTCCCAAAGAGTGGCCGTCCGAATGGTTCTACATCGACGACGTCGCTCTACCCGACCCTGTCCTCATGGGCCTTCCCGAGTTTTTAAATGATTCGCCGAAGAAACACAATAGCTGGCGTCCTTGGAGCCTCGAGGAAGAGGATAGTGCAGAGATCAGCCTGCTGCTGGGCATGATTAAGACACTTGCCCAGTCCGGATTCTCAGTAGCCGAGGTGATGGAGATTTCGATAACGCGGGGGTCTAGCCACTTCAATACAGAGGGCTGACCATGTGGCAGTATAATGGAGAAGACGACGCCTCATGCTATGGCTGAAAGGGCCCAAAGACCCCTGCCACCCTAGCCAAAATACTGGCCGAGCTGTATAAAGGGGAGAAGGAGGAGTTCACCCGTCTCCAAATCCGAGATGGGTTTTCCAAGTATAATCCTGCCAGTTGGGTAAGGTTTAGCCCCACTATATTCTTCTCCCTAAATCATTCTTGGCAGGCAACGTCTTATCTTGCTCATAACAGGAGTGGTGAAAGGCTGTCGAGGGGATCCATGACCCTGTCCGTCAGCCGGAGAATCGCAACCGGGATCTTGACCCCGGATATGAGGAAGATCCGGACATTTTGTGGAGCTTGAGGATGGAGTATTTTATCAACTGATCTATGACGGTACATATGTACCCATTATCGCCGATTACACCGGTCTCCTTCCTACTTCACGCGTAAGTAATCCGAAGACACCTTATCCAAAAGAGTTTTCTCATTCCTCCTTACCAACCGCACTGTCCTGTGCTTAGAAGGGGAAGCGTTCAACGCGCCATGCTGCCCCGGGAGCATCTCCGAAGAGAGCGTCCCCCATACCAGGCAAGCCTTCCAAGAGGAAGGCAAAGAAATATACAGCCGAACCTTCATCAAAGAGGTATGGATTTGCAAGTATGCACCTTGGCAGTCACATCCAACTGTAACCTTTCCGTTTACCCTTTATCAAGAAAAAGGTGTGCCGGATTATATCCGGGGGTCCGGCCGGTCATACTTCCCGCAGCCAGGATTCAAATCTTGCCATGAAGATGGGGGCTGAAGTGGGGATGACGCCGGACTATCCTCCAGCGGAGGATTCAGATGACGTATTCGTCACCAACTCGGAAGTGGAGAGCGCCATGAATCATCAGCGCCGCAAGGCCATTTTACAAGACCCTGGCTTTTCAGAAGAGTCATTTAACGCCTTCAACTCAGCCGATGCGTATATCCGAGCTGCTCGAGATGGGCTTAACAGAGCCACAAAACAACATTTAAAAGATGTGCAGGTAAGTTTGTTTTGTCTGACTATGATAACCATATACCAGTAGCCCCCGAGACTTAAAGTAGTTGAAACAACTGATTTAAGGATCAATGTACAAGCAGGTTCTTACGGAGAAGAACACCATGTTAACTCAGGAACTAGAAAAATGTCAGCGCCAGCTATCTGCTGCCAATGCCGAACTGGAGAAATCAAAGAAGGCATCCCCCGGTAATGTTTCCCTCCATCGAGAAATCATAATTGTACACTAACAATACTAATCTGGTTGCTTATCATTATTGGACCATTGGACCAACTGCTGGAGCAGCTGGACACTGCTCGAGGCAAAGAACATGGAGCCAAAAAACTGCTAGCAGCGGGTGAGCGCGTGTTACCAAAAGTCATTCAGGAGAAAAAGAAGCTACAGGATTCGAACACCAAACTGGGCGAAGAACTGAAAGACGTGCGAGCTCAGCTAGCTGACTCCGTGAAGGACAACAAAAAACTGCGAGGCAGCATATTCAGTATGTGACCACATTTATCTTATAACAGGTTGGAAGTAACAGTAGCTGATATAGCTGTAATTGCAGGTATATCGACGGGCCGTCCTGAAGAGGAGGTGTCCGGATCATCAAGTGATCTTCTGCAAGAGCTGTCGCAGTTGCACAAGCGAGCTCGACTGGCAATGCAGAGTCTAGCCAAGGCATTTTGGCCATCCGACTACCCTCCAAGGAGTATGGAGAAGCTTGTAGAGCAGTTCAAGGGAGCACGGTGGCGTATCCGACTATGGAAGATATCGGCCTGCCGGGAGGGTGCGCGAGAAGCCTGGGCCATGATAAAAACACAATTTACCAAGCTGGATCCGAATCACATGGCCCGTGTCAGACCGGTAGGGCCAAATGGGGAAGAAATTCCCGTTAGTTTAGTATATGGCCAAGTAGAGGTGGCTGCTAGATACTCCCAATAGGATTGTATATTAGACCGCCTAATGGATGGTATAGAGGAGGAAGTTTTTGAGTCCTAGGTGATTATGTACTTTCCTTCTAACTGGATAATAAAAAAATTGTCATGGCCGACCTTTTCGCTTCGACCTCTGGACCCGAAGGTCCGGAGTGTTTCCGAATACCCTTACGGCAGAATATACCGGGGTATGCATGGGAACCAGGCGTAGGGGTCATATTTGCTTGAACAGACAATGTGTATCCGGCTAGTTATGTTATATTACATTATGTAAGAAACATCTTCCAGAGAGAATAGTTCCACTAAGGGTTCCTTTCCCTAGGTGTGCATGCGTTTAATGTGCATGTCCGAACTGTGATTGAAAAAATCGCAGAGTAAGTAACTTCCGGGGTTTCACAATGAAGTGGATGTGAAAACATATTTAATTCGTCGACCGAATATTCCCTTAAGAACGCTAGCTTTCGGCTTCACCTAGTCTGAGGTACACATCTGGACGACCCGGCAGTAACAATCGCAGAGGTGCTCCCTTTATGCCCTAGCCGAACTAACGGGAACGTAGGGCATAAGCACAGGAGCTAGGCAACCTAGCTTGGCCAAAACTTAAGTCATATCGATGCATATAGTGGCGAAGAAAAGGTACAAACACATATGTGGTGAGCTTGATGCTCAAAGAATAATAGAAAGCTTCTGTACGAGAAGCCCCCAGGTATAATGAACGTATATATGCAGAGGTGTACGCATCAGGTAAGGACGGTCTAGCCGTACTGAAATCGTAAGGCTAAAGAGCAAAGCGAAAGAAAAAGATAAAAAACGAGCAGAGAAAAAAAATAATGTTAATAACAGGAGGGAGGAGATGAACATAGTAGTTCGGCGCTAGTCATAAAATCGTCATAGTCTGGCCGCATTCTAGGGGTTTGGCTCCAGGTGATTGTCTGACGCATCACGCAGGCGGTATGCTCCTCCGGTGAGAACTTCGTCAATGATGAAGGGACCCTCCCACTTGGGCTTGAGCTTGTCCGTTTTCTTATGCGACAGGCGTAGAATGAGTTCGCCAATGTTATAAGTCTTGGCCCGCACTTCTCTGCTTTGATACTTGCGAGCCTGCTGTTGATAAAATGCGGAACGGGCCTTTGCGACGTCGCACTCCTCCTCTAAGGCATCTAGTCTATCCTGCCGATCAAGCTCGGCTTCTCTCTCTTCATACATGTGCACTCTAGGTGAGTCGTGAATAATATCGCAGGGTAACAGTGCTTTTGCACCGTACACCATGAAGAAAGGTGTATCCAGTAGTGCGGTTGGGCATGGTCCGCAGCCCCTAGAGTACGGAGTCAAGTTCCTCCATCCCGTGCTTGTCTGATTCTTTCAAAGACCACACTAGTCTAGGTTTGATGCCACTCATAATAAGACCGTTAGCCCGTTCGACCTGACCGTTTGTCTGCGGGTGATAGACCGAGGCATAATCGAGTTTAATACCTAGATTAGCACAACAAGTTTTCACTTCATCAGCTATGAAATTAGAGTCATTATCGGTTATTATGCTGTGTGGGAGACCATAACGGTGTACCATGCCGGATATGCAATCTATTACCGGCCCCGCTTCGGTCGTTTTGACTGGTTTGGCCTCTATCCACTTAGTGAATTTATCCACCATGACCAGCATGTACTTTCTCTTATGGCTTCCTCCTTTAAGGGGTTCGAGCATATCGAGTCCCCAGACCACAAAAGGCCAAGTGATGGGGATTGTTTGTAAGGCAGTGGGGGGCATATGGCTTTGGTTGGCGAAGAGTTGGTATCTGACACAATGTTGGACAAGGTCCTGTGCATCCGCTCGGGCCGTCGGTGTCGGTGGGAACGACACCTATGGGATCACGAGAATCCCTACTACGGTTAGCGGGGCGCGGGGTCGTGAGAAGAGTGGATCAAGCAGGTAGCACACGGTTCGTTTATCCAGGTTCGGGCCGCAAGGATGCGTAAAACCCTACTCCTACTTTGGTGGATTGTATATTTGTGTTCTTGAGCTAGCTATGGGGCGTGAGGAGCTCCAAAAAGCTGAATCCTTCCCCTGGTCGCCTCGGGCCTCCTTTTATAGAAAAAGGGGTTGCCACAGTGGCACACAGGAGGTGGAAAGGGTATAGTGATGCGAGGTTATCCCTCGCATTACATGACAAGGTGCATTTAATGCGTCTTGCTTAGGTGTCCTTGCTTTATCGGGGACGGGGGAGAGATCTGTCTCGTCCGTCGCCGCTCCTTCTTGTGTCGACATGCGCCCTGGCCAGCGATGCCTGAGATGCCACGTAGGTAGGCAGGCAGTTGAGGTGGCGCAGTGGTGGGTCTTCACGAAGATCTGCATGCCGCCACGCAGGTGCCTGCCCAGCTGGTTGGGTCGGCAGCTGCATGCATGCGGTGATGGAGGCTCAGTTGGTGTGGGCCTGATGGTGGCCCTGCGGGTGTCCTCGGCAAGTGCCTTGCCGGGGCCCCGGTAAGGGTCTTGCCGAGGCACGTGCTGTCATCCCCGGCAAGGCGCTTGCTGGGGGCCTTGTGGTCTTCCTCGGCTGGGATCCTGCCAAGGGTTGTCGTCTCCTTACTGTGTATCCGATCTTGAATGTCTTCCCAAAGATCTGCATGTCGCCACGGGGATGTCTCCCGAATCCTTGCCCTTTGGGGGCATTGGACTCAAGGGTGATTTGCTCCGTAGGCGCGGGACGAGTCGCCGCGGCAAGGGTCTTGCCGGGGCTGCTAGAACTGTCCCCTGGCAAGGATCTTGCCGGGGGATTCCGCTTCGTTCCCTTTGCTCTTCGTGGTCTTGGCCTTGGCATCGTTCTAGTTCTCTTGAGCTTCGGTCTTACCCTGGCTCACCTCCCTTGCCTTGCTTGGTGTGGTGGTGCCCGCGGCTCAGACTGCCTGTGCACAGTTATAGGGGTACAAAAAGTGTACCCCTCCTTTTGTACACCGACAGAAGCCCCCGGGCCTAGTCCAGACATAAGCGCAACGCGTTGTTTGGGCTCGGCCCAAAAACGGTGCGCGGGCAGGCGGGGCGGTTTTTACTGTGGTAAGATTCTTCGCGCGCTGCGCTTCCCACGATTCCTGCGCGTGGCGCGGCGTGGGGAGGTGCATGTGACGTGGGCAGCATGCGTGGGGTTGGTTCCCGCGGGCATGCGCCACACCACAGTTAATGTGAAAGGAGGCGGCCCGTGTTTTCCCCCATAAGAAAGGAATAACCGCGGGCGCGCTGCTCACTTTCTCCTCTTTCCTCATGCCTTTTCCAATCTCAGAGCCACCGTTTCCTCTCTTCCTTCCTTCCTAAGCTTCCGCCGTCGCCCGCCGTTGTTGCTTCGCCATCCCCCTTCCTCAGCCCTCTAAACTTCTTGGTTGCCATGGCGCCCAAATGCGTTAAGGGCAAGGGGGTGGCTAAGGGCGCTGGAACTGTGGAGCCACCGGAGAGTGCGCTGTCGGGGGACCGGACGAAGTCCGCCTTTTTCTTCCCCTCGACGGTTGATGTTCAAGAGCTCCGGGCCTCCTTCAGGCCCCTATGGGGAGTGAAGACAGGGGGAGAGAATTGGGACACCCGGTGACGCGCGTCATTCCTGCTGCTTGCACCGATCCTGCTCCAAATCCGTATCCCTTTTTCGTCGATTATCTTTCTTGCGGGTTATGCCCCCCTTTCTCTGATTTCTTCTGCGACATTATGCACACCTTCAGCTTTCGCCCCTTGGATTTTACTCCGAATGCGGTGGCGTGCATGGCTTTCTTCGCGCATCTTTGCGAAGGCTTTGCCGGGGTGCAGCCCAACACGGCGCTCTTCCGCCATTATTTCTTCCCTCGGATCCAGCCAGGAGGTGCCGTCTCTGGTTGCGTCACCTGGATCCCAAGATCCAAGGGGGCGTACCCGGACGGTGCCGTGAAGGAGAGGTGGGAGGAATGGCGTGGCCGGTGGTGCTGGATTGAGGATGAAAACCCGCCGGAATTCTGCAAGGTCCGCCGAGTGCCGCTGGTCCGTGGCAGCGATTGGAGCGATGTCGACGCCGCCAACGGGAGGCTCACTGTTGCCACTACTAGGATTCTCCGACTCACCCGGGCAGGACTCACCCTTGAGTTGATCGGGGCGGACTTCATTCGCCGCTGGATCGCCCCGTTGCACAACAAGGGGAGGCCAGCTTGGCTCTTTACGAATCCGGCTGACATTATGCGACTCCGCCCCGGCCTCGATCACAACTTCATAGTGCTGGCACATGCCCACTTCTGCCAGCGGCTTTTCCAGCTTGATGTGGGTCACGATGGCGAGGTTGAGCGGACCGGCAAGGCCGCGAGGGCTGCCGCAAAGGTTGGCAAGGCCCTCAAGGGGCCGTTTTTCAAGCTGCCAGCGGGGGTGGTCCCGTTGTGCAACAATTCGCGTCGGTCCGAGATCATCGCCATGATGCCGGACTGTAATGCGCATGGCCCTGTCACGAGCTGGAAGGAGCCGAGGGACGCGGATGTGTAGCAATTCTTTGACACCCTGATCGAGGTGTATGTCAATGCTGACGACGAGCGGTGGCTTATCACGGACACCACCCAGGCAGAGCTGGACTACATCGCCACTAGGGCGAGGGAGGCACAACTTGCCATGGAGGCTGGCAGCGCCGGGGGTGTGGAGGACAAGGCCGCAACGGCTGCGGAGGAAGAGGAGCTCACCCGATGGGCGACGGCCTCTGGGGAGGTCAGCAACACCGACACTGGAGCTCCGCTCGTCGAAGACGCGGCCGACGAGTCATCGGAGGAGGAGGACATGGCGGCGGGCTCGACGCCAACCAGGGGAAGAGGGCGAGTCCCGCGGCGGGCTGGCTCCGGCGAGCCGGTCTGGCCCGGCAGGGCTATGCGGCCTCAATTGACCCTGGAGGGGTCTGGGCGTCACACGAGGGCCACAGCAGCCAAGAGGCTGACGAGGGCCGCTGAGAAGAAGAAGACAACATCCCCTTCTTCATCTGGGCGCGCACAAACCCCGCCGTCTTCGCCTCCTCCGGCAGATGTCGACTCGGATGTTGACGCGGAGGTCACTTTTGTTCTCGGGCCTCTCAGCCCGAAGAGGAAAAGGAAAGTGGCGGAGGAAGAGGAGATAGATGACGAGTAAGTACTATGTCCCTTACTGCCATTTCCATTCCCCTGAATCAAGTCACTTATCTTGATCCATTTTTGCTTTTGCAGGGATGCAGAGACGTTGGCCCAGAGGGTGAAGAGGGCGAAGGCCTCGGCGAGCAGTCAGCCCCCGGCTGGGGCTTCAAAGACGCCACTAGTGGTGTTGAGCAGCCCGGACAGCAGCCCCCGATGCAGCCCCCAGCGTAAGTTCGTCACCCTCCTCTTATTCGACACGTGGTAGGCATTCGATGCTATGGTGTTGACCTTGTCGGGTTTGCAAGAGGGGAGCAGCAGCAGGAGGAGCCGCAGGGGGCTACCCCCAACACACCACCCCCGTCGACTACGCCACCGCAAGGGGCGTCCCCGTCAAGGGCACCAAGCACGGAGCCCACACCCATGGAGGAAGAGGGGAACTTGGGCGCTGGTGACTCTGCCATGGCGCCAAATGCTGGCGGGGAGGGGACTTCTGCTTCACAGCCCGGCACTGGTGAGTCGCCTGTCCTCCGTCTCTGTTTTTTTCTTATTCTTTTTCTTGGCTTCAATGCTCCCATTACTACCCAGGCCCTCCTTCAATAGGTATGGAGGACGTGGATGCTATTGTTGGGAATATTGCTGAGGAGGCCACCAAGGATGCTGCCGAGGACACGCTGCAGGGGCCGCCAAGGCGACCGGCGAGGCTTCTGCCGAGGGCGCCAACGGTGGGCCTGCCGGGGAAGCCGGCAAGGCCACTGCCGAGGAAGAGGTGGTTGATGATCAGCCTCCCTCTTCCTCAACCTCGGGCCCCGGCAGGTATTTGAAGGTGGGCCATGATCTTTTCGTCCATCTCCCAGGAGCGTTAAGTTCGCGGGCGCCCGCCGAAGGGGAAGTCTTTGACGGTGAGGTGCTTGCCGCCACCGGGCTCGAGGTTGTCGATGAGCCGGGCGTTGGCGGTGATGGTTCTCCAGAAGAGCAGCTTTTCCGTGCTATGAGGGTCAACTTCCGAAAACTCTAGGCGCTCTACCGTGTCCGTCTGGACAAGGTTAAGTCCAGGACGGCAATGGTGGACCAGGCGAAGGTGGATTTCAAGGCGCGCGTTGCTGAGACGCAGACCTGGTTCCACCAGACTCGCGAGGAGCAGAGGGCCTTTCAGGAGGAATTGGCCAAGCGCAATGTTGAGCTCACCATGAAGATGGCTGACATCGAGAAGGCCCAGGAAAAGGCGGCGAACTTGGCTGCCGCGGCCGAGGCCGTCCGGAACCAGCATCAAGCCACACTGGATTCCCAGGAAGAGGACCTCACCGTGCGTGAGGCGAAGCTTTCCGCAGCGCTCCGTGGCAAGGATGAGGAGCTCGAGGCCCTTGTCGCGCGGCGGACTCATGAGCTGGAGCAGAGGCACAAGGAGGCACTCGATGCCCAGGCTCTGGCCCATGCCGACAAAGTAAGGGAGTTGGAGGTGGCGCAGGACGAGCTGAAGGAGCAGGCCCTCAAGCTGTCCAACAAGAAGAGCACGCTCAACAGCGCCTTGGTGGAGGCGCAAGGAGCGGTCATCAGCAGGGCTGGGGAGCTCTCCGAAGCACAAAACTCCGTCAGAGATCTCAAGCTGAAGCTGGAGGATCTCGAGAAGATGTTTTCGGAGAGCAGGGCTTGGGAGGAGACCTTAACCAGGAGTCTGGAGGAGGAGAAGCAGCTGCGGGCGAACGAAGCCGCCTCCCACCAGGATTATGTGGCGGGCGAGAACAGATGGATCAGCAGTCTGGAGGAGGTCGCCGGCAGGGTCACCTTGTAGTTGGCCACCATGGGGATGCCAAATGTGAGGTACGCCCCTGAGCGCAGCGGGACCGTCAACACCAAGCTGACCCTGTTCTTCGAGGGTGTCCTCGGAGCCTTGGCTTATCTTCACTCCAACCGAGCGGCCACGTTTGCCGGGGAAGCCCGGCGACTTTGTCGGGGGGTCATGACCAAGGTCCTCACCAAGATGGCGTACTGGAATCCCGACCTCGACTTCTGTGCCGCGATGGATAGCTTGCCGGATGGTATTGACCTCACGGTGCTCAAGGAGCGAATCAAGCCCATCATCAGCAGCATCGACAAAATCAAGAGGGTGGAATGCCTGCGCCGGGATTAGGCATCCCGTTCTTCACCGCCGCTGCAGGTTCACGACCAAGACAAATTTCATCTTTAGTTAGAACCACAGCATTGATGTGATGTAATATAACTTTGTAGTAATTTTAATTTCATGCACGTTATTTCCCCGTTCAATTCGTCTTTATATGCGCGCCCTACGCCGATTGGGTAGGCTCGCTGGCGCGGAAGCCCCTAGCGGCGTTTTGGGGACGGATCCCCATAGGCCTGCTGGGTACGTGTGCTGCCGGATGAGCCACCTTTCCGTTCTGAACGCGGCCGCTCGAACTGTCGAGCTTGACTCAAGTCAGAATCGAGAGCGTTGTTGATCGCGGAAGGCTACTCTGCCATTCTCGACGCAGCCACTTGAGCTGTTGAGCGGACTCGAAACAGGGCAAGGGTGTTGCCGATCGTGGGAGAGCCCCCTGGCGTGCAGGTTTCTCATACAAAGGCGTGACATCTCCGGGGGGGGGGGGAATAACGTCATATAAGAAGGATAGAACAAATAAGGGTTCAGTGCAACTTAGCTTCTGTTTGTAGTCGCTCGAGCGCTGATCTTTCGGCCTCCTTCCCTCTCCAAGAGCCACGAAGACGAAGGAGTGCTGGGTTGATTACTAGAGCCGATTCTCACAACTGCGCACCCTACCTGGCGCGCCAAAGATGTCGGTGGGAACGACACCTATGGGATCACGAGAATCCCTACTACGGTTAGCGGGGCACGGGGTCGTGAGAAGAGCGGATCAAGCAGGTAGCACACGGTTTGTTTATCTAGGTTCGGGCCGCAAGGATGTGTAAAACCCTACTCCTGCTTTGGTGGATTGTATATTTGTGTTCTTGAGCTAGCTATGGGGCGTGAGGAGCTCCAAAAAGCCGAATCCTTCTCCTGGTCGCCTCGGGCCTCCTTTTATAGAAAAAGGGGTTGCCACAGTGGCACACAGGAGGTGGAAAGGGTACAGTGATGCGAGGTTATCCCTCGCATTACATGACAAGGTGCATTTAATGCATCTTGCTTAGGTGTCCTTGCTTTATCGGGGACGGGGGAGAGATCTGTCTCGTCCGTCGCCACTCCTTCTTGTGTCGACACGCGCCCTAGCCAGCTATGCCTGAGATGCCATGTAGGTAGGCAGGCAGCTGAGGTGGCGCAGTGGTGGGTCTTCATGAAGATCTGCATGCCACCACGCAGGTCCCTGCCCAGCTGGTTGGGTCGGCAGTTGCATGCATGCGGTGGTGGAGGCTCAGTCGGCATGGGCCTGATGGTGGCCCTGCGGGTGTCCTCCGCAAGGGCCTTGCCGGGGCCCCGGTAAGGGTCTTGCCGAGGCGCCTGCTGTCATCCCCGGCAAGGTGCTTGCCGGGGGCCTTGTGGTCTTCCTCGGCTGGGATCCTGCCAAGGGTTGTCGTCTCCTTAGTGTGTATCCGATCTTGAATGTCTTCAGAAAGATCTGCATGTCGCCACGGGGATGTCTCCCGAATCCTTGCCCTTTGGGGGCAGTGGACTCAAGGGTGATTTGCTTCGTAGGCGCGGGACGAGTTGCCGCGGCAAGGGTCTTGCTGGGGCTGCTACAACTGTCCCCCGGCAAGGATCTTGCCGGGGGAGTCCGCTTCGTCCCCTTTGCTCTTCCTGATCTTGGCCTTGGCGTCATTCTAGTTCTTTTGAGCTTCGGTCTTACCCTGGCTCACCTCCCTTGCCTTGCTTGGTGTGGTGGTGCCCGCGGCTCAGACTGCCCGTGCACAGTTATAGGGGTACAAAAAGTGTACCCCTCTTTTTGTACACCGACAGTCGGCCAATAAAATCCTATGCGGAAGGCCTTGCTAAGAAGGGCCCAAGCTGCAGCGTGGTGACCGCCGAGCCCAGCGTGAATCATGGCCAAGAGCTTCCGCCCCTTTTCCTCGGAGATTCATCTTTGAAGAACTCTGGTAGCACTTTTCTTATAGAGCTCTTCGTTATGAACTGTGTAGGCCTTCGAACGCCGGATAATGTGGCGGGCCTCATTCTGGTCCTCGGGAAGCTCCTTCCTGTTTAGGTAGGCCAAGAAGGGTTAGGTCCATGGGGTAATGACTACCATGGTGAGATGCGCGGATGGTGTTATTTCGGTGGCTGAGCCTCCGATGATGTCGGTGTTTACGGATTCTGGGGTTATGTTCGGATCCGGACTAGTGTTGCCGTTTTCCCCTGCCACACCACAGATGGCTTAAAAAGCCATTCCAGAAAGATATGAGGTGGGACGGGGTCGCGCTTAGCACCGATACGAGCAAGAACGTCCGCCGCTTGATTAATTTCTCGAGCCACATGATGGAACTCTAGCCCCTCGAATCGGGCTAACATTTTTATGACTGCGTTACGATAGGCTGCCATCTTCGGATCTTTAGCGTCAAAGTCTCCATTTATTTGAGATATTGCGAGGTTTGAGTCCCCGCGCATAGGTGTTGTATGCCCATGGAGAGAGCCATCTGGAGACCATGCAATACGGCCTCGTATTTAGCAGCGTTATTGGAGTCTGTGTATAGTATTTGGAGTACGTACTGAGCGGCATTCCAGTAGGGGACGTTAAAACGATGCCCACTCCTAGCCCTGCCAGCATTTTAGAGCCATCGAAATACATAACCCAATTGGAATATGTGTCATACTCTTTGGGGAGTTCAGCCTCTGTCCATTCGGCGACGAAGTCAGCCAGTACTTGGGATTTAATAGCTTGTCGTGGTTTGTATGTAATGTCGAATTGAAGGAGCTCAATGGCCCATTTGGCAATCCGGCCCGTGGCATCGCGGTTATTTATAATGTCATTGAGTGGTACTTCGGAAGCCACCGTAATCAAACACTCCTGGAAGTAGTGACGGAGCTTTCGGGATGCCATGAAGACCGTGTATGCTATCTTTTGATAATGGGGGTACCGGGATTTGCATGGTGTAAGGACAGTGGATATGTAGTATACTGGCTTCCGAAGCGGGAATTTGTGTCCGTCCTGTTCTCGTTCGACGACGAGCACAGCGCTCACCAGCTGATGTGTTGCCGATATGTATAACAACATCGGTTCGTCGATGTTTGGCGTGGCCAGGATTGGGTTGCTCAGAAGAAGGGTTTTTATTTCCTCCAGTCTGGCTCTTGCCGCGTCCATCCACTCGAAGTGATCGGTTCGTCGTAGAAGATGATAGAGTGGCAGTGCCTTTTCTCCCAATCTGGAGATAAAGCGGCTTAGAGCTGCCATGCAACCCACGAGCTTTTGGACTTGTTTAAGGTCTGTCAGCGTAGCCAATTGTGACAGAGCTCGGATTTTGGCTGGGTTTGCTTCAATTGTTCTATTGGAAACGATGAAGCCCAGCAGTTTTCTGGCGGGGACGCTGAAAACAAACTTTTTCGGATTGAGCTTGATGTCATACGCGCGTAGGTTATCGAATGTGAGACGTAAATCGTCTATTAATGTTTCGACGCGCCTGGTTTTGATGACGACATCATCCATGTAAGCTTCAACTGTCTTGCTGATATGCTTCTCCAGGCATGTCTGAATCATGCGTTGGTATGTGGCGCCGGCGTTCTTGGGCCCGAAGGGCATGGTATTGAAGAAAAATGGCCCATATAGGGTAATGAATGCTGTTGCAGCTTGATCGGACTCCTTCATTTTGATTTGATGGTATCCGGAATATGCATCCAGGAAACACAGGGAGTCGTGTCCTGCGGTAGCATGAATGATTTGATCAATGCGGGGGAGGGGGAAGGGATCCTTAGGGCAAGCCTTATTGAGGTCTTTAAAATCGACGCACAACCCCCAGGATTTGCCCTTCTTTGGTACCATCACCAGGTTTGCCAGCCAGTCCAGATGTTTTATTTCTCTAATGAATCCGGCCTCAATTAACTTGGCTAGCTCCTCCCCCATAGCTTGACGTTTGGATTCGGAAAAGCGCCGCAGTGTTCGCTTGACCGGTTTATATCCTTTTAATATATTGAGGCTGTGTTCGGCCAGCTCGCATGGGATTCCTGGCTTATCAGAAGGGTGCCAGGTGAATATATCCCAATTTTCACGCAGGGACTCTCGTAGCGTGACGTCAACCGTTGGATCTAATTATGCTCTGATGGATGCTGTCTTCTTGGGGTCCGTTGGATGGACTTGGAATTTTATTATTTCTTATGCCGGTTTGAAGGAGGTGGATTTGGGTCGTTTGTCTAGGACGACATCATCCCTATCCACCGTAGAGCACAGCTTGGCTAATTCTTCGACCGCGAGGGCTTCAGACAATGCCTCGAGGGCCAAGGATGCGGTTTTATTCTTGGCACGGAGTGCTATGTCCGGATCACTAGCTAGAGTGATTATACCGTTGGGCCCAGGCATCTTAAGCTTCATGTATCCGTAATGGGGTACCGCTTGGAAGCGCATAAATGCATCTCTCCCTAAGAGGGCGTGATACCCGCTGTTCAAAGGGGCCACTTGGAAAGTTATTTCTTCAGACCAATAATTCTCCGGCGTGCCGAATACCACGTCGAGTGTTATTTTCCCGCACACCGCGCCTCCCGACTTGGGATAATTCCTCGGAAGGTCGTGCCACTTTGCGCAATGCGGCTCCTGTCTATTTCCATTTTGTGGAGCGTATCTTCGTAGATGAGGTTTAGTTCACTGCCGCTGTCCATAAGGACCTTGGTTAGCCGATAGCCGTCCACAATTGGACTGAGGACGAAGGCGACTGGTGCTCGAACTGTCCTATATTCTGGTTCTTCGCCGGCATTAAAAGTTATAGCCATGTCATTCCAAGGGTTTATTGCTTCTATTTGACAGACTTCGGCGAGTCCGCGTAGTGCTCTCTTGCGCCTATTCTTGGAGGCGAATGTCTCGAAGACTGTCAGTACTTTGGGGTCATTCTCCTTTGGGGGGTGTTGTTCTGGGTTATTCTTGGTGAGGATCCAACATGCCCTAAGGCTATGTGTTCGTATATTATCCGGTGTTGCATGTATTTTGCATGGCCCATCAAGCCATCCTTCCAGAATGGTTCTGTGCCCCATACTGGACTTGTATTTCTTTACTATTGAACCGGGCATCTTGAGAGGGTGCGCCCTTTTCGCCTGAATGAAGGGTTGAGTGGGGAACGATGATTCCCAACGAGCTGCTTGAGTTTTCCACCCGCTTTCCATGGCATTGTACTTCTGTACGATGGTTTCCAAGTCAGTGAAGTGTCGGATGCGATGGCGGTTAATTGCGTTGACGATTCCTTCGTCCCTGCAATTGTTGCGGAACACTGAGATCACTTCCTCGTCGCATCAATCTTTAATCTTGTTTTTGACAAGAAGGAATCTAGCAAAGAAGTGGTGGACTGTTTCCTGAGACTACTATTTTATGCTCATGAGAGCGCTTGTATCCGGGTGGCTGGGTGGATTTAAATCTGACCCCTGCCCCAGTTTTGGATCCGGAGTCTGAAGGTCTTCCAAACTTAATAGATCGGGCTTCGGGATGTCCGCTGATTTCTTAGGCCCGTCGTCCGATTCTATGTTCGGAGGGTAGGATGCTTCACCTCGCGGGTAGATGTCCGGCTCTTCAAGGCCGAAGATCCGGACATAGTCCGTCCTCAATATGGAGGAAGAGTTATTGATCTGCTCCTCGACTACCGCTATCTGGTGGGTGATCGGCGGAGATTTAATTTCTCTCTGATCGGGTTTAAGCCCAATCCGATCGTAGTCTGTAGCGACCCCCAGAGCGGCAATGTGATCTAGGAGCTTGTTTAAAGACGAAAGCTCCGCTGGATCCATCTACTTGGATTATTCGGCGTCGATACGAAGGGGGTTTTCAATGACCCGGGAGGCCATCGTCGGCTTAATGGACGAACGAGCGGTCATGGTAAAGCCGCCCAACCGGAGGGTTGGGCCTGGAGCCAGTGTTCCTCCGGTGGTGATATTATCCTTGAAAACAAGGCGAGACATCGATCTTCTTGTTGACGACACAGTGGAACTCTCAATGAAAGCACCAATATCGGTGTCAAAACCGGCAGATCTCGGGTAGGGGGTCCCGAACTGTGCGTCTAAGTTCGATGGTAACAGGAGACAAGGGACACGATGTTTACCTAGGTTCGGGCCCTCTCTATGGAGGTAATACCCTACGTCCTCCTTCATTCATATTGATGAATACGAGTGTTACAAGAGTTGATCTACCTCGAGATCATAATGACTAAACCCTAGAGGTCTAGCTTGTATGGCTATGATAATGATTATCCTATCTGAACTAAGTCCTCGGTTTATATAGACACCGGGAGGATGTAGGGTTACACAAGGTCGGTTACAAAGAAGGGAATCTACGTATCCTGTCACCAAGCTTGCCTTCCACGCCAAGGAGAGTCCTATCCGGACACGAGTACAGTCTTCGATCTTCATATCTTCACAGCCCATCAATCCGGCCCATGGCTAACAGGCCGGACGCCGACCCCTTAATCCAGGATTCCCTCAGCTAGGCAGAGGCCTGAGGGGATAAAGCACAACCGCATTGAAAACTTATCTACGGATGCTAATTACGGTTTATCGATCGTCCAAACAAAACAGATGATATTTATCTAAATTTATCTTATTAGCATATATTGTTTTTGTCAAGGAACAATTATTTGGTCTATGATATTTTTTCATACGACAATTATTCATTACAAAGGTGTCATGAAGGGGTGTGCGCCAATATTATTTTTTCACTAGTGCGTTCATGCCGTACTGATGGATGGGTACATGCGCAAGTTGCTGCCATTGCTACAATACGGTGCGGCTAACTTGCCCGTCCGCACGGTTTACCGCACTGCTTCACCATGGTGATCATCGACTCCGCGGTGGATAACCTCTGGCCTGACATATCAGGTGAAATCCATCCAGTATATTTTTATATTACATATTGCTTTCTTTAAAAGAGCAATTACTCTGGCTTGCGAGTTCTATAATGTAGGACAAGGTTTTCTACTGCAAAAGGGATTATTATATCAATGAGCTGTTGAATGACTCATGCCAGTTTATGTCAAGGTCAAATATGGAGAATCTCAAGCCAACTCCTCGAGTCGCCTTGAGACTTGGGGGCTACGATGACATGACTCAGTAAATGACTGATAGGTTAAAGCAAGTCAAGAACTCCAGGTCAGTGGAGGGAAGATAATCCGGTCCCGGAGGATACTGTTATATTGATGAAAATTTAAAGGTTTCCGGCTCAAAATGAAGATTCTGGTTTAAAATCCGGTTCTAGGGAAATCTGTCTCCCGCAAAGCTTTGAAGCTCTCAATATCCGGTTTAAAACTCCAGTTGAAAAAAGAAATTCATCTCTCACAAGTTCGAAGTTCTCAGAAAAGTTAAAGGTTGCCAAAGAGAACTTGCTTCCTTATGGGCTTATCTTATTATGGTCACTTGGGGGCTTGCTACCCAGGTTAAAGGGACCAAAGAGAGTCTGTTGCAAAAGCACAACTCGAACATAGGTGCCCATTGAGCACAACTAAAATATATTGCTTGGGGGCTCATTGTTCTAAAGGACAAAGAGTTTCTATGACCCTTGTAATAGGCTTAAAAGCCAGGTGTATTCACCTAAAACCTCGGGTTATCCCGCCTTTTTAAGTCTGCCACTCCGCCCGGGTAATCTTGGAACAACCCGCCGTACTCTTGACAAGTCAACCTTATACAGACCCTAAACTTGTAAAAGTTAAAACGACGATTGGTTGTGTGAGGTCCAGCTTATAAGGTTTAAAAGGTTTAACTCACCGGCTGTGCGGCCCATGAAAGAACTTGAGATTTAGGCTTGGCGGCCTATGAAAGCCTTGTTTTTTCTGATATATTATTTCTATTTGAACATTTTTTGGGTTCATATTTGTACCATATTGACATATGGTTTTCACAATTCAGGCCATGTAGCCTTAATCTTTATGACTCATATTTGAGCATATTTGGAGTTTTTGATAACCCGTCCTGATAAAGGGCGTTAAGTTGCCAGGATATATTTGCCTTGAGCAATCAAAATCATGCTATTGCATGCCTACGGGTCAATACCCTCGACGGATTATATTACTCAAATCTTGAATAAGCCAACATGGATGGATTTTTATTATGGTTATCAATAATAAGTATTATGATTGAGGTTTTCAAAGTCGCTTTAGCGCAATGGCTATTATTTCTTTATCAGTGGATATGATTTATTCTGTAATGGAACGAGTAGTCCCGAGTCGCTGCAGGCTTACGACCCGACACTTGGGGGCTACATTATTCAAATCATGATCATACCAAATATGGAAGTCCCATGTCACTGCAAGCATGCACCATGACACTTGGGGGCTAATGCAAGGTCATTTTTACTTGCCTTATCGAAGATCCGACTCATCACTTTGTAATGAGCCGGCCCTTGGGGGACCAATTGATCTTGTTAAAAATTCAAGGTACACAAGCCTTATTCCGTTATATTGAAGGGTCCACTACTCAGTTGATAAAGCACAAAGCTCTTAACCTTGTGGACGTGGGTTCAAGCCCCATGATGGGGGCTACACATTGCTGGTCAAGTCTACATGATCATATCTATAAAGTCCCTGCTCCTTATTGCATAATGACCCGGCCCTTGGGGGCTACACTGGTTGGAATTTTTATGAGCATAAGACAATTACAAGTCCCAGGTTGCTGCAAGCATGACAACCCGGCACTTGGGGGCTACATATGTGGAGTACTCAGTTTATGACTAATGATTGTGATGAGTAACCTGGATTTCTTGAAGCTTGTGACATTCATATTGAAGCAAGTCTTAAGCTGTTACTACGTTCCCTTCTGAAGACTTGGGGGCTACAAGTGATATACATATAAGGAAGGTACGCTTTCAAAGTTGATGTTAACAAACAATTATGACCCGATGCCATCAATATTTATAAACCGACAATTTTGGCAATCATAAACCGGCAAGTTTTACATCTTTAAACCGGTTGAAAATTAGATGAGTATTTCAAGACTAATATTTTTTGTTAAGCATTGGGAGCTAAATCAAATGAATTATCCTTCATAGTATTTCTCTGTGAGAAACCAATGTCAGCAAACTGAGTATGAAGCTGGCCTATTGACCCGGATTTTCTAGAAGAAGGAAATGACAAGGAATTAAGGATGTTCATGATCAGTTTAACATGGATAAATCCAAATTAAACAGGGGGCTAATGTCGGGGATATACCCTGTGGTATGACCCGACCGAGACTTGATGTTAAGTCATATGGTAAACCGGCAGATGATAAGTCAGATGGTAACCCGGCAGATGTTAAGTCAGATGATAAGCCGACAGATGATAAGCTAGATGGTAAGTCAGATGGTAAACTGGAAGACTGTCATAACCCAGCAGAGAGAGTCACTTGGGGTTAATAAGCCCGAGACGTTAAGAAGCCCAAGATGTTAAGAAGCCCATGAAGAGAAGTCAGAATGGTTTAAGTCTTAGTCCGAGATGGACTCTACATGTAACCCGCCCGTTCAACTTATATAAGGAGGGGTAGGGCACCCCAAGAGAGGGGAGAAAATAATCTTAAGGTTATACACAACTAGGAGAGCCGGTTTACGGCGACTCCCCCGTAAAGATAATAAGACGTAGCCACAAACAACATGTAGGGTTATTACCGGATGATGTTTCCCGGGGACCGAAGCTGTCTAAACCCTCGTCTTGTGTGTTGATCCGTCTCGCGTCTCTCATCCCGATCAACCCCTCTCAAGCTACCACATAGATGCGTTGGCCTCATGACTAAGTCCTCACACTAGGACATCTGCCATGACAATTCCACGACAGAGAGAGGTGCGAGTATATTTTGTAAAATTATCATATTTTGCTTTATATCCGTCAGATATAGATCGAACGGTCTATATTACAAGATGGCAGGCACACCATCATCACCAACTCAATTTTTTATAAGAGTAGATATGATAAGTTTGCTAACTACTAAAGTAAAGTGTAATTTGTCCATGTTATACAAGTAAATTAAGGTGATTGTTTATCATACGAGTAAGGTTGGATGAAGGGGGGTAGGAACAAATGCTCCGCCTAGAGCATGTGTGTGTGAGATGGAGTCTTAGTGTGTGCGCGTGTGTCTGGGGGTGGGTGGGTGCGTGCGCGCGTGTGTGTGTGAGAGAGAGATGGAGTCTTAGTGTGTGTGGGGGGTGTGGGTGGGTGGGTGCATGCGTGTGTGTGTAGGGGGGGGTGGGTGGGTGCGTGTGTGTGACGCGGGGTCCTTGGTGGCGGATGTAATTTAAGTGTGCGTGGCTTCATCATAGAGTGGTGATGTGTATTTTAGAGGCTACCAACGATGGGGTGCGAGAGAGAAAAGGCCCGTAGAGAGGTAAGAGAAGGTGTGTGCGCGTGAGAGGAGTCGACATTGAGAGAACATGTTTGTTCGAGATCCATCGAGTAAGACTACTATATATCGATGGTGGATGTAGGAGGGAATTAAACGAAGGGATGTTCTTATTAGTTTGGGGGATATATGGGAAGAGTGAGAGGGGTGTAGCTAGAAGGAGATTGTTAAGTGTGGGTGTGTGTTTTACCCATGCAGACGGAAGTTATGTGCACACAAGAAGAGAACGATTCGATGTGGCATTAGGGTTGAGGGTAATTAACTACGTATGGAGATATAGAGACCTTGAACATGCATGTAGAAGAGGTATACATGTATACATGGATCTATGTGTGTGTGCGTGCATGATCGAGAGAAAAGAAAGAAGATGTAAGTCATAAGATCAACGGCATGGGAGAGACGGATCGGTATGACAATATGCATGCATGTGAGAGTGCAGGGAAGAAGGCCCGACAATTGAGCATGTGTTTTTGTCTTTAAGAGATAGTGGCGTGGGCTGGAGCATGCATCTATGGCGAGCAGAGGGAGTGAGACACAACAATTGTGCAAAAGAGATCAACCTATAAATGCATATATGGAGAGACATATATAGTGTGCGTGATAGGAAGCAAGAGTGCGTGCGAGAAAGAAATGTTGATGGAGAAACTATAGATAGATACAGAGATGGAAATGCTAGCTAGAGGGACATTGGCTAGTTTGAGTGTTGAAGATGACCGCCGGGTGCTTCAGAGGGTGAAGTTATGTGTGTGTGAGAGAAAGATAAAAAGAGGGCACTTGACTGCATGTAGAGAGAAACATACATAGTGTGCATGATAGGAAGCAAGAGTGAGGGCGAGAAAGAAGGTTGATGGGGATACAGATAAATAGAAAGATAAATATGCTAGCTAGTGTGCGTTAGAGATAGGATTCGAGTGGATCAGAAGGCTAAGTTATGTGTGTGCGTGAGAGAGAGATGGATAAAGGGTGCATGTGACTCACATACAAACAAATATCGGAGATAAATGAGATCCCCAGAGATGGAATTTTGTGTCTTCAACAGAGAAAGATATTTCACAACGAGAGTGATAGCTAGAGAGACATATGATGGAACGCAAGATATCTCTAGGGAGAGAGAGTGTGTGTGAGCGACAAACAAGAGAATGGTGGGGAGATATGAGACACTGGGAGACAGAGTTTGTGTTTGTGTGTGAGAAAGATATATTTAAGAGGAAAAGTCATAGCTTCTCATACCTAAGGAGCGAAAGACATCTCTGTGTGATAGGATGTGTGCGAGTGGCACACAGGGGAATATTAGAAAGAAATGAGACCCCGGGAGACGAAGTTTGTGTTTGTGTGAGAGAAAGAGATTTCACATGGAGAATCATAGTTAGAGACACATAGCAGGGAGCGAGATATACTTAGAGAGAGATAGAGTGATGGAGGTCGAGGGAGAGAGTACCGTCAGTGTATTACGAAGATAAAAGGTCATTGTCGACATACAGGTAGCACGAGAGATACTCGAGAGACGATGAACGTGTATAGGTCTAGAGAGATACTCCTATACAAGAAATGGTGATAGCTATATGAGACGAATATCTGGATTAAAGGGGATTCAAATATTTAAACTGGAGATCACGACATCGATAATATCATAACGCAAATTGGTGTATCAAACATGCATATTCATTTGAATTTGGGGACACCTGTAATGTTATATAGTTTATCAATATTAGTGACCCATAGATTCTTTAATTAGAGACAATGCTTGGTTTATATGCAATTAATGTCTAAATGGGATTACACTATATGTTGCGTGTGTGAAACACATTATACATGTTTGAGAAGGAAAAAAATAAAAACCCGCACGAAACACAAATACATTGGATTTCAACATAAAGTGGTTTCAAATATTTGAAAATCCAAATTAAGATGGATACAGCCTTATGAATCTGAGATCATGCCATTTGTAAACCATATTTATGTATAAAGGGTGTTGTGATTTTGAAAGTATATATATATATATATAATGATGTATATAGAATGTTATTCCAATCGAAAATGGATCCTGCCCGAACAAAACTAGAATACAAACTGGATTCGAATTGAGTTGGCACGGAAAACATGCACTCTTGCTCTGCAAAAATTTGAATGAAGCGGGGAAAGTCATGGTAACCGCCCGAAACCAAAATCTGTGAGATGGAAATTACTGCCTATCCCTTCCACGCAAAGTCTATCGGCTTGATTTCTATAGGTTTCGATAGGGTTAGGTTTTTGATTTCACTCAAACGTGACATAACCGCGTCTCACCCAGATTCATACATGGTGGGTGCCAAAACACAGTGTCTCCTCGGCCGAAATCGACTCCCTCCCTGATTCATACACAGTGGGCGCCAAAAACAAACTCTCATCGGCAAATATTCAGTGTCTACGAGATTACCATCCTATCCCCAATCGACTAATATTGCTGTGATGTAGGAAATTTTAAACGGGGGCTAAGTTTGTAAATTTCCTCGCATTTGAGACAAGCGCGCCCTGAAGACATGCTTCCCCCCTTCCTCTCTCCCTCCATTCCCCATTCGTACTCCGTGGGCACCAAAAGACCCTCTCCACCCCAGCCTCCTCCGTCCGCCACCCCATCCACCATCGTTCTCCTCCACCATGCTGGAGCAGATACCCCGACGGTGTTGGCCATTACAAGAGATCGGCCTCTCTCATCCATAGTTCGGACCGGGATCCTTGCATCCCATCCTCTCGTTTCATCCCCGCCGTCGTCCACCTTGCCGGCGCCGCTCCCACGACCGTCTCGTCCACCGCGCCCCGCCGCCACCGTCTACCCTCCTAGATCTGCTTCCACGCCGCCGACAGCCATCGCTACCGCAGCACCATCAAATTCTCAACAGAAGCATAGACGGCGCCGCACTAGAGGCGGTACTCTTTCGTATCTGCTCAACTTATTTATCGCAATAAGAAAATAGATCGCCAGTGCTTTACTCTGATTTCTTGTCCATCACTTACTTGTTAGTTGAAAGCAAACATTGGTTGCAAAGTTGCCTTTGTCCAGTTTGTAGCTTCAGATCCACCATGACATGCTCAACACTATACTCGCAATGCTTATGGTGTTCCCCTTTTATATTCCACACTAGTTAAATGACAGTAGACTAGATTTCAAAATTGGGTTTGTCGATTTTTGAGAGCTCGCCGGAGTTCGCCAGTGCAAAGGAAGGGGCTCGGGTGGGGACGGTGGTTGTGGGGGGTGGTGGTGGGACCTCGCCGAACGAAGAAAACTCGACGCGGGTGGGGGAGGGGGTGGGGCTGGCGGAGGAACACATGCTGTGGGGGCCGGTGGTTCGACCGGCGGCCCGTGCGGTGTTCTGTATGGGAAGCACAGTATGTTCCTTGTTAGGAAGGGGAGCAGGGACATCTGCAGTCGACACCTCTATTGGGCCGGTTCTGCTAAATGATTTCGCACATCGAGTTGGTCTGCCATAATACCCATAAAATGGTGGGAGCCGTGCAGTCTTTGATAGACTAAACTGATAGTAACAGTTGTGCGCCTTCAAATGAATAGAGCTGTCCTATAGGTTATCGATATGCTCCATATTAGTCCCGGCAAAACCCTATGTTTTCCAGCAAATTCTGCTTTCCCGATTTATTTATGGTAGTTATGGTGTACCCCTATTATCTACACTATGATCTTCCTACTAGCTCCGCGCTCTCGTTATCATGGTTTGGCAATAAACTTTCTATACGGTATATTATGAACCTATCATCTGCCAACTATACTTACATCTGGGGCCCCCAACAGGGAGCCTATTTTTTGTGTAGTTGTGCCAGATTGTATTAATTTACTCACCATATTACATCACACATGGGCTCTCTCATCAGAATCCAGTGATAGCACACTACTATTTGTGTTTTCATGCTTTACAGATATTGTACGTAATCACAATGAATATAATAATGCGCACATCAAAAGAATATTGCGGAGCAGTTCAATGGGTAACTAACTTGGCATCAAGGGATTGAGGTCCATTGTGGATGCAATGAAACCCACATGCTCCCGACCTATAGATTCGTATTCAGAATATGATCCTAATGACTATTCTGAGCTCAAGGAGTCAAAGGCAGATGGCCTATCCTGTTCACCCAATAAGGTGCCTGTTCTAATTTGGCAAGGTTTTATTGGTTGCACATATCTTACATAAGGTGTCATGCATTTCTTTTGCTTCGTTGCACCGCCATCTGCTTAGTTTACTCATGATATATGTGAAGATGCCATGCCCATCCATTATCAACACCTATTCCGTTTGTCGTCATACCATGTTTTTCCATTCAAATGTTGTTCTTGTGTTTCAGACATCCAAAAGGAAGAGGGTGATTGCAGAACCTGAAGGAGTACAAGCAAAGTCCTTGAAAGAGGTGGTGCTACCGCAGAAATCACATAGCACCCGACGTATATTGGCGATAGAACCAGCCCCGCAAAACCTAGGATATCGTAACTATGTTGGTCGCTGCTTTGCTCTTGTGAGTACCTATTGTCCTATCGCTGTCCTTACATTCATACCTGGGGGATTATGTGACATCATTGTGCATTATAGCTTGCTTATCCACTGTTCACTCCAAATTATCAGATCTATACTAATGCTTAAATTAATGTAGAATAAACCTAATGCCTATGAAGAAATTTAGTTCTGCATTGTTCTTGTAAGTATCTGTTGTCCTTATATTTGTCAGCTAGTTCTTCATGTACACTTTGCAGCTTATTTTCCCTTTTCCTCCATTTTTCTACACATCAGATCTCCATTTACTCTTGACAAAATATTGAATAAAACCAATGTTACCGAATAAGTTCAGCTTCGCATTGCTCTTGTCAGTGCCTTCTGCCTGTATGCTATATTTACATTTGTACTTTGCATCTTAAGTTAAATAATCGCCATTTGTTCCTATATTTTCACATCTATATTTACTCTTAACAAAATGTAGAATAAAGGCAATACTCTTGAAGAAGAGTGTGAGGTAAACTTCTTGAATTTCTCTCCCCCCATCAATATGGACAAGGCCTTTATAGAGCTCGTCTTCACTACTAATGGAAGTTTGTTCTCCTCGAGCATTCAAACTTTGTTGTTCATATTTGGATAGCTATGAGCGCAAATGCTGTTTATTTTTGTCATCTGCATCAAATTGCTTGTTCAAAGTTTATAAAGTATAAGTACATAAGTATAAGTTTGTCGTTCTCAATTTCAGTCTTTAGTTGTACAATCTAGTTCCTTATTCGTACCATGTAAATTAAACTAAACATACCAAGTTATCTTTTTTAGCACTATGTGTATGCTTGTGTTCTTGATCTATAATCCAGTGGTGTGGTGAGACTACCAACAATAGCACAATGTCATATCCTGCTATGTCTCAACTATGAACAATGCCATATTATATTAATGTTATTTAAATCATGTCTCTTTATTTACCAATCTGAAATGGTATAAATTGACAGTACACTCACCATTTATGCTTATACGTTGTTTAGAACTACATCTATGCTTGTGTTCTTGATCTGTAATCCAGTGGTCTGGTGAACCTAGCCGCTCCTGCACAATGCCATTTCCTGTTGTCTTAACTATGAACAATGCCTATTATGTTAACGCTATTTTAAATCGTGTCTCTTTATTTCTGATAAAGAAATGAGGTGAATTTACAGCGCTGATACTTATACGTGCAAAACCTGTTATCTACCTACTTGTTTCTCTTTCAGGGTGACAACAATGCTTCTAGGAAAAACTGCCACAATGATAGTGAGACGAACCCATTGTTTGTCTGTCGGTGTACAAAAGTAGGGGCTCTTCTTTTGACCCCTTTACTTGTGCACGGGCAGTCGGAGCCGCGCGCCACGGCCACACTTAGCATCGCAGAGGAGGGAAGCCGGAGAGAAGCTGAAGTAAGAGACAACCAAGGCAATGCCAAGACCAGAAGCGCAGGAGAGCAAGAGGGCGAGGTGGACTCCCTCGGGAAGATCCTGGCCGAGGCATCCTCCGCCGCCTCAGCAAGAGGCTTGCCGGGGCAACTTTCCCGATGCCAGCGGAGCAAGCCACCCTTGAGCCCACGGGCTCCAACCCAACCAACTACGTTGGAACCAAGGCTCGGGAGGCGCCTCTGTGGTGGCATGCAAATCTTTGTCAAGATCATAAACATATGAGATCAGATGAGGACCAGAAAACGACGACCCTCGGCGGGATCCCAGCCGAGGAAATCCACAAGACCCTTGCCGGGGATGACTGCAACACCACACCAACACCCTTGCCAGGCCCCCGGCAAGACACTTGCCGAGGGCATCAGCAGGGCCACTGCCAGGCCCGCGCCAGCCAAGACACCACCATCCCCAAGCAGCTACTAGCTCAACCAGCTGGGTAGGCACCTGCATGGCGACGGGCAGCCTCTACACCGTCTCAGCAAGCACCTGCGTGGTGGCATGCGACCCTTCATGAAGGCTCCACCACCGCGCCATCCTAGCAACCAGCCAACATGGCACCGCGATGCCTCATCAGCTCGGACGCGTGTCGAGGCCAGGCGAGGCGGCGACAGCTGGGATGTGCTTCCCCGGCGTCCCCGATAAAGCAAGGAGGGCAAGTCGGTAGCGCATTAAATGCGTTTGTCCAACGGTCCTAGAGGATAGGCTTGTTGACTGTAGACCATTCCACCTCCTGTGTGCCACTGTGGCAACCCCTTTTTCCTATAAAAGGAGGCCCGAGGCGACCAGGAGAGGGATTCGTCTCTTTTGGGCAAGTTGCACTCCGTAGCTAGCTCAAGGACACAAGAACACTCAAATATATCCACCAATGCAGGACTAGGGTATTGCGCATCTTCGCGGCCCAAACCTGGGTAAACGATCCGTGTGCTTCCTTTCAGACCTGCTCTTTCTACAACCTCGCGCTCGCCAACCGTAGAAGCGATCCCAGTGACCCCATAGGTGTCGTTTCCACCGACATCTCTGGCGCGCCAGGTACGGGCGCAGTTGTGAAAATCTGGTCTGATCGAAGCAGCAGCTTCATTGTGGTCGTCGTTCCAAGGAAGAAGACGACCGAGCTTGGCAGCTCCATCTGCGGATGCGGTGGACGCCCGTGAAACGACAGAAAAGCTAAGTCGTGCGAAACTTTAAGCAATTTCTTTTTATATATAAGGTTATTGTCCTCGGTGGTCCTGTCCTATGTACGAAAAACCTGCATGCAAAGGGGCCCTCCCACTATTGGCAACGCTCTTGCTCTGTTTCGAGTCCGCTCAACAGCTCAAGCAGCCATGTCGAGATCGGCAGGGTAGCCTTTCGTAATCAGCAACGCTCTCGATTCTGACTCGAGTCAAGCTCGACAGTTCGAGCGGTCGCGTTGAGAGCAGTAAGGTGGTTCGCCTGGCAGCAAGCATACCCGGCAGGCTACTGGGATCCATCCTCAAGGCGTCGTGTCCTGGGTTACGCGCCGGCAAGTTCACCCGATTAACACAGGGTGGACATACAAAGGGGGATCAAATAGGACATGACATGCATCATTTTCAAATGTACTCTAGAGTTATATTACATCAATTGTTGTTGCGGTTCTAACTAAAGATATAAATTGTCTTGGCCATGAACCTACAGCGGCAATGAGAAACGGGGTGCCTAATCCCGGTGCTGGCCCTCCACCCTCTTGATTCCGCCGATGCAGCTGATGATGGGCTTGATACGCTCCTTGAGTGTCGCGAGGTCTGCCTTCTCCAGCAAGCTCTCCAGCGTTGTGTCGAAGTCGAGATCGAGGTTCCAGAGCACCACCTTGGTGAGAACCTTGGTCATGGTACCCCGAAAAAGCATCCGGGCCTCATCGGCCAGGGAGGCCGCCCAATTAGAGTGGAGCTGCTCTAGGGCCCCGAGGACGCCCTCGAAGAAGATGGTTAGCTTGGCGTTGGGGCTCGCGTTGCGCTCCGGGGTATACCTCACATTTGGCATCCCCATGGTAGCCAGCTGCGCGGTGATCCTGCTGGCGACGCCTTCGAGGTGCCCGATCCAGCGGTTCTCGCCTTCCACAAAATCCTTGTGGTTGGCGGGTTCGTTCTTCCACAGCTGCCTCTCGACCTCCAAATCCTTGGCTAGGGTCTCCTCCCAGGTTTTGGCCTCTGAGAGCATCCCCTCGAGACCCTCCAGCTTCAGCTTGAGGTCTTTGATGGAGTTGTTGGCCTCGGAAAGCTGCCCGCCCTTGTCGAGAACTGCACCCTGCGCCTCAACCAGGGCACCGTTGAGCGTGTCCTTCTCCTTGGACAACTTCAGGACCTAATCCTTCAGCTCATCCTGCTCCACCTCCAGCTCCTTCGCCTTGCAGGCGTGAACCAGAGCCTGGGCATCGAGTGCGTCCCTGTGCCTCTGCTCCAGCTCCTGGTTCCGCTGCACGACGAGCTTCTCCACCTCCTCGTCCTTGCCACTGAGCGTTGCGGCAAGCTTCTCCTCACGCGCGGCAAGGTCCTCCTCTTGGGAGTTCAGCGCGGCCTGATGCTGGGCTCATGTAACACCCACAATGCACATGATGACATGATATGAAATGCATGACATGAACAAAATGCAAAACAAAGACAAAAACCCAACCACGAAGGGAAGTCTCATAACTTAAAGCCGAAAATGGCAAGAGTCGGAGTTACAAATATAGCAAGTTACATCCAGGGTGTTACAACTCGAGCGTCCTCGGCTATGGCGGCCAGGTTCTTCGCCGTCTCCTGGGCCTTCTCGATGTCGGCCCGCTCCATGGTGTGCTCCACCTCGTGCTTGGCCAGCTCGCCCTGGGCGACCTTTAACTGCTCACCTTGTCCATCGTTGCCATCTTGGACTTGGCCTTGTCCAGGCGGGGACGATGGAGTGCCTGGAGCTTCTGAAAGCTGGCGCCCATGGCCTGGAGAAGCCGCTCCTCCTGAGAACCGTTGCCACCGGTGCTTGGCTCGTCGACGACCTGGAGCCCAGCGGTGGCGAGCACCTCCTCGTCGAACACCTCTCCCCCGATGGGCACCCTGGAGATCTACGCCCCTGGAAGGTGGATGAAAAGATCGTCGCCCACCTTCAGATACCTGCTGGAGCCAGAGGCAGCAGAGGAGGAAGGCTGGTCATCGACCACCTCTTCCTCGGCAGCGGACTCGCCGGCCTCCCCGGTAGGTCCCTTGCGAGCCTCCTCGGCAGTAGCCTTGTTGGCCTCCTGGTAAGTAGCCTTGCCGGGCTCCCCGGCAAGACCCTTGGCGGTGCCCTCAGCAGCGCCCTTGGCGGCCTCCTCAACGGCGATCTTCTCGGCCTCCGCCTCGGAGGCCTTGGCAACATCCTCGATGATGGTGTCTATGTCCTCCTGGTCCGCCGACGGAAGATCTGGATATCAAGAAGGGGATGAAGCGAAGCCAAGATCAAGATTCATAAAGAAGAGAAAAGAAGAAAGGGTAGAGATGAGAGGCAAATGATGTACCCATGCCTGGCTGGGAAGACGTAGCCCCTTCCTCGCCAACATTTGGCGCCGAGGTGGAGCCACCAGCGCCCAAGTTTTCCTCCTCCTCCTCCGTGTGCATGGGCTCGGTGCTTGGCGCCCTTGCCGGAGACGCCCCTTGGGGCGGCGTGGTCGATGGGGGAGGCGCGTTGGGGGTGGCCCTCAGTGGATCCTCCTACTACCGCCCTACTCCTATGATCTCGGCAAGGTCAGAGCCAGTGACTCACACCCCCACACACACACGTCGACGAGGGGCGAGCGGCGAACTTACGCTGGGGGCTGCTGTCCGGGCTGCTCGCCACCACCAGTGGCGCCTTTGAGGTGCCCAACGGGGGTTGGCCACCTGCCGAAGACCTGGCCCTCTTCACCTTCTGGGCCAGTGTCTCCGTATCCTTGCCAAGATGAAGACAAGTCAAGAAAATAAGCACGGTCCGGATGGACCGAGATGACAAAAGTCAGGGCACTTACTCATCCTCCATTTCTTCTTCCACTTCCTTCCTCTTCATCCTCGGACTAAGAGACCCGAGGTCAAAGAAGACCTTCGTGTCGTCCCCTGCAGGAGGAGAGGAAGCAGGTGGAGTTGGGGAACACTTGGACGAAGAAGAGGCAGATGCTTTCTTCTTCGCCACCGTGGCCTTCACCAATTTCTTCGCCGCCGTGGCCCTCGTTTGGCGCAAGGATGTCTCCTGGGCATGCCGGGGTTGCACGGCCCCGCCGGGCCGAACCCGCTCGCTAGAGCTGGCCCGCCATAGGACTCGCCCTTTCCCCACAGCTGGGGGATTGGTAACTTCAGTCTCCTCTTCAGACGACTCGTTATCGTCGTCTTTGATGACAGGGCCCCCGGTGCCGGCGCTGCTGGCCTCCCCAGTAGACTCCGCCCACTGGGCGAGCTCCTTCTCCTCTGCGGCCGCCGCGGCTTTGTCCTCCATGCCGCCGGTGCTGCCGGTCTCCTTGGCGAGCTCCGCCTTCGCCGCCCTGGCGGTGATGTAGTCTAGCTCTGCCTGGGTGGTGTCCTGGACGAGCCGCGGCTCATCGCGGTTGTACTTCTCCTCCAGGGTGTCGAAAAACTCATGCACTTGATCCTCCGGCCGCTCGTCCCATTTTGGGACGAGACCGTGCACGTTGAACTCTGGCATCATGGAGTTGATGTCGCTTCGGCGCGAGTTATTGCTCGGCGGGACCACCCCCGCCGGCAACCCAAACAAGGGACCCTTGGCGACCTTGGCGGATTTTGCGGCCTTGTCGGACATCTCGGCCTTACCGTCGCGGTCCACGTCGAGCTGGAAGAGCCACTGGCAAAAGTGAGCATGCGCCAACACGGTGAAGTTGTGGTCGAGGCCAGGGCGGAGTCGCATGATGTCTGCCACATTTGTGAAGAGCAAGGCCGGCCTCCCCTTGTTATGCCACGGAGCGATTCGGTGGTGGATGAAATCCGCCCCGATCATCTCAAGGGTGAGCCCGACCTCGGTGAGGCGAAGAATCCTGGTGGTGGCGACCGTGAGCTTCGCGTCGTCGGCGTCGACACTACTCTAGTCATTTCCGTGAACCGGCGGCGCCTGGTGAACCTGGCATAATTCTTGTGGATCCTCGTCTTCAATCTAGCACCATCGGCCCCGCCACTCCTCCCACCTCTCCTTCTGAGTGCCCTCCAAGTATGTCCCCTTGGACCTCAGGATCCAGGTGACACAACCAAAGATGGCGCCTCCCTGCTGGATCCAAGGGAAGAAGTAGTGGCGGAAGAGCGTCATGTTGGGATGCACTCTGGCGAAGCCCTCACAGAGATGGGCGAAAAGCGCCATGCACGCCACAAAATTTTGGGTGAAATCCAGGAGGTGGAAGTCAAAGGTATGCATGATGTCATTGAAGAAGTCGGAGAAGGGGGGACAAAGGCCGCAGGAGAAGTAATCGACGAAGAACGGATACTGATTCGGGGCGGCTCTGCCGCAGTTGGCGCGGATGACGCGTGTGGCAGGATGACCCGTCGTTTCTCCCCCCATCTTGACCCCCACAGCGGCCTGAAGTTGTCCCGAAGGTAGGCCGCATCGACCATCGAGGGAAAGTAGGCGAGCTCCGTCCGCTGCGCTGCCAACTCATTCTCCAGAGGCTCCGCCCCTCCGGTGTTATTGGTCGCTCCCTTGCGCTTGCTAGTCTTGGGTGCCATGGCGGCTACGAAAGGTGGAAGGGAAAGGGCAGCAAAAGCGCAGCGGCGGTGAGCAAGGGCTTGAGGAGGAAGAAGGAAGGAATGACGTCTCTGAGATTGGAGAAGACACAGGGGGTAAATGAGCAGTGCACCCGCAGTCGTTCCTTTTTACGGGGATGGCGCGAGCCGCCTCTTTACCATGATGTGACGCATGCGTGCAAAAATCTCCCCACGGATGACCCCCACGTCATGCACGACCCTCCACGACACGCGTTCAACATAGGTCGTGGGGAAGCGCAGCGGACGAGAAGTTACTACGGTAAAATCCGCCCCACCTGCCCGCGCACCATTCTGGGCCTAGCCCAACAACGCGGCGCGCTTATGTGTGGCCCAGGCCCAGGGGCTCCTATAGGTGTACAAAAGTAGGGGATCTTCTTTTGACCCCTTTACTTGTGCACAGGCAGTCGGAGCCATGCGCCACGGCCACAGTTAGCATGGCAGAGGAGGGAAGCCGGAGAGAAGCCGAAGTACGAGACCACCAAGGCAACGCCAAGACCAGGAGCACAGGAGAGCAAGAGTGCCACCCTTTAGCCCACAGGCTCTAACCCAACCAACTACGTTGGAACCAAGGCTCAGGAGGTGCCTCTATGGTGGCAGGCAAATCTTCGTCAAGATCATAAACATATGAGATCAGATGAGGACCAGAAGACGACAACCCTCAGCGGGATCCCAACCGAGGGAATCCACGAGACCCTCGGCAAGACCCTTGCTGGGGACAACTGCAACGCCACAGCAGCACCCTTGCCGGGCTCCCGGCAAGACCCTTGCTGAGGCATCAGCACGGCCACTGCCAGGCCCGCGCCAGCCAAGATACCACCGCCCCCAAGCAGCAACTAGATCAACCAGCTGGGCAGGCACCTGCGTGGCGACGGGCGGCCTCTACACCGTCTCAGCAAGCACCTACGTGGTGGCATGCGACCCTTCGTGAAGGCTCCACCACCGCGCCAGCCTAGCAACCAGCCAACGTGGCGCCGTGATGCCTCATCAGCTCGGGCGCGTGTCGAGGCCAGGCGAGGCAGCGACAGCTGGGACATGCTTCCCCGGCGTCCCCGATAAAGCAAGGAGGGCACGTCGGTAGCGCATTAAATGTGTTTGTCCAACGGTCCCAGAGGATAGGATTGTCAACTGTCGACCATTCCACCTCCTGTGTGCCACTGTGTGCCACTGTGGCAACTCCTTTTTCCTATAAAAGGAGGCCGAAAGCGACTAGGAGAGGGATTCGGCTCTTTTGGGCAAGTTGCACGCCGTAGCTAGCTCAAGAAAACCAAAGCAGGACTAGGGTATTACACATCTTCGCGGCCCGAACCTGGGTAAATGATCGGTGTGCTTCCTGTCAAACCCGCTCTTTGGACAACCTCGCGCTCGCCAACCGTAGAAGGGATCCCAGTGACCCCATAGGTGTCGTTTCCATCGACATTGTCCCTCTAACACATATTCCAGAGGAGAAGGCAAAACATATTGAGGGTAGGGATACAACCACGAAGTCACATCTTGATGTAGTGTGAAACTTACTCAGTGACACAAGCTCGATGAAGTCGCCGCCTGAATCTGTTCGACTTCTTCAGTCTAAAATTCAAGCAGAAATACATGCTTCCGCTCAAATATGACTGGAACTCCAATCTCTATGCAAGATTAACCGTAAGTACAAGACGTTTATTGATGCTATGCAGCTTAAGTTGGTGGATATGAGCGCCAAAGAAGCGTAGTCTCATCAAGTTCCTAAGCTGCTTGCGCTGCAGCTGCTGGGCCGGGTTAACCTTTCTTGAACTCTGTTGAAGTGCTGTCGGTTCTGTCTATTATTTTGTCCGCCTGTTAACTTCCACTGGTGGAGACCTGCCCAGTTTATGTAATCTGTTGTCTGGTTGCCCTTTATTATCACTGGCAGCAAACTTTGATGTCGAGGGGATGTAATATGCTGTAATTTCTTTGTTGTATAGTCTAGGTTTATTCTTGGTCGGCATGCTGTAATTTAGGACAGAAGGTTCAGTGGATCTCAGTGTTGTCAGTCTTCAAGGCGGCTCGTTACTCATACGGGCCAAAACGTGGGCCTATAATCATCTTGGGCCATTAGCAGGTCTAAACCTTATTGTTGTTTCCCGCCTTTAACAGGCCGAGTAAAGTTCTGGCTAGATGGGCTAGAGAATACAATGGGCTTTTAACAGGCTAAAACCTAGATTGGGCTAGTGTTGAGCCGAAAAATTCATGGACCAATACAGGCCGAAACTGCCTAAGGCCCATGCTTGGCCCAAATAGGACGAGCAGTTAACATGCCAAAATATATCTCGGGCCCCTTTGGCCCAATAAAATTATGGGCTTTAAGCAGGTCGGTATCTACGCGGGCCATAGGCCTAAAAGTGTCACGGGCCATTACCAGATGGGCTGTAAGCAGGCCGTATTCAATGTGGGGCGTAATTACGCCCAACAGTTACATGACCCATTAATAGGCCGGTTTGCCAGTTGGGCTGAAATTTATCCACGAAGACTACGAGCCGTTGAGAGGCCTAAAGTTACGTCGGACAAGAAATAGCCCAGTGTCTGCATGGGTCGTTAAATGGCCTAAAGTTAAACCGGACCGACAACGTCCCAGATGCACCACAGACCGCTAACAGGCCAAAACTATTATCGGGCCGAACTGGTAAACAGGCATTTAATAGGCTTAAATACAAACATATCTTAGAATGGGCCAAAAAGAACAGTGGCCTTTTAACGGGCCTGATTCGATATGGGCCATAATTTGGCCCAAAACATGGCAGGCTGTGAACGGGCCTGATCTGGTATGGGCCTCAATTTGGCCCAAAACATGGCAGGCTGTTAAGAGCCAGCCCACTAGTGCCTGAAAAAACATGGTGGGCCTTTAGCTGGGCCGGCCTTTTCACCAGAATGGGCCTCTGTTGGGCCGTGCCACGTGTCGACATATCATAGGCGCCTCCTGTCCAATGAGTGTTTGACATCTGTCCTAACGGTGAGCAAACACGTGTTTCCTCCGGCCAATGAGTATTTTACACGTGGAAAATCCCCATTGGTCCGGGCTGTTAACGGGTTATCGGATCCAAAACCGGACCCGATAGCTTAACGGTGTTCCGTTATGGTGGATGCCACGTGTCGGTCACCCTTGAAGAAAGCACTTCTATGACGCGTGATTTATCGTCATGGAACTGGACACTTCCATGATGATAATTTTGGTAATGTTATGGAACACTTCTACGACAGCACAGGTATGACTATCTTGATTCTGTCATAAAATTGTCATGGATGTACATGCATGACAGAAAACGTGATCTACTATGATAAACACGTATCATCACAAAAGTTTATTTTTTTGTAGTGTTGTCGGCAATCAACGGTGCCCTGGTGTTTGAAATTCATTCCCATTTCTTGCATGGGACCTAAGCATGCACTCAAGGACAAATATTTGATTTTTCAACCAATTTATATGCACTGGAGCATGTGCATGTAGTTGAAATTTGAATTATGCACATAAAATGCCTAGAAAACCCAGTTAATGTATAATAATGTCCAAACAAACCCCCAAAAATACCAAAATTTAACACAACACTCCTGTTGTTCTATGTTGACACTACAAAAATTTTGGAAGCAATAAGAGGTAGCGGACATCGTTTCGTCCCCAAAGGTGGTTCGTTCCCTACTGAAACCATCAGGCTTGTTGTGAGAAGCTCTGGTTTGTGAGAAACTTATACCCAAACCTGCCCCAAATGGTAGAATTTTTTACCACGGCATGCTGATTCCGCTCCATGATAGCATACCAAGTTTCATGAATTTCAGACGAGTTTTGGATTTACTTGAATTTAAAAAACCAGGTATCTCAATGTTCGCGGCCGAGTGATGATAGCAGGTTGTTTGACATTCATTCCCATTTTTTGCATGGGACCTAAGCATGCAAGCAAGGACACAAATTTGAATTTTCAACCAATTTATATGCATTAGAGCATGTGCATGTAGTTCAAATTTGAATTATGCACATAAATGCCTTGAAAACTCAATTAATGCATAAAAATGTCCAAACGAACCCCGAAAAATCCCAAAAATTGACACAACACTCCTGTTGTTCTATGTTGACACAAGAACATTTTTGAAAGAAATAAGAGGCAATGGATATTGTCTCGTCCCCAAAGGTGGGACATTCCCTACCGAAACCATCATGCTTGTTGTCAGAAGCTCTGGTTTGTGAGAAGCATATACCCAAACTTGCCCCAAATGGGAAAAAATTACCATGACTTGTTCATGCAGCTCCATGATAGCATGCCAAGTGTCATGAATTTCAAATGAGTTTTGGATTTACTAGAATTACAAAAGCAAGTACCTCAATATTTTCCAGAGAGCCACGGTGCCGTGGTGTTCGAAATTCATCCCCATTTCTTGCATGGGACATATGCATAAACCCATGGACACATATATGATTTTACAACCCATGTTGGTGCACCAGAGCACGTGCATGTGCTTTAATTTTGAATTGTGCACCTGAAATGGCTAAAAACCAATTTAATGTACAAAATTTCTAAACGAACCCTAAATAATTCCATTTTTTACGACACACATATAGTCCCATGTTCACTACAGATAAAAGGTCTAGCAATTCAAACACCGTCCATTGCCGTTGTGACCCCATTATGTAATTCAAATCAAGATGAAAAATCAAGTAGATCCCACACAGTTTATTATCACCAACCGTGTGAGATGCAGTACAAAATATCCTGGAGCACCATCGGTGTATAGTATGCCTATGGCTTATGCGAGAAGCTGCGTCGGCTCCACAACCGGCGTGTCAAGTACACTAGCTCACTCCCCAAATGTCATTTCACTGTTCAATCATCGCCGGTGAAAGATGGGGACGTGGACCCATGTCGTGAGGGCAACTTCGGCGGTCCACTCCCGCGAGAGCGCTGAGGGAGTCCTAGACTAAGGGGTCCTCGGGCGTCCGGCTTGTTATCCATGGGCCGGACTAATGGGCTACGAAGATATGAAGGTCGAAGAATCTACCTGTGTCCAGATTGGAATCCCCTTTGCGTGGAAGGCAAGCTTGGCGATTGACTATGAAGATTCCTTCCTATGTAACCGACTCTATGTAAACCCTAGATCCCCTCGGTGTCTATATAAACCGGAGGGGTTAGTCCGGAAAGGACATATACTCATTACCATAGTCATATAGTCTAGGCTTCTAGGGTTTAGCCATTACGATCTTGTGGTAGATCAACTCTTGTAACACTCATATTCATCAATATCAATCAAGAAGGACGTAGGGTATTACCTCCATAGAGAGGGCCTGAACCTTGGTAAACATTGTGTCCCCTGTCTCCTGTTACCATTGATCCTAGACGCACAGTTCGGGACCCCTACCCGAGATCCGCCGGTTTTGACACTGACATTGGTGCTTTCATTGAGAGTTCCACTGTGCCGTCAACAAAGGGTTCGATGGCCCCTTCAATCGTCTATAGTGACGTTGTCCAAGGAGAAACCTTCCTCCCCGGACAGATTTTCATGTTCGGCGGCATCATACTGCGGGCCAACTCGCTTGGCCATCTGGAGCAGATTGATAGCTATGCCCCTGGCCATTAGGTCAGATTTGGAAGCTTGAACTACATCGCGGATATCTGTGAAGACTTGATCTTCAATGGATTTGAGACCGCAGCGATCGCTCCCCCTCACCCCGATGAACATGACTTAAATCTATCATCGGATCACATCCAGGAGATGGTCCCTGTTGATGTAATAGCCTTAGAACTGGAGCAGGTCGTGCCATCAGAGGCCACTGAGTCCGCGGAGTTGGAGCCACACACGGACTCAGCATGCCGCAATATTTGTGTCAACGGAACTCCGGACTTATCTCCGGCTATGAGTTCCAGACCGGGCATGCCTGTGGACACCGAGTTGGATCGATTATCGATTTTTGAATTTAGCGCCCCAGACATCTTCCACCACTCCCCTTTGGGTGATGTGCTAAACTCTTTAAAGAACTTGTCCTTGGAGAAAGACTCACAGCCGAACTATGTTCGGTTTGAGCCAGAGGCTGATGATGGGAAATTTTGCTTCCCACCCGCTACCCACTTCATAGGCACTGTCGATGACTTAACCGACGTGCTTGATTACGGCTCCGAAGACATCGACGGTATGGACGACGATGCCGACAAGGAGCAAGGCCAAGACCCGCCGTTCACTGGATGTTGGACAGCCACCTCTTCCTACGATGTGTACATGGTCGACACACCTAAAAGAGCTAGCGACGATGACAAAGGAGATCTAGTTGCGAATAAACCTTCTGAGACACACTCCAAGCGCCGACGCCCTAAACGCCGCTCTAAGCCTCGTCTCTCAAATGACGGCAACACTGGCACTGGAGAAAATAGTACTCCGGGCGACGCCGAAAACAATAAAGACCCTGTTGGAGCTGCATCTGAACAGGAGGAACGGGACAACGGGCAAGATGACCCTGATAAATAGGCGATGCCCAATGACCCGGATGATGATAGTCATCGTCCAGTATTTGAAGATGAGGAGAGCCTCGGCAGCAAGGATTTCATCATGCCTGAGGCACCCCTAGAGTAGGAACGCTTCAAGTGCCAGCTAATAGCTACTTCGAGAAGCCTGAAGAAGAAGCAGCAGCAGCTCCAGGCTGACCAGGACCTGCTCATTGACAGGTGGACTGATGTCCTGGCTGCCGAAGAATATGGCCTCGAACGCCCAGTCAAGACTTACGCAAAGCACAAACTGCTACCTCATTTCGATGAGGACGCACCAAATCCCATACCTCCCTCACGCAATGCGGACCTACCACCACATCGTCGGGATAGTGCGGTGGACCGACCACCCCGAGGATGGGATAAAACATCAACTCAGGCCGAACAACAGCCCGCTCCACCACCTCACAAAAACAGGGACAGAACAGCTCGGGACCAAACATACTACCTTCGGCAGGAGCTGGACAGTAGAACAGGACACACCAGATCAATCTACGGATCGCGAGGACGCTTCCCAACTCAGGATGACGGCTACTTATTCGGACGTGACAAACCTACTCACACCCGGACTGATAACCGCAGACGAACTTCATCAGAGGTGCGCCATGACGCGGCCCGATATAGAGGTGCCGCACACCCTCTCTGTTTCATAGATGAGGTGCTGGATCATGAATTCCCCGAGTGGTTCAAGCCCGTCTATATTAAATCATACGACGGAACAAACGATCCCGCAGTATGGATTGAGGACTTTATCCTCCACATCCACATGGCCCGTGGAGATGACCTCCACGCCATCAAATATCTCCCACTAAAGCTCAAAGGGCCAGCTCGACACTGGCTAAGTAGCCTGCCCGAAAATTCCAACGGCAGCTGGGAGGACTTGGAAGAAGCCTTCCTTGATAACTTCCAAGGTACATATGTCCGGCCACCCGATGCCGATGACTTAAGCCACATAGTTCAACAACCTGGAGAATCAGCAAGAAAATTCTGGACTAGGTTCCTAACCAAAAAGAACCAGATCGTTGACTGTCCGGACGCCGAAGCCCTAGTGGCCTTCAAACACAGCATCCGTGACGAATGGCTAGCACGCCACCTTGGCCAAGAAAAGCCGAAGTCCATGCCAGCCCTTACGACACTCATGACCCGCTTTTGCGCGCGTGAGGACAGCTGGCTGGCTCGTAGCAAAAACACAGCCAGCGACATAGGCCCCTCCGAGGCCAAGAACAACACCGGCAAGCTCCGGCGCAATAGACACAAACGCCGAAGCAATGGCGACAACACCGTTGACACCACCATTAACGCCGGATTCAGCGGCTCCAACTCCGGCCAGTGAAAGAAGCCCTACAAAAGGAATAGTGAGGGACCATCCATCCTGCTTCGCATACTCCATCGTCCATGCCAGATACGTGGTACAACAGATAAACAAGCCAATCACACCAACAGAGACTGTTGGGTTTTCAAACAGGCTGGCAAGTTAAATGCCTAAAACAAGGAAAAGGGATCGCAAAGTGAGGACGAGGACGAAGAGCCCCGGCAGCCGAACACTGGGGGTAGAATAAATTTCCCCCTCAAATAAAAATGGTGAACATGGTATACGCTACACAAATCCCCAAAATGGAGCGTAAGCGAGCACTCAGGGACGTCTACGCGGTAGAGCCAGTCGCCCCAAAATTCAATCCGTGGTCGTCATTCCCGATCACCTTCGATCGTCGAGATCACCCAACTAGTATCCGGCATGGCGGTTCAGCCACACCGGTCCTCGACCCAATCATCAACGGATTTCACCTAACACGAGTCCTAATGGACGGTGGTAGCAGCCTTAACCTGCTCTATCAGGATACAGTGTGAAAGATGGGTATTAATCCCTCATGAATCAAACCAACAAAGGCTACCTTTAAAGGAGGCATACCAGGCGTAGAGGCCCGTTGTACGGGCTCAATCACGCTGGAGGTGGTCTTCGGTTCTCCGGACAACTTCCAAAGCGAAGGGTTAATCTTCGATATCATCCCCTTCCGCAGCGGCTACCACGCACTGCTCAAACGAACCCCGTTTGCTAGGTTCAACGCAGTGCCACACTATGCTTATCTCATGCTCAAGATGCCCGGTCCGCGTGGCATCATAATAGTCAATGGCAATACTGAACGCTCTCTTCAAACAGAGGAGCACACCACCACCCTAGCAGCAGAGGTACAAAGCGGCCTTCTCAAGCAGCACCAGAGTATGGTTGCCGAGCCCCTGGACATCATTAAGAGGTTCCGGACTACACTGCAGCAGGACAGCGCGGCTTGTCAAGAGCTCGATTAGCAATTCAGCCTCCGTCCCAGTCCCGATGAAGCAGTGGCATTCGTACCACGCGTACATAAGTACACACTCAAAATTCCATGGACATCGACGGAGGCACAAGCCAGCCCGGGATCTACAGTTTGGCTAGACCGATCCCGGACACACATATAACTTCACTATCTCCTTTTTTTCAGGTTTCTCTTATATGGGCCTCCTTCGAGGGCCTGATTAATGGCCTTGTCAAAGGATAAACACACCGGATTGACACGGAGCACATGCGTACATGGGAAGCCCTAGAGGCTAACTAAACGATTACTCTATCCGTTTTTAGGACCCACACGCAGCTCGCCTATTGTCGTGGCATGTCAAACAGCCGGTTGCTTATTGCATTATTTCGTACTAATGCGCTTGGACACATTAACCCAACTATAATGGAAACAGTTCATGACCCAAGTTCAAGGGGCTCAGATCCTATCTCTGTTCTCCCTCTGTTTTCCTTTAAATTACTTATTTCCTAGCAACCGTACACTCTGGTACGTTTCGTATTTGCCAGGGGCTCCCCCACGCCCCACGATACGGAAACAAAGTCCGAACAATCCTTAAAGATAAGTTCGGAACCCCGAATTTAGCATTATATGCATCGGCTCCAAATCATGTCTTTGGTCAATAGTTGGGTTGCCCGGCTCCTGTGCTTGCTACCCTACGTTCTGCTAAATCAGCTAGGGTAGTAAAGGGAGAACTACTGCGATTGTGCCCTGGCCTTGTCCAGATGAGCACCTCACTAGAGAAAGCCGAAAACTGACTGTCATGATACGGCGAGAGCCGGTCAGCTGTTCGAGGGTTACAAATTGTTGGGGATTTTGTCTGCATTACGCGAAAGATCGACACTTCCCGATCACATGCCATGCGTGCGCCTTCAATGCAGGCCGAGCGCTTGATGACGTCCAGCCAAGGACAGGCGTTTAGCATCCGCCTCAGGAGTCCGAAGTAGCTGCTTGGCATAGCTTCGGCTAGCCATAGCTGGACTATCAAATCCTTAATGGCTAGTTCGGCCACCCTATGCAGCTCCACTAGCTGTTTCAGCTGATCGGTGAAGGAAATGGGATGCTCTGGCACTGCATACTGCGACCAGAATAGCTTCTCCATAGAACCCCCTCCCTCGACTCGATAGAACTCCACGACGTCGGATACACTGCGCTGGTAAATCCACAAAAGCCCCTAGGGAAATCCAAACCCGGGTTAGTAAAAGGTACCACTTCTCCGCATACTTGCTTTGCATCTTAAATTCCTTACCCGTCGTGATCTTCTTGGCCTCCTGGATCTCCTGGAAGGCGGCCTGGGCCTCATTCCGCGTGGTCTCCGTGCTCCGACGAGCCTTGGCGAGTTCGGTCCCCTGAACCGACGCATCATGCTCCAAGGCTTTGCATTTCTTGACCGCATCCTGGAGCTCCTGCTGGACTTCATTGAGCCGGTCCTTGAGCTTATTATGGGCGGCTTCCTGCTGGACAGCCTTCTCCTCGGCCTCGCCCAGGGCCTTCCTTAGGGTCTCGACCGCGGTCGCGGTTCCTGCACATATTACGACACTACGGTCAATATGCAGCACCTATCCTTTCCGAACACACAACAAGTCATCACTCACCTTGCTTCTCCTAGAGCCGAACCTTAACCTCGCCGAGCTCATTCTTGGTCTGCTCCAGCCTCTGCCTTAGTTCAGAGACTTCGGCAGCATGTGAGGTTACGGCCAACAGCGACGCCTGCTTATTCATACATATTATGTTAGTTTCCTATAACAAAAGATTGATCCTCTATCCGGTTCTTCTTGCCGAACTGTGACGCCCGGTAATGATGCCACGTCACCTCGATTACTGTTGTTAATCTCATGCTGGTTAGAACCAATCCAAATTCAACTTTAAATTAAAGTCAACCGATAAAGTTTCAAACATTAAAACTAAAATGTTCTAGAGGTGGCAAATAATCGATAATAAATATTGGAGGAGAAACCACATTTTCATAATGTGTTTACATGTTCAAAAATTAATAAAACATTGATTTAAATGTTTAATTAAATGCCTTTTATTTATTTTGAAATACTAAACTATTTTATTTAGTAGTCAAACTTGTTATTGCAGAGGCTTAAATTACAACACTAATTTAGGTGCCAATTGTGTATTTTACAAAACAAAAATGAACTGAACAATAAATAAAATAGAGAAGAAAATAAGTAAAACGGAAAACAAAACTATAATAAGAATAAAGGCCACCCCCTCTCACTCATGGGCCTCAGCCCACCAGGCCACCACCCAGGCCGGCCCATCCGCCCCCACTCCCCCTTAATCCCTGAAAACCTAACCCCTTTCGCCCACGACTCCCACTACCCCCACGCCCCCCTCATCTCCTCCCTCTCCCCCGATCTGGATCGGGAGGGGCCCATGCCCGATTCTGCCGCTGTCCGACGCAAACCCCTCCCATCCCCATCCACACCGGCACCGTTCCCTCCTCGACCTCCTCTTCTTCAGGCCCTGCCGGAACTCGTCGTGCCACCGTCTGCCATCGACGCCGCCGCCCCATCGCCCGACCCTAACGCCTCATCGCCCAATGCAGCCGCGCCGCGCCACCGTCCTCCTCCGCGGAGACACCTCGCCGCCGTCGCCCCACCACCTTACCTCGCCGGCGCCGCTTCGCCGTCGGACCGCCCCGTCTACCCCGCCTCTGCTTCGCCCAGCGCCGCCGGACGTCCTCCACGGCCTCCCCATGCATGTCACCGAGCTCGATGTGAGCTCCCGCATCCTCCTGGCCTCTCCCTTCTCCTCCTTGTTCCCTGTAGCCATAGAACCATCAAGCGCCGACCGGAGCAGCGTCAGCAGTCGCCGTTGCTGTCGTGACCCCCCCCCCCCCCCCGCAGCCTCCTGCTTGCTCCTGCTAATGCGCACCGTCGCCCTCGTCCTGTAGTAGCACGCGGCGGACCAAATGGTCGCCGGAGATGGCCGCTAGGGCCTCGCTGCTGCCCCTGTAGATCGTCGCCGGCGTGCGCACCCAGCGCCCCCTCGGGCACACTCCCGTCCGAGTGCTCGCCCGCTGCCCAGCACCCGCTCGGGTTACGCCCGCATCCGAGCGCCCGAAGCCAATAGGCCCCTCTGGGCCACTGACATGGGGGGCCCACCCCCAGAATGTTATAAAAAATTAGAATAAAATGAATAAATTTATTAAAAGTATTAATTAATAATTAATTAGTGAACTTTAAGTTAACTAATTCTGTTTAACTAAACTAAATTAAAATTAGTTAATCTAATAAGGTAATTAAGCTAGTTAGCTTTGTTTAATTAATTTCGAGGCAATGACGATTGGGACCCACACGTCTGTTGACCCATTCAACAGACATCATAATTACATTTAATATTTAATTTAATAATAACCGTTTAGAAATTGTTTAAAAACTTTGAAAATTAATATAAAATAATTCATAACTCGGATGAAAAGCTTTGTACATGAAAGTTGCTCAGAACGACGAGACAAATCCGGATACGCAGCCCGTTCGTCCGCCACACATCCCTAGAATAGCGAACACACAACTTTCCCCCTCCGATTCATCTGTCGTAAAACGTGAAACACCAGGGATATTTTCCCGGATGTTTCCCCCCTTCACCGATATCACCCCATACCACGTTAGGGCACCCCTAGCACCGCTACTTGTCTTGTCATGCATCATTCTGCTTCTGTTTGCATTATATTCATTGTTTCTTCCCCCTCTTCTCTCCGATAGACTACGAGACTGACACCGCTGCTATCCAGTATGACTACGGTGTTGACGACCCCTCTCTCTTGCCAGAGCAACCAGGCAAGCCCCCCCCCCTTGATCACCAGATATCGCCTACTCTCCTCTATACTGCTTGCATTAGAATAGTGTAGTATGTTACTACTTTCCGTTAATCCTATTCTCATGCATAGCCTGTCATTGTTGCTACAACTGTTGATACCTTACCTGCAATCCTAAATTCTTAGTATAGGATGCTTGATTATCTTCAGTGGCCCTACACTCTTGTCCGTCTGCCATGCTATACTACTGGGCCTTGATCACTTCGGGAGGTGATCACGAGCATATACTATATACTTTACACAGTTACATTACCGGTGATACTGTTTGGAGATGGGGGCTGAAGGGGCAGGTGGCTCCATCCAGGTAGTGGTGGGCCTGAGTTCCCGACGGCTCCCGACTGTTACTTTGAGGCGGAGCGACAGGGTAGGTTGAGACCACCTAGGAGAGAGGTGGGCCTGGCCCTGGTCGGCGTTCGCGGATACTTAACGAGATCTTGGTATTTGATCTGAGTCTGGCTACTGGCCTATACGCACTAACCATCTACGCGGGGATAGTTATGGGCACTCGACGTCGTGGTATCAGCCGAAGCCTACGTGATGTCAGCGACTGAACGGCGCGCGCCGGGTTGGACCGCGTAACACAACTTTCTTTGTAATGGAGGTTGCTAGGTCTGCTCACCGGCCGCGTACGCAACATGCAGGTGTGCAATGGGCGATGGGCCGAGACCCCTGCGCCATAGGATTTAGACCGGCGTGCTGACCTCTCTGTTGTGCCTAGGTACGGCTGCGACGTGTTGATCTTCCGAGGCCGGGCATGACCCAGAAAAATGTGTCCGGACAAAGGGGGTCAAGCGTGTTGGGAAATGTGGTGCACCCCTGCAGGGAAGTTAAACTATTTGAACAGCCGTGATCTTCGGTAACAAGACGACTTGGAGTTGTACCTTGACCTTATGACAACTAGAACCGGATACTTAATAAAACACACCCTTCCAAGTGCCAGATATAACCCGGTGATCGCTCTCTAACAGGGCAACAAGGAGAGGATCATCGGGTAGGATTATGCTATGCGATGCTATTTGGAGGACTTGAGTCTACTCTCTTCTACATGCTTCAAGATGGAGGTTACCAGAAGCGTAGTCTTCGATAGGACTAGCTATCACCCTCTTATTCCGGCATTCTGCAGTTCAGTCCACATATGATACCCTTATTCCATTTGATACCAATGCATACATATGTAGTGTAGCTCCTTGCTTGCGAGTACTTTGGATGAGTACTCACGGTTGCTTTGCTCCCTCTTTCCCCCTTTCTATACTTGATTGCTGCAACCAGACGGTGGAGCCCAGGAGCCAGACGCCACTGTTGATGACGACTACTACTACTCGGGAGGTGCCTACTACTACGTGCAGCCCGCTGACGACGACCATGAGTAGTTTAGGAGGATCCCAGGCAGGAGGCCTGCGCATCTTTCGATCTGAATCCCAGTTTGTGCTAGCCTTCTTAAGGCAAACTTGTTTAACTTATGTCTGTACTCAGATATTGTTGCTTCCGCTGACTCTTCTATGATCAAGCTCTTGTATACGAGACCTCGAGGCCCCTGGCTTGTAATATGATGCTTGTATGACTTATTTTATTTGTAGAGTTGTGTTGTGATATCTTCCCGCGAGTCCCTGATCTTGATCGTACACGTTTGCGTGTATGATTAGTGTACGATTGAATCAGGGGCCTCACAAGTTGGTATCAGAGCCGACTGCCTGTAAGAATCCCCCTTGCACACTCCTTGGCCGAAGTCGAGTCTAGTCATTACAAAACTTTTACTTACATGGCTGTGTGTCTTACGGGCCCACGTCGCCATTGGGTGGTATTAGGATCCTTTATTTCTCGTCTATGCTCTGGGACTCTATTCTCTCTTCTATTCGGGTTAAATGATTTTACGAACTCTGACTCTAGGTTCTCGTAATTACTTCCTCCCGGAGAGCCCCTCACTCTAGATGATTGCATGGTGCGCCGAAGAATCCGAAGATACTCTCCGATATTCTCTTAAGACTTTATGGCATCACTTTTACAATTCCCTTCCATCGATATACCCTTATGCATAACTACCTACAATTGTCGTTCATACCTTCATCCTCAGTTGCTCTTGTTATTACAAGATGCCCTAAATTGCTCTTCGTTGTTCCAAAAATCATTTAAGCTTACTGCCTTGTAGTTATTTACCACATGAATACCCCTATTGAAAATTCCTCGCACTTATTGAGTATCTATTCATCCCCAGTTGTTCGTATGCTTCATAAGATACTCTGAAATACTATCCGACCTTCTGAGCATCCTCTTCAAACTATTGCTCTGCAAATACTTGTATGCTTACATTATGGATGCTCCCATATCACTAGCAATATTCACTAATATCTTTTGACACCGTCATTTTGATCCTATTGATTCAACATGTGTGCGAATGCACACAATCATCTATCAACCCTTCTAAATTATCTTTCCGGCTCAGACGTCATTTTGAACATGAGCTGGTTATTGACCAATTAATGCCTTGATCGGTTGTGCTTCTATGTCTATTGAACTTATTCATTTTCAATCAGAACGATTGCTTTTGATCCCTTGATTTGGAAATCTTAATTCCTTTGCCTTTGAGCTTTGATTTAGTCAGTTGTTTCTATAATAAAATGCCTTTGCATTGTTTCTTCTATTGGTGGTGTGCAAATGCTCACATCAACTCCGTTATGGACCATCAGATCCTGTGTTGAATTTTCATCCGACAGTGTCCCTTGTATACAAAAACCTCGAGAAGTTCTTTCCCTGATACATAATGCCATTGGTAAATCCTATTCTATGATTGGCCAACCATGCTCTACTTTCGAGCTGGTGATATTTACTGTTGAAGCTTGTGGTATATGTTTCCAGGATGCCCCGATGGGTTGAACCTACGCCTTCCCTAATCTGTGTGAACCCGAAAGATTTCATGGAACATACTTATCTGGTATTGCACCAAGTAAAACTTTCCACAACTAATGTCATTTCGAAAGGCGAGAGGTGAATGGAAGGTTATACATTGAAGAAGTGGGAGTCGACCTTGAACTTTGTGTTCATGCCCATGGATACGATGTAGATCTTATCATTAAAGCTTCTCTTAAATTAATTATTCCTTTGGTATAAGTTCATCTTATATCTAGGATCCGGCCTTTTGCAATCGTGGTTCCGACCATGCTCTCCTTTAAATACCATTTCTCATGCAAGTTTAAGCACTTGTCTTCTGCAGAGCAATACCCCAGTCCAACCTCTACTTTGATCTGTCATCGAGTATGACCCACGGTATCTTGAGAATATCAAAGAACTGTGTTGCTCCCTAAGAGTCTTCATCTAGTATTGCTTCTTACCGATTTCAGATTTCCCCCGGGTTCTGGGTTGTCATCAACCGAGAACACCGATATGTGAACCAATTCCGCATTCCGGTTCGATAACAACAAGTAATTTTCGTTGCTTACGAGTTCAATAATCCTTCAAGTCATTCCTAGCCTGATCAGCTATATCATTATCGTGCTAAATTTTAACTGTGCTACCTGGTCCTTCCCGGAGCACAATTTTTGACGATGAGCTAAGCTTACGTCGAACTTCCTCATCATATCATTTCTCTTTGAACAGCAAGCTTGGTTTGGAGTTTGTGCCGTACCCTCGGTTCCATTAACCTATCGCTTCATCATTCCTTTGACTTGATGTCATCGCCGATCGATTACATCTTCATGAAATCTCTCGACAAATGTGTCATGATCGTCATCAGCATTCGGAGCTCTTCCAGAATATCAGTCGAATTCTTGATGAGAAATACCATCCTTTCCCTTGATGATTTGTGTTATCATCGACCACTTTATTTCCTTTCGTTCAACACAAACTTGTTCGTGTTTCTAGCAATCCTACGCTAATGGTCGATAATTCATTCTTAGACTATTGGTTGTTGAATTACCTTTCTAACATTAATCATGCTACCTAAGACCAAATTTTGGGTGCACTTTTCAACGAGTTCTTAATTGTGTATGTTTTCCTCGAGCATACATCCTTATATCATTTGATCCGACAAATGTTATCTCCTTGTTCACATAAGTGTGGAAATCCATCTTTTGAAAATCTCAGTGAATTGTTGTTGAGTTCATCAGCCACCTCTTCATCCTCTCCTTGGTTTTAATGATTAACTCTTGTTTCGGAACTCGCTTCCATAGTACATTTCCTGAGAATCTTACAATGTCATCTCGTCAATTGTGTTGCACCTTTTCTTCTCAGGCATCCTGAGTATGAGGTAGACACCAATCAGATCTAAATCTCGGTCAGATATGATGGTTGGAACACTTTCCAAGAGTCACAACATTGGTCTTTATATGACCCGGTAAGGTGATGTCATGCCTAGCACACCTGGCCGGAGGACCGATCGTTATACTTTCCATCTTAGCAAGGTTAACCATTCTTCCATGAGGAAATTGTGAGACTTATTCTATAAGTTGTTCCAGATGAATCCTTCGTATATCCAAGTCCGACCGTTGCCTGAAGACCATGTCAATGCTATCTCAAAGCATGTCTGTGGTACTCCGATTTTCAACAAGAACATTTGAAGCCCAGATGCTAAATGTTTCCTGCTCAAGTATCCAAACACCGCTGTATGGGTAAAGTCATGAAATTTCGCTCACCTTACCTAAAGTGTTTTTTTACATTATATCCTAACATGGATATCATGCCCTTCTTGTCCTTGGGAAGGGTATACCCTTGAAATATGTGTTTAAACACATTTTCCTTTCCATTGTTTTGTTTAATATGATAATCATATTTTTTCCTTTCCATTGGTTGGTTTAACGTTTCTTGTGATCTATATGATCTAAGCAGTAATATTCTCCTGCTTATGTAAACACCTCGGTGTACAATTTTGTCATCAAGACCCTGTTACTATTATTGGTGACATTCCAGTAGCCACCAGTGGACGAGAACTTTGCCTATTGGTCCGCCTCGTTCAACGAGCAGGAAAATGGTTCTCTTCGTCCCTCGCCCTTGGTACCAGAGTTGTTGCCGACATAGTCGATAGGCTACCCTCTGACATGCCTTGCTATCATGACCATGCAAGATGTCACCGCTCCTCCTACTTTTAACCCACATGGCGGGCCCATAACCCACAGTTCCATTGGATCGAAACCTGACTCTCCTGTACACCACCCTATTCCCAAAGTTATTCCTCGCGCGTGGCCTCGTATGTAATTCATGGGCCACCGTCCTAGTGAGCAATTCTGGTATGAGACACAATAGTTATTCCCATTGCTATGAACCCTATCACGTTTTGTTTCAGGCAATGAACGATTGCCTATCCTCTTGAAACTTCTTATTGCACCATCTTACTTTCTCTCGGTGTTTTCTGAAGTTCCAATTCGAGAGTTACTTTTCGCCACCTTCCCCGATGTTATCGATCAGATAGTCAACCTTGTGGAGGTCCATTCTCCTAGAATACCCACCCCTTTATTCTTTCATAAGTACGATGGAGTTGTCGAAGAAAGGATGACGGCTTCATCAAGATGACCAAAAGAAGAGAAATGAAGTCATCAACGTAATGGATGGACCTCTTCGAGAAGAGCAACCAAGACCGAGAACACTCGCTAGAAATTCGTAACCAGAATCTTCCCCCTTTACTCCGCCTCTTAAATCTCGGGACGAGATTTCTTGTAGTGGAGGAGAATTGTGACGCTCGGATAATTGAGCTACAGTAACCCTATGCTAATGATACCACATCACCTCGATTACTGTTGCTAATCTCATGTTAGTTCAGAACTGACCCAAATTCAACTTTAAATTAAAGTCAACCGATAAAGTTTCAAACATTAAAACTAAAATGTTCTAGAGGTGGCAAATAGTCCATAATAAATATTGGAGGAGAAACCACATTTTTATAATGTGTTTACATGTTCAAAAATTAATAAAACATTGATTTAAATGTTTAATTAAATGCCTTTTATTTATTTTGAAATACTAAACTATTTTATTTAGTAGTCAAACTTGTTATTGCAGAGGCTTAAATTACAACACTAATTTAGGTGCCAATTGTGTATTTTACAAAACAAAAATGAATTGAACAATAAATAAAATAGAGAAGAAAATAAGTAAAATGGAAAAAAAAACTAAAATAAGAATAAAGGCCACCCCCTCTCACTCATGGGCCTCGGCCCACCAGTCCACCACCCAGGCCGGCCCATCCGCCCCCACTACCCCATTAACCCCCGAAACCCTAACCCCTGTCGCCCACGACTCCCACTGCACCCCACGCCCCCCTCATCTCCTCCCTCTCCCCCGATCTGGATCGGGAGGGGGCGCACGCCCGATTCTGCCGCCGCCCGACCCAAACCCCTCCCATCCCCATCCACACCGGCGTCGTTCCCTCGTCGACCTCCTCTTCGTCAGACCCCGCCGGAACTCGTCGCGCCGCCGCCTGCCATCGACGCCGCCGCCCCATCGCCAGACCCAGACGCCTCATCGCCCAATGCAGCCCCGCCGCGCCTCCGTTCTCCTCCGCGGTGACACCTTGCCGGCACCGCCCCACAACCTTACCTCGCCGGCACCACTTCGTCGCCGGACCGCCCCATCTCCCCCGCCTCTGCTTCGCCCAGCGCCGCCGGACGTCCTCCCCGGCCTCCCCATGCACGTCATCAAGCTCGATGTGAGCTCCCGCATCCTCCTGGCCTCTGCCTTTTCCTCCTCGTGCCCTGTAGCCATCGAACCATCAAGCGCCGCCCGGAGCAGCGCCGGCAGTCGCCGTTGCTGTCGTGACCCCCCCCCTCCCGCAGCCTCCTTCTTGTGCCTGCTGATGCGCGCCATCGCCCTCGTCCTGTAGCAGCACGCGGTGGACCAAATGGTCGCCGGAGATGGCCACTAGGGCCTCGCTGCTGCCCCTGCAGATCATTGCCGGCGTGCGCACCCAGCGCCGCCTCTGGCACGCTCCCGTCCGAGTGCTTGCCCGCTGCTCAGCGCCCGCTCGGGTGACGCCCGCATCCGAGCGCCCGAAGCCGATAGGCCCTTCTGGGCCACTGACATGGGGGGCCCACCCCCAGAATGTTATAAAAAATTAGAAGAAAATAAATAAATTTATTAAAAGTATTAATTTATAATTAATTAGTGAACTAATTAAGTTAACTAATTCTGTTTAACTAAACTAAATTAAAATTAGTTAACCTAATAAGGTAATTAAGCTAGTTAGCTTTGTTTAATTAATTCCGAGGCAATGACGATTGGGACCGACATGTTTGTTGAACCAGTCAATAGACGGTTGACTGGACATCACGCTGACATCACGTTGACATCATAATTACACTTAATAATTAATTTAATAATAACCATTTAGAAATTGTTTAAAAACTTTGAAAATTAATATAAAATAATTCATAACTCGGATGAAAAAAACTTTGTACATGAAAGTTGCTCAGAACGACGAGACGAATCCAGATACGCAGCCTGTTCGTCCGCCACACATCCCTAGAATAGCGAACACGCAACTTTCCCCCTCTGATTCATCTGTCCGAAAATGCGAAACATCGGGGATATTTTCCCGGATGTTCCCCCCCTTCACCGGTATCACCTCATACCGCGTTAGGGCACCCCTAGCACCGCTACTTGTCTTGTCATTCATCGTTGTGCTTCTGTTTGCATTATATTCATTTTTTCGTCCCCCTCTTCTCTCCGATAGACTATGAGACTGACGTCGCTGCTATCCAGTACGACTACGGTGTTGACGACTGCTCTCTCTTGCCAGAGAAACCAGGCAAGCCCCACCCCCCTTGATCACCAGATATCGCCTACTCTCCTGTATACTGCTTGCATTAGAGTAGTGTAGTATGTTACTGCTTTCCGTTAATCCTATTCTCATGCATAGCCTGTCATTGTTGCTACAACTGTTGATACCTTACCTGCAATCCTAAATGCTTACTATAGGATGCTAGATTATCATCAGTGGCCCTACACTCTTGTCCGTCTGCCATGCTATACTACTGGGCCGTGATCACTTCGGGAGGTGATCACGGGCATATACTATATACTTTACACTATTACATTACCGGTGATAATGTTTGGAGATGGGGGCTGAAGGGGCAAGTGGCTCCATCCAGGTAGTGGTGGGCCTGAGTTCCCGACGGCCCCCGACTGTTACTTTGAGGCGGAGCGATAGGGAAGGTTGAGACCACCTAGGAGAGAGGTGGGCCTGGCCCTGGTCGGCGTTCGCGGATACATAACACGCTTAACGAGATCTTGGTATTTGATCCGAGTCTGGCTACTGGCCTATACGCACTAACCATCTACGCGGGGACAGTTATGGGCACTCGACGTCGTGGTATCAGCCGAAGCCTTCGTGACGTCAGCGACTGAGCGGCGCGCACCGGGTTGGACCGCGTAACGCAACTTCCTTTGTAATGGAGGTTGCTAGGTCTGCTCACCGGCCGCGTACGCAACGTGCATGTGTGCAATGGGCGATGGGCCCATACCCCTGTGCCATAGGATTTAGACCGGCGTGCTGACCTCTTTGTTGTGCCTAGGTAGGGCTACGACGTGTTGATCTTCCGAGGCCAGGCATGACCCAGAAAAGTGTGTCCGGACAAAGGGGATTGAGCGTGTTGGGAAATGTGGTGCACCCCTGCAGGGAAGTTAAACTATTCGAATAGCCGTGATCTTCGGTAACAGGACGACTTGGAGTTGTACCTTGACCTTATGAAAACTAGAACCAGATACTTAATAAAACACACCCTTCCAAGTGCCAGATATAACCCGGTGATCGCTCTCTAACAGGGTAATGAGGAGAGGATCATCGGGTAGGATTATGCTATGCGATGCTATTTGGAGGACTTGAGTCTACTCTCTTCTACATGCTGCAAGATGGAGGTTACCAGAAGCGTAGTCTTCGATAGGACTATCTATCTCCCTCTTATTCCGGCATTCTGCAGTTCAGTCCACATATGATATCCTTATTCCATTTGATACCAATGCATACATATGTAGTGTAGCTCCTTGCTTGCGAGTAATTTGGATGAGTACTCACGGTTGCTTTGCTCCCTCTTTCCCCCTTTCTATACTCGATTGCTGTGACTAGACGGTGGAGCCCAGGAGCTAGACGCCACTGTCGATGATGACTACTACTACTCGGGAGGTGCCTACTACTACGTGCAGCCCGCTGACGACGACCAAGAGTAGTTTAGGAGGATCCCAGGCAGGAGGCCTGCGCCTCTTTCGATCTGAACCCCAGTTTGTGCTAGCCTTCTTAAGGCAAACTTGCTTAACTTATGTCTGTACTCAGATATTGTTGCTTCCGCTGACTCTTCTATGATCAAGCTCTTGTATTCGAGCCCTTGAGGCCCCTGGCTTGTAAATATGATGCTTGTATGACTTATTTTATTTGTAGAGTTGTGTTGTGATATCTTCCTGTGAGTCCCTGATCATGATCGTACACGTTTGCGTGTATGATTAGTAGTACAATTAACTATGTCAAGATAACGAAGAGAAAGGGCCGGACGCGCACATGAGAAAGCCATGTCACTTAATATGCGGCAAGGGGCTTGTTGCGAGGGTGTCTTTTCGGACTGCTACCAGCATCCATGCAGTGTTGACCGCGGGGACGCCCTTCCCTTTCTTGGGCGTTTCCACCTCCGGATGCGCCGAAGCCGCCCTCTTCTTCTTCCTTTCCTCAGGGGGAGGGTTGCTTTCCTCCTCCTCCTCCTCCTCTTCCTCGCCATTGTCCTTAAGGACAGAGGAATGAACTTCATCGTCTTCGGACGTCACATCCGAAGTGCCCTTATGACGGGGGCCACTCTTGGCCCCCTTGGCCTTCTTCTTGGCCTTCTTCTCCGGCGCCTTATAAGGCGCCGGCACCAGCATCTTTGCTAGACGCGGGATGACCGGTTCTTCAGGAAGCGGAGCTGGACACTAGATCCGCTTCGCCCTCCCCATCTAGTCCTGAAAAAGCACCAATAAAAGCCCAAGCATCATCCTTGAAACAAACAAGTGGAGAATGCATCAAAAAAGACATACCTCACTGGCAAGGTGTTTAAAGTCGTAACCACGGTCTGAATCCGTCGACGGTGGTTTCTCGTTGCCCTTAAAGAGCAACTTCCATGCACCTTCATGAGTAGTCTCAAAGAGCCTCACCAGGGTCTCATGCGTCTTCGGGTTGAACTCCCACAGAGGGCGGCTTCGGCGCTGGCACGGAAGGATACAACGAACTAGCATCACCTGGATCACATCAACAAGCTTGACTTTCTTGGTCACCATGGTTTGAACGTGCGTCTGCAGCGCTATCACCTCGTCAGGGGAACCCCAGTCCGGACTCTTCTTGACCCACGAGGTGAGTCGCATGGGAGCGCCGGAGCAGAATTCGGCAGCTGCGGCCCAGGTAGTGCCGTGAGGTTCTGTGATGTAGAAGCACTGCTTCTCCCACTCCTTTACTCTGTCCACAAAGGTACCATGGCTCCTCCGCACTCTGCGTGCTGGCCATCCACCACCTTCGGCTTTACGTTGAAGACTTTGAGCCACATCCCGAAGTGGGGTTGGATGCGGAGGTAAGCCTCACACATGACGATAAACGCCGAGATTTTGAGGAAGGAATTCGGGGACAGATCATGGAAATCTATCCCGTAATAATACATCAGCCCACGGACGAAAGGGTCGAGTGGACACCCTAGCCCGTGGAAGAAATGGGGGAGGAAAACTACCCTCTCGATGGGCTTCGGTGTGGGGACGACTTGTCCCTCGGTCGACAGGCGGTGAGTGATCTCCGTCACCAAGTATTCGGCCGCCCAAAGCTCCGTAATGTTCTCCTCCTTGACGGAGGAGACCATCCACTTGCCCTGGCCTCCGGAACCGGACATGGTTGCTTGAGTGGAATGGAGATGAGAAATTGGGCGCTGGAGCTCGAGATTGGAAGGGCGGAGACAGAGAGAAGGTGTGAGAGAGGAAGAGGGAACCCTTATCCCCTTATAAAGGCAACGAATATTAAACGCCTCCTCACTCGCCTTAATATTCGCCTATTCCCAAGGGCTATATAAATGGCACGGTTGGGTTACCCATGCCCGCATTGATGAGAATCCCGCGATAAGGGGACACGATCTCTGCTTTCACAAGACATGCCAACGGCAACCACGTCTCAGGACATGGGGCGTCGAAACATGAAAGCGGTTCGAAATTATGACCGGACAAACGTGATGTCATATTGTAAAAGCTGTCAGTGGATTAGACCCGTGTAAAAATATATTCTCTCTGCGGTCGTGTATGGTGTGTGTGACAGGTCTAGATACTATCATTGCGTCCGAAGACTATCTTGAAGTTCAGATAGAATGGAACCCGCCTTGCAATGCCGAAGACAATCTGCGCGCCGGACTCCTCATCATTGAAGCCAGGTTCAGGGGCTACTGAGGGAGTCCTGGACTAAGGGGTCCTCGGGCGTCCGACTTATTATCCATGGGCCAAACTGATGGGCTGTGATGATATGATGGCCAAAGAATGTACCTGTGTTCGGATTGGACTCTCCTTTGCGTGGAAGGCAAGCTTGGCGACCAACTATGAAGATTCCTTCCTATGTAACCAACTCTATGTAAACCCTAGATCCCCTCGGTGTCTATATAAACCGGAGGGGTTAGTCCGGAAAGGATATATACTAATTACCATAGTCATATAGGCTAGGCTTGTAGGGTCTAGCCATTATGATCTCGTGGTAGATCAACTCTTGTAACACTCATATTCATTAATATCAATCAAGCAGGACGTAGAGTATTACCTCCATAGAGAGGGCCCGAACCTGGGTAAACATTGTGTCCCCTGTCTCCTATTACCATCGATCCTAGACGCATAGTTCGGGACCCCTACCCGAGATCCGCCGGTTTTGACACCGACAAGCGCGGCCGCAGCTGCCATGCGCATGCTAACAAGGTGCATGAGCACGGCCGCAATCTGCGACCGGGCGGCCAGGGCAGCCCAAACGGCCGTTGTTGCTTCTCAGGTGGCAGCAACAACATCTGCCTTGGGGATAGCAACTGGCGAGAGCGGCACAATAGCTGTCTGTTCTACAACGGCGGCCTTAGCCCTGAGGGAGTCCACCAATGACCATGTCGAGGCCGCACATGCCCATCTCGTGGCGGTCACCGCACAAATCGAACGAAGCTTCTACGACAACGGTCGGCAACCCACGGCCAAAGAATTGGCAATCACCGAGAGCGTTCAAGCAGCCGTACGTTCCTCCGCCGCATACCTTGCGACGAAGGAGCCCGTCCAAGCCCAGATCACGGCGGCCCACGCCCAGCTCGTGGCTGCCTTTTCCAAAGAGATGGCGAACATGGACGTCGAGATGCTTGTCGAGTGTGGTGCGATGGATCCCCTTCCCCAGGAGTCTGTCGGGCACGAGCTAGACATGGAGGTGTCACGGAGATCGACAAGCACCAGTCGTACTATTACTCTTTGCTTTGTTTAATTAAGAGCGCCGATCTTTAATTTGTTAGAGTAATGTTTAGGCCAGCTAGCTCTGTTTAATTGTTGAACATGCTCGATTAAGAAGTGTGGGTGTGCTGTAGTCTCCTTTGTGTCCCCAAATTATGCAATGACGTGGATGACCACTGTAACTAGGGAAATCTGAACCAAAATTTTCGACGTTCAAACTCATCACACACGGGTTAAGCTATTTGAATCATTTGTGATGTTCACATATCGTACACAGTTCTGAATAAGGGACCATGTGTGATGACACTTTGCGCGCCAGTTTTTTTGCTGAACTGATTCAAAATTTTTGGCTTCCGCGGAAATATCTACCTCGCCCCTCCCCGTTACCAAAAGCCACATTTCCCCTGTTTCCGCCTTCCTTTCCTAGTTGAAACCTTCACTCCTTGCTTGCAGTGCCGCCTCCTTGCCGGCGACCCTCCTTCACGCTGCTCGGCCTTGTCTATCCAGGCACGTAATCCACACCGACCCCCATCCTCCTCCTCCTTCCACATCCCACATGCCCCGACCGCCGGCGCGACAACTTCCACTGAAATCACCAACCCCTCCACCAAATAAGCGCCGCCCTAAGTCATGGTGCACGTAGTATAGCCAAGAGCTCAAGGAGCATTTGGCAGCAGAGAAGCAAATCACGGTCGCACGTGCGGATGAGGTCGCGATGGTTGCCATTCGAGCCGACCCCCGGATCTTGGAGGAGCACCATGCCATTTTCTAGCTACGCCAGTTAAGCATGCTCGGTTTACCCGTTGCGTGTGCTGCTCCTGTCTTTCCTTAACAAATTCTAATGAATTGTCCTATGTATTTTTTACCATGCAATCTATTGCTCTAGTGTATATGTTATATATGTCGCGTAGTGTGGTGCTCACTTATTAACTGTTTGGTTAATTAGTAGTTGTCTTTAGTTAACTATTTGGTTCAATTCTACAAATGCGATGTTCAATTCTTCATGCTGCAATTTTGTATTGTCTTCAATGTGAGAAATAAATTGAATTTATCTTTACAAAATACATGAGAAACAAATACAATTGCTATATTTCCAAGTTGTCAAGCATGCTTAGTTTGGTTACACATTGTGCAATGTGGTGCTCAGTTAACGTTTGGTCCAATTGTGTTGTGGTGTTTAGTTAAATATTTGGTTCAATTCTGCAATGCGATGTTCAATAGTTGTGGGTGCATTCTGTTATTGTATACCATGTGAGAAGTAAATCGAATTTGGTTGTACTAAGTACATGAGAAACAAATACAATTGCTATATTTCCAAGTTGTTAAGCATTCTTGGTTTGGTTAACTGTCTGATCTTCTATTAGGAGTATGTTATATTGTGCAATATGGTGCTCAGTTAACGTTTGGTTCATTTGTTGTGGTGTTTAGTTAACTGTTTGGTTCAATTCTGCAATGCGATGTTCAATTGTTGTGGGTGCATCCTGTTATTGTATACATTGTGAGGAATAAATTGAATTTTGCTGTAGTAAATACATGAGAAACAAATACAATTCCTATATTTCCAAGTTTTTAAGCATGCTTGGTTTGGTTAACTATCTGATCTTCTATTAGGAGTATGTTATATTGTGCAATGTGGTGCTCAGTTAATATTTGGTTCATTTGTTGTGGTGTTTATATAACTGCTTGGTTCAATTCTGCAATGCGATGTCCAATTGTCATGGGCAGAATTTAGTATTGTTGTGCATGTGAGGAATAAATCGAATTTGGCTACACTTAATACATGAGAAACATATACACGTGCTATATTTCCTAGTTCTTAATCATGCTTGGTTTGGATAAATGGGTTTTCCGTGTGGCAATATGCTTATTTTTCATCAACATATTTTACTGATAGCATGCAAACCCTTACTTAACCTAATGACTAACTACCCTATATGTGTTGCAGGGAAAATACGGGAAGCACTGAGGTTTACAATCGAGGTTAGCATGTGCATGGTCCATTGTCTAATAGCCCATTATTGTGCAATTGCAGGAACCATTCTAATATTTAGGTTTTTAATAATTTGGTCTTGCACATGTAGGTCCTTGCTACCCCTTGAGCACTGCGTTGGTTTTCCCTTGAAGAGGAAAGGGTGGTGCAGTAAAGCAGCGCAAGTATTTCCCTCAGTTTTTGAGAACCAAGGTATCAATCCAGTAGGAGACCACGTGCGAGTTACCTCGTACCTACACAAACTAATAAGAACCTCGCAACCAACGCGATAAAGGGGTTGTCAATCCCTTCACGACCACTTGCAAGAGTGAGATCTGATAGAGATGATAATAATAAGATTAGTATTTTTGGTATTTTTATGATATAGATTGAAAGTAAAGATTGCAAAATAAAATAGATTGGAAACTTGTATGATGGAAAATAGACCCAGGGGCCATAGGTTTAACTAGTGGCTTCTTTCAAGATAGCATAAGTATTACGGTGGGTGGACAAATTACTGTCAAGCAATTGATAGAAAAGCAAATAATTATGAGAATATCTAGGAATGATCATGTATATAGGAATCACGTCAGCGAGAAGTAGACCGACTCCTGCCTACATCTACTACTATTACTCCACACATCGACCGCTATCCAGCATGCATCTAGAGTATTAAGTTCATAAGAACAGAGTAACACCTTAAGCAAGATGACATGATGTAGAGGGATAAACTCATGCAATATGATATAAACCCCATCTTTTTATCCTCGATGGCAACAATACAATAGATGTCGTTTCCCTTTCTGTCACTGGGGTCGAGCACCGCAAGATTGAACCCAAAGCTAAGCACTTCTCCCATTCCATGAAATATCAATCTAGTAGGCCAAACCAAACTGATAATTCTAAGAGACTTGCAAAGATAAACCAATCATACATAGTATAATTCAAAGAAGATTCAAATATTGTTCATAGATAATCTGGATCATAAACCCACAAATTCATCGGATCTCGACAAACATGCCGCAAAAAGAAGAGTTACATCGAATAGATCTCCAAGAGAATCGAGGATAACATTGTATTGAGATCCAAAGAGAGAGAAGAAGCCATCTAGCTACTAGCTATGGACCCGAAGGTATGAAGTAAACTACTCACACATCATCGGAGAGGCCATGGAGTTGATGTAGAGGCCCTTCGTGATCAATGCCCCTTCTGGCGGAGCTCCAGAAAAGGCCCCAAGATGGGATCTCCTGGGTACAGAAGGTTGCGACGGTGGAAATAGGGTTTCGTGGTGCTCCTGGATGTTTGTGGGTATATGGTTATATATATAGGAGGAAGAAGTACGTCGGTGGAGAAACGAGGGGCCCATGAGGGTGGAGGGCGCGCCAAGGGGGGTGGGCGCCCCCTGCCTCATGGCCGCCTCGTTGATTGCTTGATGTCCACTCCAAGTCTCCTAGATCATGTTTGTTCCAAAAATAACGCTCCCGAAGGTTTCATTTTGTTTGGACTCCGTTTGATATTCCATTTCGGCGAAACTCTAAAATAGGCAAAAAAACAACAATTTGGGCTGGGCCTCCGGTTAATAGGTTAGTCCCAAAAATATAATAAATGTGTAAAAATAAGCCCATTAACATCCAAAATAGATAATATAATAGCATGGAGCAATCAAAAATTATAGATACGTTGGAGACGTATCAAGCATCCGCAAGGTTAATTCCTACTCGTCCTGGAGTAGGTAAATGATAAAAAAGAATTTTTGATGTGGAATGCTTCCTAACATATTTCTCAATGTAATTTCTATTTATTGTGGCATGAATGTTCAGATCAGAAAGATTCAAGATAAAAGTTTAATATTGACATAGAGATAATAATCCTTCAAGCATACTAACTAAGCAATCATGTCTTCTCAAAATAACATGACCAAAGAAAGTTATCCCTACAAAATCATATAGTATGGATATGCTCTATCTTCATCACACAAAATATTAAATCATGCACAACCCCGATGACAAGCCAAGCAATTGTTTCATACATTTGATGTTCTCAAACTTTTTCAATCTTCACGCAATATATGAGCATGAGCCATGGATATAGCACTATGGTGGAATAGAATGGTGGTTGTGGAGAAGACAAAAAAGGGAGAAGATAGTCTCACATCAACTAGGCGTATCAATGGGCTATGGAGTTGCCCATTAATAGATATCAATGTGAGTGAGTAGGGATTGCCATGCAACAGATGCACTAGAGCTATAAGTGTATAAAAGCTCAACAAAAGAAACTAAGTGGGTGTGCATCCAAATTGCTTGATCACGAAGACCTAAGGCAATTTGAGGAATCCCATCATAGGAATATACAAGCCAAGTTATATAATGTAAAATTCCCACTAGTTTATGAAAGTGACAACATAGGAGACTCTCTATCATGAAGATCATGGTGCTACTTTGAATCACAAGTGTGGAAAAGGATAGTAATATTGTCCCTTCTATCTTTTTCTCTCATTTTTTATTTGGGCCTTCTTCTTTTTTCTTTTGGCCTATTTTCTCTTTTTTATTATTTTTTTAGCTTTTTTATTTTTCGTCTGGAGTCTCATCCCGACTTGTGGGGGAATCATAGTCTCCATCATCCTTTCCTCACTGGGACAATGCTCTAATAATGATGATCATCACACTTCTTTTTACTTACAACTCAAGAATTACAACTCAATACTTAGAACAAAATATGACTCTATGTGAATGCCTCCGGCGGTGTACTGGGTTATGCTATGAATCCAGAGTGACATGTATGAAAGAATTATGAACGGTGGCTTTGCCACAAATACAATGTCAACTACATGATCATGCAAAGCAATATGACAATGATGCAGAGTGTCATAATAATGGAACGGTGGAAAGTTTCATGGCAATATATCTCGGAATGGCTATGGAAATGCCATGATAGGTAGGTATGGTGGCTGTTTTGAGGAAGGTATATGGTGGGTTTATGGTACCGGCGAAAGTTGCGCGGTACTAAAGAGGCTAGCAAATGTGGAAGGGTGAGGGTGGGTATAATCCATGGACTCAACATTAGTCATAAAGAACTCACATACTTATAGCAAAAATTTATTAGTTATCGAAAGAAAGTACTACACGCATGCTCCTAGGGCGATAGATTGGTACGAAAAGACCATCGCTCGTCCCCGACCGCCACTCATAAGGAAGGCAATCAATAAATAAATCATGCTCCGACTTCATCACATAATGGTTCACCATACGTGCATGCTACGTGAATCACAAACTTCAACACAAGTATTTCTCAAATTCACAACTACTCAACTAGCCTGATCGGCTATATCATTATCGTGCTAAATTTTAACTGTGCTACCTGGTCCTTCCCGGAGCACAATTTTTGACGATGAGCTAAGCTTACGTTGAACTTCCTCATCATATCATTTCGCTTTGAACAGCAAGCTTGGTTTAGAGTTTGTGCCGTACCCTCGGTTCCATTAACCTATCGCTTCATCATTCCTTTGACTTGATGTCATCGCCGATCGATTACATCTTCATGAAATCTCTCGACAAATGTGTCATGATCGTCATCAGCATTCGGAGCTCTTCCAGAATATCAGTCGAATTCCTGATGAGAAATACCATCCTTGCCCTTGATGATTTGTGTTATCATCGACCACTTTATTTCCTTTCGTTCAACACAAACTTGTTCGTGTTTCTAGCAATCCTACGTTAATGGTCAATAATTCATTCTTAGACTATTGATTGTTGAATCACCTTTCTAACATTAATCATGCTACCTAAGACCATATTTTGGGTGCACTTTTCATGAGTTCTTAATTGTGTATGTTTTCCTCGAGCATACATCCTTATATCATTTGATCCGACAAATGTTATCTCCTTGTTCACATAAGTGTGGAAATCCATCTTTTGAAAATCTCAGTGAATTGTCATTGAGTTCATCAGCCACCTCTTCATCCTCTCCTTGGTTTTAATGATTAACTCTTGTTTCGGAACTCGCTTCCATAGTACATTTCCCGAGAATCTTACAATGTCGTCTCGTCAATTGTGTTGCACCTTTTCTTCTCAGGCATCCTGAGTATGAGGTAGACACCAATCAGATCTAAATCTCGGTCAGATATGATGGTTGGAACACTTTCCAAGAGTCACAACATTGGTCTTTATATGACCCGGTAAGGTGATGTCATGCCTAGCACACCTGGCCGGAGGACCGATCGTTACACTTTCCATCTTAGCAAGGTTAACCATTCTTCCATGAGGAAATTGTGAGACTTATTCTATAAGTTGTTCCAGATGAATCCTTCGTATATCCAAGTCCGACTGTTGCCTGAAAACCATGTCAATGCAATCTCAAAGCATGTCTGTGGTACTCCGATTTTCAACAAGAACATTTGAAGCCCAGATGCTAAATGTTTCCTGCTCAAGTATCCAAACACCGTTGTATGGGTAAAGTCATCAAATTTCGCTCACCTTACTTAAAGTGTTTTTTTACATTATATCCTAACATGGATATCATGCCCTGCTTGTCCTTGGGAAGGGTATACCCTTGAAATATGTGTTTAAACACATTTTCCTTTCCATTGTTTTGTTTAATCTGATAATCATATTTTTTTTCCTTTCCATTGGTTGGTTTAACGTTTCTTGTGATCTATATGATCTAAGCAGTAATATTCTCCTACTTATGTAAACACCTCGGTGTACAATTCTGTCATCAAGACCCTGTTACTATTATTGATGACATTCCAGTAGCCACCGATGGACGAGAACTTTGCCTATTGGTCCGCCTCGTTCAACGAGCAGGAAAATGGTTCTCTTCGTCCCTTGACCTTGGTACCAGAGTTGTTGCCGACATAGTCGATAGGCTACCCTCTGACATGCCTTGCTATCATGACCATGCAAGATGTCACCGCTCCTCCTACTTTTAACCCACATGGCGGGCCCATAACCCACAGTTCCACAGGATCGAAACCTGACTCTCCTGTACACCACCCTATTCCCAAAGTTATTCCTCGCGCGTGGCCACATATGTAATTCATGGGCCACCGTCCTAGTGAGCAATTCTGGTATGAGACACAATAGTTATTCCCATTGCTATGAACCCTATCACGTTTTGTTTCAGGCAATGAACGATTGCCTATCCTCTTGAAACTTTTATTGCACCGTCTTACTTTCTCTCGGTGTTTTCTGAAGTACCAATTCGAGAGTTACTTTCCGCCACCTTCCCCGATGTTATTGACCAGATAGTCAACCTTGTGGAGGTCCATTCTCCTGGAATACCCACCCCTTTATTCTTTCATAAGTACGATGGAGTTGTCGAAGAAAGGATGCCGACTTCATCAAGATGACCTGAAGCAGAGAAATGAAGACATCAATGTAATGGATCGACCTCTTCGAGAAGAGCAACCAAGACCGAGAACACTCGCTAGAAATTCGTAACCAGAATCTTCCCCCTTTACTCCGCCTCTTAAATATCGGGACGAGATTTCTTGTAGTGGAGGAGAATTGTGATGCTCGGATAATTGAGCTACAGTAACCCTATGCTAATGATACCACGTCACGTCGATTACTGTTGCTAATCTCATGTTAGTTCAAAACCGACCCAAATTCAACTTTAAATTAAAGTCAACCGATAAAGTTTCAAACATTAAAACTAAAATGTTCTACAGGTGGCAAATAGTCCATAATAAATATTGGAGGAGAAACCACATTTTTATAATTTTTTTACATGTTCAAAAATTAATAAAACATTGATTTAAATGTTTAATTAAATGCCTTTTATTTATTTTGAAATACTAAACTATTTTCTTTAGTAGTCAAACTTGTTATTGCAGAGGCTTAAATTACAACACTAATTTAGGTGCCAATTGTGTATTTTACAAAACTAAAATGAATTGAACAATAAATAAAATAGAGAAGAAAATAAGTAAAATGGAAAACAAAACTAAAATAAGAATAAAGGCCACCCCCTCTCACTCATGGGCCTCGGCCCACCAGTCCACCACCCAGGCCGGCCCATCCGCCCCCACTACCCCATTAACCCCCGAAACCCTAACCCCTGTCGCCCACGACTCCCACTGCACCCCACGCCCCCCTCATCTCCTCCCTCTCCCCCGATCTGGATCGGGAGGGGGGGCAACCCCGATTCTGCCGCCGCCCGACCCAAACCCCTCCCATCCCCGTCCACGCCGGCGCCGTTCCCTCCTCGACCTCCTCTTCGTCAGACCCCGCCAGAACTCATCGCGCCGCCGCCTTCCATCCACGCCGCCGCCCCATCGCCCGACCCTGACGCCTCATCGCCCAATGCAGCCCCGCCGCGCCTCCGTCCTCCTCCGCGGCGACACCTTGCCGGCACCGTCCCACCACCTTACCTCGTCGGCGCCACTTCGCCGCCGGACCGCCCCATCTCCCCCGCCTCTGCTTCGGCCAACGCCGACGGACGTCCTCCCCGGCCTCCCCATGCACGTCATCAAGCTTGATGTGAGCTCCCGCATCCTCCCGGCCTCTCCCTTTTCCTCCTCGTGCCTTGTAGCCATCGAACCATCAAGCGCCGCCCGAAGCAGTGTCGGCAGTCGCCGTTGCTATCGTGACCCCCCCTCCCGTAGCCTCCTTCTTGTGCCTGCTGATGCACGCCGTCGCCCTCGTCCTGTAGCAGCACGCGGTGGACCAAATGGTCGCCGGAGATGGCCGCTAGGGCGTCGCTGCTGCCCCTGCAGATCATCGCCGGCGTGCACACCCAGCGCCCCCTCGGGCACGCTCCCGTCCAAGTGCTTGCCCGCTGCTCAGCGCCCGCTCGGGTGACGCCCGCATCCGAGCGCCCGAAGCCGATAGGCCCCTCTGGGCCACTGACATGGGGGGCCCACCCCCAGAATGTTATAAAAAATTAGAAGAAAATAAATAAATTTATTAAAAGTATTAATTTATAATTAATTAGTGAACTAATTAAGTTAACTAATTCTGTTTAACTAAACTAAATTAAAATTAGTTAACCTAATAAGGTAATTAAGCTAGTTAGCTTTGTTTAATTAATTCCGAGGCAATGACGATTGGGACCGACACGTCTGTTGACCCAGTCAACAGACGGTTGACTGATGACATCATGCTGACATCACGCTGACATCATAATTACATTTAATAATTAATTTAATAATAATCATTTAGAAATTGTTTAAAAACTTTGAAAATTAATATAAAATAATTCATAACTCGGATGAAAAAAACTTTGTACATGAAAGTTGCTCAGAACGACGAGACGAATCCGGATACGCAGCCCGTTCGTCCGCCACACATCCCTAGAATAGCGAACATGCAACTTTCCCCCTCTGATTCATCTGTCCGAAAACGCGAATCATCGGGGATATTTTCCCGGATGTTTCCCCCCTTCACCGGTATCACCTCATACCGCGTTAGGGCACCCCTAGCACCGCTACTTGTCTTGTCATGCATCGTTGTGCTTCTGTTTGCATTATATTCATTGTTTCTTCCCCCTCTTCTCTCCGATAGACTACGAGACCGACGTCGCTGCTATCCAGTACGACTACGGTGTTGACGACTCCTCTCTCTTGCCAGAGCAACCAAGCAAGCCCCACCCCCTTGATCACCAGATATCGCCTACTCTCCTGTATACTACTTGCATTAAAGTAGTGTAGTATGTTACTGCTTTCCGTTAATCCTATTCTCATGCATAGCCTATCATTGTTGCTACAACTGTTGATACCTTACCTGCAATCCTAAATGCTTAGTATAGGATGCTAGATTATCATCAGTGGCCCTACACTCTTGTCCGTCTGCCATGCTATACTACTGGGCCGTGATCACTTCGGGAGGTGATCACGGGCACATACTATATACTTTACACTGTTACATTACCGGTGATACTGTTTGGAGATGGGGGCTGAAGGGGCAGGTGGCTCCATCCAGGTAGTGGTGGGCCTAAGTTCCCGACGGCCCCCGACTGTTACTTTGAGGCGGAGCGATAGGGAAGGTTGAGACCACCTAGGAGAGAGGTGGGCCTGGCCCTGGTCGGCGTTCGCGGATACATAACACGCTTAACGAGATCTTGGTATTTGATCCGAGTCTGGCTACTGGCCTATACGCACTAACCATCTACGCGGGGACAGTTATGGGCACTCAACGTCGTGGTATCAGCCGAAGCCTTCGTGACGTCAGCGACTGAGCGGCGTGCACCGGGTTGGACTGCGTAACGCAACTTCCTTTGTAATGGAGGTTGGTAGGTCTACTCACCGGCCGCGTACGCAACGTGCATGTGTGCAATGGGCGATGGGCCCATACCCCTACGCCGTAGGATTTAGACCGGCGTGCTGACCTCTTTGTTGTGCCTAGGTAGGGCTACGACGTGTTGATCTTCCGAGGCCAGGCATGACCCAAAAAAGTGTGTCCGGACAAAGGGGATTGAGCGTGTTGGGAAATGTGGTGCACCCCTGCAGGGAAGTTAAACTATTCGAATAGCCGTGATCTTCGGTAACAGGACGACTTGGAGTTGTACCTTGACCTTATGACAACTAGAACCAGATACTTAATAAAACACACGCTTCCAAGTGCCAGATATAACCCGATGATCGCTCTCTAACAGGGTAATGAGGAGAGGATCATCGGGTAGGATTATGCTATGCGATGCTATTTGGAGGACTTGAGTCTACTCTCTTCTACATGCTGCAAGATGGAGGTTACCAGAAGCGTAGTCTTCGATAGGACTAGCTATGGCCCTCTTATTCCAGCATTCTGCAGTTCAGTCCACATATGATACCCTTATTCCATGTGATACCAATGCATACATATGTAGTGTAGCTCCTTGCTTGCGAGTAATTTGGATGAGTACTCACGGTTTCTTTGCTCCCTCTTTCCCCCTTTCTATACTCGATTGCTGCGACTAGACGGTGGAGCCCAGATGCCAGAAGCCACTGTCGATGACGACTACTACTACTCGGGAGGTGCCTACTACTACGTGCAGCCCGCTGGCGATGACCAAGAGTAGTTTAGGAGGATCCCAGGCAGGAGGCCTACGCCTCTTTCGATCTGAACCCCAGTTTGTGCTAGCCTTCTTAAGGCAAACTTGTTTAACTTATGTCTGTACTCAGATATTGTTGCTTCCGCTGACTCTTCTATGATCAAGCTCTTGTATTTGAGCCCTTGAGGCCCCTGGCTTGTAAATATGATGCTTGTATGACTTATTTTATTTGTAGAGTTGTGTTGTGATATCTTCCCGTGAGTCCCTGATCTTGATCATACACGTTTGCGTGTATGATTAGTAGTACAATTAACTATGTCAAGATAACGAAGAGAAAGGGCCGGACGCGCACATGAGAAAGCCATGTCACTTAAGATGCGGCCAGGGGCTTGTTGCGAGGGTGTCTTTTCGGACTGCTACCAGCATCCCATGCGGTGTTGACTGCGGGGACGCCCTTCACTTTCTTGGGCGTTTCCACCTCCGGATGCGCCGAAGCCGCCCTCTTCTTCTTCCTTTCCTCAGGGGGAGGGTTGCTTTCCTCCTCCTCCTCCTCCTCTTCCTCGCCATTGTCCTTAAGGACAGAGGAATGAACTTCGTCGTCTTCGGACGTCACATCCGAAGTGCCCTTACGACGGGGGCCACTCTTGGCCCCCTTGGCCTTCTTCTTGGCCTTCTTCTCCGGCGCCTTATAAGGCGCCGGCACCAGCATCTTTGCTAGACGCGGGATGACCGGTTCTTCAGGCAGCGGAGCCGGACACTAGATCCGCTTCGCCCTCTCCATCTAGTCCTAAAAAAGCACCAATAAAAGCCCAGGCATCATCCTCGAAACAAACAAGTGGAGAATGCATGAAAAAAGACATACCTCACTGGCAAGGTGTTTAAAGTCGTAACCATGGTCTGAATCCGTGGACGGTGGTTTCTTGTTGCCCTTAAAGAGCAACTTCCATGCACCTTCATGAGTAGTCTCGAAGAGCCTCACCAGGGTCTGATGCGTCTTCGGGTTGAACTCCCACAGAGGGCGGCTTCGGCGCTGGCACGGAAGGATACGACGAACTAGCATCACCTGGATCACATCAACAAGCTTGACTTTCTTGGTCACCATGGTTTGAACGTGCGTCTGCAGCACTCTCACCTCGTCAGGGGAACCCCAGTCCGGACTCTTCTTGACCCACGAGGTGAGTCGCATGGGAGCGCCGGAGCAGAATTCGGCAGCTGCGGCCCAGGTAGTGCCGCGAGGTTCTGTGATGTAGAAGCACTGCTTCTCCCACTCCTTTACTCTGTCCACAAAGGTACCATGGCTCCTCCGCACTCTGCGTGCTGGCCATCCACCACCTTCGGCTTTACGTTGAAGACTTTGAGCCACATCCCGAAGTGGGGTTGGATGCGGAGGTAAGCCTCACACATGACGATAAACGCCGAGATTTTGAGGAAGGAATTCAGGGACAGATCATGGAAATCTATCCTGTAATAATACATCAGCCCGCGGATGAAAGGGTCGAGTGGAAACCCTAGCCCATGGAAGAAATGGGGGAGGAAAACTACCCTCTCGATGGGCTTCGGCGTGGGGACGACTTGTCCCTCGGTCGACAGGCGGTGAGTGATCTCCGTCACCAAGTATTCGGCCGCCCAAAGCTCCGTAATGTTCTCCTCCTTGATGGAGGAGACCATCCACTTGCCCTGGCCTCCGGAACCGGACATGGTTGCTTGAGTGGAAAGGAGATGAGAAATTGGGCGCTGGAACTCGAGATTGGATGGGCGGAGACAGAGAGAAGGTGTGAGAGAGGAAGAGGGAACCCTTATCCCCTTATAAAGGCAACGAATATTAAACGCCTCCTCACTCGCCTTAATATTCGCCTATTCCCAAGGGCTGTATAAATGGCACGGTTGGGTTACCCATGCCCGCATTGATGAGAATCCCGCGATAAGGGGACACGGTCTCTGCTTTCACAAGACGTGCCAACGGCAACCACGTCTCAGGACATGGGGCGTCGAAACATGAAAGCGGTTCGAAATTATGACCGGACAGACGTGATGTCATATTGTAAAAGCTGTCAGTGGATTAGACCCGTGTAAAAATATATTCTCTCTGCGGTTGTGTATGGTGTGTGTGACAGGTCTAGATACTATCGTTGCGTCCGAAGACTATCTTGAAGTTCAGATAGAATGGAACCCGCCTTGCAATGCCGAAGACAATCTGCGCGCCGGACTCCTCATCATTGAAGCCAGGTTCAGGGGCTACTGAGGGAGTCCTGGACTAAGGGGTCCTCGGGCGTCCGACTTCTTATCCATGGGCCAAACTAATGGGCTGTGATGATATGAAGGCCGAAGAATGTACCTGTGTTCGGATTGGACTCTCCTTTGCATGGAAGGCAAGCTTGGCGACCAACTATGAAGATCCCCTCAGTGTCTATATAAACCAGAGTTGTTAGTCCGGAAAGGATATATACTCATTAGCATAGTCATATAGGCTAGGCTTGTAGGGTCTAGCCATTATGATCTCATGGTAGATCAACTCTTGTAACACTCATATTCATTAATATCAATCAAGCAGGACGTAGAGTATTACCTCCATAGAGAGGGCCCGAACCTGGGTAAACATTGTGTCCCCTGTCTCCTATTACCATCGATCCTAGACGCATAGTTCGGGACCCCTACCCGAGATCCGCCGGTTTTGACACCGACAAGCGCGGCCACAGCCGCCATGCGCATGCTAACAAGGTGCATGAGCACGGCCGCAATCTTCAACCGGGCGGCCAGGGCAGCCCAAACGGCCGCTGTTGCTTCTCAGGTGGCAGCAACAACATCTGCCTTGGGGATAGCAACGAGCGAGAGCGGAACAACAGCTGTCCATTCTACAACGGCGGCCTTAGCCCTAAGGGAGGCCACCAATGACCATGTCGAGGCCACCCATGCCCATCTCGTGGCGGTCACCGCACAAACCGATCGAAGCTTCTACAACAACGGTCGGCAACCCACGGCCAAAGAATTGGCAATCACCGAGAGCGTTCAAGCAGCCGTACGTTCCTCCGCCGCATACCTTGCGGCGACGGAGCCCGTCCAAGCCCAGATCACGGCGGCCCATGCCCAGCTCGTGGCTGCCTTTTCTAAAGAGATGGCAAACATGGACGGCGAGATGCTTGTTGAGTGTGGTGCGATGGATCCCCTTCCCCAGGAGTCTGTCGGGCGTGAGCTGGACATGGAGGTGTCGGCGTAGATTGACGAGCACCAGTCGCACCATATCATACATAGTTCTGAATAAGGGACCATGTGTGATGACACTTTGCGCGCCAGTTTTTTTGCTGAACCGATTCAAAAATTTTGGCTTCCGCGGAAATATCTACCTCGCCCCTCCCCGTTACCAAAAGCCACATTTCCCCTGTTTCCGCCTTCCTTTCCTAGTTGAAACCTTCACTCCTTGCTTGCAGTGCCGCCTCCTTGCCGGCGACCCTCCTTCACGCTGCTCGGCCTTGTCTATCCAGGCACGTAATCCACACCGACCCCCATCCTCCTCCTCCTTCCACATCCCACATGCCCCGACCGCCGGCGCGACAACTTCCACTGAAATCACCAACCCCTCCACCAAATAAGAGCCGCCCTAAGTCATGGTGCACGTAGTATAGCCAAGAGCTCAAGGAGCATTTGGCAGTAGAGAAGCAAATCACGGTCGCACGCGCGGATGAGGTCGCGATGGTTGCCATTCGAGCCGACCCCCGGATCTTGGAGGAGCACCATGCCATTTTCTAGCTACGCCAGTTAAGCATGCTCGGTTTACCCGTTGCGTGTGCTGCTCCTGTCTTTCCTTAACAAATTCTAATGAATTGTCCTATCTATTTTTTACCATGCAATCTGTTGCTCTAGTGTATATGTTCTATATGTCGCGTAGTGTGGTGCTCACTTATTAACTGTTTGGTTAATTAATAGTTGTCTATAGTTAACTATTTGGTTCAATTCTGCAAATGCAATGTTCAATTCTTCATGCTGCAATTTTGTATTGTCTTCAATGTGAGAAATATATTGAATTTATCTTTACAAAATACATGAGAAACAAATACAATTGCTATATGTCCATGTTGTCAAGCATGCTTAGTTTGGTTATACATTGTGCAATGTGGTGCTCAGTTAACGTTTGGTCCAATTGTGTTGTGGTGTACTGTTTGGTTCAATTCTGCAATGCGATGTTCAATAGTTGTGGGTGCATTCTGTTATTGTATACCATGTGACAAGTAAATCGAATTTGGTTGTACTAAATACATGAGAAACAAATACAATTGCTATATTTCCAAGTTGTTAAGCATTCTTGGTTTGGTTAACTGTCTGATCTTCTATTAGGAGTATGTTATATTGTGCAATGTGGTGCTCAGTTAACGTTTGGTACATTTGTTGTGGTGTTTAGTTAACTGTTTGGTTCAATTCTGCAATGCGATGTTCAATTATTGTGGGTGCATCCTGTTATTGTATACATTGTGAGGAATAAATTGAATTTTGCTGTAGTAAATACATGAGAAACAAATACAATTCCTATATTTCCAAGTTGTTAAGCATGCTTGGTTTGGTTAACTATCTGATCTTCTATTAGGAGTATGTTATATTGTGCAATGTGGTGCTCAGTTAATGTTTGGTTCATTTGTTGTGGTGTTTATATAACTGCTTGGTTCAATTTTGCAAAGCGATGTCCAATTGTCGTGGGTAGAATTTTGTATTGTTGTGCATGTGAGGAATAAATCGAATTTGGCTACACTTAATACATGAGAAACATATACACGTGCTATATTTCCTAGTTCTTAATCATGCTTGGTTTGGATAAATGGGTTTTCCGTGTGGCAATGTGCTTATTTTTCATCAACATATTTTACTGATAGCATGCGAACCCTTACTTAACCTAATGACTAACTACCCTATATGTGTTGCAGGGAAAATACGGGAAGCACTGAGGTTTACAATCGAGGTTAGCACGTGCATGGTCCATTGTCTAATAGCCCATTATTGTGCAATTGCAGGAACCATTCTAATATTTAGGTTTTTAATAATTTGGTCTTGCACATGTAGGTCCTTGCTACCTCTTGAGCACTGCGTTGGTTTTCCCTTGAAGAGGAAAGGGTGGTGCAGTAAAGCAACGCAAGTATTTCCCTCAGTTTTTGAGAACCAAGGTATCAATCCAGTAGGAGACCACGTGCGAGTCACCTAGTACCTACACAAACTAATAAGAACCTCGTAACCAACGCGATAAAGGGGTTGTCAATCCCTTCACGACCACTTGCAAGAGTGAGATCTGATAGAGATGATAATAATAAGATTAGTATTTTTGGTATTTTTATGATATAGATTGAAAGTAAAGATTGCAAAATAAAATAGATTGGAAACTTGTATGATGGAAAATAGACCCAGGGGCCATAGGTTTAACTAGTGGCTTCTCTCAAGATAGCATAAGTATTACGGTGGGTGGACAAATTACTGTCAAGCAATTGATAGAAAAGCAAATAATTATGAGAATATCTAGGCATGATCATGTATATAGGAATCACGTCAGCGAGAAGTAGACCGACTCCTGCCTACATCTACTACTATTACTCCACACATCGACCGCTATCCAGCATGCATCTAGAGTATTAAGTTCATAAGAATAGAGTAACACCTTAAGCAAGATGACATGATGTAGAGGGATAAACTCATGCAATATGATATAAACCCCATCTTTTTATCCTCGATGGCAACAATACAATAGATGTCGTTTCCCTTTCTGTCACTGGGGTCGAGCACCGCAAGATTGAACCCAAAGCTAAGCACTTCTCCCATTCCATGAAATATCAATCTAGTAGGCCAAACCAAACTGATAATTCGAAGAGACTTGCAAAGATAAACCAATCATACATAGAATAATTCAAAGAAGATTCAAATATTGTTCATAGATAATTTGGATCATAAACCCACAATTCATCGGATCTCGACAAACATGCTGCAAAATGAAGAGTTACATCGAATAGATCTCCAAGAGAATCGAGGATAACATTGTATTGAGATCCAAAGAGAGAGAAGAAGCCATCTAGCTACTAGCTATGGACCCGAAGGTCTGAAGTAAACTACTCACACATCATCGGAGGGGCCATGGAGTTGATGTAGAGGCCCTCCGTGATCAATGCCCCTTCTGGCGGAGCTCAAGAAAAGGCCCCAAGATGGGATCTCCTGGGTACAGAAGGTTGCGGCGGTGGAAATAGGGTTTCGTGGTGCTCCTGGATGTTTTGAGGGTATATGGATATATATAGGAAGAAGAAGTACGTCGATGTAGCAACGAGGGGTCCACGAGGGTGGAGGGCACGCCCAGGGTTGGGCGCGCACCCTGCCTGGTGGCCACCTCGTTGATTGCTTGACGTCCACTCCAAGTCTCCTGGATCACATTTGTTCCAAAAATAACGCTCCCGAAGGTTTCATTCTGTTTGGACTCCGTTTGATATTCCTTTTCGGCGAAACTCTAAAATAGGCAAAAAAACAACAATTTGGGCAGGGCCCCCGGTTAATAGGTTAGTCCCAAAAATATAATAAAGTGTAAAAATAAGCCCATTAACATCCAAAATAGATAATATAATAGCATGGAGCCATCAAAAATTATAGATACGTTGGAGACGTATCAGTCCTGCTATTAGAGGTTTTGACCCACTTTTCGACCCTTTTTGCTTATGGGGAAATGAGTTTTCCATGAATATCAATCAAATCAAGAAACTTAGAAAGATTGTTAGGATAAAGAAATTAATGACAAAAAACAACAAGATCTTTGTTTGCACAATGAAGAAGACATCGGTTCACTACAAGATGGTACTAACTATTATACCTTGCCTTTTTTATTCCTTTGTCCCATTTCCAATATAGAGAAGATATTTATGCACATCCTTGTTTTCAGGCCTTTCCAAAGCAGTTCACTGATGATTACCTCTCAAACAACCTCTATCGTCTAGATGCGAGGAAGGTTTTCATACAACATGCACAGTTCAATATTGAAGAGTTCCTAAAGAGGACGAAGGACGGAGGGTCAAACATCCACAAGCACTGGCCTAAAGTTGCAAAGACCTTCAACATGAATGAAGGCTCAATATTCTCCTTCTGCTTCAACAGTTTTTCAGATGAGATGCATCTATCTATGTACCGTATATGATGCTAATTTCGAAAGGTTCTACATGTTGCATTTGAAACTTGGTGTTGGTATAGTTGTGTAATGAGGTAGCTGAGTGTTGATGCTATATCATGTTGTACTCTGATGTTTTTCAATTATGAAATCATGCTTCATTAATATGGAAATGAAATATATTATGTGCTTAATATGAATGTCAATTAGATTAATAAATGGATTATTAATAATAGGGAAATTAGCCTGCAATGGCGAATTAGCCTGCTAATTGGGTTTTTCTATTACAAACGGTTATTGAGAAAATACGGTGGGCGATGACCTCAGGCAACGCACACAGTTTCTAGGAATAAACCGTGTTGGATCAATGAACAATCACACATGACTTTCTCTTGAAAACTGTTTGTGTTAGGCCACCTTGCGCAAACGTTTACCACATAAAAACTGTGTGTGATGGACAACCTTTTCCACATAGTTTCTTCTATGCATCGTGTGTGATGCATTCAATGACGCAAACGATAAAATTGTTAATATTGTGTGTGATGTACCTGTGAACGGAAACATTTTCCTTGGATAGACTGTGGGGGATGTATATATATGAACGGAAATGTTTAGCGGAGACTGACTATGTAGGATGTACTTACGACCGGAAATGATTTCGCCTGTATAATTGTACTTTTTAGCACTACAGTACGTATAACCTTATTTGATCGCTCGCTGGTCACACAAGACCTCATTTTGCCGAGCATTTGTGTTAGGAGGGCATACCCCCGACGGTTTCTGGGTCGTGTGGAAAGGACCGCCCTATCGCCCACACTCACTTGGCAATGATTCTAAATGCCATCGCGAACAGGGGTTAAAAACTGTTTGTATAGCACCTCGCTATACCAGTGATACTTATGAAACTCCAAAAATTCTGAAAATTAGGACAACATAGGCAATTCATATATCAATCTTGTGTAAAAAATTCAGAATTTTTTCACGCTCCATTGAACTTTAAGAATTCTGTTACTGAACACAAAAGTTTCTGTTTTTCAGCAAAATCAAATCAACGATATTACCAAAGCATCCCAAAGTTCTTGCTTGGATCAAACACTAATTAAAACACCAAACCACAGTTATTACAGAAGTAATATTGTGTATACTCATAAAAACAGAAAAGAAAAATATTGGGTTGTTTCCCAGCAAGCGCTTTTCTTTAAAGTCTTTTAGCTAGGCGTTGATAATTTTAATGAAGCTCACATGAAAGATGAGAATTGAAGCACTGAGAGAGCATCATATGGCTTGTAAAAAACAAGTTTAATTCTAACATACTTCTTATGCATAGAAATTTTGTTAGGAAACAAATTATGAAGACAAGCAAAAACTAGCATATGCAAGGAAGAATAATGAAACAATAGCAATCTCAACATGAAGAGAGGCAATTTAGTAACATGAAAATTTCTACAACCATATTTACCTCTCTCATAATAATTACATGTGGGATCATATTCAAATTCAACAATATAGATATCACATAACATATTCTCTACATGATCCACATGCATGCAAAGTTGACACTCTTCCAAAATAGTGGTATTATCATCAAATAAAGTCATGATCTCTCCAAGCCCACTTTTATCAAAAATTTCATAAGAGTGATCATTCTCTAAAGTAGTGGGATCATTATTATCTAGGGTTGACACTCTTCCAAAACCACTTTCAATATTATTGCAAACATTATTATCAATATCACATTCATCATGAGGCTTAAATAAATTTTCAAGATCATAAGAAGCATTATCACCCCAATCATGATCATTGCAATAAGTAGTGGACATAGCAAGACTGGCATCCCCAAGCTTGGGGTTTTGCATATTATTAGCACAATTGACATAAAATAGAATTTATAATAACATCATTGCAATCATCCTTTTCTTTCAAGGGGTAGCGTGAATCACTTCATAAATTTCTTCTTTTAGCACTTCATCACAAATTTCAAATTCACGAATTTCAAGCAAAACTTCATAAAGATAATCTAGTGCACTCAACTCACTAGCAATTGGTTCATCATAATTGAATCTTTTAAAAAGATTAGCAAGTGGATGATGATCCATAACCCCCCTTTTTTGCTTTTCTTCTGATTTGTAATAAACACACAATTATGCCAAGACAAATAGCAAACAAACCAAGTAAGACATAAGGGAAAACAAAAAGGAAAACAAGAAATATTTTTGTACTGGACTTGCTAAAATCCCGCCCGGAAAATAGCAATAGATCCGGATGACCTCCCCTAATCATGCATGCAGTTACATGCAATGCAAACTCCCCTCGTACACGTATGTAGACTCCCTCCATGTTGGACAATAGTTGCATGTAGAAAAAACAAAAAAGCTGATGTCACCAAAGATTTCATCTAAAAATAAAATTTAAAATGTTTTGTAGCTCAAACCGTCGCTCCGTTTGAAAAACTATTTTCTCATAAAAGACTCATCACGACGAGACCGTCGAATCTAGATCCCATGTTGCTATGTTTCGCTGACTATTTTTCCGGGTCAAAAGTTATCACGCCTAGGCTATGTAAGTTATCACGTCTATGATACAAAATGTCATCTTATTTATATAGAAATTACCGAGGCATAAAAGTGGTCCTCCACTTCTCCCTAGATGAAAATGAATTAGAATACCAAAAAGTTGATGACATCCTTGATTCCCCTTTATTTTGAAACTTCAAAATGTTTTGTAGCTCAAACCATTGGTTTGATCGAAATATCGTTTTCACATAAAAACCATCTCGAAGAGAGCATCAAACTTAGATCCTATGTTGGTTTGTTCAGACAACTTTTATTTCGGATGAAAAGTTACCACTTCTGGGCTAAGTAAGGTATCAGGCATGAGCTACATATGTTAGCATGTTGTTTACACAGATATTACTGGGGCATAAACCTTATAACCTTCTTATCAGCTCGGGTTAAAATTACTGCCGTGATTGTGCATGAGTTATCACCTATACGATGTGTATAGAGCCAAACTATTTACACGAAAGTTGTTGGGGGGTATGCTTTTAAACAACCCCCTCGCCGAAGTTATTACGACCGAAGCACATAAGTTATCAGGTCTGCGATGTATAAGTTACCATGCTATTCACCTAAAAGTTACTAAGGGGATATTTCATCAAGCCCCCCCCCCCATGGCAAAGTTATCAGGATCGAAGTACATAAGTTGTCAGGTCTGCGATATGTGAGTTACCATGCTATTCACATAAGGGCAGTGCTAACTTCTGACATAGCTCATATCGTTTCCTTTTTATGTGCATGTCCATTGTCCACTAATAGTTAGTTTAACTTCAAACAAGTCCCTCCCGCCCTTTTGGTCAAAAGTTATCACACCTGAACTAAGCAAATTATCATCTCAGTTGTGCATATAGTACCATGAGTTATCAGGTAAAAATTAACACCGTGTTTGTACATAAGTTATCAGGTCTCCGGTGCATAAATTACCATGTAATTCACACAAAAATTACCGGGGACATGTATCTTCAACTTTATTTCCCCGCGTTAAAAATTATCAATGTGTTGCACATAAGTTATCAGGTCTACTATGCGTAAATTACCATGCTATTCACACAGAAGTTATCGAAGGTGTATCATAACAAACCCCATCCCTGCCAAAGTTACCATATTGGTTGTATGTCAGTTATCAGGTGTGAGATGCGTAAATTACCATGCTCTCCACACTAAAATTATCAGTGTATGTTTTCAACAACCCCCCCCCCCCACACACACACAACCGGGGGCATGTTTCAACCAAATTACCCTCATAGTCGAAGTTACCGTGGTTTTTATATCTGAGTTATCAGGTCCGTGGTGCGTACATATCATCATACTTGCATAGAAGTTGCCAGGTTTCTGTTTTCAACAACCTTTTCTCTCAGGTTAAAGGTATCGTAGTGTTTGTATAAAAGTTATCAGATCCGCGAAGTGTATATTTTTGTGGTGTTTGTACATAAGTTATCATGTATGCGCTGCATATATTATCATGTCATTTGCACATAAGCTACTGGGTTATTTTTCAACAACTTTTTCACAAAAGAATGGATGAATAATTCAGAGAGGGTAAATTGGGTTAGGAAGCAATCTTGGTAAAAATATTCTTCTACTCTAATACAAATGGTAAAAAAGGTCAAATAGCTTGGTTTGTATTTGGTTTACAACAAGTACATTCTGTCGATCCTAAGACCATACTTTGGATCTGAACATGGGAACAAATATTCAACAACTTGCATATAGACCTCACCTCGTGGCCCAGACACGACACCGATGGTAGACGATGGTATTACATACCTGATAATTTATTTGCAAATACCATGGTAACTTTTGACCCAGACAAAAAAAGTAGTTGAAACATACCCCTAGTAACTTTAATGTAAAGACCATGGTAAGTTATGTACTATAGGCATGCTAGTTTATGTAGTCTAGATGTGGTAACTTTTGACCTGAAAAAGGTCATCAAAACACACTATCATGAGATCTAGTTTCGAAGATCTCGTCGAGATGATTTTTTAATGTGAAAATGGATTTTGAATCCGAGTAATGGTTTGAACTACAAAACGTTTTAAAGTTTCGAAATAGGAAGAATCTTTTGATGATGTCATCTTTTTTTCTCCGAGCTTGCATGCATGCATGAAATCATGATCAATGCGTGCTGCATGCATTTCCACAGTGCATGGATGCTATTAGTTGATAGAAAAATGAGAGTTAGATGAGTGATTAGTTAAGAAGAAAAGTAAAAGGGTTCAGACATGTTGAATCATCCGCACCTATTACTAGATTCCTGCTTGCTGGAAATTAGCTTTTCCGTTTTGTATTTTCCTGAAAATGTTTTAGAAGTGGGGGACATGAAAACGAGAGGCAAATGGAAAATAATGTAAGTACAAGAGTTGAGAGTTTATGATATATACTTGGTAGGCTTGATGTAGAACCTCCCCGGCAATGATGCCAGAAATTCTTCCTGCTACTTCTTGAGGTTGCATTGATTTTTCCCTTGAAGAGGAAAGGGCGATGCAGCAAAGTAGAGATAAGTATTTCCCTTAGTTAAGAACCAAGGTATCAATCCAGTAGGAGGCACAAGCAAGTCCCCAATAGATGCACCTGCACAAACTAACAAACACTTGCACTCAGCACGAAAAAGGGGTTGTCAATCCCTTCACGGTCACTTGCAAGAGTGAGATCTAATAGAGATAGATATAAAAGGTAAATAAAAGGCAAAGTAAATTAAATATAAATAAATTGCAGGAAGGTACTTTTGGGTTTTTGGTATTATAGATCTGAAAATATATGATGGAAAATAGACCTGGGGTCATAGGTTTCACTAGAGGCTTCTCTCTTGAAGAAAGCATATGCTGGGTAAACAAATTACTGTTGATAAATTGATAGAAAAGCGCAACATTATGATGGTATCTAAGGCAATGATCATGAATATAGGCATCACGTCCGTGACAAGTAGACTGACTCCTGCCTGCATCAACTACTATTACTCCACACATCGACCGCTATCCAGCATGCATCTAGAGTATTAAGTTCATTAGAACGGAGTGACACATTAAGCAAGATGACATGATGTAGAGGGATAGATCCAATCAATATTGTAAAACCCCCATATTTTTATCCTTAATGGCAAAAATACAATGCGTGCCTCACTACCTCTACTATCACTAGGTGAGGACACCACAAGATTGAACCCATCACAAAGGACCTCTCCCATTGCAAGAAAAGCCAATCTAGTAGGCCAAACCAAATCGATAGATTAGAGAGAAATACAAAGCTATCTTAATCATGCATAAAAGAGTTCAGAAAAGACTCAAATAATATTCATAGATAATCTGATCATAAATTCACAATTCACCAAATCTCAACAAACGCACCGCAAAAGAAGATTACATTGGATGGATCTCCAAGAACATCAAGGAGAACATTTTCTTGAAGATCAAAGAGTGAAAATAAGCCATCTAGCTACTAGATATGGACCCTTAGGTTCATGGTAAACTACTCACGCATCATCGGAAGGGCTACAAGGTTGGTGTAGAGGCCCTCCGTGATCGAACCCCCCTCCGGCGGAGTGCCGGAAAAGGCCCCAAGATGGGATCTCATGAGAACAGAAGCTTGCAACAATGGAAAAGTATTTTTGGTGTGCCCTATGACGTGATGGAAATATTTGGTAATTTATAGTGCTGGAGTAAGGGTTAGGAGAGGCACGAGGGGGCCGGAAGCCGAGGGCCCATTCTGGGGCACACCCCTAGCACCTGTGTCCTCCTCGTGGTTCTTTTGGCTTCCTCCCGAAGCTTCCTAGGTGTATTGTTGTCTAAGAAAAATCATCAACAAGTTTCGTTTGTTTGGACTCCGTTTGGTATTGATTTTGTGTAAAAGACTAAAATGAGGAAAAAACAGCAACTGACACTAGGCACTATGTTAGTAGGTTAGTCCCAAAAATAATATAAAATGGCATATTAATGCATATAAAACATCCAAAACAGATAATATAATAGCATGGAACAATAAAACATTATAGATACGTTGGAGACGTATCAATTGTCGATGGCCCGTCCTCGGCTCACGCTCAACGAAACCTCGAGGCGGGCCACAAGGGATTTTACATCCCACCCACCTCCCACTTAGTAGCCACTGTCTAAGACTTAACCGACATGCTGGACTACGCCTCAGAGGAGGCCGACGACAGTGAGGCCACGACCCATGCGGACGCCGCCCCTCCCATCACTGGCTGATGGACGGCCACATCCACCTACAACATCTACATGGTGGACACCCCCAAAGACGACAGAGATGGCACCAATGGGGACGACACCCCCAGAACGGATAGTAACAAGCCTTGGGATGAGCCCCCCAAACGGCGGAGACAACGCTGGAGCTCCTAGGCACGACGAGGCAGGGAAAGCAACACGGGCACCAGAGACGGTTACATCCTGCACAACGCGGAAGACCTGGGAGACCTTGCCACCGAGCACTAGTCTGATGGCGTGGAGGGGCAGGAAGGACAATATAACCCCAAGAACCCTGGTGATTCTGAAGATAACAACTACATGCCTCTCTCCGAAGAGGAGGCCAGCCTTGGAGCTAAAGATTTTATCGTCGTAGAAGATCCATTGGAGCAAGAGCGGTTCAAGCAACATCCAATAGTCACCACATGAAGTTGAAGAAGAAGAAGCAGCGGATAAAATCCAAAAAAGACACTCTCAACGAACGATGGACGAAGGTCCTAGCAGCCGAAGAAGGGTACAACTATGAACAACAAACAAAGAGCTAACCCAAGCGCAAATTGCTACCGCAATTCGATGACGAGGCCCTCGAGCTCTCACCGCCCATATGAACTGAAGGCAGCCAGCCTGATCGCCCCCTCGAGGAAGGGATAGGTCGGCTGGCGAGGCCGAATACCCACCTGCGCCTCCTCGCTGTAAAGCCAAGGAGGCGACACAACTGGAATATCAATAAGATCTTCGACGCTACCTGGCCCGAATAAGAGGGACGGATAGCAGTCATGGATCGATTGATACAATAGAGTTTGGGATCAACATCGGGTCAGGATAGAATCTGAGGTTTGACGCGACGTGGCCCGAATAAGGGGCGCCGCTCACCCAATGTTCTTCACCGATGAAGTAATGCAACACCAATTCCTAGAAGGGTTCAAGCCCGTAAACATCGCCATACGATGGAACTACAGACCCGACCGTGTGGAGTGTTGATTTTCTTATCCACATTCCTATGGCACGACGAGATGATGTCCACGCCATAAAATATCTTCCATTAAAGCTCAAAGGACCAGCCCGACATTGGTTGAAAAGCCTCCCCGAAGACTCTATAGGGAGTTTGGAAGAGCTCGAGGATGCTTTCTGAGCCAACTTTCAAGGCACCTATGTCCGGACTCCGGATGCCGACGACCTAAGCCACATGGTCCAACAATCCGGTGAGTCGCCCTAACAGTTTTGGAATCGGGTTTTGACCAAAAAGAACCAGATAGTCGATTGCCCAAACGCTGAAGCCATAGTCATGTTCAGACACAGTATCCGGGACGAATGGCTCGCACGCCAGCTCGGCCAGGATAAGCCAAAGACAATGGTGTCTCCTACTTCACTTATGACCCGCTTTTGCGCGGGCAAAGATAGATGGTTGGCTCGAAGAAGCACCAACATAGAAGACCCCGGCATTTCGGAAGCCCGGGATGGCAACGGAAAGCCACGGCACAATAAAAATAAGCTTCGAAACAATGCCGCCGAGGGTAATAAGATGACAGTAAACACCAGATTCGGCAATTCCAAGCCAGGGCCCCGAAAAAAGCCCTGTAAAAGAAACCAGGACGGACCCACTAAGTTGGATGCTATCCTGGATAGGCCTTGCTAGATACATGGCACCACGGACAAACCCTCCAAAACCACCAACCATAATTGTTGGATAATTAAGTACGATGGCAAACTCACAACCGAAGACAAGGGCAAAAGCCCCTATAGTGTGGACAATGAGGAACCTTGTAGGCCGAATAATGGAGGCCAGAAACAACTCCCTCCCAAGGTTAAAATAGTGAATATGATCTCTGCCACTCTTATACCCAAGAAGGTGAGGAAGCGTGCACTTCGGGACGTCTGCGCCATAGAGCCTATGGCCCCGAATTCAACCCATGGTCAGCATGTCCGATCACCTCCGATTGCAAGGACCACCTGACCAGTAATCTTTATGGAGGATCGGCGGCCCTGGCCGTAGATCCCATTCTCGAGGGATACCACCTCACCAGAGTTGTCATGGACGGAGGCAGCAGCCTCAACCTCATCTATGAAGATACGGTCAGGAAAATGGGAATTCACCCGTCAAGGATGAAATGCAGCAACACCACCTTCAAGGGGGTCATCCCCGGCATCGAAGCCCCTTGTTCGAGCACTCTCACTTTGGAAGTAGTATTGGACTCTCAGGATAACTTCCAGAGTGAAGTCTTGATCTTCGACGTCGCCCCCTTCCGCAGCGGCTATCACGCCCTCCTAGGTAGAACAACATTCGCTCGTTTCAACGTCATTCCCCATTATGCCTAGCTCAAATTGAAGATGCCCAGACAAATAGGCGTCATCATAGTCAATAGCAACATGGAGCGCTCTCTCCGGACCGAGGAATACACTGCGGCCTTGGCAGCCGAATACGAAGGGCCAGCAAGCCATCTCGCTATCAAGGCACGAGAAGCAAACAAGCGAGCACGAGTCGTATCTCCAGCCAAGGGGCCTCCCTGCATTGGACGTGCAAAGGGATACGCCCCCCATGGCATGCCCGCCCCATCAGCACACTACATGCCTCGATATCACAATTTCACGCTCAAAATACCATGGGCAGTTGTGGGGCTTAATGTTGGTGTCAAAACCGGCGAATCTCGGGTAGGGGGTCCCGAACTGTGTGTCTAAGGTCGATGGTAACAGGAGACAGGGGACACAATGTTTACCCAAGTTCGGGCCCTGTCTATCGAGGTAATACCCTACTTCCTGCTTGATTGATCTTGATGAATAGGAGTATTACAAGAGTTGATCTACCACAAGATCATGATGGCTAAACTCTAAAAGTATAGCCTGTTTGACTATGGTTATGATGATATATGTCTACGGACCTAGCCCTCTGGTTTATATAGACATCAGAGGGATCTAGGGTTATGTAAGGTCAGTTACAGAGAAAGGAATCTTCATATTCGGACGCCAAGCTTGCCTTCCACGTCAAGGAGAGTCCCATCCGGACATAGGTAGAGTCTTCGGTCTTTGTATCTTCACAGCCCATCAGTCCAGCCCATATCTAATAGGTCAGACGCCCGAGGACCCCTTAGTCTAGGACTCCCTCAGTAGCCCCTGAACCAGGCTTCAATGACGAGGTTTCCGGCGCGCAGATTGTCTTCGGCATTGCAAGGCGGGTTCCCTTTTCCGAATACTCCAAGATAGTCTTCGGACGCAATGAACATGTCTGGATCTGCAACACAAGTACCACGCACAACCGCAGAGAATATAATATTACATGAGTCCAATCCGCTGACAACTTTTTGTAATGTGACATCACGTCTGCTTGGTCATCATTTCGAACAGTTTTCCTTTCTGTCGTTCCACGTTTAGAGATGCGGTTTTCATAGACATGTCTTGTCAAAGCAGAGATTGTGTCGCCTTATTGCTGGATTCTCATCAATACGGGCGTGGGTAATCTAACTGTGTCGTTTACACAGCCCTTGGGAACATGCAAGTTTTAAGGCGAGTGGGGAGGTGCTTGATATTCATTGCCTTTATAAGGAGATAAGGATTCCCTTTTGTTCACCCACACCTTCTCTCTTTCTTTGCCCTTCCATTCTCGAGCTCCAGCGCCCAAGTCCTCATTCTTTCCGCCTCAAGGAAGCACTCAACCATGTCTGCATCCGGAGGGCAAGGCAAGTGGATGGCCTCCTCCATTAGGGACAAGGACATCACCAGGCTTCGGGAGGCCGGGTATCTAGCAAAAGAAATCGCCCACTGGCTTCCAGCCAAGTGGAAAATCATCCCCACCCCAAAACCCAACGAGAGGGTAGTGTTCATCCCTCATTTCATCTGCGGGTTAGGGTTTCCTCTCCACCCTTTCGTCCGCGGGCTTATGTTCTATTACGGGATAGACTTTCCTGACATATCCCTGAATTCTTTCCTCAACATCTCGGCATTCATTGTTGTGTGTGAGTCCTTCCTCCGTATCCAAGCCCACTTCAGACTGTGGCTCAAGATCTTCAATGTGAAGCCGAACATGATGGATGGCCAGCGCGCGGAGTGCGGAGGCACCATGGTGAGCAAGCTGCCAATGTCGCATGGCCTAAGGGTACTTTTGTGGAGACCGTCAAGGAGTGGCAGAAACTTTGGTTCTACATCACAGAGCCTCGCGACGCCACCTGGGCCGCGGCTCCTGAATTCAAGTCTGGAGCTCCAATGCGGCTCACCTCGTGGATAGAGAAGGGCCCAAACTGGTCTTCATCGGACAAGCTGATAGCGCTGCAAACGCGCATTCAAAGCATGGTGGGTAAAAACATTAAGCTCGTCGACGTAATCTATGGGAATTCGATCCGAAGAAGCACCAAACCTTGGAAAGGCTCTTCGGAACCACTCACGAAGATGCCTGGAAGTTCTTCTTTAAGGGCAACGAGACGCCGCCAGCCATAGACTCGGACCGCAGGCACGATATTACCCATTCTGCCAATGCGGTAAGCCTTTTACGTCTCTAGGCGCATCCTCTAGCTACTTGTTTCAAGGAGGATATCTAAACTTTACTTTTTCGGGTATGGACGGAGAGGGCAGAGCGGATTCAATGTTCGGCTCCGCTGCCCGAGGAACCAGTCATCCCGCTCCTGGCGAAGATGCTGGTGCCGGCGCCCTATAAGGCGCCGGAGAAGAAGGCCAAGGGGGTCCGGAGTGGCCCCCGCCGCAAGGGAGCTTCAGACGTGTCATCCGAAGACAAGACTCATGATACGTCCATTTTGCATCATGCTTTTATATCGATATTTATTGCATTATGGACCGTTATTTCACTTTATGTCACAATACTTATGACTATTCTCTCTTATTTTACAAGGTTTACATAAAGAGGGAGAATGCCAGCAGCTGGAATTCTGGGCTGGAAAAGGAGCAAATATTAGAGACCTATTCTGCGCAACTCCAAAAGTCCTGAAACTCCACGGAACGTCTTAAAATAAATAAAGAAAAATCCTCGCAAAAGATGAAGTCTAGGGGGCCCACACCCTTCTCACGAGGGTGCCCCCCCTAGGGCGCGCCCCCCTTACCTTGTGGGCCCCTTGCTGGCTCTCTGACGCCCATCTTCTCCTATATGAAGTCTTTCGATGAGAAAAAAAAGAAGAAGGAACTTTCCGGGATGAGACTCCGCCGCCACGAGGCGGAACCTTGGAGGATCCAATCTAGAGCTCCAGCAGAGCTGTTCTGCCGGAGATACATCCCTCCCAGAGGGGGAAATCATCACCATCGTCATCACCAACGCTCCTCTCATCGGGAGAGAGAAATCTGCATCAACATCTTCACCAACACCATGTCATCTCCAAACCCTAGTTCATCTCTTGTATCCAATTCTTGTCTCAAAGTCCGGGATTGGTGCTAGTAGGTTGCTAGTAGTGTTGATTACTCCTCGTAGTTGATGCTAGTTGGTTTAATTGGTGGAAGATCATATGTTCAGATCCTATATGCATATTATTACCCCTCTGATTATGAACATGAATATGCTTTGTGAGTAATTACGTTCGTTCCTGAGGACAAGGGAGAAGTCTTGCTATGAGTAGTCATGTGAATTTGGTATTCGTTTGATATTTTGATAAGATGTATGTTGTCTAACCTCTAGTGGTGTTATGTGAACGTCGACTACTTAACACTTCACCATTATTTGGACCTAGAGGAAGGCATTGGGAAGTAATAAGTAGATGATGGGTTGCTAGAGTGACAGAAGCTTAAACCCTAGTTTATGCGTTGCTTTGGAAGGGGCTGATTTGGATCCATATCTTTCATGCTATGGTTAGGTTTACCTTAAAACTTTTGTTGTAGTTGTGGATGCTTGCAATAGAGGTTAATCATAAGAGGGATTCTTGTTCAAGTAAGAACAGCGCCCAAGCACCGGTCTACCCACATATCAAATTATCAATGTATCGAACGCAAATCATATGAACGTGATGAAAACTAGCTTGCCGATATTCCCATGTGTCCTCGGGAGCGCTTTTCCTATTATAAGAGTTTGTTCCGGCTTGTCCTTTGCTACAAAAGGATTGGGCCACCTTGCTGCACTTTATTTACTTTCGTTACCTATTACTCATTACAATCTATCTTATCACAAAACTATCTGTTACCACTTATTTCAGTACTTGCAGAGAATACCTTGCTGAAAACCGCTTATCATTTCCATCTGCTCCTCGTTGGGTTCGACACTCTTACTTATCGAAAGGACTACGATAGATCCCCTATACTTGTGGGTCATCAAGACTCTTCTCTGGTGCCGTTGCCGGGGAGTGTAGCGCCTTTGGTAGGTGGAATTTGGTAAGGAAAAATTTATATAGTGTGCTGAAATTTACTGTCACTTGTTACTATGGAAAGTAATTCTCTAAGGGGCTTGTTCAGGGTATCTTCACCCCGTCCAGTAGAGCAAAGAGTTGCTCCTCAACCTACTGAACCTGTTGAAAATGAAACTCCTTTTGAATTCCTTCGGGTATGATGGAAAGACTGCTAGCTAACCCTTTTACAGGAGATGGAACAAAGCATCCTGATGAGCACTTAATATATTTGGACGAAGTTTGTGGATTATTTAAGCTTGCAGGTATACCCGATGATGTTGCTAAGAAGAAGGTCTTCCCTTTATCTTTGAAGGGAGACGCATTGGTATGGTATAGGCTATGTGATGATATGAGATCATGGGACTATAAAAGATTGAAGTTGGAATTTCATCAAAAGTATTACCCTATGCATCTTGTTCATCGTGATCACAATTATATATATATAATTTCTAGCCTCATGAAGGAGAAAGCATCGCTCAAGCTTGGGGGAGGCTTAAATCAATGTTATATTCATGCCCCAATCATGAGCTCCCGAGAGAAATAATTATGCAAAGTTTTTATGCTCGGCTTTCTGAAAACAATCGCACCATGCTCGATACTTCTTGTGCTGGCTCTTTTATGATGAAGACTATTGAATTCAGATGGAATTTATTGGATAGAATTAAACACAACTCTGAAGATTGGGACCTCGACGAAGGTAAGGAGTCAGGTATGACACCTAAGTTTGATTGTGTTTAATCTTTTATGGACACCGATATTTTCCGTAAGTTTAGCACTAAATATGGACTTGACTCGGAGATAGTAGCTTCTTTCTGTGAATCTTTTGCTACTTATGTTGATCTCCCTAAGGAGAAGTGGTTTAAATATCATCCTCCCATAGAAGTAAAAGTAGTTGCACATATTAAAGTTTAAGAAAAGACCGTCACTTATAATGATCCTATTGTTCCTACTTCTTATGTTGAGAAACCACCTTTCCCTGTTAGAGTAAAGGATCGTGCTAAAGCTTCAACTGTTGTTCGTAAAAGCAATATTAGAACTTATACACCTCCTGAGCAAGTTAAAGTAGAACCTAATATTGCTATTGTTAAAGATCTATTGTCTGATAATATTGATGGGAATGTTATTTAGTTTGAAGGTGAAGCTGCTAGAATTGCTAAACCTTGTGATAAAGATAAACATAGACCTGTGGTAGGCGTGCCTGTTATTTCTGTTAAAATAGGAGATCATTGTTATCATGGCTTATGTGATATGGGTGCTAGTGCTAGTGTAATACCTATTGACTTATATGAAGAAATTAAGAATGAAATTGCACCTGCTGAGTTAGAAGGTATTGATGTCACAATTAAACTTGCTAATAGAGATACTATTGCAACAATGGGAATTGTTAGAGATGTTGAAGTCTTGTGTGGGAAAACTAAATATAATGTTGATTTTCTTGTTCTTGGTTCCCCACAAGATAGTTTTTGTCCCATTATATTTGGCAGACCCTTCTTAAATACTGTCAATGCTACCATAGATTGCACAAAGAATGTTGCTACTGTTGGCTTGGATGATATGGTTCATGAGTTTAATTTCTCTAAATTCAGTAAAGAACATCGTGAGGAAGAATTGCCTAGTAAGGATGAAATTATTGGTCTCGCTCCTATTGCTGTACCTCCTACTGATCCTTTAGAACACTATTTGCTAGACCATGAAAATGATACATTCGTGAATGAAAGAAGGGAAATAGATGAAGTATTCTTTAAACAGGAACCTATTTTGCAACATAACTTGCCTGTTGAAATTTTAGGGGATCCTCCTCCACCCAAGGGTGATCCCGTGTTTGAGCTTAAACCTTTACCTGATAATCTTAAATATGCTTATCTTGATGAAAAGAAGATATATCCTGTTATTATTAGTGCTAACCTTTCAGAGCATGAAGAAGAAAGATTATTAAAAACTCTGAAGAAGCATCGTGCTGCTATTGCATATACTCTTGATGATCTTAAGGGCATTGGTCCCACTCTATGTCAACATAAAATAAATTTGGAAGCAAATGCCAAACCAATTTGTGATCCCTAACAACATCTGAATCCTAAAATGAAAGAAGTGGTAAGAAAAGAAATACTCAAGCTTCTGGAGGCAGGTATAACCTATCCCGTTGCTGATAGTGAGTGGGTAAGTCCTGTCCATTATGTCCCTAAGAAGGTAGGTATTACTGTTGTTCCTAATGATAAAGATGAATTGATTCCACAAAGAATTATCACAGGTTATAGGATGGTAATTGATTTCCGCAAATTAAATAAAGCTACTAAGAAAGATCATTACCCCTTACCTTTTATTGATCAAATGCTAGAAAGATTATGCAAACATACACACTATTGCTTTCTAGATGGTTATTCTGGTTTCTCTCAAATACTTGTGTCGGCTAGAGATCAATCAAAGACTACTTTTACATGCCCTTTTGGTACTTTTGCTTATAGACGTATGCCTTTTGGTTTATGTAATGCACCTACTACCTTTCAAAGATGCATGATGGCTATATTCTCTGACTTTTGTGAAAAGATTTGCGAGGTTTTCATGGATGATTTTTCCATCTATGGTTCCTCTTTTGATGATTGCTTGAGCAATCTTGATCGAGTTTTGCAGGGATGTGAAGAAACTAATCTTGTCTTGAATTGGGAAAAGTGCCACTTTATGGTTAATGAAGGAATTGTCTTGGGGCACAAAGTTTCTGAAAGAGGTATTGAAGTTGATAAAGACAAGGTTGATGCTATTGAAAAGATGCCATATCCCAAGGACATCAAAGGTATAAGAAGTTTCCTTGGTCACGCTGGATTTTATAGGAGGTTCATTAAGGACTTCTCAAAAATTTCTCAGCCTCTGACTAATTTATTGCAAAAAGATATACCATTTGTCTTTGATGATGATTGTGTAGAAGCATTTGAAATACTTAAGAAAGCATTAGTCTCTGCACCTATTGTTCAGCCACCTGATTGGAATTTACCCTTTGAAATTATGTGTGATGCTAGTGATTATGTTGTAGGTGCTGTTCTAGGGCAAAGAGTTGATAAGAAATTAAATGTTATTCATTATGCTAGTAATACTCTAGACAATGCTCAAAGAAATTATGCTACTATTGAAAAAGAGCTTCTAGCAGTTGTATTTGCTTGTGATAAGTTCAGACCTTATATTGTTGATTCTAAAGTAACTATTCACACTGATCATGTTGCTATTAAATACCTTATGGAAAATAAAGATGCTAAACCTAGACTTATTAGATGGGTTCTCTTGCTACAAGAATTTGATTTGCATATTGTTGATAGAAAGGGAGCTGAGAACCCCGTTGCAGACAACTTGTCTAGGTTAGAGAATGTTCTTGATGACCCACTACCTATTAATGATGACCTTCTCGATGAACAATTAAATGTTATAAGTACTTCTCGTAGTACTCCATGGTATGCTGATTATGCTAATTATATTGTTGCTAAGTTTATACCACCTAGCTTCCCATACCAGCAAAAGAAAAAGTTTTTCTATGACTTGAGACATTACTTTTGGGATGACCCACATCTTTATAAAGAAGGAGTAGATGGTGTTATTAGACATTGTGTACCTGAGCATGAACATGAACAGATCCTACGCAAGTGCCACTCCGAAACTTATGGAGGACACCACACTGGAGATAGAACTGCACATAAGGTATTGCAATCTGGTTTTCATTGGCCTAGCCTCTTCATGAATGCCCGTAAGTTTGTCTTGTCTTGTGATGAATGTCAAAGAATTGGTAATATTAGTAGACATCAAGAAATTCCTATGAATTATACACTTGTTATTGAACCATTTGATGTTTGGGGCTTTGATTATATGGGACGTTTTCCTGCCTCTAATGGATACACACATATTTTAGTTGCTGTTGATTACGTTACTAAGTGGGTAGAAGCTATTCCAACTAGTAGTGCTGATCATAACACTTCTTTTAAAATGCTTAAAGAAGTTATTTTCCCGAGGTTTGGAGTCCCTAGATATTTAATGACTAATGGTGGTTCACACTTTATTCATGGTGCTTTCCGTAAAATGCTTGCTAAATATAATGTTAATCATAGAATTGCATCTCCTTATCACCCACAGTCTAGTGGTCAAGTAGAGTTGAGCAATAGAGAGCTCAAAGTAATTTTGCAAACGACTATTAATAGGTCTAGAGAGAATTGGTCTAAGAAACTTGATGATGCATTATGGGCACATAGAACTACATACAAAAATCCTATGGGTATGTCTCCGTATAAGATGGTATATGGAAAAGCATGTCACTTACCTCTCTTGCTTCATGATATTAATATGGTAATTTATGCCATTGCAGTCCGGCCCACAACAACTCCCTGCGATCCTCATCAAGTGGTTCGTTGGATTCGAAGGCGATGGCTAGCGAGTCACCGCCGACCGCTCACTCTCCCACGGCCAAGGGCAACGACGAGGTGTTGTCCCAAAGGACCTTCCCAGGCCAGGGAGAGGTTCAGGAGGCCGCCAGGGTGACGCCAGAGGGCGAAACCTCGGCTGTTAGACACATGGGGGAGCAGACCCCCATGGCGACTGGGGATGAGGGCCTTACTCAGTTCGGCCCCCAGCCGAATACAAGTCCAGAGACCTATACGGCTCCGGAATCTGGCGAGCAACCTCCTTAGAAAGAAGGGGGGGTGCCTATTCCGCCGGTGACATCTGTCCAACCGGAGGCACTGGATAATCAGCTGGAAGGGCTACGAGGCGCTTCCATTGTGGATGAAGACCGTATCCTTATGGGTATGGTAATTGAGAGGGTCCAGTCTATCAAAAGCGGACTGATCAAAGCCTGCGGCAGCCTGCTGACAGGCTTTGAGGTAAGGGACGCAAAGGAAAAGGTCCTGATATAGACAGTAGCCCCTGAGACACTGTCTGGTGTTCGAAAAGAAGTGCCGGACAGAGGATGAATTTTCGCAGGAAACTAACTGAATATGTCTTATATGAATAAGCAGGCGTCGTTGCTGGCCGCAACCTCACATACTGCCGAAGTCTCCGGACTAAAGCAGAGACTGGAGTGGGCCAAGGAGGAGCTCAGCCAAGCGAGGAAGCTGCTAGAAGACAAGCAAGGTATGTAATGACTTGCTATATATACAAAAAAGAATAAATGATGTGTATTGACCGTAGTGCCATGATATGTGTAGGAGCGGCGACCGAGTTCGAGGTCCTTAAACAGGCCCTGGCCGAGGCTGAGGTCCTTAAACAGGCCCTGGCCGAGGCCGAGGAGAAAGTTGCCAAGGAAAAAGCCGCTCGTGAGAAGCCCGAGGCCAGGCTTGATGAGGTCCAGCAAGAGCTCCAGGATGTAGTGAAGAAATGCAAATCCTTGGAGCGCGATGTTTCGGCTCGAGAGACAGAACTAGCTAGGGCCCGCCAAAGCACGAAAGAGGCCCGGGTTGAGGCCCAGGGCGCCCTCCAGGAGATCCAGGAGGCCAAGAAAATCGCGGCGGGTAAGGCGTTTAGTATGCAAAGCAAGTATGTGAAGAAGTAGTATCTCTTACTAACCTGGATTCGGAGTTCTCCAGGGGCGTTTGCAGATCTTCCATGCAGTGTGTCTGACGCTGCAGAGTTCTTCCGAGCCGAAGAAGGGAGCTCAACGGAGAAGCTATTCTGGTCGCAATATCTTGCGCTAGAACATCCAGTGCCCTTTAGCGATCAGCTAAAACAGCTGGTCGAGCTTCATAGGGTGGCTGAACTGGCCATGAAGGATTTAATAATCCGGCTGTGGCCTGCTGAAGCTATACCAGGCAGCTACTTTGGGCTCGTGAAGCATCTGGTGAATGCATGCCCTCGACTGGACGCCGTCAAGCGGTCAATCTGCATCGAGGGCGCGCGCATAGCCTTCGCCCGCGTCAAAGTGTGGTGGGCGAAGATGGACGCCGTCAAGCTTATGACCGGGGGACCACCAGAGGGCAAGGAGCACCGCACGCCCGAGCGGTATTTTGAAGACGTCCTGGAGGGGTCTCGTATTGTGGCGAGACAATGTGCGCAAGACATTATTTTTGAATGAATACATCTGTGCTGTCTCTGCCTTGTATGATGAAACAAAGTCGTTATGTAATATAATGTTTGTTATTTAAAAAATTTCACCTCCAGTGCGGCCGTGTTGTGTGAATCTGAGAGTTGGCCAGTCGCCGGCTTCTGCCCCCACGCAGGTAGTACGGGGGTGTTCGGGATGTAATATAAACACTCTTGATCCAATTGTTTGGTCCTTGAAGGAGATGTTTAGTGTGATGAACCAGGCAATCGGACTATGCTTCTTTAGCACCCTCACTTAGCCATAGGAGTTTGACAATAAAAATATAGGCGTAGCCCCTAGTATCCGAACTAGGATGCTGTAAACACCTGATCGGGTAAGTACCGATCCCTCGCGCAACGCGGAAAAAATCTCTAAAGATTTGAGACCTCCGAAGAGCTAACCGGCTCTCGCCGCGTCATGACAGTCAGTTTTCGGCTTTCTCTACTGAGGTGCTCATCCGGGTAAACCAGGGCACAATCGCAGTAGTTCGCCCTTTACTACCCTAGCCGATATAACGGAACGTAAGGTAGCAAGCACAGGTGCCGGGCAACCCAACTATTGACCAAAGACATGATTTGGAGCCAATGCATATAGTGCTAAATTTGGGGTGCCCAACTATACTGTAAAAAGTGTTTGGACTTTGTTGTCGTGTTGTGGGGCGCTATGAAGCCCCTGGCAAATTGGAACGTACCAAAGTGTATGGGTGTTGTTTGATAAAGTTATCAAAAAAGAGAAAAGAAGAAAGGGTAGTAAGCTAGAGCCGTAAAATTTGGGCCGCAAACTGTTTCCATTATAATTTCATTGGTGCATTAAAGCGCATTTATACAAGTACTGCAATAAGCAGAAAGCTATTTAATATGCCTTAACCAAGGGAGAGCTGCATGTGGGTCCTAAAAACATGTAAAGAGATTGTTAAACAAACCACCTAAAAATTCCCTAGTACGTCCATGCTTCTTGCCGTCTTCGTGTATTTATCCTTCAAAAAGGACAGATGGTTAGTCCGTCTGGGAAGGCCTATGGAAAAGAAACCTGAAAAGGATAAAGAATAAAAAGTGAAAGTACGTGTGTCTAGGGGCGGTCGAGCCGTATTGTGGATCACAAGCTAGTTATGCCTCCATCCATGCCCATGGTATTTTGAGTGCGTAGTTATGTACGTGCGGTACAATTGCCGCCACTTGGTCCGGACTGGGACGGGGGCCGAATTGCTAGTCGAGCTCTTGACGAGCTGAGATGTCCTGCTGCAAAATAGTCCGGACTCTCTTGACAGTGTCCGGGAGCTCGGCCGCCGAATTAAGGTTCTGCTTGAAAACGTCGCTCTGTACTTCTGCTGCTAAGGCAGCGGTGTGGTCCTCGGTGTGGAGGGAGTGTTCCGTGTTTCCATTAACTGTTATGATGCCGCGTGGTCCAGGCATTTGGAGCTTGAGATAAGAATAGCGTGGCACCACATTGAATCGAGCAAATGCGGTTTTTCCAGGCAGTGCGTGATAACCGCAGCGAAAGGGGACGATATCGAAGATTAACTCCTCGCTTCGGAAGTTGTCTAGAGATCCGAAGACAACCTCTAGTGTGATTGAGCCCGTACAGCGTGCCTGTACACCTAGTATGACTCCTTTAAAGGTAGTCTTTGTGGGCTTGATCCATGGTGGATTAATGCCCATTTTTCGCACTGTATCCTGATAGAGCAGGTTGAGGCTGCTTCCACCGTCCATCAGGACTCGCGTAAGGTGGAACCCATCAATTATTGGGTCCAGGACCAGTGCGGCTGAACAGCCGTGACGGATACTGGTCGGATGATCCCGACGATCGAAGGTGATTGGGCATGATGACCATGGATTAAATTTTGGGGCGACTGGCTCTATCGCGTACTATCGGATGATCCCTGAGTGCGCGCTTGGGGTCCCTCTTGGGGATGTGGGTAGCATATATCATGTTCACTGTTTTGACATTAGGGGGAAACTTATTATGTACTACTGGAATCAGCTACTTTGCCATCTACCAGCTTTTTGCGGTCTGCTAGCAGACGGCAAAGAAGCTCTTTGCCATCAGCTACCCAAAAGCAGACGGCAAAGAACTGGCTGATGGCAAAGACCTTCTTTGCTATCAGCTAGTTCTTTGTCGTCTGCTAGCTGACGGCGAAGATTCTTTGCCGTCGGCTAGTAGACGGCAAAGAGGGAGGGGGCCCCACTGACGAGCTGCTTAAAAAAAAACTTAACGGAACCCCCTCTTTGCCGTCTGCTAGTAGACGACAAAGAGCAAATAAGCGGACAACAAAGGGGGGCGGACGGCAAAGATTTAACAAAACGTTAACGGGCCCCCCTCTTTGTTTCTCTCCCTCACACGCGTGCCGCCGCCCCCACCACTCGCCGCCACCCCCGTCGCCCCACCACCCCGCCGCCGCACCGGCCCCCCGCCCCGTCGCCACTACCGCCCGGCGCCGTCGCCCCACCACCCGGCGCCCCACCGGTCCCCCGCCCCGTCGCCCCCGCTGCGCCCCGGCGCCCCCCCCCCCCCCCGCGCCCACCGCCCCGGCCGGGCCCGGCCCCGTCGCCACTGCCGCCCGGCGCCGCCGCCCCAGGCCGCCCCGCCCCCCTCCTCCACCGGCAACCTCCTCCACTGGCCCTGCCCCAGGTGAGCTCTCCTCCTCTTTTTTTTTCTTTTTTCTGTTTTTTTATTTTTAGGTTTATGTTTAGTTTAGATTTAGTTTTAGTTTTAGTTTTAGGTTTAGTTTTAGGTTTAGTTTTAGGTTTAGTTTTAGTTTTAGTTTAGTATTAGGTTTAGATTTAGTTTTTTTCCTTTTTTTGTTTTTTTAGTTTTAGGTTTATGTTTAGTTTAGATTTAGTTTTAGTTTTAGATTTAGGTTTAGGTTTAGGTTTAGTTTAGTTTTAGGAAAGAAGAAGAAGAAGAAGAAAAAAAGAGGAGAGGAGGAGAAGAAGAAGAGGAAAAAGGAAAGGAAGAAGAAGAAGAGGAGGAGAAGAAAAAAGAAGGAGAGGAAGAAGAAGAAGAGGAGGAGAAGAAAAAAGAAGGAGAGGAAGAAGAAGAAAAAAGAGGAGAGGAGGAGAAGAAGAAGAGGAAAAAGGAAAGGAGGAAGAAGAAGAAGAAGAAGAAGAAGAAGAAGGAAAAAAGGGAAGAAGAGGAAGAAGAAGAAAAGGAAAAAAGAGGAAAAAAAACCCGACCCGACCCGCCACCCCGACCCTGACCCGGCACCCCGACATGACACCCCGACCCCGAGACCCCGACCCCGACACCTCGATCGAAGCCGACACCGACACGGCACCCCGACCCCGACCCCGACCCGGCACCCCGACCCCGAGACCCCGATCGACCCCGACCCCGACACCCCGACCCCGAGCCTGACCCGACACCCCGACACCGAGCCTGACCCGACACCCCGACCCCGACAACCGACCCCCTGACCCCGACAACCCGACCCCGACACGACACCCCGACCCCGAAACGACACCCCGACCCCGACACGGCACCCCGACACCGACACGACACCCCGACCCCCCGACCCCGAAACAGCACCCCGACCCCGACACGGCACCTCGACACCGACACGACACCCCGACCCCCGACACCTCCCGAAAAGGTGTTCTTTGGCCTTCCAGAGGCCGACGGGGTCATATATTTGTGAATTATTAGTTAGGTCATATATTTTTCGATTTTGTTATGAAAAACATCATATATAATTGTGTTGATCGGGTAGTTTTAAATGTGCAGTTGTTTCATCGCTGCGAGGTTTGGTGTTCGACGACCTCGTTGTGTGTTTGGCGAGCTCTGCCCCTTCGTTCGTGGGTGAGCACAAATGACATGTCCTCCTCCCCCATTAATTATTTGATCTATTCCTATGAAACTTGATAGCTAGCTATATATGTGTCTTGAATCATCAGTATGCGTAACCAATATGTGTCTCCCTTTCGAAAGCGTCATAGTTATAAATATGCATGCATTTGCATATTTATAACCTTGATTCTTTCGAATTGTCCAATGCTATCCATGGACAGCCCGAGTATGTGTAGATTGGGTTCGTTTTCCCATATGCTTTGCTCCGGATCCGACGCATAAATTTCGTCAGTGCCTCCCCTGTTGTTCTCTGGGTACACGTCCTCTCTGTTTATTGCAGAGACGTGTATCAGGAGAACAGCGGGGAGGTGCTGCCGAAATTTTGCGTCTGATCCGGAGCATAGCATGGGAAAATGAACCCAATCTACACATACACGGGTGGGATTAGGACCTATCATTACCTATTAGAGTGTAGGTTGCATGGACGTAATAAAATTGACAAAGTAGATCAACTGATGAGAATATACATGGTGAATTACATATATAATTGTTGTGTGTCCAGTAGCTCTGAAATTCAAGATGAGTGATCGTGTGTGGATGTATACCAGTCACACTGGTCAGAACAAATGGAGCGCTGAATGGTTCACAAAAACCTAGGGGTTTGTGCAAGCCGCATTTGCAAATGGCCAGAAGAAAACCTGGTGCCCCTATTTCCGGTGCGGCAATTGGGAAAAGAGGAAAGATGCTGAAATGGGCAAACACCTGTAGAAGAGTGGTTTTACGCCCGATTATACGGTGTGGACATTTCATGGTGAGTTTGCCCAACTTGACCGAGCTGAGGTGGATCGTCGTCGCACCGACGAGCATGGTACTGGGATGGAAAACATGGTGCAAGACTATGATGATGCTCGGTATTCGGACGAGGAGATGGAGGAATCTGCAAAGGCCTTCAATGAAATGTTGGAGTCTTCAAAACGTCCGCTCCACGAGCACACTGAGCTTTGTCAGTTGGATGCCATCTCACAAGTAATGGCTCTGAAGGCTCAGTTCAACTTGGGCAGAGAATGCTATGACGCAATTATGACAGTATTTGGACGCTTTCTACCCAAAGGCCATGTAATGCCTGCAAACCTGTACCAGTCGGACAAAATGCTCCGTGCACTGAAGATGCCCTATGAGAAGATACATGCCTGTGAGAAAGGATGTGTCATATTTAGGCTTGACTATGTGGACTTGAACTATTGTCACATTTGCAAGTCTTCCAGGTATATTGTGGTAGACAACGGTATGGGTGAGAAGACACAAACCAAAATCCCCGTTAGTGTTCTTCGGTATATGCCAATCGTACCAAGACTTCAACGTCTTTTCATGGTCGAAGAGACGGCCAGACAGATGACATGGCATAAAACAGGCAAAAGAACCGAACTAGATGCAGATGGGAATCTGATGATGGTACACACATCGGATGGTGTTGCGTGGAAAAAGTTTGATGAATTACATGCTGACAAAGCGGCAGATCCGAGGCATCCTCGAGTCGGCATCAGCACGGATGGGTTCAGTGTGTTTGGTATGACGGCAGCCCAATATAGTTGTTGGCCCGTATTTGTCTTTCCACTGAATCTCCCCCCCGGACAGATTATGCAAAGAAAGAACATTTTCCTGACGTTGATAATTCCAGGGCCCAAGTATCCAGGGAAAAATATGAATGTGTACATGCAGCCGCTTAAGGAAGAATTGCAAGAACCCTGGGATAATGGGTTCAAGACATACGACGCCTATAGCAAACGGAACTTCATAATGCGTGTCTGGTACATGTACTCGACGCATGACTTGCCGGCGTATGCGCTATTCGTTGGCTGGTGTGTGCATGGAAGGTTCCCGTGCCCCACATGCAAGGGAGCTCTTGAGTTTCGTTGGCTTCAGGCCGGTCGCAAGTTTTCTTGCTTCGACATGCATAGACAGTTCCCGGATCCTCGCCATAAGTTCAGGAAAGACAAGAAGAACTTCATCAGGGGTAGAGTTGTCAAAAACTTTGCACCACCTGCATTGACAGGCCAACAGACCCTGGATCAGTTAAATGCTCTCGAGCCAGATCCACAATGTCCAGGGTACTTCAAGGGGTATAATACTAAGCACGTGTGGACTCACAAAACATGCTCATGGGATCTACCTTACTTCAAAGACCTCCTTTTCCCACACAACATCGACGTGATGCACACTGAGAAGAATATCGCCGAGGCACTTTTTGGTACATTGTTCGGCATAGATGGGAAGTCAAAGGATAATACTAAGGCTAGAGTCGATCTGGAGGCGCTATGTGATAGGCCATTACAAAACATGAAAGAACCGAAAGGAAAGCAGAACTGGACGAAGCCAAAGGCATGGTTCAATCTTGGAAGGCCAGCTATGAGGGAAATAATCTTGTGGGTGCAACAGTAGTTGATGTTCCCCGATGGGTATGCAGCGAATCTAAAGAGGGGAGAGAATCTTGATAAACTGAAGATATTTGGTCTCAAGAGTAATGATTGGCACATATGGATTGAGCGGGTAATGCCGGTGATGTTGCGTGGCTTCATCCCTAACGATGAATGGCTAGTACTGGCAGAACTCAGCTATTTCTTCCGTGTTCTTTGTGCGAAAGAACTATCACCTGGCGTGCTAGAAGAAATGGACGCCGGAGTTGATCTACAAGTTAGAGAAGATCTTTCCACCGGGCTTCTTTAATCCAATGCAGCATTTGATTTTGCATCTCCCGACCGAGGCAAGATTGGGGGGCCCATGCAAAATCGTTGGTGCTACCCAACTGAGAGGATGCAGAAGACGCTTCGAGAAAAATGTAAAAATAAACGTAGAATTGAAGCATCGATGGCTGAGGCATTCATCACAAAGGAGGCGGCAAACTTCGTAACAGCACACTATGAAGCCAAAAATCGTCATTTGCATAATCCGAAGCCTCGGTACAATGCTGACGACCCTAAAAAGGGTGGATCCAACCTCAGCCTATTCAATGGGAATCTCGCACCAACTAGTGTTTCACATCCAGTATCTTTGGATAACGAAGAATGGCGGACCATTTCATTGTATATCTTCAACAACCTGATAGAAGTGCGGCCGTACATCGAGTAAGTTCTTGGTACATTGTTTCGCAACTTCTATTTCCTTTGAACTGCTCTTATTCCTGGATATGTTTAATTTGAATGGACATTACTTGCTAGTCTTAACATTTGAGTGTCATAATGCTAATGAGACATTGGAAATGATCTTTGGTGCAGCTTAACTCCAGAAACGCATCGCACGATCCTTCTCCAGCTACCAGCGCGAGCCAGCCCGCTCCTACACCTCCGTGATCACGGTAAGTTTCTCTAGTGTTTTGCTTAACAAATGCATAAAGACCTAGACTTAGCTTTATTTCCTCCAATATGCTTACCATAATGACCTAGAGTTAGCTTCTTTTCCTCCAAAATGACTTAATAAGCTTACTAACCTCATAAACCATCCATTTTACCTAAGTTAGCTCTAAAACGATATGTACTTAGCTTACTTATGTCAAAAATTGCATAATTAGCTTAGTTAGCTCATAAACGATCCATTTTACCTAAGTTAGCTCTAAAATGACTCATTTTACCTTAGTTAGCTTACAAGTGATCCAATTTATCCAAGTTAGCTCTAAAATGACCCATTTTACGTAGATTAGCTCCTAAATGATCCATTTTACCTACGTTAGCTTTAAAATGACCCATTTCACCTAGGTTAGCTCCAAAATGACCCTTTTCACCTAGGTTAGCTCCAAAATGACCCATTTCACCTAACTTAGCTCAAAAACGATCCATTTTACCTTAGTTAGCTCAAAAACGTGGCATTTCACCTTAGTTAGCTCATATACGACCCATTTCAACTAAGTTAGCTCCAAAATGATCAATTTCACCTAGGTTAGCTCCAAAATGATCAATTTCACCTAGGTTAGCTCATAAATGACCCATTTCACCTAACTTAGCTCCAAAATGATCCATTTCACCTAGGATAGCTCATAAACTACCCATTTCACCTAGGTTAGCTCATAAACGATACATTTCACCTAAGTTAGCTAATAAATGGCATATACTTCTTCTTCTAGTCTTCTTCTTCTTCTATTCGTCTTCTTCTATTCTTTTTCTTCTAGTCTAATTCTTCTTCTAGTCTTCTTTTTCTAACTTTCTTATTCGTCATTTTGCAGGTTTCATTCACTTCACGGAAGCCAGCTTCCTATGATGCATTGCTTGTTTTTTCCTTTGATGCACTTCTTGTATTCTGCTCGCTTGCTATGATGAAACTTTGCATATTGTAATATGTATGGATCGATGGAACTATGTGCAACCTACTATGTATGTATGGATGGATATTTATTATGTTGGATATATATGTGCTGGATATTTGTGTGATGAATATATATGTGCTGTGATATATTTGCTGTGATAATTGTTGGATATAAGAAAAACAGAATAAAAAAGAGGTAGTGCAGGCTCTTTGCTGTCCGCGGCAGACGGCAAAGACCCCTTTGCCATCGGTGGCAGATGGCAAAGGGGGCACGTGGCGCCCACCTGTGCTTCCTGAGGGATGGGCCATTTGGCAAATTTGCCTACCGTGGCGGACGACAAAGCTAAGCTGATGGCAAAGACTTTGCCTTTACCGTCCGCCGGGCAGACGGCAAAACACAGTGGGCGCTGACGTATTGCTGACGTCAACTAGCGGACGGCAAAGAGGCGCTCAAATTTGCCGTACGCTGGCGGACGGCAAAGGCCGCCGTTAGCCGCCTAACGGACTAACGTGCAGTATTTTGTCGTCCCTCCTCTTTGCCGTCGCCGCTGTAGGAAAAGGGCTCTTTGCCGTCCGCCATAAGAGGCGGACGGCAAAGGACCTGTTTGCCGACCCTGTCTTTGCCGTCACTGTTTACCGTCTGCCGCTGACGGCAAAGCTCTTTGCTGTCAGCCGACCGTGCCTTCGCCGTCCGCCGTGGCAGACGGCAAAGTACTGGATTCCTGTAGTGTGTCCACCTGTGTTCGGTGGCCAGGGATCCTCATCGTCGTCCTCGCTTTGTGATCCCTTCTCCTTGCTTTTGGCATTTAACTTGCCGGCCTGTTTACGAACCCAACAATCTCTATTGGTATGATTGGATGATTTGTCTGGGGTGCCATGGATCTGGCACGGACGATCGAGTATGTGGTCCAAGCTGGATGAGCCCGAATAATTCTTTCTGAATGACTTCTTCTGCTGACTAGACTTAGAGCCACTGAATTCGGCATTGACCGCCGTTTCATCGGTGTTGTCATTGTTGTTTCGAGCCTTGTGTCTGTTGAGTCGGGACTTGTCATTGCTATTTCTGGCTTCAGAGGTGACGGTGTTGCTTGCATTCTTTTTGCTACGGGCCGGACAACTATCTTCACCCGCACAAAAGCGGGTCATGCATGCCATGAGGGCTGCCATGGACTTCGGCTTTTCTTGGCCGAGGTGGCGGGCGAGCCATTCGTCGCGGATGCTATGTTTGAAACCCGCTAGGGTTTCGGTATCCGGACAGTCGACGATTTGGTTTTTTTGGTTAGGAACCTAGTCCAGAATTTCCTGGCCGACTCTCCGGGCTGTTGAACTATTTGGATTAAGTCAATGGCATCTGCTGGTCGGACATATGTTCCTTGGAAGTTGTCGTGGAAGGCGTCTTCCAAATCCTCCCAGTTACCAATAGAGTTTTTTGGCAAACTGTTTAACCAGTGCCGAGCAGGCCCTTTGAGTTTTAATGGGAGGTATTTGATGGCGTGGAGGTCATCTCCGCGGGCCACATGGACATGGAGAAGAAAATCCTCCATCCACACCGCGGGATCAGTTGTTCCATCGTATGATTCAATATTCACGGGTTTAAACCCTTCTGGGAATTCATGCTCCATTACTTCGTTAGTGAAGCAAAGAGGGTGTGCGGCCCCTCTATACCGGGCCACATCGCGATGTAGCTCTGATGGAGTCTGTCTGTGGTTGTCAGCCCACGCATGACTAGGCTTGTCACGTACGAATAGAAAGCCGTTTTTACGTGTCAAGGCACGTCCTCGTGATCCGTATATCGGTCTGGTATGTCCTTCTCTATTGTCCTAGTCCTGCCAAAGGTCATATGTATAACCACAAGCTATTTTACCTCCGCCTTTACGATGAGGCGGGGCGGGCTGGTGTCCGGCCTGAGTTGCCGTTTTAACCCGGCCACGTGGTGGTCGGTCAGCCGCATTGCGCGATGATGGTACGAGCTCCGGTGCCTCGTCATCGAACTAAGGTAGCAATCTACGCTTCGGGTAGCTTTTGGCTGGGTGCTTGAGGCCGTATTCTTCGGGTGCTAGGACATCGGTCCATCTATCGTTGAGTAGATCTTGGTCAGCTTGAAGTTGCTGCTGTATCTTTTTCAGGCTCCTTGCAGTGGCTATTAGCTGGCGCTTAAAGCGCTCCTGCTCGAGAGGTTCCTCCGATACGATAAAATCCTCATTGCCGAGGCTCACCTCCTCCTCGGAGAGCGGGAGATAACTACTGTCCTTCGAGTCTTCGTTTATGGCTTGTTCATTAGGGCTAACTTGCCCATCTTCCCGATTGTCCTGTTCGACAGTTCGTTCGTCGGGATCTTCTCTGTCTTCGGCACCGTCCAGAGTGTTATTGTCTCCCGTGTCGGTGTTGCTGTCTTTTCCATGACATGACTTAGAGCGGCGCCGCTGATGCCGGCGTTTTGGTTGTATCATAGGAGGTTCGTCCTCCACTGGATTTTCTTTCTCATCGTCGTTAGTTCTTTTAGGTGTATCCACCATGTACACGTCGTAAGAAGAGGTGGCCATCCAGCGTCCGGTAAACGATGGGTCTTGGCCCTGCTCCTCATCGGCATCGTTGTCCATACTGTCGATGTCTTCGGAGCTGTAATTGAGCGTGTTGGTTAAGTCTTCGACAGTGGCTATGAAGTGGGCGGTGGGTGGGAAGCAAATTTCTCCGTCATTAGCCTCTAGTTCGAACTGGATATAACTCGGCTGTAAGCCCCCCCGCTCTTAAGGATAGTGCTCTTAACGAGTTTAACACGTCGCCTAGAGGCGAGTGCCGGAAGATGTCCATGGAGCTGAATTCGACGATCGATGACTAATCAAGCTCAATGTACGCGGACGCACAAGTTTCGGAACCTGTAGCCAGAGATGAGTCCATGGTTTCGGTGACACAGATGTTACTTGAAGTTAAGTCTATGCGCGGCTCCAACGCTGCTGGGTCTATGGCTTCCGCGGTAGGGTTGAGCTTCCCATCCTCGGATGGCGCGATCTGCTCCGGATCTAAGGCCGAAGCAGCTATAGGTGCTATCTCCTGGGTATGGTCCGATGACAGATTTACGTCATGTTCATCGTGGTGGCAGGGAGCTGCTGTCGTGGTCTCGAATCCATCGAAGATCAGGTCTCCATGGATAAATGTGACATAGTTCAAGCTTCCAAATCTGACCTGATGGCCAGGGGAGTAGCTTTCGATCTGCTCCTGATGGCCAAGCGAGTTGGCCCGCAGTGTGAAGCCGCCGAACACGAAGATCTTCCTGGGGAGGAAGACTTCCCCTTGGACAGCATCGTTGTAGATGGTCGAAGGAGCCAACAAACCTTATGACGACGGCACAGTGGAACTCTCAATGAAAGCACTAATGTCGGTGTCAAAACCGGCGGATCTCGCATAGGGGGTCCCGAACTGTGCGTCTGAAGTTGATGGTAATAGGAGACAGGGGACAATGTTTATCCAGGTTCGTGCCCTCTCTATCGAGGTAATACCCTACTTCCTGATTGATTGATCTTGATGAATATGAGTATTACAAGAGTTGATCTACCACGAGTTCACAATGGCTAAACCCTAAAAGTCTAGCCTGTCTGACTATAGTTATGAGGATATATGTCTACGAACCTAGCCCTCCGGTTTATATAGAGACCGAAGGGATCTAGGGTTACATAAGGTCCGTTACAGAGAAAGGAATCTTCATATTCGGACGCCAAGCTTGCCTCACATGTCAAGGAGAGTCCCATCCGGACACTGGTAGAGTCTTTGGTCTTTGTATCTTCACAACCCATCAGTCCGACCCATATCTAGTAGGTCGGACGCCCGAGGACCCCTTAGTCTAGGACTCCCTCATTTAGCCACTAAGGGAGTCCTGGATTAGGGGGTCCCCGGGCGTCCGGGTTATGTGACGTGATTTGGACTGGTGGGCCATGAAGATACAAGATAGAAGGCTTCCCCCATGTCCGGATGGGACTCCCCTTGGCGTGGAAGGCAAGCTTGGTGTTCGGATATAAAGATTCCTTTCTCTGTAAACCGACTCTGTACAGACCATAGCCCCCTCCGGTATCTATATAAACCAGAGGGTTTCGTCCGTAGAGGCAGTCATAATCATACAAGCTAGACCTCTAGAGTTTAGCCACTACGATCTTGAGGTAGATCAACTCTTGTAAACCCTATAGTTATCAAAGTTAATCAAGCAGGATGTAGGGTTTTACCTCCATCAAGAGGGCCCGAACCTGGGTAAACATCGTGTCGCTTGCCTCCTATTACCTTCGATCCTTAGACGCATAGTTCGGGATCCCCTACCTGAGATCTGCCGATTTTGACACCGACATTGGTGCTTTCATTGAGAGTTCTTCTATGCTGTCAACAAAGGATTCGATGGCTCGTTCAATCATCCACAATGATGTTGTTTCGGGGGAGATTTTCCACCCCGGCCAAATTTTCGTATTCGGCGGCTTCGCGCTCCATGCTAATTCGATTGGCGACCTCTAGCAGATCGACAGCTATGCCCCTGGTCATCGGATCAGTTTTGGGAACCTAAATTATGTCGCTGATATCCGAGGAGATTTGATCTTCGAAGGGTTAGTTGCCCCGATTACCGCTCTGGTCTTAGATCCAGAGCAGGCCGACAGGTCCGAAGAAGGGAGTCTAGAGCCCGTCGGACTCTCTGCACTTATGGAGCTTGTCGCTGGAGAAGCGCCGGACACTCTGTCGGACTCTAGGTCTAAACTCTCAAGGTCTGTGTCAAGCGCGTGCCGCTAGGAGGCTCCAACTCCGGACAGCTCCACGGACTCTCGTTTCTCCGTCCGACCCTCTCCTTTAAACGAGGCTCTGGACTTAATGTGATCGCTCGCCATTATGGAAAGATCACTTCCGAATTATGCCCAGCCCAGACTAGGGGCTGAAAGCATGGAATTTTACGTCCCACCCACCACCCACTTCATAGCCACTATGGAAGATCTAACAGACATGCTGGACTATGCCTCCAAAGACATCGACGGTATGGACGATGATGCTGGAGATGAACAAGGCCAAAACCCTACGTTCCCCGGACGATGGATGGCCACCTCCACATATGACGTGTACATGGTGGACACACCCAAAGAGGATGGTGACGACGACAAGGAGAATCCAGTCGACGACAAGGCTGCTGAGGCCCCTCCGAAGCGTCAACGTTAGCGGCGCCTCTCAAAACCGCGTCGCAACAAAGACGGCAATACCGACACCGAAGACAATAATACTCCGGATAAGCCCGAAGACTCTGAAGCCCCTGTGGAGCCAACATCCGAACAGGATGATTGGGAGGATTGGAAAGTAAACCCCGACGATCCGGTCAGGAACGAGGACTCGGAGGACAGCAACTACCTACCGATCTCCGAAGAGGATATGAGCCTTGGCGACGAAGATTTTATCGTGCTAGAGGAACCCCTCGAACAAGAGCACTTTAAGCGCCGGCTAATCGCCACTGCAAGAAGCCTGAAAAATAAGCAGCAACAACTTCAGGCTGATCAGGATTTGCTCAATGACAGATGGACTAACGTCCTGGCAGCCGAGGAATACGGCCTCGAACGCCCAACAAAGAGCTACCCGAAGCGCAAGCTGCTACCCCAATTCGACGATGAGGCCCTGGAGCCCATACCGCCAAAACATGGCGCTACTGACAGACCTGACCGACCACCATGCACGTAGCCGGGACAGATCGGTAACACAAGCCTAACATCAGCCAGCGCCACCTCGCCGTAAAGGCAGGAGAACAACAGCTCCAGGATACACATATGACCTACAACAGGACCTGGACAATAGAGCGGGTCGGACCAGATCAATCGACGGATCACGAGGCCGTGCTCTCGCACGGAAAACTGCCATCAGGCCAGGCGCAACAAGAACAACCTCACCCGGGCCGAAAACATCATTCGGACTTCATCCGAACTATGTCACGACGCGGCCTGATATAGCGGCGCCGCACACCCCCTATGCTTCACCGATGAGGTAATTGAACACCAGTTCCAAGAAGGGTTTAAACCCGTGAACATCGGATCATATGACAGCACAACAGATCTCACAGTATGGATTGAAGATTTTCTTCTCCACATTCACATGGCTCGCGGTGACGATCTACATGCCATGAAATACCTCCCCCTAAAGCTTTAGGGACCAGCTCGACACTGGTTAAATAGCCTCCCAGAGAATTCTATTGGCAGCTGGGAAGATTTGGAAGATGCCTTTAGAGACAACTTCCAAGGTACCTATGTACGGCCCCGGGACGTCGATGACCTTAGTCACATAGTCCAGCAACCCGTAGAGTCAGCCCAAAAACTATGGACAAGGTTCTTAATTAAAAAGAACCAAATCATTAACTGTTCAGATGCCGAAGCCCTAATGGCCTTTAAACACATCATCCGTGATGAATGGCTTGCCCGATACCTCAGCCAAGAGAAGTCAAAATCCATGGCAGCTCTTACAACACTCATGACCCACTTTTGCGCGGGAGAGGATAGTTGGTTAGCCTATAACAACAGTTGTACCAGCGACCCTGGTACTTCTGAAACCAGAAACGGCAGCGGCAGACCCCGACGCAACAAACACAAGCATCAAAGTAACAATGATAATACCGAAGACACAACGGTCAATTCCGGATTCAGCGGCTCCAAATCCGGTCAACGGAAGAAGCCATTTAAAAGAAATAAAGACGGTTCATCTAGCCTGGACCGAATACTTGATCGACCTTGCCAAATTCACGGCACCCCCGATAAGCCTGCCAATCATACCAACAGAAGCTGTTGGGTCTTTAAACAAGTTGGTAAGCTAAACAACAGACATAAGCAGAAGGGGTCGCCCAGTGAGGACGACGACGATGAGCATCACCCACCAAACACCGGGGGACGGAAGAAATTTCCCCCAAGGTCAAAACGGTGAATATGATATACGCTATTCACATCCCCAAGCGGGAGCTCAAGCGTGCTCTAAGAGACGTCTATGCGATAGAACCAGTCTCCCCAAAATTTAATCCATGGTCAGCCTGTCCGATCACTTTCGATCACAGAGACCATCCGACTAGTATCCGTCACGGAGGCTCGGATGCGATGGCACTCGACCCAATTATTGATGGATTCCACCTTACACGGGTCCTCATGGACGGTGGCAGTAGCCTTAACCTGCTCATGGACGGAGGCTCGGACGCGATGGCACTCGACCCAATTATTGATGGATTCCACCTTACACGGGTCCTCATGGACACGGTCCGCAAAATGGGTATTGATTCGTTAAGAATTAAACCCACCAAAACTACCTTTAAAGGAGTAATACCTGGTGTAGAGGCCCGTTGCACGGGATCAATCACATTGTAAGTCGTCCTCGGTTCACCGGACAACTTCCGAAGCGAGGACTTGATCTTCGACGTCGTCCCCTTCCATAGCGGCTATCATGCACTGCTCGGACGAACCAAGTTTGCTTGCTTCAATGCGATCTTACAATACGCATATCTCAAACTGAAGATGCCCAGACCACGCTATGTTATAACAGTCAATGGAAACACGAAGCTCTCCCACCGTACTGAGGAGCACACCACGGCCCTTGAAGCAGAAGTCCAGGGCGGCCTTATCAAGCCAAACACTACATCGGCAGTCAAGCCCCCGGACACTATTAAACGTGCCCGGACTACTCGGCAGAGCGACAGTCCAGCTCGTCCGGAGCTTGATTAGCAATTCGGCCTCCGTGTCAGCCCCAACCAAATTGCGGCATATGTGCCACGCGTACATAACTACACACTAAAGATACCATGGGCCAAGATGGAGGCATAATAAAGACAAAGTCCATAATACGGCTCGACTCTATCTGGACCCTAATGTTTATTTTCTCTTATTTTTTTCCAAGTTCCTTACAACCACCATCACCTTCCGATGGTACCAAGGGCCCTTTTCTAGGTCCCTCATGAGAACTCGATCGTTGATCCTTTCAAAGGATAATACACCAAGGAGGAAAAATAGCATAAACATGTGGCAGAGTAACTAAAATATCTTTAAACATCACCTCTTTCTTTTTAGGACCTGCACATAGCTTTCCCTGGTGCCCGGCATGTAAAATAGCCTCGATGCTTATCACATTGTTTGTAAAAATACGTTTTGACATATGAAACTATAACGGAAACAGTTTTTCCCCAAACATATTCGGTACTAGTTTATTTCCTAATCCGTTTTCCCTCTTTTTCGTCTGATCGCCATGTACACCTCGGTACGACTTAAATTGTGAGGGGCTCCATTCGGCCACGTACATTTCTTAAAAATAAAATAAGTCCGAACACTTTTATAGTAGAATTCAGCGTATCAAATATAGCATTATATGCATCGGCTCCGAATCATGTCTTTGGTCAATAGTTGGGTTGCCCGGCTCCTGTGGTTACTACCATACGTTCCGCTCGTTCTGCTATGGTAGTTGAAAGGATCGAGAAGAGGTGTCTAGAGGGGGGTGAATAGACTCTAATCAAGAAAAGTTGCTGTTTTTATTCTTTAGGTTCATGTGGAGTATTAGAACAATTTAAACATTCACAATACATATCAAGCAAGCACGCAAGAACACAAAGAGTATATGAGTAGCGGAAAGTAAAGCATACAAGTTGCAAGAATGTAAAGAGAAGGGATTGGAGTGTGCAAACGCAATTTGGAGACACGGTGATTTTTTATCCGTGGTTCTGATAGGTGGTGCTATCGTACATCCACGTTGATGGAGACTTCAACCCATGAAGGGTAACGAGTGCGCGAGTCCACGCAGGGCTCCACCCACGAACGGTCCACGAAGAAGCAACCTTGTCTATCCCACCATGGCCGTCACCCACGAGGGACTTGCCTCACTAGGGTAGATCTTCACGAAGTAGGCGATCTCCTTGCCCTTACAAACTCCTTCGTTCAACTCCACAATCTTGTCGGAGGCTCCCAAGTGACACCTAGCCAATCTAGGAGACACCACACTCCAAAAAGTAACAAATGGTGTGTTGATGATGAACTCTTTGCTCTTGTGCTTCAAAATGATAGTCTCCCCAACACTCAACTCTCTCTCATAGGATTGGATTTGGTAGAAAGAAGATTTGAGTGGAAAGCAACTTGGGGAAGGCTAGAGATCAAGATTTATGTGGTTGGAATGGAATATATTGACCTCAAAACAAGTGTAGGTGGTTCTCTCTCAGAAAATATGTATTGGAAGTGTAGGCATGTTCTGATGGCTCTCTCTCCACGAATGAAGAGTGGGTGGAGGGGTATAAATAGCCTGCACACAAAATCTAACCGTTACACACAAATCACCAAACTCGGTGGGACCGATTCAGTAAACTCGGTGAGACCGATTTGATTCATAATGTGACTGTTAGGTGTTACGGTGGGACCGAGTGGATCAACTCCGTGGGACCAATGTGCTAGGGTTAGGGTAAATCCAAAACTCGGTTTGACCAATTACTCAAACTCGGTGGGACCGATTTGGGTAATAAGCGAAACAGAGAGTTGGCCAAATAAACTCGGTGGGGCTGATTGTATATCTCGGTGGGACAGAAAATATTGCAATAGGTAACAGAGAGTTTTCAAGCCCATCTCGGTGACCGAGATCCCATCAGTGAGACCAAACTGATTAGGGTTTCTGGCAGTGGCTATGTCAACTGAACTCGGTGGCTCCGGATAGAAAGAATCGGTGGGAACGAGTTTGACTTTTGGTTTAGGACAAATTTGGAAGTGAGAAAGTTGTTGAGGGATTTGGAGCATATCACTAAGCACTTTGAGCAATCAAGCCATTAAGCAAGACCTCATCGCTTCTTAATAGTATTGGCTTTCCTGTGGACTCAATGTGATCTTGGATCACTAAAATAGAAAATGTAGAGTCCTGAGCTTTGAGCTTGAGCCAATCCTTTGTCCTTAGCATCTTGAAGGGGTTCCACATCCACTAGTCCATGCCACTCCATTGTTGAACTTGTCTGAAACATACTAGGTAGAAACATTAGTCCAACAAGAGATATGTTGACATTAATTACCAAAATCACCCAGGGAGCGCTTGTGCTTTCAGTAGTAAAGGGAGAACTACTACGATTGTGTTTCCGGTTCATCCGGATAAACACCTCAGTAGAGAAAGCCGAAAACTAACTGTCATGATACGGCGAGAGCTGGTCAGCTATTCGGTGACTAAGTATAAATCTCTCGCATTTTATTCCGCATTACATGAAGGACCGGTCTCCACCCGGGTAGGCATCTACAACACCCAAGTTCGGATAATCGAATAATACCAGGGGCTGCACCTACAATCTCATTATCAAACTCCTATGGCTAAGTGAGAGTGATAAAGCAACATAGTCTGATTGCCTGGTTCGCCGCACTAACACCTCCTTCAAGGACCAAGCTGTTGGGTCAAGTGTTTCCAGGTACCATGCTGAACACCCCTGTACTACCTACGTGGGGGATAAAGCCGACGAATGGCCAACTCTCAGATACCATAAATGGCCGCACAGGAGGAAAATAATTAGAAGTAAAACAAGCAACATATTATACATAAGCCTTGTTTCATAATACAATGTTCGGGCAACATGGATACATTCATTCGAAGATAATGTCTTTCGAGCACTGGCCCTCTACAATGCGGGAACCTTCCAAGACTTCATCAAAATACTGCTTCGGCGTGCGGTGCACTTTGCCTGCAGGCGGTCCCTCAGTTACTAGCTTGACGGCGTTCATCTTTGCCCACTGTGCCTTGACGCGGGCGAAGGCCATCCGGGCACCTTCAATACAGACCGACCGCTTTATGGCATCTAGCCGAGGGCAGGCACTAACTAGCCGCTTCACGACCCCGAACTAGCTGCCGAGTATGGGCTTGGCAGGCCAGAGACGGATTGTAATACTCCTCATAGGTAATCTGGCCACCCTATGCAGTTCGGTCAACTATTTTAGCTGATCACTAAGGGGCATCGAATGCTTTGGCACATGGTACTGCAACCAGAACAACTTCTCCGTCGAGCTCCCCTCTCCGGCTCGGAAGAACTCCGCAGCATCAGCAATACTCGTGGCCAGATCCGCAAACGCTCCTGGAGAACTCCAAACCCAGGCCAGTAAGAGGTACCTTCTCTGCACAATTTTTCTCTGCATAATAAAGGCCTTACCCGCCACAATCTTCTTGTCCTCTTGAATCTCCCGGCAGACGCCTTGGGCTTCAACCCAGACCTCCTGCGTGCTTTGGAGGGCCTTAGCAAGTTTGACATCTTGATCTGCAATCCTGCGCTCCAAGGGCTCACATTTTCTTATGTCATCACAGAGCTCTTGCTGAACTTCCTCTACCCTTGATTCATGCTTTTCGCACTTGGCTCGTTCCTCCTCCACCTCGTTCTTGGCTTCAGCATCACGTTCTTGAGGGTCTCGACCTCAAACACGTCAACTGTAAGCATAATTACAAAACTCGGCAAGATAATAAACCGACACGTCATATCATTTCAAATATGGATAGGTATCACATACCTTGCTTCTCCTCCAATTGTTTGTTGGTACAAATGAGCTCTTCATCAGCCCGCTCTAGCCTCCACTTCGAAGCCTGTTTTGTTCAAATAGACATGTATAATCATCTCCTGTGAAATATTCGATCCTCTATTCGGCCTCTCTTCACGAATGCCGAACAGAGTCTCGAGGATTACTAACTATACACAGGCATCCTTCTATATAGATAGAAAGTACTAAATCCCATACCTCAAAGCCTATTAAAAGGCTGGTGTAGGCTTTGTTCAATCCGCTTTTAGCGGACCCAACCTTTTCAACCACCATACCCATAAGGGCACGATGTTCCTCAACAATGGAGGCGCTCTGAAGCGCTTCCACCAGAGTGTCCGGTGCCTCCGGGTTGACAGAGGTCGCTGGCGGAATCGACGCACCCCCTTCTTTGGAAGGAGGCTGCTCACCTGATTCCGGAGTCATGTCGGTCTCCGAAATGATATTCGGTTTGGGGCCGAATTGGGCATGGCCCCCGTCGCCATTCTCCATGGGGTTCGGTTCCGCCACGTTTTCGGCGGCAGAGGTATTACCCTCTGGCGCGACCTTGACAGCTTCCCGCACCTCTTCATGGCCTGGAGGGTTCCTTCGGGACAACACTTCAGTGTTGTCCGTAGCAGTGGGTGCGGATGCCGGCGGAGGCGACTCGCTCTCCATCTTGTGTGAGCCTAGTGAATTCCCAGAAGATGATGATTGCTGGGGCAGATCACAGGCTGGATTCAATACTTGATTTTGTGTGTTAGGATCGCAAGGCATAAAGCCAGATACATGCATTATCCTTAAATACTTACGATTTGGCCGAAGGCTTCGGCTGGGGTTCCATCCAGGGACAGCTTCGGCATCTGATTCCAGATCGTCTGAAAGGAAGAGTTTCCCCTTCTAGGACGCTTCCGCCTCTATATCTGAGGAAGCTCCCCTTTTCTTCTTTCCCCCTTAGGGGGAGAACTTTTCTCCTCTACTTCCTCCTTGTCTTCATCATGGGAGGAGACAGCTCCGGTATCTTCATACGATATGTCCGAAGTACCTTTGTGGAGAAGGCCACGTCGGACCTCCTTGCTCTTCTTCTTGGTCTTCTTTTCTGGCGCCTGGTACGGCACCGGAACCAGCATCTTCGCCAGAAGAGGAATAGCTGGGTCTTCGGGCAGGGGAGCCGGACATTTGATCTGCTCTGCCTTGTTCGTCCAGCCCCAGGGGATAAGGGGAAGGTTTAAACCTACTCTTTGGATCAACGAATCAAAGATATTATTAGAAATCTGAAAAACTTACTAGAGTGGCTGGATGAGCGCAGTCGTGACCGATGTCTTCGGTCATTGGTGGCCATGTCTTTTGGGTCTTAAAAATCAGCTTCCATATATCTTCACGCTCCGTGCTGAAGAACCGCTGGAAGGTCCGGGGACTTGCCGGATCAAACTCCCACATATGGAGAGTCCGGCATTGGCAGGGGAGAATCCTGCGAAACAACATCACCTGGATTACGCTAGCAAGGCCAGTGTTCATCTCCACCATGCTCTTAATGCGCTTTTGCAGCGTCATCACCTCGTCGGATGACGCCCAATCTAGGCCCACCTTGAGCCACGATGTGAGCCGCATTGGCGGACCAGTTTTGAACTCAGGAGTGGCGGCCCATGTGGCGTCACGAGGTTCCGTAACATAGAACCACTCCTGTTGCCACCCCTTCATGGTCTCTATGAAGGTCCCCTTCGGCCAGGTGACGTTAGGGAGTTTGCTCACCACGGCGCTGCCGCACTACGCATGTTGAGCCTCGACCCCCTTCGGCTTCACATTGAAGACCTTGAGCCATTGGCCGAAGTGGGGGATGCGGAGGAACGCCTCGCACATGACGATGAATGCCAAGATGTTGAGGAATGAATTTGGGGCTAGATCATGGAAATCTAGCCCGTAATAGTACATGAGTCCGTGGACGAAAGGGTGGAGAGGAAACCCTAGCCCGCGAAGGAAGTGAGGGATGAATACTACCCTCTCATTAGGATCTGGTGTGGGAATGACCTACTTTTTGGTAGGAAGCCGATGGGCGATTTCCTTGGCTAAATACCCTGCTTCCCGGAGTTCTTTGATGTGCTCCTCCATGACGGAGGAGGCCATCCACTTGGCCTGCGCTCCAGATCCGGACATGGTTGGAGCATTTGCTGGGGACGGAAAGGGTTAAAGCTTGGGCACTGGAGCTTGAGAGTAGATGGCCGGAGGAGGAAGAAGGCGTGGGGTAAAAAGGTGGATCCTTATCGCCTTATAAAGGCAGTGAATATCAAGCGTCCCCCCACGAGCCATAAAACTCGCCTACTCCCCAGGAGTCGTGCGAGTGGCATAGTTGGATTACCCATATCTGTATTGATGCCTCGAGCACAACGACCGAGGCTACAGCCACGGAGGAGGACGTGGAGGCAGACGCTGGGACGACCGTGGCCCGCGCCAGGAGTGGCGCGACCGACCTCGTGAGAACCGCTGGTAGGACAAACCTCGCGAGGGTGCCTAAAGGGACCCACCGCATGAGGATCGCCCCCAGGGCAACACCGGTCTCCCCCTGCCGCCGCCACCAAGAAGGAACGATGACCACCACCAGGACGAGGGGGCTGGGGGCTTCCAGGAGCCGCGTGCGATCGCCTGAATCTTGGGCGGCGCCCATGCCCCAGCCTCTTAGCGCATCTTGAAGAAGTTTGCTCGCGAGATGAATGCGGCGCTCCCCAAGCTCGAGGCCACACGCCCGCTCAGGTGGTCCCAATGCGCCATCACTTTCAACTTGGCGGATCAGCTCAAGTGCGCAACCACCACTGGCACCCTCCCTATGTTGTGTTCCCCAGTCATCAGCAATGTGCAGGTCACCAAGACCCTCATCGACGGCGGCGCGTGGCTCAACGTCCTGTCCATCGACACGTTCGACAACCTCCAAGTGCCATATGAGCAGCTCCTACCCACCAAGACTTTCTCATGAGTGACCGATGGCTCCACCATGCCGATAGGGCAGGTCCGCCTGACTGTCACCTTCAGGGAGCGTAGGAACTACCGCAACGAGCTCATCGACTTCGACGTCGCGCACATCTGCCTGCCATACAATGCCATCCTCGGGTATCCAACCCTGGCCAAGTTCATGGCAGTCACTCATCACGGCTACAACGTTCTCAAGATGCTAGGAAGCGGAGGAATCATCACGGTCCTGTGTGAAGAAACGGATGCGGTGTGCTCCCTTGAGTGCGCCTTTCAAGCCACAGCAATCGACGACCCCGACAGCAGAAATGAAGGCCCTCTGGAGGCTATCCCCAAGAAGAAGAAGCTGTGCCATGTAGGACCTTAGGAGGACGGCATCGCGGCAGAAGCCACGTCAAGACTAGCGCACGCTCCAGGGGCGCCTCCCTCCATCACATAGGAAGGCGCGCCTGGCGCCCTCCTAAGGCATGGCTCGGGGGCTCTCTTCTGGAGGGCCTCAGATCTTGCCAACCTCACGAGGGAGGCTCTTGGGCACCACTTGTAAGCGTGCTTCGCGGCACATGACCCTCAGGAGAGCACAGGACAAGGAGTGCCCACCACTCAGGAGTTCATCACCAGGACCACCCAGGAACTGCAAGAAGGAAGAGCCATGTGCGGCGACAGCCGCCCACGGGGCGCAGCTCCGCATCCCGGCAAGGATGCTAGGCTGCGTTTCTGCGTCGACGTCCCAGGGATCAACAGGGCTGCATCTCAGGAGCATTTCTGGCCTTTGCGTGTGGGCCGCTGTGAGGGCCTGCCGCACAGCTACGTTCGTATGCCTTTTGGCTTGCCGAGCGTGGCCTCGGCCTATCAGCGCAACATGCGACGTTTCCTGGCGGCTCAGGAAGCCAGGTACCACGCCGTTCTGGAGAAGATCGAGACGGTCCTCAGGAAATCTCTCAAACCCTCAGAGCTTCCCGAGTCTCATGGTTCTGGCGGCTCATGAGGAGTCATTTATTCAACGCACGCCTTCAGCTGCACCAACTCTACTTCTTCTACAGAACCATGTGACATCTTCCAAGCTCGTTTAGCTGGGAGCGCCCAAGAGGCTGCATTATTCCCAGGCCGCGTGGGTCCGTCCCTGCGGCATGTATCCCTTTTGCTTATGTCTTCAGCTTACCTTGTTGGGGGCGCCCCTCGGGCTGCATCATCCCCAAGCCGCTCGGGCTGGACCCGGTGTTATGTATCTTCCTGCATTTATCCAAGTAGACCTGCTCTCCATGCTCAACCTGGCAACTGTTGTCACCTGCTCGATTGCTGCCCACCACGGGTCTCTTCATCCTATGCAATTCGCTTGCACGTTAAAAGGGGGGCTCGTGAGCATTGCGACTCAGGAGCTCTTACTAGCTCTCCAGCCCTCACCCCTGGCCTTGACCACGACATCGCGACCTGGCATACCAGCGGCGGCTGAGCTCGCTCGAGGGCCGGGACCTGAGGACGTAGAGTGCTTGCATATAACCGCCTTGCAGGGACATACAGTCACCAAGACTCAAGACCAGGCGCAACACACCTTGAGGTAGGGCCTCATGAGTCCTGCGCTGGCTCACGAGTGCCTAGATACACCTCGCAGCCCTGCCGTGCAAGCCACGTGTCAGGGCAGGGCTGTACATGCCCCGGGGGCTCCTCCCGGAGGGGGCCCCCCATCCCACGCCCAAGTGGAAGCACCATGCTCCATGCTGGCTGACGACACTGCCGAGGAGCAGCTATGCCCATGCACAAGCGGAAGCACTATGCTCCGCACTGGTGATAAACAACTGAGGGCGGCCCCACGGTCGTACCAACCTCAGGGAGCCCAGAGCTCAGCGCCTAGCCTCGCCACAATGCCTCCCCTCGGGAGAGTCGCACGAGGGGGCTGGGCACGGGGGCGGCGTTCGGGTCACGCCCAAGCGCACGCCACCCAACCAGGTCCCCCGGACCTGGGCGTCGCGCGCCCCTCATGAGGCCTTGGCGAGGGCAGGTATGGAAATTGTTTGCACGTCAAGGGGGACTCTTGAGCATCGCGACTCAGGAGCTTAACTCGTCATGTAGCACCTCACTCCTTGGTCCGTCCTGGTCTCCAGTCGGCCCAATGGCGGTTGAGGTATGCGCGTGGCCGGGCTCTGCTGACGTAGAACATTAATCTATCCTCACAAACTATCCCTATATGCTGTTTGCGCATCAAGGGGGACTCTTGAGCATCGCGACTCAAGAGCCAAACTGGTCACGTAGCCCTCACTCCTTGGTCCGTCCTAGTCTCCGGTCGGCCCAATGGCGGTTGAGGTATGCGCGGGGCCGGGCTCTGCAAATGCAGAACGCAAATAAAATAGGAAGGAAATCATCAAATCTCGATGCAAATATTGCAAGCATATTTTTCTCACAATACCAAATGCAAATTCTAAACGCCTCCACGAGGCCTGATGCATGTCGTAGGAATGAAACAGGAACAGTAGCCGCATGTCACCCCTGGATATCGCCATCGCCCACGGAAGGAGCTCCCTCATGGGCAACGATGTTCTCACCTTCATCACCAGTCGCAGGACCCGCGGTGTCGCCAGACAGAGGATCGGAGACAAAGCCATGGATCCTCCCCAGCAAGGCCTCCACTTGACCTTGTACAGCTGCGGTGGCGGCTTCGCAGTGATCTCTAGCCACAGGCTCCAGCAGCTCGTCACGGGGTCGCGGAGGTGCAGATGGCTAAAGACGCGAGTCAGTGCGGCTGAAGACAGGACACGAGCTTCTGCCTCTGCCATGGGACCAAGGCCATCAATGACCTCCTCAAGCGCGTTCACCACAAGAGGAAGCAGTTGGGAAGGGCTGTCCTCGTCGGTGTCCAGCGGCCTCTCCAGGCCATGCTCGTAGAGTGTCTTCAGCGCCTTGCGAGACCTCTTCTCGAGATCGGCGCAGGCCACGCGGTCTTCGGCCAGGACTCGCGCCTTGGCATCAAGATCGGCCTCACTCGTCCCCATCTTCAGCTCCAACTCTTCCAACTGGGTGCGCTCGGCGGCCTGCTTCTTCCCCAGCTCTGCCAGATCAGCATCACATTTCTTGACAGCTTCCTCCCGGTCCTTCATCCCCTCCTCCTTCGCTTGGCGGCAGCGTACCTCTTCGGCGTGCTTGTCATGCAGGCTCTGCAACTCGCCCTCCAGCACTTGGCAACGGTCAGGGGTGGCCTTGGCGTCTTTCAGCGCCGCCTCATGATCGGCTGCAGCGCTGGCGGCTCCTCGCTTCTCCTCCTCGGAAGCCACAACAGCCTGGCTCAGCGCTGTGCGAACCGCCAGGTCAGAGTGAAGCCAGCCAGAGGCCAGCTCTAGACGCCCAGCCACCAGGCGCGGGTCCGCGCTTAGGAGATCCGCCTGCAGCCGGGTCATCTCCGAAAGGGAACACTCCAAGACAGCAGCAGGGGTAGAGGAACCAGGGAGTGGAGGTGCTGCGGAGGGAGGAAGCGGCACCATCACCAGGGATCTCGTCAGCCGCGCCAAGCGCCGACACCTCCGGAGCCAGCGGGGCCATGGGGGCTGACTCCACGTGGCGATGTTCTTCTTGGCCCTGCGAGGACGACCGGGCTGGGGAGGCACGGCCGCTGTGCCGTCCTTCCTCTTCTTCGCCGAAGATGCTAGCTTGATCAACCAAGGGCGAGCGTCAGGAAATAACAAGTACCAGCAGGGATAAAGCGAAGCTCGAAACACCTACCGATCCACCGCGAAGTACTCCACCTTTCGCTTGTGAATCTTGAGGCCTGACAGCATCGGGACCTGAGGGGCTTGCGTTCGGGCTTTGGCGGCACCAAGCGGTGCGGAGGCGGAACCGGATCCAGCCCCAGGAGGCGCCGGGGTGGAGGCGGCACCACGGACCACCAGCGACAACCTACCCTTCGTTGGGATGAGGGGTTGATCCCTCTCCCCTTGGTAGGCGTCGGCTTCGGCAACATCAGGAAGGGCGCGGAGAATCTCGGCCTTGCTCAGAGGGGAGGTCTCCCCCACCTCTTCTGGGTCTTCTTCGAGTCCACCTCCTCCTCCCCCTCTCCGCGGGACTCGCCAGATGACACCTCCACCGATTTCTGCACCGTAGGAGCTCCTGAAAACACCGGCGGCACCAACCCGCGTGCATCAAAAGTCGGCCTGGAGGCGACGAATTCCTCCCGGTCCCTGCGTTGGAACAGGGGAATGAAGGCGCTAGGCGCGTACTCCTGGTTGTCTCCGACTATGAGATGCAGGACGGCGTCCAGTACGTCGTCAGGCAGGTCCCCCGACCTTAGGCGGGCCTTGTTTTCCCCTCCTTCAAGCTCCCATAAGGGGCGCACACGCCTGGAGTGGGGCAACCCGTAGCGTCAAGAACTCCCTCAGGAGCATCACTGCGGTTATTTTGGCCGCCCTCACATTTCCCGGTTTCCGGTCAGTCATCATCTGTCCCAAAACAGACGATGCCCGCTCGTCGACAAGCTCCGCCCTGGGCCAATCCTTGCCCTGCCGAGGCGCCACCGACGACAACATCAGGCGTGGATGGGCGAGCTTGGCATCCATCATTACCCATTTGGATCGAATATTGTCAGCTCTCTTCCCGGTGCTCAAGATCGAGTTGGCCTTGCCGAACGCAACGAAGTTGGCGGATGCGGAGATGTGACCCTCACTGACGTGGAGGAAGAAGAAATAGCGCAAGAGCGCCACAGAGGGCATCACGCCCAGGTACGCCTCGCAGTAGTAGGCGGAGATGGATAGGAGAAGGACAGAGTTGGGATGGACGTGCAACGCCTGCAGCCCGTAGTGGTCGAGGACTTCATAAAAGAAATCAGAGAAGGGAGGAACCAACCCAATAGCGACGATGCTCGAGAAGAAGGGGAATAAGGTGCTCCCCTTAGGCTTCGGCTCGTCGGACGCTAGCCGGAGCTCCATCTTCCCCCACTCGTTGCCCGAGAGCCGCGGTGGTCGCCGGCGGCGATCCACGGCGAGGCAGGGAGATCAGAGAGTACCTCCGTGTTCAGGGCGCCCTTCCGCGTCGGTTGGTGGTGGTGGTGGCGGTCGGCGAGCACCACGTCGACGGCGAGCCTCGCTCCGGCGGACGGCGGCTCGGGTGGTCGTGGGACTCGTCGGAGGGAGCTGCGAAGGCCAAATTGAGGAGGGGGTTAGACTTCTGGAAGCTAGAGGGGGTAACTGGCAGGGTTTGGGCACCGGAGACGGCCTCACCGGAGTGAATTGAGGTGGAGGCCGAGGCGGAATGGGGCGGCCGGAATCGGGGGAGGAGACCTCCTCGAGGCTCCTCCAGTGGCCTGGCGGGGTGTTTGTGGGGTGCAGAGGGAGTGTATGCTCGAGAGCGAGTTCGGGAGCCCCTTTTATAGGCGGTCCGAGGCGGTGGCCGAGAACGGGGTTCTCCGGCGAAGCTTACGGCGGCGCAGGGCATTGGTCGGGGAGGTTTAGGGGTCGAGCGCCATCGTGGGGGTCCACTGGGTCCATTTTGGTGCTAAACTAGCCAGGGTTTGGGTGTTTAGGGGGAGCTCGACGGAACGGGGCAGCGCGGGCCCGTCGGCGGCAGGGAGCGTGCCTAGTGCTTGCCGGGCCACGGCGACGGTGCAACGGGGTGTGCTGGCGTGCATGAGGCCACGCGGAGCACCACGGAGCGTTGGGCGGCGCCGAATGGCGTTGAGTCGCCGTTCTGCTTCCTGTCAGTTGCTACGGGGTTTCGGCCGCCGCAAGACACGCCGGCGCAGGCGGGCCAGGGCGCCGCCGACGCCGGGAAGGCGCCAAGCGCACGTGTGGTGACCCATATGGCATCATTCCCGTGTCGTGACCGAGGTAGTCCGACAATAAAATCCATCCCTATTTCATCCCATTTCCACTCAGGTATTTTGTTTGGTTGCAGTAGTCCGGCTGGTTTTTGATGCTCAACTTTTATGCGTTGACAAGAATCGCAACATGCAACGAATGTGGCTATGTCCCTCTTCATACCGTGCCACCAAAATCTTTCCTGAATATCCTTATACATTTTGGTTCCTCCAGGGTGGATTGAATATGGAGTGGTGTGTGCTTCAGCTAGGATTTGCTATTTGAGGTCCTCTATGTTTGGCACGCAGAGTCTATCCCCGTACCGTAATATTCCATCATCGCCTATGACAAACTCCAAGGCCTTGCCCATACTCACCTTTCTTTTAATTCCTTCAATGCTGGGGTGACCAGGCTGAGCTTCTTTAATTCTCTCCACAAGGTCGGGCTTTATTTCCAAGTTTGATATGGTGCCTTCCGCGATCATTAACAAGTTGAGTTTGGCAAATTCTTGTTGGAATTCAGGTCTCAAACTTTGCAGACTGTTTTCGTCGGAGCTGGGGTTCCGAATAAGAGCATCGGCCACTACATTTGCTTTCCCTGCATGATAGTGGATTCCAACATCATAATCCTTTACCAATTCCAACGAGCGTCATTGCCGTAAGTTTAGTTCTGGCTGTGTGAAAATATATTTGAGACTTTTATGGTTCGTGTATATTTCACATCGATTCCCAAGTAAGAAATGCCTCCATTCTTTAAGCGCATGAATGACTGCTGCCATTTCTAAGTCATGAGTGGGATAATTCTCCTCATGCTTGCGGAGTTGTCGTGAAGCGTATGCGACAACCTTGCCTTCTTACATCAACACGCACCCGAGACCTTTTCGGGATGCGTCACAATACACCTCAAAGTTTTTGTGTATGTCTGGCACAATTAATACCGGTGCTGTGGTTAATTTCCGTTTTAACTCTTGGAAACTTTTTTCGCAGGCTTCTGTCCATTCAAACTTCTTGTCCTTCTTGAGCAACTGCGTCATTGGCTTGGCTAGGGTGGAGAATTCTTCAATAAATCTGCGGTAATATCCTGCCATTCCCAAGAAACTTCGTACGTCCGTTACGCTGGCTGGTGCCTTCTAGTCAAGTATGGCCCTGACTTTCTCCGGGTCCACTGTGATACCGTCTTGGGTCAGCACGTGACCTAGAAAGCCTACTTGTCTTAGCCAAAATTCGCACTTGCTGAACTTGGCATACAATTGATGTTTCCTGAGTCCTCCTAGCACAATCCTAAGATGTTCCGCGTGCTCTTCTGGTGTTTTGGAGTATATCAGAATATCATCGATAAATACCACAACGAACTTGTCCATAAACTTCATAAATACTTTGTTCATGAGGTGAACAAAATATGCGGGGGCATTTGTTAATCCAAAAGGCATAACTGTGAACTCATATAGTCCATATCTGGAGGTGAAGGCTGTTTTGGGGATATCTTCTGTTCGCACTTTTAATTGATGGTATCCTGACCTTAAGTCAATCTTTGAGAATACCTTGGCCTGAGCGAGCTGATCAAATAAATCATTTATTCGTGGCATCGGGTATTTGTTCTTGACTGTGACCATGTTAAGTGCTCGGTAGTCTATGCACAATCTTAGTGTTCCATCCTTCTTTTTGGCAAATAAAATTGGTGATCCCCAAGGTGAGGAGCTGGCTCGAATGTATCCCTTGTCCAGTAATTCCTTTATTTGTTTCTTCAACTTAATTAACTCGGATGGTGCCATTCTGTATGGTTTCTTGTATATGGGAGTGGTTCCTGGTGCTAGCTCAATGCTGAATTCTATTTCTCGGTCTGGTGGCATGCCTGGTAGTTCTTCGGGAAATACATCTGGAAATTCACATACCACTGGAACCTTGCTTAACTCAGAAACGTCCACCTTATTCAGTCTCGGCTGCCGGGGTATTTTTCTTTCCTTGGCCGATACTTTTATTGTCTTCCCGTGGTGGTGCGTGAGAATTACGGTCCGGTTGAAACAGTGAATAAAACCTTTGTTGGTGGTTAGCCAGTCCATCCCTAGGATGACATCCAGTCCTTTATTTTCCAACACAATAAGATTGGCGTAAAATTTCAATCCTTCGAACTCAATGACCACATTCTGACAGTAACTCTGAGTAACTTGCTGAATCCCAGGGGACTTGATGATCATGGATTTTTCCAAGGGAAACATCAAAAAATTATTTTGCAAAGCAAAACTTTTCGAAATGAATGAGTGAGAAGCTCCAGAATCAAACAAAACCGTTGCAGGTATTGTGTTCACAGGAAACGTACCGAGTATGATATCCGGAGCATCTTGTGCTTCTTCTTTGGTCACGTGGTTTAGATGACCCTTCCTGTGGTTGTTGTTGGGGTTGAAATTGTTGCGCTTGGGCGCTGAATTATTTCCACCATTGTTTGGCTTCGGGGTCGAGTTCCTTGGCTTGGGGCACTCTTTGGCGTAGTGCCCTTCTTCTCCACAAGAGTAGCAAGTAACGCCTGGGCAATATGTGAACTCTTTGTCCCTTGCATGGAAATTCTTGGTTGGGCGAGAGATGTTTGTTGTAGGTTTGTGTGTCCCACCTTTCTGAAAATCTGTCCTGCTTCGGTGGTTGCGTGCAAGAGTAGTCTGGTCTCTTTTTCGCTTACGTAAATCCTCCAAGCTACGTCTCTCATTTTCCAGAGTAATAGCTTTGTCCACTAGTGTCTTAAAATCTGGAAAAGTGTGAACGACCAGTTGGCATTTAAGTGCGGGCGCTAGACCGTCAAGGAATTTCTCCATCTTCTTGCTTTCAGTCATACGTTCTTCGTTGGCGTAGCGGGATAATAGAGTAAATTGACCGTTGTATTCTGACACTGTCATGTTCCTTTGTTTGAGGTCATCGAACTCCCTTTTCTTGATTTTCATAATACTCTTGGGAATGTGTGCACCACGGAAACCTTCCTTGAAATCATCCCAGGTTATATCATTTTCGTTGGGGTGCATGTGCAGAAAATTCTCCCACCATGATGGAGCTGCTCCTGTGAGATAGTGCGGAGCATATAGTACTTTCTCGAGATCTGAACATTTTGCCATAATTAATTTTCTCTCCATATCTCGAAGCCAATCCTCGGCTTCAAGAGGTTTGTCAGTATGAGAAAATGTTTGGGGACGTGTCTTCTGTAGCTCAGATAACTTGGAATGCTGCTGATACTGTCCATGGTGATTTCCCATGTTGATGACTTGGTTCATCATTTCCCGATGTTGTTGCTGACTCTGCTCATAAAGGCGGCACATTTGTGAAAGTGCCGATTCATTGCCCTGTTGGCTTGACTGTCCTTGTGTGAATTTGTTGCTGGGTTGTGTATCATAATTTTCCTCCGGTGGAGTTGGCATGGAACGAGTCCAAGGACGAGACATTTTTCACTCTGGGGATATATTTTGTAAAACCCATAAGAAAAGTGAAAAGAGTCGCAAAACGATTCCATAAATGCATAAAGCTGGCAAATAAAAATTAAATAACCAAGCTTACTTAAGAAAAACAAATCGATTTGCGCACGGAGAAGGACTGCTCATTACATATCTTACACGCGAGCGGTAATTATACAATACATCACTCAGGATATGCGTACATAATCCTGACATGTTATTTAGGCTAGTGCACTCCTCGAAATCCTACATGATGCGCAAACAGGCTACTTCTCACAACCTATGTACATATAAACATATCATACAAAGCGGTACATTGCATGGCGGCTAAGCGTACTCAGGCGGAGATGTTGACGATCTCCTTTGCCCTGCCGAGGGTGAGGCGTAGCGAGGCTGGGGACTCGACTTCCTCCTCACTGATAGGCTCCATACGAGTAGAGTTGCGCTGGGTAGATGGAGCGGGTGCCAGGGGCGGAACAACACGAACAGGAGTGGGCGCGCAGGGTGGTGCAGTGCGCGCTGGAGTGGGCGCAATAACTTGGTTGAACTCTTTGGTAGAAGGCAGGCGACGAGTAGGTGCATAAGATGCCAAGGACGAGACCAAAGTCAGTGGTGGTGCGGTGGGTAGGAGCTCCCTCCTGTTGGCAGCATAGCCATGAACTGAGTCCATGCGGGCAGCCACGAAGTCGTCCACCAGGTTGTCGAAGGCTGCCTCCAGGGCCCGGAGATACTCAATGAGCATCTCAAAAGCCTCGTCTCGTTCTCCTCTAGGGCAGGAGAATGCGTAGTGACAGGTGTAAGGCACATGGCATGGAAGATAACGGTAACGACGAGTCTTCATCACGGGGAGGACATCCCTGAGACGAGCTATCGCCTCGCGGGCTGCCATCTGCATAGCATGCCTCTCCGTAGGCATGGCTCTTCCGAAGAACCGGAAGCGGCGTAACTCACCACGCCCTCCCTTGAACTGCACCGCGGCCTGGTGCATGGTCAGACTGTCGTTGACTCGGTGCTGGCAGAGTGTGAAGACTGGGCGCACAGATGGCCCCATCGCGACCTGAACGATGAAGGAAAGAAGCTTGACGAACCCATCGGGCACGTTGGCGAAGGTCTGAGACTCGCAGCTGTTGTTGGCCATCTACAAAAGTAGGCAAAAATTCTGCATGGTCAGATCATAAATTTATGCTGACTGACAGAAAATGACTATAATCAGGAAAATATATGGAAAGGCTCAATCATGCTAATAACCAATTAGCGATCGCACCTAGTGGCTTCCTACAGTCAGCCTGGCTCTGGTACCAAGCTTGTCACGACCGGTTTTCCAATAAAAATATTTATTGAGAAACCAATCTTTTGAGTCCCGTATGAGAGAAATCCTCCTCATTGGTAGACAAATACTTGATACAGTAAGCCAGTAGCATAAAATATATTACAGGGTCGAACTACGATTGCTCAACCAAATTATTACAACCACGCCAATAATTATACATAATGGCGGACATGACATAATGGTGTGGAGGCATACTACTGACTCGAGGATGGGGCGGTGGTGGAAAAACACAGCGGGGAGAGAGATACAAGACTCTAAAACTGTCATCTCATCGAGCGTCGAGGTGAGGCTCGATGAATTTATTTGGTAGCGGAAGCGGATATAATACAGTGACCAAATCCAGGGTCGCACGAGACTGACTGGGACTCCTCTAGGCGTCGGACTCGCTATCAAATTCTTCATCCATGAGATCGCCTTCGTCAGCATCTGGCCAAATCAACAAGCCAGTGAGTACTTTGGAAGTACTCGCAAGACAGTTCGGACGTAAGATATAACAAATTCATGCATGAATGCGTCATGATTAATTCACCAATGTACATTCAAAAATTAGCATAACGAAGTAAGTAAAAGGGAAAAGGCGGTAGTCCGCCTAAAATCCCAACAAAACATAAATGAAAACCGATCGGGTGTCTGAAGCGACGCCTCGAAAGGTGAACAAATAAATATAAGGAAATGACGCGACAGTCGGGCGTCTTAGCGACACCACATAAAGGGCTTTAAAAGAAATGCCACAGTCGGACGTCGGGGCGACATCACAGAAAGGGCTTTAAAAGAAATACCACAGTCGGGCGTCTGAGCGACGCCACATAAAGGGCTTTAAAAGAAATGCCACAGTCGGGCGTCTGAGCGATGCCACATAAAGGGCTTTAAAAGAAATGCCACAGTCGGGCGTCTGAGCGACGCCACATAAAGGGCTTTAAAAGAAATGCCACAGTCGGGCGTCTGAGGGACGCCACATAAAGGGCTTTGAAATAAATGCCACAGTCGGACGTCTGAGCGACATCGCAGAAAGGGCTCTTATTCACAAGTAAATAATACTCATAATAAACATTCAATTCATGAAAATAAACGGGTTAGTCCATCCACAGGAATAATCATTTAACTGGACTTAGCACTCATGCGATTCACCAGAGTCTCTGTCATCAAAACTGGCACTTGTCAGGATAAGATAATACTGAACTTGGACATGGAATAGATGATTCAAGGAATATATGACTCTGCAGAGTTTGTACAAAATTTCCCACAGCCAACGGATTTCCGTAGTCACGAAGGACTAGTTCCGTTTACGGTATTTCGGAAGAAAACACAGCTAACCAGTACACACCCATCCTACCTCTCGATGCTAGGAATCACCCTAGACATCGTCCAAGAAAAACTTTTGAGACGGGGAGATCAGAATCTCGAATAGCATGGGATCAAATTTATATACACGCGCTCTAAGGGGTGCCCCCCTCTCGGTCCCAACCAAAACACCCATGCCCCCTGACCGGATGACTGGCTTTAATCCAGGGCCATGGAACCATCATAACAGCCTCTCCTTTTTGGTGTGTACCAGGTAAGCGGTTTACAACTTACTACGCCATATTCCTTGCGGAAAACATGTGGTAGTACAGGGAAGGAAGAATGGAAGGAACTGGAATGATACGGGTTGGCACTGAAGTCATATAGTCTGGCCTAAGACTGGCATGCTACAACACTGCCATCTTACCCATCCTCATGCCAACACATGGCCATTTATACTCACATCCATCCACTTATGGATCATCGAACTCACTTACCTCAACAATGCATGGAAATAACGTTCATCGGTATACTCAACAACATGCCATGAGACTAACTAAATGCAAAACATGCCAAGACACTCATCATATCAAAAGTTCAAACATGCTTGCCTGGTTCGGAGTAGTCGGAGCCTAGCTCGGTGAAGTTCGCGGCTCCGTCACCTCCTTCGGTATCTACGGTATAAAGAAAATATATGCGCTATCGTAAATACCAAGAGGTGCACAAAAAGTATTCCAATTATTTTTCAAATAAATCTGATAGAAAACTAGACAAAATTCTAAAGAGGACAGAAAAAGAATCAATCAAAAATACTTTTCTGTTTAAAAGTTATAAAGGTTTTTGTCCAGGGACTCATCTGTAATGAAACAGAAGGTTTCCAGGGGCTAGCTTATAAAAACAGAAAGCGCTTCGGTAGCGACTACGCCAGCCCAGAGGGAAGGCGCATTTGGCAGAAGACGTTTTCAGAAAACGCTTCGCTCAGACAGGATAGAGAGGCTGACAGGCGGGACCCGCCCGTCAGGTTTGAATGTTCAAACGGGGCGGCAGAGTTCGCCGGTGCCCGAGAGCCGCGGTGGTCGCCGGCGGCGATCCACGGCGAGGCAGGGAGATCGGAGGGTACCTCCGTGTTCAGGGCGCCCTTCCGCGTCGGTTGGTGGTGGTGGTGGCGGTCGGCGAGCACCATGTCGACGGCGAGCCTCGCTCCGGCGAACAGCGGCTCGGGTGGTCGTGGGAGTCGTCGGAGGGAGCTGCGAAGGCCAAATTGTGGAGGGGTTTAGACTTCTGGAAGCTAGAGGGGGTAACTGGCAGGGTTTGGGCGCCGGTGACGGCCTCACCGTAGCGAATTGAGGTGGAGGCCGAGGCGGAATGGGGCGGCCGGAATCGGGGGAGGAGACCTCCTCGAGGCTCCTCCAGTGGCCTGGCGGGGTGTTTGTGGGGTGCAGAGGGAGTGTGTGCTCGAGACCGAGTTCGGGAGCCCCTTTTATAGGCGGTCCGAGGCGGTGGCCAAGAACGGGGTTCTTCGGCGAAGCTTACGGCGGCGCAGGGCATTGGTCGGGGAGGTTTAGGGGTCGAGCGCCGTCCTGGGGGTCCACTGGGTCCGTTTTGGTGCTAAACTAGCCAGGGTTTGGGTGTTTAGGGGGAGCTCGACGGAACGGGGCGGCGCGGGCCCGTCGGCGGCAGGGAGCGTGCCCAGTGCTTGGCGGGCCACGGCGATGGTGCAACGGGGTGTGCTGGCGTGCATGAGGCCACGCGGAGCGCCAGGGAGCGTTGGGCGGCGCCGAACGGCGTTGAGCCGCCGTTCTGCTTCCTGTCGGTTGCTACGGGGTTTCGGCCGCCGCAAGACACGCCGGTGCAGGCGGGCCAGGGCGCCGCCGACGCCGGGAAGGCGCCAAGCGCACGTGTGGTGCTCCAGACAGGAGGAAGAGGCGGCGAGGAACGTGCCAAGCCACTGTGAGCATGTGACTGAACTTTTGACGAAGATCGACACTGAACTCTGAATTTTCTGAATATGAACAGCAACAGTGCATGCAAGGTGTTCGACAGAATGACTTTGGCCTCTGGGGATTTTTCCTTGAGCTGATTTTTGGTGGAGTGGCTACTCATTGCTCCAGTAGGCTGCCTGAATTTTGGTGGAACTTTTGGAGAAGTGTAGATATGAATTTCACCAAATTTGGCAAATCTGGTCCAAACTTGCAGAGACTGAATTTTGAAAAATTTGAAAAGAGGAGGAGTGGATCAAGATGGTTCTGGGTTGTGGGTACTAAGGACTATCCAGGAGAGTTGGTTTGAGGTCAAAACTCAAATGCAAAAGGGTACTTGCTTTGAAAATCCCTCAGGCTCCAAATAATTTGCAGAAATGATTTGAGGGGAAAAATAATTAGAATAAAATCTAAAACTTGCTTCGATTAGTTGGGACAGAGAACTTAGGTTGATTTCAAGGAGGAGGGGAGGTTTTGGAGGGGTTTTACCACATGGACTAAATACAAAGTCATGGTTGGTTAACAAGATATGAAAATACCAAATTTTCATAGAGTTTCCTTTTAAAAGAAAAAGATTAAACTCCCAAAATAATTTGAGAGGGAACCAACAGAGAAGAAGTTTTCAAAAGATCAAACACCATAGTTTGAAGAAAAATAAAATCCTTGCCAAAGAAAAGGAAGTTTTTAAGAGGAAGGATTTCTGGAAAATTTTAAATGGCCTCTTTTTTCAAAAACCACAAAGTTTTTGCTGAAAACCAAATAAAAAAAATTGGAGTGTCACAGTTACGGGCCCTTACATGCCCCCACAGGGTAATTCATGATTCTTCGCAGGAAACAGAAGCCGACACTAAGGGGAATCCTATCTACATCCTCCCATGGTGGACACCATCATCAACAGTGGGCCACGGGAGGCTGGCGCCAACCCCATCCAGATCAACGGCGGCGACGGCCGGACGCCGCAACTCTGCTCCAAGCGCGGCGAGAGCTCGGGGGCACGTAGCTGTCATCGCTCGTCTCTGGAGTCTCATAGAGCTCAAGAGAGCTGCTGGACTCCCAAGGGCTGCTGCTGCTGCTGGAGTGGTCGCGAGCAGGGCTCGCATCAGCCTCGCGCTCCTCTCTGGGGCAGCACTCCAGGCGGTGGCCCTCGTCATCGAAGACCTTGAATAAGAGCGTGGAGACGCCATCGTACGCAAAGTGGATCGCGAGGGCACCCCTCGCACGCAGACCCACGCGATCTCGCCCCAGCCGCGCGTCATGAAGATGTTGCCGGTGGGGACCGCTTCGATCTCCACTCCAGTCATCGGAGCGCTGCAGTCGGCGTGCTGCAGCCAGAGCTCGAGAGGCCCCCTCGGCGGCATCACGTCGGAGAAGAACCGCGAGAAGCGGATCCAGGAGCTCGGAGGCATCGGCGCCCACAGCACCAACTCACGTGAGGAGTCTGTGTCGTGAACTCCAGGGGTGACGGCACACGTCGCCGTGGTGCGGCGGCCCTGGATGCGGCGTGGGTGGTGCTGCTCGTCACTCCGTCCTCCCGAGCCCTCGGCTTGGGCGTACAAGGGCAGCGGGTACCCCGGAGGAGGCCGCTCGCACCAAGGCCTCAACACCACCTGCATCGCCGCTTCATCACAGCGATGGATCGACCTCTTCTGCGGCAGAAGAGGCCCCGGATCATCGCAGGGAGCCTTTCCTTTCTCTTCAGTAGAGAACTTTCTGATGGGCGCCATTCTTGTCAGCAGTGGAGGAAGGAGGAAGAAGCAAGCAAGCGAGGAAGAGATGGGCAACGTGGGCTGGCATGACGTGCGGCCCTGTTGAGCGACCAGCAGGCGTCCTCGCTTCATCTTCAAATATAAGCACGAAATGTGGCTCGTGCCGCATCATCAAATATAAGCGTCCTGCATCTTCGAATATTAGCCTACTGCGCAACGAGGCGAGCTGGCGGCCTACCAGGTGACATCTTCAAATATAGGCCCTGGCATCAATGTCCCAGGGCTCAACAGGGCTGCATCTCAGGGGCGTTTTTGGCCTTCGCGTGTGGGCCGCTGCAAGGGCCCGCCACACAGCTACATTCTTTGGCTTGCCGAGCGTGGCGTCGGCCTATCAGCGTATCATGCGACATGTCCTGGCGGCTTAGGAAGCCAGGTACCACGCCGTTCTGGAGGAGATGGAGATGGTCTTCAGGGAACCTCCCAAACCCTCAGAGCCTCCCGAGGCTCAGGGTTCTGGCAGCTCATGAGGAGTCATTTCTTCAACGCACGCCTTCAACTGCACCAACTCTACTTCGTCTACAGAACCAGGTGACATCTTCCAAGCTCGTTTAGCTGGGAGCGCCCCATGGGCTGCATTATTCACAGGCCGCGTGGGTCCGTCCTTCCACCATGTATCCCTTTTGCTTATGTCTTTAGCTTACCTTGTTGGGGGGCGCCCCTCGGGCTGCATCATACCCAAGCCGCTCGGCCGGACCCGGTGGCATGTATCTTCCTGCATTTATCCAAGTTGATCTGCTCTCCATGCTTAACTTGCCAACTGCTATCACCTTCTCGATCATCGCCTCCCCCGGGGGCCACCACACAGGCACGGCGCTGGTGCATGGGTCCGTCCCTGCCATGCCGACAAAACTGAGCGGTCGAGCTCTGGCTCGCGGCACGCCCCGCGCACGTCACCTCACCAGGCCCTTAGTGCCTTCTCCTCACCCAGAGCAAGCAACGGCGGGCTGATAGCTGTAACGACAAACCGTGTTTTTTCTTGTGCCTGTTCACAGGGACCCCGTGGGAAGGATAGCAGGCGGCACCGCGAGTCTCCTTTTCTCTCGTGCAATTCGCTTGCACGTTAAAAGCGCGGCTCCTGAGCATCGCGACTCAGGAGCTCTTACCGGCTCTCCAGCCCTCACCCCCTAGCCTTGACCACGACATAGCGACCTGGCATACCAGCGGCGGCTGAGCTCGCTCGAGGGCCGGGACCTGAGGACGTAGAGCACTAAGGAGAGCATGAGGGGAGGGAAACTCGTATGGGCCAGCCTAGCTATGCCACATGAGTAGGCGCGCAGCCCTAGCGCAACGTCAGGAGTGGCCACGAGATCAACAAGATAAGTCCCGCACTCGGATCGGCTAAATTTTCGGCCCTAATGGTCACTTACGCCTCGCCGCAACCCCGTTGCGGCCACGTCAACTCCCTTTCTCACCTTACCATGGCTTCTTGAGCACTAAGTGGGACATCCTAAGCATCGCGCCTTAGGGGCTCTTACTGGACCTCAGGCGGCACACCTCCTGGACTTGACCACGACACGCGACCTGGCATACCAGCGACGGCTATAGCCTACCTGGGGACCAGGACCTGTCGGCGTAGAGCAACAAGCTATCGCGAGGAAAGAAAGGGGGGACCGAGCCTTAACGGGACATGTGTTCACCAAATTCTCATAACAGGGAAGATAAGCACGAAAGACATTACTGTCACGACCGGTTTTCGAATAAAAATATTTATTGAGAAACCAATCTTTTGAGTCCAGTATGAGAGAAATCCTCCTCACTGGTAGACAAATTCTTGATACAGTAAGCCAGTAGCATAAAATATATTACAGGGTCGAACTACGGTTGCTCAACCAAATTATTACAAGCACGCCAATAAATATACATAATGGCAGACATGACATAGTGGTGTGGAGGCATACTACTGACTCGAGGATGGGGCGGTGGTGGAAAAACACAGCGGGCAGAGAGATACAAGACTCTAAAACTGTCATCTCATCGAGCGTCGAGGTGAGGCTCGATGAATTTATTTGGTAGCGGAAGCGGATATAATACAGTGACCAAATCCAGGGTCGCACGAGACTGACTGGGACTCCTCTAGGCATCGGACTCGCTATCAAATTCTTCATCCATGAGATCGCCTTCGTCAGCATCTGGCCAAATCAACAAGCCAGTGAGTACTTTGGAAGTACTCGCAAGACAGTTCGGACGTAAGATATAACAAATGCATGCATGAATGCGTCATGATTAATTCACCAATGTACATTCAAAAATTAGCATAACGAAGTAAGTAAAAGGGAAAAGGCGGTAGTCCGCCTGAAATCCCAACAAAACATAAATGAAAACCGATCGGGTGTCTGAAGCGACACCTCGAAAGGTGAACAAATAAATATAAGGAAATGACGCCACAGTCGGGCGTCTTAGCGACACCACATAAAGGGCTTTAAAAGAAATGCCACAGTCGGACGTCGGGGCGACATCACAGAAAGGGCTTTAAAAGAAATACCACAGTCGGGCGTCTGAGCGACGCCACATAAAGGGCTTTAAAAGAAATGCCACAGTCGGGCGTCTGAGCGATGCCACATAAAGGGCTTTAAAAGAAATGCCACAGTCGGGCGTCTGAGCGACGCCACATAAAGGGCTTTAAAAGAAATGCCACAGTCGGGCGTCTAAGCGACGCAACATAAAGGGCTTTAAAATAAATGCCACAGTCGGACGTCTGAGCGACATCACAGAAAGGGCTCTTATTCACAAGTAAATAATACTCATAATAAACATTCAATTCATGAAAATAAACGGGTTAGTCCATCCACAGGAATAATCATTTAACCGGACTTAGCACTCATGCGATTCACCGGAGTCTCTGTCATCAAAACTGGCACTTGTCAGGATAAGATAATACTGAACTTGGACATGGAATAGATGATTCAAGGAATATATGACTCTGCAGAGTTTGTAAAAAATTTCCCACAGCCAACGGATTTCCGTAGTCACGAAGGACTAGTTCCGTTTACGGTATTTCGGAAGAAAACACAGCTAACTAGTACACACCCATCCTACCTCTCGATGCTAGGAATCACCCTAGACATCATCCAGGAAAAACCTTTGAGACGGGGAGATCACAATCTCGAATAGCATGGGATCAAATTTGTATACGCGCGCTCTAAGGGTTGCCCCCCTCTCGGTCCCAACCGGAAACACCCATGCCCCCTGACCGGATGACTGGCTTTAGTCCAGGGCCATGGAACCATCATGACGGCCTCTCCTTTTTGGTGTGTACCAGGTAAGCGGTTTACAACTTACTACGCCATATTCCTTGCGGAAAACATGTGGTAGTACAGGGAAGGAAGAATGGAAGGAACTGGAATGATACGGGTTGACACTGAAGTCATATAGTCTGGCCTAAGACTGGCATGCTACAACACTGCCATCTTACCCATCCTCATGCCAACACATGGCCATTTATACTCACGTCCATCCACTTATGGATCATCGAACTCACTTACCTCAACAATGCATGGAAATAACGTTCATCGGTATGCTCAACAACATGCCATGAGACTAACTAAATGCAAAACATGCCAAGACACTCATCATATCAAAAGTTCAAACATGCTTGCCTGGTTCGGAGTAGTCGGAGCCTAGCTCGGTGAAGTTCGCGGCTCCGTCACCTCCTTCGGTATCTACGGTATAAAGAAAATATATGCGCTATCGTAAATACCAAGAGGTGCACAAAAAGTATTCCAATTATTTTTCAAATAAATCTGATAAAAAACTAGGCAAAATTTTAAAGAGGACAGAAAAAGAATCAATCAAAAATACTTTTCTGTTTAAAAGTTATAAAGGCTTTTGTCCAGGGACTCATCTATAATGAAACAGAAGGTTTCCAGGGGCTAGCTTATAAAAACAGAAAGTGCTTCGGTAGCGACTACGCCAGCCCAAAGGGAAAGCGCATTTGGCAGAAGACGTTTTCAGAAAACGCTTCGCTCAGACAGGATAGAGAGGTTGACAGGCGGGACCCGCCCGTCAGGTTTGAATGTTCAAACGGGGCGGCAGAGTTCGCCGGTGCCCGAGAGCCGCGGTGGTCGCCGGCGGCGATCCACGGCGAGGCAGGGAGATCGGAGAGTACCTCCGTGTTCAGGGCGCCCTTCCGCGTCGGTTGGTGGTGGTGGTGGCGGTCGGCGAGCACCACGTCGACGGCGAGCCTCGCTCCGGCGGACGGCGGCTCGGGTGGTCGTGGGACTCGTCGGAGGGAGCTGCGAAGGCCAAATTGAGGAGGGGGTTAGACTTCTGGAAGCTAGAGGGGGTAACTGGCAGGGTTTGGGCACCGGAGACGGCCTCACCGGAGCGAATTGAGGTGGAGGCCGAGGCGGAATGGGGCGGCCGGAATCGGGGGAGGAGACCTCCTCGAGGCTCCTCCAGTGGCCTGGCGGGGTGTTTGTGGGGTGCAGAGGGAGTGTATGCTCGAGAGCGAGTTCGGGAGCCCCTTTTATAGGCGGTCCGAGGCGGTGGCCGAGAACGGGGTTCTCCGGCGAAGCTTACGGCGGCGCAGGGCATTGGTCGGGGAGGTTTAGGGGTCGAGCGCCATCGTGGGGGTCCACTGGGTCCATTTTGGTGCTAAACTAGCCAGGGTTTGGGTGTTTAGGGGGAGCTCGACGGAACGGGGCGGCGCGGGCCCGTCGGCGGCAGGGAGCGTGCCTAGTGCTTGCCGGGCCACGGCGACGGTGCAACGGGGTGTGCTGGCGTGCATGAGGCCACGCGGAGCACCACGGAGCGTTGGGCGGCGCCGAATGGCGTTGAGCCGCCGTTCTGCTTCCTGTCAGTTGCTACGAGGTTTCGGCCGCCGCAAGACACGCCGGCGCAGGCGGGCCAGGGCGCCGCCGACGCCGGGAAGGCACCAAGCGCACGTGTGGTGCTCCAGACAGGAGGAAGAGGCGGCGAGGAACGTGCCAAGGCACTGTGAGCATGTGACTGAACTTCTGGCGAAGATGGACACTGAACTCTGAATTTTCTGAATATGAACAGCAACAGTGCATGCAAGGTGTTCGACAGAATGAATTTGGCCTCTGGGGATTTTTCCTTGAGCTGATTTTTGGTGGAGTGGCTACTCATTGCTCCAGTAGGCTGCCTGAATTTTGGTGGAATTTTTGGAGAAGTGTAGATATGAATTTCACCAAATTTGGCAAATCTGGTCCAAACTTGCAGAGACTGAATTTTGAAAAATTTGAAAAGAGGAGGAGTGGATCAAGATGGTTCTGGGTTGTGGGTACTAAGGACTATCCAGGAGAGTTGGTTTGAGGTCAAAACTCAAATGCAAAAGGGTACTTGCTTTGAAAATCCCTCAGGCTCCAAATAATTTGCAGAAATGATTTGAGGGGAAAAATAATTAGAATAAAATCTAAAACTTGCTTCGATTAGTTGGGACAGAGAACTTAGGTTGATTTCAAGGAGGAGGGGAGGTTTTGGAGGGGTTTTACCACATGGACTAAATACAAAGTCATGGTTGGTTAACAAGATATGAAAATCCCAAATTTTCATAGAGTTTCCTTTTAAAAGAAAAAGATTAAACTCCCAAAATAATTTGAGAGGGACCCAACAGAGAAGAAGTTTTCAAAAGATCAAACACCATAGTTTGAAGAAAAATAAAATCCTTGCCAAAGAAAAGGAAGTTTTTAAGAGGAAGGATTTCTGGAAAATTTTAAATGGCCTCTTTTTTCAAAAACCACAAAGTTTTTGCTGAAAACCAAATAAAAAAATTGGAGTGTCACAACACCTACCCCCTTAGGAAAAATCTCGTCCCCGAGATTTCAGCTGATCCTTAAATAAGTATGGATGTTCTGTTCGAAGGAAATCCTCTCTTTCCCAAGTTGCTTCACTTTCGGTGTGATTGCTCCACTGAACTCTGAAAAACTTGATGGTCTTCTGTCGGGTTCTCCTTTCAGACTCCTCTAATATTTTTACTGGGCGTTCCCGATAAGTGAGGTCTGGCTGTACGTCAATGTTCTCATGGGATACTTGCTTCTCTGGTTTGCTTACGTACTTCCTTAATTGAGAGACGTGGAACACGTCGTGAATGTCGGACAAGTCTTCGGGTAAGTCTCGCTGGTAGGCTACAGTGCCTCTTCGTGCCACTATGCAGAATGGTCCAATGAATCTTGGTGCTAACTTTCCTTTAATCTTAAACCGTTGCAGTCCCCTCATAGGTGATACTCGTAGGTACACAAATTCACCGGGTTCAAAATTGACCCCACGATGTTTCTGATCGTAATAACTCTTCTGTCGGCTTTGAGCGGTCTTGAGTCGGTCCCTGATTAGCTTGACTTTTTCCTCGGCTTCTTTGAGCATGTCTGGGCCGAAGATACGGCTGTCTCCAGTCTCTGACCAATTTAGCGGGGTACGACACCTCCGTCCGTATAGGGCTTCAAAAGGTTCCATTCGCAGGCTGGCCTAGTAGCTGTTGTTGTATGCGAACTCGGCATATGGCAGACTTTCTTCCCAACTGGTTCCATAGGTGAGGACACATGCTCTCAGCATGTCTTCTAAAATTTGGTTTACGCGTTCAGTCTGTCCATCAGTCTAGGGATGGTAGGCTGTACTGAAGGCCAATTGAGTTCCCAGAGCCTGTTGTAAATGATCCCAGAATTTCGAGACAAATTGAGTGCCTCTGTCGGATATTATAGTCTTCGGGACTCCATGTAGACAAACTATACGGGAGAGATAAATCCTGGCAAGCTTCTGAGTGTTGTAGGTTGTCTTTACTGGAATGAAATGTGCCACCTTGGTTAATCTATCGGTGATGACCCATATGGCATCATTCCCGTGTCGTGACCGAGGTAGTCCGACAATAAAATCCATCCCTATTTCATCCCATTTCCACTCAGGTATTTTGTTTGGTTGCAGTAGTCCGGCTGGTTTTTGATGCTCAACTTTTATGCGTTGACAAGAATCGCAACATGCAACGAATGTGGCTATGTCCCTCTTCATACCGTGCCACCAAAATCTTTCCTGAATATCCTTATACATTTTGGTTCCTCCAGGGTGGATTGAATATGGAGTGGTGTGTGCTTCAGCTAGGATTTGCTGTTTGAGGTCCTCTATGTTTGGCACGCAGAGTCTGTCCCCGTACCGTAATATTCCATCATCGCCTATGACAAACTCCAAGGCCTTTCTTTTAATTCCTTCAATGCTGGGGTGACCAGGCTGAGCTTCTTTAATTCTCTCCACAAGGTTGGGCTTTATTTCCAAGTTTGATATGGTGCCTTCCGCGATCATTAACAAGTTGAGTTTGGCAAATTCTTGTTGGAATTCAGGTCTCAAACTTTGCAGACTGTTTTCGTCGGAGCTGGGGTTCCGAATAAGAGCATCGGCCACTACATTTGCTTTCCCTGGATGATAGTGGATTCCAACATCATAATCCTTTACCAATTCCAACGAGCGTCATTGCCGTAAGTTTAGTTCTGGCTGTGTGAAAATATATTTGAGACTTTTATGGTTCGTGTATATTTCACATCGATTCCCAAGTAAGAAATGCCTCCATTCTTTAAGCGCATGAATGACTGCTGCCATTTCTAAGTCATGAGTGGGATAATTCTCCTCATGCTTGCGGAGTTGTCGTGAAGCGTATGCGACAACCTTGCCTTCTTACATCAACACGCACCCGAGACCTTTTCGGGATGCGTCACAATACACCTCAAAATTTTTGTGTATGTCTGGCACAATTAATACCGGTGCTGTGGTTAATTTCCGTTTTAACTCTTGGAAACTTTTTTCGCAGGCTTCTGTCCATTCAAACTTCTTGTCCTTCTTGAGCAACTGCGTCATTGGCTTGGCTAGGGTGGAGAATTCTTCAATAAATCTGCGGTAATATCCTGCCATTCCCAAGAAACTTCGTACGTCCGTTACACTGGCTGGTGCCTTCCAGTCAAGTATGGCCCTGACTTTCTCCAGGTCCACTGTGATACCGTCTTGGGTCAGCACGTGACCTAGAAAGCCTACTTGTCTTAGCCAAAATTCGCACTTGCTGAACTTGGCATACAATTGATGTTTCCTGAGTCCTCCTAGCACAATCCTAAGATGTTCCGCGTGCTCTTCTGGTGTTTTGGAGTATATCAGAATATCATCGATAAATACCACAACGAACTTGTCCATAAACTTCATAAATACTTTGTTCATGAGGTGAACAAAATATGCGGGGGCATTTGTTAATCCAAAAGGCATAACTGTGAACTCATATAGTCCATATCTGGAGGTGAAGGCTGTTTTGGGGATATCTTCTGTTCGCACTTTTAATTGATGGTATCCTGACCTTAAGTCAATCTTTGAGAATACCTTGGCCTGAGCGAGCTGATCAAATAAATCATTTATTCGTGGCATCGGGTATTTGTTCTTGACTGTGACCATGTTAAGTGCTCGGTAGTCTATGCACAATCTTAGTGTTCCATCCTTCTTTTTGGCAAATAAAATTGGTGATCCCCAAGGTGAGGAGCTGGCTCGAATGTATCCCTTGTCCAGTAATTCCTTTATTTGTTTCTTCAACTTAATTAACTCGGATGGTGCCATTCTGTATGGTTTCTTGTATATGGGAGTGGTTCCTAGTGCTAGCTCAATGCTGAATTCTATTTCTCGGTCTGGTGGCATGCCTGGTAGTTCTTCGGGAAATACATCTGGAAATTCACATACCACTGGAACCTTGCTTAACTCAGAAACGTCCACCTTATTCAATCTCGGCTGCCGGGGTATTTTTCTTTCCTTGGCCGATACTTTTATTGTCTTCCCGTGGTGGTGCGTGAGAATTACGGTCCGGTTGAAACAGTCAATAAAACCTTTGTTGGTGGTTAGCCAGTCCATCCCTAGGATGACATCCAGTCCTTTATTTTCCAACACAATAAGATTGGCGTAAAATTTCAATCCTTCGAACTCAATGACCACATTCTGACAGTAACTCTGAGTAACTTGCTGAATCCCAGGGGACTTGATGATCATGGATTTTTCCAAGGGAAACATCAAAAAATTATTTTGCAAAGCAAAACTTTTCGAAATGAATGAGTGAGAAGCTCCAGAATCAAACAAAACCGTTGCAGGTATTGTGTTCACAGGAAACGTACCGAGTATGATATCCGGAGCATCTTGTGCTTCTTCTTTGGTCACGTGGTTTAGATGACCCTTCCTGTGGTTGTTGTTGGGGTTGAAATTGTTGCGCTTGGGCGCTGAATTATTTCCACCATTGTTTGGCTTCGGGGTCGAGTTCCTTGCCTTGGGGCACTCTTTGGCGTAGTGCCCTTCTTCTCCACAAGAGTAGCAAGTAACGCCTGGGCAATATGTGAACTCTTTGTCCCTTGCATGGAAATTCTTGGTTGGGCGAGAGATGTTTGTTGTAGGTTTGTGTGTCCCACCTTTCTGAAAATCTGTCCTGCTTCGGTGGTTGCGTGCAAGAGTAGTCTGGTCTCTTTTTCGCTTACGTAAATCCTCCAAGCTACGTCTCTCATTTTCCAGAGTAATAGCTTTGTCCACTAGTGTCTTAAAATCTGGAAAAGTGTGAACGACCAGTTGGCATTTAAGCGCGGGCGCTAGACCGTCAAGGAATTTCTCCATCTTCTTGCTTTCAGTCATACGTTCTTCGTTGGTGTAGCGGGATAATAGAGTAAATTGACCGTTGTATTCTGACACTGTCATGTTCCTTTGTTTGAGGTCATCGAACTCCCTTTTCTTGATTTTCATAATACTCTTGGGAATGTGTGCACCACGGAAACCTTCCTTGAAATCATCCCAGGTTATATCATTTTCGTTGGGGTGCATGTGCAGAAAATTCTCCCACCATGATGGAGCTGCTCCTGTGAGATAGTGCGGAGCATATAGTACTTTCTCGAGATCTAAACATTTTGCCATAATTAATTTTCTCTCCATATCTCGAAGCCAATCCTCGGCTTCAAGAGGTTTGTCAGTATGAGAAAATGTTTGGGGACGTGTCTTCTGTAGCTCAGATAACTTGGAATGCTGCTGATACTGTCCATGGTGATTTCCCATGTTGATGACTTGGTTCATCATTTCCCGATGTTGTTGCTGACTCTGCTCATAAAGGCGGCACATTTGTGAAAGTGCCGATTCATTGCCCTGTTGGCTTGACTGTCCTTGTGTGAATTTGTTGCTGGGTTGTGTATCATAATTTTCCTCCGGTGGAGTTGGCATGGAACGAGTCCAAGGACGAGACATATTTTGTAAAACCCATAAGAAAAGCGAAAAGAGTCGCAAAACGATTCCATAAATGCATAAAGCTGGCAAATAAAAATTAAATAACCAAGCTTACTTAAGAAAAACAAATCGATTTGCGCACGGAGAAGGACTGCTCATTACATATCTTACACGCGAGCGGTAATTATACAATACATCACTCAGGATATGCGTACATAATCCTGACATGTTATTTAGGCTAGTGCACTCCTCCAAATCCTACATGATGCGCAAACAGGCTACTTCTCACAACCTATGTACATATAAACATATCATACAAAGCGGTACATTGCATGGCGGCTAAGCGTACTCAGGCGGAGATGTTGACGATCTCCTTTGCCCTGCCGAGGGTGAGGCGTAGCGAGGCTGGGGACTCGACTTCCTCCTCACTGATAGGCTCCATACGAGTAGAGTTGCGCTGGGTAGATGGAGCGGGTGCCAGGGGCGGAACAACACGAACAGGAGTGGGCGTGCAGGGTGGTGCAGTGCGCGCTGGAGTGGGCGCAATAACTTGGTTGAACTCTTCGGTAGAAGGCAGGCGACGAGTAGGTGCATAAGATGCCAAGGACGAGACCAAAGTCAGTGGTGGTGCGGTGGGTAGGAGCTCCCTCCTGTTGGCAGCATAGCCATGAACTGAGTCCATGCGGGCAGCCACGAAGTCGTCCACCAGGTTGTCGAAGGCTGCCTCCAGGGCCCGGAGATACTCAATGAGCATCTCAAAAGCCTCGTCTCGTTCTCCTCTAGGGCAGGAGAATGCGTAGTGACAGGTGTAAGGCACATGGCATGGAAGATAACGGTAACGACGAGTCTTCATCACGGGGAGGACATCCCTGAGACGAGCTATCGCCTCGCGGGCTGCCATCTGCATAGCATGCCTCTCCGTAGGCATGGCTCTTCCGAAGAACCGGAAGCGGCGTAACTCACCACGCCCTCCCTTGAACTGCACCGCGGCCTGGTGCATGGTCAGACTGTCGTTGACTCGGTGCTGGCAGAGTGTGAAGACTGGGCGCACAGATGGCCCCATCGCGACCTGAACGATGAAGGAAAGAAGCTTGACGAACCCATCAGGCACGTTGGCGAAGGTCTGAGACTCGCAGCTGTTGTTGGCCATCTACAAAAGTAGGCAAAAATTCTGCATGGTCAGATCATAAATTTATGCTGACTGACAGAAAATGACTATAATCAGGAAAATATATGGAAAGGCTCAATCATGCTAATAACCAATTAGCGATCGCACCTAGTGGCTTCCTACAGTCAGCCTGGCTCTGGTACCAAGCTTGTCACGACCGGTTTTCCAATAAAAATATTTATTGAGAAACCAATCTTTTGAGTCCCGTATGAGAGAAATCCTCCTCATTGGTAGACAAATACTTGATACAGTAAGCCAGTAGCATAAAATATATTACAGGGTCGAACTACGATTGCTCAACCAAATTATTACAACCACGCCAATAATTATACATAATGGCGGACATGACATAATGGTGTGGAGGCATACTACTGACTCGAGGATGGGGCGGTGGTGGAAAAACACAGCGGGGAGAGAGATACAAGACTCTAAAACTGTCATCTCATCGAGCGTCGAGGTGAGGCTCGATGAATTTATTTGGTAGCGGAAGCGGATATAATACAGTGACCAAATCCAGGGTCGCACGAGACTGACTGGGACTCCTCTAGGCGTCGGACTCGCTATCAAATTCTTCATCCATGAGATCGCCTTCGTCAGCATCTGGCCAAATCAACAAGCCAGTGAGTACTTTGGAAGTACTCGCAAGACAGTTCGGACGTAAGATATAACAAATGCATGCATGAATGCGTCATGATTAATTCACCAATGTACATTCAAAAATTAGCATAACGAAGTAAGTAAAAGGGAAAAGGCGGTAGTCCGCCTAAAATCCCAACAAAACATAAATGAAAACCGATCGGGTGTCTGAAGCGACGCCTCGAAAGGTGAACAAATAAATATAAGGAAATGACGCCACAGTCGGGCGTCTTAGCGACACCACATAAAGGGCTTTAAAAGAAATGCCACAGTCGGACGTCAGGGCGACATCACAGAAAGGGCTTTAAAAGAAATACCACAGTCGGGCGTCTGAGCGACGCCACATAAAGGGCTTTAAAAGAAATGCCACAGTCGGGCGTCTGAGCGATGCCACATAAAGGGCTTTAAAAGAAATGCCACAGTCGGGCGTCTGAGCGACGCCACATAAAGGGCTTTAAAAGAAATGCCACAGTCGGGCGTCTGAGGGACGCCACATAAAGGGCTTTAAAATAAATGCCACAGTCGGACGTCTGAGCGACATCGCAGAAAGGGCTCTTATTCACAAGTAAATAATACTCATAATAAACATTCAATTCATGAAAATAAACGGGTTAGTCCATCCACAGGAATAATCATTTAACTGGACTTAGCACTCATGCGATTCACCAGAGTCTCTGTCATCAAAACTGGCACTTGTCAGGATAAGATAATACTGAACTTGGACATGGAATAGATGATTCAAGGAATATATGACTCTGCAGAGTTTGTACAAAATTTCCCACAGCCAACGGATTTCCGTAGTCACGAAGGACTAGTTCCGTTTACGGTATTTCGGAAGAAAACACAGCTAACCAGTACACACCCATCCTACCTCTCGATGCTAGGAATCACCCTAGACATCGTCCAAGAAAAACTTTTGAGACGGGGAGATCAGAATCTCGAATAGCACGGGATCAAATTTATATACGCGCGCTCTAAGGGGTGCCCCCCTCTCGGTCCCAACCGGAAACACCCATGCCCCCTGACCGGATGACTGGCTTTAATCCAGGGCCATGGAACTATCATCACAGCCTCTCCTTTTTGGTGCGTACCAGGTAAGCGGTTTACAACTTACTACGACATATTCCTTGCGGAAAACATGTGGTAGTACAGGGAAGGAAGAATGGAAGGAACTGGAATGATACGGGTTGGCACTGAAGTCATATAGTCTGGCCTAAGACTGGCATGCTACAACACTGCCATCTTACCCATCCTCATGCCAACACATGGCCATTTATACTCACATCCATCCACTTATGGATCATCGAACTCACTTACCTCAACAATGCATGGAAATAACGTTCATCGGTATGCTCAACAACATGCCATGAGACTAACTAAATGCAAAACATGCCAAGACACTCATCATATCAAAAGTTCAAACATGCTTGCCTAGTTCGGAGTAGTCGGAGCCTAGCTCGGTGAAGTTCGCGGCTCCGTCACCTCCTTCGGTATCTACGGTATAAAGAAAATATATGCGCTATCGTAAATACCAAGAGGTGCACAAAAAGTATTCCAATTATTTTTCAAATAAATCTGATAAAAACCTAGACAAAATTCTAAAGAGGATAGAAAAAGAATCAATCAAAAATACTTTTCTGTTTAAAAGTTATAAAGGTTTTTGTCCAGGGACTCATCTGTAATGAAACAGAAGGTTTCCAGGGGCTAGCTTATAAAAACAGAAAGCGCTTCGGTAGCGACTACGCAAGCCCAGAGGGAAGGCGCATTTGGCAGAAGACGTTTTCAGAAAACGCTTCGCTCAGACAGGATAGAGAGGCTGACAGGCGGGACCCGCCCGTCAGGTTTGAATGTTCAAACGGGGCGGCAGAGTTCGCCGGTGCCCGAGAGCCGCGGTGGTCGCCGACGGCGATCCACGGCGAGGCAGGGAGATCGGAGGGTACCTCCGTGTTCAGGGCGCCCTTCCGCGTCGGTTGGTGGTGGTGGTGGCGGTCGGCGAGCACCACGTCGACGGCGAGCCTCGCTCCGGCGGACAGCGGCTCGGGTGGTCGTGGGAGTCGTCGGAGGGAGCTGCGAAGGCCAAATTGTGGAGGGGGTTAGACTTCTGGAAGCTAGAGGGGGTAACTGGCAGGGTTTGGGTGCCGGTGACGGCCTCACCGTAGCGAATTGAGGTGGAGGCCGAGGCGGAATGGGGCGGCCGGAATCGGGGGAGGAGACCTCCTTGAGGCTCCTCCAGTGGCCTGGCGGGGTGTTTGTGGGGTGCAGAGGGAGTGTGTGCTCGAGACCGAGTTCGGGAGCCCCTTTTATAGGCGGTCCGAGGCGGTGGCCGAGAACGGGGTTCTCCGGCGAAGCTTACGGCGGCGCAGGGCATTGGTCGGGGAGGTTTAGGGGTCGAGCGCCGTCGTGGGGGTCCACTGGGTCCGTTTTGGTGCTAAACTAGCCAGGGTTTGGGTGTTTAGGGGGAGCTCGACGGAACGGGGCGGCGCGGGCCCGTCAGCGGCAGGGAGCGTGCCCAGTGCTTGCCGGGCCACGGCGACGGTGCAACGGGGTGTGCTGGCGTGCATGAGGCCACGCGGAGCGCCAGGGAGCGTTGGGCGGCGCCGAACGGCGTTGAGCCGCCGTTCTGCTTCCTGTCGGTTGCTACGGGGTTTCGGCCGCCGCAAGACACGCCGGTGCAGGCGGGCCAGGGCGCCGCCGACGCCGGGAAGGCGCCAAGCGCACGTGTGGTGCTCCAGACAGGAGGAAGAGGCAGCGAGGAACGTGCCAAGGCACTGTGAGCATGTGACTGAACTGTTGACGAAGATCGACACTGAACTCTGAATTTTCTGAATATGAACAGCAACAGTGCATGCAAGGTGTTCGACAGAATGACTTTGGCCTCTGGGGATTTTTCCTTGAGCTGATTTTTGGTGGAGTGGCTACTCATTGCTCCAGTAGGCTGCCTGAATTTTGGTGGAATTTTTGGAGAAGTGTAGATATGAATTTCGCCAAATTTGGCAAATCTGGTCCAAACTGGCAGAGACTGAATTTTGAAAAATTTGAAAAGAGGAGGAGTGGATCAAGATGGTTCTGGGTTGTGGGTACTAAGGACAATCCAGGAGAGTTGGTTTGAGGTCAAAACTCAAATGCAAAAGGGTACTTGCTTTGAAAATCCCTCAGGCTCCAAATAATTTGCAGAAATGATTTGAGGGGAAAAATAATTAGAATAAAATCTAAAACTTGCTTCGATTAGTTGGGACAGAGAACTTAGGTTGATTTCAAGGAGGAGGGGAGGTTTTGGAGGGGTTTTACCACATGGACTAAATACAAAGTCATGGTTGGTTAACAAGATATGAAAATCCCAAATTTTCATAGAGTTTCCTTTTAAAAGAAAAAGATTAAACTCCCAAAATAATTTGAGAGGGAACCAACAGAGAAGAAGTTTTCAAAAGATCAAACACCATAGTTTGAAGAAAAATAAAATCCTTGCCAAAGAAAAGGAAGTTTTTAAGAGGAAGGATTTCTGGAAAATTTTAAATGGCCTCTTTTTTCAAAAACCACAAAGTTTTTGCTGAAAACCAAATAAAAAAAATTGGAGTGTCACAGTTACGGGCCCTTACATGCCCCCACAGGGTAATTCATGATTCTTCGCAGGAAACAGAAGCCGACACTAAGGGGAATCCTATCTACATCCTCCCATGGTGGACGCCATCATCAACAGTGGGCCACGGGAGGCTGGCGCCAACCCCATCCAGATCAACGGCGGCGACGGCCGGACGCCGCAACTCTGCTCCAAGCGCGCCGAGAGCTCGGGGGCACGTAGCTGTCATCGCTCGTCTCTGGAGTCTCATAGAGCTCAAGAGAGCTGCTGGACTCCCAAGGGCTGCTGCTGCTGCTGGAGTGGTCGCGAGCAGGGCTCGCATCAGCCTCGCGCTCCTCTCTAGGGCAGCACTCCAGGCGGTGGCCCTCGTCATCGAAGACCTTGAATAAGAGCGTGGAGACGCCATCGTACGCAAAGTGGATCGCGAGGGCACCCCTCGCACGCAGACCCACGCGATCTCGCCCCAGCCGCGCGTCATGAAGATGTTGCCGGTGGGGACCGCTTCGATCTCCACTCCAGTCATCGGAGCGCTGCAGTCGGCGTGCTGCAGCCAGAGCTCGAGAGGCCCCCTCGGCGGCATCACGTCGGAGAAGAACCGCGAGAAGCGGATCCAGGAGCTCGGAGGCATCGGCGCCCACAGCACCAACTCGCGTGAGGAGTCCGCGTCGTGAACTCCAGGGGTGACGGCACATGTCGCCATGGTGCGGCGGCCCTGGATGCGGCGTGGGTGGTGCTGCTCGTCACTCCGTCCTCCCGAGCCCTCGGCTTGGGCGTACAAGGGCAGCGGGTACCCCGGAGGAGGCCGCTCGCACCAAGGCCTCAACACCACCTGCATCGCCGCTTCATCACAGCGATGGATCGACCTCTTCTGCGGCAGAAGAGGCCCCGGATCATCGCAGGGAGCCTTTCCTTTCTCTTCAGTAGAGAACTTTCTGATGGGCGCCATTCTTGTCAGCAGTGGAGGAAGGAGGAAGAAGCAAGCAAGCGAGGAAGAGATGGGCAACGTGGGCTGGCATGACGTGCGGCCCTGTTGAGCGACCAGCAGGCGTCCTCGCTTCATCTTCAAATATAAGCACGAAATGTGGCTCGTGCCGCATCATCAAATATAAGCGTCCTGCATCTTCGAATATTAGCCTACTGCGCAACGAGGCGAGCTGGCGGCCTACCAGGTGACATCTTCAAATATAGGCCCTGGCATCAATGTCCCAGGGCTCAACAGGGCTGCATCTCAGGGGCGTTTTTGGCCTTCGCGTGTGGGCCGCTGCAAGGGCCCGCCACACAGCTACGTTCTTTGGCTTGCCGAGCGTGGCATCGGCCTATCAGCGTATCATGCGACATGTCCTGGCGGCTTAGGAAGCCAGGTACCACGCCGTTCTGGAGGAGATGGAGATGGTCTTCAGGGAACCTCCCGAACCCTTAGAGCCTCCCGAGGCTCAGGGTTCTGGCAGCTCATGAGGAGTCATTTCTTCAACGCACGCCTTCAACTGCACCAACTCTACTTCGTCTACAGAACCAGGTGACATCTTCCAAGCTCGTTTAGCTGGGAGCGCCCCATGGGCTGCATTATTCACAGGCCGCGTGGGTCCGTCCTTGCACCATGTATCCCTTTTGCTTATGTCTTTAGCTTACCTTGTTGGGGGGCGCCCCTCGGGCTGCATCATACCCAAGCCGCTCGGCCGGACCCGGTGGCATGTATCTTCCTGCATTTATCCAAGTTGATCTGCTCTGCATGCTTAACTTGCCAACTGCTATCACCTTCTCGATCATCGCCTCCCCCGGGGGCCACCACACAGACACGGCGCTGGTGCATGGGTCCGTCCCTGCCATGCCGACAAAACTGAGCGGTCGAGCTCTGGCTCGCGGCACGCCCCGCGCACGTCACCTCACCAGGCCCTTAGTGCCTTCTCCTCACCCAGAGCAAGCAACGGCGGGCTGATAGCTGTAACGACAAACCGTGTTTTTTCTTGTGCCTGTTCACAGGGACCCCGTGGGAAGGATAGCAGGCGGCACCGCGAGTCTCCTTTTCTCTCGTGCAATTCGCTTGCACGTTAAAAGCGCGACTCCTGAGCATTGCGACTCAGGAGCTCTTACTACCTCTCTAGCCCTCACCCCTGGCCTTGACCACGGCATCGCGACCTGGCATACCAGCGGCGGCTGAGCTCGCTCGAGGCCGGTACTTGAGGATGTAGAGCACTAAGGAGAGCATGAGGGGAGGGAAACTCGTATGGGCCAGCCTAGCTATGCCGCATGAGTAGGCGCGCAGCCCTAGCGCAACGTCAGGAGTGGCCATGAGATCAACAAGATAAGTACCGCACTCGGATCGGCTAAATGTTCGGGCCTAATGGTCACTCACGGCTCGCCGCAACCCCGTTGCGGCCACGTCAACTCCCTTTCTCGCCTTACCATGGCTGCTTGAGCGCTAAGGGGGACCTCCTGAGCATCGCGCTTCAGGGGCTCTTACTAGACCTCGGGCCACACACCTCCTGGCCTTGACCACGGCACGCGACCTGGCATACCAGTGACGGCTGTAGCCTACCTGGGGATCGGGACCTGTCGGCGTAGAGCAACAAGCTATCGCGAGAAAAGAAATGGGGGACCGAGCCTTAACGGGACATGCATTCACCAAATTCTCATAACATGGAAGATAAGCACGAAAGATATTATGGACCCTTACATTCCCCCACGGGGTAATTCATGATTCTTCGCAGGAAACAAAAGCTGACACTAAGGGGAATCCTATCTACTTCCTCCCGTGGTGGACGCCATCATCAACAGTGGGCCACGGGAGGCCAGCGCCAACCCCATCCAGATCGGCGGCGGCGACAGCTGGATGCCACAGCTCTGCTCCGAGCGTGACGAGAGCTCGGGGGCACGTAGCTGTCATCGCTCGTCTTCGGAGTCTCATAGAGCTCAGGAGAGCTTCTGGACTCCCAAGGGCTGCTGTTGCTGGAGTGGTCGCGAGCAGGGCACACATCAGCCTCACGCTCCTCTCTAGGGAAGGACTCCATGCGGCGGCCCTCGGCATCGAAGACCTTGAAGAAGAGCGTAGAGACGTTGTCGTATGCAAAGTGGATCACGAGGGCACCCCGCGCGCGGCAGACCCGCACGATCTCGCCCCAGCCGCGCATCATGAAGATCTTGCCGGTGGGGACCGCTTCGATCTCCGCTCCAGTCACCGGAGTGCTGCAGTCGGCATGCTGCAGCCAGAGCTCTAGAGGCCCCCTCGGCGGCATCACGACGGAGAAGAACCGCGGGAAGCGGATCCAGGAGCTCGGAGGCATCGGCGCCCACAACACTAACTCGCGCGAGGAGTCCGCGGCGTGAACTCTAGGGGTGACGGCATGCGTCACCGTGGCGCGGCGGCCCTGGATGCGGTGTGGGCGGTGCTGCTCGTCACTCTGTCCTCCCGAGCCCTCGGCTTGGGCGTACAACGGCAGCGGGTACCCCGGAGGAGGCCGCTCGCACCAAGGCCTCAACACCACGTGCATTGCTGCTTCATCACGGTGATGGATCGACCTCTTCTTCGGCGAATGAGGCCCCGGATCATCGAGGGGAGCCTTTCCTTTCTCTTTAGTAGAGAACTTTCCGATGGGCACCATTGTTGTCAGCAGTGGAGCAAGGAGGAAGAAGCAAGCAAGCGAGGAAGAGATGGGCAAATGGGGCTCCGCCTCCTCCCCATTTATAGCAGGTGAAGGCCAACCGGCGTCTCCCACAATCATAGGTAATGATGGTTTTCCTTGCATGTCGCAGGGACTTGTCAAGTTGTGCAGTTGCCGAGGCAGCACGGGGAAGCGGAGATGCCCATGTCCAATCATCCCCCATGCGTCAATCGAGACCGTAGGCTTTAGGCGCCCGTGGTGCTCCGAACTTGGCCCTTGGCTTCGCCGCGAAGCCAAGCCCGAGCGCACCTTGGTCCCGGGGGCTACTGTCGGCGTCCTGGGAACGGGGGTCCCCAGACTTGCCTGCCTACGGCCCGTGGCATGGCTGAGCCAGCAGGCCGTACGGACCATCATCACCAACAAAGCACCCAAGACCCTCGCAAGGGTCCAAGCCTCGCGAGGCGGACGACGCAGGACCTCGTCTGGAGTAGCCTAGCCAGGCAACCTCACGAGGAGCGGAGATATCAAGGCGGGGCAAACCTCATGAGACCCTCGTGACGTGAGCCATGACGCACGACACGAGGCGGGCGCCAGGCGGGCGCCAGCGCACGCAGCGTCCTTGTTTTCTCTTTGGTGCTAAGGAGGCAAGCGCAGGCGAAGAGTACCGAGGCATCGGGAAAAGGTTGCCATATTGGTGGAATGAGACCAAGACCAGGAGGACGGCAAGATGGAGGCATCGTGGAGCCCAAGACGGCGTCACCACCAGAGCCTTTGGCAGGGGAAGACCACTTTTATCAGGATAGCTTGTACTAGCTGCCCCTTCGAATTAGCCCGCAATTGTTGGCTCCCTTCCCGCTCGATATTTGGGAAGAGGACCAGGGCCTATATAAATAGGACTAGCCACCACCTTAAAAGAGGATGGATCATTCCGACCATCCACACACGCACAAGCTCACCGAGCTCAAGAACACCTCAACCTCAGGAGGCTGTTCTTCCTTAGTACTATTCATCATCAGCCCTAGAGGCAATCCAACACCACCACACTGGAGTAGGGTATTACACCACAACGGTGGCCCGAACCAGTATAAACCTTGTGTCTTTCTGTGTTGCGAGTTCGTCGAGTTCGTCCGTGAGATCTTAGTGAGCTAGGGCGTAGATTGGTAGGAGGGAAATACTTCGCACACACCCCAGTGTTCGAACCTTAATGGTTTGCCGGAACCCCACATCCGACACATACTTTCAAGAGCACCCAATCACTGTTGTCTGCACCACCCCACTCGTTGAGATCATTGGCAACAGAGATTCTTCTAATTGAGTGGCCAAATGGGCCATCGAGTTGGCCCCCTACACCATCTACTACCAGCCTCGCACCGCCCTCAAGTCCCAAGCACTCGCTGACTTTCTCGTCGACTAGGCCGAGACCCAATACCTGCGGCCAGCGCCGAACTCCACCCATTGGCGGATGCATTTTGATGGTTAGAAGATGCAGACTTGTTTGGGAGCCGGCGTCGTCCTCACCTCTCCCAAAGGCGACAAGCTCAAGTACACGATGCAAACCCACTTTGCTGCCTCCAACAATGTGCCCGAGTATGAAGCATTAATACACGGCCTCCGGTTGGCCAAGGAAATCGGCACCCGCCGGAACCTATGCTACGGTGACTCCGACTTGGTGGTCCAGCAGTCTTCTGGTGACTGGGACGCCAAGGATGCAAATATGGCAAGCTGCCGATTTTTCGTCTAGCAACTCAGTGGATACTTCGAGGGGTGTGAGTTCCTTCATGTGCCAAGAGCCGACAATGAGCAAGCAGATGCCTTGGCACGAATCGGCTCCACCCAGCAACCAATACCAGCTGGTGTCTCCCTTCAGCGCCTCCTCAAGCCGTCGATCGAGCCCTCTCCAGAATCAAAGTCCATCTTTGTGCCAGGTCCTCCCGAGGCCGACGGATCCGACTCTAGGGCTGCGGTGGTTGGCTCGTGGACCTCGGAAGTCGGCACGGGTACTGCGACAGTCAACCAGGGGACTTCACCAAGCTGCTCGGGGACTGCAGCATGTCACATCCTGATTTTCATGCCACAACACTTAAGCTAATAAATCATGATAAAATGTGGTTTGACAAAAAACTTTTGAGTGTTTTGTCTTTGCTTTGATTGAATGTTTGACTGCTGTTTGCAAGTGCTCTAAAAATCAAATAAATCCTCCAACTCCTATACTTCATCTCCTTGCTCCAAACCCTTGAACAAATGATCATGCGATGTGTATAGGACAAAAAAATAATTTCTTCCAAAAATAATTTGGCCAAAAAGTATTTTGTAAAATTAGTTTTCCAAAAACCCCTGAATTGAGGTTTGCACCGCAAGTACTTTATTTGGGGAGTGAAAAATCTTTCAAAAGGTACATTTGAATCCTATTAGATATATGACTCCCATAAACCACAAACATATAATTTTAAAAGCTATTTTCCTATTTTATTTAAAAGCTGTTTCTTTAGGCCAAAAATGGTCTTTAATAGATTAAAATTATTTTAATGCTTTAAAAATATTTGGGAAAAAACCTAGGGAAACTCAGTGGAAATATATTGTCCATATATAAGAGTTTCAACACACGGTCATGTTCAAAATATTGGTCAAATCCCTCAAAAACCCTTTCTGGATATTTCAAGCTTTTGAAATATTTACAAATACCATATTCCCCAAAAATTCCAAGAAAATTCTATCATGTTAGATATGACATGTTTGATGATCTTCCAAAAGTCTCATGTCATGGAGAATAGTATAACCCCATGAAATCCCCTCAAAACCATTTCTGTCCATTTTGAAGTTTGAGCAACTTTACATTGCCAAACAAGTCCAAATGTTCTAAAACTTGGTGCACATGCTCAAATGGTCTAAGTATTCATCTATACCAAATGGCACAAGTTGGAGAGAATGTTATCTTGATCAAAGTGCCCCAAAACCCTGTCTGCCCAGAACCAAATTTGAACAACTTTACATTGGCAACTTTCTCCTTTTGATCGCAATTTTTTTAGACATGTTAAAGTCCTCAAATGATGGCCCTACACAAAGTGGTGCATCAAGGAGAATAGATTTGCATGACTAAATCTTGGAAAATCCTTTTCTATTGATTTCTAGGGTTTACAAAAGTTGCATTGGCAACTTTGCCCAAATGAACTCAATCTTGGTGGAACCTCTTATTTTCTCAGGCCATTTGACCCTGTCAAGCCTCATGAAAAGGGAAGTCCATTTGCTTGCCCAAACCTACATCAAACACCTTCTGGCCAAAACTTAAAATGCATGTTCTGGCCATTTCCACTAATCTCCATGAGCTGAACTTCTTCCCACGGCCTCACCTGCTCCTCCTATACGTCCTGCATGCTTTGCTGCCCAACGAGAAATGATTAAGGGAGGCAGAGACCCATTTTTCTTCCCTAGACAGTAGTTTTCCTTCTCTCTCTCAACCCCATCGCTTCTCCAGTGGCTTCCCAGGGCATCCAATGCCACTTTCAAATTGTTTACTCCCCCATGCAGCTGCCAGACACAAGTGGACGCGCGGGTGAGCGCGAAAAGTCATGGACGCCGGCCATTTGCATGCTCTGGAGCGCGGGGCAGAGCAGGCGACCATTGACGCCGCGTCCCCCGACCACTGCGAGCCTCCCCCTTGCTCCAGTAGAGGTGCCTCGACGTCCGCAACACGCCACCGTGCTGGCCCCCTCCACCCAGAGCTCGCCCCGCTCCCTCTCTATCTTCTTGGTGCCCTACTCCACCACCACGAACACCACAGACAACCCCCCGCTCGCTCCCCTTGCCGTCCGAGCCGTTTCCATGGCCACCCGTGCGCCGCGCCCACGGTGAGCCGTCGGTCGGCTACTTAAGGCCACCCCCTCGCCCCCTCTCTACTCCTCTGACCCTCTCTCCCTCCCATGCATCCCCTGGACCAACCCACTCCCCTCCTCCGTGCCCTCCATCGCTCCCCATGGCCGGAGCCGAGCCGCTGGACTCCGCCTAAATTTGCACCCACCGCTCCTCCTCCACCCCTCTAGGATGCACTAGAGAACCTCCACCATCACTGCGAGCCCCTCCCGTGCTTCTCCCTCTCCTCCCCGTAGTCGTGCCGTCGAGTTCCATTGTCACCATTAGCCTCGTCCGCCGCGGCCGACGCCCTGCTAAACCCAGTGCCCCTGGGCGACCCTGCCACCAACGGTTGGGGGCGGCTGGGTCCCCTAAGCACTCCGGTGGGCGGAGCATCGCCGGAGACACCCTGTAGCACCGGCGGCCGACACCGAATGCCCCCTCTGTCTCCCATCACGCCCACGCGGGTGGTTGAGGACTAACCTGCAGACGGGCCCCGCTCGTCAGTGGCCCAGCGACCGGGCCACGCTGGCCAGTGTAGGCGGGTTCGCCCTCTCCCGTTTCCCCGCAGCGAAGGCGCACTACGCCTGGGAGCCTTCGACGTCGCCTTGTCATCCTCGTGGCCGAGCCGCTGGGCCGGCCCAGTGCGCGGCGGTGCTATGCTGCACCCAGCGCGCAGTATAGGTATAAACCCCATTCCTTTGTCTTTTTCTTTTTCCAGAAACTTGTAAAATCTCCCAAATATTCAAATTAACTCCAAATTTGATTATTCAAATTTCTAGCGGATCCATAAATCCTGATCTATCACATGGGGCTATTTGCACATATTTCCAGAAACTTTCTCTTCAGAAATATTTATTAAAACCCGATTTTTCATTTCTGTGAAGAACTTCGGAAAATCACAGAGAGCTCAAATTTGATCTAAATGCCATGATTCAAATTTTCAGATATATCTAAGTTCATAACTTAGGTTATGAACATTTTTATTAATACTTTCTGTGCCCTAAAAAATAATGAGCCATTTCTTCATGTTTGTCAACTTTGCAAATCCATAGAATATTCATTTTGACTCCAAATCCAGTGAAACCAAATCCTAGATGCTTCTAAAATAATCCTTTGTTAAATGGGTGCCTCTGCTCATTTTTCAAAAATATATTTCTGTACACTTCTTGCAAATCCATAAATCCATTGATTCTATCATATTGAAATGTTCAGAAATATGCACTGATCCAATCCCAATGAAACCACTTTGGTCATTCGTCATATGACCAAAGGTGTCCTAGAAAAGTGCAATTAATATTTTTAGAGCACTTTTATTTTCTGCATTATTGTGTTGCTTACTATGATTGTTTCCGACATTAGTTGACGAAGTAGACGAAATACTCAGAGATGAACCAGAAGACTTGAAGTTTCTGATGAACCAGGCAAGCAGCCCTTTGACCATGTTGAACCCTTTTATATCATGAGAACATTTTCACTATTTCATCGAGTGCATGATGGTTCTTGAATGGCAACCTTGCTGGGCTTGCCTCTGTTGCATACCCGTTGATACTTGCATTGTTCATGACTCTATCCTTGTTTAGAGTTGTGCTAATGGATTGTAGAAATATGCTATAGTAGTTGGCTACACAAAAAGGTGTCAGGGTTATGCATGGAAAGAAACAAGTGTGGATGAAATTTTTTCATATAGCCCAGTGGGTGCTACTAATGCCCCTGGGAGATGATGATGAATTAGGTCACTACTTGGTGGAGAGGTAGTGTTCCGAGGCTTGATGAAAGTGTTATTTACAAAAACGGATTAGATTTAAGATTTTTCGACTGTCCCAACCTTACATGCGCAACCACTCTACCCTTATATGGGAAAGTGCATTATTGATTACCTAAGCCGATACTAGCTTGGAGCCCGCATTACTAGTGATGGGAGAGTTGTTGTTACACTCTCTCAGGACAGGGTTGTGGCAGGTAGGGCGGCCAAGAACATTTTTATGGGGCACGGGACACACCGTTGGTACCCCGTGCTAGTGTGATGTGACAAATATGGGAGCGAGGCTCCACAATCTTAGGTTTTGAAATGTTGGGCACGGGGGTTACTACCAATCAAGTGGACTCTATGTTAGTGTCGTCTAGGGAAAGATAGTGATCGGGTTCTTACCCCGGGTACTTGAGGTACCGCGGGTTGTGGATGACACGAAAGTTCCCCGAATCTTGTGGGTAATGTGTGCAACCTCTGCAGAGTGTAAAACTATTCGAATATTCGTGTCCACGGTCAAGGACAGTTGGGTGGTGCTGCTTAGACTATGTCCATAAGTTTCTGGAAAACAACACGGTTTGGTAAATCTATTGACATAATTCGTGACAAAGTCACGGAGAGCTTGAGCATGAGTTCATAACTCTGTCTCTATGTTGATGTCTGTAACCCCCTGATACTTGTTGCAGACACATTCTTGTCCTTGATAAATGATGTTCATACTTGCCTGAGAAAAACTAGCTTTCCGCAAAAATGCCAAATTAGTAGTAGAGCCTTGCATAATTATTATGTTATCACCCTTGGGTTGCTTGCGAGTACATTCAAAGTCCTCATTGGCTTGCCACTTGTTATTTTATTGGCCAGGCATGAAAGAACATGATATGATGAAGAATACTTCAGTGACGAACATGCGAGCTAGGACGCTTCCGAGTCAGAATGCCTATAGGGTTAAGGCAGATGGCATGGGTCCAAGTTATCGACGAAGATTTCCGCTGCGAAGTTATGCTCAAGGCTCGACCATGAAAGTCATAATTTATGTAAGATGGTATTTATGGATGTAAGACTCTTGTTATTCAGCTTCTGTGTGTTCAGTGAGCATTGATCTCTGGGATCACTGTACACGTGCATTCGGTGATCACGACTTATGAGTCGGGGTCCCCACAGAGCTGGTATCAGAGCCATCCTGACTGTAGGAAGCCTTATTTAGCATGGTGGTTAGTTAGGGTAAAACTATTACCAACTTTCGAAAACTATCTATACTTCTCTTCCCTTCTGAAGTTTTTGAAAGAAAAGATATATTTTCCTTACTGATCTCTACCCCTTCAAGATTTTTAATGGTCGCTAGTACCTTTAAGCCCCTGACCACTTGATTCCCTGTAATCCTCGTGGGTAACCGAGAAGAAGACGCCTTGCCAGACATTCACCCACACCTACTGAACACAAGCTTGGCGACACCACGACAAGATGGAAAATACCTTCTCAGTGATTGAGGAAACCAAGACCCAGAAAATGGTGACACCCTTGACAGTACCCCAAGATGATGCAACCTTGTCTTGCGATGAACATGTCATGAGATATGCAAGGTCATGATATACATCTCTAATAGAGCAATCATGTCCTTACCGTTTTTATATCGGCAACCACCAGTGGATGAGAACCTCGCCATTTGGTCCACCTCACTATAGTGAGCAGGAAAACGGTTCTCCTCATCCCCCGCTCTTGGTGTCGATATTGTCATCAACTTAACCGACATGTTGGACCCCTACTATGCCTTGTTAATGTCATTGCATAAAGGATTACCTACTTGGTAACAACGATGCCTTAGAAGACAAAAAGGGATCATCATGATTAAGAAGACAACAGAAGACCGAGTCCATGCCTGCTACGAGGAGCCACCTTCACCCCATCACTTCAACAGGTGAGAAGTTGTTGAAGAATCTTCAGGCTCAACCCGGATTGTTTCATCGAACAACTACAAGAGACGTAGCAACCCCTGAGGAAAACCCAGAAGACTGCATGAGGCACGGAGCAAAGCACGACTACTGAATCCGAGAACCCCTAGGGTAGGATGAGTCGTGTACCCCCTATGCGCAGTAGAGTCCGTATTATGGTTTGAATAGAACCATGATTGTGTGTTGCTTCTTTTTATTTTTTTGTATTTTGATATAGGTCGCACTTTTTGCCTAGGCAACAAGTACGCGACTATATCACCTTCCTTACCTTGTTTATTTGGTTTGTCCCATTTTGCACCTATTTGTTTGCACTTGCACTATAGATCCCCCTTTTGGCATTCCCCTCCTCTATGCTATTTTCCCTCTCATCTCTCTCCTCAACTGAAGACCGGCAAGACAAGATACACCAAGGATTCTACCTCGGCAACCAGCTAGCAATGAAGACCTTTTCCTACCGCCTCCTCGACTAGGTGCAACCCTGTAGAGTTATGTTTAACCCTCCAGACTAGAAACACATCCCTAGACCCTTCGAGACTTCACAAGATACCCTAGCTCGAATTCTTAACCGTGTGTTAACCTACAAATTGCAAGGGGATTAGTGAAGCCTCAGTAACCCTTGCTTCCCACCGGGTTCATTATGGAACTAGTGGACATAGTAAACAAGCACATTATCATCCTAATATAGCACCAAAACTGACGATGCCATAGGGAAGACCAGTTTGAGGATATAGGAATAGAGTACAATGACTTGATGAGTTTATATCAATGACCTTGAGGAATTATCTGAGACTCTTTGGTGGATTATAAGGCTTTCATGTTGGTAGATGAACTTGGAGGGATCATGATTATAGATTACCATAACTTTCATTACCCCTGAGTAAATTGGATATGGTAGGACCATCATGGTCGCAAGATGAAATTCTTGGAAGCATAAGGATTAGACTTAGCCAAGGGACATTGATGGGAGATAGCTGACATTACGATAATAACTTGAGGGAAACATGTAGGAATTCTCGTTGAACATGATATCTGGATTTAAATAGGTGATCCTAGTGGAGTATAGATGCTGAAGTGAGTCTACATGGTTCGGGGTAAATTGGATTTAGACTGATGATCCCGATCATGATAGCATGTTTCTCGGTGGACGATAAACTAGGAGATTGGATTAATTGTCAGAGTTGATATAAGCTTGACCCTGGAGTTTACTTGATCATGATATTGGAAATTGGTGGACTAACTACAGTAGGGTATCGCTTTCAAGTATTTGGGGATTATAGGGACTTTAGGAGATCATGTGGAACACCATAGACATTGGATTTGTAGAATTAATGGATTACATAGTGATTAATGGAAGTTAACGGGATGTTGGAGTTGATTCATAGGAAGGAAACAAGATTTTGGGTGGCTTACGACGTGTTTCCTTAGGATAGAGATGCTATACCTTAGACCTTGAGAGAATAGGATGAGCACTTGGAATGTCACATTCAACTCAAGCTTAGCAGCTTGTATGCCCTACCCATGGATTCTTAGGGGTAGCCATACATATGACTTTGGGGACCGTAGACATGTATAATTCTGTTAAACCTCCTCTCGAGGGTCATGAGGATAATAATAGCATGAGTAATGATTGAAGCTGACCTACACGAGTTGGTACTTTCGGTGGTAAAAGGTGATCTGTTTGGAGGACTAGATAGAATAATTGGCATCTCAGGAATTGTGCTCAAGGATAAGATGATAAATGTTCACTCGCATCCTAGAATCCTTGAAACCCTTAAGCCTTACCAAACCACAACATGATCAGATCATGACCTCAAGCTTGGGCTCTAGACCGAGAAGACCTTGGCCAACACTTAACCATGACCACGACCAATCCCCCAGCCTACTTTATGTAGCCCGTGAACAAAGTCTCCATGGAGTACTTACGCAAGATAGTTGTCATCATTATTTGCTGACCTACTTGTCTACCCAAAGACGAAAGAAGAGCCATTCAGCTGGTCAAGGAACATTTGAAGACCGCAAAGTCAAGGAGGAAGAACTAAACCAACCACCATCGTCAAGAAGTAAACTCCTGTGCCGAAGACCATGTGTACCAACGGGTCACTCCTCGCAGAAGGACCAAACATTTCCATGTCAAAGGGAAGCTCACTCCAAGATTTAACAACCCCCACCGAGATTGCTATGAGATGAAAGAGAAGACAGTTGCCAGCTGGAGTTACCACCTAATTTACCCACTATGCACAATGTTTTCCCACACAACAGAACCTCGGGAGTGTTTCCAACTTCCTAACTAGCCCATCCTCGACCGGGACATCAGTCACCGAGCCATCGACCCCTGGTCCAACCCGACATACGCAAGAGACCCCTTAGCATCCTGGATCAAGCATAACGTCGTACACAAAGCCACACCATCAAGTACCTCAAGGTTCAATGGAGCACCACTCGGAAGCATAACTAGTATGAGGACGTGAAGACTACCCTAGATCCAAGTTTCCGTACTCCTTTCCACGCCTACTTTGGGAATCTCGGGGATGAGATTCTTGTAAGGGGGGTAGGTCTGTCACACCCTCATTTTCATGCCACAACACTTAAGCTAATAAATCAGGATAAAATGTGGTTTTGACAAAAACTTTTCTGTGTTTTGTCTTTGCTTTGATTAATGTTTGATTGCTGTTTGCAAGTGCTCTAAAAATCAAATAAATCCTCCAAATCCTATACTTCATCTCCTTGCTCCAAACCCTTGAACCAATGACCATGCCAGGTGTATAGGACATAAAAATAATTTCTTACAAAAATAATTTGGCCAAAAAGTATTTTGTAAAATTAGTTTTCCAAAAACCCCTGAATTGAGGTTTGCACTGCAAGTACTTGATTTGGGGTGTGAAAAATCTTTCAAAAGGTATATTTGAATCCTATTAGATATAGGACTCCCATAAACCACAAAAATATAATTTTAAAAGTTATTTTCCTATTTTATTTAAAAGCTTTTTCTTTAGGCCAAAAATGGTCTTTAATAGATTAAAATTATTTTAATGCTTTAAAAATATTTGGGAAAAAACCTAGGGAAACTTATTGGACATATATTGTACATATATAAGAGTTTCAACACATGGTCATGTTCAAAATATTGGTCAAATCCCTCAAAAACCCTTTCTGGATATTTCAAGCTTTTGAAATACTTACAAATACCATATTTCCCAAAAATTCCAAGAAAATTCTATCATGTCAGATATGACATGTTTGATGATCTTCCAAAGTCTCATGTCATGGAGAATAGTATAACCCCATGAAATCCGCTCAAAACCATTTTTGTCCGTTTTGAAGTTTGAGCAACTTTACATTGCCAAACATGTCCAAATGTTCTAAAACTTGGCGCACATGCTCAAATGGTCTAATTATTCATCTATACCAAAGGGCACAAGTTGGAGAGAATGTTATCTTGATCAAAGTGCCCCAAAACCCTCTTTGCCCAGAACCTAATTTGAACAACTTTACATTGGCAACTTTCTCCTTTTGATCTCAATTTATGTGGACATGTTAAAGTCCTCAAATGATGACCCTACACAAAGTGGTGTGTCAAGGAGAATAGATTTGCATGACTAAATCTTGGAAAATCCATTTCTGTTGATTTCTAGGGTTTACAAAAGTTGCATTGGCAACTTTGCCCAAATGAACTCAATCTTGGTGGAACCTCTTATTTTCTCAGTCCATTTGACCCTGTCAAGCCTCATGACAAGGGAAGTCCATTTGCTTGCCCAAACCTACATCAAACACATTCTGGTAGAAACTTAAAATGCATGTTTTGGCCATTTCCACTAATCTACATGAGCTGAAATTCTTCCCATGGCCTCACCTGCTCCTCCTATACCTCCTGCATGCTTTGCTGCCCAAAGAGAAATGATTAAGGGGGGCAGAGACCCATCTTTCTTCCCTAGACATCAGTTTTCCCTCTCTTTCTCTCTCTCTCAACCCCACCGCTCCTCTAGTGGCTTCCCAAGGCATCAATGCAACTTTCAAATTGTTTACTCCCCCATGCAGCAGCCAGACACAAGTGGACGCGCAGGGTGCGCGCGAAAAGCCATGGACGCTGGCCATTTGCATGCTCTGGAGCGCGGGGTAGAGCAGGCGACCGTTGATGCCGCGTCCCCCGACCACCTCGAGCCTCCCCCTTGCACCAATCGAGGTGCCTCGACGTCCGCAACATGCCACCGCCCAGGCCCCCTCCTTTCCCTCTCTCTCCTGCCCATGCCGCGCGTGCCCAGAGCCGCCCGAGCCTTCCAATGTGCGTGCGAGCTTGTGGCTCCACCCGGAGCTCGCCCCGCTCCCCCTCTCTCTTCCTGGCGCCCTACTCCACCCCCACGACCACCACAGACAACCCCTCGCTCGCTCCCCTTGCCGCCCGAGCCGTTTCCACGGCCACCCGTGCGCCGCGCCCACGCTGAGCTATGGGTCGGCTACTTAAGGTCACCCTGAGCCCCCTCTCTACTCCTTTGGCCCTCTCTCCCTCCCGTGCATTCCCTGGACCAACCCACTCCCCTCCTCGGCGCCCTCCGTCGCTCCCCATGGCCGGAGCCGAGCCGTTGGACTCCGCCTAAATTTGCACCCACCACTCCTCCTCCTCCCCTCTAGGACGCACTAGAGCACCTCCACCATCATTGCGAGCCCCTCCCGTGCTTCTCCCTCTCCTCCCCGTGGTCGTTCCATCGAGTTCCATCGTCACCGTCAGCCTCGTCCGCCGCGGCCGAGCCCTACTAAACCCAGTGCCCCTGGGCGACCGTGCCACCCATGGTTGGGGGCGGCCAGGTCCCCTGAGCACTCCGATGGGTGGAGCGTCGCCGGAGACGCCCTGTAGTGCCGGGGGCCGACGTCGGATGCCTCCTCTGTCTCCCATCGGGCCTGCGCGGGAGGTTGAGGACGAACCTGCAGGCGGCCCCCGCTCGTCAGTGGCCCAGCCACCGAGCTACACTGGAAAGTGTAGGCGGGTTCACCCTCTCCCGTTTCCCTACAGCGAAGGCGCACTCCGCTGGGCGCCTTCGACGTCGCCTTGTCATCCTCGTGGCCGAGCCGCTGGGCCGGTCCTGTGCGCTGCGGCGCTATGCTGCACCCAGCGCGCGGTATAGGTATAAACCCCCCTTCCTTTGTCTTTTTCTTTTCCAAAAACTTGTAAAATCTCCCAAATATTCAAATTAACTCCAAATATGATGATTCAAATTTCTAGGGGATCCATAAATCCTGATCTATCACATGGGGGCTATTTGAACATTTTTCCAGAAACTTTCTTTTCAGAAATATTTGTTAAAACCCCATTTTTCATTTCTGTGAAGAACTTCAGAAAATCATAGAGAGCTCAAATTTGATCTAAATGCCATGATTCAAATTTGCAGATATATCTAAGTTCATAACTTAGGTTATGAACATTTTTATTAATACTTTCTGTGCCCTACAAAATAATGAGCCATTTCTTCATGTTTGTCAACTTTGCAAATCCATAGAATATTCATTTTGACTCCAAATCTAGTGAAACCAAATCCTAGATGCTTCTAAAATAATCCTTTTTTAAATGGGTGCCTCTACTCATTTTCAAAAATATATTTCTGTACACTTCTTGCAAATCCATAAATCCATTGATTCTATCATATTGAAATGTTCAGAAATATCCACTGATCCAATCCCAATGAAACCAATTTGGTTATTACTCATATGACCAAAGTTATCCTAGAAAAGTCCAATTGATATTTTAGAGCACTTTTATTTTCTGCATTGTTGTGTTGCTTACTATGATTGTTTCCGACATTAGTTGACGAAGTAGACGAAATACTTGGAGATGAACCAGAAGACTTGAAGACTTTGATGAACCAGGCAAGGAACCCTTTGACCATGTTGAACCCATTTATATCATGAGAACATTTTCACTCTTTCATCAAGTGCATGATGGTTCTTGAATGGCAACCTTGCTGGGCTTGCTTCTATTGCATACCCGTTGATACTTGGATTGTTCATGACTCTATCCTTGTTTAGAGTTGTGCTAATGGATTGTAGAAATATGCTATAGTAGTTGGCTATGCAAAAAGGTGTCAGGGTTATGCATGGAAAGAAACAAGTGTGGATGACATACTTGCATATAGCCCAGTGGGTGCTACTAATGCCCCTGGGAGATGATGATGAATTAGGTCACTACTTGGTGGAGAGGTAGTATACCGAGGCTTGATGAAAGTGTTGTTTACAAAAACGGATTAGATTTAAGATTTGTCGACTGTCCCAACCTTACATGCGCAACCAATCTACCCTTATATGGAAAAGGGCATTATTGATTACCTAGGCCGATACTAGCTTGGAGCCCGCATTACTACTGACAAGAGAGTTGTTGTTGCACTCTCTCAGGACGGGGTCGTGCCAGGTAGGGCGGCCAAGAACATTTTTATGGGGCACCGGACACACCGTTGGTACCCCATGCCAGTGGTATGTGACAAATATGGGAGCGCGGCTCCACAATGTTAGGTTGTGAAATGTTGGGCACGGGGGTTACTACCAATCGAGTGGTCTCTATGTTAGTGTCGTCTAGGGAAAGATAGTAATCGGGTGCTTACCCCGGGTACTTGAGGTACCGTGGGTCGTGGATGACACGAAATTTCCCTGAATCTTGTGGATAAAGTGTGCAACCTCTGCAGAGTGTACGGTCAAGGACAGTTGGGTGGTGTTGCTTAGACTATGTCCATAAGTTTCTGGAAAACAACACGGTTTGGTAAATCTATTGACGTGATTCGTGAGAAAGTCACGGAGAGCTTGAGCATGAGTTGTTCATAACTCTGTCTCGATGTTGATGTCTATAACCCCCTGATACTTGTTGCAGACACATTCATGTCCTTGGTAAATGATGTTCATACTTGCATGAGAAAAACTAGCTTTCCGCAAAAATGCGAAATTAGTAGTAGAGCCTTGCATAATTATTATGTTATCACCCTTGGGTTGCTTGCGAGTACATTCAAAGTACTCATTGGATTGCCACTGGTTATTTTATTGGCCAGGCATGAAAAACATGATATGATGAAGAATACTTCGGTGACGAACATGCGAGCTAGGACGCTTCCCAGTCAGAATGCATGTAGGGTTAAGGCAGATGGCATGGGTCCAAGTTATCGACGAAGATTTCCGCTGCGAAGTTATTCTCAAGACTCGACCATGACGGTCATAATTTATGCAAGACGGTATGTATGGATGTAAGACTCTTGTTATTCAGCTTATGTGTGTTCAGTGAGCATTGATGTTTGGGATCACTATACACATGCATTCGTGATCACGACTTATGAGTCGGGTTCCCCACAAGCAGTCGCACCCGGCCCGGGGACTTCAGAACCTGGCCCGGGGGCTGCAGCTGAAAGTTCAACTATCCCTAGGTGGTTTTGGTAATTCATAACAACATATAGCTCATTGAGCTAATGCTATTCCAAGATGATTATTTCAGGAAAGCTCAATGATTGGCATGGCATGGATATGAAAGTGGAACCCTCAAAATGCTAAGGACAATGGATTGGCTCAAGCTCAAAAGCTCAAGACTCTTCATTTTATATTTTAGTGATCCAAGATCACATTGAGTCCATAGGAAAAGCCAATACTATCAAGGAGGGATGAGGTGTTGCTTAATGAGCCTCTTGCTTCATGTGCTTAATGATATGCTCCAAAACCCTCAACTACATTCCCATATCCACATATGACCTAAACTCTAAGCCAAACTCGGTCCTACCGATTTTTCCTATCCGGCGCCACCGAGTTTCAATTGTCATTAGCCACTGCCAAACCCTAGCAATTCGGTCCTACCGATAAGGATCTCGGTCCCACCGAGATGGGGTTGCAAACTCTCTGTTTCCCTTTCGTAACTTTTCGGTCCCACCGAAAGAGCGAACCGGTCCCACCGAGATTGCAATGTAAACTCAGTGTTTCCCCTTTGTAACTTTTCGGTCTCACCGAGTTCCACTCGGTCCCACCGAAAGAGCAAATCGGTCCCACCGAGTTTGCCTGACCAACTCTCTGGTTAGCTAATTACCGAACTCGGTCTCACCGAGTTTGTGTAATCGGTCTCACCGAGATTACGTTATGCCCAAACCCTAACCGAATCGGTCCTACCGAGTTGCATGTCAGTCCCACCGAAATTCCTAACGGTCACTAGGTTTACCATTTCGGTCCGACCGAGTTTTCTGATTCGGTCCCACCGAGATTGGTAAATTGTGTGTAACGGTTGGATTTTGAGTGGAGGCTATATATACCACTCCACCTCCTTCTCATTCGAGGAGAGAGTCATCAGAACACATACATCATTCCTACTCATATGTTCTGAGAGAAAACCACCTACTCATGTGTTGAGATCAAGACATTCCATTCCTACCATATGAATCTTGATTTCTAGCCTTCCCAAGTTGCTTTCCACTCAAATCTTGTTTCCACCAAATCCAAATCCTATGAGAGAGAGTTGAGTGTTGGGGAGACTATCATTTGAAGCACAAGAGCAAGGAGTTCATTACCTACACACCATTTGTTACTTCTTGGAGAGTGGTGTCTCCTAGATTGGCTAGGTGTCACTTGGGAGCCTCCGACAAGATTGTGGAGTTGAACCAAGGAGTTTGTAAGGGCAAGGAGATCGCCTACTTCGTGAAGATCTACCGCTAGTGAGGCAAGTCCTTCGTGGGCGTTGGCCATGGTGGGATAGACAAGGTTGCTTCTTCGTGGACCCTTTGTGGGTGGTTGCTTCTTCGTGGACCCTTCGTGGGTGGAGCCCTCCGTGGACTCGCGCAACCGTTGCCCTTGGGTGGAGCCCTGTGTGGACTCACGCAACCGTTACCCTTCGTGGGTTGAAGTCTCCATCAACGTGGATGTAGGATAGCACCACCTATCCGAACCACGGGAAAAACATCCGTGTCTCCAATAGCGTTTGAAATCTCCAAACCCTTCCCTTTATATTCTTGCAAGTTGCATGCTTTACTTTCCGCTGCCAATATACTCTTTGCATGCTTGCTTGAATTATGTGATGATTGCTTGACTTGTCCCAAAATAGCTAAAATCTGCCAAGAACTAAAATTGGGAAAAGGTTAAGTTTTTATTTGGTCAAGTAGTCTAATCACCCCCCCTCTAGACATACTTTGATCCTACAGCAGCTGTCGGCCCGGGGACTTCATCGACACAGCAAGCGGCATCCGACTCAAACCCGCCGCCTCCCAGCCCAACCGCCCTCCTGCAAGTTGCTGTTCAGGCAGTCGAAGAAATAGAAGCACCTTGATTGGCGCAACCCATCCTTAACTTTCTGGTGAACAAAGAGCTGCCGACTGATGAGATCTCAGCCCGACAAGTGCAACGTCGGCCAGCAACATACACCATTATCAACAGAGAACTTGTGAGGCATAGTGTCACTGGTGTGTACCAGCGTTGCGTGGAGCCGGATAAAGGCAAGCAATCCTGAAAGATATCCACCAAGGCGAGTGCGGCCACCACATGGCTTCTAGATCACTCGTGGCCAAAGCTTTCTGCCACGGTTTCTTCTGGCCGACTGCCTTGTAGGATGCCAAGGATCTAATCAAGTATTGCAAGGGGTGTCAGAAGTTTAGCTCGCAGCAACATCAACCGGCTTCTGCACTCAAGACCATTCCCTTAGCATGGCTTTTTGCCGTCTGGGGCTTGGATATGGTGGGACCATTCAAGATGGCACACGGCGGCATGATCCATCTGCTTGTCATCGTGAACAAATTCACCAAGTGGATAGAAGCAAAGCCAATCAAGAAGTTGAATGGTCCAACTGCCGTGAGTTTCATTGTAGATATCACCACTCGGTACAGAGTTCCGCACAACATCATCACGGATAATGGCACAAATTTTGCCAAAGGAGCCTTGGCCCGTTTCTGTGCGACGCAGGGCATCCGACTGGACCTAGCTTCCATTGCCCATCCGCAGTCAAACGGCCAAGTTGAGCGGGAAAACAGTCTCATCCTTTCCGGCATCAAGCCCCGACTGGTCGAGCCTCTGGAGCAGTCGGCCGACTACTGGATTGATGAGCTGTCGGCCGTCCGGTGGAGCCTGCGCACAACTCCAAACAAGTCAACTGGCTTCACACCTTTATTCCTCGTCTACGGTGCCGAGGCCGTCATCCCAACTAACATTGAGTTTGACTAACCTCACGTCACCATGTACACTGAGGCGGATGCAAAAGAAGCGCGAGAAGACGGTGTCGATCTGCTGGAGGAGGGCCGGCTGTTAGCACTCAGCCGGTCCGCCATCTACCAGCAGAGTCTGCGCTGCTACTACAATCAGAAGGTCAAGCCAAGGTCTTTACAGGAGGGAGACCTTGTGCTCCGGCTGATCCAGCGAACAGTCGGCCAGCACAAGGTCTCGGCACCTTGGGAAGGCACATTCATCGTTAGCAAAGTTTTGGGCAATGACTCCTACTACCTGATCAATGCTTAGAAACCCTAAGCATGCAAGAGAGATGACTCCGACAAAGAGACAGAGCGGCCGTAGAATGCAAACCTCCTTCGAAGATTTTACAGTTGATGCAGCATGTACCACGCTATCTTTTGTATTAAGTACGAAGACTCCGGGTCCCCCGAGAAGAGCTCAAGGGCTACCCTCTTTTCTATATGATAAGTATTATGCCTATGAATGTGTTATTTCATCATTCCGCCTCACACTGGGTTCGACCAATCGACCCGGGGGCTCGCCGCCTTGTACTATGTGATGCTTCCTGAAGTCGGACAAGTAGTGTGTTGGCACCTAAGCCTTCTCCTGCCAGAAGCCGCAGCTCGCATAGCGACTGTCCGGGGGGCGGGAGTTTTAGGCAGGAAAGGGTGTCCACATGAAAAATGGCTAAAGACCCTAAGCACGCACATAGTTCAGGCCGGCTTCCCGCCTCATCGACCGGCTACTAAAACAGCCAGCTGGCCGGCCTCTGCTTAACTTGCTAACGCTCTAGTCGGCTAAGTACTTCCCTTCCCGAAAGCAGCTAAGTACTTGACCAAGCAACAGTCCGTAGAGTGGCTGTTTGGCTGGCAGGACGACAGCCAAGGGAGGGCGGCAAAAGAAAAAGGCCAAGGAGCAGAAAGCAAGAAAAGTCAGAACTCGGCAAAAACACAACTTCCGCGAAAGCATATTTACATATCAAAAGGCCCTTGGCCAGCATTCAACAGAGTTTGAAATACACCTTGCGGGTGGAATTGTGCAAATTTAACAAAGTTTATCGGGACTGATAAAACAGGGAAAATAAAGATAAATCGGTGGCCTAGGGAGCTGCAGAGGGGTCCGGCTGGTTGGCGGAGTAGGTGGTGCTAGTTGGTGGAGTGGACGGCTGGTCAGTCTGCACTTGGTCGCCTCCAGCAATAGTTGGTGCACTCGAGTTGCTCATTGTTCAAGGCACGATCAAGCTGGGGCTGGCCTTTCGCTCCGACCTCTGGCTCATCTTCTTCTCCTTCCTCATCCTCCTCGTCTTCTCCCTCATCGCTGGAGTCGATCATCTCGGCCAAGTCTTCATCATCCTCCGGGTTCAGCCCAAACTACTCCGGTGGCGCCTCGGCACCATTCTCAACCAGCTCAGGAACTAAGAGGCTGGTGTCGGTGTACTCGGCGATCGCTGCTGCCCATCTAACAAGGTCGTGCTCCACCGCCACTAGCTCCTCTTGGGCCTCCTGCCGAAACGTGGTCAACTGGGCTAGATTTAGCCCAGGATACCACGCCTTGACAAACTCCAAGGCCCGGCGCGCTCCAGCGTGGGCCGAGGAACCCTTCCAAGCCTCGAGACGGCCGGCCGCCACCTCCAGCCAGTCAGCAGTCCGACTGGGAGTACGCGGAGCCGACATGTCTGGCCAAAGGGCAGAGATCGCCTGGGCCCCAACATGCTGAAGACGGCGGAGCATCCGATGAGCTGGCCGGCGACGGGGTTGGATGCTGAGAAGTTGTTCGCTAAGAGTCCAGGGGCGTCGGCAGCGATCTGCATGCCTTCCGCCCACCATTCCTCACGATAATCCTCGATAGCCTCATTGGAGGCGTCGGAATGGCCAGGAAAGAAGTCTGCTCACGAAGAAAGCAAAAAGATCAGAAGTCAGAAGTAAGACGCTGGAAGCCGGCTTGATCGACAACTGGCAACCCAAAGAAAGAAAAAGAAGAAAGCATACCATCAACCATGTCTTCAATCCTGCCGAAGCCGGACTTCAGTAGCGCCTCCTTGTCGGTCCAGGTGGAGCGTTCGGTCTCGAACTCGGTGAACAGATTGGACTCCTTCATCTCTGCCTCCTTCCGGGACTTCTAGAGAATCTCCGCCAGTTGCGTGGCCAGCCGGTCGCGCTCCTGGGCCAGCTCGTTGCACTCTGCCTCCTTGGCATGCAACGCAGTGTTGGCTTCACCCAGCTGCCGCTGCAAGGCGGCATTGTCCTCTACAAGAGCGGAGAAAGAAAAATATGCCAATGACCAACAAAGAAGAAGTATAGTTGGTGGGGAGATCCGGCCCGACTGCTCAGCAGTCGGCCCGAATCTCGAGGACTACAACCCGTGGGTGCGCTATTGCGCCTCCGCAGAGAAAGTAAACATGGACTTACTCCGGCTTTCTGCTAAGTCGGTGGTCCGTTGGTCCAGATCTCGGACGTTGGAGTTGAAGGTGATCGCGCAAAGATTATGATAGTCCTACAATGAAGATAGATGAAAAAGTTAGCACTTGGAGCTCGACAAGTAAAGTTTCGGGCCGCCTGCTGAGCAGCCGGCCCGAAACTCGGGGACCCAGTGGGTGCGCTGGCGCGCCCCCACAGAGAAGTACAAGAATCAAAGACGAAGAAGTAAGAAATGTACCCGAATGGCCACTCACGAATCTAGGAACGCCCTATTGCACTGCTGAAGAGCGGTGGCCTCAGCTCGGAGTTTGGCCTGGACGTTTAGGATCGCTTGATTTAAAGCAACCATTCCGGCTCCACGCACCCATTCAGTGGGAGCAGCGTTGGTTGCTTCGGCATCCGGGGCTGACGAGCTCGCAGCACCGGCTTCCAGCGGTCGTGGTGCCAAAGTCGCCTTCGTGCCTCGGCAGTGCGATGGTGTGCGGACCTCAGGAGTCGGGCCCGCCACCATCTTGTTTCTGGCCAGTGGCACCAGCGGGGCCGCCGGCTGTTTGTCTCGCGCTCCCCTAGACGGGGGTGGCAGAGGCACAACTACCGCCGGCATGGCGACGTCGCCGACTCCCCTCTCGATGAGCGGCTGTTCGTCGTCGGCTCCCTCAGTCGGCGTCGTGAACTCTGGTGGTGGCGGCGCAGAGTTCAGGGGAACAACGAATATCGGCGCCTGATGGTGCGTGGCTTCTTCAGCTAGCTTCTTTGCCACGGCATCGGCCTCAGCCTCCGCTAGCTTCTTCAACGCGGCGGCCTCTGCCTTGTTCACCTCCGCCCTCTCCCTATGGGCGGCTTCCTTCTCCTCGCGCACCTCCCGCACGTTTCATTTCTGCTCCTCCCGGAGGTCAGCCGCAGGGTCGATTCACCGGGTGGTGGCAGAAGTCTCTGCCGACCCAATGACGGAGGCGGCGGCCGACTTCTCGAGAGAGAGAGGAGCCCTAAGCCAAGAAAATAAAGCGGAACAGCTCAGATAGAATCGACAAGAAAGGAAGGCATAAGGAAAAGACACTTATGTAGACACCATAGGAGGCACTTTCGGAAGCTTCTGAAATTTGGTCACCTTCGCGGCGTCTCCTTCCGCTTGGTCGCGGCGGTCAGGTTCTTGGTTTTCTTCGGCGCGCTGCCAAACAGGGTGGCGCCTTGTTTGTGCTTGCGCGTGCCGCCATGAGGAGCCGGCCCGGCGGAAGGGCCCACGTCTGCCTTGCCGGCACCTCGCGCATTTCGCGGCTCATCCTCGTCTTCGTCGTCGTCAGGCCAGGTCTCGATGTCGCATATGTCTTCGGAGGCGCCCGCTCCGTCGCCGCCGCCTATGGCGTCGTTCTCCAGGGCCGCCGCCCCCAAGTTGGGGTCGTCCGCATCACTCACCGCCCGGTCCGGCAGGTAGTCTCCACCCGGACTCACGATGGCGGCCTTTGCCGGAGACATGAAGATTTGAGTTCACGGGACCGACTATTCAAGACGGCAAAACCAAAACCAAGGCGAATACTAAAAATGAAAGAGTTGAACAAGTAACAGCAGACAGTGGGTTGGCCCGGGAGTATGGCCGCATGCCGAACCGCCAAGACCCTTCCGACAGCTTGAGGTCGGACATCTTTTTCACCATGCGGGCGACCTTGGCAGTCGGCATGTCCCTCGTGCACGTCTGGCTCGGGTCCCGGTGCCTGCTCATCCGACAGATCAGATGAGGCCGGCCTTGGAGCGGGAGAACCCGGCGCTCAACGAAGGCGACCAGCATGTCGGACGCCTTGAGGCCTGCCGCGTTCGTCAGCACCCGGAGCTGGTTCATGGCGGCCATGGCGTCAGCTGACAAGGGCTTCGGCTTGTAGCCCCAGTTGGCCCGAGGTTCAGACGGGGGACGGCTTCGTAGGGCAGCAAGTTGATGAAGTCGAGGGCGGGGTCGACGTTCTCCATGTAGAATTTCGATTTCTGCCACAATTTGACCGACTTTGATAGCTTGATGGTGGGGAAGGCATTCTTCACAGACGGGCGGCGCACCGCGACGAATGCGCCGCACTAGGCTGCCTTCTCCCTGGCGGAGGTGCCTAGTTTGATGTGGAAGAATGCTCCCCACAGCTTGATGGTGGGGAGGATGCCAAGATAGCCCTCGCACATCGTGGCGAAGGTGGAGAGCAACGTCACAGTGTTGGGCGTTAGGTGATGCGGCTGAAGGTGGAAGAAGTTGAGGAAGGAACGGATGAATCCACTCGCCGGCAGGCCGATGCCGCGAAGGAAGTGCGAGTGGAAGAAAACCCGCTCTCCTCCTTGCGGCAACGACGAGATCTCCGCCTCCGGTGGCACGCGCACCTTGACATAGCCCGTGCCGGGCAGCCGCCGTGTGGCGCGAAGAAAGGCAAGGTGGTCGTCGATCACGACCGAGCCATCCCAGTCCCCTCCCTTCTCGCGCGTCATGGAGTCCGAGCACGATGGGGAAATGGTGCGGCGGAGGAGGCAAGGACCGCGGAGGAGCAAGAGGCTTGATGCGGAGGAGGCTGACGGCGACGAGCTGCGGCGGCGCTTCGGCGGGGCTCAGAAGTGCGGCAGCAGCGAGAGGAGGAGAAGGTCAGAAATGGCAAAGGGGACGAGGGCGCGCGTGCTCTGCCGCTCCCCCTTCCCCCTACTTATAGCCCCTGGGCTGCGAAGCCGAGGGGGCGGTGGGTGGGATCGTGGGATTAACTGCGCCCACGCCACCATGTCCCCACAATTATTGCGCAAGTTAATGCGTGCAGTAACTCCGCACGGAATCACAACAGTCTGTCTCGGCCGGAGCGGATCTGCCCACACGCCGAGGCCCGGTTGTGGCGGGCACAGCTTGCTGTCACGTCCCATCGCGTGTGTGGGCTGGTAGGCTGGCTCGGCTAGCTGGCGCCGCGTGGCGTACTCGCAATGGGCGGCGAGCTGGAGGCTTAGAAGGCATGCCACCTGATTCCCGCCTTGGCATTTCAAAATCACCAGACAAATCCGCCTGGTCATGGCCGACTCCCAGCGGGCGGCATACCAGAAGATGGATAAAGCATTGAGAAAGAGCACTTGGAGAAGGAAACTGCTGAGGCACTTCGACTTATCAGCCACGACGCCTCACCAACTTCGGGGACTACTGTCGGAGTAAAGGACCACGGGTAGCTGATACGTCTCTAATGTATCTATAATTTTTTATTGTTCCATGCTATATTATATTCTGTTTTGGACATTATTGGGCTTTATTATACACTTCTATATTATTTTTGGGACTAACCTATTAACCGGAGGCCCTGCCTAGAATTGTTATTTTTTTGCCTATTTTTGGGTTTCGCAGAAAAAGAATATCAAATGGAGTCCAAACGGAATGAAACCTTCGGGAACGTGATTTTCGGAACGAACATGATCCAAAGAACTTGGACCCTACGTCAAGACATCAACCAGGAGGCCACGAGGTAGGGGGCGCGCCTACCCCCTGGGCACGCCCTCCACCCTCATGGGCCCCCTGTTGTTCCACCGACGTACTCCTTCCTCCTATATATACCTACGTACCCCCAAACTACCAGATATAGTGCCAAAACCCTAATTCCACTGTTGGAACTTTCTGTATCCACGAGATCCTATCTTGGGGCCTTTTCCGGAGCTCCGCTGGAGGGGGCATCGATCACGGAGTGCTTCTACATCAACACCATAGCCCTTCCGATGAAGTGTGAGTAGTTTACCTCAGACCTTCGGGTCCATAGTTATTAGCTAGATGGCTTCTTCTCTCTTTTTGGGTCTCCATACAAAGTTCTCCCCTCTCTTGTGGAGATCTATTCAATGTAATTTTCTTTTGCGGTGTGTTTGTTGAGACCGATGAATTGTGGGTTTATGATCAAGTTTATCTATGAACAATATTGGAATCTTCTATGAATTCTTTTATGTATGATTGGTTATCTTCGCAAGTCTCTTCGAATTGTCAGTTTGGTTTGGCCTACTAGATTGATCTTTCTTGCAATGGGAGAAGTGCTTAGCTTTGGGTCCAATCTTGCGGTGTCCTTTCCCAGTGAAAGTAGGGGCAGCAAGGCACGTATTGTATTGTTTCCATCGAGGATAACAAGATGGGGTTTATATCATATTGCATGAGTTTATCCCTCTACATCATGTCATCTTGCTTAAAGTGTTACTCTGTTCTCTTGAACATAATACTCTAGATGCATGTTGGATAGCGGCCAATGTGTGGAGTAATAGTAGTAGATGCAGGCAGGAGTCGGTCTACTTGTCTCAGACGTGATGCCTATATACATGATCATACCTAGGTATTCTCATAACTATGCTCAATTTTTTCAATTGCTCAACAGTAATTTGTTTACCCACCGTGAATACTTATGCTCTTGAGAGAAGCCACTAGTGAAACCTATGGCCCCTGGGTCTATCTTCCATCATATTAATCTTCCAATACTTAGTTATTTCCTTTGCCATTTATTTTACTTTGCATCTTTTATTTCTCTTTATCATAAAAATACCAAAAATATTATCTTATCATATCTATCAGATCTCACTCTCGTAAGTCACCGTGTAGGGATTGACAACCCCTTATTGCGTTGGTTGCGAGGATTTATTTGTTTGTGTAGGTGCGAGGGACTCGTGCGTGGCCTCCTACTGGATTTATACCTTGGTTCTCAAAAATTGAGGGAAATACTTACGCTACTTTGATGCATCACCCTTTCCTCTTCAAGGGAAAACCAAAGCAAGTGCTCAAGAGGTAGCAAGAAGGATTTCTGGCGCCGTTGCCAGGGATTTTCGCGCAAAAGTCAACACACCAAGTACCCATCACAAACCCTTATCTCCCGCATTACATTATTTTCCATTTGCCTCTTGTTTTCCTCTCCCCCACTTCACCCTTGTCATTTTATTCGCCCTCTCTCTCCATCCTCCCTCTCTTTCTCTATTTGCATCTTTTTGCCCGTTTCATGTTTGCTTGTGTGTTGGATTGCTTGCTTGTCATGATGGCTTTACCTAGATTTGGTGATCTTCACCTTAAAAGGTTAGAAGAGATTGAAAGCAACGTCAGGAGTTTTATGGTTTTACAATTTTAGCATAATAGTTTCTTTAGAAATGAGCTTAAAGAACAAAAAAGTTTTATGGGTTATATGAATAAAGAGCTCGATGATATGTCTAAAGAATTTGATGGTTTGAAATCTTAGATTGCTCATCTTGAAAAGTTAATAGATGAAGTTTCGGATAAGTAAGCCACCTTAGTTAATAATATGGCTGCTAAGCCAAATTTTTTTTGGAAGATATAGATGAAGATCTAAAAGTTATTGATGTGTCCCCTATTAAATCTTTGTTTTTTTAATATGAATCTTGATAATGATGGGACTGAATATGATCCACCTTTACCTAGACGGCGTTCCAAAAATTCGGAGTCTTTAGATCTTGATGCTAAAATTGTTAAAAGTGGGATTGAAGAAGTCAAAACTTTAAATATTAATGAACCCACTATTTTGGATTTCAAGGAATTTAATTATGATAATTGCTCTTTGATAGATTGTATTTCCTTGTTGCAATCCGTGCTATATTCTCCTCATGCTTATAGTCAAAATAAAGCTTTTACTGAACATATCGTTGATGCTTTGATGCAATCTTTTGAAGAAAAACTTGAATTGGAAGTTTCTATCCCTAGAAAACTATATGAAGAGTGGGAACCTACTATTAAATATTAAAATTAAAGATCATAAATGCAATGCTTTGTCCGATTTGGGTGCTAGTGTTTCTACGATTCCAAAGACTTTGTGTGATTTGCTAGGCTTCCGTGATTTTGATGATTGCTATTTAAACTTGCACCTTGCAGATTCCACCATTAAGAAACCTATGGGAAGAATTAATGATGTTCTTATTGTTGCAAATAGGAACTATGTGCCCGTAGATTTTATTGTTCTTGATATCGATTGCAATCCTTCATGTCCTATTATTCTTGGTAGACCTTTCCTTAGAACGATCGGTGCAATTATTGATATGAAGGAAGGAAATATTAGATTCCAATTTCCGTTAAGGAAAGGCATGTAATACTTTCCTATAAATAAAATAAAATTACCATATGAATCTATCATGAGAGCCACTTATGGATTGCCTACCAAAGATGGCAATACCTAGATCTATCCTTGCTTTTTATGCCTAGCTAGGGGCGTTAAACGATAGCGCATGTTAGGAGGCAACCAAATTTTATTTTTATTCTTTTACTTTTGCTCATGTTTAGTAATAAATAATTTATCTAGCCTCTGTTTTGGTTGTGTTCTTCATTTTTAATTAGTTTTTGTGCCAAGTAGAACCGTTGGGAAGACTTGGGGAAAGTCTTTTTATTCTTGCTGTAAAAAACAGAAACTTTAGCGCTCACGAGAATTGCTGCCATTTTTATTTGTAAAGTGATATTTAGGTAATTATTTTTTCAGATAATTAATAGATAAATTCCTCACGTCCATCAATTTATTTTAGGATTTTTGGGGTTCCAGATCTTGGGTTATCTACAGATTACTACAGACTGTTTTGTTTTTGACAGATTCTGTTTTTTCGTGTGTTGTTTGCTTATTTTGATGAATCTATGGCTAGTAAAATAGTTTATAAACCATATGGAAGTTGGAATAAATTAGGTTTAACACCAACATAAATAAAGAATGAGTTCATTACAGTACCTTGAAGTGGTGTTTTGTTTTCTTTCACTAACGGAGCTCACGAGATTTTCTACTTTAAGTTTTGTGTTGTGAAGTTTTCAAGTTTTGGTGAAAGATTTGATGGATTATGGAACAAGGAGTGGCAAGAGCCTAAACTTGGGGATGCCCATGGCACCCCAAGATAATCTAAGGACACCTAAAAGCCAAAGCTTGGCGATGCTCCGGAAGGCATTCCCTCTTTCGTCTACTTCCATCGGTAACTTTACTTGGAGCTATATTTTTATTCACCACATGATATGTGTTTTGCTTGGAGCGTCTTGTATTATTTGAGTCTTTATTTGTTAGTTTCACACCATCATCATTGTTGTACACACCTTTTGAGAGAGAGACACACATGATTCAGAAATTGTTAGAATACACTATGTGCTTCACTTATATCTTTTGAGTTATATAGTTTTTGCTCTAGTGCTTCACTTATATCTTTTAGACCACGTCGGTGGATTTGTTTTATATAAACTATTGTTCTCTCATGCTTCACTTAGATTATTTTGAGAGTCCTACAGAACAGCATGGTAATTTGCTTTAATTGTGTTAGGCATTCAAGATTAATAAAAAATTTCTTATGAGTGTTTTGAATACTATGAGAAGTTTGATACTTGATAATTGTTTTGAGATATGGAGATGGTAATATTAGAGTCATGCTAGTCGAGTAGTTGTGAATTTGAGAAATACTTGTGTTAAAGTTTGTGATTCCCGTCGCATGCACGTATGGTGAACCGTTATGTGATGAAGTCGGAGCATGATTTATTTATTGATTGTCTTCCTTATGACTGGCGGTCGGGGACGAGCGATGGTCTTTTCCTACCAATCTATCCCCCTAGGAGCATGCGTGTAATACTTTGATTTGATAACTTGTAGATTTTTTCAATAAGTATATGAGTTCTTTCTGACTAAGGTTGAGTCCATAGATCATACACACTTTTCTTCCTTCCACCATTGGTAGCCTCTCTAATACCGCACACCTTTCGCCGGTATCATACACCCACCATATACCTTCCTCAAAACAGCCACCATACCTACCTATCATGGCATTTCCATAGCCATTCCGAGATATATTGCCATGCAACTTTCCACCGTTCCGTTTACTATGACACGCTCCATCATTGTCATATTGCTTTGCATGATCATGTAGTTGACATTGTATTTGTGCCAAAGCCATCGTTCATAATTCTTTCAGACATGTCACTCTTGATTAATTGCATATCTCGCTATAGCGTCGGAGGCATTCACATAGAGTCATATTTTTTTCTAAGTATCAAGTTGTAATTGTTGAGTTGTAAGTAAATAAAAGTGTGATGATCATCATTTTTAGAGCATTGTCCCAATGAGGAAAGGATGATGAAGACTATGATTCCCCCACAAGTCGGGATGAGCTCCGGACGAAAAATAAAATAAAATAAAAATAGGCCATAAAAAAGGAAAAGGCCCAAATAAAAAAATGAGAGAAAAAGGGAGAAGGGACAATGCTACTATCCTTTTACCACACTTGTGCCTCAAAGTAGCACCATGATCTTCATAATAGAGAGTCTCCTATGTTATCACTTTCATATACTAGTGGGAATTTTTCATTATAGAACTTGGCTTGTATATTCCAATGATGGGCTTTCTCAAAATGCCCTAGGTCTTCATGAGCAAGCGTGTTGGATGCACACCCACTTAGTTCCTTTTGTTGTGCTTTCATATACTTATAGCTCTAGTGCATCCGTTGCATGGCAATCCCTACTCACTGATACGTCTCCGTCGTATCTATAATTTTTGATTGTTCCATGCCAATATTCTACGACTTTCATATACTTTTGGCAACTTTTTGTACTATTTTGGGACTAACATATTGTTCCAGTGCCCAGTGCCAGTTCCCGTTTGTTGCATGTTTTTTGTTTCGCAAAATATCCATATCAAACGGAGTCCAAACGGGATAAAACTAACGAAGTTTTTTTTGAATATATATGATTTTTGGGAAGAAAAATCCGCGCGAGACGATGCCCGAGGGGGGCACGAGGCAGGGGGCACGCCCCTGAACCTCGTGGCCTCCCCATAAGGCGGTTGATCCTCTTCTTTCACTGCAAGAAAGCTAATATCCAGATAAAGGTCGTGTTAAAATTTCAGCCCAATCGGAGTTACGGATCTCCGGGAATATAAGAAACGGTGAATGGGTAGAATCCGGGAACGCAAAAACAGAGAGAGACAGAGAGACAGATCCAACCTCGGAGGGGCTCTCGCCCCTCCCATGCCATGGAGGCCAAGGACTAGAGGGGAAACCCTTCTCCCATCTAAGGAGAAGGTCAAGGAAGAAGAAGACGAAGGGGCCCCCTCTCCCCTTCGATTCCGGTGGCACCGGAACGCTGCCGTGGCCATCATCATCATCACCGCGATCTACTCCAACACCTCCGCCATCTTCACCAACATCTCTATCACCTTCCCCCTCTATCTACAGCGGTCCACTCTCCCGCAACCCGCTGTACCCTCTACTTGAGCATGGTGCTTTATGCTTCATATTATTATCCAATGATGTGTTGCCATCCTATGATGTCTGAGTAGATTTTCGTTGTCCTATTGGTGGTTGATGACTTTCTATGATTGATTTAATTTGCTTGTGGTTATGTTGCTATCCTTTGGTGCCCATCATATGAGTGCATGCATGGATCACACCATAGGGTTAGTTGTATGTTGATATGACTATGTATTGGAGGGCAAGAGTGACAGAAACTTCAACCTAGCATAGAAATTGATGCATACGGGATTGAAGGGGACCAATATATCTTAATGCTATGGTTGGGTTTTACCTTAATGAACGTTAGTAGTTGAGGATGCTTGCTAATAGTTCCAATCATAAGTGCATAGAATTCCAAGTTAGGGATAACATGCTAGCAGTGGCCTCTCCCACATAAAACTTGCTATCGGTCTAGTAAAGTAGTCAATTGCTTAGGCGCAACTTCGCAACTCCTACCACCACTTTTCCACACTCGCTATATTTACTTTATTGCTTCCTTACTTACAACAGCCCCTACTTTTTATTTACTTGCTCTTTATTATCTTGCAAACCTATCCAACAACACCTACAAAGTACCTCTAGTTTCATACTTGTTCTAGGTAAAGCGAACATCAAGCGTGCGTAGAGTTGTATTGGTGGTCGATAGAACTTGAGGGAATATTTGTTCTGCCTTTAGCTCCTCGTTGGGTTCGATACTCTTACTTATCGAAAATTATTGTGATCCCCTATACTTGTGGGTTATCAAGACCTTTTTTTGGCGCCGTTGCCGGGGAGCAATAGCGTGGGGATGAATATTCTCGTGTGTGCTTGTTTGCTTTATCACTAAGTAATTTTTATTTACTGTTCTTAGTTGTTTTCTACCTTTAGTTATGGGTAGGAAACACAAAATACCAAAAACATTAATTGTACCTACTAAACCAATGGTTGAAGAACCACTCAAAATCTATCACACTGCTGAAGCTTATTACTTGGATCATCTTCGATCCCTATGTGCTCGTGGTGAAACCCCAACTAGCTTAGTTGAGGGAAAATCTTTAGATGAGCATGCTTGTTATGTGTGACACCGAATATCTAAAAAGGATGAATTTTACTGGGTCAAATTCATCGTTTGCAATGTTATGCTTGGAATTTATGTGAAACATATGATATTACTTGTTGTTCTGAAAACCCTAAGAAACACCTTCCCTATCAATGTGAGTTTAGTGATAATGGAATCGTATCTTCGTATGCTAAGGGTGTTTATAGTTACTATGATGTTCAACAAATTGAAGAACTTGTTGCTTTTAAGGGTGCTTATGAAATTGCTTCTTTGATTGAAACTTATGATGCTACTCTTTACAAATCTGAAAATTTTGACATACTTAAATATTGCTATGATAATTATGCTTCTAATGCCTATGTTGAACCATATATGGAGGACTACCCCGCTGTCCAAGAAGAGACTAATATTTTGCAGGAATCTATGGAAGAAGAAGTTGATGAAACTATGATCTCATTGGATGTAAAAGATGAGGAGGAGAGCAAAGAACAAAAGGAGGAAGAGCGGGTTCGCTACCAATGCCCACCTTCTAATGAGAGTAACCCTTCAACTCATACATTGTTTAATTTCCCTTCGTGCTTACCGAAGGATGATTGCTATGATGATTGTTATGATCCTGTTGATTCTCTTGAAATATCCCTTTTTGATGATGCTTGCTATGCTTGTGGCCAAGATGACAATATGAGTTATGCTTATGGAGACGAACTTGATATAGTTCCTTATGTTAAAAATGAAATTGTTGCTATTGCACCCACACATGATAGTCCTATTATATTTTTGAATTCTCCAAACTATACTATATCAGAGAAGTTTGCACTTATTAAGGATTATAATGATGGGTTGCCTTTTACTATTACACTTGATGATGTTGATGAATATAATATGCATGTGCTTTCTGCTCCTACTTGCAATTATTATGAGAGAGGAACTATATCTCCACCTCTCCATGTTTCATCACGGCGATGGATCGACCTCTTCTTCGGCGGAAGAGTCCCCGGATCATCGAGGGGAGCCTTTCCTTTCTCTTTAGTAGAGAACTTTCTGATGGGCGCCATTGTTGTCAGCAGTGGAGCAAGGAGGAAGAAGCAAGCAAGCGAGGAAGAGATGGGCAACGGGGGCTCCGCCCCCTCCCCATTTATAGCAAGTGAAGGCCAACCGGCGTCTCCCACAATCGTAGGTAATGATGGTTTTCCTTGCATGTCACAGGGACTTGTCAAGTTGTGCAGTTGCCGAGGCAGCACGGGGAAGTGGAGACGCCCACGTCCAATCATCCACCATGCGTCAATCGAGGCTGTAGGCTTTAGGGGCCCGTGGTGCTCCGAACTTGGCCCTTGGCTTCGCCGTGAAGCCAAGCCCGAGCGCACCTTGGGCCCGGGGGCTACTATCGGTGTCCTGGGAACGGGGGTCCCCAGACTTGCCTGCCTACGGCCCATGGCGTGGCTGAGCCAGCAGGTCGTACGGCCCATCATCACCAACAAAGCACCCAAGACCCTCGCGAGAGTCCAAGCCTCGCGAGGCGGACGACGCAGGACCTCCTTTGCAATAGCCTAGCCAGGAAACCTCACGAGGAGCGGAGATATCAAGGCGGGGCAAACCTCATGAGACCCTCGTGACGTGAGCCATGACGCACGACACAAGGCGGGCCCCAGGCGGGCGCCAGCGCGCGCAGCGTCCTTGTTTTCTCTTTGGTGCTAAGGAGGCAAGCGCAGGCGAAGAGTACCGAGGCATCGGGCAAAGGTTGCCATATTGGTGGAACGAGACCAAGACCAGGAGGACAGCAAGATGGAGGTCATCGTGGAGCCCAAGACGGCGTCACCACCAGAGCCTTTGGCAGGCGAAGACCACTTTTGTCAGGATAGCTTGTACTAGCTGCCCCCTTCGAATTAGCCCGCCATTGTTGGCTCCCTTCCCGCTCGATATTTGGGAAGAGGACCAGGGCCTATATAAATAGGACTAGCCACCACCTTAAAAGAGGACGGATCATTCATACCATCCACACACGCACAAGCTCACCGAGCTCAAAAACACCTCAACCTTAGGAGGCTGTTCTTCCCTAGTACTGTTCATCATCAGCCCTAGAGGCAATCCACCACCACCACACTGGAGTAGGGTATTACACCACAACGGTGGCCCAAAACAGTATAAACCTTGTGTCTTTCTGTGTTGCGATTTCGTCGAGTTCGTCCATGAGATCTTAGTGAGCTAGGGCGTAGATTGGTAGGAGGGAAATACTTTGCACGCACCCCAGTGTTCGAACCTTAAGGGTTTGCCGGAACCCCACATCCGACACATACTTTCAAGAGCACCCAATCACTGCTGTCTGCCCCGCCCCACTCGTTGAGATCATTGGCAACAGAGATTCTTCTAACCGAGTGGCCAAATGGGCCATCGAGTTGGCCCCCTACACCATCTACTACCAGCCTCGCACCGCCATCAAGTCCCAAGCACTCGCTGACTTCCTCGTCGACTTGGCCGAGACCCAATACCTGCGGCCAGCGCCAGACTCCACCCATTGGCAGATGCATTTTGATGGTTTGAAGATGCACACTTGTTTGGGAGCCGGCGTCGTCCTCACCTCTCCCAAAGGCGACAAGCTCAAGTACACGATGCAAATCCACTTTGCCGCCTCAAACAATGTGGCCGAGTATGAAGCATTAATACACGGCCTCCGATTGGCCAAGGAAATCGGCACCCGCCGGATCCTATGCTACGGTGACTCCGACTTGGTGGTCCAGCAGTCTTCTGGTGACTGTGATGCCAAGGATGCAAATATGGCAAGCTGCCGATTTTTCGTCTAGCAACTCAGTGGATTCTTCAAGGGGTGCGAGTTCCTTCGTGTGCCAAGAGCCGACAATGAGCAAGTAGATGCCTTGGCACGAATCGGCTCCACCCGGCAAGCAATACCAGCTGGTGTCTCCCTTCAGCGCCTCCTCAAGCCGTCGATCGAGCCCTCTCCAGAATCAAAGTCCATCTTTGTGCCAGGTCCTCCCGAGGCCGACGGATCCGACTCTAGGGCTGCGGTGGTCGGCTCACGGACCTCGGCAGTCGGCACAGGTACTGCGACAGTCAACCCGGGGACTTCACCAAGCGGCTCGGGGACTGCAGCAGTGTCACATCCTGATTTTCATGCCACAACACTTAAGCTAATAAATCATGATAAAATGTGGTTTGACAAAAACTTTTCAGTGTTTTGTCTTTGCTTTGATTGAATGTTTGACTGTTGTTTGCAAGTGCTCTAAAAATCAAATAAATCCTCCAACTCCTATACTTCATCTCCTTGCTCCAAACCCTTGAACCAATGATCATGCGATGTGTATAGGACATAAAAATAATTTGGCCAAAAAGTATTTTGTAAAATTAGTTTTCCAAAAACCCCTGAATTGAGGTTTGCACCGCAAGTACTTGATTTGGGGAGTGAAAAATCTTTCAAAAGGTATATTTGAATCCTATTAGATATAGGACTCCCATAAACCACAAACATATAATTTTAAAAGTTATTTTCCTATTTTTTTAAAAGCTGTTTCTTTAGGCCAAAAATGGTCTTTAATAGATTAAAATTATTTTAATGCTTTAAAAATATTTGGGAAAAAACCTAGGGAAACTCAGTGGAAATATATTGTCCATATATAAGAGTTTCAACACACGGTCATGTTCAAAATATTGGTCAAATCCCTCAAAAACCCTTTCTAGATATTTCATGCTTTTGAAATATTTACATATACCATATTCCCAAAAAATTCCAAGAAAATTCTATCATGTCAGATATGACATGTTTGATGATCTTCCAAAAGTCTCATGTCATGGAGAATAGTATAACCCCATGAAATCCCCTCAAAACCATTTATGTCCATTTTGAAGTTTGAGCAACTTTACATTGCCAAACAAGTCCAAATGTTCTAAAACTTGGTTTACATGCTCAAATGGTCTAATTATTCATCTATACCAAATGTCACAAGTTGGAGAGAATGTTATCTTGATCAAAGTGCCCCAAAACACTCTCTGCCCAGAACCAAATTTGAACAACTTTACATTGGCAACTTTCTCCTTTTGATCGCAATTTGTGTAGACATGTTAAAGTCCTCAAATGATGGCCCTACACAAAGTGGTGCATCAAGGAGAATAGATTTGCATGACTAAATCTTGGAAAATCCTTTTCTGTTGATTTATAGGGTTTAAAAAAGATGCATTGGCAACTTTGCCCAAATGAACTCAATCTTGGTGGAACCTCTTATTTTCTCAGGCCATTTGACCCTGTCAAGCCTCATGACAAGGGAAGTCCATTTGCTTGCCCAAACCTACATCAAACACCTTCTGGCAAAAACTTAAAATGCATGTTTTGGCCATTTCCACTAATCTCCATGAGCTGAACTTCTTCCCACGGCCTCACCTGCTCCTCCTATACGTCCTGCATGCTTTGCTGCCCAACGAGAAATGATTAAGGGGGGTAGAGACCCATTTTTGTTCCCTAGACAGTAGTTTTCCTTCTCTCTCTCAACCCCACCGCTCCTCTAGTGGCTTCCCAGGGCATCCAATGCCACTTTCAAATTGTTTACTCCCCCATGCAGCTGCCAGACACAAGTGGACGTGCGGGTGAGCGTGAAAAGACGTGGACGCCGGCTATTTGCATGCTCTGGAGTGCAGGGCAGAGCAGGCGACCGTTGATGCCGCGTCCCCCGACCACCTCGAGCCTCCCCCTTGCGCTAGTCGAGGTGCCTCGACGTCCGAAACACGCCACCGCGCTGGCCCCCTCCTTTCACTCTTAGTCCTGCCCGTGCCACGCGTGCCTAGAGCCGCCTGAGCCTGCCAATGTGCGTGCGAGCTCGTGGCTCCACCCAGAGCTCGCCCTGCTTCCTCTCTCTCTTCCCGATGACCTACTGCACCCCCACGACCACCGCAGACAACCCCTCGCTCGCTACCCTTGCCGCCCGAGCCGTTTCCATGTCCACCCGTGCGCCCACGGTGAGCCATCGGTCGGCTACTTAAGGCCACCCCCTCGCCCCCTCTCTACTCCTTTGGCCCTCTCTCCCTCCCGTGCATTCCCTGGACGAACCCACTCCCCTCCTCCGCGCCCTCCGTCGCTCCCCATGGCCGGAGCCGAGCCGTCGGACTCTGCCTAAATTTGCACCCACCGCTCCTCCTCCACCCCTCTAGGACGCACTAGAGCACCTCCACCATCACAGCGAGCCCCTGCCGTGCTTCTCCCTCTCCTCCCCGTGGTCGTGCCATCGAGTTCCATCGTCACCATCAGCCTCGTCCGCCGCGGCTGACGCCCTGCTAAACCTAGTGCCCCTGAGCGACCGTGCCACCCACGGTTGGGGGCGGCTGGGTCCCCTGAGCACTCCGGTGTGCGGAGCGTCGCCGGAGACGCCCTGTAGCACCGGCGGCCGACGTCGAACGGCTCCTCTGTCTCCCATCACGCCCACGCGGGAGGTTGAGGACTAACCTGTAGGAGGGACCCGCTCGTCAGTGGCCCAGCGACCGGGCCACGCTGGCCAGTGTAGGCGGGTTCGCCCTCTCCCGTTTCCCCGCAGCGAAGTCGCACTCCTCCTGGGAGCCTTCGACGTCGCCTTGTCATCCTCGTGGCCGAGCCGCTGGGCCGGCCCAGTGCGCTGTGGCGCTATGCTACACCCAGCGAGCAGTATAGGTATAAACCCCCTTCCTTTGTCTTCTTCTTTTTCCAGAAACTTGTAAAATCTCCCAAATATTCAAATTAACTCCAAATTTGATGATTCAAATTTCTAGCGGATCCATAAATCCTGATCTATCACATGGGGCTATTTGCACATTTTTCCAGAAACTTTATCTTCAGAAATATTTATTAAAACCCGATTTTTCATTTCTGTGAAGAACTTCAGAAAATCACAGAGAGCTCAAATTTGATCTAAATGCCATGATTCAAATTTGCAGATATATCTAAGTTCATAACTTAGGTTATGAACATTTTTATTAATACTTTCTGTGCCCTACAAAATAATGAGCCATTTCTTCATGTTTGTCAACTTTGCAAATCCATAGAATATTCATTTTGACTCCAAATCCAGTGAAACCAAATCCTAGATGCTTCTAAAATTATCCTTTGTTAAATGGGTGCCTCTGCTCATTTTTCAAAAATATATTTCCGTACACTTCTTGCAAATCCATAAATCCATTGATTCTATCATATTGAAATGTTCAGAAATATCCACTGATCCAATCCCAATGAAACCAATTTGGTCATTCCTCATATGACCAAAGGTGTCCTAGAAAAGTGCAATTAATATTTTTAGAGCACTTTTATTTTCTGCATTATTGTGTTGCTTACTATGATTGTTTCCGACATGAGTTCACAAAGTAGACGAAATACTCGGAGATGAACCAGAAGACTTGAAGTCTCTGATGAACCAGGCAAGCAGCCCTTTGACCATGTTGAACCCTTTTATATCATGAGAACATTTTCACTGTTTCATCGAGTGCATGATGGTTCTTGAATGGCAACCTTGCTGGGCTTGCCTCTATTGCATACCCGTTGATACTTGCATTGTTCATGACTCTATCCTTGTTTAGAGTTGTGCTAATGGATTGTAGAAATATGCTATAGTAGTTGGCTACGCAAAAAGGTGTCGGGGTTATGCATGGAAAGAAACAAGTGTGGATGACATACTTGCATATAGCCCAGTGAGTGCTACTAATGCCCCTGGGAGATGATGATGAATTAGGTCACTACTTGGTGGAGAGGTAGTGTACCGAGGCTTGATGAAAGTGTTGTTTACAAAAACGGATTAGATTTAAGATTTGTCGACTGTCCCAACCTTACATGTGCAACCACTCTACCCTTATATGGAAAAGGGCATTATTGATTACCTAGGCCGATACTAGCTTGGAGCCCGCATTACTACTGACGAGAGAGTTGTTGTTGCAGTCTCTCGGGACGGGGTCGTGCCTGGTAGGGCGGCCAAGAACATTTTTATGGGGCACCGGACACACCGTTGGTACCCCGTGCCAGTGGTATGTGACAAATATGGGAGCGAGGCTCCACAATGTTAGGTTGTGAAATGTTGGGCACGGGGGTTACTACCAATCGAGTGGTCTCTATGTTAGTGTCATCTAGGGAAAGATAGTAATCGGGTGCTTACCCCGGGTACTTGAGGTACCGCGGGTCGTGGATGACACAAAAGTTCCCCGAATCTTGTGGGTAAAGTGTGAAACCTCTGCAGAGTGTACGGTCAAGGACAATTGGGTGGTGCTTCTCAGACTATGTCCATAAGTTTCTGGAAAACAACACGGTTTGGTAAATCTATTGACATGATTCGTCAGAAAGTCACGGAGAGCTTGAGCATGAGTTGTTCATTAGTCTGTCTCGATGTTGATGTCTATAACCCCCTGATACTTGTTGCAGACAAATTCATGTCCTTGGTAAATGATGTTCATACTTGCGTGAGAAAAACTAGCTTTCCGCAAAAATGCCAAATTAGTAGTAGAGCCTTGCATAATTATTATGTTATCACCCTTGGGTTGCTTGCGAGTACATTCAAAGTAATCATTGGATTGCCACTGGTTATTTTATTGGCCAGGCATGAAAGAACATGATATGATGAAGAATACTTCGGTGACGAACATGTGAGCTAGGACGCTTCCCAGTCAGAATGCCTGTAGGGTTAAGGCAGATGGCATGCGTCCAAGTTATCGACGAAGATTTCCGCTACGAAGTTATGCTCAAGATTCGACCATGACGGTCATAATTTATGCAAGACGGTATGTATGGATGTAAGACTCTTGTTATTCAGCTTATGTGTGTTCAGTGAGCATTGATCTTTGGGATCACTGTACACGTGCATTCGTGATCACGACTTATGAGTCGGGGTCCCCACAAGCAGTCGCACCTGGCCCGGGGACTTCAGAACCTAGCCCGGGGGCTGCAGCTGTCGGCCCCGGGACTTCATCGACACAGCAAGCGGCATCCGACTCTAACCCGCCGCCTCCTAGCCCAATCGCCCTCCTGCAAGTTGCAGTTCTGGCAGTGGAAGAAATAGAAGCACCTTGATTGGCGCAGCCCATCCTTAACTTTCTGGTGAACAAAGAGCTGCCGACTGATGAGATCTCAGCCCGACAAGTGCAACGTCGGCCAGCAACATACACCATTATCAACAGAGAACTTGTGAGGCATAGTGTCACTGGTGTGTACCAGCGCTGCATGGTACCGGATAAAGGCAAGCAATCCTGAAAGATATCCACCAATGCGAGTGCGGCCACCACGCGGCTTCTAGATCACTCGTGGCCAAAGCTTTCCGCCACGGTTTCTTCTAGCCGACTGCCTTGGAGGATGCCAAGGATCTAATCAAGTATTGCAAGGGGTGTCAGAAGTTTAGCTCGCAGCAACATCAACCGGCTTCTGCACTCAAGACCATTCCCTTAGCATGGCCTTTTGCCGTCTGGGGCTTGGATATGGTGGGACCATTCAAGATGGCACACGACGGCATGACCCATCTGCTTGTCGTCATGGACAATTTCACCAAGTGGATAGAAGCATAGCCAATCAAGAAGTTGAATGGTTTGACTGTCGTGACTTTCATTGTAGATATCACCACTCGGTATGGAGTTCCGCACAGCATCATCACAGATAATGGCACAAATTTTGCCAAAGGAGCCTTTGCCCGTTTCTGCGCGACGCAGGGCATCCGACTGGAACAAGCTTCCATTCCCCATCCGTAGTCAAACAGCCAAGTTGAGCGGGCAAACGGCCTCATCCTTTCCGGCATCAAGCAAGTCAACCGGCTTCACACCTTTCTTCCTCGTCTACGGTGCCGAGGCCGTCATCCCAACTAACATTGAGTTTGACTAACCTCACGTCACCATGTACACTGAGGCGGATGCAAAAGAAGCGCGAGAAGACGGTGTCGATCTGCTGGAGGAGGGCCTGCTGTTAGCACTCAGCCGGTCTGCCATCTAGCAGCAGAGTCTTCGCCGCTACTACAATCAGAAGGTCAATCCAAGGTCTTTGCAGGAGGGAGACCTTGTGCTTCGGCTGATCTAGCGAACATCCGGCCAGCGCAAGCTCTCGGCACCTTGGGAAGGCACATTCATCGTTAGCAACGTTTTGGGCAACGACTCCTACTACCTGATCAATGCTCAGAAGCCCTGAGCACACAAGAGAGACGACTCCGGCAAAGATTCAGAGCGGCCGTAGAATATAAAGCTCCTTCGATGATTTTACAGTTGATGCAGTATGTACCACACTATCTTTTGTATTAAGTACGAAGACTCCGGGTCCCCCGGGAAGTGCTCAAGGGCTACCCTCTTTTCTATATGATAAGTATTATGCCTATTAATGTGTTATTTCATTATTCCGCCTCGCACTGGGTTCGACCAATCGACCCGGGGGCTCGCCGCCTTGTACTATGTGATGCTTCCTGCAGTCGGACAAGTAGTGTGTTGGCTCCTAAGCCTTCTCCTGCCAGAAGCCGCAGCTCGCGTAGCAACTGTCCGGGGGGCGGATTTACAGGCAGGAAAGGGTGTCCACATGAAAAATGGCTAAGGACCCTAAGCACGCACATAGTTCAGGCCGGCTTCCCGCCTCATCGACCGGCTGCTGAAACAGCCGGCTGGCCAGCCTCTACTTAACTTGCTAACGCTCTAGTCGGCTAAGTACTTCTCTTCCCGAAAGCAGCTAAGTACTTGACCAAGTCACAGTCCGCAGAGTGGCTGTTTGGCTGGCAGGACGGCAGCCAAGGGAGGGCGGCAAAAGAAAAAGGCCAAGGAGCAGAAAGCAAGAAAAGTCAGAACTCGGCAAAAGCACAACTTCCGCGAAAGCATATTTACATATCAAAAGGCCCTTGGCCAGCATTCAACAGAGTTTGAAATACACCTCGTGGGTGGAATTGTGCAAATTTAACAAAGTTTATCGAGACTGATAAAACAGGGAAAATAAAGATAAATCGGCGGCCTAGGGAGCTGCAGAGGTGTCCGACTAGTTGGCGGAGTCGGTGGTGCCGGTTGGTGGAGTGGACGGCTGGTCAGTCTGCACTTGGTCGCCTCCAGCAACAGTCGGTGCACTCGAGCGCGGCTCGTTGTTCAAGGAACGATCAAGCTGGGGCTGGCCTTCCGCTCCGACCTCTGGCGCATCTTCTTCTCCTTCCTCATCCTCCTCCTCTTCTCCCTCATCGCTGGAGTCGATCATCTCGGCCAAGTCTTCATCATCCTCCGGGTTCAGCCCGAACCACTCCGGTGGCGCCTCGGCACCATTCTCAACCATCTCAGGAACTAAAAGGCTGGTGTCGGTGTACTCGGCGATCGCCGCAGCCCATCTAAAAAGGTCGCGCTCCACCGCCACTAGCTCCTCTTGGGCCTCCTGCCGAAACGTGGTCAACTGGGCTAGATTTAGCCCAGGATAGCACGACAAACTCCAAGGCCCGGCGCGCTCCAGCCCGGGCCGAGGAACCCTTCCAAGCCTTGAGACGGCCGGCCGCCACCTCCAGCTAGTCGGCAGTCCGACTGGGAGTACGTGGAGCCGACATGTCTGGCCAAAGGCCAGAGATTTCCTGGGCCCCAACACGCTGAAGACGGCGGAGCATCCGATGAGCCGGCCGGCGGCGGGGTTGGATGCTGAGAAGTTGTTCGCTAAGAGTCCGAGGGCGTCGGCAGCGATCTGCACGCCTTCCGCCCTCCGTTCCTCACGATAATCCTTGATAGCCTCGTTGGAGGCGTCGGAATGGCCAGGAAAGAAGTCTGCTCAGGAAGAAAGCAAAAAGATCAGTAGTCAGAAGTAAGACGCTGGAAGCCGGCTTGATCGACAACTGGCAACGCAAAGAAAGAAAAAGAAGAAAGCATACCATCAACCATGTCTTCAATCCTGCCGAAGCCGGACTTCAGTAGCGCCTCCTTGTCGGTCCAGGTGGAGCGTTCGGTCTCGAACTTGGTGAGCAGATTGGACTCCTTCATCTCTGCCTCCTTCCGGGCCTTCTGGAGAATCTCCGCCAGTTGCGTGGGCAGTCAGTCGCGCTCCTGGGCCAGCTCGTTGCACTCTGCCTCCTTGGCATGCAACGCAGTGTTGGCTTCACCCAGCTGCCGCGGCAAGGCGGCATTGTCCTCTACAAGAGCGGAGAAAGAAAAAGATGCCAATGACCAACAAAGAAGAAGTATAGTTGGTGGGGAGATCCGGCCCGACTGCTCAGAAGTCGGCCCGAATCTCGAGGACTATAGCAAGTGGGTGCGCTATTGCGCCTCCACAGAGAAAGAAAACAGGGACCTACTCTGGCTTTCTGCCAAGTCGGTGGTCCATCGGTCCAGATCTCGGACGTTGGAGTTGAAGTTGATCGCGCAAAGATTATGATAGTCCTACAATGAAGATAGAAGAAAAAGTTAGCACTCGGAGCTCGACAAGTAATGTTTCGGGCCGCCTGCTCAGCAGCCGGCCCGAAACTCGGGGACCCAGTGGGTGCACTGGCGCGCCCCCCACAAAGAAGTACAAGAATCAAAGACGAAGAAGTAAGAAATGTACCCGAATGGCCGCTCGCGAATCCAGGAACGCCCTATTGCACTGCTGAAGAGCGGTGGCCTCAGCTCGGAGTTTGGCCTGGACGTCTAGAATCGCTTGATTTAAAGCAACCGTTCCGCCTCCACGCACCCATTCAGCGGGAGCCGCGTTGGTTGCTTCGGCATCCGGGGCTGACGAGCTCGCAGCACCGGCTTCCAGCGGTCGTGGTGCCGAAGTCGCCTTCATGCCTCGGCGGTGCGATGGTGTGCGGACCTCAGGAGTCGGGCCTGCCACCATCTCTTTTCCGGCCAGTGGCACCAGTGGGGCCGCCAGCTGTTTGTCCCGCGCTCCCCTAGACGGGGGTGGCGGAGGCACAACTACCGTCGGCATGGCAACATCGCCGACTCCCCTCTCCATGAGCGGATGTTCGTCGTCGGCTCCCCCAGTTGGCGCCGTGAACTCTGGTGGTGGCGGCGCGGAGTTCAGGGGAACAACGAATATCGGCGCCTGATGGTGCGTGGCTTCTTCAGCCAGCTTCTTCGCCACGGCATCGGCCTCAGCCTCCGCCAACTTCTTCAACGCGGCGGCCTCCGCCTTGTCCGCCTCCGCCCTCTCCCTATGGGCGGCTTCCTTCTCCTCGTGCACCTCCCGCGCGTTTCATTTCTGCTCCTCCCGGAGGTCGGCCGCAGGGTCGATTCGCCGGGTGGTGGCAGAAGTCTCTGCTGACCCAATGATGGAGGCGGCGACCGACTTCTCGAGAGAGAGCAGAGCCCTAAGCCAAGAAAATAAAGCAGAACAGCTCAGATAGAATCGACAAGAAAGGAAGGCACAAGGAAAAGACACTTATGTAGACACCATAGGAGGCACTTTCGGAAGCTTCTGAAATTTGGTCGCCTTCACGGCGTCTCCTTCCGCTTGGTCGCAGCGGTCAGGTTCTTGGTTTTCTTCGGCGCGCTACCAAACAGGGCGGCGCCTTGTTTGCGCTTGCGCGTGCCGCCTTGAGCAGCCGGCTCGGCGTAAGGGCCCACGTCCGCCTTTCCGGCACCACACGCATTTCACGGCTCATCCTCGTCTTCATCGTCGTCAGGCCAGGTCTCGGATGTCGCATTGTCTTCGGAGGCGCCCGCTTCGTCGCCGCCGTCTATGGCGTCGTTCTCCAGGGCGGCCGCCCCCAAGTTGGGGTCGTTCGCATCACTCACCGCCCGGTCCGGCAGGTAGTCTCCACCCAGACCCACGATGGCGGCCGTTGCCGGAGACAAGAAGATCTGTGTTCAGAGGACTGACTATTCAAGACGGCAAAACCAAAACCAAGGCGAATACTAAAAACGAAAGAGTTGAAGAACTAACAGCAGGCAGTGGGTTGGCCCGGGAGTATGGCCGCGTGCCGAACCACCAAGACCCTTCCGATAGCTTGAGGTCGGAGATCTCGTTCACCATGCGGGCGACCTCGGCAGTTAGCATGTCCCTCGTGCATGTCCGGCTCGGGTCCCAGTGCCCGCTCATCCGACAGATCAGATGAGGGCGGCCTTGGAGCGGGAGAACCCGGCGCTCGACGAATGCGACTAGCAGGTCGGACGCATTGAGGCCTGCCGCGTTCGTCAGCACCCGGAGCCGGTTCATGGCGGCTGTGGCGTCAGCTGACAAGGGCTTTGGCTTGTAGCCCCAGTTGGCCCGAGCTTCGGACGGGGGACGGCTTCGAGGGCAGTAAGTTGATGAAGTCGAGGGCTGGGTCGATGTTCTCCATGTAGAATTACGATTTCTGCCACAATTTGACCGACTTTGACAGCTTGATGGCGGGGAAGGCATTCTTCATAGATGGGCGGCGCACCGCGATGAATGCGCCGCACTAGGCCGCCTTCTCCCTGGCGGAGGTGCCCAGTTTGATGTGAAAGAATGCTCCCCACAGCTCGATGGTGGGGAGGATGCCAAGATAGCCCTCGCACATCGTGACGAAGGTGGAGAGCAACGTCACGGTGTTGGGCGTTAGGTGATGCGGCTAAAGGTGGAAGAAGTTGAGGAAGGAACGGATGAATCCTCTCGCCGGCAGGCCGATGCCGCGAAGGAAGTGCGAGCGGAAGAAAACCCGCTCGCCTCCTTGCGGCAACGACGAGATATCCGCCTCCGGCGGCACGCGCACCTTGACATAGCCCGTGCCGGGCAGCCGCCGTGTGGCGTGAAGAAAGGCAAGGTGGTCGTCGATCACTACTGAGCCATCCCAGTCCCCTCCCTTCTCGCGCGTCATGGAGTCCGAGCACGATGGGGAAATGGTGCGGTGGCGGAGGCAAGGACCGCGGAGGAGCAAGAGGCTTGATGCGGAGGAGGCTGATGGCAACGAGCTGCAGCAGTGCTTCGGCGGGGCTCAGAAGTGGGGCAGCAGCGAGAGGCGGAGAAGGTCAGAAATGGCAAAGGGGAGGAGGGCGCGCGTGCTCCGCCGCTCACCCTTCCCCCCTACTTATAGCCCCTGGGCTGCGAAGCCGAGGGGGCGGGGGGTGGGATCGTGGGATTAACTGCGCCCACGCCACCACGTCCCCACAATTATTGCGCGAGTTACTGCGTGCAGTAACTCCGCATGGAATCACAACGGTCTGTCTCGGCCGCAGCAGATCTGCCCACGCGCCGAGGCCCGGTTGTGGCGGGCCCAGCTTGCTGTCACGTCCCATCGCGTGTGTGGGCTGGCAGGCTGGCCCGGCTAGCTGGCGCCGCGTGGCATGCTCGCAACGGGCGGCGGGCTGGAGGCTTAGAAGGCATGCCACCTAATTCCCGCCTTGGCATTTCAAAATCACCAGAAAAATCCGCCTGGTCATGGCCGACTCCCAGCGGGCGGCATACCAGAAGATGGATAAAGCATTCAGAAAGAGCACTTGGAGAAGGAAACTGCTGAGGCACTTTGACTTATCAGCCACGACGCCTCACCAACTTCGGGGACTACTGTCGGAGTAATGGACCACGGGTAGCTGATACGTCTCCAATGTATCTATAATTTTTTATTGTTCCATGCTATATTATATTATGTTTTGGACATTATTGGGCTTTATTATACACTTTTATATTATTTTTGGGACTAACCTATTAACCGATGGCCCAACCCAGAATTGCTGTTTTTTTGCCTATTTTTGGGTTTCGCAGAAAAAGAATATCAAATGGAGTCCAAACGGAATGAAACCTTCGGGAACATGATTTTCGGAACAAACATGATCCTGAGAACTTGGACCCTACGTCAAGACATCAACCAGGAGGCCACGAGGTAGGGAGGCGTGCCTACCCCCCTAGGCACGCCCTCCACCCTCATGGGCCCCCTGTTGTTCCACCGACGTACTCCTTCCTCCTATATATACCTATGTACCCCCAAACTACCAGGTACGGAGCCAAAACCCTAATTCCACCGCTGGAACTTTCTGTATCCACGAGGTCCCATTTTGGGGCCTTTTCCGGAGCTCCGCTGGAGGGGTCATCGATCAGGGAGTGCTTCTACATCAACACCATAGCCCTTCCGATGAAGTGTGAGTAGTTTACCTCAGACCTTCGGGTCCATAGTTATTAGCTAGATGGCTTCTTCTCTCTTTTTGGGTCTCCATACAAAGTTCTCCCCTCTCTTGTGGAGATCTATTCGATGTAATCTTCTTTTGCGGTGTGTTTGTTGAGACCGATGAATTGTGGGTTTATGATAAAGTTTATCTATGAACAATATTTGAATCTTCTCTGAATTCTTTTATGTATGATTGGTTATCTTCGCAAGTCTCTTCGAATTGTCAGTTTGGTTTGGCCTACTAGATTGATCTTTCTTGCAATGGGAGAAGTGCTTAGCTTTGTGTCCAATCTTGTGGTGTCCTTTCACAGTGACAGTAGGGGCAGCAAGGCACGTATTGTATTGTTTCCATCGAGGATAACAAGATGGGGTTTATATCCTATTGCATGAGTTTATCCCTCTACATCATGTCATCTTGCTTAAAGTGTTACTCTATTCTCTTGAACTTAATACTCTAGATGCATGTTGGATAGCGGCCGATGTGTGGAGTAATAGTAGTAGATGCAGGCAGGAGTCGGTCTACTTGTCTCAGACGTGATGCCTATATACATGATCATACCTAGGTATTCTCATAACTATGCTCAATTTTTTCAATTGCTCAACAGTAATTTGTTTACCCACCGTGAATACTTATGCTCTTGAGAGAAGCCACTAGTGAAACCTATGGCCCCCGGGTCTATCTTCCATCATATTAATCTTCCAATACTTAGTTATTTCCTTTGCCATTTATTTTACTTTGCATCTTTTATTTCTCTTTATCATAAAAATACCAAAAATATTATCTTATCATATCTATCAGATCTCACTCTCGTAAGTGACCGTGTAGGGATTGACAACCCCTTATTGCGTTGGTTGCGAGGATTTATTTGTTTGTGTAGGTGCGAGGGACTCGTGCGTGGCCTCCTATTGGATTTATACCTTGGTTCTCAAAAATTGAGGGAAATACTTACGCTACTTTGATGCATCACCCTTTCCTCTTCAAGGGAAAACCAAAGCAAATGCTCAAGAGGTAGCAAGAAGGATTTCTGGCGCCGTTGCCAGGGAGTTTCGCGCAAAAGTCAACACCAAGTACCCATCACAAACCCTTATCTCCCGCATTACATTATTTTCCATTTGCCTCTCGTTTTCCTCTCCCCCACTTCACCCTTGTCATTTTATTCGCCCTCTCTCTCCATCCTCCCTCTCTTTCTCTATTTGCATCTTTTTGCCCGTTTCTTGTTTGCTTGTGTGTTGGATTGCTTGCTTGTCATGATGGCTTTACCTATATTTGGTGATCTTCACCTTAAAAGGTTAGAAGAGATCGAAAGCAACGTCAGGAGTTTTATGGTGTTACAATTTGAGCATAATAGTTTCTTTAGAAATGAGCTTAAAGAACAAAAAAGTTTTATGGGTTATATGAATAAAGAGCTCGATGATATGTCTAAAGAATTTGATGGTTTGAAATCTTAGATTTCTCATCTTGAGAAGTTAATAGATGAAGTTTCGGATAAGTAAGCCACCTTAGTTAATAATATGGCTGCTAAGCCGGATTTTTTTTGGAAGATATAGATGAAAATCTAAATGTTATTGATGTGTCCCCTATTAAATCTTTGTTCTTTAATATGAATCTTGATAATGATGGGACTGAATATGATCCACCTTTACCTAGACGGCGTTCCAAAAATTCGGAGTCTTTAGATCTTGATGCTAAAATTGTTAAAAGTGTGATTAAAGAAGTCAAAACTTTAAATATTAATGAACCCACTATTTTGGATTTCAAGGAATTTAATTATGATAATTGCTCTTTGATAGATTTTATTTCCTTGTTGCAATCCGTGCTATATTCTCCTCATGCTTATAGTCAAAATAAAGTTTTTACTGAACATATCGTTGATGCTTTGATGCAATCTTATGAAGAAAAACTTGAGTTGGAAGTTTCTATCCGTAGAAAACTTTATGAAGAGTGGGAACCTACTATTAAATATTAGAATTAAAGATCATGAATGCTATGCTTTGTGTGATTTGGGTGCTAGTGTTTCTATGATTCCAAAGACTTTGTGTGATTTGCTAGGCTTCCGTGAATTTGATGATTGCTATTTAAACTTGCACCTTGCGGATTCCACCATTAAGAAACCTATGGGAAGAATTAATGATGTACTTATTGTTGCAAATAGGAACTATGTGCCCGTAGATTTTATTGTTCTTGATATCGATTGCAATCCTTCATGTCCTATTATTCTTGGTAGACCTTTCCTTAGAACGATCGGTGCAATTATTGATATGAAGGAAGGAAATATTAGATTCCAATTTCCATTAAGGAAAGGCATGGAATACTTTCCTATAAAGAAAATAAAATTACCATATGAATCTATCATGAGAGCCACTTATGGATTGCCTACCAAAGATGGCAATACCTAGATCTATCCTTGCTTTTTATGCCTAGCTAGGGGCGTTAAACGATAGCGCTTGTTGGGAGGCAACCCAATTTTATTTTTATTCCTTGCCTTTTGCTCACGTTTATTAATAAATAATTTATCTAGCCTCTGTTTTGGTTGTGTTCTTTGTGTTTAATTAGTGTTTGTGACAAGTAGAACCGTTGGGAAGACTTGGGGAAAGTCTTTTTATTTTTGCTGTAAAAAACAGAAACTTTAGCGCTCACGAGAATTTCTGCAATTTTTATTTGGAAAGTGATATTTAGGTAATTATTTTTTCAGATAATTAATAGATAAATTCCTCACGTCCATCAATTTATTTTAGGATTTTTGGGGTTCCACATCTTGGGTTATCTACAGATTACTACAGACTGTTTTGTTTTTGACAGATTCTGTTTTTCGTGTGTTGTTTGCTTATTTTGATGAATCTATGGCTAGTAAAATAGTTTATAAACATATGGAAGTTGGAATAAATTAGGTTTAACACCAACATAAATAAAGAATGAGTTCATTACAGTACCTTGAAGTGGTGTTTTGTTTTCTTTTGCTAACGGAGCTCACGAGATTTTCTACTTTATGTTTTGTGCGGTGAAGTTTTCAAGTTTTGGGTGAAAGATTTGATGGATTATGGAACAAGGAGTGGCAAGAGCCTAAACTTGGGGATGCCCATGGCACCCCAAGATAATCCAAGGACACCTAAAAGCCAAAGCTTGGGGATGCTCCGGAAGGCATTCCCTCTTTCGTCTACTTCCATCGGTAACTTTACTTGGAGCTATATTTTTATTCACCACATGATATGTGTTTTGCTCGGAGCGTCTTGTATTATTTGAGTCTTTATTTGTTAGTTTCACACAATCATCATTGTTGTACACACCTTTTGATAGAGAGACACACATGATTCGGAAATTGTTAGAATACTCTATGTGCTTCACTTATATCTTTTGAGTTATATAGTTTTTGATCTAGTGCTTCACTTATATCTTTTAGACCACGTTGGTGGATTTGTTTTATATAAACTATTGTTATCTCATGCTTCACTTAGATTATTTTGAGAGTCCTACAAAACAGCATGGTAATTTGCTTTAATTGTGTTAGGCATTCAAGATTAATAAAAATTTTCTTATGAGTGTGTTGAATACTATGAGAAGTTTGATACTTGATAATTGTTTTGAGATATGGAGATGGTAATATTATAGTCATGCTAGTCGAGTAGTTGTGAATTTGAGAAATACTTGTGTTAAAGTTTGTGATTCCCGTCGCATGCACGTATGGTGAACCGTTATGTGATGAAGTCGGAGCATGATTTATTTATTGATTGTCTTCCTTATGACTAGCGGTCGGGGACGAGCGATGGTCTTTTCCTACCAATCTATCCCCCTAGGAGCATGCGCGTAATACTTTGATTTGATAACTTGTAGATTTTTTTCAATAAGTATATGAGTTCTTTCTGACTAAGGTTGAGTCCATGGATCATACACACTTTTCTTCCTTCCACCATTGCTAGCCTCTCTAATATCGCACACCTTTTGCCGGTATCAGACACCCACCATATACCTTCCTCAAAACAGCCACCATACCTACCTATCATGGCATTTCCATAGCCATTCCGAGATATATTGCCATGCAACTTTCCACCGTTCCGTTTACTATGACACGCTCCATCATTGTCATATTGCTTTGCATGGTCATGTAGTTGACATTGTATTTGTGGCAAAGCCACCGTTCATAATTCTTTCAGACATGTCACTCTTGATTCATTGCATATCTCGCTACAGCGCCGGAGGCAATCACATAGACAATCATATTTTGTTCTAAGTATCGAGTTGTAATTGTTGAGTTGTAAGTAAATAAAAGTGTGATGATCATCATTTTTAGAGCATTGTCCCAGTGAGGAAAGGATGATGGAGACTATGGTTCTCCCACAAGTCAGGATGAGACTCCGGAGGAAAAATAAAATAAAATAAAAATAGCCATAAAAAAGGAAAAGGCCCAAATAAAAAAATGAGAGAAAAGGGAGAAGGGACAATGCTACTATCCTTTTACCACACTTGTGCTTCAAAGTAGCACCATGATCTTCATAATAGAGAGTCTCCTATGTTATCACTTTCATATACTAGTGGGAATTTTTCATTATAGAACTTGGCTTGTATATTCCAATGATGGGCTTTCTCAAAATGCCCTAGGTCTTCATGAGCAAGCGTGTTGGATGCACACCCACTTAGTTCCTTTTGTTGTGCTTTCATATACTTATAGCTCTAGTGCATCCGTTGCATGGCAATCCCTACTCACTGATACGTCTCCATCGTATCTATAATTTTTGATTGTTCCATCCCAATATTCTACGACTTTCATATACTTTTGGCAAATTTTTATACTATTTTGGGACTAACATATTGTTCCAGTGCACAGTGCCAGTTCCTGTTTGTTGCATGTTTTTTGTTTCGCGGAATATCCATATCAAACGGAGTCCAAACGGGATAAAACTAACGAAGTTTTTTTTTGAATATATATGATTTTTGGAAGAAAAATCCACGCGAGACAATGCCCGAGGGGGCACGAGGCAGGGGGCGCGCCCCTGACCCTCGTGGCCACCCCGTAAGGCGGTTGATCCTCTTCTTTCGCTGCAAGAAAGCTAATATCCGGATAGAGATCGTGTTAAAATTTCAGCCCAATCGGAGTTACCGATCTCCGGGAATATAAGAAACGGTGAAAGGGTAGAATCCGGGAACGCAAAAACAGAGAGAGACAGAGAGACAGATCCAATCTCGGAGGGGCTCTCGCCCCTCCCATGCCATGGAGGCCAAGGACCAGAGGAGAAACCCTCCCATCTAAGGAGGAGGTCAAGGAAGAAGAAGACGAAGGGCCCCCCTCTCCCCTTCTCTTCCGGTGGCACCGGAACGCTGCCGTGGCGATCATCATCATCACCGCGATCTACTCCAACACCTCCGCCATCTTCACCAACATCTCTATCACCTTCCCCCTCTATCTACAGCGGTCCACTCTCCCGCAACCCGCTGTACCCTCTACTTGAGCATGGTGCTTTATGCTTCATATTATTATCCAATGATGTGTTGCCATCCTATGATGTCTGAGTAGATTTTCGTTGTCCTATTGGTGGTTGATGAATTTCTATGATTGATTTAATTTGCTTGTGGTTATGTTGATATCCTTTGGTGCCCATCATATGAGTGCACGTGTGGATCACACCATAGGGTTATTTGCATGTTGATAGGACTATGTATTGGAGGGCAAGAGTGACAGAAACTTCAACCTAGCATAGAAATTGATGCATACAGGATTGAAGGGGACCAATATATCTTAATGCTATGGTAGGGTTTTACCTTAATGAATGTTAGTAGTTGCGGATCCTTGCTAATCGTTCCAATCATAAGTGCATAGAATTCCAAGTCAGGGATAACATGCTAGCAGTGGCCTCTCCCACATAAAACTTGCTATCGGTCTAGTACAGTAGTCAATTGCTTAGGGGCAATTTCGCAACTCCTACCACCACTTTTCCACACTCGCTATATTTACTTTATTGCTTCTTTACTTACAACAGCCCCTACTTTTTATTTACTTGCTCTTTATTATCTTGCAAACCTATCAAACAACACCTACAAAGTACCTCTAGTTTCATACTTGTTCTAGGTAAAGCGAACATCAAGCGTGCGTAGAGTTGTATCGGTGGTCGATAGAACTTGAGGGAATATTTGTTCTGCCTTATTCATAAAGATGGTGATATTAGAGTCATGATAGTGAGTAGTTGTGGATTAGTAGAAATACTTGTGTTGAGGTTTGTGATTACTGTAGCATGCACGTATGTTGAACCATTATGTGATCAAGTCGGAGCATGATTTATTTATTGATTGTCTTCCTTATGAGTGGAGGTCAGGGACGAGCGATGGTCTTTTCCTACCAATCTATCCCCCTAGGAGCATGCGCGTAGTACTTTGTTTCGATAACTAATAGATTTTTGCAATAAGTATGTGAGTTCTTTATGACTAATGTTGAGTCCATGGATTATACGCACTCTCACCCTTCCACCATTGCTAGCCTCTCTAGTATCGCACAACTTTCGCCGGTACCATAAACCCACCATACCTACCTATCATGGCATTTCCATAGCCATTCCGAGATATATTGCCATGCAACTTCCATCATCATCATATACATGACTTGAGCATTCATTGTCATATTGCTTTGCATGATCATAAGATAGCTAGCATGATGTTTTCATGGCTTGTCCGTTCTTTGATGTCATTGCTACGCTAGATCATTGCACATCCCGGTAGACCACCGGAGGCATTCATATAGAGTTATATCTTTGTTCTAGTATCGACTTGTAATATTGAGTTGTAAGTAAATAAAAGTGTGATGATCATCATTATTAGAGCATTGCCCCAGTGAGGAAAGGACGATGGAGACTATGATTCCCCCAAAAGTCGGAATGAGACTCCAGACGATCAAAATAAAAAAGAAAAAAAAGATAAAGGCCAAAAAAAGAAACGGCCCCAAAAAATAAAAATACATAAAATAAATAAATAATGATAGAAAAAGAGAGAAGGGGCAATGTTACTATCCTTTTACCACACTTGTGCTTCAAAGTAGCACCATGTTCTTCATATAGAGAGTCTGTTGAGTTATCACTTTCATATACTAGTGGGAATTTTCATTATAGAACTTGGCTTGTATATTCCGATGATGAGCTTCCTCAAACGCCCGATGTCTTCATGAGCAAGCAAGTTGGATGCACACCCACTTAGTTTTAGTTTGAGCTTTCATACACTTATAGCTCTAGTGCATCCGTTGCATGGCAATCCCTACTCACTCACATTGCTATATATTGATGGGCATCTCCATAGCCCGTTATTACGCCTAGTTGATGTGAGACTATCTTCTCCTTTTAGTCTTCTCCACAACCACCATTCTATTCCACCTATAGTGCTATGTCCATGCCTCACGCTCATGTACTGCGTGAAAGTTGAAAAGGTTTGAGAACGTCAAAAGTATGAAACAATTGCTTGGCTTGTCATCGGGGTTGTGCATGATGTGAATATTTTGTGTGGTGAACATGGAGCGTAGCCAGACTATATGATTTTGTAGGGATAACTTTCTTTGGTGATGTTATTTTGAAAAGACATATTTGTTTATTAGTAGGCTTGAAGTATTATTGTTTTTATGTCAAATGATAGACTATTGCTTTGAATCACTCGTATTTTAGTATTCATGCCATGACTAGATACATGATCAAGATTATGCTAGGTAGCATTCCACATAAAAAAATATCTTTTTTATCATTTACCTACCCGAGGACGAGCAGGAATTAAGCTTGGGGATGCTGATACGTCTCCGCCGTATCTATAATTTTTTATTGTTCCATGCCAATATTCTACGACTTTCATATACTTTTGGCAACTTTTTATACTATTTTTGGGACTAACATATTGATCCAGTGCCCAGTGCCAGTTCCTGTTTGTTGCTTGTTTTTTGTTTCGCATAATATCCATATCAAACGGAGTCCAAAAGGGATAAAAACTGACGGAGATTTTTTCTGGAATATATATGATTTTTGGGAAGAAAAATCCACGCGAGACGATGCCCGAGGGGGCCACGAGGCAGGGGGCGCGCCCCTGCACCTCATGGCCACCCCGTAAGGCGGCTGATGCCCTTCTTTCGCCGCAAGAAAGCTAATATCCGGATAGAGATCGTGTTAAAATTTCAGCCAAATCGGAGTTACGGATCTCCGGGAATGTAAGAAACGGTGAAAGGGCAGAATCTGGGAACGCAGAAACAGAGAGATAGAGAGACAGATCCAATCTCGGAGGGGCTCTCACCCCTCCCATTCCATGGAGGCCGAGGACTAGAGGGGAAACCCTTCTCCCATCTAGGGAAGATTTCAAGGAGGAAGAAGACAAAGGGGCCCCCTCTCCCCTTCTCTTCCGGTGGCGCCGGAACGCTGCCGTGGCCATCATCATCATCACCGTGATCTACTCCAACACCTCCGCCATCTTCACCAACATCTCCATCACCTTCCCCCTCTATCTACAGCGGTCCACTCTCCCGCAACCCGCTGTACCCTCTACTTGAGCATGGTGCTTTATGCTTCATATTATTATCCAATGATGTGTTGCCATCCTATGATGTCTGAGTAGATTTTCGTTGTCCTATTGGTGGCTGATGAATTGCTATGATTGATTTAATTTTCTTGTGGTTATGTTGTTGTGCTTTGGTGCCCATCATATGAGTGCGCGCGTGGATCACACCATAGGGTTAGTTTTATGTTGATAGGACTATGTATTGGAGGGCAAGAGTGACAGAAACTTCAACCTAGCATAGAAATTGATGCATACGGGATTGAAGGGGGACCAATCTATCTTAATGCTATGGTTGGGTTTTACCTTAATGAACATTAGTAGTTGCGGATGCTTGCTAATAGTTCCAATCATAAGTGCATAGAATTCCAAGTCAGGGATAACATGCTAGCAGTGGTGTCTCCCACAAAAAACTTGGTATCAGTCTAGTAAATTAGTCAATTCCTTAGGGGCAATTTCGCAACTCCTACCACCACTTTTCCACACTCGCTATATTTACTTTATTGCTTCTTTACTTACAATAGCCCCTACTTTTTATTTACTTGCTCTTTATTATCTTGCAAACCTATCCAACAACACCTACAAAGTACCTCTGGTTTCATACTTGTTCTAGGTAAAGCGAACATCAAGCGTGCGTAGAGTTGTATCGGTGGTCGATAGAACTTGAGGGAATATTTGTTCTGCCTTTAGCTCTTCGCTGGGTTCGACACTCTTACTTATCAAAAACTGTTGAGATCCCCTATACTTGTGGGTTATCACTCACTCACATTGATATCTATTGATGGGCATCTCCATAGCCCGTTGATACACCGAGTTGATGTGAGACTATCTTCCCTTTTTTTGTCTCCTCCACAACCACCATTCTATTCCACCTAAAGTGCTATGTCTATGGCTCACGCTCATGTATTGCATGAAGATTGAAAAAGTTTGAAAACACCAAAAGTATGAAACAATTGCTTGGCTTGTCATCGGGGTTGTGCATGATTTAAATACTTTGTGTGGTGAAGATAGAGCATAGCCAGACTATATAATTTTGTAGGGATAACTTTCTTTGGCCATGTTATTTTGAAGAGACATAATTGCTTAGTTAGTATGCGTGAAGTATTATTATTTCTATGTCAATATTGAACTTTTGTCTTGAATCTTTCGGATCTGAATATTCATACCATAATTAAGAAGAATTGCATTGAAATTATGCCAAGTAGCATTCCACATAAAAAATTTTGTTTTTATCATTTACCTACTCGAGGACGAGCAGGAATTAAGTTGGGGATGCTTGATACATCTCCAACGTATCTATAATTTTTTTATTGTTCCATGCTATATTATATTCTGTTTCGGACATTATTGGGCTTTATTATACACTTCTATATTATTTTTGGGACTAACCTATTAATCGGAGGCCCAACCCAGAATTGTTGTTTTTTGCCTATTTTAGGGTTTCGTAGAAAAAGACCCGTGGAGGGCTGGATGAACAGGACCACCCCGTGGAGGGCAGGATGAATAGTAGACGGTGGAGGGCAGGATGAACAGTATCCCGTGGAGGGGTGGTTGAACAGGAACCCGTGGAGAGGGCTGGTTGAACAGTAGCCGGTGGAGTAGCGCGTGGTGGAGGCTGGATGAACAGGAGCCCGTGGATGAACAGTCACAGGTGGAGGCTGGAGGAGGTCGATGGTGGATGAACAGTAGCTCGCGGAGGCTGGAGGGGGTCGACGGTGGAGATGAACAGTATCCCGTGGAGTCCCATTTTGCGGTACGCCACACCCCTCCCGATGAACAGGACCCCCGTTACGACCGTAGCGCTCCAACACAAGTCCGTTTCGTCCGTTTTGCGGTACGCCACACCCCTCCCGATCAATAGGACCTCCGTTTCGACTGTAGGAGGTCCGTCTCCTCCGTTTTGCGGTATGCCAGACCCCTCCCGATGAACAGGATCCTGTTTCGCACGTGGCTGGTCGAACACAAGGCCGTTTCCTCCGTTTTGCGGTACACCAGGCCTCGTTTCCATCGCCTGTTCCGTCCAAGCCCTCCCGATGAACACGACCATGCATTCCGTTCCGACCCAGTCAGTTGGATCCCATGCGTTCCGTTGCCTCCCGATGAACACGACGCATTCCGTTGCCTCCCCATGAACACACCGCATTTCGTTGCCTCCCCATGAACATGACGCATTCCATTGCCTCCCCATGAACATGACGACGACGCTGTTTCTCCGTTCCGACCCAGCCATGTACACGAGCCCTGGCCGTAAGTATGCGGGAGTAGGCGTTCGAGACCCCGCCCGTATGTACACATACGTGGCCGTATTTTCTTTCTTGCACCCTGGCCGCTGTACGTACGTGTACATGCTACGTGCGCGCCTCTACTACGACACGTGCGCGCCTCTACATCGACTAGTATATATGTACGTACACGTTCGTGACCAGAATGACAACGCTACGTACGCTTCGACCAAGTGGGTCCCGACTGTCAGGCACTTCCTTGCGTGCGAAGATGTAGCTGGTGGGTCCCAGCAGTCAGGAGCAAACGTTTTTTTTGCGAAATACGGTGACCCGTCCGGTGGGTCCCCGCTGTCAGGTGGAGGAATAATTATTTTGCGTGTAATAAGGAGGCACTTCCTTGCGGCTGCCATGGACACAGCTGTCAGCCTCTCCACGTACAGTACTCTTACGATGGAAGTCGGTTGTTGACCACATCGACCACGCCACGCCGAAAGCACCACGGCGGTGGACAACGGCGAGGCATAGGAAGGGGACGACGCGGAGCCGGGGAAGATGCGGCAGTGGATGCCCACGTGGAGAGGAGTACGAGCGTTCACCGGTTCGGCTGCGGTGTGAGGCTGTCGTCGCCGCAGAATAATAGGGGGTGTGGGTGAGTAGAGGGATGCCCTAGCTAGCGGTGGGAGTAGTAGGGGGCGCTGAGGCCTGCGCGGCAGCACAGCCGGCCACGGGAGGCGGGAGTAGGCGGTCGCGACGGCGCTGCTTTGGTGGCTAGAGCAAGAAGATCAGAGATTGAAGAAACACGATGGCTGTTAGATTGACATCCAACGGTTATGTCTCCTAGAATCGTTTGTTGAAGTATATAATAACTAAAAAAATCTTGCATACGCGTCAACTAAACAGGCCCACAAGTCAGACCACTCCCTCTTTTTTTAATAATTTATATATAGCTCATGGCAACTTCTTATGCAATTTATTGCAGTCATTTTTTTGGTTGGCCAGGGCCAATTTCGCATATTTCTGTGGGTTCCAAACTATTTTTAATACCAAAATGTCTAGCCAGATTTAAAGTACTTTGAAGATTTATTTAAATTAGGTTAATGCCCAGTGAAATAGGAACCTGAAAATGTAATAAAATTCAGAAATTATAAAGTAATTGCCAATTTGTCATCTGTTTTTATATTTACAACCCATTTCATATTACTTTCAAGATTTGCAGGCGTCTTGAAAGAGTTGCAGCCCATCACGGCGTAGAAAAATAAGTAGGCCTGGATTGGGTATTCTTCACAAAAAATAAACTGGGCTCATTTTCACAAAGAAAAAATAGCAGGGCTGGTCACATGGTGAACATAAAATATAAGCCTGGGCTAGACGGGCCATAGCCCAGTTCAAACCCTGTTCCGTCTCAACAATACCAAACAAAAAAATACTGCTCGAGTAGCTATGTCCCAGGTGTCCGCCGATCTTGTGTTGTTCTCTTGTCTATTGACTATATACGCTCACAATGTCGTGGGTCCCAGATGTCAGGAAAACACTAGGAGGAAGAATTTTATTTTTCCATACGCTGACGTGGTGGGCCCCTACTGTCATCCTCTCCACGTACTTCTGCCGATTCCTGTTGTTTGTTGACCATGTTGACAACGCAAGAGGGCGGCGCCGTGGCGAGCACACCAAAATGCTCGGAGGACGTCGGCGTTAATGATTTAGGAGACGGTGGGGCGGCGATGCGTGCACTGAGGCGCAGCCAGCCATGGGAGGCGGAAGCAGGTGGCCCTGCCGGCGCTGGTTTGGTTTTGGCGGCTGGAGGAAGACAGGACTGAAGAAACACGACAGACTGTAAAAGGAGGAGGAGTACTTAACAACCTTAACTGAAACCAACAGGGGCACTTAACAACCAAAGCCGAAAGTGGTATGAGTACTTATACAGGTTCAACCATACAAAGCACGCCTCGAACAGTCCTACTTTGCCTATAGTTAACCAAGGGTGAGGCCGCCAAGCCCTAGGACAAGGTCCAGGCGCCACCCCGCGCATCCACAACCTTCTGAAAGAGGCTTCATCTTGCAACATGGTCAATAAACAGGATATTCGCTATAGAGCCATGGAAAAGCATGAACATAATCTTCTGTCCTATTCTCCAAGATGGACGGGCCTTCATTATTTGAGACCACCCATGAATAAGTATTTTTTCACCTCCAAGGAGAATTGAGTAGGTCAACATAAACATCATGTTGTGACCAAGCGCAAGTCAGACCCGACCATGGTCAGGCATCTGTATAGGAACAATACAACTCGGCAGTTCCTGTTTCAAGAAGATCACAGCTGTAAAACTGTGTATAAGCAATAGTTTATGAACAACATATATAACAGAAAACAACTCGTACCATAAGTTTCTCGACACAGTTGGACCTGTTCAACGAGTGCAGCAGTGGCACACATATCCCTCGTGGCCTTCCACCATTGAAGCGCCCCACAAGGACCTCAAGACGATCAATAAAGTGTAGGAACTTGTGGATGTCGATCCAGTCAACTTCAGTGCCATTAGTAACAACCGAGTTATTATAGAGTAAGAAACGAGCAGACTACTTAACTTTGAAAAAACCTACACGTGCCACCAATTATAAGAAAATATTAGTTAGAAGTAGCATCTTCGTGAGAGATTCATTGCTACTTCTAAAGTTAAATTGTGATTAGTTAGACAGAATAGGTGGATTAAGAAGTAATCGAGGCAACAGGCAAGAACCAGATACAAAACTAACATGGATGAACAATTGGAACGATGTCGGGGTGGAAGATCGCAGTGAAGATGAGACCAGGTTCTGCTATTTCCATCAACATTCGTGCGCCAACTTTCAGTCCGTAACACTTGAGAAAGTTTATCCAAGTTCGGCCATAAAAAAAGCAGCGATCTTCTTGGTTCATGAACCCAACTCGGAACTTATATCCATGGCTTGTCTTCACTGTGACCATTAAACTAGTGTATTCAGTTATGGCAAGGCCGAGCATCTTGAGTACATGTGTTCTGGCAGAGCAAATAATACACTGCAGGGAAAATAATATGAGAACACAGCATGTTCAAAAAACACCACCCTCCCGGACAGAAAAGAGGATTCTAGGAACATACTGTGCGTGTTTCAAAATGTTTTGTTAGGATGAGAAGGAACAAGTGTGGCGTCTCGCCGAGGGCGCGGAAACCTGTAGGGTGCTCGCACTTTGGGCACTGCAAATGAAACACACTAGATTCAGTAGGAAGAAAAATGCATCAACGGCGGCGGCTGCCATCCTAGGATTACCTGCGACCAAGGGACTTGGGTTTATCGGGGATGGATGAAGAATTCGTACCTGGTTCTCCATGAGAAAACCATATGCAATCGCCGAGAGGGGGTTTTCTCTAAACAAGCAGACGAGGGAGAAGGGGATTCAGGCGCAGTGAAATATTGTCGCTTCGTCCATCCAGCTTACTGCTAAAGCTGGAAGGGGGGGTTGTGATTTGATGGCTCATTGGGCATTACTGCGGCGCTACGACCGGGGTGTGTCTACCATGAAGTTGTGCACTATAATTTGTGCATATGGCACGTGAACCCCGTTGCCGGTTGCCCCACATATCAGCGAAAGGAAGTAGAAAGACAGGAATAACTAGTTACACATAAATATATTTTTTGACAGAGAGATACTCCCTCTGTAAAGAAATATACAAATCTTTTATATCACATGCTCACCTTGCCGAGAAATATACTCCCTCTGCAACGCACGGGCATTATGGGGGTTCAGCTGAGAATATAATACTCAGATTTTTTTTTGAGGGATAAAAGCTGCTTTATTGAAGATTAACAGTCATAGGTATACAAATAATTTCGGGAGTTCCTGTGAGCCAAAGATGGCGTCCACAGGGCAAAGAAGTAGCAGCTTTTGCGAGCACATGCGCTTCAACATTACACTCGCGTTTTCATGTATGATCTCCATGGTTTGGAAGATATTCTTCTTCCTCTTGATCTCGTCCATAATAACTCTGCTGGGCCCCAAGTATGCCTCTCCGATATGCTTGACTATTGCTGAACAATCGGTGCTACTCTGAACTTGTTGCAGGTTTAAGTCAAGAGCCAGAGATAGCCCCTCGCAACATGCCATTGCCTCTAGGATCTCTGGATCAGTAACACTTTCGCACACCAGTGCCGATGCTCCAAGGAAGAAGCCTGTATGATCCTGGCTCACAACTGCCAGGGCTCCCCTTTCACCATTGCGAGATAACACAACATCAACATTCATCTTCGCCCAACCCACAGCGAGAGGAGGACGCCACTTCTGCACTGAGCTAGTGCTTCTCGAAACCAGGTTCTGGACTTTGGGCCGCAGGCCGCCCCTGCATGTTTGGGGGCCCATGTGTTCTACCTCAGCGCTTTTCATATTGCAAGCGATCGGTATGGCACTGGTTTTAGATGCTGTCGCAAGGTGAATACACAAAATTGAATAAAGCACGACAGCTGTTGGAATGAAATCGAACGACAGTTCCTAACCAGCAATCAGAGTTGCAATTCTATCAACGCTATACCATGTGATAAATAATACTATCGTACTACTTATACACACAGGACACTTGTTTCACCATGCCAGATTATTACATCAAAATCTCTCAGAGGATAGATCAGTTAGGCAGTTGCGTGCTGCTACTGAAGAATTTCAAAGTTGATTTGGACCAGCTCTCCTTGCCGAGAAAGTTCGGTTTTGACATCATCCCCTACTGCAAGATATGATTTAGATTTGAACCTTGACCATCCTTTAGCATCAATCATCATGCGACCATCCTTTGTACTTACGATATATTGAGCAGGTTCATTCACACCAAGGCTGCGCATGGTAAGAGAAACTTGGCCGCGGTCGCCCGGATTGTTGAACGACTCCCTCGTAGCTCTAGGAATTCTCTGTTTGCAAACAAGAAGACATACCCAAACAGTTAGATCAACACAGTGAATCATGTGAAATAACATGGAAAGAAAAAAGAACGAAGCACTTGGGCGGCCAATGCTTACCAAGAAGGTGGACATGTCGGTTTTTGTAAGGACTTTTGTATATGAAGTGCGAACTGCAGCCCGGTCTGTTGCCGGTGCAACTGCACGGGCCAGAGCAGATGCAAGTGCAAGTGTTGGTGCAGGTGCCCAAGCTGCTCCTGCTGCTACCGGAGATGGTGCTCCTTGTAGAGCTGGTGCTACTGTCGGATCAGGTGCCGGTGCGATCCTCCGGTAGATCAGACTATTCCGCTGACGCGGTCGGTGCCCAATCCTCAGCTGGATCAGACTGAGCTGCTGCCGCTATCAGTGCTAGAGCAACTGTCGGTGCTCGATCTGTGCGAGACAGCGGCGATCGTGTCTGGTCTGCTATGATCAGCTTTCTAACTTGACTAGGATCCGTGACCGTGATCCAGTTTTTTTCTTCATTTCTTTTAAACGCGAGAAGGACTAATTGTGGCGTTTTTGTTAAACCAAACTGCAGTTCATCATAGGGATTCATCTTGTACTCAGACAACAGACTGATCCAATTTTTTCTAGTAATATAAGTGATGGACAGTGCCTTCGTTACTGACATGACATAAGAAGTGAAACCTGCAAAAATAGCCATCATAGAGCAAACCAAATGGTTTATTCTGTTATTAATGTCACATGGAAAAACCTGCATTGTAAAATTGTAGGAAAAGAAAGAAAACATGGCATTAAATCAATAAGATTTAGACAGTAAATCAATAAGATTTACTTGATGTGACATGAGTGAATCCTTACCAGGAAATCACTATGTTGAAGTACTAAACAGAAGATAGATCGTCGAACTACGCGTGGCATGCAGGGGCCCCACCTACTCCCACAAGCAGGATAGTCCAAAGGTCGTGACAAATCGTATGGACCGAACATCCATGGGGCTGGAAATCCTGGTGGGTGCGATAAGCCCTGCAATGCATACAGATATTGGAGTGTAACCATAATTTATAGACCGTCCTCACAAAAAACATGATATGGATACTTCAAAATATACAGACTGAATTGAGTGGACAAACATTAACATAGACCGTTCTCAGGACTGACCACACACCAAAAGCGGCAGTACTAATAAACAATACAGGGTTCACAAACACAAATCAAGTACTGAACAATAGTACTTACTACAGACAAGCAAAGTTGCACTAACTAAACTCTGCACACTATTTTTGGCCACCGACCTATGGGATGAACCCCGCATAACTGACTAGGCCATGGACTTCGTGTGAGATGTCTACATGCACCATCACCATCTTGTCAACCTTGGAGAACCTAATAGAGTGGTGTTTCCACTCATAAACATGATGATGAAGACATGCCGCATCAGATTTGTTGGGAAGCTTTACAAGAACCACACCCTTCGTAATCGAAGGCACAGCCAGGAAATTATTGTGGTCAAGTACAGCCTCGAGAACACGCCTGACAACAATGCTACAGGAAAACACTAGTTCAGGACACGTGGCGACAAGGACACATCAGCTGGATAGTTCAGCAGTAGAACTCATCATCAGGTCTTCCAGTTCACACAGCATGAATTTGAGAACTTCATCTCCACTGCGGACCTGGTTCTAATTCAAACAGAAACCATATTTTAATACTACATCCGTTCAGAAATATAAGATGATTTTCGATATTATACTCCATATATGACTACATATATGCACAGAAATGAGTGAACAGAGACACTAGAACATGTCTTCAAAGGCATGAGAGCAGAGGGATTACACGCAATATCCATAACACAAGTTACTGAGGCAAATATACCCTCTTAAAAGGTAGCATTGATGTTCATAAAGTCCTCCCTCCATCCCAAAATTCTTGTCTTAGATTTGTCTAGATACGGATTTATCAAGTCACATTTTAGTATTAGATACATCCGTATCTAGACAAATCTAAGACAAGAAATTTGGGACCGAGGGAGTAGTTGAAAGTAACCTATAAGAAATCAGTGTCAACCTCTCGCATGTTTTGGTCAAAAGAGGAATTTAGAACCGTCATTTGTCACACAAAAATCACATGAAAGATCACCCAGCAAGTTGTACGACTAGTACTAGTACTGCGTGTTAGATGAAAAAACACGATCAAGATCGAGAAAAAGATCGTCAAGAAGAGATATTACCTGGACTTGCTTAATGAGGGATCCCGGAGAGGGGGGCTTGGACTGGGCGATGGCTTTGAGCTTGTCTGCGGTAGTCTCGGTGGGGTGCCATAGACGGAGCCTCGACGGTTTTGGCCGGAGCCATAGACATCACTTCAGCCGGTGCTCCAGCGTCCATCAAGAAACTGTCAAATAGAAATAAAAGAAAAGAAACCATAATCACAAACCCAAAAGAAGAAAAGAGAGGGAGTTATAGGATCAGTCTCGGGGTTGAAAGACCGGGCCTTGGCCAGAATCAACACCATTGATGCGCTCAACTTTCCTTCTTTGGGAGAGAGGAACAATGGCAGAAGCAGGTCGGGGTTTTCTTGAAGAAATGAGGAACAAGATGAGGCAGAAGCGAGGGTTGGGTAGAGAGGAAGCTGAGAGAGAAGAGTGAAATGATGGTTGCTTCGTCCGTCCAACTTACTGCTGGAAAGGAGGGGGTTTTGTGCTTTGACGGCTCATTGGGCATTACTGCAGTGCTTCGATCGGGGTAGTCTACCATCACTCTACTACAGAGTAATTTAGTGCATGGCTGGTGGACCTCGATGCTAGCTGTCCCACACGGCGAAAGTGAGTAATTTAGTGCATGGCTGGAGGAGGATCCGCACGGTAGAGTGTGTCCTCTGTTTTTCAGACAAAAAAATGATTACAGCAAGCGTTTCCACTCTTACGACGGAGGAGTGCGAAACACGACAGCCACTTGAACATACACAGTGCTCCTACTACTAGGCATGTGCAGTGGTTCATACGTTAGTACTACACAATCTTGTTGCTAGTGTAGTAAGATATGACGATAACAAATGATGTTGTGCGCATGTCAACTACTCCTATATGTAACATAGTACCGCTTTTTCGACTGTCCGGTCGAGAATGGACGGTGAGATCAATGTTAACAGAACTAGGTCCGCAGCGCACAGAGAGTACAGTGCTACAGTACTCCACGAAACATGAACCATATGAAGCACGAATAGTGTTAGGCAGGTGTATGAAGGGTGCACGGGATGGGAGCAAAAGTTCCCTTCTCGACCCACTTTTGGGTGTTTGGCAGAGTGCATGAAGGGTGCATGAGTCCACACTAGTAGGTTGACAAAAATACACGAAGAGGAAACAACTATATTGAGATGAGAATGCAACCAAATACACCCCCACGCTTTGTGCTACAGTGACTGATCTACACCGTCTGAGTTTGATCCAACGGTCATGTTGTGCCGAGACATGGACATGCCCATGCAGAGGGCGCCTAAACACCACCGAAGTCCCTCTACTTCTCGAGGTGCACGACGTTGGTGATGCAGGGTGCAACCGCCCGCAGAGCCCTCTCCCGGTCGACGGGAGCCAGCTTGTCAAAGACGGCGTCCGATGGCACGAATGGATTCCGGTGACGGAGCCCTGAAAGATTTCGCCCGGCAACGGCGATGGAAGCCCACAACCCCTCCTTGTCCAGCTCAGCCCCCACCATCGCGCGGAGACGGCTTAGCTCCTCGGAGATATAGGTGAAGAAGGAGACCAGGTCAGGAAGCCGCAGCTCATTGAAGTCGACCGGGTGGTCGAACAGGTTTAGCCCGACGGCCGACATCGACGCGCTGGCACGACGGTGGGCATCGCGCAGCCGCAACACGTGCATGGCAACTTGGTTCACCAAGTGGCTGAGGCGATCCTGGACCTCATCACGATCGGCCCGCTCGCGCTCCAGCCGGCTCCCCTGACGGCCTATCGTATCTCCCGCTTTCTGCAGCAATGCCGCCGATGCCTCGAGCATCTTTGTGGTGGACGCCTGCCGCTTTCGAAGCTCCATGAACTCCCGCCCATAACGGAGGAGCATGGCACTCCTCTCCTCCTTGAGCTCACGGAGCTCCACGTCCTTGGCCCTGAGCTCCGCATCCTTGGCATGGAGCTCCTGTGTTAGGAGCCTCACCTCGGACTCCGTGATCTGCTGCGCCGCCATGGCACCAGGTAGAAGCAATGGGGAGAGGAAGCAAAGGGGGCAAAACGGTTGAAAGGCAATGCAATCTACGGGAAGGTGGAGGGAGCGGGGAATCTTCTGGTTTTCACCACGGTAAAACACCAGTCGACGACTTCTCACATCAGGGAGCAGTGGGTACAGGCGGAGTCATCGTGACTAACTGCTGCCGCGCCTGCTCCCTCAATAAAAAAATTAAAAATCCTGCCGCGCCTGCTCCTGTCAATCAAAAAATTAGAAATCCTACCGCACCCAAACACCAGAGCAACGCCGCGGTGGATATTTAAATTTACCTGCCGGCAAGTAGATAAAAAAGGGGTGAAAAAACAAATGTGGCGGCGGCCTAGCTAATCGGTCGAACTAGCCCAACTAGCTAGCCACCGTGCTTCACTGATTTACTCGGCGGGAAAGGTGGTCTTTCGTGATTTGACGACTCATTTACTTGCTTCGGCGCTACGACCGAGGAGGACCCAGAAAACGCGTGGTAGGGCGTCCCACGTCAGGAAGAATATACACGTGTACCACCCGGGAGGACCCTAAAACCGCGCGGTAGGGTGTGCCACGTCTCGGCACGGAGGAAAAAAATGTGCGTGTAAAAATATACTGTATCAGATGTAGTACCTATGGCTCGACCTCGGGACCCAGCCAGTCGGTTGAAAATACCCCACTAGCCACACAGCTTCATCATGCAAACATGGCACGGAGGATAGATGTGGTTAGCTCCGTCTTGACCAGCCACAACGTCTATTGTTCTAGGCGATTCTTCTATTTTCCATGTTTTTTTAGTTGTAATAACACCATGCAAGCTAGCGCCGCTCTTCGTGTGTGCCCGTGCCAAGGTTAGATGATGGAGAGAAGAGAGATTGAGATCGCAGACCTGGGACCCACCAGTAAGTGAGATAACGGTCATGTACGTGTTGATGAGGCACTCCCTCTACTCTACTCAACGCAAGTACTGTATAAAATCAAGTTATGGGACAAAGCCAACAACCGTTCGTTTTTTAGGCTATCGACTTACGCTTTGTAGTCCAGGTTGCCAGTTTGAATCTCGTCTTTCAGATTTGTAAGTTTTAGGTCCAAATTTGATTAATGACAAGTGGGAACCCCGTGTGTTGTTCCGATATTTCAGTGTAGGATGGTTTTTTTGAACAAACACTTTGCGCGGTTAGACAAGTAACGACACGAGTTACACATTTTTTGCAAGTTTACGAACAAAAATGACAGCGGCATAGAATATCACATCCACCCCGCAGCTTAGATACTATGGTGATATCAGTTTTTACACCGTTGGAAGTGAGATCCAATGGCTTGGGAGTAGTCTTTATAATTATGCGCAATTTCCAAACTCTCCAAAGGTTTTTTTGCAAATAAAACATTCAAGCCTCGTGCATGCCGCTGCATCTTCGATCCAACGGCTCCCCGGTGCTCATATTAGGTGCTCCCCGTAGCTTAATTACCCGCTACAGTGACTGGAGTAGTTGTGGGCCGAATGCTACGAAAATATAATCTAAACTAACCGGAATAAATGCCTACACAAATTAATCCAAGGTTGGAGTGCCCCTCGCAATGTAAATAGCTCCGGCTTTGCGAGGGATGGAGAGGTAGTAGCTTCAACGCGTGGAAGATACGGTGTGAGAAAGCGAGGTCAATCGAGATACATATAGATAGAGAGACAAAGTGAGTGTGGTCCGACATTCATTGAACAAATATATATGCTCTAGAGAGATATTGTCTGATTGAGATTTTTGGCAAGGGTGAGGGCTATAAGATAGAGATTGAGAGATGATCCAGTCACAGACGTGTAGATATATTTTGTGCGTGGGAGGAAGCAAGGTCAACCGATCACATAGGGTCGCCGTGCGATCGAAAGAGTGAGACGGGTTGGAGAGAGTGACCTAGATAGACGACGTGCGTGAGAGAGTATACAATGTGAATAGGTCGAACAACATGGTGATATATCGTTTTTGTCCGAGAAAGAGCGAGGTCAATCGAGACATACGGAGAGAGAGAGAGAGACAGAGAGAGATTGAGTAAGCGTGGCCCACCATGAGGTCGAAAGAGTGGTGGCGGCTTGGATGGACTGACCTAGACAGACAATCTGCGTGCGAGAGTATAGAGTGTGTCGATCGAGCCCCGAACAGGGAGATATATCATTTGTGTGTGAAAGAAAACGAGGTTAAAGGAGACTCAGATAAAGAGAGCGAGATTGAGCGAGTGTGGCCCGCCGTGCGGAAGAAAGAGTGAGACAGTCTCGAGGGAGTGACCTAGATATACAACGTGCGTGTGTGCGCATGCATGATAGGTTGGGGGGCTAGATAGGCAATGCATGTATTTAGCGCGAGAGGGTGAGAGGGAGAGGGGGGGAGAGAGAGAGAGCTCGGCATGGGGTGCAATGGCGGGTGTGTGAGGTAAATACATTTGGTAACAGAGTGGAAAAAGGGGTTGTGTAGTTGATAGACTTAGAGATCGAAACATGGAGAGAAAGAATGAACGTGTGTTGGAAACCGATAGCTTCCTAAGGTGGTTAGGAGAGGAAGATTGACCAATACAGGAAGTATGTAGCGTTTGTGCCGGGGGGGGGGGGCTAAAAACAACATTTGAATGTACATAGTACGAGACTTAATATCGACGTTTCAATTCGGTGTACATTGTAAGATTTGAACAGAGGACCGGGCATATGGGTAATTATTTCGAATTTGTGCCATACTAAGTTTCGAAAAGTTGACATTGAGTCAGTTTGTTGTGCTATTTTGTAGGTCATATGTTTGAATCCATCCAAAAGTTTTCTCACTACCATGGTGTTCATCATATACATATGAATTTGTATTAAAAAAGTAGCGTGGATACAGTGAAATGCGAAATCCACATTAGAATTGGAGATCGCTACATGACACACACTCTAATTCAAATAACTAACTACGTGACACACACTCTAATTCAAATAACTAATTATGTGACACACACTCTAATCCACGTTAGTGTGGGTACCATTTCGATTTTTTTAAATAACTCCTCATTAATTAATTTATAGTACTCCCTCTGTTCACTTTTATAAGACCTTGAAGAAATTTCATACAATGTGCAAAATGGTTCATTTTAAGTTGTCTGAAACGACTTAAAAAAGTGAGCGGATGGAGTATCTCGTTTCGAATGACTAATTATTGCAAGGAAAACACGGGCATGGTAATACATACAGATTATTTTGCAAATGAAAGAAGATTCGTTTGCATTCTCAAATGTAGGCGCACCAGGCAAACCAAGGTCGTGTCGGGGTGGACGCTACTTTGGTGCCTTAAAGGCAACTGCCTTTGGGTCACTGACATGTGGGCCAACCACCTATTGGGCCCATATGGCATGGACACAAAGGCAGGTGCCTTAAGGCACCGAAGCATAGTCCTGTCGGAGTGGTCGCGTGTGTCGGACGGATGCGTAGCACCCAGCCACCCACCCCCTCCCCCCACCAAAAAAAGGACGACGACAATATAAGTTCACGCTTCCACGTTTCGGATTGAAATATCTGGCGGCCCCAATTCCAGCCCTGCAAAATCTCTCTTTTCCACCGTCCCCTTCCGCGCCCAGATTGCTCAAATCCCTAATTCGCCGCCAACCCTCGAATCACCCCTCCTCTCATCTCTTTCCCCACCGTTCCCCACCTCTGTGCCTGACGACGATGACGAAGACGACGGTCGCGCTTCACCACCGCACTGCAGCTACCTCATCTACGCCCTCGTCCACCGCACCTGGTGGTCCACCGACAATGTCGGCCGCTGCAACCGACGTGCCTCACAGACACCGAGTTCCACCGCATTAGGTGCGCTGCACTGACACCGTCTCCCAGCTCACCGGGGCTACTTCACCGAGCACATCGTCGCACCTCTGCCTCTCGAGGCCGTTGGGGCTTCACCAACGGTCTCGTCCACCGCATCGTAGCGCTCCGCTGCCACTCAAGATCAGCATCCGTGCGCAGCCAGCCAACACCAGCGCATAACCCTCAATGGCTCTGAAGTGACCCGCACTCTAGCTAGGCGAGCATGCCCAAACGCCGACCCGAACTAGGTATCCACACATCACTCCCTTGTGCATTGTTCCGACGATGTTTGGATATCCTTTCACTGCTCTCTTAGCTTACACGCCTATGCAACTCTGACCTTAACTCTTATTTCTTCTAGAGATATCATCTGAAACAAGCAAATCCATATTTTAGCGAAGCATGATGGCGCTACGAGATCTGGTACACATCCTGCACACCCGTATAACCTTGTAAGTATCTGTCGTCCGGTACAACATCAAGGTCGATTCCTCTTACTTGATCAACCATTCGCCGTGTCAAAAATGCAGAGGGGGATGCAAGGAGCACAAGGCCTGCACATCCAAGCAAGTGGTAACATGGACTTGTACATGGAACATCCCAAGCGCAAGCAGAGCTGCAGTGAGCCTGTACAACGAGCTAGCGTAAGTCCCTGCATTTCATTTAATTCGTACTGGCATTCGTGTATGATTTGTGTGCAGTGGCTGATCCATGAATTCAAGTTACCTGGGGCTAACATTTAACTTAAAAAGACGAGGGCACTTGCACTCCGAAAATCAACATAACTTGAGAAATGTGAAGCTACATGCACTTTGAAAACCACCTAATGATCCGAAGTAGTTCAGATTATAAACACTAAATGATGCAAGCACCAAAACACAAAATGCAACATGGTGTACAAGGACTACAAACATGGTCTATACCTGCTTGAATTATTCGTTCTCTGGCTGAAAATATCGAAGTGTAATTGCACGTATAACCAGTGCGCAAAATGCATATCAATATATCTATCCTGCACAAGTATGCCAATAGTTTCAAACAATAGATTAGAAACGTATTTATGCTATGTTGTCATGATACGGGGACTTTTTGGTAGATGGCCTCGATGTTTCCTAAAGCTATGAAAATGCACTATAATTTGCTTGTCATCAATTCCTGCAAATCTCTGTCTCTCTCAACATAGTAGATCATCATTAGACACTAAATCCTTCAATGTGCTTGCAAAATGCTTGCATTAGATCCCTCATTAGACACTATATATTCATCACCAGGAGCATGTAAAATGTTTGCATCAAATCCTTCATTAGCAGTCTGTTCATTAGACACTTCAGGATCAAGAACAACATGAGCTTGTATGTTTGCACCGGAAACTTGATTAGATACATCAGATTCAGTCAGTTCAGTATTGATTGGGGGAGTTATAAAATAAGTAGAAATTGGTTTCATTTTCTCATAGATTCCCTACACACAAGTAGTTTTACAACACTGTCAGGTTTAACTATTGGCCAGAAATTGAAGAGTTGAATTAGATATAATCAGGAATGTGATGTACCTGCTTGTTGCGCATGCTACTCTTGCAAGCTGCGACTGTCCATTTGCGCAAGCTCGATGCCATGCCCGTGCTGCTGCCGCTGCCTCCCATGCAGGCTACACCCAGGGTTGGATCTTCATCTTCTTGTCCTTCTGTTCGCTTGAAGCCCGGTGACCGCCCTCCAACGAGGGCGCGAGGAAGTGCTGTGTCGGTCTGTCCAGCGGCGGCTAGGTTAGGAGCGAACCAGACTGGAGGCTGGAGCGAATGAATTAGGATTTTTCCCGCTGTCGATCGATATGGGAGGCGCTCGTTCGGGCCGCGAGCCTGCTATAGGGCCTGCCTTGCACTTATGTTATTGGCCCATCCAAATTGAAACATTTTTCTTCATTTTTTACAAAATTAGGTGCACACTTTCCAGCCACCTGAGGCAGCCGCCATACCAACCCCTATGGTGGCGTCGCCCCTTTTTGCGTGTATGATTGGATAGTGAAAAATATTCCAGTGGCGCTTTTGATTTACCCACAGAATGGTTGAATTGCTTGTTTCTATGAACTTAGTTCGCCAATAATGTGAAGGATGCCAGTCTTTTCATCCTATTGTAGATTGCTTAGATCTTGATATGCATCGCATGAAATATAAAGTAAAAGCCAGTGTGATGTGTTTGGCTACAACTAGTCTAACTACACGTCCTCATATAACATATCAAGGACGCACCATCTTACCAGATTAACCATTCGACTTACCCACGCAGTGTGGGAAGAAAGAAGTATTGGGACTGTGTATCCAAGCAATTGATGCCATGGACTCTTTCGTACAACCTTGTAAGCGAAAAAGAAGTTGCAGTGTGCCTGTACAAAGAACTAGTGTATGTTCAGTTACCTGCTTCTCGGAATTTTAGTTAGCCACTTATTGAAAAATTGTTCAATTACATTGCTTGGCTTAATTTAGTTTGTTACTGATTACATAATGGCACAACCTGTTAATCATATTGTAGACTGCTCCTATCTATGTGTTTGATACTTACTGTTAAGAATTACCTGTTTGCCTTAACTTGAATATCTACTTGTTTGTTTAACTGCTTTGCTGCTGCAACAGCGGGTTACAATGATGTTAATAACTACTTTTCAGCATCCAATTAAAACTCTTTAATTCCTTGTTTGTTTAACTGGTTTGCTGTTATAACTCCCGGTTGAGATGTTTTGCTAACTCCAACTTTTCTGAATCCAATCGGAACTTTAATGGCAAAACAGGTTAGCCCAAGATCAAAGAGCAAGGTCCCCATGGATGTTGCATCATCCCACAGCAGTTGCACCGGCCCAATCATGCATTATGAATTGCCAACTGCTGAAGCTCTAGAGGCTAAACTAGTGGTAGAAAGAGATTCTGCTTCTGCACTTAGAGATGAAGTTGACATGTTGAGGAAGCAAACAGCACAATCACAACCAGTACTCAAGACAACCATTAAATATTTGGTGGATTTCAAAATGAAGCAAGCTGAGACTGACCAGATTGTTAAGGTCCTGAAGGAAAAAGGAAATTAAATTCCTACTTGGTAAATCATAGGTGAAATGTTCTTTCCATAGTTGAATAACCTTTGGGTTGTCTGTTCATGTAATCAATCAAACCATTTGTTTTAGATATCATGTAATAATTGTTTTTTTGTTTGTAATTTTATTTGAGCACAAGTCTGTATTAATTGATAAGACTCGGAAACATTTCATTTGGATTGCTGTGCCAGACCTACAAATATGCTAATCGGGCTGAATGTGCATTCAACAATAGTAGTATAGATGGACCATAAGTGGCACGCATCGGAAAGGGCCAAGATGCTGGCTAAAAAAAGGATGCTGTTATAGCCAAAAAAAAGTACAGCGGCCTGGCTTATGTATGTTAGTTGATATTATTGATCCATATACTCTATAAGTGTTTATATGTCTGTTAGTTCCGTACATTCTTGGTTGATTGACTCGGTATTTGAATCTTGATACATCGCTTGTGTACATATCTAAATGGGAGTACACACTATGATGCGTGTGACATTTGAGTTGGACATGAAGTGTTCCAAATATTCGAATTCACCTTAAACTGGATTCTAGTTTCTGAATTTGAGTATCGGCATTTGTAAACCATATTCATATATGACAGTGGAATACATCTTTTTCGTCCTCTTGAAGATATATAAAAACACATAGAATGATTTACAAAGATTCATATAGGAATACAAAATGGATTTGGATTTAGTTGCCAGGGTAAACGTGGATGCTTATTGTCCCAAAATTCAAAAGAAACAGCAAAATGTCCACTCCCACATCGGCTGCCCGAAGCCAAGTGTTTGGGAGATGGAAATTACTGTCTACCCATTACACGGACAATCCATCGGCCCGATTTCCACTGCTCTAAATAGGGGTAGGTTAGTAACTTCAATTAGACGTGACATGACCGCCTCTGAGCCCATTCCGACACGGTGGGCATCAAACATGGACGGCAAAACTCATTTGATTCAAGCTCGTCTAAAAGACCTCTGTTTCTCCCTCCATTCCCCATTCATACACGGTGGGCGGCAAAACACCCTCTCCTCATCCGAAATAGATGTAGGCTAATATTTTAAATAGGGGCAGATGTGTAACTTCCATCAGACGTGACACAACCGCCCTACCTGTCAGCCCCGTTCATACATCATGGGCGCCAACCATGGGCAGCAAAACACCCTCCCCTCGCCTGAAATAGTTACCGGCAAATATTTGGGAGATTCGAGATTACCGTCCTATCCCCAACCGACAAGACGTCCAAATTTGAACCGGGGGATAAGTTCGTAACTTTCCCATATTTCAGACAGGCGCGTCCCAAAAACATGGTTCCCCGTACCTCTCCTCCATTTTCCCATTCATACACCGTCCGCGCTAGAACACCCCATTCCCACACCAGCCTCCGTCCGCCACCCCATCCTTCGCCGCCGTCCTCCACCACATCCATCGCCACCGTCCTCCACCATGCTGGAGCGCCTACCAAGACCGCGTCATCCACTGCTAGAGATGGACGTTTCTCATCCACGGCGACGGACCAATAGCCTTGCATCGCGTCCTCTCGCTTCATCGGCGCCGTCGTCCTCTTTGTCGGGGCCGCTCACACGACCTTCTCTTCCACCGCAATGGGACTTATCCCCCGATGCACCCGTCTACCGTCGCAGATCTGCTTCAATGCCACTGACAGCCATCCACCCCCGATGCCTACACGGCGCCGCAAGAGAGGTGGTACTTCATATCTCCTCAACTTTTTGATGTCAACCAGAAAATAGATCTTAACTTGGTTACTCTACTTTCTATTCATCTCTTAGAATTTAGTTCTTATTTCGAAGCAAACAATGGATGCTAAATATCATTTCTCCAGTTTGCAGCTTCAAATCTGCCATGGCACAGCCATAATACGGTTTAATTGATCATGCTTAGGGTTTAATTGATCATGTTGGTTCTGTGGTGGTTTCTTTAATAGAAATCAGAGGGGAAACCCTCTTTTGCTAAAAAAATATATGCTTAGAGTTTCCCCCTTTTATGATCACTATACGATCAGAATACATGCTTCGTGTCATAATAACACTGCTCCACCCATCAAGCTAAACAAGCTTAGTTGTTCAAATACGAATCTGATATTATTAAAACAGAGTTGTTTAATTGGTTAGCTAAATGTTCCTAAATTAGTTTCGAAAATGCTTGTTCACCGCTCGGGTGTGTATCTCTGTGTGTGGTCTGGTCAGCACAATTGGGGAGGTGAACTTTGCATATGCAGGGGTTTATAGGGAGACACTCTCCGAGTTGAAACTATAATGCATTCCATAGATAATCTGACTACTTTTTATGTTTTCATGAATCTCAGATTCTGAACAGCATCATAATGATTATGAGCTTGCGCGCATGAAAAGAATAAAGCAGAACAATGCCATGGCTGTCAAACTTGGCATTAAGGGACTGAAATCAAGTCTGGATTCAATGAAATGCAAACACTCTCCACCTATAGATTCATGCTCAGAATATGATCCTAACAGTGATTCTCAGCTAGAGGGAGACCTAAGTCAATGTAGCTCCCTAGTGGAGGAGTCAGAGGAAGATGCCCTATCTTATTCACCCATCAAGGTACTTGCTCTAACTTTCCAAGGTTACATTGCTCGCACATATCTTGCAACTGATGCTTTGCATTGCTTCTACTTTGTTGAACTGCCATTAGCTTAGTTTACACATCGTGTATGTGAATACGCCCTGCCTATCCATTTTCAGTACATATTCCATATGTCATCATACCATATTTATCCATTCAAATGTTGTTCTTGTGTATCAGACGTTCAAAAGGAAGAGTGCGATTGCTGATCGTGGAGGAGCTGGCCTTTACCTGGGCCGACCCATTATGGCACACAAAAATCTTGTGGGCCTTTACCTGGGCTGGCCCATTATGGTCCCCAAAATCTTGTGGGCCTTTAGCTGGGCCAGCCCATTATGGTCCGCAAAATCTCGTGGGCCTTTAGCTGGGCCGGCCCATTATGGTCCGCAAAATCTTGTGGGCCTTTAGTTGGGCCGGCCCATTTAAACTTGTTGGGCCGTGCCACATATCGACGTATCACAGGCACCTTCTGTCCAGTGAGTGGATGACATATGTCCCGACAATGAGCCAACACGTGTTTCCTCTAGCCAATGATGATTTTACACGTGGAAAATCCCCATTGGTCGGGGCTGTTAACGGGTTATCGGATCCAAAACCCGACCCGATAGCTTAACAGCGTTCCGTTACGGTGGATGCCACGTGTCGGTCACCCTTGACGAAAGCACTTCTGTGACGCGTGATTTATCATCATGGAAGTGGACACTTCCATGATGATAATTTTGGTAATGTCATGGAACACTTCTACGACAGCACAGGCATGACTATCTTGATTCTGTCATAAATTTGTCATGGATGTACATGCATGACAAAAAAGCGACCTACTGTGACAAACACGTATCATCACGGAAGTGTATTTTTTTGTAGTGGCTGTTTGTGACACTTATAGGAATAGCTCAACGGATTGATTGGAAATATTAACTTTGAGGTGGTTTCGTACCCTACCATAATCTCTTCGTTTGTTCTCCTCTATTAGTGACTTTGGAGTGACTCCTTGTTGCATGTTGAGGGATAGTTATGTGATCCAATTATGTTATTATTGTTGAGAGGACTTGCACTAGTGAAAGTATGAACCCTAGGCCTTGTTTCCTAGCATTGCAATACCGTTTGTGCTCACTTTTATCATTATTCACCTTGATGTTTTTATACTTTCATATTACAAAAACCATTATCTACTATCCATATACCACTTGTATCACCATCTCTTCGCCGAACTAGTGCACCTATACAATTAACCATTGTATTGGTGTGTTGGGGACATAAGAGACTCTTTGTTATTTGGTTGCAGGGTTGCTTGAGAGAGACCATCTTCATCCTATGCCTCCTACGGATTGACAAACCTTAGGTCATCCACTTGAGGGAAATTTTCTACTGTCCTACAAACCTCTTCACTTGGAGGCCCAACAACGTCTACAAGAAGAAGGTTGTGTAGTAGACATCAAGCTCTTTTCTGGTGCCGTTGCCGGGGAGGCGAGGAAAGCGGCACTAACACCCCGTTAAGTAACCTCTTTTCTAGCGTCGTTGCCGGGGAGGTGAGTGCTTGAAGGTATATCTTTAGATCTTGCAATCGAGTCTTTTAGTTTCTTGTTTTATCGCTAGTTTAGTTTATATAAGAAAATTAAAAAATGGAATTAAGTTTGCCTCATACGCTTTATCTTTTTAATATCTATCGTGAGAATAAGGATTCCGATAATTGTGCTCAAGTGCTAGAAGAATAATGCATTAGAATGTTTGGCACTAAATATTTGAATGATGAGCATGATTGCAATGTTTTTAGTATAAATTCCTTGAATATCCATGATGCTAATGATATGCAAAGCCACAAGCTTGGGGAAGCTATGTTTGATGAAGATGATATTTTTTGTCCCCCATGTTTTGATGAGAAAATTTATTATGATGAGAGCATGCCCCCTATTTATGATGATTATTGTGATGACTTGTATGCTATAAAGATTAATGATATCCATGAAACTTGTCATCATGATTTTAACTTTCAATTGGATTATGCCTCACATGATAGTTATTTTGTTGTGTTTACTCCCACTACTTTTCATGAGAAGAAATTTGCTTATGTGGAGAGTAATAAAAATTCTATGCTTGTAGATCATGAAAAGAATGCTTTATGTGATAGTTATATGTTGAATTCATTCATGATGCTACTAAAATTTATTATGAGGGAGGAATATATGCTTGTAGGAATTGCAATAATATCAAGTTTCCTCTCTATGTGCTTAAAATTTTGAAGTTATGCTTGTTTTGCTTTCCTATGCAAGTTGATTGCTCACAAAATACCTATGAATAGGAAGTGGGTTAGGCTTAAATGTCCTAGTCATATTGTTCATGATGCTCTCTTTATGTTTCAATCCTTATCTTTTATGTGAGCATCATTGAAATCATCATGCCTAGCTAGGGGCATTAAACGATAGCGCTTGTTGGGAGGCAACCCAATTTTATTTTTGTTCATTGATTTTTGTTCCTGTTTAGTAATAAATAATTTATCTAGCCTCTGTTATGATTGAGTTTTTTATGGTTTAATTAGTGTTTGTGCCAAGTAGAACCGTTGGGAAGACTTGGGGAAAGTGTTTTTGATCTTGCTGTAAAAACAGAAACTTTGGCGCTCATGAGAACTGATGCCATTTTTATTTGGAGAGTGCTATTTAGTTAATTATTTTTGCAGATGACTAATAGATAAAGGCCTCACGTCTAGCAATTTATTTTAGAATTTTTGGGGTTCCAGAAGTTTGCATTAGTTACAGATTACTACAAACTGTTCTGTTTTTGACAGATTCTATTTTTCGTGTGTTGTTTGCTTATTTTGATGAATCTATGGCTAGTAAAAGAGTTTATAAACCATACTGAAGTTGGAATACAATAGGTTTAACACCAATATAAGTAAAGAATGAGTTCATTATAGTAACTTGAAGTGGTGTTTTGTTTTCTTTCGCTAACGGAGATTATGAGTTTTCTGTTAAGTTTTGTGTTGTGAAGTTTTCAAGTTTTGGGTAAAGATTCGATGGACTATGGAATAAGGAGTGGCAAGAGCCTAAGCTTGGGGACGCTCGAGGCACCCCAAGGTAATATTTAAGGACAACCAAGAGCCTAATCTTGGGTATGCCCCGGAAGGCATCCCCTCTTTCGTCTTTGTTCATCGGTAACTTTACTTGGAGCTATATTTTTATTTGCCACATGATATGTTTTGCTTGGAGCGTCATTTTATTTTATTTAGTTTTGCTTGCTGTTTGAATAAAATACCAAGATCTGAAATTCCTAAATGTTAGAGAGTCTTCACATAGTTACATAATTATTCAACTACTCATTGATCTTCACTTATATCTTTCGGAGTAGTTTGTCGTTGCTCTAGTGCTTCACTTATATCCTTTTAGAGCACGGTGGTGGTTTTATTTTATAGAAATAATTGATCTCTCATGCTTCACTTATATTATTTTTAGAGTCCTTTAGAACATCATGGTGGTTTGCTTTGGTTATGAAACCAGTCCTAATATGATGGGCTTCCAAGATGGATATAATAAAAACTTTCATATAAAGTGCATTGAATACTATGAGAAGTTTGATACTTGATGATTGTTTTGAGATATGAAGCTGGTGATATTAGAGTCACGCTAGTTGAGTAGTTGTGAATTTGAGAAATACTTGTGTCGAAGTTTGTGATTCCTGTAGCATGCACGTATGGTGAACCGTTATGTGATGAAGTCGGAGCATGATTTATTTATTGATTGTCTTCCTTATGAGTGGCGGTCGGGGACGAGAGATGGTCTTTTCCTACCAATCTATCCCCCTAGGAGCATGCGCGTAGTACTTTGTTTCAATAACTAATAAATTTTTGCAATAAGTATGTGAGTTATTTATGACTAATGTTGAGTCCATGGATTATACGCACTCTCACCCTTACACCATTGCTAGCCTCTCTAGTACCGTGCAACTTTCGCCGGTACCATAAACCCACCATATACCTTCCTCAAAACAGCCACCATACCTACCTATTATCGCATTTCCATAGCCATCCCGAGATATATTGCCATGCAACTTTCCACTGTTCTGTTTACTATGACACGCTCAATCATTGTCATATTGCTTTGCATGATCATGCAGTTGACATCGTATTTGTGGCAAAGCCACCGTTCATAATTCTTTCATACATGTCACTAATGAGTCATTGCACATCCTGGTACACCGCCGGGGGCATTAATATAGAGTCATATCTTGTTCTAAGTATCGAGTTGTAATTCTTGAGTTGTTAAGTAAATAAAAGTGTGATGATCATCATTATTAGAGCATTGTCCCAATGAGGAAAGGATGATGGATACTATGATTCCCCCACAAGTTTGGATGAGACTCCGGACGAAAAAAAAACAAAAGAGGCCAAAGAAGCCCAAATAAAAAAAAGAGAAAAGAGGCCATAAAAAAAGAGAAGGCCCAAATAAAAAAATAAAAATAAAAAAATGAGAGAAAAAGAGAGAATGGGCAATGCTACTATCCTTTTACCACACTTGTGCTTCAAAATAGCACCATGATCTTCATGATAGAGAGTCTCCTATGTTGTCACTTTCATATACTAGTGGGAATCTTTCATTATAGAACTTGGCTTGTATATTCCAATGATGGGCCTCCTTGCCCTAGGTCTTCATGAGCAAGCGAGTTGGATGCACACCCACTAGTTTCTTTTGTTGAGCTTTCATACGTTTATAGCTCTAGTGCATCCATTGCATGGCAATCCCTACTCACTCACATTGATATCTATTGATGGGCATCTCCATAGCCCGTTGATACGCCTAGTTTATGTGAGACTATCTTCTCCTTTTTGTCTTCTGCACAACCACCATTTTATTCCACCTATAGTGCTATGTCCATGGCTCACGCTCATGTATTGCGTGAAGATTGAAAAGTTTGAGAACATCAAAAGTATGAAACAATTGCTTGCCTTGTCATCGGGGTTGTGCATGATTTAAATATTTTGTGTGGTGAAGATGGAGCATAGCCAGACTATATGATTTTGTAGGGATAGCTTTCTTTGGCCTTGTTATTTTGAGAAGACATGATTACTTTATTAGTATGCTTGAAGTATTATTATTTTTATGTCAATATTAAAGTTTTGTCTTGAATCTTATGGATCACAATAAAGAACTACATGGATAAATATGTTAGGTAGTATTCCACATCAAAAAATTTGTTTTTATCATTTACCTACTCGAGGACGAGCAGGAATTAAGCTTGGGGATGCTGATACGTCTCCAACGTATCTATAATTTTTGATTGTTCCATGCTATTATATTATCAACTTTGGATGTTTGTGGGCTTTATTATACACTTTTATATTATTTTTGGGACGAACCTATTAACCTAGAGCCCAATGCCAGTGTCTGTTTTTTCCTTGTTTTAGAGTATCACAGAAAAGGAAAATTAAACGGATTCCAATTGACCTGAAACTTCACGAAACTTATTTTTGGAAGGAAAGCAACCCGGGAGACTTGGAGTCCACATAAGGGAAGCAACAAGGAGGCCACGAGGCAGGGGGGCGCCTACCCCCCTGGGCGCGCCCTCCACCCTCGCGGGCCCCTCGTGGCTCCCCTGACGTACTTCTTCTGCCTATATATCTCCATATACCCTAGAAACATCCGGGAGCACAATATATCGGGTGTTCCGCCGCCAGAAGCCTCCATAGCCACCGAAAGCTAATCTAGACCCGTTCCGGCACCCTGCTGGAGGGGGATCCCTCTCCGGTGGCCGTCTTTATCATCCCGGTGCTCTCCATGACGAGGAGGGAGTAGTTCTCCCTCGGGGCTGAGGGTATGTATCAGTAGCTATGTGTTTGATCTGTCTCTCTCTCTCTCGTGTCCTTGAGGTGTTACGATCTTGATGTATCGTGAGCTTTGCTATTATATTTGGATCCTATGATGTTTTCTCCCCCCTCTACTCTCTTGTAATGGATTGAGTTTCCCCTTTGAAGTTATCTTATCGGATTGAGTCTTTAAAGATTTGAGAACACTTGATGTATGTCTTGCCGTGCGTATCTGTGGTGACAATGGGATACCACGTGATTCACTTGATGTATGTTTTGGTGATCAACATGCGGGTTCCGCCCATGAACCTATGCATAGGGGTTGGCACACATTTTCGTCGTGATTCTCCGGTAGAAACTTTGGGGCACTCTATGAGGTTCTATGTGTTGGTTGAGTAGATGAATCTGAGATTGTGTGATGCATATCATATAATCATACCCATGGATACTTGAGGTGACATTGGAGTATCTAGGTGACATTAGGGTTTTGGTTGATTTGTGTCTTAAGGTGTTATTCTAGTACGAACTCTAGGGCTGTTTGTGACACTTATAGGAATAGCCCAATGGATTGATTGGAAAGAATAACTTTGAGGTGGTTTCTTACCCTACCATAATCTCTTTGTTTGTTCTCCGCTGTTAGTGACTTTGGAGTGACTCTTTGTTGCATGTTGAGGGATAGTTATGTGATCCAATTATGTTATTATTGTTGAGAGGACTTGCACTAGTGAAAGTATGAACCCTAGTCCTTGTTTCCTAGCATTGCAATATCGTTTGTGCTGACTTTTATCATTAGTCACCTTGCTGTTTTTATATTTTCAGATTACAAAAACTATTATCTACTATCCATATACCACTTGTATCACCATCTCTTCGCCGAATTAGTGCACCTATAAAATTTACCATTGTATTGGGTGTGTTGGGGGCACAAGAGACTCTTTGTTATTTGGTTGCAGGGTTGCTTGAGAGAGACCATCTTCATCCTATGCCTCCTACGGATTGATAAACCTTAGGTCATCCACTTGAGGGAAATTTGCTACTATCCTACAAACCTCTACACTTGGAGGCCCAACAACGTCTACAAGAAGAAGGTTGTGTAGTAGACATCAGACCACCCCGTAGAGGGTAGGATGAATAGGATCACCCTGTGGAGGGCACGATGAACAGTAGACGGTGGAGGGCTGGATGAACAGTAGCCCATGGAAGGGTGGTTGAACAGTAGCCGGTGGAGTAGCGCTCGGTGGAGGCTGGATGAACTGGAGCCCGTGGATGAACAGTGGCAGGTGGAGGCTGGAGGAGGTCGACGGTGGATGAACAGTAGCATGCGGCACGACCGACGCTGATTTGGGAGGCTGGAGCAACAAGACCAGAGGTTGAGGAAGCACTACGGTCGTTGGATGGACATCGTACGGTCACTGGAGCTAGAATCGTTCATATTGACTACGTTGACAAAGCACTCCATCCCCGTCAACCTAGTAGGCCCACAAGTCAGCCTCCCACCAAGGTGGGTCCCAACTAGTAGGGGGAGTATTCAATTTTTTGTGCGTAATAAGGAGGCACTTCCTTGCGTGCGAAGATATAGCTGGTGGGTCTGGCCTGTTAGCGGTGGGAACGTTTTTGTCGCGAAATACAGAGGCCCTTCCGGTGGGTCCCAACTGTCAGGTGGAGGAACCATTATTTTGCGTGTAATAAGGAGACATTTCCTTATGTGCGTCCATGGACCCAGCTGTCAGCCTCTCCATGCACAATCTACTTCCGATGGTGTCGTTTGTTGACCATGTTGACCACTCCGCACCGAGCGCACCCATGGTGGTGGACGACGGCGAGGCCGCGGACAACAACGAGCCAGAGATGGGAAGACGCAGGAGTAGAGTCACAGACGGAGAGGTGTACGAGGGTTAACTGGTTCTGGTGCGGTGTGGTTCGGTAGTAGGTGGAGAAGAACAGGAGGTGTGGGGGGGTGGAGGGATGGCCTGGCCAACGGTGGAGTAGCGCTTCACAGCGAAGCGTGCTAAGCTGAGCTTCTAGCAGCGAGAGGTAGGAGCAGGTGGTCCCGGCGGCGCTGCAGGAAGAAGACGAGAGATTGAAGATGGATGCCGGTCGTTGGATGTAAATCCAACAACTAACGATGTCAGAATCATTTGTTGACTAAGTTGAAAACGACTTGCATTGGCTTCGGCCTATTGGCCCACATTTCAGCCTCCAAAAATGTGGCACGTATTCAACCCATTTTTTCAGAATTTACAGTCTTATTTTGCGGGGTATAATTTACAGTGCATTTGATCTTCTTTTTTTGAATTACAGTCCATTAGCTAGGCTGGGTGAACAAATAATGTAGCGTCCGTGCGGCCCATTTATGTTTTTCCTAAAAAAATACATGCCATTTGCACTTTCTCGAAATACATGATTTTGCTGGGTTGATTCTAATTATAATGTTGGGGTGGGCGCAGCAATGTTATCAAAAAATAAACAGGGGCTGAGCATTTTGTTATATATATATATTTAAATAATAAGTGATTTATTATTACATTGGTCCTTAAATCTTACCATGCTTTTGTACACAATAACCAGGATTTTTGTTGCCAAAAAAATCCAGGATTTATTGTTAAGAAATTATTTTTATAATTTAACAAGATGTGGGATATTGTTTTCTTACATATGTAAGTATCTGTTAAATATATGATGACAATAACAATAATATATAATAACATATAAAATAATTTAAATATATATAATATAGTTAGAAGGGAAACATAAGTTGGACCAGACGTTCCTATTCTTATATAGAAAAATAGAACAAACCTCTGCGTTTTCTACAAAAAATATACATAAATTGGCTGCCGATGTTTCAGGAAAAATAGAACGTCTGATGGGGCAGCCCAAAACCCAGCTTATACTTGCTGCCCCAGTGATAATAAATGATACCTGCCACCTCCCCGGCTTCATTGTGAATTTATCTCGTATAGTAACTACGTTGAAGCGCCTAAAAATGTAACTGTGTTGACAAACTCGTGGGCCCCAACGTTCAGTATAGCATTAGGAGGAAGTATTTTTTTCGATGAGGCACTTGCTTGCATACGGCCATAGACCTGGTGGGTCCCGACTATCCACCTCTCCATGTACAGTCCTCTCCAGATTCCTCTCGTTTGTTCAGCATGTTCACAACAATAGACAGCGGCGTTGCGGCGAGCGCACAAAGGCGCAGGAGGACATCCGACAACCTGAGGAAGTGCCTTATTAGTAATGAAACAACTGAACTAGCCCAGTGGCCGAGTAACACTACCCGACAGCTATTCCGCTCGGGTTCGATTCCACCTGTGTAGAGAAAATATCTCCAAATTTTTTGCCTCTGCCTTTATTGACATGTGGGTCCAAATTGTCGTCTACACATACCACGTCCTACACTTGCCAAAACTTCATCCCTCGTTTTCTCTCTTTTTCACACACTCGACATTGTGTGGGCATTTTGAAAATAGCATATCTTTTTGACTGTGCATCATATGAAGATGTGCTATGCATGAATGTTGATCAGCATGATGTTAACTGGCTGGTAGTTCCAGTTTTCACCATGAATAAAACTTCTAGCATGATGTTAACACTGTTTGAAAAGGCCATGTTAATATAAATGCTCTGCCTCTAAAAGTTGCAGTTTCATATCTGAAACAGAACTTGGAGTTTCTTATCTGAAACTAAAACTTGCAGTTTCTTCTCTGAGAATCACATTGTGTGCACTTTTATACTCCTATGAAACTACATTTTTTAAGTGCTAAAAATAGATCTCTAGAATTGCTGCTTCTTTCAGATAAGCTACTAGTATTTTTTTAAGTCTAAGCTACTAATATTTGGTTAGATGATTTGCTAGCGAGAAAGATCCGTCCACAGTGAGCGCCACACATCCCACTGATGGTGAGGGATGCCAATGCTTAGATGGAGCAGGGTTGGTGTCGGTAATTTTTACTTGGCACCTCGCACTCTGCATGTATGCCGGTTCCATCCATACATTTTTGCAGTTCCACCAAAATGCAGCTGAATAACCTTGTTTGGACAGATAATGAAAATGTGTGATTAGATTATAGTGGCACTAGTTGATGAAACATACACTAATAAACAGAAGAAAATATTACATCATACTGGAAATCGACCCAAGTCTCCCCAATACACCTTCTGCCAGTGATGAACATCAGTATACAATGGTAGTATAAGGAGGGGCCTTGAGACATTTAAATCTCTATTTTTGTGCGGATCAACTAAACTTAAGCACCCCAGTTTGTAGAAATGCTTAAACATTAACAATGGGACTAGTTGATGAAACATACATTAACAAAGAGAAGAACTTTCTTTATCTACATTGGAAATGAAATGATAGAGAGGACACTCGCTCTATTTTAACTGTATTATTACTTCATTTTATCAGTGACACTAGGGTCGAGCAGGTGGCAAATGAGGTGTATCGTGCGTCGCAAGGATGAAGGCCGGGGGAGCTTAGAATGGGATCCTGAAGCTAGCTCTTTCAGTCCCTATCTTCCGCATGATGTTTCTATGGTAGTATTTGGGTTGTAATCCAAACTTGGTTGAGCTGGTGTTGCGTCCCCCTACCTGCCTAGCTTATGTGGCAAACTTGTCTCCTGCTAGTACTCAGTCCGTTCTAGTAGTAGTTGCATAACTGCCCGTTTACACTGAGATGTTGTCGGATAATGGTTCTCTATGGTTGGGTGTCTTTAATGAAATTGGAGGGAACCCCCTCTTTCGATATATTAAAAAACAGTGGCACTAGCGGTGCCAAAACATTGCCTCAAATTAATAGTGCCACTAGATTAAGGTGCAAAATAATAACATTACTGCTTTATCATGGCAGTGCCAAAACAGTAGCACCAGAGTAGGATCAACATGCAGGATCTTTGGCAAACGGTCAGACAAAAAAGGAACATACCTCGTGATTGGAACCATATCTGCAGTCAACGCCATCGTAGAAGGGATGACACCAGTCACCAACATGGATGATTCAATTCATGGGACCTTTTGGTGCAGTTCACCTAAAATGAAGCAATGTCCCATGAGCTTGCAGCTTCTTCTTCTTCTTCTTTTAAGAAAAGGGCTCCAGCCCCGGTTCCATTTCCATCAGAAAACGAAACCCACAGAGCTTCTTCATTAGTTGCAATAAAATTGAGCAACATCAAGGTTGGTCGTGAAGCTCCTGGAGAGTAGGCGGACCAGGGTAGTTGCATCTCTAACGAAAAGAAGCAACTTATCTTAATGGGAAATTTAGCAGGACATGAAAAAAAGTGCCATTGATTCATATTACTGGAGGCATTACATTGAAAACAACATTGGTTTAATGTGTCCTTACTTTTAATAGTACGACTGCTACATTTTACTAGTGGCATTACATAAGAGCGGCTCGGGGCAACAAACATCAAAAGAGGATATCTGGGTTGGTCCCATTTTTGTTCAGTATATAGCCACCTTATACTGTGTGAGGCTAGCAAATCTAGTGCTGGACTTACTCTATTGACTTGTCCCCCAGTCCCCACTTTCTTTCCTTTTTCAACCAATAGATCAGGTTTATATTGAGTTTGTACTACGTTCCCTTTATTTCCCTATTAGACCTAGAGACCAGTTGGATAGCCAGTCTCTGCTAGTTTTCGCCCCCATTATTTCCTCTTTCAACCAAGTCCTAGATTCAGGTAACAAATCTTCGCCCACCCCCCACCCCCTTTCTTCCTTGTTTGAACCAAGTACTACTAGATTCGAGTGCATGAACTAGTTTTACCTCTTAAGAGTAAAAAATTAGGTGGTTTTCGAACAACCGATCGATCCTATCTACACGAGGGGGCCTGACAAATAGTAAAAGATACAAATGCAGCGACATTAGGAGCTTGGGAAGTAGAGCAAGGCCGGTTTCTAAGGAAGTTATACCTGAGGGTCGCCGGGATGTCGCTAGGTGGGCGGCAGGAGGCCGGATCTGCCCACACTACGGCAGCGAGGAAGAAGGGATGGGAGTCCCTCCCTCGCCAGCGATGCTTGGGAGAGAACGGCAAGGCACGCTGTTCGGGACGCGCCGACTGTGGGTAAGAGCCGTCGCCGAGGACGATCGCATGAACGTTGCACCTTCTCACCTTCCCCGGCGGAGAGGATCCGGCTGGATCTGTGACCAGCGGTGAGTAGAGAGAGTGTGTGTGGCCATCGCTGTCGTGTTTAGATCTGGAGAGGACGAGACAGTGTGAAGAGAGCAACACTAGCAAGCAAGCTCGGAGGCTCCTGCCTATATAGTGGAGTACTAGTTTTCTTTTGTCTACCGGCCGGAGCCGACTTGACCTCGGCAATGACTGTCGAGAAGTTTTCATGCACGTGCCCCGGAGGCTTAGTTGTCGTCATTTTGATCTGAAGTGCCGGATTATAACATATAACACGAAAAAATTCCAAATGACAAGAAATCATAACCTCACTGCCCAAAGGTGTGACGCCCCGAGACCGATGCGCCAGGTGTCTTCCAGTTATTCGTTGTCGTTGCCGTGTCTTTCGCTTGCGTGTTGCATCTTATCATGTCATCATGTGCATTGCATCATCATGTTTTTCAAAACTTGCATCTGTCCCGGTCTCCCAGTTCCTTCTGTTGTCCGTTCTGAGCCCAGACACACTTGCACGCGCCTGTGGCTTGTCCGAAATATTATTTTGCAAGTGGCCGGAAAATGTTCTCGGAATGGGTTGAAAGTTGGCGTGCGGCCTTGTTATGGTGTCAATAGACCGCCCGCCAAGTTTCATCGCATTCGGAGTTTGTTTGATGCCCCAACGATTATCTATAGCGGCATTAGAGTCGGTCTAACGTCGGGCGTTTTCGGTCTTCGGAAAATTCTGCCGGGCCCTCTCTCTCTCTCTTCTCTCCTCTCAGCCTCACCACAACCTACCTAGTCCATCCACCTGCCCCTCTTCGCGTCCAGAGCTGTCCGATGCGATCGCACGGTCTGAAAACCCCTCTTTGCACAGTGCACCGACCCCTCACGTGCGCGTCCGAAACTTCCCCGGACCCGACCCGGACAGTTGTCACCGTTGGACTCAGATCATCCCCCAACATCTACAAAACATCTCCGTTTTGTTAACGGGGCAACCTAACCTAATTATCCGAGATCGTCTGATTACGATCGGAGGGACGAGATAGCCCTACCCACACCCACTTCCTATAAATAGCACTGCAATCAGCGGACGAATCCCTAATTTCTAGGGATCCTCCTAGCGCCGTCGCAACTCCTCCTGTCTCCTCCTCGTGTTCCCCACCGAGCCAATCACCTTTGGGCCTCATTTTCAGATCCACTCCATCAACCGCCACCTCCCACTCGATTTGGACCGCCAGATCGCGGATTCGACGACCCAGGAAGCTCCCCAACGACCCAGCGCTCATCCTTGCCTCCCGGCCGCAGCTCCCTCGCCCCTTCTCGATCTGGCCACTGAGGTCCCGAGTGCTTCTTCCTCACCATGTTCCCCTCGCGCCCGCTGACTCGCCAGAGTCGCCGCCGGTGACCACCTTCAGCCAGGTCATGCTGCCGCCCGACCTCTCTCTCTCTCTCCTTTCCGTTTCCCTTCCTCCCCTCACTAGCTCTCTCCCTCCCTCTGTTGTCACAGGGCGCCGCCGCCATGGATCTCACCACCGACCGGAGCCGCTGGAGCTGAGCCGCCGTCCTCCTCCTCGACCCCACCGTCCAGATTCGCTCGGTGCCGCCACATTCTGCCGTTCCTCGACGTCCCTGCACCTTCCAGCGCCGCCGCTACCTCAAGTCCATCGCGTCGCCCTCGGCTTCCACTTCGAAGAGCAGCAGGAGCGCCGCTCATTGTCGTTAACTGCAGCCGCGCGTGGACTCCCGCGCCTTGGGCCGCCTTCAGTTGCCAAGGTCCAGCCCAGCTCCAGGCCGCCTGCCTCCTGCGCGCCTGGGCCGCATCTCGCGCAAGGCCCAGCGCCTTGCCGACCTCTCTCCTCCATCGAACGGCCCATGGCCAATGTGAGCAGCCACCCCAAACCTTCTGTGCTCTGTTGGGCCAACCAGATCCGGCCCGTATCATGTTTTTTTACACAGAACGTTTTCCTATTTTCCCGGAGAAAGTCAGTTTTAAACACCCTTGAGCTTCATGCATATTTTAACTCACAAACCAAGCATCACATGTAAAAACTTAATATATGAAACTTTCTTAGAATTTTGTGTAGATTAATAATTTTCCATTTTCATCTATGTTTAAAATGCTTAAAATGTTGTTTGTTTAAAGTTTGCCCTTGCCATGCTAAAATGCTTTATTTCATAACTAAATAACCATAACTCGGAATTTAATAAACTTTATATGTAAATGGGGTAGAAAAATGCCTAGATTATCATGATGGCTTCACTTTGCATGTTTAACAACTCTAAAATTATGTTTAGGGAAGAACAGTCCCAAACCTAAAATATGCACATGAGGAGTTTCCGGACTTATTGTTTGTTGTTCCGTCCTCATTTAAACTTGCCTAGATAGGTAGTTTTATTTTGCTTCACCCCTTTCCATGCTAACCAACATTTAACATTGTTGGGTACATAAACGAGATCGAACTAAATAACTTCAATGTGGTGTTCCGTCAATATGCAACTCGTTGCATATTGATCTCCACTTAATTTGTAGTGTTGTTTGTTGCACTTTGCCATGCCATGCTTCATTAAACCGGACATGTATCATACTTGGTTGTGCATCATGCCATGCTTATGTGGTGGTTGTTTACTATGTTTTTTTTTTCTTTCCGGTGTTGCTTCTTCGGGTTGGTTTCGATAACGTCGTGCGTGTGAGGATCCGTTCAACTACGTCTGTTTGTCTTCTTCATGGAATCGTTCTTCTTCCTTGCGGGATCTCAGGCAAGATGACCAAACCCTCGAAATCACTTCTATCTTTGCTTGCTAGATGCTCGCTCTTTTGCTATGCCCATGCTGTGATACCTACCACTTGCTATATCATGCCTCCCATATTGCTGAGCCAGGCCTCTAACCACCTTGTCCTAGCCAACCGTTGTTTGGCTATTTTACCTCTTTGCTCAGCCCCTCTTATAGCGTTGTTAGTTGCAGGTGAAGATTGGAGTTGTTCCTTGTTGGAACATGTTTATTGTTGGGATATCACAATATATCTTATTTACTTAATGCATCTATATACTTGGTAAAGGGTGGAAGGCTCTGCCATATGCCTGGTGTTTTCTTCTACTCTTGCCGCCCTAGTTTCCGTCATACCGGTGTTATGTTCCTTGATTTTGCGTTCCTCACGCAGTTGTGTTATAATGGGAACCCATTGATAGTTCTACTTGAATAAAATTCCTCCAGCAAGTCCCAACCTTGGTTTTACCATTTTCCACCTAGCCTTTTTCCCTTGGGTCGGCCAGCCCGAGGGTCGTCTTTATTTTAACCCCCCGGGCCAGTGCCCCTCTGAGTGTTGGTCCGACCGAGTAGACTACAGGGCCACCTCGGGGCAACTTGAGGGTTGGTTTTACTCGTAGGATGTCTCATCTGAGTGTGCCCTGAGAACGAGATATGTGAAGCTCCTATCGGGATTTGTCGGCACATTCGGGCGGCTTTGCTGGTTTAGTTTTACCATTGTCGAGATGTCTTGTAACCGGGATTCCGAGCCTAATCGGGTCTTCCTGGGAGAAGGAATATCCTTCGTTGACCGTGAGAGCTTGTGATGGGCTAAGTTGGGACACCCCTGCAGGGATTTGAACTTTCGAAAGCTGTGCCCGTGGTTATGGGCAGATGGGAATTTTTTAATGTCTGGTTGTAGAAAACCTAAAACTTATCTTAATTAAAATGCATCAACCGCGTGTGTAGCCATGATGGTCTCTTCTCAGCGGGGTCCGGGAAGTGAACACGGTGTTGGAGTTATGCTTGACGTAGGTTGTTCTAGGATCACTTCTTGATCATAGTTTCTCGAACGTGCTTTGCCTTCTCTTCTCGCTCTCTTTAGCATAAGGTAGCCACCATATATGATAGTGCTTGCCGCAGCTCCAGCTCACACCTTTTACCCTACCTATAAGCTTAAATAGTCTTGATCGCGAGGGTGTGAGATCGCTGAGTCTCCGTGACTCACAAATACTTCCAAAACCAGTTTGCAGGTGTCGATGATACCGTGCAGGTGATGCAACCCAGCTCAAGGAGGAGCTCGATGAAGATCTTGTTCATTGTGTTGTTTCGTTTTAGTTGATCAGTAGTGGAGCCCAGTTGGGGCGATCGGCGATCTGTTGCATTAAGGGTTGTCTTCTTTTATTTGGTTCCGTACTCAGACCTTGATTGTATCTGGATGATGTAATGCTTTATTCATGTATTGTGTGAAGTGGCGATTGTAAGCCAATCCTGTACCTATTTTCTTATTCAGTAGATGGGATGTGTAAAGATTACCCCTCTTGCGACATTGCCTTCAATGCGGTTATTCCTCTAAGTCGTGCTCCAACACGTGGGAGATATAGCCGCATCGAGGGTGTTACAAGTTGGTCTCAGAGCCTTCCCTGACTTAGGAGCCCCCTGCTTACTCGAATCGCGGGCGTTGTTGATCTAGAAAAATGTTTTGAGTCTTATAGGTTTATATTTATCGGAGAGTAGGATTCTTTTTACTCCTCAGTCCCTTCGTTGCTCTAGTGAGGCATCCTGACGTAGAGTTTTGACTCTTCTCTTCTCAAATTTCACTAAATTTTTTTAGGATCATGCGGGTATCTTGGAATCGTTCTGATGGTTTTGTGACGAGAACATTGTTCTTGGTGCCTCCTGACATTTAGCGGTTGTGGCAGTGTCCCAGGGAGTTGAGCTCCGAGGTGTTGTCATCACAATTTTATCATTGCAGTTCTGGAATACCTGAGTTTGCCGACATCGAAACTCTCTTTTATGCAGTTGTTGGTGAGATAACCTCGACGCCACCCAGTACTGGGGCGGGAGTTCGGGAGTATTGCCATAACTCGTATATAAGATGCTTTTCGAAGGTTGAAGTAAATGATTTCCGAAGGTTTCTTGGTTATGTGTTGAAGGATGGATACAGCTGGATGTAGGATTTGTTAGTTTTGGGTGAGATATTATGCTTCCCCTGTATCCCCAACACCTGATTGCATCAGCGGAAAGTTTCGGGAGTTTATAAGTGGGAATTCAAGTAGCTCTTAGGATATCTTTCCGACAGATATATGATATGAAATTGGGGTTCGACGTCTAGTGGTCCGTCTATCCACGGTTGGTTTTACAGTGGTCTCGTTGTGTCTTAAAGAGTCCTTGGCTATGCTGACTCGGGGACGCTTCGTATGTCATGTGCACTGCCTTGTACATGATGGTGTTGTACGATCGAGCCCATGTAGGCCCCACCACAAAAACTTCAGACGACATCTCTATCAAATGTTTGTTCCGGCTTATTCTGCAAGCCAATCCTTTGTTTTTGTATTCAGTTGTGGTATTCGAGTTGCTTTGAAGTCAAATGTTGATTCCATACCTTGCCTAAGTGGTGTTCTCATATTTCTATGTGAATACTAATCCTTTTCGATCATCGAGATGGTCATGCCAATTCTTTTTCAACCGACGTGTTTCTCTTCAAGTGGATCTGATCATTTTCAACATCCGCAAGATCAACTCAAGCCTTCTCAACGGTGTTCATTTCATCCGTTCCAAATTGCTTTTGTTTTTCCCGCCCTCCCACCCTTTTTTTTATTCAAGGACTCAGATTTCTTAATCAACTATCATGTTATTGATGAGAAGCCTCTCCATTCTTTCCGTCAATGTTCTTATCTAGTGATTCTCATGAAGATTCTAACAGAGCTTCTAATTATCATTCTTCGTTCTCTTTTTCTTCTCCAGTGGATTCAAGTTTTCAGTGTTGATCATATCCTTTTCCTCCTTTCAATACCTTCTCATGCAGGTGGACCTCTTAATCATCCACTCTTGCTATTCTATTGTTCCGGAGTGCTGAAAATATCTCAGAAGATTCGTGTTTCCACTCTGCATTTGTTCAAGCTCTTTTGAGGTTGTTATCTCATTCAAGCCATTTCATTGAACCGGTGTAATCTCTCTTCAAGATCATTCAACGGTGTTTCTTTTGAGTGGGCCCTAACCCACAGGTATTTTCCCAGGATCTTACCTGACTCGTCTTATTTTCCCGGAGTGATTCTCAAATTCTTTTCAAAGTTTGACGTAAGAATGAATTTTTCATCAGTCAAATGCTTTTCCCCAAGATCTTTCAAATTCTTTTCATCATTGGCTCAACATTTCTATTCTTCATTCCGGAGTGCCTCAACAATTCATGGTGGTGTTTATCATCGTCATTCTCTGCATTTGAAGACCGTGGAAGATTTTTCTCTCATTCTTATCCGTTCACCCAGAGATTCGTGATTCTAGCTTGTTGCCATACTCCCATAATTGTTTTTGGTTGTGAGAATTATTTTCATCCTTCTGGAGCAATCAAGGAGTCTTTTTAGTCTGATTCTTCAGAGGCCATCATTTCGGGATTATTCATTCTAGCTTTCAGCTCTCATCCTCCAAAACTTTCCGGTGCATCATGCAAGTATTATCTAATAAACTCGTGATCTATTCGTTCTCATGCATCTTAATTACTTCAAGTATCTTCATTCGTTTTCCAAATTCTTCTGGTGATTTGTGCCTCTGCTACTTTCATTTTCAATTCTTATGGTGGTTTGTTCAAGATTCCTCTTCTTACGTTATCATATCAATTCTTTCGTTCTTTCAAATCCTACCGGTGGATCATCGAAGGCCTCTTCAAGTTTGCGCAATATTTATCTTAATCCTTTCTACGAGAATAAGTAGTATGTCAAATTCGTTGCTTGTCATCAATTTAATTGGTGAAGGATGAGCATAATGTAATTCTTATTCTTGTTTCATCGAGTAAATTCAATTTCTTATTCCGGAGGTTCATCAAATTCTCGATTCAAGTTGTCCATCTTTCTTTTCCGGAGATCCAAGTTATTTCAATTATATCATTTCAAAGCTCTATCTAATCATTGCAAGGCTTCGATCTTATTCTCTTCATCCTTCACATCTTTTGATCATTCTTTTATTACCGGAGTTCTTCATGGAGGCTACATGGTGGTTCATCAAGGATTATTTTCATTCTTCAATTGGTCTTCAAGATATCTCTCGAAAGTATGATCCGTCAAGCTATACTCCAAGTATTCTTCATCTTGCATTCCAAAGTGAAATTCTTTCTACCGTATCATTTGAGGTGGTGCTATGTCATTCTTCATAACTTGAGTTCATGTTTCATGATTCACATGTTGTCAAGAATGAGGTATCTTAAATCCATCAATCTCTTCATTAGAGTTATCTAGTATAGATTTCACCTAAAGCCTCCCATTGGGAATGTTGCCATTACGGTGCTTATCTATGATCCAATTTTCGCTTCTCATCTCGATGAAGGAGTTCTCATCTCCTTGTTGTTCTCAATCCAACTGATTGATTTTGTTAGTGGCTGGACTTCACCTCATAATTTGGGGACGTTTCCCTTAAGACCATTGGAAATCATATCTTTTGTTGTTGGTTTTCCAACAACTCCGTTCGACCCTTCTCCTAAAGATGCTTCTTCAAGCTCATTTGTGGCAGAAATTGTAATTTTCTTCTCCGTCCCTTTATCCCAACAATCTAGCTTCTATTCTTTTTTTCAGAAGATTTGTGATGTTGCTCTTTTCACCCATCATCTCATTTGGTCAAAGATCATGTTCTTTTCGTGCTTATCCATTTAACCGGAGTGTCGTGTCCTTCATTCAAGTTCTCTCATCTTATCAAGTTGTCCATCCCATCTCAACCGGAGTGCTGTCTGAAATCGTTCTTATCCCTTGTGCCATTCGTTCAATATTTTTCGGAGGCAGTGTGTTGTTGATTGCATCAAGTATCTTCTCATCTTATCAAGTCCTTATTCAATTCCTTTTTCTTTTCAGTCGGAGTACTGTCCAAATTACATCATTCTTATTCCTTCTCTATCTTGTTTTAACGGGAGTGTTGTCGTAATTGATCCTTATCGTTCCTTGTGCATCTCGTTCTACCGGAGTGTTTGCATGTACTTCTTGTACATTGCAATCCTTTTCTTTTGTCTTTCAACCTACAAGGTTCTCGTAATGTTCCTTGTTCCTCTTTTCCTAACGGAGTGCTTTCAACTTCGTTTATCTCCGTAGTACTCTTTTCTCGAAATGGTGTAACCTTTCAAGGTTCTTTGGTTTCACTCATTGGTCAAAGAAGCAACATAGTTTTACCTCTTCCTCTTCCGCTTTCTCTCCGGTACCAGCCTAGATCTCAGGACGAGATCCTCTCGTAGTGGTGGAGTGTTGTGACGCCCCGAGACCGATGCGCCAGGTGTCTTCCAGTTATTCGTTGTCGTTGCCGTGTCTTTCGCTTGCGTGTTGCATCTTATCATGTCATCATGTGCATTGCATTATCATGTTTTTCCAAACTTGCATCTGTCCCAGTCTCCCAGTTCCTTCCGTTGTCCGTTCTGAGCCCAGACACACTTGCACGCGCCCGTGGCTTGTCCAAAATATTATTTTGCAAGTGGACGGAAAATGTTCTCGGAATGGGTTGAAAGTTGGCGTGCGGCCTTGTTATGGTGTCAGTAGACCGCCCGCCAAGTTTCATCGCATTCGGAGTTCGTTTGATGCCCCAACGATAATCTATAGCGGCATCAGAGTCAGTCTAACGTCGGGCGTTTTCTGTCTTCGGAAAATTCTGCTGGGCCCTCTCTCTCTCTCTTCTCTCCTCTCAGCCTCACCACAACCTACCTAGTCCATCCACCTGCCCCTCTTCGCGTCCAGAGCCGTCCGATGCGATCGCACGGTCCGAAAACCCCTCTTTGCACAGTGCACCGACCCCTCACGTGCGTGTCCGAAACTTCCCCGGACCCGACCCGGACAGTTGTCACCGTTGGACTCAGATCATCCCCAAACATCTACAAAACATCTCCGTTTTGTTAATGGGGCACCCTAACCTAATTATCCGAGATCGTCCGATTACGATCGGAGGGACGAGATAGCCCTACCCACACCCACTTCCTATAAATAGCAGTGCAATCAGCGGACGAATCCCTAATTTCTAGGGATCCTCCTAGCGCCGCTGCAACTCCTCCTGTCTCCTCCTCGTGTTCCCCACCGAGCCAATCACCTTCGGCCCTCATTTTCAGATCCACTCCACCAACTGCCACCTCCCACTCGATTTGGACCACCAGATCGCGGATCCGACGGCCCAGGAAGCTCCCCAACGCCCCAGCGCTTGTCCCTGCCTCCCGGCCGCAGCTCTCTCGCCCCCGCTCGATCTGGCCGCTGAGGTCCCGAGCGCTTCTTCCTCACCACGTTGCCCTCGCGCCCGCCAACTTTTGCCCGAGTCGCCGCCGGCGACCACCTTCAGCTAGGTCACGCTGCCGCCCGACCTCTCTCTCTCTCCATTCCCTTCCCCTTCCTGCCCTCACTAGCTCTCTCGCTCCCTCTGTAGTCATAGGGAACCGCCGCCGCCATGGATCTCACCACCGACCGGAGCCGCTGGAGCTGAGCCTCCGTCGTCCTCCTCGATCCCACCGTCCAGATCTGCTTGGTGCTGCCCCGTTTTGCCGTTCCTCGACGTCCCTGCACCTTCCAGCGGCGCCACTGCCTCAATTCCATCGCGCCGTCCTCGGCTTCCACTTCGAAGAGCAGCAGGAGCGCCGATCATCGTCGTTAACTGCAGTAGCGCGTGGACTCCCGCGCCTTGGGGCACCTTCGATTGCCAAGGTCCAGCCCAGCTCCAGGCCGCCTGCCTCCTGCGCGCCTGGGCCACATCTCACGCAAGGCCTAGCGCCCTGCCGACCTCTCTCCTCCACCGAACGGCCCATGGCCAATGTGAGCAGCCACCCCAAACCTTCTGTGCTATGTTGGGCCAACCAGATCCGGCCCGTATAGTGTTTTTTTACATAGAACGTTTTCCTATTTTCCCAGAGAACGTCAGTTTTGTAGAAACACCCATGAGCTCCATGCATATTTTAACTCAGAAACCAAGCATCACATGTAAAAACTTAATATATGAAACTTGCTTAGAATTTTGTGTAGATTAATAATTTTCCATTTTCATCTATGTTTAAAATGCTTAAAATGTTGTTTGTTTAAATTTTGCCCTTGCCATGCTAAAATGCTTTATTTCATAACTAAATAACGTAACTCAGAATTTAATAAACTTTATATGTAAATGGGGTAGAAAATTGCCTAGATTATCATGATGGCTACACTTTGCATGTTTAACAACTCTAAAATTATGTTTAGGGCATAACACTCCCAGACCTAAAATATGCACATGAGGAGTTTCCAGACTTGTTGTTTGTTGTTCCGGCCTCATTTAAACTTGCCTAGATAGGTAGTTTTATTTTGCTTCACCCCTTGCCATGCTAACCAACATTTAATATTGTTGGGTACATAAACGAGATCGAACTAAATAACTCGAATGTGGTGTTTCGTCAATATGCAACTCGTTGCATATTGAGCTCCACTTAATTTGTAGTGTTGTTTGTTGCACTTTGCCATGCCATGCTTCATTAAACCTGACATGCATCATACTTGGTTGTGCATCATGCCATGCTTATGTGGTGGTTGTTTACTATGTTGTTTTCTTCTTTCCGGTGTTGCTTCTTCGGGTTGGTGCTGACAACGTCCTGTGTGTGAGGATCCGTTCATCTACGTCCGTTTGTCTTCTTCATGGACTCGTTCTTCTTCCTTGCTGGATCTCAGGCAAGATGACCATACCCTCGAAATCACTTCTATCTTTGCTTGCTAGATGCTCGCTCTTTTGCTATGCCTATGCTGTGATTCCTACCACTTGCTATATCATGGCTCCCATATTGCTAAGCCAAGCCTCTAACCCACCTTGTCCTAGCAAACCGTTGTTTGGCTATGTTACCACTTTGCTCAGCCCCTCTTATAGCGTTGTTAGTTGCAGGTGAAGATTGGGGTTGTTCCTTGTTGGAACATGTTTATTGTGGGATATCACAATATATCTTATTTACTTAATGCATCTATATACTTGGTAAAGGGTGGAAGGCTCGGCCTTATGCCTGGTGTTTTGTTCTATTCTTTCCGCCCTAGTTTCCGTGATACCGGTGTTATGTTCCTTGATTTTGCGTTCCTTACGAGGTTGGGTTATAATGGGAACCCCTTGACAGTTCCCCTTGAATAAAGCTCCTCCAGCAAGGCCCAACCTTAGTTTTACCATTTGCCACCTAGCCTTTTTCCCTTGGGTCGGCCAGCCCGAGGGTCATCGTTATTTTAACCCCCCCGGGCCAGTGCTCCTCTGAGTGTTGGTTCGACCGAGTAGATTGCGGGGCCACCTCGGGGAAACTTGAGGGTTGGTTTTACTCGTAGGATGTCTCATCTGAGTGTGGCCTGAGAACGAGATATGTGCAGCTCCTATCGGGATTTGTCGGCACATTCGAGCGGCTTTGCTGGTTTAGTTTTACCATTGTCGAGATGTCTTGTAACCGGGATTCCGAGCCTGATCGGGTCTTCCTGGAGAAGGAATATCCTTCGTTGACCGTGAGAGCTTGTGATGGGCTAAATTGGGACACCCCTGCAGGGATTTGAACTTTTGAAAGCCGTGCCCGCGGTTATGGGCAGATGGGAATTTGTTAATGTCCGGTTGTAGAAAACCTGAAACTTATCTTAATTAAAATGCATCAACCGCGTGTGTAGCCGTGATGGTCTCTTCTCGGCGGGGTCCGGGAAGTGAACACGATGTTGGAGTTATGCTTGACGTAGGTTGTTCTAGGATCACTTCTTGATCATAGTTTCTCGAACGTGCTTTGCTTTCTCTTCTCGCTCTCTTTTGCGTAAGGTAGCCACCATATATGATAGTGCTTGCCGCAGCTCCACCTCACACCTTTTACCCTACCTATAAGCTTAAATAGTCTTGATCGCGAGGTTGTGAGATTGTTGAGTCCCCGTGACTCACAGATACATCCAAAACCAGTTTGCAGGTGCCGATGATACCGTGCAGGTGACGCAACCCAGCTCAAGGAGGAGCTCGATGAAGATCTTGTTCATTGTGTTGTTTCATTTCAGTTGATCAGTAGTGGAGCCAAGTTGGGGCGATCGGGGATCTGTTGCATTAGGGGTTGTCTTATTTTATTTGGTTCTGTAGTCGGACCTTGATTGTATCTGGATGATGTAATGCTTTATTCATGTATTGTGTGAAGTGGAGATTGTAAGCCAATCTTGTACCTCTTTTCTTATTTAGTACATGGGATGTGTAAAGATTACCCCTCTTGTGACATTGCCTTCAATGCGGTTATGCCTCTAAGTCATGCTCCGACACGTGGGATATATAGCCACATCGAGTGTGTTACAAAAGGACACAAGATGAATCCTGACGGACAAACTAGACGAGGATCAAAGCTCAAATTAAAGATAAACTCGTAGAAAAGGGGTCCATCGATAGATGTCCTAATTAACATAGCCGGCTTGACCTAGATGGCAGCCGAGTAGTCTTCGTGCATGTCTGCTGGAGTCTAGTCACATGCATGGACGAACTGATCTTTCGTGTCTTGCAGGGATTATCCAGGTACAACGTATGTACTACTTCTATTAACTCACCCGACTTGCGGGGCCGGGGAGTGTGCCTATGGTCGGTTCTCAATTGCAGTCCCACATGTGTGTGCAAACGCAATATGACGCGCGCTCCATTCGGAGAGCGGCGTGCTAGACCGACCGACCGTCTGGGGTGTGACGCGAACGCGACGGGTGTGTTGTATACTCCGTACATGTGTACTCTCGTTTTCTTGAGGGCTTGCTCCATGGCGCAATCCATGGATACAAAATTAGTATATTGTATTATTTAAAAGTCATGGGCGGGGCTTTTCCCACGCGGTAGGCGGGGCAGTTCCCCCTAGTCGGTTCGACAGAGACGTGAGAAGACAAGGGAGTAGGCTGCTGCAAATGTAGGGCTGTGTAGCGACCAGACCTCAAACAGTCTGATCTCTGTGCTCAGGTGTCATCCCTGGATCAGTAATGCTGACACCACACAGTACTTGGAGGATTTATAACAGAGTAGCAATCACACACTTATTACATCGAGTGTCTCAATAGAGAACTTATTACAATAAATATGGCTTAAGGCCATCTAATAACGATAACAGCGGAAGGCTTGGAAGATAAGTGAGTCCATCAACTCCAACGGCATCACTGAGTATAGAACCACGACCTAAAACTCCTTAATTGTCGTCTGAAAAGTCTGCAACATTAACGTTGCAGCCCGAAAACGGGTCAGCACATGGAATATGCTGGCAAAGTAACACATAGAGAGTAATGGAATGATACAGCTATACTATATGCATATTTGGCTGGTGGAAAGCTCTATGGTTACAGTTTTGCGTAAAGCTGATTTTTCCCTACTGCAAAGGAATAAATTTTATTTAACTATCATGGTAGTTGTTAAACATTGAGAATGATTGACAGCATTCTCAATCCCAATTAAGCATCATCATTAAACAAAACCCATCAAAATTAAATTTTAGAGTAACATGTTGAGATTCACATGATAGTCCAAGTAGTAGATACTCAAGATGTCCATAACTGGGGACACGGCTAACCATGATTAGTTTATACACTATGCAGAGGTATGCGCACTTTTCCCCACAAGACTCGATCACCTCCGTTTGGTTTCTCGCACTACATGGTGTTTGAGAAACGGATGACCGAGACATAGTCTTTCAGAAGCGCTAGCACCTTACGATGGATAGACCGTTACACCTACTTTCCCCTACATCTGCTAGTCTACCCTATAAGAGTTCGCACGACTTAATCAACTATGCTAGAGCCCATAATAGCATGTGGCTGCACACGGAAGTTTCTAGTATGAAAAAAATCTCATGATCCCTTTGGGCCTAGGTGGCGGTCCATAAAGAAAAACAAGCAATCCTGGAATACCGAGGTACCTCAATCCACCCAGATGTGTGTTTAAGTTGCCACCTTATATAAACCATTAATTAACAAACTCACATCTGTCATGGATATCACTCACCCAATCCACGTCTACTACCATAGAATGGCATAATAAGCAAATGTAGAAGTAACTCCCAAAGGTTTGATAATACAACAGGTAATAGGTACTACCTCAACTACTTCCCATCCCACAATTTAATTAAATCCTAATCACGCAATGTTTGAGGATTGATCTAATGCAATAAAACTGGGTAGTAGGTGGTATGATCAAAGTGTTACTTGCTTTGCTGATGATCCGTGAAACCTAGAGATTCGAAGTAACAGGCGGCGCACTCCGGGTATTCTATCGCAGACAAACAAACAAGCATACAATAAGTATTCATCTAATGCACATGTAAAACTCAAATAAGAGATCTAACCAGAAGGTTCAACTTAAGAACTCCGGTTGGCAAAAAGAATCAAATCAAACGAAGCAACGAAAGTCAAACGGTAAAAGAAACAGGCTTCGTTTACTATTCTGGATCTAGGGCAATTTTTATAGTGGCAAAAACTTGTTTAAGTTGGTTAAACGGATAGAGGGTTTCGAGACGAAACTCTAGGCGCTTGAATCACCTGATTCCGATAAACGAGCGAAAAGTTATACTAAAACGAAAATCGGATCAGGAATCGCGATCAGAAAAATCGCGGATTTAATCCGAGAAAAGAAAAAACGACGAACGTTCGCTAGAACGAACGAACGCTCGCTATTTAAATAAATCAGGAAAACCGATCTATTTAAAAAAACCAAAACTAAAAAAACAAACAAAACCGTCAGAAAAACCAAACGGTTTTTCCCAAAAAACCGGTGTCTAAAAAACCTACCCGGCAACTCCGGCGAGGCTCCGGCAGCGGCGGCGGGGCTCCGGCGTCGGCGGTGGTCGGCGGCGGTGGTCGGCGGCGCGGGGCGGCGGCGGCAGCGGCACTGGGGCGGCGGGGCGGCGCACTAGGATTTGCGAGTTCCCGGGCTGGGCTCCCCGGCTTATAAAGCCTGGACGGGCCTAGTGTCCGGGTCGGACATGACACGTAGGTCGGTTGCGTTTTTTTTAATTCCGCGCAGAAAAACAAATAAAAGAAATACTAAACGGACTCCAAAAATCCCGAAAGAAATTTTCCCCGGCTTCTAACGGACCTATGCATTGGGGACTTGAGTTGCTAAGCCATTTAATGCACATAGCACCTCATCTAAGCACCATTTCATTGGAAGAGCTCACTCCTTGGCAAATGCAATAAATATTATGAAGAAAGAGATAGAGAGAAGTAAACAAAAAATACTCTTATAGCCAACCTTATAGCTAACCTTGTTGTATGAGTGCCTAAGTGATGACTATGTATGACATGCCAACATCAGATAGCCTAACGCATCGTGTTAAATCTCCAAGGGCGCGGCTGCGCGAGCGAGGCGACGGTCGTGGTAGGCGCGACTATGATATGGGCTGCTGGCAGCCCTTGGATCTGAGATCGAACGGTCGCATGCTAAGTTACTGAAAAATTGTAGAATAACCCTCCAGGATAGGATATTCACCCATAGGTCTAGAATCACGCCATGCAACTGTTCGATCTCAGATCCAAGGGCTCTTGGAAGCCCATATCATGGGAGAATGGAAAGGTTCATATCACCTGTAATTTTCCGGGCGCTTGACATGACATCGAAAGCCATTTAATTGGGCGTTGAGTAGAATGACATCTAATTCGCCCCCCATAGTACTGTGTATGAATCCATTTATCCACCAGGCAAGCCACTACCCTGCCATCCGCACGCGCCCCCCACTTGACATTTTTACAATCGATAAACCGCTCCTAGTCGTCCCGTCCTTTCACATTATGGCAGTTCTACTAATCCTAACCCTGCTCACAAATCCATGGCGTCCCAAATCTCCATGATCGGCGGTGAGTATAAGGTTAGAACCATCACCGGCGATGAGTTCAATGTCATCCACACTCGTCCTTCCGCAACATTGAAAGAATGCCTTGCTCACTTCAAACGCATGTTTGAAAACTCAAATGATGAGTGGGTCGCTGGGCTAGATGTTGAGTGCACCACAGTCCTGGGAAGCGAGAAGAATCTAAAGGAGGCAGAGAAGAAGAAGCCCGCCGTGATCTAGGTTTGCGTGCATCACTTATGCTTGGTCTACCACATATGCCGTGCCGACGTTGAGTGCCAGGATTTTAAGAATATCCTCATGGACGGCCGAGTCAAATTCGTTACTGTAGACTTTAGGAACGACAAGGAAATCCTGGGTCAGATAGGTCTCGTTGTAGGCGACCCCTTCGACCTCCAGAAGAAACGGCTGGTACCCTCGGGTGATCAGCCTTCAATGCTGACCCTGGCAGGAGCCATGGTTCATCCTTCATACGGTACACTGAAGAAACCTCCGTTCAGGTTTCATCATGCATGGGAGTGGAATGTACTATATATAGACCACATCCACTACGCTGCAATGGATGGCTACCTTTGTTTCAATATCTACAACGGTTGGATGAAGAGCAAGAGCCAAGTGTGTGGTTCAAGCAAAGAAGTATCGGCCAAGAGGAAGAGGGACAAGGACGAAGTCGAGGACGTGGATGAGGAGTCCGAGTAAGGTGGCAGTGTCGTTGCTCATGGTGGTTCCAATGCAGTGTCTACCGGATTAGTTGCTTAGTTTAATTTCAGGTGTGCTTAGTTTTATTTGAGGGGTGTGTTGTGTTGAGCCCCCAGCAGAACTATGTTATGTTTCTTCTCATTATATTTCGTACATTTCATCTTTTAGTTGGTATAGTACTACCACTTGTTTCTTCACATTATATACGTACAATATATATGGCCAACATCATATAGCCAGCAGTTTAGTTGTCAAAGAATTTCAGGGTACTTAGTTTTGTCATAGAATTCCAGGGTGCTTAGTTTTGTCAAAGAATTCCAGGTTGCTTGGTTTTATTTGAGGGGTGTGTTGTGCTGGAGACCATTAACTTTTCATTGTGAGAATCGACTTATTTTTGTCATGTAACATGGTCAACGGGTTTGACGAGAAAATAACAATGTCTAATGGCATTTCTAATATGCGCTACCTCTCTCGAGATTTTCTTTACAGAGGCAACATAGAACTATATGAGTGCCCTGTTAAATTATGGAAATATTCCGGGTTCGTTTGGCCTTTTTTATACATTAATTGAGTTTCTGGTCATTTAATGTGCATAATTCAAATTTGAACTATGAGCACATGCTCTCGTGCACCAAAGTTGATTGAAAAATCACATGTGTGTCATCGGGTGAATTTCTAGGTCACATGCAAGAAATGGGAATGAAATTCAAATATTTGGGCATCGTGGTTCGGCCGAGAACATTGAGAAGCTTGGTTTTAAAATTCTTGTAAATCCAAAACATGCCTGAAAATCATGAAACTTGGCATGGTGTCATGTCATGATACTACCTTGCTGTGGTAAAAAAATTCAGAATAGGAACAAGTTTTGGTATAAGTTTCTTGCAAAAACCAGAGCTTCTCTCAAGAAGGCTCGTGGTTCTAAGAGGGATCGTGTCACCTTTGTGTGCATAATTCAAATTTTAAATACAAGCACATGCTCCAGTGCCAAAGCTGGTTGAAAAATCACATGTGTGTCCTCGGGTAAATTTCTAGGTCCTATGCCAGAAATTGGAATGAAATTCAAACATCTGGGCGTCATGGCTCGGCTGGAAACATTGAGAAACTTGGTTTTTTAATTCCTGTAAATCCGAAACACGTATGAAAATCATGAAACTTGGTTGGTGTCATGATATGGCACCAACATGTTGTGGTAATTTTGCAGTCCGATTTGCGAAGGCGCACACATTAACAATCAACAAAGTCATTTTGGAACAAGTGTGTCACGTTACAATCAGAAACACAAGTATTATCGAAACCGTGGGCGTTCTATTTACCATTTACGTGCCGCCACGCGTCCCCTTTTATTCTTAGCTAGGAGGCGCCGTGGAGGGTAGCTATTTGAGTACGAGAGGCTTGCGAGCCCTTTGACCTCCATCTGCCATCCACCTCTCTCCCAAGGTCTCCATTAATGGCGCCCGAGCCTCTGTTTAATGGCATGGCAATGTCTCACTCGACTGAGATTTAAGAGAGAAAAAAGAAAATCTAAAAAGAAAATTTTGCACGGATCTTGATGTAAGATCCGACGGACCTATATAGCATCTACTGCGACTTATAGCAAGACTTATGAATGTGCGGGCCGCACACGGCACCAACACGACACGGGCTTCGTCTGCCTGGTGCGCATGCAGTCGGATGAGTTATCCAAGTATAGACACAACGAGGCCCTCATTGGTATCCGTGCCTCGACTTTGGATGGTCATAGTGGAGAGTAGCATAGACTAGTTACTAGTCTATGTTACTAGTACCTTCATAGTGGGTAGTGTCATATAGTATATGCATAATTTGGTGACGAGCGCTCTATATATGTACCACCTTTTTTATTTAATTACATCTTGTTAGTTTTGCTCCATGGTGCAATCCATCGATAATACTACTGTACAAATGTATACATTTTTAAAAGGCTAGAGGGCGGGGCAGCCTAGCTTGGTCCTTTTCACAAGAGGCGAGGGCCTTTGTGATTTGACAGCTCATTACTGCTGGAAGATGGGGCCTTGTGATTTGACTGCTCATATAAATGTGCCGACGACCTGAGGAGGAGCAAAGAACCGTGTGATATACTCAAGTTTTCCACTGGAGTACAACAGAGGAGCACGAAACACGGCAGCCCAGTGCCATATCCTCTACTCTCTACTCTTATTATATATTACTAGCAAGAGGCATTGTTCTATTGGCGAAAAAGAATGATCTAATTTGCTAGTCATCTCATTTTTAGCATTGTTCTATTCATGCCTCGCAGAGAAGGTGACACGTGCGGCGAAACACCCGAAGCAAAATAAAAAACACAGGAGCAAAATAAGAAGGAGGATTATCACCCCAAAAAAAGAAGAAAGACGCACACACATGTATGGGGCGCTGCTCTCACTACATGAAGGGTTGTTGGCCACGGAGTCATAACTGCTTCTTCATCGCCTCCACGATCTCCATCTCCTTGCGCGTCTCCTCCGTCATCTTCATCATTGTGTCCATGACGCGGGATTTCTCGACGCGAGCCTTCATCATCTGTTCCACGGCCGCATTACGTACCTTGACAGCAGCCGGGTGCTCGATGCGGAGCTTCTCCAACTCCTCCTTCTGTTCCATGACGAAGGCCTGCAACATCTTCATAGAGGAACTTCTTTTCTCATGCAGGTTCTTCCAGCCGGCGTTCTCCTCCTTCAGTAGGTCGAGCTTGTGACAGAGCTTCGCGTTGTCCTCCTAAAGTTGCAGGATTTCGTCGGTCGCCTTCTTCTCTGAGGCAATGCTCTTCTTCAGCAGCATCACCAAGCCGGCAGTCTACTCCCCCTGCTCATTGAGCTCAGTGGGCATGTTGTCGAGGCTCTCCTTCAGCAGATCCACCAAGCCGTGGATGAACTCCTTCTGCTTATTGAGCTGCTTATTGAGCTGATTGGGCATGCCGTCGAGGGATAACGACTCCAGCGCCGCCAGCTCGGCATGTTCGCCTTCGCGTCTAGGGTGCTCCTGGTAACCATCACCTGCCCGTGAGAGATCTTTCGAGGTCTCTGCGTGGTGGCGAGCCCTCTCTTTTTTTCTGCATTCTTGGTTGTCGCTCCCTTGTTACGAGTAGTTCTAGACCTAGAGCTCTGCACACCGACCATGGCAACGACGGACGAAGAAGCAGGACTTATGAGGAGGAAGGTAGAGTAATTTTCGGTTCGGTAGTTCCCCTTTTTATAACCTAATTACCAACACTAGTACTAAAACCTGCATAGTGGGAACACGTTCAGGTTTGGTACGTACTAGTAGGTGTGAGCAGGCTTGCACTTAATTGTAGCACTAGTACTTTTGAATGTGATGGGAACAAGGTAAAATTAATTGATGGTTTTTGGTTTCGAGGCCCGAAACGGCTCCCTATGAGTTTAGTGGAACATAAATTTCAAGTAGACCGCACTGCTCACATGCGCAAATATTATGTTACTGTCAAAAATTGGCACAAAATACGAAGGAGACCAACGGAAGTACTACTAGCAACCCATGATTTAACTACTCGCATGCGCGCAGTGGAGTAGTAATGTCTTTCTTCCGCCCTCACGTCCACTCAATTTGCATGTGTTGTATTAATTAACCATGAATGAAGCGAAGGACTTTACATGCGTCAAATTATCACATGGGGTGGATCTTGGTACAAAATTGCGTCCGCCCGTGTACTCGCGTGTGCGTGCAAGGGAATGAGTGCGTGCGTGGCGTGTGTGCACATATTCGATTCGTGCATGTACCGCCAGTGCGGCCCAGGGAGGACAAGTACATTCTTCTGGAACCAGTAGCACGTCACTGTGATCAATCCACACAAGGATGTCGCGACAACGCCTCCACATGTGGCACGTGCCCACGTGGCTTCCTGAACTGTAAGAGAGACACTGTGTAGCGTGCAATTCTGTTTTGCACATACTCGAAGTACTAGTAAGGTACATGTGCATTGCATGCGTCAGATTTTGCAACCAAATTACGAATAAATACCACACTGTAGCATGTAAGCTCTGAGTCATATATGCCTGATGTAGACCTTCGTTTAATTCTTATAGTTCATCTGATTCAAAATCAATTAGTTTTTATAAAAAACCTAGGGCCTCTTTGATTCGTAGGATTTCCAAAATGCGGGAATAGGAAGAACATGGGATTAGAGTGGAATGTCGTCTTGAATCCTACAGGATGGTACAAGTGTTTGATTGTGCATAGAAAAATGCAGAATTCTTTCGAAGAGGTTTGATTGGATGGGATGTTTCCTGTGAAATATAGTGCAAACGAATCATATGGAAAAATTCCTATGGTTTACAATCCTACGAATCAAACAACCAAGATAGGAAAAATTCCTAAGGATTAGAATCCTCCAAAATTCCTTCGAGAATCCTTTGAATCAAAGAAGCCCTTAATCTATTTTATGATTCATGGAATTGTGTGTTGTAAAGCATAAAGTACAAAAAAATAATGACAATTCAACTAGAAAAAAAGTTTGGGCAGTTACGATACAGAAGATTCTAGAACAAAGGATAACCACTGTTGTTTTGACATTTTTGCATTATGCTTAAGTTCAACCATAGAGTCTGCTAGATTGTACATGTGGCAAAATCCGGTGGGGGGCTAGAAGATGGTGCGAGGGGCCGAGTGGAGGGAGACTATGAAGGAGTGCACAACTGTGAGATCGATATTTAGAGAGAGGGGGCGAGAACGTGCGCTCTTGAGCGTAGTGGCCAAGCATTGCTAATCCTTTATGAGGAGGGCCAATTCATCAACTTAAACCATTTTTACCGGCAATTGTCTAATGATCACATTCATATTAGCCTCGATATATAGTGATGTTTGGGGGGGCAGGGCCCTTGCTGCCCCTTGTCTTGGCCATTGTGCGCGCGTCTGAGAGATGAAGCGGAAGGCATGGATGATGACAGGGGGGCGTTGGATATATAATTAATGTGGGTGTATTAGCTATATATGTAATCCTATATAGAGAGGTATATATTGATTGATATGGACATGGGAAAGAGGGTGAGACCTCACTAGATATATAGATTGATCGGTTTATGTGGAAAACTATGAACGACCTAGCTATATGCACACACACGCATAGAGGAACATCGATCGTTGTGCATGCACGTCAGAGATAAAGAATGCCTGATATGATGGAGAGGGGGATGTGTGTGTGTGTGCCTTCATGGGAGACCGACCTGAAGAAAAAGATTGCATGTGTGCGATGGATAATGCCGACTGGTAGTGTGTGTGCATGCATGCATGAGATAAAGTTAGTGGTACAGTTATAAAGAGAAGACCAATGTGTGGGTGTAAAAGACTAGGTGAGGTCATAATCAATGTAAAGTTGAATTCAAATATTTGAATAAGAGATCATGATGTTTGAAACCCATGCATGCATGGATATAATGGAGATCTACGCGGTGTGGTTTGGAAATGAGCATGTTGCAATGTATACACATTGAACAAGGTCAGATTGGTTTGAATTTGAGATACCGATGGCAGACATTGTTTGGCCACATTGCATCCGTGCATGCACAAACTATTCTAATTGGAGATGATGGGTGGGTTTCGCATCACATAACTATATCTATACCCTTATATATATATATTATATTTTATATTTTTTATATAGTGTGCGGATAACTTTAACTTTGAAAGATGGTCGTTGGATGAGCCCAATCCGATGGTGCAGAGCTGGCAAATTTGAGCACTACTGGCCGTTGGATATCATCTAGATTCCACCAGATTTTGCCACATGTACAATCAAGAAGACTCTATGGTTGAACTTAAGCAAATGCACAAAACTCAAAACACAAGCACTTCATCTTTGTTCTAGAATCTTCAGTATCATAATTGCCCAAATGTTTTTCTACATGATTTGTTTTTACTTTATGCTTTACAACGCACAATTCCATGAATCTTAAAATAGATTAGCTTTCTTATAAATACTAGATGGTTTTGAATGAAACGAACTATAAGAATTAAATGAACATCTACATCATGTATATATGACTGAAAGCTTACATTCTATAATGTGGTATTTATTCATAATTTGGTTGCCAAATCTCATGCGTGCAATGCACGCATACCTTACTAGTCTAAATGGTGTCTGTGTGTGTTGTGTGTTTTAAACACATTGTACGTAGTATATCATACTAGTCTAAATTGTCTTTTTTTTGGGGTACACGTTAAGCTTGTTCCCCCGAAATTTCAAGTCGTGCCTTGTTATGCCGAAATTTCAAGCTAGCATCTCTGTCTATCGTGCTGCGAAACTCCCGCCTCTTCAACCCGCGCCTTGTTAGCTCGAAATATTTAAGATATATCTTTGTCTCGCTGTGCTCCGACAACTCCCTCCATCTCAACCCGTTCCTTTCTATTCCAAAATTACAACGCGCGTGAAAACTCCCACCTCCTGTGAAATCCCGACACGCAAAATGCCCGTGATACCCCTGAACCGAAAGAACCGCCTCAAATAGGTGGGGGTACTTTTGTAACTTACCCCACATTTTGGACAAGCACGTCCCTAAGCCATGGTTCCCCACTCCCATCCCATCTGACCACCCATTTGTACACTGAGGCCGGCAAAACCCGCGAAGCCCCACACCCTCCTCTGTCCGCCACCCAATCGAAGCCTCTTCCCCGACGACGTCGTCCACAACAACACCTCGATGTCCCTCATCCACCATACCGGATGAGGATCCGTTGTCGATCTGGTCGTCCCGCCGGTTCAGCCACCCCGTTCTCCACCTCCAAGGAGTTTCCCCGACGTTCCCCTTGTCTTTCACACCACATCCATTCCCACACCGCCGTCTTCACCTGCACCAATAGAAAGCATCATCATCACCGTTTCCTCGGATGAAGCTCCGGCCTAATCGGCATCACCAAAGAGGTTGTACACTAATCGCCGCATTTTCTTCTTGATTCAATCTCACGGTGCTGCCGGCGCTCGGTCCCGAGCCGACACGGCGCGGCTCCATCCACACCGGCGTCGTCGGCCACTTCCTCCACGGCGTCGCTCCCTCGGAGGCGACGTCCACATCAGTAGGAGCTGCTATTGCTTTAGCTCTCGCTCGCGCTGCTGCTGTGCTCTTGCTCTCAGTCCCCTGCTTAGTCTGCTCTTGCTCGCGCTCGCGCTGCTGCTCTCTCTCTTGATCTTACTTGCGATGCTGCTCCAATTTAGCTACACTTCAGTCGACTGAATTGACTTTTGGGTCAGTCGATTTTCAGGGGGTGGGGGGCTCGGCGGAGTTAAGGAAGAACCAGCCGCAGCGGGGAGGAGGGCTCGCCAGAGAGGTACCCCACTATATATCTTAGGGTTCAGGGTGGGGGTGGTTGTAGCCGGCGGTGGTGTGGGGATCGCTGGAGAAAAAGATCGGCACGGGGGGGGGGGGGGGGCTACAGGAATGGCCGGGGCGGCGGTGGACCGGTGGTGGGGAGTGTTTTCGGGGCGGGCGGGGCGGCACACCGCCGGCCGCGAGCGGCGGGGGGAGGCTGTTTGGCCGGTGGTGGCTGGCGGCTCAGGGGCGTGGAGGTTGAAGATGAACTGCAGACCCTTGATTTCGTATCCAATGGCTGCAAAATCGACTGGCCAGAGATGAAAAAGTCAGTCGACTGACTTGTAGCCTCACCTCTAGTGCATTCAGTTTCGACAGTAAAATTCAGTTTCGACACTGAAGTTCAGTTTTGATAGTTAAATTCAGTTTCGACAGTTAAGTTCAGAGATGAGCAGCTGATGTATACATCTAGCACTTTGTGGTTATGCATTTTATGTCATCTATTAGAAATGCTATTAGAATTCCACTCAGGTTAACATTATCTCTCTTTTCCTGCTTCAGCCTCGGCGTCATACAACTCACCGGAGCTGCTCCAACGACGAAACCCTCCATCACAGCGGAGCAGTACCTCGGGCTCCATCTCCAGATGCCTAAGATCTTCTTCTCCTCCTCCGATAGCCAAGTCAGCGGGAGAATCCTCACCGGCCAACCAAATCACGCTGAGATCGACATGGCTTCGCCAAAGAGGTTGTACACTTCTTGTGGTTTGACTTAATCTCAATATGCTTCTTCATCCTGTGATCTTCCAATTCTTGTGAACCAAACACCTAGATTGGTAGAAATCCTGTGTTTTTAAATTCCCTGTTTTGCAGGTGCATTCCTATCCTATTCCTGTCTATTTCCTATCCCTGCATTGTTAGAATCCTCAAATTCAAACAAGCCCTTACACAATTACTTCTCTTACAGATATGTGTCAAAGAAAACCTTGTGTGGTTTGTCCTGCTCCTGCAGTGCTGTGTTCCACCCCAGCTTAGCTGCTCCAACGACGGAAGGGTTCACCACAACAGGGATCCGCTCTCCAGACTGTCTTTAGCCGCCTCAGATCTTCTTCCCCGCCGCCGGTAGCCACGACAACTACATTAGCATCATCAACTGAGCAGATGACCTTGAGGACTACACGGGCCCGCAAGAGAGGTCGCACTCTTCCGTGTCTGCTTACGTTATGCATCGCTTAATATGATGACATGCTACTTTATCGTCATGTTCTCCTATGAGACTCTGACTCAGGTCCAAACTTATGCTGAAACTTGAGTTTTTAAATGGTTGTGCGGTGCATATTGGGGCAGCAATCAGTACTATCTGTCTACTATCTAGGTAATCTCGGGTGTCTACTATGAGTTTCATGTTGGGTGCAAACAAACATTAAAGGAGCCATTATCTGTATTTTTTAACTGAAGCTATTATCTGTCTGCTATCATTTGTTTTGGGTCTATCCACAGTTTGCTACCATCACTCTAGATTTGTGCATGCACTCCTTACATAATCTCACTATGTTTTATTCCTATGCATGTGAGTTATTGTACACAATGGAACTGAACATGTAAAGCAAAAGAGACGAGCCTTGCGTGGCAATGAAATTTCATGCAGACGTCACTCCATGGTGGGCGCAAAGGCAGCCCCTGTCGGTGTCAAAACCGGCGGATCTCAGGTAGGGGGTCCCGAACTGTGCGTCTAGGCCGGATGGTAATAGGAGGCAAGGGACACGAAGTTTTACCCAGGTTCGGGCCCTCTTGATGGAGGTAAAACCCTACGTCCTTCTTGATTAATATTGAAGATATGGGTGTTACAAGAGTAGATCTACCACGAGATTAGAGTGGCTAAACCCTAGAAGCTAGCCTATGGTATGATTGTATGTTGTGATTGTTGTCCTACGGACTAAAACCCTCCGGCTTATATAGACACTGGAGAGGGTTAGGGTTACACAAGGTCGGTTACAAAGGAGGAGATATCCATATACGCATTGCCTAGCTTGCCTTCCACGCCAAGTAGAGTCCCATCCGGAAACGAGACGAAGTCTACAATCTTGTATCTTCATAGTCTATCAGTCCGGCCAATGGAGATAGTCCGGCTGTCCGGAGACCCCTAATCTAGGACTCCCTCAGTAGCCCCTGAACCAGGCTTCAATGACGACGAGTCTGGCACGCAGTTATCTTCGGCATTGCAAGGCGGGTTCCTTCTCCGAATACATTATAGAAGAAGTAGAATAAGAGGATAGTGTCGGACCCTACAAAATAAGTCCCACATTTCACCGTAGTGAGAATAATGTTTTTTCGCAGATCTAATTTGCTGGCTTGTTTTGACAGCATGACATCATGTCATGGCCTGGTGACTATTCGAACCGTTTCTTTTAACGAGCCCCGCACATAACGCGAGGCAGTTTTTCGACACGTCTTGTCAAAGCAGAGATCGTGCCCCCTTATTACGGGATTCTCATCAATACGGGTGTGGGTAACCCAACTGTGCCATAAATTGCGGCGCTTGGGGGATAAGCGAGTTTTACTAGGCAAGTGGGGATGTTTAATTTTGTCCGCCCATATAAAGGGATAAGGATTCACCTTTCTATCCATGCCTTCTTCCTCCTCTGCTCATCCACTCCCGCATACTCGAGCTCTAGCGCCCAAGTCCTCACTTCTATCTCAACCTTTGAAAGTGCAACTATCCCTAGGTGGTTTTGGTAATTCATAACAACATATAGCTCATTGAGCTAATGCTATTCCAAGATGATTATTTCAGGAAAGCTCAATGATTGGCATGGCATGGATGTGAAAGTGGAACACTCAAAATGCTAAGGACAAAGGATTGGCTCAAGCTCAAAAGCTCAAGACTCTTCATTTTATATTTTAGTGATCCAAGATCACATTGAGTCTTTAGGAAAAGCCAATACTATCAAGTTGGGATGAGGTGTTGCTTAATGAGCCTCTTGCTTCATGTGCTTAGTGATATGCTCCAAAACCCTCAACTACTTTCCCATATCCACATTTGACCTAAACCCTAAGCCAAGCTCGGTCCTACCGATTCTTCCTATCCGGCGCCACCGAGTTTCACTTGTCATTAGCCACTGCCAATCCCTAGCAATTCGGTTCTACCGATAAGGATCTCGGTCTCACCGAGATGGGGTTGCAAACTCTCTGTTTCCCTTTCGTAACTTTTCGGTCTCACCGAAAGAGCGAATCGGTCCCACCGAGATTGCAATGTAAACTCAGTGTTTCCCCTTGGTAACTTTTCGGTCTCACCGAGTTCCTCTCGGTCTCATCGAAAGAGCAAATCGGTCCCACCGAGTTTGCCTGACCAACTCTCTGGTTAGCTAATTACCAAATTCGGTCTCACCGAGTTTGTGTAATCAGTCTCACCGAGATTACGTTATGCCCAAACCCTAACTATATCGGTCCTACCGAGTTGCATGTCAGTCCCACCGAAAATCTCTAATGGTCACTAGGTTTACATTTTCGGTCCAACCGAGTTTATTGATTCGGTCCCACCGAGATTGGAAAACTGTGTAACGGTTGGATTTTGTGTGGAGGCTATATATACCCCTCCACCTCCTTCTCATTCGAGGAGAGAGCCATCAGAACACACACACCATTCCAACTCATATGTTCTGAGAGAGAACCACCTACTCATGTGTTGAGACCAAGACATTCCATTCCTACCATATGAATCTTGATCTCTAGCCTTCCCAAATTGCTTTCCACTCAAATCTTCTTTCCACTAAATCCAAATCCTATGAGAGAGAGTTGAGTGTTGCTGAGACTATCATTTGAAGCACAAGAGCAAGGAGTTCATTACCTACACACCATTTGTTACTTCTTGGAGAGTGGTGTCTCCTAGATTGGCTAGGTGTCACTTGGGAGCCTCCGACAAGATTGTGGAGTTGAACCAAGGAGTTTGTAAGGGCAAGGAGATCGCCTACTTCGTGAAGATCTACCGCTAGTGAGGCAAGTCCTGTGTGGGCGATGGCCATGGTGGGATAGACAAGGTTGCTTCTTCGTGGACCCTTTGTGGGGGGTTTCTTCTTCGTGGACCCTTCATGGGTGGAGCCCTGTGTGGACTCGCGCAACCGTTACCCTTGGGTGGATCCCTGTGTGGACTCGCGCAACCGTTACCCATTGTGGGTTGAAGTCTCCATCAACGTGGATGTAGGATAGCACCACCTATCCGAACCACGGGAAAAACATCCATGTCTCCAATTGCGTTTGAATTCTCCAAACCCTTCCCTTTACATTCTTGCAAGTTGCATGCTTTACTTTTCGCTGCCTATATACTCTTTGCATGCTTGCTTGAATTATGTGATGATTTCTTGACTTGTCCGAAATTAACTAAAATCTGCCAAGAACTAAAATTGGGAAAAGGTTAAGTTTTTATTTGGTCAAGTAGTCTAATCACCCCCCTCTAGACATACTTTTGATCTTACAAGTGGTATCAGAGCTTTGGTCTCCATTTGCTTTGATCTCCATAGCTTTTGGTGGTCATAGCCTTGGTTTCACAACCTAGGAGAGTATGGCATCTAGCGAGGGAAATTATCACCGTAGAGGTCCTTACTTTGATGGTACTAATTTTGCTAGTTGGAAGCATAAAATGAAAATGCATATTCTTGGACATAACCCCGCCGTTTGGGCTATTGTGTGTGTTGGTTTGCAAGGTGACTTCTTTGATGGGAGAGAACCAAACCGTGAAGCTACCACGGATGAGTTGAAGATGTTGCAATACAATGCTCAAGCTTGTGATATTCTCTTCAACGGATTGTGCCCCGAAGAATTCAACAAAATCAGCCGCCTTGAGAATGCAAAGGAAATTTGGGACACTTTGATTGATATGCACGAAGGTACCGACTCCGTCAAGGAATCCAAGTTGGATGTGCTTCAAAGCCAACTTGACAAGTTCAAGATGAAGGAGGTGAAGGTGTCGCTGAAATGTACTCTAGGCTTGCTCTCATCACAAATGAGATTGCCGGCTTAGGAAGTGAAGAGATGACCGATAAATTCATCATCAAGAAGATTCTAAGAGCCTTGGATGGAAAATATGATACCGTGTGCACATTAATCCAAATGATGCCCAATTACAAAGATCTCAAGCCAACGGAGGTGATTGGAAGAATTGTTGCTCATGAGATGTCACTTAAGGATAAAGTGGAACTTCACAACAAATCAAGTGGTGCCTATAAAGCCTCATGTGAAGCCCCTACATCATCAAGTGAGAAACAAGACTTCAATGAAGAATTGAGCTTAATGGTGAAGAACTTCAACAAGTTCTACAAGAGTAGAAGCAAAGATAGAAGCTCCAAGTCAAGGTCCTACAATGACAAAAGATCTTCTAGTCGAGAGCGAAACTGCTACAATTGTGGAAGACCCGGACACTATTCCAATGAGTGTACGGCTCCCTACAAGAGAAGAGAATATTCCCCAAAAAGAAGAAGCAAAGGATCACCACCAAGAGAGAGAAGGAGTAGAGATGATCGTTATGAACGAAGATACTCACGGAGAAGCAAGGATTCAGAAAGGAAGGAAAAATCATCAAGGAGCTACACAAGATGAAGACATCAAGCTCATGTTGGTGAATGGGTATCCGGCTCCAACTCCGACAGCCACTCCGACAGAAGTTACCACTCCGACTCCGAAGATACTCAAGATGAAGGTGTTGCCGGTCTAGCACTTGTGTCAACCAACTCCTACGACATATTTGACTCACCAAACGAAGGAATTGGAAGATGCTTCATGGCCAAAGGTCCTAAGGTAACACACCCCGAGTATGTTGATTTCAATAGTGATGAGGATGACTTGTTAGGTGATGATTTGCTTGTTGACAACTCTAGTGATGAATACTATGATGAAATGTCAATTAAACATGCTAATCAAGATAAAACGAATGACAATGATAAGGAGAAGATTGAGGCCCTAACTAAAGAACTAAACACTCTTAAGTTAGCTCATGAAACCATCTTCGAAGATCATCGAGAACGTTTAAGAGCTCATGAGAAATTACGCTTTGAAAAGCTCAATCTTGAGCAAGAGCATGAGTTCTTAAAGGCAATCAATGATGATCTCCGCAAGAAAAGTTCTTCTTACATTGCCAAGCGTTTACTCTTATCCACTTACATGCCTCAAGTCAAGTCTAGTAACAAGAACAAGAAAGATTCTTCCTCTAGTAGTAACAATGATCATGCTAAATCCAATATTGTTACTTCTAGTAGCTCTCTTGATTCCACTAATGATTCTCTTAGCCAAGTTACACTTGAGCAAGAAAATAGCTTATTGAAGGGAATTATAGAGAAAGGAGTGTACAAAAGCCTTGCCGGGAGTAAGCAATTCGAGGAAATTGTGCGCAAGCAAGGAATGCACCGGAAGAATCAAGGTGTTGGTTTTGAACGGAAGTTCAATGCCAATGGAGTTGAGTGGGAAGAAGATCAATACCCAAGACAAAGTTTGTCCCTCAACAAGAGAAGCATACTTCTTTCAAGGGGACACAAGCTCAAGATGATCTTCCACCACAAGACTACAAGCAAAAAGGCAAGGACAAGCTTCAAGAGGAAATTGATGCATTTGAAGAAGCTCCAAAGACCTTAGTCAAGTGGATTCCCAAGACTACTTCAAGTTCCACTTCATCAAGTACGACTACAACTCCAAGGATTCCCATCAAGATGATGTGGATCCAAAAGAAGAAGAACTAGAGAGTTCTTGAGGGTGACTCCGCCAACATACTTCACTCTTATCATTTTGGCAAGAACAAGTGCAATCAACTTCCACATCTTGCACTAGTTCAAGGAGTCAAAAAACCTCTTGTTGGTAAGACAAGGGACAAGGTAACCTAAAAGTTTTCATGGACATCATCTTTTGTGTGCATCACTCTATGTCTATGGATATCCTTGCTTGTTCCTTGTGGGACTAACCCATCTAGGTATTGAAAGTGCAATTCACTCAAATGGATAGCTCCAAGATATCTACATCAACATTGAGCATCCACATCTTTAATATCTACATGAAGTCATCATCGACAAAACCCAAGGTTAGTTCATCCCTCTTAGGGGGGATATCACATCTAGGGGGAGCTTTACTCTAAGACTTGAGCTAAAGCAACTCTAAAGATGTGAACAAAACAATGCTTTATGTAAAAGTGGTAACCCCACTTGAGCTTAACGATGAGTATGACCTATGATCAAGTGCTCTCACTTGACTCCTAAGTCAATATACTCATATATAGATGACCTAGTCATCGCAAATTGCTTGATAGATGCTAGAATTGGTTGTGCATGCCTTGTCACATATTTCATTTGCCATCTTATTGTGTGAGCATGCTGGTTTCATATTTTACTCATTCGAGGACATCCACTTGTTGTTTTGATTGTTTGGTTTTATCTTCTTTTGCCAAGTGGATGGACAAGAATGCCTAAGAACCTCCTCTAGCTATCTATGATGTTCTTGTCTCAAACTCTTCATGCTGCATCACAAAATTTGATCAAGTCAGATTCGAACCACTCTATGTGAGGAGCGCTCGGAGTCCCCGATTCGTCATAGACTTAAACTTCCAAAACCTCTTTATGATTCTCGGTCTGACCGATACTCCACTTTCGGTCCTACCGAGATCATTAAGTTGATCTAGGTTTTTGATCTCAGTGCAACCGATTTGAACATTTCGGTCACACCGAGTTTCAGTAACTGCTTGCAGTTATGAATCTCGGTGCCACTGAGTTGTTCCACTCGGTCACACCGACAGGGTCGGGCCATATATAGTCACGGGCAAAATTTTGGAAATTTCTCCAAACCCCTTCGCCCGCGCGATAGCCTGCTCTGCCCTCGTGGTCTCCGGATCATCTTCGCACAGCCAGCAGCCTCCAGTCACTGGTCTCCATCGCCGTCAACGGGAATTCTGCCCCGCCGTTGCCGCTGTAGCAAGTCTTCACCGAACTAGGGTATGGACTTGATCACAGTGCTATTCCCCGTCCAATTCCTAGCACATTGTGTTCTTCATGATTCTTGACATGATTGAAACACTCCTATCCAGTCAAAATGCCCGTAGATTAGCTTTGATTCGAAAATTTTAGGGTTAGGTTTCCGCCGAAACCATCTCGGACCCACCGAGTTGAAAAACTCGGTCCCACCGATTTGGCTTATGCCATTACACAAGTGAGACTCGGTCTGACCGAGAATTACTTATCGGTGTGACCGATTTTGGAACTCTTTGAAACCCTAGCAGTCTCGGTGCCACCGAACTGTGACTCGGTCCTACCGAGTTCACTAGTTTAGGTTCCAAAACTGCTTCGGTATCACCGAGTTTGAAAATCGGTAGATCCGAGATGATTTCAGTGGGAAACTAAAACTAAGTTTTTGGATCATTCTTTTGCAAAAATCTCTGCATTTTGTGATGCTCATCCTTCCTACCTCATCTATAATCTATTCACAGGGTCAGCAGTCAGTTTGCAGCATGTCTGATCAAAGTGATAGCCAAAATATGTCAGAGCAGCAAGTGGTGATGAGTGAGGGCACTAGTCCCTCCAGTTCATCTGATGAAGGCAGCAGGAGCACTCCTAGCAACTTGCCAAAGGCTGCCACGAGACAAAGGAAGAAGAGGACTTCAGATTCCGAAGATGAGAACTATGTGGCAGAGGAAGAGGCCACTTCCAAGAGAGTTAAGCCAGCTCAAGGCACTAAGCCAGGTCTGAAAATCAAGAGGCCAGCAGGCAGGCAGCCAATGTCAAAGGCCAGAATATCAACTAAGAAGCCCATAGAGCCAGTTGCAGCTGAGGGCAAGAAAAGAAAGGAAAGGGTGAAGAAGACTGTGGCTAGAGTGCTTGGCAAAGCTTCCATCATGGAAGAGGAAGAAGAAGAAGAGGTAGCTGCACCAGCGCCCAAGGCACCCAAGCTAATGGGAGATGCCATAAAATCAGGGGGAGCTGCTTCCAAGGCCAAGCCAGATCCAAAGTCCAAGCCAAAGAGGAACACAAGAAGCATTCCTGCAGCTGAGAAGAACAAGGCCCAGTGCCTGAGACTGTTGCAGAAGAAGAGGAAGAGAATGTCCTGAGAAAGCTAAAGCCCAAGTTCCCAGACCACAACGATGCTCATCCTGTGGCTGAGGATATGAAGCTCAGGAGAGATTCAGGGCTGAGGAAGTGGAGAGAAGCAGACCCGTATGCTTCAAGGAGAAGGACAGCAGTTGACTACAGGTTTCACACCAAGGAGCAGCAGGATTTTTATGAGACAGTGCTGCTAGATAAGAAGCCCATTGTCTGTGATATGCAAAGGGTTGATTGGCAATACATTAAGGACAATGAGGAGCACTATCCTGGAGTGCAAGACAGCTTCATAGCTTGTGGAGTAGCTGACTTTATTGGGCAGAAGCTCACAAAGTGGAACGAGGAACTGATCATGCAATTCTACTCCACGGCACACTTTTATCCAGATGGGAGGATCACATGGATGTCTGAGGGTACGAGGTACCAATCCACTATTGAGGAATGGGCGAAGTTCATTAATGCCCCAGAGGAGCATGATGATGACATGGACATATATACCAAGAAGAAGATGGACCAGAACTCAATGTCCAATATGTACAAGGAGATCCCAAATGAAGCACTTGATACCTTCAAGTTTGGCTCAGTACATTACCTTCTGTCAGGGCTCCCGACCATTAATTGGATCTTGAGGCACACCTTATTGCCCAAGTCTGGAGATCACAAGATGATCAGAGGCCATGCTATCAACTTGCTACATGTGTTTGATGTGCCTCAGAAGTTCAAGGTGATGAGCCTCATAGTGGAAACAATCAAGAGGACTGCAGCAGATCAGAAGAGGAGTTGCGGATATGCCCCTCAAATTCGGGAGCTCATCAACTCCAAGATGGGCACGGGCATATATCTATTGGACAAGGAACACCTGCCCATCCGTCCAGATTTCAAGGACAATCAAGTTGTCATGACTGAGAATGAGCCATCATCTGCCCAAGCATATGCAAAGAAGGAGAAGGCGAGGAAGGAGAAAGCTGCCAAGATGCCTACTCAAGAGGAGGCATCTGAGTATTTCTTGAAGACTAAACAAGAGCAGCTTGGTTACTTGATTGCATCCACGCTGAGGATTGAGCAAAGTCTAGCCACCCTCACTCAGAATCAGCAGAGCCTAGAGAGAATCGTGGAACAGAAGTTCTATGACTTGGATGTCAAGGTAACGGAAGTTCAGTCTGCAGTGGAGCAGCTCCAGGAGGACATGCAGGAGAGGAGAGGCAGGACTACCACTCATGCCTTTGCCAGAGTGCCACGAGGCCCGAGGTCATCTGCCGTGCCAGTTGCTGACACCAGAGCCACCACTTCAGCACCAGCTACAGCCTCAGCTCCAGCGTCTACTTCAGCTCCAACTCCAGCGTCTACTTCAGCATCTACCAAAGCCTTTGTCCTTGGAGTGATCCGGACTCCACCACCACCAGAAGATCAAGCCTGAGCGTCGATCTAGTGCTATGCATTTTCTAGGAACTTTTTGGTAACTTGTTGCCAAAGGGGGAGAAGATGTATAGATCATAGGCTTCGAGAGAGAGAGTGTTGCTTTTCTGTCTTGCTTTATTTGGTGGTTTTTCGAACTTGTTTGCTTTTGAGTGCTTGAGATACTACGTCATTATTTGTGAGACATTGATGATCATGTGTTTGATCATAAGCTACACTTAATGCTTGCTTATTGCTATTATCCTATCTATCTTGTGTGATCATTCACTTTTCTTGGTGATGAGTGCATGTATTTCATTCTTATCATTATTAAGCGCTCCACCAAGATGTATGTGACATGGAAGAGTAACACATGACTCTAACTCTTTGTGCATTCGCAGTCCAAAGCAAATTTTAAATATGCACAAATTTAGGGGGAGCTCTTACTTATCACATACTTCTCAAAGTGACGATATATTTCGTGCTTATTATCATTTGTCGAAGCTTTGATCTATATGCTGTCATCAATTACCAAAAAGGGGGAGATTGAAAGTGCAACTATCCCTAGGTGGTTTTGGTAATTCATAACAACATATAGCTCATTGAGCTAATGCTATTCCAAGATGATTATTTCAGGAAAGCTCAATGATTGGCATGGCATGGATGTGAAAGTGGAACCCTCAAAATGCTAAGGACAAAGGATTGGCTCAAGCTCAAAAGCTCAAGACTCTTCATTTTATATTTTAGTGATCCAAGATCACATTGAGTCTTTAGGAAAAGCCAATACTATCAAGTTGGGATGAGGTGTTGCTTAATGAGCCTCTTGCTTCATGTGCTTAGTGATATGCTCCAAAACCCTCAACTACTTTCCCATATCCACATTTGACCTAAACCCTAAGCCAAACTCGGTCCTACCGATTCTTCCTATCCGGTGCCACCGAGTTTCACTTGTCATTAGCCACTGCCAAACCCTAGCAATTCGGTTCTACCAATAATGATCTCGGTCCTACCGAGATGGGGTTGCAAACTCTCTGTTTCCCTTTCGTAACTTTTCGGTCTCACCGAAAGAGCGAATCGGTCCCACCGAGATTGCAATGTAAACTCAGTGTTTCCCCTTTGTAACTTTTCGGTCTCACCGAGTTCCACTCAGTCTCACCGAAAGAGCAAATCGGTCCCAACGAGTTTGCCTGACCGACTCTCTGGTTAGCTAATTACCAAATTCGGTCTCACCGAGTTTGTGTAATCGGTCTCACCGAGATTACGTTATGCCCAAACCCTAACTATATCGGTCCTATCGAGTTGCATGTCAGTCCCACCGAAAATCCCTAACGGTCACTAGGTTTACATTTTCGGTCCGACCGAGTTTATTGATTCGGTCCCACCGAGATTGGAAAACTGTGTAACGGTTGGATTTTGTGTGGAGGCTATATATACCCCTCCACCTCCTTCTCATTCGAGGAGAGAGCCATAAGAACACACACACCATTCCAACTCATATGTTCTGAGAGAGAACCACCTACTCATGTGTTGAGACCAAGACATTCCATTCCTACCATATGAATCTTGATCTCTAGCCTTCCCAAGTTGCTTTCCACTCAAATCTTCTTTCCACTAAATCCAAATCCTATGAGAGAGAGTTGAGTGTTGGGGAGACTATCATTTGAAGCACAAGAGCAAGGAGTTCATTACCTACACACCATTTGTTACTTCTTGGAGAGTGGTGTCTCCTAGATTGGTTAGGTGTCACTTGGGAGCCTCCGACAAGATTGTGGAGTTGAACCAAGGAGTTTGTAAGGGCAAGGAGATCGCCTACTTCGTGAAGATCTACCGCTAGTGAGGCAAGTCCTGTGTGGGCGATGGCCATGGTGGGATAGACAAGGTTGCTTCTTCGTGGACCCTTTGTGGGTGGTTGCTTCTTCGTGGACCCTTTGTGGGTGGAGCCCTGTGTGGACTCACGCAACCGTTACCCTTGGGTGGAGCCCTGTGTGGACTCGCGCAACCGTTACCCTTCGTGGGTTGAAGTCTCCATCAACGTGGATGTAGGATAGCACCACCTATCCGAACCACGGGAAAAACATCCGTGTCTCCAATTGCGTTTGAATTCTCCAAACCCTTCCCTTTAAATTCTTGCAAGTTGCATGCTTTACTTTCCGCTGCCTATATACTCTTTGCATGCTTGCTTGAATTATGTGATGATTGCTTGACTTGTCCTAAATTAGCTAAAATCTGCCAAGAACTAAAATTGGGAAAAGGTTAAGTTTTTATTTGGTCAAGTAGTCTAATCACCCCCCTCTAGACATACTTTTGATCCTACAACCTTCTCCAACCATGTCCGGAGCGGGAGGCAAGTGGATGGTCTCCTCCTTCATGGAGGGAGACGTCAAGAAACTGAGGAGAGTCGGATACCTGCATGACGATATCACACACCGGCTCCCAGATGAGGGACAACTCATCCCCACCCAGAGCCCCATGAGAGGGTGGTATTCCTCACCCATTTCCTCCGCGGACTGGGATTCCCTCTCCATCCCTTTGTCCGGGGACTCATGTTTTATTACGGCCTGGATTTCCATGATCTGGCCCCGAACTTCATCCTCAACATCTCGGCGTTCATCGTCGTGTGCGAGGCCTTCCTTAGCATCAAGCCCCACTTCGGCTTATGGCTGAACACCTTCAATGTCAAGCCGAAGGTAGTGAGTGGCCGCTAGGCGTATTGCGGAGGCGCCATGGTGGGCAAGATGCCCAACATCACATGGCTCGAGGGCACCTTCGTGGACACCATAAAGGGGTGGCAAGCGGGGTGGTTCTATATCACCGAGCCGCGCGACCCCGCATGGGTAGCGGCCCCCGAGTTCCGATCTGGCATCCCCAGGCTGCTCACCTCCTGGAAAGAGAAGCGCCTGTCCTGGGGTAATTCAAAAGAGCTGACCGGACTCCAGTTATGTATTCAGAACATGGTGGATAAGAAGCTCAAGCTTGTCAACATAGTCCAGGTTATGCTCGTTCGCCGGATACTCCCGTGCGAACAACAGGAGTTTACCTTGTGGGAGTTTAATCTGGCGCAGCACCGAACTCTGAACAGGCTCTTCGACACGACTCATGAAGATGCTTGGAGGGTGCTGTTCAAGGGCGCCGCTGTCCCTCCCCCCATTATTGAGGATCGCGGATTCAGCACAAAGCGCCACACCAGTGCGGTAAGTTGTTTTACCTCTTACAGGATATTTGTTATATATATATATATTGGCTCTATGCAGGATCTAAACTCCCGTAATTTTGACAGGACTAGCAGAAGATGGCCAGACAGATCGACTGTCCGGCTCCCTTACCCGAAGGCCCCGCAGACGCTCTTCTGACGAAGATGCTGACTTCGGCCCCCTATAAGGTGCCGGAGAAGACCAAGAAGGCCAAGGGAGCTCGAAAGAGTTCCCAATGCCAGGCGTCGTCGAACTCACCGTTGGATGACTCTGCGGCACACTCTTCCCCCGAAGATGAGGAGGAGGAAGAAGAGGCTCCCCCACCGACTGGGGGAGACAAGAAAAGGAAGGCCGCCCCAATTGGGGAGGCCGAAGGGTCCAAGAAGGGAAGGACGCTCCTTCCAGACAGCTCCACCGCCGCCGACGAAAGTGAAGACGAGTGGTTGCCCAGGGGAAAGCCCCAGGGGAGATCGTAAGTGTTCGGATACCAAAGTAACCCATAGGATTCCTTTGTTGCATTGCTTTTCCTAATGCCGAACTCAATTGTACAGGCCGCCCCTAGCCAATATCGAGGTATCCTCGGACGGCTCCCTGGGCTTGTCAGACATGGATAGCGATCCAGTCCCGACCGCCACCTCCCCTCATCCGGCCGACGACGCCGAGGTGTTGTCTCAAGAGGCACCAGATCGAGGGGGGACAGTCCCGGAGGCGCCTCAAGGCGACCTTCCGGACTCCGGGAGACGAGGGGACGGGGTCCCCGAGAGCTCTGAGTTCGGCCCTCAGCCGAACACCGCGCCGGACCCTCCAACGGATCCGAGCTCGGGCAGGCGATCCCCTTCTAAAGAGGGTGAGACGCCTGTGCCGGTGACCTCTATCCACCCAGAGGCGCCGGACACTATGTTGTAAGCGCTTCGCAACGCTTCCATCGAGGAGGAGCACCGCACTATCATGAGTGCGGTGATCCAGAAGGTTCAGTCCGCCAAGAGCGGATTGACTGAAGCATGTACTAGCCTTCTAACAAGCTTCGAGGTAAGTGTTTTAAAATGTAGTATAAGTGTTACTGCATAGACAGTAGCCCCTGATGCTTTGTTCGGTGTTCACAAATAAAAGCCGAACAGAGGATCAAATAATATCGCAGGAGTCTAATATAAGTATGTCAATATGCATGTGCATGCTTCGCTGCTGGCGTCCACCGCACTAACTGCGGAGGTCGCCATACTGAAGGAGGCCCTTGAGGGGTCCCAGAAGGAGCTCGGCCTTGCTAAGAGGCAGCTCGAGGAGAACAAGGGTAAGTGATACCCCGTCTGTAGATGAGAAAAAGGACGTGATTGCTAAATGACAGGATCATTGTATGTTTGCCAGGGGCCACGACCGAGGTGGTGACCCTGAAGCAAGAGCTGTCCCAGGCCGAAGAAAAGGCGGCCCTGGAGCGCACCGAGCGAGAGAGGCACGAGGCTCGGGTGGGCGAGGTGCAACAAGAGCTCCAAGCTCTCGTGACGAAGCACGAGGCATTGGAGCTTGAATTGAAGACGACAGAGTCTGAGCTGGTCGCGGCCCGTGAGAGCGCGATCCGTCTGCATTGAAGGTGCACGCCGGGCCTTCGCCCGTGTGAAAACGCAGTGGGTAAAGCTAGACGCCATGAAGCTTATCAAGGATGGGCCGCCGGAGGGCAAGGAGCACCGCCACCCCGAGATGTACTACGAGGGTGTTCTGCCGGGCACCCGTCTTATCGCGGATGAGTGTTCACAAAATGTAATATTTGAATGAGACTTGCTCGTTTTTTTATCCTGTGTAATGAAAACTTGTTTCATATGCGCTATGCAACGCTTGTGTGAATTTAAAATATTACCTTCTGTATGGATGTTTATATAATCTGAGAGATGGCTAGTCCTCGGCTTCTGCCCCCATACCACGAGTGTTGGGGTGTTCGGGATAAACCTGGGCACTCTTGTTCCCATGTTTGGGTCCTTCGAGGGAGGTGCTCAGCACAACGAACAAGGAAACCGGACTAATAATGCTTTATCACTCTCACTTAGCCATAGAATTCTATAATTTTAAATTTCGGCGAAGCCCCTGGTGTTCAGAAGGCCGAATTCGGGGCGCGATACACGCCTATAGGCCGGACGGAGCCGGCCCTTCGTCCTAAGCGGCATAAGTCTTTAGGGACTCGAAAAACCTCGCCGAACAGCGACCAGTCTCTCGCCTTATCATGACAGTCAGTTTTAGCTTTCTCTACTGAGGTGCTCGGCCCGGTAGAACTGGGGCACAATCGCAGTAGTTCTCCTAGCGCTACCTTAGCCGATAGAGCGGAACGTAAGGTACCAAAACATAGGAGCCGGGCAAACCCAACATTTGACCAAAGACATGATTCGGAGCTGATGCATATAATGGTATAAGTTCGGGGTGCCGCACTTGTGAATTATGCAATGCTATCTTGTTGCAAGGCATTATATTTGTGAATTATGCAATGCCATGCTGCTTAGCCAAGCGTCATATATGTGAATTATATCTGTAGTGACCAGACCTCAGACGGTCCAATCTCTGTGCTCCGGTGTCATCCCTGGATCAGTAATGCTGACACCACACAGTACTCGGAGGATTTATAAAAGAGTAGCAATCACACACTTATTACATCGAGTGTCTAAATAGAGAACATATTACAATAAATATGGCTTAAGTCCATTTAATAACGATAACAGCGGAAGGCTTGGAAGATAAGTGAGTCCATCAACTCCAACGGCATCACTGAGTATAGAACCACGACCTAAAAACTCCTTAATCGTCGTCTGAAAGGTCTGCAACATTAACGTTGCAGCCTGAAACGAATCAGCACATGGAATATGCTGGCAAGGTAACACATAGAGAGTAATGGAATGAAACAGCTATACTATATGCATATTTGGCTGGTGGAAAGCTCTATGGTTACAGTTTTGCATAAAGCCAATTTTTCCCTACTACAAAGAAATAAATTTTATTTAACTATCATGGTAGTTGTTAAACATTGAGAACACCCAGGTACATAAAGAAAAACAAGCAATCCTGGAATACCCAGGTACCTCAATCCACCCAGATGCGTGTTTAAGTTGCCACCTTAGTTAAACCATTAATTAACAAACTCACATCTGTCATGGATATCACTCACCCAATCCACGTCTACTAGCATAGCACGGCACTATAAGCATAACGTAATAGTAACTCCCAAGGGTTTGAAAATAAACAGGTAATAGGTACTACCTCAACTACTTCCCATCCCACAATTTAATTAGATCCTAATCATGCAATGTTTGAGGTTTGATCTAATCCAATAAAAACTAGGTAGTAGAAAAGGTATGATCAAAGTGTTACTTGCCTTGCTGATGATCCACGAAACCTAGCGATTCTAAGTAACAGGCGGCGCACTCCGGATATTCTATCGCACACAAACAAACAAGCATACAATAAGTAATCATCTAATGCACAGGTAAAAGTCAACTAAGAGAACTAACCACAAAGTTCAACTTAAGAACTCCGGTTTGCAAAAAGAATCAAATCGAACGAAGCAACGAAAGTCAAATGGCAAAAGAAAACAACTTCGTTCTACTAATCTGGATCTAAGTCAAATTTTACAGTAGCAAAAATTTGTTTAAGTTGGTTAAACGGATAGAGGGTTTCGAGATGAAACTCCAGGCGCTTGAATCGCCTGATTCCGATAAACGAGTGAAAAGTTATACTAAAACGAAAATCGAATCATAAATCGCGATCAGAAAAATCGCGGATTTAATCTAAGAAAAAGAAAAATGACGAACGTTCGCTAGAACGAACGAATGGACGAACACTCGCTAATTAAATAAATCGGAAAAACCGATCTATTTAAAAAACCTAAACTAAAATAACCGACAAAAAAACCGACGGAACGGTTTTTCGAAAATAAAATGGCGGCACGGATTTCGAGGCGACCTCGGGCGGCGAGGCGGCGGGCGGCGGCTGCGCTGGCGACGGGCGGCGGCGACAATGGCGAGCGGGCGGCTAGGGTTTGGGCGGCGGCTGGGCTGGCTTCGACCTCGGGTGCCCCGGCTTATAAAGCCTGCCAGGCCAGAGTCCCGGGCGGACACGGCCCAGTTAGGCCAGTTGCCTTTTTTTTATATTACGCGCAGAAGAAAAATAAAAAGAAATACTAAACGGACTCCAAAAATCCCGAAATAAATTTTCCCGGGCTTCTAAAATTAAGCCGCACAAGGTGAACATTTATTTGGGGCCTAAGTGCAATTTTTAAAAACACACATTTTGCTAAATTCAAATAAAATAACGAAAAACTCTGAAATAAAATCTTATTTGATTTTATTATTAAATCCTCAATATTTCTTTATATTGGGAAAGTCATTTTATTCCCTCTCTCATATTTTTGTAATAGAAATAATTGATGATAAAATAATTAAAATCAAATGATCCTATTCTCAAAATTTGAGAAAACTCAAATATGAAAATAATGAATTCCCCAACTCTCTCCGTGGGTCCTTGAGTTGCGTAGAAATTTCCAGGATCAAACCAAAAGCAAAATAAAATATGATATGCAATGATGATCTAGTGTATAACATTCCAAATTGAAAATTTGGGATGTTACAATATCGTGCCATCCTTTTTTTGTATTTCTCATTGCTTTTGTCAACAATGTTTGTATATTCAACTGCTCTTCCTGTGCATCAGCCATTTGAATTGGTGATGGAGAAATCTGGAGTGAAAACAAGGTCTTCAGAGCAGACAATGCTACCTGGTGAAGCAGATATCTTGCTGGTTACAGATAGCTCTTCAGAGGAGGATTCAGAGGCAGATGACCAATCCTATTATCCCCCTGAGGTGTATGCTCAAACTTGGCAGGGTTATATTACTCATATCATGCATATGTTGTATTACAATGCTTAGTTTTTACATCATATACACGATATTGAATGCCATCTCCTTAGTTGACACATCATATATGCGATTGCCCTCTTCTCACTTCCTTAGTATATAAATCATATATTTTAATTATATCATGCCATGATGTTTACATAGACAGCATGTATCTGAATTATGGCATGCCAACCCATTTTCTAAAGTCATAAAATAGTTATATCTCCTGTTCACATAGTAATCATATTTTGAATTATGTCATTCTATCCGTGAATTATATCATGCCATCATGTTTCCATCGACGGCATGTTTGTGATTTATGGCATGCCAACCACATTAATAGACACATCATATAGTTATATCATATCATCCTGTTTACATAGTCATTATATTTTGAAGTATGTCATTCTATCATGTTTAGTTAGACATCATACATGTGAAATTGTGTCATGCTATCCTGTTAAATTAGCCATCATATATGTGAAATTATGTCCTGCTATTCTGTTTGGTTAGACAACATAAATGTGAATTATTTCATTCCCTGTTTTCTTCCCTACTATCCATTGCACCTGTCTATCTTACAATGTTTGTACATTCAATTACTTTTCTTATTTATCAGCCATTTCAATTGGAGGGGGTGATGGCAGTATCTATGGGAGTGAAAACACGGTCTTCAGAAAAGATCATGCTACTTGTCGATGGAGATAGAACCACGGTTGTAGTTGCCCAAGAACCAGCCCCGCCACACATAACCCAGACTCACGCATATTGTACCCCTACCCAGTTGGACAGAGAACCAGCTACACCCCTCCTAACCCCAACCCCAGCAGATAGTAACCCAGTTCCCATTGACACAACACCGTCTCCACCACAGAGCACCCAAAGACGAGCAGTTAGTAAGGCAGCTACAGTGCCCAAAGCACGAGGACCACCACTCCGAACCCCAAGTCGATGCTTAAAGCAGAAGGAGAATTGTTCTCAGGCCAGGTTCCATAGCTGTGGTTCATACTACTTTACTCTTGCATCACTGCATTTACTCATACCAACTAATTTCAAATTTGAAGGATGCAATTGAAACTCCAATGGTGCAACAGGTATGTTTTAAACCTGTTTCTTTAATGTGTTTGTTGTTGTAACTTGCTCTATGTTGATTTCAGTTTCAATTGAATAAACAGTTATATTCTCATGCCATGCATCTTACAAGTGTTGTTATTGCTATGTAGTTTCCCACACTTATATTCTGTCTAAGTTGCTTTGTCTTAAATAGATATGATTCAAACTGTATCTATCTTGATTTGGCAACATAAACTAGAATGATATAGACCATACAGTGACCATACTACATAGATATATATTTGTTTCAAGATGTTATCCTGTCCACCTTACTACTGAACTGGTTTACCAAAGCGAGTTTCATATACTACACTTTAAACCTCTGATGTGTTTGTTTGTTTCTCTTTTAGAATGCGGATATAATACTGGAGAAGAGTACCTTGTTATGCAATGGTATAGGAAGTAATGCAGATAAGGTTCAAGATAGTGAGACATCCCTGTTAGTCTCCAAGAAAGCTGATAAAAACAATATTGAAGACACTGAGACAACCCCAAAGTCTTGTCTTGATGTAGTGTTCGAGTTACTAGCTACTACTGCTGGCACCAGCTCTTCGAACTCACTGCCTGAATCAGTTCGGCTTCTTGAGTCTCAACTTCAAGTTGAAAGACATCGATCAGATGTTATGCGACAGGAAGCCGGAGGACTGAGTAAGTCCCTGCAGAATTCAGATGCATACTTTCTGGTGCAAAAGCAAGTGCTGGAGGATTTAAGTGCCAAACAAGAGAAAGTTAATAAGTTTGTTAAGGATCTTGCCAGCATTATGGGTACCCAGGATATTGTTTCTTGAGCTCTTATGAAGTGGTTTCAATTATGGACTTGTTTTGCTGCGGCGTTTATGTGTTGCTTTGTCCCCTATATTTGCACTGGTGGCGAAATTTGATACCCAGTGGATGTAATATGTGTAATAGCCGTGATAGCCTAGCGTAAGTTGCTTACCTATTTATTTCCTTATTGTCTTTCTTTTTTTTTCTTGTAGTCAATGCAATTCTTTTTCCGCAGTTTGCTAGTGGCCGCGATAGCCTATCTTTAACATGGGCCTCCTATGGGCCGTAGAAACAATGGGCCTTCTAAGGGCCGTAGAAACAATGGGCCTTCTACGGGGTGTAGAAACAATGGGCCTTATACGGGTCGTAGACAAAATGGGCCTTCTACGGTCTGTATCATCAATAAGCCTTCTACGGGCCGTATGATCGGTTGGCCAAACACGGGCCATTAACAGACCACATTATGGTCGTAAATGGGCTAGAGTTGAAATCGTCCGTTCATGGACCGACCATAACGGGCCATCGTTAATCGGCCGTATTTGATGACGCTATGAAAATGGCCCAATGTATTAACGGGCCACAAACGGGCCGACTGTAACCACGAGCTGAATTTGGCCCACAAGCAGAAAATGACAGTAACATGCCAAAAGTAAACGAATGCAGGAAATGAGCCCAAGAATAAATGGGCCCTGAGAAGGCCGAAAGATAACATGGGCTGAAAACAGCCCAATGGTATAATGGGCCGTTAATGGGTATAAAGTGATACACTGTTCATTACAGGCCAGTTTTACCATGGGCCGTTAATAGGCCGAGGGTTACTAAGGGCCTCATATGGGCCGAAAGACGTCATGTTCCATACATGGGGCGGAAGTTAAAACGTGGTGGAATTATATTGGATGGCCCAGATGACACTACTGGGCCTAATTCGGGCCCTGGGTTAGCGGGATGTAAATGGCCTATATGCGAACAGGCCGTTAACAGGCTTGCCGTGGGCCGTCCTGCCACCTTTTAACCAAGTCAAACAGGCCAGCCTTTTCACAGGAATGGGCCTCTGTTGGGCCGTGCCATGTGTCGACGTATCATAGGCGCTTTGGGTCCAATGAGTGGATGACATCTGTCCCAGCGGCGACCCAACACATGTTCCCTCCAGCCAATGATGATTTTACACGTGGAAAATCCCCATTGGTCGGGGTTGTTAATGGGTTATCGCATCCAAAATCGGACCCGATAGCTTAATGGCGTTCCATTACGATGGATGCCACGTGTCGGTCACCCTTGATAAAAGCACTTCTATGACGCACGATTTATCTACATGGAAGTGGACACTTCCATGATGATAATTTTGGTAATGTCATGGAACACTTCTACGACAGCACATGTATGACTATCTTGACTCTGTCATAAATTTGTCATGGATGTACATGCATGACAGAAAACGTGACCTACTGTGACAAACATGTATCATCACGGAAGTGTATTTTTTTAGTGACAGTTACCTCATCAAGTTCTACTTTCCTCCCACTCACTTCTTTCGAGAGAAACTCCTTCTCTAGAAAGGATCCATTCTTAGCAACGAATGTCTTGCCTTCGGATCTGTGATAGAAGGTGTACCCAACTGTCTCCTTTGGGGTATCCTATGATGACACATTTCTCCGATTTGGGTTTGCGCTTATCAGGATGAAACTTTTTCACATAAGCATCACAGCCCCAAACTTTAAGAAACGACAACTTTGGTTTCTTGCCAAACCACAGTTCATATGGCATCGTCTCAACAGATTTAGATGGTGTCCTATTTAACGTGAATGCAGTTGTCTCTAATGCATAACCCCAAAACAATAATGGTAAATCGGTAAGAGACATCATAGATTGCACCATATCTAATAAAGTACAGTTACGATATTCGGAAACACCATTACGCTGTGGTATTCCAGGTGGCGTGAGTTGCGAAACTATTCCGCATTGTTTCAAATGAAGACCAAACTCGTAACTCAAATATTCTCCTCCACGACCAGATCGTAGAAACTTTATTTTCTTGTTACGATGTTTTTCCACTTCACTCTGAAATTATTTGAACTTTTCAAATGTTTCACATTTATGTTTCATCAAGAAGATATACCCATATCTTACTCAAATAATTTGTGAAGGTCAGAAAATAACGATACCTGCCGCGAGCCTCAACACTCATCAGACTGCATACATCAGTATGTATTATTTCCAACAAGTCTGTTGCTCACTCCATTGTTCCAGAGAACGGAGTCTTAGTCATCTTGCCCATGAGGCATGGTTCGCAAGCATCAACTGATTCATAATCAAGTGATTCCAAAAGCCCATCAGCATGGATTTTCTTCATGCGCTTTACACCAATATGACCTAAACGGCAGTGCCACAAATAAGTTGCACTATCATTATTAACTTTGCATCTTTTGGCTTCAATATTATGAATATGTGTATTACTATGATCGAGATTCAATAAACCATTCACCTTGGTTGCATGACTATTGAAGGTTTTATTCATGTAAACAAAACAACAATTATTCGCTGACTTTAAATGAATAACCGTTTTGTAATAAACATGATCAAATCATATTCATGCTTAACGCAAACACCAAATAACATTTATTTAGGTTCAACACTAATCCCGAAAGTATAGGGAGTGTGCGATGATGATCATATCAATCTTGGAACCATTTCCAACACACATCGTCACTTCACCCTTAACTAGTCTTTGTTCATTCTGCAACTCCCGTTTCGAGTTACTAATCTCAACAACTGAACTAGTATCAAATACTCAGGGGTTGCTATAAACACTAGTAAAGTACACATCAATAACATGTATATCAAATATACCTTTGTTCACTTTGCCATCCTTCTTATCCACCAAATACTTGGGGCAGTTCTGCTTCCAGTGACGAGTCCCTTTGAAGTAGAAGCACTTAGTCTCAGGCTTAGGTCTAGACTTGGGCTTCTTCACTTGAGCAGCAAGTTGCTTGCCATTATGTTTGAAGTTCCCTTTCTTCCCTTTGCCCTTTTCTTGAAACTAGTGGTCTTGTCAACGATCAACACTTGATGCTTTTCTTGATTTCTACCTTCGTTGATTTCAGCATCATGAAGAGCTTGGGAATCATTTTCGTTATCCCTTGCATATTATAGTTCATCATGAAGTTCCAGTAACTTGGTGATAGTGACTAGAGAACTCGGTCAATCACTATCTTATCTGGAAGATTAACTCCCACTTGATTCAAGTGATTGTTGTACTTAGACATTCTGAGCACATGCTCACTAGCCAAGCTATTCTCCTCCATCTTGTAGGCAAAGTGCTTGTCAAAGGTCTCATACCTTTCGACATGGGCATGAGTCTGAAATACTAATTTCAACTCTTGGAACATCTAATATACTCGGTAGCATTCAAAACGTCTTTGAAGCCCCGATTCTAAGCCGTAAATCATGGTGCACTAGACTATCAAGTAGTCATCATATCGAGCACGCCAAACATTCATAACGTCTGCATTTGCTCCTACAATCGGTCTGTCACCTAGCGGTGCATCAAGGACATAATTCTTCTGTGCAGCAATGAGGATAATCCTCAGATCATGGATCCAATCCGCATCATTACTACTAACATCTTTCAACTTAGTTTTTATGTAGGAACATATCAAAATAACCGAGGAGCTACATCTCGAGATATTGATCTACAACATAGTTATGTAAATACTATCAGGACTAAGTTCATGATAAATTATAGTTCAATTAATCATATTACTTAAGAACTCCCACTTAGATAGACATCTCTCTAATCATCTAAGTGATCACGTGATCCACATCAACTAAACCATGTCCGATCATCACGTGAGATGGAGTAGTTTTCAATGGTGAACATCACTATGTTGATCATATCTACTATATGATTCACGCTCGACCTTTCGGTCTCTAGTGTTTTGAGGCCATATCTGCATATGCTAGGCTCATCAAGTTTAACCTGAGTATTGCGCGTGTGCAAAACTGGCTTGCACCCGTTGTATGTGAACGTAGAGCTTATCACACCCGATCATCACGTGGTGTCTCGGCACAATGAACTATCGCAACGGTGCATACTCAGGGAGAACACTTATACCTTGAAATTTAGTGAGAGATCATCTTATAATGCTACCGCCGAACTAAGCAAAATAAGATGCATAAAGGGTAAACATCACATGCAATCAAAATATGTGACATGATATGGCCATGATCATCTTGCGCCTTTGATCTCCATCTCCAAAGTACCGTCATGATCTCTATCGTCATCGGCATGACACCATGATCTCCATAATCTTGATCTCTATAAATGTGTCGTCACATGGTCGTCTCGCGAACTATTTCTTTTGCAACTATTGCTATCGCATAGCGATAAAGTAAAGCAATTACATGGCACTTGCATCTTATGCAATAAAGAGACAACCATAAGGCTTCTGCCAGTTGTCGACAACTTTAACAAAACATGATCATCTCATACAACAATTTATATCTCATCACGTCTTGACCATATCACATCACAACATGCCCTGCAAAAACAAGTTAGACGTCCTCTACTTTGTCGTTGCAAGTTTTACGTGGCTGCTACGGGATAAGCAAGAACCGTTTCTTACCTACGCATTAAAAACCACAATGCGGTATAGTGATTGCTTTTTGATCTTAAAAAAGAACCCTGTTCATTGAATCCGATTCAACTAAAGCTAGAGAAACAAACACCCACTAGACACCTATGTGAGAAGCACGTCGGTAGAACCAGTCTCGCGTAAGCGTACGCGTAATGTCTGTCTGGGCCACTTCATCCAACAATGCCGTTGAATCAAGAATCAACTAGTGACGGCAAGCAATATGTATATACCCATGCCCACAACTCCTTTGTGTTCTACTCGTGCATATAACATCTATGCATAAACTTGGCTCGGATGCCACTGTTGGGGAACGTAGTAATTTCAAAAAAATTCCTACGCACACGCAAGATCATGGTGATGCATAACAACGAGAGGGAAGAGTGTCGTCCACGTACCCTCGTAGACTGTAAGCGGAAGTGTTATGACAACGCGGTTGATGTAGTCATACGTCTTCACGATCGACCGATCCTAGTACCGAACATATGACACCTACGCAATCTGCACACGTTTAGCTCGATGACGTCCAGCGAACTCACGATCCAATAGAGCTTCGAGGGAGAGTTTCGTCAGCATGACGGTGATGATGATTCTACCGAAACAGGGCTTCCCCTAAGCACCGCTACGATATAACCGAGGTGGATTATGGTGGAGAAGGGGCACCACACACGGCTAAAAGATCAATGATCAACTTGTGTGTCCATGGGGTGCCCCCACCCCCGTATATAAAGGAGTGGAGGGGGGAGGGCCGGCCCTCTCTATGGCGTGCCCTGGGGGAGTCCCACTCCCACCGGGAGTAGGATTCCCCCCTTCCATGTAGTAGGAGTAGGAGAGAAGGAAAGGGAAAAGAGAAGAGAAGGAAGGAGGGGATGCCGCCCCTCCCCCTAGTCAAATTCGGACTAGGCCTTGAGGGGGCATGCAGCCTCCCCTCTCTCTTTCCCGTAAAGCCCAATAAGGCCCATATACACCTCGGCGAATTCTCGTAACTCTCCGATACTTTCTGATGTCCGAATATAGCCTTGCAATATATCGATCTTTACATCTTGAACATTTCGAGACTCCTCGTCATGTCCCTGATCTCATCCTGGACTCTGAACAACCTTCAGTACATCAAAACACATAAACTCATAATACCGATCGTCACCGAATGTTAAGCTTGCGGACCCTACGGGTTCGAGAACTATGTAGACATGACCGAGACTCATCTCCGGTCAATACCCAATAGAGGAACCTGGATGCTCATATTTGCTCCAACATATTCTATGAAGATCTTTATCGGTCAAACCGCATAATGGTATAGTTGTTCACTTTGTCATCAGTATGTTACTTGCCCGAGATTAGATCGTCGGTATCTCAATACCTAGTTCAATATCGTTACTAGAAAGTCTCTTTACTCGTTCCATAATGCATCATCCCACAACTAACTTATTAGTCAAATTGCTTGCAAGGCTTATAGTGATGTGCATTAACGAGAGGGCCCGGAGATACCTCTCCGATAATCAGAGTGAAAAATCCTCATCTTGATCCATGCCAACTCAACAAATACCATAGGAGACACCTTTAGAGCACCTTTATAATCACCCAGTTACGTTGTGACGTTTGGTAGCACACAAAGTGTTCCTCCGGTATTCGGGAGTTGCATGATCTCACAGTCATAGGAACATGTATAGTTATGGAGAAAGCAATAGCAGCAAACTAAGCGATCATCGTGCTAAGCTAACGGATGGGTCAATTCAATCACATCATTCTCTAATGATGTGATCCCATTAATCAAATGACAACTCATGTGTATGGTTAGGAAACATAACCATCATTGATTCAACGAGCTAGTCAAGTAGAGGCAAACTAGTGACACTCTGTTTGTCTATGTATTCACACATGTACTAAGTTTCTGGTTAATACAATTCTAGCATGAATAATAAACATTTATCATGATATAAGGAAATAAATAATAACTTTATTATTGCCTCTAGGGCATATTTCCTTCATCTAGTGTACTAAGTTCATGGAAAAAAAGAGTAACGCCTTAAGCAAGATGACATGATATAGACAAGATAAACTCACGTATGAACAAACCCCATCTTTTTACCCTTAATAGCAATGATACATACATGTCATGTCCCCTTCTTTCACTGGGATTGAGAACCATAAGATCGAACCCATTACAAAGCACCTCTTCCCATGGCAAGATAAATCAATCTAGTTCGCCAAACCAAATCAATAGATCGAAGAAGAAATACAAAGCTATAACAATCATGCATAAAAGAGTTCAGAGAAAACTAAAATAATATTCATGGATAGATATAATCATAAACACGCAATTCACCGGATCCCAACAAACACACCACAAAAAGTCACTACATCGAATAGATCTCCAAGAACATTGAGGAGAACATTGTATTGAAGATAAAATAGAGAGAAGAAGCCATCTAGATACTAACTATGGACCCATAGGTCTGTGGTAAACTAATCACACATCTTCGGAAGGGCAACAAGGTTGATGTAGAGCCCCTTCGTGATCGATTCCCTCTCCGACGGAATACCGGAGAAGGCCTGCAAATGGGATGTCGTGGTTCTGGAACTTGTGGCGGCGGAAAAAGTATTTCGGCTGTGTCTCTGATGTCAGGGGAATATTTGGGTATTTATAAAGGTGGAATTAGGGTTGGATGTTCCACGAGAGGCCAACAAGCCTGCCCCCCTAGGGGGCGCCCCTAGGGCTTGTCTCTCCCTTGTGGCTCTTCTGGCCTCCTCGCAAAACTTCTAGGGTCTATTCTGGTGCAAAAAAATCAATCCAAAGTTTTTTCTCCGTCTGGACTTCGTTTGATATCGATTTTCTAAAAAGCCAAAAACATGCAACAAACATCAACTGGCATTGGACACTAAGTTACTAGGTTAGTCCCAACAAATGATATATAATTGCATATAATGACATATAAAACATCCAAAATTGATACTATAATAGCATGGAACAATAAAAAATTATAGATACATTGGAGACGTATCAAGAATCCCCAAGCTTAATTCCTGCTCGTTCTAGAGTAGGTAAATGATAAAAATAGAATTTTTGATGTGGAATGCTACCTATCACATTCATCATATAATCTTTTCTTTTGCAACATGGATATTTAACACCTGTTTTTTGGCTACAGAGCTCGGTGAAACTTGCTGCCAAGCAATGAACACTGTGCCCTTCCTCTAGTTCACACATGGAGACCACCGCCGGTGGCCATCTGATCCCTCTAGGCGACCCCAAGGCGACCACCGCCGGTGGCCACTCCGGCCCCGGCGGCCACCCTTCCTACCGCCGGTGGCCACTGCTCCCCTGCCACTTGTCACCCCAAGGGTGGCAGCCACCAACCTTTCTCCGGTTGCTTTGCGGGAAGTGTTGCTGCTAGGATGAACATGGACCCTCCTTCACTCAACTTTGCTCGAGGTAAAGATTTCCAACTGTCCATGAGGCAAAAGTTTGGTCACCCAATGGTGTTTTCGCCTGGTTTTCGTCAACGTGAGTTCACTTTGGTGGTTTCTTTCTGCCGTGCTCGTTTTTGGTTGGATTGTCACACGGTTAGTATCACGTTGCAATCATGTTTTTGTGGCTGTCCTCAAGGTTTACGTGTGCTACACCTCAAGGACAGAACGTTCAAGTTCTCTGTTGCCTCAAAAGCAGTAGGTTTTGAGATCTATAATCATGGCCGGGTAGTGGAGAAGGATTTTGAGTTAGTTTTCAATCTTTGGGGCTTTGAAGGACCTAATTGGCCACATGAAGAACAACTTTACTATCATGAGGAAGAAGCTTCTTGGACTAGAGTTGTCAATGGATCGCGTCCGCGATCTGTCGCCGGCAGAGTCTCCGGCGATCAACCACGGCAGTCAGTTTTTGTTCGTTTAGCGGATATTCTGACCACCAGCAATAATGTGGTCACAGACTTTAATGTTCCCTTAATGCCCCATATTACCCCCTCAGGAGAGGATCACGCAGCGACTGCAGCAGGCGGGAATCTGGGTCGTTCAAATAACTCGCTCCAATGCTATGCGTGTGGCAAGATGGGACATTTTGCTCGGGAGTGTCGTGACACTCGCCTTCCTGGGCTCTATCCTTCTCTCAGGTTTGCTACTTTCCCCAGCCCACCTAATGAGGCCTGGGACATGGATGTGGTCCAGGATTAGTTCAAGTCCGTTGGCCCGGCCCGCGACCCTTCACGAGTTTCCTCTTTTCGCGAGCTATGTATGGGATCTTTTCCTAATTTTCAACCTCGTCCACCTCTTGCCTCCTCAACTTCTATGCTCCGCTCCTCTATTTCACCACCCAACCCAAACCCCGCTCCCGTCACCTTGAGCTTGACTACGCCGGCGAGTGTTCGTTCTGCGGATCCGATGTCCAACATCCCGGTTGACTCACGTCCGTTCGTGCCCCATGGCTTCGACATTCAGCAGGTCCCTTGCCGCAATGGGGTGGCTAGGGTGGTGCTGCCGCAGCGTCCTCGTCGCCATGAAGATTGGGCGATTGCGACCATCCATCCTCTCCCCGTCGATGCTCCATTCCCAAATGTAAGAGATGTTCTTGAGGAGTTTATTGTTGAACATAGGCAGTTGGGGTTGAGGGACGTTCAGCGCTGCCCGTTCGGAGAGGCCTATGTTCGGCTCACCAGGGTTAGAGACAGGGATAAGTTGGTACTAGATAGTCCTCATGAGTTTGGTGATGTGTTCATTACTTTTGTGAAGCACGATGAGGGCAGAAATCACAGGAGGGTTCATTTCAATAGAACTGTTTGGTTGCTTCTGACGGGAGTTCCGTTTGATTTCCGTAACACTGAAGATTTGGCTTTTGTTGTCAGTAAGTTCGGCCGCATGATATCCTAGGACAAGGAGGATGATCACATGGGGCGTATTGTAGTTAAGTCTAGAGTTATGAACCTAGATATCATTCCTAAAAGTATGCGTTGGTCGTAAGGAGATGAATTTGAGGAGGATGGCTGGTCTTCCTCCATTGAAGTGCTGGCAAGTGAGCTCCTTGGTGGTGGTCCTGCAGATGAGGATCCTATTCCTCCTAACAATGTGGACCCCCACCCTCTCCCTGAAGATGCTGAGCCTGCTCATGGTTTTCATGATGATGCTACCAACAATAATGATATGGATGCTCAGGATGCAGAGAATTGGGATAACTGGGAAGAGAATCGGTAGAATCAACAGAATGCTGACCTTGAGGATCTTTTTGATGCTGTGCAACAGGAAGAAATGGCCTAGGCAGATGGAGAAGAACTGCATCCTGCACCAAGTAATAGCAGTATATCCTCAGCCATGTCTTTCTCTGAGGGAGACAACACAAATATGCTTATGGCATATGTTGCAGTGGAGGCTATCCCTCCTAGGGAGGTAGTGCCTGCTATTATTCCTCCCCCTGCCATGGTGTTTGCTAATGGGCTACAGAACATAATTCAAGCATATCAGTCAGATGAGGAGGCCCTCCTTTATTGCAAGAGAACATCCAGGGTGCTGCTTTCGTTGATACTGTTTTGCATGATCAAGTTAATGTTCAGGTTGTTGCAGAACAACTGCAACATGTTGCTTCCAATATTCATGGAGCAGATGCCTTTGCTGATGATTCTGCACCTCCTCATATGGATCCTGTCCCACATGTGCTGCTGGAAGTTGCATTGGAGTCTGCCTTGGTCACTGATCCACCTTTAGATGCTGTGTCAATTGAGGGGCAAGCTAAACCTTCACTTGTTAGTGGACCTTCAATTGAAATCCTGGCCTGCAGTTCTGAACATGATAATACTGCTAGGGGAAGCTTGCAGCTAGTGCAGAACATTGAGGATCTTCAGTCAAGGTTACAAGGTAATTGGGTTACTCAAATAAATGAACATTTTAGCATCGCTCCTTCTCTTCTTGGTTTGAAACGTATTCAGATGGCTCCTGCTTCTAATAATGATCATTTTGTTTCTGAAGAAGGCATGCTACTGTGGAAACAACACTTTAAGGACTAATCATTGGAAAGCAGGAGCTCTTTCTCTACCAACATTCCTGTAAGTTGGTTTAATTTTATTGTTCACCTGCTTACGTCCCCTGATAAGTTTGCCTGGACTGTTACTATGTTAAAATCTGGAATGTGGGAACAGTTCACTGCTGTGGAAAATATGGATCAAGCCTTCATGTTTCATATACCTGACAAGTGTCCTACCTCTCATGCACCTATTTGTCAGGATGAGGTCAAGGACAAAGAAAATATTGGTGTGTCTGCCAATAGGCAGGATGTGGAGTCCCAGGCCCTTTTGCAACCTTTTGGTCAAGATAACTTGAGGAAGAGAAGAAATGGAAAGACTCCACTAGTGGAAACAGAGGTAAGGAGAAGTGATAGAACCAAGAAAGACAATGTTGGTTACAAAAGAAACTCCTGCTCTAATAATAATTGCTTACCTTGCAATGCTGTCCCTCCCATCATACAAAAATCAGTTGTTAAAATCCTCACTGCCTCTTTCTGTAAGTTTGCTGAGGGGGAGCTGGAGGACAAGCTGGCCAAGAAGCCCAAGAGAAGGCAAGAGGATGTTTTGGACAAGGTTCCCTTGGACAAAGGAGATGGACATACCTCCAACTCTTCATAATGTTTATGTCCCTTACTTGGAGTACCGTGTGGAGGGTGTGTGTTTGTGGTTCCCCACCTAGTTTGATGCTGCTTTTGATTGATGTAAGACATGGATATTGGCACAGTTTGAACTCTATTTGTCTGGTGATGTACTATCCATTACTACTTCTTTGCTGTATGTCTGGCTGCTCTACTGGATATGTTGTGCTGTGGATCAGGGTTTTGTACAACTTTCTTTTATGTGTGGAAGATCAAGTGCTCGCACTTGACCTCTGGTACAAAACAATTCTGTGTTTCCATGAATAACACAAACAGAAGCTGGAACATTCTAAATTGGAACATTAGAGGAATAAATTCTGAGGACAAATGGCTGGCCTTAAGGCAGAAAATTGATGAGAGTGACTGCAACATTTTGTGTCTTCAAGAAACCAAGAGAGAGATTTTTGACACAACTTACTTAAATTTTTTTTGCCCTTTCAGACTTAATAAATTTGCCTTCCTGCCCTTAGTTGGGGCTTCTGGGGGTCTCCTTGTGGCTTGGAATGGCTCTCAGTTCTCTGGAGAAGTCATTGCACAAAATAGGTTTTCTCTTTCATTGCAATTTACCAGTCTGCTCTCCAATCAGTCTTGGATTATTTCTAATATTTATGGGCCATGTGATCCACAAGACAAAATTAAGTTTATTAACTGGTTCCTGAATATTCACATGCCTGATGATGTTGACTGGATTCTAATGGGAGATTTCAACCTTATGAGGGCACCATCAGATAGGAACAGACCTGGGGGAGATGTCAATGACATGCTTATGTTTAATGAGGCCATCAGTAATCAAGGTTTAATTGAATTACCTCTGCATGGCAGAATGTTTAGTTGGAGTAACATGCAGCATGATCTTCTATTGGTAAAACTTGATTGGTTTTTCACTTCTGCTTCTTGGATGACTACTTTTCCAGACACATTTGTGCTACCTCTTGCAAAGCCTATTTCAGATCATCTGCCCTGTGTAATAAAAGTTGGTACTTCTATCCCAAAGGCAAAAGTGTTCAGGTTTGAAAACTACTGGCTCCAACACTCCGATTTTAAACAGGTAGTAGCCAATGCTTTAAATATTCCAGTTGGCAATCTTGATGTTGTCAAAACCTTGAATGCTAAGTTTAAAAACTTAAGAAGAGCTTTGAAGCTGTGGGGTAAAGCCTTGTCTTCTCTGAAAACTCAAATTGCAGAGATGAATGAGTTCATATTCCTGTGGGATCTCTTTGAAGAATTCAGAGAGTCGGACACTCATGAATGGAATTGCAGGGCTATTCTCAAAGAGCATCTACTTATTCTATTGAGGAATCAAAAGATTTACTGGAAGCAAAGAGGGAAAATCAAGGGGGTGAAGTTTGGAGATGAGAACACAAAGTTTTTTCACACTAAAGCTTCAATTAATTATAGGCATAACCATATTGTTGTACTCCAAGATGATGACCAAGTTGACATATCTGATCATGCTGGGAAGGCTGCAATTATTTTGGACACTTACAAAAAAATAATGGGCACATCTCAAAAAACCTCAATGCATTTTGATCTGGCTTCCTTGTTTGGGCAGAGACAACATTCAGATATCTTTGATAAACTTGAGTTGCCTTTTACTGAAGAGGAAATTACTGTTGTGGTCAAAAATCTTCCAACAGACAAATCACCAGGCCCTGATGGTTTTAACAATGAATTTCTCAAGTCTTGCTGCGACGTTATTAAGGGAGATGTGCTCAAATTCGTATATGATTTTCATGCAGGGCAAATTTCTCTTGAGAGCTTAAATACTTCTTACATTACTCTCATTCCAAAGGGGAGTACTCCCTTGACAGCAAATTATTTAAGACCAATCTCTTTACTAAACTGTTGTTTGAAGATTGTCACTAAGCTGCTGGCAACTAGGTTACAGAAAGTGATTCTCAAGAGATCTATTCATGATTGCTTGGGTTGGGCATATGAATATCTACACCAATGTCATAAGTCTAAAGATGAGACTATTATACATAAATTGGACTTTGAAAAGGCTTTTGACATAATTGAGCACCAGGCAATGGTGGATATTTTAAAGGCCAAAGGTTTTGGGGACAGATGGATTTCATGGATCAAAATGCTCTTCACTTCTGCTTCATCTGCTATCTTGCTAAATGGTGTCCCTGGAAAAAAGTTTTATTGTCTTAGAGGTGTCAGGCAGGGGGATCCTCTATCCCCCTCCTGTTTGCGCTTGCTGCAGATCTTCTTCAGTCAGTTCTCAACAAGGCAATGCACATGGGATTGTTATCTGCTACCTTACAAGTGGAGTCTTGCCCTGATTTTCCAATTGTCCAGTATGCTGATGACACTCTGCTCATTCTACAAGCAGATGCCAAGCAACTACATTGCCTTAAAGCCCTCCTCAATACTTTTGCAGATGCCGCTGGACTTAAAGTAAACTACAATAAATCCAGTATGATTCCAATAAATGTGTCAGAAGAGAAGATGGAGATTCTAATAAATACTTTTCATTGCAAGAAGGAATCATTTCCAATCCAATACATGGGAACAGCCCTAGGACTTCATAAGCCTACTGTTGAGCAATGTTTTCCTCTTGTCACAAGACTACAAAAGAAGCTTGTGGGTTTGTCCTCCTTTATGACAATGGCTGGAAGATCGCTGTTGGTGAAATCTGTCCTCAATTCTTTGTTTATCTATCTCATGGGATGCCTTGATGTGCCTGTCACCATCAAAACCCAAGCCATTAAGTATTTGAGACACTGCTTGTGGAGAGGTCTTGATCTAGAGGACTACAGACCTGCCATGGTGGCATGGAGCACTGTGTGTAGACCCAAAAATCAAGGAGGTTTGGGTGTCATGGATATCTTTATTCAGAATAAGGCCCTATTACTTAAGAATCTGCACAAGTTCTATAACAGACACAATACCCCCTGGGTCAGCATGATCTGGGAATCATATTACAACAATGATACACTGTCTGGTAATAACTGGATTGGATCATTTTGGTGGAAGGCAAACCTTAAGCTTATTGATAACTATAAGTCCTTGGCCAGATGCAACATAGGTGATGGCAAGAGTGCCTTCTTTTGGAATGATCTATGGCACTCTGCTTGTTTGCAAGACATGTTCCCTCATTTATTCTCTTTTGTGAATAACAAAGATACAACTGTCGACACCATTCTCCAAGCAGAATACTTAGAGGATCTATTCCATCTACCCCTGACTGTGCAAGCTTCCAGGAATTTGAGGCTATGGAAGAAATTTGTATTGATTTAAGGGCTTCTGATACACTAGATTGCATTGACACTTGGAGCTACATTTGGGGAAATGAACACTTCTCGGTTGCTAAGGCCTATAAAGTTATGATGGGAGTTAAAATTGTGCCACAATAGTTCAACTGGATCTGGAATAGCTCTTGTCAGCCAAAGCACAAGGTGTTTTTTTGGAGATTGCTTCATGACAGGCTCAATACTATAAATCTTTTGAGAAGGAAAACTTTTCATTTAGCCAACTACAATTGTGTTGTCAACAATTGTCCACAGGAAGAAACTCTGCAGCATCTTTTCTGGACCTGTCCTTTTGCAGCTCAATGTTGGGACCTGATTTGCCCTTCAAGACAGGCAAATGTTTCAATTCTGGAAGCTTTTCTTGATCTCAAACAGAAGCTACATGTACCTTTCTTCATGGAAATAATCATCCTTGCTTCTTGGGCTATCTGGATCTCAAGGAATAATTTGATCTTCCAAGCAGTTCAACCTAGCATCCAGAGATGGAAAGCTATTTTCCTAGAGGAGCTCAATCTTCTAAGATTTATAATTAAGAAGAGTTATGCTCGATACTACTGTTCTTGGCTTGAAAATCTTGTGTTGTAATTCTAGACTCTAGTTTTTCCTCCCTAGTTTTGTTTCTTTTTCTTTTCTTCTGGCTTATCTCAAGCCTCTTGTACAGTGGAACCTTTTGTTTATGTCTTTCTAATTAATAAAGATTGCAGTGGGTTTTTTCCCTACTGTGTACAATCAAAAAACATGGATATTTAGACTTGAGTGATTCAAAGCAATAGTTTATAATTTGACATGAAAACATCAATACTCAAGTATACCAACAAGCAACCATGTCTTTCAAAATATCAACACTAAAGAAAGTTATCCCTAGCCCATTATGCTTAGTCATTCATCCATTCATAAAACACACTCAACATTAGCTACATCCAATGAACAAGTATGAAAATAGTGTTCTCTAGTTGGTGCTTTTTAAGAGATGATGGAGACTAAAATAAAAATAAAAATTTCATAAAAGTAAAGAGATATGCCCTTCGTAGAGGGAAGCAGAGATTTGCAGAGGTGCCAGAGCTCAGAGTTTAAAATAGAGATAAAATAATTGTGAGATAGGCATGCCTTTTTTGTCAACGAAAACGACCGATAATTCCCAATATCTTCCAAGCTAGAAAAATTATAGGCGTTTCCCAAACAGAAAGTAAAGTTTATTTCCTTTCCACCATTCTTTCACAATCCATGGCTAGTCGTATCCACGGTGCCTTCAATACCAACACTTTCCAAGGAATTTATTATTGATTTTTTTTCATTTCGGGACTGGGCATCCCTATTACCTGCCACACTCTCGTGCAATGACAAGTTAATAAGCACTCTGCTGCTTCATGAGCGGTACGGGCATAGAAAATGCAAATTTATTTTAAATTATTAGACTTGGCACATGCAACTTTACTTGGAACAACATGGAAATACCGCATATAGGTAGGTACGGTGGCCTCATTTGGCACAACTTTAGATTTAATGAATTGGATGCACAAGTAGTATTTCCGCTTAGTACAAGTAGAGGCTAGCAAGTAGATTGAGAAGCGGCCAACAAAAAAACAAAACGGTCATAAACATGCATTGAACATAACTAACACAGAATAATGCACCATAAGTCGGATCTAACTTTGTTGAATAACTATTGACTTTACGTGCATACAAAGGGAATCGCAAACCAATATTGTTACTAAAGCACAGTTACTCACTATTTTATCATCTTCATATCGCAAAACTATTCCTAGGAATCAAGCTTATCACATCCAATGAACTATATGAAAGTTTTTATTATATCCCTCTTGGATATTCATCATATTGGAACCAAATTCATATCGTGTGAAAACTACCATCACTATTATCAACTCTCAAAAGGATATAAGGGAAGCATGAGAGTGCAAATATTTCTTTAAAATCTTATCAACTCTCAAGATAATATAAGTGAAGCATGAGAGTATATGTATTTATTTAAAATATAACCACCTCCATGCTCAAAAAGATAGAAGTGAAGCACTAGGGCAAGTGCCTAGCTCAAAAGATTTAAGTGAAGCACATAGAGTATTCTAGCAAATCATGATAGCATGTGGCTCTCTCAAACAAGTGTGTTCATCAAGGATGATTGTGACAAACTTGAAAGCAAACAAAACAAAGACTCATATAATACATGACGCTCCAAGCAAAACTCATGATATGTGACGAATAAAAATATAGCTCCAAATAAAATTACCAATAGTTGGTATAAGAAAGAGGGGATGCCTTCTGGGGGATCCCCAAGCTTAGTTGCTTGGGAGTCCTTCAGTATTACCTTGGGGTGCATTAGGCATTCCCAAGCTTAGGCTCTTGCCACTCCTTATTCCTTCATCCATCACCCAAAACTTGAAAACTTCAATCACCCGAAACTCAACAAAACCTCGTGAGATCCGTTAGTATAATAAAGCAAATCACTACTTTAAGTATTGTTGCAAACCCATTCGTATTTTATTTTTGCATTATAGCTACTGTATTCTAACTTCTCCATGGCTTCTACCCCCCGATACAATCCATAGTTTCATCAAAACAAGCAAAACAATGCATCAAAAACAGAATCTGTCAAAAATAGAACAGTCGGTAGGAGTCTGAACGTTCACCATACTTCTGTAAACAAAAACAACAATGAAGCCTTTAGTCCCAAACAACTTGGGGTAGGCTAGAGGTGAAACCCATAAGATCTCGCAACCAACTCATGGCTCTGGCACATGGATAGCAAGCTTCCACGCACCCCTATCCATAGCTAGTTCTTTGGTGATAATCTAATCCTTTAGGTCTCTCTTAACTAACTCATCCATCACAAATATGGTCTACCCCGACCTCTCTTAACATTCTCAATATGCATTAGCCGTCTGCTATGCACTGGAGCTTCTGAGGCCTGCACTGAATATCCCCAAACCATCTCAGATGATGTTGGACAAGCTTCTCTTCAATTGGTGCTACGCCAACTCTATCTCGTATATCATCATTCCGGACTCGATCCTTCCTCATGTGGCCACACATCCATCTCAACATACGCATCTCTGCCACACCAAACTATTGGACACGTCACCTTTTAGTAGGCCAACACCCAATGCCATACAACATTGCGGGTCGAACAACCGTCCTGTAGAACTTTCCTTTTAGCTTTTATGGCACTCTATTGTCACAAAGAATGCAAGAATCTTGTCGCCACTTCATCCATCCGGCTTTGACTTGATGGTTCATCAATACCCCCATCCTCGTGCAGCATTGACCCCAAATATCGAAAAGTGTCCTTCTGAGGTACCACCTGCCCATCAAGGCTAACCTCCTCCTCCTCCTCACACCTAGCAGTATTGAAACTGCATATCATGTACTCAGTTTTAGTTCTATTAAGCCTAAACCCTTTCGATTCCACGGTTTGCAATAGAGGCAAAGGTGCCCTGTCTTTTGATGAGATGGTGCTTATTATTTTTGTAGGAGTTGACGATTCGACTACAAACGTGCAAGGACGTCGCTCCTTAGCAATCACTAAACCAAGTTCGAGAGGTTATTGACCATGGAGGAGCACGATCAACCTGACCACAAGGGTCTATTTCCTGCAAGCAAACGAAGAACAAGCAAGAAACTAAGATTGCAGTCTAGATATTGCGAATATAAGAGGAAAGCATTATTGATCAAGGTGGGGTTATGTGACGTCTTGGTCTGGTCGTTGAACACAAACGAAGTACGCGAAGTTGCAGCTATGGAAACTTTAATCTAAACAAAACCCAAAGTCTAAATGAAGCCCTAAGGATTGTATATATGGAGGAAGAGGGGGGCATTTTGTGATACCTTGGAGGAGGGGTCCGAAACCATACTGAAGTATTTCAAAATTACATGGGCCTGGCCCAATAATAAGGTGATGCATCACCTATAATAGCCTCTAGACGAAATTTATGAAGTAGCATCTTGTATATTTCGTACAAGCCTTCATGCACTCATTACGGTCGCTTCAAAGCCCTGAAATCAACATTTGAACCTCTGTTCTTCTTTCCCTTTTGCATTCCATCATCTCCATGCTTGATCTTGCTCCGATGATGATCCTTTTCCAAGCTAGGCCCTTCATTTGTATGCAAAAGAATGTATCCAATTTAGGCAACATCATATTCTCATGAACATTAGAATCGTTAACAAGAAATGGAAGTACCCGATAATCTAATTGGTGTCCGTGAGCTCTAGTAATTGGCCCTGTATGTATAGCAGTAGGGGCTGTGGGGTGTAACAATGGTATTGATGTCCTTTTCAGTTTGTCTCATAACTCTAACTTCCTATTTACCCCCGTATGACTATCATCAACTAGCACCACATCATGTGCAAAGCATACACCATGGGATATCTTATTGTATATTCCTTGTGACCTCATCAATCACCAAGGCAAATAGATAAGGGCTCACAGTCGACCCCTGATGCAGTCCTATCTTAATCGGGAAGTCAATAGTGTCGACATCACTTGTTGGAACAATTGTCACAACATTATCGTACATCTCCTTGATGAGGGTAACGTACTTTGTTGGTACTTTGTGTTTCTCCAAGGACCACCACATGACATTCCGCGGTATCTTATTATAGGCCTTATCCAAGTCAATGAACACCATATGCAAGCCCTTCTTTTGCTCCCTGTATCTCTCCATAAGTTGTCATACCAAGAAAATGGGTTCCATGGCCGACCTCCCAGGTATGAAACCAAACTGATTTTTGGTCACACTTGTCATTCTTCTTAAGTGGTGCTCAATGACTTTCTCCCATAGCTTCATTGTATGGCTCATCAGCTTAATTCCATGATAATTAGTACAACTCTGAACACCCCCCTTGTTACTGAAGATTGATACTAATATACTCTGTTTCCATTCTTCTGGCATCTTGTTTGCCCAAAAAATTATGTTGAAAAGCTTGGTTACAATACTGTCACTATGTCCCTGAGGCCTTTCCACACCTCAATGGGAATACAATCAGGGCCCATCGCCTTGCCTCCTTTCATCTGTTTTAAAGCCTCGACATCAAACTCCTAGATTCTCCACACAAAACACATGTTGGTCTCATCAAAGGAGTCGTCCAATTGAATGGTAGAACTCTCATTCTCCCCATTGAACAGCTTGTCAAAGTACTCCTACCATCTATGCTTAATCTCCTTGCCCTTCATCAAGAGTTGGTCTACTCCATCCTTGATGCATTTGACTTGGCCAATATCCCTCGTCTTCCTCTCTCGGATCTTGCCCATCATGACCATACTTCTGTAACTCCACAAATTCTAAAAATTTAGGATAGCATGGGCAATTTGTATATCAATCATGTATAAAACATTCAGAATTTTATCATGCTCTAGCAAATTTTAACAATTCTAGTACTAGATGCAAAAGTTTCTATTAATGCATAGAATCAAAGCAACTATCACCCACATCATTGCAAAGGCTTTGCTTGGCACCAACACTAATTTAAACAGTAAAACACAATCATAACAATAGCATAATTGTGTGCTTATTGAAAAATAGAAAAGATAGCTATTGGGTTGTCTCCCAAGAAGCTCTTTCTTTATAGCCATTAAGATAGGCTTTGAGATTTTTATGATGCTCACATGAAAGATAATAATTGAAACACAAGGAGAGCATCACAACACATGCACTACAAAAAAACACTTCCATGATGATAAATGGCATGTCATGGAAGTGTTTTCGTCAAGGGTAACTGACACATGGGATCCTCCATAGAGGGTCGCCATTAAGTTATCGTGTCTAGTTTTGGATCCGATGACCCATTAATAGCAATGACCAATGGCGATTTTCCACGTGCAAAATTCTCATTGGCTAAAAGAACCATGTGTCAACTCCGCATTGGGACATATCTCATCCAGCGAATGGGCGGGACGCGCCTATGATACGTCGACATGTGGCTCAGCCCAACGGTGGCCCATTGAGGTCAAAAGGCCGGCCCTTTGACTTGGTAAAAATGTAGCGGGTCGGCCCATGAAAAGCCTATTAATGGCATGTTCGGATATAGCCCATTTACAACACGCTAACTCACAGCTTGTTATGGCCTATCCGAATTAGGCCCAATAGCGTCATATGGGTCATCCAATATGATTCTAGCCCGTTTTAACTTTGGGCCCATGTCTGGCCCATGACGTCTTTTGGCCATATGAGGCCCTTTAACGGCCTATGATTAAACTTGCCCATAATGAATAGTATATCTCTTAATACCCATTAATGACCCATTATTCCATCAGGCCGTTTCCAGCCCATGTTATCTTTCGGCCTTCTAATGGCCCACTTATTCTTGGGATTATTTCCAGCATTCTTACATACGGTCCATTACTGGCCTGTTACGCTTCTGGGTCAAATTCAGCCTGTGGTTACAGTTGGCCCGTTTGTGGCCCGTTAATCCACTGGGCCGTTTCCATAGCGTCATCGAATACGGCCCATTAATGACCCGTTATGCATGTCGATAGAATTAAGCCTGCTATATATATTGGCCTATTAACAGCCCATTATGGTTGGCCTATAAATAGACGATTCCCATTCTAGCCCGTTTAAGGCCCATAATGCGGTCCGTTATTGGTCCACGAATTGTACGGCCCATGTTTGTCCCATCGATCATACGACCCGTAGAAGGCCCATTGATTCTACGACCCGTAGAAGGCTCATGGATCCTATGGCCTGTAGGAGGCCCATGGTAACTACAACAGGTACCAGGACCATGGTTACAATGGTATATATGTTTCCCATGGTTATTGCGGCCTAGTTTAAAAAAATAGGTTATTATGGCCACTAGCAAACTACGGAAAAAGAAGTACAGCGACTACAAGAAAAAAAAATAAACAAGACAATAAGGAAATAAATAAGCAAGCAACTTATGCGAGGCTATTACTGCTATTACACATATTACATCCATTGTGCATCAAAGTTCGCCACTACTGCAAATATAGGGAACAAAATAGCATATTACATACAATGGGCATCTAAATTGGTCACCAGTGCAAATAAACACAGCAACAAAACAACTCCATAATCAAAACAACTTTAGAAGAGCTCAAGAAATGTTATCCTAGGTATCCACCATGCTGGCAATAAGCTTAGCAAGCTTATTATCTTTCTCTTGTTTGGCACTAAAATCCTCCAACACTTGTTGTTGCACCAGAGAGTATACAACTGGATTTTGCAGGGACTTCCTCAGTCCTTCAGCTTCTTGTCATAGCACAACTGGTTGATGTCTTTCAGCTTGGAGTTGAGACTCAAGAAACCGAACTGATTGAGACAATGAGTTTGAAGAGCTTGTGCCAGCGGTAGTGGCCAGTAACTCGAACACTATATCAAGACAGGACTTTGGGGTTGTCTTACTATCTTCAAGATAGTTTTCCTTAGCTGTTTTATTAGCTTTGTTGGAGACTAACAAGGATGTCTCACTATCCTGAACCTTATCTGCATTACTTCCTTTACCATTGCTTAATAAGGTACTCTTCACTAGTGCAGAGATGTGCTATACAAACGGTTTTTACCCCCTTTCCACGATGGAGTTTTAAACCGTCGCCTAGTGTGTTTGTGTGATAGGGAGGTCCTTCCTACACGACCCAGAATCCGTCGGGGATAGGCCCTCCAACCACACAGGTAGGGGAAAAATGAGCTTGTGTGTGATCAGGCGAGGCATCAAAGCCCAATCGTTTCCGTTCGTATGTACATCCCACACAGTGAATCCCAGAAAAACGTTTCCGTTCGTATGTATACCGCACATAGTTTTTTGTGTGGAAACATTTGTGCAACGTGTCCTAACGCAAACAGTTGTTTTCCGGAACCATGTGTCATTGTTAGTTGATCCAACACGCCTACTTTCTAGAAACCGTGTGGGTTGTTTGAGTTCATCACCCACGGTGTTGTCTGAGTAACCATCTGCAATAGAAAACCCCAATAAGTAGGGTAATTAGCCTATTATTGATAATCCATGTAGTAATCAAATTGAAATTTCTTATAAAACACACCATATATTTCATATCCGTATAACGGCAACTTAGTTACACCAAAGAGGGATATAGCTAGCTACGCCATTACATAACAACACCAAGTTTCACATGCAACATCAAAAACCTTTGTTAAAGTAGCATCATACACGGTAAATAGACAAATGAATCTCATCTGGAAAACTTCAGAAGCGAAAGGTGAATATTGAGCCTTCCATGATGTTGAACGTCCTTGCAACTTTAGGCCAGTGGCTATGGATAATTTCCCGCCCAACCTTCGCCCTCTTCAAGATGACTTCAATATTGTACCATGGGTGTTGAATGAATACCTTTCTCGCCTCTTGACCATGCAGGTGGTTTGAGAGGTAATCATCGTGAACTGCTTTGAAAAGTACTGAAAACAAAGATATGCATAAATCGCTGTTATAAATTTCTAAATGGCACAAGGGGTAAAAACAAGGTAAAAGAGTTAGTAGCATTCTATAGTTGACTATTGTCTTCTTCATTGTGCAAACAAAGATCTTGTTATTATTCGTTTCAAGTTTCTTCATCCTAACAATCTATCTTAGTTTCATGACTTGACTGATATTCATGGACATCTCATTTCCCCATATGCAAATGGGTTGAAAAGTGGGTCTAAGCCTCTAACAGCAGGACCTACATGTGCAAGACCAAAATGTAAGAAACCTAAATATTGGAATGATTCCTACAACTGCACAATAATGTGCTATTACCAAAAGGGCCATGCATGAGCACACCTGATGGTAAATCGCACTGTCTCCCATTGTTTCCCTGTAACACATATAAGGAAGATCTTGATCGGGTTAACTGAGAGTTTCCATACTATTAGTAGAACATGTATTTATTACAGCCAAGTTCGATTTATTTCTCACGTGCATAACAATACAAAATTGTACCAGCAACAAATGAAAATCAAATTGCAGAATTGAACCAAACATTTAAATGGATAGCACACCAAATGAACCAAAATAGTAAACTGAGCACGATATTGTGGAATAGAAACATGTGCTAGAAGATAAGACAGTTAACGAAACAAAGAATCTTGGAGAACAATACTACGACATGTAGCAATTCTTGGACCAAACTGTTAACTGAACATTACATTTTAGAATATCATATTGCATATTAACATTACAGAGGACAAATCACTAGAAGGCACTGGCGGTGGCCTCGAGAAAACAGCATGAACTATATTTTAAAGTAGACAACCGCGTGGCGGTGTCGATGATGGCCTCAAAGACGAGGTGCTCCTCCAAGATCCGGCAGTCAGCACGCATGGCAGCCATAGCGATCTCATCCACGCGTGCATCCGCGATTTGCTTCTCGGCTTCCTGATGCTACGGAGCTCCATGTTATACTGTGTGCAAAATGGTTGTGGGCGACACTTAATTAGAGGATAGGGCCAGTGATTTCAACGTAAGGTGTCGCGCTGTCGGTTGGGGCATGTGGGACGGGGAAGGAGGAGGATGGTGTGGGTGGGGTGTGGATACCTGACCATATCGACGAGGCTGTGCAGTAAGAAGAACGGTCGCCAGCAAGGAGGCCACGCAGCAAGAAGAAGGGTCAACAGCGAGGAGGCGGCGCTGCAAGAAGAAGGGTCGCCAGTGAGGAGGCGTGATACGTCCATTTTGCATCATGTTTACCTACCGTTATTTATAATGTTTTATGCATAATAATGATTTTTGGAGTAATTCTAATGCCTTTTCTCTCATAATATGCAAGGTTCACACAAAGAGGGAGAATTCTGGCAGCTGGAAATCTGGACCTGGAAAAGCTATGTTAGGCCACCTATTTTGCACAACTCCAAATGAGCTGAAACTTCACAAGGAATTTTTATGGAATAAATAAGAAAAACTGGAGCAAATAACCACCGGAGGGGGGCCACCTACTGAGCACAAGACATCAGAGCGTGACTGCCCCCCAGGCGTGCCCTGTTGGGTTGTGCTCAGCTCAGCCCACCTCCGGCGCCCCTCCTCTGGTTTATAAGTCATTTTGACCTAGAAAAAAATAGAGGACTTTCGGGACAAAGTGCCGCCGTCTTGAGGCGGAACTTGGGTAGGATCACTTTTGCCCTTCGGCGGAGCGATTCCGCCCGGGGAACTTCCCTCCCAGAGGTGGACATCATCATGATCATCATCACCAACAACTCTCCCATCTTGGGGAGGGCAATCTCCATCAACATATTCAACAGCACCATCTCCTCTCAAACCATATTTCATCTCTTGCGTTCAATCTTTGTACCAGAACCTCAGATTGGGACCGGAACTATAGATTGGTGCTAGGGGTGACTAGTAGTGTTGATTACATGTTGTCGTTGATTACTATATGGTTTATTTGGTGGAAGATATATGTTCAGATCCAATATGCTATTTAATAACCCTCTGATCTTGAGCATGATTATCATTTGTGAAGAGTTACTTGTGTTCTTGAGGTCACAGGAGAAATCTTGTTGCAAGTAATCATGTGATCTTGATATGTCTTCAATATTTTGATAGTATGTATGTTGTGATTACCTTAGTGGTGTCATGTGAACGTTGACTACATGTCACTTCACCATATTTGGGCCCAAGGGAATGCATTGTGGAGTAGTAATTAGATGATGGGTTGTGAGAGTGACAGAAGCATAAACCCTAGTTGATGCGCTATTCCGTAAGGGACCGATTGGATCCAAAAGTTTAATGCTATGGTTAGAATTTATTCTTCATACTTTTCTCATAGTTGGGGACGCTTGCGAGAGGGTTATTCTTCATACGAGGTTTGTTCAAGTAAGAACAGCACCTAAGCACCGGTCCACCCACATATCAAATTATCAAAGTAGTGAACACAAATTAATCCAACATGGTGAAAGTGACTAGATGAAATTCCCGTGTACCCTCAAGAACGCTTTGCTTATTATAAGAGACCGGTTTGGCCTATCCTTTGCCTCAAAAGGATTGGGCTACCTTGCTGCACTTTTGTTACTATTATCGTTAGTTGCTCGTTACAAATTATCTTGCTATCAAACTAATCTGTTATTTACAATTTTAGCACTTGTAGACATTACCTTGCTGAAAACCACTTGTCATTTCCTTCTGCTCCTCGTTGGGTTCGACACTCTTACTTATCGAAAAGGCTACAATTGATCCCACATATTTGTGGGTCATCAACACTATTTTTTGGCACCGTTTTCCGGGGAGTGAAGCGCTCTTGGTTAGTGGAAATCGGTAAGAAAAATTATTACTATGTGCTGAAATTTATTGTCACTTGTTACTATGGAGAACAATCCTGTAGCGACCCGACCTCAGATGGTCAAGTATCTGTGCTTAAGAGTCATCCCTGCATCGGTATGCTGACACACACAGTACTCGAGGATTTATAACAGAGGTAAATCACATGTATAAAGTAACGTAAATACTATTACCTAAATCCAAATAGCGGAAGTAACAACAAGGTTGTGGATTCCCATCAACACCAACGGCAAAGTTGAGTGTAGAAATCGTAACCCTAACGTATCACTTACTCGTCGTAAGATTCCTTCAACATGAGATGTTGCAGCCACAAAAGGTCAGTACACTCAACTTAGCCGTTGGTGTTGATGGGAATCCACAACCTTGTTGTTACTTCGCGCTATTCGGATTGAGGTAATAGTATTTACGTTACTTTATACATGTGATTTACCTCTATTATAAATCCTCGAGTACTGTGTGTGTCAGCATACCAATCCAGGGATGACACTTAAGCACAGAGACTTGACCGTCTGAGGTCGGGTCGCTACAAGATGGTATCAGAGCACATGTTGAGTGTAGGACGTGACCCCTAGAAACTGGCAAGCCCATAGGAAAGATTTTTCTCTATAACTTTCTTTTCAAAAAGATCTTTTACCTCTCTTCTCTTCTGAGCTTATTCAAATATTCCCTTTTAGTGAGACTATACCCCTTTCCCTTTTTGACCACACGAAGATATGACTGATGAGACCACTCCAAGAAGGACAAGATATCGGACAACAAAGACCACTTTGGAATGAAGAGGGTTTTACCGTGCACTATAGTAATGGAAACTACAAAGGTTGAAGACTTCGAGGACTAGGAGAATTTGAAGGCTCTGAAGAATTCCTAGATTTGTATGACCTAGGAAGATTAGCCTTATGGAACTTGAGACTATTAGAGCTGTCAATACTCGAGATCAAGGTGTATCGGAGAAAGAATGGAACATGGAGCATTAAAAGTCAAAGTTTTGTCAAGAAAACCCTAAGGCAGTAGATATCAACTATGCTATGATAGCTCATGGCAATGAAACGGGCAAAAAGATGGTTATCTGTGATGTCATCGCCACTAATGCTATGGTCACCGTGCTGAGTTAAACATACATTTCTTCGGAATGGTTGGATGGTAGAAGGCTGCTGGAGCATCTGTCAGCAAAGGATGCAGTTTTAACCTTAGCTGGTGCATCGCCAGGATCTGGAGTATTACATTAAGAATTCTTAGATGGACCTTCAGGAAGCCGTATTTGACAAAGAAGTGTTTCATGAAGAACTCATGACCCAGAAGCTGAAAGTAGCCAAGATGGAGGAGTGAAACCTCGAGATACCGTAGATTCGTCAGGAACTGAAGGATAGTAGGACCATGGTTCATGCCAAGGATGTTGAAACCCAACGCAACTGCAAAATATTAAAGGACATCATGAGAGACTTCGCGTTAAAAGAGATGATCTGGCAAAAGAACTTGAGACAGACAAACACGATCGGAAGAAGCCATAGGAGGCATGAACAAGACTTGAAGAGTTTTGTGACTTTGAAGATTTATTAACATTTAGAAGACCAAACCCCTGTTATATACCTACATTAGATGCGACGATTGTGAGCTATCATTTGTTTGATGTTTTTGGACAGCCACAATAAAATCTGTCTTTTCAAAACTATAGTTTGTATTGTGTGTATCCCTCTCTATCTCTCTCATCTCACCCCAAAACCCACGAACCCAATAGAGAATGAACGGAGATGAGCTTGTATTTTCTGGACTGATGAATCAATTGGAGACAGATCGATGGATTTAGAACAGGGAAGATCACCTGAAGAAACCCTATAGCCAGAAAGGATATGACCCAGCATGCTCTACCGTGCTTTGAAAGAGGTACTGCTACTTGGTGGATGATGTACCAAACAATCAATGGATGGCAAGGAGTAACCACTTGGAAAGAATTTAAGTTGACTTTGCCAAAGTCTCGGTTTGTGTCCCAGAAATTGAAGCCTGATGTAAGTGATATGAAGAAACCTTGTGCATGCAAGCTCTATGGAGAAATAGGACACAAACATAGAGAACACAAGGGATGAATGCCCTAATTGTGAAGAAAGTCACCCAGCTGAAGAATGCCCCACTATGCACGTGACTTGTTTCTTATGTGAAGGGACTACCCATTACCCTGCTTAGTGTCACATTTACCCCATGGTACAAAGAACCGTACAGCAAAAGAAATAAGCAATGAAAGGAGCCCTCATGGAAATTTTGGAAGAACCTGTGATGAAGGAAGAGGTGGAGGACACACCCAAAGAAGACCCAATTAAACCCTGCATCAAGTCATGCTATTCATGTGGAGAAGAAGGACACATCTCCCAAAATTGTATGAATGGGGACCTAGTAGAATTCTCGACAGAGGAAGTAGAGTATGACCCATAGGAAATAGAAGCCCTGATTGGAGCGGAAAAGTCCAGCAAGAGAAATAGATTGGATTCCAGGAAGGACCTGAGTCATATCACCTGTTTCAAGTGCAAGGTGTCAAGGCACTACTTCAGCAGTTGCCCAAAAAGGAAGTCGAAGACCCAAGGAGGCTTTGAAATCACAAGGAAACCTCGAGTCTTGTGGGGAAAAGTGCGCAAACCTTTACAGTGTGTACAAACTAATCATGATTAGCCGTGTCCCGGTTATGGACATCTTGAGTATATTGTTCTTGGATTATCAAATTGATCTCATCACTTTACTTAACTAATTTGTTGGGTTGTTAACCTTTAATTGGGATTGAGTTGGAGGAACCTTCTCAATGTTTTCAACGAACTTTGTAGCAAAAAAAATATATTCCTTTGTTGTAGGGAAAAATTGGCTTTTCGCAAAAACATGATAACCATAGAGCCTCCACCAGCCAAATATGCATGTAGTGATAGCTATTATTCATCATTGCTCTATGGTGTGAATTTGCCAGTACATTCAATGTACTGACCCTCTGTGGCTGCAACGTCTCATGTTGCAGGAATCTTACGACGAGTAAGTGATACGTTAGGGTTACAATTTCTACACTCAACTTTGCCGTTGGTGTTCATGGGAATCCTCAACCTTGTTGTTACTTCCGCTATTTGGATTGAGGTAATAGTATTTACATTACTTTATACATGTGATTTACCTCTGTTATAAATCCTCGAGTACTGTGTGTGTTAGCATACCGATCCAGGGATGACACTTAAGCACAGATACTTGACCGTCTGAGGTCGGGTCGCTACAAGTCCTTTGAGGGGTTTGTTCGGGGTATCTTCACCTCGACCAGAACCATAGTTAGTTACACCTCAGCCTACTGCACCTACTGAAAATATTGAATATGAAATTCCTTTGGGTATGATAGAGCAACTACTAGCTAATCCTTACGGAGGAGATGGAACCGAACATCCTGATATGCACTAGATATATGTGGATGCAATTTGTGGATGGTTTAAGCTTGTAGGTTTACCCGAAGATGAAATTAAGAAGAAGTTGTTCCCTTTATCTTTGAAGGGAAAATCATTGGCATGGTATAGGCTACGCGATGATATTGGATCTTGGAATTGGAATCGATTGAAATTTGGCTTTCACCAAAAAGAATTATCCTATGCATCTAGTTCATCGTGATCGGAATTATATATATAATTTTTGGCCTCGTGAAGGAGAAAGTATCGCTCTAGCTTGGGGGAGGCTTAAGTCAATGTTATATTCATGCCCCAATCATGAGCTCTCAAGAGAAATTATTATTCAGAATTTTTATGCTCGGCTATCTCATAATGATCGATCCATGCTTGATACTTCTTATGCTGGTTCTTTTATGAAGAATACTATTGAATTCTGGTGGGATCTTTTAGAAAGAGTTAAAGCAACTCCGATGATTGGGAACTCAACGAAGGTAAAGAGTCAGGTATTAAGCTTAAGTTTTATTGTGTTAAATCTTTTATGAATATCGATGCTTTTCAAAAGTTTAGCTCTAAATATGGACTTGACTGCGATAGTAGCCTCCTTTTGTGAATCTTTTGCTACTCATGTTGAACTCCCTAAGGAGAAGTGGTTTAAATATCACCCACCCATCAAAGAAGAAATTAAAAAACCGGTAATAGCTAAAGATGAAACTATTATTTATAGTGTTGATCCAGTTGCTCCTACAACTTATATCGAAAAACCAACTTTCCCTGTTAGGATGAAGGAACATGCTAAGCTTTCAACTGTGGTCAACAAAAGTTATATTAGAACACCTAAACCAGCTGAAAAAATCAAGGTAGAACCTAGTGTTTCTAGGGTTAAGGATCTCCTAGAAGAAAATATAGATGGGCATGTTATTTACTTCTGTGATGAAGCTGCTAGAATTGCCAAACACGATAAAAAGGATAAACATAGACCCATTGTTGGCATGCATGTTGTCTCAATTAAAATAGGAGATCAATATTATTATGGTTTATGTGACATAGGTGCTAGAGTAAGTACTATTCCTTTACTTTATATCAAGAGATTATGAATGACATAGCACCCACTAAAATAGAAGACATAGATGTTACTATGAAACTTGCTAATAGAGTCACCATCAAACCACTTGGGATTGTTAGTGATGTTGAAGTCTTGTGTGGGAAAATAAAATACCCTACTGATTTTCTTGTTCTTGGTTACCCACAAGGTGATTTTTGTCCCATTATCTTTGGTAGACCTTTCTTGAACACCGTTAATGCTAAAATAGATTGTGAGAAACAAACTGTCAGTGTTAGTTTTGGTGATGTGTCTCATGAGTTTATTTTTTCTAAGTTTAGTAGAAAACCTCATAAAAAAGAATTGCCTAATGAGGATGAAATTATTGGTCTTGCTTCTATTGTTGTACCTCCTACTGATCCTCTAGAATGATATTTGTTAGAGCATGAAAATGATATACATATGAATGAAAGAAATGAAGTAGATAAGATTTTATTCGAACAACATCCTCTGCTTGAACACAATTTGCCTATTGGAACTCTAGGAGGTCCTCCTCCACCTAAAGGTGATCCTGTATTTGAATTAAAACAATTGCCAGACACTTTGAAATATGCTTATCTTTTTGAGAAGAAGATATATCATGTTATTATTAGTGCTAACCTTTCAGAACATGTAGAAGGAACATTATTGAATGTTCTAAGGAAGCACCGAGCTGCTATTGCATATACTCTTGATGATCTTAAGGGCATTAGTCCCACTCTATGTCAGCACAAGATTAATATGGAACCTGATGCTAAACCCGATGTTGATCACTAATGTCGTTTAAACCCGAACATGAAAGAAGTGCTAAGAACGGAAATATTAAAACTTCTGGAAGTGGGTATAATCTATCCTATAGATGATAGTAGATGGGTAAGTCCTATTCATTGTGTCCCTAAGAAGGGAGTTATTACTGTTGTTGCTAACGATAAGAATGAACTCATTCCACAAAGAATTGTTACGGGCTATAGAATGGTAACTGATTTTAGAAAATTAAACAAAGCAACTAGAAAAGATCATTATGCTCTGCCTTTTATTGATCAAATGCTACAAAGCTTATCTAAGCACATACATTTTTGCTTCCTTGATGGATATTCTGGTTTTTCACAAATACCTGTTTCTCAACCTGATCAAGAAAAGACCACTTTTACTTGTCCTTTTGGAACTTATACTTATAGACATATGCCTTTTTATTTACGCAATACACTTGCTACCTGTCAAAGATGTATTACTGCTATATTCTCTGACTTTTGTGAAAAGATTGTTGAGGTTTTCATGGATGACTTTTCTGTTTATGGGAAGTCTTTTGATGATTGTTTAAGCAATCTTGATCGAGTTTTGCAGAGATGTGAGCAAACAAATCTTGTCTTGAATTGGGAGAAGTGACACTTTATGGTTAATGAAGCTACTGTTTTGGGACATAAAATTTCTGAAAGAAGTATTGAGGTGGACAAAGCGAAGGTTGATGCAATTGAGAAAATGTCATGTCCTAAAGATATCAAAGGTATTCGTTGTTTCCTTTGTCATGCTGGTTTCTATAGGAGATTTGTCAAAGACTTTTCTAAAATTTCTATGCCCCTTACAAATCTTTTGCAAAAAGATATTCCTTTTGTTTTTGATGATGATTGTTTAGAAGGCTTCGAAACACTCAAGAAAGCCTTAATTTCTGGACCTATTGTTCAACCACCTAATTGGAACTTGCCTTTCGAAATTATGTGTGATGCTAATGATTATGCTGTTGGTACTATTCTAGGATAAAGAGTTGATAAGAAACTAAATGTTATTCATTAAGCTAGTAAAAATCTAGATAGTGCCCAACGAAATTATGCTACTACTGAAAAGGAATTTCTAGCAGTGGTGTTTTCTTGTGATAAATTTAGATCTTGCATTGTTGATTCTAAAGTTATTGTTCAGACCGATCATGCTCCTATAAAATATCTTATGGGAAATGAAGATGCTAAACCTAGGCTTATTCGATGGGTTCTCTTGCTACAAGAATTTGATTTGCATATCACTAATAAAAAAGGAGCGGAGAACCCCATAGCTGATAACTTGTCTAGGCTTGAAAATGTTCTTGATGACCCACTACCTTTTGATGATAGTTTTCCTGATGAGAAATTAGCTGCAAGAAATGTTTCTAATAGTGCACCTTGGTATGCTGACTATGCTCATTACATTGCTGCAAATATTTACCACCTAGTTTCACATACCAACAAAAGAAAAAAATTATTTTATGATTTAAGACATTACTTCTTGGATGACCCACATCTTTATAAAGGAGTAGATGGTATTATTAGACGTTGTGTACCTGAGCATGAACAGGGACAAATCCTATAGAAATGTCACTCCGAAACTTATGGAGGACATCATGCGGGAGACAGAACTTCTCACAAGGTATTTGTCAGCGTTCTGGGACCGGGGGTGCCCAGACTTGCCTGCATGTGGCCCACGAGCGTGGCTCCACCAATGGCCTGGTATGGCCCATCTTTAGCAGCAACAACTCAAGACCCTCACGAGGGGTCGAGCCTCATGAGGCGGACAACACCAAGACCTCCCTTGGGGCAGCCTCACTTGGCAGGCTCTCGAGGAGCGGACATATCTATCCAAGGGGAACCTCGCAAGGTTCGCGTGACGTGTGCCATGATGACCAAGGCCAGGCGGGTACCAGCGGGCACAGTGTACCAGCTTCCTCTTTGGTGCGAAGGAGGCAAGCGCAGGCACGGGGTCCCGAGGCATCAGACAAAGGTTTACATATTGGTGCAATAAGATCAAGACCACCAGGACGGCAGGACGGAGGTCATCGTGGAGCCCACAGCAGCATCACCACCAGATCCTTTGGCAGGCGAAGACCACCTTTTGTCAGGATAGCTTGTACTAGTTGTCCCCCTTCAAACTTGGCCGTTGTGGGATCCCTTCCCACCTAAACATTTGGTAAGAGGACCAAGGCCACTATAAATAGGACTTAGCCACCACCATAGAGAGGGATGTCGGATCAGATTCATTCCACCCTGACGAGCTCACTAGTTCATCTAGCTCAAGAATACCTCACCTCCCGAGGTGGTTCATCCATTGTACTAGCTCGTCCTCAGCCCCCCGCGGCAATCCACACACAAATTGGAGTAGGGTATTACACCACAAGGTGGCCCAAACCAGTATAAACCCTCGTGTCTCTTTTTCTTTGGGTCCATCGAGCTAGGCCATGAGATCATTGAGCGCGCAAGCTAGGAAGAGAGTGTTCTTCATGTGCACCCCAGAGTTCGAACCTCTTAAGGGTTTGCCGGAACCCGTAATCCGACATTTGGCGCTCTAGGTAGGGGTGCACCGGAGCTCTGCCTCTCCACTCGTTCCGCCCCTCCTCCCGCTTCGTCTCTCCGTTCGGCCCTCATGGCAAGCGCCACTGCACTAGCTGGATCGACGGGCGCGCATGGAGGCACCATGGGCCTCTGGGCCTTCACCCCCGCCTTACGACAGGTGTAGTAGCCGCACAAGTTCATGCTAGGTATGCCGCCTCGCTACGATGGCATGGCGGATCCAGCAGCCTTCTTGCTGGTGTACGAGGAGGCCGTTCGGGAAGCCGGAGGAGATGACAGGGTCATGGCTAACTGGTTCCCCATGGCCATGACTAGCATGCCGTGCGCCTGGCTGCTCAGCCTGCCAGGATCCTCAGTGGCCTCCTGGGAAGAGCTGCACCGTCTCTTCGTCGTGCACTTCGTAGCACCAGCGCCCCTCGCCGTTGCAGCCATCCTCAGTGGCTTGCAGGCACCGCCCTTAGATCGCCACGTCAAGCGGTTCTTCCGCCAAACGGGCACCGCCTCTATGCAACAGGGACCTCCCCCGGGATGGGCGGCGCCCAAGGCCGACCTTAGCTTCGACTTAGGGGACCATCCGGCGACCACTACCGTCTCGGGCGCGCTCCCGATGCTTTGTGCACCGACCATCTGCAACATGGCGGTAACCAAGACCCTCGTCAACGGCGGGGCTGGCCTCAACATGCTCTTCGTGGAAGCTTTCGACTTGATCCACATGCCGCACGGTCGGCTCCGTCACACCAAGACCTTCTCCGGAGTTGGCGGCGGTTCCACTAGCCCCCTAGGGAAGATCCGCCTTCCCGTCACCTTCGGCACCCGCGACAACTACCGCACTGAGCTTATCGACTTCGACATCGGTCGCATCAGCCTCCCGTACAATGCCATCCTTGGATACCCAGCCCTGGCTCAGTTCATGGTAGCAACTCACCCCGCATACAACCTCATGAAGATGCCGGGGAGCAATGTCATCCTCACCGTGGCTGGAGACACCAAGGAGGCCCTAATGGCCCTCAAGCTCGCCTTCAGGGCCGCGGCGGCGGCGCGGCACCATAGGTGAAGCTGCACCCGAGACCCAAGGGGCTGAGTTGGTGAAGAAGAAGCAATTGTTCTCCCAAGATTGGGCCAAGACAAAGTAGGCGCCGTTCGACGAGGACGGGGCCTCAGGAGCCACCTTCACCATAGGCGCCAACGTCGACCCGGACCAAGAAGAGGCACTGGTGAAATTCTTGCGCGCGAACAAGGAGGTATTCACTTGGGAGCCCAAGCAGTTGATGGGGGTCCCAAAGGGAGTAATCGAGCACCACTTGAGGGTGTGCCACAATGTGCGCCCGGTGAAGCAGAAGGCTTGACGATAGTCCGCAAAGAAACAATCCTTCATCGTCTAGGAAACCCGCAAGCTACAGGCAGCGAGTGTTATCCATGAAGTCCGGTACCCGGAGTGGCTGGCAAACCCCGTCGTCATGCCCAAGAAGGGAGAGAAGGAACGCATGTGCGTCGACTTCACCAACCTCAACAAGGCCTGCCCTCAGGACCCGTTCCCGCTTTTGCGCATCAATCAGATTGTCGACCTCACCGTCGAGTGCGACCTGTTATGTTTCCTAGATGCCTTCTCAGGTTACCACCAGATCAAGATTGCAGTGGAGGACGTAGAGAAGAAGTCATTCTTAACCCCGTGAGGGGTGTACTGCTACACCTGCATGCCGTTCAGGCTGCGTAACGCTGGGGCGACCTTGTAGCGGCAGATGCACATCACTCTACGCCAACAGCTCGGGAGGAATCCTGAGGCCTACGTCGACGACATTGTGGTAAAATCTCGGGAGGCTAGGACCCTCATTCAGGATCTAGAGGAGACTTTTGCCAGCCTCTTCAAGGTGGATCTGCGGCTCAACCCAAAGAAATGCGTGTTCGGCATCCCCTCCGGCAGGCTGCTGGGTTTCCTCTGAAGGAAATATGCCCTAGAGGCAATAATAATGTTAATATTTTATTTCCTTATATCATGATAAATGTTTATTATTCATGCTAGAATTGTATTATCCGGAAACATAATACTTGTGTGAATACATACACAAACTAAACGTCACTAGTATGCCTCTACTTGACTAGCTCGTTAATCAAAGATGGTTATGTTTCCTAACCATAGACATGTGTTGTCATTTGATTAACGGGATCACATTATTAGGAGAATGATGTGATTGACATGACCCATTCCATTAGCTTAGCACCCGATCGTTTAGTATGTTGCTATTGCTTTCTTCATGACTTATACATGTTCCTATAACTATGAGATTATGCAACTCCCGTTTGCCGGAGGAACACTTTGTGTGCTACCAAATGTCACAATGTAACTGGTTGATTATAAAGGAGCTCTACAGGTGTCTCCAAAGGTAAATGCTGGGTTGGCGTATTTCGAGATTAGGATTTGTCACTTCGATTGTCGGAGAGGTATCTCTGGGCCCTCTCGGTTATGCACATCACATAAGCCTTGCAAGCATTGCAACTAATGAGTTAGTTGCGAGATGATGTATTACGGAATGAGTAAAGAGACTTGCCGGTAACGAGATTGAACTAGGTACTGAGATACCGACGATCGAATCTCTGGGCCCTCTCGGTTATGCACATCACATAAGCCTTGCAAGCATTGCAACTAATGAGTTAGTTGCGAGATGATGTATTACGGAATGAGTAAAGAGACTTGCCGGTAACGAGATTGAACTAGGTACTGAGATACCGACGATCGAATCTCGGGCAAGTAACATACCGATGACAAAGGGAACAACGTATGTTGTTGTGCGGTCTGACCGATAAAGATCTTCGTAGACTATGTGGGAGCCAATATGAGCATCCAGGTTCCGCTATTGGTTATTAACCAGAGACATGTCTCGGTCATGTCTACATTGTTCTCGAACCCATAGGGTCCGCACGCTTAAGGTTTCGATGATAGTTATATTATGAGTTTATGAGTTTTGATGTACCGAAGTTAGTTTGGAGTCCCGGATGTGATAACGGACATGACGAGGAGTCTCAAAATGGTCGAGACATAAAGATTGATATATTGGACGGCTATATTCGGACACCGGAAGTGTTCTGGATGATTTCGGAGAAAACCGGAGTGCCGGAGGGTTACCGGAACCCCCCGGGAGAAGTAATGGGCCTCATGGGCCCTAGTGGAGAGAGAGAGGGGCGGCCAGGGTGGGCCGCGCGCCCCCTCCCCCTCTAGTCCGAATTGGACTAGGAGAGCGGGGGCGCCCCCCCCCTTTCCTTCTCCCTCTCCCCCTTCCTTTCCCCCTCCTAGTAGGAGTAGGAAAGAGGAGAGTCCTACTCCTACTAGGAGGAGGACTCCTCCTCCTTGGCGCGCCCTAGGGTCGGCCGGCCACCTCCCCTTGCTCCTTTATATACGGGGGCAGGGGGCACCCCTAGACACACAAGTTGATCCACGTGATCGTTTTCTTAGCTGTGTGCGGTGCCCCCTTCCACCATACTCCTCGATAATATTGTAGAGGTGCTTAGGCGAAGCCCTGCGATGGTAGAACATCAAGATCGTCACCACGCCGTCGTGCTGACGGAACTCTTCCCCGATGCTTTGCTGGATCGGAGTCCGGGGATCGTCATCGAGCTGAACGTGTGCTAAAACTCGGAGGTGTTGTAGTTCCGGTGCTTGATCGGTCGGGCCGTGAAGACGTACGACTAAATCAACCGCGTTGTCATGACGCTTCCGCTGTCGGTCTACAAGGGTACGTAGATCACACTCTCCCCTCTCGTTGCTATGCATCACCATGATCTTGCGTGTGCGTAGGAATTTTTTTGAAATTACTACGTTCCCCAACAGTGGCATCCGAGCCTAGGTTTTATGTGTTGATGTTATATGCAAGAGTAGAACACAAGTGAGTTGTGGGCGATATAAGTCATACTGCTTACCAGCATGTCATACTTTGGTTCAGCGGTATTGTTGGATGAAGCGGCCCAGACCGACATTACGCGTACGCTTACGCGAGACTGGTTCTACCGACGTGCTTTGCACACAGGTGGCTGGCGGGTGTCAGTTTCTCGAACTTTAGTTGAACTGAGTGTGGCTACGCCCGGTCCTTGCGAAGGTTAAAACAACACCAACTTGACAAACTATCGTTGTGGTTTTGATGCGTAGGTAAGATTGGTTCTTGCTTAAGCCCGTAGAAGCCACGTAAAACTTGCAACAAGAAAGTAGAAGACGTCTAACTTGTTGTTGCAGGGCATGTTGTGATGTGATATGGTCAAGACATGATGCTAAATTTTATTGTATGAGATGATCATGTTTTGTAATTGAGTTATCGGCAACAGGCAAGAGCCATATGGTTGTCGCTTTATTGTATGCAATGCAATTACGCTGTAATGCTTTACTTTATTACTAAGCGGTAGCGATAGTCGTGGAAGCATAAGATTGGCGAGACGACAACGATGCTACGATGATGATCAAGGTGTCACGCCGGTGACAATGGTTATCATGACGGTGCTTCGAAGATGGAGATCACAAGCACAAGATGATAATGGCCATATCATATCACTTATATTGATTGCATGTGATGTTTATCTTTTATGCATCTTATCTTGCTTTGTTTGATGGTAGCATTTTAAGATGATCTCTCACTAATTATCAAGAAGTGTTCTCCCTGAGTATGCACCGTTGCGAAAGTTCTTCGTGCCGAGACACCACGTGATGATCGGGTGTGATAGGCTCTACGTTCAAATACAACGGGTGCAAAACAGTTGCACATGCAGAATACTCATGTTATACTTGACGAGCCAAGCATATACAGATATGGCCTCGGAACACGGAGACCGAAAGGTCGAGCATGAATCATATAGTAGATATGATCAACATAGTGATGTTCACCAATGAAACTATTCCATCTCACGTGATGATCGGACATGGTTTAGTTGATTTGGATCACGTAATCACTTAGAGGATTAGAGGGATGTCTATCTAAGTGGGAGTTCTTTAGTAATATGATTAATTGAACTTAAATTTATCGTGAACTTAGTACCTGATAGTATCTTGCTTGTTTATGATTGATTGTAGATAGATGGCCCGTGCTGTTGTTCCGTTGAATTTTAATGTGTTCCTTGAGAAAGCAAAGTTGAAAGATGATGGTAGCAATTACACGGACTGGGTCCGTAACTTGAGGATTATCCTCATTGCTGCACAGAAGAATTATGTCCTGGAATCACCGCTGGGTGCCAGGCCTGCTGCTGGAGCAACACCAGATGTTATGAACGTCTGGCAGAGCAAAGCTGATGACTACTCGATAGTTCAGTGTGCAGAACTTTACGGCTTAGAATCGGGACTTCAACGACGTTTTGAACGTCATGGAGCATATGAGATGTTCCAGGAGTTGAAGTTAATATTTCAAGCAAATGCCCAGATTGAGAGATATGAAGTCTCCAGTAAGTTCTATAGCTGCAAGATGGAGGAGAACAGTTCTGTCAGTGAGCATATACTCAAAATGTCTGGGTATAATAATCACTTGATTCAATTGGGAGTTAATCTTCTGGATGATTGCGTCATTGACAGAATTCTCCAATCACTGCCACCTAGCTACAAGAGCTTCGTGATGAACTATAATATGCAAGGGATGAATAAGACTATTCCCGAGCTCTTCACAATGCTGAAAGCTGCGGAGGTAGAAATCAAGAAGGAGCATCAAGTGTTGATGGTCAACAAGACCACTAGTTTCAAGAAAAAGGGCAAAGGGAAGAAGAAGGGGAACTTCAAAAAGAATAGCAAGCAAGTTGCTGCTCAAGAGAAGAAACCCAAATCTGGACCTAAGCCTGAAAATGAGTGCTTCTACTGCAAGCAGACTGGTCACTGGAAGCGGAACTGCCCCAAGTATTTGGCGCATAAGAAGGATGGCAAGGTGAACAAAGGTATATGCGATATACATGTTATTGATGTGTACCTTACTAATTCTCGCAGTAGCACGTGGGTATTTGATACTGGTTCTGTTGCTAACATTTGCAACTCGAAACAGGGACTACAGATTAAGCGAAGATTGGCTAAGGACGAGGTGACGATGCACGTAGGAAATGGTTCCAAAGTCGATGTGATCACGGTCGGCACCCTACCTCTACATCTACCTTCGAGATTAGTATTAGACCTAAATAATTGTTATTTGGTGCCAGCGTTGAGCATGAACATTATATCTGGATCTTGTTTGATGCGAGACGGTTATTCATTTAAATCAGAGAATAATGGTTGTTCTATTTATATGAGTAATATCTTTTATGGTCATGCACCCATGAAGAATGGTCTATTCTTATTAAATCTTGATAGTAGTGACACACATATTCATAATGTTGAAGCCAAAAGATGCATAGTTGATAATGATAGTGCAACTTATTTGTGGCACTTCCGTTTAGGTCATATCGGTATAAAGCGCATGAAGAAACTCCATACTGATGGACTTTTGGAACCACTTGATTATGAATCACTTGGTACTTGCGAACCGTGCCTTATGGGTAAGATGACAAAAACACCGTTCTCCGGTACTATGGAGAGAGAAACATATTTGTTGGAAATCATACATACAGATGTATGTGGTCCGATGAATGTTGAGGCTCGTGGCGGATATCGTTATTTTCTCACTTTCACAGATGACTTAAGCAGATATGGGTATATCTACTTAATGAAACATAAGTCTGAAACATTTGAAAAGTTCAAAGAATTTCAGAGTGAAGTTGAAAATCATTGTAACAAGAAAATAAAATTCCTACGATCTGATCGTGGAGGAGAATATTTGAGTTACGAGTTTGGTGTACATTTGAAACAATGCGGAATAGTTTCGCAACTCACGCCACCCGGAACACCACAGCGTAATGGTGTGTCCGAACAACATAATCGTACTTTACTTGATATGGTGCGATCTATGATGTCTCTTACTGATTTACCGCTATCATTTTGGGGTTATGCTCTAGAGACAGCCGCATTCACGTTAAATAGGGCACCATCAAAATCCGTTGAGACGACGGCTTATGAACTATGGTTTGGCAAGAAACCAAAGTTGTTGTTTCTGAAAGTTTGGGGCTGCGATGCTTATGTGAAAAAGCTTCAACCTGATAAGCTCGAACCCAAATCGGAGAAATGTGTCTTCATAGGATATCCAAAGGAAACTATTGGATACACCTTCTATCACGGATCCGAAGGCAAGACTTTTCTTGCTAAATTCATAAACTTTCTAGAGAAGGAGTTTCTCTCGAAAGAAGTGAGTGGGAGGAAAGTAGAACTTGATGACGTAACTGTACCTTCTCCCTTACTGGAAAGTAGTACATCACAGAAACCGGTTTCTGTGACACCTACACCAATTAGTGAGGAAGCTAATGATGATGATCATGAAACTTCAGAACAAGATACTACTGAACCTCGTAGATCAACCAGAGTAAGATCCGCACCAGAGTGGTACGGTAATCCTGTTCTGGAAGTCATGCTACTAGATCATGATGAACCTACAAACTATGGAGAAGCGATGGTGAGCCCAGATTCTGCAAAATGGCTTGAAGCCATGAAATCTGAGATGGGATCCATGTATGAGAACAAAGTGTGGACTTTGGTTGACTTGCCCAAAGATCGGCAAGCAATTGAGAATAAATGGATCTTCAAGAAGAAGACTGACGCTGACGGTAATGTTACTGTCTACAAAGCTCGACTTGTCGCAAAAGGTTTTCGACAAGTTCAAGGGATTGACTATGATGAGACCTTCTCACCCGTAGCGATGCTTAAGTCTGTCCGAATCATGTTAGCAATTGCCGCATTTTATGATTATGAAATATGGCAGATGGATGTCAAAACTGCATTCTTCAATGGATTTCTGGAAGAAGAGTTGTATATGATGCAACCGAAAGGTTTTGTCGATCCAAAGGGAGCTAACAAAGTGTGCAAGCTCCAGCAATCCATTTATGGACTGCTGCAAGCCTCTTGAAGTTGGAATAAACGCTTTGATAGTGTGATCAAAGCATTTGGTTTTGTACAGACTTTTGGAGAAGCCTGTATTTACAAGAAAGTGAGTGGGAGCTCTGTAGCATTTCTGATATTATATGTAGATGACATATTACTAATCGGAAATGATGTAGAATTTCTGGATAGCATAAAGGGATACTTGAATAAGAGTTTTTCGATGAAAGACCTCGGTGAAGCTGCTTACATATTGGGCATTAAGATCTATAGAGATAGATCAAGACGCTTAATTGGACTTTCACAAAGCACATACCTTGACAAAATTTTGAAGAAGTTCAAAATGGATCAAGCAAAGAAAGGATTCTTGCCTGTGTTACAAGGTGTGAAATTGAGTAAGACTCAATGCCCGACCAATGCAGAAGATAGAGAGAAAATGAAAGATGTTCCCTATGCTTCAGCCATAGGCTCTATCATGTATGCAATGCTGTGTACCAGACCTGATGTGTGTCTTGCTCTAAGTCTAGCAGGGAGGTACCAAAGTAATCCAGGAGTGGATCACTGGACAGCGGTCAAGAACATCCTGAAATACCTGAAAAGTACTAAGGATATGTTTCTCATATATGGAGGTGACAAAGAGCTCATCGTAAATTGTTACGTTGATGCAAGCTTTGACACTGATCTGTACGATTCTAAATCGCAAACCGGATACGTGTTTACATTAAACGGTGGAGCTGTTAATTGGTGCAATTCTAAATAGAGCATTGTGGCGGGATCTACATGTGAAGCGGAGTACATAGCTGCTTCAGAAGTAGCAAACGAAGGAGTCTGGATGAAGGAGTTCATATCCGATCTAGGTGTCATACCTAGTGCATCGGGTCCCATGAAAATCTTTTGTGACAATACTGGTGCAATTGCCTTGGCAAAGGAATCTAGATTTCACAAGAGAACCAGGCACATGAAGAGACGCTTCAATTCCATACGGGATCTAGTCCAGGTGGGAGACATAGAGATTTGCAAGATACATACGGATCTGAATGTTGCAGACCCATTGACTAAGCCTCTTCCATGAGCAAAACATGATCAACACCAAAGCTCCATGGGTGTTAAAATCATTACTGTGTAATCTAGATTATTGACTCTAGTGCAAGTGGGAGACTGAAGGAAATATGCCCTAGAGGCAATAATAATGTTATTATTTCATTTCCTTATATCATGATAAATGTTTATTATTCATGCTAGAATTGTATTATCCGGAAACATAATACTTGTGTGAATACATACACAAACTAAACGTCACTAGTATGCCTCTACTTGACTAGCTCGTTAATCAAAGATGGTTATGTTTCCTAACCATAGACATGTGTTGTCATTTGATTAATGGGATGACATTATTAGGAGAATGATGTGATTGACATGACCCATTCCATTAGCTTAGCACCCGATCGTTTAGTATGTTGCTATTGCTTTCTTCATGACTTATACATGTTCCTATAACTATGAGATTATGCAACTCCCGTTTGCCGAAGGTACACTTTGTGTGCTTCCAAACGTCACAACGTAACTGGGTGATTATAAAGGAGCTCTACAGGTGTCTCCAAAGGTAAATGTTGGGTTGGCGTATTTCGAGATTAGGATTTGTCACTCCGATTGTCGGAGAGGTATCTCTGGGCCCTCTCGGTAATGCACATCACATAAACCTTGTAAGCATTGAAACTAATGAGTTAGTAGCGAGATGATGTATTACGGAACGAGTAAAGAGACTTGCCTGTAACGAGATTAAACTAGGTATTGAAATACCGACGATCGAATCTCGGGCAAGTAACATACCGATGACAAAGGGAACAACGTATGCTGTTATGCGGTCTGACCGATAAAGCTCTTCATAGAATATGTGGGAGGCAATATGAGAATCCAGGTTCCACTATTGGTTATTGACCGGAGACATGTCTCGGTCATGTCTACATGATTCTCGAACCCGTAGGGTCCGCACGCTTAAGGTTTCGATGACAGTTATATTATGAGTTTATGAGTTTTGATGTACCGAAGTTAGTTCGGAGTCCCGGATGTGATCACGGACATGACGAGGAGTCCCAAAATGGTTGAGACATAAAGATTGATATATTGGACGGCTATATTCGGACACCGGAAGTGTTCCGGATGATTTCGGAGAAAATCGGAGTGCCGGAGGGTTACCGGAACCCCCCGGGAGAGGTAATGGGCCTCATGGGCCCTAGTGGAGAGAGAGAAGGGCGGCCAGGGTGGGCCGCACGCCACCTCCCCCTCTGGTCCAAATTGGACTAGGGGAGGGGGGGCGGCGCCCCCCTTTCCTTCTCCCTCTCCCCCTTCCTTTCCCCCTCCTAGTAGGAGTAGGAAAGAGGGGAGTCCTACTCCTACTAGGAGGAGGACTCCTCCTCCTTGGCGCGCCCTAGGGCCGTCCGGCCTCCTCCCCTTGCTTGTTTATATACGGGGGCAGGGGCACCCCTAGACACACAAGTTGATCCACGTGATCGTTTTCTTAGCCATGTGCGGTGCCCCCTTCCACCATACTCCTCGATAATATTGTAGCGGTGCTTAGGCGAAGCCCTGCGACGGTAGAACATCAAGATCGTCACAACACCGTCGTGCTGACGGAACTCTTCCCCAACACTTTGCTGGATCGGAGTCCGGGGATCGTCATCGAGCTGAACGTGTGCTAAAACTCGGAGGTGCCGTAGTTTCGGTGCTTGATCGGTCGGGCCGTGAAGACGTACGACTACATCAACCGCGTTGTCATAACGCTTCCACTGTCGTTCTACAAGGGTACGTAGATCACACTCTCCCCTCTCGTTGCTATGCATCACCATGATCTTGCGTGTGCGTAGGAATTTTTTTGAAATTACTACGTTCCCCAACATCCTCGTGTCGCACAGGGGGATCGAGGTGAACCAAGAGAATGTCAAAGCAATAGAAGACATGAGCCCGCCGCAGACTCTCAAGTAAATGGAAAAACTCACGGGCTGCTTAACCTTGCTAGGGCGCTTCATATCCAAGCTGGGGGAGCGCGCCCTCCCATTCTTCAAGCTGACGAAGAAGAAGGGCCCGTTCGAGTGGACTCCGGAGGCTGACGTGGTGTTTCAAGACCTCAAGAGATACCTAACCAGACCACCGATGATGGTGGTGCCTCATCCTCTCGAGGCCCTGGTGCTTTGCCTAGCCGCCACACCTCATTTCGCTAGCGTGGCACTGGTGTCCATCCGGGAGGAGCGCAAGGACAAGAGCCTACCACCTGACGCCGCGCATCCGGTCAGAATGGTGCAGCACCAAGACGGCGCCCCTGAAGCCACAGCAGAGCGAGCAGATGACCGAACACCACAAGACGGCGCTCCTGAGGCCGCGATAGCCTCGATAGGAGACTGAACTCCTGAGGCCCCTAGCCTCTGGGAGCGCCCCAGCCTCAGGAGATCTCGGACTCCACCAACACTTCCGCCCTCGTCGAACACCCGGTGTACTTCGTCAGCACGGTGTTGCGAGACACGCGGGCACGCTAACCCATGCCATAGAAGCTTCTCCTCGCTCTCCTCGTGGCCTCGCGCAAGTTACACCATTACTTTCAAGGCCACCCCATCAAGGTCGTCTCGGCGTACCCACCGGAGAGGGTACTCCGGAGCCCCAATGAAGCAGGAAGGGTCGCTGAGTGGAACATCAAGCCGCAGGCATTCCAGCTAGTGTTTAGCACCACTAGGGTCGTCAAGGGAGCCGCACCTGCCAACTTCGTGGTGGAGTGGACTGATAGCCCAGGCCCCAAAGGAGGTGAGGACCGGTCTCTCTTGCCAGGGAGCGAGGCACCAGACGACTAGGTCATGTACTTCGATGGCGCCTTCGCGCGCCAAGGCGCGGACGCTGGGGCTGTGCTCATTTCGCCCACCCAGGACAAGCTCTACTATGTTGTGCAACTCTTCTTCTAGCGGGGCGAGAAGGTCTCCAACAACATCGCGGAATACAAAGGGTTGATTGCCGGTCTTAAGGCCGTGGCGACCCTGGGGGTAAAGCGCCTCACAATCAAGGGCGACTCCCAGCTCCTCGTCAAGTTTTCCAACAAGGTGTATGAGCCGAGGGACAAGGACATGGAGGCATACCTCGCGGAGGTGCGCAAAATGGAGAAGCAATTCTTGAGCCTAGAACTGCAGCATGTGTGCCACGGCACAAACAAGGAAGCTGATGATATCGCCAAGAGGGCATCAAGGCGTCAGCCCCAGGAGCGCGACATCTTCGAGGAGCGGCTCTTCAATCCTTCTGCGGACCCTCCGGCTGCGGAACCTATGCCGCCTCAGGAGGAGGTTCCCCCGCCACCAACCTCAGGAGCTCCCGTCTGCAGCCCGACCTCAGGAGTGCGCCTGCTCCTCATGCTAGAACCCCAAGAGGGGTGCTGGACTGAAGAATTCAAGGCGTACCTGCTGCAAGGGGCTCCGCTGGAGAAGGAGGAGGATGCGGAGCGCGTAGCTCGGCAGGCTACAGCCTACCGCATCCAGGACAGTGAGCTATACCAAAAATGACCAAATGATGTTTCCTTGCGATGCATCTCCAGGGAGCAGGGCATGAGCTGTTAGCTAACATACATGGCGGAGACAGCGGGCATCACTCGTCGTCGCGCACCTTGGTGGGCAAGGCGTTCCGTGGCGGATTCTATTGGCCCACGGCACTCAACGATGCAGCCGAGCTGTTGAAATCCTACGAGGCCTGCCAGTTCCATGCCAAGCAAATCCACCAGCCAGCCCAGGGCCTCCAGACCATCCCGCTCTCATGGTCGTTTGTGGTCTGGGGGCTAGATATCCTGGGTCCATTCCCTCGAGCACCCGGGGGCTACCGCTACCTCTATGTCGCCACCGACAAGTACACCAAGTGGGCGGAGGTGGACACTGTCCGCACCATCCCAGCCGGCTCCGCAGTTAAGTTCATCAAGGGCATCGTGAGCCGATTCGGAGTCCCTAATCGCATAATCACCGACAATCGCTCGCAGTTCACTAGCAATCTCCTCAAAACATATTGTGCTAACCTTCAAACGAAGATATGCTACGCCTCAGTGGCACACCCTAGGAGCAACGCCCAAGCTGAGCACGCCAACATGGAGGTCTTGAGAGGCCTCAAGACAAGGACCTTCAAGAAGAAGCTCGAGGCCTGTGGCAGGGGCTGGCACGACGAGCTCCAGTTCGTGTTGTGGTCCATCCGCACCACCGCCACCAAGCCAGCAGGCGAGACCCCGTTCTTCCTCGTCTACGGAGCCGAAGCGGTTCTCCCTCACGAGATCAAGCATCGCTCCACGTGGGTCTTCGCATTTGATGAGGCACGTCAGGACGCCATGTGGGGGATGGACCTCATGTTGTGGGAGGTACGCCGCTGCCAAGCCTCACTCCGAGCGGCAAGGTACCAGCAGGCACTGCGTTGGTACCACTGCCGCAACGTCCGCTCCAGGACGCTCGAGGTGGGCGATCTCGTCTGGAGGCAGGTGCTCTCCACGGAAGGGTTGAATAAGCTCTCACCCATGTGGGAGGGCTCGTTTAGGATTGCCCGTGTCTCTAGGCCTGGCGCTCTGCGCTTGGAGATGCAGGATGGGATCCCCATCCAGAACACCTGGAACATCCACCACCTCTGGAAGTTCTACCCATGAAGCAAGGCCTAGTGCCTGTGAACGTCTCAGCCTGTGATACTCTCACGTAATAATGAGTAAGTTTGTACATGCCCCGGAATCTCCGGAGTGCCACCCTCGGGCCTCGGGGGCTCCCTCCCACGTCCTAGTGCCATCACTTGGCTCCGCGCTGGTGAGAATACTAGACTAGGTGTCGGACATGACTGTTCATTTGCTTTCTGTAGCTAGTTGCAACCTTTTTAAGAAATTTGGAGTTCTGGCGTTTCTCAATTGCTTGGTTGAGCCCCCTTCTTCCTCTACTTCTTCGCCCGCTTCTTTGTTTTGCATTAGGGAGGACGGCAGTTGCCCAAAGTTCTCCCTCGTGCGCCTCGCGTGGGGGCTAGGGAGGTGTGTGCGTGCGCTGGCTAGCCTAAACCACAGACACACCTCGCCAAAGCCCTGTCGCCCTAGAGCTGTGGCTCCCTTGATCTCTTGAGGCACCCTCGATTGAGCTCGAGATTGGGGCACCCTACTAAGACCGTGCCCCACGGGTACCGCGACGCTGTGCGCTAAGCCAAGCTTAGACCATGCCTGAGGGCTCGCGTAAGGAGGAGTAAGGCACCCGACAGATGACATAACAAACTCTACAGCTTTGCGACGCCTCCCGAGGTCAGCGGCTCGTGAGTAGGCAAAAAGGAGGCCTCACTAGATGCCAGGAGGCACGCCCTCCCGAGACGGGAAACTACCTCGAGCATATCAAGCTAATTCACCCTCTTCTTTTTGCATCTACGTGAAGCACAAACAATGTCGGAGCAATAAACATAACATAGCAGCATAGAGATCACAGTTCATTACATACCCCAGCAGGGCCATCTACCTTTTTCAAAATGCAGGAAGAAAGGAAACGTCAAACAAAAGTTGCCCGCATGACCGCGGTAGCTGACGAGACACGGCTCCGAGGGCCTACCGGACTCACCTCAATCTGAGTCCCTCTCGCGCTTCACAACTGTGCGGCAGCGGGACGACCCACCAGTGTCCTCGAAGCGCGCCCGGCGGCGAGGCGGCTGGTCATAGCCGCCACTGCTAGTGCTCTCACCGGTGGCGAAGCTGCCGCCGCTAGCCGAACCGCGGCCATCCCCAAGGGCAAGCTCGCCATCAGCCTCGTCACTACCGTTGCTCAAACCGAGCTCACTGACGTAACCACTATCTCCGGGGCAGCACCCTACGCGGCAATCATCTTCCGCAAACACCCTCATGAAGAGGGTCGTGGCACCATCATACTTCAAGTGGAGGGTACACTGCCTGCTCAGGCTGCGCGCGGGGGCGAACGTCTGCCATCCGCGGGCCAGGACCACGTTTCCTACGGCGGAGACCTCCACCGCGACCCACGAGGCCTTGCTACAGCAACCGTCGGCCTGCAGCCAGAGGCCGTCAACACCCCGGGCCAGCAGCTCACCGGTAAAGGAGCGCGGAAGCTAGAGCTAGGTGCCGGCTGGACTCTCCGACCATACGACAAACTTCGGGAGCACCTCCGCCGAATGGAAGCACGGTCAAGGAGACTAGGCGACCACATCACACCTCCCCTCGGCGCAGGGGCTGCTCCGCCTAGAGCGGCCCTCGCCATGGGAGGAGACGCCGCTGCGGCTGCCAAGGACAATGCCAGTCCCCGAAGGAATGCGACCATCTCCCCGAGGAGCCACGGCAGGGGTCACGGTGTGCTTGCAGGGACAGCCCTGCCCCCTCTTGTGAGGTGGCGAGCCTTCCCCTTCTCTGCCGCCGAGAACCTCTTCGTGTGCGCTATGGGACTACAACGAGACGGCGAGGCGAGGAGGAAGAAGAAGGAGCAACCGGCGAGGAAGCGGAGATGAGCGAGGGGGCTCTACCCCTCCCCTCATTTATAGCCAAAAGGAGGCCAACCGTCAGCCTCCACGATCACTGGTAATGATGGTTTTCTTCTTCATGCAGTAGGGTCTCGTCAAGTCGAATGGTTGCTGAGGCAGCGCGGGGAAGCGGAGACGCCCACGTCCCATCAATTGCCATGTGTCAATCAAGGCCGCAGGCAGTTGGGGCCCGCGGTTGTCGGTGTCTGATACGTCTCCGTCGTATCTAATTTTCCAAACACTTTTGCCCTTGTTTTGGACTCTAACTTGTATGATTTGAATGGAACTAACCTGGACGGACGCTGTTTTCAGCAGAATTACCTTGGTGTTGTTTTATGTGCAGAAAGCAAATATTCTCGGAAAGTCCTGAAACTCCACGGAATACCTTAGAAAAAATAATAAAAAATCCTCACCAAATATGAAGACCAGGGGGACCACACCCTTTCCACGAGGGTGGGGGGCGCCCCCACCCCTAGGGCGCGCCCCCCTACCTCGTGGGCCCCCTGTTGACCCTCCGACGCCAACTCCAACTCTATATATTTGCTTTCGGAGAGAAAAAAATCAGGGAGAAGAAATCATCGCGTTTTACGATACGGAGCCGCCGCCAAGCCCTAAAACCTCTCGGGAGGGCTGATCTGGAGTCCGTTCGGGGCTCCAGAGAGGGGGATTCGTCGCCGTCGTCATCATCAACCATCCTCCATCACGAATTTCATGATGCTCACCGCCGTGCCTGAGTAATTCCATCGTAGGTTTGCTGGACGGTGATGGGTTGGATGAGATTTACCATGTGATCGAGTTAGTTTTGTTAGGGTTTGATCCCTAGTATCCATTATGTTTTGAGATTGATGTTGCTATGACTTTGCTATGCTTAATGCTTGTCACTAGGGCCCGAGTGCCATGATTTCAGATCTGAACCTATTATGTTTTCATGAATATATGTGAGTTCTTGATCCTATCTTGCAAGTCTATAGTCAGCTACTATGTGTTATGATCTGGCAACCCCGAAGTGACAATAATCGGGACCACTCCCGGTGATAACCATAGTTTGAGGAGCTCATGTATTCACTATGTGCTAATGCTTTGTTCTGGTTCTCTATTAAAAGGAGGCCTTAATATCCCTAAGTTTCCAATAGGACCCCGCTACCACGGGAGGGTAGGACAAAAGATATCATCCAAGTTCTTTTCCATAAGCATGTATGACTATATATGGAATACATGCCTACATTACATTGATGAATTGGAGCTAGTTCTGTGTCACCCTATGTTATGACTGTTACATGATGAATCGCATCTAGCATAATTATCCATCACTGATCCGGTGCCTAAGAGTTTTCTATATACTGGTTTACAATTATTTACTTTCCCGCTGTTACTGTTACAATCACTACAAAATACCAAAAACATTACTTTTGATGTCTTTACTTTTGTTGCCGTTACCATCACTATCATATTACTGTGCTACTAAACACTTAGCTGCAGATACTAAGTTTCCAGGTGTGGTTGAATTGACAACTCAGCTGCTAATACTTGAGAATATTCTTTGGCTCCCCTTGTGTCGAATCAATAAATTTGGGTTAAATACTCTACCCTCGAAAATTGTTGCGATCCGCTATACTTGTGGGTTATCAAGACCTTTTTCTGGCGCCGTTGCCGGGGAGCATAGCTCTATTCTTTGAGACACTTGGGATTTATATCTTCTGGACACTATGAAGAACTTGAGAGATCCAAAAACCAAGATCTATCCCTCAACTACGAGGGGAGGTAAGGAACTGCCATCTAGCTCTGCACTTGATTCACCTTCTATTATGAGTAAGTTAGCGACACCTACACCTGCTTCTGCTATTCGTTCTGATATGTCACATGTTATTGATGATGCCACTTATACTATGCATGATACTTATGATGAAACTGCTTCTATGCCTGATACTGCTGTGCCCCTTGGTGAATTTCTTGAAGAACAAATTGCTAGGGCTAGAGAAAGAGAAATTGATGAAACTGAATACGATGATGATAGTGATGATGAAAATATGCATGTTATTCCTGAAGGTTATCTTTTTGATAAAGATTCTTCTTTAGCTCTTTAGCTTGCAAAGATAGATATGAGCTTAAATGGTTATTAATTAAATGGAACAAAGAATCACTTAGAGATAAAATGAAACCCGATCCTGCTTTTGCTACTTCACCTATATGTGTTCCTGATAAAGATTATGAATTCTCTGTTGATCCTGATATAATTACTTTGGTTGAATCTGATCCATTCTATGGTTATGAATCTTAAACTGTTGTGGCACATCTTACTAAGTTAAATGACATAGCTGCCCTGTTCACTAATAATGAGAGATCACGTTACCTCTATATACTCAAAATATTTCCATTCTTATTAAAGGGTGATGCTAAGATATGGTTTAATTCTCTTGATCCTGGTTGTGTGCGTAGTCCCTAGGATATGATTTATTACTTCTCTGCTAAATATTTCCCTGCTCATAAGAAACAAGCTGCTTTGAGGGAAATATACAACTTTGTGCAAATTAAAGAAGAGAGTCTCCCACAAGCTTGGGGGAGGCTTCTCAAGTTACTTAATGCTTTGCCTGATCATCCTCTTAAGAAACCTGAAATACTTGATATCTTTTATAATGGACTAACCGATGCTTCCAGAGATTACCTGGATAGTTGTGCTGGTTCTCTTTTCAGGGAAAGAACACCAGATGAAGCTGAAATTCTATTGAATAATATGTTGACAAATGAAAATAATTGGGCACCTCCTGAGCCAGCTCCTGCTCCAATTAATGATCCTATTCCTAAACCAACTCCGAAGAAGAGAGGTGTTCTATTTCTCAGTCCCGAAGATATGCAAGAGGCAAAGAAATCTATGCATGAAAAAGGTATTAAAGCTGAAGACGTTAAGAATTTACCTCCTATTGAAGAAATACATGGTCTTAATATACCGCCTGTTGAAGAAACATATGATCTTAATTATTTATTTACTGAAGAACCTCCCGATATCCCGACACAGGTAGTAAAGGTAAATTGTCTCTATAGATTTGATGAAGGTGATATCCCTCACTATAAGTCTGCTAGGCAATGCTTTCATGAGTTTGATAATTTTATTGTCAAACAAGAAAATTTCAATGCTTATTTTGGTAGACAATTGAAATATGATTCGGATATAATTAAATACTTGGGTGATTATATGGCTAATATTAAAGGTGAACTTAAACTTGTTAGCAAACATGCTTCTATGGTTACCACTCAAGTAGAACAAGTACTTAAAGCTCAAAAAGAATTGCTCCATGAAATGAATAATAAGAAAAATGATTATGGTGTTAGAGTGGATACTAGAACTGGTAGAATGACTCAGGGACCTTTGTATCCTGAAGGCCATCCTAAGAGAATCGAGCAAGATTCTCAGAGAAATAATATTGATGTTCCTAGTTCTTCTAAAAAGAAGAAGAAGAAAAATGATAGAACTGTGCAAACTTCTAGTGAACCTATTGCTGAACCACCTGATAATCCAAATGATATTTCTATGTCTGATGCTGAAACACAATCTGGTCATGAACATGAACCTAGTAAAAATATTAATGATGATGTTCATGATGATGCTCAACCTAGTAATGATAATGATGTAGAAATTGAACCTGCTTTTGATCTTGATAACCCACAATCAAAGAATCAATGTTATGATAAAAGAGACTTTGTTGCTAGAAAACATGGTAAAGAAAGGGAAACTTGGGTTCAGAAACCCATGCCTTTTCCTCCTAAACCATCCAAGAAAAAGGATGATGAGGATTTTGAGCGCTTTGCTGAAATGATTAGGCCTATCTTTTTACGTATGCGATTGACTGATGTGCTCAAAACAAATACTTATGCTAAATATATGAAGGATATCATTACTAATAAAAGAAAGATACTGGAAGCTGAAATTTCCACCATGCTTGCTAATTATACTTTTAAGGGTGGAATACCAAAGAAACTTGGAGATCCCGGAGTACCCACTATACCATGCTCCATTAAAAGAAATTATATTAAAACTGCTTTATGTGATCTTGGAGCCGGTGTTAGTGTTATGCCTCTCTCTTTATATCATAGACTTGACTTGAATAAGTTGACACCTACTGAAATATCTTTTCAAATGGCTGATAAATCAACTACTATACCTATCGGTATTTGTGAGGACGTGCCTGTTGTGGTTGCAAACGTTACTATTTTAACGGACTTTGTTATTCTTGATATTCCCGAGGATGATAGTATGTCTATTATTCTTGGAAGACCTTTTCTTAATACTGCAGGGGCTGTTATTGATTGCAACAAAGGCAATGTCACTTTTCATGTTAATGGTATGTAGCATACAGTACACTTTCCGAGGAAACAACCTCAAATTCATAGTATCAACTCCATTGGAAAAATTCCATCGATTATAATTGGAGGTTTTGAATTTCCTGTTCCTACGATCAAAATGAAATATGATATACTTATTATAGGGGATGTGCATATCCCCGTTGAGGTAACTTAGTGTTATTCGAAATTTCTCCAGCTTCATGATTATCGGAATGAGTTTGTTAACAAGACTTGATCAACCTTGTTAGTGGATTCTTTTTGATGAGCATGAGATGGATGAAACTAGAAGCACAACCTTCTGCACCCTCTTTCTATTTTCGGTTAATTAGTAGAAATAAAGTAAAAATAGTATTTCTCTGTCTGTTTCCTGTCTTATCTGTGCAATATAAAAATACCCTGAAAATAAAAGTCCTCAGAATGCCATGCCAATTTAATATGATTTTTTCGGGAATATTTGAGGATTTACTGTGCAAAAATTACCACGGGAGGAGCTGCCACCTGGCCATGAGGGTGGTGGGCGCCCCCCATAGGGCGCGCCACCCTGCCTCGTGGGCCCATGGTGTCCCTCCTCCACTTATCCCGGCACCCATCTTCTTCCTCTGTCTCACACAAACCCGAAAAACCTACTCAAGCACGAGTTCCAGCCACTTTTTCTATGATTTTCGATCTCCTTGCTCAAAGCACCTCTCGCAAAACTGCTTGGGGAGATTGTTCCTTGAAAATGATGAGGAGATTATTGAGGGCTCATTGAGCCAAAGCTCAAAGGAAAAAGCACCCAAGCCTCAGTATAATTTGCCACGCACCGCGGAGATTCGGGCATTTGAATGGCCTTCTAAAGATTTCTTGAGAGCAGTCGGTATCTATGAAGATTTTCATGAATTGGCTCACAATGCTGGCCTCACGGCTTTCCTCCATGACCAATGCGATCAGTATCTCTTGCTCACAAATACCTTTGTGCAAAACTTTTATTTTTATCCTAGGAACTCACCACCTATGGTGGAATTTCATTTATATGATGAGCCTAAGGAGATGTCACTTTATGATTTCTGTCGTATTTGCTTATTCCCTTTTGAGGGCAAGACAGAAAAACCACACCATGATGATGTGGAGGGATTTATTAACAATATCACGGTAGGTGAAACCAGGAAGGTTTCCGATGCACAAATCACTAGCATACGTTTTCCTGTTTTACGTTACTTTGCATTATTTGCTAGTCGTTGTTTAATTGGACGCGGGAATTCTGGAAACCTTAGTATCCCTGATTTAATTATTCTACTCCAAGGTTTATATAGTGATAACACTTTTAGTTTGGGCTATATTATTGCTAGACGGTTAAATATGAACCGTACTAAGGGCCCCATCTTTGGAGGCATTTATGCTACACGCCTAGCCGCACATTTTAACATACCTATTAGGCATGCTGAGAAGGAAGAAAAAGTGCTACCCCGTGTTTACCTAGATCATAAAAGTATGGTGGCACATGATTTTATTGTTAAGAATAGGGCAGGGGAGCTTAAATATCAATTGTTCTTTAATAAACATCATCCTGAGACTATCACCTTGCCTGCTCCTTCTTTGTTTGATTTGACTGCAGGCACGTACCTTGTTCCGTTGACGGCTATTCACGCCTACCGGAACCCTGCACCTACCAAGGAGCCAGGACATGAACCACACGATGAGCCTCCACGACAATCTGTTTATTCTTGGGATCCAGAAATGACTGTCAGCCAGTGGCAGTCAGAGTCTTCTTCTTCATCACAATATGATCCCAACTATTCCTCCTCGTCACAGTACGACCCCAACAACTATTATTATGGATATCCGCCAGGCCAGCCGTGGCCATAGACCAACTTAGGCCAAAAGCCTATGCTTGGGGGAGTACGTATTTCTCACCGACATTACATTTATGTTCACACACACTCATTGCTAGATGTCGGTGCTTATACTTTTTCATTGTAATATCCATGCTAGTTCATTTTCTTTTTCCTGCTTTCTTCTTGTGTGTTTGTTAAACCTTAAGAAAACCAAAAAATTAGTAGTAATTTACTTTCCTGCTGTAGTAGTAATTAAAAAGAAAACCCAAAAAAATATTTCCCGTTCTTCTTTTGCTTGTTGGGAGCTTTCCTGTGTAAATAGTTTTATTTTCTTTTCTTTTCTTTGGGGGTCAGTAGGAGAAGACCATAATTAAATTGTTGTAGTGGCTCTTATATACTTTAATGTTGATTTAACCTAGAGCCCATATTGCCTTGTCTTCTCATGTTTCTTGAATGCTCGCAGATTCCAGCTTAGTCCAATGCACGTGCACTCTTATTATTATTCACACCATTCGGTCGTGCAAGTGAAAGGCAATTATGATGATATATGATGGACTAACTGAGATGAGAAAAGCTGGTATGAACTCGACCTCTTTTGTTTTTGTAAATATGATGAGTCCTGCGTTCTTGATTCAGCTTATTATGAATAAACATGTTTGCAATGACAATTAGAGATCATAGTTGTTTGTGCCATGCTTGATTAGCTATGAGTTATAATGATTTACCTTGTATGCCAACATGCTATTGAGATGATTATGATGTGGAATGATGGGGTGGTATCCTCCTTTAAATGATTTAAGTGACTTGACTTGGCACATGTTCACGCATGTAGTTGAAACAAAATCAACATAGCCTTCATCATATTTATGTTCATGGTGGATAATATCCTACTCATTCTTACATCCAATGTTTATTAATTTTAATGCATGTACATGGCTGTTGTCGCTCTCTAGTTGGTCGCTTCCCAGTCTTTTGCTAGCCTTCACCTGTACTAAGCAGGAATACTGCTTGTGCATCCAATCCCTTAAACCCCAAAGTTATTCCAGATGAGTCCACTATACCTTCCTATATGCAGTATCTACCTGCCGTTCCAAGTAAATTTGTATGTGCCAAACTCTAAACCTTCAAATAAACATTCTGTTTTGTATGCTCAAATAGCTCATGTATCAACAAAGGATGTCCTTATCTTCCGTGTTAGGCGGGTTATTCTCAAGAGGAGTGGACTCCGCTCCTCACTCACGAGAAAATGGCTGGTCACCAGGATGCCCAGTTCCATGCTTTATGCAAACTAAATCAAAATTAATTGCACATAAAACTCCCCCTGGGACCTGATGTATGTTGGAGGCACTCGTTGTTTCGAGCAAGCCATGGATTGATGCTTGTTCGTGGAGGGGGAGTATAAACTTTACCATTCTGTTTGGGAACCGCCTATAATGTGTTTAGCATGGAAGATATCGCCATCTCTTAGTTGTTACGTTGACAATGAAAGTATACCACTCAAAATGCAATTTATCTCTATTTCAAAACCGAGCTCTGGCACCTCTACAAATCCCTGCTTCCCTCTGTGAAGGGCCTATCCATTTACTTTTATGTTGAGTCATCACCCTCTTATTAAAGACCACTAGCTGGAGAGCACAACAATCATTTGCATTCATCACTATTAATCTATGTTGGGTATGACTATGATTGGATCTCTTTTACCATGAATTACAATGTCTAGTTAGTCCTTGATCTTTAAAGGGGCTCTACATTTATGTTTTGCGGTCTCAGAAATGGCTAGCGAGATACCATCTTGTTATATCATATTATGATTGTTTTGAGAAAGTGTTGTCATCCGACATTTATTATTATGACTTGCTAGTTGATTATGCTATTGATACGAGTAATTGTGAGACCTGAGGATTATTGCAAATGTGGTTAGTTATGATCTATGCTGAAAACTTGAATGCTGGCTTGACATAGTTACAACAACAAGAGCAAACAGAGTTTGTAAAAGTTTTTCTTTCTTTCTTTCAGTTTGTCAACTGAATTCCTTGAGGACAAGCAAGGGTTTAAGCTTGGGGGAGTTGATACGTCTCCGTTGTATCTACTTTTCCAAACACTTTTGCCCTTGTTTTGGACTCTAACTTGTATGATTTGAATGGAACTAACCTGGACTGACGCTGTTTTCAGCAGAATTACCTTGGTGTTGTTTTATGTGCAGAAAGCAAATATTCTCGGAAAGTCCTAAAACTCCACGGAATACCTTAGAAAAAATAATAAAAAATACTCGCCAAATTTGAAGACCAGGGGGCCCACACCCTTTCCACGAGGGTGGGGGCGCCACCCCCTCTAGGGCGCCACCCCTTACCTCGTGGGCCCCCTGTTGACTCTCCGACGCCAACTCCAACTCTATATATTTGCTTTCAGAGAGAGAAAAATCAGGGAGAAGAAATCATCGTGTTTTACGATACGGAGCCGCCGCCAAGACCTAAAACCTCTTGGGAGGGCTGATCTGGACTCCGTTCGGGGCTCCGGAGAGGGGGATCCGTCGCCGTCGTCATCATCGACCATCCTCCATCACCAATTTCATGATGCTCACCGCCGTGCATGAGTAATTGCATCGTATGCTTGCTAGATGATGATGGGTTGGATGAGATTTATCATGTAATCAAGTTAGTTTTGTTAGGGTTTGATCCCTAGTATCCATTATGTTCTGAGATTGATGTTGCTATGACTTTGCTATGCTTAATGCTTGTCACTAGGGCCCGAGTGCCATGATTTCAGATCTGAACCTATTATGTTTTCATGAATATATGTGAGTTCTTGATCCTATCTTGCAAGTCTATAGTCACGTACTATGTGTTATGATCCGGCAACCCCGAAGTGACAATAATCGGGACCACTCCCGGTGATGACCATAGTTTGAGGAGTTCATGTATTCACTATGTGCTAATGCTTTGTTCCGGTTCTCTATTAAAAGGAGGCCTTAATATCCCTTAGTTTCCAATAGGACCCCGCTGCCACGGGAGGGTAGGACAAAAGATGTCATGCAAGTTTTTTTCCATAAGCATGTATGACTATATATGGAATACATGCCTACATTACATTGATGAATTGGAGCTAGTTCTGTGTCACCCTATGTTATGACTGTTACATGATGAACCGCATCTGGCATAATTATCCATCACTGATCCGGTGCCTACGAGTTTTCCATATAATGGTTTACGCTTATTTACTTTCCCGTTGTTACTGTTACAATCACTACAAAATACCAAAAATATTACTTTTGTTGTCTTTACTTTTGTTGCCGTTACCACCACTATCATATTACTGTGCTACTAAACACTTTGCTGTAGATACTAAGTTTCCAGGTGTGGTTGAATTGACAACTCAGCTGCTAATACATGAGAATATTCTTTGGCTCCCCTTGTCTCGAATCAATAAATTTGGGTTAAATACTCTACCCTCGAAAACTGTTGCGATCCCCTATACTTGTGGGTTATCAGTGTCCTAGGAACGGGGGTACCTAGACTTGCTTACCTGTTGCCCAGGGCGTGGCTCATCCAGCGGCCTGGTATGGCCCACCTTCATCAACAACCACTCAAGACCCTCGCGAGGGACCAAGCCTCGTGAGACAAACGACGCCAAGACCGCCTCAGGGGTAGCCTCCCTAGGCTGGCTCCCGAGGGGCGGAGATGTCGATGCAAGGGGCATCTCACGAGGAGCGCGTGACGTGAGCCTTGACGAGCAAGGCCAGGCGGGCGCAGAGTACTCGTTGCCTCTTTGGTGTTAAAGGGGTAAGCTTAGGAGAGGAGTCCAAAGGCGTCAGGGAAAGGTTTCCATATTGGTGCAACAAGACCAAGGCCAGCAGGATGGCAGGACAGAGGTCATCGCGGAGCCCACAACGGCGTCACCACCAGAGCCTTTGGCAGGCGAAGACCACCATTTGCCAGGATAGCTTGTACTAGTTGTCTCCCTTAAAATTGTCCATTGTGGGATCTCTTCCCGCCTAATATTTGGGAAGAGAACCAGGGCCTCTATAAATAGGACTAGCCACCACCATAGAGAGGGGAGGATTACCTAGACCATCCACACACACACAAGCTCATCGAGCTCAAGAACACCTCTCCTCAGGAGGCTGTTCATCCTTTGTACTTGTTCATCCTCGGCCTACAAGGCAATCCACCACACCACACTGGAGTAGGGTATTACACCACGACGGTGGCCCGAACCAGTATAAACCCTTGTGTCCCTTGTTCTTCGGGTTCAACGAGCTAGGCTGAGAGATCGTTGCGAGAGTGGGCTCGTGGGGGAGAGAGATCTTCGTGCGCACCCTAGTGTTCGAACCTCAAGGGTTTTCCAGAACCCGTAATCCAACATTTGGCGTGCTAGGTAAGGGTGCGCTAAAGCTCTTCTCCCGCCGGCCAACCCATCAACACCCCGGGTTCCAATGTCTGGTGATGCAAGGACCAACGCCGACCCTTGGGCTACTTGGCCTGTCAGGGCAGCGCCGTCCGCCCAGGAAGACCTCAACTCCGCACTCCAGGCGGCCCGCGCACCGCTGAGCGCCGTAGGACGCGGGCGGCGTGGATCGGCGCCTCCTGCCCTCAAACTGCGGCGCGCATGGTCTGCCGCAAGATCCTGAAGCTACGCAGCGGCAACGACACCGCACACCTGACGGGAACAAGTGAACATGCGAGCCCCGCTCGTAGTGGCACGGGAGCTGCTGCGATGCCAGCTGGGTGAGGGCGGCTGTGACGCGTTGCTAGAACGCGTCGCTGAACTGTTGGACACTACATCCAGGGTTACGCCGCCTTTCTGCTCCCTACTTACATCTCAAGTTGTGGCCAGATCGCACGACGGGCCTCGTTGCGCTCGCGTACTCCAAGGAGCGCTAGGAGGGCTCGTCGGCACTCGCATGACCAACGGTGCTGGACATCCGACCATGCCTGTACTTCCCCCAGGTGGCGTAGGAGCGGGCGTTGCCCCTCATGGTCCCAATGGGGTGCCAACCTACAGCCACCGGGGGGCAAATGGGCCTGGCGGTGTGGGGCGCGGCGCATCTCGGCGGGGGTTCCAGAGCGGCGGCTCCGGAAGCCTATGTGCCCCGCATGATGGATCAAGCGTACACACCGGAGGATGACCCCAGCTCGTTCCTCGAGCCGAGCTGGGAAGAAGAGATGCTAGAAGTGGAGGCCTTCCGAGAACCACCTAGGAGCTTCACCGAACCCGCCAACGACAACAACCATACTGTACCACTAATATCTTAGGAGCAGGCTTACGCTAACCATGGGTCACAGGTGGACCCGACCACAGCGGCGGACGATGACCCCAGCACGGCAGCCCCGTTCTAACAAGGGGCAGCATGCTGGGGGCTGCACGGGAGAAGCCTAGAGCAGGACCCTCCCCCGTGCCGCACGGAGCAAGGCGTCGCCCAGAGGTAGGTCCTCAGACGGGGAGGCGCCGGCGAGCCCTCCCCCGGGCAGAGGGCCCGTGGTCGCCGAGGGCACCGCCAGCGTCCCCTTTGCCACTTGGCACCGTCCTGGTTTTTGGACGCCCCAACGGTGGTCGAGGGCAGTGCAGGGCGGGGCCCTCGTCCGGCGATATGAAGCAAGGCTCATGCCTGTGAAGGTCTCCGCCCGTGACACTCTCACATAATAATGAGTGGGCTGTACATGCCCCGGAGTCCCCAAAGTCCCCGATGAGCTGCCCTCGGGCCCCGGGGGCTCCTGCCCACGTCCTAGTGGAAGAACCATGCTCCGCGCTGGCTGTCGACACTGTGCCCCGATGATTATGCTCAAGGCCAGTGAAAGCACTTAGCTCCGCGCTGGTGGGAAGACAAGAAGACTAGCTAGGTCTCGGATGTGGCTATTTGCTTTCAACCCCTCTTTTCTGTAGCTCGGTTTGCCGCCTTTTCGGATTTGAGCTTGAAATTGTATTTTCGTTGACACGTGCGGGCGGTGTCTTTTCATTGTTGCATTGGTTTCTTGAGTTTTCTGGTCCCGCGCCTTGTTTTTAAGGCCCGCGCCTGTGACCCCTCCCTCACAAGCACCTCGCGAGCAGGGGCTGGGCGTGGCATGCGCGCGCCTCCTGCCGTGCTTAGGCGCTTGCCTCACGCGAGGCCCTCTTGGGCGGACTAGTAGGCTCCTCAGGAGCCCAACACGTCGTGGGCCCGTGAAGGACTCCCCTCGGGAGAATACACACCGGCAACCACAAGATCAGTCTGAGGTCTGCCAAGACTGAGGTAAGTTACTGCAGTAAGCTCACGACAAACTGGGGGACTCACAGAAGTATGCCTTAAGTCTGACTCAAGGAATAAAACAACAATCTGATTACATGAGGGGCTCCCCCTCTCCAAAATGCTCTTACATCTTGAAGGGTCATGCCCAAGCTTTTGCGTGCAGGTTCAGAACAAAGGGGCACAGACTCAATCGGACATGTCACTCGCGGCATCTCCTGCATCGTTCTCGGACATGCTGCTGGCGTCGTCGTTGGCGCCGTCTCCGACATCGTCGACCACGCTGCCTTCATCTGCCGCGACCACCACCACGTCTTCATCAGAAGCGAAAGCTCTGACAAGAGCATCCACATTGTCATCCACCCAACGCGCCAGGTTGTCCTAGATGGCTCCGGGCACTGGGCGATGGCGGCGTTGAAGTCAAAGAGGGGGTCGATGTTCTGAAGATGACTGAAGACACGGGAAAACGCGCGCCCAAGGAGGCATCGGCTCTTTTCGTCCACGAGCTCGTGAGCCCCCTCAGCCAGGTCCTCCAGGCGCGTCACGACGTCGGTGAAGAAGCGGAGATGGCTGACATAGTCCTCTGCATGGGGGTGAGGGGCGTGTTCGTCGCAGATGGTACCCACCGCATGACTGGCCCTCACCATGAGAGCACAGAGAATGAGAGCATGCTCGCGCAGCAACGTCTACTGGCGGAGCGCTTCCTCCTTGCCCTGCTGCACGACGGACCCAGCATCAGTAACCCGCCGCTGGAGCGGAAGAAGTATGGCGCGGTCGGAGGCCAACTCGGCCTAGATGGAGATCAGGGCCGCCACAACGGCCTTCTCGTGCTGTTCAGCTTCATCCAACCTTGACCCGAGGGCGGTGGTTCTGCCCTCAGCTTCGGTTTCCACAAGCTTCAGCTTCAGGTCGTATCTACTGGCAAGATCCTCCCGAGCCTCCGCCACCCTATGATCGATCTCCTCCTAGATCCTGACTTCGTGCGTACTGGCAACATCCTCCGCTTGGGCAACCTGGCGCTCCCTCGTCTCCAGTTGTTCAAGCTCGAGGCTGCGCTCTGTGGCCTCCAGCATCAGCGCCTCCTTGCGCCTCAAGATCTCCTCTTCTTCGAAAGGCGCCCCTTCATCGACGCCAAGGCAGCCCTACGCACCTCGACCTTCTGCTCCAAGGAGGCGTTTAGAGCCCGGAGCTCCCCTTCGTGTTCCTCTACGGCCGCGCGTCAGTGGTCAGCCTCCCTGGCCTCCTCCAAGGCTCGGGTGTAGGCCTCGCGTGAGGTGGCAAGGGATGCCTAGGCCTTTGCGTTGGTGCGCTTGCGCTGGAGACGCCCAAAGTCAATGGACACTTTTAGCTGATGCCATTCGTCCGCCAGCCGAATGCCTTCAGTTTCAAGGCGGGGATCAACATCCACAAGCTCTTCCCTGAGCCGGCTTTGTGCGCCCATTGCCTCATGGAAGAGCTCGTGGCGGACTGCTCCGCGCTCGCGTGCAAGATTGAACGCGCGGAGGGGTCCGCCATCCGCGCCAGGATGTGTTGGAGGAGCTAAAAGCAGCTCGCCCGCTCCCAACAGGGGGCTGGGGGCCGCGACTTTCCGGTCGCCCTCTGGACCTCGGCGGATGCCCGGTAGGGCGGGGCCTCATCGCTCGGAGGTAAGGCCAGAGCTGAGGCCGCCCAGCCGCGGGCAAGGATCATTGATGGGGCCCTCGGCACACTCTCTGCACCATAGGTCGGACCACAAAGAAGGCGAGACAACAGCTCAGGGTCAAGACGCCAAGATGGCACATCCGCCTCCCTGGCAGGCCCCACGCCTCATGCGGCAGGATGCCATGGAGCACTCAAAGTCACAAGAGAGCCCAAAGCAGGCAAGGGTTGCTTCTCGGGAGACTTCACCACCCTGGTGGAAGGGACCCTGAGGAATTATGGTCAGGAGGAGAAGCGGCACTCACGAAATTACAAAGATAAGGTACTTACTAATCAATGGTGATGTACTTCCTCTGCTTCAATGGCCGGAAGCCGTGTCCGCTAGAGCTTGGGGACCCCTTCCTCTTGAGGAGCGCTTCGAAGTTGGGTCAGAGTCGGCCGAAGCCCTGGGTAAGGTCACCAACACCGGGCACGACTGGCGTAGCTCCTGGGGAGGCGACCTCAGGAGTGCGGGGCGGCATGGAATCTTCGGTTTCCGCCTCATCGCAACTCGCTGAGGCCTCGGGGGCTTCATCCTCAGGAGCATTGAGCTGCATCACTTCCCCGACCGTTTCCTCAGGGCGGCCCTCGCGAGCCCCAGGAGACGGCCCCTCAGGAGCCCTGAGCGGTGCCGGTTCCTTAGCAACAGCACCGCCATCGTTCGAGAGCAGCCTCCCCCTGCACCTGCTTCTAGGGCGGGCATCACACTGGCAGCAGGAAGGGGGCCACGAAGACGAGGCTCTCGCGAGGCCCTTCGAGGCCAACTGGGTGTAGTCCTCATTCGTCGAAGAGGGGCACCTCCTTCACGAACTCCACCTTGTTCGAGTAGCAGTACAGAAGGCAGCCTTCCTCCGGCAGGCTGGCAGTCAGAGGGTCGCCCGTCAGAAGCTCGAGCACTGTGTGCTGCACCTCAGGAGCAAGAGCTCGCACCTGAAGCCTCATGCGATCCCGGTAGCCGGAGAAGGTCCACATCGGCCGGGAGTTGCACTGAAGCAGAGCAATGCGGCACCCGATGAACTCCTTCACCACCGTAGGCACCATCCCCCCGAGGCCCTTCAGTCTGGCTAGCCGGTGCCAGACATGGATGAGTAGTTGGTCGGCGAGCCTTGCGTGCTCCCAGCCGGAGCTTGGGGCGGCCGGAATCCGCGGAAGCAGCAGCAGGGGATTGCGCACGCCAACATCCACATACACCCATCGGTTCCAAAAACCTCCGACGACCGGCGAGAGCTCGAAGTCAAGCCCCGAGCCGGCTGTCGCGGCCACAGCCTGAAAAGATACACACCCCGAGCACTGGAGAGCGTCTGTCAGATGCAGAGAGAAGAAGTGGCGGAGCAAGGCCACGGATGGGGCAATCCCCACCATGGCCTCACAGACAAAGGCAAAGACAGCAAGCAGGATGATGGATTGGGGGTCAAGGTGCAGCACGTTGATCTGGTAATGCGAAAGCACCACATTAAAGAAGTCGGAGAAGGGAGGGATCAGACCGGCCTAGAGGGCGTGAAGATGGAGGGGGACCTCGGTGGCCTTCATGTCGATTTTAGCACTGGAAGCAGGCCAGGCCACCGTCGCCCCCCACTCATTAGTGTTGGCAGCGAGCGCAGGGTGCACCTTGCCCATCGCCTCCTGGTTGAGCACCATTGACCGCTCGACAGCGGGTTCGAAGATCGGCGGCGTAGGTGCAAAGGTACGGGACTCCTTCTTCCCCTTCTTCTTCCGGCTTGGTGCCATGGCGGCATGGGGAGCTGGTGTCAGATCAGACCGGGGGGAAGGATATGTTGTTTGCCAGAAGACTAGGGAGCTACGGAGCACTCACCTATGATGGGGGTGGCACTATGTAGGCAATGGTGGCTGCTTAGCCAGGCGGAAGTCGAGGCTGCATGGGGAAGTGGAGGCGCCCATGTCCCATCAACCGCCACGCGTCAGTCAAGGCCACAGTCTATTGGGGCCCGCGGTGCTCCGCACTTGACCCTTGGCTTCGCCTCGACGCCAAGTTCGAGCGTGCCTTGGGCCCGGGGGCTACTATAGGCGTCCTAGGAATGGGGTACCCAGACTTGCCTACCTGCGGCCCAGGGCGTGGCCCATCTAGTGGCTTGGTACGGCCCAGCTTCATCAACAACCAGTCAAGAACCTCGTGAGGGGCCAAGCCTCATGAGGAAAACGACACCAAGACCTCCTCAGGGGCAGCCTCCCTAGGCTGGCTCCCGGGGGGCGGAGATGTATATGCAAGGGGCACCTCGCGAGGAGCGCGTGACGTGAGCAATGATGACAAATGCCAGGCGTGCGCCAGCGGGTGCAGAGTTCTAGTTGCCTCTTTGGTGCTAAAGGGGCAAGTGCAGGCGAGGAGTCCCAAGGCGTTAGGAAAAGGTTTCCATATTGGTGCAACGAGACCAAGGCCAGCAGGACGGCAGGACAGAGGTCACCGCAGAGCCCGATGGCGTCACCACCAGAGCCTTTGGCAAGCGAAGACCACCTTTTGTCACGATAGCTTGTACTAGTTGTCCCCCTTCAAATTGGCCGTTGTGGGATCCCTTCCTGCCTAATATTTGGGAGGAGGACCAGGGCCTCTATAAATAGGACTAGCCAACACCATAGAGACGAGAGGATCATCCAGACCATCCACACACACAAGCTCATGGAGCTCAAGAACACCTCTCCTCAGGAGGCTGTTCATCCTTTGTACTTGTTCATCCTCGGCCTACAAGGCAATCCACCACACCACACTGGAGTTGGGTATTACACCACAACGGTGGCCCAAACTAGTATAAACCCTTGTGTTCCTTGTTCTTCGGGTTGGGCGAGCTAGGCTGAGAGATCGTTGCGAGAGTGGGCTTGCAGGGGAGAGCGATCTTCGTGCGCCCCCAGTGTTCGAACCTCAAGGGTTTGCCGGAACCCGTAATCTGACAGAGGCGCTCCGCACTTGCCCTTTGGCTTCTCCTCGAAGCCATGCCCGAGCGCGCCTTGGGCCCGGGGGCTACTGTCGGTGTTCTAGGACCGGGGCTGCCCAGGCTTGCCTTCCTGCGGCCCGCAAGCATGGCTCCACTAACGGCCTGGTCCAGCCCATCTTCAGTAGCAACAACTCAAGACCCAAGAGAGGGGCCAAGCCTCGCAAGGTGGATGACACCAAGACCTCACTGGGGGCAGCCTCACTAGGCTGGCTCCCGAGGAGCAGAGATATCTATGCAAGGGGAACCTCGTGAGGTTCGCGTGACGTGAGCCATGACGACCAAGCGGCGGGCGCCAGCGGGCGTAGTATACCTGCTTCCTGTTTGGTGCCAAGGAGTCAAGCGTAGGCGCGGGGTCCCGAGGCATCAGGCAAAGGTTTCCATATTGGTGCAACAAGACCAAGACCGCCAGGACGGCAGGACGGAGGTCTTCGCGGAGCCCACAGCTGCATCACCACCAGAGCCTTTGGCAGGCGAAGACCACCTTTTGTCAGGATAGCTTGTACCAGTTTCCCTCCTTAAAACATGGCCATTGTGGGATCCCTTCCTGCCTAAACATTTGGGAAGAGGACCAAGGCCACTATAAGTAGGACTTAGCCACCACCATAGAGAGGGATCTCGGATCGGATTCATTCCACCCTAACGAGCTCACTAGTTCATCTAGCTCAAGAACACCTCAACTCTCGAGGCGGTTCATCCATTGTACTAGTTCATCCTCGGCCCCCGAGCTAATCCACCCACAAACTAGAGTAGGGTATTACACCGCAAGGTGGCGCAAACAAGTATAAACCCTCGTGTCTCTTGTTCTTTGGGTCCATCGAGCTAGGCCATGAGATCGTTGAGCAAGCAAGCTAGGCAGAGAGTCTTCTTCATGCGCACCCTAGAGTTCGAACCTCTTAAGGGTTTGCTGGAACCCGTAATCCGACAATATTACAATCTGGATTTTATTGGCCTACCTCTTCAAGGATGCTCGTAAGTTTGTCTTATCTTGTGATGAATGTCAAAGAATAGGTAATATCGGTAAGCATCAAGAAATGCGTATGAATTATTCACTTGCTGTTGAACCATTTGATGTTTCGGGACATGATTACATGGGACGTTTTGCTTCCTCTAATGGGTATACTCATATTTTGGTTGTTGGTTATTATGTTACTAAGTGGGTAGAAGCTATTCCAACAAGTAGTGTTGATCACAACACCTCTATTAAAATGCTTAAGGAAGTTATTTTCCCAAGGTTTGGAGTCCCTAGATATTTAATGACTGATGGTGGTTCACACTTTATTCATGGCGCTTTCTGTAAAATGATTGCTAAGTATGATGTTAAACATAGAATTGCATCACCCTATCATCCTCAGTCTAGTGGTCAAGTTGAACTTTGCAATAGAGAAATAAAATTAATTTTGCAAAAGATTGTCAATAGGTCCAGGAAGAATTGGTCTAAGAAATTAGATGACGCACTTTGGGCTTATGGAACAGCATATAAAAATCCTATGGGTATGTCTCCTTATAAAATGGTTTACGGAGAAGCTTGTCATTTTCCTCTGAGTTAGAACATAAAGCATATTGGGTAATTAAAGAACTCAACTATGATTTCAAACTTGCCGGTGGAAAGAGATTATTTGATATTAGCTCATTAGATGAATGGAGAACCCAAGCTTATGAAAATGCCAAGTTATTTAAAGAAAAGGTTAAAAGATGGCATGATAAAAGATTCCAAAAGCATGGGTTCAAAGTAGGAGAATATGTTCTTTTGTAGAACTCTCATTTCAGATTCTTTGCAGGAGAACTCCTCTCCAAATGGGAAGGACCCTATGTTATTGAGGAGGTTTATTGATCTGGAGCTATCACAAGAAATAATGCCAAAGGTACTAACCCGATGGTTGGTAATGGGCAACGAATAAAACATTATATCTTAGGTACGCCCACCAATGTTGAAAGCAATATTATCAAAACTGTGACACCAGAAGAACACATGAACGAAACCTTCCGGGACACTCCAGGATCGTGAAAAAGAGGAGGTACGAGATACGGTAAGTAAACGGACTCCGAAAAATCTAAAAATATATTTTATGTCATTTTGGAATATAACAAAAATTAGGAAAATAAGAAACTACCAGGAAGGTGACCATGGTGGGCACAAGACACCAAGGCGCGCCTGGCGCCAGGCACGCCCAGGTGAGTTGTGCCCACCTCGGGTACCTTCCGGACTCTGTTTTTCTTCCTTTTTCTTGTCTCCCAAGATAAAAAAATCTTTATATACCCCCCGAACCTATTGGCCACCGTATCACGGAGAAATCTTATGCTTTCTTTCCTTGCTGTTTTTGGTTAGATTTGTTGAGCCAGGCATCATGTCTTCTTCTTCCCCCAACCACATGGAAGAGGATGCTTGGTTGATGAAGATCGAGCTTAATAGAGAAGATCCTGTAGAAGCCGTCAAAGGGGAAAAGAGCAAGGAGGCTACCGGAGATCAAGCGCTGGTGGTCGAGCAAGCCATGCCTATCGAGGAGGAAGAAGAAGATATCCTTAAACCTCACTATGATCATCTTACCTCAATGAGATTGAAGCCTTCCGGATCATTGAAACGGTTCATGTGCAAACAAAATATCTCACTCGTGAAAATATACAGTTGCAAGAGAACATCACCTTCCTCTGGAGCATCGTTCGTAGACTGGAGAATCTTTTGATCATGAAGGACAAGATGTCTACCTCTTCATCACCACCACCTCCTTCATCACAAAAAGAAAATTGAGTATCGGGTATGGGCACTGCAAAGTCTATCCTTATCAAATATGACATCGTTAACTCCAAGGATATGATTTCCTTTAATAAGCTTGTCAAGGTTTCTCATGCCAACGTGACCTAGTCATCTATGCCACAACCAACCTTTTGAGGATTTAGCAACAAAGCAAGTTTTAGGTTGTGCCTTTTTAGAGAAATCGACAATGTAAAGATCACCTCTACGCATACCGGTAAAGACCATTTTGTGATTGTCTCGATGAAATACTTGGCAATCTACCTCAGTAAATAGGACATTCAAACCGAAATCAGCAAGTCTAGATACTGAAAGTAAGTTGTAGCCAAGAGATTCAACGAGCATGAAATTTTGAATGGAACTATCATGTGAGATGGCCACCTTACCAAGGCCAACCACTTTACCCTTTGAATTATCACCAAAGGTGACATATTTTCGAGGGCCGTCATTTTTAGCAAGCTCACGAAACATCTCTTCATCTCCGGTCATAAGATTAGTACATCCACTATCAAGAACCCATTCCTTTCCTCCTGATTCATATCCCCGAAGATTTGCCATAAGACCAAAATGTTTCATTGCATCATCAAGATCGAAGTCCCTATCATCATCATCATCATCATAGTATCCATGTTCATCATGATCTTGTGACTCATCATTTCCTAGAGAGGGTAATTCATTAGATAAATGATCATCAAAGTGGTCACTTTTATGAATTCTTATAGCTTCGAATATGATATCACTAATGATTTCAACATCTCCTTTAGCATTCTTAAGATTGGTAAGTTAAAATAGACAATTACCAAAACTAGGATCACTAGAGTTCATCTTACTCAAGGCAATAGATTTATGGAGAATTTCATCCAAAGTTTTCAAGGAATGATCGGGAAATCGTTCCTCAAGAAATTTCCATATAGTATAGGCACAATTAAGAGTAGGCAAACTAGCAATCAAATTTTTGGGAAATCCTCTAATGATGAGCTCAATAGTTCTAAGATTGCGAATCATGTCATTATCTTCATCTAGGGTAGGATGCAAAGGATCAATATGAGGTGCACAAGGGCTAGCAATATACTTGTTCAAATGATATTGATTGAAAATTACAAGCATCTCATTTTTCCACTCATGAAAATACTCTTCATCAAGAATAGGCACTCTATGTCTAAGACTCCCTAAGGTAGACATATCCATCTTCATCCAATGGTGATTAAACCAAGGCAATGGAGACCAAAGCTCTGATACCACTTGTAGGATCTAGAAGTAGATGTGTCTAGAGGGGGGGTGATTAGACACTTAGTGCTAAAGTTGCAATTTTTAGGCCTTTTTGGTTTGAGTGGAGTTTTAGGCACAATTTCAACATACACAATACATATCAAGCAAGCATGCAAAGAGTATATGAGCACCGGAATGTAAAGCATGCAACTTGCAAGAATGTAAGCGGAAGGGTTTGGAGAATTCAAACGCAATTGGAGAGACGGATGTTTTTCCCGTGGTTCGGATAGGTGGTGCTATCCTACATCCACGTTGATGGAGACTTCAACCCACGAAGGGTAACGGTTGCGCGAGTCCACGGAGGGCTCCACCCACGAAGGGTAATGGTTGCGCGAGTCCACGGAGGGCTCCACCCACGAAGGGTCCACGAGGAAGCAACCACCCACGAAGGGTCCATGAAGAAGCAACCTTGTCTATCCCACCATGGCCATCGCCCACGAAGGACTTGCCTCACTAGCGGTAGATCTTCACGAAGTAGGCGATCTCCTTGCCCTTACAAACTCCTTGGTTCAACTCCACAATCTTGTCGGAGGCTCCCAAGTGACTCCTAGCCAATCTAGGAGACACCACTCTCCAAGAAGTAACAAATGGTGTGTAGGTAATGACTAGTTGCTCTTGTGCTTCAAATGATAGTATCCCCAATGCTCAACTCTCTCTCATAGGATTTGGATTTTGTGGACAGAAGATTTGAGTGGAAAGCAACTTGAGGAAGGCTAGAGATCAAGATTCATATGGTAGGAATGGAATATCTTGGTCTCAACACATGAGTAGGTGGTTCTCTCTCAGAACATATGAGTTGGAATTGTGTATGTGTTCTGATGGCTCTCTCTACGAATGAAGAGGAGGTGGAGGGGTATATAGCCTCCACACAAAATCCAACCATTACACACAGTTTTCCAATCTCGGTGGGACCGAATCAACAAACTCGGTCGGACCGAAAAGGTAAACCTAGTGACCGTTAGAGATTTTCGGTGGGACTGACATGCAACTCGGTAGGACCAATATGGTTAGGGTTTGGGCATAACGTAATCTCGGTGAGACCGATTACACAAACTCGGTGAGACCGAGTTTGGTAATAAGCTAACCAGAGAGTTGGTCACGTAAACTCGGTGGGACCGATTTGCTCTTTCGGTGAGACCAAAAAGTTACAAAAAGGAAACGAAGAGTTTACACTGCAATCTCGGTGGGACCGATTCGCTCTTTCGGTGAGACCGAAAAGTCACGAAAGGGAAACAAAGAGTTTGCCATCCCATCTCGGTGAGACCGAGATCCCTATCGGTAGAACCGAATTGCTAGGGTTTGGCAGTGGCTTATGACAAGTGAAACTCGGTGGCGTCGGATAGAAAGAATCAGTAGGACCGAGTTTGGCTTTGGGTTTAGGTCATATGTGGATATGGGAAAGTAGTTGAGGGTTTTGGAGCATATCACTAAGCACATGAAGCAAGAGGCTCATTAAGCAACACCTCGTCCCTCCTTGATAGTATTGGCTTTTCCTATGGACTCAATGTGATCTTGGATCACTAAAATGTAAAATGAAGAGTCTTGAGCTTGAAGCTTTAGCCAATCCTTTGTCCTTAGCATCTTGAAGGAGTTCCCACAACCTTTAGTCCATGCCACTCCATTGTTGAACTTATCTGAAACATGCTAGATAGAAATGTTAGTCCAACAAGAGATATGTTGTCATCAATTATCAAAACCACCTAGGGAGCACTTGTGCTTTCAATCTCCCCCTTTTTGGTAATTGATGGCAACATACATCAAAGCTTTAGATAAAGGTATAAAGAACAGCAAGTAAAGCTTTGGAAGGACATGTAACAAGCATAGGCTCCCTCTACATGTATGCACTCATGTAAATATGAAATATAGAGGCATGTGAGAGCATAACCATGATAGAGTAGGCAATGTGTTACATGTATATTGGCCATATGCATCAGAGCAAAAGATTATCATGGAAAATACCTTCATGCTCATGAGTCCTTCTTGCAAACAGTATGTACAAAAGCAAGAACTCCTCATACTCATGATTTTGATGCATATACTTACCTTGTGGTCTTGAGTTGGCTTAGGATGGAATGAACCTGCACAAACAAAGTTAGATAACACAGGTACATCCACTAGCCAGAGCAAACAAAAGAAACCACAAGAATACCAAGACTGGGATGACATGTAGAGAGTGAGTACAAGGTACCACATTGGATTCAACATGTCCCCAAGAATAAAGATATGCAATGAATTTGACTGATTTCTTTCCCTTAGGTCTCTTGCTCCCCCAGAATCTTACATGGGATATTGGGAGAAGATAGGGAACAGCAAATCAGAGCTGAAAGATACAAATGAACATGTCTTTCCCCCTAAAAATACATGTGACATCTCTCCTCTTGAACATCAAGCATCAAGCATCTGGGACATCTGGGATCCTTGAGTATTCTCTCCCCCTGGAAGTCTCTCTCTCTCCCCCTTAATACTTTCTCTCTTGTAGGTTTGGTCCTTGAGACTTTTTCTCTCCCTTGATGTGATCTCTCTCTCCTACAAGCTTTGATGTGATCTCTCTCTCCCCCTTTGACATCAATTTCCAAGAAGGGCTTTATGGAATCCGTCGTATAGATTTGGTCCTTGAGACTCAGCACAAAGCAATGGATAAAACTGTGATGCTTGTAGAGGACAAGATTCATTGAGTAGAGCTGGATCAGAAGAAATATGGAACAAGTGGCAAACTGTTTTTCCTGTTGCGAAGTCGGTGGCACCGAGTGGTATGTTTCGGTGGCACCGAAAAGATTCGGTTGGACCGAAAATTACAAGTCGGTGAAACCGAGTTCACACAGAGAAAAACACTTGTCACCTCAGCTCACTAGACATGTAGGATCTCACAAAGATTTGCAAGGAATTGAATGCAGAAAATGCAGAACAAGAACAAAGAGAAAAGAGAAGAATCTGAAAGATCTAGATGAAGTTTTTTTTTGAAAAAGAGAAAGAAAATAAACATGCATGAGACAAATGCAATAACACAGAAAAGAACACAAGAGAACTTCATCTAGAGTTGGGCGGTGACATAGTCACCTATGTTAGAGTATATTGACTTAGGAGTCAAGTGAGAACACTTGATCATAGGTCATACTCATCGTTTAAGCTCAAAATGGGGTTACCATTTTTCGTTTGAGCATCTTGATGTATTCACATCTTGTTGAGTTGCTTTGACTCATGTCTTGGAGTAAAGCTTCTCTAAGATGGAATAACATACCTTGGGTGGTGCTGTGGTTCTTGCTCATGTAGTTGAACTTGTGTGGGTGCTCAAGGTTGATGTAGCTCATCAAGAGTTGGGAGCACCACTTGGAGTTTAAGTTCGTCTACCTACATGGGTTAGTTCTTGCAAGGAAGAGCACTTGTGTATCCAAAAATGACAATCATGAAGCTCAACCTAGAATTTGTCAAAGGATATGTTTGAATGGTTTTGTGCTTCCTTGTCTTCAACCACCATTGTGTAGAGTCTTGGTGATGTAGAGATTGCTCAAGATGTCAGTGAGTCGCAATCTCATGGAATTAGATTCAACCAAGCACCTACATGGCTTAGACAACATGCAAGGTGCAAATATATCCAAGACATAAGATAGTTATCATAAGAGATATATCATGGATTAGTCATAAGCTCATGTCTTGCATGTATCCAATGGAGTTTCTACTCCAAGTTCGAAGCATCAATGATGTTCAATTCTCCTCTCAACCTGCAAAACACTTTCTCATCAAGAGGTTTAGTAAATATATCCGCTAATTGCTTATCAGTGCGAACATGCTTAAGATCAATGTCACCCTTAGCAACATGATCTCGAATGAAATGATGACGAACTTCAATATGCTTAGTTCGAGAATGTTGTACAGGATTATGACCAATTTTGATAGCACTTTCATTGTCAGAAAGTAGTGGAACATGTTTCACATAAATCCCATAATCTTTAAGAGTTTGGGTCATCCAAAGTAATTGAGCACAACATGAACGAGCGGCAATGTATTCCGCTTCGGCGGTGGATAAGGATACCGAGTTTTGTTTCTTGGAAGACCAAGACACAAGAGATCTACCAAGAAATTGACAAGTACCCGAAGTGGACTTTCTATCAACCTTGTCTCCGGCATAATCTGAGTCAGAATAGCCAACAAGATCAAAAGAAGACCTCTTAGGATACCAAATGCCAAAATTTGGTGTATGGATTAAATATCTCACTATCCTTTTCACAGCCTTAAGATGACATTCTTTAGGAGCAGCTTGATATCGTGCACACATGCACACACTTAGCATAATATCGGGACGTGACGCACATAGGTATAACAATGAACCAATCATAGAGCGACAAACCTTTTAATCAACCGGTTCACCATCTTTGGTCAAATCATTATGTCCACTAGTAGGCATGGGTGTAGACATACCTTTGCATTCTTGCATATTGAACTTCTTGAATAAGTCCTTGGTGTACTTTGTTTGAGAGACTAATGTACCTTCCTTAGTTTGCTTGATTTCCAAACCGAGAAAGAATTTGAGTTCACTCATCATAGACATCTCAAACTTCTCTGACATTAGGTTTCCAAACTTTTCACTAAAGAGAGGGTTAGTTGAACCAAATATGATATCATCAACATAAATTTGGCATACAAATAGTTCTACATTAACCCTTTTAGTAAAAAGAGTAGAATCAATTTTACCAATTTCAAAACCACTTGTAGTAAGGAACTTGGTCAAGCATTTATACCATGCTCTAGGAGCTTGTTTAAGACCATAAAGAGCTTTGTGAAGTTTGTAAACATGATTTGGTTTCTTAGGATTGATAAAGCCGGGAGGTTGTTTGACATAAACTTCCTCCTCTATTTGACCATTTAGAAAAGCACTTTTAATGTCCATTTGGTACAAGGTGATATTATGGTGATTAGCATAGGCAAGTAAGATGCGAATGGACTCAAGTCTAGCAACGGGAGCATATGTCTCACCATAGTCCATACCTTCGACTTGTGTGTACCCTTGGGCGACGAGACGTGCTTTGTTGCGAACCACTTGTCCATCTTCATCTTGCTTGTTGGGAAACACCCATTTTGTACCAATGATGTTGTGGTTGTTGTCGGGCTTCTCAACCAATGTCCAAACTTGGTTTCTCTCAAAGTTGTGTAGCTCTTCATGCATAGCGTTTATCCAATCCGGATCTTCCAATGCTTCTTCAACCTTCATAGGTTCAATGCTAGAGATAAATGAATAGTTTTCACAAAGGTTAGCTAAACGAGTCTTTGAGCAAGTGATTCTCCCGGTTTGTATATCATTGAAGATTTGCTCGACGGGATGATCTTTGGCAATTCTTGCTCGAACTCTTGAGAGCTTTTGCTTGGGTCTTCGTTGAACATCTTCTTCATCTTGTTCTTCTTCTTGGCCTTCTTCATTGTTGACGTCGTCGTTCTCTTGTCGTGGTGGATAAAGAGGTTGTTGATGTTCGTCTTGATGCATTTCCTTGTCTTCTTCATCTTGGTGTGTCCCACTTGTGGATGCTTCCGTGTCGATTCTTAGTTCACCTTGTCGTGAAGTAGAAGCTTCCACTTGGACGGATGAAGTACTCTCCTTCACCTCCGTTGGACGAATTTTGCCAATGGACAAGTCTTGGATTGCTTCTGAAGGGTCTTTGTCTCCTACATCAATTGGCAATTGCTCTACTTGCGAGCCATTAGATTCATCAAACTTCACATCTACCGTCTCTTCAACCTTTCGGGTGAAATTGTTGTAGACACGGTAAGTGTGAGAGTTTGAGCCATAACCAAGTAAAAAACCTTCATGAGATTTAGAAGAAAACTTTGAACGACGATGCTTATCAAGAATGTAGCACTTTGAGCTGAATACTCGAAAGTATCCAACTTGGGGTTTGTTACCGGTGAGAAGCTCGTATGCCGTCTTGCCGAGTAGCTTGTGAAGATATAAGTGATTTGTTGCGTGACAAGCTGTCTCAACCGCTTCTGCCCAGAAGTGCTTCGGCGTCTTGTATTCATCAAGCATCGTTCTTGCCATTTCGATGAGCTTCCAGTTCTTCCTCTCAACAACTCCATTTTGTTGAGGTGTGTACGTAGCCGAGAACTCGTGTGAAATCCCTTCTTCGTCAAGAAAGGTGTCCACATTTACGTTCTTGAACTCCGTTCCATTGTCACTCCGAGCCTTCTTGATCTTCACGTCAAACTGATTTTGGGCCTTCCTAGAAAGGTTTCTGAAGATCTTCTGGACCTGCGATTTGTCATTAAGAAAGAACACCCACGTAAATCTTGAAAAATCATCAACTATAACTAGACCAAAAGAATTTCCACCGAGACTCTTGTAGGCGCTGGGACCAAAAAGATCCATATGAAGTAGCTCGAGTGGCCTTCTTGTGGTCATGATGTTCTTCTGGATCATTGAAACGGTTCATGTGCAAACAAAATATCTCACTCGTGAAAATATACAGTTGCAAGAGAACATCACCTTCCTCTGGAGCGTCGTCCGTAGACTGGAGAATCTTTTGATCATGAAGGACAAGATGTCTACCTCTTCATCAACACCACCTCCTTCTTCATCACAAAAAGAAAATTGAGTATCGGGTATGGGCACTGCAAAGTCTATCCTTATCAAATATGACATCGTTAACTCCAAGGATATGATTTCCTTTAATAAACTTGTCAAGGTTTCTCATGCCAACGTGACCTAGTCGTCTATGCCACAACCAACCTTTTGAGGATTTAGCAACAAAGCAAGTTTTAGGTTGTGCCTTTTTAGAGAAATCGATAATGTAAAGATCACCTCTACGCATACCGGTAAAGACCATTTTGTGATTGTCTCGATGAAATACTTGGCAATCTACCTCAGTAAATAGGACATTCAAACCGAAATCAGCAAGTCTAGATACTGAAAGTAAGTTGTAGCCAAGAGATTCAACGAGCATGAAATTTTGAATGGAACTATCATGTGAGATGGCCACCTTACCAAGGCCAACCACTTTACCCTTTGAATTATCACCAAAGGTGACATATTTTCGAGGGCCGTCATTTTCAGCAAGCTCACGAAACATCTCTTCATCTCCGGTCATAAGATTAGTACATCCACTATCAAGAACCCATTCCTTTCCTCCTGATTCATATCCCCGAAGATTTGCCATAAGACCAAAATGTTTCATTGCATCATCAAGATCAAAGTCACTATCATCATCATCATCATAGTATCCATGTTCATCATGATCTTGTGACTCATCATTTCCTAGAGAGGGTAATTCATTAGATAAATGATCATCAAAGTGGTCACTTTTATGAATTCTTATAGCTTCGAATATGATATCACTAATGATTTCAACATCTCCTTTAGCATTCTTAAGATTGGTAAGTTAAAATAGACAATTACCAAAACTAGGATCACTAGAGTTCATCTTACTCAAGGCAATAGATTTATGGAGAATTTCATCCAAAGTTTTCAAGGAATGATCGGGAAATCGTTCCTCAAGAAATTTCCATATAGTATAGGCACAATTAAGAGTAGGCAAACTAGCAATCAAATTTTTGGGAAATCCTCTAATGATGAGCTCAATAGTTCTAAGATTGTGAATCATGTCATTATCTTCATCTAGGGTAGGATGCAAAGGATCAATATGAGGTGCACAAGGGCTAGCAATATACTTGTTCAAATGATATTGATTGAAAATTACAAGCATCTCATTTTTCCACTCATGAAAATACTCTTCATCAAGAATAGGCACTCTATGTCTAAGACTCCCTAAGGTAGACATATCCATCTTCCTCCAATGGTGATTAAACCAAGGCAATGGAGACCAAAGCTCTGATACCACTTGTAGAATCTAGAATTAGATGTGTCTAGAGGGGGGGTGATAAGACACTTAGTGCTAAAGTTGCAATTTTTAGGCCTTTTTGGTTTGAGTGGAGTTTTAGGCACAATTTCAACATACACAATACATATCAAGCAAGCATGCAAAGAGTATATGAGCACCGGAATGTAAAGCATGCAACTTGCAAGAATGTAAGCGGAAGGGTTTGGAGAATTCAAACGCAATTGGAGAGACGGATGTTTTTCCCGTGGTTCGGATAGGTGGTGCTATCCTACATCCACGTTGATGGAGACTTCAACCCACGAAGGGTAACGGTTGCGCGAGTCCACGGAGGGCTCCACCCACGAAGGGTAATGGTTGCGCGAGTCCACGGAGGGCTCCACCCACGAAGGGTCCATGAGGAAGCAACCACCCACGAAGGGTCCATGAAGAAGCAACCTTGTCTATCCCACCATGGCCATCGCCCACGAAGGACTTGCCTCACTAGCGGTAGATCTTCACGAAGTAGGCGATCTCCTTGCCCTTACAAGCTCCTTGGTTCAACTCCACAATCTTGTCGGAGGCTCCCAAGTGACACCTAGCCAATCTAGGAGACACCACTCTCCAAGAAGTAACAAATGGTGTGTAGGTAATGAACTCCTTGCTCTTGTGCTTCAAATGATAGTCTCCCCAACACTCAACTCTCTCTCATAGGATTTTGGATTTTGTGGAAAGAAGATTTGAGTGGAAAGCAACTTGGGGAAGGCTAGAGATCAAGATTCATATGGTAGGAATGGAATATCTTGGTCTCAACACATGAGTAGGTGGTTCTCTCTCAGGACATATGAGTTGGCATTGTGTATGTGTTCTGATGTCTCTCTCTACGAATGAAGAGGAGGTGGAGGGGTATATATAGCCTCCACACAAAATCCAACCGTTAGACACAGTTTTCCAATCTCGGTGGGACCGAATCAACAAACTCGGTCGGACCGAAAAGGTAAACCTATTGACCGTTAGAGATTTTCGGTGGGACTGACATGCAACTCGGTAGGACCGATATGGTTAGGGTTTGGGCATAACGTAATCTTGGTGAGACCGATTACACAAACTCGGTGAGACCGAGTTTGGTAATAAGCTAACCAGAGAGTTGGTTAGGTAAACTCGGTGGGACCAATTTGCTCTTTCGGTGAGACCGAAAAGTTACAAAAAGGAAACGAAGAGTTTACACTGCAATCTCGGTGGGACCGATTCGCTCTTTCGGTGAGACCGAAAAGTCACGAAAGGGAAATAGAGAGTTTGCAATCCCATCTCGGTGAGACCGAGATCCCTATCGGTAGAACCGAATTGCTAGGGTTTGGCAGTGGCTAATGACAAGTGAAACTCGGTGGCGCCGGATAGAAAGAATCGGTAGGACCAAGTTTGGCTTTGGGTTTAGGTCATATGTGGATATGGGAAAGTAGTTGAGGGTTTTGGAGCATATCACTAAGCACATGAAGCAAGAGGCTCATTAAGCAACACCTCATCCCTCCTTGATAGTATTGGCTTTTCCTATGGACTCAATGTGATCTTGGATCACTAAAATGTAAAATGAAGAGTCTTGAGCTTGAAGCTTTAGCCAATCCTTTGTCCTTAGCATCTTGAAGGAGTTCCCACAACCTTTAGTCCATGCCACTCCATTGTTGAACTTATCTGAAACATTCTAGATAGAAATGTTAGTCCAACAAGAGATATGTTGTCATCAATTATCAAAACCACCTAGGGATCACTTGTGCTTTCAGATCCACCATCAAAATATTATATGCCAAAATTGTTGACGTTGGACAAGTTAGACAATGTAATGATTTATGTTTGTTCATATTCACATAGAAGTTATATTGTCATAGATCCTTTAACATGTGGTGCATGCCCCCCATCTTTGGTATCCAAAAATTCCACACCAAGTAGAGATACTACTTGTGCATCCAAAAACCCTTAAACCCAAATCTTATTTTCAAGAGTCCACTATACCTACCTAAGGATTGAGTAAGAACCTTCAAGTAAGTTGTCATTCATGCAATAAGGCAATAAAAAATGCTTCTATAAGTGTAAGAGAAAATTGAGCGTTGTACGAACTTGTGATAGCAAAGAATAAAAGCGACAGACAAAAAGCGCATGGGGTTGAGCATACAAATAAAAAGCGCATGTCAACCTCTGGTTCCCTCTGCGAAGGGCCTATCTTTTACTTTTATGTATTTACTTATATGCAAGTGTCAAAGTTTTTCTCTCTATTCCTTTTTATTTTTCTCCTTTGGCAAGCATCATGTGGTGAGGAAAGATCTAGGCACATATATCTAGTTGAATATTGGTAGCATAAGTTATTATTGTTGACATCAACCTTGAGGTGAATACGTTGGGAGGCAAAATTATAAGCCCCTATATTTCTATGTGTCCGGTTGAAACGTTTTGCTCATGTGCATGCGATGAGTGTTAGCACTGGTACGCGTTGGTGCTATACAAACGGTTTTTGACCCCTTTCCGCGACGACATTTGGAACCGCCACCTAGTGAGTGACGGCGATAGGGGGGTCCTTCCCACATGACCCAGAAACCGTTGGGGATATGCCCTCCTAGCACACACGCTCGACCAAATGAAGTCGTGTGCGACCGGCAAGCGCTCAAATATAGTAATGCGTACAGTAGAGCTAAAAAAACACAATTAGACAGGCGAAATTGTTTCCTGTCGCAAGGACATCCCACACCAGTCAGTCCCCGCTAAACATTTCCATTCGTATGTACATTCCACACAGTCGCTCGAAGGAAAAAAAATCCGTTCACAGGTACATCACACACAATTTTCCTTGTTAAATCGTTTGTGATAGTGTTGCCATTCACACGATATTAATAATTTTATCGTTTGCGTTATTGAATGCATCACACAAGCTGACCTAGAGGCATGCTAGCTATCCTCCAATGCGCAGGCTCACAGGGAAGCGTGTGAGTTGTTCACCGCGTGGGCTCATTGGGAAGCGAGCCATTTGACTTCCATGGCCTCACGCCTTCCTCTCCATTAATGGCGCCCGAGCCGCTGTTTAATAGGGGCGGCCTTACTGTTCGCCTCCCATTCCCCTCCCTCCCACAAACCTCCACCAACGCCATGGCGCAGAATGATCATCTGCCACTAGTCTTCAAGTTTGGTGAAGTCGACTCCAAGCTGGAGGAGATAGAAAATAAGGAGGAATGGGGCCTCATGGACATGGCCCTAAACGAGCTGGTCGCGGTGGTTGCTGCCCCCGCTCCCGTCCCACCTCCCATCCCCGCGCCCGCGCCAATGACCATCCCAGTAGCATTGACGGGCTGGTCGCCGAGCAATATCGTGGAGATGGAAGACGCGGGCGTTAGCGAGGACTCCTTGGACCCGTGCGAGCTCGTGTACATGCCAGCGCCCGTGCCCGTGTGCGCCCCTCCACCCACCATGGCACCGGCCCTCGTGTGCTTGGCTGCACCCGTCGCCCCCATGCCCCTGTCCGTGTGCGCCCCTCCACCCACCGCGGTGCCGGTCCCTGTGCGTTTGGCTGCACCTGCCGCCCTCGTGCCCATGCGTGCGCCCCCCTCATTGGCATGGGACACTATCGTCGACCGCCACCTCTCAACGGTGCCAGTTGCCATCCTCCCGCGCCCCGCCATTTGATCGTGCGATGACATGATGTTTGATTTACAAGTGAAGAATATTTTGTGCTGCCTTGAAGACTTCAACAACGGCGTCACGGAGGACGACTACGAAAACGACAGCGCGGCACGCCGCCTCCGCTGCCACCGGAAATAGTTTTTTTGGGGTCTAATACTATATCTCGGATTCTCGATCATATGAATATAAATTCGCAGTGTGACTGAATGAAAGATATGGTTTGAACTAACTTGCGTTTTACTCTCTTAATGTACAGACTTATCAAACGACTTTCTTTTGAAAATAACGTCAATGGTTTTTAAATATAAAACGCTCATCTCAAATGTTTTAGTTAGCACACCCGTATGCAAACTGACAGCTTCCCCAGGAAGCCAAGGGAAAATGTGTCGAGCAGGATTTGTGCAGCTCTTGATCGCAAAAGTTTTAGATGGAACACCCGTATGCAAAGTGAGAGCTATGGTCTTCCCCCTTATGTCAAGGGAAAATTCGCAGTGTAGGATTTGTGCATCCCTTCAACGCAAACGGTTGTTTTGGATGACCCGTGTGCTACCACATAGAAACAATTGGGTAAGATTTGCATCTGTCATGTTGGTTATGTTGCCATTTGTTAAACTGGAAAGATGGACATTTGTTTATCTAGTAGCATTGCCATTTGTCAACCTTGTAACACTGTGATTTGTCAAAATATGTAGCTAAAAATCACTAGCACTATCTAACTTTTCTAACTAAAATCACTAGCACTGTTCATATGGACACTACTAGCAGGCGTGAGTTGATGGACGCATATGCAAATGTACGATTGATTACATACAACAAGTCATCAACTCACAACGACAACGAGGATACATATTGGATTATAGATCATTTCCAACAAAATATTCTAGTAAATTATAGTTTTTCTCACACAACAAATAACAAAGCGATGAAATGAACTTCAGCTCAACCACTGTCGACGTTGGAAATGCTTTCTTTGAACCAGAAGTGATTCTTTGGGAAGGGCCAGCTACTGTCAATCTCGAGACCAACATAGGACTGATCATCTAGGCTGAAGCGGCCTATTTCAGTACCCATATTATGATAGCCACGGTAGGGAAGCATCGCAATGTCCGAGGTATAAATACAGTTGCTTCTCATAAATGGTAGTAACATTGTGTGAACAATAGCTGGATCGCCTTTCACCATCATTGGATAGTTTTGTCCAAGCAAGAGCGAGTTTTCTCCAAGACTATCAATACTGAACCAGGGAGAAGGTGTTGGCGCTAGCACACTAGTATCCATCCTGAATACCCTGCAACTAGGCCTGGCCATGGGATGCCGGGCCCAGCCCGAAAAAGCCCGACCCGACCTTGCCCATGGGTCGGGCCTGGGCCTGAGATTTCAGCCTTATGCCCAGGCCTAGCCGCGCTCGGGCCCGACAAATTTGCGATTTAAGGAAGGGCCCGACCCGATGGCCCGAGGCTTGGCGGGCTTTTGCTCTGATGGGCCGGGCCTGTGCCTGATATTTAGGCCTGATGCCCGGGCCCAGGTTTTTTGTAGCGGGCTTTGTTTGGCCCGGCCCAAAGCCCGGCCCGACATTTGGCCAGGTATACCTGCAATGGATGTTGGAATAGGTCCGGAGAGTGTGACCATGCGAGACAACTCCTGCTTCCTTAGTAACATCAGTAGTGCCCTCTATACAGACAAGAAGAGGCGATCCATCATAATAAGTTACCAGGTGCCAGTGAGTATATGGGTCCTACTCGTCCTCATTGTCGTGATCATCACCATCGTCTTCTCCCCCTTGGTTATAATGTTTTCCATGTATAGGTGGTGGAATGTTCACAGGACCTTGGAAACACAAGAAGGTTAATTAGTAAAGGGAAACTAGGTAGCTAACCTGCATGCATGTGGATGAAACAATTATAATTACGCCGGAAGACAAACGTACCGAAACCATAAGGATTCCATGCAAAAACAGTGCCACGAGTGGTGGCAGCAAAGACAATACCCTTGTATTGAATTGCATCACAGTACTCATTCGTGTACAAAAGTTGATTTTTGAGAAATATCCATGGCGGCGTGGAATTAAGGACGGCAACAAGCTTGTCGAAGATAGCAACAACTTCATAGTTCGTGTAATCCCAAGAGTGGTTGGGAACTCGACAAATTGTTATCTTCCATAGACGACAGTCACCATGATCGTATTTGAATGTACGTAGAATACCGGTGTGCTCAACTTCAGGGCAGTCTGAGATTTTTGGAAGTAGAACCCGGTGACGAGTGAACACATTCACAAGTTCCCACTCGCAGTTGTATCCAATGTAAACAACCCAATCTCCATTTGTGCCTTCCCGAGCCTTACTATCAAGCGATGGCATCATAACATCACACGTATCATTATCAAGCGGCATCAACTTGCACAAGGCGAGGCTTCCGTCGTCCCCGCCCCAGTGACCAGGGTCACGGCGAAGAAAATATGGGAGATCAAACCACTCCTGAACCCTTGGGTTGCTTGTAATGATGTTATTTGTTGAGTCGAGAATGGTCTCGAACAAACCTGCCATGCTAGCCGAGGTGATGAAGTCTCAACGACCAATGAGTTCCTCCACCAGGTCATCTTTCAGATCGGAGAAAGAATAACGGGGTCATTTCTGGCCTGTTCCCTCCATGGAGAAGACAATCAAACAATGGCAGAAGGAAGGGTGAAGGCAAATGGAGGGAGGAAGAGCGTGCGACAACAATACCAAATCAAGAGGGAAAGGCGAAGACGCGGTGGACGGTTGCCATGGTACAAGAAGAGACTAGTGGGAGCAAACGGTTTCCACAGAGGTCACACACTGATGACAAGGCCGAGTGAACCGCATGCCGTATATCGCACACACCTTGAGTCAATTGAATCTGCCTGGGTGCACAATCAAGCTGAGCCTTGTGCTTAGAAAGCCAATCCATTCCGAGAATAAGATCAATATCCGAGTTACCAAGAACCATTGGAGAAGCCAGAAACTTGAAATCACCCATCATGATAGAAATATCCGGAATCTCGTGATTAGCAAGCAAACATTTACCCGGAGAGACGACTGCTAACGGTTTATGCATAACTTGGGAAGTCAACTCATGCTTAGATGCAAAAGGTTTCGAGATGAAGCAATGCGATGCACCAGTGTCAAAAAGAACTTTTGCAGGTTTATCATTAACAAGAAGGTTACCCATGATCACATCTGACGAGTCCTCTGCCCGAGCTGCATTCATCAAATTGACCTTGGCATGCTTGGGGTTATGCTTGACCACAGCTGTACTTGCCGATCTGACAGGAGGAGGAGGAGGAAGACGCCTCTGGTTGAAACACTTGTTGGCATAGTGACCTTCTGTTGGCACTTGTTTCACGTGATCTCTGAAAGCGGACGGTGATACGGAGCACTCGATCTTGGAGCTTGAGACGAAGTCTTGTTCTGAAAGCCAGGGTTGGGTGGGTGGGAAGAACCACTGCCACCTTTGCTCCTCTGCTGAAACGGCTGACGGAACGGAGGAGGAGGAAGCCAAAACTTCTGCTGCTTGGCCACTTGAGTAGAGGAAGAAGGATTAACATCTCTGACTCGCTTCCTGGAAGCATCACACCTCAACTGAGCAGCCTCTTGCTTCATTGCCATGTTGTAGAACTCATCGTACCTCAAGGGCTCAAAGAGAACAAGAGCGAGCTGAATATCTTCTCTGAGACCACCCCTGAACTGGTATATCATGCTTTTCTCATCAGGCACGTCATGCTTGGCAAAGCGGGCAAGCTTCTGGAACAACTTGTTGTAGTCATAGACAAACAAAGAGCCTTGCTTCAGATTGCGGAATTCCTCACGCTTGCTTTCAACCACGCTCTGCGGAACATGATGAGCTCGGAAATCTCGACGGAAATCATCCCAAGTGATAACACGTCCACCTCTGGAGTCCTTGTACTGCTGGAACCATTCTGTAGCTTGATCTTTGAGTTGGAAGGAAGCGAACTTCACAAAGACCTCAGGCCTGACGTTACTGCACTCGAAATGCTTACACAGATCCACAAGCCAATCGTCAGCATCGGTTGCCTCAACACAATTGCTGAAAGTCTTTGGCCCGTTAGCAAGGAACTGGTTGAGTGTAGCAAAGTGACTCTGATTGCTGCCTTGATTCCCTTGACTGCCTTGATTGCGGTCTTGGAGAATTTGCATGATCAACTGTGTATTTGCATTGGTTGCGGCCATCACAGCTTGCCATGCCTCTGGAGGAGGTGGAGGTGGTGGCGGATCTTGATTCTGGTTCTGACTGGTGCTCTTAGCGGGAGCCATCCTAAAGAGGTTGACCACCGTTAGCACATAGACAGAAAAATGAAGCTGAAACCAACGGAATGAAAATTGCAACATATAGTCTTCACATCCGAACAAAATGAACGAATGCATTCCTCTTCAAATGGTCACATATCCATAAATTGAGAAGCCACGTAGAATTAAGGTAGAGAAATAAATCAACAAGGTACGGATCAAGAACGAATAATCGGTAAGAAATCCCAATCTCAAACCAGTATCCGTGGAAGAAGAACTAGAGCTACTAGAATACCCACCTATGAAACTCCCGAACCTTTCCGGTTATGCAATCAGGTGTTGGGGATACAGGGGAAGCATAATATCTCACCCAAACTAGCAAATCCTACATCCAACTGTATCCATCCTTCAACACATAACCAAGAAAACTTCGGAAACCATCTACCTCAACCTTCGAAAAGCATCCGTTATACAAGTTATGGCGATACTCCCGAACTCCCGCCCTAGTACTGGGTGGCGTCGAGGTTATCTCACCAACGAACTGCATAAAAGAGATTTTCGATGTCGGCAAAAATATCACAAGTATTCCAGAATTGCAACGATAAAATTATGATGACAACACCTTAGAGCTCAACTCCCCGGGACACTTCCACTAAACCCCTGACAGGAGGCACCAAGTCAATGTTCTCATCGTAAGCCATCGGAACGATTCCAAGATACTCGCGTGATCCTAAAAAAATTTTAGTGAAATTTGAGAAGAGAAGAGTCAAAACTCTACGTCAGGATGCCTTACCAGAGCAATGAGGAGACTGGGAAGTAAAAAGAATTCCTAAGCTCTCCGATATATAATTCCTAAGTGACTCAAAACATTTTTTTCTAGACACAACTCGGCTGCTAAAACGATCAAGCAATGGGGCTCCTAAGGTCGGGGAAGGCTCTGATACCAACTTGTAACGCCCTCGATGCGGCTATAGCTCCCACGTGTCGAGGCACGACTTAGAGACATAACCGCATTGAAAGCAATGTCGCAAGTCAGGCAATCATTACAACATCCCATGTAATATATAATAAAAGGGGGAGAAACATAGTTGGCTTACACTCGCCACATCACGTCAAAGTACATAAATAACATCCATCATACAAACACTCATGGCCCGACTACGGCGCCAAAATAGAAAAGAACCCAACATGCGACAAGGCCCCGAATCAAACCCCAACTAGGCACCACTACTGATCATCAGGAAAAGACACGTAGTAACGCTGAGAGTCCTCGTCGAACTCCCACTTGAGCTCGTACTCGTCACCTGGAGCGGAATCACTTGGACCTGCATCTGGAGTTATAGTATCTGTGAGCCACAGGGGACTCAGCAATCTCCCACCCTCGCAATCAAAACTATTTAAGCTCATAGGAATGGGTGAGGCAAATATATGTGGAGCTGCAGCAAGCGACTAGTATATGTGGTGGCTAACTTATACGCAAAAGAGAGCGAGAAGAGGAGGCGAAGCACGAGCGAGAAGCTAGAAGAACAGCCTGCGCAAGCATAACTCCAACACCATGTCCACTTCCCGGACTCCGCCGAGAAGAGGCCATCACGGTAACACACTCAGTTGATTCATTTTAATTAATTAAGGTTCAAGTTATCTACAACCGGACATTAACAAATTCCCATCTGCCCATAACCGCGGGCACGGCTTTCTAAAGTTCAATCCCTGCAGGGGAGTCCCAACTTAGCCCATGACAAGCTCTCACGGTCAACGAAGGAATAGACCTCCTCCCAAGACGTTCCGATCAGACTCGGTATCTCGGTAACTCAAGACAATTCGACAGGTTAAAACAAGACCAGCAACACCGCCCGAATGTGCCGACAAATCCTGATTGGAGCTGCACATATCTCGTTCTCAGGGCACACTCAGATTGTCCAAACTTCCGGTAGGCCAGCCCAGAGTTGCCCCTGGTAGCCACCGGCGGCTGACGGTTTGGACCAACACTCAGAGGAGCACTGGCCCGGGGGGGTTAAAATAAGATGACCCTTGAGTCTGCAGAACCCAAGGGAAAGAAAAGGCTAGGTGACAAATGGTAAAACCAAGGTTGGGCATTGCTGGAAAAGCTTTAATCAAGGCGAAATATCAAGGGGTTCCCATTATAACCCAACCGCGTAAGGAACGCAAAAACCCGGGACATAACACCGATATGACGGAAACTAGGGTGGCAAGAGTGGAACAAAACACTAGGCGAGAGGCCGAGCCTTCCACCCTTTACCAAGTATATAGATGCATTAAGATAACATAGCAATATAATGATATCCCAACAAGTAAATAAAATTATGTTTCAACAAGGAACGGCCTCCAATCTTCACCTGCAACTAGCAACGCTATAAGAGGGGCTGAGCAAAGCGGTAACATAGCCAATCAACGGTTTGCTGGGACAAGGTGGGTTAGAGGTTTGACATGGCAATTGGGAGGCTGACAAACAAAAGGTAGGCATCGTAGCATTGGCATAGCAAGACCGAGCAAACTAGCATAGCAAAGATAGTAGTGATTTCGAGGGTATGATCATCTTGCCTGCACAGTTGTCGGAGTTGACTGGATCCTCACAAGCAAACTCAACGGGCTCCTCGGTAGCGAACTAGTCTCCCGGCTCTACCCAAAAAAGACAAACAAGCAACAAGGATACAATCAACCACGTGCAAGACCAAGCAATATGATGAAATGACGATATGCTATGCGGGATGCGATGCGGAATGCAAAAATGCAAGATACGACAGAAAATGCATGAACCTGGCCTCAACTTGGAATTCCAAGGGTGCCACTGGAAAGATGAGATGAAATCGCTTGAAAACGATATAAAGAACGCCGGAATCGGAGTTACGGTTTGGAAATGGCAAGCGTTTTAAGATATGACACCGGTCTGCGATTTACAGCAAGTAGGCATCTAAATGCAATAAGATGAACATGCTACAGCCACCAAAAATGACAACAAAATACATGGCAGGGATTCACACAAGATGCTTAACAAAATACTAGCAATGAGCCACGGCCAATTCATCCATTATGGGGTTCAAACAAGCATGGCAAAAACGCAAATGCAAAACAGATTCCAGACTTAGTGAAATTAACACTTGTCTGAAATTTCAGATTACGAAGCCCTCTTCGGAGCAGCAAAACAACATGATACATGACCTGATTAAGACAAGTAAGAACATGGCATGGAGCTACTCAACAAGCTTAACAAAAGTCCCAAAGTGACCTGGGGCCAAAAGAGATCACAAAATATACTAACGGGCACACGAACATAGCTAAAACACAATCAGTTTTCGGACTTGCTGAGATATAACTCACGAAGGCATGTAAACGAGCTCGATGCACTCACCACGGTGCAATTCCTGGCAAGGCAAGCATACATCCATTAAGAAAGCACAAAATACAAGCTAGACATGGCAATTACAATGGCATAGCATGCACGGATCAACTACAATAGCATCGGCAAAATCGCAAACGAGTTGACGATCTGTCCAGATTAACAACGAAGCAAAAGTAGAGCTCGATAGACTCAATCTAGGGTGCTCCATAATTGCAAACAAAGACATGGATGGATAGAGCATAAATTTTTTAACAAAACTCTTTTACTGATCTTCCTCAAAAGAGGCATGGATCACTAGGAAACAAGCTGAACATATGGCATCATGAACTAAATAACCCCAGACTTAGTGAAAACAACTAAGTCTCTGAAAACAGATTTCCCGGGTGCCTCTCTTTGTAAGCTTGCACAAGTCACCACATACATCCTAAAAATTCATGGGTTGCACCTCTGGAAACAAGACAAAATGTTTAACAAAACATATGAAGGACTCACAGGCATAGCATGCACACAATAATTATGGCAAAAATGGCAAAAGTCTAAGATGAACTAGCAGATCTGACAATTAACTCACGAAGCCTCCTTCTAACAGCATTTTGGGCATCAAGATGAACTCAAATGAAAATGATGCAATGGAATGAAATGATCAACTCGTCGAGACGAACATTTTGATATATTATATGCCCAAATCGGAGCTACAGATGCGGAGATACGGTCGGTTAAAGTATGCATAAAAATTAGGGGGGAGAGGGAAAAAGTCAACCCTAGGTATTTTGGATCTGGATCTGGCACTGTTCACAGCGTGATTCCCGAGGTCTCCGGCGAGGCCGCTCATCGGCGGGGAGGAGAAGGGGGCCGGGGCCGGCCGGAGTAGGAGGGAGAGGAGGCCGGCCGGAGTCGGGCGCGGCCACCGGAGCGTCGGAGGCGGCGGCGGGGGGGCCGACCGGCGAGGGCGGCGCGGCGGCAGGGGCGACCGGGCGGCGCCGGGCTCTGCCGGAGAAGAAGCCGGCCGGCGAGGTGGCGGCGACCGGCGGGCGGCGGTGCGGGCGAACGAGGTGGCGGGGACGGCGCGTTGCGGCGGCGGTGGCTGACGGCTGCTCGGGCCGCGCGGGGGCCGGCCACGGGCCGAGCGGGCCCGAGCGGTGGGTGGCGGCGGGAGGCCCACGTGGCAGCCTCTCAGTGGCTGCGGACGTCGGCGGCGGTGCGTCCGGCCGGATCAGACATGTCCGGCCGCGCGCGGAGGATTTTTAGGGTTTCCAGGGGAGAGAGATCCGAATTTCGGGGGGGGGGGTCTTTATATAGGCATTGAGGGAGCTAGGAGAGTCCAAATGAGGTGCGGTTTTCAGCCACGCGATCGTGATCGAACGCTCTAGGACATGGAGCAGAGTTTGGTGGGTTTTTGGCCAAATTGGAGGGGTGTTGGGCTGCAACAGACACGAGGCCTTTTCGGTCCCTCGGTTAACCGTTGGAGTACCAAACGAGGTCCAAATGGTACGGAACTTGACAGGCGGTCTACCGGTAGTAAACCAAGGCCGCTTGGCAAGTCTCGGTCCAATCCGGAAATGTTTAATCCCCACACATGAAAGAAAGCTAGAAATGACCACCGGAGGAGAACGAAGCGCCAGAATGCAAAACGGACAACGGGGAAAATGTTCGGATGCATGAGACGAACACGTATGCAAATGCAATGCACATGATGACATGATATGAGATGCATGACAAAGACAACAACACACGGAGACAAAGACCCGAACCCGAGAAATAAATATAACTTAATGCCGGAAACGGCAAGAGTTGGAGTACAAATAGGGAAAGTTACATCCGGGGTGTTACACTGGTTGACCATTAATTTTGTGTTTTCTAATCACAAATAGTTCATCTGAGTGAACCGTATGATGTATATCGCACACACCTTCATCTTTTTGCTCGTTTGTTTTGTTCCTCCTCATCACAAACAGTTAATTGAACTGAACCATATGCCCTGCATCGCACACGCAACTAAAATCCAAACTGTGTTTGATGCATCCGTCATCGCAAACGCTTTGCACCTTTTTGACGGTTTTTTACACCACCGTTTGCGATTATTGCATCGCACACAATGTCGTCGAAGGGTCTCTGACCGTAGTGTCGCGTTAGTAGCATCCTGCAGTAGTGTAGCAATCATAGAAGATTATGATGGTTGAGTATGTGGACTTGCCTAAAGGCTCCGATATGTGACCCTTCCTGAAAAGATGATGAATTGTAGTTGCAAAGTTGACTGAGAACATAATTTGTTGGTTTCCAATAGAGTTTATGCTTTATACTTTGATGTTGTGGTGAATTGTTACCTATTCGTGAGAAGTCTATGATAAAAGTTTTATGTTAAAGTTTATTGCTGTTGTAATAATTTACATGATGCTTCTATGTCCGTATTTTGTTTTTAACGACACCTCTCTCTCTCTCTAAGCATGTGGACATGTTTTTCGATTTCAGTTTTCGCTTGAGGACAAGCAAGGTCTAAGCTTGGGGGAGTTGATACATCCATTTTGCATCATGTTTATAATGTTTTTATGCATAATAATGCTTTTAGGAGTAATTCTAATGCCTTTTCTCTCATAATATGCAAGGATCACACAACGAGGGAGAATTCTGGCAGCTGGAAATCTGGACCTGGAAAAGTTATGCCAGGCCACCTATTTTGCACAACTCCAAATGAGCTGAAACTTCACGAGGAATTTTTGTGGAACAAATAAGAAATACTGGAGCAAATAACTGTCACAACCCTAGAATTGGTTGTAACTAGTTGCACAAGCATTCATGCATCATGTATATATTTATGAAAGTTGAATTGGGGAAAGTGGAAAGCCTTAGAAATCATTTCTAAAAATGATCAACATTAAAAATTGCTTCAAATAAACCCAAGAAAATATTCCTGTTCATTTTTGGAAATATTGGCAAGAGGTAAAATTCAAACCAATATTTTTGGAATCACAGAAATATTTATTTGGGTCTTTGAATTAAGTCAATACTTATTTGAATTGGAGCTAATAATTCCTATAAAATATTTGGTATCTCTAAATATTCTGAAACTTGGTGAGGGCCTCTGGTTTAAATCAGATAGTGCCCATAAAAGTTTGCAAAATTTTATAAAGTGATTTAGTATTTAAACTAAGTCAAAACATACTGCAAAAAAATAGAAAACAGAAAGATTTATAAAGAGTAAGACAAAGAGAGAGAGAGAGAGATAGTACCTAGGCCTTACCTGGAGCCCAAGTTACTGGCCCAACCCACCCATGCGGCCCGCTACTGTGCATCCCAGCTGCCAGTCGTCTTCTCCACTCCGCCAAGAGGACGCGGGCGTGTTCCCGACGCGCGCCGGCCACCTCCTGCCTGCCTGCGTGCACCCCCCGACACCCTGGACGCCTCCATGCGTCGCCACGCAGCCCACGACCCCTCTCCCACTCTCCCCGTGCCTCTTCCCTCTCCTCTGCTCTCCCCCTCGCGGCCACCTGAACGCAGCCGTCGCCGCCGCTCACCACCACCGCGGCCGCCGCACTCCCCACGCCCTGCCGCAGTGCCAAATCGCTCTGCCACGACGCCTCGCTTCTTCAAGCCGAATAACACCACCCCGGACGGCCTACAATGACGCCCCCGAGCTCGTCTTCCTCACCGGCATCTGAAGATCGCCGGCGTCGATTCGCCGTCTCCGACGCATCCCCTGGACCTCCCACCTGCTCCCCTAGATGCGGGCGAGCACGGGCTACGCCACCGTGGTCTTCGCGCGCCCAGCCGACGCCTGTGGCGCCGTTCCGAGCACCTCCGCCACTCTGTTTGGTCGCCGACGACTAACCCCGGCGGCCGCTGACATGGACCCGTCATTAGCATTAATGACGGGGCTAACTAACCCACTACCTCACTGACGTATGGGCCCCACGCACTAATTAACCCCGGGTTATTCCTGCTGAGATTTAACTTAATCACGATGGCCCCACATGTCAGCTTTGACTTTGGTCAAGTCAATGTTGACTGGTCCCACCTGTCATCGAGCCAAATCAGCTTGAGACACTGACGTATGGGTCCCACAGGTCAGGGTTGACCTGGACCGCGCTCGTTGACCGCTGACAACACAGTGACGTCATGCTGATGCAATAACTCTTTTCTGGATATATTCTTATACAGGAAATTCCAGAAAATAGCCAAAACTTCTAAAAATCATAGAAAATCAACTGTAACTCCAAATGAAATAATTTATAAATGAAAAATTATCAGAAAAATGCAATCTATCCATCTGTACCATTTTCATGCATGACAAACTAAGTTATACCTACTGTATAACTGAAAACGTGGTAATGGCATTTAAACCCTCACATATGGAGTTTGAATTTGAACCTAGGGTTCAAACCAACTCCATTTAACATGTTGCTAGATGCATTAGCTCAAATCCCATCATATTGCCATGTCATGATCATGCATCATACTGTGCATTGGATTGATTGTGTTTCTTTCTCTGTTGCCGGTATTTGTCCCCTTTTAGTAGACGTTGCTTCAATGATGTGATCTTTGACACCGATGAAGAGTTATACTATCTTCAGAAGTGCCAGGCAAGCAAAACCCCCTTGTTCATTCTGATACAATCCCACTCTCTCGCTCCTGCTCTATTTTACTATATTAGGACAACACCGATTCATCTATTACTTGCTGCGGTAGTTGAACCCCTTATCCTCTGCATGATCTGTCATTGACACAGTAAATAGATGAAACCCACTAGCATGAGTAGGAGATGTTTGAGCCCTGATGTGCCTACTCATTCATGCTTGTTTGTCATGCCTGCTATTGCATAGAATTGTGTCAGGTCTGATTAATCGGGGATGAATCGGAGGTGTGTGAACATGTCCTACTGTTGAGAGCTAAGTGTGTGAACATGATTTGGTAAAGGGTATCGATGAGAGGCCATGTAGGAGTACATGGTGGGTTGTTTCATTGAAGCCGTCCTTAGGAACTGAGTTCTATGTTTGTGATCCATGAAACAGCTACTACCACACATTGGGCCCTGAAATATGACCCCGCTCGACTTGCTGACCCCTCTCGTTCTCTATCCAGGAGTTGCAACTAGTTTTTGGTGTTTATAGGATATGTGTTGGCGGCCGTGCGTAGCGCTGACCCTAGGGTTGGGCTATGATGTGGTAGATACACCATGGCACTGTGTACCGGGCGCCCGTTTGGTCTCTCGGGAACCCTGCACACATCGTTTGGGGCTGTGAGCGAAACTCCGGCCGGATCTCCTCGCGGATGGAACCCGAATAGGTGATAAACCTGGACTAGAGACTTGTGCGGTTAGTCAGGTCATGGTCTACACCCACGTCGGCTTTCGCTTGAAGTCTGCCGAGCACATGTCGTGTGCAGAAGCTAAGTGGTGGAAACATGTATGATGAAGTACACCCCTGCAGGGTATAAAACTATTCGAATAGCTGCGTCCGCGGTAAAGGACTTCTGGGTTGCCTATAACAGTTCATAGACAAGTGAAACTGGATACTCTAAAATGCGCAGGATAAGCGTGAGTGCTATGGATGGCGTTCTTGTAGGGAGACGGGAGCAGATCCATAGTGGTGTATTGATATGGTGAATATGTGGACTCGTGTGCGCCACCTCAAAAGAGTTACTTGCAATCGTAGTTTAAGATAGCCACCGAGTCAAAGCTGGCTTGCTGCAGTTAAACTCCACCACCCCCCTGTTGATACTGATGCATATATAGCTAGTTCTGATGTAAGTCTTGCTGATTACTTTTGTACTCACGTTTGCTTAATTTATGTTTTGCAGAGAGACTTCAGTCTTGCTAGTAGTTTCGCGTGGACTTCGACGTTTAGCTCGATACCTCAGCTACGATCTTGTGCCCTCGGCAGGATCTAGTAGATAGTCAGGCTTCTCAGCCTTTTTCATTTGTAGATGTCTGTACTCAGACATGTTAAGCTTCCGCATGTGCTTTGATTTGTATGATATGATTGTTGGGTCATGAGACCTATGTTTGTAATATCTCGCTCCTCGGAGCCTAATGAATAAATATTTGAGTCGTAGAGTTATGTTGTGATGCCATGTTGTATTTACACATATCGAGCACATTGTGTGTATGATTGAAATGCTTGGTATGTGTGGGATCCGACAATCTAGTTGTTTATCCTTGGCAGCCTCTCTTATGGGGAAATGTAGTCTAGTGCCTCCATGAGCCATAGTAGACTGCCCGGTTCACCGGAGTCCTGCTAGCCCAGCACTACTGCTCAGGACACTTGACTGGCCGGCATGTGTTCCATTTGGTTCCTATGTCTGTCCCTTCGGGGAAATGTAACGCGGTGACATGCAGAGTCTTGCCTAGCCTGCTATAGCCCGGGTTCCCGGAGTCTTGTTAGCCCAGTGCTACAGCCTGGATTCACATGCTGCTGACTGACATGCTCGATGTGATTCATGTATGCATGTCCCCATAGGTTGGTGCCGCTTTGGGTTCATGACTAGCCATGTCGGCCCGGGTTCTCTGTCATATGGATGCTAGCGACACTATCATATACGTGAGCCAAAAGGCGCAAACGGTCCCGGGCCATGGTAAGGCGACACCCATGGGAATACCGTGCTTGAGGCCGCGAGGTTATATGAGGTGTTACCGGCTAGATGGATGTGACTTGGAATCGGGGTCCTGACAGCTTTGGTATCAGAGCCTGACTGTCTGTAGGATTACCAAGCCAAACTGGTCGAAGTTGTGTCTAGAAATGCTTTAGTTATGTAAGGGAATTGATTGTGGAAGGGAACGTAAGGCTCTTTTTACTCCTTATACCTCATGGCCTTCTGATCTGATTCATCCTCTGCTCTTCTACGAGGATTAAGAACTAGGCCTTCTCGTATATCTATCAGGATGACGTATTACCAATCTGTAGACTTATAGGATTGATGGATTCAAGTCTCAGTTCAGTTTCTATTACTTCTATATGTTCATAGCTGGCCTCGAAACCTTGATATGGTGATGTTGAGCGGTCATGCCACTTTTTTTGCATGATGTCTCAAATATTTTTGAGCATTTACAGCCGTTATGCTGTCCGAGTCATCCCAGGTTTCTAAACAGTCTGATGCATTTGCAAATTCCTTCTTACCGTTCTGAAGTTCCATTGTGCCAGATCAACCACACTAACTAGTGTGTTGAGGTACTTCATTGCCTCGGCATTTGTGTTGGAGCTATTATTATGACCCTTGGTGTCTAGAGTATCACCTAGTAACATAGCCATGTTTTGTGTTCCCGGTGTGATGATTCTGGCCACCATTCTCGAAAGCATCCCGTGATGCCATCTAGTTAGTAGGTATTCTATTTCTGGGTTCTTGAACCCAAGGTTCACTCTACTTAATTAGTGTAGATAGTGTTGCTCATTCCTTTAGGATATTAGTAACCTTGCAATAGTCCTCGAGGTCCGTGGTATTTCTGTCTTCCAAATACCATGAACCATTAAGGCAGATGTTCTTGAACCAAAATATCACAATCAGAGTACTCTTGAGGAGTTCCCCATTAATAATTGTGATTCTGCCAGTTCTACCTTTCTGCATGGTTATCTGGAAGAAACTTGTTGAACTTAGTTCGACATATTAATCTATGCATCCACAACTCAGAAAGATATATGCTCCCTTGAGTTGTCCCTATTCATTTGTTTTCCGACCATCGTCTGTCAATTGATAGTCAAGAGTATGCGTGCATTCGTTCATCGATGCCTATCATTCTTGTGGTCCGTCAAGCCATTCTAGTTCAGAATGACTAGGAGAAACAAACTCAGTACCTCGTCCATCTCTGGGGTTGGGTCAAAGCAGTTGTATTCCGCAGATCAAAATGCCAATCCAGCTTTTGTTCTGTTCTACCTTGGAGTGTTGCCCCCCTTATGTCAGGATTGCCATGAGAATTGCAGCATCTCTCATGAATTCTTAACGCAGTGATACTTCTTGCCATCATTTTTGATTCCTCGGTCCCGTGTTGTCTCAATCGGAATGCCGGCAAGTGAACCATGACGTGTGAAATCAATACTCCTAGCAACCGTGTTGCTTGGTAATTAATGGACACTAATATCATTCTTAGCGTGTTGGTTATCAAAACACTATTCTAGGATTGATCGTGCTACCTTGTCCTTATTTATAGTGCACTCTTCGATCTTTGAGTTAGGATTGAAACCCTTGATTGTTTGATCATATCGTCTTGTCTGAAAAGCAAGATTGTTCTCGAGCTTAGTAACATATCGGTGGTTCATGATTTTCCGAATATCTTCTCGGAAGCATTACCAGGTTGTCCCCTGACTGTTATGTTGAGTTCGTGATCAAGTTGGTTTTCCAATAAACCACCCCTTCTCCAATAATCTATGTTGGATACCCCTAAGCTAGTTGGTTAAGCTAAACAACAACTTGGAGAGTTGGAAGATAAAAAGCTTTGCCGAATTTGGTTCTTTCTAAAGGGATATCTTTTTATTTGTGTGTGTGTTGAAGAAAGATGATATCTTCACCAATTGGTCCTCGTGATCAGTTGTTGGATCTATTGTCTTGTCAAAACTTTGACTTGAGTATGGGCTATCGTCAAGTCAAATAAGAACCAACGATGTTCGTAATGTTGTCTTACTCGTGGTTGATCCCTCGAGCATACACCATTACATCTTTTGGTCTGATCAATGCTATCACCGTGTTCACATGATGGTGGAAGTCCAGTGATATGGAAATTCTGATGAGTTGTTGTTGAGCCCATCAGCAGCATTTTGTCTCCCCCATGATTCATGTTGAACATCAACCTAGTGTTGAAAACCTTGTAAGCAATGCCTTCGTGTTCCGTTCATGAAGCTTATGCTTGGATGGAAGAAGTGACTTTCTCCAAGTTCACGTGCACTAGGTGTAAGTTGCCACCATGAATTTGAGAAAGGTTTGTTTTGTTTCCCTTGGAATCATCCCAAATCAATCATGCATATGTGCGCAGTATTCTATGGTTTGGTAGATTAATTACCTCCACTCCATATGTGTTCCTAGCACACCAAGCCACTGATTGGTTTGTTCAAGGAGAAGAAGTTTCTTCTTAGGAGCTAGACTTACGCAAGGACTTCGATATCCTCGTTGATGATTCCCTCCTGAAATCGGTAGTGTTTCGTTGTAAGACTACCAGGTGGCCATGCTTGTCTAGGACAGCATGTTCACATGCTTGTAGCAGAACCGGCTCATGTTTTGGACCTTACTATCGTAGTTCATTCCCCCGAGAATCTCGCAACGTCATCTCGTCGATTTGTGTTGCAAACTTTCATTTTTCTTTCCAGACCCGATGAGTCTGGATTATCCTAACACCAACCAGGTCTGAATCCCAGGCAGATATGATGGTTGGAACATTTCTCAAGGACTGTAATTTTGGTCTCTCTATAACCCGGTAAAGTGGTTGTTGTGGCCGACACACCTAGCCGGAAGATCTATCGTTGTAGTATCTTGATTGAGCTATTTGACCATCTTATCCATGGGGATTTAGTGCAACTTATTCTAGAAGTTGTTCCTCAGGGGTCGTTGTGCTCTCGGTTTCCTCGATTATGCTAGAACCATTCAAACATTGGAATCACTCTCTACTATTGAGTTTATCCCCAGTTACTAGAATCATTCCCAACATTTGCATTTTGTTCCCAGCTTGCACTGTCGTTGTGCCGTTCTATCTTGGACTACATTCTCGGTAATTCCTAGTCAGGATCATCTTCAACAGTGGTACTACCATGGGTCCCATCCATTTCCGATGATAAGCAAAGTCATCCATTGCGTTGTCTTCAACAAGGTAGTCCACATCATCCATTCTAGTCGATATATGCCATTCTTTCGAACCTCCTCGAACGATCGTTTGTGATTGCCTTAGGCTGGCATAAAGAGTTTCAATGATCATTATATCAAAAGTAATTCTTTTTGCCACTTAAGGAATAGCTCTATGAGTCACCCTCCCTGAGGTGCCCCGTTAGGTAATCATAGTAACTTATCTTCTCGCTGCTTTGACTCTCACTCACCATCTCACCTAAGCGTGGGATTGTTGCCTACCAATTTAGACCTTCGTCATATGTCCCTCTACATCCCTCTTGATATGTGTTTTGTGTCTCAGTTCGCGAGATGTTTCTATGTCTCATTCCGTGAGTTAAGACTGAGCTGCTCGATATTTGAGAAGATCGATCCTTCTAGAGTTTCTTTTCCCTCTCGTTGTCATGTTGGTAGGAGTTCCTGGAGCAAGACTTCCAGACAATGAAGGTGATCAAATCAACATTCTTATGGAGTGCACCCAGGATCGCAAAGATTGTGTTGGTCTTGTGTCCCTTTTGTCTTCTCACCTCACGTCCTGAATCTCGGGACGAGATTCCTGTTTAGTGGGGGTGAGTTGTCACAGCCCTAGAATTGGTTGTAACTAGTTGCACAAGCATTCATGCATCATGTGTATATTTATGAAAGTTGAATTGGGGAAAGTGGAAAGCCTCAGAAATCATTTCTAAAAATGATCAACATAAATTGCTTCAAATAAACCCAAGAAAATGTTCCTGTTCATTTCTGGAAATATTGGCAAGAGGTAAAATTCAAACCAATATTTTTGGAATCACAGAAATATTTATTTGGGTCTTTGAATTAAGTCAATACTTATTTGAATTGGAGCTACTAATTCCTATAAAATATTTGGTAGCTCCAAATACTTTGAAACTTGGTGAGGGCCTCTGGTTTAAATCAGATAGTGCCCATAAAAGTTTGCAGAATTTTATAAAGTGATTTAGTATTTAAACTAAGTCAAAACATACTGCAATAAAATAGAAAATGGAAAGATTTATAAAAGAGTAAGACAGAGAGAGAGAGATAGTACCTGGGCCTTACCTGGAGCCCAAGTGACTGGCCCAACCCACCCACGCGGCCCGCTACTGTGCAACCCAGCTGCCACTCGTCTTCTCCACCCCGCCAAGAAGACGCGGGCGTGTGCCCGACGCGCGCCGGCCACCTCCTGCCTTCCTGCGTGCACCCCCCGACACCCTGGACGCCTACATGCGTCGCCACACAGCCCCCGACCTCTCTCCCACTCTCTCCGTGCCTCTTCCCTCTCCTATGCTCTCCCCCTCGTGGCCACCCGAATGCAGCCGTCGCCGCCGCTCACCACCACCGTGGCCACCGCACTCCCCACGCCCTGCCGCAGTGCCAAATCGCTCCGCCACGACGCCTCGCTTCTTCAAGACGAATAACACCACCCCCGACGGCCTATAGTGACACCCCCGAGCTCGTCTTCCTCACCGGCATCTGAAGATCGCCGGTGTTGATACGCCGTCTCCGACGCATCCCCGAGCCCACTGATCTGCTGGTCGACCTCCTTGTGAGATTCCCTTTAGTTCAACCCTAGTTCTATAGTCCCGCTCGTCCCCTAGCTAGCATGCCACCTTGGCCGAAGCTTTTCCGCTGCCGATCGTGTTGCCACCGTTGAGCTAGTCACTGGAGCTCATGTCCGAGAACTCCATCGTGCGCAGCACGCTCCCCGTAGCACATATCACCCCACCGCCGTCCTCCCCATGCACCACAATGTGATCCTGCGCGCAACTGAACTCCGCCCGCCGCCGTGAGGTTGTTTCCGGCGAGCTCTGGTCACCCCACGACCTCCCACCTGCTCCCCTGGATGCGAGCGAGCACGGGCTACGCCCCAATGGTCTTCACGCGCCTAGCCGACGCCTATGGCGCCGTTCCGAGCGCCTCCGCCGCTCTGTTTGGTCGCCGGCGACTAACCCTGGCGGCCGCTGACGTGGACCCGTCATTAGCACTAATGATGGGGCTAACAAACCCACTAGCTCACTGACGTATGGGCCCCACGCACTAATTAACCCCGGGTTATTCCTGCTTAGATTTAAGTTAATCACGGTGGCCCCACGTGTCAGCTTTGACTTTGGTCAAGTCAACGTTAACCGGTCCCACCTGTCATCCAGCCAAATCAGCTTGAGACACTGACGTATGGGTTCCACAGGTCAAGGTGGACCTGGACCGCGCCCGTTGACCGCTGACATCACAGTGACATCATGCTGATGCAATAACTCTTTTCTGGATATATTCTTATATAGGAAATTCCATAAAATAGCCAAAACTTCTAAAAGTCATAGAAAATCAACTGTAACTCCAAACGAAATAATTTATATATGAAAAATAATCAGAAAAATGCGATCTATCCATCTGTACCATTTTCATGCATGAAAAACTAAGTCATACCTACTGTATAACTGAAAACGTGGTAATGGCATTTAAACCCTCACATATGGAATTTGAATTTGAACCTAGGGTTCAAACCAACTCCATTTAACATGTTGCTAGATGCATTAGCTAAAATCACATCATATTGCCATGTCATGATCATGCATCATATTGTGCATTGCATTGATTGTGTTTCTTTCTCTGTTGCCGGTATTTCTCCCCTCTCAGTAGACGTTGCTTCGACGATGTGATCTTTGACACCGATGAAGAGTTATACTATCTTCAGAAGTTCCAGGCAAGCAAAACCCCCTTGTTCATTCTGATACAATCCCACTATCTCGCTCCTGCTCTATTTTACTGCATTAGGACAACACCGATTCATCTGTTACTTGCTGCGGTAGTTGAACACCTTATCCTCTGCATGATCTGTCATTGCCACAGTAAATAGATGAAACCCACTAGCATGAGTAGGGGTTGTTTGAGCCCTAATGTGCCTAATCATTCATGCTAGTTTTTCATGCCTGCTATTGCATAGAATTGTGTCAGGTCTGATTCATCAGGGATGAATCGGAGGTGTGTGAACATGTCCTACTGTTGAGAGCTAAGTGTGTGAACATGATTTGGTAAAGGTATCGATGAGAGGCCATGTAGGAGTACATGGTTGGTTGTTTCATTGAAGCCGTCCTTAGGAACTGAGTTCTGTGTTTGTGATCCATGAAACAGCTACTACCACACATTGGGCCCTGAAATATGACCCCGCTCAACTTACTGACCCCTCTCGTCCTCTGTCCAGGAGTTGTAACTAGTTTCTGGTGTTTATAGGATATGTGTTGGCGGCCGTGCGTAGCGCTGACCCTAGGGGTGGGCTATGATGCGGAAGATACACCATGGCACGGTGTACCGGGCGCCCGTTTGGTGTCTCGGGAACCCTGCACGCATCGTTTGGGGCTGTGAGCAAAACTCCGGCCAGATCTCCTTGCGGATGGAACCCGAATAGGCGATAAACCTGGACTAGAGACATGTGCGGTTAGTCAGGTCGTGGTCTACACCCACATCGGCTTTCGATTGAAGTCTGTCGAGCACATATCGTGTGTAGACGCTAAGTGGTGGAAACATGTGTGACGAAGTACACCCCTGCAGGGTATAAAACTATTCAAATAGCCGCGTCCGCGGTAAAGGACTTCTGGGTTGCCTATAACAGTTCATAGACAAGTGAAAGTGGATACTCTAAAATGCGCAAGATAAGCATGAGTGCTATGGATGGCGTTCTCGTAGGGAGACAGGAGCGGATCCATAGTGGTGTATTGATATGGTGAATATGTGGACTCGTGTGCGCCACCTCAAAAGAGTTACTTGCAGTCGTAGTTTAAGATAGCCACCGAGTCAAAGCTGGCTTGCTGCAGTTAAACTCCACCACCCCCCTGTTGATACCGATGCATATGTAGCTAGTTCTGATGTAAGTCTTGCTGAGTACTTTTGTACTCACGTTTTCTTAATTTATGTTTTGCAGAGAGACTTCAGTGTCGCTAGAAGTTTCGCGTGGACTTTGACGTTTAGCTTGATACCTCAGCTACGATCTTGTGCCCTCGGCAGGATCTGGTAGATAGTCAGGCTTCTCAGCCTTTTTCATTTGTAGATGTCTGTACTCAGAAATGTCAAGCTTCTGTATGTGCTTTGATTTGTATGCTATGATTGTTGGGTCATGAGATCCATGTTTGTAATATCTCTCTCCTCAGATCCTAATGAATAAATATTTGAGTCGTAGAGTTATGTTGTGACGCCATGTTGTATTTACACATATCGAGCATATTGTGTGTATGATTGAAATGCTTGGTATGTGTGGGATCCGACAATCTAGTTGTTTATCCTTGGCAGCCTCTCTTATGGGGAAATGTAGTCTAGTGCTTCCATGAGCCATAGTAGTCTGCTACAGCCCGGTTCACCGGAGTCCTGCTAGCCCAGCACTACTGCTCAGGACACTTGACTGGCCGGCATGTGTTTCACTTGGTTCATGTGTCTGTCCCTTCAGGGAAATGTCACGCGGTGACATCCGGAGTCCTGCCTAGCCTGCTACAGCCCAGGTTCCCGGAGTCCTGTTAGCCTAGTGCTACAGCCCGGATTCACACGCTGGTGACCGACATGCTCGATGTGATTCATGTATGCCTGTCCCCATAGGTTGGTGCCGCTATGGGTTCACGACTAGCCATGTCGGCCCGGGTTCTCTGTCATATGGATGCTAGCGACACTATCATATACGTGAGCCAAAAGGCGCAAACGGTCCCGGGCCATAGTAAGGCGACACCCGCGGGAATATCGTGCGTGAGGCTGCTAGGTGATATGAGGTGTTACCGGCTAGATCGATGTGACTTGGAATCGGGGTCCTGACAATAACCACCGGAGGGGGGCCACCTGGTGAGCACAGGACACCAGGGCGTGCCTGGCCCGGCAGGCGCGCCCTGGTGGTTGTGCTCAGCCCAGCCAACCTCTGGTGCCCCTCTTGTGGTATATAAGTCATTTTAACCTAGAAAAAATAAATAGAGGACACTACTAGGAAAAGGCCTACTAATGGCGCACCTAATTTGGCCATTAATGGAGCATTAGTGGTGCGCCATTAGTAGCATGCCATTAGTATATTTTACTAATGGCGCACCACGGGTGCGCCATTAGTATCTGGTATACTAATGGCGCACCTCAGATGCGCCATTAGTATATACAACAGTGCGCCATTAGTATGCCTCCCAGGGGGCCATGTATACCCAGGTGCTTTGGCATACTAATGGCGCACGACAATGAGATGCGCCATTAGTAAGTTCGGCATACTAATGGCGCACTGTCTAATGATGCGCCATTAGTATCCTTTGGCATACTAATGGCGCACTATGGTGTGATGCGCCATTAGTATGAATATTAGGTTTTTTTATTTTTTAATTTTCTGTTTTTTGCACAGGTTACAAAATGTATAATTGGACAAAATATAAACAGCACACATCAACAACTGATTCATCGAATACAATAGAAGATTAGTCTCTGAATACAATTCATCATTTTAGTCTCCGAATACAATTCATCATATTAGTCTCCGAATTGAAAAGAGCGAACAAAGATAGAACATTATATTACAAGTCTCGAGACCGCGAGTTTGTCTTCACATTACAAGTCGATATCGATCATCTAAACTACCATCACATAGAAGAGAGATGCGGTCATCACGATGAGCATCATCACGATGAAACTCGTCTTCATCCGGTTCCTCCAACGCTCCCTCCCCTCTCCCGCTAGATAGCGGGCGTATCTAGATTCGGCCTCGGCCCTAGTGGCGTACCCTTTGTAACTGTTACCGCTGAATCGGTAAACCTGTCTCCGACACTCCTCCCAGTCGTCGTAGACTCCGGGAACCTTACCCTTGTACACGACATACCACGGCATCGCTATGCAGTAGCCAAACGAAACGTTAGTACCAATTCACAGACAATACATAAGCAATATATAAGTATGCAACAGAACGATCGGAAGAGAAAAGCAAGACATCAATAGCATCGATTACATCTTAAGTTGAATGACTCTCGAAACCAAAGAGACATACTACAAGTTCATTAAAGTTTAATTACAACATAAGACTCAAGGGACCGGAGCGTGGATGAAGCCGCCGTCTATCGTGGGAGTCATGAAAGAACGGGCGTTGTCAGCCTGCATTTGTAGGATTGTGTCGATGTCACTGTTGGACGGTTGATTTCTGAGGTAGAACTGCCCCGAGGTACGAAGGACATCTTGATGGATGATTTCCGCAAACTCTGACTGGATGCGAAAGAATTCTTGTCTGATGTCCGCGTCCTGGATTGCCGACACGCTCGCGGCCCAATCTTTGAGTCTACTCGGTAGCAGAAGTTGATGATGATCCCGTACGATCGCACGCATGTGATGGATGGCGTAGTAGGCACCCTTCTGACCGCCAGGCGGCTGCTTGACGTAGCAGAACGTCGTATTGTGGGAGAACACGTGCTTGCCGTACTTACGAATAGGCCTGGTGAAGGTGCCTCCAGATTTGACGTAGCCGGGGAGAACATCATCAAGAACCTTCTTGACATTTGTGTAGTCTACGTTCGACTGACGGTCCGGGTCGAAATACATGGCCATGGAATATTTGGGGCTTAGGAGGATGAGCGTGCAACATGTGTCACTGCAGAAAACACGGAATGTTAAAAGAAAGATCGAAATCTAAGAATTCATATGTTGCGGGGCGGTTGAGGGGAGGACTTACTCGGGAAACTAAGGCACGAGGAAGTTATCCTTATCTTGGTTTGCCAGAATGACGCCTTCGAGGTAAGAAATCGCGACTTGCCGGTCCCCAGCGCTGCCCAAGATCTTGGCACGCATGTAGAAGGGGTCGACTATCACGATGTCCGGGGTCTTGTCGCGAATGATCCGCATCTCCATACTCAGCGAAAATAGCCGAACGAAGGTGTAGTGCAGCGGATGAAGGTTCAACATAGCGTGGATGTCGTCAAACCGCAGGACGATCGTACCCCCGATGGAGTTATCCACAAAGCCCTTGCCCTCTGGCACCTTGGCCGCAAAAACCGGGTATGCCACATCCTTCTCTCCGAGACGCCGCTTCTCCAAAGAAAGAACACTGTCATGCAGACTCCGCATAGCACCGGTTGCAGCATCGAGCATATTTCTCGGTAGCATCGGCCTACCCGCCACATGCACCCTCCTCGAGATATCCTCAGGTGAAGGTGGCCCGTCCTAAGCACGGATCGTACTCGGTGCTGGCTGGCCCGCACCCTTGTTAGTCTTTCTTTTGCGTGCCTTCTTCTTCTCTTGTAATGAGACCGAGTTCTGCTCACAGACCGCCTTCTTGACTGTGTTGGGGCTGATCATATTTCGCACCTCGCCTATCTGAGGCTCGGTGAAGTCGGCAGCTGGAGGCGTTTCCTGAGAGCTGAACTGCAGACAACGCCTGTTGCAACTTGGCTTCTCCGCGATACCAGCTAGATCGCGCACGTCTTTTGTTGGGTTGGGTTCTTGAGATGGAGGCCCCATGAAGTCGCCACCGTACCCATGATCGGCAAAGTGCTGATCGACGTTGGCAAATGTATCGTCGTCGTCGTTGTCGTTCTGATCCTGTGCCATATGCATGTTTGGATCCAGTGGCATAGGGATGTCCGGCACCGTTGCGGCGGTCTTGCCATGGGGCCGACTTGGCGGCGGCACGACTGGCGGTGTTGTCTTTGGGGTGGTGTCCCCCGCCCCCAAACGAATCTGGATCTTCGGCCAAAGCAGGGGCCAGCTCAGGCAAGCGCTGAGGGTCATCACATCATCATCGTCGGCCCCGACGGGTCGAATCGGAGGTAACAACTCGTCGCAGCCTGGCAGCACCCGAACCAGTTGAACCCTAAACAAGTTGGGTGGCATCTGGGTACCGTGGAACAAGGGGTTGCCCAGTTGAATGATTTTGCCCTTGGCGACATCGACCAACTCGTTGTTCACGAAGTGCAGGAGAGTGCACGGTACGTCGGCGGCGCCCTGCGAAAACATGTAGGGCGTCAGGGATGCCCAGTCAAAGGCAAGGAGATGAAGTTACCGTGATGATGGCGTCGAGCTCGGCTAATGTCGAGGCACCGCCAACGGCGGGCGTGCAGTTGACGGAGGGGCCGCTTGCTGCAGAGGTGCCGGCCGGCGTACACCCGAGTGCATTAAGCTCCCGTGCCGCCTCCGCCGGAGACACCAATGGCCCCGCCATTGCGTTCTGCGAGTTGCTGGCCGTGAAGCTAGGAATCGGGGGCGGCCCCTGTTGGCCGCCCGCAATCCACACACTAATCCCCTGGATCAAGGTAGGCACAATGGCGGTGATCGTCGCTCCGAGTTGTTGTTGCACTTGCTCTTGGACAATCTCCGGAATCCGCGCCACCTATGCCCTGAGTTCTTGAACCTCGCGCGCCTGGCTTTCCGAGCTGGTCTTTTTCTCCTTTGGCCCACCAGTGTTATAGTATGACGACCATTTTGTCGACAAGCCTTTGCCGGCCACACGACCAGCTGACGTCGGCTTACTGAGCTTATCCTTGTTCTTCATTACATTCAACGCCCTATTTAGAGTGGTGTCCCAAGGGTTGCTCTTAGTCGACCCCGCGCTACTGCTTTCAGTCGCCTGCGGAAGGAATGTGAACCATTTAGAAATTTGGCTTCATTAATTAGAATGCAACCATATGGAGCTAATTACGCGGGGTGTATTCCTTACCAGAACAAGCTCAAGCGCCCTGGTCTTCGGATCCGTGGTAAGCTCCTTTGTTTTCGGGTCCTTCTTGTACCGGGCCCTGACAAAGTTCCTGGTCTGCTTGTCACCGTATTTATCGAAGAGGGGCGGTAGGCCTTGCTCGGCACGGTCCGCCTCCTCCTTGTCCCATATAGGTTCCGCCACTCTGTAACCGCCGGGACCGAGTGTGTGTTCCCCTAAGTTCAGCTCCCGCATTTCTTTCCCCCACTTACTTGATACGGAGCTTGCGGTGCTCGAGCAATTGATCTTGAAGTCGTTGTAGTCATCTTCGGTGATCGAAGGATTTTTCTCCTTGATCTTCTCATAACTCTCACCTTTCTCAATCATTCTCTTCACATTGCTTTTTCCAAGTAGACAGGGCCGTGCTCATCTTCGTGAGGGCAGCATTGTTCACTTTATTCCCTTTGAGGCTTGTGTTTTCAAATTCAGCGGGGAACTTGTATTGTTCGTGCAGCTTCGTGAAGAGGAGGTTGCGCAAATTCCCTCGGTCAGGATGCCTGAGGTTCTCGGTGTTGATCGAGACGGTGCTCCAGAGAATGCACCCGAGCTGAAGCGAGTACCCCTTGACTATTCATTCAAGCGCCGTTGGATTCCCGTTGGAGTCCACTTCAGTAACTTCCTCCTTGAGGGTGCGGAGCACGGTCGGGCGCCGGTCCTTCCGTTGCCTCTTTGGTTGGCTGCCATCTGTGCGTGCGCCGCCATCATCAGTGGTGGCATCCTCGGCGGCACCATCAGTGGTGGCATCAGTGGGGTCATCCTCGGCGGTACCATCAGTGGTCTCAGGATCGGTGGGGAAGGCGGCGTCCTCATACAAGTGAGGTTGTTCCTCCATCTCCTGGGACAGCTCCCAGAATTTCTTGCCGCCCGAACCCCCGGCCTCATCGTTGTTGGCCATGTTTCTCTATAAATAGGAACAAAGTTTGGTCAAAAAGTTGGTTATTGTCAAGGAACAAGATCATGGTCTCATCATTTAGGGTTTGTCGACACCGAGGCATCCTAAAAGCTAAGCTTTTATCATTTAGGGTTTTTCGACGCCGAGGCACCCTAAAAGCCTAAACTTTCATCATTTCGGTTTTTATCGACACCGAGGCACCCTAAAAGCCATGCATTAGTCACAAGTACGCCGGGGCACTTGATCCTACTTAATTAACTACTAAGATACCCCGGCCCATGCATTAGTCACAAGTACCCCATATGTCCTATTTTTAGCAAAGTCATGCTAAAATTCACGGAAAATTTCAGCATGACCTTTGCTGAAAATAGGACATATGGAGTACCCGAATTTGCCGGAACGGAAGTTAATCGACATTCCAGCAAACTCAAGGGCCTCTCGGGTGGACAAGGCAAAAAAGGACACGATGGTCGGAGACATGACCTTTGCCTAACAGTTCTGAACTCCTGCCAAAACTGAACACAACATATATATACCAAGCATCTTGCCAGCTAGTAGACCAGCTAGTAGACCATCATTTGTCAGGCCAAATTGAGGCCAAACAGAAAACCAATGTGGGCATGGCACAAAGTCCATGACCCAGAATAGGAGACATACCAAGCACTATTTCTCACAATCCCAAGGAGAATAACTGGCAACAGAAAACAAAACACTTATGGTAGTATGTTGATGTCCAGCCAATGCACAGAAGTTAAAGGCACCCATTTAACTACGAAACAGCATTTTTTGGAGCAACACTCTTAACACTGGAGAATGAAAACTGAACTCAGTCATTACTCATTAATACAACTTTTTTGGTAGCAAACTAGATTGACAGCTCTTGCATAAGAGAACAGGAAAGTAGTGATTGTATAATAAATCATATAACTTACAGGAGGGGTTATCCGATATTCTGTCTTTATAACTTACAGGAAAGTAGTGATTGTATAATAAATCATATAACTTACAGGAGGAAGCATGCTGGAAAGTACATGACTGAATCTGAATTAATGCCAAGTACATCCAAATTATGCAAGAAGTGTAGATTACAAAAGCTAGACACTCATCACTATAGTAGTCTACAACAACTGCAGAATCACCAACACTGAAAGTCAAATGCATTGCCTTTGTTGCATTGCCAAGAGGCATCAAAGATTCCTAGACATGGCACAGAATAATGAATCAGAGCAGTATTTTAGTGCCCTCCTCCCTGATCAGGGCGCAAAAACATGTTCTAGTGGGAGGAATCAAGAAAATTGCAGTTAGCAGTACTTACATAGTAAGTTGTGGCAAATTAACATTCTGACAATCTTTAAAGCCCTCCCAAAAGGGAACAGCCTTGGGAAGAAAAATCTATTGCTCTGGCATAGTTAGGCTCCCCAATTGGACTTTGGTATTGGGGATCACATGTATGTCCACCTAAACCACCATTATTTAGCTAACTATTTGATCCTTGTTCTGAACAACTTACTGCCTTTTAATATTCCCAAGTAGGGAAACATAGAGAACTGAGGAAGGTTAAGATCTAACAAGAGAAAAAAATCATTAAACTAAAGCACTAACCAATCCCATATAGATACATGACTAGCCGTACATATGTAGCTTTACACGATGCAGTCCTCGGAGCAAGCACAGTCCATATTTAACTGCGCAAGTGCATCTGCGATCTCTAGAAAAAGGAACTGCTTAGCTCATAAAGCATCTAGGGCTAAATAATTTGGTGTCAGACAGCCCACAACCCATAAATCTATCTATTTAGCATCTGTGAAGTTTCCTCCCTACAGACTCGAAAAGGTTTTCGTGGCATTTTTTTCTATTATTTAAGCACTTTTTTCACGGGAAGGTACACAAGCACTTTTAGCCTCTTAGGATATTTCCTGTACTTCAATTTTTGAAGGCTTTAGAGAATTTTTTGGAAGACTACTAATACTTTTTGTGATGTAATTTGCTGCCAGAGGGAATCATGTGGCGTGTGTACGCAACGGTAGTGGGAACTGGGAAGATACTAAAACGCCTAGCTTTCCTGATAAGTCCCCGGGAATCATGTGACTGAATCTGAACTGCAGAATCATTTTCGTATTGTATGATGCTAGTCCATTGTATGATGCTAGTCCATTTGATGCCTAATACATGAATGTGTGGCTTAATTGATTGAATTTGATGTTGCAGTTAGTTATCCTTTTTTTCCAGTTGCACAAAAGGTCTTGCAGAGAACTAACATACAAAAAAAATTGTTGATCATGCACACAGTCATAAAAATAGTTGACATCTCCTTGAATGGTCTCCTTGCTATGTCGTGCCACAATATTCATGTTCTTACAAATGAGATATATATACCTATCTTATAAGCATGGTAGCAATATTCATGTACTTATGCATCACGATGAAGGGGAAATGGAGGGGATCGACAGAGGAGCTCACCGTCACCTGCAGGTGAGCAAAGCGGGCTCGGGGGAGAGCTCGCCGGAGCGAATTGTCGACGGAGTCCACCGGGCCGAAGAGGAAGCCGGTAGTGGGGAAGGTGTCGCGGGGGCGTCCGGAGTCCTGCGGCATGTCCGGGGAGACGTAGTCGAGGGAGGTGGAGTGCTTGGGCACCCCAACGTGGTGCGAGGTGGCCGGTGACGGGCGCGTCGCGCGCGGGTTGCCGATGCGGATCTGGGGGAGAGGAGAAGGCGAGAGGGCGAGGGGAAGGGCGAGGGGAAGCGCGAGGGGGCAAGTGGGGAGGGGGCGAGGAGGCAGGGCGCAGTGGGTCGGGGCGGCGAGGGCGGTGGGGGTCGGCGGCGACGGGGGCGGCTCGGGCACGGCGACGGGGGCGGCTCGGGCACGGGGACGGGGACGGCGCAGTGAGGGTAGAGAGACAGAGGGCAGAGAGAGGATGGCGTGGGCGCTGAAATCTCATACTAATGGCACAATACTAATGGCGCACCACCCCTCGGTGCGCCATAAGTATATCCATACTAATGCCGCACCCCACCGTGGTGCGCCATTAGTATTTTTTTTTGATTTCTGCTCGAGCCAACAGGTTATCTTCCACCTGACCTGATCCACACCAAGTTCCCTCTACTAGCTCGACTGGTCAGCAGCCAGTTCTCACACCAGGAGGTCCTGGGTTCGATTCCCAGGCTCCACAATTTTTTATGCATTTAAAATGTTGTTTGATACTTATTTGTGTTTAAATATGTTCAAACTTGTTTAAATCATAATAGTAATATTTTTTTTATAAGACAGTAATAATTTTTTTAAAAATTACATCAAACAGTAATGCCGGTGGAGCGGGGGAGGGTGCGCGGGGTGCAGGGGGTCGGCGGCGGTGGTTGAGTAGGGGAGGGGTGCGGGGGGTCGGCGGTGGCGGTTGAGTAGGGGAATTGAGGGTGCGGGGGGTCGGCGGCGGCGGCCGATGGACCGGGGGGTGCTCGGCGGCGAGGGGGACGGCCGGATCTGGCGAGGTGGGATTGCGATCGAGATGGAGGGGGATCGAGATCGAGTGTCCATGAAATTTAAAAATATTCATGATAGTTCAAAAAGTGCCGATGAAATACAATCGAGAAATGAAGGTTACGATCTAAATACAATCGATCTTAGCTAGCTATCTGTTCACAATCTTCTTGCCCTTCTTTTTCGCAAATGGAGTTCTTCTGTGGAACGGACGTCCTTTAGGTAGGGTGGTCCTGCTTCTTCTTGTGGTGTATGCTGCTACTTCATCATCGTCGTCATGTTCGATCCTTGGGTCGCCATACTTGTCGAAGTCTTGCTCATTGGCTACTCCATCCATTCCGATGATCTTCCTTTTGCCTCTCCTCACGACAACACGACTGGGCTTTGACGGGTCGGTAATGAAGAAGCATTGGTCCACTTGGGAAGCCAGTACCCATGGCTCATTTTTCGCGGTGACGTTTGCGCCCGCGGTCTTGGATTTGGCTTCGGGTATAACCATGGTGGTGAAATAACGGTCTTCTTTTAGGACGCTCTTGGCCCATCTGACACGGAACATCGGGACCTTCTCTCCAGCGTAGCTCAGCTCCCAGATCTCCTCAATCCTTCCGTAGTATCTGTCCTTGTCGTTACCGGTGTAGGATTCCATCGTTACCCCGGAGTTCTGATAACCATCGCTCTTCATGTCCTTGGCCTCGGTGTAGAATGTGTAGCCGTTGATATCGTACGCCTCATAGGTCATCAGGTTGTGCTCGGTGCCCTGTGACAAGGCGAATATGAGTTGTTCTTCCGCGGAACAATCCTCATGTAAAGGGTACGACAGAAGCTTCTACTTGAACCAACGCGTGAAACATGAGTTGTGCTCTTTGAGTATATCTCCGTCCGGCCTCTATTGGCCTCGGTCATTGTACGTCTTCTTAATAAAGGTTTTGTGCTGTACCACCCAAGGATCGACCACGTCTATGTGTTGTAGCGCGACTAGGTTTGCTCTTTCAAAGTCGGCGAGTCAACCCTCGAAGTCGACATGCATTTCGCGACGACCCTCACGGTGACCCCATCCAGCGAGCCTGCCGAGGTGCCTGTTGACGGGCAGACCAACGGGGTTCTCGATGCCTAGATAATCGTGCAGTAGGAGATGCACTCTTTGGTCAGAAAGCCCCTGGCTATGCTTCCCTCTGGACGTGACATGTTGCGAACGTATCCTTTGATGACACCATTCATCCTTTCGAACGGCATCATGCTGTGCAGGAACGTCGGCCCGAGTTGGATGATATCGTCCACGATATGGACCAGCAGATGCACCATAACGTCGAAGAATGCGGGCGGGAAGTACATCTCAAGCTTGCATAGTATCACCACGATCTCTTCCTGTAGCCTTCTGAGTTGCCTCACGCCAACAGACTTCCGAGAGATGACGTCGAAAAAGTTGCATAGGCCAAATAGGGTTTCACGGACGTGCGCGTCCATGATCCCACGGATTGCAACTGGAATTATCTGCGTCATCAGCACGTGACAGTCGTGAGACTTCATCCCGCTGAACTTCTGCTTCGCTGGGTCTAGATATCTGCTTATCTTCCCCGCGTAACCGTAAGGAAGTTTTACTCCTACGAGGCAGGTGAAAAACTGCTCGATCTCCTCTTGACTTAGAGTGAATCACGCGGGAGGGTAGTCATTTCCGGTCTTCTTGGCCTTTTTGCCTTTGTGACGACTTTCCGTGTCCTGCTTCGCCTCATCATCATCATCATCATCATCATCATGATCATCATATATAGCGTGAAGCTCCTGCCTGATGCCCATTGATTTCAAGTCTGCCCTTGCTTTCGGCCCATCTTTGGTCCTCTCTGGCATGTTGAGCAGGGTACCAAGCAGACTCTCGCACACGTTCTTCGTGATATGCATGACATCAAGGCTGTGAGGCACACAGTGGATCTTCCAGTACGGCAAGTCCCAGAAAAGAGACCTCGTTTTCCATACCTTCAGCAGCGGCTCTGGCGCCTTTCGCTTCTTTCCTGGCTCTGGCGCCTTTTGCTTCTTTCCCGGCAGTGGGCAGTCTTTCCAATTTTTCAACAACTCGTCTATTTCCTCGCTGCTCCTCGTACACGGGCATCCTCGGGGTTCGGTTTCACCATCAAACAGATCCTTGCGTTTTCTCCACGGGTCATCGTCGCGAAGCCACCTTCGATGTCCCATGAACACGGTTTTCGAAGACCCGGGATCTCTATCTAGCTGGCGATACGTTGTGTCATCCATGCACCTGACGCATCCAGAAAATCCGTGGACCACCTGCCCCGCGACATATCCGTAACCGAGATAGTCGTGCACCGCCGTGAGCAGCGCGGCTCTCATAGGGAAATATTCTTTCTCTGCGGCGTCCCACGTATTGGCTGGCGTTTTCCATAGCGTGTCAAGCTCCTCTTTCAGCAGCCCCAGATACAGATTGATGTCGTTCCCTGGTTGTTTCGGTCCTTCAATTAGCATACTCATGTGAATGTACTTACTCTTCATGCACAACCAGGGGGGAAGGTTGTACATCCACACAAACACAGGCCAGGTGCTATGTGTGCTTCTCTGGCTGCCAAACGGATTGACTCCATCGGTGCTCGCGCCCAGCACGATGTTCCTTGGATCATTCCCAAATTCTGGGTCTTCGAAGTTCAACGCTTGCCACTGGCTCGCATCCTTAGGGTGACTCAGCATCTTGTCTTTTTTATCTATCTCCGGATCATTTGCGTCATCTTCTCGCTTCTTCTCCTCCCTATCCGTGTGCCAACGCAGGAGCTTTGCTACATTAGGGTCCGCGAAATACCGCTGCAGACAAGGAGTGATCAGAAAGTACCACACCACTTTTCGAGGAGCTTTCTTCCTCTTCTTGTATCGAGTGACGCCGCACACCGGACATATGGTAGACTCCGCGTGCTCATCCCGATAAATGATGCAATTGTTCATGCACACATGATATTTCACGTGCGGTAAATCCAGAGGACACACGATTTTCTTCGCCTCCTCCAAACTGGTCGGGCACTTGTTCCCCTTGGGAAGACGTTCATGCCAGAATGACATGTTCTCGTCGAAGCATGCGTCGGTCATTTTGTGTTTTACCTTCATCTCCAGAGCCATGAGCGTTACTTTCAGGCGGGTATCCTCGGGCCTGCATCCTTCATACAATGGAGTAACCGCGTCTAACTCAAGTTGATCCATCTTGGCTTTCTCTCGGGCGGTAGCTCTTGCGTTATCCGTCTGCTTGAGAAGCAGCTCTTGAATATGAGGGTCCTGCACCCAGCCCATCGATGGTCCAGCGTCGTCTGCTCCGCCGGCATCATCGTCTTCATGATCATGCCCGTCGTCTGCTCCGGCATCTTCCTCATCATCATGTCCTGCATCTTCTACATGATGACTGTGTACAACATCACCGTCGTGATCATCTCCTGGGGATTCTTCATCTTCTCGCCCGCCCGAGCCGCGGTGGTTGTCTTGCTGCCCTTCCTCATTTCTTGCCCGGCCCCCATGGACGACTTCGTAGTCATCTTCATCACCTTGCCACCGATAGCCATCCATGAAACCATGCAAGAGCAGGTGGTCCCGCACCTGCCCGGATTCCGGGTCCGCAATAAGGCTCTTCAGCTTGCATCTTCGACACGGACATCTTATCTCCGTCTCGTTCTTTTGAAGCATCTCGGCCTTCGCGGACCTCAAAAACCTATTCACGATGCCTTCGGTCATCATGCGGACCATGGTCGCCTGCGGGGTAGAGAAAAACGATATTTTAGAACCAAGAAATAAATTTGGCATGACTTTCCCTAAAAATAGGACCAAAAAGAATGCTTAATGCCAAAATTCTCGCCGAAACGGAAATGAATCAACATTCCAGCAAAATATTGGCAACTATCGAATTTCAAATATCGGTACACCTCCAAACACAAACACATATGCAACACCACAAACATATGCAACACCACGAACATATGCAACACCACGAACATACATAGATCTAGCTAGGCCATAAAAGGTGCATGTGCACATTGTTGTAGGGAGAACAACATAAATATAGCTTCCCCCCTTACTTACCTATCAAAACAAGGTAATTTAACCACTTAAATTGAATGAATCTACGGTGGAAATGAGGTGAAAAAGAGGAGGCACCCGAGACAAGGAGGAGGTGGAGAGAATGAAGTGGGGAGAAAGTGAGTGTGGGTAGGAGAGGCTATCCAAAATATCTTGTTGCTGCCCACTTACTAATGGCGCACCAACTCTAAATGCGCCATTAGTAATCCAGGTTACTAATGGCGCACCTCCTGGTGCTGCGCCATTAGTAGTTTTGCAAAAAAAAATACTAATGGCGCACTGTCCCACAGTGCGCCATTACTATGCTGGTGCGCCATTACTAGTTACAACTAGTAATGGCGCACTGTAACTGGATGCGCCATTAGTATGTTTGGACAGGCGCAAAAGTTAAAAAAAATTTGATACTAATGGCGCACCCTGGGCCAGGTGCGCCATTAGTAGTTTCAACTCTAATGGCGTATCAGTAGGTGGTGCGCCATTAGTATATACTAATGGCGCACTGCCTGTCTGGTGCGCCATTAGTATCAATCCCATCTATAGCCCTTTTTCTAGTAGTGGGACTTTCGGAACAGAGCGCCGCCATCTCGAGGCGGAACTTGGTTAGGAGCACTTTTGCCCTCCGGTGGAATGATTCCAGTGGGGGAACTTCCCTCCCGGAGGGGGAAATCATCATCATCACCAACAACTCTCCCAACTTGTGGAGGGCAATGTCCATCAACATCTTCAACAGCACCATCTCCTCTCAAACCCTAGTTCATCACTTGTGTTCAATCTTTGTACCGGAACCTCAGAGTGGTACTTGTGGGTGACTAGTAGTGTTGATTACATCTTGTAGTTGATCACTATATGGTTATTTGGTGGAAGATTATATGTTTAGATCCAATATTTCTGAAGTGGAAATGTGGCTTTTGGTGGGAGGGAGGGGGAGGGGAGATAGATATTTCTGAAGTGGCAGAAAAATTTCGCTTGGTGTCGCGAGAAACTGGCGCACATGTATGGTTCAAGTGCGGGCGGTGATTGTAGATGACGAAGCTTCCTGCATCCCACACGATTCTTGCTAGTAAACTGTTTGTGGTATACCTAATTTTTTCATTATGTTTTGAAAGACAAAATGGTGTTACGGAGGGAGAGGATGGTGTTTGAATTGCTAGAACATTTATCTACAGTGAACAGGCAACTACATGAGTGTCGTGTTAAAATTTGGAATTATTCTGGGTTCGTTTGGCATTTTTATGCATTAATTTGTTTGTAGGCATTTAATGTGCATAATTCAAATTTGAACTACAAGCACATGCTCCAGTGCACCAAAGTTTGTTGAAAAATCACATGTTTGTCTTTGGGTGAATTTATAGGTGCCATGCAAGAATGGGAATGAAATTCAAACATCTGGCCGTTGTGGCTCAGCCGAAAACATTGAGAAACTTGGTTTTTAAATTCCTGTAAATCCCAAACTCGCCTGAAAATATTGAAACTTGGCATGATGTCAATTCATGGCACCAGCATGCTATGGTAAAAATGGCCGAATTGGGACAAATTTTGGCATAATCTTCTTGCAATTTGTAGCTTGTCTGAAGAAGGCGTGTGGTTTCGAGAGGGAACGTGTCACCTTTGTGTGCGAAACGACATACGCTACCCTCCCCCCTCTTGATTTTTTACAAAGCAAACATAGAACTATATGGGTGTCGTGTTTAAATTTGGAATTATTCTAGGTTCGTTTGGGCCTTTTATGCATTAATTTAGTTTTTGGGCATTTAATGTGAATAATTCAAATTTGAAGTACAAGCACATGCTCCGGTACACCAAAGTTGGTTGAAAAATCACATGTGTGCCCTTGGGTGAATTTCTAGGTCCCAAGCAAGAAATGGGAATGAAATTCAAATATCTAGGCGTCGTGGCTCGACCGATAACATCGAGAAACTTGGTTCCTGTAAATTCAAAACTCGCCTGAAAATCATGAAACTTGCCATGGTGTCATTTCATGGCTCAAACCTGTTGTGGTAAAAAAATGGCTGAATTTGGAGAAGTTTGGGTATAAGCTTCTTGCAAACCGGAGCTTCTCTCAAGAAGATTCGTGGTTCCCGAGGGAGATCGTGTCACCTTTGTGTGCAAAATGATATACGCTGCTCCCCCCCTTGATTTTTGAAGAGGCAACATAGAACCATATGAGTGCTGTGTTAAAATTTGGATTTATTCCAGGTTTGTTTGTCCTTTTTTGTACATTAATTGAGTTTTCGGGCATTTAATGTGCATAATTCAAATTTGAACTACAATAACATGCTCCAGTGCACTAAAGTTGGTTGACAAATCACATGTGTGTCCTTGGGTGAATTTCTAGGTCCCATGCAAGAGATAGGAATGAAATTCAAACATCTGGGCGTCGTGGCTCGGCCGGAAATATAGAGAAACTTGGTTCTTTTAATTCATGTAAATCCAAAAACACACATGAAAATCATGAAACTTGGCATGGTGTCATGGCATGGCAGCAACATGTCGTGGTAATTTTTTTGGCCGAATTGGGAAAAGCTTTTGGTATAAGCTTCTTGCAAACCGGAGATTCTCTCAAGAAGGCTTGTGGTTCTGAGAGGGAACGTGTCACCTCAGTGTACGAAACGGCATACAATGCCTTCTCCCACCTTGAATTTTTTACACAGGTAGCTTAGACCGAATAGGAGTATGATGCTAAATGTTGGAATTATTCTGGGTCGTTTGGCCTTTTTTATACAATAATTGTATTTCCAGTTAATGAACATAATTCAAATTTAGACTACAAGCGCATGCTCCAGTGTGCCAAAGTTAGTTGAAAATCATTTATGTGTACATGGGCGAATTTCTTGGTCCCATGCAAGAAGTGGGAATGGAATTCAAACATCTGGGCGTCTTGGCTTGGGCAGAAACATCGAAAAACTTGGTTTTAAAATTCCCGTAAATCCAAAACTCACCTGAAAATCATGAAACTTGGCATGGTGTCATGACATGGAACCAACATGTTGTGGTAAAAAATTTGTCTGATTTGCGAAGGCGCACACATTAACAATCAACAAAGTCATTTTGGAACAAGTGCTATCACGTTACAAATTGGAAACACAAGTATTATTGGAACTGTGGGCGTTCTACTTACCATTTACGTGTCACCACGCGTCCCCTTTTTTTATTGGCTAGGAGGTGTCATGCGTGGTAGCTATTTGAGTACGGGAGGTGTACGATCGGACCCCTGCGCGTGCTCATCGGAAGGAGAGCCCTTTGACCTCTATCCGTCACCCACCTCCCAACGTCTCCATTAATGGCGCCCGAGCCCCTGTTTCATGGCGTGGCTATGTCTCACTCGACAGAGATTTAAGAGAGAAAAAAGGAAATACAAAAAGAAAGTTTTGCACGGATATTGATGTAAGATCTGACAGACCTATATAGCATCGACTGCGACTTATAGCAAGACTGGTGAATATAAGGACGATGACAGTGGATAATAATTGTCTTACATATTTAAGAAGATAATTAAAAAGCCACATGCGGCAATGCCCGAAATACACAAGGGCAAAAGAAGAAGGAAGACAATGATCTGGCTCGCTGATCTCTACTTTCTTGATGCGTTGCTGCAGGCTACGGAGACTAGTTCTTGCTGCGAGCAGTGATGAGCTCTTTCGTGTCCTTAAGACGCTGCTTGAGAGCATCCAAGGATTTCTCCACCAGCCTTTGGCGCTCCATGCGGAGCATGGCATTCTCGTCCATAAGTTTCTTGACGATGATGCCTGTCCTCAGCAACAAGGCAGTGGTCTCCTCGTGCTACTTCATCGTTCCAGCGATCTTCGCCCTCAGCAGGTTATGCTTGGTGCGAAGCTTTGCCTTGTCCTCCACTAGTCCCCGGATGACGCTGGTAGCTGTCGGTGGGAACGACACCTATGGGGTCACTGGGATCCCTTCTACGGTCGGCGGGCGCGGGGTCGTGAGAAGAGCAGGTTTAGGAGCAAACACACGGATCGTCTACCTAGGTTCGGTCCACGAGGATGCATAAAACTCTAGTCCTGCTTTGGTGGGTGTATTGGGTGTTCTTGAGCTTTGTGAACTAGCTACGGTGGCTGTGCCGTTCCAAAAAGCCGAATCCCTCTCCTGGCTGCCTCAGGCCTCTTTTATAGGAAAAAGGGGTTGCCACAGTGGCACACAGGAGGTGGAAAGGCCTACAGTGCGCGAGCTTATCGCACGGCATTACGAGACAAAACGCACTAAATGCGCTACGTAGGTGTCTGTTAGCTTTATCGGGGATGGGAACGAGGCATGTCTCGTCCATCACCGCTCTGCCTCGCTTCGACACGTGCCCAGGCGAGCGATACATGCATCGCCATGTAGGTAGGCAGGCAGCTGAGGTAGCATGGTGGTAGGACCTTCATGAAGATCTGCATGCCGCCACGTAGGTGCTTGCTAATTTGGCCTGGAAGCTGCATGTTGCCACACAGGTGCCTGCCCAGCTGGATGGGCTGGCAGCTGCATGCGAATGGCGGCGAAGTCTTGGCTGGAGCGGGCCTGGCAGTGGCCCTGCTGATGCCCTCGGCAAGGGTCTTGCCAGGGGCCCGACAAGGGTCTTGCCGTGGCGTTGCTGTCATCCCCGCCAAGAGTCTTGCCAGGGATCTTGTAGATTTCCTCGGCTAGGATCCTGCCGAGGGTCACTGTTTTCTGGTCCTCATCCGATCTCATATGTTAATGGTCTTGACGAAGATTTGCAGGCCACCACAGAGGCGCCTCCCGATCCTTGGTTCCAACGCAGTTGATTGTGTCAGAGCCTGTGGGATCAAGGGTGGCTCGATCTGCTGGTGTTGGGCAAGTTGCCCCGGCAAGGCTCTTGCCGGGGCTGTGGGGGGGACCTTGGCAAGGATCTTGCCGAGGGAGTCCACGTCGCCCTCTTGCCATCCTGCGCTTCTGGTCTTGCCATCGCCTTGGTTGTCTTGTGCTTCGGCTTCTCTCCGGCTTCCCTCCTCTGCCCTGCTACGTGTGGCCGCGGTGCGTGGCTCTGACTGCATGTGCACAAGTAAAGGGGTCAAAAGGAGAGCCCCTACTTTTGTACACCGACAGGAGCCCCCGAGCCTGGGCCACACATAAGCGCGCCGCATTGTTGGGCCAGGCCCAAAACAGTGCGCGGGCAGTTGGGGCACAATTTTACCATAGCAACTTCTCGTCTGCTGTGCTTCCCCACGACCCGCGTTGAACGCGTGATGTGGAGGGTCATACGTGACGTGGGGGTCATGCGTGGGGCGGTTCCTGCACACATGCGTCACATCATGGTAAAGAGGCGGCTCGTGCCTTCCCCACAAAAGGAGGGAGGCGTAGAGGCACGGCTCGCCACATGTCCCCCATGGAGGTGACAGGAGGTGGAGGCGGGAAACCGTGCCGTTGCTGATTGGGGAAGCGGGCCGGTCCTGAATCCCTGCGCCCCCGATGACCAGATTTGTCGAGTGGGGCGGCCGAGCCCCGACTCCGCCCCTTTATAAGATTCCACACTCTTCCATCATCCGTCTCCTTCCACCTCCGCTTCTTCCTTCCATCCGCCATGGCGAGAGCAAACGCTGGCCCTTCGACGGTGGCGGCGAGGGTTGCTGCTCGTCAGCGCGTTCCACCTCCCCAAGAGCTCGTAGTGGCGGAACCGGCCACGAGAGGAAGGGGGAGGGGGTGAGGCCGAGGTCATCGTGGTGCTCAGGGGAGAGGAGAACGAGGGAGCCCATCGGCCTCGCCTCCGCCAGCGATGCCTCCCTCGATGGAGCGCCACGTCGGGGACTAGCCCCGCGAGTTCTTCATCAGGCTGCGCCGGCCACCGCGTCGCCGCCTCCGTCTCCCTACTGCATTTGCTCGGGAGGTGGAGCTCGATCCACCACAGACCCTCTAGTTGCACATGAAGGGCTGCAAAAATGGTGGCACACGGTTCGACGTCGACTTCCCCGCTCCTCATGTCATGTACCTCCGCTATGGATGGAAGACATTCACACGCAACCACAGCTTGACGGTGGGGCTTGTCTTCTACTTCAAGTTAAGGGAGGGCAGCCTGCTTTCCGTCAAGGTCTTTGGAGATCTCGGAACTTGCTTGAAGTGCTGCGTGGAGAGCTCCTCCGACGATGAAGATTCCTCCTCAAGAGGGAGTGACGAGGAGGACAGCAACAACGACGACGAGGGAGTCGAGCGGCAGGATGCCGACTCCGAATGACCGCGCCGCCCCTCCCTCGGCCATGCGCCTTGCCGAGGGCCATCCTCGCCAAGCCCTCCATCGGGGTGCTCCCCGTCGTCTCCTTGGGCGGCTGGCGTAGGAGGGTCGGAAAAGGCGAAGAAGGCGGGTGGCGGCCGTCAAATCGGAGTACGCGGGCACCGACGTCTTCGTCAGGTATTGACGGACCGCTACCTCGTCTTCCAGCTCCTTTCCTGGCACCAAGAAGTTCTCTTGGTGCCTTCTGCTCCTCGTACCTTGCCTAGGTGCTCTTTTCGCCCTCCCGCTGCCTTGTTCCACCTTCTATGGAGAGGGACAAGAAAGGGATTACGGGTACCTTATCTGTTTTTAGTTTGTAAGCTTGCAGGCACTTGTTAATTCTAAGACTTGTAATCCCCTTGCTCATGTTTTTAATTTCGTATGAACTGTACCTGTATGGGATGTTTTTAAAGAAAAGGGGTGCTTGCCAGGTTCTTTGTGCGTGAGCGAGGCCCATGCCAAGGATGAATCCTTGTTATTTTTAAGATAAACATTGTCGCCCGGCAACAGGCCTTGCCATCTCTCCACTTCGGTCGACTATTCTTGCGCTCTTGGCAGAGGCAGGGTGAAGTAGAGTTAGGCCCCTCGTTCATCTCCCTGCCACCGCGACTACTACCAAATTCCGACCCAGGAGGTAGCTCTTGGATAAAGGAAAGGGGGAGCACGGTGGTTTTAAGAACATAAACGAGGTTTCACATGTCCGAGTTCTATACGGAAATGCATAACAGGGGGATGAAGGACTTATCTGAATCCGCAGCCCCCGGCAACCTTGGCTTGCCGTGGTTGGATCCTTGTATCTTCAGCCCCCGGCAGTCTTGGCCTGCCGGGGCCGGAGCGCCGATTCGTCCTCTTTTTCCCAAGCGGCTCGGCAAAAGTGTCTGCGTGACCTGTGAACCAAATAGAATAGAAAGACGCACACTCAACCTGTAGGCTAGGGTTTAGTCACCCCTAGGCACTATCAACCCTAACCGAGGGAGATACTTAACCTAGCATGCATGCTATAACTTAGGGTGCCATCACTTCGTTTATTTGTGCTCAGGGTCTGCGCCTGGCTTTGTACAAAGGGTTACATGCCTTGCCGGCAAGGCTTGTACAAAAGGTGGTTTGCCGGGAGGCCCGGCAACCGCGCCTTATGGGTAAAACTTGCGAATATGTTCGATGTTCCAGGAATTGCTCACTGGGACAGCATCTTCGGTCTCCAGGCGGACTGCGCCATGCCTGGTGACTCGTGTTACCCGATAAGGGCCTTCCCACTTCGGCGTCAACTTGTTGGAATTCTTGGACGAATGAACGTGCCGAAGAACAAGGTCGCCTTCCTCAAAGCTTCGGACATGAACCTTGCGGCTATGGTAGCAGCGCAAGGATTGCTGGTAGTGTGCTGCTCTCACAGCCGCCCGAAGATGATCTTCCTCAAGGAGCGTTGCGTCATCTCGCCGCAATCTCTCTTGCTCAAGCTCCTCATAAGCGAGCACTCGAGGTGACCCGTATATGAGTTCCATGGGGAGAACTGCTTCTGCCCCGTATATCAGGGCAAAGGGTGTCTGGCCGATGGCTCGATTTGGCGTCGTTCTGATCGACCAAAGAACCGCCGGTAACTCACCAATCTAGCGCCTTCCGCTTTTGTGCAGCTTGTCAAAAGTCCTTGTTTTCAGGCCTCGCAGTACTTCAGCATTTTCCCTCTCCGCCTGGCCGTTGCTCCATGGGTGTGCCACGGAAGCGAAACAGACCTTGCTACCGAGGTCTTGGGTGTACTGCATGAAGGTGTGGCTTGTGAACTACGTGTCGTTGTCGGTGATGACTCTGTTTGGCACACCAAAACGGCAGACTAGTCCCTTGAAGAACTTAACAGCTGACGGAAAACGGCCAGGAGAGAAGGATTGTTTGAAGGGCCTAGTATGTCGAGCCCCCAGACCGAAAACGGCTAGGAGAGAAGGATTGTTTGAAGGGCTTGAGCTGGTTGATGAAGCTTCTTTGAATGGAACTAGCACGCTTCACACCTGGTTACTAGTGCCGTCGCATCCTGGAGGGCGGTGAGCCAGAAGAAGCCTTGCCGGAATTCCTTGCCGGCAAGGGCTCTACCCTATGTGGGAGCCACATATGCCTCCATGTATCTCTGCCAACAGCTCCAGTCCTTCCTCCCGGGGGATGCACTTCAATTTCACACCATTTGGTCTTTTTCTGTACAGGACGTCATCGACGAACTGGTACAAGGCAGACCGACGGGCTACTTTTTCCACTTCTTCCTGCTCCTTAGGAAGTTCCCCTGTCTAGAGGAAACGGATGGTATGCTGTGCCCATGCCGGAGCCTGGGGCTCAACGGCAAGGACCAAAGGCATCTCTTCCGCCATGGGGGCAGCCGTCTCTACGGCCAGGGCTCAGTGCCCTGCCAGAGTCGGCTGTCCCTTGGCAGGCCGGAATCCGCCGCAACACCCTTGCCAGCAGCACCTGGGGGCTCGGCAGGAAAGTACTTGTCAGGGCCTGATTTCCTCTGCTTGTTCTGCTCCGTTGATGGTTTGACGGATGGTTGAGTTAACCGGAGCAAAAAGGTACCTGGTTCCGCAGGTAGCTTGAATGCAGTGTGCTTTGACAGGTAGTCAGCGATGTCATTCCCCGCTTGAGGAACGTGCTTTGATTGTATACCATCGAAGCGCTCCTCCAGCTTCCTCACCTCATCTACGTAGGCCTCCATCAATGGACTCTGATAATCTTTGTTGACTTGTCTGACGACAAGCTGCGAATCACCCCTGACGATGAGCTTCTTCACCCCGAGGTCTGCCGCGATCCTGTGACCGGCAAGCAGCCCCTCGTACTCAGGAGTCTTGTTTGTGGACGTCTCCCTGGGAAAGTGCATCTGGATCACATACTTGAGGTGCTCGCCGGTGGGTGCGACAAGTAGCACACCGGCACCGGCGCCTTGCTGCGAGAAAGCCCCATAAAAGTACATGATCCAGTCGCGACTGGCTTCCTTGCCAGGGAGAGTGGTCTCCTGAATTTCTTCGTCGGGCGTTGAGGTCCATTCTGCAATGAACTCCACCAAGGCTTTGCTCCGTATTGTCGAAGTAGTTTCAAACTTCAACCCAAAGCTTGACAACTCCAAGGCCCACTCCACACTCCTTCCAGCTGCATCTGGGTTGTGTAGTATCTGTTGCAATGGGACGCGGGTGACGACAGTGACCTCGTGTGCTTGGAAGTAGTGACGCAGCTTCCTCGAGGCCATGAGGAGGCCGAAGAGCAATTTCTACACGCCGGAGTACCTTGACCTGCCCCCCTGCAAGAGGGAGCAGACAAAGTAAACAGGGTGCTGCATCATTTGTTCTTCTGCACCACTTCATTTGGTTGCGCGGGCCCTGCCCCAATGGCGTCGGACTCTGCCGGGGGCCTTGCCTTGCTGGCACGAGGCCCTACCGGGGGAATCTCCGACTTGCCATCCGCCGGTTCGGTCGTTGCCACCGCCTCTTCGTCGACCTCCCTCTGTATTGGCGTAGTGGAAAGGTATTTCTTTAGATCCTGCAACACTGCCTCGGCCTTTGGGGTCACCTCCATTAGGCCTGCCTTCTTCATGATTTTGAAGAAGGGAAGGGCACGCTCAGCGGACTTGGAGATGAATCTGCTCATGGCGGCAACGCAGTCAGTGAGCCGGCGCACATCCTTAATCCGCTTGGGTGCCTCAATCTGCTTAATAGCCTTGATCTTGTCTGGGTTTGCCTCGATCCCACGCTGTGACACAAAGAACCCGAGAAGTTTTCCTGATGGAACGCCAAAGACACACTTCTCAGGGTTCAGCTTGAGGTTCATCTTGCGTAGATTGGCAAACGTCTCTTCTAGGTCTTGTACAAGGGTCACCTTGTCCTTGGTTTTGACCACTATGTCATCCATATAAGCTTCCATGATTTAATGCAGCTGGGCCTCAAAACCAATCTGGACCACCCTTGCGAATGTCGAGCCAGCACTCTTCAACCCGGAAGGCATCCGTAAAAAGCAATACGTACCACATGGGGTGATAAATGTTGTCTTCTCTTATCTTCTCTTGTCAAGAAGATCTGGTGGTAGCCCGAGTAGGCGTCGAGGAATGACAACAGATCACACCCGGCCTTATTGACATCTGTGTAGTCAATATATAACCTCCACTTCCCCTTTGCCTTGCACACCACCACCGGATTGGCCAACCACGTCGGATGGAGCACTCCTCTCACCAAACCTGCCGCTTCCAATTTCCTGATCTCCTCTGTGATGAACGCTTGTCGTTCCAAAGCTTGCTTCCCGACCTTCTGCTTGACGAGTCACACATGGGGACAGACAGCAAGGTGGTGCTCAATCACTTCCCTAGGAACACCGGGGATGTCGCATGCTTGCCTTGCAAACACGTCGATATTCGCCCGCAAGAAAGTGACGAGCGTGCTTTCCTATTTTCTATCAAGGGTTGAGCTTATGGTGAAAGCCCCTCCCGTGCCATCCTCCTTGACGGACACCCTCTTGGTCTCTGGAGGTGTAGGTCTGGATTTCTTGCTCTTGCCGGTAGAGCTCTCAGGCACGTCCTCGATGGTAGCACGGCACTCCGAAGAGGTGCACTTGCCGAAGTGGGTGCGAGAGGCCTTGCCGGTCTTCTTCTTCCCTCCCGGGGCTTCAACGGCAGGAGCAAGTGCCTTGGCGGCAGCTGCTGCAACTGCTTCCCAATAGACTTGGTCAGCGCAGATCAGCGCATCCTTCTTGTCGAAGGGGACGGTGATGATGGTCATCGGCCCAGGCATCTTCAGTGTGCTGTAGGCATAGTGCGACGCCGCCATAAACTTGGCTAGTGTCGGGCGGCCGAGGATCCCGTTGTAGGGCAAGGGGATCTCGGCCACATCGAAGACGATCCTCTCCGTCATGTAGTTCAACTCGCCTCCAAACGTCATGGGCAATGTGACCTTCCCCTTCTGCTGGCTACTTCCCGGACTGACCCCTTGAAATGTACCTGTTTCCTTGAGGTCTCCATTAGGAATTTGCTGCCTTCTGATCACGACGGGCGAGATCAAGTTCAAGCCGGCCCCGCCATTAACCAGCATCTTGTTCACCTTGAGGTTGGTGTATCGTTCACAAGACCAACAACGACAAACACCCGATCGCAGTTGTGCGGTCAGGGTGGTCCTCGGCGTCAAAGATGAGGGGCGCGCTGACCACTTCAGTGGCTTCTAAGCGTCAAACGATGGCTCTGCTGCTATACTCTCACGCGCCCACTGCTTGAGCTGGCGGTGAGAAGTGTGCAGCGAGGCGCTACCATCGACGGACATGGCCTCCGTAGCCTTCTGAAACTCTTGCTCACCGGACTCGTCGTCCTCGTCATGATCATCGTCTTCCTGCTTCTTGTCGCGTCCCCGAGTGGGCCTCTCTCGCTGGTTATCCTTGCCGCGGCGGCCTTCTTGCCGGCCACACTTCTTGCCGGATCCTTCGGCACCATCCTGACCCTTCTCCTTGTTCCACCTCTCATACTCGGCCTTTTGCTTTTCGGCAAGCAGCTTGACCTGTCGGCAGTTGTGGAGGTTGTGGCCCTTGGTGCGGTGGATCTTGCAATATTACTTGTCAGAGCCTCCTGGCTTGTCGGTGGCCGCCAAGGCCCGGCAGGCGGCGCACCCGGCAATCTCCTTGCCGGGGTTGTCTGCCTTGGCCTTCTTGGCGGCACTGGTGTCGCCTGATCCCTCGATGGCAAGCAAGGTCTTGTCCCTATGTTTCCTGTTGCGACGCTGACCCTTCTTCGTCAGGGCGGCGGTGTCTTCGTCGATAGAGTCAGTTTCCGCACTAGCGTCTTCGCCGGGGTACTTCCTTCCCTCTTCAGCCCGGGCGCATCTATCAGCCAGAACGTAAAGTTCGGCCATGTCCTTGACCTTGTTCATTGCCAGCTCTTCACGCATCATGCGATTACGCACATTCTGATGGAATGCGCTGATCACGGTGGCAGGATGAACATCTGGGATGTTCTATTGCCCTCGGCTGAACCTCCGTATGTACTTGCGCAGGTTTTCACCTTCCTTTTGGGGAATGATATGCAAATCACTCGCCTGTCCATGCGCTTGGTGGCCTCCATTGAAGGCACCAACGAACTCGTGGCACAGATCTGACCAAGAAGAATTGGAATTCGCCGGCAAGTGCATCAACCAAGACATGACATTGGGTTTCAGGGCCAACAGGAAGTAATTGGCAAGCACCTTGTTGTCACGAGCTCCAGCGGCTTGCATCGCGATGGTGTAGATGCTGAGGAACTCTGACGGGTGGGTCTTGCCGTTGTACTTCTCACCGATGTTAGGCTTGAACATGCGGTGGGACGGCCACTGGAACTGCCGCAGCCCACGGGTAAAGGCTGGGCAACCCACCTCGTAAGGTAGGCCGCCAGAGCTCCCGGTGCTGGGTGGTCCATAGCGGGTCTCGCCCGCTTATCCGACTGGTGGCGTGTATCGCGTTGGCGCTCGATAGTGGTTCGAGCGTCTACATGGGCTCGCTCTCGAAGAACTTGGTGTTGATCGCGGTGGGTCCGTGGGTCGGACGACGCTATGGACATGTCATCACAAGCGTCATCACGACGGACCGACATCCGCAGTGGCTGGAGTGGAGGAGAGTGCACCGTGGCTGCGGCAGCTCCGGCCCCTCCACCGCCGGCATGCAGTGGCTCGATGGAGCGCTGGCCTGAGGGCCCCGCGGGCCGTGGCTCGTCTTTGTTGGCGACGCCGACGAGGCTCCGGATAGTGGCTCTCCACTTGTCGAGCTTCTCCGCAGCGGGAAGGAAGTCAAGGAGCAGCTGCGCGCGCGCCAAGGCTTATGCTGGCATGGGTGGCGGCGAAAGCTGCGCGGACCGTGGCGTGCTTTGACTTCTAACCACGTTAGAAGGAGCTCTGTCACGGCCCAGCAGTTGTGCGCCATCTACACTAGCACTTCGGCGGGCATGCTGGCCTCCTTCGTCCCGCGGATGACGCACAGGACTCTTCCCACGGCGGCGTCCAGGTTCACCGGTGTGGTGACGCTGCTCGTCGCGCACAGCCTGGGAAGAGCGCGCTGTGGGCGCTGGAGTGGGCTTCTTGGAGGTCACCGTGCTGCCCGCGGGTGGTATGGCGACGCCCCCGGAGGGCCCTCCGCCATCTGTGGGGGGCCCAGCTCCGTCTCTGGATTTCGAGGCGTCTGGCTTGTCGCCTTGCGCATGAACGACGCAGCTCGCCAGGCTCTGACTGCCAGAGCGATGTTGGTGCTCGCGGGTCGCGCCTCGGGTTCTGTCCGCGACTGGCCCGCTGCTCGCCCGCACTGGTACAGGCCGTCCAGCTCCCAATGAACCGACCGCTGTGGCCGCCTTCTTCTTGGGAGCCATGGCGACGAAGAACTGCTAGGCGAACTGCTAGACCAGATTCTCACAAGTTCACCCCCTACCTAGCGCGCCAAAGATGTCGGTGGGAACGACACCTATGGGGTCACTGGGATCCCTTCTACGGTCGGTGGGCGCAGAGTCATGAGAAGACTAGGTTTAGGAGCAAGCACACGGATTGTTTACCTAGGTTCTCGCCGCGAGGATGCGTAAAAACCTAGTCCTGCTTTGGTGGGGGTATTGAGTGTTCTTCAGCTTTCTGAACTAGCTACGGTGGCTCTGCCGTTCCAAAAACCCGAATCCCTCTCCTGCTCGCCTCGGGCCTCCTTTTATAGGAAAAAGGGGTTGCCACAGTGGCACACAGGAGGTGGAAAGGCCTACAGTGCGCGAGCTTATCGCACTGCATTACGGGACAACGTGCATTAAATGCGCTACGTAGGTGTCCATTAGCTTTATCGGGGACGGGAACGAGGCCCGTCCCATCCGTCGCCGCTCCGCCTCGCTTCGACACGCGCCCAGGCTAGCGATGCATGCAGCGCCATGTAGGCAGGCAGGCAGCTAAGGTGGCGCGGTGGTAGGACCTTCATGAAGATCTGCATGCCGCCGCGCAGGTGCTTGCCGATTTGGCCTGGAAGCTGCATGTTGCCACGCAGGTGCCTGCCCAGCTGGTTGGGCTGGCAGCTGCAGGTGAACGGCGGCGGAGTCTTGGCTGGAGCGGGCCTGGCAGTGGCCCTGCTGATGCCCTTGGCAAGGGTCTTGCCGTGGCGTTGCTGTCATCCCCGGCAAGAGTCTTGCCGAGGGTCTTGTGAATTTCCTCGGCTAGGATCCTGCCTAGGGTCGTCGTTTTCTGGTCCTCATCTGATCTCATGTGTTAATGGTCTTGACGAAGATTTGCATGCCACCACAGAGGCACCTCCGAGCCTTGGTTCCAACGCAGTTGATTGGGTCCGAGCCTGTGGGCTCAAGGGTGGCTCGCTCTGCTAGTGTTGGGAAAGTTGCCCCAGCAAGGCTCTTGCTGGGGCTGCGGGGGGGGGGGGGGGGGGGGTGCCGCCTTGGCAAGGATCTTGCCGAGGGAGTCCACCTCGCCCTCTTGCCCTCCTGCGCTTCTAGTCTTGGCGCCGCCTTGGTTGTATTGTGCTTCGGCTTCTCTCAGGCTTCCCTCCTCTGCCCTGCTAAGTGTGGCCGCGGCGCGTGGCTCTGACTGCCTGTGCACAAGTAAAGGGGTCAAAAGGAGAGCCCCTACTTTTGTACACCGACAGTAGCATTTTCAAATGAGGCATTCATCTCATCCTTCTGCTTCATCCAGTCGCAGATCCGACCCATCAGGTCATCGAGCATAGTGCGCATGCGCCTGTGAGATCCTCGCCTGCCCGCGAGACATTTTCCCGGGCCGTCGTGGCGCAGGAGGACATCTATGCTACATTCACTACGCGGCGGGTCATCTCTGCTGCTTCTGCAGCATGGCCGGACAAGTCTGCTACATCAACGGCGTGGCAGGACCTCTGTGCTGCTTCAGCGGTGCAGCGGGACCTTTGTGCTGCTACGATAGCGCGACGGGACATGTCAGTTGGTTTCACGACGAGGCGGGACATCTCTTGTGCTTCCGCTTCCATGCTCGCCTCTTCCTGGTAGTAATCTCTCAACCCAGAACTCGCGCTAGCCATGGCAGACGAAAGGGAACGACAATGAATGACTTGTTTGTTTTTGTGGATGAGGAGTTGAGGAGGAATGTGCAGTCATCTTGGAGTAGTAGTATTTATAACCAAGTACTAATATGCTCCTAAGTGGGAAACCGTTTATGTTTTGATCGGTGTGAATAGGTTTGCAATAAAATATAGCGTGGTAGTAATTTGGAATGTGATGGGACGCAGGCTCAAAATTTATTGACGGTTCTATAATTTCTAAGTGTGGCACTATCCCCGGACGGCGTAACGTGGGCATGCTTTCTCGGCCGCGTACATGGCATTTGCACCATAGGGTGCACTGCAATAGGCCATGTTAACACACGTCTTGTCCCAACAACCACGCGTGCTCGTTATTACCATCATGCATGCTTATTTTAAATAGAATGTGTGCCCGTATAGCGCACACATGTTGATCTGTCTAACTGTTTCTGTTTGTTGTTGCTAATCGAAAACAGTTCAACCATGTGAAGTGTATGTCGTCAATCGTAGACACGTTGATCTGGCTGACCGTTTCTATTGTGTTGCCTAATCGCAAATAGTTCATCTGTCTGAAGTGTATGCCCTCAATCACACATACAATCATCTGGATGCACGTTTCTATTGTTCCGCCTCATCACAAACAGTTAATCCGACTGAACTGCATGACGTATATCGCACACTCCTTCATTTGGCTGCCCGTTTCTGTTGTTCTTCCGCATTGCAAACAGCTCATTGAACTGAATCATATGCCTCGCATCACACACGCAACTAAATCAGAACCGTGTTTGATGTATCCGCCCTTGCAAGCGTTTTGCATCTTTTTTGATGGTTTTTTTACATCACCATTTGCGATTAATGCATCACACACAGTTTCGTCGAAGGGTCTCTGATTGTAGTATGGCGTTAGCAGCATCTTGCAGTAGTGCTTCCCCAAAATTCTGTCGGCATTCTAAAAGAAGAAACAAGCAGACACATAACATGTTTAACATGTAGTATATGAAACTCATTTTGCTGAACCAGTTCAGTTGTAAGGTGGACAGGATTAAACTACCAAGTCTTCTATTGTGAATTAGTACATAATAAAAGTATCGAACAAACATATATCTATGTGCTATGGTCACTACATTGTCTTGCCAAATCAAAATAGAGACACGCTTCAAATCATATCAGTTCACGACAAAGCAACATTGAAAGAATACAAGTATGGGAAACTACACGGCACAACAAGATTTCAGATGGGTACCACGGGTATACATGTACAACAACACTATTGGCTCTGTTTTATGTACAACAACATTGAAAGAATACAAAGCATTATATGAGAAGAAAATTGTATACACAATTGAAATTGAAATCAACAGAGCAATTTAGAAGAGCAACCCAGTTAAAGAAACATGTTTAAACATACATGTTGCACCATTGGAGTTTCGATTGAATCCTTCAATTTTAAAATATGTTTGTATGAGTAAATACAGTGACACAAGAGCATATCAGTATGCACCATAGCAACGGAATCTCAAATGAGAACAGTTTTTTTCAGGTTCAAGCACTTGTTCTACATGAAAAGAGTACAATAAGACCCAGGCATATATTACTTCAGAATAAAAAATGATCTCATAGACCTTACCACATTCTTAGTTCTGGACCAGTATAGAACAAGATTTTCCCGGTCATCGCCCCATAAATATGTCTTAGGAGAAAGTAAGGGAATTTGATGAATTTCCTTGCCAGTGAAGTATGTTTTCTTCAGGTAATTCCAATACTGCCACAAGTATTCCTAAAGATAGCTGAGGTATTAGCACAGGTTACCTCGTCATGAGTTTCCATATCGGTATGCTATATAGAGAAAAACAGGAACATTTGTTGTATTAACCAGCTTGGAGGTAGATAGTATGGGACAAAGCAAAGTAATTGCCATGAATAACATTACTTACACATAACTCTAGGTCGAACACCTACAACTGGCTTTTCCTTCATCTTCAGTATAATACTTCCATGATGGAAAGATACGCACATAGGATTTAACAACATCAAATGCGATAGATGCTAAAGTACGAATGGATGTTTGTGCTTCGTCCATAGGAATAGGTGTACTAACTGGTGGAGTTGGGGTTCGTCATGGTAGTCCTAGTGCTTTGGGCAGTGCAACTACCTTACTAACTGCTCATGTTTGGGAGCTCTATGGTGGAGATGGTGTTGTGCCAACTAGAACTGGGTAACTATCTGCTGGGGTTGGGGTTGGATTGGGTGAAGCTGGTTCTCTGTCCATCGAAATAGGGGTAAAATCTGCGAGGATTTCGGTTATGTCTAGTAGGTATGGTTCTTGTGCATGTACAACTAGGGTGCTCTCTCCACCAAGAGGTAGCACTATTTTATTTGAAGACCGTGTTTTTACTTTGCTAGATACTTCCATCATCCTGTCCAATTCAAATGGCTGATAAACAAGAAAAGTAGTTGAATGTGCATACCTTGTATGAGAGACAAATGCAATATATAGTGTGGAAAAAAGAGGGCATGAAATAATTCACATATGTATTTTAACTAAAAAGGATAGCATGACATAATTTCACATATATGTATCTAAACTGGGTAGCATAGCATGACATAATTCAAAGATATGATGACTAACTAAACATGATGGCATGAAATAATTATATGATGTGTTTAGTGAATAGGTTCGCATGGCATAATTCACATACATGTTATCTAAGTAATTAGGATTGCATGATAAAATTCACATATGTGATTTATATACTAAGGAGATGGCATTCGCATATATGATGTTTGAACTAAGAACATGGTGTTGAATATTGTGTATATGATGTCTAAACTATGCAATGCAAGACACCATATGCATGATATGAGCAGTATAACCATGCCAAGTTAGAGCATACACCTCGGTGGGGGAATATGACTGGTCATCTGTCTCTGAATCCATCTCTGAGGAGCTATCTGGACCCAGCAAGAGATCTGCTTCAACAAGTAGCATTGTGTGCTCTGAAGACCATGTTTTCACTCCAGATTTTTCCATCACCCACTTAAATGGATGATTCGCAGGAAGAGTACTTTAATGTACAAACATTGTAAACAAATGGAAATGTAATTACAAAAAGGAAGGGCAAGATATAGTTCAAATATATGATGCCTGGCTAAACATGATGGCATTGCATATCTCACATATATTATGGATAGCTAAAAAAGATGAGACTGCATAATTCACATATATGATATAGAAACTAAATAGGCGGCATTACAAAACATGTCTAAACTAAGCAAATGACATATATGATGTCAAAACTAATCACTACAAGGAAACATATGCATGATATGACCAACATTATCATGCCAAGTTAGAGAAAACACCTCGGGGGGTAAATAGGAATTGTCAGCTCCGTCTGAATCCTGCCTCTGAATAGATATCTTCCTATGGATTACAATCTAGAGGAGGGGGAGGGTTTCCCATTGTGCCCACCATGGAGCAATGTTTGCATGACATTGTATTGCCACGCAAAACTCTTCTCTTTTTCTCTACATGTTCATCTTGACTGTGTACAATATCTGACATGCATATTAAAAAATATTGAGATTATGTAAGGAGAGCATGCAAAAATCTAGAGTGATGGTAACAAGCAGTGGATAGATCCAAAAAATAATGATAGCAGGCTGATGAAAGCTTTAATTTAATAGAAAAGACAAATGATGATTACTTTACTATTTATTTCCCACCCAAGATGAACAACATAGACATACCCTAGGTGAACCACATAATAGACATAGGTACTGTTGGGGACTTAAAAAGGCAGATGTCCTAGCTGAAGGACTTAGGTGTGGAGCCGCCGCAACTAGGTTAGATTGAAGGGGTTGAACGGGTCAAAGAACACAAAGATTTTACCCAGGTTTGGCCCCTCTCAATGAGGTAAAAGCCTACTCCTGCTTTAGGTTGTATTTCTTGGGTTTCGATCACCAGGGAGCGAATACGCTTGACCTAGTTCTCGATGGATTGTTCCTTGAGTTAACCCGCTACCAGGTCACCCCTTTGTATACAGGTTGCTGCCCGACGGCTTACAGAGTCCCGGCTGACTCACACAAACATGATCGGCTCGGTTTCTAACTAAGCTCGCCTTACAAAACAAGTTAATACATGGCAGATCACCCCTTTGGGCCTCAAGTCGCCTCTGGGTCTTGGGCCTTCAATAGGCTCGCTCCATGAACTGCCATCTTCATGTCTTCTTGGACCTTATCGGGCCTCTTCGTTGTTAAGTCGCAAATGGTATGACTCAGCCCCTCCTGGACGGGTCATACCTAGTAGTTATATGCCCAACATTAGGCCCTAGGTTGATTTGAACTTGTTCACATCAATCTTCACTTTTTGACTTAGCAGAATCTTGCATTATCAATTCCTTATCAATTCACTATAACCTGCCATGACGTCCTATCATGGAACCGTGGTAAGCCGCCATGACATCATGCGCATTAACTTCGCACAAGCCTAGGATATCTCACTAGATCCTTATCTTAATAGACCTCCAAAAATCGAGGCGTCCATATAGCCACATAATCATTTTAGGCCTCCTTGATTTCCACTCCTGCTGTCTAGTCACCTCCTTATAAATAGGGATAGGGGCCCTTCCTTTCACTTTTTACCCCTGTCCTCACGTCTTCTTCTCCCTCCTCATGACTCCCCTGTAACCGAGCTCTGCCGCCATCGTCCTCCATCAACCGCAGCAACTCCGGCCGCTACATCAACGTGATCAGACCAGAAAATTGCGGCGCACCTCCGCTATTTAGAACGCATAGTTTGATCTGAACACGTCACTGAAGTTGTGCGGTAGTAGTTTAGCATCCCTTTCCAATTGCAGAAAGCAGCTTTTCTATAGAAGATCCCATCTGAGCACATGAGTTCTTCTGCAGCCGCCACCTTAGGTTTAGGATTTATTTTATTTTCTCAACTGCTGTAGATCCAAAATAATAGAACTGATATATGAAACTTGTTTGTTTAGTACTTGGCGAAATTGCACTCATAGGTCTACAGATAATTGTGAACTGCAGCCGTGCGGGTGGCTTATAAGATAGTCCGTAACCCGCCAGACACCATTATCCCCTCTTTAAGCCGTTAGTATATGTTCAGAATCTGTATAACCTGGCATCATCTTCCGGTTTAATCATGCCAACGTTTATAGCATGTATTCTCTACATACGAATCGGCCTTGCATAATGCACTTATTTTTTATCACTATACGGCTTAACAGCATAACCTTAATCCGGCAATATTTTCCATTCTAGGATTTCATCAACAAAATAACCAAAAATGTCACTTCATCCAACTGGGTCGCCTCCCGGGTCACAGAGAAAACACTGCATGAACATGTTCAAGTGGGCATCTTAGCCACAAAGAACATTATCCACTAGAGAGTCCCAGGAACCCAGACCACACCTGACCCAAAAGAAGGCGAAGTTATAGTTTCTCCTGATCATATGCTCCCGAGGTTCACTCCACCCGGCTCAAAATTCTTTCGTGATGTGATGCATTTCTTCCAACTCCATCCGCAAGATATTGGGCCCAACTCGGTTTTGAACATCTGCAACTTCCAAGTTTTTTGGGAAGTGTACCTTCAACAAGAGCCCATTGTAGAACTGTTCAGGGAATTCTACTACTTGAACCACCAAACTGAGTTCACAGATGGGCCCAACCTAGAACTAGGCGGCATTTCAATTCAGAGGTGGAAAGAAGCCACTTTCCCTACCATCGCACCTACCAGTCATCCTAAGGACTGGAACCAGACTTGGTTTTATTGCAACGACACATATCTAGAGGGTGAAAATCCACTACCGGGTTATCGTGAAAACCGGCTTAGCAACAGACATCCCCTCCCAGAACGGATCAACTCAGAAGAAGATGCCAAATACATGCCCATTTTTTCGAAGATCAAAGCGTTGATGGCCAATGGTTTGACTGGAGTCAATGTGGTTCGTTGCTGTGTCGCATGGAGAATCTTGCCCTTAAGCCGCCGGTTTAGCTTAATGTGTGAGTATACCGGTGATATCAAAGATCCGCTGCATTCTTCTCCAATCCGTTTGGAAGATAAACAGATTAATGATATGACTAAGGCTCTACTCAACGAGAGTTTATAGACTTGCAGCAAAGTTGGGCTGAACCCCTTCTGCACCCTCAACAAGCCGCCAGCTATAAGTATTATCGAGCAATGTTTACTAACTCTTTATCTCTCACTCTGTCTTCTTATCATTACTTGATTTTCTGCAGGCTGATTCCCCTTTTTGGAACAAGAAACTCCAAGATAAGCTGGCCAAGAAGGTCAGAAATAAAACCAAAGTTTCCAAGAAGCCTGCTAAAAAGAAGGCAGATGCGACTGATCTGTTCACTCTGGATGATGTGTCAGAGGTAGAACTTGACTCCCTTGGCTCTTTCTTTGTTCATCTTATTGACATTGATTACTTTCAGGATGACGTGGAGGCCAGCCATGTGGATGGTGAAGAGGTAACTATCCTTTCCTCTGACTCAGAACCTCTTCCAAGACAGAAAGTTCGACAAGCGAGCGAGAAAGTAAGGTTTTCTCACCCTTCAGCTTACTTGGATCCCAACTTTATTTTGCAGAAATTGCAGCATGAAGTTCGCCGGACAACCCGAAACAGTGGCGGTGGGATTCTCTCCTCCGGTTTACCCAACACGCCGGCTCCTCGCAAGCACCCAGAAGAGGTTTCACAGATTTCCGACTTAGCTTTTCCAAAGGCGAGCCATATTCGACAACCCCTTAACCCTTCTAATTCAAACTATCGGGGAACTTCTCACTCTTCTTTCGGAGACTCAACTGGAACGTAGATTCCTCTTTTCAAAATCGCTCCTGGGTGACAAGATGAAACTTCTTTTGCTTCAATACTTACACTTTTGATACACTAACTCCTCCATGTGTCTTATTTCCAGTGGTATTGCTAAGCCCAGCAAGAAGCTAAAGGAGAATAAACCAGCGGAAGATCCCAAGGCTGCTGGCCCGGAGAACCAGACAATGTCTGAATCTTTGCATCAAACCTCTGAAGTAGCTACTGATGATCCGCCACTAGAAGAACACAATGTTATAATGGATTCCATGGACGTTAACCCGACCAATGCTAAACCGCTAAGTCCCACCAAGCCTATTGAGGAGAAGCCTGAAGATGTTTCTGATGCCCCAAATCAGATGTGCCAGGTGTCTTCAAGTTATTCGCTGTCATTGCCATGTCTTTTGCTTGCGTGTCGCATCTTTGCCATGTCATCATGTGCATTTCATCATCATGTTTTCAAAACTTGCATCCGCCCATTTCCCCCAGTTCTCTCCGTTGACCGTTCTGAGCCCACACACACTTGCACGCACCCGCGGCACCTCCGAAATTTTATTTTATAAGTGGTCCGAAAGTGTTCTCGGAATGGGTTGAAAGTTGGCATGCGGTGTTGTTATGTTGGTAGTAGGCTGCCTGAGAAGTTTCGTCGCATTCAGAGCTCGTTTGATAGCCCAACCGTTAACCATATAGCGACATTATAGCCGGCCATACGTCGCACGTTTTCGATCTCCGAAAAGAGTCGTCGGGTCGCTTTCCAACTCTCTCTTCTCAGCCCAAGGCCCCTCTTCACAGCCCACTCCCACTCTAAACTAGCGCCACCAACCCCCCCCCCTCTGACTGGAACCGTGTGATCGACATCGAAGGGTCCAGAGACAACCCCTAGAACCAAACCCTAGCAATTTTTGCTATAAATGGACACCCTGCTTCCAAATTTGGCATTCCCTAGTCTCCACCTACCTCTAGCCACAGCCAACCCCGCCTCCCTCGTTTTCAGTGCCAAGCCATCCCGCCGGTGGCCCCAGGGCAATCCCCTTGCTCCACATCGCCAACCCAACCTCCCGCAGCCACTTAGACGCCTCCACGTCGGCCCGGCCTTCACCCCGCCACTCGGGCCCGCCAAAGCCCATCTATGGTGCGCCTCGGGCTGATCTGGGCCCGAGGCGCCCGCGCCGCGCCACCACCATTCGCCGTCCTCTTTCCCGAGCGGGATCGAGGAGAGGAGCTCTCGATCGAGCTCCTGGCGCCGCCCGACCCCGTCCTCACCGGCGGCCTTGCCGGAGCCACCACCGGAGACAACCCAGGCCGGACCCCGCCACTCTGTTCCTCTCCTCCTCCCTCTGGTTCCCCTCTCACGTTCCCTCTCTCTCTCTCCCGTAGGTGCTCCGCCCTGCCGCCGCCGCTCCACCTGTTTAGCTCGGCGCCGGCCTCGTTTCTGGCACGCTGTCACCAAATCTGGTACCCCCGCCCTTGGATCCATCCATCCCCGTCGTTCACCGATCCTCTACACGTCGCGCCACTGTCCCCATCGCCGGCAGCCGCCGTGCCATGCTCATGCCTCTGCTTTAAGCAGAGGAGGATGAGCGCCGCGCGTGGGCCGCGCCTAGGCCTCCTCTGTTTCGGCCCAGATGCTTCCCTCCATCCGCAAGGCCCAACACCCTCCACTGCAGATGGGCCAAGCCCATGGTGAGCGCCCCAGCTCCTAGTAGTTTCAGCCTACTATGTTTTCCCCTGTTCTGTGAATTTCCTAATTTCCAGGGAATTGGCAGAATTGCAGAAAACCCTCAAACATCATGCATTTAATAACTCGCCAACTGCGCATCGTATTAAAATGTTTCATACATGAAAAACGCTTAGAATTTTGTCTAGTTTCTTAATATGCAACTTTCATCCATGTTTAAAATGTTTAAAATGATGTTTGCATATATTTTGCTAAATGCCATGCTAAAATGGTTTATTTCATAACTTAGTAACCGTACCTCCAAATTTAATAAACTTTATATGTAAATTCGGTAGAAAAATGCATAGTTTACCATGGTGGCATTACTTTGCATGTTTAATAACTCTAAAATATGGTTTAGGGCAGAACAGTACCAAATTCATAATATGCATATGGGGATTTTCCGGAATTGTTGTATGTTGTTTCCGGGCTCATTTCAACTTGCCTAAATAGTTAGATTACTTATGCTTCACCTCTTGCCATGTTTAAGAACATTTAATATTGTTGGGTACATAACTGGAGAGAACTAAATAAATGTATGTGGTGTTTCGTCAATATGCAACTCGTTGCATATTGAGCTCCGCTTAACTTGTAGTATTGTTTGTGCACTTTGCCATGCCATGCATATTTAAACCAGACATGCATCATACTTGATTGTGCATCATGCCATGTTTATGCTTGTTGGTTTACCATGTTGTTTGCTCCTTTCCGGGGTTGCTTCTTCTTGTTAGTTCCGATAACGTCGCTTTTGCGAGGATCCATTTGACTACGTCCGTTTGTCTTCGTCATGGACCCGTTCTCCTTCCTTGCGGGATTTCAGGCAAGATGACCATACCATCGATATCACTTCTATCTTTTCTTGCTAGTTGTTCGTTCTATCGCCATGTCGCGCTACCTACCACTTGTTATATCATGCCTCCCTTATTGCCATGTCAAGCCTCTACCCCACATTCTTGGCAAACCGTTGTTTGGCTAAGTTGCCGCTTTTGCTCAGCCCCTCTTATAGCGTTGCTAGTTGCAGGTGCCTTGCAGATTGTTAAATGTTGGAACATGGATATGTTGGGATATCATATTATCTCTTATCTAATTAATGCATCTATATACTTGGTAAAGGGTGGAAGGCTCGTCCTTATGCTTAGTGTTTTGTTACACTCTTGCCGCCCTAGTTTCCATCATACCGGTGTTATGTTCCTTGATTTTGTGTTCCTAACGCGGTTGGGGTTATGGGGCCCCCTTGATAGTTCTCTTTGAATAAAACTCCTCCAACAAGGCCCAACCTTGGCTTTACCATTTGCCTCACCACCACCTATACTTTTCTCTTGGGAGTCACGCTTCTCTAAGTGTTGGTCCGAACTGGGCGATGTCCGACGCCCCCTGGGCAACCAGGGTCTATGCCATCCCGACGTCTTGCCCATCCGGTGTGCCCTGAGAATGAGATATGTGCAGCTCCTATCGGGATTTGTCGGCACATTCGGGCGGTCTTGTTTTACCATTGTCGAAATGTCTTGTAACCAGGATTCCGAGTCTGATCGGGTTGTTCCGGGTGAAGCAATGTCCTTCGTTGATCGTGAGAGCTTGTGACGGGCTAAGTTGGGACACCCCTGCAGTGTATAAACTTTCAGGAGTCGTGACCGCGGTTATGTGGCAGATGGGAATTTGTTAATATCCGATTGTAGAGAACTTGACACTTAACTCAACCGGTGTGTAGCCATGATGGTCTCTTTTCGGCGGAGTCCGGGAAGTTAACACGGTCTTGTCTTATGCTTGAATGTAAGTAGTTTCGGGATCACTTCTTGATCACTTGTAGCTTCACGACCGTTGCGTAGCTTGTCATCTTACTCTTATTTGCGTCTGTTTTATCCACCATATTTGCTTAGAGCTTGCTGCAGCTCCACCTCGTTACCACATCCTACCCATAAGCTTAAATAGTCTTGATCTCGCGGTGTGAGATTGCCGAGTCCTCGTGACTCACGGATACTTCCAAACAGTTGCAGGTGCCAATGATACCAGTTCTGTAACACCCACAATGCGGCTATATCTCCCACGTGTCGGGGCATGACTTAGAGGCATAGCCGCATGGTAGGCTTGTCGCAAGAGGGGTAATCTTCACACTTCCCATGTACTGAATAAGAAAGGGATAAAGAGTTGGCTTAAAATCGCCACTTCACACAATACATAAATAATTCATACATCATCCAAGGTACAAACAAAGGTCCAACTACAGACCCAAAATAAAGGAAGACAACCCAAATGCTTGATCCCCGATCGTCCCAACTGGGCTCCACTACTGATCAACCGGAAAAGACACAAAACAATGATCAAGATCTTCCTCGACCTCCCACTTGAGCTGGGTTGCGTCACCTGCACTGGTATCATCGGCACCTGCAACTGTTTGTAAGAATCTGTGAGTCACGAGGACCCAAAAATCTCACACCTGCGAGATCAAGACTATTTAAGCTTATGGGTAGGAAAGGGTAGTGAGGTGGAGCTGCAGCAAGCACTAAGCATATATGGTGGCTAACTTACGCAAATAATAGCGAGAAGAGAACCAATGCAATGGTTGTGAACTAGAAGTGATCAAGAAGTGATCCTGAAACTAGACGTTCAAGCATAACACAAGAACCGTGTTCACATCGCGGACTTCGCCGAGAAGAGACCATCATGGCTACACACGCGGTTGACTCATTTTAATTAAGTATAGTTTCAAGTTCTCTACAACTCGATATTAACAAATTCCCATCTGCGACATAACCGCGGGCACGGCTCTCGAAAGTTTATACCCTGCAGGGGTGTCCCAACTTAGCCCATCACAAGCTCTCACGGTCAACGAAGGATATTCTTCTCCCAGGAAGACCCGATCAGTCTAAGGATCCCGGTTACAAGACATTTCGACAATGGTAAAAAAAAGACCAGCAAAGCTGCCCGAATGTGCCGACAAATCAAGATAGGAGCTGCACATATCTCGTTCTCAAGGCACACCGGACGGGCAAGATGTCGGGTTGGCATAGACCCTGGTTGCCCAGGGGGTGCCGGACATCGCCCAGTTCGGACCAACACTTAGAGAAGCACTGGCCCGGGGGGGGGGGGGGTTAAAAATAAAGATGACCCTCGGGAGCGCAACTCCCAAGGGAAAAGTAGGAGGTGGTGAGGCAAATGTAAAACCAACGTGGGGCCTTGCTGGAGGAGTTTTATTCAAAGCGGCCTGTCAAGGGGTTCCCGTAACACCCAACCGCGTAAGAAACGCAAAATATAGGAACATAACACCGGTATGACGGAAACTAGGGCGGCAAGAGTGGAACAAATCACCAGGCATAAGGCCGAGCCTTCCACCCTTTACCAATTATATAGATGCATTGATTAAATAAGAGATATTGTGATATCCCAACATATCCATGTTCCAACATGGAACAAACTTCATCTTCACTAGCAATTAGCAACGCTATAAGAGGGGCTGAGCAAAAGCAGTAACTTAGCCAAACAACAGTTTGCTAGGAAAGGTGGGTTAGAGGCTTGACATGGCAATATGGGAGGCATGATATAACAATTAGTAGGTAGCACGACATAGCGATAGAGTGAGAAACTAGCAAGCAAAGATAGAAGTGATTTGAGGGTATGGTCATTTTGCCTAAGATCCCACAAGGAAGAAGAACGAGTCCACGAAGAAGACAAACGGACGTAGTCGAACGGATCCTCAAAAATACGGAACGAAACCGAAGCTAACGAGAGAAGCAACCCGGAAAGAAGGAAACACCATAGTAAACAACCATCACGTAAGCATGGCATGATGCTGTAGCGACCCGACCCGAATGGATCAAGTCTACTGTGCTCGGGTGTCATCCCTGGATCAGTAATGCTGACACCACACAGTACATCGAAGGATTTATAGCAGAGTGGCAATCACACACTTATTACATCGTTGTCTCAAAGAGAACTTATTACAATAAATATGGCTTAAGGCCATCTAGTGTTGATAACAGCGGAAGACTCGGAAGATAAATGGGTCCATCAACTCCAACGGCATCACTGAGTATAGAACCATGACCTAAAAGCACCTTACTCGTCGTCTGAAAAGTCTGCAACATGAGAAGTTGCAGCCCGAAAACGGGTCAGCACATGGAATATGCTGGCAAAGTAACACATAGAGAGTAATGGAATGAAACAGCTATACTATATGCATATATGGCTGGTGGAAAGCTCTATGGTTATAGTTTTTGTGTAAAGCCAATTTTTCCCTACTGCAAAGGAATAAATTTATTTAACTATCATGGTGGTTGTGAAACATCAAGAATGGTTGACAGCATTCCGATCGCAATTAAGTGAACAACTAAAACCCAACAACATTAATTAGAAGTAACATGATGAGATTCACATGATATTCAAGTACTAGATACTCAAGATGTCCATGACCGGGGACACGGCTAATCATGATTAGTTTGTACACTGTGCAGAGGTTTGCGCACTTTTCCCCACAAGACTCGATCGCCTCCGTTTGGTTTCTCGCACTACAGGGTGTTTGAGAAGACGGATGACCGAGACATAGTCTTTCAGAAGCGCTAGCACCTTACGATCGGGTAGACCGGTACACCTACATCCCCTACATCTGCTAGTCTACCACTGTAAGAGTTCGCACAACTTAGTCAACTATGCCAGAGCCCATAATGGCTTGTGGCTGCACACGGGAGTTTCTAGCATGAAAGATCTTATGATCCCTTTGACCCTGGGTGGCGGTCCAAAATAAAAACAGGCAAGTCCTGATAGACATCAGGTGCCTCAATCCACCCAGATGTGTATTTAAGTTGCCACCTTAGATAAACCATTAAAAATTATCAACTCACATCTGTCATGGATATCACTCACCCAATCCACGTCTACTAGTATACCAATGCATAATAAGCAAACGTAGAAGTAACTCCCAAAGGTTTCATAATAATACAGGTGATAGGTACTACCTCATCTACTTCCCATCCCACAATTTAATTAGACCCTAATCATGCAATGTGAGAGGATTGATCTAATGCAATAAAACATGGGTTGTAGAAAAGGTATGATCAAAGTGTTACTTGCCTTGCTGATGATCCGCGAGTCCTAGGGTTTCGAAGTAACAAGCGGCGCAATCCGGGTGATCTATCGCAGAGAAACAACAAGCATACAATAAGTACTCATCTAATGCACAGGTAAAACTTGAACAAGAGAACGAACTAGAGAGTTCAACTTAAGGACTCCGGTTGCAAAGAAAGAAAGAACCGAACGGACGACGGAAAAACGGCGGAAGAAAACAACTCGGTTCTAGCAAGTTGAATCTAGGTCAAATTTTACCGGGGCAAAAACTTGTTCAAGTTGATTAGACGGAACGGCGGTTTCGAAACGAAACTCCAGGCGCTTGACTCACCTGATTCCGATAAACGAGCGGGAAGAAAGACTAGAACGAAGATCAGATCTGAGATCACGATCGCGGAATAAATCCGACGAAAAAGAAAACAAAGAATGGTTAAACGAACGGACGTCGTTAACTGGGAACAATCGGTGATCACGTTCGTTGTGATGAACGGTCCGATAGAAGAACGAAAAGCAATCTAGGGTTATCGGAAAAGAAAACCGAAACAAAAACCGGAAGGAAAAGAAAAGAATCAGAGAGAAAATGGAACGGTTCTTTTAGGAAAAACCGGACCGGGGAAGAAAAAGAAAGGCGCGGCTACCTCGGGAGGCGGGCTCCGGGCGGCGGCGGCTACTAGGCGGTGGCGGCGGCTAGGCGGCGGCGGCTAAGGGCGGCGGCGGCTTGGGGCTGCGCGCTGCTGCTTGCTGCGGCTTAGGAGGAGAGAGGCTTGGGTTTTTGATGTGAGGAGAGGGGGGGTAGAGGGGTATTTATATTGGTGAGGGGAGGGGGTTTCTTGGGGTAGGGGACAAGAAATAGAGTAGGAATAGGAAGGAAAAAAAGAGGAAACGGAGTAGGACTAAAGTCCTACTAGGACTCCAAAAGGGGCGGCGGCGGCGGCCTCCTGGCGCCTGGCGCACGCGGCGCGGGCGATGGCCTGGCCGGCCGGCTGCTGGCTGGGCCTTGGCCCAGGGCGCTGCAAGATTTTTTTTAATCGGTTTCGGGCGCAGAAAAACACAAAAAAGAAAATCTAAACGAACTCAAAAAAATCTAAAGTAAATTTTCCCCGACTCCTAAAAATGAGTCGAACAAAATGAACTTTTCTCCGGGCCTAAAATGCAATTTTTGAAAACGTGCATTTTTCCCTATCCAAAAGAAATGCAAATAAACTCCGGCAAACCAAAATTTGACTTATTCATTAAATCTTCATTTTTCCTAAATTTGGGAAAGTCATATTATTCCCTCTCTTATATTTTTTTTTAATATCGGAAAAATAATTGAAGATGAAATAAATAAATCAAATGATCCTCTTTTCAAATTTGAGAAAACTCTCAAATATGAAAATAACGAAATCTCCAACTCTCTCCGAAGGTCCTTGAGTTGCGTGAAATTTCTAGGATCGACCAAAATGCAAGAAAATATGATATGCATGATGATCTAATGCACAACATTCCAAATTAAAAATTTGGGATGTTACAAACCTACCCCCCTTCAGATGAATCTCGCCCTCGAGATTCAGGTTGGCTAGAAAATAGGTGAGGGTGGTCCTTGAGCAAATCTTCTTCTATTTCCCAGGTGGCTTCATCCTCTGAGTGGTGGTTCCACTGAACTTTGCAAAACTTGATAACCTTGCTGCGAGTAACTCTGCTGGCATAATCGAGAATCTTGACTGGCTTCTCCTCGTACGTTAAGTCGCCCTTCAACTGAATCGCTTCGAGTGGCACGGTATCTCTTAGCGGTACCTCCGCCATCTCGGCATGACATTTCTTCAGCTAAGAAACATGGAATACGTCATGAACTCCTGACAGTCCCTCTGGTAATTCCAACTTATAAGCGACTTCTCCCATACGTTGCAAGATCTTATACGGTCCAACGAAACGCGGTGCTAATTTTCCCTTAACTCCAAAGCGCTTAACTCCTCGAAGTGGGGATACTCGAAGATAAACTCTGTCTCCGGTTTCGTAAACTGTCTCCTTGCATTTAGAGTCTGCGTAGCTCTTCTGCCTGGACTGGGCTACCTTGAGCCTATCGCAAATCAACTTAACTTTCTGTTCAGACTCCTTAATCAAATCTGGTCCAAAGAATTGACGGTCTCCAACTTCGTCCCATGACAACGGTGTCCTTCACCTCCTTCCGTATAAAGCTTCGAAAGGTGCCATCTTCAAACTGGTTTGGTAACTGTTGTTATAAGAAAACTCCACATACGACAAGTTATCGTCCCAGCTGGATCCATAATCTAGTGCACAAGCTCTCAGCATATCTTCCAAAATCTCATTGACTCTCTCGGTCTGTCCATCTGTCTGCGGATGAAAAGCTGTGCTGAACTCTAATCTGGTTCCTAAAGTCTCATGCAACTGATCCCAAAACTTTGAGGTAAATTTGGTTCCTCTATCTGATATGATACTCCTCGGAACTCCATGCAAACAAATGATCCTAGTCATGTATATCTTTGCCAACTTAGCACTGGTGTAAGTGGTCTTAACTGGAATGAAATGTACTACCTTTGTCAAATGATCAACTACTACCCATATCGAGTCATAGCCTGCTTTCGTCCTGGGTAGTCCTGTGATAAAATCCATGCCTATCTTATCCCACTTCCATTCGGGTATCGGCAATGGTTGTAACAATCCTGCTGGCTTCTGATGCTCTGCCTTTACTCTCTGACAAACGTCACAAACTGCTACATATGCTGCAATATCCTTCTTCATTCTGGTCCACCAAAATGTTTCCTTCAAATCCAAATACATCTTGGTATTCCCTGGGTGAATCGAATACGGTGAATCATGTGCCTCCTGCAAAATCAACTTCCTGATCTCCGGTTCATTGGGCACATAAACACGGTCCTCAAACCATAAGGTATCGTGCTCATCCTCACGAAATCCCTTTGCTTTTCCTTTGCTCATTCTCTCTTTTATAGCAGCAATCTCCTTGTCAGATTTCTGAGCTTCTCTGATCTTATCCATCAATGTTGACTGAATCTCCAATGCTGCTACATAGCCTCTCGGAACTATTTCCAAACATAGCTCATGAAGGTTTTCTGCTAACTCCTTCGGTACTTCTCCTGTCATTACCATATTGACATGGCTCTTACGGCTCAATGCATCAGCTACTACATTAGCTTTTCCAAAATGGTAATGCAATTTCATGTCATAATCCTTGATGAGCTCCAACCATCTCCTTTGTCTGAGGTTCAACTCCTTCTACGTGAAAATGTACTTCAAACTCTTGTGGTCCGTGTACACCTCACAATGATTTCCAATGAGGAAATGTCTCCAAGTTTTCAATGCATGCACTACAGCTGCTAACTCCAAATCATGCGTGGCATAATTCAACTCATGAGGCTTCAGTTGTCGTGAAGCATACGAAACAACTCTCCCTTCCTGCATAAGCACTGCTCCAAGTCCTCGACGTGAAGCGTCGCAATACACCTCATAATCCTTGGTCTGATCTGGCAAAATCAATACTGGTGAGGTGACCAAACGTCTCTTCAACTCCTGGAAACTAGCCTCACACTCCTCAGTCCATTTGAACTTAGTATCCTTCTTCAACAATTCAGTCATAGGCTTTGCAATCTTTGAGAAATTCTCAATAAATCTCCGGTAGTATCCTGCGAGTCCAAGAAAACTCCGGATCTCTCCAACTGTCATTGGTGATTCCCATTCGGTTACGGTCTCAACCTTTGTGGGGTCAACTGTTATACCTTCTCCGGATATAACGTGTCCGAGGAATCCAACTTCCTTCAACCAAAACTCACATTTGCTGAATTTGGCGTATAACTGATGTTCCCTTAGTTTCTCCAAAACCAAACGCAAATGTTCCTTATGCTCCTATTCATTCTTTGAATGAACCAGGATGTCATCAATGAACACTACGACGAACTTATCCAAAAACTCCATAAACACTTTGTTCATCAGGTTCATAAAATAGGTAGGTGCGTTAGTCAATCCAAATGACATAACGGTATACTCATACAGTCCATATCTCGTGGTGAATGCTGTCTTAGGTATGTCCTGCTCTCGAATCTTCAATTGATGGTACCCTGATCGCAAATCGATCTTGGAAAACACTTTAGCTCCTTGCAACCGATCAAACAGATCGTTGATCATTGGCAGTGGGTACTTATTCTTGATGGTTACTTCATTCAATCCCTGATAATCTACAACCATCCTTAATGATCCATCCTTCTTTTCCACTAGAAGTACGGGTGATCCCCAAGGCGAAGAACTTGGGCGAATGTAACCTTTATCCAATAACTCCTTAATCTGATTCTTAATTTCTACCAAATCCTTTGCTGGCATCCGGTACGGTCGCTTCGATATTGGGCCTGTACCTGGCAATAACTCAATCAAAAACTCAATGTCCCTATCCGGTGGCATGCCTGGCAATTCCTCAGGAAATACATCAGGAAAATCCTTTACCACTGGTACTTCCTCCTGCACAACTCCTGATAAGGAATTTACTTGTGTCCTGTTTGGCACATGCCGGGATACATACTTGATCCTTCTTCCTTCTGGTGTGGTAAGCAAAATTGTCTTACTGGCGCAATCGATGTTTTCTCCATACATCGACAGCCAATCCATACCAAGAATCACATCCAGACCTTGGGATTCCAAAATAATTAAATCCGTTGGGAAAACATGTCTTCCTATACTTAATGGCACTTGAAAACATCCTTGTCTGGCCATGTACTCTGCTCCTGGTGAGCTTACTAGCATAGGTGTTTTAAGAATCCTAGTGGGCAGGCTATACTTTTCCACAAATCCCCTTGATATGTATGAATGCGATGCACCAGTATCAAAAAGAATGAGTGCAGTAAATGACTTAACCAAAAACTTACCTATTACTACATCGGGCTGATCTTCAACCTCCTCCACACTAATGTGGTTCACCTGTCCCCTATTGAAAGGGTTCGGCTTCTTCCCATAGCTTCCATTGCCATTTCCATTCTGGCCTTCAGGACATTCATTTGCATAATGCCCTGGCTTCGAACACTTATAGCAAGTGACGTGGCTTAGGTCCTTCTTGGCTGGGGTGGATGGGGTGGTCCGGTTCTGGCCGTTGCTTCCTCCATTACCATTACCATTCTTGTGGCCATTATGGTTGTGCGAGCTACCTCCTCCATGGGTATGCTGAAACTGAAATCCCGGTTTAGGGGCAAAATGGGGCTTCTGTTGGGCTCCAGAGTTATACTTCCCCTGTCCATATTTCCTCTTGCGGTTCTCAATCTGCTGTTGCTTCCCTTCAATCATGATGGCACGATCTACCAACTCCTGGTAGTTGTTGAAACTTGCTACCATCAACTGCATGCTTAGCTCATCATTCAATCCTTCCAGAAACTTCTCCTGCTTAGCTGCATCCGTAGCAACGTCATCTGGGGCATAACATGCTAACTTGCTGAAGTCGTCAACGTACTGGCCAACTGTCCTTCCTCCTTGGCGTAAGTTGCGAAACTCACGCTTCTTTATGGCCATAGCTCCTGCTGAAACATGGGCAGTGCGGAAAGCTTGCTGAAACTGATCCCATGTGACAGTGTCAACTGGGTAAGTGGCTGTGAAATTCTCCCACCATGCTGTCGCGGGGCCGTCAAGCTGATGTGCGGCAAACTTCACTTTCTCACCATCCGTGCATCCTGCAGTGGTCAACTCCCTTCCTATCTTGCGGAGCCAATCGTCTGCTACTATCGGCTCGGTGCTACTAGAAAACACCGGCGGATTCAGCCTAAGGAAACGGGCTAAGTGGTCAACAGGTGGTGGTGGTGGGTTGTTGTTGTTGTTCTGCTGGTTCTGGACTAACATCTGCATCAATTGATTCTGCTGCTAGATCAACTGAGTGAGCTCCGGTGGAAATCCATTGTCACGTCTCGGAGGCATCTCAGGGTTTAGAAAAGACGAGAATTGAGAATAGAGTGAGGTCTAAAGGGAAAACACTACCCATATGCACATGAGGCAAAAACACACAATTCACTTCAATCAATCAAACAAGGGCTTACAAATGATCTAAAGCTATCGCAAAACTGCTTGACTATAATGTTTACATGGGGGAATACTACTACTATTTGGTGGTCATCTAGAAATTTGAACCGGTGGAAGACTCCATGATATCTGCTCCAGCTTCGTCTTCAAAGTCGGGTTCACTTGGATCCGAATCGGTGTCGTCGATGATGATGTAGTTGTCCGGACATGCGGCGTACTCGTCTTCCTCCATGGATGCTAACTTCCTCTTGAGTTCTTCAATCTCCTGCTTAAGATCGCCATTGTGTCTTGCTAGAGCTACGATCTCGTCCATGTAGTCCTTGCATGTAGACTTCAGTTCTCCTTCTAGCTCGATGATCCTTGCCTTCGCATTCTTCAATTCTATCATATCATTGCACATCTGGTTCTCATGGCGTCGAATGTGCTGGTTTAACTCCTAGATGAATGATGCAATGGATCTATCCTTCTTGGTGATGGCTATCTCCCATTGTTCATCTCGGCGTCCGAAAATCTGGTAGATAGTGTCCTTGAGGTCTTCTTGGTAGACTTCTCCAATGCGTCCTATGGTGATATGAGCTGCCATGCTCCTTTCCAGACTCTAGGTTGGTGCATTGAAAACACTATCTATAGGCTTCGTGATTGGAATGAATGTCCTTCCCGGAACGTGAGCTTGAATCTTCCAGTGCTCCTCTTCAGGCAGAGTGGCGTTGAAGGTTCCCGTGAAGCTTGGCAATCCAATGTTCAGGTACTTGGTGACTTCCTTCAGGTGAAATCCAAATGGTGTGCCTTCATCCGGTTGAGCATACTTAATCTTCGCGTTCGTCATCCTAAAAGAGTAGAGAAGATGAGAAGTTAGAAAATGAGAAGAGAATGGTGTTCTATGGCTTTAACTTAGTGGTCGTGTCCTACAGTCAGTGTGTGCTCTGATACCATCTCTGTGGCGACCCGACCCGAATGGATCAAGTCTACTGTGCTCGGGTGTCATCCCTGGATCAGTAATGCTGACACCACACAGTACATCGAAGGATTTATAGCAGAGTGACAATCACACACTTATTACATCGTTGTCTCAAAGAGAACTTATTACAATAAATATGGCTTAAGGCCATCTAGTGTCGATAACAGCGGAAGACTCGGAAGATAAATGGGTCCATCAACTCCAACGGCATCACTGAGTATAGAACCACGACCTAAAAGCACCTTACTCGTCGTCTGAAAAGTCTGCAACATGAGAAGTTGCAGCCCAAAAACGGGTCAGCACATGGAATATGCTGGCAAAGTAACACATAGAGAGTAATGGAATGAAATAGCTATACTATATGCAGATATGGCTGGTGGAAAGCTCTATGGTTACAGTTTTTGCGTAAAGCCAATTTTTCCCTACTGCAAAGGAATAAATTTATTTAACTATCATGGTGGTTGTGAAACATCGAGAATGGTTGACAGCATTCCGATCCCAATTAAGTGAACAATTAAAACCCAACAACATTAATTAGAAGTAACATGATGAGATTCACATGATATTCAAGTACTAGATACTCAAGATGTCCATGACCGGGGACACGGCTAATCATGATTCGTTTGTACACTGTGCAGAGGTTTGCGCACTTTTCCCTACAAGACTCGATCGCCTCCGTTTGGTTTCTCGCACTACAGGGTGTTTGAGAAGACGGATGACCGAGACATAGTCTTTCAGAAGCGCTAGCACCTTACGATCGGGTAGACCGGTACACCTACATCCCCTACATCTGCTAGTCTACCACTGTAAGAGTTCGCACAACTTAGTCAACTATGCCAGAGCCCATAATGGCTTGTGGCTGCACACGGAAGTTTCTAGCATGAAAGATCTTATGATCCCTTTGACCCTGGGTGGCGGTCCAAAATAAAAACAGGCAAGTCCTGATAGACATCAGGTGCCTCAATCCACCCAGATGTGTATTTAAGTTGCCACCTTAGATAAACCATTAAAAATTATCAACTCACATCTGTCATGGATATCACTCACCCAATCCACGTCTACTAGCATAGCATGGCATAATAAGCAAACGTAGAAGTAACTCCCAAAGGTTTCATAATAATACAGGTGATAGGTACTACCTCATCTACTTCCCATCCCACAATTTAATTAGATCCTAATCATGCAATGTGAGAGGATTGATCTAATGCAATAAAACATGGGTTGTAGAAAAGGTATGATCAAAGTGTTACTTGCCTTGCTGATGATCCGCGAGTCCTAGGGTTTTGAAGTAACAAGCGGCGCAATCCGGGTGATCTATCGCAGACAAACAACAAGCATACAATAAGTACTCATCTAATGCACAGGTAAAACTCAAACAAGAGAACGAACCAGAGAGTTCAACTTAAGAACTCCGGTTGCAAAGAAAGAAAGAACCGAACGGACGACGGAAAAAAGGCGGAAGAAAACAACTCGGTTCTAGCAAGTTGAAACTAGGTAAAATTTTACCGGGGCAAAAACTTGTTCAAGTTGATTAGACGGAACGGCGGTTTCGAAACGAAACTCCAGGCACTTGAATGACCTGATTCCGATAAACGAGCGGGAAGAAAGACTAGAACGAAGATCGGATCTGAGATCACGATCGCGGAATAAATCCGACGAAAAAGAAAACGAAGAACGGTTAAACGAATGGACGTCGTTAACCGGGAACAATCGGTGATCACGTTCGTTGGGACGAACGGTCCGATAGAAGAACGAAAACCGATCTAGGGTTTTCGGAAAAGAAAACCGAAACAAAAACCGGAAGGAAAAGAAAAGAATCTGAGAGAAAACGGAACGGTTCTTTTAGGAAAAACCGGACCGGGGAAGAAAAAGAAAGGCGCGGCTACCACGGGAGGCGGGCTCCGGGCGGCGGCGGCTACTAGGCGGCGGCGGCGAGGCGGCGGTGGCTAAGGGCGGCGGCGGCTTGGGGCTGCGCGCTGCTGCTTGCTGCGGCTTAGGAGGAGAGAGGCTTGGGTTTTTGATGTGAGGAGAGGGGGGTAGAGGGGTATTTATATTGGTGAGGGGAGGGGGTTTCTTGGGGTAGGGGACAAGAAATAGAGTAGGAATAGGAAAGAAAAAAAGAGGAAACGGAGTAGGACTAAAGTCCTACTAGGACTCCAAAAGGGGCGGCGGCGGCCTCCTGGCGCCTGGCGCGCGCGGCGCGGGCGATGGCCTGGCCGGCCAGCTGCTGGCTGGGCCTTGGCCCAGGGCGCTGCAAGATTTTTTTTAATCGGTTTCGAGCGCAAAGAAACACAGAAAAGAAAATCTAAACGAACTCAAAAAAATCTAAAGTAAATTTTCCTCGACTCCAAAAAATGAGTCAAACAAAATGAACTTTTCTCCGGGCCTAAAATGCAATTTTTGAAAACGCGCATTTTTCCCTATTCAAAAGAAATGCAAATAAACTCCGGCAAACCAAAATTTGACTTATTCATTAAATCTTCATTTTTCCTAAATTTGGGAAAGTCATATTATTCCCTCTCTTATATTTTTTTTAATATCGGAAAAATAATTGAAGATGAAATAAATAAATCAAATGATCCTCTTTTCAAATTTGTGAAAACTCTCAAATATGAAAATAACGAAATCTCCAACTCTCTCCGAAGGTCCTTGAGTTGCGTGAAATTTCTAGGATCGACCAAAATGCAAGAAAATATGATATGCATGATGATTTAATGCATAACATTCAAAATTGAAAATTTGGGATGTTACAGATGCACAACCAAGTATGATGCATGTCCGGTTTAATGAGGCATGGCATGGAAAAATGCACAAACAATCCTACAAATTAAGTGGAGCTCAATATGCAACTCCTTTGCATATTGACGAAACACCACGTCAATTATTTAGTTTTCTCTCGTTTATGTACCCAACAATGTTAAATGTTATTAAACATGGCAAGAAGTGAAGCACAACAAAACTACCTATCTAGGCAAGTTTAAATGAGGCCGGAAATAACAAACAACAATTCTGAAAAATCCTCGTATGCATATTTTAAGGTTTGTACTGTTCTGCCCTAAACATAATTTTAGAGTTGTTAAACATGCAAGACGAGTGCACCATTTTAAACTAGGCATTTTTATACCCCATTTACATATAAAGTTTATTTAAAACCAAGCTACGATTATTTAGTTATGAAATAAATCATTTTAACATGGCAATTAAGCAAAATTAAAAAAACATCATTTTAAACATTTTAAACATGCACGAAAGTTGGATATTATTAAACCAGACAAAATTCTAAGAATTTTTCATATAAAGTTTAATTAATTCCGATGCATGGTTATTTAGGTGTGAGCATTTTAAAATGATGGCATATTCTGTAATTATGCATGTCAAGGAAAATTAGTAAATTCGTCCCGGAAAAAAACACGTCCACGAGCTGAAACTTCAAAGCCCAACAAGCACATGAGAGGGGTTGGGCGCTGCTCACATGAACCAAGGCCCGTCTAGTGGAGATGTGGCAGCAGGGAAGCGGCTTGCGCCAAATCTCACTGCGTGCCTGGCGCGGTAGATTCAGAGGGTCAACACGGGGCGCGCCTAGCTCGTCCTCGAAGCAGAGGCGAGGTGCTCGCTGGGAAGAAACAGGACGGCGACAGCTAGGAAGAGCTGTGGGTGAGGAAGAGTAGCACAGCGGTGGGATCCGGCTAGGAAGGGCCTGCAGGCAGCGGATCTGCACAGGACTGGAGGCGGCGCGATGAACTGAGGAGGCGACGGCCTCGGCACCTGCAGCAAAACGACGGTGAGGCGGAGAAGACAGCAGCGGCGCGACGCGAGGAACAGAAAGGGGCTAGAGGCGGTGCAAGGAGCTCACCAGCGGGCGGTGAGGATGACGCAGGGATGACCCGAGGTAGCAGGTGAACAGGGCGGCGCAGCTCATCTCCATGGACGGACGTCCATGGAGAAATCGAGACAGACGCGGGGTCGGGAAGAGGAGGCGCTCACGGCATTGGACTTGGCATAGCAGGAGAGCTCCGGGATGAACGGGACACGGGGGTGGACGCGGGAGGACGGATCTGTCCGTCTTCCGGCTGGTCCTGGTGCAAACGGTGGCGAGGGAGCTGCAGCCACCCATGGACGTTCCTGGTACAGATAGGGAGAGGCATGAGAGACGAGGGAGAAAACACGAGGAGGAGGTACGGAGGAGAAGAAGAGGGGGAGGGGCGACGGGGTCCTGGTGGTGCTGCTGCTTGCAGCCGGTAGCGAGTTGCTCGGGATCCCCTCAGGATCGAACAGAGGAGGCACTGGTGGATGGAGGGGCTGTTGATTGGTGGATTCGGGATCAGGAGGGATCCCGAGGTAGATGGTGAGTTGGTGGCGGCGGCGGACACGGAATGGATGGGACAGGTCCCCTAGGTTTTAGGTTAGACTAGGGGCCTGTTCTGATGTCTTACAGCTTCTCAAAAACTTCTCAGATTCAGCTTCTTGCCTGGCTTCTCGCTTCACCTGGAGCTGGGAAACCATTCGGCAGCACATCAGCTTCTCCTTGCGCTACAGTACGCTGGCAGCCCATCTGGTGGGACGGTAGGCCTATTCGATCCTAACTTGGGCCGGCTGGAAGCAGCCCATTGAGGAAGAGGGGAGCTAGTCGTCCAGATGCTTCTCCTGGCTCGGGAGGGGTTCTCGGGCATCAATGGCATCCGGGTGAGCTCCTCCTTTTCATGGTGTCGATGCTCCTTGCTGACGGTGGGACTAGCATCGGTAAGGACGGGATCCGGCGGGAAAAGGACTGGGATGGTCGGATCCGTAGACAGAGGAGAGGATCCGGCCGACGGCGGGAGAGTGGCCCCGGCGGCCCAACTGGCGGCGGTGGTACGGTTGAGAGAGAGAACGAGGAGAGGGTTAGCGAACGAGGGAGAGATGAGGGAAAACGATTCGCTCTCGAGGGGTTCGTGCGCCTGTACATGGAGGTCAAATCGTTTTCCTTGGAGGTGGCATAACAATTGTAAATAGGTGGAACTCCAACTTCTTGTAAATGCGGAGCTCGGCTTTCCTGGCTTCGGCAAATTGCACTACGGCCCAGGTTAGCTTCCAGAATTTTAGCTTCTTGGAGCTAATGCGTTCGGCCCAATTTTCAGTTTGAAGTTTGTGAAGTTAGGAGTTGGAGAGGTTCAGAACAGACCCTAGATTAGGACTAGGGGTTTTATATAGGGAAAGGAAGGGGGTATTTGGATCATCCGATTAGAATCGGATGGCTGAGAATCTATAGGTTAGAAAGTCCAATTAAGAAAACGAAGATGTTTTATAGATGTTTGGGGATGATCCAGACCCATCGGTGACGACTGCCCGGGTCGGGTCCAGGACAGCTTTCGGACGCGCGCGCGAGGAGGGCCGCGGTCAAATGAGAGAGGTTAGATTGGGCTTGGCAGTAAGTAGTGGATTGTGTAGACGGTCTAGGGAAGAAAGAGAGGGAAAGCCCGGCAACAGTTTTCGGAGACTGAAAACGTCCGATGTTAGACCGGCTATAATGTCGCTATAGTTAACCATTGGGGCGTCAAACGGACTCCGAATGCAATGAAACTTGGCAAGCGACCTACTAACAACAAAACAACACCGCACGCTAACTGTCATCCCATTCCAAGAACATCTCCCGGCCACTTATAAAATAAAATTTTGGACGTGCCACGGGCGCATGCAGGTGTGTCTGGGCTCAGAACGGACAACGGACGGAACTAGGGGAACCCAGACGAATGCAAGTTTTGAAAACATGATGATGCAATGCACATGATGACATGATAAAATGCAACACGCAAGCAAATGACATGGCAACGTCGGCGAATAACTAGAAGACACCTGGCGCATCGGTCTCGGGGCATTACAACACTCCACCACTACAAGAGGATCTCGTCCCGAGATTTAGGATCGCACTAGAGGGAAGCGGAAGAGGAAGGCGAAGAGGTAAAACTAAGTTGCTTCTTTGACAAACGAGTGAAACCCACAAACCTTGAGAGGTGTAACAAATCGAAAGAAAGAATACAATGGGGGTGAATGACATTGCAAACACTCCGTTAGCAAAGAAGAACAAAGAACATGATGAGAACCAAGAGCTTAGGGGACAAGATAGATTTTGAAGCCACTCCGGTTAAAACAAGATAGAGAAGGAATAAGAATGGTATAATTTGGACTGCACTTCGACTATAAATGTAAGGAATTGAACATGAACTTGGGAAGATTGGATGATTCGTCATGAAATCAACAACACACTACCTCCGAAACTATTGAAAGAATGGCTCAAGCGGTAAGAAAGGTTTCAGACAGCACTCCGGTTGAGAAGTGAGGCAAAACTTGAGAGAATGGGAAGAACTTGAAAAGAGGGCATGACACTCCAGTTGAGTGGATAATCAAAGGAAAGAACATGATCTTTGCAAAAAATGGGATGATGGGTCGAAGAGTGCAACATCACAATGCCTCCGGAACAAAAGATTAGAAGCTAGATCGTTAGGAAGAAAGAAAGTAGAAGAAAATGATAACTTCTACCACCAATGAATTTGAAGGCATCCTTAGTACGAAGGATTGAATGGAGTTGTTGAAAAATTAAATAACAAAATAATAAGGTTGTTGTGGGCTTATGGAAAACTTCTCAAAATTATGACGTGAAATTCTGCCACTAACGGAAACAATAGATTGGATTGATATCAACAAGGAGACGAGAAACTTATTTCACCGGGATAGGAAGAAAAGATTGGATCATTGATAATCATCAAAATAACAACATTCCCAATGGAAGGCTTTTGGTGAAATCTGAACCAAGATACTCCAACAAAGAGATCGATGGATTGAGAAGAGCTCATGCTCGAAGAAATTGATGGGTTTAACTATCTCATTGTTGACAACATGCCAATCATTAAACACGAAAGAAATTGTCAAGAATGACATAACACCACCTCAAAACATAAGGTAGAAAGAATTGCACTTCGGAATGCAAGATGAAGAATGCTTGACCTCGTCGAAACAAAACATGTGTTGAGCACCATGTTATTTTAGAGTATAGCTAGGCGGAATCTTCGGTCCGAGAGAAATCTTGAAGAACAATTGAAGAATGAAAGGAATCCTTGATGAACCACCATGTATAGCCTCCATGAAGAACTCTGGATAGGAAATTATAACATTAAAGAATTGGAGGTTTGAAGCGAAACAATATTGAAGCAAAGATTAGATGAAGCTTCGCGATGATATAATTGAGAGGTCTTGGAACTCCGGGAAAGTATGAAGCACTTGAACCGAGAGTTTAATCATCGTGAACAAACTCCGGAAGAATGAATCCCTCACTTGGATGAGGCAAGAATAAGAATTATGTTATGCGTATCGTTCACCATTTAAATTGATGACAAGCAACGGATTTGGCACACTATTTATTCTCGTAGAGAGGATTAAGAGAGATATAGCATAAACTCAATGAACCACCATAGGATTAGGAAACAACGAATGAATTGATATGAGAACATAGGAAGAGGAATCTTGATTGAACCACTGTAAAAATTGAAAATGGATGTACCAAAGGCACAATTCACCGGGAAGAATTGGAAAATGAATGAATATACTTGCTGGGATTTAGATACATGAAAACGAAGAGATCATGAACTGATTATATGATATTTGAACGATGCACCGGTCAGATTTGGAGAATGAAAGCTGAAAGCTGAGAATGAATACTTCTGAGATGATGGGCTTCGGCGAATCAAACTGAAAAGACTCTTGAATTGCTCCGGATGGGTGAAAATAATTCTCACAATCGAAAACAATTATGAGAGGATGGCATAACGCTAGAACCATGAATCTTCGAGAGAACGGACCAAGATTTAGAGGAAACACATCTTCAGTCTTCAAAAGCAGAGAATGACGATGAGAAACACCACCACAAATTGTTTAGACACTCAGGAGGATCAAAACAAAGAGGTTGATCCAGCAGACTAAGGCATGGCCTAGTGGTGGGAAGGGGCTGATGCCTTCCCACCCACCAGGTTCAAGGCATGGTACTTGCAATTTGGGTTTCTTGCACCAATTATACAGTAGGGGGTTCCCTTACAGTCTTTCGGTCAAAAAAAGAGGTTGATCCAACTATGAAAAGAATTTTAAAGATCTTGCAGAAAGACATATGAATGTTGATAATTAATTCTTACGTCACACTTGGAAAAGAATTTGATAGTAACCCCGAGAAAATATAAGAGTCGGGTATGATCCTGGAAAAAGACCTGTGGGTTAGGGCCCACTCAAGATAAACATCATTGAACGATTTAAAAGAGAGAAAGTGTCAGTTGAATTAAATGGCTTGAATGAGATAGCAATCTCGAAATAACTTGAATGGATGGAGAATGGAAACGTCAATCTTCTGAGATATCTTCGGCACTCCAGAACAATTGAATAGCGAGAAGTGGATGAATAAGAAGTGCACCGGCATGAGAATACATTTGAAACGAGGACAGGATATGATCGACAAAGCTTGACTTGAATCCACCGGAGAAGAAAGAGAACGAATAATGATGAACTTGAGGCTCCGTTAGTATCTTCCTAAGAATCACCGGATAAGAACATTGACGGAAAAGAATGGAGCGGCTTTCCACCAATAAAATGGATACTTTATTAAGAAATCCGAGTCCTTGTAGAAAAAGGGTGGGAGGGCGGGAAAACAAAGGCAACTTGGGACGGATGAAACAAACAACGTTGAGCAGACTTTGAGTTGATCTTGCGGATGTTGAAAATGATCAGATCCACTTGAAGAGGAGCACACCGGTTGAGAAGAAATTGAGATGACAAACTCGATGACCAAGAAGGATTAATATTCCCATAGAAATATGAGAATGCCATTTAGGAAATGGTATGGATTCAACACTTGACATTGAAGCAACGCGAATACCACAAACCAAAACAAAACAAAGGATTGGCTTGCAGAATAAGCTGGAAACAAACATATGATAGACCCCATATCATATCATGTGTCTGTTGGAAAGAATTCCTACGTGATACTTGAATTCCCACCTATAAACTCCCGAAACTTTCTGGTTATGCAATCAGGTGTTGGGGATATAGGGGAAGCATAATATGTCACCCAAACTAACAATCTCTACATCCAGCTGTATCCATCGTCAACACATAACCAAGAAACCTTCGGAAATCGTGTACCTCAACCTTCGAAAAGCATCCATTATACGAGTTATGGGAATACTCCCGAACTCCCGCCCCAGTACTGGGTGGCGTCGAGGTTATCTCGCCAACAACTGCATAAAAGAGATTTTCGATGTCGGCGAAACTCAGGTATTCTAGAACTGCAACGATAAAATTGTGACAACAACACCTCGGAGCTCAACTCCCTGGAACACTGCCACAACCCCTAAATCTCAGGAGGCACCAAGAACAATGTTCTCTTCACAAAACCATCGAAACGATTCCAAGATACCCGCATGATCCTAAATTTTTTAGTGAAATTTGAGGACAGAAGAGTCAAAACTTCTACATCAAGAGGCCTCACCAGAGCGACGAAGGGACTGAGGAGTAAAAAGAATCCTACTCTCCGATATATATAATCCTAAGACTCAAAACATTTTGTTCTAGACTCAACAGCGTCAGTGATTCGATCAACCAGGGGGCTCCTAAGTCGGGGATGGCTCTGATACTAACTTGTAACACCCACAATGCGGCTATATCTCCCATGTGTCGGGGGACAACTTAGAGGCATAGACGCATGGTAGGCTTGTCGCAAGAGGGGTAATCTTCACGCATCCCATATACTGAATAAGAAAGGGATAAAGAGTTGGCTTACAATCGCCACTTCACACATTACATAAATAATTCATACATCATCCAAGGTACAAACAAAGGTCCGACTACGGACCCAAAATAAAGGAAGACAACCCCAAATGCTAGATCCCCGATCGTCCCAACTGGGCTCCACTACTGATCAACCGGAAAAGACACAAAACAACAATCAAGATCTTCCTCGAGCTCCCACTTGAGCTGGGTTGCGTCACCTGCACTGGTATCATCGGCACCTGCAACTGTTTGGAAGAATTTGTGAGTCACGAGGACTCAGCAATCTCACACCCGTCAGATCAAGACTATTTAAGCTTATGGGTAGGAAAGGGTAGTGAGGTGGAGTTGTAGCAAGCACTAAGCATATATGGTGGCTAACTTACACAAATGAGAGCGAGAAGAGAAGCAATGCAACGGCCATGAACTAGAAGTGATCCTGAAACTACTTACGTTCAAGCATAACACAAGAATAGTGTTCACTTCCCGGACTTCGCCGAGAGGAGACCATCACGGCTACACACGTGGTTGATTCATTCTCATTAAGTGTAGCATCAAGTTCTCTAGAACTGGATATAAAAAATTCCCATCTGCCACATAACCGCGGGCACGTCTGTCGAAAGTTTATACCCTGCAGGGGTGTCCCAACTTAGCCCATCACAAGCTCTCATGGTCAATAAAGGATATTCCTTCTCTCGGGATGACCCGACCAGTCTCAAAATCCCGGTTACAAGACATTTCGACAATGGTAAAACAAGACCAGCAAAGCCGCCCGAATGTGCCGACAATCCCGATAGGAGCTACACATATCTCGTTCTTAGGACACACCAGATGGGCAAGACATCGGGTTGGCATAGACCCTGGTTGCCCAGGGGGCGCCGGACATCGCCCAGTTTGTACCAACACTTAGAGAAGCACTGGCCCGGGGGTTTTAAAAATGAAGATGACCCTCAGGAGCGCGACTCCCAAGGGAAAAGTAGGTGGTGGTGAGGCAAATGTAAAACCAAGGTTAGGCCTTGCTGGAGGATTTTTATTCAAAGCGAACTGTCAAGGGGTTCCCATAACACCCAACCACGTAAGGAATGCAAAATCAAGGAACATAACACCAGTATGATGGAAACTAGTGCGGCAAGAGTGGAACAAAACACCAGGCATAAGGTCGAGCCTTCCAGCGCATAGTATTAAAATATTTCATATATGAAAAATGCTTAGAATTTTGTCTAGTTCCTTAATATGCAACTTTCATCCATGTTTAAAATGTTTAAAATGATGTTTGCATATATTTTGATAAATGCCATGCTAAAATGGTTTATTTCATAACTTAATAACCATAGCTCCAAATTTAATAAAATTTATATGTAAATGGGGTAGAAAAATGCATAGTTTAACATGGTGGCATTACTTTGCATGTTTAATAACTCTAAAATATGGTTTAGGGCAGAACAGTACCAAATTCATAATATGCATATGGGGATTTTCCGGAATTGTTGTCTGTTGTTTACGGCCACATTTAAACTTGCCTAAATAGTTAGTTTACTTATGCATCACCTCTTGCCATGTTTAACAGAATTTAATATTGTTGGGTACATAACGGGAGAGAACTAAATAAATGTATGTGGTGTTTCGTCAATATGCAACTCGTTGCATATTGAGCTCCGCCTAACTTGTAGTATTGTTTGTGCACTTTGCCATGACATGCATATTTAAACTGGACATGCATCATACTTGATTGTGCATCATGCCATGTTTATGCTTGTTGGTTTACCATGTTGTTTGCTCCTTTCCGGTGTTGCTTCTTCTTGTTAGTTCCGGTAACGTCGCATTTGTGAGGATTAGTTTGACTACATCTGTTTGTCTTCGTCATGGACTCATTCTCCTTCCTTGTAGGATTTCAGGCAAGATGACCATACCCTCGATATCGCTTCTATCTTTGCTTGCTAGTTGTTCGTTCTATCGCTATGTCACGCTACCTACCACTTGTTATATCATGCCTCCCATATTGTCATGTCAAGCCTCTAACCCACATTCCTAGCAAACCGTTGTTTGGCTATGTTACCGCTCTTGCTCAACCCCTCTTATAGCGTTGCTAGTTGCAGGTGCCTTGTGGGTTGTTCCATGTTGGAACATGGATATTTTGGGATATCATATTATCTCTTATCTAATTAATGCATCTATATACTTGGTAAAACATGGAAGGCTCGGCCTTATGCCCGGTGTTTTGTTCCACTATTATCGCCCTAGTTTCCGTCATACTGGTGTTATGTTCCTTGATTTTGTGTTCCTAATGCGGTTGGGGTTATGGGGCCCCCTTGATAGTTCACTCTGAATAAAACTCCTCCAGCAAGGCCCAACCTTGGTTTTACCATTTGCCTCACCACCACCTATACTTTTCCCTTGGGAGTCACGCACCCAAGGGTCATCTTTATTTTAACCCCCCCCCGAGCCAGTGCTTCTCTAAGTGTTGGTCCGAACTGGGCGATGTCCGGCGCCCCTTGGGCAACCAGGGTCTATGCCAACCCGACGTCTTGCCCATCCGGTGTGCCCTTAGAACAAGATATGTGCATCTCCTATCGGGATTTGTTGGCACATTCGGGCGGTCTTGCTGGTCTTGTTTTACCATTGCCGAAATGTCTTGTACCCGGGATTTCGAGTCTGATTGGGTTGTTCCGGGAGAAGGAATATCCTTCGTTGATCGTGTGAGCTTGTGATGGGCTAAGTTGGGACACACCTGCAGGGTATAAACTTTCGAGAGCCGTGCCAGCTGTTATGTGGCAGATGGGAATTTGTTAATATCCGGTTGTAGAGAACTGACACTTAACTTAATTAAAATGAATCAACCGCGTGTGTAGCCATGATGGTCTCTTTTCGGCGGTGTCCAGGAATTGAACACGGTCTTGTGTTATGCTTGAACGTATGTAGTTTCAGGATCACTTCTTGATCACTTGTAGCTTCACGACCGTTGCGTAGCTTCTCATCTTACTCTTATTTGCATATGTTAGCCACCATATTTGCTTAGCGCTTGCTTCAGCTCCACCTCATTACCACATCCTACCCATAATATTAAATAGTCTTGATCTCGTGGGTGTGAGATTGCTGAGTCCTCGTGACTCACGGATACTTCCAAATAGTTGCAGGTGCCAATGATACCAGTGCAAGTGACACAACCGACACTACAAAAAAAGACATCCGTGACATTTTGGGCCGAACGGAAAAAAATTATGTCATACTTATGACACTTCTATGACGATAATTGTGACAAAACCCGGTATCATCATAGATGTGGTGGGTCCTACTTCCATGACAAAAAATCATGACAGAAAATGGGCTTTTTGTCCTGGGCGGGCTGGAGACGCAGCTGCATGACATTCTTTGTGCCGTCCATGACGGAAAAAATTGTGGTAGAAGCGAGGGCGAGGAAATTTTCAGGGAGTTCCCGGTTACCGTGGGTGGTCGGGGGTCGACCGATGCGCGTTTCTCTCATACACGTACGCGTGCGTGTGCGAGGCATTTGGGCTCTAACTGAACCCGAGCGAGGCGTTGGGTACTAACTGAACCCGAGCGATTGCACTAGCTACGTTACTGAACCCGAGTGATTCCTTCGCTACTGCTACTAACTGAAGCCGATCGATGCTGCCTTTGGATGAACAGTGAGCATTGCTGGGGGGTTTGGATGAACAGTTACCGGTGGGGGTGGATGAACAGGACCCCGTGGTGTTGCCTCTGGATGAACAAGACCCCGATCGATCGAACCGGTTGGGGCTAGATGAACAGGACCACCCCATGCAGGGCTGGATGAACAGTAGACGGTGGAGGGATGAATGAACAGTAGCCCGTGGAGGGGTGGTTGAACAAGAGCCCGTAGAGAGGGCTGGTTGAACAGTAGCAAGTGGAGTAGCGCGCAGTGGAGGCTGGATGAACAGGAGCCCATGGATGAACAGTCGCAGGTGGAGGCTGGAGGAGGTCGACGGTGGATGAACTGTAGCTCGTAGAGGCTCAAGGGGGTCGACGGTTGAGATGAACAGTATCTCGTGGAGTCCTGTTTTGCGGTACGCCACACCCCTACCGATGAACAGGACCCCCGTTTCAACCGTAGCGCTCCAACACAAATCTGTTTCCTCTGTTTTGCGAGACGCCACACCCCCCCGATGAACAGGACCCCCGTTTCGACCGTAGGAGGTCCGTTTCCTCCGTTTTGCGGTACGTCGGACCCCTCCCGATGAACAGGATCCCGTTTCGGCCGTGTCCGGTCGAACACAAGGCCGTTTCCTCCGTTCTGCAGTACGCCAGGCCTCGTTTCCATCGGCTGTTCCGTCCAAGCCCTCCCGATGAACACGACGGCGCATTCCATTCTGACCCAGCCGGTTGGCTCCCCATGAACACGAAGACGATGCTGTTTCTCTGTTCCGACCCAGCCATATACAAGCCCTGGTCGTACGTACGCGTGAGTAGGCGTTCGAGACCCCGCCCGTATGTACGTACATGGCCGTATTTACTTTCTTGCACCCTGGCCGCTGTATGTACATGTACATGCTACGTGCGTGCCTCTACTACGACACATGTGCGCCTCTACATCGACTACTATGTACGTACACGTTCGTGACCAGAATGACAACGCTACATACGCTTCGACCAGGTGGGTCCCGACTGTCAGGCACTTCTTTGCGTGCGAAGATGAGCTGGTGGGTCCCAGCAGTCATGGGGGCGAATCATGTTTTTTTGCCCGGACGCACTTCCTTGCATGCGAATATGTAGCTGGTGGGTCCCAGCAGTCAGGGGGAAACATTTTTTTCTCGAAATACGATGGTCCATCCTGTGAGTCCCCACTGTCAGGTGGAGGAATAATTATTTTGCGCGAAATAAGGAGGCACTTCCTTGCTGCGGCCGTGGACCCAGCTGTCAGCCTCTCCACGTATAGTCCACATCCGATGGAAGCCGTTCCTTGACCATGTTGACCACGCCACGCCGAGAGCAGTAGGGCGGTGGACGATGGTGAGGCCTAAGAAGGGGACGACGCGGAGCCGGGGAAGACGCGGCAGTGGATGCCCACACATAGAGGAGTATGAGGGTTCACTAGTTTGCTGCGGTGTGAGGCTACCATCACTGCAAAATAGCAGGGGGTGTGGGTGAGTAGAGGGATGGCCTAGCCAGTGGTGGGAGTAGTAGGGGGCGGTGAGGCCTCCGCCGCATTGCAGCCGGCCGCGGGAGGCAGGAGTACGATGCACGACCGATGCTGGTTTGGGCGGCTGGAGCAAGAAGACCAAAGGTTGAAGAAGCACTACGGTCATTGGATGGACATCGTACGGTCACTGGAGCTAGAATCGTGCATATTGACTAAGTTGAGAAAGCCCTCTGTCCCCGTCAACTTAGTAGGCCCACAAGACAGTCTGCCACTATACTAGGTCCCACCTAGCATGGGGAGTATTCATTTTTTTGTGCGTAATAAGGAGGCACTTCCTTGTGTGCGAACATATAGCTGGTGGGTCCGAGCTGTCAGCGGCGGTAACGATTTTTTCACGAAATTTAGAGGCCCTTTCGGTGGGACCCAGATGTCAGGTGGAGGAATCATTATTTTGTGCATAATAAGGAGGCATTTCCTTGCGTGCGGGCCTGGACCCACCTGTCAGCCTCTCCACGTACAATCCACTTCATATGCATGTCGGTCGTTGACCACGTTGACCAGGCCGAGCCGATAGCACCAGGGTAGTGGACGACGGCGAGGCCTAGGAAGGGAATGACACGGAGCCAGGGAAGACTCGGTAGTTGTTTCCCACGCGGAGGGGAGTACGACTGTATGAGGGTTTACTTGTTCATCTGGCATCACTGGAGAATTACAGCAGGTGTGGGTGAGTAGAGGGATGGCTATGTAATGCCCCGAGACCGATGTGCCAGGTGTCTTCCACTTATTCGCTGTTGTTGCCTTGTCATTGCTTGCGTGTCATGCATTGCATATCATGTCATCATGTGCATTTCATTTGCATACATGTTCATCTCTTGCATCCGAGCATTTTCCCCGTTGTCCGTTCTGCAATCCGGCGCTCCTATGTCATCCGGTGACCCTTTCTAGCTCTTTTTCGTATGCGGGTGTTAAACGTTTTCGGATTGGACCGAGACTTGTCATGCGGCCTTGGTTTACTACCGGTAGACCGCCTGTCAAGTTCCGTACCATTTGGACTTCGTTTGATACTCCAACGGTTAACCGAGGGACCGAAAAGGCCTCGTGTGTGTTGCAGCCCAACACTCCACCAAAATGGCCCAAAACCCACCTAAACCTACTCCATCATCTCGGTCGTTCGATCACGATCGCATTGCCGAAAACCGCACCTCATTTGGACACTCCTAGCTCCCCCGAAAAATTCGTGGACGAAACCCTAATTCTCTCCCTCCACGCGCCGCCGGACATGTCCGTCCCAGACCGGACGCGTCCGCCGCCTCTCTCGTCCAATCGGATGCCGACACCTGTCACCGCCGCCTCTCTCCACCACACGGGCCGCCATGCCCAGATCCGGCCCTCCAGGCCCAGTCCCCCCCCCCGCCACTAGGGCCCGCGCGCCGCCCGCCGGCCGTACCTCGCCGTGCCTCCTGTCCCCGCCGCCGTGCGCCGGCACCGGCCACGGCGCTCGCCACCGACCTCGCTCCGCCACCGCCCAAGGAGCTCCTGCCCTCCCTGCGGCCCACGTCGCCCGAGCCCCGCGTGCCTGCCTGCGCTCCCGCTCCGGCGGCCGTGCCCAATGTCGTCGCCCTCCGCCTCGCCGCGGGGACGCACCGCCCCGAGGTCGCGCTGCCTCCTCCGCCCCTGTCGTCGCCGGTGACCTCCGGATCCGGCGCCCCAACCACTCCAGCCTCCTTCCTTCTTCGTCTCAGGCTAGATCTCCGGTGAACTTCTTCTCCGGCGAACCTCATGGACCACGCCCTGAAACCCTAGATCTGAGCAGGTTGACTCTGTTTTCTCTCTAAGTCCTTTTTCTTGATAATTTTTTGCATTATTCCAGGCATCATAACTCTGTCATCATTGCTCCGATTTGTGCGTGTAGCATATCAAAATGTTCGTCTCGATGAGTACATCATTTCATCTCATTGCATCATTTTCATTTGAGCTTATCTTGATGCCAGAAATGCTGCTGGAAGAGGGCTATGTGATGAATTTGTCAGATCTGTTTCAGCAAATGGCATTTTGTCATTTTTGCCATGATTAAGGTGTGCATGCTATGACCCTGAGCTCTACATGTGTTTTGTTATATGACATGCCATCTTTACAGGGGTGTATGCCATGTATTTTTGTGATATTTGTGGTGACTAGCACAATCTTGCAAAGTAGCGTAATCGTTGATGCTGATTTCAGGGACTTAGGATTATTCTAAGTCCTTGTTATGTTTTTGTCTTTATGCCATATGTTCATGTTGTTTCCTAGTGATCCGTGCCTCTTTTGAGGATGATCAGTAAGGATGTTTTGTTAACATTGTGGTGCCCTATCCATCCATGTCTTTGTTTGCAATTATGGAGCACCCTAGCTTGAGTCAGTCGAGCTGTACTTTTGCTATAAAGTGTTCCTGGCAGATTGTTAACATGTTTAGCAATTTTGCCGAGGATGTTGTTGTTGATCCATGCATGCTATGTTGCTGTTCTTACCATGTCTAGCATCTATGCCATGTCTTCTTCATGGGTGTATGCTTAGTTTTTCATGCCATGCTCTGTAGTGAGTGCATCGAGCTCGTAAACATGCCTACTCGTTAACTGTTTTGCATGCTCTAGTTTTTCACCAAGTCGGAATCTGTTTATATTTTTGCCATGTTCACATGCTTGCAATTGTATTTTCTGATCCCTTTTGGCTCAAGGTCACTAAGGGACTTTTTTTAAGTGCTTTGAGTTGCTTCATGCCATGCCTTGCTTTGCCATGATATGTTCCTGTAGCATGTAGTTTTCATGCTCTAAAGTGTGCTTCCTGATGATTAATTCCAGACTTGTGTTAATTTCACCAAGTCCGAAACCTGTTATCATTTGCACTTTTGCCATGCTTGTTTGAACCTGTTATTGGATGAATTAGCCGTAGCTTAGTGTTTGTCTTTTGTCAAGCATCATGAGAGGACCCCTGCCATGTATTTTTTTGCCATGTTTGAGTGTTGTAGCATATTTATCTCGATGCATTTAGATGGCTACTTGCTGATTATCGCAGACCGGTGCCATATTTGTTTTGCTTGCCATTTCCAAACCGTGCATCCAATTCCGGTGATCTTTATATCGATTTCAACCGAAATCACCTCATCTTTCCAGTGGCACTCTTGGATTTCCATGTTGAGGCCAGGTTCAATCATTCCTTTCCAAATCATGCATATGCATCACATACCGCATCCCGCATATCATGCCATGTTCGTGTGTGGTTTGTTTACTATGTTGTGTGCTTCTTTCCAGTGTTGCTTCTTCGGTTTGGTTCCGTTAACGTCGCATTTGTGAGGACCCGTTCGGCTATGTCCGTTTGTCTTCTTCATGGACTTGTTCTTCTTCCTTGCGGGATTTCAGGCAAGATGACCATACCCTCGAAATCACTTCTATCTTTGCTTGCTAGTTGCTCGCTCTTTTTCTATGCCATTGTTGTGATACCTACCACTTGCGTATAATGCCTCCCATATTGTTAAGCCAAGCCTCTAACCCACCTTGTCCTAGCAAACCGTTGTTTGGCTATGTTACCGCTTTGCTCAGCCCCTCTTATAGCGTTGTTAGTTGCAGGTGAAGATTGGAGCTTGTTCCATGTTTGGAACATGGATATTTTGTTGGGATATCACAATATATCTTATTTTAATTAATGCATCTATATACTTGGTAAAGGGTGGAAGGCTCGGCCTTATGCCTGGTGTTTTGTTCCACTCTTGCCGCCCTAGTTTTCGTCATATCGGTGTTATGTTCCCGGATTTTGCGTTCCTTACGCGGTTGGGTTATAATGGGAACCCCTTGACAGTTCGCCTTGAATAAAACTCCTCCAGCAAGGCCCAACCTTGGTTTTACCATTTGCCACCTAGCCTTTTTCTTTCCCTTGGGTCGGCCAGCCCAAGGGTCATCTTATTTTAACCCCCCCCCCCGGGCCAGTGCTACTCTAAGTGTTGGTCCAACCCAGAGCACCGTGCGGGGCCGTCCCTTGGGAACTTGGGTTATGTTGGCTCCCGTACGCTTAGCTTATCCGGTGTGCCCTGAGAACGACATATGTGCAGCTCCTATCGAGATTTGTCGGCACAGCGGGTGGTCTTGCTGGACTTGTTTTACCATTGTCGAGGATGTCTTGTAACCTGGATGCCGAGCCTGATCGGATTGTCTTGGGAGAAGGAATATCCTTCATTGACCGTGAGAGCTTGTGATGGGCTAAGTTGGGACACCCCTGCAGGGATTTGAACTTTCGAAAGTCGTGCCCGCGGTTATGGGCAGATGGGAATTTGTTAATGTCCGGTTGTAGAAAACCCGAAGTGGATCTTAATTAAAATATATCAACCGCGTGTGTAACCATGATGGTCTCTTCTCGGCAGAGTCCGGGAAGTGAACACGGTGTTGGAGTAATGTTTGATGTAGGTTGTTCTAGGATCACTTCTTGATCATAGATGTTCGATCGTGCTTTCGCCTTCTCTTCTCGCTCCCATTAGCGTATGTTAGCCACCATATATGCTAGTCGCTTGCTGCAGCTCCACCTCATACCTTTTACCCTTCCTATATGCTAGTCCTCGTGACTCACAGATTACTTCCAAACCAGTTTGCAGGTGCCGATGTTACCGAGCAGGTGACGCAACAAAGCTCAGGAGGAGCTCGATGAAGATCTTGTCCTTTGTGTTGTTTCGTTCTAGTTGATTAGTAGTGGAGCCCAGTTGGGGTCGGTCGGGGATCTGTGTAGCATTTGGGGTAGTCTTCTTTTATTTTGGTTCCGTAGTCGGACCTTGATTGTATCTGGTTGATGTAATGCTTTATTCTTGTAATTGTGTGAAGTGGCGATTGTAAGCCAACTATGTATCTCTTTCCCTTATGTATTACATGGGTTGTGCGAAGATTACCTCATTTGCAACATTGCTTTCAATGCGGTTATGCCTCTAAGTCGTGCTTCGACACGTGGGAGATATAGCCGCATCGAGGGCGTTACAGGCTAGGCCAGCGATGGGAGTACGGTGGTGCGGTGAGGCCTGCGCGGCAGCACAGCCGGCTGCGGGGAGGAGGGAGCAGGCAGTCCCACCGGCGCTTGTTTGAGCGACTGGAGCAGGAAGAGGAGAGATTGAAGAAGCATGATAGCCGTTGGATGGACATCCAACAGTCATTGCTTGTGCGTCAACCTTTTTTTAGGAAAGCCTCAAATATATGGAAAACAACATACAACCCATCTGCCATTATTTCTAATAATTTACATCCCATTTGCTAATTCTTAAGGTTTTTTCGGAGCCCATATTCTTTTTGTTAGCATTACAGCCCATATTGTGGCCACGGTTAAAAAATTATACGAAATTTTGCATATTTCGGTGCTGTTCGAACTGTTTTTAATCCCGAAATTTCGAGTCACATTCAAACTGATTTTAAAAATAAATGTATATCAATATAAAATCCAGCAAATTGTCCACGCATAAAAATCAATGCAATTTAAAATCTCGAAATGAAAAAAAGAATTTTGAAACTAATTACCGGTTTGATATGTTTTAAAAATGTACAGCCCATTTCTCATTACTAATAGGCCATTTTCTTGGCCAGCCGAATGAAGCTCTCCTTGTCTTGAAAGATTTGCAGGCCAATAGGCCTGACAAAGCGACCTACTTGGCAAGTCACGAAAAAACTGGGCTATGGCAGTGGACCCAACTGCGGCTGTGGACCTAGCTGTCAGCCTCTCCACGCACAGTACTCTTCCGATGGAAGTCAGTCGTTGACCACATTGACCATGCCGCGCCGAGAGCACCAAGGCGATGGACGACGGCGAGGCCTAGGAAGGGGACGACGCGGAGCCGGGGAAGACGCGGCAGTGGAAGCCCGCGCGGAGAGGAGTACGAGGGTTCACTGGTTCGGCTGTGGTGTGAGCCTGTCGACGCCGCAGAATAATAGGGGGTGTGGGTGAGTGGTGGGAGTAGTAGGGGGCAGTGAGGCCTCCGCGGCAGCACAGCCGGCCACGGGAGGCACGAGCAGGCGGCACGACCGGCGCTACTTTGGGCGGCTGGAGCTAGAAGACCAGAGGTTGAAGAAGCACTATGGCCGTTGGATGGACATCGTACGATCACTGGAGCTACAATCGTTTTTATTGACTAAGTTGAGAAAGCCCTTGGTACGCGTGGACTTAGTAGGCCCATAGGTCAGCCTCCGAAACGGTGCGCCCTAGATGTCAGGGGGAGGAATCATTTTTTGGGCGGCCGAAGCTAGAATATCCGAGATTGAAGAAGAAGCATGACATTCGTTGGATAGACATCCAATGGACACTGCTGCTAGAACCATGTGTTGACTATAATAAGTTGACAAAGCCTTGCATACGCGTCAACTTCTTTTTTTAGGGGACGCGTCAACTTAGTAGGCCCACAAGTGTGTAGCAGAGAACATATAGCCCATTCGCGATTTGTAAGAATGTACAACCCATTTTTGAATTCTAATGGAATTTACTACAGCCCATTTACAGTTTGTTAAAAGTACAACCCATTTTCTAGCTAGGACAACGATTAATAATTTCAACCAACCGTTCAAGATGGAATTCGGTAAAATTTCCCACATTTTGATGGGATCCGAAATATTTTTATCCCGAAAATTCTAGTCTGATTAAATATAAATTTGTATTACATAAAAAACCAATGAAATATTGCGCACGCAACAATTAAAAATTAATATTTTCAAAATCCATAAATAATATTTTATAAACTAATTTCGTGTTTGGTGCATTTTTATAGTTACTGCCCGGTTTTTATAATTACAACCCATTTATTATTTTAAAGACCATTTTCCTGTTAAGCCTAATGCATCCCTCCTAGGAAAGATTTGCAGCCCAGCGGGGCGGAGAATAGCAAGTTGACCTTGCCTGGGTATTCCTCAAAAAAACGTATAGCTGGGCTAGCAATTTTCATCTTGAAAAAATTAATATCTGGGCTGGATATCTGTCCTGGGCTATACGGGCGACAGCCCGCCCAGTTAATACCCTGCTCTCCTCTGAACAACCACCATAACATTACCAAGAAAAACACTGCAGTGCTCACGCCTCAAAAACACAAATACTGCTCGAGCTGCTTGGTCCCAGCTGTTGGCTGGACCTTGTGCAATTCTCTCATTTATATTGACTACATAGGTTGACAATGGTGCGGGACCGTGATGTCAGGAAACCAGGAGGAAGCAAAAAAATATAGTTGTACATAATAAGGAGGCACTTGCATACGTACGGCTATGGCCCTAGTGGGTCCCTACTGTCATCCAGTCAAAATAAAGTCATCTCCTGAATCCTCATGTTCATTGACCATGTTAACAATGCTCGGCGCCATGGCGAGCGCAACAACTCAAAGGACGACGGACAGGGCCTTGCGGGCCCTATGGATCATCTGATATAGCACCCGCTGCTCATTCAGGAAGCCAGGATCATCGGACACCTATGAGCACCTTCGAGAGACTGAGACGGCATGAAACGGTAAGGTCGCGCTTGGGAGCTCTAGTTTATTAATACCTGTATTAAGATACAAGTGTAATTTACTCGTCATCGGAAACAACGCGTAAAATACAGGCATAGTGAAACCGAGGGCCGAGGTCTGTAAGTAGAACCGGCAGGTTACGCGTGTAATTTGAGAGACCGGTGTATATTTTACTAGTCGAACTCGACCAACCAAGCGCTTCTCCTGAGACCATCTACTTTTATTTACAAGCGTCAGTTTTACAAACAGTTTTGGTTGGAAAATGACGATCGAATCACAGCCTAAGATGATGAGTTGGTCGGAAGATCATATGGTTTCACGTCTAACCTAACCAACTTGTCGTATAGGCTATGAATGAAACATAAGATGATGAACTTCTTAAGCACGGAAACAACAGAAGAGGATGATCTTCTGAAGAAGCAAATCACTAGCATTAGATCGACATGCAAAACAATACGAAGCATTATTCTCAGGAGGCATGGTAAACAGCTCATGATGCCGCATGCCACAACATTCCAAGATCAACTTTGCAATCAAACACAAGGCCTGGTAGTACATAGACAATATTCAGAACAAACTCTTAAAATATCTTACATATGTCAACATTCATGTGACTATGCATCTCAGCAAAGTAAATATTTACTTCTGAACTGAAGACAGGAATAGGAAAAAATGATCGATGTTGTTCAGAGCAAAGGGCGACCCACTCAAAAATATCAAATGCATGTCTTCTGGCTGACATCAATGAGCAAAAATTGACAAGGTTCTCCAATTCCAATATATTAAACTAATGTCAACTTTGACAACATTTTCCCATTCAAAATATGTAATGCCTATGATTGTGGAACGGGCAGGGTTTGTCATCAGTTTGTCATCTGATAGTCCGGTGGCTCAAGGTGACGACGAAAGATTAGAGAACCATTCGATGTATTGTGCATGATGAAGTATTATGGAGGACACAAACCATCTCAACATTTTGTGTAGTTCCACTAAAATCAAGCTGAGCATCCCTGCGGATTTCGTATTTATATGCAGCCAGAAAACAAAGACACATCAGCACACACATGAATATTGGCCCAGTGTCAACCCACCAATCGATGGACTAAGAAACTGAATGTACAGTAAACAGATTACCATACCCAGATGCCCCATCATTGTTGCTTAGAGTGACATTGACAGACTTAGGGTCCTGTCCTGGTTTCTTGGTACTTGCTTGGGCACTTGTTTGCCCAGTGTTCCTCTGAACCACAAGTAAAGCAGCCATGTCTCTTTTTGTCTTTCTTCTTATCCTTCATAATGGCCGACGCTGGCAGCACCATTCAAACATATAGTCCAATGGCTCAAGGTGACAATGAATGATTAGAGAACCATTCGATGTATTGTGCATGATGAAGTATTATTGAGGACACAAACCATCTGGACATTTTGTGTTGTTCCACTAAAATCAAGCTGAGCATCCCTGTGGATATCGTATTTATATGCCGCAAGAAAACAAAGACACAACAGCACACACATGAATATTGGCCCAGTGTCTACCCACCAATCGGTTGACTAACAAACTGAAAGTACGGTAAACATATTACCGTACCCAGATGCCCCATCATTGTTGCTTAGAATGACATTGACAGATTTGGAAACCTGTCCTGGCTTCCTATACTTGTTTGGGCACTTTTTGCCCAGTGCACTCCACGTGTTGTAGAATTTCCTATGCTCTTTGCAGACTAGTCATGTCACCAGCGTCTACTAATACTCTGTAAAGCTTCTCGATCATTCCTTGTGTAATGTAGCGCAAATAGTGACTGCTTCTTTCTGCAAAGTGGTAAGACCAACTAGACCCACTAATGCAGCAGTTTGCCTTAGACACATTGGCTCCTTTTGTGCAGTTCAACTAAAATCATAGTCGGAATAAAATGAAGCTTTAATATTGATATCCCTGTAAGCAACAATAGGTATAAGGGAAACAATTACTGAGAAATAACGGTTGATGACTTGTACTCCCAGAAGAAAAACATCTACAGATCTACCTTATCTTGATGGGAAACAAAGCAGCAGAGTAGCAATTCTTAATCAGTGTGATTCATTCATATTAGCTGAGACATTATCTTAACAATGCCTTGTTTCAACCTGTATAAAGAACGACAAAGCAGAAAAGTATCATTCCTAAAACAATGCGACTGATTCATTTTAACAGAGACATTATCTTAACAATACCTTGGTTAAACATGTAGAACGAACTAAAAAGCAGGATAGTACCATTTGTAAAACACTATAACTGATATATAATAACAGAGACATTATCTGAACAATACATTTCTTAAACATGTACTCCGGCCGATCCCTAACAGAAATGGTACTCCCGCCGATCCCTAACAAGTGTTGCAGTTTTGAACTAAGATTTAGTAGTTAATTCTGAGGAAAGTAGGTACTGACCTTTCAAGACCAAGATTTGAAACAACTCCTGAGGAAGATCTAAAAGAGATCTCAACACATATATGGAAATCCAGTCTCATTTTGTGTAGTTCCACCAAAATTAAGAGAAGCAAAATGTCGCAATAGCAACAAGTTGAATCGATATCCCTGTTTTAACAGAGGCCAAACAGGAATCAATTACTGGCCAATAAAGGAGGATGAAACATGCGGCCACAAAAATGGTAATCCCGCCAATCCCTAACAAGTGTTGCAGTTTTGAAATAAGATTCAGTAGTTAATTCTGAGAGTGGCATTGCTTAATTTTACCAGCGACATTAGATTAACAAAAAGCATAAACAGTTCCAGGGGAGAGTGGGCGCAACAACAACATGTGCTTCCATCTACTTATAAAGGGGGTGATGCAGAGTTTGTTGTAACAAAGCAACAAGCATAATGTCTGGGTTGGTCCCATTTTTGTTCACTACTTAATGGGAAAAGACATCAATACAATATCTTCAATTCAACATTTATTTAAAACAGTACCAATACAAGTAGCACAACATCTCAAAACACACTGCACGATCATGTGGATGAAGGCAAGTACCAACCTGTCATGACGCACACAAGATCACATATGAATATGCCAACATGAATAGAAAATCCAATCTCGTTTTGTGCAGTTGCACTGAAATCAAGTAAAGTCACTGGTGTGACATTTAAGTTTGCTATCGCAACAAGTTGAATAGATACCCCTGATTTAACAGAGGCAAAAAAAGAAACAACTATTGCCAATAAAGGAGGACGAAACATGCGGCCACAAAAATAAGCATCTACCTTATCTTGATGGAAAACAAAGTATAGGACAGTAGCATTTCTAAAACGGTTGCATTGATTCATATTAACAGAGAAATTCTCTTAAAATAGTTCAGTAGCTAATTCTGAGAGTGGCATTGCTTAATTTTACCATCAGCATTACATCAAGAAAAAGCATAAACAGTTCCAGGGGCGAGTGGGCGCAACAACACCATGTGCTTCCATCTACTTATAAAGGGGGTGATGTAGAGTTTGTTGTAACATAGCAACAATCATCATGTCTGGGTTGGTACCATTTTTGTTCACAACTTAATGGGAAAAGAGATCAATAAAATAGCTTCGATTCAACATTTATTTAAAACAGTACCAATACAAGTAGCACAACATCTCAAAACACACTGCACGATCATGTGGATGGGACATGGGACATGCTTGCACCATGTGCGTCCACACGTATAAATGGGTGATCCAGAGTATGTTGCCAAGCAGCATATCCGCGTTGGTCCCATATTTGTTCTCTTTGAAACTTTTTCCTATGTGAGGGCAGCAAATCTAGTCCTGCACAAACTACCCAACCCCCAGTTTCTTTCCCTTTTCAACAAAGAGTTCGGTTCCTTACAGATGTGTGTACTGGGTTACCCACTTTTTCCCTTTTCGACCAATAAAGTGGCTGGATAGCTAGTCTATACTACTTCCCTCCCTCCTTTCCTCATTGAACCACGTCCTAGATTCATGCTCCCCCCATCGCACCCTTCTTCCCTCTTTGAACCAAGACCTAGATTTGACTACAGAATCAAAAAAGATCTGCATGCAGCTAGACCAATGATGGTTTCAACGAAACTTATACCTTAGGGTCGTCAGGATGTGGCAAGGCGTGGGGCGGGAGGTCAGATCTGCCCACACTACGTACGGCGGCGAGGAAGAAGGGGTCGGTGGCCCTCCCGTACAGGCGCTGGGTGAAAGAGAAAAGCGCAGCCGATAGTGGATTGCATCCCTCGCCGAAGGCGATAGAGTGAATGCTGCACCTCCTCCCCTTCCCGGTGCACCGGGATCCGGACGCCTCCTTCGCCAGCTGTGAGGGGGTGAGAGAGACAGAGGCCACAACGCAGTCTTGTTTAGATCTGGTGAAGAGGGTGAGAGACTATGAATATAGCAAACCCTAGCAATGGAACGCTGAGCCTCCAGTGTGTATATATATATGTAGTGCGGCGAGAGTGTGGAGAGTGCAAACCCTAGCGAACAAGCGCTGAGGCTCCAACTTATAAATATATATATACATATATATATATATATACTTTAGTACGGACTGAGCTCCTGTGCCTTAACTGCACTTGCTTTTGGTTGTATGACAGGTGGGCCAGCCACATTTTGGTCCCACCTGTCATAAACCCAAAGGCAGGTGCACTAAAGTCAATGAAGCTGCTTCCATATAGTACTCGTGTATATGACTAATATATAGTGCAGTGGTTTTCTTATTCTCTCCATAACAATCATAAATTGTGTAAGTATGAAACGAAACTCTTTATTTAACGTACCAGTGAATAAGACTACTACTCCCTCTGTTCCTAAATATTTGTCTTTCTAGAGATTTCAACAAATGACTACATATGGAGCAAAATGAGTGAATCTACACTGTAAAAAATGTCTATATACATCCATATGTCGTAGTCCATTTCAAACCACTTGAAAGACAAATATTTAGGAACTGAGGGAGTACTTCCTATGAACTAACGATCCACGCGTCCTGGTCGCACTTCATGTCCTTCACGTGCAGTACACTACCCTCCCTTAAGTGAACAACCACACATGCGCCAAATTATCGGAAACGTGTGAGAGTGTGTACAAATAAAGAATTTAATTTCAATTATCGGAAAGGTTTGAGAGTATCTACAGTTTTCTCTCTCTAATAATTATGGTTGGTTGTGCTCAGCCTAAACTTGGTCAAAATTTACAAAGTTTGACTTCACTCAAATCTAATATGCGAAGTAAATAAAAATGGAGGGCTACTACGTCCATCCGGGTTTTTAGTCCACACCATTTTTTAATCAAAGTTAATAGTTGGACAAATAAAATTACAGGGGAGCTGGAGACAAAATTGTGAGAAGGCTTAGAAATCAATACAAAAATTATGCTCTTAGTACCAACGTCGATCCTTCTTCGAGGAAAAATTTGGTTCATAGCCAATCGTGTGATAAAATTGCACCAACGTGAAAGACGACTGCGTATCCAACGCAACCAAGGTGAACTGACGAAGGATATCATCTTTCTGGGTAACAAGCAAAGAGCACTGATGGAAGACAACTTGTTTTTCATTGAAAATCAATCAACTTCACCAGCCGACGCAACCATGAGGCACAACCATGAGCATCAATAGGTCATCATGGTGACGCATCATCCATTTGGCATCAAGTTCGGGTGAGGCACCTATGAAGTTCGACAAATCCTCATAGTGGTATGATTCTTCTCAGTAATCAAGCTCGAGGAAGGAAGAACCACGTGGTAGAGGACAGTGAGGCAGAACAACAATGGCCATCCAATTTTGTGCAGTTCCACTAAAATTGAGGAAGACATGCCCGGGTATGGAGATACGCATCGCTGTTTCCAAAAATATAAAAAAGGGATATAGTGTTGTTACTTTGTTTTACAAGATTAACAACGACGTGTCAATTTTCAATAAGAATTATGAAAAGTACACCAACAAACAGAAGCGTCATGATTATCTTGATGGGAACTAAACCAGGATACCCGAGAAAAAAAGCATTTCTTCATTTAACCAGTGATAGTATTAGATTAGCAGCAGCAATAGGAGCATACAGACAATGATCGCACAACCACCATGTACTTTTTGTTGAAACAACATGTGTCCCTCCACCGAGGCATAAATCAGGACAACTTTTTGAGTGGCATTTCCTCTATAATAGTAGGTGATGTTGGAACAACCGACGAACCCTAGCTACTATACATGGGGAGCTGGGGAGTAGTCGCATAGAAGAAAACCCGCATGCAACGACCTGGGGAGCTAGACCAGTACAAGAAGTCATACCTCAGGTGGGCGAGATTTCTCTTAGGCGGGCGGGCGGGATCTTCCCACACGACGGCAGCGAACAAGGGCGCGGCGGACCTTCGTCCGCACCAGCGCTGGCTCCGAGAGGACGATGCGCATCGGCTTCCTCCATCGCCAACGGCGACAACGTCAATGCTGCACCTCCTCACCTCCCACGGCGGACGGGATTCAGCCGGATCTATGACCACCGGTGAGGAGAGAGATAGTGTGGACACTGCCATCTTGTTTTGATATGGAGAAGGTGAGAGAGCGAGACGCGAGAAACTCTATCAAACAAGAGGCTATAATGGAGTAAAAAATCACTCCATAGCAGTGGTTTTAAATAGAATACGCACGTTCCTGGAAAAAAGAAACGAAAACTGGCGGACAATCTTTTAACGTACCAAGAAAGTAAACTCGATAAAAACACGCCCCCACTTCTAGGTCGTGAGAGTCGTCGCGCACACACACATAGATATAGACATGCATATCCGTGTTTACGTAAAATTCCATCTCCATCTCCAATCATATTTGTCCAATTGGCACATTATTTACGTTCTTAATTATATATGCGGCAATATTAACGTACAACATCTCTTGTTTGCGGGCGTCCGGACCGCTGCCACGGCCGCTCTTGATCAACCCGAACCCTCTTTATCACCCGCGCGTGCTTCCCGCCCGAAACAGTCAGTGCCGCATTCATGCCCGGCTAGAGCGGACGCGACCTCTCACTGGCGCCGGCATTGAAGCAGTGCGCCGGCCGAGAGAGCATCGCCCGTGTCGCTTCCTGGTGCACGCGACTGCTCCGCGTTCAAAGGTCGCAATAGCCGGCCACAACATGCATGTAAAAAGTTCTCGGGAGTCCGTGCTATAGCTAGTTGTCCTCCCCCAACTCGTCAATATCTTCAAGTAGTACTATTACTCCATGGCATGATCCATCGACAAGCAGGCGGGAAAGTTATTGTATACTCGGTTTGCGGTGAGTGGCATGCCGAGCGAACCGTGTGGGGTCGAGCCATGGAGGAGGGTGAGACACGAAAGCCACAGACATGATTTAAACATTGGTTTTGCTCAATAGTGCGATCCAACAAAACAAAACGTTGGTTTCTCTCTGTTTCCATTTTTTCCCCAAAAAAAGGAAACTTTCCACTCCATTTTCATTGCTACTCCAAGGTTACCCCATTACAACATTCCATCAAATACAAAGGAAAACTAACACGCATGCTGATGCATCTTAATGATTCACAGATCATAGGCAATATTTACTTCAAAACTGAAGACAAAAGTTGTGAGAGCATGTATGAAAGAAAAACTACTGATGGGGTCCCTACGACTTAAACCCTAAATAGGATTTAATTTCCTGGCCAGGTAGAACCTGTCGAAGGAAAGACGGCTGGCACCCTCGGATCATACGATGCTTTTGTGCAGTTCCACTAAAATCGAGATGAGCATCCCTGATGGCAAAGATATTGGAGAAGTGTGATTAGAATAATAGTACTGGCACTAGTTCATGAGACATAAACTCATCACAAGTAGAAGCCGGTAGAAGTAGAGAAAGATCGACATGGAGATGGAGCTACGTGGGGAGCTGCGACAGTGGAGCAAGCCGGCTCCAAAAGGAAGATGGACCACCTGGGACGTCGGGCTCTGGCTAGAAGGGCGGTTGGGACGCGGAATAGGCCCATACCACGGTGACCCCTGATTGGGACGCATCGACTGTGGATTTTCTCCCTCGCCGATGTCGACCGCGTCTACGCAGAACATTGTTCCCTTCCCCGGCTGCGGGATTAGGCCGGATATGTGACCAGCAGTGTGGCCACCGTCGTTCTATGCTTGTGAAGAGAGCAACCCAAGAAAGCATGCTTGTAGCTTAGGCTCCTGCTAGTGTATATATAGCGGTTTTCTTTTTCTCTCCATATCAACCATTTTATATTGCGTACATGTCATTGAAGAGTGAAATGATGGTTGCTTCTTCCAACTAACTTACTATGTGATTTGAATGCTCCTTTAGTGGCCCCTACACGTACTCCCCCTACGTGCATGCAACAGTCACACGTACACATGGACGCAAAAACGTGTGCGACGCCCTAATGCATGCATGTCCGAGCACACGACGGAACACACATGGTCACGCTCAAGTGCTCAACCTACATGTGCATGCACACACATACTCAGCCAGGGTGAGCTAGTGACCGTATAAGCACTGGAAAATGTATATATTGAGCGCAATGAGCGTATTATGAAGTCCACTAACCGTATTTTTACAAATATACAGTGACAGATAGTGTATTTATCTCGTTTGAAATTATGCCATATTAACCGGAGAGGAGGTGGTATGGACTAGCTTTACTTTGATGTGTCCCGTCAACTTGCCGAACGAGGAGATGCTTCAGGACGGGAGAAGATTGCGCGCGGTGGCTCGTAGGACAAGGAGAAACTTTTGCCTAATGCAAGCTCTCCCTCGCTCAGGCGGTGGACGTGCAACAGTTAATTCGGTGTCAGATTGCCAATAGCATACACTATACTAGTACTATTATTGTTCGACTTCCCGAAGAGGCGAACAGCCAAGCGCAAAGTTTACTAGTACTAATACTACTACTATAGTCTATAGAGGTATGTACTATACTAGTACTAGGAACCGGATGGAGGAGCGTCTGCACTCTTATTATATTTTTAAAATGTGATAAAGCAATCTTCAACACATTTGGTTCTCTTTGAGGGTTCTCGCATGTGATAATGGAAGTTGATTGCATGGAACACTCGCCACAATTCTTGCTTAATTCTGGCTCATATCCTGTTACAAATAGGAGCGCTTGGTAATATTTCCTCTTTTTTGTTATTCAGCATGTAAACAGGTCAGCAAATCTTGCGGCGCACCTTTGTGCGAACCGTGCTTGCTCCACTTTGAATGTGGCCGAGAGCTGGCTTGATGAAACACCTCGCTTTCTACTTGTTTTTTTTGTGGGGTACCTCGCTTCCTAGTGAACAGTGTCTTGGCTGATCGTACTATGAATGCTTATATATGAATAAAGCTCTCTCATTTACCCGCAAAAAAGATTAAGCCATATTAACCGGAAAGGAGGGAGTATGGACTAGCACTACTTTTTGGTGTGTCCCGTCAACTCACAGAACAAGGAGAAGCTTGCAGGACATGGTGAAGCTCGCTTACGCCTTTTGACTGATGCAACCTACCCTCGCCCAGGCGGTGGACATGCATCAGTTCATTCGGTGTCAGATTGCCAGAGGCATACACTGTAGTACCAAACATGCGGAGTACCATCATTGTTCGACTTCATGAAGAGGCAAAGAGCCAAGTGCAAGGTTTAATAGTACGAGTAGTACTACTACTAGAACCGCATGGTGGAGCGTCTGTACTCTTTTTTTTAATCTCTGATAAAGTACACATTTATTCTGGAGATGGGCGGAAAACGGCAGCCAAACATGTAACGATGATATCGATCAACCATCCTCGAATATATCTTGGCCTCCGTGCGAGCCCGTCTGTGTGTTCTCGCTCCTCGTCTCTCTCAAGGAACGGCGGGTTGGCCATTTTGCCGTTAATTGAGATCGGTTTGCTCACACTCCGGTCCTACATGTCAGTGATATGCCAAGAGGAGGTGCGTTGACCGACTGGCCATATGCGTACTTGGTTTTGCACCTTCATACTACTCCTCCCTCCGTCACAGTTTACAGGGCACGCTTCATTATGATGCATTTATCTCAATGCATTTCCACCACCAGAGAGACATTAGACGCGTTTGGTTTAATGCTCAATTAATTAGGGCGTCGTAACTGCAATCATGTCCAAGATTTTCTCTCGATGTACTACGGAGTGGAGTAAGTGCATGCATGTGTGTACCCGGGGTGGAAGTACTGCATGCATGTGTGTATGAATTATTTCCTCTAGTAATAGATGTCGTGTTATAACTACCAATGCTATTCTTCAGGCCGATCGCTATTCGCCTTGGTCCCAGAGATTTTTTCTTTTTCTGAAGCGCGCTCTATAAACAGTGACGGATGGAGTAGTATGAGCGGATTCAAAGAAGAGCGTATTCATGGTTGCTTCTTCCGAGCAACTTACAGTGGGAAAGGTGGGGCTTATGATTTGACTGCTCATTACTCACTATTAGTGTGGCGCAACGACCGGGCTAAGTCTCCCATGCGGCTGTGCACTACCCCCTCGGTTCTTAAATATACTCTAAGTATTTGTCTTTCTAGAGATTTCAACGAGTGACTCAAATATTTGTCTTTTAGAGATTCAAATGGACTACTACATACGGATGTATATAGACATATTTTAGAGTGTAGATTCACTCATTTTGCTCCGTATGTAGTCACTTGTTGAAATCTCTAGAAAGACAAATATTTAGGAACAGAGGGAGTACACATACGAAGAAAAATGAGTGAACCTACACTCGAAAATATGCCCATTTGAAAATTGTAAAAAGACAAATATTTGGGAACGAAGGAGTATAATTTTTTGCATGGCACATGGACCCGGATGCCGATGAGGCTTTTGGCAATGCTATCAAGCTTCCAGCATTTGTTTACATAATTGACGTACTATACAAATAATTTTCTAGTGACATGAAATTGTACAATGGTGTGAGCTTTCAGCTTTTGTTTCGTGTGTCTTGCCATCGATGCTCTTTCAGAAACAATAAAAAACTAACTTCCTTGCTAATGCATCTCAATTATTAGCAGATCAGAGCTAATATTTACATCACAATTGAAGACAAAGTTGTGAGAAGGTGTTAAATTAAAATTGATCCATGCTTTCATTGGCAGCAACGTCCCCCCTGCTCTGTCTAAATCAACAAGGCATGTTGGGAAAAAAGTAGCTGTCCGGAGCATGCAACATTACGATCATTTTTTGAAGTTCCACTAAAATAGAGATGAGCGTCCCTATTCCAAAGATATTAAGTGTGATTACGATAATAGAGGACTGCTGATGAAACAATAAACACACAAATAGAAGCCGATCACCTTTGCAGTCTCTCTTAAGACTAACTAGTTGGAGAAGATTAGGCTCTGTGTTGGATGAGGAGGATAGAGCAAAACCAATCTCCCTTTGTGCAGTCGCAATGAAATGTAGAGACGTTGCCCATGTGACATTATAGTACAACTGCAAAAAATACTCTTAAGAAAAAAGTGATTTGTGAAGTTCACCAAAAGGTCGCAATAGCAACAAGGTGAAATGGATAGCCCTGTTTGCAAAAAAGAGGTAGAAAGGAAACAATTACTGGCCAATAACAGTTGATGACACATGCGATGACAAAAAAGAAGAATATTCCTTGTCCTAAGGGAAGATAACAACACGGTTGTGTTTGTCTAAAACGGTGTGAGGACGAGATTGCAATATGGAAAGTACACCGAACAAGCTACATTTTGGGCGAAGAACTATGGAAGATCCACATGTAGCGACGTGGGAAGACGGCCAGTGGAGCAAGGCCGGAGGGGATACTTGGAGGTCGTCGGGATGTAACTAGGTGAGTGGCAGCGGACGGAATCTGCCCATACTGCGGCAGCGAGCAGGTGGCGTAGGCCCTATCGTGCCGGAGCTTGGTCAGAGAGAACGACGTGTACCACAGATCGGGACGTGCTGCCTCGACGCCATCGAACGGAGAAACGATGCACGTCCTCCCTTTCCGCGGGCGGACGGGATGCGGCTGGATCAGTGACCAACAGTGAGAGAGAGAGAGAGGCCACCGCAGCCTTGTGTGAGATACTCTGAAGAGAGACAAACAAGGTAGGCAGGCTCCATTGTATATAGTGGAGCGGACTACTTTTTCTCCATAGAAATCGTTCTATATTCTATGTATGGGCCATTGAGCGATATAACTTTATTTAAAAATAACGCGCCAAATCATCAAGTTAAACTTTGTTTCGTGCACGCGTGGTACACGACCTCCGTAGGTAAACAACCGCTACATGCGTTCAAATTAGCACGTGGGCTGCCATTTCGTACAGAAATGAGCTCCACCATGTACCTGGACAGGTGTGGCTGGGCACGAAGCGTGAGTACATGCACGGTGCACCTATTCTCTTCTTGTATACGTACACCACCTACATGGGGTTGTGTCAGAGAGATACAAACGTAGAAAGATATAGTGTGTGGGTTCATGAGTTTTTTTTGGGCAGTGGGGGGGTCAATCAAAAAATGTAACATATGCAATGTGTGTGAAATAGAGTCCTGGATAAATCATATATATAGAGAGGGGGAAATCCACAAGAAGAGAGTCGAGGTATCATTGGCTTGAGGTGTCCATAGAATCGAAGAGATGGATGATGTGTGTGTGCGCGTGCGATCGATAAAGAGTGCCATCGAATTTGTGTGTGCCCATGTCAAAGATATAGAGTGGCTGGCCTACTGGAACGTGAGAGGGGACATGTGCAGTTTTTCTTTGTGGCATGGATACCTACCTACAACGCTCGACTATCGGTGTGTGGTGTGGGGGGAGGCCTAATTAACTATAGAGGTACAATGGGGCTGGTATATGTGTGGAGAAGGAGAGAGGCCTACCTCATGTATTAAGGGAGATCGATCTACCTCATGTATTAAGGGAGATTGATCGGCATCCATGCATATGTGTAGGAGAGGAATAAGGTTGGGAGAGAGACATAGCTAGAGTGTTGGAGGGGGTGGTAGTGGAGTTGCTTCTAACAAATGGTGGGATAGGCTTGCTAGACAACCGGAGGGCACGCCTTCAATATCAATAAGAGAGGGGATGGCTGGCTGGCTGTGCACGTGTGTGTGAGAGACGGGTCAGGAGGCATGCACGAATGATGAGGGGGGGCGATATGGCTGTGGTAAGCAGACGTAACTACATAGGAAGATCAATTGTCCTTTGTCAGAGAAAGGAGAGACATAACTCCTGAGGTACGTCGATCGATGGGGGGAATAGATAAAGTCGACCTATGTATATGTTGGGAGATCGATCGATATACATGCATGTGTGTGTTAGAAGCAAATGAGGCACGGGGATAAGGATAGAGTGAGAGGGATGCATCTAGGAGGTGGTGCGAGAGTCATACTATATCGAGGGGAAGGAGTGTGCGAGTACGAGATCGATGAAAAGAGTGCTGGGAGTGAGGCATGGATGGTGATAAGAGAAGAGGGGAAGCTTGTGTTTGTGCTAGGCACACCTGGCTAGAGAGGCATATCGATCGATGTGTGCCGTAAAGAAGGAGCTGGTCCTACACACACCATGGGTGAACGACCTAAAGTGAAAAGACGAATTTGTGCGATGGAGCTAGAGAATGCTGAGGGAGGATGAGAGGGATGCAGGTGTGTGCATGCACGAGAGAAAGTTAGCGCTAGCTACAAAGATAAGAGGATTGTGTGGGTGTAAAAGACGAATAGAGATCATACTTCATTATAAAAAGCGAATTCAGATATTTGAAGAATTTATCATAGTGTTTTAAACCGACGCATGTGTCAATATATATAACGGTGATACACATGGTGTGGTTATGAACATGTTATACTACATATAATATATTTTATCTCTACTCTTATAAAAAAACATAGTGGTTGATGATGGTGTGCCTGCCATCCTGCAATATAGGTCGTTCGATTTATATCTGATGGATAGGAAGGAAACTATGGCAATTTTGAAAAAAGATACACACACCCCTCTCCATATTTGCAAATTAGGCGTCCCCTTGATCATGTTGATGTTCTGTGGAACGCATGGGCACCTTGCTAGTACTACATATAATATATAGAACATTGATCATAATTTGGGCTAATGTGTGTCTTTTGCAGCTCAGGTCTAAATACTTGTCATAATGTAGGGGCCGGGGCACTATACTATGTGTGATAAACACGGTGTACGTATGGAACATGGTTTAGATTATGAATATATAGTTAGTACATCAAATGTACTATTATTTGGAACCAACATCAAGTGTATTCAAAAAATAGAATCGAGTTCATGTAGTACAAATAGTTCATATCTATCTCTATAGTAATCATGTGGTGTGTTATTAAGGTAATACATGAATGATGGTTGAAGTTGGCAACAGTCATGATTGTAGATTCTTATTGTAATAGAGAAACGAATTCAAATTCAGTTCCAATTGCAGCGGTAGTATAGACATTTGGAATGCACTAAAATGTTGGTATGAGTAGGTTACATGCATCATACAACAAGCGAAAAAATTTAATTGGACATAACATGGATTCATACTCCATCCTTCTTCCATCTATATAGGTCGTATTGCGTTTTTTAAGACCGCCTTTGACTATTGACAAGATTAATAGTACATGACATGCACAATGTGAAAATTATATCATTGAAAGAACCTTTCACAAACAAACTTAACGGTGTGCTTTGTGTAAGTTGCATGTCATATATTATTGCTCTAATATTTGGTCAAAGTTACCATCAAAAAACGCATTAGGCCCTATATAGATGGAAGGAGGGAGTAGCTTTGAATAGCATTTTTATAGTAAAACGGGGCAAGACTCTCTCTTTGTGTGGTGTGAATAGTTTTGTTTTTTTCATTTTCTTTTTGGTTGAGGGAAGTGCGAATTGATTTGGTACATACATGTACAATATTACACATTAGGCTTGTCCCTAAAATTCAACTTGTGCCTTGTTATATCCCAAAAAATTCAGATATGGTGCTCCCAAAACTGGCGCCTTCACAACCTGCGCCTTACTATCCCGAAATTACAACGTGCACGAAAACTCCATCCAGCTGCCAAATCCCGACACGCGAAATCCCCCTTCTAACCCTGAGCCGAAAGGGCCGCAAGTTCAATTCCGTGGGGGGTACTTTTGTAACACACCCTACATTATGGACAAGCGCGTCCCTAAGTCATGGTTTACCCCCTCCCATCGCCTCCTTTTTGCCATTCGAAATCCCAGCCGCCATAACCTCTCCGCTCCAGCCGCGAAACCCCACCCTCCTCCGTCCGCCACCTCACCACTGCCCAGCCGGAGCCTCTTCCCCGACGACGTAGTCCACCGCAACAGCTCGACGTACCTCATCCACGTCCCCGGATGAGGATCTGTCGTCCATCTCGTCGTCCCACTGGTTCAGCCGCCCCGTCCTCCACCTCCAAGGAGCTGCTCCGATGATCACCTCGTCTATCGTGGCTGCTCCATCCCCACAGCGGCTCCTTAACCTGCTCCACCGGAACCGCAACATCCTCACTGACTCCTCAAACGAAGTCGAGGACTACTCGGCGCCACCAAAGAGGTTGTACACTCATCGCATCACACCTTCTCCTTAACTCGACCTCCCGGCGCCGATGGTGCTCCATCCCGCACCCCCATGGAGCGGCTACCTTGAAGCCGGCACCACGGGCGACATCTCCACGACGGCTCTCCCCCAGTGCGAGGCCCCTTCGTCAGCGGCGTTGATACCAGCCGGACCTGCTGCTGCTGCTCCGGCTCTCGCTCACTCGCTCGCGCTGCTGCTGCTCCGGCTCTTACTTGATCGCTCGCTCACCCAGCTGCTGCTGCTCTGGATCTCGCTCGCTCGCGCTGCTGTTGCTGCTCTTCCCCGTGCACGTGCTACTGCTCTTCTCCGACTTAGCTACACTTCAGTCGACTGAATCGACTTTTGGGTTAGTCGATTTTCAGGGGGTGGGGGGCTCGCCGGAGTTAAGGAAGAACCACCCGTAGTAGGGACGGGGGCTCGCTAGAGAGGTACCCCACTATCTATCTTAGGGTTCAGGGTGGGGGCGGGGGGCTAGAGGGCTGGCCGGGGTGGAGGCAGACCAGCGGTGGGGAGTTGTTTCAGGGCGGCGAGGAAGCGCTGGGGCCGGTGCTTCGGCTGGTGGTGGCTGGCGACTTAGGGGGGTGCAAGTTGAAGATGAAATGCAGGCCCTCCCTAAACTACATGTCAAGTGCCTCTCTGCTACCATTGCGTTCAGTTTCAACAGTAACATTGAGATTCCACAGTAAATTTCAGTTTTGACAGTTAAGTTCAGAGTCAACAGTTTTTACCTCATCTGTTGTAGTCACGTGGTTTTTGGTGATGTGAATTTTACATCATCTATTGGAGATGCTATTAGAATCCCACTTGAGATTGACGATGTCTGTCTTGTGCTGCTTCAGCCTTGACGTCCTGTTCACCTCTTGGACTCCTAGTCGGGTCCAAATTAATTTTCAAATTTGAGTTATAAATTAGTTGTGGGGCACATATCGAGGAAGCAATGAATAATATCTCTGTCTAACATCTGTTTCACCTAGGGTATGCCTATGTTGTTCGTCTTGGGTGGGAAACAAATAGTAAAGCAATCATCATCTGTCTTTTTATTAAATTAAAGCAATCATCAGCCGGCTATCATTATTTTTGGATCCATCCACTGGTTGTTACCATCACTCTAAATTTCTCATGCTCTCCTTACATAATCTCACCATATTTTTTCGTATGCATGTCAGATATTATACACAGTCATGCTGAACATGTCAAGAAAAAGAGAAGAGTTTTGCGCGGCAATACAATGTCATGCAGACATTGCTCCATGGTGGGTTGAATGGCAAACCCTCCCCACCCCTCTCCAGATTGTAATCCACAAGAAGATATCTATTCTGAGGTGGATTCAGACGCCTCTGACCACTCCTATTTACCCCCAAGGTGTTTTCTCTACCTTGGCATGATGATGTTAGTAATATCATGCATATGTCGCCTTGTAGTGCCTACTTTTGACATCATATATGTCATCTGCTTAGTTTAGACATGTTCTATAATGCCACCTGTTTAGTTTCTATATCATATATGGGAATTATGCAGTCTCATGTCTTTTAGCCAGCCATAATATATGTGAAATGTGCAATGCCATCCTATTTAACCAGGCATCATATATTTGAATGATATCTTGCCCATCCTTTTCTTCATTACATTTCCATCTGTCGACAATTTTCGTACATTAAACTACTCTTCCTGTGAATCAGCCATTTGGGTGGGAGATAGAAAAATCTAGAGTGGAAACAAGGCCTTCACAGCAGACAGTGCTACCTATCGAAGTAGATCTCTTGTTGGGTCCCGATAGCTCCTCAGAGATGGATTCAGAGACAGATGACCAGTCTTATTCCCCCACCGAGGTGTATGCTCTAACTTGGCACGGTTATACTGCTCAAATCATGCATATGGTGTCTTGCATTCCATAGTTTAGACATCATATACACAATATTCAACACCATGTTCTTAGTTCAGACATCATATCGAATGCCCTCTGTTTAGCATATAAATCACATATGTGAATTAAATGATGTGATCATGATTACTTAGATAACATGTAGGTGAATTATGTCATGCGATCCTGTTTAGTTATTCATCATATCTTTGAATTATGTTATGCTATGCTATCCAGTTTAGATAGACATCATATATGTGAAATTATACATCATATATGTGAAATTATGTCATGCTATCCGTTTTAGTTAAGCAATATACATGTTAGCTATTTCATGCCCTCTTTTTTCCACACCATCTATTGCATCTGTCTCTCATATAATGTCTATACATTCTACTATGTTTCCTATTTGTCATCCATTTGAATTGGAGCAGGTGATGCCAGTATCTAGCGGACTAAAAACACGACCTTCAAATAAAACAGTGCTACCTCTTGGTGCAGATAGCACGCCGGTTGTACATGCACGAGAACCAGCCCTACCACACATAACCCAAACTCTCGCAGATTGTACCCCTACTGCGATGGACAGAGAACCAGCTTCACCCAATCTAACCCCAACCCCAGCAGATAGTAACCCAGTTCCTGTTGACACAGCACCATCTCCACCACAGAGCTCCCAAACAAGAGCAGTTAGTAAGGCAGCTCTAGTGCCCAAAGGGATAGTACTACCACGGCGAACCCCAACTCCACTAGTTAGTACGCCTATTCTTGTGGAGGAAGCACAACCAGCTAGTCGTAGTTTAGCATCTATCGCATTTGATGTTGTTAAATCATATGTGTGTATCTTCCCATCTTGGAAATATTATACTGAAGATGAAGGAAAATGCCAGTAGTAGGTGTTTGTCCAGGAGTTATGTGTAAGTAATGTTATTCATGGAAATTACTTTGCTTTGTCCGATACATCCTACCTCCATGATGGTTATAATACAACAAATTTTCCCATTTTTCTCTATAGAGAAGGAACAATTTGGAAACTCAGGATGAGGTAACCTGTGCTAATACCTCTGCTATCTTCAAGAATGCTTGGTGGCAGTATCGGAATTACTTGAACAAAATTTAGTTCACCGGAAAAGAAACTCATCAAATTCCCTTATGTTCTCCTGAGACACATTTACTGGACGATGACTGGGAACACCTTGTTCTGTACTGGTCCCGAACAAAGAATGTGGTAAGGTCTATGAGCTCATTTTCTATTTTAAGTACTATATTCTTGCGTCTTACTGTATTCTATTCATGTAGAACAAGTGCCTAAACCTGAAGAACAACTATTCTAATTTAAGATTCCATTGCTATAATAGTTCAAAAAAGCGCTAGGCATTAATAGTGCGTTTTCCCACCGCCTTGCGCTTTACTGACCAAAGTGCATGCTTATGTGCAGTTATGCACAGATTAAGCATAGTTATGTGCAATGCATTTTGCCAACGCATAGAGCCTAGGCGCTCTTAAGCGCTTGCTTAGGCATGCCTTTTTTAACTATGATTTCTATCGTGCATACTGCTTTGCTCTTGTATCACTGTATTTACTCATACAAACTTAATTTTAAATTGAAGGATCCAATCGAAACTCCAATGGCACAACAGGTATGTTCACGCACGTTTCATTAACAGGTTTGCTCTTATCAATAGCTCTGTTGATTTCAGTTTCAATTGTGTATACAGTTGACTTCTCATATCATGCACATTACTAGCATCACAACAGAGCCAATAGTGTTGTTGTACATGTAGACCCATGGTACCCATCTGAAATCTTGTTGTGCCATGTAGTTTCCCACGCTTTGTATTCTTTCACTGCTGCTTTGTCTTGAACTGATATGATTTGAACCGAGTCTCTATTTTGATTTGGCAAGACAATGCAATGACCATAGGACATAGATATATGTTTGTTTGATGCTTTTATTATGTACTAGTACTTGGCAATAGAAGACTTGGTAGTTTAATCATGTCCACCTTACTAATGAACTGGTGCACCGAAATGAGTTTCATATACTAGTACATGCTAAACCTGTTATGTGTCTGCTTGTTTCTTCTTTTAGAATGCTGATAGAATATTGGGGAAGAGTGCCTTATTAAGCAATGGTAAAGGAAGTAATGGAGATAAGGTTTAGGATAGTGACACATCCTTGTTGGTCTCCAACAAATCTGATAAAACATCTAAGGAAATCTATCTCGAACACAATGAGACAACCCCAATGTCTTATCTTGGTTTAGTGTTCGAGTTACTGGCCACTACCGCTTGCACAATCTATTCAAACTCACTGTCTGAATCAGTTCGGTTTCTTGAGTCTCAACTACAAGCTTAAAGGCATCGATCAGCTGTGCTACGACAAGAAACGGAAGGACTGTGGAAGTCCCTGGAGCATTCAGATGCATACTTTCTGGTGCAACAGCAAGGGTTGGAGGATCTTAGCGCCAAACAGGACAAAGCTAATAAGCTTGCTAAGCATATTGCCAGCATGGTGGATACCCAGGATAACATTTCTTGAGATCTTCTTAAGTTGTTTCAGTTATGCTCTTGTTTTGCTACCGCATTTATTTGCACTGGTGGCCAATTTTGATGGCCAGTGTATGTAATATGCTGCTTTGTTCCCTATATTTGCACTTGTGGTGAACTTTTGATGCCCAGTGGATGTAATATGTGTAATAGGTAATAGGCTAGCGTTAATTGCTTGCTTATTTATTTCCTCATTGTCTTGTTTAGTTGTTTTCTTGTAGTCACTTCAGTTCTTTTTCTGTGTTTTTCTAGTGGCCACAATAACCTAGTTTTGGAAACTAGGCCAAAATAATCATGGCAACACACAGCTGTTGCAACCATGGGCCTCCTGCGGGCCGTATGATCCATGGGCCTTCTCTGGGCCATAGGATCCATTGGCCTTCTATACGGGCTGTAGAATCCATGGGCCTTCTACGGGCCGTACAATCCATGGGCCTTCTACGGGCCGTACGATCCAAGGGCCTTTTACGGGTCGTAGGATCCATGGGCCTTCTACGGGGCGTATCATCATTTTCGCCAATCATGGGTCGTACTATTCATGGACCATAACGGGTCGTTAATAGGTCGTATTTGATAACTCTATGAAAATAGCCCAACGGCTTTTCTTGACATGAAAACGGCCCAACGTATTAACGGGCCACAAATGGGCCGACTGTAACCACGGGCTGAATTTGGCCCACGAGCAGAAAATGACAGTAACGGGCCATAAGTAACCGAATGCTGGAAATGAGCCCAAGAATAAATGGACCCTGAGAAGGCAGAAAGATAACTTGGGCTGGAAAAGGCCCAATGGAATAATGGGCCGTTAATGGGTATGAAGTGATTGTTGGGGATCGTAGCAGAAATTTAAAATTTTCTACGCATCACTAAGATCAATCTATGGATGTAGGATCTAGAAGTAGATGTGTCTACAGGGGGGTGATTAGACACTTAGTGCTAAAGTTGCAATTTTTAGGCCTTTTTGGTTTGAGTGGAGTTTTAGGCACAATTTCAACATACACAATACATATCAAGCAAGCATGCAAAGAGTATATGAGCAGCGGAATGTAAAGCATGCAACTTGCAAGAATGTAAGGGGAAGGGTTTGGAGAATTCAAACGCAATTGGAGACACGGATGTTTTTCCCATGGTTCGGATAGGTGGTGCTATCCTACGTCCACGTTGATGGAGACTTCAACCCACGAAGGGTAACGGTTGCGCGAGTCCACGCAGGGCTCCACCCACGAAGGGTAATGGTTGGGCGAGTCCACGGAGGGCTCCACCCACGAAGGGTCCACGAAGAAGCAACCACCCACGAAGGGTCCACGAAGAAGCAACCTTGTATATCCCACCATGGCCATCGCCCACGAAGGACTTGCCTCACTAGCGGTAGATCTTCACGAAGTAGGCGATCTCCTTGCCCTTACAAACTCCTTGCTTCAACTCCACAATCTTGTCGGAGGCTCCCAAGTGACACCTAGCCAATCTAGGAGACACCACTCTCCAAGAAGTAACAAATGGTGTGTAGGTAATGAACTCCTTGCTCTTGTGCTTCAAATGATAGTCTCCCCAACACTCAACTCTCTCTCATAGGATTTGGATTTTGAGTGGAAAGCAACTTGGGGAAGGCTAGAGATCAAGATTCATATGGTAGGAATGGAATATCTTGGCCTCAACACATGAGTAGGTGGTTCTCTCTCAGAACATATGAGTTGGAATTGTGTATGTGTTCTGATGGCTCTCTACGAATGAAGAGGAGGTGGAGGGGTATGTATAGCTTCCACACAAAATCCAACCGTTACACACAGTTTTCCAATCTCGGTGGGACCGAATCAACAAACTCTGTCGGACCGAAAAGGTAAACCTAGTGACCGTTAGAGATTTTCGGTGGGACTGACATGCAACTCGGTAGGACCGATATGGTTAGGGTTTGGGCATAACGTAATCTCGGTGAGACTGATTACACAAACTCGGTGAGACCGATTTTGGTAATTAGCTAACCAGAGAGTTGGTTAGGAAAACTTGGTGGGACCGATTTGCTCTTTCGGTGAGACCGAAAAGTTACAAAAAGGAAACACTGAATTTACATTGCAATCTCGGTGGGACCGATTCGCTCTTTCGGTGAGACCGAAAAGTTACGAAAGGGAAACAGAGAGTTTGCAATCCCATCTCGGTGAGACCGAGATCCCTATCGGTAGAACCGAATTGCTAGGGTTTGGCAGTGGCTTATGACAAGTGAAACTCGGTGGCGCCGAATAGAAAGAATCGGTAGGACCGAGTCTGGCTTAGGGTTTAGGTCATATGTGGATATGGGAAAGTAGTTGAGGGTTTTGGAGCATATCACTAAGCACATGAAGCAAGAGGCTCATTAAGCAACACCTCATCCCTCCTTGATAGTATTGGCTTTTCCTATGGACTCAATGTGATCTTGGATCACTAAAATGTAAAATGAAGAGTCTTGAGCTTGAAGCTTTAGCCAATCCTTTGTCCTTAGCATCTTGAAGGAGTTCCCACAACCTTTAGTCCATGCCACTCCATTGTTGAACTTATCTGAAACATGCTAGATAGAAATGTTAGTCCAACAAGAGATATGTTGTCATCAATTATCAAAACCACCTAGGGAGCACTTGTTCTTTCAATCTCCCCCTTTTTGGTAATTGATGGCAACATACATCAAAGCTTTAGATAAAGGTATAAAGAACAGCAAGTAAAGCTTTGGAAGGACATGTAACAAGCATAGGCTCCCCCTACATGTATGCACTCATGTAAATATGAAATATAGAGGCATGTGAGAACATAACCATGACAGAGTAGGCAATGTGTTACATGTATCTTGGCCATATGCATCAGAGCAAAAGATTATCAAGGAAAATACCTTCATGCTCATGAGTCCTTCTTGCAAACAGTATGTACATAAGCAAGAACTCCTCATACTCATGATTTTGATGCATATACTTACCTTGTGGTCTTGAGTTGGCTTAGGATGGAATGAACCTACACAAACAAAGTTAGATAACACAGGTACATCCACTAGCCAAAGCAAACAAAAGAAACCACAAGAATACCAAGACTGGGATGACATGTAGAGAGTGAGTACAAGGTACCACATTGGATTCAACATGTCCCCAAGAATAAAGATATGCAATGAATTTGACTGATTTCTTTCCCTTAGGTGTCTTGCTCCCCCAGAATCTTACATGGGATATTGGGAGAAGATAGGGAACAGCAAATCAGAGTTGAAAGATACAAATGAACATGTCTTTCCCCCTAAAAAGACATGTGACATCTCTCCTCTTGAACATCAAGCATCAAGCATCTGGGACATCTGGGATCCTTTAGTATTCTCTCCCCCTGGAAGTCTCTCTCTCCCCCTTAATACTTTCTCTCTTGTAGGTTTGGTCCTTGAGACTTTTTCTCTCCCTTGATGTGATCTCTCTCTCTCCTACAAGCTTTGATGTGATCTCTCTCTCCCCCTTTGACATCAGTTTCCAAGAAGGGCTTTCTGGAATCCGTCGTATAGGTTTGGTCGTTGAGACTCAGCACAAAGCAATGGATAAAACTGTGATGCTTGTAGAGGACAAGATTCATTGAGTGGAGCTAGATCAGAAGAAATATAGAACAAGTGGCAAACTATTTTTCCTGTTGCGAAGTCGGTGGCACCGAGTGGTATGTTTCGGTGGCACCGAAAAGATTCGGTTGGACCGAAAATTACAAGTCGGTAAAACCAAGTTCACACAGAGAAAAACACTTGTCACCTCAGCTCACTAGACATGTAGGATCTCACAAAGATTTGCAAGGAATTGAATGCAGAAAATGCAGAACAAAAACAAAGAGAAAAGAGAAGAAACTGAAAGATCTAGATGAAGTTTTTTTTTGAAAAAGATAAAGAAAATAAACATGCATGAGACAAATGCAATAACACAGAAAAGAACACAAGAGAACTTCATCTAGAGTTGGGCGGTGACATAGTCACCTATATTAGAGTATATTGACTTAGGAGTCAAGTGAGAACACTTGATCATAGGTCATACTCATCGTTTAAGCTCAAAATGGGGTTACCATTTTTCGTTTAAGCATCTTGATGTATTCACATCTTGTTGAGTTGCTTTGACTCATGTCTTGGAGTAAAGCTTCTCTAAGATGGAATAACATACCTTGGGTGGTGGTGTGGTTCTTGCTCATGTAGTTGAACTTGTGTGGGTGCTCAAGGTTGATGTAGCTCATCAAGAGTTGGGAGCACCATTTGGAGTTTGAGTTCATCTACCTACATGGGTTAGTTCTTGCAAGGAAGAGCACTTGTGTATCCAAAAATGACAATCATGAAGCTCAACATAGAATTTGTCAAAGGATATGTTTGAATGGTTTTGTGCTTCCTTGTCTTCAACCACCATTGTGTAGAGTCTTGGTGATGTAGAGATTGCTCAAGATGTGAGTGAGTCGCAATCTCATGGAATTAGATTCAACCAAGCACCTACACGGGTTAGACAACATGCAAGGTGCAAATATATCCAAGACATAAGATAGTTATCATAAGAGATATATCATGGATTAGTCATAAGCTCATGTCTTGCATGTATCCAATGGAGTTTCTACTCCAAGTTCGAAGCATCAATGATGTTCAATTCTCCTCTCAACCTGCAAAACACTTTCTCATCAAGAGGTTTAGTAAATATATCTGCTAATTGCTTATCAGTGCGAACATGCTTAAGATCAATGTCACCCTTAGCAACATGATCTCGAATGAAATGATGACGAACTTCAATATGCTTAGTTTGAGAATGTTGTACAGGATTATGACCAATTTTGATAGCACTTTCATTGTCACAAAGTAGTGGAACATGTTTCACATAAATCCCATAATCTTTAAGAGTTTGGGTCATCCAAAGTAATTGAGCACAACATGAACCAGCGGCAATGTATTCCGCTTCGGCGGTGGATAAGGATACCGAGTTTTGTTTCTTGGAAGACCAAGACACAAGAGATCTACCAAGAAATTGACAAGTACCCGAAGTGGACTTTCTATCAACCTTGTCTCCGGCATAATCCGAGTCGGAATAGCCAACAAGATCAAAAGAAGACCTCTTAGGATACCAAATGCCAAAATTTGGTGTATGGATTAAATATCTCACTATCCTTTTCACAGCCTTAAGATGACATTCTTTAGGAGCAGCTTGATATTGTGCACACATGCTCACACTTAGCATAATATCAGGACGTGAAGCACATAGGTATAACAATGAACCAATCATAGAGCGATAAACCTTTTGATCAACCGGTTCACCATCTTTGGTCAAATCATTATGTCCACTAGTAGGCATGGGTGTAGACATACCTTTGCATTCTTGCATATTGAACTTCTTGAATAAGTCCTTGGTGTACTTTGTTTGAGAGACAAATGTACCTTCCTTAGTTTGCTTGATTTGCAAACCGAGAAAGAGTTTGAGTTCACTCATCATAGACATCTCAAACTTATCTGACATTAGCTTTCCAAACTTTTCACTAAAGAGAGGGTTAATTGAACCAAATATGATATCATCAACATAAATTTGGCATACAAATAGTTCTCCATTAACCCTTTTAGTAAAAAGAGTAGAATCAATTTTACCAATTTCAAAACCACTTGTAGTAAGGAACTTGGTCAAGCATTTATACCATGCTCTAGGAGCTTGTTTAAGACCATAAAGAGCTTTGTGAAGTTTGTAAACATGATTTGGTTTCTTAGGATTGATAAAGCCGGGAGGTTGTTTGACATAAACTTCCTCCTCTATTTCACCATTTAGAAAAGCACTTTTAATGTCCATTTGGTACAAGGTGATATTATGGTGATTAGCATAGGCAAGTAAGATGCAAATGGACTCAAGTCTAGCAATGGGAGCATATGTCTCACCACAGTCCATACCTTCAACTTGTGTGTACCCTTGGGCGACGAGACGTGCTTTGTTGCAAACCACTTGTCCATATTCATCTTGCTTGTTGTGAAACACCCATTTTTTACCAATGATGTTGTGGTTGTTGTCGGGCTTCTCAACCAATGTCCAAACTTGGTTTCTCTCAAAGTTGTGTAGCTCTTCATGCATAGCGTTTATCCAATCCGGATCTTCCAATGCTTCTTCAACCTTCATAGGTTCAATGCTAGAGATAAATGAATAGTTTTCACAAAAGTTAGCTAAACGAGTCTTTGAGCGAGTGATTCTCCCGGTTTGTATATCATTGAAGATTTGCTCGACGGGATGATCTTTGGCAATTCTTGCTCAAACTCGTGAGAGCTTTTGCTTGGGTCTTCGTTGAACATCTTCTTCATCTTGTTCTTCTTCTTGGCCTTCTTCATTGTTGACGTTGTCGTTCTCTTGTCGTGGTTGAGAAGGAGGTTGTTGATATTCGTCTTGATGCATTTCCTTGTCTTCTTCATCTTGGTGTGTCCCACTTGTGGATGCTTCCGTGTCGATTCTTGGTTCACCTTGTCGTGAAGTAGAAGCTTCCACTTGGACGGATGAAGTATTCTCCTTCACCTCCGTTGGACGAATTTTGCCAATGGACAAGTCTTGGATTGCTTCTGAAGGGTCTTTGTCTCCTACATCAATTGGCAATTGCTCTACTTGCGAGCCATTAGATTCATCAAACTTCACATCTACCGTCTCTTCAACCTTTCGGGTGAAATTGTTGTAGACACGGTAAGTGTGAGAGTTTGAGCCATAACCAAGTAGAAAACCTTCATGAGATTTAGGAGCAAACTTTGAACGACGATGCTTATCAAGAATGTAGCACTTTGAGCCAAATACTCGAAAGTATCCAACTTGGGGTTTGTTACTGGTGAGAAGCTCGTATGCCGTCTTGCGAGTAGCTTGTGAAGATATAAGCGATTTGTTGCGTGACAAGCTGTCTCAACCGCTTCTGCCCAAAAGTGCTTCGGCGTCTTGTATTCATCAAGCATAGTTCTTGCCATTTCGATGAGCGTCCGGTTCTTCCTCTCAACAACTCCATTTTGTTGAGGTGTGTACGTAGCCGAGAACTCGTGTGAAATCCCTTCTTCGTCAAGAAAGGTGTCCACATTTGCGTTCTTGAACTCCGTTCCGTTGTCACTCCGAACCTTCTTGATCTTCACGTCAAACTGATTTTGGGCCTTCCTAGCGAAGTTTCTGAAGATCTTCTGGACCTGCGACTTGTCATTAGGAAAGAACACCCACGTAAATCTTGAAAAATCATCAACTATAACTAGACCAAAAGAATTTCCACTGAGACTCTTGTAGGCGTTGGGACCAAAAAGATCCATATGAAGTAGCTCGAGTGGCCTTCTTATGGTCATGATGTTCTACACGGGATGCCTTCCTCCAACCTGTTTACCTGCTTGACAAGCACTGCAAAGTCTATCCTTATCAAATATGACATCGTTAACTCCAAGGATATGATTTCCTTTAATAAGCTTGTCAAGGTTTCTCATGCCAACGTGACCTAGTCGTCTATGCCACAACCAACCTTTTGAGGATTTAGCAACAAAGCAAGTTTTAGGTTGTGCCTTTTTAGAGAAATCGACAATGTAAAGGTCACCTCTACGTATACCGGTAAAGACCATTTTATGATTGTCTCGACGAAATACTTGGCAATCTACCTTAGTAAATAGGACATTCAAACCGAAATCAGCAAGTCTAGATACTGAAAGTAAGTTGTAGCCAAGAGATTCAATGAGCATGACATTTTGAATGGAACTATCATGTGAGATGGCCACCTTACCAAGGCCAACCACTTTACCCTTTGAATTATCACCAAAGGTGACATATTTTCAAGGGCCGTCATTTTCAGCAAGCTCACGAAACATCTCTTCATCTCCGGTCATATGATCAGTACATCCACTATCAAGAACCCATTCCTTTCCTCCTGATTCATATCCCCGAAGATTTGCCATAAGACCAAAATGTCTCATTGCATCATCAAGATCGAAGTCACTATCATCATCATCATAGTATCCATGTTCATCATGATCTTGTGACTCATCACTTTTATGAATTCTTATAGCTTCGAATATGATATCACTAATGATTCCAACATCTCCTTTAGCATGCTTAAGATTGGTAAGTTCAAATAGACAATTACCAAAACTAGGATCACTAGAGTTCATCTTACTCAAGGCAATAGATTTATGGAGAATTTCATCCAAAGTTTTCAAGGAATGATCAGGAAATCGTTCCTCAAGAAATTTCCATATAGTATAGGCACAATTAAGAGTAGGCAAACTAGCAATCAAATTTTTGGGTAATCCTCTAATGATGAGCTCAATACTTCTAAGATTGCGAATCATGTCAATATCTTCATCTAGGGTAGGATGCAAAGGATCAATATGAGGTGCACAAGGGCTAGCAATATACTTGTTCAAATGATATTGATTGAAAATTACAAGCATCTCATTTTTCCACTCATGAAAATACTCTCCATCAAGAATAGGCACTCTATGTCTAAGACTCCCTAAGGTAGACACATCCATCTTCCTCCAATGGTGATTAAACCAAGGCAATGGAGACCAAAGCTCTGATACCACTTGTAGGATCTAGAAGTAGATGTGTCTAGAGGGGGGGTGATTAGACACTTAGTGCTAAAGTTGCAATTTTTAGGCCTTTTTGGTTTGAGTGGAGTTTTAGGCACAATTTCAACATACACAATACATATCAAGCAAGCATGCAAAGAGTATATGAGCAGCGGAATGTAAAGCATGCAACTTGCAAGAATGTAAGGGGAAGGGTTTGGAGAATTCAAACGCAATTGGAGACACGGATGTTTTTCCCGTGGTTCGGATAGGTGGTGCTATCCTACATCCACGTTGATGGAGACTTCAACCCACGAAGGGTAACGGTTGCGCGAGTCCACGGAGGGCTCCACCCACGAAGGGTAATGGTTGCGCGAGTCCACGGAGGGCTCCACCCACGAAGGGTCCATGAAGAAGCAACCACCCACGAAGGGTCCACGAAGAAGCAACCTTGTCTATCCCACCATGGCCATCGCCTACGAAGGACTTGCCTCACTAGCGGTAGATCTTCACGAAGTAGGCGATCTCCTTGCCCTTACAAACTCCTTGGTTCAACTCCACAATCTTGTCGGAGGCTCCCAAGTGACACCTAGCCAATCTAGAAGACACCACTCTCCAAGAAGTAACAAATGGTGTGTAGGTAATGAACTCCTTGCTCTTGTGCTTCAAATGATAGTCTCCCCAACACTCAACTCTCTCTCATAGGATTTGGATTTTGTGGAAAGAAGATTTGAGTGGAAAGCAACTTGGGGAAGGCTAGAGATCAAGATTCATATGGTAGGAATGGAATATCTTGGTCTCAACACATGAGTAGGTGGTTCTCTCTCAGAACATATGATTTGGAATTGTGTATGTGTTCTGATCGCTCTCTACGAATGAAGAGGAGGTGGAGGGGTATATATAGCCTCCACACAAAATCCAACCGTTACACACAGTTTTCCAATCTCGGTGGGACCGAATCAACAAACTCGGTCGGACCGAAAAGGTAAACCTAGTGACCGTTAGAGATTTTCGGTGGGACTGACATGCAACTCGGTAGGACCGATATGGTTAGGGTTTGGGCATAACGTAATCTTGGTGAGACCGATTACACAAACTCGGTGAGACCGATTTTGGTAATTAGCTAACCAGAGAGTTGGTCAGGCAAACTTGGTGGGACCGATTTGCTCTTTCGGTGAGACCGAAAAGTTACAAAAAGGAAACACTGAATTTACATTGCAATCTCGTGGGACCGATTCTCTCTTTCGGTGAGACCAAAAAGTTACGAAAGGGAAACAGAGAGTTTGCAATCCCATCTTGGTGAGACCGAGATCCCTATCGGTAGAACCGAATTGCTAGGGTTTGGCAGTGGCTTATGACAAGTGAAACTCGGTGGCTCCGGATAGAAAGAGTCGGTAGGACCGATTTGGCTTAGGGTTTAGGTCATATGTGGATATGGGAAAGTAGTTGAGGGTTTTGGAGCATATCACTAAGCACATGAAGCAAGAGGCTCATTAAGCAACACCTCATACCTCCTTGATAGTATTGGCTTTTCCTATGGACTCAATGTGATCTTGGATCACTAAAATGTAAAATGAAGAGTCTTGAGCTTGAAGGTTTAGCCAATCCTTTCTCCTTAGCATCTTGAAGGATTTCCCACAACCTTTAGTCCATGCCACTCCATTGTTGAACTTATCTGAAACATGCTAGATAGAAATGTTAGTCCAACAAGAGATATGTTGTCATCAATTATCAAAACCACCTAGGGAGCACTTGTGCTTTCAATGGAGTAATCTAGCAATGAGGGGAAGGGGAGTGTATCTACATACCCTTGTAGATCGCTAAGCGGAAGCGTTACTAGAACGCGGATGAGGTAGTCGTACTCGTAGCGATTCAGATCGCGGTCGATTCCGATCTAAGCGCCGAACAACGGCGCCTCCACGTTCAACAGACGTGCAGCCCGGTTACGTCTCCCATGCCTTGATCCAGCAAGGAGAGAGGGAGAGGTTGGGGAAGACTCCATCCAGCAGCAGCACGACGGCGTGGTGGTGGTGGAGGAGCGCGGTACTCCAGCAGGGGTACGCCAAGCACTACGAGAGACGAGGAGGGAGAGAGGTAGGGCTGCGCCTTGGGAGAGAGAGAGACTCGTGTGTTGTGCAGCCCCCAAACCTCCACTATATATAGGGGGCAAGGGCAAGGGGAGGCGCCCTAGGGTTTCCCCTAGGGGGCGGCAGCCAGGGCAGATGGCATCTCCCCCTTGGGTGACTTGGCCCCCAAGCTAGGAGGTGGGAACCCTAGATGGGGCGCCCCAACCCCCCTGGTCACGTGGGAATAGGTGAGGGGGGCGCACAACCCCTTAGTGGGCTGGTTTGACCTAGGGGGCGGCAGCCAGGGCAGATGGCATCTCCCCCTTGGGTGACTTGGCCCCCAAGCTAGGAGGTGGGAACCCTAGATGGGGCGCCCCAACCCCCCTGGTCACGTGGGAATAGGTGAGGGGGGCGCACAACCCCTTAGTGGGCTGGTTTGACCCCCTTCCCTTGGCCCATGAAGCCCCCCAACACTTGTCGGGGCTCCCGAAACACCTTTCGGTCATGCTGGTCATCACCCGGTACCTCCGGAACACTTCCGGACTCCAAAACCCTTCGTCCAATATATTAATCTTCACCTCCAGACTATTCCGGAACTCCTCATGACGTTCGGGATCTCATCCGGGACTCCGAACAACATTAGGTAACCGCGTACATACTTTCCCTATAACCCTAGTGTCATCGAACCTTAAGTGTGTAGACCCTACGGGCTCGGGAATCATGCAGACATGACCGATACATCTCTCTGGTCAATAACCAACAGCGGGATCTGGATACCCATGTTGGCTCCCACATGTTCCACGATGATCTCATCGGATGAACCATGATGTCAAGGATTCAGTCAATCCCGTATACAATTCCCTTTGTCTATCGGTATAGTACTTGCCCGAGGTTCGATCGTCGGTATCCCGATACCTTGTTCAATCTCGTTACCGGCAAGTCTCTTTACTCATTCCATAACACATCATCCCGTGATCAACTCCTTGGTCACACTGTGGACATTATGATGATGTCCTACCGAGTGGGCCCAGAGATACCTGTCCGTTTACACGGAGTGACAAATCCCAGTCTCGATTCGTGCCAACCCAACAGACACTTTCGGAGATACCCGTAGTGCACCTTTATAGCCACCCAGTTACGTTGTGGCGTTTGGTACACCCAAAGCATTCCTACGGTATCCGGGAGTTGCACAATCTCATGGTCTAAGGAAATGATACTTGACATTAGAAAAGCTTTAGCAGACGAACTATACGATCTTGTGCTAGGCTTAGGATTGGGTCTTGTCCATCACATCATTCTCCTAATGATGTGATCCCGTTATCAATGACATCCAATGTCCATGGTTAGGAAACCATGACCATCTATTAATCAACCAGCTAGTCAACTAGAGGCTTACTAGGGACATGTTGTGGTCTATGTATTCAAACATGTATTATGGTTTCCGGTTAATACAATTATAGCATGAACAATAGACAATTATCTTGAACAAGGAAATACAATAATAACCATTTTATTATTGCCTCTAGGGCATATTTCCAACAGTCTCCCACTTGCACTAGAGTGAATAATCTAGTTCACATCACTATGTGATTGCATTGAATCCAACACCTATGGTGTTTGTTCATATCTTGCTTGTGAGAGAGGTTTATTAGTCAATGAGTCTGATCCTTTCAGATCCATGTGTGCTTTACAAATATCTATGTCATCGTGTAGATGCAGCTACCATGCGCTACTTGGAGCTATTCCAAATAACTGTTCTACTATACGAATCCGGTTTACTACTCAATGTCATCCGGATTAGTGTCAAAGTTTGCATCGACATAACCCTTTACGACGAACTATTTTACCACCTCCATAATCGAGAAAATTCCTTAGTCCACTAGTTACTAAGGATAAGTTCGACCGCTATTGTGTGATCCATTCCTGGATCACTCTTGTACCCCTTGACTGACTCATGGCAAGGCACACTTCAGGTACGGTACACAGGATAGCATACTGTAGAGCCTACATCTAAAGAACAGGGGACGACCTTCGTCCTTTCTCTCTCTTCTGCCGTGGTCAGGTCTTGAGTCTTACTCAATATTCACACCTTGTAACACAGCTAAGAACTCCTTCTTTGCTGATCTATTTTGAACTCCTTCAAAATCTTGTCACGGTATGTATTCATTCGAAAGTACTATTAAGCGTTTTTTTGATCTATCCTTATAGATCTTGATGCTCAATGTTCAAGTAGCTTAACCCATATTTTCCATTGCAAAACACTTTTTCAAATAACCCTGCATGCTTTCCAGAAATTCTACATCATTTCTGATCAACAATATGTTAACAACATATACTCATCAAAAATTCTATAGTGCTCCCACTCACTTCTTTGGAAATACAAGTTTCTCATAAACTTTGTATAAACCCAAAATCTTTGATCATCTCATCAAAGCGTACATTCCAACTCCGAGATGCTTACTCCAGTCCTTAGAAGGATTGCTGGAGCTTCGCATACTTGTCAGCATCTTTCAAGATTGTCAAAACCTTCTAGTTGTGTCACATACAACCTTTCCTCAATAAAAATGTCGAGGAAACAATGTTTTTTACATCCTATCTGCAAGATTTCATAAATAATGCAGTAACTGCTAACATAATTCCAATAGACTCTTAGCATCGCTACGAGTGAGAAAGTCTCATCGTAGTCAACTCCTTGAACTTGTCGGGAAACATCTTAACGACAAGTTGAGCTTTCTTAATGGTGACACATACCATCATTGTCTGTCTTCCTTTTAAAATCCATCTGCACCCAACAACCTTACGACCATCAAGTAGTTCTTCCAAAGTCTATACTTTGTTTTTATACATGGATCCTCTCTCAGATTTTATGGCCTCGAGCCATTCGTCGGAATCCAGGCCCACCATCGCTTCTCCATAGCTCGTAGGTTCATTGTTGTCTAGCAACATGACTTCCAAGACAGGATTACGTACCACTCTGAAGTAGTACGCATCCTTGTCGACCTATGAGGTTTGGCAGTGACTTGATCCGAAGTTTCATGATCACTATCATAAGCTTCCACTTCAATTGGTGTAGGTGCCACAGGAACAACTTCATGTGCCCTGCTACATACTAGTTGAAGTGACGGTTCAATAACCTCATCAAGTCTCCACCATCCTCCCACTCAATTCTTTCGAGAGAAACTTTTCCTCGAGAAGGGACCCATTTCTAGAAACAATCACTTTTGCTTCCGGATCTGAAATAGGAGGTATACCCAACTATTTTTGGGTATTCTATGGAGATGCATTTATCCGCTTTGGGTTCGAGCTTATCAGCCTGAAACTTTTTTCACATAAGCATTGCAGCCCCAAACTTTTAAGAAACGATAGCTTAGGTTTCTCTAAACCATAGTTCATACGGTGTGATCTCAACGGAATTGTGTGGTGCCCTATTTAAAGTGAATGCGGTTGTCTCTAATGCCTAACCCATAAATGATAGTGGTAATTCGATAAGAGACATCATGGTATGCACCATATCTAATAGGGTGCAGTTATGATGTCCGGACACACCATCACACTATGGTGGTCCAGGCAGTATTAGTTGTGAAACAATTTCCACAATGTCTTAATCGTGTGCCAAACTCGTAACTCAGATATTCATCTCTATGATCATATCATAGACATTTTATCATCTTGTCACGATGATCTTCAACTTCACTCTGAAATTACTTAAACCTTTCAATAATTCAGACTTGTGTTTCATCAAGTAAATATACTCAGCATCTACTCAAATCATCTGTGAAGTAAGAACGTAACGATATCCACTGCGTGCCTCAGCACTTATTGGACTGCACACATCAAAATGTATTACTTCCAACAAGTTGCTTTCTTGTTCCATCTTACTGAAAACGAGGCCTTTCAGTCATCTTGCCCATGTGGTATGATTTGCATGTCTCAAGTGATTCAAAATCAAGTGAGTCCAAACGATCCATCTGCATGGAGTTTCTTCATGAATATCTACCAATAGACATGGTTCGCATGTCTCAATCTTTTCAAAACGAGTGAGTCCAAAGATCCATCAACATGGAGCTTCTTCATGTGTTTTATACCAATATGACTCAAATGGCAGTGCCACAAGTATGTGGTACTATAGTTACTATCTTATATCTTTTGGCATGAACATGTGTATCACTACGATCGAGATTCAATGAACCATTCATTTTAGGTGCAAGACCATTGAAGGTATTATTCAAATAAACAGAGTAACCATTATTCTCCTTAAATGAATAACCGTATTGCGATAAGCATAATCCAATCATGTCTATGCTCAACGCAAACACCAAATAACAATTATTTAGGTTTAACACCAATCTCGATGGTAGAGGGAGCATGCGATGCTTGATCATATCAACCTTAGAAACACTTCCAACACATATCGTCATCTCACCTTCAGCTAGTCTCCGTTTATTCCGTAGCCTTTTATTTCGAGTTACTAACACTTAGCAACTGAACCGGTATTTAATACCCTGGTGCTACTAGGAGTACTAGTAAAGTACACATTAATATAACGTATATCCAAAATACTTATGTCGACCTTGCCAGCCTTCTCATCTACCAAGTATCTAGGGTAGTTCTGCTTCAGTGACCGTTCCCCTTATTATAGAAGCACTTAGTCTCGGGTTTGGTTCAACCTTGGGTTTCTTCACTAGAGCAGCAACTGTTTTGCCGTCTCATGAAGTATCCCTTCTTTCCCTTGCCCTTCTTGAAACTAGTGGTTTAACCATCAACAATTGATGCTCCTACTTGATTTCTACTTTCACGGTGTCAAACATCGCGAGTTGCTCAAGGATCATCATGTGTATCCCTGATATGTTATAGTTTGGTGGCAGTGACTATGGAGAATCATCACTATCTCATCTGGAAGATTAACTCCCACTCGATTCAAGCGATTGTAGTACTCAGACAATCTGAGCACATGCTCAACGATTGAGCTTTTCTCCCTTAGTTTGCAGGCTTAAGAAACTTGTCAGAGGTCTCATACCTCTTGACGTGGGCACTAGTCTGAAATTCCAATTTCAGTCTTTGGAACATCTCATATGTTCTGCGAAGTTTCAAAAACGTCTTTGGTGCCACAATTCTAAACCGTTAGTATTACGTACTGAACTATCATGTAGTTATCAAAACGTGTATGTCAGATGTTTCCCAACATCTACAGATGATGCTCGAGGTTTAACACACACAACGGTGCATTAAGGACATAACCCTATGTGCAGCAATGAGGACAATCCTCAGTTCACGGACCCAGTCCGCATAATTGCTACTGTCAACTCTCAACTAAATTTTCTCTAGGAACATATCCAAAATAGTAGAACTAAAGCGTGAGATACGACATAATTTGCAAAGACCTTTTGACTATGTTCATGATAATTAAGTTCATCTAATCAAATGATTCAATGAACTCCCACTTAGAAAGACATCCCTCTAGTCATCTAAGTGATACATGATCCGAGTCAATTAGGCTGTGTCCGATCATCACGTGAGACGAACTAGTCATCATCGTTGAACATCTTCATGTTGATCGTATGCACTATACGACTCATGTTCGACCTTTCGGTCTTCCGTGTTCCGAGGCCATGTCTGTACATGCTAGGCTCGTCAAGTTAACCTAAGTGTATTGCGTGTGTAAATCTGGCTTACACCCGTTGTATGCGAATGTTAGAACCTATCACACCCGATCATCACGTGGTGCTTCGGAACAACGGACCTTAGCAACGGTGCACAGTTAGGTGGAACACTTTCTTGAAATTATTGCGAGGGATGATCTTATTTATGCTACCATCGTTCTAAGCAAATAAGATGTAAACATGACAAACATCACATGCAAATCATAAAGTGACATGATATGGCCAATATCATCTTGCGCCTTTGATCTCCATCTTCGAGGCGCGGCATGAACACCATCGTCACCGGCATGACACCATGATCTCCATCATCATGATCTCCATCATCATGATCTCCATCATCGTGTCTTCATGAAGTTGCCTCGCCAACTATTACTTCTACTACTATGGCTAACGATTAGCAATAAAGTAAAGTAATTACATGGCGTTTTCATTGACACGCAGGTCGTAAATAAATTAAGACAACTCCTATGGCTCCTGCCGGCTGTCATACTAATCGACATGCAAGTCGTGATTCCTATTACAAGAACATGATCAATCTCATACATCACATATATCATTCATCACATCCTTTTGGCCATATCACATCACATAGCATACCCTGCAAAAACAAGTTAGACGTCCTCTAATTGTTGTTGCATGTTTTACGTGGCTGCTATGGGTTTCTAGCAAGAACGTTTCTTACCTACGCAAAACCACAACGGTGATATGCCAATTGCTATTTACCCTTCATAAGGACCCTTTTCATCGAATCCGATCCGACTAAAGTGGGAGAGACAGACACCCGCCAGCCACCTTATGCATCAAGTGCATGTCAGTCGGTGGAACCTGTCTCACGTAAGTGTACGTGTAAGGTCGGTCCGGGCCGCTTCATCCCACAATGCCGATGAATCAAGATAAGACTAGTAACGGCAAGAAAATTGAACAAATCATCGCCCACAACTACTTTGTGTTCTACTCGTGCATAGAATCTACGCATAGACCTAGCTCATGATGCCACTGTTGCGGATCGTAGCAGAAATTTAAAATTTTCTACGCATCACCAAGATCAATTTATGGAGTAATCTAGCAACGAGTGGAAGGGGAGTGCATCTACATACCCTTGTAGATCGCTAAGCGGAAGCGTTACTAGAACGCGGATGAGGTAGTCGTACTCGTAGCGATTCAGATCGCGGTCGATTTCGATCTAAGCGCCGAACAACGGCGCCTCCGCATTCAACACACGTGCAGCCCGGTGACGTCTCACATGCCTTTATCCAGCAAGGAGAGAGGGAGAGGTTGGGGAAGACTCCGTCCAGCAGCAGCACGACGGCGTGGTGGTGGTGGAGGAGCGCGGTACTCCAGCAGGGCTTCGCCAAGCACTACGAGAGACGAGGAGGGAGAGAGGTAGGGCTGCGCCTTGGGAGAGAGAGACTCGTGTGTTGTGCAGCCCCAAAGCCTCCACTATATATAGGGGCAAGGGCAAGGGGAGGCGCCCGAGGGTTTCCCCTAGGGGGGCGGCGGCCAGGGCAGATGGGATCTCCCCCTTGGGTGACTTGGCCCCCAAGCCAGGAGGTGGGAACCCTAGATGGGGCGCCCCAAACCCCCTGGTCACGTGGGAATAGGTGAGGGGGGGGCGCACAACCCCTTAGTGGGCTGGTTTGCCCCCTTCCCTTGGCCCATGAAGCCCCCCAACACTTGACGGGGCTCCCGAAACACCTTTCGGTCATGCTGGTCATCTCACGGTACCTCCAGAACACTTCTGGACTCCAAAACCCTTCGTCCAATATATCAATCTTCACCTACGGACCATTCCGGAACTCCTCGTGACATCCGAGATCTCATCCGGGACTCCGAACAACATTCGGTAACCGCGTACATTCTTTCCTTATAACCCTAGCGTCATTGAACCTTAAGTGTGTAGACCCTACGGGCTCGGGAATCATGCAGACATGACCGAGACATCTCTCTGGTCAATAACCAACAGCGGGATCTGGATACCCATGTTGGCTCCAACATGTTCCACGATGATCTCATCGGATGAACCACGATGTCAAGGATTCAGTCAATCCCGTATACAATTCCCTTTGTCTATCGGTATAGTACTTTTTCGAGATTCGATCGTTGGTATCCCGATAACTTGTTCAATCTCGTTACCGGCAAGTCTCTTTACTCGTCCCGTAACACATCATCCCGTGATCAACTCCTTGGTCACACTGTGCACATTATGATGATGTCCTACCAAGTGGGCCCAGAGATACCTCTCCGTTTCCACCGAGTGACAAATCCCAGTCTCGATTCATGCCAACCCAACAGACACTTTCGGAGATACCCGTAGTGCACCTTTATAGCCACCCAGTTATGTTGTGGCGTTTGGTACACCCAAAGCATTCCTACGGTATCCGGGAGTTGCACAATCTCATGGCCTAAGGAAATGATACTTGACATTAGAAAAGCTTTAGCAGACGTACTATACGATCTTGTGCTAGTCTTAGGATTGGGTCTTGTCCATCACATCATTCTCCTAATGATGTGATCCCGTTATCAATGACATCCAATGTCCATGGTCAGGAAACCATGACCATCTATTGATCAATGAGCTAGTCAACTAGAGGCTTACTAGGGACATGTTGTGGTCAATGTATTCACACATGTATTACGGTTTCCGGTTAATACAATTATAACATGAACAATAGACAATTATCATGAACAAGGAAATACAATAATAACCTTTTTATTATTTCCTCTAGGGCATATTTCCAACAGTGATACACTATTCATTACGGGCCAGTTTCACGACGGGCCATTAATGGGCCAAGAGTTACAAAGGGCCTCATATGGGCCGAAATACGTCATGGACCATACATGGGCCGGAAGTTAAAATGGGCTAGAATCATATTGGACGGCCCAGATGACGGTACTGGGCCTAATTCGGAGAGGTCGTAACGGGCCCTGGGTTAGCGGGATGTAAATGGGCTATATGCAAACAGACCGTTAACAGGCTTTCCGTGGGCTGGCCCGCCACCTTTTTACCAAGTCAAACAGGCCGGACTTTTCACAGGAATGGGCCTCTCTTGGGCCATACCACGTGTCGACGTATCATAGGCGCCTTGGGTCCAATGAGTGGATGACATCTGTCCCAACGGTGAGCCGACACGTGTTTCCTCCAGCCAGTGATGATTTTACACGTGGAAAAACCCCATTGGTTGGGGCTGTTAACGGGTTATCAGATCCAAAACCGGACCCAATAGCTTAACAGCGTTCCATTATGGTGGATGCCACGTGTCGGTCACCCTTGACGAAAGCACTTATGTGACTCACGATTTATCGTCATGGAAGTGGACACTTCCATGATGATAATTTTGGTAATGTCATGGAATACTTCTACGTCAGCACTGGTATGACTATCTTGATTCTGTCATAAAATCGTCATGGATGTACCTGCATGACAAAAAAAGTGACCTACTGTGACAAACACGTATCATCACGGAAGTGTATTTTTTTGTAGTGCGAGCTCAAGTGGGAGTTCGATGAAGATCTTGGCCATTGTTATGTGTCTTTTCCGGATGATCAGTAGTGGTGCCCAGTTGGGACGATCGGGGATCTAGCATTTGGGGTTATCTTCCTTTATTTTGGTTCTGTAGTCGGACCATTGATTGTACTCTGGATGATGTATGTTTAACTTGTTATTTGTGTGAAGTGGCGATTGTAAGCCAAATCTTTATCACTTTCTTATTCAGTACATGGGATTGTGTGAAGATTACCCCTCTTGCGACAAAACAACCATGCGGTTATGCCTCTAAGTCATGCCTCGACACGTGGGAAATATAGCCTCATCGTGGTCGTTACAATGTTATTATCACTAGGGTTGGTTATGCAGAGCCGGGCAACCCCACTGTCTTATCAAAACATAGTGCCAAGGAGGAACTTTCAGCTGAGGACAAGGGCAAATGGAAGCTGGACTTGGAAAGTTATGCCCAATTCAACGCTCATGAGATTCAAACGGGTTATTTAAACCGCCTTCTTACTAGCCGTGACTTTGAAGCCATCTTAGTCAATCTGATGAAGGAGCGCCTTGAGGTAAAACTGTAAAAATCTTCTCATATATATAACTGACAGCAGCCAAGTCTACTCAATATGAAAGGAGTGAACATGTTGTAGACTTAAATAGCATTTTTGACCATGTAGCTATTCCATAGCAATTGTTAACTCTGCTGAATCAAAACGAGTAGCCCCCAGGGTCGGCTTAAACTGGAAGGTTAAGCTGGGACTTCAAATTGTAGTTCTAAAATCCGCATATATAGCCCCCAAGGGCCGTCTTAAGATGCATAGCTAAGCCGGGACTTATCAACATATTTATGAACAAATCCTCATATGTAGCCCCCATGAGTCAGTTTCCGTTGAAGAAACAAACCGGGTCATTAATGATTTGCCTTAAAAAAGAGCAATACACATTAGCCCCCAAGTGCCAAGTAAAATACTTGTATTATGCTTGGGACTTCAAATAACATGATTACCATAACCACACACTACTACTTAATCTCTTGGTCGCAGGCTGAATTAAATATGAAAGAATCCCAAGTGGTGGATCTATGGCAGAACATCCAAACACAGCAATCTGAAACTTCCAAGGCCAAATCAGAACTGAAAACCTCTTTGGAAGACATTGAGAAGCTGAAAAATTATTTCAATGCTGAGAGGAATAGCTGGGATATGGAGAAGGCAGCTCTATTGAAAAGAGCTGAAGATGCTAAGGCTACCCTTAAGACGGTGACTAATGAGTTATCCGGCTTGAAACGTCAGATTAATTGCATGACAGCCGCCATCTTTGGTAAGTAACATTATACTTCGATCTTTCACCACCAACATATAATAACCCTCAACCAATTTATCAATACTAGTAGTTGGGGCGCGCCGCTTGAGGGGCATCTGGCGGTGCCAAGTAGATGAATGCCCTTTTTGCTTTCCTTTTTGGATCAGTATAGCAGCACATGTACATGCAATTCTTGATGGAACATAGTATATTGGAACATCACCTGAGGAAGAAACTGAAATGCCACGCCCACAACGATATAGCATCAGCAGGTGTATTAGAAGCATTGAAGGTATAAAGTGAAGTACTGTGAGTTTGACCCTGGGTGATAAATTTTTGCCACCGTGTATTAGAAGAAAAAAATTGCCCAGGGAATTAACATCAATTTGGGCTTATGCCTTTAGGGACAGGGTATAAACTTAGCTGATAAAGTGAAGTAGAACATAGGATCAATCAAATTGGTGCAGGTGAATATCCATGCCCGATGGGCAGCATGATGTAGAGAAGTGGAAAAAGAATGTTCGATCCACTATAGGTTTTACTTATTCCCGAATTCTGCAGAAAACAGTCAACATGCATGAGCTTAAAGATCATGGTTCGTACCTACGAAAGATCGATTTGAAGCAGAGGAAGAAGGTGCAGTATTGAAAGAACCTGAATGAACAACAAAAAAATTTGGCAGCAATCCTTAGGATAGTAGGAACGCACAATGATAGGCTAAATCACACACAATAGCAAATTAGACAGGCATGCACACACAATATCAAATTAAAATTAGACAGGCACACACTTTGGAACAGAGCAATGCACTACATACATGTGCATACATACAACTATCTGTTGGTGAAACAAACTTACGGCATGCGGGCTAGCAAAATTTGGTTATATATATAATAATCATCAAATTTCCACAATTCATGATCACTACTAACATGTGGCTCAGTTCATTCAGTAACGTATTTCTAAACTGTTGTGATTTAGCAACACTTTCTGTAAAAATGTGAGAGAATTTGTGTTTTCCAGAGTTTGAATTACCAATTGGAAGTACCCTCTCCACGTGTCATACCCTGTACATCCCTAGCAGTCCTCGCATCCCTTCAAAGCACAACTTTTCTAGCAGCAAGCTACCAGACCAATAGCATATGTTATCTAGGATTAATTCATATTCTGATAATTGAATTTTGAAGCCTTGTATAGTTCCATTAAAAATTGTGAGTTCATGGCACATCAAAACTGAAAAACATGTCTTTCCTTATCTTCTATGGGATGTAAAAAAAGGTGAATCAAGAGGCACCTGGAGTCTACAGAGTAAGGAAATTGGATTGTATGGACTCACTGTATTCTCTTGTGCGCAGGGCCACATGCTCGACATCTTCGCATCCATCTTCTGTAGCTGCATGAAAATATATAAAAAACTAAGCATCGCAGGTAACAATTCAAAATTTTAGAAACATAAGACAGCTCTGAAATTCGGCAGATAATTACCACATTAGATCCACCTACTTTTAGGCATAAGAAACAGAAACATGTTTAATAGGTAAGACATAAGAATTGCAAGTAACAATTCAAGTTTTGATTGTGCTTCCAACAAATGGAAAGAGAGGGAGAGAGCTAGACTGAAACTTTGGAAGTTAATCACCACATCCTAAGTATGCCTCCTTGCGGGTTGTGGCCATAACGACCTTCCAATTTTCTGCATCTGCGGGCTCTCCACATCCAAACTCTTTTTCTTTTGAATAAAAAGGTATTATCGCTTTCTACCATATGCATTCAAAGCATGTGTGAGGCTGGGTGACCGGAGTCAATTACATGAAGGTGATATTAGCGCCACACAAAACAGTGTGACCGGTTATCACCAGACCGCTGAACAGGATGCTTTACAAAGGCGAAAGGCAAAAGAAAGAGAAAAAGAAATAAGTTTTGGTGATCAACAACTATCTCAGCGAATTTTCCCAAGACAACATAGTATGTCTGTCTTCCTCTCTGACAGCACACGAGCTCCCGAGTGTGATGAGTTCAGCCAACTTAGCGAGCATTCAAGCCGCAGACCAATAACAGTTGTCAAACACTAGCGTTCCAAGCCGTCCACAAAGAGACCGAGCATGCTGCGAAGAAGATGTGCCAAATCTTACCAAATAAATTACAATTCGCAGCTGAGAGAAAAAACTCAGTAAGTACTCGTGATGATTTTGTCGATGCCCAAAGTCCAGCCTTCTGCCAAATAACATCAGATAATTTGCATCTCAGTGTGATGTGGCTAATGGTTTTAGTAGCTGGGCAAATATCACATCCATCATGCTGAACGATGGCAGTCCAACTCTTCTTGATCATGTTGTCCTTGTGATTTAATTTTCCTCTAAAAGCTAGCCAGAGGAATACTCAATGCCTATTAGGAATAATTTTATCCCATATATGAAGGCAGTCCACTCCTCTGAAAGTAAGAAGGCTGTAGAAGTAGCTCGTATTTATCCTCTCTTCCAAATCCAAACTCAGATGTACCAGAACCAGCTTTCCTTTCAATGAATTAGGATAGCTTGAATGCTTGTTCATCTGATACTGAAGCAAGATAGCGCCCATGTTTAGCCCATCTCACACAATTTACTGACCCGAAATGGTCACGCATTGCAGGCAACAATCTTTGGTTGGAATAATCATTTTGGATGTCTTCGCTCATGGATTTCATGACAAGGCCGCTCCCATTTTCCGCGTAACCTGCCCTCGAATCAATCGAATCACTCGATAAGACACTAAGAGTGGTGGAGGGGAAGAGGGGATCGGGAGGAGGCGCGTGCATACTGAAGAAATAAGGTGGCAGAACCGTTGAGCGTGATGAGGTCCTTGGATGTCGCCCTCGATTGGTTGTCACCGCACGTTGACGTCGACTGCGCCGCCGTAATCGATGAGGACGCCATCACCACCAGTAGGCGCCTCTTCTGCCCACTCGCCGCCGTTCCAGTGTTCAGATATTGGGGGAGAGGAATTGAAGGAGGTCTAGGAGAAGATAACAGAGCTTGTTAGGGCACTGGAGGAGCATGGATGGTGGAGATGGTTGTGGTGGTGTGGTGGTGGCGGCGGCAAACCCTAGCTGCCAGCCGGATGTGGAAAGGAGATGGGGTGGGATGAAAAGAAATCGAGGCGCTCCTCTATCTCCCGATGCATTTTTAGGGTGATGGCCAATCGACAGAACAGTGGTTGCGCTTCTCCATGGGCTTGCCATCTCCGTCTCATCCTCTCTTCATCTTGCCCTCCCCTCCCCGCCTGAGACGATGCCGCGGACGACCATCTCCATGGAAGACCTGCTAAACCTGACACTCAACCCATCACAACAAAACTGCCATGCCTCCTCCTTGGTGCCATTGACCTTAGGGTCCTGCCAGCAACCTCCATCAATCTGGATTCATGGGCGGCGGCGGTGGCAACCCTAGCTGGGAGAACGAGAGGAAAGTGGGATGCACCATGGGTAGAGAGGAAAGAAGGCGTGAGGAAGAGGAGAAGGTGGGCGCAGGGGATGGCATCATCTGGGGAAGAGAAGCATGCACGTATGGAACAACACCTTGCTAGTTGGGATGTAGTGAATCCGATGTGGCACGTGCGAGGGCTCGCCCTTTGCAACACTGTTAATGGGTTGTATCTTTGTCAATGCAGGTTCCAGAAGCTCCAACCTTGGTGAAGATATGTGTGTGAAGCTTAAAGCCGCGTATACCCTTGTGGAGCAGTTATACACCGGCGCTCAACGGGTTATATTCGCTATATCACAGAAGAAGCAACCACCTTCACTCATCAATGAAGTGCTGGAGAAATTATCTATGCTGCCTCAAAGAGTTGAAGAGCTAAAGAAATCAGTCGCCAGAGCCGGTGCCATCACCGCGCTGAGCCGGGAAAAGGCATGGCAAGCAAAACTAGAGCCAAAAGAGTTGGTCACCGGCTGCCCAAGCTTGAAAGAGGACGGGTCACCCTTCGATGCAGCAGATTTCACCAAGTGTGTAAGTGAAATGCGCCCTTTGGCAAGCAAGCTAGCTGAAGAGACTGACTTATCAAAATATCAGGTGTCTTACTCAAAAGAAAACTCAAGAATAACAGCGCCGGTTCATGATGTCATGGATCTTATCCCACCAACACATAAGCACACCTTCGCTCCTGATATTGATCCGTCTACCCTTATAGATGATGAAGCTGTATTTAGAGCTTTGACTGGGATCAACTAGGCCACATCTGACTTCCAGCCAATGAGTGAAGAAGAAGAAGAACCAGTGCAAGATGACCCGGGGTCTTCAACATGCCAAGTATAGAACAATTGACTCAAAGGGCAGCACTTAAACTGCAACATAGTGCTTTTTATGAAAAATAATTTAATAAACTTGGGCCTTGGAGAGCCTTGTAATAGGCTAGCTTGAAAACCATGATCTGCCATGCCATTGTGCATGTTTAAGGCTTCAAACGGCTGATGCATTCTTCTATGTGTCTTTGATAAGCTTGCAAGGAAATATTATGTTGTTTTACACCAGGGCGGGTCATAATGCCCAAGAAAATATTTTCTAGCGACTTTAAAGTCTATAACCAGGGCGGTTATCAAACCTCGCATATTGATATAACAAGTAAAAACATACCTGTGAAATTGATTCACACTATCAGCTTACATCGCCAAATCCAGTGAGGGTGACAACCCAAAGACTTATATGCTCAAATATGAGTCATAAAGGTCAAGGCTACATGGCCTAAATTGTTTTAAACCATATGTTAATATGGAACAAGGATATGAATCCAAACAATGTTCAGAGAAAATAACAAATCAGAAAAAAATCAAGGCCTTCATAGGCCGCCAAGCCGAAATTTCAAGTGCTTTCATGGGCAGCACATCCACTAAGTTAATCCTTCATTCAACTCTGTAACCGGCCCTCACATGACCAACCGCCATTTTAACCTTGACAAGTTCAGTGTCTTTTAGAAGATTGACTGTTGAGAGTACGACGGGTCATTCCAGGATTACCTGGGCGGGGTGACAAGGACATACAGGCAGGATAACCCGGAATTTGGTGAATACACCTGGCATACAAGCGGATCATGAGGGGTAACCAAAGCTATGTTCATTGAACAGGAAGCCCCCAAGTGACCTATAATAAGCCATCAAGGCAGGATACCTATGTTTTAACTGTGCACTACAACAAGTTCTCTTTGGTAACCTTTTAACTTGGGAAGGAAGCCCCCAAGTTATTTGCAGCAAGGCGTATAAGCTGGATCAAAAGGGTAGTCGCCGCTTTGCTAAATGAGCAGGAAGCCCCATGTAATTTGTAACAAGGCATGTAAGCCAGATCAAGAGGGTAGTCATGGCTATGCTCAATGAGCAGGAAGCCCCCAAGTGATCTTATGAACTTTTGACAATAAAGACTTAGATACTTAGAAATGAAATGACAGAGGCCCTAAATTATCAGGGATGCCGGCTTTATTATACTGATCATAATATATACATTTACGAAAATATGTACAACACAAGAGCCGGTGGCTCAAGTGTAATAAGGATGAAGATGAGCAATGTTCCAAGGATGGCAGGTGATGCGGAGCATCCTTCTATCCCCATGGACTCTACACCAACACATCGAGCCCCACATGGACCTGTAACAAGAGTGAGAGCACGCGCTTTGGAAACCGAGGTGAATTCCTTCCGACTTTACTTGCATACGGATACGAATGGGACTTGGTTGCTACCTCACCAAAATATGCTATGTCTCATTAGGTACAAAGAGGAACACTGCCATGAAGCTCAGGAGCATCACCAAGGAGAAGGAGGACCAACCCAAGCCCACGCGAACCAAGACGGAGCGCAACAACAGCAACACTGGAAGTCCCAGGTGACCCCGTGCGCACGGGCCTCCGAAACCCCATGCCCACGGACTGCCCAGGAAGGTGGCGCTGGAGCACCCCGTGCGCACGGGCATGTACCGTGCCCACGGGACCCCCCCCCCCCGTGCGCACAGGCCCAACTTACCCCATGCGCACGGGCCTCCCAAGATGGCCGGCTGAGATTGCACTTTGCCCTCCTCTTCATCTCTTTCGACCACAAGGCTATATAAGTCGTACCTAGAACCATGTTTAGCGATAGCAAAGTATTAGATAAAACATTGTGAGCTTTGCACCTTGTATCCCCTCCTCTTGGAGATCAGGACCCCTCTTGGGAAGAATCCTTGGGATTATCAAGCCCTCCTCTTGGAGAAGATCAAGATCAAGACCTCACCTAGTGGGAGGAACTTACCTAGTGCTATTTTCCTTGAATTGTTCATGTAATCTTGTGGATCTCATGTATGCTACTCTAGTGGATGTGATATTTGGGTTTGTTTGAGTGTTTTGTGCCTTGTGTTCTTGAGTGTTCTTCCTCTTTTCCCCCTCCAAGTGTGAAAAGATCCCCCCTAGGGTTTTGCCCTACAACATCTTGGTATCGAGAGCAAGGTTGATTCACAACTTGGAGTCCCATCCCCCCATTTGCTAGCTTGATTTTGTTGTTTTTCATCCAAATTCGAAAATCCCCACCAAAAATAGCCCCAAAATTTTTTGTTCCAATTTGTTGGATCTTGTGAGATTTGGTTGTTTTGGTCCACGAATTTGGAGTTTGGAAAGTGGATCTACCCAGCTACCAGCTTCCCCACCTTTCATCCCTTCAAAATTGGCCAAAAACTTGGAAAGACCCACGGATCAGGAGCAGTTCATCCGCTCGGAGAGCACCTCGTGCACACGGGACATCGGACCCCGTGCACACGGCCCTCACTTACTCTATGCGCACGGACCCTCCAGAAACTTTCGGCCATTTCTGTTTTGCATAGTTTTGATTCAAAACCACCACTCGTGTCCTTCCGCACTATTTTCTCGTGGTTGTTTGAGTTTCGGGCTGCGGTTTCTCGTGTGTCCTAAGGTGTTTCGGCTACTTAGGCGCATTTGGACATCATCATCACCGCTTCTCGACCATCGACTCAGACTCCACACTGGCTTTGACAAATTCATCTCCATTCCAACCGTAAGCAAGGACGGTAAACTCAACGACACTCAACTTTGCTTTTGCATTGATAACCCAAGCCATTTTGCGCCGCTTACCTATCGAGACTACCAAGGTGAGAATTGCCGGGCCATGCTTTTGTGCACCGTAGTGATCGTGTTATCATCTTTGTGCAATAAGTCTCTCCCGTGCATATCTTATAATACTCGTCTCATGTCATACTTGGCTCGAGCATCAAGAAAAAAAAGAAAGAAAAGCTTTTAAGCAAAAGAGGAGACACGTAGAGCTTGTAAGCAATAGCATTGAGCCTTGTTGCGTAGTCATATCATGTTGGTCACCACATACATAGCATAGTTGGGATTGAAGACGGCACATTTCTCTCATAGGTTGGTGCACAAGCGTATCTTGCCCATTTGAGCAATCGAGCTAGCGTCTCTCTAGCATTCGCACAACAAGATTATTTTCCGTGGTTGCACATTTGAGCTCACCCCTTGGTTGTGCGGATCCCATCTATCTTCCGTGTGTGTTCCTAGTGATAACTTTGGGTTTGATATATTTGCTTTACTTGCATTTTTGTGAACCTTCTCAACCTTATCGATATCTTGCCTAACATTTTCTTGAAATTTTTACCACCCTCCTAACCGAGCTACTCCATAAGCCTTCTACTTGTAGGTGTGAGAAACAAACCCAGTTCCAATTATACTATTGTGGCATTAAATTGAGTGACACTTGTTACATCCTCAATCCTCGGAAAAGGTAATTTCGGTATTGTTCTCTCATTTTCCTACTCACTCCACTTCATTATGATGGATAGGCCAACTTCGTCGGTGAACCCGTTTTTCGAGGAGGAAGACGGTGATCACGGCTACGTCACCAAGAACCACTTCTCCATCACGAAACGAGCTCTACATCAAGAGAGCGAAGCATTGGGTGAATGCTTGGAGCAACTCGCCTCCGACCTTCGTCAATCGGAAACACGGAACTGTGACTACATCGACGAAAAGTTCAATACACAAATGGAGGAACTCCGCAACCTGATCGTGTGACGCCCGTCTTCCTCATCCTCGTCATCAAGATGGCTCCACTCAAGCTGCCGATCAAGTCGGCAATCTCAGGACTACTCCTCATATGAATCAAGTCCTCCCCGAGCTCGAGTCCCTCGTCGTGAAGATCCTCAAGATCGCCAACGTCCAGAAAATCCATTCCATGGCAATGGCTTACAAGACCGAATTCGAGCTCGCGAAAGGTCGAGACAAAAAGTGCAAGAAACAAAGGACAAATAGCAAGTAACTCCACAAGTGCCTCGTCAAGAGACTCAAGATGATGACACCATCCGTCAGGCACAAGCACTCGAAGCACAACGCGCACTCCGCGAATCCACTCTCGTCGTTGAAGAGCGCAACCGCCAAGTGCGAGAACAATAGGAAGCTCTTCGTCGGGAGATACAAGAAGAAGCCGTACATCGCGAAGAACAACAAGAAAGGCGCAACCAAGCGCATATTCCTCATCCTCCTCCACGACAAGAACGACACCAAGTGTAACAAGTGCTTCATGACCCACCTCCGCGCCAAGAGAGACAACATGAGGAACGAGCATTCGAGGACCTCCCTCCATGACAAGGGAAACATCAAACCACTACTATAATGAGGAACTACGCTACGGCAAGCTCAAGTTCACCATCCCGAGTTCTATGGAAGCAACGATCCCGAAGAGTATCTCTCATGGGCCTTGAAGGTGGACAAGATATTCCATCTTCACAACTCCGACGAGCAAAAGAAGATCGCCATGGCCTCACTCGAGTTCCAAGACTACGTACTCATTTGGTGGGAACAAGTGATCGAGCGATGACAAGCACGAGGAGAACCACCAATAACAACTTGGACGGAAATGAAGGATCTCATGAGAGCTCGCTTCTTGCCTACACACTACACCCGTGATCTCTTCAAGAAATTGCAACTCCTCAAGCAAGGCACGACGACGGTGGAAGAATACTACCAAGAGATGGAGATTGCCATGATATGAGCCAATGTCAAGGAAGACGACGAGCAAAAAATGACTCACTTCTTGAACGGCCTCAACCACCCAATCAAGCGGATTGCCGACTTCCAACCATACTCAAACCTTCTCGAGGTACTTCACCAAGCGACCAAGGCCGAGCAACAAGTGTAATATGACTTCAAATACGCCAAGTACTCGTCCAAGACTTTCGGCTCCTACTCTCAAGCTCCCGCGACTTCGGCAACTCCTACCTCAACTAGAATATCACCAAGTACCGGCGACACATCAAGTTCCAAGCAAGCTACGCCTTCCTGGAGTCGTTCTTCGGCAAGCAACTACAAATCAAAGAATCCATCATCTTCGGCGCCACCAAACGACCCCATCAAGACAAGTTCTTTCAAGTGCTTCACATGTGGTGGCCGAGGACACAAGTCCTTCGAATGCACCAACAAGCGAACAATGATTTCCAATGATGATGGCACATACGACCTGATGAGTGAAGAAGAAATGGAAGCCCTTGCGCACGTCGCAATGCACCGGCGCATGAACGAAGATGAAGATGATCAAGTGTTTTGTGACAACGATTCAAGTCCCTCTCTCGTGGTCTCCAAGGTATTGACGCTCCAACACCATCAAGATGAAGACCAATGATGCCACATCTTTCACACCAAGGCCGGCATCAATGGGCGTTCCGTGAAGGTCATCATCGACAGAGGAAGTTGTCAGAACTTGGCAAGCGACGAGCTATGTTCCAAGATGAAATTGGTCAAGAAGAAGCACCCTCAACCCTACAAGGTGAAATGGCTAAGCGACTCCGGCACTATCCAAGTGGAGCATATGGTACAAGTTTCTTTCAAGATCGGCGCCTACGAGGACACCTTGGAGTGTGATGTAGTACCTATGTCCGTATGCCATCTTCTCTTGGGTTGACCTTGGCAATTTGACCGTGGAGTCACCCACAACGGAAGAACCAACCACTATAGCTTCAAGATGAAAGGCAAGGAATATGTGCTTCGACCAATGTCACCAAGCCAAGTAATCGCCGACAAGCAAGCTTCCACCCATCGTGGAGAGCCTAGTGAGAGACTGAACCACCAAAAACAAAGTGAGAGCCACAAGCCAAAATTGAGCGCCTCTTCACCTAGAGAGAAAAACTTAGTCCTCCTAGACATAAAAAGAGAGATGAGAGACATATGTGAGAACCCATCGAGTGTCATCTACTTTGTCCTCCTATGCAAAGATGAGGTGGAAGAAACTAACAATCCTAATCCTCTTCCTCTAGTGTTTTCTAACTTGTAGTAGGAATTCAAAGATGTCTTCCCCGACGAGCTACCTCCCGGTCTCCCTCCTCTACGTGGCATTGAACATAGGATCAACCTCATCCCCGGCGCACCTCTTCCGAACAAGGCTCCCTACCGTGTCAACCCGAAGAAACTAAGGAGATCCAACGGCAAGTACAACAACTCATCGACAGCGGTCATGTACGTGAAAGCCTAAGACCTTGTGCCGTTCCGGTTATACTTGTGCCCAAGCAAGATGGTAGTTTTCACATGTGCTCCGATTGTAGACCCATCAACGCTATCACCGTTCATTATAGGCATCCCATATCTCGCCTAGATGATATGTTAGATGAGCTTAGCGGCGCTACCATTTTCTCCAAAATTGATCTCAAAAGTGGCTATTATCAAATACGCATACAAGAAGGTGACGAATGGAAAACTGCTTTTAAAACTAAATTTGGATTGTACGAGTGGTTAGTTATGCCTATGGGTTTGTCGGAAGCTCCAGGTACTTTCATGCGACTTATGCATTTTGTGCTTCGTCCTTACATCGGAGTGTTTGTTATGGTCTACTTCGATGACATTCTTGTTTTTAGCAAATCCATCAAAGATCATGTGACGCATGTTAGGACTGTGTTGCAAACTCTTTGCAAGGAACATCTTTATGCAAACATGAAAAAGTGCACGTTAGGAGTTGACAAGCTTGTTTTCTTGGGTTTCATTGTTTCTTCAGAGGGTGTCCATGTTGATGAGTCTAAAATTGAAGCAATTAAAACTTAGCCACAACCTACTAATTTGCAACAAGTGCGTAGTTTTCTTGGCCTTGCGGGTTTCTATCGTCGCTTTGTGAAGGATTTTAGCTCTATTGCCGCACCATTGCATGCCTTGAGTAAGAAGAATGCACACTTTGTTTGCGCACCTTTGCAATCAACCACTTTTGATGAGCTCAAATCTGTGCTTGCTCATGCTCCGATTCTTGCTTTGCCTAACTTTGACAAAACTTTTGAGGTCCATTGTGATGCGAGTGGTAATGGAATTGGAGGAGTCTTAATGCAAGAAAAGCACGTTATTGCATATTTTAGTGAAAAACACTCCGGTGCTCAACTTAACTATCCCATCTATGACAAAGAATTGTATGCTTTAGTGCGTGTGTTACATGTTTGGGAGCATTACCTTAGACCGCATGAGTTTGTCATACATACCGATCATGAGACTCTTAAGTACCTTAAGGGTCAAACCAAGTTGAATAAACGACATGCTAAATGGAGTGAGATTATTGAATCTTTCCCCTATGTGATCAATTACTTGAATTGAATGTTATTGCATTTGATCATATCAAACATTTGTATGAGCATGATGTGACTTTTGCTATTCCTTATGCTAAGTGTGTGGCGCATACTTCTTGGGAACGATACTATATCAAAGATGGTTACATTATGAAAACTAACAAACTATGCATTCCCGAGTCTTCTCTTCATTTGTTACTTTTGCAAGCACTATTTTTGGCCTCACATGTATCGCCATGTTACACGTTTCACCACATAGTGCTCTACATGTTGCAAAGCTAAGTCATAATCTCAACCCCATGGTTTACATAATCCCCTACCTATTCCACATCAACCTTGGGAAGATATTAGCATGGATTTTAAACTTGGCTTACCTAGAACTCAAAATGGCAAGGACTCCATATTTGTTGTCATAGATCGCTTTTCTAAAATGGCTCACTTTATCCCATGCAATAAGATAGATGATGCTTCACATGTTGCCAATCTCTTTTGTAGGGAAATCTTGAGGTTGCACGGCGTGCCAAAGACAACTGTCTCGGACCGGGACATCATGTTCTTAAGCTACTTTTGGAAGACGCTTTGCGCCAAGCTCAGAATCAAGCTCCTCTTCTCCACTGCGTATCATCCTCAAACTGATTGCCAAACGGAAGTCACCAACCGAACACTTGCCACTCACCTACGCGTGTTGATCAAGAGGATATCTAGTAGTGGGAGGAGTGCCTACCTATCACCGAGTACGCCTACAACCGTGCAAGACACTCTACAACCGGCAAGTCCCCCTTTGATGTTGTCTACGGCTTCAACCCATTGTCGCCATTGGACATCCTTCCTCTACCGCTTCAAGAACGAGCAAACATGGACGCTAGTGCATGTAGCGACCAGACCTCAGACGGTCCAATCTCTGTGCTCCGGTGTCATCCCTGGATCAGTAATGCTGACACCACACAGTACTTGAAGGATTGATAACAGAGTAGCAATCACACACTTATTACATCGAGTGTCTCAAAAGAGAACTTATTACAATAATTATGGCTTAAGGCCATCTAATAACGATAACAACGGAAGGCTTGGAAGATAAGTGAGTCCATCAACTCCAACGGCATCACTGAGTATAGAACCACGACCTAAAACTCCTTAACCGTCGTTTGAAAAGTCTGCAACATTAACGTTGCAGCCCAAAAATGGGTCAGCACATGGAATATGCTGGCAATGTAACACATAGAGAATAATGGAATGAAACATCTATACTATATGCATATTTGGCTGGTGGAAAGCTCTATGGTTACAGTTTTGCGTAAAGCCAATTTTTCCCTACTGCAAAGGAATAAATTTATCTAACTATTATTGTGGTTGCTAAACATTGAGAATGGTTGACAGCATTCTCATTCCCAATTAAACATCATCATTAAACAAACCCAACAAAATTAATCTTTAGAGTAACATGTTGAGATTCACATGATAATCCAGGTACTAGATACTCAAGATGTCCATAACTGGGGACACGGCTAACCATGATTAGTTTATACACTCTGCAGAGGTTTGCGCACTTTTCCCCACAAGACTCGATCGCCTCCGTTTGGTTTCTCGCACTACACGGTGTTTGAGAAACGGATGACCGAGACATAGTCTTTCAGAAGCGCTAGCACCTTACGATGGGTAGACCGTACCACCTACATCCCCTACATCTGCTAGTCTACCACTGTAAGAGTTTGCATGACTTAGTCAACTATGCTAGATCCCATAATAGCTTGTGGCTGCACACGGAAGTTTCTAGCATGAATAATCTCATGATCCCTTTGAGCCTGGGTGGCGGTCCAAAAGAAAATAGGCAATCCTGGAATACCCAGGTGCCTCAATCCACCCAGATGTGTGTTTAGGTTGCCACCTTAAGTAAACCATTAATTAACAAAGCCCACATCTGTCATGGATACACTCACACAATCCACGTCTACTAGCATAGCATAGCAATAGTAAGCAACGTAGAAGTAGCTCCCAAAGGTTTGATAATTAGACAGGTAATAGGTACTACCTCAAATACTTCCCAAACCCACAATTTAATTAGATCCTAATCATGCAATGTGTAAGGATTGATCTAATGCAATAAAACTGGGTAGTAGGAGGTGTGATCAAAGTGTTACTTGCCTTGCTAATGATCCGGGAAACCTAGCGATTCGAAGTAACAGGCGGCGCACTCTGGGTACTCTATCGCAAACAAACAAGCATACAATAAGCATTCAGCTAATGCACAGGTAAAACTCGAATAAAAGATCTAACCAGAAAGTTCAACTTAAGAACTCCGGTTGGCAAAAAGAATCGAATCGAACGAAGCAACGAAAGACAAATGGCAAAAGAAACAGGATTCGATTACTATTCTGGATCTAGGGCAATTTTTACAGTGGCAAAAACTTGTTTAAGTTGGTTAACCGGAAAGAGGGTTTCGAGACGAAACTCCAGGCGCTTGAATCGCCTGATTTCGATAAACGAGCGAAAAGATAAACTAAAATGAAAATCGGATCAGAAATCGCGATCAGAAAATCGCGGATTTAATCCGAGAAAAAGAAAAACGACGAACAGTTTAATGAACGAACATTCGTTTGCTGAATCTAAACGAAGAACGTGTTCGTTAAAACGGACGAACGAGCGAACGCTCGCTAATTAGCCTAAACCGGGAAAAACACCGATCTAAAGAAAAGAATGAAACAAAAAAACCGACGAAAACCGAACGGTTTTTTTCCGGGAAAACCGGCGACGGGATCCAGGTAAACCTCGGGCGGCGGTACGGCGGCGGCTTCGGCGAGGCGGCGTCGGGCGCGGCGGCGGGGTCCGGCGGGGCGGCGGCAGCGGGCGGCGGCGGCGGCGGCAGCTAGGGTTTCGGCCTGGGGTGGGCCGGCGGCTTATAAAGGCTGGGTCCGGGGAGTCCGGGCCTAGCACGGCCCGTAGGTCGGTTCGGACATTTTTTTTAAAAAAACTTACGCTCGGAAAAAACAACAAAAAGACTACTAAACGGACTCCAAAAATCCCGAAATAAATTTTCCCCGGCTTCTAAAATCAAGCCGCACAGGATGAACATTTATTTGGGGACTAAATGCAATTTTGAAAAACGCACATTTTCCTAAATTCAAATAAAATAGCAAATAAAACCAAATAAAATCTTATTTGATTTTTTATTAAATCCTCAGTATTGCTTTATTTTGGGAAAGTCATTTTATTCCCTCTCTCATATTTTTGTAATAGAAATAATTGAAGATAAAATAAATAAAATCAAATGATCCTATTTTCAAAATTTGAGACAACTCAAATATGAAAATAACGAAATCCCCAACACTCTCCGAGGGTCCTTGAGTTGCGAAAAAATTCTAGGATCAACCAAAATGCAATAAATATGATATGCAATGATGATCTAGTGTATAACATTCCAAATTGAAAATTTGGGATGTTACAAACCTACCCCCCTTAAGATGAACCTCGCCCTCGAGATTCGGGTTGGCTAGAAAATAGGTGAGGGTGGTCCTTCAGCAAATCTTCCTCTCGTTCCCAGGTGGCTCCATCCTCCGTGTGGTGGCTCCACTGAACCTTGCAAAAGTTGATAACCTTGCTCCGGGTGACTCGACTGGCATACTCTAGAATCTTAACTGGTTTCTCCTCATAGGTCAAATCACTGTCCAACTGAATTGCTTCCAGTGGTACTGTATCTCTCAGCGGTATGTCAACCATCTCTGTGTGGCACTTCTTCAACTGGGATACATGGAACACGTCGTGAACTCCTGACAATCCTTCAGGCAATTCCAACTTATAGGCAACTTCTCCCATACGCTCCGAAACTTGGTATGGGCCTACAAAACATGGTGCTAACTTTCCCTTAACTCCAAAGCGCTTAACTCCTCGAAGATAGACTCGGTCTCCGACTTCGTAAACTGTCTCCTTGCGTTTAGAATCTGCATACCTCTTCTTCCTGGATTGAGCTACCTTCAGCCTGTCGTGAATTAATTTCACTTTCTATTCAGACTCCTTTATCAGATCCGGTCCAAACAACTAGCGATCTCCAACTTCATCCCAGGACAATGGGGTCCTGCACCTCCTTCCGTACAAGGCTTCGAAAGGGGCCATCTTCAAACTGGATTGATAGTTGTTGTTGTAAGAGAACTCTGCATATGGCAAATTTTCATCCCAACTAGATCCACAATCTGATTTACTCTCTCGGTCTGTCCATCTGTCTGCAGGTGGAAAGCTGTGCTAAACTCCAGTCTGGTTCCCAAAGTCTCATGCAACTGATTCCAGAACTTTGAGGTAAACTGGGTTCCTCTATCCGATACAATGCTCCTTGGAACTCCATGCAGACATATGATCCTAGTCATGTATATCTTTGCCAACTTTGCACTGGTATAGGTAGTCTTCACTGGAATGAAATGAGCTACCTTTGTCAAACGATCGACTACAACCCATGTCGAGTCATAGCCTGAACGTGTTCTGGGCAATCCTGTGATGAAATCCATGCCTAGCTTATCCCACTTCCATTCGGGTATCGACAATGGTTGTAGCAATCCTGCTGGCTTCTGATGCTCTTCCTTCACTCTCTGACATACATCACAAACTGCTACATACTCAGCAATATCCTTCTTCATTCCGGTCCACCAGAAAATATCCTTCAAATCCAAATACATCTTGGTATTTCCTGGGTGAATCGAGTATGGTGAATCATGGGCCTCTTGTAAAATTAACTTCCTGATCTCCGGATCATTTGGTACATAGACACGGTCTTCAAACCATAAGGTATCGTGCTCATCCTCACGAAATCCCTTAGCTTTTCCTTTGTTCATTTTCTCCTTAATGGAAGCAATTTCCTTGTCAGTCCTTTGAGCTTCTCTGATCTTATCCATTAAAGTAGACTGAATCTCCAATGCTGCTACATAGCCTCTTGGAACTATTTCCAAACATAACTCTCGAAGATTTTCGGCTAACTCCCCTGGTAAATCTCCCGTCATTAGGATGTTGACATGGTTCTTACGGCTTAATGCGTCAGCTACTATGTTAGCCTTTCCGGGGTGATAATGCAATTTCATATCATAATCCTTGATGAGCTCCAACCATCTCCTTTGTGTGAGGTTCAACTCCTTCTGTGTGAAAATATACTTCAAACTCTTGTGATCCGTGTACACCTCGCAATGGTTTCCAATCAGAAAATGTCTCCAAGTCTTCAATGCATGCACTACGGCTGCTAACTCCAAATCATGCGTGGCATAATTCAACTCATGAGGCTTAAGCTGTCGTGAGGCATATGAAACAACTCTACCTTCCTGCATGAGCACTGCTCCAAGTCCTTGTCGTGAAGCGTCGCAATACACCTCATAATCCTTGGTCTAGACCGGTAAAATCAACACGGGTGAGGTACAAACGTTTCTTCAACTCCTTAAAACTAGCCTCACATTCCTCCATCCATATGAACTTGGTATCCTTCTTCAACAACTCCGTCATAGGCTTCGCAATCTTTGAGAAATTCTCAATAAACCTCCGGTAGTATCCTGCGAGTCCAAGAAAACTCCGGATCTCTCCCACGGTGGTTGGTGCTTCCCACTTGGTCACGGTATCAACTTTAGTGGGATCTACTACTATACCTTCTCCGGATATAACGTGTCCGAGAAATCCAACTTTCTTCAACCAAAACTCACATTTGCTAAATTTGGCATATAATTGATGTTCTCTGAGCTTTCCAAGAACCAAACGCAAATGCTCCTTATGCTCCTCTTCATTCTTTGAGTAAACCAGCATATCATCAATGAACACTACGACGAACTTATCCAAGAACTCCATAAACACCTTGTTCATCATGTTCATAAAATATGCAGGTGCGTTAGTCAGACCAAATGACATAACGGTATCCTCGTACAGCCCATACCTGGTGGTAAAAGCCATCTTGGGTATATCCTGTTCCCAAATCTTCAACTGGTGGTATCCTGATTGCAGATCGATCTTGGAAAATACCTTAGCTCCTTGCAATCGATCAAACAGATCATTGATCATCGGTAGGGGGTACTTGTTTTTGATGGTTACTTCATTCAATCCTCGATGATCGACAACCATCCTTAACGATCCATCCTTCTTCTCCACTAGAAGTACTGGCGATCCCCAAGGCGATGAACTTGGGCGAATATATCCTTTATCCAGTAACTCCTTAATCTGCTTCTTAATTTCCACCAAATCCTTTGCAGGCATCCTATATGGTCTCTTTGATATTGGCCCTGTGCCTGGCAAAAGCTCAATCAAAAACTCAATATCTCTATCCGGTGGCATGCCTGGCAACTCTTCTGGAAATACTTCGGGGAAATCCTTCACTACTGGTACTTCCTCCTGCACTACTCCGGTTAAACAATTTACTTGAGTCCTCTTTGGCACATGTCGGGATACATACTTGATTCTTCTCCCTTCTGGGGTGGTAAGTGAAATTGACTTACTGGCACATTCAATATTCCCTTCATACTTTGACAACCAATCCATGCCTAATATCACATCCAATCCTTGAGATTCCAACACTATTAGGTCTAAGGGGAATACGTAGTTACCAATCCTTAATGGTAATCGATCACACCATAGACTAGCCATATATTCTGCTCCAGGCGAGGTTACTAACATGGGTGACCTAAGGGCTTGGGTTGGCAGTTTATACTTATCCACAAATCTCCTTGATATGTATGAATGCGATGCACCAGTATCAAAAAGAACGAGTGCAGTAAATGACTTAACCAAAAACTTACCGATTACTGCATCCGGTTGCTCTTCAACCTCCTCCACGTTAACGTGGTTCACCTGTCCCCTGTTGAAAGGGTTCGGCTTCTTCCCAGAGATTCCATTGCCATTTCCATTCTGGGATTCAGGACATTCATTAGCATAATGTCTGGTCTTCTGGCACATAAAGCAAGTGACTTGGCTCATGTCTTACTTGGCTGGGGTTGATGGGTTGGTGCGGTGTCATTGCTTCCTCCATTCCCATTACCATTCCTGGGGCCATTGTGATTGTGCGAACTACCTCCTCCATGGGTATGCTGAAAATGTCCTCCCGGCCTAGGGGTAAATCGTGGCTTCTGCTGAGCTCCTGAATTGTACTTTCCTTATGCATACTTCCTCTTGCGATTCTCGATTTGCTGCTGCTTCCCTTCAATCATAAGAGCACGATCTACCAACTCCTGGTAGTTGTTGAAGGTTGCTACCATCAACTGCATGCTCAACTCATCATTCGGTCCTTCCAGAAACTTCTCCTGCTTAGCTGCATCCGTAGCAACGTCATCTGGGGCATAACGTGCTAGCTTACTAAAGTCCTCCACATACTGGCCAACTGTCCGTCCTCCTTGGCGCAACTTGTGAAACTCTCGCTTCTTCATGGCCATAGCTCCTGCTGAAACATGGCCAGTATGAAAAGCCTGCTGAAACTGGTCCCGTGTGATAGTATCGACAGGGAAAGTGGCTGTGAAATTCTCCCACCATGATGCTGCAGGTCCTTCAAGCTGATGTGCGGCAAACTTCACCTTCTCCGCATTAGTGCATCCTGCTGTGGTCAACTCTCTAGCTGTCTTGCAGAGCCAATCATCTGCTACTATCGGCTCGATGCTACTGGAAAACACCGACGGATTCAGCCTAAGAAAACAGGCTAAGTGATCAACAGGTGGTGGTGGTGGTGGGTTGTTGTTGTTGTTGTTGTTCCCCTGGTTCTGATTCTGGACTAGTAACTGCATCAATGTGTTCTGCTACTGGATCAATTGAGTGAGCTCCGGTGGGAAGGTAAATCCGTGGTCACGTCTCAGAGGCATCTAAGGGTTTAGAAACGGATGAGATTTAAGAATAGAGGGGGCCTAAAGAGAAAACACTACCCATATGCACATGAGGCAAAAGGCAAACAATTCACTTCATTCAATCAACCAAACAAGGGCATACAATCGATCTAACTATCGCAAAAGTGCTCGGGCTACTATATTTACATGGTGGACTACTACTACTGATGAGGTGGTCTCCTAGAAATATTCTTCGGTTGCAGACTCCATGATATCTGCTCCAGCTTCATCAACATAGTCATCATCGCTATCATCTGGATCCGAGTCGGTGTCATCGATGATGATGTAGTCTTCCGGGCGAATCTCCTTGGGTTCTTCGTCTTCTTCTACTGGTGTAGGGCCTCCCATAAATATTCCAATCTTCATTGTTAGGTCGGCATTCTTATCCACTAATACTTCAATTTCCTCTTCATAATCTTCACGTGTAGCCTTGAGTTCTTCCTCCAGTTCCTTGATTCTTGTCCTTGCCTTCTTCAGGTCTATCATGTCGGCTCACATCTGGTTCTCCTGACGTTGAATGTGCTGGTTTAACTCCTGGATAAAATCTACAATTGATCTATCCTTTCTGGTGCTGATCATCCCCCAGTGCTCATCTTGGCGCCCACAAATCTGGTAGATAGTATCCTTGAGATCATTGCGGTAGACTTCTCCAATGCGTCCCATGGCGATGTGAGCTGCCATGCTCTTTCCTAAACTCCAGGTTGGTGCATCGAAAGAAAACTCTATGGGCTCAGTGACTGGCATGAACGTCCTTCCTGGAACTTGAACTTGAATCATCCAGCGCTCTTCTTCAGGTAAGGTGGCGTTGTAGGTTCCGATGAAGCTTGGTACTCCTATGTTCAGGTATCTAGTGACTTCCTTCAAGTGACGTCCAAAGGGTGTATCTTCATCCGGTTGAGTGAACTTGTTCCTTGCATCCGCCATCCTAAAAGAGTAGAAAATATGAGAGGTCAGAAGAGAAGAGAGTGAGTAGTGATCTAGGTCTTTAGCTTAGTGGATGTGTCCTACAGTCAGCGTGTGCTCTGATACCATCTTGTAGCGACCAGACCTCAGACGGTCCAATCTCTGTGCTCCGGTGTGATCCCTATATCAGTAATGCTGACACCACACAGTATTTGAAGGATTTATAACAGAGTAGCAATCACACACTTATTACATCGAGTGTCTCAAAAGAGAACTTATTACAATAATTATGGCTTAAGGCCATCTAATAACGATAACAGCGGAAGGCTTGGAAGATAAGTGAGTCCATCAACTCCAATGGCATCACTGAGTATAGAACCATGACCAAAAATCCTTAATCATCATCTGAAAAGTCTGCAACATTAACGTTGCAGCCCAAAAACGGGTCAGCACATGGAATATGCTGGCAATGTAACACATAGAGAATAATGGAATGAAACAGCTATACTATATGCATATTTGGCTGGTGGAAAGCTCTATGGTTACAGTTTTGCGTAAAGCCAATTTTTCCCTACTGGAAAGGAATAAATTTATTTAACTATTATGGTGGTTGTTAAACATTGGGAATGGTTGACAGCATTCTCAATCCCAATTAAACATCATCATTAAACAAACCCCGCAAAATTAATCTTTAGAGTAACATGTTGAGATTCACATGATAATCCAGGTACTAGATACTCAAGATGTCCATAACCGGGGACACGGCTAACCATGATTAGTTTATACACTCTGCAGAGGTTTTCACACTTTTCCCCACAAGACTCGATCGCCTCTGTTTGGTTTCTCGCACTACACGGTGTTTGAGAAACGGATGACCGAGACATAGTCTTTCAGAAGCGCTAGCACCTTACGATGGGTAGACCGTACCACCTACATCCCCTACATCTGCTAGTCTACCACTATAAGAGTTCGCACGACTTAGTCAACTATGCTAGAGCCCATAATAGCTTGTGGCTGCACACGGAATTTTCTAGCATGAATAATCTCATGATCCCTTTGAGCCTGGGTGGCGGTCCAAAAGAAAATAGGCAATCCTGGAATACCCAGGTGCCTCAATCCACCCAGATATGTGTTTAGGTTGCCACCTTAAGTAAACCATTAATTAACAAAGCTCACATATGCCATGGATACACTCACCCAATCCACGTCTACTAGCATAGCATAGCAATAGTAAGCAACGTAGAAGTAACTCCCAAAGGTTTGATAATTAGACAGGTAATAGGTACTACCTCAACTACTTCCCAAACCCACAATTTAATTAGATCCTAATCATGCAATGTGTAAGGATTGATCTAATGCAATAAAACCGGGTAGTAGGAGGTGTGATCAAAGTGTTACTTGCCTTGCTGATGATCCGGGAAACCTAGCGGTTCGAAGTAACAGGCGGCGCACTCCAGGTACTCTATCACAAACAAACAAGCATACAATAAGCACTTAGCTAATGCACAGGTAAAACACGAATAAAAGATCTAACCAGAAAGTTCAACTTAAGAACTCCGGTTGGCAAAAAGAATCGAATCGAATGAAGCAACGAAAGACAAACGGCAAAAGAAACATGCTTTGTTTACTATTCTGGATCTAGGGCAATTTTTATGGTGGCAAAAACTTGTTTAAGTTGGTTAAATGGAAAGAGTGTTTCGAGATGAAACTCCAGGCGCTTGAATCGCCTGATTCCGATAAACGAGCAAAAAGATAAACTAAAACGAAAATCGGTTCAGAAATCGCGATCAAAAAATCACGGATTTAATCCGAGAAAAAGAAAAATGATGAACAGTTTAACGAACAAACGTTTGTTAACTGAATCTAAACGAAGAACGCGTTTCTTAAAACGGACGAATGAGCGAACGCTCGGTAATTAGCCTAAACCGGGAAAAAACCGATCTAAAGAAAAAAACGAAACAAAAAAACCGACGAAAACCGAACGGTTTTTTCAGGGAAAACCGGCGGCGGGATCGAGGTAAACCTCGGGCGGTGGGACGGCGGCGGCTTCGGCAAGGCGGCGGCGGCGGGCGGCGGCGGGCGGCGGCGTCGGCGGCGGCGGGCGGCATCGGCGGCGGCGGCTAGGGTTTCGGCCTAGGGTGGGCCGGCGGCTTATAAAGGCTGGGTCCGGGGAGTTCGGGCCTAGCACGGCCCGTAGGTCGGTTCGGACGTTTTTTTTATTTTTAAACTTACGCTCGGAAAAAACAACAAAAGGACTACTAAACGGACTCCAAAAATCCTGAAATAAATTTTACCCGGCTTCTAAAATCAAGCCGCATAGGATGAACATTTATTTGGGGCCTAAATGCAATTTTGAAAAACGCGCATTTTTCCTAAATCCAAATAAAATAGAAAATAAAACCAAATAAAATCTTAATTGATATTTTTACTAAATCCTCAATATTTCTTTATTTTGGGAAAGTCATTTTATTCCCTCTCTCATATTTTTGTAATAGAATTAATTGAAGATAAAATAAATAAAATAAAATGATCCTATTTTCAAAATTTGAGACAACTCAAATATGAAAATAACGAAATCCCCAACTCTCTCCGAGGGTCCTTGAGTTGCGAAAAATTTCTAGGATCAACCAAAGTGCAATAAATATGATATGCAATGATGATCTAGTGTATAACATTCCAAATTGAAAATTTGGGATGTTACAGTGCAAGAGCCACCTACCTCAAGAGGATGCATGAAGAAACACGTTCTACGATCGAGCACCATGTACAACGACTCGCCTCCAAGCTCAACACCCACTAGTCTCCCATGGTGTTCCAACCAGGTGACCAAGTATGGATACATCTATGCAAGGACCGCTTCCCCAAGGAAATAAAGTCCAAGCTACTCTTGAGAGCCGATGGACCCTTGAAGGTGCTTGCACGCTACAACGACAACAGCTACAAGGTCGACATCCCACGCGACAAGTACAAGGTGAGCGACATCTTCAACATCGAAGACTTGGCCAAGTACCATGGTGATGACGATCACGATCCGTGGCTGGATCTCTCCCAAGAGGGGAGATGATGTGGAGCATCCTTCCATCATCGCCATGGACTCTACACGAACACATCAAGCCCAACGTGGACCTGTAACAAGAGCGAGAGCACGTGCTTTGGAAACCGAGGTGAACTCCTTCCTACTTGACTTTCATACGGATACAAATGGGACTTGGTTGCTACCTCACCAAAATATGCTATGTCTCATTAGGTACAAAGAGGAACTCTACCATGAAGCTCAGGAGCATCACCAAGGAGAAGGAGGACCACCCCAAGGCCACGCGAACCAAGGCGGAGCACAACAACAGCAACACTGGAAGTCCCGGGTGACCCCGTGCGCACAGGCCTCCAAAACCCCATGCCCACAGACTGCCTAGGAAGGTGGTGCTGGAGCACCCCGTGCGCACGGGCGTGTACCGTGCCCACAGGCCCAACTTACCCCGTGCGCACGGGCCTCCCAGGATGGCCGGCTGAGATTGCACTTCGCCCTCCTCTTCATCTCTTTCGACCACAAGGCTATATAAGTCATACCTAGAACCATGTTTAGGGATAGCAAAGTATTAGATAAAACATTGTGAGCTTGGCTCCTCGTATCCCCTCCTCTTGGAGATCAAGACCCCTCTTGGGATTGTCAAGCCCTCCTCTTGGAGAAGATCAAGATCAAGACCTCACCTAGTGGGAGAAACTTACCTAGTGCTATTTTCCTTGAATTGTTCATGTAATCTTGTGGATCTCATGTATGCTACTCTAGTGGATGTGATATTTGGGTTTGTTTGAGTGTTTTGTGCCTTGTGTTCTTGAGTGTTCTTCCTCTTTTCCCCCTCCAAGTGTGAAAAGATCCCCCCTAGGGTTTTGCCCTACAACATCTTGGTATCGAGAGCAAGGTTGATTCACAACTTGGAGTCCCATCCCCCCATTTGCTAGCTTGATTTTGTTGTTTTTCATCCAAATTCGAAAATCCCCACCAAAAATAGCCCCAAAATTTTTTGTTCCAATTTGTTGGATCTTGTGAGATTTGGTTGTTTTGGTCCACGAATTTGGAGTTTGGAAAGTGGATCTACCCAGCTACCAGCTTCCCCACCTTTCATCCCTTCAAAATTGGCCAAAAACTTGGAAAGACCCACGGATCAGGAGCAGTTCATCCGCTCGGAGAGCACCTCGTGCACACGGGACATCGGACCCCGTGCACACGGCCCTCACTTACTCTATGCGCACGGACCCTCCAGAAACTTTCGGCCATTTCTGTTTTGCATAGTTTTGATTCAAAACCACCACTCGTGTCCTTCCGCACTATTTTCTCGTGGTTGTTTGAGTTTCGGGCTGCGGTTTCTCGTGTGTCCTAAGGTGTTTCGGCTACTTAGGCGCATTTGGACATCATCATCACCGCTTCTCGACCATCGACTCAGACTCCACACTGGCTTTGACAAATTCATCTCCATTCCAACCGTAAGCAAGGCCTTGTGTTCTTGAGTGTTCTTCCTCTTTCCCCCCTCCATGTGTGAAAAGATCCCCCCTAGGGTTTTGCCCTACAACAGCAGGCCTCCTCCTCCGTTGTGTGTGAGTCCTTGTGGTCTTGAATATCAATGAGGTAGTATGACCCGTTGTTCAGGTTCTTGCTGACCACAGAAGGCCCTTCCCAAGGTGGGGATAATTTGTGCATATCTGTTTGATCCTGGATGTGCCGGAGAACCAAGTCACCGTCTTGAAAGGTCTAGGTTTTAACCCGGCGACTATGATAACGATTCAGATCTTGCTGGTAGATTGCTGGTCGAGCCGCCGCAAGTTCATGCTCTTCATCTAGGAGGTCGATATCATAACATGCTTTTTCATTATCATCATCAACATAAGCCCCCACACGGGGTGAATCATGAGGGATGTCACTGGGAAGAACCACCTCTGCTCCATAAACCATGAAGAAAGGCGTATAACTCGTGGGTCTATTGGGGGTAGTATTGATACTGCAAAGCACTAAGGGTAACTCCTCAACCCAACAACCCGACGTCCTCTGCATAGGGACCAAAAGCCGGGGCTTTATGCCTCTCAAGATTTCTTGATTAGCTCTTTCAGCTTGACCATTGGATTGAGGGTGAGCCACGGAAGAAAAATCAAGACGAATATGCTCTCACTGACAAAGTTCTTTCATAACACCCTTAGCCAGATTAGTACCATTATTAGTTATGATGCTATGAGCCTAACAAAAATGGAAAATCACCTTTTTAATGAATTGAACCGTCATTGTCGCGTCACACTTGCTGACCGGCTCTGCCTCAACCCATTTTGTGATTTTGTCAACCACCACCAAAAGGCGGGTCTTTTATCCTTTGATCTCTCGAAAGGTCCAACCATATCTAGCCCCCAAACCGCGAACGGCCAAGTGATTGGAATCATCCTCAATTCTTGAGCCGGCACATGAGCTCGCTTGGAAAATTTCTGACAGCCATCACACTTGCTAAACAGATCTTCTGCATCAGCATGAGCCGTCAGCCAATAAAACCCATGACGAAAAGCCTTAGCCACGAGAGACTTAGAGCCTACATGATGGCCATTATATCCTTCATGAATCTCTCTTAAAATCTCATGGCCCTCCTCAGGAGAAATATAGCGCTGAAACACGTCTGTAACACTACAGCGGTGTAACTCGCCATTGACAATGGTCATTGACTTAGACCGTCAGGTTATTTGCCTGGCCAAACTTTCATCCTCAGGTAATTCACCCCGGGTCATATAAGCCAAGTACGGAACCTCCCAATCTAGAATAGCATGGAGAGCCGCCACCAAATGTGCCTCCGGGTCAGGGACAGCAAGATCCTCCTTTGTAGGCAATTTAACTGAAGGCTTATTCAGAATATCAAGAAAAAGAATAGGTGGTACCGGCTTACGTTGAGACCCTGGCCAGCTTAATGCATCAACTGCCTCATTTTTCCTATGATCAACATGTTCCACTTGATAACCCTTGAAATTGCCATCAATAACATCAACCGCCCGACGATAAGCTGCCATGAGTGGGTCTTTGGAATCCGAAGTTCATGAGACTTGCTAAGCCACTAGATCTGAATTGCTAAAGCACCTCACCTGACTTAAGTCCATTTCCTTGGCCATCCGAAGACCATGGAGTAAGACCTCATACTCAGCTGCATTATTAGTACAAGGAAACATCAGCCTTAAAACGTAGCAAAACTTATCACCTCATGGTGAAGCCAAAATAACTCTATCCCCCGAGCCTTCCAACTCTCTGGATCCATCAAAATGAATAGTCCAATATGTATTATCAGGCTTCTCCTCGGGCATTTGCAACTCTGTCCAGTCATTGATAAAATCCAGAAGCGCCTGAAACTTGATAGCTCTTCGAGGCATATACTTTAAACCATGGGGCCAAGTTCAATGGCCCACTTGGCCACCTGGTCTGTAGCTTCTCTGTTTTGAATAATATCCCCTAAAGAAGCAGAACTGACCACAATGATGGGATGACCAAGGAAATACTGCTTCGACTTAATTACGACTAGCCATGAAGACTCCATAAACTAGCTTCTGCCAATGTGGGTACCTTTGCTTAGATTCAATTAATACCTCACTGACATAGTAAACTGGCCTTTGAACCGGATACTCCTTGCCTGACTCCTTCCTTTCTACAATAACCGCTACACTGACGGCTCTCCTGTTAGCAGCCACATATAAAAGCAAGGGCTCCTTATCAATGGGAACTGCAAGAACCGGCGGCTCAGCCAACTGTTTTTTAAGTGCCTCGAATGCCTGATTAGCATCATCACTCCAGACAAAGAGATATGTTTTCTTCATCATCTGGTATAGAGGGATAGCCTTTTCTCCCAGGCGGCTTATAAACCGGCTCAAAGTCGCAATTCGACCCACCAAACGCTGGACGTCATTAACACATGCCGGTTTAGCCAAATAAGTGATAGCCTTGATGTTTCTCCGGGTTAGCTTCATTACCTCTATCAGAAACCAAAAATCCCAACAGCTTGCTTGCTGGCACACCAAAGACACAGTTGGCTGGGTTAAGCATCATCTTGTAGACCCGGAGGTTGTTAAAGGTCTCCTTCAAATCATCTAACAAGGTCTCCCTCTTCCTGGATTTCACAATGATATCAACCACATAAGCATGAACATTGCTTCCAATCTGGCTGTGGAGGCAATTCTGAACACACCGTTGATAAGTTGCCTGGGAACTCTTGGGCCCAAAAGGCATAGACACATAGCAGAAGGCTCCAAAGGGAGTGATGAAAGATGTTTTATCCTGGTCCTTAACTGCCATCATGATCTGACGATAACCAGAATAAGCATCCAAAAAACTCAAACGCTCACAACCCGCCGTAGCATCAATAATCAGATCAATACAAGGGAGAGCAAAAGGATTAGCCGGACATGCCTTGTTAAGGTCTGTGTAATCCACACACATGCACTAAGTGCCGTTTTTCTTAAGCACCCGCACCGGGTTAGCCAACCGTTCAGGATGAAAAACTTTAATTATAAACCCGGGCGGCAAGAGCCGGGCCACTTCTTCAGCAATGGCCTTGCGCCTCTCTTCATTAAAACGATGAAGGAATTGCTTGACTAGTTTAAACTTTGGATCAACATTGAGAGTGTGCTCGGCGAGTTCCCTCGGTACACCTGGCATGTCTAAAGGCTTCCATGCAAAGATGTCTGGGTTCTCACGGATGAACTTGACGAGCGCGTTTTCCTATTTCGGATCCATATAGGCACTTATACTAAACTGTTTGGATGAGTCGCCAGGAACAAAATTGACCTATTTGGTGTCATCTGCCGACTTTAACTTTAACAAAGGGTCATACTCTATGGTTGGCTTCTTCAAGGGGGTCGTATCCGTCGGGTCAACATTATCTTTGTAGAACTTCAACTCCTCTATTGCACAAACAGACTCAACATAGGAAGCATCGCTCTCTTCACACTCCAAAGCTATCTTCCTGTCGCCATGCACCATGATGGTACCCTTATGACCTGGCATTTTATGCTGCAGATAAACATAACAAGGCCGTGCCATAAATTTGGCATAAGCCGGCCGTCCAAACAAGGCGTTATAAGGGCTCTTGATCTTGACCACCTCAATAGTCAATGTATCAGTCCTATAGTGATGCCCATTGCCAAAAGCCACTTCCAAGGCTATCTTGCCCACTGGATATGCCGACTTACCAGGCACCACCCCATGAAAAATAGTAGAAGACGGCTTAAGATCTTTGTCAGTCAAATTCATACGACGAAAAGTATCTTAGTAAAGGATATTGATAATGCTGCCTCCATACATAAGCACTTTTCTGGACTTGTATCCTCTAACCTGAGGAGCAACCACCAAAGCCAATTGGCCCAGGTTGTCAACCCGAGGTAGGTGATCCTTACGGCTCCATACAATGGGCTGCTTCGACCATCGCAAGTATCGAGGGACTGCTGGATCAATGGCGCTCACCTCTTGTTTGTGAACCTTCTGGTCCCACTTGCATAAACTCATGGTAAAGACATGATACTGGCCACTATTCAGCTGCTTTGGATTACTCTGATAATCGGACTGCGGCTGCTGATTGCATTGGCTGGACTGTTGATTAAAACCGCCTTGATTGCCCTGGCCTTGAAATCCAGAGTTTGAGCCGCCACCTCCATAGCCAGGCCAGTGAGGGATGGATCCTGACCCGCCCTGCGGGCCATGATTGTCCTAATAAAAGCCAGAATTTCTATACTCGCTCATGATGAAGCAATCTTTCCATAGATGAGTGGCCGGCTTATCTTGAGAACCGTGCTTTGGGCAAGGCTGATTCATTATCCCCTCAAGGTTAAACTTTGGCCCACCAAATCAGGGCATTGATGATTTCCGCTTACGGTGTTGATTATTATTCTGCATATTGGCATTAGCCACAAAGTCTGAACCACTGTCAGTTTGCTTGCGCTTACCGTTATTACATTGACCCGCCGCATTATGTTGATGTCCCTTTGCATTGTCGTTCTTCTTCCCCTTGCCAGCCTTCTCCTCATCATACTCAGGGTCCTTAGTGTTATCAGAGTCGGCGTACTTGATAAGAGCCGCCATGAGCTCCCCCATATCATTGCAGTGGCGCTTAAGCCGCCCAAGCTTCTCTTTGAGGGGATGGAACCGACAATTTTTCTCCAAAATCAGGATGGCTGAGCCGGTGTTGACGCTATCTGATGAGTGGATAATAGCCGAAATCCGGCGTACCCAATGGGTGGTTGACTCGCCCTTGTTCTGGAAGTGTCTAAATCAACAATCAACAGAGGCTTCTTGATGTGTCCTTGAAATTCTGAATAAAGCGCGTCTTCAGTTCAGTCCATGATCTGATGGAGTTAGGGGGCAGCCCCTTTAACCAGGTGCGAGCCGGCCCATCCAACATCATGGTGAAATACTTAGCGCACATAGTGTCATTGACATCCAACATCTCCATGGCTAGCTCATAGCTCTCAATCCAAGCCTCAGGGGGTTGATCCGCTGTGTAATTGGGCACCTTGTGGGGCCCCTTAAAATCCTTGGGCAAACACTCATTACGCAAGGCCGGTACTAAACACAGCACACCTAGGGTCCTCGAAGTTATCCCAGCTTCTATGGACACCGACGGGTTATGCTGAAGCTGCTGATGAGCCACTAACTGAGTCGCCAACTCAGCCTCCCGACGTGCTCTGGCATGGTCCACCAAAACCTTAGCATGGTTCTCAGCATGTTGCGGGTCATGCCTATGAGGCTGGTTACGGCGCCGCTCACTGCTCAAGACTGCCGATGACTCAATATGACGGCTAACTCCGACTAGGGCGTGGAGTCGAATGAATCTGCTCTCGGCTGTATGAGTACCATGCTTGTTGAGCTACCGCGGTTTGAAGAAGCTCCCTTGCCTTTCATATCTCGACCGCCATGGGAGACTTGCCTTGCACCGGGAGAGCCGCCAGTCGTGACATCGCAACAATCATGTTGTCTAGAGGGTTAGAATAATGACCCGGCGGCGTCGACCCTTCCTGAGGCGTGGTCAAATTCAAACAAGGCGGGTCTACAACATGTGGTTGAGCCGTCGGCCCGGTTACGGGCACCTCGACAGCCTGGGTTAACTCAGGCGGATTACTTGGTCCAACCCTAGGCATGTTAAAAAGGTTCCTCGCATTATACTCCAAAGGCAGACGACTCTGGTGCCTCCTTCATAGAACGGTGCTTGATGCTTTCTGATCCAAGCTTAACCGGAAATTTCCAGCTTGAATCCATTGTGACTCAGCATCTAGGACGGCTCGTTCCATCGCCATCCTAGCGTTCTCAGCATTAAGCTCCTCCTTGGCCTGAGCTATCTCATCTCGCAGCTTCGCAACATCCACCATAAGGTGTGCTTGAGTCTCTGGCATTACTTCTGCAGCTAATAAGGTTGCCAAAGCATCCAATATCTCGGATAAAACTTGAGCCGGCGGGCTCCCAGAGCCGCTAGCCCCGGCTATCGCCGTGGCCATTGAGCTGTGATACGTCCATTTTGCATCATGTTTTACTACTGTTATTTATAATGTTTTTATCCATAATAATGCTTTTTGGAGTAATGCTAATTCCTTTTCTCTCATAATTTGCATGGAACACACCAAGAGGGAGAATTTCGGTAGCTGGAAATCTAGACCTGGAAAAGCTACGTCAGGCCACCTATTCTGCACAACTCCAAATGAGCTAAAACTTTGCAGATATTTTCTATGGATTATTTGAGAAATAATGGATCCAATAAACACCAGAGGGGGGCCACCAGATGGGCAGAACCTAGCTGGGCATGCCAGGCCCCCCAAGCGCGCCCTGGTGGGTTGTGGCCTCCTCGGCCCACCTCCGGTGCCCATCTTCTGGTATATAAGTGGTTTTGACCTAGAAGAAAATAAGAGGAGGACTTTTGGGACGAAGTGCCGCCGCCTCGAGGAGGAACTTGGGCAGGAGCTCTTTTGCCCTCTGGCGGAGCGTTTCTGCTGGGGCAACTACCCTCCCGGAAGGGGAAATCATCGTCATCATCACCACCAACAAGTCTCCCATCTTGGGGAGGGAAATCTCCATCAACATCTTCACCAGCACCATCTCATCTCAAACCCTAGTTCATCTGTTGTATTCAATCTTGTTACCGGAACTATAGGTTGGTGCTAGGGGGTGACTAGTAGTGTTGATTACATCTTGTAGTTGATTACTATATGGTTTATTTGGTGGAAGATTATATGTTCAGATCCATTATGCATATTAATACCCCTCTGATCATGAGTGTGTTTATTGTTTGTGAGTAGTTACCTTTGTTCTTGAGGTCACGGGATAAATCATGTTGCAAGTAATCATGTGAATTTGATATGTGTTCGATATTTTGATGGTATGTATGTTGTTATTCCCTTAGTGGTGTCAAATGAACATCGACTACATGACACTCCACCATTTTTGGGCCTAAGGGAATGCATTGTGGAGTAGCAAATAGATGATGGGTTGTGAGAGTGACAGAAACTTAAACCCCAGTTTATGCGCTTTTCCGTAAGGGGCCGATTGGATCCTAGAGTTTAATGCTATGGTTAGAATTTATTCTTAATACTTTTCTCATAGTTGTGGATGCTTGCAGGAGGGTTAATCATAAGTAGGAGGTTTGTTCAAGTAAGAACAACACCTAAGCACCGTTCCACCCACATATGAAATTATCAAAGTAGCGAACAAAAATCGAAGCAACATGATGAAAGTGACTAGATGAAATTCCCGTGTACCCTCAAGAACGCTTTGCTTATTATAAGAGACCGTTTTGGCCTGCCCTTTGCCTCAAAAGTATTGGGCTACCTTGCTTCATACTTTATACCATTATCGTTACTTTCTCCTTACAAATTATCTTGCTATCAAACTACTCGCTACTTACAGTTTCAGCACTTGCAGACATCACCTTACTGAGAACTACTTGTCATTAACTTCTCCTACTCGTTGGGTTCGACACTATTACTTCTCGAAAAGAGCTAGAATTGATCCCCTATGCTTTTGGGTCATCAAGGCTATTTTCTGGCGCCGTTATCGAGGAGTGAAGCGCTTTTGGTAAGTGGGATTCGCTAAGGAAACATTTATATTGTGTGCCAAAATTTATTGTCACTTGTTACTATGGAAAACAATCCTTCGAGGGGTTTGTTTGGGGTATCTTCACCTCCTCCGTAACCACAATTAGCTACCCCTAAACCTACTGCACCTACTGAAAATATTGAATATGAAATTCCTTCGGGTATGATAGAACAACTGCTAGCTAATCCTTATGCAGGAGATGGAACTGAACATCCTGATATGCACTTGATATATGTGGAACAAATTTGTGGATTGTTTAAGCTTGCAGGTTTACTCGGAGGTGAGGTGATGAGAAAGTTTTTCCCTTTATCTTTGAATGGAAAAGCATTGGCATGGTATTGGCTATGCGATGGTATTGGATCATGGAATTGGAATCGTTTGAAATTGGAGTTCGACCAAAGATTTTATCCTATGCATCTAGTTCATCATGATCGGAATTATATATATAATTTCTGGCCTCATGAAGGAGAAAGTTTCGCTCTAGCTTGGGGGAGGCTTAAGTCAATGTTATATTCATGCCCCAATCATGAGCTCTCAAGAGAAATTATTATTCAGAACTTTTATGCTTGGTTTTCTCGTAATGATCAAACCATGCTTGATACTTCCTGTGCTGGTTCTTTTATGAAGAAGACTATTGAATTCTAGTGGGATCCTTTGGAAAGAATTAAACGCAACTCTGAAGATTGGGAACTCGACGAAGGTAAAGAGTCAGGTTTTAAACTTACGTATGATTGTGTTAAATCTTTTATGTATACCGATGCTTTTCAAAAGTTTAGCACTAAATATGGACTTGACTCTGAGATAGTAGCCTCCTTTTATGAATCATTTGCTACTCATGTTGAAATCCCTAAAGAGAAGTGGTTTAAATATCACCCACCTGTTAAATAAGAAATTAAAGAACCAGTACCAGTTAAAGAAGAAACTATACTTTATAATATTGATCCAGTTGTTCCTTCTTCTTATATTGAGAAACCCCCTTTTCCTGTTAGGATAAAGGAGCATGCTAAGTTTCAACTGTGGTTAACAAAAGCTATGTTAGAACACCTAAACCTGATGAACAAATTAAAGTAGAACCTAGCATTGCTATAATTAAAGATCTCTTGGAAGAAGATATGGATGGGCAAGTTATTTACTTCTGTGAAGAAGCTGCTAGAATTGCTAAACCTGATGGAAAAGATAAACATAGACCTATTGTTGGCATGCCTGTTATTTCAGTTAAAATAGGTGATCACCATTATCATGGTTTATGTTATATGGGTGCTAGTGTGATTGCTATTCCTTAGACTCTATATCAATAAATTATAAAGTACATAGAACCTGCTGAGTTAGAAGACATAGATGTTACTATTAAACTTTCTAATACAGACACCATATAACCTTGTGGGATTATTAGAGATGTTGAAGTATTGTATGGGAAAATAAAATATCCTACTGATTTTCTTGTTCTTGGTCCCCCGCCAGATGACTTCTGTCCCATTATCTTTGGTAGACCTTTCTTGAACACAGTTAATGCTACGATAAATTGCAAGAAACAAACTGTGGGTGTTAGCTTTGGTGATGAGTCTCATGAGTTTAAATTTTCCAAGTTAATTAGAAATCATCATGAAAAAGAATTGCCTAGTAAGGATGTATTAATTGGTCTTGCTTCTATTGCTATGCCACCTGTTGATCCTTTAGAACAATATTTGCTAGACCATGAAAATGATTTGCATGTGCATGAAAGAAATGAAATTGATAAAGTTTTCTGTGAACAACATCCTCTGCTTAAACACAATTTGCCTATTGAAACTCTGGGTGGTCCTCCTCCACCTAAAGGTGATCCTGTGTTTGAATTAAAACAATTGCCAGACACTTTGAAATATGCTTATCTTGATAAAAAGAAGATATATCCTGTTATTACTAATGCTAACCTTTCAGGACATGAGGAAGAAAGATTATTGAAAGTTCTAAGGAAGCATCGGGCTAGTATTGGATATACTCTTGATGATTTAAAGGGCATTATTCCCACTCTATGTCAGCACAAAATTAATGTGGAACCTGATGCTAAACCAGTTGTTGATCACCAATGCCGGTTAAATCCGAAGATGAAAGAGGTGGTAAGAACGGAAATATTAAAACTTCTGGAAGCAGGTATAATTTATCCTATAGCTGATAGTAGATGGGTACTGTTCATTGTGTCCCTAAGAAAGGAGGTATTACTGTTGTTCCTAATGATAAGAATGAACTCATTCCACAAAGAATTGTTACAGGTTATAGAATGGTAATTGATTTTAGAAAATTAAATAAAGCTACTAGAAAAGATCATTACCCTTTGGCTTTTATTGATCAAATGCTTGAAAGATTATCTAAGCACACACACTTTTGCTTTCTGCATGGATATTCTGGCTTTTCACAAATACCTGTTTCTCAACCTGATCAAGAAAAGACCACTTTTACTTGTCCATTTGGAACCTATGCTTATAGACGTATGCCTTTTGGTTTATGTAATACACCTTCTAACTTTCAAAGATGTATGACTGCTATATTCTCCGACTTTTGTGAAAATATTGTTGAGGTTTTGATGGATGAATTTTCTGTTTATGGGAAGTCTTTTGATGATTGTTTAAGAAATCTTGAGCGAGTTTTGCAGAGATGTGAACAAACAAATCTTGTCTTGCATTGGGAGAAGTGCCACTTTATGGTTAATGAAGGCATTGTCTTGGGTCATAAAATTTCTGAAAGAGGTATTTAAGTGGACCAAGCTAAGGTTGATGCAATTGAGAAAATGCCATGTCCTGAGGACATTAAAGGTATTCATAGTTTCCTAGGTCATGCTGGTTTCTGTAGGAGATTTATCAAAGACTTTTCTAAAATTTCTAGGCCTCTTACTAATCTTTTGCAAAAGGATATTCCTTTTGTTTTTGATGATTATTGTTTAGAAGCCTTTGAAACACTCAAGAAAGCCTTAATATCTGAACCTATTGTTCAACCACCTGATTGGAACTTGCCTTTTGAAATTATGTGTGATGCTAGTTATTATGATGTTGGTGATGTCCTAGGACAAAGAGTTGATAAGAAATTGAATCTTATTCATTATGCTAGTAAAACTCTAAACAACGCTCAAAGAAATTATGCTACTACAGAAAAAAAGAATTCTTAGCAGTGGTGTTTGCTTGTGATAAATTTAGACCTTATATTGTTGATTCCAAAGTAACTATTCACATAGACCATGCTGATATTAAATATCTTATGGAAAAGAAAGATGCTAAACCTAGGCTTATTCGTTGAGTTCTCTTGTTACAAGAATTTGATTTACATATCATTGATAGAAAAGGAGCTGAGAACCCCGTAGCTGATAACTTCTCTAGGCTTGAAAATGTGCTTGATGACCCACTTCCTATTGATGATAGTTTTCTTGATAAGCACTTAGCTGCAATAAATGCTGCTAATGGTACTCCTTGGTATGATGACTATGCTAATTACATTGTTGCTAAATATTTACCACCTAGCTTTACATGCCAGCAAAAGAAAAAATTCTTCCATGATTTAAGACATTACTTTTGGGATGACCCACATCTTTATAAAGAAGGAGCAGATGGTACAATTAGACGGTGTGTACCTGAGCATGAACAGGGACAAATCTTACGGAAATGTCACTCCGAGGCTTATGGAGGGCATCATGCCGGAGATAGAACTGCTCACAAGGTACTGCAATCGGGATTTTATTGGCCTACTCTCTTCAAGGATGCCCATAAGTCTGTGTCATCTTGTGATGAATGCCAAAGAATAGGTAATATCGGTAAGCGTCAAGAAATGCCTATGAATTATTCACTTGCTGTTGAGCCATTTGATGTTTAGGGATTTGATTACATAGGACCTTTTCCTTCTTGTAATGGGTATACACATATTTTGGTTGCTGTTGATTATGTTACTAAATGGGTAGAAGCTATTCCAACCAGTAGTGTTGATCACACGCCTCTATTAAAATGCTTAAGGAAGTTATTTTCCCAAGGTTTGGAGTCCCTAGATATTTAATGACTGATGGTGGTTCACACTTTATTCATGGTGCCATCCGTAGAATGCTTGCTAAGTATGATGTTAACCATAGAATTGCATCACCCTAACATCCTCAGTCTAGTGGTCAAGTTGAACTTATCAATAGAGAAATAAAATTAATTTTACAAAAGACTGTTAATAGGTCCAGGAAGAAATTGTCTAAGAAATTAGATGATGCACTTTGGGCTTATAGAACAGCTTATAAAAATCCTATGGGTATGTATCCTTATAAAATGGTTTATGGAAAAGCTTGCCATTTGCCTCTTGAGTTATAACATAAAGCATATTGGGAAGTTAAAGAACTCAATTATGATTTCAAACTTGCTGGTGAAAAGAGGTTATTTGATATCAGCTCCTTAGATGAATGGAGAACCCAAGCATACGAAAATGCAAAGTTATTCGAAGAAAAAGTTAAAAGATGGCATGACAAAAGAATTCAAAAGAGTGAGTTTAAAGTTGGAGAATATGTTCTTTTGTACAACTCTCGTTTTGAGATTTTTTTGCAGGAAAGCTCCTCTCGAAATGGGAAGGCCCATATGTCATCGAGGAGGTTTACCGTTCTGGTGCCATCAAAATAAATAATTCCGAAGGTTGTCAATGGACAATGAATAAAGCATTATATCTCAGGTACGCCTATTAATGTTGAAAGTAATATTATCCAAAATTTTGACACCGGAAGAACACATAAAAGAGTACTTCCAGAACACTCCAGAATCGTGAAAATAAGGAGGTACGTGATACGGTAAGTAAACGGACTCCGAAAAATCTGCAAAAATATTTTTATCAGTTTTGAATATTTTAGAATTTTGGAAATAAAGAAACTTCCAGGAAGCATCCTCTGGTGGGCACAAGACACCAGGGCGCCTGGCGCGCCCAGGTGGGTTGTGCCCACTTGGGACACCTTCCGTACTCCTCTTTCTTCCACATACTTGTCCTCCAAGATAAAAAATCTATATATACTTCCCGAACCTGTTGATCACCATATCACGAAGAAATCCTCTATTGTCTTTTCTTATTGTTTTCTGTTAGATTCGACATTATGTCCTCCCAAAACTCCGAGGTTGAGAGCTATGTTGCTGATCTCATCGCAAACCCCAAGTCCTATGGGGATGTGGAGCACTATAGCTGGACCTCCGAAGAAGAAGATGAATCGGTTCCTTCCCGGTTCAAGCATGAGAGCATGGAGGCGTTATGCAAGAGGATTATAAAACTCGAAATAGATAATTGTGAGTTGATTATGGAAAATTTTATTCTCCGTCAGAAGCTAGAGGAAGAAAAAGGGAAACCCCGCACTTTATTACCACCACCATCATCTTCTTCACCACCAAAAGAAAATTGAGTATCGGGTATGAGCACTCCCCTTGGCTTCCGCCAAGCTTGGGGGAGGTGCCCCGGTATCGTATCATCCCACCATCTTTTTTCTTTTACTTATTTTAGTTCAATCATTTGCTTTTGGATGAAATAAAGTTTAGTTCGATCCTTTCTTCTTTAAGAGTTTTCTTACTGATCTATCCTTGTAATCTGTGCAAGTTATATAATAAAGTTAGATTGAGTTTTTGCCTTCTTTACTTTCATGATGCAAATAAAGAAAAGAAATAAAGAAAGAAATAGAGAAAGGAAATAAATGAGGAAAGAAAATAAATCAATAATATTATATACTAATCTTATGGTAGGTGATAGCACCACATAAGGAAAAGTATAAGTAGAAATTTTTATTAGAGATTGACAAACATAGCATTATATTAGTCAATGACGCAACTCATGAAAGAATTAATAAGGGAAGAGAAGATTCACATATAGATATACTATCCTAGAAACCTTTTGTGATTGTGAGCCCTCATCAAAATATTATATGCCAAAATTGTTGACGCTGGACAAGGAAGACAACTTAATGGTTTATGTTTGTTTATATTCACACAGAAGTCATATTGTCATAGATCCTTTAACATGTGGTGCTTGCCCCTTATCTTTGCTAGCCAAAAATTCTGTACTAAGTAGAGATACTACTTGTGCGTCCAAAAACCCTTAAACCCAAATCTTTTTCAAGAGTCCACCATACCTACCTAGGGATTCAGCAAGATCCTTCAAGTAAGTTGTCATAGGTGCAAAAAGGCAATAAAAATTACTTCTAAAAGTGTGGGATAATTTAGTGTAAGAGAAAATTGAGCGTTGTACGAAATTGGATGACAAAGAATAAAAGCGACAAACTGCATAATAAACGTTGTCATCTGAAGGGGCAATACAATGTGACGTTCTCTTGCACTAAGGGATTGAGCTTACAAACAAATAAGCGCATGACAACCTCTGTTTCCCTCTGCGAAGGGCCTATCTTTTACTTTTATGCAAAGAGTCAAAGTTATTCTCTCTATTCCTTTTATTTTTCTCTTTTGGCAAGCATCATGTGGTGAGGAAATATCTAGGCACATATGTCCAGTTGAATATAAATAGCATGAGTTATTATTGTTGACATCACCCTTGAGGTGAGTATGTTGGGAGGCGAAACTATAAGCCCCTATCTATCTATGTGTCCGGTTGAGACGTTTTTTTCATGGGTATGAGGTGAGTGTTAGCAATCATAGAAGACTATATGATTGTTAAGTATGTGGACTTGCCTAAAGGCTCCAACATGTGGCCCTTCCTGAAAAGATGATGAATTGTAGTTGCAAAGTTGACTAAGAACATAGTTTTTTGGTTTCTAATAGAGTTTTTGCTTTATACTTCGATTATGTGATGAACTATTACTTATTCATAGGAAGTATATGATGCAAGTTCCATGATAAAAGTCCTATGTTAAATATTTTTGTTGATATAATAATCAACATGATACTTCTATGTCCGTATTTTGTTTTTATCGACAACTCTCCCTCAAAGCATGTGGACATGTTTTTCAATTTCGGTTTTCGCCTAAGGACAAGCGAGGTCTAAGCTTGGGGGAGTTGATATGTCTGTCGCAAAACCGGCGAATCTCGGGTAGGGGGTCCCGAACTGTGCGTCTAGGCCGGATGGTAACAGGAGGCAGGGGACACGATGTTTTACCCAGGTCCGGGCCCTCTTGATGGAGGTAAAACCCTACGTCCTGCTTGATTAATATTGATGATATGGGTAGTACAAGAGTAGATCTACCACGAGATCGGAGAGGCTAAACCCTAGAAGCTAGCCTATGGTATGATTGTATGTTATGGTTGTTGTCCTACGGACTAAAACCCTCCGGTTTATATAGACACCGGAGAGGGTTTGGGTTACACAAGGTCGGTTACAAAGGAGGAGATATCCATATCCGTATTGCCTAGCTTGCCTTCCACGCCAAGTAGAGTCCCATCCGGACACGAGACGAAGTCTTCAATCTTGTATCTTCATAGTCTAACAGTCCGGCCAATGGAGATAGTCCGGCTGTCCGGAGACCCCCTAATCCAGGACTCCCTCAGTAGCCCCTGAACCAGGCTTCAATGACGATGAGTCCGGCGTGCAGTATTGTCTTTGGCATTGCAAGGCGGGTTCCTTCTCCGATTACATCATAGAAGAATTTGAATACAAGGATAGTGTCCGACCCTGCAAAATAAGTTCCACATTCCACCATAGAGAGAATAATATTTTCGCAGATCTAATTTGCTGGCTTGTTTTGGTAGCACGATGTTACGTCATGGCCCGGTGATTATTCGAACCGTTTCTTTTAACCAGCCCCGCACATAACGCTAGGCAGTTTTTCGACATGTCTTGTCAAAGCAGAGATTGTGTCCCTTTTTACGGGATTCTCATCAATACGGGCGTGGGTAACCCAACCACGCCATCAATTGCGGCGCTTGGGGGATAAGCGAGTTTTACCAGGCAAGTGGGGACGCTTAGTTTCGTCCGCTCATATAAAGGGATTAGGATTCACCTTTCTATCCACGCCTTCTTCCTCCTCTGCTCATCCGTTTTCGCACACTCGAGCTCCACTGCCCATGTCCGCACTTCCCACCTCGACCTTCTCCAATGATGTCCGGAGCGGGAGGCAAGTGGATGGTCTCCTCCATCACGGAGGGAGGCATCAGGAAACTGAGGAGAGTCGGATACCTGCCCGACGACATCAGGCACCGGCTCCCAGATGAGGGGCAGCTCATCCCCACCCCCAGGCCCCATGAGAGGGTAGTATTCCTCACCCATTTCCTCCATGGACTGGGGTTCCCTCTCCATCCCTTCGTCCATGGGCTCATGTTTTATTACGTCCTGGATTTCCATGATCTGGCCCCAAACTTCATCCTCAACATCTCGGCATTTATCGTCATGTGCGAGGCCTTCCTCCGCATCAAGCCCCACTTCGGCTTATGGCTGAAGACCTTCAATGTCAAGCCGAAGGTGGTGGACGGCCGCCAGGCGGAGTGCGGAGGCGCCATGGTGGGCAAGATGCCCAACATAACATGGCTCGAGGGCTCCTTTATGGAAACCATAAAGGGGTGGCAATCGGGGTGGTTCTATATCACCGAGCTGCGCGACCCTGCATGGGTAGCGGCCCCCGAGTTCCGATCTGGCATCCCCATGCGGCTCACCTCCTGGAAAGAGAAGGGCATGTCCTGGGGTAGTTCAAAAGAGCTGACCGGACTCCAAACATGTATTCATAACATGGTGGACAAGAAGCTCAAGCTCGTCAACATAGTCCAAGTTATGCTCATCCGTCGGATACTCCCATGCCAACATGGGAGTTCAACTTGTGGGAGTTCAATCCGGCGCAGCACCGAACTCTGAACAGGCCCTTCGACACAACTCTCGAAGATGCCTGGAGGGTGCTGTTCAAAAGTGTCGAGGTCCCTCCCCCTATTACCGAGGATCGCGGATTCAGCGTGAAGCACCAAGCCAGTGCGGTAAGCTGCTTTACCTTTCACAGGATAATTATTTTTTATATAGATTGACTCCATGTGGGATCTAAACTCCCGTACCTTTGACAGGACTGGCAGAAGATGGCCGGACAGATCGACTGTCCGGCTCCTTTGCCCGAAGGCCCCGCAGACGCTCTTCTGGCGAAGATGCTGACTCCAGCCCCTTATAAGGTGCCGGAGAAGACCAAGAAGGCCAAGGGGACCCGAAAGAGTTCCCGACGCCAGGCTTCTTCGGACTCACTGTCCGATGACTCTGCGGCGCACTGTTCCCCTGAAGACGAGGAAGAGGAAGAAGAAGATGCTCCCCCACCGACTAGGGGAGACAAGAAAAGGAAGGCCGCCCCAACGGGGGAGGCCGGAGGATCCAAGAAGGGAAGGACTCTCCTTCCGGACAGTTCCACCGCCGCCGACGAAGGCGAAGGCGAGTGGCTGCCCAGGGTCAAGCCCCCGGGGAGACCGTAAGTATTCGGATACCAGAGTAACTCCTAGGATTCCTTTGTCGCACTGCTTTCCCTAATGCCGAACGCGATTATGCAGGCCGCCACGAGCCAGTATCGATGTATCATCGGACGGCTCCTTGGGCTTGTCGGACATGGATAGCGATCCAGTCCCGACGGCCACCTCCCCTCATCCCGCCGACGATGCCGAGGTGTTGTCTCAAGAGGCACCGGATCAAGGGGAGACAGTCCTGGAGGCGCCTCAAGGCGACCTTTCGGACTCCGGGAGCCGTGGGGATGGGACCCTCGAGGGCTCCGAGTTCGTCCCTCAGCCGAACACCGTGCCGGACCCTCCAGCGGTTCCGGGCTCGGACAGGCGGCCTCCTTCTAAGAGGGGCAAGACGCCTGTGCCGATGACCTCTGTCCATCCAGAGGCACCGGACAATCTGCTGGAAGCGCTTCGCAGCGCTTCCATCGACGAGGAGCACCGTACTAGCGGTGATCCAGAAGGTTCAGTCCGCCAAGAGCGGATTGACTGAAGCCTGTGCCAGCCTCCTAACAGGCTTTGAGGTAAGTGTTTTAAAATGTAGTAGAAATATTACCGCATAGATGGTAGCCCCTGATGCTTTGTTCGGTCTTCACAAGGAAAAGCTGAACAGAGGATCAAATAATATCGCAGGAGTCTAATATAAGTATGTCAATATGCATATGCAGGCTTCGCTGCTGGCGTCCGCCGCACTAACTGCGGAGGTCGCCGTACTAAAGCAGGACCTCGAGGGGTCCAAGAAAGAGCTCGGCCTTGCCAAAAGGCAGCTCGAGGAGAACAAGGGTAAGTAATACCCCGTCTATAGATATGTATATATAAAAAGGACGCGATTGCAAAATGACAGGATCATTGTATGTTTGCCAGGGGCCACGACTGAGGTGGCGACCCTGAAGCAAGCGCTAACCAAGGCCGAAGATACAGCGGCCAAGGAGGGCACCAAGCGAGAGAACCACGAGGCTTGGGTGGGCGAGGTGCAGCAAGAGCCCCAGGCTCTTGTGGCGAAGAACGAGGCGTTGGAGCTTGACTCCAAGACGCGGGAGTCTGAGCTTGCCGCGGCCCTCGAGAGTGTAAAAAGTGCCAAGGCCGAATCCCAAAAGGCTCTCCAAGAGATCGACGCGATGAAGAAGATAGCGGCGGGTAAGGCTTTCTATATGCAAAGCAAGCATGTAAAAGTAAATTACCGATTACTTACCCGGATCTGGAGCTCTTCAGGAGCATTCGCAGATTTGCCCCACAGTGTGTCCGATGCCGCACAATTTTACCAGGCCGAGGACGGAAGCTCGACGGAGAAGTTGTTCTGGTCTCAGTATGCTGAGGCCGAACATCCGGTGCCAATGAGCGAACAGCGGAAGCAGATGGTCGAGCTACATAAGGCGGCCGATCAGGCCATGAAGAGCTTTATAGTCCGGTTGTGGCCTGGCGACGCCCTTCCGAACAGCTTCTTCGGCCTGGTGAGGCGGCTCGTGGATGCCTGCCCATGGCTGGAGGTCGTCAAGCGATCTGTCTGCATTGAAAGTGCACGCCGGGCTTTCGCCCGTGTAAAAATGCAGTGGGTCAAGCTAGACGCCGTGAAGCTGATCAAGGAGGGGCCGCCGAAGGGCAAGGAGCACCGCCACCCCGAGATGTACTACGAGGGCGTTCTGCCGGGTGCCCGTCTTATCGCGGATGAGTGTTCAAAAGATGTAATATTTGAATGAGACTTGCTCATTTTATCCTGTATGTATGAAAACTTGTTTCATATGCACTATGCAATGCTTGTTAGAATTTAAAATATTACCTTATGTTTGGCTGTTTATCCAATCTGAGAGATGGCTAGTCCTCGGCTTCTGCCCCATGCCACAAGTGCTGGGGTGTTCGGGATAAACCTGAGCACTCTTGTTCCCATGTTTGGGTCCTTCGAGGGAGGTGCTCAGCACAACGAACAAGGCAACCAGACTAATAATGCTTTATCACTCTCACTTAGCCATAGAATTCTATAATTTTAAATTTCGGTGAAGCCCCTGGTATTCGGAAGGCCGAATTCGGGGCGCGATACACGCCTGTAAGACGGACAGGGCTGGCCCCTCGCCCTTAGCGGCATAAGTCTTTAGGGACTCGAAAAACCTCGCCGAACAGCGACTAGTCTCTCGCCTTATCATGACAATCAGTTTTAGCTTTCTGTACTGAGGTGCTCAGCCCAGCAGAACCGGGGCACAATCGCAGTAGTTCTCCTAGCGCTACCTTAGCCGATAGAGCGGAACGTAAGGTACCAAAACATAGGAGCCGGGCAAACCCAACATTTGACCAAAGACATGATTCGGAGCTGATGCATATAATGCTATAAGTTTGGGGTGCCGCACTTGTGAAAGTGTTTGGACTTTTCACACCGCATTGTGGGGTACGTAAGCCCCTGGTGTGTTGGCCATACCAGAGTGTACGGTGGCAAGGCGTCATTAATGAACACATAGATATATATATGACAAGAATGCAATAATAGTCGTAATGTCATGCATTGTTTATTGAAAAATTGCGTTAAAGCAGAATGATACAGATAGTGCGATAAGAAAAGAGTAGGACTATGTCCCTTCCAAGGGCAAGCTGAGGAATGATATGAAATCGAATATTTCTCTTGTTACTGTAATCAACCTGGGAATCCCGTGGTATAACGTAGCTATATGCCTCCTTGGTTGCTGCATCATGTGTTTGGCAATAGTGCTGCCTGACAGTGTTTCCAGAGATTAAGGTCCTGAAAGAAAAAGAAAATTGACAAAACGGGAAGCTCCTAGTGCAGTTTAGGCCGCGTTTTGGGGCGTGCCGCAGTTGTGCCCCCCTCCCCACTTGTGCCCAAGGTATTTTTAATGCGTAATTATGTACGCGCGACACAAATATCACCGTTGGGCTGGGATTGGGGTGGCCGCCGTATTGCTACGCGAGCTCAGATCGCGCCACGCGGTCTATTTGCCGATTGCCCCGAGCGCGCTTGAAGGTGTCTGGGCTTTGAAACGCTGAACTGGTTGATTGCCTTGAGAGGCTGCTTTGCGCTTCTGCTGCGAGGGCCACAGTGTGCTCCTCTGTTCGAAGAGAGCGCTCTGTGTTTCCATTGACTGTAATAACTCCGCGAGGTCTTGGCATCTTGAGCTTGAGGTATGCATAATGCGGTACCGCATTGAATCTAGCGAATGCAGTTCGCCCGAGCAGCGCGTGATAACCACTGCGGAACGGGACTATATTGAAGATTAACTCTTCGCTTCGGAAATTATCCGGGGATCCGAAGACCACCTCTAGTGTAATTGAGCCTGTGCAATGGGCCTCTACGCCTGGAATGACGCCCTTAAAGGTCGTTTTTGTGGGTTTGATCCTTGAGGGGTCTATACCCATTTTGCGCACTGTGTCCTGATAAAGCAGGTTCAGGCTGCTGCCGCCGTCCATAAGGACTCGAGTGAGGTGAAATCCATCGATGATTGGTTCTAGGACCAGTGTGGCGAATCTGCCATGACGGATACTAGTGGGGTGGTCCCTGTGATCGAAGGTGATCGGACAGGAGGACCAAGGGTTGAACTTTGGGGCGACTGGCTCCAACGCATATACGTCCCTGAGCGCATGCTCCCGCTCCCTCTTGGGGATGTGGGTTGCGTATATCATGTTCACCGTCCGCACTTGCGGGGGAAACCTCTTCTGTCCTCCGGTGTGCGGCTGCCGGGGCTCCTCCTCGTCATCGCTATGCGGCCCCTTGTCCTTGTTTTCAGCAATTAACTTGCCGGCCTGCTTGAACACCCAACAATCCCTGTTGGTGTGATTGGCTGGCTTGTCTAGGGTGCCGTGTATTTGACACGAGCGATCGAGTATACGGTCCAAGCTGGACGGGCCCAGCGTACTTTGTTTGAATGGCTTTTTCCACTGACCGGGTTTAGAGCCTTTGAATCCGGCATTGACTGCCGTATCCTCAATATTTTTGCTGTTAATGCAGCGCTTATGCTTGTTTCCACGTGACCTGCTATTGCCGTCCTTGGTATCTGAGGTACCATGGTTCTTTGATATGTTATTACTGCGAGGCAGCCAGCTGTCTTCTCCCGCACAAAAGCGGGTCATGAGCGTCGTGAGGGCTGCCATAGATTTCGGCTTTTCCTGACCAAGGTGCCGGGCTAGCCACTCGTCTCGGATGTTGTGCTTGAAAGCTGCTAAGGCCTCCGCATCCGGACAGTTGACAATTTGGTTTTTCTTTGTAAGGAACCGAGTGCAGAATTGCCTGGCCGACTCTTCTGGCTGCTGAATTATGTGGCTCAAGTCATCGGCATCTGGTGGTCGCACATAAGTGCCCTTAAAGTTGTCGAGGAATGCGGCTTCCAGTTCTTCCCAACAGCTAATGGAGTCCGCTGGCAAGCTGTTAAGCCAATGCCGCGCTGGTCCTTTGAGCTTTAGTGGGAGGTATTTGATGGCGTGTAAGTCATCGCCGCGGGCCATGTGGATGTGGAGGAGGAAGTCCTCAATCCATACTGCGGGATCTGTTGTGCCATTGTATGATTCAATATTTACAGGTTTGAAACCTTCTGGGAATTGATGTTCCATTACTTCGTCTGTGAAGCATAAGGGGTGTGTGGCGCCTCTGTATTGGGCTATATCGCGACACAGCTCCAATGGGTCTTGCCCGTTGTGTTCGGCCCGGCCGGATTTGCTTTTACTGTATCTGGCATGACGTTTGTCGTCTCGCAGAGTGGTGCGCCCTCGTGATCCGTAGATCGATCTTGAATGCTTTGCCTTGTCCTCCAATATGTCTTGCAGGTCTGGCGCATCTCCCCATGCCTTTTTGTTTGAATGGCGTTGCGGTGGAGGCTGAGCTTTTGGCTGGAATGCCTCTCTATCACGGCCACGAGGTGGCCGATCAGCCGTATCATACGCTTCTTCCTCCAGTCGGGGTAGTAACCTGCGCCTTGGGTAACTCTTGGAGGGACGCTCGAGTTTATATTCCTCGGCCGCGAGGACTTCGGTCCATTTGTCAGCTAGCAGATCTTGATGAGCTTGAAGCTGCTGCTGCTTTTTCTTCAGGCTATTTGTCGTGACCATAAGTCGGCGCTTGAAGCGCTCTTGTTCGACGGGATCCTCCGGTACGGCGAATTCATTTTCGCCGAGGCTTGCCTCGTCTTCGGAGGGGGGCATGTGATTGTCATCCTCCTCCTCTCCGTCTGCCGCTCTCTCAGGAGAGCTGGCTCCTCCATCCTCCCGCTCTAAATCTTGCTGGAGGGGGTTGTTGCTGTCTTCGGCACTATCCGGAGTGTTATTATCTCCTGTGCCGGTATCACCACTTTTGCGTTGGCGGGACTTAGAGTGGCGCCGCTGACATCGGTGCTTGGGTTGCTTCTTGGAGGGGTCATCCTCCGCTATCTCGTCGCCATTGCCTTCGTTGGGTGTATCCACCATGTATATGTCATATGACGAGGTGGCTTTCCAGTGCCCTATAGGTGCTGGTTCATGTTCGTCTCCTACATCGTCGTCCATACCGTCGATGTCTTCGGAGTCGAAGTCGAGCATGTCAATTAAATCATCGACAGTGGCTACGAAGTGGGTGGTGGATGGGCGTCGAATTTCTTCGTCGTCCGCATCCCAATCCTATTGGCCATAATCCGGCCAGGGCTCTCCTGACAAAGAGAGAGACCTTAGTGAATTCAGAATGTCGCTGGAGGGCGAGTGTTGAAAGATATCTGCGGCGGTGAATTCCATGATCGGCGCCCAATCGGATTCGATTGGCAGGGGCGCGGATGGTACGGAGTCCGGAAAAGAGTTCGGCACCTTGGATTCACGGGCTGCACAGAGGATTATGCTAGTGTTTGGCTCGATTGCCGTTGAGGCTGCAGCCCCTGAGGCGGTGTCTAACCACCCGTCCTCGATTGGCACAGTTGGCTCCGAGCTAAGGGTCGGAGCTGATGCGGGCGTGGCCTCTAGGGTACTGTTCAGCGGCAGAGCTAGGTCATACCCATCGCGACAGTGCGGCGCGCCCGGCTATGGCTCGAATCCGTCAAAGATCAAGTCTCCGCGGATGTCGGCCGTGTAGTTCAAACTTCCAAATCTAACCTGATGGCCAGGGGCGTAGCTTTCAGCCTTCTCCAGATGGCCAAGCGAATTAGCCCGCAGTGCAAAGCCGCCGAATACGAAGATCTGTCCGGGGAGAAAAGTCTCACCCTGGACCGCATCGCTATCGACGATAGTAGGAGCCATCAAGCCTAATGGCGACGACATAGAGGAACTCTCAATGAAAGCACCAATGTCGGTGTCAAAACCGGCGGATCTCGGGTAGGGGGTCCCGAACTGTGCGTCTAGGCCGGATGGTAACAGGAGGCAGGGGACACGATGTTTTACCCAGGTTCGGGCCCTCTTGATGGAGGTAAAACCCTACGTCCTGCTTGATTAATATTGATGATATGGGTAGTACAAGAGTAGATCTACCACGAGATCGGAGAGGCTAAACCCTAGAAGCTAGCCTATGGTATGATTGTATGTTATGGTTGTTGTCCTATGGACTAAAACCCTCCAGTTTATATAGACACCGGAGAGGGTTAGGGTTACACAAGGTCGGTTACAAAGGTGGAGATATCCATATCCGTATTGCCTAGCTTGCCTTGCACGCCAAGTAGAGTCCCATCCGGACACGAGACGAAGTCTTCAATCTTGTATCTTCATAGTCTAACAGTCCGGCCAATGGAGATAGTCCGGCTGTCCGGAGACCCCCTAATCCAGGACTCCCTCAACGACCATTTTGGATCATGTTTTCTTACTGTTATTTATAATGTTTTTATCCATAATAATGCTTTTTGTAGTAATTCTAATGCCTTTTCTCTCATAATTTGCAAGGAACACATCAAGAGGGAGAATTTCAGCAGCTGGAAATCTGGACCTGGAAAAGCAACATCATTCAACCTATTTTGCACAACTCCAAATGAGATGAAACTTTACGGAGATTTTTTATGGATTATTTGAGAAATACTGGAGCCAATAAGCACCAGAGGGGGGCCACCACGTGGGCACAACCCACCTGGGCGCGCCAGGCCCCCCAGGCGCGCCCTCGTGGGTTGTGGCCTCCTCGGCCCACCTCCGGTGCCCATCTTCTGGTATATAAGTGGTTTTGACCTAGAAAATAAGAGGAGGACTTTTGCGACGAAGCGCCGCCGCCTCGAGGCAGAACTTGGGCAGGAGCACTTTTGCCCTCTGGCGGAGCGATTCTGCCGAGGGAACTTCCCTCCCGGAAGGGGAAACCATCGTCATCATCACCACCAACAACTCACCCATCTTGGGGAGGGCAATCTCCATCAACATCTTCACCAACACCATCTCATCTCAAACCCTAGTTCATCTCTTGTATTCAATCTTGTTACCAGAACTATAGATTGGTGCTAGGGGGTGTCTAGTAGTGTTGATTACATCTTGTAGTTGATTATTATATGGTTTAGTTGGTGGAAGATTATATGTTCAGATCCATTATGCATATGAATACCCCTCTGATCATGAGCATGTTTATAGTTTGTGGGTAGTTACCTTTGTTCTTGAGGTCACGGGATAAATCGTGTTGCAAGTGTCGGCATCCTGGGAATGGGGGTCCCCGACTTGCCTGCCTGCGGCCCACGGCATGGCTCCGCCTACGGCCCCGTACGGCCCATCTTCACCAGCAAACACTCGAGACCCTCGCGAGGGGCCGAGCTTTGTGAGGCGGACGATGCAAGACCTCCTCGGGGGCGGCCTCACTAGGCTGGCTCGCGAGGGGCGGAGAGATCAAGGCAAGGGGCACATCGCAAGGTTCTTGTGACGCAAGCCCTGATGACCAACGCCAGGCGGGCACCAGGCGGGCGCCAGCGTGCATAGTGTCCTTGTTTCCTCTTTAGTGCTAAAGAGGCAAGCGCAGGTGAGGAGTCTCGAGGCATCAGGCAAAGGTTTCCATATCGGTGCAACGAGACCAAGACCAGCAGGACGGCAGGACGGAGGTCACCGTGGAGCCTAGGACGGCGTCACAACCAGAACCTTTGGTAGGCAAAGACCACCTTTTGTCAGGATAGCTTGTACTAGCTGTCCCCCTTCAACTTGGCCGTTGTGGGATCCCTTCCCGCCTAATATTTGGGAACAGGACCCGGGCCTCTATATATAGGACTAGCCACCACCGTAGGGAGGCATCTCATCTTGGACCGGATCCATTCCACCAAGGCCAGCACACAAACTTACCAAGCACAAGAGTACCTCTCCTCAGGAGGCTGTTCTTCCCTTGTAACTATCCATCCTCAGCCCAAGAGGCAATCCACCTCACCACACTAGAGTACGGTATTACACCACATCGGTGGCCCGAACCAGTATAAATCTTGTGTCCCTTTGTTCTGCGAGTTCGACGCGCCGAGTCTTGAGATCACGGTGAGGGAGTGAGCTAGAGGGAGGAGTGATCTTAGTGCGCACCCCAGTGTTCAAACCTCAAGGGTTTTGCCGAAACCCGAAATCTGACATTTGGTGCGCCAGGTAGGGGTGCGCCAAAGCTCCGCCTCTCCGCTTGCACCGTCCAGCTCCATGGCAGACGCCACCCCTCTGATTAGGCTGGCGGGCGCCTGCGGATGCACCGTGGGTGTCCGGGCCTTCACCCACACCTTGCGGCAGGTGCGGTGGCCGTGCAAGTTCAAGCCAGAGATGCCACCCCGCTACGATGGCGCGGCAGATCCGGCGGCCTTCCTGCAGGCGTATGAGAAGGTTTTCCTCGAAGCCGGAGGCGACGACCAGGTCATGGGCAACTAGTTCCCCTTGGCCCTGGCCGGCGTGCCACGCGCCTGGCTACTCAGCTTGCCAGGATCTTCGGTGACCTCCTGGGAGGAGCTGCGTGGTCTCTTTGTCGCGCGCTTCGTGGCACCGGCACCCTCACCGTCGTAGCCCTCCTCGGCGGCTCGCAAGAACCACCCTTGGACCATCACACCAAGCCGTTCTTTCGCCAGATTGGCGCCGCCTCCACGCGGCAAGGAGCTCCCCCGGGTTAGGCGGTGCCCAAGGCCGACCTCACCTTCGACACGGGGGATCACCCCACCACCACCGTCGGCTCGGCGTGCTCCCAATGTTGTGCACGCCCACCATCTGTAGCGTAGCTGTCACCAAGACCCTCATCGACGGCGACGCCGGTCTCAACGTGCTCTCTGTGGAGGCTTTTAGCCTTCTTCATGTACCACTTCAATGGCTCCGACCCAGCAAGCCCTTCTCCGGGGTCGGCGGAGCCCCTTCTTCCTGTGACCTTCGGCACCCGCGATAAATACCGCACCGAGCTGATCGACTTTGATATTGCCCGCATCGGCCTACCGTACAATGCCATCCTCAGATACCCGGCTCTAGCCAGTTTATGGCGGTGACCCATCCGGCCTACAACCTCATGAAGATGCCCGGGAGCAAGGACGTCCTCACCGTAGTTGGAGATACCAAGGAAGCTCTAGCAGCGCTCAAGTGTGCCCTCAAAACCGCCGCGGTAGCGCGAACGGCCAACGAGGCCACCCCAGGGGTTAAGGAGGCCGCGCCAGAAAATAAGAAGCATTTGTTCACTCAAGATCGGGCCGAAACCAAGCAGATGCCGGTCGAGGAAGATGGGTCCCTAGGAGCCACCTTCACCATAGGCGCCAACCTCGACCCAAATCAAGAGGAGGCATTAGTGAGGTTCCTGCGCGCGAATAAGGATGTATTCGCCTGGGAACCCAAGCAGCTGGTAGGGGTCCCAAGAGGGGTGATCGAGCATCACTTGACAGTGTGCCCCAATGTGCGCCCTGTGAAGCAGAAAGCGCGACGACAATCCACAGAGAAGTAGTCCTTCATCGTCCAGGAAACCCGCAAGCTGGAGGCGGCGGGTGTCATTCGTGAGGTTCGGTACCCCGAGTGGCTGGCGAACTCCGTCGTCGTACTGAAGAACGGTGGGAAGGAGCACATGTGTGTTGACTTCACCAACCTTAACAAGGCTTGTCCCCAAGACCCGTTCCCGCTCCCGCGCATCGACCAGATCGTCGACTCCACCGCCGAATGCGTCCTGCTTTGCTTCCTGGACGCGTTTTCAGGCTATCACTAGATCAAGATGGCAGTGGAGGATGTGGAGAAGACGGCCTTCCTGACCCCGTGTGGGGTGTACTCCTACACATGCATGCCATTCGGGCTGCGCAACGCAGGCACGACCTTCCAATGGCTGATGCACATCACCCTGGGTCAGCAGCTCAGGAGGAACGCTGAACCCTACATCGACAACATTGTGGTAAAATCTCGGGAGGCGAGAACTTTGATTCAGGACCTTCGCGAGTCTGCGCCAGGTGGACTTCCGGCTCAACCCAGAGAAGTGCGTGTTTGGTGTCCCTTCCGGCAAGCTCCTAGGATTCCTCGTCTCCCACAGGGGAATCGAGGCCAACCCAGAGAAGGTCAAGGTGATAGAAGACATGAGCCCACCAGAAACCCTCAAGGAGATGCAGAAGCTTGCAGAATGCGTGACCTCGCTGGGGCGCTTCAGCTCCAAGCTGCGAGAGTGCACCCTGCCATTCTTCAAGTTGATGAAGAGGAAGGGCCCGTTCGAGTGGACCCCGGAAGCTGACCAAGCGTTTCAAGACCTTAAGAGATACCTGACCAGTCCTCTAGTGATGGTGGCGCCTCGCCCTCTTGAGCCCCAGGTGCTTTACCTTGCCACCACTCCCTACTCTACTAGCGCAGCTCTAGTGGTGGTTCAGGAAGAGCGCCAGCCCAAGGGGCTGCCGCGCCACACCGCACCACCAGCCGAGGCGATACAGGACCCAGAGGGCACCGCAAAGGCTGTAGCAATGCCAACGAGTGACCAGGCCCAACAAGGCGGCGTTCGCGGGTCGGCAGAGGTCCCTACAGGCGATCAGGCTCTTGGGGTCCCGTCATCTCAGGAGACGCCCCAACTGCCGGCAGGCACAAGCTCCGTTGACGTTCCCGCCTTCACCGAGCACCCATTGTATTTCGTCAACACGGTGCTGCGGGATGCAAGGGCATAGTACCCCATGCCTCAGAAGCTCTTGCCCGTGCTTTTGGTGGCCTCGCATAAACTACGGCACTACTTCCAAGGTAACCCAATCAAGTTAGTCTTGGCCTAACCGCTGGAGAGGGTACTCAGGAGCCCCAACGCTGCTGGAAGAGTCGTCAAATGGAACATCGAGCTGCAAGCATTCCAGCTAGAGTTCAGCACAACTAGGGTCATCAAGGGGGGCGCGCTCGCCGACTTCGTGGTAGAATGGACTGATGCCCCGGGGTTTGATGCAGGCGAGGACCGATCCCTCTCACCAGGAAGTGAAGCACCAGATGGTTGGGTCATGTATTTCGATGGCACGTTCGCACGCCAGGGCGCGGGGACTGGAGCAGTGATCATCTCGCCTACTCAGGACAAGCTCTACTACGTCGTGCAGCTCTACTTCCAGCAAGGCGAGAAGGTCTGCAACAACATCACGGAGAACGAAGGCCTCATCGCTGGCCTCAAGGCCGCGGTGGCCCTGGGGGTGAAGCGCCTCACCATCAGGGGCGACTCGTACCCCGAAGGACAAGCACATGGAGGCATACCTCACGGAGGTACGCAAAATGGAAAAGCATTTCCTAGGTCTAGAGTTGCAGCACGTACCCCGTGGCACCAACAAGGAGGCCGACGACATCGCCAAAAGGGCGTCCAAGAGACAACCCCAAGAGCATGGCGTCTTTGAGGAGCGACTCTTCAAGCCGTCGGCAGCACCTCCACTTTCGGGGCCGGGGCCGCCTCAGGAGGAGCTCCCCCAACCACCAGCCTCGGGAGCCCCGGCCTGCGGCCCGACCTCAGGAGCACGCCTACTCCTGGCACTCGAGCCACAGGAGGGCTGCTGGACCAAGGAGCTCAGGGAATACCTGACGCAAGGGACGCTACCGGAGAAGGAGGAGGACGTGGAGCGCGTGGCCCGACAGGCTATGGCATACTGTATCCAGGACGATGAGTTATATAGGAAGCGGCCAAATGATGTTTCCTTACGATGCATCTCCAGAGAACAAGGGAACGAGTTGTTGGCTGACATACACGGCGGAGACGGTGGGCACCACTCGTCGTCACGAACCCTCGTCGGCAAGGCGTTCGCAGCGGGTTCTAATGGCCTACGGCGCTCAACGACGCAACCGAGCTGGTGAAGTCCTGCGAGGCGTGCCAATTCCATGCCAAGCAAATCCATCAACCAGCTTAGACCCTCCAGACCTTTCCGCTCTCATGGCATTTTGCAGTCTGGGGGATGGATATCTTACGCTCTTTCCCTCGAGTGCCTGGGGGTTATCGCTACCTCTATGTCGCCATCGAAAAGTTCACCATATGGGCGGAGGTAGAAGCTGTCCGCACCATCCCAGCCAGATCTGCGGTCAAGTTCATCAAGGACCTCATGAGCCAGTTCGGGATCCCTAATTGCATCATCACCGATAACGGCTCGCAGTTTACTAACAATCTCTTCAAGACATATTCTGCTAACCTTCTAATGCAGATCTGCTATGCTTCGGTGGCACACCCCAGGAGCAATGGTCTAGCCGAACGCGCCAATGCAGAGGTCCTTAGAGGCCTCAAGACCAGGACCTTCAAGAAGAAGCTTGAGGCTTGCGGCAAGGGCTGGCATGATGAGCTCCAGTCTATGTTGTGGTCCCTCCGCACCACCACCACCAAGCCAACAGGCGAGACCCCGTTCTTCCTCGTCTACGGAGCAGAAGCGGTTCTCCCTCACGATGTCAAGCATCGCTCCGCGTGGGTCCTGTCATTTGATGAGACGCAGCAGGATGCCATGCGGGGGATGGACCTTGTGCTGGGGGAGGAACGCCGCCGTGAAGCCTCGCTCCGAGCGGCAAGGTACCAGCAGGCGCTGCGACGGTACCACTATCACAACATCTGCTCCAGGACGCTCGAGGTGGGTGATCTCGTCCTGAGGTGGGTGCTCTCCAGGGAAGGGTTGCACAAGCTCTCTCCCATGTGGGAGGGCCCATTTAGGATCGCCTGTGTCTCTAGGCCTGGCACCGCGCGCCTAGAGACGCAGGGCGGGATCCCCATCCATAACGCCTAGAACATCCAACACCTCCGGAAGTTCAACCCATGAAGCAAGGCCCATCGCCTGTGAAGCAAGGCCCCGTGCCTAGGAAGGTCTCCGCTCGTGACACTCTCACGTAATAATGAGTGGGGCTATACATGCCCGGAGTCTCAGGAGTGCCGCCCTCAGGCCTCGGGGGCTCCCTCCTACGTCCTAGTGGCAGCACTTAGCTCCGTGCTGGTGAGAAGACTAGACTAGGTGATGGACGCGGATTTTCATTTGCTTTTCCGTAGTTGGCTTGCCCCTCTTTACTAAAAAATTGCTTTCTAGTGTTCCTTGATGGCTTGGTTCCATCGCCTTTTGCCTTCGTTTCTACCTCTGGTTCCTTGTTTTGACCCGTGCTCTCCCTCACATGCCTCGCTAGGGGGCTGGACAGGTGCCCTCGTGAGCGTTTTTTCCTGTTCTTCGCGACGCACCCTCGCCCGAGCTCGCAAGCTGGCGCACCTCTCTCAATTCGTGCCCCTCGGGTACCGCGATGAGAAGCGCTGGGTCGTGGTCGGCTGTGCCTACGACCAGGGCTCGGAAGAATAAGAGTTTCCTAACAAATTTTTGTAGTTCCTAGACGCCTCCCGAGCAAAGGAGGCCTCGCCAGGCACTGGGAAATGCGCGCCTCATGAGGCGGAAACTACTTCGAGCGCGCCAAGCTAAGTTATTTCTACATGTTTACATAAAACGCTGATGTTGCAACACGACATAGGAATGATAAACATAGCATAGTAACTTGGAAATCATGGTTCGTTGCATGCCCCTGCGGGGCCCCATACTTGTCTCTCTCTTAATGCAGGAAGAAAAGGAAGAACGAAACAAAAGTGGCGCGTGCCCCCACGGCAGTTCGTGAGGATGGGCCCGTGGCGCTCTCCTGGGCTCAGCCAGACCCCTCCTCGCGCTTCACTGGGGTGCGACGACGAGACGACCTGCTGCCACCCTCGAATTGGGCGCGGCGGCTGGTCATAGCCGCCGCTGCTGGAGATGTCGCCAGAGGAGGAGCCGCCGTAGCTGGACGAGCCGCTGCCAACGCCGAGGACATGGACACCTTCATCCTCGTCACGACCATTGCCTAGGCTGAGCACCTCGTCGCCGTCATTTTCCTCGGGGCAGCACCCGACACGGCGACCATCTTCCCTGAATACCCGCAAAAGAGGGTCGTGTCGCCGTCGTACTTGAAGTGGAGGGTACATCGCCTGCCCAGGCCACGCGCGCGGGAAAACGTCTGCCAGCCGCGGGCCAGGGCTGCGTTGCCTGCGATGGAGACTTCCACCACGACCCACGAAGCCTTGCAGCAGCAGCCGTCCGCCTACACCCAGAGACCGCCAGGACCTGTGGCCGGCAGTTCGCCGGCAAAGAACCGCGGGAGCTGAAGCTAGGTGCCGGCCAGGTTCTCTGACCACTCGATAAACTCCGGCATCACCTTCGCCAAGTGGAAGCACGGCCTAGGAGGCTGCGCAACTATGGCGTGCCTCACTTCATCGACAGGACTGCTACGACCTAGGTGACTCCCACCGCGCAAGGAGGCGCCGCCGCAGCCGCGAGGGGCCACGGTGGGGTCGCGGCGTGCTTACGCGGGTGACCACGCCCCCTCTTGGGTGGCAGTAAACCGGGCCCCTCCTGGCGGGCCTTGCCCTTTTCTACGGCCGAGAACCTCTTCACCGGCCCCTACTGGCGGGCCTTCCCCTTTTCTGCGGCCGAGAACCTCTTCACCGGCGCCATAGGTGTCGTCGCTGGTAGTGAAGCAAGGGAGAAGAAGCAGGAGAAGCGAAGGAAGAGATGGGTGATGGGGGCTCCGCCCCCTTCCCATTTATAGCCAAGAGGAGGCCAACTGCCGGCCTCCACGATCTAAGGTAATAATGACCTTTTTTCTGCATGCAGCAGGGACTCGTCAAGTCGGGCAGTTGCCGAGGCAGCATGGGGAAGCAGAGATGCCCACGTCCCATCAATCGCCACACGTCAACCGAGGCCACAGGCTGTTGGGGCCCGCGGCGCTCCGCACTTGCCTCTTGGCTTCACGTTGAAGCCAAGTCCTAGCGTGCCTTGGGCCCGAGGGCTACTATCGGTGTCCTGGGAACAGGGGTCCCCACACTTGCCTGCCTGTGGCCCACGGAGTGGCTCCTCCAGCGGCCCCGTATGGCCCATCTTCACTAGCAAACACTCAAGACCCTCGCGAAGCAGAGGATGCAAGACCTCCTCGGGGGTGGCCTCACCAAGCTGGCTCGCAAGGGGCAGAGAGATCAAGGGAAGGGGCACCTCGCGAGGTTCCTGTGATGCAAGCCATGACGACCAAGGCCAGGCGGGCGCCAGCGTGCATAGTGTCCTCGTTTCGTGTTTGGTGCTAAAGAGGCAAGCGCAGGCGAGGAGTCCCGAGGCATCAGGCAAAGGTTTCCATATCGGTGCAACGAGACCAAGACCAGCAGGACGGCAGGACGGAGGTCACCATGGAGCCCGGGACAGCATCACCACCAAAACCTTTTGTAGGCGAAGACCACCTTTTGTCAGGATAGCTTGTACTAGCTACCTCTCTTCAACTTGGCCATTGTGGGATCCCTTCCGGCCTAATATTTGGTAAGAGGACCCGGGCCTCTATATGTAGGACTAGCCACCACCGTAGGGGGGGCATCTCATCTTGGACCGGATCCATTCCACCAAGGCCACCACACAAACTCACCAAGCACAAGAGCACCTCTCCTCAGGAGGTTGTTCTTCCCTTGTAACTGTCCATCCTCATCCCAGAGGCAATCCACCACACCACACTGGAGTAGGGTATTACACCACATCGGTGGCTCGAACCAGTATAAATCTTGTGTCCCTTTGTTCTGCGAGTTCGACGCGCTGACTCTTGAGATCGTGGTGAGGGTGTGAGCTAGAGGGAGGAGAGATCTTCGTGCTCATCCCAGTGTTCGAACCTCAAGGGTTTTGCCGGAACCCGAAATCCGGCAGCAAGTAATCATTTGAATTTGATATGTGTTACGATATTTTGATGGTATGTATGTTGTTATTCCCTTAGTGGCTCATGTGAACGTTGACTACATGACACTTCACCGTATTTGGGCCTAAGGGAATGCATTCTGGAGTAGCAAATATATGATGGTTTGCGAGAGTGACAGAAACTTAAACCCCAGTTTATGTGCTTTTCCGTAAGGGACCGATTGGATCCTAGAGTTTAATGCTATGGTTACAATTTATTCTTAATACTTTTCTCATAGTCGCCGATGCTTGCGGGAGGGTTAATCATAAGTAGGAGGGTTGTTCAAGTAAGAACAGCACCTAAGCATCGGTCCACCCACATATCAAATTATTAAAGTAGCGAACACAAATCAAACCAACATGATGAAAGTGACTAGATGAAATTCTTGTGTTCCCTAAAGAACGCTTTGCTTATTATAAGGGACCGTTTTGGCATGTACTTTGCCTCAAAGGTATACCTTGTTGCATACTTGTTACTATTATTGTTACTTGCTCAAGACAAATTATCTTGCTATTAAACTACTCGATACTTGCAGTTTCAGCACTTGTAGACACCACCTTACTGAGAACTACTTGTCATTTCCTTCTGCTCCTCGTTGGGTTCGACACTCTTACTTATCGAAAAGAGCTACAACTGATCCCCTATACTTGTGGGTCATCAAGGTGGAAGTCATAGCTGTTGCGGTTGATGAATTTTGCATTGGTTGCGTGCCTGCCATGAAGATCACGACTCTATTTGGCGGCTCATAGGGGTCCGGAATACTGTTGCCATCGGAGTAGCCCCTAAGCCCGCCATCTTGCATTTGATACATTGAATCCGTCACGCCGGTTGAAGACTCATAATCAGAATAGATGGTCGTCTCTCCACCAGACACAGATCCTTCCTCAAGAACTGCCTCGTGGATGAAACCAACAAAGGCGTGCTTCACAGCGGTGTGAACCTTTGTGGGTCGTGCATGATGAGCCGTCTGAATGATGTTGATGTAGGTGTTCGGCTCAGGCCCCAACTCGCCGATATTGCCGATGAAGACGTTGATTCCGCCAAAGGGGACCCGATACCCGTACTCAATTGAGCTGGCCTCGGGGCCCCAGCCAGCATCGTCGATGTAGAGTTTGCCGCGGCGACTCTTGGTCATCTGGCCCTCGGCATATCCCTTGATCCCTGAAAGCTGCCCTTCAAGAACTCAAAACAACCATGCGCTGACCCCATGGTGGGCGCCAACTGTCGTGGACTTAACATGGCACATGTCCTAGCTGAAGGACTTAGGTGTAGAGCCATCGCAGCTAGGTTAGCTTGAAGGGGTTGAACGGGACAAAGAAAACAAAGAGTTTACCCAGGTTCGACCCCTCTCCATGAGGTAAAAGCCTACTCCTGCTTTAGGTTGTATTTCTTGGGTTTCGATCACAAGGGAGCAAATACGCTTGACCAAGTTCTCGATGGATTGTTCCTTCAGTTAACCCGTCGCCGGTCACCCCTTTATATACAGGTTGATGCCCGACGGCTTACAGAGTCCCGGTCGACTCACACAAACGTGACCGACTCAGTTTCTAACTAAGCTTTCCATACAGAACAAGTTAATACATGGCGGCTCACCCCTTTGGGCCTCAAGTCGCCTCCTGGTCTTAGGCCTTCAATAGGCTCGCTCCATGAACCGCCATCTTCATGTCTTCTTGGACCTTATCGGGCCTCTTCGTCGTTAAGTCGCCAATGGCATGACCCAGCCCCTCCTGGACGGGTCATACCTAGTAGTTATATCCCCAACAGATACTATTCATTGTTGCATCGATATGTGCCCCACAAGCATTTTAAAACTCAAGTTTGAACATTAATTTGGACCTGACTTGGAGTCTAAGAGGTGAACACGATGATAAAGTAGCAAGTAATGCAATGCATAATATAAGCAGAAACAAAAGAGTGCAACCTCTCTTGTAGATCTGTGTACTCCTTACTTTCATCTGCTGAGTCAATGATGGTGATGTAGTTGCGGTGGGTGCCGGCGGTAGGGAAGGAGATCTGAGGTAGCGAAAGATGGTCAGGAGTCGTGATGTCTGGTATGGTGGGCACTTCTGTCGATGGAGTAGCTCAGGTGAGGTGGACGACGTCGCGGCAGGAGCAGGACAAACGACGCAAAGTTTTCTTCGACACCTATCTGTAAATGAAGTAATTCTGTAAGGGTTCCTTTGGCTAGCAGGACTATAAAAACACAGGGATAGGAAAAACACCAGAATAGAACAGGAATGTCACACGTCTCCAATGTATCTATAATTTTTTTGTTGTTCCATGTTATATTATCATTATTGGATGTTTTACCATCATTTTATAGCAACTTCATATCATCTTTCGGGACTAACCTATTGACATAGTGCCTAGTGCCAGTTGTTGTTTTTTTCCTTGTTTTTTACTTCGCAGGATATTTCTACCTCTTGAGCACTGCGTTGGTTTTCCCTTGAAGAGGAGAGGGTGATGTGGTAAAGTAGCATAAGTATTTCCCTCAGTTTTCGAGAACCAAGGTATCAATCCAGTAGGAGATCATGTTCAAGTCCCACGCACCTACACAAACAAATAAAAACCTTGCAACCAACGCGATAAAGGGGTTGTCAATCCCTTCAAGATCACTTATGAGACTGAGATCTGATAGATATTGTAAGATAATATTTTTGGTATTTTTATGATAAAGAGAAATAAAAGATGCAAAGTAAAATGAATGGCAATAGAAATAACTAAGTATTGGAAGATTAATATGATGGAAGATAGACCCGGGGCCATAGGTTTCACTAGTGGCTTGCATAGAATTGAGCATAGTTATGAGAATATCTAGGTATGATCATGTATATAGGCAACACATCTGAGACAAGTAGACCGAAACGATTCTGCATCTACTACTATTACTCCACACATCGACCGCTATCCAGCATGCATCTAGAGTATTAAGTTCATAAGAACAGAGTAATGCTTTAAGGAAGATGACATGATGTATAGGGATAAACTCATGCAATATGATATAAGCCCCATCTTTTTATCCACGATGGCAACAATACAATACGTGTCGGTTCCCTTTCTGTCACTGGGATCGAGCACCGCAAGATTGAACCCAAAGCATAGCACTTCTCCCATTGCAAGAAAGATCAATCTAGTAGGCCAAACCAAACTGATAATTCGAAGAGACTTTCAAAGATAAACCAATCATACATAAAAGAATTCATAAGAGAATCAAATATTGTTCATAGATAATCTGGATCATAAACCCACAATTCAACGGATCTCGACAAACACACTGCAAAAGAAGATTACATCGAATAGATCTCCAAGAAGATCGAGGAGAACTTTGTATTGAGATCCAAAGAGAGAGAAGAAGCCATCTAGCTAATAACTATGGACCCGAAGGTCTGAAGTAAACTACTCACACATCACCGGAGAGGCCATGGAGTTGATGTAGAGGCCCTTCGTGATCAATGTCCCCTCCGGTGGAGCTCCGGAAAAGGCCCCAAGATGGGGTCTCTCGAGTACAGAAGGTTGCGGTGGTGGAATTAGGTTTTCGTGGTGATCCTGGATGTTTGGGGGGTACGTGGATATATATAGGAGGAAGAAGTACGTCGGTGGAGCAACAGGGGGCCCACAAGTGTGGAGGGCGCGCCCAGGGGTAGGAACGCCCCCTGCCTCGTGCCCTCAATCGTTTCTTGACACACACACCAAGTCTCCTAGATCATGTTTGTTGAGAAAATCATGTTCCTGAAGGTTTCATTCCATTTGGACTCCGTTTGATATTCCTTTTCATCGAAACCCTAAAATAGGCAAAAAACAGCAATTTAGGTTGGGCCTCCGGTTAGTAGGTTAGTCCAAAAATGATATAAAAGTGTAAAATAATGCCCATTAACATCTAAAATAGATAATATAATAGCATGGAGCAATCAAAAATTATAGATACGTTGGATACGTATCAAGCATCCCCAAGCTTAATTCCCGCTCATCCTCGTGTAGGTAAATGATAAAAGAAGAATTTTTGATGTGGAATGCTTCCTAACATATTTCTCAATGTATTTTTTCTTTATTGTGGCATGAATGTTCAGATCCGAAAGATTCAAGATAAAAGTTTAATATTGACATAAACTAATAATACTTCAAGCATACTAACTAAGCAATCATGTCTTCTCAAAATAACATGGCCAAAGAAAGTTATCCCTACAAAATCATATAGTCTGGCTATGCTCTATCTTCACCACACTAAATATTTAAATCATGCACAACCCCGATGGAAAGCCAAACAATTGTTTCATACTTTTGATGTTCTCAAAATTTTTCAATCTTCACGCAATATATGAGCGTGAGCCATGGATATAACACTATATGTGGAATAGAATGGTGGTTGTGGAGAAGAAAAAAAAAGGAGAAGATAGTCTCACATCAACTTAGCGTATCAACGGGCTATGGAGATGCCCATTAAAAGATATCAATGTGAGTGAGTAGGAAATGACATGCAACGGATGCACTAGAGCTATAAGTGTATGAAAGCTCAACAAAAAAAGCTAAGTGGGTGTGCACCCAACTTGCTTGCTCATGAAGACCTAGGACAATTTGAGCAAGCCCATCAATGTATATGAAAGACAAGTTCTATAATGAAAAATTCCCACTAGTATATGAAAGTGATATCACAGGAGACTCTCTCTATCATAAAGACCATGGTGCTACTTTGAAGCACAAGTGTGTGGAAAAGGATAGTAGCATTGTCCCTTCTCTCTTTTTCTCTCATTTTTTTCTTTGGGCCTTCTTTATTTTTCTTTTCTTTTTGGCCTCTTTTATTTTTTATTTTTTTTTATTTTTCGTCCAGAGTATCATCCCAACTTGTGGGGGAATCATAGTCTCCATCATCCTTTCCTCACTGGGAAAATGCTCTAATAATCATGATCATCACACTTTATTTACTTACAACTCAAGAATTACAACTCAATACTTAGAACAAGATATGCCTCTATGTGAATGCCTCCGATGGTGTACCGGGATGTGCAATGATGCATGAGTGACATGTATGAAAATTATGAACGGTGGCTTTGCCACAAATACTATGTCAACTACATGATCATGCAAGCAATATGACAATGATGAAGCGTGTCATAATAACGGATCGATGGAAAGTTGCATGGCAATATATCTCGGAATGGCTATGGAAATGCCATAATAGGTAAGTATGGTGGCTGTTTTGAGGAAGGTATATGGTGGGTTTATGGTACCAGCGAAAGTTGCACGATACTAGAGAAGCTAGCAATGGTGGAAGGGTGAGAGTGCGTATAATCCATGGACTCAACATTACTCATAAAGAACTCACATACTTATTGCAAAAATCTACAAGTTATCAAATCAAAGTATTACGCGCATGCTCCTAGGGGGATAGATTGGTAGGAAAAGACCATTGCTCGTCCCCGACCGCCACTCATAATGAAGACAATCAATAAATAAATCATGCTCTGACTTCATCACATAACGGTTCACCATACGTGCATGCTACAGGAATCACAAACTTCAGCACAAGTATTCCTCAAATTCACAACTACTCAACTAGCATGGATCTAATATCACCATCTCCATATCTCAAAACAATTATCAAGTATCTAACTTCTCATAGTATTCAATGCACTTGTATGAAAGTTTTTATTATTGCCATGTTGTTCTTAAGGACTCTCAAAATAATATAAGTGAAGCATGAGAGAACAATAGTTTCTATAAAACAAAACCACTTGTGCTCTAAAAGATATAAGTGAAGCACTAGAGCAAAAACTATATTGCTCAAAAGATATAAGTGAAGCACATAGAGTATTCTAATAAATTTCAAATCATGTGAGTCTCTCTCAAAAGGTGTGTACAAAATGGATGATTGTGGTAAACTAAAAAGCAAAGACTCAAATCATACAAGACGCTCCAAGCAAAACACATATCATGTGGTGAATAAAAATATACCTCCAAGTAAAGTTGCCGATAGACGAAGATGAAAGAGGGATGCCTTCCGGGGAATCCCCAAGCTTAGGCTTTTTGGTGTCCTTGAATTTTACCTTGGGGTGCCGTGGGCATCCCCAAGCTTAGGCTCTTGCCACTCCTTGTTCCATAATCCATCAAAACTTTACCCAAAACTTGAAAACTTCACAACACAAAACTCAAATATAAAATCTTGTGAGCTCCGTTAGCGAAAGAAAACAAAACACCACTTCAAGCTACTGTAATGAACTCATTATTGATTTATATTGGTGTTAAACCTACTTTATTCCAACTTCTCTATGGATTATAAACTCTTTTGCTAGCCATAGACTCATCAAAATAAGCAAACAACACACGAAAAACAGAATCTGTCAAAAACAGAACAGTCTGTAGTAATCTGTAGCTAGCGTAACTTCTGGAACCCCAAAAATTCTAAAATAAATTTCTGGACGTGAGTAATTCATCTATTAATCATATGAAAAAAGAATTAACTAAATATCTCTTTCCAAATAAAAATGGCAGCAATTCTTGTGAGCATTAAAGTTTCTGTTTTTTACAGCAAGATCAAAAAGACTTTCCCCAAGTCTTCCCAACGGTTCTACCTGGCACAAACACTATCTAAACACAAAAAACACAACCAAAACAGAGGCTAGATAAAATATTTATTACTAAACAGGAGAAAAAAGCAAGGAATAAAAATAAAATTGGGTTTCCTCCCAACAAGCGATATCGTTTAACGCCCCTAGCTAGGCATAAAAGCGAAGATAGATCTAGGTAGTGCCATATTTGGTAGGCAATTCTTCAATAAGATACCTATAACTTTTAGGAGTTTCTTTATTTTTATTAATTATCAAACTCCTAGGCACGAAATCGAGAAAATCATTTGTAGCAAAAGGTTCCTTAAGGATAGCGAGAATATCGGGGTGAACACTTATGGATTTGAGGTCCGCATTTTCCTTACTAGAAGTTTCACCCTTATTTTTAGGAACATACATCAATTTAGCAATCTTAGCATTAGGTGGAGTGTTTTTCACGGAAGAAAAGGCAGATCCAAGATTGGTAATAATATCCTCAATTTTATCAATTCTAGTGGAATCTTGATCTATCTTTTCATTAACCATAGGTCCCTTTTCTTTAAAACTTTTAAGAGCAGCTCCTAACTTAGATCCGTATTGCGTAATTTGGTTATGAATATTTCTAACCAAATTTTCAATCAACTCTACAGTGGCAACTTTATTTTCAATAATTTCAAGCCTTTGCATCACGTGTTCCAAAGTTAAAGTAGTTCCATTAACCAAAAGAGGTGGTGGGCCAAACAAATCTATCATAGCATTATAAGAATCAAAAGTATGGCTCCCCAAGAAATTTCCTCCAGTAATGGTATCAAGAATATATCTATTCCAAGGAGTGATGCCTACATAAAAATTGCGAAGAAGAACGGAAGTAGATTTCTTCCTAGTAGATCTATTTTGCGCATTGCAAATTCTGTACCAAGCATCTTTTAGATTTTCTCCCTCCCTTTGTTTAAAATTAAGAACTTCATTCTTGGGAGACAAAGGAGTATATAAAGGACTAGCCATAGCAACAAGTCAAGCAAGAAAGCGACGAACGGAAAAGAGAAGGCGAATAAAACGGCAAGGGTGAAGTGGGGGAGAGGAAAACGAGAGGCAAATGGCAAATAATGTAATGCGAGGGATAAGAGTTTGTGATGGGTACTTGCTATGTCTTGACTTGTGCGTAAACTACTCACACATCACCGGAGAGGCCATGGAGTTGATGTAAAGGCCCTCCGTGATCAATGCCCCCTCCGGTGGAGCTCCGAAAAAGGCCCCAAGATGGGATCTCTCGGGTACAGAAGGTTGCGGCGGTGGAATTAGGTTTTCGTGGTGCTCCTAGATGTTTGGGGGGTACGTGGATATATATAGGAGGAAGAAGTACGTCGGTGGAGCAACGGGGGGCCCATGTGGGTGGAGGGCGTGCTCCCTGCCTCATGCCCTCCTCGATCGTTTCTTGACGCACACTCCAAGTCTCCTGGATCACGTTTGTTGAGAAAATCACGTTCCCGAAGGTTTCATTCCGTTTGGACTCCGTTTGATATTCCTTTTCATCGAAACCCTAAAATAGGCAAAAAAAACAGCAATTTGGGCTGGGCCTCCGTTTAGTAGGTTAGTCCCAAAAATGATATACAAGTGTAAAATAAAGCCCATCAACATCCAAAATAGATAATATAATAGCATGGAGCAATAAGAAGTAGAGTGTCATCAACGTCAGCCAGAGATCCTTCCTCGACTCCCTATGAAAAAGCAAACCCAGAGCCATGCTATACATTTCTCATCTCAAGTATCCAGTTCTAGTTGTATCGATCGTGATACAACTGCGAGTGTCTGTTACCGTAGGATAGGCTATCAAAAGATGTTTTCTTCCCTACAGGGGTGCACCAACTTACCCACCACGCTCGATTAACTCCGGTCGGACACACTTTCCTGGGTCATGCCCGACCTCGACCAAACGATACGCCACAACCCAACCTAGGCTTAATAGAGAGGTCAGCACGCTGGACTAAACCCTATGCCCCCTGGTGTCTTGGGCCATTGCCCCGGTAACTCCTGCACGTCGCGTGGGCGGCCGGTGAGCGGACCTAGCTACCTCCTTAAAAAGGCAGGTGCTTACACAGTCCAACTCGGCGTGCGCCGCTCAGTCGCATGACGTCTATTAAGCTTCGGCTGATGAATACGACGTAGAACGCCCATACTATACCCACGTGATTGTTAGTGCTATCAGGCTAGAGGCCCCTTGAATCAAATATCCAAATCGTAGTGGATTAGGAACGCACGGTAACAAGCAGAGACTCATGAAAGATGTGACCCCGTCACCCCGTCTCAAGGACTTGCGGCAAGGGCTAAGAATGCCCTGCCACGCCTCGTAATTATCTTGTGGGCACCCTCCAGGTCAACCCGACCCCTCATCACTCACAAATATGCTCGCGCGGGTACCCCTCAGGGTCGACCCGTCTTTAGTAACATGGTTTAGTGTAAATTCATAGTAATCATAGTAACCGTGTGTCTAAAACCAAGGGGAACCCTGAGGAATCACCCTCGATGGCACTCCACCTAATGTTATCGTCAAGGTGAACGAATGAGGCATCACCCTCGAGGTCCACTCTTGAGGAGTTGCACGGCAATGTCGTTATCAGGAATGGAGAAGGAGGAACCACCCTTGATGACCAAAACCGATGAACATCAGAAGTGCTTATGAGGTATCACCCTCCACACTTAATAATAACCTAGTAGTGTCGACCAACTAAGGGGGGAAAGTGATGTGCCGCGCCGGGGCCTGGTCTTCGATCATGTTGATCAAGTCATCGAACATAAAGCAGGGCAACTAGGGCAAGAAGGGGGGTCACTGATGGATCACTAACCAACCTATACTAAGCAGTTTAGGATAAACAAGTAGGTAATAATAAGCAGGTTATAAAAGCAGGCAATGCATCAGAATAGGAGCAAACAATAACAGTAGCAAAATCTAATGCAAGCATGAGAGAATGGAATGGGTGATATCGGGATGATCAAAGGGGGGGCTTGGCTGGAAACTCTGCTGCAAAGGAAGAAGGTTCGTCGAAGACATAGTCGATCATAGGGGCATCATCGGTCTCGGGGTCTACCGGAGAGAAGATGGGGAAGAAACAATAAATATAAAGCAGAAAAAGCATCATAAAGCATAACATGGTAATACACGGCGTTAGGGGTGAACTAACGCAGTGCTAGACATTGCAGATGGAGAGGGAAAACATATGGAGGGGGTTTTTCGGCGTGTGACGTTTTCCGGACAGATGAAAAGAGAGGGGACGGTTCCATGTTCAGCATTCTAGGGGCATGTGACAGATGAACGGACCGCGTATCCGGATTCGTTGGATTTTTCTGAGCAACTTTCATATATAAAACTTTTTCATCCCAGTTACGGATTATTTTATATTAATTTTCTAAGTTTTTAAACAATTTCTGAAATTACTCGAATTCTTTTAATTGGAAAGTATTAAATACAGAAACTGCTATGGGTACACATAAGTGTACCCAACAGTGTTGTATGTGTATTGTAGGTGGGACCTGTTGACTGCTGAGTCAACAGTCAACAGTCCTAGTTGACTGGTCAAGGTGGGCCTGGGGGGCCGAGCTGTCACACACTATTAGTTTAACAGCTTTTAGTTTAAAAAATAGTTTATTTAGGGCACGAGCCCAGTCTGTCAGTGGATTAATTAGCCGGTGGGTTAATTAGCATCTAACCTAAATGCTATAGTGTTGGCCCGACTTGTCAGTGACCATTAGGGCTGTGGTTAGGGGCTAATGACTGGGCCCCACCGGTCAGCTGCGCACCGGCGTTTAAAATGTGGTGGCGTGCCGGCGGCAGCCACAGGGGTGGTAGCGAGGCCCGGGAATCGCCGTCCGGCGACCAAAATGCCCACGGATGGACGCGTTCAAAAGCACGCCTCGAGCTGTGCCCAGCAGTGCTAAGCGCGCGAGTAGATACGCTCTGGAGCAGTGATGGTGTTGACAACGACGAAGGTCGAAGCTCGTGTGAGCTTGGTTTCGATGAAGCGAAGCACGGCAGGGGTTGCGGTTGGGTGCGTTGGCGAGCTGGCGTCGCCGCGCATCGGACGGTGGTGGCAGCTGTGCCGGCGTCGAGGGCAGCGGCGCCGGGAGCTTAGGCTCCGACAAGAACAGAGATGCGTGAGGCGAGCGACAGATCTAAGAGCACCGGGGGCACCTACAGGTCACCACGGATGCATGGGCGCAACACGTTCGAGCAGATGGGGTTGGGTGCATGGAGCTCATCGGCTTAGGCGACGTCCGGTGCACGGTGCTCGCGGGGACAGTAGCTAAGGGAGGCAAAAGTGCACAGGGAGTGAGGGGAAGCTGAGAGAGGCTCACTGTGAGGCGTCGGAGAAGTTCAGCGAGCTCGGGGGGGCACCAGAGCAGTCGAATCCGTCGACGGCGTCCGACGGTCGTGGCAGAGGATTTGACCTTGATCCTAGCGTCTTGGGGCTTCCCACGTTGCGTAGCTCGGTGGGTAGGACAGGGTCGATGGTGCGGAGCCTGGGGACACGACGCCAGGGCAAGGGGAGCCTGGTGGCCATTGTCGGTGTCAAAACCGGCGGATCTCGGGTAGGGGGTCCCGAACTGTGCGTCTAAGGCGGATGGTAATAGGAGGCAGGGGACACGATGTTTTCCCAGGTTCGGGCCCTCTTGATGGAGGTAATACCCTACGTCCTGCTTGATTGTTCTTGATGATATGAGTATTACAAGAGTTGATCTACCACGAGATCAAAGAGGCTAAACCCTAGAAGCTAGCCTATGGTATGATTGTCTGTTGTCCTACGGACTAAAACCCTTCGGTTTATATAGACACCAGAGGGGGGCTAGGGTTACAAAGGAGGAGATATACATATCCGTATTGCCTAGCTTACCTTCCACGCCAAGTAGAGTCCCATCCGGACACGGGACGAAGTCTTCAATCTCATATCTTCATAGTCCAACAGTCCGGCCAAAGGATATAGTCCGGCTGTCTGGAGATCCCCTAATCAAGGACTCCCTCAGTAGCCCCTGAACCAGGCTTCAATGATGATGAGTCCGGCACGCAGTGTTGTCCTCGGCATTGCAAGGCGGGTTCCTCCTCCGAGTACACCATGGAAGAGTTTGAATACAAGGAAAGTGTCTGACCCTGCAAAATAAGTTCCACATACCACCGTAGAGAGAATACTATTTCAACAAATCTAATCTGCTGACACGTTTTGACAGCATGGCATCACGCTATGGCCCGGTCATTATTCGAACCATTTTTCTCAACCAGCTTCGCACATAACGCGAGGCGGTTTTCCTGACATGTCTTGCCAAAGCAGAGATCGTGTCCCCCTTAGCATGGGATTCTCATCAATACAAACATGGGTAACCCAACCGTGCCTGTTGGTATGACTCCTAGATCTTAGGAAAGTCCCAAACGGCCACGAGGAGGATGCCTGATATTCACCCTCTTAGTAAAGGGGACAAGGCCTTTTCTTTTTTCCCTCCCGCGCTCAATCGAATCCTTCGACCGCCTCGAGTTCTAGCACCCAAAGATCAGGTCAGGTGCTTCGGACCTTCAACAATGTCCGGATCCAACCTTCAAGGTCGGTGGATGCCTTCCTCCGTCACAGAGGAGGACATCAAGAAGTTGAGAGAGGCCAGATACCTGACCGCCGAAATTTCGCATAGGCTGCCCGCCCGAGGGTAGGTCGTCCCTACTCCCGAACCCAACGAGAGCGTTGTGTTCATCTCCCACTTCCTCCGAGGACTAGGCCTCGCTCTGGATCCCTTTGTTAGGGGTCTTATGTTTTATTACTGGCTGGATTTTCATGATCTGGCCCCGGATTCCCTTCTTCACATCTCATCATTTATTGTCGTATGTGAGGCCTTCCCCCGCATTACCCCTCACTTAGGCTTGTGGCTCAAGACCTTCGATGTGAAGCCGAAGATGATCGAGGGGCAGCACGCAGCGTGCGGAGGTGCTTTAATAAGCAAAATTGCTCACGCTCCATGGCCAGAGGGTTCCTTCCCAGAGGTGTCCGAATTGTGGCAGCGGGAGTGGTTTTACGTCACAGCTATCCGAAGTGCCAAGTGGGTAGCTGCCCCCACCTTTCGCTCGGGCCCCCAACCGCAACTAATGTCATGGGTCAGCAGGGGGCTGAGCTGGGGTCCAGCAAAGGACGTGCCAATACTGCGGAGCCGCATCTGAGATCTCTTTGAGAGAGATTTCAGTCTGGTTATGGTAATGCAAGTCATGCTAGTTCGTCGAATCCAGCCTTGCAAATGCCGGCCCCTCCGCATGTGGGAATTCAGCCTGGAAGGACCGCAAGCTATTCAGCATTTCCTCGTCATAACGCCCGAACAGATGTACAAATCGTTCTTCGGACCCCAAATAGAGTGTCCGGACACCACCGAGGACGTGGGTCCGAGCTACAACCGCCCCGCTGCCCAAGTAAGTAATCCCATGTCGAACCTACTGTCCATTTATTTATCATGGCATCATTCTAAAGAGCCGCTTTTTGACCAGGACTGGATAACAAAGGCGATGATGATCAGGTGTTCGGCCCCCCTTCCTAAGGGCTTGGATAATCCGGTACTGGACAAGATGCTCAAGCCGGCGCCTTATCCAGTGCCCTCAAAGGAAGATGATGGGGGAATAAAGAGGGCGAAAGCGGGCCTCACTCGCTACTTATTCCAGCTGGGGCAATGAGCACCTGCGCGAGGGAGGACAAAAAAAGGAAGAATCTGACATTCTCTCTCCCCGGGGAAGGAAGAGGACTACCTCTGAAGATCCGGAAACTAAGGTTTCCAAATGGGAGAAGAAATCTTCATCAGAGGGTCCTGCCTCGGAGGGTATTCTTGCCGCACAATGTCTATGCGGGGATCAGCCCTCTACCAAGCTGTAAGTAGTCGAAAAGTACTTAATAATGGAAACATCCTACCTTACTTCTGAAGACAATAACCGATGCTTATAAATTGTAGTCCGGATCGTAGCCCTTCTCGACAGAGTTCATCTTCGGGGGATCTTCTCCCGGAGATGATGAGAGCAAAACGCCTCCCCCGAACACCCCGCCTCATGAAGCGAGCGACCTTGAAGTGTCTTCATGAAGGGTATCTCCGGATCCACTAAGGCCAGAGGATAACCCTTTGGCTAGCCGGAATCGCCAGTATCCAGCTCCTAAGGAGAGCGACAGCAAGGGTCCGTACAGTGTGCGGTCGGACGTGCTGAAGGATCTTCTGGGGCAAGCGGCCATCTCGGAAGCTCATCGTACGCTAATGGGTACGGTAATTTAAAGGATTTCATCCGCTGAAAGCAGTTTATATGAAGCCTTTATGAGTCTGCTAAAAGGCTTCGAGGTACATGAAATAATGTATGTTTTCAACAGTACCGCACACGTTAGCTATGCCCTATGCAGATAGTTGCCCCTCAAGACTCTGGTTGTCGTCGAAAACGGCGGCAAACAGAGGATCATAGTCTCAGGTAATAACCAGACCGCCTTTATGTGCAGGTGGCTGAAGCTCCGGTGGCTAGCCGACTGATGGGTTTGCCGAGCTAAAGCGGCAACTTGATGCGGCAGATGCCGACATCGTGCTTTGTCAACAAGCGGCTTCACGAGGCACATGGTGAGTGATTTCTCTGGTGATCGTCACGTAATAAGACTAGCATGATGCCAGTATCTTTAACATATTGTGACTGCAGATGGAGCTGCCACCATGGAGACCCTTCTGGCGGAGCTTGCCCGAGCCAAGGAGCAAGCAAAGAGTAGCAATGCGGCCGCTCTAAAGGCGTCCGAAGAGTTAAGGGCCGAACAGGCCGCGCATTGTGAGAGCAAGGAAAAAATAGCCAAGATGGCTGTAGAGTTAAAAGATGCCGCTGATCGTTACCAGCTTCTTGAAGAAGAAAACCGGGCGAAGGCGACGGACCTGGAGAAGGCCCTGGTGGCTGCCAAGGAAGACCGCTCCAAAATTAGAGCGACGAAGGAGGAGCTGAATCAAGCTGCAGATATCGTGTCTCGGAAGCCCTTCTTGTTGCGGACTAAGTTCGGAGATCCGAAGTATGCTCCTCTGGACCGGCTATGGAGTTCTGCGGACGCCTACATGGATTTGGCTGCAAGTGCTGCTGATGTCGCCGAGTACTTCAAGGATCAGAAAGGTCCCGAAGTGGAAAAGCTATCCTGGTCACAGTTTCATGCTCCAGTCCGTCCGCTGCTGTTGAATGAGCGATTGGCCGAGTGGGACGAGCTCCATAGGTTGTCCGGACTTGCCATGAGATCCGTTGTGGATCACCTATGGCCGGGAGGGCCAAGGCCGAATAGCTACTTTAGTTTAGTGCAACGATTCCTTGGTGTTGTGCCACTCATCGATGCTGTAAAGAGATCGGCGTGCATAGAGGGTGCGCGGATGGCCCTTGCCCATTGAGGGAGTCCTGGATTAGGGGGTCTCCGGACAGTCGGACTATATCCTTTGGCCAGATTGTTGGACTATGAAGATACAAGATTGAAGATTTCGTCTCGTGTCCGGATGGGACTCTACTTGGCATGGAAGGCAAGCTAGGCAATACGGATATGTATATCTCCTCCTTTGTAACCGACCTTGTGTAACCCTAGCCCCCTCCGGTGTCTATATAAGCCGGAGGGTTTTAGTCCGTAGGACAACATACAATCATACCATAGGCTAGCTCCTAGGGTTTAGCCTCTCTGATCTCGTGGTAGATCAACTCTTGTAATACCCATATTATCAAGTATAATCAAGCAGGACATAGGGTTTTACCTCCATCAAGAGGGCCCGAACCTGGGTAAAACATTGTGTCCCTTGCCTCCTGTTACCATCCGCCTTAGACGCATAGTTCGGAACCCCCTACCCGAGATCCGCCGGTTTTGACACCGACATTGGTGCTTTCATTGAGAGTTCCTCTACGTCGTCGTCATTAGGCTGGATGGCTTCTTCGATCATCGATAGCGATGCAGTTCAGGGTGAGACTTTTCTCGCCGGACAAATCCTTGTATTCGGCGGCTTCGTACTGCGGGCCAACTCGCCTGGCCATCTGGATCAGATCGAGAGTTACCCCCTGGCCATCAGATCAGGTTCGGAAGCTTAAACCACAAGGCCGACATTCATGGAGACTCGATCTTCGACGGATTCGAGCCCTTGCCAAGAGCGTCGCACGGTCACGATGAGCATGATTTAGCTCTACCATCGGACAGTGTTCAGGCAACCGCGCCGGCCCCCAATTCGGAGCCAAGTGCGCCATCCATGGACGAGTGGATAGACCCCGCCACGGAGGCCGCACTCTCATCGGTGATCGAGCCAAATATCGACCTTACCCTTCACGGGAGCCGTGACGCCGAACTACCGGATTCTTCCCCGGCCACGGACACCGAACCGCCTGCGCCTGTGCCTATCGAATCCGACTGGGCGCCGATCATGGAGTTTACCTCCGTGGATATTTTTTAGCACTTGCCCTTCGGTGACATACTGAGTTCATTAAGGTCTCTCTCCTTGTCAGGAGAGTTCGGGCCGAACTATGTTAGGCAGGATTGGGATGCGGATGACGAAGAAATTCACCACCCACCCACCACCCACTTAGTAGCCACTGTCGACTATTTGACCGACATGCTCGACTTGGACTCCGAAGACATCGACGGTATGGACGACGATGTAGGAGACAAACAGGAACCACTTCCCACAGGGCACTGGACGCCCACTTCATCATATGATGTATACATGGTGGACACACCCAAAGAAAACGACGATGAGGAACGGAAGGACGCAGCGAAGGGTTGTTCCCTCGAGAAGCAGTCAAAGCGGTGGCGTAAGCGCCGCTCCAAATCCCGCCTCGGCAGAGATGGCGGTCATATAGACCCAGCGATAGAGCAGGGTGAACCATCGCCCGACCATGGCAACACGGAGAATCAAACCGAACAATCTGACCCCGTCGAAGATAACAGTCCGAACGACATCACACCAGACAAGCACCCGGAGCAACAAAATGCCCATCAAAGGCTGGTTGCCACTGCGAGGAGTCTGAAAAAGCAGAATCAAAGGCTCAGGGCTGCACAAAACACACTCAGAATCAGATGGAGTGAAGTACTCAACACTGCAGCGAAGTACGGCGGTAATCGCCACATCAAGAGCTACCCAAAGCGAAAGCTGGTACCTGAATTCGATAAGGAGGCCTTAGACCCCCCGCAATCAAAAAACAAAACGGCCATCCAGTCGGATAGATGACCTCGTTGCCAACATATAACAGCAAACGACGCCGCACATGAGCTGGTACGCGATCCACGTGAGGACTCGCATCAAAAGTACGGCGCAACCAGATCCATCTACGGGTCACGCAAGCGCGCTCCAGCACGCAATGCAACACAACAAACATCCGAATACCACGGTACACCCATATACAGGGGTGCCACACACCCCCTATGTTTCACCGATGAGGTGCTGGACCATGAATTTCCAGAGGGATTCAAACCCGTAAACATAGAGGCGTACGATGGAACGACAGACCCTAGGGTCTGGATTAAGAACTACATCCTCCATATCCATATGGCTCGAGGAGACGATCTCCATGCCATCAAGTACTTACCCCTCAAGCTCAAAGGGCCAGCTCGGCACTGGCTTAAAAGCCTCCCCGAAAACTCCATTGGAAGCTGGGAAGAGCTTGAAGACGCCTTTCAGGCAAATTTTCAAGGGACATATGTCCGGCACCGGATGCAGACGATTTAAGTCATATAACTCAATAGCCCGGAGAGTCAGCCCGAAAGCTTTGGAACAGGTTCCTCACTAAAAAGAACCAAATAGTCGACTGTCCGGACGCCGAAGCCCTAGCAGCTTTCAAGCACAACGTTTGAGACGAATGGCTTGCCAGACACCTCAGCCAAGAAAAGCCGAGAACAATGGCAGCATTAACAAGCCTCATGACCCGCTTTTGCGCGGGCGAGGACAGCTGGTTAGCCCGGTGTAGCACCAGCGACCCAAGTACATCCGAAGTCAGGGATGGAAATGGGAAATCACGACGCAGCAAAAACAAGCACCGGAATAAAGAAGATAGCCCGAAGAGCACAGCGGTAAACGCCGGATTCAAAAACTCTCGGCCAGGTCAGCAAAAGCTGCCCCCCAAAGGCAACAGAGACGAACTGTCCAGCCTAAACAAGATTCTGGACCAAATATGTCAGATCCATAGCACCCTCGATAAACCTGCAAATCATACCCATAGAGAATGTTGGGTCTTCAAGTAGCCCGGCAAGCTCAACGCTGAACACAAGGGGCAGGATACACAAAGCGAAGACGAGGACGAGTCTCGCAAGAAAAGCACTGGGGAACAGAAGAAGTTACCACCAGAAGTCAAAATAGTAAACGTATTACACGTAACAAAGGGGAGAAACAAAGCGTCACTCCTAGAGACACACGCCCCAGGGCCTATCACCACGGAGTCTTGCCACTGGTCGTCCCAACCGGTCACCTTCGACCATCGAGATTACTCGGCAAGTATCCGGAGTGCAGGATGGTCTGCCTTGGTATTAGAGTCCTGATGGACGGTGATAGTAGTATAAACCTGATATATCAAGACACAGTCCGCAAAATGGGGATAGACCCAACAAAAATTAGCCGTAGCAATACTACCTTTAAAGGAATAATGCCAGGCCCAGAGGCCCATTGCACGGGCTCCCTGCTACTAGAGGTTATATTCGGCTTTCCCGATAACTTCCGTAGCGAACATTTAACGTTCCACATCGCTCTGTTCCAAAGTGGCTATCAAGCACTACTCGGACGCGAAGCTTTCGCTCGCTTTAACACAATACCGCATTACGATTCCCTCATGCTTAAGATGCCCGGTCCACGTGGCATCATTATAGTAAATGGAAAAATTGAGCGCTCCTTGCGCGCGGAAGATCGTGCGGCTGCCTTGGCAGCCGCACACTAAACGCCCTCACCAACTAAAGCATCTTACAAGTCGTTAAGACCACGGACACGGTTGGACGAGTCCGTTACTGCTATATGTAATTGATACAGGTTTGATGGCTATACCCCTATTACAATACAAGGGGCTCAACGCGCGCGCACAAGTGACAATCAGGCTCAACTTTACTCATATTGTTTATTTAGTATAACTTACCTTTTGCACGGCAACTTTTCAATTAAGTTCCTCTCTTTTTCAGATGACCATCGTGCTACACCCGTCCAGAATACGGCACAACGGAGACACAGGCGTAGACGTGCAGCTGGGGCCCGTTCCAAGGATTCTTTCTAGATTAAGACCCTGCGTAAACCTTTTTTACTATCTCTTGTTGATACACATCCCTTAGATTCTCAGTACAATTGAGAAGGATACTAACGTATTGGCATGTGGCCACGTCAGAATATTGCACGTACCTGGACACCAGGGGCTTATTACAAAGGGCACTATTTAGGCCCGGTTTACACCATAAAGACCGAATACCTTAGGGAGTGTTCGGCGTCGCGAGTTTGGCCTTATATGCATCAGCTCCGAATCATGTCTTTGGTCCAATGTTGGGTTTACCCGGCTCCTGTGTTTTGCTGCCTTACGTTCCACTCTATCGGCTAAGGCGGCACCACAAGAACTACTACGATTGTGCCCTGGTTCATCCGGACGAGCACCTTAGTAGAGAAAGCCGAAAACTGACTGTCATGATATAGCGTGAGACTGGTCAACCACTCGATGACCTATCAGAATCTTCGGGATTCCTCCGCCTTAACGAAGGGCCGTTTCCTGGCCAGGCATGTACGCCCCACGAATTTGGATGAGTGCGGAGCCACCAGGGGCTATATAGTAGCCCCACTGTCAAACTCCTCTGGCTAAGTGAAAGTGTTAAAGCATTATAGTCCGGTTGCCTAGTTCGTTGCGCTATCACCTCCTTAATGGACCAAGATATTGGATCAAGTGTGAACATGCGTCTTTTGCGAACACCCCCGCATTATATGCGTGGGGGCTGAAGCCGACGACTGCAATCTTTCAGGTTATATACAGATATACATAAATGGCCGCACAGGAGGCATCATAATACTTTCGAGCAAAAGTATAAATACAACCTTGATAAACTTAATAAAACATTGTTTTTACAATGGGAATACATGTCTCAAACATAATATTCTTCGAGCACTGGGCCTCTATTGAGCGAGCGCCTTCAAGAACTTCTTCAAAATAGTGCTCGGCAGCCACTCGGCCTATGGCCGAACCCTGCGCCGCAACAGTGGTAGCATCCATCTCCACCCAGTATGTTTTGACATGGGCAAGGTCCATCCGCGAGCCTTCTATGCAGGCCGACCTCTTCATCGCATTAATACGCGGCACCGCACCAAGGAACTGCTGCACCAAACTAAAATAGTTGTTCGGCTTTGGCCTTTCTGGCCACAGATGGTCCACAACAGACCTCATGGCGAGTCCGGACAACCTATTCAGCTCGCCCCATTCGGCAAGCCGATCAGTCAATGGAAGCGGACGCTTTGGAACGTTAAATTGTGACCAGAATAGCTTGTCCACTTCACGATCTGTTTGATCTCGGAAGTATTCGGCCGCATCGACAGCACTCGCCAACAAGTCCAGATATGCGTCCGCCGAACTCCACAGTCGGTCCAGAGGGGCATACTGAGGATCTCCGAACTTCCTCTGCAGCATAAAGGGTTTCCCAGCCGCGATATCCCCGGCTTGACGCAGCTCCTCCTTTTTCGCTCTCATCGCAGAGCGTGTATCTTTGGTCACCATTGTGGCCTTTTCCAGGTCCATCGCCTTCGCCCGGTTTTCTTCTTCAAGAAGCTGGCAACGGTCGGCAGTATCTTTTAACTTTACAGCCATCTTGGCCATTTTCTCTTTGCTCTCGCAATGTGCGGCCTGTTCGGCCCTTAACTCTTCGGCCTCTTGCAAAGAAGCCGTATTGCTACTCCTTGCTTGCTCCTTGGCTCGGGCAAGCTCCGCCCGAAGGGACTCCATGGTGGCCGCTCCATCTGCAGTCACAATATATTAAAGATACTGGCATCATGCTACTCTCTTATTATGTGACGATCACCAGAAAGGCCACTCACCCTGTGCCTCGTCAAGCCGCTCGTTGACAAGCACGATGTCGGCATCTGCCGCATCCAGCTGCCGCTTTAGTTCGGCATACCCATCAGTCCAGCTAGCCACCGGAGCCTCCATCACCTGCACATAAAGGCAGTCCGGTTATTACCTGGGACTATGATCCTCTGTTTGCCGCCGTTTTCGACAACAACCAGAGTCTTAGGGGCTACTATCTACACAGGGCACATCTAAAAATGGGTGGTACTGTCAAAAATGTGCATCATTTCACGTACCTCAAAACCCGCCAGTACTCATAAAGGCTTCATGCAGCCCGCTTTTGGCGGACGAAATCCTTTCAATCACCGTACCCATCAATGTGCAGTGCTCTTCTGAGATAGCCACCTTCTCCAGCAGATCCCTCTGTACATCCGACCGCGCACCAGACGATGCCGGACTCTTTTGATTGCTCTCTTCGAGAGCCGGATACTGAGGACTTCGGATGGCCATAGGATTACCTTCTGGCCTTGTCGGATCAGGAGAAGCCCTCCGCGACGACACCTCGGGGTCGCCCGCTTCGTAAGGCGGTGTGGTAGGGGGAGGCGTTTTGCTCTCCATCATCTCCGGAAGAAGATCCCCCGAAGACGAGCTAAGCTGAGAAGGGCTAAGATCCGAACTGCAAGATAAATACTTCGGTTATTTTCCTCAGAAGTAAGGAAGGATATCTTCACTATTAAACACCTTTTGATTACTTACAGCTCGTTAGAGGGCTGGTCCCCGCGCGGACATTGTGCGGCAAGAACACCCTCCGAGGCAGCATCCTCTGGCAGAGATTTCTCCTCCCGTTTGGAAACCTTGATTTCCGGATCTTCGGAGGTAGTCCTCTTCCTTCCCTGAGGAGAGAGAATGTCAGATTCTTCCCCTCGGTTATCCTCCCTCGCAGAGGCGCTCATTCCCTTGGTTGGAACAGGTAGCGATGGAGGCCCGCTTTTGCCCTCTTTATTCCCCCCTTCATCTTCCTTTGAGGGCATCGGACAAGGTGCTGGCTCGAGCATCTTCTCCGACACCTTATTGTCCAAGCCTTCAGGAAGGGGGGCCAAACACCGGATCATCTTCGCCTTTTTTATCCAGTCCTAGTCAAAAAGCAATTCTTCAGAATGATGTCATGATACATAAAAGGACGGTGTGTTCGGCCACGGGATTACTTACTTGGGCAGCGGTGCGGTTGCTGCTCAGGCCCACGTCCTCGGTAGTGTCCGGACACTCTATTTGGGGTCTAAAAAACGATTTGTACATCTCCTCGTGCTTCATGCCAAGGAAATTTTGAATAGTGCACGGTCCTTCTGGGTTGAACTCCCACATGTGGAGGGGCCGGCGTTTGCAAGGCTGGACTCGACGAACCAGCATGACTTGCATCACCATAACCAGACTAAAATCTCCCTCGAAGAGATCTCGGATACGGCTCTGCAGTATTGGCCCGTCCTTGGCTGGACCCCAGCTCAGTCCCCTGCTGATCCATGACATCATTTATGGTGGAGGGCCCGAGCGAAAGGTGGGGCAGCTACCCACTTGGCACTTCGGGGAGCTGTGATGTAAAACCACTCCCGTTGCCACAATCCGGACACCTCTGGAAAGGAACCCTTTGGCCATGGAGCATCAGCAATTTTGCTTATTAAAGCACCTCCGCACGCTGCGTACTGTCCCTCGACCATCTTCGGCTTCACATCAAAGGTCTTGAGCCACAAGCCGAAGTGAGGGGTAATGCGGAGGAAGGCCTCACAGACGACAATAAATGACAAGATGTGAAGAAGGGAGTCCGGGGCCAGATAGTGAAAATCCAGCCCGTAATAGAACATAAGAACCCTGACAAAGGGATCCAGAGCGAGGCCTAACCCTCGGAGGAAGTGGGAGACGAACACAACGCTCTCATTGGGTTCGGGGTAGGGACGACCTGCCCTCGGGCGGGCAGCCTATGCGAAATTTCGGCGGTCAGATATCTGGCCTCCCTCGACTTCTGGATATCCTCCTCCGTGACGGAGGAAGACATCCACCGCCCTTGAAGGCTGGATCCGGACATGATTGAAGGTCCGAAGCACCTGACCTTGGCTTTGGGTGTTAGAACTCGAGGCGGGTGAGGGATTCGATTGAGCACGGGAGGGAAAAAAGTAACAGCCTTGTCTCTTTATAAAGAGGGTGAATATCAAGCGTCCTCCTCGTGGTCGTTTGGGACTTGCCTAAAATCTAGGAGTCCTAGGCACGGTTGGGTTACCCACATCCGTATTGATGAGAATCCTGTAATAAGGGGAACACGATCTCTGCTTTGACAAGACATGTCAAGAAACCGCCTTGCGTTATGTGCGGGGGCTGGTTAAAGAAAAACGGTTCGAATAATTACCGGGCCATGACATGATGTCATGCTGCCAAAACGTGTCAGCAGATTAGATTTGTGGAAATGGTATTCTCTCTACGGTGGTATGTGGAACTTATTTTGCAGGGTCGGACACTATCCTTGTATTCAAACTCTTTCGTGGTGTATTCGGAGGAGGAACCCGCCTTGCAATGTCGAAGACAACACTGCACGCCGGACTCATCTTCATTGAAGCCTGGTTCAGGGGCTACTGAGGGAGTCCTGGATTAGGGGGTCTCCGGACAGCCAGACTATATCCTTTGGCTGGATTGTTGGACTATGAAGATACAAGATTGAAGACTTTGTCCCGTGTCCGGATGGGAATCTACTTGGCGTGGAAGGCAAGCTAGGCAATACGGATATGTATATCTCCTCCTTTGTAACCGACCTTGTATAACCCTAGCCCCCTCCAGTGTCTATATAAGCCGGAGGGTTTTAGTCCATAGGACAACATACAATCATACCATAGGCTAGCTTCTAGGGTTTAGCCTCTTCGATCTCGTGGTAGATCAACTCTTGTAATACCCATATTATCAAGTATAATCAAGCATGACGTAGGGTTTTACCTCCATCAAGAGGGCCCGAACCTGGGTAAAACATCGTGTCCCCTGCCTCCTTTTACCATCCACCTTAGATGCACAGTTCGGAACCCCCTACCCGAGATCCGCCAGTTTTGACACCGACACCCGTGTCAAGACATACAGGGCGGAGATGGAGGCCACCACTGTTGCGACACAGGGTTCGACCGTAGGCCGAGTGGCTGCCGAGCACTACTTTGAAGAAGTTCTTGAAGGCGCTCGTTCGATAGAGGCTCAGTGCTCGAAGAATATTATTTTCTAGTGACATGTATTCCCATTGTAAAAACAATGTTTTACTGAATTATCAAGGTTGTATTTATAATTTTGCCCGAGAGTACTATGATGCCTCCTGTGCGGCCGTTTATGTATATATGTATATAACCTGAAAGTTTGCAGTCGTCGGCTTCTGCCCCCACGCATATAATGCGGGAGTGTTCGCAGAAAATGCATATCCACACTTGATCCAACCTCTTGGTCCGTTAAGGAGGTGATAGCACAGAGAACGAGGCAATCAGACTATATTGCTTTAACACTTTCACTTAGCCATAGGAGTTTGACGGTGGGGCTACTATATAGCCCCTGGTACTTCTGCGCTCGTCCGAATACGGGGTGTGTATGTACATGACCGAGAAACGGCCCTTCGTTAATGCGAAGCAATCCTGAAGATTCCGATGAGTCATCGAGTGGTTGACCAGTCTCTCGCTATATCATGACAGTCAGTTTTCGGCTTTTTCTACTGAGGTGCTCATCCGGATGAACCAGGGCACAATCGCAGTAGTTCTCCCAGTGCTACCTTAGCCGATATAATGAAACATAAGGTACCAAAACGTGGGAGCCAGGCAAACCCAACATTTGACGAAAGACATGATTCGGAGCTGATGCATATAGGGCCAAACTCGCGACGCCAAACACTCCCTAAGGTGTTCGGTCTTTATAACATATACCGGGCTAAACAATGCCCTTAATAAGAAACCCCATGTGTCCAGGTACGTGCAAAATCCTTACATGGCCACATGCCAATAACGCCAGCATCCTTCTTGGTTGTGTCGAGTATCCGGAGGATGTGAGCAACAAGAGACAGTAAAAAAGGTTTACGCAGGGTCTTAATCTATACTTTGAGACAGTAAAGAAACATTTGGGCGGGTCCCTGCTGCACGTCTGCTTCTGTGTCTCCGTTGTGCCATGTCCGTGTAGCACGATTGTCATCTGTAAAAGGAAAGAACTTAGGTGAAAGTTGTCATGCCAAAAATAAGAATTGGTTATTATCAATGAACTATCAAAATTCAAGAGAAGCCAAGTTGAGTCGGGCTGGCCCTGATTACACGCGAGAAGCCCCTGGTATCATTTATGAGGGTTTGATCATCAAACCAATCTCATGTATATATGATGGAACGCCGGATTTGTTTGACCGTGTCCGTGGTCTTGATGACCCGCCATTTTTTTGGTTTGTGAGGCCGTCTAGTTTGCGGCTGCTAGAGCCATCGCATCCTCTTCCGTACGCGGGAAACGTTCGGTGTTTCCGCTAACTGAGATGATGCCACATGGACCGGCATCTTAAGCTTGAGAAAAGCATAATGCGGTATTGCATTACAACGAGAGAAAGCCGTTCTTCCGAGTAGTGCTTGATAGCCACTTCGGAATGGGGCGATGTGAAAAGTTAACCTTTCGCTTCGGAAGTTATCGAGAGAACCGAATACCACCTCTAGTAGTAGAGAGCCCGTACAGCGGGCCTCTTGGCCTGGTATTACTCCCTTAAAGGTAGTATTACTGTGGCTTATTTGTGTCGGGTCTATCCCCATTTTGCGGACTATGTCCTGATATATCAGATTTAGATCACTGTCGCCGTCCATGAGGACTTGTTTGAAATGGTACCCATTTATTATTGGGTCTAACACCAAGGCCGTCAGTCCTTCGTGCCGGATATTTGTCTCGTGATCCCTACGATCAAAAGTGATCGGGTAGGCCAACCAGGGGTTGAACCTAGGGGTGACGGGCTCTATGGCGCGTGTGCCTCGGAGTGCATGCTTGCTTCTCCTCTTTGTCACATGGATCACGTTTACTATGTTAACCTCTGGTGGGAACTTTTTCTGTCCTCCAGCGCTTTGCTGGCGAGGCTCATCCTCGTCTTCGCTTGGTGTCTCTTCCCCTTTGTGTTCGGCGTTTAGCTTACCGGCCTGCTTGAAGACCCAACATTCTCTGTGGGTATGATTTGCAGGTTTGTTTGGGGTGCCATGAATCTGACAGAGTTTTTCAAGAATTTTGTTTAGGCCAGATTATCCTTCTCTGCTGCCTTTGAAAGGCTTTTTCCGCTGACCTGGTCGGGAGCCCCTGAATCCGGCGTTTACCGCCATGTTATCTGGGCTACCTTCTTTATTTCAACACTTGTTTTTGTTGCGTCGTGGTTTACCATTGCCATCCCTGACTTCGGATGTGCTTGGGTCGCTGGTGCTGCTACGGGCCAACCAGTTGTCCTCGCCCGCACAAAAGCAGGTCATGAGGCTTTTTAGGGCTGCCATTGTTCTCGGTTTTTCTTAACCGAGGTGTCTGGCGAGCCATTCGTCTCGGACGCTGTGTTTAAAAGCTGCCAAGGCTTCGGCGTCCGGACAGTCGACGATTTGGTTCTTCTTGGTGAGGAACCTGTTCCAAAGCTTTCGGGCGGACTCTCCGGACTGTTGGATTATATGACTTAAATCGTCTGCATCTAGAGGTCGGACATAAGTTCCTTGAAAATTGGCTCGAAAAGCGTCCTCGAGCTCCTCCCAACTTCCAATTGAGTTTTCGGGGAGGCTTTTCAGCCAGTGCCAAGCTGGCCATTAAGCTTGAGGGGCAAGTATTTAATGGCATGGAGATCGTCTCCACGAGCCATATGAATATGGAGGATGAAGTCCTCTATCCAGATTCCAGGGTCTGTGGTCCCGTCGTACGCCTGTATGTTCACCGGTTTGAATCCATCTGGGATTCATGATCCAGCACCTCATCAGTGAAACATAAGGGGTGTGCGGCACCCCTGTATTGGGATGCGCCATGGTGTTCGGACGGTTGTAGTATTCGGTGTTGGTTTTGTACCATAGCGCGCTTCCTAGATCCATAGATGGATCTGGTCGCGCCGGATTTTTGATGCAAGTTCTCACGTAGATCGTGTGTTGACTTCTGCGCGACTTTGTTAGCCGCTCTATCGCGTTCACAAGGTTGTGGATCCGGCCGGTTGGCCGTATCACTCTTCGGCTGTATGGGCTCTAAGGCCTCATCGTCAAATTCCGGTAATAGCTTGCCCTTTGGATAGCTATTTTTATGGTAACTTCCAACATACTTTGTTACTTTGTTCCACTTGCTGTTGAGCGTATCTTGTGCGACCTTGAGCCTTTGCTTCTGTTTCTTCAGGCTCCTCGTTGTGGCAATAAGCCTTCTACGGAGGTTTTCTTGCTCCAAGTGCATTTCCGGGATGATGTGTGCATCTTCGACCGGACTGTTTTCTTCCCCAGACAGGGTTTGATGAGGCTTATCCTTGGCGTCGTCGTGTTCGGACGTCGGATCCTTATTATGTTTGCAGTTTGCATCTTGATCGTGCTCTGCCACCGGGGTGGTGCAGTCGTCCTTTCTTCTAGAGTCGACTGGACTTTTATTTCCTCTTGCGCTGTTTTTGCTATGGCGGGACTTAGAGGGGAGCCGCTGACGTCAGCGCCTGGGTTGCTTGGAGGGGGCATCCTCCGCTGTCTCTTTGCCCTTGCCCTCTCTGGGTGCATCCATCATGTATACGTCATGTGATGAAGTGGCGGTCGAGCGCCTTGCGGGCGGTGGTTCCTGTTCGTCTCCTGCACCGTCGTCCATACCATCGATGTCTTCGGAGTCGAAGTCGAGCATGTCGGTTAAGTCGTCGACAGTGGCTACTATGTGAGTGGTGGGTGGGCAGCGAATTTCTTCGTCGTCTGCATCCCATTCTAGCCGGACATAGTTCGGCCAAGGTTCTCCTGAAAGGGAGAGAGACCTTAATGAATTTAGCACATCTCTGAAAGGTGAGTGCTGAAAGATATCCGTGGAGGTGAACTCCATGATCGGAGCCCCGTCGGATTCGACAAGCACGGATGTAGGCGGCTCGGAGTCCGTAGCCGGGGATAAATCCAGTGGTTCGGCGACGCGGCTCTCGAAAGGGGGGAAGTCAGTATCTGGCTCAATCGCCACTGAGAGTGTGGCCTCCGTGGCAGGGTCTATCCCTCCGCTCTCGGATGGCGTGATTTGCTCCGGATTAACGACCGGAGTAGCTGCGGATGCGATCTCCCGAACACTGTCCGATGACAGAGTTATGTCTTGCTCGTCGTGCCAGCATGGGCTCGAATCCGCCGAAGATCAAGTCTCCGCGGATGTCGGCCATGTAGTTCAAGTTTCCAAATCTGACCTGATGGCCAGGGGCATAGCTTTCGATCTGCTCCAGATGGCCAAGCGAATTGGCCCGTAGTGCGAAGCCGCCGAATATGAAGATCTGTCCGGGGAGGAAAGCCTCACCCTGGACCGCATCGCTAGCGATGATCGAAGGAGCCATCAAGCCTTATGGTGATGGCATAGTGGAACTCTCAATGAAAGCGCCAATTTCGGTGTAAAAACCAGCAGATCTCGGGTAGGGGGTCCCGAACTATGCGTCTAAGGCGGATGGTAACAGGAGGCAGGGGACACGATGTTTACCCAGGTTCAGGCCCTCTTGATGGAGGTATTACAAGAGTTGATCTACCACGAGATCAAAGAGGCTAAACCCTAGAAGCTAGCCTATGGCATGATTGTGTGTTGTCCTACGGACTAAAACCCTCCGGTTTATAGAGACACCAGAGGGGGCTAGGGTCACACAAGGTCGGTTACAAAGGAGGAGATATATATATCCGTATTGCCTAGCTTGCCTTCCACGCCAAGTAGAGTCCCATCCGGACACGAGACGAAGTCTTCAATCTCGTATCTTCATAGTCCAACAGTCCGGCCAAAGGATATAGTCCGGCTGTCTGGAGACCCCCTAATCCAGGACTCCCTCAGCCATGGTGGCGTAGCAGCGACGGCTACGGACGCATCGGCGAGGGGAGAAGGGGATTTGGTGCGGAGAGCGCGAGCAGGGGAGGAGTGGACGAGTGGGGAGCGAGCCCGAGTCATCGGGGCTACCCTTATCTCTTCGCCGACGACGAGGCCGCGCAGGGTGCCGCGATGGGTCCGGCGGGAACGAGCGGGGGGGTGTCTCGGTTGGTCGAACAGAAGGGAAGGGGGGATTGACTGCGGGGAGGAGGCGTTGGGCTGGCTAGTGGGCTGAGGCCCATGGAGGCAGGGGCCTCCCTCTCATTTCCCCTTTTTCTTTTTCTTTTTAAGAAAATGCTTTGCAATAATTGAGATGCCAAAAAGGATTCTGTAAAATGTGGGACTTGGCCACATAATTACATTGCAATAGCTGGCTGTGCCTATAAAAGTTTGGGAGCAATATAATTCCATTTTGAATTTTGCATTGCAATAAAAGAGTCGAAAACGTGACGTTGGCTCTGTTTTCAAGATGTTAGAGTCATCTAGGGACTTTAGATGATGTTGTTTCCCTGAACATAATTCCTGGATTTGGACAACTTTATTTTCACCCCATATTAAATTTCAATTTGGGTTGGAATTTGAAATGAGATATGATTCCAATGTGATCAAGCACTGTTCAGCAAAATGATTAGCTTAATCATAGAGGGTTACTGTAGCATGACACTGGGGGTGTTACAAATCTCCTCCACTACAAGAAATCTCGTCCCAAGATTTAAGAGGTAGAATAAAGGGGAAGGAATTGGTTACGAAATTCTAACGGGGCTTCTCGGTCATGGTTGCTCATCCTGAAGTAGTTGATCCTTTTCGTTGACGTCTTTAGCTCTCTGCTCCTGGTCATCATGATGAAGTCATCATCCTTCCTTCGGCGTCATCATCATACTTACAAAAAGTATAAGGGGTAACTTTGGAAGAACAGACCTCTACAAGGTTGCTTATCAGGTAGGTAGTTCAGGGAAAGTGACAGAAAGTATCGCCTGAATTGAACTTAAGATAAACATCAAGAGCAGAAATAAGAAGGCACAATAAGAACCTTTAAGCAGATAGATAATCGTTCGATGCCTGAAACAGAGCGCGAAAGGGTTTTAGAGCAACGAGAATAAACATTGCATTTGATACCAGAGTAGTTCATCTCTAGGAAGGTGGCTCGTGATTTACATATGAAGCCAATCTCGAGGAATAACTTTGGAAGCAGGGATGTACAGGAGAGTCAGGTTTCGATCCTGTGGAACTGTGGGTTATGGGCCCACCATGCGGGCTAAAAAGTATGAATGGTGCTGACATCTTGCACGGTCATGACAGCAAGTCATGTCAGCGGATAGCCTGTCAGTTATGTTGGCAACAACGATGGTACCAAGGGCGAGGGACGAAGAGAACCATTTTCCTGCTCGTTGAAACAAGGTGGACCAATAGGCAAAGTTCTCGTCCATCGGTGGTTATCGGAATGTCAACAACAATAATACCAGGGTCTTACTGAGAAATTGTACACTGAGGTGTTTATATAAGTAGGGAACTATTACTGCTTAGATCTCATAAATTATATGAAAGGTTAAACAAAACAATGGAAAGGAAAATATGATTGTTAGTTTAATTAGAACAATAGAAAGGAAAATGTGTTTACACACAATTGTAAGGAGTATTCCCTTCCCAAGGACAAGCAGAGGACAATATCCATGGCAGGATAGTAAGTAGATAACCAACTAGGTAAAGGGGCAAGGGAATTCATGTTGTTACCCATACAACAGGGTTTGGATAATCGATCAAGAAACATTTAGCATTACGCTTCCAATGTTATTTGTTGATGTTGAGTACCACAATCATGCTTTAGGATAGCATCGACATGGTCAGCAGGTAAAGGTCGGACTTTGGAAACACAAAAGGATCTAGGAGGAACCGCGAGAACAGCTCGTACAATTTCATCATGGAGAAGATGAGGATGTGGCCGATGGGCTCAGCAACAACTCATCGAATGGCAATGATGGTATTTCTCATCATGAATTCAATTGATATCTTGAAAGAGCTCAGAATGTTGATGATGATCACGACACATTTGTCGAGAGATTTCATGAAGATGTAATCGATCGGTGATGACATCAAGTCAAAAGAATGATAAAATGAAAGGTTATTGGAACCACGGGTACGACACAAACTCGAAATCAGGCTTGTTGTTCAAGGCGAAATGATATGATGAGGAAGATCGACGTAAGCTTAGCTCATCATCGAAAATTGTGCTTCGGGGAGGACCAGGTAGCACAGTTAAAATTTAACACGATAATGATATAGCCGATCAGGCTAGGAATGACTTGAAGGATTATTATACTCGTAAGCAATGAAAATTACATAGAGTTATTGAATCGGAGTGTGGAATCGATTCACTTATCGGTATTCTCGAGTGACTAATAACTCAGAACCCAGGGGAAATCTGAAAATGGTGAAAAGCAGTACAAGATGAAGACTCATAGGAAGCAACACGGTTCTTTGATATTCTGGAGAAATCGGAGGGTAATACTCGAAAGAAGATGAAAAATAGGGGGTGCGGAGATGTATTGATTTGCAAAAGACAAGTGCTTTAACTTGTCTGAGAAATGGAATCAAGGACAAAAATATGGTCGGAACCACAATTGCAAAGGATCAATTCACAGATACCGGATGATATTATATCAAGGAAGTTATTATTACAAGAAGCTTACATGATAGGATCTACATCGTGTCCATGGGCATGAACAAAAATTTCAAGGCCGACTCCCACTTCTTCAATGCATAACCTCTCATTTACTTCTCGCCTTTGACGAAGTTGTAGTGTAGAAATTTTTATCCGGCGTAACACCAGTAAATTATGACCCATAGAAATTTCTGGCTTCACACAAATTAGGGAAAGCATTACTTTAACCCATCAGGGTATCTTAGGAACATTTGCAAAAACTTCAAAGGTAATTAACTCAAGCTCGGAAACAGAGCCTGGTAGACAAAAGTAGGGGATACAATTTACCAAAGGCATTATGTATCTGGGGAGAATTCACAAGGTGATTAAATATGAAGGACACTATCGGATGCTAGTCCAACAAAGGATCTGATGACCCATAACAGAGCTGATGTGGGTATCGGTATCCAATTAGATGAAGAAAGAATGCAAGGAGATGAGATTACAGAAACAACTGACTAATTCAATGTTTAATTAACAAAGGAATTATGATTTCCAAAATGAAGGATCAGAAGCAGACGCTCTAATCAAATGATGGGTAAGTTGAATAGAATTAGAACGGTAATCAGCCAAGGTTTGATTTGCCGAGAACCAGCTCTTGTTTAAACTATCGTTTGAGCCAAAAGTAAAATTTCTAAGGATCAATTGAAGACTGCGAGTAATTGCACACATGTTGAATCAAAGACTCAAAATGACAACCACAAAGGATTTTAATGAATATTGCTATACATATGGAATTAACCATAATGCAAGCAGGTAAAACTTTCTGGAGCAATAGGTTGGTGAGGACTTTCGGTAGATTGAATAGCGTTTCGAAGACATTTGTGAAACACATGAACAACTGGGGATGATTGAATCCCCGATAACTGTGAGGAATTATTCATACATGTATTCATGCGGAAAAGGAGCCGCAAGGCAGCAGGTACAAAGGATTATCGTAAGATCCAAAGTATTTCAGGGTATCTAGTAATAAGAAGAACAATTGGAAAAGAAGGTATGGACGACAAGTGTATGTAGCTATCCATAGGGATTTATCGGTGATATGGAATTGCAAGAGTGAAGGGCACAAAGGTTTCAGGGAAACATCGGAGAGTATCTTTGAAATCTTCTAGTGCAGCAAGCGATCATCTAGACTGAAGGGGCTCTCCGGAAGAAAGTATTTTCAAGAACTTGAAGTTTGATTTTAGCAAAATCATTTAACCCGAATAGAAGAGATATCAGAATCCCAGAGTATAGACGAGGAATAAAATATCCTAATACCACCCAATGGCAATGTGGGCCCGTAAGCCACACAGCCATGTTAGTAAAAGTTTTTCAATGACTAGACTCAACTTCAGCCAATGAGTAGGAAAGGGGGCTACCTACACGTAGTCGGCTCTGATACCACAAATCGTACAGTAATCATACATGCAAATGTGTACGATCAAGATCAGGGACTCACGGGAAGATATCACAAAACAACTCTAGACACAAATGAAAATAATACAAGCTTTATATTACAAGCCAGGGGCCTCGAGGGATCGAATACAAACGAGTCAGTGGAAGCAACATTATTTGAGTACAGACATGAGTTAAACAAGTTTGACTTAAGAAGGCTAGCACAAAAGCAACATCAATCGAAAAGGCAAGTCCTCCTGCCTGGGAGCCTCCTAACTACTCTTGGTCGCCGGCGTCCGTCACGTAGCAGTAGGCACCCTCGGGGTAGTAGTAGTCGTTAGTGGGGGCTGCGGTCTTAGGGGCTCCGTCATCTAGTAGCATCAAACGAATATGGGGGGGAAAGAAAGCAAAGCAAATGTGAGTACTCATCTGAAGTACTTAGCAAGCAAGGATCTACACTACATATGCAACATTATGAAAGGAAGGCTGTATATGTGGACTGGGCTGCAGAAATGCCAGAATAGAGGGGAGAGCCTAGTACTATTGAAGACTAGCATCTTCAGCGGTCTTGCATCATTGGAAGAGTGCAGACTAGCAGAAAGTAAAGTAGTAGTAGTGTCATCAACCTCACCCAGAGATCCTTCCTCAACTCCCTGCAAGAAAGCAATCCCAGAGCCATACTATCCATTTCTCATCTCAAGTATCCAGTTCTAGTTGTATCGATCGGGATACAACTCCGAGTGTCCGCTACCATAGGACAGGCTATCGATAGATTCTTTCTTCCCTGCAGGGGTGCACCAACTTACCCACCACACTCGATTAACTCTGGTCGGACACACTTTCCTGGGTCATGCCCGACCTCGCCCAAACGATACGCCGCAACCCAACCTAGGCTAAATAGAGAGGTCATCACACAAGACTAAACCAATGCCCAGGGGTCTTGGGCCATCGCCCCGGGAACACCTGCACGTTGCATGGGCAGCCGGTGAGCAGACCTAGCTACCTCCTTAGAAAGGCAGGTGCTTACCAGTCCAACCCGGCGCGCGCCGCTCAGTCGCATGATATCTATTAAGCTTCAGCTGTTGAATACGACGTAGAATGCGCATATTATGCCCACGTGATGGTTAGTTCTATAAGGACAGAGTCCCCTCGAATCAAATATCCAAATCGAAGTGGATTAAGAACGCGCGGTAACAAGTAAAGACTCACGAAATATGTGACCCCGTCGCCCCGTCTCGAGGACTTGTGGCAAGGGCTAAGAATGCCCGGCCATGCCTCGTAATTACCTTGCGGGCACCCTCCAGGTCAACCCGAATCCTCATCACTCGCAAATATGCTTGCGCGGGTACCCCTTAGGGTCGACCCGTCTTTAGTAACATGGTTCAGTGTAAAGTCATAGTAACCATACTAACTGTGTGTCTAACACCAAAGGGAACCCTGAGGAATCACCCTCGATGGAATTCCACCTGATGTTATCGTCAAGGTCCACTCTTGAGGTATCACCCTCGAGGTCCACTCTTGAGGAGTTGCACGACAATGACGTTATCGGGAGTGGAGAAGGAGTAACCACCCTCGATGACCAAAACTGATGAACCAACCTACATGGTTAACATCAGAAGTGCTTATGAGGTATCACCCTCGGCACTCGATAATAACCCAGTAGTGTCGAGCAACTAAGGGGGAAAGTGATGTGCGGTGCCGGGGCCTGGTCTTCGATCACGTTGATCGAGTCATCAAACATAAAGCGGGGCAACTGGGACAAGAAGAGGGTCACTGATGGATCACTAACCAACCTATACTAAGCAGTTTAGGATAAGCAAGTAGGTAACAATAAGCAGGTTACAAAAGCAGGCTATGCATCAGAATAGGAGCAAACAATAACAGTAGCAAAATCTAATGCAAGAATGAGAGAATGGAATGGGAGATATCGGGATGATCAAAAGGGGGGGCTTGCCTGGAAGCTCTGCTGCAGAGGAAGAAGGTTCGTCGGAGACGTAGTCGATCACAGGGGCATCATCGGTCTCGGGGTCTACTAGAGAGAAGAGGGGGAAGAAACAATAAATATAAAGCAAACAAAGCATCATAAAGCATAACATGGTAATACGCAGTGTTAGGGGTGAACTAACGCAGTGCTAGACGTTGCACACGGAGAGGGAAAACATCCGGAGGGGGTTTTCCAACATCTGACGTTTTCCGGACAGATGAAAAGAGTGGGGACGGTTCCATGTCCAGCATTCTAGGGGCATGTGATAGATGAACGGACCGCGTATCTGGATTCGTTGGATTTTTCTAAGAAATTTTCATACATAAAAGTTTTTCATCCGAGTTACGGATTATTTTATATTAATTATCTATGTTTTAAACAATTTCTGAAATTACTGAAATTCTTTTAATTCGAAAGTATTAAATACAGAAACTGCTATGGGTACACAAAAATGTACCCAGCGGTGTTGTATGTGTTTCGCAGGTGGGACCTGTTGACAGCTAAGTCAGCAGTCAACAGTCCTGGTTGACTAGTCAAGGTGGGCCTGGGGCCAGCTGTCACACACTATTAGTTTAACAGCTTTTAGTTTAAACAAAAATAGTTTAATTAGGGCACGGGCCCAGTCTGTCCCTGACTTAATTAGCCGATGGGTTAATTAGCATCTAACCTAAACGCTACAGTGTGGCCCCACTTGTCAGTGGCCATTAGGGCTGTAGTTAGGGGCTAATGACTGGGCCCCACTGTCAGTTGTGCACTGGCATTTAAAACGTGGTGGCGCGCCGGCGGCAGCCACAGGAGCGGCAGCGAGGCCCGGGAATCGCCGTCCGGCGGCCAATATGCCCGCGGATGGACACGTTTGAAAGCTCGCCCCAGGCTGTGCCCAGCGGTGCTAAGCGCACGAGCAGAAATGCTCCGGAGCAGCGATGGCGTTCACAAGGATGAAGGTCGGAGCTCGGGCGAGCTTGGTTTCGACGAAGTGGAGCACGGCAGGGGCTGCGATTGGGTGCGTTGGCAAGATGGCGTCGCCGTGAATCGGACGGTGGTGGCAGTAGGTGTGGGGGCGGTCGGCAGCTGCGCCGGCGTCGAGGACAGCGACGGCGGGAGCTCGGCCTCCGACAAGAACAAAGATGCGCGAGACGGGCGGTTGATCTCAGAGCACCGGCGGCACCTACAGGTCGCCACACACGCGTGGGCGCAACACGTTCGAGCGGATGGGGTTGGGAGCGTGGAGCTCGTAGGCTTAGGAGACGTCCGGCACTTGGTTCTCGCGGGGACAGTAGCTAGGGGAGGCAAAAGAACACGGGGAGTTCGGGGAAGCGGAGAGAGGCTCACTGTGAGGCGTTGGAGAAGTTCAGCGAGCTTGGGGGGGGGGGGGGGGGGGGGGGGGGGGGGCGGGGGGGGGGGGGGGCACCGGAGCAGTTGAATCCGTCGACGACGTCCGACGGCCGTGGCAGAGGAGTTGAGCTCGATCCCGGCCTCTTGGGTCTTCCCAGATTGCGTAGATCGGTGGGTAGGACGGGGTCGATGTTGCGGAGCCTGGGGACACGACGCCAAGGCAAGGGGAGCCCGGTGGCCGCGGTGGTGTAGCAGCGACGACTACGGACGCGTCGGCGAGGGGGGGAAGGGGATCTGGGGGGTCGACTACGGGGAGGAGGCGTTGGGCCGGCTGGTGGGCTGAGGCCCATGGAGGCAGGGGCCTCTCTCTCATTTCCCCTTTTTCTTTTTCTTTTTACAGAAAATGTTTTGCAATAATTGAGCTACCAAAAAGGATTCTGTAAAATGTGGGACTTGGCCACATAATTACATTGCAATAGCTGGCAGTGCCACAAAAAGTTTGGGAGCAATATAATTCCATTTTGAATTTTGCATTGCAATAAAAGAGTCAAAAAGGTTACATTGGCTCTGTCTTTAAGATGTTAGAGTCATCTAGGGACTTTAGATGATGTTGTTTCCCTGAACATAATTCACAATGGATTATTTACAAAATTATGAACTTTTTAGTTTCTCGATTTGGACAACTTTATGTTGACCCCATATTGAATTTCAAGTTGTGTTGGAATTTGAAATGAGATATGATTCCAATGTGATCAAGCACTGTTCAGCAAAATGATTAGCTTAATCATACAGGTTACTGTAGCATGACACTGGGAGTGTTACATCCCTCTCTGATGATGCGTGAGTAGTCCAACATAGACCTACGGGTCCGTAGGTAGTAGCTAGATGGCTTCCTCTCTCTCTCTCTCTCTTGATTCTCAATACGATGGTCTCTTGGAGATCTATTTGATGTATCTCTTTTTGCGGTGTGTTTGTTGGGATCCAATGAACTTTGAGTTTATGATCAGATCTATATCCATGAATATTATTTGAGTCTTCTTTTGATCTCTTAAATGCATGATTATTTATAGACTTGTATTTCTTCTTCGAATCTTAGGTTTAATTAGTTAGGCCAACCAGATCGAGTTTTCTTGCCATGGGAAGAGGTGCTTTGTGATGGGTTCGAGTTTGTGGTGTTCTTTCCCAGTGACAGAAGGGGCAGCAAGGCACACATGTATCGTTTCTATTAAGGATAACAAGATGGGGGCTATTCCTACATGAGTAGATCTCGTCTACATCATGTCATCGTTCTTATTGCATTACTCTATTTCTCCATGAACTTAATACACTAGATACCTGCTGGATAGCGGTCGATGTGTGGAGTAATAATACTAGATGCAGGCAGGAGTCGGTCTACTAATATTGGACGTGATGCCAATATATTGATCATTGCCTTGGATATTTTCTTAATTATTCGATCTTCTATCATTTGTCCAACAGTAATTTGTTTACCCACCATGTGTTATTTCGCGAGAGAAGCCACTAGTGAAATCTGCGACCCCCGGGTCTATTCTCTATCATATTTGCTTTGAGATCTATTTTTGTTTGATTTTATTTTCAGATCTATTATTACAAAAACCAAAAAATACCTTGCTACACTTTTTTGCGTTTTAGCGAGAGCTATTTATCCAATCTACCACAAACATATCTATCTTTTTCCAGGGAGGATCAAGTCAAGGCTCCCGTCAACTTGACAATTTCTGACGCTGCTACCTAGAAGGGATTGACAACCCCTCATAAGCATCAGGTTGCAAGTATTTGTTCTTTGTGTGCATGTACCATTTACATAGTGTTTCTTGGTTATCCTACTGGATTGATACCTTGGTTTCATAACTGAGGGAAATACCTACCATAGCTATACTGCATCATCCCTTCCTCTTTGGGGAAATACCGACGCAGTTTCAATCGACATCAAAAGGAATTTCTGGCGCCGTTGCTGGGGAGACATCATCAATATCTACCAGGTTCCTAAGCACAAATCTTACCTCCTTGCAATTTACATTATTTGCCTTTTGCCTCTCGTTTTCATCTCCCCAACTTCACAAAAATTTGACGTTTTTTTCGCCCTCTTTCTCGTTCGCCCTTTTCTCATTCGATCTTTTGTTTGCTTGAACTTATTATAATGAGTGATTTTGGTATGGTAGAAACATATGATGGTATAACTCCTAAAACTGGACGATATGGCAATCTGGATGCTAAAACTTTTGTTTTGGGGCAAGGGAATGTTATGGGAAAATAACATATCCGAGAATTTTTCAATTGTGTTGGAAATTTGACTCTTGATGATGCTCCTATACTTAAAAGAACTAAATCTTATGCGGAAGCTATTTCAACACTAGTTCTGAAACTTGAAAATATATTTATCCGTACCCATCCTACCTTGCAAAGATTGTTTTATGAGCTACCTGTTGTAAAGGATCCTAAGGCTAAAAAGTTAGCTACCCTTGTTCTTATGAATGAATTTGATTACATAGTTTGAGAAGCTAGGGAAATTTTTGATTTTTATGGTATGAGCCGGCGAAAACCGGTGATAGATGAGATCCCTTATAATAGTGATTATGTGTTGAGACATTTTCTTGGAAATAATCATTTTTATGAGAATCTTAAAAAGGAAATCCTCGTTTTAGATATAATCCAACAAGTTTTCAATGATGTTAATCAACAATATTCTTGGATTGTGGCTGAAAATCAAAGGGGATACATTGATGGGCAACTTGATAATGCTAAAATTTCTATGGATAATGTGTTTCAAGTTATTTCTGCAAAACCTCGTGACAAAAACACATATATGGAAAATAAGAATAAAGATGATAAGATTTGAATCTATGCATTATGCCTGGCTATGGGCATAAAACGATAGCGCTTGTTGGGAGGTAATCCAATGAATAAAATTTATTTTTGTCTTTTTCTTTCTTTTTTGAGTGTTTGCACAATTATACTACTGTTAAGATTGTATTTTTCTGTTTATTAGTTTTTGTGCCAAGTAAAGCCTTTGGGATTATGTATGGTGACAGTTGATTTGATCACAGAAGCGACGAAAAATTCCAAATATTTTACACAAGATTGATATACAAATTGCCTGCATCGTCCTAAGTTTTCAGAATTTTGGAGTTACAGAAGTATATGAAGTTTCCAGATTACTACAAAATGTTACTCCGTCCGTCCAGTAAAACTTGTCCCCGTGGTCTTTTTCTGAACCCCCCTAGCGAATTCCCGACAAACCTGCAGCTCCACGTCGTCTCCCCCACCCCTCTGTCGCGCTCCCCCGTGCCTCGGTAGCTCGGCTCCTCCACAGCTCCCCGCGTGGCCGGAGCTCTCCTGCACCAAGCCTCCCCCACCCCCCACCTCCCCCGCAGGTTCCCTATCCTTGTTCCCCTCCTCGTTCCCCATGGTGATCCACAATGAGGAGAAGGCTCAATTTTTCTTCGATCTACTCGGCGGCAGCCATTCCAAGGTCCTCCTCCTTGGGGCTGTGGCGGCGGGGCCGAGTAGCAGAAGTGGATGTGCGAGTATGCGGAAAATTAGGTCACCTTCGGCGTTGGCGTGCACACTGCCATGCTACGGTGCATTAACGAACCCACGAACACCGTCAAGGTCACCATGTGCGGTGCACAGGGAGGGGTCGCGGCAGTGGCGCGGTGGTGGAGGCTGCCCGTGGAGGTGCTGCTACTGTTGGCGGTGTGCATAGAGAGGAGCACGTTGTCGGTGCCCATTGCCATCCCACTAATCGGAATCACCGTATTGGGCTGCCGACTGTACCAGATGTGGCGGCAAAGCAAGGTCGTGGCGTGCGTGCGGCTCGTCCTTGACGATAAGATCAGGCCCTTTGCCCCTTTCAGCCCCATGTCGCATCCTGATTGCTTGATATTGCACCGATGTGCTTGTCCTTGATGTCATCTTTATGCTTCACGGGAAGAAGAATGTTGAAATTCAGTTAGCAAAGAATTGCATTGTACCTCTATGGAAATTCCTAAACTTGACCAACCATCTCAACAAGCTGCTTTTTTAGCATTCCCCTTCCTCTTTTGTGCCTGCAGGACTAGTAGGATTTGATGCTAGTTCAGTGATTTAATTGTTATTACTTGATGCTTGTGATGTTCAGTCATTCGTGCCTGTAGTACCAAATGTGATGTTTGATGTTTGCAACATGGTCAGAACTCTGATTATCGAAATCAACATCAACATTTACTCATCTGCTAACTTATGCTTCCTGAATGGTGGGAAGGTCTGGGTTATTCAGGCCAATGCCAGGTATTCCTTCAGGAGCTGCTAGCTAACAAAATTGTCCATTGTAGTTCAGTGATTGCACAAAATGTGTCCAAAATCTTGCCTAATTGATTTACTGTCAATATCCTATGTTGTAATTCAGATGTTTACAAATTCAGTGCCACACTGAGATTTTGATCTACCATCACCAAGTTCAGTAAATCTTAACTCGTACTGTTAGATTGTTAATTCTAAAAATGTGATTTCCGGAGTACATGTGGAGTAGTAGGATCTGAAGATTTTGCGCATCTAGATGTCGTTGCTGGAGTACACCATCTACCAAAATCACTGCAATCAAGAGTACACAAAGTCTAGATGTGCACCCTGTTCCTGTTAATTCTGAAACACACCATGTTAGTTGCTACTCCATCTAACAGTGTTGCCACCATGTTCCTGTCCTGTTAATCAAGTGTGCCACTCCATCTAATTGTCATGAGGGGTTATGGTGAATTTGCAATGCAATGCCAGTACTACACATGACGATTTGCAATGCCAGTGTGAATTTGCAGTGCCAAAAAATTGCCTAGTCTGCACAATTGTTGTTCTAGTTACTTCGAAACAAGGAGAGCTTTAACGTTGACTAGCATGCTGATATATTGTGAGAAATTAGAGTTTCTCCGATATGCCAGCAAGAAAATTCCCGTTGTTAAATTCACTGAAAATTTAGTTAATTAGGCTTTACTGAAACTAAATTCAGTTATCTCCTTATAATAATTTGGAATTTGACCACAAGGAGATGTCAACAAGAATGTTCCAATGAACCATATTTTCAGATGACCCACAAGACTAATTGAAGAAAACCGTATGTATAAAGATTGTGACTTTTTGATTGAAAATGTTATTCTCCTGGTCAAGACTGCAACATTTGATAGAATGTTTTTCAAAATATACTGCAGTCTTGAGGAATCTGGTGGAACATTGATTTGTTTCCAAAATAAATTGATTGATTATGCGCTGAAAATATTTGGAAATATACTCCAGCCTTGACGAGTTAGTGGAATCATATTGATTCTTTCCAAAATAAATTGAGTGATTGTGCACTGAAATTATTTGGAAATATACCCTAATCTCGAGGAACCTGGTGGAATCATATTCATTGTTTGTTTCTCAAAATGGATTGTTTGCTTACAAAGAATGATTTATTGTTTGTTTCCAAACATCTTCATGCATTCCAGGAATGCCTACGAGAGGCAGGGCCTGTGACTAGATTCGTAGCAGCAACAGCAGAGGCGGGGGCGGGGAAAGAGCGTTCCACTAGCCAAGCGCGGCTACCAGCTTAGTGACCATCGGGATGGGCGATTCCGTGACTAAGGGGGCGGCGGTGGAGGTGGGAGGCTGAATCGCAAGGTCCTGGGCGGAGGAATTGTGCAGGTGGTTGGCGGTTGGTCCTGGCGGGGCGCGGGGGAATCGGGGACCAGCTCGCCTCCGGTGGGGCACAGAATCAATAGGTAGCTGTTCTCGGGTGGGCGGCATGGGTGTTCATGGGTGTCTGCGAGCGCCGGAATCGCCAGCACAACGGCGGAATCCGACACCAGCCCCTGGCGACGGGCGGAGGGAGGAGAAGGAGACAGTACCTATTTCAGACAGTTTTCAAATTATGAGGGTTGTTTTGCAAAAAGAACATTACACTGCGCTCTAGACATGTTTCTCTAGACGGAGGGAGTATGTTTTTGACAGATTCTACTTGTGTTGCGTTGTGTGCTTATTTTGATGAATCTATGCATTGTATCGGGGGGTATAAGCCATGGTAAAGTTGGAATACAATAGATATAATGCAATAATAAAATATGAATGGGTTTGCAACAATACTTAGAGAGGTGATTTGCTTTAATATACTAATGGGTCTCACGAAGGTTTTGTTAAGTTTTGTGTGATTGAAGTTTTCAAGTTTTGGGTAAGATCGCGATGGATGGATCGCACCCCAAGTTAATATTCAAGGAGAACCAAGCAACTAAGCTTGGGGATGCCTCGGAATGCATCCCCTCTTTCTTCTAACAACCATCGGTAATTTTACTTGGAGCTATATTTTTATTCATCACATATCATGAGTTTTGCTTGGAGCTTCTTGTATTATACGAGTCTTTGCTTGTTTTTATTTTTAGTTTGTGTCATCTATCCTTGCTGGACACACCTATTTGAGAGAGCCAAAATTATGCTATGATTTGTTAGAATTGCTCTTTATTCTTCACTTAAAAAACTTGAGCTACAGAATTGGTCTAGTGCTTCACTTATATCTTTATTAGCACGGTATGCTTTAATATTTTTAAATAAATGCTCTCATGCTTCACTTAGATTTATTTGAGAGTTAGTAAATTTTTGAAGAAATTCTCTCATTCTTCACTTATATTATTTTGAGAGATGAAAATTTTTATGCTCATGTTCTTCACTTAAATTTGTTTGAGTTTATAAAAAAAAAATTGCAACATAATAAATTAGTTCCAAAGTGATAGATATTCAAGGGGGATATAATAAAAACTTTCATGAAGATCATTGGACAAAATAAACATGATTCCTTGTAATAGTTTTGATACATGATGATAGTGATATGTGAGTCATGTTGGTGAGTAATTATGCTTCGGTAAGAATATTGGTCTTAAGGTTTGTGATTCCCTATGCAAGCAGGAAAGTCAATAGTTACGCAATGAATTACATCCTACTTATGGTGCATTATTTGGTATTAGATATGCTTAATACTCACTTATGTGAATTTTGTTTCCTGGTTGGTTGCTTCTCAATCTACTTGCTAGCCTCCACTAATACTAAGTAGAGATACTACTTGTGCATTCAAATCTTTAAACCCAGTTTTGCCATATGAGTCCACCATACCTACCTATATGCAGTATTTTCGTACCATTCTATGCAAATTTGTATGTGCCATCTCTAATTTTCAAAATGAATTTCCTTTTTGTGTGCTCATACCGCTCATGAAGCAGCAGGGGGTGGCCAATATTTTCCATGCTAGATGTGTTATTCTCAAGATGAGTGTTTATTCACTTGTCATTGCACGAGAGTATGGTGGTAATAGGGATGCCCAGTCCCGAAATGAAAAAGAAATTTACACTATGTTGTCAAATAATAAATTCCTTGGAAAGTGTTGGTATGGACGGTACCCGTGGATATGCCTAGCCATGGAGTGTGAAAGTATGGTGGAAAAAGGAATAAACTTTATTTTATGTTTGGAACCACCTATGATATATCTAGCATGGAAAGTGTTGGGAATTACTCGCTCGTTTTCATTGACGGGAAAAGTATGCCTCTCAAAAAATTATCTCTCAATTTAAGCTTTGAGCTCTGGCACCTCTACAAATCCCTACTTCCCTCTACGAATGGACTATCTATTTACTTTATGAAATTTTTATTTTTATTTGAGTATCTGTCTTCTCTTATAAAGCACCAACTAGGGAGCAGTATGATTATACTTGAGCATTGGATGTAGCTAATATGCAAGTGGTTTCATGAATGGATTGATGATTGAGCATGATGGGCTAGGGATAACTTTCTTTAGTGTTCATATTTTGAAAGATGTGGTTGCTTATTGATATGCTTAAGTATTGAAATATTCATGTCAAAACTAGGCTATTCCTTTGAACCATATAAAATTTCAAATGTTCATGCTACAAAAGAAAATAATATTTAATGAACATGTTAGGCAGCATTCCACATCAAAAATTATGTTTTTATCATTTACCTACTCGAGGACGAGCATGAATTAATGATACGTCTCCAATGTATCTACTTTTCCTACCACTTTTCCCCTTGTTTTGCACTCTAATTTGCATGATTTGAATGAAACTAACTCCGGACTGACGATGTTTTCAGCAGAACTACCATGGTGTTGTTTTTGTGCAGAAATAAAAGTTCTCAGAATGGAATGAAACTTTGCGAGGATTTTTTATACAATAAATAAGAATTTCTAGAGCCAAGATCCACCAGAGAGGGGCACCTGGGTGGGCACAACCGACCAGGGCGCGCCCCCCTCTCTTGGCGCGCCCAGGTGGGTTGTCCCCACCTGGTGGCCCTGTAGGCCCTGAAACCGATGCTATAAAATACTATTTTTCCAAAAAAAATCAGTGAGAAAGAATTATCGCGATCCACGAGATGGAGCCGCTGTCACCTCCTGTTTTTCATCGGGAGGCCAGATCTAAAGTCTGTTTGGCGCTCCATAGAGGGGGGGTCTCCATTCTTTGTCATCACCAACCCTTCTCCATCGCCAATTCCATGATGCTCCCTACCGGGAGTGAGTAATTCCATCGTAGGCTCGCTGGTCAGTGAGGAGTTGGATGAGATTCATCATGTAATCGAGTTAGTTTTGTTAGGGCTTGATCCCTAGTATCCACTATGTTCTAAGATTGATGTTGCTATGACTTTGCCATGCTTAATGCTTGTCACTTTGGGCCCGGGTGCCATGATTTCAGATCTGAACCGTTTATGTTATCACCATTATATCCATGTTCTAGATCCGATCTTGCAAGTTATAGTCACCTACTATGTGTTATGATCCGGCAACCCCGGAGTGACAATAGTCGGGACCACTCACGGTGATGACCGTAGTTTGAGGAGTTCATGTATTCACTATGTGTTAATGCTTTGTTCCGGTTCTCTATTAAAAGGAGGCCTTAATATCCCTTAGTTTCCAATAGGACTCCGCTGCCACAGGAGGGTAGGACAAAATATGTCATGCAAGTTCTTTCCATAAGCATGTATGACTATTTACGGAGTACATGCCTACATTATATTGATGAACTGGAGCTAGTGTCGTATCGCCCTAGGTTATAACTGTCTCATGATGAATATCATCCAACAAGTCAACGATCCAATGCCAACGAATTTATCTTATATTGTTCTTGCTAAGTTACTACTGCTTTCAACACTGTTACACTTGCTACAAAACTATATCTATCGATGTTACTGTTACCATTGCTACTGCTACTATTATCAAAACTATGATATTACCTTGCTACTAATTACCTTGCTGTAGATAATTAATCTTCGGGTGTGGTTGAATTGACAACTCACCTGCTAATACCTTCAAATATTCTTTGGCTCCCCTTGTGTTGAATCTATAAATTTGGGTTGAATACTCTACCCTCGAAAACTGTTGTGAACCCCTATACTTGTGGGTTATCAATTAAGCTTGGGGATGATGATACGTCCCCAACGTATCTATAATTTTTTATTGTTTCATGCTATTATATTATCATTCTTGGATGTTTTACCATCATTTTATAGCAACTTTATATCATTTCTTGGGACTAACCTATTGACATAGTGTCCAGGGCCAGTTGATGTTTTTTTGCTTGTTTTTTACTTCGCAGAATATCAATACCAAACGGAGTCCAAACGCAGTGAAACTTTTTGGAGAATTTTTCTGGACCAGAAGACACCTAGTGGGCCAAAGAAGTACGAGAGGGGAGGCCCGAGGTGAGCACAAGACACTTGGGCGCGCCCAGGTGGGTTGTGCCCAGCGCAGAGACCTCCCGCACCGCCTCTTCGCCCTATAAATACCCAAATATTCCAGAAACCCTAGGGGAGTCGATGAAACACAATTCCAACCGCCGCAAGTTCCAGAACCATGAGATCCAATCTAAGACCATGATAGAGGGGTTTATCATCCTCATTGGTGCCTCTCTGATGATGTGTGAGTAGTCCATCATAGACCTATGGGCCCGTAGGCAGTAGCTAGATGGCTTCCTCTCTCTCTCTCTCTCTCTCTCTCTCTTTTGATTCTCAATGCAATGGTCTCTTGGAGATCTATTTGATGTAACTCTTTTTGTGGTGTGTTTGTTGGGATCCGATGAACTTTGAGTTTATGATCAGATCTATATCCATGAAGATTGAGTCTTCTTTTGATCTCTTATATGCATGATTATTTATAGCCTCATATTTCTTCTTCAAATCTTTGGTTTAGTTAGCCAACTAGATCGATTTTTCTTGCCATGGGAAGAGGCGCTTTGTGATGGGTTCGATCTTGTGGTGTTCTTTCCCAGTGACAGAAGGGACAACAAGACACGCATGTACCGTTGCTATTAAGGATAACAAGATGGGGGATATTCCTACATGAATAGATCTTGTCAACATCATGTCATCATTCTTATTGCATTACTCTGTTTCTCCATGAACTTAATACACTAGATGCATGATGGATAGCGGTCGATGTGTGGAGTAATAGTAGAAGATGCAGGCAGGAGTCGGTCTACTAATATTGGATGTGATGCCTGTATATTGATCATTGCCTTGGATATTGTCATAATTATTTGATCTTCTATCAATTGTCCAACAGTAATTTGGACAATACTAGTAGAGAAATAGTGGTCTAAATCAGCAGGCGACTGACAGGGAACACACTAGCAGATAGTAGCCTGAGTAGTAGTGTGAACTTGAGCCAGAGCAGCAACTTGTGTAGCTGCAGCAACCCATGTACCAGCATCAGCAGCGCAAGCGAGAGCAAGAGCAGAGTAGCAGCATGAGCGAGAGTAAGAGTAAAGTAGCAGCGTGAGCGAGCAAGAGCCGGAGCAGCTGGCTCCGATGGTGCCTCGCGTTGTGGGAGAGCCACCATGGATATGTCGGCGGCGGCACCGGCATCGAGGTAGCCCCGCCATAGGGGACCGGGATCAAGCACCGGTGGCGCCGGGAGGTCGAGTTAAGGAGAAGGTGTGATGTGATCAGTGTACAAACTCTTTGGTGGCACCGAGTAGGCCTCGGCTTCGTTTGAGGAGTCGCTGAGGATGATGCGGTTCCGGTGGAGCAGGTTAAGGCGGCGCTATGGGGATGGAGCAGCCATGATAGACGAGATGATTGTTGGAGGAGCACCTTGGAGGTGGAGGATGGGGTAGCTGAACCGGCGGGACGACGAGATCGACGATGGATCCTCAACCGGGGCGGTGGATGAGGGACGTCGAACTGTTGTGGTGGATGACATCATCAAAGAAGAGGCTCCGGCTAGGCAGCAGTGGGGTGGCGGACTAAGGAGGGTAGGGTTTTGCGGCTGGAGTGGAGAGGTTATGGTGGCCTGGGTTTTTGAATGGCGAAAAGGAGGTGATGGGAGGGGGGAACGATGACTTAGGGACACGCTTATCCAAAATGTTGGGTGTGTTACAAAAGTACCCCCACCGATTTCAACTAGCGGCCCTTTCGGCTCAGGGTTAGAACGGGGATTTCGCGTGTCGGGATTTGGCAGCTGGAGGGAGTTTTCGCGTGCGTTGTAATTTCGAGATAGCAAGGCGTAAGTTGTGAAGGAGTGAGTTTTCAGAGAACAAAGAGACAAAGTGATATCTCAATTTTCGGGATAAGAAGGCGCGGGTTGAAATTTCAGGACAAGCCTAACGTGTAATAATGTACGTGCCAAATTGATTCTCACTTCCCTCAACGAAAAAAACAAAAAACTATTTGCACCACTCAAAGAGAGAGTCTTGTCCCGTTTTACTATACAGATGCTATTCAAAACTATGAATCCATGTTATGTCCAATTAAATTTTCTCGCTAGTTGTATAATGCAAGTAACCTACTCATACGAACATTTTAGTGCATTCCAAATGTATATACTACCACTGTAATTAGAACTAAATTTTAAATTATTTCTCTACATGAATAAGAATCTACAATCATGACTGTTGCCAAGATAAACCATCATCTGTATATTATCTTAACAACACACCACATGATTACTGTAGAGTTAGATATGAACTATGTGTACTATATGAACTCGAATTCAAATTTTTGAATCCACTTGATGTTGATTCCAAATAATAGTACATTTGAAGTGCTAGCTAGATGTTCGTAATCTAAACCATGTTTCATATGTATAATGTGTTTATCACACAATGTATAGTGCCCCGCCCTCTATATTATGACAAGTATTTAACCGTGAGCTACAAAAGCCACACATTATCACAAATTCAAATAAAATGTTGTATAGTATAACATGTTCACAACCACACCATGCGTATGACCATTATATTCATGCATGTGTGGGTTTAAAACACTATGTTCTCTTATTCAAATAACTGAATCCACTTCTATAAAAATTATGATCTCTATTAGTCTTTTACACCCACACAATCCTATTCTCTTTGTAGCTAGCACTAACTTTCTCTCATGCATGTACCCGCCTGCCTCGCCGTCAACCTCCCTCGGCATTCTCTCCATCGAGCACAATCGTCATTTTTCTTTAGGTCGTTCTCCCACGCTGTTTGCAGGTCTCCCCAGCCCCTTCTTTCCAGCACACACTGATCGCTATACATATCTAGCCAGGTCTGCCTACCACAAACAGATGCTTTCCCTCGTCTCTTCTCACCATCCATGCCTCCTTGTCTCTAATACGGTCCCACACACATGCACATGTTCGCCCGTCTTTTCATTGATCTCACACTCGCACACTCCTTCCCATCTCGACATAGTATGCCTCTCGCACCACCTCCTAGCCGCATACCTCTCTCTCTCTATCCATCTCTTCGAGCCTTATTTGCCTCTAACGCATGCATGTATACTAATCGATCTCCCTACATATAGCTAGGTCGACTATAACTCTCTTTCCCCATGCACCGATCAATGTACCTCACTATTTATGTCTCTCACTTTCTCCGACACACGACGATTGATTTACCTATCTAGTTAGGTTTTCTTACCATAGACATATTGTCCACCCTTATCATCCATGCATGCCTCCCTCCCTGTCTCCCACATGCATGTGCACACATAGACACGCATCCCCTGTCTTATTATTATTGCAGTCGTACCCTTCGTTTGTCTAGTAGGCCTCTCCCATCATCTATGAGAAGCAACTCCACCACCAACCCTCCGACACTCTAGCTTTGTCTCTCTCCCAACCTTGTTCCTCTCCTACACATATGCATGGATGCCGATCAATCTCCCTCAATACATAGCTAGGTCTCTCTCCTTCTCCACACATATACCAGTCGATCTACCTCTGTATAGTTAGGTCTCTGCCCCCCCCACACACCGATAGTCGAACGTTGTAGGTAGGTATCCATGCCACACACACAAACTATAGCTCTCCCTCTCACATTCTAGTAGGCTAGCCACCCTATTTCTTTAACATGGGCACACACAATTTCGCTATCTCTCGTTATCGGTCGCGCATGCATACAATTCATACCTCTCTTCGATTCTATCGATATCACACGCCGATGATCCCTACACTCTCTTCTCGTGGATCGCCCCCACTATATACGATATATCTAGGTCTCTAACCCCCACATAAAAAACACTCACGAACCCACACACAGTCTCTCTCTAGGTTTGGGTCTCTCTCACACACACCCACGTAGGTGGTGTACGTACATGAAGAGAATAGGTGCACGCACGATGCATGTATTCACGTCTCGTTCCCAGCCATACCCGCATGGGTAAATGGTGGAGCTCATTTCTGTACAAAAAGGCAGCCCACGTGCTAATTTGTGAGCATGTAGCTATTGTTTACTTGATGGGGGGTCGTGTACCACACGTGCACGAAACAAAGTTCGACTTGACACGTTGGCGCATTATTTTTAAATAAAGTTATATTGCTCAATGGCACGTACAGAATATAAAATGATTGTTATCGAGAAAAAAGTAATCTACTCCACAATATACAATGGAGCTTTCCTGCTGGGGTTGGTATGTCCTCACACTCTCTCACACAAGACAGTGGTGGCCTCTCTCTCACCGCTGGTCACTGATCCGGCCTGATCCCGTTCGCCGGTGGAAACGGAGGACATGCATCGTTGCTTCATTTGACGGCGTCGAGGCAGCATGTCCCGATCTGTGGTACCCACCGTTCTCTCTGATCAAGCTCCGGTGCAGTAGGGCAGATCCCGCCCGCTGGCGCCCTCCTAGTTACATCCCAATGACCCCTAGCCCCAGGTACAGCTTCCTCCCCTCCGGCCTTGCTCCACTGCCCATCTTCCCACATTGCTGCATGTGGAAAATCATGCATGTGTTTCTTCCCTAGTTCTTTGCCCAAAATGTAGCTCGGTCGACGTACTTTCCATGCAATCTCGTCCTCACACCGTTTTAGATAAACAACGGTGCTGCTATCTTCCCTTAGGACAAGGAATATGCTTCTTGATACATATGCTTCTTGATACACTCTCTTCATTCTATACGGTTTTGGTATAATTTGAATGGAACTAACCCGGACTGACGTTGTTTTCAGTAGAACTACCGTGGTGTTGTTTTTTGTGCAGAAATAAAAGTTCTCCAAACGCAAAGAAACTTTTTGATGATTTTTTTGGAACAAAAGAGGCACTAGAAGTTTCATGGGAGGACTAGAAGGTGAAGGAGGTGAGCACAACCCACCAGGGCGTGCCAGGGGCCTTACCCATGTGCTGGTGGGTTGTGGTCACCTCGAGGCCCATCTTCACGTGAAATCGACGCCCAAAATCCTATATATTCAGAAACCTCCAGAAATAACCCTAGATTAGAAGTCCCACCGCCTCAAGCCTCTATAGCCACGAAAAATCAATCTAGACCCCGTTCCGGCATCCTGCTAGAGGGGGAAATCATCATCGGTAGCCATCTTCATCATCCCGGCGGCCCCCATGATGATGAGGGAGTAGTCCACCCTCGGGGCTGAGGGTTTGTACCAGTATCTATGTGTTTAATCTCTCTCTCTCTCATGTTCTTGAGTTGGCACAATCTTGATGTATCGCGAGCTTTGTTAATATAGTTGGATCATATGGTGGTTTCCCCTCTCTATCTTGTTGTGATGAATTGAGTTTTCCCTTTGAGATTTCGTTATTATCAGATCGAATACTTTTATGGATTTGAGAACACTTGATGTATGTCTTGCTATGAATACCCGTGGTGACAATGGGGCATCATATTAATTCACTTGATATGAGTTTTGGCACTCAACTCGCGGATTCTTGAGGTGACATTGGGTAATCTATGCATAGGGGTTGATGCATGTTCTCGTCTTTGTTTCTTTGGTAGAAATCTTGGGGCACTCTTTGAGGTTCTTTGTGTTGGATTGAGATTATGAATCTGAAATTGTTTGATGCATATCATATAATCAACTCACGGATACTCACGATGACATTAGAGTTGGTTAATGTGTATCATATGGTGTTATTTTAGTACGGACTCTTGGATAGATCGATCAGAAAGGATAACTTTGAGGTGGTTTCGTACCCTAATTTATTCTTATGTTCTCCACTAGATAGGAACTTTGGAGTGATTCTTCATCGCACGTTGAGGGATGGTTATATGATCCAATTATATTAGCATTGTTGAGAGACTGCACTAGTGATAGTACGGACCCTAGGCCTTGTTTATAATCATTGCAATACCATTTGTGCTCAATTTTTTTACTTGCTACCTTGCTGTTTTTATTGTTACTATTACAAAAAGCAATATCTACTATCATTACTACGCTTGTATCACTAGTGCACCTATACAATTTACCATTTTATTTGGTGTGTTGGGGACACAAGAGACTCTTTGTTATTTGGTTGCAGGGTTGTTTGAGAGAGACCATCTTCACCCTATGCCTCCCATAGATTGATAAACCTTAGATCATCCACTTGAGGGAAAATTGCTACTCTCCTACAAAACTCTGCGCTTGGAGGCCCAACACGAATTTACAAGAATAAAGTTGTGTAGTAGACATCAAGCTCTTTTCTGGAGCCGTTGCCGGGGAGGTGAGTGCTTGAAGGTATATCTTTACATCATGCAATTGAATCTTTTAGTTTCTTGTTTTATCGCTAGTTTGGTTTATAAAAAGAAGAGTACAAAAAATGGAATTGAGGTTGCATCATATTATTCATCTTTATAATTTCTTTCATGAAAATGATGGAAAGGAAAATTTTGCTCAATTGATATAAGAAGAATTCAATAAAATGTTTGGCATAAAATATTTGAATGATGAGCATGATTGCAATGTTGCTAGTATGATTTCTTTGAATATCCATGATGCTTATGATATGCAAAGCCACAAGCTTGGGGATGCTATGTTTGATGAGAATGACATGCTTGAGAATTTATTTGCTACAATTAATGTTTGCCATGATGACTTCATGCCTCCTATTTATGATGATTACATTTTTTATGAAAGTGGGTTTGGAAGAGTGTCAACTTAAGATAATATTTATCCCACTATTTTGGAGGGTGTTGAATCCTATTATAATGATAAAAGTGGATTTGGAGAGGTCATGAATTTATTTAGTAATGATTCCACTATTCCGAAAGATGTTTCAATTGACTATGATGAGAACAATGGTGCTACTTATGATGATTATTGTGATGATACTTATTTTATAAAAAGTAGTGATAATTACTGTCATAATTTTGAATATCCTTTTACTGAACATTACTCTTTTAATGTGGAAACAATTTATAGTATTTGAGTTTCATATGATACTTCCACTTTTGTGAATGAGAATAAAATTGCTTATGTGGAGAGTAATAAATTTTCTATGATTTTGTATCATGAAAAGAATGCTTTATGTGATGGTTATATTGATGAATCTATTTGTGATGGTACTGAAAATTATTATGAGAGAGGAACTTATGATTCATGATGCTCTTGTTATGTCACAATTCTTTACTTTTATGTGAGCATCATTGAAATCATCATGCCTAGCTAAAAGGCATTAAAGAAAAGCGCTTGTAGGGAGATAACAACATTTACCCCTACTATTTTTGTGTGTTTACATGATTATGCTACTGTACAGTACCAAAGTGAATGATTCGTCTTTATCATACAAACCTATCTCACAAAGTTACATTAAGTTTTGTGTGATTGAAGTTTTCAAGTTTTGGGTGAGACATCGATATGAGGAGAATAAGGAGTGATAGGACCCTAAGATTCGGGATGCCCAAGGCGCCCCCAAGTTAATATTAAAGGATGACCCAAGCAACTAAGCTTGGGGATGCCCCGGAAGGTATCCCTTCTTCCGTCTCCAACATTATCGGTAACCTTGCTTGGGGCTATATTTCTATTTGTCACATGATATGAGTTTTGCTTGGAGCATCATTTTATTTTGTTAGTATTTGCTTCTTTTTATTTATAATAGTGTTTTGGATCTTTCATTTCAATAAAAATGTCAAGTATGGCCTTTGCCATGCTTATTTTGCAAGTCTATATGTGGCTGTTTAAAAAAAGAAAGTTGCACGCTAGTGCGTGAATTCTTGAGAAAAGCCAGAATGCGATAAAATGTTAAGTTTTTTGCACAATAAGATATGATCAATTTTCTACAGTATGGTAAATTTTCAGAAATTTTTGAGTTAAATAAGTATGGATCTTCTTGCATTCTTTATAGACTGTCCCATTTTAGCAGATTCTTGTTATGTTTGCATTGTTTGCATATGTTTGCCTGTTTAATGATTCTATTTGAGTATAGGAGTATTAAATATGCAAGAGGAATTTAGTATGCAATGTTAAATAATAATTTTGGTGATTTTCTATAGTAGATAAATATAAGGTTTTTACATAGATTTATACTAACTCATCTCACGAGTTCTTGTTGAGTTTTGTGTGGATGAAGTTTTTGAGATTTAGGAAAACCGTTATATGAGAGGAATGAATAAGATGCAATAGCTCAAGCTTGGGGATGCCCAAGGTATCCCAAAATAATATTTCAATAAATCTCAAGCATCTAAGCTTGGGGATGCCCCGGTAGGCATCCCAACTTTCTTTATCAACAATTTTTGGTTATTATCGGTCGAGCCTAAGTTTTTTGCTTCTTCACATGTGATGTGCTATTCTTGGAATGTCATTTTATTTTGTTTTGTTTTCTATTTGAATAAAATACTTAGGTATGAAAGTTTTTAAATGAGAGAGACTCCTCAAATAGTTACCCATTTACTTAACTACTCGCTTGATCTTCACTTATATCTTTTTGGAGTAGTTTGTCCAACACTCTCATGCTTCACTTAAACTATTTTGTGAGTTGATACTAGTGATGAAAATTTGCATAACCTTTGAAATTGGTCCTAATATAATGAACATTAAAGAAGGATATAATAAAAACTTTCATGTAGATCATTGGATATGATAAGTTCGATTCCTTGCAATAGTTCTGCGATATGGAGATAGTAATATGTGAGTCGTGTTGGTGAGTAATTGTGCTTTAGTAGGAATATTGGTGTTAAGGTTTGTGATTCCCTATGCACTGAAGTTATATCCTACTTGTGGTGCATTATTCTATGTTGGTTATGTTTAATGCTGTCGGTGTTCTGGGAACGGGGGTCCCCAGACTTGCCTGCCTACGGCCCGCGGCGTGGCGGAGCCAGCAGGCCGTACGGCCCATCTTCACCAACAAGGCTTCCAAGACCCTCGCGAGGGGCCAAGCCTCGCGAGGCGGACGACGCAAGACCTCCTCAGGAGTGGCCTGGTCAGGCAGGCTCACGAGGAACGGAGATATCAAGGCGAGGCGAACCTCACGAGGCCCTCGTGACATGAGCCATGACGATCGACACCAGGCGGGCGCCAGCGCGCGCAGCGTCCTTGTTTCCTCTTTGGTGCAAAGGAGGCAAGCGCAGCCGCGGAGTACCGAGGCCTCAGGCAAAGGTTGCCATTTCGGTGCAAAAAGACCAAGACCAGGCGGACGACAAGACGGAGGTCATCATGGAGCCCAAGACGGCGTCACCACCAGAGCCTTTCACAGGCACAGACTACCTTTTGTCAGGATAGCTTGTACTAGATGTCCCCCTTCAAATTTGCCCGCCATTGTTGGCTCCCTTCCCGCTCGATATTTGGGAAGAAGACAAGGGCCTCTATAAGTAGAGCTAGCCACCATAGTAGGGGCAGGGACCCATCAGGCCCAGAGATCGAATCCTCGCACACAAGGTCATACGCACAAGAACACCTCAACCTCAGGAGGCTATTCTTCCCTTGTACTGTTCATCATCAGCCCAAGAGGCAATCCACCACCACCACACTGGAGCAGGGTATTACACTACAACGGTGGCCCAAACCAGTATAAACCCTGTGTCTTTCTGTGTTGCGAGTTCATCGAGTTCGTCCGCAAGATCTTAGCGAGCAAGAGCGTAGATTGGTAGAAGGGAAAGACTTCGCGCGCACCCAGTGTTTGAACCTTAAGGGTTAGCCGGAACCCCACATCCAACATTTGGCGCGCCAGGTAGGGGTGCACCGTAGCTTCCTTTCCATCAGTCCGTCGCTCCGTCGTCTCCATGTCGGACGCCCGCCGTGCTTGAGCTGAGCGTCGGGCTGCACTCGCCGCCCGCGTCGCTCAGACGGCTCCCGTCGGCGGGCCACCTCCTCATTCTCCATCCCCTGCTGCCAACGCTGCCACCGGCCCGGTGGGGAACGAGCAGCAGGCTTCCTCGCTGCATCCTTCAGTGCGGCAGGACGGCCGCACCGCTACTCCATCACTCACCCCTGCTGGTTCTTCGTCCCACGCGCACCGCGCTCCCATGGAAGCACGGGCCACGCTCATCATGGCGAACGACCTCCTGCGTTACCGCCCCATCGACGACCTCTATGAGGAGTGGCTCGACCACGTCGCCGAGCTCGTCCGTGCCGCAGGGGGTTCTCCGACGTCGTCCCACTCTCTGCCTCCCCATCAACCAGCCGCAGGCGACGGGGCTCATGGCGTGCCTCCACTGCTGCGTCCCCAAGACGGTGCCTTGGTACCAACACGCGCGCCTCCACGGCCGCGAGAAGCTGCACCGGCGCTCCCCGCGCCACCTCGTCAAGACCGCGTGCCGCCTGCAGTGGCGCAGCGCGGGCCTCGCCAAGACCAAGCTCCGCCTCAGATGCGGGCCCTGGCGACCACGGCTGGTTGCCGCGCCTTCACCCCTGAACTGCGTAGCATCACCTGGCCAGGCAAGTTCAAGCCAGATCTACCTCCTCGATACGACGGCACCGCCGACCCCACGGAGTTCCTGCAGCTCTATGAGTTGAGCATCGAAGCGGCCAATAGCGACGAAAAAGTCAGGGCGAACTGGTTTCCCATGGCTCTCAAGGATGGGGCCCGCTCCTGGCTCTTGAACCTGTAGCACGGCTCGATCTCCTCCTGGGACGAGATGCGCGACTGCTTCGTCGCCAACTTCTAGGGTACTCGCGACCACCCACCGGCCGCGGGCGATCTACGTCGCATCAAGCAACAGCCAGGAGAGACCCTCTAGAAGTACATCCAGCGCTTCAACAACACCCGCCTCAAGATCCCCAAGGTCACGGACGAAGCCATCATCTTCGCGTTCTCAGACGGCGTCCATGACGTCAATATGAAGGAAGAGCTGGCTATCCACGAGGAGCTTTGCACATCTCAGGAGTTGTTCAACCTGGCGACCAAGTGCGCAAGAGCTGAGGAGGGGCGCCTCTCTCTCCTTGAGCTGCCAGCTGAAGGAGTGGAGGAGAAGAAGGCCAAGGCCAAGGATGTGAAGCGCAAAGAGGCAGTAGTGCTCGCGGAGGAGCCCGACACCAAGCAAGGCAGAGATCAGCCCGAGTCATCCAAGAACGGCCGTCCGTGCTACGCCTTCCACAACCTGAACACCCACAACACCTGCGACTGTCAAGAGCTTAGAGCCATTTGGGAAGGACGCTTCGGTCGATGCCCCGAGCGCAACGACCGGGGCTACGGCCTCGGAGGAGGACGCGAAGGCGGACGTTGGGATGACCGTGGCCCACGCCAGGAGTGGCACAACCGGCCTCATGAAGACCGCTGGCAGGACCAACCTCGCGAGGGCGCCTGGAGGGACCCGCCTCGTGAGGATCGCCCCCAGGGCAACGCCGGTCTTCCCCCGTTGCCGCCACCGAGAAGGAACGACGACCACCATCAGGACGAGGGGGCTGGGGGCTTCCAGGAGCCGCGTGCGATCTCTTGCGTCTTGGGCGGTGCCCAGGCTCCGGTCTCTCAGCGCATCTTCAAATAGTTCTTTCGCGAGGTGAACGCGACGCTCCCCATGCTCGAGGCCACGCGCCCGCTCAGGTGGTCCCAATGCGCCATCACCTTCAACTCGGCCGACCAGCTCAAGTGCGCAGCCACCTGCGAATGCTATGCTCCCCAGTCATCAGCAATGTGCAAGTCACCAAGACTCTCATCGACGGCGGCGCAGGGCTCAACATCCTGTCCGTCGACACGTTCAACAACCTCCAAGTGCCCTATGAGCAGCTCCAGCCAACCAAGCCTTTCTCAGGAGTGACTGACGGTTCCACCACACCGATAGGGCAAGTCCGCCTACCTGTCACCTTCGGGCAGCACAAGAACTACCGCACCGAGCTCATCGACTTCGACATCGCGCACATCCGCCTGCCGTACAATGCCATCCTAGGGTATCCAGCCCTGGCCAAGTTCATGGCAGTCACTCACCATGGCTACAACGTCCTCAAGATGCTAGGAAGCGGGGGAATCATCACGGTCCCATGTGAAGAAAGGGATGCGGTGTGCTCCCTTGAGCGCGCCTTCCAAGCTGCAGCGATCGACAACCCTGACAGCAGAAGTGAAGGCCCTCTAGAGACCACCCCAAGAAGAAGCTGCCGCACCACGCAGGACCCCAAGAAGATGGCATCGCGTTAGGAGCCTCGTCGGGATCAGCGCCTGCTCCAGGGGTGCCTCCCTCCACCGCATAGGAAAGCACGCCCGGCGCCCTCCTCCAGCAGGGCTCGGGGGCTCTCTCCTGGAGAGCCTCAGACCTTGCCAACCTCACGAGGAAGGCGCTTGGGCACCACTTGGAAGCATGCTTCACGGCACGCTTTCCTCAAGAGAGCACAGGGTAAGGAGTGCCCACCACTCAGGAGTTCATCACCAAGACCATCAAAGAACTTCAAGAAGCAAGGGCCATGCGCGGCCACGGCCGCTCACAAGGAGCAGCACCCCATCCAGGCGAGGATGCCGGGATGCGCGTCTGCATCGACATCCCAGGGCTCAGCAGGGCCGCATCTCAGGAACGCTTCTGGCCATCACGTGCGGGCCGCTGTTGTCGGCATTCTAGGAACGGGGGTCCCCAGACTTGCCTGCCTGCGGCCTGCGGCGTGGCTCAAAGGGGGGCCCAGCACGGCCCATCTTCATCAACACAGACCCAAGACCCTCGCGAGGGGCCAAGCCTCGCGGGGCGGACGACACGGAGCTTCCTCAGGCACGGCCTCATCAGGCTGGCTCGCGAGGAGGCGGAGAGATCAAGGCGGGGAACCTCACGAGGTGCCCGTGACGCAAGCCATGACGACCAAGGGTGCCAGGCGGGCGCCAGCCCGCGCAGTGTCCTCCTTTCCTCTTTGGTGCAAAGGGAGCAAGCGCAGGCGAGAGCATCAAGCAAAGGCACCCGTTTCGGTGCAACGAGACCAAGACCAGTCCAGCGACAGGGAGGAAGTCATTGTGGAGCCCAAGCCAGCGTCACCACCAGAGCCTTTGGCAGGCGAGGACCAACTTTAGTCAGGATAAGTGTACCAGATGTCCCCCTTCAAAATGGCCAATTGTTGGCGCCCTTCCCGCTCAATATTTGGGAAGAGGCCCAGGGACTTTGCCTATAAATAGGACTAGCCACCCCCAGGGTAGGGGGGCAATCAAGAAGGGAGAATCTAGAAGCCAAGAGAGAAACAAGCTAGGATCGAAATCGGAGAGAGAATCGAGAAGAGAGAGAGAGAGAAGGGTGACTGAACTCCTCCTAGCAGTTCATCCCCTCAGCCAAGAACAGACCCTCACGAGGCTGTTCTTCCTTGTATTGCTCATCATCATCAGCCCAAGAGGCAATCCACCACACCACACACTGGAGTAGGGTATTACACCACAATGGTGGCCCGAACTAGTATAAACCCTGTGTCTCTTGTGCTGTTCTTTCCATAGCTTAGATCTTAGCGAGGCGGAGGGGTGCAGGTAGGTAGAAGGCGAAATCTCCACGCGCACCCTAGTGTTCGAACCTCAAGGGTCTGCCGAAACCCGAAATCCGACATTTGGCGCGCCAGGTAGGGGTGCACCGAAATTCATCTTCCACCGCCCCGTTCTCCTCCGACCATCGCGTCCATGTCTGACGCTCGTCGGGCCCGCGCCGAGTGCCGGGCCGCTCTCGCTTCCCGTGTCGCCTAGACGGCTCCTGTCGGCGGGTGTCCTCGCCGTTTCCCGTCACCTGCCATCAACGCCGCCACCGGCCCGGCGGGGAACGAGTAGCAAGCGTCGTCTCAGCATCCGTCCGTGCGGCAAGACGGCCGCACCGCTACTCCCTCGCTCACCCCAGCTGGTTCTTCGTCCCGCGCACTCCGCGCACCCATGAAGTCTCGAGCTGCGCTCATCGCGGCAAACGAGCTCCTGTGCCACCGTCCCATCGACGACGTCTACGAAGAATGGCTTGACCGCGTCGCTGAGCTCGTCCGCGCCGCAGGGGGCTCTCCTGCGTCGTCCGTTCCGCTGCACCGCACCCCGCCCCGCTCGGGCGACGAAGCTCTGGGGGCGCCCCAGCCGCCTCCTCCTCAAGAAGGTGCCATGGCTCCAAGGCGCGTGGCCCCTGGGCGGAACCCGCTCCGTCAGGTGCCAGCGCGGCAAGAGCAAAGCTGCCAAGAAGTCCCTCGCCCGCAAGAAGCTGCCCGGGCGCTCCCTGCTCTAGCACGTCGCGACCATGCTCTTGCTCCCGCATGTCAAGACCCCGCGCTGCTCCCAGCTGCAGCGCGTGGGGACATGCAAGACCAAGCTCTCCGTCACCCAAGGCCTCCAGTGGCCACAGCAGGCTGCCGTGCCTTCACCACCGAGCTACGCAGCGTCGCGTGGCCCGGCAAGTTCAAGCCAGACCTGCCTCCTCGTTACGACGGCACGGCCGACCCTGCGGAGTTCCTCCAGCTCTATGAGCTGGGCATCGAAGCTGCCAACGGAGACGAGAAGGTCATGGCGAACTGGTTTCCCATGGCGCTCAAGGACGGGGCCCGCACCTGGCTCCTGAACCTGGCTCCAGGCACGATCTCCTCCTAGGACGAGATGCGCACCCGCTTCATCACCAACTTCCAAGGTACTCGCGACCGGCCACCTGCCGTGAGCAACATGCGCCGCATCAAGCAACAACCCGGAGAGACCCTACAGAGGTACATCCAGCGCTTCAACAACGCACGCCTCAAGATTCCCAAGGTGACCGAGGAGGCCATCATCTCAGCCTTCTCCAACGGCATGCGCGACGTCAAGATGAAGGAGGAGCTGGAGATGCATGAAGACCTGTGCACTTCCTTGGAGCTGTTCAACTTGGCAACCAAGTGCGCCAGGGCTGAGGAAGGGCGTCTCTCCCTCCTCGAGCTGCCTGCCGCAGACCCAGAAGAGAAGAAGCCCAAGGCCAAGGATCTGAAGCGCAAGGGGGCTGCCGTGCTCGCGGCAGAACCAGACACCAAGCGGGGCAGAGATCAGCCCGGATCTTCCAAGGGCAGTCGGTACTGCGTGTACCACGACCTCCACACCGACAACACCAACGAATGTTAAGAGCTCCGAGCCGTGCAAGAAGGAAGGATCGGCCGTCGCCCCGACCACGGTGACCGGGGCTATGGTCGAGGAGGAGGAAGGAACGCAGGACGCTGGGAAGACCGTGGCCCGCGCCAAGGGTGGCGCGATCAACCTCGCGAGGATCGCTGGCAAGACCCGCCTCGCGAGGAAGACTGGAGGGATCAGCCTCGTGAGGATCGCCCGCAAGGCAACACAGGCCTCCCTCCGCTGCCGCCGCAGCCAAGGAGAAACGAGGACCGCCATCAGGACGAGGGGGATGGGGGCTTCCAGGAGCCGTGCGCGATCGCCTGCATCCTGGGCGGGGCTCAAGCCCCAGCCTCTCAGCGCATCTTCAAGCAGTTCGCCCGTGAAGCGAATGCAGTCCTCCCCAAGCTCGAAGCCACGCGCCCTCTCAGGTGGTCGGCGTGCGCCATCACGTTCAGCTCAGCAGATCAGCTCAAGTGTGCGGCCACAGCCGGAGTCCTCCCGATGCTTTGTTCCCCAATCATCAGCAACGTGGTGGTCACCAGGACCCTCATCGATGGCGGGGCAGGGCTCAACGTCCTGATCGTGGAAACATTCAACAATCTCCAAGTGCCCTACAGCCAGCTTCAGCCAACCAAGCCTTTCTCCGGAGTCACCGACGGCTCCACGGTCCCGATTGGGCAGGTCCGCCTCCCTGTCACCTTCGGGGCACGCGACAACTACCACACCGAGCTCATCGACTTCGACGTCGCTCACATTTGCCTACCGTACAACGCCATCCTTGGGTACCCAGCGCTGGCCAAGTTCATGGCCGTAACTCACCATGGCTACAACGTCCTCAAGATGCCAGGAAGTGGCGGAGTCATCACAGTGCCCTGTGAAGAGAAGGACGCGGTGTGTTCCCTGGAACGAGCCTTTCAGGCCGCATCACTGGAAGACCCGGATCGCGGAAGCAGGAGGCTTCCCGAGACCGCCCCCAAGAAGAAGAAGACATCGTCCGGCCCAGCCCCTCAGGAGGCAAGCCCCTCAGGGCCCGCGCCTGCCCAGGGGGAACCTCCTTCCATCACATAGGAAAGCGCGCCCGGTGCCCTCCTCAGGCAGGGCTCGGGGGCTCTCCCCTGGAGGGCCACCGACCTGGCTAAGGTCACGAGGGAGGCGCTTGGGCACCACATGGAGGCATGTTTCGAAGCACGTTTCCCTCAAGAAGGAGTAAGGCAAGGAGGGCCAGACCCTCAGGAGTTCGTCAGCAAGGCCATTCAGGAGCTACAGGAGTCAAGAATCATGAAAGGCGGCCGCCGCCTACCAGCTGTGGCTCCCCATCCAGGCGAGGATGGTGGGCTGCGCGTCTGCATCGACATACCAGGGCTCAATCGAGTCGCCTTGCTGGAGCGCCTCTGGCCCTCGCGAGTGGGGCGCTATGAAGGTCCACCCCACAGCTACGTTCGCATGCCTTACGGCTTGCCGAACGCGGCTGCCATGTACCAGCGTCTCATGAGGGGCATCATGGAGGCTCAAGAGGCCAGGCGTTCTGCAGCCCTGGCGGAGATGGAGATGGTCCGCGAGGAGCCACCAGCGCCTCCGGAGCCTCCCGAGGCCCCTGGGCCTGGGGGCTCATGAGGATCGGCTTCCGCAGCCCACCGAGTCTGCTACACCAACACTCCTTCGTCCTCAACATCATCAGGTGACATCTTTCAAGTTTCATTTCCAGCTGGGAGCGCCCCCCAGGGCTGCATTATTCCCAGGCCGCGTGGGTACATCCCTGCGGCATGTATCCCTTTTATTTCATGTTGTTAGCTTACTTTGTTGGGGGCGCCCCACGGGCGGCATCATCCCCAAGTCGCTCGGGCCTGACCCAGTGATGTCCGCCTTCCCAGCATCTATTTGAATGAATCCACTCCTTCGTGGCTAATGTGTTTGACCTAGTTGCCCACTCAACTGACGCCAACTGACGGAGCTGCTCCCAAACGGCACGACGCTTGCGCATGGGTCCATCCCTGCAACACCGACAAACCTGAATGGTTGAGCTTTGGCCGCGGCAGCCCCGCATGGCGCCACCTCGTCAAGCCTTCAGTGCCTCATCGCCCCACGGAAGCAACCAACGGTTGACTGTCAATTGTCATGGCAACCCCTCGTTCTTTCTATGATGGGTCTACAGGATCTCCTAAAGGAGCTGCGTCAGGCGAGGCCCTTGCGGTGTCTCCTTCACTCTCATCTGCGCGAACCGCTTGCATGTTAAAGGGGGGGGGGTGCCTGAGCATCGCGACTCAGGGCTCCTACTGGCTCTCCAGCCCTCACCCTCTGGCCTTGTCCACGGCATCGCGACCTGGCATACCAGCGACGGCTGAGACTCGCTCGAGGGCCGGGACCCGAGGACGTAGAGCAGAAAGGGGAGCAAAGGCGAGAGGGGAGGGACACGCGAGTACCTCGCCGAGCAACCTCATGCCTGCCGAAGCACGGACCCGGCGACACACCAGAGAGAGGTCCCTGATTCTCGAGATAAGTCACCACCCGAAAGCACCAGCTACCGTGGCACCATCCCCGCACCTAATGCAATCCCGTGTTAGCGACGCCGCTCTCCTTTCTCACCGAACGACAGCTGCTTGAGCGCTAAAGGGGACCTCCTGACCATCGCAACCCAGGGGCTCTTACCGGACCCCGGGTCGCTCACCTCCTGGCCTTGACCACGGCATCGCGACCTGGCATACTAGCGACGGCTGAAGCCGCCTTGGGACTGGGACCTGTCGGCGCAGAGCACCAAGCCCTCGTGAGGTTCGAAAGGGAGAACTGAGCTAAGACAGAATGAGCAACTCGCACAATTCTACGACAAGGGTTATATTAACAAACAGGATCACAGGCACCTTACAAGCCCCCACGGGACGCGTCCTTGATTCCTCGCAGGGAACAGATCCTAAAAGGACGCTAACTACACGCGCCCCTACAAAAGACGCCATCATCAACAGTGGGCCGTCAAGCACCGGCGCCAACCCCATCCAGATCAGAGTCAGCGACGGCCTGACAAGCCCTCCCTGCTCCAGGAGCGGCGCCGGCTCGGGGGCTCATAGCTGTCGTCGCTCGTCTCCGGAGTCGCGAAGAGCTCGCCGGAGTCGCTGGAACCTCCGGCGCCTCCGCCGCCTGAGGAGCCGCCAAGGGAGCGGTCGGCGGGCCCAGTCCTTGCCATAGCAGGGTCCCGACCACCTCTCCCGGGGTAGCACTCCAGCCGGCGCCCGTTCGCATCGAAGACCTTGAAGAACATCACCGAAGCACTGTCGTACTCCAAGTGGATCGCGAAGGCGCCTCTTGTCCTGCAAACCCGGGCGATTTCGCTCCAGCCTCGAGTCATGAAGACCTCGCCCGAGGCAACGACCGCGACCTCTGCCTCGGTCGCGAGGGTGCTGCAGCCGGTGTGCTGCAGCCAAAGCTCCAGGAGTTCTCCCCGCGGGATGATGGAGGCGAAGAAGGGAGGAAGGCGAATCCAAGACTGAGGAGGCATGACAGTGTGGAGCACGAACTCTCGAGAGGAGCCCTCGGTGTGGACCCCAGGGGGGACAACCCACACCTTCGTGACCCGTCGCCACCGACGGCGGCGCCGCCCGTGGCGATCGGCATCGACTCCTTCAGAGACCTCGATGTGGGCGTACAAGGGAAGCGGGAACCCCGGCGGTGGCCGCTCGCACCAGGGCCTCGACACCACCTGATGGGCCCCCTCGTCCCGGCCGCGGAGGGCGAGCCGTTTCTTCGGCGGGAGCGGGTCTGGTTCCTCTCGGGGAGCCTTTCCCTTCTCTGCCGCCAAGAACCGGCGGATCGGAGCCATCGCATCAAGACGGAGTAAGGACCGGGAAGAAGGAGAAGCAAGAAGGGATGGACTGGAAGGGCGCGCGCTGTTCCGTACTTATGGCCGACGAAGGCCAACCGCCAACCTCCACGATCGCAGGTAATCATGACCCGCTTTGCATGCACGGACTTGTCCAATCCGTGTAGTTCCCGAGGCGCCGTGGGGAAGTGGAGACGCCCACGTCCAGTCAACCGCCATGCGGCACCCAAGGCCGCAGGCTGTTAGGGCCCGTGGCGCTTCTCTCTTGCCCTTTCGCCTCCCTGCACGGCCAAGTCCGGGCGCGCCTTGGGCCCGGGGCTACTGTCGGCGTTCTGGGAACGGGGGTCCCCAGACTTGCCTGCCTGCGGCCTATGGCGTGGCTCAAAGGGGGGCCCAGCACGGCCCATCTTCATCAACACAGACCCAAGACCCTCGCGAGGGGCCAAGCCTCGCGGGGCGGACGACACGGAGCTTCCTCAGGCACGACCTCATCAGGCTGGCTCGCGAGGAGGCGGAGAGATCAAGGCGGGGTACCTCACGAGGTGCCCGTGATGCAAGCCATGACGACCAAGGGTGCCAGGCGGGCGCCAGCCCGTGCAGTGTCCTCCTTTCCTCTTTGGTGCAAAGGGAGCAAGCGCAGGCGAGAGCATCAAGCAAAGGCACCCGTTTCGGTGCAACGAGACCAAGATCAGTCCAACGATAGGGAGGAAGTCATTGTGGAGCCCAAGCCAGCGTCACCACCAGAGCCTTTGGCAGGCGAGTACCAACTTTAGTCAGGATAAGTGTACCAGATGTTCCCCTTCAAAATGGCCAATTGTTGGCGCCCTTCCCGCTCAATATTTGGGAAGAGGCCCAGGGACTTTGCCTATAAATAGGACTAGCCACCCCCAGGGTAGGGGGGCAATCAAGAAGGGAGAATCTAGAAGCCAAGAGAGAAACAAGCTAGGATCGAAATCTGAGAGAGAATCGAGAAGAGAGAGAGAGAGAGAAGGGTGACTGAACTCCTCCTAGCAGTTCATCCCCTCAACCAAGAACAGACCCTCGCGAGGCTGTTCTTCCTTGTATTGCTCATCATCATCAGCCCAAGAGGCAATCCACCACACCACACACTAGAGTAGGGTATTACACCACAACGGTGGCCCGAACCAGTATAAATCCCGTGTCTCTTGTGCTGTTCTTTCCATAGCTTAGATCTTAGCGAGGCAGAGGGGTGCAGGTAGGTAGAAGGCGAAATCTCCGCGCGCACCCCAGTGTTCGAACCTCAAGGGTCTGCCGGAACCCGAAATCCGACAGCTGTGAGGGTCCACCACACATCTACGTTCGCATGCCCTTCAGCTTGCCGAGCGTGGCGTCAGCCTATCAGCGCGACGCGCGGCAAGTCCTGGCGGCTCAGGAGGCTAGGTTCCACGCTGTCCAGGAGGAGATGGGGATGGTCTCCAGGAAATGTCCCGAGCCCCTAGGAACCATTCCTTTAACGCGTGGCTTCAGCTGCACCAACTCTACTTCGTCTACAGGACCAGGTGACATCTTCCAAGTCCATTTAAGCTGGGAGCGCCCCTCGGGCTGCATTATTCCAAGGCCACATGGGTTTGTCCCTGTGGCATGTATCCCTTTTGCTATGTTTTTAGCTTACCTTGTTGGGGGCGCCCCTCGGGCTACATCAACCCCACGCCGCTCAGGCCAGGCCCAGTGGCATGTATCTTCCTGCATTTACCCAAGTCGATCGGCTCCTCATGCTTAACCTGCCAACAGCTATCACTCGCTCGGTCACTGCCTACCACGTGTCTGTTCACCCTATGCAATTCACTTGCACGTTAAAAGGGGGCTCCTGAGCATCGCGACTCAGGAGCTCTTACTGACTCTCCAGCCCTCACCCCTGGTCTTGACCACGGCATCGCGACCTGGCATACCAGCGGCAGCTGAGCTCACTCAAGGGCCGGGACTGGAGGACGTAGAGTGCTTGCATCTAACCGCCTTGCAGGAACGTACAGTCACCAAGACTCAAGACCAGGCGCAACCTGCCTTGAGGTAGGGCCTCGTGAGTCCCGCGCTGGCTCACGAGTGCCCAGATACACCTCGCAGCCCTGCCGTGCAAGCCACGTGTCAGGACAGGCATGTACACGCCTCGAGGGCTCCTCCCGGAGGGGGCCCCATCCCATGGCCAGGTGGAAGCTCTGTGCTGGCTATCGACACTGCTGAGGAGCGGCTATGCCTGTGCACAAGCGGAAGCACTATGCTCCGTGCTGGTGATAAACAACTTAGGGCAACCCCACGGTTGCACCAACCTCAGGGAGCCCAGAGCTCAGCGCCCAGCCTCACCACGATGCCTCCCCTCGGGAGAGTCGCGCAAGGGGGCTGGGCACGGGGGCTGCACTCAGGTCACGCCCAAGCGCACGCCACCCAACCAGGTCCCCCGGACCTGGGCGTCGCGCGCCCCTCCCGAGGCCTCGCGAGGGCAGGTATGGAAATTGTTTGAACATCAAGGGGGACTCCTGAGCATCGCGACTCAGGAGCCTAACTGGTCACGTAGCCCCTCACTCCTTGGTCCGTCCTGGTCTCCGGTCGGCCCAATGGCGGTTGAGGTATGCGCGGAGCTGGGCTCTGCCGACGTAGAACATTAATCTATCCTCACGAACTCTCCCTATATGTTGTTCGCACGTCAAGGGGGACTCCTGAGCATCGTGACTCAGGAGCCTAACTGGTCACGTAGCCCCAAACTCCTTGGACCGTCATGGTCTCCGGTCGGCCCAATGGCGGTTGAGGTATGCATGGGGCCGGGATCTGCTGACGCAGAACAAAGCAAATAGGAAGGAAAACGCAAAATCTCGAAGCAAATATTACAAGAATACTGTTCTCACAATACCAAATGAAAAGTCTGAACGCCTCCATGAGGCCTGATGTATGTCGCAGGAATGAAATGAGAAGAATAGCTGCAGGTCACCCCTGGATGTCGCCGTCGCCTGCGGAAGGCGCTCCCCTATGGGCGACGATGTTCTCACCACCAGCTGCAGGATCCGTGCCATCACCAGACAGAGGATCGGAGACGAAGCCGCGGAACTTCCCCAGCAAGGCCTCCACTTGACCTTCAACAGTTGCGGCGGCGGCTTCGTAGAGATCAACCACAGGCTCTAGCAGCTCGTCAAGGCGGGCGTTGGGGTCGCGGAGGTGCAGATGGCTGAGGACGTGAGTCAGTGCGGCTGAAGATAGAACGTGAGCTTCTGCCTCCACCATGGAACCGAGGCCCTCAATGACCTCCTCAAGCGCCTTCACCACGAGAGGAAGCAGCTGGGCGGGGCCGTCCTCATCAGTGTCCAGCGGCCTCTCCAGGCCATGCTCGTAGAGCGTCGTCAGCGCCTTGCGAGATCTCCTCTCGAGATCGGAGAAGGCCACACGGTCTTCGGCCAGGACTCGCGCCTCGGCGTCAAGATCGGCCTCCCTCGCCTCCATCTTCTGCTTCAACTCTCCCAACCGGTTGCGCTTAGCAGCTTGCTTCTTCCCCAGCTCCGCCAGCTCAGCATCACGGTTCTTGACGGCTTCCTCCCGGGCCTCCATCTCCTTCTCCTCTGCTTGGCGGCGGCGTACCTTCTCGGCATGCTTGTTGCGTAGGATCTGCAACTCACCCTACAGCGCTTGGCAGCGGTCGCGGGTGGCCTCGGTGTCTTTTAGCGCCACCTCATGATCGGTTGCAGCGCTGACAGCCCCTTGCTTCTCCCTCTTGGAAGCCGCAACAGCCTGGCCCAGCGCCACGCGTATCGCCAGGTCAGAATGAAGCCAGCCGGAGGCCAACTCCAGACGCCCGGCCACCAGGCGCGGGTCAGCGCTCAGGAGATCCGCCTGCAGTTGGGTCATCTCTGAAAGGGAACGCTCCAAGACGGCAGCAGGAGCAAAAGGACCAGGAGGTGGAGATGCAGCAGTAGGAGGAGGAGACATCATCGTCAGGACTTGGGAGACCGTGGGTTCCGGAGCAGCTGGGACCTCATCAGCCGCGCCAAGTACCAGCACTTCCGGAGCCAGCGGGGCTATGGGGGCTGATTCCATGCGGCGATGTTCCTCCTGGCTCCGCAAGGGCGACCGGGCTAGGGAGACACGGGTCATGTTGCCTCCTTGCTCTACGGAGGGAGGCACAAACGCCGTACCCTCCTTCCTCTTCTTCGCCAAAGATGCCCACGTGATCAACCAAAGGCGAGCATCAGGAAATAACAAGTACCAGCAGGGATAAAGTGAAGTTCGAGACACCTACCGGTCCACCGCCAAGTACTTCACCTTTCACTTGTGAAGCTTGAGGCCTAACAGCATCAGGGCCTGAGGGGCAGGCTTCTAGGCCCTGGCGGCGCCATGCGGCGCGGAGGCAGAACCGGATCCAGCCCCTGGAGGTGTTGGGGTGGAGGCGGCACCACGGTCCACCAGCGATGACCTACCCTTCGTCGGGACGAGGGGTTGCTCCTTCACTCCTTGGTAGGCGTCGGCCTCGACATCATCTGGAAGGGCGCGGAGAATCTCGAACTTGCTCGGAGGGGAGGTCTCCCCCACCTCTTCCGGAGTTTCCTCTGAGTCCACCTCCTCTTCCCCCTCTTCGCGGGACTCGCCAGAAGATACCTCCACCGGTTTCGGCACCATAGGAACTCCTAAAAACACCGGCGGCACTAGCCCGCGTGCATCAAAAGTCGGCCTGGTGGCGACGAATTCCTCCCGGTCCCTGCGTTGGAACAAGGGAATGAAGGCGCTTGGCGGGTACTCCTGGTTGTCTCCGACTATGAGGCGTAGGACGGCGTCCAGTTCGTCGTCAGGCAGGTCCCCCGGCCTCAGGCGGGCCTTGTTTTCCCCTCCTTCAAGCTCCCAGAAGGGGCGTGCACGCGCCTGGAGCGGGGCAACCCGCAGCGTCAGAACTCCCTCACGAGCATTGCTCCCGTTATTTTGGCTGCCCTCGCATTGCCCGGCTTCAGGTCAGTCATCATCTGCCCCAACACTGACAATGCCTGCTCGTCGACAAGCTCCACCCTAGGCCACTCCTTGCCTTGTCGGGGCGCCTCCGTCGGCAGCGTTAGGCGTGGATGGGTGAGCTTGGCATCCACCATGACCCATTTGGATCGAATGTTGTCGGCCCTCTTCCCGGTGCTCGAGATTGAGTTGGCCTTGCCGGACGCAACGAAGTTGGCGCATCCAGAGATGTGACCCTCGCTGACGCGGAGGAAGAAGAAATGGCGCAGGAGTGCCACGGACGGCATCACGCCCAGGTACGCCTCATAGTAGTAAGCAAAGATGGATAGGAGGAGGACAGAGTTGGGATGGAGATGCAGCGCTTGCAGCCCATAGTGGTTGAGGACTTCATAAAATGTAACGCCCGGATAATCAAGCTACAGTAACCTCTGCTAATGATGCCTCGTCACCACTCTTACTGTTGTAAACCTCGCGATGATTCAATCCCATTCGAATTCAAATTTCAAAATCAAAGCAAACAATAAAAGTTTTTCAAAATTTAAAACAAAAGTCTTCGGGAGGTGCCATATTTTACATAGGTCAATATGGTGTAATAAACACAATTTTATAAACTGCCTAAGTATTTTAAAATAAATAAAGACAGAAAAGGAAAATAAATAAAAGAAAGAAACTAACAAAAAAAAAGAAAAGGAGAACCCCCCCTTGCCCCCTGGGCTTCGGCCCAGCAGGCCACAAGCCCCCCCCATCACTGGGCCCCTTGGCCCAGTCGGCTCAGCCGACCACGCCGACCCAGCCGGCCCACCCCGCACCTCCCCAGGCCTATTAGGCCACCCCACCCCCCCACTAACCCTAATCCCCCCCACGCCGCCACTCCCTCTTCTCCCCTTCCCGATCTGATCTGGATCGGGGACGAGCCCGCTCCCCCCACCTCGGGACGCCACCGCCCCGGATCTCCGTCGCCGTTGCCTTCTCGCCACCCCCCTCTCCTCGCGCGACCCTCCCCCCCCACCTGAAGCCGGCGCCACCCGTCTCCGACCCCGTCACCCTCGCTCGCCGCGACGACCGCACGCGGGCGCCTCGGAGCTCGCCGACCCCGCCCCACACCAAGACGCCACCCCGCCGGCCTGCTTCCCCTCCGCCGCGACGTCCTCGACTTCCGCCTCCTCGAGCCGCTGCCACTCCCCTACACCGTACGGTGAGGCCCCGGCCTCTCCCTCTCTCCCCGTTCCCGCCGCTCGCGCATCCAGCGCCCCGCTGCCAACCCGGGGCCGCGGCCACCTTCCCCGCGCCGCGCCTGGGCCGCGCGCCTCACCGCTTCCCCTCCCCGCGCTCGCCCGCACGCACAGCCGCGCGCCCGCGGCCGCGCCGCTGCCCGCTAGCTCTGCTGCCGCGTCGCACCCATGGCCACGCCTCGCGCGCGCCTTGCCCTGCACCCGTGGCCCTCCGCCTTGCCTCGCTCCCACGCTCGCTGGCGCGCACCACCGCCTGCTGCCATGGCTGCTACTTGCCGCTGCTGGCCCCCCCTCTCCCCGCCAGCTCCACCCTGCCGCTTTTCCCCGCTGACCACCGTCGATGTGACCCCGCGCCGCCTCTCGTCCCGGCGTCCGCCGCTCCGGCCGCCTGACCAGCGCCGTGGCCCCCGGTGCCCCGCAGCGCTCTGTCGGGTTCGGCCATGCCCAGGCGCATGCGCCCGTGACCGCATGCCCGCTAAGGCCCCCACTGGCCCTATGACAAGTGGGGCTGAGCCCCAGAACGTTTAATAAAAAAAAGGGAAAAATAAATAACTAATTAATTAATTAATTAAGGAATTAATTAAGTTAATTAATTATAATTAGATTAACCTAATCACTAATTAACCTAATTAACTGTTAGTTAATTAAAACAGAGTATGACGATCGGGACCCACCTATCAGGTTGACCAAGTCAACTACTGACGTCATGCTGACGTCATGATGACGTCAGCAGACACTATTCTGGATAATGTTGATTAAATTAAATAAATAAATCCTAAAAATGATTTAAATCTTTTAAAATTAATATAAAATAAACCGTAGCTCGGATGGAAAAACTTTGTACATGAAAGTTGCTCAGAACGACGAGACGAATTCGGATACGCAGCCCGTTCGTCCGCCACGCATCCCTAACCTATCAAACTCGCAACTTTCCCCCTCCGGTTCACCGGTCCGAAAACGCGAAACACCGGGGATAATTTCCCGGATGTTCCCCCCTTCACCGGTACCACCTCGTACCGCGTTAGGGCACACCTAGCATCACACTTTGTCATGTCATGCATCGTCTCGCATTTGTTTGTATTATATTTATTGTTTCTTCCCCCTCTTATCTCGCTAGACACCGAGACCGACGCCGCTGCTACCCAGTACGACTACGGTGTTGACGACCCCTCTCTCTTGCCAGAGCAACCAGGCAAGCCCCCCCTTTGATCACCAGATATCGCCTACTCTTCTCTATACTGCTTGCATTAGAGTAGTGTAGCATGTTACTGCTTCCCGTTAATCCTATCCTGATGCATAGCCTATCCTTGCTACTACTGTTGTTACCTTTACCTGCAATCCTAATGCTTAGTATAGGATGCTAGTTTATCATCAGTGGCCCTACATCCTTGTCCGTCTGCCATGCTATACTATCGGGCCGTGATCACTCGGGAAGTGATCACGGGTATATACTATATACTTTATACATGATACATGTGGTGATTAAAGACGGATAGGCTCGTAGGAGCACCCGCGAGTGGATTTTTGAGGCGGAGCGGCAGGGCAGGTTCCGACCACCTAGGAGAGAGGTGGGCCTGGCCCTGGTCGGCGTTCGCGGATACTTAACACACTTAACGAGATCTGGGTATTTGATCTGAGTCTGGCCATTTGGTCTATACGCACTAACCATCTACGCGAGAGTAGTTATGGGTATCCCGGCGTCGTGGTATCAGCCGAAGCGCGTGACGTCAGCGACTGAGTGGCGCGCGCCGGATTGGACTGGAAGGCCACTAGGCTAGGTCTGCTTTCGGCCGCGTTCGCAACGTGCAGGTGTGCTAAGGGCGATGGGCCCAGACTCCTGGGCGCTTAGGTTTAGACCGGCGTGCTGACCTCTCTGTTGTGCCTAGGTGGGGCTGCGACGTGTTGATCTTCCGAGGCCGGGCATGACCCAGGAAAGTGTGTCCGGCCAAATGGGATCGAGCGTGTTGGGGTATGTGGTGCACCCCTGCAGGGAAGTTAATCTATTCGAATAACCGTGATCTTCGGTAACAGGACGATTTGGAGTTGTACCTTGACCTTATGACAACTAGAACCGGATACTTAATAAAACACACCCTTCCAAGTGCCAGATACAACCGGTGGTCGCTCTCTCACAGGGCGACGAGGGGAGGATCATCGGTTAGGATTATGCTATACGATGCTACTTGGAGGTCTTCAGTCTACTCTCTTCTACATGCTGCAAGACGGAGGCTGCCAGAAGCGTAGTCTTCGAAAGTACTAGCTATCCCCCTCTTATTCCGGCATTCTGCAGTTCAGTCCACATATGATAGCCTTATTCCAGTTGATACCAATGCATACATATGTAGTGTAGCTCCTTGCTTGCGAGTACTTTGGATGAGTACTCACGGTTGCTTTCTCCCTCTTTTCCCCTATTCCTTCTTCCTAGTTGTCGCAACCAGATGTTGGAGCCCATGATCCAGACGCCACCGTCGACGACGACTCCTACTACACCGGAGGTGCCTACTACTACGTGATGCCCGCTGACGACGACCAGGAGTAGTTAGGAGGATCCCAGGCAGGAGGCCTGCGCCTCTTTCGATCTGTATCCTAGTTTGTGCTAGCCTTCTTAAGGCAAACTTGTTTAACTTATGTCTGTACTCAGATATTGTTGCTTCCGCTGACTCGTCTATGATCGAGCTCTTGTATTCGAGCCCTCGAGGCCCCTGGCTTGTAATATGATGCTTGTATGACTTATTTTAATTGTAGAGTTGTGTTGTGATATCTTCCCGTGAGTCCTTGATCTTGATCGTACACATTTGCGTGCATGATTAGTGTACCGTCAAATCGGGGGCGTCACATAAAAGATATCAGAAAAGGGAGGGACCAACCCGACGGCAATGCTGCTCGAAAAGAAGGGAAAGAAGGTGCTCCCCTCAGGCTTCGGCTCGTCGGAGGCAAGCTGGAGCTCCGTCTTCCCCCACTCATTGCTCTCTCCCGCCGTCAGCAGGCGCACGGAGGCAAGGCTCTTCTGCGTGACAGTGGACGTCTCAAGAGCGGGCTCATACCAGGCAGGAGACGAGGAAGTCTTGACCTTGCGCGGCGCCATGGGCGGCAGATGTAGAGCAAGGCCGGAGCAGATCTGTAGGTAGCAGGCGGCGAAGAGCGAGAAAGGGGATCTGGAGCGAGGCAAGGAAGAAGCAATGAAGGCAAGTGCCGCCCGCGCCAACCTTTTGTCAGGTCAAGAAGTTGCCAAGTCAGCGTGGGGAAGCGGAGACGCCCATGTCCAATCAACCGCCACGCGTCAACCGAGGCCACAAGCTTTTGGGGGCACGTGGTGCTCCGAACTTGACCCTTGGCTTCGCCGCGAAGCCAAGCTCGAGCGCACCTTGGGCCCTAGGGCTACTGTCGGCGTTCTAGGAACGGGGGTCCCCAGACTTGCCTGCCTGCGGCCTGCGGCGTGGCGGAGCCAGCAGGCCATACAACCCATCTTCACCAACAAGGCACCCAAGAACCTCGCGAGGGGCCAAGCCTCGCGAGGCGGACGACGCAAGACCTCCTCAGGAGTGGCCTGGTCAGGCAGGCTCATGAGGAGCGGAGATATCAAGGCGAGGCGAACCTCATGAGGCCCTCGTGATGTGAGCCATGACGATCGACACCAGGCGGGCGCCAGCGCGCGCAGCGTCCTTGTTTCATCTCTGGTGCAAAGGAGGCAAGCGCAGCCGCGGAGTACCAAGGCCTCAGGCAAAGGTTGCCATTTCGGTGCAACAAGACCAAGACCAGGCGAATAGAAAGATGGAGGTCATCGTGTAGCCCAAGACGGAGTCACCACCAGAGCCTTTCACAGGCGCAGACTACCTTTTGTCAGGATAGCTTGTACTAGCTGTCCCCCTTCAAATTTGCGCGCCATTGTTGGCTCCCTTCCTGCTCGATATTTGAGAAGAGGACCAAGGCCTCTATAAGTAGAGCTAGCCACCATAGTAGGGGCAGGGACCCATCAGGCCCAGAGATCGAATCCTCGCACACAAGTTCATATGCACAAGAACACCTCAACCTCAGGAGGCTGTTCTTGCCTTGTACTGTTCATTATCAGCCCAAGAGGCAATCCACCACCACCACACTGGAGTAGGGTATTACACCACAAGGGTGGCCCGAACCAGTATAAACCCTGCGTCTTTCTGTGTTGCGAGTTCGTCGAGTTCGTCCGCAAGATCTTAGCGAGCAAGAGCGTAGATTGGTAGAAGGGAAAGACTTCGTGCGCACCCAAGTGTTCAAACCTTAAGGGTTAGCCGGAAGCCCACATCCGACAAATGCTCATTTATGATTGTGTTCGTTTCTTGGTTGTTTGCTTCTTAATCTATTTGTTAGTCTTTCCTTGTACTAAGCGGGAATACTACTTGTGCATCCAAAATCCTAAACCAAGTTGTGTTAAATGACTCCACCATATCTTCCCTATGTTGTATTTCCATGATGTTCCAAGTTAATTTGTATGTGCCAACTCTAATTTTCAAAATGAATTTCCTTTTTGTGTTCCCGTACATCTCATGAAGTGGCAGGGGGTGGCCGTTATTTTCCATGCTAGGTATGGTATTCTCAAAACGAGTGTTTATTCACTTGTCATTGCACGAGAGTGTGGCCGGTAATAGGGATGCCAAGTCCAGAAATGAAAACAAATGTACTTTATGTTGTCAAATAATAAATTCCTTGGAAAGTGTTGGTATGGAAGGCACCCGTGGATACGGCTAGCCATGGATTGTGAAAGAATGGTGGGAAAAGGAATAAACTTTATTTTCTGTCTGGGAACCGCCTATGATGTATCTAGCATGGAAAGTATTGGGAATTCTCAGTCGTTTTCGTTGACGGGAAAAGTATGGCTCTCAATATTTTTATCTCACAATTAAAGCTTTGAGCTCTGGCACCTCTACAAATCTCTGCTTCCCTCTACGAAGGGCCTATCTATTTACTTTATGCAATTTTTATTTGAGTCTCCATCTTCTCTTATAAAGCACCAACTAGGGAGAACTATGATCATACTTGTGCGTTGGATGTAGCTAATATTCGAGTGTGTTTCATGAATGGATCAATGACTGAGCATGATGGGCTAGGGATAACTTTCCTTAGTGTTGATATTTTGAAAGATATGGTTGCTTCTTGATATGCTTGAGTATTGATGTCTTCATGTCAAATTATAGACTATTGCTTTGAATCATTCGAGTCCAAATGACCATGCTACAAAAGAAAAAATATATGATGAATATGGTAGGTAGCATTCCACAAAAAAAATTCATCTTTCAATTGCTACTTTATCATGATGATTTTTATGAGAAAGAGTTGTTGTTATGATGCTAGGAAAAGTGATTGAAATTATCATTGACCAAACTTATGCACTTTGCTAGCATTCACACTTCATAACTTATTTCTTTTTTCATTTACCTACTCGAGGACAAGTAGGAATTAAGCTTGGGGATGCTGTTATGTCTCCAACGTATCTATAATTTATGAAGTATTCATGCCATGTTTACAATAATTCTATATGGTTTTGGTATGATTTGAATGGAACTAACCCAGACAGATGTTGTTTTCAGCATAACTACCGTGGTGTTATTTTTGTGCAGAAATAAAAGTTCTCCAAATGCAACGAAACCTTTTGATGATTTTTTTGGAAGAAAAGAGGTACTAGAAGCTTCGTGGGAGGACCAGAAGGTGAAGGAGCTAAGCACAACCCACCAGGACGCGCCAGGGGACTTGCCCGTGTGCTGGTGGGTTGTGGTCACCTCGAGGCCCATCTTCGCGTGAAACCGACCCAAAAATCCTATATATGCAGAAACCTCCAGAAATAACCCTAGATAAATTCTGCCTCTACAAGCCTCTGTAGCCACGAAAACCAATTTATACCCTGTTCCTGCACCCATCCGGAGAGGGAAATCATCACCGGAGGCCATCTTCATCATCCCGGCGGCCCCCATGATGAGGAGGGAGTAGTCCACCCTCGGGGCTGAGGGTTTGTACCAGTATCTATGTGTTTAATCTCTCTCTGTCTCGTGTTCTTGAGTTGGCACGATCTTGATGTATCGCGAGCTTTGTTAATATAGTTTGATCATATGGTGGTTTCCCCTCTCTATCATGTTGTGATGAATTGAGTTTTCCCTTTGAGATTTCGTTATTATCGGATCGAATACTTTCATGGATTTGAGAACACTTGATGCATGTCTTGCTATGAACACCCGGGGTGACAATGGGGTATCATATTGATTCACTTGATATGTGTTTTGGCACACAACTCGCGGATTCCCGATGTGACATTGGGGTAATCTATGCATAGGAGTTGATGCACGTTCTCGTCTTTTTTTCTCTGGTATAAATCTTGGGGCATTCTTTGAGGTTCTTTGTGTTGGATCGAGTATTATGAATCTAAAATTCTTTGATGCATATCATATAATCAACTCACGGATACTCGCAGTAACATTGGAGTATCTAGGTGACATTAGAGTTGGTTGATGTGTATCATATGGTGTTATTTTATTACAAACTCTTGGATAGATCGATCGGAAAGGATGACTTTGAGGTGGTTTCGTACCCTACAAACAATATCTTCTTATGTTCTCCGCTAGATAGGAACTTTGTAGTGATTCTTCATAGCATGTTGCGGGATGGCTATATGATCCAATTATATTAGCATTGTTGAGAGATTGCAGTACAGACCCTAGGCCTTGTTTTTAAGCATTGCAATACTGTTTTTGCTCAATATGTTACTTGCTACCTTGCTGTTTTTTATTTTTACTATTACAAAAATAGTATCTACTATCATTACTACACCTGTATCACCATCTCTTCGGTGAACACCTATACAATTTACCTTTTTTGGTGTGTTGGGGACATAAGAGACTCTTTGTTATTTGGTTGCAGGGTTGCTTGAGAGAGACCATCTACGCCTCCCATGGATTGATAAACCTTAGGTCATCCACCTGAGGGGAAATTGCTATTGTCCTACAAAACTATGCGCTTGGAGGCCCAACACGAGTCTACAAGAATAAAGTTGTGTAGTAGACATCACTTCTTTTTTGTCGACGTATGTGCCATCAACTATTATTAGACAGTAACTGTTTTCTTTCTACCTCTTTTTGCAAATAGGGCTATCCATTTCACCTCATTGCTATTGTAACCTTTTGATGAACTGCAGAAATCACTTTTTTCTTAGTAGTGTTTTGTGCAGTTTTGCTGAAATGCCACACGGGCAACGTTTTCATTTCAGTGGGACTGCACAAAGGGAGATCGGTTTGGCTCTATCCTCCTCATCCAACTCTGAGCCTAATCTTCACCAACAAGTAGTATTCTTTTTAAATACTCCAACAAGTAGTTAGTCTTAAGAGAGTTTGCAAAGGTGATCGGTTTCTATTTGTGTGTGTATGTTTCATCATCTCTCGCTTTATAGATAAAGCATCATCGGTTGCTGTTTGGGATTTGGGTGACTGTTGTTTCATCATCTAGTGCCGCTATTATTGTAATCACACTTATTCAATATCTTTGCAAACAGGGCTGTTCAGCTCGATTTTAGTGGAACTACACAAAATGATCGGATTCTGATGTCCTCCACACACCTCTTTCTTGGCTACAGAGCTGTGTGAAACTTGCTGCCAACAAATGAACACTATGGCCAGGAAATGTAACCATGCCTACGGACAACATCGATCAATTTTATATTTTATTTACTTGTACACCCTCTCACAACTTTGTCTTTAGTTGTGATGCAAATATTGGCGTTGATCTATGAATCTTTGAGGTGCATTAGCAGCCATGGTAGTTTCATTTTTATTTGATGGAATGTTGTAGCGAGACAGTTTTTACACAAGAGGACACACGAATCCAAAGTTGAAACATTCATAGCATTACAATACAATTTCATTATGCTGGAAAATTATGCATACATATAAACAAATCATGAAAGCTTGATAGTAAAGTCAGAAACCATTCAACTATGTTTCGCCACATGTGGGACATCCTGCATTCGGGTCCACATGCCATGCACCAATATTGAGTGCACAACTTCAGGGGATATTCACCCCGGTCATTGCGCTGCAGTAATAATGACTAGTGAGTAGTCAAATCACAGAGCCCCAACTTTGCTATAGTAAGTTGCTCGGATGAAGCAACCACCATTTCACTCTTCGTTGAATCTTCTCGTACTCCAATATTCCTAGAGTAAGTTGCTCAGACGAAGCAACCATCACTTCACCTTTCCCACAACAAGCACCTCTTTTTTTATTCTAGAAATCACCACACACGAATATTGGACGGTAGCAATACAGCATCAAGTGTATGGGACTCAATTCAAAAACCGGAAGTAACAAATGAAGTACTAGATGGTGAGTGTTACTAGTATCTCATGTCGCAGTGCATGCATGCGTGAGGAGTACAGTGGCCAAGAACGCCTTCTCGTTTGGTCTGTCAATCAAAGGGCTTCCTCTTGGCATATCACTAGAGTAGTTTTCTAGAATGCTCTTAACATGTGGGAGGGACTGTGAGTAAAATGACCTCAATAGACGGAAAAATCGTTAGCCCGCCGCACTTTGAGAGAGACGAGGAGCGAAAAGCGATACGGGCTGCTAGATTACTAGAGCTAGGTTCCGCATGGAGGCCAAGAAATATGGTGATAGCGTGAGGTGGGCCATGTATGATGTAACTAACTAGATTGTTGTGTTTCAGACTCTTCCGGTCAGCTAGATGTGGAGAAGATTGGGTTGATTTTATATCGTTGAATATAAAATATTAAGCATGCATACGCTCCACCGTAAGGTTCCTTACTCCTTCTCGGTCATTGGAAAGCATTCTTTTTTATTTTGCCGACATGTGGGACATCCAGCATCCAGGTCCACGTGTCATGCAAGAAAATTGAGTAAGTAGTAGGAAAGACTCACCAACAGTCACTGGGGTAGGTGGAGTATGTGCATGCATCACCCAAAAAAAGGAGTGCGTGCACAAAGAGAAGAGGTGCATGCACCGACCCAGGTACTCTTTGCCTCTTTCCCTAAGACTCACGCGCATGTACATAGTGAGCTCATTTCTGTACAAAGAGGCAGCTCACGTGATAACTCAGCGAGTGTAGTAGTTTTTCACTTAGTGGAGGATCGAGAACCACGCGTGAATGAGTCAAAGTTTGAGCATGATGCGGTAGCGCTTTATTTATAAATTGAGTTATTCTCTTCGATGGCACGTACACAACATTATTTTATTCAATGGAACATGAATCGTGCATGCACTCAATGACGGAGCACGGTGTGGTAGCCATGGACATGGTCGGCCCTTTTTGGAGACTACACTACTTTAATGTGTCCCATCAACTCACAGGACGAGGATAAGCATGCTTACTACAACCTCTCCCTCGCCCACGCGCGCGTGGTGGCTCGCAGGACGAGGATAAGCTTTTGCTTACAATAGTGCGCTTATATAAGCGGTGGACTGCAGCAGTTCATCCGGTGTTAGATTGCCATAAGTATATAGTGTTGTAGTACCACCATCATTATTCAACTCCTGGAAGAGGCGAAGAGCCAAGCGCAATGTCACCTACTCACTAGTATAGCCGACTGCCAGGTCGATTCTAGTGGCACATCATTTAGAGCAAGTACTCCCTATGTTTGTTTTCTTTGATTCGTACTACTAGGATTCTTAAAACGCGGGAATAGGAAAAATAAAGGATTCAAGTGGCATGTCCACTTGAATCCCATAGGATTAGCACGGAGTGTTTGATGCCACAGGAGAAACAAAGGAAGTGAAAAAATAGTTGGAGTGGATTCTAGATTTCCAATGAAACGTAGCAGTACACGTGATTCCATACTAACAAAAATTCCTATAGGATTCAATCCTATGAATCAAATGACCAATGTACTAAGGATTCTAACCCTCAGAAAGTTCTATGAAATTCCTTTGAATCAAAGGAGCCCTAAGGTCAGCATATAAAATTGTGTCAAAGTGAGGTTTTGTAAAGTTTGACTAACTTTATAGAAAAAATATTACGGGGGTCTCTCCAACAGTGTTCCTCAGCTCACACCTAGCATCAGGTCGAATTCGGAGAGATTCATCCGGTACATGTTCCATCTTAGATCTGGACACAAGGTGATTGTGACGCCCCTGATTCAATCGTACACTAATCATGCACGCAAACGTGTACGATCAAGATCAGGGACTCACGGGAAGATATCACAACACAACTCTAAACACAAATAAAAGCCATACATGCATCATATTACAAGCCAGGGGCCTCGAGGGCTCGAATACAAGTGCTTGATCATAAATGAGTTAGTGGAAGCAACAATATCTGAGTATGGACATAAAGTTAAGCAAGGTGCCATAAGATGGCTAGCACAAACTAGGATACAGATCGAAAGAGGCACAGGCCTCCTGCCTGGGATCCTCCTAAACTACGCATGATCGTCGGCGGCATGCATGTAGTAGTAGGCACCCTCGGTGTAGTAGGGGTCATCGTCGAAGGTGGTGTCTGGCTCCTGGGCTCCAGTATCTGGTTGCGACATCCGAGAAGAATGGGAAGGGGGAGCAAAGCAACCGTGAGTACTCATCCAAAGTACTCGCAAGCAAGGATCTACACTACATATGCGTTGGTATCAATGAAATGGGTAGTATCTGTGGACTGAACTGTAGAATGCCAGAATAAGAGGGCGGATAGCTAGTCCTATCAAAGACTACGCTTCAGGAAGCCTCCATCTTGAAGCGTGTAGAAGAGAGTAGCAAGTGCAGCCTCAAGCAACAACGCATAGCATAATCCTACCTGGAGATCCTCTCCTCATTGCCCTCTGAGAGAGCGATCATCGGGTTGTATCTGGCACTTCAAATGGTGTGTTTTATTAAGTATTCGGTTCTAGTTGTCATATGGTTGGAATACAACTCTGGGTCATCCTTTTACCGAGGGACATGGCTATTCGAATAGATAAACTTCCCTCCAGGGGTGCACCACATTACCCAACACACTCGATCCCTCTGGTCGGGCACACTTTCCTGGGTCATACTGGGCCTCGGAAGATCAACACATCGCAGCCCTACCTAGGCACAACAGAGAGGTCAGCACGCCAGTCTAAATCCTAACTGCGCAGGGGTCTGGGCTCATCGCCCGTTGCACACCTACACGTTGCGAGGGCGGCCAGTGAGCAGACCTAGCAAATTCCATTACAAAGAAAGTTCGTTACGCGGTCCAACCCTGTGCGCCACTCAATCGCTGACATCAAGAAGGCTTCGGCTGATACCACGACGTCGAGTGCCCATAACTGTTCCCGCATAGTTGGTTAGTGCATATAGGCTTGTAGGTAGACTCAGATCAAATATCCAGATCTAGCGAAGCATGTTATTTGAAGTATACGCGGACGCCAACCAGGACCAGGCCCACCTGTCTCCTAGGTGGTCACAACCTGCCCTGTCGCTCCGCCACGAAGTAACACTCAGTGGCCGTTGGGAACCCAGGCCCGCCACTACCTGGGTGGAACCACCTGTCCCTTCAGCCCCCACATCCGAACAGTATCACAAGTGATGTAGCAGTATAGTAGTATATAGTATATATCGGCGATCACCTCCCAAAGTGGTCACGACCCAGTAGTATAGCATGGCAAGCGGACAAGAATGTAGGGCCACTAATGAAGTACTAGCATCCTATACTAAGCATTAGAATAGCAGGTAAAGGTATCAACAATTGTAGCAACAATGATAGGCTATGCAATAGAACAGGAGCTATCGAATCAAGAACAATAGCAAACCAAATGCAAAAATAAGGGAGAAGAGAGTGGGCGATATCTGGTTGATCAAAGGGGGTTTGCTTGCCTAGAAGCTTTGCAGACGAAAATGGACTTCGATGGTGAAGTAGTTGATTACCGGATCAACCGTGGTCTCGGGGGCTACCGGGAAGAAGTAATGGAGGGGGAACATAATAAATAACAGAGCAAACAAATGCATCATGAAGCATGACATGGCAAAACATTGTGCTAGGGGTGACCTAACGCAGTTCTACATGAAAGATCCGAGAATGTTTTATCGATGTTAGATTTTTGGACAGATGAAACAAAGGGGAACAGTTCACGTTCGCTATGCTAGAGGCATGTGACAGATGAGCGGACTGTGTATTCGGATCCGTTGTATTTTTTTGAGCAACTTTCATATATAAATTAGTTTAATCCGAGTTACGGTTTATTTTATATGATTTTACAAAGTTTTAGCAATATTCTCAAATTTTTGAAATTATATTAATTTGAATTTAAAAACAGAATATTCTTTTGTCAACTAGTGCTATCCTAGCCGGTGTGTATGACAGTGGGGCCATGGGCTTGGGTTGACCCAATCAAGGCTGACAAGTCCATAGGGGGCATGAGGTCCACATGTCATTGGCTATTAGGCTAACTACTTTATTAACTAGTCTAACTATACACATGCGGCCACTTAGCTTGGACTAAATTAGTCCCTAATTACTCCACAAACCTAAACTGAAATTAGTGCTAAACTAATCCTACCCTTAACAAATTGGGCCGGCCACAAATGTCAAGGCACAGCCGTGCCTCACACACATGTGCACACATCACACCTAGTGGCCATGGCCAAGCAACAACAATAGCTAGGGGCAACAGACATCGCTAGCAAAGTAGCAATGGTGCAGCAAGCAAGAGCAGCAACAGTGCAAGAACAACGGCAATAGCAAGAAGTAGCGCAACAGCTTGAGCAGTAGTGCTACGTGGTTAGCAGCAACAGCAAGCAGAGCAGTAGCAGCATCGGAGCAGGAAACAGGAGCAGCAGCAAAGTGGACAGTGGGGCAGTGCTGCAACATGCGGCCGCGGGTGCACGCAGGCGAGGGCAGCAGCGGTTCAGGGCGTCCATGGCCACCGCAGGCATGCACGGCACGAGGGGCGAGTAGTAGGCCGCGGCGAGCAGAGGCGGCTATGGCCGGGGCGCAGTGCGCGCTAGTAGCGCAGGGGCACGGCGACTGCGAGCGGCGAGCATGACGGGTGCGCGGCCAGGCGGTGGTAGCGGGGCAGCAGCCTAAGCAGGCGGGCGAGGGCGGCCACTGGCACGAGCGGTAGTAGTGGCTGGGCACATGAAGGCAGCAGCAGCAAGGGGTGGATGGGCGCGACAACATGAATAGTTAGTGGCGGACACATGATCGAGCTGCGAGCAAAGGGAAACGTCGGGGAGCTCACCGCGGAGCACAAAATGGCTCGGTGAGCGGCTTAGGAGCAGGAGAGGGAGTGGATTCGATGAGGAACTCTAGCGACCGAAGCGGGATGAAGACGTCGATTCCGAAGCTTGATGGTGCCCCGGCTCGATCTGGTGGCCTTAGTCGAAGTAGACGAGGCCAATGTGTCTCCTGGCGAAGTTTCAGCCAACGGGGACGATAGTGGCCACGATGACGACAACGATGTGGTGATGACTATGTTCGGATGCGAGTTTGTCGGTGCAACAGACCCTGGGTATGTTGCCCAACTATGCATAGGCACAAGATCAAGATTGGAGCACCAACTTAAGTCTCAGATTGAAGAACCAAGAGGCTTGAAAAACAAACATGCAACTCCGAGAGATCAATATCGAGCCAAAGGAATAGGATATCGGCAAGAGAAGCGCCTCCCTCGTCAGGCAAGTGAGTCCGGCAAGAGGTCAGGCAACCACCAGAAGCAAGTAGCCAAGACTCCCCGACAGCACATGCCGGGGCTTGTGGGGCCTGAACCACCCCGCCAACAATGCAAGAACGACCCACTTCATCAATCAGTGCGGTGTCAAGCCGCAAGGTGATTAAGTGGCAGCATTCGCCACATGGCAGCCATCTCCTACAAAAGTGACCCACAGGTGACACCCGTACAGTGACGTGTCAAGAGAACAGGAGCAAAGCTGGCAAGATAAGCCCGGCAGGTCTTGTCGGGCAGCTAGTGATACGACACTAAGCAGTGCATTTAATGCACCCTGCCAGCCCACAGAGTTAGGTATGATAGCACTGTTTGCTATCATATCCATGGGTAATGACTGTTTTGCCACTGTGGTAACCCCTTAATCTATAAAAGGAGGCACATGGTAATCGTAGGAGGGGGTTAGAGGTTTACAAACTTGACAAAACCCAAGCCACCATACGCTGGTGGTCACCCTAACCCATAGGCAGATCTTGCTGGGCAAGTGTACCACGCACCACCACGTTCATTTCCACCATCAATCCACCAAAGCAGGAGTAGAGTCTTACGCCTCGTGGCGGCCCGAACCTAGGTAAATTGCTTGTGTGCTCTCTGCCGCGCTGTAGCGCGCTGGTCTGCTCTTTGTGCAACTCGACGTCCCCCGCCGAACCAGCAAGGGGTCGCCCGGTCCCACAGGTGGCCGCGGATATCCCACGACATCTTTGGCGCGCCAGGTAGGGGGCTCGCTTGTGCGAACTTGAAAGCGTGCGCAGCGCGTCTTCTTCATCACCATCTTCATCTTCGATGACGCCATCGGCCATGGCACCCAAGAAGAAGATGTCTGGCCTTTCGGCCCAACCATCTTCCTCGAAGGCTCCGATGCCTGCGACCCCAGATGTCGCCGGGGGTACGGGGACAAGTCAGGATGTGAGCGCTGCTGGGGGCGTGGCAGGAGCAGGTGGCTCCATCACCACTCCCCCTACAGCAAACACGGGGGTTGAAGGCGTCGGAGGAGAACAGCTTCCGCAGCGTGTCGACGGTCAAGCTCCGCAAGGTGTAGACGGGAGGGTGACTCCTCTTACATCCCCTCCTCCCACCGACAGAGCCGCGGACCCTCAAGCGACATCACTGCGCGATCCCGCTGCCTAGGTGGCCACTCCACCATAGCGCGGGCGCGCCATCGCTGCAGGCACCGTCAGAAGCCAGGCGACAATGCAGTCGAGGTCATCAACTTCCATGCCAAGCACGGCCATGGAGGCTATGCACAGGCCCAGCTGCTACTAAGGTTCCCGCCAGCAGCCGAGCAAATGGATGAATGGCGTGCCACCATCCGGAGTCTACTTGGTTTTGCTGAGGCTGGGGGCTCACGGCGCGCTGGCCTGCCACGACCTCCCCAAGTGACATGACTTCTCATACTGCTGGCCGAACGGAGGGGGTTGTCCCTAACATGCAGTCCCTACCATGGCAGCAGGCACGGGCGCAGAAAGAACAAGATCCAGATGATGTCTCGATGGCCTCTTCCGACCCTCGAGTAGGTCCAGGCAAACGGCGGACCCTGGAAGATAGGCGGCGGGGAGACGTGCGCGTCGCTGTGGGACGGCCTCTCGATGACCCACGCCAGACCGACGGGTGCGGCGGCCTCGATGTTGACAAGCCTACGCTCGGTGTTGGCGGGTGCCTACCTTTCGAGGTCGGCTGCCCTGCCTTTACACGTGAGCTGAGGCAAGTCCGTTGGCCGTCCGTCTGCACATTCAAGCGGGAGATACCCGAGAAGTACGACGGGAGACTGAACCCGGCAAAATTCTTGAGCATCTACACCATCGCTATTCAGGCTGCCGGGGGAAGAGACGAGAAGGTGTTCGCCAACTACTTCCCATTGGCTCTCAAGTCCAATGTGAGATCTTGGCTCATGCACCTGCCGGAGAACTCCATTTCATCCTGGGCAGACATGTGCCACGAGTTCATCGATGCCTTCACCGGTGGCCACCAGGAGCTCGGCAGGCCCAGCGACCTACAACTTCTCCAGCAGAAGGAAAGAGAAACTCTCCATAAGTATTTACAAAGATTCAGTAAAGTCCATAGAAATATTCTGAATATCCATCCTGCAGTTGTTATAGCAGCCTTCCAGTCCAATGTGTGCAACCGTCGCATTCGTTCTAAGATGAATGTGCGGTGGCCCAAGACTGTGAAGGAGCTGTACACACTAGTGGATAAGTGTGCTCGGATGGAGGAAGGAAGGAAGTTGCCCAGAGAGGAGGATTGCATCAATGTTGATTCAGAGGAAGAAGATGAATCAACCAGTCAAGGAAGTTGTCGCGTGCACTGCCTACCGAGAAGCCGCTGCCGTGGAGAATGCTGGGAAAGGTCAAGGGCCATACTACAAGATCCACCGGACCAAGGGCCATGACCTCCATGAATGTTATCAAGTTGAGCAGCTTGTCAAAAGACAGAGAGCAGAGTATGATAAGTGTGATAAGGAGAAAGGTCAGAATGCTGCTGGCGGAAAGGGCTGGGGTGGTGAAGCAAACCATCCCGACAAACCCTTTCAGAACCAAGGAAAACCCGCCAGGGGCCAAGAGAAGGAAGCTTGTGATGATTTGAGTGATGGAGGGAATGAAGAGGAAACTAGTGAGAAGGAATTTCAGCGGGCCACTTACGCCCTATGCATTGATGGGGTTGCGTCCTTGCACGCCTCCCATCGCCAGCTTAAGCGATGGACACGAGGGGTCAATGTTGTGGATCCTGCGCCAGAGGCTCGGAAGCCACTCAAAAGGTCCCGCACGCCCATCATCTTTGATGAGGAGGACCACCCTTGCTGCACCACGGCGGTAGGGTGTTTTCCATTGTTGGTCTCCCCAACAATTCGCAACCTCAAGGTCACAAAGATGTTAGTGGATGGCGGGGTCGGGTTGAATCTGATTTCCCCAGCAGTTATTAACAAGCTTCAGATAGGAGAAGAAGAGCTGGAGGTTACGGGCACGTTTCAAGGAGTCAATCTCGGCAGGAGCCGTCCTGAGGGAAAGATTATGTTGCTGATGACGTTTGGGGGAGAGTTGAACTATGGGACTGAGAAGGTTGTTTTTGATGTGGTTGAGCTCCCCCTGCCATATAATGGGATTCTGGGACGACCGGCCTTGGCCAAGTACATGGCAGCATCCCATTATGCTTAGAACACCTTGAAGATGCTTGGGACATTGGGAGTCATCACCATCCCATCAGATGAGAAGGATGCAATTATCTGTGTGGACAAGATGTATCGGGATGTCGTCGCAGTAGAGGCTGCAACGGCAATAGTCCCCGGCAAGGAAAGCAAAGGAAAGAAGAGGGATTGTAGGATCTCCGGCAAGGAGTCTGGGAAGCGTGCCCCCTCCGAGTGCACGCCACCCATTGACGACATGTCGGAGTGTTCCAATAGCAAGAGGTTCAAGGTTATAGCACCCCAGGTGAAGAAGATCCCAGAAGGGCTAGCTGGTGTTGATGGTACTTTCACCATCAGCTCCACCCTTGACGACAAATAGGAAAGTGTGCTCGTTGCCTTCCTGTGGGCAAATATCGATGTGTTTACCTGGCAACCATCTGATATCCCGGGTGTTCCCAGGGAGGTAATAGAGCACCACCTTGCTGTCTGCCCACATGCCCGACCCGTCAAGCAGAAAGTTAGGAAGCAAGCCTTGGAGCGGCAGCAGTTCATTGCCGAGGAAATCAAGAAGTTAGAGGCAGCTGGATTGGTCAGAGGAGTACTGCACCCTACATGGTTAGCAAACCCAGTGGTAGTCCGGAAGGCGAATGGGAAATGGAGGCTTTGCGTTGATTTCACATAACTCAATAAGGCTTGCCCGAAGGACCGATTCCCCTTGCCGCGCATCGATCAGATTATGGATTCTACTTCAGGGTGCGATCTGCTCTCCTTTTTGGACTCATACCCCGGATATCAACAGATCTTCATGTCCAAAGAAGATGAAGAGAAAACATCATTCATCACTCCATGTGGTACATACTGTTTTGTCTGCATGCCTTTCAGATTGAAGAGTGCCGGGTCTACTTTTGCAAGAGCAGTCCAGATTGGTTTTGAGCCACAACTGCACAAAAACATATAGGCCTATATGCATGACATTGTGGTCAAGACCAAGGATAAGGCCACCCTTATCCAGGATTTGGAGGAGACATTTGCTAATTTGCGCAAGATCAACTTGAAGCTTAACCCAGAGAAGTGTGTGTTTGGTGTTCCCTCCGGCATGCTACTTGGATTCTTCATGTCCCATCGGGGGATTGAAGCCAACCCCGACAAGATCAAGGCCATTGAGCAGATCCAAAAGCCAAGGACAGTTAAGGATGTGAGGCGCTTGACGGGATGCATTGCCACGCTAAGCAGATTCATCTCCAAGTCTGCCAAGCATGCCCTGCCGTTCTTCAAAATTTTGAAGAAGGCAGTGCCTATGAAGTGGACCCCGGAAGCAGACACAGCCTTGCAAGAATTGAAGGCTTACCTGTCATCTGTGCGTACCTTGGTTGCACCCAAACCTCAAGATCTGATACTCCTTTACTTGGCAGCAACCAATGAAGTGGTCAGTGCAACCTTGGTAGCACAGTGAGAAGTGGATGAAGCAGAGAGCGGCCAGACCGCGGCAGAGTCAGAAGAGGATCAGAACAGCAGTAAGCACGGCAACGAGTGCAACCCCAAGGACGTGGCAAGGAAGAAAGTGGTGCAGTGGCCAGTGTACTTCGTCAGCTCCTTGTTAGAAGGGGCTAGATCGAGGTACTCTGGTGTGCAAAAGTTGATCTTTGGCCTCGTCATGGCCTCAAGGAAACTGCGCCACTACTTCCAAGCCCATGAGATCACGGTTGTTATTCATTTCCCATTGCAGAGGATACTCCAAAACCTTGAGGCTACTGGTAGAATGGTGGAGTGGGCTTTAGAGTTATCCAGCTTTGGTTTGAAGTTTGTGAGTACTTCAACCATTCAAAGCAGGGTGCTGGCAGAGTTTATTGCGGAATGGACGCCAACCCCTGATGAGGAAGCAATGGAAACAGCTCTCCCCGGCAAGGAATCACCCTAAGAATGTATTACGTATTTTGATGGTGCTTTTTCCCTACAAGGAGCAGGAGCTGGCGTGCTACTCGTTGCCCCCTCTGGGGAGCACTTGAAGTATGTCATCCAAATGCTCTTTGCACGGGAAGAAGCCACCAACAATATAGCTGAGTATGAAGGGCTACTTGTCGGGCTCAGGATTGCAGTAGAATTGGGAATCAAGAAGCTGATCATTCAAGGAGATTCATAGTTGGTGGTGAGACAAGTCAACAAGGATTATCAAAGCCCATTGATGGAAGCATACATTAAGGAAGTAAGGAGGGTAGAGGACCGCTTTGACGGGTTGCAAACAGAGCACGTACCCCGTGCGAAAAACAGCATGGCTGATCACTTGTCAAAGTGTGCTGCGCAGAAGCTTCCTCTGGAACTAGGAACTTTTGTTCTCCACCTCTCTCAACCCTACGTATCACCATCCACAATGGCCTGGAAAAGTAAAAAGTTGGAGTACGGTAAGCCTCTCCCGATCGAGCCATCCGCTCCCGGCAGAGACCCTGCCAGAAACAACTCCTCACAACCTGCCGGACCACCCCCTCCAGACGGGCCAATGGACCCCGCGAACGAGGCAGGTGCTCCAACTTGGGCAAGGTAGATCATCCACTTCCTCCAAACCGGAGAGCTCCCCGGCGACCCAGATGAAGCTGAGAAAGTAGCCCGGAGGGCCAGTATGTATCAGTTTGTCGATTAAACTCTTTACAGAAGGAGGCCCAACGGTGTGAAATTGAAGTGTGTCTGCAAGGAGGATGGAAAGGAACTGTTGGCTAAGATTCACAGAACAATGTGCGGATCACACATTGGATCAATGGCATTAGTTGGCAAAGCATTCCGGCAAGGATTCTATTGGCCCACGGCCCTCCAAGACACAGTTGAGCTCGTCACGACATGTGAACCTTGTCAGTTCCATTCCAAGAAAACGCACCTACCTGCCCAAGCTCTTCAGACAATCCCTCTGTCATGGCCATTTTCGGTCTGGGGGCTCGATATCCTCGGTCCCTTCCCCCAAGAAATCGGGGGCTTTGAATTCTTGTTCGTTGCCATCGACAAGTTTACAAAGTGGCCGGAAGTGACTGCCGTGAGGAAGGTGACTGCTCAGTCAGCTATCAAGTTCTTGAAATAATTGGTGTGCCATTTCAGAGTTCCGGCAAGGATCATCACTGACAACGACACCCAATTCATGAGCCATGCCTTCATGCAATATGTTCAAACCCTCGGATGCAAGATCTCATTTGCCTCTGTGGCACACCCTTGGAGCAATGGACAAGCTGAGAGGGCGAACGCTGAAGTGCTTCGTGGACTCAAGACAAGGACTTTCAATATGCTGCAGGAGCATGGCAGGCGGCGGATCGAGGAGATTTCAATAGTTCTCTGGTCCCTCAGAACGACACCTAATTGAGCTACCGGGCAGACTCCCTTCTCCATGGTCTACGGGGCAGAAGTAGTTATCCCCACGGAACTCATTTATGGGTCTCCTCGGGTGCTTTCCTACGATGAAGTATCGCAAGATCAGCACTGGCGTGACGACGTTGTGCTACTCGAGGAGAACCATCTCCGGGCCGCTACGCGTGCTGCACGCTATCAGCAAGCCCTGTGTCGCTATCACAGCCGCAGGGTTCATGCCTAGTGTCTTGAGGAAGGTGACCTTGTCCTTAGGCACGTTCAGTATGCCAAGGGTACACACAAGTTATCACCGAAGTGGGAAGACCCTTACCATGTAGTACGAGTCTCCAGACCCGGCACAGTCCGTCTCGAGACCGGAGATGGCACATCGTTGCAAAACTCATGGAACATGGAGCATCTCCATATGTTCTACCCGTAAGGCGCAGAGGCTTTCGGGCCCTGCCTGGCAGCCACCCATTGTACATGGCATTGCCGAAGTTGCATGTAACCCCTTGTACAAGCCGGGGCGATGACCCCGTGCAAGAGAAAATAAAGAAGCGTTATAGGGGGGCCCAACTAAGATTGCATGCATGCACAAGCACACCCAGATCACTGCATAAGCACCTCATGAGCATTTGCATATGCATATAGATAGGATTGCATCCTGCATTCATTCTCATCTACATGGAGTTGCAGGTTCTTGCCGTGAACCTGGCTTCGGCAAAGGAAGAGAAGATTGCATGGCACGGCGATCCCCGGCAAGCCAAACAAATAAGTTCACCTCTTGTCTATTAGTATTCTGTAAAGCTACAACTTTGCATAAGAAAACCTCGCCCCCCTCTTTGAAACTTAGGTGCTCCCATCCGTGACTCGAATGCTGCTTAGTCAGGGTGGTCATAGTGGCCTTTGGGAAGAAGGGGTTAGCGGGGGGCTGGACCCTCTGTTTGTTCCCTGGCAGATGGTTCTCCGGCAGACAAAGAGGGTGCCGACAGGATATCCTGCTGGCGAAAACTCATTTATTCTATTAAAGAGGCACTTTGTCTGTGCATGGACATACACATGTATGAGTTCCCGACCAGATTCATCTTTTTTATTCATATGCAGTTACAAGGACAAGCATTATAGAATACAAAGATGGACTTGAGATATTACATTATTTGAAAAAAAGATAAGTGCCCCGTGATCCCCTCTTTTCGTTTTCCCTCCTTCAGGCACTGCGGCGGAAGGAGGAAGAGACGAGAAAAGGAGCACTCAAGTAGGATCCCACCTCGGTCTCATCAGGGCCCATCGGGCACGGCCTGATAAGACCAGGAGTGGCAAGGCTGCAAAGGAGGAGCGCGGGGGACAGGACAGCCCCTTCTGGTCGCCACCTCCGGGGCCAGCAAGAAGCCCCGGCTTGAGCGCCAGTGGAGTCATCCATCCAAGCTCAGCCGGAAGACTGCTGGAGGCGAGGAGAAGACGCCAAGAGAACGTCCCTCCCTGGCTATCACCCGAAGAGGGTGAAGATGATGATCCCGGGGAGGGATGGGAAGAGCGGAAAGACGAGGCGGCAGGTTGACGGTCGAAGGCAAAGGCGAAGGCATCCACGCCATCATACTCCAACCTGACCCCCTGCCACCCGCCTTCTCCGTTTTCCCTCACTTTGTTGTCACCACTACTGCTCCCTGGAGGCGCCAAGACTCTGGTCCAACGCCTCCAGCGGAGAAACAACAAGCACCCAGGATAGCCAGGAAGCTTGAGGCGTGCCACACCCTACCTTGGCGGGCAGGAAGGCAAACCTCCCGTCGTCAACGGCCCCAAGGCCTCTAGGAGGGGCACCACTGGGATTACCAATGATCTCCAGTTCCTCCTCCCGGACGAGCTTCAAAGAGACCAAGAGGTTCATCACACCAAGGACCAGACTCACTCCCCAAGCATCAGCACCTACATGAGGCAGCAATTGCCCTGAACAGAAGCCCGGGGGCTGGCCCCGGGCCCTTCCCTTCAGCATTACCAGAAGAAGGAGAGAACCAGGAAAGAAGGAAGATAGGGATGCAGGGGCGGACGACTTCGCCCTCCTTAGCCCCTCCTTTTATAGGCCAGGCGGGGAAGGGAAGCTGCTCCATCGACAGGCAATCGCTGCCTTCCTCCGCCAGTTCAAGACGGATGGACCCACTTCAAGATGCTCTTCCGCACCACGCACCTCCATTACCTACCCCGCGCTATGCATGTAGCATGCGTGGCTGAGGATAAGAGCACGCTGTGGGAAGAGTAATTTGGCGGTTTCTACCCCGTGCGTTAAAGTCATTCACGGGCCATCACTGATGTGTCCCCACCACTGCTGGCTTCACACCACGCGCGGGAAAATCAGAAACCGCCCCCAAGATCAAAACTAATGAAGCAGCAACGGAAAACATCAAAGGGGCCAACCCCTTCAGCAGCCCTGCCTCTACACTTATTAGGCCCTACCCCACCGACGCTCCGCAGCGCGATCGCGGAAGGCCCGAGGGCTTCTGTCAGTGCAACAGACTTCGGGTATGTTACCCAATAGTGCACAGGCACAAGATCAAGATTGGAGCACTAGCTTAATGATGACCCACAAGTATAGGGGATCTATCGTAGTCCTTTCGATAAGTAAGAGTGTCGAACCCAACGAGGAGCAGAAGGAAATGATAAGCGGTTTCCAGCAAGGTATTCTTTGCAAGTACTGAAATAAGTGGTAACAGATAGTTTTGTGATAGGATAATTTGTAACGAGCAACAAGTAACAAAAGTAACGAAGGTGCAACAAGGTGGCCCAATACTTTTTGTAGCAAAGGACAAGCCTAGACAAACTCTTATATGATGTAAAGCGCTCCCGAGGACACATGGGAATATCGTCAAGCTAGTTTTCATCACGTTCATATGATTCGCGTTCGGTACTTTGATAATTTGGTATGTGGGTGGACCGGTGCTTGGGTGCTGCCCTTACTTGGACAAGCATCCCACTTATGATTAACCTCTATTGCAAGCATCCGCAAATACAACAAAAGTATTAAGGTAAACCTAACCATAGCATGAAACATATGGATCCAAATCAGCCCCTTACGAAGCAACGCATAAACTAGGGTGTAAGCTTCTATCACTCTAGCAACACATCATCTACTTATTACTTCCCAATGCATTCCTCTAGTCCCAAACAATGGTGAAGTGTCATGTAGTCGATGTTCACATAACACCACTAGAGGAGAGACAACATACATCTCATCAAAATATCGAACGAATAACAAATTCACATGACTACTAATAGCAAGACTTCTCCCATGTCCTCAGGAACAAAAGTAAATACTCACAAAGCATAAACATGTTCATAATCGGAGGGGTATTAATGTGCATATAGGATCTGAACATATGATATTCCACCAATTAAACAACTAGCATCAACTACAAGGAGTAATTAACACTACTAGCAACCTACTAGCACCAATCCCGGACTTGGAGACAAGAATTGGATACAAGAGATGAACTAGGGTTTTGAGATGAGATGGTGCTGATGAAGATGTTGATGGAGATTGCCCTCTCCCGATGAGAGGAGCGTTGGTGATGATGATGGCGATGATTTCCCCATCCGGGAGGGAAGTTTCCCCGGCAGAACAACCCCGCCAGAACCCTAGATTGGTTCCGCCAAGGTTCCGCCTCGTGGCGGCGGAGTTTCATCCAAGAAGATGGCTTCTGATTTTTTTTCCCATCGAAAGAGTCCATATAGCAGAAGATGGTCACCGGAGGGCCACCAGGGGGCCCACGAGGTAGGGGGCGCGCCCAGGGGGTAGGGCGCGCCCCCACCCTCGTGGGCAGGGTGTGCCCCCCTGGTGAAGTTCTTGCGCTCAATGTTTTTTATATATTTGGGAAACATCATCCATGAAGTTTCAGGACTTTTGGAGCTGTGCAGAATAGGTCTCTAATATTTGCTCCTTTTCCAGCCAGAATCCAAGCTGCCGGCATTCTCCCTCTTTATGTAAACCTTGTAAAATAAGAGAGAATAGGCACAAGTATTGTGACATAATGTGTAATAACAGCTCATAATGCAATAAATATTGATATAAAAGCATGATGAAAAATGGACGTATCAACTCCCCCAAGCTTAGACCTCGCTTGTCCTCAAGCGAAAAGCCGAAATCAAAAAATATGTCCACATGTTTAGAGATGAAGGTGTCGATAAAAAATTAGATACGAACATGAGGGCATCATGATCATTCTTAGAGCAGCAACTTATATAATTCTTGTCATATGATATCTAATGCTAGAGTAATAATTCAATCACAATATCAAGTATGAATCGTAAACTTCATTGAGAACTAACAAACTATAATCTCAGTCATTGAAGCAATTGCAATTCATCATAACATAGGAAAGAGTCAATGTATAAGAGCTTTTCAGCAAGTCCACATACTCAACTATCATATAATCTTTCACAATTGCTGACACTCATGCCATACTTATGGGTATGGAGTTTTAATCGGACACAGAGAAAGATATGGGCTTATAGTTTTTGCCTCCCAACGTTTTACCTCAAGGGTAATGTTAACAGTAATAGTTCATGAAAATACACATCCAATTAGCCATATATACCAAGATCTTTCCAACATATTGTGCTTGCCAAAGGATAAAATGTAAAAAGGAAGGGTGAAGATCACCATGACTCTTATGCAATGTAGGAGATAAAAGTAAAGGATAGACCCTTCGCAGAGGGAAGCATAGGTTGTCATGCGCTTTTATGGTTGGATGCACAAAATCCTAATGCGAAAGAACGTGACTTTATATTGCCACTTGTGATATGGACCTTTATTATGCAGTCTGTTGCTTTTATTACTTCCATATCACACGATCGTATAAAGCTTATTTCTTCCACATCAATCAATCATACATATTTAGAGAGCAATTTTTATTGCTTGCACCGATGACAACTTACTCGATGGATCTTACTCAATCCATAGGTGGGTATGCTGGACTCTCATGGCAAAACTGGTTTAAGGGTATTTGGTAGCACAAGTAGTATTTCTACTTGGTGCAATGAATTTGGCTAGCATGAGGGAGAAAGACAAGCTCAACATGTTGGAGGATCCAAGACAATATAATTTATCTCAGATGTAAGAAAACATAACCCATTACGTTGTCTTCCTTGTCCAATATCAACTCTTTAGCATGTCATATTTTAATGAGTGCTCACAATCATAAAAGATGTCCAAGATAGTATATTTATATGTGAAGGCCTCTCTTTCTTTATTACTTCCTATTAATTGCAACGATGACCAAGACTATGTTTGTCAACCCTCAATAACTTTTATTCATCATACTCTTTCTATGTGAGCTCATTACTCTCCATAAGATTCACATGATCTCTTTGTTTCTTTTTATTTCTTTCTCTTTTCTTTTATTCACTGAGGATCATGGCAAAATAATCAAGCCCTTGACTCAACACTAATCTTTATTATATAGCTCACGGACTCGATTACATAGAAGGATAATAAAGCAAAACTCACGACTAGATCATACTAAGAACTTTTTATTCTACTAGATAAAGATATTACCAAAAGGATCAAACTAAGAAAAATGGTAAAGATAAAAGTGATGGTGATACGATACCGGGGCACTCCCCCAAGCTTGGCAGTTGCCAAGTGGAGTGCCCATACCAGATACTCAATTATTCTTTGTTGGAGGAGACGGTAGTGATTTTGTTGATGGCGCAGGCTTCTTCCTAAATTTGCGCTTGAGGACAGAATTTTGGTCCCTTAGGTCCTCGATCTCTTGCTCCAAGCTCAGTATCTTTTTGCATAGTTCCTGTTTGTTCTCCTGCAAGAGGCGAAAAGGGATAAACTCGATCTTAGGTTTCTTTACCCTATCCAGGAGGCCTGACTTTTTGAACTCCACATGCATGTCCCCAGGCTGAGGTCGTGGGACTTCATCTTCATCTGAGCTCGTCTCCTCCTTTCCCTTGGGTTCATAGTCCTCTTCTTCTTCCGTAGTCCAACAACAATGCTCCACATCCCCATAAACCTTAGGATCTGCAAGGTAATCAGCCACGTAGCTTTCTCCTTCCGAATCCTGGGACGACATGCTGCTCTGTCTGTAGCAGGACAGCTCAAAACAAAGACAAGATATATTTGCATGATACAGGAATCAAAACCCCCGGGAGGTTATATAATGAATTTTTACCGACCAAAATACGTGTCATGTAAGCAAACGGAGTCCGGAGAGCACACGAGGTGCCCACGAGGTAGGGCGCGCCCTCCACCCTCGTGTCCTTTCCGGACTGCTGCTTATTTTTCTATTTTTCTAAATATTCCAAAACGGAGAAATATTGCCTTAAAAACTGTTTTGGAGTCGGTTTACTTACCGTACCACATACCTATTCCTTTTCGGAGTCTAAAACGTTCCGGAAAGTGTCCTTTATGTATTCTTCCGGGGTTACGGTTTCAATAACATTGGTTTCAACATTTATGGGATTACCTGAGATATAGTGTTTGATTCTTTGACAGTTCACCACCTTCGGATTTGTGCCTACGAAGTTGTTGATTTTTATGGCGCCGGAACGGTAGACCTCCTCGATAACGTAAGGACCTTCCCAGTTAGAGAGAAGTTTTCCTACAAAAAATCTTAAACGAGAGTTGTATAGCAATACATAATCACCTACGTTAAACTCACGCTTTTGTATTCTTTTGTGATACCATCTTTTAACTTTTTCTTTAAACAACTTGGCATTTTCGTAGGCTTGGGTTCTCCGTTCATCAAGTGAGCTAATATCAAATAACCTCTTCTCACCGGCAAGTTTAAAATCATAATTAGGTTCTTTAATAGCCCAATAAGCCTTGTGTTCTAGTTCGAGAGGTAAGTGACATGCTTTTCCATAGACCATTTTGTACGGAGACATACCCATAGGATTTTTATATGCAGTTCTATAGGCCCATAATGCATCATCAAGTTTCTTGGACCAATTCTTTCTGGACCTATTAACAGTCTTTTGCAAAACTAATTTGAGTTCTCTATTACTCAATTCTACTTGACCACTAGACTAAGGGTGATAAGGAGATGCAATTCTATGAGTAACATCATATTTAGCAAGCATTTTACGGAAAGCACCATGAATAAAATGTGAGCCACCATTAGTCATTAAATATCTAGGGACTCCAAACGTTGGAAAAATAACTTCTTTAAGCATTTTAATAGAGGTGTTATGATCAACACTATTAGTTGGAATAGCTTCTACCCACTTAGTAACGTAATCAACATCAACTAAAATCTGTGTATAACCATTAGAGGAAGGAAAAGGTCCCATATAATCAAAGCCCCAAACATCAAATGGTTCAATAACAAGTGAATAGTTCATAGGCATTTGTTGACGTCTACTAATATTAGCAATTCTTTGACATTCTTCACAAGATAAGACAAACTTACGGGCATCCTTGAAGAGAGTAGGCCAATAAAAACCAGATTGCAGTACCTTATGTGCAGTTCTATCTCCAGATGATGTCCTCCATATGTTTCGGAGTGACACTTGCGTCGGATCTGTTCCTGTTCATGCTCAGGTACACAACGTCTAATAACACCATCTACTCCTTCTTTATAAAGATGTTGGTCATCCCAAAAGTAATGCCTCAAATCATAGAAAAACTTTTTCTTTTGCTGGTATGTGAAACTAGGTGGTATAAACTTAGCAACAATGTAATTAGCATATTCAGCATACCATGGAGCAGTATGAGAAGTATTTATGACACTTAATTGCTCATCAGGAAAGCTATCATCAATAGGTAGTGGGTCATCAAGCACATTTTCTAACCTAGAAAAGTTGTCTGCAACGGGGTTCTCAGCTCCTTTTCTATCAACAATATGTAAATCAAATTCTTGTAGCAAGATAACCCATCTAATAAGTCTAGGTTTAGCATCTTTCTTTTCCATAAGATATTTCATAGCAGCATGATCAGTGTGAATAGTTACTTTAGAATCAACAATATAATGTCTGAACTTATCACAGGCAAATACAACTGCTAAGAATTCTTTTTCAGTAGTAGCATAATTTCTTTGAGCATTGTCTAGAGTTTTACTAGAATATTGAATAATATTTAGTTTCTTATCAACTCTTTTTCCTAGAACAGCACCTACAGCATAATCACTAGCATCACACATAATTTCAAAGGGTAAATTCCAATCAGGTGGCTGAACAATAGGTGCAGAGATCAATGCTTTCTTAAGTATTTCAAATGCTTCTACACAATCATTATCAATGACAAATGGTATATCTTTTTGTAATTAATTAGTCAGAGGCCGAGAGATTTTTGAGAAGTCCTTAATGAACATCCTATAAAAACCGGCATGACCAAGGAAACTTCTTATACCTTTGATGTCCTTGGGACATGGCATCTTTTCAATAGCATCAACCTTGGCTTTATCAACTTCAATACCTCTTTCAGAAACTTTATGCCCCAAGACAATACCTTCATTAACCATAAAGTGGCACTTTTCCCAATTCAAGACAAGATTAGTTTCTTCACATCTCTACAAAACTTGATCATGGTTGCTCAAGCAATCATCAAAAGAAGATCCATAGACGGAAAAGTCGTCCATGAAAACCTCACAAATCTTTTCACAAAAGTCAGAGAATATAGCCATCATGCATCTTTCAAAGCTAGTAGGTGCATTACATAAACCAAAAGGCATACATCTATAAGCAAAAGTACCAAAAGGGCATGTAAAAGTAGTCTTTGATTGATCTTTGGCTGATACAGGTATTTTGGAGAAACCAGAATAACCATCTAGAAAGAAAAAATGTGTATGTTTGGATAATATTTCTAGCATTTGATCGATAAATGGTAAGGGGTAATGATCCTTTTTAGTAGACTTATTTAATTTGCGGAAATCAATTACCATCCTATAACCAGTAATGATTCTTTGAGGAATCAATTCATCTTTATCATTAGGAACAACAGTAATACCTCCCTTCTTAGGGACACAATGGACAGGACTTACCCACTTACTATCAGCAACGGGATAAATTATACCTGCCTCAAGGAGCTTTAGTATCTCCTTTCTTACCACTTCTTTCATTTTAGGATTCAGTCGGCGTTGATGATCACGAACTGTTTTAGCATCTTCTTCCAAATTAATTTTATGTTGACATAGAGTGGGACTAATGCCCTTAAGATCATCAATAGTATACCCAATAGCAGCACGGTGCTTCTTCAGAGTTTTTAATAATCTCTCTTCTTCATGTTCTAAAAGGTTAGCACTAATAATAACAGGGTATATCTTTTTCTCATCAAGATAAGCATATTTAAGAGTATCAGGTAATGGTTTAAGCTCAAACACGGGATCACCCTTGGGTGGAGGAGGATCCCCTAGGATTTCAACAGGTAAATTGTTTTTCAGAATAGGTTCTGTTTAAAGAATACCTCATCTAATTCCCTTCTTTCATTCATAAACATATCATTTTCATGGTCTAGCAAATATTGTTCTAAAGGATCACTAGGAGGTACGTCAATAGAAGCAAGACCAATAATTTCATCCTTACTAGGTAGTTATTCTTCACGGTGTTGTCTACTAAATTTAGAAAAATTAAATTCATGAGTCATATCATCTAAACCGACAGTAACAACATCCCTTTTGCAATCTATGGTAGCATTAACTGTATTCAAGAAGGGTCTACCAAATATAATGGGACAAAAACTATCTTGTGGGGAACCAAGAACAAGAAAATGAGCAGGATATTTAGTTTTCCCACACAAGACTTCAACATCTCTAACAATTCCCATTGGTGAAATAGTATATCTATTAGCAAGTTTAATTGTGACATCAATATCTTCCATCTCAGCAGGTGCAATGTCATGGATAATTTCTTGGTATAAAGAATAAGGTATTGCACTAGCACTAGCACCCATATCACACAAGCCATGATAACAATGATCTCCTATTTTAACAGAAATAACATGCATGCCTATCACAGGTCTAGGTTTATCTGTATCATGGGGTTTAGCAATTCTAGCATTTTCATTACAGAAATATATAACATGCCCATCTATATTATCAGACAAGAGATCTTTAACAATAGCAATATTAAGTTCAACTTTAACTTGCTCAGGAGGTGTATATGTTTTAATATTGCTTTTACGAACCACAATTGAAGCTTTAGCATGATCCTTTATCCTAACAGGGAAAGGTGGTTTCTCAACATAAGAAGTAGGAACAATAGGATCATTATAAGTAATAGCCTTTTCTTCAACTTTAATAGGTGCAACTACTTTTACTTCTATGGGAGGATGATATTTAAACCACTTCTCCTTGGGGAGATCAACATAAGAAGCAAAAGATTCACAGAAAGAAGCTACTATCTCAGAGTCAAGTCCATATTTAGTGCTAAATTTACGAAAAATATCGATATCCATAAAAGATTTAACACAATCAAAACTAGGTGTTATAGCTGACTCCTTACCATTGTTGAGGTCCCAATCTTTGGAGTTGCGTTTAATTCTTTCCAATAAATCCCATTTGAATTCAATAGTCTTCATCATAAAAGAGCCAGCACAAGAAGTATCAAGCATGGTGCGATTGTTACCAGAAAGCCGAGCATAAAACTTTTGAATAATCATTTCTCTTGAGAGCTCATGATTGGGGCATGAATATAACATTGATTTAAGCCTCCCCCAAGCTTGAGCGATGCTTTCTCCTTCGCGAGGCCAAAAATTATATATATAATTGCGATCACGATGAACAAGATGCATAGGATTAAACTTTTGATGAAATTCCAATTTCAATCGTTTGTAGTTCCAAGACTCCATATAATCACATAGCCTATACCATGTCGATGCATCTCCCCTCAAAGATAAAGGGAAGACCTTGTTCTTAACCACATCTCCGGGTACACCTGCAAGCTTAAATAATCCACAAACTTCTTCCACATATATTAGATGCTCATCAGGATGTTTTGTTCCATCTCCTAAAAAAGGATTAGCTAGCAGTTTTTCTACCATACCCAAAGGAATTTCTAAGCAAGCATTTTCATTTTTAGTAGGTTCAGTAGGTTGAGGAGCAACTCTTTGCTCTACTGGTCGGGGTGAAGATACCCCGAACAAGCCCCTCAGAGGATTACTTTCCATAGTAACAAGTGACAGTAAATTTCAGCACACTATATAAATTTTTCCTTACCAAAGGCGCTTCACTCCCCGGCAACGGCGCCAGAAAAGAGTCTTGATGACCCACAAGTATAGGGGATCTATCGTAGTCCTTTCGATAAGTAAGAGTGTCGAACCCAATGAGGAGCAGAAGGAAATGATAAGCGGTTTCCAGCAAGGTATTCTCTACAAGTACTGAAATAAGTGGTAACAGATAGTTTTGTGATAGGATAATTTGTAACGAGCAACAAGTAACAAAAGTAACTAAGGTGCAGCAAGGTGGCCCAATCCTCTTTGTAGCAAAGGACAAGCCTGGACAAACTCTTATATGATGTAAAGCGCTCCTGAGGACACATGATAATATCATCAAGCTAGTTTTCATCACGTTCATATGATTCGCGTTCGGTACTTTGATAATTTGGTATGTGGGTGGACCGGTGCTTGGGTGCTGCCCTTACTTGGACAAGCATCCCACTTATGATTAACCTCTATTGCAAGCATCCGCAAATGCAACAATGGTGAAGTGTCATGTAGTCGGCGTTCACATAACACCACTAGAGGAGAGACAACATACATCTCATCAAAATATCGAACGAATACCAAATTCACATGACTACTAATAGCAAGACTTCTCCCATGTCCTCAGGAACAAAAGTAACTACGCACAAAGCATAAACATGTTCATAATCATAGGGGTATTAATGTGCATATAGGATCTGAACATATGATCTTCCACCAATTAAACCAATTAGCATCAACTACAAGGAGTAATTAACACTACTAGCAACCTACTAGCACCAATCCCGGACTTGGAGACAAGAATTGGATACAAGAGATGAACTAGGGTTTTGAGATGAGATGGTGCTGATGAAGATGTTGATGGAGATTGCCCTCTCTCGATGAGAGGAGCGTTGGTGATGACGATGGCGATGATTTCCCCCTCCGGGAGGGAAGTTTCCTCGGCAGAACAGCACCGCTAGAACCCTAGATTGGTTCCGCCAAGGTTTCGCCTCGTGGCGGCGGAGTTTCGTCCGAGAAGATGGCTTCTAATTTTTTTCCCATCGAAAGAGTCCACATAGCAGAAGATGGTCACCAGAGGGCCACCACGGGGCTCACGTGGTAGGGGGGCGCGCCCAGGGGGGTAGGGCGTGCCACCCACCCTCGTGGGCAGGGTGTGGCCCCCCTGGTGAAGTTCTTGCGCTCAATGTTTTTTATATATTTGGAAAACATCATCCATGAAGTTTTAGGACTTTTGGAGCTGTGCAGAATAGGTCTCTAATATTTGCTCCTTTTCCAGCCAGAATCCCAGCTGCTGGCATTCTCCCTCTTTATGTAAACCTTGTAAAATAAGAGAGAATATGCATAAGTATTGTGACATAATGTGTAATAACAACCCATAATGCAATAAATATTGATATAAAAGCATGATGCAAAATGGACGTATCACTTAAGTCTCAGATTGAAGAACCAAGAGACTTGAAGAACCAACATGTAGCTCAGAGGGATCAGGATCGAGCCAAAGGAATAGGATATCGGCAAGAGAAGGGCCTTCCTCGCCGAGCAGGCGAGCCCGGCAAGGGGCTAGGCCACCACCAGAAGAAAGCAGCCAAGACTCCCCGGTAGCACCTGCCAGGGCTTGCGAGGCCTGAACCAGCCCGCCAACCACGCAAGAACGACCCACGTTGTCAATCAGTGTGGTGTCAAGCCACAAGGTGATTAAGTGGCAGCATTCGCCACATGGCAGACATCTCCTACAAAAGAAACCCACAGGTGACACCGTCCAGCGACGTGTCAAGAGAATAGGAGCGAAGCTGGCAAGATAAGACCGGCAGGCCTTGCCGGGCAGCTAGTGATGTGACATTGAGTGATGCACTCAATGCACACTGCCAGCCCGCAGAGTTAGGTATGATAGCACTATTTGCTATCATATCAATGGGTAATGACCATTTTGCCTCTGTGGTGACCCCTTAATCTGTAAAAGGAGGCCCATGGTAATCGTAGGAGGGGGTTAGAGGTTTCGAAACTTGACAAAACCCAAGCCACCATACGCTGGTGGTCATCGTAGTCCATAGGCAGATCCTGTCGGGCAAGTGTACCACACACCACCATGTTCATTTCCACCATCAATCCACCAAAGCAGGAGTAGGGTCTTATGCCTCGTGGCCGCCCGAACCTGGGTAAATTACTTGTGTGCTATCTGCCACACTGCCATGCGCTGGTCTGCTCTTTGTGCAATGTGACGTCCCCCGCAAAACCAGCAAGGGGCCATCCGGCCCCATAGGTGGCCGTGGATATCCCGCGACAGAGTTCTAAATCGAACAGGGAAAGGGGGAGATAGAATTACGAGATAGGGGTTCAGCCGAGGGGTGCGGCAGTGTTTTGTAGGGCACCGGGGTGCGCTGGATGGTCACCACGCATGGCAAGGCGCGGCCATGCTGGTGGATGGCCACCACGATACCTTGCCTCTTGTAGCGAGGTTGGGGATGGCCCAAGTTGGGCTGGGCTGGTTCCTGTAGCTAGTAGACCATGAGTGCATAGAGTAGTTTAGTTTTTATTCATTTCTATTTTCTATTTTAGCCACTGTTTGCATTTGTTTTGCTATCAAATCTTTTTTTGCAAACTGTGGAACTTTGCACGAAATAATGCCATGCAATATTCTAAGGTTGCACAAAAGTTTAAGGGCATTTGCAATTATTTAAATTTACGTTTGAATTTAAATGGCCGACTTAAATGCTACTGATCCACTTTAAAAAAATGCTAGTCAACTTTATAATCCAAATGGGTTTGGTTTTATATATTGAAAATACTTGGGGAATTTATTGAAGAACAAAAACAATTTTGTTTCACTGTTTCAAGAAAAATTATTTTGACCTTATTTTAAATTTGAAAATGGCTTTGACTTTTATCAAGTGGAAATTTGGCTTAGCTAATTGTGATGACATGGCACCATTAGCATGGGTTACTATAGCTTAATTATCCGGACGTGACAATTGTCCTCCACTATAAGAAATCTAGTCCCGAGATTTAAGAGGGGGAGTAAGGGGGAATGGATTTGGTTATGAAATTCTAACGAGTCTTGTTGGTATGGTTACTCTTGTCGAAGAGGTCGATCCATTACGTTGATGACTTCATTTCTTTTCTTCGAGTCATCATGATGAAGCCAACATCCATTCTTCAGGATCTCTATTGTACTTACAAAAAAGATAAGGGGGGGACTCGGAGGACGGAGCTCAACACATGTTAGGTACCTGGGGGCTATCTCAGTGAAGGAGGCATAGATGCATCTCTCGAGTTGAAATTCACGAAAGTCATCGAGAGCAAAGTAAGAAGGTGCAATAAGAAGTTTCACACGGATAGACAATTGTTCGAAGTCTGAAGCAAGTGTGAAAGGGGTCCAAATTTACGAGAATAAGTATTGAGTCTGATACCAGAACAGATCATTAGGAAGGTGGCTCATGAATTAGATACGAGGCCACGCGCGAGGGATAACTTTGGAAATTGGGGGTGTACAGGAGAGTCAGGTTCCGATCCTGTGGAACTATGGGTTATGGGCCCACCGTGTGAGTTAAAAGTACAAAGAGTGATGACATCTTGCACGGTTATGATAGCAATGCATGTCAAAGGATAGCCTGTTAGTTATGTTTGTCAACAACGCTTGTACCAAGGGCGAGGGACGAAGAGAACCAGTTTCCTGCTCGTTGAAACGAGGCAGACCAATAGGCAAAGTTCTCATCCATTGGTGGTTACCGGAATGTCATCAATAGTAGTAACAGGGTCTTACTAACAGAGTTGCACACCGAGGTGCTTACATAAATAGGGAATTATCACTACTCAGTTAAGTTAGATTACAAGAAAGGTTAAACAAAAAATGGAAAGGAAAATGTGTTTAAACATATATTTCAGGGGTATACCCTTCCTAAGGACAAGCAGAGCATGATATCCATGATGGGATATAAAGTAGAGAACCCTTTAGGTAAGGGGATGGAAATTTCATGACATTAATTACCCATACAACTCTGTTTGGATAATTGATAAAGAAAATTTCGCATTGTGCTTGAAATGTTCTTATTGAAAATCAGAGTACCTCAGACATGCTTCCAGATAGCATTTACATGGTCTTCAAGCAAAGGTCAGACTTTGGATACACAAAGGATCCATCAGGAACAACTCACAGAATAAGTCTTACAATTTCCTCATGGAAGAATGTCTAACCTTGCTAAAAAAGGAAACTATAACAATAGGTCCTCTGGCCATGTGTGCTAAACGTTACATCACCTTACTGGGTCATATAAAGACCAATGTTATAACTCTTGGAAATAAGTTCCAACCATCATATCTGACCGAGATTCGGATCTGGTTGGTGTCAGGATACCTCATACTTAGGGTGCGTGAGAAGAAAAGGTGCAACACAAATTGATGAGATGACCTTGTATGATTCTCGGGAAATGAACTATGGAAGCAAGTTCTGAAACAAGAGTTCATTATTAAACCAAGGAGAGGATGAGGAGGTGGCTGATGGACTCAGCGACAATTCATCAAGATTTCTAAAAGATGGATTTCCACAATCATGTGAACAAGGTGATAGCAATGATCGGACCAAATTGTATAATGTCGTCAGTTCGAGGAAAACATCTATAATTAAACATTCGTTGAAAGGTGCACCCATAATATGGGCTAGGTTGCACGACTAATGTTAGAATGGCGATTCAGCAACTAGCTCACTAAATTGGAATTATTGTCCATTAACCCTAAAGCAATAGGGTTGCTAGAAATACTGAAGTCTCACGACAAAGTTCATTTATTGGTATTCCAGGTAGAATCAACACAGGGACCAAGAAAATAAGGGTGATGGCGAGAAGCATCACTATAACAAGAATCTTTAAGAAAATTCTTGCAACATTCTCTAGATAAAAGACAGTAATACTTCAAGGTAGAACAAAATACAAGATGGATAGCAAGTTGCATGCATAACATGAACAAGTTTGTGATGAAAGGAAAGTAAGGATGTTGTCGATGGTAACTAAAATTACCAAGGGACGAGGATGGAGGTTATCATCATGAATTCATTTGATATCTTGGAAGGAGTCAAAATGTTGATGATGATCACAACAATTTTTGTCGAGAGGCCCCACGAAGAAGCAATCGGACAGCGACTGCATCAGGCAAAAATGATTGATGCAGCGGAAGATTGTTGGATCCACGGATACGACACAAACTTGGAATCAAGCTTGATGTTAAAGGCGAAACGATATGACGAGGAAGATCGACGTAATATTAGCTCATCGTCGGAAATTGTGCTCCGGAAGAAGGACTAGGTAGCATATTAAAATCAGGATGATAATGATATAGCCAATCAGGCTAGGAATGACATGATTGGATAAAAACTCGTAAGTAAGAAGATTACTAAGAGTTGTTTAATTGCGGTGCGGACTCGATTCACTTATCAGTGTCCTTGAGTGTCTAATGACTCAGAACCCATGAAAAATTGAAATCAGTGAGAATGTAATACTTGGAGAAGACTCGTAATAAGAAACATGGTTCTATGATATATCATCAAGATACGAGAGGGTAATACTCGAAAGTAGGACATAATAAAGGTTGGACAGGTGTATTGATCTACAGAAGACAAGTACTTTAATTTGTCTGAGAAATGGGATCAAAGAAGAACAATATGGTCGAAGGAACCATGATTGCAAAAGACTAGATATCATATATAAGATGAACTTATACCAAGGGAATAATTAATTTAAGAGAAGCTTCCATGATAAGATCTACATCGTGTCCATGGGCATGAACACAAAGTTCAAGGCCAACTCCCACTTTTTCAATGCCTAACCTTTCATTCACTTCTCATCTCCGAAGAAGTTGTAGGGTAGAGAATTATTCGGTAAACACCAGAAGGGTATGAATTGTAACTTTTGGGTTCATATGATTTTAGGGAAGGTATAGGTTCAACCCACCGGGGCATCTTAGAAACATATACCACAAGCTTCAAGAGTAAATATCACTAGCTCGAAAGTAGAGCATGATTGGCCAAATAAGAGAATAGGGTTTACCAATGGTATTAAGTATCAGGGGAAGAACTTCTCGAGGTTTTGTACACAAAGGACACTGTCGGATGATAATTCAACAAAGGATCTAACGGTCCATAACGGAGCTGATGTGAGCATCGGCACACACCTAGAGGAAGAAACAATGCAAGGTGAACATATTATAGAAACAACTCACTAATTCAAAGCTCAAATGCAAAGGAATTATGATTTCCAAATCAAGGGATCAGACACAAACACTCTGATTAAGGATAGGTCAGTTAAACAGACTTAGGGGTACAATCGATGATAATTTGATTGGTGGAGAACCAGCTTATGTTTAATATGGCGTCTGTGCCGAAAGGATGAATTCTAGGATCTAATCGAGGATTGCGAGCATCCGCAACATATTGAATTAGCAGACTCAAAATGATAATGACAAAGGATGCCAATAAGATTACGAGACTTATGGGATTATCCATAATGCAAGCAAGCAAGAATTTCAAGAGCAATAAGTTGTTGAGGATTTTCCGAAAGATTGAATAGTATTTCAAAGACTTTTGTGAAACACATGAACAATTGGGTAGAAACAAATCCTAAATAAGTGTGAGGAAGTAAGCACAAAGGATTCTCGGAATAGCAGGAAGTAGTTCAGGGTATCTTGTACTAACAAGAGTAATCGAGAACGAAGGTAGGAACGGCAAGTATAAGTAGTTACCTATAGGGATGTATCGATGGTAGGGAATTGCAGACCCGATGAGCACAAGTTCTCGGGAGAACATCGGAGAGTATCTTCGAAATCTACTTGTGCACCAAGCAATCATCTGGAATGAGGGGCTCTCCAGGTGAATGTGACCACGAGATCATAATGTTGGAGTTAGTAAATTTATTTTAACCCGAATAGAAGAGAGATCAGAGTCCCAGAGTATAGACGAGGAATCAAAAATCGTAATACCGCCCAATGGCGATGTGGGCCTGTAAGCCGCACAGCCATATTAGTAAAAGTTTTGCAATGACTAGACTCAACTTCGGCCAAGGAGTTTGGAAAGGGGAATCCTATAGGCAGTTGGCTCTGATACCAACTTGTGACGCCCCCAATTCAATCATACACTAATCATGCATGCAAATGTGTATGATCAAGATCAGGGACTCACGGGAAGATATCACAACACAACTCTAAACACAAATAAAAGTCATACAAGCATCATATTACAAGCCAGGGGCCTCGAGGGCTTGAATACAAGTGCTTGATCATAAATGAGTCAGTGGAAGCAACAATATCTGAGTACAGATATAAAGTTAAATAACGTGCCATAGGATGGCTAGCACAAACTTGGATACAGATTGAAAGAGGCGCAGGCCTCCTGCCTTGGATCTTCCTAAACTACTCCTCGTCGGCGGCGGCCTGCACATAGTAGTAGGCACCCTTAGTGTAGTAGGGGTCATCGTCAACAGTGGCGTCTGGTTCCTAGGCTCCAGCATCTGGTTTCGACATCCGAGAAGAATGGAAAAGGGGGAAAGGGGAGCAAAGCAACCATGAGTACTCATCCAAAGTACTCACAAGCAAGGATCTACACTACATATGCATTAGTTTCAATGAAATGGGCAGTATCTATGCTTTGAACTGTAGAATGCCAGATTAAGAGGGGGATAGCTAGTCCTATCGAAGACTACGCTTCTGGAAGCCTCCATCTTGAAGCATGTAGAAGAGAGTAGCAAGTGCAGCATCAAGTAACAACGCATAGCATAATCCTACCCGGAGATCCTCTCGTCGTTGCCCTATGAGAGAGCGATCACCGGGTTGTATCTGGCACTTTAAAGGGTGTGTTTTATTAAGTATCTTGTTCTAGTTTTCATTAGGTCAGAATACAACTCCTGGTCGTCCTTTTACCAAGGGACACGACTATTCGAATAGATAAACTTCCCTGCAGGGTGCACCACATTACCCAACACGCTCGATCCCTCTGGTCAGGCACACTTTCCTGGGTCATACCCGGCCTCAAAAGATCAACATGTCACAACCCTACCTAGGCACAACAGAGAGGTCAACACGCCGGTCTAAATCCTAAGTGCGCAGGGGTCTAGGCCCATCGCCCCTTGCACACCTCCAAATTGTGAGGGCGGCCAGTGAGCAGACCTACCAACCTTCATTACGAACGAAGTTGCATTACGTGGTCCAACCCGGCACGCACCGCTCAGTCGCTGATGTCAAGAAGGCTTCGGCTGACACCACGACGTCAAGTGCCCATAACTTTCCCGCATAGTTGGTTAGTGCGTATAGGCTCGTAGCCAGACTCAAATCAAATATCCAGATCTCGTTAAGCATGTTATTTGAAGTATCTGTGGACGCTGACCAGGATAAGGCCCACCTGTCTCCTCGGTGGTCACAACCTGCCCTGTCGCTCTGCCACAAAGTAACACTCGGGAGCCGTAGGGAACCCAGGCCCACCACTACTTGGGTGGAGCCACCTGTCTGTTCAGCCCCCACATCCGAATAGTATCACAAGTGATGTAGCAGTATAGTAGTATATAGTATATATCCGTGATCACCTCCCGAAGTGGTCACGACCCAGTAGTATAGCATGGCAGACGGACAAGAATGTAGGGCCATTGATGATGTATTAGCATCCTATACTAAGCATTAGAATAGCTGGTAAAGGTATCAACAATTGTAACAACAATGACAGGCTATGCAATAGAATAGGAGCTATCGAATCTACAAGACTAGCAAACCTAATGTAAGAATAAGGGAGAAGAGAGTGGGTGATATATGGTTGATCAAAGGGGGTTTGCTTGCCTAGAATCTTTGCAGATGAAAACAGATCTCGATGGTGAAGTAGTCGATCACCGGATCAACCGCGGTCTCGGGGTCTACCGGAAAGAAGTAATGGAGGGGGAACATAACAAACAACAGAGCAAACAAATGCATTACGAAGCATGACATGGCAAAACGTTGTGCTAGGGTTGACCTAACACAATGCTATGCAAAACATCCAGGAATGTTTTCCCGGTGTTAGACATTTTCGGACAGATGAAACAGAGGGTAACAGTTTCATGTTCGCTATGCTAGAGGCATGTGACACATGAACGGACTGCGTATTCGGATTCATTGTATTTTTCTGAGCAACTTTCATATATAAATTATTTTCATCCGAGTTATGGTTTATTTTATATGATTTTACAAAGTTTTAGCAATATTCTGAAATTACTGAAATTATATTAATTCGAATATCAAAATATAATATTCTTTTGTCAACTAGTGCTATCCTAGCCAGTGTGTATGACAGTGGGGCCAAGGGCTTGGGTTGACCCCGTCAAGGCTGACAAGTCCATTGGGGCATGGGGTCCACATGTCATTGGCTATTAAGCTAACTACTTTATTAAATAGTCTAACTAAACACATGCAACCACTTAGCTTAGACTAAATTAGTCCCTGATTACTCCACAAACCTAAACTAAAATTAGTGCTAAACTAATCCTACCCCTAAACAAATTGGGCCAGCTAAAAGTGCAACTATCCCTGGGTGGTTTTGGTAATTCCTAACAACATATAGCTCATTGAGCTAACATTATTCCCAGATTAATATTTCAGGAAAAGCTCAATGAATGGCATGGCATGGATGAGGAAAGTGGACCCCTCAAAATACTAAGGACAAAAATATTGGATCAAGCTCAAAGCTCAGGACTCTAAATTTTATATTTTAGTGATCCAAGATCACATTGAGTCTATAGGAAAAGCCAATACTGTCAAGGAGGGATGAGGTGTTTCTTGATGAGGTTCTTGCTTCATAGTGCTTAGTGATATGCTCCAAAACCCTCAACTACCTTCCCACATCCACATATGACCTAAACCAAAAGTCAAACTCGGCCCCACTGATTCTTTCTATCCGGCGCTACCGAGTTCAGATGTCATAGCCACTGCCACAAACCCTAGGCAAATCGGTCTCACCGGTAGGGATCTCGATCACACCGAGATGGGGTTGTAATCTCTCTGTTTCCCTTCGTAACATTTCGGTCCTACCGAGATGAGCGATCAGTCCCACCGAGATTGCAATGTAAACTCTCTGTTTCCCTTTTGTAACATTTCGGTCCCACCAAAATGAGCAAATCAGTCCCACCGAGTTTACCTGACCAACTCTCTGGTTAGCTTATTACCAAAATCGGTCCCACCGAGTTTGTGTAATCGGTCACACCAAGATTACGTTATGCCCTAACCCTAACCATATCGGTCCTACCGAGTTGCATCTCAGTCCCACCGAAAATCCTAACGGTCACTAGGTTTGCTAAATCGGTCCGACCGAGTTTCTCAATTCGGCCTCACCGAGATTGGTAAATTGTGTGTAACGGTTAGTTTTTGTGTGGAGGCTATATATACCCCTCCACCCACTCTTCATTCGTGGAGAGTGCCATCAGAACATACCTACACTTCCAATACACATTTTCTAAGAGAGAACCACCTACTGATGTGTTGAGGCCAAGATATTCCATTCGCACCATATGAATCTTGATCTCTAGCCTTCCCCAAGTTGCTTTCCACTCAAATCTTCTTTCCACCAAATCCATATCCTGTGAGAGAGAGTTTAGTGTTGGGGAGACTATCATTTGAAGCACAAGAGCAAGGAGTTCATCATCAACACACCATTTGTTACTTCTTGGAGAGTGGTGTCTCCTAGATTGGCTAGGTGTCACTTGGGAGCCTCCAACAAGATTGTGGAGTTGAACCAAGGAGTTTGTAAGGGCAAGGAGATCGCCTACTTCGTGAAGATCTACCGCTAGTGAGGCAAGTCCTTCGTGGGCGATGGCCATGATGGGATAGACAAGGTTGCTTCTTCGTGGACCCTTCATGGGTGGAGCCCTCTCTGGACTCGCGCAACCATTACCCTTCGTGGGTTGAAGTCTCCATCAACATGGATGTACGATAGCACCACCTATCGGAACCACGACAAAAACATACGTGTCTCCAATTGCGTTTGAATTCTCCAAACCCTCCCCTTTACATTCTTGTAAGTTGCATGCTTTACTTTCCGCTGCTCATAGACTCTTTGCATGCTTGCTTGAATTGTGTTAACATTGCTTGGCTTCTGCTAAGATTGCTAAAATCTGCCAAAGACTAAAATTGGGAAAAGGATAGATTTTTAATTGGTCAAGTAGTCTAATCACCCCCCTCTAGACATACTTTCGATCCTACAAGTGGTATCAGAGCTTTGGTCTCCATTTGCTTTGATTTCCATAGGTTTTGGTGGTCATAGCCTTGCTTTCACTACCAAGGAGAGTATGGCGTCTAGCTAGGGAAATTATCACCGTAGAGGTCCTTACTTTGATGGTACTAATTTTGCTAGTTGGAAGCATAAGATGAAAATGCATATTATTGGACATAACCCCGCCGTTTGGGCTATTGTATGTATTGGCTTGCAAGGTGAATTCTTTGATGGGAGAGAACGGAATCGTGAAGCCACAGCGGAAGAGTTGAAAATGCTGCAATACAACGCTCAAGCTTGTGATATCCTCTTCAACGGATTGTGCCCCGAAGAATTCAACAAAATCAGTCGTCTTGAGAATGCAAAGGAAATTTGGGATACTTTGATTGACATGCATGAAGGTACCGACTCCGTCAAGGAATCCAAGTTGGATGTGCTTCAAAGTCAACTTGACAAGTTCAAAATGAAGGATGGTGAAGGTGTCACTGAAATGTACTCTAGGCTTGCTCTTATCACAAATGAGATTGCCGGATTAGGAAGTGAAGAGATGACCGACAGATTCATCATCAAGAAGAACCTAAGAGCCTTGGATGGAAAATATGATACCGTGTGCACATTGATTCAAATGATGCCCAATTACAAAGATCTCAAGCCAACAGAAGTCATTGGAAGAATTGTTGCTCATGAGATGTTACTCAAGGATAAGGAGGAACTTCACAACAAATCAAGTGGTGCTTACAAAGCCTCATGCGAAGCCCCCACATCATCAAGTGAGAAACAAACCTTCAATGAAGAATTGAGCTTAATGGTGAAGAACTTCAACAAATTCTACAAGAGTAGAAGCAAAGAGAGAAGCTCCAATTCAAGGTCCTACAATGACAAAAGATCTTCTAGTCGAGAGTGAAACTGCTACAATTTTGGAAGGCCCAGACACTATTCCAATGAGTGTACGGCACCCCACAAAAGAAGAGAAGATTCTCCAAAAAGAAGAAGTAGAAGACAAGAATCACCACCTAGAGAAAGAAGGAGTAGAGATGATCATTATGAACGAAGACCCTCACGGAGAAGCAAGGATTCGGAAAGAAAGGACAAGTCATCAAGGAGCTACACAAAACGAAGACATCAAGCTCATGTTGGTGAATGGGTATCCGGCTCCAACTCCGACAATCACTCCGAGAGAAGCTATCACTCCGACTCTGAATATACTCAAGATGAAGGTGTTGCCGGTTTAGCACTTGTGTCAACCAACTCCTACGACATATTTGATTCACCAAATGAAGGAATTGGAAGATGCTTCACGGCCAAATGTCCAAAGGTATCACACACCGAGTATGTTGATTTCAATAGTGATGAAGATGACTTGTTAGGTGATGATGATTTACTTGTTGACAACTCTAGTGATGAATACTATGATGAAACGTCAATTAATCATGCTAATCAAGATGAAATGAATGACAATGATACGGAGAAGATTGAGTCTCTAACTAAAGAACTAAACACTCTTAAGTTAGCTCATGAAACTATCTTAGGAGATCATCGAGAACTTTTAAGGACTCATGAGAAATTACGTTTTGAAAAGCTCAACCTTGAGCAAGAGCATGAGTTCTTGAAGGTAATCAATGATGATCTTCGCAAGAAAAGTTCTTCTTACATTGCCAAGCATTTACTCTTATCCACTTACATGCCTCAAGTCAAGTCTAGTAACAAGAACAAGAAAGATTCTTCCTCTAGTAGTAACAATAATCATGGTAAATCCAATGTTGTTGCTTCTAGTAGTTCTCTTGATTCCACTAATGATTCTCTTAGCCAAGTTACACTTGAGCAAGAAAATAGCTTATTGAAGGGAATTATAGAGAAAGGTGTTTACAAGAGCCTTGCCGAGAGTAAGCAATTCGAGGAAATTGTACGCAATCAAGGAAGGCATCGGAAGAACAAAGGTGTTGGTTTTGAACAAAAGTTCAATGCCAATGGAGTTGAGTGGGAAGAAGATCAATACCCAAAGACGAAGTTTGTTGCTCAACAAGAGAAGTATGATCCTACTTCTTTCAAAGGGACACAAGCTCAAGATGATCTTCCACCACAAGACCACAAGCAAAAAGGCAAGGACAAGCTTCAAGAGGAAATTGATGCATTTGAAGAAGCTTCTAAGGCCTTGGTCAAGTGGGTTCCCAAGACTACATCAAGTTCCACTTCATCAAGTACAGCTACAACTCCGAGGATTCCCATCAAGATGGTGTGGATCCCGAAGAAGAAGAACTAGAGAGTTCTTGAGGGTGACTCCACCAACATACTTCACTCTTATCATTTTGGCAAGAACGAGTGCAATCAACTTCCACATCTTGCACTAGTTCAAGGAGTCACAAACCCTCTTGTTGGTAAGACAAGGGACAAGGTAACCTAAAGCTTTCATAGACATCATCTTGTGTGTGCATCACTCTATGCCTATGGATATCCTTGTGTGTTCCTTGTGGGACTAAACCATGTAGGTATTGAAAGTGCAACTCACTCCAAAGGATAGCTCCATATGATCTACATCAACATTGAGCATCCACATCTTCAACATCTATAGGAAGTCATCATCAAAAAAACCCAAGGTTAGTTAATCCCTCTTAATTCTTCTTCTAGGGAAGTGTTACACACCCTTCCTTAGTGGAAATTGAAATTTAATATTGCCTTCTTTCATATCTATCACGACACCAATAGTACGTAAAAACGGTCTACCAAGTATAATTGGACCAGACAGATTGCAATCAATATCAAGAACAATGAAATCTATGGGTACATAATTCCTATTAGAAAGAATAATAACATCATTAATTCTTCCCGAAGCCTTTTAATAGTAGAATCCGCCAAGTGCAAATTTAAAGAACACTGTTCAATATTGGTAAGACCAAGCACATCACATAAAGATTTCGGAATTGTAAAAACACTAGAACCCAAGTCACATAAAGCAAAACGCTCATAATTTTTAATCTTGACTTTGATAGTAGGTTCCCATTCATCATGTAATTTTCTAGGAATTGAAATCTCGAATTCCAACTTTTCTTTCAAACCTTTCATCATAGCATCAATGATATGTTTAGTAAAAGCTTTATTTTGTTCATAAGAACGGGGTGAATTTATCATGGATTTCAACAAGGAAATACAATCAATCAAAGAGAAATTATCATAATTAAAGTCTTTGTAATCCAAAAGAGTGGGCACATCACTACTTAAAGTTTTGACCTCTCCAAACCAACCTTTATCAATTTTCTTAACAAGATTTTCACCGTCCAAATTATCTGGACGCCTTCTAACAAAAGTTGACTCTTCTTCAATCCCTTTTTCATCAATCTTAATTTTTCTAAACAAGTAATCAATATAAGGAACACCAATCATTTTAAGATCTTCATCATTTTTATGAAAGCAATCGATAGAAAATGTTTTTTCTAAAAATTCTCTTTCAGCTCTAAGCATCGCAGTTCTTTTCTTACTTTAATCCATAGAAACATATAAAGCTTTAATTGGTTCCTCAACCTTAGGCACAAAAATTTTCATCTTGATATTTTCTACATCATGAGAAATTCTATCAATGCTTCTAGACATATGATCAATCTTACTCAACTTTTCTTGTATCGTAGTATTAAAATTCTTTTGTGCATTGATAAATTCTTTAATATTATTATCAAGATCATAGTTATTCCTATTATTATTATAAGAAGTATTACCATAGGAATTACCATAATTATTAGAGGAATTTGTCGAAAAAGGTCTAGAATTAAAATTACCTCTATAAGCATTGTTATTAAAATTCTTTCGCGAAACAAAATTCACATCTATGGCATCACTATTTTTCTCAATCAAAGTACAAAAAGGCACATCACTAAAATCAATAGGAGAATTTTTATTAGAAACCAACTTCATAAGAGCATCAACTTTTTCACTCAAAGAATTTATTTCTTCTACAGAATTAACTTTTTTACTAGTAGGAGCTCTTTCGGTATGCCATTATGAATAATTTGCCATAATATTATCAAGAAATTTAGTAGCTTCACCCAAAGTGATTTCCATAAAAGTACCACCCGCGGAAAAATCTAAAAGATTTCTAGAAACAAAATTCAATCAACCATAAAATTTTTGTATGATCATCCAAAGATTTAAACCATGAGTAGGACAATTTCTTAGCATCAATTTCATTCTTTCCCAAGATCGCGCAACATGTTTGAGGGAGTCCTGGATTAGGGGGTGTTCGGGTAGCCGGACTATACCTTCAGCCGGACTCCTGGACTATGAAGATACAAGATTGAAGACTTCGTCCTGTGTCCGGATGGGACATTCCTTGGCGTGGAAGGCAAGCTTGGCGATGCGGATATTCAAGATCTCCTATCATTGTAACCGACTCTGTGTAACCCTAACCCTATCTGGTGTCTATATAAACCGGAGGGTTGTAGTCCGTAGGACATCAACTCCATATACAACAATCATACCATAGGCTAGCTTCTAAGGTTTAGCCTCCTTGATCTCGTGGTAGATCTACTCTTGTACTACCCATATCATCAATATTAATCAAGAAGGAGTAGGGTATTACCTCCATCGAGAGGTCCCAAACCTGGGTAAAAACATCCTGTCCCTTGTCTCCTGTTACCATCTGGCCTTGACGCACAGTTCGGGACCCCCTACCCGAGATCCGCCGGTTTTGACACCGACTTTGGTGCTTTCATTGAGAGTTCCTCTGTGTCGTCGCCTTTAGGCTCGATGGATCCCTTGATCATCAACAACGATGAGGTCAAGGGTGAGACTTTTCTCCCGGACAGATCTTCATCTTCGGCGGCTTCGCACTGCGGGCCAATTCGCTTGGCCACCTGGAGCAGATCGAAAGCTACGCCCCTGGCCATCAAGTCAGGTTTGGAAGCTTAAACTACACGGCTGACATCCGCGGAGACTTGATCTTCGACGGGTTGAGCCACGGCCAAGCGCGCCGCACTATTTCGAGGGGCATGATCTAGCTCTGCCTTCGGACAGTGTCCTGGAGGCCGCACACGCACCGGTTCCGACCCCTAACTCGGAGCCTATTGCGCCAATTGAGGATGAGCGGTTGGACATCACCTCGGGGGCTGCGATCTCAAAGGCGATCAAGCCGAACGCCAGCCCCGCACTCTGCATGACCCGTGACTCCGAGGATCCGGACTCCTCCCTGGACTCTGAACCCCCCGCGCCCCTGCCAATCGAATCCGATTGGGCGCCGATAATGGAGTTCACCGCCGCGGACATCTTTCAGCACTCGCCTTTTGGCGACATCCTGAATTCTCTCAAGTCTCTCTCTTTATCAGGAGAGCCCTGGCCGGATTACGGTCAGCGAGGATGGGATACGGACGATGAAGAAGTTCAAAGCCCACCCACCACCCACTTTGTAGCCACTGTCGACAATTTAACCGACATGCTTGACTTCGGCTCCGAAGACATCGACGGTATGGACGACGATGTAGGAGACGAACAAGAACCAGCACCTGTAGGGCGCTGGAAGGCCACCTCGTCATATGACATATATATGGTGGATACTCCAAAAGATGGAGATGGCGATGGAACAGCGGGGGATGACACCTCCAAGAAACAGCCAAAGCGCCGGCGTCAGCGGTGCCGCTCTAAATCCCGCCAAAGCAAAAATGGTGATTCCGGCACGAGAGATAATACTACCCCGGATAGCGCCGAAGAACACCCACCCCAGCAGGATTCGGCACAGGAAGATGGAGAAGCTAGCCCTCATGAGAGAGCGGCAGACCGAGAGGTCGAGGATAATAACTATATGCCTCCCTCCGAAAACGAGGCAAGCCTCGATGACGACAAATTCGTCGTTCCATCAGACCCCGCCGAACAAGAGCGTTTCAAACGCAGGCTTTTAGCCATGGCAAGGAGCCTCAAGAAAAAGCAGCAACATCTTAGGGCTGACCAAGATTTGCTAGCTGACAGATGGACTGAAGTCCTTGCGGCCGAAGATTATGAACTCGAACGCCCCTCCAAGAGTTACCCAAAGCGCAGGCCGCTACCCCGATCAGAGGAGGAAGCACCTACATCACCAGCGCACGACATGACAGACCGGCCACCTCGCGGCCGCGACAGAGAGGCCTCTCGGCCCTCCACCCAAGCCATGTCCCGACGCCGCTCAACTAAGGCACGGGAAAATGCGTCAGACCTGCGAGACGTACTGGAGGATAAGGCAAGACAAACAAGATCGATCTACGGATCGCGCAGGCGCCCTACGGCACGTGACGCTGATCTTCACTCCGGATACAACAAATCCGGCCGGGCCGAACACAACAGACATAGCTCTTCCGAGCTGCGTCGTGATATAGCCCAGTACAGAGGCGCCGCACACCCGCTATGCTTCACGGATGAAGTAATGGATCATAAAATCCCAGAGGGTTTCAAACCCGTAAACATCAAATCATACGATGGCACAACAGATCCGGTGGTATGGATCGAGGATTATCTCCTTCACATCCACATGGCACGCGGCGATGATCTACACGCCATCAAATACCTCCCGCTCAAACTTAAAGGACCGGCCCGACATTGGCTTAACAGCTTGCCAGCAGACTCAATCGGTTCTTGGGAGGACCTGGAAGCCGCATTCCTCAACTACTTCTAGGGCACTTACGTGCGACCACCGGATGCCGACGACTTAAGCCACATAATTCAGCAGCCAGAGGAATCGGCCAGGCAATTCTGTACATGGTTCAACAAAGAAAAACCAGATAGTCGACTGTCCGGACGCAGAGGCCCTAGCAGCCTTCAAGCATAACATCCGTGACGAGTGGCTTGCCCGGCACCTGGGACAGGAAAAGCCGAAATCTATGGAAGCCCTCACGACACTCATGACCCGCTTTTGCGCGGGAGAAGACAGCTGGCTAGCTCGCAGTAACAACTTATCAAAGAACCCTGGTAATTCGAATACCAAGGACAAAAGTGGCAGGACACGTCGGAATAAGCAAAAACTCCGCGTTAGCAGCGACAGCAATGAAGACACGGCAGTCAATGCCAGATTCAGAGGCTATAAATCCGGTCAGCGGAAAAAGCCATTCAAAAAGAATACTCCGGGCCCGTCCAGTTTGGACCGAATACTCGACCGCTTGTGCCAGATACATGGCACCCCCGAAAGGCCAGCCAATCACACTAACAGGGATTGTTGGGTGTTCAATCAGGCAGGCAAGTTAAGAGCCGAAAACAAAGACAAGGGGCTGCACAGCGATGACGAGGAGGAGCCCAGGCCGCCGAACAAAAATGGACAAAAGGGCTTTCCCCCACAAGTGCGGAGGGTGAACATGATATACGCAACCCACATTCCCAAGAGGGAGCGGAAGCGTGCGCTATGGGACGTATACGCGTTGGAGCCAGTCGCCCCAAAGTTCAACCCATGGTCCTCCTGCCCGATCACTTTTGATCGAAGGGACCATCCCACTAGCATCCGTCATGGCGGCTTCGCCGCATTGGTTCTCGACCCAACCATCGATGGATTTCATCTCACAAGAGTCCTCATGGACGGAGGCAGTAGCCTAAACCTGCTTTACCAGGATACAGTGCGGAAAATGGGCATAGATCCCTCAAGGATTAAGCCCACAAAAACGACCTTTAAAGGCGTTATACCAGGTGTAGAAGCCAACTGTACAGGCTCAGTAACACTTGACGTGGTCTTCGGATCCCCGGACAATTTCCGAAGCGAAGAGTTAATCTTTGATATAGTCCCGTTTCGCAGTGGCTATCACGCCCTGCTCGGACGAACCACATTCGCAAAGTTTAATGCGGTGCCGCACTACGCATATCTCAAGCTCAAGATGCCAGGCCCTCGAGGAGTAATAACGGTCAACGGAAACACCGAACGCTCCCTCCGTACGGAGGAGCACACGGCGGCTCTCGTAGCGAAAGTACAAAGCAGCCTTCTTAGGCAATTCTCCAGTCCGGCCGTTAAAAAGCCAGACACTGCCAAGCGCGCCCGGGGTAACCCACAGCAGGACCGCCTGGCACGCTCTCAGCAAGCGTAGCAATGCGCCCCCAACCCCAGCTCTCGCGACATAGCGAAACCAGTGCCTCGCGTACATAACTACGCCCTTGAAATTCCATGGGCACAGGGGAAGGGGCACAATAACGGCACGCCCAAAATACAGCTTAAAACGTACTAGGGGCTGCTGGATTGTTTTTTTAATTTTTTCTTACTTTCAGGACTCCATACTTCGGATGACCTGTTCGGCAATTCGACTGCCGCACAAACGATGCAAGATCCAGGGAGGCAGACAAGCCATGCCGCATTTTGGAACTCCCAGGTGGTCTCTGTTACGAGCGGTATACCTGTTTTGAATACAATTCCGCGGCCTGCCCCTGGTCAGGACATGTTAAATAGTCCAATACCTTTTTGCTTATCGCACTATTTGTATCGTTCGACTTTGATAAATAGCCTCTCTATAAACAATGCATAGCTTTTTGTCAATTTTTTGCATTATCCTCTTTTCACATATATGTTTATTAAATGACATGATTGCACCCGTACACCATGGTACGGCAAACACGCCAGGGGCTTCAGTACCCCTCATCATGGTGTGATAAGTCCGTACACTTTCACAAGTGCGGCACCTCGAACTTATAGCACTATATGCATCGGCTCCGAATCATGATTTGGGTCAATAGTTGGGTTTGCCCGGCTCCTATGTTTTGGTGCCTTATGTTCCGCTATATCGGCTAAGCACTAGGAGAACCACTGCGATTGTGCCCCGGTTCAGCTGGGTTAAGCACCTCAGTGGAGAAAGCTAAAACTGACTGTCATGATAAGGCAAGAGACCGATCGCTGTTCGAGAGGTTTTTCGAGTCCCTAAAGACTTATGCCGCTTTGAGCGAGGAGCTAGCTTTGTCCGGCCAAGGCGTGGATAGCGCCCCGAACTCGTTCTTCCGAACTAGGGGCTTCGCCGAAATTTAAAATTATAGAGTTCTATGGCTAAGTGAGAGTGTTCAAGCATTATAGTCTGATTGCCTGGTTCGTTGTGCTGAGCGCCTCCCTCGAAGGACCCAACTATGGGAAAAAGAGCGCTCAGGTTTATCCCGAACACCCCAGCACTAGTGGCGTGGGGGCAGAAGCCGACGACTGGCCATCTCTCAATTTTTTGATAAATGGCCGCACAAAAAGTAATATTTTAAATTCAATAAGCATTTCTTAGCGCATATGAACAAGTTTTTAGCGCACAGGATAAACATGAGCGAGTTCATTCAAAAATCACATCCTTGGTACATTCATCCGCCACAAGGCGGGCACCTGCAAGAACATCCTTGTAGTAGTTCTCAGGCTTGCGATGCTCCTTCCCCGGCGGCAGCCTGTCCTTCACAAGCTTCTCACCGTCCAGCTTACCCCAGTGCACCTTTGCACGGGCAAGGGCCCGACGGGCACCTTCGATGCAGACGGAGCGCTTGATGACCTCGAGCCTCGGATAGGCCTCCACCAGCCGCCGCACCAGCCCGAAATAGCTCCCAGGCAGAGCCTCTCCGGGCCACAGCCGAACTATGAAGCCCTCCATTGCCTGTTCGGCCGCCTTGTGGAGCTCGACCAGCTGTTTCAGCTGGTCGCTCAAGGGCACAGGGTGTCCGGCCTCAGAATACTGAGACCAGAACACCTTCTCCGTCGAGCTGCCCTCTTCAGCTAGGTAGAATGCGGCGGCGTCGGATACGCTGCGGGGAAGATCTGCGAATGCCCCTGGAGAGCTCCGGATTCGGGTAAGTAACTAGTTTACTTTTATATTTCTGCTTTGCATAAAGAATGCCTTACTCGCTGCTATCTTCCTCATCTCCTTCAACTCTTGGAGGGCCTTTTGGGCTTCGGCCTTGGCAGACTTGGTAGTCTCAAGGGCCATCGCGAGCTCAGATGCTTGCACCTTTGACTCAAGCTCCAAACTCTCATGTTTTTTCATGAGAGCCTGAAGCTCTTGCTGCACCTCGCCGACCTAAACCCCAAGTCTGTCTTGCTCGGTGCGCTCCGCGGCCGTTTTATTTTCGGCCTCGGACAACGCCTGCTTAAGGGTCGCCACCTCAGTCGTGGCCCCTACAATAAGCAGTACAATCCTGTTATTTTTTTTGCAATCACGCCTTTTTATAGGCACTTTTTCTGTAAGGTATTTCTTACCTTCTTTCTCCTCGAGCCGCCGCTTGGCAAGGCCGAGCTCTCGCTCAGTCCACTCGAGGTCCTGCTTCAGGACACCCACCTCCACAGTCGGTGCGGCGGTGGATAGCAGCGAAGCCTGCATACGCATATTGACTCTTTTTTGTTAGACTCCTGTGAAATTTAATAGATCCTCTATTCGGCTTTTCTTTCCGAATGCCAAACAGAGCATCAGGGGCTACTATCTATGCGGTAATATTTTTACTTACCTCGAAGCCTGTTAGAAGGCTAGCACAAGCTTCAGTCAGTCCTCTCTTGGCGGACTGAACCTTTTGGATCACCGTACTCATAATAGTACGGTGCCCCTCGTCGATGGAGGCGCCGTCAAGCACCTCTAGCAGATTGTCCGGCACCTCCGGTTGGACGGAGGCCGCCGGCTCAGAAGGCTTGCTCCCCTTGGAAGGAGTTCGCCTACCGCGTTCCGGAACTATGGAAGATTCTGGCGCGGTGTCTGGCACAAAGCCAGACTTGGAGCCCTGGTGGGCCTTATCCCCTTCACTCCTGGAGTCCGGGAGGTTGCCTTGCGGCTCCTCCGGGACCACCTTCTCCTGCCCCGGAGCTTGTCGCGACGCCACTTCGGCGTCGTCTGCAGTGCGGGTGGGAGATAGCGGGCGGAACTGAGTTCACGTCCGATGAGTCCAGGGAGCCGCCCGACGATTCGTTGAATTCGGCCTGGGGCGGGCTGCATAATTACGTTCGACATTAGGGAAAGCTGTGCAACAAAGGAACGTCATGAGTTTCTCTGATATCCGAACTTACGATTTCGCCGGACGCTTGGCCCTGTTTGGCCACTCCTCTTCGCCCTCTTCGGCATCGGGGGAGTAGTCCGGCGGAGGGGTCTTCCTTTTCCTAGACCCCTCGGCCTCCCCCATTGGGGCGGCCTTCCTCTTGTCTCCTCCCTCCGCTGGGGGGGAGAGTTTTCTTCTTCCTCCTCCTCGTTTTCACGGGAAGAGGGCGTCTCGGACTCGTCGGATGACGAGTCCGACACCACCATGTTACGGGCACTCTTTCGAGTCCCCGTGGTCTTCTTCTTCTTGGCCTTCTTCTCCGGCACCACATAAGGCGCCGGAACCAGCAGCTTCACTAGTAGAGCTGGGGCTGGGTCTTCGGGCAGCGGAGCCGGATAGTTAATCGGTCCGGATATCGCCCGCCAAGCCTGTCAAAGGTAAGGGAGTTTAGATCCCGCATGGAGTCAAACTATGAAAAAAGCTTAACATCCTATAAAAGGTGAAGATAGCTTACCTCGCTCGCGTGACGCTGCGAGCTGTATCTGTGATCCTCGGAAGCGGATGCGGGAGCCTCGGCGCCCTTGAATAGCACCTTCCAGGCATCTTCGTACATCGTGTCGAAGAGCCTGCTAAGGGTTTGGTGCTGCGCTGGGTTGAACTCCCACAGATTAAAATCCCGTTGTTGGCACGGGAGGATCCGGCGGACGAGCATAACCTGGATTACATTAACCAACCGGATTGGCTTGTTCACCAGGGACTGGATGCATGTTTGCAGTCCGGTCACCTCTTTTTCATCACCCCACGACAGGCCCGTCTCTTTCCAGGACATAAGCTGCGTGGGGGGTCCGGATCGGAACTCGGGGGCTGTGATCCATTTCGGATCGCGTGGCTCGGTGATGTAAAACCACCCGGATTGCCACCCCTTTAGGGCCTCCACAAAAGAGCCCTCGAACCATAGGACGTTGGCCATCTTGCCCGCCATGGCGCCTCCGCACTCCGCCTGGCTGCCGCGCACCACCTTGGGCTTGACATTCAAGGTCTTGAGCCAGAGGCCGAAATGAGGGCGGACGCGGAGGAAAGCCTTGCACACGACGATAAACGCTGAGATGTTGAGGATGAAGTTCGGGGCCAGATCGTGGAAATCCAGGCCGTAGTAGAACATGAGCCCCCGGACAAATGGGTGGAGTGGAAAACCCAGTCCGCGGAGGAAGTGGGGAAGTAATACTACCCTCTCATGGGGCCTTGGGATGGGGAGAAGCTGCTCCTTTTCAGGAAGCCGGTGCGCGATGTCCTTAGACAGGTATCCGGCCTTCCTTAGCTTCTTGACTTGGCCCTCCGTGGCGGAGGAGACCATCCACTTGCCTCCCGCTCCGGACATTGCTGGATAAGGTTGAGGTGGGAAGTGCGGGCTTGGGCGCTGGAGCTCGAGCGCGCAGGAGATGGATAGGCAAAGGAGGAAGAAGGCGCAGGTAAAAAGGTGGATCCTTATCCCCTTATATGAGCGGATGCGGTTGTGCGTCCCCGCCAGCCTAGTAAAACTCGCTTGCCTCCCAAGCACCGTGATATATGGCGCGGTTGGGTTACCCACATCTGTATTGATGAGAATCCCGTAAAAGGGGTACACGCTCTCTGCTTTGACAAGACGTGCCAAGGAAACCGCCTCGCAAAACGTGCTGAGGTGGAAAAGTAAAAACGATTCGAGTAAAGGACTTGGCCGTAGTGTGATGACGCACTGCGGAATACGTCAGAAGATTTGATTTGTGTTAATATTATTCTCTCTATGGCAATATGTGGAAACTTATTTTGCAGAGCCGGACACTACTCTTGGTGTTTACAATCTTCTATGAAGGACTTGGAGGAGGAACCCGCCTTGCAATGCCGAAGACAATCTGTGCGCTGGACTCGTCGTCATTGAAGCCTGGTTCAGGGGCTACTGAGGGAGTCCTGGATTAGGGGGTGTTCGGGTAGCCGGACTATACCTTCAGCCGGATTCCTGGACTATGAAGATACAAGATTGAAGACTTCGTCCCGTGTCCGGATGGGACTTTCCTTGGCGTGGAAGGCAAGCTTGGCGATGCAGATATTAAAGATCTCCTACCATTGTAACCGACTCTGTGTAACCCTAACCCTATCCGGTGTCTATATAAACCGGAGGGTTGTAGTCCGTAGGACATCAACTCCATATACAACAATCATACCATAGGCTAGCTTCTAGGGTTTAGCCTCCTTGATCTCGTGGTAGATCTACTCTTGTACTACCCATATCATCAATATTAATCAAGCAGGAGTAGGGTATTACCTCCATCGAGAGGGCCCGAACCTGGGTAAAAACATCGTGTCCCTTGTCTCCTGTTACCATCCGGCCTTGACGCACAGTTCGGGACCCCCTACCCGAGATCCGCCGGTTTTGACACCGACAATGTTCATGCTCAAGTTGCTTAAAATTCATGATTTGTGTCCTGGGGGAAATAATTTTTGCGGACGGAAAGTCCTTAGTAATAAAAGCGTCTTTGCACTTATCCCAAGAATCGATACTATTGCGGGGCAAAGAAGAAAACCAAATTTTTGCACGATCTCGCAAAGAAAACGGGAATAATTTCAACTTCACAATATCATTGTCCTCATCTTTTTTCTTTGCATATCGCATAATTCCACGAATGTGTTAAGATGTGATGTGGCATCCTCACCAGGAGTACCGGAAAATTGATTTTTCATGACAAGATTCAACAAAGCAGTATTAATATCACAAGATTCCGCACTAGTGGCATGAGGAACAATCAGAGTGCTAATGAAATCATTGTTGTTGGTATTGGAGAAATCACAAAACTTGGTGTTCTCTTGAGTCATCGTGACTACGTAACAAGATTGCACTCAAAACAGATTGACGATAAAACAGTGAATGAAAAAGAGGGCGAATAAAACGGAAATTTTTTGTGAAGTGGGGGAGATGAAAATGAAAGGCAAATGGCAAATAATGTAAATTTCAAGGAGATGAGACTTGTGATTAGGAACCTGGTAGATGTTTATGATGTCTCCCCGGCAACGGCAACAAAAATTCCTTTCGATGCGGCTTGAACTACGTCGGCATTTCCCCAAAGAGGAAGGGATGCTGCAGCACAGCTACGGTAGGTATTTCCCTCAATGATGAGACCAAGGTTATCGAACTAGTAGGAGAACCAAACAACACTACATGAACGGTACCTGCACACAAAGAACAAATACTTGCAAGCCTATGTAAAAGAGGGGTTGTCAATCCCTCCCGGGTAAAAAGATAGATAAAATTGTAGTAGATTGGATAAATAGATCTCGCGGGAATACGAGATTAAATAAATAACAAAAAATCGCAGTAAGGTATTTTTGGCTTTTTGGATTAATGGATCTGAAAATAAAAGCGAATAAAAATAGATCTTGAAGGCAAGTACGATAAAGAAGAGACCCGGGCGCCGTAGATTTCACTAGTGGCTTCTCTCGAGAAAAATAGCATACGATGGGTAGACAAATCACTGTTGGGCAATTGATAGAACTTCAAATAATTATGACAATATCCAGGCAATGATCATTATATAGGATCACGTCGAAGATTAGTAGACCGACTCCTGCCTGCATCTACTACTATTACTCCACACATCAACCGCTATCCAACATGCATCTAGTGTATTAAGTTCGTGGAGAAATAGAGTAATGCAATAAGAACGATGACATGATGTAGACAAGATCTATTGATCTAGGAATAGACCCCAACTTGTTATCCTCAATAACAACAATGCATACGTGTCATTTCCCCTTCTGTCACTGGGGTTGAGCACCGTAAGATCGAAGCCATCACAAAGTACTTCTTCCCACGGCAAGAAAATCGATCTAGTCGGCCTAACTAAACCAAAGATTCAAAGAAGAAATACGAGGCTATAAGTAATCATGCATATAAGAGATCAAAATACTCAAATAACTTCCATGGATAAAAACATAGATCTTATCATAAACTCAAAGTTCATCGGATCCCAACAAACACACCGCAAAAAGAGTTACATCAAATAGATCTCCAAGAGACCATTGTATTGAGAATCAAAAGAGAGAGAGGAAGCCATATAGCTACTAACTACGGAACTGTAGGTCAACAATGAACTACTCACGCATCATCAAAGAGGCACCAATGAGGATGATGAATCCCTCTCTGATGGTGTCTAGATTGGATCTGTTGTTTTTGGAACTTGCGGCGGCTGGAATTGTGTTTCGTCGACTCCCCTAGGGTTTTTGGAATATTGGGGTATTTATAGAGAAAAGAGGCGGTGCGGTAGGCCAACAAGGTGGGCACCAACCACCAGGGCTTGCCTGGGCCCCCAAGCGCGCCCAGGTGGGTTGTGCCCCCCTCGGGGCACCCCTCTGGTACTTCGTTGTTCCATCCTGTGTCTTCTTGCCCAGAAAAATTCTCCAAAAAGTTTCGCTGTGTTTGGACTCCATTTGGTATCGATTTTTTGCGAAGTAAAAAACAAGCAAAAAACAACAACTGACACTGGGTACTATGTCAATAGGTTAGTCCTAGAAAATGATATAAAGATGCTATAAAATGGTTGTAAAACATCCAAGAATGATAATATAACAACATGGAACAATCAAAAATTATAGATACATTGGAGACGTATCATAGGCCGCCGCCGCTTGTATCCCATGAAGGCCACCATCGAGGCGACGCCGGCGTAAACAACCAGTGTCTTGCACGATTCCTCTTCAGCACAGACCATCCCCGATCCCGCATGGGCTCCACGGAAGCAGAGCCACCCTCTTCCCCTCCGACTGAAGCATCAGTTGGTGGTTCCACTCCAATGAGTGGCGGGGAAGCGAGTTGACCTTTGCACTGAAGCATATACCTCTGGGCTCCTAACAGTCTGATGATAGGGCTGCTGGACATGAGGAAGAAAAAGAGATCCGCGAGTGACTATTTATATTAGGTATATTAATTCTACCTTTAGCTCCAGTCTAGCACAAGTTATCTGGTGTAAATGTAATGAAATCCGTCATGTTTATATGAAATATGGCCGTGTTTGCACGAATTTTGTTCGGTAGGTTCGAACAATTGTCAAAATGTATTCGGCTATGGTTGGATGGCGTCCTCCCGCGTCTGTGTCCGCTCTCACGCACACGTACACAGACACATTTGAGGGTTTTCGTACACACCATCTCTGTCTAGGTTAGTGCCTTGAAGACAGCATTGGTGCGCCTCAGTGTGAAAGATACTAGTAGTAGAAAATAGATGCATGAGTTGGGAGAGCGGCTGGGATGGGATGTCAGGGTTGCTGGAGCTCATCTGGAAAGCGCTCTCCACGTAGTATGTATCTGCGTCCACACTCGCGCTCTCCGTCGGTGATCCTTGGCATCACCATCGTGGTATGCAACCTCACACTTGTGGCAAGCACAATCGCTGGAGTGGGATGATAGACTCCGTCTCTGAGAACACTACAAAGTGCGTAACTACCGTGTGATGGCCAAGACGCGGAGAAAGAACAATGTCCTTCATTCCCGACGTGATGGCCATTACCGTGCGCTCGTGTAGACGGCTTGGTAGCTCAAGAAGCAACAACAACATGCCTGGTTGTGTGTCTAGTCCTACATTGTTGTCGTAGTTGCTGCATGCACACCTCGGGCTAGACAGTTCGGTAGCTCAATAAGCAGTAGAAACATGCCTAGTTGTGCGTCTAGTCCTCCGTTGAAGTCGTAGTTGCTGCATGCGCAGTTGATTGCTCGTATCTGCATTGGTATTTCCCGAAAGAGGAGAGGATGATGCAGCACAACAATGGTAAGTACTACCCTCAGTTATGAAACCAAGGTTATCAATCCAGTAAGAGAACCAAGCAACACTATGTAAACAGCACATGCACACAAATAACAAATACTTGCAACCCATTGCGTAAGAGGGGTTGTCAATCCCTCCTCGGTATTGGGATAGATTAAGTTGTATGAGATTTGATAAATAGATCTGGCAAAAACACAAAATAAAATATGGAAAGAAAAAGTGCAGCAAGGTGTTTTCGGTTTTTTGGAAGAATAGATCTGGAAATAACATGATAGGAAATAGACCCCGGGGCCATAGATTTCACTAGTGGCTTCTCTCAAGAAAATAGCATATGGTGGGTAAACAAATTACTGTTGGGCAATTGATAGAAGAGAAAATAATTATGACGATACCCAAGGCCATGATCATGTATATAGGCATCATGTCCAAAATTAGTAGACCGAATCCTGCCTGCATCTACTACTATTACTCCACACATTGACCGCTATCCAGCATGCATCTAGTGTATTAATTTCATAGGAAAACGGAGTAATGCAATAAGAATGATGACATGATGTAGACAAGATCTATTCATGTAGGAATAGACCCCATATTTTTATCCTTAATGGCAATGATATGTGTGTGTCATGTCTCCTTCTGTCACTGAGAATGAGCACCGCAAGATCGAACCCATCCCAAGGCACCTCTTCCCATTGCAAGAAAAAAACAATCTTGTTGGCCAGACCAAAGTTTCAGAGAACAAATACGAGGCTATAAAGATCATGCATAAAAGAGTTCAGACAATACTCAAACTAATATTCATAGATACATCTGATCATAAAATCACAATTCATCAAATCCCAACAAACGCACCGCAAAAATTCATTACATCAAATTGATTTCCAGGAACATCGAGGAGAAAATTGTATTGAAGATCAAAAAGAGAGAAGAAGCCATCTAGCTACTGCCTATAGACCCGTAGGTCTATGGTAAACTACTCATGCATCATCGGAGGAGCAAGGGTGATGATGAAGAACTCCTCCGTGATCATTGACCCCTCCGGCAAGTGCCGGAAAAGGCCCCTAGATTGGATCTCATGGTTCTCGAACTTGCAGTGGCTGGAATTGTGTTTTGTGGACTCCCCTGGGGTTTCTGGAATATTAGTGTATTTATAGAGTTGGGAGGCGGTGGATGTGACGCCCCCGATTCAATCGTACACTAATCATACACGCAAACGTGTACGATCAAGATCAGGGACTCACGGGAAGATATCACAACACAACTCTACAAATAAAAATAAGTCATACAAGCATCATATTACAAGCCAGGGGCCTCGAGGGCTCGAATACAAGAGCTCGATCATAGACGAGTCAGCGGAAGCAACAATATCTGAGTACAGACATAAGTTAAACAAGTTTGCCTTAAGAAGGCTAGCACAAACTGGGATACAGATCGAAAGAGGCGCAGGCCTCCTGCCTGGGATCCTCCTAACTACTCCTGGTCGTCGTCAGCGGGCATCACGTAGTAGTAGGCACCTCCGGTGTAGGGGTCGTCGTCGTCGGTGGCGTCTGGCTCCTGGGCTCCAACATCTGGTTGCGACAACCAGGTAGAAGGGATAGAGGGAAAAGAAGGAGAAAGCAACCGTGAGTACTCATCCAAAGTACTCGCAAGCAAGGAGCTACACTACATATGTATGCATTGGTATCAACTGGAATAAGGCTATTATATGTGGGCTGGACTGCAGAAAGCCGGAATAAGAGGGGGATAGCTAGTCCTTTCGAAAGACTACGCTTCTGGCAGCCTCCGTCTTGCAGCATGTAGAAGAGAGTAGACTGAAGTCCTCCAAGCAGCATCGTATAGCATAATCCTAACCGATGATCCTCCCCTCGTCGCCCTGTGAGAGAGCGACCACCGGTTGTATCTGGCACTTGGAAGGGTGTGTTTTATTAAGTATCCGGTTCTAGTTGTCATAAGGTCAAGGTACAACTCCAAGTCGTCCTGTTACCGAAGATCACGGCTATTCGAATAGATTAACTTCCCTGCAGGGGTGCACCACATACCCCAACACGCTCGATCCCATTTGGCCGGACACACTTTCCTGGGTCATGCCCGGCCTCGGAAGATCAACACGTCGCAGCCCCACCTAGACCAACAGAGAGGTTAGCACGCCGGTCTAAACCTAAGAGCCCAGGGGTCTGGGCCCATCGCCCTTAGCACACCTGCACGTTGCGTGGGCGGCCGGAAGCAGACCTAGCCTAGTGGCGTTCCAGTCTAATCCAGCGCGCGCCGCTCCGTCGCTGACGTCAAGAAGGCTTCGGCTGATACCACGACGCCGGGATACCCATAACTACTCCCGCGTAGATGGTTAGTGCGTATAGACCAAATGGCCAGACTCAGATCAAATACCCAGATCTCGTTAAGCGTGTTAAGTATCCGCGAACGCCGACCAGGGCCAGGCCCACCTCTCTCCTAGGTGGTCGGAACCTGCCCTGTCGCTCCGCCTCAAAGATCCACACAGAGGGCCGTTGGGACAAAGGTCCTTTCAGCCCCCAATCCGTGAATCACTCGCGGGTGCTCCACAAGCCGACCCGTCTTTAGTCACCACATGTATCATGTATAAAGCATATAGTATATACCCGTGATCAACTCCCGAGTGATCACGGCCCGATAGTATAGCATGGCAGACGGACAAGGATGTAGGGCCACTGATGAAAATACTAGCATCCTATACTAAGCATTAGGATTGCAGGTAAAGGTAACAACAGTAGTAGCAAGGACAGGCTATGCATCAATATAGGATTAACGGGAAGCAGTAACATGCTACACTACTCTAATGCAAGCAGTATAGAGAAGAGTAGGCGATATCTGGTGATCAAAGGGGGGGGCTTGCCTGGTTGCTCTGGCAAGAGAGAGGGGTCGTCAACTCCGTAGTCGTACGGGGTAGCAGCGGCGTCGGTCTCGGTGTCTAGAGAGAGAAGAGGGGGAAGAAACAATAAATATAATGCAAGCATATGCATAGTGATTCATGACAAGACAAGTTACGGCGTTAGAGGTGCCCTAACGCGGTAGTAGGTGATACCGGTGAAGGGGGATAACATCCGGGAAAGTATCCCCGGTGTTTCGCGTTTTCGGACAGAGGAGCCGGAGGGGGAAAGTTGCGAGTTCGATAGGTTAGAGGGGTGTGGCGGACGAACGGGTTGTGTATCCGGATTTGTCTCGTCGTTCTGAGCAACTTTCATGTTAAAAATATTTTAATTCGAGTTACGGATTAAAAGATATGATTTTCTAAAGATTTTATTAATTTCTGGAATTTAATTAATTAATTATTTAATTCAAAAAAAATGAATTTATGACATCAGCATGATGTCATGCTGACGTCAGCAGTCAACAGAGTTGACTGGGTCAAACTGACATGTGGGTCCAGTGGGACCCACCTGTCATACACTGTTTAGGTTAATTAGGTTAATTAGTGATTAGGTTAATCTAATTATAATTAATTAACTTAATTAATTCCTTAATTAATTAATTAATTAATTATTTTTATTATTATCATATATTTTTATTTTTATTTTTAATTCTTTTCCTTTTTTTTATTAAAACGTTCTATGGGGTGGGCCCCCTTTGTCATAGGCCCCTGGGGGGCCGTAACAGGCGTGGTTAGCGGGCGCCCGTGCACCCGAAAGGGGCAAGTGGGGGCGCCGGCGGAGGCCGTAGCCCAGTGCGGCGGGGTGAGGCCGTGGCCTCGGCGAGGCTCGCCGGCCAGCCGCGGCAGGCGGAGGCGTGCGCAGGGAGCGGTGGCGCTGCGGGCCGTCGCGGGGCCGCGTGGTTGGAGCGGCAAGGCGAGGAGCGGCGCAGGAGGGAGCGGAGCAGGGCAGGGCGGCTGGGACACCGGAGCGCTCCATGAGCGGGCGCGGCCAGCCGGCGGGCAAGGGCGCGGGCGAGGCCATGCACGAGCGGGCGAGCGCGGGGCTGCAGCGGGGTTGTGCCGGGGCGCACGGCTTCCGCAGCGGAGCAGCAGCAGCCGGGCTGCACGGCGGAGGGAGAGCGGCGGCAGGGGGCGGCCAAGGCGAATCCGGCGGGGCGCGCGTGTACGAGGGCAGGGGGAGAGGAGGCCGGGGGCCTCACCGCGGATCCGTAGGGACTGGGGCAGCGGGGGTCGAGGTGGTGGCCGGGGACGACGTCGACGGGGAGGAGACGAGGCCGAGGCGGCGGCGTGCGTCGACGGCGTTGGCGACGAGGAGACGAGGACGACGGGGCGGCACCGTGGCGCTGGGGAGGCGGTTAGGCGACGGAGATCCGGGGCGGTGGCGATGGTGAACGGCGGCGGGGCGACGGGGATCGACGGCGGCGTCGGGCCGATGGGATCGGGGGGGGGGGGGGGGTTCGCCCCGATCCAGATCGGGGGAGGGAGCGAGGGGGGGCGAGTGGGGGAGAGTGGGGATCGGGTGAGGGTTAGGGTTCAGGGGGGGGGGTGGACCGGGGTTATGTGGTGGGGGGTGTGGGCCGGCCTGGTGGGGGGGCCGGCTGGGCCGGTTGGGTTGGCCCAGTTGGGCCACGGCCCAGGGAGAGGGGGGGGGCTTTCTCTCTCTCTTTTTTTGTATTGTTTTCTGTTTTCTTTTTATTTATTTTCTTTTCTGTTTTTATTTATTTATAAACACTTAGGCATTTTATAAAATGGTGAACCTTACACCATAATTATCTTTGTAGTATTTGGCAACCACCGAACATTTTTGTTTTAATTTTTGAAAACTTTTATTGTTTTCTTTTATTTGAATTTTGAACTTGTTTCGGTTCTGAACTATCGAGAGTTTACCACAGTAACCGTGGTGACGTGGCATCATTAGCGGGGAATCACTATAGCTTAATTATCCGGGCGTTACAGTGGAGGGGGGTTCTTGTGGGCCCCACTACCCACCAGGGCACGCTTGGGGGACCCTAGCATGCCCTGGTGCCTAGTGGGCTCAACAAAGCCCCTCTGGTGTACTTCTTGGGCCTCCTTGGTGTCTTCTGGGCAGAAAAAAATCTCCAAAAAGTTTTGCTGCATTTGGACTTCGTTTTATATGCATATTCTGCGAAGGAGAAAACAATAAAAAAACAGCAACTAGCACTGGGCACTATGTCAATAGGTTAGTCCCAAATAATGATATAAAGTTTATAGTAAATGAATGTAAAACATCCAAAATTGATAATATAATAACATGTAACAATCAAAATTATAGATACGTTGGAGACATATCAGCATCCCCAAGCTTAATTCCTTCTCATCCTCAAGTAGGTAAATTATAAAAATGGAATTTTTGAAGTGGAATGTTGCCTAACATGTTCATCACATATTCTTTTCTTTTGTAGCATGGACATTTGGACTTTAAGATTATTCAAAGCAATAGTCTATAATTGACATGAGGACATCAATACTCAAGCATATCAACAAGCAACCATTTCTTTCAAAATATCAACACTAAAGAAAGCTATCCCTAGCCCATCATGCTCAATCATTGATCCATTCATGAAGCACACTCAAATGTTAGCTACATCCAATGCACAAGTATGATGATAGTGTCACCTAGTTGGTGCTTTATAAGAGAAGATGGAGACTGAAAAGTAAAATTAAAAATTGCATAAAGTAAATAGATAGTCCCTTCGCCGTGGGAAGCAGATATTTGTAGAGGTGCCGGAGCTCAAAGCTTAAATTGAAATATAAAATATTTTGAGAGGCATGGTTTTCCCCTCAATGAAAACAATCGAGAATTTCCAATACTTTCCATGCTAGATCATAGGTGGTTCCCAAACATAAAATAAATTTTAATCCTTTTTCCACCATTCTTTCACAATCCATGGCTAGCCGTATCCACGGGAGCCCTACAAATCAACACTTTCCAAGGAATTTATTATTTGACAACATAAATAAAAAATCATTTTGGGACTGGGCATCCCTATTACCTTGCCACTCTCTCGTGCAATGATGATGTCGATTGAAACTACGTCGGCATTTCCCCGAGGAGGAAGGGATGATGTAGTACAGCTACGGTAGGTATTTCCCTCAGTTATTAAACCAAGGTATCAATCTAGTAGGAGAACCAAGCAACACTATGTAAATGCTACCTTCACACAAAGAACAAATACTTGCAACCCGACGCTTATGAGGGGTTGTCCATCCCTTCTAGGTAATGGCGTTAGAAATTGTTAAGTTGACGGGAGACTTGACTTGATCCTCACCGGCAAAAAGATGGATAAATTTGTGGTAGATTGGATAAATAGCTCTCAATAAAACACGAAATAAAAAAAGTAATAAAAAAGTGCAGAAAGGTATTTTGCAGTTTATGGAATAATAGATATGAAAAGAAAAGCCAATAAAATTAAATATCAAAGCAAATATGATATAGAATATACCCGGAGCCGTAGATTTCACTAGTGGCTTCTCTCGAGAAATAGCACACGGTGGGTAAACAAATTACTGTTGGGCAATTGATAGAAGATCGAATAATTATGATGATATCCAAGGCAATGATCAATATATAGGAATCCCGTCCAAGATTAGTAGAACAACTCCTGCCTGCATCTACTACTATTACTCCACACATCGACCGCTATCCAGCATGCATCTAGTGTATTAAGTTCATGCAGAAACAGAGTAATGCAATAAGGACAATGACATGATGTAGAAGAGAACTATTCATGTAGGAATAGCCCCCATATTGTTATCCTTAATAGCAATGATACATGCATGTCTTGCTGCCCCTTCTGTCATTGGGAAAGAACACCGCAAGACAAACCCATCACAAAGCACCTGTTCCCATGGCAAAAAAATCGATCTAGCTGGCCTAACTAAACCAAAGATTCGAAGAAGAAATATGAGGCTATAAATAATCATGCATATAAGAGATCAAAAGAAGACTCAAATAATGATCATGGATATTAATTTGATCATAAACTCAAAGTTCATCGGATCCCAACAAACACACCGCAAAAAGAGTTACATCAAATAGATCTCCAAGAGACCATTGTATTGAGAATCAAGAGAGAGAGAGAGAGGAAGCCATCTAGCTACTGCCTACGGACCCGTAGTTCTATGGTGAACTACTCACGCATCATTGGAGAGGCACCAATGAGGATGATGAACCCCTTCGTGATGGTGTTAGATTGGATCCCATGGTTCTAGAACTTGCGGCGGCTGGAATTGTGTTTCATCGACTCCCCTAGGGTTTCTGGAATATTTAGGTATTTATGGGGCGAAGAGGCGGTGCGGGAGGTCTCCATGGTGGGCAGAACGCACCTGGGCGCGCCTGGGCCTCTTGGTGCGCACAGGTGTCTTGTGCTCACCTCGGGCCTCCCCTCTAGTACTTCTTTGGCCCACTGTGTGCCTTCTGGTCCATAAAAAACTCCAAAAAGTTTCGTTGCATTTGGACATCGTTTGGTATTGATATTCTATGAAGTAAAAAACAAGCAAAAAACATCAACTGGCACTAGGCACTATGATAGAGGCAAAGGTGTCCCGTCTTTTGATGAGATGGTGGCTATCGTTTTGGAGGAAGTCGACTTTGACGATCCGACTACGAACGTGCGAGAACGTCACGCCTTAGCAATCGCTAAACCAACTTCGAGAGGTTATTGACCACGCCAGAGCATGATCAACCTGACCACGAAGGTCTCTTTCCTGCAGGCAAACGAAGAACAAGCAAGAAACTAAGATTGCAATCTGGATATTGCGAATATAAGAGGAAAGCTTTATTGATCAAGGTGGGGTTCTGTAAAGCCTTTGTCTGTTCGTTGAACACAAACGAAGTACAAGAAGTTGCAGCTATGGCGAACTTTAATCTAAACAAAACCTAAAGTCTAAACGACGCACTAAAGACTGTATATATGGAGGAAGAGGGGGGATTTCGTTGCCCTTGGAGGAGGGGTCCGAAAACAACCCTAACTCTTACTTCCCCACACATACGGACTCTAAAAACAGCCTATACTCAAGTATTTCGAAATTACATGGTCCTGGCCCACTAATAAGGTGATGCGGCACCTATAATAGCCTTTGGACAAAATTTATGAAGTGGCATCTTGTATATTTTGTCCAAGGATTCACGCACTCATTATGGTGGCTTCAAAGTCCTGAAATCATCACTTGTAACTCCGTTCTTGTTCCCCTTGCGCATGCCATCATCTCCATGCTTGATCTTGCTCCAATGATCATCCTTCTTGTCCAAGCTAGGCCCTTCATTTGTAAGCAAGACAAATGTTTCCAATTTAGGTAGCATCATATTCTCATGAACATTAGAATCATTACCAAGAAATGAAAGTACCTGGTAATTTAATTGGCGTGCGCGAGCTCTAGTAATTGGTCATGTATATGTATCAGTAGGGGCTGTGGGTGTAACTTTGTTAGTGATGTCCTCATCATCCTCCCCTTCTTGAATTGAAGTCGTCCTCAACAGAAGCTTATCTTCCTCACCCAAGTAAGGCTTCAAATCTGCAATGTTAAAAGTGGGACTAACCCCAAAATCTGCAGGCAACTCAAGTTTATATGCATTATCATTTATTTTTTCTAACACCTTAAAAGGACCATCAGCACGTGGCATTAGCTTTGACTTGCGCAAATTAGGAAACCTATCCTTACGCAAATGTAACCAAACAAGATCTCTAGGTGCAAAGACAACATGTTTTCTACGCTTATCTCCAACAAGTTTATATTTAACATTCATGCGCTCAATATTTTCCTTAGTTAACTCTTGCATTTTTAAGATCAATTCAGCATGTTGTTTAGCATCAAAATTAACCTTCTTCGAAGATGGAAGAGGTAACAAATCAATAGGTGCACGAGGTAGGAAACCATACACAATTTCAAAAGGGCACATCTTAGTAGTAGAATGCAGCGACCGATTATAAGAAAATTCAATATGAGGCAAGCATTATTCCGAAATTTTCTTGTTATTCTTCAAAACAACCCTAAGCATGGTAGACAATGTTCTATTGACTACTTCAGTTTGTCCATCAGTTTGGGGATGACATGTAGTACTAAAAAGCAGTTTAGTCGCCCACTTAGCCCATAAACATCTCCAAAAGTGGCTAAGAAATATAGTATCATGATCTGAAACAATAGTATTTGGCACACCATGTAAGCGAAAAATTTCACGAAAGAACAAATCAGCAACATTAACAGCATCATCGCTTTTATGACATGGTATAAAGTGTGCCATTTTTGAGAACCTATCCACGACAACAAATATGCTATCCCTCCCCTTCTTTGTTCGAGGTAAACCTAAAACAAAGTCCACAGATATATCCTCCCAAGGAATACTAGGTACAGGCAAAGTCATATATAAACCATGAGGATTGAGACGTGACTTAGCTTTTTGACATGTAGTGCAGCGAGCAACAAAACGCTCAACATCTCGTTTCATCTTTGGCCAAAAGAAATATGTAGCAAGTATATCCTCCGTCTTCTTCACGCCAAAGTGTCCCATTAATCCTCCTCCATGCGCCTCCTGCAACAACAAAAGACAAATGGAGCTAGCTAGAATGCATAGCTTGTTAGCACGAAACACAAATCCATCATTAACAACAAACTTGTTCCAAGTTCTCCCTTCCTTAAAATTATGCAATACATATTTAAATTCAGCATCATGCACATATTGATCTTTGATGGTCTCCAAACCAAATATTTTAAAGTCAAGTTGTGAAAGCATAGTATAACGACGAGAGAAAGCATCAGCAATAACATTTTCTTTACCCTTCTTGTGTTTAATGACATAAGGGAAAGTCTCAATGAATTCAACCCATTTAGCATGTCTACAATTCAGTTTTGCTTGGCTTTTAATGTGTTTCCAATATTCATGATCAGAATGTAAAACAAATTCCTTGGGCCATAAATAACGTTGCCATGTTTCTAAGGTCCGAACAAGAGCATATAATTCTTTATCATAAGTAGAATAGTTCAAACTAGGCCCACTCAATTTTTCAGAAAAGTATGCAACAGGTTTGCCATCTTGTAATAACACACCTCCTAATCCAATTCCACCAGCATCACATTCTAGCTCAAAAGTCTTATTAAAATCAGGAAGATGGAGTAAAGGAGCATGTGTCAACTTATCTTTCAATACCATGAAGGCTTCTTCCTGTGCGGTATCCCAAACAAAAGGCACATCCTTCTTTGTAAGCTCGTTGAGAGGTGCAGCAATGGTGCTGAAATCTCTCACAAAACGCTTATAGAATCCAGCGAGGCCAAGGAAACTCCTCACTTGTGTGACCATTTTGGGCTGCGGCCAACTCTCAATAGCTTCAATATTGGCTTTATCAACTTCAATTCCCTATGGATTAACAACATAGCCAAGAAAAGATACTCAGTCGGTGCAAAAGGTGCACTTTCCAAGGTTACCAAACGAACGTGCATCAGGTAGAGTAGTAAAAACAACACGTAAATGTTCCAAATGTTCCTCCAAAGATTTACTATAAATCAGTATATCATCAAAATAGACTACCACAAACCGTCCAATGAAAGCATGTAAAACTTAGTTCATTAATCTCATGAAAGTACTATGTGCATTAGTTAACCCAAAAAGCATGATTAACCACTCATATAAACCAAACTTAGTTTTAAATGTAGTTTTCCATTCATCTCCCAATTTCATACGAATTTGATGGTATCCACTATGCAAATCAACTTTGGAGAATATTGTAGAGCCACTCAATTCATCAAGCATATCATCTACAATCAACACACATACGTGATTTACCATCCTTTTTCGGCACTAGAATAATAGGAACAGCACAAGGATTAAGGGATTCGTGAATATAACCTTTGTCGAGCAGCTCCTGGACTTGACACATAATCTCCTTCATCTCCTCTGGATTGGTATGGTATGGTGCATGGTTGGGTAGCGAAGCACCGGGAACTAAGTCAATCTGATGCTCAATCCCTCGAATAGGTGGTAGTCTTGGTGGCACGTCTTGTGAAAAGACGTCAGGGAAGTCCTGCAAAATGTTAGTAACAGCAGGAGGAAAAGAGGAAGGCACGTCCTCAAATGAAAATAATGCATCTTTGCACACAAAAGCATAACAAACAGATTTGCTGAAATCTAGATCATCAATATCAGATTTGGTGGCAAGTAAACCTGCACTTTTCAATTTAATTTCAGAAGCAACACTAGATGGTTCATTATTAGGCTTCATTTGTTGCTCAAATTCTTTTGCCACAATCTGATTTTCACTCTTATTGTGCTCTTGTTTTGCTTTATTAGCTCTATTAATATCATCTTTCAAAATGGAATCAGGAGTCATAGGAAGCAAAGTAATATTTTTATCCTTATGAACAAGAGTATACTGATTGTTTCTACCATGGTGTAAAGAATTTTTATCAAATTGCCATGGTCTACCAAGTAATAAGGAACATGCTTGCATGGGTACCACATCAAGTCAACATAATCAGCATATGTAGATATACTAAAATGCACACGAACAGTGCGTGTTAGCTTAACCTTGCCGCTGTTATTGAACCATTGGATATAGCAAGGATCTGGATGTGGTCTTGTGGTGAGAGATAGCTTCTCCACCATCTCCATGCTAGCCAAGTTATTGCAGCACCCTCCATCTATGATGACGTGAATAGAACGTTCCTTCACAACTCCCTTTGTATGGAACACATTATGCCTCTGATTTTGCTCTACTTGTGTGACTTGCACACTCAAAACACGCTGAGCAACTAAACATTCATACTTGTCAGCGTCTTCAGGAGCCATGTATTGCATCTCATTTTCAGAATCATCTCCACAGTGTTCTTCACGTGTAATAAGAGTCAAAGTCTCCTCATCATAGTCACTAGCAGACTCATAACCACCATCCTCAGTTGCAATCATCACACGCTGAGATTTGCATTCTCTTGCATAATGACCTCTTCCCTTACAATGACGACAAATAATATCACTTGTGTGCCCTGTTGATGCCATGGAAGAAGAAGAGCTCTGTACAGGCCCGACAGGTGTGCTCTTAGTAGATAGTGGTGGTTGTGCCTGCTTTCTTGTATCACGACTGGAGGTGGCAGCTGATGGAGGTGCCGATGTAGTAGAATGTGTGGAAGTAGAGGATGCATGCCGTGTCCATGAGGAAGGTCGACCTGCAAAATAGTTTGTTCGTGCCAATGCCTGTCAATCCCGCACTTCACGTTCAGCTTTACAAGCAAGATGGAATAAACGAGTGATATTATTATACTCCTTATACTCTAGAATGGTCTGAATCTCTCTATTTAATCCACCCATAAAATGTGCAAGCATAGCTCCATTATCCTCAAAATACCACATCTAATCATGCCAGTTTGTAATTCCTGATAATATTCCTCTACAAAAAAAATTCCTTGTCTTAAACACTACAATTTTTGAAGTAATTCACGTTGATAATATGGTGGAACCCAACGAGTACGCATAGCAGTTTTCAAAGCAGCCCAAGTAGTTGGAATATTATTCGGATATAATCTACGACGTTCAGACCACCACACACAAGCAAAACTAGTGAAAGCAAAAAGTGCAGCAGCAACACGTCTCTCCTCGTGATATTATAAACATGTAAAATGTTGTTCAGTTTCTAACTCCCAAGTAAGATAGATATCAGGAACGTATCTACCCTCAAATGGTGGAATATTCAATTTCAGTTTAGGGAGATGGTCATGATCTCGTACCTGAGGGGGAGCCCTACCATTGTGATTATTTGCATGTGGACGACCTGGTAGTTGTGGTGCTGGTGGTTGCACGTAGTTCTGATTTTGATCAACTTCATCCTCCTAATCTCCCACATAATCATCCTCCTCATCAGCAGCAGGAGCCACAGAAGAATCAACAGCAGCACCAACAGTTTGGCCAGGCTCAAGAGGGACATGGCTCGCTCGGCGGAGGGCTGTTTCACGACCTGGAGGTAGTCGTTATTGTTGTTGTTGCTATTGTTGTTGTTGTTGTTGTTGTTGTTGTTGCAGAGGTGCGGCTGGTGCAGCCAGTGGTGGTTGTGGTAGACGTGCAACCAGTTCATTAAATTTGTTTGAGCTTTGTTTTGAACGTCTTCTCAAAGCCAATTATCTTATGCATGGCCTCTTCAAAATTGTTCAGCACATCTTGCACCTATTTAGTCATCATTTGCTGAAATTTATCATGCAACTCCTTATTCGTCATGTTCTCCCAGTCAGTCTCATCGACTTGTGATCCTGCCATGGTTAGCAGCAATAGAAACACACAAGAATATGATCCTACAGACTACTAGAAAATGGTGGTGGTGGGGCGTCACAAATCTGTCAAGCAAATCACAAATTCTTACCAGTTCTTACCCAGCAGCAGGCGGTGATCGACAACCGTCATAGTCAAAACTCTCAAATCTTGGATATAGCGATTACCAGGGAGAGTCAAACGCACGACGTAGATGTATGTGGAGCTGGGAAGGCTTATAATATGGTAGCAAAAGTGTTAGCAATAATCAATTTAGAGATGCAAAGTTGAATAAACGCTCAACGACGGTACTGTGCTAGTCTTAGGCGAGACCGTGCTAGATACGCGAGCCTAGAACACTAACAAAACACGGCGCTGCACGTGAGCACACTCTGAATTTTTTTCTCTTTTTTTTGCACTTTTTCCTCTCTTTTTTTGCTCCACAACAATTTTTTTCAAAAAAGTCTACAAATGGTCTAAAAACTGCCTAGCTAGAATTTTCTAGACTAGGACTGGAACTATTTTTCTACTGCGGGTATCATGAAAGTTCGGGAGTCCTACTCTCTCACAACTCAAAGTATGGCGTGATCTGGAAATTCGAAAGAGAGTAACAAAATACTAGACTCGGACTAGGACTGGTGGCGGATTTGAATCTGGTGGAACTCGGACTGGTGGCTGCGATGAATCTGCTGGAACTCGGACTGGTGGTGAATATATGTTGCACGTGGACTCGGATTGGCATGATGGCGGCGGATAGGTGGTGGTGTATATGGAATCGGATTGGTGGTGAATATGTGGTGGTGGTATATGGCAGCGGCGATGAAGTTGGTGCGGTGGTGGTATACGACAGCAGCAATGATGATGATGCGGTGGTGATATATGGCAGCGGCGGCGTGAAAACCTGTGAACAGAACTCAAAACTCTAAAGGACTAGACGCTAAGACCAGCAACTTGACACGACGGTGCAATAGCAATTTCAACAAAGCAAATACAGAAAAGATTATGCAAAGGCTCAGATTGGTTCAGATAGGATGAACTAACCCTAATTTTTTTGGCTTTTTCTTGGACTATAGATATGAAGAACAGACTCAATCTAAACTACGAAAAAACTTTAAAATCTCACCGAGCAACCTGGAAATCTGATACCACTTGATAGAGGCAAAGGTATCCCGGCTTTCGATGAGATGGTGGCTATCGTTTTGGAGGAAGTCGACTTTGACAATCTGACTATGAACGTGCGAGAACGTCGCGCCTTAGCAATCGCTAAACCAACTCCAAGAGATTATTGACCACGCCGGAGCACGATCAACCTAACCATGAAGGTCTGTTTCCTGCAGGCAAATGAAGAACAAGCAAGAAACTAAGATTGCAATCTGGATATTGCGAATATAAGAGGAAAGCTTTATTGATCACAAACGAACACATGCAGGTTCTGTGACGCCTTTGTCTGGTCGTTGAACACAAACGAAGTACACAAAGTTGCGGCTATGGCGAACTTTAATCTAAACAAAACCCGAAGTCTAAACGACGCCCTAAGGGTTGTATATATGGAGAAAGAGGGGGCGATTTCATGGCCCTTTGAGGAGGGGTCCGAAAACAACCCTAACTCTTGTTTCCCCACACATACGAACTCTAAAAACAGCCTATACTCAAGTATTTCGAAATTACATGGGCCTGGCCCACTAATAAGGTGACGCAACACCTATAATAGCCTCTGGACAAAATTTATGAAGTGGTATCTTGTATATTTCGTCCAAGGCTTCACGCACTCATTATGGTGGCTTCAAAGTCCTGAAATCATCTCTTGTAGCTCCGTTCTTGTTCCCCTTGCGCATGCCATCATGTCCATGCTTGATCTTGCTCCAATGATCATCCTTCTTGTCCAAGCTAGGCCCTTCATTTGTAAGCAAGAAAAATGTATCCAATTTAGGCAGCATCATATTCTCACGAACATTAGAATCATTATCAAGAAACGGAAGTACCTGGTAATTTAATTGGCGTGCACGAGCTCTAGTAATTGGTCTTGTATATGTATTAGTAGGGGCTGTTGGTGTAACTTTGTTAGTGATGTCCTCATCACACTATGTCAATAGGTTAGTCCCAAAAAATGATAAAATTTGCTATAAAATGATGGTAAAACATCCAAGAATGATAATATAACAGCATGGAACAATAAAAAAATTATAGATACATTGGAGACGTATCATCATCCCCAAGCTTAATTCATGCTCGTCCTCGAGTAGGTAAACAATAAAAACGGAATTTTTGATGTGGAATGTTGACCAACATGTTCATCACATATTCTTTTCTTTTGTAGCATGGACATTTGGAGTTTTATATGGTTTAAAGAAATAGTCTAGTTTTGACATGAAGATTTCAATACTCAAGCATATGAAGAAGCAACCATGTCTTTCAAAATATCAACACTAAAGAAAGTTATCCCTAGCCCATCATGCTCAATAATTGATCCATTCATGAAACACACTCGCATATTAGCTACATCCAATGCCACGAAAATAGAATATCCTAAAAACAAAACAGTTTGTAGAAAACCGAATATATCATACTTCTATAACTCCAAAAATGCTGAATAATTAGGACAACGTAGGAAATTCATACATCAATATTGTGTAAAAAAATTCAGTATTTTTCGTCTCTATAGTGATTTTTAACAAATTCCACTACTGGATGCAAAAGTTTATGTTTTCCATCAAGAACATATCAAGTATCACCCAAACAATCCCAAAGGCTTTACTTGGCACAAACACTAATTAAAACATGAAAAACACAATCACGATAGAAATACAATTGTGTACTTATTGAAAAACAAAAATTTGAAGGATAAATATTGGCTACCTCCCAACAAGCGCTATTGTTTTATGCCCCTGGCTAGGCATAATGCATAGATTCAAGTATTGTCATCTTTCTTCTTATTTTCCAAAGATGTGTTTTTGTCAGGGGGCTTTTCAAATATAACTTGAAATACATTATCGATAAAAAATTTAGCATTATCAAGTTGTCCATTTGTTAATCCCCTTTGATTACCGGCTACAATCCAAGAATATTATTGATTAACATCATTGAAAACTTGTTGGATCATATCCAAAACGGGAAATTGCTTTTTTCAGGTTCTAATCAAAGATTTGATTATCACTAAGCAAATGTCTTAAAACATAGTCACTATTGTAAAGGATCTCATCTATTACTGGTTTTTCACGGTTCATACCATAAAAGTCAAAGATCTCTCTAGGTTCCCGCACTATATGATCAAATTCATTCATAAGAACAAGGGTGGCTATTTTTTTAGATCATAAAACAATCTTTGCAAGGTAGCATGAGTACGAATAAATCTATTCTCAAGTTTAAGAACTAGTGCTCAAATAGATTCCGCATAAGTTTTAGTTCTTTTAAGTATAGGAGCATCATCACAAGTCAAAGTTCCAACGCAATTAAAGAATTCTTGTATGGCAGTTTTTCCTATAACAATCCCTTGTCCCAAAAAAAAGTTTTAACATCCAGATTACAAGAACATCCAATTTTAGGAGTTCTGCCATCATCTGTTTCGGCCATACCAAAATTACCTATGATGACAGGTTCAAAACAAGCAAAAGATCGAACTACAAAAAGGCAAACGAAAAAATATTTTTCTATTTTTGCAAAAGCGTTTTAGAAGTGGGGGCGATGAAAATGAGAGGCAAATGGAAGATAAAGTAATTGCAAGTAGATGAGAGTTTGTGCGTAGGAACCTGATAGATGTTGATCATGTCTCCCAGGCAACGGCGCCAGAAATTCTTCATGATTGCTTGTATGTGCATTGGTATTTCCTGAAGAGGAGAGGATGATGGAGCACGGCAACGGTAAGTATTCCCCTCAGTTATGAAACCAAGGTTATCAATCCAGTAGTAGAACCAAGCAACACTATGTAAACAACACCTGCACACAAATAACAAATACTTGCAACCCAACGCGTAATAGGGGTTGTCAATCCCTCCTTGGTATTGACATAGATTAAATTGTATGAGATTTGATAAATAGACCAGGCAAAAACACAAAATAAAATAAATAAATAAAAAGTGTAACAAGGTGTTTTTAGTTTTTTTTGGAAGAATAGATCTGAAAAGGAAATAGACCCGAGGGGCGTAGATTTCACTAGTGGCTTCTCTTGAGAAAATAGCATATGGTGGGTAAACAAATTACTGTTGGGCAATTGATAGAAGAGAAAATAATTATGATGATATCCAAGGCCATGATCATGTATATAGGAATCATGTCCAAGATTAGTAGACGGACTCCTACCTGCATCTACTACTATTACTCCAGACATCAACCGCTATCCAGCATGCATCTAGTGTATTAAGTTCATGGAAAAACGGAGTAATGCAATAAGAATGATGACATGATTTAGACAAGGTCTATTCATGCAGGAATAGACCCCATCTTTTTATCCTTAATGGCAACGATACGTGTGTGTGTGTGTGTGATATCTCCTTCTGTCACAGAGAATGAGCACCGCAAGATCAAACCCATCCCAAAGCACCTCTTCCCATTGCAAGAAAAGACAATCTAGTTGGCCAAACCAAACCAAAGTTTCAGAGAAGAAATACGAGGCTATACAGATCATGGATAAAAGAGTTCAGAGAAGACCCAAACAATATTCATTGATAGAACTGGTCATAAACTCACAATTCATCGGGTCCGACAAACACACTGCAAAAAGTCATTACATCAAATACATCTCCAAGAACATCAAGGAGAACATTGTATTGAACATCAAAAAGAGAGAAGAAGCCATCTAGCTACTGCCGATGGACATCGGGGGTTGTTTGACATATACCAACTCATTCAAAGGACCATTAAGAAATGCACTCTTCAGATCCATTTGTTGCAATTTGAAATCATGATGAGATGCATATGCCAGCAACATGCAAATAGATTCAAGACGAGCAGCAAGGGCAAAGGTTTCAATGTACTCGATACCCTTGACTTGGGAGTAGCCTTGTGCCACCAATCTTGCCTTGTTTCGAACAACCACACTGCTTGCATCTTGCTTGTTCTTGAAGATCCACTTGGTCCCTAACATTGTTGTCCCCCGTTGGCCTTGGCACTAATTCCCAAACTTGGTTGCGCTCGAAGTTTTTGAGTTCATCATGCATGGCTTCAAGCCAATCTGCATCATCGAGCGCCTCATGTACATTTTGGGGTTCAACACACGAAACAAACGCGTGATGCTCACAAAAGTTTGACAATTTTCTACGAGTAGTTACCCCATTTTCAAGCTTCCAAGCACATTCTCCAAGACATGTTGTTGATGCTTGAGCTTGGAAGCCACCTTGGCGGCACGACACTCCAAATGGTCCTCAATAGTAATTTGAGGTTCATCATATTGATCATTTTGAGCACCATCTTGAGCTTGCTCTTGATCTTTACCATCCTCTTGATCTTGAGCAATATTGGTGTCATGAACTTGATCTTGGGCATCATTTGGTGAACGACCGTCATCATGAGGTTGATCTTGCCGTTGATTTTGTTAACTTGGTTGAGGGCCTTCAGTCTATTCTTCAGAAGCGCGTGGGTCTAGCGTTGGTGATGGCTCCACTTGAGTAGAGCATTATCCTTCTCCTTCGGCCACAAGGGGTTCCTCAATGGGGAGTATTTGACCAATCCCCATTCTTCTTAAGGCATGAGGAGGAATTTCATCACCTACATCACAAAGACCACTTTTCTCCATGATTGCTTGTATCTACGTTTGTATTTACCCAAAGAGGAGAGGATGATGCAGCATAACAAAGGTAAGTATTTCCCTCAGTTATGAAACCAAGGTTATCAATCCAGTAGGAGAACAAAGCAACACTATGAAAGAGGTACCTGCACACAATAACAAATACTTGCAACCCAATGCGTAAGAGGGGTTGTCAATCCCTCCTCGGTATTGAGATAGATTAAATTGTATGAGATTTGATAAATAGATCTGACAAATGCACATAATAAAATAAAGAAAGAAAAAGTGCAGCAAGGTATTTTTGGGTTTTTGGAATAGTAGATCTGAAAACAATATGGTAGAAAATAGACCTAGGGTCGTAGATTCCACTAGTGGCTTCTCTCAAGAATATAGCATACAGTGGGTAAACAAATTAATGTTAGGAAATTGATAGAAGAGCAAATACTTATGACAATATCCAAGGCAATGATCATGGATATAGGCATCATGTCCAAGATTAGTAGACCGACTCCTTCCTGCATCTATTACTATTACTACACACATGTACCGCTATCCAGCATGCATCTAGTGTATTAAGTTCATGGGAAAATGGAGTAATGCAATAACAATGATGACATGATGTAGAGAAGATCTATTCATGTAGGAATAGGCCCCATCTTTTTATCCTTAATGGCAACGATACGTCACTGATCATGAACCCTACTGGTTCGATAATCTTGGTTTCATCACTGAGGGAAATACCAATGATGACTGAAGTATTTGTTATTTGTGTGCAGGTGCCATTTACGTGTTGTTGCTTAGTTCTCCTACTGGTTCGATAACCTTGGTTTCATCACTGAGGGAAATACCTACCGTCACTGTGCTGCATCATCCCTTCCTCTTTGGGGAAAAACCGACGTAGCTTCAAGGCGCATCAATGTTGCATGGCCATCCATCAAGAGTGTTTGTTATAAGGATGCCATAGCCATGTGCATCCTAATTGTACTAAAAATCATGAAGAGTATAAACATGTTTACGTACAATCTGAGTGGATTGCTCCAGTGTCACACGTGAGCGAGTTTTTTTGTTTTTGTTTTGCGCATACATCTTTAGTTGTTGACATCGCACCCTTCTGCGCACCATTTTATCTTGCCTTAATATTTCTTCGTCAAGCACGCTGACAAGTGGGCCACATGCTCACATATGTCAACATGGCAGTCAATTATTTGGTCAGAGTCAGCGATCATAGCCTTCCAATGCCAGGTCACCAAATCCACTAAGTAACATACTCCGTGTAGTGTCATGTAAAGCTTCATTTAGGTTATAGACTCATTTTTTCTTGGTATGTGTGATGTTACATAGAATGTGTAACTAGCTAAGTTACTAAATTTACCTCTGTCCTCATTAACTAATTGCCACATAGGCAAATTTGCTAAGTTGGCCCCAATGTTAATCTTGAAGTTACTCCCACTGTGGTTAGTCTTAGGCCTTGTTCGGTTCAACCTTCTCCCAAGGGCTTTGGAGAGACACTACAAAAAAGACACATCCGTGGCATTATGGCCAGAACAAAAAGTTTTTCTGTCATGCTTATGACACTTCTATGACGATAATTGTGACAAAAACATGTATCATCATAGATGTGGTGGTCTCGTACTTCTACGACAAAAAATCATGACAGAAAATGGACTTTTCGTCCTGGGTGGGCCGGGATGCACCTGCATGACATTCTTTGGGCCATCCATGATGGAAAAAATCATGGTAGAAGCGAGGGCGAGGAAAATATTGGGGAGTTCCCAGTTACGGTGGGTGGTCGGGGCCGAGCGATGCACTATGGTTTGGATGTTTCTCTCGTACGCACGTGTGTGCGAGGCATTGGCCAACTGAACCCGATCGAGCGATCGCACTGGCTATGTTGTTGAACCCGAGCGATCAATACCTTGGTTGTTAACTGAACCCAAGCGATTCATTCGTTGTTAACTGAACCCAAGCGATTCCTTTGCTGCTGCTGCTAACTGATCCCAAGTGATCGATCGCTGATCCTGCTTAATGAAGTCGATCGAGCCCTTGTGTGAGACGTAGCCAGCCAGTGTTGGGTTGCCTCTTGATGAACAGTGACCGTTGCTAACGTGCGCGCGCGCGCGTAGAATGAGTCGAGACATGGCGAGTCAAGCCGGTTGGTTGGTTATGGATTAACAGTTCCTGGTGGGGGTTGGATGAACAGGACCCCGTGGTAGTAGGTCGTTGTCGTAGGATGAACAAGACCCCGAGGAGGTCGTCACACCCCAGCCGGTTGAGGTGAATGAACAGAATCCCGTGAAGGCTGGATGAATAGTAGTCGGTGGAGGCTGGATGAACAGTACCTGGTGGAGGTACGAGGAAGTCACGGTCGATGAACAGTAGCAGGTGTAGTCTAGAGGAAGTCGACGGTGGACGAACAGTAATTTGTGGAGGCTGGAGCGAGGTAGTCAATGGTGGATGAACAATAGCCCGTGGAGTCCCGTTTTGCGGTATGCCGCACCCCTGCCAATGAACAGGACCCCGTTCGACCGTAGCCACTCGAAAAGAAATTTGTTTCCTCTGTTTTGCAGTACGCCAGACCCCTCCCAATCAACAGGACCCCGTTTCAACCGTAGGCACTCGAACAGAAGTCCATTTCCTCCGTGTTGCGGTACACTAGACCCTTCCTAATGAACAAGACCCCATTTCGACTATACACGGTACAACAAAAGCCTGTTTCCCCCATTCTGCGGTACCCCAGACCCTGTTTCGGCTTTTCCATCGAAGCTGGTTGGCTCCCATTGAATAGGACACATTCCGAACCATTCGGTTGCCTCTCGATCAACACAACATCATTTCCTTCGTTCTGACCAATTCGGTTGGCTATCGATGAACAGGACGCCTTTGCTGCCATCCATTGCCTCTCCATGTACACGATCCCTAGTCGTACATATGCACGAGTACGCGTTCAAGTCCCCGCCCGTATGTACGTACATGGCCATATTTTTTGCCCTGTGACTATACATACGTGTACACCATTAAGGTGGGACTACAAGCACTGCTACGTCGAGGGCTCTACTACGACACGTGCCACTACTTACTTGGCCACAATTCATCCTTGACACAAATCGACCAGTATGTACGTACACGCTCGCAACCAGACAGACAACGCTGTGCGTGTTGACCTGGAGGAACACCTTGCCTCTGCCGCCGCTGACATGGTGCATGCTCTGGCCCAGATGAAGTGTAACACCCCATATGTACACGTTCCCAATTTGGCATGTATCCAACCTTGTCTTCTTCTAATTCCATGTGGGCCTTCTCTTGTGGCTTCCTTTGTTTTGTTTTGTTGCTTACGTATTCCTTTTGCCATGCTTAACTTGTCATCTTGCATTTGCTCATTCATGTTGTTATCATGTGGTGCATCATGTTACTTGCCATGTTGTTGTGCATTGTCATCTTTGCATTCTCATTATCACCATCTGCATTGTCATAGTCAGGCATGTTGTATTGTTGCATGCCCATGTGTGTCTCTTGCACCATCACTTCTCCTTCCTTCCCTTACCTCCATTTTTGCAAGTGCCATATTTTCCCTCCTCCATTAATGTTCATTTTCTCCCCAATATTCTAACACCATGGCCTAAACTTCTCTGCCAAATTTTAGCTCAATTGGAGTTGTTTTGGTTAGGTTTAAAAATGCCTCAAGTTTGCATTTTATTCGAACTTGATTTATTTTTCTACCTCTAAAATGTCCACGACAATTTTATAAATTAAAGCACAATTTCAGGAGCATGGGAATATTTTCATATTTCCCAAATTCCTCTTCTAGCCCCTTGCACTTTTCTCTTTGTTTTCTATTTGAGGAAAATGAAAGAAAGAGAAAGGATAGCAGCAGCCTACCTGGGCTTCCCTCGAGGCCTCCCAGCGCAGCAGCAGCCACCAGGTGCGAAGCCCAACCCACCAACGCCAACCTCTGTTCCTCTTCTTCCTACTGTACGGCGGCACATCTAGCATGTCCACGTCGACGCCCTAGTCGATTTGATGGCCGTCCGGCGCCCTAGAGGCCTATAAGACATGTCCTAACCCTACACCTGGACCCCCTCGTCCACTCCCGACCCTCTCCCTGCCTCGCCGCCGCCTAGGTAAGCCTCCACGCCCCCGCCATTGTCGCGGCCACCATGAACCGAGCGAGCAAGAGCTTGATCTCGGGGTAGCTCTTCGCCGCGCCTCCGACCCCCTTGGCTAGCGTGGAGAGAACCGCCAAGTACCTCTCCGTCCCCTACCTCCACGGACACGACCACAAGACCTCTGGGTCGGCTTCCCCGACATGTCTTCTTCCTCTTCTTCCCGCACAAAAGCCTGACCAAGTTCCACGCATCTCTACACTGTCTCCATCGCGTATCCTACCACACCTTGATGTCCAATGGAAACTAGGTGAGCAGTCGCGCCTCTCAGACCCCTCTCATCGTTGATTGTGCCGCGTAGTCGTCGCTATGCCCACGTCAACGTCGTGCTCTCTGTGCTCTGGTCAAGGCCGTGTTTTTATTTCCCTGTTGTTTTTGTTTCTCCAAGCCATGCACTGCCCTGCTTGCTCCCTGGATCCCGCACGCTCGAGAACTACCCCCTACTTGCTGCGCTTGCCACGCGCGCGCACGCTCGCTCCCCATGCGCCCTGTCTGCTTTGTTGCTGCGCCATGCTGCTTCCCTGCTTGCTGCGCACGCTATGGCCCTGAGCAGAGATATGCTGTAGGATCGAAAGTATGTCTAGAGGGGGGTGATTAGACTACTTGACCAAATAAAAATCTAGCCTTTTCCCAATATTAAGTCTTGGCAGATTTCAGCAACTTATCACAAGTCAAGCAATCAACCTACACATGCAAATCTAAGACTATAGCAGTGAAAGGTAAATCATTGCATATGAAGGTAACGGGGAGGAGTTTGGAGGGAGCAAACGCAATGTAGAAACGGAGATTTTTGGCATAGTTCCGATAGGTGGTGCTATCGTACATCCATGTTGATGGAGACTTCAACCCACGAAGGGTAACGGTTGCGCGAGTCCACGGAGGGCTCCACCCACGAAAAGTCCACAAAGAAGCAACCTTGTCTATCCCACCATGGCCATCGCCCACGAAGGACTTGCCTCACTTGGGTAGATGTAACACCCCTAGTGTCATGCTACAGTAACCCTATGTGATTAAACTAATCATTTTCCAAACAGTTATTAATCACCTTTGTTCAATACCCCATTTGGAAAGTCCAGTCAATTCTAATTCAAGTGAAGTTTGAATTTGCCCAAAAGTTGCTGGAAAAATGTTCATCATTTGTCAAAAATTCCATAACAGTTATTTGTTAAGGAACACAACATCACTTTTGTGCAAAGATGACCTTTAGTAATTAAAACAGCAACAATTCAGCATTTTTAAATGCTATCCTATTTATGGAAAATACCAAATGAATTCTTCTGGTCTCCAGAATATTTTTGGCACTGTCTATAATCACCAGGGATTTAATGGGACACCTCCCAAATTTTTGCTAAGTAAAATAATTGACCAAATATTTCCCTTTCTATCTCTGTTAAATAAACAAAATATTTTATTAAAAAAATGAAAGAGCACAGGCCACTGTGCACTGGGCCAGGTGCACAGTGCCTGGCCCAAGCCAACTGGCCCAGCTAGGCCGGCCCACTCCCCCTCCCCCGGTCGCTTCCTGTTACTTCGACCAGGCAGAACAGGGTGCGCCGTCGCCGTCCAACCACCTCGCCGGCGACGCCCGACGAGGTGATAAGGCTTCGAACGCCTCAATCCTCTCCCTCGCTCTACACTCCCCTCGCTCTCTCTCTCTTGCGCGCCCACGCGCTCGTCCCCCTCCTCAAATCCCTACGCCGAGCGCCACCGTGGCCATGGCCGCCGCATAGTCACGGGCACTGCCTCCGCCGAGCCCCTCCGTCAAATCTAGTCGCTCTGTCGTCGGCTGCTACAACGACCACGACTATGTGCTAGAGCAGGGGGGCCTGCAACGCCACCCCGACCTCATCTTCAACCTTGGGATCCATCGGCGTTCTTCTTTGACTCCGACGCCATCAACCCTCCCCGAGACCGCTGCCACCCCCCTACAGCACCGCTGTGAGCCACCACATTGAACCCCCTTCTAATTCCCCTCAAATTTTGGCTTCTCGCATGCCGCCGTTTTTGCCATGCTCCGGCCATAGCTTCGCTGCCTCCGCCGTGTGCGTTGCCATCGTTCTAGCCAACACCGAGAAGAACCCGTGTCACCGTTTGGCTCATGAAGCCACTAGGGCGTCGCCTGGCTCATTGAACGCCTCACATCCACCCCCGCTACGTCGTCCTCAACATGACCACCTCTGCGTCCGCTCGACCGCCCGCGCCGCCTGCATCGCCACGCCCGCCGCCGCCGCCGCCTGCAGCTTGCCTTGCCTCGCGGCCCCGCCATCACCGTCATCCCGCGCTCGTTGCGCCATGCCACCCTGCTCCTGTCTGCCGCTGCCCGCCCGTCGCTAGTCCCGCCTCCGGCCGGTCCCGTGAACCTCGTGCCCTCCCCTACTACCCGTTGCCGATGCCTTATCTCCACGCTAGCCGCTATGGCCGCGCTCGGCCGCCGCCAACACCACAGCCCGCGCCTCGTTCCGCCATGACCGTTGTCGCCCCTGCTGCGCTACTCTGCTTGCTGCTTCCCCCACCCCGCGCAAGCCCCACCGCGGCCAGGCCACGCCCTCCCTTGTCGCTCGCCCGCGTGGCGGCCTCCCCCGCATCCTCCAGTACCCACGTGCCCCACCTCGCCCGCTTCTGGGCCGAGTGCCACCGCTGCCCGCTTCGGTCGCCGCATCCCCGCTCGACCTCGCCGCCTCTCCGGCAGCCCACCGCCCCAACCGGGGTCGTAGATGGATGCGCGGCACTGCGCCCGTCCCATAGCAACCGCCCCCACGTGAAATGGTCGTCGGAACGGCAATTCCAGCGAGGACCGGCGCCCCTCCGCCGCGGGAACACTCATCGGAACTCCCCAAACACCGGCGCCGACGTGGACGTCCGAGCCCACCTCGCTAGGTCACTGCCCCGTGGCCCCACGGGCCCGGCTAGCCTTGTTGACCCAGTCACTGCCAGCGGGTCCCCCGTGGGCCCTGTTGACTAGTCAACTAGTCTGTTGACCGCTGATACAGCAATGATGCCATGATGACGTCATATTTTCCTTTTCTGTCGATTTAGGTATTTAAAGTAATTCCAGAAATGGTTTAATCTTTGTATATTCATAGAAAATAAACCGTAGCTCGGATAGAAAAACTTTATATATGAAAGTTGCTCAGAAAAACGAGACGAATCCAAATACACGCTCCGTTCATCTGTCACCTGCCACTAGCATGCTGAACATGGAACTGTCCCCTCTCTTTCGTCTGTCCGGAAAAAGCCAGACGCCGGGAAAACCCCCCGGATGTTTTCCCTCTCCACCGCAACGTGTAGTAATGCGTTAGAGCACTCCTAGCGTAGCTTACCGCCATGTCGTGCTTTCTGTTGCATTTGTATGCTCGCTATTTATTGTTTCTTCCCCCTCTTCTCTCCGGAAGACCCCAAGACCGATGTCGCCCTTGTGATCGACTATGTCGACGACGACACTTCTTCCTTTTCAACAGAGCTTCTAGGCAAGCAAACCCTCCTTGAGCATTCTAATATCGCCCATTTCTTTCCCTCTCATGCTTGCATTAGAACTCTTACTGCTTTTTGTATGATCCTACTCTGATGCATAGCCTATTTTTGTTACCTGCTTTCATACCTTACCTGCTTGTCCTAAACTGCTTAGTATAGGTTGGTTAGAGATCCATCAGTGACCCCACCTTGTCCCAGTTGCCTCGCTTTATGTTCGATGACTCGATCAACGTGATCGACGTCCAGGCCCCGACACCGCACATCATCCCCCTAGTTGTACGACTCTGCGGAGTTACCATCGAGTGCCGAGGGTGGAACCTCTTACATCACTCCTGATGAGAGCTCTGTAGTGTAGCTATACGGTCGAGGTCATCGAGGGTGATTTCCTCCTTAACCACTTCCGTTACGGCTCTGTCGTGCAATCCCTCAAGTGTGAACCTCGAGGGTGGATCCTCTTACGTTCACCTTGATGATAACGTTGAGTGGAATTCACCGGGGGTGATTCCTCGGGTTTTCCCTTTGGTGATAGACACACAGTTACTATGGTTACTATGACTTTACACTAAACCATGTTACTAAAGACGGGTTGGCACTGAGGGGTACCCGCGCGAGCTTAATAGCGATTGATGTGGAGTCGGGTTGACCTGGAAGGTGCCCGCGAGATACTTACGAGGCGTGGCCGGGCATTCTTAGCCCTTGACGCAAGTACTCGAGATGGGGCGATGGGGTCACATCTCTCGTGAGTCTCTGCTCGTGACCGCACTACCAACACACTAACGATTTGGATATTTGATCCAAGGGGCCTCTGGCCTGATAGCACTAACTATCACGTGGGCATTGTATGGCGTTCTACGTTGTATGCATCAGCCGAAGCTTATTAGACATCAGTGACTGAGCGGCACGCGCCAGTTGGACTGGTAAGCTCCTGCCTTTTTAAGGAGGTAGCTAGGTCTGCTCACCGGCCGCCCACGCAACCTGCAGGAGTTCTTGGGGCGATGGCCCAAGACCCCTGGGGGCATAGGTTTAGTCCGACGTGTTGACCTCTCTATTAAGCCTAGGTCGGGTTGTGGTGTATCATTTGGCCGAGGCCGGGCATGACCCAGGAAAGTGTGTCCGTCCGGCCAAAGTTAATCGAGCATGGTGGGTAAGTTGGTGCACCCCTGCAGGGAAGAAAACATCTATCGATAGCTTGTCCTACGGCAACGGACACTTGGAGTTGTATCCCGATCGATACAACTAGAACTGGATACTTGAGATGAGAAATGGATATGAGAACTGGATAGTACGGCTCTGGGATTGCTTTCTCGCTGGGAGTCGAGAAAGGATCTCTGGCCAAGGTTGATAACACTACTACTACTTTACATTATGTTGATCTGTACTCTTCCATATGCTGCAAGATGCTTGAAGATGCTTGAATATGCTAGTCTTCGATAGGCTAGGCTTTCCCCTTCTCTTCTGGCATTCTGCAGTTTAGTCCACAGATACAACCCATTCGTTTGATACAAATGCATACTTAGTTTAGCTCTGATGTAAGTCTTGCGAATACTTTGGATGAGTACTCACGGTTGCTTTGCTACCTCTTTTCCCCCATACTCGATTGTTGCGACTAGATGACGGATCCTAGGATCCAGACGACACCACTGATGATTACTACTACCCCGAGGGTGCCTACTACAACGGGACGGCCGCTGACGACTTCGAGTAGTTAGGAGGCTCCCAGGCAGGAGGCCTTGCCTGTTCGATCGTTGTTGCTTTTGTGCTAGCCTTCTTACGGCAGACTTGTTTAACATATGTATGTACTTAGATATTGTTACTTCCGCTGACTCTTGTTTATTCGAGCTTATGTATTCGAGCCTCGAGGCCCCTGGCTTGTAATATAAAGCTTGTATTATTTTAATTTGTGTCTAGAGTTGTGTTGTGATATCTTCCCGTGAGTCCTTGATCTTGATTGTACACATATGCGTGTATGATTAGTGTATGATTGAATCGAGGGCGTCACAAGTTGGTATCAGAGCCGACTGCCTGTAGGAATCCCCTTCCAAACTCCTTGGCCGAAGTTGAGTCTAGACATTGCAAAACTTTTACTAACATGGCTATGTGGCCCATGGGCCCATGTCGCCATTTGGGTGGTATTATGATCTTTTACTCTTCGTTTATACTCTGGGACTCTGATCTCTCTTCTATTTGGGTTAAATGGTTTTACTAACTCGAACATTAGGATCTCATGATCACATCCGCCCGGAGAGCCCCTTATTTCAGATGATCGCCTGCTGCATCATAAGATTCCAAAGATACTCTACGATATTCTCTCGAGAGTTTGTGTCTGTTGCCTTTGCAATTCCCTACCACCGAAATATCCTTATGGATAACTACACACACTTACCAATCTTACATTCTATCCTATTGATATTGTTATTACAAGATGCCCTGAACTGCTCTCCTTTTTCCGAGAATCCTTTGAGCTTACTGCCTTGTAGTTCCTTGTCATCTGAATACCCCTACGGATAACTTTGTGCACCTATCGAGTATCCGCTCATCCTCGATTGATTCTTGTACTTCACAAAAGTCTTCGTAATACCATTCGTTCTTGTGAAAATCCTCAACGGCCTATTGTTCTTGAATTTCTTGCTTGCTTGCATTATGGTTAATAGCATAAGTCTAGTAATCTTATTGTCAGCCTTTGTCATTATCATTTTGAGTCCGTTGATACAATATGTTGCGAATTCTCGCAATCCTCAATCAGATCCTAGAATTCATCCTTCCGTCTCAGACATCATTTTAACATGTGCTGAATCTCGATCAATCAAATCGCCATCGATTGTACCCCTAAGGCTATTCTACATATCCATCCCTAATCTGAGCATTGCTTCTGATCCCTTGTTTTGGAATTCATAATTCCTTTGCAATTGAGCTTTGAGTTAGTCAGTTGTTTCTATAATCTGATCTCCTTGCATTCTTTCTTCCTCTGGTTGAATATTGATGCTCACATCAAATCCCTTGTGGACCACCAGACCCCTTTTTCTGATTTTATCCGACAACGTCCTTCATATTCAATAAGCTTGTGAGCCTTTCCTCGGATACATAATGCTTTTGGTAAATTGTATCCTCCACTTTCTCAAGCATGCTCTACTACCGAGCTTGTGTTATTTATTCTCAAAATTTATGATATATGTTCCTAAGATGCCCCGATGGGTTGAACCTATGCCTTACCTAATCTGTGTGAACTCAAAAGTTATGCGGGTTATACTCTACTGGCTTTTCGTCAGATAAAATTTCAATACTACAACTTCATCAAGAGCGAGAAGTAAAATGAAAGGTTATGCATTGTAGAAGTGGGAGTCGGCCCTAAACCTTTGTGTTCATGCCCACGGACACGGTGTGGAACTTATCATGAAAGCTTCTTGCAAGGATATTTAATCATTGGAATAATTCTTCCGGTATCGTAAACTGGATCCCTTGCAGTTATGGTCCCGACCATATTTCCTCCTTGATCCCATTTACTAGGTAAGTTAAAATTTCTTATCCTCTGCAAATCATTTCCCCCGTCCAAGCTCTACTCCGATTTACCTTCTGGCTACACCTAGTAGTTGATAGTGGGAAGCTTTATACCCCATCGCATCATTCCTAGCCTGATCGGCGATATTTTTATCGTGTCAACTTTTAACTGTGCTACTGGTCCTTATGCCCGGAGCAACTTCCTATGATGGGCTAAGCTTACGTTGATCTTCCTCATCTTATCATTTCGCCTTGAACAACAAGCTTAATTTCGAGTTTGTGTCGTACCCATGGTTCCAATAACCTTTCGCTTCATCATTCCTTTGACTGGATGTCATCGTCGATCAATTACATCTTCATGAAGTCTCTCGCCTAATGTGTCTTGATCATCATCAACATTCTGGGCTTTTCCAAGATATCAATCAAATTCATGATGAGAAATACAATCCTTCCCCTCGATGATTTATGTTATCATCGACAACATTCTTGGCTTCCCCAACACAAAATTGTTCATATAATTTTGGAAATACATCCTTTTTGGCATGTCGATGGATTGTGGCTGAGCCCGTCGGCCACACACTTATCTTTTCCCAGCTAAAATTTTATGACTTATTTTCTAAGTTATTTCCGATGGATCCTTGGTGTATCCAAAGTCTGACCTTTGCTTGAAACCATGTCAATGCTATCTCGAAGCATGTCTGTGGTAATTCATTCTCCAATAAGAACATTTGAAGCACGATACTAAATTTCCTTTATCAATTATCCAAACACCGTTGTATGGGTAATGTCGTGAAATTTCATTCCCCTTACCAAAATGGTTTTATACTTCTATACTGTCATGGATAGCATGCTCTGCTTGTACTTGGGAAAGATATACCCCTGAAATATGTGTTTAAACACATTTTCCTTTCCATTGTTCTGTTTAATCTGACAATTACATTTTCCTTTCCATTGGTTTGTTTAAACCTTATTGTGATCTATATTATATAAGCAGTAATATTTCCCTGCTTATGTAAACACCTCGTTGTATCACTCTGTTAGTAAGACCCTGTTACTATTGTTGATGACATTCCGGTAGCCACCGATGGACGAGAACTTTGCCTAATGGCCCGCCTCGTTCAACGAGCAGGAAAATGGTTCTCTTCGTCCCTCGCCCTTGGTACCAATGTTGTTGTCGACATAACTGACATGCTACCCTCTGACATGCCTTGCTATCATGACCGTGCAAGATGTCATCGCTCCTTCTATTTTAACCCACATGGTGGGCCCATAACCCACAGTCCCACAGGATCGGAACCTGACTCTCTTGTATATCCTTTATTCCGAAGTATCATTTGCTCTTGTCTTTGTGTGTTGTCATGAGCCACCGTCCGAGAGATGATCTATTCTCGATGCTTTGAACCCCCTTCTCCCACTCTGTTTAGGTATCAATCGCTTGTCCATTCGCTTGAAATTTCCTATTGTACATTCATATTTTGCTCTCGATGTTTTCTTAAGTTTCAACTCGAGAGACACTTCTGCCACATTCTTGAATTATTCACTAGATAATTAACCCTATAAGGGTCAGTTTTTCCGAAGTTACTCTTTACTTCCGCACTTAAATCTTGGGACAAGATCTCTTGTAGTGGAGGAGATTTGTAACACCCCCACTGTCATGCTACAGTAACCCTCTGTGATTAAACTAATCATTTTCCAAACAGTTCTTAATCACCTTTGTTCAATACCCCATTTGGAAATTCCAGTCAATTCTAATTCAAGTGAAGTTTGAAGTTGCCCAAAAATTGTTGGAAAAATATTCATCATTTGTCAAAAATTCCATAACAATTATTTGTTAAGGAACACAACATCACTTTTGTGCAAAGATGAGCTTTAGTAATTACAACAACACCAATTCAGCATTTTTAAATGCTATCCTATTTACGGAAAATACCAAATGAATTCTTCGGGTCTCCAGAATATTTTTGGCGTCGTCTATAATCACCAGGGATTTAATGGGAAACCTCCCAAATTTTTTCTAAGTAAAATAATTGACCAAATATTCCCTTTCTATCTCTGTTAAATAAACAAAAGATTTTATAGAGCACAGGCCACTAGGCTGGCCCGAGCCAACTGGCCCAGCTAGGCTGGCCCACTCCCCCTCCCCTAGTCGCTTCCTGTTACTTAGACCGGGCAGGACAGCGCGCGCAGTCGCCGTCCAACCACCTCGTTGGCGACGCTCGACGAGGGGATAAGGCTCTGGACGCCTCGATCCACTCCCTCGCTCTCTCTCTCTTGTGCGCCCATGCACTCGTCCCCCTCCTCAGATCCCTACACCGAGCGCCACCGTGGCCATGGCCGCTGCATAGCCACGGCCACTGCCTCCGTCGAGTCCCTCCGTCAAATCCAGTCGCTTCATCGTCGGCTGCTACGACGACCACGATACGTGCTGGAGCAGGGGGGGGGGCTGCAACGCCACCCCGACCTCATCTTCAACCTCGGGATCTGCCGGCATTCTTCTTTGACTCCAACGTCATCAACCCTCCCCGAGCCCGCTGCTACCCCCCTACAGCACCGCTGTGAGCCACCACACCGAACCCCCTTCTAATTCCCCTAGAATTTGGACTTTTCACACGCCGCCGTTTGTACCATGCTCCGACCGTAGCTCCGCTGCCTCCGCCGTGTGTGTTGCCGTTGTTCTAGCCAACGCCGAGAAGAACTCGTGTCACCGTTGGGCTCACAAAGCCACTAGGGCATCGCCTGGCTCGTCGAACGCCTCACATCCATCCCGGCCACGTCATCCTCGACATGACCACCTCCGCTTCCGCTCGACCGCCCGTGCCCCCCGCATCGCCACGCCCGCAGCCCCGCAGGGCGCCGCCGCCTGCCGCCGCCTGCAGCCTCGCCTTGCCTCGCGGCCCCGCCACCACCGTCGTCCCGCGCTCGTTGTGCCGTGTCGCCCCGCTCCGGTCTGCCGCTGCCCGCCCGTCGCTGGCCGCGCCTCCGGCTGCTCCCGTGAACATCGCGCCCTCCACTACTACCCGTTGCCGACACCTTATCTCCGCGCTAGCCGCCGTGGCCGCGCTCGGCCGCCGCCAACCCCGCAGGTCGCGCCCCGTTCCGCCACGACCGCTGTCGCCCCTACTGTGCTGCTCTACCAGCTGCTTCCCCTGCCCCGCGCAAGCCCCACTGCGGCCAGGCCGCGCCCTCCCTTGCCACTCGCCCGTGTGGCAGCCTCCCCCGCATCCTCCAGTACCCACGCGCCCCGCCTCGCCCGCTTCTTGGCCAAGTGCCACCGCTGCCCGCTTCGGTCGCCGCATCCCCGCTCGACCTCGCCGCCTCTCCGGCAGCCCACCGCCCCAACCGAGGCCGTAGATGGATGCGCAGCACTACGCCCGTCCCGTAGCAACCGCCCCCATGTGAAATGGTCGTCGGAATGCCGTGGGAACACTCACCGGAACTCCCAAACGCCGGCGCCGACGTGGATGTCCCGCTCAACCTCGCAAGGTCACTGCCCCGTGGCCCCACGGGCCCGGCTAGCTTTGTTGACCCAGTCAACGGCTGACTGGGCATCGCCCAGTCACTGCCAGTGGGTCCCTCATGGGCCCTGTTGACTAGTCAACTAGTCTGTTGACCGCTGTTGCAGCAATGACGCCATGATGACATCATATTTTCCTTTTCTGTCGATTTAGGTATTTAAAGTAATTCCAGAAATGGTTTAATCTTTGTAAATTCATAGAAAATAAACCGTAGCTCAGATCAAAAAACTTTATATATGAAAGTTGCTCAGAAAAACGAGACGAACCCAAATAGGCGGTCCGTTCATCTGTCACCGGCCACTAGCATGCTGAACATGGAACCGTCCCCTCTCTTTTGTTTGTCCGGAAAAAGCCAAACACCAGGAAAACCCCCCGGATGTTTTCCCTCTCCGCTGCAACGTGTAGTACTACGTTAGAGCACTCCTAGCGTAGCTTACCGCCATGTCGTGCTTTTTGTTGCATTTGTATGCTTGTTATTTATTGTTTCTAACCCCTCTTCTCTCCGGTAGACCCCAGGATGATGTCACCCCTGTGATCGACGACAACACTTCTTCCTTTTCAACAGAGCTTCCAGGCAAGCAAACCCTCCTTGAGCATTCCGATATCGCCCATTTCATTCCCTCTGATGCTTGCATTAGAACTGCTACTGCTTTCTATATGATCCTACTCTGATGCATAGCTTGTTTTTTTGTTACCTGCTTTCATAGCTTACCTGCTTGTCCTAAGCTGCTTAGTATAGGTTTGTTAGAGATCCATCAGTGAACCCACCTTGTCCCAGTTGCCTTGCTTTATGTTCGATGACTCGATCAACGTGATCGACGTCCAGGCCCCGACACCGCACATCACCCCCCTAGTTGTACGACTCTGCAGAGTTACCATCGAGTGCCGAGGGTGGAACCTCTTACATCACTCCTGATGAGAGCTCTGTAGTGTAGCTATACGGTCGAGGTCATCGAGGGTGATTTCCTCCCTAACCACTTCCGTTACGGCTCTGTCGTGCAATCCCTCAAGTGTGAACCTCGAGGGCGGATCCTCTTATGTTCACCTTGATGATAATGTCGAGTGGAGTTCATCGGGGGTGATTCCTCGGGTTTTCCCTTCGGAGTTAGATACACAGTTATATGGTTACTATGACTTTACACTGAACCATGTTACTAAAGACGGGTCGGCCTTGACGGGTACCTGCGCGAGCTTAATAGCGATTGATGTGGAGTTGGGTTGACCTAGAAGGTGCCCGCGAGATACTTACGAGGCATGGCTGGGCATTCTTAGCCCTTGCCGCAAGTACTCGAGACGGGGCTACAGGGTCACATCTTTTGTGAGTCTCTGCTCGTGACCGCACTACCAACACAGTAACGGTTTGGATATTTGATCCGAGGGGCCTCTGGCCTGATAGCACTAACCATCACGTGGCCATTGTATGGGCGTTCTACATCGTATGCATCAGCCGAAGCTTATTAGACGTTAGTGACCGAGCGGCGCGCGCCGGGCTGGACTGGTAAGCTCCTGCCTTTTTAAGGAGGTAGCTAGGTCTGCTCAGCAGCCGCCCACGCAACATGCAGGAGTTCCTGGGGCAATGGCCCAAGACCCCTGGGGGCATAGGTTTAGTCCGACATGTTAACCTCTCTATTAAGCCTAGGTCGGGTTGCGGCGTATCATTTGACCGAGGCCGGGCATGACCCAGGAAAGTGTGTCCGGCCGGAGTTAATCAAGCGTGGTGGGTAAGTTGGTGCACCCCTGCAGGGAAGGAAACATCTATCGATAGCCTGTCCTACGGTAACAGACACTTGGAGTTATATCCCGATCGATACAACTAGAACTGGATAGTTGAGATGAGAAATGGATATGAGAACTGGATAGTATGGCTCTAGGATTGCTTTATCGCTAGGAGTCGAGAAAGGATCTCTGGCCGAGGTTGATAACAGTACTACTACTTTACATTATGTTGATCTATACTCTTCTATATGCTGCAAGATGCTTGAAGATGCTCGAATATGCTAGTCTTCGATAGGCTAGGCTTTCCACTTCTCTTCTGGCATTCTACAGTTTAATCCACACATACAACCCTTTCGTTTGATACAGATGCATACTTAGTTTAGATCTGATGTAAGTCTTGCGAGTACTTTGGATGAGTACTTGATACGTCCATTTTGCATCATGCTTTTATATCGATATTTATTGCATTCTCGGCTGTTGTTACACATTATTTCACAATACTTATGCCTATTCTCTCTTATTTTACAAGATTTACATAAAGAGGGAGAATGCCAGCAGCTGGGATTCTGGGCTAGAAAAGGAGCAAATATTAGAGACCTATTCTGCACAGCTCCAAAAGTCCTGAAACTTCACGGAAGATGTTTTCAGAATATATAAAAAATACTCAACGGAAGAAATTCACCAGGGCGCGCCCCCTACCTCGTGGGCCCCCTGATGGCCCTCCGGTGGCCATCTTCTGCTATATGAAGTCTTTCAATGGGAAAAGATAGCAATCCATCTTCTCGGACGAAACTCCGCCGCCACGAGGCGGAACCTTGGCGGAATCAATCTAGGGCTCTAGCTGAGCTGTTCTACCGGGGAAACATCCCTCCCGGAGGGGGAAATCTTCTCCACCGTCATCACCAACGCTCCTCTCATCGGGAGAGGGCAATCCCCATCAACATCTTCATCAGCACCATCTCCTCTCAAAACCCAAGTTCATCTCTTGTATCCAATTCTTGTCTCCTTGTCCTGGATTGGTGCTAGTAGGTTGCTAGTAGTGTTAATTACTCCTTGTAGTTGATGCTAGTTGCTTTAATTGGTGGAAGATCATATGTTCAGATCCTATATGCATATTAATACCCCTCTGATTATGAACATGTTTATGCTTTGTGAGTAGTTACTTTTGTTCCTGAGGACATGGGAGAAGTCTTGCTATTAGTAGTCATGTGAATTTGGTATTCGTTTGATATTTTGATGAGATGTATGTTCTCTCTCCTCTAGTGGTGTTATGTGAATGTCGACTACATGACACTTCACCATTGTTTGGGCCTAGAGGAAGGCATTGCGGAGAAATAAGTAGATGATGGGTTGCTAGAGTAACAGAAGCTTAAACCCTAGTTTATGCGTTGCTTCGTAAGGGGCTAATTTGGATCCATATGTTTCATGCTATGGTTAGGTTTACCTTAATACTTTTGTTGTAGTTGCGGATGCTTGCAATAGAGGTTAATCATAAGTGGGATGCTTGTCCATGTAAGGGCAGTACCCAAGCACGGGTCCACCCACATACCAAACTATCAATGTACAGAATGCGAATCATATGAGCATGATGAAAACTAGCTCGACGATATTCCCATGTGTCCTCAGGAGCGCTTTTCTCTATATAAGAGTTTGACCAGGCTTGTCCTTTGCTACAAAAAGGATTGGGCCACCTTGCTGCACTTTATTTACTTTTGATACTTGTTGCTGGTTACAAATTATCCTATCACAAAACTATCTGTTACCACTTATTTCAGTACTTGCAGAGAATAACTTGCTGGAAACCGCTTATCATTTCCTTCTGCTCCTCGTTGGGTTCGACACTCTTACTTATCGGAAGGACTACGATAGATCCCCTATACTTGTGGGTCATCAAGACTCTTTTCTGGCGCCGTTGCCGGGGAGTGAAGCGCCTTTGGTAGGTGGAATTTGGTAAGGAAAAATTTATATAGTGTGCTGAAATTTACTATCACTTGTTACTATGGAAAGTAATACTTTGAGGGGCTTGTTCGGGGTATCCTCACCCCGACCAGTAGAGCAAAGAGTTGCTCCTCAAACTACTGAACCTACTGAAAATGAAAATGAAAATAAAAATGTCTGCTTTGAAATTCCTTTGGGTATGATAGAAAAACTACTAGCTAATCCCTTTTTAGGAGATGGAACAAAACATCCTGATGAGCATCTAATATATGTGGATGAAGTTTGTGGATTATTTAAGCTTGCAGGTGTACCCGGAGATGTTTTTAAGAAGAAGGTCTTCCCTTTATCTTTGAAGGGAGATGCATCGACATGGTATAGGCTATGTGATGATATGGGGTCTTGGAATTACAAACGATTGAAATTGGAATTTCATCAGAAGTTTTATCCTATGCATCTTGTTCATCGTGATCGCAATTATATATATAATTTTTGGCCTCGCGAAGGAGAAAGCATTGCTCAAGCTTGGGGGAGGCTTAAATCAATGTTATATTCATGCCCCAATCATGAGCTCTCAAGAGAAATGACTATTCAAAATTTTTATGCTCGGCTTTCTGATAGCAATCGCACCATGCTTGATACTTCTTGTACTGGCTCTTTTATGATGAAGACTATTGAATTCAAATGGGATTTATTGGAAAGAATTAAACGCAACTCTGAAGATTGGGACCTCGACAAAGGTAAGGAGTCAGGTATGACATCTAGTTTTGATTGTGTCAAATCTTTTATGGATACCGATGTTTTCCGTAAATTTAGCACTAAATATGGTCTTGATTCTGAGATAGTAGCTTCTTTCTGTGAATCTTTTTCTACTTATGTTGATCACCCCAAGGAGAAGTGGTCTAAATATCATCCTCCCATAGAAGTAAAAGTAGCTGCACCTATTAAAGTTGAAGAAAAGATTGTCACTTATAATGATCCTATTGTTCCTACTGCATATGTTGAGAAACCACCTTTCCCTGTTAGGATAAAGGATCATACTAAAGCTTCAATTGTGGTTCGTAAAAGCAATATTAAAACTTATACACCTCATGAGAAAATTAAAGTTGAACCTGATATTGCTATTTTTAAAGATCTCTTGTCTGATAATATTGATGGGCATGTTATTTATTTTTGTGATGAAACTGCTAGAATTGCTAAACCCTGTGCTAAAGATAAACCTAGACCTGTGGTAGGCATGCCTATTATTTCTGTTAAAATAGGAGATCATTGTTATCATGGTTTATGTGATATGGGTGCTAGTGCTAGCGCAATACCTCATTCCTTATACAAAGAAATTATGCATGATATTGCACCTGCTGAGATAGAAGATATTGATTTCACAATTAAACTTGCCAATAGAGATACTATTTCACCAATGGGAATTGTTAGAGATGTTGAAGTCTTGTGTGGAAAACTAAATATCCTGCTGATTTTCTTGTTCTTGGTTACCCACAAGATAGCTTTTGTCCCATATATTTGGTAGACCTTTCCTGAACACTGTTAATGCTACCATAAATGGCAAAAGGGATGTTGTTACTATCGGTTTAGATGATATGACTCATGAATTTAATTTCTCTAAATTTAGTAGACAACACCGTGAAGAAGAATTACCTAGTAAGTATGAAATTATTGGTCTTGCTACTATTGTCGTACCTCCTAGTGATCCTTTAGAACAATATTTGCTATACCATGAAAATGACATGTTTATGAATGAAAGAAGGGAAATAGATGAAGTATTCTTTAAACAGGAACATATTCTGAAAAACAATTTACCTGTTGAAATCCTAGGGGATCCTCCTCCACCCAAGGGTGATCCCGTATTTGGGCTTAAACTGTTACCTGATACTCTTAAATATGCTTATCTTGATGAGAAAAAGATATATCCTGTTATTATTAGTGCTAACCTTTCAGAGCATGAGGAAGAAAAATTATTGAAAACTCTGAAGAAGCATCGTGCTGCTATTGGGTATACTCTTGATGATCTTAAGGGCATTAGTCCCACTCTATGTCAACATAAAATTAATTTGGAAGAAGATGCTAAACCATTTCATGATCATCAATGATGGCTGAATCCTAAAATGAAAGAAGTGGTAAGAAAGGAAATACTAAAGCTCCTTGAGGCAGGTATAATTTATCCCGTTGCTGAGAGTCAGTGGGTAAGTCATGTCCATTGTGTCCCTAAGAAGGGAGGTATTACTGTTGTTCCTAATGATAAAGATGAATTGATCCCTCAAAGAATTATTACAGGTTATAGGATGGTAATTGATTTCCGCAAATTAAATAACGCTACTAAAAAGGATCATTACCCCTTACCTTTTATCGATCAAATGCTAGAAAGATTATCCAAACATACACATTTTTGCTTTCTAGATGGTTATTCTAGTTTCTCTCAAATACCTGTGCCAGCCAAAGATCAATCAAAGACTACTTTTACAAGCCCGTTTGGTACTTTTGCTTACAGACGTATGCCTTTTGGTTTATGTAATGCACTTGCTACCTTTCAAAGATGCATTATGGCTATATTCTCTGACTTTTGTGAAAAGATTTGTGAGGTTTTCATGGACGATTTCTCCGTCTATGGATCTTCTTTTGATGATTGCTTGAGCAACCTTGATCGAGTTTTGCAGAGATGTGAAGAAACTAATCTTGTCTTGAATTGGGAAAAGTGCCACTTTATGGTTAATGAAGGTATTGTCTTGAGGCACAAAGTTTCTGAAAGAGGTATTGAGGTTGATAAAGCCAAGGTTGATGCTATTGAGAAGATGCCATGTCCCAAGGACATCAAAGTTATAAGAAGTTTCCTTGGTCACGCCGGATTTTATAGGAGGTTCATTAAGGACTTCTCAAAAATTTCTCGGCCTCTGACTAATTTATTACAAAAAGATATACCATTTTTCTTTGATGATGATTGTGTAGAAGCATTTGAAATACTTAAGAAAGCATTAATCTCTGCACCTATTGTTCAGCCACCTGATTGGAATTTACCCTTTGAAATTATGTGTGATGCTAGTGATTATGCTGTAGGTGCTATTCTAGGGCAAAGAGTTGATAAGAAATTAAATGTTATTCAATATGCTAATAAAACCCTAGACAATGATCAAAGAAATTATGCTACTACTGAAAAAGAATTCTTAGCAGTTGTATTTGCTTGTGATAAGTTCAGACCTTATATTGTTGATTCTAAAGTAACTATTCACACTGATCATGCTGCTATTAAATATCTCATGGAAAAGAAAGATGCTAAACCTAGACTTATTAGATGGGTTCTCTTGCTACAAGAATTTGACTTACATATTGTTGATAGAAAGGGAGCTGAGAACCCCATTGCAGACAACTTGTCTAGGTTAGAAAATGTGCTTGATGACCCACTTCCTATTGATGATAGCTTTCTGGATGAGCAATTAAATGTCATAAATGCTTCTCATACTGCTCCATGGTATGCTGATTATGCTAATTACATTGTTGCTAAGTTTATACCACCTAGTTTCACATGCCAGTAAAAGAAAAAGTTCTTCTATGATTTGAGGCATTACTTTTGGGATGACCCACATATTTATAAAGGAGTAGATGGTGTTATTAGACGTTGTGTACCTGAGCATGAACAGGAACAGATCCTACGCAAGTGTCACTCCGAAGCTTATGGAGGACACCATGCTGGAGATAGAACTGCACATAAGTTATTGCAATCTGGTTTTTATTGGCCTACTCTCTTCATTGACGCCCGTAAGTTTGTCTTATCTTGTGATGAATGTCAAAGAATTGGTAATATTAGTAGATGTCACGAAATGCCTATGAATTATTCACTCGTTATTGAACCATTTGATGTTTGGGGCTTTGACTATGTGGGACCCTTTCTTTCCTCTAATGGATATACAGATATTTTAGTTGCTATTGATTACGTTACTAAGTGGGTAGAAGCTATTCCAACTAGTAGTGCTGATCATAACACTTCTATTAAAATGCTTAAACAAGTTATTTTTCCAAGATTTGGAGTCCCTAGATATTTAATGACTGATGGTGGTTCACATTTTATTCATGGTGCTTTCCGTAAAATGTTTGCTAAATATGATGTTAACCATAGAATTGCATCTCCTTATCACCCTCAGTCTAGTGGTCAAGTAGAATTGAGTAATAGAGAGCTCAAATTAATTTTGAAAAACACTGTTAATAGATCTAGAAAAAATTAGTCCAAGAAACTTGATGATGCATTATGGGCCTATAGAACTTCATATAAAAATCCTATGGGTATGTCTCTGTATAAAATGGTTTATGGAAAAGCATGTCACTTACCCCTCGAACTAGAACACAAGGCATATTGGGCCATTAAAGAACTCAATTATGATTTTAAACTTGCCGGTGAGTAGAGGCTATTTGATATTAGCTCACTTGATGAATGGAGAACCCGAAGCCTATGAAAATGCCAAGTTGTTTAAAGAAAAAGTTAAAAGATGGCATAACAAAAGAATACAAAAGTGTGAGTTTAATGTAGGTGATTATGTATTGCTATACAACTCTCGTTTAAGATTTTTTGCAGGAAAACTTCTCTCTAAATGGGAAGGTCCTTACGTTATCGAGGAGGTCTATCGTTTCGGTGCCATAAAAATCAACAATTTCGAAGGCACAAATCCGAAGGTGATCAACGGTCAAAGAATCAAACATTATATCTCAGGTAATCCCATAAATGTTGAAACCAATATTATTGAAACCGTAACCCCGGAGGAATACATAAGGGACACTTTCCGGAACGTTTCAGACTACGAAAAGGAATAGGTATGTGGTACGGTAAGTAAACCGACTCCAAAACAGTTTTTAAGGCAATATTTCTACGTTTTGGAATATTTAGGAAAATAGAAAAATAAGACGCAGTCCGGGAAGGACACGAGGGCTCCACGAGGGTGGAGGGAGCGCCCCCTACCTCGTGGGCACCTCGTGTGCTCTCCGGACTCCGTTTTCGTACATGTGATGTATTTTGGTCGGTAAAAATCCATTATATAATCTCCCAGGGGTTTTGACTCCCGTATCACGCAAATATCTCTTGTCTTTGTTTTGAGTTATCCTGCTGCAGACAGAGCAACATGTCGTCCCAGGATTCGGAAGGAGAAAACTATGTGGCTGATTACCTTGAAGATCCTAAGGTCTATGGGGATGTGGAGCATTGCGGTTGGACTACGGAAGAAGAAGAGGACTATGAACCCAAGGGAAAGGAGCAGACAAGCTCAGAGGAAGATGAAGTCCCACTACCTCAACCTGGGCACATGCATGTGGAGTTCAAAAAGTCAAGCCTCCTAGATAGGGTAAAGAAACCTAAGATCAAGTTTATCCCTTTTCGCCTCTTGCAGGAAAATAAGCAGGAACTATGCAAAAAGATACTGAGCCTGGAGCAGGAGATCGAGGACCTAAGGGACCAAAATTCTTTCCTCAAGCGCAAATTAAGGAATAAGCCTACGCCATCAACAAAACCATCATCTTCTCCACCAACAAAGAAGAATTGAGTATTTGGTATGGGCACTCCCCTTGGCAACTGCCAAGCTTGAGGGAGTGCCCCGGTATCGTATCACCATCACTTTTATCTTTACCATTTTTCTTAGTTCGATCCTTTTGGTAATATCTTGATCTAGTAGAATAAAAGTTTTTAGTATGATCTAGTCATGAGTTCTGCCTTATAATTCTTCTATGTAATAGAGTCCGTGAGCTATATAATAAAGATTAGTGTTGAGTCAAAGGCTTGATTCTTTTGCCATGATCTTAAGTGAATAAAAGAAAAAGAGAAAGAAATAAAAAGAAACAAAGAGATCATGTGAGTCTTATGGAGAGTAATGAGCTCACATAGAAAAAGTATGATGAATAAAAGTTGTTGAGGGTTGACAAACATAGTTTTGGTCATTGTTGCAATTAATAGGAAGTAATAAAGAAAGAGAGGTCTTCACATATAGATATACTATCTTGGACATCTTTTATGATTGTGAGCACTCATTAAAATATGACATGCTAAAAGAGTTGATGTTGGACAAGGAAGACAACGTAATGGGTTATGTTTTCTTACATCTGAGATAAATTATATTGTCATGGATCATCCAACATGGTTGAGCTTGCCTTTCCCCCTCGTGCTAGCCAAATTCATCGCACCAAGTAGAGATACTACTTGTGCTTCCAAATACCCTTAAACCAGTTTTGCCATCCGAGTCCACCATACCTACCTATGGATTGAATAAGATCCTCTATGTATGTTGTCATCGGTGCAAGCAATAAAAATTGTTCTATAAATATGTATGACTTATTAGTGTGTGAGAAAATAAACTTTATACGATTGTGTGATATGGAAGAAATAAAAGCGACAAACTGCATAATAAAGGTCCATATCACAAGTGGCAATATAAAGTGATGTTCTTTCGCATTAAGATTTTGTGCATCCAACCATAAAAGCGCATGATAACCTCTGCTTCCCTCTGCGAAGGGCTTATCTTTTACTTCTATCTCCTACATTGCATAAGAGTCATGGTGATCTTCACCCTTACTTTTTACATTTTATCCTTTGGCAAGCACAGTATGTTGGAAAGATCCTGGTATATATGGCTAATTGGATGTGAGTTTTCATGAACTATTACTGTTGACATTACCCTTGAGGTAAGACATTGGGAGGCAAAACTATAAGCCCCTATCTTTCTCTGTGTTCGATTAAAACTCCATACCCATAAGTATTGCGTGAGTGTCAGCAATTGTGGACTTGCTGAAAAGCTCTTATATATTGACTCTTTCCTATGTTATGATAAATTGCAATTGCCCCAATGACTGATATTACAGTTTGTTAGTTTTCAATGAAGTTTACGATTCATACTTGAAATTGTGATAGAATTATTACTCTAGCATAAGAAATCATATGACAAGAATTATATAAGTTGTTGTTCTAAGAATGATCATGATGCCCTCATGTCCATATTTTATTTTATCGACACCTCTATCTCTAAACATGTGGACATATTTTTCGATTTCGGCTTTTCGCTTGAGGACAAGCGAGGTCTAAGCTTGGGGGAGTTGATACGTCCATTTTGCATCATGCTTTTATATCGATATTTATTGCATTATGGGTTGTTATTACACATTATGTCACAATACTTATGCCTATTCTCTCTTATTTTACAAGGTTTACATAAGGAGGGAGAATGCCGGCAGCTGGGATTCTGGGCTGGAAAAGGAGAAAATATTAGAGACCTATTCTGCACAGCTCCAAAAGTCCTGAAACTTCATGGAAGACGTTTTCAGAATATATATAAAATATCAGCGAAAGAAATTCACCAGGGGGGCCACACCCTATCGACGAGGGTGGGGGCGCGCCCTACCCCCCTGGGCGCACCCCCCTACCTCGTGCCCCCCTGCTGGCCCTCCGGTTTCCATCTTCTGCTATATGAAGTCTTTCGATGGAAAAAAATAGCAAGCCATCTTCTCGGACGAAACTCCGCCGCCACGAGGCGGAACCTTGGCGGAACCAATCTAGGGCTCTGGCGGAGCTGTTCTGCCGAGGAAATGATAGAGGCAAAGGTGTCCCGATGTTTCGATGAGATGGTGGCTATCGTTTTCTGTGGGAGTCGACCTTGACGATCCAACTACGAACGTGCGAGACGTCGCGCCTTAGCAATCGCTAAATCAACTTCCGAGGGTTATTGACCACGCCGGAGCACGATCAACCTGACCACGAGGGTCTGTTTCCTGCAAGCAAACGAAGAACAAGCAAGAAACTGAGATTGCAATGTGGATATTGCGAATATAAGATGAAAGCTTTATTGATCAAGGTGGGGTTCTGTGACGCCTTGGTCTGGTCATTGAACACAAACGAAGTACGCGAAGTTGCAGCTATGGTGAACTTTTAATCTAAACAAAACCCAAAGCTTAAACGATGCCCTAGGGGCTGTATATATGGAGGAGAGAGGGGGAATTTCGTGGCCCTTGGTGGAGGGGTCCGAAACCAAGCATAACTCTTGTTTCCCCACACATACGGACTCTAAAAATAGCCTATACTTAAGTACTTCTAAAATACATGGGCTTGGCCCAATAATAAGGTGACACATCACCTAAAATAGCCTCTGGACAAAATTTATGAAGTGGCATCTTGTATATTTCGTCCCATGCTTCATGCACTCATTATGGTGGCTTCAGAGTCCTGGAATCATCACTTGTAACTCTGTTCTTGTTCCCCTTGCGCATGCCATCATCTCCATGCTTGAACTTGCTCCAAGGTTCATCTTTCTTGTCCAAGCTAGGCCCTTCATTTGTAAGCAAAACAAATGTATCCAATTTAGGCAGCATCATATTCTCATGAACATTAGAATCGTTACCAAGAAACGAAAGTACCTGATAATTCAATTGACGTGCGCGAGCTCTAGTAATTTGTCCAGTGTGTATAGCAGCAGGGGCTGTGGGTGTAACAATGGTATTGATGTCGTCATTAGGAAACTTCCCTCCCGGAGGGGGAAATCATTGCTATCGTCATCACCAACACTCCTCTCATCGGGAGAGGGCAATCTCCATCAACATCTTCATCAGCACCATCTCCTCTCAAAAACCTAGTTCATCTCTTGTATCCAATTCTTGTCTCCAAGTCCGGGATTGGTGCTAGTAGGTTGCTAGTAGTGTTAATTACTCCTTGTAGTTGATGCTAGTTGGTTTAATTGGTGGAAGATCATATGTTCAGATCCTATATGCATATTAATACCCCTCTGATTATGAACATGTTTATGCTTTGTGAGTAGTTACTTTTGTTCCTGAGGACATGGGAGAAGTCTTGCTATTAGTAGTCATGTGAATTTGGTATTTGTTCGATATTTTAATGAGATGTATGTTGGCTCTCCTCTACTGGTGTTATGTGAACGTCGACTACATGACACTTCACCATTGTTTGGGCCTAGAGGAAGGTATTGGGGAGTAATAAGTAGATGATGGGTTGCTAGAGTGACAGAAGCTTAAACCCTAGTTTATGTGTTGCTTCGTAAGGGGATGATTTGGATCCATATGTTTCATGCTATGGTTAGGTTTACCTTAATACTTTTGTTGTAGTTGCGGATGCTTGCAATAGAGGTTAATCATATGTGGGATGCTTGTCCAAGTAAGGGCAGTACCCAAGCATCGGTCCACCCACATACCAAACTATGAAAGTACCAAACGCGAATCATATGAGCGTGATGAAAACTAGCTTGACGATATTCCCATGTGTCCTCGGGAGCGCTTTTCTCTTATAAGAGTTTGTCCAGGCTTGTCCTTTGCTACAAAAAGGATTGGGCCACCTTGCTGCACTTTATTTACTTTTGATACTTGTTGCTCGTTACAAATTATCCTATCACAAAACTATCTGTTACCACTTATTTCAGTACTTGTAGAGAGTAACTTGCTGGAAACCGCTTATAATTTCCTTCTGCTCCTCGTTGGGTTCGACACTCTTACTTATCGAAAGGACTACGATAGATCCTCTATACTTGTGGGTCATCAGTACTCACGGTTGCTTTCCTACCTCTTTTTCCACCATACCTGATTGTTGCGACCAGATGACGGATCCCAGGAGCCAGACGACACCACTGATGATTACTACTACCCCGAGGGTGCCTACTACAATGTGATGGCCGCTGACGACTTCGAGTAGTTAGGAGGCTCCCAAGCAGGAGGCCTTGCCTGTTCAATCGTTGTTGCTTTTGTGCTAGCCTTCGTAAGGCAGACTTGTTTAACTTATGTCTGTACTCAGATATTGTTGCTTCCACTGACTCTTGTGTATTCGAGCATATGTATTCGAGCCCTCGAGGCCCCTGGCTTGTAATATAAAGCTTGTATTATTTTAATTTGTGTCTAGAGTTGTGTTGTGATATCTTCCCGTGAGTCCTTGACCTTGATCTTACACATTTGCGTGTATGATTAGTGTACGGTTGAATCGAGGGCATCACAGTAGATCTTCATGAAGTAGGCGATCTCCTTGCCCTTAGAAACTCCTTGGTTCAACTCCACAATCTTGATGGATGCTTCCAAGTGACACCTAACCAATCAAGGAGACACCACTCTCCAAAAGGTAATAGATGGTGTGTTGATGATGAACTCCTTGCTCTTGTGCTTCAAATGATAGTCTCCCCAACACTCAACTCTCTCACACAGATTGTATTTGGTGGAAAGATGATTTGAGTGGAAAGCAACTTGGGGAAGGCTAGAGATCAAGATTCTTGTGGTGGGATTGGAATATCTTTGTCTCAACACATATGTAGGTGGTTCTCTCTGAGAAAATGAATGCTGGAAGTGTAGGCACATTCTGATTGCTCTCCCCATGAATGGAGGATGGGTGGAGGGGTATATATATAGCCTCCACATAGAATCTAACCATTACACACAATTTACCAAACTTGGTGGGACCGAATACTCAAACTCGGTCAGACCGATCTAGTTCAAAATGTGAACATTAGGATTTTCGGTGGGACCGACATGTCAATTCGGTGGGACCGATTTCATTAGGGTTAGGCCATAACGTAATCTCGTTGAGACTGATCACATGAACTCGGTGAGACCGATTTCTGTAATAGGCAAACAGAGAGTTCGTCAGGGAAACTCGGTGGGACCGATTGCTCATTTCGGTGAGACCGAAATGTTATGAAAAGGAAACAGAGAGTTTGCATTGCAAACTCGATGGGACCGATCGCTCATCTCGGTTAGACCAAAACATTACGAAGGGGAACAGAGAGTCTCAATCCCATCTTGGTGAGACCGAGATCCCTATTGGTGAGACCGAACTGATTAGCATTTCTAGCTATGGCTATGTCAAAGGAACTCGGCAGCGCCGGATAGATCAAATCGGTGGGGCCGAGTTTGACTTTTGGTTTGGGACATATGTAGATATGAGAAAGTGGTTGAGGGCTTTTGGAGCATGTCACTAAGCATTTTGAGCAAGCAAGCCATTAAGATACACCTCATCCCCTTTAAATAGTATTGCCTTATCCGATGGATTCAATGTGATTTTGGATCACTAAAATGAAAATGTAGAGTCTTGAGCTTGAGCCAATATGTGTCCTTAGCATTTTGAGGGGTCCACACCTCTAGTCCATGCCATGCCAATCATTGAACTTCCTCAAATGATCATCTTGAAAGAGTATTAGTTTAATGAGCTATATGTTATTAATAATTACCAAAACCACCCAAGGATTAGTTGCACTTTCAATCTCCCCCCTTTTGGTAATTGATGACAACATATAGATCAAAGCTTCGACAAATAATTATACGAATTAAATATATCGTCGCTTTGAGAAGTATGTGATAAGCAAGAGCTCCCACTAAATTTGTGCATTATTTAAAATTTGCTTTGAATGCAAATGCACAATCGATTAGGATCATGGGTTACTCTTCCATGTCACATACATCTTGGTGGAGCACTCAAAATGATAGAATACGAAATATGCACTCATCACCAAGGCAAAGTGAATGATCATATATGAGAGATAGATAATATCTTCATCCAAGCACAAGAATTAAAGTATGATATGATGAAACACATCACCATACAAGTATCTGTTGGGGAACGCAATATTTCAAAAAAATTCCTACGATCACACAAGATCTATCTAGGGATGCATAGCAACGAGAAGGGAGAGTGTGTCTACGTACCGTCATAGACCGAAAGAGGAAGCATTGAATAACGCGGTTGATGTAGTCAAACGTCTTCGCGATCCAACCGATCAAGTACCGAACACACGACACCTCCGCGATCTGCACATGTTCAGCTCGGTGGCGTCCCTCGAACTCTAGATCTAGCTGAGGCCGAGGGAGAGTTTCGTCAGCACGATGACATGTTGATGGTGATGATGAAGTTACTGACGCAGGGCTTCGCCTAAGCACTACGACAATATGACCGAGGTGGACATCTGTGGAGGGGGGCACCGCACACGGCTAAGAAATCAACTTGTGTGTCTATGGGGTGCCCCCCTCCCCCGTATATAAAGGAGTGGAGGAGGGGGCCGACCGACCTCATAGGGTGTGCCCCAAGGGGGGAATCCTACTCCTACTAGGAGTAGGTTCCCCCCTTTCCTAGTCCAACTAGGAGGGGGAAGGAAGGGGAAGAGGGGAAGAAGGAAAGGCGGGCCGGCCCCTCCCCAATTCGGATTGGGCTTGGGGGGCGCGCCCCTCCTCTTGGCTGCCTCCTCTCTCTTCCACTGAAGCCCATGAAGGCCCATTAACCCCCCCCCCTCGGAGGGGGGGGGGGGGGGGTCCGGTAACCCCCGGTACTCTGGAAAATGCCCGAACCTAGCTGAAACCTTTCCGGTGTCCAAAAATAACCTTCCAATATATCAATATTCATGTCTCGACCATTTCGATACTCCTCGTCATGTCCGTGATCACTCCGGGACTCCGAACAACCTTCGGTACATCAAATCAGATAACTCACAATACATATTGTCATCGAACGTTAAGCGTGTGGACCCTACGGGTTCGAGAACTATGTAGACATGATCGAGACTAATCTCCGGTCAATAACCAATAGCGGAACCTGGATGCTCATATTGGTTCCTACATATTCTACGAAGATCTTTATCGGTTAAACCGCATAACAACATATGTTGTTCCCTTTGTCATCGGTATGTTACTTGCCCGAGATTCGATCGTCAGTATCATCATACCTAGTTCAATCTCGTTACCGGAAAGTCTGTTTACTCGTTCCGTAATGCATCATCCCATGAGTAACACATTATTCACATTGCTTGCAAGGCTCATAGTGATGTGCATTACCGAGAGGGCCCAGAGATACCTCTCCTACAATTGGAGTGACAAATCCTAATCTCGATCTATGCCAACTCAACAAACACCATCGGAGACACCTGTAGAGCATCTTTATAATCACCCAGTTATGTTGTGACGTTTGATAGCACACTGAGTGTTCCTCCGGTATTCGGGAGTTGCATAATCTCATAGTCATAGGAACATGCATAAGTTATGGAGAAAGCAATAGCAATAAACTAAACGATCAAAGTGCTAAGCTAACGGATGGGTCATGTCAATCACATCATTCTCTAATGATGTGATCCCGTTTATCAAATGACAACTCATGTCTATGGTTAGGAAACTTAACCATATTTGATTAATGAGCTAGTCAAGTAGAGGCATGTAACAGCCCCAAATTTGGGTTATCAATTTTTGTGTTGTTATTCCTTCCTCGCAATCATTTTCAAAAAAAAATATCCTGAGTTTGTTGGATGACTCTGAGAAATTCTGTCATTTCCAACCTTCCAAAACCTTGCTCATGTTTTTGTAAGTGGGCAAGACCTCTTTTGCATCAGCTCAAATCCTCTCAAATCCTAATTCCAATTTTCGGAATTTGAATGTGCCCTTTGTGAATACAAAGGAGCTATCATTTTCCTTGAGCTATTGGTCATCCCATATGTTCCCAGAGACTCTCCTATCCTTGTAAACCTTGGATATCCAAAAATATTGCCAAGTCCCATGCAGTATTTTTGAATTATGATTTATTCCTTTTCTTGCCTTCCCGAGGAATAAAGTCCAAAGGTATAGCTAGTCATCTCCTAAATTCATGTGAATTGCTGGAGTTGATATTTATGCCTAATCCAAGCTCTGGCAACGATATTGGCCATAATTAAATAAGGAAAGTTGCCTTTTCCTATTTAATACCAATATTGCGTTTCTGCCATTTTCTGAACGAACTACTATTTCTATAGCAGAGAAAATTCCCACATAAATTGTGGAGATTGTCCTTGCTATATATTAACTAGTTCCATTCTTGTCTCATGTTCCACAGATAAAAAATTTGGCACATGATCCAATGCAAGATTATGCCTTCTCTGAAATTTTGCAAAGGAAGTGCCTTATTCCTAATTCCAATTGAGCTGCAATTTGGCAGGGTGATTAACCTTGATAAATCACTCATGGATACCAAAGATGAGATCAATCCATTCATCCTAGCTCCCTGTGCCATTTTTCAAAGTTTTTGACTAGAATGCAACTTTGTGAAGAAAGTAACTTCATAGAGTTTTCAAATGGGATGAACCTTTGCCATCTTCTCATATATCCTAAATCATTAGCCTCCACCCAAATCCAGCTCATTTAATTGATCTATGAGAGCACAGGAGCCATTCTTGTTTTCTGTCCAAATTTTCAGTTTGTGAAGCAAGTATATTTTATCTTGCTCTAGTATGGATGAAGATTTTCCCAAGTCTCCTCCTATATATATAAACTCTCTCCACCAAGTTTTGGCACAATAAATTATCCCATTTGCCCTGTGCAATTTTTCCAAAATTCTGTCCATAGAGATGCTTTGTGAAGCAAGTGCTATTTTGGTTCATCCAAATGGCATGAAACTCTTTGGGACTCTTCATACCATCAAATAATTGGGCCATGCATAATTCTAGCTCTATCCAATCAACTATGTGAGTGCATCATCCTAAACTCTAATTCTATCAATGGTGGTGCATTCTACATCAACTATCATTTTTAGTCATCCTTGTGAGCTAATAATTGGCATAAGTGATCATCCTAGTGTATGATCACACCATGCCAAAGCTCAGCCTCAGCCTCTTCCCGTGCTTCTCTCCCCGGAGCACAAACACCTTGCTGCAGCAATGTTTTGGATCAGCCTGCAGATCTCTTATTTGCCCTTGGACCAAGATATTACCGCCTTTGAACTAAGGGTAGCAAGGTCCATTTCCCAGACATATTTGGCCGCTCGGAGCCTGCCGTTTGGACCAGTGCGCGCGGTGACCACAGGGTAGACCGGCCAAATCTCGCCTCTGCCAAACGCGGGGTTGTGCTCGTCCGCTCCTCTCTGCCTCTTTTGTCCGCATCATGTCCTCTAGCTTCCCCGTGATCCTCTGCTTCGCCCTGCATCATTGCCCCGTCCGGACTCGCCGTGGTTGCGTCGCGTCGAGCTCGCCCGTGGCATGCCCATCACCTTCCACCTCGGTGTCCTCTTCCTCCTTTTGTCCCCGAGCGTCCCTCGTCTCCATGACCTCCTGGCACTCGTCCGCGTCCCCCTCGTCGCCTTATCGCCGTTCCCCATGACCCTTGGCCGCGTGTGCGCATCGCCGGCGCACGGACACGTAGCCGCGCCGTGTGTCGCCTCTCCCCTCCCCCTAGAGCTCTTCCCCATGGGTATATAAGAAGCCCTCGAGCTCTCTCGCAGCTCACAACCCATCCCAAGCCTCTTCCCCCGAGCTCTCGAGCCTCTCTAACCCCTCCCCACCGCCATGGCCGCCGCCTCGATTCTTCTTCGATTCCGGCGATGCTGCGCCCCTCTCTCCTTTCTCTCACCACCACTGCTCTCCCCAGGGTCCGGTTAGCCTCCCCTTTGCCTTGCCCACCCCGTCCCCCCACCGGAGCCACCCCAACTGCCCAACCCCGCCGTCCTCTGTCCTCGCTCGTCGCCGTCCGTCCAGCCACCATCGGCGCCTGCGCAACCCTCCCTTGGATGTGGTCCTCGCCGGCGGCCTCTTCCATGCCATTGCCAGGTTCCGCAGCTTACCGGAGCGACGAGCCCGCGACAGAGCCAGCGCCCTCGCCGTCGCATCGGGAGCAGAGGAGGAGAAGGAATAAGGAGGAGAGAGAAGAACCCCGCGGGCCCTACCTGGCAGCAACCCAGGGCGTTGACCCGGTCCTGCCAGCATGGATAAGTTGCTGGGGCCCACCCCTCGCGTGACCCCACCTGCCATTGACAGCTCCACCATGCCAGATTACTGGAGACGTACTCACCGAAGTACGCTTTCCCTTCGCAAAAACGCCTTTCCTCTCTTCTTTAGGTCAAAATATGTTTCCCCCTCAGGAAAGCGTATTCACTTTGTACTATGGCTCGGAATGTGTTTTCTCTGATCTGAAGGCGTATTCCTCTAAATGCGCTTTCTGTTTTTCAGCTCAGGGGCCTGGCTGTAGAAATATTTTTACAGATTGGTCCCTGAACTTCGTCGGGCTATAACTTTTTGCTCGAGACTCCAATTGAGGTGAATCCAACGCTCACGTCTTCGTCTCGTCGAACTCTTTCCGTAGGTATCATTTTCATTATGTTTTCACGCAGTGAAAATGACCACTTTGCCCTTGCACGTAAACAGCCCCCTCCGAGAGAGAACTGTTTCCAGCAAGTCTTTCCGCAATCGTTTCACACTTCTCCCCGAGGTATTTGTCGACCCCCAGGCTAGCCAACCTCTTATGATGAGCCCCGAACTTGCATGTTGACTTTGCTTGCACCTCGTGTATGTGTTTAGTTGCAGTAGTTTCTTGTTTGTTCCATCTGCTATTATTTCATTCGTGTTATATAATTTTGTTATCTGTCTTGCATGCTTATACTTTCATGAAATAAGTTGACATGCTAGTTTGTTGTTGTTACTGATAATATCATGCCTCTGTCTAGTTTATTTTCATGTTAGTAGTATCAATGTTATGATAATTCTATTTCACTCATAAGTTTGCTAGTACTTGGTATTGCCATGTTTCGCATGCTATCATTGTTTGTTTGAAATGCTTGATGTTTTGTTACTGCATCGGTATGTTGCATGTTAGTTGTTGCATTCATGTTAATAATGCTCGCGTGATGATTGATGATGGAGAAGTTAATAATATGACTTAATTACAAACCTCCTCCATCATCACTGGGACATCACAGTGCCACCCAACTCAAGCTTTCTCCAATGCAACCACATTTATCTTATGGGGAGGTCCTAGTTGGGTCTATTGTCATGCCTCTCGCCGGTGCCTCCCGCGAGGGAAGGTTATGGGCATGCGCTACCCTGATCAGATAGGCGGACATAACCTTGTGTCCTCGTTTTTTATGGTACCTTGTCCCCGTTTGGGGCCGTTTTGCCACGACGGTGGCCTTTGGTGTCTTTGGTAGACACAAGGCCACCCAGGACTGAACCCCAAGGGGGTGTTGCTCGGAGTGGCCGGGAGAGTGTCATGGCAGTAGTTGGATTTTGTCAGAACGCTTTGGTCCGCACGTATGGGAGTGCGAGGCCAGGGTTCCGTGGTGTGGGTAAAGTGTGCTACCTCTGCAGAGTGTATGTTTAATCTATCGATAGCCGCGTCCTCGGTCATGGGAAAAAGTTCGTAGTAGGTCACACTATCGGATCTTGGTCAAAATGAAGGATAAACCTCCTAATAACTTGTCTAATAATTAAAATGTGATAAATCTTGTGATGACTTGGACTTTGATAAAATCATGAGAAGTCACGATGATGTGTTGATATGACCCCAAGATGAGGTCTCAGTAAGTCATGCGTGGGCTCCGAGGAGCCGTGGCAGAGTAAGTGATTGTTGCATAAGTTTAATACAACATGTCTTCACGGAAGGTAAATGGTAGTTTATTTCCAGCATAGTTTCATGATGTTATGCCATATTTTGATATGCTATGCTTCATTGTGTTATGTTAGAAGTAAAATTTGATATGCCATGCTAGTAGATGTTATGATGTTGTTCATGCTTAGTTTGATTTATGATTCTAGTTAATATCATTGCCATGCTTAGAAGTTGCCTTAAAATAGATTGTTGCATATGCTTGGTTCTTGCTTTGTCATCTGTTTGTTTGGATGCTATGTATTTGGTTGTTGTCGGATTTCGGGTTCCGGCAGACACTTGAGGTTCGAACACTGGGGTGCGCGTGGAAATCTCTCCCCTACCGATCTATGTCTGATCTCCTCGCGTGATCTAAGCTGGAAACAAAGAACAACACAAGGGACACGAGGTTTATACTGGTTCGGGCCACCGTTGTGGTGTAATACCCTACTCCAGTTTGTGGTGTGGTGGATTGCCTCAGCGGCTGATGGTGAACAATACAAGGGAAGAACAGCCTCGCGAGAGGTGTTCTTGAGCTGGTGCGATGAACTGCTAGGGTGAGTTCAGTCGCCTCTCTCTCTCTCTCTCTGCTAGGGCTCTACCAGATTTCTAGACGTCCCTCTCTCTCGATCGATGAATTCCTCCTTCTCCCTCTGCTTGTGATGGCTAGCTCTATTTATAGATGCCCTGGGCCTCTCCCCAAATAATGAGTGGGAAGGGCGCCAACAATTGGCCATTTTGAAGGGGAACATCTAGTACGAGTTATCCTGACCAAAGGTGGTCTTCGGCTGCCAAAAGTACTGGTGATGAAGCCGTCTTGGGCTCCACGGTGACCTCCGTCCTGCCGCTCTGTTGGTCTTGGTCTCGTTGCACCGGAATGGTAACCTTTGCTTGATGCCTTTGCCTGTGCTTGCCCCCTTTACAACAAAGGGGAAACAAGGACTCTACGCAGGCCGGCGCCCGGCTGGCGCCCGCCTGGTCTCGATCGTCATGGCTTGCGTCACGGGCTCCTCGTGAGGTACCCCTGCCTTGATCTCTCCGCCTCCTCGCGAGACTTCCTGACGAGGCTGCCTTTGAGGAAGCTTCCGGTTGTCTGCCCCACGAGGCTTGGCCCCTCGCGAGGGTCTTGATCTCGAGTTGATGAAGATGGGCTGCGCTAGGCCCCCACTTGAGCCACGCCGCAGGCCGCAGGCAGGCAAGTCTGGGGACCCCCGTTCCCAAAATGCCGACAGTAGCCCCCGGGCCCAAGGTGCGCCCGGGCTTGGCCTAGCAGGGAGCGAAGGGGCAAGCGCGAAGCTCCGTGGGCCCCAACAGCCTGCGGCCTTGGGCGCCGCATGGTGATTGATTGGACGTGGGCATCTGCGCTCCCCCATGACGCCTCGGCAACTGCCCATCTGACAAAAGGGATGCCCAGGCCAGATTTACTTGCCTTGTTCTCGTTCGCCTCGCCCCAGATCCCCTTTCTCGCTCTCCTCCTTCTTGGCTCCGAAATCCTCCAGATCTGTCTCAATCCTTCTCATCCGGCACGCCATGGCGCCTCGCAAGTCCCCGACTGAGGCCTGGTACTCGCCGGCCCTGGATTCCCCGAACTTGTCAGAGAAGAACCTCGCCCTTACGCGCCTGATGACGGTGGCGCAGGGTAGCAAGGGGGCGACTGTGCTCAAGGCCGGCTCCGACCAGCCTGAAGTCATGGGGAGCACATTCTATCCGCTCTTTGTGAGCGCCATTGTCGCCGGTCTGGTGCCTCCTTTTTCTGAGTTCTTCTTTGCTGTTCTCCGCCAGTACAACTTGCAGGCTCTTGTAATACCCTCGATGTGACTATATCTCCCACGTGTCGGGGCACGACTTAGAGGCATAATCGCATTGAAGGCATATGTCGCAAGTAAGGTAATCTTTACAACATCCCATGTAATATAATAATAAAGGGGAGATAACATACGTGGCTTACACTCACCACGTCAATCAAGGTACATAAATAAAATTACATCATCCAAACACTCATGGCCCGACTACGGCACCAAAATAAAAGATAACCCAACATGCGACACGGTCCCGATCACCCCAACTGGGCACCACTACTGATCATCAGGAAAAGAGACACAGTATCGCTGAGAGTCCTCGTCGAACTCCCACTTAAGCTCGAGCGCGTCACCTGGAGTGGAATCATCAGGCCCTGCATTTGGTGTAATAGTAAACTGTGAGCCACAGGGACTCAGCAATCTCGCACCCTCGCGATCAAGACTATTTAAGCTTATAGGTAAGGCAAGGTAAATATGTGGAGCTGCAGCAAGCGACTAGCAGATATGGTGGCTATCCTGTTCACAAAAGAGAGCGAGAAGAGGAGGCAAAGCGCGAGCGAGAAACTAGAGAGCAACCTGCGCAAACATTACTCCAACACCGTGTCCACTTCCCGGACTCCGCCGAGAAGAGGCCATCACGGTAACACACTCAGTTGATTCATTTTAATTAAGTTAAGGTTCAAGTTATCTACAACCGGACATTAACAAATTCCCATCTGCCCATAACCGCGGGCATGGCTTTCGAAAGTTCAAATCCCTGCAGGGGAGTCCCAACTTAGCCCATGACAAGCTCTCACGGTCAACGAAGGAATAGACCTCCTCCTGAGATGTTCCGATCAGACTCGGTATCTCGGTTCTTCAAGACACTTTGACAGGTTAAAACAAGACCAGCAACACTCCCCGAATGTGCCGACAAATCCCGATAGGAGCTGCACATATCTCTTTCTCAGGGCACACTCAGATTGTCTAAACTTCCGGTAGGCCAGCCCAGAGTTGCCCCTGGTAGCCACCGGCGGTTGACGAGTTGGACCAATCACTCAGAGGAGCACTGGCCCGGGGGGGGGTTTAAATAAGATGACCCTCGGGCTCCGGAAACCCAAGGGAAAAAGAGGCTAGGTGGAAAATGGTAAAACCAAGGTTGGGCATTGCTGGAAAAGCTTTAATCAAGGCGAACTATCAAGGGGTTCCCATTATAACCCAACCGCGTAAGGAACGCAAAATCCGGGAACATAACACTGATATGACGGAAACTAGGGCGGCAAGAGTGGAACAAAACACTAGGCGAGAGGCCAAGCCTTCCACCCTTTACCAAGTACATAGATGCATTAAGATAACATGGTAATATAATGATATCCCAACAAGTAAATAAAAGTTCCAACAAGGAACGGCCTCCAATCTTCACCTGCAACTAGCAACGCTATAAGAGGGGCTGAGCAAAGCGGTAACATAGTCAATCAACGGTTTGCTAGGATATGGTGGGTTAGAGGTTTGACATGGCAATTTGGGAGGCTTGAAAGCAAGTGGTAGGCATCGTAGCATTGGCATAGCAAAAGAGCGAGCAATCTAGCATAGCAAAGATAGTAGTGATTTCGAGGGTATGATCATCTTGCCTGCAAAGTTGTCAGAGTTGGCTGGATCCTCGAAAGCAAACTCAACGGGCTCCTCGTTAGCGAATTCGTCTCTCGGCTCTACCCAAACAAGACAAACAAGCAAACGGAACACAATCAACCACGTGCAAGGATCAAACAATATGATGCAAGGATGGTATGCTATGCGGGATGCGATGCGGGATGCATATGCAAGATTTGACAAGGGATGCATGAACCTGGCCTCAACTTGGTAATCCAAGTGTGCCACTAGAAAGATGAGATGAAATCGCTTGAAAACGATATAAAGAACGCCGGAATCGGAGTTACAGTTTGGAAATGGCAAGCGATTCAAAAATGACACCGGTCTGCGATTTACAGCAAGTAGCCATCTAAATGCGATGAGATGAACAAGCTACAACATCCAAACATGGCAACAAAATACATGGCAGGGATGTATTCAAGATTCTTAACAAAAGTCTAGCACTGAGCTATGGCCAATACATCCATTAACAGGTTCAAACAAGCATGAAAAAAATGCATATGGCAAACAGATTTCAGACATAGTGAAATTAACACTTGACTGGAATTTCAGATCAGACAGCACTCTTCGGAGCAACAAAACTACATGCTACAGGACCTGAACATGGCAAAATAAAGCATGGCATGGAGCTACTCAAAGATCTTAACAAAAGTCCCTTAGTGACCTTGAGCCAAAAGGGATCATAAAATACAATTGCAAGCATGTGAACATGGCAAAAACATAATCAGTTTTCAGACTTAGTGAAAACTGGCACATGCTGAAAACAGATATCAAGTAGGCATGTTTACGAGCTCGATGCACTCACTACGGAGAAAGTCATGACAATCTAAGCATACACCCATCAATAATACACAAAATGAAAGCTAGACATGGCAAGAACAATAGCATAGCATGCACGGATCAACTACAACATCATCGGCAAAATCGCTAACAAGTAGAAAATCTGCCCAGATTCACGAAGTAGCAAAAGTAGAGCTCGATTGACTCAAGCTAGGATGCTCCATAATTGCAAACAAAGACATGGATGGATAGAGCACTACAAGATTAACAAAACATCCTTACTGATCATCCTCAAAAGAGGCACGGATCACTCGGAAACAACATGAACATATGGCCATATGAGATAAGCAGGTCAAGGACTTAGTGGAATTGCTAAGTCCCTGAAAACAGAATTACCAAGTGCCTCACTTTGCAAGCTTGTGCTAGTCACCACACACATCACAAAAATACATGGGTTGCACCTCTAGAAAGATGGTAAAACCCTTAACAAAACATATGTAGAGCTCATGGGCATATCATGCACACAATAAACATGGCAAAAATGACAAATATCTAAATGGAGTAGCAGATCTCACAATTATCTCAAGTAGCCCTCTTCTAACAGCATTTCGGGCATCAAGATTAACTCAAATGAAAATGATGCAATGGAATGAAATGATGTACTCTCTGAGGAGAACATTTTGATATGATATATGCCAAATGGAGTTACGGATGCAAAGTTATAGCATGATGAAGAGGAGCATATGAGCTAGGGTTTCGAGGCAAGTCAACCCTGAGATATTTATCCTAGATCTAGATCCAGATCGTGCATGCTTTACGAGGTTCGCCGGAGAGGTCCGTGTTCGCCGGAGTGAGACGGGGCGGCCGCCGGAGAAGGACTTACCGGCGACGAGGAAGAGGCGCGGGGCCGGAGCCGCGGCGGTGGTGGCCGGAGATGGAGGCGCAGCCGGCGAGGAAGAGGCGCGGGGAGGCGTCGGTGGAGAGGTGCAGTGGCGCCGGACGGGCGGCGCGGTGGCCAGCGCCGGCGAGGCGGCGGGGAGAGCGGGGCGGCACTGGGCGGAGGAAGGCGAGGCGGCTGGCGCGGCCGGCTGGAGTGGCGGCGGGGAACGGGCCGCGCGGGGGCCTGGTTCGGGCTCGCTCGGGCCACGGCGGGAGGCGGACAGCGGCGCCACGTGGCGAATCCCGGTTGGGCGACGGTGGTGGCGGACGTTGTCGGGCGCCGGCGGACACGTCCAGCGCGCGGAGAGAAGCGGGGCTAGGGTTTGGGGACGAAGGAGATTCGGATTTCGGGGAAGGGGTCTATATATAGGCATAGAGGGAGCTAGGAGAGTCCAAATGAGGTGCAGTTTTCGGCCACGCGATCGTGATCGAACGCTCTAGATGATGGAGAGGGTTTTGGTGGGTTTTGGGCCAACTTGGAGGGGGGTTGGGCTGCAACACACACGAGGCCTTTTCGGTCCCTCGGTTAACCGTTGGAGTATCAAAGGAAGTCCAAATGATACGAAACTTGACAGGCGGTCTACCGGTAGTAAACCAAGGCCGCTTGGCAAGTCTCGGTCCAATCCGGAAATGTTTAATCCCCACACACGAAAGAAAGGTAGAAATGACCACCGGAGGAGAACGAAGCGCCGGAATGCAGAACGGACAACGGGGAAAATGCTCGAATGCATGAGATGAACACGTATGCAAATGCAATGCACATGATGACATGATATGAGATGCATGACAATGATAACAACACATGGAGACAAAAACCCGAACCCGAGAAAATAAAATAACTTAACGCGGGAAACTACAAGAGTTGGAGTACAAATTGGGAAAGTCATATCCGGGGTGTTACAACACTCCACCATTACGAAAGGATCTCGTCCCGAGATCTAGGACTGAAAGAACGCCAGGTATTCAGAACGGAGGTGATCCTCGCGTTCCCAGGTAGCTTCATGGTCGGAATGGTGTGACCACTTGACTTTGAGGAATTTGATTGACTTGTTGCGAGTCTTGCGTTCAGTCTCTTCAAGAATAGCAACTGGGTGCTCACGATAGGAGAGATCTTCTTGGAGCTCAATGTCCTCGAAGTTGACGGTGCGGTCAGGAGTCTTGAAGCACTTTTGGAGCTGAGAGACATGGAACACATCATGAACATTTGCAAAGTTTGAAGGAAGCTCGAGTTGATAGGCGAGGTCGCCTCTCTTGCTGACAATCTTGAAAGGTCCCACGTATCTAGGGGCAAGCTTCCCTTTGATACCGAAGTGACGAGTACCTTTCATAGGAGAGACACGGAGGTAAACATGATCTCCGATCTCGAAATCCAAATCACGGTGCTTACTGTCATAGTAGCTCTTCTGACGGGATTGGGCTGCTTTGAGGTTATCTCGAATGACTTTGCACATTTCCTCTGCCTCTATGATTAAGTCATTTCCCAAAAGCTGACGTTCACCGGTTTCAGACCAGTTGAGAGGGGTACGACACTTCCTGCCATACAAAATTTCAAATGGGGCTTTGCCCGAACTTGCTTGAAAACTGTTGTTGTAGGAGAATTCAGCATAAGGAAGACAATCCTCCCACTTCATGCCGAAGAAAATCACACAAGCCCTGAGCATATCTTCAAGAATCTGGTTGACACGCTCGACCTGACCGCTAGTTTGAGGATGGAAAGCTGTGCTAAATTGGATGTTGGTGCCCATGGCCTTATGAAAAGTATCCCAGAACTTGGAGGTAAAGATGCTGCCACGATCTAAAGATATCACTTGTGGAATACCGTGTAGAGAGACAATCCGAGAGGTATAGAGTTCTGCCAATTGAGCTGCACTGATCGACTCTTTGATAGGCAGAAAGTGAGCCACTTTGGTGAGTTTGTCGATGACAACGAATATAGCATCATTGCCACGCTTGGACTTTGGAAACCCAGTCACGAAGTCCATTTCAATGTGGTTAAACTTCCATTTTGGAATGGCAAGAGGTTGGAGGAGACCAGCTGGCCTTTGGGGTTCTGCCTTCACTCTTCTGCAGACATCACACTCGTTCATGAATTGAGCAATGTCGTGCTTCATTCGAGTCTACCAATAAGCCTGCTTGAGGTCCTGATACATCTTCGTGCTCCCAGGGTGGATGCAGAGGAGAGAATTGTGAGCCTCATTCATGATCACTTTACGGAGGTCACCTTTGGGCACAACAATACGATCCTCGAAGAAGAGAGTGTCCTTGTCATCAAGGCGGTAGCACTTGTACTTGGGTTGTCTCTTGGCAATCCCAATCTTCACCTTTTTCACCAAAGCATCAAGAAGCTGGGCTTGGCGAATCTGGTCTTCTAAGGTAGGCGAGACTTGAAGGTTGGCGAGGAAACCTTGAGGAACAACTTGCAGATTAAGTTTGCGGAAGGCTTCACAAAGCTCGGGTTGATAAGGCTTGAGAATCAGACTGTTGCAATAAGCCTTCCTACTCAATGCGTCAGCAATCACATTGGCCTTGCCTAGAGTATACTTGATACTCGGATTATACTCTTGAATCATTTTGACCCATCGAGTTTTCCTGAGGTTGAGATTAGGCTGAGTGAAAATGTACTTGAGACTCTTGTGATCAGTGAAGATGTCCACTTTTCTTCCCAATAAGAGATGTCTCCAAGTCAAAAGAGCATGCACAACTGCCGCCAACTCAAGATCATGAGTGGGGTAGTTCTTCTCATTAGGCTTCAACTGGCGAGAGGTATAAGCAACAACTTTCTTCTCTTGCATCAACACTGCGCCAAGACCTTGGAGAGAGGCATCACAAAAGACCTCGTATGGCTTGGATTCATCAGGCGGAGTCAGAACTGGAGCAGTGATCAATTTCTCTTTCAAAGTGTTGAAAGCAATTCACACTCCGGGGACCAAACGTACTTGACGTGCTTCTGGAGAAGATTTGAGAGAGGCATCGCGATCTTAGAAAAGTTTTCAATGAATCTTCGACAATAGCTTGCGAGACCGAGGAAGCTACGGAGTTGCTTCACGTTCTGAGGAGGTTCCCAATTCACAATTGCAGACACCTTCTCAGGATTCACCGCAATGCCCTTGGCAGAGATGATATGGCCAAGATAAAGAACCTCATCGAGCCAAAATTCGCACTTGGAGAACTTGGCGTAGAACTGATGTTCCCTTAGCTTATCAAGCACCAAACGCAAGTGCTTGGCATGATCTTCCTTGTTCTTCGAGAAAACCAGAATGTCGTCGAGATAGACCAAAACGAAGTCATTGGTGTAGGCGTTGAAGATGAAGTTCATCATGCGAGAGAACGTCGGAGGAGCATTGGCGAGGCCAAAAGACATGACAGTGTATTCATATGAACCATAGCTTGTCCTGAAAGCCGTCTTGGGAATATCTTGCTCATGGATTCGAATCTGATGATAACCCATACGGAGATCAAGCTTGGAGAATACTTGGGCACCTTTGAGTTGTTCGAACAGCTCGTTGATGTTGGGAAGTGGGTATTTGTTCTTGATGGTCTTCTTGTTCAATGGACGGTAATCAACACAAAGTCGGTCCGTTCCATCCTTCTTCTTCACAAAAAGAACACCACAACCCCACGGAGAAGAACTAGGCCGGATGAGACCCATTATTTCTTGAATATCGAGTTGCTTCTTCAGCTCCTTCAACTCTTCAGGTCCGAGCTTGTAAGGACGCTTGCACACAGGTTCCGTGCCGGGCTCAAGATCAATAACGAATTAAACTGGCCGGTGCGGAGGCATTCCTGAAAGCTCTTCTGGAAAGATGTCTTGATATTCGCAAACGACTAGAATTTGCGAGATAGCATCCAGTTCACCCTTCTCATTGAGGGAAAACAGACGGATAGTATTATCCCGAGCAGCAAAGACAATTACATCCTCAGACGAATGAGTCAATTGAATCTGCCTGGCTGCACAATCAAGCTGAGCCTTGTGCTTAGAAAGCCAATCCATCCCGAGAATAAGATCAATATCCGAGTTACCAAGGATCATTGGAGAAGCCAGAAACTTGAAATCACCCATCGAGATAGAAATATCCGGAACCTCGTAGTTAGCGAGCAAACATCTGCCCGGAGAGACAACTGCTAATGGCTTAAGCATAACTTGAGAAAACCACCCATGCTTAGATGCAAAAGGTCTCGAGATAAAACAATGTGATGCACCAGTGTCAAAAAGAACTTTTGCAGGAACATCGTTAACAGGAAGGTTACCCATGATGACATCTGATGAATCCTCTGCCTGAGCTGCATTCACCATATTGACCTTGGCATACTTGGGATTATGCTTGACCACAGCTGTACTTGCCGATCTGACATGAGGAGGACGAGGAAGACGCCTCTGGTTGAAACACTTGTTGGCATAGTGACCCTTCTGTTGGCACTTGTTGCATGTGACCTATGAAAGCAGACGGTGGTACGGAGCACTCGATCTTGGAGGTTGAGACGAAGTCTTGTTCTGAAAGCCAGGGTTGGGTGGGTGGGAAGATCCACTGCCACCTTTGCTCTTCTGCTGATACGGCTGACGGAATGGAGGAGGAGGAAGCCAATACTTCTGCTGCTTGGCCACTTGAGTAGAGGAAGAAGGAGTAACATCTCTGACTCGCTTCTTGGAAGCATCACACCTCAGTTGAGCGGCCTCTTGCTTCAATGCCATGTTGTAGAACTCATCGTACCTCAAGGGCTCAAAGAGAACAAGAGCAAGCTGAATTTCTTCTCTGAGACCACCCCTGAACTGGTATATCATGCTCTTCTCATCAGGCATGTCCTGCTTGGCAAAGAGGGCGAGCTTCTGAAACAACTTGTTGTAGTCATAGATAGACAAAGAGCCTTGCTTCAGGTTGTGAAATTCCTCACGCTTGCTTTCAACCACGCTCTGAGGGATATGGTGAGCTCTGAAATCTCGACGAAATTCATCCCAAGTGATAACACGTCCACCTTTGAAGTCCTTGTACTGCTGGAACCATTCTGCAGCTTGATCTTTGAGTTGGAAGGAAGCGAACTTGACAAAGTCCTCAGGCCTGACGTTACTGCACTCGAAATGCTTGCACAGATCCACAAGCCAATCGTCAGCATCGATTGCCTCAACACAATTGCTGAAAGTCTTTGGCCCGTTAGCAAGGAACTGGTTGAGTGTAGCAAAGTGATTCTGATTGTTGCCTTGGTTCCCTTGGTTGCCTTGATTGCGCTCTTGGAGAATTTGCATGATCAATTGTGTGTTTGCATTGGTTGTGGCCATCACAGCTTGCCATCCCTCCGGAGGAGGTGGAGGTGGTGGCGGATCAGGATTCGGAGTCATGTGCGTTGGAGGAGCCATCCTGAAGAGGTTGACATCCATTAGCACATTGATAGACAAATATTGAAGCTGAATCCAACGGAATGAAAATTTCAACATATAGTCTTCACATCCGAACAAAATGAACGAATGCATTCCTCTTGAAATGGTCACATATCCATAAATTGAGAAGCCACATAGACTTAGCTAGAGAAATAAATCAACAAGGTACGGATCAAGAACGAATAATCGGTAAGAAATCCCAATCTCAAACCAATATCCGTGGAAGAAGAACTAGAGCTACGAGAATTCCCACCTATGAAACTCCCGAACCTTTCCGGTTATGCAATCAGGTGTTGGGGATACAGGGGAAGCATAATATCTCACCCAAATCTAGCAAATCCTACATCCAGTTGTATCCATCCTTCAACACATAACCAAGAAAAACTTCGGAAACCATCTACCTCAACCTTCAAAAAGCATCCGTTATACAAGTTATGGCGATACTCCCGAACTCCCGCCCCAGTACTGGGTGGCATCGAGGTTATCTCACCAACGAACTGCATAAACGAGATTTTCGATGTCGGCGTACTAAACTCAGGTATTCCAGAACTGCAACGATAAAATTATGACGACAACACCTCAGAGCTCAACTCCCCGGGACACTTCCAAAAAACCCCTGACAGGAGGCAACAAGACAATGTTCTCATCATAAAACCATCGAAACGATTCCAAGCTACCCGCATGATCCTAATTTTTTTTAGTGAAATTTGAGAAGAGAAGAGTCAAAACTTTACGTCAGGATGCCTTACCAGAGCGATGAGGAGACTGGGAAGTAAAAATAATTCCTAACTCTCCGATATATAATTCCTAAATGACTCAAAACATTTTTCTAGACACAACTCGGCCGCTAATAACGATCAAGCAATGGGGCTCCTAAGGTCAGGGATGGCTCTGATTACCAACTTGTAACACCCTCGATGCGACTATATCTCCCACGTGTCGGGGCACGACTTAGAGGCATAATCGCATTGAAGGCATATGTCGCAAGTAAGGTAATCTTTACAACATCCCATGTAATATAATAATAAAGGGGAGATAACATAGTTGCCACGTCAATCAAGGTACATAAATAACATTACATCATCCAAACACTCATGGCCTGACTACGACGCCAAAATAAAAGATAACCCAACATGCGACACGGTCCCGATCACCCCAACTAGGCATCACTACTGATCATCAAGAAAAGAGACATAGTTTCGCTGAGAGTCCTCATCGAACTCCCACTTGAGCTCGAGCGCCTCACTTGGAGCGGAATCATCAGGCCCTGCATTTGGTGTAATAGTAAACTGTGAGCCACAGGGACTCAGCAATCTCGCACCCTCGCGATCAAGACTATTTAAGCTTATAGGTAAGGCAAGGTAAATATGTGGAGCTGCAGCAAGCGACTAGCAGATATGGTGGCTATCCTGTTCGCAAAAGAGAGCGAGAAGAGGAGGCAAAGCGCGAGCGAGAAACTAGAGAGCAACCTGCGCAAACATTACTCCAACACCGTGTCCACTTCCCGGACTCCGCCGAGAAGAGGCCATCATGGTAACACACTCAGTTGATTCATTTTAATTAAGTTAAGGTTCAAGTTATCTACAACTGGACATTAACAAATTCCCATCTGCCCATAACCACGGGCACAGCTTTCAAAAGTTCAAATCCCTGCAGGGGAGTCCCAACTTAGCCCATGACAAGCTCTCACGGTCAACGAAGGAATAGACCTCCTCCCGAGACGTTCCGATCAGACTCGGTATCTCGGTTCTTCAAGACACTTCGACAGGTTAAAACAAGACCAGCAACACCGCCCGAATGTGCCGACAAATCCCGATAGTAGCTGCACATATCTCTTTCTCAGGGCACACTTAGATTGTCTAAACTTTCGGTAGGCCAGCCCGGAGTTGCCCCTGGTAGCCACCGGCGGCTGACGAGTTGGACCAATCACTCAGAGGAGCACTGGCCCGGGGGGGTTTAAATAAGATGACCCTCGGGCTCTGGAAACCCAAGGGAAAAAGAGGCTAGGTGGCAAATGGTAAAACCAAGGTTGGGCATTGCTGGAAAAGCTTTAATCAAGGCGAACTATCAAGGGGTTCCCATTATAACCCAACCGCGTAAGGAACGCAAAATCCGGGAACATAACACCGATATGACGGAAACTAGGGCGGCAAGAGTGGAACAAAACACTAGGAGAGAGGCCAAGCCTTCCACCCTTTACCAAGTATATAGATGCATTAAGATAACATGGTAATATAATAATATCCCAACAAGTAAATAAAAGTTCCAACATGGAACGGCCTCCAATCTTCACCTGCAACTAGCAACGCTATAAGAGGGGCTGAGCAAAGCGGTAACATAGCCAATCAACGGTTTGCTAGGACATGGTGGGTTAGAGGTTTGACATGGCAATTTGGGAGGCTTGAAAGCAAGTGGTAGGCATCGTAGCATTGGCATAGCAAAAGAGCGAGCAATCTAGCATAGCAAAGATAGTAGTGATTTCGAGGGTATGATCATCTTGCCTGCAAAGTTGTCAGAGTTGGCTGGATCCTCGAAAGCAAACTCAACGGGCTCCTCGTTAGCGAATTCGTCTCCCGGCTCTACCCAAACAAGACAAACAAGCAAACGGAACACAATCAACCACGTGCAAGGATCAAACAATATGATGCAAGGATGGTATGCTATGCGGGATGCGATGCGGGATGCATATGCAAGATTTGACAAGGGATGCATGAACCTGGCCTCAACTTGGTAATCCAAGTGTGCCACTGGAAAGACGAGATGAAATCGCTTGAAAACGATATAAAGAACGCCGGAATCCGAGTTACAGTTTGGAAATGGCAAGCGATTCAAAAATGACACCGGTCTGCGATTACAGCAAGTAGCCATCTAAATGCGATGAGATGAACAAGCTACAGCATCCAAACATGGCAAAAAAATACATGGAAGGGATGTATTCAAGATGCTTAACAAAAGTCTAGCACTGAGCTACGGCCAATACATCCATTAACAGGTTCAAACAAGCATGAAAAAAATGCATATGGCAAACAAATTTCAGACATAGTGAAATTAACACTTGACTGGAATTTCAGATCAGACAGCACTCTTCGGAGCAACAAAACTACATGCTACAGGACCTGAACATGGCAAAATAAAGCATGGCATGGAGCTACTCAAAGAGCTTAACAAAAGTCCCTTAGTGACCTTGAGCCAAAAGGGATCATAAAATACAATTGCAAGCATGTGAACATGGCAAAAACATAATCAGTTTTCAGACTTAGTGAAAACTGGCACATGCTGAAAACAGATATCAAGTAGGCATGTTTACGAGCTCGATGCACTCACTACGGAGAAAGTCATGACAATCTAAGCATACACCCATCAATAATACACAAAATGAAAGCTAGACATGGCAAGAACAATATCATAGCATGCACGGATCAACTACAACATCATCGGCAAAATCGCTAACAAGTAGACAATCTGCCCAGATTCACGAAGTAGCAAAAGTAGAGCTCGATTGACTCAAGCTAGGATGCTCCATAATTGCAAACAAAGACATGGATGGATAGAACACTACAAGATTAACAAAACATCCTTACTGATCATCCTCAAAAGAGGCACGGATCACTCGGAAACAACATGAACATATGGCCATATGAGATAAGCAGGTCAAGGACTTGGTGGAATTGCTAAGTCCCTGAAAACAGAATTACCAAGTGCCTCACTTTGCAAGCTTGTGCTAGTCACCACACACATCACAAAAATACATGGGTTGCACCTCTGGAAAGATGGCAAAACCCTTAACAAAACATACGTAGAGCTCATGGGCATATCATGCACACAATAAACATGGCAAAAATGACAAATATCTAAATGGAGTAGCAGATCTGACAATTATCTCAAGTAGCCCTCTTCTAACAGCATTTCGGGCATCAAGATGAACTCAAATGAAAATGATGCAATGGAATAAAATGATGTACTCTCTGAGATGAACATTTTGATATGCTATATGCCAAAAACGGAGTTACGGATGCAAAGTTATAGCATGATGAAGAGGAGCATATGAGCTAGGGTTTCGGGGCAAAAGTCAACCCTGAGATATTTATCCCAGATCTAGATCCAGATCTTGCATGCTTTACGAGGTTCGCCGGAGAGGTCCCTGTTCGCCGGAGTGAGACGGGGCGGCCGCCGGAGAAGGACTTGCCGGCGACGAGGAAGAGGCGCGGGGCCGGAGCCGCGGTGGTGGTGGCCGGAGATGGAGGCGCGGCCAGCGAGGAAGAGGCGCGGGGCAGCGCCGGTGGAGAGATGCGGTGGCGCCGGACGGGCGGCGCGGTGGCCAGCGCCGGCGAGGCGGCGGGGAGAGCGGGGCGGCGCTGGGCGGAGGAAGGCGAGGCGGCTGGCGCGGCCGGCTGGAGCGGCGGCGGGGAACGGGCCGCGCGGGGGCCCGGTTCGGGCTCGCCCGGGCCGCGGCGGGAGGCGGACAGCGGCGCCACGTGGCGGATCCCGGTTGGGCGGCGGTGGCGGCGGACACGTCCGGCGCGCGGAGAGAAGCGGGGCTAGGCTTTGGGGACGAAGGAGATCCGGATTTCTCGGAAGGGGTCTATATATAGGCATAGAGGGAGCTAGGAGAGTCCAAATGAGGTGCGGTTTTCGGCCACGCGATCGTGATCGAACGCTCTAGATGATGGAGAGGGTTTTGGTGGGTTTTGGCCAACTTGGAGGGGGGTTGGGCTGCAACACACACGAGGCCTTTTCGGTCCCTCGGTTAACCGTTGGAGTATCAAAGGAAGTCCAAATGATACGAAACTTGACAGGCGGTCTACCGGTAGTAAACCAAGGCCGCTTGGCAAGTCTCGGTCCAATCCGGAAATGTTTAATCCCCACACACGAAAGAAAGGTAGAAATGACCACCGGAGGAGAACGAAGCGCCGGAATGCAAAACGGACAACGGGGAAAATGCTCGAATGCATGAGATGAACACGTATGCAAATGCAATGCACATGATGACATGATATGAGATGCATGACAACGATAAAAACACACGGAGACAAAAACCCGAACCTGAGAAAATAAAATAACTTAACGCCGGAAACTTCAAGAGTTGGAGTACAAATTGGGAAAGTCATATCCGGGGTGTTACAGCTCTGCACCTCCACCCCAACTATGTTCTTCTGCTGGCGATTTTTGCTTACTACTGTGAGGCTCACGTCGGGGTAAAGCCCTCGGTGGCCTTGTTGCGTCACTATTTTTCCCTCCGGGTTTTTGGTGTCCATGTCTCCGCATGTGCGAGCTTCATCGCGTACTCCAATTCCAAAGCTATCTCGAAGCCTGTGAAGAGGATCGGAGGCTTCCGGAGCAAGTGAGTCATGGTGGATGTCGGGCGCTTCCACCCCCGTCTGTTGCTGCCCAAGGCCGTCGACGCGTGGTCCCGCGCGGAGCTCGTCGACCCCCATGCGAAGGCGGTGCTGAAGAGGATGAACACGGACCTGAGGCCAAGCAACTTGGGGGCGGCAAAACTGACCGAGGCCTCGCTCCTGAGGGAGTTCCTGGAGCACCGGGTGGCTCCACTCCAGGAGCACCCGCTCCCATTGTGGAGGCTTGGGGACGCGGACGCCACCTTGCGACTAAGCTCGGAGGCCCTATCCGACGAGAATCTGTTCGCGTCCCTCCATTCCTTGGTTGGGGGAGACGTGGCGAGCCCGGTGGGCGCCCCCGTCCCCCTGTTCCTTCGAGACGACTAGGAGCAGGTGGTGAACGCCATGCCCACCTTCAACGGGAAGGGGCTGGTGCCCGCGGTAGCTCCCGAGGATCTTGCGGCGCTGGCGATAGTGGACGTGTCCTCTGGCAGCTCCAGCGGGAGTGAGAAGGAAGAAGAGGCGGAGGAGGAAGAGTCTATCTTCGATGCGACTGGCGAGGAGTCAGGGGAGTCCTTCCCTCGGCTCAGGTCTCCGGCCCTCCGCTCCATGCCGGATGATGATGATGCCGGCGCTGGGCAAGGAGGGGAGGACTTTCCCTTGGTCACAAGGAAGGGCAGGTCGGGGCTGGTTCCCCCAGGGTCCGCTCTGATCCCTGGGCGGTCTGAAGCCAGCCCTAACCCTCCCGACGTGGCTTCTTCTTCCGGGCCTCCCGAGGCTGACCCAAGCTGCAGGCTCTCGGGCTTCAAGTTCGGCCGGAGGTTGCTTGGGTCTGCGAGCGATGACCAGTAAGTGCTTGATTCCCGCATTGCTTGGTTTCTGCCGCCGAGGCTTGACGTCCATATTTTCTTGTCAGGCCGGCGCCTGCGGCGAAGAGGTTGAGAGGGGCTTCTGCGGCCCCGCTTGGGGTGAGTCCATCTGCCGGGGCGGTGCCTTCGTCCGCTGGGGAGGAAGACAGCGCGGCTCACGCCTCCCTGGTCCGATCGTCCTCGCGAGGCCGACTGGGACGCCTTGGCGAGGAGTCAGCCCCCGTGGCCCCGCTGACCCTGGAGTCGACTGCGCTCGATGCTGCAGCCGGGGCGACCAAGGCCCAGGGGGTTCCTTCCTGCCAAACCGTGATCACGCCGCCGTCTTCTTCGCCCGCTCCGCCGATTCCCGCTTCTTCTGTTTCCTCTGCCGCCGTCCTAGACCAGGTCGCCAGCGAACTGAGCCAGCTATGGGAGGATCTTCTGAGTGCAGACCCTCAACTAGTGGCCGGGCTCCTGGAGCTAGCTTCTGGCTGGGCCCATTCCGCTGCTTCCGTCCGAGCAGCGCTGAGCCAGGCCGTGGCGGCCTCTGATGGGGAGAAGCAGGCCGCAAACCAAGCCAAGGCCGCCCGCGACGCTGCCCTGGGCGACGCTGCGGCCGCCAAGGCTCACTGCAAGGAGCTGGAGGTCGATCTGCAAGGCCTGCGCGACGAGCTCGCCAAGGAGGTCCACGGCCGCCAAGAGAAAGAGAAGGAGATGAAGGCTCGGGAGGCTGCCGTCAAGGACCGGGACGCCAAGCTCGATGACCGCCACGGCGAACTGGAGACGCTGGAGCGGTCGCTGCAGGTGGAGAGGCCCAAGCTAGATGCCAAGGCGGAGGATCGGGTGGCCTTCGCGAAGATGGAGAAGAGGGCTCATGCCGTGCTGAAGACGCTTTACGAGAGCGGCTTGGAGGACCCGTTGGCCGGCACGAAGGACGGCCCCGCCAAGCTGCTTCCCTTCCTGGTCTGTGCACTTGAAGATGTTGTAGACGGCCTTGCCCCATGGCCGAGGCCGAGGCGCGTGCCCTGTCTTCTGCGGCACTGACGTGTGTCCTCAGCCACGTCTACCTGCGCGACCACAACGTCGACCTCGACAGCCTACTGGAGCCTGTGAGCAGCGACCTTGCCACCGCTGCCGCTGAGGCCATGAAAGGCTGAGCCGAAGCTTTGCTGGGGAGGTTCCATGCCTTCAGCATCTTGCCCGGGCGCGGTGCCGCCAGCTCCGCGGCCCTAGGAGGCGGCGCCACTGGAGAGTGATCCCTTCGCGGCTTCTGTCCTGTTTTTATTCCTACAACATGCACCATGCCCCACGGAGGCATTTAAACTTGTGTTTGGCGTCTTGAAACAATCTATGGCTTGTAATATTTGCTTTGAATCTCTTGGAATTTGCATTTTTCTCTCCTACTTGCTCGCGCTCTACGTCGGCAGGGCCCGGCCCCGCGCATACCTCACCCAGCGTTAGCCCCGACCGAAAACCAGGACAGGACTAAGGAGTGAGGGGCTATGTGGCAAGTTAGGATCCTGAGTCGCGATGCTCAGGAGTCCCCCTTGACGCGCAAGCGACAAGTAGGAAAGGGGGGAATAAGGAGTGGATTGGTCGTTTTGCGTCGGCAGGGCCCGACCCCGCGCACACCTCACCCAGCGTTAGCCCCGACCGGAAACCAGGACGGGACTAAGGAGTGAGTGGCTACGGGGCAAGTTAGGCTCCTGAGTCGCGATGCTCAGGAGTCCCCCTTGACGTTCAAACGGGTTCCCATACCTTGGCTCCGCTCGGGGAGGAGCGCCTGACGACCAGGTCCGAGGGACCTGGCTGGGTGGTGTGCGGTCATGCGAGGCCTGGGCGTAGCCCCCTGTCGAGCCCCCTCGCGTGGCGCTCCCGAGGGGAGGCGTTGTGATGGTGCCGAACACTAAGCTCTGGTCTCCCTGAGGTTGGTACGGCCGGAGGCTGCCCTCAGTTGTTTATCACCAGCGCGGAGCATAGCGCTTCCGTACGTGTACGGGCATAGCCGCTCCTCGGTAGTGTCGTCAGCCAACGCGGAGCATGGTGCTTCCACTGGTACGTGGGAGGGGGCTCCCCTCCGGGAGGAGCCCGGGGCATGTACAGCCCTGCCCTCACACGTGGATGGCACGGTAGGGCTAGGAGAGGTGTATCTGGGCACTCGTGAGCCAGCGCGAGACTCATGAGGCCCTACCTCGAGGCGGGTTGCGCCTGCCTCTGGGCCGTTATCCATGGTGTGTTCCTACAGGGTGGTTAGAATGCAAATGCTCTATGTCCTCAGGTCCCGGCCCTCGAGCGAGCTCAGCCGCCGCTGGTATGACAGGTCGCGATGCCGTGGGTCAAGGCCAGGGGGTGAGGGCTGGAGAGCCAGTAGGAGCCCATGAGTCGCGATGCTCAGGTACCCCCCTTTTAACGTGCAAGCACTTTGCATGAAAGCGCAGAAGTCCGCGATAAGCAGCAGGTGAAAATTAAGAGTGAAAGAGCAAATTCATTTTAATTAGATGCAGGAAAAGAAAACACCGCTGGGCCATGCCCGAGCAGCTCGGGGCTGATGCAGCCCAAGGGGCGCCCCCAACAAGGTAAGTAAAGAGCATAAGCAAAATGGATACATGCCGCAGGGACGGACCCACATGACCTGGGAATGATGCGGCCCTGTGGGCGCTCCCAGCTAAAAATGGAACTTAGAAAGATGTCACCTGGTGCCGTTGAAGATGAAGTGATGTTGAAGAAGTGGGCGATGCGCGATGATGACGTCGACCCTCATGAGCCCCCAGGCCCAGGAGGCTCGGGAGGCTCCGGAGGCGCAGGTGGGTCTCCGAGGGCCATCTCCATCTCCGCTAGGACCGCGCGATGCCTGACTTCCTGAGCCTCCAGAATGCTCCTCAGCAGGCGCTAATGAGCGGTGACCGCGTTCGGCAGGCTGAAAGGCATGAGAACGTAGCTGTGGGGTGGACCTTCGCAACGCCCCACGCGCGAAGGCCAGAGGCGCCCCTGAGACGCGGCTCGGTTGAGCCCTGGCATGTTGATGCAGACGCGCAGCCCACCATCCTCGCCTGGATCTGGGGCCACGGTGGGTAAGCGGCGGCTGCCGCGCATGACTCTTGACTCCTACAGCTCCTGGGTGTTTCTTGAGATGACCTCCTGAGGGTTCGGTCTTCCGTGCCTTGTACCTTCCTGAGGGAAACGTTCCTGGAAGCGCCCCTCCAAGTGGTGCCTCAGCGCCTCCCTCGCGATCTCGGCAAGGTTGGTGGCTCTCCAAGAAAGAGCCCCCGAGCTCTGCCTGAGGAGGGCGCCGGGCGTGCCTTCCTATGCGAGAGAGGGTGGCGCTCCCTGATCGGGCACGGATCCTGACGCAATACCTTCTGAGGCGCCTGCCTCCCAATGGCTTGGGCTAGGCGAAACCTTCTTCTTCTTAAGGGTCGCCTCGGGAAGTCTTCCGTTCCTGTGGTCTGGGTCTTCGATTGCTGCAGCTTGGAACGCGCGCTCAAGTGAACACACTGCGTCCCTTTCTTCACAGGTTACGGTGATGACTCCACCACTTCCTGGCATCTTGAGGACATTCTATCCATGGTGAGTTACTGCCATGAACTTGGCCAGGGCTGGGTACCCAAGGATGGCATTGTATGGCAGACGGATGTGGGCGACGTCGAAGTCGATGAGCTCGGTGCGGTAGTTGTTGCACTGCCCGAAGGTGACTGGAAGGCGAACCTGCCCTATTGGAACAGTGTAACCATCAGTGACTCCTGAGAAGGGCTTGGTTGGCTGAAGATGATCGTACAGCACTTGGAGATTGTCGAACGTCTCGACGGACAGGACGTTGAGTCCTGCTCCACCGTCAATGAGGGTCCTGGTGACCTGCACGTTGCTAATGACCGAGGAGCAAAGCATCAGGAGGACTCCGTCCGTTGCTGCGCACTTGAGCTGATCCGCTGAGCTGAACGTGATAACGCACGCAGACCACCTGAGAGGGCGCGTGGCCTCAAGCTTGGGGAGGATTGCATTCACCTCACGAGCAAACTGCTTGAAGACGCGCTGTGAGGCTGGGGCCTGCGCGCCACCCAAGATGCAAGCGATCGCGCGTGGCTCCTAGAAGCCCCCAGCCCCCTCGTCTTGATGTTGGTCTTCGTTCCTTCTTGGTGGTGGCGGCAGAGGAGGAAGGCCTGCATTGCCGTGCGGGCGATCCTCACGAGGCTGATCTCTCCAGCCTCCCTCGCGAGGCTGGTCCTGCCAGCGATCCTCGCGAGGTCGGTCACGCCACCCTTGGCGAGGGCCACGGTCTTCCCATCGTCCGCCACCTCTTCCTCCTCCTCGGCCATAGCCCCTGTCGTTGCGCTCGGGGTGTCGGCCGACACGTCCATCTCTCACGGCCCTGAGCTCTTGACATTCGTTGGTGTTGTGGGTGTGGAGGTCGTGGTACACGCAGTACCAGCTGCCCTTGGATGACTCAGGATGATCCCTGCCTCGCTTGGTGTCTGGTTCCGCTGCAAGCACGGCAGCCCCTTGCTCTTCACATCCTTGGCCTTGGGCTTCTTCTCTTATGGGTCGGCAGCCTGGAGTTCGAGGAGGGAAAGGCGCCCTTCCTCAGCCCTGACGCACTTGGTCGCCAAGTTGAACAGCTCCAGGGATGTGCATATGTCTTCATGGATTGCTAGCTCCTCCTTCATCTTGATGTTGTGTACGCCATCGGAGAAGGCCGAGCTGATGGCTTCTTCAGTCACCTTGGGGATCTTGAGGCGAGCGTTGTTGAAGCACTGGATGTATTTCTGCAGGGTTTCCCCTTGCTGCTGCTTGATGCGGCACAGATCGCTCACGGCCGGGGGCCGGTCGCGAGTGCCCTGGAAGTTGGCGATGAAGCGGGTGCGCATCTCGTCCCAGGAGGAGATCGTGCCAAGAGCCAGGTGCGGGCCCCGTCCTTGAGCGCCATGGGAAACCAGTTCACCATGACCCTTTCGCCTCCATTGGCGGCTTCGATGCACAGCTCGTAGAGCTGCAGGAACTCCGCGGGGTCCGCCATGCCATCGTAGCGAGGGGGCAGGTCAGGCTTGAACTTTCCTGGCCATGCGACGCCGCGTAGCTCGGGGGTGAGGGTGCGGCAGCCGGCTGTGGCCACCGGTGCCCTTTGCTGGTACTGGGCTTGCTCCTGGGGATTGCCGCGCGCAGCTGCTTGGAGCAGAGCGGGGTCTTGGCGTGGAGGTGCAGGGATGTGATCTTGGCGCGCCAGTGCTGGGAGCGCGCAAGCACCTTCTCGGGGACGAGGGATCTCTTAGCAGCTCCTTTCTTGCTGCGCAGGCGCCGGACGCATTGGGTCTTGCCCTGGGGCTGCGCGCCTTGGAGCCAGGGCACCTTCTTGGGGAGGAGGTGGTAGAGGCACCTCCTGATCCTCGCCTCCTGCACGGCGAGGCGGTGAGAAGGACGGCAAGGGGGAGCCCCCTACGGCGCTGACGAGCTCGGTGATGCGGGCGAGCCAGTCCTCGTAGAGGTCGTCGACGGGGCGGTAGTGCAGGAGCTCTCTTGCCAGGAGCAGCATGGCGTGCGCGTCCGTGGGGGCGCGACGGGCATGGGACGACGAAGCGGCTGGAGTCGGCGACGGTGTAACGGTGTGGCCCTCCCGCCATACCGAAGGATGCTGGGACGAGGCCTGCTGCTCGTTCCCCGCCGGACCGGTGGCGGCATTGGCGGCAGGCGACGGGGAACAACGAGGGCGACCGCCGACGGGCGCCGTCTGGGCGACGCGGGTGGGGAGAGCGGCCCGGAGCTCGGCGCGAGCCCGACGAGTGTTAGCCATGGACACGATGGAGGATCGCACATGAACAGCGGAAGAAAGATTCCGGCGCACCCCTACCTGGCGCACCAAATGTCGGATTTCGGGTTCTGGCAGACCCTTGAGGTTCGAACACTGGGGTGCGCGCGGAAATCTCTCCCCTACCGATCTATGTCTGATCTCCTCGCGTGATCTAAGCTGCAAACAATGAACAACACAAGGGACACGAGGTTTATACTGGTTCAGGCCACCGTTGTGGTGTAATACCCTACTCCAGTGTGTGGTGTGATGGATTCCCTCAGGGATGATGATGAACAGTACAAGGGAAGAACAGCCTCGCGAGAGGTGTTCTTGAGCTGGTGCGATGAACTGCTAGGGTGAGTTCAGTCGCCTCTCTCTCGCTCTCTCTGCTAGGGCTCTACCAGATTTCTAGACGTCCCTCTCTCTCGATCGATGGATTCCTCCTTCTCCCTCTGCTTGTGATGGCTAGCTCTATTTATAGAGGCCCTGGGCCTCTCCCCAAATAATGAGCGAGAAGGGCGCCAACAATTGGCCATTTTGAAGGGGAACATCTAGTACGAGTTATCTTGACCAAAGGTGGTCTTCGGCTACCAATGTACTGGGGATGACGCCGTCTTGGACTCCACGGTGACCTTCGTCCTGCCGCTCTGTTGGTCTTGGTCTCGTTGCACCGAAATGGTAACCTTTGCTTGATGCCTTTGCATGTGCTTGCGCCCTTTACACCAAAGGGGAAACAAGGACTCTGCGCAGGCCGGCGCCCGCCTGGCGCCCGCCTGGTCTCGATCGTCATGGCTTGCATCATGGGCTCCTCGCGAGGTACCCCTACCTTGACCTCTCTGCCTCCTCGCGAGCCTTGCTGATGAGGCTGCCTTTGAGGAAGCTTTCGGTCGTACGCCCCGCGAGGCTTGGCCCCTCGCGATGGTCTTGAGCTCGAGTTGATGAAGATGGGCCATGCTGGGCCCCCACTTGAGCCACGCTGCAGGCCGCAGGCAGGCAAGTCTGGGGACCGCCGTTCCCAGAACGCCAACAGTTGTCTTGCAAGTACATTCAATGTACTGACCTGGCGTGTCATGCCAGTTTAGTAGGTCGTGCCAAATTGTTCGCCTGTTCCGTCGTGCTAGGCCGTAATCTTGCCAGTCCTGTGAGTTGTGGAGCCCATCCTAAGTGAGATGCTGCCAACCCAAGACATCTGCCGCTAGATAAATAGACTCCGGTGCCATTTAATAGCCTTAGGGCTATGTCAGATAATTGTATTCATCAATGATGTAATCTTATACACATGTATTTGATGAATATTATTGTACCTGGAATACTGTATCATGGACCCGTCGTGCGTCGTGTGTTATCCTGGGTTGACGTGGAAGGCCCCCTGCTCCATGCGGATTGGGGTTCCACAGGAGATGGTATCAGAGCAGCCAGGCTGGCATAGGTTATCCTAGCATTTGAGCACCGCTACCATTAAACCGTAATGACCCCAAGGGATTTGACCCATCCCTGGCATCCGGCATGGCCACTGTTAATAAATAGGTGGTGCAGTCGGGACCAACACGTCCTCACACCGCTGTCCCCGCCTAGTTATCCGTGGGTTGAATAGCAACCCTATCTTTTCTGGCTGGTCACACGGCTTTCCCTTCGCCATTAAGGGAAAGGGGCCACACCATGCAGGCATGTCCCGCATAGCTGCCTATAAAAGCCCCCTTTTCCGCTAGTTGTATCGCGCTGTCCTCGTTCACCCATGTATCCGAGGGCAACAGTATTCCGGACTCCCCTGATCTGCCAAACCGGGCCGCTATCTTCATGGCCGGTACACAGTCGGTGCCTCATTCGTCAGCTGCCGCAGCAATACTCTCCGGTTCAACAACGGCCACGCTGGCAGGGGCAGGAAGCTCTGCGCCTCCTCCGGCTCAAGTCATGTCTGACTTGTTCGACGCTTTGGCAACATTGATGGCCACAGAGGTGGATGCAGCAGCCCGGGATTAGCACAACACGGAGATTGCAAAGGTGAAGGATCAGATAGCTCAGGCTAAAGCGGATCTAGCAGCACAGAACGCTAGGATGGCTATAGAACGGGCTGAGTTGGAAGCTCTGGCCTACCGGATTAGGCTAGATCAGAATGCTTCCAAAGAAGTCATGTGAAGAAGGTACCGATCGCATCTTTCGTCGGGTTATGAGCCACGAAGTCTCTTCAATACGCCAGGAGCAGGAACTAGTAACCAACCAATATTAAACCAGACGGAGGCACCAGGAACAGGAGCGCCGGTTCAGCCGCGCACGATGGACTGGCCTCGTCAGAATAACATTGTGCCACAATATGTTCCAACACCTCCCGGGCATTACTCCAACCTGTTGGACAACATTGTGGCCGCCGCTTCATGGTTAGCAGCCCTCCCAACCAACGGCGAGTCACCAGTTGCGGTTGAAGCACGATGGGCCAGAGATCTCCTTCAAACAGCTCTAAATCAGTAGCAGGCATATTCGCACAGTCGTGAGGGGATTCATTCCACCCCACGTCCAAGCCGGAGCTACAGCAGGCATGTTGAGGATGAACCGGCCGTGTCAAGCAGTGCACGTCGCCGTAACTCGCCGCGAGGACACAACCTGGCAGGGGGCGGTGCCAATGCGCAGGATGTGGTGGATCATGGTCGCGCACGTCGGGAGGACGAGTTAGCGCCTCTACACGGGGCCCGTCAACCTACTCTGGTTCGCCCCACCGCTTCAGTCGAACCAGGGGTAGTATTTAGTTCCTTAGGGGTGTCGTGCCTTACCCCCGCTTTGCATAATGTGAGACTGCCCAAGGATTTCAAAGGACCTCGTAAGGTACCCAATTATACCGCTGATCTGCAACCAGAGGCGTTTGTTGAAATCTACGAGATGACAATGGAGATGTTGGATGTGGATGAAGCAGTATGTGCTAAATACTTCACCATGATGTTGGAAGGAACAACTCGTACTTGGTTGAAGAGCTTAGCACCTAACACTATCGGATCATGGGCCGAATTGAAGCACCGGTTTATCCAGAACTTCAAAGATACTTGTAAGCAGCCATGTCAATTGTGGATCTGGCCGCTTGTGTCCAAGAGGAGGGGGAATCCACGACCATTGGGTAAAGCGGGTCTCAACAATTTTGCATTCATCGGATCGTATCAATGCAGATACCGCAATACTAACATTGGAGGGCAATTGCGTTTTTTGCCGCTCAAATAGAAGTTAGGAAGGCTCAAACGTCACTGCAATGATATGTCGACGCTTATGGCCGCATTGGTTAAATACGCCGATTCAGATACTACCAAAGACCCTGACTCAGAGGAGGACAAACCGGGGAAAGGGAAAAGGAACGGTAACACCAAGGGGCAACAATGGTAAGCGCAAGGCCGACAATAGTTTGGACTTTGTGGCTAACACCAACACTAAGGAGAAAGGTCAGTGCCGTAAGGGTAAGCAGCCTCAGAGAGGCGGTAGTTCAGGCCCCAATTTGGAGCGCCTGTTAAATCAAACCTGTCCAAAGCATGGATCCAAGGAGAAGCCAGCATCGCATCTTTGGAAGGATTGCTACATCATGCGAGATTTTAAGAACTCCAATATGTTTCAGTATGACAATGGCCCGCCCCGTGGTTCAGGAGGTGGTTTCCACGGGCCGGGTTACGGAGGTGGCAGTTCCGGTTCAGGATTTCAGGGCAATCAAACCGGATACAACAATCAAGGGAATCAGGGCAACTAGGGAGGTTACAACCATTAGGGGAGCCAGCAGTAGCAGCAACAGTCGGGTTATCAGAGCAATCCTAAGCAGTTAAATAGTGGGCAGTATCATGTCTTCACCACTAGCTTGTGTAAGCGTGATCAGAAGCTTCACAAGAGGGTAGTAAACTCTGTTGAACCGGCGGTGCCTCAGTATTTGCGCTGGTCCGAGCAACCCATTTTGTGGAGTAGAGAGGCTCATCCCACCGGGTTGACAATCTGGGTCATCTGGCTTTAGTGGTGGCCCCTCAAGTTGGGGGATACAATTTCACTAAGGTACTCATGGACGGGGGAAGTAGTATCAATATTCTATATTATGATACCTTCCGCCATATGGGGTTGACAGATAAGAATCTTAAACCGGCAAATACCGTTTTTCACGGTGTGGTGCCTAGTAAGTCTGCATATCCAGTGGGCAAGATAGCCTTAGAAGTGGCTTTTGGAGATGATCATGATTCAAGATCAGAAACATTGACCTTTGAGGTGGTGAAAATCAAAAGTCTGTATCACGCTTTGTTTGGGCGGTCGGCTTATGCTAAGTTCATGGCAAGGCCGTGTTATGTTTATCTGCAGCTTAAAATGCCAGGTCATAAGGGGACCATCACAGTACATGGGAGCAGGAAGATCGCTTTGGAATGTGAGGAAGGTGATGCGGCTTATGCTGAATCGGTTTGTGCCACGGAGGAGCTGAAGTTTTATAAAAACCAACTTGATCTGGCAGACATGACTTCTTGAAAAAGCCAACTACGGAACATGATCCAGCGTTGAAGTTTAAATCGGCCACAGATACTAAGATGGTTGACTTTGTTCCTGGCGATTCATCCAAACAGTTCAGTATCAGCGCTAACCTGGATCCCAAATAGGAAAGCGTGCTCATCGAGTTCATCCGTGAGAACCGGGACATCTTTGCATGGAAACCTTCTGACATGCCAGGTGTACCGAGGGAACTCGCTGAGCACACACTTAACATTGATCCTAAGTTTAAACCGGTCCGGCAGTTTCTCTGCCGCTTCAATGAAGAAAGGCATAAGGCTATCGGTGAAGAGGTAGCTCGGTTGTTGGCCGCAGGGTTTATCGTGGAGGTCTTTCACCCAGAGTGGTTGGCTAATCCAGTGCTGGTTCTTAAGAAAAACGGCACTTGGCGTATGTGTGTAGATTACACAGACTTGAACAAAGCTTGTCCTGCAGACCCCTTTACCCTCCCTCGTATTGATCAGATCATTGATGCTATGGCGGGTTGTGACCATTTGTGCTTTCTAGATGCTTACTCTAGTTATCGTCAGATCAAAATGGCAGTTAAGGACCAGGATAAGACATCTTTCATCACTCTGGAGCCTTCTGTTATGTCTCCATGCCCTTCGGGCTTAAGAGTGCCCAGGCGACTTATCAACGCTGTGTTCAGAATTGTCTTCATAAGCAAATTGGGCGTAATGTTCATGCATATGTGGATGACATTGTGATAAAATCCAGAAAGGAGGAAACATTGATAGGTGATTTGAGAGAAACCTTTGACAACCTCCGGGTTTACAAGATGATGCTGAATCCGGAAAAGTGTGTCTTTGGTGTCCCGGCAGGCAAACTCTTGGGATTTCTGGTATCAAACAGAGGTACTGAGGCTAATACGGAAAAATCTCAGCAATCACATCTTTGGCGAAACCGACGTGTATCAATGACGTTCAACATTTGGCCGGCCGGATTGCGGCTTTGAGCCGGTTTATCAGTCGTCTTGGGGAGAAGGCTATTCCTTTATATCAGATGCTGAAGAAAGCAGATGATTTTGTCTGGAGCGAGGCGGCTGATAAAGCATTTGAGGATCTGAAGAGGCAGCTAGTTGAACCGCCTGTGCTTGCAGCCCCGATCGATAAAGAGCCATTATTACTATATGTGGCTGCTTATGCCCGAGCTGTTAGCGTGGCTATTGTGGTGGAGCGCAAAGAAGTTGGAAAGGAGTATCTAGTTCAACGGCCACTTTATTATATCAGTGAAGTGCTCATTGAATCAAAGCAGAGGTATCCACATTGGCAGAAGCTGGTATATGGAGTGTTTATGGCAAGCCGGAAGCTTAAACATTATTTCCAGGGCCATCCTATCACAGTGGTCAGTTCAGCACCTTTGGGAGATATCATTCAAAACAAAGAAGCAACTGGCCGGATTGCCAAGTGGGCTATCGAGCTTGGACCTCATGGGATCAAATATATAGCTCGCACAGCGATCAAATCCCAAGCACTCGTGGACTTCATCAATGATTGGACGGAGTTGCAGGCACCAGAGGAGAAGCCAGATAATATGCATTGCACTATTCACTTTGATGGATCCAGACAGTTGGAGGGCTCGGGAGCTGGAGTCATACTAACTTCCGCAAGAGGTGACAAGTTTTGTTATGTCTTCCGTTTAATGTTCCCTTGTACTAACAATGCAGCTGAGTATGAGGCTTTGCTCCATGGTCTTCGGATGGCTAAGGAAATGAACTTAAGCTGGGTCAAGTGCTTTGGGGATGCAGATCTGGTGGCTCTACAGGTGTCTGGCACTTGGGATTCTAAAGACCCACTCATGGCTGCATATCGGCGAGAGATGGACACAGTGGCTGGTCACTTCAAGGGTTATCAAGTGGACCATATAGACCAGCGAAAGAATGAAGCGGCGGACGCTTTAAGTCGCCTTGGTTCTCAGCGTAAACCAGTTCCACCAAATGTCTTTCTTGACGTGTTGCATAATCCGTCAGTCAAGGTACCAACAGAGGAAGAGTTGGCTATTCCTGATCCGGAGGCTCAATTGGTGGCGGCTTTGCATGTCATACCAGATTGGACAATCCCATATCTGGCTTACATGAACCGGGGCAAGTTACCGGACGATGAAACCTTGGCCCGACAGGTAATCCAGCGTTCCAAGTCCATGACCATAGTCAACAGGGAGTTACATCGTTACAGCATCTCAAGAGCAATTCAGCGTTGTGTCTCTCCTCAAGAGGGTTGTGATATTTTGCGAGAAATCCATGAAGGGGATTGTGGTCACCATGCCGGTTCAAAGTCTTTGGTTGCTAAAGCTTTTCACCCCGATTTTTACTGGTTAACAACTCATGCTGATGCGGAGGATTTAGTCAAGAGATGTGACGGTTGTCAAAAATTCGCACACCGTGCTCACATTCCGGCTCAAGAGTTGAGGATGATTCCAATAACTTGGCCGCTTGTGACTTGGGGGCTTGATATGGTTGGACCCTTCAAGTTATCCAAGGACAAAAAGACCACTTGTTAGTGGCAGTTGATAAATTCACCAAATGGGTGGAAGCAGAGCCAGTCAGTAAGTGTGATGCAGCCACGGCGGTTCAATTCATCAAAAAGGTGATATTCCGGTTTGGTTTTCCACACAGCATTATAACTGATAATGGTACTAATCTGTCAAAGGGAGAGATGGAGGAATTTTGCCAACGTGAGCACATCCGGCTTGATATAGCATCGGTGGCTCACCCCCAGTCTAATGGTCAAGCAGAGAGGGCAAATCAAGAAATTTTACAAGGTATCAAACCCCGGCTTATGGTTCCTTTGAAATGGACACCGGGTTGTTGGGTTGAGGAGTTACCTTTTGTGTTATGGAGCATCAACACCACAGCCAACAGGTCTACGGGTTACACACCTTTTTTCATGGTTTATGGAGCAGAGGCAGTTCTTCCTAGTGACATCCGTCATGACTCGCCCCGTGTGACAGCTTATGTTGAAACTGACAATGAGAAGGCACGTCAGGATTCCCTGGACCTGTTAGATGAAGAGCCTGATCTTGCAGCAGCACGTTCGGCGATTTATCAACAAGATCTCCGACGTTATCACAGCCACCGGGTTAAGACCAGAACCTTTCAAGAGGGCGATTTGGTGCTCTGGCTCATCCAGGATCAGACTGATATGCACAAGTTATCCCCACCTTGGGAAGGACCATTTGTGGTCAGCAAGAATCTGCACAACGGGTCATACTACCTCATTGATGTTCGAGAGCACAAAGACTCACGTAAATCGGAGGAGGAGACCAAGTGGCCATGGAATATAGCTCTTCTTCGGCCTTACTATACTTGAGCCACATGCTCTTCATATGTACATATTTATGACAATGTATATATTATATAATAAACCGGAGCCTCGAATAAAGCGGGGTCTCTGTTCTTTTTACATCATGTGTGTGCCTATAAGGGTTTCTGCTAACAAAGCAAAATTTTGTTAAACTGGTCTCTGCAGCCGCACGGATACAAAGGGATTTCATTAGGGGGCTTGGTTGTTATCACACCATAGCTACACCTCTTGATAGGCGTTAAGCCACAAAGGAAATTATGCTGGGCCAAAGAGAGTGTTGCACAAAGCACAAACTCAAACATGGGCACCCACTGAGCACAGCTCACAAAGTTACTTGGGGGCTCTTTGTGCAAAGCAAGAAAGAGTTTGAAAGGACCCTTGTAATTGGCTATCAAGCCACGGCTTGGAAGCCTGGTGTATTCACCTAAAACCCCGGGTTAACCTGCCTTCATCAAGTAAGCCACTCCTGTCCAGGTAATCCTGGTATGACCCGCCGAACGTTTGACAAGTTAATCTTCTACAGACCCTGAACTTGTCAAAGTTAAAATGACGATTGGTTAATTGGAGGCCCATCTTAAAAGGCTTTGTTAAACGGTTTAAGTCAGAGGCCTGGCAGACCATGAAAAGCTTCGATTTGGAGCCTGGCAGCTCGTAAAAAGCCTCGCATATTTCTTTTTTGAGTCCTATTTGCTAAGTTTGCTGCCTTTATTGAGGTTCATAATATGTTCTGATAAACCGGTGTCCTTGGCCCGGCTTGACTTTCAACTACACGTTGTCAGTACATGATCAGTTAAAAGCCGGCGTTCCTTACCCTGGTCTGGTTTGACTAAATCGCCAGTGCTGTAAAGAAAACCCAGTGGTTATTATATCCCGGTACGGTTTATTATCATAATCCAGCAAAATAAGGATGGAGTTATCAACACTCCGGATTAGTGTTGACACCTTTACCATACAAGCAGTTGGTCAACCAACGAGGTATGTTGCACATATTACTTTTTATACAAAAACTTCGATTATTCATCTAAGTATTGTATATTTGTTGGGCATCATAACCCGTCCAGTGGTAAACCGCTAGGATACTTTAAAGTTCTTGTATCCAGGAACACAGCTCATCATGGGCTATGTATAAATAGATCCCAAAAGTGGAACAAATTTTCACGAAGTGTCACAAAACATGCTCGATGGCATGGCAGATAAAGGAGTTTTTGCTATCCTATTACAAGAAGCTTCAAAGCGGCTACAAGTGCATAATTGTTTTTTGGCATTGGCATACAATATATCTGGTAAACCGACTGCCGGTTTAAGACGCTTCGTTTGGACAGTTTGACGGTTGAGGGTCAGTTGGTGCGATCACTTCTTCTTCATCCCTCCCCAGACGCTGGAAATCAACTGTCGACCAATCGCTCCAGTTAAAGCTTGAAACATGGCCTCTTCATGGATAAGGCTGGAGGGGTTAATATCAGGAGCAAAGGTATGCTTACGGATTGGAGGCACAAGTTCTTCGACTTCATGGATTTCGGCAGGCTGTCTCTTCCCTTCAGCATCATAAGCCGGTTGGAAATGAGACAAGTCTGTGTCCTCTGCCAGTTTGTTGGCTATTGGCCGCATTTCTTTGGTCAGCCTTCAGAGGTCATCATTGTCGAAGTTTGAACCATCCTCCTTTACACCTGGATATCCTTTAATAATGTCCTCCGCTTCAAGATCTGGAATCCATGCCTTGGCTCGGATTAGTGCGGTTAATGCGCCTGCTCTTGCAGCTGCCTTCTTCAGTTCGGTAAGCCGGGCTGGTAACATGGCCAAGCTTCTCAAGAGTTTCCTTTATCAGTGATGGTGCCGGTTTATTGTAAGCCGCGGTGCAAATAGCCCGCTGGGACCCAGAGTACAACTGTTCAATCAAGGTACACGCCGCTTTAAGCTTCATCCGCATATCTGTGCCCAGATGAGCAATACGAGTGCCTGTTACGGTTTAAAATCAGCGTTCTGGTCAATGATAAGGTTCCATGAATTGGACAAACTTCACAAGGAGATACTTACCAAAGAGAGCGGAAGTCATGGCGTTGATTTGCTGTTTCAAACCAGCTAGTTCATCTACAACTGGTTTCAGGGCTGCTTCGGCATCCTCGGCTCTTTTGGTTAAACCGATTTTCTCAGTTTCCCAGTCAGCATGATCTTTGTTAAAAGACTCTTTCAGCTTTTCCATCACTGCCAGGGCTTTGGTCAGCTCCTCTTTGGCTTCCGTAGCTTCTGCTTGTTGGGACTTCACGTTCTCTTGCAAATCATCGGTCTGGGCATCTCTATTGCTTAGTTCGGCCTACAACAGTGAAGAAATGTCAAACAACAGGATATATATTTTCTAAGTACAAAGCGTATAACAAGTTATGCACTTCGTACTTGGGGGCTAATGCCTATTTGCTCCGATTCACTACATCTTTTATAATGTCTCCAAAACAATGCAAGCATTATCCTTGACACTTGGGGGCTAATGTACATCTGTTCAAAACGGACGCATGGATTAAAACCCGGATTACCTTGCAAAGCTAAACTGGCCTTTGGGGGCTACACTGAGGAAAGCTATATCATTACATTGGTAAAGTATCGGCTTTGGTTTTCACTAAGGACCTAACATTTTAAGGGTCATTCGGAGAGACATAAAGTGTTACAAAGACCCAGTTTATGATTAACATCATAAAACGGACCTTGGGGGCTACTTGGGCTAGCATTTCAACTTTGGAATCAAGAAGTAAAGGGAGATGAAAATACCTCATAGCGTTCCTTCATCAAATTCACCAAAAGTTTGAGTGCAGACGGTTTAAGAAACCGGAGTGAAGCTCTTCAGCGTTGAGATGGGCATAACTTGATAAGTCAGTACTCCATTTGCTCTTTTCCCTAGCAGCACACTCTTCTTTGGCACTATGTTGGGCCAAGATTACGGGATGGCCAGGAGAGCTGTGGCCCATGCCAGTAATGATAACATCATCTCCTTGGCCTTCAGCTGTTTTTGTGGGTGATGACGGAGTTTCAGTATCTCTCATCGGACTAGACCGGTTTGGAGCTGCCGGTTCAGTGTCAGGCACGGCAGGATCAGCTTCTGGTGGTTCATCAGTATTCCGATCTTGAAGGGGCGGTTCATCAGAGGCGGCTTCAGGATGAGGACCCTCCGGTTCATGAGTTTGGTCCGGTTCACCTCTTTGCTCTTCTTCAAAAACTGCTTGGTCTTCTGACGGATTGTTGACCCGAGCTTTCTTGCTGGGTCTGGCTTTGGCTCTGCAAATAAATTAAAAGAGGGTTAGCATCTTATTCAAGATTTGTAATGCATTGGAAGAAAGGGTTTGAAAACTTACCCATCCACAGTTTTTTAGAGGAGGGAGTTGGGTTGCTATCGACTCGCCAAAGGATGAGGGAGGTGCCACCTGATAATTTGAATCGAACGGATTAAGAGGTTGTCTGAAATAACCTGCCTTGGGATAAGAATTGTCAGAAGTGGAAGAGACCTCAGACCGGTGCTTCCGAACCGGGGTATCAGGTAAACCGGCCTAAGTGACCTGTTGGCCACTGTGTCGGGTTGTCCGGCGAGCTTCATGCTACTGTGTCTTCAAAATAAATGTTGGCTCCAAGTAAGCAAGAGGATGAGAAAAGCTTACTTTCCAGACTGCTTGACAGGTTGTTTGTGTTGGCATAGATTCTGAACCGGAGGAAAGGGTAATTACTTCTACCTCATCAGCTTGGCTGCCTTCTACGTCCTCCTGATAAAGATCATTGTTAATGAGGTGCATGAAAAGGGAGCCAAGTGAGTCAAGTTCTACCTCAACTTCCAGATCATCAGCATCTTCATCAAGTTCCATGTTGATCCGGTCAGTCGTTTTCCGCTTTGAGGTCCGCTTGACGGCTTTGGTTTTGGGACAGGATGGTTTGACCGCTTTATCCCCGGTTGGCTTTACCGCTTTATCTATGGATTTCCGTTTCCAGAAGGGATCATCACCCTATTCATACATAAACAGAAGAAGGATTACAAGTTGAACAAGTTAAAGATATCAAAGATGAAAATGAAGTATAGTGCTTACAGCAGGCGGTTTGTTCTTAGTATAGAAGGGATTCAAGCCGGTTTGACGACAGACTGATTCCGATTCATTCAAAATTTTCTTTACGCCTTTAGTGACCTCTTCATCGGTCACCTGAATGTTGGTATGGCGTTGAGTGTCTTCAACATCACCGGTGTATTCGCACATTAAACCGGGGCGGCGACTTAGCGGCAAGACACTCCAAGATATCCAACAGCGCACGAAATCAACGCATATTAAACCGTTGGCCATAAAGGCCCGGAGCTTGGCGAGTTGAGGGGAATATTTGGCCCGTTCTGCAGAACTTAAGCGTTGCGGCATTGGATGGGTGTTGGAAAGCTGGTGATCACGATAGCCTGGAAGGGGATTCTCATCTTCAGGAGAAGTATCTCTGTAGTGAAACCAAGTTTGGTTACATTCCTTAGGGTGGCTGTGCAGTTTGGCATGAGGGAATTCAACTTCCTCCGGCTTTTGAATTGAGACACCACCAAGTTCAGTATTGGGGCCATTTACAAACTCCGTACGCCGGTTCAGATGAAAAAAGTCCCGGAACAGCTCAGCAGTGGGCTCTTCTTGCAAGTATGCTTCATAGAAAACATGGAAGTTGCATATATTGGACACCGAGTTGGGTCCAATATCTTGAGGATGGAGTTGGAAACTGGCAAGAACATCCCGGAAAAACTTTCACCCTGGCGGTTTGAAGCCACGACCTATGTGGTCGACAAAGATCACTACCTCACCCTCCCTTGGGGCAGGAGGATTCTCTGGTCCTGGAACTCGCCACCGGATTACCGTCTTCTTTGGCAAGGTGCCGATACTAACCATTTCGTTCAATTGATCTTCGGTGATTCGGGAGGGGGCCCAGTTGCAAGCGGCAACTGTTTGGCCATTGTGAAATGAAAAACTGAAAAGGAAATGCTAGTTTACGAGTCATTCATGGAGGAGCGCAAGATGCAATGGAATAAACATATACCGGTATGTGAAATTGCGTAAACCGGAGACTAATATAATAGTGAATGACAAGGTCATATGAAGGGCATACATGTGTTGTTAAACTGGACTATTACCATCAACGTGCAGAAGGTTTGCCGGTTTACTAGGGGACTAATGGTATGAGATAGATTGTTTTTACAAAGGTAAACCGCCTAGATGGTAAAGAGGATACAGATCTAAGGCGAAGAGGGTTAAGTAAGGTAAAAACAGGTTTCACAGGATCACAGGGGCATTTTGGATCTACCACAAGTCAGGAAAAGAAAAGGATTTAGACCTAAAAGGAAAAAAGGTTGGTCTCGAAACAGTTCATAAAGGACTAGATTAGTTTTTTGCGCATAAGGGTTTGTGGTGGTAATAGAAGATTAGCCATGGCATGGGATACGTCAAGTGTGAAGTGTCCATCTATAGACTAAGGAGGAACAGGGAAGAACAGCACCAAAGCCCTGATGAACTTCAAAGAACTGCGAAGAACAAGGAAACCCTAATGGATCTAGAAAGGAAGGAGGAAAGGACTTACTGCGGACGCGGAAGCAGCGAAGGTGTGCTGCGGAACTCTGGTACGAACAGGTTGATGCAGCGGCCAACGGTGAGGCAGAGGTGAGGCTTGACGATGGTGGCGGCGCTCAGGTGCGGAGACGTCGCGAGGAAGAAGAAGGGATGAAGGGGTAACGGAAAGAAAAGGAAGGGGTCCTCTGCCCCTATTTATAAGGCGAAGCGATAAAACGACAAGTGTGGGAATCGAGGAGCTCAAAAATGGATAATTAATAATGGTGTCGCCTCGATGACTGGATACGCATTAATGAAGGTAATCCTCAGCTTCAACGAATAGATGACATCAGGGCGGTTTGTTATGGTCCTGGAACATGACGTCACGGCGGTTTACAAGATCAAAGTGAAAATGCAAAGGAGGAATTTTTCTAAGTGATGAAGATTGACATGAACCAGTTCAAACCAATCTGGGGCCTAATGTTAGGGATATTATTACTGGACGTAAACTGGCCAGGAATAGCCGGATTAGCTTTATGAAGATTAGAAGCCCATGAAGGCGTAAGAATGATGACGCTTTACGAAGGCCCAAGGCCCAGAGGCGAGTTAAGGCATGTAGATATAAACCGACTTAATTGTGTAAATTGCTTTGTAAGATAGGAAGTGTAGAGACCGAACTGGACACGTTTATGATCCGGCTTCGGGACTCTGTAAACCGGCGGGCGTCAACCTGTGTATATAAAGGGACGACCTGACAGCGGTTGAGGGACAGACAACAACTCGAGAGCCAGACAAAGCGGATTCGCTCCCTGGCCTTCGAAACCCTAGCAATACCAATCACAACTAGACGTAGGCTTTTACCTTCATCGAAGGGCTCGAACTAGTATAAACTCCCCGTGTCCCCTTGTCCGGTTTAACCCCTTTAAGCTAACCCGTTGCGATGGCTCCACGACTAAGTCCTTTCACAAGGACATCTGCCATGACAAACCCACGACACAACCCCTCCCAAGCCTCTTCCCCCGAGCTGCCGAGCCTCTCTGACCCCTCCCCATCGCCATGGCTGCCGCCTCGGTTCTTCTTCGATTCCGGTGATGCCGCGCCCCTCTCTCGTTTCTCTCACCACCACTGCCCTCCCCGTTCCCCCACCGGAGCCACCCCAACTGCCCAACCCCGCCGCCCTTTGTCCTCGCGCTTCGTTGTCCCTCCACCCACCTTCGGCGCCCGCGCAACCCTCCCCTAGATGCGGTCCTCGCCAGCGGCCTCTTCCACGCCGTCGCCAGGTTCCGCAGCTCACTGGAGCGATGAGCCCGCGCCGGAGCCAGCACCCTCGCCGTCGTGTCGGGAGCAGAGGAGGATAAGGAAGGAGGAGAGGAGGAGAGAGAAGAAACCCGCGGACCCCACCTGGCAGCGACCCAGGGCGTTGACCCATTACTGCCAGCATGGATAAGTTGTTGGGCCCCACCCCTCGTGCGACCCCACCTGCCATTGACCGCTCTGCCACGTCAGATCAGTGGAGACGTACTCGCCGGAGTACGCTTTCCCTTCGCAAAAATGCCTTTCGTCTCTTCTTCAGGTCAGAATACGTTTTCCTCTCAGGAAAGCGTATTTACTTTGTACTACGGCTCGAAATGCATTTTCTATGATCTGAAGGCGTATTCTTCTAAATGCGCTTTCTATTTTTCAGCTCAGGAGCCTTGCTGTAGAAATCTTTTTACAGATTGGTCCCTGAACTTCGTCGGGCTATAACTTTTTGCTCGAGACTCCAATTGAGGTGAATCCAATGCTCACGTCTTCGTATCATTGAACTCTTTCCATCGGTATCATTTTCATTTTGTTCTCACATAGTGAAAATGACCACTTTGCCCTTGCATGTAAACGGCCCCCTCCGAGAGAGAACTGTTTCCGGTAAATCTTTCCGCGACCGTTTCACACATCTCCCTGAAGTATTTGTCGACCCCCTGGCAAGACAACCTCTTATCATGAGCCCCGAACTTGAATGTTGACTTTTCTTGCACCTCGTGTGTGTGTTTAGTTGCAGTAGTTTCTTGTTTGTTCCATCTGTTGTTATTTCATTCGTGCTATATAATTTTGTTATCTGTCTTGCATGCTTATACTTTCATGAAATAAGTTGACATGCTAGTTTGCTGTTGTTACTGATAATATCATGCCTCTGTCTAGTTTATTTTCATGTTAGTAGTATCGATGTTAATTCTATTGCACTGATAAGTTTGCTAGTACTTGGTATTGCCATGTTTCGCATGATATCATTGTTCGTTTGAAATGCTTGATGTTTTGTTACTACATCGGTATGTTGCATGTTAGTTTTTTCATTCATGTTAATAATGCTCGCATGATGATTGATGATGGAGAAGTTAATAATATGACTTAATTACAAACCTCCTCCGTCATGACTGGGATATCACAGTGCCACCCAACTCGAGCTTTCTCCAGTGCAACCACATTTACCTTATGGGGAGGTCCTAGCTGGGTCTATTATCATGCTTCTCGCCGATGCCTCCTGCGAGGGAAGGTTATGGGCACGCGCTACCCTGATCAGATAGGCGGACATAACCTTGTGTGCTCGTTTTTTTGTCAGAACACTTTGGTCCGCACGTATGGGAGTGCGAGGCCAGGGTTCCGTGGTGTGGGTAAAGTGCGCTACCTCTATAGAGTGTATGTTTATTCTATCGATAGCCGCGTCCTCGGTCATGGGAAAAAGTTTGTAGTAGGTCACACTATCGTATCTTGGTCGAAATGGAGGATAAACCTGCTAATAACTTGTGTGATAATTAAAATGTGATAAATCTTGTGATGACTTGGACTTTGGGAAAATCGTGAGAAGTCACGATGATGTGTTGATATGACCCCGAGACGAGGTCTCGGTAAGTCATGCGTGGGCTCCGAGGAGCCGTGGCAGAGTAAGTGATTGTTGCATAAGTTTAATACAACATGTCTTCATGGAAGGTAAATGGTAGTTTATTTCCAGCATAGTTTCATGATGTTATGCCATGTTTTGATATGCTATGCTTTGTTGTGTTATGTTAGAAGTAAAATTTGATATGCCATGCTAGTAGATGCTATGATGTTGTTCATGCTTAGTTTGATTTATGATTCTAGTTAATATCATTGCCATGCTTAGAAGTTGTGTTAAAATAGACTGTTGCATATGCTTGGTTCTTGCTTTGTCACCTGTTTGTTTGGATGCTATGTATTTGGTTGTCTTGCAAGTACATTCAATGTATTGACCTGGTGTGTCATGCCAGTTTTGTAGGTCGTGACCAAAATGTTTGCTTGTTCCATCGTGCTAGGCCGTAATCTTGCCAGTCCTGTGAGTTGTGGAGCCCAGCCTAAGTGAGATGCTGCCAACCCAAGACTTCCGCCGCTAGTTAAATAGACATCCGCTGGCATTTAATAGCCTTAGGGCTATGCCAGATAATTGTATTCATCAATGATATAATCTTATACACATGTAGTTGATGAATATTGTTGTACCTGGAATGATGTATCATGGACATGTCATGTGTCAGGTGTTATCCTGGGCCGACGTGCGAAGGCCCCCTGCTCCATGCGGATCGGAGTGCCACAAGGCATACTAGTGACACTCTGTTTGTCTATGTATTCACACATGTACTAAGTTTCCGGTTAATACAATTCTAGCATGAATAATAAACATTCATAATGATATAAGGAAATATAAATAACAACTTTATTATTGCCTCTAGGGCATATTTCCTTCAGTCTCCCACTTGCAGTAGAGTCAATAATCTAGATTACATTGTAATGATTCTAACACCCATGGAGTCTTGGTGATGATCATGTTTTGCTCGTGAGAGGGGCTTAGTCAATGGGTCTGCAACATTCAGATCCGTATGTATTTTGCAAATCTCTATGTCTCCCTCGTTGACTTGAGCATGGATGGAATTGAAACATCTCTTGATGTGCTTGGTTCTCTTGTGAAATCTGGATTCCTTTGCCAAGGCAATTGCACCAGTATTGTCACAAAATATTTTCATTGGACCCGATGCACTAGGTATGGCACCTAGATAGGATATGAACTCCTTCATCTAGACTCCTTCATTTGCTGCTTCTGAAGCAACTATGTATTCCGCTTCACACGTAGATCCCGCCATGACGCTCTGCTTAGAACTGCACCAACTGACAGCTCCACCATTCCATAAAAATACGTATCTAGTCTGTGACTTAAAGTCATCCGGATCAGTGTGAAAGCTTGCATCAACGTAACTGTTTCGACGAGCTCTTTGTCACCTCCATAAATGAGAAACATATCCTTAGTCCTTTTCAGGTATTTTAGGATGTTCTTGACCGCTGTCCAGTGATTCACTCCTGGATTACTTTGGTACCTCCCTGCTAAACTAATAGCAAGGCACACATCAGGTCTGGTACACAGCATTGCATACATGATAGAGCCTATGGCTGAAGCATATGGAACATCTTTCATTTTCTCACTATCTCCTGCAGTGGTCGGGCATTGAGTCTGACTCAATTTCACACCTTGTAACACAGGCAAGAACCCTTTCTTTGCTTGATCCATTTTGAACTTTTTCAAAACTCTATCAAGGTATGTGCTTTGTGAAAGTCCAATTAGGCGTCTTGATCTACCTCTATAGATCTTGATGCCCAATATATAAGCAGCTTCACCGAGGTCTTTCATTGAAGAACTCTTATTCAAGTATCATTTTATGCTATCTAGAAATTCTATATCATTTCCAATCAACAATATGTCATCCACATATAATATTAGAAATGCTACAGAGCTCTCACTCACTTTCTTGTAAATACAGGCTTCTCCAAAAGTCTGTATAAAACCATATGCTTTGATCACACTATCAAAACATATATTCCAACTCCGAGATGTGTGCACCAGTCCATAAATGGATCACTAGAGCTTACGCACTTTGTTGGCACCTTTTGGATCGACAAAACCTTCTGGTTGCATCATATACAACTCTTATTTAAGATCCATTAAGGAATGCAGTTTTGACATCCATTTGCCAAATTTCATAATCATAAAATGTGGCAATTGCTAACATGATTCGGACGACTTAAGCATTGCTACGGGTGAGAAGGTCTTATCATAGTCAACTCCTTGAACTTGTCGAAAACCTTCTGCAACAAGTCGAGCTTTGTAGACAGTAACATTACCGTCAGCATCAGTGTCAATCTTCTTCTTGAAGATCCATTTATTCTCTATGGCTTGCCGATCATCGGGAAAGTCAACCAAAGTCCACACTTTGTTCTCATACATGGATCCCATCTCAGATTTCATGGCCTGAAGCCATTTCGCGGAATCTGGGCTCATCATCGCTTCCTCATAGTTTGTAGGTTCGTCATGGTCAAGTAACATGACTTCCAGAATAGGATTACCATACCACTCTGGTGCGGATCTTACTTTGCCTGACCTATGAGGTTCAGTAGTAACTTGATCAGAAGTTTCATGATCATCATCATTAGCCTCTTCACTAATTGGCGTAGGAATCACTAGAACTGATTTCTGTGATGAACAACTTTCCAATAAGGGAGCAGGTACAATTACCTCATCAAGTTCTACTTTCCTCCCATTCACTTCTTTCGAGAGAAACTCCTTCTCTAGAAAGGATCCATTCTTAGCAACGAATATCTTGCCTTCAGATCTGTGATAGAAGGTGTACCCAACAGTCTCCTTTGGGTATCCTATGAAGACACATTTCACCGATTTGGGTTTGAGCTTATCAGGTTGAAGCTTTTTCACATAAGCATCGCAGCCCCAATCTTTAAGAAATGACAACTTGGGTTTCTTGCCAAACCACTGTTCATATGGTGTCGTCTCAACGGATTTTGATGGTGCCCTATTTAATGTGAATGCAGAGGTCTCTAAAGCATAACCCCAAAGCGTAGTGGTAAATCAGTAAGAGACATCATAGATCGCACCATATCCAATAAAGTGCGGTTACGATATTCAGACGTACTATTACGCTGTGGTGTTCCAGGTGGCGTGAGTTGCGAAACTATTCCGCATTATTTCAAATGAAGAACAAACTCATAACTCAAATATTCACCTCCACGTTCAGATCATAGAAACTTAATTTTCTTATTATGATGATTTTCTAGTTCACTCTGAAATTCTTTGAACTTTTCAAATGTTTCAGACTTATGTCTCATCAAGTAGACATACCCATATCTGCTCAAATCATATGTGAAGGTCAGAAAATAATGATACCCGCCACGAGCATCAAAACTCATTGGACCACATACATCAATATGTATTATTTCCAATAAGTCTGTTGCTTGTTCCATTGTTCAGGAGAACGGAATTTTAGTCATCTTGCCCATGAGGCATGGTTCGCAAGCATCAAGTGAGTCATAATCAAGTGATTCCAAAAGCCTATCAGCATGGAGTTTCTTCATGTGCTTTACACCAATATGACCTAAACGGCAGTGCCACAAATAAGTTGCACTATCATTATTAAACTTATATCTTTTGGCTTCAATACTATGAATATGTGTATCACTACTATCAAGATTTAGTAAAAATAGACCACTCATCAAGGGTGCATGACCATAAAAGATATTAATCATATGAATAGAACAATCATTATTCTCTAATTTAAATGAATAACCGTATCACATCCAACAAGATCCAGATATAATGTTCATGCTTAACACTGGCACCAAATAACAATTATTCAGATTTAAAACTAATCCTGAAGGTAGATGTAGAGGTAGCGTGCCGACGGCGATCACATCGACTTTGGAACCATTTCCCACACGCATCGTCACCTCGTCCTTAGCCAATCTTCGCTTAATTCGTAGCCCCTGTTTCAAGTTGTAAATATTAGTAACAGAACCAGTATCAAATACACAGGCACTACTGTGAGCATTAGTAAGGTACACATCAATAACATGTATATCAAATATACCTTTCACTTTGCCATCCTTCTTATCCGCCAAATACTTGGGGAAGTTCCGCTTCCAGTGACCAGTCCCTTTGCAGTAGAAGCACTCAGTCTCAGGCTTAGGTCGAGACTTGGGCTTCTTCACTTGAGCAGTAACTTGCTTGCCGTTCTTCTTGAAGTTCCCCTTCTTCCCTTTCCCCTTCTTCTTGAAACTGGTGGTCTTATTGACCATCAACACCTGATGCTCCTTCTTGATTTCTACCTCCGCAGCCTTTAGCATCGTGAAGAGCTCGGGAATTGTCTTATCCATCCCTTTCATATTATAGTTCATCATGAAGCTTTTGTAGCTTGGTGGCAGTGATTGAAGAACTCTGTCAATGACACTATCAACCAGAAGATTAACTCCCAGCTGAGTCAAGTGATTGTGGTACCAGAGATTCTGAGTATGTGTTCACTGATAGAACTATTCTCCTCCATTTTGCAGCTGTAGAACTTATTGGAGACTTAATATCTCTCAATTTGGGCATTTGCTTGAAATATTAACTTCAACTCCTGGAACATCTCATATGCTCCATGACGTTCAAAACGTCATTGAAGTCCCGGTTCTAAGCTGTAAAGCATGGTACATTGAACTATCGAGTAGTCATCAGCTTTTGTCAGGACCCCGATCCTAAGTCACACCGATCTAGCATGTAACACATCATATCACTTTGTGGCCTCACGCATGGTATTCCCACGGATGCCACCTTACCTGGCCCGGGACCATTTGCGCCTTTTCGCTCACGTATATGATAGTGTCGCTATCATCCATATGACAGAGAACCCGGGCCGACATGACTAGTCGTAAACCCAAAGTGGCACTAACTTACAGGGACAGGCATACATGACCCAGCAACGAACATGTCGGTCATCAGCGAGTGAATCCGGGCTGTAACAGCTGGGCTAATAGGACTCTGGTAGACACCACGTGACATTTCCCCGGAGGGACAGACACATGAACGAAGAAGGACACATGCTGGCCAGCCTAAGTGTTCCGGAGCAGTAGCAAGCTACCATGGCTCAGTGGAAGCACTAGGAGACATTTCTCGGTAAGAGAGGCTACCAAGGATAAACAACTTGGTTGTCGGATCCCGCACATACCAAGCATTTCAAATCATACACACAATATGCTCTATATGTGCAAATACAACATGGCATCACAATAAAACTCTACAACTCATAGTATTTATTCATTAGGCTCCGAAGAGCCAGATATTAAAAACATGGGTCTGATGACCCAACATTCAAGTCATAGAAGCAACAAGCACAAGCGGAAGCTTAACTTGTCTGAGTACAGACAACTACAAATGAAAAGACTGAGAAGCTTGACTATCTACAAGACCCTGCCGAGGGCACAAAATCGTAGCTGAGGTAACAAGCTAAACGTCGAAGTCCACGCGGAACTACTAGCGAGACTGAAGTCTCTTTGCAAAAACATAAATTAAGCGAAAGTGAGTACAAATGTACCAGCAAGACTTACATCAGAACTATCTACATACGCATCATTATCAACAAGGGATGGTGGGGTTTAACCACAGAATGCCAGCTTTGACTCGGTGGCTATCTTGAACTACGACTGCAAGCAACTCTTTTGTGGTGTTGCACACGTGTCCACATATTAACCATATCAATACACCACTATGGATCCGCTCCCGTCTCCCTACACAAACGCCATCCATAGCACTCACACTTATCTTGCGCATTTTAGAGTATCCACTTTCACTTGTCTATGAACTGTACATGCAACCCAGAGGTCCTTTCCCGCGGACGCGGCTATTCGAATAGATGATGTTAACCCTTCAGGGGTGTACTTCTTCACACACACTCTCGCCACTTACCGCCATGTACGCGTCATGTATCTCGGCAACCTTCAAGTGGAAGCCTGGCGAGGGTGTCGGCCATGACCTGACTAACCACACAAGTCCCTAGTCCAGGTTTATCGCCTATTCAGGTTCCATCCGCAGGGAGTCCGGCCGAGGTTTCCACATACAGACCTGAACGGTGTGTACAGGGTTTCGCGACACCAAACGAGCGCCCGGCATACCCGACCACGTGCGTACCGCATCACAGCCCACCCCTCGGGTCAGCACTGCGCACGGCCTCCAGCAACTACAAACACCAAAAACTACTTGCAACTCCTGGACAGAGGACAGGTGTGGCTAATAAGTCGAGAGGATCAATTAAGGATCCCAATGAGTGGTAGTAGCTATTCATGGATCACAAACACAGAACTCAGTTCCTGATGATGGCTTCAATGAGACAACCCACCATGTACTCCTACATGGCCTCTCACCGATACGTTTACCAAATCGTGTTCACACACTTAGCTCTCAACAGTAGGACATGGTCACACATTCCAATTCATCCCCGATGAACCAGACCTGACTCAAAGCAGTAGCAGGCATGACAAACAAGCATGAATGAGTAGGCACATCAGGGCTCAAACAACTCCTACTCATGCTAGTGGGTTTCATCTATTTATTGTGGCAATGACAGGTCATGTAGAGGAAAGGGGTTCAACTACCGCACCATGTAACGGTTGAAACGTTGTTGTCCTAATGCAGTAAAAGAGAGCAGGAGCGAGAGAGTGGGATTGTATCGGAATGAACAAGGGGGTTTTCCTTGCCTAGCACTTCTGAAGATGATAAAGCTCTTCATCGGTGTCATCGAACTCATCGTCGGAACCACGTCTACTGAGAGGGGGCAAGCACCGACAAACAAGAGGGAACACAATCAATGCAATGCAACAATATGATGCTTGGTAATGACATGGCAATATGTTGTTGATTGAGCTAATGCAACTAGCAACGAGTTAAATGATGTTGGTTTGAACTCAAGGTTCAAAATTAAACACCATAAGTGGTTAGTTAAATGCCATATTTTGATTTTCCCTATTCAGCAACTATAAGTTGTTTCAACATGCATGAAAAGGGTACAGATGGACAGATTGGATTTTTCTGATAATTTTTCATATATAAATTATTTCATTTGGAGTTACGGTTGAATTTATATGATTTTTTGAAGCTTATAACATTTTCTGAAATAAATAAACCATCTAAGATTTATTTAAATTCCAGAAAAGAATTACTGCATCAGCATGACGTCACTATGATGTCAGCGGTTAACAGGGCCGGTCCAGGTCAAACCTAGCGTGTGGGACCCACTGGTCAGTGACACAACTAACTAACAGAGTTAGTTAGTGTTAGGTTAAGTACTAATCTAGGTTAATTAGCACTAAACTAAACCTAACTAATAATTAACAGGGGCGGGCCCACATCTCAGTGACTCGGAGGGGGGTCAAACTGGTCAACCCAGGTCAAACTCGTCGGAGTTGACCCGGGGCTCGTCACCGGCAAGGCCAGAGACGGTGAAGGGGCTCGGGATTCCTCATCCGATGACCAAATGGCGGGCGGAGGGCATCTACGCGACAGGGAGGCTCGTCCGCGTTGATTGGGTGCATACAGCAGCGGCTCCGGTGGCCTAAGTCAATGGCGGCAGCGACTTGCAGGGCGGCCGGAGTTCGGGAGTGCTTGGAATCGGTGTTGTGGTGCACGGTGGGACGAACGGGTGGGCTAGATCGGCTCCTGGGAGCAGCACGAGCGCAATGACGTACTCAGGGGCAAGCTATGCTTGCTCTAGCCACGGTGACGACTTCACCGGTGACGTGAAGCTCACGGGCACGGCGGAGAGAGATGCTACGACGAGCTACAGGCCACGGGGATAAGGGGAGACGGTGAAGGAGCTCACTAGGAGGTCGAAGAGCAGCTCCATGGGCTCGGGGAGGCGCTCGGGGTGGCGAATCGACGATGACAATCTTTGGTGGTCGACGAGGGAAATGGCAGTGGTGGCGGCGCAGCAGAGCTTCTGGCGCCGCGTGACTCGATGGAGAGGATGAAGACGGCGAGGCGGAGATGCCTGGGATGGAGAGGGAGCGAGGGAGTGGTTGTGGCCAAAGCGGTGCACGGCGGCGCTCTCTGACGCGTTCAGGTCCGGGCGGGAGAGAGAGCAGAGGAGAGGGAAGGCATGGGAGGAGAGTGAGGGGGTACAGGGCTAGCGTGTGGCATCTTCCAGAGACGTCCGGGCAAGCAGGCAGAGAGGAGGTGGCCCGGCGCATGCGTGCATGCCGCGGGCACACGCCCTCGTGCCTACTGGCATGAGGTTGAAGACAGGGGAGGAGTTGGGCTGTGCTGGCTACAATGCTGGGCCGCACAGGTGGGCTGCAGGTAAGCCAGGTAAGTCCTCTCTCTCTCTCTTTTATTTCTGTTTTTCTATTTATTTTCTCTGTTTTGTTTTAGTTTATAAACCAAATCATTTTTATAAATCCTAAAAATATTTGTGGGCAGTAACTGAACTGTTTCAGAGGCCCTCAGTAAGTTTCAGAATATTTGGAGCTACCAAATATTTTAAAGGAATTAATAGCTCCAATTCAAATACAATATGAGTTAATTCAAAAATCCATTAATGACCTAGAAAAGTGTGCACCATTTTTGGCGGAGGTTCTAGACCAATTCATAAATCATGAACTTTTCTGAAGGGCATTTTGGGTTCATTGATGATATTTTTATTTTGATCCTAGTTGCATTTCATTTCGTGCTAGGGTTTGAACATCCCCATTTCAAGTTTAAGCAAAGTTTAAACATGATGCAACAACCAAGACTAGTCCACAAGCAAATCTAAAGCTAGGGATGTGACAGCTTCGCTCTGCCAGGTTTTCATAACATCTGGAGTTGCTCCGGCAGCGGGTTTGGCACCTAGCGGTGCTTCTTTTAGGACGTAATTCTTCTGTGCAGCAATGAGGATAATCCTCAAGTTATGGACCCTGAGGGAGTCCTGGATTAGGGGGTGTTCGGGTAGCCGGACTATACCTTCAGCCGGACTCCCGGACTATGAAGATACAAGATTGAAGGCTTCGTCCCGTGTCCGGATGGGACTTTCCTTGGTGTGGAAGGCAAGCTTGGTGATGCGGATATTCAAGGTCTCCTACCATTGTAACCGACTCTATGTAACCCTAACCCTATCCGGTGTCTATATAAACCAGAGGGTTGTAGTCCGTAGGCAATCAACTCCATACACAACAATCATACCATAGGCTAGCTTCTAGGGTTTAGCCTCCTTGATCTCGTGGTAGATCTACTCTTATACTACCCATATCATCAATATTAATCAAGCAGGATGTAGGGTTTTACCTCCATCAAGAGGGCCCGAACCTGGGTAAAACATCGTGTTCCCTGCCTCCTGTTACCATCCGGGCTAGACACACAGTTCGGGACCCCCTACCCGAGATCCGCCAGTTTTGACACCGACATTGGTGCTTTCATTGAGAGTTCCTCTGTGTCGTCGCCTTTAGGCCCGATGGCTCCTTTGACCATCAACAATGATGCGGTCCAGGGTGAGACTTTTCTCCCTGGACAGATCTTCGTCTTCGGCGGCTTCACTCTGCGGGCCGATTCGCTCGACCACCTGGAGCAGATCGAAAGCTACGCCCCTGGCCATCAATTCAGGTTTGGAAGCTTAAACTACACGGCTGACATCCGCGGAGACTTGATCTTCGATGGGTTCAAGCCACGGCCAAGCGCGCCGCACTATCTCGAGGGGCATGATCTAGCTCTTCCCCCGGACAGTGTCCTGGAGGCCGCACACGCGTCGGTTCCGACCCCTAACTCGGAGCCTATTGCGCCAATCAAGGATGAGCGGTTGGACGTCACCTCGGGGGATGTGATCCCAAAAGCGATCGAGCCGAACGCTAGCCCCGCACTCTGCACGACCCGTGACTCCGAGGATCCGGACTCCTCCCCGGACTCCAAACCCCCCGCGCCCCTGCCAATCGAATCCGATTGGGCGCCGATAATGGAGTTCACTGCCGCAGACATCTTTCAGCATTCGCCTTTTGGCGACATCCTGAATTCTCTTAAGTCTCTCTCTTTATCAGGAGAGCCCTGGCCGGACTACGGTCAGCGAGGGTGGGACACGGACGATGAGGAAATTCAAAGCCCACCCACCACCCACTTTGTAGCCACTGTCGACGATCTAACCGACATGCTTGACTTCGGCTCCGAAGACATCGACGGCATGGACGACGATGTAGGAGACGAACAGGAACCAGCACCTGTAGGGCGCTGGAAGGCCACCTCGTCATATGACATATATATGGTGGATACTCCAAAAGATGGAGACGGGGATGGAACAGTGGGGGATGACGCCCCCAAGAAACAGCCAAAGCGTCGGCGTTAGCGGCGCCGCTCTAAATCCCACCTCAGCAAGATTCGGCACAGGAAGATGGAGAAGCCAGCTCTCATGAGAGAGCGGCAGACCGAGAGGTCGAGGATGATAACTATACGCCTCCCTCCGAAGACGAGGCAAGCCTCGATGACGACGAATTCGTCATACCACCAGACCCCGCCGAGCAAGAGCATTTTAAACGCAGGCTTTTAGCCACGGCAAGCAGCCTCAAGAAAAAGCAGCAACAGCTTAGAGCTGCCCAAGATTTGCTAGCTGACAGATGGACTGAAGTCCTTGCGGCTGAAGAGTATGAACTCGAAGGCCCCTCCAAGAGTTACCTGAAGCGCAGGCCGCTACCCCGATCAGAGGAGGAAGCACCTACATCACCAGCGCATGACATGGCAGACCGGCCACCTCGCGGCTGCGACAGAGAGGCCACTCGGCCCTCCACCCAAGCCATGCCCCGACGCCGCTCAACTAAGGCACGGGAAAATGCGCCCGACCTGCGAGACATACTGGAGGATAAGGCAAGACAAACAAGATCGATCTATGGATCGTGCAGGCGCCCTACGGCATGTGACAATGATCTTCACTCTGGATACAACAAATCCGGCCGGGCCGAACACAACAGACATAGCTCTTCCGAGCTGCGTCGTGATATAGCCCAGTACAGAGGCGCCGCACACCCGCTATGCTTCACGAATGAAGTAATGGGTCATAAAATCCCAGAGGGTTTCAAACCCGTAAACATCGAATCATACGATGGCACCACAGATCCAGCGGTATGGATAGAGGATTATCTCCTTCACATCCACATGGCACGCGGCGATGATCTACACGCCATCAAATACCTCCCGCTCAAACTTAAAGGACCGGCCCGGCATTGGCTTAACAGCTTGCCAGCAGACTCAATCGGTTCTTGGGAGGACCTGGAAGCCGCATTCCTCGACAACTTCCAGGGCACATACGTGCGACCACCGGATGCCGACGACTTAAGCCACATAATTCAGCAGCCAGAGGAATCGGCCAGACAATTCTGGACACGGTTCCTAACAAAGAAAAACCAGATAGTCGACTATCCGGACGCAGAGGCCCTAGCAGCCTTCAAGCATAACATCTGCGACGAGTGGCTTACCCGGCACCTGGGACAGGAAAAGCTGAAATCCATGGCAGCCCTCACGACACTCATGACCCGCTTTTGCGCGGGAGAAGACAGCTGGCTAGCTCGCAGTAACAACTTATCGAAGAACCTTGGTAATTCGGATACCAAGGACAAAAGTGGCAGGACACGTCGGAATAAGAAAAAACGCCGCGTTAGCAGCGACAGCAATGAAGACACGGCAGTCAATGCCGGATTCAAAGGCTATAAATCCGGTCAGCGGAAAAAGCCATTCAAAAAGAATACTCAGGGCCCGTCCAGTTTGGACCGAATACTCGATCGCTTGTGCCAGATACATGGCACCCCCGAAAGGCCAGCCAATCACACTAACAGGGATTGTTGGGTGTTCAAGCAGGCAGGCAAGTTAAGGGCCGAAAACAGAGACAAGGGGCTGCACAGCAACGACGAGGAGCCCAAGCCGCCGAACAACAATGGACAGAAGGGCTTTCCCCCACAAGTGCGGACGGTGAACATGATATACGCAACCCACATTCCCAAGCGGGAGCGGAAGCGTGCGCTACGGGACGTATACGCGATGGAGCCAGTCGCCCCAAAGTTCAACCCATGGTCCTCCTGCCCGATCACTTTTGATCGAAGGGACCATCCCACTAGCATCCGTCATGGCGGCTTCGCTGCATTGTTTCTCAACCCAATCATCAACGGATTTCATCTCACAAGAGTCCTCATGGACGGTGGTAGTAGCCTAAACCTGCTCTATCAGGATACAGTGCGGAAAATGGGCATAGATCCCTCAAGGATTAAGCCCACAAGAACGACCTTTAAAGGCGTTATACCAGGTGTAGAAGCCAACTGTACAGGCTCAGTAACACTTGACGTGGTCTTTGGATCCCCGGACAATTTCCGAAGCGAAGAGTTAATCTTTGATATAGTCCCATTTCGCAGTGGCTATCACACCCTGCTCGGACGAACCACATTCGCAAAGTTCAATTCGGTGCCGCACTACGCATATCTCAAGCTCAAGATGCCAGGCCCTCAAGGAGTAATTACGGTCAACGGAAACACCGAACGCTCCCTCCGTACGGAGGAGCATACGGCGGCTCTCACAGTGGAAGTACAAAATAGCCTTCTCAGGCAATTCTCCAGTCCGGCCATTAAAAAGCCAGACACTGCCAAGCGCGCCCGGAGTAACCCACGGCAGGACCGCCTGACACACTCTGAGCAAGCGTAGCAATGCAGCCCCAACCCCAGCTTTCACGACATAGCGAAACCAGTACCTCGCGTACATAACTACGCCCTTGAAATACCATGGGCACAGGGGAAGGGGCACAATAACGGCATGCCCAAAATATGGCATAAAACGTACTAGGGGCTGCCGGATTCTTTTTTTAATTTTTTCTTACTTTCAGGACTCCATACTTCGGACGACCTATTCGGCAATTCGACTGCCGCACAAACGATGCAAGATCCAGGGAGGCAGACAAGCCATGCCGCATTATGGAACTCCCAGGTGGTCTCTATTATGAGCGGTATACCTGTTTTAAATACAATTCTGTGGCCTGCCCCTGGTCAGGACATACTAAATAGTCCAATATCTTTTGCTTACCGCACTATTTGTATCGTTCGGCTTTGATAAATAGCCTCTCTATAAACAATGCTTAGCTTCTTGTCTATCTTCTGCATTGTCTTCTTTTTACATTTATGTTTATTACATGACATGATTGCACCCGTACACCATGGTACGGCAAACACGCCAGCGGCTTCAGTACCCCTCATAATGGTGTGAGAAGTTCGTACACTTTCACAAGTGCGGCACCCCGAACTTATAGCACTATATGCATCGGCTCCGAATCATGATTTGGGTCAATAGTTGGGTTTGCCCGGCTCCTATGTTTTGGTGCCTTACGTTCCGCTCTATCGGCTAAGGTAGCACTAGGAGAACCACTGCGATTGTGCCCCAGTTCAGCTGGGTTAAGCACCTCAGTGGAGAAAGCTAAAACTGACTGTCATGATGTGGCGAGAGACCGGTTGCTATTCGAGAGGTTTTTCGAGTCCCTAAAGGCTTATGCTGCTTCGAGTGAGGAGCTGGCTTTGTCTGGCCAAGGCGTGGATAGCGCCCCGAACTCGGTCTTCCGAACTAGGGGCTTCGCCGAAATTTAAAATTATAGAGTTCTATGGCTAAGTGAGAGTGTTCAAGCATTATAGTCCAATTTCCTGGTTCGTTGTGCTGAGTGCCTCCCTCGAAGGACCCAACTATGGGAAAAAGAGCGCTCAGGTTTATCCCGAACACCCCAGCACTAGTGGCACGGGGGCAGAAGCCGACGACTGGCCATCTCTCAATTTTTGATAAACGGCCGCACAAAAAGTAATATTTTAAATTCAATAAGCATTGCTTAGCGTATATGAACAAGTTTTCAGCGCACAGGATAAACACGAGCGTGTTCATTCAAATATCACATCCTTGGTACATTCATCCGCCACAAGGCGGGCACCTGCAAGAACATCCTTGTAGTAGTTCTCGGGCTTGCGATGCTCCTTCCCCGGCGGTGGCCCGTCCTTCACAAGCTTCTCACCATCCAGCTTACCCCAGTGCACCTTCGCACGGGCAAGGGCCCGACGGGCACCTTCGATGCAGAAGGAGCACTTTATGACCTCAAGCCTTGGACAGGCCTCCACCAGCCGCCGCACCAGCCTGAAATAGCTCCCAGGCAGGGCCTCTCCGGGCCACAGTCGAACTATGAAGCCCTTCATGGCCTGCTCGGCCGCCTTGTGTAGCTCGACCAGCTGTTTCAGCTGGTCGCTCAAGGGCACAGGGTGTCCGGCCTCAGAATACTGAGACCAGAACACCTTCTCCGTCGAGCTACCCTCTTCAGCTCGGTAGAATGCGGAGGCGTCGGATACGCTGCGGGGAAGATCTGCGAATGCCCTTGGAGAGCTCCGGATTCGGGTAAGTAACAGGAGTTCACTTTTATATTTCTGATTTGCATAAAGAATGCCTTACCCGCTGCTATCTTCCTCATCTCCTCCAACTCTCGGAGGGCCTTTTGGGCTTCGGCCTTGGCAGACTTGGCAGCCTCTAGGGCCGTTGCAAGCTCGGATGCTTGCGCCTTCGACTCCAGCTCCAAACTCTCATGTTTTTTCATGAGAGCCTGAAGCTCTTGCTACACCTCGCCGACCTGAGCCCCAAGTCTGTCTCGCTCGGTGCGCTCCGTGGCCGTTTTCTTTTCGGCCGCAGACAGCGCCTGCTTAAGGGTCGCCACCTCAGTCGTGGCCCCTACAATAAGCAGTACAATCCTGTTACTCTTTCTGCAATCAAGCCTTTCTATAGGCACTTTTTCTGTAAGGTATTTCTTACCTTCTTCCTCCTCGAGCCGCCGCTTGGCAAGGCCAAGCTCTTGCTCGGTCTGCTCGAGGTCCTGCTTCAGGACACCCACCTCCGCAGTCAGTGCGGCGGTGGATAGCAGCAAAGCCTGCATACGCATATTGACTCTTTTTTGTTAGACTCTTGCGATATTTAATAGATCCTCTATTCGGCTTTTCTTTCCGAACGCCAAACAGAGCATCAGGGGCTACTGTCTATGCGGTAATATTTTTACATATTTTTACTTACCTCGAAGCCTGTTAGAAGGCTAGCGCAAGCTTCAGTCAGTCCGCTCTTGGCGGACTGAACCTTCCGGATCACCGTACGGTGCCCCTCGTCGATGGAGGCGTCGTCAAGCACCTCCAGCAGATTGTCCGGCACCTCCGGTTGGACGGAGGCTGCCGGCTCAGAAGGCTTGCTCCTCTTGGAAGGAGTTCGCCTACCGCGGTCCGGAACTGTGGAAGATTCCGGCGCGGTGTCCGGCACAAAGCCGGACTGAGAGCCCCGGGGAGCCTTATCCCCTTCACTCCTGGAATCCGGGAGGTTGCCTTGCGGCTCCTCCGGGACCACCTCCTCCTGCCCCGGAGCTTGTCGCGATGCCACTTCGGCGTCGTCTGCAGTGCGGGGGGAGACAGCGGGCGGAATGGAGTTCACGTCCGATGAGTCCAGGGAGCCGCCCGACGATTTGTCGAATTCGGCCCGGGGCGGACTGCATAATTACATTCGACATTAGGGAAAGCTGTGCAACAAAGGAACATCATGAGTTACTCTGATATCCGAACTTATGATTTCGCCGGACGCTTGGCCCTGTTTGGCCACTCCTCTTTGCCCTCTTCGGCGTTGGGGGCGTAGTCCGGCGGAGGGGTCTTCCTTTTCCTAGACCCCTCGGCGTCCCCCGTTGGGGCGGCCTTCCTCTTCTCTCCTCCCTCCGATGGGGGGGGAGAGTTTTCTTCTTCCTCCTCCTCGTTTCCGCGGGAGGAGGGCGTCTCGGACTCGTCAGATGACGAGTCCGACACCACCACATTGCGGGCACTCTTTCGAGTCCCCGTGGTCTTCTTCTTCTTGGCCTTCTTCTCCGGCACCACATAAGGTGCTGGAACCAGCAGCTTCACTAGTAAAGCTGGGGCTGAGTCTTCGGGCAGCGGAGCCGAACAGTTAATCGGTCTGGATATCGCCCGCCAAGCCTGTCAAAGGTAAGGGAGTTTAGATCCCGCATAGAGTCAAACTATGAAAAAAGCTTAGCATCCTGTAAAAGGTGTAGATGGCTTACCTTGCCAGCGTGATGCTGCGAGCTGTATCCGCGGTCCTCGGAGGCGGATGCGGGAGCCTCGGCACCCTTGAATAGCATCTTCCAGGCATCTTCATACGTCATGTCAAAGAGCCTGCTGAGGGTTTGATGCTGCGCCGGGTCGAACTCCCACAGATTAAAATCCCGTTGTTGGCACGGGAGGATCCGGCGGACGAGCATAACCTGGATTACATCAACAAGCCGGACTGGCTTGTTCACCAGGGACTGGATGCATGTTTGCAATCCGGTCACCTCTTTTTCGTCACCCCACGACAGGCCCGTCTCTTTCCAGGACATAAGCCGAGTGGGGGATCCGGATCGGAACTCGGGGGCTGTGGTCCATTCCAGATTGCGCGGCTCGGTGATGTAAAACCACCCAGATTGCCATCCCTTTAGGGTCTCCACGAAAGAGCCCTCGAACCATAGGACGTTGGCCATCTTGCCCGCCATGGCGCCTCCGCACTCCGCCTGGCTGCCACGCACCACCTTGGGCTTGACGTTGAAGGTCTTGAGCTAGAGGCTGAAATGGGGGCGGACGCGGAGAAAAGCCTCGCACACGACGATAAACGCCGAGATGTTGAGGATGAAGTTCGGAGCCAGATCGTGGAAATCCAGGCCGTAGTAGAACATGAGCCCCTGGACAAATCGGTGGAGTGGAAAACCCAGTCCGCGAAGGAAGTGGGGGAGAAATACTACCCTCTCATGGGGCCTTGGGCTGGGGAGAAGCTGCCCCTCTTCGGGAAGCCGGTGCGCGATGTCCTTGGACAGGTATCCAGCCTTCCTTAGCTTCTTGACTTTACCCTCCATGACGGAGGAGACCATCCACTTGCCTCCCGCTCCGGACATTGCTGGAGAAGGTTGAGGTCGGAAGTGCGGGCTTGGGCGCTGCAGCTCGGGTGCGCAGGAGATGGATACGCAAGGGAGGAAGAAGGCGTAGGTAAAAAGGTGGATCCTTGTCCCCTTATATGGGCGGATGCGGTTGTGTGTCCCCACCTGCCTAGTAAAACTCGCTTGCCTCCCAAGCACCGTGATAAGTGGCGCGGTTGGGTTACCCACGTCTGTATTGATGAGAATCCCATAAAAGGGGGGTACACGATCTCTGCTTTAACAAGACGTGCCAAGGAAACCGCCTCGCAAAACAACGCTGAGGTGGAAAAGTGAAATCGATTCGGGTAAAGGACTTGGCTGTAGTGTGTTGATGCACTGCGGAATACGTTAGCAGATTTGATTTGTGTTAATATTATTCTCTTTATGGCAATATGTGGAAGCTTATTTTGCAGAGCCGGACACTACTCTTGGTGTTTACAATCTTCTATGAAGGACTTGGAGGAGGAACCCGCCTTGCAATGCCGAAGACAATTTGCATGCCGGACTCGTCGTCATTGAAGCCTGGTTCAGGGGCTACTGAGGGAGTCCTGGATTAGGGGGTGTTCGGGTAGCCGGACTATACCTTCAGCCGGACTACCGGACTATGAAGATACAAGATTGAAGACTTCGTCCCGTGTCCGGATGGGACTATCCTTGGCGTGGAAGGCAAGCTTGGCGATGCGGATATTCAAGATCTCCTACCATTGTAACCGACTCTATGTAACCCTAACCCTATCTGGTGTCTATATAAACCAGAGGGTTGTAGTCCGTAGGCAATCAACTCCATACACAACAATCATACCATAGGCTAGCTTCTAGGGTTTAGCCTCCTTGATCTCGTGTTAGATCTACTCTTGTACTACCCATATCATCAATATTAATCAAGCAGGACGTAGGGTTTTACCTCCATCAAGAGGGCCCGAACCTGGGTAAAACATCGTGTTCCCTGCCTCCTGTTACCATCCGGCCTAGACGCACAGTTCGGGACCCCCTACCCGAGATCCGCCGGTTTTGACACCGACAGACCCAGTCCGTGTAGTTTCTACCATCATCTTTCAACTTAGCTTTCTCTAAGAACGCATTAAAATTTAATGGAACAACAACATGGGCCATTTATCTACAACAACATAGACATGCAAAATACTATCAGGTACTAAGTTCATGATAAATTAAAGTTCAATTAATCATATTACTTAAGAACTTCCACTTAGATAGACATCCCTCTAATCATCTAAGTGATCACGTGATCCATATCAACTAAACCATGTCCGATCATGACGTGAAATGGAGTAGTTTTCAATGGTGAACATCACTATGTTGATCATATCTACTATATGACTCACGCTCGACCTTTCGATCTCAGTGTTCCGAGGCCATATCTGCATATGCTAGGCTCGTCAAGTTTAACCCGAGTATTCTGCTTGTGCAAAACTGGCTTGCACATGTTGTATGTGAATGTAGAGCTTATCACACCCGATCATCACGTGGTGTCTCGGCACAACAAACTGTAGCAATGGTGCATACTCAGGGTGAGCACTTATACCTTGAAATTTAGTGAGAGATCATCTTACAATGTACTGCCGTACTTAGCAAAATAAGATGCATAAAGGATAAACATCAGATGCAATCAATATAAGTGATATGATATGGTCATCATCATCTTGTGCCTTTGATCTCCATCTCCAAAGCACCGTCATGATCACCATCATCACCGGCTTGACACACTGATCTCCATCGTAGCATCGTTGTCGTCTCACCAACTATTGCTTCCATGACTATCGCCACCGCTTAGTGATAAAGTAAAGCAATTACATGACGATTGCATTTCATACAATAAAGCGACAACCATATTGCTCCTGCCAGTTGCCGATAACTGTGTTACAAAACATGATCATCTCATACAACAATTTATATAATCATGTCTTGACCATATCACATCACAACATGCCCTGCAAAAACAAGTTAGACGTCCTCTACTTTGTTGTTGCAAGTTTTACGTGGTTGCTACGGGCTTAGCAAGAATCGTTCTTACCTACGCATCAAAAACCACAATGTGGTATATGATTGCTTTTTGATCTTCAGAAAGAACCCTGTTCATTGAATCCGATTCACTAAAGTTGGAGAAACTGACACCCGCCAGTCACCTGTGTGCAAATCACGTTGGTAGAACCAGTCTCATGAATGGTGTCATGTAATGTCGGTCCGGGCCGCTTCATCCGAAAGTGGAAGCATTGAATAACGCGGTCGATGTAGTCGAACATCTTCGCAATCCAACCGATCAAGTACAGAACACACGGCACCTCCGTGATCTGCACACGTTCAGCTCGGTGACGTCCCTCGAACTCTAGATCCAGCTGAGGTCGAGGGAGAGTTTCGTCAGCACGACGACGTGTTGACAGTGATGATGAAGTTACCAATGCAGGGCTTCGCCTAAGCACTACGACAATATGACCGAGGTGGAAACCTATGGAGGGGGCACCGCACACGGCTAATAAATTAACTTGTCTGTCTATGGGGTGCCGCCCTCCCCCGTATATAAAGGAGTGGAGGAGGGGGCCGGCCGGCCTCAAGGGCGTGCCCCAAGGGGGGAATCCTACTCCTACTAGGAGTAGGTTCTCCCCTTTCCTAGTCCAACTAGGAGGTGGAAGAAAGGGGGGCCGGCCCCCTCCCCAATTAGGATTGGGCTGGGGGGCACGCCCCTCCTCTTGGCCGCCTCCTCTCTCTTCCACTAAAGCCCATGAAGGCCCATTAACCACCTGGGGGGTTCCGTAAATCCCCGGTACTCTAGAAAATGCCCGAACCTATCCGAAACCTTTCGGATGTCCAAACATAACCTTCCAATATATCAACCTTCATGCCTCGACCATTTTGAGACTCCTCGTCATGTCCGTGATCACATCTGGGACTTCGAACAACCTTCGGTACATCAAATCACATAACTCACAATACATATCGTCTTCGAACGCTAAGCGTGCGGACCCTACGGGTTCGAGAACTATGTAGACATGACCGAGACACGTCTCCGGTCAATAACCAATAGCAGAACCTAGATGCTCATATTGGATCCTACATATTCTATGAAGATCTTTATCGGTCAAACCGCATAACAACATACGTTGTTCCCTTTGTCATTGGTATGTTACTTGCCCGAGATTCGATCATCAGTATCATCATACCTAGTTCAATCTTGTTACCGGAAAGTCTCTTTACTCGTTCTATAATGCATCATCCCGTGACCAACTCATTAGTCACATTGCTTGGAAGGCTCATAGTGATGTGCATTACCGAGAGGGCCCAGAGATACCTCTCCGACAATCAGAGTGACAAATCCTAATCTCGATCTATGCCAACTGAACAAGCACCATCGGAGACACCTGTAGAGCATCTTTATAATCACCTAGTTACGTTGTGATGTTTGATAGCACACTAAGTGTTCCTCCGATATTCGGGAGTTGCATAATCTCATAGTCATAGGAACATGTATAAGTTATGGAGAAAGCAATAGCAATAAACTAAACGATCAAAGTGCTAAGCTAACGGATGGTGATGTCAATCACATCATTCTGTAATGATGTGATCGCGTTTATGAAATGACAACTCATGTCTATAGTTAGGAAACTTAACCATCTTTGATTAACGAGCTAGTCAAGCAGAGGCATACTAGTGACACTCTATTTGTCTATGTATTCACACATGTACTAAGTTTCCGGTTAATACAATTCTAGCATGAATAATAAACATTCATCATGATATAAGGAAATATATATAACAACTTTATTATTGCCTCTAGGGCATATTTCCTTCAATATCTCACACACATAAAGTATCATCCAGGCAAGCAAGCAAATAAGTATCAAACAAGTAGTAAGAGATGGTTTGTGGCTCCTTGAACTAGTGCAAGATATGGAAGTTGTTTGCACTTGTCCTTGCCAAAATTATATGAGTGAAGTATGTTGGCGGAGTCACCCTCAAGAACTCTCTAGTTCTTCTTCTTCGGGATCCACACCATCTTGATGGGAATCCTTGGAATTGTAGTCGTACTTGATGAAGTAGAACTTGATGTAGTCTTGGGAACCCACTTGACCAATGCCTTAGGGGCTTCTTAAAATGCATCAATCTCCTTTTGAAGCTTGTCCTTGCCCTTTAGCTTGTGGTCTTGTGGTGGAAGATCATCTTGAGCTTGTGTTCCTTGGAAAGAAGTAGGATCATACTTCTCTTGTTGAGGAACAAAATTCATCTTGGGGTATTGATCTTATTCCCACTAAACTCCATTAGCATTGAACTTTGGTTCAAAACCAACACCTTGATTCTTCCAGTGTCTTCCTTGCTTGCGTACAATTTCCTCAAATTGCTTACTTCCGGCAAGACTCTTGTAAACAACTTTCTCTATAATTCCCTTCAATAAGCTATTTTCTTGCTCAAGTGTAACTTGGCTAAGAGAATCATTAGTGGAATCAAGAGAACTACTAGAAGCTACATCATTGGATTTAGCATTATTATTGTTACTACTAGAAGAAGAATCTTTCTTGTTCTTGTTGCTAGATTCAACTTGTGGCATGTAAGTAGACAAGAGTAAATGCTTGGCAATGTAAGAAGAAATTTTCTTGCGAAGATCATCATTGATTGCCTTTAAGAACTAATGCTCTTGCTCAAGGTTGAGCTTTTCAAAGCGTAGCTTCTCATGAGTCTTTAAAAGTTCTTGATGATCTTCCAAGGTAGTTTCACGAGCTAACTTAAGAGTGTTTAGTTCTTTAGTTAGACGCTCAATATCATTCTTATCATTGTCATTTGTTTTATCGCGATTAGCATGATTAATAGAAAGTTCATCATAGTTTTCATAACTAGAGTTGTCAACAAGTAAATCATCATCACCTAGCAAATCATCTTCATCACTATTGAAATCAACATACTCGGGGTGTGATACATTTGGGCCATTAGCCATGAAGCATATTCCAATTCCTTCATTTGGTGACTCAAATATGTAGTAGGAGTTGGTTGACACAAGTGCTAGACCGGCAACACCTTCATCTTGAGTATATTCGGAGTCGGAGTGATAACTTCTCTCGGAGTGATTATCAGAGTCGGAGCCGGATACCCATTCAGCAACATGAGCTTGATGTCTTCATTTTGTGTAACTCCTTCATGATTTGTCCTTCATTTATGAATCCTTGCTTCTCCATGATGTTCTTCGTTCATAACGGTCATCTCTACTCCTTCTCTCTCTTGGTGGTGATTCTTCTCTCCTACTTCTTCTTTTGGGAGAATCTTCTCTTCTTTTGTAGGGGGGCGTACACTCATTTGAGTAGTGTCCGGGTCTTCCACAATTGTAGCAATTATGTTCACGACTTGAAGATCTTTTGTCATTGTAGGACCTTGACTTGGAACTTCTTACCTTGCTTCTACTCTTGTAGAATTTGTTGAAATTCTTCACCATTAGGCTCAATTCTTCATTGAAGGCTTGTTTCTCACTTGATGTTGTGGGAGCATCACATGAGGCTTTGTAAGCACCACTTGACTTGTTGTGGAGCTCTTCTTTATCCTTAAGTGACATCTCATGAGCAACAATTCTTCCAATGACTTCCGTTGGCTTGATATCTTTGTAACTGGGCATCATTTGGATCAATGTGCACATGGTATCATATTTTCCATCCAAGGCTCTTATGATCTTCTTGATGATGAATCTATCGGTCATCTCTTCACTTCCAAAGCCGAAAATCTCATTTGTGATGAGAGCAAGCCTAGAGTACATTTTAGAGACACCTTCACCATCCTTCATTTTGAACTTGTCAAGTTGACTTTGAAGCACATCCAATTTCGATTCCTTGACGGAGTCGGTACCTTCATGCATATCAATCAAAGTATCCCAAATTTCCTTTGCATTCTCAAGACGGTTGATTTTGTTGAATTCTTCAGGGCACAATCCGTTGAAGAGAATATCACAAGCTTGAGCATTGTATTGCAGCATCTTCAACTCTTCCGCGGTAGCTTCACGGTTTGGTTCTCCCCCATCAAAGAATTCACCTTGCAAGACAATACACACAATAGCCCAAACGGTGGGGTTATGTCCAAGAATATGCATTTACATCTTATGCTTCCAACTAGCAAAATTTGTACCATCAAAGTAAGGACCTATACGGTGGTAATTTCCATCGCTAGACGCCATATTCTCCTAGGTTGTGAAACCAAGGCTACGATCACCAAAAGCTATGGCCATCAAAGCAAATGGAAACCAAAGCTCTGATACAACTTGTAGGATCGAAAGTATGTCTAGAGGGGGGTGATTAGACTACTTGACCAAATAAAAGTCTAGCCTTTTCCCAATTTTAAGTCTTGGTAGATTTTAACAACTTAGCACAAGTCAAGTAATCAACCTACACATGCAATTCCAAGAGTGTAGCAGCAGAATGAAAAACAATTGCATATGAAGGTAAAGGGAGGAGTTTGGAGGGAGAAAACACAATGTAGACATGGAGATTTCAGACATGGTTCCGATAGGTGGTGCTATCGTACATCCACGTTGATGGAGACTTCAACCCACGAAGGGTAACGGTTGCACGAGTCCACGGAGGGCTCCACCCATGAAGGGTCCACGAAGAAGCAACCTTGTCTATCCCACCATGGCCATCGCCCACGAAGGACTTGCCTCACTAGGGTAGATCTTCACGAAGTAGGCGATCTCCTTGCCCGTACAAACTCCTTGGTTCAACTCCACAATCTTGAAGGAGGCTCCCAAGTGACACCTAACCAATATAGGAGACACCACTCTCCAAACGGTAATAGACGGTGTGTTGATGATGAACTCCTTGCTCTTGTGCTTCAAATGATAGTCTCCCCAACACTCATCTCTCTCTCATAGGATTGGATTTGGTGGAAAGAGGGTTTGAGTGGAAAGAAACTTGGGAAAGGTGTCAGATGTGGGGTTCCGGCAAACCCTTAAGGTTCGAACACTGGGGTGCGCGCGAAGTCTTTCCTTCCTACCAATCTACGCCCTAGCTCACTAAGATCTCGCGGACGAACTCAACGGACTCGCAACATAGAAATACACAAGATTTATACTGGTTTGGGACACCATTGTGGTGTAATACCCTACTCCAGTGTGGTGGTGGTGGATTGCCTCTAGGGCTGATGGTGAACAGTATAAAGGAAGAACAACCTCCTGAGGTTGAGGTGTTCTTGAGCTCGGTGAGCTTGTGTGTGTGAGGATGGTCTGAATGATCTGTCCCCTCTCTAAGGTGGTGGATAGTCCTATTTATACTGGCCCTGGTCCTCTTCTCAAATATCGAGCGGGAAGGGAGCCAACAATGGCGGGCAAATCCGAAGGGGGACAACTAGTACAAGCTATCCTGACAAAAGTGGTCTTCGCCTGCTAAAGGCTCTAGTGGTGACGCCGTCTTGGGCTCCACGATGACCTCCATCTTGCCGTCCTCTTGGTCTTGGTCTCGTTGCACCAATATAGAAACCTTTGCCTGATGCCTCGGTACTCTTTGCCTAGATGGCCTCCTTAGCACCAAAGAGGAAACAAGGACGTTGCGCGCGCTGGTGCCCGCCTGGCGCCCGCCTGGTGCCGTGCGTCATGGCTCACGTCACGAGGGTCTCGTGAGGTTTTCCCCGCCTTGATATATCTACTCCTCGTGAGCCTGCCTAGCTAGGCTACTCCTGAGGAGGTCTTGCATCATCCGCCTCGCGAGGCTTGGACCCTTGCAAGGGTCTTGGATGCTTTGCTGGTTAGATGGGACGTACGGCCTGCAGGCTCAGCCATGCCGCGGGCCGCAGGCAGGCAAGTCTGGGGACCCCCATTCCTAGGACGCCGACTAGCCCCCGGGCCCAAGGTGCGCTCGGGCTTGGCTTCGCGACGAAGCCAAGGGCCAAGTATGGAGCGTCGCGGGCCCCAAAAGCCTGCGGCCTTGGTTGACGCATGGCGGTTGATTGGACGTGGGCGTCTCTGCTTCCCCACGTTGTCTCGGCAACTACTCGACTTGTCAGGTCCCTGCGACATCCAAGGAAAGCCATCATTACCTGCGGTCGTGGGAGACGCCGGTTGGCCTTCCCTTGCTATAAATGGGGAGGGGGCGGAGCCCCCATTGCCCATCTCTTCCTTCCTTGCTTGCTCCTTCCTCCTTGCTCCATCACTTGCAGTGGCACCCATGGCACCACGAAGGAAGTTCTCTGCCGCCGAGAAGGGGAAAGCCCCTCGCGAGGGACCCGGCTCCCCGGCGCCCAAGTGCGGCCGCGGCCGCCCGCGTAAACATGCCGTGACCCCCATCGTGGCCCATTGTCGAGACAGCGCCACGGCATGCGGAGTGGGTCATCCCAGCCATGGCGGTCCAGTTGATGAGGGCAGGCGTGCCATGGTGGCGCGACCTCCTCGTCCGTGCTTCCACATGGCGGAGGTGTCACCGGAGTTCGTCGTCTGGTCAGAGAACCCGACCGGCAACTGGCTCCAACTCCCACGCTTCTTTGCCGGCGAACTGCCGGCCTCTAGTCCAAGCGGACTCTTGCTGCAGGCAGATGGCTGCTCCAGCAAGGCCTCTTGGGTTGCGGTTGAGACTTCCGCTGTGGGCAACATGGCCCTGGCCCACGGCTGGCAGACATTCGCCCGCGCACGCGGCCTGGGCAGGTGGTGCACCCTCCACTTCAGGTACGATGGTGGGTCGCCCCTCTATGTGAGGGTGTTTGGGGAAGATGGTCATCATGCCGGGTGTGCCCCGAGGCGAACGACGGTGAGGAGGTACTCGGCCTTGGGGACGGTCGCGACAAGGACGAGGGCGAGCCCGCCCTCGCCGGCGATTGTGTCTCGTCCAGCTACGGCGGCTCTTCCTCTGGCTACAGCTCCAGTAGTGGCGGCTATGCCCAGCTGCCGCGCCCATCTTGAAGGAGGCGGTGGGTCATCTCTTCGCCGCACCTCCGTGAAGCATGGGGAAGGATCTGGCTAGGCTCGGGGTAGTTCTAGGTGCCTGTCCTCGCGGATAGCTGCAACGCTACTTTTGTTTTTCTCTTTTCTCGCATCAAGAATGAAACCAGCATGGGCCCAGGAGGGGCATGTATCAAACTATGGTTCCTTGGTTATATCAGTATGCGTGCTATTCTCGTGTTGTGTCGTTATTTTGCGCAAAGATAACTTAACCTGGTATACTCAGGACGTCCTCTTCCTCGCGAAGCGTTTATTTCCTTGCATTCATCTTGCCTCGATGGCCTGCATTCACTCAGGAACTGCGAAAAACTCGTTAGGGAGTGTGTTAAAAGATTTGCTGTACATCCTGGCCCTGACCTGGCGCTTTGTGTCGCGGTACCCGAGGGGCACGGACTAGGAGAGGTGCGCCAGCCTTTGGGCTCGAACAAGGGTGGATCGCGAGAAGGCAGAAAGGAGAGAAAAATGCTCGCTAGGGCACCTGCCTAGCCCCCTCGCAAGGCATGCGCGAGAGAGAACACGAGAAAATTCGAGCTGAAAAGTGCAGTGAGAGGCGAGGGAATCAAATAGGTAAGGAACGCCAAAGGCAAACTTTGATTGAGGAAAAGCGAGTCAACTATGGAAATCAAATGAAAAGCCGCGTCCGGCACCTAATCTAGTCTTCAAGTCTTCTCACAAGCGTGGAGCTAAGTGCTGTCCACTAGGCGTGGGAGGGAGCCCCAGGGCCTGAGGCCGGCGCTCCTGAGACTCCGGGGCGTGTACATCCCCACTCATTATTACGTGAGAGTGTCACGGGCGGCGATTCTTCACAGGCACCGGACCTTCTTCACAGGCTCTGGGCCTTTCTTCTCAGGCTCTGGGCCTTGCTTCTCAGGCTCTGGGCCTTGCTTCAAGGATAGAACTTTCGGAGGTGCTGGATGTTCCAGGCGTTCTGGATAGGTATACCATCCTGCGTCTCCAAGCGCGCTGCACCCAACCTGGAGACATGGACGACCCTGAACGGGCCCTCCCACATGGGCGAGATCTTGTGCAGCCCTTCCTTGGGGAGGACCCGTCTCAGGACGAGGTCGCCCACCTCGAGCATCCTGGAGCGGATGTTGCGGCAGTGGTATCGTCGCAACGCTTGTTGGTACCTTGCTGCCCTCAAAGCAGATTCGCGATGGCATTCCTCCCCCAGCATAAGATCCATCCCCTGCATGGCATCCTGCTGCGTTTCGTCGAACGCTAGGACCCGTGCGGAGCGATGCTTGACCTCGTGAGGGAGGACTGCTTCAGCTCCGTAGACGAGGAACAATGGGGTCTCACCCGTTGGCTTGGTGGCGGTGGTTCGGATGGACCACAACATGGACTGGAGCTCGTCGTGCCAGCCCCTACCACAGGCCTCCAGCTTCTTCTTGAAGGTCCTGGTCTTGAGGCCCCTCAGGACCTCCGCGTTAGCATGCTCGGCCTGACCGTTACTCCTGGGATGGGCCACTGAAGCGTGGCAGATCTGCGTTCCAAGGTTAGCACAGTAGGTTTTGAAGAGGTTGCTAGTAAACTACGAACCATTATCTGTGATGATGCGGTTGGGGACCCCGAAGCGGCTCACGAGGCCCTTGATGAACTAGATAGCAGAGCCGGCTGGAATGGTACGGATGGCTTCCACTTCCGCCCACTTGGTGAACTTGTCGATGGCGACATAGAGATAGCGGTAGCCCCCTGGAGCCCGGGGAAACAGGCCTAGGATGTCCAGCCTCCAGACCGCGAACGGACAGGTGAGCGGGATGGTTTGGAGGCCCTGAGCAGGATGATGGATTTGCTTGGCATGGAATTGGCAAGCTTCACAGGACTTCACTAGCTCGGCCGCGTCGTTGAGTGATGTAGGCCAATAGAACCCACTGCGGAACACCTTGCCGACGAGGGTCCGTGATGACGAGTGGTGTCCGCAATCACCGATGTGTATGTCAATCAACAACTTCCTTCCTTGATCGCTGGAGATGCAGCGCAGTGTGACATCGTTCGGTCGTTTCATGTATAGCTCGCCGTCTTGGATACAGTATGCCGTGGCCTGCCGGGCCACGTGCTCCGCGTCCTCTTCCTTCTCCGGCAGCGTCCCATGCATCTGGTACTCCTTGAATTCTTTGATCCAGCACTCCTCCTGGGGCTCGAGCGCCAAGAGTAGCCGAGCTCCTGAGGTCGGGCCGGGGGCTGCGGGAGTTCCTCCTGAGGCTGAGTCATGCTTGAAAGAGGTGGCGAAGCTGATGGCCTGAAGAGCAACTCTTCGAATACGCCGGGCTCTTGCGGTTGCCGCTTGGATGCTCTCCTGGCAATGTCATTGGCTTCCTTGTTGGTGCCTTGGGGCACGTGCTGCAGCTCCATGCCCGAGAACTACTTTTCCATCTTGCGCACCTTCGCGAGGTAGGCCTCCATGTGCTCGTCCTTCGGCTCGTATACCTTGTTGGAAAAGTTGACGAGGAGCTGTGAGTCACCTTTCATGGTGATGCGCTTCACCCCTAGAGCCGCCGCTGCCCTCAGGCCAGCTATGAGGCCTTCGTATTCTGCGATGTTGTTGGAGACCTTCTCGCCGTGCTGAAGACAGAGTTGCACGGTGTAGTAGAGCTTGTCCTGACTGGGCGATATGAGCACTGCTCCAGCCCTCGCGCCCTGATGTGCGAAGGCACCATCAAAATACATGAGCCAGCCGTCTTGTGCCTTGCTTCCTGGGGAGGTGGACCGGTCATCTCCTTCCTCAAGAGCCGGGGCATCTGTCCATTCTGCCACAAAATCGGCGAGCGCGGCTCCCTTGATGACCCTGGTAGTGCTGAACTCCAACTGGAATGCTTGTAACTCGATGTTCCACTCAGCAACCCTTCCGGCTGATTTAGGGCTCCTGAGCACCCTCTCCAATGGGTAGGCTGAGACGACCTTGATGGAGTGACCCTGGAAGTAGTGCCGTAGCTTGAGCGAGGCCACCAAGAGTGCGAGCAGGAGCTTTTGCGGCATGGGGTAGCGCGCCCTCGCGTCCCACAGTACGGTGCTGACGAAGTAGACCGGATGCATGACGAGGGCTGGCACACTGTCGGGGCTCGTGTCCCGTAGAGATTGTGGCATATCCTGAGGTGGTGGGTTTCCTGAGACCTGGCCGTCCTCAGGAGCTTCTCCGATGTTGCCCTATTGAGCTTGGTCTTTCGCCGTTGATGGCTTTGCCGCGCCTTCCTGGCCCCGCGCTGCATTAGCTCTGGCTTGGCACGGCACATCCTTGCCTTGGCGCTCCTCCCGAACTGCCACCAGCGCCGCACTGGCAGAGTATGGGGTGGCGGCAAGGTAGAGCAGCAGAGGCTCGAGAGGCCGCGGTGCCACCATCACCGGGGGGCTGGTGAGGTATTTCTTGAGGTCTTGGAAGGCCCGGTCGGCCTCCGGGGTCCACTCGAACGAGCCCTTCTTCTTCATGAGCTTAAAGAAGGGTAAGGCGTGCTCTCCTAGCTTGGAGATGAAACGCCCTAACGTGGTCACCCGCCCTGCTAGCTTTTGCATTTCTTTGAGGGTCTGCGGTGGGCTCATGTCTTCGATGGCCTTGATATTCTCTGGGTTCACCTCGATCCCTCTATGGGATACAAGGAACCCCAGTAGCTTGCCGGAGGGGACGCCAAACACACACTTCTCCGGGTTAAGCCTCAAGTTCACTTGGCGCAAACTCTCGAAGGTCTCCCTTAGGTCTTGAATCAACGTCCTCACCTCGCGAGATTTGACCACTATGTCATCAACGTAGGCCTCTGTGTTTCTACCGAGCTGCCGCCCCAAGGCGATTTGCATCAACAGTTGAAAGCTTGCGCCCTTGTTGCGCAGCCCGAAGGGCATGCAGGTGTAGCGGTACACCCCGCATGGTGTCAGGAAGGCTATCTTCTCCACATCCTCCACCGCCATATTGATTTGGTGGTATCCTGAGAATGCATCCAGGAAACATAGCAAGTCGCACTCGGCGGTGGAGTCGACGATTTGGTCGATGCGTGGAAGCGGGAACGGATCCTAGGGTCACACTTTGTTAACGTTGGTGAAGTCGAGGCATATCCGTTCCTTCCCACCTTTCTTCGGTACTACGATGGGGTTCGCCAGTCATTCGGGGTATCAAACTTCTTAGATGGTACCTGCCGCCTCCAGCTTGCGTGTCTCTTGGACGATGAAGGCCTGCTTCTCTGTGGACTGCCGTCTTGCTCCCTGCTTCACGGGGCGTACATTGGGGCACACCCTCAGATGATGCTGGATTACCTCTCTCGGGACCCCTACCAGCTGATTGGGCTCCCACATGAATATCTCCTTGTTCACGCGCAAAAACCTCACCAAAGCTTCTTGTCCCGGGTCAAGGCCGGTTCCTATGGTGAAGGTGGCTCTTGAAGACCCGTCCTCGTCGACCTGCACCTGCTTGGTCTCCGCCTTGTCTTGAGTGAATAGCTGCTTCTTCTTGGTGGGCGAGGTTTCCTTGGCCTCGGGTGTACCGAGGCCGGCTGGCTGTGCTGCTGTCACGGTCTTGAAGGCGATCCTGAGCCCCGCCACGGCCTCCTTAGCGTCCCCCTTGATGTGAGGACGCCCTTGCTCCCTGGCATCTTCATGAAGTTGTAGGCCGGGTGAGTCGCCGCCATGAACTAAGAGAAAGCCGGGTACCCGAGGATGGCATTGTATGGGAGACCGATGCGGGCGACGACAAAGTCCACCAGCTCGGTGCGATAGTTGTCTCGCATGCCAAAGGTGACAGGGAGGCGGATCTGCCCCAGAGGGTGAGCAGCTCCACCACCCACTCCTGTGAAGGGATTGCTGAGGCTGAGCCGTTCGAGCGGCAAATGAAGAAGGTTGAAGGCTTCCACGGAGAGCAGGTTGAGGCCGGCGCCACCGTCGATGAGGGTTTTGGTGACGGCCACGTTGCAGATGGTGGGCGTGCAGAGCATTGGGAGCATCCCGGAGCCGGCAGTGGAGCCGGGGTGGTCTTCTGAGTCGAAGGTGAGGTCGGCCTCCGGTGCAGCCCAACCCAGCGGAGCACCCGGGCGCTTGCAAGCTGCTCCAATTTAACGGAAGAAAGGCTTGACGTGGCGATCTGAAGGAGGTGCTTGGGAGCCACCCAGCAGTGCCGCGACTACATGGTGTGCCGGTGCCGCGTAGCACGCAGTGAATAGGTCACGGAGTTCCCCCCAGGACGTCACCATGGATCCCGGGAGGTTGAGCAGCTAGGCGTGCGGCTCGCCGGCGAGGGCCAGGGGGAACAAGTTTGCCATGATCTTGTCGTCGCCTTCGGCTTCGAGGACGGCCTCCTCGTATGCTAACAGGAACAGCACTGAGTCTGCCGCGCCATTGTAACACAGCAGCATCTCCGGCCTAAACTTGGCCAGCCACTGCACTCGCCGCGGAGTGGGGGCCCGGGCTCTGTACCCAGACTCCCTGCTGCTGGTGTTGGCCGCAGAGGTTGGTGGCGGGGCACCTGCCATGGGAGCGTAGTGCGGCGGTACAGGCGATGGTTGGTGGAGAGAAGCCCCGACGCACCCCTACCTGGCACGCCAAATGTCGGATGTGGGGTTCCGGCAAACCCTTAAGGTTCGAACACTGGGTGCGCACGAAGTCTTTCCTTCCTACCAATCTACGCCCTAGCTCACTAAGATCTCACGGATGAACTCGACAAACTCGCAACACAGCAAGACACAAGATTTATACTGGTTCGGGCCACCGTTGTGGTGTAATACCCTACTCCAGTGTGGTGGTGGTGGATTGCCTCTAGGGCTGATGGTGAACAGTACAATGGAAGAACAGCCTCCTGAGATTGAGGTGTTCTTGAGCTCGATGAGCTTGTGTGTGTGAGGATGGTCTGAATGATATGTCCCCTCTCTAAGGTGGTGGCTAGTGCTATTTATACTGGCCCTAGTCCTCTACTCAAATATCGAGTGGGAAGGGAGCCAACAATGGCGGGCTAATTCGAAGGGGGACATCTAGTACAAGCTACCCTGACAAAAGTGGTCTTCATCTGCTAAAGGCTCTAGTGGTGACGCCGTCTTGGGCTCCATGATGACCTCCATCTTGCCGTCCTCCTGGTCTTGGTCTCGTTGCACCAATATAGCAACCTTTGCCTGATGCCTCGGTACTCTTCGCCTGCGCTGGCCTCTTAGCACCAAAGAGAAAACAAGGACGTTGTGCGCACTGGTGCCCGCCTGGTGCCGTGCGTCATGGCTCACGTCACGAGGGTCTCGTGAGTTTTGCCCCGCCTCGATATCTCTGCTCCTCGTGAGCCTGCCTAGCTAGGCTACTCCCGAGGAGGTCTTGCGTCGTCCGCCTCACGAGGCTTGGACCCTCGCGAGGGTCTTGGATGCTTTGCTGGTGAAGATGGGCATACGGCCTGCAGGCTCAGCCACGCCGCGGGCCGCAGGCAGGCAAGTCTGGGGACCCCTGTTCCCAGGACGCCGACAGAAGGCTAGAGATCAAGATTTATGTGGTTGGAATGGAATATCTTGACATCAACACAAGTGTAGGTGGTTCTCTCTCAGAAAATGTATGTTGGAAGTGTAGGAATGTTCAGATGGCTCTCTCCATGAATGAAGAGTGGGTGGAGGGGTATATATAGCCTCCACACAAAATCTAACCGTTACACACAGATCACCAAACTCGGTGGGATCGAATCATGAAACTCGGTCAGACCGATTTAGTTCAAAATGTGAACGTTAGGATTATCGGTGGGACCGACATGTAAATTCGGTGGGACCGATTCCATTAGGGTTAGGGCATAACGTAATCTCGGTGAGACCAATTACACAAACTCGGTGGGATCGATTTTGGTAATAGGCAAACAGAGAGTTGGTTAGGCAAACTCGGTGGGATCGACTTGCTCATCTCGGTTAGACCGAAACATTACAAAGGGGAAACAGAGAGTTTGCATTGCAATCTCGGTGGGACCGATCGCTCATCTCGGTTGGACCGAAATGTTACGAAGGGAAATAGAGAGGTTGCAATCCCATCTCGGTGAGACCGAGATCCCTATTGGTGAGACCGAAACGACTAGGGTTTGTGGCAGTGGCTATGTCAAGTGAACTCGTTGGCGCAGGGTAGAAAATTTCGGTGGGGCCGAGTTTGACTTTTGGTTTGGGACATATGTGGATACGAGAAAGTAGTTGAGGGTTTTGTAGCATATCACTAAGCATTTTGAGCAAGTAACTCATTAAGCAACACCTCACCCCCTTTTAATAGTATTAGCTTTTCCTATGGACTCAATGTGATCTTGGTTCACTAAAAATAAAATGTAGAGTCTTGAGCTTGAGCCAACATGTGTTCTTAATATTTTAAGGGGTCCACTTTCTAATCCATGCCATGCCAATCATTGAGCTTTCCTGAAATATTCATCTTGAAATAGCATTAGCTCAATGGGTTATATGTTGTTAGGAATTACCAAAACCACCCAGGGATAGTTGCACTTTCAATCTCCCCCTTTTTGGTAATTGATGACAACATATAGATCAAAGCTTCGATAGATGGTAATAAGATTGAAAAACATTGTCGCTTTGAGAAGTATGTGATAAGCAAGAGCTCCCCCTAAATTTGTGCATTATTTAAAATTTGCTTTTCAATGCAAATGCACAATCGATTAGGATCATGGGTTACTGTTCCATGTCACATACATCTTGCTGGAGCGCTCAAAATGATAGAAATTAAAAGCATGCACTCATCACCAAGCAACTGAATGATCATATATGGATATAAAAGATAGTATCATCTAGACAAGCATTAAGGTAGCAAATGATCAATCAGATGATCACACAAGTATCTCACACAAGGACATAAAGTATCTTACACAATAAAAAGTTTCAACCAAAGGCAAAGACGTAGAACACTCTCTCGAAGCCTATGGTCTATACATATTTCTCCCCCTTTGGCAACAAGTTACCAAAGAGTTCAAATATGCACAGCTGGCGTCCACCGTGGGGCCTGCGCACGGTGGTGTTGAGTTCTTGGAGGGATTTCTTCAGGGAACAAGAAGATCGCGATGTGTTGGATGAAAAAGAGCCGACGCAGAAAACATCATCACCGATGAATAGTCAGACGACGTATGAGATTTGAGATGAATTTTAGGGTTGCGTTTCTTACTGCCGCCGAAAATATCATGGCGATTCATCGAGGCCGAGACAAAGTATTGTTTAGATCCGTCGTGGCCTCGGATAGATTATGACGGTCAGTCCATGATGCAAATACCAGGAAAGATCAAAGGTTTAGTGCTGCAAGTCGCCGAGACCGAGTGGATGAGTTGCCGGAATCCTCGTTTTCCTTTGATTGACCAGTCAAGATGCACACGCACATAGCGATCGTACGTTCCAACAGGTACTCGATCGGTTCGGCCGGCACAAATTCACATTAAAAAAGGGAGGGAACAGCCCACGACTCAGCTATGAACACGGTTTTCACCCAACTCCGCTTTGTCAACCGCCGCCTGCGTGGCGCTCGCGTCTGAGCCGCCACATCATGGGCCTTCTCTGCGTCCACGGCCTCTCAAGTTGCCGCTTTGCGTGACGGGCTCTCCACCGCGGTCGCGGAGTTTCCTCACCTTCGGTCTACTGCTCCGCTGCTGTTTTTTCCGCCGACCTCGCCAAGTCGCCGTAAGCCGCTTCCACCGCGACCCATTGCGGCCTCGCGCCGTCGCCAAGTCGCCGTCACCGTGTCTTTCCTCTAACGCTTCTGCCTCATGATCCGCTACTTCCATCGCCGGAGCGCTTCCGCAGTCGTTCCAAAACGCCTCCGTCACCGCGTCTCACTCTGGTTTTAAGCTGCCCGTGCGTATTCTAAATCGCTGTCGACACACCTCACTCCGCCAACCACGCCCGCCGGTTCAGAACACGACCCGGACTCTGCTTCTGCCGTAACCCGCCGACTTACACCGAGCCGCAGGTCTCCAACCGCTGCCTCCACAGCGGTGCCTTGTCCGGTGTTCCTCCGCCACGGCCTTATGGCACATCGACCCACCGCCGTCTCATTCTTGAGCCACCGCGACTGATGCCGCCTGCGAGCTCTCGTCAAGTCGCCCCTCCGGTTTTCGAATCACCTCCTGCTGCCGTTCTGCTACGGCCGCCTCTTGAGTCGTCATCGCCGGTGCGCTAAACCGCCACCAACTAGTGCCGCCCCCCTCGCGCTGCTCTGAGCCGACGTTGCCTCAAGTTCTTGTTTCTACTTCACCGGGTGGCCCCGCCTCCAAATCAAGCCGGCCCTGCCACCTCAGGCCGCCTCCACTGACTCTGAGCTTTCATGCATTGGGCTTCCTGTTGTTGACGAGTCGCCGGCTATGCGTCGAGTCGCCTCGCCTTGAGCCGCCAAGCCAACTTTGAGCCGTCTGCGCCAGGCCGGACTGCCCTCACCATGAGCTGCTTGTGCTGGCCGTCTTCAACTGGCCTCCGCAATGAGCCTCCAAAATCGATGTTCACGGCCACCACCGTGCCGTGTGCCGCTACAGCCTCTCCTGGTTCAGTACCGTTTCAACCTAGCATCACCTTCACTGTCGCGCGTTGAATCGTCGTGCGACAAGCTGCCTACAAGCAGCAGCCACCGCCTCGTGCCTGTTTCGAGGCCTTCCTTGCAGGCTGCGCCCTCGCTGGAGCGGCCTCAAACCACCAACCGCCTCCATGCCTTGGGTCGTCGTGCTGTGGCTCGGCCGCGCGCCCCGCCTTTACTAGTGCTTCTTCGAGTCGGGCTCGGGATTGACCCCGCCTCTGAGTCGTTGGACACGCCGCTTTTGATCCACTACTACTGAGCCGCCATGACTGACCAGTGGTCTTCGCCGCTGCAAATGACCCGGGAGCCAAGCCGGCCATCGCGCGACCTCACCTTGCCTCCAAGATGAGCAACGGAGAGTTTCTGTTGCGGCCGGAGAGCCGCCTGTTCCACTTTGGGTGTGAGCCGCCTGTTTGGAGCCACCATGGACCGGCTCTAGGTTTGCCAGTTCACCCATACGGCCTCGAGCGGCCCTTTGCTTGTTTTTGTTGAGCCGCCGGTCCGCTCGATTAACCTGCCTCCTTGACTTGCCATTTGCAACCACAGTGGTTGCAACCAAGGCCGCAGCCGTGCGTCTGAGCTGCTGCTCCTCTCTGTATTTGCCGGGGTCCGGCGTTGACGAGCCGCCGATCCTCGCCTTCCCGTCGCTGCTGCGGTCCGCCTTTGCCATACGCCGGATGGCCGAGGTCCGTCGATCCGCTACTGCCGTGATCCACTACTGCTGTCACCCGCCACTATCGAGACCCGTCGTGGCCGTGGAGAAGTCGGAAATGATGTTGAGACAGGGAAAGTGCTTATTTGAAGAGGAAAGATGAGATTGATCCACTGGGATTTTCTTAAATTTGTGAAAGGCAGGTCCGCAAGTGTGTTAGGTATTTCAGAGTTTAAGTCCAGAATTTGAGGGAAGAGGCAAAAATATTATACTCCGCCGTAGGCCGCTCGCACCAAATCGGCCTTGCTTTTGGCTGAGCCGCCACCCACTGTTAGGGCACCACCGCGGCTAAGGGAGTCCTGGATTAGGGCGTCCTCGGACAGCCGGACTATATACTTTGGTCAGACTGTTGGACTATGAAGATACAAGATTCAAGACTTCGTCCTGCGTCCGGGTGGGACTCTCCTTTGCGTGGAACGAAAGCTTGGCAATTCGGATATGTAGATATCCTCCCTTGTAACCAACTCTGTGTAACCCTAGCCCCTTCGGTGTCTATATAAACCAGAGGGTTTAGTCCGTTGGACAACAACAATCATAATCATAGGCTAGCTTCTAGGGTTTAGCCTCTACAATCTCGTGGTAGATCAACTCTTGTAATACTCATATCATCAAGATCAATCAAGTAGGACGTAGGGTATTACCTCCATCGAGAGGGCCCGAACCTGGGTAAACATTGTCTCCCCTGCCTCCTATTACCATCCGCCTTAGACTCACAGTTCGGGACCCCCTATCCGAGATCCGCCGGTTTTGACACCGACATTGGTGCTTTCATTGAGAGTTCCACTATGTCATCGCCATAAGGCTTGATGGATCCTTCGATCATCGGCAACGATGCGATCCAGGGTGAGGTTTTTCTCCCCGGACAGATCTTCGTATTCGGCGGCTTCGTACTGCGGGCCAACTCGCTTGGCCATCTGGAGCAGATCGAGAGTTACGCCCCTGTCCATCAGGTCAGATTTGGAAGCTTAAACTACACTGCCAACATCCGCGGAGACTTGATCTTCGATGGATTCGAGCCCATGTCAGGTGCGCGGCACAGTCTCGACGAGCATGACTTAGCTCTGCCGTCAGACGGCGTCCGGGAGATCACAGCTGTGGCTACTTCGGCCCTCAACCCGGAGCAGATCGGGCCGTCCGAGGACGGGTGGATAGACCCCGCCACGGAGGCTGCACACTCAGCGGCGATAGAGCCGAATATTGACTTCACCCCCTATGAGACCTGTGTTGTCGGACCCTTGGATTCATCCCCGGCCACAGGCTCTGAATTGCCCGCACCCGTGCCTATCGAATCTTATTGGGCACCGATCATGGAGTTCACCTCCGCGGATATCTTTCAGCACTCGCCCTTGGGCGACTTGCTAAATTCATTGAAATATCTCTCCTTGTCAAGAGACCCTTGGCCGAACTATGTCCGGCTTGAGTGGGAAGCGGACGACGAAGAAACTCATTGCCCACCCATCACCCACTTAATAGCCACTGTCGATGACTTAACCGACATGCTTGATTTCGGCTCCGAAGACATCGACGGTATGGACGACGATGTAGGAGAAGAACAGGAACCACCGCCCACAGGGCGCTGGACCGCCACCTCATCATATGATATATACATGGTGGACACCCCCAAAGAAAGCGATGGCAATAAGGCAATAGAGGATAATCCCCCAGAGAAGCAATCTAAGCACCAGCGTCAATGGCGCCGCTCTAAGCCCCGGCATAGCAAAAACGGTGATACCGGCACAAGAGACAATAACACTGTAGATAGCGCCGAAGATGAATACAATCCCCTCTGGCCAGGCCTCGAGCGGGAGGATGGGAAAGCCAGCCTTAAGGAACAGGCAGCAGACGGAGAATCAGAGGATGACAACTACATGCCTCTCTCCGAAGGCGTGGTGAGCCTCGGCGATGACGAATTTATCGTGCCTGAGGATCCTGCCGAACAAGAGCGCTTCAAGCGCCGACTTATAGCCACAGCAAAAAGCCTGAATAAAAAGCAACAACAGCTTCAAGCTGACGAAGATCTACTAGCGGATAGATGGAACGAGGTCCTGGAGGCCGAGGAATACGAACTCGAACACCCAACCAAAAGTTACCCAAAGCGCAGGTTGCTACCCCAACTCGAGGAGGAAGCATTAAAGGCTACGCTCCCAGCGTATGATGCGCCTGACGAACAACCTCGTGGCCGAGACAAAGCGGCATATCAGGCCGAAGTACAGCTTGCACCCCGTCACCAGTCAATTAAAAACACAAAGGCCCAGGGCAACACGCAGGACCTGCGAGACGTATTGGAAAACAAAGCAGGACATACAAGATTGATCTACGGATCACAGGGGCGCGCCCCAACGCGTGATGACGACCGTCATGCCGGATACACTAAAAGCAAATCCGGCCGGGCCGAATACAGCAGACAAGACTGATATGAACTGCGTCATGATATAGCCCGTCACAGAGGCGCCGCACACCCCCTATGCTTCACTGATGAAGTAATGGATCATGAGTTCCCAGAAGGTTTTAAACCCATGAATATCGAATCATATGATGGCACAACAGACCCCGTGGTATGGATCGGAGATTTCCTCCTCCATATCCACATGGCCCGCGGTGACGACCTACATGCCATCAAGTACCTCCCATTAAAACTCAAAGCCTCCCATTAAAACTCAAAGGGCCTGCTCGGCATTGGCTCAATAGCCTGCCGGCAAACTCCATCGGCAGTTGGGAGAATTTAGAAGATGCATTCCTTGACAACTTCCAGGGCACTTATGTGCGACCACCAGATGCCAATGACTTGAGTCACATAACCCAACAGCCAGGGGAATCAGCAAGGAAATTCTAGACTCGGTTCCCAACTAAAAAGAACCATATTGTTGACTGTCCGGATGCCGAGGCCTTAGCGGCATTTAAGCATAATATCCGCGACGAGTGGCTCGTCCGACACCTCAGCCAAGAAAATCCGAAATCCATGGCTGCCCTCACGACACTCATGACCCGCTTTTGTGCGGGCGAGAATAGTTGGCTGGCTCGCAGCAACAACACATCAAGAAACCCTGGCAATTCAGATACCAAAGATAGGAATGGCAGGCCACGTCGTAACAGGCACAAGCGCCACAACAACGGCGACAACACCGAGGAAACGATAGTTAATGCCAGATTCAGTGGCTCTAAATCCGGTCAGCGAAAAAAGCCATTCAAAAGAAGCAATCCGGGACCGTCCAGCTTGGACCGCATACTCGATCGTTCGTGTCAAATTCACGGCACCCCCGATAAACCAGCCAACCACACCAACATAGAATGCTGGGTGTTCAAACAGGCCGGCAAGTTGAATGCCGAAAACAAGGAAAAGGGGCTGCATAGCAACGACGAGGAGGAGCCCCGGCCACCGAACACAAGAGGGCAGAAGAAATTTCCTCCACAAGTGAAAACGGTAAACATGATATACGCAACCCATATTCCCAAGAGGGAACGGAAGCATGCACTAAGGGACGTCTATGCGTTGTAGCCAGTTGCCCCAAAGTTCAACCCATGGTCTTCTTGTCCGATCACTTTCGATCGCAGGGATCACCCCACCAGTATCCGTCATGGCGGCTCTGCCGCATTGGTCCTTGACCCCATCATTGACGAATTTCACCTCACTCGGGTCCTTATGGACGGTAGCAGTAGCATGAACCTGCTCTATCAGGATACGGTGCACAAAATGGGTATAGACCCCTCGAGGATCAAACCCACCAAAACCACCTTTAAAGGTGTCATCCCAGGTGTAGAGGCCTGGTGCACGGGCTCAATCACGCTGGAAGTGGTCTTCGATCTCCAGACAACTTCCGAAGTGAGGAATTAATCTTCGATATCGTCCCCTTCTGCAGCGACTATCACGCACTGCTCGGACGAACCGCATTTGCCAGATTCAATGCAGTACCGCATTATGCGTACCTCAAACTCAAAATGCCAGGACCTAGCGGGGTTATAACAGTTAATGGAAACACAGAGCGCTCACTCCTCATAGAGGAACACACGGCGGCCCTCGCAGCAGAAGTGCAAAGCAGCCTTATGAGGCAAACCGCCAATTCAGTGAAAAAGACCCCGGACACCTTCAAGCGAGTCTGGAGTACCCTACAAGAGGATCGCCAGGCACATTTAGAGCTCGCCTAGCAATTCGGCCTCCATCCTAGTCCCATTCAAGCGGCGCAATTAGTGTCGCGCGTACATAATTACGCACTCAAGATACCATGGGCATAGGCGGAGGCACGGCCATGACACAACCCACAATGCGGCTCAACCGCTTTAGGGCCCATATACCTTTAACATTTTCTTCCTTTCAGGACCCTCTCCGATAGTCTGATTATCAGACCCATCACGGGAAGGAAACACCAAGGAAGGAAGAAGCTTTGACTTATAAGGGAATCCCCAGGTGGTCTCTGATAAGTTATCACTATACCTGTTTTACATACCCACACGCAGCTTGCCCTTGGATAGGACATGTCAAATAGTCCTAGTCTTGCTTATTGCACTACTTGTATCCATACGCTTTGACGTATCATTTAAATAACAATATACAACATTAGCTTATTATTACATTTCTTCATCCTTTTTCATGTCTGCCTATTTACGACAAATTGCACCCATATGTTCTGGTACGTCCAGTGCGCCAGGGGCTTCAATGTACCCCATAACACGGCAAGAAAAGTCCGAACACTTTCGACAGTACGGCACCCTGAACTTATAGCATTATATGCATCAGCTCCGAATCATGTCTTGGGCCATTAGTTGGGTTTGCCCGGCTCCCATGTTTTGGTACCTTACTTTCCGCTATATCGGCTAAGGTAGCACTGGTGAACTACTGCAATTATGTCCCAGTTCTTCCGGACGAGAACCTCAGTAGAGAAAGCCGAAAACTGACTGTCATGATGCGGCAAGAGCTGGTCGCTGTTCGAGAGGTCTCAAATCCTTAAAGATTTTTCCGCTTCGGGCGAGGAGTCGGCCTTGTCCGACTTAGGCGTACATAGCGCCCCAAGTTCGGCCTTCCGGATACTAGGGGCTTTGCCAAAGTTTAAAATTGTAGACTTCTATGGCTAAGTGAGAGTGATAAAGCTTTATAGTCTGATTGCCTGGTTCGTTGTGCTGAACACCTCCTTCAAAGGACCCAAAACTGGGATAAAGAGTGATCAGGTTTATCCCGAACACCTTAGTACTAGTTACATGGGGGCAGAAGCCGACGACTGGCCAACTCTCAAATTTTATACACGGCCGCACAAAAGGTAATATTTTAAATCAAACAAGCGCTACATAGCGCATATGAACTTGTTTCACATTACAGGATCAGAAAGTACATTCATTCAAATATTACATCATTAGTACATTCCTCTGCCACAAGGCGAGAACCCTTCAGGACGATGTCATAATACTTTTCAGGGTGGTGATGCTCCTTGCCCTCCGGCGGCCCTTCCTTAACTAGCTTTTCGGCGTCCATCTTCGCCCAGTGCACTTTCGCCCGGGCAAAAGCCCTGCGTGCACCCTCAATGCAGACGGACCGCTTTATGACTTCAAACCGGGGGCAGGCATTCACGAGCCACCTTACAAAGCCGAAATAGCTGCCAGGCAGGGACTCACTAGGCCACATCCGAACTATGAGGCCTTTCATGGCCAGTTCGGCCGCCTTGTGAAGCTCGACCAATTGCTTCAACTGGTCACTCAAGGGCATCGGATGTTCGGTCCCAGTATACTGAGACCAGAACAACTTCTCGATCGAGCTCCCTTCCTCGGCCTGGTAGAACTCCGTGGCATCCGACACACTACGGGGTAGATTTGCGAACGCTCTTGGAGAACTCTGAATTCGGGTAAGTAAAAGGAAAGTTTCCATCACATGCTTGCTTTGCATAATGAATGCCTTAACCGCCGCTATCTTCTTGACCGCCTCAATTTCTTGGAGGGCCTTTTGGGCTTTGGCCTTGGCATTTTGTGCGTTCTCGAGGGCCCTCGCAAGCTCGGACCCTTGTGTCTTAGAGTCACGCTCCAAGGACTCGTACTTCTTGAAGAACTCCTGGAGCTCTTGCTCAACCTCGCCAACTCGGGCCTCTTGCTTCTCACGCTCGGCGCGCTCCTTGGCTGATTTGCTTTCGGCCTCGGACAGCGCCTTCTTCAGGGCTGCCACTTCAGTCGTGGCCCCTAGTAAAATTCATGACGATCCTGTGATCCAACAACAAGTTCCCTTTTTTATCAACAAACAGACGAGGTATCACTTACCTTTGTTCTCTTCGAGCTGCCTCTTGGTAAGGCTGAGATCTTCCTTGGACCGCTCAAGGTCCTGCTTCAGTGCAGAGACCTCCGCCGTGTGAGCGGCAGCAGCCAGCAGGGAAGCCTGCTTATTCACATAGACATATTCTGATTAGACTCCTGTGGTTATTATTTGATCCTCTGTTCGGCTTTTCTTCCGAACACCAAACAGAGCATCAGGGGCTATTGTCTATGCTATAACATTTTCTCATAATTTGATTACTTACCTCAAAGCCTGTTAAGAGGCTCGCACAGGCTTTAGTTAGTCCGCTTTTATCGGACTGAATCTTCTTGACCACCGCACTCATGATAGTGTGGTGCTCTTCTTCAATGGAAGCGCCGCGAAGCTCTCCCAGCAAATTGTCCGATGACCCTGGATGGACAGAGGCCATCGGCACAGACTTGCTTCCCCGGCGTTAGAGCCCATGGGAGTCTTGCCCCTCGTGCGCCCAGCGTTCAGAATGTCGCCTTGGGGCGTGATACGTCTCCAACGTATCTATAATTTTTGATTGCTCCATGCTATATTATCTACTGTTTTGGACATTATTGGGCTTTATTATCCACTTTTATATTATTTTTGGGACTAACCTATTAATCGGAGACCCAGCCCAGAATTGCTGTTTTTTGCCTATTTCTGGGTTTCGAAGAAAAGGAATATCAAATGGAGTCCAAATAGAATGAAACCTTCGGGAATATGATTTTCTCACCGAACATGATCCAGGAGACTTGGACCCTACGTCAAGACACAAAAGAGGAGGCCACGAGGTAGGAGGCGCGCCTACCCCCCCCCCCCCCAAGCGCGCCCTCCACCCTCGTGGGCCCCCTGATGCTCCACTAACGTACTCCTTCCTCCTATATATACCAACGTACCCCCAAACGATCAGATACGGAGCCAAAACCCTAATTCCACCGGCGCAACTTTCTGTATCCACGAGATCCCATCTTGGGGCCTGTTCCGGAGCTCCGCTGGAGGGGGCATCGATCACGGAGGGCTTCTACATCATCACCACAGCCCCTCCGATGAAGTGTGAGTAGTTTACCTCAGACCTACGGGTCCATAGTTATTAGCTAGATGGCTTCTTCTCTCTTTTTGGATCTCAAGACAATGTTCTCCCCCTCTCTCGTGGAGATCTATTTGATGTAATCTTCTTTTTGCGGTGTGTTTGTTGAGACCAATGAATTGTGGGTTTATGATCAAGTCTATCTATGAATAATATTTGAATCTTCTCTGAATTATTTTATGTATGATTGGTTATCTTTGCAAGTCTCGTCGAATTATCAATTTGGTTTGGCCTACTAGATTGATCTTTCTTGCAATGGGAGAAGTGCTTAGCTTTGGGTTCAATCTTGCGGTGTCCTTTCCCAGTGACAGTAGGGGCAGCAAGGCACGTATTGTATTGTTGCCATCGAGGATAACAAGATGGGGTTTTCATCATATTGCATGAGTTTATCCCTCTACATCATGTCATCTTGCTTAAGGCGTTACTCTGTTTTCATTAACTTAATACTCTAGATGCATGTTGGATAGCGGTCGATGAGTGGAGTAATAGTAGTAGATGCAGGCAGGAGTCGGTCTACTTGTCTCGGATGTGATGCCTATATACATGATCATACCTAGATATTCTCATAACTATGCTCAATTCTGTAAATTGCTCAACGGTAATTCGTTCACCCACCATAGAATACTTATGCTCTTGAGAGAAGCCACTAGTGAAACCTATGGCCCCCGGGTCTATCTTCATCATATTAATCTTCCAATACTTAGTAATTTCCTTTGCTTTTTTACTTTGCTTTTATTTTACTTTGCATCTTTATCATAAAAATACCAAAAATATTATCTTATCATATCTATCAGATCTCACTCTCGTAACTGGCCGTGTAGGGATTGACAACCCCTTATGCGTTGGTTGCGAGGATTTATTTGTTTTGTGTAGGTATGAGGGACTCGCGCATAGCCTCCTACTGGATTGATGCCTTGGTTCTCAAAATCTAAGGGAAATAATTACGCTACTTTGCTACATCATCCCTTCCTCTTCGAGGAAAAACGAATGCAGTGCTCATGAGGTAGCAAGAAGGATTTCTGGCGCCGTTGCCGGGGAGTCTACGCAAAAGTCAATATACCAAGTACCGATCACAATCCCTATCTCTCGCATTACATTATTTGCCATTTGCCTCTCGTTTTCCTCTCCCCCACCTCACCCTTGCCGTTTTATTCGCCCTCTTTGTCTATCCTCCCTCTCTTTCTCTATTTGATGTGTTGTTTGCTTATTTTGATGAATCTATGGCTAGTAAAATAGTTTATAAACCATAGAGAAGTTGGAATACGGTAGGTTTAACACCAATATAAATAAATCATGAGTTCATTATAGTACCTTGAAGTGGTCTTTTGTTTTCTTTCGCTAACGGAGCTCACGAGATTTTCTACTTTATGTTTTGTGTTGTGAAGTTTTCAAGTTTTGGGTAAAGATTTGATGGATTATGGAACAAGGATGTGACGCCCCAAGACCGCAGCTTCAGATGCCTTCCAGGGTTTCCGGGTTCGTGGGGTGATTTGTTTGGTTCGTTGCATTCATCATTGCTTCGTGTGCATTGCATCATGTCATTATGTCATCATGTCATTTTTTAACTCAACTAAATAAATTGCATAGATCGTTGATCTATTTAAATCGAGGGAACTCACATGGTGGTTTCTCTTTATAACATACCCTCCCATTATTATTAGGGAGCTATAATAAATATTCCATTCATGTGGAATTACCTTGACACACTTGCAAACTATTTCCCCATGCCTTCGTCCCATGCATCATCTCCTTCTCCTTTCCTTCTATTTCCTGCCTTTTGCTAGCCCCATTTTCCCCATCTCTTTTATATGTCCATTCTTTTCCTATAAATTCTAGACCGTGCCAGGACCACCTCCTCCAATTTTCAGACCCTTTGGACTTGTTTTGGTTGGATTCAAAAATGGCTCAAGTTTGAATCTAATTAAAACTTGAATTATTTTTCTATCTCTAAAATATTGCCAAATCATTTTATTCTATTTGTGCAAAGTTCCGGTGCTCCAAGAATATTTTATTTTCTGAAATATTCTTTCCCTAACCCTCTCTTTATTTTTTTATTCTCTCTATTTGTTTTTCTGTTAAAGCAAATTAGAGAGGAATGAGAGAGAGGGAGAGATAGCAGCAGTGCCCTTTGGGCCTCACTGTTTAGTCCAGCCATGCCTCTAAGGCCTGCCGCGGCCTCCACGGCCCAGGCCGGCCCATCATTCTCTCACGCCGGCCCATGGCCAAGGCCCAGCCAGCCTCACTGGTTAACCCTAGCATACCCGATTCCATCTCCTCCTTCTCCCTCTATCCCTTCCCCTCGCGCCGCCATCTCCCTCCTGCCCGTTTCCTTCGACCCCATCTCCCTCGAACTCCCTCCTTCCACCTAGCACGCACCATGCACCTCTGCCATGGCCTTCCTCCACCACCCTGGCCTGCTACCCCCCTCCTCGACCCGCCACCAGGGAGGAGTCCCGCTCGGTCCCCCTCGTCCTCCTCGCATTGTGCCTTCTCCTACCTCGCATCGCTACCTTGCCGCCTCTGCTTCTCCTCGCCAAGGGCCCCTGCACCTAAACCCAGTGTGCTCCGCCTCCAGCTGTGGCTGGCGAGCACGCCGCTGCCGTTCGCCTCCTCGCCATGGCCCATCGCAAGCTGCCTCTGATGCTTCGCCTCACCTCTTGCCTCCTGCGTGCCTCCTCCTCGCCAAGTCCCCGTCGCCCGAGCGCTCGAGGAGAGGAGCTCCTCGAGCACCCGCGCCCGCAGCCGTCGTCCTCTACTCCCAGCAGGAGCCCCCGCCAGCTCCCGTCGCCCTCGTCTGCGCCCCTCGCGCCTCTGCCTCGCCATGGAGCTCTGCCACCCATCTCTCTTCCTGTAGCACGTTGTCGCGTGGATGCTCGCCTCCGACCAGCGCCATTACTCCTCTTGGTACGTCCTCCTTCATATGGAGCAGCACCATCACGAGTCCTCGACCCGAGCTGCTACTCACCACCGACCAACGTTGACCCAGGGCAGGACCTTGCCAGGTCCACCCCGCTCCGGCCACGACACCGGCAAGACCACTGCTGAATCTGTACACCGTGTTGTTGCTCGTTGCATGTCAAGACCGTCTCCATGGGTTTACGCCAAGTACCACTACCGCCAAGTACCTCTTCGCAAGACCATGTACCTCTCCGAACGAACGTGAACGACTGTCGTCGCAAGAAGGGGACCGGAAAGTCCGAGGACCCCAAGTACCACGACACCGATGACATGAACATCTATGGAATGTGTACGACTTCACGGCGTTGCACCAAGTACACCAATGGCGGAGCCCTCGGATCCGTCATGCTCGTCTACAAACCGAGAACAACTACCATCTCCGAAGAACCGTGTAACGGAACCGTCAAGTTCGACTATGACTCGTGTACGACTACGCGGAATTCCTCGGACGCCAAGTTCAACGATGCATCAAGTTCCTCGCCATGACCCCGAACATCTACGGAAACTCGTGCTACGATAAACATGTACCTCTACCGTCGACCCTAGAGCATGCGAGAATGACTACTTCCCTCGACGTCCCGAGAACGTCTACTTCCCCTACACCGCATCGAACTCGAAACCCTCCGATAATGCACGCTTCGAAGGTATAACCCCAAGACGACCGCCCGTGAACGAATGCATGTGTGGTGTATGAGATGCTCATGCTTTTTCCATGCTCGAATTGTCGGTGCACGTTGGCCCTCTTTTGCCTTGTCACCATCGTCGACCCGTGGGAACTCGGTAACCGGGATCACCCCACCATCTTTTGCACGCTGCCGTCACACTTCTCCTTTGCATCGGTATCTCAATCGGGTTACCGGAACCGGAACGTTGCAGTGGCACCATTTTCCTTATCGTTGCCGTGGCACCCCTTGTCTTTCCACCATGGTGACAAATGCTTCATAATGCTCTTGCCAACTTTTAATAAAAAATGCATAACTTGCACATGTCATCCGCATCATGATAACAACATTTAAAATGTTTAAAATTGCTGTTGCAATAAGTTGCTAATGCATATGGGGATTTACCAGATTTGTTGTTTGTTACATCCGACCCATTTAAATTGATTAAATGGTATAGTTTTGTTATGCTTCACCTCTTGCCATGTTAACCAACATTTAATATTGTTGAGTACCTAAACGAGAGGAACTAAATATTTGACGTGGTGTTTCATCAATATGCAACTCGTTGCATATTGAGCTCCACTTAATTTGTAGTTTTGTTTGTGCACTTTACCATGCCATGCTTCATTAAACCGGACATGCATCATACTTGGTTGTGCATCATGCCATGCTTATGTGATGGTTGTTTACTTTGTTGTTTGCTTCTTTCCAAGTTGATTCTCTCGTTAGCTTTGGTTTCGTTCTGGAGTTGTGAGGATTTGTTCGACTACATCAGTTTGTCTTCTTCATGGACTCGTTCTTCTTCCTTGCGGGATTTCAGGCAAGATGACCATACCCTCAAAATCAGTTCTATCTTTCCCTGCTTGTTGCTCACTCTTTTGCTATGCCGCGATACCTACCACTTGCTTTATCATGCCTCCCATATTGCCATGTCAAACCTCTAACCCGCCTTGTCCTAGCAAACCGTTGTTTGGCTATGTTATCGCTTTGCTCAGCCCCTCTTATAGCGTTGCTAGTTGCAGGTGAAGACTGGAGTTTATTCCTTGTTGGAACATGTTTATTGTTGGGATATGACAAGATATCTTATTTAATTAATGCATCTTATATACTTGGTAAAGGGTGGAAGGCTCGGCCTTATGCCTGGTGTTTTGTTCCACTCTTGCCGCCCTAGTTTCCGTCTTATCGGTGTTATGTTCCTTGATTTTGCGTTCCTTACGCGGTTGGGTTATAATGGGAACCCCTTGACAGTTCGCCTTGAATAAAACTCCTCCAGCAAGGCCCAACATTGGTTTTACCATTTGCCACCTAGCTGTTTCTTTCCCTTGGGTTCTACAGACTCAAGGGTGATCTTTATTTTAAACCCCCCGGGCCAGTGCTCCTCTGAGCGTCGGTCCAACCTGTCAGCTGCCGGTGGCCACCAGGGGCAACTCTGGGCTGGCCTACCGGAACCTTGGACAATCCGGTGTGCCCTGAGAACAAGATATGTGCAGCTCCTATCGGGATTTGTCGGCACATTCTGGTGGCTTTGCTGGTCTTGTTTTACCATTGTCGAAATGTCTTGTAACCGGGATTCCGAGTCTGATCGGATTGTCTTGGGAGAAGGAATATCCTTCGTTGACTAGGAGAGCTTGTGATGGGCTAAGTTGGGACTCCCCTGTTGGGATTTTGATCTTTCGAAAGCCATGCCCGCGGTAATGGGCAGATGGGAATTTATTAATGTCCGGTTGTAGAAAACCACCTGAAACTTTTCTTAATTAAATCAACAGAGTGTGTGGCCGTGATGGTCTCTTTTCGGCGGAGTCCGGGAAGAGAACACGGTCTCGTGTTATGCTTGAACGTAGGTTGTTCTAGGATCACTTCTTGATCATAGTTGTTCGACCGTGCCTTTGCCTTCTCTACTCGCTCTGATTTGCGTTATGTTAGCCACCATATATTCTAGTTCTTGCTGCAGCTCCACCTTCATACCTTTTACCCTTCCTATAAGCTTAAATAGTCTTGATCGCGAGGGTGTGAGATTGCTGAGTCCCTGTGACTCATAGATTACTTCCAAAACCAGATGCAGGGACCGATGATACTGCTCTAGGAGATTCAACTGAGCTCAAGTGGGAGTTCGATGAGGACTCCGGACGATACTACGTTTCCTTTCCAGACGATCAATAGCGGTGCCCAGTTGGGGCGATCGGGGACTTAGTCGCATTTGGGGTTGTTCTTTATTTTGGTCCGTAGTCGGACCTTGATTGTATCTGGATGAATGTAATGATATTATGCTATTGTGTGACGTGGCGAGTGTAAGACAACTATGTATCTCTTTCCCTTATTCATACATGGGTTGTTGTGAAGATTACCTCACTTGCGACATTGCTTACAATGCGGTTATGCCTCTAAGTTGTGCTTCGACACATGGAAGATATAGCCGCATCGTGGGTGTTACAAGTTGGTAATCAGAGCCTTCCCCGACTTAGGAGCCCCCTGCTTGATCGAATCGCTGGCATTGTTGAGTCTAGAAAAATGTTTTGAGTCTTTTACGATTATATATATCGGAGAGTAGGATTCTTTTTACTCCTTAGTCCCTTCGTCGCTCTGGTGAGGTGACGTAGAGTTTTGACTCTTCTCTTCTCAAATTTCACTAAAAAAAATTTAGGATCACGCGGGTATCTTGGAATTGTTCCGATGGTTTTGTGACGAGAACATTGTTCTTGGTGCCTCCTGACATTTAGGGGTTGTGGCAGTGTCCCGGGGAGTTGAGCTCCGAGGTGTTGTCGTCACAATTTTATCGTTGCAGTTCTGGAATACCTGAGTTTCGCCGACATCGAAAATCTCTTTTATGCAGTTGTTGGTGAGATAACCTCGACGCCACCCAGTACTAGGGCGGGAGTTCGGGAGTATTGCCATAACTCGTATAACGGATGCTTTTCGGAGGTTGAGGTAAATGATTTCCGAAGATTTCTTGGTTATGTGTTGAAGGGTGGATACAGCTGGACGTAGGAATTGCTAGATTTGGGTGAGATATTATGCTTCCCCTATATCCCCAACACCTGATTGCATAACCAGAAAGTTTAGGGAGTTTATAAGTGGGAGTTCAAGTAGCTCTTAGGACATCTTTTCGACAGATGTATGATATGAAATTGGGGTTCGACGTCTAGTGGTCCACCTATCCACGGTTGGTTTACAGTGGTCTCGTTGTGTCTTAAAGAGTCCTTGGCTATGCTGACTCGGGAAGCTTCGTATGTCATGTGCACTGCCTTGTACATGATGGTGTTGTACGATCGAGCCCGTGTGGGCCCCACCACGAAAACTTCGGACAAAATCTCTATCATATGTTTGTTCCGACCTATTTTGCAAGTCAATACATTGTTTTGTTTTCAGTTGTGGTATTCGAGTTGCTTCGAAGTCAAATGTTGATTCCATACCTTCCCTAAGCGGTGTTATCATACTCCGATGTGAATACCAATCCTTCATGATAATCGAGATTGTCATGTCAATCCTTTTCAACCGGCGTGTTTCTCTTCAAGTGGATCTGATCATGTCAACATTCACAACACCACCTTTCAGTTCTTCTCAACGGTGTTCGTTTCATCCGTTTACTAGTTGCCTTTGTCTTCCCGCCCTCCCACCCTTTTTCTTCAAGGGCTCAGATTTCTGAATCAAGTATCCATATTCATGTAATTTTTCTCCATTCTTTTCTTTCAATATTCTTATCCGGTGATTCTCAAGAAGATACTAACGGAGCTTCAAGTGTATTATTCTTTGTTCTATTTCTTCTCCGGTGGATTCAAGTCAAGGTTTGTTGATCATATCCTTTCCTCGTCTAAATGTCTTCTCTTACCGGTGCACCTCTTAATCATTTCCCCGCCTGCTATTCATTTGTTCCGGAGTGCTGAAGATATCTCAGAAGGCTCGTGTTCTCATTCAAGATCCGTTCAACCTATTTTGAGGTTATTATCTCAGTCAAGTCATTTAATTCAACTGGTGCAATCTCTCTTTTAAATCATTTCAATGGTGTTTCTCTTGAGTGGGCCCTAACCCATAGGTCTTTTTCCAGGATCTTACCTGACTCTTCTTATTTTAACGGAGTTATTCTCAAATCTTTCAACATGTGACGTGAGAATGAATTTTCATCAGTCAAGTGCCTTTCTCCAAGATCTTTCAAATTCTTTTCACTGTTGATTCAGCCTTTATATTCTTCATTATTCCAGAGTGTCTCAACAATTCATGGTGGTGTTTCTTGTCGTAATTCTCAGATTTTGAAGACCGGAGAAGAGTTTTTCCTCCAAAATTTGTCCAGTCTTTCAAAGATTCGTGATTCTAGCTTGATGCTTTCCTCTCATAATTGTTTTTGATTGTGAAAATTCTTTTCACCCATCCGGAGCATTTCATGAGTTGTTTCCATTTCTTTCCGCCGAAGACCATCTTTCCAAATATTATTCATTCTTAGTGTGTAGCTATCATTCTCCAAATCTTACCGGTGCATCATTCAATATTCTCTAATCAGCTCGTGATCTCTTCGTTTCAGTTGTATCTAAATCCCCTCAAGTATCCTCATTCGTTCTCTAATTCTTACTGGTGATTCATCCCTTTACTTTGTTCATTTTAATTCTTACAGTGGTTCGTTCAACATCTCTCTTCCTTGCTTATCATATCTATTCATTCGTTGTTTTTCAATCCTACCGATGGTTCATTGAAGACTTTCTCAAGTTGGCGCTATATCTATCTTAATCCTTTTCAACGAGAATAAGTAGTATGCCAAATTCGTTTTCTCGTCATCAATTAAATTGGTGAGGGATACGCATAACATAATTCTTATTTTTGTTCATCCAAGTGATTAATTCCTGCTTTCCGGAGTGGTTCATCATATCACATTCTCGGTTCGAGATGCTTTATCTTTTCTCCCGGTATTCCAAGTTTCCACTTTATCTCGTCGCGAAGCTCCACCTAAATCATTGCAAGGCTTCAACCTTATTATTTCCATCCTTCATTTCGTTTGTTCGTTCTTTTCTTACCGGAGTTCTTCATGGAGGCTCTACATGATTGTTCATAAAAGATTTAATTCCTTTTCGAAGTGTTCATTGAGATTCTTTTCAGAGGAGCTCAATCATTCTTCATCTTGCAATCTGGAGTGCAATTCTTTCTACCATATCATTGGTGGTATTATGTCATTCTTGATAATTTGAGTTCATGTTTCATGATTCACATGTTGTTAAGAATGAGGTATTTTAAATCCATCAACCTCTTCGTTGGAGTTATCTTGGGTTATATTTCACCTAAAGCTTTCCCTAAGGATTGTTGCTATTTATGGTGCTTATAAATGATCCAAGTTCTTCATTTATCCTCCCGGTGAAATAAGTTTCTCGTCTTCTTGTTCATATCAATCCAATCTATTGTTTCCATTAGTGGCAGAATTTCACCTCATAATTTCGAGATGTTTTCCATAAGCCCACAACAAGCTTACTCCTTTCGTTGTTGTTAATCCAGCAACTCCGTTCTAGCATTTATTGTAAGCATGCTCTCTCAAGATCTTGTTCCCCTCCGTCCATTCCATTCCATTCTTTCATTTCTTCCAGAGGCTTTGTGATATTGCTCTTTTCAGTCATCATCTCGAATTGTGAAGATCATGATCTTTTCATGCTTATCCTTTTTAACCGGAGTGTTGTGTCCTCTGCTCAGGTTCTTTCATCTTATCAAGTCTTTCACCTCTTTTCAATCGGAGTGCTACCCAAATCGGTTCTTTCTTAATGGAGTGCTTTCAACTTTGTTCATCTCCGTTCCATTCCTTCTTTCTATCTGTTCAACATCTCAAGGTTCTTTGGCTTCACTCGTTTGTCAAAGAAGCAACTTAGTTTTACCTCCTCTCTTCCTCCTCCGCTTCTCTTCGGTGCCATTCTAGATCTAGGGACGAGATCCTCTCGTAGTGGTGGAGTGTTGTGACGCCCCAAGACCGGAGCTTCAGATGCCTTCCAGGGTTTCCGCGTTCATGGGGTGATTTGTTTGGTTCGTTGCATTCATCATTGCTTCATGTGCATTGCATCATGTCATTATGCCATCATGTCATTTTTTTAACTCAACTAAATAAATTGCATAGATCGTTGATCTATTTAAATCGAGGGAACTCACATGGTGGTTTCTCTTTATAACATACCCTCCCATTATTATTAGGGAGCTATAATAAATATTCCATTCATGTGGAATTACCTTGACACACTTGCAAACTATTTCCCCATGCCTTCGTCCCATGCATCATCTCCTTCTCCTTTCCTTCTATTTCCTGCCTTTTGCTAGCCCCATTTTCCCCTTCTCTTTTAATGTCCATTCTTTTCCTATAAATTCTAGACCATGCCAGGACCACCTCCTCCAATTTTCAGACCCTTTGGACTTGTTTTGGTTGGATTCAAAAATGGCTCAAGTTTGAATCTAATTCAAACTTGAATTATTTTTCTATCTCTAAAATATTGCCAAACCATTTTATTCTATTTGTGCAAAGTTCCAGTGCTCCAAGAATATTTTATTTTCTGAAATATTCTTTCCCTAACCCTCTCTTTATTTTTTTATTCTCTCTATTTGTTTTTCTGTTAAAGCAAATTAGAGAGGAATGAGAGAGAGGGAGAGATAGCAGCAGTGCCCTTTGGGCCTCACTGTTTAGTCCAGCCATGCCTCTAAGGCCTGCCGCGGCCTCCACCGCCCAGGCCGGCCCAACATTCTCTCACGCCGGCCCAAGGCCAAGGCCCAGCCAGCCTCACTGGTTAACCCGAGCATGCCCGATTCCATCTCCTCCTTCTCCCTCTATCCCTTCCCCTCGCGCCGCCATCTCCCTCCTGCCCGTTTCCTTCGACCCCATCTCCCTCGAACCCCCTCCTTCCACCTAGCACGCACCATGCACCTCCGCCATGGCCTTCCTCCACCACCCTGGCCTGCTACCCCCCTCCTCCACCCGCCACCAGGGAGGAGTCCCGCTCGGTCCCCCTCGTCCTCCTCGCGTTGTGCCTTCTCCTACCTCGCGTCGCTACCTTGCCGCCTCTGCTTCTCCTCGCCAAGGGCCCCTGCACCTAAACCCGGTGTGCTCCGCCTCCAGCTGTGGCTGGCGAGCACGCCGCTGCCATTCGCCTCCTCGCCATGGCCCATCGCAAGCTGCCTCTGATGCTTCGCCTCACCTCCTGCCTCCTGCCCGCCTCCTCCTCGCCAAGTCCCCGTCGCCCGAGCGCTCGAGGAGAGGAGCTCCTCGAGCACCCGCGCCCGCAGCCGTCGTCCTCTACTCCCAGCAGGAGCCCCCGCCAGCTCCCGTCGCCCTCGTCTGCGCCCCTTGCACCTCTGCCTCGCCATGGAGCTCTGCCACCCATCTCTCTTCCTGTAGCACGTTGTCGTGTGGATGCTCGCCTCCGACCAACGCCGTTACTCCTCTTGGTCCGTCCTCCTTCGTATGGAGCAGCACCATCACGAGTCCTCGACCCGAGCTGCTACTCACCATCGACCAACGTCGACCCAGGGCAGGACCTTGCTATGTCCACCCCACTCCGGCCACGACACCGGCAAGACCACTGCTGAATCTGTACACCGTGTTGTTGCTCGTTGCATGTCAATACCATCTCCGTGGGTTTACGCCAAGTACCACTACCGCCAAGTACCTCTTCACAAGACCAAGTACCTCTCCGAACGAACGTGAACGATTGCCGTCGCAAGAACGGGACCGGGAAGTCCATAGACCCCAAGTACCATGACACCGATGACATGAACATCTACGGAATGTGTACGACTTCACGGCGTTGCGCCAAGTACCCCGATGGCCAGAGCCCTCGGATCCGTCAAGCCCGTCCACGAACCGAGAACAACTACCATCTCCGAAGAACTGTGTAACGGAACCGTCAAGTTCGACTATGACTCATGTACGACTACGCGGAATTCCTTGGACGCCAAGTTCAATGATGCATCAAGTTCCTCGCCGTGACCCCGAACATCTACGGAAACTCATGCTACGATAAACATGTACCTCTACCGTCGACCCTAGAGCATGCGAGAACGACTACTTCCCTCGACGTCCCGAGAACGTCTACTTCCCCTGCACCGCATCGAACTCGAAACCCTCCGATAATGCACGCTCCAAAGGTATAACCCTGACACGACCACCTGTGAACAAATGCATGTGTGGTGTATGAGATGCTCATGCTTTTTCCATGCTCGAATTGTCGGTGCACGTTGCCCCTCTTTTGCCTTGTCACCATCGTCGACCCGTGGGAACTCGGTAACCGGGATCACCCCACCATCTTTTGCACGCTGCCGTCACACTTCTCCTTTGTATCGGTATCTCAATCGAGTTACCGGAACCGGAACATTGTAGTGGCACCGTTTTTGTTATCGTTGCCGTGGCACCCCTTGTCTTTCCACCACGGTGACAAATGCTTCATAATGCTCTTGCCAACTTTTAATAAAAAATGCATAAATTGCACATGTCATCCGCATCATGATAACAACATTTAAAATGTTTAAAATTGTTGTTGCAATAAGTTGCTAATGCAAATGGGGATTTACCGGATTTGTTGTTTGTTACATCTGGCCCCATTTAAATTGTTTAAATGGTATAGTTTTGTTATGCTTCACCTCTTGCCATGTTAACCAACATTTAATATTGTTGAGTACCTAAACGAGAGGAACTAAATATTTGATGTGGTGTTTTGTCAATATGCAACTCGTTGCATATTGAGCTCCACTTAATTTGTAGTTTTGTTTGTGCACTTTGCCATGCCATGCTTCATTAAACCGGACATGCATCATACTTGGTTGTGCATCATGCCATGCTTATGTGATGGTTGTTTACTTTGTTGTTTGCTTCTTTCCAAGTTGATTCTCGTGTTAGCTTCGATTTCGTTCCGGAGTTGTGAGGATTTGTTCGACTACATCCGTTTGTCTTCTTCATGGACTCGTTCTTCTTCCTTGCGGGATTTCAGGCAAGATGACCATACCCTCGAAATCACTTCTATCTTTGCTTGCTAGTTGCTCGCTCTTTTGCTATGCCGCGATACCTACCACTTGCTTTATCATGCCTCCCATATTGCCATGCCAAACCTCTAACCCACCTTGTCCTAGCAAACCATTGTTTGGCTATGTTACCGCTTTGCTCAGCCCCTCTTATAGCGTTGCTAGTTGCAGGTGAAGACTGGAGTTTATTCATTGTTGGAACATGTTTATTGTTGGGATATCACAATATCTCTTATTTAATTAATGCATCTTATATACTTGGTAAAGGGTGGAAGGCTCAGCCTTATGCCTGGTGTTTTGTTCCAGTCTTGCCGCCCTAGTTTCCGTCATACCGGTGTTATGTTCCTTGAGTTTGCGTTCCTTACGCGGTTGGGTTATAATGGGAACCCCTTGACAGTTCGCCTTGAATAAAACTCCTCCAGCAAGGCCCAACATTGGTTTTACCATTTGCCACCTAGCTGTTTCTTTCCCTTCGGTTCTGCAGACTCAAGGGTCATCTTTATTTTAAACTCCTCGGGCCAGTGCTCCTCTGAGTGTTGGTCCAACTTGTCAGCTGCCGGTGGCCACCAGGGGAAACTCTGGGCTGGCCTACCGGAACCTTGGACAATCCAGTGTGCCATGAGAATGAGATATGTGCAGCTCCTATTGGGATTTGTCGGCACATTCGGGTGGCTTTGCTAGTCTTGTTTTACCATTGTCAAAATGTCTTGTAACTGGGATTCCGAGTCTGATCAGATTGTCTTGGGAGAAGGAATATCCTTCGTTGACCGTGAGAGCTTGTCATGGGCTAAGTTGGGACTCTCCTGCAAGGATTTTGATCTTTTGAAAGTCGTGCCCGCGGTTATGGGCAGATGGGAATTTATTAATGTCCGGTTGTAGAAAACCTGAAACTTATCTTAATTAAAATGAATCAACAGAGTGTGTGGCCGTGATGGTCTCTTTTCGGCGGAGTCCGGGAAGAGAACACGGTCTCGTGTTATGCTTGAACGTAGGTTGTTCTAGGATCACTTCTTGATCATAGTTGTTCGACCGTGCCTTTGCCTTCTCTACTCGCTCTGATTTGCGTTATGTTAGCCACCATATATGCTAGTGCTTGCTGCAGCTCCACCTTCATACCTTTTACCCTTCCTATAAGCTTAAATAGTCTTGATCGCGAGGGTGTGAGATTGCTGAGTCCCCGTGACTCACAGATTACTTCCAAAACCAGATGCAGGGACCGATGATACCGCTCCAAGAGATTCGACTGAGCTCAAGTGGGAGTTCGATGAGGACTCGGGATGATACTACGTTTCCTTTCTAGAAGATCAGTAGCGGTGCCCAGTTGGGGCGATCGGGGACTTAGTCGCATTTGGGGTTGTTCTTTATTTTGGTTCCGTAGTCGGACCTTGATTGTATCTGGATGAATGTAATGATATTATGCTATTGTGTGAAGTGGCGAGTGTAAGCCAACTATGTATCTCATTCCCTTATTCATTACATGGGTTGTTGCGAAGATTATCTCACTTGCGACATTGCTTACAATGCGGTTATGCCTCTAAGTCGTGCCTCGACACGTGGGAGATATAGCTGCATCGTGGGTGTTACAAAGGAGTGGCAAGAGCCTAAGCTTGGGATGCCCCGGAAGGCATCCCCTCTTTTCGTCTACTTCTATCGGTAACTTTACTTGGAGCTATATTTTTATTCACCACATGATATGTGTTTTGCTTGGAGCGTCTTGTATTATTTGAGTCTTTATTTGTTAGTTAACCACAATCATCCTTGCTGTACACATGTAACATCCCAAATTTGCAATTTGGAATGTTATACACTAGATCATCATGCATATCATATTTTCTTGCATTTTGGTCGATCCTAGAAATTTCACGCAACTCAAGGACCCACGGAGAGAGTTGGAGATTTCGTTATTTTCATATTTGAGTTCTCTCAAATTTTGGAAAATAGGATCATTTGATTTATTTATCTCATCTTCAATTATTTTTCCAATATAAAAAAAAATGAGAGAGGGAAATAATATAACTTTTCCCAAATTTAGGAAAAATGAAGATTTAATAAATAAATCAAATCTTTGTTTTTCCGGTGTTTATTTGCATTTTATTTGGATAGGGAAAAATGCGTGTTTTCGAAAATTGCATTCTAGGCCCAGAGAAAAGTTCATTTTGTTCGACTCATTTGTAGGAGTCGGGGAAAATTTACTTTAGAAATTTTGGAGTTCGTTTAGTTTTTCTTTTCTTTTGTTTTTCTGCGCGCGTAACCGTTTAAAAAAAAGGGACGCATGCCCAGCCGCCTGGGCCAAGGCCGGCCCAGCCGCCAGCCCCGCCGCCAGGCCGAGTCCCAGCGGGACTCCAAGCCGCCGCCGCCCACCCTTGCCCCTTCCCCAAGCAAGAGACCCCCCCATCCTATATAAATACCAACACCCCCCCTCTCCACCCCAAGCCACAGCCACCGCCGCCTCCCGCCCCGAGCCGCGCGCCAGCCCCGCCGCCCCTAGCTGCTGCTGCCGCCGCCTAGCCGCCTCCCGAGGTAGCCATGCCGCCTCTTCTTTTCCTCGGTTCGGTTTTTCTTAAAAGAACCGTTCCGTTTCTTTTCCGGTTTTTCTTCCGGCTCTGTTTCAGTTTTCTTCCAAAACCCTAGATCGGTTTTCTTTCTTCTTTCGGACCGTTCGTCTCAACGAACGTGATCACCGATTTTTCCCGGTTAACGACGCCCGTTCGTTTAACCGTTCCTCTCTTTCTTTTCGTCGGATTTATTCCGCGATCGCGATCTCAGATCCGATCTTCGTTCTAGTCTTTCTTCCTGCTCGTTTATCGGAATCAGGTGATTCAAGCGCCTGGAGTTTCATTTCGAAACCGCCGTTTCGTCTAATCAACTTGAACAAGCCTTTGCTATAGTAAAATTTGACCTAGTTTCAACTTGCTAGAACCGAGTTGCTTTCATCCGCCGTTTGTTTTTCCGTCGTCTGTTCGGTTCTTTCTTTCTTTGCAACCGGAGTTCTTAAGTTGAACTTTCTGGTTCGTTCTCTTGTTCGAGTTTTACCCGTGCATTAGATGAGTACTTATAGTATGCTTGTTGTTTGTCTGCGATAGATCACCCGGATTGCGCCGCTTGTTACTTCGAAACCCTAGGTCTCGCGGATCATCAGCAAGGCAAGTAACACTTTGATCATACCTTTTCTACAACCCAGTTTTATTGCATTAGATCAATCCTCACACATTGCATGGTTAGGATCTAATTAAATTGTGGGATGGGAAGTAGATGAGGTAGTACCTATTACCTGTATTATTATGAAACCTTTGGGAGTTACTCTACGTCTGCTTATTATGCCATGCTATGCTAGTAGACGTGGATTGGGTGAGTGATATCCATGACAGATGTGAGATTGATAATTTTAATGGTTTATCTAAGGTGGCCACTTAAACACACATCTGGGTGGATTGAGGCACCTGATGTCTATCAGGACCTGCCTGTTTTTTTTCGACCGCCACCCAGGCTCAAAGGGATCATAAGATCTTTCATGCTAGAAACTTCCGTGTGCAGCCACATGCTACTATGGGCTCTGGCATAGTTTACTAAGTTGTGCGAACTCTTACGGGGTGGACTAGCAGATGTAGGGGATGTAGGTGGTACGGTCTACCCGAACGTAAGGTGCTAGCGCTTCTGAAAGACTGTGTCTCGGTCATCCGTCTTCTCAAACACCCTGTAGTGCGAGAAACCAAACGGAGGCGATCGAGTCTTGTGAGGAAAAGTGCGCAAACCTCTGCAGAGTGTAACAAACTAATCATGATTAGCCGTGTCCCCGGCTATGGACAACTTGAGTATCTAGTACTTGAATATCATGTGAATCTCATCATGTTACTTCTAATTAATGTTGTTGGGTTTTAATTGTTCACTTAATTGGGATCGGAATGCTGTCAACCATTCTCGATGTTTAACAACCACCATGATAGTTAAATAAATTTATTCCTTTGCAGTAGGGAAAAACTGGCTTTACGCAAAACTGTAACCATAGAGCTTTCCACCAGCCATACATGCATATAGTATAGCTCATTACTGTTCATTACTCTCTATGTGTTACATTGCCAGCATATTCCATGTGCTGACCCGTTTTCGGGCTGCAACCTTCATGTTGCAGACTTTTCAGATGACGAGTAAGGTGCTTTTAGGTCGTGGTTCTATACTCAGTGATGCCGTTGGAGTTGATGGACCCATTTATCTTCCGAGTCTTCCGCTGTTATCGTTATTAGATGGCCTTAAGCCATATTTATTGTAATAAGTTCTCTTTTGAGACATCAATGTAATAAGTGTGTGATTGCCACTCTGCTATAAATCCTTCGAAGTACTGTGTGGTGTCAGCATTACTGATCCAGGGATGACACCGGAGCATAGTAGACTTGATCCATTCGGGTCGGGTCGCTACAGAGATGGTATCAGAGCACACGCTGACTGTAGGACACGACCACTAAGTTAAAGCCATAGAACACCATTCTCTTCTCATTTTCTAACTCCTCATATTTTCTACTCTATTAGGATGATGAACGCGAAGATCAAGTACGCCCAACCGGATGAAGGCACACCTTTTGGATTTCACTTGAAGGAAGTCACCAAGTACCTGAACATTGGATTACCAAGCTTCACGGGAACCTTCAACGCCACTCTGCCTGAAGAGGAGCACTGGAAGATTCAAGCTCACATTCCGGGAAGGATATTCGCGCAAATTACAAAGCCCATAGATAGTGTTTTCAATGCACCAACCTGGAGTCTGGGAAGGAGCATGGCAGCTCATATCACCTTGGGACGCATTGGAGAAGTTTATCAAGAAGACCTCAAGGACACTATCTACCAGATTTGCGGACGCCGAGATGAACAATGGGAGTTAGTCAGCACCAAGAAGGATAGATCCATTGCATCTTTCATCTAGGAGTTAAACCAGCACATTCAACGCCACGAGAACCAGATGTGCAATGATATGATAGAGTTGAAGAATGCAAAGGCAAGGATCATCGAGCTAGAAGGAGAACTAAAGTCTACACGCAAGGGCTACATGGACGAGATCGTAGCTCTAGCGAGACACAATGGCGATCTTAAGCAGGAGATTGAAGAACTCAAGAGGAAGTTAGCATCCAGGGAGGAAGACATGTACGTCACATGTCCGGACAACTACATCATCATCGACGACACTGATTCGGATCCAAGTGAACCCGACTTTGAAGACGAAGCTGGAGCAGATATCATGGAGTCTTCCACCGGTTCAAATTTCTAGATGACCACCAAATAGTAGTAGTATTTCCCCCATGTAAACATTAGTTCGAGCACTTTTGCGATAGTTCTAGACCATTTGTATGCCTTTGTTTGATTGATTGAAGCTAATTGTGTGCTTTTGCCTCATGTGCATATGGGTAGTGTTTTCCCTTTAGACCCCCTCTATTCTTATATTCTCGTCTATTCTAAACCCTCAGATGCCTCCGAGACGTGACAATGGATTTCCACCAGAGCTCACTCAGTTGATCCAGCAGCAGAATCAATTGATGCAGATGTTAGTCCAGAACCAGCAGAACAATACCAACAACAACCCACCACCACCACCACCACATGTTGACCACTTAGCTCGTTTCCTTAGGCTGAATCCGCCGGTGTTTTCCAGTAGCACCGAGCCAATAGTAGCAGATGATTGGCTCCGCAAGATAGGAAGGGTGTTGACCATTGCAGGATGCACAGATAGTGAGAAAGTGAAGTTTGCCGCACATCAGCTTGACGGACCCGCGGCAGCATGGTGGGAGAATTTCACAGCCACTTACCCAGTTGACACTGTCACATGGGATCAGTTTCAGCAAGCTTTCCGCACTGCCCATGTTTCAGCAGGAGCTATGGCCATGAAAAAGCGTGAGTTTCACAACTTACGCCAAGGAGGAAGGACAGTTGGCCAGTACGTTGACGATTTCAGCAAGTTAGCACGTTATGCCCCAGATGACGTTGCTATGGATGCAGCTAAGCAGGAGAAATTTCTGGAAGGACTGAATGATGAGCTAAGCATGCAGTTGATGGTAGCAAGTTTCAACAACTACCAGGAGTTGGTAGATCGTGCCATCATGATTGAAGGAAAGCAACAGCAGATTGAGAACCGCAAGAGGAAGTATGGACAGGGGAAGTATAACTCTGGAGCCCAGCAGAAGCCCTGTTTTACCCCTAAACAGGGATTTCAGTTTCAGCATACCCATGGAGGAGGTATCTCGCACAACCATAACGGCCACAAGAATGGTAATGGGAATGGAGGAAGTAAGGGCCAGAACCATACCACCCCATCGACCCCAACCAAGAGAGATCTGAGTCAAGTCACTTGTTTCAAGTGTTCCAAGACCGGGCATTATGCCAATGAATGTCCCGAAGGCCAGAATGGAAATGGCATTGGAAGCTCTGGGAAGAAGCCAAACCCTTTCAATAGAGGACAGGTGAACCACATTAATGTGGAGGAGGTTGAAGATCAGCCTGATGCAGTAATCGGTAAGTTTTTGGTTAAGACATTTACCGCACTCGTTCTTTTTGATACTGGTGCAACGCATTCATACATATCAAGGGGATTTGTGGATAAATATAACCTGGCAACCCAAGCCCTTAGGTCACCCATGTTAGTAAGCTCACCAGGAGCAGAGTATACGGCTAGACGATGGTGTGATCGTTTACCATTAAGGATTGGTAACTATGTGTTTCCCTCAGACCTAATAGTATTGGAATCTCAAGGATTGGATGTGATTCTTGGTATGGATTGGCTGTCGATGTATGGAGGAAACATCGATTGCGCCAGTAAGACAATTTTGCTTACCACACCAGAAGGAAGAAGGATCAAGTATGTATCCCGGCATGTGCCAAATAGGACACAAGTAAACTGCCTAACAGGAGTTGTGCAAGAAGAAGTACCAGTGGTAAAGGATTTTCCTGATGTATTTCCTGAGGAATTACCAGGCATGCCACTGGACAGAGACATTGAGTTTTTGATTGAGTTATTGCCAGGTACAGGCCCAATATCGAAGCAACCGTACCGGATGCCAGCAAAGGATTTGGTGGAAATTAAGAATCAGATTAAGGAGTTATTGGATAAAGGTTACATTCGCCCAAGTTCTTCGCCTTGGGGATCACCCGTACTTCTAGTGGAAAAGAAGGATGGATCATTAAGGATGGTTGTTGATTATCGAGGATTGAATGAAGTAACCATCAAGAATAAGTACCCACTGCCAATGATTAATGATCTGTTTGATCGTTTGCAAGGAGCTAAAGTGTTTTCCAAGATCGATTTGCGATCAGGGTACCATCAATTGAAGATTCGAGAGCAGGACATACCTAAGACAGCATTCACCACAAGATATGGACTGTATGAGTATACCGTTATGTCATTTGGATTGACTAACGCACCTGCCTATTTTATGAACCTGATGAACAAAGTGTTTATGGAGTTTTTGGATAAGTTCGTCGTAGTGTTCATAGATGATATCCTGGTTTATTCAAAGAATGAAGAGGAGCATAAGGAACATTTGCGTTTGGTTTGGGAGAAGCTAAGGGAACATCAGTTATATGCCAAGTTCAGCAAATGTGAGTTTTGGTTAAGGGAAGTTGGATTTCTTGGACATGTTATATCCGGAGAAGGTATAGCAGTTGACCCCACAAAGGTTGAGACTGTAACCGAATGGGAAGCACCAACAACAGTTGGAGAGATCCGGAGTTTTCTTGGACTCGCAGGATACTACCGGAGATTCATTGAGAACTTTTCAAAGATTGCAAAGCCTATGACTGAATTGTTGAAGAAGGATACTAAGTTCAATTGGACTGAGGAATGTGAGGCTAGTTTCCAGGAGTTGAAGAAACGCTTGGTTACCTCACCATTATTGATATTGCCAGATCAGACCAAGGATTATGAGGTGTATTGCGACGCTTCACGTCGAGGACTTGGAGCAGTGCTTATCCAGGAAGGGAGAGTTGTTTCATATGCTTCACGGCAACTGAAGCCTCATGAATTGAATTATGCCACGCATGATTTGGAGTTAGCAGCCGTAGTGCATGCATTGAAAACGTGGAGACATTTCCTCATTGGAAATCATTGTGAGGTGTACACGGATCACAAGAGTTTGAAGTACATTTTCACGCAGAAGGAGTTGAACCTCAGACAAAGGAGATGGTTGGAGCTCATCAAGGATTATGACATGAGATTGCATTACCATCCCGGAAAAGCTAATGTGGTAGCTGACGCATTGAGCCGTAAGAGCCATGTCAATATGGTAATGACAGGAGAAGTACCAAAGGAGTTAGCAGAAAACCTTCGTGAGCTATGTTTGGAAATAGTTCCGAGAGGCTATGTAGCAACATTGGAGATTCAGTCAACATTGATGGATAAAATCAGAGAAGCTCAGAAATCTGACAAGGAGATTGCTTCTATAAAAGAGAGAATGATCAAAGGAAAAGCAAAGGGATTTCGTGAGGATGAGCACGATACCCTATGGTATGAGGACCGTGTTTATGTGCCCAATGACCCGGAGATCAGGAAGTTGATTTTGCATGAGGCACATGATTTACCGTATTCGATTCACCCAGGGAATACCAAGATGTACTTGGATTTGAAGGAAACATTTTGGTGGACCGGAATGAAGAAGGATATTGCAGCATATGTAGCAGTTTGTGACGTTTGTCAGAGAGTAAAGGCAGAGCATCAGAAGCCAGCAGGATTGTTACAACCATTGCCGATACCCGAATGGAAGTGGGATAAGATAGGCATGGATTTTATCACGGGATTACCAAGGACTCGTTCAGGCTATGACTCGATTTGGGGTGTAGTTGATCGATTGACGAAGGTAGCACATTTCATTCCAGTAAAGACCAGTTACACCAGTGCTAAGTTGGCAAAGATATACATGACTAGGATCATTTGTTTGCGTGGAGTTCCGAGGAGTATCGTATCAGATAGAGGAACTCAATTTACCTCAAAATTTTGGAATCAGTTGCATGAAACTTTAGGAACCAGATTAGAGTTCAGCACAGCTTTTCATCCGCAGACAGATGGACAGACCGAGAGAGTCAATCAGATTTTGGAAGATATGCTGAGAGATTGTGCACTAGATTATGGATCTAGTTGGGACGATAACTTGCCGTATGCGGAGTTTTCTTATAACAACAGTTACCAAACCAGTTTGAAGATGGCACCTTTCGAAGCTTTATACAGAAGGAGGTGCAGGACACCGTTGTCATGGGACGAAGTTGGAGACCGTCAATTTTTTGGACCAGATTTGATTAAGGAGTCTGAACGGAAAGTTAAGTTGATTCGCGATAGGATCAAGGTAGCCCAGTCCAGGCAGAAGAGCTATGCAGATTTAAACGCAAGGAGATAGTTTACGAAACCGGAGATAGGGTTTATCTTCGAGTATCCCCACTTTGAGGAGTTAAGCGCTTTGGAGTTAAGGGAAAGTTAGCACCGCGTTTCGTTGGACCGTATAAGATCTTGCAACGTATGGGAGAAGTCGCTTATAAGTTGGAATTACCAGAGGAACTGTCAGGAGCTCATGATGTATTCCATGTTTCTCAGCTGAAGAAATGTCATGCCGAGATGACGGAGATACCGCTAAGAGATACAGTGCCGCTTGAAGCGATTCAGTTGGAGGATGACTTAACGTATGAGGAGAAACCAGTCAAGATTCTCGATTATGCCAGCAGAGTTACCCGCAGCAAGGTTATCAAGTTTTGCAAAGTTCAGTGGAACCACCCCTCAGAGGATGAAGCCACCTAGGAAAGAGAAGAAGATTTGCTCAAGGACCACCCTCACCTATTTTCTAGCCAACCCGAATCTCGAGGGCGAGATTCATCTTAAGGGGGGTAGGTTTGTAACATCCCATATTTGCAATTTGGAATGTTATACACTAGATCATCATGCATATCATATTTTCTTGCATTTTGGTCGATCCTAGAAATTTCACGCAACTCAAGGACCCACGGAGAGAGTTGGAGATTTCGTTATTTTCATATTTGAGTTCTCTCAAATTTTGGAAAAGAGGATCATTTGATTTATTTATCTCATCTTCAATTATTTTTCCAATATCAAAAAAATGAGAGAGGGAAATAATATGACTTTTCCCAAATTTAGGAAAAATGAAGATTTAATAAATAAATCAAATCTTTGTTTTTCCGGTGTTTATTTGCATTTTATTTGGATAGGGAAAATGCGTGTTTTCGAAAATTGCATTCTAGGCCCGGAGAAAAGTTCATTTTGTTCGACTCATTTGTAGGAGTCGGGGGAAATTTACTTTAGAAATTTTGGAGTTCGTTTAGTTTTTCTTTTCTTTTGTTTTTCTGCGCGCGTAACCGTTTAAAAAAAAGGGACGCAGGCCCAGCCGCCTGGGCCAAGGCCGGCCCAGCCGCGCGCGCCACTCGCCAGCCCCGCCGCCAGGCCGAGTCCCAGCGGGACTCCAAGCCGCCGCCGCCCGCCCTTGCCCCTTCCCCAAGCAAGAGACCCCCCCATCCTATATAAATACCAACACCCCCCCCCTCTCCACCCCAAGCCGCAGCCACCACCGCCTCCCTCCCCGAGCCGCGCGCCAGCCCCGCCGCCCCTAGCTGCTGCCGCCGCCGCCTAGCCGCCGCCGCCCTATGCCGCCGCCCGGAGCCCCGCCTCCCGAGGTAGCCGCGCCGCCTCTTCTTTTCCTCGGTTCGGTTTTTCTTAAAAGAACCATTCCGTTTCTTTTCCGGTTTTTCTTCCAGCTTTGTTTCGGTTTCTTCCGAAACCCTAGATCGGTTTTCTTTCTTCTTTCAGACCATTCGTCTCAATGAACGTGATCACCGATTTTTCCCGGTTAACGACGCCCGTTCGTTTAACCGTTCCTCTCTTTCTTTTCGTCGGATTTATTCCGCGATCGCGATCTCAGATCCGATCTTCGTTCTAGTCTTTCTTCCCGCTCGTTTATCGGAATCAGGTGATTCAAGCGCCTGGAGTTTCGTTTCGAAACCACCGTTCCGTCTAATCAACTTGAACAAGCCTTTGCTACAGTAAAATTTGACCTAGTTTCAACTTGCTAGAACCGAGTTGCTTTCTTCCGCCGTTTGTTTTTCCGTCGTCTGTTCGGTTCTTTCTTTCTTTGCAACCGGAGTTCTTAAGTTGAACTTTCTGGTTCGTTCTCTTGTTCGAGTTTTACCCGTGCATTAGATGAGTACTTATAGTATGCTTGTTGTTTGTCTGCGATAGATCACCCGGATTGCGCCGCTTGTTACTTCGAAACTCTAGGTCTCGCGGATCATCACCAAGGCAAGTAACACTTTGATCATACCTTTTCTACAACCCAGTTTTATTGCATTAGATCAATCCTCACACATTGCATGGTTAGGATCTAATTAAATTGTGGGATGGGAAGTAGATGAGGTAGTACCTATTACCTGTATTATTATGAAACCTTTGGGAGTTACTTCTACGTTTGCTTATTATGCCATGCTATGCTAGTAGACGTGGATTGGGTGAGTGATATCCATGACAGATGTGAGTTTGTTAATTTTAATGGTTTGTCTAAGGTGGCAACTTAAACACACATCTGGGTGGATTGAGGCACCTGATGTCTATCAGGACTTGCCTGTTTTTATTTTGGACCGCCACCCAGGCTCAAAGGGATCATAAGATCATTCATGCTAGTAACTTCCGTGTGCAGCCACAAGCCATTATGGGCTCTGGCATAGTTGACTAAGTCATGCGAACTCTTACAGGGTAGACTAGCAGATGTAGGGGATGTAGGTGGTACGGTCTACCCGAACGTAAGGTGCTAGCGCTTCTGAAAGACTGTGTCTCGGTCATCCGTCTTCTCAAACACCCTGTAGTGCGAGAAACCAAACGGAGGCGATCGAGTCTTGTGGGGAAAAGTGCGCAAACCTCTGCAGAGTGTAACAAACTAATCATGATTAGCCATGTCCCCGGTTATGGACAACTTGAGTATCTAGTACTTGAATATCATGTGAATCTCATCATGTTACTTCTAATTAATGTTGTTGGGTTTTAATTGTTCACTTAATTGGGATCGGAATGCTGTCAACCATTCTCGATGTTTATCAACCACCATGATAGTTAAATAAATTTATTCCTTTGCAGTAGGGAAAAACTGGCTTTACGCAAAACTGTAACCATAGAGCTTTCCACCAGCCATACATGCATATAGTATAGCTCATTACTGTTCATTACTCTCTATGTGTTACATTGCCAGCATATTCCATGTGCTAACCCGTTTTCGGGCTGCAACCTTCATGTTGCAGACTTTTCAGATGACGAGTAAGGTGCTTTTAGGTCGTGGTTCTATACTCAGTGATGCCGTTGGAGTTGATGGACCCATTTATCTTCCGAGTCTTCCGCTGTTATCATTATTAGATGGCCTTAAGCCATATTTATTGTAATAAGTTCTCTTTTGAGACATCGATGTAATAAGTGTGTGATTGCCACTCTGCTATAAATCCTTCGAAGTACTGTGTGGTGTCAGCATTACTGATCCAGGGATGACACCGAAGCACAGTAGACTTGATCCATTCGGGTCGGGTCGCTACAACACACCTTTTGAGAGAGCCATACATGATTTGGAATTTGTTAGAATAATCTATGTGCTTCGCTTATATCTTTTGAGTTATATAGTTTTGCTCTTGTACTTCACTTATATCTTTTAGAGCATGGTGGTGGATTTGTTTTATAGAAACTATTGATCTCTCATGCTTCACTTAGATTATTTTGAGAGTCTTAAATAGCATGGTAATTTGCTTAAATAATCTTAATATGCTAGGTATTTAAGATTAGTAAAAAAAATCCTAGGAGTGTTTTGAATACTAAGAGACATTTGATGCTTGATGATTGTTTTGAGATACGGAGGTAATAATATCAAAGTCGTGCTAGTTGAGTAGTTGTGAATTTGAGAAGTGCTTGTGTTGAAGTTTGCAAGTCCCGTAGCATGCACGTATGGTAAACATTGTGTAACAAATGTGAAACATGAGGTGTTTTTTTATTGTCTTCCTTATGAGTGGCGGTCGGGGACGAGCGATGGTCTTTTCCTACCAATCTATCCCCCTAGGAGCATGCGTGTAGTGCCGAGGTTTTTGATGACTTGTAGATTTTTGCAATAAGTATGTGAGTTCTTTATGACTAATGTTGAGTGCATGGATTATACGCACTCTCACCCTTCCATCATGGCTAGCCTCTTCGGTACCGTGCATTGCCCTTTCTCACATTGAGAGTTGGTGCAAACTTCGCCGGTGCATCCAAACCCCGTGATATGATACACTCTTTCACACATAAACCTCCTTATATCTTCCTCAAAACAGCCACCATACGTACCTATTATGGCATTTCCATAGCCATTCCGAGATATATTGCCATGCAACTTTCCACCATTCCGTTTATCATGGCACATTCATCATTGTCATATTGCTTAGCATGATCATGTAGTTGACATAGTATTTGTGGCAAAGCCGCCGTTCATAATTCTTTCATACATGTCACTCTTGGTTCATTGCATATCCCGGTACACCGCCGGAGGCATTCATATAGAGTCATCTTTTGTTCTAGCATCGAGTTGTAATCATTGAGATGTAAATAAATAGAAGTGTGATGATCATCATTTTCTAGAGCATTATCCCAAGTGAGGAAATAAATAAATAAATAAATAAATAAAATGAGAGAAAAAGAGAGAAGGGACAATGTTACTATCCTTTGCCACACTTGTGCTTCAAAGTAGCACCATAACCTTCATGATAGAGAGTCTCTTGTTTTGTCACTTTCATATACTAGTGGGAAATTTTCATTATAGAACTTGGCTTGTATATTCCATCAATGGGCCTCCTCAAGTTCCCTAGGTCATGGTGAGAAAGCAATTTGGATGCACACCCACTTAGTTTCTTTTGTTGAGCTTTCATACATTTATAGCTCTAGTGCATCCGTTGCATGGCAATCCCTACTCCTTGCATTAACATCAATCGGTGGGCATATGCATAGCCCATCGATTAGCCTCGTTGATGTGAGACTTTCTCCCTTTTTGTCTTCTCCACATAACCCCCATCATCTTATTCTATTCCACCCATAGCGCTATGTCCATGGCTCGCGCTCATATATTGCGTGAAAGTTTATAGGTTTGAGATTGCTAAGGTATGAAACAATTGCTTGGCTTGTCATCGGGGTTGTGCATGATGAGAGCATTCTTGTGTGAAGAAAATGGAGCATGACTAAAGTATATGATTTTGTAGGGATGAACTTTCTTTGGCCATGTTATTTTGAGAGGACATAATTGCTTAGTTAGTATGCTTGAAGTATTATTATTTTTATGTCAATATGAACTTTTATCTTGAATCTTTCGGATCTGAATATTCATACCACAATTAAGAAAAATTACATTAAAATTATGCCAAGTAGCACTCCGCATCAAAAATTCTGTTTTTATCATTTACCTACTCGAGGACGAGCAGGAATTAAGCTTGGGGATGCTTGATACGTCTTCAACGTATCTATAATTTTTGATTGCTCCATGCTATATTATCTACTGTTTTGGACATTATTGGGCTTTATTATCCACTTTTATATTATTTTTGGGACTAACCTATTAACCGGAGGCCCAACCCAGAATTGCTGTTTTTTTGCCTATTTCAGGGTTTCGAAGAAAAGGAATATCAAACGGAGTCCAAACGGAATGAAACATTCGGGAACATGATTTTCTCACCGAACATGATCCAGGAGACTTGGACCCTATGTCAGGACACAAAAGAGGAGGCGCGCCTACCCCCCCAGGCGCGCCCTCCACCCTCGTGGGCCCCCTGTTGCTCCACCGATGTACTCATTCCCCCTATATATACCTACGTACCCCCAAACGACCAGATACGGAGCCAAAACCCTAATTCCACCAGCGCAACTTTCTGTATCCACGAGATCCCATCTTGGGGCCTATTCCGGAGCTCCGCCAGAGGGGGCATCGATCACGGAGGGCTTCTACATCATCACCACAACCCCTTCGATGAAGTGTGAGTAGTTTACCTCAGACCTACGGGTCCATAGTTATTAGCTAGATGGCTTCTTCTCTCTTTTTGTATCTCAATACAATGTTCTCCCCCTATCTTGTTGAGATCTATTTGATGTAATCTTCTTTTTGCGGTGTGCTTGTTGAGACCGATGAATTGTGGGTTTATGATCAAGTCTATCTATGAATAATATTTGAATCTTCTCTGAATTCTTTTATGTGTGATTGGTTATATTTGCAAGTCTCTTCGAATTATCAGTTTGGTTTGGCCTACTAGATTGATCTTTCTTGCAATGGGAGAAGTGCTTAGCTTTGGGTTCAATCTTGTGGTGTCCTCTCCCAGTGATAGTAGGGGCAGCAAGGCACTTATTGTATTGTTGCCATCGAGGATAACAAGATGGGGTTTTCATCATATTGCATGAGTTTATCCCTCTACATCATGTCATCTTGCTTAAGGCGTTACTCTGTTTTCATTAACCTAGTACTCTAGATGCATGCTGGATAGCGGTTGATGAGTGGAGTAATAGTAGTAGATGCAGGCAGGAGTCGGTCTACTTGTCTCGGACATGATGCCTATATACATGATCATACCTAGATATTCTCATAACTGTGCTCAATTCTGTCAATTGCTCAACAGTAATTTGTTCACCCACTGTAAAATACTTATGCTCTTGAGAGAAGCCACTAGTGAAACCTATGGCCCCCGGATCTATCTTCATCATATTAATCTTCCAATACTTAGTAATTTCCTTTGCAGGGAAGAAGAAGGCGTGGGTGAAAAGGAGGAGTCCTTGTCCCTTTATAAGGGCAGAAGAAACTATGCGCCTCCCCACCTGCCTGGTAAACTCGCTTATTTCCCAAGCGCCGTTTTGATGGCGCGGTTGGGTTTCCCACACCCATATTGATGAGAATCTCGTGATAAGGGGACACGATCTCTGCTTCGACAAGACATGCCAAGAAAACCACCTCGCAATATGTGCAGTAGCTGGTTGAGAAAAACGGTTTGAATAATGACCGGGCCATGGCGTGATGTCATGTTATGAAAAGTTGTCAGCAGATTAGATTTTTGGAAATATTATACTCTCTAGCAGAGCCGGACACTATCCTTGTGTTCAAAATCTTCTATGGAGTATTCAGAGAAGGAACCCGCCTTGCAATGCCGAAGACAATCTGCGCGCCAGACTCATCGTCATTGAAGCCTGGTTCAGGGGCTACTGAGGGAGTCCTGGATTAGGGGGTCCTCGGACAGCCGGACTATATACTTTGGCCGGACTGTTGGACTATGAAGATACAAGATTGAAGACTTCGTCCCGTGTCCCGGTGGGACTCTCCTTTGCGTGGAAGGCAAGCTTGGCAATTCGGATATGTAGATCTCCTCCCTTGTAACCGACTCTGTGTAACCCTAGCCCCCTCCGGTGTCTCTATAAACCGGAGGGTTTAGTCCGTAGGACAACAACAATCATAATCATAGGCTAGCTTCTAGGGTTTAGCCTCTACGATCTCATGGTAGATCAACTCTTGTAATACTCATATCTGTTGGGGATCATAGCAGAAATTTAAAATTTTCTACGCATCACCAAGATCAATCTATGGAGTAATCTAGCAGCGAGGGGAAGGAGAGTGCATCTACATACCCTTTTAGATTGCTAAGAGGAAGCGTTGCAAGAATGCGGATGAAGGAGTCGTACTCGTAGCGGTTCAGATCGCGGTTGATTCCGATCTAAGCGCCGAACAACGGCGCCTCCGCGTTCAACACACGTGTAGCCCGGTGACGTCTCCCACGCCTTGATCCAGCAAGGGGAGAAGGAGAGGTTGGGGAAGACTCCGTCCAGCAGCAGCACGACGGTGTGGTGGTGGTGGAGGAGCGCGGAACTCCAGGAGGGCTTCACCAAGCACTACGAGAGACGAGGAGGGAGAGAGGTAGGGCTGCGCCAAGAGGGAGATCGAATCATGTGTTGGGCAGCCCCCATACCTCAAGTATATATAGGGGGAGGGGAGGGGGCTGCGCCCACTCTAGGGTTCCCACCCCAAGGGGTGCGGCAGCCCCTGATCCCATCTAGGGTGGCGGCCATAAGGGGGAGAGGGGGAGGCGCACCTGGGGTGGGCCTTAGGGCCCATCTGCCCTAGGGTTTGCCCCCCTCCCCTCTTGGAGGCGCCTTGGGCTTTTGTGGAAGGCGCCCCAGCCCACCTAGGGGCTGGTCCCTTCCCACTATTGGCCCATGTAGGCCTCCGGGGCCGGTGGCCCCTCCCGGTGGACCCCCGGACCCCTCCGGTGGTCCCGGTACACTACCGGTGATGCCCGGAACACTTCCGGTGGCCAAAACCATACTTCCTATATATCAATATTTACCTCCGTACCATTCCGGAACTCCTCGTGACGTCCGGGATCTCATCCGGGACTCCGAACAACATTCGGTAACCGCGTACATACTTTCCCTATAAACCCTAGCGTCATCGAACCTTAAGTGTGTAGACCCTATGGGTTCGGGAGTCATGCAGACATGGCCGAGACAACTCTCCGGTCAATAACCAACAGTGGGATCTGGATACCCATGTTGGCTCCCACATGCTCCATGATGATCTCATCGGATGAACCACGATGTCAAGGATTCAATCAATCCTGTATACAATTCCCTTTATCTATCGGTACGATACTTGCCCGAGATTCGATCGTCGGTGTCCCGATACCTTGTTCAATCTCGTTACCGGCAAGTCTCTTTACTCATTCCGTAACACATCATCCCGTGATCAACTCCTTGGTCACATTGTGCACATTATGATGATGTCCTACCGAGTGGGCCCAGAGATACCTCTCCATTTACACGGAGTGTCAAATCCCAGTCTCGATTCGTGCCAACCCAACAGACACTTTCGGAGATACCCGTAGTGCACCTTTATAGCCACCCAGTTACGTTGTGACGTTTGGCACACCCAAAGCACTCCTACGGTATCCGGGAGTTGCACAATCTCATGGTCTAAGGAAATGATACTTGACATTAGAAAAGCATTAGCATACGAACTACACGATCTTGTGCTAGGCTTAGGATTGGGTCTTGTCCATCACATCATTCTCCTAATGATGTGATCCCGTTATCAACGACATCCAATGTACATGGTCAGGAAACCATAACCATCTATTGATCAACGAGCTAGTCAACTAGAGGCTTACTAGGGACATGGTGTTGTCTATGTATCCACACATGTATCTGAGTTTCCTATCAATACAATTCTAGCATGGATAATAAACGATTATCATGAACAATGAAATATAGTAATAACTAATTTATTATTGCCTCTAGGGCATATTTCCAACAATATCAAATAGATCAATCAAGCAGGACGTAGGGTATTACCTCCATCGAGAGGGCCCGAACCTGGGTAAACATTGTGTCCCCTGCCTCCTCTTACCATCCTCCTTAGACGCACAGTTCGGGACCCCTACCCGAGATCCGTCGGTTTTGACACCGACAGCGGCCCCCTGCTGTTTTTAAGTCACCAACACCGTCTCATTCCGAGCCGTGGGATTACCAAGTTGCGGTACTACAAGTCTGCTTGAGCCGCCCTGTCGCAGCAGTCCACCTTGGTTGCGAACATATTGGATATTTATGTCAGAAATATTTTCCAATGTGTCAAGTGGAGTGCTCATGGTGGCACGCATACGACCAAGTACTACTACTTGTAGCAAGGTTTCAATTGGTATGACACCTATCCCAAGGCAATGATTACTCCAAGGGGAAACAAAAAGACAACCAAGCGGGTGTGGTATTTCATAAAACCATCAGACTGTGTTCAGCATTATTCATCAGCGTCCAGGGTCATCCGATAAAAATATCAGGTGCAATCCACCCTATTTGTTTTGTCATTATACTTTAATTCCTCCAGGAACAATTATCTTCCCTTTAATATGTTTGTCCCATGTTCATGACAGAGACGACAAGATCATCTATCATCCAGATACATCAGGACAATTATTCACCGCTGAGGTGGAGTTATATCGCGGATATGGAATGCATAGCCTTGTCATTTTGCACTGATATTTATCCGTGGTACCGTGCTCAACGAAGCGCTTACACTGCCTCCCTTGCGGTCTAGTCTACATCAACACACCGGAGCTGCACCCGTCTGCACGAGCTGCTTAATGAGTGCATGCAAGTTACCGCTCCTGTGGCCCGGTTTATTTCAGCGAATCTGGAGCAGATCATAATATATTATCAGTTTCCACTGGATGGCTCAATGAATTGGAGTAGACATCGTTGCCACTGTAGTTTGGGTAATTTCAACAACCAGTGTGGATGACCCACTGGCCAGGTTACTGACACAATTCCAATGGGATCAATTATAACACATTGAGATTCAACATATTTCAGCAATCCACTAGTTATATCATGGTCAAACATGGAGAGTCTCAAGCCAACTCCTCGAGTAGTCTTAATACTCGGGGGCTACGATGACATGACTCGGTAAATGATTGACGATTTAAAGTAAAACAAGTCAAAGACCCCGGGTCATTGGAGGAAGATAACCCAGTCCCGGAGGCCACAACTATATTGGTGAAAAGTTAAAAGGCCGTCATAAAATTTCCGGCTTAAAAAAAGATTCTGGTTTAAAATCCGGCTCAAGGGAAAGCTATCTCCCAGAAAGCTTTGAAGCTCAATATCCGGTTTAAGAATTTCTGGTTCAAAAGAATAATCTCTCGCAAGTTCGAGTTCTCACGAAAAATTAAAGGGACCAAAGAGAGTCTATTGCAAAAGCAAGGCTCAAACATAGGTGCCCCTTGAGCACAGCTCACAATATCACTTGGCGGCTCTGGTCGTATTCGAACCATAGCTTATACCCTCTTGATTGGCGTAAGGCCACCAGGATTATCACTTGGGGGCTTGGTCATATTCGAACCATAGCTTATACCCTCTTGATTGGCGTAAGGCCACTAGGATAATCACTTGGGGGCTTTGGTCGTATTCGAACCATAGCTTATACCCTCTTGATTGGCGTAAGGCCACCAGGATAATCACTTGGGGGCTTGGTCGTATTTGAACCATAGCTTATACCCTCTTGATTGGCGTAAGGCCACTAGGATAATCACTTGGGGGCTTGGTCGTATTCGAACCATAGCTTATACCCTCTTGATTGGCGTAAGGCCACCAGGATGATCACTTGGGGGCTTTGGTCGTATTCGAACCAAAGCTTATACCCTCTTGATCAGTGTAAGGCCGCCAGGATGATCACTTGGGGGCTTTGGTCGTATCTGAACCATAGCTTAAACCCTCTTGATCGGCGCAATGCCATAGTTATGACTACTTAAATCCTCTTGATTTTTTAGGTTTATTTAATGTGGCTTATCATGCTTTATGATTATAATGCACCGGTGTTTATTAAACCGGCCTGGCTTTCAACTATAAGTCGCCAGTATATATTTGGATTGCGCCATTGGAATCATGCGCTTATAAATCATTAGGTTATATTATTCAAATCTTTAATATCCAACATGGCTGGATTTTTATTATGGTTATCAATAACAAGTATTATGATTGAGGTTTTCAAAGTTGCTTTAGCGCAATGGCTATTATTTTATCAATGGATATGATTTATTCTACAATGGAAGGAATAGTCCCGAGTCGCTGCAGGCTTACAACCCGGCACTTGGGGGCTACATTATTCAAGTTGAGATCACATCAAATATGCAAGTCCCATGTCACTGCCAGCATGCACCATGGCACTTGGGGGCTAATGCAAAGACATTTTTACTTGCCTTATTAAAGACCCGACTCATCATATCATAATGAGCCGGCCCTTGGGGGCTACCAATTGCTTCTGTCAAAAATTCAAGGTACACAAGCCTCATTTTATTATATTGAACGGTCCACTACTCAGTTGGTAAAGCACAAGGCTCTTAACCTTGTCGACATGGGTTCAAGCCCCATGATGGGGCTTGCATCATAAGATGTTCTTTTCAAAGAAGTATATATAAAGTCCCAGCTTAATATTATCTTATTGAGCCGGCCCTTGGGGGTTACACGTTACTGTTCGAATCTACATGATCATATCTACAAAGTCCCTGCTCATTATTACATAACGACCCGGCCCTTGGGGGCTACGATGGTTGAAGTTTTTTACGAGTATAAGGCAATTACAAAGTCCCAGGTTGCTGCAAGCATGACAACCTGTCACTTGGGGTCTACATATGTGGAATATTCAGTTCTGACTAGTGATTGAGATGAACAACATGGATTTCTTCAAAGTGGTAATATTTATGTTGAAGCAAGTCTTAAATCATCACTTTGTTCTACTCATGACTTGGGGGCTACAGGTAATATGGATATGAGGGAGAGAAATCTTCAAAATTCTCAGTTTTGACCCGGTGTCGGTAGGAATTATGACTCAACATCATCTATTTATAACCCGGCAAGTTTTTTCATCTTTAAGCCGGTTGAAAGTTACATGAGTATTTCAAGACCAATATTTTTAAGCATCGGGAGATGATTCAAATGAAGTATTCTTTACAGTTTGTCTCTGTGAGAAACTAACGTCAGCAAATTGATTATGAAGTTGACTTATTGACGCGGATTTTCGAAGAAGGAAATAACAAGGAGTTAAGGATGATCAGGTGTCTGCTTACAAAGATATTTAACCCGGAGCATAACCTGTTAAAATTGTTCTTGCATTTTGTTTACAGGATCAGTTTAACATGGATAATTCCAAATTAAACTAGGGGCTAATGTCGGGGATATACCCCGCGGTATGACCCGGCCGGAGATATGACCCGGCTAGGACTTGGTATTTCATTGGTAAGCTACCAGATTATTTAAGCCGACGGATTATTTAAGCCAGATGTTAAGCTGGCAGATTGTAAGCCGGCAGATTATTTACTGTAAGCCGGCGGATTGTTTAAGCCAAATGTTAAGCTGGCAGATTGTAAGTCGGCCGATTATTCATTGTAACCCGGCACAATGTTTAAGCCAGACAGTTAAATAGACAGTTCAGCAGAAAGTTAAGCCAGACGGTTAAGCCAGAAAGTTAAGCCAGATTGTAAGTCAGTAGTTAAGAAGCCCAAGACGTGAAGAAACCCATGGTGAGAATCCCATGGAGAGAAGCCCATGAAGGGAAGTCAGAATAGTTAAGTCTTAAGTCCGAGTTAGACTCTACATGTAACCTGCCCCTTCAGCTTATATAAGGAGGGGCAGGGCACCCCAAGAGGGGGAGGTTGAATAATCGCTAGGTTTGACATAACTAGGAGAGCCGGCTTACGACGACTTCCTCATGAGCATAATGAGACCTAGCCACAAACATCATGTAGGGTTGTTATCGAATGATGTTTCCCGGGGCCCGAAGCTGTCTAAATCCTTGTCTTGTGTGTTGATCCGCCTCGCATCTCTCATCTCAATCAACCCCTCTCAAGCTACCACATAGATGCGTTGGCCTCACGACTAAGTACTCACACTAGGACATCTGTCATGACAATTCCACGACAATATGCGTCTCTCAGGCTTGGTCTTCGGGAGGTGGTGTAGAGAGAACTCCAAGGACGAAGGCCTCCGATGATGTAGTTGGAGCTGGTGGAGTGGCTGCTGGAGGTGGTACTGGAGCTGTAGCTGCTGGTGCTGATGTTGTAGCTCTAGAATGTGTCACTGGCACGGCAGCAGACCTCTATCCTCTAGGCACTCGCTGAAATGCATCTGTAGTTGCCTTGCCTCTCTTCTCTTCTACTTCCTCCTGGAGCTGCTCAACTGTTGTTTGAATCTCAGTTACCTTCAGATCAAGATCATAAAATTTAGTTTCTACGATCCTCTCCATGCTCTCCTGGTTTTGAGTCAGGGTGTCCAAGCCCTTCAAAATCGTCAGCGTAGACTAGATCAGATATGCAAGTTGATCTTGCTTGCTCTTTAGGAAAACTTGAGATGCCTCTTCAACACTTGGCATCTTGGCAGCTTTCTCAGCCTTTGCTTTGGCTCTCTTCTCCTATGCTTGAACTGATGATGGTTCCTCCTCATTCATCACAACAATATTATCTTCAAAATCAGGATACAGGGGTAGATGCTCCTTATCCAACAGATATGTTCATGTGCCCATCTTGGAGTTGATGAGCTCCTGAATGTGTGGAGCATACCCACAACTTCTCTTCTGGTGAGCAGCAGTCCTCTTGATTGTCTCTACAATCATACTCATGACCTTGAACTTCTGAGGGACATCAAAAAGCTGTAGCATGTTGATAGAGTGCCCTCTGATCATCTTGTGATCTCCTGACTTGGATAGCAGAGTGTGCCTTAGGATCCAGTTGATAGTAGGCAGACCAGACAACAAGAAATGTACAAATCCAAGCTTGTGAGTCTCCAAAGCTTTATCTGGGATCTCCTTGTACATGTTAGCCATAGTGTTGTGGTCCTTCTTCTTCTTGGCATACACATCCAAGTCATCTTCATGTTCTACTGGGGCATTTATAAATTTTTCCCATTCTTCAACTGTGGATTGGTACCTAGTACCTTCTGACATCCAAACGATCTTCCCATCCGGGTAAAAGTGAGCAGTGTAGTAAAACTGCATGATCAGCTCATCATTCCATTTTGTGAGCTTCTGTCCAACAAACTCATCTACTCCACATGCTTTGAAGCTGTCATAAACTCCTGGGAAGTGATCTTCATTCTCCTGGATGAATTCCCAATCAACCCATCTCATGTCACACACAATGGGCTTCTTGTCAAGCAGAATAGTTTCATAAAAGTCTTGTTGTTCCTTTGTGTGAAACCTGTAGTCAACTGCAGTCCTTCTCCTCACACCATAGGGATCAGACTGTCTCCACAATCTCAGTCCTGAATCATTCCTGATGTGCATGTTCTCAGCGACTGGATGAGCATCATTGTGGTATGGAATCTTGGGCTTCAATTTTCTCAAAATAAGAGACTCATCATCTTATTTAGCTTGAGGCACTGGGGCCTTGTTCTTTTCTTCAGTAGGTATACTTCTGGTGTTCCTCTTGGGATTAGGAGGCTTCTAAGCTTGAGCTTTGGGGCAGCTTTGGGCTTTGACGTTGCAGCCCCTGACTTTACAACATCTCCCATAAGCCTCTGAGCTTTGGGTGCTGGAGCATCCTCTTCTTCTTCATCTTCAAAGGGATCTTTCATCATGGAGGGCTTGCCAATGACTCTTGCAATGGTCTTCTTGACTCTTTCCTTTCTCTTCTTTCCCTCTCCAGCTTCTTTGGGATCAAGAGTGAACTCCATTGTCTCTTGAGTAGAGGCTCTAGCCTTAGACATAGGAATTCTCTTTCCTGGAGCCTTCCTATTCATTCCTGGCTTAACTTTAACAGTTGTGCCATACTCCTTTTTCAGCGCCTTCTTCTTGGAGCTTACTTCCACCTCAGTGGCAACATAATCCTCATCCTCAGATTCTGATGTTGTCTTCTTCCTAGATCTGGTGGCTGCTTTGGCAAGTTACTAGGAGTGCTCCTGCTGCCATCATTAGAAGTTCTCGAGGGACCTGAACCCTCACTCAACTGCACATGTTCCTCAGACTTGTTCTGACTGTCACTCTGATCAGACATCTTTGCAAACTCATTGACAGCAGACCCTGTGAATAGATGTAGATGAGATAGAGTGGATGAGCATCACAAAGTGCAGAGTTCTTGCAAAACAGATGACTTAAAAACTTAGTTTTAGTTCTCCACATAAAGCATTTCGGAGCTAACGATTTGTAAACTCGATGATACCGAAGCAGCTTTTGGAACCTAAACTGGTGAACTCGGTCAGACCGAGTCACAGTTCATTGGCACCGAGGCTGCTAGGGTTTCACAGAGAATCGAACTCGGTCACACCGATTTGCAGTTTTCGGTCAGACCGAAAATTGCAAGTGATATGGCCTAAGCCAAATTGGTGAGACCGATTTCCACAACTCGGTCGGTCCTAGATGAGTTCGGCGGAGACCTAACCCTAAATTTTCAAATCAAATCTAACCTAAAGGATGTTTTCAGTGGATAGAGTGTTTGCATACGTGGTAAGGATCATGGCAAAAGCAATGTGCTATGACCCAGAGGTAAAGGAATAGCACAAAGGTCGAACCCATACCCTAGTTCGGCGGGGGTTCGCTACGGCGACAACGGCGAAGAAGATTTCCATTGGCGGCGATGGAAACCAGCGGCGGGAGGTCGCTGGCGGTGAGGAGACGATCCGGAGACCCGAGGAGGCAGAGCAGGACACACGCGCGGGCTAGGGAGTTTGAAGAAATTTCCAAAATCTCACCCGTGGGTATATATATCCCGACCCTGTCGGTGTGACCGAGTGGAACAACATGGTGGCACCGAGATGCAGAACTGCAAGCGGTTACTGCAACTTGGTGTGACCAAAAAGTTTAAATCGGTTGCACCAAGATTGAAAACCTAGATCAACTTAGTGATGTCGGTGTGACCGAAATGGATGACTCGATCATACCGAAATGCACAAAGAGGTTTTGGAAGTTTAAGTCTATGACGAATCGGGGACTCCGAGTGCTCCTCACACAGAGTGGTTCAAATCTGACTTGATCAAACTTTGTTAGATAGCTAGATGAAGTCCTTAGGCATACTTGTCCATCCATTTGGCAAAAGAGAAAAAGGCAAACAATCAAGGCAACAAATGGATGTCCTCGAATGAGTAAAACATGCAACCAACATGCTCACACAATAAGATGGCAAATGAAATATGTGGCAAAGCATGCACAATCACTCTAGCATCTATCAAGCAATTTGGCGATGACTAGGTCATCTATATATGAGTATATTAACCGAGGAGTCAAATGAGAACATTTGATCGTAGGTCATACTCATCGTTTAAGCACAAGTGGGGTTACCACTTTTACATAATGCATTGTTGTGTTCACATCGTTAGAGTTGCTTTAGCTCAATTGATTAGAGTAAAGCTCCCCCTAGATGTGATATCCCCCCTAGGGGGGATGAACTAACCTTGGTTTTTGTCGATGATGACTTCATGTAGGTATTGAAGATGTAGGTGCTCAAAGTTGATGTAGATCATTCGGATCAATCATTTGGAGTGAGTTGCACTTTCAATACCTACATGGGTTAGTCCCACAAGGAACAAACAAGGATATCCATAGACATGGAGTGATATTCACATAAGATGATGTCCATGAATGCATTAGGTTACCTTGTCCCTTATCTTACCAACAAGAGGGTTTGTGACTCCTTGAACTAGTGCAAGATATGGAAGTTGTTTGCACTCGTCCTTGCCAAAATGATATGAGTAAAGTATGTTGGAGGAGTCACCCTCAAGAACTCTCTAGTTCTTATTCTTCGGTATCCACACCATCTTGATGGGTATCCTTGGAGTTGTAGTCGTACTTGATGAAGTAGAACTTGATGTAGTCTTGGGAACCCACTTGACCAATGCCTTAGGGGCTTCTTCAAATGCATCAATCTCCTCTTGAAGCTTGTCCTTGCCCTTTAGCTTGTGGTCTTGTGGTGGAAGATCATCTTGAGCTTGTGCTCCTTGGAAATAAGTAGGATCATACTTCTCTTATTGAGGAACACACTTCGTCTTGGGGTATTGATCTTCTTCCCACTCAACTCCATTGGCATTGAACTTTCGTTCAAAACCAACACCTTGATTCTCCTGGTGTCTTCCTTGCTTGTGTACAATTTCCTCAAATTGCTTACTTCCGGCATGACTCTTGTAAAGACCTTTCTCTATAATTCTCTTCAATAGGCTATTTTCTTGCTCAAGTGTAACTTGGCTAAGAGAATCATTAGTGGAATCAAGAGAACTACTAGAAGCAACATCATTGGATTTAGCATGATTATTGTTACTACTAGAAGAAGAATCTTTCTTGTTCTTGTTGCTAGATTGAACTTGTGGCATGTAAGTAGACAAGAGTAAACGCTCGGCAATGTAACAAGAACTTTTCTTGCGAAGATCACCATTGATTGCCTTTAAGAAGTCATGCTCTTTTTCGGTGTCAAAACCGGCGGATCTCGGGTAGGGGGTCCCGAACTGTGCGTCTAAGGCGGATGGTAACAGGAGGCAGGGGACACGATGTTTACCCAGGTTCGGGCCCTCTTGATGGAGGTAATACCCTACGTCTTGCTTGATTGTTCTTGATGATATGAGTATTACAAGAGTTGATCTACCACAAGATCAAAGAGGCTAAACCCTATAAGCTAGCCTATGGTATGATTGTATGTGGTCCTATGGACTAAAACCCTCCATTTTATATAGACACCGGAGGGGCTAGGGTTACACAAGGTCGGTTACAAAGGAGGAGATATACATATCCGTATTGCCTAGCTTGCCTTCCACGCCAAGTAGAGTCCCATCCGGACACGGGACGAAGTCTTCAATCTCGTATCTTCATAGTCCAACAGTCCGGCTGTCCGGAGACCCCCTAATCCAGGACTCCCTCACTCTTGCTCAAGGTTGAGCTTTTCAAAGCGTAGCTTCTCATGAGTCTTTAAAAGTTCTCGATGATCTTCCAAGGTAGTTTCATGAGCTAACTTAAGAGTGTTTAGTTCTTTAGTTAGACGCTCAATCTCCTTCTTGTCATTGTCATTCGTTTTATCTCGATTAGCATTATTAACAGCAAGTTCATCATATTTTTCATAACTAGAGTTGTCAACAAGTAAATCATCATCACCTAGCAAATCATCTTCATCACTACTGAAATCAACATACTCGGGGCGTGGTACCTTTGGGCCTTTATCCATGAAGCATCTTCCAATTCCTTCTTTTGGTGACTCAAATATGTCGTAGGAGTTGGTTGACACAAGTGGTAGACCGGCAACACCTTCATCTTGAGTATATTCAGAGTCGAAGTGATAACTTCTCTCGGAGTTATTGTCGGAGTCAGAGCCGGATATCCATTCACCAACATGATCTTGATGTCTTCATTTTGTGTGACTCCTTGATGATTTGTCATTCCTTTCCGAATCCTTGCTTCTCCGTGATGTACTTCGTTCATAACGGTCATCTCTACTCCTTCTCTCTCTTGGTGGTGATTCTTATCTCCTACTTCTTCTTTTGGGAGAATCTTCTCTTCTTTTGTAGGGGGGCGTACACTCATTGGAGTAGTGTCCAGGTCTTCCACAATTGTATCAATTACGTTCACGACTTGAAAATCTTTTGTCATTGTAGGACCTTGACTTGAAACTTCTTTCCTTGCTTCTACTCTTGTAGAATTTGTTGAAATTCTTCACCATTAGGCTCAATTCTTCATTGAAGGCTTGTTTCTCACTTGATGATGTGGGAGCATCAGATGAGGCTTTGTAAGCACCACTTGACTTGTTGTGGAGCTCTTCCTTATCCTTAACTGACATCTCATGAGCAACAATTCTTCCAATGACTTCCGTTGGCTTGAGATCTTTGTAATTGGGCATCATTTGGATCAATGTGCATACGGTATCATATTTTCCATCCAAGGCTCTTAGGATCTTCTTGATGATGAGTCTATCGGTCATCTCATCACTTCCTAAGCTGGCAATCTCATTTGTTATGAGAGCAAGCCTAGAGTACATTTTAGCGACACCTTCACCATCCTTCATTTGGAACTTGTCAACTTGACTTTGAAGCACACCCAATTTGGATTCCTTGATGGAGTCGGTACCTTCATGCATATCAATCAAAGTATCCCGTATTTCCTTTGCATTCTCAAGACGGCTGATTTTGTTGAATTCTTTGTGGCACAATCCATTGAAGAGAATATCACAAGCTTGAGCATTGTATTGCAGCATCTTCAACTCTTCCACGGTAGCTTCACGGTTCGGTTCTCTCCCATCAAAGAATTCACCTTGCAAGCCAATACACACAATAACCCAAACGGCAGGGTTATGTCCAAGAATATGCATTTTCATCTTATGCTTCCAACTAGCTAAATTTGTACCATCAAAGTAAGGACCTCTACGGTGGTAATTTCCCTCGCTAGATGCCATACTCTCCTAGGTTGTGAAACCAAGTCTATGATCACCAAAAGCTATGGAACTCAAAGCAAATGGAGACCAAAGCTCTGATGCCACTTCTTGGATCGAAAGTATGTCTAGAGGGGGTGATTAAACTACTTGACCAAATAAAAGTCTAGTCTTTTCCCAATTTTACGTCTTGGCAGATTTTAACAACTTAGCACAAGTCAAGTAATCAACCTACACATGAAATTCTAAGAGTATAGCATCGGAATGAAAAACAATTGCATATGAAGGTAAAGGGGGGAGTTTGGAGGGAGCAAACGCAATGTAGACACGGAGATTTTTGGCGTAGTTCCGATAGGTGGTGCTATCGTACATCCACGTTGATGGATACTTCAACCCACGAAGGGTAACGGTTGCACGAATCCACGAAGGGCTCCACCCACGAAGGGTCCATGAAGAAGCAACCTTGTCTATCCCACCATGGCCATCGCCCACGAAGGACTTGCCTCACTATGGTAGATCTTCATGAAGTAGGCGATCTCCTTGCCCGTACAAACTCCTTGGTTCAACTCCACAATCTTGAAAGAGGTTCCCAAGTGACACCTAACCAATATAGGACACACCACTCTCCAAAAGGTAATAGACGGTGTGTTGATGATGAACTCCTTGCTCTTGTGGTTCAAATGATAGTCTCCCCAACACTCAGCTGTCTCTCATAGGATTGGATTTGGTAGAAAGAGGGTTTGAGTGGAAAGCAACTTGGGGAAGGCTAGAGATCAAGATTTATGTGGTTGAAATGGAATATCTTGACCTCAACACAAGTGTAGGTGGTTCTCTCTCAGAAAATGTATGTTGGAAGTGTAGGCATGTTCTGATGGCTCTCCATGAATGAAGAGTAGGTGGAGGGGTATATATAGCCTCCACACAAAATCTAACCGTTAAACACAGATCACCAAACTCGGTGAGACCGAATCATGAAACTCGGTCAGACCAATTTAGTTCAAAATGTGAACGTTAGGATTTTCGGTGGGACCGACATGTAAATTCGGTGGGACCGATTCCATTAGGGTTAGGGCATAACGTAATCTCGGTGAGACCGATTACACAAACTCGGTGGCACTACTAGGAAAAGGGCTATAGATGGAAATGACACTAATGGCGCACCAGACATGTGGTGCGCCATTAGTATATACTAATGGCGCACCAAGTGTTGGTGCGCCATTAGTGTCCAAATACTAATGGCGCACCACATCCACGGTGCGCCATTAGTAACAATTTTTTTTCATTTTTTTTTCAAAACTAGTAATGGCGCACAGTGGGTGTGGTGCGCCATTACTAGTTAAACTAGTAATGGCGCACCACATCCACAGTGCGCCACTAGTAAATTATTTTCAATTTTTTTCAAAATGTTTTTTTTTCAAAACTAGTAATGGCGCACCAGTGGACAGTGCGACATTACTAGTTAAAACTAGTAATGGCGCACTGTAAACTGGTGCGCCATTACTAAGTTTTTTTTTTTAAAAAATCAGAATTTGTTTTTTTTCAAAACTACTAATGGCGCACCGTGGGTGTGGTGCGCCATTACTAGTTTAACTAGTAAAGGCGCACCACTCCCACGGTGCGCCATTACTAACTTGGCCCAAAACTTCCACCGAATGCACCCCCCCATGGACCGCCTTTTTAGTTTAAAAAAATTAAAGAAAATGATGGAAATTTCAAAAAAATAAAAGAAAATAAGTTTCCCATGTGATATGTGGTCTAGTTGTTGGGAAAATTTACAAATATGAATTTCGACTTTATTTGCAAAATCTCTCTGAAATTTGTAAAATGGGCATAACTTTTGCATACGAACTTGGATTAAAAAGTTTTCTATATGAAAAATCATCTACTCGAAAAGTTACATCCGAATTTAACTGCTGGAACCTCATTAAACATTTTCAAAATCCCCAAAAACCTAACAGAAAAATAGTTACGGGTCTTTTAAGATCCGGAGGCAAAAAATTTCAAAAAATTTCAAACTTACTAGTGGCGCACCGTATGCTAGGTGCTCCACTAGTAACAGAAAAAAATTGGTTTTGAAATATTTTTTTGAATTATTTTTCAAAATATGATACGTAATATGATCGGGAACTTTGAATATTTTTTCAAAATTTCATCATACTCATGAACATGAACAAAGTCCTAGACATCAGCAAGGTTTAATAGGATTGATATGATAGATATATCAACAAGTGCCTCTGAAGTGAGGTGGTGCTGGGGTTGGATAGAACTATGAAGTTAAGTGTGCTTGGGCTGGAGTAATGTGAGGATAGGTGACCTTTCGGGAAGTTTGACCACAGAGTGCGATTTGACCTGAGATTAAGCATATTGACTCAAGATTAAGCCATAGTGACCCGAGATTAAGAAAAAAATAAAAAAATTTGAATTTTTAAAAAAAATGAAAAAAAATTGAAAAAAAATTATTACTAATGGCGCACTTCTATGTGGTGCGCCATTACTAAGTCAGATAGTAATGGCGCACCTCTAGGCATACTAATGGCGCACTACTGGTGCGCCATTAGTATCTGGTATACTAATGGCGCACCAGTGGTGCGCCATTGGTAAAAAATACTAGTGGCGTGAAACTAATGGCGCACCAGTAGTGCGCCATTAGTAGGCAAGACTGGTGCGCCATTAGTAGGCCATTTCCTAGTAGTGTGGGACCGATTTTGGTAATAGGCAAACAGAGAGTTGGTCAGGCAAACTGGGTGGGACCGATTTGCTCATCTCGGTTAGACCAAAACATTACAAGGGGGAAACAGAGAGTTTGTATTGCAATCTCGGTGGGACCGATCGCTAATCTCAGTTGGACCGAAACGTTGCGAAGGGAAAGAGAGAGGTTGCATTCCCATCTCAGTGAGACTGAGATCCCTATCAGTGAGACCGAAACGACTGGGGTTTGTGGCAGTGTCCATGTCAAGTGAACTCGGTGGCGCCGGGTAGGAAATTTCGGTGGGGCTAAGTTTGACTTTTGGTTTGGGACATATGTGGATATGAGAAAGTAGTTGAGGGTTTTGGAGCATATCACTAAGCATTTTGAGCAAGTAACTCATTTAATAATATTGGCTTTTCCTATGGACTCAATGTGATCTTGGATCACTAAATGTAAAATGTAGAGTCTTGAGCTTGAGCCAACATGTGTTCTTAATATTTTGAGGGGTCCACTTTCTAATCCATGCCATGCCAATCATTGAGCTTTCCTGAAATATTCATCTTGAAATAGCATTACCTCAATGGGCTATATGTTGTTAGGAAGTACCAAAACCACCCAGGGATAGTTGTACTTTCAGAGTTGCAACCGGAGGGGCAACTGAAGCTCTGGCTGCAAGTGGTGACGTAGTCGTTCTTGTGTCTGTCACAGGCACAATTGCAGATCTCTGTGCCCTAGGCACTCTCTAAAAAGTGGAAGTAGTATCTTTCCCTTTCCTCTCTTTAGCTTCTTCGTATAGCAGCTCAACAGCTGTCTGCATTTCTGTCACCTTCAAGTTAAGATCATTGAACTTTTTCTCAATCATCCTCTCAAGACTCTCTTGATTCTGAGTCAGGGTGGCCAATCCTTTCTCAATCCTCAAAGTGGCTTGAATAAGATACCCAAGTTGATCTTGCTTTGACTTGAGGAAAACTTGTGAAGCCTCTATAGCACTTGGCATATTGGCTGTTGTCGGTGTCAAAACCGGCGGATCTCGGGTAGGGGGTCCCGAACAGTGCGTCCAAGGTTGATGGTAACAGGAGACAAGGGACACGATGTTTACCCAGGTTCGGGCCCTCTCTATGGTGGTAATACCCTACTTCCTACTTGATTGATCTTGATGAATATGAGTGTTACAAGAGTTGATCTACCACAAGATCATAATAGCTAAACCCTAGAAGTCTAGCCTGTATGACTACAGTATTGGGTATCCCCTATCTGGACTAAGTCCTCCAGTTTATATAGACACCGGGGGGATCTAGGGTTACATAGAGTCGGTTACATAATATGGAATCTTCATAGTTGTTCGCCAAGCTTGCCTTCCACGCCAAGGAGAGTCCCATCCAGACACTAGTACAGTCTTCGGTCTTCATATCTTCATAGCCCATCAGTCTGGCCCATAGATAACAGGCCGGACGCCCGAGGACCCCTTAGTCCAGGACTCCCTCAGTAGCCCCCGAACCAGTCTTCAATAGCGAGGTGTTCGGCACACGGATTATCTTCGGTATTCCAAGGTGGGTTCCTCCCTTAAGTAGTGTATTCGTCCATAGATTCGATGTCTCCCCTCGGCTTCTGCGTGCTTAATGTCCTTGTTTCCATGTGTCGAGCGAATGCGGACAGTCAAGGCATTTTTTTCAAATAACACCCCAGCCTTGTAAGGAAGAGTATCTATTTAAAGAGATTGGATCTCAGATCCTTTCGGCACCAAGCGGAGAAAATCCTCAGAGACCGCCAGGCAGGACCATTCCAACATGGCCAACAACCCCAGCTCCTCTTCCCGTTCCAACCTAGAGAGAGGCGAGTGGGAAAGGTGCTCTGTGTCCCATAGCCGATTGGCAAAGCTGCAAACGCAGGGATTTCTCCCTCCATCTGATCCGGTCCCTATTCGAGCAGGGTTGGCCTCCTTCAACGGCAAAACCCAGGCAGAGGATTCTCCCAATCCGTTTGTGGGAGAACAGGTATGCTTCGTCCCCTATCTGCTGAGGGGGTGGGGTTTCCAATTCACCCATTCCTCCGAGGGCTGCTGGAGTACTATGGCCTCCAGCTGCACAATTTTACCTCCGGCTCCATCCTCCACATTGCGGATTATGTCACCCTATGCGAACTATTCCTCGGTTACGAGGACCATTTTGATTTATGGAGAAGACTATTCTGCCCCGTCCCTTGCAATAAAGGTCGATCAATCTTTGAAGTGGGAGGAGCCGAAGTGTGATGCATTGCCGGGACCGGATATCTGTCCCGCACGCCGAAGAAAGCTCCCAAAGAGTGGTCTTCCGAATGGTTCTACATTGACAATGCCGCTCTACCCGACCCCGTCCGCATAGGCCTGCCCGATTTTTCAAATGCTCCACTGAAGAAGCGCCACAGCTGGCGTCCTCGGAGCCTCGATGAAGAGGATAGTGCGGAAATCAGCTTGCTATTGGGCAAGATTGAAATGCTTGCCCAGTCCGGATTGTCAATAGTCGAAGTGATGGAAATTTCCATAACGAGGGTGGTCCAGCCACTCCAATACCGAGGACTACCCATGTGGCATTATAACGGAGAAGATGACGCCTCACGTTATGGCCGAAAATGCCCGAAGACCCCCACAGCTCTAGCCAAGATCCTGGCCGAGCTGTATAAAGGGGAGAAGGAGGAGTTCGACCGTCTCCAACATCGAGATGGACTTTCCATGTACAATCCTCCCAGCTGGGTAAGGTTCGGCTTCAGTTAATTTATCTTGTCCTTGGATCATTCATTGAGAGGCAACATCTTATCTGCTCATAATAGGAATTGCGAAAGGCTATCGAGGGGATCCATGACCCTGCCCCTCAGTCGGAGAATGGCAACCGGAATCTTGACCCCGGATATGAAGAAGACCCGGACATATTTTCTTGGAGCTTGAGGAGGGAATGTTCTATCAAATGAGCTACGACGGTACATATGTACCTATTATTGCTGATTACCCCGGCCTCCTTCTAGCTTCACACGTAAGTGATCCGAAGACACCTTATTCAAAAGAAATCTCTCCTTCCTTCTTACCCACAACACTATCTTGTGCTCAAAAGGGGAAGGGTTCGGCGCGCCGTACCGCTCCAAGGGTACCTCCGAAGAGGGAGTCCCCTACTCCGGGCGAGTCTTCCAAGAGGAAAGCAAACGAAGACACGACTGTACCTTCATCGAAGAGGTATGAATTTGCCAACATGCACCTGAGTAGTCACGTCCAGTCGTGACCTTCCCATTTTCCATGTGTCAGGAGAAAGGTGTGCCGGACTATATCCAGAGGTTCGAGCGGTCATACTTCCCGCAGCCAGGATTCAAATCCTGCAGGGAAGACGGGTGCTGATGAGGGGGCGACGCCCGACTGTCCTCCAGCCGAGGACTCGAACGACGTATCTGTCACCAACTCGGAAGTGGAGAGTGCCATGAATCATCAGCGCTAACGGGCCATTTTACAAGACCCTGGATTTTCAGAAGAGTCATTTAACGCATTCAGCTCGGCCGATGCATACATCTGAGCTGCTCGAGATGGAATTAACAGGGCCACAAAGCAACATTTGAAAGATGTGCGGGTAAATTTGTTTTGTCTGACTATGATAACCATATGCCAGTAGCCCCCGAGACTTAAAGGAGTTGAAACAACTGATTTAAGGATCAATGTACAACCAGGTGCTTACGGAGAAGAACACCCAGCTAGCTCAGGAACTAGAAAAGTGTCAGCGCCAACTGCATGCTGCCAATGCCGAACTGGAGAAATACAAGGCATCTCCCGGTAATATTTCCCTCTATCGAAAATTCATAATGATACACCGATAGTGTGAATCTAGGTACTTATCTTTGTGTTGGGTCGCTAGACCAAGTACGGGAGCAGCTGGACGCCACTCTAAGCGAAGAACACGGAGCCAAAAAGCTACTAGCAGCAGGCGAGCATGTATTGACAAAAGTCATTCAGGAGAAAAAGAAACTCCAGGATTCGAACGCCAAACTGGGCGAAGAACTGAAAGATGTGCGAGCTCAGCTAGCGGACTCTGTAAAGGAGAACAAGAAGCTGCGAGGCGGCATATTCAGTACGTGGCCTCTTTTATCTTATAACAGTTTGGAGGTAACGGTAGCTGATATAGCTATAATTGCAGGTGTATTGACGAACCGCCCCAAAGAGGAGGTGTCCGGATCATCAAGTGATCTTCGGCAAGGGCTGTCGCAGTTGCACGAGCAAGCTCGGCAGGCGATGCGGAGTGTAGCCAAGGCCTTATGGCCATCTGACTCCCCTCCAGGAAGCATGGAGAAGCTGGTAGAACTGTTCAAGGGAGTGCGGCCGCATGTCCGGCTGTGGAAGATATCGGCCTGCCGAGAAGGTGCACGAGAGGCCTGGGCCATGGTGAAGACACGATATACCAAGCTGGATCCTAATCACATGGCTCGTGTCGGACCGCTAGGGCCGAATGGGGAAGAAATTCCCATTAGTTTAGTATATGACCAAGTAGAGGTGGCCGCCAAATATTCCCAACTGGATTGTAAATTAGATCGCCTTTTGGACGGTATAGAGGAGGAAGTGTTTGAGTCATGAGCGATGTACTTTCCTTCTAGGTGGATAACAAAGACAATTGTCATCGCCAACCTTTTTGCTTCAACCTCTTGACCCGAAGGTTCAGAGTGTTTCCGAATACTGTAGCGATAGAATATACCGGGGTATGCGTGGAAACCAGACGTAGGGGTCATAATTGCTCAAGCAGACAATGTGTATTCGGCTAGTTATGCTATATTACATTATGTAAGAAACATCTTCCAGAGAGAATAGTTCCGTTAAGGGTTCCTTTCCCTGGGTGTGCATGCATGTTAATGTGCATGTCCGAACTGTGATTGATAAAATCGTAGAGTAAGTAACATCTGGGGTTCACAATGGAGTTAATGCGGAAACACCTTTAATTCGTCGACCGAATATTCCATTAAGAACGCTAACTTCCGGCTTCACCCACTCTGAGTTACACATCCAGATGACCCGGCAGTAACAATCGCAGAGGTGCTCCCTTTATGCCCTAGCCAAACTAAAGGGAACATAGGGCATAAGCATAGGAGCCAGGAAACCCAGCTTGTCCAAAACTTAAGTCATACCGATGCATATAGTGGCGAAGAGAATGTACATATGGAAAAAAAGGAACGCATATGTGTTGAGCTTGGTGCTCGAAGAATAGTCGCAAGCTTCTGTACAAGAAGCCCCCAGGTATAATGAACGTGCATATTTAGAGATGTACGCGTCAGGTAGGATGGTCTAGCCGCAGTAAAGCCGTAAGGATAAAGAGAAAACGAAAAAAGGTAAAAGACGAAAAAGAGAGAAGAAAAAATAATGGTAATAATATGAGGGAGAAAACGAACACAGAGTTCGGCGTTAGGCATAAAATCGTTGTAGTCTGGCCGCATTCCAGTGGTTTGGCTCCAGGTGATTATCTGACGCATCACGTAGGCGGCACGCTCCTCCGGTGAGAACTTCATCAATGATGAAGGGACCCTCCCACTTGGGCTTGAGTTTGTCCTTTTTCTTCTCCGGCAAGCGTAGAACGAGTTCACCAATGTTATACGTCTTGGCCCGCACTTCTCTGCTTTGATACCTGCGAGCCTGCTGTTGATAAAATGCAGAACGGGCTTTGGCGACGTCGTGCTCCTCCTCCAAGGCATCTAAGCTGTCCTGCCAATCAAGCTCGGCTTCTGTCTCTTCATACATACGCACTCGAGGTGAGTCATGAATAATATCGCAAGGTAACACTGCTTCCGCACAGTACACCATGAAGAAGGGTGTATATCCAGTAGAGCGGTTGGGCGTGGTCCGCAGCCCCCAGAGTACGGAGTCAAGTTCCTTCACCCAGTGCTTGTCTGATTCCTTCAAACAATGCACTAGTCTAGGTTTGATGCCGCTCATGATAAGACCATTAGCCCATTCGACTTGACCGTTTGTTTGTGGGAGATAGACAGAGGCGTAACCGAGCATAATGCCTAGATTAGCGCACCAGGTTTTCACCTCATCAGCTGTAAAATTGGAGCCATTATCGGTGATTATACTGTGCGGGACACCGTAACGGTGTACCAAGCCGGATATGAAATCTATTACTGGCCCCGCTTCGGTCGTTTTTAACTGGTTTGGCCTCTATCCACTTAGTGAATTTATCCACCATGACCAGCAAATACTTTCTCTTATGGCTTCCTCCTTTAAGAGGTTCGACCATATCGAGTCCCCAGACTACAAAAGGCCAAGTGTTGGGGATTGTTTGTAAGGAAGTGGGGGCATATGGCTTTGATTGGCAAAGAGTTGGCATCCGACGCAACGTTGGACAAGGTCCTGTGCATCTGCTCGGGCCGTCGGCCAATAAAACCATGTACGGAAGGCCTTGCTAACAAGGGCCCAAGCTGTGGCGTGATGACCGCCGAGTCCGGCATGAATTTCAGCCAAGAGCTGCCGCCCCTCTTCCTCGGATATACATCGTTGAAGGACTCTGGTGGCGCTTTTCTTATAGAGCTCTCCATCATGTACCGTGTACGCCTTTGAACGCCAGACAATGCAGCGGGCCTCATTCTGGTTCTCAGGGAGCTCTTTCCTGTTAAGGTAGGCCGGGAAGGGTTCGGTCCATGGGGCAATGACTGCCATGATGAGATGTGTCGACGGTGTTATTTCGGTGGCTGAGCCCCCGACGACGTTGGTGTTTCCGGGATCTGGGGTTATGTTTGGATCTGGACTAGTATTATCATTTTCCCCCTGCCACACCACGGATGGCTTAAAGAGCCTTTCCAGGAAAATATTAGGTGGGACAGGGTCGCGCTTAGCGCCGATATGAGCAAGAACATCCGCCGCTTGATTGCTTTCTCGAGCCACATGATGGAACTCGAGCCCTTCGAACCGGGCCGACATTTTTATGACTGTGTTACGATATGCTTCCATCTTCAGATCTTTGGCGTCAAAATCTCCATTTATTTGAGATATTGCAAGGTTTGAGTCCCCGCGTACTTCTAGGCATTGTATTCCCATGGAGACAGCCATCCGGAGACCATGCAATAAGGCCTCGTATTCGGATGCATTATTGGAGTCTGTGTATAGTATTTGGAGAATGTACTGGATGACGTCTCCAGTAGGGGATGTTAAAACGACGCTCGCTCCTAACCCTGCCAGCATTTTGGAGCCATCGAAATACATGACCCAATTAGAGTACGTGTTGTACTCTTTAGGGAGTTTGGCCTCTGTCCATTCGGTGACGAAGTCGGCCAGTACTTGGGATTTGATAGCTCGACGTGGCTTATATGTAATGTCAAATGGGAGGAGCTCGATGGCCCATTTGGCAATCCGGCCCGTAGCATCTGGAAGTAGTGACGGAGCTTTCGGGATGCCATGAAGACCGCGTATGCTATCTTTTGATAATGAGGGCACCGGGATTTGCATGGTGTAAGGATAGTAGATACATAATATACTGGCTTCGGAAGCGGGAATTTATGTCCGTCCTATTCTCGTTCAACAACAAGTACGGCGCTCACCACCTGATGTGTTGCCAATATGTATAATAACATCGGTTCGCCGACGCTTGGTGCGGCCAGGATTGGATTGCTCGCAAGAAGGGTTTTTATTTCCTCGAGTCCGGCTATTGCCGTGTCCGTCCACTCGAAGTGGTCGGTTCGCCATAGAAGGCGATAGAGTGGCGGTGCCTTTTCTCCCAATCTGGAGATAAAGCGGCTTAGAGCTGCTACGCAACCTGCGAGCTTTTGAACTTGTTTAAGGTCTGTTGGCTTACCCAATTGTGACAAAGCTCGAATTTTGGTTGGGTTTGCTTCAATTCCTCTATTGGAAACGATGAAGCCCAGCAGTTTTCCAGCAGGGATGCCAAAAACGCACTTCTCGAGATTGAGCTTAATGTCATACACACGGAGGTTGTCGAATGTGAGACGTAAATCGTCTATTAGTGTTTTGACGTGCCTAGTTTTGATGATGACGTCGTCCACGTAAGCTTCAACTGTCTTGCCGATCTGTTTCTCCAGGCATGTTTGAATCATGCGTTAGTATGTGGCGCCGGCATTCTTGAGCCCGAAGGGCATAGTGTTGAAGCAGAATGGCCCATATGGGGTGATGAATGCCGTTGCAGCTTGATCGGATTCCTTCATTTTGATTTAATGGTATCCGGAATATGCGTTAAGAAAACACAGTGAGTCGTGTCCTGCGGTGGCGTCAGTGATTTGATTGATGCAGGGGGAGGGGAAGGGATCCTTGGGGTATGCCTTGTTGAGGTCTTTAAAATTGACACACAGGCGCCAGGATTTGTTCTTCTTTGGTACCATCACCAAATTTGCCATCCAGTCCGGATGTTTTATTTCTCTAATGAATCCAGCCTCGATTAGCTTGGCTAGGTCTTCCCCCATAGCTTGGTGTTTGGGGTCGAAGAAGCGCCACAGTATTTGCTTGACCGGTTTGTGTCCCTTCAATATATTGAGGTTGTGTTCGGGCAACTCTCGTGGGATTCCTGGCATATCAGAAGGGTGCCAAGCGAATATATCCCAATTCTCGCACAGGAACTCTCGTAGAGCGGCGTCAATCATTGGGTCTAGTTGTGCTCCTATGGATGTTGTCTTCTTGGGGTCCGTTGGGTGGACTTGGAATTTGACTATTTCTTCTGCCGGCTTGAATGAGGTGGATTTGGGTCGTTCGTCTAGGACCACATCATCTCTGTCCACAATGGAGCGCAGCGTGGTTAATTCTACGGCCGCGAGGGCTTCAGATAATGCCTCAAGGGCCAGGGACACGGTTTTATTCTCAGCACAGAGTGCTATGTCCGGGTCACTAACTAGAGTGATTATGCCATTGGGCCTGGGCATCTTAAGATTCATGTACCCATAATGAGGTATTGCGTGAAAGTGCGTGAATGCATCTCACCCCAAGAGGGCGTGATATCCGCTATTGAAGGGGGCCACCTGGAAGGTTATTTCTTCGGACCGATAGTTTTCCGGCGTGACGAATACCACGTCGAGTGTGATTTTTCCCGCACACCGTGCCTCTCAACTGGGAATGATTCCTTGGAAGGTCGTGCTGCTTTGGTCAATGCGGCTCCTGTCTATTTCCATCTTTCGTATTGTATCCTCATAGATGAGGTTTAGTCCGCTGCCGCCGTCCATGATAACCTTGGTGAGCCGAAAGCCATCCACAATTGGGCTGAGGATCAAGGCGGCTGGTGCTCGGACTGTCCTGTGTTTTGGTTCGTCGCCAGCGTTAAAGGTTATCGTTGTGTCATTCTAGGGTTTATTGTTGCGATCTGGCAAACTTCGCCGAGTTCGCGGAGTGCCCTTTTTCTCCTATTGTTTGAAGTGAATGTCTCAAATACTGTCAATACTCTGGGTTCGTCGTCTTCTGGAGGGTGTTGCTCTAGGATGTCCTTGGTGAGGATGTCCTCGCCGTTTTTGGCTACCTGTCGGAGTATCCAACATGCTCTAAGGCTGTGGGTTGGTATAGTATCCGGTGGTGTGTATTTTGCAGGGGCCATCAAGCCATCCCTCCAGAACGGTTCCGTGCCGCGTAATGGGTTTGTATTTCTTGGCTATTGGTCTGGGCGCGTTACAGGGGTGTACCCTTTTTTCCTGGACCAGTGGTTGAGTTGGGGCCGATAGCTCCCAAACTGTGTGATCTCTCCAGGCGCTCTCCATTGCGCTGTACTTCTGTACAATAGTTGCCAAGTCAGCGAAGTGTAGTATGCGGCGGCGATTAATGGCATTGAGGAGTCCTTCATTCGTGCTGTTATTGTGGAATGCTGATATCGCGTCCTCGACGCGGCAATCCTTGACCTTGTCCTTGACAAGGAGAAATCTGGCCTAGAAGTGGTGGACCGTTTCTTGAGACTGCTGTTTTGTACTCATGAGAGCACTTATGTCTTGGTGGGTGGGTGGAATTGGATCTGAACCCTGACCCGATTGATGATCTGGAGTCTGAGGTTTTTCCAGACTGAACAGTCTTGGCTCCGGAGTGTCTTCTGATTTTTGAAGCCTACCATCCGACTCTAAGTTCGGAGGGCAAGGCGTGTCCTTCAGCCAGTAGGTGTCTGACTTCTCGAGGTCGGAGATCCGAACATAATTCGTCCTCGATATAGAGGAAGGGTTATCTTGCTCCTCGACTACCACTATCTGGTGGGTGATCGGTGGAGAATTAATCTCTCTCTGGTCAGGTTTAAGCCCAATCCAATCATAGTCTGTAGCGACTCCCAAGGCGGTAATGTGATCTAGGAGTTCGTTCAAAGATGATAACTCCGCCGGATCCATCTGTTTGGTGTATTCAGAATCAACGCACATGTGTTTTTTGATGACTCGAGAGGTCATCCTCGCTGGCTCAGAGGCCGAGCGGGCGATCATGGTAAAATCGCCCAGCCGGAGGGTTTGGCCCGAGGCCAGAGCTCCTCCGGAGGTAATATTTTCCTTGATGATAAGTCGAGCCATCAACCTCTGCAGCGATGGCATAGTGGAACTCTCAATGAAAGGGCCAATGTCGGTGTCAAAACCGGTGGATCTCGGGTAGGGGGTCCCGAACTATGTGTCTTGCCTAGACTCCAGGTTGGTGCATCGAAGGAAAACTCTATGGGCTCCGTTACTAGCGTGAATGTCCTTCCTGGAACTTGAACTCGAATCATCCAATGCTCCTCTTCTGGTAGTGTGGCGGTGTAGGTCCTGGTGAAGCTTGGTATTCCAATGTTTAGGTACCTAGTGATTTCTTTCAAGTGTCGTCCAAAAGGTGTGTCTTCATCCAGCTGTGTAAACTTATTCCTCGTGTCCGCCATCCTAAAGAGTAGAAAATGGAGAGGAGTCAGAAATGAGTAGAGAAGAGTGACCTATGGCTCATCTTAGTGGTTGTGTCCTACATTCAGCGTGTGCTCTGATACCATCTTGTAGCGATCCGACCTCAAACGGTCAAATCTATATGCATAAGTGTCATCCCTGGATCGGTAATGCTGACACACACAGTACTTGAAGGATTTATAACAGAGTAGCAATCACACACTTATTACATCGAATGTCTCAAAAGAGAACTTATTATAATAAATATGTCTTAAAGCCATCTAAGTAAGATAACAGTGGAAGGCTTGGAAGATAAAGTGAGTCCATCAACTCCAACGGCATAACTGAGTGCACGACAAAGGACCTAGCGCACTTTACTCTTCGTCTGAAAAGTCTACAACATAATATGTTGCAGCCCAAAACGGGTCAGCACATGGAATATGCTGGCAAGATAACACAAAAGAGCAATGAACAAGTAAATGCTATCACTACATGCATATATGGCTGGTGGAGGCTCTATGGTTATAATGTTTTTGCGAAAAGCCAATTTTCCCTACTACAAAGGAATATATTTTATTTAACTATCAAGTTGGTTGAAAAACATTGAGAATGGTAACCCCATCTCAATCCCAATTAAAAGTTATTAACATCCCAACAAATTAATTTAGAGTGATGAGATCCACATGATAATTCAAGAACCAGATACTCAAGATGTCCATAACCGGGGACACGGCTAACCATGATTAGTTTGTACACTCTGTAGAGGTTTGTGCAATTTTCCCCACAAGACTCGATCTCCTCCGTTGTATTTCTCACACTGCATGGTGTTTGAGAAACGGATGAGCGAGACACAGTCTTTCCGAAGAGGTCCCCTTAACCGATAGATAGGCCGGTACACCTACAATCCCCTACATCTGCTAATCCATCATGGAAAGGTTTCCCACAACTTACTCAACTATGTTAGAGCCCATAATAGCTTGTGGCTGCACACGGAAGTTTCCAGCATGAATAATCTTATGATCCCTTTGAGCCTGGGTGGCAAACCAAAAAGGACAACACTGGTATATCCCAGGTGCCCGCAACCAATCCACCCATATGTGTGTTTAAGTAGCCACCTTAAGTAAACCATTAATTAACAATATCACATCTATCATGGATACTCTCAAACCCAATCCACTTCTACGAGCATAGCATGGAAATAAGTAGCATAACGTAGAAGTAACTCCCAGGGTTTGATAATAAAAAGGGTAATAGGTTCAACCTCATCATCTACTTCCCAAACCCACAAGTTAAGAGATCCTACTCATGCAGTATTTGAGGGTTGAAACTAATGCATAAAAACTGGGTAAAAGGGATATGATCAAAGTGTTACTTGCCTTGTTGATGATCCACAAAACCTAGTGACTCGTAGTAGCACGCTGTGCACTCCGGGAATTATATCGCAAACAAACAATAGCATAGATAAGAACTCAAGCATAGATGCACTGATAAATATCGAATAAGAAGATCGAATCTGAAAACTCAACTGAAGAGATGCGATCTACAAAAAGAATCAATCGAATCGGAGCTACGGAACTGAAACTACAGTCAAAAGAACTTCAAAAACAAATCAGCTTGAAACCAAAGTTTAAAATTTTGAAAACCTTGTTCAAGTTGATTAAACAGAAAGAGGGTTTCGAGACGAATATTTTGGCATTGGTTTCACTAGATTTGGACAAACAGTTAAGAAACGGCGAGCATTTGAAGATCAGGGGCTAATCTGCGATAAAAATAATCACGGATAGGTCCCTGGCTGAAAATAAAATAAAAAGAAAAGACTAACGAGTGAACGTTTGCTGTCTGAACCTAATCGACGAACAACATTCGTTAAAACGAACGTACGGATGAACGTCCGCTAAATAAATAAACCGGCAAAAAATCGATCTAATAAAATAAACCGAGGAAACTAAAAAAACCGGATCTAGATCTAGATCTAGGGTTTACCTAAAAAACCGAAAAAACCACGGCAACTCCGGCGAAACTCCAGCGACGGCGGCGACGAGGCGGCACGGGCGGGCGGCGGCTAGGGTTAGGCGGCGGGGTGGGCTGCGGGGCAGGGGGTGGCCGGCTTATGAAGCCTGCCCCCGGCTGGAGTGCGGGTCGGTTACGGCCCGTTAGGTCGGTTTGACTTTTTTTTAAACAGATTTCTCCGAAAAAATCCTAGAAAATAAAATAAATCTAAAAATACCAAAACAAATTTTCACCGTCTAAATAGAATATTTAGAACAAAGTGAACATTTTCTTGGCCTAAAAAATGCAATTTTGAAAAAATGCATATTTTTCTAATTCAAATAAAATAGCGATGAAATCGAAATAAAATAATTTATTTTATTTTAACATTTTTCCTCCACTATTTTCAATTACTTTGGAGAAGTCATATTATCCCCTCTCATATATTTTAATATGAAATATTTTCGGAGAGAAAAATAATTAAAACCAAAAATGATCCTTATTTTCGATATTTGAGAAAATTCAAATATGAAACAATGAAAATCCCCAACTCTCTCTGTGGGTCCTTGAGTTGCTTAGAATTTCGAGGATCGCAAAACAAAATGCAATAAAATATGATATGCAATATGATGTCCTATTTATAACATTCCAAATTGAAAATTTGGGATGTTATATTTTGGAAGTTTAAGTCTATGACGAATCAATGACTCCGAGTGCTCCTCACCTAGAGGGTTCGAATCTGACTTGTTCAAACTTTGTGATGTAGCATGAATAGAGTTTGAGATGGAAAAATCATAGATAGCTAGAGGAAGTTCTTAGGCATTCTTGTCCATCCATTTGGCAAAAGAAGAAGAGCCAATCAATCAAAGCAACAAATGGATGTCCTCGAATGGGAAAAATATGCAATCAACATGCTCACACAATAAAATGGCAAATGAAATATGTGGGAAAGCATGCACAAACACTCTGGCATCTATCAAGCAATTAGCGATGACTAAGTCATCTATATATGAGTATATTGACTGAGGAGTCAAATGAGAACATTTGATCGTAGGTCATACTCATCGTTTAAGCACAAGTGGGTTACCACTTTTACATAAAGCATTGTTGTGTTCACACCATTAGAGTTGCTTTAGCTCAATTCCTAGAGTAAATCTCCCCCTAGATGTGATATCCCCCCTAAGAGGGATGAACTAACCTTGGGTTTTATCGATGATGACTTCATGTAGATTTTGAAGATGTGGATGCTCAATGTTGATGTAGATCATTTGGAGCAATCCATTGGAGTGGATTGCACTTTCAATACCTACACGGGTTAGTCCCACAAGGAACAAACAAGGATATCCATAGACATAGAGTGAAGTACACACAAGATGATGTCCATGAAAGCATTAGGTTACCTTGTCCCTTGTCTTACCAACAAGTGGGTTTGTGACTCCTTGAACTAGTGCAAGATGTGGAAGTTGTTTGCACTTGTTCTCGCCAAAATGGTATGAGTGAAGTATGTTGGCGGACTCACCCTCAAGAACTCTCTAGTTCTTGTTCTTCGGGATCCACATCAACTTGATGGGAATCCTTGGAGTTGTAGTCGTACTTGATGAAGTAGAACTTGATGTAGTCTTGGGAACCCAATTGGCCAAGGCCTTGGGAGCTTCTTCAAATGCATCAATCTCCTCTTGAAGCTTGTCCTTGCATTTTTGCTTGTGGTCTTGTGGTGGAAGATCATCTTGAGCTTGTGTTCCCTTGAAAGAAGTAGGATCATACTTCTCCTGTTGAGGAACAAACTTCGTCTTGGGGTATTGATCTTCTTCCCACTCAACTCCATTGGCATTGAACTTTCGTTCAAAACCAACACCTTGATTCTTCCTGTGCCTTCCTTGCGTGCGTACAATTTCCTCGAATTGCTTACTTCCGGCAAGGCTCTTGTAAACGGCTTTCTCTATAATTCCCTTCAATAAGCTATTTTCTTACTCAAGTGTAACTTGGCTAAGAGAATCATTAGTGGAATCAAGAGAACTACTAGAAGCAACAACATTGGATTTAACATGATTATTGTTACTACTAGAAGAAGAATCTTTCTTACTCTTGTTGCTAGATTTTACTTGTGGCATATAAGTAGACAAGAGTAAACGCTTGGTGATGTAAGAAGAACTTTTCTCACGAAGATCATCATTGATTGCTTTTAAGAACCCATGCCCTTGCTCTAGATTGAGCTTTTCAAAGTGTAGCTTCTCATGAGTCTTTAGAAGCTTGCGATGCTCTTCCAATGTAGGTTCATGAGCTAACTTAAGAGTGTTTAGTTCTTTAGTTAGACACTCAATCTCCTTCTTATCATCGTCATTTGTTTTATCTTGATTAGCATGATTAATAGCAAGTTCATCATAGTTTTCATCACTGGAGTTGTCAACAAGTAAATCATCATCACCTAGCAAATCATCTTCATCACTATTGAAATCAACATACTCGGGGTGTGATACCTTTGGGGCTTTAGCCATGAAGCATCTTAAAATTCCTTCATTTGGTGACTCAAATATGTCATAGGAGTTGGTTGACACAAGTGCTAGACCGGCAACACCTTCATCTTGAGTATATTCTGAGTCGGAGTGATAACTTCTCTCGGAGTGATGGTCGGAGTCGGAGCCGGATACCCATTCACCAACATGAGCTTGGTGTCTTCTTTTTGTGTAGCTTCTTGATGACTTGTCCTTCCTTTCTGAATCCTTGCTTCTACGAGAGGTTCTTCGCTCATAACGATCATCTCTACTCCTTCTCTCTCTTGGAGGTGATTCTTCTCTTCTAGTTCTCCTTTTAGGTGAGTCTTCTCTTCTTTTGTAGGGAGCCGTACACTCATTGGAGTAGTGTCCGGGTCTTCCACAATTGTAGCAATTATGCTCACGACTAGTAGATCTTTTGTCATTGTAGGACCTTGACTTGGAACTTCTTTCTTTGCTTCTACTCTTGTAGAACTTGTTGAAGTTCTTCAACATTAGGCTCAATTCCTCATTGAAGGCTTGTTTCTCACTTGATGATGTAGGAGCATCACATGAGGGTTTGTAAGCACCACTTTACTTGTTGTGAAGCTCTTCTTTATCCTTGAGTGACATCTCATGAGCAACAATTCTACCAACGACTTCCGTTGGCTTGAGATCTTTATAATTGGGCATCATTTGGATCAAAGTGCACATGGTATCATATTTTCCATCCAAGGCTCTTAGGATCTTCTTGATGATGAATCTGTCGGTCATCTCTTCACTTCCTAAGCCGACAATCTCATTTGTGATGAGAGCAAGCCTAGAGTACATTTCAGCGACACCTTCACCATCCTTCATTTTGAACTTGTCGAGCTGACTTTGAAGCACATCCAATTTGGATTCCTTGATGGAGTCGGTACCTTCGTGCATATCAATCAAAGTATCCCAAATTTCCTTTGCATTCCCAAGATGGCTGATTTTGTTTAATTCTTCGAGGCACTATCTGTTGAAGAGGATATCGCAAGCTTGAGCGTTGTATTGTAGCATCTTCAATTCTTCTGCGGTAGCTTCACAATTCGGTTCTCTCCCATCAAAGAATTCACCTTGCAAGCCAATACACACAATAGCCCAAACGGCGGGGTTATGTCCAAGAATATGCATTTTCATCTTATGCTTCCAACTAACAAAATTAGCACCATCAAAGTAAGGACCTCTACGGTGGTAATTTTCCTCGCTAGATGCCATACTCTCCTAGGTTGTGAAACCAAGGCTATGATCACCAAAGCTATGGAAATCAAGGCAAATGGAGACGAAAGCTCTGATACCACTTGTAGGATTGAAAGTATGTCTAGAGGGGGGTGATTAGACTACTTGACCAAATAAAAATCTAGGCTTTTCCCAATTTTAAGTCTTGGTAGATTTTAACAACTTATCACAAGTCAAGAAATCAACCTACACATGCCAATCTAAGAGTATAGCGGCGGAATGTAAATAATTGCATATGAAGGTAAAGGGAAGGGGTACGGAGGGAGCAAGCGCAATGTAGACACGGAGATTTTTGGCGTGGTTCCAATAGGTGGTGCTATCATACATCCACATTGATGGAGACTTCAACCCACGAAGGTAATGGTTGCGCGAGTCCACGGAGGGCTCCACCCACGAAGGGTCCACGAAAAAGCAACCTTGTCTATCCCATCATGGCCATCGCACACGAAGGACTTGCCTCACTTAGGTAGATCTTCACGAAGTAGGCGGTCTCCTTGCCCTTACAAACTCCTTGGTTCAACTCCACAATCTTGGCGGAGGCTCCCAAGTGACACCTAACCAATCTAGGAGACACCACTATCCAAAAGGTAATAGATAGTGTGTTGATGATGAACTCCTTGCTCTTGTGCTTCAAATGATAGTCTCCCCAACACTAAACTCTCTCACACAGATTTGGCTTTGGTGGAAAGATGATTTGAGTGGAAAGCAACTTGGGAAAGGCTAGAGATCAAGATTCTTGTGGTTAGATTGGAATATCTTGGTCTCAACACATGAGTAGGTGGTTCTCTCTTAGAAAATGAATGCTGGAAGTGTAGGCACATTCTGATTGCTCGCCCCATGAATGGAGGATGGGTGGAGGGGTATATGTAGCCTCTGTCGGCGTCCTGGGAACGGTGGTCGCCAGAGCGGCCCCGTACGGCCCATCTTCACCAGCAAACACTCATGACCCTTGCGAGGGGCCGAGCCTCGCGAGGTGGACGACGCAAGACCTCCTCGCGGGCAGCCTCACCAGGCTGGCTCGCGAGGGGCAGAGAGATCAAGGCAAGGGGCACCTCGCGAGGTTCCTGTGACGTAAGCCATGACGACCGGGGCCAGGCGGGTGCCAGGCGGGCGCCAGCGCACACAGTGTCCTCATTTCCTCTTTGGTGCTAAAGAGGCAAGCGCAGGCGAGGAGTCATGGGGCATCGGGCAAAGGTTTCCATATCAGCGCAATGAGACCAGGACCAGCAGGACGACAGGACGGAGGTCACCATGGATCCCACAACAGCATCACCACCATAGCCTTTGGCAGGCGAAGACCACCATTTGTCAGGATAGCTTGTACTAGTTGTCCCCCTTCAAATTGGCCGTTGTGGGATCCCTTTCCCGCCTAATATTTGGGAAGAGGACCCGGGCCTCTATCTATAGGACTAGCCACCACCGTAGGGAGGCACCTCATCTTGGAACGGATCCATTCCACCAAGGCCACCACACAAACTCACCAAGAACAAGAGCACCTCTCCTCAGGAGGCTGTTCTTCGCTTGTAACTGCCCATCCTCAGCCCCAGACGCAATCCACCACACCACACTAGAGTAGGGTATTACACCACATCAGTGGCCCAAACCAGTATAAATCTTGTGTCCCTTTGTTCTGCGAGTTCGACATGCTAAGTCTCGAGGTCGCGGTGAGGGCGTGAGCTAGAGGGAGGAGAGATCTTCTTGCGCAGCCCAGTGTTCGAACCTCAAGGGTTTTGCCAGAACCCGAAATCCAACATTTGGCGTGCCAGGTAGGGGTGCGCCGAAGCCTCTCTTCCATCAGCAGACCCGCCAACGCTCTGCAGCGCCGATGTTCGGCGACCCGAGGGCCGACGCCGAATACAGGGCAGCCTGGCCAGCTCAGGCGGCATCGTCCGCCCAAGAAGACCTTAACTCTGTGCTCCATGCGGCACCCGCACCGCCAAACACCACGGGGCGCTGGCGGCGTGGTCCGTCGCCTTCCACCCTTACCCCGTAGTGCGTGCGGGCCACCGCAAGGGCCTCAAGCTATGCCACGGCGACGGCGCTGCACTCCCAACGAGAACAAGCAAACATGAGGGCCGTGCTCACAGTGGCGCGGGAGCTGCTGCGATGCCGACTGATGGAGAGCGGCCGAGATGCATTGCTGGAGCGTGTTGCCGAGCTGTTGGACGCCGCAACCAGGGGTACGCCGCCTTTCTGCTCCTTGCTTATGCCTCAGGCTGCGGCCGGATCACACGGTGGGCCTCGTCGTGCCCGCGCGCCCCCGGGCGCACTAGGAGGTTTCGTCGGCATCGGTGCAACCAGCGGCGCCGGACAACCAACCACACTTGTGCCTCCCCTAATGGGCGCAGGCGTAAGCATTGCCACCCGCGGTCCCGGCAGGATGCGGGCCTACCATCCTGGCGCGCCGAGCCAAGCGACATGGAGCGTGGGGCACCTCAGCGAGGTTTCCAGGGCGACGGCTTCGGAGGCATATGTGCCCCGCATGATGGATGAGGAGTACACACCAGAAGATGACCCCGGTTCGTTCCTCGATCCGGGTTGGGAAGAGGAGACGTTGGAAGCTGAGGCCTTCCAGGAGCCACCCGGGAGCCTCGCTGACCACGCCAACGACAACAGCTACAGGGTACCACTAATCTCTCAGGAGCAGGCTTACGCTAACCATTTGTCGCAAGTGAATCAGGTCGCAGCGGTGGATGACGACCCCAGCACGGCAGCCCCCCTTCCACCAGGGGAAGCGCATTGGGGGCTGCGGGGGAGGAGCCGGGAGCAAGGCCCCTCCCCGCATCGTATGGAGCAAGGCATCGCCCGGAGGTAGGTCCTCTGCTGGGGAGGCACTAGCGAGGCTTCCTCTCGGCAGAGGGCCCGTGGTCGCCAAGGGCGCCGCTAGCGTCCCCTTTGCCCCTTGGCATCGTCCTGGTTTCCGGACACCCCAACGGTGGTCGAGGGCGGCGCAAGGCGGGGCCCTCGCCTGGCAATATGAAGAAAGGCTCACGCCTGTGAAGGTCTCCGCTCGTGACACTCTCACATAATAATGAGTGGGGTTGTACATGCCCCAGAGTCTCCGGAGTGCGCCCTCGGGCCTCGGGGGCTGCCGCCCGCGTCCTAGTGGAAGCACCATGCTCCGCACTGGTCGTCGACGTTGTCCCCCAATGACTATGCTCATGTCATGTGAAAGCACTTAGCTCCGCGCTGGTGAGAAGACTCGAAGACAAGAAGACTAGCTAGGTGCCGGATGCGGCCATTTGCTTTTGACCTCTTTTATGTAGCTCAGACTCACAGCTTTTGATCTTGAATTTGAATTTGCATTTCCATTGGCAATCGTGGGGGGGCATCCTTTCTCGTCCGTGTTGATTTCGTGAGTTTCTGGATTTGTGTTTTGTTTGAGGTTCGCATCTTCTACCTCCCCCCTTCCGAGCACCTTGCAAGTGGGGGCTAGCAGTGGCGTACACGCGCTAAGCGTACACCTTGCCAGTACTGGCGCTCGCTTCTTGCGAGACCCTCTTGGGTGTACCGGCGGACCTCTCAGGAAACCAAAACCTCACGAGATCATGAGGGGCTCCTCTCAGAAGGAATGCACGTCCACAACCGCCAAATCAGTTTGAAGCCCAGCTAAACCAAAGTAAGTTACGGCATCAAGCCCGCAAGGGGAGTCGCGAGCACCCAAAAGCATGCTTTAAGCCTAGCCTAAGGAATGAAGTGGTAGTCTATTTACATGAGGGGCTTCCCCTCTCCAAAATGCTCTTACATCGTGAGGGGATGTACCCAAGCTTTTGCGTGCAGGTTCAAAATAAAGGAGCGAGGGCTCAGCCGGACATATCGCTCGCCTCGTCCCCCAAATCGCTCCCGGACAGGCTGTTGGCGCTGTCGCTATCGTTGTCTTCACCGCCATTAGCAACACCTCCATCAGCCATGCCGCCTTCAACCACGTCGCCCTCATCCCCCACGACCACCACCGCGTCGTCATCAGAAGCAAAGGCCCTAACCAGAGCGTCCACATTGTCGTCCACCCAGTGCACGAGGTTGCCCCGGATGACCTCGGGCACTGGGGCAATGGCGGTGGCAAAATCAAAGTCAGGATTCGTGTTTAGGAGATGGCTGAAGACACGGGAGAATGTGCGCCCGAGAAGGCCTCGTCTCTTTTCGTACACAAGCTCGCAAGCCCTCTCAGCACGGCTTTCCAGGCGCGTCACAACATTAGTGAAGAAGTGAAGATGGCTGGCGTAATCCTCGATGTGGGGATGAGGGGCATGCTCATCACAGATGGTACCAAGCGCCTGGTTGGCCTTCGTCCTGAGGTCTCGAAGCATGGGAGTGTGCTCGCGCAGTAGCGTCTCCCGATGAAGTGCCTCCTCCCTGCTTTGCTGTGCGAAGGACTCGGCGCTGGCAGCCCACTGCTGAAGAGAGAGCGGCTCGGCACGGGCGGAGGCCAGCTCGGCCTGCACCGTGATCAGGGCGGCTGCGGCGGCTTTCTCATGCTATTCCGCCTCAGCCAGCCCTGACCTGAGGGCAGCGGTCCTGCCCACACCTTCGGCTTCCACGAGCTTCACCTTCAGGTCATACCTGCCAGCAAGATCCGCGCGAGCCTCAGCCACCCTGCGATCGACCTCCTCCTGGGCCCTGGCCTCACGTGTGCCGACAGTATCCTCTGCTTGGGCGACTTGGCGCTCCCTCGTCTCCATCCGCTCAAGCTCAAGGCTGCGCTCTGTGGCCTCCAGCAACAGTGCTTCATCGCGCCTCAAGATCTCCTCCTCATCGGATGGAGCGCCCTTCATCGACCCCAGGGCAACTTTGTGCGCCTCCACCTGCTGCTCCAGGGAGGCGTTCAAGGCCTGGAGCTCCCGCCTACGCTCCTCAGCGGCCACGCGGCAGTTGTCCGCCTCCTTGGCCTCCTCCAAGGCCCGGGCACTAGCCTCTTGCGAGGTTTCCAGGGACGCCTCGGCCTTCACATTGGCATGCTCGCGCTGGAGGCGCCCGAGGTTGATAGCCACCTTCAGTTGATGCCACTCCTCCACCAACCGGAGGTCTTCGGCTTCAAGGTGAGCATCGACGTCCACGAGTTCTCCGCCAAGACGGCTCATTGCGCCCATTGCCTCCTGAAAGAGCTCGTGGCAGATGACACTCCGCTCATGTGCAAACTTAAGCACGCAACCGGGTCTGTCCCCCGCAGCGGGGGTTGCCGACAGGATCTGAAGCGGCTCACCCCCTTTCGGCAGGTGGCTGGGGGCTGGCACCTCCCGGGTCACCGACCGGGCTTCGGCAGGGGCCCGGATGGTTGAGGCCCGTCGCTCGAAGAAGAAGCCAGGATCAAAGTCATCCAGCCGCCATCCACAACCAGAGAAGGAGCCCTTGGCACACTTGCTGCACCCCAGGCGAGGCCACGAAGGAGAGACGGCAAAGGCGTGGGCTCAAGGCGCCAGGCTAGCGTGTTTGCTTCTCCGGCCGACCTCGCGTCGGGTGCGGCATGCTGGCTTGGGGCGCTCAAGGCCAGCGGGGGATTCGAGGCAGGAGAAGGTTGCTTCCCGGGAGACTTCGCCGCCTTAGCAGAAGGGACCCTGAGGAGCCACAGTCAGGGGGAGAAGCAGCACTCTAGAAATTACAAAGATAAGGTACTTACTCGTCTATGGTGATATACTTCCTCTGCTTCAACGGCCGGAAGGCATCACTGCTGCAGCTCGGAGACCCTTTCCTCTTGCGGAGCGCATCAAAGTCCAGACGGAGCCTGCCGAAGCCTTGGACGTGGCCACCAGCATAGGGCGTGGCTGGTGAGGCACCTGAGGAGACGACCTTAGGAGTGCTGGGCTGAGGGGAGCCCACTAGCTCCGCCTCATGATGACCTGTTGAGACCTCGGAGGCTTCGACCTCAGGAGCAGCAGATTGTGTTGCCCCCTCAGCTGTCACCCCAGGGAAAGAGTCACGGGCTCCCGAGGGTGGCACCACGGGAGCCTCGAGCGATGCCGATGCCTCAAACCCGCGCCTCCGACCTCCAGCGGTGCTCGCTCCCTGCATCCACTCTTGGGGTAAGTTCGGCGCTGGCGGCAGGGAGGGGAACCACGGAGACAGGGTTCTCGCGGGGCTCTTCAAGGCCGACTGGACGCAGCCCCCATTCATTGAAGGGGGGCATCTGCCCCGTGAACTCCACCCTGTTTGAGCTGCAGTACAGAAGACAGCCCTCCTGCGGCATATCGGCTGTCGAGGGGTCGCCTGTCAGGACCTCGAGCATCGTTCTTCATGCCTCGGGCGGAAGCCCCGACTCCTGAAGCCTCATACGATCCTAGCCACCGAACAGGGCCCACATCGGCCGGGAATGGCGCTGGAGTGGGGCGACGTGGCATCAGAGGAACTCCTTCATTACCATGGGCGCAATCACACCGAGATCTTTAAGCCTCTTCAACTGGAGCCAGACGAAGGCAAGGCGGGGGTCCGCAAGCTTCTCGTGGCCCCAGCCGGAGCTGGGAACGACGGGCGCCAAAGGGGGTGAAAGCAAGGGGTTGAGCACACCGACGTCCACGAATACCCACCGTGTCCGAAACCCGCTCGCAGATGGTGGGAGCTCAAAGTCAATCCGCAAGCCTGCTATCGCAGCCACGGTCTGGAAGCTCAAGCATCCCGAGCATTGTCGAGGATCGGTTAGGTGCAACGAGAAGAAATGGCACAGTAGGGCCACGGAAGGAGCAATGCCCACCATGGCCTCCCAGACGAAGGCGAAACTGGCAAGAAGGGAAACGGATTGGGGATCTAGGTGCAGCATATGGATCTGATAGTGGGAAAGCACAACGCTGAAGAAGGTGGAAAAGGGAGGAACCAGGCCAGTCAATAGAGAATTGGACCTCGGTTGCTGTCCTATCAACAGAGGTGCGGGATGCAGGCCAGGCGACCGTCTTTCCCCATTTGTTGAAGCCGGTGGTGAGCGCTGGGCGTACCTTGTCCACGGCTTCCTGGTTGAGCACCAACGACCGACCAATGGCGGGTTCAATGCCCGGAGGTGGCTCGGCTGAAGACTCGGACTTCTTCTTCCCCTTCTTCATTCGGCTCGGCGCCATCGCGACGGGGAGGGCCGAGCTTAGGTCGAGTTGGGAGAGGAGCTTGTTGTTTGGAAGGCGGAAGAATTGGAGAAGCGCATCGCCAGCAACAAGGGAATAACTGTGTAAGTCATGGTGGCCGCCAAGCTAGGAGGAGGCTGCGTGCGGAAGTGGGGCCGCCCATGTCCCGTCAATCGCCACGTGTCGACCAAGGTTGCAGGCTGTTGGGACCCGCGGCGCTCCGCACTTGCCCCTTGGCTTCGCCTCGAAGCCAAGTCTGAGCGCGCCTAGGGCCCGGGGGCTACTGTCGGCATCCTGGGAACGGGGGTCCCCAGACTTGCCTACCTGCGGCCCACGGCGTGGCTCTGCCAGCGGCCCCGTACGGCCCATTTTCACCAGCAAACACTCAAGACCCTCGCGAGGGGCCGAGCCTCGTGAGGCGGACGATGGAAGACCTCCTCGGGGGTAGCCTCACCAGGCTGGCTCGCGAGGGGCGGAGAGATCAAGGCAAGGGGCACCTCGCGAGGTTCCTGTGACGCAAGCCATGACGACCGGGCCAGGCGGGTGCCAGGTGGGCACCTGCGCGCATAGTGTCCTCGTTTCCTCTTTGGTGCTAAAGAGGCAACCGCAAGCGAGGAGTCCTGAGGCATCAGGCAAAGGTTTCCATAGCAGTGCAATGAGACCAAGAACAGCAGGACAGCAGGACGGAGGTCACCGTGGAGCCCAAGACGGCGTCACCACCAGAGCCTTTGGCAGGCACAGACCACCTTTTGTCAGGATAGCTTGTACTAGTTTTCCCCCTTCAAATTGGCCATTGTGGGATCCCTTCCCGCCTAATATTTGGGAAGAGGACCCGGGCCTCTATATATAGGACTAGCCACCACCGTAGGGAGGCATCTCATCTTGGACCGGATCCATTCCACCAAGGCCACCACACAAACTCACCAAGCACAAGAGCACCTCTCCTTAGGAGGTTGTTCTTCCCTTGTAACTGTCCATCCTCAGCCCAAGAGGAAATCCACCACACCACACTGGAGTAGGGTATTACACCACATCAATGGCCCGAACCAGTATAAATCTTATGTCCCTTTGTTTTGCGAGTTCGACGCACTAAGTCTTGAGATTGCGGTGAGGGCGTGAGCTAGAGGGAGGAGAGATCTTCATGCGCACCCCAGTGTTCAAACCTCAAGGATTTTGCGGAAACCCGAAATCCGACAGCCTCCACACAAAATTTAACTGTTACACACAATTTACCAAAATCGGTGGGACCGAATACTCAAACTCGGTCAGACCGATTTAGTTCAAAATGTGAACGTTAGGATTTTCGGTGGGACCGACATGTCAACTTGGTGGGACCGATTTCATTAGGGTTAGGTCATAGCGTAATCTCGGTGAAACCGATCACATGAACTCGGTGAGACTGATTTCTGTAATAGGAAAATAGAGAGTTGGTCAGGCAAACTCGGTGGGACCGATCGCTCATTTCGGTGAGAACAAAACGTTATGAAAATGAAAGAGGAGTTTGCATTGCGAACTCGATGGGACCGATCGCTCATCTCGGTTAGACCGAAACGTTATGAAGGGGAACAGAGAGTTTGCAATCCCATCTCGGTGAGACCAAGATCCCTATCGGTGAGACCCAACTGATTAGGGTTTCTGGCTATGGCTATGTCAAAGGAACTCGGTGGCGCTGGATAGATCAAATCAGTGGTGCCGAGTTTGACTTTTGGTTTGGGACATATGTGGATATGAGAAAGTGGTTGAGGGATTTTGGAGCATGTCACTAAGCATTTTGAGCAAGCAAGCCATTAAGCAACACCTTATCCCCTTTTAATAGTATTGGTTTATCCTATGGACTCAATGTGATTTTGGATCACTAAAATGAAAATGTAGAGTCTTGAGCTTGAGCCAATATGTGTCCTTTGCATTTTGAGGGGTCCACATCTCTAGTCCATGCCATGCCAATCAATCTTGAAAGTGCATTAGTTCAATGAGCTATATGTTGTTAAGAATTACCAAAACCACCAGGGATTAGTTGTACTTTCATCTGCTCGTGCTCGAGCGCCCCAACTCTCTGTTGCACGCACTCCCCTATCGATCGCTCCGCCTGCCAGAGCTCCTCTGCTCCTCCAGTTGCCGTCGTCGCTCGCCGGTGTCGTCGTCGTCTCTGGCCTCGATCTGGAGACCATCTCTGACTTGGTCAGTTCAAAAGAGAACAAACCCCTCCCTTAGCAGTAGCACCTAGCTTGCCCAGTTCCTGACCATGCAAGCCCGCACCGGGGAGTCCCAGGTTTGATCCCTGCGGGCGCGGTTTAAACCTCCCCAATTTTTTGCAATAAGCGTGAGTATGACAAGGTGACCCCATATGTCATCCTCAGCCCCCTCCTTCTCTTATTTCTTTTTATTTCATTTAATCGAGCGCTTTCCATTTTTGGAAATATGCCTTATTTCAATTCAGGCAAGTCTAGTTCTGGACATTCCAATTATGGAAATTGCCAAATCTGCTTACTTCCATTATAGGCAGGTTTCAACTTAGAGCATTTGTGAAGATTTTTCTATAAGAACCCCAACATAATATATATGTTTTTGGGCTCGAAAATCCACTCAATCCATTGGTGGCATCCATTTCTTCATTTGAGCAAGTTTGCACACATGTCATTTTTACATTACATTGATGTTTTGTCATTTTTGTGTATTTAAGTACAATCATGCTATGTGGTAACTTTGTATGTAAACATGCTCTTCGTCATGTCTACTTGCTACTAGTTTCATCTGAATGCCTTTACATGCCTTGTAGTGAGTTGAACAAGGTTGCAAATATGACTACTTATTGCTATTTTGTCATGCTAGTTTATTTGGCCAAGTCTGTAACTATCAGCATAACTTGTCATTTTGCATTGATGCTACCATCATACATGTAGATCTTTGGAACAAGTTCACTAAGGGAGTTTTTTTAAGTGCATTGGGTACTAGCATGCCATGCTCTTGTTTGATATAATTTGTTCCTGTAGTATATAGTTTGCTAGTCCTAAACATTGCTATCTGAATCTGTTTTTCCATGTTTAGTGAATTTCTGACAAGTCTGTAAAACTTTTATCATTTGCATTTTTCCCATGCTATTTTAAACATGTTCTAGTGAGTTTTAGCAGTAGCTCAATAATCATGTTTTGTAGTGCTTGACATGTACTTCCCTACCATGCCATTTATTTTCATGTTAAAGCCTATTGCATATTCATATGATGCATCCAAGTTGTCATGTTGCTATTTTCAGCAGCTTGCATTGTATATGGTTTTGCTTGTCATTTCCAAACCATGCATCCGTTTTAGGTGATCTTTATATCGATTTCAACCGAAATCTTCCGATCTATCCAGTGGCATGCTTGGGTTACCAATATTGTGCCATGTTCATTGTTTCTCCTTCCGTCTCGAATGCACCCCTTCCGAAACACCTCATCCACATATGCACATCATATCTTGCATTTCATGACATGTCTTGCATCATGTTGCTTGAGCATTGCACAGTGATTGATTGTTATTCTGATGTTTGTTTTCTTGCTTTGGGTAGAGTCGGGAGACGAGTTCGTGTCCGAGGACCCTGCTGAGTACGTCCACGAGGAGCAATGATTTGATACCACTAAAAACATTCCAGGCAAGATGATCATTACCCCCGATATCACTTCTATCTTTGCTTGCTAGTAGTTTGTTCTATCGCTATGTCGCGCCACCTACCACTTGTTCATATAGCCTCCCGTGTTGCCATGACAAGCCTCTAACCCACCTTCCTAGCAAACCGTTGTTTGGCTATGTTATCGCTTTTGCTCAGCCCCTCTTATAGTGTTGCTAGTTGCAGGTGTAGTGCGGGTTGTTCCATGTTGGGACATGGATATTTTGGGATATCACAATATCTCTTATTTAATTAATGCATCTATATACTTGGTAAAGGGTGGACGGCTTGGCCTTTTGCTCGGTGTTTTGTTCCACTCTTGCCGCCCTAGTTTCCGTCATACCGGTGTTATGTTCCTTGATTTTTGCATCCCTAACACGGTGGGGGTTTATGGCCCCCCTTGACAGTTCACTTTGAATAAAACTCTTCCAGCAAGGCCCAACTTAGGTTTTACCATTTGCCTAATAACAACTAAATTTTGCATAGGGAGTAATTAACCCGAGGATTCTTAATCAACAACCCGGGCCAGTGCTCCTCATGAGTGTTGGTCCAACCTGTCAACTGCCGGTGGCCGCCAGGGGCAACTCTGGATTGGCCTACCGGAAGTTTGGACAATCCGATCGTGGCCTGAGACAAGATACGCACGGCTACTATCAGGGTGTCAGCACGTTGGGAGGTCTTGCTGGTTTTGGTTTACCATTGTCAAAATGTCTTGTGCACAGGGATTCGGAGTGTGATCGGAGTGTCCCGAGATGGAGGATTGTCTCCGCGAATCATGAGATTATCATGGGCTAAGTTGGGACACCCCTGCAGGGTTTAAACTTTCGACAGTCGTGCCCGCGGTTATGTGGCAGATGGGAGTTTTTAATATCCGGTTGTAGTGAACTTGGCACCAGATCCGAATTAAAATACACCAACCATGTGCGTAACCGTGATGGTCTCTTTTCGATGAGGTTCGGGAAGAGAACACGGTGGGGTCATGTTTGAACGTAAGTAGTTCAGGATCACTTCTTGATCATTACTCGATTGCGACCGTTTGCGTAGCTTCTCACCTTGTTCTTATATTTGTAAGTTAGCCACCATACAAATGATTAGTGCTTGCTACAACTTCACCACTTAACCATGCCATACCTATTTAAGCTTTGATAGTCTTGATACCGAGGGTGATATGATTGGTGACTCCCGGTGGCTCACAGAATACTACAAACACAGTTGCGGGTACCATTGAGTCTGATGCAAGAGATTGCATTGAGCTCAAGTGGGAGTTTGACAAGGATCTTGGGCGTTTCTACGTTACTTATCTAGACGATCAGTAGTGGTGCCCAGTAAGGTCGATCGGGACTTAGCTTGGGTGGTTGTCTTTTATTCGTTTGATTTCGTCCGTAGCCGGACTTTGTGTTCATCTTGAATGATTGTATTACTTGATGATATTTGTGTGACATTGTGGCGATTGTAAGCCAAAGTTTGTATTCTATCTATTTCAGTACATGAGATGCGCAAAGATACAACCACTCTTGCGACCATACCAATATGCGCTTATGCCCCAAGTCGTGCCCCGACACGTGTGGAGTATAGTCGCATATTGGGTGTTACATGAAGTGCCCCAGTGACTACCCCCCAGGACTTAACAGGTGTGATTTGACCAACTCAATGTTACCAATACCACTCGCAATGGCTATGTTTTGTACGGTTGATGTATTAAGCATGTTCATGCCTTGTTTATTTCGGTACTGCACATTGTGTGATGTTCAAGTATTAATTGTCCAGCTCAATTTCACCAATACCAACAACAAACTTACAGTACATGACTCAGGATATCACTAGAGATGCTATCCATTTTCTTTTTTGGTGGATGCTAACCCTGTTGTACTTAACATGCATGTCCATATACTTACGCAGGGTCATAAGGCCGATGTTGTTGTTTGCCGTCGAGGTTAGCTGCATCCCCTGTCTTACAGTATTTCCCATCATTTGTGCAATTGCGGTTTAACTTCTACCATTTACTGGTTGCTTGTAGGTACACATGTCAGCAGCACTAATCCGCGCTTCAACCCGGAGGAACGGCTCACCTTCGTCGCTGCTGACTTTGGGGGGCTCTGGCCAAGATTAAGTGCCCCAACAACTACCTCTCAGGCCTTACCAAGTATGTACTCACCAGTTCAATCTTACCAATACCAGTTGCAATTAATGGCTATGTTGTATACGGTCGATGTATTAAGCATGTTGTAGTAAACATGCCTAACACGTTTTACCTACTTTCCCTACCTTTTTATAGACAATTGGGCCATTCTCTGCTCTAGCAGCACCTGCCTTGTGATGTTTAACTTTGCCAATTGCATTTTTATCAGTACCGGTTTCAATGGCTATTAAGCCTGTTGAAATTAACAGTTGAATCCATTTTTGAATAGTTGTATTTCAATGGCTACAAACTTACAAAACATGACTTGGGATGTTGTTAAGCCTGTTGCAATTAATAGTTGTATCCATTTTTTAATATGTCCCTTTGCTACCATGCTACTCTCCGCAATGAAGATATACTAGAGATGTTGCCCATTTGCTATTTTTGGTGGATGCTAACCCTGTTGTACTTAACATGCCTTTCCATGTACTTACGCAGGGCCATAACGGGCGATGTTGTTGTTTGACATCGAGGTTAGCTGCATCCCATGTCTTACAGTATTTTACATCATTTGTGAAATTGTAATTTGGCTTCTAACATTTACTTGCTTCTTATAGGTACACATGTCGGCAGTACTGATACACGCTTCGACCCGGAGGAATAGCTCGCGTCCGTCGCCGCTGACTTTGGGCGGGCTCTGGCCAAGATGAAGTGCCTCGGCAACTACCTCTCAGGACTTACCAAGTATGAACTCACCAGTTCAATCTTACCAATACCAGTTGCAATTAATGGCTATGTTTTATGTGGTCGATGCATTAAACATGTTGTAGTAAACATTCATTAACATGTTTTAGCTATTTTCCCTACCTTTTTATAGACAACTGGGCCATTCTCCGCTCTGGCAGCACCTGCCCTGTGATGTTTAACTCTGCCAATTGCATTTTTATCAGTACTGGTTCCAATGGCTATTAAGCCTGTTGCAATTAATAGTTGTATCCATTTTTAAACAATTGTATTTCAATGGCTTAAAACTTACAACACATGACTTAGGATGTTATTAAGCCTATTGCGACTACCAGTTGTATCCATTTTTTAATCCGTCCCTTTGCTACCGTGCTACTCTTTTGCAATGAAGATATCACTACAAATGCTGCCGTTTTATTACCATATACTATTTTTGGTGGATGTTAACCTTGTTGTAGTTAACATTGGCTTTCCATGTACTTACACAGGGCTACAATGGGCGATGTTGTTGTTTGTCGTCGAGGTTAGCTACATCCCATGTCTTATACACCATCTGTTCCTAAATATAAGTATTTTTAGAGATTCCAATATAGACTACATAAGGAGCAAAATGAGTGAATCTAGATTCTAATCTAAACCATATCTATAATTCTATATACATCCGTATGCAGTTCATATTGAGATCTCTAAAAATAATTGTACTTAGGACCATAGGTAGTTGTATTTTACATCATTTGTGCAATCTCAGTTTAGCTCCTAACATTTACTGGTTACTTGTAGGTACATATATGAGCGGCATTGATACACGCTTCGATCCCTTTTGTGTATGGGGCAATGAGATATTCATGAACAAGCGTCAAGTGAAGAAACTACGAAAAATTGTTAGGCGAAAGAAATGGATGATGGGAATTAAGCTCTTTATTTACACTTTGTCCAAGACAAGTGAACTTTAGGATGGTAAGTAATGTGTTGCCTTTTCCTGCTGCCCACAACAAGTTACTCTATTAGACCTCAGTATCTGATATATTTTTTCTCTTTTTAGTGGTTTCCAAAGCTATTTACTGATGATTACCTTGCAAACTACATGCCGTAGTGGAGGCAACTAAGGTTAAAGTATATAATTCATGCTACCATGATAATGCTCTAGAAGTCTTCCTGAAGGCGGTGAAGGATGGGCGGGCGATCGTCACAAGAGGTTGGATAAAAGTTGTGTTGGGGAACAAAGTAATTTCAAAAAAATTCCTACGCACATGCAAGATCTATTATGGTGATGCATAGCAACGAGAGGGTAAGAGTGTTGTCCACGTACCCTCATAGACTGTAAGTGCAAGCGTTATGACAACGCGGTTGATGTAGTCGTACATCTTCACAATCCGACCGATCCTAGTACCTGTTGGGGAACACAGTAATTTCAAAAAAATTCCTACGCACACGCAAGATCATGGTGATGCATAGCAACAAGAGGGGAGAGTATCGTCCACGTACCCTCGTAGACCGTAAGCGGAAGCGTTATGAGAACGCGGTTGATGTAGTTGTACGTCTTCACGATCCGATTGATCCAAGTGCCAAATGTATGACACCTCCGAGTTCAGCACACATTCAGCTCAGTGATGTCCCACGAACTCCGATCCAGCAGAGCTTCGAGGGAGAGTTCCATTAGCACGACGGCGTGATGACGGTGATGATGATGCTACCGACGCAGGGCTTCGCCTAAGCACTGCTACGATATGACCGAGGTGCATTGTGGTGGAGGGGGGCACCGCACACGGCTAAAAGATCAACTGATCAACTTGTGTGTCTATGGGGTGCCCCCCTCCTCCGTATATAAAGGAGCGGAGGCGGGGGGAGGCCAGCCCTCCTAGGCGCGCCCCAAGGGGAGTCCTACTCCCATCGGGAGTAGGACTCCAACCCTTCCAAGAGTAGGAGTAGGAGAGAGGGGAAGGAAAGGGGGGCGCCCCCCCCCTCCTTGTCTAATTCAGACTAGAGGGAGAGGGGGCGCGCGGCCTGCCCTGGCCGCCCCTCCTCTTCTCCACTAAGGCCCAATAGGCCCATTACACCCCCCGGGGGGTTCTGATAACCCCCGGTACTCCGGTATTTGTTCGAACTTGACCGGAACCCTTCCGAAGTCCAAACATAGTCATCCAATATATTGATCTTTATGTCTCAACCATTTCGAGACTCCTCGTCATGTCCGTGATCATATCCGGGACTCCGAACTACCTTCGGTACATCAAAACACATAAACTCGTAATACTGATCCTCACCGAACGTTAAGCGTGCGGACCCTACAGGTTCGAGAACTATGTAGACATGATCGAGACTCATCTCCGTTCAATAACCAATAGCTAAACCTGGATGCTCATATTGGTTCCTACATATTCTACGAAGATCTTTATCAGTCAAACCGCATAACAACATATGTTGTTCCCTTTGTCATCGGTATGTTACTTGCCCGAGATTCAATCATCAGTATCTCAATACCTAGTTTAATCTCGTTACCGGCAAGTCTCTTTACTCATTCTGTAATACATCATTCCGCAACTAACTCATTAGTTGCATTGCTTTCAAGGCTTATAGTGATGTGTATTACCGAGAGGGCCCAGAGATACCTCTCCAACAATCGGAGTGACAAATTAATACGTCTCTGTTGTATCTACTTTTCCAAACACTTTTGCCCTTGTTTTGGGCTCTAACTTGCATGATTTGAATGGAACTAACCGGGACTGACGTTGTTTTCAGCAGAATTGCCATGGTGTTATTTTTGTGCAAAAATAAAAGTTCTTGGAATGACCTGAAAAACAACGGAGAATTATTTTGGAATATATAAAAAATACTGGAAGAAAGAACCACATCAGGGGGCCCACACCCTGTCCATGAGGGTGGGGCGCACCCCCTGCCTCGTGGGCCCCCTGACGCTCCATCGACCTCAACCTTGACTCCATATATTCACTTTCGAGGGGGGAACCAGAGAGAAGGATTCATCGCGTTTTACGATACAGAGCCGCCGCCAAGCCCTAAACTCTCTCGGGAGGGCTGATCTGGAGTCCGTTCGGGGCTCCGGAGAGGGGAATCCGTCGCCATCGTCATCATCAACCTTCCTCCATCACCAATTTCATGATGCTCACCGCCGTGCGTGAGTAATTCCATCGTAGGCTTGCTGGACGGTGATGGGTTGGATGAGATTTATCATGTAATCGAGTTAGTTTTGTAAGGGTTTGATCCCAAGTATCCACTATGTTCTGAGATTGATGTTGCTATGACTTTGCTATGCTTAATGCTCGTCACTAGGGCCCGAGTGCCATGATTTCAGATCTGAACCTATTATGTTTTCATCAACATATGAGAGTTCTTGATCCTATCTTGCAAGTCTATAGTCACCTATTATGTGTTATGATCCGTTAACCCTGAAGTGACAATAATCGGGATACTTACCGGTGATGACCGTAGTTTGACGAGCTCATGTATTCACTATGTGTTAATGCTTTGGTCCGGTAGTCTATTAAAAGGAGGCCTTAATATCCCTTAGTTTCCAATAGGACCCCGCTGCCACGGGAGGGTAGGACAAAAGATGTCATGCAAGTTCTTTTCCATAAGCACGTATGACTATATTCGGAATACATGCCTACATTACATTGATGAACTGGAGCTAGTTCTGTGTCACCCTATGTTATGACTGTTACATGATCGATCGCATCTGGCATAATTCTCCATCACCGATCCATTGCCTACGAGCTTTTCTTATATTGTTCTTCGCTTATTTACTTTTCCGTTGCTATTGTTACAATCACTACAAAACCCAAAAATATTACTTTTTCTACCATTAACTTTTGCTACCGTTACCATTACTATCATATTACTTTGCTACTAAACACTTTGCTGCAGATATTAAGTCTCCGTGTGTGGTTGAATTGACAACTCAGCTGCTAATACTTGAGAATATTCTTTGGCTCCCCTTGTGTCGAATCAATAAATTTGGGTTGAATACTCTACCCTCGAAAACTGTTGCGATCCCCTATACTTGTGGGTTATCAAGACTATTTTCTAGCGCCATTGCTGGGGAGCATAGCTCTATTCTTTGAGTCACTTGGGATTTATATCTGCTTCTCATTATGAAGAATTTGGAAGATCCAAGAACCAAGATCTATCCCTCAACTACGAGGGGAGGTAAGGTACTGTCATCTAGCTCTGCACTTGATTCACCTTCTGTTTTGAGTAAGCTTGCGACACCTAAACCTGCTTCCGCTATTAATTCTGATATGTCGCATGTTATTGATGATGCCACTTCTGCTATGCATGATACTTGTGATGAAACTACTTCTATGCTTGATACTACTGTGCCACTTGGTGAATTTCTTGATGAACAACTTGCTAAGGCTAGAGAGAATGAAATTATTGAAACTGATAATATTGATGAAAGTGATGATGAAGATTCTCCCCCTATATATGAATTACATGTTGTTCCTAAGGGTTATGTTATGGATGAAGAAACTGCTAGAGAATTTCTTTCCTGCAATGATAGAAGTGATCTTAAGAAATTATTAGCTAAGCTTAAAAAATCTCTGAATGCTAGAATGAAATATGATCCTGCTTGTGCTACTTCACCTATCTTTGTTACTGATAAGGATTATGATTTCTCTGTTGATCCTGAGATAATTACTTTGGTTGAATCTGATCCTTTATATGGCTATGAATCTGAAACTATTGTGGCACATCTTACTAAATTAAATGATATAGCTACCCTATTCACTAATGATGAGAAAACTCACTATTATTATATCCTTAAATTATTTCTGTTCTCATTAAAGGGTGATGCTAAGATATGGCTTAATTCTCTTGATCCTGGTTGCGTGCGTAGTCCCCAGGATGTGATTTATTACTTCTCTGCTAAATATTTCCCCGCTCATAAGAAACAAGATGCTTTAAGGGAAATATATAATTTTGTGCAAACTGAAGAAGAGAGTCTCCGACAAGCTTGGGGGAGGCTTCTCCAATTACTTAATGCTTTGCCTGATCATCCTCTCAAGAAAAATGAAATACTTGATATCTTTTATAATGGACTAATCGATGCTTCCAGAGATTACCTAGATAGTTGTGCTAGTTGTGTTTTCAGGGAAAGAACTGTTTATCAAGCTGAAATTCTATTGAATAATATGTTGACTAATGAAAATAATTGGACACTTCCTGAACCAACTCCTAAGCCAACTCTGAAGAAAAGGGGTGTTATATTTCTCAGTCCTGAAGATATGCAAGAGGCAAAGAAATCTATGAAATAAAAGGTATTAAAGCTGAAGATGTTAAGAATTTACCTCCTGTTGAAGAAATACATGGTCTTAATTCACCACCTATTAAAGAAACACTCGGTCTCGATAACCCGACACAGGTAGTAAAGGTAAATTCTCTCTATAGATATGACAAAGCTGAAATCCCTCCTGCTAAGTTTGCTAGCCAATGTTTGGATGAATTTGATAACTTTATGGTTAAGCAAGAAGATTTTAATGCTTATGTTGGTAGATAATTGAAACATAATGCTTATATGATTGAACACTTGAGTGATTATATGCTTATATGATTGAACACTTAAACTTATTAGTAAACATGCTTCTATGGTTACCACTCAAGTAGAACAAGTAATTAAAGCTCAGAATGATTTGCTCAATGAATTGAATAGTAAAAATGATGACTTTGCTTTTAGAGTTGCAACTAGAGGAGGTAAAGTGACTCAAGAACCTTTGTATCCTGAGGGCCACCCTAAGAGAATTGAGCAAGATTCTCAGAGAGCTAATGTAGATGCACCTAGTCCTTCTAAGAGGAAGAAAAAGAAAAATTATAGGACTTTGCCTGCTTCTACTGAACCTGTTGTAGACACACCTGAGAATCCCAATAATATTTCTATTCCTGATACTGAAACACAATCTGGTAATGAACATGAACCTAGTGATAATGTTAATGATGATGTTCATGTTGATGCTAAACCTAGCGATAATAGTGATGTAGAAATTGAACCTACTATTGATCTTGATAACCCACAATCAAAGAATCAACGTTATGATAAGAGAGACTTTGTTGCTAGGAAGCACGGTAAAGAAAGAGAACCATGGGTTCAGAAACCCATGCTTTTTCCTCCTAAACCATCCAAGAAAAAGGATGATGAAGATTTTGAGCGCTTTGCTGAAATGATTAGACCTATCTTTTTGCGTATGCATTTGACTGATATGCTTAAAATGAATCATTATGCTAAGTATATGAAGGAAATTGTTACAAATAAGAGAAAGATACCGGAAGCTGAAATTTCCATCATGCTTGCTAATTATACTTTTAAGGGTGGAATACCAAAGAAACTAGGAGATCCAGGAGTACCAACTATACCATGCTCCATTAAAAGAAACCATGTTAAAACTGCTTTATGTGATCTTGGAGCCGGTGTTAGTGTTATACCTCTCTCTTTATATCATAGACTTGATTTGAATAAGTTGGCACCTACTTAAATATCTTTGCAAATGGCTGACAAATCAACTGCTATACCTGTCAGTATTTGTGAGGATGTGCATGTTGTGGTTGCAAACGTAACTATTTTAGCGGACTTTGTTATTCTTGATATTCCCGAGGATGATAGTATGTCTATTATTCTTGGAAGACCCTTTTTGAATACTGCAGGGGCTGTTATTGATTGCACCAAAGGCAATGTCACTTTTCATGGTAATGGTAATGAGCATACGATACACTTTCCGAGGAAATAACCTCAAGTCCACAGTATCAATTCTATTGAAAAAGTTTCAACAATTACTATTGGAGGTTTTGAATTTCCTCTTCCTACTTTCAAGAAGAAATATGATATTCTTATTGTTGGGGATGTGCATATCCCCGTTGACGTAACCTAGTGTTATTCGAAAATTCTCCGGTTTCATGTTATTCGGAGTGAGTTTGTTAACAAGACTTGATCAACCTTGTTAGTGGATTCCTTTTGATGAGCATGAGATGGATGAAGTTAGAAAACACAACTCTCTGTACCCTCTTTTTACTTTCAGTTATTTATATTAAATAAAGCAAAAATAGTAATTTCTGTCTGTTTTCTGAATTATCCATGCAATAAAAAATACCCCGAAAATAAAAGTTCTCCAAATGCACTGAAAACTAAATATGATTTTTTTCTAGAATATTTGAGAATATCTGGCACTGAGAACATAGCAGGGGGAGCAAGCACCTGGCCATGAGGGTCCAGGGCACGCCCACCCCCCTAGGGGCGCCCCCTGCCTTGTGGGCCCACGGTGGCTCCCCTCCACTTATTACAGCTACCACACACTCCTTCCTCCCAAAAACATCACTAGCCAGCTCAAACCCGAGTCCAAGCTCATCTTGCTGCCATTTTCGATTTCCTTGCTCAAAGCTCCATTCACAAAACTGCTTTGGGGGATTGTTCTTTGGTATGTGACTCCTCCAATGGTCCAATTAGTTTTTGTTCTAGTGCTTTATTTATTTCATATTTTTGCTGCTTAGGTGACCCTGTTCTTGAGCTTGCATGTCAAATTTATATGGTCAAAAGTAGTTTTAATGCATGATATTGCCTCTAGACACTTGTAGGAGTAGTTGCTATCAATATTGTTGAGTTTGGTTCACTTTTATTTTGAGTTACTAAAAATTTCAGAAATTTTTCAGAAGAAGAAATATGTTTAGGAAAATGTACCAAGGTGGTTCTTCAAGGAAGCAAGGACCCAGACTCGCAATACACGATGCAGATGATGAACCACCGAGGGACGCTCAAGTGCGGCCTTGTGAATGGTTGTCAGAGGACTTCATGGTTCGAGCAGGAATCAAGGAGGAATTTGAAGCATATGTGTGTAATGCTAATGTTGAGAGCTTCGAGGCAGATAAGTGCCGTCAATACTATCACCTAACTGATTCCTTTGTGAGAAGGTTCAAATTTTCATCTTCACGTAATTCTCACACTGTCCTGTTTGACCTTTATGATAAGTCTTATACCATGGACTTAGAAGATTTTAACACTGCTTGTAAACTCCCACAATGGGGTAGCGCTAGTGAACCTAGCAAATCTGAGCTTACAAATTTTCTTGCTAGTATTATAGTGGGGGAATCTAGAGATATAACACAAGCCACCATAGGGAGCATTCATTTTCCTGCTATACATTATTTTGCTCTCTTCATAGGAAGGTGCATAAATGGTAAAGATGAAGCATGTCACATGTGTGTACCTGATCTTAGCGTTCTCAGGAGCGTTGTTTTAGGAGATAAACAATACAACTTGGGGCCTATTCTTGCACGTAGGTTGCATAATAATCATATTCATGGAGACTTCTTTGGTGGAATTTATGCAACTCGTATAGATAATTTTCTAGAGATACCCATACATGGATATGATATTGAATTGCCTCCTTCTTATCTAGATTATGATTCTATGGTTCGTCATCAGTTTGTTGAGAGGAACGATCAGTTCCTCCAGTACCGACTAATCATTGACAGACGACGCACCTATCATGTCGCTCTCCCTGCTCCTACTTTCTTTGACTTTCAGGCAAAGGGGAGATATGTTATAACCAGGGAGGAGGCGACCGAGTATGAGAGGAGGGCGGAGACAACTCGCCTCCAAGCCGCAGCTCATCAGGCAATTGCCGCTGCATCTCAGTATGGCCCCAACTATAACTTTGGATATCCGCCAGGCCAGCTGTGGCCATAGACCAACTTAGGCCAAAAGCCTAAGCTTGGGGGAGTCGTATCTCTCACCGACATTACATTCCTGTTCACACACTCATGCTAGTTGTCGGTGCTCATACTTTTTCATTGTAATATCCATGCTAGTTTATTTCCCTTTTATGCTTTCTTCTTGTGTGTTTGATAAACCTTAAGAAAAAACCAAAAAATTAGTTGTAGCTTTTAGCTAGTTTACTTTTCATGCTGTAGTAGTAGTAATTAAAAAGAAAAGCGAAAAAGATTTCTCGTTCTTCTTTTGCTTGTTGGGAGCTTTCCCGTGTAAATAGTTTTGTTTCTTTTCTTGTTCTTTGGGGGTCGAGAGGAGAAGACCATGATGAAAATGTTAAGTGGCTCTCATATGCATTATTGTTGATCTAACAAAGAGCCCATATTACCTTGTCTTCTCTCTTGAATTGAATGCTTGCAGATTCCATCTTAGTCCAGTGCACGTGCACTATTATTATTATCCACACCGTTCGGTCGTGCAAGTGAAAGGCAGTAATGATGATCATATGATGAACTTATTGAGATGAGAAAAGTTGGTATGAACTCGACCTCTCTTGTTTTTGTAAATATGATCAGTTCATCATTCCTGATTCAGCCTATTATGAAAGAAACATATTTGCAATGACAATTAGAGATTGTAGTTGCTTATGCCATGCTTAATTAGCTAGAAGCTTATAATGATTTACCTTGCGTGCCAACATGCTATTAAAATGGTTGTGATGTGGTATGATAGGGTGGTATCCTCTTTTGAACGATTCGAGTGGCTCGACTTGGCACATGTTCACGCATGTAGTTGAAACAAAATCAACATAGCCTCTACGATATTTATGTTCATGGTGCATTATATCCTACTCATGCTTGCATTTGGTGTTGATTAATTTTAATGCATGTTCATGACTATTGTCGCTCTCTAGCTGGTCGCTTCGCAGTCTTTTTCTAGCCTTCACTTGTACTAAGCAGGAATACTGCTTGTGCATCCAATTCCATAAACCCAAAAGTTATTCCGTATGAGTCCACCATACCTACCTATATATGGTATCTACCTGCCGTTCCAAGTAAATTTGTATGTGCCAAACTGTAAACCTTCAAATAAACATTCTGTTTTGTATGCTCGAATAGCTCAGGTATCAACTAGGGATGTCTGTATCTTCCATGCTAGGCGGGTTATTCTCAAGAGGAGTGGACTCCGCTCCTCACTCACGAGAAAATGGCTGGTCACCGGGATGCCCAGTCCCATGCTTTATGCAAATCAAATCAAAATAACTACAAACAAAACTCCCCCGGGACTCTTGTTAGTTGGAGGCACTCATTGTTTCGAGCAAGCCATGGATTGATGCTTGTTGGTGGAGGGGGAGTATAAACTTTACCATTCTATTTGGAAACCGCCTATAATGTGTGTAGCATGGAATATATCTAAATCTCTCGATTCTTACGTTGACAATGAAACTATACCGCTCAAAATATTATTCATATCTATTTCAAAACTGAGCTCTGGCACCTCTACAAATCTCTGCTTCCCTCTGCGAAGGGCTTATCTATTTAATTTTATGTTGAGTCAACATCCTCTTATTAAAAAGCACTAGTCGGAGAGCACCTCTGTCATTTGCATCCATTACTGTTAGTTTACATTGAGTATGACTATGACTAGATATCTTTTACCATGAATTACAGTGTCTAGTCAGTCCTTGATCTTTAAAGGTGCTCTGCATTTATGTTTTGCGGTCTCAGAAAGGGCTAGCGAGATACCATCTTGTCATATCATATCATGATTATTTTGAGAAAGTGTTGTCATCCGAGATTTGTTATTATTGCTCGCTAGCTGATTATGCCATTGATATGAGTAAACATGAGACCTAAATGTTATTGTGAATATGGTTAGTTCATAATCTTTGCTGAAAACTTGAATGTTGGCTTTACATATTTACAACAACAAGAGCAAACAGAGTTTGTAAAAGTTTTTCTTTATCACTTTCAGTTTACCAACTGAATTGCTTGAGGACAAGCAAAGGTTTAAGCTTGGGGGAGTTGATACGTCTCCGTCGTATCTACTTTTCCAAACACTTTTGCCCTTGTTTTCGACTCTAACTTGCATGATTTGAACAGAGCTAACCCGGACAGATGCTGTTTTCAGCACAATTTCCATGGTGTTATTTTTGTGCAGAAATAAAAGTTCTCGGAATGACCTGAAAATCAACGGAGAATTATTTTGGAATATATAAAAAAATACTGCAAGAAAGAACCATGTCAGGGGGCCCACACCCTGTCCATGAGGGTGGGGCATGCCCTACCCCTCTGGGCGCGCCCCCTGCCTCGTGGGCCCCCTGATGCTCCACTGACCTCAACCTTGACTCCATATATTCACTTTCGGGGAGAAAAAAACCAGAGAGAAGGATTCATCACGTTTTACGATACGGAGCCGCCGCCAAGCCATAAACTCTCTCGGGAGGGCTGATCTGGAGTCTGTTCGGGGCTCCGAAGAGGGGAATCCATCGCCATCATCATCATCAACCTTCCTCCGTCACCAATTTCATGATGCTCACCGCCGTGTGTGAGTAATTCCATTGTAGGCTTGCTGGACGGTGATGGGTTGGATGAGATTTATCATGTAATCGAGTTAAGAGTTCTTGATCCTATCTTGCAAGTCTATAGTCACCTATTATGTGTTATGATCCATTAGCCCTGAAGTGACAATAATCGGGATACTTACCGGTGATGACCGTAGTTTGACGAGTTCATGTATTCACTATGTGTTAATGCTTTGGTCTGGTACTCTATTAAAAGGAGGCCTTAATATCCCTTAGTTTCTAATAAGACCCCGCTGCCATGGGAGGGTAGGACAAAAGATGGCATGCGAGTTCTTTTCCATAAGCACGTATGACAATATTCGAAATACATGCCTACATTACATTGATGAACTGGAGCTAGTTCTGTGTCACCCTATGTTATGACTGTTACATGATCGATCGCATCCGGCATAATTCTCCATCACTGATCCATTGCCTACGAGCTTTTCCTATATTGTTCTTCGCTTATTTACTTTTCCGTTCTTATTGTTACAATCACTACAAAACCCAAAAATATTACTTTTGCTACCATTACCTTTTGCTCCTGTTACTGCTCCTATCATATTACTTTGCTACTAAACACTTTGCTGCAGATATTAAGTTTCCAGGTGTGGTTGAATTGACAACTCAGCTGCTAATACTTGAGAATATTCTTTGGCTCCCCATGTGTCGAATCAATAAATTTGGGTTGAATACTCTACCCTTGAAAACTGTTGCGATCCCCTATACTTGTGGGTTATCACAAATCCTAATCTTGATCTATGCCAACCCAACAAGTACCTTTGGAGACACCTGTAGACTACCTTTATAATCACCCAGTTACGTTGTGACATTTGGTAGCGCACAAAGTGTTCCTCCGGTATTCGGGAGTTGCATAATCTCATAGTCATAGGAACATGTATAAGTCATGTAGAAAGCAATAGCAATATACTAAACGATTAAATGCTAAGCTAACTGAATGGGTCAAGTCAATCACATCATTCTCTAATGACGTGATCCTGTTAATCAAATGACAACTCATGTCTATGGCTAGGAAACTTAACCATCTTTGATTCAACGAGCTAGTCAAGTAGAGGCATACTAGTGACACTTAGTTTGTCTATATATTCACACATTTACTAAGTTTCCGGTTAATACAATTCTATCATGAATAATAAACATTTATCATGATATAAGAAAATATAAATAACAACTTTATTATTTCCTCTAGGGCATATTTCCTCCAGTCTCCCACTTGCACTAAAGTCAATAATCTAGATTACACAGTAATGATTCTAACACCCATGGAGTCTTGGTGTTGATCATGTTTTGCTCGTGAGAGAGGCTTAGTAAACGGGTCTGCAACATTCAGATCCGTATGTATCTTGCAAATATCTATGTCTCCCTCCTTGACTTGATCGCGGATGGAATTGAAGCGTCTCTTGATGTGCTTGGTTCTTTTGTGAATTCTGGATTCCTTTGCCAAGGCAATTGCACCAATATTGTCACAAAAGATTTTCATTGGACCTGATGCACTAGGTATGACACCTAGATCGGATATGAACTCCTTCATCCAGACTCCTTCATTTGCTGCTTCCGAAGTAGCTATGTACTCTGCTTCACACGTAGATCCCACCACGACGCTTTGCTTAGAACTGCACCAACTGACAGCTCCACCATTCAATAAAAACACGTATCCAGTTTGTGACTTAGAGTCATCCGGATTAGTGTCAAAGCTTGCATCGACGTAACCATTTACGACGAGATCTTTGTCACCTCCATAAATGAGAAACATATCCTTAGTCCTTTTCAGGTATTTCAGGATGTTCTTGACTGCTGTCCAGTGATCCACTCCTGGATTACTTTGGTACCTCCCTGCTAAACTAATAGCAAGGCACACATCAGGTCTGGTACACAGCATTGCATACATGAGCATATGGCTGAAGCATAGGGAACATCTTTCATTTTCTCTCTATCTTCTGCAGTGGTCGGGCATTGAGTCTGACTCAGTTTCACACCTTGTAACACAGGCAAGAACCCTTTCTTTGCTTGATCCATTTTGAACGTTTTCAAAACTTTATCAAGGTATGTGCTTTGTGAAAGTCCAATTAGGCGTCTTGATCTACCTCTATAGATCTTGATGCCCAATATATAAGCAGCTTCACCGAGGTCTTTCATTGAAGAACTCTTATTCAAGTATCATTTTATGCTATCTAGAAATTCTATATCATTTCCAATCAACAATATGTCATCCACATATAATATTAGAAATGCTACAGAGCTCCCACTCACTTTCTTGTAAATACAGGCTTCTCCAAAAGTCTGTATAAAACCATATGCTTTGATCACACTATCAAAACGTTTATTCCAACTCCGAGATGCTTGCACCATTCCATAGATGGATCGCTGGAGCTTGCACACTTTGTTAGCATCCTTTGGATCGATAAAACCTTGAGGTTGCATCATATATAACTCTTCTTCCAGAAATCCATTCAGGAATGTAGTCTTTACATCCATTTGCCAAATTTCATAATCATAAAATGCGGCAATTGCTAACATGATTCGGACGGACTTAAGCATCGCTACGGGTGAGAAAGTCTCATCGTAGTCAACTCCTTGAACTTGTCGAAAACCTTTCGCAACAAGTCGAGCTTTGTAGACAGTAACATTACCGTTAGCGTCAGTCTTCTTCTTGAAGATCCATTTATTCTCGATGGCTTGCCGATCATTGGGCAAATCAACCAAAGTCCACACTTTGTTCTCATACATGGATCCCATCTTAGATTTCATGGCCTCAAGCCATTTTGCGGAATCTGGGCTCATCACGCTTCCTCCTAGTTCGTAGGTTCATCATGGTCTGGTAACATGACCTCCAAAACAGGATTACCGTACCACTCTGGTGCGGATCTTACTTTGGTTGACCTACGAGGTTCGGTATTAGCTTGATCTGAAGTCACATGATCATCATCATTAGCTTCCTCATTAATTGGTGTAGGAGTCACAGGAACAGATTTCTGTGATGAACTACTTTTCAATAAGGGAGCAGGTACAGTTACCTCATCAAGTTCTAATTTCCTCCCACTCACTTCTTTTGAGAGAAACTCCTCTAGAAAGGATCCATTCTTAGCAACGAATGTCTTGCCTTCGGATATGTCATAGAAGGTGTACCCAACAGTCTCCCTTGGGTATCCTATGAAGACACATTTCTCCGATTTGGGTTCGAGCTTATCAGGTTGAAGCTTTTTCACATAAGCATCGCAGCCCCAAACTTTAAGAAACGACAACTTTGGTTTCTTGCCAAACCATAGTTCATAAGGTGTCGTCTCAACGGATTTGGATGGTGCCCTATTTAACGTGAATGCAGCCATCTCTAAAGCATAACCCCAAAATGATAGCGGTAAATTAGTAAGAGACATCATAGATCGTATCATATCTAGTAAAGTACGATTACGACTTTCGGACACACCATTACGCTGTGGTGTTCCGGGTGGCGTGAGTTGTGAAATTATTCTGCATTGTTTCAAATGAAGACAAAACTCATAACTCAAATATTCTCCTCCACAATCAGATCGTAGGAACTTTATTTTCTAGTTATGATGATTTTCCACTTCACTCTGAAATTCTTTGAACTTTTCAAATGTTTCAGACTTATGTTTCATCAAGTAGATATACCCATATCTGCTCAAATCATCTGTGAAGGTGAGAAAATAACGATACCCGCCGCGAGCCTCTATATTCATTGGACCACATACATCAGTATGTATGATTTCCAACAAATATGTTGCTCGCTCCATTGTTCCGGAGAATGGCGTTTTAGTCATCTTGCCCATGAGGCATGGTACGCAAGTACCAAGTGATTCCAAAAGTCCATCAGAATGGAGTTTCTTCATGCGCTTTATACCAATATGACCTAAACGGCAGTGCCACAAATAAGTTGCACTATCATTATCAACTCTGCATCTTTTGGCTTCAATATTATGAATATGTGTATCACTACTATCGAGATTCATCAAGAATAGACTACTCTTCAAGGGTGCATGACCATAAAAGATATTACTCATATAAATAGAACAACCATTATTCTCAGATTTAAATGAAACCTTCTCGCATCAAACAAGATCCAGATATAATGTTCATGCTCAACGCTGGCACCAAATAACAATTATTGAAGTCTAAAACTAAACCTGAAGGTATATGTAGAGGTAGCGTGCCGACTGCGATCACATCGACTTTGGAACCATTTCCCACGCGCATCGTCACCTCGTCCTTAGCCAATCTCCACTTAATCCGTAACCCCTGTTTCGAGTTGCAGATATTAGCAACAGAACTAGTATCGAATACCCAGGTGCTACTGCAAGCATTAGTAAGGTACACATCAATAACATGTATATCACATATACCTTTGTTCACATTGCCATCCTTCTTATCCGCCAAATACTTGGGGCAGTTCCGCTTCCAGTGACAATTCCCTTTGCAGTAGAAGCACTCAGTCTCAGGCTTAGGTCCAAACTTGGGTTTCTTCACTTGAGCAGCAACTGGCTTGCTATTCTTCTTGAAGTTCCCCTTCTTCCCTTTACCCTTTTCTTGAAACTGGTGGTCTTGTTAACCATCAACACTTGATGATCCTTCTTTATTTCTACCTCCGCGGCCTTTAGCATCGCGAAGAGCTCAGGAATAGTCTTATCCATCCCTTGCATATTATAGTTCATCATGAAGCTCTTCTAGCTTGGTGGCAGTGATTGAAGAATTCTGTCAATGACACTATCATCCGGAAGATTAACTCCCAGTTGAATCAAGTGGTTATTATACCCATACATTTTGAGTATATGTCCACTGACATAACTATTCTCCTCCATCTTGCAGTTGTATAACTTATTGGAGACTTCATATCTCTCAATCCGGGCATTTTCTTGAAATATCAACTTCAACTCCTAGAACATCTCATATGCTCCATGACGTTCAAAATGTCGTTGAAGTCCCGGTTCTAAGTCGTAAAGTATGGCACACTGAACTATCGAGTAGTCATCAGCTTTGCTTCGCCAGACGTTCATAACATCTGGTGTTGCTCCTGCAGCGGGTTTGGAACCTAGCGGTGCTTCCAGGACGTAATTCTTCTGTGCAACAATGAGGATAATCCTCAAGTAACAGACCTAGTCCGTGTAATTGCTACCATCATCTTTCAACTTTGCTTTCTCAAGGAACGCATTAAAATTCAACAGAACAACAGCACGAGCCATCTATCTACAACAACATAGACATGCAAAATACTATCATGTACTAAGTTCATGATAAATTAAAGTTCAACTAATCATATTACTTAAGAACTCCCACTTAGACAGACATCCCTCTAATCATCTAAGTGATCACGTGATCCATATCAACTAAACCATGTCCGATCATCACGTGAGATGGAGTAGTTTTCAATGGTGAACATCACTATGTTGATCATATCTACTATATGATTCATGCTCGACCTTTCGGTCTTAGTGTTCCAAGGCCATATCTGCATATGCTAGCTCGTCAAGTTTAACCCGAGTATTATGCGTGTGCAAAACTGGCTTGCACCCGTTGTATGTGAACGTAGAGCTTATCACACCCGATCATCATGTGGTGCCTCGACACGACAAACTTTCGCAATGGTGCATACTCAGGGAGAACACTTATACCTTGAAATTTAGTGAGAGATCATCTTATAATGTTGCCGTTGATCTAAGAAAAATAAGATGCATAAAAGATAAATATCACATGCAATCAATATAAGTGATATGATATGGCCATCATCATCATGTGCCTGTAATCTCCATCTCCAAAGCACCGTCATGATCACCATCGTCACCGGCTTGACACCTTGATCTCCATCGAAGCATCATTGTTGTCGCGCCAACTATTGCCTCCACGACTATCGCTACCGCTTAGTGATAAAGTAAAGCAATTACATGGCAATTGCATTTCATACAATAAAGCGACAACCATATGGCTCCTGCCAGTTGCCGATAACTTGTGTTACAAAACATGATCATATCATACAATAAAATTTAGCATCATGTCATGACCATATCACATCACAACATGCCCTGCAAAAACAAGTTAGACGTCCTCTACTTTGTTGTTGCCAGTTTTACGTGGCTGCTACGGGCTGAGCAAGAACCGTTCTTACCTACGCATCAAAAAACACAATGCAGTATAGTGATTGCTTTTTGATCTTTAGAAAGGACCATGTTCATTGAATCCGATTCAACTAAAGCTGGAGAAACAGACACCCACTAGCCACCTGTGTGCGAAGCACGTCGGTAGAACTAGTCTCGCGTAAGCGTACGTGTAATGTCGGTATGGGCCGCTTCATCCAACAATGCCGATGAATCAAGAATCAACTAGTGACAGCAAGCAATATGTATATACCCACGCCCACAACTCCTTTGTATTCTACTCGTGCATATGACATTTACGCATAAACCCGGCTCTGATACCACTGTTGGGGAACGCAGTAATTTCAAAAAAATTCCTACGCACACGCGAGATCATGGTGATGCATAGCAACGAGAGGGGAGAGTGTCGTCCACATACCCTCGTAGACCGTAAGCGGAAGCATTATGAGAACGCGGTTGATGTAGTCATACGTCTTCACGATTCGACCGATCCAAGTGCCGAACGTACGGCACCTCCGAGTTCAGCACACGTTCAGCTTGGTGACGTCCCACGAACTCCGATCAAGCAGAACTTCGAGGGAGAGTGTCGTTAGCACGATGGCGTGATGACGGTGATGATGATCCTACCGACGCAGGGCTTCGCCTAAGCACCGCTACGATATGACCGAGGTGGATTATGGTGGAGGGGGCACCGCACATGGCTAAAAGATCAACTGATGAACTTGTGTGTCTATGGGGTGCCCCCTCCTCCTCCGTATATAAAAGGAGTGGAGGAGGGGGAGAGGCCGGCCCTCCTAGGCGCGCCCCAAGGGGAGTCCTACTCCCGGTGGGAGTAGGACTCCAACCCTTCCAAGAGTAGGAGTAGGAGAGAGGGAAGGAAAGGGGGGCGCCCCCCCCCCTCCTTGTCCAATTCGGACTAGAGGGAGAGGGGGCGTGCGGCCTGCCCTGGCCGCCCCTCCTCTTCTCTACTAAGGCCTAATAGGCCCATTACACCCACCGGGGGGTTCCGGTAACCCCCTGGTACTCCGGTATTTGTCCGAACTTGCCCGGAACCCTTCCAAAGTCCAAACATAGTCATCCAATATATCGATCTTTATGTCTCGACCATTTCGAGACTCCTCATCATGTCCGTGATCATACCAGGGACTCCGAACTACCTTCGGTACATCAAAACACATAAACTCATAATACCAATCGTCACCGAATGTTAAGCGTGCGGACCCTACGGGTTTGAGAACTATGTAGACATGACCGAGACTCATCTCCGGTCAATAACCAATAGTGGAACCTGGATGCTCATATTGGTTCCTACATATTCTACGAAGATCTTTATCGGTCAAACCGCATAACAACATACATTGTTCCCTTTGTCATCGGTATGTTACTTGCCCGAGATTCGATCGTTGGTATCTCAATACCTAGTTCAATCTCGTTACTGGCAAGTCTCTTTACTCGTTTTGTAATACATCATTCTGCAACTAACTCATTAGTTGCATTGCTTGCAAGGCTTATAGTGATGTGTATTACCGATAGGGCCCAGAGATCCTCTCCGACAATCGGAGTGACAGATCCTAATCTCGATCTATGCCAACCAAACAAGTACCTTCAGAGACACCTATAGATTTATAATCACCCAATTACATTGTGACATTTGGTAGCACACAAAGTGTTCCTCCGGTATTCGAGAGTTGCATAATCTCATAGTCATAGGAACATGTATAAGTCATGTAGAAAGCAATAGCAATATGCTAAACGATCGAATGCTAAGCTAACTGAATGGGTCAAGTCAATCACATCATTCTCTAATGATGTGATCCCGTTAATCAAATGACAACTCATGTCTATGGCTAGGAAACTTAACCATATTTGATTCAACGAGCTAGTCAAGTAGAGGCATACTAGTGACACTTAGTTTGTCTATATATTCACACATGTACTAATTTTCCGGTTAATGCAATTCTATCATGAATAATAAACATTTATCATGATATAAGGAAATATAAATAACAACTTTATTATTGCCTCTAGGGCATATTTCCTTCAGTACTGAAAGTACGGCACCTCCGCGATCTGCACACGTTCGGCTTGGTGACGTCCCAAAAACTCTTGATCCAGCTGAGTGTCGAGGGAGAGCTTCGTCAGCACGACGGCGTGATGACAATGATGATAAAGCTACTGGCGCAGGGCTTCGCCTAAGCACTATGACGAATTGAGCGAGGTCGATTATGGTAGAGGGGGCACCGCACACGGCTAAGGGATCAATGATCAACTTGTGTGTCCTAGGGTGCCCCCTTGCCCCCGTATATAAAGGAGAAAGGGGGAGGTCGGCCGGCCCTTGGGGTGCTCCAAGGAGGGGAGGAGTCCTCCTCCTAGAAGGAGTAGGACTCCCCCTTTCTTAGTGCAACTAGGAGGAGGAAGGGGAAGGAAGGAGAGGGATAGAGGGAGGGAAAGAGGGGGCGCCCCCCTCCTTGTCCAATTCGGACTCCTCAAGGGCGGGCGCGGCCAGCCCTAAGGCCCCCTCCTCTCTCTCTCACAAGACCCATGTTGGCCCATTAGATCCCCCGGGGGATCCGATAACCCCCCGGCACTCCGATAATTATCCGGTGACCCCCGGAACTCATCCAGTGTCCGTATAGTCATCCAATATATCAATCTTTATGTCTCGACCATTTCGAGACTCCTCGTCATGTCCGTGATCACATCCGGGAATCCTAACTATCTTCGTACATCAAAACACATAAACTCATAATACTGATCGTCACCGAGCATTAAGCGTGCGGACCCTATGGGTTCGAGAACTATGTAGAATGACCGAGACACGTCTCCATTCAATAACCAATAGCGGAAACTGGATGTTCATATTGGCTTCCACATATTCTGTGAAGATCTTTATCGGTCAAACCGCATAACGATATACATTGTTCCCCTTGTCATCGGTATGTTACTTGCCCGAGATTTGATCGTCGGTATCTTAATACCTAGTTCAATCTCGTTACGGCAAGTCTCTTTACTTGTTCCGTAATGCATCATCTCGTAACTAACTCATTAGTCCCATTGCTTGGAAGGCTTATAGTGATGTGCATTACCGAGAGGGCCAGAGATACCTCTCCGATACTCGGAGTGACAAATCCTAATCTCGATCTATGCCAACTTAACAAACACCATCGGAGACACCTGTAGAGCATCGTTATAGTCACCCAGTTACATTGTGGTGTTTGATAGCATACTAAGTGTTCCTCCGGTATTCGGGAGTTGCATGATCTCATAGTCATAGGAACATGTATAAGTTATGGAGAAAGCAATAGAAACAAACTAAACGATCATCATGCTAAGCTAACGGATGGTTCAAGTCAATCACATCATTCTCTAATGATGTGATCTCGTTAATCAAATGACAACTCATGTCTATGGTTAGGAAACATAACCATCATTGATTCAACGAGCTAGTCAAGTTGAGGCATACTAGTGACATTCTGTTTGTCTATGTATTCAAACATGTACTAAGTTTCCAGTTAATACAATTCTAGCACGAATAATAAACATTTATCATGATATAAGGAAATATAAATAACAAATTTATTATTGCCTCTAGGGTATATTTCCTTCAAGTTGTTCATGCCTATGGCATGCAGAAAGGCACATTATGGGCATTCCGCTTCATCAACACCGTCGGCAGTCAATATAATTTACACTTGTCTCTTCACCTTTACCACCTCTAAATATTGTGGTTCATCATAGTTAATTGTTGTCTAATCCTGTAATTATTGAACATATTATACTGACAATTTTATTTATGGATTCATTGTTGAACCATTGTGCTAAGAATTTGAATTACACATTTCATATTTCAAAATTTCCAATTCGAATAATAAATTACAGGGGAAAATAAAATTATACAGGAGCAGATAAAATAATGTGCACAGGGTTAGAAAGAAAACAACATGTGCGATGAGAAATAGAGAACAGACGGTTCTTTGACGTGAAACGTTTGCGATGCCCGACGGACACACACACTGTTTTGTCTCATATGCGTGTGCGATTCATGGTAATACGACAAACATTTCAAACCAGTGTGCATGTGTGATACGAATACCAATCGCACACAGTTATGAAAATGGACACGTTGGAGTTAGTAGAGGCACCACACATTTTACATTCTTGAACCGTGTGCGATAACACACCTATCACAAACATATCGGTAGATTAAATGTTGATGTCCGCCTTTTTCACACGACTATAGCGGTGTAATCGTTTGCGATGTCTCTCTGATCAGAAACGTAACATCGAGATGTAACATGTGGGACTGGGGCGGCTTTTCATATGTTTATTCTATGGTCATCGTCAGTAGCCGCTCGCCTATCCCAGGCAGTTTTTGGTTCATGTGGGAAGGACCCCCCATCACCCACACTCAATTGGCAACTGTTCCAAATGCCGTCGCGGAAAGGGGTTAAAAACTATTTGTATAGCATGATACGGTACCGGTGCCACTACCTTGTTTTAAATGATGTAGTTTTTTAATCATGTCGCGAGTATAATAAATATCTATGAATCTGTCTCTCATGACAAGTTTTAAACCATCCCAAGTAGTAGGTATATAATCAGGGTTTACCCGACAATATTCACTCCACCAAACTAAAGCAAATCTACTAAAAGTACTAACTATAGCTTGAAATATTTGACGCTCATCAAAATTATGGGAAGCAAATATAACATTTCTTTTGTGCTCCAATTCAACACATAAATCAGGCCAAAAACGACCATTAAATGGCGGCATGGAAACTTTAACCTGATTATGCGCATTCTAATGTCATTTCTCCTCTCGTGACGGTTGTTATATTTTCTTAGGTGATGGCAATTCTCCAACGATCGATGAAAGCCCACGAACTAACAACTCCGGAACCTTCCATAATTAGTAGAAAACAAGAAACAAAATCCGCGAATAATGTTCCTATAAACTACCTGGATGTGGTGGTAATGCACTCATGGTAGAGCAAATATCATTATATATCTTAAAATTTCTTACCATACAGCAGGTGGTGACTGGCAACCAACGGTGTCAAATAACACCAAAGATTGAGAAAGCGATTGCCAAGTGAACATAAATATGCACGATGTAGAAAGATGTGGAGCTGGGTTGGCTTTATATATATGGTAGCAAAAGATTAGCAATAATCAATTCAGAGATGCAATGTTGAATAAACACTCAACGATGGTATTGTGTTGGTCCTAAGCTAGACCAGACTAGAGACGCGAGCCTAGAACATTAATGGGATCACTGCGTAGCACAACTAGCAAACAAAGGATATGAAGTAGCTCTGGACAACAAGATATAAGCGAAGATCACAATGGTAGTAAATATAATGATGAGAAACAAGCTCCAAGCAGGATATAGCAAACACTCTCTCCAACTTCCCTCTGGAAAAGTTTGTGCCAATTTTCTGATAATGTTTCTCAAGAATGGTACTGACTCAAGCTTTCAAATGCAAAAAGAATCACTCAATTCTAAGTTGGTATGAGGAGGCAAAAATTCTAAAACTTGCCTGGAAAACTGTAACAAACTGTGTTCACGAACTTCGGATGGCAAAAAGACCTATTTAGAAGCCGACTTTGAGGATACAACTACAAACATGCGATGACGTCGTGCCTGAGAAATCACTAAACCAACTTCGAAAGGTTATTGACTATGCCGGAGCACGATCAACCTCACCATGAAGGTTTCTTCCTATAGAAAAACAAAGAACAAGCAAGAAAGTGAGATTGGAATCTGGATATTGCGAATTTAAGAGGAAAGCTTTATTGATCAAAGTGGGGTTCTGTGACGTCTTTGTCTAGTCATTGAACACAAACAAAGTATGCGAGTTGCAGTTATGGCGAACTTTAATCTAAACAAAACTCAAGGAAAAAGCTACATGATTGATATACTTATATAGGAGCAATGTGGGCGGCCAAAGGCATCCTTGGGAGGATGTCCCAATGCAGCCTAAAACTAACCCTAGGTCATACAAGCCCATGGGCCCAAGTGGAGGTGATGCAACACCTTTGGACTTGTAATTTGACTTGGATTCTGCTGCAGTGTTGGCTTGTTTCATCAATATCTCAATGCTCTGGATGAATTTGAAGGTGAATCCAATTAGGTTGGAAATTTAACAAAATAAACTTTCCAATAAAAAAAGAACCACCCAATTTAGAGTCTGGATGCAAGAGTTATTGGCGTTTTGAGTCAGGTATGTCTGTGCAGTCCGAAACTGAGTCCAGAACATGGGGGACTTGGATTGTATCTTCTCTTGGTCCAAGAGTGAAATGGGAGGACTTTTTGAACAACACAAAATCATTTCCTTAGATGCGAGGCAACTTCTTTAACAACACCTAATCATTTCCTTTTCCTTTGTCTTCACACGTAGTTCGTACAAGTGTTCACCAATTCTGCATTTAGGCATGAAATAAAAATAGGTGAAGTATTTTTTACGAATAACATAGATAAATTATTGCATAATTCTTATAAGAAATCACCTCATAAATATGCATGTATGCAACATTTTTTTCGTGTCCAAGGTAGCCATGTCCTTAGTTAAAATTATTTCACGGGCGAGGCAGTTCTATAGGTGAGAAGGCGGCAAAAAAAACAGGGGAAAAGCGGGTAGCAGCTAGACGAGGGATGGAAGCTTCTAGATTCACGGGAGACATGGCATTGGGCTGGCAACGTGCGGTCAGCCAGGTGCACCATAAAGGATGCGAAGAGGCATCCCATATCAGCAAGGAGCAGCTTCCCTACCGGAAGCTCATCCTAACAGAACTCCAAGTTAAGCGTACTGGGGTTGAAGCAGCCTGAGGATGGGTGACCGGATGGGGCTAGAGTAGTCTGAAGATGGGTGGCCGGATGGGGCTGGAGCAATCTGAGGATGGGTGACCAGATGGGGCTGGAGCAGTCTGAGGATGCGTGACCAGATGGGAAGTGGCCTTGGGGTTAAATTAATTGATGAAACGGGGCACTGTAAACATTTAAATGTGTATAGAACATGTTTTGTACGCGCTTAAGTGTGTATAGAACATGTTCTGTACACGCTTAAATGTATATGGTGATCCGTCATGTCACTTAAATTAACCTCAAGGTCCTAATTTTTGAAAATTTTGACATTTTTAAGACATGTTAATTGGCTTGAAGAAGGACTATCGTGTTACTTTATGACATGTTTCCAAAAATGTGATATGACTGATGTCGCTTGAAGCTACGTCGGTATTTCCCCAAAGAGGAAGGGATGGTGCAGCACAGCTACTATAGGTATTTCCCTCAGTTATGAGACCAAGGCATCAATCCAGTAGGAGAACCAAGCAACACTATATAAATGGTACCTGCACACAAAGAACAAATACTTGCAACCCGATGCGTATAAGGGGTTGTCAATCCCTTTTCGGGTAACGGCACCAGAAATTGTCAAGTTGACGGGCTAAAATTGTGATAGATTGGATAAATAGATCTCGATAAAATGTGAAATAAAATAAGTAATAAAAAAGTGCAGCAAGGTATTTTTGGGTTTTTCGAATAATAGACCTGAAAACAAAAGCAAATAAAATAGATCTCAAAGCAAATATGATAAAGAATAGATCCGGGGGCCGTAGATTTCACTAGTGGCTTCTCTCAAGAAATAGCACATGGTGGGTAAACAAATTACTATTAGGCAATTGATAGAAGATCGAATAATTATGACGATATCAAAGGCAATGATCAATATATAGGCATCACGTCCAAGATTAGTAGACCGACTCCTGCCTGCATCTACTTTACTCCACACATTGACTGCTATCCAGCATGCATCTAGTGTATTAAGTTCATGGAGAAACGAGTAATGCAATAAGAATGATGACATGATGTAGACGAGATCTATTCATGTAGGAATAGCCCCCATCTTGTTATCCTTAATAGCAACGATACATGCGTGTCTTGCTGCCCCTTATGTCACTAGGAAAGAACACCGCATGATCGAAACCATCACAAAGCACCTCTTCCCATGGCAAGAAAAATTGATCTAGTTAGCCTAACTAAACCAAAGATACAAAGAAGAAATACGAGGCTATATATAATCATGCATATAAAAGATCAAAAGAAGACTCAAATAATATTCATGGATATAGATATGATCATAAACTCAAAGTTCATCGGATCCCAACAAACACAACGAAAAAAGAGTTACATCAAATAGATCTCCAAGAGACCATTGTATTGAGAATCGAGAGAGAGAGAGAGAGAGAGAGAAAGAGGAAGCCATCTAGCTACTGCCTATGGACCCGTAGGTCTATGATGAACTACTCATGCATCATCAGAGAGGCACCAATGAGGATGATGAACCCCTCTATGATGGTGTCTAGATTGGATCTCATGTTTCTGGAACTTGCGGCGGCTGTAATTGTGTTTTGTCAACTTCCCTAGGGTTTCTGGAATACTTGGGGACTTATAGGGCTAATAGGCGGTGCGGGAGATCACCGAGGGGCGCACAACCCCCCTAGGCGCGCCCTGGTGGGTTGTGCCCACCTCGGGCCTCCCCTCTGGTACTTCTTTGGCCCATGTTGTGTCTTCTGGTCCAAAAAATCTCCAAAAAGTTTCGCTGCATTTGGACTTTGTTTGGTACAGATATTCTGCGAAGTAAAAAACAAGCAAAAAACAACAACTGGCACTGGGCACTTTGTCAATAGGTTAGTCCCAAAAATGATATAAAGTTGCTATAAAATGATTGTAAAACATCCAAGAATGATAATATAACGGCATGGAATGAGAAAAAATTATAGATACGTTGGAGATGTATCAGCATCCCAAGCTTAATTCCTACTCGTCCTCGAGTAGGTAAATGATTGAAACAGAATTTTTATGTGGAATGTTGCCTAACATGTTTATCACATAATCTTTTATTTTGTAGCATGGACATTTGGACTTTTATATGATTCAAAGCAATAGTCTAGTTTTGACATGAAGATTTCAATACTCAAGCATATCAACAAGAAACCATGCCTTTCAAAATATCAACACTAAAGAAAGTTATCCCTAGTCCATCATGCTCAATCATTGATCCATTCATGAAACACACTAGCATATTAGCTACATCAAATGCTCAAGTACGATCATAGTGCCCCATAGTTGGTGCTTTATAAGAGAAGATGGAGACTCAAATAAAAAAAATTGCATAAAGAAAATATATAGGCCCTTCGTAGAGGGGAGTAGGGATTTGTAAGGGTGCTAGAGCTCAAAGCTTAAATTGAGAGATATTTTTTTGAGAGGCATACTTTTCCCGTCAACGAGAACGACCGAGTAATTCTCAACAGTTTCCATGCTTGATATATCGTAGGCGGTTCCCAAACAAAAAATAAAGTTTATTCATTTTTTCATCATTCTTTCATAATCCATGGCTAGCCGTATCCGTGGGTGCCTTCCATACCAACACTTTCCAAGGAATTTATTATTTGACAACATAAAGTAAATTCATTTTTCATTTCGGGACTGGGCATCCCTATTACAGTCGTACTCTCGTGCAATGACAAGTGAATAAACACTCATCTTGAGAATAACACTAGCATGTAAAATATTGGACACCCCCTACCGCTTCATGAGCGGTACAAGCACACAAAAAGGAAAATTTATTTTGAAAATTAGAGATGGCACATACAAATTTGCTTAAAACGGCACGGAAACTTCGCATATAGGTAGGTATGGTGGACTCATATGGCAAAACTGGGTTTAAAGATTTTGGATGCACAAGTAGTATTTCTACTTAGTACAAGTGGAGGCTAGCAAATAGATTGAGAAGCAACCAACCAAGAAACAAAAAATCTCATAAGCGAGTGTTAAGCATAAATAACACCGAATAATGCACCACAAGTAGAATTTAATTTCATTGCATAACTATTGACTTCCGTGCTTGCATAGGGAATACAAACCTTAACAGGTTTATTCTTACTAAAACATCGTTACTTACCAACATGACTCACATATCATTATCATCATATCGCAAAACAATTACAAAGAGTCAAGTTTATTTTGTCCAACGATCTTCATGTAAGTTTTTTTATATCCCTCTTGAATATATATCACTTGGGGACTAATTTCATATATTGCAATTGCTTTTGACAAGCTCAAATAAATCTAAGTGAAGAACATGAGCATAAATTTTTTCTTCTCTCAAAATAATATAAGTGAAGCATGAGATAATTTCTTCAAAAATTTACTAACTCTCAAATAAATCTAAGTGAAGTATGAGAGCATTTCTTCAAAAATATTAAAGCACACCATGCTCAGAAAGATATAAGTGAAGCACTAGACCAATTCCATAGCGCAAAAAATTTTAAGTGAAGCACATATAGCAATTCTAAAAAATCATAGCATAATTTTGACTCTATCAGATACGTGTATCCAGCAAGGATAGATGACACAAACTAAAAATTAAAATAAGTAAAGACTCATATAATACAAGACGCTCCAAGAAAAACTCATGATATGTGACGAATAAAAATATAGCTCCAAGTAAAATGCCGATGGTCGTTAGAAGAAAGAGGGGATGCCTTCCGGGGCATCCCCAAACTTAGTTTCTTGTTTTCTTTAAATAATAACTTGGGGTTCCATGGGGCATCCCCAAGCCTAAACTCTTTTCGCTCCTTATTCCTTTATCCATCATGATCTCACCCAAAACTTGAAAACTTCAATCACACAAAACTCAACAAAACCTTCATGAGATCCGTTAGTGTAACAAAGCAAATCACAACTCTAAGTACTGTTGCAAACCCACTCTAAGTACTTTCTCATGGCTTATACCCCCTGATACAATCCATAGATTCATCAAAATAAGCACACAACACAAAGAGAATAGAATTTGTCTGAGGGAGTCCTGGATTAGGGGGTCTCCGGACAGCCGGACTATATCATTTGGCCGGACTGTTGGACTATGAAGATACAAGATTGAAGACTTCGTCCCGTGTCCGAATGGGACTCTCCTTGGCGTGGAAGTCAAGCTTGGCAATACGGATATGTAGATCTCATTCCTTGTAACTGACTCTGTGTAACCTTAGCCCCCTCCGGTGTCTATATAAACCGGAGGGTTTAGTCCGTAGGACAAGAACAATCATACCATAGGCTAGCTTCTAGGGTTTAGCCTCAATGATCTCGTGGTAGATCAACTCTTGTAATACTCATATCATCAAGATCAATCAAGCAGGAAGTAGGGTATTACCTCCATAGAGAGGGCCCGAACCTGGGTAAACATCGTGTCCCCCACCTCTTGTTACCATCTGCCTTAGACGCGCGGTTCGGGACCCCCTACCCGAGATCTGCCGGTTTTGACACCGACATTGGTGCTTTCATTGAGAGTTCCACTGTGCCGTCACCATAAGGATTGATGGCTCCTTTGATCATCGGTAACGATGAGGTCCAGGGTGAGGTTTTCCTCCCCGGACAGTTCTTCATATTCGGCGGCTTCGCACTGCGGGCCAACTCGCTTGGCCATGTGGAGCAGATCGAGAGCTACGCCCCTTGCCATCAGGTCAGGTTCGGAAACTTAAACTACATTGTTGACATCCGTGGAGACTTTATCTTCGACGGATTCGGGCCCATGTCAGGTGCGCCGCACAATCACGACGAGCATGACGTAACTCTGCCGTCAAAAAGTGTTCGGGGGATCAGACCCGCAACTACTCCGGCCCTCAATCCGGAGCAATTCGCGCCATCCGAGGACGAGGGGATAGACCCCGCCATGGAGGCCGCACTCTCAGTGGCGATGGAGCTGGATACTGACTTCACCCCTTACGAGAGCTGTGTTGCCGAACCACTGGATTTGTCTCCGGCCACGGACTCCAAGCCGCCTGCGTCCGTGCCTATCGAATCCGATTGGGCGCCGATCATGGAGTTCACCTCCGCGGATATCTTTCAGCACTCACCTTTTGGCTACGTGCTAAATTCATTAAGGTCTCTCTCCTTGTCAGGAGAATCTTGGCCGAACTATGTCCGGCTAGAATGGGATGCGGACGACGAACAAATTCGCTCCCCACCCACCACCCACTTAGTAGCCACTGTCGACGATTTAACTGACATGCTCAACTTCGACTCCGAAGACATCGACGGTATGGACGACGATGCAGGAGACGAATAGGAACCACCGCCCACGGGGCACTGGACCACCACCTCATCATATGATATATACATGGTGGACACCCCCAAAGAAGGCAATGGCGACGAGACAGCGGGGGATGACCCCTCCAAGAAGCAACCCAAGCGCCGATGTCAGCGGCGCCGCTCTAAGTCCCGCCATAGAAAAAGTAGTGATACCGGCACAAGAGACAATAACACTCCGGATAGTGCCGAAGACGACAACAATCCCCTCCAGCACGATTTAGAGTGGAAGGGTGAACAAGCTAGCCCTCCAGAGCGGGCAGCAGATAGAGAATCGGAGGAGGACAATTACATGCCTCTCTCCGAAGAAGAGGGGAGCCTCGGTGATGAAGAATATATTATGCCTAAGGATCCCGTCGAGCAGGATCGCTTTAAGCGCCGGCTTATAGCCACAGAAAATAGCTTGAAGAAAAAGCAACAAAAGCTTCGAGCTGATCAAGATTTGCTAGCAGACAGATGGACCGAAGTCCTTGCGGCCGAGGAATATGAACTTGAGCACCCCTCCAAGAGTTACCCAAAGTGCAGGTCGCTACCCCGACGCGAGGAGGAAGCATTGAAACCTACATCACCAGTGTACGATGCGACTGACCGGCCACCTCGTGGCCAAGCCACAGAGGCGTTTCAGCCCGAAGTTCAGCCTGCACCCCGCTGCCACTCAAACAAAAATACCAAGGCCCGGGGCAACACACGGGACCTACGAGACGTATTGGAAAGTAGGGCAAAACATGCAAGGTCGATATACGGGTCACGGGGGCGCGCACCAACGCGAGACGATGACCGTCACGCCGGATACACTAAAAGCAAATCCGGCCGAGCCGAACACGGCAGACAAGACTCGTATGAACCGAGTCATGATATAGCCCGATACAGAGGCGCCGCACACCCCTTATGCTTCACTGATGAAGTAATGGATCACGAATTCCCGGAAGGGTTTAAACCCATAAACATTGAATCATACGATGGTACTACAGACCCCGCGGTATGGATAGAAGACTTCTTCCTCCACATTCACATGGCCCGCGGGGATGACCTACATGCCATCAAGTATCTCCCGCTAAAACTCAAAGGGCCGGCCCAGCATTGGCTCAATAGCTTGCCAGCAAACTCCATCAGAAGTTGGGAGAACCTGGCAGAGGCATTCCTGGACAATTTCCAGGGCACTTATGTGCAACCGCCAGACGCTGACGATTTAAGTCATATAACTCAGCAGCCAGGGGAATCGGCCAGGAAATTCTGGACCCGGTTCCTAACCAAGAAGAACCAAATTGTCGAATGTTCGGATGCAGAGGCCTTAGCAGCATTTAAGCACAATATCCATGACGAATGGCTCGCCCGGCACCTCGGCCAAGAGAAGCCAACATCCATGGCAGCCCTCACGACACTTATGACCCGCTTTTGTGCGGGCGACGATAGTTGGTTGGCTCGTAGTACCAATACAGCAAGCAAACCTGGCATATCAGAAGCCAGGGATAGCAATGGCAAACCACGACGCAACAAACACAAGCGCCGCAAATATGGTGAAAACGCTGAAAATACGGCAGTTAATGCCGGGCTTAGGGGCTCAAAGTCCGATCAGAGGAAAGGGCCACCCAAAAATAAAAATCCGGGTCCATCCAGTCTGGACCGCATACTCGATCCCAATGCCAAATTCATGGCACCCCAGAAACGCCAGCCACCCATACCAACAGAGAATGATGGGTCTTCAAACAAGCCGGCAAGGCAGGCACCAAAGACGAAGAGGGGTCTCAAAGCGACGATAGCAACGAAGAGCCCAGATCACCGAACACCGGAGGGCAAAAGAAATCCCCCCCCCCCCATATTCAATCGGTGAATGTGGTAAATACCACCCAAATTGCCAACTCAGACCAGATATGCACCATTAGGGATGGCAACTCAACGGAACTAGCCGTCCCACAATATAAACTAGGGCCGGTCACCTTCAACCGCACGGATCGTCCGGTTAACGCCAATCAGGGCAATCAAGCCGCACTAATCCTCGACCCAATAGTAGACGGGTTCCACCTCACTCGAGTCCTTATGGACAGAGGTAGCAGTTTAAATCTACTTTACCAGAACACAGTGCGCAAGATGAGCATCGATCATTCGGCGACCAAACCCACTAAAGCCACTTTTAGAGGCATCATACCAGGTATGGAGGTTAGTTGTACAGGCTCCATTGACCTTGAGGTAATCTTCGGATCACCAGAAAATTACCGTATCGAAGAGTTAATCTTCGAAATTGCCCCTTCCCGCAGTGATTATCAAGCACTGCTCGGACAAACCACGTTCGCTCGATTCAACACGGTGCCACATTATGCCTATCGTAAGCTCAAGATGCCCGGTCCACGCGGCGTCATCACGGTTCATGCCAAGGCCGAACCTTCCTTCGGCACCAACAAATACACCACTGCCTTAGCAGCAGAAACAACGAGCAGCACCTTGCAGCCGAACCTTGAGTCGACATCCAGGCTCCCAGACACCGTCAAGGGGCTCCGAACTACTTCGCGGAAGGATACCCCGGCTCGTCCAGAGCTCAACTAAACACTCCAGTGAAGGCCATGACAGGCCGAACTCAGCGGTTCAACCGCCGTCCGGCACGTAAACATTTCTTATATTTCCTTCGCAGGTTCACCTTTGCACCGACCAGGACGGACTACACGGAGGCATCTTGAACGCTTTACGGAATCCTTAGACATTCCCCGCAGTGACCGTCCGGCTATATTACGGATCCGCACTCAACCTCTTCCCCCTGGTCACAGCAGGTTCGGCTATCCCAACCCCTTTTTATCACATTACTTGTACCCATACGCATAGACGTAATATTCAAATACAACGTGTGGATTTATATGATGTTTACCTGCTGATTATTTCTTATCGAAATCATTTTGTCAAGTGGCATCCGTACACAGCGATATGCCTTAAATATGCCAGGGGCTTCGTTTTTCCCGTAACACGGCAATAAAAGTCCGAACACCTTCATGGAAGTTCAGCACCCTGAACCTATAGCATTATATGCATTAGCTCCGAATCATGTCTTGGGACAATAGTTGGGTTTGCCCGGCTCCCATGTTTTGGTACCTTACGTTCTGCTATATCGGCTAAGGTAGCATTGGGAGAACTACTGTGATTGTGTCCCGGTTCTTCCGGATGAGCACCTCAGTAGAGAAAGCCGAAAACTGACTGACATGATACGGCGAGAGCTGGTTAGCTGTTCGAGCGGTTACAAAATCTTTAAGGATTTCTCCCGCATAATGCCATAACCAATGCAGCGTGCAATGGATCGGTTTTTTTCTCTGATCAAGCGCTTATAGAGCCCCTAGTATGGTCTTCCGAACACAAGGGGCTGCGCCGACCATACTAAAGATCCTATGGCTAAGTGAGAGTGATAAAGCCCTATAGTCTGATTACCTGGTTCGTTGTGCTGAGCACCTCCTTCGAAGGACCCAAAACTGGGATAAAGAGTGCTCAAGTTTATCCAGAACACCCCCGTACTTCTTACGTGGGGGCAGAAGCCGACGACTGGCCAACTCTCAGGTTTAATATAAAAACGGCCGCACAGGAGGGTAAACTTTTATATAACAGGCGATAGATAAACGACCTTATTCAAACATTACAAAGGACAACATGATTGGCATTCATGGAAATATAATGTCCTTGGTGCATAGCTCCACTGCAAGGTAGGATCCTTTCAGGGCACTCTCATAATATGATTCGGCCTTGCGGTGCTCCTTCCCCTCTGGTGGTCCTCCGGTCATCAGCTTTTCGACATCCATCTTCCCCTAGTGCACCTTTGCGCGGGCGAAGGCCATTCGCGCTCCTTCTATACAGACTGACCGCTTGATGACGTCAAGTCGAGGGCAAGCGCTTACAAGCCGCCTCACGAGCCTGAAGTTGCTGCTTGGAATTGGCTCGGCAGGCCATAGCCAGATAACCATATCTTTCATGGCTAGTTCCGCCGCCTTATGCAGTTCGATCAGCTGTTTCAGTTGATTGGAAAAAGGCACCGGATAATTTGGCGCCAAATACTGTGACCAGAAGAGCTTATCTGCGGTGTTCCTTTCTTCGGCTCGGTAGAATTGGGCGGCATCTGATATGCTGCAAGGTAGCTCAGCAAATACACCTGAGAAATCCGGATTCAAAATCAGAAACATAGTTTTCCCTTCAAATACTTGCTTTACATGGGAAAGGCCTTACCCGCCGCGATCTTTCTCGCCTCTTGGATCCCCTGCAAGGTGCTTTGGGTTTCCCCCCGGGCATCGCTCGTGGCTTGATGCGCCTTGGTGAGTTCGGACTCTTTCTCCGTTAAACTCTGCTCCAAGGTCTCTCATTTCGTTATGGCCTCTTGTAGCTCCTGCTCAGCTTTAATAACTCTAGCCTCGTGTTTCTCACGAAGAGTCCGCTCTGTGGCCGCCTTTTTCTCGGCCTCAGCAACGGCCCTTTTGAGGGCCTCGGCTTCGGTCATAACCCCTAGCACAAATTATGCGGCTTATTTCATACTGAACATTTATTTCACAATAAATGCGCGCAACACTTGTGCATACCTTGTTTATCCCTGAACTACATTTTCAATTGGCCAAGTTCTTCTATGGCCCGCTCCAGACTTTGATTCAGTCCGGAGATCCCCGCAGTACGAGAGGCAGCAGCCGCTACAGGTACCTGCTTGAAACAAAAGAGAAATCAATGCCATTCAATGAGTCTTCCCGCGATCATCAATTCGATCCCCTGTCCGGTTCTTTCTTTCACCGAACAGTGTATCAGGGGCTACTATCTATACCATGACACTCTTCGACAACTCATAAAACATACCTCAAAGCCTCTTATAAGGCTGATACAGGCTTCGTTCAGTCCACTCTCAGTTGACTGAATCTTCTCAATCACCGCACCCATAAGGGCACGGTGTTCATCAACGATGGAGGCATCTTGCAACGCCACCAACAAAGCATCTGACACTTCTGGATGGACAGAGGTCGCCGGCGGAACAGGCACGCCCCCTCCAGCCGAAGGAGGCTGCCTTCTTGATTCTGGAGTCGTATAGGTCTCTACAATCGCATCCGGTGGGGAGCCGAACTCAGGATCGTCCCCACTGTTAGACCCCATGGGAATCTTTTCCCCCACGTGTCCGGCCCCTGTGGTTTGACCACCAGGCGCCGCCTTCACGGTTTCTTCCTTTCCTCCTTGGCCGGGGTCCTTCTGGGACGAAGCCTCGGTATTATGCACCTGTTTGGAGGAAGGGGCCTTTGGGGGAGTCCCGCTCTCCATAGCATTTGAGCTTAGCAGGTCCTCTGATGAGGATTGTTTGGTACGGGACCTCGCCGGACTACAAAAAATATGTGCTCAGGTTAAAATACTAAGCCACGATGAGTCCGGATGCTTATACGTACTCGGATTTTATATACTTACGAGTTCACCAGGGGCTGGGCCTTGGGATCCCATGCCGGGCCGCTGTCGGCGGCGGCAGTGGACTCCTTCGGAAGAGGAGCCTTTCCCCTTTTGGGCAGTTCGGCCTCCAAGGGTGCGGAGGCCGTCATCTTCCTTCTTCCCCCCGCAGGGGATTCATCTTCCTCATCCTCTTCATCCTCCTCGGAGGCAGAATGGGCATCAGAACCTTCGGATATTGTGTCCGAAGTGCCGCGGCGACGAAGGCCGTCTCGGGTCTTTTTGGCCTCCTTCTCGGCCGTCTTCTTCGGCACCTTGTAAGGCGCCAGGATCAGCATCTTCGTCAGAAGTGGGATGGCCGGGTCTTCGGGCAGCGGGGCCGGACAATGGATCCGCTCCGCCTTCTTCGTCTAGCCCTGGGAGAGTTGAATAACACGCGTTAAGCGCTTCCTTTGGGTCATGCGAATAGAAAAGTTGGATAAACTCACCGAACTTGCAGGGCGGGACAGTTGGTACCCGCGGTCCTCGGCAGAGTCCGGCCATGATTTGCTGGACTTGAAAAGCACCTTCCAAATGTCCTTGTGTGAGGAGCCGAAGAACCCTCGCAAGGTTTGGTGCCTGGCCGGATCGAATTCCCATAGATTGCAAGTCCGGTGTTGACAAGGCAGTACCCGGCGGACTAACATCACCTGGACTACGTTGACAAGTTCAATCTTATATTACTAATTGAAAGCACCATACGAGACTCCACGTTAATCCTCATAAACTAAACAAATGGCCCGTACGATCTTCGGAGTAATTATCTATAGCCGTAGGATGAGGTAACTTAGGAGTCCTATGCTGGTGTCCCACGTGCACTTCTTTTAGGAAAGAAAAAACATGTCCCTTGCAGACTTCTTCCTCCAGAAATCAGATCGAGTAGCCGTCATTGTTGGTGAAGCTTCAGAGTCGAGGAAATATGTATGGCGCCCAAGGTTTACCTCCCGTATACTATTGGAGTTCGCTGCCAGTCACTCCTATCCTCACAATCCGGGCAAGTAATCCATCCATTATACTAAATATCTGTGATTTGCGATATATATTCTACAACCAGTTTGAGTAATTATAGAACCCCAAATTAATCTATTAATCCCAAACGTACATGATTAATAAAACTGGATAGATGCCCATCCATCAGCACTATTCATGTCCTGGTCATGCCCTGTACGAAACGAGGGTAATTAACCATTAGCCCCAGGGGTGGTCTACATCTCCTCCTGCGCCAGCACGTAATCCTTGCAGTAGCGTTTGCAGCTGTCAGACTAACCCCGTAACTCTGCATACTTTGAATCTCTCCAGCTTTCAAGTTCTGACCATTCATCAATCTCACGTCTTCAGTTGACGAATTTATCCCATGATAGTTGATGCAATGGAGGAGGTTTACCGCCGACTGTTTGATGTATTTTGGGTGGGGCTGCTAAGCGAAAGAACTACAGCGGACTAGCGCGAAGCTATTCACCTCCTTGACACCATTTAATTTCGTCGCCGGTCAGGCATACTCCCTTCAGTAGTAAAGTAGCTATGTATCTTTAAGTTCTCAGCCTCAGATAATATATTTACTCATATAATTTTCCTATAATACTCTGTTCAAATTGTTCATCACTCACTCTTTAAATTCAGGCCATGTGCTTTTTGATCTAGAAAACATGACGTACTGCAAAGAACTTACAAACCAGTTGCAATTGATCGCATCAATGTCTAACTCCACCATAGTAAAACCTCGGGTAGCTGTATAAAATGGAGTGATAGATCTTTTGCTACACCTTCTTGGCTTTGATTTGATGAAAAATGACCTATGTTTTCCTCCTGCTATGTGGACGTGATGATGGGCTGTAAGGCCGATCTATTTATGTGCTGGATTTCCTCATGCCTTAACTATCTTAGTTTTGTAGACACTCAACACTACACCCGATGGCTGCAGGTGTGGTAGCTTTTTTGTTCCCATAGAGTTGGCATATCTACAATATAATTTGTACAAGATGAACCAATTAATAAAACTTCTGATATTTTCATATTTCCTTTCCATTATTAATTAGTAATGCCAAAGATGCTAGGCAATAAGTAGATTTTGTTGAAACTCCATAACTGGCTGCTGATAAGGACTTAGTAATCATTACTCCTTTTAGCGTTAGTTTCTAGCTGCCAGAAGGTGTTCGTTTTTCCTGATGTGAACCTATTTTGATTACTATAGTCTTTATGTCATTAAGATTCTGTTAAATTCTCACTTTAGGGGGTTATACATGACAATATATATGTATATATGCATGGAATGCATTTCTTATATTTACTAACTGGAGACTCCTTTGGAGCCTTCCCATTAATCCTGAGAGGCGGAAAATTATATCTTGGTACTTCATTTCACCACTTATATTTTCTTTTCAAGAGATCTCGACCACCCATTCGCTAGAGAGTGTTGCAGAGTCCTGAGTTCATAATCTCTTTGTCCGCATGACCACCCTTCCTCCAGTGCCATATCCCACCGAATAAGGGAAAGATATCAGAATAAGGCGCGGAGACCGTTGCCTCCCTTTGGAATCTTTAGCAACTGTATCTTTGAGAAGGTCAGAATAACTGTGTCAGGTAAGTGTATTTTTGGCTTTACTAAGCTATTGCCAAAGGGAGTTCTACTTCTTTTGTTTTATCTATGTTAGTTTGTAAGTCAAGGTTCTACTTTCTGCTTCTAACTGTGTCAGGTAAGTGCCTTTTTGGCTTTACTAAGCAATTGCCAAAGGAAGTTCTACTTTTTTGTTTTTTCTATGTTAGTTTGTAACTCAAGGTTCAACTTTCTGCTTCTCTTTGTGCTCCCTGGGTATATGAAACCATGTGTGTGCCTTGGACTGATTGGATATGCCCCAAGATTTCAGGGGTAAGTTGTGACAACTTTGGGTTCTCTGACGTAAATTCGTCCGACAGTGTTTCCCTAATTTATTTTACGGATATTAATTTCTGCTTCTTGGTGTTCGTCTGATTTTTATAAAAGAAGCCTAGAGATTACTAAGATTTGGGAAATTCAGATGTTACATGTTGTCATTTCCCGAAAATAAGATGTTACATGTGGCCGAGGACAATATGGTTTTTGTGAGAGTCTCATGTACGCATAGCATTCCAGAATCTATTTTCGTCCATCACAAGATAAGTATGGCTGGCTAATTGAGTTAACTGAGATTCTTTATCTAATATTAGCCTGTTTCTACTCAACCAAATGATTACTTGGTCAGATAGCAATCCAGTAAGACGTTGATGTGCTTTTCTATAGCACTAACTCAATGGCAGCAAATAAAACCTGCTAATTTTCTGCTTCAGTAATGAGGTTTCTGCTTGGTAAATTTTGATCTACCCTACTGTTCTGCAGGAGACAGAATAACACTATGTTAGGTCGTACATATGAACCAAGTTGGGCCTACTGAGTGCATAGTTGGTGCCAATGTTGTACAACCAAGTTGGGCCTGTCCACGTGTATTGGGGTTTTTCCATTATAGTGCACAAGAAGCATAGCACATTATTAAGTTGATCAAGAAAGTAAGTTGTTTCATTATGAAGATTGAGGTATGGGTTTCTTGAGCGATGATCTCCTAATGATTTTATCTTTGCCTGAATTTATCATTCTTCTTTTCTGTTCCTTTCAGCTTTCAGGCACCTAATGAGGTACCGCAATTGTGATTGATAGAAAAGGCCAATTTATGTTTTTGCACACATCACCTAATTATATGTTATCATATCTTCAACCCAATATTAATCATCATGTTTCCTTATTGTGCTTTGTAATTGTAAAGCATTTCTTAATTCAGGTACGCATTGAACTGAATATTGTTCTTTTACTACTGTGTACATACAAGGCACACTGATTGAGTGCCCAGATTTAAATAACCTTTTCTAATATTAATTAATATGTATTTTTTGATAACTTAAAATATATCCATACTCTTACCTATTTGTTCTTCCATATGTAGTTATAAATTGGAACAGGCATGTATAGTATATATACCACTATTCCCGCAAAGAAAATATATATATACCACTATACTAAGTGACGTATATGAGAAGCCTCATATTTTATAGTCTGACCTAATATTCAAGGAGGCTTGGATGTGTTCGTGGAGACAATAAAACGCACCTGCTGTTCACAAGGATTGGTGGGAATAAGGTACGGCAGGATCTTACTGATGCTAGCAAGTACTATACTGATAAGTCCTATGTTAATTTGTCTGCTAGGTATACCTGATCTGATTGCAAATAATATTTTGCTGTTGGTAACCCAATTTGGTATCTTACGCAAGTAATTGTTGAGTTGAAATTGGTATGACAGTGCAACCACAACTTTCCCTTAATTTCATGCCTCAAATAGCACAGTGGGCTCAGAAACAAAAAAGTTCCTCGAGAACATGCATATGTCGGCATTTTTGTGTATTGGTGAAAAAAGGTTCACATCACTACATTGTAAGGGCATTTGCCTTCTTTTGTTCTTATTTTATACAGTTCGATTATGGTGCACCGCTGGGATCCAGATACTAATTAGTGGATCCCTCAAGAAAATCAAACGTGGATCTGTTTGATTATGTACACATCCAAATATAAGTATGAGATAAGATGGCATATACCGAAATTAATTATGTTCATGTATGCTTCGTCAAGAACTCATACGAACCATATGTCACAAAGCTATAACAGTTTCTTTATATGAGTTTATTACAATTAAGGAACATAAAGTAAAATGTGGCAGATGTAACTGGAATATTATAATTTCCTTTCCTACGCAAAACCAAGGGTAGCATTAACATTTTTTCTATAGTAGTCTTTTAAAAATTGATACATAACATTTTCTATAAAACTGATATATTTAGTATTATCATGTTCAAATGTTTCTTCCCTATGAACTTGAAACTTTGCAAAGTTCAATTTAGGAAAAACTTAATATGCATTGTATTTTGACATGGAGGGAGTATATTATATATCTTATACATAATTGATAGCCTATGCAAAGTAATATGTTCACTTATTGTTAACGAAACAAAACATATCATCTAATGATAATCTCTTGAGAACATATTTCTAAGAATTCATTTATTACTAACCCATATGAATTTTTACATAAAAAATGTTTTCATTAATAGCATGTATTGGTAAAACTCTAGCCCGTGCAGTAGCTGCACGGGTTAATGACTAGTGTTCTTATCTCCCATATCTTTAACGCGCGTCTGGAGCACCGACAGTTCGTCGAACGAGGACTAGTCCAGGCCTTGCTTAACCCAGGATGTAAGCCGCGGAGGGGCGCCGGATCGAAACTCGGGAGAGGCGGCCCATTCCTTGCCGCACGGCTCAGTGATGTAAAACAACTGCTGTTGCCACTCCTTGACAGAATCATTAAAGGTTCCCGTTGGCCATATGACGTTGGTCATCTTGCTCACCATAGCACCCCCGCACTCGACGTGCTCGTCGCCCGCCACCTTGGGCTTCACATTAAAAACCTTCAGCCATAAACTGAAGTGCGGCGAAATGCGGAGAAAAGCCTCGCACACGACAATGAATGTTGAGATGTTGAGGAAGGAATTAGGGGACAGATCGTGAAGATCGATCCCATAATAATACATGATGCCACGAACGAACGGGTGGAGGGGAAACCCTAGCCCGTGGACAAAGTGAGGGAGGAATACAACCCTCTTGTGGGGTTCTGGAGTGGGGACGATCTGTCCTGCCGTCGGGAGACTGTGGCTGATTTTCTTGGCCAGATACCCGGGCTCCCGAAGCTTTTTGATATCCTTCTCTCGGATGGTAGAGGCCATCCATTTGCCTCCTGCTTCGGATCCGGACATCTTTGGAAGACCTTTTGTGGGCAGAGAAGGTGAACGCTTGGGCGCTGGAGCCTGAGCAGAAGGGAATGAATCGAGAAGAAGGCGTGGGTGAAAAGAGTGAATCCTTGTCCCTTTATAAGGGCAGAGGCAACGTGCTTCCCCACTCACCTGGTAAAACCTCTGATTCCCCAAGCGCCGTAATTGATGGCGCGGTTGGGTTACCCACATCCGTATTGATGAGAATCCCATGATAAGGGGACACGATCTCTACTTCGACAAGACGTGCCAAGGAAACCACCTCGCGATATGTGCAGTAGCTGGTTGAGAAAAACGGTTCGAATAATGACTGGGCCATGGTATGATGTCATGCTATCAAACGTGTCAGCAGATTAGATTTGTGGAAATATTATTCTCTTTACGGTGGTATGTGGAACTTGTTTTGCAGAGCCGGACACTATCCTTGTGTTCAAAATCTTCTATGGAGTATTCGGAGGAAGAACCCGCCTTGCAATGCCGAAGACAAAACTGCACGCCGGACTCATTGTCATTGAAGCCTGGTTCAGGGGCTACTGAGGGAGTCCTGGATTAGGGGGCCTCCGGATAGCCGGACTATATCCTTTGGCCGGATTGTTGGACTATGAAGATACAAGATTGAAGACTTCGTCTCATGTCCGGATGGGACTCTCCTTGGCGTGGAAGACAAGCTTGGCAATACAAATATGTAGATCTCCTTCCTTGTAACCGACTCTGTGTAACCCTAGCCCCCTCTGGTGTCTATATAAACCGGAGGGTTTAGTCCGTTGGACAAGAACAATCATACCATAGGCTAGCTTCTAGTGTTTAGCCTCTACAAGCTCGTGGTAGATCAACTCTTGTAATGCTCATATCATCAAGATCAATCAAGTAGGAAGTAGGGTATTACCTCCATTGAGAGGGCCCGAACCTGGGTAAACATCGTGTCCCCCGCCTCCTGTTATCATCTTCCTTAGACGCATGGTTTGGGACCCCCTACCTGAGATCTGCCGGTTTTGACACCGACACTGTCAAAAACAGAACAGTCTCTCTGAAAACTTCGTATACTTCTGTAACTCCAAAAAATCTGAACAATTAGGAAAACATAGGAAATTTGTATATCAATCTTGTGTAAAAAAATCAGAATTTTTCATCGCTTCTGTGATTTTTAAGAACTATTTTACTGGACGCAAAAGTTTCTGTTTTTCAACAAGATCAAATCAACTATCACCCAACATGATCCCAAAGGCTTCACTTGGCATAAACACTAATTAGAACATAAAAACACAATCATAACACAGGCATAATTGTGTAAACACTCAAGAACACAAAGAAAAAGGCAAAAAATAAATTTTATTCATTGGGTTGCCTCCCAACAAGTGCTATCGTTTTACACCCCAAGCTAGGCATAATGCATATATTCAAGTATTGTCATCTTTCTCTTTATTTTCATAAGTGTGTTCTTGTCAAGAGGTTTTGCATTAATAACTTGAAACACATTATCCATGGAAATTTTAACATTATCAAGTTGCCCATCTACGTATCCCCTTTGGTTTCCGGCTACAATCCAAGAATGGTGTTGATTAACATCATTGAAAACTTGTTGGATTATATCTAAAACAGGGATTTCCTTTTTAAGGTTCTCATCAAAAAATTGATTATTTCCAAGAAAATGTATCAACATATAATCACTAGTATAAAGGATCTCATTTATCACCATTTTTTCATGGCTCATACCATAAAAATCAAAAATCTCCCTAGCTTCCCATACTATGTAATCAAATTCATTCATAAGAACAAGGGTGGCTAACTTTTTAGCTTTAGGCTCCTTTATAGCGGGTAGCTCATAAAACAATCTTTTCAAAGTAGGATGGGTGCGGATAAATCTATTTTCAATTTTTAGAACTAGTGCTGAAATAGCTTCTGCATAAGATTTAGTTCTTTTAAGTATAAGAGCATCATCAAGAGTCAAATTTCCAACACAATTGAAAAATTCTTGGATATGTTCTTTTCCCATAATATTCCTGATGACCCACAAGTATAGGGGATCTATCGTAGTCCTTCCGATAAGTAAGTGTGTTGTACGCAATGAGGAGCAGAAAGAAATGACAAGTGGTTTTCAGCAAGGTATTCTCTGCAAGCGCTAAAATTATCGGTAAGAGATAGTTTTGTGATAAGATAAATCGTAATGGGTAACGAGTAAATAAAGTAACTAAGGTGCAGCAATGTGGCCTAATCCTTTTTGTAGCAAAGGACAAGTGATACGTCTCCAATGTATCTATATTTTTTTATTGTTCCATGTTGTTATATTATCATTCTTGGATGTTTAATAATCATTTTATAGCCATTTTATACCATTTTTGTACTAACCTATTGACATAGTGCCAAGTGCCAGTTCTTGTTTTCGGCATGTTTTTTACATTGCAGGAAATCAATACCAAACGGAGTCCAAACGCATCGAAACTTTTTATGGATTTTTTGGACCAGAAGACATCCAGTGGGCCTAAGAAGCACCTGAGGACTGCTTCGAGGGGAACACAACCCACCAAGGCGCGCCTGGAGGCCCAGACGCGCCCTGGTGGGTTGTGCCCACCTCGGGTGCCCCCGGACCGCCTCTTTACTCTATAAATACCCCAATATTCCACAAACCCTATGTAACGCCCTCGATGCGGCTATATCTCCCACGTGTCGAAGCATGACTTAGAGGCATAACCGCATTGAAAGCAATGTCGCAAGTGAGGTAATCTTCGCAAACAACCCATGTAATACAATAAGGGAAAAGATACATAGTTGGCTTACACTCGCCACTTCACACAATTACATGAATAAAGCATTACATCATCCAAATACACTCAAGGCCCGACTACGGAACCAAAATAAAAGAAGACTACCCCAAATGCTACACAGATCCCCGATCATCCCAACTGGGCTCCACTACTGATCAACTGGAAACGGAAATAACATAACGAACACGATCTTCATCGAGCTCCTCCTTGAGCTCGGTTGCATCACCTACACGGTATCATTGGCACCTGCACACTGGTTTTGGAAGTATCTGTGAGTCACGGGGACTCAGCAATCTCACACCCTCGTGATCAAGACTATTTAAGCTTATAGGAAGGGTAAAAGGTATGAAGTGGAGCTGCAGCAAGCGACTAGCATATTTGGTGGCTAAGATACGCAAATGAGAGCGAGAAGAGAAGGCAAAAGCACGGTCGAGAATCGATGATCAAGAAGTGATCCTAGAGCAACCTACGTCAAGCATAACTCCAACACCGTTTTCACTTCCCGGACCCCGCCGAGAAGAGACCATCACGGTAACACACGCGGTTGGTGCATTTTAATTAAGTTAAGTTTCAAGTTCTCTACAACCGGACATTAACAAATTCCCATCTGCCCATAACCGCGGGCACGGTTTTCGAAAGTTCAAAACCCTGCAGGGGTGTCCCAACTTAGCCCATCACAAGCTCTCACGGTCAACGAAGGATATTCCTTCTAGCGAGAAGACCCGATCAGGCTCGGAATCCCGGTTACAAGACATCCTCGACAATGGTAAAACAAGTCCAGCAAGACCACACGATGCGCCGACATCCCGATAGGAGCTACACATATCTCGTTCTCGGGGCAACACCGGATAAGCAATCCGTACAACTAAAACCAGCCCTCGAGTTTCCCCGAGGTGGCGCTGCAAGGGGCTCTAGTTTGGACCAACACTTAGACAAGCACTGGCCCGGGGGGTTAAAATAAAGATGACCCTCGGGATGCGCGACTCCCAAGGGAAAAAGGCTAGGTGGCGAATGGTAAAACCAAGGTTGGGCCTTGCTGGAGGAGTTTTATTCAAAGCGAACTGTCAAGGGGTTCCCATTATAACCCAACCGCGTAAGGAACGCAAAATCCAGGAACATAACACCGATATGACGGAACCTAGGGCGGCAAGAGTGGAACAAAACACCAAGCATAAGGCCGAGCCTTCCACCCTTTACCAAGTATATAGATGCATTAATTAAATAAGAGATATTGTGATATCCCAATAAAATATCCATGTTCCAAACATGGAACAAACTCCAATCTTCACCTGCAACTAACAACGCTATAAGAGGGGCTGAGCAAAGCGGTAACATAGCCAAACAACGGTTTGCTAGGACAAGGTGGTTAGAGGCTTGGCTTAACAATATGGGAGGCATGATAAGCAAGTGGTAGGTATCGCAGCATAGGCATAGCAAAAGAGCGAGCATCTAGGAAGCAAAGATAGAAGTGATTTCGAGGGTATGGTCATCTTGCCTGAGATCCCGCAAGGAAGAAGAACGAGTCCATGAAGAAGACAAACGGACGTAGACGAACGGGTCCTCACAAACACGAAGTTATCGGAACCAACCCAAAGAAGCAACACCGGAAAGAAAGCAAACAACATAGTAAACAACCACCACATTATCATGGCATGATGCACAATCAAGTATGATGCATGTCCGGTTTAATGAGGCATGGCATGGCAAAATGCACAAACAACCCTACAAATTAAGTGGAGATCAACATGCAACCCCGTTGCATATTGACGAAACACCACATTCAAGTTATTTAGTTCGATCTCGTTTATGTACCCAACAATATTAAATGTTGATTAACATGGCAAGGGGGTGAAGCAAATGAAAACTACCTATCTAGGCAAGTTTAAATGAGGCCGAAGCAACAAAACAACAAGTCCGGGAACTCCTCATGAGCATATTATAGATTTGGTACTGATCTACACTAAACACAATTTTAGAGTTATTAAACATGCAAGAAAAGTGCACCATGTTAAACTAGGCATTTTTCCACCCCATTTACATATAAAGTTTATTAAATTCCGAGTTATGGTTATTTAGTTATGAAATAAATCATTTTAGCATGGCATAGGAGCAAATTTAACCAAACAACATTTTTAACAGTTTTGAAAGTTGCAAATAATTAACCTACACATAATTCTAAGCATTTTTCATATATAATTCATTTTAATCCGATGCACCAATTGAGAGTCATTATATTCATGTTGTCTAGGGGGTTTCCTGCAAAACTGTTGTCTCTGGAAAATTAGCTAAAACGTTCTGCGAAAAAAAACACCTCTCGGGCCGAATTTGGTGCACTGCTGGGCTGAACAGAGAGGAGGGACTGGAGCTATGCTCATATTGGGCCACTGGGCCAGAAGCAGCGAAGTGGTGACAGGCCAAGGGGAGGCACCACTGGGCCTTGGCGGCAAAGGGAGTTGGGCCGCCGCGTTGGACCTCATAGGCAGAGCGAAGCGGAGGCAGCGCGATCGGGCACAGCGTCTCTGATCGACAGGAAGCAGGTTCAGTGCAGGGGCGAGGCAGGGGAATTGGCCGGTGACGCAGGTGGGCTCCGACGAGGTCGCCGGTGGCCGGGGACGAGGCCTAGCTGCCGGGTTCCGGCTGGAACGAGCAAGTGCCAGTCGGATCTAGTGGTGGAAGCCGACAGTGGTTGGCGCGGCTGCATGTGAGGAGGTCAACGCGAGGCCGTCAGTGACGAGGGACTTGGCGCGGGGCGACGGCTTGGCGCGCAGAGGAGGCCAGCGGGAGGAAGAGCAGCTCGGGCGTGCTCGGGGTCGAGCTCGCGCGTGAAGTCCTCGGCCACGGGGAGCTGGGTATGTTACAGGCTCGGGGAGGCATCGGGCGAGCTCCATCTCGTTGCAGGGGATGCAGGGGTGGCAGGGACTAGGCGACCTTGATGCAGGGGAGAGGTGGAGGCGTGGATTCGGTGAGGCGGCGGAATTCCTTCGGCAGCCATGGCGCCTGGGTGCTCCCTGTTGCAGCAGTACGAGAGAAAGAGAGAGATGAGAGAGGGGAAAAAGGGAGGAGCAAGGGATGAACGAAGCAGAGAGGAAGGGAGGCGCTCATCTCTTCATGGAGCTCGGCTCGGGGACGAGGCCCTAGGCTAGCTCGGGCGATGGGTGATGCGGAGGCACTCGTCTGCGGGGTGGATCTGGTTGGTGGAGGATTGGATCGAGAGAGATGCAGGGATTGGTTTGGCGTGGAATCCGAGGAAGTGAGTGGCGGCGGTGGGATGGATCTGGATCGGGACGATCCTGAGGGGAATTGTGAGTGGGTGGCGGCGGCGCGATGGGACAAGGGGGGGGGGGATTTTTAGGGTTGGACTAGATTTAGACTAGGGGTATATATATAAAGAAGGAGGGAGAGTTTAGGGGCTAATCCGTCCCTCCAAATAAATCGAGCGGTCGAGAAAAATAGACTAGGAAGTCCAATTAACAAAATGGAGACATTTTGTAGATGTTTGGGGATGATCCGGACACAACGGTACCAACTGTTCGGGTCGGGTCCGGGACAGATTTCGGACGCGCGCGGGAGAAGGTCCGCAGGCTGACGAGAGAGGTTCGGTTGGACCTGGCGGTAGGTAGTGGGTTGTGTAGACGGTCTCGAGCTGAGAGAAGAGAAGAGAGGGAGGCCCGACGACTGTTTCCGGAGACCGAAAACGTCCGATGTTAGACCGGCTATAATGCCGCTTCAGTTTAATGGTTGGGCTATCAAACGAACCCGCAAGATCACGGTAATACATAGCAACGAGAGAGGAGAGTGTTGTCTATGTACCCTCGTAGACCGAAAGCGGAAGCGTTAGCACAACGCGGTTGATGTAGTCGTACGTCTTCACGGCCCGACCGATCAAGCATCGAAAGTACGGCACCTCCAAGTTCTAGCACACGTTCACCTCGATGACGATCCCCGGACTCTGATCTAGCAGAATGTCGGGGAAGAGTTCCGTCAGCACGACGGCGTGGTGACGATCTTGATGTTCTACCGTCGCAGGGCTTCGCCTAAGCACCGCTACAATATTATCGAGGATTATGGTGGAAGGGGGCACCGCACACGGCTAAGAGATCAATGATCAATTGTTGTGTCTTTGGGTGCCCCCCTGCACCCGTATATAAAGGAGCAAGGGAGGAGGAGGCCGGCCCTAGGAGAGGGTGCGCCAAGTGTGGAGTCCTACTAGGACTCCCTAGTCCTAGTAGGATTCCACCTCCCATATGGAATAGGAAAAGAGGAAGGGAAAAGGAGAAGGAAGGAAGGGGGCGTCCCCCTTCCCTAGTCCAATTCGGACTAGACCAAGGGGAGGGGTGCGGCCACCCTTGAGGTCCTTTTCTTTCTTTCCCGTATGGCCCAATAAGGCCCAATACGTATTCCCGTAACTCTCCGGTACTTCGAAAAATATCCGAATCACTCGGAACTTTTCCGATGTCCGAATATAGTCGTCCAATATATCGATCTTTACGTCTCGACCATTTCGAGACTCCTCGTCATGTTACCGATCTCATCCGGGACTCCAAACTCCTTCAGTACATCAAAACTCATACTCATAATATAACTGTCATCGAAACCTTAAGCGTGCGGACCCTACGGGTTCGAGAACAATGTAGACATGACCGAGACACGTCTCCGGTCAATAACCAATAGAGGAACCTGGATGCTCATATTGGCTCCCACATATTCTACGAAGATCTTTATCGGTCAGATCGCATAACAACATACATTGTTCCCTTTGTCATCGGTATGTTACTTGCCCGAGATTCGATCGTCGGTATCTCAATACCTAGTTCAATCTCATTACCGGCAAGTCTCTTTACTCGTTCCGTAATACATCATCCTGTAACTAACTCATTAGTTGCAATGCTTGCAAGGCTTAAGTGATGTGCATTACCGAGAGGGCCCAGAGATACCTCTCCGACAATCGGAGTGACAAATCCTAATCTCGAAATACGCCAACCCAACAAGTACCTTTGGAGACACCTATAGAGCACCTTTATAATCACCCAGTTACGTCGTGACGTTTGGTGGCACACAAAGTGTTCCTCCGGTAAACGGGAGTTGCATAATCTCATAGTCATAGGAACATGTATAAGTCATGAAGAAAGCAATAGCAACAAACTAAATGATCAAGTGCTTTGCTAACGGAATGGGTCAAATCAATCACATCATTCTCCTAATGATGTGATCCCGTTAATCAAATGACAACTCATGTCTATGGTTAGGAAACATAACCATCTTTGATCAACGAGCTAGTCAAGTAGAGGCATACTAGTGACACTCTGTTTGTCTATGTATTCACACATGTATTATGTTTCCAGTTAATACAATTCTAGCATGAATAATAAACATTTATCATGATATAAGGAAATAAATAATAACTTTATTATTGCCTCTAGGGCATATTTCCTTCAGTCTCCCACTTGCACTAGAGTCAATAATCTAGTTCACATCGCCATGTGATTTAACATCAATAGTTCACATCACCATGTGATTAACACCCATAGTTCACATCGACATGTGACCAACACCCAAAGGGTTTACTAGAGTCAATAATCTAGTTCACATCGCTATGTGATTAACACCCAAAGAGTACTGAGGTGTGATCATGTTTTGCTTGTGAGAGAAGTTTAGTCAACGGGTCTGCCACATTCAGATCCGTAAGTATTTTGCAAATTTCTATGTCAACAATGCTCTGCATGGAGCTACTCTAGCTAATTGCTCCCACTTTCAATATGTATCCAGATTGAGACTTAGAGTCATCTGGATCAGTGTCAAAACTTGAATCAACGTAACCCTTTACGACGAACCTTTTGTCACCTCTATAATCGAGAAACATATCCTTATTCCACTAAGGATAATTTTGACCAATGTCCAGTGATCTACTCCTAAATCACTCTTGTAGTCATTTGCCAAACTCAGGGCAGGGTATACAATAGGTCTGGTACACAGCATGGCATACTTTATAGAACCTATGGCTGAGGCATAGGGAATGACTTTCATTCTCTCTCTATCTTCTGTCGTGGTCGGGTTTTGAGTCTTACTCAACTTCACACCTTGTAACACAGGCAAGAACTCCTTTTTGACTGTTCCATTTTGAACTACTTCAAAATCTTGTCAAGGTATGTACTCATTGAAAAACTTATCAAGTGTATTGATCTATCTCTATAGATCTTGATGATCAATATGTAAGCAGCTTCAGCGAGGTCTTTCTTTGAAAAACTCCTTTCAAACATTCCTTTATGCTTTGCAGAATAATTCTACATTATCTCTGATCAACAATATGTCTTTCACATATACTTATCAGAAATGCTGTAGTGCTCCCACTCACTTTCATGTAAATATAGGCTTTACCGCAAGTCTGTATAAAACTATATGCTTTGATCAACTTATCAAAGCGTATATTCCAACTCCGAGATGCTTGCACCAGTCCATAGATGGATCGCTGGAGCTTGCATATTTTGTTAGTACCTTTAGGATTGACAAAACCTTCTGGTTGCATCATATACAACTCTTCTTTAATAAATCCATTAAGGAATGCAGTTTTGTTTATCCATTTGCCAGATTTCATAAAATGCGGCAATTGCTAACATGATTCGGACAGACTTAAGCATAGATACGAGTGACAAACTCTCATCGTAGTCAACACCTTGAACTTGTCAAAAACCTTTTTGCGACAATTCTAGCTTTGTAGATAGTAACACTACTATCAGCGTCCGTCTTCCTCTTGAAGATCCATTTAATCTCAATGGCTCGCCGATCATTGGGCAAGTCAATCAAAGTCCATACTTTGTTCTCATACATGGATCTCATCTCAGATTTCATGGCCTCAAGCCATTTTGCGGAATCTGGGCTCATCATCGCTTCCTCATAGTTCATAGGCTCATCATGGTCAAGTAACATGACCTCCAGAACAGGATTACCGTACCACTCTGATGCGGATCTCACTCTGGTTTACCTACAAGGTTCGGTAGTAACTTGATCTGAAGTTTACATGATCATCATCATTAGCTTCCTCACTAATTGGTGTAGTAGTCACAGGAACAGATTTCTGTGATGAACTACTTTCCAATAAGGGAGCAGGTACAGTTACCTCATCAAGTTCTACTTTCCTCCCACTCACTTCTTTCGAGAGAAACTCCTTCTCTAGAAAGGATCCATTCTCGGCAATGAATATCTTGCCTTCGGATCTGTGATAGAAGGTGTACCCAACATTTTCTATTGGGTATCCTATGAAGATGCACTACTCCGATTTGGGTTTGAGCTTATCAGGTTGAAACTTTTTCACATAAGCATTGTAACCTCAAACTTTAAGAAACGACAACTTAGGTTTCTTGCCAAACCATAGTTCATACGGTGTCGTCTCAACGGATTTATATGGTGCCCTATTTAATGTGAATGTAGCTGTCTCTAATGCACAACCCCAAAACGATAGTGGTAAATCGGTAAGAGACATCATAGATCGCACCATATCTAATAAAGTACGGTTACGATGTTCGGACACACCATTACACTGTAATGGTGTTCCAGGTGGCATGAGTAGTGAAACTTTTTCACATTGTTTTAACTGAAGGCCAAACTCGTAACTCAAATATTTTACTTCTGCGATCATATCATAGATACTTTTATTTTTGTTACGATGATTCTCCACTTCACTCTGAAATTCTTTGAACTTTTCAAATGTTTCAGATTTATGTTTCATCAAGTAGATATACTCATATTTGCTCAAATCATCTGTGAAGATCAGAAAATAATGATACCTGCCGTGAGCCTCAATATTCATCGGACCACATACATCAGTATGTATGATTTCCAACAAATCTTTTGCTCGGTCCATTGTTCCGGAGAATGGAGTCTTAGTCATCTTGCCCATGAGGCATGGTTCGCAAGCATCAACTGATTCATAATCAAGTGATTCCAAAAGCCCATCAGCATGGATTTTCTTCATGCGCTTTACACCAATATGACCTAAACGGCAGTGCCACAAATAAATTGCACCATCATTATTAACTTTGCATCTTTTGGTTTCAATATTATGAATATGTGTATCACTACGATCGAGATCCAACGAACCATTTTCATTGGGTGTGTAACCATATAAGGTTTTATTCATGTAAACAGAACAACAATTTATTCTCTTACTTAAATGAATAAGCGTATTGCAATAAACATGATCAAATCATATTCATGCTCAACGCAAACACCAAATAACACTTATTTAGGTTCAACACTAATCCCAAAAGTATAGGGAGTGTGCGATGATGATCATATCAATCTTGGAACCACTGCCAACACACATCGTCACTTCACCCTTAACTAGTCTATGTTCATTCTGCAACTCCCATTTCGATTTACTACTCTTAGAAACTGAACCAGTATCAAATACCGAGGGGTTGCTACGAACACTAGTAAAATACACATCAATAATCTGTATATCAAATATACCTTTGTTCACTTTTCCATCCTTCTTATCCGCCAAATACTTGGGGCAGTTCTGCTTCCAGTGACCAGTCCCTTTGCAGTAGAAGCACTTAGTCTCAGGCTTAGGACCAGACTTGGGCTTCTTCACTTGAGCAGCAACTTGCTTGCCGTTTTTCTTGAAGTTCCCCTTCTTCCCTTTGCCCTTTTCTTGAAACTAGTGGTCTTGTCTACCATCAACACTTGATATTTTTCTTGATTTCTACCTTCGTCGATTTCAGCATTACGAAGAGCTTGGGAATCATTTCCGTTATCCCTTGCATATCATAGTTCATCACGAAGTTCTACTAACTTGGTGATGGTGACTAGAGAATTCTGTCAATCACTATTTTATCTGCAAGATTAACTCCCACTTGATTCAAGCGATTGTAGTACCCATACAATCTGTGCACATGCTCACTGCTTGAGCTATTCTCCTCCATCTTTTAGCTATAGAACTTGTTGGAGACTTCATATCTCTCAACTCGGGTATTTGCTTGAAATATTAACTTCAACTCCTGGAACATCTCATATGGTCCATGACGTTCAAAACGTCTTTGAAGTACCGATTCTAAGCCGTTTAAGCATGGTGCACTAAACTATCATGTAGTCATCATATTGAGCTAGCCAAATGTTCATAACATCTGCATCTTCTCCTGCAATAGGTTTGTCACCTAGCGGTGCATCAAAGACATAATTCTTCTGAGCAGCAATGAGGATAAACCTCAGATCACGGATCCAATCCGCATCATTGCTACTAACATCTTTCAACTTAGTTTTCTCTAGGAACATATCAAAAATAAAACAGGGGAGATAAACGCGAGCTATTGATCTACAACACAGATATGCTAGTACTACCAGGACTAAGTTCATGATAAATTAAAGTTCAATTAATCATATTACTTAAGAACTCCCACTTAGATGGACATCCCTCTAATCCTCTAAGTGATCACGTGATCCAAATCAACTAAACCATGTCCGATCATCACGTGAGATGGAGTAGTTTCAATGGTGAACATCACTATGTTGATCATATCTACTATATGATTCGCGCTCGACCTTTCGGTCTCCGTGTTCCGAGGCCATATCTGTTATATGCTAGGCTCGTCAAGTTTAACCTGAGTATTCCGCGTGTGCAACTGTTTTGCACCCATTGTATTTGAACGTAGAGCCTATCACACCCGATCATCACGTGGTGTCTCAGCACGAAGAACTTTCGCAACGGTGCATACTCAAGGAGAGCACTTATACTTTGATAATTTAGTTAGGGACCATCTTATAATGCTACCATCAATCAAAGCAAGATAAGATGCATAAAAGATAAACATCACATGCAATCAATATAAGTGATATGATATGGCCATCATCATCTTGTACTTGTGATCTCCATCTCCGAAGTACCATCATGATCACCATCGTCACCGGCGCGACACCTTGATCTCCATCGTAGCATCGTTGTCGTCTCGCCAATCTTATGCTTCCACGACTATCGCTACCGCTTAGTGATAAAGTAAAGCATTACAGCGTGATTGCATTGCATACAATAAAGCAACAACCATATGGCTCCTGCCAGTTGTCGATAACTCGGTTACAAAACATGATCATCTCATACAATAAAATATAGCATCATGTCTTGACCATATCACATCACAACATGCCTTGCAAAAACAAGTTAGACGTCCTCTACTTTGTTGTTGCAAGTTTTACGTGGTTGCTACTGGGCTTAGCAAGAACCGTTCTTATCTACACATCAAAACCACAACGATAGTTTGTCAAGTTGGTGTTGTTTTAACCTTCGCAAGGACCGGGCGTAGCCACACTCGATTCAACTAAAGTTGGAGAAACTGACACCCGCCAGCCACCTGTGTGCAAAGCACGTTGGTAGAACCAGTCTCGCGTAAGCGTACGCGTAATGTCGGTCCGGGCCGCTTCATCCAACAATACCGCCGAGCCAAAGTATGACATGCTGGTAAGCAGTATGACTTATATCGCCCACATCTCACTTGTGTTCTACTCGTGCAAATAACATCAACGCATAAAACCAGGCTCGGATGCCACTGTCGGGGAACGTAGTAATTTCAAAAAATTTCCTACGCACACACAAGATCATGGTGATGCATAGCAACGAGAGAGGAGAGTGTTGTCTACGTACCCTCGTAGACCGAAAGCGGAAGTGTTAGCACAACGCGGTTGATGTAGTCGTACGTCTTCACGGCCCGACCGATCAAGCACCTAAACTACGGCACCTCCGAGTTCTAGCACACGTTCAGCTCGATGACGATCCCCGGACTCCGATCTAGCAGAATGTCGGGGAAGAGTTCCGTCAGCAGGACGGCGTGGTGACGATCTTGATGTTCTACCGTCGCAGGGCTTCGCCTAAGCACCGCTACAATATTATCGAGGATTATGGTGGAAGGGGGCACCGCACACGGCTAAGAGATCAATGATCAATTGTTGTGTCTTTGGGGTGCCCCCCTGCACCCGTATATAAAGGAGCAAGGAAGGAGGAGGCCAGCCCTAGGAGGGGGCGCGCCAAGTGTGGAGTCCTACTAGGACTCCCTAGTCCTAGTAGGATTCCACCTCCCATATGGAATAGGAAAAGAGGAAGGGAAAAGGACAAGGAAGGAAGGGGGCGCCCCCCTTCCCTAGTCCAATTCGGACCAGACCAAGGGGAGGGGTGCGGCCACCCTTGAGGCCCTTTTCTTTCTTTCCCGTATGGGCCAATAAGGCCCAATACGTATTCCCGTAACTCTCCGGTACTTCGGAAAATACCCGAATCACTCGGAACCTTTCCGATGTCCGAATATAGTCGTCCAATATATCGATCTTTACGTCTCGACCATTTCGAGACTCCTCGTCATGTCCCCGATCTCATCCGGGACTCCGAACTCCTTCAGTACATCAAAACTCATAAACTCATAATGTAACTGTCATCGAAACCTTAAGCGTGCGGACCCTACGGGTTCGAGAACAATGTAGACATGACCGAGACACGTCTCCGGTCAATAACCAATAGCGGAACCTGGATGCTCATATTGGCTCCCACATATTCTACGAAGATCTTTATCGGTCAGACCGCATAACAACATACGTTGTTCCCTTTGTCATCGGTATGTTACTTGCCCGAGATTCGATCGTCGATATCTCAATACCTAGTTCAATCTCATTACCGGCAAGTCTCTTTACTCATTCCATAATACACCATCCTGTAACTAACTCATTAGTTGCAATGCTTGCAAGGCTTAAGTGATGTGCATTACCGAGAGGGCCCAGAGATACCTCTCCGACAATCGGAGTGACAAATCCTAATCTCGAAATACGCCAACCCAACAAGTACCTTCGGAGACACCTGTAGAGCACCTTTATAATCACCCAGTTACGTCGTGACGTTTGGTGGCACACAAAGTGTTCCTCCGGTAAACGGGAGTTGCATAATCTCATAGTCATAGGAACATGTATAAGTCATGAAGAAAGCAATAGCAACAAACTAAATGATCAAGTGCTATGCTAACGGAATGGGTCAAGTCAATCACATCATTCTCCTAATGATGTGATCCCGTTAATCAAATGACAACTCATGTCTATGGTTAGGAAACATAACCATCTTTGATCAACGAGCTAGTCAAGTAGAGGCATACTAGTGACACTCTGTTTGTCTATGTATTCACACATGTATTATGTTTCCGGTTAATACAATTCTAGCCTGAATAATAAACATTTATCATGATATAAGGAAATAAATAATAACTTTATTATTGCCTCTAGGGCATATTTCCTTCAGGATCCAGCTGGAACAAGCAAGTGCGGTGGAGTTCCAGTCGGATCTGGTGGTGGAAGCCGATAGTGGCTGGTGCGGCCGCATGCGAGGAGGTCAACGCGAGGCCGGCGGTGACGAGGGACTTGGCGCGAGGCGACGGCTTGGCGCGCAAAGGAGGCCAGCGGGAGGAAGAGCAGCTCGGGCACGCTCAGGGTCGAGCTCGCGTGCGAAGTCCTCGGCCACGGGGAGCTGGGTACGTTACAGGCTCGGGGAGGCATTGGGCGAGCTCCATCTCGTTGCAGGGGATGCAGGGGTGGCAGGGACTAGGCGACCTTGATGCACGGGAGAGTTGGAGGCGTGGATTCGGTGAGGTGGCGGAGTTCCTTCGGCGGCCATGGCGCCTGGGTGTTCCCTGTTGCAGCAGTACGAGAGAGAGAGAGAGAGAGATGAGAGAGGGGAAATGGGAGGAGCAAGGGAAGAACGAAGCAGAGAGGAAGGGAGGAGCTCATCTCTTCCATGGAGCTCGGCTCGGGGATGAGGCCCTCGGCTGGCTCGGGCGATGGGTGATGCGGAGGCATTCGTCTGCGGGGTGGATCTGGTTGGTGGAGGTTTGGATCGAGAGAGATGCAAGGATTGGTTCGGCGTGGAATCCGAGGAAGTGAGTGGCGGCGGTGGGATGGATCTGGATCGGGACAATCCCGAGGGGAATTGTGAGTGGGTGGCGGCGGCGCGGTGGGACAAGGGGTAGGATTTTTAGGGTTGGACTAGATTTAGACTAGGGGTATATATATATAAAGAAAGAGGGAGAGTTTAGGGGCTAATCCGTCAATCGAAATAAATTGAGCGGTCGAGAAAAATAGACTAGGAAGTCCAATTAACAAAACGGAGACGTTTTGTAGATGTTTGGGGATGATCCGGACACAACGGTACCGACTGTTCGGGTCGGGTCCGGGACAGATTTCGGACGCGCGCGGGAGAAGATCCGCGGGCTGACTAGAGAGGTTAGGTTGGACCTGGCGGTAGGTAGTGGGTTGTGTAGACGGTCTCGATCTGAGAGAAGAGAAGAGAGGGAGGCCCGGCGACTGTTTCCGGAGACCGAAAACGTCCGATGTTAGACCGGCTATGATGCCGCTATAGTTTAACGGTTGGGCTATCAAACGAACCCCGAATGCGATGAAACTTGACAGACGGTCTATCTACACTATAATAAGACCGCACGCCAACTTTCAACCCAATCCGAGAACATTTTCCGGCCACTTATAAAATAATATTTTGGACATGCCGCAGGCGCGTGCAAGTGTGTCTGGGCTCAGAACGGACAACGGAAGGAACGGGGAGACCGGGATGGATGCAAGTTTTGAAAACATGATGATGCAATGCACATGATGACATGACAAGATGCAACACGCAAGCAAATGACATGGCAACATCGGCGAATAACTGGAAGACACCTGGCGCATCGGTCTCAGGGCGTCACAACACTCCACCACTATGAGAGGATCTCGTCCCGAGATCTAGAATGGCACCGAGGGAAAAACGGAGGAGAAAGAGAAGAGGTAAAACTAAGTTGCTTCTTTGACAAACGAGTGAAACCAAAGAACCTTGAAAAGGTTAAGCCATTTCGAGAACAGAATACAACAGAGATGAACGCAGTTGAAAACACTCCGTTAGGAGAGAGGGACAAGAAAGAACAAATTCGGACAGCACCCCGGTTGAAAAGTGATATGAAACTTGATAAGATGAAAATAACTTGAGCAGAGGGCACAACACCCCGATTGGAAATGGAAGGTAAAGACTATGAACTTGACAAACAAGATGATGGGTTGATGAGAGCAACAGCACAATGCCTCCGGAACAGATGAAAGAGTGGAATAAAAAGGAACGGAGGAGAAAACAACATCTTCTACCTCAAGTGAGCTTGAAAAGGCCTCTTTAGGAGAAGGGTCGAATGAAGTTGTTGGAAAACCAACAACGAAAAGAATAAGCTTGATGTGGGCTTATGTAAGACATCTCAAAATTATGAGGTAAAATCCTGCCACTGACGAGACAATAGATTGGCTTGACATCAAGAAGGAGACGACAAACTTATTCACCGGAAGGATAAAAGAAGAACTTGGGTCCTTTATGAGCACCATAAATAGCAATAATCCTTAGGGAAGGCTTTAGGTGAAATATAACCCAAGATAACTCCAACGAAGAGGTTGATGGATTTAAAATATCTCAATCTTGACAAACATGGGAATCATGAAACACAAACTCAAATTATCAAGAATGACATAATACCACCTCCAATGATACGGTAGAAAGAATTGTACTTCGGATTGCAAGATGAAGAATACTTGAGCTCCTAAGAAAATAATCTTGATGAAAACTTCGAGAAGGAATTAAATCCTTGATGAACCATCAAGTAGAGCCTCCATGAAGAACTCCGGTAACAAAAGGATGATCAAATGGAAGGATAGAGAAGTTGAAAACACAAGGTGAATCCTTGTACCGATTTAGAAGAATCTCCGTGGTGAAATAATTGAAAAAGGTTGGAACTCCGGGAAAAAGAGAGGATGAAACAATTGAAATCAGGAATTAGATGAGCCTCCGGAATAAAGAAATAATCACTTGGAAGAAACACGGGTAAGAATTATGTTATGTGTACCCTTCGCCAATTTAGATTGATGACAAGCAATGGATTTGGCATACTACTTATTCTCGTAGAAAGGATTAAGAGAGATATAGCGCAAACTTGAGAAGGTCTTCAACGAACCACCGGTAGGATTGAAACAATGAATAAATTGATATGATAAGTGACGGAAGAAGAATCTTGGAAGAACCACCGTAAGGATTGAAAATGAACGAAGAAAAGATAAAGAAACACCGGGAAGAATTAACAAATGAACAAAGAAATCATGAACTGATTAGAGGATATTTTAATGATGCACCGGTAAGATTAGGAGAATGATAACTGAAAGCTAGGAATGAAAATTCTGAGATGATGGGCTCCGGAGAATTAAACTGAAAAGACTCCTAAATTACTCCGGAAGGGTGAAAAGAATATCTCACAATCGAAAATAATTATGAGAGGATGGCACGAAGCTAGAGCCATGAATGTTGAAGAGAATGGAGCAAGATTAAAGAGAAACTCTTCTTCGGTCTTCAAAATCCGAGAATGACGACGAGAAACACCACCATGAATTATTTAGACACTCCGGAAGAATCAAAACGAAGAGGTTGAGCCAACGATTAAAAGAATTTGACAGATCTTGGAGAAATACCTATGACTGATGATAATTCATTCTTACGTCATACTTGAAATGAATTTGAGAATAACTCCAGGAGAATAAGAAGTGTCAGGTAAGATCCTGGAAAAAGACCTGTGGGTTAGGGCCCACTCAAAAGAAACACCGTAGAACAATTTAAAAGAAGATTGCGTCGATTGAATTAAAAGGCTTGAATGAGATAACATCCTCGAAAGATCTTGAACGGATTGAGAATGGAAACGAATCATCCAAGATATTTTTAGCACTCCGGAACAACAGAATAGCGCGAGGTGAATGATTAAGAGGTGCACCGGTATGAGAAGGCATTTGAAATAAGGAAAAGAATATGATCAACACCGAAAGCTTGAATTAAATCCACCGGAGAAGAAAATGAGTGACGAGAGACGAACTTGAAGCTTCGTTAGCATCTTCCTGAGAATCAACGGATAAGAACATTGACGAAAAAGAATGGAGAGACTTCACATCAATAAGATGGATACTCGATAAAGAAATCCGAGTCCTTGAAGAACCAAGGGTGGGAGGGTGGGAAAACAAAGGCACCTTGGGAAGGATGAAACAAACACCGTTGAGAGAGCTTGAGTTGATCTTGCGGATGTTGAAATGATTGGATGCACTTGAAGAGAAGCACACTGGTTGACAAGAAATTGAAATGACAAACTCGATGATCGAGAAGGATTAGTATTCACAAAGGAGTATGAGAACACCGCTTAGGCAAGGTATGGAATCAACATTTGACTTCGAAGCAACTCGAATACCAAAACTCAAAACAAAACAAAGGATTGGCTTGCAACATAACAGGAACAAACATATGATAGAGATTTCGTCCAAAGTTTTCGTGGTGGGGCCTACACGGGCTCGATCGTACAGCACCGTCATGTACAAGGTAGTGCACATGACATACGAAGCGTCCCCGAGTCGGCATAGCCAAGGACTCTTTAAGACACAACGAGACCACTGTAAAACCAACCGTGAATAGGCGGACCACTAGACGTCGAACCCCAATTTCATATCATACCTCCGTCATAAAGATATCCTAAGAGCTACTTGAATTCCCACTTATAAACTCCCGAAATTTTCCGGTTATGCAATCAGGTGTTGATGATACAGGGGAAGCATAATATCTCACCCAAAACTAGCAAATCCTACATCTAGTTGTATCCATCCTTCAACACATAACCAAGAAACCTTCGGAAATCATTTACCTCAACCTTCGAAAAGCATCCGTTATACGAGTTATGGCAATACTCCCGAACTCCCGCCCCAGTATTGGGTGGCATCGAGGTTATCTCACCAACAACTACATAAAAGAGATTTTTGATGTCGGCGAACTCAGGTATTCCCGAACTGCAACGATAAAATTGTGACGACAACACCTCGGAGCTCAACTCCCCAGGACACTGCCACAATCCCTGAATGACAGGAGGCACCAAGAACAATGTTCTCATCACAAAACCATCGGAACGATTCCAAGATACCCGCGAGATCCTAAAAAAATTTAGTGAAATTTGAGAAGAGAAGAGTCAAAACTCTACGTCAGGATGCCTCACCAGAGCGATGAAGGGACTGAGGAGTAAAAAGAATTCCTAACTCTCCGATATATATAATTCCTAAATGACTCAAAACATTTCTAGACTCAATAACGCCAACGATTCGATCAAGCAAGGGGCTCCTAAGGTCGGGGAAGGCTCTAGTTACCAACTTGTAACGCCCTCGATGCAGCTATATCTCCCACATGTCGAAGCACGACTTAGAGGCATAAATGCATTGAAAGCAATGTCGCAAGTGAGGTAATCTTTGCAAACAACCCATGTAATACAATAAGGGAAAAGATACATAGTTGGCTTACACTCGCCACTTCACACAATTACATGAATAAAGCATTACATCATCCAAATACACTCAAGGTCCGACTACGGAACCAAAATAAAAGAAGACTACCCCAAATGCTACACAGATCCCCGATTGTCCCAACTGGGCTCCACTACTGATCAACTGGAAATGGAAACAACATAACGAACACGATCTTCATCGAGCTCCTCCTTGAGTGTAACGCCCTCGATGCGGCTATATCTCCCACATGTCGAAGCACGACTTAGAGGCATAACCGCATTGAAAGCAATGTCTCAAGTGAGGTAATCTTCACACAACCCATGTAATACATAAGGGACAGAGATACATAGTTGGCTTACAATCACCACTTCACACAATACATGAATAAAGCATTACATCATTCAAATACAATCAAGGTCCGGCCACGGAACCAAAATGAAAGAAGACTACCCCAAATGCTACACAGATCCCCGATCGTCCCGACTGGGCTCCACTACTGATCAACTGGATCAAAACAACACAAAGGACAAGATCTTCATCGAGCTCCTCCTGAGCTTGATTGCGTCATCTGCACGGTTCAACGGCACCTGCAAGCTGGTTTTGGAAGTATCTGTGAGTCACGGGGACTCAGCAATCTCACACCCTCGCGATCAAGACTATTTAAGCTTATGGGTAAGGTAACAGGTAAGAGGTGGAGCTGCAGCAAGCGACTAGCATATATGGTGGCTAACCTATTCGCAAAAGAGAGCGAGAAGAGAAGGCAAAAGCACGGTCGAACAACTATGATCAAGAAGTGATCCTAGAACAACCTACGTCAAACATAACTCCAACACCGTGTTCACTTCCCGGTCCCCGCCAAGAAGAGACCATCACGGTTACGCACGCGGTTGATGTATTTTAATTAAGGTCAACTTCAGGTTTTCTACAACCGGACATTAACAAATTCCCATCTGCCCATAACCGCGGGCACGGCTTTCGAAAGTTCAAATCCCTGCAGGGGTGTCCCAACTTAGCCCATCACAAGATCTCACGGTCAACGAAGGATATTCCTTCTAGCGGGAAGACCCGATCAGACTCGGAATCCCGGTTACAAGACATACTCAACAATGGTAAAACAAGTCCAGCAAAGCCACCCGATGTGCCGACATCCTGATGGGAGCAGCACATATCTCGTTCTCAGGGCAACACCGGATAGGTCAAGCTACGAGTAAAACCAGCCCTCAAGTTTCCCCGAGGTGGCCCCGCAGGCTGCCCATTTCGGACCAACACTTAGACAAGCACAGGCCCGGGGGGGTTAAAATAAAGATGACCCTTGGGCTGGCCTAACCCAAGGGAAAAAGAGGCTAGGTGGCGAATGGTGAAACCAAGGTTGGGCCTTGCTGGAAGAGTTTTATTCAAAGCGAATTGTCAAGGGGTTCCCATTATAACCCAACCGCGTAAGGAACACAAAATTCGGGAACATAACACCGATATGACGGAAACTAGGGCAGCAAGAGTGGAACAAAACACCAGGCATAAGGCCGAGCCTTCCACCCTTTACCAAGTATATAGATGCATTAATTAAATAAGATATATTGTGATATCCCAACAAGTAAACATGTTCCAACAAGGAACAACATCTCCATGTTCCAACAAGGAACAAACTTCAATCTTCACCTGCAACTAACAACACTATAAGAGGGGCTGAGCAAAGCGGTAACATAGCCAAACAACGGTTTGCTAGGACAAGGTGGGTTAGAGGCTTGGTTTAACAATATGGGAGGCATGATAAGCAAGTGGTAGGTATCGCAGCATAGGCATAGCAAAAGAGCGAGCAACTAGCAAGCAAAGATAGAAGTGATTTCGAGGGTATCGTCATCTTGCCTGAAATCCCGCAAGGAAGAAAAATGAGTCCATGAAGAAGATAAACGGACGTAGTCAAACGGATCCTCACAAATGCAACGTTACCGGATTACAGAGAAGAAGTACACCGGAAAGAAAGCAAACAGCATAGTGAATAATCATCACATAAGCATGGCACGATGCACAAACAAGTATGATGCATGTCCGGTTTAATGAGGCATGGCATGGCAAAATGCACAAACAATCCTACAAATTAAGTGAAGCTCAACATGTAACTCCGTTGTATATTGATGAAACACCACATTCAAGTTATTTAGTTCGATCTCGTTTATGTATCCAACAATATTAAATGTTGTTAAACATGGCAAGAGGGTGAAGCAAAGTAAAACTACCTATCTAGTCAAGTTTAAATGAGGCCGGAAGCAACGAACAACAATTCCGGTAAATCCCCATATGCATATATTGGTTTGGTACTGATCTGCCCTAAACACAATTTTAGAGTTATTAAACATGCAAAGTAAAGCCACCATGTTAAACTAGGCATTGTTCTACCCCATTTACATATAAATATTATTAAAATTTGAGTTACGGTTATTTAGTTATGAACTAAATCATTTTTAACATGGCATAGGAGCAAATTTAGTCAAACAACATTTTAAGCATTTTAAACATGGGTGAAAGTTGCATATTATAAAACTAGACAAAATTCTAAGCATTTTACATATATAGTTTGTGTAATTTGGATGCATGCATATTTAGTTATTAGCAATTCAAAATGATGGCATTCCTATAATTATGCATGCAGTGGAAAATAACTAAATCCACAGGCAGGAAAAAAACAAGCATGGGCCCGAAGCATTAGAGTGTTGCGGCTAGAAGTGGAATCGGGCCCAAGTGTGCATGTGTGCAAAAGAAAACAAAAACAGGGCAAAATTGGGGCGCCTGGGACTCAAACCCACAACCTCTCGATTGAGAACCAAGGGCACTAGCCACTATGCTAGTATGGTGATTGTGATACAAGGGGGGATCGACTCCAGATGAACCTATTGTTCTGTGGCGAAGGCCGGGGCTTTCTTCTACATGGCGGACGACTGATTCTCGTCGGCGACACGAACAAGCAGCGGCGACTGCTGCGACTACCATGCACCGACGGGGCTACGGAAAAGGCTTGCGGTGGCCGCGGTGGGATGTGTGCATGATGTGTGTGCTATGCAGGAAGGGCGCATGGGTGTGAGGAGCTCGAGTACCTCAACCATGGCGTACAGGATGCAGTCAATAGATGCAATCGGGGCAAGGCGAGGCCCTTGCACGTGCACTCGCGTGCGGGGGTGTGTGCGTGTGTGGAGCAGGCACGCAGTGAGCGAGCGTCTCGGGTGCGAGGGAACTCGAGGTCGAGCAGCAGCTCGTCTCGGGTGTGCGGCATGCCGATGATCAGGCGAGGCATGCGGGTGATCAAACATCGAGAGGAAGGGGCGGAGAGGAAGGGGCGTTACCCAGCTCACCATATGACACGACGAGGTCGACGAATACACGCCGGAGACGACGGGAGGGAGCTCTGAACCTTGTCGAAATTCTGACCGTGAAGGAAGTGGAAGCAGAGGAGGGAGATGACGTGGCTGATGGCGTGAAGGCGAGATGGTGTTCGATCCGTGACGTAGAGGAAGCAGGGGAAGAAGACCGCGGTGGGGCGCTGGACTTGGCGATCCGGCTCGTGGAGGTCGCTCCAGAGGAAGAAGAAGGCCACCACGACGTGGACGACACCGGGCTCGAGCTTGGCTTGGCTCGATCGGCCATGGCGACGGCAACGGCAGGGAGGCGCGTTGGGGAGGCTCCCGCCCAACTAACTACGGGGATCGGTCGAGGAGGGTGACGGGGTGCAGGACGACATGTCGAAGACGAGCTTGAGGCCCTCTGGCCGCGAGAACGACGACGGGCATCGACGGTTTATTTCTCTGCTCTCGGTGGTGCTCTCTGATCTTGAAGAAGAAGAAGGGAAAACATAGGGGAGGAAGAGAGATGGCGGCGCGAGGAGGGAAGGAGGAGGGAGGAGGAAACCCTAGGGGTCGCTGCGGGGCTTTATAGGGGCGCAGGCAGGCGCTAGCCTCGACGTCCGTGAGCCTCCTGCTCACGGCGCTGCTGCTGCTATACTCTGGAGGAAGGAGTTGCCATGAGGGAGGGGGCAGGTGGCCGTTCGGCTCGGCTGGGCCAGGGAAAGAAAGGCCCAGGTGGGCTACGGATGGAATTGAGGCCTTCCTTCCTTTCTTTTATTCTGCCTAAAATAATTAGACATCTCCAAGATTGAAAAGGCCAGGGGTTTTGGGAAGGAAACTCACAGGGATAAAGATATATATGCAGTCCTGGATTTATGCAGTATTTGAATAAATTGTTTTGGCCATTTTTAAAGGTATAAAAATAATTCAAGTTTGAATTTAATTCAAACTTGAGCCATTTTTGAACCCAACCAAAACAACTCCAAAATGAATGAAATTTGACGGAGAGGTATAAGGCATGGAGCAAGATTTACCGAAATAAGTGAACATTTTACTGGGACAGGAAAATGCCACTTACAATAAATGTGTGAGAATTGAAAAGAAGAAGCTAGTCATGCGGTGTTGCACTTGATGATGGTTTAGATGGAAGGACAAGATGGAACAGCAAAGAAGATGAGGAGAAGGAGTTCATAAATATAACAAGCCCACCACAAATATACACACGAAAGACATCCAAACCACAATGATGATCATGATGCAAATGCAACATAAATGACAAAGGCAACATCACATCATGAAGCACATAAAAAGGCAAGGAGGCACAATGTAATATAATAAAAGATGAACATGAAGCAAGAAGCAAGACAACAAAGGCACTCATCATGAACATGGCAACAACATAGGAAAAATAAATATGCAAAACAATTATGATAATGCACAAACATAATAATCACACGACAATAACTAAAATAAAGGAAGGCATCTGGAGCATCGGACTCAGGGCGTTACAACTCTCCTCCACTAACAAGAGATCTCGTCCCGAGATCTTAGGAACAAGACGGGGAAGAAAGAGGACGAGGTGAACGAAGAACGCAAGAGGGAAAAATGAACAAAGTTGAAAGCACTCCGGTAGAAAAGAGGAATGACAATTACAACGGGAATCAAAAGCTCAATGAAGAAGGTAGACTCTGAAAGCACTCCGGTTAGAACAAGCTAGAAAAAAAGGAATAATAACAAAGGAATTGGGATAGCATCCCATTTGGACATGGAATGGAATGGAATAGAACATGAACCTCACAAGATGGTATGACACTTGAAGAGATTAACAACACAATGCCTCCGGAAGAATTGAAAGAGATGACTGAAAAGAACGAATAAGAAAATGACATCTTCTATCACAATTGGGTTTCAAAAGCATCCTCGAGGAAGGAAAAATAAGCTTGTTGTGGACTTATGGAAAACATCTCGAAATTCTGAGGTGATAACCGACCACAAACGAAAAAGAATGAATAGTTGAGAAGAAAGAAGAAATGCAAAACTCCAATTCAAAAGAATATGGAGAATTAATTGCACTTCGAGACGTAAGAGGATAGATACTAGAACTCCTTGAACAAGAATCTTGATGAACACTTGAGGATTGAATTAAATCATGACGAACCATCATGAAGAACTCCGGTAACCAAAGGATTATGAGATAAAATTGAAGGATGAAAGAGATAAGATTAAAGCCTTGCGATGATTTAGATGGGGCTTCGCGTTGAGACAAGCGAGAAGCTTGGAACTCCGGGAGGGAAAAGATGAACAACTTGGAATCAAGAGATTATTCGTCAAGAACAATCTTCGAAAAGAAGAGATAATTCAACTTGATGAAAGAAGAATAAGAATTATGTTATGCTCATCCTTCACCAATTAAATTGATGAGAAACCATGGATTGCATACAACTTATCCACGTTAAAAGGATTAAGGGGGGATATAGTGTCCAACTTGGGAAGGTCTTCAAGAGCCACCGGTAGGATTAAAAAGAACGGATGAATTGATATGATGAGAACGGAAAAGGAATCTTCAACGAACCACCGTGAAAATGTAAACGAACGAAGAGAAGAGAACGAATCACCGGAATGAATTAGAAAATGAACGAAGATACTTGAGTAAATCAAGATGCACGAGAACGAAGAGATCGCGCACTGATTAAAGCTTGAATGAAGCACCAGTACAACTATGGAACGAACGAAGCTGAAAACTTGGAACGAAGAAATATTCCAAAAGATGGCCTCCGGATATTCGAGAGAGAACGCAACTCCTGAAATACTCCGGATGGATGAAAAGAGTTGCACGACTAGAAACAATTTGATAGGATAACATCGAGCTAGCACCGCGAATCTCCGGTAGAACGGACAATATTTAGAGGAAAAACTCTTCTTCGGTCTTCACATGACGACAAGAAACACCATTAAAATTGTTGAGATGCTCCGGGAGAATGAAAAGAGGAAAGATTGCCCCGAACATAAAAGAATTTGGAAGCTATCTTGGAGAAGGCATTTGACTGATGGAATCCATACTTATGTCAAACTTCGAAAAGAATTTGAGAATAACTCCGGGAAACTTAGAAGAGTCAGGTAAGATCCTGGGAAAAGACCTGTGGGTTAGGGCCCACTCAAAAGATACACCGTTGAACGATTTGAAGGAGAGATTGCACCGGTTGAATTAAATGGCTTGAATGGGATAATAACCTCGAAATAGGTTGAACGGATCTTGGATGACAAGACGAGCCTTCTGAGATATCTTCAGGGCACCAGAACAAATGAATAGCAAGAAATGAATGATTATGAGGTACACCGGCATGAGAAAACATTGAAATACGGAAAAGAATATGATCAACACCGAAAGCTTGAATTGAAACCACTGGAGAAGAATTAGAATGGGTAAAGATGTACTTGAGGTTCCGTTAGGATCTTCATGAAAATCACTGGGTAAGAACATCGACGGAAAAGAATGGAGAGACTTCACTAGAATAAAAGGATACTTGAGAAAGAAATCTTAGTCCTTGAGGAAAAAGGGTGGGTGGGCAGGAAAAACAAAGGCAACTTGGAGACGGATGAAACAAACACCGTTGAGAAGAACTGATAATTGATCTTGCGAATGTTGAAGTGATCGGATCCACTTGAAGAGAAGCACGCCGGTTAAAAAGGATTGACAAAACAATCTTGATGATCAAGAAGGACTAGTATTCACATAAAAATATGAGAACACTGCTTAGGAAAGGGATGGAATCCACATTTGTCTCTGAAGGAACTCGAATGCCACAACTCAAAACAAAGCAAAGGATTGGCTTGCAGAATAAGCCGGAACAAACATATGATAGAGATTTCGTCCGAAGTTTTCGTGGTGGGGACTACACGGGCTCGATCGTACAGCACCATCATGTACAAGGCAGTGCACATGACATACGAAGCGTCCCCGAATCGGCATAGCCAAGGACTCTTTAAGACACAACGAGACCACTGTAAAACCGACCGTGAATAGGCAGACCACTAGACGTCGAACCCCAATTTCATATCATACATCTGTCGGAAAGATATCCTAAGAGCTACTTGAATTCCCACTTATAAACTCCCGAAACTTTCCGGTTATGCAATCAGGTGTTGGGGATACAGGGGAAGCATAATATCTCACCCAAAACTAGCAAATCCTACATCCAGCTGTATCCATCCTTCAACACATAACCAAGAAACCTTCGGAAATCATCTACCTCAACCTTCGAAAAGCATCCGTTATACAAGTTATGGCAATACTCCCGAACTCCCGCCCCAGTACTGGGTGGCGTCGAGGTTATCTCACCAACAACTGCATAAAAGAGATTTTTGATGTCGGCGAAACTAATCTCAGGTATTCCAGAACTGCAACGATAAAACTGTGACGACAACACCTCGGAGCTCAACTCCCCGGGACACTGCCACAACCCCTAAATGTCAGGAGGCACCAAGAACAATGTTCTTGTCACAAAACCATCGAAACGATTCCAAGATACCCGCGTGATCCTAAATTTTTTTAGTGAAATTTGAGAAGAGAAGAGTCAAAACTCTATGTCAGGATGCCTCACCAGAGCGACGAAGGGACTGAGGAGTAAAAAGAAGTCCTAACTCTCCGATATATATAAATCCTAAATGACTCAAAACATTTTTCTAGACTTCAATAACGCCAACGATTCGATCAAGCAGGGGGCTCCTAAGTCGGGGAAGGCTCTGATTACCAACTTGTAACGCCCTCGATGCGGCTATATCTCCCACATGTCGAAGCACAACTTAGAAGCATAACCGCATTGAAAGCAATATCTCAAGTGAGGTAATCTTCACACAACCCATGTAATACATAAGGGACAGAGATACATAGTTGGCTTACAATCGCCACTTCACACAATACATGAATAAAGCATTAAATCATTCAAATACAATCAAGGTCCGGCTACGGAACCAAAATGAAAGAAGACTACCCCAAATGCTACACAGATCCCCGATCGTTGCGACTGGGCTCCACTACTGATCAACTGGATCAAAACAACACAAAGGACAAGATCTTCATCGAGCTCCTCCTGAGCTTGATTGCGTCATCTGCACGGTTCAACGGCACCTGCAAGCTGGTTTTGGAAGTATCTGTGAGTCACGGGGACTCAGCAATCTCACACCCTCGCGATCCAGACTATTTAAGCTTATGGGTAAGGTAACATGTAAGAGGTGGAGCTGCAGCAAGCGACTAGCATATATGGTGGCTAACCTATTCGCAAAAGAGAGCGAGAAGAGAAGGCAAAAGCACGGTCGAACAACTATGATCAAGAAGTGATCCTAGAACAACCTACGTCAAACATAACTCCAACACCGTGTTCACTTCCCGGACCCCGCCGAGAAGAGACCATCACGGTTACGCACGCGGTTGATGTATTTTAATTAAGGTCAACTTCAGGTTTTCTACAACCGGACATTAACAAATTCCCATCTGCCCATAACCGCGGGCACGGCTTTCGAAAGTTCAAATCCCTGCAGGGGTGTCCCAACTTAGCCCATCACAAGATCTCACGGTCAACGAAGGATATTCCTTCTAGCGGGAAGACCCGATCAGACTCGGAATCCCGGTTACAAGACATACTCAACAATGGTAAAACAAGTCCCGCAAGGAAGAAAAACGAGTCCATGAAGAAGATAAATGGACGTAGTCGAACGGATCCTCACAAACGCAAAGTTACCGGATTACAGAGAAGAAGTACACCGGAAAGAAAGCAAACAACATAGTGAACAATCGTCACATAATCATGGCACGATGCACAAACATGTATGATGCATGTCCGGTTTAATGAGGCATGGCATGGCAAAATGCACAAACAATCCTACAAATTAAGTGGAGCTCCACATGCAACTCCGTTGCATATTGACGAAACACCACATTCAAGTTATTTAGTTCGATCTCGTATGTACCCAACAATATTAAATGTTGTTAAACATGGCAAGAGGGTGAAGCAAAGTAAAACTACCTATCTAGTCAAGTTTAAATGAGGCCGGAAGCAACGAACAACAATTCTGGTAAATCCCCATATGCATATATTGGTTTGGTACTGATCTGCCCTAAACACAATTTTAGAGTTATTAAACATGAAAAGTAAAGCCACCATGTTAAACTAGGCATTTTTCTACCCCATTTACATATAAATATTATTAAAATCCAAGTTACGGTTATTTAGTTATGAAATAAATCATTTTTAACATGGCATAGGAGCAAATTTAGTCAAACAACATTTTAAGCATTTTAAACATGGGTGGAAGTTGCATATTATGAAACTAGACAAAATTCTAAGCATTTTACATATATAGTTTGTTAATTTGGATGCATGCATATTTAGTTATTAGCAATTCAAAATGATGGCATTCCTGTAATTATGCATGCAGTGGAAAATAACTAAATCCACAGGCAGGGAAAAAACAAGCATGGGCCCGAAGCATTAGAGTGCTGCGGCCAGAAGTGGAATCGGGCCCAAGTGTGCGTGTGTGCAAAAGAAAAGAAAAACAGGGCAAAATTGGGGCACCTAGGACTCGAACCCGCAACCTCTCGATTGAGAACCAAGGGCACTAGCCACTATTCTAGTATGGTGATTATGATACAAAGGGGGATCGGCTGTAGATGAACCTATTGTTCTGTGGCGAAGGCTGGGGCTTTCTTCTACATGGCGGACGACTGATTCTCGTCGGCGACAGGAACAAGCAGCGGCGACTGCTGCGGCTACCATGCGCCGGCGGGGCTGCGGAAAAGGCTTGCGGTGGCCACGGTGGGATGTGTGCATGATGTGTGTGCTATGCAGGAAGGGCGCATGGGTGTGAGGAGCTCGAGTACCTCAATCATGGCGTACAGGATGCAGTCAACAGATGCAATCGGGGCAAGGCGAGGCCCTTGCGCGTGCACTCGCGTGCGGGGGTGTGTGCGTGTGTGGAGCAGGCACGCAGTGAGCGAGCGTCTCGGGTGCGAGGGAACTCGAGGTCGAGCAGCAGCTCGTCTCGGGTGCGCGGCATGCCGATGATCAGGCGAGGCATGCGGGTGATCAAACATCGAGAGGAAGGGGCGTTACCCGGCTCACCATATGACACGACGAGGTCGACGGATACACGCCGGAGACGACGGGAGGGAGCTCTGAACCTTGTCGAAATTCTGACCGTGAAGGAAGTGGAAGCAGAGGAGGGAGATGACGTGGCCGATGGCGTGAAGGCGAGATGGTGTTCGATCCGTGACGTAGAGGAAGCAGGGGAAGAAGACCGCGACGGGGCGCAGGACTTGGCGATCTGGCTCGTGGAGGTCGCTCCAGAGGAAGGAGCTGGCCGCAGTTCTCCGCCTCTTGGTTGGGGACGACCAGGAGTACCCGCCGAATGTCTTCACTCCCTTGTTCCGCCACGAGGACACGGCACTGGTCGTGGCCTCCAAGCCGACCTTTGACGGGCGCGGATTGGTGCCGCCGATGCCCACCGGGGTCCCTATGGCGCCGATGCCGGTGGAGTTGTCTTCTGGTGAGTCACGCGAGGAGGAAGAGGAGGAGGAGGAGGAGGTGACCCCTGAAGGTACGGGGGAAACCTCCCCCTTGAGCAAAGCTGACATCCTCTGCACCTTTCCTGACGACGAGGCTGGCGCTCGCCTGGAGAGGGGCGAGCCGCTCGTCATCCCGACGAGGGACCGATCGGCGTTGATTTCCCGAGATGTTGCTCCTGCTCCGACGCCGCCTAGAGCCGCTTCCGGTCCAGCTGCTGCTCCTGCTTCTGCTTCCGGAGCTGGTGCGCCCGCGCCTCGGGTTGCGAAGCTCTCCGGCTTCAAGCTCACCAAGCGGAGGGTGGACTACGCTGATGTGGACCAGTAAGTGCTTGAGCTTCATCTTGTTCTTGCTTATGCTGCTGCCTCCTAACGTTCGTCCTTGCTTGACCAGGCCACCGCCTTCGGCGAAGAAGGGGAAGGAGGATGCAACGCCCACGCCTGGGACTGAACCGTCCGTAGCGGCCGCACCCCCTTCCATGGGGAAGGGACACGACAGCTCTCGTACCTCTCCGGCCCTGTTGCCCTCGCGAAGCCTTGAGGGGCGTCGCCGGAGGAGTCATCCCCTGAGGCCCCGCTGGCTCCAGAAGTGCCGATGCCCGGTTCGGCTGCTGAGGTCCCGGAGGCTCAGGAGCCCTTGGTCTCCCAAACCCTGGCGACGATGACGCCTCTTCCTCCTTCTGCGCCATTACTCCCAGGTTCTTTTGCCTCCTCCGCTATCTTGGAGCGTGCCCTTTCAGAGATGACTCAGCTGCGGGAAGATCTCCTAGGCGCGGATCCGTGCCTGGTAGTCGGGCGCCTAGAGCTGGCCTCCGGCTGGCTTTAGTCTGACACGGCAGTCCGAGCGGCGCTAAGCCAGGCCATCACGACCTCCGAGAAGGAGAAGCGGGCGGTCGCTCAAGCAGCGGCTGATCGCGAGGCGGCACTGAAGGACGCCGAACCCGCTCACGACCGTTGCCGGGCACTGGAGGATGAGCTAAAGAGTCTGCATGATGAGCGCGCAGAAGAAGCTCGCGGCCACCAGGCGAAGGAGGAGGAGATGAGGGCTCGGTAGGATTGCATCAAGAACCGCGACGCCGATCTGGGGGAGTTAGCGAACGTGCAGGCCACTGAGTGCAGCCGGCTGGAGGAGCTGGAGCGGAAGGTGGAGGCAAAGGGGGTCGATCTTGACGCCAAGGCGAAGGTTCTGGCCAAGGACCACACGGCCTTCGCGCTTCTGGAGAAGAGGTCTCGTGAGGCCCTGAAGTCACAATATGAGAAGGCTTGGAGAAGCCGTTGGCCACCAATGAGGACGGCCCCGCCCAATTGCTTCCCTACTTGGTCGAGGCGCTTGAGGAAGTCGTGCGTGGCATCGGCCCCATGGAAAAGGCAGAGGCTCGCATCCTTTCTTCAGCCGCGCTGACACGCGTCTTCAGCCACCTTCACCTTCGCGATCCTGCCGCCCGCCTTGACGAGCTGCTGGAGCCCGTGGCTGATGAACACAGCTCAGCCGCTGCCGCTGCCGTGCAAGGTCAGGTGGAAGCCCTGCTGGAGAAGTTCGACACCTTTGCCCCCGTGCCTTCGACCGGTGGTGCAGGTGAAGGCGACGCCACCTAGGAGGGGGCACCTCTTTTAGGTGCCGATGGTATCGAGGGATGACTGGCTTGCAGCTCCTTTCCTGTTAAAACTCCTGCAGCATGGAGCGTGCCTTGTGGAGGCGTTTAAACTTATGTTTTGATATTCGGAGAACAATATGTCTTGTAATATTTGCTTTGAGATTTTGCAATTTTCTTCTTATTTGCTTTATGTTCTACGTCGGCAGAGCCCGGCCCCGCGCATACCTCAACTGCCGTTGCGCCGACTGGAGACCAGGATGAACCAAGGAGTGAGGGGCTACGTGGCCAGTTAGGCTCCTGAGTCTGATGCTCAGGGGTCCCCCTTGACGCGCAAACAGCTTATAGGAAGGAGACGCGAGAATAGGATTAGTGTTCTACGTCGGCAGGGCCCGACCCCGCACATACCTCAACCACCGTTGGGCCGACCAGAGACCAGGACAGACCAAGGACTGAGGGGCTACATGGTCAGTTAGGCTCCTGAGTCGCGATGCTCAGGAGTCCCCCTGGACGTTCAAACAACCTCCCTACCATTGTCCTCGCCGAGGCTCGGCTCGGGAGGGGCGCGCGGCGACTAGGTCTCGGGGTGGCTACGCTTGGGCGTGGCCCGAGCGCAGCCCCCGTGCCTAGCCCCCTCGCGCGGCTCTCCCGAGGGGAGGCGTTGCATTGAGGCCAGACACTGAGCCTAGAGGCTCCCTGAGGTTGATACGGCCGTGAGGCCGCCCTCAGTTGTTTATCACCAGGACAGACCATGGCGCTTCCGCACTTGCACGGGCATAGCCGCTCCTCGGCAGTGTCGACTGCCAGCGTGGAGCATGGTGCTTCCACTGGTACGTGGGAGGGGACTCCCTGCTGCGGAGAGCCCCCGGGGCGTGTACAGCCCCGCCCTAACATGTGGCTTGCACGGCAGGGCTAGACGAGGTGTGTCTGGGCACTCGTGAGCCAGCACAGGACTCACGAGGCCCTACCTCAAGGCGGGTTGCGCCTGGTCTTGATTCTTGTTTGCCGTGTCGGTCCTGTGAGGTGGTTAGACAACCTGCGCCAAACGAATCTCCCGAGGTTATCGCGTGAGAAAGCCAAGCACCAACGGCCCCAGGAGGTGACGTGAATGGGGCCGGCCCGCTAGAGAGCTCGGCCGTTGGATTTATCAATGCTGCAGGGACGAGCCCGAGCACAGACACCGTGCCTAACCCTCTCACGCGAAGGGTCCTGAAGAAAGATGACCGACATGCGGCTCCCGTGATGGGTGACAATCAAGAAGGTGATAGTCATAGATAGATTACGCATGGAAGGCAAACTAGCTTAGGTAAATGCATGAACGATACGCGCCACTGGGTCTGGCCCGATCGGCTTGGGGATGATGCAGCCCGAGGGGCGCCCCCAGCAAGGTAAGCTAAAGACATAAAAAGGGATACATGCCACAGGGACGGACCCACGCGGCCTGGGAATGACGCAGCCCTGAGGGCACTCCGAGCTAAATAAACTTGGAAGATGTCACGTGATTCTGTTGATGAAGGAGAGTTGGGGCAGCTGAAGGTATGCGGCGAAGGGGTCGCTCCTCACGAGCCTCCAGGGCCCTGGGCCTCGGGGGGCTCTGAGGGTCTAGGCGGTTCCTCGAGGACCGTCGCCATCTCCGCTAGGACTGCATGGTGTCTGGCATCCTGACCCGCCATGACGCTCCGTAGGTTGCGCTGGAAGGCAGCAGCCATGCTCGACAGGCCAAACGGCATGTGAACGTAGCTGTGGGGTGGACCTTCGCAGTGCCCAACACGCGAAGGCCGGAAGCGCTCCTGAGATGCGGCTCGGTTGAGCCCTGGTATGTCAATGCAGACGCGCAGCTCACCACCCTCGCCTGGGTGGGGAGCAATACCAGGTGGGCGGCGGTCGCCGCATATTGCTCTTGCTTCCTGAAGCTCCTGAGATACCTTGGTGATGAAGTCCTGAGCACCGGGCGCTCCTTGCCCAGTGTCCTCCCGAGGGAAACGTATCGCAAAACACGCCTCCAAGTGGTGCCCGAGCGCCTCCCTCGTGATGTTGGCAAGGTCTGAGGCCCTCCAGAAGAGAGCCCCCGAGCCCTGCCCGAGGAGGGCGTCGGGCGCGCCTTCCAATGCGATGGAGGGAGGCGCCCCAGGTGCGGGCGCTGATCCTGACGAGGTGCCACTTGCGGATCTGCCCTCCTTAGGTCCGGCACGGAGTAGCTGCTTCTCCTTCTTGGGAACGACCTCAGGAGGGTACCGAGCTGCATTGTTGCTGGGGTCTTCGATTGACGCTGCTTGGAAGGCGCGCTCGAGGGAGCACACCGCATCTCTTTCTTCGCAGGGGACTGTGATGATCCCGCCGCTTCCTGGCATCTTGAGGACGTTGTAGCCGTGGTGCGTCACTGCCATGAACTTGGCCAAGGCCGGATACCCAAGGATGGCATTATACGGCAGACGAATGTGGGTGACATCGAAGTCGATGAGCTCGGTGCGGTAGTTGTTGCGTTCTCCAAAGGTGACTGGGAGGCGGACTTGATCTATTGGCATGGTGGAGCCGTCGGTCACTCATGAAAAAGGCTTGTTGGGCTGAAGCTGATCGTATGGCACTTGAAGGTTGTTGAACGTCTCGACGGACAGGACGTTGAGCCCTGCGCCGCCGTTGATGAGGGTCTTGGTGACTTGCACGTTGCTGATGACGGGTGAACAAAGCATCGGGAGAACGCTGGCGGTGGCTGCGCACTTGAGTTGATCTGCTGAGCTGAAGGTAATGGCGCACTTGGACCACCTGAGCGGGCGTGTAGCCTCGAGCTTGGGGAGGACTGCGTTCACCTTGTGAGAAAACTGTTTGAAGATACACTGTGAGGCTGGGGCTTGAGCTCCGCCCAAGAAGCAAGCGATAGCACGCGGCTCCTAGAAGCCCCCAGCCCCCTCGTCTTGGTGGTGGTCATCGTTCCTTCTTGGTGGCGGTAGTGGAGGAAGCCCAGCATTGCCCCGAGGACGATCCTCGCGAGGCTGATCCCTCCAGGCACCTTCGCGAGGCTGGTCCTGCCAGCGGTCCTCATGAGGCCAGTCGCGCTACTCCTGGCATGGGCCCCAGTCGTCCTAGCGTCCGCCACCACGTCCTCCTCCTCGGTCGTAGCCCCGGTCGTTGCGCTCGGGGCGTCGACCGAAGCATCCTTCTCTAATGGCTCTGAGCTCTTGACAGTCGCTAGTGTTGTGGCTATGCAGGTTATGGAAGGCGCAGAATGGCCGGCTGCTCTTGGATGACTCGGGCTGGTCCATGCCGCACTTTGTGTCCGGTTCCGCCGTGAGCACGGCTGCTCCCTTGCGCTTCACGTCTTTGGCCTTGGCTTTCTTCTCCTCTGGGTCCGCAACCGGGAGCTCGAGGAGGGAGAGGCGCCCCTCCTCAGCTATTGCGCACTTGGTCGCCAGGTTGAACAGCTCCAGAGACGTGCACAGCTCCTCGTGGATGGCGAGCTCCTCCTTCATCTTGATGTCGCGGACACCATCGGAGAACGCGGAGATGATGGACTCATCCGTCACCTTGGGGATCTTGAGGCGAACGTTGTTGAAGCGCTGGATGTACTTCTGGAGGGTCTCTCCTGGTTGTTACTTGACGCAGCGTAGGTCACCCGCAGCTGGTGGGCGGTCGCGAGTGCCCTGGAAGTTAGCAACGAAACGGCCGCGCATCTCGTTCCAGGAGGAGATCGAGCCTGGAGGCAGGTTCAGGAGCCAGGAGCGGGCACCATCCTTGAGAGCCATGGGGAACCAGTTCACCATGACTTTCTCATGGCCGTTGGCCGCCTCGATGCTCAGTTCGTAGAGCTGCAGGAACTCCGCCGGGTCGGGGGTGCCGTCGTAGTGAGGAGGCAGATCCGACTTGAACTTGCCCGGCCAAGCGATGCTACACAGCTCAGGGGTGTAGGCGCGGCAGCCTGTCATGGTCACCGGGACTCTATGCTGGTGGAGAGCTTGTCCTTGATGGGGTCCGCGCACCGCCACCGCAGGCGGCACATGGGCCTGCCGTGGTGGCGTGGGGAGCGCGGGGGCGTTCTCTCGCGGTTGAGGGACTTCCTGGCAGCTTCTTTCTTCTTGTGCGGGCGCCGGACGCGGCAGGTCACGTCGTGGGGCCGCGCGCCTGGGCGCCAAGACTCCGTCTTGGGGCAAAGGTGGTGGAGGCTCTCCATGGGCCACGCCACCCGCGACTGGTGGAGGGCGAGGCAGCGAGAGGGACGGCATAGGGGAGCCCCCCGCAGCGCTGATGAGCTTGGCGATGCGGTCGAGCCACTCTTCGTAGAGGTCGTCGACAGGGCGGTAGCACAGGAGCTCACGCGCCATGCACAGAGTGGCCTGCGCGTCCACGAGAGCGCGACGAGCGTGGGATGACGAACCGGTCGGGGTCAGCAGCGGAGTGGTGGTGCAACCGTCCCGCCGCACCGAGGGGTGCAGCGAGGATGCTTGCTGCTCATTCCCCGCTAGGCCGGTGGCGGCGTTGACGGCAGGCGACGGAGAACGACGGGGTGGCCCGCTGACGGGGGCCGTCTGAGCAACCCAGGCGGTGAGGGCAACCCGGCGCTCAGCGCGGGCGCAGCGAGCATACGACATGGAGACAATGAAGCAACGGGACGCGGAGCGATGAAAGGGAAGCTTCGGCGCACCCCTACCTGGCGCGCCAAATGTCGAATTCTGGGTTCCGGCAAAACCCTTAATGTTCGAACACTGGGGTGCGCACTAAGATCTCCCCCTACCGATTTACGTCCTAGCTTCGCTAAGATCTCAAGGACTAACTCGACGAACTCGCAACACAAGGGACGCAAGATTTATACTGGTTCGGGCCACCACTGTGGTGTAATACCCTACTCCAGTGTGGTGGTGGTGGATTGCCTCTTGGGCTGAGGACGAACATTACAAGGGGAAGAACAGCCTCCTGAGGAGAGGTGTTCTTGTGCTTGGTGGGTGTGAGGATGAACTGAATGAGTTCGAGATGAGTTGCCTCCTACTGTGGTGGCTAATCCTATTTATAGAGGCCTTGGTCCTCTCCCCAAATATTGAGCGGGATGGGAGCCAACAATGGCCAATTCTAAAGGGGACAGCTAGTACAACTTATCCTGTCAAAAGTAGTCTTCGCCTGCAAAAGGCTCTGGTGGTGACACCGTCCTGGGCTCCACGGTGACCTCCATCTTGCTGTCCTGCTAGTCTTGGTCTTGTTGCACCGATATGGAAACCTTTGCTTGATGCCTCGGTACTCCGCGTCTGCGCTTGCTTCCTTAGCACCAAAGAGGAAACAAGGACACTGTACGTGCTGGCGCCCGCCTGGCCTTGGTCGTCATGGCTCACGTCATTGGAACCTCGCGAGGTTTGCCTGGCCTTGATCTCTCCGCCCTCGTGAGCCAGCCTGGTGAGGCCGCTCCTGAGGAGGTCTTGTGTCGTCCGCCTCGCGGGACTTGGCCCCTCTTGAGGGTCTTGAATGCTTACTGGTGAAGATGGACCGTACGGGCCCGCTCACAGAGCCACGCTGTGGGCCGCAGGCAAGCAAATCTGGGGACCCCCGTTCCCAGAACGCCGACAAGTGGCATCCCCTCTTTCTTGTAACGACCATCGGTATTTTACTCGAAGCTATATTTTTATCCGTCACATACTATGTGTTTTGATTGGAGCGTCTTGTATGATATGAGTCTTTGCTTGTTTTATTTTGTGTTTTAAGTCTTGATCCCTTGCTGGACACACCTATTTGAGAGAGCCAAAATTATGTCATGACTTGTTAGAATTGCTCTCTATACTTCACTTAAATTTTTTATGAGCTATGGACTTGCTCTAGTGCTTCACTTATATCTTTTTGAGCACGGTGTGGTTTAGTATTTTGAAGAAATGCTCTCTTTCTTCACTTAGATTTCTTTGAGAGATAGTAAAATTTTCAAGAAATTCCCTCTTGCTTCACTTAAATTAATTTGAGAGAAAGAAAAAATAGTATGCTCATGATCTTCACTTATATTTGTTTGAGCTTATCAAAAGCAACACATGAAAATTAGTCCCAAAGTGATAGATATCCAGGAAGGATATAATAAAAACTTTCAGGAAGAACATTGGACAAAATAAACTTGATTCTTAGTAATAGTTTTGAGATATGATGATGTGATATGTGAGTTATGTTGATGAGTATTTATGCTTTAGCAAGAATATTGGTGTTAAGGTTTGTGATTCCCTATGCAAGCACGAAGGTCAATAGTCATGCAATGAAATTATATCCTACTTGTGGTGCATTATTCGGTGTTAATTATGCTTAATGCTCGCTTATGAGATTATCCGTTTCTTGGTTGGTCGCTTCTCAATCTTTTGCTAGCCTTCATTTTGCACTAAGTATGATCACTATTGTGCATCCAAAATCCTTTAAACTAGTTTTGCCACATGAGTCCACTATATCTACCTATATGCGGTATTCTTTTGCTGTTCTAAGCAAATTTGTATGTGCCATCTCTAATATTCAAAATAAACTTCTCTTTTGTGTGTTTGTTTTGCTCGCGGAGCAGTGAGGGGTGGCAAATATTTTCCATGCTAGATGTGTTATTCTCACGATGCGTGTTTATTCACTTGTCATTGCACGAGAGTAAGGCAAAGGTATTAGGATGCCCAGTCCCGAAATGAAAAATGAATTTACTTTATGTTTTCAAATAATAAATTCCTTGGAAAGTGTTGGTATGGAGGGCAACCGTGGATACGGCTAGCCATGGAAAGTAAAATTATGGTGGAAAAGGGAATAAACTTTATTTTCTGTTTGGGAACTACCTATGATATATCTAAGCATGGAAAGTATTGGTAACTCTAAGTCATTTTCGTTGGTGGGATGGATACACCTCCCAAAATGTTTTTATCTCTAAGTTTTTTGCTTTGAGCTCTGGCACCTCTACAAATCCCTACTTCCCTATGCGAAGGGCCTTTCTTTTACTTTATGCAATTTTTATTTTTGAATTTGAGTCTCCATCTTCTCTTACAAAAGCACCAACTAGGAGGTAATATGATCGTACTTGAGTATTGGGTGTAGCTAATATGTGAGTGTGTTTCATGAATGGATCACTGATTGAGCATGATGGGCTAGGGATAAATTATTTTAGCGTTGATATTTTGAAAGACATGGTTGCTTGTTGATATGCTTGAGTATTTAAATTATCATGTCAAAACTAGACTATTGCTTTGAATCACATAAAAGTCCAAATGTCCATGCTATAAAGAAAAAATATGATGACATGTTAGGCAGCATTCCACATCAAATTTTTTGTTTTTATCACTTACCTACTCGAGGATGAGTAGGAGTTAAGCTTGGGGATGCTGATACATCTCCAATGTATCTATAATTATTGATTGTTCCATGTTGTTATATTATCAATCTTGGATGTTTTATAATCATTTTATAGTCATTTTATATCATTTTTTGGTACTAACCTATTAACATAGTGCCAAGTGCGAGTTGTTATTTTTCCATGTTTTTTACATCACAGAAAATCAATATCAAACGGAGTCCAAACACAACGAAACTTTACGGAGATTTTTTATGGACTAGAAGGAACATAATGGGCCCTGGCTGCGCCTGGGGGTGCTTTGAGAGCACAACCCACCAGGGCATGCCAGGAGGCCCAGGTGCACCCTGGTGGATTGTGCCCACCTTGGGTGCCCCCCGGACCGCCTCTTTGCTCTATAAATACCCCCAATATTCCCAAAACCCTACGGGAGATGACGAAATATTGATCCAGCCGCCGCAGAGTCCAGAACCACCAGATCCAATCTAGACACCATCTTGGATGGGGTTCACCATCTCCATTGGTGCCTCTCCGATGATGCGTGAGTAGTTCTTTGTAGACCTTCGGGTCCGTAGTTAGTAGCTAGATGGCTTCCTCTCTCTCTCTCTCTTGATTCTCAATATAATGGTCTCTTGGGGATCCATATGATGTAACTCTTTTGCGGTGTGTTTGTTGGGATCCGATGAACTTTGAGTTTATGATCAGATATATCTTTTTAAATCCATGAAAGTATTTGAGTTTTTATCTCTTTTATGCATGATTGATTATATCCTCGTATTTCTTCTCCAATATTTGGGTTTTGTATGGCCAACTTGATCTATTTATCTTGCAATGGGAAGAGGTGCTTTGTAGTGGGTTCGATCTTTTGGTGCTTGATCCGAGTGACAGAAGGGGAACCGACACGTATGTATCGTTGCTACTAAGGATAAAACGATGGGGTCTATCTCTACATAGATAGATATTGTCTACATCATGTCATCATTCTTATTGCATTACTCCATTTCTCCATGAACTTAATACACTAGATGCATGCTGGATAGCGGTCGATGTGTGGAGTAATAGTAGTAGATGCAGGCAGGAGTCGGTCTACTAATCTTGGACGTGATGCCTATGTAATGATCATTGCCTGGATATCGTCATGAGTATTTGAAGTTCTATCAATTGCCCAACAATAATTTCTTCACCCATCGTTTGCTATTTTTCTCGAGAGAAGCCACTAGTGAAACCTATGGCCCCCGGGTCTCTTTCTCATATATTTTCCTTTGCGATCTACTTTTCCTTTGATTTTATTTTCAGATCTATTAAACCCAAAATACAAACATACCTTGCTGCAATTTATTTTCTTTGGCGTTCGATCTATCAATATTTACAACTCTCTGACATCTGTTTGCCAATTTCTAGCACTGTTACCCGAAAGGGATTGACAACCCCTATAACACGTCGGGTTACGAGTATTTGTTATTTGTGTGTAGGGGCTGTTTACATTGTGTTGCTTGGTTCTCCTACTGGTTCGATAACCTTGGTTTCATAACTGAGGGAAATACCTACCGCCGTTGTGTTGCATCATCCCTTCCTCTTTGGGGAAATACCGACGTAGCTTCAAGCGACATCACATACATCTCATCAAAATATCAAACGAATACCAAATTCACATGATTACTTATAACAAGACTTCTCCCATGTCCTCAGGAACAAACGTAACTACTCCCAAAGCATATTCATAATCAAGATCAGAGGAGTATTAATTATCATTAAGGATCTAAAAATATAATCTTCCACCGGATAAACCAACTAGCATCAACTACAAGGAGTAATCAACACTACTAGCAACCCACAGGTACCAATCTAAGGTTTTGGGACCAAGATCAAATACAAGTGATGAACTAGGGTTTGAGAGGAGATGGTGCTGGTGAACATGTTGATGGAGATTGACCCCCTCTTGATGAGAGGATCGTTGGTGATGACGATGGCTTCGATTTCCCCCTCCCGGAGGGATGTTTCCCTAGCAGAATAGCTCTGTCGGAGCCCTAGATTGGTTCTGCCCAGGTTGCGCCTCAAGACGGTGGCGCTTCATCCCGAAAGCTTCCTTTTCCAGTCTAGAATTCCAGCTGTCGGCATTCTCCCTCTTCATGTAAACCTTATAAAATAAGAGAGAAAAGGCATAAGTATTGTGATATAATGTGCAATAACAGCCCATAATGCAGTAAATATCAATATAAAAGCATGATGCAAAATGGATGTATCAACTCCCCCAAGCTTAGACCCCGCTTGTCCTCAAGCGAAAGCCGAAATCAAAAAATATGTCCACATGTTTAGAGATAGAGATGTCGATAAAAATAAAATATGGACATGAGGGCATCATGATCATCTTTAGAACAGTAACATATAATGCCATATAATTTCTTATGCTAAAGTAACAATTCATTCACAATATAAAGTATGAATCAGAAACTTCATTGAAAACTAACAAACTATGATCTCAGTCATTGAAGCAATTGAATTTATCATAACATCGGAAAGATTCAATATAAGAGGTTTTCAGGAAGTCCACATACTCAACTATCATTTAGTCTTTTACGATTGCTAACACTCACATGATATTTATGGGTCCAAAGTTTCAATTGGACACAGAGAAAGATAGGAGTTTATAGTTTCGCCTCCCAACCTTTTACCTCAAGGGTAATGTCAACAGTAGTACTTCATGAAAACCTACATCTACTTGGTGCAAAGAATTTGGCTAGCATGAGAGGGAAAGGCAAGCTCAACATGTTGGATGATCCATGAAAATATAACTTCTATTTAGATATAGGAAAACATAACCCATTATGTTGTCTTCCTTGTCCAACATCAACTTTTTAGCATGTCATATTTTAATGAGTGCTCACAATTACAAAAGATGTGCAAGATAGTATATTTATATGTGAAACCTCTCTTTCCTTATTACTTTCTATTAATTGCAACAATGACCAAAACTATGTTTGTCAACTCTTAACAACTTTTTGTCATCATACTCTTTATATGTGAAGTCATTACTCTCCATAAGATCAATATATGATCTTTTTATTTATTTTTATTCTTTCTTTTATTTAGTTTCCCTCAAGATCATAGCAAGAAAGCAAAGCCCTCAACTTAAAACTACTCTTTATTATATATAACTCACAGACTCGATTACATAGAGGAAACATAAAGAAAAACTCAAGGCTAGATCATACCAAAAACTTTATTCTACTAGATCAAGATATAACCAAAAGGATCAAACTAAGAAAAATGATAAAGATATAGGTGTGATGGTGATACGATACCGGGGCACCTCCCCCAAGCTTGGCAGTTGCCAAGGGGAGTGCCCATACCCATGTATTTATGTCTCTTTCTTCAGAGGTGATGATGAAGGAGTTGTTGCATTTTTCTTCTCTAGCTTGCATCTGAGGCTAAAATTGTCCTCCCTCAGATCCTCATTCTTGAGCTCGAGTTTCATTATCTTTTTGCATAATGCCGCCTTGCTATCCTGCGAAAAATGTGGTGGGATAGATTGGACCTTAGGGAGGCTTGACTTCTTGAACTCCACATGCATATCGCCAGGTTGAGGTAGTGGATCGTCGTCTTCATCGGAGCTTGTATCCTCCTTCCCATTTGGATCATAGTCTTCTTCCTCCCCCATGGTCCAGCCATAATGTTCCACATACCCATATGGTTTTGGGTTTGTGATATAATCAGCCATGTAGCTCTCTCCCTCCGAGTCCTGGGACGACGTCTTGCTCCAAATTTGCTGCAGAAATAACTCAAAAAGAAAACAAAGGATTTTGTCGTGGTACGGTGGTCAAAACCTTCAGGAGATTATATAATGAATTTTTACCGACCAAAAGAAGTATCGTGCAAGAAAACGGAGTCCGGAGGGCACACGAGGTGGCCACAAGGACGGGGGTGCGCCCAGGGGGTAGAGAGCGTCCTCCACCCTTGTGGACACCTCGTGTCTCTTTTGGACTACTTTTAATTTTCCTAATTTTTTAAATATTCCAAAATAGAGAAAAATTAACATTGGAAACGTTTTGGAGTCGGTTTACTTACCGTACCACATACCTATTCCTTTTCGAAGTCTGAAACATTCTGGAAAGTGTCCCTTATGTACTCCTCCGGGGTTACAGTATCAATTATATTGGTCTCAACATTTATGGGAGTACCTAAGATATATTGTTTGATTCTTTGACCATTTACCACCTCCGGATTTGTGCCTTCGGCGTTGTTGATTTTTATGGCACCGGAACGATAGACCTCCTCAATGATGTAAGGACCTTCCCATTTAGAGAGAAGCTTTACTGCAAAAAATCTTAAACGAGAATTGTATAGCAAAACATGATCACCTACATTAAACTCACGCTTTTGTATCCTTTTGTCATGCCATATTTTAACTTATTCTTTAAGCAACTTGGCATTCTCATAGGCTTCGGTTCTCCATTCATCAAGTGAGCTAATGTCAAATAACCACTTCTCACCGGCAAGTTTAAATCATAGTTGAGCTCTTTAATAGCCCAATATGCCTTATGTTCTAGTTCAAGAGGTAAATGACATGCTTCTCTATAAACCATTTTATACGGAGACATACCCATAGGATTCTTATAAGTAGTTCTATAAGCCCATGATGCATCATCAAGTTTCTTAGACCAATTGTTTCTAGATCTATTAACAGTCTTTTGCAAAATTAATTTAATCTCTCTATTACTCAATTCTACTTGACCACTAGACTGAGGATGATAAGGAGATGCAATTCTATGGTTGACATCATATTTAGCAAGCATTTTACAGAAAGCGCCATGAATAAAATGTGAGCCACCATCAGTCATTAAATATCTGGGGACTCCAAACCTCGGAAAAATAACTTCTTTAAGCATCTTAATAGAAGTGTTATGATCAGCACTACTAGTTGGATAGCTTCTACCCACTTAGTAACGTAATCAACAGCAACTAAAATATGTGTATACCCATTAGAGGAAGGAAAAGGTCCAATATAATTAAATCCCCAGACATCAAATGGTTTAATAACAAGTGAATAGTTCATAGGCATTTCCTGACGTCTACTAATATTACCAATTCTCTGGCATTCATAACAAGACAAGACAAACTTACGAGCATCTTGAATAGAGTAGGCCAATAGAAACCGGATTGCAATACCTTGTGTGCAGTTCTATCTCCAGCATGGTGTCCTCCATAAGACTCGGAGTGGCACTTGCGTAGGATCTGTCCCTGTTCATGCTCAGGTACACAACGTCTAATAACACCATCTAATCCTTCTTTATGAAGGTGTGGATCATCCCAAAAGTAATGTCTTAAATCATAGAAAAACTTTTTCTTTTGCTAGTATGTGAAACTAGGTCGTATCAATTTAGCAACAATATAATTTGCATAATCAGCATACCATGGAGTATTACGAGAAGCATTTATGACATTTAATTGTTCATCAGGAAAGCAATCATCAATAGGTAGTGGGTCATCAAGAACATTTTCTAACCTAGACAAGTTGTCTGCAATGGGGTTCTCATCTCCCTTTCTATCAATAATATGCAAATCAAATTCTTGTTGCAAGAGAACCCATCTAATAAGTCTAGGTTTGGCATCTTTCTTTTCCATAAGGTATTTAATAGCAACATGATCAGTGTGAACAGTTACTTTGGAATCAACAATATGAGGTTTGAACTTATCACATGCAAATACAACTGCTAAAAATTCTTTTTCAATAGTAACATAATTTCTCTGGGCATTGTCTAGAGTCTTACTAGCATATTGAATAACATTTAATTTCTTATCTAATCTTTGTCCTAGAACATCACCAACAACATAATCACTGGCATCACACATAATTTCAAAGGGTAAATTCCAATCAGCTGGCTAAACGATAGGAGCAGAAATCAAGGCTTTCTTAAGTATTTCAAATGCTTCTACACAATCATCATCAAAGACAAAAGGAACATCTTTTTGTAAGAGATTAGTGAGAGGCCTAGAAATTTTAGAGAAGTCTTTAATAAACCTCCAATAGAAGCCAGCATGACCAAGGAAACTTCTTATACCTTTGATATCTTTACGACACGGCATCTTTTCAATGGCATCTACCTTAGCTTTATCAACTTCAATACCTCTTTTAGAAATTTTATGCCCCAAGACAATACCTTCATTAACTACAAAGTGGCACTTCTCCCAATTCAATACAAGATTAGTTTCTTCACATCTCTGTAAAACTCGATCAAGGTTGCTTAAGCAATCATCAAAAGAAGTTCTGTAAAAGGAGAAATCATCCATGAAAACCTCAACAATCTTTTCACAGAAATCAGAGAATATAGCAGTCATACATCTTTCAAAGGTAGCAGATGCATTGCATAAACCAAAAGGCATATGTCTATAAGCAAAAGTATCGAAAGGGCGAGTAAAAGTGGTTTTCTCTTGATCATCTTTTGACACAGGTATTTGAGAGAAACCAGAATAACCATATAGAAAGCAAAAATGTGTATGCTTGGATAACCTTTCTAATATTTGATCAATGAAAGGTAGAGGGTAATGATCTTTTCTAGTAGCTTTATTCAATTTGCAAAAATCAATTACCATTCTATAACCTGTAACAATTCTTTGAGGAATCAATTCATTCTTATCATTAGGAACAACAGTAATACCTCCCTTCTTAGGGACACAATGAAAAGGGCTTACCCATTGACTATCAGCAATAGGATAAATTATACTTGCCTCCAGAAGGTTTAGTATTTCATTTCTTACCACTTCCTTCATCTTAGGATTTAACCATCGTTGATGATCAACAACCGGTTTAGCATCTTTCTCCAATTTAATTTTCTATTGACATAGAGTGGGACTAATGCCCTTAAGATCATCAAGAGTATATCCAATAGCGGCACGGTGCTTCTTCAGAGTTTTCAATAATTTCTTTTCTTCATGCTCTGAAAGGTTAGCACTAATAATAACATGATATATCTTCTTTTCATCAAGATAAGCATATTTCAGAGTATCAGGTAATTGTTTAAGCTCAAACACTTGATCACCCTTAGGTGGAGGAGGATCCCAAAGGATTTCAATAGGCAAATTGTGTTTCAAAATAGGCCCTTGATTAAAGAATACTTCATCTATTTCCCTTCTCTCATTCGTAAACATATCATTTTCATGGTCTAGCAAATATTGTTCTAAAGGATCAGCAGGAGGCACGGCAATAGAAGCAAGACCAGTAATTTCATCCTTACTAGGCAATTCTTTATCACGGGGTTGTCTACGAAATTTAGAGAAATTAAAATCATGAGACATATCCCCTAAACCAACAGTAACAATATCTTTCTCACAATCTGTCTTAGCATTAACAGTATTCAAGAAGGGTCTACCAAATATAATGGGACAAAAATTATCTTGTGGGGAAGAAAGAACAAGAAAATCAGTAGGGTATTTCATTGTCCCACACAAGACTTCAACATCTCTAACAATCCCAATTGGTGAAATAGTATCTCTATTAGCAAGCTTAATAGTAACATCAATATCTTCTATCTCAGGAGGTGCAATGTCATTCACAATTTCTTTATACAAGGTATAAGGAATAGCACTCACACTGGCACCCACATCACATAAGCCATGATAACAATGATCTCCTATTTTAACAGAAATAACAGGCATGCCAACAACAGGTCTATGTTTATCTTTCATATCGGGTTTAGCAATTCTAGCAGCTTCATCATAGAAATAAATAACATGCCCATCAATATTATCAACCAAGATATCTTTAACCATAGCAATACTAGGTTCAACTTTAATTTGCTCAGATGGTTTGGGTGTCCTAATATAACTTCTGTTGACCATAGTTGAAGCTTTAGCATGATCCTTTATTCTAACAGGGAATGGTGGTTTCTCAATATAAGCAGTAGGAACAATAGGATCAACATTATAAGTAATAATTTCTTCTTCAACTTTAATAGGTTCTACTATTTTAACTTCAATGGGAGGATGATATTTAAACCACTTCTCCTTAGGGAGATCAACATGAGTAGCAAAATATTCACGAAAAGAAGCTATTATCTTAGAGTCAAGTCCATAATTAGTGCTAAAATCACGAAAGGCATCGGTATCCATAAAAGATTTGACACAATCAAACTTTAGGCTTATACCTGACTCTTTAACTTCATAGAGTTCCCAATCTCTAGAGTTGCGTTTGATTCTTTCCAATAAATCCCATTTGAATTCAATATCCTTCTTCATATAGGAACCAATACAAGAAGTATCAAGCGTGGATCGATCATTATGAGAAAGCCGAGCATAAAAGTTTTGAATAACAATTTCTATTGAGAGCTCATGATTGGGGAATGAATATAACATTGACTTAAGCTTCCCCCAAGCTTGAGCGATACTTTCTCCTTCACGAGGCCAAAAATTATGTATATAATTCCGATCACGATGAACCAGATGCATAGGATAAAATTTCTGATGAAATTCCAATTTCAATCGGTTGAAGTTCCATGATCCAATATCATCCAATAGCCTATACCATGTCAATGCCTTTCCCTTAAAAGATAAAGGGAAGACCTTCTTCTTGACAACATCATCGGGCATACCTGCAAGCTTAAATAATCCACAAACTTTATCCACATAGATTAGGTGCATATCGAGATATAATGTTCCATCTCCTGCATAAGGATTAGCTAGCAGTTTCTCTAGCATACCCGAAGGAATTTCATAATAAATATTTTCAGTACGTGCAGTAGGTTGAGGAGCAACTCTTTGTTCTTCCGATTAGGTGAAGATACCCCTAACAAACCCCTCAAAGGATTATTTTCCATAGTAACAAGTAACAGTAAATTTCAGCACACTATATAAATGTTTCCTTGCCAAATTCCACCTACCAAAGGCGCTTCACTCCCCAACAACGGCACCAAAAAAGAGTCTTGATGACCCACAAGTATAGGGGATCTATTGTAGTCCTTTCTATAAGTAAGACTGTCGAACCCAACGAGGAGCGGAAGGAAATGACAAGTGGTTTTCAGCAAGGTATTCTCTGCAAGCACTGAAATTATCGGTGACAGGTAGTTTTGTGATAAGATAAATCGTAACGGGTAACAAGTAAATAAAGTAACTAAGGTGCAGCAAGGTGTCCCAATCCTTTTTGTCGCAAAGTACAAGCCTGAATGATCTCTTATATAATGCAAAGCGCTCCTGAGGACACATGGGAATTGTTGTCAAGTTAGTTTTCATCATGCTCATATGATTCACGTTCGTTACTTTGATAATTTGATATGTGGGTGGACCGGTGCTTGGGTGCTTCCCTTACTTGGACAAGCCTCCCACTTATGATTAACCCCTCTCGCAAGCATCCGCAACTACGAAAGAAGAATTAAGGTAAACCTAACCATAGCATGAAACATATGGATCCAAATCAGCCCCTTATGAAGCAATGCATAAACCAGGGTTTAAACTTCTCTCACTCTAGCAACCCATCATCTACTTATTACTTCCCAATGCCTTCCCCTAGGCCCAAATAATGGTGAAGTGTCATGTAGTCGACGTTCACATAACACCACTAGAGGAGAGACAGCATACATCTCATCAAAATATCGAACGAATACCAAATTCACATGATTACTTATAACAAGACTTCTCCCATGTCCTCAGGAACAAATGTAACAACTCATAAAGCATATTCATAATCAAGATCAGAGGAGTATTAATTATCATTAAGGATCTGAAAATATAACCTTCCACCGGATAAACCAACTAGCATCAACTACAAGGAGTAATCAACACTACTAGCAACTCACAAGTACCAATCTGAGGTTTTGGGACCAAGATCAAATACAAGTGATGAACTAGGGTTTGATAGGAGATGGCGCTGGTGAAGATGTTGATGGAGATTAACCCCCTCTTGATGAGAGGATCGTTGGTGATGACGATGGCTTCTATTTCCCCCTCTTGAAGGGATGTTTCCCAGGCAGAACAGCTCCGCCGGAGCCCTAGATTGGTTCTACCCAGGTTCCACCTTAAGAAGGCGGAGCTTCGTCCCGAAAGCTTCCTTTTCCAGTCTAGAATTCCAGCTGCCGGCATTCTCCCTCTTCATGTAAACCTTATAAAATAAGAGATAAAAGGCATAAGTATTGTGATATAATGTGTAATAACAACTGATAATGCAATAAATATCAATATAAAAGCATGATGCAAAATGGACATATCAATTCTCTTGCCCCAAAACAAAAGTTTTAGCATCCAGATTGCCAGATCGTCCAATTTTAGGAGTTGGGCCATCATCTGTTTCTGCCATACCAAAATCACTCATGATGACTAGTTCAAGCAAATAAGAGATCTGACGAGAGAAAGCGAGCAAAAAGGAGATCGAATAGATCTAGCGAGCAAAAAGGAAAGTGAGGAAAAAGGAAGCGAGCAAATAAGAGATCGTTTATTCGCTCTCCTTTTTGCTCGCTTTCTCTCGTCATGAAACCACCACAAAGCACCTCTTCCCATGGCAAGAAAAATCGATCTAGTTGGCATAACTAAACCAAAAGATTTGAAGAAGAAATACAAGTCTATAAATAATCATGCATATAAGAGATCAAAAGAAGACTCAAAAAATATTCATGGATATAGATCTGATCATAAACTCAAAATTCATCGGATCCCAACAAACACACCACAAAAAGAGTTACATCAAATATATCTCCAAGAGACCATTGTATTGAGAATCAAAAGAGAGAGATGAAGCCATCTAGATACTGCCTATGGACATGTAGGTCTATGATGAACTACTCATGAATCATCGGAGAGGCACCAATGAGGATGATGAACCCCTTTGTGATGGTGTATAGATTGGACCTCGTGGTTCTGGAACTTGTGGCGGCTAGAATTGTGTTTCGTTGACTCCCCTAGGGTTTCTGGAATATTTGGGGATTTATAGGGCGAAGAGGCAGTGCGGGAGGTCACCAAGGGGGGCACAACCCCCCTGGGCATGCCCTGGTGGGTTGTGCCCACCTGGGGCCTCCCCTCTCGTACTTCTTTGGCCCATGTTGTGTCTTTTGGTTCAAAAAAATTCTCCAAAATTTTTTGCTGCTTCTGGACTCCATTTGGTACTGATATTTTGTGAAGTAAAAAACAAGCAAAAAACAGCAACTGGCATTGGGCACTATGTCAATAGGTTAGTCCCAAAAATGATATAAAGTTGCTATAAAATGATTGTAAAACATCAAAGAATGATAATATAACAGCATGGAATAAGCAAAAATTATAGATATGTTGGAGACGTATCAATGACCTTGGTCAACTTTTAAGTCATGTCTGTCAAATTAACCTCCAAGTAATTTTATGAAAATTTTGAGAATGGTTTTTAAAATTTTCAGTCATGTTTGTTAAATTAACCTCCAAGCCATTGTTTTCACAATTTTAAGAATGATTTTTTGGTGTTTCAAGACATGTTTACTGGATTCTAGAAGGCCTATGGCATTACTTCATGACATGTTTCCAAAATGTATATGAGTTTGGTCAAATTTTGAAGAATGTATGGCATTCTCATAGGTGTCATGGGTATGATTGACAACCCATATCAGCAAGGTGCATCCTCCCTTTCGGTACCTCATTCCGGAAAGAACTTGAATGCTAAGCATGTTGCGGCTGGAGCAGTCCGAGGATGGGTGACCTACTGGGAAGTGGCTATACCTTAAGATTGATTTAATCGATGTGGTAGAGTCATTGTAAACATTGTTTAAATGTTTACAAGGTTCTGTGACATCCTTTAAAATAATTTTGAAGTCCTTGTTCTAAACTTTTTGGGAATGTATTTTAGTTCTATTGATTTTCCATGCATGACATTGATAAAAATGTCCCACAAGTCTGCTCCATTTTGATTTTATTTCAATTGCATAAGTTAAAAAAGTATGTTATTTTACTTGTATTTTCCTTATCCCTTGATTACAAAATGTATGTTGCATTTTTATCCCAATATTTCTATGCTATAGCTAACAAGTAGGCCCAAACCAGAAATACGCTTATGTATAGTCCCATCAGCTTCGCCATCTCTATTCATCTCCTTCACTCGAAACCCCCACTCGCCTACATATAGTCCCAAATCCAGTCTCTTGGCCCCTCTCGCCGCCTGTTGCCATCGCGTCTTGCGGCCATACTTCATCGTAACTTCATCTATGCCGATGAGGATTGCTAAAATCTTTCCCCTAGATCAAGCATGCTGACGAGCGTAGCCGCATGTCGCTGATGCTTGCCGTGGTTCGAGACTTCCCATACCGAAAAACCCTTAGGCCATCGGGTTCAATAAGACCAAATGAAGGTAAGTCTTCATATACATCTCCTTATCCTATGCAAATCACCTTAATCCACTATTTTCTGACTGATACACAATATAAATGAGAATTTAATTCCTGAGGCAAACTTGTTTTCTGACTGATGCTAGCTTCTGACCAAACTGTTGCGGACCTGATTATTGGGATTCACGGTCATATGTTGCCAATTTGTTGTGTCATATCTTGTACCCATGTCGTGCTGAGGAAGATTGGATGGCTTATGTTGGAAACCATCGAGAGTATCTTGCTAAGGAAGACTGGGTATCGTGCTTCAGAAGCTTCCCCCTTAAAGACTTGCTGGGTAAGGACTCGTGTGATGGGCTAAGTTGGGACACCCCTGCAGGGATTTGAACTTTCGAAAGCCGTGCCCGCGGTTATGGGCAGATGGGAATTTGTTAACGTCCGGTTGTAGAAAACCTGAAGTTGACCTTAATTAAAATACATCAACCGCATGTGTAACCGTGATGGTCTCTTTCCGGCGGGGTCCGGGAAGTGAACACGGTGTTGGAGTAATGCTTGACGTAGGTTGTTCTAGGATCACTTCTTGATCATAGTTGTTCGGCCGTGCTTTTGCCTTCTCTTCTCGCTCTCTTTTGCGTATGTTAGCCACCATATATGATAGTCGCTTGCTGCAGCTCCACCTCATACCTTTTACCTTACCCATAAGCTTAAATAGTCTTGATCGCGAGGGTGTGAGATTGCTGAGTCCCCGTGACTCACAGATACTTCCAAAACCAGCTTGCATGTGCCGTTGAACCGTACAGGTGACGCAACCAAGCTCAAGGAGGAGCTCGATGAAGATCTTGTCCTTTATGTTGTTCCGTTTCCAGTTGATCAGTAGTGGAGCCCAGTCGGGACGATCGGGGATCTGTGTAGCATTTGGGGTAGTCTTCTTTTATTTTGGGTTCCGTAGTCAGACCTTGATTGTATCTGGTTGATGTAATGCTTTATTCATGTAATTGCGTGAAGTGGCGATTGTAAGCCATCTATGTATCTCTTTCCCTTATGTATTACATGGGTTGTGTGAAGATTACCTCACTTGCGACATTGCTTTCAATGCGGTTATGCCTCTAAGTCATGCTTCGACACGTGGGAGATATAGCCGCATCGAGGGCGTTACAAGTTGGTAATCAGAGCCTTCCCCGACCTTAGGAGCCCCCACTGCTTGATCTAATTAGCGGACGTTTTTGAGTCTAGAAAAATGTTTTGAGTCATTTAGGAATTATATATCGGAGAGTTTAGGAATTCTTTTTACTCCCCAGTCCCTTCATCGCTCTGGTGAGGCATCCTGACGTAGAGTTTTGACTCTTCTCTTCTCAAATTTTCACTAATTTTTTTAGGATCACGCGGGTATCTTGGAATCGTTCTGATCGATTTGTGACGAGAACATTGTTCTTGGTGCCTCCTGTCATTTAGGGGTTGTGGCAGTGTCCCGGGGAGTTGAGCTCCGAGGTGTTGTCGTCACAATTTTATCGTTGCAGTTCTGGAATACCTGAGTTTAGGTTCGTCGACATCGAAAATCTCTTTTATGAAGTTGTTGGTGAGATAACCTCGACGCCACCCAGTACTGGGGCGGGAGTTCGGGAGTATTGCCATAACTTGTATAACGGATGCTTTTCGAAGGTTGAGGTCAATGATTTCCGAAGGTTTCTTGGTTATGTGTTGAAGGATGGATACAGCTGGATGTAGGATTTGCTAGTTTTGGGTGAGACATTATGCTTCCCCTGTATCCCCAACACCTGATTGCATAACCGGAAAATTTCGGGAGTTTATTAGTGGGAATTCAAGTAGCTCCTAGGATATCTTTCCGACAGATGTATGATATGAAATTGGGGTTCGATGTCTAGTGGTCCGCCTATTCACGGATGGTTTTACAGTGGTCTCGTTGTGTCTTAAAGAGTCCTTGGCTATGCCGACTCGGGGACTCTTCGTATGTCATGTGCACTGCCTTGTACATGATGGTGCTGTACGATCGAGCCCGTGTAGGCCCCACCACGAAAACTTCGGACGAAATCTCTATCATATGTTTGTTCCGGCTTATTCTGCAAGCCAATCCTTTGTTTTGTTTTGAGTTGTGGTATTCGAGTTGCTTCAATGTCAAATGTTGATTCCATACCTTCCCCCAAATGGTGTTCTCATACTTCGATGTGAACACTAATCCTTCTCGATCATCAAGTTTGTCATTTCAATTTCTTGTCAACCGGTGTGCTTCTCTTCAAGTGGATCCGATCATTTCAACATCCGCAAAATCCAATCTCAGTTTTTCATCAACGTTGTTTGTTTCATCCGTCTCCAAGTTGCCTTTGTTTTTTCCCGCCCACCCACCCTTTTTCTTCAAGGTATCCGATATCTTAATCAAGTATCCTTTTATTCTTGTGAAGTCTCTCCATCCTTTTCCGTCTATGTTCTTACCCGGTGTTTCTCATGAAGGTTTTAACAGAGTTTCTAGTTCACCATTATTCATTCTTTTCTTCTCCGGTGGAACCAAGTCAAGCTTTGTGGATCATATCCCTTTTTCCTCGTTTCAAATGTTTCTCATGCCGTTGCACCTCATAATCATCCACTTCTCGTTATTCAATTGTTCCGGTGCCCTGAAGATACCTCAGAACGCTCATCTTGTCATTCAAGATCCGTTCAACCTATCTCGAGGCTATTATCTCATTCAATCCTTTTAATTCAACCAGTGCAATCTCTCTTTTCAAGTAATCATTTCAACGGTGTTTCTTTTGAGTGGGCCCTAACCCACAGGTCTTTTCCCAGGATCTTACCTGACTCTTCTAATTTTTCCGGAGTTATCCTCAAATTCATTTCAAATTTTGAGGTAAATTTAAATTTTCAGCAGTCATATGTCTTTCTCCAAGATCTGTCAAATTCTTTCATCGTTGGCTCAACCTTTTCCATTTTTATCCCGGAGTGTCTCAACAATTCTTGGTGGTGTTTCTCGTTGTCATTCTCAGATTTTGAAGACCGAAGAAGACTTGTTCCTCCATATATTGCTCCATTCTCTTCAAGATTCGTGATTCCAGCTTGTTGCCATCCTCTCATAATTGTATTCGATTGTGAGAATTCTTTTCACCCATCCGGAGTAATTCAAGATTCTTTTCAGTTTGTTTCTCCGGAGCCCATCACCTCAGAAGTATTCATTCTCAGCTTTCAGCTCTCTTTCTCTAAATCTTACCGGTGCATCATTCAAGTAGTCTCTAATCAGTTTAGGATCTCTTCGTTTCACTGGTATCTAAATCCTCTCAAGCATCTTCGTTCATTTCATAATTCTTCCCGGTGTTTCTTTATCTTCTCTTCGTTCATTTTTAATTCTTACGGTGGTTCGTTCAAGAGTTCTTATCATTCGTTATCATATCAATTTATTCGTTGTTTTCAATCCTTCTGGTGGTTCGTTGAAGACCTTCCTAAAGTTTGAGCTATATTTATATTTAATCCTTTCGACGAGAATAAGTAATATGTCAAATCCGTTGCTTGTCATCAATTTAAAATGGTGAAGGATAAGCATAATGTAATTCTTATTCTTGCTTCATCGAGTAAATTCAATTCCTTATTCCGGGGGCTCATCAAATTCCTGATTTCAATTGTTTCATCTCCTCTTTTCCCGGAGTTCCAACATTTTTCAATTGTTTCACCACGGAGATTCATCTAAATCGGTACAAGGTTTCAGCTTGTGTTTTCAGCTTCTCTTCCTTTCCGTTTGATCATTCTTTTGTTTAACGAAGATCTTCATGGAGGCTCTACATAATGATTCATCAAGGATTTAATCCGTTCTTGAAACGTTCATCAAGATTATTTTCAGAGGAGTTCAAGCATTCTTCATCTTGCAATCCGGAGTGAAATTCTTTCTACCGTATCATTGGAGGTGGTATTATGTCATTCTTGATAATTTGAGTTCATGTTCCATGATTCACATGTTGTTAAGAATGAGATATATTAAATCCATCAACCTCTTCGTTGGAGTTATCTTGGGTTATATTTCACCTAAAGCTTTCCTTTAAGGATTGTCGCTCTTATGGTGTTTATCAATGATCCAAGTTCTTCATTTATCCTCCCGGTGAGATAGCTTCTCGTCTACCTGTCCTTATCAATCCAATTCTTTTTCCCGTGAGTGGCAGGTTGTCACCTCATAATTTGAGATGTATTCCATAAGACCATATCAAGCGTTTTCTTTTCGTTGTTGGTGTTCCAACAACTCCGTTCGACCCTTCTCCTAAAGATGCCTTTTCAAGCTCTTTTGTGGAAGAAGTTGGCATTTTCTTCTCCATTCTTTTATTTCAATTATCTTTATTCTATTATTTCGTTCCGGAGGCATTGTGATGTTGTTCTTTTCACCCATCATCTCGTTTTGTCAAAGATCATGTTCTTCTCGTGCTTATCCTTTTAACCGGAGTGTTGTGTCTATCATTCCTCTTCTAACCGGACTCTCATCCAAGTTCTTTCATTTTGCCAAGCTCATATTCTTTAACTTCCATTCCCAACCGGAGTGTTGTCGTAATTGATCCTTATCGCTCCTTGTACATCTCGTTTCTACCGGAGTGCTTGCATGTACTTCTTGTCCATTGCAACCCTCTTTCTTATGTCTTTCAACCTACAAGGTTCTAGTAATGTTCCTTGTTCCTCTTTTCTAATGGAGTGTTTTCAACTTTGTTCATCTTTGTTGTTTTCTTTCTTTCAATTTGTTCAACCTCAGAAGGTTCTTTGGTTTCACTCATTGGTCATAGAAGCAACTTAGTTTTACCTTTTCTCTTCCTCTTCCGTTTTTCTCCGGTGCCATCCTAGATCTCGGGACGAGATCCTCTCGTAGTGGTGGAGTGTTGTGACGCCCCGAGACCGATGCTCGAGAAGAGTTCCATATGTTCTGGGTTTTTTCGTGTGTTTCTTTTGTGCCTGCCCTTTTATTTTTGCATTGCATCATGTCATCATGCCATCATCTCATAAATCTTTTGCAACTCAACTAAATAAATGGCATGGATCTTTGATCCATTTAAACCGAGGGAATTCACATGGTGTTTCTCTTTACAACATATCCTCTCGATATTTAGAGAGCTATAGTAAATATTCCAACTATTTGGATTTACCGCAAACACACTTGCAAATTTTCCCCATGCCTTTGTTATCTCGCTTCTTGACCTCGAACCTTGTCCGTAAATTCTTTCGTCGTTTTCCGGAGCTCTACCAAAAATCCAAACATTTTGGACCTTCCCAACCCTCAATTCCTATTCAAATCATTTGAATTTAAATCAAATGAGTTTGAATTTAAACTTTCGGTCTTGACCACTTCTATTTTTCCTAGTTCAAACTCATTTTTGTGAGACCGGGAAAATAGCCCCCTTGCACAAATCCTTTCCTTAACCCTCCTTTTCTTTTTATCTCTATTTCTTTTCTCTTAAAAGAAGATTAGAGAGGAGTGAGAGGGAGCAGCAGGCCCATTCTCCTTCTAGGCCCAGCCGGCGCCCTCCCCCTAGGCGCAGCCCCTCTACCTGGCCGGCCTCTAAGGCCCGACCTGCCTACCTAACCCTAGGCCCGAGCGAAGCTACATCCCGATCGATTCCTCTCCCTTCCCTCGTTCCCTCGCGCCGCCACACAGGGTCGAGGAGCCCCGATCCCATCCTCATCCTCCCTTCGACTCTCCTCCTGGCGCCGCCACTCACAGGGAGAGCGAGTGCAGCGCCACACCCTCGTCCCGTTTCCCCTTTGCACCCCTCCTCGTCGCCGGAGTCCAGCCACTGGACGAGCCGCAGGCCGCCGTCGCCATGAACGCCCGCGCTCCTCTCCTCCACCTCGTGCCACCCACCTCCCTCCGCGGTCAAGCACCAGCTCCAAGAGCCAACAGATGCGTCGCCGCCGCCCTGGAGCTCCACCGCCGCCAAGCGCCGCCTCCAGCAGCCTCCTCCCCTCGCGTTCCTGCCTTGCCCCGCCATGGACGCCGCAAGACCTCGCCGCTGCCTCCCCATCTCCGGCCATGGCGCCCGCGCCGGCGACCCGACCTGCCAGTGCCGCCGCCCTCCTTCATCGCGCCCTCGCCTCCCTCTTCCTCCGTTCGGGCCAACGCCGCCGCCACCGGATCAGGCTGCGCTTCGCCGGGGTCCTCCCCTATCGCCGGACCGGCCCTGCAGGAGCTTCTTGTCCCTCGCCGCCCAATGCTGCTCCGCCCTGCCGCCTCTTGCCGAGCTACCTGTCACCTGCGTCGTCTACGTGCTGCTTACCTGCTGCCCTTTTGTTGTCATTGCCAAGGCCACTGAATCCAGGGATGCAAGACCGCCTCCGTGGAATTTCGCCAAGTACACCACCGACAAGACCAAACGGATGCTCGAACGAGTACCGAACGAAACGCCAAGACCTACGAGAACGACTTCGTGGACCGACGAGTACCACGACAACCGTTGTTCGCCAAGTACACCTTCGGATGGCCAAGTTCCTCTTCAAATGTATGACTACACGGTGTTGCGCCAAGTACCACGATGCCCGGAGCCCTCAGACCGTCAAGTTTCACTACCGCCGACTAGCATGACTACCATCGCAAAAACGAGACCGTCAAGACCCGACCGACAAGTACCCCGACGACCCTGAACACCTACGATTGTGTACGACTACCGCCGCCGTGGTTTTTGACAAGACGTCGTGAGCCTCTACTTCCACTACCGCTATGATGATCGCCGATGAACGATAGGACGACTACTTCGACTACCGTTGCGTGAACCACTACTTCCCTCTACGCCCAGAGAACGTCTACTTCCACTACACCGCATCGAACTTGAACCCCTCCGATAACGCACGCTTCAAAGGTATAACCCCGAGACGCTCGTCCGAGAACGAATGCTTGTGACGTATGAGATGCACCCTTTGTCTGCACCGTGTCCGGAGTGTCTCTCGCTTCCATGCCATTGACTCGTGGGACACCCGGAATCCGGGATCGCCCCACCATCTTTTGCACACATCTGCACACTTCTCCTTTGCATCGGTATCTCAATCGAGTTACCGGAACCGGAACATTGCCGTGGCACCGTTTTCGTTATCGTTGTCGTGGCACCCCTTTTTCCTTTCCACCACGGTGACAAATGTTTCATAATGCTCTTGTCAAATTTTAATAAAAATTGCATAAACTTTCACATGTCATCCGCATCATGATAACAACTTCAAGATTGGTTAAAATTGTTGTTGCACCAAATTGATAATTGCATATGGGGATTTACCGGTTTTGTTGTTTATTATACCCGGCCCCATTTAAATTGTTTAGATGGTATAGTTTGTTATGCTACACCTCTTTCCATGTTAACCAACATTTAATATTGTTGAGTACCTAACCGAGATCGAACTAAATTGTGATTCATCAATATGCAACTCGGTGCATATTGAGCTCCACTTAATCTGTAGTATTGTTTGTGCACTTTGCCATGCCATGCCTCATTAAGCCGGACATGCATCATACTTGTTTGCGCATCGTGCCATGCTTATGTGATGGTTGTTTACCATGTGGTTTGTTTTCTTTCCGGTGTTGCTTCTTCGGGTTAGTTCCGATAACGTCGCGTTGTGAGGATCCGTTCGACTATGTCCATTTGTCTTCTTCATGGACTCGTTCTTCTTCCTTGCGGGATCTCAGGCAAGATGACCATACCCTCGAAATCACTTCTATCTTTGCTTGCTAGTTGCTCGCTCTTTTGCTATGCATATGATGCGATACCTACCACTTGCTTATCATGCCTCCCATATTGTTGAGCCAAGCCTCTAACCCACCTTGTCCTAGCAAACCGTTGTTTCGCTATGTTACCGCTTTGCTCAGCCCCTCTTATAGCGTTGTTAGTTGCAGGTGAAGATTGAAGTTTGTTCCTTATTGGAACATGGAGATGTTGTTCCTTGTTGGAACATGTTTACTTGTTGGGATATCACAATATATCTTATTTAATTAATGCATCTATATACTTGGTAACGGGTGGAAGGCTCGGCCTTATGCCTGGTGTTTTGTTCCACTCTTGCCGCCCTAGTTTCCGTCATATCGGTGTTATGTTCCCGGATTTTGCGTTCCTTACACGGTTGGGTATAATGGGAACCCCTTGACAATTCATCTTGAATAAAACTCCTCCAGCAATGCCCAACATTGGTTTTACCATTCACCACCTAGCCTTTTCTTTCCCTTGGGTAGGCCTCCCCAAGGGTCATCTTTATTTAACCCCCCCCCCAGGCCAGTGCTCCTCTGAGTGTTGGTCCGAACTGAGCTGCCTGCGGGGCCACCTCGAGGAAACTTGAGGGTTGGTTTTACTCGTAGCTAGTATCATCTGAGTGTGCCCTGAGAACGAGATATGTGTAGCTCCTATCAGGATTTGTCGGCACATTCGGGCGGTGTTGCTGGTCTTGTTTTACCATTGTCGAAATGTCTTGTAACCGGGATTCCGAGTCTGATCGGGTCTTCCTGCTAGAAGGAATATCCTTCGTTGACCGTGAGAGCTTGTGATGGGCTAAGTTGGGACACCCCTGCAGGGATTTGAACTTTCGAAAGCCGTGCCCGCGGTTATGGGCAGATGGGAATTTGCTAACGTCCGGTTGTAGAAAACCTGAAGTTGACCTTAATTAAAATACATCAACCGCGTGTGTAACCGTGATGGTCTCTTTCCGGCGGGGTCCGGGAAGTGAACACGGTGTTGGAGTAATGCTTGACGTAGGTTGTTCTAGGATCACTTCTTGATCATAGTTGTTCGACCGTGCTTTTGCCTTCTCTTCTCACTCTCTTTTGCGTATGTTAGCCACCATATATGCTAGTCGCTTGCTGCAGCTCCACCTCATACCTTTTGCCTTACCCATAAGCTTAAATAGTCTTGATCGCGAGGGTGTGAGATTGCTGAGTCCCCGTGACTCACAGATACTTCCAAAACCAGCTTGCAGGTGCCGTTGAACCGTACAGATGACGCAACCAAGCTCAAGGAGGAGCTCGATGAAGATCTTGTCCTTTATGTTGTTCCGTTTCCAGTTGATCAGAAGTGGAGCCCAGTCGGGACGATCGGGGATCTGTGTAGCATTTGGGGTAGTCTTCTTTTATTTTGGGTTCCGTAGTCGGACCTTGATTGTATCTGGTTGATGTAATGCTTTATTCATGTAATTGTGTGAAGTGGCGATTGTAAGCCATCTATGTATCTCTTTCCCTTATGTATTACATGGGTTGTGTGAAGATTACCTCACTTGCGACATTGCTTTCAATGCGGTTATGCCTCTAAGTCGTGCTTCGACACGTGGGAGATATAGCCGCATCGAGGGCGTTACAACTCGGTACCTTATGCCGGAAGCTTTTGCGGTTGCTTATTGAAGAAGACAGAGTACCTTGCACGGGAAGTCATCCATATAGTGTACTGAGGAAGATAGAGGAATCTTGCACTGGAAGCTTCTCTGTTAGCTTGCGAGGGTAGAGTAGGTTGCTTACACTAGAAGCTTCTCATTGGGGTATGTGGACCGGTTACCACACACCATCTTAATATTTCTGATGTGGATTATTTGTATGAAACGAGGCTTTGCTAGAGTATCCTCCTCTCTGAGTATTGAATACATGGCACATTCTCACTTTCTTCCAGGTATATCAGGTTTCAAAATCATCCTCAACAAAGAATTAAAACTTGCATCTGAATTATACCATTGATTGAGAATATACCGTTGATCTTGCACACATTTTGTCTTCTCGCTGGTTTGATCATTTCTATTATGAAGGGTGCACACTGAGGGTGACTTGATTATCTGTACTGTTGTGAGAAGTGAACATTAATGCAAGCTTGATCATTATCATCACAATCACATATTTCACATTTCACTGCGGTCAGCTGAGAATTCCATTCTGTTCAGCTGAATTTCCAAATATGTGCATTCCCTGCTGACTCTTTGGGTCCAACATTGGTTGACGAGCAACTTTAATGAGGGGAAAATATGTAACACCGAGAGCCCAAAGAAAGAAGCAAAAGAAACGATGAAAACAAAAAGACACAAAGCATACAAACAATATAAATCAAGCAACATTACATATTACTGCTACTCACATAATAATATGCATGCACACCTAAGCACACAAAACTTGCGCAAACTCTGGTATTACGGTCTAACATGATGTGGCAGTGTGCACGAAAATGAATTCATGTGTGGAAGGAGTTGGCATAACCAAGGCTACACCAAGCGCTGGCGGAACACCGGTTCGATCTGGATAGATACAGAGGCGAGGACGGACTTGGTGATCAAGTAGCGAGACACAAAGGTCACGACCACATCATCATCAAGCGTACAGATGGGAATCGTACACGTACAAAGAATGGAATGACGGGGCAATATAGGGGAGGAAAAACAAGGCTTGCTGGCATTGCCCTTTTCTGATAACAAATAGCAGTAAGGGTTGCCGAAGGGACAAGATGGATGGCACGTTTCGGGATAGAGACAAGTCTATCACTGAAATAATATGGGTGGGTGATGGAAAGATATCGACGCGATATCCGAGCATAACTCCTGCAAATGGTGCTTGGAAAACTTGGCACCAGGGCATCACTCTGCTGGGACAGAGATGACGCCAAACACCGAAGAGCAGGAATGCTAAGGAGGGTGCAGGTAGTGGATCGAAACCGATGCCACCCACACTCATAGGATTAACAGTTAGCGACTAAATAATAATCTATATGCATGATATGCAACAAACAAGTGCAACAAACCAACTAGGCTCCATACTACCACTTTCTAATATTCGCGCGGGCTAGGGCATCCTACAGCTAGACCAGCTCCGATACCAAGCCTGTGGCACCCCGGCTCAGAGAAAACTAGAACGCCCTGTATTCCATCCCAGAGATCGAGGAGAAGTCTTCTCGAATACGACACTGCTTAGCATAGAACAAATCGGCTCTTTATTACAATCTATATGGATACAAGGAGATTACATCGGCACGATGACACTACGCCTACCACAGTTGCTCCACGCAAGTAGCAGAACAATACGATGCAAAGGAATAACTCTAGCAGCGGAACAGCGACGACGGTGATGAACTCCACTCCGCAGGGACTCTGGTTGGAATGCATATCCTAGCTCGCAAGCAAAGACTCCACAGCAAACAAGCAATCAAATCTGGCATGACCTGCAAACTGGCATGACACGCCAGGTTAGTACATTGAATGTACTTGCAAGCTCACAACAACCAAAGCAATCAAGACAGACAACAGCATGGCAATTACATGTTAACAAGGATTAACATGATACTATCAGAACAACATGGCATGAACAACATGATCCAACTAGAACGATACGAGCATGGCATGAACATATAAACATGATGACACAATCATGCAACATGATGACATTATATGCACCAATTATTCTGCCTGGGTTACCTTGTAAACATCACATGCATCATTTACCAACCTCGGACATCACATGATCATCTCAGGATCAAATCAAGCTTGGTATAAACAATACCGTAGTAATCATTAAATGACCACAAGGAGCTTGATCTTTACCCACGATTCTTGCACAACATCACGGATATCCAACAACTCGGTATCCTCAATACTACAATGACCATCTCATGATCACCTAAAGATCAACCAACACTTGTATCCACGATACCATGGTGATCATCTCATGATCACAACCAATCTCTTTCTCATCATCGAACCAGGGTTGTCATTAAGCAAGTTATTATTATTACTGTTGACCCATAGTGTGACCAACTACGAAGTGGGCCCTTATCCGTGGGCATGGCTATCGATAGATTTAATACACTCTGCAGAGGTAGCACATCGTACCCACACCACAGAACCCATGGCCTCGTACTCCCATTCGGGTGGACCAACGGCATTCCGACAAAACCGACATATTGCCATGTCACTCTCTCGGTCATTCCGACCAACTCCCATTTGGGCTAAGTCCTGGGTGACCGAGCCTACCAAAGGCAAAACAACCACCGTCGTGGCAAATAAACAGTCCCAAACGGGGACAAGGTACCGTAACAACAACAGGTCCACAAGGCTTATGCCGTCCTACCTGATCAGGGTACGCCCGAGCATAACCTTCCCTCGTTAGAGGCACTGGCGAGAGGCATGACAATAGACTGCAAGGGCCTTCCCATAAAGGCAAATGTGGCTGCACTTGTCAGCTCGATATGGTGGCACCATGACTCAGCCAACAGTTGTTCAAGTTCAATTAAGTCTGGTTAAACTTGAATGCAATATGCTGAGCCATGATAAAATAACATGATGCAATTACAATGCATGAGCATGATATCAACATAAGCATGAGGGTACAACATAACTACCAACCATATCAATAATGAATCATATCCAACTGAGCATGGCATAATGACGAGCATGAATATCACAAGTATAACACTACTCATAGCATAACATGACCACTAACATCAACAATAAATACCATGCAATAACACCTCAATAACATTACTGAGTAAACACTTAACCAATTAACAGCAAAGGAACAATGCATATTAACGATACTCGGTAACCAATGTTAGTCATGCACCGAAGAACATGACCAACCCAACATGTACTACTATCAAGCATGACCAATATGAAAGTGATACTAGCAGGTAGAACATGATAACAGAGTGCAAGAAAACATAGCATGACGGTAGTCATAAGCATAACCGAAATAATGACAGCAGTAGCAAAACAAACATACAGTTATTAAAGATTCAAGTTGAAAACCAATTCTACTGCATGGCTATCATGCAAATGGTGGTTGTGGCTTGCCTGGGGATGAAGAGGGCTCCGGGAAGAAGTGCGGTGAAGCCGCGGAAAGAATCACCGGGAATAGTTCTCTCTCGGAGGGGGCTATTTACGGGCAAGGGCAAAGTGGTCATTTCCATTATGTCAAACCATAGTGAAAATTATACCAACAGAACAGGCTCGACGAAACGAAGACGTGGGCTTGGGAATGACCTCAATCGGAGTTACGGTTGCGAAGCTCTGAGGTGTATAAGATCAGGGACCAATCTGTGAAAGTTTTCCCCACAAATAAGTCCCTGGCGACTGAAACAGAAAGCGCATTCGGTCTGAATACATTTTCTGAAAAGAGAAACATATTTCGAGCCAAAGTGCAAAGTGAATATGCTTTCAGAACTGAGAAAACACATTTTAGATAAAAGAGGAAGGAAATATGCTTTCATATGGGGAAAACGTACTCTAGTATTTGCCGTGTCCACTTAAGTGACGTGGCGAGGCGGGGCCGGGCGCTGAGCGGCGGACGGGGGGGTCCCGCGCGCAGGTCGGCCCGCCTGGCCTGGGCTCGCCTTCAACCTCCCGCCCGCCCGATGCAGTAGAGGAGCGGCGTGCTCCGGCGATGAGCCTCGGCGACTCCGGCCACCGTTACCGGCGCTCCGGGCACTAGCGAGCTCGGGAAAGAGTGTCGCGTCCATCCTCGTACTACACGGACGCCAAGCAAGAGCAGAATGACGATGGCACGGGTCGCGGCGGAAGAGGCTACGAGTGGCGATGGGGATCATGGCAAGAGGCCGCCGGAGGGAGGGGAGGAGTTCTGGGATGGCTCTAGGGGACTCGAGAGGCTCCCTGGTGGTGGTAGAAGAGAGAAATGAGCACTAGCTCGCCGGAATTGAAGACGACAGAGGCGGCGGCCATGGCAGCATTGGCGAGCGAGGAGAGCTCCTGGAGAGGGATGGATGGGTCGGGGAGGCGTGGGGGAGTGGGATGAGGTTGATGAGGTGCTCGGGAGGGGCTTGGGTGGTCTTCATATAGGCAGGGTGAGGGAGATGGGCTCGGGTGCCGCCGCTTGAGCTCGGTCAAGGCTCTGGCAACGCACAGCGATCACGGAGAGGCGCGGGAACGGGACAAAGGAGGGAGCGGACAAGCCGAGGAGCTCACGGAGCAGAAGAGGTCAAGGGGCACCGAGGCGAGGCGGCCAAGGCGCCATTAATGCTCGGACGGCCACAGTGCGCCCGTGGGTGCGCGGCGGTGATAACCCACAAGTATAGGGGATCAATTGTAGCCTCTTTCGATAAGTAAGAGTGTCGAACCCAACAAGGAGCTAAAGGTAGAACAAATATTCCCTCAAGTTCTATCGACCACCGATACAACTCTACGCACGCTTAACGTTCTCTTTACCTAGAACAAGTATGAAACTAGAAGTACTTTGTAGGTGTTGTTGGATAGGTTTGCAAGATAATAAAGACCGCGTAATTCAAAAGTAGGGGCTGTTTAGATGAAGACACAACTAAGTTAGTTTTAGTAGAGAGCTTGTTGTCACACAAGAAAGTTATTTGTCCCTAGGCAATCGATAACTAGACCGATAATCATTATTGCAATTTTATTTGAGGGAGAGGCATAAGCTAACATACTTTCTCTTCTTGGATCATATGCACTTATGATTGGAACTCTAGCAAGCATCCGCAACTACTGAAGATCATTAAGGTAAAACCCAACCATATCATTATAAGGCATCAAGTCCTCTTTATTCCCATACGCAAACAACCTACTTACTCGGGTATGTGTTTCTATCACTCACGCCACCCACCAAAAGCAAATCATGAACATATTGCAAACCCTACAGCGGGGATCCCTCATGCTTGCACGACACAGAGAGCACCATAGGACAGCACCAATAATAAAACATGCAACTCAAACCAATCACGATCATCAATTAACCCATAGGACAAAATGGATCTACTCAAACATCATAGGATAGCCATACATCATTGGCAAATAATATATAGCGTTGAGCACCATGTTTAAGTAGAGATTACAGCGGGTAAAAGAGGGGTTACACCGCTGCATAGAGGGGTGAAGTTGTTGGTGTAGATTGCGGTGATGATGATGGCCCCGGCGGCGTTCCGGCGCCACCGGAAGAGAGGGGGAGAGAGCCCCCCTTCTTCTTCTTCTTCCTTGACCTTCTCCCTAGATGGGAGAAGGGTTTCCCCTCTGGTCCATGGCCTCCATGGCATGGGAGGGGAGAGAGCCCCTCCGAGATTGGATCTGTCCCTCTGTCTCTCTCTGTTTCTGTGTTCCAGATTCTGCCCTTTCACCGTTTCTTAAATTCCCGGAGATCCGTAACTCTGATTGGGCTGAATTTTGGACATGATTTTTATCCGAATATTAGCTTTCTTGCGGCGAAAGAAGGGCACCAACCGCCTTAAGGGGTGGCCACGAGGGCCCAGAGCGCTCCTGACCCCCTGGGGCGCGCTCCCTGCCTCGTGGCCCCCTCGGGCATCGTCTCGCGTTGATTCTTCTTCCCAAAAATCACATATATTCTAAAAAAATCTCTGTCAGTTTTTATCCCGTTTGGACTCCGTTTGATATGGATTTTCTATGAAACAAAAAAATGCAACGAACGGGAACTGGCACTGGGCACTGGATCAATATGTTAGTCCCAAAAACAATATAAAAAGTTGCCAAAAGTATATGAAAGTTGTATAATATTGGCATGGAACAATCAAAAATTATAGATACGACGAAGACGTATCAGGCGGCGAGCGCCGATGAGGAGGCTTTTGGAGGGGGAGAGGAGTCCAGGGGAACGGCGACAATGAGATGAAGACGTGGGACACAGTCACACGCGCGAAGGCGGCAAGAGGAGGAGGGGCCCGAGCAAAACACTACCCAACTCGCGGCCATGGCATTCTAGGGCAGTGGTCACTGCGTGACCCTAGGCATTCAATGCTCACTGGCGCCCAAATTGGTGTCTAGCAAAAAGTCCATGGTGCCCTTAGTTTAAATAAAGGAAGAAAAGATCCTGGTGGCAAAGAAGAGATTTGCAGATGGCCACAAATGAGAGCAACAGCAAGGTGTTTCTTGCCTTCCGTGGTTCACATGAGAGGAGTTAGACTCTGAGATTTGGCACACCATGATTAATCACTAAGGTGATACTTATTACCAAAAATCAGACTAAGAGGAGAGATTTAGAGGGTACTTGCTATAGAAACCACCATAATGGCTAGAATTAGAGATGATGAAGTTGCACTCACATGAAGAGGCAAGTTGAGCTGAAAGTGGGCATGGTCCAATTATTTGAAGATGTGAAGATGCCCAACAAGTTTCATGCCATTTGGATGAACCAAAATAGCGCTTGATTCATATAGCTTTGCTCTGGACAGAAACTTGGAAACATTGCACATGCAAATGATGTAATGGATTGAGCCAACTTTTGGTGGAGAGTGTTTATATGGATAGGAGAATGCTCTGGACAATTTTCAGCTTAAATGAGGCAAGATAACAAACTGAAAATCTGACCAGAAACTAAGATTTGGGGCTGGGCCCACATAGATGAGTTACATGAGCTCATATTTGGTGAGAGTCATGATTTGATCATATGAAGGACCTTGCAAAATTTCAACTCATTTGGATATGCCTAGCTTGTACTTCCTTCACAATCAATTCCCTCAGACATGAACTTTGAAAAATTGCTCAGGAATATTTACTAGGCAAATTAAGTTGAATTTTGGCATGAGGCAATTATATGGACAAGAAAAGGTGTCCAATAAGTTTGGGATCAATTGGGCAAAGGTAAATGGCACTTGCCTCACAAACTGCCATTTATGACAGAATGGGAAAAGAATTAATTGAGCATGATGAGGAACCTGGCAAATGAAATATTTTGCCATATTAGGAAGATATGACCCAAACAATTTATGACAATTATTTGGGAATTTTGGGAGTGATGGAAATATAGGTTGCTTCACAACCTAGGGCATATTGGGTTATTCCTTTAATAGAAAAAGGAATATCCCCAATAAAAAGAATATTGGGATTGGTCCAAGATGGACATGTTAAGGTCTTGGAAAGGGTTTTGAGGATGACAAACCACTCTGGAAAGAAAGAAGAGGGCATCTTCTTCAATTTCCAGACCACATAGCCACGGAAAAAAAAGAAAACTCAAGCAAAAACCTCAGAAAAACAAAAGAAAAAGAAAGGGCCAAAAATCAGGCTGTGACAACTCTTCCCCCCTTAAAGAAATCTCGTCCTCGAGATTTGATTGCTCAGGGAACAAGTATGCATACACTGACTTAAGGAGACCGCTTTCAACTCGGGTATCCTTTTTCTTTTATTGACTGTTCCCATTAAATTCTTCATCTGACTTACCTGACTGGCTTTGGGGTGGTTTGCTTTACGGTATCCATATCCTGACAGACCTTACCTCCCATTTTCATGCTTATACTGGCTCCAATTCTTTTCATATCTGCTGACTTAGCGGACTGTGATTTGTTATCATGACTGAAATATATGTTCGTCTCACAAATCCGAGAGTGATTTTTGATTGTTGTGGCTGTACTAGCAAACTTCCATGAATTGGTGATCAGATTTTTCTGGTGAGCACCCAAGCTCTAACTCCTTGCGTTGGGTTCTTCCACTAAATGCAGGTACTTCGGGTTCCAAACAGTGAGTTGAGGCATAACCATTTTTCTGACAGATTCTGACTTATCGCGGGAATTTCTGAATCATCCTGACTGACTCCACTGTCTTGAGTGTCAGATCCATACCACATATTTGAATGACGTCTATCGTGGCCAGCATAAAAGGGTATGACCCTATATGATAGTATCCTCACCCTTGACTGACGGGGTTTCTGACAAAAAGAATTTTGTTCATGACAGGATATCCTTTGCTGATTCACATAAGTGAGGGCACATGCTTCAAGACTATTATTCCTCATACTGATCATTCATTATGTCGGCATATCCATGGGGATAGCAGGCTATGTGATGTTTTACCATAGTCGCTGGAATCAACTGTTGGATTGACCTTTGCTCTGACTTGACAGACCCAGATATTCGGTACCGACAAATCTGAGCATATACTGTTAACTGAGCGGGTCTTTCCTTGATATGGGGTTTTTACCAAAATTGAGTAGACCCCCTTGATGAATATTCATGGTGACCAATAGTGACTCAGACTGTCCAGGGTATCTGCACCATGTGGATCATGCAACAATTATCATACATGTATTGCCGGTCTTGCTCCTTCATTATTGTTCTCTTTGTCTGGATTTTTTGCTGAAAGAGCTTGGTCATATTGTTTCTGTGTGTGGCCATAGGTACTATCGGGTGCAATATTTCGGCAATCATAACTTTATCCTCGTTTATGTATCGTGTGATAGGAACTATACCGGGTTCACATGTACTTGCATATAGCTCATTGTTGCCAAGCATACAAGGTGGTGACAAGGGTTAATGATATCACCTTGCCGGGTATCAGGAAAATGGCCTTGCTAACTAAGGACAAAATTTGCTATCCCATGTTGTCTTTCTCCAAAACTTGTCGGTTCTTGCATCACCACTGAGGTGTATAACTGACTTTCTTATTTTTGGCATGACTCATGAGATTTACAGATTCTCACCTTGACTTTACCATCATACCACTAACTTGCAAGAGCTTGGCAGTAGGCGCACAATATAAATGAGAATTTAATTCCTGAGGCAGACTTGTTTTCTGACTGATGCTTGCTTCTGACCAAACTATTGCGGACCTGATTATTGGGATTCACAGTCATATGTTGTCAATTCGCTGTGTCATATCTTGTACCCATGCCGTGCTGAGGAAGATTGGATGGCTTATGTTGGAAACCATCGAGAGTATCTTGCTAAGGAAGACTGGGTATCGTGCTTCAGAAGCTTCCCCCTTAAAGACTTGCCGGGGAAGGACTCGGTACCTTATGCCGGAAGCTTTTGCGGTTGCTTATTGAAGAAGACAGAGTACCTTGCACGGGAAGTCATCCATATACCGTACTGAGGAAGATAGAGGAATCTTGCACTGGAAGCTTCTCTGGTAGCTTGCGAGAGGAGACTGGGTTGCTTACACCAGAAGCTTCTTATTGGGATATGTTGACCGGTTACCACACACGATCTTAATATTTCTGATGTGGATAGTTTGTATGAAACGAGGCTTTGCTGGACTATCCTCCTCTCTGAGTATTGAATACATGGCACATTCTCGCTTTCTTCCAGGTATAGCAGGTTTCAAAATCATCCTCAACAAAGAATTAAAACTTGCATCTGAATTATACCTTTGACTGAGAATATACCGTCGATCTTGCACACAATTTATCTTCTTGCTGGTTTGATCATTTCTGCTATGAAGGGTGCACACTAAGGGTGACTTGATTATCCGTATTGTTGTGAGTAGTGCACATTAATGCAAGCTTGATCATCATCATCACAATCAGATATTTCTCATTTCACTGCGGTTGGTTGAGAATTCCATTCTATTCAGCTGAATTTCCAAATATGTGCATTCCTTGCTGACTCTTTGGTTCCAACGTCGGTTGACGAGAAACTTTAATGAGGGGAAAATATGTAACACCGAGAGCTCAAAGAAAGAAGCAAAATAAACAACAAAAACAAAAACACACAGAGCATACAAATAATATAAATCAAGCAACATTACATATTACTGCTACTCATGCAATAATATGCATGCACACCTAAGCACACAAATCTCGCGGAAACTCCGGTATTACGGTCCAACATGTTATGGCGGTGTGCACGAAAATGAATTCACGTGTGGAAGGAGTTGGCCTAACCAAGGCTACACCAAGCGCTGGCTGAACACCTGTTGGATCTGGATAGATACAAAGGCGAGGACGGACTTGGTGATCAAGTAGCGAGACACAAAGGTCACGACCACATCATCATCAAGCGTACGGATGGGAATCATACACATCCGAAGAATGGAATGACAGGGCAATATAGGGGAAGAAAAACAAGGCTTGCTGACTTTGCCCTTTTCTGATAACAAATAGCAGTAAGGGTTGCCGAAGGGACGAGATGGATGGCATGATTCATGATAGAGATAAGTCTATCACCGAAATAATATGGGTGGGTGATGGAAAGATATTGACGTGATATCTGAGCATAACTCCTGCGAATGGTGCCTGGAACACTTGGCACCAGGGCATCACTCTGCTGGGACAGAGATGACGCCAAACACCGAAGAGCAGGCATGCTAAGAAGGAGGGTGCAGGTAGTGGATCGAAACCGATGCCACCTACACTCATAGGATTAACTGTTAGCGACTAAATAATAATCTATATGCATGCTATGCAACAAACAAATGCAGCAAACAAGTGCAACAACCCAACTAGGCTCCATACTACCGCTTTCTAACGTTCGCTCGGGCTAGGGCATCCTACAGCCAGACCTGCTCTAATACAAAGCATGTGGCACCCTGGCTCGGAGAAAACCGGAACACCTCGTATTCCATCCCAGAGATCAAGGAGAAGTCTTCTGGAATACGGCACTGCTTAGAATAGAACAAATCAGCACTTTATTACAAGCTATATGGATACAAGGGGATTACAACGGCACGGTGAGACTACGCCTGCCACGGTTGCTCCATGCAAGCAGCAGAACAACACGATGCAACGGAATAACTCTAGCAGCGGAATAGCGACGACGGTGATGAACTCCACTCCGCAGGCACTCTGGCTGGAACGCATATCCTAGCTCGCAAACAAAGACTCCACTACAAACAAGCAATCAAATCCGGCATGACCTGCATACTGGCATGACACGTCAGGTCAGTACATTGAATGTACTTGCAAGCTCACAACAACCAAAGCAATGAAGACAGACAACAGCATGGCAATTATAGATTAACAAGGATTAACATGATACTATTAGAACAACATGGCATGAACAACATGATACAACTAGAACGATACAAGCATGGCATGAACATATAAACATGATGACACTATCATGCAACATGATGACATTATATGTACCACTTATTCTGCCCTGGTTACCTTGTAAATATCACATGCATCACTTACCAACCTCGGACATCACATGATCATCTCAGGATCAAATCAAGCTTGGTATAAACAATATCATAGTAATCATTAAATGACCACAAGGAGCTTGATCTTTACCCATGATTCTCGCACAACATCACGGATATCCAACAACTCGGTATCCTCGATACCATGGTGATCATCTCACGATCACATAAAGATCAACCAACTCTGGTATCCACAATACCATGGTGATCATCTACCGATCACAACCAATCTGTTTCTCATCATCGAACCAGGGTTGTTATTAAGCAAGTTATTATTATTACCGTTGACCCATAGTGTGACCAACTACAAACTGGGCCCTTATATGCGGGCGCGGCTATCGATAGATTTAATACACTCTGCAGAGGTAGCACATTGTACCCACACCACAGAACCCATGGCCTCGCACTCCCATTTGGGTGGACCAATGGCGTTCCGACAAAACCGACCTATTGCCATGTCACTCTCCCGGCCACTCCGACCAACTCCCATTTGGGCTAAGTCCTAGGTGACCGAGCCTACCAAAGGCAAAACAGCCATCGTCGTGGCAAATAAACAGTCCCAAACGGGGACAAGGTACCATAACAACAACAGGTCCACAAGGCTTATGCCCTCCTGCCTGATCAGGGTAGTGCCCGAGCATAACCTTCCCTCGTTGGAGGCACCGGCGAGAGGCATGACAATAGACTGCTAGGGCCTTCCCATAAAGGCCAATGTGGCTGCACTTGTCAGCTTGATATGGTGGCACCATGACTCAGCCAACAGTTGTTCAAGTTCAACTAAGTCTGGTTAAACTTGAATGCAATATGCTGAGCCATGATAAAATAACATGATGCAATTACAATGCATGAGCATGATATCAACATAAGCATGAGGGTACAACATAACTACCAACCATATCAACAATGAATCATATCCAACTGAGCATGGCATAATGACGAGCATGAATATCACAAGTATAACACTACTCATACCATAACATGACCACTAACATCAACAATAAATACCATGCAATAACACCTCAATAACATTACCGAGTAAACACTTAACCAATTAACAACAAAGGAACAATGCATATTAACGGTACTCGGTAACCGACATTAGTCATGCACAGAAGAACATGACCAACCCAACATGTACTACTATCAAGCATGACCAATATGTAAGTAATACTAGAAGGTAGAACATGATAACCGAGTGCAAGAAAACATAGCATGACGGTAGTCATAAGCATAACCGAAATAACGACAGCAGTAGCAAAACAAACATACAGTTATTAAAGATTCAAGTTGAAAACCAATGCTACTACATGGCTATCATGCAAATGGTGGTTGTGGCTTGCCTGGGGATGAAGAGGGCTCTGGGAAGAAGTGTGGTGAAGCCGCGGAAAGAATCGTCGATAACAGTTCTCTCTTGGAGGGGGTTGTATACGGGCAAGGGCAAAGTGGTCATTTCCATTATGTCAAACCATAGTGAAAATTATACCAACAGAACGGGCTCGACGAAACGAAGACGTGGGCTTTGGAATCATCTTAATCGGAGATACGGTTGCGAAGTTGTGAGGTGTAGAAGATCAGGGACCAATCTGTGAAAGTTTTCCTCACAAACAAGTCCCTGGCGGCTAAAACAGAAAGCACCTTCGGTCTGAATATGTTTTCTGAAAAGAGGAACGTATTTCAAGCCGAAGTGCAAAGTGAATACGCTTTCAGAACTGAGAAAACGCATTTTAGATAAAAGAGGAAGGAAATACGCTTTCATATGGGGAAAACGTACTCCAGGATTTGCCATGCCCACTAAAGTGACATGGCGAGGCGGGGTCGGGCGCTGAGCGGCTGACGGGGGGCGGTCGCGCGGCAGGTCAGCCTGCCTGGCCTGGGCTCGTCTTCAACCTCCCGCCCACCCGATGCGGTGGAGGAGCGGCGTGCTCCGGCGACGAGCCCCGGCGACTCCGGCCATCGTTACTGGCGCTCCGGGCACTAGCGAGCTCGGGAAAGAGTGTCGCGTCCATCCCCGTACTACACGGATGCCGAGGAGGAGCGGAATGATGACGACACGGGTTGCAGTGGAAGAGGCTATGGCTGGCGATGGGGATCATGGCAAGAGGCCGCCGGAGGGAGGGGAGGAGTTCTGGGGTGGCTCTAGGGGACTCGAGAGGCTCCCTAGTGGTGGTAGAAGGGAGAAAGGAGCACTGGCTCGGCCGGAATTGAAGACAACAGAGGCGGCGGCCATGGCGGCATTGGCGAGCGAGGATAGAGGGATGGATGGGTCGGGAAGGCGTGGGGGAGTGGGATGAGGCTGATGAGGTGCTCAGGAGGGGCTCGGGTGGTCTTTATATAGGCGGGGCGAGGGAGATGGGCTCGGGTGCCGCTGCTCGAGCTTGGCCAAGGCTGTGGTGACGCGCAGCAATCACAGGGAGGCGCGAGAACGTGACGAAGAAGGGAGCGGATGAGCCGCAAAGCTCACAGAGCAGAAGAGGTCGAGGGGCAAAGAGGGGAAGCGGCCAAGGCGCGATTAATGCTCGGTCGGCCACAATGCGCCTGTGGGCGCGCAGCGGCGAGCGCCGACGAGGAGGCTTCTGGAGGGGGAGAGGAGTCCAGGGGAATGACGACGATGACATGAACTTTGAAAAATTGCTCAAGAATTTTTAGTAGGAAAATTAAGTTGAATTTTGGCATGAGGCAATTATATGGACATGAAAAGGTCTCCAAGAAGTTTGGGGTCAATTGGGCAAAGGTAAATGGCACTTGCTTCACAAACTGCCATTCAAGAATTAATTGAGTATGATGAGGAACATGGCAAATGAAATATTTTGCCATATTTGAGGAAGATATGACCCAAAAAATTTATGAGAATTATTTAGGAATTTTGGGAGTGATGGAATATAGGTTGCTTCACAACCTATGGCATATTGGGTTACACTGGTGCGCGTCGGTCCTAAACAAACGGTTTTTGACCCCTTTCCGCGACGGCATATGGAACTGTCTCCAAGTGAGTGTAGGCGATAGGGGGGTCCTTCCCACATGACCCAGAAACCATCGGGGACAGGGAGCCTTGATGCATACAGTTGTCCGTGTATAACCGTTTCCGATATCTCGAATATCACAAACGCTTCATCCTTGCCACTCGTTTGTGCTCGCATTGCCATCGCAGTTAGAGTTTTGTGGTTCTGCCTAAAACCAGGTAGATTCCAGGCACGATAGTTTTCTAGGAAGATTCTAGGCACCGGAGATTTACGATGCCTGGCACATCATAAACAGTTCATGATTATAAACCATGTATGATAGGTAGACAATCACACACATTTAGTTTTCCCGCACCGTATGTGATAGTGTCTGACATCACACACGCTTTGTAAACGGCAATTGTGTGCATGCTTGCACACGTTTCCTCTCTGTAAACCGTCTCGGATTATGGTGTATATCGCAAACGTTTGTGTTTTACCAACCGTGTGTGCCGTAATGACCTGCACAACATAATTTCGCCCTAATTTAATTGCTGATATTTAAAATTGTACCTAATTTAAACTTGAAAGTAGGCTATAGCTTTATTCATATCCATCAGGTTCAAACAACCAATGCATTATTCGGTTCACAGGTACATATGTTTAAGAATTATAGAAGCACCAAATAAAGAATGATGTACTAGGGTTCTATACTTGTACTATTACAGATGGTAAAGAAAGAGGCGACAGACATTCCAGTTGCTGAACAAGGTGAAGCAAAATGGCCCTATTGTGCTCTCCTGGATGCAGAAGGCATGCAGGACTCTAGTCCAACCCCTTGTAATGGCCAGCCACCAATCATGTAGTTTGAGAGGTAATCTTGAGTAAACTGCTTCAGGATCCACTGCAAAAAAAAGTTTCAAATATTTTCATCTAACACAACTCATTGCGGGCAGTAAAAAGAAGGCTACAAGGTTCTTACTTACCATCCTGAAGTTCACTGTTGTCTTGCATAAAGTGTAAACAAATAGTTTGATTGACATCTTTTGACCCATTTTAGTAACAATCTTTATCAGTTTCCTCACTTGATGCTGGTTCATGAATATCTCATTGCCCCATACACAGAAAGGGTCGAAGTGTGGATCTTTGGCAATGATATATGTACCTAAAAGCACCAAGTTAATATTAGAAGCTAAACAACAATTAAAAAATGATGTAGCACAACACTCCATCCGTCCCATTATATAAGATTTTACTACATGTATATCTAGACATCATCAAAACATTAAGGTAACACTCTTCCTTGTTTCTATGTAGCCTGAGATTGCATATTTAGTCATTCAGTACAATGCATGTTGCTAAACAACAATTGAAAAATGAAAAGGCATGTTAACTGCAATATCCTTAACAGCAACCAAATATCGTAATTCATAGTGGTATTGTTGAAACTGTTATTGATGAAATTGAACTGCACAGCAAATAGTTGCACATATAGAGCATCACAGTGTGAAGAATTGAAATAAACAAGTCATAAGGACATCTCTAGGCGATCCTTAAAAAGTTAAAGGACTAAAACCCTTAGTGGATATATATATATACTCCAGCAATTTTTGGCCTTTTCTAGTTGATCCCCTAAACTTAAGGTTGTAAACTTCAATTTGATCAAGTTCAAAGCAGGTTCAACCGAAAGTAGCATGCATTCAAACATAAACATAGATAGTTTTGCATAACTGAACATAAAACATAAATTTAAACTAAGCTAAACTACTTTCGGTCGAAGTAGAGGTCGAGCCAATCCTTTCTTGTCATGTACGGTGTGCCGCGAGCCGAGTCCGGGCCAGTACCGTTGTCGGGGCCGTTGGGGAAGGCACTCCTCCACTCGTTGACGTCGATCTCCTTGTCCTCGGGGCCCACCTCACGCCCTCTGCACCACCATCGCCGCCGCCTTCGAACTCGTCATCAGAGGAGTGCGCGATAACCTCGCCGCCCTTCGCGCCGCCGTCCTCGTCGCCTTTGACCTCGTCATTGGAGGAGAGCGCGATAACCTCGCTGCCCTCCGCACCAGCAAAGATTGCCCACTCCGCCTCCACGAGCTCCGGGTGCTGCCGGCGGAGCTCTTGCATGTAGGCCTCGTCGGCGGCCTCGGCCTCGAGACGCTCCCATGCCTCGCGATATCCTCTCTCTCCATAGTCGAGCTCACCACCCCTGGCTCCGGCGGAACGAGGTGGACTGGACATGTGCCGAAGGGGAAATTGAGCCTAGCCGTCGCGTCGTGGTAGCGGACCTGCCAGCGGTCGTACTCCATGGCCGCGAGCTCGGCCGTGTGGAAGCTGCCGAGCCACCGGCGGGTGTGGGTCTCTTGATCTGTAATCTCGGCGACCCACGTCCCCCACCGCCGCTGTCAGAACCCGAAGTAGGACTTCATCGGCTGCCGGGTCTGGGGGGATGGGGAAGTCCTCGAACCGGCATAGGGGCGCGGCGGCGGGCGGATCGGGGGACCGGCGACAGCGGATCGGGCTCGCGGAGGCGACGGGGACACCTCGTCGGCCACCTCGCCGGCGTCGGGCGAAAAGGCCGCGATAAACCTCTTTTTGGACATTGTCTACTCGAGCTCCCCGGCACACAAGCATAGGTTGAGGATGGAGGCGCCGACGATGGCAGCGACCTACCAATGGTTTCGAGGGTTGTGTGTGTCTGTGTGAGCAGAGGTTGTGTTTGAGGAAATACTGCGGCAACTCAAAATTTTACTAGGTAGGAGTAACAAGGCGGGGCTACTGAAAATTTGGATCAAGGGTGAGCAGATATTTTTGAGATTGCGAGGGATGCAGAGGCGGGAGTAAAATGCCGGGTCTACTGAAAATTTGAATCAAGGGACTGAAGCTGAGCAGGAGTAACACACATCGCACACGGTCCGCACATACTAATCGTGTGCTATCAAACATTAAAACCTTCCAGGCGGTAGATATTTTTGAGATTGCGAGGGATGTAGAGGCGGGAGTTTTGGGGGAGCGAGCTAGTGTGCTTGACACGCTGGTCGTGGGCTATAGCCGATGCACCTTCTCGCGTAAGGCATAGGCGTACTATACACCGACGGTGCTCCAAGATATTTTGTACTACATCTCACACGGTTGGTGAGAATAAGCTGTGTGGGATCTACTTGATTTGAATTAAAAATGGGGTCACAGCGGCAATGGACGGTGTTTGAATTGCTAGACCTCTTATCTATAGTGAACATGCAATTGTATGTGTGTCATAAAAGAATTGGAATTATTCAGGGTTCGTTTGGACATTTCATACATTAAACTAGTTTTCTAGCCATTCCATGTGCACAATTCAAAATTAAACTACATGCACATGCTCCGGTGCATACAAATTGGTTGAAAAATCAAATATGTGTCCTTCAGTGCATGCTTAGGTCCCATGGAAGAAATGGGAATGAGTTTTTCGGGGTTCGTTTGACCTTTTTATACATTAACTGGGGTTTCTAGGCATTTTATGTGCATAATTCAAATTTGAACTACAAGCACATGCTCCAATGCACCAAAGTTGGTTGAAAAATCACATGTGTGTCCTTGGGTGGATTTCTAGGACCCATGCAAGAGATGGGAATGAAATTCAAACACTAGGGCACTATTGATTGCCGGCAAAATGTTGAGATGCCTGGTTTTTAAATTCTAGTAAATCCAAAACTCGTACTTGGCATGCTATCATGGAGCGGCATCAACATGTCGTGGTGAAAAGTTTGTCCCATTTGGGGCAAGTTCAGGTATAAGCTTCTCACAAACCAGAGCTTCTCACAACAAGCATGATGGTTTCGATAGGGAACGTACCACCTTTGGGGACGGGACGATATCTGTTGCCTCTTATTGCTTCCAAAAAAATTCTAGTGTCAACATAGAACAACAGGAGTGTTGTGTTCAATCTTGGAATTTTTCGGGGTTCGTTTGGCCTTTTTTATGCATTAACTGGGTTTTCTAGGCATTTTATGTGCATAATTCAAATTTGAACTACAAGCACATGCTCCAATGCACTAAGGTTGGTTGCAAAATCACATGTGTGTCCTTGGGTGAATTTCTAGGTCCCATACAAGAGATGAGAATGAAATTCAAACACCAGGGCACTGTTGATTGCCGGCAAAACGTTGAGATTCCTGGTTTTTAAATTCTAGTAAATCCAAAACTCGTATGAAATTCATGAAACTTGGCCTGCTATCATGGAGCGGCATCAACATGTCGTGTTAAAAAATTTGTCCCATTTGGGGCAGGTTCGGGTATATGCTTCTCACAAACCAGAGCTTCTCACAACAAGCATGATGGTTTCGGTAGGGAACATCCCACCTTTGGGGACGAAACGATATCCATTGCCTCTTATTGCTTTCAAAATTTTTCTCATGTCAACATAAAACAACAGGAGTGTTGTGTAAATTTTGAGATTTTTCGGGGTTCGTTTGGACCTTTTTATGCATTAACTGAGTTTTCAATGCATTTATGTGCATAATTCAAATTTGGACTACATGCACATGCTCCAGTGCATATAAATTGGTTGAAAAATCAAATATATGTCCTTGGGTGCATGCTTAGGTCCCATGCAAGAAATGGGAATGAATTTCAAACACCAGGGCACCGTTGATTGTCAGCAAAACATTGAGATGCCTCGTTTTTAAATTCTAGTAAATCCAAAACTCGTCTGAAATTCATGAAACTTGGCATGCTTTCATGGAGCGGCATCAACATGTCGTGGTAAAAATTTTGTCTCGTTTGGGGAAGGTTTGGTATATGCTTCTCACAAACCAGAGCTTCTCACAAGAAGCATCATGGTTTCAGTAGGGAACGACCCACCTTCGGGGACGAAACGATATCCGCTGCCTCTTATTGCTTCCAAAAAATTTCTCGTGTCAACATAGAACAACAGGAGTGTTGTGTCATTTTTTATTTTTTTTGGGGGTTCTTTTGGACATTTTATGCATTAACCGAGTTTTCGATACATTTATGTGAGTAATTCAAATTTGAACTACATGCACATGCTCCAGTGCATATAAATTGGTTGAAAAATCAAATTTGTGTCCTTGGGTGCATGCTTAGGTCCCATGCAAGAAATGGGAATGAATTTCAAACACCAGGGCACCATTGATTGCCGACAAAACATTGAGATGCCCGGTTTTTAATTTCTAGTAAATCCAAAACTCGTCTGAAATTCACGAAACTTGGCATGCTATCATGGAATGGCACCAGGCATGATGTGGTATTTTTCGTGTCCATTTTGAGAGAAGGCGCACTTGAATAATGACAGCCAACAAAGGCATTTTGAAAAAATAGCTGCCACTTTAATATCTCAAACGTTTGTATAATTCAAACCGTGTGTGTTCTGTTAACCATTCACGTGACGCCACGTGTCTTGGTTTTAATGGTTGTAGGAGGTGCCGTGCGGACAGCTGCTTGACCTTGACTAATGGGAGGCGTGCGAGCGCAGTCCGGTGCGTAGACTGATCGAGAGGCGTGCAAGTTGTCCTCCAATGCGCAGGCTCGCCAAGAAGCGTGCGAGCTGTACTGTAACGCCCCGAGACCGATGTGCCAGGTGTCTTCCAGTTATTCGTTGTTGTTGCCTTGTCATTGCTTGTGTGTCATGCATTCCATATCATGTCATCATGTGCATTTCATTTGCATACATGTTCGTCTCTTGCGTCCGAGCATTTTCCCCGTTGTCCGTTTTGCAATCCGGCGCTCCTATGTCACCCGGTGTCCCTTTCTACCTCTTTTCGTGTGCGGGTGCTAAACGTTTTCGGATTGGACCGAGACTTGTCATGTGGCGTTGGTTTACTACCGGTAGACCGCCTGTCAAGTTTCATGCCATTTGGACTTCGTTTGATACTCCAACGGTTAACCGAGGGACCGAAAAGGCCTCATGTGTGTTGCAGCCCAACACCCTTCCAAACTGGCCCAAAACCCACCTAAACCTCTCCCATCATCTAGAGCGTTCGATCACGATCGCGTGGCCGCAAACCGCACCTCATTTGGAGCTTCCTAGCTCCCTCCACCTATAAAAGAGCACCCCTCCCCGAAATTCCAGGTCATTTCCACCCTAACCTAGCTCCTCTCCCTCTCGCCCGCGCCAGACATTGTCCACCGACGCCGGACACTTCGCCTCCAGCCTACCGCAGCCTGCCACGTGGCGCCCGAGCCCCACATCGCCGTTCCGCACCAGTTGCGGCCCGCGGGGCCCGTCACCGGCCCTCCCAGCCCGTCGCCCGCGCCCGCCGCCTAGGAGGTCGCGCCGCCCGCGCCTCTCGTCTCCTCCGCCGGCCACCGCCCCCGACACCGACCGCCGCCGCGGCCTACCTCGCCGGCGCCCGCGCCAGGGAGCGGAGCCCCTTGCTTCGACGACCTCCGCCACGACCGCCCTTCGCCGCCCCGCGGGGCCTCATCGTCGGTGGACACCGCCACCGCCGACATCTCCTCCGGCCTCCCTCGCTACTCCGGCCGCCGCGCTGTTCTTCGTCTCCGGCGACAGGTCCCCGGCGAACCTCGTGAACCGCGCCCTGCTACAGTGCATCTACAGTGCCAGATCTGAGATCTAGAACTCGCGGTTGACTTTTTCCCCTCGAAACCCTAATTTTTTTTGCATTCTTCTGCATGCCATAACTCTGCATCTGTGGCTCCGATTCGTGCGTGTAGCATATCAAAATGTGCGCCTCGATGAGTACATCATTTCATCTCATTGCATCATTTTCATTTGAGCTCATCTTGGTGACCGAAATGCTGTTGGAAGAGGGCTATGTGATGATTATGTCAGGTCTGTTTCAGCAAATAGCCTTTTGTCATTTTTGCCATGAATAATGTGTGCATGCTATGATCCTGAGCTCTACATGTGTTTTGTTATATGCCATGCCATCTTTACAGGGGTGTATGTCATGTATTTTTTTGATCTTTGTGGTTACTAGCACAAGCATGCAAAGTAGCTTACTCAATGATGCTGATTTCAGGGACTTAGAATTTCACCAAGTCCTTGTCCTGTTTTTATTTTTATGCCATATGTTCATGTTGTTTCCTAGTGATCCATGCCTCTCTTGAGGATGATCAGTAAGGATGTATTGTTAATATTGTGGTGCTCTATCCATCCATGTCTTTGTTTTCATTTATGAAGCACCTTAGCTTGAGTCAATCGAGCTCTACTTTTACTATAAAATGTTCCTGGCAGATTGTTAATATGTTCAGCGATTTTGCCGAGGTTGTTTCTATTAATCTGTGCATGCTACGTTGTTGTTCTTGCCATGTCTAGCTTCTATGCCATGTCTTCTTGGTGGGTGTATGCTTAGATTGTCATGCCATGATTTGTAGTGAGTGCATCGAGCTCGTAAACATGCCTACTTGTTAATCTGTTTTGCATGCTCCAGTTTTTCACTAAGTCTGAATCTGTTTATGTTTTTGCTATGTTCACATGCTTGCAATTGTATTTTTTGATCCTTTTTGGCTCAAGGTCACTAAGGGACTTTTGCTATATGCTTTGAGTAGCTTCATGCCATGCCTTGCTTTGCCATGATATGTTCCTGTAGCATGTAGTTTTCATGCTCTAAAGTATGCTTCCTGATGATAAATTCCTAACTTGCTGTTAATTCCACTAAGTCTGAGACCTGTAATCTTTTGCACTTTTGCCATGCTTGTTTGAGCTTGCTATTGAGTGAATTAGCCGTAGCTCAGTGTTCATCTTTTGTCAAGCATCATGAGTGGATCCCTGCCATGTATTTTGTTGCCATGTTTGAGTGTTGTAGCATATTTATCTTGATGATTTAGATGGCTACTTGTTGTTTATCGCAGACCGGTGCCATATTTATTTTGCTTGCCATTTCCAAACCGTGCATCCGATTCCGGTGATCTTTATATCGATTTCAACCGAAATCATCTCACCTTTCTAGTGGAACTCTTGGATTTCCAAGTTGAGGCCAGGTTCAATCATTCCTTTCCAAATCATGCATATGCATCGCATACCGCATCCCGCATATCATGCCATGTTCATGTGTTGGTTGTTTACTATGTTGTGTGCTTCTTTCCGGTGTTGCTTCTTCGGGTTGGTTCCGATAATGTCGCGTTTGTGAGGAATCGTTCGACTACGTCCGTTTGTCTTCTTCATGGACTCGTTCTTCTTCCTTGCGGGATTTCAGGCAAGATGACCATACCCTCGAAATCACTTCTATCTTTGCTTGCTAGATGCTCGCTCTTTTGCTATGCCTATGCTACGATACCTACCACTTGCTTATCATGCCTCCCATATTGTTAACCCAAGCCTCTAACCCACCTTGTCCTAGCAAACCATTGTTTGGCTATGTTACCACTTTGCTCAACCCCTCTTATAGCGTTGTTAGTTGCAGGTGAAGATTGGAGTTTGTTCCTTGTTGGAACATGGATATTTTGTTGGGATATCACAATATCTCTTATTTATATTAATGCATCTATATACTTGGTAAAGGGTGGAAGGCTCGGCCTTATGCCTGGTGTTTTGTTCCACTCTTGCCGCCCTAGTTTCCGTCATATCGGTGTTATGTTCCCGGATTTTTCGTTCCTTATGCGGTTGGGTTATAATGGGAACCCCCTGACAGTTCGCCTTGAATAAAACTCCTCTAGCAATGCCCAACATTGGTTTTACCATTCGCCACCTAGCCTTTTCTTTCCCTTGGGTTCTGCAGACTCAAGGGTCATCTTTATTTAAACCCCCCCGGGCCAGTGCTCCTCTGAGTGTTGGTCTGAACTGGGCAGCCTGCGGGGCCACCTCGGGGCAACTTGAGGGTTTAATACTGTATCTCGAATTCTCAATCATATGAATATAAACTCACAGTGTGACTGAATGAAAGATATGGTTTGAACGAACTTGCGTTTTTCTCTCTTAATGTACAGACTTATCAAATGATTTTCTTTAAAAAAACGTCAACAGTTTTTAAATATAAAACACTCATCGCAAACGTTTTAGTTAGAACACATGTATGCAAACCAACAGCTTCCCCAGGAAACGAAGGGAAAATGTGCCGAGCAGGATTTCTGCATCCCTTCAACGCAAATGGTTGTTTTGCACGACCCGTGTGCAACCACGTACAAACAATTGGGTAAGATTTGCATATCTGTCATTTTGGGTATGTTATCATTTCTCAAACTGGAAAGATTGACATTTGTTTATCTGGTAACATTGCCATTTGTCAACCTTGTAACACTATGATTTGTCAAAATATGCAGCTACAAATCACTAGCACTATCTAATTTTTGCAACTAAAATCACTAGCACTGTTCATATGGACACCACTAGCAGGCGTGAGTTCATGGACGCATATGCAAATGTACCATTGATTACATACAACAAGTCATCAACCCACAACGACAACGAGGATACACATTGGATTATAGATCATTTCCAACAAAACATTCTAGTAAAGTTTTTCTCACACAACAAATAACAAAGCGATGAAATGAACTTCAGCTCAACCACTCGTTGGCGTTGGAAACGCTTGCTTTGAACCAGAAGTGATTCTCTGGGAAGGGCCAGCTAATGTCAATGTCGAGACCAACGCATGACTGATCATCCAGGCTAAAGCAGCCTATTTCAATACCCATATTTGGACGGTAGGGAAGCATAGTAATGTCCGAGGTATAGATACAGTTGCTTCTCATAAATGGTAGTAACATTGTGTCAACAGCTGCTGGATCGCCTTCCACCATCGTTGGATAGTTTTGTCCAAGGAAGAGCGAGTTTCCTCCAAGACTTTAAATACTGAACCAGGGAGAAGATGTTGGCGCTAGTGCACTAGTATCCATCCCGAATACCCTGCAACGGATGTTGGAATAGGTCCAAAGAGTGCGACCATATGGGACAACACTGATAACCCACAAGTATAGGGGATCGCAACAGTTTTCGAGGGTAGAGTATTGTAGCGACCAGACCTCAAACAGTCTGATCTCTGTGCTCCGGTGTCATCCCTGGATCAGTAATGCTGACACCACACAGTACTCGGAGGATTTATAGCAGAGTAGCAATCACACACTTATTACATCGAGTGTCTCAAAAGAGAGCTTATTACAATAAATATGGCTTAAGGCCATCTAATAACGATAACAGCGGAAGGCTTGGAAGGTAAGTGAGTCCATCAACTCCAATGGCATCACTGAGTATAGAACCACGACCTAAAAACTCCTTAATCGTCGTCTAAAAAGTCTGCAACATTAATGTTGCAGCCCGAAAACGGGTCAGCACATGGAATATGCTGGCAAGGTAACACATAGAGAGTAATGGAATGCAACAGCTATACTATATGCATATTTGGCTGGTGGAAAAGCTCTATGGTTACAGTTTTTGCGTAAAGCCAATTTTTCCCTACTTCAAAGGAATAAAATTAATTACTATCATGGTGGTTGTGAAACATTGAGAATGGTTGACAGCATTCTCAATCCCAATTAAGTAACATCATTAAAACCCAACAAAATTAACTTTAGAGTAACATGTTGAGATTCACTTGATAATCCAGGTACTAGATACTCAAGATATCCATAACCGGGGACACGGCTAATCATGATTAGTTTATACACTCTGCAGAGGTTTGCGCACTTTTCCCCACAAGACTCGATCGCCTCCGTTGGATTTCTCGCACTACATGGTGTTTGAGAAACGGATGACCGAGACACAGTCTTTCAGAAGCGCTAGCACCTTACGATGGATAGACCGGTACACCTACTTTCCCCTACATCTACTAGTCTACCCTGTAAGAGTTCGCACGACTTACTCAACTATGCCAAAGCCCATAATGGCTTGTGGCTGCACACGGAAGTTTCTAGTAAGAATAATCTCATGGTCCCTTTGAGCCTGGGTGGCGGTCCAAAATAAAAACAGGCAAGTCCTGGAATACCCAGGTGCCTCAATCCACCCAGATGTGTGTTAGGTTGCCACCTTAGATAAACCATTAATTAACAATCTCACATCTGTCATGGATATCACTCACCCAATCCACGTCTACTAGCATAGCATGGCATAAAGCAAACGCAGAAGTAACTCCCAAAGGTTTGATAATAAACAGGTAATAGGTACTACCTCATCTACTTCCCATCCCACAATTTAATTAGATCCTAATCATGCAATGTGTGAGGATGGATCTAATGCAATAAAACTGGGTTGTAGAAAAGGTATGATCAAAGTGTTACTTGCCTTGCTGATGATCCGCGAAACCTAGAGATTCGAAGTAACAGGCGGCGCACTCCGGGTATTATATCGCAGACAAACAACAAGCATACAATAAGTACTCATCTAATGCACAAGTAAAACTCAAATAGAAGATCTAACCAGAAAGTTCAACTTAAGAACCCTGGTTTGCAAAAAGAATAAAATCGAATGAAGCAAAAGAAGTCAAACGGCGAAAGAAAACAACTTCGTTCTAGTAATCTGGATCTAGGGCAAATTTTACAGTAGCAAAAACATGTTTAAGTTGATTATTCGGAAAGAGGGTTTCGAGACGAAACTCCAGGCGCTTGAATCGCCTGATTCCGATAAACGAGCGAAAAGTTATACTAAAACGAAAATCAGATCAGAGATCGCGATCAGAAAATAACCGCGGAAAATCCGACGAAAAAGAAAAAAATGACGAACAGAATTTTTTTTTAAACGGCACGGAAGTCGAGGCGGCGGCGAACCTCGGGCGGCGTGCAACTCCGGTGAGTCGGCGGCGGGTCCGGCGGCGGCGGCGGCTAGGGTTTCAGTGCAGGCGCGGCTATGGGCTTGGGGCTCGTGCGCTTTGCTATATAAAGGCGCCCCCGGGCAGAGTCCCGCTCGGGTACGGCCCGTAGTCGGTTTCGTTTTTTTTAAAATAATTACGCTCGGAAGAAAAATAAAAAGAAATACTAAACGGACTCCAAAAATCACGAAATAAATTTTCCCGGGTTTCTAAAATCAAGCCCGATAAAGTGAACATTTATCTGGGCCCAAACTACAACTTTGAAAAACGCGCATTTTTCCTAAATTCAAATAAAATACTGAAAAACTCCGAAATAAATCTTATTTGATTTTTTTATTAAATCCTCAATATTTCTATATTTTGGGGAAGTCATTTTATTCCCTCTCTCATATTTTTGTAATAGAAATAATTGATGATAAAATAAATAAAATCAAATGATCCTGTTTACATAATTTGAGAAAACTCAAATATGTAAATAACGAAATCCCCAACTCTCTCCGTGGGTCCTTGAGTTGCTTAGGATTTTCTAGGATCAAAACCAAAAGCAAAATAAAATATGATATGCATGATGACCTAATGTATAACATTCCAAATTGAAAATTTGGGATGTTACAAACCTACCCCCCCTTAAGATGAATCTCGCCCTCGAGATTCGGGTTGGCTAGAAAATAGGTGAGGGTGGTCTTTGAGCAAATCTTCCTCTCGCTCCCAGGTGGCTTCATCCTCCATGTGGTGGCTCCACTGAACTTTGCAAAACTTGATAACCTTGCTGCGAGTAACTCGGCTGGCAAACTCAAGAATCTTGACTGGTTTCTCCTCATAGGTCAAATTGTTATCCAACTGAATTGCTTCCAATGGCACTGTGTCTCTCAAAGGTATGTCAGCCATCTCCGCGTGACACTTTTTCAACTGAGAAACGTGGAACACATCATGAACTCCTGTCAATCCTTCTGGCAATTCCAACTTGTAGGCCACTTCTCCCATACGCTCCAAAACTCGATATGGCCCTACAAATCGTGGCGCTAACTTCCCCTTAACTCCAAAGCGCTTAATCCCTCGAAGTGGGGATACTTGAAGATAAACTCTGTCTCCAACTTCATAAACTGTCTCCTTGCGTTTAGAATCTGCGTAGCTCTTCTGCCTGGACTGGGCTACCTTGAGCCTATCGCGAATCAACTTCACCTTCTGTTCAGACTCCTTAATCAAATCTGGTCCAAACAACTGACGGTCTCCAACTTCGTCCCATGACAACGGTGTCCTGCACCTCCTTCCGTACAGAGCTTCGAAAGGGGCCATCTTCAAACTGGTCTGATAGCTATTATTGTAAGAGAACTCTGCATATGGCAAATTATCGTCCCAACTAGATCCATAATCTAGCGCACAAGCTCTCAGCATATCCTCCAAAATCTGATTGACTCTCTTGGTATGTCCATCTGTCTGCGGATGAAAAGCTGTACTAAATTCTAGCCTAGTACCCAAAGTCTCATGCAACTGCTTCTAGAACTTTGAGGTAAACTGGGTTCCTCTATCTGATACGATGCTCCTCGGAACTCCATGCAAACATACAATCCTGGTCATGTATATCTTTGCCAAATTAGCACTGGTGTAAGTGGTCTTTACTGGGATGAAATGAGCTACCTTCGTCAATCGATCAACTACAACCCAAATCGAGTCATAGCCTGAACGAGTCCTTGGTAATCCCGTGATAAAATCCATGCCTAGCTTATCCCACTTCCATTCGGGTATCGGCAATGGTTGCAACAATCCTGCTGGCTTCTGATGCTCTGCCTTTACTCTCTGACATACGTCACAAACTGCTACATACTCCGCAATATCCTTCTTCATTTCGGTCCACCAGAAAATATTCTTCAAATCCAAATACATCTTGGTATTTCCTGGGTGAATCGAATACGGTGAATCATGTGCCTCTTGCAGAATCAACTTCCTGATCTCTGGGTCATTGGGTACATAAACACGGTCTTCAAACCATAGGGTGTCGTGCTCATCCTCACGAAATCCTTTAGCTTTTCCTTGGCTCATTTTCTCTTTTATAGAAGCAATCTCCTTGTCAGATTTCTGAGCCTTTCTGATTTTGTCCATCAAAGTTGACTGAATTTCCAACGCTGCTACATAGCCTCTCGGAACTATTTCCAAACATAGTTCACGAAAATTTTCTGCTAACTCCTTGGGTATTTCTCCCGTCATTAACGTATTGACATGGCTCTTGCGGCTTAATGCATCAGCTACTACATTCGCTTTTCCGGGATGGTAATGCAATCTCATATCATAATCCTTGATGAGCTCCAACCATCTCCTTTGTTTGAGGTTCAACTCCTTCTGTGTGAAAATGTACTTCAAACTCTTATGATCCGTGTACACCTCACAATGATTTCCGATGAGGAAATGTCTCCATGTCTTCAAGGTATGCACTACGGCTGCTAACTCCAAATCATGCGTGGCATAATTCAATTCGTGAGGCTTCAGTTGTCGTGAAGCATATGAAACAACTCTCCCTTCCTGCATAAGCACTGCTCGAAGTCCTCGACGTGAAGCGTCGCAATACACCTCATAATCCTTGGTTTGATCTGGCAAAATCAACACTGGTGAGGTAACCAAGCGTTTCTTCAACTCCTGGAAACTAGCCTCACACTCCTCAGTCCATTTGAACTTGGTATCCTTCTTCAGCAACTCCGTCATAGGCTTCGCAATCTTTGAAAAGTTCTCAATAAACCTCCGGTAGTATCCTGCGAGTCCAAGAAAACTCCGGATCTCTCCAACTGTTGTTGGTGCTTCCCACTTGGTCACGGTTTCAACTTTAGTGGGATCAACAGCTATACCTTCTCCAGATATAACGTGTTCGAGGAATCCTACTTCCTTCAACCAAAACTCACATTTTCTTAACTTGGCATATAATTGATGTTCTCTGAGCTTTCCAAGTGCCAAACGCAAATGCTCTTTATGTTCCTCTTCATTCTTTGAATAAACCAGGATATCATCAATGAACACTACGACGAACTTATCCAAAAACTCCATAAACACTTTGTACATCAGGTTCATAAAATAGGCAGGCGCGTTAGTCAGTCCAAATGACATAACAGTATACTCATATAGTCCATATCTTGTGGTGAATGCTGTCTTAGGTATGTCTTGCTCTCGAATTTTCAATTGATGGTACCCTGATCGCAAATCGATCTTGGAAAACACTTTAGCTCCTTGCAATCGATCAAACAGATCATTGATCATTGGTAGCGGGTACTTGTTCTTGATTGTTACTTCATTCAATCCTCGATAGTCAACAACCATCCTTAACGATCCATCCTTCTTCTCTACTAGAAGTACTGGTGATCCCCAAGGCGAAGAACTTGGGCGAATGTAACCTTTATCCAGTAACTCCTTAATCTTCTTCTTAATTTCCACCAAATCTTTTGCGGGCATCCTATATGGTCGCTTCGATATTGGCCCAGTGCCTGGCAAAAGTTCAATCAAAAACTCAATATATCTATCCGGTGGCATGCCTGGCAACTCTTCGGGAAATACATCAGGAAAATCCTTTACCACCGGTACTTCCTCCTACACAACTCCTGATAAGGAATTTACTTGTGTCCTGTTTGGCGCATCGGGATACATACTTGATCCTTCCTCCTTCTGGCGTTGTGAGCAAAATTGTCTTACTGGCGCAATCGATGTTTCCTCCATACATCGACAGCCAATCCATACCAAGAATCACATCCAAACCTTGGGATTCCAAAATAATTAAATCCGTTGGGAAAACATGCCTTCCTATACCTAATGGCACTTGAAAACATCCTTGATTGGCCATGTACTCTGCTCCTGGTGAGCTTACTAGCATAGGTGTTTTGAGAACCCTAGTGGGCAGGCTATACTTTTCCACAAATCCCCTTGATATGTATGAATGCGATGCACCAGTATCAAAAAGAATGAGTGCAGTAAATGTCTTAACCAAAAACTTACCTATTACTGCATCGGGCTGAGCTTCAACCTCCTCCACATTAACGTGGTTCACCTGTCCCCTGTTGAAAGGGTTCGGCTTCTTTACAGAGCTTCCATTGCCATTTTGGCCTTCAGGGCATTCATTGGCATAATGTTCGGTCTTGGAACACTTGAAACAGGTGACTTGACTCAGATCTCTCTTGGCTGGGGTTGATGGGGTGTTGCGGTTCTGTCCATTGCTTCCTCCATTCCCATTACCATTCTTGGTGCCATTGTGATTATGCGAGCTACCTACTCCATGGTTATGCTGAAAATGTCCTCCCGGTCTAGGGGTAAAACGTGGCTTCTGCTGAGCTCCTGAATTATACTTTCCTTGTCCATACTTCCTCTTGCGGTTCTCAATTTGCTGCTGCTTCCCTTCAATCATAAGAGCACGATCTACCAACTCCTGGTAGTTGTTGAAGGTGGCTACCATCAACTACATACTCAACTCATCATTCAGTCCTTCCAGGAACTTCTCCTGCTTAGCTGCATCCGTAGCAACGTCATCTGGGGCATAACGTGCTAGCTTACTAAACTCCTCCACATACTGGCCAACTGTCTGTCCTCCTTGGCGCAAGTTATGAAACTCACGCTTCTTCATGGCCATTGCTCCTGCTGTAACATGGGCAGTACGAAAAGCCTGCTGAAACTAGTCCCATGTGACAGTGTCGACTGGGAAGGTGGCTGTGAAATTCTCCCACCAGGATGCTGCGGGTCCTTCTAACTGATGTGCGGCAAACTTCACCTTCTCCGCATCTGTGCATCCTGTTGTGGTCAACTCCCTAGCTGTATTGCGGAGCCAATCATCTACTACTATCGGCTCGGTTCTACTGGAAAACACCGGCGGATTCAGCCTAAGAAAACGGGCTAAGTGGTCAACAGGTGGTGGTGGGTTGTTGTTGTTGTTCCCCTGATTCTGATTCTGAACTAGCAACTGCATCAAGGTGTTCTGCTACTGGATCAACTGGGTGAGCTCCGGCGGAAAGGCAAATCCGGGGTCACGTCTCGGAGGCATCTGAGGGTTTAGAAAAGATGAGATATAAGAATAGAGGGGGTCTAAAGAGAAAACACTACCCATATGCACATGAGGCAAAAGCAAACAATTCACTTCATTCAATCAAACAAAGGCATACAATCGATTTAGCTATCGCAAGAGTGCTCGGACTACTATATTTACATGGTGGACTACTACTACTGATGAGGTGGTCTACTAGAAATATTTTACGGTTGTAGATTCCATGGTATCTGCTCCTGCTTCATCAACATAGTCATCATCGCTACTATCTGCTTCCGAGTCGGTGCCGTCGATGATGATGTAGTCTTCCGGGCTAATCTCCTTGGGTTCTTCGTCTTCATCTACTGGTGTCGGGCCTCCCATAAATATTCCAATCTTCTTGATTAGATCGTCATTCTTCTCCACCAATACTTCAATTTCTTCTTCATAATCTTCACGTGTAGCCTTGAGTTCTTCCTCCAGTTCCTTGATTCTAGTCTTAGTCTTCTTCAGATCTATCATGTCGGTGCACATCTGATTCTCCTGTCGTCGAATGTGCTGATTTAACTCCTGAATAAAAGCTCCAATTGATCTATCTTTCCTGGTGCTGATCATCTCCCAGTGTTCATCTCGGCGCCCACAAATCTGGTAGATAGTATCCTTGAGATCCTTGCGGTAGACTTCTGCAATGCGTCCCATGGCGATGTGAGCTGCCATACTCTTTCCTAGACTCCAAGTTGGTGCATCAAAAGAAAACTCTATGGGCTCAGTGACTGGCATGAACGTCCTTCCTGGAACTTGAACTTGAATCATCCAGCGCTCTTCTTTAGGTAAAGTGGCGTTGTAGGTTCCCGTGAAGCTTGGTACTCCTATGTTCAGGTATCTAGTGACTTCCTTCAAGTGGTGTCCAAAGGGTGTATCTTCATCTGGTTGTGTGAACTTGTTCCTTACATCCGCCATCCTAAAGAGTAGAAAAGATGAGAAGTCAGAAGAGAAGAGAGTGGGTAGTGATCTAGGTCTCTTAGCTTAGTGGTCGTGTCCTACAGTCAGTGTGTGCTCTGATACCATCTCTGTAGCGACCAGACCTCAAACAGTCTGATCTCTGTGCTCCGGTGTCATCCCTGGATCAGTAATGCTGACACCACACATTACTCGGAGGATTTATAGCAGAGTAGCAATCACACACTTATTACATCGAGTGTCTCAAAAGAGAGCTTATTACAATAAATATGGCTTAAGGCCATCTAATAATGATAACAGCGGAAGGCTTGGAAGGTAAGTGAGTCCATCAACTCCAACGGCATCACTGAGTATAGAACCACGACCTAAAAACTCCTTAATCGTCGTCTGAAAAGTCTGCAACATTAACGTTGCAGCCCGAAAACGGGTCAGCACATGGAATATGCTGGCAAGGTAACACATAGAGAGTAATGGAATGCAACAGCTATACTATATGCATATTTGGCTGGTGGAAAAGCTCTATGGTTACAGTTTTTGCGTAAAGCCAATTTCTCCCTACTTTAAAGGAATAAAATTAATTACTATCATGGTGGTTGTGAAACATTGAGAATGGTTGACAGCATTCTCAATCCCAATTAAGTAACATCATTAAAACCCAACAAAATTAACTTTAGAGTAACATGTTGAGATTCACTTGATAATCCAGGTACTAGATACTCAAGATGTCCATAACCGGGGACACGGCTAATCATGATTAGTTTATACACTCTGCAGAGGTTTGCGCACTTTTCCCCACAAGACTCGATCGCCTCCGTTGGATTTCTCGCACTACATGGTGTTTGAGAAACGGATGACCGAGACACAGTCTTTCAGAAGCGCTAGCACCTTACGATGGATAGACCGGTACACCTACTTTCCCCTACATCTGCTAGTCTACCCTGTAAGAGTTCGCACGACTTACTCAACTATGCCAGAGCCCATAATGGCTTGTGGCTGCACACGGAAGTTTCTAGTAAGAATAATCTCATGGTCCCTTTGAGCCTGGGTGGCGGTCCAAAATAAAACAGGCAAGTCCTGGAATACCCAGGTGCCTCAATCCACCCAGATGTGTGTTAGGTTGCCACCTTAGATAAACCATTAATTAACAATCTCACATCTGTCATGGATATCACTCACCCAATCCACGTCTACTAGCATAGCATGGCATAAAGCAAACGCAGAAGTAACTCCCAAAGGTTTGATAATAAACAGGTAATAGGTACTACCTCATCTACTTCCCATCCCACAATTTAATTAGATCCTAATCATGCAATGTGTGAGGATGGATCTAATGCAATAAAACTGGGTTGTAGAAAAGGTATGATCAAAGTGTTACTTGCCTTGCTGATGATCCGCGAAACCTAGAGATTCGAAGTAACAGGCGGCGCACTCCGGGTATTCTATCGCAGACAAACAACAAGCATACAATAAGTACTCATCTAATGCACAGGTAAAACTCAAATAGAAGATCTAACCAGAAAGTTCAACTTAAGAACCCTGGTTTGCAAAAAGAATCAAATCGAACGAAGCAAAAGAAGTCAAACGGCGAAAGAAAACAACTTCGTTCTAGTAATCTGGATCTAGGGCAAATTTTACAGTAGCAAAAACATGTTTAAGTTGATTATTCGAAAAGAGGGTTTCGAGACGAAACTCCAGGCGCTTGAATCGCCTGATTCCGATAAACGAGCGAAAAGTTATACTAAAACGAAAATCGGATCAGAGATCGCGATCAGAAAATAACCGCGGAAAATCCGACGAAAAAGAAAAAAACGACGAACAGATTTTTTTTTAAACGGCACGGAAGTCGAGGCGGCGGCGAACCTCGGGCGGCGTGCAACTCCGGCGAGTCGGTGGCGGGTCCGGCGACGGCGGCGGCGGCGGCTAGGGTTTCGGTGCAGGCGCGGTTATGGGCCTGGGGCTCGGGCGCTTCGCTATATAAAGGCGCCCCCGGGCGGAGTCCCGCTCGGGTACGGCCCATAGTCGGTTTCGTTTTTTTTAATAATTACGCTCGGAAGAAAAATAAAAAGAAATACTAAACGGACTCCAAAAATCACGAAATAAATTTTCCCGGGTTTCTAAAATCAAGCCCGATAAAGTGAACATTTATCTGGGCCCAAACTACAACTTTGAAAAACGTGCATTTTTCCTAAATTCAAATAAAATACCGAAAAACTCCGAAATAAATCTTATTTGATTTTTTTATTAAATCCTCAATATTTCTATATTTTGGAAAAGTCATTTTATTCCCTCTCTCATATTTTTGTAATAGAAATAATTGATGATAAAATAAATAAAATCAAATGATCCTGTTTACATAATTTGAGAAAACTCAAATATGTAAATAACGAAATCCCCAACTCTCTCCGTGGGTCCTTGAGTTGCTTAGGATTTTCTAGGATCAAAACCAAAAGCAAAATAAAATATGATATGCATGATGACCTAATGTATAACATTCCAAATTGAAAATTTGGGATGTTACAAGTATTCAACCCAAATTTATTGATTCGACACAAGGGGAGCCAAAGAATATTCTCAAGTATTAGCAACTGAGTTGTCAATTCAACCACACCTGGAAACTTAATATCTGCAGCAAGGTATTTAGTAGCAAAGTAATATGATAGTAGTGATAACGGTAGCGAAAGTGATATTTTTGGGTTTTATAGTGATGGTAACAGTAGCAACAGAAAAGTAAATAAGCGACGAACAATATAGGAAAAGCTCGTAGGCATTGGATTGGTGATGGAGAATTATGCCGGATGCGATCGATCATGTAACAGTCATAACCTAGGGTGACACAGAACTAGCTCCAGTTCATCAATGTATTGCAGGCATGTATTCCGAATATAGTCATACGTGCTTATGGAAAGGAACTTGCATGACATCTTTTGTCCTACCCTCCTGTGGCAGCGGGGTCCTATTGGAAACTAAGGGATATTAAGGCCTCCTTTTAATAGAGTACCAGACCAAAGCATTAACACATAGTGAATACATGAACTCCTCAAACTACGGTCATCACTGGTAAGTATCCCGATTATTGTCACTTCGGGGTTAACGGATCATAACACATAATAGGTGACTATAGACTTGCAAGATAGGATCAAGAACTCTCATATATTGATGAAAACATAATAGGTTCAGATCTGAAATCATGGCACTCGGGCCCTAGTGACAAGCATTAAGCATAGCAAAGTCATGGCAACATCAATCTCAGAACATAGTGGATACTAGGGATCAAACCCTAACAAAACTAACTCGATTACATGATAAATCTCATCCAACCCATCACCGTCCAGCAAGCCTACGATGAAATTACTCACGCACCACGGTGAGCATCATGAAATTGGTGAAGGAGGAAGGTTGATGATGATGATGGCGACGGATTCCCCTCTCCGGAGCCCCGAACGGACTCCAGATCGGCCCTCCTGAGAGAGTTTAGGGCTTGGCGGCGGCTCCGTATCGTAAAACGCGATGAATCCTTCTCTCTGATTTTTTTTCTCCCTAAAAGTGAATATATGGAGTCAAGGTTGATGTTGGTGGAGCGTCAGGGGGCCCACGAGGCAGGGGGCGCCCCCCCCCCACCCTCGTGGACAGGGTGTGGGCCCCCTGACGTGGATCTTCCTTCTAGTATTTTTTATATATTCCAAAATAATTCTTCGTTGACTTTCAGGTCATTCCGAGAACTTTTATTTCTGCACAAAAATAACACCATGGCAATTCTGCTGAAAACTACGTCAGTCCAGGTTAGTTCCATTGAAATCATGCAAGTTAGAGTCCAAAATAAGGGCAAAAGTGTTTGGAAAAGTAGATACGATGAAGATGTATCAAACACCTGCTTCCTTAGTAACATCAGCAGTGCCCCATATACAGACAAGAAGAGGTGATCCATCGGAATAAGTTGCCAGGCGCCACTGAGTATATAGGTCCTGCTCGTCCTCATGCTCGTGAATAAAATTTTCAAGTATAGGTGGTGGAATGTTCACAGGACCTTGGAAACACAAGAAGGTTAATTAGTAAAGGGGAACTAGCTAACCCGCATGCATGTGGATGAAACAATTATAATTACAGTTGAAGACAAACGTACCAAAATCATGAGGATTCCATGCAAAAACAGTGCCATGAGTGGTGGTGGCAAACACAAGACCCCCGTATTGAATTGCATCACAGTACTCATCCATGTATAGAAACTAATTTTTGAGCAATATCCATCGAGTCGAACCATGAAGGACGGTAACAAGCTTGTCGAAGATAGCGACAACATAACCATTCCTATAACCCCAAGAGCGTTTGGGAACTCGACAAATTGCTATCTTCCATAGACAACAGTCAGCATGATTGTATTTGAACTCACGTAGAATACCGGTGTACTCAACCTCTGGGCAGTCGTCTGAGATTTTTCAAAGTGGAACCCGGTGACGGGTGTACACATTCACAAGTTCCCACTCGCAGTTGTACCCAATATTAACAACCCAATCTCCATTTGCGCCTGCCCAAGCCTTGCCCTCAAGCGATGGCATCTTAACATCCTACGTATCATTATCAAGCGGCATCAACTTACACAAGGCGAGGCTTCCCTCGTCCCCGCGCCAGTCAGCATGGTCACGGCGAAGAAGATAGGGGAGATCAAACCGCTCTTGAACCCTTGGGTTCCCTGTAATGATGTTATTAGTTGAGTCGATAATGGTCTTGAACGAACCTACCATGCTAGCCGAGATGATGATGTCGCACCGATCAATTAGTTCTGCCACCGCGTTATCATTCAGATCGGGGCAAGAATAACGGGGTCGTTTCCGGCTTGTTCCATCTATGGAGAAGACGATCAAACAATGGCAAATGAAAGGGTGAAGGCAAATGGAGGAGGGAGGAAGAGCTAGCGTGCGACAGCAGTTCCAAATCGAGAGGGAAAGGCGAAGAGTCGGTGGGCGGTTGCCACGGTACACGAAGAGGCACCTGGGGAGCGAACGGTTGCCACAGAGGTCACACATTGACGACAACGGCCGAGTGAACTGCATGCAATCCCATCGCACAACACACACGTCTTGTTAAGTTGAACTGTTTCTGTTCTCTTGTGTCAACGCAAACAGTTCATCCTAGTGAACCGCATGCTGTATATCGCACACACCTTGATCTGGCTGACCATTTCTTTTGTGTTGCCTAATCACAAACAGTTCATCCGAGTGAACCGTATGTTGTATATCGCACACACCTTCATATGGCTGCCCGTTTATTTTGTGTTGCCTAATCACAAACAGTTCATCCGAGTGAACCGTATGCTGTGTATCGCACACGCCTTCATCTGGCTGCCCGTTTCTTTTGTTCCTCCTCATCGCAAACAGTTAATTGAACTGAATCGTATGCCCTTCATCGCACACGCAACTAAAATCTGAACCGTGTTTGATGCATCCTCCATCGCAAACGTTTTCACATTTTTTGATGGTTTTCATACACCACCGTTTGCGATTATTGCATCGCACACAGTTTCTCGAAGGGTCTCTGATCGTAGTATCGCGTTAGCAGCATCCTGCAGTAGTGTTATTCCTTAATAGAAAAAGGAATATTCCCAATAAAAAGAATATTGGGATTGGTCCAAGATGGAAATGGCAAGGTCTTGGAAAGGGTTTTGAGGATGACAAGCCACTCTGGAAAGAAAGAAGAGGGCATCTTCTTCAATTTCCAGACCACATAGCCACGGAAAAAGGAAAACTCAAGCAAAAACCTCAGAAAAACAAAAGAAAAAGAAAGGGCCAAAAATTAGGTTGTGACACTCTGCATCATGCTTCCGCAAGGATTCAAAGAAATTACGGTGTGGTTCTTAGATTTCAAGTGTATCAAATGTACATGTCGTTCAAGTGTTTGGTTAAGTTGTGAAGATTCTCTGCATGTGGATTTTAACACATAAATGTTGATGGATTTCATGATTGGTTCATAAGTAGAAAATTCATCTCATGAGTTCAACATAAATCATGCTTATAATGGAAAGTTTCTAAAAATAGGTAGACCTAACTAAATTTGGTAAAGTGGCAACCGTACCCCCTTGGTACTACTTATTTCTACATTCCCATCTTTAGATGTCAGAAGTAACCTACATGTAATCTGAAATTTTCTTTTATGAGTATTATGATAAAGAAAATTCCAGATTTGTATTGCAACACCGATAATTTTGAGCAATCTCTGAATTTTGCTCAGTGCATCCCCTACTTTTCAAGAGATGAACTTTTGAAGAAGCTGGGTATAAAAAGATCTCTCAGGACCACTATACTTGTGCACCTGGAGACAAGAGAGGGCTTATGTTTTCTATGCAGGATCAGGAACAAAGAATATGTGACCTTTTTCACATGACGTACTTGGAAAGAATTTGCAAAAGTGTACCAGTTGGAAGTATGTATGGAAATGTCTCTCGGACTAGGTGGAAAACCTAAATGTCACCTCCGGGTACGTTCGAGCACCGATCCAAAATAACTCATCCGTGTAAGTATTCTGGCAAATATCAAGCAATTTTAACTAAGAACATTTCATCCGGCTGCTATATTTAAAAAATATTATTTACAAATATTTTCATAGCTTATTACGGATTGGATATTGTAACAAAACATTTTATAAATGACATGGAGTTAGTAAAGGGAGCAGAGTAAGCTGGGAAGGGATGTGGTTTGTCGTTGGCTTTGTTGATCAAATTTGGATGCTCGCGGACGGTTACAATGCTGGACCAAGAGATCATTCCTACGTGCCCCTGATGCACACTTTGAACAAGACCAACATTGACAACAAACTCATGGTTAGAATTGTATCTACTCTCATTATCTTAAGATAGTCCAGGTACTTATGTAGATTGCTTAAGGTGCTCAAATTGTGTTATTCCACCAGATACTCCCACAACGTGTTGTGCCTAAGGAGAAGGGTGCAAATGGAGAGCTAACCATTGTTCTCCATCCTAGAGTCAACATCAGTTCTGGTTCATACTCAGCTTCAGGACAAGGAGATCGAAGCACCGTCCTTAATGTGTGGAGGAAAGTAGTTAACGTGTACGACAAGGATATTGGAGACACGATGATCATCGTGCTACACCATGGATGTGCAGGGACCTTTCTCTTCATCGGTTTCATCGTTGCTGAACCAGATGTTGAGTAGTTCTCACTCTCTGTCGTGTTGCCTCAATGATTGTCCATCGCTGTAGCTCATGTTTTATGCTACTGTTGGTACTGATGTGATGATGATGATGAACATGTATGTTCTATTAATTAGTATTAAGAAATTATGACCTTTTGTAGTGCTGACAGCACGCATGGAAAAGTAATCAATGGTTTTTGATACGAGCATCTCAACCCTAAACCATGAAAATTATTCTAACATGTTATAAACTCTTCCATGGTAGAATTTATAAGGTACTACGTTCTGAACACCAACAAGCCATTTTGTTAACCCGCCTAACATTGTTTTGACACCAAACATTTTCTGTGACACTACAAATCATCCCGTAAAATGGACATGCCTAGTGACGCCCAAAATCATCACTGAATTTTAGGTTTCGGTGTCGCCAAAGTTGTTGAGGGCGCTGCCCCGGGAGGAAAACACCTCGTGACGGTGGACCATCACAGAAAATGATTTTAGGCATCATTTCTTGTTTCATCGCTGATAGAGGCGAGGGTCCTGATCTTTCGATGAGATGATAACTATCAATTTGGTGGAGCCGACTTTGACGATCCGACTACAAACGTGCACGATGTTGCGCCTTAGCAATCGCTAAACCAATCTCCTAAGGTTATCGACGATGCTGGAAGCACGATCAGCCTGACCACGAAGGTCTATTCCTGCATGCAATTGAAGAACAAGCAAGAATATGATAAAGCAATCTAAATATTACGAATATATATGAAGTACTGATAAATGTGGGGATCCGGAAGCGGTCTTGGTCTAGTCGTTGGACACAAACGGAGTACACGAAGTTGCACTGGCTAACTTTTAACTAAACAAATCCCCCAGCAAAAAGCTACTAGACAGATCTACTTATATAGGAGCAAGGGGTGGCGGCCAAGGAGGTGGGAGGACGTCCCAAGGCATCCTAAAACCAACCCTATGTCGTACAAGGCTCATGGGCCCAAGTGGAGGTGATGCAACACCTTTGGACTTGTAGTTTGACTTGGATTCTGCTGCAATGTCAAATTGTTTCATCCATAACTCAATGCTCCGGACGAATTTGAAGGTGAATCCAATTGTGTTGGAAAGTGCACAAAATCTAATTTCCAACAAAAAAAGGAATCACCCAGTTCGGAGTCTGTATGAAAGAGTTATTGGCATTTTGATTCAGGTATGTTTGCGTAGTCTGAATCTGAATCCAAAATGTGAGAGACCTAGAATCTATCTTCTTTTGGCCCAAAAGTGACATGAGAGGACTTTTTGAACAGCACATAAACTTCTTTTTCCCCCTTATCTTCATATGTAGATTGTAGAAATGTCCCATACACCTGCAATTAGACATGGCACAAAAGTCTGTGAAGTATTTTTGTCCTAGATGACATAAATAAATTATTGCATAGTTTGCATAAGAAATCACCTCACAAATATATATATATGCAATATTTTTGGTTGTATCCAAGATAGTCATGTCCTCATCAATCACCATGGGTTTTTTCATTGAATAGAGCAAATTTTGTAGTGTATCCATCTGTCATGGGCAGTCAAGGCGTGTCGCCCGGGTGCAAGTCATCTGGGTAGATCGAACATCGCATAGAGCCCAGAGAGGCCCCCGTGACATGCAACCTAGAAACTAAAAGCGTAGATGGCCTCCTTGCCCTCGAAGGCCCCCATGAGGCGGGTACTCCAGCAGCCTTTATAAGAGTAACTAGACCATAAAAGCGCGCGTTGCCGCGCCCGCCATTTTAAATACATCTTAACAAAACAATAGGCATCTGACCAAAGGAATTGTAAAAATATATCTGAAAAATGGTTATTTTTACCACTTGAAACAATCAAACTTGGTTCTATCTTCAGCCAGAATATTTTTATGTTCATAAACTCCAGGGATCACATTTATGACAATAGAGTGCCGGTACCCAAGTACTCCTAGAAAGGACAAACAGCATTCTTGTTTATCCATAGCGAGCAGACATTCTGCAATCAACAACCACAAAATTAGAAGCAATGTGTTAAACAACAACTCCTAAAAATGTACGATTGAAGAAATGACTATAAAGATGACATTGGACACATATAATGATTTAAGAAAATGAAGAAAGAATGGAATTAATAACATGGATGCCATAGTTTATATGGCTTGTACAGTGAAACATTAACTCATATTTAATATAATTGCAGTGGGAGCCTTTCCCACTGTTTCAGGTTCAAAAGAAACATGGATGCCATATTGAAATTTTTGTACCCTTTTTCTATTAACTCGTGATAGATAGAAAGGTGATATCTGGCACTGGAAGTCACAAATTCATCTCACAATGATTGTGACAAAGCTCCACCAACCATAAAGAGATCACATTGTGTAACATGATTCCTAAATTTGAGGGATTAATTCGGGGGCAAGTAAGGGTTTCTCAGGTAATAATCGATGCAAATTGACATAATATTATTGGTCTCCCAAATAATACCATCTTGAAACAATTTACGTGTGTTCCATTTGCCAAAGGGCTGACTTCTGACTCTTTTCACAATAAAAATAGCTTCCCGGCCCGGGGCTCAAAGCCTCAGGCTTTAGGAGAAAAAATAAAGATAAATCATGTTCTATTGTCAAAGAAAGAAAACAACGTGCATCCATAATCCTGTAACTTCAGCACAAATCTTTTAGAAAATAATCTATCTTGTTAAACCATCATGAACCCAATGGAATACAGGTTCTGTTGTGTTGGCGTTCAATGCATTTCATGCTTCCTGCAAAGAGGGGAAGAGTCTCCAGTAGAGAATTTAGACACCAAACATCATACATATGAGAATGTAAAAAGTTTTTGCTATTGAAAAGTAATCGAAGATATAGACCGCTTCCTGCAAAGAGGGGAAGAATCGCCAGTAGAGAATTTAGACACCAAACATCATACATATGATATGAGAATGTAAAAATCTATTGCTATTGAAAAGTAATCGGAGATATACACTGAGAGATAGTACTAAACTACTAATTCTTCGGACTAGCTTGAGCCGATGAAAAAATAACCATGCTGACAAAAGTACTTGCAGGTAATGAGACATGAGGTCATAATACAGAAAACATAATCTATTTAAATGAGGTGTATTGTTACCATATTAGCAGATCTTCTCCTTTCGTTAATCATGATACACATCCCAAGTTCCAAAATTTCTTCATCACTTTAACTGCAGATCAGAGACTCCTTGGAAACTGAATCATGGTAAACTATTCTTCTATACCAACAATGGTTTGATAAAATAAGTACCCAATTAAGCACAGGAAAATCTCTACTGGAGTACTGGTTGTTGCTGACTTATTGCGCCTTTGTGTGATCAATGCCATACATGTTACTCTCTTAGGAAGCGATTTCAACCAAAAATTATTTTGCAACCTAAAGATATTGAGTGTCAGTTAGCTTTCTTATTAGACAGTAAAGGGGCAAAACAAGCTAATAATCAATTTAACACATATAACAGCCTAGATGACGAAAGTGTCTTTCAATGATCGGTTCCAGAGGTATTCACAAAAGAATGATAGAGGTGTACCTTAGTTAGCCATTGGACCTTCATCACGACAATTACATAACAGTTCCAGCTTCAGTCACGGAATGGGGATGGAGGCGCGGTAAAACTGCAAGGGCATGGATGTCGATGCAGGAGGAGTACAGCCGGTAATGGCCGCCGACGGCGTGGGCGGCCGCCGCAGCCGCCATCGAGGACGCTGCAAGACACAAATTAAAAAACAGCAAAGAAGGGGCCTGCAGAGGAAGAGTACATCGCGAGTAGAGGGCACCGATGCGGAGGTATCGCGCAACAGAAGCTCATCGACGGGGCGGAGGGCGGTAGCGAAGCATCGCTGATGAACGAATCGTGGCGTCGCATGTAACGCCCTCGATGCGGCTATATCTCCCACATGTCGAAGCACGACTTAGAGGCATAACTGCATTGAAAGCAATGTCGCAAGTGAGGTAATCTTCACACAACCCATGTAATACATAAGGGAAAGAGATACATAGTTGGCTTACAATCGCCACTTCACACAATACATGAATAAAGCATTACATCATCCAGATACAATCAAGGTCCGACTACGGAACCCAAAATAAAAGAAGACTACCACAAAAGCTACACAAATCCCCGATCGACCCCAACTGGGCTCCGCTACTGATCAACTGGAAACGGAACAACACAAAGGACAAGATCTTCATCGAGCTCCTCCTTGAGCGTGGTTGAGTCATCTGCACGGTTCAACGGCACCTGCAAACTAGTTTTGGAAGTATCTGTGAGTCACGGGGACTCAGCAATCTTACACCCTTGCGATCAAGACTATTTAAGCTTATAGGAAGGGTAAAAGGTATGAGGTGGAGCTGCAGCAAGCGACTAGCATATATGGTGGCTAAACATACGCAAATGAGAGCGAGAAGAGAAGGCAAAAGCACAGTCGAACAACTATGATCAAGAAGTGATCCTAGAACAACCTACGTCAAGCATAACTCCAACACCGTGTTCACTTCCCGGACTCCGCCGAGAAGAGACCATCACGGTTACACCCACGGTTGATGTATTTTAATTAAGGTCATCTTCAGGTTTTCTACAACCGGACATTAACAAATTTCCATCTGCCCATAACCGCGGGCACGGCTTTCGAAAGTTCAAAACCCTGCAGGGGTGTCCCAACTTAGCCCATCACAAGCTCTCACGGTCAATGAAGGATATTCCTTCTAGCGGGAAGACCCGATCAGGCTCAGAATCCCGGTTACAAGACATCCTCGACAATGGTAAAACAAGTCCAGCAAAGCCACCCGAATGTGCCGACAAATCCCGATAGGAGGTGCACATATCTCGTTCTTAGGGCACACTGGATTGTCCAAGGTTCCGGTAGGCCAGCCCAGAGTTGCCCCTGGTGGCCACCGGCAGCTGACAGGTTGGACCAACACTCAGAGGAGCACTGGCCCGGGGGTTTAAATAAAGATGACCCTTGAGTCTGCAGAACCCAAGGGAAAGAAAAGGCTAGGTGGCGAATGGTAAAACCAATGTTGGGCCTTGCTGGAGGAGTTTTATGTTGGAAATATGCCCTAGAGGCAATAATAAAATGATTATTATATTTCCTTACTCATGATAATTGTCTATGAAAGGGCATTTCCCAACTTTGTGTTTTGGATGATGATGACAACCCTTGGTGGTCTAAACGTGTGCTTTATGTTTCAGGTTCTCGATGCTTAGGCTTTCATCGGATTGCTATTACCTCTCGAAGGAAAAGATCGAAGACGTGTCCTCTACGGTTTTATTTTCTTTGGTCGTAGAGTACCTGTACTATCAAGAGGGAATCCTCATTAGGAAGCTCTGGGGGAATCAGTTCACGTACACTTTTCTCACCCTCTCTTTGCCTTCCTCAGGTGTGTGAGAGAGAGAGTTTTCCTTGCCTCTTCCCCTCTTTTCTTTTCTGCTCACTGTTTCTGCCCAGCGGTTGTACCGCTCTCTGGAGCGGTTGTACCGCTGGGTCTTGTCGCTCACCAGCTGTGCTCGAGCGGTTGTACCGCTGCCTCCGGGCGGTGGTACCGCCACCATGCTCTGCAACAGCTGGGGCGGTGGTTCCGTCCATGCACCGCTCCAGTACCGCTCTCGCTTCTGGTTTGATGCGGTTCTTGGGCGGTAGTGGCCCGGTTGGTCCGGTCGTTCCACGATGACCGATACCACCGATGGTCCGAGCGGTTCTTCTGCTCAGGACTTAGCCACCCAAGAGCTCAAGGCCATACGGTTGTTCCGGCCAAGCACCGCCCAAGTACCGGTCAAGCTCCTGTTTTGATGCGGTGCTTGTGCGGTGGCCAGGCGGTTAGTCCGGTTATTTTTCTTAGCCAGTACTACCGCCCCCCTGGTCCGGTTTTACCGCTTGGTAGGGTTCTGCAGATACACCGTGAGTCCCGGTTGTACCGGGACGAGGACCGGTTGTACCACTGCAGTGCTAAAATCACAGTAACGGTTGGAAATTGAGGGTGACTATATAAGGGAGCTTCTCCCACCTACCACTCCTACCTTTGACCTCTCTCACTCCACCATTGATGCCCTTCAAGCTCTCTTGCCCGATCTCTCTCTCTAGCCACTCAAACTTGTTGATTTGCTAGGGATTGAAGGAGGAGACCTAGATCTACACTTCCACCAAAGGATATTTGGTTCCCCCATACTTTCTTGTGTGGATTTTGTTACTCTTGGGTGTTTGAGCACCCTAGACGGTTGAGGTCACCTCGGAGCCATATTCCATTGTGGTGAAGCTTCGTGGTTTTGTTGGGAGCCTCCAATTAAGTTGTGGAGAGAGCCCCAACCTTGTTTGTAAAGGTTCGGTAGCCGCCTTCAAGGGCACCAATAGTGGAATCACGGCATCTCGCATTGTGTGAGGGCGTGAGGAGAATACGGTGGCCCTAGTGGCTTCTTGGGGAGCATTGTGCCTCCACACCGCTCCAACGGAGACGTACTTCCTCTCAAAGGGAAGGAACTTCGGCAACACATCCTCGTCTCCACCGTCTCCACTCTTGGTTATCTCGTGCCTTTATTTAAGCAAGCTTACTTGTTTCATATCTCTTGCTTGCTTGTGTACCTATCCTCGTTGCATCATATAGGTTGCTCACCTAGTTGCATTTCTAGACAACCTATTTTGTTGCAAAGTTTAACTTGTTAAAGAAGAGCTAAAAATTGTTAGTTGCCTATTCACCCCCCCCTCTAGTCAACCATATCGATCCTTTCAATTGGTATCAGAGCCTCGTCTCTTTATTAAGTACTTTACCGTCCAAAGAGTATGGTTGATACCGTAGACGGTGTGGAGGAACACTCCGGTGTGAATCCGATCTCGTCTACGGGAGATGGGGGAACTTCGGTCTCTCGTGAGGAGTTCAATGTGGCCTTGGAGACATTGAAAACCTCCATGACGACCGAAGTCGAAAGCATGTTTACTAAATTTCTTGAGGGGCTTAAACTATCCACCGCACCGTTGAAAGTGGGTGATCCCGCCAACAAGGTGACGGATGCTATCCCCGACAAGGGGGAAGCTAGTAGTGAAAAGGCTCCTTCTTCTAGTGGCAAGAATGGCACCGGCATCTTTGCCCATGTGGAACCACCACTTGTTTATGGTGGACCGGTTCCTTCCACTCATTTGAATCATGCCGGTCCTCCCCCTAAGATTGTGAAAAATGAGGATTTTGATTCTTGGGTTTATCGCTTTAAACGTCATTTAAATCATGTGAACACTAACCTTTGGAGAATCATTGAAGAAGGTTTCTATCCACATGATCCAAGCAACTTCACTCCTCGAGAAGACGCGGGCAATCAATTCAATGAGAATGCTCTCTTCATCATTCAAGATGCTATTCCACCCGAAGACCTACCTCATCTTCGTCCTTTCGCCTTGGCCAAAGATGCATGGCATTGTGTCGTGTCTCTCTACCGGGGAAGCGCAAGCATTCAACGCTCCAACTATGAAGTGGTACAAGATGAGGCCGATGAGTTTGCAATGAAGGAAGATGAAGAACCTCGTGAGCTCTATCGGAGAGTAACCAAACTCGCGGTCTCACTATGAGATCACGGGAGCAAGGACATGGATGACAATTGGATCAAGCGCAAATTCCTCAAGGCAATGATGCCCTATCACAAGGCCATGTCCTCCATCATTCGTCAAAGACCGGACTTCCACACTTTGACCTCAAGCGAAGTGTTGGATGAGTTTGTGGCCATGAACATTTTGGACAAGACTGCCGACAATGCGGTGCTCCATTCTCAACGGGCAAAGAAGCCTAACCTTGCATTGAAGGCCAAGCTCATAGTGGAAGACGGAGAAGAGGAAGAAGAGGAGAGCAACCCCGAAGATACGAAGTATGCATATCATGAACACATGGCACTTGCTTCAAGGCAATTTTGGAGCAAGAAAAACTCAAGGCCAAACTTTAGCAAAAACAACTCGAGTGGTACAAGGGGCAAGCAACGTGTAAGGACTTGCTACAATTGCGGCAACGTGAGTCATTTCGTTGCGGAATGCCCGTATGAGAAGAGGGAAGACAATGGTGGCAAACTCATCCGAAAGGACAAGGCCAAGTCGTTCCCCAACAAGAACAACTTCACCAAGAAGACTCATCCCAAGGCCTTGGTTATGCAAGAAGAGTACAATGAGGACAATGACGATGATGAAGATGATGAGTCGGTTGCCATGGCCTCCGTTGCCATTGCAACAACGTCACGGGTGTCTCTCTTCGACTCACCCAACGAGAGCATCACCGCCAAGTGCCTCATGGCTAAAGCCACCAACAAGGTAACCTCCAACATCAAAACTACCATCATTAATCATCCTTCCCAAACGGATAGCATTAATGAATTTGAGGGAGCTAATGTGGAGGCTAACGAGTTTGAGGCCTTTATGGGAAAACTCAAGGGAAAATCCAAGAAGCACTTTATTGCTCTCTTGGAACAACTTGGTGAGGCCAATGACATGATCGAGGCTCACGAAGACACCATCTCTAAGATGGAAGGACATAGTCATGACTATGCCGATGAGATTTCGGATCTCTCCAATGCTCTTGAGGAAGAGAGTGGTCTTCGTTTGGCTCTTGAGGAGTCACACAACGTAGATCATGCTAAGTTAGAGAAAGATTATGATCATGCCCTCGTTGTTTCTCGTGTGCTAAATTCCGAGAAGGCCAAACTCGGGGTTGATATTGCTAGACTCAAAGAGGAGTTTGATATACTTGACAAGGCCCACAAGGCCTTGAAGGGTATTCACGCTAGTCTCAAGGAGTCTCATGATCAACTCCAAGTGAAGCTAACTAAGGAGAAAACAACTTTTCCTCATATGGTTTTAATTGATAATGCAAATGCTACTAACCCGTGTTGTGAGCATATACATCTTGTTGAGGAAAATGCTAAGTTGAAGGAGCAACTTGAGAGAGGTCTTGCGACTTGCATACAAGGCAAGAAGAACCTCAACGATCTCTTGACCAACCAAAAGGGAGGTGTGGCCAAGGAAGGGGTTGGGTACGTCCCCGACTCCAAGAACAAGAAGAAGAATGACAAGACCAAACGGCCTCCTCCTCTCATGCAAACCTTTGTGAGGGAGGGAGAGAGTGCCCCCGAGGAGAAGAAGAAGAATAATGTCAAGAAGGGCAATGTCACCCCTCCCAACAAAGCCGGCGATTTTAATCCTTCTTATGTGTTATGCCGTGCTAGTGATGGGCATGTTTATGCCAAATTTGTTGGTTCTCTTCATGAATACATTGAATGGTCTATTTGGGTTCCTAAGACCCTTGTTACTAACATCAAAGGACCCATTACAAAATGGGTACCTAAAACCAAGCATTGATCTCTTGTAGGTGTTTGCTTCCGGTGGTGGATCATGGTTGCTTGATAGCGGAGCTACAAATCATATGACCGGAAGCAAGGACTTGGTGGTGGACGTGCACAAGGTTCCATCTATGCCCACCAATGTCGAGTGGGGTGACGCCTCATCTTCTAAGGTATTGGAACTTGGCAAGGTGGTCATCTCTCATGATCTCACGATCGAGAAGGTCATGCTTGTTGAGTCCCTTGCATACAATTTACTTTCCGTTCGTCAACTTGCAATCATGGGATTTGCCACTTTCTTTGATATCGATACCGTGGCCCTCTTGTGGAGCAAGACTCTTAAAGTAGCCTTTGTTGGGCATGTTGAGAACGGTCTATATGTGATTAACTTTTCAGAGCGACCCACTAAGACCGCGACATGCCTAATGGCTAAAGTTGATGTGGGATGGCTTTGGCATCGCCGTTTAGCCCATGTCAATATGAGATCTTTGCAAAGTCTCCTCAAGGGGGGCCATGTCTGAGGACTAACGAATGTTAGTTTTGCTAAAGATCGTGCTTGCAGTGCCTGTATCGAAGGAAAGCTACATGAGAAGGCTCACCCTCCCACGACTATAATTTATTCAAAGAGGCCTTTGGAGCTCCTTCACATGGATCTCTTTGGGCCTCCATCCTTCGATAGTCTTGGAGGTAGGAAGTATTGCTTGGTGATTGTGGATGACTACTCAAGGTACACGTGGGTGTATTTCTTCAAGAGGAAGAGCGAGACCCAACAAACCGTCATTGACTTTGCAAATGAAGCACAACGTCAACACAATGCAAAGATCTTGACAATAAGAAGTGACAACGGCACCGACTTCAAGAACTACACCTTGGATGAATTTCTTAGTGATGAGGGAATCAAGCATCAATATTCCGCACCATACACCCCTCAACAAAACGGTGTTGCGGAAAGGAAGAACCGGACGTTGATGGATGCGGCAAGGACCATGATGGCGGAGTTCAAGTCTCCGTACAACTTTTGGGTCGAAGCCATCAACACCGCGTGTCATGCATCCAATCGGCTCTACCTCCGCAAGGGCTTGAAGAAGACTCCATATGAGATACTCACCGGTAACAAGCCCAACCTCAAGTACTTCCGGGTGTTCGGGTGTAAGTGCTTCATTCTCAAGAAAGGTGTTCGGTTGTCCAAATTTGAGGCTAGAGCTCATGAGGGAATATTTGTTGGTTATGCTACAAACTCTCATGCTTACCGTGTCCTCAATAAATCCACGGGACTTATTGAGGAGACGTGTAACGTGGAGTTTGATGAGAATAACGGCTCCCAAGTGGAGCAAAGTGGCACTTGTGATGTAGGTGATGAAATTCCTCCTCAAGCCATAAGAAGAATGGGTGTTGGTTTTATCCTACCCATTGAGGAACCCCTTGTGGCCGAAGGAGAAGGACAATGCTCCACTCAAGTGGAGCCATCACCAACCCAAGGCCCACATGCTTCCGAAGAACAAAGTGAAGGCCCTCAACCTCATGAACAAGACCATGGGCAAGATCATACTCAAGACGGTGTTGACACACCAAGTGATGCCCATGGTCAAGTTCTCTCCCCCGAGCAAGTTCAAGATCAAGAACAAGTTCATGACGGCGCTCAAGATGATCAAGTAACCGCTCCTCAACTCACCACCGAGGAGGAATTAGAGCGTCGTGCCGCCAAGATTGCATCCAAGCTCTCCACCAAGGATCATCTCATGACGAATGTGCTTGGAAGCTTAAGAAAGGGGGTAAGCACTCGTAGACAATTAGCAAATTATTGTGAGCATCACGCGTTTGTCTCTTGTGTGGAACCCCACAAGGTCTATGAGGCGCTAGAAGATCCGGATTGGCTCAATGCTATGCACGACGAACTCAACAACTTCGAGCGCAACAAAGTGTGGAGATTGGTGCCAAGGCCAACGGGGAACCACAATGTCATTGGAACCAAGTGGATATTCAAGAACAAGCAAGATGCCCATGGGATTATCATTCGCAACAAGGCTCGTTTGGTAGCACAAGGCTACTCCCAAGTCGAGGGTATCGACTACGGTGAAACCTTTGCTCCCGTTGCTCGTCTTGAATCCATTCGCTTGTTAATTGCATATGCTTCTCATCATAATTTTAAGTTACAACAAATGGATGTGAAGAGTGCTTTTCTTAATGGTCCCATTAATGAATTGGTTTACGTCAAGCAACCCCCCGGGTTCAAGGATCCCTACTTTCCCGATCATGTGTATCAACTCGATAAGGCGCTCTATGGCCTTAAACAAGCCCCACGTGCGTGGTATGACCACCTTACCGAGTTGTTACAAGATCGTGGTTTTGAAGTTGGGCTAATCGACCCCACTCTTTTTACTAAGAAGGTCAAAGGGGAGTTGTTTGTGTGCCAATTATATGTTGATGATATTATCTTTGGTTCTCCTAACAAAACTTTCAATGAGGAATTTGCCGCTCTCATGACCTCAAAGTTCGAGATGTCCTCCATGGGAGAGTTGAAGTTCTTTCTAGGGTTCGAAGTGAAGCAAAGAAGAGAAGGAACTTTCATCAATCAATCCAAATACACTCAAGACATGCTCAAGAGATTCAAGCTAAGTGACGTCAAGCCGACTTCCACTCCAATGCCCACCAAGTGCCAACTTGACTTAGATCCCAATGGTAAAGTGGTGGATCAAAAGGTATATCATTCCATGATTGGATCCTTGCTTTACCTTTGTGCATCTAGACCGGACATCATGTTGAGTGTGGGAATTTGTGCACGGTTTCAAGCCGCACCTAAGGAAAGTCACTATGTGGCGGTCAAACGAATCTTTCGATATTTGGCTCATACCCTAAACTTTGGCCTATGGTACCCCAGAGGATCAAACTTCAAGCTTGTAGGGTACTCGGATTCCGATTGGGCGGGAGACAAAGTGGATAGGAAGTCCACTTCCGGAGGGTGCCAATTCCTTGGTTGCTCTTTGGTAAGTTGGTCTTCCAAAAAGCAAAGTTGTGTGTCTCTCTCGTCCACTAAGGCGGAGTATGTTGCCGCCGGTAGTTGTTGTGCTCAACTCCTATGGATGAGGCAAACTTTAAAGGATTACGGTGTCACTTGTGACAAAGTGCCTCTTTGGTGCGACAATGAAAGTGCCATCAAGATCTCTCTCAATCCGGTGCAACATTTCAAGACGAAGCATATTGAGATCCGGTATCACTTCATCCGGTATCACATTAGACGAGGAGAGATCGAGCTCAATTATGTCAACACTCATGACAACCTTGCAGATATTTTCACGAAGCCCTTGGATGAAGCAATATTTCGCGAGTTAAGGCATGAGCTAAATATCATTGATTCAAGCAATGTGGCTTGAACCCTTGCACACCCTACCACGCTCAACTTGTTGTCTAGTTTAGGTGTAGGCATGGACATAGGGGGAGTGTTGTTCTCTCAATGAACTCTCCCTCCCCCCATTATGCATAAATTGATTGTGTCTTTCACATTAGCCATATTTGATGGTACTTGTGCTTCAAAGACGAGCTTTGGTCATGGACCCAAGGATAATTCTTCGCGGTGCCATACCAATTGACTCAAACATAGGTGGCCTCGGCCACCGTCCTCTCTTCGGGGAGTCGAAGTTAGCCTTGCTGATCTCGTGTTGTTTTCTCTCTTTCTCTCTTTGCTCTTTGTGTTAGGTTCTCCTAGGGTGTTGTTTCTCTCCTGTTTTTGTGCCCCTTCTTCCTTCCTTCGGATTTTACTCATTTGATCTTGGCTTGGGCTTAGGTGGTCGGGCGGTACAACCGGTACCACGAGCGGTTCTACCGCTGGTACCGGGTTGTGTTGTCCCAAGGGTTTCCGTTCGGTGCCTGGGCGGTTCCACCGCACACTCCCATGGTAACCCACGTCCGGTACTACCGGTTGTTGCCGTGCGGTACTACCGCTGCCTTCCAGGCACCGGAAGTACCGCCTCCATCCACCGGTCTGTACCAGATGAGCGGTACAACCGCTCCCCTAAGCGGTTCTACCGGGGCGTGCGTACGGGCCTATATATACTCGACGGGGCTGAAGGGCTGTCTTTTTTTCCCTTCGTCCTCGTTCCTCTTTTTCTTGCCCTAGCCGCCGGCCATCTCTACCCCTGCCCCGGAGTGCGTCTCATGCTTCGGATCCTTGGCTCTCTGTGGATTCTCTCCATGGAGGCCTTCCGATCTCTTCCCATGGATGGTGGTAATGCCTCGTGTTCTTTGCCTCTAGATGTTTGTTTAGGGTTATTCCTTGCCTAGGGCTTTACCCATCTTTCCGTGTTTAGTGTTCGTTCTATGTCTTAGAAGAGTTCTTTGTTAGCCTCCTGTCTTGTTTGCAGCACTTAGAATTCGGAATATTACTTGTGTGATTCGTATGACTCGGTTACATCTATCTTCCCTGGTAGTGCCACTGTCAGCGGTTCTACCGGCAGAAGATCCGGTACAACCGGAGTATATCAACCACTAAGCACTGTTCTATCTTCTCTGTTGTTGCAACTTGTTCCTTTTCTGCTAGTGGGTGCAATCCTCTCATCCTTGTTGGGTTTTTGTGTGTTCTTTTCGTGTGTGTGTTCAGGTGGCTCTAGTTCTCGCTCTGCTCCTCGCAAGACCAAGAAGAGGGCACGAAGGACCTTGAGACCGGTTGTGTCAGATGATGAAGAAGTTGTGATTCCCACCAAGCCCACTCGCCGTGAAAAGTCTGTAGCTGCTAAGCAACGTGTTGTCATGCCGTGCATCGTTGGAAAGCCAAGGATTGGGAAGCCTACCGCTCAAAGAATCCGTATGAGGTTCCCATTGCTCCCCATTGGACCACTGTTCAGTTCTGGAATGAGATGCAAGTGCGGATTGTTCATGAACTCTTTGAGCACAACAAGAACAGATATGCCAAGCAGTGGACAATTGATTTTGATCATTGGAGAAACAACATGGAGTATTTTGGTGAGGCACTAGCTCTCTGCGAGGAGTTTGATCTTGTCAAGATCATGTCAGTCAACTGTGACTTTGATGTTCAACTTATCCATCAGTTCTATGCCACGGTTCATTTTGGAGAAGATGATGCGCGCACTCTCACATTCATGTGTCGCGATGAATTGTTTCACGTTCCCTGGAGGGCTTTCTGCAATGCTCTTGGGTACGAGGATACCGGTCTGCAAGGAAGGGGTGGCATTCGCCCTCATGATTTTCCTGAGTCCATGCCTAAGGAGAAGCTTGCCCCTCTATACATTAGGGGCCGTGGGATTATTGGAGAATCCAAGGATTTGGAGAAGGTCTATGACATCATGCACCGAGTGTTCCGCAATGTGCTCTTGCCCAAGGTGAGCAATCAAGATGAGATTCATGGCTATCTAGTTGATTTGATGGTTGCTATGAAGACCATGGTGGGGACAGGGGCAATGTTTGATGTGTCCAATTGGCTGTGGCATGAGATGTACAACATGGTCATCTACCGTAAAGTCCCAATCTACGCTCTGTTTGTCATGTGCTTTCTGAACTCTGTGTGGGCTGTTCGTCATCCTGGAGAGCTCCTCACTTCTCCAGACAGCCTCACTGTTCATGAGGTCAAGCTCCTTAAGAAGAAGAAGCATGCCGAGCCTCGCTTCCCTGAACATGCTCCTGAGGATGTCTATGCTACTTCTGACGATGAGGACTTTGAGCTGGAGCCAGGGGCCAAGCCTTCGTGGGTGGCCAAACTTACTGCCAAAGTGAAGAAGACCTTTTGTCTCCAGGTTGACATCCAGAAGAAGATGTATGAGGCACATGTCAATGAGAAGCTTGCACGGCGTCGCCAAATTGCAATGATGAAGCACCTCAACATGCAGGTTCAGAGTGGCTCTGAGAAGAGCATCACCCCAGAGGAGCGTTGGATCTCTACCCATAGCACCTGGACTGATGATGAAGCCCCTCCCCAGCCATCATCCTCGTTTGCAGCAGCGGACAATACCATGGAAGAATCTGATCACGACGACGATGACGACTCTGATGATGAAGATCCAGATGCGACTGAGGAGTCAGAGGAGGACGCCTGCTTTGGGTCGCTAGCTTCGCTCTTTTCCTTTTTGGTGTCTTGATGCCAAAGGGGGAGAGGGTTCTATAGGACTCGGGGATTTGCTTGGGTTGTTTTCTCTTGTTCTCGTGTTTTGTGTTTGTTTGTGGACTTGGTTCGTTCCGTGCTGTGTGTGAGACTTGCTACTCCGTTTACCTTTCTGATCGTAGGTCTTTATCGTTATTATTGCCTCTAAGTATTATATTGTCTATCCGTTTGAGCTTAGAGTGATGAGTCTATAAAATCTAGGGGGAATCTAGTCCTGAAAGTGTGCTCATGCTTTCTAACAGCTAGTACTTGTTGGGGCACACATTCAGGGGGAGTTCCGTCTAGTTTCCATTGACTTATCTCTTGCAAATCGTGTTGTTGTCATCATCCACCAAAAAGGGGGAGATTGAAAGGGCATTTCCCAACTTTGTGTTTTGGATGATGATGACAACCCTTGGTGGTCTAAACGTGTGCTTTATGTTTCAGGTTCTCGATGCTTAGGCTTTCATCGGATTGCTATTACCTCTCGAAGGAAAAGATCGAAGAAGTGTCCTCTACGGTTTTATTTTCTTTGGTCGTAGAGTACCCATACTATCAAGAGGGAATCCTCATTAGGAAGCTCTGGGGGAATCAGTTCACGTACACTTTTCTCACCCTCTCTTTGCCTTCCTCGGGTGTGTGTGAGAGAGAGAGTTTTCCTTGCCTCTTCCCCTCTTTTCTTTTCTGCTCACTGTTTCTGCCCAGCTGTTGTACCGCTCTCTGGAGCGGTTGTACCGCTGGGTCTTGTCGCTCACCAGCTGTGCTCGAGCGGTTGTACCGCTGCCTCCGGGCGGTGGTACCGCCACCATGCTCTGCAACAGATGGGGCGGTGGTTCCGTCCATGCACCGCTCCAGTACCGCTCTCGCTTCTGGTTTGATGCGGTTCTTGGGCGGTAGTGGCCCGGTTGGTCCGGTCGTTCCACGATGACCGGTACCACTGGTGGTCCGAGCGGTTCTTCCGCTCAGGACTTAGCCACCCAAGAGCTCAAGGCCATACGGTTGTTCCGGCTAGGCACCGCCCAAGTACCGGTCAAGCTCCTGTTTTGATGCGGTGCTTGTGCGGTGGCCAGGCGGTAAGTCCGGTTATTTTTCTTAGCCGGTACTACCGCCCCCTGGTCTGGTTGTAACGCTTGGTAGGGTTCTGCAGATACACCGTGAGTCCCGGTTGTACCGGGACGAGGACCGGTTGTACCGCTGCAGTGCTAAAATCACAGTAACGGTTGGAAATTGAGGGTGACTATATAAGGGAGCTTCTCCCACCTACCACTCCTACCTTTGACCTCTCTCACTCCACCATTGATGCCCTTCAAGCTCTCTTGCCTGATCTCTCTCTCTAGCCACTCAAACTTGTTGATTTGCTAGGGATTGAAGGAGGAGACCTAGATCTACACTTCCACCAAAGGATATTTGGTTCCCCCATACTTTCTTGTGTGGATTTTGTTACTCTTGGGTGTTTGAGCACCCTAGATGGTTGAGGTCACCTCGGAGCCATATTCCATTGTGGTGAAGCTTCGTGGTTTTGTTGGGAGCCTCCAATTAAGTTGTGGAGAGAGCCCCAACCTTGTTTGTAAAGGTTCGGTAGCCGCCTTCAAGGGCACAAATAGTGGAATCACGGCATCTCGCATTGTGTGAGGGCGTGAGGAGAATACGGTGGCCCTAGTGGCTTCTTGGGGAGCATTGTGCCTCCACACCGCTCCAACGGGGACGTACTTCCTCTCAAAGGGAAGGAACTTCGGCAACACATCCTCGTCTCCACTCTTGGTTATCTCGTGCCTATATTTAAGCAAGCTTACTTGTTTCATATCTCTTGCTTGCTTGTGTACCTATCCTCGTTGCATCATATAGGTTGCTCACCTAGTTGCATTTCTAGACAACCTATTTTTTTGCAAAGTTTAACTTGTTAAAGAAAAGCTAAAAATTGTTAGTTGCCTATTCACCCCCCCTCTAGTCAACCATATCGATCCTTTCAGTCTATTATTCATGCTATAATTGTATTATCCGGAAATCGTAATACATGTGTGAATACATAGACCACAATGTGTCCCTAGTGAGCCTCTAGTTGACTAGCTCGTTGATCAATAGATAGTCATGGTTTCCTGGCTATGGACATGGGGATGTCATTGATAACGGGATCACATCATTAGGAGAATGATGTGATGGACAAGACCCAATCTGAAGCTTAGCTCAAAGATCGTGTAGTTTGTTTGTTGTAGCTTTTCTGAATGTCAAGTATCATTTCCTTAGACCATGAGATTGTGCAACTCCCGGATACCGTAGGAGTGCTTTGGGTGTACCAAACGTCACAACGTAACTGGGTGACTATAAAGGTACATTACAAGTGTTTCCGAAAGTGTCTGTTGGGTTGGCACGAATCAAGACTGGGATTTGTCACTCCGTATGACGGAGAGGTATCTCTGGGCCCACTCGGTAATGCATCATCATAATGAGCTCAGTGTGATCAAGTGGTTGATCACGGGGTCATGCATTACGATACGAGTAAAGTGACTTGCTGGTAACGAGACTGAACAAGGTATTGGGATACCGACGATCGAGTCTCGGGCAAGTAACGTACCGATTGACAAAGGGAATTGTATACGGGGTTGCTTGAATCCTCGACATCATGGTTCATCCGATGAGATCATCGAGGAGCATGTGGGAGCCAACATGGGTATCCAGATCCTGCTGTTGGTTATTGGCCGGAGAGCCGTCTCGGTCATGTCTACGTGTCTCCCGAACCCGTAGGGTCTACACACTTAAGGTTCGGTGACGCTAGGGTTGTAGATATATGAGTATGTAGTAATCCGAAAGTTGTTCGGAGTCCCGGATGAGATCCTGGACGTCACGAGGAGTTCCGTAATGGTCCGGAGGTGAAGAATTATATATAGGAAGTGTAGTTTCGGCCATCGGGAAAGATTCGGGGTCACCGGTATTGTACCGGGACCACCGGATGGGTCCCGGGGGTCCACCGGGTGGGGCAACCCATCCCGGAGGGCCCCATGGGCTGAAGTGGGGAGGGGAACCAGCCCATAGTGGGCTGGTGCGCCCCCCCCCCCCCTTGGCCCCCCTGCGCCTAGGGTTGGAAACCCTAGGGTGGGGGCGCCTCCACTTGCCTTGGGGGGCACTCCACCCCCCTTGGCCGCCGCCCACCTTGGGATATCCCATCTCCAGGGCCGGCGCCCCCCCAGGGGGCCTATATAAAGGGGGAGGGAGGGCAGCCGCACCTCAAGTCTTGGCGCCTCCCTCTCCCCTGCTACACCTCTCCCTCTCGCAGAAGCTCGGCGAAGCCCTGCTGCGATCATTGCTGCATCCACCACCATGCCGCCGTGCTGCTGGATCTTCATCAACCTCTCCTTCCCCCTTGCTGGATCAAGAAGGAGGAGACGTCATCTGCTCCGTACGTGTGTTGAACACAGAGGTGCCGTCCGTTCGGCACTTGGTCATCGGTGATTTGGATCACGGCGAGTACGACTCCATCATCCCCGTTCTCTTGAACGCTTCCGCTCGCGATCTACAAGGGTATGTAGATGCACTCTCCTCTCGTTGCTAGTTGACTCCATAGATTGATCTTGGTGAAACGTAGGAATTTTTTTTTGTTTTCTGCAACGTTCCCCAACAGTGGCATCATGAGCTAGGTCTATGCGTAGTTACTATGCACGAGTAGAACACAAAGTAGTTATGGGCGTCGATATTGTCAATTTGCTTGCCGTTACTAGTCTTATCTTGATTCGGCGGCATCGTGGGATGAAGCGGCCCGGACCAACCTTACACATACGCTTACGTGAGACCGGTTCCACCGACTGACATGCACTAGTTGCATAAGGTGGCTGGCGGGTGTCTGTCTCTCCCACTTTAGTCGGATCGGATTCGATGAACAGGGTCCTCATGAAGGGTAAATAGAAATTGGCAATTCACGTTGTGGTTTTGGCGTAGGTAAGAAACGTTCTTGCTAGAAACCTATAGCAGCCACGTAAAAACTTGCAACAACAATTAGAGGACGTCTAACTTGTTTTTGCAGCAAGTGTTTTGTGATGTGATATGGCCAAAGTTGTGATGAATGATGAATGATATATATGTGATGTATGAGATCATGTTCTTGTATAGGAATCACGACTTGCATGTCGATGAGTATGACAACCGGCAGGAGCCATAGGAGTTGTCTTTATTTTTGTATGACCTGCGTGTCATTGAGAAACGCCATGTAAATTACTTTACTTTATTGCTAAACGTGTTAGCCATAGTAGTAGAAGTAATAGTTGGTGAGCAACTTCATGGAGACACGATGATGGAGATCATGGTGTCATGCCGGTGACAAGATGATCATGGATCCCCAAGATGGAGATCAAAGGAGCTATATGATATTGGCCATATCATGTCACTATTATTTGATTGCATGTGATGTTTATCATGTTTTTGCATCTTGTTTACTTAGAACGACGGTAGTAAATAAGATGATCCCTCATAATAATTTCAAGAAAGTGTTCCCCCTAACTGTGCGTCGTTGCGACAGTTTGTTGTTTCGAAGCACCACGTGATGATCGGGTGTGATAGATTCCAACATTCACATACAACGGGTGTAAGACAGATTTACACATGCAAACACTTAGATTGACTTGACGAGCCTAGCATGTACAGACATGGCCTCGGAACACAGAAGACCGAAAGGTCGAGCATGAGTCGTATAGAAGATACGATCAACATGAAGATGTTCACCGATATTGATTAGTTCGTCTCACATGATGATCGGACACGGCCTAGTTAACTCGGATCATGTTATACTTAGATGACTGGAGGGATGTCTATCTGAGTGGGAGTTCATTGAATAATTTGATTAGATGAACTTAATTATCATGAACTTAGTCTAAAATCTTTACAATATGTCTTGTAGATCAAATGGCCAACGTTGTCCTCAACTTCAACGCGTTCCTAGAGAAAACCAAGCTGAAAGACGATGGCAGCAATTATACGGACTGGGTCCGAAACCTGAGGATATCCTCATAGCTGCAAAGAAAGATTATGTCCTAGAAGCACTGCTAGGTGACACACCTGTCCCACAAAACCAAGACGTTATGAACGCTTGGCAGACACGTGCTGATGATTACTCCCTCGTTCAGTGCGGCATGCTTTACAGCTTAGAACCGGGGCTCCAAAAGCGTTTTGAGCGACACGGAGCATATGAGATGTTCGAAGAGCTGAAAATGGTTTTCCAAGCTCATGCCCGGGTCGAGAGATATGAAGTCTCCGACAAGTTCTTCGGCTGTAAGATGGAGGAAAATAGTTCTGTCAGTGAGCACATACTCACAATGTCTGGGTTGCATAACCTCTTGACTCGGCTGGGAGTTAATCTCCCGGATGACGCGATCATTGACAAAATCCTTCAGTCACTTCCACCAAGCTACAAGAGCTTTGTGATGAACTTCAATATGCAGGGGATGGAAAAGACCATTCCTGAAGTATTTGCAATGCTGAAATCAGCAGAGGTAGAAGTCAGAAAGGAACATCAAGTGTTGATGGTGAATAAAACCACTAAGTTCAAGAAAGGCAAGGGTAAGAAGAACTTCAAGAAGGACGGCAAGGGAGTTGCCGCGCCCAGTAAGCAAGCTGCCGGGAAGAAGCCAAAGAATGGACCCAAGCCCGAGACTGAGTGTTTTTATTGCAAGGGAAGTGGTCACTCGAAGCGGAACTGCCCCAAATACTTAGCGGACAAGAAGGCCGGCATCACGAAAGGTATATGTGATATACATGTAATTGATGTGTACCTTACCAGTACTCGTAGTAGCTCCTGGGTATTTGATACCAGTGCGGTTGCTCACATTTGTAACTCAAAGCAGGAGCTGTGGAATAAGCGGAGACTCGCAAAGGACGAGGTGACGATGCGCGTCGGGAATGGTTCCAAGGTCGATGTGATCGCCGTCGGCACGCTACCTCTACATTTACCTACGGGATTAGTTTTAAACCTCAATAATTGTTATTTAGTGCCAGCTTTGAGCATGAACATTGTATCAAGATCTCGTTTAATTCGAGATGGCTACTCATTTAAATCCGAGAATAATGGTTGTTCTATTTATATGAGAGATATGTTTTATGGTCATGCTCCGATGGTGAATGGTTTATTCTTAATGAATCTCTAGCGTAATGCTACACATATTCATAGTGTGAATACCAAAAGATGTAAGGTTGATAATGATAGTCCCACATACTTGTGGCACTGCCGCCTTGGTCACATAGGTGTCAAACGCATGAAGAAGCTCCATGCAGATGGACTTTTAGAGTCTCTTGATTACGAATCATTTGACACGTGCGAACCATGCCTCATGGGTAAAATGACCAAGACTCCGTTCTCAGGAACAATGGAGCGAGCAACCAACTTATTGGAAATCATACATACTGATGTGTGCGGTCCAATGAGTGTTGAGGCTCGCGGTGGCTATCGTTATGTTCTCACCCTCACTGATGACTTGAGTAGATATGGGTATGTCTACTTAATGAAACACAAGTCTGAGACCTTTGAAAAGTTCACGGAATTTCAGAGTGAGGTTGAGAATCAACGTGACAGAAAAATCAAGTTCTTGTGATCAGATCGTGGGGGAGAATACTTGAGTCACGAATTTGGCACACACTTAAGAAAATGTGGAATAGTTTCACAACTCACGCCGCCTGGAACACCTTAGCGTAATGGTGTGTCCGAACGTCGTAATCGCACTCTATTAGATATGGTGCGATCTATGATGTCTCTTACTGATTTACCGCTATCATTTTGGGGCTATGCTTTAGAGACTACCGCATTCACTTTAAATAGGGCTCCGTCGAAATCCGTTGAGACGACACCGTATGAATTATGGTTTGGGAAGAAACCTAAGCTGTCATTTCTAAAAGTTTGGGGATGCGATGCTTATGTCAAGAAACTCCAACTTGAAAAGCTCGAACCCAAGTCGGAAAAATGCGTCTTCATAGGATACCCTAAGGAAACCATTGGGTATACCTTCTACCTCAGATCCGAAGGCAAGATCTTCGTTGCCAAGAATGGATCCTTTCTAGAGAAGGAGTTTCTCTCGAAAGAAGTAAGTGGGAGGAAAGTAGAGCTTGATGAAGTACTGCCTCTTGAAGCAGAGAGTAGCGCAGCTCAGGAAAATGTTCCTGTGGTGCCTGCACCAATTAGAGAGGAAGTTAATGATGATGATCAAGATACTTCGGATCAAGCTCCTACTGAACTTCGTAGGTCCACAAGGACACGTTCCGCACCAGAGTGGTACGGCAACCCTGTCTTGGAAATCATGTTGTTAGACAATGGTGAACCTTCGAACTATGAAGAAGCGATGGCGGGCCCAGATTCTGACAAATGGCTGGAAGCCATGAAATCCGAGATAGGATCCATGTATGAAAACGAAGTATGGACTTTGACTGACTTTCCCGTTGATCGGCGAGCCATAGAAAATAAATGGATATTTAAGAAGAAGACAGACACGAATGGTAATGTGACCATCTATAAAGCTCGGCTTGTCGCTAAGGGTTATCGACAAGTTCAAGGGGTTGACTACGATGAGACTTTCTCACCCGTAGCGAAGCTGAAGTCCGTCCGAATCATGTTAGCAATTGCCGCATTCTATGATTATGAGATATGGCAAATGGACGTCAAAACGGCATTCCTTAATGGTTTCCTTAAGGAAGAATTGTATATGATGCAGCCGGAAGGTTTTGTCGATCCTAAGAATGCTGACAAGGTGTGCAAGCTCCAACGCTCGATTTATGGGCTGGTGCAAGCATCTCGGAGTTGGAACATTCGCTTTGATGAGATGATCAAAGCGTTTGGGTTTATGTAGACTTATGGAGAAGCCTGCGTTTACAAGAAAGTGAGTGGGAGCTCTGTAGCATTTCTCATATTATATGTAGATGACATACTTTTGATGGGAAATGATATAGAACTTTTGGACAGCATTAAGGCCTACTTGAATAAGAGTTTTTCAATGAAGGACCTTGGAGAAGCTGCTTATATATTAGGCATCAAGATCTATAGAGATAGATCAAGACGCCTCATAGGTCTTTCACAAAGCACATACCTTGATAAGATATTGAAGAAGTTCAATATGGATTAGTCTAAGAAGGGGTTCTTGCCTATGTTGCAAGGTATGAAATTGAGCTCAGCTCAATGTCCGACCACGGCAGAAGATATAGAAGAGATGAGTGTCATCCCCAATGCCTCAGCCATAGGGTCTATTATGTATGCCATGTTGTGTACCAGACCTGATGTAAACCTTGCCGTAAGTTTGGTAGGAAGGTACCAAAGCAATCCCGGCAAGGAACACTGGACAGCGGTCAAGAATATCCTGAAGTACCTGAAAAGGACTAAGGACATGTTTCTCGTTTATGCAGGTGACGAAGAGCTCGTCGTAAAGGGTTACGTCGACGCTAGCTTCGACACAGATCTGGATGACTCTAAGTCACAAACCGGATACGTGTATATGTTGAATGGTGGAGCAGTAAGCTGGTGCAGCTGCAAGCAGAGCGTCGTGGTGGGATCTACATGTGAAGCGGAGTACATGGCAGCCTCGGAGGCAGCGCATGAAGCAATTTGGGTGAAGGAGTTCATCACCGACCTAGGAGTCATACCCAATGCGTCGAGGCCGATCAAACTCTTCTGTGACAACACTGGAGCTATTGCACTTGCCAAGGAGCCCAGGTTTCACAAGAAGACCAGGCACATTAAGCGTCGCTTCAACTCCATTCGTGAAAATGTTCAAGATGGAGACATAGATATTTGTAAAGTACATACGGATCTGAATGTCGTTGATCCGTTGACTAAACCTCTCCCTAGAGCAAAACATAATCAACACCAGAAATCCATGGGTGTTCGATTCATCACAATGTAACTAGATGATTGACTCTAGTGCAAGTGGGAGACTGTTGGAAATATGCCCTAGAGGTAATAATAAAATGATTATTATATTTCCTTGTTCATGATAATTGTCTATTATTCATGCTATAATTGTATTATCCGGAAATCGTAATACATGTGTGAATACATAGACCACAATGTGTCCCTAGTGAGCCTCTAGTTGACTAGCTCGTTGATCAATAGATAGTCATGGTTTCCTGGCTATGGACATGGGGATGTCATTGATAACGGATCACATCATTAGGAGAATGATGTGATGGACAAGACGCAATCCGAAGCTTAGCTCAAAGATCGTGTAGTTCGTTTGCTGTAGCTTTTCTGAATGTCAAGTATCATTTCCTTAGACCATGAGATTGTGCAACTCCCGGATACCATAGGAGTGCTTTGGGTGTACCAAACGTCAAAACGTAACTGGGTGACTATAAAGGTACATTACAGGTGTTTTCGAAAGTGTCTGTTGGGTTGGCACGAATCGAGACTGGGATTTGTCACTCCGTATGACGGAGAGGTATCTCTGGGCCCACTCGGTAATGCATCATCATAATGAGCTCAATGTGATCAAGTGGTTGATCACGGGATCATGCATTACGGTACGAGTAAAGTGACTTGCTGGCAACGAGACTGAACAAGGTATTGGGATACCGACGATCGAGTCTCGGGCAAGTAACGTACCGATTGACAAAGGGAATTGTATACGGGGTTGCTTGAATCCTCGACATCGTGGTTCATCCAATGAGATCATCGAGGAGCATGTGGGAGCCAACATGGGTATCCAGATCCCGCTGTTGGTTATTGGCCGGAGAGCCGTCTCGGTCATGTCTACGTGTCTCCCGAACCCGTAGGGTCTACACACTTAAGGTTCGGTGACGCTAGGGTTGTAGAGATATGAGTATGCAGTAATCCGAAAGTTGTTCGGAGTCCTGGATGAGATCTTGGACGTCACGAGGAGTTCCGGAATGGTCCGGAGGTGAAGAATTATATATAGGAAGTGTAGTTTCGGCCATCGGGAAAGATTCGGGTCACCGGTATTGTACCGGGACCACCGGATGGGTCCCGGGGGTCCACCGGGTGGGGCAACCCATCCCGGAGGGCCCCATGGGGTGAAGTGGGGAGGGGAACCAGCCCATAGTGGGCTGGTGCACCCCCCCTTGGGCCCCCCTGCGCCTAGGGTTGGAAACCCTAGGGTGGGGGCGCCTCCACTTGCCTTGGGGGGCACTCCACCCCCCTTGGCCGCCGCCCCACCTTGGGAGATCCCATCTCCAGGGCCGGCGCCCCCCCCCCAGGGGGCCTATATAAAGGGGGGAGGGCAGCCGCACCTCAAGTCTTGGCGCCTCCCTCTCCCCTGCTACACCTCTCCCTCTCGCAGAAGCTCGGCGAAGCCCTGCTGCGATCATTGCTGCATCCACCACCACGCCGTCGTGCTGCTGGATCTTCATCAACCTCTCCTTCCCCCTTGCTGGATCAAGAAGGAGGAGACGTCATCCGCTCCATACGTGTGTTGAACGCGGAGGTGCCGTCCGTTCGGCACTTGGTCATCGGTGATTTGGATCACGGCGAGTACGACTCCATCATCCCCGTTCTCTTGAACGCTTCCGCTCGCGATCTACAAGGGTGTGTAGATGCACTCTCCTCTCGTTGCTAGTTGACTACATAGATTTATCTTGGTGAAACGTAGGATTTTTTTTTTGTTTTCTGCAACGTTCCCCAACATTTTATTCAAGGTGAACTGTCAAGGGGTTCCCATTATAACCCAACCGCGTAAGGAACGCAAAATCCGGGAACATAACACCGATATGACAGAAACTAGGGCGGCAAGAGTGGAACAAAACACCAGGCATAAGGCCGAGCCTTCCACCCTTTACCAAGTATATAGATGCATTAATTAAATAAGAGATATTGTGATATCCCAACAAAATATCCATGTTCCAAACATGGAACAAGCTCCAATCTTCACCTGCAACTAACAACGCTATAAGAGGGGTTGAGCAAAGCGGTAACATAGCCAAACAACAGTTTGCTAGGAAAAGGTGGGTTAGAGGCTTGGCTTAACAATATGGGAGGCATGATAAGCAAGTGGTAGGTATCGCAGCATAGGCATAGCAAAAAGAGCGAGCAACTAGCAAGCAAAGATAGAAGTGATTTTGAGGGTATGGTCATCTTGCCTGAAATCCCGCAAGGAAGAAGAATGAGTCCATGAAGACAAACGGACGAAGTCGAACGGATCCTCACAACACGACGTTATCGGAACCAACCCGAAGAAGCAACACCGGAAATGAGGGGGACTTGGCACGGGGTCTTGGGCGTTCGGATTCACCGGGCCGAGACGAGGCAAGGATGGCGCCATGGATGTGGGTGGTTATGCTCCTTCCTGTTCAAACGAGGAGAGAGGGAGAGCAGGGGAGGTCAGAGAAGGCATCAATCAGGGCGCGCGGCGGCGGGGTCTCACCGGCAAGAAACGGCGCGGACGAGAGGCTGCAGGGAGTCGGGGATGCGGGAGCTGCTGCTTGCCGGCGTCGGGATTCCCTGGAGAAGATCGAGAGAGAGAAAAATTCAGAGAGTGACAGAGAAAGAACCAGAGGGAGGGAGAGACCACGGGAAGGAGAGGGGCGGCGCTCATCTGCTGGACACGGGCGCGGTGCTCGGGGAGGAGCTCGATGCGGCTGCGGGCTGGCTCCTCGGCCAGGAGGAGGGAGGAGTCGAGGGGAGCCATGGGAGGGCTCTGATTGGGCGGCGCTAAAATCAAGGTGGAGGCGCTCGGGTGGATTTGGATCGGGAGGACCCCGGGGTGGAGAGAAGGCAGGTAGGTGGCGGCGGGCAGGAGGATGGATGGGACAAGTGGCCTAAAAACAAGGGTTGCCCACTATTTATATTGCAAAGGGATTAGCGTAGAGGCTATCTCGTCCCTCCGATCACAATCGGACGATCGCGTATAAAATAGTTAGGGAGTCCAAATAAGAAAACGATGAAATTTTGTAGATGTTTGGGGATGATCCGGACCCAACGGTGATGACTATCCGGGTCGGGTCCGGGACAGCTTTCGGACGCGCGCGAGGAGGTCCGCGGGCTGATGAGAGAGCTTAGGTTGGGCCTGGCGGTAGGTAGTGGACTGTGGAGAGAGGGTTGGTCTGAGAGAAGAGAGGAGAGATGCAGCCCGGCACGGTTTCCGGAGACTGAAAACTTCCGACGAAAAGACCGGCTATATTGCCGCTATAGTTATCCGTTAGGGCATCAAATGGACTCCAAACGCGATGAAATTTGACAGGCGGTCTACCTACACTAAAATAAGACCGCACGCCAACTTTCAACCCATTCCGAGAACATTTTTTGGCCACTTATTAAAATAATATTTCGGACGTGTCGCGGACGCGTGAAAGTTTTGAAAACATGGACGGACAACGTACGGAACTGGGGGAACCCGGACGAATGCAAGTTTTGAAAACATGGTGATGCAATGCACATGATGACATGACAAGATGCAACACGCAAGCAAATGACATGGCAACGACAGCGAATAACTGGAGGACACCTGGCACAACGGTCTCGGGACGTTACAACACTCCACCACTACGAGAGGATCTCGTCCCGAGATCTAGAATGGCACCGGAGGGAAACCGAAGAGGAGAGAAGAGGTAAAGCTAAGTTGCTTCTTTGACAAACGAGTGAAACCATGAACCTGGCAAGGTTGAACAAATTCGAGAAAAGAATACAACGAAGGTGAACAAAGTCGAAAACACTCTGTTAGAAAAGAGGGACAAAGAACATTGCGAAAAACCTTGAGGTTGAAGGGAAGATATATATTGAAACCACTCCGGTTAAGTCAAGATAGAGAAGGATTAAGAATGATATAATTTGGACAGCACTCCGACTGAAAATGGAAGGAATTAACAAGAACTTTACAAGATGAGAGGATACTTGATGAAATCAAAAACACACTACCTCCGGAACTATTGAAAGAATGGCACAATGGGTAAGAACGATTTCAGACGGCACTCCGGTTGAGAAGGGAGCAAAACTTGATAAGATGAGATAACTTGAATGGAGGACACGACACTCCGGTTAAATGTATAATCCAAGAAAAGAACACGGTCCTAACAAGAACAAGAAGAAGGGTTGAAGAGAGCAACAACACTATGCCTCCAGAACGAAAGGATAGAAGATAGATAATTGAAATAAAAGAATGGAGAAGACAATGCCAACTTCTGCCACAAAAGAGCTTGAAAAGGCATCCTCCAGAGAAAAGTCGAACGGAGTTGTTGGAACACCAACAACAAAAATAATAGGCTTGATATGGTCTTATAGAAGGCATCCCAACGTTATGAGGTGACAACTTGCCACTCACGGAAAAGATTGGATTGATAACGACGAGGAGACGAGAAACTTATTTCACCGGGAGGATAAATGAAGAACTTGGATCATTTATGAGAACCACAATTAGCAATGATCCTTAGGGAAAGCTTAAGGTGAAATATAGCCCAAGATAACTCCAATGAAGAGATTAATGGATTGGAAAGGATGTGTTGAGCGAAGAGAAAATGATGGATTTAGATATGTCACTCTTGAAAACCTTGTGATCCATGAAACACGAAGGGAAATTATCAACAATGACATAACACCACCTCAAAAGATATGCGTGAAAGAATTGCACTCTGGATTGCAAGATGGAGAATGCTTGAGCTCCTCTGAAAAGAATCTCAATGAAAACTTCGAGAAGGAATTAAATACTTAATGAACCATCATGTAGAACCTTCATGAAGAACCCCGTTAAACAAAAGAATGATCAAACAGAAAGAAAGAGAAGTTGAAAACACAAGGTGAATCCTTGTACCGATTTAGATGAAACTCTGTGGTGAAAAAAACTGTAAAGGTTGGAACTCCGGGAAAAAGAGAAGATGAAACAATTGAAACCGAGAATTTTGATGGACCTCCGGAATAAAGAATTAATCACTTGGATGAACAAGAATAAGGATTATGTTATGCGTATCCTTCACCAATTTAAATTGATGACAAACAACGGATTTGGCATACTACTTATTCTCGAAGAAAGGATTAAGATAGATATCGCGCCAACTTGAGAAGGTCTTCAATGAAACACCGGTGGAATCGAAACAACGAATGAATTGATATGATAACGAAAGAAGAGGAATCTTGCAGGAACCACCGTGTAAGTGCATCTAGTGCCACCCCTAGTTGGTTTTGGAGTATTGACGACAAACCTAGTTGAGGGACTAATGTGTTTGTGAGAATTGCAGGAAAACACAGGTAGAAGTCCCTCATTGATTCGGTTTTACTACCAGAGATGACCCCTAAAAATGTATGAAGACATTGAAGACAAAGGTGGTATATGAAGATATTCACATTGAAGACTATGACAAAACAAGACACGTTATGAAGCCTATGGAACTCGAAGACTTAGATCTTTCGTAGTTCTTTTTATTTTGTGTTGAGTCATAGGAACTACCGTACTGTTAAGTGGGGTCCAGGAGAACCAGTCAGAATGACTGAAGTGATGCCTAAATCAAAAACCTATGTCTTCGAGTGAAGACAATGAGAGCGAATCTTGTCCAGAGCCGGACAAGTTAGCTTTACTTGTAGCCCAAGTAAAGTTGCCATGAGAGTTCGAAATCTGACTGTTGAGACACGTGTCAGTTCCTTAGTGACCCAGGGTCATTTCGGACAAATCAGGTCGGGTTGCCAAGTGGCTATAAATAGCCCACCCCCACAACCATAAACGGTTGGCTGCTCAGATTTCAGTGCACGGCTTTTGTCATTTGAGAGCAACCCACCTCGAAGCCTTTGAGAGAAAATTCCTAGTGAGGAGAAAAGCCCTAACCACCCAGAGCCAGAGTAAATTGGGCATCACTTGAGTCTTCTTGTCTGTGTGATCTGAAGACTTATTACACTTGAGGACTGTGAATCCTCCAAACGGTTAGGCGTCGCGTTCAGAGCATCCAAGAGACATTGTGGATTGCTAGTGAACAAAGTCTGTGAAGGTTTGGGAGTCTACCTTGAAGACTTACCAGAGTGATTGGGCGAGGACTAAGTGACCTTAGCTCAAGGAGAATACGGTGAGGACTTGGTGTCCTGAACTGTGTGTTCAGGACTGGGTGTCCAGGACTGTGTGTCCTAAGGTTTAAATACCTAGCCGCTCCAACCAGACGTACAGTTGTCACAACAACTGGAACTGGTCCAACATATCATTGTCTTCAACGAGTCACTGGTTTCATCTTCACTTCCTTCTCTTGCTGTTACTCATTGTGAAGTCATTGCATGCTTGCTTTATCATTTGTCTTCACAACGTGGATGCATGATCTGTTTGGCTTCATAACTTCTTCCTACTTGATCCTTATTACACTGAAGCTGTTTGTCACTGTGCTTTCACTCTATTGAATACATGACCATGGCTGGCCTAGTGTAATCTAACTTCCGCTGCATAGTAATAGGCATAATCTTCACTGTTTGTCTTCATAACTCCCAAGTTTTGAAGACTTTCATAAAAATCGCCTATTCACCCCCCCCTCTAGTCGATATAACACACTTTCAATTGGTATCAGAGCAAGGTGCTCCCTTGTTCTGTGTGATTCGGTTTAACCACCTGGAGCTTTAGCTATGTCGACTGCAGGGATAATCAAAGTCTCCGCTGCGTGCCCCGTCTTCGATGGAACTGAATATCCCTACTGGAAGAATAAGATGCGAATGCATCTTGAAGCCATTGACGTTGACCTATGGTATGTCGTCGAGAACGGCGTTCCCAAGGCTGGAGAAGGTGTCACTGCTGCTGATGTCAAGAAGTTCACTCAACTGGACTCTACTGCCAAAAATATCATCTGTGGTCATCTGACAAAAGGACAGTATGGCCGTGTGAGTGCCTTGAAGACATCCAAGCTGGTCTGGGACTGGCTCTCCAAGGTCAATGAAGGCGTCTCAACCCAGAGAGATCAAAGAATCAGTGTTCTTCGCAACCTCTTCAACCGCTTCAAGCGAAATAACAATGAGAATGTCCAGCACACATTTGACCGACTCACTGACATCACAAATGAGCTTCAAGCCCTCGGCGCCACTGAAATCGCCAAACATGAAATCGTCAAGACGCTGCTGAGATCACTTGATAGTTCGTTTGACATCCTGGCCCTGATGATTCAAGAACGTCCTGATTTTAAGACACTCGATCCGTCTGACATACTTGAGAGGCTCAACACACATGAGTTTCAGCTTTCTGAGAAAAGAGATATCTACGGTCCAAACTATGGGCGAACTCGCGCCTTGAAGGCAAAAGCTGTCTCCTCATCTGAAGAAGAATCTGACTGCAGTTCTGATGATCCTGAAGACATTGGAAGAGAACTTGCAATGCTAGTGAAGAAGTTCCAAAAATTCACTAAGAAGAAAGGCTTCAGAAAATCTTCACGATCAAGCTCAAGGAATGATGAAGCTTCTGCTCATAACTACAAGAAGAAAACATGTCACAAGTGCAAGAAAACTGGACACTTCATCTCTGAGTGTCCACAGTGGGACAATGAGAACAGAAGGAAGAAGAAGAGCAAGGAATATGATTCTGACGACAAGAAGAAGAAGAAGAAATACTCAAATTCTTCCTCCAAGTCTTCATCAAAGTCTTCATCACATAAGAAGAGCTCATCTGGCAAGGCATGTGCGTTTGTTGGAAAGGAGATGGATTCAGAGGAGGAGTCCGCATCTGAGGAGGCAGAGGTAGAGTCCGAGGAGGAGTCTGATTCTGGCATTGCGAGTCTGGCTACAGCATATGTCACCAAGTCTATCTTCAACACTGAAGACAATGACTGCATCACCGACACCGACGCAAATGACAAGAACGACTCCACTCCTACCTACTGCTTCATGGCACGCGGTGCCAAGGTAAACACACGCACTACTCGCTATCAAACATCTAGTGACGATGACTCTGAATGTGATTCAAAACCTAGCTACAAAACACTTGCTAAAATTGCAACTGAACAACAGAAAGCTATGGAACATATTCAAAAACTGTTAGACAGAAGCGATGATCTGTTGGGCGCTGAAATGACTCGATCTGAATCCTTAATTGAAGACATAAAAAACCTTCACATTAAGTATCAGGAACTTGAAGATCGTCATGATACTCTCTCAACAACTCATGAAAAGCTTTCCTATGATTATCTTCAAAGGAAGCAAGAACTTGAGAAATTGAGGGTGGCTCATGAAGATCTTCAAAAGGAAAACGAGTCACTTCGCTCCGAACAGATCAGTCCCGCTCAGGAAGGATTTGAACCACCATGTCTTAAATGCATTGAGCGTGATAATGCTAATTCTGTTGCTGAATGTTCCACTGCTACTGCTGTTGCAATATCTTCAACTGTTGACGTGGTAACTAACCCCTCTGCTGAGGATACCACTGCTATTGCTGATGAGAATGCTATGTTGAAGACATTGCTTGAAACAGGGATGTACAAAAGTCTTAAAGGACATCAGACACTATGTGATGTCCTCAAGAAGCAGATCCTGAACCGAAACCCTAGGAAAGAGGGTGTTGGATTTGTGAGGAAAATCAATGCAGATGGCACTTACTGGAAACCTGAGCAGTACCCCAAAACCACATGGGTTGCTGCAAAGGAACTTTCAGCAGATCCATCCAACTTATCTGGCTTCACTTGTGCTAACCCCATTATCATTGATGAATCCTTTGATGCAAACTATAAACTGTTTAAAAATCAGAATGGTGAAGTGTTTGCCAGGTACATTGGTACTAACTGCAGGAATGGACCGCCTATGAAGAAGATCTGGGTTTCCAAAAAGTGTCTGGAAAATCTTCCTGTGAATGTCTTCATGACACCTCACTTGAAGAAGACAAACCTCAGACCAAAGGCTTCATACGGTCCAATGGCTTCATACAAACAGAAGACTCACCTGAGTCACACTAACGCAAATGTTTTGCAGGGAAACTATACTCAGGCATATGAATATGAGAGTGGTTCATCGAACCGTGTTCATGTGACCAAAAATTATTCTGCTTATTCCTATGAGTATTATTGTCCACCTGCTAGACTGTTTGCTAAGGCTTCAAAGCCAAAATTCTCAGATGCTGCACTTAGACTTATTGCTTCTAAGCCACCCTTGAAGATGTGGGTGGTTAAGAAAGCTTAACTCTCTTTTGCAGGGAAAGGTCTCCAGCAGAAAAACAAAATCTTCTGATGCTATTGCTGGGGACCTTAAAAATCTTGTAGGGCGCAAGATAAAATGCCCGAATGGCATCATTATGTACTTCGTTCCTGAATCGCATGCTACTCTCCCTATTAGTCCTAATCTGGATCTAAGTTTTCTTAACCCACTGGTTCGTCAAATGTTTATGCTTCACAATTCTCTTCGTGAAGCCTATCCCCCTAACTGTACTGTAGGGTACGACACCAGCGACTTCAAAGTCTTCAGAATGGATTATTGATAGTGGGTGTACAAATCACATGACTGGCAGAAGAAGCCTTCTTATGGACTCAACATTACGTCCATCCGACAAGAGCCACATCACATTTGCTGACACTGGTAAAAGTAAGGTATTGGGTCTAGGTAGAGTTGCAATCTCAAAGGATCAACACATGGATAAAGTCATGCTTGTTGAATCCCTTGGCTTCAACTTAATGTCTGTCTCAATGCTTTGCGATTTGAATATGATTGTAATGTTTGGAAAATATCGTTGCTTGGTGCTAATGGAATCTGACAAATCTCTAGTGTTTGAAGGGTATCGGAAAGGTGATTTGTACGTGGTAGATTTCTCAGCAGGACCACAACTTGCAGTATGTCTTCTTGCAAAAGCTTCAGAATGCTGGCTTTGGCATCGGAGGCTTGGGCATGCTGGCATGAGGAATCTCCACACCCTTGCGAAGAAGAAGCATGTCATAGGCATCGAGGGCGTCAAGTTCAAGAAAGATCATTTATGCGGTGCCTGTGAAGCAGGGAAGATGACAAGGGCAAAACATCCTTCGAAGACAATCATGACTACTACACAACCCTTTGAACTGCTCCACATGGATCTTTTCGGTCCCACTCACTACTAAACTTTTACTACTTCTGCTTGCCTCTATGGCTTCGTCATTGTTGATGATTACTCTAGATATACTTGGGTACACATAATCCTTTACAAGACTGAAGTGCAGGATGTCTTCAGACGCTTCGCCAATCGAGCTATGAACAATTTTGGCGCCAAGATAAAGCACATCAGAAGTGACAATGACACTGAATTCAAGAACACTGGCCTTGATACATATCTTGATACCTTGGGCATCACACATGAATTCTCAGCTCCGTACACACCACAGCAGAATGGCGTCATCGAACGCAAGAACAGAACACTCATTGAAATGGCTAGAACAATGCTAGATGAATACAAGACTCCAAGAAAATTCTGGACTGAAGCCATTAATACTGCATGCCATACAATCAATCGTGTTTATCTTCACAAGCTTCTGAACAAGACATCTTATGAACTCCTAACTGGCAAGAAGCCAAATGTCAGTTACTTCAGAGTATTTGGCACAAAGTGCTGGATCAAGGACCCACACCACACCTCAAAGTTTGCACCAAAAGCACATGAGGGCTTCATGCTTGGATATGGAAAGGATTCACACTCCTACAGAGTCTTCAATCTCTTCCATTACAAAGTGGTCGAAACAGTGGATGTGCGGTTTGATGAAACAAATGGTTCACAAAGAGAGCAACTGCCAAATGTGCTAGATGAAGTTCCAGCTAGTGAATCAATCAAGCTTATGGGAACTGGAGAGATTATGCCTTCTGAAGCTCATCCTGAAGAAGAACTCATCATCTCAGCACCTGATCAACATGAAGACAATGCTCAGCATGAAGACATTCCTCCAAACAACAACATAGATCAGCAAGAGCAAAGTCTTCGCCCTATACATCCTCGTGTTGCAAATGAAGTGCAGATTGACAGAATAATTGACAGCATCAATGCACCTGGTCCACTCACTCGTTCAAGGGCAACTCAGCTAGCAAACTTCTGTGGGCATTTCGCATTCGTCTCAATATCAGAACCCAATAAAGTTGAAGAAGCCTTCATGGAACCTGAATGGATTCAAGCTATGCAAGAAGAGCTTCAACAGTTTGAGCTGAATAATGTACGGGAACTGGTTAAGCATCCTGATCCACGGAAGCACAACATAATAGGCACCAAATGGATATACCGCAACAAGCAAGATGAGCATGGTCAAGTTGTCAGAAACAAAGCTCGTCTCGTTGCTCAAGGATATACTCAAGTGGAGGGCATTGACTTCGATGAAACATTTGCTCCTGTGGCTAGGCTTGAAGCCATACGCATACTGCTGGCCTATGCAAATCATCATAACATACTTCTATATCAAATGGATGTGAAAAGTGCCTTTCTCAATGGCAAGATTGAAGAAGAAGTGTATGTTGCACAACCGCCTGGCTTTGAAAATCCAAAACATCCTGATATGGTATACAAGCTCAACAAGGCACTGTATGGCCTCAAACAAGCCCCTAGGGCCTGGTATGACACACTCAAGTACTTTCTGAAGAGCAAAGGCTTCATACCTGGTTCCCTGGATCCCACTCTTTTCACAAAGACATATGATGGTGAACTATTTGTGTGCCAAATATATGTGGATGACATTATCTTCGGCTGCACCAATCAGAAGTACAGTGAAGAGTTTGGATACATGATGCAAGAGCAATATCATATGTCCATGATGGGGGAGCTGAAGTTCTTCCTTGGTCTTCAAATCCGACAACAGCGCAATGGCATCTTCATATCTCAAGAGAAGTATCTCAAAGATTGCCTGAAGAAGTTCGGTATGCAAGACTGCAAAGGCTTCACAACACCAATGCCAGCCGAACATCATCTAGGTCCTGACGAAAATGGTAAAGAGTTCGATCAAAAGGTATACCGCTCCATGATTGGGTCTTTGCTTTATTTATGTGCATCTAGGCCAGATATCATGCTTAGTGTCTGCATGTGTGCTCGATTTCAAGCGGCACCAAAGGAGTCGCATCACTTAGCTGTGAAGCGAATTCTTCGATATTTGGCTCACACCCCAACTCTAGGATTATGGTATCCAAAGGGCTCAGAGTTTGATTTGGTTGGATTTTCGGATGCTGATTATGCTGGTGACAAAGTTGATCGCAAGTCTACATCAGGCACATGTCACTTTCTGGGACGATCACTTGTATGTTGGTCTTCAAAGAAGCAGAACTGTGTATCTCTCTCCACTGCTGGATCTGAATACATTGCTGCTGGATCTTGCTACGCTCAGCTTCTGTGGATGAAGCAAACACTCAAGGATTATGGCATTCATCTGAAGCAAGTGCCACTTTACTGCGACAACGAAAGCGCCATCAAGATTGCCAACAACCCAGTTCAGCACTTGAAGACAAAGCACATTGAAATTCGTCATCACTTTCTCAGAGATCATGTTGTGAAGGAAGACATTGATATCATACACGTCAACACTGAAGAGCAATTGGCAGATATCTTCACCAAGCCCTTGGATGAGAAGAGGTTTTGCAAGTTACGGTGTGAGCTAAACATCCTGGAATCCTCAAATGTCCCGTGATCAGGCACACATCCTAACACTTATGCATATTGATGACTTAGATGTGCAACACACAAAGTAAAGTATATCTTCAATCAATGAAGACATACATTCTAAGTGTGAATACATTAATGTGGAATTTGACTTCGGAGCGCCACGATAATTGTGCGCCTTGTCTGGGTCTAATACTTCCTATACGGTGGGTAGCGCCACCACCAAACGTTCCATTTTGAAGTGTTTAACTCTTGGCGTTACCTTGCAATATCTTCACATTTAGCTTGGCTTCGAACTCAATATGTCTTCATGATTATCTTCATTACGTTGATTAAATAGATATATATGCTCTAGTGTTCTGTCCTCTACAGCATTCACTTATAGCTATGTCTTCTTGGTTGAATCTTTTGAACTAAGGGAATGTGATCGGACCCTAATCTCTCTATGCTTTCTATCTCAAACTCTATCTCTCCAAGTCATATGCATTCTGTTGAAACTGTCGAATGTCTTCACTGTGTCCTTGTCAGCTGAAGACATAGAGACAACCATAAAAGTCCGTTTTTAATGCTCATTCCTCCACATAAGATCCGGAGAAGCAGGAACGACCGCCCGACAATTTAGGCGTGCGTGGGACGTGGAACAAACCCCAAACTTCCGCTAACTGGCCACGCGTGCCTCAAATGCGAACCGCCAGGGGCACCTGCGTAATAGCACAGTGCCGCCTCTGAGTCTATAAATTTACACTTACCGCGGTCATTATCTCCTTCTTCCATCCTCGCACGAACCCTAGCGCCAGCGCTAGCACTCGACGACGCCGGAGACGAAGCGCTTCGCTGCCGCAACCTCTCCAACGCCGTCCTCACGCCGACCGCGGACATCGTCCTCTCCGCCGTCGTCGTAGGTGTTTTCCGTTGCCAAGTTAGGGCACGGAGGACTGAACTGCTCGGCATCAACCTCCTTCCGTCTAGCAGTTCCAGTGTGGTAAATAAAACTTCTTTTTACAGCCTCTTTTGATCTCATGGTTCTGTCACTTTCTACCATAAGAAGTTTCTCTTTACACCAGTTAGATCTCTCGCTGCATCTCATAACATGCCTAGTATATTCACTTGTGCTTCATAAAGCAGTTAGATTCCTCACTTGTACTGATCTGTGGGTTCGTACAAATCTGGAACCAACTTCTTATCTATAAGTGAATGTCTTCGCACAATGAGGTCAATGTCTTCTAAACTGATTAATCTTCAAAACCTTCTGAGAATGCATATGACCTCTTCCCCTTCCCTCGCACCTTAATGCTGTCACAGGTACATGTCCGTGGGAGAATCCTTCGGTTCTCATAGTCTGCATTCATTTGCAGAATTCCTACAGCATCACATAAACTCTCCTGAAGCCAGTTCCTGTTGGTCAGGAAAAAGAAAGCCTTTGAAGCCTTTGAAAGTTTTGAAGCCTTTCAAGTTAAAGTTTATGGCTTCAGTTGCAGCAGCAAGAAAGGGGGGCAGACAGAGACGTGAGGGAACTTCCAAGGATCTGCCTGAAGACTTGGCAGAAATGTACAAAACAGATCCAGAAGAGAGCTATGGGCAGCGCAAGACTCGAATCCAATGGATTCGACGCTATTGGGCAGAACAGTGGTTCAAATACCGCTTCGTCACCCAGGAGTATGCCGAAAAGAATGCTATCAAGAGTCCATGGGGGGTATCTTATATAAGAACCTTGTACCCAGGACCAGAGATGAAGCCATTGCTCAAGGCTTCTACCCATGCATGGTCCGAGGACCACAGCCTGATGATGCACATCCGTCATCACTTCTCTGGTGTCGTGACGACAATCTCTTCAAACGCAACTTTCAGTTTGCTCAACAGTCAACGAAGCTAAACAAGAAGAAATTTGGGCTTGACTTCAACCCTGGTCCCTCCTCACCAAGGGCAGATGGCACACGCGACGCGGAACCCAATATCATCGGTCCGTTTGCCAATCTTGAGGGCCTGATCACCCACATCTTAGTCCAAGGGACTGCTGTGAATGACCCTCCAGCTGATTCTGAGTCCGATGAAGCTCCTGCTGTGCCGAAGCCAAAGCAGACAAAGAAACCAAAAGCTTCGAAGCCGGCTCCTGCCTCAAAAATCTCAAGGGCGAAGCCATTGAAAACTGCACCTCCTGAAGTCAGTGTACAGTCTGAAGACGTATCCCGCGTCTCCAAGCCCCTGAAGGAAAAGGAGCCCTAGCAACAAACAGGCAAAGAGCTCACTGCTGCTGCCATTCTGCGCAGTGAAGCCATTGATCTATCAAGCGATGAAGATCTGGGCAATGACGCACTAGAACAGCTCATCAAAATCAAGGAGGAAGCGGAAATCTTCAACAATCTGCCTCTCTTTGACGTCGCCATCATCCACAGCTTCATCGATGAATGGTTTGACTCACCAGACATAAGCTTCAATGATCTGCAACTGCCGGTTGGACTCAGCGTCGCCTTCCAAGGCGCAATTGCTTCAGAACTGGCCATTGCTCAGCGCATTGTTGAGCTGAAACAGAAAATTGATCACGAAAAAGCTCAGTTCAAGAAGCACATGGCCAGCCTCAGTGTGCAGGAAGTGAGGAGCTTCAAAATCATGATGCATGATCTCAAAGAAAACTTTCTGAAGAAGCGTGCTGAAGCTCAAGGCTCGCGTGAAAGGATGAAGTCATTGACTGACAAATGTGTTCAAGCCTACAACGAGGCTGAAAAGCGCAAGGCACTTGGGCGTCCAGGCATCGACCCCAAGATGGCCGCAAAGAAGAAGAAGCAGCCTGCTGTGAGTGAACCAGAGGCATCAAGACAAGCAGCCACTCCGATTGTCTTCCCAACCGCCACGACTAGCTCGAAGCCAAAGAGTCGGTCAACAGCTTCAGAGCTAAAGAAGACAAGAGCTGCAGAAGCTAAAGCCAGAAAAAGGAAGAGCTCTGAAGCCTCTCCTACTGCCCCCAGCAAAAAGAAGCGCAAGACCAAGAAATCTAGGGCTGCTCCCACAGAGCCCTTGATGGTTGAACCCCTTTCTGTCATTCACCCCAATGCAGAAAGAAGACTGACAGTTCATGAGCCTGCTCCCACAGAGGCACCTGACGCTAAAGATATTCCAGCAGCCGACCCACTAGCTGCTGAAGACATTGGTCATCAGGACAATGTGCAAGGTGATGCAGCCCTTCCTCAGCTTGAAACAAGCGAACCCATCAGCATTGGTCGTCCTCTGACGCCAATGGCACAAGATGAGTCATGGGCGGATCGCCCTCAGGAGGAAGAAGACTTTGAGGCCCAGCCCACTCCGACACCACAAGCGTCGTCTGTGTTCCGTAGGCTTCGCAAAGGTCCACGGCCTCAAGTCCAGTCTGCAGAAATTCCGGCTGCATCAGCCGAAGACAATGAAGAGACACCTCCAGAACCCACTCCCTCGCTCCATCAAGATGCAGTTCCCCAGGAGAACGTGCCTGAAGTTGTCCCTCAAACTACAAACACTGAAGCCACTGTGGAGCCCGCCCCACCGAATGCTTCAGCGGACAGCGAAGCCACTGCGCCAGACACTTCAGTTCCTGAGTCTGCTGCAGGTCCACAATTTGATTATCACATAGAGTACAGGCCTCATGTCCAGAAGTCAGTCCCAAGGCTTCCAAGGTTCCCAGGTCCTGCATCAGCACCTGGCTCCTTTGATATAAACAGCTTCAAGGCAGACAACACATTTTTAATAGCTCCAAGAACCCCTATTCAAGGGAAAGGATTGTATCAGACAGGTTCTGGAGCTATTCACAGCGCAGCTATTATTCATGCATCTTATACAACCAAGGTCGCATCTTCCCTCACAAGCGCCTTGAGGTTGAAGCCATTGCTGGTCTGCCATGTCTTGAGGAAGCTTTGGACTGCTTCAGGCAAGTGGGTCTGCTGCCATTTGTGACTGATGAAGAGCACTGGAACGAAGAGCTTCTGCTTCAGTTTTATGCCACTCTCCATATCAAAGGCTACAACAGAGATCCGAAGACTTGGATCCTGGAGTGGATGACCGGACATGTCCATCATGAAGCCAATGCATTTAATATCATTGAGCTCACCGGCCTGCCCACTCTAGGCGAATTCTTCGAGGAAGGCTGTCAACTTCATTCTGAAGCTATTGAGAGCATATTTCAGAGACCTGAACCCAATATGAGTCAGATGCTCTCAATGATGAAGCCATTGCCTCAAGATGCACCCTATACAATTGAGTTCTTCGTTGAAGACCTAGAGTACCTGCCCAGGACCATATATCACATTATCCGGCGGACTCTCTGGCCCATTAAGGGACACTCACCACATGCCAAGATTGAGGGTGCAATGAAGACTCTCATATTCTATATCATGCATGGCAAATGCTTCAACGCACAGGATCTTTTCATACGACAACTTGCTGTGTCAGGCTCGGACTTATTTGGTCTAAAAATCTATGCCCCTTGGGTGATGAGGCTGATCAAACTGCACTCTACAATTTCGTATCAGCCCTCAGCCCGAAACCATCGCATCTTCCTGCCAGATGTGGATATCTCTGCTCAAGCAATATACCCTGAGCCTGCCAAGAAACCAATAAGTCTTCAGAATGCCGAACACCAGAGCTTCACGCAGAATGTTGAAGGTGTTGAAGCCATGTCCAGGGTCTATCCGATGGCTGGCACTACACGTGCACCAGCATCAACTGAAGCCACAGATAGCACAAACGCTCCAAGACCCAAGAAGCGTGCTCGTGTCCTCACTGACCGAGAGCTTCTTGTGGCCCTTCACCAAAAGCAAGATAGGCATCACGACTGGCTGAAACGTCAGATGAAGAGCCTCTTGGTGGATGTCAATCGTCTTCAAAACCTGGCCACCAAGAATGCCTTCGTTACACATGAGACTTGCCGTCGTACGTGCAAAGGGCTCTCAATGATCTGCACTGAAGCTGAACTTGAAGAGGATGGCTTCACAGAGCGCTTCAAATTTGACACCACACCTCCTAGGAGGGATGTGATGCGCAACACACCGTCACTTGAAGACTCTGAGTATTCCTCATCTGCTGCCACCGTCACTGCGAGGATCATTGATGAAGATGATGATGCTACTTCACCACCACCTGCTTCAGCACCTCAAAGCTCAGCACCGCCAAACAACTACACCGCCCCTGCTGCGCCTGGGAACGCGTAGAAAACTCTATGTCTTCAAACCTTTTTGGTCATTCCTGACAAAAGGGGGAGAAGCATATGATGTTTATAGTCTTCAAGCGGGTCATCATGGGCGGGTGCCTTGTTTTGTTATACTTTGCTTCGTGTTTACAACTCTTGTTTTTGCTTCATTTGGTTCTTTTGAGTTGTAAACACTAAAACTCGATGGTCGTCTGCTACTTGTTTACCACTCTGTTTGCGAAGATAAATTCCGCATGTGCGACGATAAATTCCGCACTCATCTCATTCTGCAGACGTCCATTTTCCATTATGCATGTCATTATCTTCATATACTTTCACATGCATAGTGGATTGTCATCATAAGCTGAAGCTGATCTCCACAAGTACAACCTGCCATGTGCATTTGCATTCCAAAAGCAAATTAACTTATATGCACATCTTCAGGGGGAGCTCTTGCAACTTATGAAGACAATTCCTTTACAAACTTCACACTTTATATTCCCCGTTGAAAACTTCAACTAGTTTGTCATCAATCACCAAAAAGGGGGAGATTGTAAGTGCATCTTGTGCCACCCCTAGTTGGTTTTGGAGTATTGACGACAAACCTAGTTGAGGGACTAATGTGTTTGTGAGAATTGCAGGAAAACACAGGTAGAAGTCCCTCATTGATTCGGTTTTACTACCAGAGATGACCCCTAAAAATGTATGAAGACATTGAAGACAAAGGTGGTATATGAAGATATTCACATTGAAGACTATGACAAAACAAGACACGTTATGAAGCCTATGGAACTCGAAGACTTAGATCTTTCGTAGTTCTTTTTATTTTGTGTTGAGTCATAGGAACTACCGTACTGTTAAGTGGGGTCCAAGAGAACCAGTCAGAATGACTGAAGTGATGCCTAAATCAAAAACCTATGTCTTCGAGTGAAGACAATGAGAGCGAATCTTGTCCAGAGCCGGACAAGTCAGCTTTACTTGTAGCCCAAGTAAAGTTGCCATGAGAGTTCGAAATCTGACCGTTGAGACACGTGTCAGTTCCTTAGTGACCCAGGGTCATTTCGGACAAATCAGGTCGGGTTGCCAAGTGGCTATAAATAGCCCACCCCCACAACCATAAACGGTTGGCTGCTCAGATTTCAGTGCACGGCTTTTGTCGTTTGAGAGCAACCCACCTCGAAGCCTTTGAGAGAAAATTCCTAGTGAGGAGAAAAGCCCTAACCACCCAGAGCCAGAGTAAATTGGGCATCACTTGAGTCTTCTTGTCTGTGTGATCTGAAGACTTATTACACTTGAGGACTGTGAATCCTCCAGACGGTTAGGCGTCGCGTTCAGAGCATCCAAGAGACATTGTGGATTGCCAGTGAACAAAGTCTGTGAAGGTTTGGGAGTCTACCTTGAAGACTTACCAGAGTGATTGGGCGAGGACTAAGTGACCTTAGCTCAAGGAGAATACGGTGAGGACTTGGTGTCCTGAACTGTGTGTTCAGGACTGGGTGTCCGAGACTGTGTGTCCTAAGGTTTAAATACCTAGCCGCTCCAACCAGACGTACAGTTGTCACAGCAACTGGAACTGGTCCAACATATCATTGTCTTCAACGAGTCACTGGTTTCATCTTCACTTCCTTCTCTTGCTATTACTCATTGTGAAGTCATTGCATGCTTGCTTTATCATTTGTCTTCACAATGTGGATGCATGATCTGTTTGGCTTCATAACTTCTTCCTACTTGATCCTTATTACACTGAAGCTGTTTGTCACTGTGCTTTCACTCTATTGAATACATGACCATGGCTGGCCTAGTGTAATCTAACTTCCGCTGCATAGTAATAGGCATAATCTTCACTGTTTGTCTTCATAACTCCCAAGTTTTGAAGACTTTCATAAAAATCGCCTATTCACCCCCCCTCTAGTCGATATAACGCACTTTCACACCGTAAGAATTGAAAATGGATGAAGAAAAGATAAAGAAACACCGGGAAGAATTAGCAAATGAACGAAGAATCTTGAGGGGATTTAGTTACATGAGAACGAAGAGATCAAGAACTGATTAGAGGATAAATGATCGATGCACCGGTAAGATTAGGAGAACGATAACTGAAAGCTGCGAATGAATAATTATGAGATGATGGGCTCCAGAGAATCAAACTAAAAATACTCTGAATTACTCCGGATGGGTGAAAAGAAATCTCACAATCGAAAACAATTATGAGAGGATGGCATAACGCTAGAACCATGAATCTTGAGAGAACGGGCCAAGATTTGAGAGAAACTCTTCTTCAGACTTCAAATCTCCGAGAATGACGACGAGAAACACCACCATGAATTATTTAGACACTCCGGAAGAATCAAAACGAAGAGGTTGAGCCGGCGATGAAAAGAATTTGACAGATCTTGGAGAAGTACATCTGACTGATGAAAATTCATTCTTGCGTCAAACTTTGAGATGAATTTGAAAAGCTCCGGGAGAATAAGAAGAGTCAGGTAAGATCCTGGGAAAAGACCTGTGAGTTAGGGCCCACTCAAAAGAAACACCGTAGAACGATTTAAAAGAGAGAATGCACCGGTAAGATTTAAATGGCTAGAATGAGATAACAACCTCGAAATAGGTTGAACTGATCTTGAAAGACAAGACGAGCCTTCTGAGATATCTTCAGCACTCTCGAACAAATGAATAGCGAGAAGTGAATTATTATGAGGTGCACCGGTATGAGAAGGTATTTGAAATGAGGAAAAGGGATATGAGATCAACACCGAAAGCTTGATTTGAATCCACCGGAGAAGAAAAGAATGAAGAATGATGAACGAGTAGAGCATCTTCAAGAGAACCACCGGGTAAGAACATTGACGGGAAAGAATGGAGAGACTTCTCATCAATAACATAATAGTTGGTTAAGAATTCTGAATCCTTGAAGGAAAGAGGGTGGGAGGGCGGGAAAAATAAAGGCAACTTGGAGACGGATGAAACAAACACCGTTGAGAAGAACTGATACTAGATCTTGCGGATGTTGAAAATGGACGGATCCGCTTGAAGAGAAGCACACCGGTTGAAAAGGATTGGCAAGACAATCTCGATGATCAAGAATGATTAGTATTCACATAGGAATATGAGAACACCACTTAGACAAGGGATGGAATCAACATTTGACTTTGAAGCAACTCGAATACCACAACTCAAAACAAAACAAAGGATTGGCTTGCAGAATAAGCCGGAACAAACATATGATAGAGATTTCGTCCGAAGTTTTTGTGGTGGGGCCTACACGGGCTCGATCGTACAGCACCATCATGTACAAGGCAGTGCACATGACATACGAAGCGTCCTCAAGTCGGCATAGCCAAGGACTCTTTAAGACACAACGAGACCACTGTAAAACCAACCGTGGATAGGCGGACCACTAGACGTCGAACCCCAATTTCATATCATACACCTATCGGAAAGATATCCTAAGAGCTACTTGAATTCCCACTTATAAACTCTCGAAACTTCCCGGTTATGCAATCAGGTGTTGGGGATACAGGGGAAGCATAATATCTCACCCAAACTAGCAAATCCTACATCCAGCTGTATCCATCCTTCAACACATAACCAAGAAACCTTCGGAAATCGTTTACCCCAACCTTCGAAAAGCATCCGTTATACGAGTTATGGCAATACTCCCGAACTCCCGCCCCAGTACTGGGTGACATCGAGGTTATATCACCAACAACTGCATAAAAGAGATTTTCGATGTCGGCGAAACTAATCTCAGGTATTCCAGAACTGCAACGATAAAATTGTGACGACAACACCTTAGAGCTCAACTCCCCGGGACACTGCCACAACCCCTAAATGTCAGGAGGCACCAAGAACAATGTTCTCGTCACAAAACCATCGGAACGATTCCAAGATACCCGTGTGATCCTAATTTTTTTAGTGAAATTTGAGAAGAGAAGAGTCAAAACTCTACGCCAGGATGCCTCACCAAAGCGACGAAGGGACTGAGGAGTAAAAAGAAGTCCTAACTCTCCGATATATATAATCCTAAATGACTCAAAACATTTCTAGACTCAATAACGCCAGCGATTCGATCAAGCAGGGGGCTCCTAAGGTCGGGGAAGGCTCTGATACCAACTTGTAACGCCCTCGATGTGGCTATATCTCCCACGTGTCGAAGCACAACTTAGAAGCATAACCGCATTGAAAGCAATGTCGCAAGTGAGCTAATCTTCACACAACCCATGTAATACATAAGGGAAAGAGATACATAGTTGGCTTACAATCGCCACTTCACACAATACATGAATAAAGCATTACATCATCCAGATACAATCAAGGTCCAACTACGAAACCCAAAATAAAAGAAGACTACCCCAAAAGCTACACAGATCCCCGATCAACCCCAACTGGGCTCCGCTACTGATCAACTGAAAACAGAACAACACAAAGGACAAGATCTTCATCGAGCTCCTCCTTGAGCTTGGTTGCGTCATCTGCACGGTTCAACGGCACCTGCAAACTAGTTTTGGAAGTATCTGTGAGTCACGGGGACTCAGCAATCTTATACCCTCATGATCAAGACTATTTAAGCTTATAGGAAGGGTAAAAGGTATGAGGTGGAGCTGCAGCAAGCGACTAGCATATATGGTGGCTAAACATACGCAAATGAGAGCGAGAAGAGAAGGCAAAAGCATGGTCGAACAACTATGATCAAGAAGTGATCCTAGAACAACCTACGTCAAGCATAACTCCAACATCGTGTTCACTTCCCGGACTCCGCCGAGAAGAGACCATCACGGTTACACACGCGGTTGATGTATTTTAATTAAGGTCATCTTCAGGTTTTCTACAACCAGACATTAACAAATTCCCATCTGCCCATAACCGCGGGCACGGCTTTCGAAAGTTCAAAACCCTGCAGGGGTGTCCCAACTTAGCCCATCACAAGCTCTCACGGTCAACGAAGGATATTCCTTCTAGCGGGAAGACCCGATCAGGCTCGGAATCCCGGTTACAAGACATCCTCGACAATGGTAAAACAAGTCCAGCAAAGCCACCCGAATGTGCCGACAAATCCCGATAGGAGCTGCACATATCTCGTTCTCAAGGCACACCGGATTGTCCAAGGTTCCGGTAGGCCAGCCCAGAGTTGCCCCTGGTGGCCACCGGCAGCTGACAGGTTGGACCAACACTCAGAGGAGCACTGGCCCGGGGGTTTAAATAAAGATGACCCTTGAGTCTGCAGAACCCAAGGAAAAGAAAAGGCTAGGTGGCGAATGGTAAAACCAATGTTGGGCCTTGCTGGAGGAGTTTTATTCAAGGCGAACTGTCAAGGGGTTCCCATTATAACCCAACCGCGTAAGGAACACAAAATCCGGGAACATAACACCGATATGTCGGAAACTAGGGCGGCAAGAGTGGAACAAAACACCAGGCATAAGGCCGAGCCTTCCACCCTTTACCAAGTATATAGATGCACTAATTAAATAAGAGATATTGTGATATCCCAGCAAAATATCCATGTTCCAAACATGAAACAAGCTCCAATCTTCACCTGCAACTAACAACGCTAGAAGAGGGGTTGAGCAAAGCGGTAATATAGCCAAACAACGGTTTGCTAGGAAAAGGTGGGTTAGAGGGTTGGCTTAATAATATGGGAGGCATGATAACCAAGTGGTAGGTATCGCAGCATAGGCATAGCAAAAAGAGCGAGCAACTAGCAAGCAAAGATAGAAGTGATTTCGAGGGTATGGTCATCTTGCCTGAAATCCCGCAAGGAAGAAGAACGAGTCCATGAAGACAAACAGACGAAGTCGAACGGATCCTCACAACACGACGTTATCGGAACCAACCCGAAGAAGCAACACAGGAAAGGAGCAAACAACATAGTAAACAACCATCACAAAATCATGGCATGATGCACAACAAGTATGATGCATGTCCGGTTTAATGAGGCATGGCATGGCAAAGTGCACAAGCAATCCTACAAATTAAATGGAGCTCAATATGCAACGAGTTGCATATTGACGAAACACCACATTCAAGTTATTTAGTTCGATCTCGTTTATGTACCCAATAAGATTAAATGTTGTTAGCATGGCAAGAGGGTGAAGCAAAGTAAAACTACCTATCTAGTCAAGTTTAAATGAGGCCGGAAGCAACGAACAACAATTCCGGTAAAACCCCATGAGCATATTATAGATTTGGTATTGTTCTGCCCTAAGCCATATTTTAGAGTTGTTAAACATGCAAAGAAAGTGAACCATGTTAAACTAGGCATTTTTCTACCCCATTTACATATATAATTTATTTAATTCGGATCTACGGTTAATTAGTTATGAAATAAACCATTTTAGCATGACATTTATGCAAATTAATACAAACAACAAATTTAAACATTTTAACATGGATGAAAGTTTCATATGATGAAAACTAGATGAAACTCTAAGCATTTTACACATATAGTTTGTTTAATCTGGATGCATGCATATCTAGTTATTAATAATGTAAAACAGTGGCATTTCAGTAAATTAGAATGCATTGGAAAAGGCCAAAATACAAACTGGGGAAAAAATAAGAACGGGCCGGATTGCGGCGGCCCAGGAGGACTTGGCCCAAGTGAGCGCTAAGTGTGTGTGCGCGCGCAATAGTAAAGGAAAAGAAAAGAAACAGAGCAGAAATTAGGGCGCCAAGGACTCGAACCCACGAGTTGCATATTGACGAAACACCACATTCAAGTTATTTAGTTCGATCTTGTTTATGTACCCAATAAGATTAAATGTTGTTAGCATGGCAAGAGGGTGAAGCAAAGTAAAACTACCTATCTAGTCAAGTTTAAATGAGGCCGGAAGCAATGAACAACAATTCCGGTAAAACCCCATGAGCATATTATAGATTTGGTATTGTTCTGCCCTAAGCCATATTTTAGAGTTGTTAAACATGCAAAGAAAGTGAACCATGTTAAACTAGGCATTTTTCTACCCCATTTACATATATAATTTATTTAATTCGGAGCTACGGTTAATTAGTTATGAAATAAACCATTTTAGCATGACATTTATGCAAATTAATACAAGTTATTTAGTTCGATCTCGTTTATGTACCCAATAAGATTAAATGTTGTTAGCATGGCAAGAAGGTGAAGCAAAGTAAAACTACCTATCTAGTCAAGTTTAAATGAGGCCGGAAGCAACGAACAACAATTCCGGTAAAACCTCATGAGCATATTATAGATTTGGTATTGTTCTGCTCTAAGCCATATTTTAGAGTTGTTAAACATGCAAAGAAAGTGAACCATGTTAAACTAGGCATTTTTCTACCCCATTTACATATATAATTTATTTAATTCGGAGCTACGGTTAATTAGTTATGAAATAAACCATTTTAGCATGACATTTATGCAAATTAATACAAGTTATTTAGTTCGATCTCGTTTATGTACCCAATAAGATTAAATGTTATTAGCATGGCAAGAGGGTGAAGCAAAGTAAAACTACCTATCTAGTCAAGTTTAAATGAGGCCGGAAGCAACGAACAACAATTCCGGTAAAACCTCATGAGCATATTATAGATTTGGTATTGTTCTGCCCTAAGCCATATTTTAGAGTTGTTAAACATGCAAAGAAAGTGAACCATGTTAAACTATGCATTTTTCTACCCCATTTACATATATAATTTATTTAATTCGGAGCTACGGTTAATTAGTTATGAAATAAACCATTTTAGCATGACATTTATGCAAATTAATACAAACAACAAATTTAAACATTTTAACATGGATGAAAGTTTCATATGATGAAAACTAGATGAAACTCTAAGCATTTTACACATATAGTTTGTTTAATCTGGATGCATGCATATCTAGTTATTAACAATGCAAAACAGTGGCATTTCAGTAAATTAGAATGCATTGGAAAAGGCCAAAATACAAACAGGGGAAAAAAATAAGAACGGGACGAATTGCAGCGGCTCAGGAGGACTTGGCCCAAGTGAGCGCTAAGTGTGTGTGCGCGCGCAACAGTAATGGAAAAGAAAAGAAATAGAGCAGAAATTAGGGCGCCAAGGACTCAAACCCACGACCTCCCTGGAGTGAGCGCGCATGGCTAACCACCTGGACTGCCGCTGGGTACTTGAACCAAAGAGGGCGCTAGTTCTTTTGAAGTAACACAAAGGCCAGGCCTTGTATTCGCAGTGAGTGCATGGTGGAGCTCGCCGTCGACGACGGCGAACAAGACGACGGCAACGGCGGCTGTAGATCTCCGGCGGGGGTGCGGAAAAGGGGGAGGGAGCTTCTAGAGGGCGAGCGCATGCATGTGCGCATGTGTGGTTGTGCGCAGGCAAGATCCTGTGGCCATGGCGGTGAAGCACGGCGAGGCGGGAGCTGCAACGGAGATATGCAAGGCGCGTGGACGAGGTGGGCGTGCTGTTGTGCATGGTTCGGCTGCTACAGTGGTGGGTGCACGGATAGGGTGCGGGCGCAGCTACGACGACGCGCAAGGCGAGGCAGTGCAGGGGCTGTGCTCGAGCGCGAGCATGGCTCGAGCAGTTCGGGCGTGCGGCTGCGGCGAGGGACTTGGCGTGGAGCGGCGACGGCAGGGCTGGTGCAAGAGCTCTGGTGGCTACAGGCGCGAAGTAAGAGGCGTCGGCAGCGGGACTTGGCACGGGGTCTTGGGCGTTCGGATTCACCGGGCCGAGACGAGGCAAGGATGGTGCCATGGATGTGGGTTGTTCTGCTCCTTCCTGTTCAAATGAGGAGAGAGGGAGAGCAGGGGAGGTCAGAGAGGGCATCAATCAGGGCGCGCGGCGGCGGGGTCTCACCGGCAAGAAACGGCGCGGACGGGAGGCTGCAGGGAGTCGGGGATGCGGGAGCTGCTGCTTGCCGGCGTCGGGATTCCCTGGAGAAGATCGAGAGAGAGAAAAATTCAGAGAGTGACAGAGAAAGAACCAGAAGGAGGGAGAGACCACGGGAAGGAGAGGGGCGGCGCTCATCTGCTGGACGCGGGCGCGGTGCTCGGGGAGGAGCTTGATGCGGCTGCGGGCTGGCTCCTCGGCCAGGAGGAGGGAGGAGTCGAGGGGAGCCATGGGAGGGCTCTGATTGGGCGGCACTGAAATCAAGGTGGAGGCGCTCGGGTGGATTTGGATCGGGAGGACCCCTAGGTGGAGAGAAGGCAGGTAGGTGGCGGCGGGCAGGAGGATGGATGGGACAAGTGGCCCACTATTTATATTGCAAATGGATTAGGGTAGAGGCTATCTCGTCCCTCCGATCGCAATCGGACGATCGCGTATAAAATAGTTAGGGAGTCCAAATAAGAAAACGGTGACATTTTGTAGATGTTTGGGGATGATCCGGACCCAATGGTGATGACTATTCGGGTCGGGTTCGGGACAGCTTTCGGACGCGCGCGAGGAGGTCCGCGGGCTGACGAGAGAGCTTAGGTTAGGCCTGGCGGTAGGTAGTGGACTGTGGAGAGAGGGTTGGTCTGAGAGAAGAGGGGAGAGATGCAGCCCGGCACGGTTTCCGGAGACCGAAAACGTCCGACGAAAAGACCGGCTATATTGCCGCTATAGTTATCCGTTAGGGCATCAAATGGACTCCAAACGCGATGAAATTTGACAGGCGGTCTACCTACACTAAAATAAGACCACACGCCAACTTTCAACCCATTCCAAGAACTTTTTTTGGCCACTTATTAAAATAATATTTCGGACGTGCCGCGGGCGCGTGAAAGTGTGTCTGGGCTCAGAACGGACAACGGACGGAACTGGGGGAACCCGGACGAATGCAAGTTTTGAAAACATGGTGATGCAATGCACATGATGACATGACAAGATGCAACACGCAAGCGAATGACATGGCAACGACAACGAATAACTGGAGGACACCTGGCACAACGGTCTCGGGGCGTTACATCGCAGACGAAGGGACAAAAAACGAGCAGTTGAGGGATAGCGCTGGCAAGTGGCAACACACTAGATGACCTGGCACGTGCGAGGGGAAGGGTGGCCAATCTTCGTCGCCGGTAGGAGGGAGGACGGCGGCGACGCATAGCGGACGAAAGGACGGGGGCGCATCACGGACCGAGGAATAGGAAACAGGGAGTTCGGATGGGGTGTCGGGGAAATAGAGCTGCAAACACAATGGAAGATCCGCGTGCTTCTACTGAACTTGGGCCTTTACAGCCCAATTAAGGACAGAAATAGACGCTCGCTCAGCGGAGCAGCGGCCCGTGAAATGGCGTCTGCAGCGCGTGGACGATTTGAGCACACCCGAGCAGATCTAGACCGTATGTTAGCGGGATCTGATGGTTGAGAGTCTCAAAACGTTGTGTTGGCTCGTAGGTAGCTGAGTTTTACTATTTTTCAATAATGTTGGGCCTCCAAGCACATAATTCCGTAGGACAACAACAAATCTTCCTCAACTGGATGACCTAAGGAGGTGTAGGATGAATCAACCCTCCAAACAGATACCAGAGTTCTCTTGTGTCCCCAACACATCTAGTACAATTGTAAATTGTATAGGTGCACTAATTCATCGAAGAAATTGATACATAGATAATTTGGGTGATACATAGGTGCACTCTCCACAACGGGCTCTCTCGTGAGGCTCTTGGAATTGATTGTTGGCAAATTCTCGACCACCACCACGGCCCCATCCGTCCATATCCCCTCTAAGATGTTTTTTCTTACGACTTCCCCGTTTAATGACCTTCCAATCCAGATTGGGCCATAGTTGAACTCCATGATACTCCGACCATTGTGATTGGTCATAGTATGGGTGAAATCTAGGAGCCCATGTATTCTTGGTGACCATGATGGAGAACCTGGATTGCCTCATGGTGAGCAGGTGATTAACATCCACATTCCTAATGCGAGCTGTGGTATACAAGTGTGAGCATGAGAGATGAAGCAATAACGGCCTCCCACAAGAGCAATGGCACCGTGTTAGCGACACCTTGAAAGCCCGACCTCCGTGTTGTTGGCCATCGTTTATGGTTCCTCATGGCTCTTTCACATCGTACATCCAATCATCGTTGTTATATAATATAGCTTGTTGGGGTTCCGCCTTCCGTGATTGAAATTCCAACCATTCATCAACCTTAAGTGGGAACTTGTACTTGTACTTGTGCTTGTTCTCACCCGCAATCTGCTTATCCATTTCAATTGAGTACTTTAGAAAGTACCCATTCATCTTGAAGAATGTGTATTGAACTATTGATGTTGCCAGCAATGCACGTACACCCTTGAGCACCCTATTGAAACATTATGCCCCGTTCCTTGTCATTTGACCGTACCTCTGACCATCTTCATCAAAAGATCGTGCCCGCTTCCTCCTTTCTTGAATGTGCCTATTGAGAAACTCAAGACCACCGACACCGATTTTGTGTGTGCGAGAAATTGGTTGTACAAGTAGGCGAACCGTCGACCAGAGAAAGCGAGACAACAATCTTGAAGATCTCAACCAGTTCCTTGAGCCCACATGCCCTATAGAAATTTGAACAAAAATGCCTCATGCACCATCGATGGTGCAACAGAGCATGCCCAGGAATGTCAATGTCCACCATGTTAATACTTCCAGGATGGTGATCCGATATGACACAAATTTCCCTTTCAACCGGTAATACCCTAATTCTCAAAAGATGCAAGAACCACTCCCAATTATCATTGTTTTCCACCTCGACCAAAGCAAAATCTAAAGGCACCAACCGGTTATTGGCATCACTCCCTATTGCAACTAAGAGAGTTCCCTTGTATTGTCCAGTCAAGAAGGTGCCATCGATGGAGATGACCGGCCAACAGTGTTTGAAAGCCCTCACGCATTGCTCGAATGCCCAAAATGCACGGTCAAAGACTCAGATTGTCTTTCCATTGCGAATCATTGTTTTTTGGCCACACGGCTCGACCACATGAACCATGCCTGGTTTAGTGGCGACCATAGCTCCCAACAACCTAGGGATTCGGTTGTATGCTTCCTCCCAATCACCATACAACATCTTGAATGCGACCTGCTTCGCCTTTCATGCCTTCACATATTTGACCTTGTAGTGAAAGACGGCTTTCACAAGGTCCATGACACTCTGATGCTCATTGTTGGTAGTGAGGGAGGGAGTTGGAAAGCTTGTAAGCGATGAACTCGGAGGTGAGTTGTCTGTAGTCTTGTGACACAATCTTGCTATCAACCCTCTTGCCTCGGCACATGTGACTTGGTACACAACTCACTATGTGCCAATTGGGCCCTCCTTTCCATGGACTTGCAAGCACAATCCATGGACATCCGTCCTCCTCACATGCAATGGTGTAATGCACCTTCACGTCCGAGTGAACCACCTTGTGCGGACGATAATGCGTAACCGAGTAGTCGCCGAGCCACATCTTAAATTCCAAGAAGGTTTCAAACTTTGACCTGGGAGAAATACCGTTCTTCTTGTGTTCCAAATCCCAGTGAGAAGTTGGCCTAACTTCAGAAAATACATTGTTGCCACCGTCAACCACGGCTTCATCCGCGATACTAAGATCCTTGAACAATGGTATCCGATGATCATGCCATGGTACTTTCTTGAAAGCTTGGGCCTCCTTTGTTGTGAACCCCTCCTCATCAACTTCTTCATCGGGACCATCATCGTCCGACTCCGATGCATAGCAATGGGAATACGGGATGGAAGGGTCCATGGTCTCTTGCACATGATATGTGTCCAAGTCACCAACATTGTTGCCATGGATATCAACTTCATTCTCATCATCCTCATACTCATCATTCTCCTCCTATAAAGCTTCATTTTGGTTGTTTAAAATCAGGCTCAATGTTGGCCTCACTTGTTCGGTCAAAAGAGGTTCACTCATTTCATCTTGGTTCATGGGTGGAGGACTCTTGAGTTATTTGCTACCAAGAAGGTCAAGTCCAAGTGCAAACTAGCCTCAACCTTCTTGGTAGCAAAAAACTCAAGAGTCTTGTCTAGATATTCGGCTATCGTCTCCTTGTATGCAACCCAACGTTGCTCGGAGTTCACACGCATTGTCTTTCAATGGATGTGCATTTCAAACCCCACATTATACCTTCCCTTTAACTCAACAATGTCACTTGGGTCCATTCAATTCAAATCTTTCCTCACTTGTTCCAAGACCTCCTCATAACCAGGACTACTCTCAAACACCATGTCAAGCTCATCCAGGCCCGGCTCAATTTAACCTCACATGATGAACATAAACACAAGTTCTTCCCATCCCTAAATCTATATCTATACCTACTAATAAAGTAAGGTGCATTTCTTCAATTTTTTCATCCATTCACCATCGATTTTTTTATACATATGATGTGGTACTAAATTTTTGTGCGTCTATCCGCTAGAAACTTAAAAATGTTTCTGCAGAATTCCGCAATTGGGCCGCGTGCGCGGTCCGGTCCAACGAAGCCAGCCCAATTATTATTGCCCACGTAGCTGGGAAGACCTTATTTGTCACATGGAGCGATAAATAGTTGAAGCTTCCCACAGGGCACCTAAGACTGGGTCGGCACGTTTCCCCTTTTTCATTGTTCTATTTCTATTTTTCTTTTTTCTGTTCATCTCTCTTTCTCTTATATTCTTTTCTGTTTTCCTTATTATTTTTTGTGAACTAAAAATTTACAAAAATATTCGGAATTTCAATTTTTGTCCAAATATTCAAAAAATGGTCAGAACTCCAAAACTTTGTTCCTGTTTTGCAAAATGTTCAAAACATTTAGAAATTCTTGTGTTAAATTTTCTCAGCATTCAAAAAATGTTATCATATAAAAAAAAGTTCTCCATTTTAGAAAAATGATTGTGTTCATAAAAAATTCTTCGAAATTTGTTTTATAAAAATTACATTTTATATAATGCTCCGTATTTGAAAATATTCCTTTTTAGTGAGATGTTCACAAATCCAAAGTAATGTTCGCGTTTAAGAATTCATTTTCTAAAATTGCTATGAATGTTCCCCTTTAAAAAAATCAAAATTTCAAAAATATTTGTGTTTTTATAAAATTTCCATGTTTTCAACATATTGTCTGTGAATTTAAAAAATATTCATATTTCTAATTTTGTTTGTGTTTTTCCAAAATATTGGAAATTAAAAAAATGTTTGCATTTGTTCAAAATTGTTTGGGATTTAAATTTTTTTTACGTTTTGAAGAATATTCGCCAATTTTGAATGTTAAAAAAACAAAAATATATTTCTAATCTAGCGTTGACCATTGGTTAGCGGTGCGCGTTCGTTCTATGCCGGTTAACTATAAATGAAAAAATTGTAGGCACATGCCAATAAAAGAAAATATGTTGTTTGACTTTGATTAGAGCAAAATTATGGGCACTTGAGCACTGAAATAATCAAAGAAAATAAACTTGTATAAAGAAGGGACATTCATGCCTGATTATGCTAATGAAATGAGATTTACGTGCTTCAATTAATAATCCACCCAGTTACACTGTTGTAGTAGAGAGTGGTCGAAGCAACCTGTCATGAAGGTCGCCGAGGTTGTCAGAATCGCGATTTTAAATCGTATCGGAGCTTCGATGATAGAATCACAAATCATAGAATCTTCACTATCAGGATCGTAAAAACGTAGATTCTATGAACTAAAATAGTAGAATTAAAATGGTTTGTTTGGATCATAAAGTCATAGAATCGTATAACAGAATCACGATTCTGACAACCTTGCACCGCACAGCCACCAAATGAGAAGGCATGCACAACCCCGAGATGGATGCGAACCGGAGAAAAAATGCATGAGTTGGATGCTCGCCACCACGCCGACCAACCCCACCACTATCAAGATTTCACGTGTCAAACATGCCTAGCGAGAAGACCATGACTCTTTGCTCTGTCACCTATGATTGTGGAGACTCTTTTTTTGGATGACACATCAATTATCTTTCCCGTTGCTTCTCGCAAAGAAACAATCTCTCCCATTACAACACACGAGCATATGTGCTAGTTATTAAAAGAACACAATGCAAAATATATTTCGTAAGTACTCATCTGAAGATTAACACAAATCCAAAGCCCTAACATAGATAGCAAACAATAAACATAACCCTAACTTAACCAGAACCATATCCCTAGCCCTAACCCTAACCCCAACATAACAAGAACCATAGCCCTAACCCTAACATACTAAGAAGACTAACCCTAGAAAAATGCCGAACAATCATCTCATATTTCCATACAAATTCCAAAATCCATGAAGAACTAGTGTTTGACTAACCCTAGTAAGAATTGAGCAAATGAGAGCATTCTTTCGGATGAAAACGAGGGGATAGGAGGAGATTACATTGAGGGAGGAATTAGGGTCCAAATCCATAGACAAAACCTTCAGATTTGCAGGAGTTGGGGAAGAATTTGAGAAGGAAGAAGAGAAATGGGAGGGGAGAGGGGGGAGGAGAAGCCAAATCTGTTATGGATGTGTGTGGGGATGAGTTAGGGGCCCCACAACTGGCTAGGTAAGTGAATGTGCAGTCATAATGCATATCCGCCGCACTTGACAAGCGTGGCGCCTAACACATAGACGCCATATATGGGTAGCATAGCGCCTGTCGACTAGGCGCTGCAGATGTTGGGCCGGGTCTGACCCCAAGGTGCCACGTTGGCCAGGCGTGCAGCGCGTGTCAGTAAGACGCTGCTCAATAAAATGCAACGTCTGTCGGACGCTGCATAAAAGGGTCAGCTAAGTGTTCACGAACGATTTAGTTTGTGAAATAATTCCGCGTAAGGTTAAATTTGCACATTTTGCCTTCGAGGAACCCGGAGGGGCAATATATGTGTTTCCTTTTATGCTCACGTAAAAAGGAGAAAGGGGGAGAAAAAAAAAACTAGGGTTCGTTCCAGTTCGTTTCCGGGGAGCACCGCCCCCCGAGCTCCCGTGCCCTCCGCTTCCCCAGCCGCAACCAAAGAGGTGTCCCCGGCGGCGGGACCTACGGCGGCAGGAAGCCGCAGCCGCGTCCTGCTCGCCGGGCTCGTCGTGTAGGCCAAGAGCGGCGGCGGCGGTAGCTCGGGGAGCTCGCAGCAGCGGCGGTAGCTCGGGGAGCTCGCAGCAGCGGCGACCGCAAAAGGATCGGCGACGGCGGCAGTCTACTACCCCGTAGTTCGAATAGAGGCCCCTCTTCCTATCGAGGTGATTCGAGGACCCTCATCTTTCCCTTGTTTTTGCTGCGGGATGAAGTTACTGCTAGCTCGCAGCGAGTTTACACGGTTACATTTTGGTTGTTTTCCAGATTGCTGCGCCAGCTTAGCTCCATTCATGTACTACGCTAGATTGCAATGATAGGAAGGCAATCGATTCCTAGCCTTAGTAGCCTACCATGAGTTGCGAACTATAAGTGATCGGAATGTTAAAAAGTTTTCTTTTTAGGTCATGATAAATAAGCGTCTAGTCTTTGTGGCTGTCATCGCTTTTGGTAATCCTTCCTTTTAGTCGATTCCATTTTTTGTTTGCTGCGGAGGTATTGGTAAGCCCTAGCATTACATTTTTCTGTATCATCCGGTTCTTGTTTAGAACAAAATGATGAATATTCTAGATAATTGCCAACCCACAAGATATTTTTGTTATGTTTCATGCACCAACCAGTTACTCAGATTGTTGCACCAGCTTAGCTCCAGCTCTGATACACTATTGAATTCATGCTCCAGCCAGTTATCCAAAAGTCCGAACTTATGGAGAAGGTTGGGCATTGCACATATACTTCAACACAACCCACACGTGCAAGCACTCTCGCCTCAAACGTGGGCACTACTAGCACTCTCGCCTCCGTGTTTGTGAATAGGGGTGAGCAAACGCTCTAGCCAGAACTCAGAACTTGAGACCTCTGACTCTGATACCATTATATGTTTCACGCACCAACCAGTTCACCCACAAGTCCGAACTTATGGAGAAGGTTTCCCATTCCACATATGCTTCAGCAATTTTTAAACCAGAATGTTGACTAATTTCTATGCTAGGAAATGATGACCGCAAGATATTGTACTGAAACGTGGTTGATTCCAATCCCACACTTCCAATCTAACATGAACAGTGGCCGATTTGTTCATGTGAACAGTGGGAACTATAAATGGAACCGCCTTATATTTGGAGGGGGTTGTGATATTCATCATATTATTTGGGTTTGGTTTGAGCTATTCACCAATGGAAATATGAAGAATAAGATTCACGTTACCTGGCATTTAAGTCATCAATTCGTTTCTTGGTGGCAATTGTGTAACTCCAGAAATTGACATCTCAAGCCTGCGTGGAAGTCATGAGTATGCATGTAGAACTTTATTCGTCACGTATAAATTTTGCTTGTTGAACTATGTTCTCCCATATAAATGCATGTTGTTTACCAATCTTGCCATTTGAGTCTGTTCATCATATTAATTAATCGTCTGTTGCTCAATGCCACCTAGATATTTAGTATTTAGTAACAAATTGGCAGATTGATCATGTCTGGCTTACAGCGTCTTTAATCTTTGCATATTATATCTCATTGAAATGGTTTGTTCATCAGTGTTTAGGCATATATCTGCAGCTTTGTCACAACAAAGGAATCTCTCTGGGAGTTACATTGAGCACTAGGAATAATCTGCAATGGCAGAGGCCAGCCCTAGAACAGAAACGTCAACAGATGATACTGATGAAAATCTTATGGTAAGTCTTTTCTTACCTTAATTAGCTCAGCTATTGTGTGGACTATGGAGTGGAGAACAGCCCAACTAATTTTACTGAATGTATATGAGTGATCATATAATAATGGTAAACAATGATATCAATAGTGAGGTTTATCATTTTCACTTGGAAACAGAATCAGTGGTTATGAGATCAACCATTACATTAAACCATGTGAGCAATAGTGGCTATAGAAGTTGAAATAAGAGGGGTTGACCAAATGTAGTGGGTGTTCTGTAAGATATTTCTATTAGCTTTGCCGTTCATTCAATGGTTTAAATTCGTGGAAGATGTGTAAACTAAAAAGTCAGTATATAGTGATCTGCACTATGCTGCTACTTGGATTTTTTTTTGAGATCTTGTTATGAGAGAACCGCTCTTACAATACTGGGTAGATGGGAGAATTTGTATGGTATCCATCAGTCCTGTTTAGATTACTACACAATAGAACAGAACCTTCACATTTCATAATCCAATATAACTATGTGTTGTGAATGGACAGTTCACATAGATATCCATGAAATTAGGAGTGAAAAAACATGAATAGTCGGCTTTACCTATTAAGATATCTAGCACAATATTCTTTTGGAAATACAATATAACACTTGTTAAGTTGGCTCACTGCTTGATACGATCCTCAAACCCCTTGACCTTGTCTTAGTTCCTCAACAACCATTTATTTGTGTTCTGTCTTTATGATAGCTTGTGAAATTGGACCATCAGGATTCAGGAGTATCACATGTACAATTACGAAACACATACTCCCTCCGCCCCAAAATAAGATTTAGTACAACTTTTACTAAATCAGTGACACTTATTTTGGGACGGTGGGAGTATAACATAGATCTTTCAACTCATCTGCTGAGGTCTATGTAGATTATGTGGTAGTTGAAAATGGTAATTTTGACAGTTACAATATGGGCACCCAAAATACGTTATGTCTGCGATGCAGAACATACATGTCCTTGATAGATGATAAAACAATAGTAAACCAAAGGATACACAAAACAGGAGCTGCTATGCTAAGTGGCCAAATTCATTTTTTGCATATATGACTAGGAAGATGCCCTAATACCCTTAACTAGTCCACTAGTTTTTCATGAACAGGAGAAGCATAAAAGAGAAGTAAACTAGTTTTGCTTTTCAGTTATGTAGTGGAAAATCTCATTCATATTTTATGCTGAAACATTGGGAATCTAGGAGAGGGAAATTAATTGTTTAAAAATAAGAATAACGCTGATAGTTATGTTGTCATCCGCAGCTTGAATCAGGTTTTTCAGGAATCTATGAGAGGGAATTTAATTGTTTAAAAATAAGAATAAAGCAAGCCTGATAGTAGTATGTTGTCATCCGCAGCTTGAACCAGGGAATGCTGCTCTTGCTGTTGTTTCTGACTCTAGTGACAGATCCAGAGACAAAAACGGAGATCAGAAGGTAAAAGTTTTCAAGTAGCTTTCTCCGTTTGATTTCACGTTATCGCTCCTGCTACTTGCAAGAAATAATTTGCTAATAGCTTATGTTGCAGACAATGCGTCGGCTTGCTCAAAATCGTGAGGCTGCTAGGAAAAGTCGTTTGAGGAAAAAGGTACCTGGATGTTACTTTTAGCTTCTTTACTAATGACAGTGCTTTTATTTTCGTGAGACTTTTGGTTCACTTGGTATTGCATTCTACTAGTACTTGAATTATGCCACTCATATAACTAAACTGCATTTTGCTATTGGGTTTATTTATTTTTCTATTGGGGCTCAGTTATTGTTGGCGCTAGGGCAGTATACACATTATATTGCTGGAAAAATGTAGAGAGGATGGATGAACTCGTGTAGGCCTGTGTATAATTTTTAGATTAGATTAAGCACAGAAGCAGGTCTAGTGGTTTTGCCTGTAAGCCGTTAAAAGAGTTCAAAGAGCTTTCGGTGAGCATGTTGCGGAGGTTTCGGGTGAACTGTTCCATTGTTGAGAATCAAAACGGAAGTTCGTTTATGGAGAACATCACAATATTTAATTCATTGCTACAAAGTCATCATTTTCACAATTCTACTATAGATTGACCGTGGCGGTGTGGCCTGTGTATTGTATATTGTTTTCATAATGTTGCTCTCTTTTGTAGGCATATGTTCAACAATTGGAGAACAGCAGGCTAAAGCTTACCCAGCTAGAGCAGGAGTTGCAACGAGCTCGTCAACAAGTTTGCTTTTATTGCTTGTCACTTTTTTGAGTTCTGGTTACAAGACTTCATTTGAAGTTTGCTTATGGAAATTTCCTTCACAGGGCATTTTTATATCTAGTTCAGCAGACCAGTCTCATTCCATGAGTGGAAATGGTAATATCAGATCTCTCCAGTGATCAATATGTAATCTTTGTATGCCACATGAACTATTTTCTTAATTTTCACCATGGACGTATCCAACAAATACATGCCACATTCTCTTATTTTTGTATATTATAACTATGCTGCCTTTTGTTACAGGGGCGTTGGCTTTTGACACAGAGTACGCACGGTGGTTGGAAGAACACAATCGACAAGTTAATGAGCTGAGAGCTGCAGTTAATGCTCATGCAGGCGATACTGAGCTGCGTAGTGTTGTTGAGAAGATCATGTCACACTATGATGAGATTTTTAAGCAAAAAGGAAATGCAGCCAAAGCAGATGTCTTTCATGTGTTATCAGGCATGTGGAAGACACCAGCTGAGAGGTGTTTCCTATGGCTTGGAGGTTTCCGACCTTCTGAGCTTTTAAAGGTGTGTAATGCAGCCTTGTTCTTTGCTTTTTAGTCCTTCGGAATATCAAAATCATCTAGCATGACCAATGTTGCTCTAGAATATCTTAGTCTAGAATGAAAAAATTGTCAGTACAAACCCTCTGTTTCAAAACAGATGACCTTATAGGCTATCCAACTTCTCTCAAATACTTGTCCTTCTGCACTGCAATTACAACTTGAACCATTGTGTTTGTATTAGGTCATGTACTCCCTCCGTTCCTAAATATAAGTCTTTTTAGAGATTCCAATATGGACTACATACGGAGCAAAATGAGTAAATCTACACTCTAAACTACGTCTATATACATCCGTATGTAGTCCATATTGGAATCTCTAGAAAGACTTATATTTTGGAACGGAGGGAGTATACAATAGCAGGGGCAGACCCAGGAAAAAATATGAGAGGGGGCAAGAGAATTTTTTTTTACGATGCAAGCAGGGTGCTCCTGCCATTTCATATAGATAGGAAAAAGGAAAAATACAGAGTTGCCCCGGTCTTCTAAAAGAGAAAGAAAACCAAAAGAGAAAGTAAGAAGAACAATAAGAACAACTATGTCGACGCTAGTATACCGAAACACTACCACCAAATCACGAGTGGGCAGCCCCCTGGGCGAAGGAAACAAAGGCTCGCCATCGCCGGCTCCCTACGGGCTTTTGCCGGAGGGGGTTGCCAGCGATGAGAAGAGAGAGGGCAGGGAGGAGGGGGAGGAAGACCGGATTTGGGCAGTCGCTCTGGGGAGGCAGCGACATAGGGGTCTGCGTCGAAATTTTTAATGTTCTTCTTACAAGTGATAGTGAAACGATGAGTAAGAATGTATGGTCATATACTCATATTCGTGGAATAATAAGGCAAAGGAAACGTCCCAATAAACTAAAGTTGGGGAGTTGGGTCTCCAGTTGATGTGTGCTAGGATTCAAATATACTTCCTTTGTAAACAAGTATCTAAAAAACGTCTTATATTTTGTTTACAAAGGAAGTAGTATAATAGATAATCCGAATTAAATTGGAGTTTGTCAGTCCAGACTATGCAATTTTATTCGAAGTACAAAGTTGCAAACTTAAATCTATATGTCAATTTTATTCGAAGTAGAAAGTTGCAAACTTAAATCTATATGTCATAACCGAATCGCTTGAGCAGCTGAACTGATCTGATCATCCAAATCGGTAAACTATACACGTAAATAGATGAGAATAACATGGTTTCTATCATAGAAATTGCAAACACACAATTTTTTTCTTCGAGAAAAAGCAAATGGCCTTTGCGTTTCATTGCATTGGAAAGAGAGGGAATTTACATCCTCCTAGGAGGCAGGTTTACACAGCCGACAGGGGCTCAGTGGACATCCCAGGATGATGGCAAAACGACCCTGAGCCCTTGAGCCCCGACCTTTGCCCATCATCGGGTCTCGTCCTTGATCCTGTCAACAAGCTCATTGAGCGATGGGCTCACATGGTCAAAAACACACGCGTTCCTATGCTTCCAAATCATCCACGGCACCAAAAGCGCCACGGATTTCAGCGCCTTGCGTACAGCTGGCGGTGTGGATTCCTTCGCGCGCAGCCACCAGATCATGAGTGCAGCCAAGCTAGGACCTCATGCCATGTCTGCTTAGTGAATGGGCACGTGAGCATCAAGTGCCTGATTGTCTCCGGTTCTTGGTCGCACAGAAGGCACCGCGGGTGGTGCTGCAGGCCACGACGTGTGAGTCGCTCCACGGTCCAGCAGCAATCTTGACATGCCAGCCAATGGAAAAACTTCACTTTTGGCGGTGCCCAGCTCCTCCAAATGAGCTTCCAAGAGTGGCAGCCCGTCGCTCCCTGGAAGGTTGCCCGGTAGCAAGACTGGGCGGTGTAAGCACCATTGGCGGTCCAGCTCTAGAGCAGCTTGTCCGGCTCGTTGGACAGTTCGACATGCTGTACTAAGTGCCAAAGCTTCAGGTACTGTCCAATCTCTGGGAGGCCGAGCAGACCATGGATGTCGCGCGCCCAGCTATTGTTGGTCATGGCCTCCGCCACCGTTCTCGACTTTCGGCGATGCTTGGGGTTGCACTGGAAAAGCATGGGCGCAAGCTCGCGGATGGATTGGCCGCCGAGCCAACGATCCTCCCAAAAAAGGGCGGTCCTGCCGTCCCTGATGGTCATGGTTGTGGAGGCGTAAAAGAGTGCGCGCTCCTCCGGAGTAAATTGTAGGTCAAGCCCCTGTCATGCTCGATCTGTGTCCGTACGCGCAAGCCATAGCCAGCGCAGCCGTAGCGATAGCCCAGTGCGCTCAAGGTCCCGGACGCCAAGGCCGCCATATTCAAGCGGGCGGCAGACCCGGCACCATTTCACGTGGCAGTGTCCACCGTGGGCGTCCGCGCGGCCAGCCCAAAGAAAGCCGTGCCGAATCTTCTCTAGTTGCTTCAGGGTTTTCTTTGGAGGCGCTAGCGCGAGCAGTTGATGAATCAGTATCGCGCTAAGCACCGACTTGACGAGCACCAGTCGTCCAGCTTTGTTCATCAGCCATGCCTTCCAGGAAGGAAGCCGGCCCGCTACCGCGTCGACGAGGGGTTGCAGCTGGGCCGTGGGGGGGGGGGGGGCGGCGAGTGGTGAGCGGGATGCCGAGATAAGTGACCGGCAGGGCCACGATGGGGCACCCAAGCAGCTCCAACAGCCCCGCAACGGAATCATCGGCATGAAGGACCATGGCAGAGCTCTTCTTGTAATTCACCCGAAGCCCAGAAGCCACACCGAACACGTCCAGGATGCCTTTGACAACGGTTATCTCCTCGGGAGTGGCATGGCAAAAGAGCATCACATCGTCGGCGTAGAGAGAGATCGCCGGGATGGCTCGTCGGGGTGCAGCTGCTGGAGGATGCTTGTCTGGAGGGCGCGACGCATTAGCCTCCCAAGTGTTGTCCACCGCCAGCACGAAGAGTTGCGGGGAGGTGGAGTCGCCTTGTCTTAGTCCGCGGCGGTGCCAAATTGGCGGGCCGGGAACTCCATTGAGCATGACACGAGTGCTCGCCGAGGAGAGCAGAATGGCCAGCCACTCCTTGAATAGGTCCCCAAACCCATACTGGCGCAACACCTCGAAGAGGAAGGGCCAGGAGATGGAGTCAAAGGCGCGTGTGAGGTCGAGTTTGAGCATGATCCTGGGCGCACCAAGTTGCTGCAGCATCTTGAGGGATTGCCGGACTAGAACGAAGTTGTCGTGGAGGCTATGTCCGGCAATGAACGCGTTTTGGTTGCAGCTGACAAGGGTGTCGAGCTTGGGAGCGAGGCGCAATGACAGGACCTTCCCGAAGATTTTGGCCACTATGTGGATCAAGCAGATCGGTCGATAGTCACCGAGCTTGTGGTCCAGTGTGTGCTCCCGGTCAACAGCGGTGCCCAGCAAGCCATCAAAATGCTAAAACGCTGCGTTGGCCATCTCCTCGTGATCTATGAGCACCTGCCCATCCACGGCGAGGCTGTATATGCGGTTCTTTTGCCGTCGGTAGGAGCATTGCCGGTGGAAGAAGCTTGTGTTGGCGTCGCTGTCCTTGAGAGACGCGATGCGGGGCACACTGTCTAGCAATCGTGCGCTCCATGGATGCCATGCCGAGGTAGGCGAGCTTGAGCTGCTTGCGTAGGCACTCCTCCAGTGGCGAGAGCACCTGGTCCTCCTGCGCTTTGTCGAAGCCCCGCTTTGTCGAAGCGCAAGATCAGCTTGCGGGATATGGCAAGTTTTTCCCGAATGTTGCCCGTGGACTTGGCGCTCCAACTCGAGAGGCGGCGAGTAGTAGCTTGGAGACGCTTGACCAGCCGCCGGAAGGGGTCGTCATCATGCACCAAGCTCCAAGCAGCGGCAACGGTGTCTTGGAAGCCGTCTAACCAAAGCCAAAAGTCCTCGAAGTGGAAGCGTTTGTGCGCCGCCGGCATGGGAGAGCAATCCAACAGCAACGGGTAGTGGTCCGACACGGCCGAAGCAAGGCATCGAAGGTGGCATTCGCCGTGCGCATCTTCCCAATTCGGGGTGCAAAGAACGCGGTCAAGGTGCACCAGCGTGTGCGGCGATTGCTCATTTGACCACGTGAAGCGACGCCCGTTGAGGTATATCTCCTTCAAGGCGAGGTCGTTGATGGCGCGGCAAAACCTTCCCATCATGCGCCGATGCAGGCCACCCATGTTCTTGTCCTCGTCGCATTATATGAGGTTGAAATCACCACATAACATCCATGGGCCGGGGCAGGCCGCCCGTATATCGCGCAGCTCCCGGAGGAATAGGATTTTATCTGCGTCGTCCTGGGGTCCGTAGACCGTCGTCGGCCACCACGGCGTCCCGGAGGCCACGGACACCTTGGCCGTGAGCGCATTCTGGGTGAGCAGGGGGTCAGAGATCGTGACAACCCTGCTCTTCCAGGCGAGGAGGATGCCGCCTCGTGTACCATCGGCCGGGAGGTAAGTGTAGTCGTCTGTTAGAGTACGTAATGGCCTAATGGGCCTGGGCTGGCAGTATAGCCCGTTAGTCTTAGGGTTAATTAGAGATAAGGGTCGCTTGCTTAGGGGTCAAGTAAGCTTTGCTTGGGAGTCAAGTAAACCTCTCTATATAAAGTGAAGAGATGTATCAATCTAATCAAGCAAGAGTTAAGAAGGAAATCCCTTCCATCTTGCCCGGCCATGGGCAAAGGCCCCCGGCCGGCCCTCTCGCGCCCTCCTTCTAGCAGCGCCACAACAGTTTGGTATCAGTTAGCTTCGGTTCGATCATGTCTTCACCGCTGCCCAACCCGTCTCTTCCGCTGCTGGTCATCTCGTTGCCTTCGGTGACCACCACGATCGTCGCCCCTCCTGCCCGCGCCGGGATCCTCCGTCGCGCTCGCCCCCGCCGTCCTCACCCCGGAGGTGTCCGGGGCGCTGCGGGACCTAACCCAGGCTGTCCAGGAGATCCGCCTGTTCTTGGCCGGGTCCTACAGGTCGCACTCGGCTGCGCCGCCCATCGCTGCCACTGCGCTGCCCTGGCAGCCGCTGCACCAGGCGGCCTCTGCCGCGCTCGCCGGGCCGCTGCAGCTGCCATCCACCGCCACCACCGCCCCGCCCTGGCTGTAGTGGCAGCCGCCGCTCCTGGCGGCCTCCGCCGCAGCAGCCGCCGCTGCTGCCCCAAGGCGTCCCCGCCGCGCTCGCCGGGCCGCTGCACTAGCCGCTGCAGCTGCCATCCACCGCCATCACCGCCGCGCCCTGGCTGCAGTGGCAGCCGCCGCGCCCAACGCTCCACTGTAGCAGCCACCGCCGGTCAGCTCCGGCCTCGCATCGACCGTGCCGGCGGGAGTCCCGATCCACCAGATCAAGTTCCCGCCGTCGCCATCACCGCTTCCTCAGGGCGTCCCCATCCAGCAGATCAAGTTCCCGCCGTCGCCGTCACCGCTTCTGGCTTGGATCACTACCTGCCACGTGTCGGCGGCGGTGAGGCTGCAGGCTGCTGCGTGCGGCCTCCTAGCGCGTCAGCATGTGCGGGAGATGCATGGTCTGCAGCTGCCGCTCCTCCAAATTGCCCTTCGCTGTGCAAAGGACCTCGATCTCGTCCGCTGCCTCGGGGATCTTGGGCATGCGGTTTCCCCCATAGGCGGCGGGCATGCTGTTTTTCCCGCGGGCAGCGACCTCAAAGTCTGCGACATCGGCGGTTGGGGGGAGGGGGGGGCGCACCCCTCGTCATTCTCCATCGCAAGCCCTCCACTCTTCCCTGTGCGGTGCAGACCAACATCCGTCGGATGGGGAGAAGGCAGGGTGTCACCGACAGGAGCACACCGCGTAGCACTACTGCATTCCGCTGCCGGCAGCCGCGAGGGCGTCTTTGCTGGTCGCTCTTGCGACCACTTCCAGGTGGCCGTACACATGCACTCCTTTTGTCCAGGTGGTATCCATGGGATCTAGGTGGCTGTACACGTGCACGTCTGACGTGCGGATGGTGTCCACTTTTTGTTAAGGGGTCCAAAATAAAGCGTCCCAGTCCATTTCAGGTTGAGAGTAATAAAACAAGCCGAGATGTAAAAGGCTTGTTTTTAGGTGTTAGGTTTGTGTTGCGTCGAGTCATGGTTATAAGTTGGTTAGGCTGCAGCTCGAGGACAAGCTGCATGTCCAGGTGGGGTGTAGTGTTAGAGTACGTAATGGGCCTAATGGGCCTGGGCTGGTAGTATAGCCCGTTAGTCTTAGGGTTAATTAGAGATAAGGGTCGCTTGCTTAGGGGTCAAGTAGGCCTTGCTTGGGAGTCAAGTAAACCTCTATAAAGAGAGGAGATGTATCAATCTAATCAAGCAAGAATTAAGAAGGAAATCCCTTCCATCTTGCCCGGCCGTGGGCAAAAGGCCCCTGGCCGACCCTCTCCCGCCCTCCTTCTAGCAGCGCCATAACATCGTCGAACTTGGAGCCGAGGATGTCTAGCACAATGGGCGAGTAGATCAAAGCCATCTTAGTTTCTTGTAGACATACAATGGAGGCGTCGGTAGTGCCCAGCAGAGAGCGGATTGCACTATGCCGGGCGCGTGAGTTGAGGCTGCAAACATTCCAAACTGCGTTTTTTAGTCCGTGATCCATGAACAAGGGGTTGACGATGATTGGGCCGGCGGACCTAGCTCTCGCAAGCAACAGCTGCTCGCGTGGGGGAGGCGAAGCACGCTGGGATCTCCCGATCGACCAGGGCGGCGATGGCCTTGAGCACAGACAGGGGGATTGGCGCCGCGAACATGTCGTCGTAGGCTTTCATCTCAATGGCCGTGATCTTCTGGTTGGTGCCTACTATCCCCAGGGTGCGCAGGATCTGCACATGGGCCCTTCGTTCTGCCGTCGGCGGCGCCGCCGCAGGTGTGGCCGCAGCCGCGGAACGGCCTTGCTGTGGGGCGAAGTTGAGGGGACGACGCGGCCTCTTCCCGGGAGTCGGCAACGACGCGCTGATGTGCTTCGTGGCCGCGGCCAAAAACTCGCCGAGCGTCCAAGCCTGCTGCGTGGTCGCACGGCTGCGCGATCGTCGCATCGTGATTGGCGGCGATGCAAACCGTCCAGATGCCGAGGAGCGGGGTCCGGGGACGGGCGAGCGATGATCAGCGTTGGGCGCGGGCGTGAAGGAACCCTGGGGCCGCTGCAGTATGGAAATTGGGCTCTGGGCCTCGGCCTTTGGCGATCCAGTGGCGGGTGGTCCGGCAGCGGCCACAAGGAGCAGCGTAGTTGGAGATGCGGGCTCTGCAGCGAGCGGCCCAGGCCCATTTGGCCCAGCAGCAGCCAGGCGATGAGGGGGGTAGGGGGTGGGGGGCAGCTTTGGAAGAGGCCTCGGACGTGGGCACGATAGCGGGTGGGGCGGCAACCGGTGCGCCTCCTCCCGCCGAAACCGTTTGAGCGGGGTCGAGGGGCAGCGATGACCGGTCAACGGGGATTCCTGGGCCCACCAGTGCGACAAGAGTAGGCGAGACGCCACTTTGCCCCGACAAGGCGACAGGTGATCTTGGCAGTTCTGAAGCCTCTGGTACCACAGGCTGCGAGTCTGGGACCTGGCTCAAAAGGGCAAGATCCCGACACGACGTTGGGTCAGCAGCGGCAGGGGTGGGACCCACGGGATCGTCCTCGGGATCGTGGGGGGAGCCCGAGTTTGAAATTCCAGGGCCTTCTGGCGCACCAATGACCAGTGGGAGCTCGCCAGCTGGCATCTGCGCAACCTTCCTTGCGTCGTCATCGGATGCGACAGCCGCTCGCGTAGGATCTGCCGCCAAAGCCCGCTGCTGCGGGCCCTTTCTTTTCCCCCTTTTCCTCTTTTAGCACGGTGACGAGAACGGGCGGGGCCCTGCTGACCCGGCCACGACAGCATGCCATCTCTCGACAGTCGGGCGGGCGGCATCGCCGCCGCCGTCGCCTGCCGGGGCCAGGAGGTCGCCGTGTTCAACCCGTCGGTCCGCCCCGAGCGGTCGCAGGCGCGCCATGCAAGCGCGTCCATGGCCATGCCGTCGGCCGGGCCGCCCGGTGCTGCGTCAGTCCGCCTGCGCTTTCGGCCACGGCGTCGCGCCCGTCCATGACCGGGGCCCTGGCCTTGGCCATGCCCATTGTCGGCGCCACCTCGGCCGGGGTCGTCATTGGCCTGGACATCAGGCGGGGGCACCCGGAGCGGGGCAGTGTGTGCGAGCGCGATGGAGACGGGGTATGTGAGCGTCCTGACCTCCGGCGCCTCCAGGGGACGCGGGCTGGAAGCAGTTCAAGATCTCCAGAATGGTGACACGGCGGATGTCGGCTGGGTCATGCACGCGGCCGGACAGGCGGAAGACGACTAGGTCCTCACGAGAGCGCGTGCGAGGATGCAGCCTCTCGATCCAACAACTCTCCCCGAGGATGTGCTCGGCGGTGGAGAGATGCCATGCTTGGGCGGGGATGCGGCGGAGCTTGAGCTCGACATGGTGTTCAAACCCGCCGGCGCTAGCATGCGCAAGCTTGCACCATGGCCGCAGCGACAACGCGAACCGTGGCGAGTTGATGAAGTGCTCGCCATTGAGAGGACGCATGGTGTCCAGGGAGAAGAGGATGAGGAAGTCCTCGGGGTGGTGCTCGTGCACGGTGAAGTCGCCCTCGGAGAGCTCGAGGGAGCGGTAGAGCAGCTCGGCCACCTCGGCCGCGGCCACCTACGGCCTGTTGCCGGTGATGGAGGCCACCATGGCGCGGCCAAGGGCCCGCTCAGCCTCCTCCATCTTCGTGGACTGCGCCATGATGACCCGCGCGGGCACGTCGCGGCGCGACTGGGGAACGGGGGCCGGCGGCAGGAGCGCAGGAGGTGCCGGTGGGGTGGTGGCGCGACGAAGCGCAGGAGGGCCAGGGCCGGGCCGTCTCTGCCAGGGGCGTCACGGCGAGGCCGCGCGTCATCGTTGCGCCGGAAGTCGCAGTTGCGAGACTCGTGGCCTGAGGTGAGGCAGCGCCTGCACCGGACGTCGTTGGTGCGGTCGCGTACCCGGTGGCGGTGGTCGAGGCAGCGAAAGCACAACCCAGCAATCTCCTCCGGAGACGGGCTGCGGCGGCGTGGAGGCGAGGGGCTGGGGCTGCCGTCCTGGCCTGGGCGGCGGTTCCGCGCCGCGGCTGCTGGAACCCATCAGCGTCGAGCACGGCTCCGCCGGAGACGCGGTGGACCTCCGAGCGGGGGCCGAGGCGTTGCCTGGCGGGCATGTGGGCGGCCGGCGAGGTGCGGCCAGGGGCCCTCGCTGCCGGCGACGCAGCAGAGGCCGGCGGGGTGAGTGCGACGTCCTTGTAGGAGCGTGCCGAGGACTCGCTCTCTGAGCTAAGCCAGCGGTCACTGGAGGACACGCGCTCGCCGGAGAGGGTCGCCCGGCGGTCAGCAGGGGCGGCACCAGGGGCTTCCATGGCTGGGGGAGGGGGCTAGGGGCGGGCGACCGGCGGGGAGCGTCGGTGGCAGGCAGGGGAGGGCTCGGCGGGGCTAGGGGGTGGGAGCGGAGCCATCTCTTCACCCGAAATCACAAACAAAAAAAAATTGCAAAGAAAAAACCCTAGATGACTTATATGGCATACCTTCGTGTCATGTAGAATTACGGAGTTGCAGAATAAACGGGGCTGTTTTGTGGCATCTTTTTGTGCAAGGCCGAGAGGGACAGACGACGGCAAGGCTGCGATTGCCTGTAGGCAACGTCACAGTGAGCCGGCGGCTGCATGATCGCTTCGGGGAAGAGATTAGGGCTTCGGCCGTCTCGTGCGTGCGTCAGGTGCGTGTGTGTACGCTGAAATCTGGGGCGAGGCACCTAGCCGCAAGGCCACTGCGATCGAGTTAGCCAGGAAACGATGCAAACGCAGGCTGCGGGCTACATGCTACAGCAAATAGCGGGCTGCTTCTTCATAGTTTAAAGTACGTGGGCTTCTGAAAATACAAAAGAAATGTGCCAAGTGGGGGCAAAGTATTTCGGCCTAGTGGGGGCACACACGTATATGGAAGACTATGCATACGCGGATGAGTGCCTCAAAAAAAAAATGCATACGCGGATGAAAAAAACGAGCGGGGGCAGTTGCCCCCACAACCTATAACGTGCGTCCGCCCCTGTACAATAGTACAGACAGGTGCTGTCCATAATATACCCCTCCATGTCAAATATGGACCATGTTGTATTGATAGCCTATACAATGATCCGTCTGTTAGTTGTCTTTCTACTCATAGGTAATTTTGATTAAAAGATAGAAAGAACATTCAGACAATAGAAAAAACTCAGTCTTGTCTGTAAAAACTCGTTTGGCTGTGACACTCATTCTCCCTTTTCTCTTTCCGCCACATCATCAAAATTCTTATGTGGCTCCTGTTAAATACAGCTTGTATAGGTCTATTGTACACGCCCTTACCCTTTATCAGTGTCATAAAAACGGGAACTAATTAACTCATGCTTGTGTGCCTTAATTTGAGGAGGAAAATTGGGGCATTTTAATGCCTTGGTGAGAAGAAAGCGATAAACATGAAAATAAATGGAGGGCAATATAGACACCTTACTCTTAATTCTTGTGCCCAACTCTAGAAGGGCATTTATTTTAGAACAGAGGGAGTATCTATGCGCCTACCCCAACTTGTTTGGGACTAAAGGCTTTGTTGTTGTTGTTGTTGTTGTTAGGGAGTATCTATGCATCTTTCTCTGTGCTGTATGTTATCAGGTTACACTAAATAATATATGGGGATGTAGGCAAATTATGGATTTTGAGAACGCAATATCATGCGTCTTGTTTTGCATCTCTTTGATACTTCCTTTGTCTCCTTTATTTGTTTGAAATGCTGATGTATTTATTGATGAGTTACTAATAAACTAAGAAACTGCAGCTTCTTTCGACCCAACTTGAACCCCTAACTGAGCAGCAGCTGTCAGGGATATGCAACCTTCAGCAATCATCACAACAAGCTGAGGATGCTCTTTCACAAGGAATGGAGGCTCTTCAGCAGTCTTTGGCAGAAACGTTGGCTGGGTCTATCGGCTCTTCTGGATCTGGATCAACAGGAAATGTGGCAAACTACATGGGGCAAATGGCCATGGCCATGGGAAAGCTTGGAACCCTTGAAAATTTCCTTCGCCAGGTATTTACTTTACTCCGAATGTATGGTTAGTAGAGAGTACTATGATATGATACCGGAGGAGCTGGGCAGGAGTATATAGATCTCTGTAGGCTATATAATTCAAAAGAGAAAAGTTGATTTTTCATCCCACAACTCTTCCGGAAGTCTACATTTGGCCCCTCAGCGTCAAAACCGTACTCTGCACCGTTAACTCTTCAAACCAGACAAGTTTACTCCCTCGTCTCAGCCGACCCGGTATAGCTGCTGACTTGACCCTGTTGTGACCGGTCTTCGCTGACGTGGCAAAATTTCTCTTCTATTAATCATATATCTTCCTTCCATCTCTAGTGGGCATTTGATCAAGCAACTCACACGCATGCACTTTCGCCACCGGCACCACCTCGTCGTCCGACTAGGCAACATCAGCTAGAAGCACGCCACCAGCACCACTGGCCTGACCTACACGTCTTGGCTGGTCGTCAACGACGGCCGCCGGGCCCAGGGCTTGGCCTCTCGTCACGTCGAAGATGGTTGCCGTCGTAGCTGTGGCGGAGGCGCCTAGGTTCGCCAGCTTTGTCCGTGTTGCCGATGCTCGATTGTGGCGCAGTACGCGTCACGGGGGCCGGCATGGTCAACGCAGAGTTCATGCTGTGGACGTGCACAAGCCGTGAAGCACCTCTCCGCGGACCATGCCACTGGTGGTGGCAATCGCGAGTTCAGTGCCAAGCTGGAGGTGCTCGGTAGCCTCAGCCACCGTTATCTTTATGATCTCTGAAATGGTAGGGAGGAGGAGCGGATGATGCTTCAACACTAGAGGTTATCTTCTGCAGTCCACTTTCTATCTTCTCACATATCTGCTTGTACAATTGTAAGAAGGGACTCTTCCCATCCTTCTCCTCGTTTGCATTAGAGGTTTGCTTGCGCTTCTTGCTTGCTTTTGGTGTTTTCAAAGATGCCAACGTCATTTCAGCACTATCATCGGGTTTCTCCATAGGAACCGCATTATCATCACTTGATTCATCAGAGGGTATATCTCCAGCACAAGAAGCACTAGCCCCTGTGACATTTACTTTGTCAAATATGATGTGTACTTCAAGGTGCTTCGGCCCCTGTCGTTTGAACTTGAAATGATGCATTTCTTTCCTGTCTTCTTCTGGCATATCTGAAAATAAATGTACAAGTTAGGTAGTGCAATCATATAAAACCATGCAAAATGAACCTTTGTTGATACTCTTACTTCATCCCACCATTCCTTAGAGCAATAAGCAGTTCTCTTTTCATCATCCATCCAAGCCTAGTTGCTTCATTGTTCAACTCCTTGAAAGAACATACTCATTTTTTATTGCATCCCATTTGTTCTTGAATTTATCCTTGGGATACTTCTTTTCCGTTCTTGCTTCCCATTTCTCCAAAACGTTATCCAACCCTTATCTAAATGACCTAAAGGGTCTATTCGCATTTTCAACCTCTTTCAAGATTTCGATGAGTTTCTTCAGATGTGCATCATCCCACACCGCCTTCTCAGTATACTTCAATCAAGCGATATGACAAAAAAAAAATCAAGAACAATCCACTTACATAATCTCAAAAAATCATCCAATGTACAACAATATGCAACAATACTATCAAAATATCATCCACTGTACAGCAATATACAACAATATGCAGCAAGTACTGTCAAACCATCATCATCACACCCTCAAAATATCAAGTATACAGCAATTACTCATCCAATACAACTCCCATCAATTTGTTTTGAACAACAGTGCATACACAAAATTAGGCAAAAATAATTAACATAACAGGGGAGGGGAGGAGGATGCGAAAGGAGTGAGGATGGAAGAGAGGGTCAGCCCAGATGTGGCCGTCTGCACCGGAGGAATGGCCTGCAGCGAGCAAGGTAAGGGTCAGGCCAGATCTGGCTGATTCAAGGAGAGGGAGGAGAAGGGTGGAGGGAGGAGGGAGTAGGGGGGAGGAGAAAGGAGGGCCGGTGCGCCGGCGGTGCCGGACGGCCGGCTGGACCAGGGCCGCGGGGAACGGGGATAGAAGAGGGAGGAAGGAGGGAGGGGACGAGAGTGTACTTGGGCCGGCAGTGGAGCGCTGCTCCGGGCATAGGCGGGGGTTGGAGGGTCACCGGAGTCCGGCTGCAGCGGCTGGCGGCAGCCAACCCTAGCTCCTGCATGGGGCTGGCGGCTGCTCGGTCGTGCCGGAGTGCGACTAGGGGGTCCCCTTCGTTCCTCCGAGGCTGCTGAGAGGAACAGATTGAAGGGTTACGTTCACTTGGGAGTGGCAAAGATGGGTAAATACTATCCAACTTCTAGGGGACAGCTGAAAACGGCCGGTTGAGAAGCCGGAGAAGTTGGGGTAGGCTGGCTTCGACGTGAAAGCTGTAGCTTTTACAAAAGCTGCTGTCAAAATTACCCCTTTGGTTAGCTTCTAGCTTTCTGTGGCTGTGTACGTTGTGGAAGGCATGCTGCTGGCTGCGGCAGACAACTCACGCCAAATGGTCGACTAAATGTCCGCATTGGAGATAGATGGGAGGAAGTAGATATATTGCTACGTGGACACGGCCCGGTCAAAGCCGCACCATGTTATGAAACAAACCGCTTCGGTTCTGGAGAGGGACCAAAGTTGTCTGGTTTAAAGAGTTAAGGGCGCAAGATGTCTGGTTTGAGAGTCGAGGGACGAAGTCTGCAATTTGCGAAGAGTTGAGGGACGAAAAATAGACTTTTCTCAATTCAAAATGATCTGCAAAATCCTGTTTAACTATATGCTTTTATGACCGGTGTGTTTATGACATCCTTTCTTGTTTTAATACTATCAAGGCTGACAACCTGCGGCAGCAGACTCTTCAGCAGATGCAAAGGATCCTGACCACAAGGCAGTCTGCCCGTGCACTTCTTGTGATAAGTGATTACTCATCCCGGCTTCGTGCCCTAAGTTCTCTCTGGCTTGCTCGACCGAAGGAATAACAAGCGCGTGCGATTTGACTGCAATACATTTTCGGAGTTTGGGGGTGATGGTGGTGGCAGTCATGCAACAGACTTGATTCAGAGGAACTTGCACATACTATAATCCAAAGAGATGTTGTGTTCAGGTAGCTTAGCCATATAGTGAAGTTGAGTGCATTAGGGCCGGATCCTTGTTGTACCGTTAACCGCTGTAAAATTGGCATCCAATGGTTGCCAAGTAATCTTTAAGATCCTAATTTGCAGAGAGCCATCCCTTTAGATGTGCATTTACAACTCTTTTGTTGCTAATCGGTTTTATTGACTGCTGGGTACATTTGACATCATGTTGTACAATGCCAGGCTAATCATCTAACGACTGTATATTACCATTTGGTTGCCTTAATTTTGAGTGCGGTGATTGATACTGTATGTTTCTATTTGTACCATTATGTGTAGACTTGTGGATTATGGTGAGATTGGAATTATTCCTCGCATCCACTTTTTGAGCGTGTGCTCTGTTAGGACAGGGCTTAACAGGCAGCTTTCATCTGAAAATGTAAGTTGCGATGTTGATTTACATGTATGTGTATTATGTCATGAAAGTTTGATACATATGTTTTTTTTTGTATTTTAAAGCACTGAATATTTTTTGTTTTTGTTTTGCTGCACATATTGTTGGTCAACCAAATGTTGGAAAACACGTTATTTCCAGACGGAGTGTAGTACTCCCTCCGTTTTTGTTTAGTTTTTTTGAGAAAGTATGCTTGTATAAAGATCATGAAATAAATACAAAGTCGTTAGACTCGTACAAGCACACCGTGACACTCACAAAAGACCAGAAAAACAAAGAGCATCCCAAAACAAACAACCAGTAAAACACAAAGATCCTTGGAGCTACACCCTGACACTCACAAAAGACCAGAAAAACAAAGAGCATCCTCAAACAAACAACCAGTAAAACACAAAGATCTTTGGAGCTTTGTATCGTCATCCCTGAAGAACCTTGTGAGAAGACAGTGCCACATTGCCACACAAGAATCTGCAATGAGACCAAGCAGGTCCATCTTCAACCATGACATAATCGTCACCACGTCGCTCACCCTTTTCTTGGCTCCGACGCCGATGAGACAAGGACATACATGTGCATTTAACACGCCTGCACTGGCCTTCGTCATCTGTGGTTTTGAGTACCGCTATATGTGCCCCTTTCATATGGAAGAGAACTAGGATTTGGTTCCAACACCGCGGTCGGGCCAACTGTCCGGGCAAAGTAGGACATTCCTCCTGCAGCAGCACAAAGAAAGAGGATGAACACCAGCAGAAGATCGTACCGTCGAGGAGGAAGAAGGATCTCCGTTTCCACACAACCACCACCCATCTGAGGACCGAACCGGCCAGTGCTGGTCGACCTCCACACACCAAAGCCCGCGACCTCGACGAGATCCGGGATCCCCCATCCCACCGGCTCCTAGATGAAGGCAAGAGCCCTGCCTGACCGTGAATGGAGCCCGGGGAACTTATTCAGACGTGCCGCCGCCGCAACGGCCTCGACAATTTTTCCCTTAACCCTAACCCTACCGAGAACCCACCCGATGCATAACTCCAAGGTTCCCATTCCTCCCGCCGGCGGAGCAGCTGACGGAGGGAGAGGGAACCAGCGGTGGCACTGGCAACACTCAAAGGGAAGTCGTGGTCGCCTCCTGTTGCCTGTCTACGAGATCCGATCTATTCGAGAGTTAGAGTCACGTCTGCCCCTAGTTGGTCCCGTATTTATTTACTTTGTATATTAGTTTTGTCACAAGTCAAACTTTGTAAATTTTGATCGAGTTTATACAAAAAATTGTTTTTTCTAGAGTACGCTAATGGCGTACCATATTTTTATAGAAGCCAGAAAGTTATAATCACAAGATACCAAGCCAAGATGCGAACATCCTGACGGGTAGAAACCCCACACCCACACCAGCTACAACACGCTAGGTCACTCTCTCACAAAAGGGTCTAAACCTCCAACACCAAAGCCAGCTAGCCTCCAATCCTTCACCTCAAGCAGCACCTGGTCTGCTAGCTGCGGTGGAGGCCTATGCTCGTGCAATCTAGGGAACACCCTGGCATTCCGTTGCTTCCACAACAACCAAGCGGTCGCAATCACGAAAGAATCGAAACCATGCTTTGTTCTGCCTGTGAAGTTTCTGTTGGGGAACGTAGCAGAAATTCAAAATTTTCTACACATCACCAAGATTAATCTATGGAGTAATCTAGCAACGAGGGGAAGGAGAGTGCATCTACATACCCTTGTAGATCGCTAAGCGGAAGCGTTCAAGTGAACGGGGTTGATGGAGTCGTACTCGTCGTGATCCAAATCACCGATGATCCTAGTGCCGAACGGACGGCACCTCCGTGTTCAACACACGTACAGCCCGGTGACGTCTCCTACGCCTTGATCCAGCAAGGGGAGAAGGAGAGGTTGGGGAAGACTCCATCCAGCAGCAGCACGACGGCGTGGTGGTGGTGGAGGAGCATGGTACTCCAGCAGGGCTTCGCCAAGCACCGCAAGAGACGAGGAGGGAGAGGGGTAGGGCTGCGCCAAGAAGGAGATTGAATCGTGTCTATGGCAGCCCAAAACCTCAAGTATATATAGGGGGAGGGGAGGGGCTGCGCCCCCACATAGGTTTCCATCCCTAGGGGTGGCGGCCAGCCCTAGATCCCATCTAGGGGGGCGGCCAAGGGGGAGAGAGGGGGGCGCACCACTAGGTGGGCCTTAGGCCCATCTGAGCCTAGGGTTTGCCCCCTTCCACTCTCCCTTGCGCCTTGGGCCTTGGTGGGGGGGGGGGGGTGCACCAGCCCACCTGGGGCTGGTCCCCTCCCACACTTAGCCCATGCAGCCCTTCGGGGCTGGTGGCCCCACTTGGTGGACCACCGGGACCCTCCTGGTGGTCCCGGTACATTACCGATAAACCCGAAACTTTTCCGGCGACCAAAACAGGACTTCCCATATATAAATCTTTACCTCCGGACCATTCCGGAACTCCTCGTGACGTCTGAGATCTCATCCGGGACTCCAAACAACATTCGGTAACCACGTATATCTATTCCCTATAACCCTAGCGTCATCGAACCTTAAGTGTGTAGACCCTACGGGTTCGGGAACCATGCAGACATGACCGAGATAACTCTCCGGTCAATAACCAACAGCGGGATCTGGATACCCATGTTGGCTCCCACATGTTCCACGATGATCTCATCGGATGAACCACGATGTCAAGGACTTAATCAATCCCGTATACAATTCCCTTTGTCTAGCGGTACGATACTTGCCCGAGATTTGATCGTCGGTATCCCGATACCTTGTTCAATCTCGTTACCGGCAAGTCTCTTTACTCGTTACGTAACACATCATCCCATGATCAACTCCTTGATCACATTGTGCACATTATGATGATGTCCTACCGAGTGGGCCCAGAGATACCTCTCCGTTTACACGGAGTGACAAATCCCAGTCTCGATTCGTGCCAACCCAACAGACACTTTCGGAGATACCTGTAGTGTACCTTTATAGCCACCCAGTTACGTTGTGACGTTTGGCACACCCAAAGCACTCCTACGGTATCCGGGAGTTGCACAATCTCATGGTCTAAGGAAATGATACTTGACATTCGAAAAGCTTTAGCATACGAACTACATGATCTTGTGCTAGGCTTAGGATTGGGTCTTGTCCATCACATCATTCTCCTAATGATGTGATCCCGTTATCAACGACATCCAATGTCCATGGTCAGGAAACTGTAACCATCTATTGATCAACGAGCTAGTCAACTAGAGGCTTACTAGGGACATGGTGTTGTCTATGTATCCACACATGTATCTGAGTTTCCTATCAATACAATTCTAGCATGGATAATAAACGATTATCATGAACAAGGAAATATAATAATAACCAATTTATTATTGCCTCTAGGGCATATTTCCAACAGTCTCCCACTTGCACTAGAGTCAATAATCCAGTTCACATCGATATGTGATTAACACTCAAGGTCACATCCCCATGTGACTAACACCCAAAGAGTTCTGGGTTTGATCATGTTATGCTTGTGAGAGAGGTTTCAGTCAACGGGTCTGCAGCATTCAGATCCGTATGTACTTCGCAAATTTCTATGTCATCTTGTAGACGCAACTACTACGCTACATTTGGTGCCATTTCAAATAACTGTTCTACTTGGAGCTATTCTAAATTGTTGCTCCATTATACGTATCCGGTATCTCTACTCAGAGCTATCCGGATAGGTGTTAAGCTTGCATCGACGTAACTCTTTACGTCGAACTCTTTATCACCTCCATAACCGAGAAACATATCCTTATTCCTCTAAGGATAATTTAGACTGCTATCTGGTGATCTACTCCTAGATCATCTTTGTACCTCTTTCCAGACATATGGCAAGGCACACATCAAGTCCGGTACTCAGCATGGCATACCGTATAGAGCCTATGACAAAAGCATAGGGGACGACCTTCGTCCTTCCTCTTTCTTCTGCCGTGGTCGAGCTTTAAGTCTTAACTTCATACCTTACAACTCAGGCAGGAACTCCTTCTTTGACTGATCCATCTTGAACACCTTCAAGATCATGTCAAGGTATGTGCTCATTTGAAAGTACCATTAAGCGTCTTGATCTATCCTTATAGATCTTGATGCTCAATGTTCAAGTAGCTTAATCCAGGCTTTCCATTGAAAAACACTTTCCAAATAACCCTATATGCTTTCCAGAAATTCTACGTCATTTCTGATCAACAATATGTCAAAAACATATATTCATCAGAAATTCTATAGTGCTCCCACTCACTTCTTTGGAAATACAAGTTTCTCATAAACTTTGTATACACCCAAAATCTTTGATCATCTTATCAAAGCATACATTCCAACTCCGAGATGCTTACTCCAGTCCTTAGAAGGATTGCTGGAGCTTTGCATACTTATTAGCATCTTTCAGGATTGACAAAACCTTCCGGTTGTATCACATACAACCTTTCCTCAAGAAAATCGTCGAGGAAACAATGTTTTGACATCCTATCTGCAAGATTTCATAAATAATGCAGTAATCGCTAATATAATTCCAACAGACTCTTAGCATCGCTACGAGTGAGAAAGTCTCATCGTAGTCAACTCCTTGAACTTGTCGGAAAACATCTTAACGACAAGTCGAGCTTTCTTAATGGTGATACTTACCATCATTGTCCGTCTTCCTTTTAAAATCCATATGTACCTAACAGCCTTACGACCATCAAGTAGTTCTTCCAAAGTCTACACTTTGTTTTCATATATGGATCCTCTCTCGGATTATATGGCCTCGAGCCATTTTGGAATCCAGGCCCACCATCGCTTCTCCATAGCTCGTAGGTTCATTGTTGTCTAGCAACATGACTTCCAAGACAGGATTACGTACCACTCTGAAGTAGTACGCATCCTTGTCATCCCACGAGGTTTGGTAGTGACTTGATCTGAAGTTTCATGATCACTATCATAAGCTTCCACTTCAATTGGTGTAGGTGCCACAGGAACAACTCCCTGTGCCCTGCCACACACTAGTTGAAGAGACGGTTCAATAACCTCATCAAGTCTCCACCATCCTCCCACTCAATTCTTTCGAGAGAAACTTTTCCTCGAGAAAAGACCCAATTCCAGAAACAATCCCTTATTGCTTTCGGATCTGAGACAGGAGGCATACCCAACTGTTTTGGGTGTCCTATGAAGATGCATTTATCTGCTTTGGGTTCGAGCTTATCAGCCTGAAACTTTTCACATAAGCGTCGCAGCCCCAAACTTTTAAGAAACGACAACTCAGGTTTCTCCAAACCATAGTTCAAACGGTTTCGTCTCAACGGAATTACATGGTGCCCTATCAAAATGAGTGCGGTTGTCTCTAATGCCTAACCCATGAACGATAGTGGTAATTCGATAAGAGACATCATGGTACGCACCATATCCAATAGGGTGCAACTATGATGTTCGGACACACCATCACACTATGGTGTTCCAGGCGGTATTAGTTGTGAAACAATTTCCACAGTGTCTTAATTGTGTGCCAAACTCATAACTCAGATATTCATTTCTATGATCATATCATAGACATTTTATCCTCTTGTCACGAAGATCTTCAACTTCACTCTGAAATTACTTGAACCATTCAATAATTCAGACTTGTGTTTCATCAAGTAAATATACTCAACATCTACTCAAATCATCTGTGAAGTAAGAACATAACGATATCCACTACATGCCTCAGCACTCATTGGACTGCACACATCAAAATGTATTACTTCCAACAAGTTGCTTTCTAGTTCCATTTTACTGAAAACGAGGCTTTCAGTCATCTTGCCCATGTGGTATGATTTGCATGTCTCAAGTGATTCAAAATCAAGTGAGTCCAAACGGTCCATTTGCATGGAGTTTCTTCATGCATATACACCAATAGACATGGTTCGCATGTCTCAAACTTTTCAAAACGAGTAAGCCCAAAGATCCATCAACATTGAGCTTCTTCATGCGTTTTATACCGATATGACTTACGTGGCAGTGCCACAAGTAGGTGGTACTATCATTACTATCTTATATCTTTTGGCATGAACATGTGTATCACTACGATCGAGATTCAATAAACCATTCATTTTAGGTGCAAGACCATTGAAGGTATTATTCAAATAAACAGAGTAACCATTATTCTCCTTAAATGAATAACCGTATTGTGACAGACATAATCCAATCAAGTCTATGCTCAACGCAAACACCAATCTCGATGGTAGAGGGAGCGTGCGATGCTTGATCACATCAAGCTTGGGAAAAACTTCCAACACATATCGCCAGCTCACCTTTAGCTAGTCTCCATTTACTCCGCAACTTTTTATTTCGAGTTTACTAACATTTAGCAACTGAACCGGTATCTAATACCCTAGTGCTACTATGAGTACTAGTAAAGTACACATTATAATGCATATCCAATAAACTTCTGTCGACCTTGCCAGCCTTCTCATCTACCAAGTATCTAGGGTGGTTCTGCTTCAGTGACTGTTCCCCTTATTACAGAAGCACTTAGTCTCGGGCTTGGGTTCAACTTTGGGTTTCTTCACTAGAACAGCAACTGATTTGTTGTTCCATGAAGTATCCCTTTCTTGCCCTTGCCCTTCTTGAAACTAGTGGTTTTACTAACCATCAACGATTGATGCTCCCTTTTGATTTCTACTTTCGTGGTGTCAAACATCGCGAATATCTCAAGGGTCATCATATATGTCCCTGATATATTATAGTTCATCACGAAGCTCTAGCAGCTTGGTGGTAATGACTTCGGAGAAACATCACTATCTCATCTGGAAGATCAACTCCCACTCGATTCAAATGATTGTTGTACTCAGACAATCTGAGCACAAGCTCAACAATTGAGCTTTTTCTCCCTTAGTTTGCAGGCTAAGAAAATCGTCGGAGGTCTTATACCTCTTGACGTGGGCACGAGCCTGAAATCCCAATTTCAGCCCTCGAAACATCTCATATGTTCTGCGATGTTTCAAAAAACGTCTTTGGTGCCTCAATTCTAAACCATTTAGCATTACGCACTGAACTATCATGTAGTCATCAAAACGTGTATGTCAGATGTTCGCAACATCCACAGACGATGTTCGAGGTTCAGCACACTGAGCGGTGCATTAAGGACATAAGCCTTCTATGAAGCAATGAGGACAATCCTCAGTTTACGGACCTAGTCCGCATAATTGCTACTATCATCTTTCAACTAAATTTTCTCTAGGAACATATCTAAACAGTAGAACTGAAGCGCGAGCTACGACATAATTTGCGAAGACCTTTTGACTATGTTCAGGATAATTAAGTTCATCTTATGAACTCCCACTCAGATAGACATCCCTCTAGTCATCTAAGTGATTACATGATCCGAGTCAACTAAGCCGTGTCCGATCATCACGTGAGACGGACTAGTCATCATCGGTGAACATCTTCATGTTGATCGTATCTACCATACGACTCATGCTCGACCTTTCGGTCTCTTGTGTTCCGAGGCCATGTCTGTACATGCTAGGCTCATCAAGTTAACCTAAGTGTTTCGCATGTGTTCCGAGGCCATGTCTGTACATGCTAGGCTCGTCAACACCCGTTGTATTCGAACGTAAGAATCTATCACACCTGATCATCACGTGGTGCTTCGAAACGACGAACTTTCGCAACGGTGCATAGTTAGGGAGAACACTTCTCTTGAAATTTTAGTGAGGGATCATCTTATTTAAGCTACCGTCGTTCTAAGAAAATAAGATGTATAAACATGATAAACATCACATGCAATCAAATAGTGACATGATATGGCCAATATCATATTGCTCCTTTTGACTCCATCTTCGGGGCTCCATGATCATCATCGTCACCGGCATGACACCATGATCTCCATCATCATGATCTCCATCATTGTGTCTCCATGAAGTTGTCTCGCCAACTTATTACTTCTACTACTATGGCTACCGGTTAGCAATAAAGTAAAGTAATTACATGGCGTTGTTCAATGACACGCAGGTCATACAATAAATAAAGACAACTCCTATGGCTCCTGCCGGTTGTCATACTCATCGACATGCAAGTCGTGATTCCTATTACAAGAACATGATCAATCTCATACATCACATATCATTCATCACATTCTTCTTGGCCATATTACATCACATAGCATACCCTGCAAAAACAAGTTAGACGTCCTCTAATTGTTGTTTGCATGTTTTACATGACTGCTATGGGTTTCTAGCAAGAACGTTTCTTACCTACGCAAAAACCACAACGTGATATGCCAATTGCTATTTACCCTTCATAAGGACCCTTTTCATCGAATCCGATCCGACTAAAGTGGGAGAGACAGACACCCGCCAGCCACCTTATGCAACTAGTGCATGTCAGTCAGTGGAACCGGTCTCACGTAAGCGTACGTGTAAGGTTAGTCCGGGCCGCTTCATCCCACGATGCCGCCGAATCAAGATAAGACTAGTAACGACAAGATAATTGACAATATCGACGCCCACAACTACTTTGTGTTCTACTCGTGCATAGTAACTACGCATAGACCTAGCTCACGATGCCACTGTTGGGGAACGTAGCAGAAATTCAAAATGTTCTACGCATTACCAAGATCAATCTATGGAGTAATCTAGCAACGAGGGGAAGGAGAGTGCATCTACATACCCTTGTAGATCGCTAAGCGGAAGCGTTCAAGTGAACGGGGTTGATGGAGTCGTACTCGTCGTGATCCAAATCACCGATGATCCTAGTGCCGAACGGACGGCACCTCCGTGTTCAACACACGTACAGCCCGGTGACGTCTCCTACGCCTTGATCCAGCAAGGGGAGAAGGAGAGGTTGGGGAAGACTCCATCCAGCAGCAGCACGACGGCGTGGTGGTGGTGGAGGAGCATGGTACTCCAGCAGGGCTTCGCCAAGCACCGCAAGAGACGAGGAGGGAGAGGGGTAGGGCTGCGCCAAGAAGGAGATTGAATCGTGTCTATGGCAGCCCAAAACCTCAAGTATATATAGGGGGAGGGGAGGGGCTGCGCCCCCACATAGGTTTCCACCCCTAGGGGTGGCGGCCAGCCCTAGATCCCATCTAGGGGGGCGGCCAAGGGGGGAGAGAGGGGGGCGCACCACTAGGTGGGCCTTAGGCCCATCTGAGCCTAGGGTTTGCCCCCTTCCACTCTCCCTTGCGCCTTGGGCCTTGGTGGGGGGGCGCACCAGCCCACCTGGGGCTGGTCCCCTCCCACACTTAGCCCATGCAGCCCTCCGGGGCTGCTGGCCCCACTTGGTGGATCACCGGGACCCTCCTGGTGGTCCCGGTACATTACCGATAAACCCGAAACTTTTCCGGCGACCAAAACAGGACTTCCAATATATAAATCTTTACCTCCGGACCATTCCGGAACTCCTCGTGACGTCCGAAATCTCATCCGGGACTCCGAACAACATTTGGTAACCACGTATATCTATTCCCTATAACCCTAGCATCATCGAACCTTAAGTGTGTAGACCCTACGGGTTCGGGAACCATGCAGACATGACCGAGATAACTCTCCGGTCAATAACCAACAGCGGGATCTGGATACCCATGTTGGCTCCCACATGTTCCACGATGATCTCATCGGATGAACCACGATGTCAAGGACTTAATCAATCCCGTATACAATTCCCTTTGTCTAGCGGTACGATACTTGCCCGAGATTCGATCGTCGGTATCCCGATACCTTGTTCAATCTCGTTACCGGCAAGTCTCTTTACTCGTTACGTAACACATCATCCCATGATCAACTCCTTGATCACATTGTGCACATTATGATGATGTCCTACCGAGTGGGCCCAGAGATACCTCTCCGTTTACACGGAGTGACAAATCCCAGTCTCGATTCGTGCCAACCCAACAGACACTTTCGGAGATACCTGTAGTGTACCTTTATAGCCACCCAGTTACGTTGTGACGTTTGGCACACCCAAAGCACTCCTACGGTATCCGGGAGTTGCACAATCTCATGGTCTAAGGAAATGATACTTGACATTCGAAAAGCTTTAGCATACGAACTACATGATCTTGTGCTAGGCTTAGGATTGGGTCTTGTCCATCACATTATTCTCCTAATGATGTGATCCCGTTATCAACGACATCCAATGTCCATGGTCAGGAAACCATAACCATCTATTGATCAACGAGCTAGTCAACTAAAGGCTTACTAGGGACATGGTGTTGTCTATGTATCCACACATGTATCTGAGTTTCCTATAAATACAATTCTAGCATGGATAATAAACGATTATCATGAACAAGGAAATATAATAGTAACCAATTTATTATTGCCTCTAGGGTATATTTCCAACAGTTTCTTCTCTTATCGAGCCACCAATCTGTGAATGTGTCTGTCTGAATGGGTGGCTGGATGTTAACCTGCAAGGCCTCAAAGCACCTGTGCCACACTTCTCTAGCATACGGGCATTGCGTGAGGATGTGATCCACGTTATCCTCTTCCTGTAAACAGGTGAAACAAGGCGAAGGATCATCCTATAACCCATACCTTGCCCTTCGATCCGAAGTCCACAATCGATACTGCACGGTGAGCCAAGCAAAGATTTTGCAACGCAACGACGCCCAACTCCTGCAGATGCCATCCGCCGTTGGGGATCTGGTTAATCCCATGCACAATCTTGAGTAGGTCGATTTAGCCGTGTAGATACCTTTAACATCCGCAGGCCAGTGAAACATGTCAGTTTGCTCCTCGTTCCTGTCCATAGTGGTGATCGCGTGGCAAAGACTAGCCACTTGAATGTGGGCCGTAAAAGAGATGTTGCCATGCACGTCCTGAGACCAAGCGTTGTTGATGAGAGCCTGTTGCACAGTCCTGGTGTTACGAGCGCGGGTGCTGACCAGCTCAAGGATAGATGGAGCGATCTCCCCAACCGTGAAATCATGTATCCATCTATCCTTCCAGAATAAGATCCTCTCTCCATTTCCCACCTCAATTTTCACCAAGCTGTCGAATACCATATTGGCTTCCTTGTCTTCAATCACTGGGATACCTTTCCAGGGCCTACTGTGGTCCACTCTCCGCATCCATTCCTACCTTACAAGTAAAGCCAGCGCTTGCAACTGGAGGTTTTTCACTCCAAGCCCTCCAAGGCAAGTGGGACGGGCTATGGTATCCCGGGCTACAAGGCATTGTCCACCATTAACTCTTTCCTTGCCGGCCCAAAAGAAAGAGCGCATCCACTTCTCGATCTCGTCGAGAACCCAATTAGGCGCGTCGAGGACCATGAGCTGGTGGATTGGCCTAGCTGCGATCACAGTTTTGGCTAAGATCAGTCTTCCAGACTTCTGAATAAGTCCTCTCTGCGAAGCTGGCACCGATTTCCTAGCTTGGTCCAACAGAGGCTGCCAATCCACATGATGCAACTTCTTGATGGGTAGGGGGATACTAAGATAGCGGCAAGGGAACTCCTTCAACAGGCAGTGTAGGATGTCCATGATCCTATGCCTATCTTCCTCCTCACCCTTTATGAGTATGGCAGCTAATTTCCCATAGTTTATTCTTAGCCCAGACGCAACTCCAAAGAGATGTAGCACCTCTCTAACGCAGCACAAGTCTTGCTCCGAGGGGTGGATGAACATTGCGACATCATCCACAAAGATAGATAAACGCAACATCGAAGAGAGGCCGCAGAAGGAACTCAGGACCCTGATACGTCTCCAACGCCTATAATTTTTGAGTGTTCCATGCTATTATATTATCAACCTTGGATGTTTTATATGCTATTTTATATGATTTTTGGGACTAGCCTATTAACCTAGAGCCCAGTGCTAGTTTCTGTTTTTTCCTTGTTTTTGAGTATCGCAGAAAAGGAATATCAAACGAAGTCCAATTAACCTGAAAATTTACGAAGATCATTTTTGGACTAGAAGAAGCCCACGGAGCATCAGAGATGGACCAGAAGAGTCCCGAGGCCACCACGAGGGTGGGGGGCACGCCCTACCCCCTGGGCGCGCCCCCTATCTCGTGGCCGCCTCGTGGACCCCCTGACTTGTTCCCGACGCCAACGCCTCTTATATAACCCCAAACTTCCAGGAAGAAACCTAGATCGGGAGTTCCGCCGCTGCAAGCCTCTGTAGCCATCAAAAACCAATCTAGACCTGTTCCAGCACCCTGCCGGAGGGGGGAATCCCTCTCCGGTGGCCATCTTCATCATCCCGGCACTCTCCATGACGAGGAGGGAGTAGTTCACCCTCGGGGTTGAGGGTATGTACCAGTAGCTATGTGTTTGATCTCTCTCTCTCTCTCGTGTTGTTGATTCGGCACGATCTTGATGTATCGCAATCTTTGCTATTATAGTTGGATCTTATGATGTTTCCCCCTCTCCTTGTGATGAATTGAGTTTTCCCTTTGAAGTTATCTTATCGGATTGAGTCTTTAAGGATTTGAGAACACTTGATGTATGTCTTGCATGTGCTTATCTGTGGTGACAATGGGATATTCACGTGATCCACTTGATGTATGTTTTGGTGATCAACTTGCGAGTTTCGTGACCTTGTGAACTTATGCATAAGGGTTGGCACACATTTTTATCTTGACTCTCCAGTAGAAACTTTGGGGCACTCTTTGAAGTTCTTTGTGTTGGTTGAATAGATGAATCTGAGATTATGTGATGCATATCGTATAATCATACCCACGGATACGTGAGGTGACATTGGAGTATCTAGGTGACATTAGGGTTTTGGTTGATTTGTGTCTTAAGGTGTTATTCTAGTACTAACTCTAGGATAGATCGAACGGAAAGAATAGCTTCGTGTTATTTTACTACGGACTCTTGAATAGATCGATCAGAAAGAATAACTTTGAGGTGGTTTCGTACCCTACAATAATCTCTTCGTTTGTTCTCCGCTATTAGTGAATTTGGAGTGACTCTTTGTTGCATGTTGAGGGATAGTTATATGATCCAATTATGTTATTATTGTTGAGAGAACTTGCACTAGTGAAAGTATGAACCCTAGGCCTTGTTTCAACGCATTGCAATACCGTTTTCGCTCACTTTTATCGTTAGTTACCTTGCTGTTTTTATATTTTCAGATTACAAAAACCTATATCTACCATCCATATTGCACTTGTATCACCATCTCTTCGCCGAACTAGTGCACCTATATAATTTACCATTGTATTGGGTGTGTTGGGGACACAAGAGACTCTTTGTTATTTGGTTGTAGGGTTGTTTGAGAGAGACCATCTTCATCCTACGCCTCCCAGGGATTGATAAACCTTAGGTCATCTACTTGAGGGAAATTTGCTATTGTCCTACAAACCTCTGCACTTGGAGGCCCAACAACGTCTACAAGAAGAAGTATGTGTAGTAGACATCAGACCCCCACCTTGGTAGCTCTGCTAATAAGTGTAGTCAACGCGTCCATGGCAATGACAAACAACAAGGGGGAGGCCGGGTCCCCTTGCCTTAGCCCTTTGGTATGAAAGATTGGTCGCCCGGGCACTCCGTGGACAATAATTTTAGTGCTAGCAGTGCCCAAGATTGAGGCAATCCACTTTAACCATCTTGGCCCGAATCCCTTCGCCCTCAGAACTTCAAAAAGGAACTACCATGAAAGCGAGTCGAAGTCTCGGGAGATGTCGAGCTTAAGAAAGAGGCCTGGCTGTTTAGTGGCATGGATCTTGCGGGCTACTTGTCGAACTAGGAGGTAGTTATCGTGGATGCTTCTCTCTTTGATGAATGCAGACTGGTTAATGGAGATGATCTCCGGCATCCTCCTTCGCGCGCGGTTGGCCAATAGCTTTGAGAACAACTTGGAGAAACTGTGGGGTAGGCTAATAGGCCTGAAGTCTCCCACCTCAACCGCGTCAGCCTTCTTGGGGATCAAGACAATGTGAGCTCTGTTTAGTTTGCTGAAGCCACGATCATCCCCGACGTATAGATTGAACAGAGCCGCCATGATATCATGTTTGTTAACAAGCCAAGCTTTGTGGTAGAAAATGCCAATGAAGCCGCCGGGACCGGGCGCACGATCAGATGGAATCTCCTTAATTACGTCCCGGACCTCCTCCTCGGAGAACATGGTCTCCATCTCCGACAGGTCGAACTGAGCCAACCCGAGCGCCTGTAGGTCCAGCGAGAATTCTCTGGCATGCGCCGTACCCAGCAAGTCGTTGTAAGATTGATAGAACACATCCTCTTTTCGCTGCTGGTGTAAGTGCATCTAGTGCCACCCTTAGTTGGTTTTGGAGTATTGACGATAAATTTGGTTGAGGGACTAATGTGTTTGTGAGAATTGCAGGATAACACAGGTAGTAGTCCCATATTGATTCGTTTTACCTACCAGAGATGACCCCTAAAAATGTGTGAAGACATTGAAGACAATGGTGGTCTGTGAAGATATTCACAGTGAAGATTATGATATGAGAAGACATTCACATGAAGACTATGGAGTGCGAAGACATAGTTGTTTCGTAGTTTCTTTTTTATTCTTTGTTGAGTCATAGGAACCACCGTACTGTTAAGTGGGGTCCCAGTGAATAAAGTCAGAGTGACTGATGTGATGCTCAACCAAATCCTATGTCTTCGAGCCAAGACAATGAGAGCAAATCTTATCCAGAGCTGGATGAGTCAACTTTATTTGTAGCCCAAGTCAAGCTGCCGCGTGTGTTTGAAATCTGACCGTTGGACACATGTCAGTTCCTTAGTGACACAGGGTCATTTCAGACAAATCAGGTCGGGTTGCCTCCTGGCTATAAATAGCCCACCCCCTACACCATAAATTGGTGGCTGCTTAGAGTTAGTGCACGACTTTTGTCGTTTGAGAGCAACCCACCTCCGAAGCATTTGAGAGAGAGATCCTTGCGAGGACAAATCCCTAAACACCTAGAGCCAAAGAGTGTTAGGCATCACTGAAGTCTTTTTGTCTGCGTGACCTGAAGACTTGTTACACTTGAGGACTGTGAATCCTCCAGCTGGTTAGGCGTCGCGTTCTGAGCATCCAAGAGTCATTGTGGATTGCCGTTCTGAGCATCCAAGAGTCTATCATCCCTATTAAGCCAGGCTATGACAAACCTAGTGCTTCGGGAATTGTATCGAAGCAATTTTGTTGGTAGTCCTTCCTTTGAGGAGAGCAACCTCTGAGGATACCGGATGACTGAATCAGGCATTCTAGTCACGCCGAGCCCCACTGAATACACCTACGACATCAACATGCATCGAAGGGGATCTTTGCTCCTAACCCGGGCAAAGGCACTTCACCACCTCTATGGCATACAAGTAACACATACACCTCAATTTTCATGCAAACAAAAGCATATAGAAAGAGGTCGTATTAATAAGTATTGCAAAGAGAGTTGCGATTTGCTTTGTTTTCAGGCTACAATACATTAGGCCTCTCGACGACTACATTCAGCAGCAAACACCGCGACTGATTGTACATTCGCATAAAAGCTCTGTGCTTGACTGGCATGCCGCTAGGTGGTCACCAAGTGATGGACGAACCACTTGGGACGCGACATGCGCAGCCGCGTCAGCACATACTAAGCGCTCGTCATCGCGGCGGCCTCCTGGAGATCCATCGGGCACTGGGCCGCTTCTGGCATGCACGCAATGCGTTGAGTAAGGTCAGCGACCTCGGCTTCTCCTGGCCACAAGAACCCGGCAGCGCGCGCAAGAGCCTCGTACATCCTGTCCAAAGTCGATGCCACCTTGCCAAAGTGCGGGGAGCTCGGTGGGCAAATCAAGTCTGGCAGCACAGCTGCACGAAAAATAGACGTTACCAAACAATATCAGGGAAGGTGCAAAGGGCAGAGTCAGAGGGAGGGAACAAAACAACTCACCACCCACAACGACTTCGAAACGATGTTGGCGTGAACGCCACTGGTGGAGTTGCCACACAACATGATATGTCTTCAAGATTGTCCCATGCTATTATAGTATCAACCTTGTATGTTTTATATGCAATTATATATCATTTTTGGGACTAACCTATTAACCTAGTGCCAAGTGTCAGTTGATGTTTTTTTTGCCTGCTTTTGGTTTTCCAGGAAATCAATACCAAACGAAGTTCAAACGCTACAAAATTTTTTGATGATTTTTTTTCTGGACAAGAGAGACCCTAGAAGCTTTGGGCGGAGACCAGAAGGCAAACAAGGAGACATCAAGGTAACAGGGCGCGCCCAGGGGGTAGGCATGCCCTAATTCCTTATGGGCCCGTCGTGGCTCTGTCTATCCTAATTCCACCTATATAAATTCTCTAAAACCGGGAACCAACAAAGAGCCACCCAATATACTTTTTTCGCTGCCGCAAGTTTCTGTTCTTACGAGATATCATCCGGAGGCCTTTTCTGACACCCTGCCGGAGGGGGAATCTATCACGGAGGGCTTCTACATCAACCTTGCTGCCCTTCCAATGCTGTGTGAGTAGTTTACCACAGACCTACGAGTCCATAGCTAGTATCTAGATGACTTCTTGTCTCTCTTTGTTCTTCAATATAATGTTCTCCTCGATGTTCTTGGAGATCTATTTGATGTAATCTTCTTTTGTGGTGTGTTTGTTGGGATCCGATGAATTTTGGGTTTTTGATCAGATTATTCATGAATATTAACCGAGTCTTCTCAGAATTCTTTTATGCATGATTATTATAGCTTTGTATTTCTCTCCGTTCTATCTGTTTGGTCTGGCCAACTAGATTGATTTATCTTGCTATGGTAGAGGTGCTTCGTAATGGGTTCAATCTTGTGGTGCTCTACATCCCAGTGACAGAAGGGGACAAGACACGTATTTGTATTGTTGCCATTAAGGGGGAAATGACAGGGTTTATTCATATTGGTTGGATTTACTTCGCTACATCATGTCATCTTGCTTAAGGCGTTACTCCATTTTTATGAACTTAATACTCTAGATGCATGCTGGATAGCGGTTGATGGGTGGAGTAATAGTAGTAGATGCAGGCAGGAGTCGGTCTACTTTGGACGTATGCCTATATACATTATCATTGCCTTGAATATCCTCATAACCATGCGCTTTTCTATCATTTGCCCAACAATAATTTGTTTACCCACCATATGCTTTTTGTTCGAGAGAGAAGCCTCTAGTGAAAACTATGCCCCCTGGTCTACTTTTATCATATATAAAATCTAAAATACCTTGCTGCAATTTATTTAGCGTTATTTTATTTTGTATTTTTATTTAACTATCTATCACTACGAGATTTGATCCTTGCAAATAACCGCCGAGGGGATTGACAACCCCCTTGATCGCGTTGGGTGCAAGTATTTGCTCTTTTGTGTGTAGGTGTTGCTAACGAGGTTTCGCGTGGTTCTCCTATTGGATTGATAACCTTGGTTCATAAATGAGGTAAATACTTATCTCTACTGTACTGCATCATCCTCGAAATCCCAACGCAGCTCACATGAAGCAGGAAGAATTCCTGGCGCTGTTGCCGGGGACACATCACCAAAACCTGTCAAGTACCTTCGCATAAACTATCATCTACTTGTTCTTACTTTCATTTGCCATTTGCCTCTCGTTTTCATCTTCCCCACTTCTAAAACAATTTTACAAAAATAAAAAAATATTTTCATTTGCTAGTTTGCTTGCTTTAACGTCATGGCTAGTTCCTCGCTTGTTAAGTGTACCCTTGAAAATGAGGTACTTAATTTTAAACAAAGGGGAGGAGAGAATTTAAAAGATGCTTGGTATAGAATTTGCAATTCCCAAAACAGATAAACTCGTAAGGAATCTACTGCCGTTCTTCTTCGCAATTATGTTGGTGTAACTACTTGGTATAGATTTGTGCTAGATGCCGGAGGGAATTTCTTGAGTAGTCACCCTATGGATTCTTTCAATGCTATGGGAAATTTAGTGGCATCACCACCTATCATTATTAATGAAACAACATTGACTTTGGAGCATGTTATGCAAAGATTGGAAGCTATTGAAAATAACATGCCTACCATAGAGCATATTGAAAATATAGATAAAAAGATTCATAATCATATTACTCAATTTGGATCGAAGGTAGGAACTACTATTAAAGCACTAAAAGAGAAGGAACCAATGTTTAATGAGAGGATAGAGCAAAGTCCCACTAGGATTGATAAGTTGGAAGAAGTTATTAATAATTTAGGTTCCCCCTTTTCTTCCACTTAATATATCGAAAGGACTCTCCTAGTAAAAATTGCAAGTTTATGTATGTTCCTAAGAACAAGGGTACCACATCTAGTAATGGGAGTGAGGATCTTAAAATGATTAGTGTTCATCCCGACTTCATTGATTTAATAAATGAACCTATTTATGAGAATAAATTCCTTAATTTTGATCCTTGGAGTGTGATCATAAAAAATATTCATGCTAAGCCTCCTAGGAAACATTGTTGCGTCATTGAGGAATTGGAAACTAAGGATGACAACACTTGAAACTATGCATTACGCCTAGCTAGGGGCATAAAGCAACAACGCATGTTGGGAGGCAACCCAATAGTTATCTTTATTTTTCCTTTTTGTTTAATGTTTTTGAGTGTGCACACAATTATGCTACTATTATGGTTGTGTTTTTGTGTTTAAATTAGTGTTTGTGCCAAGTAAAGCCTTTGGATGATTTGGTTGATAGTTGATTTGATTATGTGAAAAAACAAAAACTTTTGCGCCCAGTAGCAGAATTGTTTAAATTCACTGGAACATGATAAAATTCTGAACTTTTTACACATGATTTATATACAAATTTCCCATGTTTTGCTAATTGTTCTGAATTTTTGGAGTTACAAAAGTGTTGTGTTTGTTCAGATCATTACAGACTGTTCTGTTTTTGACAGATTCTGTTTTCATTGCATAGTTTGCTTGATTTAATGATTCTGGATTATATCGGGGGTCTAAGTCATCGTGAAGTTAGAATATAGTAGGTATTATGCAATAATAAAACATTAATGGACTTACAACAGTACCTAAAGTTGATGATTTGCTTGTTATACTAACAGATCTCATGAGTTTTCCGTTGAGTTTTGTGTGCTGAAGTTTTCAAGTTTTAAGTGACATCAGGATGGATGAAGGAATAAGGAGTGGTAAGACCCTAATCTTGGGGATGCCCAAGGCAACCCAAGGTGATATTCAAGGAGACCCAAGCATCTAAGCTTGGGGATGCCCCAGATGGCATCCCCTCTTTCTTCTACCAACCATCGGTAAATTACTTGGAGCTATATTTTTATTCATCACATGATATGATTTTTGCTTGGAGCGTCGTGTATTCTTTGAGTCTTTGATTTGTTTGCTTTTTAGTTTGCCACAATCATATTTTCTAGACACACCTTTTGAGAGGGACACACATTTATTCGTGATTGTTAGAATACTCTTTGCGCTTCACTTATATCTTTTGAGCTAGATAGTTGCTCTAGTACTTCACCTATATCTTTTAGAGCATGACAGTGGTTATATTTTAAAGAAATAATTACACTCTCATGCTTCACTTATATCATTTTGAGAGTTTGATTATAGTAATGGCAATATGCACGAGTTATGAAATTGGTCCTAATATGATAGGTATTCAAGAGGGATATAATAAAAACTTTCATGTAGATCACTGAATATGATAAGTTTGATTCCTTGCAATAGTTTTGACATATGGAGATGGTAATATGTGGGAGGTACTAGTGAATGATCATGGTTAACTAAAAGTATTGGTGTTAAGGTTTATGATTCCCTAAGAATGCACGTATAGTCTCTCGTTATGCTAAGAAGTTGGAGCATGATTTACTATTGAGTGTCTTCCTTCGCGTGAAGGTCGGGCACGCGCGATGGTTAACTCCTGCCAACCTCCCCCTAGGGGCATATGCGTAGTAGTACTTTGCTTCGAGGGCTAATAGACTTTAGCAATAAGTATGTGAATTCTTTATGACTAATGTGAGTCCATGGAGTATACGCAGTCTCACCTTTCCGCTTTGCTAGCCTCTTTGGTACTGTGCATTGCCCTTTCTCACCTCGAGATGTGGTGAAACTTCGCCGGTGCATCCAAATCCTATGATATGATATGCTGTATCACACGTAAGCCTCCTTATATCTTCTTCAAAACAGCTACCATACCTACCTATTATGGCATTTCCATAGCCATTCCGAGATATATTGCCATGCAACTTCCACTGTTCCGTTATTATGACAAACATCATCATTGTCATATTGCTTTGCATGATCATATAGCCGACAGAGTATTCGTGGCTCAGCTGTCGGATTTTGGGTTCCGGCGAAACCCTTAAGGTTCGAACTCTGGGGTGCACATGAAGATCTCTCCTTCCGCCTAGCTCACTCACTTGCCACGATCTCAAAGCTCAGCTCATCGAACTCGAAGAATAAGGGACACAAGAGTTTATACTGGTTCGGGCCACCAATGTGGTGTAATACCCTAATCCAGTGTGGTGTGGTGGATTGCCTTGTAGGCTGAGGATGAACATGTACAAGGGAAGAACTACCACCTGAGGAGAGGTGTTCTTGATCTCGGTGAGCTTGCGTGGTTCAGGATGACCTGAATGATCCATCCCTTCCCTATGGTGATGTCTAGTCCTATTTATAGAGGCCCCGGTCCTCTTTCCAAATATTAGGCGGGAAGGGATCCCACAATGGCCAATTTGAAGGGGGACAACTAGTACAAGCTATCCTGACAAAAGGTGGTCTTCCCCTGCCAAAGGCTCTGGTGGTGACGCCGTCGTGGGCTCCGCGATGACCTCCGTCCTGCCGTCCTGCTGGTCTTGGTATCGTTGCACCGATATGGAAACCTTTGCCTAATGCCTCGGGACTCCTCGCCTGCGCCTTCTCCTTTAGCACCAAAGAGGCAACTGGTGCTCTGCGCCCACCGGCGCCCACCTGGCACCCGCCTGGCCTTGGTTGTCATGGCTCACGTCACGGGAACCTCATGAGGTGCCCCTCGCCTTGATCTCTCCGCTCCTCGCGAGCCAACCTAGCGAGGCTACCCCTGAGGAGGTCTTGTGTCATCTGCCTCGTGAGGCTTGGCCCCTCGCGAGGGTCTTGCGTGTTTGCTGGTGAAGATGGGCCATACTAGGCCGCTAGAGGAGCCACGCCGTGGCCCGTAGGCAGGCAAGTCTTGGGACCCCCGTTCCCAGAACGCCGACAATAGCCCCCGGGCCCAAGGCGCGCTCGGACTTGGCTTCGAGGCGAAGCCAAGGGGCAAGTGTGGAGCACCGCGGGCCCCAACTGCCTGCGGCCTTGATTGATGCTTGGCGACTGACAGGACATGGGCGTATCCGCTTCCCCACCCTGCCTCGGCAACTACCCGACTGACAAAAGGCTGGCGCGGGCTGCACTGCCTTCATTGCTCCCTTTTGTCTTGCTCCAGATCCCCTTTCTTACTCCTTGCTCCCAAGGACTCCAGATCCACCCATATCCTCCTCCGAACCCGCCACCAATGGCACCCAACAAAGCTCGGGCCACCGCTCCACCATCCTGGTATGAGCCTGCGTTGAGCGCGCCAAGCGTTTCGGAGAAGAACCTTGCCGCCACGCTCCTAATGGCGGCGGCGGGCGATGAGAAGAGGAAAACCGTGCTTCGGGCTGGCTCCGCCGAGCTGGAGACCTCGGGTAGCACCTTCTACCCCTTCTTCATGAGCAGCGTTGTTGCGGAGTTGGTTCCCCCCTTCTCCGACTTCTTCTACTCCGTCCTCAGCCACTACAAGCTTCACGCTCTCCACCTTCATCCCAACTCCATCCTCCTTCTGTTGATCTTCGCCTTCTATTACGAGGCGTATGTTGGGGTGATGCCATCCGTGGCGCTGCTCCGCCACTTCTTCTATCTCCGGATCAAGGACGGCCCCTGCTCGGGGTGTGCCAATTTCTTGCAGCCAACAAGACCAATGCGATCTCGAAGGTCGGGGAGAAGGCCGAGGGCTTCAGGAGCAAGTGGTCTCGATGGATGCCAAGTGCTCTCACCCCTGGCTAGAGCTGCAGACGGAGATGCTCATGTCTCACGATAGGTGGTTCCGCACGAAGCTCGACGACCCTCGGGCGGAGTTGGTGCTGGAGAGGATGACCGCCGACCGGAAGCCTGATGATCCAAGGGCGGCGAAGCTGACGGGGGCCATGATGGTCAAGGAGTTCATGGCGTAGCGTGTGTCTCCCCTCCAGGCGCACTCGCGCCCCTTGTAGAAGCTCGGGGGCGAAGGAGACGACCTCCGCCTGCATCTGAAGGCCTTGTCTGACGTGGAGCTGGGCACAGCCCTCCGCTCGTTGGTTGGGGATGACCAGGGTACCCTCCGGACACCTTCGTTCCCTTGTACCACCGTTCGGATGGGGCGAAGATTGCCGCCTCCATGCCTGTCTTTGATGGACGTGGTCTTGTGCCGCCGGCGCCCTCTAAGGCCTTGGCGGTGATGACTCCGGTGGTTGTGTCCTCCAGCGATTCTGGCAAGGAGGAGAAGATGAAGGCCCGAGAGGACGTTGTCAGAGGTCGTGACGCCGAGCTGGAGCAGTTGGCGAGGGCACAGGCCACGGAGCGCAGCTGCTTGGAGAAGCTGGAGCAGTATATGAGGACAGAGAAGGCCGAGCTGGAAGCCAAGGTGAAGGTCCTGGCTGAGGACTGCATGGCCTTCAGGTCCCTTGAAGAGAAGTCCCGCGTGGCGCTGCGGGCACTCTACGAGAAGGGCTTGGAGGAGCCGCTGGCGACAGACGATGAGGGCCCTGCCCAACTACTTCCTCATCTTGTCGCGACACTTGAAGACATCGTCGACGGGATCGGCCCCTTGGTGGAGGGGGAAGCCCGTGTGCTCTCCTCTGCTGCACTGACGCGTGTCTTCAGCCACCTCCATCTTCGTGATCCCGACGCCGACCTTGACGAGCATTGCGCAGCCGCTGCCAAAGCCGTGAAGAGCCAGGTGGGGGCCTTGCTGAAGAAGTTCCGCGCCTTCGACCCTGCGCCCCCGACTAGAGGCGCCATCGAACCTGCAACTCCGGCGGGCGGCGTTGGTGAGGCAACGTCGCCGTTGGAGGGGCACCTTTTGCAAGTGACGGCGGTGTCCAGGGATGACAAGATGGCTTGCTGGTGGCTCCTCTTCCTGCTTTGCTTCCGCAACATGAACCATGCCTCGTGGAGGCGTTTAAACTTGTGTTTGGTATTCGAAAAACACTATGTCTTGTAATATTTGTTTGAGATTCCGCGATTTCCTTTCCGTTTGCTTGATGTTCTACGTCGGCAGGGCCCTTCCCCGCGCATATCTCAGCCGCCATTGGGCCGTCTGGATCACCAGGACGGACCAAGGAGTGAGGGGCTACGTGGCCAGTTAGGCTCCTGAGTCGCGATGCTCAGGAGTCCCCCTTGACGCGCAAACATCCAGCGGGAAGGAGTCACTGAGGTAGGCCTTGGTGTTCTACGTCGGCTGGGCCCGACCCCGCGCATACCTCAGCTGCCATTGGGCCGTCCAGACCACCAGGACGGACCAAGGAGTGAGGGGCTATGTGGCCAGTTAGGCTCCTGAGTCACGATGCTCAGGAGTCCCCCTTGACGCTCGAACAACCTTCATACCTGTCCTCGCCGAGGTCCCGCTCGGGAGTGGTGCGTGACGACCAGGTCTGAGGGACCTGGCAGGGCGGTGTATGCTAGGCAGGACCTGAGCGTAGCCCCCGTGCCCAAACCCCTCGCGCGACTCTCCCGAGGGGGAAAGCGTTGCGGTGAGGCTGGACACTGAGCCGGGTGGCTCCCTAAGGTTGGTACGGCCATGGGGCCGCCCTTAGTTGTTTATCACCAGCGCGGAGCATAGCGCTTCCGCACTTGCATAGGCATAGCCGCTCCTCGACCGTGTTGAATGCCAGCGCAGAGTAGGGTGCTTCCACTAGTGCGTGGGTGAGGGCTCCCTCTGAGTGGAGCCCCCGGGGCATGTACAGCCCCGCCCCAACACGTGGCTTGCACGGCAGGGCTAGACGAGGTGTGTCTGGGCACCCATGAACCAACGCGGGACTCACGAGGCCCTACCTAAGGCGGGTTGCGCCTGGTCTTGATTCTTGATAGCTTCAGCGGTCCTGCAAGATGGCAACCTGCGCCAGATGAATTTCCTGAGGCGGTCACATGAGGAGGCTAGACACCAACGACCCCAAGAGATGACGTGAACGGGGCCGGCCCGCCAGACAGAGCTTAGTCGTTGGGTTTATCGACGCTGCAGGGACGGACCCGAGCATAGACGCCGTGCCTAGCCTACTCATGCGAGGGATCCTAAAGAAAGACAACCGGCGTGCGGCTCTCGTGATAACGAGGGCGGTCGCGGGCAGGGTATCAGATAAGAAGGTGATAGTCATAGAACGACTTAAGCAAAGCGGCAGGTTAGATCAGATAGATGTAAGAACGATGATGCCACCGGGACGGACCCGAGCGGCCTGGGGATGATGCAGCTCGCGAAGCGTCCCCAGCAGGGTAAGCTAGAGGTGCAAAAGGATACACGTCGCAGGGGCAGACCCATACGACTTGGGGATAATGCTGCCCGAGGGGCGTTGTAACACCCCGGATGTAACCTTCCCAATTTGTACTCCAACTCTTGCCGTTTCCGGCGTTAAGTTATTTATTTTTCTCGGGTTCGGGTCTTTGTCTCCGTGTGTTGTTATCATTGTCATGCATCTCATATCATGTCATCATGTCCATTGCATTTGCATACGTGTTCGTCTCATGCATTCGAGCATTTTCCCCGTTGTCCGTTTTGCATTCCGGCGCTTCGTTCTCCTCCGGTGGTCATTTCTAGCTTTCTTTCGTGTGTGGGGATTAAAAATTTCCGGATTGGACCGAGACTTGCCAAGAGGCCTTGGTTTACTACCGGTAGACCGCCTGTCAAGTTTCGTATCATTTGGACTTCGTTTGATACTCCAACGGTTAACTGAGGGACCGAAAAGGCCTCGTGTGTGTTGCAGACCAACACCCCTCCATTTTGGCCCAAAACCCACCTAACTCTGCTCCATCATCTAGAGCGTTCGATCACAATCGCATGGCCGAAAACCGCACCTCATTTGGACTCTCCTAGCTCCCTCTATGGCTATAAATAGACCCCTCTAGAAAAATCCCGGATCCCCTCCTCCTCAATCCCTAGATCGGGCTCTCACCGCGCCCGCCGGACAAAAATCCTGCCGACGCACATGTCCGGACGCTCCTCCGCCGCCGCCCCGGGCCAATAGGCGCCTGCCACGTGGCCTCCCCGCCGCCGCCTCCTCCACCAGCCCGCCGCGGCCCATCGCGGGCCCTCTTCGCCGCCACTCGGGCCCGCGCCCCGCCGCCCGCGACCCGGCTCGCCCCTCCTCCTCGCGCCTCCCCCCGCCCGGCTGGCGCGCGCCGCCGCCCCGCCGCTGCCGCATCGCCGCCGCGCCGCCCGTGCAGCTCGCCCGCCGCCCGGTCGCCGCCGCTCCTCCTCCCGGCCGCCGTCCACGCCGGCAACCTCGCCGCCGTCCGCGCCTCGCTCCGGCCGGCCCCAACTCCGGCCATCTCCTTCTCCCACTCCGGCCGCCGCCTCCGGTGAACAGTGCAGATCCGGCCGCCTCGATTTCCGCGCCGGGTCAAACCCTAGATCTCGGGGTGATTTTTTTTCTCTAAGTCCCAGAATTCCAAATCCATGTGCCCTTCTTCCTACCCCCGTAACTTTGCATCCGTAGCTCGGATTCATGCATATAGCATATCAAAATGTTCATCTCAGAGAGTACATCATTTTATTCCATTGCATCATTTTCATTTGAGCTCATCTTGATGCCTGAAATGCTGTTATAAGAGGGCTACTTGAGTTAATTGTCAGATCTGCTTCTCCATTTAGGTTTTTGTCATTTTTGCCATGATTAATGTGTGCATGATATGCCATGATGTTCTACATGTGTTTTGTTAAGGGTTTTGTCATTTTTTCAGAGGTGCAACCCATGTATTTTTGTGATGTGTGTGGTGACTAGTGCAAGCTTGCAAAGTGGTGCACTTGCTAATTCTGTTTTCAGGGACTTAGTAATTTCACTAAGTCCTGGAGTTGTTTATCTCATGATGCCATATGTTCATGTTGTTTCCTGGTGATCCGTGCCTCTTTTGAGGATGATCAGTAAGGATGTTTTGTTAATATTGTAGTGCTCTATCCATCCATGTCTTTGTTTGCATTTATGGAGCACCCTAGCTTGAGTCAATCGAGCTCTACTTTTGCTACTTTGTGAATCTGGGCAGATTGTCAACTTGTTTGCAATTTTGCCGGTGATGTTATAGTTGATCCATGCATGCTATGCTATTGTTCTTGATATGTCTAGATTGCATTTTGTGCCTTCTTGATGGGTGTATGATTGTCTTATCATGACTTGCCCTGTGGTGAGTGCATCGAGCTCGTAAACATGCCTACTTGAGTTATATTTCAGCATGTGCCAGTTTTCACTAAGTCTGAAAACTGAGTATGTTTTTGCTATGTTCACATGCTTGCAATTGTATTTTCTGATCCCTTTTGGCTCAAGGTCACTAAGGGACTTTTGTTTATCTCTTTGAGTAGCTCCATGCCATGCTTTACTTTGCCATGTTCAGATCCTGTAGCATGTAGTTTTGTTGCTCCGAAGAGGGCTACCTGATCTGAAATTCCAGACAAGTGTTAATTTCACCAAGTCTGAGATATGTTTGTCATATGCATTTTTGCCATGCTTGTTTGAACCTGTTAATGGATGAATTGGCCGTAGCTCAGTGCTAGACTTTTGTTAAGCATCTTGTGTGCATCCCTTCCATGTATTTTGTTGTCATGTTTGGTTGCTGTAGCATGTTCATCTCTTTGCATTTAGATGGTTACTTGCTGTAAATCGCAGACCGGTGTCATTTTTGTATCGCTTGCCATTTCCAAACCGTAACTCCGATTCCGGCGTTCTTTATATCGTTTTCAAGCGATTTCATCTTATCTTTCTAGTGGCACACTTGGATTTCCAATTTGAGTCTAGGTTCATGCATTTCCTGTCATATCTTGCATTCTGCATCCCGCATCGCATCCCGCATAGCATATCATCATTTCATCATATTGCTTGGTCTTGCACGTGGTTGATTGTATCCTTGTTGCTTGTTTGTCTTGTTTGGGTAGAGCGACGAGTTCGCTAACGAGGAGCCCGTTGAGTTTGCTTTCGAGGATCCAGTCAACTCTGACAACTGTGCAGGCAAGATGATCTTACCCTCGAAATCACTACTATCTTTGCTATGCTAGTTTGCTCGCTCTTTTGCTATGACATTGCTACGATGCCTACCACTTGCTTGCAAGCCTCCCAAATTGCCATGTCAAACCTCTAACCCACCATGTCCTAGCAAACTGTTGATTGGCTATGTTACCGCTTTGCTCAGCCCCTCTTATAGCGTTGCTAGTTGCAGGTGAAGATTGAAGGCCGTTCCTTATTGGAATATTTATTTTCTTGTTGGGATATCATTATACTATCTTGTTATCTAAATGCATCTATATACTTGGTAAAGGGTGGAAGGCTCGGCCTCTCGCCTAGTGTTTTGTTCCACTCTTGCCGCCCTAGTTTCCGTCATATCGGTGTTATGTTCCCGAATTTTGCGTTCCTTACGCGGTTGGGTTATAATGGGAACCCCTTGATAGTTCGCCTTGATTAAAGCTTTTCCAGCAATGCCCAACCTTGGTTTTACCATTCTCCACCTAGCCTCTTTTTCCCTTGGGTTACCAGAGCCCAAGGGTCATCTTATTTTAACCCCCCGGGCCAGTGCTCCCTCTGAGTGTTGGTCCGAACCGGGCAGCCTGCGGGGCCACCTCGGGGAAACTTGAGGGTTGGTTTTACTCATAGCTTGACCTATCTGAGTGTGCCCTGAGAACGAGATATGTGCAGCTCCTATCGGGATTTGTCGGCACATTCGGGCGGTGTTGCTGGTCTTGTTTTAACCTGTCAAAGTGTCTTGAAGAACCGAGATACCGAGTCTGATCGGAACGTCTTGGGAGGAGGTTTATTCCTTCGTTGACCGTGAGAGCTTGTCATGGGCTAAGTTGGGACTCCCCTGCAGGGATTTGAACTTTCGAAAGCCGTGCTCGCGGTTATGGGAAGATGGGAATTTGTTAATGTCCAGTTGTAGATAACTTGAACCTTAACTTAACTAAAATGAATCAACTGAGTGTGTTACCGTGATGGCCTCTTCTCGGCGGAGTGCGGGAAGTGGACACGGTGTTGGAGTAATGTTTGCGCAGGTTGTTCTCTAGTTTCTCGCTCGTGCTTTGCCTCCTCTTCTCGCTCTCTTTTGCGAATAGGTTAGCCATCATTTTTGCTAGTCGCTTGCTGCAGCTCCACTTATATTTACCTTGCCATACCTATAAGCTTAAATAGTCTTGATCGCGAGGGTGCGAGATTGCTGAGTCCCTGTGGCTCATAGATTACTATTACACCAGATGCAGGGCCTGATGATTCCGCTCCAGGAGACGCGTATGAGCTCCAGTGGGAGCTCGACGAAGACTCTCAACGATACTATGTTTCCTTTCCCGATGATCAGTAGTGGTGCCCAGTTGGGGGTGAACGGGACCGTTTTCGCATGTTGGGTTCTCTTTTATTTTGGCGCCGTAGTCGGGCCATGAGTGTTTGGATGATGTAATGTTATTTATGTACTTGATTGACGTGGCGAGTGTAAGCCAACTATGTTATCTCCCCTTTATTTATTATATTACATGGGATGTTGTGAAGATTGCCTAAGTTGCGGCATATGCCTTCAATGCGATTATGCCTCTAAGTCGTGCCTCGACACGTGGGAGATATAGTCGCATCGAGGGTGTTACATGCGTCCCCAACTGAATGGACTGGAAAGAGTTACCTGATAACGCTGTCGGAGTGGTGTTGGAGTAGCTGATGATGCGTGCCGAAGAGTCGCTCCTCATGAGCCACCAAGGCCCTGAGCCTTAGGAGGCTCTAGGGCTCGGGTGGTTCCTTGAGGACCGTCGCCATTTCCGCCAGGACTGCATGGTGACTGGCCTCCCGAGCCGCCAGGATGCTCTGTAGATGACGCTGGTAGGTGACAGCCGCGTTCGGCAAGCCAAACAACATGCAAACATAGCTGTGAGGTGGGCCCTCGCACCGGCCAGCGTGCGAAGGCCAGAAGCGCTCCTGAGACGCGACCCTATTGAGCCCTGGAATGTCGACACAGACGCGCAGCCCGCCGTCCTCGCCAGGATGGGGAGCTGCGTCAGGTGGTGGGCGGCGGTCGCCGCGAATGGTCCTTGCTTCCTGAAGCCCCCGCGTGGCCTTGGTGATGAACTCTTGAGCACCGGGCGCTCCTTGCCCAGTGCCCTCTTGAGGGAAACATGCAACAAAGCACGCCTCCACATGGTGCCCGAGCGCCTCCCTCGTGATGTTGGCTAGGTCTGAGGCCCTCCAGAAGAGAGCCCCCGAGCCTCGCCCGAGGAAGGCGCGGGCGCGCCTTCCTATGCGAGAGAGGGAGGCGCCCCAGGTGCGGGCGCTGATCCTGAGGCGGCGCTACTGGAGACGCCGCTCTCCTGATGCCCTGCGCGGAGTAGTTGCTTCTTATTCTTGGGGATGACCTTAGGAGGGTACAGGGTGCCCTTGTTGTCGGGGTCTTCTATTGCTGCGGCTTGGAAGGCGCGCTCCAGGTAGCACACCGCGTCTCTTTCTTCGTAGGGGACTGTGATGATTCCTCTGCTTCCTGGCATCTTGAGGACGTTGTAGCTGTGGTGGGTCACTGCCATGAACTTGGCCAATGCTGGATACCCAAGGATGGCATTGTACGTCAGACATATGTGGGCGACGTCGATGTCGATGAGCTCGGTGCGGTAGTTGTCGCGCTGGCCGAAGGTGACAGGGAGGCGGACCTGCCCTATCAGGGTGGTGGAGCCGTCGGTCACTCCTGAGAAAGGCTTGGTAGGCTGCAGCTGGTCATATGGCACTTGGAGGCCGTCGAACATCTCGACGGACAAGACATTGAGCCCCGCGCCACCGTCGATGAGGGTCTTGGTGACTTGGACATTGCTGACGACGGGTGAACAGAGCATCGGGAGGACGCCGACGGTTGCCTCGCACTTGAGCTGGTCCGCCGTGCTGAAGGTGATGGCGTACTTGGACCACCTGAGCGGGTGCGTGGCCTCAAGCCTGGGGAGGGCCGCGTTCACCTCACGAGCAAACTGCTTGAAGGTGCAACGGGAAGCTGGGGCCTGAGCACCGCCCAAGATGCAGGCGATAGCACGCGATTCCTAGAAGCCCCCAGCCCCCTCGTCCTGATGGTGGTCGTCGTTCCTTCTTGGTGGTGGCGGCAGCGGAGGGAGGCTAGTATTGCCCTGAGGGCGGTCCTCGTGAGGCTGGTCCCTCCAGGCGCCCTCACGAGGCTGCTCCTGCCAGTGGTCCTCCAGAGGCCGGTCGTGCCACTCTTGGCGGGGGCCGCGGTCGTCCCAGCGTCCTCCACTTCGTCCTCCTCCTCGGCCGTAGCCCCGGTCGTTGCGCTCGGGGCGTCGACCGAAGCGTCCATCTCGGATGGCCCTGAGCTCTTGACAATCGTTGGTGTTGTGGCTGTGTACGTTGTTGAAGGCGCAGAACAGACGACTTCTCTTGGACGACTCAGGGTGGTCCCCGCCGCGCTTTGTGTCTGGCTCCGCCGCGAGCATGGATACTCCCTTCCGCTTCACGTCCTTGGCCTTGGCTTTCTTCTCTTCTAGGTCGGTAGCAGGGAGCTCGAGGAGGGAGAAGCGCCCTTCCTCAGCTCTTGCACACTTGGTCGCCATGTTGAACATCTCCAGAGCCGTGCATAGCTCCTCATGGATGGTGAGCTCCTCCTTCATCTTGACATTGTGGACGCCATCGGAATATGCTGAGATGATGGCCTCGTCCGTCACCTTGGGGATCTTGAGGCGAACGTTGTTCAAGCGCTGGATGTACTTCTACAGGGTCTCTCCCGGCTGCTGCTTGATGCGGCGCAGGTCACCCGCGGCCGGAGGGCGGTCGCGAGTGCCTTGGAAGTTGGCGATGAAGCGGTCGCGCATCTCACCCCAGGAAGAGATTGACCCCGGGGGCAAGTTCAGGAGCCACGAGCAAGCACCGTCCTTGAGAGCCATGGGGAACCAGTTCGCCAAGACTTTCTCGTCGCCATTGGCCGCCTCGATGCTCAGATCATAGAGCTGCAAGAACTCCGCAGGGTCAGGGGTGCCGTCGTAGCAAGGAGGCAGGTCTGGCTTGAACTTGCCTGGCTAGACAACGCTACGCAACTCTAGAGTGAAGGCGCGGCAGCCCGCTGTGGCCACCGGGGCCCTTTGCAGAGGTGGGGCCTACTCTTGATGCCTGCGCACCGCCATCGTAGGCAGCACGCGATCTTGACGTGGTGGCACTGGGAGTGCAGGAGCGTTTTCTTGCAGCCGGGGAACTTCTTGGTAGCTTCCTTCTTCACGCACGGGCGCCCGACGCGGTGGGTCGCGCCGAGGGGCCACGCGTCTTGGTCCCAGGGCGCCATCTTAGTGCGGAGGTGGCGGAGGCGCTCTGTGGGCTATGTCACCCGCGGCTGGAGGAGGGCGAGGTAGCAAGAGAGACGGTGCAAGTGAGCCCCCAGCGGCGCTGACGAGCTCGGCGATGCGGTCCAGTCAATCCTCGTAGAGGTCGTCGATCGGGCGGTAGCGCAGGAGCTAGCGTGCCATGAGCAGCGCGGCCTACGCGTCCGTGGGCGCGCGGAGAGCGTGGGACGATAAGCCGGCCGGAGTCAGCGGCGGGGTGGCGGTGCAACTGTCCCACCGCACCGAGTGGTGCAGCGAAGATGCTTGCTGCTTGTTTCCCACTGGGCCGGTGGCGGCGTTAGCGGCGGGTGATGGAGAACGACGAGGAGGCCCGCTGATACGTCTCCAACGTATCTATAATTTTTGATTGCTCCATGCTATATATCTACTGTTTTGGACTATATTGGGCTTTCTTTTCCACTTTTATATTATTTTTGGGACTAACCTATTAACCGGAGGCCCAGCCCAGAATTGCTGTTTTTTGCCTAATTGAGTGTTTCGAAGAAACGGAATATCAAACGGAAAAATAATCTTCGGGAACGTGATTTTCTCACCGAACGTGATCCAGGAGACTTGGACCCTGCTCCAAGGAACAAAAGAGGCGGCCACGAGGGTGGGGGGCGCACCCCCCCTAGGGCGCGCCCCTACCTTGTGGGCCCCTCGTTGCTCCTCCGGCGTACTTCTTCCTCCTATATTTACACACGTACCCCCAAACGATCAGGACAGGAGCCAAAAACCTAATTCCACCGCCGCAACTTTCTGTATCCACGAGATCCCATCTTGGGGCCTGTTCCGGAGCTCCGCCGGAAGAGGGCCGTCATCACGGAGGGCTTCTACATCACCATAGGCCCTCCGATGAAGTGTGAGTAGTTTACCTCAGACCTTCGGGTCCATAGTTAGTAGCTAGATGGCTTCTTCTCTCTCTTTGAATCTCAATACAAAGTTCTCCCCCTCTCTCGTGGAGATCTATTCGATGTAATCTTCTTTTTGCGGTGTGTTTGTTGAGACCGATGAATTGTGGGTTTATGATCAAGTCTATCTATGAATAATATTTGAATCTTCTCTGAATTCTTTTATGCATGATTGGTTATCTTTGCAAGTCTCTTCGAATTATCCGTTTGGTTTGGCCAACTAGATTGGTAGTTCTTGCCATGGGAGAAGTGCTTAGCTTTGGGTTCGATCTTGCGGTGTCCTTACTCAGTGACAGAAGGGGCAGCAAGGCACGTATTGCATCGTTGCCATCGAGGATAACAAGATGGGGTTTATTTCATATTGCATGAATTTATCTCTCTACATCATGTCATCTTGCTTAAGGCGTTACTCTGTTTTTAACTTAATACTCTAGATGCATGCTGGATAGCGGTCGATGAGTGGAGTAATAGTAGTAGATGCAGAATCGTTTCGGTCTACTTGTCACGGACGTGATGCCTATATACATGATCATGCCTAGATACTCTCATAATTATGCTCAATTCTATCAGTTGCTCAACAGTAATTTGTTCACCCACCATAGAATACTTATGCTCTTGAGAGAAGCCACTAGTGAAACCTATGGCCCCCGGGTCTATTCTCATCATATCAATCTCCATCACTTTTATATTGTTCTGCTATTTACTTTGCCTTTACTTTTTACTTTGCATCTTTATACCAAAAATACCAAAAATATTCTATCTATTAGATCTCACTCTCGTAAGTGACCGTGAAGGGCTTGACAACCCCTAATCGCGTTGGTTGCGAGTAGCTATCGTTTTGTGCAGGTACGAGGGACTTGAGCGTGGCCTCCTACTGGATTGATACCTTGGTTCTCAAAAACTGAGGGAAATACTTACGCTACTCTGCCGCATCATCCCTTCCTCTCCGGGGAAAACCAACGCAAGCTCAAGATGTAGCAAGAAGGATTTCTGGCTCCGTTGCCGGGGAGTCTGCGCAAAAGTCAACATACCAAGTACCCATCACAATCCTTATCTCTTGCATTACATTATTTGCCATTTGCCTCTCGTTTTCCTCTCCCCCCAATTCACCCTTGCCGTTTTATTCTCCCTCTCTCTCTCTCTATCCCCTCTCTCTATTTGTCTCTTTTGTCCGCTTGCTTTTTGTTTGCTCGTGTGTTAGATTGCTTGTTTGTCGCGATGGCTCAACCAAAATTTGGGGATCTTCACCTCAAAAGGTTAGAGGAGATCGAAAACAATGTTAGGAAGTTTATGGTTTTGCAATTTGAGCCTAATAATTTCTTTAAAAACGAGCTTAAGGAACAAAAAAGTTTTATGAGTTATATGAATAAAGAGCTTGATGATATGTCTAAAGAATTTGAGGGTATAAGATCCCAGATTGCTCGTCTAGAGAAGATGACTGCTGAAATTTCGGATATGCAAGCCACCTTAGTCAATAAGATGGCCGCTAAACCGAATACCTATGAAAATCAAGATGAAGATCTTGATGTGTCTCCAATTAAATCTTTATTTTGCAATATGAATCTTGATGAAACTGAATATGATCTTCCTTTACCTAGAAGGCGTTCTAAAAATTTGGAGTATTTAGATCTTAATGATGAAATTGATGAAAGTGGGATTGAAAGAAATAAAAATCTAGATGTTGCTAAAACCACTATATTGGATTTCAAGGAATTTAATTATGAAAGTTTCTCTTTAATTGATTGTATTTCCTTGTTGCAATCCGTGCTAAATTCTCCACATGCTTATAGTCGAAATAAAGCCTTCACCGAACATATTGTTGATGCCTTGATGCAATCTTATGAAGAAAAACTTGAGTTGAAAGTTTCTATCCCTAGAAAACTCTATGATGAGTGGGAACCAACTATTAAAATTAAAATTAAAGATCATGAGTTTTATGCTTTGTGTGATTTGGGTGCTAGTGTCTCTACTATTCCCAAGACTTTGTGTGATTTACTAGATTTTCGTAATTTTGATGATTGCTCTCTAAACTTGCATCTTGCGGATTCCACTATTAAGAAACCTATGGGAAGAATTAATGATGTTCTTATTGTTACAAATAGGAATTATGTGCTCGTAGATTTCATTGTTCTTGATATAGATTGCAATCCTTCTTGCCCTATTATTCTTGGTAGACCTTTCCTTAGAACGGTTGGTGCGATTATTGATATGAAGGAAGGGAATATTAGATTTCAATTTCCATTAAAAAAGGGCATGGAACACTTTCCAAGAAAGAAAATAAAATTACCATATGAAACTATCATGAGAGCCACTTATGGATTGCCTACCAAAGATGGCAATACCTAGATCTATTCTTGCTCGTTATGCCTAGCTAGGGGCATTAAACGATAGCGCTTGTTGGGAGGAAACCCAATTTTATTTTTATTCCTTGCTATTTACTCCTATTTAGTAATAAATAAATTATCTAGCCTCTGTTTTGTTTGTGTTTTTTGTGTTTAATTAGTGTTTGTGCCAAGTAGAACCGTTGGGAAGACTTGGGGAAAGTCTTGTTGAACTTGCTGTAAAAAACAGAAACTTTAGCACTCACGAGAACTGCTGCCATTTTTAGTTGGAGAGTTATATTTAGTTAATTCTTTTTGAATATGATTAATATATAAATTCCTCACGTCCAGCAATTTATTTTAGAATTTTTGGGGTTCGAGATCTTGCGCTAGCTACAGATTACTACAGACTGTTCTGTTTTTGACAGATTCTGTTTTTCGTGTGTTGTTTGCTTATTTTGATGAATCTATGGCTAGTAAAATAGTTTATAATCCATATAGAAGTTGGAATACAATAGGTTTAACACCAATATAAATAAAGAATGAGTTCATTACAGTACCTTGAAGTGGTCTTTTGTTTTCTTTCGCTAACGGAGCTCACGAGTTTTCTATTTTGAGTTTTGTGTTGTGAAGTTTTCAAGTTTTGGGTAAGAATTTGATGGATTATGGAACAAGGAGTGGCAAGAGACTAAGATTGGGGATGCCCATGGCACCCCCAAGATAATCCAAGGACACCAAAAAGTCAAAGCTTGGGGATGCCCCAGAAGGCATCCCCTCTTTTCGTCCACTTCCATCGGTAACTTTACTTGGAGCTATATTTTTATTCACCAACATGATATGTGTTTTGCTTGGAGAGTCTTGTATTATTTGTGTCTTTGTTTGCTAGTATACCACAATCATCCTTGCTGTACACACCTTTTGATAGAGCCATACATGAATTAAAATTTGATAGAATACTCGATGTGCTTCACTTATATCTGTTGAGCTAAATAGTTTTGCTCTATGTGCTTCACTTATATCTTTTGAGCGTTATAATTTTGCTCTATGTGCTTCACTTAGATCTTTTAGGGCACGGTGGTGGATTTATTTTAAAGAAACTATTGATCTCTCATGCTTCACTTAAATTATTTTGAGAGTCTCTTAATAGCATGGTAATTTGCTTAATAATAATATGCTTGGTATTCTAGATTTGTGAAACTTTCTTTTGAGTGTGTTGAATACTAAGAAAAGATTGAAGCACGATAATTATTTTGAGATATGGAGGTGATAATATTAAAGTCATGCTAGTTGAGTAGTTGTGAATTTAAAGAATACTTGTGTTGAAGTTTGTGATTCCCGTAGCATGCACGTATGGTGAACCGTTATGTGATGGTCGGAGCATGATTTATTTATTGATTGTCTTCCTTATGAGTGGCGGTCGGGGACGAGCGATGGTCTTTTCCTACCAATCTATCCCCCTAGGAGCATGCACGTAGTACTTTGCTTTGATAACTTCTAGATTTTTGCAATAAGTATATGAGTTCTTTATGACTAATGTTGAGTCCATGGATCATACGCACTCTCACCCTTCCACCTTTGCTAGCCTCTCTAATCCCGCGCACCTTTCGCCGGTATCATACACCTACCATATACCTTCCTCAAAACAGCCACCATACCTACCTGTTATGGCATTTCCATAGCCATTCCGAGATATATTGCCATGCAACTTTCCACCATTTTATTCATGACACGCTTCACCATTGTCATATTGTTTTGCATGATCATGCAGTTGGCATCATATTTGTGGCAAAGCCACCATGCATAATTTATCATACATGTCACTCTTGATTCATTGCCCTAGACTCAACATTAGTCATAAAGAACTCACATACTTATTGCAAAAATCTATTAGTTATCAAAACAAAGTATTACGCGCATGCTCCTAGGGGGATAGATTGGTAGGAAAAGACCATCGCTCGTCCCCGACCGCTACTCATAAGGAAGACAATCAATAAATAAATCATGCTCCGACTTCATCACATAACAGTTCACCATACATGCATGCTACGGGAATCACAAACTTCAACACAAGTATTTCTCAAATTCACAACTACTCAACTAGCATGACTCTAATATCACCATCTCCATATCTCAAAACAATCATCAAGTATCAAACTTCTCTTAGTATTCAATGCACTTATATGAAAGTTTTTATTATATCCCTCTTGGATGCCCACCATATTAGGACTAGTTTCATAACCAAAGCAAATTACCATATTATTTAGGAATCTCAAAATAATATAAGTGAAGCATGAGAATTCAACAATTTTCATACTTGTCATATTGCTTAGCATGATCATGTAGTTGACATAGTGTTTGTGGCAAAGACACCGTTCATAATTTTCATACTTGTCACTCTTGATTCATTGCATATCCTGGTACACCGCCGGAGGCATTCATATAGAGTCATACCTTGTTCTAAGTATCGAGTTGTAATTGTTGAGTTGTAAGAAAAACAAAAGTGTGATGATCATCATTATTAGAGCATTGTCCCAGTGAGGAAAGAATGATGGAGACTATGATTCCCCCACAAGTCGGGATGAGACTCCAGACGAAAAATAAAAAAAATATATAAAAGAGGCCAAAGAAGCCCAAATAAAAAAAAGAGAAAGGCCATAAAAAAAGAGAAAGGCCATATATATATAAAATGAGAGAAAAAGAGAGAAGGGACACTGTTACTATCCTTTTACCACACTTGTGCTTCAAAGTAGCACCATGATCTTCATAGTAGAGAGTCTCTCATGTTATCACTTTCATATACTAGTGGGAATCTTTCATTATAGAACTTGGCTTGTATATTCCAATGATGGGCTTCCTCAAATTGCCCTAGGCCTTCATGAGCAAGCAAGTTGGATGCACACCCACTTAGTTTCTTTTTGAGCTTTCATATACTTATAGCTCTAGTGCATCTGTTGCATGGCAATCCCTACTCACTCACATTGATATCTATTGATGGGCATCTCCATAGCCCGTTGATACGCCTAGTTGATGTGAGACTATCTTCTCCCTTTTTGTCTTCTCCACAACCACTATTCTATTCCACCCATAGTGCTATGTCCATGGCTCACGCTCATGTATTGCGTGAAGATTGAAAAAGTTTTGAAAAAGTTAGAGTATGAAACAATTGCTTGGATTGTCATCGGGGTTGTGCATGATTTAAATACTTTGTGTGGGGAAGATGGAGCATAGCCAGACTATATGATTTTGTAGGGATAACTTTCTTTGGCCATGTTATTTTGAGAAGACATAATTACTTTGTTAGTATACTTGAAGTATTATTATTTCTTATGTCAATATAAACCGTTGTCTTGAATCTTTCTAATCTGAATATTTATACCACAATTAAGAAGATTTGCATTGAAATTATGCCAAGTAGCACTCCGCATCAAAAATTCTCTTTTTATCATTTACCTACTCGAGGACGAGCAGGAATTAAGCTTGGGGATGCCTGATACATCTCCAACGTATCTATAATTTTTGATTGCTCCATGCTATATATCTACAGTTTTGGACTATATTGGGCTTTATTTTCCACTTTTATATTATTTTTGGGACTAACCTATTAACTGGAGGCCCAGCCCAGAATTGCTGTTTTTTTGCCTATTTGAGTGTTTCGAAGAAACGGAATATCAAACCGAAAAAAAATCTTCGGGAACGTGATTTTCTCACCGAACGTGATCCAGGAGACTTGGACCCTGCTCCAAGGAACAAAAGAGGCAGTCACGAGGGTGGGGGCGCACCCCCCCTAGGGCACGCCCCCTGCCTCGTGGGCCCCTCGTTGCTCCTCTGGCGTACTTCTTCCTCCTATATATACACACGTACCCCCAAACGATCAAGACAGGAGCCAAAAACCTAATTCCACCGCCGCAACTTTCTGTATCCACGAGATCCCATCTTGGGGCCTGTTCTGGAGCTCCGCCGGAAGAGGGCCGTCATCACGGAGGGCTTCTACATCACCATAGCCCCTCCGATGAAGTGTGAGTAGTTTACCTCAGACCTTCGGGTCCATAGTTAGTAGCTAGATGGCTTCTTCTCTCTCTTTGAATCTCAATACAAAGTTCTCCCCCTCTCTCGTGGAGATCTATTCGATGTAATCTTCTTTTTGTGGTGTGTTTGTTGAGACCGATGAATTGTGGGTTTATGATCAAGTCTATCTATGAATAATATTTGAATCTTCTCTGAATTCTTTTATGCATGATTGGTTATCTTTGCAAGTCTCTTCGAATTATCCGTTTGGTTTGGCCAACTAGATTGGTAGTTCTTGCCATGGGAGAAGTGCTTAGCTTTGGGTTCGATCTTGCGGTGTCCTTACCCAGTGACAGAAGGGGCAGCAAGGCACGTATTGCATCATTGCCATCGAGGATAACAAGATGCGGTTTATTTCATATTGCATGAATTTATCTCTCTACATCATGTCATCTTGCTTAAGGCGTTACTCTGTTTTTAACTTAATACTCTAGATGCATGCTGGATAGCGGTCGATGAGTGGAGTAATAGTAGTAGATGCATAATCGTTCCAGTCTACTTGTCACGGACGTGATGCCTATATACATGATCATGCCTAGATATTCTCATAATTATGCTCAATTCTATCAATTGCTCAACAGTAATTTGTTCACCCACCATAGAATACTTATGCTCTTGAGAGAAGCCACTAGTGAAACCTATGGCCCCGGGTCTATTCTCATGACATCAATCTCCATAACTTTTATATTGTTTTGCTATTTACTTTGCCTTTACTTTTTACTTTGCATCTTTATACCAAAAATACCAAAAATATTCTATCTATCATATCTCACTCTCGTAAGTGACCGTGAAGGGCTTGACAACCCCTAATCGCGTTGGTTGCGAGTAGCTATTGTTTTGTGCAGGTATGAGGGACTTGAGCATGGCCTCCTACTGGATTGATACCTTGGTTCTCAAAAACTGAGGGAAATACTTACGCTACTCTTCTGCATCATCCCTTCCTCTTCGGGGAAAACCAACGCAAGCTCAAGACGTAGCACCCGCCGACAGGGGCTGTCTGAGCGACATGGGCGGCCAGGGCGGCCTGGCGCTCGGCGCGAGCTCGACGCGCGTCTGCCATGGACGTGGTGGAGTGGGGGAGCGTGGATCGACAGAAGGAAAGTTTCAGCGCCCCCCTACCTGGCGCGCCAAATGTCGGATTTTGGGTTCCGGCAAAACCCTTAAGGTTTGAACTCTGGGGTGCGCATGATGGTCTCTCCTTCCCCCTAGCCCACTCACTCGCCACGATCTCAATGCTCAGCTCGTTGAACTCAAAGAACAAGGGACACAAGAGTTTATACTGGTTCGGGCCACCGATGTGGTGTAATACCCTACTCCAGTGTGGTGTGGTGGATTGCCTTGTAGGCTGAGGATGAACATGTACAAGGGAAGAACTACCTCCTGAGGAGAGGTGTTCTTGAGCTCGGTGAGCTTGCGTGGTTCAGGATGATCCGAATGATCCGTCCCTTCCCTATGGTGATGGCTAGTCCTATTTATAGAGGCCCCGGTCCTCTTCCCAAATATTAGGCGGGAAGGGATCCCACAACGGCCAATTTGAAGGGGGACAACTAGTACATGCTATCCTGACAAAAGGTGGTCTTCGCCTGCCAAAGGCTCTGGTGGTGACGCCGTCGTGGGCTCTGCGATGACCTCCGTCCTGCCGTCCTGCTGGTCTTAGTCTCGTTGCACCGATATGGAAAACTTTGCCTGATGCCTCGGGACTCCTCGCCTGCGCCTGCTCCTTTAGCACCATAGAGGCAACTGGTGCTCTACGCCCGCTGGCGCCCGCCTGGCCTTGGTCGTCATGGCTCACGTCACGGGAACCTCATGAGGTGCCCCTCTCCTTGATCTCTCCGCTCCTCGCGAGCCAGCCTAGCGAGGCTACCCCTAAGGAGGTCTTGTGTCATCCGCCTCGCGAGGCTTGGCCCCCCGTGAGGGTCTTGAGTGTTTGCTGGTGAAGATGGGCCGTACCAGGCCACTAGTGGAGCCACGCCGTGGGCCGCAGGCAGGCAAGTCTGGGGACCCCCATTCCCAGAATGCCGACATCAGCCACTGCTCATCATTTTATATACATATTAGGCTAGATCATTGCACATCCTGGTACACTTCCAGAGGCGTTCATATGGAGTCATATTTTGTTCTAGTATCGAGTTGTAATTTGAGTTGTTTATTTTCTTTAGAAAATATACCATATGCTTATTATTGTTGACATGAACAGTAATGTTAGTTTTGCTGCAATCAATAAGAGCCCCTGTAGTGTTCAAAAAGGGTGTACTAAGGATAATCGACATTTTGTCATCCTCAAGCATATCAATAATAACAAAGTCTATTAAGATAGTGACATTAGCAACAACAACAGGAACATCCTCACAAATTGTTGGTGTACTAAAATATGAGTCATTTAGTACCCAGACTTGCGCATAGGTAGTTGCAGCTCTTGGGAGGACAAGGGCTTATCGGGGGATATCTCAACCCAAGCCTCACCTCTTGGACACCAAGACCATGAAGAAGACCTCTAGGCAGGTCATCAAGAAGTACCAAGTTAGCACTGAAGGACAAGACTTCAGTTGCCGGTAAGCTTCGCACCATCAAGCCAAGATCTGGCAAGCTCCTTACCGGGAAGCATCTCTTCCTCGCTCGTCGACCAATTGATGGCTTTTCAAGATTAGATGTTGAGTAGGCAGGCGGCATGAGGGGAGTTAACAGGACATGCGTCGGCACCTCGCATGCAGATCAACTTTATTGACACCTGTCTAGTGGACGTGTCAAGAAGATAGGTTCATCCACATCGACAGCATAGGAGAGACACCTTTTGCCGAAGGATGGCCACCAGCTCATGGTGCATTAAAGGCCCTTGTCCTACTCTGATAGGATTAAGTTTGATAGCATTGAGACTACTATTCACATGCTTGTAATGACCATGTTGCCACTGTGGTGACCCCCTTTTTGTTTATAAAAGGAGGCCCATGGCTACCTTGGCACGGGTCGACACCTTGCTCATGCTTACACAATAGTTGCACCTTGCTCACGTTTTTCCGGCAAGCTGCACTTGTAACTTGAGCCCCAAGTCAAGCCACCCAAACACAGGAGTAGGGTTTTACGCCTCCATGACAGCCTGAACCTGACAAATCCCCGTGTGTGAACTATTGGATTTGCTCTCCGTGCATTGTCAATAACCCTAGCCGAACTGCAAAGGGATCCTCGTCGGTCCCATAGATCATCATACTCCGACATCTTTGGCATGCCAGGCAGGGGGATCGCTTGTGCGGATCCACTTCAATAGTTCTCGTGCAAGTTTCGCCATCTTCTTCATCCATGGCGCCGAAGAAGAAGAGCGCAGCGGTGGGTGCACTATCGGGCTCCAAGCAGCCGATCCAGACGCCCCCGGCGGGAGGGGCCGGCGGTGAGCACTATACACACCCTTCTGGCGAGAAGAGCCATACTCGCTCCATTGGGAGCCAAGACCCACGCGTTGCGGTCCACAAGGTCACTGCGGCTACTTCCAAGGACGACGCCGTGGGGTCCAAGAATGGCGGAGTTATGGGACATGCGCCGAGGCTATCGCAAGATGGACACGAGAAGCTTCCCCGCAACGACGTCGGTCCTAGCCAATGGCTAGGCAAGGAGCATGTGCATCGTTCTCACATGGCATGCTGCCATGTTAAACTACCGGCGAGGATCGACCATGGTAGCAGGACATGGATTGAGCTCCTTCTGACTCACGTAGAAGTCGAGCTACCCCTCAGTCCTCGTGCCTAATCATGCCCACGACGCCGACAAAGGCACTGGCGCTGATGGAGCTGCTCCTGAAATTCCCTTCGGCTCCGGAGAACATGGATGAGTTGTTTGACACCATCAAGAGCCTTTTTGGCTTCGCTAACAATGATGGCCCGCGTCCGGTGGGGTCCTCTTAGTGGCAGCCAACGGTGCTGGTGCGCGGGGCCGACAAACGGACTATGGGTGCTACACCAACGGTGCGGTCCCCCCATGGCAAGTATGGCAGACCTAGCAGATCGACGCCCATGATAGCATGTCCATGGCGTCGTCCGATCCGTGAGCCACTGGAATCGCCACATAGACCAATGTAGGTCATTAGTGACCGAGGTGCCGAAGATGCTCGAACCACCATCGAGAGACGCCGAGAAGCGCACCATCAATCTGATGCTCGAGAAGGGCTGGTGGTGAACGAGCCTGCGCCGGGGTTCCCCGAGTGCCTGCCTTACAATGTGGGCTTCCCAGTGTTTACCCGTGAGCTGCAGCAAGTTCAGTAGCCCCACTCCCGAAATTTCAAGCCCGTTTTGCCGGAGAAATATGATGACAAGCTCAACCCAGCTGAGTTTCTTGGAATCTACACCATCGTAGTGCAAGCTGCTGGAGGCAGGGACGACAAAATCCTCACCAATTACTTTCTGTTGGCACTCAAGTCCAACGTGAGATCTTGACTGATGAATTTGCTGGAGGACACCATTTCTTCCCGGTCCGATCTGTGTCATGTGTTTGTTTGGACTTATATCAGGGGCCATGAGCCTCCGGGAAAGCCCAATGACCTCCACTTGATCCCACAGAAGGACTGGGAGCCCCTTCGCAAGTACGTCCAAAGGTTTAGCTGTGTGCACCACAACATCCCAAACATACACCCTGCGGCTATGATTGTGTCTTCCATACGAACGTGCGTAACCACATGATGCGGGCAGAGTTGAACATTGCGTAGGTGGACACTGTCAGCTAGTTGCACACCTTGGCAGATCAATGTGCAGGTGTTGAGGAGGGGAGGAGACTTCCCGGGGAGGATGTCGAAGCCGATGTTGATTCCCAGGATGATGACGCGTCCACCACGAAGAAGATAGGCCGGAAGCGCAATCGCAAGCGCAAGGGCAAGGCCGTGATGGCAGTTGAGAGCTCCGACAACTCAAATGCCACAAAGTGGCCCAAGATTGACATCCCCGACAATGAGCTTGCCAAATGCACTGATTGTCAGGAGGTTGTGGTTGGCGAGAAGCCGGATGACTCTGGCAAGTCCAAAGGGCCATACTGCAAGATCCACTGCACCAAGGGCCAGGACCTCAACGATTGCCAGCAAGTGGAGAAGCTTGCCGAGAAGCAGAAGCAAGAGTACAAGAATTGTGATCAAGAGAAAGCCAAGATGGTGCGGATGGGTCTGGCAACAAGAACCGCTGTGGCCGTGGGGGCCGCCGTGCCAAGGGTCAGTAGCAAAAGGAGAAGCCTGCTTGTGGCTGAATAAAGAGGATGCAGGTGATGATGATGATGAGGAATTTGGAGAAGGAGAGTTCCAAAAGATTGTGGAGGCCATGTGCATTGAAGAAGGTGCATCTTTGCACTCCTCTCACCGCCAACTCAAGCAGTGGGCGCGTGAGATAAACGTGCCCGAACCAGCAGTAGAGGCGTAGAAGCCGCTCAAGTGGTCCGACGCACCCATTGTTTTCGACACCAAGGACTACCCTGACCGCACCATTGTGGTCAGGTGTTTGCGTTTGTTGGTCTCTCTAACAATTGACAACCTCAAGGTGACGAAAATATTGGTTGATGGCGGGGTCGGCTTGAACGTGATCTCACCCGATGTGATCAAGAGGCTACAAATCCCTCATACAGATTTCCAAAAAACGGGACCGTTTCAGGGGATCAATCCGGGGAGGAGCCAACCCACCAGCAAAGTCACCTTGCCGGTCACTTTTGGACCGAGCTGAACTACAAGACCGAGCAGTCATTTTTGATGTCGTCAAGATGTTGTTGCCCTACAATGGTATCCTTTGTCATCTGGTCCTCACAAAGTTTATGGCGGCGTCACATTACACCTATAACACTTTGAAGATGCTGGGCCCAATGAGCATCGTCACCATCCACTCCGACAAGAAAGACGCAATTATCTAAGCCAATAAGCTCTACCGGGAGGCAGTGACTGTTGGGCTTTGTAGTAATTTCAAAAATTTTCCTACGCACACGCAAGATCATGTGATGCATCGCAACGAGAGGGAAGAGTGTTGTCTACGTACCCACGCAAACCGACTGCGGAAGCGATGACACAACGTAGAGGAAGTAGTCGTACGTCTTCACGATCCAACCGATCAAGCACCGAAACTACGGCACCTCCGAGTTCGAGCACATGTTCAGCTCGATGACGATCCCCGAACTCCGATCCAGCAAAGCGTCGGGGAAGAGTTCCGTCAGCATGACGGCGTGGTGACGATCTTGATGCACTACAGCAGCAGGGCTTCGCCTAAACTCCGCTACAGTATTATCGAGGACTATGGTGGCAGGGGGCACCGCACACGGCTAAGGAATAGATCACGTGGTTCAACTTGTGTGTTCTAGGGTGCCTCTGCCTCAGTATATAAAGGAATAGGGGGGAGGCTGGCCGGCCATAGGAGGCGCGCCAGGAGAGTCCTACTCCCTCTGGGAGTAGGATTCCCCCCCCCCCCCAATCCTAGTTGGAATAGGATTCGCGGAGGGGGAAAAGAGAGAGAGGGGGCCGGCCACCTCTGCTAGTCCTAATAGGACTAGGGGAAGGGGGAGGCGCACAACCCATGTAGGGCTGCCTCTTCTCTTTTCCACTAAGGCCCATCATGGCCCATTTAGCTCCCGGGGGGTTCCGGTAACCTTCCCGGTACTCCGGTAAAATCCCGATTTCACCCGGAACACTTCCGATATCCAAACATAGGCTTCCAATATATCAATATTTATGTCTCGACCATTTCGAGACTCCTCGTCATGTCCGTGATCATATCTGGGACTCCGAACAACCTTCGGTACATCAAAATGTATAAACTCATAATATAACTGTCATCGTAACCTTAAGCATGCGGACCCTACGGGTTCGAGAACAATGTAGACATGACCGAGACACGTCTCCGGTCAATAACCAATAGCGGGACCTGGATGCCCATATTGGCTCCTACATATTCTACGAAGATCTTTATCGGTCAGACCGCATAACAACATACGTTGTTCCCTTTGTCATCGGTATGTTACTTGCCCGAGATTCGATCGTCGGTATTCCAATACCTAGTTCAATCTCATTACCGGCAAGTCTCTTTACTCGTTCTGTAATACATCATCTCGCAACTAACTCATTTAGTTGCAATGCTTGCAAGGCTTAAGTGATGTGCATTACCGAGAGGGCCCAGAGATACCTCTCCGACAATCGGAGTGACAAATCCTAATCTCAAAATACGCCAACCCAACATCTACCTTTGGAGACACCTGTAATGCTCCTTTATAATCACCCAGTTACGTTGTGACGTTTGGTAGCACCCAAAGTGTTCCTCCGGCAAACGGGAGTTGCATAATCTCATAGTCATAGGAACATGTATAAGTCATGAAGAAAGCAATAGCAACATACTAAACGATCGGGTGCTAAGCTAATGGAATGGGTCATGTCAATCAGATCATTCTCTTAATGATGTGATCCCGTTAATCAAATAACAACTCATTGTTCATGGTTAGGAAACATAACCATCTTTGATTAACGAGCTAGTCAAGTAGAGGCATACTAGTGACACTTTGTTTGTCTATGTATTCACACATGTATTATGTTTCCGGTTAATACAATTCTAGCATGAATAATAAACATTTATCATGATTATAAGGAAATAAATAATAACTTTATTATTGCCTCTAGGGCATATTTCCTTCAGTCTCCCACTTGCACTAGAGTCAATAATCTAGATTACACTGTAATGATTCTAACACCCATGGAGCCTTGGTGCTGATCATGTTTTGCTCGTGGAAGAGGCTTAGTCAATGGGTCTGCAACATTCAGATCCGTATGTATCTTGCAAATCTCTATTTTTCCCACCTGGACTAGATCCCGGATGGAATTGAAGCGTCTCTTGATGTGCTTGGTTCTCTTGTGAAATCTGGATTCCTTTGCCAAGGCAATTGCACCAGTATTGTCACAAAAGATTTTCATTGGACCCGATGCACTAGGTATGACACCTAGATCGGATATGAACTCCTTCATCCAGACTCCTTCGTTTGCTGCTTCCGAAGCAGCTATGTACTCCGCTTCACATGTAGATCCCGCTACGACGCTTTGTTTAGAACTGCACCAACTGACAGCTCCACCGTTTAATGTAAACACGTATCCGGTTTGCGATTTAGAATCCTCCGAATCAGTGTCAAAGCTTGCATCAACGTAGCCTTTTACGATGAGCTCTTTGTCACCTCCATATACGAGAAGCATATCCTTAGTCCTTTTCAGGTATTTCAGGATGTTCTTGACCGCTGTCCAGTGATCCACTCCTGGATTACTTTGGTACCTCCCTGCTAGACTTATAGCAAGGCACACATCAGGTCTGGTACACAGCATTGCATACATGATAGATCCTATTGCTGATGCATAGGGAACATCTTTCATATTCTCTCTATCTTCTGCAGTGGTCGGGCATTGAGTCTTACTCAATTTCACACCTTGTAACACAGGCAAGAATCCTTTCTTTGCTTGATCCATTTTGAACTTCTTCAAAATTTTGTCAAGGTATGTTGTTTGTGAAAGTCCAATTAAGCGTCTTGATCTATCTCTATAGATCTTAATGCCTAATATGTAAGCAGCTTCACCGAGGTCTTTCATTGAAAAACTCTTATTCAAGTATCCTTTTATGCTATCCAGAAATTCTATATCATTTCCAATCAACAATATGTCATCCACATATAATATCAGAAATGCTATAGAGCTCCCACTCACTTTCTTGTAAATACAGGCTTCTCCAAAAGTCTGTATAAAATCAAATGCTTTGATCACACTATCAAAACGTTTATTCCAACTCCAAGAGGCTTGCACCAGTCCATAAATGGATCGCTGGAGCTTGCACACTTTGTTAGCTCCCTTTGGATCGACAAAACCTTCTGGTTGCATCATATACAACTCTTCTTCTAGAAATCCATTCAGGAATGCAGTTTTGACATCCATCTGCCAAATCTCATAATCATAAAATGCGGCAATTGCTAACATGATTCGGACAGACTTAAGCATCGCTACGGGTGAGAAGGTCTCATCGTAGTCAATCCCTTGAACTTGCCAAAAACCTTTTGCGACAAGTCAAGCTTTGTATACAATAATGTTACCGTCAGCGTCAGTCTTCTTCTTGAAGATCCATTTATTCTCAATTGCTTGCCGATCATCGGGCAAGTCAACCAAAGTCCACACTTTGTTCTCATACATGGATCCCATCTTAGATTTCATGGCTTCAAGCCACTTTGCGGAATCTGGGCCCACCATCGCTTCTTCATAGTTCGTAGGTTCATCATGATCTAATAACATGACTTCCAGAACAGGATTACCGTACCACTCTGGTGCGGATCTTACTCTGGTTGATCTACGAGGTTCAGTAGTATCTTGTTCTGAAGTTTCATGATCATCATCATTAGCTTCCTCACTGATTGGTGTAGGTGTCGCAGAAACAATTTTCTGTGATGTAATACTTTCCAATAAGGGAGTAGGTACAGTTACCTCGTCAAGTTCTACTTTCCTCCCACTCACTTCTTTCGAGAGAAACTCCTTCTCCAGAAAGTTTCCAAATTTAGCAACAAAAGTCTTGCCTTCGGATCTGTGATAGAAGGTGTATCCAATAGTTTCCTTTTGATATCCTATGAAGACGCATTTCTCCGATTTGGGTTCGAGCTTATCAGGTTGAAGCTTTTTCACATAAGCATCGCAGCCCCAAACTTTCAGAAACGACAACTTTGGTTTCTTGCCAAACCACAGTTCATAAGGCGTCGTCTCAACGGATTTTGATGGTGCCCTATTTAACGTGAATGCGGCCGTCTCTAGAGCGTATCCCCAAAACGATAGCGGTAAATCAGTAAGAGACATCATAGATCGCACCATATCTAGTAAAGTACGATTACGACGTTCGGACACACCATTACGCTGAGGTGTTCCGGGTGGCGTGAGTTGCGAAACTATTCCGCAATTTTTCAAATGTACACCAAACTCGTAACTCAAATATTCTCCTCCACGATCAGATCGTAGAAACTTTATTTTCTTGCTACGATGATTTTCAACTTCACTCTGAAATTCTTTGAACTTTTCAAATGTTTCAGATTTATGTTTCATTAAGTAGATATACCCATATCTGCTTAAATCATCTGTGAAGGTGAGAAAATAACGATATCCGCCACGAGCCTCAATATTCATCGGACCACATACATCTGTATGTATGATTTCCAACAAATCTGTTGCTCTATCCATAGTACCGGAGAACGGCGTTTTGGTCATCTTGCCTATGAGGCACGGTTCGCAAGTACCAAGTGATTCATAATCAAGTGGTTCCAAAAGTCCATCAGAATGGAGTTTCTTCATGCGCTTTACACTGATATGACCTAAACGGCAATGCCACAAATAAGTCGCACTATCATTATCAACTCTGCATCTTTTGGCTTCAACATTATGAATATGTGTGTTACTACTATCGAGATCCAACAAGAATATACCACTCTTCAAGGGTGCATGACCATAAAAGATATTACTCATATAAATAGAACAACCATTATTCTCTGATTTAAATGAATAACCGTCTCGCATCAAACAAGATCCAGATATAATGTTCATGCTTAACGCTGGCACCAAATAACAATTATTTAGGTCTAATACTAATCCCGAAGGTAGATGTAGAGGTAGTGTGCCGACTGCGATCACATCGACTTTGGAACCGTTTCCCACGCGCATCGTCACCTCGTCCTTAACCAATCTTCGCTTGATCCGTAGTCCCTGTTTCGAGTTGCAAATATTAGCAACAGAACCAGTATCAAATACCCAGGTGCTACTGCGAGCATTAGTAAGGTACACATCAATAACATGTATATCACATATACCTTTGTTCACCTTGCCATCCTTCTTATCTGCCAAATACTTGGGGCAGTTCCGCTTCCAGTGACCAGTCTGCTTGCAATAGAAGCACTCAGTTTCAGGCTTAGGTCCAGGTTTGGGTTTCTTTTCTTGAGTAGCAACTTGCTTGCCGCTCTTTTTGAAGTTCCCCTTCTTCTTCCCTTTGCCCTTTTTCTTGAAACTAGTGGTCTTGTTGACCATCAACACTTGATGCTCCTTCTTGATTTCTACCTCCGCAGCTTTCAGCATCGCAAAGAGCTCGGGAATAGTCTTGTTCATCCCTTGCATATTATAGTTCATCACGAAGCTCTTGTAGCTTGGTGGCAGTGATTGAAGAATTCTGTCAATGACGCTATCATTTGGAAGATTAACTCCCAATTGAATCAAGTGATTATTATACCCAGACATTTTGAGTATGTGCTCACTGACAGAAATGTTCCCCTCCATCTTGCAGCTTTAGAACTTATTGGAGACTTCATATCTCTCAATCCGGGCATTTGCTTGAAATATTAACTTCAACTCCTGAAACATCTCATATGCTCCATGACGTTCAAAACGTCGTTGAAGTCCCGATTCTAAGCCGTAAAGCATGGCACACTGAACTATGGAGTAGTCATCAGCTTTGCTCTGCCAGACGTTCATAACATCCGGCGTTGCTCCTGCAGCAGGCCTGGCACCCAGCGGTGCTTCTAGGACGTAATTCTTCTGTGCAGCAATGAGGATAATCCTCAAGTTACGGACCCAGTCCGTGTAATTGCTACCATCATCTTTCAACTTTGCTTTCTCAAGGAACGCATTAAAATTCAACGGAACAACAGCACGAGCCATCTATCTACAATCAAACATAAACAAGCAAGATACTAATCAGGTGCTAAGTTTCATGATAAATTTAAGTTCAATTAATCAAGTTAATTAAAGAACTCCCACTTAGATAGACATCCCTCTAATCCTCTAAGTGATTACGTGATCCAAATCAACTAAACCATAACCGATCATCACGTGAGATGGAGTAGTTTTCAATGGTGAACATCGTTATGTTGATCATATCTACTATATGATTCACGCTCGACCTTTCGGTCTCCGTGTTCCGAGGCCATATCTGTATATGCTTGGCTCGTCAAGTATAATCTGAGTATTCCGCGTGTGCAACTGTTTTGCACCCGTTGTATTTGAACGTAGAACCTATCACACCCGATCATCACGTGGTGTCTCAGCACGAAGAACTTTCACAACGGTGAATACTTAGGGAGAACACTTCTTGATAATTTAGTGAGAGATCATCTTATAATGCTACCGTCAATCAAAGCAAGATAAGATGCATAAAAAGGATAAACATCACATGCAATCAATATAAGTGATATGATATGGCCATCATCATCTTGTGCTTGTGATCTCCATCTCCGAAGCACCGTCGTGATCACCATCGTCACCAGCGTGACACCTTGATCTCCATCATAGCATCGTTGTCGTCTCGCCAAGCTTATGCTTCCACGACTATCACTACCGCTTAGTAATAAAGTAAAGGATTACATCGCGATTTCATTGCATACAATAAAGCGACAACCATATGGCTCCTGCCAGTTGCCGATAACTCGGTTACAAAACATGATCATCTCATACAATAAAATTCAGCATCATGTCTTGACCATATCACATCACAACATGCCTTGCAAAAACAAGTTAGACGTCCTCTACTTTGTTGTTGCAAGTTTTACGTGGCTGCTACGGGCTTAAGCAAGAACCAATCTCACCTACGCATCAAAACCACAACGATAGTTTGTCAAATAGACTCCGTTTTAACCTTCGCAAGGACCGGGCATAGCCATACTTGGTTCAACTAAAGTTGGAGAGACAGTCGCCCGCAAGCCACCTATGTGCAAAGCACGTCGGGGGAACCGGTCTCGCGTAAGCGTACGCGTAAGGTTGGTCCGGGTCGTCTCGTCCAACAATGCCGCCGAACCAAAGTATGACATGCTGGTAGGCAGTATGACTTATATCGCCCACAACTCACTTGTGTTCTACTCGTGCATATAACATCAACATAAATAACCTAGGCTTGGATGCCACTGTTGGGTTTCGTAGTAATTTCAAAAATTTTCCTACGCACACGCAAGATCATGTGATGCATCGCAACGAGAGGGAAGAGTGTTGTCTACGTACCCACGCAGACCGACTGCGGAAGCAATGACACAACGTAGAGGAAGTAGTCGTACGTCTTCACGATCCAACCGATCAAGCACCGAAACTACGGCACCTCCGAGTTCGAGCACACGTTCAGCTCGATGACGATCCCCGGACTCCGATCCAGCAAAGCGTCAGGGAAGAGTTCCGTCAGCACGACGGCGTGGTGACGATCTTGATGCACTACAGCAGCAGGGCTTCACCTAAACTCCGCTACAGTATTATCGAGGACTATGGTGGCAGGGGGCACCGCACACGGCTAAGGAATAGATCACGTGGATCAACTTGTGTGTTCTAGGGTGCCTCTGCCTCAGTATATAAAGGAGTAGGGGGGAGGCTGGCCGGCCATAGGAGGCGCGCCAGGAGAGTCCTACTCCCTCTGGGAGCAGGATTCCCCCCCCCCCCCAATCCTAGTTGGAATAGGATTCGCGGAGGGGGAAAAGAGAGAGAGGGGGCCGGCCACCTCTCCTAGTCCTAATAGGACTAGGGGAATGGGGAGGCGCACAGCCCATGTAGGGCTGCCTCTTCTCTTTTCCACTAAGGCCCATCATGGCCCATTTAGCTCCCGGGGGGTTCCGGTAACCTTCCCGATACTCCGGTAAAATCCCGATTTCACCCGGAACACTTCCGATATCCAAACATAGGCTTCCAATATATCAATCTTTATGTCTCGACCATTTCGAGACTCCTCGTCATGTCCATGATCATATCCGGGACTCCGAACAACCTTCGGTACATCAAAATGTATAAACTCATAATATAACTGTCATCGTAACCTTAAGCGTGCGGACCCTACGGGTTCGAGAACAATGTAGACATGACCGAGACACGTCTCCGGTCAATAACCAATAGCGGGACCTGGATGCCCATATTGGCTCCTACATATTCTACGAAGATCTTTATCGGTCAGACCGCATAACAACATACGTTGTTCCCTTTGTCATCGGTATGTTACTTGCCCGAGATTCGATCGTCGGTATTCCAATACCTAGTTCAATCTCGTTACCGGCAAGTCTCTTTAATCGTTCTGTAATACATCATCTTGCAACTAACTCATTTAGTTGCAATGCTTGCAAGGCTTAAGTGATGTGCATTACCGAGAGGGCCCAGAGATACCTCTCCGACAATCGGAATGACAAATCCTAATCTCGAAATACGCCAACCCAACATCTACCTTTGGAGACACCTGTAATGCTCCTTTATAATCACCCAGTTACATTGTGACGTTTGGTAGCACCCAAAGTGTTCCTCCGGCAAACGGGAGTTGCATAATCTCATAGTCATAGGAACACGTATAAGTCATGAAGAAAGCAATAGCAACATACTAAACGATCGGGTGCTAAGCTAATGGAATGGGTCATGTCAATAAGATCATTCTCTTAATGATGTGATCCCGTTAATCAAATAACAACTCATTGTTCATGGTTAGGAAACATAACCATCTTTGATTAACGAGCTAGTCAAGTAGAGGCATACTAGTGACACTTTGTTTGTCTATGTATTCACACATGTATTATGTTTCCGGTTAATACAATTCTAGCATGAATAATAAACATTTATCATGATTATAAGGAAATAAATAATAACTTTATTATTGCCTCTAGGGCATATTTCCTTCAGTGACAACATCTGCCGTCAAGGTACCTACTCCTACCGTCAAAGCTCTCGGGGGAGGAAAGCAGAAGAAGATCGGCAAGACCTCTGGCAAGGACACTAGGAAGCGCACCTCTTTGGAGTGTAGCGCACTCGTCGAGGACATACCAGAGAGATCTATCGACAAGAGAAAGAAGACCAAGGCCTCACCACCTGCTACGAAGCAAGTCTCTGCAAGGGAGGATGGCACTGGCGGTACTTTTACTATAAGTGCCACCCTTGATGGCAACTAGGAAAGTGTGCTTGTTGCCTTCCTGCAGGGGAATATTGACATGTTTCCATGGCAACCATCAGATAACCTCGACGTTCCCAGGGAGGTGATTGAGCACCACCTTGCTGTTTGTCCTAGTGCGAGACCCATCAAGTAGAAGGTCGGGAAGCACCGAAGCAGGCTTTGGAGCGGCAGGAGTTCATCACCCAAGAAATCCAAAAAATGATGCAACATGCTTGGTCAGAGGATTGCTACACCCAACTTGGTTAGCAAACCCAATGGTTGTTTGCAAGTCAAATGGGAAGTGGAGGCTTTGTATTGATTTCACTGACATAAACAAGGCATGCCTAAAGGACCCCTTCCCTTTGCCATGGATTGATCAGATTATGGACTCCATTGTCGGCTGCGATCTGCTCTCTTTTCTTGATGCCTACTCAGGTTATCATCAGATCTTCATGGCCAAGGAAGATGAGGAGAAGACGGCATTCATTACTTCATGTGGTATGTACTGCTTTTTACACATGCCTTTTGGATTAAAGAGTGTCGGAGCAACATTTGCAAGGGTTGTGCAAGTTAGTTTTGGCTCTCAGCTCCACAAAAATGTGGAGGCCTACATGGATGATATAGTGGTTGAACCAGGCATAAAGATTCCCTGATTCAAGATCTATAAGAGACATTTGCCAATTTGCACAAGATCAACTTGAAGCTCAACCTTGAGACGTGTGTGTTTGGCATCCCGTCTGGCAAGCTTCTCGGGTTCTTTGTATCTCAAAGTGGAGTTGAAGCCAACCCCGACAAGATCAAAGCAATCGAGCAGTTGGAGGCACCAAAGCGCGTCAAGGACGTGAGGCGTCTTGCTAGTTGTGTGGCAGTTTTAAGTAGGTTCATCTCCAAGTTAGCTGAGCGCGCCTTGCCATTTTTTCAAAATTTTGAAAAGGCAGGTCCGATGGATGGACCCCTAAAGTAGGTGTTGCGCTGCAAGACTTGAAGTAGTACCTCTCCTCTCCACCAATACTAGTTGCACCAATTCCATGAGAGTCGTTGCTACTATACCTATCGGCAACCAATCAAGTGGTTAGTGCTACACTAGTGGCCGAGAGGGAAGTCAAAGACAAATAGATAGCGACCACAGAGCCTCAAGATAGAATCATTTCCGGCAAGGTCAGATGCCGACAACCCAAGTTCAGCGTAGGTATATGGAACAAAGAAGCAAGTTGTGAAGAATACGATGGTGCAACGCCCAGTCTACTTTGTTAGTTCCCTTCTCCAGGGGGCTAGATCAACGTACTCTGGGGTGCAGAAGTTACTCTTTGGTCTCCTCATGGCCTCAAGGAAGTTGTGCCATTACTTCCAAGCACATCACATCACTGCCGTCACTCGCTTTCCATTGCAACGCATCTTGAGAAATCCATAAGCCACTAGCAGGATAGTGGAGAGGGCATTGGAGCAGTCGAGCTTTGAGTTGAAGTTTGATAGTACATCAGCAATCCAAAGCAGAGCCTTGGCAGAGTTCATTGCAGAATGGACACCAACTCGAGACGAAGAGATACCAGAGACCTTGCTTCCCGGCAAGGAAGCGCCCGAAGATTGGATCACGTACTTTGATGGTGCCTTCTCGCTCCAAGGAGCCAGTGCTGGAGTGCTGCTTGTCGCACCCACCGAAGAGCATCTCAAGTATGTGCTTCAGATGAAGTTTCCCTAGGGGCAGTCCACCAACAATACTGTTGAGTATGAAGGGTTGCTTGCCGGACTCTACATAGCAATCGACCTTGGTATCAGGAAGTTGATCATCAGAGGTGACTCACAGTTAGTGGTGAGGCAAGTGAACAAGGATTACTAGAGCCCGTTGACAGAGGCCTATGTGGAGGAAGTGAGGAAGTTCGAAGAGCACTTTGACGGTCTGCAGGCAGAGCATGTTCCTTGTGCTGAGAACAACATTGCCGATGACCTGTCGAAGCTTGCCGCCAAGAAATTACCTATGGAACCATGTACGTTTGTACTCCTTTTGAATCAACCTTCGGTTACACTGTCAACGAGGCTAGACAAGAGAAGAAATTTGAATTCCAGCGAGTACTTTCCGGCAGAGCTTCCACTAGCCACCGAGAAGGAGCTTGCCAGAAACAACCCAATGCTTTTCCATGAGCACGCTCCGGCAAGGCCCCAAGCCCTTGTCATTGAGACAAGCACTCCTGCAGCAGAAGAGATGCCTTTAGTCCCTGTCGTCAAGCCACATGCTCCGGCATGGGCACAAAAGATAGTCCATTACCTACAGACATATCAACTTCCAAATGAACAAGAATAAGCTGAGAAAGTAGCCCTCCAGTCAAGTATGTATCAGTTTGTTGATAGCATTCTATACAAAAAGAGTCCGAATATAGTGAAATTGAAGTGCATTTGCCGGGAAGATGGTCAAAAGCTGGTGGCAAAGATACATGAAGGGGTGTGTGTCTCCCACATTGGGTCCTGCGTGCTTTGATACGTCTCCATCGTATCTACTTTTCCAAATTCTTTTGCCTTGGTTTTGGACTCTAATTTTCATGATTTGAATGGAACTAATCCGGACTGACGTTGTTTTCAGCAGAATTGCCATGGTGTTATTTTTGTGGAGAAATAAAAGTTCTCGGATTGACCTGAAAATTTACGGAGAAGTTTTGTGGAATATATAAAAAATACTGGTGGAAGAATTAACCAGAGGGGGTCCACCCAGAGGCCACAAGCCTGGGGGCGCCCCCCTAGGGCATGCCTAGAGGGCTTGTGCCCCCTGGACCTCCTCTGACCCTAACACCAACTCTATATAACCCTATTCTGGAAGAAAAAAACAAAGAGAAGGATTCATCACATTTTATGATACAGAGTCGCCACCTCCTGTTATTCATCGGGAAGGCTGATCTGGAGTCCGTTCAGGGCTCCGAAGAGGGGGGTTCACCGCCATCATCATCATCATCATCATCATCATCAACCTTCCTCCATCACCAATTTCATGATGCTCACCATCGTGCGTGAGTAATTTCATACTAGGCTTGCTAGACGGTGATGGGTTGGATGCGATTTATCATGTAATCGAGCTAGTTTTGTTAGGGTTTGATCCCCAATATCCACTATGTTCTAAGATTGATGTTGCTATGACTTTGCTATGCTTAATGCTTGTCACCAGGGCCCAAGTGCCATGATTTCAAATTTGAACCTATTATGTTTTCATGAATATATTTGTGTTCTTGATCCTATCTTGCAAGTTGTAGACACCTATTACGAGTTATGATCCGCATACCCCAAGGTGACAATAATTGGGATTCTTTTCGGTGATTACCGTAGTTTGAGGAGTTCATGTATTCACTAAGTGCTAATGCTTTGTTCCGGTTCTCTATTAAAAGGAGGCCTTAATATCCCTTAATTTCCATTAGGACCCCGCTGCCAAGGGAGGGTAGGGCAAAAGATGTCATGCAAGTTCTTTTCCATAAGCACGTATGACTATATATGAAATACATGCCTACATTATATTAATGAATTGTAGCTAGTTCTGTGTCACCCTAGGTTATAACTGCTATATGATGAACATCATCCAACACAATTATCATCGCCAATCCATTGCCTATGAGCTTTTCACGTATTGATCTTTGCTAAGTTACTTTCGTTGCTACTGCTGTTACAATCACTACAAAGCTGCTATTGTTACTTTTGCCACTGTTACCGTTACTTCCATACTACTTTGCTACTAAATACTTTGCTGCAGATATTAAGTCTTTCAGGTGCGGTTGAATTGACAAGTCAACTGCTAATACTCGTGAATAGTCTTTGGCTCCCCTTATGTCGAATCAATAAATTTGGGTTGAATACTCTACGCTCGAAAACTGTTGCCATCCCCTATACTTGTGGGTTATCAAGACCTTTTTCTGGCGCCGTTGCTGGGGAGAATAGCTCTATTTTAGGAGTCACTTGCGATTTATATCTGTTGATCACTATGACAAATTTTAAAGATACTAAAACCAAGATTTTTCCCTCTAGAACGAGGGGAGGTAAGGAACCGCCATCTAGCTCTGCACTTGATTCACCTTCTATTTTGAGTAAGCTTGCGACACCTACACCTTCTATTGATTCTGATGTGTCACAAGTAATTGATGATGCTACTTCTGCTATGCGTGATGCTTATGATGATATTGCTACTTTGCTTGATAATACTTTACCACTGGGTGAATTTCTTGATAAAGAACTTGCTAGAGCTAAAAATATTGAGAATGCTGAAACTGATGATATTTCTAAAACTGATGAAATTATTAAAACCGAACACTTTGAAACACCGGTTAGACCTAGCTCTCCTAGATATGAATTTCCTGTTATACCCGAGGGTTATGTTATGGATGGAGAGGTAGCTAGGGACTTTATTGCTTGTAAAGATAGAGAGGATCCTAAGAAATTGCTTTTCAAGTTGAAAGAAAAATCTCTGAATGCTAGAATGCAATATGATCCTAAGTTTGCTACTTCACATATCTTTGTTACTGATAAGGATTATGAATTCTCTGTCGATCCTGAGTTAATTACTTTGGTTGAATCTGCTCCTTTCCATGGTTATGAATCTGAAACTGTTGTGGCACATCTTACTAAATTGAATGATATAGCCATCCTATTTGCTCATGAGGAAAAAATTCATTATTACTATATTCTTAAGTTGTTTCATTTCTCATTAAAGGGTGATGCTAAGACTTGGTTTAATTCTCTTGCTCCTGGTTGTGTGCGTAGTCCCCAGGATATGATATACTACTTCTCTGAAAAATATTTTCCTGCTCTTAAGAAACAAGCTGCTTTACATGAAATATTTAACTTTGTGCAAATTGAAGAAGAGAGTCTCCCACAATCTGTGGGGAGGCTTCTCCAATTACTTAATGCTTCACCTGATCATCCTCTCAAGAAAAATGAAATACTTGATATCTTTTATAATGGACCAACCGATGCTTCTAGGGACCACCTAGATAGTTGTGTTGGTTGTGTTTTTAGGGAACAAACTGTTGAACAAGCTAATGTACTATTGAATAATATATTGAGTAATGATAATGATTGGACTCTTCCTGAACCACCTCCTAAGCCAACTCCAAAAAAGAGAGGTATTCTATTTCTCAGTGCCGAAGATATGCAACAGGCAAAGAAACCTATGAAGGAAAAAGGTATTAAAGCTGAAGATGTTAAGAATTTACCACCTATTGAAGAAATACATGGTCTCAACACCCTGACACAGGTAGTAGAAGTAAATTCTCTCTATATATTTGATGAAGGTGATATTCCTCATAATAAATTTGCTAGTCAATGCTTGGATAAATTTGATAACTTTATTGCTAAACGAAAAAACATGAATGCATATGTTAGTAGACAATTGAAACAAAGTGCTTAGATGCTTGAATGCTTGGGTGATTATATGTGTAGAACTATTAATAATCTCAAGATTATTAGTAAACATGCCTCTGTGGTAAAAACCCAAGTAGAACAAGTTCTTAAATCACAAAATGATTTGCTGAATGAAATGAATAATAAGATGCATGATCATGCTGTTAGAGTTATGACTAGAGGTGGTAAAATGACTCAGGAACCTTTGTATCCTGAAGGTTATCCTAAAAGAATTGAGCAAGACTCAGAGAATTAATATTGATGCATCAAGTCCTTCTAATAATAAAAAGAAAAATAAAGATTATCGGCGTTCTGGGAACAGGGGTCCCCAGACTTGCCTGCCTGCGGCCCACGGCGTGGCTCCTCCAGCGGCCTGGTACGACCCATCTTCACCAGCAAACACTCAAGACCCTCGTGAGGGGCCAAGCCTCTCGAGGCAGACGACACAAGACCTCCTCAGGGGCAGCCCCGCTAGGCTGGCTCGCGAGGAGCGGAGAGATCAAGGTGAGGGGCACCTCGTGAGGTTCCCGTGACGTGAGCCATGACGACCAAGGCCAGGCGGGTGCCAGGTGGGCGCTAGTGGGTGCAGAGCACCAGTTGACTCTTTGGTGCTAAAGGAGCAGGCACAGGCGAGGACTCCCGAGGCATCAGGCAAAGGTTTCCATATTGGTACAACAAGACCAAGACCAGCAGGACAGTAGGACAGAGGTCATCGCGGAGCCCATGACGGCGTCACCACCAGAGCCTTTGGCAGGCGAAGACCACCTTTTGTCAGGATAGCTTGTACTAGTTGCCCCCCTTCAAATTGGCCGTTGTGGGATCCCTTCCTGCCTAATATTTGGGAAGAGGACCAGGGCCTCTATAAATAGGACTAGCCATCACCATAGGAAGGGGATCAGATCCATTCCACCCTCATACGCACCAGCTCACCAAGCTCAAGAACACCTCCCCTCAGAAGGCTGTTCTTCCCTTGTACTTGTTCATCCTCAGCCTACAAGGCAATCCACCACACCCAACTGGAGTAGGGTATTACACCACATCGGTGACCTGAACCAGTATAAACTCTCGTGTCCCTTGTTCTTCGAGTTCGGCGAGCTAGGTTTTTAGATCCTTGCGAGAGCATGAGCCAGGGGGAAGAAAAGATCTTTGTGTGCACCCTGGTGTTCAAACCTTAAGGGTTTTGCTGGAACCCGAAATCCGACATTTGGTGTGTGATACGTCTCCAACGTATCTATAATTTTTGATTGCTCCATGCTATATTATCTACTGTTTTGGACATTATTGGGATTTATTATCCACTTTTATATTATTTTTGGGACTAACCTATTAACCAGAGGCCCAGCCCAGAATTGCTGTTTTTTTGCCTGTTTTAGGGTTTCGAAGAAAAGGAATATCAAATGGAGTCCAAACGGAATGAAACCTTCGCAAACGTGATTTTCTCAACGAACAAGACCCGAGAGACTTGGACCCTACATCAAGAAAGGAAGTAGGAGGCCACGAGGTAGGGGGGCGCGCCTGCCTACCCTAGGCGCGCCCTCCACCCTCGTGGGCCCCCTGTTGCTCCACCGACGTACTCCTTCCTCCTATATATGCCTACGTACCCCCAAACGATCAGATACAGAGCCAAAACCCTAATTCCACCGCCATAACTTTCTGTATCCACGAGATCCCATCTTGGGGCCTGTTCCGGAGCTCCACCGGAGGGGGCATCGATCACAGAGGGCTTCTACATCAACACCATAGCCTCTCCGATGAAGTGTGAGTAGTTTACTTCAGACCTACGAGTCCATAGTTAGTAGCTAGATGGCTTCTTATCTCTTTTTTGGATCTCAATACAATGTTCTCCCCCTATCTTGTGGAGAACCATTCGATGTAATCTTCTTTTTGCGGTGTGTTTGTTGAGATTGATGAATTGTGGGTTTATGATCAAGTCTATCTATGAATAATATTTGAATCTTCTCTGAATTCCTTTATGTATGATTGGTTATCTTTGCAAGTCTCTTTGAATTATCATTTTGGTTTGGCCTACTAGATTGATCTTTCTTGCAATGGGAGAAGTGCTTAGCTTTGGGTTCAATCTTCCAGTGTCCTTTCCCAGTGACAGTAGGGGCAGAAAGGCACATATTGTATTGTTGCCATCGAGGATAACAAGATGGGGTTTTCTTCATATTGCATGAGTCTATCCCTCTACATCATGTCATCTTGCTTAAGGCGTTACCCTGTTTTTAACTTAATACTCTAGATGCATGCTGGATAGCGGTCGATGAGTGGAGTAATAGTAGTATATGCCGGCAGGAGTTGGTCTACTTGTCTTGGACGTGATGCCTATATACATGATCATACCTAGATATTCTCATAACTATGCTCAATTCTGTCAATTGCTCAACAGTAATTTGTTCACCCACCGTAGAATACTTATGCTCTCGAGAGAAGCCACTAGTGAAACCTATGGCCCCGGGTCTATCTTTATCATATTAATCTCCTACTACTTAGTTATTTCCTTTGCCTTTATTTTACTTTGCATCTTTTATCATAAAAATACCAAAAATATTATCTTATCATATCTATCAGATCTCACTCTCGTAAGTGGCCTTATAGGGATTGACAACCCCTATTTGCATTGGTTGCGAGGATTTATTTGTTTTGTGCAGGTACGAGGGACTCGCACGTAGCCTCCTACTGGATTGATACCTTGGTTCTCAAAAACTGAGGGAAATACTTATGCTACTTTGCTGCATCATCCCTTCCTCTTCGGGGAAAACCAACGCAATGCTTAAGAGGTAGCAAGAAGGATTTCTGGCGCCGTAGCCGGGGAGGTCTACGCAAAAGTCAACATACCAAGTACCCATCACATACCCTTATCTCCCGAATTACATTATTTGCCATTTGCCTCTCGTTTTCCTCTCCCCCACTTCACCCTTACCGTTTTATTCGCCCTCTCTCTCTCTATCCTCCCTCTCTATTTGCCCGCTTGCTTTCTGTCTGCTTGTGTGTTAGTTTTCTTGCTTGTCACGATGGCTCAAGATAATACTAAATTATGTGACTTCACCAATACCAACAATAATGATTTTATTAGCACTCCGATTGCTCCTCTTACCGATGCTGAATCTTGTGAAATTAATACTACTTTGCTGAATCTTGTCATGAAAGATCCATTTTCTGGCCTTCCTAGTGAATATGCCGCTACCCATCTAAATAGCTTCGTTGATTTGTGTGACATGCAAAAGAAGAAAGATGTGGATAATGATATTGTTAAATTGAAGCTATTTCCTTTTTCGCTTAGAGATCGTGCTAAAGCTTGGTTTTCGTCTTTGCCTAAAAATAGTATTGATTCATGGAACAAGTGCAAAGATGCTTTTATCTCTAAGTATTTTCCTCCCGCTAAAATCATCTCTCTTAGAAACGATATTATGAATTTTAAGCAACTTGATCATGAACATGTTGCACAAGCTTGGGAGAGAATGAAACTAATGATACGTAATTGCCCTACTCATGGTTTAAATTTGTGGATGATTATACAAATTTTTTATGCCGGATTGAATTTGGCTTCTAGAAATCTTTTAGATTCGGCCGCGGGATGCACCTCTACGGAAATCACTTTAGGAGAAGCTACTGAACTCCTAGATAATATTATGGTTAATTATTCTCAATGGCATACTGAAAGATCTACTAATAAAAAGGTGCATGCGATAGAAGAAATTAATGTTTTGAGTGGAATGATGGATGAACTTATGAAATTATTTGCTAATAAGAGTGTTTCTTCTGATCCTAATGATATGCCCTTGTCTACTTTGATTGAGAATAATAACGAATCTATGGATGTGAATTTTGTTGGTAGGAACAATTTTGGTAACAACGCGTATACAGGAAATTTCAACTCTAGGCCTTATCCTAGTAATCCCTCTAATAATTATGGTAATTCCTACAACAATTCTTATGGAAATTATAATAAGATGCCCTCTGATTTTGAATCTAATATTAAAGAATTTATTACTTCGCAAAAGAATTTTAATGCTATGATTGAAGAAAAATTGCTTAAGATTGATGATTTGGCTAGGAACGTTGATAGAATTGCTCTTGATGTTGATTCTTTGAAACTTAGATCTATTCCACCTAAGCATGATATCAATGAGTCTCTCAAAGCCATGAGAATTTCCATTGATGAGTGCAAAGAAAGAACCGCTAGGATGCGTGCTAAGAAAGATGCCTTTATAAGAGCGTGTTCTTCTAGTTCCTATGAAAATAATTATGAAGATCTAAAAGTTATTGATGTGTCCCCTATTAAATCTTTGTTTTGCAATATGAATCTTGATAATGATGGGACTGAATATGATCCACCTTTACCTAGAAGGCGTTCCAAGAATTCAGAATTATTTGATCTTGATGCTAAATTTGATAAAAGTGGGATTGAAGAAATTAAAACCCTAGATGTTGCTAAACCCACTATCATGGATTTTAAGGAATTTAACTATGAAAATTGCTCTTTGATTTATTGCATTTCCTTGTTGCAATCCGTGCTAAATTCTCCTCACGCTTATAGTAAAAAAAAGCGTTTACTAAACATATCGTTGATGCCTTGATGCAATCTTACGAAGAAAAACTTGAATTGGAAGTTTCTATCCCTAGAAAACTTTATGATGAGTGGGAACCAAATATTAAAATTAAAATAAAAGATCATGAATGCTATGCTTTATGTGATTTGGGTGATAGTGTTTCCACGATTCCAAAGACTTTGTGTGATTTGTTAGGTTTCTGTGATTTTGATGATTGCTCTCTAAACTTGCACCTTGCGGATTCCACTATTAAGAAACCTATGGGAAGAATTAATGTTCTTATTGTTGCAAATAGGAATTATGTGCCCGTAGAATTTATTGTTCTTGACATAGATTGCAATCCTTCATGTCCTATTATTCTTGGTAGACCTTTCCTTAGAACGATTGGTGCAATTATTGATATGAAGGAAGGAAATATTAGATTCCAATTTCCATTAAGGAAAGGCATGGAACACTTTCCTAGAAATAAAATTAAATTACATTATGGATTGCCTACCAAAGATGGCAATACCTAGATCTATTCTTGCTTGTTATGCCTAGCTAGGGGCATTAAACGATAGCGCTTGTTGGGAGGCAACCCAATCTTATTTTTATTCCTTGCTTTTTGCTCCTGTTTAGTAATAAATAATTTATATAGCCTCTTTTTTGGTTGTGTTTTTTGTGTTTAATTAGTGTTTGTTCCAAGTAGAACCCATTGGGAGGACTTGGGGAAAGTGTTGTTGAACTTGCTGTAAAAAACAGAAATTTAGCGCTCACGAGAACTGCTGCCATTTTTATTTGGAAAGTTATATTTAGTTAATTCTTTTTGAATATGATTAATAGATAAATTCCTAACTTCCAGAAATTTATTTTAGAATTTTTGGGGTTCCAGATCTTGCGCTAGCTACAGATTACTACAGACCGTTCTGTTTTTGACAGATTCTGTTTTTCGTGTGTTGTTTGCTTATTTTGATGAATCTATGGCTAGTAAAATAGTTTATAAACCATAGAGAAGTTGTAATACAGTAGGTATAACACCAATATAAATAAATAATGAGTTCATTACAGTACCTTGAAGTGGTCTTTTATTTTCTTTCGCTAACGGAGCTCACGAGATTTTCTACTTTAAGTTTTGTGTTGTGAAGTTTTCAAGTTTGGGGTAAAGATTTGATGGATTATGGAACAAGGAGTGGAAAGATCCTAAGCTTGGGGATGCCCATGGCACCCCCAAGATAATCTAAGGACACCTAAAAGCCAAAGCTCTGAGGCATCCCCTCTTTCGTCTACTTCTATCAATAACTTTACTTGGAGCTATATTTTTATTCGCCACATGATATGTGTTTTGCTTGGAGCATCTTGTATTATTTGAGTCTTTGCTTGTTAGTTTACCACAATCATCCTTGCTGTACTCACCTTTTGAGAGAGCCATACATGATTTATAATTTGTTAGAATACTCTATGTGCTTCGCTTATATCTTTTGAGTTCTATAATTTTGCTCTAGTACTTCACTTATATCTTTTAGAGCACGGTGGTGGATTTGTTTTATAGAAACTATTGATCTCTCATGCTTCAGTTAGATTATTTTGAGAGTCTTAATAGCATGGTAATTTGCTTAAAATCCTAATATGCTAGGTATTCAAGAATAAAAAAAATTCTCTTATGAGTGTGTTGAATATTATGATAAGTTTGATACTTGATAATTGTTTTGAGATATGAAGATGGTGATATTAAAGTCATGCTAGTTGAGTACTTGTGAATTTGAGAAATACTTGTGTTGAAGCTTGTGATTCCCGTAGCATGCACGTATGGTGAACCGTTATGTGATGAAGTCGGAGCATGATTTATTTTTTGATTGCCTTCCTTATGAGTGGCGGTCGGGGACGAGCGATGGTCTTTTCCTACCAATCTATCCCCCCTAGGAGCATGCACGTAATACTTTGCTTTGATAACTTGTAGATTTTTGCAATAAGTATATGAGTTCTTTATGACTAATGTTGAGTCCATGGATTATACGCACTCTCACCCTTCCACCTTTGCCAGCCTCTCTAATACTGCGCACCTTTCGCCGGTATCATACACCCACCATATACCTTCCTCAAAACAGTCACCATACCTACCTATTATGGCATTTCCATAGCCATTCCGAGATATATTGCCATGCAACTTTCCACCGTTCTGTTTATTATGACACACTCCATCATTGTCATATTGCTTAGCATGATCATGTAGTTGACATCGTATTTGTGGCAAAGCCACCATTCATAATTCTTTCATACATGTCACTCATGAGTCATTGCATATCCCGGTACATTGCCGGAGGCATTCATATAGAGTCATATTTTTTTCTAAGTATCGAGTTGTAATTGTTGCGTTGTAAGAAAAATAAAAGTGTGATGATCATCATTATTAGAGCATTGTCCCAGTGAGGAAAGCATGATGAGACTCCGGACGAAAAAAAAGAAAAAAAAAGAAAAGAGGCCATAAAAAAAGAGAAAAGTCCCAAATAAAAGAAATGAGAGAAAAAGAGAGAAGGGACAATGTTACTATCCTTTTACCACACTTGTGCTTCAAAGTAGCACCATGATCTTCATAGTAGAGAGTCTCTCATGTTATCACTTTCATATACTAGTGGGAATTTTTCATTATAGAACTTGGCTTGTATATTCCAATGATGGGCTTCCTCAAAATGCCATAGGTCTTCATGAGCAAGCAAGTTGGATGCACACCTACTTAGTTTCTTTTTGAGCTTTCATATACTTATAGCTCTAGTGCATCCATTGCATGGCAATCCCTACTCATTCACATTGATATCTATTGATGGGCATCTCCATAGCCCGTTGATACGCCTAGTTGATGTGAGACTATCTTCTCCCTTTTTGTCTTCTCCAAAACCACCACTCTATTCCACCTATAGTGCTATATCCATGGCTCACGCTCATGTATTGCGTGAAGATTGAAAAAGTTTTGAGAATATCAAAAGTATGAAACAATTTCTTGGCTTGTCATCGAGGTTGTGCATGATTTAAATATTTTGTGTGGTGAAGATTGAGCATAGCCAGACTATATGATTTCGTAGGGATAACTTTCTTTAGCCATGTTATTTTGAGAAGACATAATTGCTTTGTTAGTATGCTTGAAGTATTATTATTTTTATGTCAATATGAAATTTTGTCTTGAATCTTTCGGATCTGAATATTCATACCACAATTAAGAAGAATTACATTAAAATTATGCCAAGTAGCACTCCGCATCAAAATTTCTATTTTTATCATTTACCTACTCGAGGACGAGCATGAATTAAGCTTGGGGATGCTTGATACGTCTCCAACGTATCTATAATTTTTGATTGCTCCATGCTATATTATCTACTGTTTTGGACATTATTGGGCTTTATTATCAACTTTTATATTATTTTTGGGACTAACCTATTGTAACGCCCCGAGACCATTGCGCCAGGTGTCTCCTAGTTGTTCGTTGTTGTTGCCTTGTCTTTTGCTTGCGTGTTGCATCTTGCCATGTCATCATGTGCATTGCATCATCATGTTTTCAAAACTTGCATCCGTCCCGGTCTCCTTGTTCTCTCCGTTGTCCATTTTGAGCTCAGACACACTCGCACGCCCCCATGGCATGTCCGAAATATTATTTTATAAGTAGTCGGAAAATGTTCGCGGAATGGGTTGAAAGTTGGCGTGCGGTCTTATTTTAGTGTAGGTAGACCTCCTGTCAAATTTCATCGCGCTCGGAGTCCATTTGAAGCCCCAACGAATAACTATAGCGACAATATAGTCGGTCTAACATCGGTCGTTTTTGGTCTCCAGAAACAGTCGCCGGGCCTCTCTCTCTTCTCTTCTCTCAGCTCGAGCCCTTCTGCACAGCCCACAAGTTCCAACTGACCCCTCGCGCGCGTGTCCGAAACTTCCCCGGACCCGACCCAGATAGTTGTCACCGTTGGGTCCGGATCATCCCCAAACATCTACAAAACATCTTCGTTTTGTTATTTGGACTTCCTAACCTTTATTTTTCTCAGCCGTATGATTTCGATCGGGTGATCAAAAATCTCCCTCCTTTCTCTATTTATAGTCCAACCTCATCTAATCTAGTCTAACCCTTAAAACTAGGAGGTTTGTCCCTCCCGCCGCCGCCGCTCAAGATCTTCCTCGGGATCTCCTCCCGCAGCAACCACCGCTCCATCTCCCTCGTTTTCTTCATCGAGCCAACCAGCCACTCCTCTCGATCCACCACCCGCAGCGCCACAAGGCCCGCCTTCTGCAGTTCTTCATCGCCGGAGTTCCCCACCACCAGCAGAGCCGTCGCCTGAGAGGCTCCTCGTCCGCCGCCACCTTCAACCAACGCCGCCGCGCCCAAGCTCCTCTATCCGCGCTGCCGTTTGCCCGGATCCGGCGCCAGCTGATCGGATCCAACCGTCTTCGTGTTCCCGGCACTGCCAGAGCCCCAAGTTCCCTCGTCGCCATCCTGCTCAAGCCCCTGCGTGTGCGCCGCCCGCCAAGTCTCCTGACCCGGCCGCCCATCCCCGGATTAGTACGTTTTGGCATTCCAAACCCCGCCGGAGCTCCTCCTTGTCGCCGGTGAGGTGCCCTGCCACCGCTCCTGCGTTTTTCTCTTGCATCCTCGTCTCCAGCAGTTCCCGCCGCGGCCACTCCGTTCATTGCTATCTCCGTCAGATCCGACGAGTCCCTACACCCTGGCCTCGTCCCCGCCTCCAGGTCGCCGCTCCACCGCCGGAGACCAAGCTGCAGCCGCGCCTGGCCCCTGCCTCGACCTTCTGTCAGCACCATGTTTGCCTTTGCTTCTTTCGAACAGAGAGGAGGACGCCCCTACGTCGCCGCGTTGACCGTCCTTCCTTCGCCTACGTGGACCGCAGCCACGCCTCCGGCCCAGCCTGGTTTCGGCCCAGCGCCCCCTATCGGCCTTCCTCTCCGTCGCGTGGGCTCAGCCCCTCTGGTGAGGCCCAGTCCTCCCTAGTCTTGGCCCCGTAGTGTTTTTTTATTGACTGGCGATTTGTCTATTATTCCAAAGACGACTATTTTACAGAAAAGCCCCTGTTCTTCTTGCATTTAATAACTCACCAACCATGCATCACATGTAAAACCTTTATATATGAAAAATGCTTAAAATTGTGTCTAGTTTCATAATATGTGACTTTCACCCATGTTTAAAATGTTTAAATTGCTGTTTGTGTAGATTTACTCTTATGCCGTGCTAAAATGGTTTATTTCATAACTAAATAACCGTAGCTCCGATTTTAACAAACTTTATATGTAAATGGGGTAGAAAAATGCCTAGTTTAACATGGTGCACTCATCTTGCATGTTTAATAACTCTAAAATATGCTTTAGGACGGAATAGTACCGAACCTAAAATATGCACATGAGGAGTTTCCGGACTTGTTGTTTGTTGTTCCGGCCTCATTTAAACTTGCCTAGGTAGGTAGTTTTGTTATGCTTCACCTCTTGCCATGCTAACCAACATTTAATATTGTCGAGTACATAAACAAGATCGAACTAAATAAGTCATGTGGTATTTCGTAAATATGCAGCTCGTTGCATATTGAGCTCCACTTAATTTGTAGGATTGTTTGTGCATTGTGCCATGCCATGCCCTCATTAAACCGGACATGCTTCTTACTTGGTTGTGCATCATGACATGATTATGTGTTGGTTGTTTATTATGTTGTTTGCTTCTTTCCGGGTTGCTTCTCGCATTAGCTTCGGTATCGTTCCGGAGTTGTGAGGATCCATTCGACTACGTCCGTTTGTCTTCTTCATGGACTCGTTCTTCTACCTTGCGGGATCTCAGGCAAGATGACCATACCCTCGAAATCACTTCTATCTTTGCTTGCTAGTTGTTCGATCTATTGCTATGCCGTGATACCTACCACTTGCTATATCATGCCTCCCATATTGCCATGTCAAGCCTCTAACCCACCTTTCCTAGCAAACCGTTGTTTGGCTATGTTACCGCTTTCCTCATCCCCTCTTATAGCGTTGCTAGTTGCAGGTGAAGATGAAATTTGTTCCATGTTGTAACATGGATATGTGGGGATATCACAATATCTCTTATTTGATTAATGCATCTATATACTTGGTGAAGGGTGGAAGGCTCGGCCTTATGCCTGGTGTTTTGTTCCACTCTTGCAGCCCTAGTTTCCATCATACCGGTGTTATGTTCCTTGATTTTGCGTTCCTTACACGGTTGGGTGTTATGGGGACCCCTTGATAGTTCGCTTTGAATAAAACTCCTCCAGCAAGGCCCAACCTTGGTTTTACCATTTGCCTCACCACCACCTACTTTTCCCTTGGGAGTCGCGCTCCCGAGGGTCATCTTTATTTTAAGCCCCCCGGGCCAGTGCTTGTCCAAGTGTTGGTCCGAATTAGAGTCCTTTGCAGCGCCACCTCGGGGGAACTTGAGGGCTGGTTTTAGTTGTACGGAGCGCTCATCCGGTGTTGCCCTGAGAACGAGATATGTGCAGCTCCTATCGGGATGTCGGCGCATCGGGCGGTCTTGCTGGTCTTGTTTTACCATTGTCGAAATGTCTTGTAACCGGGATTCCGAGACTGATCGGGTCTTCTCGGGAGAAGGAATATCCTTAGTTGACCGTGAGAGCTTGTGATGGGCTAAGTTGGGACACCCCTGCAGGGTTTTGAACTTTCGAAAGCCATGCCCGCGGTTACGGGCAGATGGGAATTTGTTAATATCCGGTTGTAGAGAACTTGACACTTGACTTAATTAAAATGCATCAACCGCGTGTGTAGCCATGATGGTCTCTTCTCGGCGGAGTCCAGGAAGTGAACACGGTTCTTGTGTTATGCTTGAACGTAAGTAGCTTCAGGATCACTTCTTGATCACTTCTAGCTCACGACCGTTCCTTTGCTTCTCTTCTCGCTCTTATTTGCATAAGTTAGCCACCATATATGCTAGTGCTTGCTGCAGCTCCACCTCACTACCTTTTCCTACCCATAAGCTTAAATAGACTTGATCTCGGGTGTGAGATTGCTGAGTCCTCATGGCTCACAGTTACTTCCAAACAGTTGCAGGTGCCGTTGATACCAGTGCAGATGACACAACTGAGCTCAAATGGGAGCCCGATGAAGATCTTGTTCGTTGTGTCGTTTTGTTCCTAGTTGATCAGTAGTGGAGCGCAGTCGGGGCGATTGGGGATCTATGCATTAGGGGTTGTCTTTATTTTGGTTCCGTATTCAGACCTTGATTGTATCTGGATGATGTAATGCTATATTTATGTATTGTGTGAAGTGGCGATTGTAAGCCAAGTCTTTATCTCTTTCTTATTCAGTACATGGGATGTGTAAAGATTACCCCTCTTGCAACATGCCTACTATGCGGTTATGCCTCTAAGTCGTGCTCCGACACATGGGAGATATAGCCGCATCGTGGGTGTTACAAGTTGGTAATCAGAGCCTTCCCCGACTTAGGAGCCCCCTGTTTGATCGAATCACTGATGTTGTTGAGTCTAGAACAAAATGTTTTGAGTCTTATAGGATTATATATATCGGAGAGTAGGATTCTTTTTACTCCTCAGTTCCTTCGTCGCTCTGGCGAGGCCTCCTGACGTTGTGTTTTGACTCTTCTCTCCTCAAATTTCATGAATTTTTTTTAGGATCACGCGGTTATCTTGGAATCGTTCCGATGGTTTTGTGACAAGAACATTGTTCTTGGTGCCTCCTGACATTTAGGGGTTGTGGCAGTGTCCTGGGGAGTTGAGCTCCGAGGTGTTGTCGTCACAATTTTATCGTTGAGATTCTGGAATACCTGAGTTCGCCGACATCGAAAATCTCTTTTATGCAGTTGTTGGTGAGATAACCTCGACGCCACCCAGTACTGGGGTGGGAGTTCGGGAGTATTGCCATAACTCGTATAACGGATGCTTTCGAAGGTTGAGGTAAATGATTTCCGAAGGTTTCTTGGTTATGTGTTGAAGGATGGATACAGTTGGATGTAGGAATTGTTAGTTTGGGTGAGATATTATGCTTCCCCTGTATCCCCAACACCGAATTGCATAACCAGAAAGTTTCGGGAGTTCATAAGTGGGAATTCAAGTAGCTCCTAGGATATCCTTCCGACAGATGTATGATATGAAATTCGGGTTCGACGTCTAGTGGTCCGCCTATCCATGGTTGGTTTTACAGTGTTCTCGTTGTGTCTTAATGAGTCCTTGGCTATGCTGACTCGGGGACGCTTCGTATGTCATGTGCACTGCCTTGTACATGATGGTGCTGTACGATCGAGCCCGTGTGGGCCCCACCACGAAAACTTCGGATGAAATCTCTATCATATGTTTGTCCCGGCTTATTCTGCAAGCCAAATCCTTTGTTTTGTTTTGGTTTGTGGTATTCGAGTTGCTTCGATGTCAAGTGTTGATTCCATACCTTTCCTAAGCGGTGTTCACATATTTCTATGGGAATGCTAATCCTTCATGATAATCGAGATTGTCATGTCAATCCTTTTCAACCGGTGTGCTTCTCGTCAAGTGGATCTGATCATTTCAACTTTTGCAAGATCCAATCTCAGTTTTTTGTCAACGGTGTTTGTTTCATCTGTCCCCAAGTTGCCTTTGTTTTCCCGCCCACCCACCCTTTTCATTCAAGGAATCAGATTTCTTATTCAAGTATCCTTTTATTTATGTGAAGTCTCTTCTTTCTTTCCTTTCAATGGTCTTATCCGGTGATTCTCAGGAAGATACTAACAGAGTTTCAAGTTATCATTCTTTGTTCTGTTATCTTCTCCGATGGATTCAATGCAATATTTCGGTGTTGATCTTATCCTTTCCTCGTTTCAAATGCTTTCCCATGCCGTTGCACCTCTTAATATTTCACCTCTCGCTATTCATTTGTTCGGGAGTGCTGAAGATATCTTAGAAGGCTCGTCTTTTCATTCAAGATCCGTTCAATCTATTTTGAGGTTGTAATCTCATTAAAGCCATTTTATTCAACCGGTGAAATCTCCTTTTCAAATTGTTCAACAGTGTATCTTTTGAGTGAGCCCTAACCCATAGGTCTTTTCCAGGATCTTACCCGACTCTTCTAATTTTCTCGGAGTTACTCTCAAATTATCTTCCAAGTTTGACGTAAGTATGAATTATCATCAGTCAAATGCCTTTCTCCATGATCTTTCAATTTTTTTCATCATTGGTTCAACCTTTCTAATTTTCATTCCGGAGAACCTCAAAAATTCATGGTGGTGTTTCTCATCGTCATTCTCTGCGTTTGAAGACTTACCCGTTCTCTTGAAGATTCTTGGTTCTAGCTTGATGCCATTCCCTCATAATTGTTTTCGATTGTGAGAATTATTTTCACCCATTCGGAGCAATTCAGGAGTCTTTTCAGTTTGATTCTCTAGAGCCCATCATCTCAGAATTACTCATTCTCAGCTTTCAGATCTCATTCTCTAAATCTTACTGGTGCATCATTCAAATATTCTCTAATCAGCTCGTGATCTCTTCGTTTCACTTGTATGTAAATTCCCTCAAGTATCTTCATTTGTTTTTTTTCCAATTCTAACCGGGAAATTGTGCCTTTGCTACTTTCATTTTCAATTCTTACGGTGGTTCATTCAAGATTTCTTTTCCTTCGTTATCATATCAATTTATTCGTTGTTTCAATCCTACCGATGGACCGTTGAAGACCTTCCCAAGTTTGCGCTATATCTATCTTAATCCTTTCCACGAGAATAAGTAGTATGCCAAATCCGTTGCTCTTCATAAATTTAATTGGTGAAGGATAAACATACTGTTAATCTTATTCTTGTTTCCTTGAGGTGATTTAATTCTTTTCTTCCGAAGTTCATTCATGATATCAATTTGTCGGTGCTAAGTTGTCCATCTTTTGTTTCTGGAGCTCCAAGCTATTTCAATGATATCATTTCAAAGCTCCATCTAATCATTGCAAGGCTTCAATCTTATTTTTTCATCCTTCACTTCCTTTTGATCATTCTTTTATTACCGGAGTTCTTCATGGAGGCTACATGGTGGTTCGTCAAGGATTCTTTTCATTCTCCAATTGTTCTTCAAGATTTCTCTCGGAGTTAAGATCCGCCAAGCTATACTCTAAAATAATCATGGTGTTCAACACATGTTTTGTTTTGAGGAGTTCAAGTATTCTTCTTCCTGCATTCCAAAGTGCAATTCTTTCATATCTCATCTTTTGAGGTGGTGTTATGTCATTCTTGACAATTTCTTTCGTGTTTCATGATTCGCAAGTTGTCAGGAATGAGGTATTTAAACCCATCATTTTCTTCCTTGGAGTTATCTTAGTATAGGTTTCACCTAAAGCCTTCCATTCGGAATGTTCCTCTTTGTGATGATTACCTATGATCCAAGTTCTCTTATCACCTCGGTGGGAGAAGCTTTCTATCATTTCTAGCTCTCAATCAAATATTTTTCCCGTGAGTGGCAAGTTGTCACCTCATAATTTTGAGATGTCTTCCATTATCCCACATCAAGCTTATCCTTTCATTGTTGGTTTTCCAACAACTCCGTTATAATCTTCTTGGAAGGGTGCTATCCAAGCTCTTCTGTGGCAGAAGTTGGCATTTTCTGCTCCATTCTTTCATTCCAATGATGTATCTTCCATTCTTTATTCCGGAGGCATTGTGTTGTTGCTCTCTTCAACCCATCTTCTTGTTTTGTGAACATCATGTTCTTTCCTTTGCTTACCCATTTAACTGGAGTGTTGTGCCCTTTGCTCAAGTTCTTTTCACCTTATCAAGTCTTGCATCTCTTTTCAACCGGAGTGCTGCCCGAATTTGTTCTTCCTTGTTCCTTTTTCCTAACAGAGTGTTTTCAACTTTGTTCATCTTCGTGGCATTCTTCCTTTCTTTTTGCCCAACCTCACAAGGTTCTTTTGTTTCACTCGTTTGTCAAAGAAGCAACTTAGTTTTACCTCTTTCTATTCCTCTTCCGTTTTCCCTCCGGTGCCATCCTAGATCTCGGGACGAGATCCTCTTGTAGTGGTGGAGTGTTGTAACGCCCCGAGACCGTTTCGCCAGGTGTCTCCCAGTTGTTCGCTATTGTTGCCTTGTCTTTTGCTTGCGTGTTGCATCTTGCCATGTCCTCATGTGCATTGCATCATCATGTTTTGGAGACTTGCATCCGTCCTGGTCTCCTTGTTCTCTCCGTTGTCCGTTCTGAGCTCAGACACACTCGCACGCGCCCGTGGCATGTCCAAAATATTATTTGATAAGTGGCTGGAAAATGTTCGCGGAATGGGTTGAAAGTTGGCATGCGGTCTTATTTTAGTGTAGGTAGACCGCCTGTCAAATTTCATCGCGTTCGGAGTCCATTTGATGCCCTAACGGATAACTATAGTGACAATATAGTCGGTCTAACGTCGGACGTTTTAGGTCTCCGGAAACAGTCACCGGGCCTCTGTAACGCCCTCGATGCGGCTATATCTCCCACGTGTCGAAGCACGACTTAGAGGCATAACCGCATTGAAAGCAATGTCGCAAGTGAGGTAATCTTCACAACAACCCATGTAATACATAAGGGAAAGAGATACATAGTTGGCTTACAATCGCCACTTCACACAATACATGAATAAAGCATTACATCATCCAAATACACTCAAGGTCCGACTATGGAACCAAAATAAAAGAAGACTACCCCAAATGCTACACAGATCCCCGATCGTCCCAACTGGGCTCCACTACTGATCAACTGAAATGAAACAACACGATGAACGAGATCTTCATCGAGCTCCTCCTTGAGCTCAGTTGCGTCACCTGGAATGGCATCATCGGCACCTGCAAGCTGGATTTGGAAGTATCTGTGAGTCACGGGGACTCAGCAATCTCACACCCTTGCGGTCAAGACTATTTAAGCTTATAGGTAGGGTAAAAGGTATGAGGTGGAGCTGCAGCAAGCGACTAGCAAATATGGTGGCTAACATACGCAGATGAGAGCGAGAAGAGAAGGCAAAAGCATGGTCAAACAACTATGATCAAGAAGTGATCCTAGAACAACCTACGTCAAGCATTACTCCAACACCATGTTCACTTCCCGGACCCCGCCGAGAAGAGACCGTCACGGTAACACACGCGGTTGATGTATTTTAGTTAAGATCAACTTCTGGTTTTGTACAACCGGACCTTAACAAATTCCCATCTGCCCATAACCGCGGGCATGGCTTTCGATAGTTCAAATCCCTGCAGGGGTGTCCCAACTTAGCCCATCACAAGCTCTCACGGCCAACGAAGGATATTCCTCCTCCCAAGACATTCCGATCAGACTCGGCATCCCGGTTACAAGACATCCTCGACAATGGTAAAACAAGTCCAGCAAGACCACCCGCTATGCCGACAAATCCCGATAGGAGCTGCACATATCTCGTTCTCAGGGCACACCGGATAAGCTAAGTGTACGGGAGCCAACGTAACCCAAGTTGCCAAGGGACGGCCCCGCACGGTGCTCTGGGTTGGACCAACACTTAGACAAGCACTGGCCCGGGGGTATAAAATAAAGATGACCCTCGGGATATGCGACTCCCAAGGGAAAAAGGCTAGGTGGCGAATGGTAAAACCAAGGTTGGGCCTTGCTGGAGGAGTTTTATTCAAGGCGAACTGTCAAGGGGTTCCCATTATAACCCAACCGCGTAAGGGACGCAAAATCCAGGAACATAACACCGATATGACGGAAACTAGGGTGGCAAGAGTGGAACAAAACACCAGGCATAAGGCCGAGCCTTCCACCCTTTACCAAGTATATAGGTGCATTAATTAAATAAGAGATATTGTGATATCCCAAAAATAATCATGTTCCAACAAGGAACAACATCTCCATGTTCCAACAAGGAACAAACTTCATCTTCACCTGCAACTAACAATGCTATAAGAGGGGCTGAGCAAAGCGGTAACATAGCCAAACAACGGTTTGCTAGGACAAGGTGGGTTAGAGGTTGAACATGGCAATATGGGAGGCATGATAAGCAAGTGGTAGGTATTGTAGCATAGGCATAACAAAAGAGCGAGCATCTAGCAAGCAAAGATAGAAGTGATTTCGAGGGTATGGTCATCTTGCCTGAAATCCCGCAAGGAAGAAGAACGAGTCCATGAAGAAGACAAACGGACGTAGACGAACATGTCCTCACAAACGCGACGTTATCGGAACCAACTCGAAGAAGCAACACCGGAAAGAAGCACACAACATAGTAAACAACCAACACATGAACATGGCATGTTGCGCAATCAAGTGTGATGCTTGTCCGGTTTTAGAGAGGCATGGCATGGCAAAGTGCACAAGCAAAACTACAAGTTAAGTGGAGTTCAATATGCAACGAGTTGCATATTGACGAAACACCACAACAATTATTTAGTTCTCTCCCGTTTATGTACAAAACAATATTAAATGTTGATTAACATGGCAAGGGGGGTGAGGCAAAAGAAAACTACCTATCTAGGAAAGCTTAAATGAGACCGGAACAGCATATTTTGGTTGTGGTACTGATCTGCCCTAAACACAATTTTAGAGTTATTAAACATGCAAAGTAAAGCCACCATGTTAAACTAGGAATTTTTCCACCCCAATTACATATAAAGTTTATTAAATTCCGAGTTACAGTTATTTAGTTATGAAATAAATCATTTTAACATGGCATAGGAGCAAATTTAAACAAACATCATTTTAGACATTTTAAACATGGATGAAAGTGGCATATAATTAACGTACACATAATTCTAAGCATTTATCATATATAATTCATTTTAATCCGATGCACCTATTGGGAGTTATTATATGCATGTTGCCTAGGGACTTTTTTGTAAAACTGTAAAACCTGAGATATTAAACAAATCGGCAGGACTGAAAAAAAACGTCCATGGGCTGGAACTGGCCGGCCCATTTGTGCAAGGTGGGGTGCTGGATCTGGGCTTCTCACCAGAGGGCTTGGGGCGCTGCTGGGCTTGCACGGATGGGTCAAGGGGAGGCTGGGCCTTGACAGCAGCAGGATGCAAGACGCGGCCCAGGCGCGGGCATGAGGAGGCCGGATCGGATCAACACAGCGAGCAGAGGCGCGGGACGAACGGGCGCCTCGTCCTCTCGTTCCTGAAGCATGGAATGAATTGGAACTTGATGCGGACGACGGCGGTGAAGAACTCACCGGATACACCTGATCTGGGTGAGGCAGAGGCAGGGGAGGCCGGAAATGGGCAGGACGATGGCGGCGGCACCCAGATCCGGCGGCCATGGGGAGCCCTGAACATGGCAGGAGAGAGAGAGGTTAGAGGGAGGAGGAGAGGGAGACGGCCAGTGACAAGAGCAGTGCGGCGGGGTACTGGCCTGGTCGGTTTGTCCGACAACGGCGCTCGCCGGCGATGAGGTAAGGGGGAGGAGGAGGTTCGGCCGGCGCGGGGACGCACCAGATCAAGCGGGAGGAGCTCGATGCGGCGTACGGGCGACAGTGGAGAGACCCGGGCCTGGACGGGCCCCGGATGGGCTTCACGGGCCACGGCGGCTAGTGGTGGAGGAGGCGCCAAGTGGCTACGGGGAGAGGGTGGCTTCGGAAATTGAGGACTGGGGGGCGGGGGTAGGTGGCTGGCGGCTGAGAGGTTAGGGGAGGGTCTAGGGGTAGGTTTATACTAGGGTTTGATCTGATTTAGTAGGCGGTGGACTATATATAGGTAAAAACAATTGAGGTTGGACCCTCCGATCGAAATCGGGCGGTCGAGAAAAATAGGCTAGGGAGTCCTAATAAGAAAACGACGATGTTTTGTAGATGTTTGGGGATGATCCGGACACAACGGTGGCGACAGTCCGGGTCGGGTTCGGGACAACTTTCGGACACGCGCGAGGGGGGCTGCGGGCTGACGAGAGAGGTAAGGTTGGACCTGGCGGTAGGTAGTGAGCTGTGTAGACGGTCTTGAGATGAGAGAAGAGAAGAGAGGGAGGCCCGGCGACTGTTTTCGGAGACCGAAAACGTCCGACGTTTGACCGACTATATTGTCGCTATAGTTAATCGTTGGGGCGTCAAACGAACTCCTAATGCGATGCAACTTGACAGGCGGTCTATTGACAACAAAACAACACCGCACACCAATTTTCAACCCATTCCGAGAACATTTTCCAGCCACTTATAAAATAATATTTCGGACATGCCGCGGGCGCGTGCAAGTGTGTCTGGGCTCAGAACGGACAACAGACGGAACTGGGAGATCCGGACTAATGCAAGTTTTGAAGACATGATTATGCAATGCACATGATGAGATGGCAAGATGCAACACGCAAGCAAATGACATGGCAACAACAGTGAATAACAGGAAGACACCTGGCACATCGGTCTCGGGGCATTACAACACTCCACCACTATGAGAGGATCTCATCCCGAGATCTAGAATGGCACCAGAGAGAAAAGGAAGAGGAAGAGGAGAGGTAAAGCTAAGTTGCTTCTTTGACAAACGAGTGAAACCAAAGAACCTTGCGAGGTTGAACAAATTGAAAGAAAGAAAACAATGAATATGAACAAAGTTGAAAACACTCTGTTAGAAAAGAGGAACAAGGAACATTACGGTAACCTTGTAGGTAGAAAGACATAAGAAAATGGTTGCAATGGACAAGAAGTACATGCAAGCACTCCGGTAGAAACGAGATGTACAAGGAACGACAAGGATCAATTACGATAGCACTCCAGTTTGAGAAGGTAGGAAAAACTTGATAAGATGAGAGAACTTGAATGAAGGACACGACACTCCGGTTGAATGGATAAGCTAAAGAAAGAACATGATCTTCCCAAAAAATGGGATGATGGGTGAAGAGAGCAACAATACCATGCCTCCGGAATGAATGTAAGAATGGAATCAAAAGAATGGAGAGGAAAGCAACACCTTCTACCTCAAATGAGCTTGAAAAGCATCTTTAGGAGAAGGGTCGAACGGAGTTGTTGGAAATCCAACAACGAAAAGAATAAGCTTGAATATGGTCTGATGGAAGACATCTTCAATTATGAGGTGACAACGTGCCACTCACGGGAAAAAGAATTGGATTGATATGAACAAGAAGACGAGAAATTTATTCCACCGGGAGGATAAATGAAGAACTTGGGTCATTTATAAGCACCATAAATAGCAACAATCCTTAGGGAAAGCTTTAGGTGAAATATAACCCAAGATAACTCCAACGAAGAGATTGATGGATTGAGAAGAGCTCATGCTAGAAGAGATTGATGGGTTTAACTATCTCATTCTTAACACCAAGTGAATCATGAAACATGAACTCAAATTATCAAGAATGTCATAATACCATCTCCAATGATACGGTAGAAAGGATTGCACTTCGGAATGCGAGATGAAGAAATGCTTGAGCTCCTTAGAAAAGAGTCTCAATGAACACTTGGAGAAGGAATTAAATCCTTTACGAACCATCATGTAGCGCCTCCATAAAGAACTCCGTTAAACAAAAGGATAACAAAAAGAAAGAGAAGTTGAAAACACAAGGTGGAGACTTGCAATTATTAGATGGATCTCCGTGATAATATAATTGCGAGAGCTTGGAACTCCTGGAAAAGAAAAGATAAATCCTCTCGAACCGAGAATGTGATATGATGAACCTCCGGAATAAGGAATTGAATTCACTCAATGAAACAAGAATAAGAATTACATTATGCTTATCCTTCACCAATTAAATTGATGACAACCAATGGATTTGGCACACTACTTATTCTCGTAGAAAGGATTAAAGAGAGATATAGCTCAAACTTGGGAAGATCTTCAACGAGTCACCGGTCGGGATCGAAAAGAACGAATGAATTGATATGATAACGAAGGAAGAGACATCTTGAACGAACCACTGTAAGAACTGAAAATGAATGAAGATAACATAAAGAAACACCGGGAAGAATTAGCAAATGAACGAAGATGCTTGAGAGAATTTAGATACAAGTGAAATGAAGAGATCATGAGCTGATAAGAGAATACTTGAACGATGCACCGGTATGATTTTGGAGAATGATAGCTGAAAGCTGAGAATGAATAATCTTGAATTGATGGCCTCCGGAGAATCAAACTTAAAAGACTCCTGAATTGCTCCGGAAGGAAGAAAAGAATTGTCATAATCGAAAACACTTAAGAAAGGATGGCGTGACGCTAGAACCATGAATCTTGAAGAGAATGGAACAAAATATGGAGGAAAAATCTTCTTCGGTCTTCAAATATGAGAATGACGACGAGAAACACCACCATGAATTATTTAGACACTCTGGAAGAATCAAAAGCGAAGAGATTGAGCCAACGATCAAAAGAATTTAACCGATCTTGGAGAAAGGCATTTGACTGATGATAAATCATTCTTACGTCAAACTTTGAAAAGAAATTTGAGGATAGCTCCGGGAAAGGAAGAGTCAGGTAAGATCCTGGGAAAAGACCTATGGGTTAGGGCCCACTCAAGAGAAACACCGTTGAAAAGATTTAAAAGAGAGATTGCACCGGTTGAATTAAATGGCTTGAATGAGATAACATCCTTGAAAGAGCTTGAACGAAAGCAGAGTGGAAACACGAGTCTTTGAGATATCTTCAGCACTCCGGAACAAATTAATAGCGAGAAGTGGAATGATAATGAGGTGCACCGGCAAGAGAAGGTATTTGAAACGAGGAAAAGAGGATGAACAACACAGCTTGAAATTGGTCCACCGGAGAAGAAAAAGAATTAAGAATGATGAACGTGTAGAGCATCTTCACGAGAACCACCGGGTAAGAATATTGACGGAACAGAATGGGGAGACTTTATATCCAATAAATGGATACTTGATTAAGAAATCTGAGTCCTTGACGAAATAAGGGTGGGAGGGTGGGAAAATAAAGGCAACTTGGAGACGGATGAAACAAACATCGTTGAGTAGAACTGATAATTGATCTTGAGAATGTTGAAGTGATCGGAACCATTTGAAGAGAAACACACCGGTGAAAAGGATTGACATGACAATCTCGATTATCAGGAAGGATTGGTATTCACATTGGAGTATGAGAACACCGCTTAGGAACAGGTATGGAATCAACATTCGACTTCGAAGCAACTCGAATACCACAACTCAAAAACAAAACAAGGATTGGCTTGCAGAATGAGCCGAAACAAACATATGATAGATCCCATATCGTATCATGTGTCTGTTGGAAAGAATTCCTACGAGCTACTTGAATTCCCACTTATAAACTCCCGAAACTTTCCAGTTATGCAATTAGGTGTTTGGGATACAGGGGAAGCATAATATCTTACCCAAATCTAGCAAATCCTACATCCAGCTGTATCCATCCTTCAACACATAACCAAGAAACCTTTGGAAATCGTTTACCTCAACCTTCGAAAAGCATCCGTTATACGAGTTATGGCAATACTCCCGAACTCCCGCCCCAGTACTGGGTGGCGTCGAGGTTATCTCACCAACAACTGCATAAAAGAGATTTTCGATGTCGGCGAAACTTAGGTATTCCAGAATCTCAACGATAAAATTGTGACGACAACACCTCGGAGCTCAACTCCCCGGGACACTGCCACAACCCCTAAATGTCAGGAGGCACCAAGAACAATGTTCTCGTCACAAAACCATCAGAACGATTCCAAGATACCCGCGTGATCCTAACTTTTTTTTAGTGAAATTTGAGAAGAGAATAGTCAAAACTCTACATCAGGATGCCTCACCAGAGCGACGAAGGGACTGATGAGTAAAAAGAATCCTACTCTCTGATATATATAATCCTAAATGACTCAAAACATTTTTCTAGACTCAACAACACCAGCGATTCGATCAAGCAGGGGGCTCCTAAGTCGGGGAAGGCTCTGATTACCAACTTGTAACGCCCTCGATGCGGCTATATCTCCCACGTGTCGAAGCACGACTTAGAGGCATAACCGCATTGAAAGCAATGTCGCAAGTGAGGTAATCTTCACAACAACCCATGTAATACATAAGGGAAAGAGATACATACTTGGCTTACAATCTCCACTTCACACAATACATGAATAAAGCATTACATCATCCAAATACACTCAAGGTCTGACTACGGAACCAAAATAAAAGAAGACTACCCCAAATCCTACACAGATCCCCGATCGTCCCAACTGGGCTCCACTACTGATCAACTGAAACGAAACAACACAATGAACGAGATCTTCATCGAGCTCCTCCTTGAGCTCGGTTGCATCACCTGGAATGGCATCATCGGCACCTGCAAGCTGGTTTTGGAAGTATCTGTGAGTCACGGGGACTCAGCAATCTCACACCCTCGTGGTCAAGACTATTTAAGCTTATAGGTAGGGTAAAAGGTATGAGGTGGAGCTGCAGCAAGCGACTAGCAAATATGGTGGCTAACATACGCAGATGGGAGCGAGAAGAGAAGGCAAAAGCACGGTCGAACAACTATGATCAAGAAGTGATCCTAGAACAACCTACGTCAAGCATTACTCCAACACCGTGTTCACTTCCCGGACCCCACCAAGAAGAGACCGTCACGGTAACACACGCGGTTGATGTATTCTAATTAAGATCAACTTCAAGTTTTCTACAACCGGACATTAACAAATTCCTATCTGCCCATAACCGCGGGCACGGCTTTCGAAAGTTCAAATCCCTGCAGGGGTGTCCCAACTTAGCGCATCACAAGCTCTCACGGTCAACGAAGGATATTCCTTCTCCCAAGACATTCCGATCAGACTCGGCATCCCGGTTACAAGACATCCTCGACAATGGTAAAACAAGTCCAGCAAGACCACCCGTTGTGCCGACAAATCCTGATAGGAGCTGCACATATCTCGTTCTCAGGGCACACCGGATAAGCTAAGCGTACGGCAGCCAACGTAACCCAAGTTGCCAAGGGACGTCCCCGCACGGTGCTTTGGGTTGGAACAACACTTAAACAAGCACTGGCCCGTGGTGTTTAAAATAAAGATGACCCTCGGGATGTGCGACTCCCAAGGGAAAAAGGCTAGGTGGTGAATGGTAAAACCAAGGTTGGGCCTTGCTGGAGGAGTTTTATTCAAGGCGAACTGTCAAGGGGTTCCCATTATAACCCAACCGCGTAAGGAATGCAAAATCCGGGAACATAACACCGATATGACGGAAACTAGGGCGGCAAGAGTGGAACAAAACACCAGGCATAAGGCCGAGCCTTCCACCCTTTACCAAGTATATAGGTGCATTAATTAAATAAGAGATATTGTGATATCCCAACAATAATCATGTTCCAACAAGGAACAACATCTCCATGTTCCAACAAGGAACAAACTTCATCTTCACCTGCAACTAACAACGCTATAAGAGGGGCTGAGCAAAGCGGTAACATAGCCAAAAAACGGTTTGCTAGGACAAGGTGGGTTAGAGGCTGAACATGGCAATATGGGAGGCATGATAAGCAAGTGGTAGGTATCGTAGCATAGGCATAGCAAAAGAGCGAGCATCTAGCAAGGAAAGATAGAAGTGATTTCGAGGGTATGGTCATCTTGCCTGAAATCCTGCAAGGAAGAAGAACGAGTCCATGAAGAAGACAAACGGACGTAGACGAACATGTCCTCACAAACGCGACGTTATCGGAACCAACCCAAAGAAGCAACACCGGAAAGAAGCACACAACATAGTAAACAACCAACACATGAACATGGCATGATGCGCAATCAAGTATGATGCATATCCGGTTTTAGAGAGGCATGGCATGGCAAAGTGCACAAGCAAAATGACAAGTTAAGTGGAGCTCAATATGCAACGAGTTGCATATTGACGAAACACCACAACAATTATTTAGTTCTCTCCCGTTTGTGTACCCAACAATATTGTAACATCCCAAATTTGCAATTTGGAATGTTATACACTACATCATCATGCATATCATATTTTCTTGCATTTTGGTCGATCCTAGATATTTCACGCAACTCAAGGACCTTCGGAGAGAGTTGGAGATTTCGTTATTTTCATATTTGAGAGTTTTCTCAAATTTGAAAAGAGGATCATTTGATCTATTTATTTCATCTTCAATTATTTTTCCAATATCAAAAATATGAGAGAGGGAATAATATGACTTTCCCAAATTTAGGAAAAAAATGAAGATTTAATGAATAAATCAAATTTTGGTTTTTCCAGAGTTTATTTGCATTTTATTTGGATAGGGAAAAATGCGCGTTTTCAAAATTTGCATCTAGGCCCCGAGTAAAGTTCATTTTGTTCGACTCATTTTTAGGAGTCGGGGAAAATTTACTTTGGGAATTTTGGAGTTCGTTTAGATTTTCTTTCCTTTGTTTTTTCTGCGCGCGCATCTATTTAAAAAAAACGTTCGCGCCCGCCTGGGCCAAGGCCCAGCCGGCCCAGCCGCCGCCCCCTCGCGCGCGCGCCCGCGCGCAGCACGCCGCCGCCGCCGAGTCTGAGCCGGACTCAGCTGCCGCCGCCGCCCCTTGCCTTGCCCCCTCCCCCAAGCCACCCTCCCCCCTTTAAATACCTAGCCACCCCCCTCTCCTCCCCACCCCAAGCCCCAAGCCCCAAGCCGCCGCCTGCCGCCGCCGCCCGCCGCCTAGCCCGCCGCCGGAGCCCCTCGCCGAGGTAGCCCCGCGCCGCGCCACCCTCCCTCGGTTCGGTTTTTTTAAAAAAAATAACCATTCCGGTTTTCTTTCGTTTGTTTCGTTTTTTTTCTTTCCGAAACCCTAGATCGGTTTTTCGTTTTTTTTCGGTTTAGTTGTTTAGCGAGCGTTCGCCGGACCGTTCGTCTTAACGAACGTGATCACCGGGTATTCTTGGTTAACGAACGTCCATTCGTTTAACCGTTCGTCGTTTTCTTTTTGTCGGATTTATTCCGTGAATTTTTTCTGATCGCGATTTTAGATCCGATCTTCGTTCTAGTTTATCTTCTCGCTCGTTTATCGGAATCAGGTGATTCAAGCGCCTAGAGTTTCGTTTCGAAACCGCCGTTTCGTCTAATCAACTTGAACAAGCCTTTGCTACAATAAAATTTGACCTAGTTTCAACCTGCTAGAACCGAGTTGTTTTTTTTCCGCCGTTTGTTTTCCGTTTCTTTGTTCGGTTCGTTCTTTCTTTGCAACCGGAGTTCTTAAGTTGAACTTTCTGGTTCGTTCTCTTGTTCGAGTTTTACCTTTGCATTAGATGAGTACTTATTGTGTGCTTGTTGTTTGTCTGTGATAGATCACCCGGATTGCGCCGCTTGTTACTTCGAAACCCTAGGTCTCGCGGATCATCAGCAAGGCAAGTAACACTTTGATCATACCTTTTCTACAACCCATGTTTTATTGCATTAGATCAATCCTCTCACATTGCATAATTAGGATCTAATTAAATTGTGGGATGGGAAGTAGATGAGGTAGTACCTATTACCTGTATTATTATCAAACCTTTGGGAGTTACTTCTACGTTTGCTTATTATGCCATGCTATGCTAGTAGACGTGGATTGGGTGAGTGATATCCATGACAGATGTGAGATTGATAATTAAGGGTTTATCTAAGGTGGAAACCAAACACACATCTGGGTGGATTGAGGCACCTGATGTCTATCAGGACTTGCCTGTTTTTATTTCGGACCGCCACCCAGGCTCAAAGGGATCATAAGATCATTCATGCTAGTAACTTCCGTGTGCAGCCACAAGCCATTATGGGCTCTGGCATAGTTGACTAAGTTGTGCGAACTCTTACGGGTAGACTAGCAGATGTAGGGGAAAGTAGGTGTACCGGTCTACCCACATGTAAGGTGCTAGCGCTTCTGAAAGACTGTGTCTCGGTCATCCGTCTTCTCAAACACCCTGTAGTGCGAGAAACCAAACGGAGGCGATCGAGTCTTGTGGGGAAAAGTGCGCAAACCTCTGCAGAGTGTATAAACTAATCATGATTAGCCATGTCCCCGGTTATGGACAACTTGAGTATCTAGTACTTGAATATCATGTGAATCTCATCATGTTACTTCTAATTAATGTTGTTGGGTTTTAATTGTTCACTTAATTGGGATCGGAATGCTGTCAACCATTCTCGATGTTTAACAACTACCATGATAGTTAAATAAATTTATTCCTTTGCAGTAGGGAAAAACTGGCTTTACGCAAAACTGTAACCATAGAGCTTTCCACCAGCCATATATGCATATAGTATAGCTGTTTCATTCCATTACTCTCTATGTGTTACATTGCCAGCATATTCCATGTGCTGACCCATTTTCAGGCTGCAACCTTCATGTTGCAGACTTTTCAGACGACGAGTAAGGTGCTTTTAGGTCGTGGTTCTATACTCAGTGATGCCGTTGGAGTTGATGGACCCATTTATCTTCCGAGCCTTCCGCTGTTATCGTATTAGATGGCCTTAAGCCATATTTATTGTAATAAGTTCTCTTTGAGACAACGATGTAATAAGTGTGTGATTGCCACTCTGCTATAAATCCTTCGATGTACTGTGTGGTGTCAGCATTACTGATCCAGGGATGACACCGGAGCACAGTAGACTTGATCCATTCGAGTCGGGTCGCTACAGAGATGGTATCAGAGCACACGCTGACTGTAGGACACGACCACTAAGTTAAAGCCATAGAACACCATTCTCTTCTCATTTTCTAACTCCTCGTCTTTTCTACTCTTTTAGGATGACGAACGCGAAAGATTAAGTACGCTCAACCGGATGAAGGCACACCATTTGGATTTCACCTGAAGGAAGTCACCAAGTACCTGAACATTGGATTACCAAGCTTCACGGGAACCTTCAACGCCACTCTGCCTGAAGAGGAGCGCTGGAAGATTCAAGCTCACGTTCCGGGAAGGACATTCGCGCCAATCACGAAGCCCATAGATAGTGTTTTCAATGCACCAACCTGGAGTCTGGGAAGGAGCATGGCAGCTCATATCACCATGGGACACATTGGAGAAGTTTATCAAGAAGACCTCAAGGACACTATCTACCAGATTTGCGGACGCCGAGATGAACAATGGGAGTTAGTCAGCACCAAGAAGGATAGATCCATTGCATCTTTCATCCAGGAGTTAAACCAGCACATTCGACGCCACGAGAACCAGATGTGCAACGATATGATAGAGTTGAAGAATGCAAAGGCAAGGATCATCGAGCTAGAAGGAGAACTGAAGTCTACACGCAAGGACTACATGGACGAGATCGTAGCTCTAGCGAGACACAATGGCGATCTTAAGCAGGAGATTGAAGAACTCAAGAGGAAGTTAGCATCCAGGGAGGAAGACATGTACGTCACATGTCCGGACAACTACATCATCATCGACGACACTGATTCGGATCCAAGTGAACCCGACTTTGAAGACGAAGCTGGAGCAGATATCATGGAGTCTTCCACCGGTTCAAATTTCTAGATGACCACCAAATAGTAGTAGTATTTCCCCCATGTAAACATTAGTTCGAGCACTTTTGCGATAGTTCTAGACCGTTTGTATGCCTTTGTTTGATTGATTGAAGTGAATTGTGTGCTTTTGCCTCATGTGCATATGGGTAGTGTTTTCCCTTTAGACCCCCTCTATTCTTATATTCTCATCTATTCTAAACCCTCAGATGCCTCCGAGACGTGACAATGGATTTCCACCAGAGCTCACTCAGTTGATCCAGCAGTAGAATCAATTGATGCAGATGTTAGTCCAGAACCAGCAGAACAACACCAACAACAACCCACCACCACCACCACCACCTGTTGACCACTTAGCCCGTTTCCTTAGGCTGAATCCGCCGGTGTTTTCCAGTAGCACCGAGCCAATAGTAGCAGACGATTGGCTCCGCAAGATAGGAAGGGAGTTGACCACTGCAGGATGCACAGATGGTGAGAAAGTGAAGTTTGCCGCACATCAGCTTGACGGACCCGCGGCAGCATGGTGGGAGAATTTCACAGCCACTTACCCAGTTGACACTGTCACATGGGATCAGTTTCAGCAAGCTTTCCGCACTGCCCATGTTTCAGCAGGAGCTATGGCCATGGAAAAGCGTGAGTTTCGCAACTTACACCAAGGAGGAAGGACAGTTGGCCAGTACGTTGACGATTTCAGCAAGTTAGCATGTTATGCCCCAGATGACGTTGCTATGGATGCAGCTAAGCAGGAGAAATTTCTGGAAGGACTGAATGATGAGCTAAGCATGCAGTTGATGGTAGCAAGTTTCAACAACTACCAGGAGTTGGTAGATCGTGCCATCATGATTGAAGGAAAGCAACAGCAGATTGAGAACCGCAAGAGGAAGTATGGACAGGGGAAGTATAACTCTGGAGCCCAGCAGAAGCCCCGTTTTACCCCTAAATCGGGATTTCAGTTTCAGCATACCCATGGAGGAGGTAGCTCGCACAACCATAACGGCCACAAGAATGGTAATGGGAATGGAGGAAGCAAGGGCCAGAACCGTACCACCCCATCGACCCCAACCAAGAGAGATCTGAGTCAAGTCACTTGTTTCAAGTGTTCCAAGACCAGGCATTATGCCAATGAATGTCCCGAAGGCCAGAATGGAAATGGCATTGGAAGCTCTGGGAAGAAGCCGAACCCTTTCAATAGAGGACAGGTGAACCACATTAATGTGGAGGAGGTTGAAGATCAGCCTGATGCAGTAATCGGTAAGTTTTTGGTTAAGACATTTACCGCACTCGTTCTTTTTGATACTGGTGCATCGCATTCATACATATCAAGGGGATTTGTGGATAAATATAACCTGGCAACCCAAGCCCTTAGGTCACCCATGTTAGTAAGCCCACCAGGAGCGGAGTATATGGCTAGACGATGGTGTGATCGTTTACCATTAAGGATTGGTAACTATGTGTTTCCCTCAGACCTAATAGTATTGGAATCTCAAGGATTGGATGTGATTCTTGGTATGGATTGGCTGTCGATGTATGGAGGAAACATCGATTGCGCCAGTAAGACAATTTTGCTTACCACACCAGAAGGAAGAAGGATCAAGTATGTATCCCGGCATGTGCCAAACAGGACACAAGTAAACTGCCTAACAGGAGTTGTGCAAGAAGAAGTACCAGTGGTAAAGGATTTTCCTGATGTATTTCCTGAGGAATTACCAGGCATGCCACCGGATAGAGACATTGAGTTTTTGATTGAGTTATTGCCAGGTACAGGCCCAATATCGAAGCAACCGTACCGGATGCCAGCAAAGGATTTGGTGGAAATTAAGAATCAGATTAAGGAGTTATTGGATAAAGGTTACATTCGCCCAAGTTCTTCGCCTTGGGGATCACCCGTACTTCTAGTGGAAAAGAAGGATGGATCATTAAGGATGGTTGTTGATTACCGAGGATTGAATGAAGTAACCATCAAGAATAAGTACCCACTGCCAATGATTAATGATCTGTTTGATCGTTTGCAAGGAGCTAAAGTGTTTTCCAAGATCGATTTGCGATCAGGGTACCATCAGTTGAAGATTCGAGAGCAGGATATACCTAAGACAGCATTCACCACAAGATATGGACTGTATGAGTATACCGTTATGTCATTTGGATTGACTAACGCACCTGCCTATTTTATGAACCTGATGAACAAAGTGTTTATGGAGTTTTTGGATAAGTTCGTCATAGTGTTCATTGATGACATCCTGGTTTATTCAAAGAATGAAGAGGATCATAAGGAACATTTGCGTTTGGTTTTGGAGAAACTAAGGGAACATCAGTTATACGCCAAATTCCGCAAATGTGAGTTTTGGTTGAAGGAAGTTGGATTCCTCAGAGACGTTATATCCGGAGAAGGTATAGCAGTTGACCCCACTAAGGTTGAGACCGTAACCGAATGGGAAGCACCAACGACAGTTGGAGAGATCCGGAGTTTTCTTGGACTCGCAGGATACTACCGGAGATTCATTGAGAACTTTTCAAAGATTGCAAAGCCTATGACTGAATTGTTGAAGAAGGATACTAAGTTCAATTGGACTGAGGCATGTGAGGCTAGTTTCCAGGAATTGAAGAAACGCTTGGTTACCTCACCAGTATTGATTTTGCCAGATCAGACCAAGGACTATGAGGTGTATTGCGACGCTTCACGTCGAGGACTTGGAGCAGTGCTTATGCAGGAAGGAAGAGTTGTTTCATATGCTTCACGGCAACTGAAGCCTCATGAGTTGAATTATGCCACGCATGATTTGGAGTTAGTAGGCGTAGTGCATGCATTGAAAACGTGGAGACATTTCCTCATTGGAAATCATTGTGAGGTGTACACGGATCACAAGAGTTTGAAGTACATTTTCACTCAGAAGGAGTTGAACCTCCGACAAAGGAGATGGTTGGATCTCATCAAGGATTATGACATGAGATTGCATTACCATCCCGGAAAAGCTAATGTAGTAGCTGACGCATTGAGCCGTCAGGGCCATGTCAATACTCTAATGATGGGGAAAATACCAAAGGAGTTAGCAGAAAACCTTCGTGAGCTATGTTTGGAAATAGTTCCGAGAGGCTATGTAGCAGCATTGGAGATTCAGTCAACATTGATGGATAAGATCAGAGAAGCTCAGAAATCTGACAAGGAGATTGCTGCTATAAAAGAGAAATTGAGCAAAGGAAAAGCAAAGGGATTTCGTGAGGATGAACACTATACCCTATGGTTTGAGGACCGTGTTTATGTGCCAAATGACCCGGAGATCAGGAAGTTGATTTTGCACGAGGCACATGATTCACCGTATTCGATTCACCCCGGGAATACCAAGATGTATTTGGATTTGAAGGAAACATTCTGGTGGACCGGAATGAAGAAGGATACTGCAGCATATGTAGCGGTTTGTGACGTATGTCAGAGAGTAAAGGCAGAGCATCAGAAGCCAGCAGGATTGTTACAACCATTGCCGATACCCGAATGGAAGTGGGATAAGATAGGCATGGATTTTATCATAGGACTACCCAGGACGAAAGCAGGCTATGACTCGATATGGGTAGTAGTTGATCGTTTGACGAAGGTAGCACATTTTATTCCAGTTAAGACCACTTACACCAGTGCTAAGTTGGCAAAGATATACATGACTAGGATCATTTGTTTGCATGGAGTTCCGAGGAGTATCGTATCAGATAGAGGAACTCAATTTACCTCAAAATTTTAGAATCAGTTGCATGAAACTTTAGGAACCAGACTAGAGTTCAGCACAGCTTTTCATCCGCAGACAGATGGACAGACCGAGAGAGTCAATCAGATTTTGGAAGATATGCTGAGAGCTTGTGCCCTAGATTATGGATCTAGCTGGGACGATAACTTGCCGTATGCGGAGTTTTCTTATAACAACAGTTACCAAACCAGTTTGAAGAGGGCACCTTTCGAAGCTTTATACAGAAGGAGGTGCAGGACACCGTTGTCATGGGACGAAGTTGGAGACCGTCAATTCTTTGGACCAGATTTGATTAAGGAGTCTAAACGGAAAGTTAAGTTGATTCGCGATAGGCTCAAGGTAGCCCAGTCCAGGCAGAAGAGCTACGCAGATTCTGAACGCAAGGAGATAGTTTACGAAACCGGAGACAAGGTTTATCTTCGAGTATCCCCACTTCGAGGAGTTAAGCGCTTTGGAGTTAAGGGAAAGTTAGCACCGCGTTTCGTTGGACCGTATAAGATCTTGCAACGTATGGGAGAAGTCGCTTATAAGTTGGAATTACCAGAGGGACTGTCAGGAGTTCATGATGTATTCCATGTTTCTCAGCTGAAGAAATGTCATGCCGAGATGGCGGAGATACCACTAAAAGATACAGTGCCGCTTGAAGCGATTCAGTTGAAGGATGACTTAACATATGAGGAGAAACCAGTCAAGATTCTCGATTATGCCAGCAGAGTCACCCGCAGCAAGGTTATCAAGTTTTGCAAAGTTCAGTGGAACCACCACTCAGAGGATGAAGCCACCTGGGAAAGAGAAGAAGAGTTGCTCAAGGACCACCCTCACCTATTTCCTAGCCAACCCGAATCTCGAGGGCGAGATTCATCTTAAGGGGGGTAGGTTTGTAACATCCCAAATTTGCAATTTGGAATGTTATACACTAGATCATCATGCATATCATATTTTCTTGCATTTTGGTCGATCCTAGAAATTTCACGCAACTCAAGGACCTTCGGAGAGAGTTGGAGATTTTGTTATTTTCATATTTGAGAGTTTTCTCAAATTTGAAAAGAGGATCATTTGATCTATTTATTTCGTCTTCAATTATTTTTCCAATATCAAAGATATGAGAGAGGGAATAATATGACTTTCCCAAATTTAGGAAAAAATGAAGATTTAATGATTAAATCAAATTTTGGTTTTTTCGGAGTTTATTTGCATTTTATTTGGATAGGGAAAATGCGCGTTTTCAAAATTTGCATCTAGGCCCCGAGTAAAGTTCATTTTGTTCGACTCATTTTTAGGAGTCGGGGAAAATTTACTTTGGGAATTTTGGAGTTCGTTTAGATTTTCTTTCCTTTGTTTTTTCTGCGCGTGCATCTATTTAAAAAAAACGTTCGCGCCCGCCTGGGCCAAGGCCCAGCCGGCCCAGCCGCCGCCCCCTCGCGCGCGCGCCCGCGCGCAGCACGCCGCCGCCGCCGCCGCCGAGTCCGAGCCGGACTCAGCCGCCGCCGCCGCCCCTTGCCTTGCCCCCTCCCCCAAGCCACCCTCCCCCCCTTTAAATACCTAGCCACCCCCCCTCTCCTCCCCACCCCAAGCCCCAAGCTGCCGCCGCCTTAAGCCGCCGCCGCCGCCGCCCGCCGCCTAGCCCGCCGCCGGAGCCCCTCGCCGAGGTAGCCCCGCGCCGCGCCACCCTCCCCTCGGTTCAGTTTTTTTTAAAAAAAATAACTGTTCTGTTTTTCTTTCGTTTGTTTCGTTTTTTTTTCTTTCCGAAACCCTAGATCGGTTTTTCGGTTTTTTTCGGTTTAGTTGTTTAGCGAGCGTTCGCCGGACTGTTCGTCTTAACTAACGTGATCACCGGGTATTCCCGGTTAACAAACGCCCATTCGTTTAACCGTTCGTCGTCTTCTTTTCGTCGGATTTATTCCGCGAATTTTTTCTGATCGCGATTTCAGATCCGATCTTCGTTCTAGTTTATCTTCTCGCTCGTTTATCGGAATCAGGTGATTCAAGCGCCTGGAGTTTCGTTTCGAAACCGCCGTTCTGTCTAATCAACTTGAACAAGCCTTTGCTACAATAAAATTTGACCTAGTTTCAACCTGCTAGAACCGAGTTGTTTTTTCCGCCGTTTGTTTTCCGTTTCTTTGTTCGGTTCGTTCTTTCTTTGCAACCGGAGTTCTTAAGTTGAACTTTCTGGTTCATTCTCTTGTTCGAGTTTTACCTGTGCATTAGATGAGTACTTATTGTGTGCTTGTTGTTTGTCTGCGATAGATCACCCGGATTGTGCCGCTTGTTACTTCGAAACCCTAGGTCTCGCGGATCATCAGCAAGGCAAGTAACACTTTGATCATACCTTTTCTACAACCCATGTTTTATTGCATTAGATCAATCCTCTCACATTGCATAATTAGGATCTAATTAAATTGTGGGATGGGAAGTAGATGAGGTAGTACCTATTACCTGTATTATTATCAAACCTTTGGGAGTTACTTCTACGTTTGCTTATTATGCCATGTTATGCTAGTAGACGTGGATTGGGTGAGTGATATCCATGACAGATGTGAGATTGATAATTAAGGGTTTATCTAAGGTGGAAACCTAACACACATCTGGGTGGATTGAGGCACCTGATGTCTATCAGGACTTGCCTGTTTTTATTTCGGACCGCCACCCAGGCTCAAAGGGATCATAAGATCATTCATGCTAGTAACTTCCGTGTGCATCCACAAGCCATTATGGGCTCTGGCATAGTTGACTAAGTTGTGCGAACTCTTACGGGTAGACTAGCAGATGTAGGGGAAAGTAGGTGTACCGGTCTACCCACATGTAAGGTGCTAGCGCTTCTGAAAGACTGTGTCTCGGTCATCCGTCTTCTCAAACACCCTGTAGTGCGAGAAACCAAACGGAGGCGATCGAGTCTTGTGGGGAAAAGTGCACAAACCACTGCAGAGTGTATTAACTAATCATGATTAGCCGTGTCCCCGGTTATGGACAACTTGAGTATCTAGTACTTGAATATCATGTGAATCTCATCATGTTACTTCTAATTAATGTTGTTGGGTTTTAATTGTTCACTTAATTGGGATCGGAATGCTGTCAACCATTCTCGATGTTTAACAACTACCATGATAGTTAAATAAATTTATTCCTTTGCAGTAGGGAAAAACTGGCTTTACGCAAAACTGTAACCATAGAGCTTTCCACCAGCCATATATGCATATAGTATAGCTGTTTCATTCCATTACTCTCTATGTGTTACATTGCCAGCATATTCCATGTGCTGACCTGTTTTCGGGCTGCAACCTTCATGTCGCAGACTTTTCAGACGACGAGTAAGGTGCTTTTAGGTCGTGGTTCTATACTCAGTGATGCCGTTGGAGTTGATGGACCCATTTATCTTCCGAGCCTTCCGCTGTTATCGTATTAGATGGCCTTAAGCCATATTTATTGTAATAAGTTCTCTTTGAGACAACGATGTAATAAGTGTGTGATTGCCACTCTGCTATAAATCCTTTGATGTACTGTGTGGTGTCAGCATTACTGATCCAGGGATGACACCGGAGCACAGTAGACTTGATCCATCCGGGTCGGGTCGCTACAAATATTAAATGTTTATTAACATGGCAAGGGGGGTGAGGAAAAAGAAAACTACCTATCTAGGCAAGTTTAAATGAGGCCGGAACAACGAACAACAATTCCGGAGAAATCCTCATGATCATATTTTGGTTGTGGTACTGATCTGCCCTAAACACAATTTTAGAGTTATTAAACATGCAAAGTAAAGCCACCATGTTAAACTAGGCATTTTCCACCCCAGTTACATATAAAGTTTATTAAATTCTGAGTTACGGTTATTTAGTTATGAAATAAATCATTTTAACATGGCATAGGAGCAAATTTAAACAAACATCATTTTAGACATTTTAAACATGGATGAAAGTGGCATATAATTAACCCACACATAATTCTAAGCACTTTTCTGTAAAACTGTAAAACCTGAGATATAAAACAAATCGGCCAGGACTGAAAAAAACGTCCATGGGCTGGAACTGGCCGGCCCATTTGCGCAAGGTGGGGTGCTGGATCTGGGCTTGTCACCAGAGGGCTTGGGGCACTGCTGGGCTTGCGCGGATGGGTCAAGGGGAGGCTGGGCCTTGCCAATAGCAGGATGCAAGACGCGGCCCAGGCGCGGGCACGGGGAGGCCGGATCGGGTCAACACAGCGAGCAGAGGCACGGGACGAACGGGCGCCTCGTCCTCTCATTCCTGAAGAAGGGAACGAATCGGAACTTGATGCGGACGGCGGCGGCGAAGAACTCACCAGATCCACCTGATCCGGGTGAGGCAAAGGCAGGGGAGGCCGGAAACGGGCAGGACGACGGTGGCGGCACCCAGACCCGGCGGCCATGGGGGGCCCTGAACATGGCAGGAGAGAGAGAGAGAGGTTAGAGGGAGGAGGAGAGGGAGACGGCCAGGGACAAGAGCAGTGCAGCGGGGTACTGGCCTGGTCGGTTTGTCCGACAACGACGCTCGCCGGCGACGAGGTAAGGAGGAGGAGGAGGTTCGGCCAGCGCGGGGACGCACCAGATCAAGCGGGAGGAGCTCGATGCGGCGTACGGGCGACGGTGGAGAGACCCGGGCCTGGACGGGCCCCGGATGGGCTTCACGGGCCACGGTGGCTGGTGGTGGAGGAGGCGCCAAGTGGCTGCGGGGGAGAGGGTGGCTTCGGAAATTGAGGAGTGGGGGGTATGTGGCTGGCGGCTGAGAGGTTAGGGAAGGGTCTAGGGTTAGGTTTAGACTAGGGTTTGATCTGATTTAGTAAGCGGTGGACTATATATAGGTAAAAACAATTGAGGTTGGACCCTCTGATCGAAAAAAATAGGCTAGGGAGTCCAAATAAGAAAACGGTGATGTTTTGTAGATGTTTGGGGATGATCCGGACTCAACGGTGGCGACAGTCCGGGTCGGGTTCGGGACAACTTTCGGACACGCGCAAGGGGGGCTGCGGGCTAACGAGAGAGGTTAGGTTGGACCTGGCGGTAGGTAGTGAGCAGTGTAAACGGTCTCGAGCTGAGAGAAGAGAAGAGAGGGAGGCCCGACGACTGTTTTTGGAGACGGAAAACGTCCGACGTTTGACCGACTATATTGTCGCTATAGTTAATCGTTGGGGCGTCAAAGGAACTCCGAATGCGATGCAACTTGACAGGCGGTCTATTGACAACAAAACAACACCGCACGCCAATTTTCAACCCATTCCGAGAACATTTTCCGGCCACTTATAAAATAATATTTCGGACATGCCGCGGGCGCGTGCAAGTGTGTCTGGGCTCAGAACGGACAACGGACGGAACTGGGAGACCCGGACTAATGCAAGTTTTGAAAACATGATGATGCAATGCACATGATGACATAGCAACAACAGCGAATAACAGGAAGACACCCGGCACATCGGTCTCGGGTCATTACAGCCTCTCTCTCTTCTCTTCTCTCAGCTTGAGCCCTTGTGCACAACCCACAAGTTCCAACCGACCCCTCGCGTGCGTGTCCGAAACTTCTTCGGACCCGACCCGGACAGTTGTCACCGTTGGGTCCGGATCATCCCCAAACATCTACAAAACATCTCCGTTTTGTTATTTGGACTTCCTAACCTTTATTTTTCTCAGCCGTCTAATTTCAATCGCGTGATCAAAAATCTCCCTCCTTTCTCTATTTATAGTCCAACCTCACCTAATCTAGTCTAACCCTAAAAACTAGGAGGTTTGTCCATCCCGCCGCCGCCGCTCAAGATCTTCCTCTGGATCTCCTCACGCAACAACCACCGCTCCATCTCCCTTGTTTTATTCACCGAGCCAACTAGCCACTCCTCTCGATCCACCACCCGCAGCTCTACAAGGCCCGCCTTCTACAGTTCGTCATCGCCGGAGTTCCCCACCACCAGCAGAGCCGTCGCCTGAGAGGCTCCTCGTCCGCCGCCACCTTCAACCAACGCCACTGCTCCCAAGCTCCTCTGTCCGCGCTGCCGTTTGCCCGGATCCGATGCCAGCTGACCGGATCCACCCGTCTTCGTGTTCCCCGCGCTGCCGGAGCCCCAAGTTCCCTCGTCGCCGTCCTGCTCAAGCCCCTGCGCCTCCCGCCAAGTCCCCTGACCCGGCCGCCCATCCCCGGATTAGTACGTTTTGGCATTCCAAACCCCGCCGGAGCTCCTCCTTGTCGCCAGTGAGGTGCCCTGCCACCGCTCCTGAGTTTTTCTCTTGCATCCTCGTCTCCAGCAGTTCCCGCCGCGGCCGCTCCGTTCGTCGCTGTCTCCATCAGATCCGATGAGTCCCTGCACCCTGGCCTCGTCCCCGTCTCCAGGTCGCTGCTCCGTCGCCGGAGACCAAGCTACAGCCGCGCCTGGCCCCTGCCTCGACCTTCTGTCAGCGCCATGTTTGCCTTTGCTTCTTTCGAACAGGGAGGAGGACGCCCCTACATCGCTGCGTTGACCGCCCTTCCTTCGCCTACGTGGACCGCAGCCACGCCTCCGGCCCAGCCTGGTTTCGGCCCAGCGCCCCCTGTCGGCCTTCCTCTCCATCGCGTGGGCTCAGCCCCTCTGGTGAGGCCCAGTCCGCCCCAGTTTTGGCCCCGTAGTGTTTTTTATTGACTGGCGATTTGTCTATTATTCCAGAGATGACTGTTTTATAGAAAAGCCCATGTTCTTCTTGCATTTAATAACTCACCAACCATGCATCACATGTAAAAACTTTATATATGAAAAATGCTTAAAATTGTGTCTAGTTTCATAATATGTCACTTTCACCCATGTTTAAAATGCTTAAATTGCTGTTTGTGTAGATTTACTCTTATGCCATGCTAAAATGGTTTATTTCATAACTAAATAACCACAGCTCCGATTTTAACAAACTTTATATGTAAATGGGGTAGAAAAATGCCTAGTTTAACATGGTGCACTCATCTTGCATGTTTAATAATTCTAAAATATGCTTTAGGACAGAACAGTACCAAACCTAAAATATGCACATGAGGAGTTTCCGGACTTGTTGTTTGTTGTTCCGGCCTCATTTAAACTTGCCTAGGTAGGTAGTTTTGTTATGCTTCACCTCTTGCCATGCTAACCAACATTTAATATTGTTGAGTACATAAACGAGATCGAACTAAATAAGTCATGTGGTGTTTCGTCAATATGCAACTCGTTGCATATTGAGCTCCACTTAATTTGTAGGATTGTTTGTGCATTGTGCCATGCCATGCCCTCATTAAACCAGACATGCATCTTACTTGGTTGTGCATCATGCCATGATTATGTGTTGGTTGTTTATTATGTTGTTTGCTTCTTTCTGGGTGGCTTCTCGCGTTAGCTTCGATTTCGTTCCGGAGTTGTGAGGATCCATTCGACTACGTCCGTTTGTCTTCTTCATGGACTCGTTCTTCTTCCTTGCAGGATCTTAGGCAAGATGACCATACCCTCGAAATCACTTCTATCTTTGCTTGCTAGTTGTTCGATCTATTGCTATGCCATGATACCTACCACTTGCTATATCATGCCTCCCATATTGCCATGTCAAGCCTCTAACCCACCTTTCCTAGCAAACCGTTGTTTGGCTATGTTACCGCTTTCCTCATCCCCTCTTATAGCGTTGCTAGTTGCAGGTGAAGATGAAATTTGTTCCATGTTGGAACATGGATATGTGGGGATATCACAATATCTCTTATTTGATTAATGCATCTATATACTTGGTAAAGGGTGGAAGGCTCGGCCGTATGCTTGGTGTTTTGTTCCACTCTTGCCGCCCTAGTTTCCGTCATACCGGTGTTATGTTCCTTGATTTTGCGTTCCTTACACGGTTGGGTGTTATGGGGACCCCTTGATAGTTCGCTTTGAATAAAACTCCTCCAGCAAGGCCCAACCTTGGTTTTACCATTTGCCTCACCACCACCTACTTTTCCCTTGGGAGTCACGCTCCCGAGGGTCATCTTTATTTTAAGCCCCTCGGGCCAGTGCTTGTCTAAGTGTTGGTCCGAACTAGAGTCCTTTGCAGCGCCACCTCGGGGAAACTTGAGGGCTAGTTTTAGTTGTACGGAGCGCTCATCCGGTGTTGCCCTGAGAACGAGATATGTGCAGCTCCTATCGGGATGTCGACGCATCGGGCGGTCTTGCTGGTCTTGTTTTACCATTGTCGAAATGTCTTGTAACCGGGATTCCGAGACTGATCGGGTCTTCTCGGGAGAAGGAATATCCTTCGTTGACTGTGAGAGCTTGTGATGGGCTAAGTTGGGACACCCCTGCAGGGTTTTGAACTTTCGAAAGCCGTGCCCGCGGTTATGGGCAGATGGGAATTTGTTAATATCCGGTTGTAGGGAACTTGACACTTGACTTAATTAAAATGCATCAACCGCATGTGTAGTCGTGATGGTCTCTTCTCGGCGGAGTCCGGGAAGTGAACACGGTTCTTGTGTTATGCTTGAACGTAAGTAGCTTCAGGATCACTTCTTGATCACTTCTAACTCACGACCGTTGCTTTGCTTTTCTTCTCGCTCTTATTTGCGTAAGTTAGCCACCATATATGCTAGTGCTTGTGCAGCTCCACCTCACTACCTTTTCCTACCCATAAGCTTAAATAGACTTGATCTCGCGGGTGTGAGATTGCTGAGCTCGTGGCTCACAGTTACTTCCAAATAGTTGCAGGTGCCGATGATACCAGTGCAGATGACGCAACTGAGCTCAAATGGGAGCTCGATGAAGATCTTGTTCGTTGTGTCGTTTCGTTCCTAGTTGATCAGTAGTGGAGCCCAGTTGGGGTGATCGGGGATCTATGCATTAGGGGTTGTCTTTATTTTGGTCCCGTAGTTGGACCTTGATTGTATCTGGATGATGTAATGCTATATTTATGTATTGTGTGAAGTGGCGATTGTAAGCCAAGTCTTTATCTCTTTCTTATTCAGTATATGGGATGTGTAATGATTACCCCTCTTGCGACATGCCTACTATGTGGCTATGCCTCTAAGTCATGCTCCGACACGTGGGAGATATAGCCGCATCGTGGGTGTTACACCTATTAACCGGAGGCCCAGCCCAAAATTGCTATTTTTTGCCAGTTTTAGGGTTTCAAAGAAAAGGAATATCAAACGGAGTCCAAACGGAATGAAACCTTCAGGAACATGATTTTCTCAACGAACAAGCCCGAGATACTTGGACCCTACGTCAAGAAAGGAAACAGGAGGCCACGAGGTAGGGGGGCATGCCTGCCTACCCTAGGCACGCCCTCCACCCTCGTGGGCCCCTGTTGCTCCACCGACGTACTCCTTCCTCCTATATATACCTACGTACCCCAAACGATCAGATACGGAGCCAAAACCCTAATTCCACCGTCGTAACTTTCTATATCCATGAGATCCCATCTTGGGGCTTGTTCCAGAGCTTCGCCGGAGGGGGCATCGATCATGGAGGGCTTCTACATCAACACCATAGCCTCTCCGATGAAGTGTGAGTAGTTTACTTCAGACCTACGGGTCCATAGTTAGTAGCTAGATGGTTTCTTATTTCTTTTTGGATCTCAATACAATGTTCTCCCCCTCTCTTGTGGAGAACCATTCGATGTAATCTTCTTTTTACGGTGTGTTTGTTGAGACCGATGAATTGTGGGTTTATGATCAAGTCTATCTATGAATAATATTTGAATCTTCTCTGAATTCTTTTATTTATGATTGGTTATCTTTGCATGTCTCTTCGAATTATCAGTTTGGTTTGGTCTACTAGATTGATCTTTCTTGCAATGGGAGAAGTGCTTAGCTTTGGGTTCAATCTTGCGATGTCCTTTCCCAGTGATAGTAGGGGCAGCAAGGCACGTATTGTATTGTTGCCATCGAGGATAACAAGGTGGGGTTTTCTTCATATTGCATGAGTCTATCCCTCTACATCATGTCATCTTGCTTAAGGCGTTACTCTGTTTTTAACTTAATACTCTAGATGCATGCTGGATAGCGATCGATGAGTGGAGTAATAGTAGTAGATGCAGGCAGGAGTCGGTCTACTTGTCTTGGACGTGATGCCTATATACATGATCATACCTAGATATTCTCATAACTATGCTCAATTTTGTCAATTGCTCAACAGTAATTTGTTCACCCACCGTAGAATACTTATGCTCTCGAGAGAAGCCACTAGTGAAACCTATGGCCCTCGGGTCTATCTTTATCATATTAATCTCCTACTACTTAGTTATTTCCTTTGCTATTTCCTTTGCCTTTATTTGCCTTTGCATCTTTTATCATAAAAATACCAAAAATATTATCTTATCATATCTATCAGATCTCACTCTCGTAAGTGGCCTTATAGGGATTGACAACCCCTATTTGCGTTGGTTGCGAGGATTTATTTGTTTTGTGCAGGTACGAGGGACTCGCGCGTAGCCTCCTACTGGATTGATACCTTGGTTCTCAAAAACTGAGGGAAATACTTACGCTACTTTGCTGCATCATCCCTTCCTGTTCGGGGAAAACCAACACAGTGCTCAAGAGGTAGCAGTGCGCCAGGTAGGGGTGCATTGAAGCTTTCCCTTCGTCGACTCACATTCCGCAACTCCATCACATCCATGTGAGACGCTCGCCGAGCTCGCACCTAGCGCCGGACCGCCCTGGCCGCTCGCGTCGCCCAGACGGCGCCCGTTGGCGGACCTCCCTGCCGTTCTCCATCACCTGTTGCCAACGCCGCTACCGGCCTGGCAGCAAACGAGCAGCAAGCGTCATCGCTGCACCCCTTTGTGCGACGGGACGGTCGCACTGCCATCCCGTCGCTGACTCGGGCCGGCTCCTCGTCCCATGCTCGCCGCGCGCCCATGGACGCGCAGGCCGCGCTGCTCATGGCACGCCAGATCCTGCGCTACCACCCGGTTGATGACCTCTACGAAGACTGGCTGGACCACATCGCTGAGCTCGTCAGCGCCGCTAGGGGCTCTCCTGCACCATCCCTCTTGCTGCCTCGCCACCCCCGGCCACGGGAGACGTAGCTCACGGAGCACCTCTGCCGCCTCTGCATCAAGACGATGCCCTTGCGTCGACACGCGTGGCTCACGGAGCGGCCCCGCCTCCTCCGCATCAAGACGGTGTCCTCGCCCCAAGATGCGTGGTCCTGCGGCGTGATCCGCCACGCCGTGTGCCCGCGCACGAAGAAAGAAGCTGCCAAGAAGTTCCCCGACCGCAGGAAAACACTCCTGCACTCCCCGCACCACCACGTCAAGACCGCACGCCGCCTGCGATGGCGGTGCATGGGTACCAAGACCAGGTTCCACCACCATGACGGGCTCTGGTGACCACAACAGGCTGCCGAGCCTTCACTCCTGAGCCACGCACCATCGTTTGGCCAGGCAAGTTCAAGCCGGATCTGCCTCCGTGCTACGACGACACCCCCGACCCTATGGAGTTCCTGCAGCTCTATGATCTAAGCATCGAGGCACCCAACGGAGATGAGAAGGTCATGGTGAACTGGTTTCCCATGGCTCTCAAGGATGGTGCTCGCTCGTGGCTCCTGAACCTGCCCGCGGGATCGATCTCCTCCTAGGACGAGATGCGCGAGCATTTCGTCGCCAACTTCCAGGGCACTTGCGACTGTCCTCTGGCCGTGGGTGACCTGCACCGCATCAAGCAGCAGCTGGGAGAGACCCTGCAGAAGTACATCCAACGCTTCAACAACGTTCGCCTCAAGATCCCCAAGGTGACGGACGAGGGCATCATCTCAGCGTTCTCCGATGGCGTCCGCGACATCAAGATGAAGGAGGAGCTCGCCATCCACGAGGAGCTATGCATGGCTCTAGAGATGTTCAACATGGCGACCAAGTGCGCAAGAGCTGAGGAAGGGTGCCTCTCCATGTTCGAGCTCCCTACTGCCGACCTGGAAGAGAAGAAAGCCAAGGCCAAGGACGTGAAGCACAAGGGCGTAGCCGTGCTCACGGCGGAGCCAGACACAAAGCGCGGCCGGGACCACCTCGAGTCATCCAAGAGCAGCCCTCTGTTCTGTGCCTTCCACAATGTACACAACCACAACACCAGCGATTGTCAAGAGCTCAGGGCCATCCGAGACGGCTGCTTCGGCCAACGCCCCGAGCGCAACGACCGGGGCTACGACCGAGGAGGAGGACGAAGTGGAGGATGCTAGGACGACCGCGGCCCCCGCCAGGAGTGGCACGACCGGCCTCGTGAGGACCACTGGCAGGAATAGCCTCATGAGGGCGCCTGGAGGGACCAGCCTCGTGAGGACCGCCCTCAGGGCAATCCTGGCCTCCCTCCACTGCCGCCACCACCAAGAAGGAACGACGACCACCATCAGGACGAGAGGGCTGGGGGCTTCCACGAGCCGCGCGCTATCGCCTGCATCTTGGGCGGTGCTCAGGCCCTAGCTTCCCAGCGCATCTTCAAGAAGTTTGCTCGCGAGGTGAACACGGCCCTCCCCAGGCTCGAGGCCACGCGCCCGCTCTGGTGGTCGAAGTACGCCATCACCTTCAGCTCGGTGGAGCAGCTCAAGTGCACGGCAACCGCCGGCGTCCTCCTGATTCTTTGCTCACCCATCATCTGCAACGTCCAAGTCACCAAGACCCTCATCGACGGCAACACATTGCTTAATGTCCTATCCGTCGAGACGTTCGACAGCCTCCAAGTGCCGTATGACCAGCTGCAGCCTACCAAGCCTTTCTCTGGAGTGACCGACGGCTCCACCTCCCCGATAGGGCAGGTCCGCCTCCCTGTCACCTTTGGCCACTGCGACAACTACCACACCGAGCTCATCGACTTTGACGTAGCCCACATTCGTCTGCCGTACAACACCATCCTTGGGTATCCAGCATTGGCCAGGTTCGTGGCCATGACCCACCACGGCTATAATGTCCTCAAGATGCCAAGAAGCGGCGGAATCATCATAGTACCCTACGAAGAAAGAGATGCGGTGTGCTCCCTAGAGTGCGCCTTCCAAGCCACAACAGTCGAAGACCTCGACGGTGAGGGCACCCTGTACGCTCCTGAGGCCATCCCTAAGAAGAAGAAGCAACTACTCCGTACAGGGCATCAGGAGAGCGGCGTCTCCAGCAGCACCGCCTCAGGATCAACACCCGCACCTGGGGCGACTCCCTCCCTCGCATAGGAAGACGCGCCCGGTGCCCTCCTCGAGCAAGGCTCATGGGCTCTCTTCTAGAGGTCCTCAGACCTAGCTAACGTCATGAGGGCGGCGCTCAGGCACCACATGGAGGCGTGCTTCGCTGCACATTTCCATCAAGAAGGCACAAGGCGAGGAGCGCCAGGTGCTCAGGAGTTCATCACCCAGGCAGTCGAGGGGCTTCAGGAAGCAAGGACCATACGCGACGACCACCGCCCACCACCCGACGCAGCTCCCCATCCTGGCCAGGACGGTGGGCTGCGCATCTGCGTCAACATTCCAGGGCTCAATAGGGCCGCGTCTCAAGAGCGCTTTTGGCCTTCACACACTGGCCGGTGCGAGGGTCCACCTCACAACTACGTTCGCATGTCGTTTGGCCTGCCGAACGCGGCTGTCACATACCAGCTGTAGGATCGAAAGTATGTCTAGAGGGGGGGTGATTAGACTACTTGACCAAATAAAAAGCTAGCCTTTTCCCAATTTTACTCCTTGGCAGATTTTAGCAACTTTGAACAAGTCAAGCAATCTTAACACAATTCAAGCAAGCATGCAAAGAGTATATGAGCAGCGGAAAGTAAATCATGCAACTTGCAAGAATGTAAAGGGAAGGGTTTGGAGGATTCAAACGCAATTGGAGACACAGATGTTTTTTCGTGGTTCCGATAGGTGGTGCTATCGTACATCCACATTGATGGAGACTTCAACCCATGAAGGGTAACGGTTGCGCGAGTCCACAGAGGGCTCCACCCACGAAGGGTCCACGAAGAAGCAACCTTGTCTATCCCACCATGGCCATCACCCACGAAGGACTTGCCTCACTAGCGGTAGATCTTCATGAAGTAGGCGATCTCCTTGCCCTTACAAACTCCTTGGTTCAACTCCACAATCTTGTCGGAGGCTTCCAAATGACACCTAGCCAATCTAGGAGACACCACTCTCCAAGAAGTAACAAATGGTGTGTGGATGATGAACTCCTTGCTCTTGTGCTTCAAATGATAGTCTCCCCAACACTCAACTCTCTCTCGTAGGATATGGATTTGGTGGAAAGAAGATTTGAGTGGAAAGCAACTTGGAAAGGCTAGAGATCAAGATTCATATGGTAGGAATGAAATATCTTGGTCTCAACACAAGTGTAGGTGGTTCTCTCTTAGAAAATATAGGTTGGAAGTGTATGTTTGTTCTGATAGCTCTCTCCTTGAATGAAGAGGAGGTGGAGGGGTATATATAGCCTCCACACAAAATCTAACCATTACACATAACTTTCCAAACTCGGTGGGACCGAATGGTTAAACTCGGTCGGACCGATTCAGCAAAGCTAGTGACCGTTAAGGTTTTCGGTGGGACCGACATGCAACTCAGTAGGACGGATATGATTAGGGTTAGGGCATAACATAATCTCGATGAGACCGATTACACAAACTCGGTGAGACCGATTACACAAACTCGGTGAGACCGATTTTGGTAATAAGCTAACCAGAGAGTTGGTCAGGTAAACTCGGTGGGACCGATCGCTCATTTCGGTGAGACCGAAACATTACGAAGGGAAAACAGAGAGTTTACATTGCAATCTCGGTGGGACTGATCGCTCATCTCGGTGAGACCTAAATGTTACGAAGGGAAACAGAGAGATTACAACCCCATCTCGGTGAGACCGAGATCCCTATCCGTGAGACCGATTTGCCTAGGGTTTGTGGCAGTGGCTATGACATTTGAAACTCGGTGGCGCCGGATAGAAAGAATCGGTGGGGCCGAGTTTGACTTTTGGTTTAGGTCATATGTGGATGTGAGAAAGTAGTTGAGGGTTTTGGAGCATATCACTAAGCATTTTGAGCAAGAACCTCATTAAGTAACACCTCATCCCTCCTTGATAGTATTGGCTTTTCCTATAGACTCAATGTGATCATGGATCACCAAAATAGAAAATGTAGAGTCTTGAGCTTTGAGCTTGAGCCAATCCTTTGTCCTTAGCATTTTGAGGGGTCCACTTTTCTCATCCATGCCATGCCAATCATTGAGCTTTCCTGAGATATTAATCTAGAAATAGCATTAGCTCAATGAGCTATATGTTAGGAATTACCAAAACCACCTAGGGATAGTTGCACTTTCAATCTCCCCCTTTTTGGTAATTGATGACAACATATAGATCAAAGCTTCGACAAATGATAATAAGAGTGAAAAACATTGTCGCTTTGAGAAGTATGTGAAAAGCAAGAGCTCCCCCTAAATTTGTGCATAGTTTAAGATTTGCTTTGGACTGCAAATGCACAAAGAGTTAGGATCATGGGTTACTCTTCCATGTAACATACATCTTGATGGAGCGCTCAAAATGATAATAATTAAAATACATGCACTCATCACCAAGCAAAATGAATGATCATATAAAAGGATAATGTCATCCAACAAGCATTAAGGTAGCATATGATCAAACACATGATCATCTAAGCAAGCACAAAGTATAAAGTATCTCAACCAAGCAAATAAATGAAGTTTAACCACCAACCAAAAAGAGAGAATAAAAAGCAACACTCTCTCTCGAAGCCTATGATCTATAAATTTTGTCCCCCTTTGGCAACAAGTTACCAAAAAGTTCATAAAAAATGCGTAGTGCTAGATCGACACTCAGGCTTGGTCTTCAGGTGGTGGTGTAGATAGAACTCCAAGAACGAAGGCATCAGTTGATGTAGATGAAGCTGGTGGAGTAGATGCTGGAGCCGGTGGCACTGAAGCTGTAGCTGGTGCAGATGAAGTAGCTCTGGTATTTGGAATAGGCACTGCAGCAGACCTCTGACCTCTGGGCACTCTATCAAAAGCATCACTGGTTGTCTTGCCCTTCTTCTCCTCCACTTCATCCTGAAGTTTCTCAATGACTGACTAGATCTCGGTGACCTTCACATCTAAGTCATAGAACTTCTGCTCCACGATCCTCTCCAAGCTCTCCTGGTTTTGAGTCAGGGTGGCCAATCGCTTCTCAATCCTCATAGTGGAGGCAATCAAGTAGCCAAGCTGATCTTGCTTGCTCTTCAGAAGATACTGAGATGCTTCTTCAGTAGTTGGCATCCTTGCAGCCTTTTCAGCCTTTGCCTTCTCCTTCTTGGCTTGTGCGTGCACAGAAGATGGTTCATTTTCATCCATCACCACAGTGTTGTCCTCAAAGTCTGGGTAGATGGGCAGGTGCTCCTTGTCCAGCAAATATGTGCCAGTGCCCAACTTGGAGTTAATCAGCTCCTGAATCTGTGGGGCATACCGACAACTCCTCTTCTGATCTGGAGCTGTCCTCTTTATGGTTTCCACTATTAGGCTCATGACTTTGAACTTCTGGGGGACATCAAAGATGTGAAGCAAGTAAATTGCATGGCCTATAATCATCTTGTGATCACCTGACTTTGGCAAGAGAGTGTGCCTGAGGATCCAGTTGATAGTTGGCAAGCCTGACAGAAGGTAATGTACAGATCCAAACTTGTGTGTTTCAAGAGCAGCATCTGGGATCTCCTTATACATGTGTGCCATCGTGTTGTGATCCTTCTTCTTCTTGGCATAGACATCCAAGTCATCTTCACTCTCTTCTGGGGCATTGATCAACTTAGACCATTCTGCAACTGTGGACTGGTACCTAGTACCTTTAGACATCCAGACAATCCTTCCATCTGGGTAGAAGTGAGCTGTGGAGTAGAACTGCATGATGAGATCATCATTCCATTTTGTGAGCTTCTGAGCCACAAACTCATCAACTCCACAAGCCTTGAAGCTGTCATATACACCAGGGAAGTGATCCTCATTTTCCTCAATGAATTTCCAATCAACCCATCTCATGTCACACACTATTGGCTTCTTGTCAAGCAAGATGGTCTCATAGAAGTCCTGCTGTTCCTTCGTATGGAACCTGTAGTCCACAACAGTCCTTCTCCTGGTGGCATATGGACCAGACTCTCTCCATAGCCTCAATCCCGAATCCTTCCTTGTCTTCATGTTCTCAGCTACTGGATGAGCATCATTGTGATCTGGAATTTTTGGCTTCAATTTCCTCAAGACATCAGAATCATCTTCTTCTTCCATTGCAGCTTCAGGCATTGGGCCTTGTTCTTCTCTGCTGCTGGGATGTTCCTGGTGCTCCTCTTGGGTGTAGTTTTGGGTTTTGGAGTAGCTGGTTTAGAATTTTCTTTGGGCTTAGATGAAGCAGCCCCTGATCTTATGGCATCTCCCATAAGCTTCTGAGCTTTAGGTGCTGGTGAAACATCCTCTTCCTCTTCTTCAGAGTCTTTCATGATTGAAGATCTCCCAAGCACTCTGGCAGTGGTCTTCTTGACCCTCTCTTTCCTTTTCTTTTCTGCCACAACCTGCTCTTTGGGTGCAGATCCGAAAGTCTCTTGAGTGTATGCTCCAGCTTTAGACATTGGAGCTCTCTTGGCAGGAACCTTTTGCTTCATCCCTGGCTTGGTGGCAGCAGCTGTGCCATATTGCTTTTTCAGGACTTTCCTCTTTGAGGTGGTTTCTTCCTCCTTAGCCACATAGTCCTCATCCTCTGACTCTGAGGTTCTTTTCTTGCTGGCCCTTGTGGCAGCCTTTGGCAGATTGCTGGGTGTGCTCCTGCTGCCATCATCTGAGCTGCTAGAGGGACTAGTGCCCTCACTCAAGTGAACCTGCTCCTCTGACTTGTTCTAACTGTCACTCTGATTTGACATGATGCAAACACTGACAGCAGACCCTGTGAATAGATTATAGATGAGGTAGAGTGGATGAGCATCACAAAGTACAGAGGTTTTTGCAAAAGAATGAATTAAAAACTTAGTTTTAGTTTTCCACAGAAAGCATTTCGGATCTATCGATTTACAAACTCGATGATACCGAAGCAGCTTTTGGAACCTAAACTAGTGAACTTGGTCAGACCGAGTCACAGTTCAGTGGCACCAAGACTGCTAGGGTTTCACAAAGTGCTGAACTCGGTCACACCGATTTGCAATTCTCGGTCAGACGGAGAATCACATGTGCAATGGCCTGAGCCAAATCAGTGGAACCGATTTCATCAACTCGGTCGGTCCGAGATGGTTTCGACGGAAACCTAACCCTAAATATTCAATTCACGACTAAACTACGGAGTGTTTTTGATGGATAGAACGATCTCAATCGTGGCAAGATACATGGCAAAGCAATGTGCTGGGGAATCGGAGTTAGAACAGCACAAAGTTCAAGTCCATACCCTAGTTCGGCGATGAACTTGCTACGGCGGCAACGGTGGAGACGATCCCGTTGATGGCGGTGGAGACCAGCGACAGGAGGCGGATGGCGACGAGGAGGAGGATCCGGAGACCCAGGGAGGCAGAGCAGGCTAAGCGAGGGCGAGGAGGTTCGGAAAGTTTTCCAAAATTTGACCCGTGGATATATATAGCCTGACCCTGTCGGTGTGACCGAGTGGAACAACTCGGTGGCACTAAGATTCATAACTGCAAGCAGTTACTGAAACTTGGTGTGACCGAAAAGTTCAAATCGGTTGCACCGAGATTGAAAACCTAGATCGACTTAGTGATCTCGGTATGACCGAAATGGATGAATCGGCCAGACCGAAACACACAAAGAAGTTTTGGAGGTTTAAGTCTATGACGAATCGGGGACTCCGAGTGCTCCTCACACAGAGTGGTTTGAATCTAACTTGTTCAAACTTTGTGATGCAGCATGAATAGAGTTTGAGACGAGAAAAGCATAGATAGCTAGAGAAGGTTCCTAGGCATTCTTGTCCATCCACTTGGCCAAAAGAAAAGGAAACCAATCAATCAAAACAAGTGGATGTCCTCGAATGAGTAAATTATGCAACCAACATGCTCACACAATAAAATGACAAATGAAATATGTGGCAAAGCATGCACAAACAATTCTAGCATCTATCAAGCAATTGGCGATGACTAGGTCATCTATATATGAGTATATTGACTTAGGAGTCAAATGAGAACATTTGATCATAGGTCATACTCATCGTTTAAGCACAAGTGGGGTTACCACTTTTACATAAAGCGTTGTTGTGTTCACACCATTAGAGTTGCTTTAACTCAATTGTTAGAGCAAAGCTCCCCCTAGATGTGATATCCCCCCTAAGAGGGATGAACTAACCTTGGGTTTTGTCGATGATGACTTCATGCAGGTGTTGAGGATGTGGATGCTCTAAGTTGATGTAGATCATTTGGAGCTATCCTTTGGAGTGAGTTGCACTTTCAATACCTACACGGGTTAGTCCCACAAGGAACAAACAAGGATATCCATAGACATAGAGTGATGCACACACAAGATGATGTCTATGAGAGCATTAGGTTACCTTGTACCTTGTCTTACCAACAAGAGGGTTTGTGACTCCTTGAACTAGTGCAAGATGTGGAAGTTGATTGCACTTGTTCTTGCCAAAATGATAAGAGTGAAGTATGTTGGCGGAGTCACCCTCAAGAACTCTCTAGTTCTTATTCTTCGGGATCCACACCATCTTGATGGGAATCCTCGGAGTTGTAGTTGTACTTGATGAAGTGGAACTTGATGTAGTCTTGGGAACCCACTTGACCAAGGCCTTAGGAGCTTCTTCAAATGCATCAATTTCCTCTTGAAGCTTGTCCTTGCCTTTTTCCTTCTGGTCTTGTGGTGGAAGATCATCTTGAGCTTGTGTCCCCTTGAAAGAAGTAGGATCATACTTCTCTTGTTGAGGAACAAACTTCGTCTTGGGGTATTGATCTTCTTCCCACTCAACTCCATTGGCATTGAACTTTCGTTCAAAACCAATACCTTAATTCTTCCGGTGCCTTCCTTGCTTGCATACAATTTCCTCGAATTGCTTACTCCCAACAAGGCTCTTGTAAACACCTTTATCTATGATTCCCTTCAATAAGCTATTTTCTTGCTCAAGTGTAACTTGGCTAAGAGAATCATTAGTGGAATCAACAGAACTACTAGAAGCAACAATATTGGATTTAGCATGATTATTGTTACTACTAGAAGAAGAATCCTTCTTGTTCTTGTTACTAGACTTGGTTTGAGGCATGTAAGTGGATAAGAGTAAACGCATGGCAATGTAAGAAGAACTTTTCTTGCGAAGATCATCATTGATTGACTTTAAGAACTCATGCTCTTGCTCAAGATTGAGCTTCTTAGAATGTAATTTCTCATGAGTCCTTAAAAGTTCTCGATGATCTCCTAAGATAGTTTCCTAAGCTAACTTAAGAGTGTTCAGTTCGTTAGTTAGAGACTCAATCTTATCCTTATCATTTTCATTCGTTTCATCTTGATTAGCATGATTAATTGATGTTTCATCATAGTATTCATCACTAGAGTTGTCAAAAAGTAAATCATCATCACCTAACAAGTCATCTTCATCACTACTGAAATCAACATACTCGGGGTGTGATACCTTTGGGCCTTTAGCCATGAAGCATATTCCAATTCCTTCATTTGGTGAATCAAATATGTCATAGGAGTTGGTTGACACAAGTGCTAGACCGGCAACACCTTCATCTTGAGTATATTCGGAGTCGGAGTGATAGCTTCTCTCGGAGTCATTGCCGGAGTCGGAGCCGGATACCCATTCACTAACATGAGCTTGATGTCTCCGTTTTGTGTAGCTCCTTGATGACTTGTCCTTCCTTTCCGAATCTGTGCTTCTCCGGGAGGGTCTTCATTCATAACGATCATCCCTACTCCTTCTCTCCCTCGATGGTGATTCTTCTCTTCTACATCTTCTTTTGGGAGAATCTTCCCTTCTCTTGTGGGGAGCCGTACACTCATTGGAGTAGTGTCCGGGTCTTCCACAATTGTAGCAGTTTCGCTCTCGACTAGAAGATCTTTTGTCATTGTAGGACCTTGACTTGGAACTTCTCTCTTTGCTTCTATTCTTGTAGAACTTGTTGAAGTTCTTCAACATTAGGCTCAATTCTTCGTTGAAGGTTTGTTTCTCACTTGATGATGTGGGAGCTTCACATGAGGCTTTGTAAGCACCACTTAACTTGTTATGGAGCTCCTCCTTATCCTTGAGTGACATCTCATGATCAAGAATTCTTCCAATGACTTCCGTTGGCTTGAGATCTTTGTAATTTGGCATCATTTGGATCAATGTGCATACGGTATCGTATTTTCCATCCAAGGCTCTTAGGATCTTCTTGATGATGAATTTGTCGGTCATCTCTTCACTTCCTAAGCCGGCAATCTCATTTGTGATGAGAGCAAGCCTAGAGTACATTTCAGCGACACCTTCACCATCCTTAATTTTGAACTTGTCAAGTTGACTTGGAAGCACATCCAACATGGATTCCTTAACGGAGTCGGTACCTTCGTGCATATCAATCAAAGTATCCCAAATTTCCTTTGCATTCTCAAGACGACTGATTTTTTGTTGAATTCTTCGGGGCACAATCCGTTGAAGAGGATATCGCAAGCTTGAGCATTGTATTGCAACATCTTCAACTCTTCCACGGTAGCTTCACGATTTGGTTCTCTCCCATCAAAGAATTAACCTTGGAAGCCAACACACAATAGCCCAAACGGCGGGGTTATGTCCAGGAATATGCATTTTCATCTTATGCTTCCAACTAGCAAAATTAGTACCATCAAAGTAAGGACCTCTACGGTGGTAATTTCCCTATCTAGACGCCATACCCTCCTAGGTTGTGAAACCAAGGCTATGACTTCCAAAAGTTATGAAAATCAAGGCAAATGGAGACCAAAGCTCTGATACCACTTGTAGGATCGAATGTATGTCTAGAGGGGGGTGATTAGACTACTTGACCAAACGAAAATCTAGCCTTTTCCCAATTTTAGTTCTTGGCAGATTTTAGCAACTTTGAACAAGTCAAGCAATCTTAACACAATTCAAGCAAGCATGCAAAGAGTATATGAGCAGCGGAAAGTAAAGCATGCAACTTGCACGAATGTAAAGGGAAGGGTTTGGAGGATTCAAATGCAATTAGAGACACATATGTTTTGTCATGGTTCCGATAGGTGGTGCTATCGTAAATCCACGTTTATGGAGACTTCAACCCACGAAGGGTAACGATTGCGCGAGTCCACGGAGGGCTCCACCCGCGAAGGGTCCACGAAGAAGCAAGCTTGTCTATCCCACCATGGCCATCGCCCACGAAGGACTTGCCTCACTAGCGGTACATCTTCATGAAGTAGGCGATCTCCTTGCCCTTACAAACTCCTTGGTTCAACTCCACAATATTGTCGGAGGATCCCCAGTGACACCTAGCCAATCTAGGAGACACCGCTCTCCAAGAAGTAACAAATGGTGTGTTGATGATGAACTCCTTGCTCTTGTGCTTCAAATGATAGTCTCCCCAACACTCAACTCTCTCTCACAGGATATGGATTTGGTGGAAAGAAGATTCGAGTGGAAAGCAACTCGGGAAGGCTAGAGATCAAGATTCATATGGTAGGAATGAAATATCTTGGTCTCAACACAAGTGTAGGTGGTTCTCTCTCAGAAAATATAGGTTGGAAGTGTATGTTTGTTCTGATAGCTCTCTCCTTGAATGAAGAGGAGGTGGAGGGGTATATATAGCCTCCACACAAAATCTAACCGTTACACATAACTTTCCAAACTCGGTGGGACCGAATGGTTAAACTCGGTCGGACCGATTCAGCAAAGCTAGTGACCATAAGGGTTTTCGGTGGGACCGACATGCAACTTGGTAGGACCGATATGATTAGGGTTAGGGCATAACGTAATCTCGGTGAGACCGATTACACAAACTTAGTGAGACCGATTTTGGTAATAAGCTAACCAGAGAGTTGGTCAGGTAAACTCGGTGGGACCGATCGCTCATTTCGGTGAGACCGAAACGTTACGAAGGGAAAACAGAGAGTTTACATTGCAATCTCGGTGGGACCGATCGCTCATCTCGGTGAGACCGAAATGTTACGAAGGGAAACAGAGAGATTACAACCCCATCTCGGTGAGACCGAGATCCCTATCGGTGAGACTGATTGGCCTAGGGTTTGTGGCAGTGGCTATGACATTTGAAACTCGGTGGCGCCAGATAGAAAGAATCGGTGGGGCCGTGTTTGACTTTTGGTTTAGGTCATATGTGGATGTGAGAAAGTAGTTGAGGGTTTTGGAGCATATCACTAAGCATTTTGAGCAAGAACCTCATTAAGCAACACCTCATCCCTCCTTGATAGTATTGGCTTTTCCTATAGACTCAATGTGATCTTGGATCACTAAAATAGAAAATGTAGAGTCTTGAGTCTTGAGCTTGAGCCAATCTTTTTGTCCTTAGTATTTTGAGGGGTCCACTTTCCTCATCCATGCCATGCCATTCATTGAGCTTTTCCTGAAATATTAATCTTGGAATAATGTTAGCTCAATGAGCTATATGTTTTTAGAAATTACCAAAACCACCTAGGGATAGTTGCACTTTCCATCTCCCCCTTTTTGGTAATTGATGACAACATATAGATCAAAGCTTCGACAAATGATAATAAGAGTGAAAAACATTGTCGCTTTGAGAAGTATGTGAAAAGCAAGAGCTCACCCTAAATTTGTGCATAGTTTATGATTTGCTTTGGAATGCAAATGCACAAAGAATTAGGCTCATGGGTTACTCTTCCATGTCACATACATCTTGGTGGAGCGCTCAAAATGATAATAATTAAATACATGCACTCATCACCAAGCAAAGTGAATGATCATATAGGGATAAAAGGATAATGTCATCCAACAAGCATTAAGGTAGCATATGATCAAACACACATGATCATCCAAGTATCACACAGATAGAAAGTATCTCAAACAAGCAAATAAAGTTCAACCACCAAAGCAGGAGAGAATAAAAAGCAACGCTCTCTCTCGAAGCCTATGATCTATACATTTTTCTCCCCCTTTGGCAACAAGTTACCAAAAAGTTCCTAGAAAATGCATAGCACTAAATCGTCTCTCAGGCTTGGTCTTCAGGTGGTGGTGTCCAGATAACTCCAAGAACGAAGGCTTCATTCGATGTGGATGGAGCTGATGGAGTAGGTGCTGGAGCTGGTGGTACTGAAGTTGTATCTGGTGCAGATGAAGTGGCTCTGGTGTCTGGAACAGGCACTGTAGCTGACCTCTGAGCTCTAGGCACTCTGGCAAATGCATCAGTGGTTGTCTTGCCCTTCCTCTCCTGCATATCATCCTGAAGTTGCTCCACAACAGACTGGATCTCAGTTACCTTCACATCCAAGTCATAGAACTTCTGCTCCACGATCCTCTCCAAGCTCTCCTGGTTTTGAGTCAGGGTGGCCGGTCCCTTCTCAATCCTTAGAGTGGAGGCAATCAAGTAGCCAAGCTGATCTTGCTTGCTCTTCAGAAGATACTGAGATGCTTCTTCAGTAGTTGGCATCCTTGCAGCCTTTTCAGCCTTTGCCTTCTCCTTCTTGGCTTGTGCGTGTACAAAAGATGGTTCATTTTCATCCATCACCACAGTGTTGTCCTCAAATTCTGGGTAGATGGGCAGGTGCTCCTTGTCCAGCAGATATGTGCCAGTGCCCATCTTGGAGTTAATCAACTCCTGGATCTGTGGGGCATACCCACAACTCCTCTTCTGATCTACAGCTGTCCTCTTTATGGTTTCCACTATGAGGCTCATGACTTTGAACTTCTATGGGACATCAAAGATGTGAAGCAAGTTTATTGCATGGCCTCTGATCATCTTGTGATCACCTGACTTTGGCAAGAGAGTGTGCCTGAGGATCCAATTGATAGTTGGCAAGCCTGACAAAAGGTAATGTACAGATCCAAACTTGTGTGTCTCAAGAGCAGCATCTGGGATCTCCTTGTACATGTGTGCCATGGTGTTGTGATCCTTCTTCTTGTTGGCATAGACATCCAAGTCATCTTCACTCTCTTTTGGGGCATTGATCAACTTAGCCCATTCGGCAACTATTGACTGGTACCTTGTACCTTCAGACATCCAGACAATCCTTCCATCTGGGTAGAAGTGAGCTATGGAGTAGAACTGCATGATAAGCTCATCATTCCATTTTGTGAGCTTCTAAGCCACAAACTCATCAACTCCACAAGCCTTGAAACTGTACACACCTGGATAATGTTCATCATTCTCCTTGATGTAGTCCCAGTCGACCCATCTCATGTCACACACTATTGGTTTCTTGTCAAGCAAGATGGTCTCATAGAAGTCCTGCTGTTCCTTTGTATGGAACCTGTAGTCCACAGTAGTCCTTCTCCTGGTGGCATATGGATCAGACTCTCTCCATAGCCTCAATCCCGAGTCCTTCCTTATCTTCATGTTCTCAGCTACTGGATGAGCATCATTGTGATCTGGAATTTTTGGCTTCAACTTCCTCAATACATGTGACTCATCATGTTCTTCTTCCATTTGAGCTTCAGGCACTGGGGCCTTGTTCTTCTCCTCAGCAGGGATGTTCCTGGTGCTCCTCTTTGGTTTTGGCTTTGGAGCTGGAGCAGCAGCCTTAGGAGCAGTCTTAGGCTTAGATGGAACAACCCCTGCCCTGATGGCATCACCCATAAGCTTCTGAGCTTTGGGTGCTGGTGCATCATCTTCTTCCTCTTCCTCTTCAGAATCTCTCATGATTGAGGATCTCCCAAGAATTCTAGCAGTGGTCTTCTTGACCCTCTCTTTCCTCTTCTTCCCTTCTGCAGCAGCTTCTTTGGGTTCAGATTCCAAAGGTACTTGAGTAGAGGCTGTGGCTTTAGACATGGGAATTCTCTTCGCAGGCACTTTGGTTTTCATACCAGGCTTAGTGGCAGCAGCAGTGCTATATTCCTTCTTAACCACTTTCTTCTTGGAAGTGGCCTCATCCTCAACTGCCACATAGTCTTCATCCCCAGATTCAGACGTTTTCTTCTTTCTGGCCCTGGTGGCAGCTTTGGGTAAGTTGCTTCGGGTTCTCCTGCTACCCTCATCAGAGCTGCTAGAGGGACTAGTGCCCTCACTCAAGTGAACCTGCTCCTCTGACTTGTTCTGGCTGTCACTCTGATCAGACATATTGCAAACACTGACAACAGACCCTGTGAATAGATATAGATGATATAGAGTGGATGAGCATCACAAAATGCAGAGGTTTTTGCAAAAGAATGAGTCAAAAACTTAGTTTTAGTTTTCCACAGAAAGCATTTCGGATCAACCGATTTGTAAACTCGGTGATACCGAAGCAGCTGTTGGAACCTAAACTAGTGAACTCGGTCAGACCGAGTCACAGTTCGGTGGCACCGAGACTGCTAGGGTTACACAAAGTCCTGAACTCGGTCACACCGATTTGCAATTCTCGGTCAAACCGAGAATCACATGTGCAATGGCCTGAGCCGAATCGGTGGTACCGAGTTGCACAACTCGGTGGGTCCGAGATGGTTTCGGCGGAAACCTAACCCTAAATTCTCAATTCACGACTAAACTACAGAGTGTTTTCGATGGATAGAATGATCTCAATCGTGGCAAGATACATGGCGAACACAATGTGCTAGGAATCAGATAAGGATAGCAAAGTGATCAAGTTCATACCCTAGTTCGGCGATGAACTCGCTACGGCGGCAACGGCGGGGATGATTCCCGTTGACGACGGCGGAGACCAGCGACAGGAGGCGGCTAGCGACGAGGAGGACGATCCGGAGACCCTGGAGGCAGAGCGGGCTAAGCGCGAGCGAAAGAGTTCGAAGAAAATTTCCAAAATTTTGCCTGTGGGTATATATAGCCCGACCCTGTCGATGTGAGCGAGTGGAACAACTCGGTGGCACCGAGATGCATAACTGCAAGCAGTTGCTGCAACTCGGTGTGACCAAAAAGTTCAAATCGGTAGCACCGAGATTGAAAACCTAGATCGACTTAGTGATCTCGGTATGACCGAAATGGGTGAATCGGGCAGACCGAAACGCACAAAGAAGTTTTGGAAGTTTAAGTCTATGACGAATCGGGGACTCCGAGTGCTCCTCACACAGAGTGGTTCGAATCTGACTTGATCAAATTTTGTGATGCAGCATGAATAGAGTTTGAGACGAGAAAAGCATAGATAGCTAGAGAAGGTTCTTACGCATTCTTGTCCATCCACTTGGCCAAAAGAAAAGGAAACCAATCAATCAAAACAACAAGTGGATGTCCTCGAATGAGTAAATTATGCAACCAACATGCTCACACAATAAAATGGCAAATGAAATATGTCGCAAAGCATGCACAAACAATTCTAGCATCTATCAAGCAATTGGCGATGACTAGGTCATCTATATATGAGTATATTGACTTAGGAGTCAAATGAGAACATTTGATCATAGGTCATACTCATCGTTTAAGCACAAGTGGGGTTACCACTTTTACATAAAGCGTTGTTGTGTTCACACCATTAGAGTTGCTTTAACTCAATTGTTAGAGTAAAGCTCCCCCTAGATGTGAGATCCCCCCTAAGAGGGATGAACTAACCTTGGGTTTTGTCGATGATGACTTCATGTAGGTGTTGAAGATGTGGATGCTCTATGTTGATGTAGATCATTTGGAGCTATCCCTTGGAGTGAGTTGCACTTTCAATACCTACACGGGTTAGTCCCACAAGGAACAAACAAGGATATCCATAGACATAGAGTGATGCATGCACAAGATGATGTCTATGAAAGCTTTAGGTTACCTTGTCCCTTGTCTTACCAACAAGAGGGTTTGTGACTCCTTGAACTAGGGAAAGATGTGGAAGTTGATTGCACTCGTTCTCGCCAAAATGATAAGAGTGAAATATGTTGGCGGAGTCACCCTCAAGAACTCTCTAGTTCTTCTTCTTCGGGATCCACACCATCTTGATGGGAATCCTCGGAGTTGTAGTTGTACTTGATGAAGTGGAACTTGATGTAGTCTTGGGAACCCACTTGACCAAGGCCTTAGGAGCTTATTCAAATGCATCAATTTCCTCTTGAAGCATGTCCTTGCCTTTTTGCTTGTGGTCTTGTGGTGGAAGATCATCTTGAGCTTGTGTCCCTTTGGTAGAAGTAGGATCATACTTCTCTTGTTGAGGAACAAACTTCGTCTTGGGGTATTGATCTTCTTCCCACTCAACTCCATTTGCATTGAACTTTCATTCAAAACCAATACCTTGATTCTTCCGGTGCCTTCCTTGCTTGCGTACGATTTCCTCAAATTGCTTACTCTCGGCAAGGCTCTTGTAAACACATTTCTCTATAATTCCCTTCAATAAGCTATTTTCTTGCTCAAGTGTAACTTGGCTAAGAGAATCATTAGTGGAATCAAGAGAACTACTAGAAGCAACAATATTGGATTTAGCATGATTATTGTTACTACTAGAGGAAGAATCTTTCTTGTTCTTGCTACTAGACTTGACTTGAGGCATGTAAGTGGATAAGAGTAAATGCTTGGCAATGTAAGAAGAACTTTTCTTGTGAAGATCATCATTGATTGCCTTTAAGAACTCATGCTCTTGCTCAAGGTTGAGCTTTTCAAAATGTAATTTCTCATGAGTCCTTAAAAGTTCTTGATGATCTCCTAAGATAGTTTCATGAGCTAACTTAAGAGTGTTTAGTTCTTTAGTTAGAGACTCAATCTTCTCCTTATCATTGCCATTCGTTTCATCATAGTATTCATCACTATAGTTGTCAACAAGTAAATCATCATCACCTAACAAGTCATCTTCATCAATATTGAAATCAACATACTCGGGGTGTGATACCTTTGGACCTTTGGCCATGAAGCATCTTCCAATTCCTTCATTTGGTGAATCAAATATGTCGTAGGAGTTGGTTGACACAAGTGCTAGACCGGCAACACCTTCATCTTGAGTATATTCGGAGTCGGAGTGATAGCTTCTCTCGGAGTCATTGTCGGAGTCGGAGCCGGATACCCATTCACCAACATGAGCTTGATGTCTTCATTTTGTGTAGCTCCTTGATGACTTGTGCTTCCTTTCCGAATCCTTGCTTCTCCGTGAGGGTCTTCGTTCATATCGATCATCCCTACTCCTTCTCTCCCTTGATGGTGATTCTTCTCTTCTACTTCTTCTTTTGGGAGAATCTTCTCTTCTCTTGTGGGGAGCCGTACACTCATTGGAGTAGTGTCCGGGTCTTCCACAATTGTAGCAGTTTCGCTCTCGACTAGAAGATCTTTTGTCATTGTAGGACCTTGACCTGGAACTTCTCTATTTGCTTCTATTCTTGTAGAACCTGTTGAAGTTCTTCACCATTAGGCTCAATTCTTCATTGAAGGTTTGTTTCTCACTTGATGATGTGGGAGCTTCACATGAGGCTTTGTAAGAACCACTTGACTTGTTATGGAGCTCCTCCTTATCCTTGAGTGACATCTCATGAGCAACAATTCTTCCAATGACTTCCGTTGGCTTGAGATCTTTGTAATTTGGCATCATTTGGATCAATGTGCATACGGTATCGTATTTTCCATCCAAGGCTCTTAGGATCTTCTTGATGATGAATTTGTCGGTCATCTCTTCACTTCCTAAGCCGGCAATCTCATTTGTGATAAGAGAAAGCCTAAAGTACATTTCAGCGACACCTTCACCATCATTCATTTTGAACTTGTCAAGTTGACTTTGAAGCACATCCAACTTGGATTCCTTGACGGACTCAGTACCTTCATGCATATCAATCAAAGTATCCAAAATTTCCTTTGCATTCTCAAGACGGCTGATTTTGTTGAATTCTTCGGGCCACGATCCGTTGAAGAGGATATCACAATCTTGAGCATTGTATTGTAGCATCTTCAACTCATCCACGGTAGCTTCACGATTTGGTTCTCTCCCATCAAAGAATTTACCTTGCAAGCCAAAACACACAATAGCCCAAACGGCGGGGTTATGTCCAAGAATATGCATTTTCATCTTATGCTTCCAACTAGCAAAATTAGTACCATCAAAGTAAGGACCTCTATGGTGACAATTTCCCTCGCTAGACGCCATACTCTCCTAGGTTGTGAAACCAAGGCTATGACCACCAAAAGCTATGGAAATCAAAGCAAATGGAGACGAAAGCTCTGATACCACTTGTAGGATCGAAAGTATGTCTAGAGGGGGGGTGATTAGACTACTTGACCAAACGAAAATCTAGCCTTTTTGCAATTTTAGTCTTTGGCAGATTTTAGCTATCTTAGCACAAGTCAAGCAATCTTAACACAATTCAAGCAAGCATGCAAAGAGTCTATGAGCAGCGGAAAGTCAAGCATGCAACTTGCAAGAATGTAAAGGGAAGGGTTTGGAGAATTCAAACGCAATTGGAGACACATATGTTTTTGTCGTGGTTCCGATAGGTGGTGCTATCGTACATCCATGTTGATGGAGACTTCAACCCACGGAGGGTAACGGTTGCGCGAGTCCATGTAGGGCTCCACCCATGAAGGGTCCACGAAGAAGCAACCTTGTTTATCCCATCATGGCAATCGCCCACGAAGGACTTGCCTCACTAGCGGTAGATCTTCACGAAGTAGGCGATCTCCTTTCCCTTACAAACTCCTTGGTTCAACTCCACAATCTTGTCGGAGGCTCCCAAGTGACACCTAGCCAATCTAGGAGACACCACTCTCCAAGAAGTAACAAATGGTGTGTTGATGATGAACTCCTTGCTCTTGTGCTTCAAATGATAGTCTCCCCAACACTCAACTCTCTCTCATAGATATGGATTTGGTGGAAAGAAGATTTGAGTGGAAAGCAACTTGGGGAAGGCTAGAGATCAAAATTCATATGGCGGGAATGGAATATCTTGGTCTCAACACATGAGTAGGTGGTTCTCTCTCAGAACATGTGTATTGGAAGTGTAGGTATGTTCTGATTGCTCTCTCCATGAATGAAGAGTGGGTGGAGGGGTATATATAGCCTCCACACAAAAACTAACCGTTACACACAATTTACCAATCTCGGTGAGACCGAATTGAGAAACTCGGTCGGACCGACTTAGCAAACCTAGTGACCGTTAGGATTTTCGGTGGGACTGATATGCAACTCGGTAGGACCGATATGGTTAGGGTTAGGGCATAACGTAATCTCGGTGTGACCGATTACACAAACTCGACGGGACCAATTTTGGTAATAAGCTAACCAGAGAGTTGGTCAGGCCAACTCGGTGGGACCGATCACTCATTTCGGTGGGACCGAAATGTTACAAAAGGGAAACAGAGAGTTTTCATTGCAATCTTGGTGGGACCGATCGCTCATCTCGGTAGGACCAAAACATTACGAAGGGAAACAGAGAGATTACAACCCCATCTTGGTGTGACCGAGATCCCTATCGGTGAGACCGATTTGCCTAGGGTTTGTGGCAGTGGCTATGACATCTAAACTCGGTGGCGCCGGATAGAAAGAATCTGTGGGGCCGAGTTTGACTTCTGGTTTAGGGCATATGTGGATGTGGGAAGGTAGTTGAGGGTTTTGGAGCATATCACTAAGCACTATGAAGCAAGAACCTCATCAAGCAACACCTCATCCCTCCTTGATAGTATTGGCTTTTCCTATAGACTCAATGTGATCTTGGATCACTAAAATATAAAATGTAGAGTCTTGAGCTTTGAGCTTGAGCCAATCTTTTTGTCCTTAGTATTTTGAGGGGTCCACTTTCCTCATCCATGCCATGCCATTCATTGAGCTTTTCCTGAAATATTAATCTTGGAATAATGTTAGCTCCATGAGCTATATGTTGTTAGGAATTACCAAAACCACCTAGGGATAGTTGCACTTTCAGCAACGCTTTCCCCTCGGGAGAGTCGTGCGAGGGGGCTAGGCACGGGGTCTATGCTCAGGTCCTGCCTAGCGTACGCCGCCCTGCCAGGTCACTCAGACCCGGTCGTCAAGCACCATTCCCGAGCGGGACCTCAGCGAGGACAGGTATGAAGGCCGTTTGTGCATCAAGAGGGACTCCTGAGAATCGCGACTCAGGAGCCTAACTGGCCATGTAGCCCCTCACTCCTTGGTCCGTCCTGGTGATCTGGACGTCCCAATGGCGGCTGAGGTATGCGCGAGGTCGGGCCCTGCCGACGTAGAACACTAGGCCTACTTACACACCTCCTTTCCACAAGCTGTTTGCGCGTCAAGGGGGACTCCTGAGCATCGCGACTCGGGAGCCTAACTGTCCACATAGCCCCTCACTCGTTGGTCCTTCCTGGTGATGCGGATGGCCCAATGGCGGCTGAGGTATGCGCGGGGTCGGGCCCTGCCGACATAGAACACCAAAGCAATGGAAAGGAAATCGCGGAATTTCAAACAAATATTACAAGACATACTGTTTTTCGAATACCAAACACAAGTTTAAACGCCTCCACGAGGCATTCTTCATGTTGCAGAAGCAAAGCAGGGAAAGGAGCCGCCAGCAAGCCATCTCGTCATCCCTGGACACCTCCATCACTTGCCAAAGGTGCCCCTTCAACGACGATGTTGCCCTCACCAGCGCCACCCACCGGAGTTGTAGGTTCGGCGGCACCACCAGTCGGGGGTGTAGGGTCGAAGGCGCGAAACTTCTTCAACAAGGCCTCCACCTGGCTCTTCACGGCTTCGGCAGCGGCTGCGCAGGCTTGTCATCCACGGGCGCGATCAGCTCGTCAAGGTCGGCGTCGGGGTCACGAAGATGGAGGTGGCTGAAGACGCGCGTCAGTGCAGTGGAGGAGAGCAAACGGGCTTCCCCTTCCACCAAGGGGACAATCCCGTTGACGATGTCTTCAAGCGCCGCGACAAGATGCGGAAGCAGCTGGGTGGGGCCCTCATCGTCTGTCGCCAGCGGCTCCTCCAAGCCCTTCTCGTAGAGTGCCCATAGCGCCACACGAGACTTCTCTTCAAGGGACCTGAAGGCCACGCAGTCCTCAGCCAGGACCTTCACCTTGGCTTCCAGCTCAGCCTTCTCTGTCTTCATCTCCTACTCCAGCTTCTCCAGGCGGCTGCGCTCCGTGGCCTGTGCCCTCGCCAACTGCTCCAGCTCGGCATCACGACCTCTGACAGCGTCCTCTCGGGCCTTCATCTTCTCCTCCTCCGCCTTGCGGTCTCAAGCCTCGGCCGCGCGCTCATCACGCATGACCTCCAACTCAGCCTACAGTGAGTGGCAGTGATCCTGGGCGGCCCCGGCGTCCTTCAGCGCCACCTCGCGGGTGGCCGTAGCTTGCGCAGCGGCCTGCTTGTCCTTCTCAGAAGCCACCACGGCCTGGCTCAGCGCCTCCCTGACAGCCGCGTTGGACTGCAGCCAACCAGAGATCAGTTCAAGGCGCCCCGCCGCCAGTCGGTGGTCAGTGCCTTGAAGGTCGCCCGGAAGCCGCGCTAGCATGGAAAGGGCCTCCTCCAAGGCGCCGGGCGGAGCGGAAGGATCGTGGACCAGCGATTCAACCAAAGGAGGAGGCTGCGCCGTCGCCAAGACCTGCGAGCTGGAGACGACAGGAAGTGGAGCTGGGGGCTCCTGAATCTTGGCCGCGTCAACACATGAGCCGGGGATAGGTGCCTCCGGAGCCGTCTTGGCCAAGGAGATCACCTCCTCCCAAGGCTTGTCCGCTGGGCCTCGCGAGGACGACTGAGCGGGAGAAGTGTGGGCGCCATCGCCGCCCTTCTGCGCCGGAGTAGGTGCGGCCGTGCCAGGCTACTGGGTCCCCAAGGATGTGGCCACCCCCTCCTTCTTCTTCCTCGATGACGGCGTCGGCCTAGCAGCACAAGAAGGAAACATCAGGAGGCCGCAACGGAAGCAGGAGCAAAGGCAAGATCACGACAGGACACTCACTGGTCCATGACGGCGTAGTCCCGCCGCCTCTTCAGAAGTGCGGAGCCAGGGGGCCTCGCGGCCTGAGGTGCGGGCGCGCGGGCCCCGTAAGTCGGCGAGGTCGCGGTGGCCCCGGGCGGCGGTGAGGCACGGGCGTCGCCCCGAGTGATCATCGACGATCTGCTCTTCGTCAGGACACCGGGCGTCAGCCTCCTCGAGGGGTAGACCCTGGACCTCGTAGTAACCCCCACAGGGGGCATGACTTCCCTCACTCGGTGGTCATCAGCATCGTCATCGTCAGGCAAGGCGCGGAGGAGATCAACCTTGTGCGAGGGGGAGGTCTCCCCAGACCCCTCCAGGGTGGCCACCGAGTCCTCCTCCTCCTCCTCCTCGCCAAAATCGCTGGAGGACACCACCACCGGAGTCGTCACCACCGGGGCTTCTGAGGGCGCCGGCGGCACAAGACCGCGTCCATCAAACACAGGCAGGGCGGCGGCAATCTTTGCCCCATCCGGACGGCGGTACAAGGGAACGAAGATGTCTGGCGTGTACCCCTGATCGTCCCCAACCAAGGAGCGGAGGCCTGAGCCCAGCTCCACGTCATACAAGGCCTCCGGGCGCAGGCAGAGGTCGTCACCCCCATCCCCGAGCCTCCACAAGGAGCATGGGCGCGACTGGAGTGGAGCCACGCGCTGCGCCATGAACTCCTTGATGATCATGGCCCCCATCAGCTTCGCCGCCATTGGATCATCAGGCTTCAGGTCAGCGGTCATCCTCTCTAGCGCCAACTCCGCCCGAGGGTCGTCGAGCTTCGCGCGGAACCACCCGTCGTGAGACGTGGGCATCACCATCGGCAGCACCAGCCGGTGGTGAGAGCACTTGGCATCCAGCAGGTTTTGAATTCCCTATTCCTACTGTCAACAAGAAATATGATATTCTTATTGTTGGGGACATGCATATCCCAGTTGAGGTAACCTAGTGTTATAGAAAGATTCTCCGGTTTCATGTCATTCGGAAGAAGTTTGTTACTAAGACTTGATCAACCTTATTAATGGATTCCTTTTGACGGGCATGAGATGGATGAATGTAGTAAACACAACTATCTGTACCCACTTCTTACTTTCTATTTTTTAGAATAAATAAAGCAAAATACTATTATTTTCTAGTTTTTTGAATTATCCGTACAATAAAAAATGACCAAAAAATAAAAGTTCTCCAAATACCCTGAAAATTTAGTATGATTTATTCCACAATATTTAAGATTTTTTGGCACTAAAAATGCATCAGGGGAGTGCACCAGTGGGCCACAAGCCCACTGGGCGCACCCACAGGGCTTGTGGGTCCCACGCGGGTCTCCCTCACTTATGCCAGCACCCATCCACTTTGTCTTCCTCCAGAAAAAATCCCACCATTACTCAAACCCGTGTTCTTGCTCATTTTGCTGTCATTTTTGATCTCCTTGCTCGGAACCGCGTTTCCAAAACTGTTCCAGGGGATTGTTCATCGGTATGTGACTCCTCAAATGGTCCAATTAGTTTTTGTTCTAGTTCTTTATATATTGCAATTTTTTGCTGCAGTGGTGACCTTGTTCTTGAGCTTGCATGTCAAATTTATATCGTCCAAAGTAGTTTTGTTGCATGATATAGCCTCTAGGTACTTGTGGGAGTAGTTTCTATCAATGTTGTTGAGTTTTGTTCACTTTTATTTTGAGTCACTAGAAATTTCAGAAATTTTTCTGAGGGAGAAAATGTTTAGGAAAATATAGCAAGGTGGTTCCTCAACGAAGAAAGCCTCAAGGCTCGCGATACGTGAGCCAGACCTTGAACCACCGAGGGAAGCGCTAGTGCGGCCTTGTGAATGGCCGTCAAATAGTTCATGTCTCATGCAGGTTTTAAGGAGGAATTTGATGCGTACGTGCAAAACGCTGGCCTTGAGTACTTCGTGTCAGATAAGTGCCGGCAATACTATCACCTCACCGATTCATTTGTGCGGAGATTTGAGTTTACATCCGAGCGCAATACTCATTCTGTTTTATTTGATCTATATGATATGGACCTTGAAGATTTTAATGAAATATGTAAAATCCCACAATGGGGCATTCATAGTGAACCTCGTAAATCTGATTATTCTGAGTTCCTTGCTAGCATTACTGTAGAAGAAAACAGAACCATAACCCAACCCACTATAGTGAGCATTCACTTTCCTACTATACATTATTTTGCTCTCTTTATAAGTAGATGCATTAATGGTAAACATGATCATAGCCACCTTTGTGCATCAGATCTTAGTGTCCTCAAGAGTGCGGTAATGGGTGATAAACGATATAACTTGGGGGCTATTGTTGCAAGGCGGTTACATAATAATGCTAAAGATGGAGATTTCTTTGGTGAGATTTATGCCACCCGGTTAGCTTATTATCTCGGGCTACCCATAAGAGAAAATTACATTGAGTTACCACCCGCTTACCTTGATAATGATGTTATGGTTCATTACTGGTTTCTTGAGAGGAGTGAACAACCCCTCCAGTATCGATTAATCTTCGACAGGGAGCGTGTCTTCTGTATTACGCTTCCCGCTCCTGCCTTGTAAATACTTTTCCCTGTAAATAGTTTTTCTCATTCTTGTTTTACTTTCTTCAGAAAAACAAAAACTCCAAAAATATTCCAGTGTGTTTCTTTGAAACTATTTTCTTTTTCTTCGGGTCGTAAGGAGAAGACCACGATGAAAATGTTGAGTGGCTCTCATATGCATTATTGTTGATCTAACAAAGAGCCCATATTACCTTGTCTTCTCCTCTGAATAAATGTTTGCAGATTCTAGCTTAGTCCAATGCACATGCAGTCTTATTATTATTATCCACACCATTCGGTCGTGCAAGTGAAAGGCAATTATGATGATATTTGATGAAATGATTGAGATGGAGAAAATCTAGTATAAACTCGACCTATTTTGTTTTTGTAAATATGATTAGCTCAATGTTCTTGATTCAACCCATTATGAATGAAACATGTTTGCAATGACAATTAGAGATTATAGTTACTCATGCCATGCTTAATTAGCTAGGACTGGATAATGGTTTATCTTGTGTGCTAAGATGCATTTAAAATGTTTATGATGTAGTATGATAGGATGGTATCTTATTTGAATGATTCAAGTGGCTTGACTTGGCACATGTTCACGCATGTAGTTAAAACAAAAACAACATAGCCTCCACGATATTTATGTTAATTGTGATTTATATCCTACTCATGGTTGCACTCAATGTTGGTTAACCTCAATGCATGTTTTTGACCGTTGTCGCTCTCTAGTTGGTCGCTCCTCAATCTATTTGCTAGCCTTCACTTGTAATAAGCCCGAATTCTACTTGTGCACCCACTTCCTTAAACCCAAAGTTGTTCCATATGAGTCCACCATACCTACCTACAGGCGGTATTTACCGGTCGTTCTAAGTAAGTTTGCATGTGCCAAACTCTAAACCTTCAAATAATATGTTTTGTAGGCCCAAATCGCTCATGTAGCGACTGGGGGCTGTCAGTATCTTCCATGCTAGGTGGGTTATTCTCACGATGAGTGTTTATTCACTTGTCATTCATGAGAAAGTGGCTGATACTCGGGATGCCTAGTTCCATGCTCAAAACCGAATCAAAATATAATAATCAAACAAAACTCCCCCAGGACTGTTGTTGGTATGGACAGTACCCATGGATTCGGCTAGCTTGGAGTGTGATTGTTGGTGGAGGGGGAGTAAAACTTTACTATTCTGTTTGGGAACCGCCTATAATGTATCTAGCATGGAAGATAGTGAGATCTCTTGGTTGTTATGTTGACAATGAAAGCATACCGCTCAAAATTATATTTATCTCTGTTTTAAAAGCTTGAGCTCTGGCACCTATGCAAATCCCTGCTTCCCTCTACGAAGGGCCTATCTATTTTCTTTTATTGTTGAGTCATCATCTTCTTATAAAAAGCACGAGTTAGAGAGCACCACTGTCATTTATATGCTTTGTTTTTAATTGATGTTGAGTATGAGTGTGACTGAATCTCTTTTGCCATGAATTATAATGTCTAGTTAATCCTTGATCTTCAGGGGTGCTCTGCATTTATGTTTTGGGGTCTCAGAAAGGGCTAGCGAGATACCATTTTGTCATATTATATCATGATTGTTTTGAAAAAGTGTTGTCATCCAAGATTTATTATTATTGTTCGCTAGTTGGTTGTGCTATTGATATGAGTAAATGTGAGACCTAAATGTTATTGTGAATATGGTTAGTTCATAATCTTTGCTAATAACCTGAATATTGGCTAGATATATTTACAACAACAAGATCAAACAGAGTTTGTAAAGTTTTTCTTTGTCACTTTCAGCTTGTCAACTGAATTGCTTCAGGACAAGCAATGGGTTAAGCTTGGGGGAGTTGATACATCTCCATCGTATCTACTTTTCCAAACTCTTTTGCCCTTGTTTTGGACTCTAATTTGCATGATTTGAATGGAACTAACCCGGACTGACGCTGTTTTCAGCAGAATTGCCATGGTGTTATTTTTTGGCAGAAATAAAAGTTCTTGGATTGACCTGAAAATTTACGAAGAATGTTTGTGGAATATATATATATATAATACTGGCGCAAGAATTAACCAGAGGGGGTCCACCTAGAGGCCACAAGCATGGGGGCGCCCCCTAGACCTCCTCCGACCCTAACTCCAACTCTATATAACCCTATTCGGGGAGAAAAAAAATCAAACAAAAGGATTCATCGCGTTTTATGATACGAAGCCGCCGCCGCCAGCTGTTCTTGATCGGGAGGGCTGATCTGGAGTCTGTTCGGGGCTCCGAAGAGGGGGATTCGTCGCCATCATCATCATCATCATCAACCTTCCTCCATCACCAATTTCTTGATGCTCACCGTCGTGCGTGAGTAATTTCAACATAGGCTTGCTGGCGGTGATGGGTTGGATGAGATTTATCATGTAATCGAGTTAGTTTTGTTAGGGTTTGATCCCTAGTATCCACTATGCTCCGAGATTGATGTTGCTATGACTTTGCTATGCTTAATGCTTGTCACTAGGGCCCGAGTGCCATGATTTTAGATCCGAACCTATTATGTTTTCATGAATTTATTTGTGTTCTTAATCCTATCTTGCAAGTTGTAGACACCTATTATGAGTTATGATCCGCATCCCCCAAGGTGATAATAATTGGGATTCTTTCTGGTGATTACCGTAGTTTGAGGAGTTCATGTATTCACTAAGTGCTAATGCTTTGTTCTGGTTCTCTATTAAAAGGAGGCCTTAATATCCCTTAGTTTCCATTAGGACCCCGCTGCCACGGGAGGGTAGGACAAAAGATGTCATGCAAGTTCTTTTCCATAAGCATGTATGATTATATATAGAATACATGCCTATATTATATTGATGAATTGGAGCCAGTTCTATGTCACCCTAGGTTATAACTGCTACATGATGAATATCATCCAACACAATTATCATTTCCGGTCCATTTCCTAGGAGCTTTTCATGTATTGATCTTTGCTAAGTTACTTTCGTTGCTACTGCTGTTATAATCACTACAAAGCTGCCACTGTTACCACTACTTCCATACTACTTTGCTACTAAATACTTTGCTGCAGATATTAAGTCTTTTAGCTGTGGTTGAATTGACAACTCAACTGCTAATACTCGTGAATATTCTTTGGCTCCCCTTGTGCCGAACCAATAAATTCGGGTTGAATACTCTACCCTCGAAAACTGTTGCGATCCCCTATACTTGTGGGTTATCATGGCAAGGTTTTCCATCAAGGTTTCTATTGGCCGACAACCCTTCAGGACGCAGTAGATGTGGTAATAAGGTGCGAAGCGTGCCAGTTCCACGCCATGAACATCCATCAGCCAGCCCATGCTCTTCAAATGATTCCTCTCTCCTAGCCCTTCTCCGTCTCGGGGCACACCATCCTTGGCCCGTTCCCCCACGCTATCGAGGGCTTTGAGTTATTGTATGTGGCAATCGAGAAGTTCACAAAGTGGCCTAAGGTTGAGCCAATGAGGAATGTAACAGCACAGTGAGCCGCCAAGTTCTTCAAAGGATTAGTTTGTCGTGTTGATGTGCCCGGCCGGGTGATCACTGACAATGGCACGCAGTTCATGATTCACACCTTCATGCAATGCTATCAAGACTTGGTAGCAAAATTTGGTTTGTGTCAGGTTCTCAACCAAGAAGCAATGGCCAGGTCGAGAGGGCAAATGCGGAAGTGATGCGAGGGCTCAAGACAACGAAATTTGATAGGTTGCACAAGTGTGGAAGAGGTCAGATCAACAAGTTGCTGGCGGTTCGTTGGTCACTCAAAACGACACTAAGTCGAGCCACTGGCAAGATACCCTTCTTCTTGGTCTATGGTGCAGAAGCGGTGCTCCCCACAGAACTCACATATGGGTCACCTCGAGTGCAAGCTCTTAACGAAGCTAAGCAAGAGAAAATGCGGCATGATGATGTCATGATCCTTGAGGAAGTTCGTCTCCAGGCTGGTGTGCGTGCTGCATGCTACCAGCAAGCTTTGAACTGATACCATAGCCGCAAAGTGCATGCCTGGAGTCTTGAGGAAGGTGACCTTGTTCTTCGTCGGATCCAGTATGCAAAGGGATCAAACAAGTTGACACCGAAGTGGAAAGGCCCTTATCATGTAGCACAAGTCACCTTACCTGGCGCAGTCCGTCTGGAGATCGAAGATGGCACCCAGGTACATAACTCATGGAATATTGAGCATCTTCATAAGTTCTAACCATAAGGCACGGTTGCTGGGCATCCCGGCAACCCCATTTGTACAAGTTTGCCAGAAGGGCATGTAATCATTTGTACAAAGCCAGGCGCAGGCCCTGTGCATATTGAAATAAAGTTAAGTGTTTCACAACTCTTTGTCAAAGTACATATTTATCTGTGTCCACTAGATGCAGGGTTGTGTTACATTTTTGCCTTGCATGAGATGCTTAACAAACCGTCAAGGTTTCCAGCCTCCTCTTTTCTCTTCTTTCTTTTTCTCAAAAAGAAAGAAGGGTTCCTCGCGTGCAAATTTCTCGGGGGGAGTGAAGGTATGGATACAACAAGTGATGTCCAAGTTATCACTCATGACAAGAAGGATAGCAAAGAAGGAGCTAAGTTGAAAAACTTTGAAATAAATTCTTTGTTGTAGTTGCATTTCTTCCTTGAATGATTTTGTCTTTTGTATGAGAAACCTGCACACCGAGGAACCCTGTCGTGACCAGCCATGCTCTTACTTTGTTTCAAATCTGCTCGACAACTTAAGTAGCTGCACTGCGACCACCAAGTGTGACCTTGCCGGTAGCGGCACTTCCGAAAGGCTGCTAAGGACCTGTTCCTCAAGCTCTCATGGCAAGAGTGTGCACACTGGCAAGTTTCCGGCAAGCGTAGGGTACGAAAATCATGCAAAGGAAGAATAAAGCAAGGAAGATAGCATACGCCCATTCATCAGACTAAAGTTTATATTACATCAGAGGGTCAGATGCAGTTCTAATTTAAGATAGGCTTGTCTTTCACATAAACTATGTTGGCGGCAAGATAGTGCAAGGAGCTAGTGTCTACGCCGACCCTCGGTCCTGGGGATTCTAGTGACCTTGTCAGCGAACGGCACGACAAGCTCTTCGACAGCCTTGGTGTCCGCCCCTGGTGCAAGGCTCTTGAAGGCCTAGGAGAGATCGACACCAGGGTTTAGGTACATCACTTTGACGAGTACCTTGAAGAGGACGTTCCGGCAAAGCCTGCAGGACTCAGTGGCAAGATAAGCAGCTCGGGCCTCATGCTTCTTTCCCAACGCATTGACAAGACTCTCAAAGAATTGATTAATCCTAGCACTGGCGGCATCCTTGTCATTAGCGGAGAAGCGGTATTCTGGCAAGCCCATAACAGATAGTTGTGTAGTGAGCTTCTCTGTAGTTGTCACGACACTACAAAAAAACCACTTCCGTGATGATACGTGTTTGTCATAGTAGGTCACCTTTTTTGTCATGCATGTACATCCATGACGATTTTATGACAGAATAAAGATAGTCATACCTGTGCTATCATAGAAGTATTCCATGACAATACCAAAATTATCGCCACGGAAGTGTCCACTTCCATGACCATAAATGTCGCGTCATGGAAGTGCTTTCGTCAAGGGTAACCGACACGTGGCATCCACCATAATGGGTCTGGTTTTGGATCCGATAACCCACTAACAACCACGACCAATGGCGATTTTCCATGTGTAAAATTATTATTGGCCAACAGAACCATGTGTCAGCTCCGCGTTGGCATAGATGTCACTCATCCAATGGGCGAGATGCTCCTATGATATGTTGACACGTGGACTGGCCCAAAAGTGCCCCATAAAGATTAAATGGGACGGCCCAGCTAAAGGCCCACTAGATTTTGCAGACCATAATGGGCCGGCCTAGCTAAAGGCCCACAAGATTTTGAAAACACTAGTGGGACGACCCGTTAACAGGCTGCCATGTTTTGGGCCAAATGCAGGCCCATATTTGATCTGGTCCATTAATAGCCTGCCACGTTCTGGGCCTAATAAGGGCCCATATGTGATTCGGCCCGCTAATAGCCTACCACGTTCTGGGCCATATTACGGCCCATATCAGATCCGTCCCTTTAAGAGCCTTTCATTCTTTGGGCTAAATTATGGCCCATATCAGATTCGGCCCATCAACTAGACGCTGTGCTTTTGGGCCCACTTGAGCCCTGGTTAGGATTTCTGTTTGCTAAAGGCCCATTTAAAGTACGGCCTGAAATTAGTTTCGGCCTGTTAAAGGCCCGTTTAACATTGCCCTATATTTATTTCGGCCTGTTAAAAGCTTGTCATATAGTTGGGCCTAATTATGGCCCGCTTTGCATCTGGCCTGCTCACAGCCGATAATCTGATTGGGCCAAATAAGGACCGAGACAATTTTGGCATGTTAACAGACTATGATGTGATTGGCACAATCATGGACCGGGGTCTATTTCGGCCTGCTGTCGGCCCGTGAGTTGTTCGACACGTTTTAGGCCCAACCTACTTTTCAGCCTACTAAAAGCCCATTGAATTTTCTTGCCAAATTAGGGCCGGTGGTTTACTCAGCCTATTAAAGGCCCAAAACTACTAGTGGGACACACTACTGCAGGATGCTGCTAACGCGACACTACGATCAGAGACCCTTCGAGAAACTGTGTGCGATGCAATAATCGCAAATGGTGCCGTATGAAAACCGTCAGAAATGTATAAAACTTTTGCAATGACGGATGCATCAAACACGGTTTAGATTTTAGTTGCGTGTGCAATGGAGGACATACGGTTCAGTTCAATTAACTGTTTGCGACGAGGAGGAACAAAAGAAACAGGCGGCCAGATGAAGGCGTGTGCGACATACAACGTACGGTTCACTGGGATGAATTGTGTGTGATTAGGCAACAGAAAAGAAATGGTCAACCCGATCAAGGTGTGTGCGATGTACAACATACGGTTCACTCGGATGAACTATTTGTGATTAGGCAAGAGAACAGAAACGGTTCAATATAACAAGATGTGTGTGATACGTGGCAAACAGGTCTGTAATCACAAATGTGTGCGAAGACCGATAATAACGCAGACGATTGCTTCTAATAAGACATATGTGATATGCTTTGTCTACACAACATCTATTGGCCATTGTGGGACGGGCGATCATCTGGATACGCCATAAGGATGTGAAGAGGCATTCCTATTAGCAAGGACTAGCTATTCCACTAGTAGCTCATGTAAGAAAACCATCAAGTTAAGTGTGCTCAGGCTAGAGCAACCATCGGATGAGTGACTGGATGGGACATTGTGTCGATGTTAAATTAGGTGATGGGATGGGTCACTTCGGTCAAATGACCGAAATGCCCCATTCCCTCAGCTAATTTAACCACGAGGTCCTTGTTTTTTATTTTATTTTTATTTTTTAACACATGTTAAAGAAGGTCTACCGCATTACTTTTTGACAATGTGCGATACGTGGCATACAGTTGATCCATCCGACCTATTTGTGATGGAATAGGCCGTGTGTGTTGTGGGAAAACGCTTGCTAGTATTCAACCGTTTGGGATTGATGAATTCATCACTGACGGGTTCCCTAGTGTGGTCCGTGTTCATCTGATCATCATCTACTTCTTGTGCTAGCTCGATGCTGAGTTTCCATGAATTGATGGCATTTTATGAACACGCCACCGATTCCCGCCATTTCCTCACCTGTTTCCTGCCACCCTGCTATATTGTGCATAGGGGGCACGCGACGCACGGAGGCGACAAGCGCCGCCTGTAGCACATCCACCTTTTACAAGCGTGCCAACCCACCAAAGCGCCGCCTCTGCCATTAACCTCGTCGACGAGGAAAACGAGCAGGCGCCACGGCCCGTCGAGGCCGAGGCGCTCCCCACCAACGCGATGGACGACGCCGTGATGCACGTCATCGCCAGGGTTGAGCAGACCTTTGGCGCATGGCGCTTGAGCGCCGCGGATCAAGATAGGCATGTCAGTGCCGACAGGCTGCAGCTTGCCGCAAAACATGATCGATGGCGCGCCGCAGAGCAAGCTAGGTGTGTCCGCGCTGATAGGCTGCGGCTCGCCGCACGGCGAGACTATTGGAGCGCCGCACAGCAAGAGCGGATCAAGCGGCGCTTGCCTACTGTCGACACAACATCGCAGCTGGGTACACGTCCCGTCAGTATCCCCATTCCTCACTAGGAGTGGGCAGAGGCCCTCAGCGCCGTACTTGCACCAGAGGCTGGCCGCACCGTACTTGCACCGGACGCCCGCTGCGCCATTCGCATGGGTGCCGCCGTTCGCCTTGTCCACGGCCCGTTGGATGCCAACGTGCTGGTCCATAGGCTCAACCACCTCCTTGGCCCAGGTGTCCACCTGGGCGCAGTAGAGGAACATGGCTGTCGCATCCTTGAGCTAGCAATCTCCGATGAAATAGCCAACTTGGAGCTCGAGATCGCGCTCCAGATGTATCGCGAGCGTGTCGACAGCTTGGACGAACGCCTGCACGAGTTCAGGCAGAGCCAAGAGCTACCCTAGGCAAGGGCTGCTGGTCATGGTGTCATGGACGCGTTTTATTTTGAAAAGTAGTTTCGACGTGGATAGCTATGTATTCACAACAATCATAGTATTGCTCTGTTTATTGCTCTGTTTCAATGTGTGTACTTTGTTTTCCATTCTTATATGTTCTGTTTCAATGTGTGTATATACACTTTCCATTCTGTATATGTGGATGATAACAGCTAGATTCAAATTAGTATACAAAAACAGATAGAAAATGGAATTCATAATATATATATATATATTAATTGTTCATTAGATCATCACAGAATATATATATATATAATATCATCACATTTATGTGATGATACTTAACTACTAGGTACAATGCATAAAATTGAAAACGATCAATACTAAAACTAATAATCCCTCCTGGGGCCAGTATTCTAGCAGCGCCTCGCCAGCAGCTCCCCGGTGCGTGGCGTCTTCCCAGTGCGGAGGCAGTACCCCGACTCCTCCGCCGCGCAGCGCTTGACGTACCGTTGTGCCTCTTGCTGGCGGACGCGCGCAGCCGATCTTGCCATTTCGTTGGGCACCCAGTGGAGCTCCTCGTTGGTGGCACGTTGGAGCTTATCCGCCCACCTCCATGCAGCGACGAGGCACCTAGCGCCTATGACCTTCCTCGCGAAGTACCCGTCTTCGTACACCTCCTCGGCACGACAACACGCCCGCCCCCAAAGCTCCGCCGCCTCCTTTTTCCAGGCGGCATCACGGGCTTCACAGGCCGCCTGGTACCTGGCTTCCTCCTCCGCCATCTCCTTCTTGAATGCCACTTGCCTGGCTTTCTCAGCCGGTGGCAGCGACTTCCGCAGACAAAGATTGTACTGGCCCCAAAAACAATCCAAAGTTGGGGGGTCCCGCACAACCTCTTCAGGCGGCACGTAGGGGTCCTCGTCGCTGTTAATCTAGTGAGCGTCCTTCGGGGGGGCGACTCCTCGTCGACGCGTGGGCAGACCGGCGGCACCATGACAGAGATTTGAGAGAGAGAGTGAGCGAGGGGAGGATTTAGATGAGAATGCAGGCAGGACGACGTGAGAAAGGTAGTATTTATTGGCAGCCGGAATATAGATCGACGGGGACTGTACAAACGCCGGTCGCTGGAATTTATGAGTACTGTAGTTTGAATTACACATGATTCCCGCAACAAAATCCGTGTGTGAACATAATAGCCAAAATTCGTGTGTGAACATAATAGCTGACGGTACCAATGCAGAACCGTGTCTGATTAATGATCCCCGCCATTCACCTACCAAACCTCGAGCCACGAGATACACTGCCAATCGTGTGGGGGCCGGTTGTCTTGCCAGATCTTTACATTTTCTTTTTTGAACACCAGATATTTACATCGTCTGATATTTTTTTAACTCGCACACAAGTGCACAAAAATATGATTTTTCAAACCGTTTTGGTTAGGCGTTGCATGTAGATGTAGTTCAAATTTGAATTACAGTCATTAAATGGTTCTAAAATCACTTAAATGTCTTTAAAAGGTCAAATGACCCCTGCAAATTTCCAAATTTTCACATGACAGTTGTATTAGTGCACGTTAAACATAGGAAAAAATTTGAAGGCCATAAGAGGAAGCTATCTCCCGTCCGTCAGCAAACATGCATTGTTCCCTCTCGGAACCACGAACCTTCTAGTGAGTTGCTCCGGTGAGGGGTGTGTGTCCAAACTTTCGTCAAACAGGCCAATTTTTTACCACATCATCTTGGTGGCATGAAATTAAATCAAGCAAGGTTTCATGTTTTTCTGATCATTTTTTAATTTTTTGGAATTAAAATGCCATGGCATGCACTCCATGCATGTGCCCATGCGTTGACACCAATATGTTTGAAATTTCCTTATAATTTACTGCACATGGAATTAATTTTCACACAAGTACACAAAAATATGTTTTTTCAAACTGTTTTGGTTAGGCATTGTATGTAGATGTAGTTCAAATTTGAATTCTGGTCACTAAATGGTTAGAAAATCACTTAAATGTCTTTAGAAGGTCAAATGACCCCTGAAATTTACCAAATTTTCAAATGACAGTTGCACGTTAAACGTAGGAAAAAATTTGAAGACCGTAAGAGGAAGCTATCTCCCGTTCATCATCAAACATGCATTGTTCCCTCTCGGAACCACGAACCTTCTAGCGAGTTGCTCCGATTTGTGAGGGGCGTGTGTCCAAACGTTCGTCAAACATGCCAATTTCCTTACCACATTATCTTGGTGGCATGACATTACATCAACCAAGGTTTCATGTGTTTTTGATCATTTTTCTATTTTTTGAATTAAAATGCCATGTCACTCCATGCATATGTATGCATGTATCCATGTCGTGAGACCAATATGTTTGAAAATTCCTTTCAATTTACTGCACATGGAATTAACTCACACACAAGTACACATATATGATTTTTCAAACCATTTTGGTTAGGCGTTGCATGTAGATGTAGTTTAAATTTGAATTACAGTCATTAAATGGTTAGAAAATCACTTAAATGTCTTTAAAAGGTCAAATGACCCCTAGAATTTTCCAAAATTTCATATTACGGTTGTAGTAGTGCACGTTAGACGTAGAAAAAATTTGAAGGCCGTAAGAGGAAGCTATCTCCCGTTCATCATCAAACATGCATTGTTCCCTCTCGGAACCACGAACCTTCTAGCGACTTAATCCGGTTTGTGAGGGGTGTGTGTCCAAACTTTCGTCAAACATGCCAATTTATTTACCACATCATCTTGGTGGATGGCATTAAATCAAGCAAGGTTTCATGTGTTTCTGATCATTTTTTATTTTTTTGGAATTAAAAAGCCATGGTATGCACTCCATGCATGTGCCCATGCCTTGACACCAATATGTTTGAAAATTCCTTCTAATTTACTGCACATGGAATTAACTCGCGCACAAGTACACAAAAATATGATTTTTCAAACCATTATGGTTAGGCGTTGCATGTAGATGTAGTTCAAATTTGAATTACGGTCATTAAATGGTTAGAAAATCACTTAAACGTCTTTAAAAGGTCAAATGACCCCTGAAATTTACCAAATTTTCACATGACAGTTGTATTAGTGCACGTTAAACGTAGGAAAAAATTTGAAGGCCGTAAGAGGAAGCTATCTCCCGTTCGTCAGCAAACATGCATTGTTCCCTCTCGGAATCACGAACCTTCTAGCAAGTTGCTCTGGTTTGTGAGGGGTGTGTGTCCAAACTTTGGTCAAACATGCCAATTTTTTTACCACATCATCTTGGTGGCATGACATTACATCAACCAAGATTTCATGCGTTTCTGATTTTTTTTGGAATTAAAATGCCATGTCACTCCGTGCTTGATTGTGTCATAGCCGTTAGACTAATATATTTGAAAATTCATTCCAATTTACTACACATGGAATTAAATCGCACACAAGTTCACGAAATATGAGTTTTCAAACTGTTATGGTTAGCTATTGCATGTACATGTAGTTCAAATTTCAATTACGGTCATTAAATGGCTAGAAAATCACTTAAATGTCTTAGAAGGTCAAATGACCCCTGAAATTTTCCGAAATTTGACATGACAGTTGTATTAGTACTACAAAATTGCTTGTTCATTTAAAACACCATCCGTTGGCACTTTATTCCAAATTCGTCTGCGATGAAAATATCACACACAATTGTTTTCTAGGAACCGTTTGCGATGAAAATATCTGGGTCTATTTAAGTCTCCCTCCTTAAGCTTCGCCAGCTCGTCTGCTCAAGTGCCGGCAACCCCCGAATCCATGAATCCCGATCCCCATTGCCGCACCCCCTTCTTGCAAAGATGACACCGTGGAAATGCTTTGTGAAGGCCCGTACGATGGATGCGTCCCCCCCCCCCGCCGAGCGCTGCCGCCTGCGCCGAGAGTGCGGACGCCTACGCCGAGAGTGCCGCCGCATCCGCATTGAGCGCGGCCGCTTCTGCCGAGAGGGCGTCTACGGCAACCGACAGGGCAGCTGCAATAGCCGAGACGGCTGCAGATGCTGCTACGACGGCGGCTGCAAACACCGAGAGCGCTCGAGCTGCCGTCCGTGCCGCTGATGTTTCCCTGGCCCGAGTCAAGGCCATCCACGACAAGATCGAGGATGCACACGCCAAGATATTCCAGGCCACCTTGGACTCTAGCATCACTAGTGCAGAATCGGGCTTTAGCGCCGGTTCGTAAGGGCCTTTAGTGTCGGTTCTATAACCAGCACTGAAGGGTGGGGACTAACCCCCCCCCCCCGCCTTTAGTACCGGTTCGGTACGAACCGATGCTAAAGTGCCACCACGTGGCACGAGACAGGCCCGGGTGCGGGTAGACCATTAGTACCGGTTGGTAACACCAACCGGTACTAAATGTTTGGGGGGGTGGTTTTATTTTTTATTTTTCCTTTAATTTTGTGTTTTCAGTTTAATTTTAGTGATTGTTTTACATTATAATGAGTTGTTAAATCATTAGGTGAAAGTACCGTAGATTAGTTTCGACTGGATGCATGTGGATCCTAGCTAAGTGATTAAGTATATGCCTTATCCATATTACTTGATCACTTAATTAGGTGATCAAGGTAATATGGATATGGCATATACTTGATCACTTAGCTAGGATCAATCCAGTTGAAACTAATCTGCGGTTTCTTTCATAAATGATATAATAACTCATCATCATCATCATCATATTAATATAAAAACTCTTGCATCATATATATCATCACCAACAACAGTATACTAGCTAGCTAAAAATCATCAGAGTCGTCATTACCACTATTTAATCATCATAGTCATTACCGCTATCTAATCACCACCAACACTAGCTTAAAGAAGAAACATTCACTTGTACCAGAAGCAAAGATATCATCGAGTTCAACATGGTCATGATATTATAAGCGTTCATAACACCACAAAAGCAAATCACTCTTTGAGATTAATTAAGTTCAGGACAAAGAACACAGACATGAGAGGACAAGTACTAATTAAGAGCATGAACTAGCTAATAATCACTCCTGCTGCTCTCTCTCAGGTAAAATAGCATAGGACATGTATAACTCTCCTGATTCATCATATTGGAGCATGCAGATGAACCTGTCTCCTAATCGTGGGCTGCGCTTCTATTTGCTTCCCCCTAGTACTTCTCTGCGATCATTAACAATTTTGCTCCAATCTTTCACTATTAAGCATTCCTCGCTATTAGAAATCCTGAATACACTCATGTGCATTGTAGGACATCTTGGCCGTAAGCTAACCATTGACATGCGACCTTTAGTACCGATCCACTGAGGCACAACTATCATTGGGAGTCCCTGTTTAAGAACATTGTATAGTAACATTACTTAGCAATGAAGTTTAGCTTGAAAAATAATGTATGCAAAAGATGCACTGAGGACAAATAGTAAAAATCTTACCATCTTTCCTAAATAGATGTGACCGTAGTTCCATACAATCACTATTGGTCGCACATTTTGAGTACTAAGATTTTGAAATTCAGGAAAATAATTTCTCTTGACAGCATCAAGATCCTCAAGCCATGAAACATAATGACTTATCTCCTCGTAGTTTAGTTCAGCCCCGGGACAGTGGACGATCATGTCTACCAAGCGCCAGACATGTTTGCTTGAATGGAAATAAGCTGTCAATAGAAATTAGTTGTCAACTATTTTTGAATAAACAATATCAAAGACATAAATATGGTTGAGAAACTCACATAATGGTAGAACTTGAGGCGTCTGCGCACCGACCCAGATGTCTCTATTACCTTCAATATCATCTTCCAGACGAATATCAAAGGTGATAACCATATCAGGCTCAAATGCATAAGCCTTGCATAGTGCTTCCCAAGTTTTGCATTCAAAATAGGTGTATGTGTCTGCATTGTATAATTTGACGTTGAAAGTATAACCATGCTCGGTCTTCAGGTAAACTCTCTTTACCTCCATAGTTTCCAGAGCACTGAAACCTATCTTATCCAAGACAAAAATTCTTGCATGGCAAGGGATGCGCTAGTAGAATAGTGAAAATTTAAAATTATAAGTTGAAGCAAATGAAGCATAAGTCATGCTTAATTACAAAGAAAAGACTTGTCGTTATGACTTACTGTATCCACTTCGAAGGTCTCATCCAGCTTGATGCCGAAGCGCCTATCATCAACAAGGAAATTTCTATCGCACAGGCCCGTTGGTATTCACAGTATTCGCACATAATGAAATCTTTTCGTCGTTAGACGACATTTCCTATGTTCATATAGGTGAAACATTAAACACTTAGTAGTTCTATTAATTCAACTAATTCAACTACTTCTATTAATTCAACTAGTTCTATTAATTCAACCAATTCAACTAAGCATTTACTAAAAATAAACTAGTTCTATTAATTTTCTTACTAAAATAAAGTAGCTAGTTCTATATAGTAATATTTTAATTAGATCATCAAATCTCAAATACCTAAATTTTCTTACTAAAAATAAACTAGTTCTATTAATTCAACTAATTCAACTAAGAATTTACTAAAAATAAACTAGTTCTATTAATTTTCTTACTAAAATATATGAAGTAGCTATATATAGTAATATTTTCATTAGATCATCAAATCTCATATACCGAAATTTTCATACTAAAAATAAACTAGTTGTAATTCAACTAGATAGTTCAACTAAGCATTTACTAAAAATAAACTAGTTATATTAATTCAACTAGTTCAAATAATCTCATATACCTAATTAATATCTAGCTAATTCATCTAACAATTGACATTAATATTTAACGTTTCTATCTAATTCATCTAACATTAACATTCTAACATTCTTATCTACGTAATTCATCTAATTCGATCATCTAATTAACAATTTGACATGCATTAATCTAAACAACAAAAAACAGAAAACAAGTAAAAAAATGTGTGTGTGTCTCTCTATGTGTGTGTGTACGAGCGGGGGGCGGCGGCGTACGGGCGGCGACGCGACGGGGATGGCGTGACGGGCGGTGGGCCGGGGGCGACGGCGCGGGACGGTGACGTACGGGGCGGCGGCGCGAGACGGCGATGACGGGGACGGTGACAATGGGCGGCGGGGGCGACGGCGCGCGGCGGGGGCGGCGAGGGCGAGACACAGCGCATGATGGGCGACGGTGCGGTGGCGGTGGCGATGTCCCGTGAAGCAATTGAAGAAGTGGGGAGATGAAACAGAATTTTTCGCAAGTGCTATATATATAGGAGGGGCCTTTAGTACCAGTTGGAGCCACCAACCGGCACTAAAGGCCAAGTTTGGCCAGGTCAAGCGGCGCGAAGCGGTCCCCTTTAGTACCGGTGCGTGGCTCCAACTGGTACTAAAGGGTGGCTTTTAGTACCGGTTGGAGCCACGAACCGGTACTAAAAGGGTGCGCTGCGGTGCGCAAAGTTTAGTCCCACCTCGTCGGGCGAAGGGCAGCCGCACTGGTTTATAAACCCAGCAGCTGCTCTATCGAACTCCTCTGTAAACTAGGCTTCTGGGTCTAACTCTGGCGCGCTGTCCTGTGAGCCTGTTGGCCCTTGTGGGCCTGAATTTACATGCCCAAGGCCTAGCAGGCCCACTGGACAACGCCCCAACAATTTTTATATAGTTTTTTCTTTTCTGCTTTATTTATTTTTTTCTATTTATTTCTGAGTAGTTTTTTATATAGTTTTTTCTTTTCTGATTTATTTATTTTCTTCTATTTATTTCTGAGTCATTTTTTATATAGTTTTTTATTTTCCGCTTTATTTATTTTCTTCTATTTGTTTCTAAGTAGTTTTTTATATAGTTTTTTCTTTTCTGCTTTATTTATTTTATTCTATTTATTTCTGAGTAGTTTTTTATATAGTTTTTTCTTTTCTGCTTTATTTAATTTCTTCTATTTATTTCTGAGTAGTTTTTTATATAGTTTTTTCTTTTCTGCTTTATTTATTTTCTTCTATTTATTTCTGAGTAGTTCGAAAGAGAGTTTTCGTCTGAAACCTTGATAGTTCGAAAGAGAGTGTCCAGTTTGAACACGAAGTGCATCCAGTTCTTACCGTAACCATCTCTATTTTTTGCACATGCCATGTGGGTGAAATGATGATACCATACCAAGTTTCAACCTTTTCATAGTTCACTTGTAGTGCTTTTCAATTTCAGTTTCATTTAGCTCAAAACAAATTAGTAAATGCATCAAAAATATCAAATTATGTCAAAAAGGGTTGAAAGTTGACGACGTCGCTTTGAATGGTGCATAATGAACGCAAAACATCCGGAGTTGTAATAAGTTATTAAAATTTTGAATAACCGGTGTAACATATGAGTTCTCGTCCGAAACCCTGATACTCCGAAAGAGATTATCCAATTTGTACACGAAGTGCATCCAGTTTTTGTCTTAACCCTCTCTACTCTTTTGCACATGCTAGGTTGGTGAAATGATGATACCATGCCAAGTTTCAACATTTTCAGAGTTCATTTTGTAATGATTTTCAATTTCACGGTCATTTAGCTCTCTAAACAAATCGGTAAATGACTGAAAAATAGCAAATGATGTCAGAACATGTTGAAAATTGATGACTTAACTTTGAATGGTGCATACGGAACGCAAAAAAAGTCTGGAGTTCAAATAAGTTTTAAAAAATGAACTGCTCGTGTAACAGATGAGTTCTCGTCTGAAACCCTGATACTCCGAAAGAGATTGTCCAGCTTGTACACGAAGTGCATCCAATTTTTGCCGTAACCCTCTCTACACTTTTGCACATGCTATGTGGGGGAAATGATGATACCATGCCAAGTTTCAACATTTCAGAGTTCATTTTGTAGTGATTTTCAATTTCACGGTCATTTAGCTCTCTAAACAAATCGGTAAATGACTGAAAAATAGCAAATGATGTCAGAACGTGTTGAAAATTGATGACTTCGCTTTGAATGGTGCATACGGAATGCAAAAAAAGTCTGGAGTTCAAATAAGTTTAAAAAAATGAAGTGCCCGTGTAACAGATGAGTTCTCGTCGGAAACCCTGATACTCCGAAAGAGATTGTCCAGTTTGTACACGAAGTGCGTCCAGCTTTTGCCGTAACCCTCTCTACTCTTTTGCACATGCTATGTGGGTGAAATGATGATACCATGCCAAGTTTCAACATTTTCAGAGTTCATTTTGTAGTGATTTTGAATTTCACGGTCATTTAGCTGGGGCAACCGGCGGGGGAGGACCGGCGCGGGGGATTGAGGGGGAGACCGAGTGAGTGTGAGTATGAGTGGAGAGAGGAGAGAGTGAGGCTGTAAACATGTAAAAATATACATCAAAAATACATTGATTATCAATGATCTTTTTGTGTACAATCTGAATTGTCAATATGAGTCTTCAATGGTTTAGAAACCGGTGAAGACTCATATTGCGACCACAAATTCTACACATAGAGTTCAATGAAGACCAAGTGCTTGTGATAGTTTGAGAAGTAACATATTTAAGGTGGTAAAAATCCTGCTAGGGGAGCGAGGTGGGACTAAAAATAGCCTGCCACAACCTCTTTACTACCGGTTCATGCCACGAACCGGTAGTAAAGGGGATGGCCGGGCCCTAGCCTGACAACAGCCAGCCACTGCCTCTTTAGTACCAGTTCGTGGCATGAACCGATACTAAAGGTTCGCTACGAACCATTACTAAAGATCTCATCCCGCCTAGCCGTTGGAACCGGCACTAATGGACACATTAGTGCCGGCTCAAACTCAAACCGGGACTAATGTGTCTCACATTTGACCCTTTTTCTACTAGTGCATGCAACCCACGTCTGAAAAGGCGGCGGTGGCCATGGAGCACCTGCTTCCTCATGAGGTCACCGAGTGGGAGCTGGAGATGCAGGAGGCGGCGGAGATCGAGGAGTGCCGTGAGGAGGAGTTGTACATGGCCAAGGTCGAGGTAGAGAAGAGTCTGTCCATCGAGGAATCGGCGGTGGAGTACCAACGCGAGCTTTGGCGCAACCACTACTACGAGTACTACAACCTTGAGGGCGGCGCTGAGGACGAGGACGAGGACGCGGTCGACTTCAGCAGGGGGGACGCGGAGTCCACCAACGGCGGCATGTCGCCTGGACAAGTCATCGACGTCTCATCTCACACCGGTGATGCACAGGCCGGCGCGGCGGCGGATTTTTAATTATGCATACTTAGGCTTTGTTTTTAATGCTGGTCTTTTGTTAGAGCAATGTTTAGGTCAACTCGCTCTGTGTAATTACTAAAATTGCTCGATTTAGTAAGTGTGGTCTGTCTGCTGTACGCTCTTTTGTGTGACCAAATTAGAAAGCGATGTTAAATTATTCAATGACGTACCCGGGGAAATTTCCACAAAAATTTGAATTATCAAACTCATCCCATGCGCGTAAAGCAGAAGAATCGTTTGTGATGCACACAATCGTTCAAAGTGAATGGTCTGGCGGCAGCGCGTGCGTTCAAAGTGAATGTGCCCATGCCTTGAGACCAAAACTTGAATTATCAAACTCATCCCATGCGCGTAAAGCAGAAGAATCGTTTGCGATGCACACAATTGTTCAAAGTGAATGGTACGATGGCACCACGCGCAAAGTTTCCCTCCACATTTCCAAAATTTTGGCCTACTGCCAAAATATCTACCCCCGCCCCATTCCCCCCTTCCCAACCCCTTTTCTCCCTGACCACAAGTCACATTTCCCCTGTTTCCTCCTTCCTTCCTTGCTAAGCTATAGGCGCTTCCTTGCTCTCGCTGTCACGCATCCTATCGCCGGGGTCACCATGGTCTTCTTCAAAGACATCTCCAGCGGTTCCTCCTCCAGCGACTACTCCTTCACCACCCGGGTATGCCTCTCTTCTCTCTCTCGGGCTATGACTTGGAATGAAGGATTTTTACCCGGAGGTCGATTTGAGCCGTTTCTTCCTCTTGTATTTCCCAAAGACCATCAGTGGCAACGAATGGAGCGGGGTGGCTGAAGATCTGTCTGCTCGTTGTCACCATCAATCTCCATGCGTGAAGCTAGTTGCGTTTGATTCTGTGGACAATGGGAGGAAGTTTCTGGCATGTGCAGAGAAGGTTAGTGTCGGTGCCAAAACCGGCGGATCTCGGGTAGGGGGTCCCGAACTGTGCGTCTAAGGCGGATGGTAACAGGAGGCAGGGGACACGATGTTTTACCTAGGTTCGGGCCCTCTTGATGCAGGTAAAACCCTACGTCCTGCTTGATTATTCTTGATAATATGAGTAGTACAAGAGTTGATCTACCACGAGATTGGAGAGGCTAAGCCCTAGAAGGTAGCCTATGATATGATTGTATGTTGTCCTATGGACTAAAACCCTCCGGTTTATATAGACACCGGAGGGGGCTAGGGTTACACAAGGTCGATACAAAGGAGGAGATATACATATCCGTATTGCCTAGCTTACCTTCCACGCCAAGTAGAGTCCCATCCGGACACGGGACGAAGTCTTCAATCTTGTATCTTCATAGTCCAACAGTCCGGCCAAAGGATATAGTTCGGCTGTCCGGAGACCCCCTAATCCAGGACTCCCTCAGTAGCCCCTGAACCAGGCTTCAATGACAATGAGTCCGGCGCGCAGTGTTGTCTTTGGCATTGCAAGGCGGGTTCCTCCTCCGAATACACCACAGAAGAATTTGAATACAAGGATAGTGTCCGACCCTGCAAAATAAGTTCCACATACCTCCGTAGAGAATAATATTACCACAAATCTAATCTGCTGACACATTTTCGGCAGCATGACATCACGCCACGGCCCGGTAATTATTTGAACCGTTTTTCTTTAACCAGCCCCGCACATAACGAGAGGCGGTTTCTTGACACGTCTTGTCAAAGCAGAGATCGTGTTCCCCTTATTATGGGATTCTCATCAATACGGACGTGGGTAACCCAACCACGCCAACAATTACGGTGCCTGGGGGATAAGCGAGTTTTACCAGGCTAGTGGGGGCACATAGTTTAGTCCGCCCTTATAAAGGGATAAGATCTCACCATTTTCTACCCACGCCTTATTCCTACTTGCTCATCCATTCTCGCGCACTCGAGCTCCAGCGCCCAAGTTCGCATCCTTCTCCTCAACTCTCTCCAAACATGTCCGGAGCGGGAGGCAAGTGGATGGCCTCCTCCGTCACGGAGGGACACATCAAAAAGCTACGTGGATCCGGATACTTAGCCGCGGATATCGCACACCGGCTGCCAGCCGCGGGGCAGATCGTCCCTACCCTAGAACCTCATGAAAGGGTGGTTTTCCTCCCCCATTCAGTCCACAGATTGGGGTTTCCCCTCCATCCATTTTTCTGCGGCTCATGTTCTATTATAGGCTGGACTTTCATGATCTGGCCCCGAATTTCATCCTCAACATCTCGGCATTCATCGTCGTGTGCGAGGCTTTCCTCCGCATCCGGCCCCACTTCGGCCTGTGGCTGAAGACCTTCAATATCAAGCCGAAGGTGGTTGGCGGCCAACAAGCGGAATGCGGCAAAGCCATGGTGGGCAAAATGCCCAACATTATATGGCTCGAGGGCTCCTTCATGGAGACCATAAAGGGGTGGCAATCGGGGTGGTTCTACATCACCGAGCCGCGCGACACTAACTGGGTGGCGGCCCCCGAGTTTCAATCCGGAATCCCCACGCGGCTCACTTCCTGGAAGGAGAAGGGCCTGTCCTGGGGTTCATCGGTGGAGCTGGACGGACTCCAGAAGTGTATACGGAACATGACAAGCAAAAAACTTAAGCTTGTCAATATAGTCCAGGTCATGCTCTTCCGTCGGATCCTCCCGTGTCAACAACGGGCTTTCAACTTATGGGAGTTTGACCCGGCCCAGCACCAGACTCTACGCGAGGTCTTTGACACGATGTATGTCTGGAAGGTATTGTTCAAGGGCGCCAAGGTCCCTCCTTCTCTTACCGAGGACCGCGGGCTAAGCGCGAAGCGCCCTGCGAATCCGGTAAGTTCTGTACATCTGGTAGGGTATTTATTTCCCATAGCTTAACCATGTGTGGGGTCTGAGCTCCCATGCCTTTGACAGGACTAGGTGGAGGCATCAGAGCAGATTAACTGTCCGGCCCCACTGCCCGAAGACCCTGCGGACGCTCTCCTGACGGAGATGCGGATTCCGGCTCCTTATGAGGTGCCGGATAAGACCAAGAAGAAGGCCAAGGGAGCCCGAAAGAGTTCCCGGCGCCAGGTGGTATCGGACTCATCGTCCGATAACTCCGAGACGCACTCCTCCATGAAAACGAGGAGAAGGAAGACGAAGACTCTCCCCCTCCAGCTGGGGGAGACAACAAAAGGAAGGACGCCCCAACCGGGGAGGCCGAAGGGTCCAAGAAGGGAAGGACTCTCCTTCTGGACTGTTCCACCACCGCCGCCGATGGCGAAGACGAGTGGCTTCTCAGGGCCAAGCCCCTGGCGAAGTCTTAAGCATTCGGATACCAGAGTAACTCATCGCATACTTTTGTTGCACTGCTTCTCCCAATGTCGAATATGATTATGCAGTCCGCCCCAAGCCCGTATCGACGTATCATCATCGGACGGTTCCTTGGACTCGTCGTACATGGATAGTGATACACTTCCAACCGCCACCTCTCCTTGCCCTACGGACAATGCTGAGGTACTGTCTCAAGGGGCACCGAGCCAGGGGAGACAGTCCCAGAGACGCCTCAAGGCGACCTTCCGGACTCCAGGAGCAAAGGGAGCAAGGCTCCCAGGGGCTCCAAGTTCGGCCCGCAGCCGGACACTGCGTCGGAACCTCCAGTGGTTCCGGACTCGGGCAGGCGGCCCCCTTCCAAGAGGGGCGAGCCGTCCGTGCCGGTGACCTCTGTCCATCCAGAGGCACCGAACAACCTGCTGGGAGCGCTTCGCGGCGCTTCCATCAACGAAGAGCACCGCACTATTATGAGTGCGGTGATCAAGAAGGTTCAGTCCGCCAAGAGCGGACTGACTGAAGCCCGTGCCAGCCTTCTAACAGGCTTTGAGGTAAGTATTTAAAATATAGGAAAAATATTACCGCATAGACAGTAGCCCCTGATCTCTGTTTGGTGTTCACAAAGAAAAGCCGAATAGAGGATCAAATAATATCTGTAGGAGTCTAATATAAGTATGTTTGTATGCGTATGCAGGCTTCGCTGCTGACCTCTGCCGCACTAACTGCGGAGGTCGCCACATTGAAGCAGGACCTCGAGGGGTCCGAGAAAGAGCTCGGCCTTGCCAAGAGGCAGCTCGAGGAGAACAAAGGTAAGTAATACCTTGTCTATATATAAAAGAAAATGTGGTTGCGAAATGATAGGATCATCATGAATGTGCCAGGGGCCACGACCGAAGTGGCGACCCTGAAGCAAGCGCTGTCCGAGGCCGAAAACAAAGCGGCCAAGGAGCGCACCGAGCGGGAAAAGCAAGAGGCACGGGTGGGCGAGGTGCAGCAAGAGCTCCAGGCTCTCGTGAAGAAGCACGAGGCTTTGGAGCTTGACTCGAAGACGCGAGAGTCCGAGCATGCCACGGCCCTCGAGAGCACAGAGCATGCCAAGGCCAAAGCCCAAAAGGCCCTCCAGGAGATTGAGGCGATGAGCAGGGTAGCGGCGGGTAAGGCATTCAATATGCAAAGCAAGCATGTGAAAGTAAATTACTTGTTACTTACCCGAGTCTGGAGCTCTCCAGGGGAATTCGCAGATTTGCCCCGCAGCATGTCGGATGCCGCGAAATTTTACCAGGCCAAGGAGGGAATCTTGACGGAGAAGCTGTTCTGGTCTCAATATACCGGGACCGAACATCCGATGCCTATGAGCGACCAGCTGAAGCAACTGGTCGAGCTACACAAGGCGGCCGAACAGGCGATGAGGGGCCTTATAGTCCAGATGTGGCCTGGCGTCTCCCTTCCCAACAGCTACTTCGGCCTGGTGAGGCGGCTTGTGGATGTCTGCCCATGGCTGGAGGCCATAAAGCGGTCCGTCTGCATCGAAGGTGCACGCCGGGCCTTTGCCCGTGCGAAGGTGCACTGGGCCAAGATGGATGCCGAGAAGCTAGTGAAGGAGGGGCCACCATAGGGCAAGGAGTATCGCCACCCTGAGATGTATTATGAGGGTGTCCTGAAGGGTGCCCGTCTTGTGGCGGACGAGTATGCGAAGGATGTAATTTTTGAATAAACATGCTCGTGTGATCCTGTATTATGAAAACTTGTTCATATGCGCTATGCAATGCTTGTTTGAATTTAAAATATTACCTTCTGTGCGACTGTTTATCAAGTCTGAGAGATGTCCAGTCGTTGGCTTCTGCCCCCATGCCACTAGTACTGGGGTGTTCGGCATAAACCTGAGCACTCTTTTTCCCATTATTGGGTCCTTCGAGGGAGGTGCTCATCACAATAAACAAGGCAACTGGACTATAATGCTTTATCACTCTCACTTAGCCATAGAATTCTACAATTTTAAATTTTGGCGAAGCCCCTAGTATTCGGAAGGCCGAATTCGGGGCACTATACACGCCTTAAGCCGGACAAAGCCGACTGCTCGCTCTAAGCGGCATAAGTCTTTAGGGACTCGAGACCTCTCGAACAGCGACCAGCTCTCGCCTTATCATGACAGTCAGTTTTAGCTTTCTCTACTGAGGTGCTTAGCCCAGATGAACCGGGGCACAATCGTAGCAGTGCTACCTTAGCCGATATAGCGGAACGTAAGGTACAAAAACACGGGAGCCGGTCAAACCAAACTATTGACCCAAGACATGATTCAGAGCTAGTGCATATAATGCTATAAGTTCGGGGTGCCGCACTGTCGAAAGTGTTCGGACTTCTCACGCCGTATTATGGGGTATGCTTAAGCCCCTGGCGTATTGGCCGTACCAGAGTGTACGGGTGCTGGATGTCATGAATGAACATATATATATATAAAGGGAGAATAGAGAATGCGATAATAGTCTAGTGCTATGCATTGTTTATTCAAAAAGGTGCGTCGAAGTAGAATGATACAAGTAGTGCGATGAGCAAAAAGTAGGACTATTTGACATGTCCCCTCCAAGGCAAGTTGAGGAATGGTATTTAAAGCAGGTATTTCACTCGTTATCAAAGACCACCTGGGAGTTCCATGGTGCGACGTAGCTATCTGCCTCCTTGGTTGTTGCATCGTGTGTCCGGCAACCGTACTGCCGGACAGGGTTTCCAGAGATTAAAGTCCTGAAAGAGAAAAAAATAAAAAAGCGGGAGCCCCTAGTGCGGTTGAGCCGTGTCTTGGGGCGTGCCGTAGTCGTGCCCCCCTCCCCACCTGCGCCCATGGTATTTCCAATGCATAATTATGTACGCGTGGCACAGATTTCACCGTTTGGCTGGTACTGGGGTGGGGGTCGCATTGCTATGCGAGCTCGGAATGTGCCAAGCGGTCTTGTTGCCGATTACTCCAAGAGCGCTTGAAGGTGTCCGGGTCTTTAATCGCCGAACTGGTGGATTGCCTTAAGAGGCTGCTTTGCGCTTCTGCTGCGAGGGCCACAGTGTGCTCCTCCGTGTGGAGAGAGCGCTCTGTGTTTCCATTGACTGTGATGATCCCCCGAGGTCCTGGCATCTTGAGCTTGAGGTATGCATAATATGGTACCACATTGAATCTCGCAAATGCGGTTCGCCCGAGAAGTGCATGATAGCCACTGTGGAACAGGACTATATCAAAGATTAACTCCTCGCTTCGGAAGTTATCCGGGGATCCGAAGACCACTTCTAGTGTGAATGAGCCTGTGCAATGGGCCTCTACACCTGGTATGACGCCTTTGAAGGTCGTTTTTGTGGGTTTGATCCTTGAGGGGTCTATACCCATTTTGCACACTGTGTCCTGATAAAGCAGGTTCAGGCTGCTGCCGCCATCCATAAGGACTTGAGTGAGGTGAAATCCGTCAATGATTGGGTCTAGGACTAGTGCGGCGAATCCGCCATGACGGATACTAGTGGGGTGGTCCCTGCGATCGAAGGTGATCGGACATGAGGACCAGGGGTTGAACTTTGGGGCGACTGGCTCCAACGCATATACGTCCCTTAGCGCACGCTTCCGCTCCCTCTTGGGGATGTGGGTTGCGTATATCATGTTCACCGTCCGCACTTGTGGGGGGAACCTCTTCTGTCCTCCGGTATTCGGCTGCCAGGGCTCCTCCTCGTCATCGCTATGTAACCCCTTATATTTGTTTTCGGCATTTAACTTGCCGGCCTGCTTGAACACCCAACAATCCCTGTTGGTGTGGTTGGCTGGCTTGTCGGGGGTGCCGTGTATTTGATACGAGCGATCGAGTATACGGTCCAAACTAGACGGGCCCGGAGTGCTTCTTTTGAATGGCTTTTTCCGCTGACCGGGTTTAGAGCCTTTGAATCTGGCATTGACTGCCGTATCCTCCGTATTGTCGCTATTGACGCGGCGCTTATGTTTGTTGTGACGTGACCTGCCATTGCTATCCTTGGTATCTGAAGTACCGTGGTCCTTTGATATGTTATTGTTGCGAGCCAGCCAACTGTCTTCTCCCGCGCAAAAGCGGGTCATGAGTGTCGTGAGGGCTGCCATGGATTTCGGCTTTTCCTGGCCAAGGTGCCGGGCGAGCCACTCGTCGCGGATGTTGTGCTTAAAAGCTGCTAGGGCCTCTGCATCCGGATAGTCAGCGACTTGATTTTTATTTGTGAGGAACCGTGTCCAGAATTGCCTGGCCGATTCCTCTGGCTGTTGAATTATGTGGCTCAAGTCATCGACATCTGGTGGTCGCACATAAGTGCCCTAGAAGTTGTCGAGGAATTCGGCTTCCAGATCTTCCCAACATCCAATGGATTCTGCTGGCAGGCTGTTAAGCCAATGCCGAGCTGGTCCTTTGAGTTTAAGTGGGAGGTATTTGATGGCGTGTAGATCGTCACCGCGGGCCATGTGGATGTGCAGGAGGAAGTCCTCGATCCATACCGCAGGATCTGTTGTGCCGTCGTATGATTCTATATTTACGGGTTTGAAACCCTTCGGGATTTGATGATCCATTACTTCGTTTGTGAAGCATAGGGGGTGTGCGGCGCCTCTGTACTGGGCTATGTCGCGACTCAGCTCAAATGAGTCTTGTCCGTGTGTTCGGCCCGGCCAGATTTACTTTTACTGTATCCGGCGTGACGGTTATCGTCCCGCGTGGTGGCGCGCCCTCGTGATCCTTAGATCGATCTTGCGTGCTTTGCTTTGTCCTCCAATACGTCTCGCAGGTCTAGCGTGTTTCCCCGTGCCTTGACATTTTTATTTGAGTGGCATCGGGGTGCGGGCTAAGCTTTTGGCTGAAATGCCTCTCTGTCGTGGCCACGAGGTGGCCGATCAGCCGCGTTATACGCTGGAGATGTAGGTTTTAATGCTTCCTCCTCCAGTCGGGGTAACAACCTGTGCTTTGGGTAACTCTTGGAGGGGCGTTCGAGTTCATATTCCTCGGCCGCAAGGACATCAGTCCATCTGTCAGCTAGAAAATCTTGATCAGCTTGAAGCTGCTGCTGCTTTTTCTTAAGGCTATTTGTCGTGGCTATAAGCCGGCGCTTGAAGCACTCTTGCTCGATGGGATCCTCAGGCATGACAAATTCATCATCGTCGAGGCTTGCCTCGTCTTCGGAGGGAGGCATGTAATTATCATCCTCCGCCTCTCCATCTGCCGCTCTCTCGGGAGGGTTGGCTTCTCCATCCTCCCGCTCTAAATCTTGCTGGAGGGGATTGTTGTTGTCTTCGGCACTGTCCGGAGTGCTATTATCTCCTGTGTCGGTGTCACCGCTTTTTCTTTGAAGAGACTTAGAGCGGTGCCGCTGACGTCGGTGCTTGGGTTGTTTCTTGGAGGGGTCATTCTCCGTTGTCTCGTCGCCATTGCCTTCTTTGGGTGTGTCCACCATGTATATATCATATGATGAGGTGATTGTCCAGTGCCCTGTGGGAAGTGGTTCCTCTTCGTCTTCCACATCGTCGTCCATACCGTCGATGTCTTTGGAGTCGAAGTCGAGCATGTCAGTCAAATTGTCGACAGCGGCTACTAAGTGGGTGGTGGGTGAGCGGCAAATTTCTTCGTCATCCGCATCCCAATCCTGCCGAACATAGTTCGGACAGGACTGTCCTGACAGGGAGAGAGACCTTAATGAGTTCAGTATGTCGCCGAAGGGCGAGTGCTGAAAGATATCCACGAAGGTGAACTCCATGATCGGCGCCCAGTCAGATTCGATAGGCACGGGTGCAGGCGGTTCGGAGTCCGTGGCCGAGGAAGAATCTGGTAGTTCGGCGTCACGGCTCCCGTGAAGGGTAAGGTCGATACTCGGCTCGATTGCCGCTGAGAATACGGCCTCCGTGGCGGGGTCTATCTGCCCATCCATGGATGGCGCAATTGGCTCCGAATTGAGGGTCGAAGCGGTTGCCGGTGCGGTCTCCTGAACACTGTCCGGCGGCAGAGCTAAATCATGCTCATTGTGACCGTGCGGCGCACTCGGCAGGGGCTCGAATCCATCGAAGATCAAGTCTCCGCGGATGTCAGACGTGTAGTTTAAGCTTCCAAACCTGACCTAGTGGCCAGGGGCGTAACTCTCGATCTGCTCCAGATGGCCAAGCGAGTTGGCCCGCAGTGCGAAGCCGCCGAATACAAAGATCTGTCCGAGGAGAAAAGTCTCACCCTAGACTGCATCGCTATCGATGATCGAAGGAGCCATCAAGCCTAACGGCGACGACACAGAGGAACTCTCAATGAAAGCACCAATGTCGGTGTCAAAACCGGCGGATCTCGGGTAGGGGGTCCCGAACTGTGCGTCTAAGGCGGATGATAACAAGAGGCAGGGGACACGATGTTTTACCCAGGTTCGGGCCCTCTTGATGGAGGTAAAACCCTACGTCCTACTTGATTATTCTTGATAATATGAGTAGTACAAGAGTTGATCTACCACGAGATCGGAGAGGCTAAGCCCTAGAAGCTAGCCTATGGTATGATTGTATGTTGTCCTACGGACTAAAACCCTCCGGTTTATATATACACCGGAGGGGGCTAGGGTTACACAAGGTCGGTTACAAAGGAGGAGTTATACATATCCGTATTGCCTAGCTTGCCTTCCACGCCAAGTAGAGTCCCATCCGGACACGAGACGAAGTCTTCAATATTGTATCTTCATAGTCCAACACTCCGGCCAAAGGATATAGCCCGGCTGTCCGGAGACCCCCTAATCTAGGACTCCCTTAGTTAGACCCTCTTTCGTTGTTACAAATCATTTGTTAGATGTGATTTAGACACTGTCACGGTCCCAACCCATTCATACCTCACCTTCAACCAAACTCATCCTAAGACAGTGCCAGAGTTTGTACCTAGTATCTTAAATTGTTGCCATCTCATCAGCGGTGCCATTAGAAAATTATTTGGCACCGCTTCAGCAGTTTGTGTAGCCAACTTTGGTCCACATATTCGAGCAGCCAAGCAGTAAAATACTAAATATTTATGGCACAAAGGAACTGGGCATCGGAGCAACTACGTGCTCCGGAGTCCGGGTCCCTGATTTTTTTTCCGCTGCATCGGCTCACCAGTGTAGGGCACCGGTGCAAGATGTAGGAACAGTTGTCTTTACCCCAGTTTTGGTATACATAGTGGATGGCCTTAGTGCTATTAGTAATATGCTACTAAATTTGTGCATGTACACACCTGTTAGTATCAATTTGCTGTCATCCAAACATTGTTGCTATGTTGTTGCAGTTATATTTACCTTCCTCATAAAATGTTCAATTTGTTATTTATTGTACATGAGTGATGACCCACAAGTGTAGGGGATATCGTAGCCTTTTCTATAAGTAAGAGTGTTGAACCCAACGAGGAGCAGAAGGAAATGATAAGCGGTTTTCAGCAAGGTATTTTCTACAAGCACTGAAATTATCGGTAACAGATAGTTTTGTGATAAGGTAATTGGTAACGGGTAACAAATAGTAAAAGTAAATAAGGTGCAGCAATATGGCCCAATCCTTTTTGTAGCAAAGGACAAGCCTGAACAAACTCTTATATAAAGTAAAGCGCTCCGGAGGACACATGGGAATTATCGTCAAGCTAGTTTTCATCACATTCATATGATTCACGTTCGGTATAATTTGATATGTGGGTGGACCGGTGCTTGGGTACTGCCCTTACTTGCACAAGCATCCCACTTATGATTAACCCCTGTTGCAAGCATCCGCAACTACAGTAGAAGTATTAAGGTAAACCTAACCATAGCATGAAACATATGGATCCAAATCAACCCCTTACGAAGCAACGCATAAACTAGAGTTTAAGCTTCTGTCACTCTAGCAACCCATCATATACTTATTACTTCCCAATGCCTCCCTCTAGGCCCAAACAATGGTGAAGTGTCATGTAGTCGACGTTCACATGACACCACTAGAGGGATGACAACATACATCTCATCAAAATATCGACTGAATACCAAATTCACATGACTACTTATATCAAGACTTCTCCCATGTCCTCAGGAACAAACGTAACTACTCACAAAGCATATTCATGTTCATAATCAAAGGGGTATTAATATGCATAATGGATCTGAACATATGATCTTCCACCAAGTAAACCAACTAGCATACTACAAGGAGTAATCAACACTACTAGCAACCCACAGGTACCAATCTGAGGTTTGGATACAAAGATTGGATACAAGAGATGAACTAGGGTTTGAAATGAGATGGTGCTAGTGAAGATGTTGATGGAGATTGACCCCCTCCCAATGAGAGGATTGTTGGTGATGATGATGGTGATGATTTCCCCCTCCCGGAGGGAAGTTTCCTTGGCAGAACAGCTCCACCGGAGCCCTAGATTGGTTCCGCCAAGGTTCTGCCTCGTGGCGGCGGATTTTCGTCCCGTGAACTTACTTATGATTTTTTTTCTGGATGAAAGACTCCATATAGCCAAAGATGGGCATCATAGGGCCACCAGGGGGCCCATGAGGTAGGGGGCGCGCCCAGGGGGTAGGCCGCGCCCCCACCCTTGTGGACGGTGGGGGGCCTCCCTCTTGTACTTCTTTCGCCCAATATTTTTTATATATTCTGAAAATAATTCCCGTGGAGTTCCAGGACTTTTGGAGATGTGCAGAATAGGTCTATAATATTTGCTCCTTTTCTAGCCCAGAATTCCAGCTGCCGGTGTTCCCCCTCTTCATGTAAACCTTGTAAAATAAGAGAGAAAAGGCATAAGTATTGTGACATAATGTGTAATAACAACCCATAATGCAATAAATATTGGTATAAAAGCATGATGCAAAATGGACGTATCAATTCCCCCAAGCTTAGACCTCGCTTGTCCTCAAGCGAAAGCCGAAATCGAAAAATATGTCCACATGTTTAGAGATAGAGGTGTCGATAAAATAAAATACAGACATGAGGGCATCATGATCATTCTTAGAACAGCGACATATATATATTTATATTGTCATATGATCTCTTATGCTAAAGTAACAATTCATTCACGTACTCAAGTATGAATCAGAAACTTCATTGAAAACTAACAAACTACAATCTCAGTCATTGAAGCAATTGCAATCTATCATAACATAGGAAAGAGTCAATATAAGAGCTTCTCAGCAAGTCCACATACTCAACCATCATTTAGTCTTTCACAATTTCTAACACTCGCACGATATTTATGTTTATGAAGTTTTGATCGGACACAGAGAAAGATAGGGGCTTATAGTTTTGCCTCCCAACTTTTTACCTCAAGGGTAATGTCAATAATAATGCGAAAGAACGTCACTTTATATTGCCACTTGTGATATGGACCTTTATTATGCAGTCCGTCGCTTTTATTTCTTTCACATCACAAGATCGTATAAAGCTTATTTTCTCCACACTAATAAATCATACATATTTAGAGAGCAATTTTTGTTGCTTGCAACAATGAGAACTTACTTGAAGGATCTTACTCAATCCATAGGTAGATATGGTGGACTCTCATGGCAACACTAGGTTTAAGGATATTTGGAAGCACAAGTAGTATCTCTACTTGGTGCAAAGAATTTGGCTAGCATGAGAGAGAAAGGCAAGCTCAACATGTTGGGATGATCCATGACAATATAATTTATCCTAGATGTGATAAAACATAACCCATTACAGTGTCTTCCTTGTCCAACATCAACTCTTTAGCATATCATACTTTAATGAGTGCTCACAATCATAAAAGATGTCCAAGATAGTATATTTATATGTGAAAACCTCTCTTTCTTTATTACTTCCTATTAATTGCAACGATGACCAAAACTATGTTTGTCAACTCTCAACAACTTTTATTCATCATACTCTTTATATGTGAAGTCATTACTCTCCATAAGATCCATATGATCTCTTCATTTCTTTTTATTCTTTTTCTTTTATTCTATTCCCTCAAGATCATAGCAAAATAATCAAGCCCTTGACTCAACACTAATCTTTATTATATATAGCTCACGAACTCGATTACACAGAAGGATCATAAAGCAAAACTAAATAACTAGATCATACTAAAACTTTATTCTACTAGATCAAGATATTACCAAAAGGATCGAACTAAGAAAAACAGTAAAGATAAAATTGATGGTGATACAATACCGGGGCACTCCCCCAAGCTTGGCAGTTGCCAAGGGGAGTGCCCATACCCATGTGTTTATGTCTCCTTCTTTGTTGGTGAAGAAGGTGTTTGTGAAGATGGATAATCGCACATTGAGCGTAGGAGATCCTCCAATTTGCGGATAATGCCCTTGAGTGTGATGATATGCTCCTTCAACAAAATATTTTCACTTGTGAGATACTTGTTTTGAATGCGAGCTAACTCAATCATCTTGAAAGCTTCAATCTCCGTTGGGGTAAAGAGATTGTGATGAGATTGAAGGATGTCTTCTTCTACTACTGTCGGAACTTGATCCCCCATGGCCTTCTTGATCCCATCATCCTTGTTGATCTCTCCGGGCTCTTCTCTCTTCAGCTCTATCTTCATTAGCCAAGCATCGTTGCCCTCATTGTTGGAAGAGGAAGGAGAGGACATGATGCTTGGCCTTGACAACCCTGACAAAAAACAGCTCAAAACAAAAACAGAGGATATTTGCGTGATATGGTGGTCAAAACCTTTGGGGGATTATATAATGAATTTTACCGACCAAAAGAAGTATCGTGCAAGAAAACGGAGTCCGGAGGGCACACGAGGTACCCATGAGGCAGGGGAGGGCGCACCCTCCACCCTCGTGTCCTTCCCGGACTACTTATTTTCCTATTTTCTTAAATATTCCAAAACGGAGAAAAAATGCTATTAGAACTATTTTTGAGTCGGTTTACTTACGGTACCTCATACCTATTCCTTTTCGGAGTCTGAAATGTTCTGGAAAGTGTCCCTTAGGTATTCCTCCAGGGTTACGGTTTCAATAACATTAGTTTCAACATTTATGGGATTACCTGATATATAATGTTTAATTCTTTGACCATTCACCACCCTCGGATTTGTGCCTTTGAAGTTGTTGATTTTTATGGCATCGGAGCGATAGACCTCCTCGATGATGTAAGGACCTTCTCATTTAGAGAGGAGTTTTCCTGCAAAAAATCTTAAACGAGAGTTGTATAACAATACATAATCACCTACGTTAAACTCATGCTTTTGTATCCTTTTATCATGCCATCTTTTAACTTTTTCTTTAAATAGTTTGGCATTCTCATAGGCCTGGGTTCTCCATTCATCAAGTGAGCTAATGTCAAAAAGCCTTTTCTCACCGGCAAGTTTGAAGTCATAGTTGAGCTCTTTAATAGCCCAATATGCCTTATGTTCCAATTCGAGAGGTAAGTGACATGCTTTACCATAAACCATTTTATATGGAGACATACCCACAGGATTGTTGTATGCAGTTCTATAGGCCCATAATGCATCACCAAGTTTCTTGGACCAATTCTTTCTAGATCTATTAAAAGTCTTTTGCAAAATTAATTTAAGCTCTCTATTGCTAAGTTCTACTTGACCACTAGACTGTGGGTGATATGGAGATGCAATTCTATGATTAACATCATACTTAGCAAGCATTCTACGGAAAGCACCATGAATAAAATGTGAACCACCATCAGTCATTAAATATCTAGGGACTCCAAACCTCGGAAAAATAACTTCTTTAAGCATCTTAATAGAGGTGTTATGATTGCACTACTAGTTGGAATAGCTTCTACCCACTTAGTAATGTAATCAACAACAACTAAAATATATGTATACCCGTTAGAGGAAGGAAACGGTCACATATAATCAAAGCCCGAAACATCAAATGGTTCCATAACAAGTGAATAATTCATAGGCATTTCTTGACGTCTACTAATATTACCAATTCTTTGACATTGATCACAAGACAAGACAAACTTACGGGCATCCTTTAAGAGAGTAGGCCAATAAAAAACGGATTGCAATACCTTACGCGCAGTTCTGTCTCCAGCATGGTGTCCTCCATAAGCCTCGGAGTGGAACTGATACGTCTCCAACGTATCTATAATTTTTGATTGTTCCATGCTATTATATTACCCGTTTTGGATGTTTATGGGCTTTATTATACACTTTTATATTATTTTTGGGACTAACCTATTAACCGAAGGCCCAGCCCAAGTTGCTGTTTTATTGCCTATTTTTGGGGTTTCGAAGAAAAGGAACATCAAACGGAGTCCAAAAGGAATGAAACCTTCAGGAACGTGATTTTCTCAACGGAAGCAATCCAGGAGACTTGGAGTCTACATCTGGGAAGCTTCGAGGTGGCCGCGAGGCAGGGAGGCGCGCCTGCCCCCTGGGCGTGCCCCACCCTCGGGGGCCCCTCGTGGCTCCCCTGACCTACTTCTTCCTCCTATATATATATATATCCATATACCCCAAACATCGAAGACGAGAATAGATCGGGCGTTTCGCTGCCAGAAGCCTCCGTAGCCACCGAAAACCAACCTAGACCCGTTCTGGCACCCTGCCGGAGGGGGCGGGGGAATCCCTCTTCGGTGGCCATCTTCATCATCCCGAGGCTCTCCATGACGAGGAGGGAGTAGTCCACCCTCGGGGCTGAGGGTATGTACCAATAGCTATGTGTTTGATCTCTCTCTCTCTCTCGTGTTCTTGAGGTGATACGATCTTGATGTATCGCGAACTTCGCTATTATAGTTGGATCTTATGATGTTTCTCCCCCTCTACTCTCTTGTGATGAATTGAGTTTTCCCTTTGAAGTTACCTTATCGGATTGAGTCTTTAAGGATTTGAGAACACTAGATGTATGTCTTGCATGTGCTTATTTGTGGTGACAATGGGATATCACGTGATCCACTTGATGTATGTTTTGGTGATCAACTTGCAAGTTCCGTGAACTTATGCATAGGGGTTGGCACACGTTTTCATCTTGACTCTTCGGTAGAAACTTTGGGGCACTCTTTGAAGTTCTTTGTGTTGGTTGAATAGATGAATCTGAGATTGTGTGATGCTTATCATATAATGATACCCACGGATACTTGAGCTGACATTGGAGTATCGAGGTGAAATTAGGGTTTTGGTTGATTTGTGTCTTAAGGTGTTATTCTAGTACGAACTATATGATAGATCAAACGGAAAGAATAGCTTCATGTTATTTTACTATGGACTCTTGAATATATCGATCAGAAAGGATAACTTTGAGGTGGTTTCATACCCTACAATAATCTCTTCGTTTGTTTTCCGCTATTAGTGACTTTGGAGTGACTCTTTGTTGCATGTTGAGGGATAGTTACATGATCCAATTATGTTATTATTGTTGAGAGGACTTGCACTAGTGAAAGTATGAACCCTAGGCCTTGTTTCAACACATTGCAATACCATTTGTGCTCATTTTTATCATTAGTTACCTTGCTGTTTTTATATTTTTCAGATTACAAAAACCTTTATCTACCATCCATATTGCACTTGTATCACCATCTCTTCGCCGAACTAGTGCTCCTATACAATTTACCATTGTATTGGGTGTGTTGGGGACACAAGAGACTCTTTGTTATTTGGTTGCAGGGTTGTTTGAGAGAGACCATCTTCATCCTACGCCTCCCACAGATTGATAAACCTTAGGTCATCCACTTGAGGGAAATTTTCTACTGTCCTACAAACCTCTGCACTTGGAGGCCCAACAACGTCTACAAGAAGAAGGTTGTGTAGTAGACATCAAGCTCTTTTCTGGCGCCGTTGCCGGGGAGGTTAGCGCTTGAAGGTATATCTTTAGATCTTGCAATCGAATCTTTTTGTTTCTTGTTTTATCACTAGTTTAGTCTATAAAAGAACATTTCAAATGGTAAATTCCAATTAGGAGGCTGAACAATAGGTGCAGAAATCAAAGCTTTCTTAAGTATTTCAAATGCTTCTACACAATCATCATCAAAGACAAAAGGGACATCTTTTTGTAAGAGATTAGTCAGAGGCCGAGAAATTTTAGAAAAGTCCTTAATGAACCTCCTATAAAAACCGACATGACCAAGGAAACTTCTTATACCTTTAATGTCCTTGGGACACGACATCTTTTCAATAGCATCAACTTTAGCTTTATCAACTTCAATACGTCTTTCAGAAGTTTTATGCCCCAAGACAATACCTTTATTAACCATAAAGTGGCACTTCTCCCAATTCAAGACAAGATTAGTTTCTTCACATCTCTGCAAAACTCGATCAAGGTTGCTTAAGCAATCATCAAAAGAAGTTCCGTAAACAGAGAAATCATCCATGAAAACCTCAACAATCTTTTCACAAAAGTCAGAGAATATAGCAGTCATACATCTTTGAAAGGTAGCAGGTGCATTACATAAACCAAAATGCATACATCTATAAGAAAAGGTATCGAAAGGGCAAGTAAAAGTTGTCTTTTCTTGATCCTCTTTTGACACAGGTATTTGAGAGAAACCAGAATAACCATCTAGGAAGCAAAAATGTGTATGTTTGGATAATCTTTCTAGCATTTGATCAATAAAAGGTAAAGGGTAATGCTCCGTTTTAGTAGCTTTAGTTAATTTGTGGAAATCAATTACCATTCTATAACCTGTAACAATTCTTTGTCGGATCAATTCATCTTTATCATTAGGAACAACATTAATACCTCCCTTCTGAGGGACACAATGGACAAGACTTACCCACTGACTATCAGCAACGGGATAAATTATACCTACCTCCATAAGCTTTAGTATTTCTTTTCTTACCACTTCTTTCATCTTAGGATTTAACCGTCGTTGGTGATCAACAACTGATTTAGCATCCTTCTCCAATTTTATTTTGTGCTGGCATAAAGTGGGACTAATGCCCTTAAGATCATCAAGAGTATATCCAATAGCAACACGGTGCTTCTTTAGAGTTTTCAATAATTTCTTTTCTTCATGCTCTAAAAGGTTAGCACTAATATTAACAGGATATATCTCTTTCTCATCAAGATAAGCATATTTGAGAGTATCAAGTAAAGGTTTAACCTCAAACATAGGATCACCCTTGGGTGGAGGAGGATCCTGTAGAATTTCAACAGGCAAGTTGTGTTTCAAAATAGGTCCCTGTTTAAAGAATACTTCATCTATTTCCTTTATTTCATTCATAAACATATCATTTTCATGGTCTAGCAAATATTGTTCTAAAGGATCACTAGGAGGCATGGCAATAGAGGCAAGACCAATAATTCCATCTTTACTAGGCAATTCTTTATCATGGGGTTGTCTATGAAATCTAGCAAAATTAAAGTCATGATACATATCCCCTAAACCCACAGAAACAATATCCTTATTGCAGTCTATCTTAGAATTAACAGTATTCAAGAAGGGTCTACCAAATATAATGGGACAAAATTCATCTTGTGGGGAACCAAGAACAAGAAAATCAGCAGGATATTTAACTTTCCCACACAAGACTTCAACATCTCTAACAATCCCAACAGGTGAAATAGTATCTCTATCGGCAAGCTTAATAGTAACATCAATCTCTTCTATCTCAGCAGGTGCAATATCATGCATAATTTCTTTGTATAAGGAATGAGGTATTGCACTTGCACTAGCACCCATATCACATAAGCCATGATAGCAATGATCTCCTATTTTAACAGAAATAATAGGCATGCCTACAACAGGTCTATGTTTATTTTTAGTATCAGGTCTAGCAATTCTAGCAGATTCATTGCAGAAGTAAATAACATGCCCATCAATATTATCAGCCAAGAGATCTTTAACCATAGCAACACTAGGTTCAACTTGAATTTGCTCAGGGGGTTTAGGTGTCTTAATATTACTTTTGTTGACCATAGTTGAAGCTTTAGCATGATCCTTTATTCTAACAGGGAAAGGTGGTTTCTCAATATAAGCAGTAGGAACAACAGGATCATTATAAGTGATAGTCTTTTCTTCAACTTTAATAGGTGCAACTACTTTTACTTCAATGTGAGGATTATATTTAAACCACTTCTCCTTAGAGAGATCAACATGAGTAGCGAAGGATTCACAAAAAGAAGCTACTATCTCAGAGTCAAGTCCATATTTAGTGCTAAATTCATGGAAAGCATCGGTATCCATAAAAGATTTAACACAATCAAACTTAGGTGTTATACCTGACTCCTTACCTTCGTCAAGGTCCCAATCTTCAGAGTTGCATTTAATTCTTTCCAATAAATCCCATTTGAATTCAATAGTCTTCATCATAAAAGATCCAGTACAAGAAGTATCGAGCATGGAGCAATTACTGAGAGAAAGCCGAGCATAATTTTTTTGAATAATCTTTCTTTTGAGAGATCATGATTGGCGCATGAATATAACATTGACTTAAGCCTCCCCCAAGCTTGAGCGATGCTTTCTCCTTCGCGAGGCCAAAAATTATATATATAATTACGATCACGATGAACAAGATGCATAGGATAAAACTTCTGATGAAATTCCAATTTCAATCGTTGGTAGTTCCACGATCCAATATCAGCACATAGCCTAAACCATGTCAATGCATCTCCCTTCAAAGATAAAGGGAAGACCTTCTTCTTGATAACATCCTCGGGCATACCAGCAATCTTAAATAATCCACAAACTTCATACACATAGATTAGGTGCAAATCGGGATGTAATGTTCCATCACCTGTGAAAGGATTAGCTAGCAGTTTATCTATCATCCCGAAGGAATTTCAAAGTAAACATTTTTAGTAGGTTCAGTAGGTTGAGGAGCAACTCTTTGATCTACTGGTCGGGTGAAGATACCCCGAACAAGCCCCTCAAAGGATTATGTTCCATAGTAACAAATTATACTAAATTTCAGCACACTATATAAAATTTTCCTTACCAAATTCCACCTACCAAAGGTGTTTCACTCCCTGACAACGGCGCCAGAAAAGAGTCTTGATGACCCACAAGTGTAGGGGATCTATCGTAGCCTTTTCGATAAGTAAGAGTGTCGAACCCAACGAGGAGCAGAAGGAAATGATAAGCGGTTTTTAGCAAGGTATTTTCTCCAAGCACTGAAATTATCGGTAACAGATAGTTTTGTGATAAGGTAATTGGTAACGGGTAACAAATAATAAAAGTAAATAAGGTGCATCAATATGGCCCAATCCTTTTTGTAGCAAAGGACAAGCCTGGACAAACTCTTATATAAAGTAAAGCTCTCCCGAGGACACATGTGAATTATCATCAAGCTAGTTTTCATCACGTTCATATGATTCACGTTCGGTACTTTGATAATTTCATATGTGGGTGGACCGGTTCTTGGGTACTGTTGGGGATATTACTATTAAGTATAAACCGGCCATGAGGGGCCAGATTATGTTCACAAGGAGTTAGTCATGTTTGAAGCCCATGAAGGTAAAAGGGATGGCGCTTTACGGAGGAGATATGACAGGAAGGCCTAGGGCCCAAAAGCAATTAGGGCCCATACATGTATACCGCCATATTATATGTAACTCATATTGTAAGACAAGGAAAGGTAGAAACCGAGCCGGACACATTTATGATCCGGCCTCGGGATTCTGTAAACCACCGGCGTCAATCTGTGTATATAAAGGGACGACCAGGCGGCGGTTTGGGGAGAAGAAACAATACCTCGGGAACCAGACAAAGCGGATTCGCTCCCTGGATATCGAAACCCAAGCAATTCCATCACAACTGGACGTAGGCTTTTACCTTCACCGTAAGGGGCCGAACCAGTATAAATCCTTGCGCCCCTTGTCCACTTTAACCCCTTTAAGCTAACCCGTCACGATGGCTCCACGACTAAGTCCTTTCACGAGTACATCTGTCGTGACAATCCCACAACAGTTGGCGCCCACCGTGGGGCTATTGCACGATGGTTTCGAGTTCTTGAAGGGCAGCTTCAAAGGACTCATCGGATACGCTGTGGGTCGGATGACTAAGAGTCGTCGCGGCAAGCTCTACATCGACGATGCAGGATGGAGCCCCGAGGACGGCTCAATTGAGTACGGGTACCGGGTCCCCTTTGGCGGAATTCACATCTTCATCGGCTAGATCGGTGAACCGAGCCCTGAGCCGGACATCTGCACCGACATCATCAAGACGGCTCAGCGTGCAAGATCCGCCTAGGTTCAGCCTGCCGTAAAGCGAGCCTTCGTAGGTGTCATCCATGGAGCGGAATATGAGGATAGATCGGCGTCTGGTGGCGAAACCGTTGTCTACTCTGATGACGAGTCTTCAACCGGAGAGACCGAGTCACTGTATCAGCTGCAGGATGGCCGGATTAGTGGTGGTTCCGATGGCAACAGTATTCCGGACCCCCTTGATCCGCCGAGTCGGGTCGCGGTCTTCATGGCCGGTACACAATCAGCGCCGCACTCTTCTACCGCCGCAGTAGTGATTTCTGGTTCAGCAGCATCAACACTAGTAGGAGCAGGGGGCTCTACACCGCCTCTAGCTTAGGTTTTGTCCGATTTGTTCGACGCTTTGGCAACATTGCTGGCAGCGGAGGTTGACACGGCAAACCGGGATCAACACAATGAGGAGATTGCAAAGGTGAAGGATCAGATAACTCAGGCTAAAGCGGACCTGGCGGCAGAGAACACCAGGATGGCTACAGAGCGGGCCGAGTTAGAGGCTCAAGCTTACCGACTTATGTTGGATCAGAGTGCGTCAGATGATGTCATGAGGAGAAGATACTGGTCACACCTTCTGCCGGTTTTTGAGGCAAGAAATCTCTTTAACACGCCAGGAGCAGGCACCAGTAACCAGCCAGTGGTAAACCGGGCAGAGGCGCCTGGGACCGGGGCACCGGTTCAGCCACGCGTGATGGATCCACCCCCTCAGCCTCGTCAAAACGATGTCCCATCACGACATGTCTCGACGCCTCCGGGTCATTACTCTAACCCGTTGGATAACATCGTTGCCGCCGCTTCATGATTGGCGGCTCTCCCAATTGATGGCGAGTCCCCAGTAGCAGTTGAAACACGACGAGCTAGGGAGCTCCTTCAGACGGCCTTGACTCAGCAGTATGCTTATTCATATAGCTGTGAAAGGATTCATTCTACTCCCCGCCCGAGCCGGAGCTACAACAGGCATATCGATGAACCGGCCGTATCAAGCAGTGTGCGGAATCGTAATCCGCCCCGTGGCCATAACCCGGCGGGTGGCGGTGGCAATGCTCAGGATGTAGTGGATCACGCTAGGGCACGTCGAGAGGCCGAGTTCACGGCATGAGGCCCGCCAACTCACTCCGGTTCGTCCAACAACGTCGGTGGAACCAGGGGTTACCTCTAGTTCTTTGGCAGTACCATGTCTCATCCCAGCACTGCGCAATGTACGGCTACCCAAGGATTTCAAAGGCCCGCGCAAGGTGCCGAATTACACTGCCGATTTATCCCCTGAGTCATGGGTCGAGAGCTATGAGATGGCAATGGAGATGCTGGATGTGGACGAGGCGGCGTGTGCCAAATACTTTACCATGATGTTGGAGGGAACCGCTCGCACATGTTTGAAAAACCTGCCGGCCAATTCCATTGGATCGTGGGCCGAGTTAAGGGCCCGGTTCATCCAGAATTTCAAGGATACGTGCAAGCAGCCCATGTCAATCGTGGATTTAGCTGCTTGTGTCCAGGAGGAAGGAGAATCAACAACCCGCTAGGTGCGCCGGGTTTCGGAGATTTTGCATTCATTAGACCGCATCAACGCTGACATGGCAGTTTTAACATTGGAAGGCAATTGCCGGTTTGCACCTCTGAAGCTGAAGTTGGGACGGCTCAAATGCCATTGCAATGACATGGGAACGCTTATGGCGGCTCTGGTGAAGTATGCCGACTCTGATAGTACCAAGGACCCCGAGTCTAATGACGACAAGATTGGGAAGGGAAAGAAGAGCGGCAGCACCAAAGGGCAGCAGCATAACCCAGCAGGTCATGGGAACAACGGTAAACGCAAGGCGGATAATAGCTTGGACTTTATGGCTAACACCAACACCCAGGATAATGGTCAGCAGCGTAAGGGTAAACCGCCCCAGCGGGGTGGAGGGTCAGGCCCCAATCTTGAGCACCTGTTAAATCAGCCTTGCCCAAAGCATGGATCAAAGGAGAGGCCAGCTACACATCTTTGGAAGGATTGCTTCATTATGCGGGAGTTCAAAAATTCAAATCTCTTTCAATACGACAATGGACCGCCTGGCGGTTAAGGAGGTGGTTTCCATGGGCCGGGTTATGGTGGTGGCAGTTCCGGTTCAGGATTCCAAGGCAACCAAACTGGACATGGCAATCAAAGTAGTCGGGGCAACCAGGGAGGTTATAACCATCAGGGGAATCAACAGCAGCAACAATCGGGTTATCAAAGCAATCCGAAGCAGTTGAATAGTGAGCAGTACCATGTCTTCACAACTAGCTTGTGTAAGCGTGATCAGAAGCTTCATAAAAGGGCCGTGAACTCCGTTGAACCGGCGGTACCTCGTTATCTGCGCTGGTTTGAACATCTCATTTTGTGGAGTCGAGAGGATCATCCACCCCGGGTTGATAATCCGGGTCATCTGGCCTTGGTAGTGACACCTCAGGTTGGGGGGTATAAGTTCACCAAGGTGCTTATGGATGGAGGAAGCAGTATTAATATCCTTTACTATGAAACTTTCTGTCGCATGGGATTGGCAGATAAGAATCTTAAACCGTCGAACACCATTTTTCATGGTGTTGTGCCTGGTAAATCAGCATACCCAGTTGGCAAGATAGCTCTAGAGGTTGCTTTTGGAGATGATCGTGATTCAAGGTCAGAGGTGTTGACTTTTGAAGTGGTGAAAATCAAGAGTCCATATCATGCCATGTTTGGACGGCCGGCTTATGCTAATTTCATGGCAAGGCCTTGTTATGTTTATCTACAGCTTAAGATGCCAGGTCATAAGGGGACCATCACAGTGAATGGGACCCAAAAGATTGCTTTGGAATGTGAAGAGGGTGATGCGACTAATGCTGAGTCGGTTTTTGCTACAGAAGAGCTGAAGTTTTATAAGGACAATGTTGATCCGGCAGATATGACTTCTCTGAAAAAAGCCAACTATAGAGCATGATCCGGCGTTGAAATTTAAATCGGCTGAGGAGACTAAGCTGGTTGACTTTGTTCCCGGCGATTCATCCAAGCAGTTCAGCATCAGCGCTAACCTGGATCCAAAATTGGAAAGCGCGCTCATCGGGTTCATCCGTGAGAATCGGGACATCTTTGCATGGAAGCCTTCTGACATGCCAGGTGTACCGAGGGAACTCGCTGAGCACACTCTTAATATAGATCCTAAGTTTAAGCCGGTCAGGCAGTTTCTCCGCCGCTTCAACAAGGAGAGGCGTAAGGCTATTGGTGAGGAGGTAGCCCGGCTTTTGGCAGTAGGGCTTATCGTGGAGGTCTTTCACCCTGAGTGGCTAGCTAATCCATGCTGGTACTTAAAAAACGGCACTTGACGTATGTGTGTGGATTACACAGACTTAAACAAGGACTGTCCGGCTGATCCCTTTGCTCTCCCTCGTATCGATCAAATTATTGATGCTACGGCAGGTTGTGACCGTTTGTGTTTTCTGGATGGTTATTCTGGTTATCATCAGATCAAAATGGCAGTTAAGGACCAGGAGAAGACAACTTTCATAACTCCCTTTGGAGCCTTCTGCTATGTATCTATGCCTTTGGGGCTCAAGAGTGCCCAGGCGACTTATTAGCGCTGTGTCCAGAATTGTCTTCATAAACATATTGGGCGCAATGTTCATGCTTATGTGGATGATATTGTGGTGAAGTCCAGAAAGGAGGAAACATTGATAGATGACTTGAAGGAAACTTTTGATAACCTCTGGGTTTCTAAGATGATGCTTAATCCAGCCAAATGTGTCTTTGGTGTATCGGCAGGCAAGCTCTTGGGTTTTCTGGTGTCTAACAGGGGCATTGATGCTAATCCAGAGAAGATCACAGCTATCACATCTCTGGCTAAACTGGCGTGTATCAACGATGTTCAGCATTTGGCGGGCCGGATTGCAGCCCTAAGCTGGTTTATCAGTCGCCTTGGGGAGAAGGCTATCCCTTTGTATCAGATGCTAAAGAAAGCGGATGACTTCGTCTGGAGTGATGCTGCTAATAAAGCATTTGAGGACTTGAAGAGACAGTTAGCCAAGCCACCGGTCCTTGCGGCTCCGGTCGATAAAGAGCCCTTATTGCTATATGTGGCTGCTAATGCCCGGGCTATTAGTGTGGCTATTGTTCTGGAGCGCAAGGAGGCCGGAAAAGAGTATCCGGTTCAACGGCCGGTTTATTATATCAGCGAGGTGCTTATTAAGTTCAAACAGAGATACCCACATTGGCAGAAGCTGGTGTATGGGGTTTTCATGGCAAGCCGGAAGCTCAAGCATTATTTTCAGGGTCATCCTATCACAGTCGTCAGTTCAGCCCCCTTGGGAGATATCATCCAAAACAGAGAAGCAACTGACCGGATTGCCAAATGGTCTATTGAGCTTGGACCTCACGGGTTAAAATATACACCTCACATAGCAATCAAATCCCAAGCACTTGTGGACTTCATCAATTATTGGATAGAGTTGCAGGCACCGGAGGAAAAGCCAGACAACACTTATTGGACTATTCATTTTGATGGGTCCAGACAATTGGAGGGCTCGGGGGCTGGAGTCATATTAACTTCCCCACGAGGTGATAAGTTTTGTTATGTTCTTCGTTTAATGTTCCCTTGCACTAACAATGCAGCTGAGTATGAGGCCTTACTCCATGGTCTTCGGATGGCGAAGGAGATGAATTTAAGCCGGGTTAAGTGCTTTGGTGACTCGGACTTGGTGGCTCAACAGGTGTCTGGCACTTGGGATTCCAAGGATCCACTCATGGCGGCATATAGATGAGAGGTGGACACAGTGGCTGGTCATTTCAAGGGTTATCAGGTTGATCATATAGACCGACGAAAGAATGAAGCGGCAGATGCTCTAAGTCGCTTAGGCTCTCAACATAAACCGGTGCCACCCAATACCTTTCTAGATGTGCTCCATAATCTGTCAGTCAAGATACCTACGAAGGAGGATTTGGCTGTGCCTGACCCGGAGGCTCAATTGGTGGCGGCTCTTCACGTTATTCCGGATTGGACGGTCCCATACCTGGCATACATGAACCGGGGCGAGTTACCAGACGATGAAACTTTGTCCCGGCAGATAATCCGGTGATCCAAGTCAATAACCATTGTTAATGGGGAGCTGCATCATTGCAGCATAACAGGGGCGTTCCATCGTTGTGTGTCTCCTCAAGAAGGTTGTGAGATTTTGCGTGAGATCCACAAAGGAGATTGTGGTCATCACGCCGGTTCAAAATCCTTGGTGGCTAAGGCCTTTCGTCACGGCTTCTATTGGTTGACGGCTCATGCTGATGCTGAGGATTTGGTAAAGAGGTGTGACAGTTGTCAGAAGTTTGCACGCCATGCTCATGTTCCAGCTCAAGAATTAAGGATGATTCCAATCACTTGGACGTTTGCAACTTGGGAGCTGGATATGGTTGGACCCTTTAAGAGGTCCAAGGATAAGAAGACCCACCTGCTGGTGGTGGTTGATAAGTTTACCAAGTGGGTAGAGGCAGAGCCAGTCAGCAAGTGTGATGCGGCCACAGCGGTTCAATTCATCAAAAAGGTGATCTTCCGGTTTGGTTTCCACACAGCATTATAACTGATAATGGTACTAATCTATCCAAGGGTGCTATGGAAGAATTTTGTCAACGTGAGCACATCCGGCTTGACATCTCATCAGTGGCTCCCCCCAATCTAATGGTCAATCACAGAGGGCCAATCAAGAGATTTTGATCAAACCCCGGCTTATGGTTCCTTTAAAGCGGACGCCGGGTTGTTGGATGGAGGAGTTACCTTCTGTGTTATGGAGTATCAACACCACACCGAACAGATCTACGGGTTACACGCCTTTCTTCATGGTTTACGGAGCAGAGGCGGTTTTCCCTAGTGACATCTATCATGACTCGCCCCGTGTGGCGGCTTATGTTGAAGCTGATAATGAGAAAGCAAGTCAGGACTCACTGGACCTGCTTGATGAGGAGCGTGATCTTGCAGCGGCACATTCAGCGATTTATCAAAAAGATCTGCAATGTTATCACAGCCGCCGGGTTGAAACCAGAACTTTTCAAGAAGGCGATCTGGTGCTCCGGCTCATCCAGGATCAGACTGATATGCACAAGTTATCCCCACCTTGGGAAGGGCCTTTTGTGGTCAGCAAAAATTTGCACAATGGATCATACTACCTTATCGATGTTCGAGAGCACAAAGACTCACGTAAATCGGAGGAGGAGACCCATCGGCCGTGGAATATAGCTCATCTTCGGCCTTACTATACTTGAGCCACAGGCTCTTCTTATGTACATAATTGTGACAATGTATATATTATGATTAATATAATAAACCAGAGCCTCAGCTAAAGCGGCTTTTGTTTATAAAGCGGAGTTCTCCTGGTCTGGCTTATAATGCCACACATATAAAAGGAAATCACTAGGTGGCTTGGTCGTCTTCGAACCATAGCTATGCCTCTTGATCGGCTTAAGGCCGAAGGGAAATCACTAGGGGGCTTGGTTGTATTCGCACCATAGTTACACCTCTTGATAGGCTTCAGGCCAAAAGGAAATTATGTGGGGCCAAAGAGAGTGTTGCACCAGCACAACTCAAACATAGGCACTGACCGAGCACAGCTCAAATGTTGCTTGGGGGCTCTTTGCTTCTCAAAGAACAAAGAGTTCGCACCCTTGCAATAGGCTATCAAGACAGACTTGGAAGCCAGGTGTATTCACCTAAAACCCCGGGTTATCCTTCCTTTTTAAGTAAGCCACTCCGTCCAAGTAAACCTGGTATGACCCGTCGAACATTTGACAAGTCAATCTCATAGACCATGAACTTGTCAAAGTTAAAACGACGATTGGTTAAAGATTGATGTCCATCTTAAAAGGCTTTGAAAAATGGTTTAACTCAGTGGCCTGCTAGCCCATGAAAAGCCTCGATTTAGGGCCTGGCAGCCCATGAAAAGCCTTGCATATTATTCTTGTGTTTTTTGCAAAGTTTTCTTTCCTTTGATAAGATTCATAAATATTTTTCTGATAAACCGGCATTTATTAAAACCCGGCGTGGCTTTCAACGCTAAGTTGTCAGTACATGATCAGTTATAATCCGACACTTATTGACCCGGTCTGGTTTTAACTACAAGTCATCAGTATTATATGGATAAAATGTTGTTTATCATAACCCGATACGGTTTTATTGTAAACTGGCAAACATGGAAGGAGTCATCAATACTCCAGATTGGTGTTATCACCCTTACTATAATAATCAATTGGTCAACCAACGAGGTGATTCAATGTAACAGGTATCATCTATTTTATATCTGGTTGTTTTTTATAGCCTTGGCTCTACACCTAGGCTATATATTTGGGCATCATGACCCGTCCAGTGGTAAACCGCCAGGACACTTTCAATCTCTTGTATGCAGGAACAGGTTAAAATATACCCACTGCGGATGATGCATATAATAGATCCCAAAAGCATGGCAAGTTATCAATATCAAGCAAAATAAGTATGCTCGATGGCATAACAGACAAGTGTTTGAACTAGCTTATTACAAGGCGCTTTAATGCCCACACAAAATAATTGTTTCAGCAAGAGTGGCAGGCTGCGACAGGCTAAAACCAGCCTCCGGTTTAGGACTCATCACCAGGACGACTTGAAGATTGGGGATCATCTTGCGTCGGTGCATCTTCCTCCTCCCTACCAAGTGGCTGAAAATCAATGGTTGCCCAGTCGATTCCAGTTAAGGCTTAGAACACGGCTTCTTCACTTATAAGGTTGGAAGGATCAATGTCAGGGGCATAAGTGTGCTTACGAATTGGCGGAACAAGATCTTCTGCATCATGTGTTGGCGCAGGATATCTTTTTCTGATCAACATCATAAACCGGCTGATAATGAGAGAGATCCGTTTCTTCCGCCAATTTGCTTGCTAAAGGTCGCATTTCCCTTATCAGCCTTTGGAGATCGTCATTGTTAAATTCGGAACCGTCTTCTTTCACGCCAGGATAACCTTGGCCAATATCTGAAGGTTCAAGATATGGAATCCATGCCTTGGCCCGGATTAGCGCAGTCAGTGCGCCTGACCTTGCCGCTGATCTTTTAATTCATCCAACCGGGCAGGCAACATTGACAACTTTTCAATGGTTTATTTTGTCAAGGTTGGAGGAGGCTTGTTATGAGCAGCGGTGCAAATAGCCCGTTGAGCTCCGGAATATAACTGCTGTATCAAAGTATAGGCAACCTTCAGCTTCATCCGCATGTCAGAGCCTAGATGGGTAGCGTTTATTTGCTGCTTTAAACCGGTCAGTTCTTCGACCACCGGTTTAAGGGTTGCTTCTGCGTCCTCGGCTCTCTTTGTTAAAGCAGCTTTCTCTGTGTCCCAATCCGCCCGTTCCTTCTTAAAGGTCTCCTTTAGCTTTTCCATAGCCGCTAAGGCGTTGATCGGTTCCACCTTGGCTTTAGAAGCCTCCGCTTGCTAAGATTTAATGTTCTCTTGAAGATCAGCGGTTTGGGTGTCCTTTTTGCTCAGCTCAACATATAAAGAAAAGACATATCATCAGTGGGCCATATATATTTGAAGTACCAAGTACATAACAAGTTATGCACTTTGCACTTGGGGGCTAATGCCTATTTGCTTCATTATCAGAATTTTTTCAAGTCCCAAGTATAATACAAGCATTATTTTTGGTACTTGGGGGCTAATGTATGTCTGCTCAAAGTAACAGTGGTTAAATTCCCGGTTCACCTTGGAAAGATAAACCGGCCCTTAGGGACTACACAGGCGCAAAGTTGGTCTAAATAAGTATGCAGAGTTGAGATATTGCAAAGTCACGGTTTTTGATTGCCATCATAAATCGGCCCTTGAGGGCTACTAGAGTTGGTACTTACAATTGGACTTAAGAGATAAAAGGTTATGTAATTACCTCATAATGCTCCTTCATCAGATTCACTAAACCGGCTTCGTAGTCATGGTTTGTGTACAGACGGTTTAAAAAACCAGAATGGAGTTCCTAGGCGTTGAGGTGGGCATAGCTTGATAAATCAGTGCTCCATTTGCCTTTTCCCATAGCAGAACGTTCCTCCTTCGCGCTATGCTTTGATAATGCAACAGGGTTGCCAGGGGAGGTGTGGCCAACACCAGTAATGATAACATCATCTTCCTTGTCACCGACAGCATTCACTGGAGTTGACGGGATATTAGCATCTTTAACCGGACTAGACGGCCCATCATCAGTACGGACTGGGCTCGTCAGTTTATCAGCATGGTCTGCTGCTTCAACTTCTACTTGTTCATCAAAATCATGATCTTGAGGGGGCGGATCATCCAAAATGGCGTCAGCATTTGGACCTTCCAGTTCTGGAGTTTTCTTTGGTTCAACAACCACATGATCGTCAGACGGTTTACTCGCCCGAGCCTTCTTGCTGGGTCTAGCCTTGGCTCTGAAAGGAAAAAGCTGCAAGGGTTAGTATAGCATGCAAGTATAAATTGTCAAAAGATTCAGTTAAAATACTTACCCAGCAACTGTCTTAAGAGGAGGGAGTTGTGTGGCCGTCGACTCGCCAGATGATGAATGAGGTGTTCCCTGATAATTTGAATCGGACAGATTAAGAGGTTGTCGGAAATAACCTTCCTTGGGATAAGAAGTATCAGAAGTGGGAGAGACCTCAGGTCGACGTTTCTAAACCGGAGTGTTCGGTAAACCGGCCGAAGTGACTACTTGGCCGCTGTGCCGGGTTGTGCGACGAGGTTCCTGCTGCTGCTTCTTCAAAAGAAATTTTGGGTCCAAGTGAGCAAGGGTGTGAGGAAATTTTATTTTTTGGATTTTTTGACGGATTTTCTGTGTTGACGGAGTGTCTGAACCAGAGGGAAGAGTAATTACCTCTGCGTCATCAGCCTGGCTGCCTTCAGCGTCATCCTGATAATAATCATTGTCAATGAGGTTTATGAAAAGCAAACCAAGAGAGTCAAGTTCTACCTCTGAGTCCGGATTATCGAGGTCTTCGTCAAGATTTAGCCCGGCGGATTCAACCGCCTTCTTCTTGGCAGTCCTCTTGACCGCCTTCGTCTTAAGTCAAGGGGTTTTCATCATTTTTTCTTGAGGTTTCTTCTTCCAAAATGGGTCATCGCCCTGTTAAAAGAATTGACAAAAGTTATAGGAGATTACACAGATTAAGTACAAGCAGGAGTGAGGCAATGCTTACAGCTGGCGGTTTATTCAAAGTATAGTAGGGACTTAACCCGGTCCTGCTACAGACAGCCTCCGATTCATTCAGTATCTTCTTCACAGCTTCAGTAACTTCAGCTTCTGTCAGCTCAATATCAATATGATGTTGAGAGTCTTTTGAGTCACCAGTATACTCGCACATTAAACCGGGGCGACGTCTTAAAGGGAATATACTCCATGAAATCCAGCAGCGGACAAAATCAACTCCTGTTAGACCATTGGCCATAAAGGCTTTGAGCTTGGAGAGTTGTGGAGCATATGTAGCCCGTTCTTTGGTAGTCAGTCGTTGCGGAAATGGATGTGTGTTGGTAATCCGGTGAGGACGGTAACCCGGCAGAGGATTCTCATCATCAGGGGAGGTATCTTTACAATAAAACCAAGTCTTGTTCCAGTCTTTAGGATGGCTATGGAGTTTCGCATGAGGGAAACTGACATCTTTCCTCTTCTGAATTGAAACGCTGCCCAGTTCGGTATTGGGCCCGTCTACAAACTCAGTACGGCGGTTCAAATAGAAAAATTCCCGGAATATCTCAACAGTTGGCTCCTCTTGCAGGTATGCTTCACAAAATACTTGAAAGTCGTAAACATTGGACATAGAGTTTGGTCCAATGTCTTGAGAATGGATCTGGAAATTGGCAAGCACATCACGGAAGAACTTGGACCCGGTCGGTTTAAAGCCACAACTCATGTGATCAACAAACACTACTACTTCGCCATCTCTGGGGGTAGGAGGGTTTTCTGGACCGGGAACTCGCCACTGGATTTCACTCTGCTTCGGTAAAGTGCCAATTCTGACAAATCCATCCAGTTGCTCTACAGTAACCCGAGAGGGGACCCAGTTACAGGCATAAAATTGTTAGGCCATTGCAAGTGAAGAGCTGGAAAAGATTAATGCCGGTTTATGATTCATGATTGAAAAAGCATAAAGCGCAACATGTTAAGAAAAAGGAATTCAAGCATGCAAAATTGTTAAACCGGAGGCTGATGCTGTTATAAATGGTAAAGCGACGGCGGTTTACAAGGGGACTAATGGCATATGACAGATTATCTTCTAAAAAGATAAACCGCCTACGCAGATGAGGAAGATACAGATCTGAGGCAAAACACGACTAAGTGAGGGAAAAAAGGTTTCACAAGTTCACATTAGCATTTTGGATCTACCACAGGCCAGGAAAAGAAGAAGACTTAGACCTAAAAAGTTAGTTCTGGAGCAGTTCGCAAAAGTCCAGATCGGTTTTTATATATAGAAGGCATGGGTTGATAGCCAAGATAAAGACTGCTATAGTTACCGCACGGAACGCATAAAATTTGATGTCTGCTATGTATGAACTAACGAAGAACAAGAGAAGAACACCATGAACCCATGTGAACCCTAAGTGGATCTACAGAGGAAAGAGGGAAAGACTTACCGAAGTTGTTGAAGCAGCGGAGGTGCGCCGCGTTTTTCTGGTGCGATCAGGTTGATGCAGCGGCCGACGGTGAGGCAGAGGCAAAGCTCGAGGACGGTGAGGGCGCTCGGGTGCAGAGGCGTCACGAGGTGGAAGAAGAGATGAAGAGGCAGCAGGAGGGAAAAAAGGGATCCTCAGCCCTATTTATAAGGCAAAGAGATAAGCGACAGGCGTGGGAATCGAGGAGCCCAAAAAATGGATATATAACAAGGTTGTCGCCTTGATTGTTGGATGCTCATTAATAAAGGGCATCTTCGGCTTTAATGAACATGTGACGTCACAGCGGTTTACTACAAATCTGGAGGATGACGTCACAGCGGTTTACAAGATCTATGCGAAGGTGCAAAAGGAGGAATTTTTCAAAGTGTTGAAGATTGACATGAACAAGTTCAAATTAATCTGGTGCCTAATGTTTGAATATTACTATTAAGTATAAACCGGCCATGAGGGGCCGGGTTATGTTCACAAGGAGTTAGTCATGTTTGAAGCCCATGAAGGTAAAAGGGATGGCGCTTTACGGAGGAGATATGACAGGAAGGCCCAGGGACCAAAAGCAATTAGGGCCCGTAGATGTAAACCACCATATTATATGTAACTCATATTGTAAGACAAGGAAAGGTAGAAACCAAGCCGGACATGTTTATGATCCAGCCTCAGGATTCCGTAAACCGCCGGGCGTCAATCTGTGTATATAAAGGGATGACCCGGCGGCAGTTTGGGGACAAGAAACAATAACTCGAGAACCAGGCAAAGCGGATTCGCTCCCTGGCTATCGAAACCCAAGCAATTCCATCACAACTGGACGTAGGATTTTACCTTCACCGTAAGGGGCTGAACCGGTATAAATCCTTGTGTCCCTTGTCCGCTTTAACCCCTTTAAGATAACCCATCACGATGGCTCCACGACTATGTCCTTTCACGAGGACATCTGCCGTGACAATCCCACGACAGGTACTGCCCTTACTTGGACAAGCATCCCACTTATGATTAACCCCTATTGCAAGCATCCACAACTACAACAGAAGTATTAAGGTAAACCTAACCATAACATGAAACATATGGATCCAAATTAGCCCCTTACGAAGCAATGAATAAACTAGGGTTTAAGCTTCTGTCACTCTAGCAACCCATCATCTACTTATTACTTCCCAATGCCTCCCTCTAGGCCCAAACAATGGTGAAGTGTCATGTAGTCGATGTTCACATGACACCACTAGAGGGATGACAACATACATCTCATCAAAATATCGAACGAATACCAAATTCACATGACTACTTATATCAAGACTTCTCCCATGTCCTCAGGAACAAACGTAACTACTCACAAAGCATATTCATGTTCATAATCAAAGGGGTATTAATATGCATAATGGATCTGAACATATGATCTTCCACCAAGTAAACCAACTAGCATACTACAAGGAGTAATCAACACTACTAGCAACCCACAGGTACCAATCTGAGGTTTGGATACAAAGATTGGATACAAGAGATGAACTAGGGTTTGAAATGAGATGGTGCTAGTGAAGATGTTGATGGAGATTGACCCCCTCCCAATGAGAGGATTGTTGGTGATGATGATGGTGATGATTTCCCCCTCCCGGAGGGAAGTTTCCTTGGCAGAACAGCTCCACCGGAGCCCTAGATTGGTTCCGCCAAGGTTCTGCCTCGTGGCGGCGGATTTTCGTCCCGTGAACTTACTTATGATTTTTTTTCTGGATGAAAGACTCCATATAGCCAAAGATGGGCATCATAGGGCCACCAGGGGGCCCATGAGGTAGGGGGCGCGCCCAGGGGGTAGGCCGCGCCCCCACCCTTGTGGACGGTGGGGGGCCTCCCTCTTGTACTTCTTTCGCCCAATATTTTTTATATATTCTGAAAATAATTCCCGTGGAGTTCCAGGACTTTTGGAGATGTGCAGAATAGGTCTATAATATTTGCTCCTTTTCTAGCCCAGAATTCCAGCTGCCGGTGTTCCCCCTCTTCATGTAAACCTTGTAAAATAAGAGAGAAAAGGCATAAGTATTGTGACATAATGTGTAATAACAACCCATAATGCAATAAATATTGGTATAAAAGCATGATGCAAAATGGACGTATCAATTCCCCCAAGCTTAGACCTCGCTTGTCCTCAAGCGAAAGCCGAAATCGAAAAATATGTCCACATGTTTAGAGATAGAGGTGTCGATAAAATAAAATACAGACATGAGGGCATCATGATCATTCTTAGAACAGCGACATATATATATTTATATTGTCATATGATCTCTTATGCTAAAGTAACAATTCATTCACGTACTCAAGTATGAATCAGAAACTTCATTGAAAACTAACAAACTACAATCTCAGTCATTGAAGCAATTGCAATCTATCATAACATAGGAAAGAGTCAATATAAGAGCTTCTCAGCAAGTCCACATACTCAACCATCATTTAGTCTTTCACAATTTCTAACACTCGCACGATATTTATGTTTATGAAGTTTTGATCGGACACAGAGAAAGATAGGGGCTTATAGTTTTGCCTCCCAACTTTTTACCTCAAGGGTAATGTCAATAATAATGCGAAAGAACGTCACTTTATATTGCCACTTGTGATATGGACCTTTATTATGCAGTCCGTCGCTTTTATTTCTTTCACATCACAAGATCGTATAAAGCTTATTTTCTCCACACTAATAAATCATACATATTTAGAGAGCAATTTTTGTTGCTTGCAACAATGAGAACTTACTTGAAGGATCTTACTCAATCCATAGGTAGATATGGTGGACTCTCATGGCAACACTAGGTTTAAGGATATTTGGAAGCACAAGTAGTATCTCTACTTGGTGCAAAGAATTTGGCTAGCATGAGAGAGAAAGGCAAGCTCAACATGTTGGGATGATCCATGACAATATAATTTATCCTAGATGTGATAAAACATAACCCATTACAGTGTCTTCCTTGTCCAACATCAACTCTTTAGCATATCATACTTTAATGAGTGCTCACAATCATAAAAGATGTCCAAGATAGTATATTTATATGTGAAAACCTCTCTTTCTTTATTACTTCCTATTAATTGCAACGATGACCAAAACTATGTTTGTCAACTCTCAACAACTTTTATTCATCATACTCTTTATATGTGAAGTCATTACTCTCCATAAGATCCATATGATCTCTTCATTTCTTTTTATTCTTTTTCTTTTATTCTATTCCCTCAAGATCATAGCAAAATAATCAAGCCCTTGACTCAACACTAATCTTTATTATATATAGCTCACGAACTCGATTACACAGAAGGATCATAAAGCAAAACTAAATAACTAGATCATACTAAAACTTTATTCTACTAGATCAAGATATTACCAAAAGGATCGAACTAAGAAAAACAGTAAAGATAAAATTGATGGTGATACAATACCGGGGCACTCCCCCAAGCTTGGCAGTTGCCAAGGGGAGTGCCCATACCCATGTGTTTATGTCTCCTTCTTTGTTGGTGAAGAAGGTGTTTGTGAAGATGGATAATCGCACATTGAGCGTAGGAGATCCTCCAATTTGCGGATAATGCCCTTGAGTGTGATGATATGCTCCTTCAACAAAATATTTTCACTTGTGAGATACTTGTTTTGAATGCGAGCTAACTCAATCATCTTGAAAGCTTCAATCTCCGTTGGGGTAAAGAGATTGTGATGAGATTGAAGGATGTCTTCTTCTACTACTGTCGGAACTTGATCCCCCATGGCCTTCTTGATCCCATCATCCTTGTTGATCTCTCCGGGCTCTTCTCTCTTCAGCTCTATCTTCATTAGCCAAGCATCGTTGCCCTCATTGTTGGAAGAGGAAGGAGAGGACATGATGCTTGGCCTTGACAACCCTGACAAAAAACAGCTCAAAACAAAAACAGAGGATATTTGCGTGATATGGTGGTCAAAACCTTTGGGGGATTATATAATGAATTTTACCGACCAAAAGAAGTATCGTGCAAGAAAACGGAGTCCGGAGGGCACACGAGGTACCCATGAGGCAGGGGAGGGCGCACCCTCCACCCTCGTGTCCTTCCCGGACTACTTATTTTCCTATTTTCTTAAATATTCCAAAACGGAGAAAAAATGCTATTAGAACTATTTTTGAGTCGGTTTACTTACGGTACCTCATACCTATTCCTTTTCGGAGTCTGAAATGTTCTGGAAAGTGTCCCTTAGGTATTCCTCCAGGGTTACGGTTTCAATAACATTAGTTTCAACATTTATGGGATTACCTGATATATAATGTTTATTACTTCCCAATGCCTCCCTCTAGTGACAGAAGCCTGAACAAACTCTTATATAAAGTAAAGCGCTCCGGAGGACACATGGGAATTATCGTCAAGCTAGTTTTCATCACATTCATATGATTCACGTTCGGTATAATTTGATATGTGGGTGGACCGGTGCTTGGGTACTGCCCTTACTTGCACAAGCATCCCACTTATGATTAACCCCTGTTGCAAGCATCCGCAACTACAGTAGAAGTATTAAGGTAAACCTAACCATAGCATGAAACATATGGATCCAAATCAACCCCTTACGAAGCAACGCATAAACTAGAGTTTAAGCTTCTGTCACTCTAGCAACCCATCATATACTTATTACTTCCCAATGCCTCCCTCTAGGCCCAAACAATGGTGAAGTGTCATGTAGTCGATGTTCACATGACACCACTAGAGGGATGACAACATACATCTCATCAAAATATCGAACGAATACCAAATTCACATGACTACTTATATCAAGACTTCTCCCATGTCCTCAGGAACAAACGTAACTACTCACAAAGCATATTCATGTTCATAATCAAAGGGGATCTGAACATATGATCTTCCACCAAGTAAACCAACTAGCATCAACTACAAGGAGTAATCAACACTACTAGCAACCCACAGGTACCAATCTGAGGTTTGGATACAAAGATTGGATACAAGAGATGAACTAGGGTTTGAGATGAGATGGTGCTGGTGAAGATGTTGATGGAGATTGATCCCCTCCCAATGAGTGGATCGTTGGTGATGACGATGGTGATGATTTCCCCCTCCCGGAGGGAAGTTTCCCCGGCAGAACAGCTCCGCTGGAGCCCTAGATTGGTTCCCGCAAGGTTCTGCCTCATGGCGGCGGAGTTTCGTCCCGTGAGCTTGCTTATGATTTTTTTCTGGACGAAAGACTCCATATAGCCAAAGATGGGCATCAGAGGGCCACCAAGGGGCCCACAAGGCAGGGGGGCGCCCAGGGGGGTAGGGCGCTCCCCCACCCTCGTGGACGGTGGGTGGCCCCCCTCTGGTACTTCTTTCGCTCAATATTTTTTATATATTCTGAAAATAATTCCCGTGGAGTTTTAGGACTTTTGGAGATGTGCAGAATAGGTCTCTAATATTTGCTCCTTTTCCAGCCCAGAATTCCAGCTGCCGGCATTCCCCCTCTTCATGTAAACCTTGTAAAATAAGAGAGAAAAGGTATAAGTATTGTGACATAATGTGTAATAACAGCCCATAATGCAATAAATATCGATATAAAAGCATGATGCAAAATGGACGTATCAATGAGTAAGAACTTGTAGCGTTGTTGTAGTTAATTATAGCTTCTAATGTTCAAGAATTTGGTTGTTGTCTCAGTACCAATTATTTCATGTGCACATTGATCTTTTTGAGAAGATATGTCATAATTAACATGTTTCTTCAGTTTTTCAAAATAAGCATTGGTGATTTTCTATGTTGCTATAAACCCATTTCCCGTACAATTGTTACTGATCTAGTTTTAAATATTATAGGATGAACGGAAGTGTTCTTACTTGGAGTGGGTTGATCAAGAGTGGCCACGGTCTTTGAACATGTGCCTAACGAAGCTCTGGAGCATGTATGAGGAAGAGAACACACGTAGGCTTAGAGAAAGTCTTGTCAACGCTGAAGCATATTTCAAGATGCGGGATAAAAAGTTGAAGGTGGAGAATGAGCTCAGATTTTTTAAATCAGACTTTGCTAAGATGGCGTTGGCGAAGGAGGAGGCACTTTCCTAGTTGGCCCATGCAAAACGGGTTCTTACTGAACTGAAAGCAGAGGTGGATAATACGAGCCTGGATGATCTCGATTAGGGAAATGAATATATTGTTCTTATGAAGTTGAACTAACTATATGTTGTACAGTGCTGTTTTCATGTAGCTACCGTACTGTGATGTTATAATATATTTATGTGCCTGATATGAAATTGGCAAACAGTTGTTCGATATGAAATGTGAATTTGCGTAATACTGGAATTATTAATTGTAAACTAATAAACCTGCTAAATGTGTCATGGATCTTTGCAAACGGTTCTAGCAGTAAAACCTCTTGCGATGGATAGCCCAATGCTGCACAGTTTTCTTCATCAAATCGTGTGTGATATAGTTGATAAAAGCAAACAGTTAACCAAGGAAGACTGTGTGTGATAGTTACACCTTTCAGACATGAGCCTACACATAAAACTGTGCGGGATGTACGTCCGAACGGAAACGTTTTCCTTGGATTGACTGTGTGGGATGTACATAAGAACGGAAATGCATTCCTTGGATTGACTGTGTGTGATATACATACGAACGGAAATGTTTTTTTGGGATTCACCGTGTGGGATGTACATACCTATGGAAATGATTTTCTCGGATTACCGTGTGGGATGTACGTACCTATGAAAATGATTTTCTCGGATTACCGTGTGGGATGTACATACCTATGGGAATGATTGGGTTTCGATGCCTCGCCCGATCACACACAGCCCCAGCCTGGGTCCCAGGAGGGCCTATCCCCGACGATTTTTGGGTCATGTGGGAAGGACACCCTATCGCACACACTCACTTGGTGACGGTTCCAAATGTCGTCGCGGAAAGGGGTTACAAACCATTTGTTTAGGACCGATGTGCACCAGTGCCAGTTTACATTTAGGCCTGTTAACGGACCAAGATGGCTGGGCCCATGATGCGGCCCATACATAGTGATTTGCATGATGGCCCGATTATGTATCGTAATTTTACGGTTTGGATGGTTTACTTTTTATGGAGCGAAGACAGGATATATATACAGTAAAATAACTGCAGCATCGTGAATAATAAAAAACCTAGACTATGCAATAAAGAAATTACGGCATATTACATCCACTCGACATCAAAGTTCGCAACTATGATAATAAAGCACAAGAAGACAGCAGATTACATACACTGGGCATCAAAGATCGCCACCAGTGCAAATAAACATGCTGACAAAATAATATACAAAACCGACAACACTTCAATAGAGTTCAAGAAAGGTTAGCCCTGCTCGGGAGCTGTAGCGCAAGCAGCTGAGAAAGCTGATGAGACTGCGCTTGTTTGACGCTTATATCCTCCTCACTCTGAAAGAGAAACAACCATACAAATGACATGTTCTGCACATATAAGTATTAGTGCTGACAATTCATCACATTTATTATTGGCGAATAAAGCGACACAATTTAAAATAGCATTAACACAATGTGGTATTGTTCAAGTGAAGACATGGCAGGAAATGATACTGTGAAGGAGTTGGCAGCTTCATGACACCACTGGATTACAGATCAAGAACTCATAAGTATCTATCGGAGTCTTAGGAACGGGGATACCCAGACATGCCTACCTGTGGCCCGTGGCGTGGCGCTACCGCCGTACCGGTACGACCCATCTTTATTAGCAACCACTCAAGACCATCGCGAGGGGCCAAGCCTCGTGAGGCGGACGACACAGGACCTCCTCAGGGGCAGCCTCACTAGCTGGCTCTCGAGGAGCGGAGATATCAAGGCGGAGGGCACCTCGCGAGGTTCGCGTGACGTGAGCAATGACGACCGAAGCCAGGCGGGCGCCAGCGGGCGTAGAGTGCCAGTTTCCTCTTTGGTGATAAAGAGGCAGGCACAGGCGAGAAATCCCGAGGCATCAGGAAAATGTTTCCTTATCGATGCAACAAGACCAAGACTAGCAGGACGGCGGGACGAAAGTCACCGCGGAGCCCACAGCTGCATCACCACCAGAACCTTTGGGAGGCGAAGACCACCTTTTGTCAGGATAACTTGTACTAGTTGTCTCCCTTCAAAATTGGCCATTGTGGGATCCCTTCCTGCCTAACATTTGGGAAGAGGACCAGGGCCTCTATAAATAGGGCTAGCCACCACCATAGCAAGGATGGACGGATCATTCGGAACATCCTCAAAGACACCAGCTCATTGAGTTCAAGAACACCTCTCCTCAGGAGGTTGTTCATCCACTACACTAGTTCATCCCTAGCCCCCGAGGCAATCCACCACCACATTGGAGTAGGGTATTACACCACAACGGTGGCATGAACCAGTATAAACCATCGTGTCTCTTGTTCCTTGGGTTTGGCGAGCTAGGCCATGAGATCGTTGCGAGAGCGAGCTAGGAAGTGAGAGATCTTCATGCGCACCCCAGAGTTCGAACCTCAAGGGTTTGCCAGAACCCTGAATCTGACATTTGGCGCACTAGGTAGGGGTGTGCCGAAGCTTTCTTCTCCATCGACTGACCCGCCGTTGCCCCGCGACTCCAATGTCTGATGGTCCGAGGACCCAAGCCGACCACTGGGCGGCCTGGCCTGCCCGGGCGCCGACATCTACTCCAGAAGACCTCAACTCCGTGCTCCAGGCAGCCCGCACGCCTCCCAACACCCGAGGGCGTGGCAGCGCGGGCTGGCGCTCGCCTCCCTTGCGCCGCGGCGCACGCGTGCAGCTGTGCGATCCCCAGGTTACGCTGCGGTGATAACCCACAAGTATAGGGGATCACAACCGTTTTCGAGGGTAGAGTATTCAACCCAAAATTTATTGATTCGACACAAGGGGAGCCAAAGAATATTCTCAAGTATTAGCAGCTGAGTTGTCAATTCAACCACACCTGGAAACTTAATATCTGCAGCAAAGTGTTTAGTAGCAAAGTAATATGATAGTAGTGGTAACGGTAGCAAAAGGTAACCATATCAAAAGTAATGTTTTTGGTATTTTGTAATGATGATAGCAATAGCAACGGAAAAGTAAATAAGCGAAGAACAATATATGGAAAGCTCGTAGGCAATGGATCGGTGATGGAGAATTATGCCGGATGCGGTTCATCATGTAACAATCATAACATAGGGTGACACAGAACTAGCTCCAATTCATCAATGTAATGTAGGCATGTATTCTGAATATAGTCATATGTGCTTATGGAAAAGAACTTGCATGACATCTTTTGTCCTACCCCCCCCCCCCCCCCCCGTGGCAGCGGGGTCCTAATGGAAACTAAGGGATATTAAGGCCTCCTTTTAATAGAGTACCGGAACAAAGCATTAGCACATAGTGAATACATGAACTCCTCAAACTATGGTCATCATTGGTAAGTATCCCGATTATTGTCACTTCGGGGTTAACGGATCATAACACATAATAGGTGACTATAGACTTGCAAGATAGGATCAAGAACTCTCATATATTGATGAAAACATAATAGGTTCAGATCTGAAATCATGGCACTCGGGCCCTAGTGACAAGCATTAAGCATAGCAAAGTAATAGCAACATCAATCTCAGAACATAGTGGATACTAGGGATCAAACCCTAACAAAACTAACTCGATTACATGATAGATCTCATCCAACCCATCACCGTCCAGCAAGCCTATGATGGAATTACTCACGCACGGCAGTGAGCATCATGAAATTAGTGATGGAGGATGGTTGATGATGACGATGGCGACGGATTCCCCTCTCCGGAGCCCCGAACGGACTCTAGATCAGCCCTCCTGATAGGTTTTAGGGCTTGGCGGCGACTCCGTATCATATAACGCGATGAATTCTTCTCTCTAATTTTTTTCTCCTCGAAAGCAAATATATAGAGTTGGAGTTGAGGTCGGAGGAGCTCCAGGGGGCCCACAAGGTAGGGGGCACGCCCTAGGGGGGCAGGCGCGCCCCCACCCTCGTGGATAGGTGGTGCCCCCCTAGTCTTCATCTTTTGCAAGGATTATTTATTATTTCCGAATAGATGTTCCGTGAAGTTTCAGGTCATTCCGAGAACTTTTGTTTCTGCACATAAATAACACCATAGCAATTCTGCTAAAAACAGTGTCAGTCCGAGTTAGTTCCATTCAAATCATGCAAGTTAGAGTCCAAAACAAGGGAAAAAGTGTTTGGAAAAGTAGGTACGATGGAGACGTATCAACTCCCCCAAGCTTAAATCTTTGCTTGTCCTCAAGCAATTCAGTTGATAAACTGAAAGTGATAAAGAAAAACTTTTACAAACTCTGTTTGCTCTTGTTGTTGTAAATATGTAAAGCCAGCATTCAAGTTTTCAACAAAGATTATGACTAACCACATTCACAATAACGCTTAGGTCTCAAGTTTACTCATATCAATGGCATAATCAACTAGCTTGCAATAATAATAAATCTCGGATGACAACACTTTCTCAAAACAATCATAATATGATATAACAAGATGGTATCTCGCTAGCCCTTTCCGAGACCGCAAAACATAAATGTAGAGCACCTTTAAAGAGCAAGGACTGACTAGACATTGTAATTCATGGTTAAAGAGATCCAATCAAGTCATACTCAATGTAAACTAACAATAATCAATGCAAATGACAGTGGTGCTCTCCAACTGGTGCTTTTTAATAAGAAGATGATGACTCAACATGAAAGTAAATAGATAGGCCCTTCGCAGAGGGAAGCAGGGATTTGTAGAGGTGCAAGAGCTTGGTTTTGAAATAGGGATGAATAATATTTTGAGCAGTATACTTTCATTGTCAACATAACAACGAAGAGATGGCAATATCTTCCATGCTACACACATTATAGGCGGTTCCCAAACAGAATGGTAAAGTTTATGCTCCCCCTCCACCAACAAGCATCAATCCATGTCTTGCTCGAAACAACGACTGCCTCCAACTAACAAGAGTCCCAGGGGGAGTTTTTTTTGCAATTATTTTGATTTGATTTGCATAAAGCATGGGACTGGGCATCCCAGTGACCAGCCACTTTCTCGTGAGTGAGGAGCGGAGTCCACTCCTCTTGAGAATAACCCGCATAACATGGAAGATACGGATAACCCTAGTTGATACATGAGTTATTCGAGCATACAAAACAGGATATTTATTGGAAGGTTTAGAGTTTGGCACATACAAATTTACTTGGAGCGGCAGGTAGATACCGTATATAGGTAGGTATGGTGGACTCATATGGAATCACTTTGGGGTTTATGGAGTTGGATGCACAAGCAGTATTCCCGCTTAGTACATGTGAAGGCTAGCAAAAGAGTGGGAAGCGACCAGCTAGAGAGCGACAACAGTCATGAACATGCATTAAAATTAATCAACACCGAATGCAGGCATGAGTAGGATATAATCCACCATGAACATAAATATCGTGAAGGCTATGTTGATTTTGTTTCAACTACATGCGTGAACATGCGCCAAGTCAAGTCACTTAAATCATTCAGAGGAGGATACCACCCTATCATACCACATCACAACCATTTTAATAGCATGTTGGCACGCAAGGTAAACCATTATAAGCTCCTAGCTAATCAAGCATGGCACAAGAAACTATGATCTCTAGTTGTCATTGCAAACATATTTATTCATAATAGGCTGAATCAGGAACGATGAACTAATCATATTTACAAAAACAAGAGAGGTCGAGTTCATACCAGCTTTTCTCATCTCAGTCAGTTCATCATATAATCATCATTATTGCCTTTCACTTGCACGACCGAATGATGTGGATAATAATAAGAGTGCACGTGCATTGGACTAAGCTGGAATCTGCAAGCATTCAATAAACAGGAGAAGACAAGGCAATATGGGCTCTTTTGTCAGATCAACAATAATGCATATAAGAGCCACTTCAACAATTTAATTATGGTCTTCTCCTATCGACCCCCAAAGAAAAGAAAAGAAATAAAACTATTTACACGGGAAAGCTCCCAACAAGCAAAAGAGGAACAGTAAATCTTTTTGGGTTTTCTTTTTAATTACTACTACAAGCATGGAAATTAAAACTAGCTAAAAGCTACAACTAAATATTTTTTGGTTTTTCTTAAGGTTTATTAAACACACAAGAAGAAAGCATAAAAAGGAAAATAAACTAGCATGGAAATTACAATGAAAAAGTATGAGCACCGACATCTAGCAATGAGTGTGTGAACATGAATATAATGTCGGTGGGAAATGCGTACTCCCCCAAGATTAGGCTTTTGGCCTAAGTTGGTCTATGGTCATGGCTGGCCTGGCGAATATCCATATTAATAGTTGGGGTCATACTGCGATGCAGCGGCTATCGCCTCCTGAGCTGCAGCATGGCGACGAGCGGCCTCCGCCATCCTCTCATACTCATTTGCCTCCTATCTGGTAATAACATATCTTCCTTTTGCTTGATAATCAAAGAAGGCAGGAGCAGGGAGAGTAATACGGATAGCACGACGTCTGTCAAAGATTAAATGATACTGGAGAGGTGATTCATTCCTCTCGACAAACTGGTGGTGAACCATAGGATTAAAGTCTAGGTAAGCAGGAGGTAATTCAATATCATCATTATGTATAGTTACACCAAGAAAATCACCTAAGCGGGTTGCATAAATTCCACCAAAGAAATCTCCATTAAATCTATTCAGATGCAACCTACGTGCAACAATGGCTCCCAAATTATAAGATTTAACTCCCAACACAACACTCCTAAGAATACTGAGGTCAGGGACACACATGTGACATGCGTCATCTTTACCATTAATGCATCTACCTATGAAGAGAGCAAAATAATGTATAGCAGGAAAATGAATGCTCCCTATGGTAGCTTGTGTTATATCTCTAGATTCCCCCACAGTTATACTTGCAAGAAAATCTCTAAATTCAGATTTGCGAGGTTCCCTGATACTACCCCATTGTGGAAGTTTGCAAGCAGTGGTAAAATCCTCTAAGTCCATAGTGTAAGAATTTTCATAAAGATCAAACAGGACAGTTGGAGAATTACGTGAAGATGAAAATTCAAACCTCCTCACAAAGGAACTAGTGAGATAGTGGTACTGACGGCATTTTTCTTCCTCGAAGCTCACAAGATCAGCGTTATGCAAATATGCGTTAAATTCTTCCTTAATTCCCGCTCGATCCATAAAGTTTTCCGAAGGCCATTCATAAGGATGCACTGGAGCGTTTCTTGGTGGCTCATCACCAGCATCATGCATTGCAAGCCTGGGCTCTTGTTTCCTTGAAGAGCCCCCTTGGTACATTTTCCTAAACATATTTCTTCCTCTGAAAAATTTCTGAAATTTTTAGTAACTTCAAAATAAAAGTGAACCAAACTCAATAATATTGATAGCAATTACTCCTACAAGTGCTTAGAGCCTATATCATGCATCAAAACTACTTTTAACCATATAAATTTGACATGCAAGCTCAAGAACAGGGTCACCTAAGCAGCACAAATTTGCAATGAATAAAGCACTAGAACAAAAACTAATTGGACCAATGGAGGAGTCACATACCAAGGAACAATCTCCCCAAGAAGTTTTGTGAGAGGTGCTTTAAGCAAGGAGATCGAAAATGGCAGAAAAATGAGCTTGGACTCGGGTTTGAGCTGGATATTCGTGTTTGTGGGAGGAAGAAGGAGTGTGTGGGTGCAGGAATAAGTGGAGGAGGGCCACCGTGGGCCCATGAGGCAGGGGGCGCGCCCAGGGGGTAGGGCGCGCCCTCCACCCTCGTGGCCAGGTGGATGCCCCCCTGCTGTGTTCTCAGTGCCAAATATTCTCAAATATTCCAGAAAAATCATATTTAAATTTCAGGGCATTTGGATAACTTTTATTTTTGGGGTATTTTTATATTGCATGGATAATTCAGATAACAGACAGAAAATACTATTTTTATTTTATTTAAAATAAATAACAAAAAGTAAAAGTAGGGTACAGAAGGTTGTGCCTTCTAGTTTCATCCATCTCATGCTCATCAAAAGGAATCCACTAACAAGGTTGATCAAGTCTTGTTAACGAACTCATTCCGAATAACATGGAACCGGAGAAATTTTGAATAACACTATGTTACCTCAACGGGGATATGCACATTCCCAATAATAAGAATATCATATTTCTTCTTGACAGTAGGAAGAGGAAATTCAAAACCTCCAAATATAATCAATGGAATTTTTCCAATAGAGTTGATACTATGAACTTGAGGTTGTTTCCTCGGAAAGTGTACCGTATGCTCATTACCATTAACATGAAAAGTGGCATTGCCTTTAGTGCAATCAATAACAGCCCCTGCAGTATTCAAAAAGGGTCTTCCAAGAATAATAGACATACTATCGTCCTCGGGATATCAAGAATAACAAAGTCCGTTAAAATAGTAACGTTTGCAACTACAACAGGCACATCCTCACAAATACCGACATGTATAGCAGTTGATTTATCAGACATTTGCAAAGATATTTCAGTAGGTGTCAACTTATTCAAATCAAGTCTACGATATAAAGAGAGATGCATAACACTAACACCGGCTCCAAGATCACATAAAGCAGTTTTAACATAGTTTCTTTTAATGGAGCATGGTATAGTGGGTACTCCTGGATCTCCAAGTTTCTTTGGTATTCCACCCTTAAAAGTATAATTAGCAAGCATGGTGGAAATTTTAGCTTCCGGTATCTTTCTTTTATTAGTAACAATTTCTTTCATGTACTTAGCATAAGGATTCATTTTAAGCATATCGGTCAATCGCATACGCAAAAAGATAGGTCTAATCATTTCAGCAAAGCGCTCAAAATTCTCATCATCCTTTTTCTTGGATGGTTTGGGAGGAAAAGGCATGGGTTTCTGAACCCATGGTTCTCTTTCTTTATCGTGTTTCCTAGCACCAAAGTCTTTCTTATCATAACGTTGATTCTTTGATTGTGGGTTATCAAGATCAACAACGGGTTCTATTTCTATATCATTATCATTACTAGGTTGAGCATCATCATGAACATTATCATTAACATTATCACTAGTTTCAAGTTCATTACCAAATTGTGTTTCAGCATCAGAAATAGAAATATCATTTGGATTCTCAGGTGTATCAACAATAGGTTCACTAGAAGCATGCAAAGTCCTATCATTTTTCTTTTTCTTCCTTTTAGAAGAACTAGGTGCATCTATATTATTTCTCTGAGAATCTTGCTCAATCCTTTTAGGATGGCCTTCAGGATACGAAGGTTCCTGAGTCATTTTACCACCTCTGGTCATAACTCTAACAACATTATCATTATTCTTACTATTCAATTCATTGAGCAAATCATTTTGAGCTTTAAGTACTTGTTCTACTTGAGTGGTAACCATAGAAGCATGTTTACTAATAAGTTTAAGTTCACCTTTGACATTAGCCATATAATCACCCAAGTGCTCAAGCATATTTGAATTGTATTTCAATTGTCTACCAAAATAAGCATTGAAGTCTTCTTGCTTAACCGTAAATTTATCAAACTCATCTAAGCATGGGCTAGCAAACTTAGTAAATGGGATTTCAGCTTTATCATATCTATAGAGAGAATTTACCTTTACTACCTGTGTCGGGTTATCAAGACCATGTATTTCTTCAATAGGTAAAGGATTAAGATCATATGTTTCTTCAACAGGCGGTAAATTAAGACCGTGTATTTCTTCAATAGGAGGTAAATTCTTAACATCTTCAGCTTTTATACCTTTTTCTTTCATAGATTTCTTTGCCTCTTGCATATATTCAGGACTGAGAAATAGAGCACCTCTCTTCTTCGGAGTTGGTTTTGGAATAGGCTCAGGAGCTGGCTCAGGAAGTGTCCAATTATTTTCGTTTGTCAACATATTATTCAATAGAATTTCATCTTCATCCGATGTTCTTTCCCTGAAAACAGAACCAACACAACTATCCAGGTAATCTCTGGAGGCATCGGTTAGTCCATTATAAAAGATATCAAGTATTTCATTTTTCTTAAGAGGATGATCAGGCAAAGGATTAAGTAATTGGAGAAGCCTCCCCTAAGCTTGTGGGAGACTCTCTTCTTCAATTTACATAAAATTATATATATATATATATATATATCCCTTAAGGCAGCTTGTTTCTTATGAGCAGGGAAATATTTAGCAGAGAAGTAATAAATCATATCCTGGGGACTACGCACACAACCAGGGTCAAGAGAATTAAACCATATCTTAGCATCACCCTTTAATGAGAACGGAATACTTTAAGGATATAAAAGTAGCAAGTTCTCTCATCATTAGTGAACAGGGTGGCTATATCATTTAATTTAGTAAGATGTGCCACAACAGTTTCGGATTCATAGCCATGAAAAGGATCAGATTCAACCAAAGTAATTATATCAGGATCAACAAAGAATTCACAACCCTTATCAGTAACAAAGATAGGTGAAGTAGCAAAAGCAGGGTCAGGTTTCATCCTAGCATTTAGAGATTGCTTATTTTAGCTAATAACCTCTTAAGTTCATAACTATCTTTGCAAGCTAAAATGGCTAAAGAAGCTTCTTTATCAAAAACATAACCCTTAGGAATAACGAGCAAGTCTTCATCATCACTTTCATCAATATTATCAGATTCAATATTTTCATTGTCTCTAACCCTAGCAAGTTGTTCATCAAGAAATTCACCAAGTGGCACAGTAGTATCAAGCATAGAAGTAGTTTCATCATAAGTATCATGCATAGCAGAAGTGGTATCATCAATAACATGTGACATATCAGAACGAATAGCAGAAGTAGGTTTAGGTGTCGCAAGCTTACTCAAAACAGAAGGTGAATCAAGTGCAGAGCTAGATGGCAGTTCCTTACCTCCCCTCGTAGTTGAGGGACAAATCTTAGTTTCTGGATCTCTCAAGTTCTACCAAAATAAGCATTGAAGTTTTCTTGCTTAACCATAAATTTATCAAACTCATCTAAGCATGGGCTAGCAAACTTAGTAAATGGGATTTCAGCTTTATCATATCTATAGAGAGAATTTACCTTTACTACCTGTGTCGGGTTATCAAGACCATGTATTTCTTTAGTAGGAGATGGATTAAAATTATGCATTTCTTTGACAGGCGGTAAAATAAGACCATGTATTTCTTCAATAGGAGGTAAATTCTTAACATCTTCAGCTTTAATACCCTTTTCTTTCATGGATTTCTTTGCCTCTTGCATATCTTCTGGACTGAGAAATAGAACACCTCTCTTCTTCGGAGTTGGTTTAGGAATAGGCTCAGGAAATGTCCAATTATTTTCATTAGTCAACATATTATTTAATAGAATTTCAGCTTCATCCGGTGTTCTTTCCCTGAAAATAGAACCAACACAACTATCCAGGTAATCTCTGGAAGCATCGGTTAGTCCATTATAAAAGATATCAAGTATTTCACTTTTCTTAAGAGGATGATCAGGCAAATCATTAAGTTATTGGAGAAGCCTCCCCCAAGCTTGTGGGTGACTCTCTTCTTCAATTTGCACAAAATTATATATGTCCCTTAAGGCAACTTGTTTCTTATAAGCAGGGAAATATTTAGCAGAGAAGTAATAAATTATATCATGTGGACTACGCACACAACCAGGATCAAGAGAATTAAACCATATCTTAGCATCACCCTTTAATGAGAAAGGAAATATTTTAAGGATATAAAAGTAGCGAGTTCTCTCATCATTAGTGAACAGGGTAGCTATATCATTTAATTTAGTAAGATGTGCCACAATAGTTTCAGTTTCATAGCCATAAAAAGGATCAGATTCAACCAAAGTAATTATATCAGGATCAACAGAAAATTCATAATCCTTATCAGTAACACAGATAGGTGAAGTAGCAAAAGTAAGGTCAAGTTTCATTCTAGCATTAAGGGGTTGCTGCTTCCATTTAGCTAATAACCTCTTTAGATCATATCTATCATTGCAAGCAAGTATAGCTCTAGCAGATTCTTCATCCAGAACATAACCCTCAGGCACAACAGGTAATTCATATTTATTAGGGGGGGAGTCTTTATCATCAATTTCATCAATATTATCAGTTTCAATAATTTCATTCTCTCTAACCCTAGCAAGTTGTTCATCAAGAAATTCACCAAGTGGCACAGTAGAATCAAGCATAGAAGTAGTTTCATCATAAGTATCATGCATAGCAGAAGTGGCATCATCAATAATATGCGACATATCAAAATCATTAGCAGAAGCAGGTTTAGGTGTCGCAAGCTTACTCAAAACAGAAGGTGAATCAAGTGCAGAGCTAGATGGCAGTTCCTTACCTCCCCTTGTAGTTGAGGGATAAATCTTGGTTCTTGGATCTTTCAACTTCTTCATAATGATAAGCAGATATAAATCCCAAGTGACTCAAAGAATAGAGCTATGCTCCCCGGCAACGGCTCCAGAAAATAGTCTTGATAACCCACAAGTATAGGGGATCGCAACAATTTTCGAGGGTAGAATATTCAACCCAAATTTATTGATTCGACACAAGGGGAGCCAAAGAATATTCTCAAGTATTAGCAGCTGAGTTGTCAATTCAACCACACCTGGAAACTTAATATCTGCAGCAAAGTGTTTAGTAGCCAATTAATATGATAGTAGTGGTAACGGTAGCAAAAGGTAACAGTAGCAAAAGTAATGTTTTTGGTATTTTGTAATGATGATAGCAATAGCAACGTAAAAGTAAATAAGCGAAGAACAATATATGGAAAGCTCATAGGAAATGGATGGGTGATGGAGAATTATGCCGGATGCGGTTCATCATGTAACAATCATAACATAGGGTGACACAGAACTAGCTCCAATTCATCAATGTAATGTAGGCATGTATTCCGAATATAGTCATACGTGCTTATGGAAAAGAACTTGCATGACATTTTTTGTCCTACCCTCCCGTGGCAGCGGGGTCCTAATGGAAACTAAGGGATACTAAGGCCTCCTTTTAATAGAGTACCGGAACAAACCATTAGCACATAGTGAATACATGAACTCCTCAAACTATGGTCATCACCGGTAAGTATCCCGATTATTGTCACTTCGGGGTTAACAGATCATAACACATAATAGTTGACTATAGACTTGCAAGATAGGATCAAGAACTCTCATATATTGATGAAAACATAATAGGTTCAGATCTAAAATCATGGCACTCGGGCCCTAGTGACAAGCATTAAGCATAGCAAAGTCATAGCAACATCAATCTCAGAACATAGTGGATACTAGGGATCAAACCCTAACAAAACTAACTCGATTACATGATAGATCTCATCCAACCCATCACCGTCCAGCAAGCCCACAATGGAATTACTCACGCATGGCGGTGAGCATCATGAAATTGGTGATGGAGGATGGTTGATGATGACAATGGCGATGGATTCCCCTCTCCGGAGCCTCGAACGGACTCCAGATCAGCCCTCCCAAGAGGTTTTAGGGCTTGGCGGCGGCTCCGTATCGTCAAACACGATGAATTCTTCTCTCTGAATTTTTTTCTCCCCGAAAGCAAATATATAGAGTTGGAGTTGAGGTCGGAGGAGCTCCAGGGGGCCCACGAGGTAGGGGGCACGCCCTAGGGGGCAGGCGCGCCCCCACCCTCGTGGACGGGTGGTGGGCCCCCTGGTCTTCATCTTTTGCAAGGATTTTTTTATTTTCGAATAGATTTTTCGTGAAGTTTCAGGTCATTCCGAGAACTTTTATTTCTGCACATAAATAACACCATAGCAATTCTGCTAAAAATAGCATCAGTCCGGGTTAGTTCCATTCAAATCATGCAAGTTAGAGTCCAAAACAAGGGCAAAAGTGTTTGGAAAAGTAGATACGACGGAGACGTATCATGCGGCAACGGCACCACACACCCAACGGGAGTAGGCGAACATGCGAGCCGCGCTCATTATGGCACGGGAGCTGCTGCGGTGCATAATGGCGGAGAGCGGCCACGATGCACTACTGGAGTGAGTCACCGAACTACTGGATGCCATCTGCAGGGGTACGCCGCCCTTCTGCTCCTTGACCACACCGCAGGTTGTGGCGGAAGGGGGCACAAGGCCCGGGCGAGCCCGCATGTCGGATTACGGGTTCCGACAAACCCTTGAGGTTCGAACACTTGGGTGCACACAAAGATCTCTCTCCCCCGCAAGCCCACTCTTGCAAAGATCTGTCAGCCTAGCTCACCAAACCCGAAGAACAAGGGCCATAGGGGTTTATACTAGTTCGGGCCACCATCATGGTGTAATAACCTACTCCAGTGTGGTGTGGTGGATCGCCTTGTAGGCTGAGGATGAACAAGTACAATGGATGAACAACCTCTTGAGGAGAGGTGTTCTTGAGCTCGATGAGCTTGTGTGTGTGTGGATGGTCTGGTCATCCGTCCTCCTCTATGGTGGTGGCTAGTCCTATTTATAGAGGCCCTAGTCCTCTTCCCAAATATGGGTGGGAAGGGATCCCACAACGACCAATTTGAAGGGGGACAACTAGTACAAGCTATCCTGACAAAAGGTGGTCTTCGCCTGCCAAAGGCTCTGGTGGTGACGCCGTCATGGGCTCCGCGGTGACCTCCGTCCTGCCGTCCTGCTGGTCTTGGTCTCGTTGCACCAATATGGAAACCTTTGCCTAATTGCTTAGGAATCCTCGCCCGCGCGTGCCACTTTAGCACCAAAGAGGCAACCAGTACTTTGCGCCCGCTGGCGCCCGCCTGGCCTTGGTCGTCATGGCTCACGTCACGTGCTCCTCGCGAGGTGCCCCTTGCATAGATATCTCCGACCCTCGGGAGCCAACCTAGGGAGGTTGCCCCTGAGGAGGTCTTGCGTCATCTGCCTCACGAGGCTTGGCCCCTCGCGAGGGTCTTGAATGGTTGCTGATGAAGATGGGTCATACTAGGCCACTGGTGGAGCCACGCCTTGGGCCACAGGCAGGCAAGTCTGGGTACCCCCATTCCCAGGACGCCGACAGCAGCCCCCGGGCCCAAGGCGCGCTCGTACTTGGCTTCGCGGCGAATCCAAGGGTCAAGTGTGGAGTGTCACGGGCCCCAATAGCCCACGGCCTTGATTGATGCATGGCAATTGACGGGTCGTGGGTGTCTCCGCTTCCCCATGCTGCCTCGACAACTGCCCGACTTGATGAGTCCCTGCTCCATGTAGAAAAACCATCATTACCTGTGATCGCGGAGGCCAACGGTTGGCCTCCCTCTGGCTATAAATGAGGAGAGGGGCAAAGCCCCCGTCACTCATTTCTTCCTCCTTGCCGCGACACTCATGGCGCCAGTGAAGAGGTTCTCGACCGCCGAGAAGGGGAAAGCTCGCCAGGAGGGGCCTGGCTCACCACCGCCTAAGAGGGGGCATGGTCGCCCTCGCAAGCATGCCGCGACCCCCGCTGTGGTCCCTCGTGGGCGTGGGCGAACTTCCTCGGGGTCCGGCACCGTCTTCGGTGGCCGTGGCGGTGCCTCTTCGCGCGGTGGGAGCCGCCTAGGTCCCGGCAGCCTCGTCGATGAGGGGAGGCGTGCCATGGTCGCTCGGCCTCCCCGGCCGTGCTTCCACTCGGTGAAGGTGCTCCCAGAGTTCATTATGTGGTTGGAGAACCCGGCCGGCTCCTGGCTTCAGCTTCCGTGCTCCTTTCCGGGCGAGCTATCGACCCCCGGTCCTGGCGGCCTTTGGCTGCAGGCCGACGGCTGTTGTAGCAAGGCTTCGTGGGTCGAGTTGGAGGTCTCCGTTGTGGGCAACGTAGCCCTGGCCCGCGGCTGGCAGACGTTCGCCCGCGTGCACGGTCTGAACAGGCGGTGCACCCTCCACTTCAAGTACGACGGTGCAGCGACCCTCTTCGTGAGGGTGTTCAGGGAAGACGGTCGCCGTGCCGGATGCTGCCCTGAAGACGACGACGATGGTGGTCAGGTGCTTGGCCTTGGCGATGGCCGTGACGAGCACAAGGGTGAACTCACCCTCGGTGGTGATCGTAGTTCGCCCAGCTACGGTAGCTCCTCCTCCAGCGAGAGCTCCAGCAGCGGCGGCTACGACCAGCCGCCACGCCGTCGGGCTCGCTTCGAGGACGATGGCGGGCCATCCCGTCGTCTCGCCCCAGTGAAGCGCGAGGAGGACCCTGTCTGAGTCCAAGGGTCGATCCTCATGAGCAGCTGCGTCGTAGGAGCCGCTTTTGCTTTTCCTCTCCTTCCCTTTCCCCCTGCGTCGTCAGAAACAAATATGGGGCCCTGTCAGGGCGCGTAATGAACCATGGTGCCTATGTTGCTTTTGTGGTGTGTTTATTGTTTCCGGGTTGTGTTGTGAAATCTGTGCCTTATGCGGGTGTGGAGGGGTAACTTAGCTTGATGTATCTGGGGTAGACTTGACCTCGTGAGGGCGCGCACCTCTGGGTACCTGGTGGTGCTTCCCCACTGCGGGCTTGAGCGATATCGTGAAGCTGCAAAAATCCATTAAGAAATCCTTATCCCTTCTTGCGTGAGGCCAGATGCATGGGTTGGCCATGGCCAAACGCACCGCGCCGCGATACCCGTGGGGCACGGACTAAAAAAGGGATGCACCGATCATGAGCTCAAACGAGGACGCCTCGCGGAGACAAGGGGAGTAAGCACGCGTGCATACCTGTCCAGCCCCCTCGTGAGGCGTGCGAGGGAGAGTGTCGGGCAACTGCCGCCCTCCCTGGCGCAAAACAAAGAATCGAGGGAAGAATCAGAAAGAAGAGGGGGTTCAACCAAGCCATCAAGAAACGCCAGAACTCCATATTTCATTAAAGGAAAAGGGGCAAGCCAACTACAGAAAGCAAATGAACAGTCGCATCCGGCACCTAGTGTAGTCTTCTCACCAACATGGAGCTAAGTGCTACCACTAGGACGTGGGAGGGAGCCCCCGAGGCCCGAGGGCAGCACTCCGGAGACTCTGGGGCGTGTACAACCCCACTCATTATTACGTGAGAGTGTCATGAGCGGAGACCTTCACAGGCACAGGGCCTTGCTTCATGGGTAGAACTTCCGGAGGTGCTGGATATTCCATGCATTCTGGATGGGGATCCCGTCCTGCGTCTCCAGGCACGCGGCGCCAGGATTAGAGACGCGGGCGATCCTAAACGGGCCCTCCCACATGGGTGAGAGCTTATGCAGCCCTTCCCTGAAGAGCACCCGCCTCAGGATGAGATCGCCCACCTCGAGCATCCTGGAGCGGACGCTGCGACAGTGTACGATCGCAGCGCCTGCTGGTATCTTGCCGCTTGGAGCGAGGCTTCACGGTGGCGTTCCTCCCCCAGCACAAGGTTCATCCCCCGCATGGCGTGCTGCTGCGTCTCATCAAACGCCAGGACCCACGCGGAGCGATGCCTAACCTCGTGAGGGAGAACCGCTTCTGCTTCGTAGACGAGGAAGAACGGGGTCTCGCCTATTGGCTTGGTGGCGGTGGTGCGGATGGACCACAGCACGGACCGGAGCTCGTCGTGCCAGCCCCTGCCGCAGGCTTCGAGCTTCTTCTTGAAGGTCCGGGTCTTGAGGCCTTTCAAGACCTCGGCGTTGGCGCACTCGGCTTGGCCATTGCTCCTGGGGTGTGCCACCGAAGCGTAGCGAATCTGCGTTCCAAGATTAGCACAATAGGTCCTGAAGAGATTGCTAGTGAACTTTGAGCCATTGTCGGTGATGATGCGGTTAGGGACCCCGGACTGGCTCACGAGGCCCTTCATGAACTTACCTGTCAACCCGGCTGGGATGGTGCGGACGGCCTCCACCTCTGCCCATTTGGTGAACTTGTCGATGGCGACATAGAGGTAGCGGTAGCTCCCAGGCGCTCGTGGGAACGGACCCAGGATATCCAGCCCCCAGACCGTGAATGGCCATGAGAGCAGGATAGTCTGGAGGCCCTAGGCCGGCTGGTGGATTTTCTTCGCAAGGAATTGGCAGGCCTCGCAGGACCTCACCAGCTTGGTCGCGTCGTTGAGTGCCGTGGGCCAGTAGAACCCACTGCGGAACGCCTTGCCGACAAAGGTACGTGACGACGAGTGGTGCCCGCAGTCTCCGCCGTGTATGTCAGCTAGCAGCTCATTCCCCTGCTCCCTGGAGATGCATCGCAAGGAAACATCATTTGGTCGCTTTCTGTATAGCTCACCATCCTGTATGCAGTATGCCGTACCCTGCCGAGCCACATGCTCCGCGTCCTCCTCCTTCTCCGGCAGTGTCCCTTGCACCAAGTATGCCTCGAACTCCTCAATCTAGCACCCCTCCTGAGGCTCGAGCGCCAGGAGCAGACGTGCTCCCAAGGTCGGACCGCAAGTGGAGGCTCCCGAGGCTGGTGGCTGGGGGAGTTCCTCTCGAGATGATATAGTCTCCACGGCCACGGGTGTCACCGAAGGCTTGAAGGGTCGCTCTTCTGTAACGCCCCAAGACCGGAGCTTCAGACACCTTCCATGTTTTCCGAGTTTCATCGTGTGAGTTGTTGGTTTGATTGCATTCATTTTTGCATCATGAGCTTTGCATCATGTCATTTAATTTTTAAAACTCAACCAATTAAATTGCATGGATCTTCGGTCCATTTAAACCGAGGGAATTCACATGGTGATTTTCTTTATAACATATCCTCCCAATATTAGGGAGCTATAATAAAATATTTCAATAATTTGGAATTACCTTTAACACACAAGCAACATAAATTCCCAATGCCTTTGTTATCTCATCTCTTTTGGTCTCCATTTAAATTGCTTCCAAATTCAAATAGTCTGAGGGTTATTCAAACTTATTTGAATTTGTATATTATAAATTCTATTTGACCTTTTTTCATTAATTCTCTATATTTTTATGTCTCGAGAAAAATATGTCATGTGTGGGTATTCCACTCCTACCCTTCCGTTCTTTTCTTCTAAGTTTTTTTCGTATTCTATAAAAAAATTATAAAGGAATGAATTTGGAGGGAGGGAGAGAGCAGCACAGCCAGTCCCCCCGCTCCCCTCGTCCCCCAGGCTGGCCCAGTCTTTTCCCTCCTAAGGCCCAAGGCCCATCCAGCGGCAGCGGCAGCGCCAGGCCTAACCCTAACCTTCCCCGCTCGATCCCGTGGCCTCTCCCTCATCTTCACCCCGCCGCCAGGAGCCCCGCGCCCGATTCCCATCGCCCTGTTCTTCCTCGCAGCGTCGCACGCACGCACATCGAGCGCCAGGAGGACCGCGTTCGAACCCCCTCCTCCCTCTCGATCTTCTTCGCCAATGCGCCTCCCTCCTCCCCTCGCGTCCCCGCAGCGGCGCTGCTTCCCTGGAGGCCGCCCCCATCCCTCTTCACCGCCTGCGCCTCCCTCCTCCCGTGTGCCAACCTCTCCTGCGAGGCCGCCCGCCGCAGCGCCGACCTTGCGCCGCCCTTACAGCTGCTGCCGCTGGGCCAAGTCCCTCCATGAACGACAACAACTCCTCCTCGCCTCGTCCACGTCGACGGGAGCCGTGCCATGGACCTAGGCACCCTCGCCGGAGTGAGCTCGTCCCCGCCTTGCCCTGCCTCCGTCGCCGGCCACTTCGTTTCCCTGTTCCACGCGCCCATCCTGGAGTGCCCTGGCCTCGGTTCTGGTGGGTTCCTGTGCGCCCTCTCCCGACCAAGTCCTCGTCGCCAGGTTCATGGTCGCCGCCGCGCCCTGCATCCGCGTCGCTGCCAACACGCGCAGCGGCCCTGAGCTCGTCTTCTGGCATGCTCCGTGCTGCCAGGGCTCTACCTGGTGCTGATTCGTGCTGCTGCTTGACTTGGTTGTGCAACCTTGAGGCCTACTGTCATTGAAACGCTAAGATGCAGCCCCGAGGCCTCCCCGCTCACTGCCAAATACCACCGTGGCACAACTTGCACCCCATGCATCTGTGATCCTCGTTCGCACGCCAAGACCGAACCCATCAAGTACCCTTTGGATGCGTCAAGTGCCACGACATCGCACTAATTTCTTCTTGAAACCACGCGGATTCGCCAAGTACCAGAGCATCCGGAGCCCCTTGGAAACGTCAAGTTCGGCTACCATCGCAAGAGCGAGACCGACAAGTCCGAAGACCCCAAGTACCACGACAACCCTGAAGGGATTCAAATCCGTCAAGTTCCTCTACCGATGACTCAAACGGCTACAAAACATGTACCACTACCGTCGAACCGCGAAGACTCCGTGAACGTCAAGTTCCTCGCCGTGACCCGGAACATCTACGGAAACTTGTGCGACTAAGAATGTGAATGAATACCATCACCACGAGAATGACTACTTCCCTCAACGACCCGTGAACGACTACTTCCCTCGACGATCTCGATACGCTTTTAAGGTATAACCCCGAGACAACCGTCCGAGAACGAATGCTTGTGTTGTATGATATGCAACCTTTGTCTGCACCGTGTCCGGAGTGTCTCTCGCTTCCATGCTATTTGACTCGTGGGAAGCCGGTAACAGGGATCACCCCTCTATCTCTAGCATGTCTCGCACACTCGCTTCTTTTGCATCGATATCTCAATGAGTTGTCGGAACCGATATGTTGTCGTGGCATCATTTTTCGGATTCGTTGCCATGGCATCCCTTTTGTTTACGCCACGATGACAAATGCTTCATGTTTTATACATGTCAACATTTTCATAAAACTGCATAAAACTTGCACATGTCATTCACATCATGATAATAACATTTAAATGTTTGAAATTGTTGTTGCACCAAATTGATAAATGCATATGGGGATTTACCGGAATTATTGTTTGTTATTTCCGGCATCATTTAAACTTGCCTAAATGTTTAGTTTACTTATGCTCCACCTCTTGCCATGCTTAACAACATTTAATATTGTTGGGTACATAAACAGGAGAGAACTAAATAAGCCATGTGGTGTTTCGTCAATATGCAACTCGTTGCATATTGAGCTCCACTTAACTTGTAGTTTTGCTTGTGCACTTTGCCATGCCATGAATCATTAAACCGGACATGCATCATACTTGATTGTGCATCATGCCATGTTTATGTGATGGTTGTTTACCATGTTGTTTGCTTCTTTCCGGTGTTGCTTCTTCGGGTTGGTTCCGATAATGTCGCTTTGTGAGGATTCATTCGACTACGTCTGTTTGTCTTCTTCATGAGGGAGTCCTGGATTAGGGGGTCTCCGGACAGCCGGGCTATATCCTTTGGCCAGACTGTTGGACTATGAAGATACTAGATTGAAGACTTCGCCCTGTGTCCGGATGTGACTCTACTTGGCATGGAAGGCAAGCTAGGCAATACAGATATGTATATCTCCTCCTTTGTAACCGACCTTGTGTAACCCTAGCCCCCTTCGGTGCCTATATAAACTGGAGGGTTTTAGTCCGTAGGACAACATACAATCATACCATAGGCTAGCTTTTAGGGTTTAGCCTCTCTGATCTCGTGGTAGATCGACTCTTGTAATACTCATATCATCAGGAACAATCAAGCAGGACGTAGGGTATTACCTCCATCAAGAGGGCCCGAACCTGGGTAAACATCGTGTCCCCTGCCTCCTATTACCATCCTCCTTAGACGCACAGTTCGTGACCCCCTACCCGAGATCCGCCGGTTTTGATACCAACATTGGTGCTTTCATTGAGAGTTCCTCTGTGTCGTCATCATAAGGCTTGATGGCTCCTTCGATCATCGCTAGCAATGCGGTCCAGGGTGAGGCTTTCCTCCCTAGACAAATCTTCGTATTCGGCGGCTTTGCACTACGGGCTAATTCACTTGGCCATCTGGAGCAGATCGAAAGCTATGCCCCTAGCCATCAGGTCACATTTGGAAACTTGAACTACACAGCCGACATCCGCTGAGACTTGATCTTCGATCGATTCAAGCCCATGCCAGACGCGCCGCACAGTCGCGACGAGCAAGACGTAAATTTGCCGTCGAACAGTGTTCGGGAGATCGCATCCGCAGCTACTCCGGCCTTTTACCCGGAACAAATCGCGCCATCCGAAAGCGGAGGGATGGACCCCACCATGGAGGCCGCACTCTCAGTGGCGATAGAACCAGATACTGACTTCACCCCTTATGAGAGCCGTGTCACCGAACCACTGGATTTATCCCCTGCCACGGACTCCGAGCCACCTACATCCATGCCTGTCGAATCCGACAGGGCACCAACAATGGAGTTCACCTCCGCGGATATCTTTCAGCACTCACCTTTCAGAGATGTGCTAAATTCATTAAGGTCTCTCTCCCTGTCAGGAGAACCTTGACGAACTATGTTCGGCTAGAATGGGATGTGGACGACGAAGAAATTCGCTGCCCACACACCACCCACTTAGTAGCCACTGTCGACGACCTAACCGACATGCTCGACTTCGACTCTGAAGACATCAACGGTATGGACGACGATGCAGGAGACAAACCAGAACCACCGCCCACAGGACGCTGGACCACTACTTCATCACATGACGTATACATGGTGGATGCACCCAGAGAAGGCAATGGCAAAGAGACAGCGGAGGATGCACCCTCCAAGCAACCCAAGCGCTGACGTCAACGGCGCCGCTCTAAGTCCCGCCATAGCAACAATAACGATAATAATAGTCCACGTGACTCTGGAAGAAACGACAACTGCACCACCCCGGTGGCAGAACACGATCAAGATGCAAACTTCACACATAGTACGGATCCGACGTCCGAACACGATGACGCCAAAGATAAGCCTCATCAATCCCCGTCTAGGGAAGAAAATAGTCTGGACGAAGATGCACACATCATCTCGGAAACGCACTTGGAGCAAGAAAACCTCCGCAGAAGGCTTATTGCCACAGCAAGGAGCCTGAAGAAACAGAAGCAAAGGCTCAAGGTCGCATAAGATACGCTCAACAGCAAGTGGAACAAAGTAACAAAGTATGGTGGAAGTTACCATCAATATAGCTATCCAAAGTGCAAACTATTACCGGAATTCGATGATGAGGCCTTAGAGCCCATACAGCCGAAAGGCAATACGGCCAACCGGCCGGATCCACCACCCTATGAACGCGATAGAGCGGCTAACAAAGTCATGCATAAGTCAACACACGATTCACGTGAGAACTTGCGTAAAAAATCCGGCGTGACCAGATCTATCTATGGATCTAGGAAGCGCACTACGGTACACAACCAACGCTGAATACTACAACCGTCCGAACACCATGGCACATCCCAATACAGGGGTGCTGCACACCCCTTATGTTTCACTGATGAGGTGCTGGATCACGAATTCCCAGAGGGATTCAAACCGGTGAACATAGAGGCATACGACGGAACCACAGACCCTGGAGTCTGGATAGAGGGCTTCATCCTCCATATTCATATGGCTCGTGGAGACGATCTCCATGCCATTAAATACTTGCCCCTCAATCTTAAAGGGCCAGCTAGGCACTGGCTGAAAAGCCTCCCCGAAAACTCAATTGGAAGTTCGGAGGAGCTCGAGGACGCTTTCCGGGCCAATTTTCAAGGGACTTATGTCCGACCTCCGGATGTAGACGATTTAAGTCATATAATCCAACAGTCCGGAGAGTCCGCCCGAAAGCTTTGGAACAGGTTCCTCACCAAGAAGAAGCAAATCATAGACTGTCCGGACGCCGAAGCATTAGCAGCTTTTAAACACAGTGTCCAAGATGAATGGCTCGCCAGACACCTCGATCAAGAAAAACCGAGAATAATGGCAATTCTAACAAGCCTCATGACCCGCTTTTGTGCGGGCAAGGACAACTGGTTGGCCCGTAGCAGCACCAGCGACCCAAGCACATCCGAAGTCATGGATGGCAATGGTAAACCATGACACAACAAAAACAAGCGTCAAAATAAAGAAGGTAGCCCAGATAACACGGCGGTAAACGCCAGATTCAGGGGCTCCCGACCAGGTCAGCGGAAAAAGCCTTTCAAAGGTAGCAGAGAAGGACAATCTGGCCTAAACAAAATTCTTGACAAACTATGTCAGATTCACGGCACCCAAGACAAACCTGCAAATCATACCCATAGAGAATGTTGGGTCTTCAAGCAGGCCGGTAAGCTAAACGCCGAATACAAAGGGGAAGAGACACCAAGCGAAGACGAGGATGAACCTCGCCAGCAAAATGCCGGAGGACAGAAAAAAGTTCCCACCAGAGGTTAAAACAGTAAACGTAATCCATGTGACAAAGAGGAGAAGCAATTATGCACTCTGATGCACATGTGCCATAGAGCCCGTCACCCCTAGGTTCAACCACTGGTTGGCATGCTGGATCACTTTTGATCGTCGGGATCATGTTACAAATATCCGGCGCGAAGGAATGACGGCCTTGGTGCTAGACCCAATAGTAAATGGGTACCATTTCACACGGGTCCTCATAGACGGAGGCAGTGACCTAAATCTGATATATCAGGACACAGTCCACAAAATGGGGATAGACCCGACACAAATAAGCCACAGTAATACTACCTTCAAGGGAGTAATACCTAGAGGCCCGCTGTACGGGCTCTCTACCACTAGAGGTGGTATTCGGTTCTCCCAATAACTTCTGAAGCGAAATGTTAACTTTTCACATCGTTCCATTCCGAAGTGATTATCAAGCACTACTTGGAAGGGCGGCTTTCGCTCGTTTTAACACAGTACCGCATTATGCTTTTCTCAAGCTCAAGATGCCCGGTCCACGTGGCATCATCACAGTTAGCGGAAATACCGAATGTTTTTTACGTACGGAAGAGGATGCGGCGGCTCTAGTAGCCGCAAACTAAGACGACCTCACCAACCAGAAAAATGGCAGGTCGTCAAGACCACGGACACGGTTAGACGAATCCGGCGTTCCATCATATATACATGAGATTGGTTTTCAAACCCTCATAAAATGACACAAGGGGCTTCCCGCGTGTAATCAGGGCCAGCCCGGCTCAACCTGGTTTCTCTTGAACTTCGATAGTTCATTGATAATAACCAACTCTTCTCTTTTTTGGCACGGCAACCTTCACCTAAGTTCTTTCCTTTTGCAGATGACAATCGTGCTGCACCCGTCCAGGACATGGCACAACGGAGACACAGGCGCAGACGTGCAGCAGGGACCCGCCCAAAGGTTTCTTTTTAGGTTAAGACCCTGCGTAAACCTTTTTTTACTGTCTCTTGTTGCTCACATCCTCCGGATACTCCACACAACCGAGAAGGATGCTGGCGTTATTGGCATGTGGCCACGCCAGGATTTTGCACGTACCTGGACACATGGGGTTTCTTATTAAGGGCATTGTTTAGCCCGGTATATGTTATAAAGACCGAACACCTTAGGGAGTGTTCGGCGTTGCGAGTTTGGACCTATATGCATCAGCTCCGAATCATGTCTTTGGTCAAATGTTGGGTTTGCCCGGCTCCCCCGTTTTGGCACCTTATGTTCCATTATATCGGCTAAGGTAGCACTAGGAGAACTACTGCGATTGTGCCCTGGTTCATCCGGATGAGCACCTTAGTAGAGAAAGCCGAAAACTTACTGTCATGATATAGCGAGAGACTGGTCAACCACTCGATGACTCATCGGAATCTTCGGGATTCCTCCGCATTAACGAAGGGCATTTTCCCGATCACGTACGTACGCGCCCCATATTCGGACGAGCTCAGAAGTACCAGGGGCTACATAGTAGCCCCACTGTCAAACTCCTATGGCTAAGTGAAAGTGTTAAAGCAATATAGTCCGATTGCCTAGTTCTCTATGCTATCACCTCCTTAACGGACCAAGACGTTGGATCAAGTGTGAATATGCATCTTTTGCGAACACCCTCGCATTATATGTGTGGGAGCGGAAGCCGACGACTGCAAACTTTCAGGTTATACACATATATACATAAACAGCCGCACAGGAGGCACCATAGTACTTTCAGGCAAAAGTATAAATACAGCCTCGACAATTCAATAAAACATTGTTTTTACAATGGGAATACATGTCACTTGAACATAACATTCTTCGAGCACTGAGCCTCTATCGAACAAGCGCCTTCAAGAATTTCTTCAAAGTAGTGCTCGGCAGCCACTCGGCCTATGGCCGAACCCTGTGTCACAATAGTGGTGTCCTCCATCTCCACCCAGTATGTCTTGACACGGGCAAAGGCCATCCGCGCACCCTCTATGCACGCCGATCTCTTTACAGCATCGATGTGTGGCACATCACCAAGGAATTGTTGCACTAAGCTAAAGTAGCTATCTGGCCTTGGCCCTCCCGGCCATAGGTGATCCACAACGGACCTCATGGCAAGTCCGGACAACCTATGGAGCTCAGACCACTCGGCCAATCGCTCATTCAACAGCAGCGGACGGACTGGAGTGTGGAACTATGATCAGAACAGTTTTTCCACTTCGGGACCATTCTGATCCTTGAAGTACTCGGCCGCATCAGCAGCACTTGCAGCCAAATCCATGTACGCGTCGCAGAACTCCATAGCCGGTCCAGAGGAGCATACTTCGGATCTCCGAACTTAGTCCGCAACAAGAAGGGCTTCCCAGACATGATATCTGCAGCTTGGTTCAGCTCCTCCTTCATCGCTCTAATTTTGGAGCGGGCTTCCTTAGCAGCCACCCGGGCCTTCTCCAGGTCCGTCGCCTTCGCCCGGTTCTCTTCCTCAAGAAGCTGGTAACGGTCAGCGGCATCTTTTAACTCTACAGCCATCTTGGCTATTTTTTTCCTTGCTCTCGCAATGCGCGGCCTGTTCGGCCCTTAATTCTTCGGCCGCCTTTAAAGCGTCTGCATTGCTACTCCTTGCTTGCTCCTTGGCTCGGGCAAGCTCCGCCTGAAGGGTCTCCACGGTGGCAGCTCCATCTGCAGTCACAACACATTAAAGATACTGGCATCATGCTACTATTATTATGCGACGACCACCAGAAAAATCACTCACCCTGTGCCTCGTCAAGCCTCTTGTTGACAAGCACGATGTCGGCATCTGCCGCATCCAGTTGCCGCTTTAGCTCGGCAAACCCATCAGTCCGTCTTGCTACCGGAGCTTCAGCCACCTGCACATAAAGGCGGTCTGGTTGTTACCTGGGACTATGATCCTCTGTTTGCCGCCGTTTTCGACGACAACCAGAGTCTCAGGGGCTACTATCTGCATAGGGTATACCTAACGTATGCGGTACTGTTAAAAACATACACTAGTTCACGTATCTCGAAGCCTTTTAGTAGACTGATAAAGGCTTCATGCAAATCACTTTTAGCGGATGAAATCCTTTCAATTACCGTACCCATTAGCATACGATGCGCTTCCAAGACGGCAACTTGCCCCAGAAGATCCTTCAGCGCGTCCGATCGCGCACTGCACGGACCCTTGCTGTCGCTCTCCTTAGGAGCCGGATACTGGGGATTCCGGGCAGCCAAAGGGTTATCCTCTGGCCCTAATGGATCTGGAGATACCCTTCGCGACGACACTTCAAGGCCGCCCGCTTCTTGAGCTGGGGTGTCCGGGGGAGGCGTGTCGCTCTCCATCATCTCTGGAAGAAGATCCCCCGAAGATGAGCTCTGTTGAGAAGGGCTGCGATCCGGACTACAATTTATAAGCATCAGGTATTGTCTTCGGAAGTAAGGTAGGATGTTTTCACTATTAAGTACTTTTCAACTACTTACAGCTCAGTAGAGGGCTGGTCCCCGCGCGGACATTGTGCGGCAAGAATACCCTCCGACGCAGGACCCTCTGCCAGAGATTTCTTCTCCCGTTTGGAAACCTTAGTTTCCGGATCTTCAAAGGTAGTCCTCTTCCTTCCCCGGGGAGAGAGAATGCCAGATTCTTCCCCTTGGTTATCCTCCCTCGCGGAGGCGCGCATTCCCTCGGTTGGAATAAATAGCGAAGGAGGTCCGCTTTCGCCCTCTTTTTCCCCCTTCATCTTCCTTTGAGGGCACCGGATAAGGTGCTGGCTCAAGCATCTTTTCCTGCACCGGATTGTCCAAGCCCTCAGGAAGGGCGGCCGAACACCGAATCATCTTCGCCTTTGTTATCCAGTCCTGGTTATAGAGCGATTCTTCAGAATGATGTCATGATAAATAAAAGGACAATGTGTTCGGCCACGAGATTACTTACTTGGGCAGCGGGGCGGTTGCAGCTCAGACCCACGTCCTCGGTGGTGTCCGAACACTCTATTTGGGGTCCGAAGAACAATTTGTACATCTCCTCGTGCATCATGCCAAGGAAATGCTGAATAGTACGCGGTCCTTCCGGGTTGAATCCCCACATGCGGAGGGGCCGGCGTTTGCAAGGTTGGACTCGACGAACCAGCATAACTTGCATTACCATAACCAGACTGAAATCTCCCTCGAAGAGATCTCGGATACGGCTCTGCAACATTGGCACATCCTTGGCTGGACCCTAGCTCAGCCCCCTGCTGATCCATGACATCAGTTGTGGTGGGGGCCTGAGCGAAAGGTAGGGGCAGCTACCCACTTGGCACTTCAGGGAGCTGTGATGTAGAACCACTCCTGCTGCCACAATCTGGACACCTCTGGGAAGGAACCCTCTAGCCATGGAGCGTCAGCGATTTTTCTTATCAAAGCACCTCCGCACGCTGCGTGCTGCCCCTCGATCATCTTCGGCTTCATATCGAAGGTCTTGAGCCACAGGCCGAAGTGAGGGGTAATGCGGAGGAATGCCTCACATATGACAATAAATGACAAGATGTAAAGAAGGGAATCCGGGGCCAGATCATGAAAATCCAGCCCGTAATAGAACATAAGACCCCTAACAAAGGGATCCAGAGCGAGGCCTAGTCCTCGGAGGAAGTGGGAGATGAACACAACGCTCTCGTTGGGTTCGAGAGTAGGGACGACCTGCCCTCGGGCAGGCAGCCTGTGCGAAATTTTGGCGGTCAGATATCTGGCCTCTCTCAACTTCTTGATGTCCTCCTCTGTGACGGAGGAAGGCATCCACCGACCTTGAAGGTTGGATCCGGACATAGTTGAAGGTCCGAAGCACCTGACCTGAGCTTTGGGTGTTAGAACTCAAGGAGAGGAAGGATTCGAATGAACGCGGGAGGGAAAAAAGAAAAAGCCTTGTCCCCTTTATAAAGAGGGTGAATATCAGGTGTCCTCCTCATGGCCGTTTGAGACTTACCTAAGATCTAGGAGTCATACCAACAGGCACAGTTGGGTTACCCACGTATGTATTGATGAGAATCCCGTGATAAGGGGAACATGATCTCTGCTTTGACAAGATGTGTCGAGGAAACTACCTCGCATTATGTGCGGGGCTGGTTAAAGAAAAAGGGTCCAAATAATGACCGGGCCGTGGCGTGATGTCATGCTGTCAAAACGTGTCAGCAGATTAGATTTGTGGGGGTATTATTCTCTCTACGGTGGTATGTGGAGCTTATTTTGCGGGGTCGGACACTATCCTCATCTTCAAACTCCTCCATGGTGTATTCGGAGGAGGAACCAGCCTTGCAATGCCGAAGACAATACTGCGCGCCGGACTCATCGTCATTGAAGCCTAGTTCAGGGACTACTGAGGGAGTCCTGGATTAGGGGGTCTCCGGACAGCCGGACTATATCCTTTGGCCGGACTATTGGACTATGAAGATACGAGATTGAAGACTTCGTCCCGTGTCCGGATGGGACTCTACTTGGCGTGGAAGGCAAGCTAGGCAATACGGATATGTATATCTCCTCCTTTGTAACCGACCTTGTGTAACCCTAGCCCCCTCCGGTGCCTATATAAACCGGAGGGTATTAGCCCGTAGGACAACATACAATCATACCATAGGCTAGGTTTTAGGGTTTAGCCTCTCTGATCTCATGGTAGATCGACTTGTAATACTCATATCATCAGGAACAATCAAGCAGGACGTAGGGTATTACCTCCATCAAGAGGGCCCGAACCTGGGTAAACATCGTGTCCCTTGCCTCCTGTTACCATCCTCCTTAGACGCACAGTTCGGGACCCCCTACCCGAGATCCGCCGGTTTTGACACCGACACATGTTGTTTGCTTCTTTCCGGTGTTGCTTCTTCGGGTTGGTTCCGATAACGTTGCGTTTGTGAGGATTCATTCGACTACGTCCGTTTGTCTTCTTCATGGACTCGTTCTTCTTCCTTGTGGGATCTCAGGCAAGATGACCATACCCTCGAAATCACTTCTATCTTTGCTTGCTAGTTGCTCGCTCTATTGCTATGCTGTGATACCTACCACTTGCTTTATCATGCCTCCCATATTGCCATGCCAAGCCTCTAACCCACATTACCCAGCAAACCGTTATTTGGCTATGTTACTGCTTTGCGCAGCCCCTCTTATGGCGTTGCTAGTTGCATGTGAAAAAGGAGTTTGTTCCATGTTGGAACATGGATATTGTTGGGATATCACAATATCTCTTATTTAATTAATGCATATATATACTTGGTAAAGGGTGGAAGGCTCGGCCTTATGCCTGGTGTTTTGTTCCACTCTTGCCGCCCTAGTTTCCGTCATACCGGTGTTATGTTCCTTGATTTTGCGTTCCTTACATGGTTGGGTGTTATGGGGACCCCTTGACAGTTCGCTTTGAATAAAACTCCTCCAGCAAGGCCCAACCTTGGTCTTACCATTTGCCTCACCACCACGTACTTTTCCCTTGGGATTTGCGCTCCCGAGGGTCATCTTTATTTAAGCCCCCTGGGCCAGTGCTTGTCTAAGTGTTGGTCCAAACCGAGTAGACTGCGGGGCCACATCGGGGAAACTTGAGGTTTGGTTTTACTCGTAGGATGTCTCATCCGGTGTTGCCCTGAGAACAAGATATGCGCGACTCCTATCGGGATTGTCGGCACATCGGGTGGCTTTGCTGGTCTTGTTTTACCCTTGTCGAAATGTCTTGTAACCGGGATTCCGAGTCTGATCGGGTCTTCCTGGGAGAAGGAATATCCTTCGTTGACCGTGAGAGCTTGTGATGGGCTAAGTTGGGACACCCTTGCAGGGTTTGAACTCTAGAAAGCCGTGCCCGCGGTTATGGGCAGATGGGAATTTGTTAATATCCGGTTGTAGATAACTTGACACTTAACTTAATTAAAATGAATCAACCGCGTGTGTAGCCATGATGGTCTCTTTCCGGCGGAGTTCGGGAAGTGAACACGGTTTTGGTGTTATGGTTGAACGTAAGTAGTCTCAGGATCACTTCTTGATCACTTATAGCTTCTCGACCGTGCTTTGCTTCTCTTCTCACTCTCATTTGCGTAAGTTAGCCACCATATATGCTAGTGCTTGCTGCAGCTCCACCTCACTACCCTTTCATACCCATAAGCTTGAATAGTCTTGATCTCGTGGTTGTGAGATTGCTGAGTCCTCATGGCTCACATATACTTCCAAACAGTTGCAGGTGCCGATGATACCAGTGTAGGTGACGCAACTAAGCTCAAGAGGGAGCTAGATGAAGATCGTGTTCGTTGTGTTGTTTCATTTCTAGTTGATTAGTAGTGGAGCCCAGTTGGGACGATCGGGGATCTAGCATTTGGGGTTGTCTTCTTTTATTTTGGTTCCATAGTCGGACCTTTGATTGTATTCTGGATGTCGTATGTTTAACTTGTATTGTGTGAAGTGGCGATTGTAAGCCAACTCTTTATCCCTTTCTTATTCAGTACATGGGATTGTGTGAAGATTACCTCTCTTGCGACAAACCTACCATGCGGCTATGGCTCTAAGTCGTGCCCTGACACGTGGCAGATATAGCCGCATCGTGGGTGTTACAAGTTGGTAATCAGAGCCATCCCCGACTTAGGAGCCCCCTGCTTGATCGAATTGCTGACGTTGTTGAGTCTAGAACAAAATGTTTTGAGTCTTAGGATTATATATATTGGAGAGTAGGATTATTTTTACTCCCCAGTCCCTTCGTCGCTCTGGTGAGGCCTCCTGACGTAGAAGTTTTCACAATCCTCTCCTCAAATTTCATGAATTTTTTTTAGGATCACGTGGGTATCTTGGAATCGTTCCGATGGTTTTGTGATGAGAACATTGTTCTTGGTGCCTCCTAACATTTAGGGGTTGTGGCAGTGTCCTGGGGAGTTGAGCTCCGAGCTGTTGTCGTCACAATTTTATCATTGCAGTTCTGGAATACGTGAGTTCGCCAACATCGAAAATATCTTTTATGCAGTTGTTGGTGAGATAATGTCGACGCCACCCAGTACTGCGGCGGGAGTTCGGGAGTATTTCCATAACTCGTATAATGGATGATTTTCGAAGGTTGAGGTAAATGATTTCCGAAGATTTCTTGGTTATGTGTTGAAGGATGGATACAGCTGGATGTAGGATTTGCTAGTTTTGGGTGAGATATTATGCTTCCCCTGTATCCCCAACACCTGCTCGCATAACCAGAAAGTTGTGGGAGTTTATAAGTGGGAATCAAGTATCAGGTAGGAATTCTTTTTAACAGACACATGATACGATATGGGATCTATCATATGTTTGTTTTTGGCTTATTTTGCAAGCCAATCCTTTGTTTTGTTTTGAGTTGTGGTATTCGAGGTGCTTCAATGTCAAGTGTTGATTCCATACCTTTCCTAAGTGGTGTTCTCACACTCCTATGTGAATACCAATCCTTCTTGATCATCGAGATTGTCATGTAAATTCTTTCCAACCAGTGCGAGTCTCTTCAAGATGATCCTATCATTTTTCCTATTCGCAAGATCCAATCTCAGTTTTCGTCAATGGTGTTTGTTTCATCTGTCTCCAAGTTGTCTTTGTTTTTCCCACCCTCCCACCCTTTTTCTTCAAGGACTCATATATCTTAATCAAGTACCGTTTTGTTGATGTGAAGTTTCTTCATTCTTTTCCTTCAAAGTTCTTACTCGGTGGTTATCATGAAGATTATCTACAAGTTTACCATTCTTCGTTCTCTTTTCTTCTCCGGTGGATTCAAGTCAAGCTATGTTGATGATATCCTTTCCTTGTTTCAAATGTTTTCTCGTGCCGGTGCACCTCTTAATCATCCACTTCTCGCTATTCAATTGTTCCGGAGTGCTCAAGATATCTCGAAGATTCGTGTTTCCACTCTGCTTTTGTTCAAGCTCTTTCGAGGATATTATCTCATTCAAGCCATTTAATTCAACCGGTGCAATCTCTCTTCAAATCATTTCAACATTGTTTCTCTTGTGTGAGCCCTAACCCACAGGTCTTTCCCTAGGATCTTTCCTGACTCTTCTAATTTTTTTGGAGCTATCCTCAAATTCTTTCAAAGTTTGACATAAGAATGAATTATCATCAGTCATTTGTATTTCTCCTAGATCTGTCAAATTCTTTCATCATTGGCTCAACCTTTCTATTCATCATCCCAGAGTATCTCAACAATTCATGGTGGTGTTTCTCGTCGTTATTCTCGGATTTGAAAACCAAAGAAGATTTTTCCTCCAAATCTTATCCGTTCTCTCAAAGATTCGTGATTCTAGCTTGATGCCATCCTCTCACAATTGTTTTCGATTGTGAGAATTCTTTTCACCCATCTGGAGCAATTCAGGAGTCTTTTCAGTTTGATTCTCCGGAGCCCTTCATCTCAGAATTATTCATTCCAGCTTTCAGCTATCGTTCTCCAAATCTTACCGATGCATCATTCAAATATTCTCTAATCAGCTCGTGATCTCTTCGTTCTCTTGCATCAAATTCTCTCAAGTATCTTCATTCGTTCTCTAATTCTTCCCGGTGTTTCTTCATCTTTTCTATGTTCATTTTTTAATTCTTACGGTGGGTTGTTCAAGGTTCCCCTTCATACATTATGATATCAATTCATTTGTTCTTTCCAATCTTACAGGTGGATCATTGAAGTCTTTTCTCAAGTTGGCTCTATATCTATCTTAATCCTTTCTACGAGAATAAGTAGTATGCCAAATCTATTGCTTATCATCAATTTAAGTTGATGAAGGGTAAGCATAACATAATTCTTATTCTTGTTTCATCCATGTGTTTAATCTTTTTTCCGGAGATTGTTCATGATGAATAAATTCTCGTTTCAATTGTTTCATCTTTTCTTTTCCCGGAGTTCCAAGATCTCCCAACTATATCACCACGAAGCTCCATCTAAATCATCGCAAGGCTTCACCTTGTATTTTCAACTTCTCTTTATTCTTATCGTCATTTTGTTACCGGAGTTCTTCATGGAGGCTCTACATGATGGTTCATCAAGGATTTAATTCCTTCTCGAAGTGTTCATCGAGATTCTTTTCAGAGGAGCTCAAGTATTCTTCATCTTGCATTCCGAAGTGCAATTCTTTCTATCTTATCTTTTTCAGGTGGTGTTATGTCTTTCTTGAAAATTTCCCTTCATGTTTCATGATTCAAAATTTGTCAGGTATGAGATATTTAAACCCATCATTTTCTTCCTTGGAGTTATCTTGGTATAGATTTCACCTAAAGTCTTCCATTGGGAATGTTGCCATTATGGTGCTTATCAATGATCCAATTTCCGCTTCTCATCTCGATGAAGGACTTTTCATCTCCTTGTTGATATCAATCCAATCTATTGTTTTTGTTAGTGGTAGAATTTCACCTCAAGATTTCGATGTGTTTTCCATAAGCTCACAACAAGCTTACTCTTTTCGTTGTTGGTTTTCCAACAACTCCGTTCGACCCTTCGCCTAAGGATGCCTTTGCAAGCTAATTTGAGGTAGAAGATGTTGTTTTCTCCTCTGTTCTTCTAATTCCTTTCTTACATTTGTTCCGGAGGTAGTGTGTTGTTGTTTTCATCAAGTATCTTCTCATCTTGTCAAGCTCATCCTCAATTCCTTCCATGTACAGTCGGAGTGCTGTCCAAATTATATCAGTCTTATTCCTTCTCCATCTTGTTTTAACCGGAGTGTTGTGGCTATCATTCCTCTTCTAACCAGACTCTCATCCAAGCGCTTTCATTTTACCAAGATCATATTTTTTGCCTTCCATTTCCAATCGGAGTGTTGTCGTAATTGATCCTTATCGTTCCTTGTACATCTCGTTTCAACCGGAGTGCTTGCATGTACTTCTTGTCCATTGCAACCTTTTTTCTTATGTCTTTCAACCTACAAGGTTCTAGTAATGTTCCTTGTTCCTCTTTTCTAACGGAGTGTTTTCAACTTTGTTCATCTTTGTTGTATTCTTTCTTTCAATTTGTTCAACCTCGCAAGGTTCTTTGGTTTCACTCATTTGTCAAAGAAGCAACTTAGTTGTACCTCTTCTCTTCCTCTTTCATTTCTCTCCGGTGCCATCCTAGATCTCGGGACGAGATCCTCTCGTAGTGGTGGAGTGTTGTAACGCCCCAAGACCGGAGCTTCAGACGCCTTCCATGATTTCCGAGTTTCGTCGTGTGAGTTGTTGGTTTCATTGCAATCATCTTTGCATCATGAGCTTTGCATCATGTCATTTAATTTTTAAAACTCAACCAATTAAATTGCATGGATCTTCGGTCCATTTAAACCGAGGGAATTCACATGGTGATTCTCTTTATAACATATCATCCCAATATTAGGGAGCTATAATAAAATATTCCAATAATTTGGAATTACCTTTAACACACATGCAACATAAATTCCCAATGCCTTTGTTATCTCATCTCTTTTGGTCTCCATTTAAATTGCTTCCAAATTCAAATAGTCTGAGGGTTATTCAAACTTATTTGAATTTGTATATTATAAATTCTCTCTGACCTTTTTTCATTAATTCTCTATATTTTTATGTCTCGAGAAAAATATGTCATGTGTGGGTATTCCACTCCTACCCTTCCATTCTTTTCTTCTAAGTTTTTTTCGTATTCTATAAAAAAATATAAAGGAATGAATTTGGAGGGAGGGAGAGAGCAGCACAGCCAGTCCCCCCGCTCCCCTCGTCCCCCAGGCCGGCCCAGTCTTTTCCCTCCTAAGGCCCAAGGCCCATCCAGCGGCAGTGGCAGCGCCAGGCCTAACCCTAACCTTCCCCGCTCGACCCCGTGGCCTCTCCCTCATCTTCACCCCGCTGCCAGGAGCCCCGCGCCCGATTCCCATAGCCCTGTTCTTCCTCGTAGCGCCGCACGCACGCACATCGAGCGCCAGGAGGACCGCGTTCGAACCCCCTCCTCCCTCTCGATCTTCTTCGCCAGTGCGCCTCCCTCCTCCCCTCGCGTCCCCGCAGCGGCGCTGCTTCCGTGGAGGCCGCCCCCATCCCTCTTCACCGCCTGCGTCTCCCTCCTCCCGCGTGCCTCCCTCTCCTGCGAGGCCGCCCACTGCAGCGCTGACCTCGCGCCGCCCTTACAACTGCTGCCGCCGGGCCAAGTCCCTCCATGAACGGCAACAATTCCTCCTCGCGTCGTACACGTCGATGGGAGCCGTGCCATGGACCTAGGCACCCTCGTCGGAGTGAGCTCGTCGCCGCCTTGCCCTGCCTCCGTCGCCGGCCACTTTGTTCCCCTGTTCCACGCGCCCATCCTGGAGTGCCCTGGCCTCGGTTCCGGCGGGTTCGTGTGCGCCCTCTCCCGACCAAGTCCCCGTCGCCAAGTTCATGGTCGCTGCCGCGCCCTGCATCCGCGTCGCTGCCATCACGCGCAGCGGCCCTGAGTTCATCTTCTGGCATGCTCCATGCTACCAGGGCTCTACCTGGTGCTGATTCGTGCTGCTTCTTGACTTAGTTGTGCAACCTTGATGCCTACTGTCATTGAAACGCTAAGATGCAGCCCCGAGGCCTCCCCGCTCACTACCAAATACCACCGTGGCACAACTTGCACCCCATGCATCTGTGATCCTCGTTCGCATGCCAAGACCTAAGCCATCAAGTACCCTTTGGATGCGTCAAGTGCCACGACGTCGCACTAATTTCTTCTTGAATGTGTACGACCACGCGGATTCGCCAAGTACCACGACATCCGGAGCCCCTTTGAAACGTCAAGTTCGGCTACCATCGCAAGAGCGAGACCGACAAGTCCGAAGACCCCAAGTACCACGACAACCCTGAAGGGATTCAAATCCGTCAAGTTCCTCTACCGATGATTCAAACGGCTACGAAACGTGTTCCACTACCGTCGAACCGCGTAGACTCCGTGGACATCAAGTTCCTTGTCATGACCCTGAACATCTTCGGAAACTTGTGCGACTAAGAACGTGAACAACTACCATCGCCACGAGAACGACTACTTCCCACAACGACCCGTGAACGACTACTTCCCATGATGAACTCGATACTCTTTGAAGGTATAACCCCGAGACGACCGTCCGAGAAAGAATGCTTGTGTTGTATGAGATGCACCCTTTGTCTGCACCGTGTCCGGAGTGTCTCTCGCTTCCATGCTATTTGACTCGTGGGAACCCGGTAACCGGGATCACCCCTCTATCTCTAGCATATCTCGCACACTCACTTCTTTTGCATCGATATCTCAATGAGTTGTCGGAACCGATATGTTGCCGTGGCATCATTTTTCGGATTCGTTGCTGTGGCACCCCTTTCGTTTCCGCCATGATGACAAATGCTTCATGTCTTGTTCATGTCAACATTTTCATAAAACTGCATAAAACTTGCACATGTCATTCGCATCATGATAATAACATTTAAATGTGTAAAATTGTTGTTGCACCAAATTGATAAATGCATATGGGGATTTACCGGAATTGTTGTTTGTTATTTCCGGCCTCATTTAAACTTTCCTAAATGTTTAGTTTACTTATGCTCCACCTCTTGCCATGCTTAACAACATTTAATATTATTGGGTACATAAACTGGAGAGAACTAAATAAGCCATGTGGTGTTTCGTCGAGCTCCACTTAACTTGTAGTTTTGCTTGTGCACTTTGCCATGCCATGAATCATTAAACCGGACATGCATCATACTTGATTTTTGTAACTCCCCGGACACACCCGCCGGTGGTCGTTACTCCTGGCGGGATCTAGACGGGCCCCACAGATCAATACTAGTCTTTTCTGCGCACTTTGTCCTCACTCATGCGCACCCAGGAGCAACTTCCCAGTCGGTCACCCATCCTGACACTACTCCAAGATGAGCACGCTTAACTTTGGAGTTCTGTCCGAATGGGCTCCCGGAGAAGAAGGAATTCCTTATTGATATGAGTAGTCTATCATCTCTAATAAGCCAGGCTGTCACATACACCCCCACTCAGAGGAACCGACGTCCTCGTCGGGCCACAGGAACGTTCCCTCTTGGCACAAACGTCTGTGCATCCAGTCTGGTACATGTGCCATGTCGTGTGCCACAACGGGTCACAAACGTCATGAACAACATGACCATGCACCTGTCCGCAGCCATCCGTGTAACCGCGAGGGTCGGCTCTGATACCAACTTGTAACGCCCCGGACACACCCGCCGGTGGTCGTTACTCCTGGCGGGATCTAGAATGGCCCCACAGATCAATACTAGTCTTTTCTACGCACTTTGTCCTCACTCATGCGCACCCGGGAGCAACTTCCTGGTCGGTCACCCATCCTGACACTACTCCAAGCTGAGCACGCTTAACTTTGGAGTTCTGTCCGAATGGGCTCCCGGAAAAGAAGGAATTCCTTATTGATATGAGTAGTTTATCATCCCTAATAAGCCAGGCTGTCACAATTGTGCATCATGCCATGTTTATGTGATGGTTGTTTACCATGTTATTTGCTTCTTTCCGGTGTTGCTTCTTCGGGTTGGTTCCGATAACGTCGCGTTTGTGAGGATTCATTCGACTATGTCCGTTTGTCTTCTTCATGGACTCGTTCTTCTTCCTTGCGGGATCTCAGGCAAGATGACCATACCCTCAAAATCACTTCTATCTTTGCTTGCTAGTTGCTCACTCTATTGCTATGTTGCGATACCTACCACTTGCTATATCATGCCTCCCATATTGCCATGTCAAGCCTCTAACCCACCTTACCTAGCAAACCGTTGTTTGACTATGTTACCACTTTGCTTAGCCCCTCTTATAGCGTTGCTAGTTGCAAGTGAAGATGGAGTTTGTTCCATGTTGGAACATGGATATTGTTGGGATATCACAATATATCTTATTGAATTAATGCATCTATATACTTGGTAAAGGGTGGAAGGCTTGGCCTTATGCCTGGTGTTTTGTTCCACTCTTGCCGCCCTAGTTTCCGTCATACCAGTGTTATGTTCCTTGATTTTGTGTTCCTTACACGGTTGGGTGTTATGGGGACCCCTTGACAGTTCGCTTTGAATAAAACTCCTATAGCAAGGCCCAACCTTGGTCTTACCATTTGCCTCACCACCACCTACTTTTCCCTTGGGAGTCGCGCTTCCGAGGGTCATCTTTATTTAGCCCCCTGGGCCAGTGCTTGTCTAAGTGTTGGTCCGAACCGATTAGACTGCGGGGCCACCTCGGGGAAACTTGATATTTGGTTTTACTCATAGGATGTCTCATCCGGTGTTGCCCTGAGAACGAGATACGTGCGACTCCTATCGGGATTGTCAGCACATCAGGTGGCTTTGCTGGTCTTGTTTTACCATTGTTGAAATGTCTTGTAACCGGGATTCCGAGTCTGATCGGGTCTTCCTGGGAGAAGGAATACCCTTCGTTGACCGTGAAAGCTTGTGATGGGCTATGTTGGGACACCCCTACAGGGTTCGAACTTTCGAAAGCCGTGCCCGCGGTTATGGGCAGATGGGAATTTGTTAATATTCGGTTGTAGAGAACTTGACACTTAACTTAATTAAAATGAATCAATCACGTGTGTAGCCGTGATGGTCTCTTTCCGGCAGAGTCCGGGAAGTGAACACGGTTTTGGTGTTATGCTTGAACGTAAGTAGTCTCAGGATCACTTCTTGATCACTTATAGCTTCTCGACCGTGCTTTGCTTCTCTTCTCGCTCTCATTTGCGTAAGTTAGCCACCATATATGCTAATGTTTGCTGCAGCTCCACCTCACTACCCTTTCCTACCCATAAGCTTGAATAGTCTTGATCTCGCGGGTGTGAGATTGCTGAGTCCTCATGGCTCACAGATACTTCCAAACAGTTGTAGGTGCCGATGATACCAGTGCAGGTGACGCAACTGAGCTCAAGAGGGAGCTAGATGAAGATCGTGTTCGTTATGTTGTTTCGTTTCTAGTTGATCAGTAGTGGAGCCCACTTGGGACGATCGGGGATCTAGCATTTGGGGTTGTCTTCTTTTATTTTGGTTCCGTAGTCGGACCTTGATTGTATTCTGGATGTCGTATGTTTAACTTGTATTGTGTGAAGTGGCGGTTGTAAGCCAACTCTTTATCCCTTTCTTATTCAGTACATGGGATTGTGTGAAGATTACCCCTCTTGCGACAAACCTACCATGCGGCTATGCCTCTAAGTCGTGCCCCGAAACGTGGGAGATATAGCCGCATTGTGGGTGTTACATCTTCGAAGACACCAGGTTCTTGGGGTAGACGCCTTGACGCCCTCTTGGCGATCTCATCAGCCTCCTTGTTGCTGCCGTGTGGCACATGCTGTAGATCCGGGCCCAAAAATTGCTTCTTCATCCTGCGCACCTTCGCGAGGTACACTTCCATATGCTCGTCCCTTGGTTCATACACCTTGTTGGAGAAGTTGACGAGGAGCTGCGAGTCACCCTTGATGGTGAGATGCCTCACCCCAAGGCGGCGGCGGCCTTGAGGCCGGCGATCAACCCCTCATATTTCGTGATGTTGTTGGAGACCTTCATGGATCGGAGGTAGTGATTGCTCTGACACGAACGCGACCTCTCATGGCGCAGGCATTGAACCGACGCGCCGGCCAAGAGGGCCCCCCTCGCTGCAGGACAGGATGAGCATGCCTCCTCGCCGCATGAAACGGGCTTCAGACTGCCCTGCCTACCTCCATTGAATCCCCGCGTGTGCCGGCGACACGTCCTTCCGCGAGCCGGCCGGCATTTTAGAACACAATGTCGACTGGCTCCTATTGTCAGCCCGCTATTTAAACGAGGCCAGATGCCTGGCAAGAACTCCACCACACTGCCCCTCCCCATATCCTCCTTGCACCATTTTCTCCATACTCTCCATAGGATCCGGTGAGGAAGAAGACGAGTTCTCTGGCATAAAAGCCGGCTGGGTGCCCCGATGAGCCAGGCAACTCGCTGCCCACCTCCCTCCCCGCCCCAGGCCGTCAGTACCATGGGCGAGGCTGTAGGCAGGCAAGCGGAGGAGCAAGCCGCCACTCCAAGCTGGCCCCTATTGTATCAACTTGATGCTCCAAGCCTGCTCGTAGAGGAGTGGCCAGTTGCTACACGCCCGCACATGAGGAACCACAACTTCCAGTGCACCGTGGTTGGCCGAGCCATCTGACACAAATGTTGGCGGAACCACGACATGCTGGCGAAGGTGGCCAACACATCTGCGGCCACCATCGACACCGAGGAAGAGTAGACCACGGGAGCCGCCGCCACTCTGAACCCACGAATGCTACGACCACCGCATCACCGGTAGACACCTGGTGTGTTGCCCGGTTTGGCTCAAAACATCCTAGACCCCAGCCATATCCGGCATTAGAAATTATACCTGCTTCCAGAAGTTATTTGCGTTTAGTAAAAAAATGTCCAAAATATAATTAATTATGTATGGTCTTGAATTGTTGTGCTCGCACTGGTAGTAGGAACTAGATGTTTTTCTTTAGTTATAACTCTCCTCACATTTTTGTCTTTGAAGTGGATCATGGTTGTGGACATTAACTATGAATGTGCAGATATCTGTGAACATGAGTTTGATGTGGAAGTTGAACTTGGAATGTTGGGCTTGCGTGTGAACTATACCATGTCCAATGCTTCATCTGTTATTGTTTGGAAAGTAATTGTTGTTATTCCATGACCCGAAAAAAAACTTATTTTGTGCCACATCAGTAGATGCACGGACATCACAACAGGCAAGCTGACTGGATAAACATTTGAACCTAGCTATTATGAAGGAAATTTTGTATTGAAAATAGTTTTAGATAGCAGGAGACGCCTAGCCTACTTTGCCTCTTCTAGCTTCTTTCTGGATTCTTCGATCTCTTCTTGGCTTGGGTGCAGAGCGCATCTAATTGCTCTTTCACTTCTTCAGGAACTCAGCTACATTCCCAAGGGCTGCTGCATGCTTTCTTTTAGCATTTACTAGAGCCACGAGAACATGAGCAGTTGACGACTCCACCTGGCTTGTGTGTAATCCAGCATCATCTGGGAATTTGCACCTTGTGTCTAATCCAACATCATTAAGGAGCGGGCACCTTGTGTGTAATCCAGCCTCATTTTGGAAACATGATGTCGAGGTTGACCATACTTCCCTCCTCGCAGAAACTGCATCCTGACATGAAGTTACTTCTTTTTTGATCAATAGTCAGAGCAACCCTGATCCATTTAGTAGAAGCCAGATAAACATGACTCGGAGAAGTGAATTCAAAAGGAGAAATATAAAAAAAGACTCCAAGGTGCGAACACCCACTTCCTACATCAAGCTAAAAACGAAAGCATTAGGACGATTAAGACTCTTCTTATTACACATCAAAGAACACGAGGCTAAGAGAAATAGGAACTACAACATATACACATCAAAGAACATGAGGCTAAATGAAAGTAATTCAAAGGGTGTTACTTACCAAAGCTCGTTTTACAAGTTTGGTGCAGCTCCTATTTAACTTGCCATGTTCCTTGAAGATGTCCCCAATATCCCGTGTTTGGTCTTCATTGCTCCTCTGCATGTTCGCTCTCGTAGTTTTAAAATCTCAACATGGCAAGACAAATATAGTAATACTCATGCATCTTGTGGGCAACATTAAAGCACTCATCTGCATGTTAGAGCATCTCCAATAGAAGCGCAACGCACGGAGCGTTAAAAAAGCCTTTACAACACCGGAATAGCCAGTTTTTGCGGGCCTTGGAGTACTGGCTCCAGCGACCGCTGCAAAAAATTGCGTGCGCGCCGCCGCTCCAGCAAACACGCTATATATTTTCTCCTTTCTACTATGACTTGATACACATTCGACTCTGAGTCGATACTGGCATAGATAGATAAAAAATAGATAGTTCATCTACTCCTCGTCGTCCAACTCCACCTCGGTGATGTCCTCCTCCGACGTCTCAATGTAGGTGCCAAGATACCGATCGTCATCGGAGTCCTAGGGCGATGCTGCTCCTAGCTTGATGTTGAATTAAGAGGCCACCTTCCGCGTATGCCTGTCCTTGCGATAGGCGGCTCGCTTGGCCCTCCTTTGCGCGTAGAACTCACACTCATTGATGATGCCTTGCGGGAAGCGTTGGTGCCACAATGCCAAGGCATCCTCATCCATCTCGGCGATGCTTTGATGGTGCTCTCTCCTCCGGTTGTCGCGACAATCCTCGTCGGTAATAAGCCACGGGGGAGGTGCGAGCTCCTACGCCTGCTCCCGCGTAGGCACATTGGGGAAGTTCATGTCCCTACGAGGCCGCCGGAGGTGACACGCCACTGCGTTGTACGCGCTTGCAGCCTCGTGGCTGGTGTCGAAAGTGCAGAGGCCGAGGTGCATCTCGCGGAACCGGGTCTCGGCGGAGAAGCCGCAGGAGGGACTCGCGTGGACACCATGGTAGCCCCAATTTTCCTGGCGGTGCGGTAGCATGGTGACGCGGCGGAGGCAAGGCGAGAAATAGCGGGGAGAGAGTGGTGAAGAGGCATAGGGCGGTAGGACGACGTTGGATTTATTAAAGCGCGCCGAACGCCGCGCGCCAAAACTAGCGCGCGCCCGACCGCTTTTTCCCGTGCGCGCGCGATCCTTTCCTGACATCCCTGCTATCTCTACTCTCTTCTCTACTCTTATATATATATATGATATTATATTATATATTTATTTTATATTTATATTTATCTCTACTTTTTTCATATAAAAAATAGAGTTGGTGATGATGGTGTGCCTGCCATCCTGCAATATAGGCCGTCTGATTTATATCTGACAGATAGGAAGGAAACTATGGCAATTTTGCAAAAAGATACCCACACCCCTCTCCACATTTGCAAATAAGGCCTTCCCTCGTTCATCCTTTTCTCCCAGAAGATAAACTACTCATACAAATGCACCTTGATGTTCCATGCAATGCATGGGCATCTTGTTAGTTGTAAAAAACTTTCCATCATTTGCCACACTACTGGTTGCAGATGAAGAACCTACCCAAGCACAACGCAATACAGGAGTGACACACATTTACAAGGTGATATTATGTTGTAAGCTATAAGAATTTACTTTTATCAGAACAATAGCAACCAGGAAATTTGAAGGGTAGGTATGAACAAAATTGGAACTGCACATGTACTGCTAAGAGATTCAATATACACATTACCAATCGAGGAGGAGTACGATGGTCGCGGCGGCCTATGTGCATCATGGTCGGAAATGGGAGTTAGTTCATTGTCCACGACGTTGGTGCTTTTGTGTATTGCGTCGGCTTTCGGGAAGCAGATCTGAGACCATGGAAGATGGTGCCGGGGAAGAGGCTCTGTATACGACGATGATGGTGGACCGGATCTAGTGCGGCGTACGACATCGTCGATGAGGCAGATGCGCTGCGGTGGACGAGTGCGCTGATGTAGAAGGGGATGAGCACGAAGGCTGCAGTGCGGTGGAGAACTCTATTTTGTGGTGGGGATAGAAAATGGGGAGTATTCAGGTGTACTACTCTGGGCGCCGTGGTGGGGTTGGCTAGGTAGGGTGAACCCGAAGTTACCAAAACAACCCCCTACCCACCAGCAACCGTTGGCCTATTCCAAAGGGTATGATGGTAACTTCACACTGCTCGAATCAGGGTCGCGGGAGATTTTCCCGCCGACCTCAAAATTTTGTAACACCGAACGCCCCATTTGGCGTGTTGGGTGATTGGGCTAAGCAACTAGCGAGTAGTACTAGTAACCACCAGTACTCCCTCCGTTTTTATTAACTCTGCATATTAGGTTTGACCGAAATCAAACTTCCTAAGGTTTGACCAAGTTTATAGAAAAATATAAACATTTACCATAACAAATATGCATGATGTGAAAGTTCATTCAATAATGAATCTAATGGTATTTATTTGTTATTGTATATGTTAATATTTTTTGTTATAAACTTTGTGAGAATTTACAAAACTTGACTTTGACCAATGCTAATACGCAGACTTCAATAAAAATAGAGGGAGTACACATTTGTTTTCTTAGTTTGTAGTGGAATTAATCATTTGTTGTAATCATGAAATAAATATATTAAGCTATTGAATTCGAATGTGATGGTTTATAAAATTCAATAGTTAGAATCATTGTTGAATTCCAAGATGTATACGAGGTCTATAGTACTTCACAATATGCTCAAACTCACATAATCCCAGTCAAATGAAAATCTAAATGCATTTCATAGTTATTAATTTGTAGGATGCAACAAAACCAACCATAACTCTACATGATCCATTATAAAGCAACATTTTGAACACATCCCAATGTGTGAATGGAACATGTAGAGAGAGCTTGCGAAGATGGAGCAAATAGGGCAGGAAAGATTGTATGTATGTGGGCGAGAGAGTAGGAGACAAACCTAACGAGAGAGAGAGAGAAGTTAGGCCTGTGAGAAAGATGGAGACATGTAATATACGTGAGATGCGCGTGCATCCAGATTTTGTACATGTGGAAGGAGAAGAGACAACGGGTTTGATGAGAGAGATGGAAAAATGTGGATGAGAGGGGAAGGATCTCGTGGGTTGAGGGATTGATAATTTTGTGTGGGAGGAGAGGGGGGGAGGAGTCAGTCAGCCGTTGTCACATCATCCTGCTTCCAAATGGCCCCACATTCTCTAGTGCAGTGTGGTCGCCGTGTTCGATCTCCTCGATGCCCTCTTTGAATATTGAGATGGTGTGCATGCTTGGGTGCAGAGAAGCACAAGCGAGAATGGTCGCCGTATAACCTTGGATTGGGATGAATTGTGTGCTCGGGGGAGGGGGGAGTGTGTGTGCAGTGTGTGTATGTGTGTGTTTGTTTGTGTGTGTGTCAGATATTAAGAGAAATCAAACCTATGGAGAGAATATGTGTGTATGTGATGGAAAGCTACATGCTAAATAGGGTTTTCACGAAGAGATTGTGCATGCGAGATAGAGAGCGATGTGCGGGCCTTGAGGCGGGCAGTGGCCGGGTGAGGGTGTCAAAATGTGTGCGTTGATGCATGTGTTACATGCGATCGTGCGAGGGATGGACCAATCGAGATAGATGTTTGTTGTGTTATGGATGCTCTTCTCTCTCTCTCTCTATCTCTCGCACAAGCACAAGTAAAAATAGAAGACTGTTCTCTCATGTATACACAACATATCGACATCTCTCTATGTCTCACTCATGCATGATCATTTGCACATTCACACCTCTCTATGTCTCTATCACATGCACACCGTCTCCACATTGCCCTTCCGCCAAAACACACATATGGACACATACACACGTTCTCTCTCGGTCACACACAGAATCAATATTAAAAAAATGTCTAGGGCGCACCTAAAACGTCCAAATCCAAATATGCATGAACTGAAGCTAAATTCAAATATATGGAAATATTGTAGCGTGAAGAACTTTTCCAGGAAAAAAAGTAGAGTAATATTCAGGGATTTTTTTCACACACACAAAAAGGTTCAGTCGATGTCCTTCAAACGCGACATAGTGACGCACCGTTCGATCGACCACGCGGCCGCGGTGCACGCGCTTGCACATGATTGTGTATCGATGCTGTGCTAACTAATGTGGTAGTATAAGCGCTTCCTAAGTCTAATGTTTACGTGTACTAGTACGGTGTTCTTTTAAGTTTGACCAACCCTATATAAAACTAAAATAAGCTCCCATATGCGCACTCATCAGCATGCCGCCGTCGCCGTTGCACATGCCGGCGCCCGCCTTCTCCGGCCGACCATTTCTCGCCCATCACCGCTGTGTCCCCGCCATCCCTATGCCATGATGCCGAAGGCTCGCCCGCTCACATCGTCTGCAATCCCTCCTCACGATGCCGCCGTGCTGCCAAGCACGCGAGCAGGTGGAGTCGCGTCTATGCCCGTACCGTACGAAGAGGGGGACGAGTGCATGCTCTATCATGCCGGTGAGGAGGAGCTAGCGTGTCATTGTCGTCTCCGCCCGCGCGGAGGAGGCGCGCATGGTGCCTGTCGCGGCGGAAGCCGGTCACGCCCACACCGAGCCCGCAAACCGGGGGCAGACGTGGAATCTACCTTCAAGACCTAGAATGCCACATGGATCCGGCAATCTGAAGGAACAATTTGGGTCAGTCCACTCTTGTGAGCCGTTGGATGCAACATGGATGGCCAGAAGGGCTTCTTCAACCTCTGAAAATGATGCACTGTTCATCTTCTCTCTCAGTCATCGAGTCGCCAGCCTGCCATAGGCCTAACCTCCTGCCGCTGCCTCCCCTCCCTCCCCTGGACCGCCTGCCACCGCCATGCTCCCCCACCCCCGCCATCCGTTTAACCCCGGGCACAATCCATTTTTTCGGTGAACTGCATTCCACACCCAACACTCATAAGATAGATCATGGGAACCCTGCCACCCTAATATAGATACTGTGGTAGCTTCTCTACCGTCTTCTTCCTTCTCTCCGTCGAACTTCTTTCGCAAATCGACTGACCCAAATTATACTACTAGTACATATTAAGTACTGTAGGAACACGAAGATACGAGTAGTAGTACCAACTACAAGAAGAACAGTAGTAAGGCATACTAGTACTATTGTATGTACTTAAGAGTTCAAATAACGAGAAAGAACATAACATAGTTCTGCTGGGGGCTCAGCACAACACACCCCTAAAATAAAACTAAGCAACTAGTCCGCTTGACACTGCAGTAGAACCAGCATGAGCAAGAACACTGCCACCTTACTCGGAGCGAGTCCACGTCCTCAACTTCGTCCTCATCCCTCTTCCTCTTCGCCAACACTTAATTGCTTGAACTGGACACTGGGCTCTGCTTCTTCATACAACCCTTGTAGATATTTAAACAAAGGTAGGAATCCGTTGCTGCGTACAAGATGTGATCTTCATCTATTGTCTTCGACTCCCATGCATGATGAAACTCCCGGTGAGGTTTCTTCAGTTAAGCATACGAAGGATCAATCATGGCTGCTGCCAGGGTCAGCATTGAAGGCTGAGAGGAGGACACCAGGATTTCCTTCTGGAGATCGAAGGGCTGGCCTCCAATGAGGCCTATCCGACCCAGGACTCTCATGTCATTCATAAAGTGTATAGTAACGAATTTCAATCTTTTGTCCTTGAGGAAGAACTAAAAATCCTGGCACCTAACGTTGGCATGGCATATGTGGTAGACCAAGCACACGTTATGTGTGCAAACCTGGATCACGGCTGGCTTCTTCATCTCTGCCACCTTTAGAAGCTTCTCCCTTTCCAGGATTGTGGTGTATTCAACATCTAACCCAGCGACCCACTCATCCTTTGAACTTTTGAACATGTGTTGGAAGCGACCAAGGCATGCTTCCACCACCGAAGATTTACGTGTGTAGATGATGATGAACTCATCACCGGTGATGGTTCTAACCTTGTACTCACTGCCGATCATGGAGATTTGGGAGGCCATGGATTTTGGAGGCGGGTTAGGAGAAGTGGAACTGGTGTAATGTGAAAGGACGAGATGACTGGGAGCGAACTATTGTAAGGTAGAAGACGGGGACGAGTAGGGTGTGCGAACGACGTGGGGTGGTGGCTTGCCTGGTCGATAAATGGCTGCATGCCCCCTAAGAGTTCTCGAGTACTATGTAGGACCCACTAGATGACATGTCTACAAGACCCATATCGTATGCCTGATGGTATAGCTTTTGCGTGTTCGCACACCATGTCGGTGCGTGCATGTAACTTCACTTAATTCTGTAACTGTTGCGCCTCCCATGACCTTAGCCTCCCTCGTGCGGTCGCGCCCTTTGAGACTTTGGATGGCTATAAATGAGCATTTTTTTGCCTACTCTGTATGCATGACACCCCCTCTGGTCCTTTTTACTCTGCGTAAGATTTGTGTCAAGTCAAAGTTTGCAAAGTTTGACCAAATTTATACTAAAAATATCAATATCTACAATACCAAATATATATTTTATGAAACTACATTTCATAATGAGTACAAAAATATTGATTTGACATTGTGAATGTTGATACATTTTTCTATAAGTTTTGTCAAAGTAGAGGTACATTGACTTCAAACAAAACTTATATGCACGATGCAGACTAGTTCCTCCGTCCAAGTGCGTGCCATGTCCTATCTAGTCAACACAACAAGGTTAGCTATTAGAGCACTATACTACCTCCCTTCTAGTTTAAAGGGCTCGATTCAAAAATTTCACCTACTCTTACCAAGATAGAGGCGGTGGAATAGTTTTGGTAGTCTGCAAAAGTAGTCAATTAATGCTCTCATTCTTCACAAAAAATGTGTTTACCAATGCATTATCACATTGCATGCATGCATGAACACTAGTAAACGACAAAGATTTTTACATGCATTAGTCAATATTCTCTTTAGGCTACTGAAAGTGCAACTATCCCTGGGTGGTTTTGGTAATTCCTAATAGCATATAGCTCATTGAACTAATGCTCTTTCAAGATGATCATTTCAGAAAGTTCAATGATTGGCATGGCATGGACTAGGAATGTGGACCCCTCAAAATGCTAAGGACACATATTGGCTCAAGCTCAAGACTCTACATTTTATTTTAGTGAGCCAAGATCACATTGAGTCCATAGGAAAAGCCAATACTATTAAAAGGAGATGAGGTGTTGCTTAATGGCTTGCTTGCTCAAAATGCTTAGTGATATGCTCCAAAAGCCCTCAACCACTTTCTCATATCCATATATGTCCCAAACCAAAAGTCAAACTCGGCCCCATCGATTTGATTTGTCCAGCACCACCGAGTTCATTTGACATAGCCACTGTCACAAACCCTAATCAGTTCAGTCTCACCGATAGGGATCTCGGTCTCACCGAGATGGGATTGCAAACTCTCTGTTTCCCTTCGTAACATTTCGGTCTCACCGAGATGAGCGATTTGTCCCACCAAGTTTGCAATGCAAACTCTCTGTTTCCCTTTCGTAACGTTTCGGCCTCACCGAAATGAGCGATTCGGTCCCTAAGGGTTTGCCTGACCAACTCTCTATTTGCCTATTACAGAAATCGGTCTCACTGAGTTAATCTGATCGGTCTCATCGAGATTACGTTATGCCCTAACCCTAACAAAATCGATCCCACTGAGTTGACATGTTGGTCCCACCGAAAATCCTAACGTTCACATTTTTAACTGAATTGGTCCGACCAAGTTTCATGATTCGGTCCCACCGAGTTTGGTAAATTGTGTGTAACAGTTAGATTTTGTGTGGAGGCTATATATACCCCTCCACCCACTCTTCATTCGTGGATAGATCCATTAGAACGTGCCTACACTTCTACCATACATTTTTTGAGAGAGAACCACCTACTCATCTGTTGAGACCAAGATATTCCATTCCAACCACAAGAATCTTGATCTCTAGCCTTCCCCGAGTTACTTTCCACTCAAATCATCTTTCCACCAAATCCAAATCTGTGAGAGAGAGTTGAGTGTTGGGGAGACTATCATTGAAGCACAAGAGCAAAGAGTTCATCATCAACACACCATCTATTACCTTTTGGAGAGTGGTGTCTCCTAGATTGGTTAGGTGTCACTTGGGAGCCTCCGACAAGATTGTGGAGTTGAACCAAGGAGTTTGTATGGGCAAGGAGATCGCCTACTTCGTGAAGATCTACCCTAGTGAGGCAAGTCCTTCGTGGGCGATGGCCATGGTGGGATAGACAAGGTTGCTTCTTCATGGACCCTTCGTGGGTGGAGCCCTCCGTGGACTCATGCAACCGTTACCCTTTGTGGGTTGAAGTCTCCATCAACGTGGATCTACGATAGCACCACCTATCGGAACCACGCTAAAAATTTCCGTGTCTACATTGCGTTGCTCCCTCCAAACTCCTCCCCATTACCTTCATATGTAATGATTTACATTCCACTGCTATACTCTTAGATTTGCATGTGTAGGTTGATTGCTTGACTTGTGCTAAGTTGCTAAAATCTGCCAAGACTTAAAATTGGGAAAGGCTAGATTTTTATTTGGTCAAGTATTCTAATCACCCCCTCTAGACATACTTTTGATCCTACAAGTGGTATCAGAGCTTTGGTCTTGATTTGCCTTGATTTCCATTGCTTTGGTGATCATAGCCTTGGTTTCACAACTTAGGAGAGTATGGCGTCTAGCGAGGGAAATTACCACTGTAGAGATCCTTACTTTGATGGTACTAATTTTGCTAATTGGACGCATAAGATGAAAATGCATATTCTTGGACATAACCCCGCCGTTTGGGCTATTGTGTGTATTGGCTTGCAAGGTGAATTCTTTGATGGGAGAGAACCGAACCGTGAAGCTAGCACGGAAGAGTTGAAGATGCTGCAATACAATGCTCAAGCTTGCAATCTCCTCTTCAACGGACTGTGCCCCGAAGAATTCAACAAAATCACCCGTCTTGAGAATGCAAAGGAAATTTGGGATACTTTGATTGATATGCATGAAGGTACTGACTCCGTCAAGGAATCCAAATTGGACATGCTTCAAAGTCAACTTGACAAGTTCAAAATGAAGGATGGTGAAGGTGTCCCTGAAATGTACTCTATGATTGCTCTCATCACAAATGTGATTGCCGGCTTAGGAAGTGAAGAGATGACCGATAGATTCATCATCAAGAAGATCCTAAGAGCCTTGGATGGAAAATATGATACCATGTGCACATTGATCCAAATGATGCCCAATTACAAAGATCTCAAGCCAACAGAAGTGATTGGAAGAATTGTTGCTCATGAGATGTCACTCAAGGATAAAGAAGAGCTTCACAACAAGTCTAGTGGTGCTTACAAAGCCTCATGTGATGCTCCTACATCATCAAGTGAGAAAAAATCCTTCAATGAAGAATTGAGCCTAATGGTGAAGAATTTCAACAAGTTCTATAAGAGTAGAAGCAAAGAAAGAAGTTCCAAGTCAAGGTTCTACAATGACAAAATATCTTCGAGTCGTGAGCGTAATTGCTACAATTGTGGAAGACCCAGACACTACTCAAATGAATGTACGCCCCCCTACAAAAGAAGAGAAGATTCACCCAAAAGGAGAAGTAGAAGAGAAGAATCGCCTCCAAGAGAGAGAAGGAGTAGAGATGATCGTTATGAACAAAGAATCTCTCAGAAAAGCAAGGATTCGGAAAGGAAGGACAAGTCATCAAGGAGCTACATAGAATGAAGATATCAAGCTCATGTTGGTGAATGGGTATCCGGTTCCTACTCCGACAATCACTCCTAGAGAAGTTATCACTCCGACTCCGAATATACTCAAGATGAAGGTGTTGCCGGTCTAGCACTTGTGTCAACCAACTCCTATGACATATTTGACTCACCAAATGAAGGAATTGGAAGATGCTTCATGGCTAAAGGCCCAAAGGTATCACACCCCGAGTACGTTGATTTCAATAGTCATGAAGATGACTTGCTAGGTGATGATGATTTACTTGTTGACAATTCTAGTGATGAAAACTATGATGAAATTTCTATTAATCATGTTAATCAAGATAAAACGAATGATGATGATAAGAAGGAGATTGAGCGTCTAACTAAAGAACTAAACACTCTTAAGTTGGCTCATGAAACTACCTAGGAAGATCATCGAGAGCTTTTAAAGACTCATGAGAAGCTATGCTTTGAAAAACTCAACCTTGAGCAAGAGCATGGGTTCTTAAAAGCAATCAATGATGATCTTCGCAAGAAAAGTTCTTCTTACATTGCCAAGCGTTTACTCTTGTCTACTTACATGCCACAAGTAAAATCTAGCAACACGAGTAAGAAAGATTCTTCGTCTAGTAGTAATAATGATCATGTTAAATCCAATGTTGTTGCTTATAGTAGTTCTCTTGATTCCACTAATGATTCTCCTAGACTAGTTAAACTTGAGAAAGAAAATAGCTTATTGAAGGGAATTATAGAGAAAGGTGTTTACAAGATCCTTGCCTGAAGTAAGCAATTTGAGGAAATTGCACGCAAGCAAGGAAGACACCGGAAGAATCAAGGTGTTGGTTTTGAATGAAAGTTCAATGCCAATGGAGTTGAGTGGGAAGAAGATCAATACCCCAAGACGAAGTTTGTTCCTCAACAAGAGAAGTATGATCCTACTTCTTTCAAGGGGACACAAGCTCAAGATGATCTTCCACCACAAGACCACAAGCAAAAAGGCAAGGAGAAGATCCCAAGGCCTTGGTCAAGTGGGTTCCCAAGACAACATCAAGTTCTACTTCATCAAGTATGACTACAACTCTAGGGATTCCCATCAAGATGATGTACATCCCAAAAAACAAAAACTAGAGAGTTCTTGATGGTGACTCCGCCAACATATTTCACTCATATCATCTTGGCGAGGACAAGTGCAAACAACCTCCACATCTTGCACTAGTTCAAGGAGTCACAAACCCTATTGTTGGCAAGACAAGGAACAAGGTAACCTAATGCTTTCATGGACATCATCTTGTGTGGACTTCATTCTATATCCATGGATATCTTTGTTTGTTCCTTGTGGGACTAACCCATGTAGGTATTGAAAGTGCAACTCACTCAAATGGATTGCTCGGAATGATCCACATCAATAATGAGCATCCACATCTTCAACATCTACATGAAGTCATCATCGACAAAACCCAAGGTTAGTTCATCCCTCTTAGGGGGGATATCACATCTAGGGGGAGCTTTACTCTAAGATTTGAGATAAAGCAACTCTAATGGTGTGAACACAACAATGCTTTATGTAAAAGTGGTAACCCCACTTGTGCTTAAACGATGAGTATGACCTACGATAAAATGTTCTCATCTGACTCCTCAGTCAATATACTCATATATAGATGACCTAGTCATCACAGATTGCTTGATAGATGCTAGAGCGTTTGTGCATGCTTTGCCACATATTTCATTTGCCATTTTATTGTGTGAGCATGTTGGTCACATATTTTACACATGCAAGGACATCCATTTGTTGCTTTAATTGTTTGGATCTTTTTCTTCTGCCAAATGGATGGATAAGAATGCCTAATAACTTCCTCTAGCTATCTTTGCTTTTCTCGTCTCAAACTCTATTCATGCTACATCACAAAGTTTGATGAAGTCAGATTCGAACACTCTGTGTGAGGAGCACTCGAGTCCCCGATTCGTCATAGGCTTAAACTTCCAAAACCTCTCTCTGCATTTTGGTCTGACCGATTCACCCTTTTCTGCCTGACCGAGTTCACTGAGTTGATCTAGGTTTTCAATCTCGGTGCAACTGATTAGAACATTTCGGTCACACCGAGTTGCAGCAACCGCTTGCGATTCTGCATCTTGGTGCCACTGAGTTGTTCCACTCGGTCACACCAACAGGGTCAGGATATATATACCGTCGGGATGAATTTTGGAAATTTCTCCAAAACCCTTCACCCCGCGCATGTCCTACTCTGCCGCCTTGGGTCTCCGGATCGTCCTCTCGTCGCTAGTCTCCATCGTCGTCAACAGAATTCAACCCCGCCATTGCCGCCGTAGCGAACTCACCCCGAACTAGGGTATGAGCTCAAAACTTTGTGTTGTTCCTTACTCCGATTCTTAGCACAAAGCAAATGCCATGTTCTTTACCACGTATGAGATCATACTGTCCAGCAAGAACATCCCTTAGATTAGGTTTGATTCAAAAATTTAGGGTTAGGTTTCCGTCGAACTCGAACTCATCTCGGACCGACCGAGTTGTGGAAATCAGTCTGACCAATTTGGCCTACGCCATTGCACTTGTACTTTTCGGTCTGACCGAAAGTTGCAAATCGGTGTGACCAAGTTCAGCTCTCTGTGAAATCCTAGAAATCTCTGAGTCACCGAATTGTGTCTCGATCTGACCGATTTCACTAGTTTAGACTCCAAAAAGTTGCTTCGGTGTCACCGAGTTTAACAAATCGGTAGCTCCAAAATGCCTTCTGTGGAAAATTAAAACTAAGTTTTTGACTCATTTGTTTTGCAAAAACTTTGCACTTTGTGATGCTCATCCACTCTATCTGATCTATACTATTCACAGGGTCAGCAGTCAGTTTGCTTTGTCAGAATGTCAAATCAGAGTGATAGCCAAAACAAGTCAGAAGAGCAGATGAACCTGAGTGAGGGCACTAGTCCCTCTAGCAGCTATGATGAAGGTAGCAGGAGTACCCCAAGAAACTTGCCCAAGGCAGCTACAAGGACAAGGAAGAAGAGAAACTCAGACTCAGAGGACAAAGATTATGTTGCTGCTGAGGAAGAGGTCAGCTCCAAGAAGAAGGTGCTGAAAAAGGAATATGCTGCTACTGCTGCAACAAAGCCTAGTATGCACAAGAAGGCCCCTGCAAAGAGGGTGCCAACCTTAAAAGCCAGGGCCTCAACTATTGAAACTTCCAAGTCAAATGTTGAAGAGGCTGCTGGAGAGGGCAAGAAAGGGAAAGAAAGGGTCAAGAAAACTATGGCCAAAGTCATTGGAAAATCCTCCATGATGGAAGATCCAGAAGAAGAAGAAGAAGATGTTGCACCAGCATCAAGGTCTCAAAAGCAGATGGGAGATGCCATCAAGTCTGGGGCTGCCCCTTCTAAGACCAAGACAACTCCCAAGGCTTCTGCTCCATCTCCAAAGACTGCACCCAAGAGGAGCACAAGGAATATTTCTGCTGCTGAGAAGAACAAGGCCCCAGTGCCTGAAATTGATGAAGATGCTGAAGCTCAAGTGCTTAGGAAGCTCAAACCCAAGATTCTAGATCATGATGACAGCCATCCAGTGGCAGAAGACATGAACATCGGGAAGGATGCAGGTCTCAGACCAGTGGCAGACCTAGAAATAAAATGGAGGGTGTACACACTTTAGAAAAATGAAATCTATTTCAATTAGCTTGCATGGATCTTAAAAATAAGCTAATTTTTACATGGTGGAAAATTTTTCTTCAAACATTTGGGTGGGCCATGGCACACCTGGCACGCCCCCTAGGTACTCCACTGTCTCATACTCTGGAGACAAACTCATCCATATGTTGTAAGGAGAAGGACTGCTGTGGACTACAAGTTCCATACCAAAGAGCAGCATGATTTCTATGAGACCATCTTGCTTGACAAGAAGCCAATTGTTTGTGATATGAAGTGGGCAGATTGGGGATACATTGATGAGAATGAAGATCATTTTCTAGGCGTGCATGAAAGTTTTAGATCTTGTGGAGTAGATGACTTTGTGGGTCAGAAACTCACTAAGTGGAATGACGAGCTTATTATGCAATTCTAATCCACAGCACACTTCTATACTGATGGTAGAATAGTTTCGATGTCTAAGGGTACAAGGTACCAATCAACAGTTGCCGAGTGGGCAAAATTGATCAATGCCCCTAGAAAGCATGAGGATGACTTGGATGTCTATGCCAAGAAGAAGAAAGACCACAACTCAATGGCCAATATGTACAAGGAGATTCCTAACAAAGCCCTGGAAACTCATAAGCTGGGCTCTGTTCATTATCTGGCTTGGCCAGAATCAACACTATATTGAGGCATACATTATTTCCCAAATCTGGATATCACAAGATGATCATATGCCATTCCATCAACTTGCTGCAATTGTTTGATGTGCCCCAGAAATTCAAAGTCATGAGCCTGATTGTGGAAACAATCAAGAGGACAACTGCATATTAGAAGAGATCATGTGGGTATGCTCCACACATTCAGATGCTCATCAACTCCAAGATGGGCACATGCACCTACTTGTTAGATAAGGAGCATCTACCCTTGAGACCAGATTTTGAGGACAACACTGTTGTCATGACTGAAGAAGATCCTACATCTGCACAGGGACAAGAGAAAAGAGAGAAAGCCAAAGCTGAGAAAGCTGCAAAGATGCCAAGTGCTGAAGAGGCATCTCAAGTGTTTCTCAATACCAAACAAGATCAACTTGCATATCTGATTCAAGCAACCATGAGGATTGAGAAAGGATTGGCCACCCTGACTCAGAACCAAGAGAGCCTGGAAAGGATCATTGAGACTAAGTTCTATGATCTTGATTTAAAAGTGACGGAGATGCAGACAATAGTTGAGCAGCTCTAGGAAGAAGCTGAGGAGAGGAAAGGGCAGGTACCACAGATGCCTTTCGGAGAGTGCCAAGAGGTCAGAGATCTGGTACAGTGCCAGTGACTGGCACTAGAGCTACTACATCAGCACCTACAGCCACAACATCAGTGCCACCTCCAGTTGCCACTCCACCAGCTCTAACAACTTCAACAGATGCATTCATCCTTGGAGTCCTCTCAATGTCTCCTCTCGAAGATCAAGCCTAGAGGGACAACCCACAAGGGGGAGGCGCGCGCCCCCCAAGGGGAGTCCGAATAGGAAGGGGAGGGGCGCGGCCCCCTTTCCCTCTTCCTCTCCTCTCCATCCCTCTTTCCCCTCCGTTGGAAGGAAAAGGTGTGTGTGGGGGGGGGCGAATCCTACTTGGACTAGGAGTCCAAGTAGGACTCCCCCCTTGGTGTGCCCCTCCTAGGCCGCGGGCCTCCTCCTCCCCCCTTTATATACGGGGGCGGGGGGCACCCCAAAGGCACACCAAGATTTCTCTTAGCCGTGTGCGGTGCCCCCCTCCACAGTTTACTCCTCTGGTCATAGTGTCGTAGTGCTTAGGCGAAGCCCTGCGCAGATGACATCACCATCAGCGTCACCACACCGTCGTGCTGACGGAACTCTCCCTCGACCCTCTACTAGATCAAGAGTTCGAGGGACGTCATCGAGCTGAATGTGTGCTGAACACGGAGGTGTTGTACGTTTGGTACTTGGATCGATTGGATCATGAAGACGTTCGACTACATTAACCACATTAATCTAACGCTTCCGCTTTCGGTCTACAAGGGTACATGGACACACTCTCCCCTCTTGTTGCTATGCATATCCTAGATAAATCTTGCGTGATCATAGGAATTTTTTTGAAATTGCATGCTATGTTCCCCAACACTGCTGCCATCCTCGGGGCAGCACCCTGCGCGGCGGCCGTCCACCCTGAACACCCTCACAAAAGGGTCGTGAGGCCATCGTACTTAAAGTGGAGGGTGCACCTCCCACTCAGGACTCATGCATGGGCGAACGCCTCCCAACCTCAGGTCAGGGCCATGTTGCCTGCAGCAGGGACCTCGACCCTGGCCGCGAGGCCCTGCTGTAGTAGCTGTCAGCCTACAGCTAGAGGCCATCAAGCCCTTTGACTGGCAACTCGCCAACAAAGGAGTGCAGAAGCTAGAGCCTGGTGCCGGCGGGCCTCTCCGACCACACGACGAACTCCGGGAGCACATCCGCCGAATGGAAGCGCGGCCGAGGAGGCCGTGCGACCACGACACGCCTCCCCTCATCACATGGGCTGCCTCACCCTTGGCGCTCCCCACCTCGAGAAGAAGTGCCGCCGCGACCACCCAAAGTGACACCGGCCCCCGAAGAAGTGTGCCCGTGCCCTTGAGGAGCTACCGCCGGGGTCGCAAGATGCTTGCGAGGGAGGCCTCACCCCCTCTTGGGCGGTGGCGAGTCTGGCCCCTCCTTGGGTGCTTTCCCCTTATCGGCAACGGAGAACTTCCTCCTCAGCGCCTTGAGAATGACAGCAAGACGACGGGACAAGGAAGAAGAAGAAGGAGCGGGTGGCAAGAAGATGGAGATGAGCGAGGGGGGCTCTGCCCCTCCCCTCATTTATAGTCGGAGGGAGGCCAACCGCCGGCCTCCATGATCCTACGCAATGATGGTTTTCTCTCTGCATGTAGCAAAGTCTCATCAAGTCAAACAGTTCTCGAGGCAGCATGGGGAAGCGGAGATGCCCGCCTCCCATCAATCGCCATGCATCAACCAAGGCCGCAGGCGGTTAGGTCCTGCGGCGCTCCGCACATGCCCTTTGGCTTCGCCTCGAAGACAAGTTCGAGCATGCCTTGGTCCCAGAGGCTACTGTTGGCATTCTGGGAACAGGGGTACCCAGACTTGCCTGTCTGCAGCCCACGGCGTGGCTCCATCGATGGACCGGTATGGCCCAGCTTCAGCATCAACAACTCAAGACCCTCGCGAGGCCGACGACACCAAGGCCTCCATGAGGAGCAGTCTCTTTAGGCTGGCTCCCATGGAGCGGAGATTCCTATGCAAGGCTCACGTCGTGAGGTTCGGATGACGTGAGCCATGACGACCAAGGCCAGGCGGGCGCAGTGTACTAGTTTCCTCTTTGTTGCTAAGGAGGCAAGCGCAGGCGTGGAGTCTCAAGGAATCAACCAAAGGTTTCCATTCCGGTGCAACAAGACCAAGACCGCCAGGATGGCAGGATGGAGGTGAAGACTACTTTTGTCAGGATAGCATGTACTAGTTGTCTCCCTTCAAATTTGGCCGTTGTGGGATCCCTTCCCACCTTCATTTGGGAAGGGGACCAAGGCCACTATAAATAGGACTTGGCCGCCACCATAGAAAGGGATGGATCATTCAGGTCATCCTCACACCCACCAGTTCATCGAGCACAAGAACACTTCTCCTCCTGAGGCTGTTCTCCCACTGTACTAGTTCATCCTCAGCCCCTCGAGGCCAATCCACCACAAAGCAGGAGTAGGGTTTTACACTGCAAGGTGGCCTGAACCTGGGTAAAACTGTTGTGTCTCTTTTCTGTTCAGTTTGTCAAGCAAGGCTGTGAGATTAATGAGTAGGCAGACTGGGGAGGACGAGTTCTTCGCACGCACCCCAGAGTCCGAACCTATCAAGGGTCTGCGGAACCTGAAATCCGACACCTATGTCTCGTCCGAGAGAGTCAGGCAATTGGCTCTTTGGCAGAAGGCTCGTGCGAGGGCCGTGAGGGTGGCGGAGGATGCCTGTGCCAAAGCCCTAAGTGCAGTCAGGCCCAAGCGCCTCATCTACGCTTGGCAGTACATGGACCGGGTGCACGCTTCCAGCGAGGAGGAGTACCTATTGGCGCCAGATCACCACACCTGTGAGATCGCGCTCGCCTGCCGGCAAGCCGCCAATCAGCACCTCACGAGTTGCGAGGCTGAGGAAGAGGCTTAGTGTTGGCGCGCTAGGAAACGACCGCGCATCAGGGCCCGCAAGTGCTCCAACAAGCGCCGTGGCTTTTATTAGGAATAATTTAGTTTCATAAGGTGATCTCATTAGTTTTGGGATGCAAATGATAAATCCTGAACGTTCGGGAATTATTAACGTCCTTAATTAAGTATGTAAAAGGAAAAGTTTGGAAACCTTCTGTATCCGTACGCATTTTGTAAGTACGTGCATATAGCACAAACTTAACTATATATCGCACTACATGTCTCTGTCTATAGATGCTTGCAGACTGTGCTACTACTATTACTTATGTACGTGCAAGTGCATGTTCTAACATTATGATGTGGTTTTTGTAAAAGTAGAAAAACAACACTAGTCAAGCTTGTGAAACAATTCAATGCAAAAGAAATGCAAAAATGCTCGTTTGATTGTTTACTTTTAGTTTCCTTCTCTGTGGTTATTTCTCTATCGTACTTTGTACAGAGTATCTCAATGGTTGGGAAGGCATGCAAATTCCCAAACCACTTTGTACACCCTGTATCGAATTTTTTGCTTAGCAAGTTGTGCCGTGAAATTGGAATTCAAACTTGAGTACGACTACTAGGAGTACCAGTGGCCAGTTCTTCTAGGCTTCTAAATTACTAATCCCATAAGTACTACCTCCGTCCTAGTTTATTGGTCCCCATTGTAATCTGTGTCAAATTTTGACGTAAATTTAACTAATGAAATGTTTATGCATGTCACAAAAAATTATATAACTTTTGTTGACATGCACTAACATTTTATCAGTTAAAACTTTGGTCAAAATTTAGCACAAATTACAATGGTGACTAATAAACCAGGATGAAGGTAGTAGTTTAGAAGCCTAAATGAATGAGTGATGTGCCTTATGTTACTCTCCACTGAGACTAGTCTTATGTGAAAAGCTGGGGAAGAGACGACTTATTTTTTAAGCAGTTAAAGAACTGTCCCTAGGAGTAGTAGCTAGGGATACTAGGAGTAGTAGCCAGGGATCGAGAGTGCGAGATGAACCGGACAAAGTAAATGCAGAGAGATGAAATGCAAAAAAGACAGAGGGATGTGATGGTTGCTTGTCCGTTTATTTTACCAGGCCACTTATTACTGGGATGGCGGGGTTTTGTGATATGACGGCTTACTACCATGCCACGAGCGGGGTGAGACTCCCGTGCAGCGCCGCCCTCTACACTAGTACTACCTCCGTGGTGGTTTATTAGCCCCCCATGTAATTTGACTGAAGATTTAACTGACAAAATGTTAGTGCATGTCAACAAAAACTATATCGTTGGATTCATATTTGAACATAGTTTTCAATGATATGCATGAGCATTTATCGTAATATATATAATGTTAGTTAAATTTATGGTCGTACTATATATAGTAAGGTGCCCGTGCGTTGCATGAAACAGTGAAATGCATTGATCGGGGAGTTGTTTAGTTTGACAAAGTATGTGGGGGTCATCTCATGTGTAACGAGTGTCGATAGGTTTCTTCGGATATTATTTCTTCTCTAGAGCTCACAAACATCCGGGTGAATAGTAAATGTAGGCTAAATAGATAAAAAGGTATCTTTTGCAAACAAAAACATTCAACTGTTCAACCTGCATCCAAAACTTGTGAAGAAATAACACTTACTGTGCTTTGCAAGAAATGATCTTTAAGAATTATTTTTGAGTGTCGATTTTGTTTATTTTTTCTAGACCACCATGAATGTAAATCAGGATGACTTGGAAGGGGGCGGAGGAGATGTAAGAAATGGTCCATCTTAAGTCTTTCACCGTTACTGTAGTAAAAATTCACAATTAATCTCATAAATGGCAAGCGAGAACTCTAATGGAGCAAAAGCATATATGGAAGATTCTTGATGAAACCATAAATGGATACACTTTTATTCAAGCATGATACTCTAATAGAGTAAGATCATGCATGGAAGGTTCTATACTATATAAATAAGAAGTCTCCACATGCTTAGACAGCGGCTTACATTGAGCGAAGACTAATGATGAACAGTTGACTTGGTAATGCATATGACCAGGTGAACTTCCTTGGAGTCCCCGTGCATCATCTTGGGGTGAAAATCAGACCAGGTGTCTTCCATGTCCACATTGTAGGCTAATTGCATTCTCCAACATGATACCAAGTTTGATTTGCTCAAGGTTGTAATATGCCAAGTGCCAACAAGATCTAGGAATTATAAAGACTTCAGGCTAATTGCATTCTCCAACTGCAGTCTGGCCTATCAGACAGGTCACTGCTCTAAGTGGATAAATCTCCACGTCCATCACAGGATCATACATCCTCCATGGTTCTCCGATGCCATTGAACACAAGGGCTTCATTTACGCTGTGGACTCCTTCTATGGCTGGACGTATTGCTGGTCTACTCCAGTCATGGCTACAAACGGCTGTTATAGTAGTATGTTACTTTCCTATGATATCATGATAGCTTGCTTATATTACTTTCAACATTTATTGAAAAAATATTCATGCTCATAACATGTTGTTCTTAAGATTGACTACAATACGAGCCCTTTTTTATTTGACACCAACTTGATATGATGTTGTAGGCCACCTGGTGTCCCTACCCATTCTAATCCCAGAACCTTTCAAAGAAAAGTGGCATGGCATTTGCAGGTGGTTCCTGGACCAATCAGATGATGGTGAACGATTGATGATCGTTTGCACTTACCGGACGTGTTGTTTCGCGGAATACAATCACAGTCATTGCAAGGTCTTTGAGCAGGATCCCGGCTTCTCTAGGCCTTCATGAATTTTTGATTGGAGGCTGGTAAGTAGCCTTGGTACATGCTCTCTATTTCCTGGACTGAATTATCCAATTAACCAGGAGATAACCGACGACAAGGATCATGATGGCAGCGCGGTTTCATTCATCAGGCAAAACTATGTGTACACAACGTACCATGCGTCTCTCCATGTGTAACACCCCGGATGTAACTTGCCATATTTGTAACTCAGACTCTTGCCATTTTCGGCCTTAAGTTATGAGTTTTCCCTTTGTGGTTGGGTTTTGTCTTTCATTTTGCATTTTGTTCATGTCATGCATTTCATATCATGTCATCATGTGCATGGCATTTGAATTCGTGTTTGTCTCATGCATCCGAGCATTTTCCCCGTTGTCCATTTCGTAATCCGACACTCCCACATGCACCGGCGCACCCCTCTTGTCTCTTTTCGTGAGCGGGTTTTAAATGTTCTCAAAATGGACCGAGATTTTCCAAGTGTCCTTGGTACACCACCGGTAGACCGCCTGTCAAATTTCGTTCCATTTGGAGGCCGTTTGATGCTCCAACGATTAACCGGGTAACCGCAAAAGCCTCTTGTGTGTTGCAGCCCAACACCCCTCCAAAACATCCCAATAACCCATCTAAACCATCTCCATGTCCTCCGTCGTCGGATCACAATCGTGTGGGCGAAAACTACACCTCATTTCGACACTCCAAACTCCCTCTACCTACAAATATGTGCCCCTCCCCCGAATTTCGGGTCCAAACCCTAGCCATCTACCTCCTCCGCCCGGAATGGACACGTCCGCTTCGCCGCCCTACAGCCAATCGGGCTCCGCCACGTGTCCACCGCCGCTGCCCCGCGCCGCCGGCCCGACGAGGCCCGCATCCCCCCTCCCCCCGTGGGCCCAGCGCCTCCACTGCTACCCATGCCCAAGCGCCACCCCGCCGCCGCCGTCCGCCGCCCGTGCCCAAGCGTCGCCCCGCCGCCGCGTGCCCGCGCCCGAGGCCACCGCCGACTGCCACCTTCTAGATCGCCGGCCACCGCCACCGCTCCCCACCATTTGCCGCCGACCTCCTTGACCACGCCGACGAGCTCCCCGCGCCTCCTCCGCTGTCGCCCCCAACTCCGGCGTCCTCTCCGGCGAGATCCGGCTCCGCGCGGTTCGCGTGCCACCGAAACCCTAGATCTGGGCAAGGTCAATTTCGTCCAAGTCTTTTCCCTGTAATGTTTTTATGCCTCCTTCATCGCATCATATCTCGGTGACTGTAGCTCCAAATCATGCTTATGGTATGTGAAATTGTTCGTATCGTTGATCTCTTCATGTTAGAAGCATTTCCATGCATGTTACTTTCCATTATGATGCCATTTTATTGATGCAAGAGTGCTAACAAATGTTAACTCCTGGTACTTATCATATCATGGTGATTTATCATTTTTGTTGCATTTGATGTCTCCATCATATGAGCATGAGGTCTACATGTGTTTTGAACTACACCATGCCATCTTTACAGAGCTTCAAGCCTTTTATTTTGTTATCTTTGTGGTGACTAGCACAAGCATGCAAACTAGGCTCCACAATGTTGTTGTTTTCAAGGACTTAGGATTTTGCTAAGTCCTTTTCATGTTGTTATTGTGATGCCATGTAAACTTGATGCTAAAGTGAGATCCATGCTTATTTTGAGATGCTTCAGTAAGGATGTTTTGAACATGCGGTTATGCTCTATCCATTCATTACCCTGGTTGCAATTATGGAGTGCTCTAGCATGAAAATTTCTTGCTCTACTTTTGCTATAAAATGTTTCTGGCAGATTGTTAACATGTTAATCAATATTGCCAAGGTTGTTGCTAGTGATCCATGCATCCTTTTAACTTGCTATTGCCATGTTTAGCTTAATTAACATGTCTTCTTACTGTTGGTATGCTTGTTTTGTCATGCAATGCTTTGTGATGAGTGGCATGAGCTCGCAAAGTTGCTGTCATAATTCTGTTTATGCCATGCTCTGTTTTTCACTAAGTCTGAAATTGTTAATAAAATTTGCTATGTTTACATGGGTGCCATCATATCTTATGTGCCTTTTTGGCTCATGTTCAGTAAGGGACTTCTTTTTCTATGCATTCAGTAGAATCATGCCATGCCTTTGTTTTCTATGATATGTTCCTGTAGCATGTTGTTTGTTTGCTCCAAACTTTGCTTCCTGATGTTGTTTTTGACATGTTAGTATTTTCACTAAGTCTGTGAAGCTGATATCTTTTGCAATTTTGCCATGCTTGCTTGAACCTGTTCTAGTGTGATTTAGCCGTAGCTCAGTGTTCATGTTTTGTCAAGCATATCATGTACATCACTGTCGTATGCTTTGTTGGTATGTTGGAGTGCAGTAGCCTAGTTAATCGCAGAATTGTGTCATTCTTGTTTTGCTTGCCATTTGCAAACCGTGCATCCGTTTCCGGTGATCTTCATATCGATTTCAACAAAAATCATCTCATCTTTCCAACGGCATACTTGGGTTGCCAAGATGATTCATTGTTCATTCTTTCCCTTCCGGAGCACGCATATGGATTGCATATCATATCTTGCATATCGTGACATGTATTGCATCATGTTGCTTGTCCATTGTACCGTGATTGATTGTTGTTCCATTGCTTGTGTTCTTGCTTTGGGTAGAGCTGAGAGATGAGTACGTGAACGAGGAACCTGTTGAGTATGATAACGAGGATCAAGCTTTCGACAACTCTGAGAACTTTGCAGGCAAGATGACCATACCCTCGAAATCACTTCTATCTTTGCTTTCTAGTTGTTCGCTCTATCGTTATGTCGCGCTACCTACCACTTGTTATATCATGCCTCCCATATTTCCATGTCAAGCCTCTAACCCTCCTTCCTAGCAAACCGTTGTTTGGCTATGTTATTGCTTTTGCTCAACCCCTCTTATAGCGTTGCTAGTTGCAGGTGAAGTTGAAGTTTGTTCCATGTCAGAACATGGATATTGTTGGGATATCATTATTATATCTTATTTAATTTAATGCATCTATATACTTGGTAAAGGGTGGAAGGCTCGGCTTTATGCCTGGTGTTTTGATCCACTCTTGCCTCCCTAGTTTCTGTCATACCGGTGTTATGTTCCTTGATTTTTTCGTTCCTTACACCGTAGGGTGTTATGGGAACCCCTTGACAGTTCGCTTTGAATAAAACTCCTCCAGCAAGGCCCAACCTTGGTTTTAACATTTGCCAGCTAAGCCTTTTTTCCCTTGGGTTCCACGGACTCAAGGGTCATCTTTTGTTTAAACCCCGGGGCCAGTGCTCCTCTAAGTGTTGGTCAAAACTGGGCGATGTCCGGCGCCCCCTGGGTAACCAGGGTCTATGCCAACCCGATGTCTGGCCCATCAGGTGTGCTATGAGAATGATATACGTGCGACTCCTATCAGGATTTGTCGGCACATCGGGCAGCTTTGCTGGTGTTGTTTTACCATTGTCGGAATGTCTTGTAACCGGTATTCCGAGACTGATCGGGTCTTTCTGGGAGAAGGAATATCCTTCATTGACCGTGAGAGCTTGTGATGGGCTAAGTTGGGACACCCCTGCAGGGTATAAACTTTCGAGAGTCATGCCTGCGGTTATATGGCAGATGGGAATTTGTTAATATCCGGTTGTAGATAACTTGACACTTAACTTAATTAAAATGCATCAACCGCGTGTGTAGCCGTCATGGTCTCTTCTCGGCGGAGTCCGGGAAGGGACCACGGTCTTGTGTTATGCTTGAATGTTAGTAGATTCAGGATCACTTCTTGATCACTTCTAGCTTCTCGACCGTGCGTTGCTTCTCTTCTCGAACTTCTTTGCATATGTTAGCCACCATATATGCTTAGTGCTTGCTGTAGCTCCACCTCACTACCTTCTCCTACCCATAAGCTTAAATAGTCTTGATCTCGCAGGTGTGAGATTGATGAGTCCTCGTGACTCTCGGATACTTCCAAACAGTTGCAGGTGCCGAGGATACCAGTGCAGGTGATGCTACCGAACTCAAGTGGGAGTTCAACGAGGATTTGGGTCGTTACTACGTTTTGTTTCCTGATGATCAGTAGTGGAGCCCAGTTGGGACGATCGGGGATGTAGAATTTGGGGTTGTCTTCCTTTATTTTGGTTCCATAGTTGGGCCTTTGATTGTACTTTGGATGATGTATGGATTATTTATGTATTGTGTGAAGTGACGATTGTAAGCCAACTCTTTATCCCTTCCTATTCAGTACATGGGATTCTGTGAAGATTACCCCTCTTGCAACAAAACTACCATGCGGCTATGCCTCGAAGTCGTGCCCCGACACGTGAGAGATATAGCCGCATTGTGGGTGTTACAAGTTGGTAATCAGAGCCATCCCCGACTTAGGAGCCCCCTGCTTGATCGAATCGCTGACGTTGTTGAGTCTAGAGCAAAATGTTTTGGGTCTTAGGATTATATATATCGGGGAGTAGGATTCTTTTTACTCCTTAGTCCCTTCGTCGCTCTAGTGAGGCCTCCTGACGTAGAAGTTTTGACTTCCCTCTCCTCAAATTTCACGATTTTTTTTGGATCGCGTGGGTATCTTGGAGTCGTTCTGATAGTCTTGTGACGAGAACATTGTTCTTGGTGCCTCCTGACATTTAGGGGTTGTGGCAATGTCTCGGGGAGTTGAGCTCCGAGGTGTTGTCGTCACAATTTTATCATTGCAGTTCTGGAATACCTGAGTTCGCCGACATCGAAAATCTCTTTTATGCAGTTGTTGGTGAGATAACCTCGACGCCACCCAATACTGGGGCGAGAGTTTGGGACTATTGCCATTACTCGTATAATAGATGCTTTTCGAAAGTTGAGGTACATGATTTCTGAAGGTTTCTTGGTTATGTGTTGAAGGATGGATACAACTGGATGTAGGAATTGTTAGTTTGGGTGAGATATTATGCTTCCCCTGTATCCCCAACACCTGATTGCATAACCAGAAAGTTTCGGGAATTTTATAGGTGGGAATTCAAGTAGCTCTATTATTTCTTCCCGCGGATATTTGGTTTGTGATTGGGCAATCCTTACCACTTATTTGTTCATATCCATACCTTGTTGATTTATTCATCTACCTTTATCTAAGTGGCTTCTCTACTTTATGGATGTGTGATGATTTACTTTGGAATTCATTTGTTCATCCTTGTTCGAATGTTAAGACTATATGTTGTAATTTCTATCTATTGATTCAGCTTGATATCTGTCTTTCATGATTCTAACGGATGTCACCCTCTTCAGGATGGCTCCTCCAACGCGTCAGAATCCGCCACCAGCTCCACCTCTGGAGGCATGGCAAGCTATCATGGCAGCCACCAATGCCAACACTCAGATGCTGTTGCAACTCTTGCAAGAGTGCAACCAAGGTCAAGGCAACCAAGGAAATCAAGGCCAAGGCAACAATCAGCCCCGGTTTCCTACCCTCAACCAGTTCCTCACAAACCTGCCGAAGTCTTTCAGCAAATGTGTCGAGGCCATAGACACCGACGATTGGCTCGTGGACATTTGCAAGTATTTTGAATGTAGCAATGTCAAACCCGAGGACTTTGTCAAGTTTGCTTCGTTTCAACTCAAGGACCAAGCTGCTGAGTGGTATTAACAATACAGAGATTCCAGAGCAGGTCGTGTGATTACCTAGGATGATTTACATCGAGACTTCAAAGCTCATCACATCCCACCAAGCGTTGCTGAGAGCAAGCGTGAGGAGTTCCGCAATCTCAAGCAAGGCAACACGTCCGTGTACCAATACAATATCCCGTTTCATAAACTTGCTCGCTTCGCTAAACAAGACGTTCCTGATGAAAAAAGTATGATCTATCAATTTAGAGGTGGCCTCAGGGAGGATCTGTAGTTATCTCTCATGCTTCTTGAGCCGACTAAGTTCGATCAATTCTATAACATGGCACTAAAGCAAGAAGCTTCTCAGCTCAAGTGTGAGGCTTCTAAGAAGAGAGTCAAGGATGAAGTTCCGTCTTCTTCTTCATCACAAGAGGTAGGTAAGCAACAAAAGTTCTAGTAGCCTCCTCCTCCATTTCGCCAGCCCTACCAGCAAAAGAGCAAAGGTGGCAATGGATCTTCCCACCCACCCAACCCAGGCTATCACAACAAAGCTCAGTATTAAACTCCAAGGTCAAGTGCTCCTTATCATCGTCCTCTCTCAGAGGTTACTTGCAACAAGTGTCAGCAAAAAGGGCACTATGCAAACAAGTGCTTCAACCAAATGCGCCTTCCGCCTCCTCCTCCTATGAGATCATCCAGCAATGTAGTGGTCAATCATAATTCCAAGTCTGCAAAGGTGAACATGATGAACGCAGCTCAGGCAGAGGATTCTTCAGAAGTGATCATGGGTAACCTTCCTGTTAATGACTTTCCTGCAAAGTCTTATTTGATACTGGTGCATCGCATTGTTTCATTTCAAGACCTTTTGCATCGAAGCATGAGTTGGTTTTCCAAGATTTTCCTAGGGAGTTGTCAGTTGTCTCTCCGGGTAAATTCATGAATGCAAGCTCCATGGTTCTGGATGTTTCTATCAAGATGGGAAACTATAAATTTATGTCTTCTCCAATTGTTCTTGATGACTCGGATATTGATCTAATTCTCGGCATGGACTGGCTTTCTAAGCACAAGGCTCAGTTGATTGTGTTGCCAGGCAGATTCAATTGACACACTCTTCTGAGGATGTGATCATCTATGCCGCTCGCGATGAAACCATTCGACTATTTTATCTCAATGAGAAGGGCGAGTTGAATGCCATCTCTTAGATTCCAGTCGTTTATGAATACCGAGACGTCTTTCCAGAAGATCTTCCGGGAATGCCTCCTCACCAGCCAGTTGAATTCGTTATCGATCTTGAGCTGGGCACGGAACCTGTTTCCAAGCGTCCTTACAAGCTTGGACCAGAGGAGTTGAAGGAATTGAAGAAACAACTCGATGAACAAGAGTGTATGGGTCTGATCAGACCGAGTTCATCTCCACGGGGTTGTGGTGTTCTTTTTGTCAAGAAAACGGAACGACTCTGCATCGACTACCGTCCATTGAACAAGAAGACAATTAAGAACAAGTATCCACTTCCCAACATCAATGAGCTTTTCGAGCAACTTAAAGGTGCTAAAGTATTCTCCAAGCTTGACCTCTCTATGGATTATCATCAGATTCACATTCGTGAACAAGATATCCCCAAGACAACATTCAGAACAAGCTATGGTTCTTATGAATATACTGTCATGTCTTTCGGCCTTGTCAATGCTCCTCCAACGTTCTCTCGCATGATGAACTTCATCTTCAACCCTTACACAAATGATTTCGTCCTAGTGTATCTCGATGATATTTTGGTCTTCTCAAAGAATAAGGATGATCATGCCAAGCATTTGAGATTTGTGCTCGACAAGCTCAGAGAGCATCAATTCTATGCGAAGTTTTCCAAGTGTGAGTTCTGGCTTGATGAGGTTCTTTACCTGGGTCATATCATCTCCGTCAAGGGCATCGCTGTTAATCCCGCGAAGGTGTCTGCGTGAATTGGGAACCTCCTCAGAATGTCAAACAGCTCCGCAGTTTTCTTGGGCTTGCAAGCTATTGTCGAAGATTCGTTGAGAATTTCTCTAAAATTGCAGATGCTTTGAGCAGGAAGGCTTACTGCAACAGCTTAATTCTCAAGCCCTTCCAACCGGACCTTTGTGAAGCTTTCCGCAAACTGAACCTCCAAGTTGTTCCTCAAGGCTTTCTTGCCAATCTCCAAGTCTCTCCCACTTTGGAAGATCAAATTCGTGAGGCACAACTCCTGGATTCCATGGTGAAGAAGGTGAAAAATGGGATTGCCAAGAGCCAACCCAAATACAAGTGATATCGCATTGATGACAAAGACACCCTATTCTTCGAGGACCGGATTGTGGTTTCTACAGGTGATCTAAGGAAAGGTATTATGAACGAGGCGCACAATTCCCTTCTATCCATTCATCCTAGAAGTTCGAAGATGTACCATGACCTCAAGCAGTCGTATTGGTGGACTCGAATGAAGCGAGAAATTGCTCAATTCGTGAATGAATGTGATGTCTGCCGAAGGGTGAAAGCAGAACACCAACGACCAGCTGGTCTCCTCCAACCTCTTGCTATTCCAGAATGGAAGTGTGACCATATTGTAATGGACTTCGTGACTGGATTTCCCAAGTCCAAGCGTGGAAATGATGCTATTTTCGTTGTCATTGACAAGCCCAAAAAAGTGGCTCATTTCCTTCGAATCAAAGAATCTATCACATCAGCTCAGTTGGCAGAGCAATACACCTCCAGGATTGTGTCTTCGCACGGCATTCCACAATTGATATCTTCAGATCGTGGAAGCATTTTCACCTCCAAGTTCTGGGATTCCTTCCAAAAGGCCATGGGCGCCAACATTCGCTTCAGCACAGCTTTCCATCCTCAACAAGTGGCCAAGTCGAGCGAGTAAATGAAAATCTTGAAGATATGCTCAGGGCTTGTGTCATCTCTTTTGGTATGAAGTGGGAAGATTGTCTTCCATATGCCGATTTCTCCTACAACAACAGCTTCCAAGCGAGTTAGGGCAAGGCCCCATTCGAAATTCTCTATGGCAGAAAGTGTCGTCAATTGGTCAAAGACTGGTGAATGCCAACTTCTTGGCAACGACTTGATCACAGAGGCTGAAGAAATGTGTAAAGTCATCCGTGAAAATCTCAAAGCCGCGCAATCGCGCCAGAAGAGTTACTATGATAGCAAGCACCCTGACTTGCCTTTCGAGATCAGAGACCGTGTCTACCTCCACGTCTCTCCGTTGAAAGGAACTTGTCGCTTCGGTATCAAAGGGATGCTTGCCCCTAGATACGTGGGTCCTTTCAAGATCATTGGCAAAAGAGGCGACCTCGCCTATCAACTTGAGCTTCCATCCAACTTCGCAAATGTGCATGATGTGTTTCACATGTCACAGCTTGGCAAGTGCTTCAAGACTCCTGAGTGCACTACCAACTTCGAAGAGATTGATCTCCAAGAAGATTTGTCTTATCATGAGCATCCCATTGCTATTCTTGAAGAAACTGAGTGCAAGACTCGCAACAAGTCAATCAAATTCCTGAAAGTGAAGTGGTCACACCATTCCGACCGAGAAGCCACGTGGGAGCGCGAGGATAACCTCCGGAGTTCTTTCAGTCCTAGATCTCGGGACGAGATCCTCTCGTAGTGGTGGAGTGTTGTAACACCCCGGATGTAACTTGCCATATTTGTAACTCCGACTCTTGCCATTTCGGCCTTAAGTTATGAGTTTTACCTTCATGGTTAGGTTTTGTCTTTCGTTTTTCATTTTGTTCATGTCATGCATTTCATATCATGTCATCATGGGCATCGCATTTGCATTCGTGTTCGTCTCATGCATCCGAGCATTTTCCTCGTTGTCCGTTTCGCAATCCGACACTCCCACATGCACCGGCGAACCCCTCTTGTCTCTTTTCGTGAGTGGGTGTTAAACGTTCTCAGAATGGACCTAGATTTGCCAAGTGGCCTTGGTACACCACCGGTAGACCGCCTGTCAAATTTCGTTCCATTTGGAGTCCGTTTGATGTTCCAACGGTTAACCGGGTAACCGCAAAAGCCCCTTGTGTGTTGCAGCCCAACACCCCTCCAAAACTTCCCAATAACCCATCTAAACCATCTACATGTCCTTCGTCGTCGGATCACGATCGTGTGGGTGAAAACTACACCTCATTTGGACACTCCAAACTCCCTCCACCTATAAATATGTGCCCCTCCCCCGAATTTCGGGTCCAAACCCTACCATCTCCCTCCTCCGCCGCCAGACACGTCCGCCCAGACCTGATGCGTCTGCTCCACCGCCCCGCAACTAATGTCGCTATACTTATCCATTGGGCTATCAAACGAACTCCGAATGCGATGAAACTTGGCAGGCGGCCTACCTACAACATAACAACACCACATGCCAACTTTCATCCCATTCCGAGAACATTTTCCGGCCACTTCTAAAATAATATTCGGACGTTCTGCAGGCGCGTGCAAGTGTGGTTGGGCTCAGAACGGACAACGGACAGAACTGGGGGAACCCAGACGGATGCAAGTTTAGAAAACATGATGATGCAGTGCGGATGATGACATGATAAGATGCAACACGCAAGCAAATGACATGACAACGACAGCGAATAACTGGAAGACACCTGGCACATCAGTCACGGGGCATTACAACACTCCACCACTACGAGAGGATCTCGACCCGAGATCCTAGGGATGGCACCGGAGGGAAAACGGAAGATAAAGAGAAGAGGTAAACCAAATTGCTTCTATGACAATTGAGTGAAACCAAAGAACCTTGCGAGGTTGAAAAAATTCAAGAAAAGAATAGAACGAAGGTGAACAAAGTTGAAACCTCCGTTAGGGAAGAGGAACAAGGAACCTTACTAGACCCTTGTAGGTTGAAAGACATAAGAAAAGTGTTATGATGGACAATAGGTACATGCAAGCACTCCGATTGAAACGAGATGTACAGGAACGATAAGGATCAATTACGACAACACTCTGGTTGGACATGGAAGGTAAAGAATATAAACTTTGCGAAACGAAAGCACTTGGATGAGACTCCGGTTAGAAGAGGAAAGATAAAAATGACACTCCGGTTAAAACAAGATAGAGAAGGAAAAAGAATGATATAATTTGGGCAGCATTCTGGATGAAAATGGAAGGAATTAACAAGAACTTGACAAGATGAGAGGATACTTGATGAAATCACAATACACTACCTCCAGAACTATTGAATGAAAGGAACAAGAGGTAAGAAAGATCTCAGACAGCACTCTGGTTGAAAAGAGGTGCAAGGCTTGATAAGGCATTGAAACGAGGAAAGGATGTGATCACCATCGAAAAATTGCATTGAACACACCGGGGAAGATAAAAGAACAAAGAATTATAAACTTGAGGCTCCGTTAGTATCTTCATGAGAAGCACCGGGTAAGAACATGAATGAGAAGAATGGAGAGGCTTCACATGAATAAAAAGGATACTTGATTAAGAAATCTGAATCGTTGAAGAAACAAGGGTGGGAGGGCGGGAAAAACAAAGGCAACTTGGAGACAGATGAAACAAACACCGTTGAGAAGAACTGATACCCGATCTTGCGAATGTTGAATTGATCGGATCCACTAGAAGAGAAACACACGGGTTGAAAAGGATTGACATGACACTATCGATTATCATGAAGGATTGGTATTCACCTCGGGGTATGAGAACACCATTTAGGAAAGGTATGGAATCAACATTTGACTTCGAAGCAACTCGAATACCACAACTCAAAATAAAAACAAAAGATTGGCTTGCAAAATAAGCCGGAACAAACATACGATAGAGATTTCGTCCGAAGTTTTCGTGGTGGGGCCTACACGGGCTCGATCGTACAGCACCATCATGTACAAGGCAGTGCACATGACATACGAAGCGTCCCCCAGTCGGCAAAGCCAAGGACTCTTTAAGACACAATGAGACCACTGTAAAACCAACCGTGAATGGGCAGACCACTAGACATCGAACCCCAATTTCATATCATATATTCGTCGGAAAGATATCCTAAGAGCTACTTGAATTCCCACTTATAAACTCCTGAAATTTTCCAGTTATGCAATCAGGTGTTGGGGATACAGGGGAAGCATAATATCTCACCCAAATCTAGCAAATCCTACATCTAGCTGTATCCATCCTTCAACACATAACCAAGAAACCTTCAGAAATCGTTTACCTCAACCTTCGAAAAGCATCCGTTATACGAGTTATGGCAATACTTCTGAACTCCCGCCCCAGTACTAGGTGGCGTCGAGGTTATCTCACCAACAACTGCATAAAAGAGATTTTCGATGTCGGCGAAACTATCTCAGGTATTCCAGAACTGCAACGATAAAATTGTGACGACAACACCTCGGAGCTCAACTCCCCGGGACACTGCCACAACCCCTAAATGACAGGAGGCACCAAGAACAATGTTCTCGTCACAAATCGATCGGAACGATTCCAAGATACCCGCATGATCCTAAAAAAAAATTAGTGAAATTTGAGAAGAGAAGAGTCAAAACTCTACGTCAGGATGCCTTACCAGAGCGATGAAGGGACTGGGGAGTAAAAAGAATTCCTAAACTCTCCGATATATAAATCCTAAATGACTCAAAAACATTTTTCTAGACTCAACTCGTCCGCTAATTCGATCAAGCAATGGGGGCTCCAAAGGTCGGGGAAGGCTCTGATTACCAACTTGTAACGCCCTCGATGCGGCTATATCTCCCACGTGTCGAAGCACGACTTAGAGGCATAACCGCATTGAAAGCAATGTCGCAAGTGAGGTAATCTTCACACAACCCATGTAATACATAAGGGAAAGAGATACATAGTTGGCTTACAATCGCCACTTCACACAATTACATGAATAAAGCATTAGCTCATCCAAATACACTCACGGCCCGACTACGGAGCCAAAATAAAAGAAGAGTACCCCAAATGCTACACAGATCCCCGATCGACCCCAACTGGGCTCCACTACTGATCAACTAGAACGGAACAACACAAAGGACAAGATCTTCATCGAGCTCCTCCTGAGCTTGGTTGCGTCATCTGCACGGACTCATCGGCACCTGCAAGCTGGTTTTGGAAGTATCTGTGAGTCACGGGGACTCAGCAATCTCGCACCCTCGCGATCAAGACTATTTAAGCTTATGGGTATGGTAAAGGTATGAGGTGGAGTTGCAGCAAGCGACTAGCATATATGGTGGCCAACCTACTCGCAAAAGAGAGCGAGAAGAGAAGGCAAAGCACGATCGAAGAACTATGATCAAGAAATGATCATATAACAACCTACGTCAAGCATAACTCCAACACCATGTTCACTTCCCGGACCCCGCCGAGAAGAGACCATCATGGTTACACACGCGGTTGATGTATTTTAATTAAGATAAACTTCAGGTTTTCTACAACCGGACATTAACAAATTCCCATCTGCCCATAACCGCGGGCACGGCTTTTGAAAGTTCAAATCCCTGCAGGGGTGTCCCAACTTAGCCCATCACAAGCTCTCATGGTCAACGAAGGATATTCCTTCTAGCGGGAAGACCCGATCAGACTCGGAATCCCGGTTACAAGACATCCTCGACAATGGTAAAACAAGTCCAGCAAGACCGCCCGATGCGCCAAATCCTGATAGGAGCTGCACATATCTCGTTCTCAGGGCAACACCGGATGAACACTGCGTACAGCTAAAACCAGCCCTCAAGTTTCCCCGAGGTGGCGCCGCAAGTGGCTGTAGTTTGGACCAACACTTAGACAAGCACTGGCCCGGGGGGGTTAAAATAAAGATGACCCTCGGGATGTGCGCCTCCCAAGGGAAAAAGGCTAGGTGGCGAATGGTAAAACCAAGGTTGGGCCTTGCTGGAGGAGGTTTATTCAAGGCGAACTGTCAAGGGGTTCCCATTATAACCCAACCACGTAAGGAACGCAAAATCTGGGAACATAACACCGATATGACGGAAACTCGGGCGGCAAGAGTGGAAGAAAACACCAGGCATAAGGCCGAGCCTTCCACCCTTTACCAAGTATATAGATGCATTAATTAAATAAGAGATATTGTGATATCCCAACAAGTAAACATGTTCCAACTAGGAACAACATCTCCATGTTCCAACAAGGAACAAACTTCAATCTTCACCTGCAACTAACAACGCTATAAGAGGGGCTGAGCAAAGCGGTAACATAGCCAAACAACGGTTTGCTAGGACGAGGTGGGTTAGAGGATTGGCTTAACAATATGGGAGGCATGATAAGCAAGTGGTAGGTATCGCAGCATAGGCATAGCAAAAGAGCGAGCAACTAGCAAGCAAAGATAGAAGTGATTTCGAGGGTATGGTCATCTTGCCTGAAATCCCGCAAGGAAGAAGAACGAGTCCATGAAGAAGACAAACGGACGTAGTCAAACGGGTCCTCACAACACGACGTTATCGAAACCAACCCGAAGAAGCAACACCGGAAAGAAGCAAACACCATAGTAAACAACCATCACATAATCATGGTATGATGCACAATCAAGTATGATGCATGTCCGGTTTAATGAAGCATGGCATGGAAAAGTGCACAAGCAAAACTACAAGTTAAGTGGAGCTCATTATGCAACTCCGTTGCATATTGACAAAACACCACGTGACTTATTTAGTTCTCTCTCGTTTAGGTACTCAACAATATTAAATATTGTTAGCATGGCAAGAGGTGAAGCACAACAAAACTACCTATCTAGGCAAGTTTAAATGAGGCCGGAAATAACAAACAACAAATCCGGAAACTCCTCATGTGCATATATTAGGTTTGGTCCTGTTCTGCCCTAAACCATATTTTATAGTTGTTAAACATGCAAAGTGATGCCACCATGATAAACTAGACATTTTTCTACCCCATTTACATATAAAGATTATTTAAAACCGAGCTACGGTTATTTAGTTACGAATTAAAGCATTTTAACATGGCATAGGGGCAAATTTAAACAAACAGCATTTTAACATGGCATTGAGTAATTATATGCATGATCTACAAGGGGTTTTCTGCAAATCTGCATTCTCTGGAAAAATAGCTAAAACGTTCTGCGAAAAAAAATATGTCCCGGGCCGAATCTGGCCGGCCCAAAAATGCACAGGGACAAGGGGGCTGCCTCACCCATGGGCCAAGCCCAGATCTGGAGAGGTAGTAGCAGGGCCGCTGGATCGATGTGGCCCTTGTCCACGCTAGCGCTGGACCAAGTCAACAAGGAGGCAGCGCTGGTCGTCTCGTTCTGGGATGCTACTCGATGCTGCAAGCGGCGCGGAGGAGGCCGGGAAGACGGGGACGAGCGCCTGGACTCGGATCCGTCGAAGGGCGAGGGGGCGGTGAGATCCGGCGGAGGTTGGAGCTCCAGGCGGCTGCGGAAGCACGGATCCGAGCGGAGAGCTTGAGGCGCTACTGCTTCCTGAACACTTCAAGGACACCATGATGGGCTCCCTGTATGAGCAGATAGAGAGAGAGAGAGAGAGAGAGAGAGAGAGATGAGAAAGAGTGGGAGAATGGAGAGGAAGGAAAGGAAGGCGCGGTGGTGCCTGAGCACCGAGCGAGGTAGGGAGGAGGCCAGCGGCATGACCTACTGCTGTTGCCGTCGGCGACGTGGACGTGCGAGGCCGCGGGGAGGCCATTGAGTTGAACTCCGGCGGTGGTGGTCAAATCCGTGGCAGGGACAGGGCTCCTCCTATTCAGAAAACAACGAGATGGAGTTGCTGCTGCTGCCGGTGGTGGATCTGACGAGGCGGGGGCACAAGGTGGAGGAGCGCTCGAGCGCTGCTGCTCGAGGGCATGATGTCCATGGCGTCGGCGCAGAGTTTCTTCGGCGGCCATGGCGCCTGGCGTGCTCCTGGCCAGGGCGTAGCTGCTCCTGTAGAGAGAGTGACGTGAGGGAGAGGCCATGGCAGGGGGAAACGGAAAGGGGGGAAGGTGAGGAGGAGGAGAGGCACGGCCTTGGGGCCCAACGTCCATGGCGGAGGAGCTTCAGCGGCGGCGTTCATCGTCGGACGGCGAGGCGACGAGGGGCCAGGGATGAGGCATGGCTCGGGCAGGGGAAGGCTCGGGCGCGGTAGGAGGAAGCAGTTGGACGGCGGCGCAAATCGAGGGAGGAGGGGATCTGGGAGGAAGAAGCTGATTGGCTCGGCGCTGAAAACAAAAGGAGTGGTGGCGGCGTGGGGATTGGATGGATGGGACAAGGTCCCTAGAATTTAGGGTTAGGGACTATATATACCATGTAGGCGAAAAGAGAGGGATTTGGATCATCGGATCGAAATCCGACGGACGAGGATAAATATGCTAAGGAGTCCAATAAATAAAATGATGATATTTTGTAGATGTTTGGGGATGTTCCGGACCCAACGGTGACGACAGTCCGAGTCGGGTTCGGGACAACTTTCGAATGCGCGCGCGAGGAGGTCCGCGGACTGACGAGAGAGCCTAGGTTAGGCCTGGCGGTAGGTAGTGAGCTGTGTAGACGGTCTCGAGCTGAGAGAAGAGAAGAGAGGGAGGCCCGGTGACTGTTTTCGGAGACCGAAAACGCCCGACGTTAGACCGACTATAATGTCGCTATAGTTATCCGTTTGGCTATCAAACGAACTCCAAATGCGATGAAACTTGGCAGGCGGCCTACCTACAACATAACAACACCACATGCCAACTTCCATACCATTCTGAGAACATTTTCCGGCCACTTCTAAAATAATATTCGGACGTGCTGCGGGCGCGTGCAAGTGTGGTTGGGCTCAGAACAGACAACAGACGGAACTGGGGGAACCCGGACGGATGCAAGTTTAGAAAACATGATGATGAAGTGCGGATGATGACATGATAAGATGCAACACGCAAGCAAATGACATGACAATGACAGCGAATAACTGGAAGACACCTGGCACATCGGTCACGGGGCGTTACACTCCTCCAGCAAGGCCCAACCTTGGTTTTAACATTTGCCACCTAAGACTTTTTCCCTTGGGTTCGGCAGACTCAAGGGTCATCTTTATTTTAAACTCCGGGCCAGTGCTCCTCTGAGTGTTGGTCCAAACTGGGCGTTGTCCGGTGCCCCCTGGGCAACCAGGGTCTATGCCAACCCGACGTCTGGCCCATCCGGTGTGCCCTGAGAACTAGATAAGTGCGACTCCTATCGGGATTTGTTGGCACATCGGGCGGCTTTGCTGGTCTTGGTTTACCATTGTCGAAATGTCTTGTAACCGGGATTCAGAAACGAATCGGGTCTTTCCAGGAGAAGGAATATCCTTCATTGACCGTGAGAGCTTGTGATGGGCTAAGTTTGGACACCCCTGCAGGGTATAAACTTTCGAGAGCCGTGCCCGTGGTTATGTGGCAGATGGGAATTTGTTAATATCCAGTTGTAGAGAACTTGACACTTAACTTAATTAAAATGCATCAACTGTGTGTGTAGCCGTGATGGTCTATTTTCGGCGGAGTCCGGGAAGAGAACACGGTATTGTGTTATGCTCGAACGTAAGTAGATTCAGGATCACTTCTTGATCACTTCTAGCTTCTCGGTCGTGCGTTGCTTCTCTTCTCGCTCTTATTTGCGTATGTTAGCCACCATATATGCTTAGTGCTTGCTACAGCTCCACCTCACTACCTTCTCCTACCCATAAGCTTAAATAGTCTTGATCTCGCGGGTGTGAGATTGTTGAGTCCTCGTGACTCACGGATACTTCCAAACTGTTGCAGGTGCCAAGGATACCGGTGCAGGTGATGCTACCAAACTCAAGTGGGAGTTCAACGAGGATTTGAGTCATTACTTCGTTTTGTTTCCTAATGATCAGTAGTGGAGCCCAGTTGGGACGATCGGGGATCTAGCATTTGGGGTTGTCTTCCTTTATTTTGGTTCTGTAGTCGGGCATTTGATTGTACTTTGGATGATGTATGGATTATTTATGTATTGTGTGAAGTGGCGATTGTAAGGAAACTCTTTATCCCTTCCTATTCAGTACATGGGATTCTGTGAAGATTACCCCTCTTGCGACAAAACTACCATGCGGCTATGCCTCTAAGTCGTGCCCCGACACGTGGGAGATATAGCCGCATTGTGGGTGTTACAAGTTGGTAATCAGAGCCATCCCCGACTTAGGAGCCCCCTGCTTGATCGAATCGATGACGTTGTTGAGTCTAGAACAAAATGTTTTGAGTCTTAGGATTATATATATCAGAGAGTAGGATTCTTTTTACTCCTCAGTCCCTTTGTCGCTCTGGTGAGGCCTCCTGACGTAGAAGTTTTGACTTCCTGTCCTCAAATTTCATGAATTTTTTTTAGGATCACGCGGGTATCTTGGAGTCGTTCCGATAGTCTTGTGACGAGAACATTGTTCTTGGTGCCTCCTAACATTTAGGGTTTGTGGCAGTGTCCCGGGGAGTTGAGCTCCGAGGTGTTGTCGTCACAATTTTATCGTTGCAGTTCTAGAATACCTGAGTTCGCCGACATCGAAAATATCTTTTATGCAGTTGTTGGTGAGATAACCTCGACGCCACCCAGTACTAGGCGGGAGTTCAGGAGTATTGCCATAACTCGTATAACGGATGCTTTTCAAAGGTTGAGGTACATGATTTCCGAAGGTTTCTTGGTTATGTGTTGAAGGATGGATACAGCTGGATGTAGGAATTGTTAGTTTGGGTGAGATATTATGCGTCCCCTATATCCCCAACACCTTATTGCATAACCAGAAAGTTTCAGGAGTTTTATAGGTGGGAATTGAAGTAGCTCTAGTATTTCTTCCCGCGGATATTTGGTTTGTGATTGGGCAATCCTTACCACTTATTTGTTCATATCCGTACCTTGTTGCTTTATTCATCTACCTTTATCTAAGTGGCTTCTCAACTTAATGGATGTGTGATGATTTACTTTGGAATTCATTTGTTCATACAATATTGAATATACTCCAGGCAAGGCCAATGTCATTGCAGATGCTTTGAGCAGGAAGGCTTACTTCAACGACTTAATTCTCAAGCCCTTCCAACCGGACCTTTGTGAAGATTTCCGCAAAATGAACCTCCAAGTTGTTCCTCAAGCCTTTCTTGCCAATATACAAGTCTCTCCTACTTTGGAAGATCAAATTCGTGAGTCACAACTCCTGGATTCCATGGTGAAGAAGGTGAATCATGGGATTGCCAAGAGCCAACCCAAATACAAGTGCTATCGCATTGATGACAAAGACACTCTATTCTTCGAGGACCGGATTGTGCTTCCTAAAGGTGATCTAAGGAAAGTCATTATGAACGAGGCGCACAATTCCCTTCTATCCATTCACCCTGGAAGTTCGAAGATGTACCATGACCTCAAGCAGTCATATTGGTGGACTCTAATGAAGCGAGAAATTGCTCAATTCGTGAATGAATGCGATGTCTGCCGAAGGGTGAAAGCAGAACACCAACAACCAGCTGGTCTCCTCCAACCTCTTGCTATTCTAGAATGGAAGTTTGACCATGTTGAAATGGACTTCGTTACTGGATTTCCCAAGTCCAAGCATGGAAATGATGCTATTTTCGTTGTCATTGACAAGCTTACAAAAGTGGCTCATTTCCTTCCAATCAAAGAATCTATCACATCAGCTCAGTTGGCAGAGCAATACACCTCCAGGATTGTCTCTTTGCACGGCATTCCAGAATTGATATCTTCAGATCGTGGAAGAATTTTCACCTCCAAGTTCTGGGATTCCTTCCAGAAGGCCATGGGCACCAACTTTCGCTTCAGCACAACTTTCCATCCTCAAACAAGTGGCCAAGTCGAGCGAGTAAATCAAATTCTTGAAGATATGCTCAGGTCTTGTGTCATGTCTTTCGGTATGAAGTGGGAAGATTGTCTTCCATATGTCGATTTCTCCTACAACAACAGCTTCCAAGCGAGTTCGGGCAAGGCCCCATTCGAAAGTCTCTATGACAGAAAGTGTCGTACTCCTCTCAATTGGTCAGAGACTGGTGAACGCCAACTTCTTGGCAACGACTTGATCACAGAGGCTGAAGAAATGTGTAAAGTCATCCATGAAAATCTCAAAGTCGCGCAATCGCGCCAGAAGAGTTACTATGATAGCAAGCACTGTGACTTGGCTTTCAAGATCGGAGACCATGTCTACCTCCGCGTCTCTCTGATGAAAGGCACTCGTCACTTCAGTATCAAAGGGAAGCTTGCCCCTAGATATGTGGGTCCTTTCAAGATCATTGGCAAAAGAGGTGACTTCACCTATCAACTTGAGCTTCCATCCAACTTCGCAAATGTGCACGATGTGTTTCACGTGTCACAGCTTCGCAAGTGCTTCAAGACTCCTGAGCGCACTATCAACTTCGAAGAGATTGATCTCCAAGAAGATTTGTCTTATCATGAGCATCCCGTTGCTATTCTTGAAGAAACCGAGCGCAAGACTCACAACAAGTCAATCAAATTCCTGAAAGTGAAGTGGTCACACCATTCCGACCGAGAAGCCACCTGGGAGCGCGAGGGTCACATCCGTTCCGAATATCCAGAGTTCTTTTAGTCCTAGATCTCGGGACGAGTGCCTCTCGTAGTGGTGGAATGTTGTAACACCCCAGATGTAACTTGCCATATTTGTAACTCCGACTCTTGCTATTTTCGGCCTTAAGTTATGAGTTTTCCCTTTGTGGTTGGGTTTTGTCTTTCGTTTTGCATTTTGTTAATGTCATGCATTTCATACCATGTCATCATGTGCATCGTATTTGCATTCGTGTTCATCTCATGCATCCGAGCATTTTCCCCGTTGTCCGTTTCGCAATCCGACACTCCCACATGCACCGGCGCACCCCTCTTGTCTCTTTTCGTGAGTGGGTGTTAAACGTTCTCGGAATGGACCGAGATTTGCCAAGTGGCCTTGGTACACCACCGGTAGACCGCCTGTCAAATTTTGTTCCATTTGGAGGCCGTTTGATGCTCCAACGGTTAACCGGGTAACCGCAAAAGCCTCTTGTGTGTTGCAGCCCAACACCCCTCTAAAACAGCCCAATAACCCATCTAAACCATCTCCATGTCCCCCGTCGTCGGATCACGATCATGTGGGCGAAAACTACACCTCATTTGGACACTCCAAACTCCCTCTACCTATAAATATGTGCCCCTCCCCCGAATTTCGGGTCCAAACGCTAGCCATCTCCCTCCTCCACCGCCGGACACGTCCGCCCGGACCGGACGCGTCCGCTCCACCGCTGTCGGTGTCAAAACCGGCGGATCTCGGGTAGGGGGTCCCGAACTGTGCGTCTAGGATCGATGGTAACAGGAGACGGGGACACGATGTTTACCCAGGTTCGGGCCCTCTCTATAGAGGTAATACCCTACTTCCTGCTTGATTGATCTTGATGAATATGAGTATTACAAGAATTGATCTACCATGAGATCGTAATGGCTAAACCCTAGAAGCCTAGCCTGTATGACTATGGTAATGAATATCCATTCCGGACTAACCCCTCTGAAAGTGCGTTATATCGACTAGAGGGGGGGTGAATAGGCGATTTTTATGAAAGTCTTCAAAACATGGAAGTTTCGAAGACAAACGATAGAAATAAACCTATTACCATGCAGCGGAAGGTAGACTACACTAGGCAAACCATAGTCAAGTATTCAATGAAGTGAAAGCACAATGACTAATAGCGGCTAGGCAGTAAAGATCAGGTAGGAAGATATTGTGAAGCCAATCAGAACAAGCAGTCACTCAGTGAAGACAAAAGATAATGCAATCATACAATGACTTCACAAGGACCAATAGTAAGTGAAGGGAAGGGAAGGATGAAACCAGTGACTCGTTGAAGACAATGATTTGTTGGACCAGTTCCAGTTGCTGTGACAACTGTACGTCTGGTTAGGGCGGCTAGGTATTTAAACCTGAGGACACACAGTCCCGGACACCCAGTCCTGAACACGGAGCTCAGGACACCCAGTCCTCACCGTATTCCCCTTGAGCTAAGGTCACACAGACCTCGCCCAATCACTCTGGTAAGTCTTCAAGGTAGACTTCCAAACCTTCACAGACTTCGTTCACCGGCGATCCACAATGACTCTTGGATGCTCAGAACGCGACGCCTAACCGGCTGGAGGATTCGCAGTCCTCAAGTGTAATAAGTCTTCAGATCACACAGACAGGAAGACTTAAGTGATGCCTAACACTCTTTGGCTCTGGGTGTTTAGGGCTTTATCCTCGCAAGGAATTCTCTCTCAAAGGCTTTGAGGTGGGTTGCTCTCAAACGACAAAAGCCATACTCTAACTCTGAGCAGCCAACCGTTTATGGTTGTAGGGGGTGGGGTATTTATAGCCACTGGGCAACCCGACCTGGTTTGTCCGAAATGACCCTTGGTCACTAAGGAACTGACACGTGTTCCAACGGTCAGATTTCAAACACACACGGCAACTTTACTTGGACTACAAGCAAAGCTGACTTATCCAACTCTGGACAAGATTTGCTCTCATAGTCTTCACTCGAAGACATAGGATTTTGGTTAAGCATCACTTCAGTCATTCTGACTGGTTCTCTTGGACCCCACTTAACAGTACGGTGGTTCATATGACTCAACAAAGAAATACACAGAACGACGAAACTGCTAAGTCTTCGCGCTCCATAGTCTTCACGTGATGTCTTGTCTTATCATAGTCTTCAATGTGAATGTCTTCACATACCACCTCTGACTTCAATGTCTTCATACATTTTTAGGGGTCATCTCTGGTAGGAAAACCGAATCAATGAGGGACTTCTACCTGTGTTATCCTGCAATTCTCACAAACACATTAGTCCCTCAACTAGGTTTGTCGTCAATACTCCAAAACCAACTAGGGGTGGCACTAGATGCACTTACACCCTCCGGTTTATATAGACATCGGGGGGGATCTAGGGTTACATAGAGTCGGTTACATAAGAAGGAATCTTCATAGTCAGTTACCAAGCCTGCCCTCCACGCCAAGGAGAGTCCAATCCGGACACAGGTACAGTCTTCATCCTTCATGTCTTCACAGCCCATCAGTCCGACACATGGATAACAGGCCGGACGCCCGAGGACCCCTTAGTCCAGGACTCCCTCAGTAGCTAGCTTCAATGATGAGGAGTCCGGCGCATAGATTGTCTTCAGCATTGCAAGGCGGGTTCCCCCTTCCGAACTCCTAGTTGATCTTTAGATGTAATGATGGTATTCGGACTTGTATGCACAACCGCAGAGGACATAATATTTTACGAGCTCAACCCATCGACCACTTTTTGGTAATATGACACCACGCCTGCCCGGCCATCACTTGTGAACTGTTTTAGCCGGCCCGTCACCCCACATCCCAAGACGTGGTCTTATTAGCGCGTCTTATCCAAGAGGAGATCGTGCCTCCCTTTTTTAAGGGATTCCTGTCAACCCGGACGTGGGTAACCCAACCGTCGCTTGGTTACAACTCCTTGGAAACAAGCAAGTTTTTGAGGCCCAAGAGGAGACGTTTGATATTTGCAGCCTTTATATAGGGGTACAGACCCGTGTTTTTCTTCCACGCTTGCCTCTTTCTCAACCCCTACTACCCCGAGTTCCAACACCCGGGTTTCGGTCGCCACCGGCCCCAATCATGTCCGGATCCAGCCGTCAAAGCCGGTGGGTAGCTTCTTCTGTTGCGGAGGAAGACATTGCAAAGCTTCGGACGGCAAGGTACCTGACCGCTGAAATCCATCATCGGCTTCCTGCCGAGGGGCAGGTTATTCCCACCCCCAGTGTAACACCCTCGATGTGACTATAGCTCCCACGTGTCGAGGCACGACTTAGAGACATAATCGCATTGAAGGCATATGTCGCAAGTAAGGTAATCATTACAACATCCCATGTAATATAATAATAAAGGGGAGATAACATAGTTGGCTTACACTCGCCACGTCAATCAAGGTACATAAATAACATTACATCAACCAAACACTCATGGCCCGACTACGGCGCCATAATAAAAGATAACCCAACATGCGACACGGTCCCGATCACCCCAACTGGGCACCACTACTGATCATCAGGAAAGGAAACATAGTATCGCTGAGAGTCCTCGTCGAACTCCCACTTGAGCTCGAGCGCGTCACCTGGAGCGGAATCATCAGGCCCTGCATCTGGTGTAATAGTAATCTGTGAGCCACAGGGACTCAGCAATCTCGCACCCTTGCGATCAAGACTATTTAAGCTTCTAGGTAAGGCAAGGTAAATATAAGTGGAGCTGCAGCAAGCGACTAGCAAATATGGTGGCTAACCTGTTCGCAAAAGAGAGCAAGAAGAGGAGGCAAAGCGCGAGCGGGAAACTAGAGAGCAACCTGCGCAAGCATTACTCCAACACCGTGTCCACTTCCCGGACTCCGCCGAGAAGAGGCCCTCACGGTAACACACTCAGTTGATTCATTTTAATTAAGTTAAGGTTCAAGTTATCTACAACCGTACATTAACAAATTCCCATCTGCCCATAACCGCGGGCACAGCTTTCGAAAGTTCAAATCCCTGCAGGGGAGTCCCAACTTAGCCCATGACAAGCTCTCACGGTCAACGAAGGAATAGACCTCCTCCCGAGACGTTCCGATCAGACTCGGTATCCCGGTTCTTCAAGACAACTCCGACAATGGTAAAACAAGTCCAGCAACACCACCCGCTGTGCCGACAAATCCCGATAGGAGCTGCACATATCTCGTTCTCAGGGCACACCGGATAAGCTAAGCATACGGGAGCCAACGTAACCCAAGTTACCAAGGGACGGCCCCGCACAGTGCTCTAGGTTGGACCAACACTCAGAGGAGCACTGGTCCAGGGGGGTTTAAAATAAGATGACCCTTGAGTCTGCGAAACCCAAGGGAAAAGGCTAGGTGGCAAATGGTAAAAATCAAGGTTGGGCATTGCTGGAGGAGTTTTATTCAAGGCGGACTGTCAAGGGGTTCCCATTATAACCCAACCGCGTAAGGAACGCAAAATCCGGGAACATAACACCGATATGACGGAAACTAGGGCGGCAAGAGTGGAACAAAACACTAGGCGAGAGGCCGAGCCTTCCACCCTTTACCAAGTATATAGATGCATTAATATAACAAGATAAATGTAATGATATCCCAACAAGTAAATAATGTTCCAACAAGGAACGGCCTCCAATCTTCACCTGCAACTAGCAACGCTATAAGAGGGGCTGAGCAAAGCGATAACATAGCCAATCAACGGTTTGCTAGGACATGGTGGTTAGAGGTTTGACATGGCAATTTGGGAGGCTTGAAAGAAAATGGTAGGCATCATAGCATTGGCATAGCAAAAGAGCGAGCAATCTAGCATAGCAAAGATAGTAGTGATTTCGAGGGTATGATCATCTTGCCTGCAAAGTTGTCAGAGTTGACTGGATCCTCGAAAGCAAACTCAACGGGCTCCTCGTTAGCGAACTCGTCTCCCGGCTCTACCCAAACAAGACAAACAAGCAACAAGGACACAATCAACCACGTGCAAGGATCAAACAATATGATGCAAGGATGATATGCTATGCGGGATGCGATGCGGGATGCATATGCAAGAATTGACAAGGGATGCATGAACCTGGCCTCAACTTGGAAATCCAAGTGTGCCACTGGAAAGATGAGATGAAATTCCTTGAAAACGATATAAAGAACGCCGGAATCGGAGTTACGGTTTGGAAATGGCAAGCGATTCAAATATGACACCGGTCTGCGATTTACAGCAAGTAGTCACCTAAATGCAGTGAGATGAACATGCTACAGCACCCAAACATGACAACAAAATACATGGCAGGGATTCATTCATGATGCTTAAAAAAAGACTAGCACTGAGCTACGGCCAATTCATCCATTAACCGGTTCAAACAAGCATGGCAAAAATGCATATGGAAAACAGATCTCAGACTTAGTGAAATTAACACTTGTCTGGAATTTCAGCTCAGGTAGCACTCTTCGGAGCCACAAAACTACACGCTACAGGACCTGAACATGGCAAAATAAAGCATGGCATGGAGCTACTCAAAGAGCTTAACAAAAGTCCCTTAGTGACCTTGAGCCAAAAGGGATCAAAAAATACAATTGCAAGCATGTGAACATGGCAAAAAACATAATCAGTTCCCAGACTTAGTGAAAACTGGAGCATGCCGAAAACAGATATCAAGTAGGCATGTTTACAAGCTCGATGCACTCACTACGGAGCAAGTCATGACAAACTAAGCATACACCCGTCAAGAATACACAAAATGCAAGCTAGACATGGCAAGAACAATAGCATAGCATGCACGGATCAACTACAACATCATCGGCAAAATCGCTAACAAGTAGACAAACTGCCCAGATTCACGAAGTAACAAAAGTAGAGCTCCATTGACTCAAGCTAGGGTGCTTCATAATTGCAAACAAAGGCATGGATGGATAGAGCACTACAAGATTAACAAAACATCCTTACTGATCATCCTCAAAAGAGGCACGGATCACTAGGAAACAACATGAACATATGGCCATATGAAATAAACAGGTCAAGGACTTAGTGGAAATGCTAAGTCCCTGAAATCAGCACTACCAAGTGCCTCACTTTGCAAACTTGTGCTAGTCACCACACACATCACAAAAATACATGGGTTGCACCTCTGGAAAGATGGCAAAACCCTTAACAAAACATATGTAGAGCTCATGGGCATATCATGCACACAATAATCATGGCAAAAATGACAAATATGCAAATGGAGTAGCAGATCTGACAATTAACTCAAGTAGCCCTCTTCTAACAGCATTTCGGGCATCAAGATGAACTCAAATGAAAATGATGCAATGGAATGAAATGATGTACTCTCTAAGACGAACAATTTGATATGCTATACGCCAAAAATGGAGCTACAGATGCGGAGATATAGCATGATGAACAGGAGCACATGGATTAGGGTTAGGGATAAAAGTCAACCCGAGATCCAGATCTGGATCGGGCGGTTACTGTAGCGGCGCGCTTCCCGGAGCTCGCCGGCTGGAGTTGGCGTGGAGGAGGCCGGCGACGAGGGGAGGAGGTTGGTGGGCCGGACGTCGAGGAGGCGGCGGACGACGGTGGGCGGCGCATGGCGGCCGGGCGGCAAGGCGCGCGGGCGGGCGGCGCGTCGGAGCGGTGGTGCGGCGGCTCGCCGGAGCGAAGAAAGGCGGCGGCGGGAGGTAGGAGAAGGGCGGCGGGGCGCGGGCGCCGGTTCGGGGCCTCGGGGGCCGGCTGCGGGCCGGGCGGGCCGCGACGGTGGGAGGAGGCCGCCGGCCACGTGGCGCCTCCTGATTGGCGCGGGCGGCGGCGATGACTTCGTCCGGCGGCGGCCGGACGTGTCCGGTGGCGGCGGGACGATTTTTAGGTTTTTGGACGAGGGGGATCCGGATTTCGGGGAAGGGGTCTATTTATAGGCATAGAGGGAGCTAGGAGAGTCCAAATGAGGTGCGGTTTTCGGCCACCCGATCGTGATCGAACGCTCTAGATGATGGAGAAGGTTTTGGTGGGTTTTGGGCCAAATTGGAGGGGTGTTGGGCTGCAACACACACGAGGCCTTTTCGGGCCCTCGGTTGACCGTTGGAGTATCAAACGAAGTCCAAATGTTACGAAACTTGACAGGCGGTCTACCGGTAGTAAACCAAGGCCGCTTGGCAAGTCTCGGCCCAATCCGGAAATGTTTAAACCCCACACACGAAAGAAAGATAGAAATGACCACCGGAGGAGAACGAAGCGCCGGAATGCAAAACGGACAACGGGGAAAAAGCTCGAATGCATGAGATGAACACGTATGAAAATGCAATGCACATGATGACATGATATGAGATGCATGACAACGACAACAACACACGGAGACAAAAACCCGAACTCGAGAAAATAAAATAACTTAACGCCGGAAACGGCAAGAGTTGGAGTACAAATTGGGAAAGTCATATCCGGGGTGTTACAACACTCCACCACTACGAAAGGATCTCGTCCCGAGATCTAGGACTGAAAGAACGCCGGGTACTCAGAACGGAGGTGATCCTCGCATTCCCAGGTTGCTTCACAGTCGGAATGGTGTGACCACTTGACTTTGAGGAATTTGATTGACTTATTGCGAGTCTTGCGTTCTGTCTCTTCAAGAATAGCAACGGGGTGCTCACGATAGGAAAGATCTTCTTGGAGCTCAATGTCCTCGAAGTTGACGGTGCGGTCAGGAGTCTTGAAGCACTTTCGAAGCTGAGAGACATGGAACACATCATGAACATTCGCAAAGTTTGAAGGAAGCTCGAGTTGATAGGCGAGATCGCCTCTCTTGCTGACAATCTTGAAAGGTCCCACGTATCTGGGGGCAGGCTTCCCTTTGATACCGAAGCGACGAGTACCTTTCATAGGAGAGACGCGGAGGTAAACATGATCTCCGATCTCGAAAGCCAAATCACGGTGCTTACTATCATAGTAGCTCTTCTGACGGGATTGGGCTGCTTTGAGGTTATCTCGAATGACTTTGCACATTTCCTCTGCCTCTGTGATTAAGTCATTTCCCAAAAGCTGGCGTTCACCGGTTTCAGACCAGTTGAGAGGGGTACGGCACTTCCTGCCATACAGAATTTCAAATGGGGCCTTGCCCGAACTTGCTTGAAAACTATTGTTGTAGGAGAATTCAGCATAAGGAAGACAATCCTCCCACTTCATGCCGAAGGAGATCACACAAGCCCTGAGCATATCTTCAAGAATCTGGTTGACACGTTCGACTTGACCGCTAGTTTGAGGATGGAAAGCTGTGCTGAAGCGGATGTTGGTGACCATGGCCTTCTGAAAAGAATCCCAAAACTTGGAGGTAAAGATGCTGCCACGGTCTGAAGATATCACTTGTGGAGTACCGTGCAGAGAGACAATCCGAGAGGTATAGAGTTCCGCCAATTGAGCTGCAGTGATTGACTCTTTGATAGGCAGAAAATGAGCCACTTTGGTGAGTTTGTCGATGACAACGAATATAGCATCATTGCCACGCTTGGACTTTGGAAACCCAGTCACGAAGTCCATTTCAATGTGGTCAAACTTCCATTCTGGAATGGCAAGAGGTTGGAGGAGACCAGCTGGCCTTTGGTGTTCTGCCTTCACTCTTCTACAGACATCACACTCGTTCACGAATTGAGCAATTTCACGCTTCATTCGAGTCCACCAATAAGCCTGCTTGAGGTCCTGATACATCTTCATACTCCCAGGGTGGATGGAGAGGAGAGAATTGTGAGCCTCGTTCATGATCACTTTATGGAGGTCACCTTTGGGCACGACAATATGATCCTCGAAGAAGAGAGTATCCTTGTCGTCAAGGCGGTAGCACTTGTACTTGGGTTGACTCTTGGCAATCCCAATCTTCACATTTTTCACCATAGCATCAAGAAGCTGGGCTTGGAGAATCTGGTCTTCTAAGGTAGGAGAGACTTGAAGGTTGGCGAGGAAACCTTGAGGAAAAACTTGCAGATTAAGTTTGCGGAAAGCTTCACAAAGCTCGGGTTGATAAGGCTTGAGAATCAGACTATTGCAGTAAGCCTTTCTGCTCAATGCGTCAGCAATCACATTGGCCTTGCCTGGAGTATACTCGATACTCGGATTATACTCTTGAATCATTTCGACCCATCGAGTTTGCCTGAGGTTGAGATTAGGCTGAGTGAAGATGTACTTGAGACTCTTGTGATCAGTGAAAATGTCCACTTTTCTTCCCAATAGAAGATGTCTCCAAGTCAAAAGAGCATGCACAACTGCCACCAACTCGAGATCATGAGTGGGGTAGTTCTTCTCATTAGGCTTCAACTGGCGAGAGGTATAAGCAACAACTTTCTTCTCTTGCATCAATACTGCGCCAAGACCTTGGAGAGAGGCATCACAAAAGACCTCGTATGGCTTGGATTCATCAGGCGGAGTCAGAACTGGAGCAGTGATCAATTTCTCTTTCAAAGTGTTGAAAGAAATGTCACACTCCGGAGACCAAACGTACTTGACATGCTTCTGGAGAAGATTTGAGAGAGGCTTCGCGATCTTAGAAAAGTTTTCAACGAATCTTCGACAGTAGCTTGCGAGACCGAGGAAGCTACGGAGTTGCTTCACGTTCTGAGGAGGTTCCCAATTCACAATTGCAGACACCTTCTCAGGATTCACCGCAATGCCCTTGGCAGAGATGATATGACCAAGATAAAGAACCTGATCGAGCCAAAATTCACACTTGGAGGACTTAGCGTAGAACTGTTGTTCTCTGAGCTTATCGAGCACCAAACGCAAGTGTTTGGCATGATCTTCCTTGTTCTTCGAGAAAACCAGAATGTCGTCGAGATAGACCAAAACGAAGTCATTGGTGTAGGCATTGAAGATGAAGTTCATCATGCGAGAGAACGTCGGAGGAGCGTTGACGAGGCCAAAAGACATGACAGTGTATTCGTATGAACCATAGCTTGTTCTGAAAGCCGTCTTGGGAATATCTTGCTCACGGATACGAATCTGATGATAACCCATACGGAGATCATGCTTGGAGAATACTTGGGCACCTTTGAGTTGTTCGAACATCTCGTTGATGTTGGGAAGTGGGTATTTGTTCTTGATGGTCTTCTTGTTCAATGGACGGTAATCAACACAAAGTCGGTTCGTTCCATCCTTCTTCTTCACAAAAAGAACACCACAACCCCACGGAGAAGAACTAGGCCGGATGAGACCCATTTTTTCTTGAATATCGAGTTGCTTCTTCAGCTCCTTCAACTCTTCAGGTCCGAGCTTGTACGGACGCTTGAACACAGGTTCCGTGCCAGGCTCAAGATCAATGACGTTCAACTGGCCAGTGCGGAGGCATTCCTGGAAGCTCTTCCGGAAAGACGTCTTGGTATTCGCAAACGACTGGAATTTGCGAGATAGCATCGAGTTCACCCTTCTCATTGAGAGAAAACAGACGGATGGTATCGTCATTAGCGGCAAAGACAATTACATCCTCAGACGAATGAGTCAATTGAATCTGCCTGGCTGCACAATCAAGCTGAGCCTTGTGCTTAGAAAGCCAATCCATCCCGAGAATAAGATCAATATCCGAGTTGCCAAGAACCATTGGAGAAGCCAGAAACTTGAAGTCACCCAACATGATAGAAACATCCGGGACTATTGAAGTAGCCCTCATAGACTTAGCCGGAGAAACCACTCCCATAGGTTTACCCAACATTTATGAAACGAAGTCATGCTTGGAAACAAATGATCTTGACATGAAACAATGTGATGCACCCGTGTCAAAAAGAACTTTTGCAGGAAAAGAGTTAACTGGAAAGTTACCCATGATCACATCTGACGAGTCCTCTACCTGAGCTGCATTCAGCAAGTTGACCTTAGCGTGCTTGGGGTTATGCTTGACCACAGCTGTACTTGCCGATCTGACAGGAGGAGGAGGAAGACGCCTCTGGTTGAAACACTTGTTGGCATAGTGACCCTTCTGTTGGCACTTGTTGCACGTGACCTCTGAAAGCGGACGGTGATATGGAGCACTCGATCTTGGAGCTTGAGACGAAGTCTTGTTCTGAAAGCCAGGGTTGGGTGGGTGGGAAGAACCACTACTACCTTTGCTCTTCTGCTGATACGACTGACGAAACGGAGGAGGAGGGAGCCAATACTTCTGCTGCTTGGCCACTTGAGTAGAGGAAGAAGGAGTAACATCTCTGACTCGCTTCTTGGAAGCATCACACCTCAACTGAGCAGCCTCTTGCTTCAGTGCCATGTTGTAGAACTCATCGTACCTCAAGGGCTCAAAGAGAACAAGAGCGAGCTGAATTTCTTCTCTGAGACCACCCCTGAACTGGTATATCATGCTCTTCTCATCAGGTACGTCCTGCTTGGAAAAGCGGGCGAGCTTCTGGAACAACTTGTTGTAGTCATAGACAGACAAAGAGCCTTGCTTCAGGTTGCGGAATTCCTCACGCTTACTTTCAACCACGCTCTGAGGGATATGGTGAGCTCTGAAATCTTGACGGAATTCATCCCAAGTGATAACACGTCCACCTCTGGAGTCATTGTACTGCTGGAACCATTCTGCAGCTTGATCTTTGAGTTGGAAGGAAGCGAACTTGACAAAGTCCTCAGGCCTGGTGTTACTGCACTCGAAATGCTTGCACAGATCCACAAGCCAATCGTCAGCATCGGTTGCCTCAACACAATTGCTGAAAGTCTTTGGCCCGTTAGCAAGGAACTGGTTGAGTGTAGCAGAGTGATTCTGATTGTTGCCTTGGTTCCCTTGGTTGCCTTGATTGCGCTCTTGAAGAATTTGCATGATCAACTGTGTGTTTGCATTGGTAGCGGCCATCACAACTTGCCATGCCTCCGGAGGAGGTGGAGGTGGTGGCGGATCAGGATTCGGAGTCGTGCGCGTTGGAGGAGCCATCCTGAAGAGGTTGACATCCATTAGCACATTGATAGACAAATATTGAAGCTGAATCCAATGGAATGAAAATTGCAACATATAGTCTTCACATCCGAACAAAATGAACGAATGCATTCCTCTTGAAATGGTCACATATCCATAAATTGAGAAGCCACTTAGAATTAAGGTAGAGAAATAAATCAACAAGGTACGGATCAAGAACGAATAATCGGTAAGAAATCCCAATCTCAAACCAATATCCATGGAAGAAGAACTAGAGCTACAAGAATTCCCACCTATGAAATTCCCGAACCTTTCCGGTTATGCAATCAGGTGTTGGGGATACAGGGGAAGCATAATATCTCACCCAAATCTAGCAAATCCTTCATCCAGTTGTATCCATCCTTCAACACATAACCGAGAAAAACTTCGGAAACCATCTACCTCAACCTTCGAAAAGCATCCGTTATACAAGTTATGGCGATACTCCCGAACTCCCGCCCCAGTACTAGGTGGCGTCGAGGTTATCTCACCAACGAACTGCATAAAAGAGATTTTCGATGTCGGCATACTAAACTCAGGTATTCCAGAACTGCAACGATAAAATTATGACGACAACACCTCAGAGCTCAACTCCCCGGGACACTTCCACAAAACCCCTGACAGGAGGCACCAAGACAATGTTCTCGTCATAAAACCATCGGAACGATTCCAAGATACCCGCGTGATCCTAAAATTTTTTTAGTGAAATTTGAGAAGAGAAGAGTCAAAACTCTACGTCAGGATGCCTTACCAGAGCGATGATGAGACTGGGAAGTAAAAAGAATTCCTAAACTCTCCGATATATAATTCCTAAATAACTCAAAACATTTTTTTCTAGACACAACTCGGCCGCTAAAAACGATCAAGCAATGGGGCTCCTAAGGTCGGGGAAGGCTCTGATTACCAACTTGTAACACCCTCGATGCGACTATAGCTCCCACGTGTCGAGGCACAACTTAGAGACATAATCGCATTGAAGGCATATGTCGCAAGTAAGGTAATCTTTACAACATCCCATGTAATATAATAATAAAGGGGAGATAACATAGTTGGCTTACACTCGCCACGTCAATCAAGGTACATAAATAAAATTACATCAACCAAACACTCATGGACCGACTACGGCGCCATAATAAAAGATAACCCAACATGCGACACGGTCCCGATCACCCCAACTGGGCACCACTACTGATCATCAGGAAAGGAAACATAGTATCGCTGAGAGTCCTCGTCGAACTCCCACTTGAGCTCGAGCGCGTCACCTGGAGCGGAATCATCAGGCCCTGCATCTGGTGTAATAGTAATCTGTGAGCCACAGGGACTCAGCAATCTCGCACCCTCGCGATCAAGACTATTTAAGCTTATAGGTAAGGCAAGGTAAATATAAGTGGAGCTGCAGCAAGCGACTAGCAAATATGGTGGCTAACCTGTTCGCAAAAGAGAGCGAGAAGAGGAGGCAAAGCACGAGCGGGAAACTAGAGAGCAACCTGCGCAAGCATTACTCCAACACCGTGTCCACTTCCCAGACTCCGCAGAGAAGAGGCCCTCATGGTAACACACTCAGTTGATTCATTTCAATTAAGTTAAGGTTCAAGTTATCTACAACCGGACATTAACAAATTCCCATCTGCCCATAACCGCGGGCACGGCTTTCGAAACTTCAAATCCCTGTAGGGGAGTCCCAACTTAGCCCATGACAAGCTCTCACGGTCAATGAAGGAATAGACCTCCTCCCGAGACGTTCCGATCAGACTCGGTATCCCGGTTCTTCAAGACAACTCCGACAATGGTAAAACAAGTCCAGCAACACCACCCGCTGTGCCGACAAATCCCGATAGGAGCTGCACATATCTCGTTCTCAGGGCACACCGGATAAGCTAAGCGTACGGGAGCCAACGTAACCCAAGTTGCCAAGGGACGGCCCCGCACGGTGATCTAGGTTGGACCAACACTCCGAGGAGCACTGGTCCGGAGGGGTTTAAAATAAGATGACTCTTGATTCTGCGAAACCCAAGGGAAAAGGCTAGGTGGCAAATGGTAAAAATCAAGGTTGGGCATTGCTGGAGGAGTTTTATTCAAGGCGGACTGTCAAGGGGTTCCCATTATAACCCAACCGCGTAAGGAACGCAAAATCCGGGAACATAACACCGATATGACGGAAACTAGGGCGGCAAGAGTGGAACAAAACACTAGGCGAGAGGTCAAGCCTTCCACCCTTTACCAAGTATATAGATGCATTAATATAACAAGATAAATGTAATGATATCCCAACAAGTAAATAATTTTCCAACAAGGAACGGCCTCCAATCTTCACCTGCAACTAGCAACGCTATAAGAGGGGCTGAGCAAAGCGGTAACATAGCCAATCAACGGTTTGCTAGGACATGGTGGTTAGAGGTTTGACATGGCAATTTGGGAGGCTTGAAAGCAAATGGTAGGCATCGTAGCATTGGCATAGCAAAAGAGCGAGCAATCTAGCATAGCAAAGATAGTAGTGATTTCGAGGGTATGATCATCTTGCCTGCAAAGTTGTCAGAGTTGACTGGATCCTCAAAAGCAAACTCAACGGGCTCCTCGTTAGCGAACTCGTCTCCCGGCTCTACCCAAACAATACAAACAAGCAACAAGGACACAATCAACCACGTGCAAGGATCAAACAATATGATGCAAGGATGATATGCTATGCGGGATGCGATGCGGGATGCATATGCAAGAATTGACAAGGGATGCATGAACCTGGCCTCAACTTGGAAATCCAAGTGCGCCACTGGAAAGATGAGATGAAATCTCTTGAAAACGATATAAAGAACGCCGGAATCGGAGTTACGGTTTGGAAATGGCAAGCGATTCAAATATGACACCGGTCTGCGATTTACAACAAGTAGTCATCTAAATGCAGTGAGATGAACATGCTATAGCACCCAAACATGACAACAAAATACATGGCAGGGATGCATTCATGATGCTTAACAAAAGACTAGCACTGAGCTACGGCCAATTCATCCATTAACCGGTTCAAACAAGCATGGCAAAAATGCATATGGAAAACAGATCTCAGACTTAGTGAAATTAATACTTGTCTGGAATTTCAGCTCAGGTAGCACTCTTCGGAGCCACAAAACTACACGCTACAGGACCTGAACATGGCAAAATAAAGCATGGAATGGAGCTATTCAAAGAGCTTAACAAAAGTCCCTTAGTGACCTTGAGCCAAAAGGGATCAGAAAATACAATTGCAAGCATGTGAACATGGCAAAAAACATAATCAGTTCCCAGACTTAGTGAAAACTGGAGCATGCCGAAAACAGATATCAAGTAGGCATGTTTACAAGCTCGATGCACTCACTACGGAGCAAGTCATGACAAACTAAGCATACACCCATCAAGAATACACAAAATGCAAGCAAGACGTGGCAAGAACAATAGCATAGCATGCACGGATCAACTACAACATCATCGGCAAAATCGCTAACAAGTAGACAATCTGCCCAGATTCACGAAGTAACAAAAGTAGAGCTCGATTGACTCAAGCTAGGGTGCTTCATAATTGCAAACAAAGGCATGGATGGATAGAGCACTACAAGATTAACAAAACATCCTTACTGATCATCCTCAAAAGAGGCACGGATCACTAGGAAACAACATGAACATATGGCCATATGAAATAAACAGGTCAAGGACTTAGTGGAAATGCTAAGTCCCTGAAATCAGCACTACCAAGTGCCTCACTTTGCAAACTTGTGCTAGTCACCACACACATCACAAAAATACATGGGTTGCACCTCTGGAAAGATGGCAAAACCCTTAACAAAACATATGTAGAGCTCATGGGCATATCATGCACACAATAATCATGGCAAAAATGACAAATATGCAAATGGAGTAGCAGATCTGACAATTAACTCAAGTAGCCCTCTTCTAACAGGATTTCGGGCATCAAGATGAACTCAAATGAAAATGATGCAATGGAATGAAATGATGTACTCTCTGAGACGAACAATTTGATATGCTATACGCCAAAAACGGAGCTACGGATGCGGAGATATAGCATGATGAACAGGAGCACATGGATTAGGGTTAGGGATAAAAGTCAACCCGAGATCCAGATCTGGATCGGGCGGTTACTGTAGCGGCGCGCTTCTCGGAGCTTGCCGGCTGGAGTTGGCGTGGAGGAGGCCGGCGACAAGGGGAGGAGGTCGGCGGGCCGGACGTCAAGGAGGCGGCAGACGACGGTGGGCGGCGCACGGCGGCCGGAAGGCAAGGCGCGCGGGCGGGCGGCGCGCCGGAGCGGTGGTGCAGCGGCTCGCCGGAGCGGTGGTGCGGCGGCTCGCCGGAGCGGAGCAAGGCGGCGGCGGGAGGTAGGAGAAGGGCGGCGGGGCGCGGGCGCCGGTTCGGGGCCTCGGGGGCCGGCTGCGGGCCGGGCGGGCCGCGGCGGTGGGAGGAGGCGGCCGGCCATGTGGCGCCTCCTGATTGGCGCGGGCGGCGGCGGTGACTTCGTCCGGCGGCGGCCGGATGTGTCCGGTGGCGGCGGGACGATTTTTAGGTTTTCGGACGAGTTGGATCCGGATTTCGGGGAAGGGGTCTATTTATAGGCATAGAGGGAGCTAGGAGAGTCCAAATGAGGTGCGGTTTTCGGCACGTGATCGTGATCGAACGCTCTAGATGATGGAGAAGGTTTTGGTGGGTTTTGGGCCAAATTGGAGGGATGTTGGGCTGCAACACACACGAGACCTTTTCGGTCCCTCAGTTGACCGTTGGAGTATCAAACGAAGTCCAAATGGTACGAAACTTGACAGGCGGTCTACCGGTAGTAAACCAAGGCCGCTTGGCAAGTCTCGGCCCAATCCGGAAATGTTTAAACCCCACACACGAAAGAAAGCTAGAAATGACCACCGGAGGAGAACAAAGCGCCGGAATGCAAAACGGACAACGGGGAAAAGGCTCGAATGCATGAGATGAACACGTATGCAAATGCAATGCACATGATGACATGATATGAGATGCATGACAACGACAACAACACACGGAGACAAAAACCCGAACCCGAGAAAATAAAATAACTTAACGCCGGAAACGGCAAGAGTTGGAGTACAAATTGGGAAAGTCATATCCGGGGTGTTACACCCAGATCCGACGAGAGGGTCGTGTTTGTGTCCCACTTCCTCCACGGGTTGGGGTTTGCACTTAACCACTTCGTCCGAGGGCTCATGTTCTATTACGGGCTAGACTTTCATGATTTGGCCCCGGACTCTATTCTTCTTATCTCGGCGTTTATCGTCATGTGCGAAGCCTTCCTCCGAGCTCCTCTGCACTTCGGCTTGTGGCTCAAGACCTTCGATGTGAAGCCGCAAGTGGTAGAGGGGGAGCAGGCCGAGTGCGGGGCGCTACAGTGAGCAAGCTTGCTAGCGTCATTTGGCTGAAAGGATCCTTCGCCAAATCTTCCGATCTGTGGCAGCAGGGGTGGTTCTTATTCACCGAGCCCTGCGGCTCCAAGTGGGAAACTGCGCCGCATTCCGATCTAGCCCCCCAATTCAGCTTGCATCATGGATTAACAAGGCGCTGGATTGGGGACTAATGAATGACGTGCGAACTTTGTAAAGTCGCATCCGAAGCCTCATTGAGAGGGACATCGACATAGCCAATGTCGTTCAAGTAATGCTAGTTTGTCGGACCCTGCCGTGCCAGTGACGGCCTCTCGGCCTATGGGAGTGTATTCCAGAAGGGCCGCGGACTCTTCAGCACTTCTTTGGCACAATGCACGACGGAATGTGGAGATTATTCTTCGAGAAACGAAGGCAATGGCCGGACACCACCGAAGATGTCAGCCTAGACTGTAACCATCCGGATACCCCGGTAAGTACCCGTTTACCGAATACCTTATAGTCAGGTACCAAGTGTCAAGATACCAACGGTATCATCCTTTTTCAGGGCTGGATAAAGAAGGTTGAATGGATTAGGTGTCCGGCTCCCCTTCCCGAAGACCCAGCTACTCCTATGTTAATAAGGATGCTGGCCTCGGCACCATACCAGGCACCAGCAGGGGAGGGCAAGAAGACCCAAGATGACCTTGGTTCCGAAGGTAAGTCGGACACTAAGTCCGGAGAAATCGACCTTTCCTCGCCCGAAGACGAAGGCGGAAAAGGACCCAGTATCCCTTCTCCAAACAGGAGGAAAAGGGCCGTCTTCGAAGATTGGGAGGGGCGGTCTTCCAAGAAGGGCAAGATGCCACTGTCGATCCGCTTGGGTTTGGAAAGCGACGCCGTTGAGCAGCTCCAACAGGGGGACAAGCCCTCGGCCAAACCGTAAGAGAATCCGGAGTACTTTGATAGCATCCTGCTCTGTTATTGTTACCGAAGATACACGTAATGCATTTATGCATTTTTACAGGTCGGCACCGAATTTTTCTGGGCGATCCTCTTCTTCGGGGAGTCTCCTCCCAGAGATGATGGAGAGCGAGACGCCTCCTCCGACCTCCTTGCCCAATAAGGCGGATGACTCTGAAGTGTCATCGCGGAGGGTCCCTTTAGACCAGGGGACAAAAGAGGCAGTACCCAACGGTGGACCTCCGACCATCCGGGATTTCGGGGCTGATGATAACAAAGGCCCCGGACTATCTGGTTCACAGCCACAGTGATTTTGGAGACGGGTGAGAAGGTTCCTTCAAAGGATGATTGTGCTTTTGGAGCAGCTTCCGGCAACCCAGGGACTCCGGATATGTTGCGGGACATGTTGTGGAAAGCATCTGTCTCGGGGGAACAGCGTACCATGATGGGTATAGTGATTGAAAAGATTTCGTCCGTGAAGAGCGGATTAAATGAAGCCTTCATGAGCCTATTGAAGGGCTTCGAGGTTTGAGACATAATGTTTTCAGCTATGTTTCATTTGCAAAGATGCGCTTGTGTATAGGTAGTAGCCCCTGATACTCGGGTTGGCTTCTGCTGGGAAGCAAAACGGAGGATCGAAAAGGATCGTTTGAGGACTAACCTGATCAACTTTAAACACGGGCTGCTTCCCCCTTGGCCGCTTCCCGGACTATGGAAATTGCCGAGTTGCAGCAGAAGCTTGATGTGGCAAGGGATGATCTTGCTTTAATTAATATGCGTCTTGACGAGTCGCAAGGTATGTATTCGGGGCAATCCTCATACATTTTTGTGGTATAAGCATGATGCTGAGATTTAGATGCTGGAATATGCATGGCTGGAGATGGTGCTACCGCTGTTGAAGTTCTTCGAGCGGAGCTGGCCCGGGCCAAGGAGCAGGCCCGTCGTGGTAATGCTTCTACCGAAAAGGCATCGGCTGAATTAAAAGCCGAACAAGTTGCACGACTCCAAGATGAGGAGAAGATATCCACTATGACACTTGAACTGGAGAATGCTACCGGCCGCTGTGAATTTCTAGAGAAGGAGAATAAAGCCTTAACGGCTGATCTGGACAAGGCCTTACAAGAGGCTAGAGCAGCGCTGTCGGAATCCAGAGCAGCCCGTGAGGAGGTTCGACAGGCGAGGGAGATTGCGGCTGGAAAGCCCTTTCTGCTGCAAACTAAGTTCGGTGACCCGAACTATGCCCAGCTTAACCAAGTATGGAGTTCTCCGGACGAGTTCTTGGACTTGCCGAAGAGTTCTGCCGATGCGGCACAGTATTACCAAGCGCGAGATGGATATGCAACAGAGAAGGTTTTTTGGTCGCAGTTTGGCGCATCAAAGTGCCCTCTGTTGCTCAATGAACAGACGTCCCAATGGGCCGAACTTCACAGGATATCCGGCGCTGCCATGAAGGATGTCGTAATCCGGTTGTGGCCAACCGAGCCTGTTCCGAATAGCTATTTTGGTTTGGTGCAGAGGCTTGTTGATGCGGTGCCGCGTATCGATGTTGTGAAGCGATCATCATGCATTGAGGGTGCGCGGACGGCTTTTGCCCGAGTCAGAACATTCTGGGTGAAGATGAAGGCCATCAATGTTGCGACGAAGAGTCCACCCACAGGCAAGGACCACCCGGAACCGGAGCATTATTTTGAAGACGTCCTAGAGGCCGCCCGCTTTATAGACGGTCAGTGCTCGAGAGACATAATGTTCGAGTGAGGTGTACGAAAATTGTAAAAGACAATTTTATAGTTAATCTATTTATGTTTTGCTTGAAAGCTTGAATTCCTCCTGTGCGGCCATTTTGATATAATCTAAAAGTTTTCCAGTCGTTGGCTTCAGCCCCCTCGTAGGAAGAACGGGGGTGTTCGGAAAGGCATTTAATCTCTATTTATCCAACGTCTTGGTCCATGAAGGAGGTGATAATGCGGCAAACCAGGCAATCGGACTATATGGCGTTAACGCTTTCACTTAGCCATAGGAGTTTTATTGTGGGGCTACGACATAGCCCCTGGTATGTATGCGGCGTACGGTGCCTTACATATTTGATTTGAAAAAGATCCCTCGTGTGACACGGAGAATCGCTAAAGATTCCATGAATTCTTCAAGTGGTTGACTAGCTCACGCCCCATCATGATAGTCAGTTTTCGCCTTTCTCTACTGAGGTGCTCGTCCGGTTTAGACCAGGGCATGATCATGGTAGTTCTCCCTTTACTACGCTAGCCGATAGAGCGGAACGTAGGGTAGCAAGCACAGGAGCCGGGAAACCCAACTATTGACCCAAGACAATGATTCGGAGCTGATGCATATAAGGCCAAACTTGCGACGCCGAAGTATGCTATAGAGTTGTTCGGACTTTTACTAGCAACTCATTTGTTCCCACACCAAGCCCCTGGCAGGTTATGCCAAGGTATTTCTGTGAAATAACCGTGGGAGCCATATTTTGTTGGGGAAACAATGTGTATGATTAGTTCGGATATTGTTTAATGGGAACTGAGTGATATGCCAATGATTACTTATGATATATATATAAGCCATCCTCCTGGCTATTTGACATGCTCGGGGTTTGAGGCGGAGGAACAGACATAGTACAGGCTCGAGAAATAGAGAGTGCGGTCTACAAAAAGTTATTTTGGACCTCCTGTCACACGTCTGCACCGCCAGTCCTCGGTGGGGGGAATCCTTGATGGAAATAGCCCCTTAGGTGAGTGTATGGATCCGGACTCCGATAGAGACAATTTCCAATGTTTATCCTGTTCGTCACCTATTTTTAAAGGATAGCGAAGGAAGAAATAAAAAGAAAATAAATAATAATAATAAAAATTACTGTAGTGCTTGCAGGCTTGTCCGTATTGTGCTTCCGCCAATGCCCATGGTATCTTGAGTGCGTAATGATGTATGCGCGGTACAAACTTTGTAGGTGTACGGAGTGGGCGGCGGAAGACGGGTTGCTATTTCCGTTCTAGGAGTAGTTGATCCTTGAGTGGAGACTACTTCTGACCCCCGGTGTTTCGTTGGTGAACCTTTCCATCATCCCTGTCGCTTGGCAGCCTCCTCCCCCTGTGTTCGGCGTTGAGCTTGCCAGCCTATTTAAAGACCGAGCAGTTTCTGTTGGTATGATTAGCTGGTTTATCAGGGTGGCCATGAATCTAGCAGGGTCGGTCCAATATCCTATCCAGGTTGGATGGTTCGTCTCGATTCGCCTTGAATGGCTTCTTCCGCTGACTGGGCTTGGGGTTGCTGAATCTGGCGTTGATCGCTGTGTCGCCTAATCTTTCATTGTCATTGCGATTGTTGTTTTTGCTTCCTCATGGCTTGTCGTTGCCGTCTCGGATTTCAGAGGTGCCCTGGTTGCTGGCGCTATTGCTTCTATGAGCGAGCCAGCTATCTCCCCCCATGCAAAAGCGGGTCATCAGAGCAGTGAGGGCTGTCATGGATTTAGGTCCTTCTTGGCCGAGGTGGCGTGCAAGCCATTAGACCCGGACGCTGTGTCTGAAAGCCGCAAGGGCTTCCGCATCTGGACAGTCGATGATATGGTTCTTTTTGACTAAGAACCGAGTCCAGAGCTCCCTGGCTGATTCTCCGGGCTGTTGGACAATGTCACTTAGGTCATCGGCATCCGGTGGCCGGACATGTGTTCCTCGGAAGTTATTGAGGAAGGCCTCTTCCAAGTCCTCCCAGCTGCCTACGGAATTTGCAGGCAGGCTGTCTAGCCAGTACCGAGCTGGCCCTTTTAGTTTTAGTGGGAGGTATTTAATGGCGTGGAGGTCGTCCCCGCGGGCCATATGGAGGTGGAGGATGAAATCTTCTATCCATACCGTAGGATCGGTTGTCCCGTCGTATGATTCAATATTGACGGGTTTGAATCCATCGAGGAATTCATGATCCATTACTTCATCAGTGAAGCAAAGCGGGTGTGCGGCGCCTCTATGTTGGGCCACACTGCAACGTAACTCCGAAGGAGTCCCTTTGCGGTTTTCGGCTCGGGCGTGGCGAGGTTTGACACGTCCGAATAGGTAGCCATCGTCGCGTGTCGAAGCATGCTTTCACGATCCGTAGATCGGTCTTGCGTGTCCTGCTCTATTGTCCAAGTCCCTATGCAGGTTGTCTGGGTAATCGTGACTTGCGTTGTTCTTGCCTTTACGGCGAGGTGGGGCGGTCTGGTGTTCAGCTTGAGTTGCCTCTTTATCCGGATAGAGTTGTCGGCGACCTGCCGCATTGTGTGACGATGGTATGGGCTCCAACGCCCCGTCATCGGACTGGTATAGCAATCTGTGCTTTGGGTAGCTTTCGGCTAGGCCACTAAAGCCGTATTCTTCGGCGACCGGGACTTCGGTCCATCTGTCGTTGAGTAGGTCTTGGTCAGCTTGAAGCTGCTGCTGCTTCTTTTTCAGGCTCCTTGTCGTAGCTATCAGCCTGCGCTTGAAGCGCTCCTGCTCGAGGGGCTCTTCGAGTATGATGATGTCTTCGTCGCCGAGGCTTACCTCATCTTTGGAGAGCAGAATATAGTTGTCGTCCTCCGAACCGTCGCTGGGCGGGGCTTGTTCATCGGGGCTGGCTTGCCCATTTTTCTATTCCTCCTACTCGGATATTGCTCCCACAGGGTCTTCATTGCTTTCGGTGCCGTCCGGAGTACTATTTTCTCCAGTGCCATCATTGATGTGGCGTGACTTGGGGTGGCGTATGGGGCGCCGGAACTTAGTCTGTGTCTCAGGAGTTTTAATTGGATCTCCCTTGTCCTTGCCGCGAGGCTTTTTAAGTGTATCGATCATGTACATGTCATATGAAGGGGTGGCCGTCCCACGCCTGATGACTGGCGAGTCTTGTCCTTGCTCCTTATCGGCATCGTCGTCTATACCGTCAATGTCTTTGGAGCCAGAAGCAGGCATGTCGGTTAAGTCCTCGACATTGGCTATGAAGTGGGTGGAGGGTGGGAAGCGAAATTCTCCATTATCAGCCTCTAGATCGAACCGGACATAGTTCGGCCGTGAATCCCCTATCCTGGACAGGTTTTTCAACGAATTCAGCACATCGCTGAAGGGAGAGTGTTGGAAAACATCTGCGGCGCTAAACTCGATGATTGATAACCGATCCAGCTCGGTGTCCGGGAGCGCGCAAGCTTCGAAACTTATAGCCGGAAACGAGTCTGAAATTCCATTGACGCTGATATTGCCTGGTGTTGAGTTTGTGTGCGGCACCAACGCCGCGGACTCTGTGGCTTCGGATGGTGCAAACTGCTCTGGATCTAAGGTCACAGCAGTTATAGGCACCATCTCCAGAACCTGGTCCGATGACAGATTTAGGTCATGTTCATCGAAGCGAGGGGGAGCGATCGCCGCGGTCTCAAATCCATTGAAGATCAAGTCTCCACGGATATCCATGACATAGTTCAAGCTTCCAAATCTGACCTGATGGCCAAGCTATCGATCTACTCCAGATGGCCAAGCGAGTTGGCCCACAGTACGAAGCCGCCGAACATGAAAATCTGTCCGGGGAGGAAAGTTCCACCTTGGACAGCGTTACTATAGACAATTGAAGGGGCCATCAAACCTTTTGTCGATGGCACAGCAGAACTCTCAATGAAAGCACCAATGTCGGTGTCAAAACCGGCGGATCTTGGGTAGGGGGTCCCGAACTGTGCGTCTAGGATCGATGGTAACAGGAGATGGGGGACACGATGTTTACCCAGGTTCGGGCCCTCTCTATGGAGGTAATACTCTACTTCCTGCTTGATTGATCTTGATGAATATGAGTATTACAAGAGTTGATCTACCACGAGATCGTAATGGCTAAACCCTAGAAGCCTAGCCTGTATGACTATGGCAATGAATATCCTTTCCGGACTAACCCCTCCGGTTTATATAGACATCGGGGGGCAATCTAGGATTACATAGAGTCAGTTACATAAGAAGGAATCTTCATAGTCGGTTGCCAAGCTTGCCCTCCACGCCAAGGAGAGTCCAATCCAGACACGGGTACAGTCTTCGACCTTCATGTCTTCATAGCCCATCAGTCCGGCCATGGATAACAGGCCAGACGCCCGAGGACCTCGTAGTCCAGGACTCCCTCGGCCACCCCGCAGCCAATCGGGCTCCGCCACGTGTCCACCGCCGCCGCCCCATGCCGCCGGCCTGACGAGGCCCGGATCGGGCCCCCGCGGGCCCAGCGCCTCCACTGCCGCCCCGCAGCCGCCCAGCCGCCGCCCAAGCGCCGCCCCGCCCCCGCCCGGTCACCGTCCCCGCCGCCGCGTGCCCGCGCCCGAAGCCACCGCCGACTACCGCATTCCACGTCGCCGGCCACCGCCACCGCTCCCCGCCGTTCGCCGCTGACCTCCTCGACCACGCCGGCGAGCTCCGCACGCCTCCTCCGCTGTCACCCCCAACTCTGGCATCCTCTCCGGTAAGATCCGGCCCTGCCTCGGTTCGCGTGCCACCGAAACCCTAGATCTGGGCGAGGTCAATTTCGTCTAAGTCTTTTCCCTGCAATGTTTTTATGCCTCCTTCATCGCATCATATCTCGGTGACCGTAGCTCCAAATCATGCTTATGATATGTCAAATTGTTCGTCTCGTTGAGCTCTTCATGTTAGAAGCACTTACATGCATGTTACTTTCCAATATGATGCCATTTTCATTGATGCAAGAGTGGTATAAAATGTTAACTGCTGGTACTTATCAGATCATGGTGATTTGTCATTTTTGTTGCATTTGATGTGAGCATTATATGAGCATGAGGTCTACATGTGTTTTGAACTACACCATGCCATCTTTACAGAGGTGCAAGCGTTATATTTTTGTGATCTTTGTGGTGACTAGCACAAGCATGCAAAGTAGGCTCCACAATGTTGCTGTTTTCAGGGACTTGGGATTTTGCTAAGTCCTTTTCCTGTTGTTATTGTGATGCCATGTAAACTTGATGCTACAGTGAGATGCATGCTTATTTTGAGATGCTTCAGTAAGGATATATTGAAAATGCGGTCACGCTCTATCCATTCATTCCCCTGGTTGCAATTATGGAGTGCTCTAGCATGTTAATTTCTTGCTCTACTTTTGCCACAAAATGTTTCTGGCAGATTGTTAACATGTTAATCAATATTGCCATGGTTGTTGCTAGTGATCCATGCATCCTTTTAACTTGCTCTTGCCATGTTTACCTTCATGTACATGTCTTCTTAGTGTTGGTATGCTTGTTTGGTCATGTAACGCTTTGTGATGAGTGGCATGACCTCGCAAAGTTGCTATCATAATTCTGTTTATGCCATGATCTATTTTGCACTAAGTCTGAAACTGTTAATAAAACTTGCTATGTTTACATGGGTGCCATCATATCGTCTGTGCCATTTTGGCTCATGTTCAGTAAGGGACTTTTGTTCTATGCATTCAGTAGAATCATGCCATCCCTTTGTTTACTATGGTATGTTCCTATAGCATGTTGTTTTCTTGCTCTAAACTTTGCTTCCTGATGTTGGTTTTGACATGTTAGTATTTTCACTAAGTCTGTGAAGCTGATATCTTTTGCACTTTTGCCATGCCTGTTTGAACCTGTTCTAATGTGATTTAGCCGTAGCTCAGTGTTCATGTTTTCTCAAGCATATCTTATAACTCACTGCCATATGCTTTGTTGCTCTGTTGGAGTGGAGTAGCTTAGTTTCTTGTTGCATTCTAGATGGGATCGTGCTGTTAATCGCAGAATTGTGTCATTCTTGTTTTGCTTGCCATTTGCAAACCGTGCATCCGTTTCCGGTGATCTTCATATCGATTTCAACCGAAATCTTCTCATCTTTCCAGTGGCATACTTGGGTTGCCGAGATGATGCCTTGTTCATTCTTTCCCTTCCGGAGCACGCATATGGATTGCATATCATATCTTGCATATCATGACATGTATTGCATCATGTTGCTTGTGCATTGCACCATGATTGATTGTTGTTCCATTGCTTGTGTTCTTGCTTTGGGTAGAGCCGGGAGACGAGTACATGACCGAGGAACCTGTTGAGTATGCTAACGAGGATCAAGCTTTTGACAACTCTGAGAACTTTGAAGGTAAGATGACCATACCCTCGAAATCACTTCTGTCTTTGCTTGCTAGTTGTTTGCTCTATTGTTATGTCGCGCTAGCTACCACTTGGTATATCATGCCTCCCATATTGCCATGTCAAGCCTCTAACCCTCCTTCCTAGCAAACCGTTGTTTGGCTATGTTATTGCTTTTGCTCAACCCCTCTTATAGCGTTGCTAGTTGCAGGTGAAGTTGAAGTTTGTTCCATGTCAGAACATGGATATTGTTGGGATATCATTATTATATCTTATTTAATTTAATGCATCTATATACTTGGTAAAGGGTGGAAGGCTCGGCTTTATGCCTGGTGTTTTGATCCACTCTTGCCTCCCTAGTTTCTGTCATACCGGTGTTATGTTCCTTGATTTTTTCGTTCCTTACACCGTAGGGTGTTATGGGAACCCCTTGACAGTTCGCTTTGAATAAAACTCCTCCAGCAAGGTGCAACCTTGGTTTTAACATTTGCCACCTAAGCCTTTTTCCCTTGGGTTCCGCAGACTCAAGGGTCATCTTTATTTTAAACCCCCGGGCCAGTGCTCCTCTGAGTGTTGGTCCAAACTGAGCGATGTCCGGCGCCCCCTGGGCAACCAGGGTCTATGCCAACCTGACGTCTGGCCCATTCGGTGTGCCCTGAGAACGACATACGTGTGACTCCTATCGGGATTTGTCGTTACATCGGGCAGCTTTGCTGGTCTTGTTTTACCATTGTCGAAATGTCTTGTAACCAGGATTCCGAGACTGGTCGGGTCTTTCCGGGAGAAGAAATATCCTTCGTTGACCGTGAGAGCTTGTGATGGGCTAAGTTGGGACACCCCTGCAGGGTATAAACTTCCGAGAGCCGTGCCCGCGATTATGTGGCAGATGGGAATTTGTTAATATCCGGTTGTAGAGAACACAGTCTTGTGTTATGCTTGAACGTAAGTAGATTCAGGACCACTTTTGATCACTTCTAGCTTCTCGACCATGCGTTGCTTCTCTTCTCGCTCTTCTTTGCGTATGTTGGCCACCATATATGCTTAGTGCTTGCTGCACCTCCACCTCACTACCTTCTCCTACCCATAAACTTAAATAGTCTTGATCTCACAGGTGTGAGATTGCTGAGTCCTCGTGACTCACGGATACTTCCAAACAGTTGTAGGTGCCGAGGATACAAGTGCAGGTGATGCTACCAAACTCAAGTGGGAGTTGAACGAGGATTTGGGTTGTTACTACGTTTCATTTCCTGATGATCAGTAGTGGAGCCCAGTTGGGACGATCGGGGATCTAGCATTTGGGGTTGTCTTCCTTTATTTTGGTTCCGTAGTCCGGCCTTTGATTGTACTTTGGATGATGTATTGATTATTTATGTATTGTGTGAAGTGGCTATTGTATGCCAACTCTTTATCCCTTCCTATTCAGTACATGGGATTGTGTGAAGATTACCCCTCTTGCGACAAAACTACCATGCGGCTATGCCTCTAAGTCGTGCCCCGACACGTGGGAGATATAGCCGCATTGTGGGTGTTACACCATGCACCATACGCTGATATGTGCCGCCACGCTCTGCAGCCCAAAGTAGGAGAGAGGGTCGCAAGTATCAGACTTCGACCTGCTGGATGGAGTTTCCCCTGTCAGGCACCCATCTTCTAGTCTGATTACTTCTTCGGTTGTAACCCCGCCCCTGGTTGCTGCAGCTGCTGCCGTTTTCAATGTACAATCAGTAGTATATTTCGTCTGTTGGTTGAATAAATGTGTTGTTAGAATGACAAACACAGTTTTTCGAAGTTGTTGCATGGTCCGATCCTTTATTGCCCCGTACGTAGCGCATACTATTTTTGGCACGGAACACATTTTCCACTTGTCGATAACATGCAGCCCACTGATGAAGGCCCAATAGAGGATCCCATAATTAACTGGAAGGGAGGCTCTCACATGAATCTGGCCCAGGTACATGCTCTTGGTAACCTAAACATAAATAAGTAAATAAATAAAGGTAAATGCTCATGCACCAGTTCTTTAAGTTTACGATTTGAGAAGTCAAATTTTAACATGAGGATATTATTTCCTATGAGAGTGTCATTACATTCAATTGATATTATTTTTAGGCAAAGATAGCGACCAGTCTTTTTTCTCCCACTATTTTCTTCCTGCAACCAGCGGACCCATGCAAATCATAGTCAATGTCGTAAATAGTTCCTGTCCATTATTATTTTTGATAAGAATGCCGAACCCAGCCCAACACATTGGCGACACCACTTTATCCCAGGGCTTTTGAATGTGCTCGACTTCACACCTCAAGAAGAAAATTGTCTCAAAAAAACCTCAAGGGGAAAAAGGTGCTCTGCAACATTTTACCATAAGTTTTAGCCATATAAAACTAATTCTTTAATTTAGCATAATGAGTTTTTGAGTCTGACCGGTCCAGCCACCTAAACCAAACTTGCGTCGGCGGGAGCGCCTGTTCCCGCCTTCTATGACTGGTTGCTTTGCCGTGCACGCATCGCCGCCTTGTCGTACCCTGAAATGCTGGACAGGCCACCCTTTACTCCCCCCTAACATCCTATTCTTCTCCGGCAATGACAGCCTACCACGCACCAGAATTAGTGAACCCTCGTACTCCCCTCCGCCTACGGCCATACTGCCGCATATTCCCTGGCTCCTGTTCATTCCTGTCTGAGGCCTCGCCGTCGTCCTCCACCTTGGTGCGATCAAAGTGGCGCCGCTGTCTGGCCCTGTCAACATAGTGAATCAGGAGAGGACTATAGTTGTGAGTATGACAGTACAGACCCACCAGGTCCACTCCCAAACACAAACAAGCACCTCTTTTACTACTCAGATGCACCCCTCGTTTTTTACTCTAATACACCCTGCTGATATCTGGGACCCACATCATTGTCAATGTATAGTCAATTAACGATAGAATTGCACAACTTTTTTTTGAGGATTTGTTCAGAGGAGCAGGCTATAAACTGGGTTGTGCGGTCTCTGTGGCCCGTCTAACAACAAGACCAGCCCAGCATTTTTTTCTTCAGGAAAATAGGTAGTCCACTATTTCTTTTCAAAGAATACCCAAGCTAGGCCTATTTGTTTTCTCCGACTTACTGGGCTGCAAATCTTTCAAGACGAGGAGGGATGCATTCCGGCCTGACCAAAGAGTATGGGCAGTAAATCTTAAAAGTAATATGAAAGGGGTTGCAAATTCCAAAAAAATATAGCAAATGGGAAATTAGTTTCGTTTTTTGTTTTTGTTCTTCACTGATATTTTATATTTCATTGGATTTTAACATGACATACTACTACTTTATTTTTAAATTTGTTTTAGTATGGCTACTAATTTTTGGATTTAGAATATTTTGTTCCCTAGCAAAAATATGCAAATTATAAAAATTTCGCGTATTTTTTAGTTCAAATTTTTAACTCCCGCACTGACCAGAAAATGGGCAGCAATTCAAAAATAGAAAATGGGCTGTAATAATTTCCATATGAATTAGCAAATGGACTGTAAATTATAAAAATAATAGCGAACAGGCTGTACACGCCATAGATTTCGAGGCTGACTTGTTTACGCAAGGCTTTATCAGTTAACAAATGATTCTAGTAGCAGTGATTGTTGGATGTCCATCAAAGGGTCGATATGCTTCTTCAATCTCTGATCTTCCTGCTCCAGTCACCTAAACCAGCGCTAGCGGGACCGCCTACTCCCTCCTCTTGTGGCCGGCTGTGATGCTGCGCAGGCTTCACCGGCCCACCCTACTCCCTCCGCTGGCCTGGCCATCCCTCTACCCACATGCACCTCCTATTATTTTCCGATGACGGTAGCCTCACGCCGCAGCCGAACCAGTCAATCGTCATACTCTCCTCAGCGTGGGCATCCGCTATTGTGTCTTCGCCTATAACACCCACAATGCGGCTATATCTCCCATGTGTCGGGGCACGACTTAGAGGCATAGCTGCATGGTAGGCTTGACACAACAGGGGTAATCTTCACACATCCCATGTACTGAATAAGAAAGGGATAAAGAGTTGGCTTACAATCGCCACTTCACACAATACATAAATAATTCATACATCAACCAAAGTACAATCAAAGGTCCGACTACGGAATCAAAATAAAAGAAGACAACCCCAAATGCTAGATCCCCGATCGTCCCAACTGGGCTCCTCTACTGATCATCTGGAAAAGAAACATAGTAACGGCCCGAATCCTCGTCAAACTCCCACTTGAGTTCGGTATCGTCACATGCACTGGTATCCTCGGCACCTGCAACTGTTTGGAAGTATCCGTGAGTCACGAGGACTCAGCAATCTCACACCCACGAGATCAAGACTATTCAAGCTTATGGGTAGGAAAGAGTAGTGAGGTGGAGCTGCAGCTAGCACTAGCATATATGGTGGCTAACATACAAATAAGAACGAGAAGAGAAGCAACACAATGGTCGAGAAGCTAGGGGTGATCAAGAAGTGATCCTAAAATTACCTACGTTCAAGCATAACACAAGACCGTCTTCCCTTCCCGGACTCCGCCGAAAAGAGACCATCACAGCTATACAAGCGGTTGATTCATTTTAATTAAGTTAAGTGTCAAGTTCTCTACAACTGGAGATTAAAAAATTCCCATCTGCCACATAACAATGGGCACGACTCTCGAAAGTTTATACCCTGCAGGGGTTTCCCAGCTTAGCCCATCACAAGGTCTCACGGTCAACGAAGGATATTCCTTCTCCCGGGAAGACCCGATCAGTCTCGGAATCCTGGTTACAAGACATTTCGACAATGGTAAAACAAGACCAGCAAAGCCTCCCGATGTGCAGACAAATCCCGATAGGAGTCAAACGTATCTTGTTCTCAGGGCACACCGGGTGAACACTACGTACAACTAAAACCAACCCTCAAGTTTCACCGAGGTGGCGCTGCAAGTGGCTCTATTTTGGACCAACACTCAAAGGAGCACTGGCCCGGGGGTTTAAAATAAAGATGACCCTTGAGTCCGCGGAACCCAAGGGAAAAGGCTTAGGTGGCAAATGGTAAAACCAAGGTTGGGACTTGCTAGAGGAGTTTTATTCAAAGAAAACTATCAAGGGGTTCGCATAACACCCAACCGCGTAAGGAACGCAAAATCAAGGAACATAACACCGGTACGACGGAAACTGGGGTGACAAGAGTGGAACAAAACACCAGGCATAAGGCCGAGCCTTCCACCCTTTACCAAGTATGTAGATGCATTAAAGTAAATAAGAGATAATAATGATATCCCAACAATATGCATGTTCCAACATGGAATAAGCTTCAACTTCACCTGCAACTAGCAACGCTATAAGAGGGGCTGAGCAAAAGCAGTAACATAGCCAAACAACGGTTTGCTAGGAAAGTTGGGTTAGAGGCTTGACATGGCAATATGGGAGGAATGATATAGCAAGTGGTAGGTAGCGTGACATAGCAATAGAGCGAGCAACTAGCAAGCAAATATAGAAGTGATTTCAAGGGTATGGTCATCTTGCCTACAAAGTTCTCAGAGTTGTCGAAAGCTTGTTCCTCGTCAGCGTACTCAACAGGTTCCTTGGTCACGTACTCGTCTCCTGGCTCTACCTAAAGCAAGAACACAAGCAAAGGACCAACAATCAATCACGGTGCAATGCACAAGCAACATGATGCAATACATGTCATGATATGCAAGACATGATATGCAATGCATATGCGTGCTCCGGAAAGGAAAGAATGATCAAGGCATCAACTTGGCAAACCAAGTGTGCCGCTAGAAATATGAGGTGATTTCGGTTGAAATCGATATAAAGATCACCAGAAACGGATGCACGTTTTGCAAATGGCAAGCAAAACAAGGTAGGTGCTATTCTGCGATTAACATCACGACGCCACTTAGAATGCAACAAGAAACTAAGCTACTATACTCCAACATGGCAACAAAGCATATGGAAGTGATGTACAAGAGATGCTTGACAAACCATGAACACTGAGCTACGGCTAAATCACAGAAGAGCGGGTTCAAAGAAGCATGGCAAAAGTGCAAAAGATATCAGCATCACAGACTTGGTGAAAATACTAACATGTCAAAAACAACATCAGGAAGCATGTTTAGAGCAAGCAAACAACATGCTACAGGAACAAAAGTCCCTTACTGATCATGATTCTTCTAAATGCATGTAACAAAAGTCCCTTACTGATCATGAGCGAAAAAGACACAGAAGATATGATGGCACCCATGTAAACATAGCAAGTTTTATTAACAGTTCCAGACTTAGGAGAAAAATAGAGCATGGCATAAACAGATTTACGATAGCAACTTTGTGAGCCCAAAGCACTCACCACAAAGCATTGCATGACAAAATAAGCATGGACATCACTGTAGCATCAAGTTTACATGGCATCAAAATAACAGCAGGAGAAGACAGCAAAATCCTAAGTCCCTGAAAACAGCAACATCACGGAGCCTAGTTTGCATGCTTGTGCTAGTCACCACATAGATCACAAAAATACAAGACAAGCACCCCTATAACGATGGCATGTTGTAGCTCAAAACACATGTAGACCTCATGCTCAGAGGATGCTCACATCAAATGTAACAAAAATGACAAATCACCATGATCTGATAACTACCAGCAGTTAACATTTTATAGCACTCTTGCATCAATGAAAATGGAATCATAACAGACAACATCATGCATGGAAATGCATCTAAAGTGAAGAGCTCATCGAGGCGAACAAATCAATATATCATACGCATGATTCGGAGTTGCGGTCACCAAGATATGATGCAATGAAGGAGGCATAAAATTATTGCAGAAAAGGACTTAGTGGAAATTATACCCCGCGAAAGTCAACGGAATGACGTGGTGCGGGACGAAGGGATTCAGGTCGGGGAGGCGTTTGGTTCGTCTCCCGGTGGATCTGGTCCACTCCGGCCCGGATCTCGACGGAGAAGAGGCGATGACGGTGGCCGACGACGACGTCGGCGGTGAGGGCTGCGCGGAGGTGCCGAGCGGTGGCCGGAGCACGCGTGGGGCTCGGGCGCCCGCGGGAGGCAGCGAAGCGGCGAGGCACTTGCGGTGGCGTGGCGAGCGGCGCAGATGAGGCGCAGCGGCCGGCGAGGGCGGCGAACGGCGGCGCGGGCGAAAGGCGGCAGGGACGGTGACCAGGGCGGCGACTGGGCGGCGGCGGGAGCTCGCGAGAGCGGGCGACGGGGCGGCGGTGGCGACGCGGGCCTCGAGGGCCCGTCCCGGGCCTGGCGGGCCGCGCGCGGCGAAGGCGGGGGCCGGCGGCTGGGCGCTGACGTGGCAGGGCGCGGTTGGATGGGTGCGGCGGCGCGGACGTGTCCGGGGCGACTCGGACGCGTCCGGCGGCGAGGAGGAGCGGGCTAGGGATTTGGACTACGGAAAAATAGTTGGGGTGCACATATTTATAGGTAGGGGGAGTTTGGAGTGTCCAAATGAGGTGTAGTTTTCGCGCACAGGATCGTGATCTGACTACGGGGGACATGGAGATGGTTTAGATGGGTTCTTGGGCCGTTTTGGAGATGGTTAACCGTTGGAGCATCAAACGGCCTCCAAATGGAACGAAATTTGACAGACGGTCTACGGGTGGTGTACCAAGGCCACTTGGCAAATCTCGGTCCATTTGGAGAACGTTAACACCCGATCACGAAAAGAGAGAAGAGGGGTGCGCCGGTGCATGTGGGAGTGTCCGATTGCGAAACGGACAATGGGGAAAATGCTCGGATGCATGAGACGAACACGTATGCAAATGAGATGCACATGATGACATGATATGAAATGCATGACATGAACAAAATGCAAAACGAAGATAAAACCCAACCACGAAGGGAAATATCATAACTTAAAGCCGAAAATGGCAAGAGTCGAAGTTACAATTATGGCAAGTTACATCCGGGGTGTTACAACACTCCACCACTACGAGAGGATCTCGTCCCAAGATCTAGGACTGAAAGAACTCTGGATATTCAGAACGGAGGTGATCCTCGCTCTCCCAGGTGGCTTCTCGGTCGGAATGGTGTGACCACTTCACTTTCAGGAATTTGATTGACTTGTTGCGAGTCTTGCGCTCGGTTTCTTCAAGAATAGCAATGGGATGCTCATGATAAGACGGATCTTTTTGGAGATCAATCTCTTCGAAGTTGTTGGTGCGCTCAGGAATCTTGAAGGACTTGCGAAGTTGTGACACATGAAACACATTGCACGTTTGCGAAGTTGGACGGAAGCTCAAGTTGATAGGTGAGGTTGCCTCTTTTGCCAATGATCTTGAAAGGACCCATATATCTAGGAGCAAGCTTCCATTTGATACCGAAGCGACGAGTACCTTCCAATGGAGAGACGCGGAGGTAGACATGGTCTCCGATCTCGAAAGCCAAGTCACGGTGCTTGCTATCATAGTAACTCTTCTGGCGCGATTGCGCGGCTTTGAGATTTTCAGCGGATGACTTTACACATTTCTTCAGCTTCTGTGATTAAGTCATTGCCAAGAAGTTGGCGTTCACCAGTCTCTTACCAATTGAGAGGAGTACGGCACTTTCTGCCATAGAGAATCTCGAATGGGGCCTTGCCCGAACTCGCTTGGAAGCTGTTGTTGTAGGAGAACTCGGCATATGGAAGACAATCTCCCCACTTCATACCGAAGGAAATGACACAAGCCATGAGCATATCTTCTAGGATTTGATTGACTCGCTCGACTTGGCCACTAGTTTGAGGATGGAAAGTTGTGTTGAAGCGAATGTTGGTTCTCATGGCCTTCTAGAAGGAGTCCCAGAACTTGGAGGTGAAAATGCTTCCACAATCTGAAGATATCAATTGTGGAATGCCGTTCAAAGAGACAATCCTGGAGGTGTATAGCTCTACCAACTGAGTTGTTGTGATAGATTCTTTGATTGGGGGGAAATGAGCCACTTCTGTAAGTTTATCGATGACAACGAAGATAGCATCATTTCCATTGGACTTGGGTAATCCAGTCACGAAGTCCATTTCAATATGATCAAACTTCCATTATGGAATAGCAAGAGGTTAGAGGAGACCAGCTGGTCATTGGTGTTCTGCTTTCACCCTTCTGCAGACATCACATTCATTCACGAATTGAGAAATTTCTCGCTTCATTCGAGTCCACCAATACGACTGCTTGAAGTCATGGTACATCTTCGAACTTCCAGGATGAATGGATATAAGGGGATTGTGCGCCTCGTTCATAATGACTTTCCTTAGATCACTTTTAGGAACCACAATCTGGTCCTCGAAGAATAGAGTGTCTTTGTCATCAATGCGATAGCACTTGTATTTGGGTTGGCTCTTGGCAATCCCATGTTTCACCTTTTTCACCATGGAATCCAGGAGTTGTGCCTCACGAATTTGATCTTCCAAAGTAGGAGAGACTTGGAGGTTGGCAAGAAATCCTTGAGGAACAACTTGGAGATTCAATTTGCGGAAAGCTTCACAAAGGTCCGGTTGGAAGGGCTTGAGAATTAAGTTGTTACAGTAAGCCTTCCTGCTCAAAGCATCTACAATGACATTGGCCTTGCCTAGAGTATACTCAATACTTGGATTGTATTCTTGAATCATTTCGACCCATCGAGTCTGTCTAAGGTTGAGGTTGGGTTGAGTGAAGATGTACTTGAGGCTCTTATGATCTTTGAAGATGTCAACTTTCCTTCCCAACAATAGATTTCTCCACATTAATAATGCATGGAGAACTGTCGCCAACTCAAGGTCATGAGTGGGGTAGTTCCTTTCGTTGGGCTTCAACTGACGAGAGTTATAAGCCACAACTTTCTTCTCTTGCATTAACACAGCACTGAGACCTTGTAAGGAGGCATCACAGAAAACTTCAAATGGCTTGGATTCGTCAAGAGGAGTCAAGACAGGAGCTGTGACCAGCTCCTCTTTGAGGGTGTTGAAATCAACGTCACATTCAGGCGTCCAGACATACTTGACGTGCTTTTGGAGGAGGTTGGAAAGAGGCTTTGCAATCTTAGAGAAATTCTCAACGAATCTTCGACAATAGCTTGCAAGCCCAAGAAAACTGTGGAGCTGCTTGACATTCTGAGGAGGTTCCCAATTCACAATTGCAGACACCTTCTCGGGATTAACAGCGATGCCCTTGGCGGAGATGATATGACCAAGGTAAAGAACTTAGTCAAGCCAAAACTCATACTTGAAAAACTTCGCATAGAATTGATGCTCTCTGAGTTTGTCGAGTACCAATCTCAAATGCTTGGCATGATCCTCCTTATTCTTAGAAAAGACCAAGATATCATCGAGATACACCATGAAAAAACATTTGTGTAAGGGTTGAAGATGAAGTTCATCATGCTAGAGAATGTTGGAGGAGCATTGACAAGGCCGAAAGACATGACAGTATATTCATAAGAACCATAGCTTGTTCTGAATGCTGTCTTGGGGATATCTTGTTCATGAATGCGAATCTGATGATAACCCATACGGAGGTCAAGCTTGGAAAATACTTTGTCACCTTTAAGTTGCTCTAAAAGCTCATTGATGTTGGGAAGTGGATACTTGTTCTTTATTGTCTTCTTGTTCAATGGACAGTAGTCGACGCAGAGTCGTTTCGTTCCATCCTTCTTCTTGACAAAAAGGACACCACAATCCCATGGAGATGAACTCGGCCTGATCAGACCCATGCGCTCTTGTTCATCGAGTTGTTTGTTCAACTCCTTCAACTCCTCTGGTCCAAGCTTGTAAGGACGTTTGCAAACAGGTTCTGTACCAGGCTCAAGATCGATAACGAATTCAACTGGCTGGTGAGGAGGCATTCCCAGAAGCTCTTCTGGAAAGACGTCTTCATATTCACAAACGACTGGAATCTGAGATATGGCATTCAACTCGGCCTTCTCATTGACAGAAAATAGTCGAATGGTATCATCACGAGCGGCATAGATGATCACCTCCTCAGAAGGGTGTGTCAATTGAATCTGCATGGCAGCACAATCAAGTTGAGCCTTGTGCTTAGAAAGCCAGTCCATCCTGAGAATTAAATCAATATCCGAGTCACCAAGAACAATTGGAGAAGACAGAAATTTATAGTCGCCCATCTCGATAGACACATCCGGGACGCAATTATTAGATGTCATTTTCTTACCTGGGGACACAATCTTCAACGGGAAAGGAATCTTTTCGGTCACAAACTCATTCTTGGCAACAAAAGGTCTTGAAATGAAAGAAAGCGATGCACCCGTATCGAACAATACTTTTGCAGGAAAGGAGTTAACTGGAAGGTTACCCATGATCACTTCTGAAGAATCCTCTGCCTGAGCTGCGTTCATCATGTTCACCTTAGCATGCTTGGGATTATGCTTGACCACTGCATTGCTGGAAGATCTCACAGGAGGAGGAGGCGGAACGCGCCTTTGGTTGAAGCACTTGTTTGCATAGTGCCCTTTCTGCTGACACTTGTTGCAAGTAACTTCTGAGAGCGGCCGATGATAAGGAGCACTTGACCTTGGAGCTTGAGACTGAGCTTTGTTTTGATAGACTAGGTTGGGTGGGTGGGAAGATCCATTGCCATCTTTGCTCTTCTGCTGGTAGGGCTGGCGAAATGGAAGAGGAGGCAACCAGAACTTCTGCTGCTTAGCTACCACTTGTGATGAAGAAGAAGATTGAACTGCGTCCCTGACTCTCTTCTTAGATGCCTCACACTTGAGCTGAGTAGCTTCTTTCTTTAGTGCCATATTATAGAATCGATCGAACTTGGTCGGCTCAAGAAGCATGAGAGCTAACTACAGATCCTCTCTGAGGCCTCCTCTGAATTGATAGATCATACTCTTTCCATCAGGAACGTCTTGTTTAGCGAAGCGAGCAAGTTTCTGAAACTGGATATTGTATTGATACACGGACATGCTGCCTTGCTTGAGATTGCGGAACTCCTCACGCTTGCTCTCAGCAACACTTGGTGGGATGTGATGAGCTTTGAAGTCTCGGCGGAAATCATCCCAGGTAATCACATGACCTGCTCTGGAATCTCTGCATTGTTGAAACCACTCAACAGCTTGGTCCTTGAGTTGAAACGAAGCAAACTTGACAAAGTCCTCAGGTCTGACATTGCTACATTCAAAATGTTTGCAGATATCCACGAGCCAATCGTCGGTGTCTGTTGCCTCGGCACTCTTGCTGAAGGACTTCGGATGGTTTGCGAGGAACTGGTTAAGGGTAGCAAACTGAGGCTGATTGTTGCCTTGGCCTTGATTTCCTTGGTTGCCTTTCCCTTGGTTGCGCTCTTGCAAGAGTTGCAAAAGCATCTGAGTGTTGGCGTTGGTGGCTGCCATGACAGCTTGCCATGCCTCCGGAGGTGGAGGTGGCGGTGGAGGGTTCGACTGATCCCCATCATTGCGGTCCAGATTCTGGCGCGTTGGAGGAGCCATCCTAAAGAGGGTGACATCCGTTAGAATCTTGAAAGACAGATATTCAAGCTGAATCAATGGATCGAAATTGCAACATGCAGTCTTACAATAAACATTTGAACAAGGATGAATGAATGAATTCCAAAGTAAATCATCACACGTCCATAAATTTGAGCAGCCACTTAGATAAAGGTAGATGAATAAAGCAACAAGGTACGGATATGAACAAATAAGTGGTAAGGATCGCCCAATCACAAACCAAATATCTGCAGGAAGAAATACTAGAGCTACTTGAATTCCCACCTTAAAACACCCGAAACTTTGTGGTTATGCAATCAGGTGTTGGGGATACAGGGGAAGCATAATATCTCACCCAAACTAACAATTCCTACATCCAGTTGTATCCATCCTTCAACACATAACCAAGAAAGCCTCGGAAATCATGTACCTCAACCTTCGAAAAGCATCTGTCATACGAGTTATGGCAATACTCCTGAGCTCCCGCCCAGTACTGGGTGGCGTCGAGGTTATCTCACCAACAACTGCATAAAACAGATTTTCGATGTCAGCGAACTCAGGTATTCCAGAACTACAACGATAAAATTGTGACGACAACACCTCAGAGCTCAACTCCCCGGGACACGGCCACAACCCCTAAATGTCAGGAGGCATCAAGAACAATGTTCTCATCACAAGACTATCAGAACGATTCCAAGATACCCGCGTGATCCTAATTTTTTTTCGTGAAATTTGAGGAGAGAAGAGTCAAAACTTCTACGTTAGGAGGCCTCACCAGAGCAACGAAGAGACTGAGGAGTAAAAAGAATCCTACTCTATGATATGTATAATCCTAAGACTCAAAACTTTTTGTTCTAGACTCAACAACGTCAGCGATTCGATCAAGCAGGGGGTCCTAAGTCAGGGAAGGCTCTGATTACCAACTTGTAACACCCACAATGCGGCTATATATCCCACGTGTCCGGGCACGACTTAGAGGCATAGCCACATGGTAGGCTTGTCGCAAGAGGGGTAATCTTCACACATCCCATGTACTGAATAAGAAAGGGATAAAGAGTTGGCTTACAATCGCTACCTCACACAATACATAAATAATTCATACATCAACCAAAGTACAACCAAAGGTCCGACTACGGGACCAAAATAAAAGAAGACAACCCCAAATGCTAGATCCCCGATCGTCCCAACTGGGCTCCTCTACTGATCATCCAGAAAAGAAACATAGTAACGGCCCGAATCCTCGTCAAACTCCCACTTGAGTTCGGTATCGTCACCTGCACTGGTATCCTCGGCACCTGCAACTGTTTGGAAGTATCCTTGAGTCACGAGGACTCAGCAATCTCACACCCGCGAGATCAAGACTATTCAAGCTTATGGGTAGGAAAGGGTAGTGAGGTGGAGCTGCAGCAAGCACTAGCATATATGGTGGCTAACATACGCAAATAAGAGCGAGAAGAGAAGCAATGCAATGGTCGAGAAGCTAGGGGTGATCAAGAAGTGGTCCTAAAACTACTTACGTTCAAACATAAAACAAGACCGTGTTCCCTTCCCGGACTCCGTTGAAAAGAGACCATCACAGCTACACGCGCGGTTGATTCATTTTAATTAAGTTAAGTGTCAAGTTCTCTACAACCGGATATTAACAAATTCCCATCTGCCCCATAACCACGGGCACGGCTCTCGAAGTTTACCCTGCAGGGGTATCCCAACTTAGCCCATCACAAGCTCTCACGGTCAACGAAGGATATTCCTTCTCCCAGGAAGACCCGATCAGTCTAGGAATCCCGGTTACAAGACATTTCGACAATGGTAAAACAAGACCAGAAAAGCCGCTCGATGTGCCGACAAATCCCGATAGGAGTCGCACATATCTCGTTCTCAGGGCACACCGGATGAACACTACGTACAACTAAAACCAACCCTCAAGTTTCCCCGAGGTGGCGCTGTAAGTAGCTCTATTTTGGACCAACACTCAGAGGAGCACTGGCCCGGGGGTTTAAAATAAAGATGACCCTTGAGTCCGCGGAACCCAAGGGAAAAGGCTTAGGTGGCAAATGGTAAAACCAAAGTTGGGCCTTGCTGGAGGAGTTTTATTCAAAGCGAACTGTCAAGGGATTCCCATAACACCCAACCGCATAAGGAACGCAAAATCAAGGAACATAACACCGGTACGACGGAAACTAGGGCGGCAAGAGTGGAACAAAACACTAGGCATAAGGCCGAGCCTTCCACCCTTTACCAAGTATGTAGATGCATTAAAGTAAATAAGAGATAATAATGATATCCCAACAATATCCATGTTTCAACATGGAACAAGCTTAAACTTCATCTGCAACTAGCAACGCTATAAGCGGGGCTGAGCAAAAGCAGTAACATAGCCAAACAACGGTTTGCTAGGAAAGTTGGGTTAGAGGCTTGACATGGCAATATGGGAGGCATGATATAGCAAGTGGTAGGTAGCGTGACATAGCAATACAGTGAGAAACTAGCAAGCAAAGATAGAAGTGATTTCGAGGGTATGGTCATCTTGCCTACAAAGTTCTCAAAGTTGTCGAAAGCTTGTTCCTCGTTAGCGTACTCAACAGGTTCCTCGGTCACGTACTCGTTTCTTGGCTCTACCCAAATCAAGAACACAAGCAAAGGACAAACAATGAATCACGGTGAAATGCACAAGCAACATGATGCAATACATGTCATGATATGCAAGACATGATATGCAATGCATATGCGTGCTCCGGAAGGGAAAGAATGATCAAGGCATCAACTTGGCAAACCAAGTGTGCCGCTGGAAATATGAGGTGTTTTCGGTTGAAATCGATATAAAGATCACCGAAAACGGATGCACGGTTTACAAATGGCAAGCAAAACAAGGTAGGTGCTATTCTGCGATTAACAACACGATGCCACTTAGAATGCAACAAGAAACTAAGCTACTGTACTCCAACATGGCAACAAAGCATATGGCAGTGATGTACAAGAGATGCTTGACAAAACATGAACACTGAGCTACGGCTAAATCACAGAAGAGCAGGTTCAAACAAGCATGGCAAAAGTGCAAAAGATATCAGCATCACAGACTTGGTGAAAATACTAACATGTCAAAAACAACATCATGAAGCAATGTTTCGAGCAAGCAAACGACATGCTACAGGAATATATCATAGAAAACCAAGGCATGGCATGATTCTACTATATGCATATAATAAAAGTCTCTTAATGATCATGAGCCAAAAAGGCATAGAAGATATGATGGCACCCATGTAAACATAGCAAGTTTTATTAACAGATCCAGAATTAGAAGAAAAAGACTTAACAGATTTACGATAGCAACTTTGCGAGCTCAAACCACTCATCACAAAGCATTGCATGACAAAATAAGCATACCAATAGCAATATAACATGTTCATGAAGCTAACCATGGCAAGAGCAAGCTCAAAGGATGCATGTATCACTAGCAACAACCATGGCAAGATTGATTAACATGTTAACATTCTGCCAGGAACATTTTATACCAAAAGTAGAGCAAGAACAAGACATGCTAGGGCACTCCATTATTGCAAACAGGGGCATGGATGGATAGATCATAACCACATGTTCAAAACACCCATACTGAAGTATCTCAAAATAAGCATGGATATCACTATAGCATCAAGTTTACATGGCATCAAAATAACAGCAGGAGAAGACAACAAAATCCTAAGTCTCTGAAAACAGCAACATCACGGAGCCTAGTTTGCATGCTTGTGCTAGTCACCACATAGATCACAAAAATACAAGACAAGCACCCCTGTAACGATGGCATGTTGTAGCTCAAAACACATGTAGACCTCATGCTCAGAGGATGCTCACATCAAATGTAACAAAAATGACAAATCACCATGATCTGATAAGTACCAGCAGTTAGCATTTTATAGCACTCTTGCATCAATAAAAATGGCATCATAACAGACAGCATCATGCATGGAAATGCATCTAAAGTGAAGAGCTCATCGAGGCAAACAAATCAATATATCATATGTATGATTCAGAGCTACGGTCACCAAGATATGATGCAATGAAGGAGGCATAAAATTATTGCAGAAAAGGACTAAGTGGAAATTATACCCCGCGAAAGTCAACGGGATGACGCGGTGCGGGACGAAGGGATCCGGGTCGGGGCGGCGTTTGGTTCGTCTCCCGGTGGATCTGGTCCACTCCGGCCCGGAACTCGCCGGAGAAGAGGCGACGACGTCGGCGGTGAGGGCGGCGCGAAGGCGCCGAGCGATGGCCGGAGCACGCGTGGGGCTCGGGCGCCCGCGGGAGGAGGCGGCGCGGCGAGGCACTTGCGGTGGTGCGGCGAGCGACGCAGATGAGGCGCAGCGGCCGGCGAGGGTGGTGAATGGCAGCATGGGCGAAAGGCGGCGGGGACCGGGCGGCGACTGGGCGGCGGCGGGAGCTCGCGGGAGCGCACGGCGGGGCGGCAGAGGCGACGCGGGCCTCGGGGGCCCGTCCCGGGCCTGGCGGGCCGTGCGTGGCGGAGGCGGGGGCCAGTGGTCGGGCGCTGGCTTGGCGGGGCGTGGCGGCGCGAACGTGTCCGGCGGCGAGTAGGAGCGAGCTAGGGTTTTGGACCGCTGAAATATTGTGGGGGTGCACATATTTATAGGTAGGGGGAGTTTGGAGTGTCCAAATGAGGTGTAGTTTTCCCCCACACAATCGTGATCCGATGACGGAGGACATGGAGATGGTTTAGATGGGTTCTTGGGCTGTTTTGGAGGGGTGTTGGGTTGTAACACACAAGAGGCCTTTGTGGTTACCCGGTTAACCGTTGGAGCATCAAACGGCCTCCAAATGGAACAAAATTTGACAGGAGTTCTACCGATGGTGTACCAAGACCACTTGGCAAATCTTGGTCCATTTCGAGAACGTTTAACACCCGCTCACGAAAAGAGACAAGAGGGGTGCGCCCGTGCATGTGGGAGTGTCGGATTGTGAAACGGACAACGGGGAAAATGCTCGGATGCATTAGACGAACACGTATGCAAATGCGATGCACATGATGACATGATATGAAATGCATGACATGAACGAAATGCAAAACGAAGACAAAAACCCAACCACGAAGGGAAATATCATAACTTAAAGCCGAAAATGGCAAGAGTCGGAGTTACAATTATGGCAAGTTACATCCGGGGTGTTACATCGCCGGCTCCGGGTAATTCCATTCCTAGGCCTCACCGCCGTCCACTGCGTTGGTGCTCTAAGCATGATGTGCTCAACATTCAACAAATGACAGCCATCGGGATAGGGATGTACGTGGAGAGGCTGATAGTTGGGACCCCCATGGTCCATGGCCGCTCGCAAGCAACTGCCTCCTTTTTACGTGAAAAAATGATTCCTCCCACTGACATCTGGGGCGCACCGGTTCGGAGACTAACCTGTGGGCCTACTAAGTTGACGCGTATGCATGGCTTTGTCAACTTAGTCAACAAACGATTCTAGCAGTTGTGACCATTGGATTTTAATCGAATGGTCCTGCTACTTCTTCAATCGCTGCTCTTCTTGCACCAGCCACCCAAACCAGCACCGACGAGACCGCCTGCTCCTGCCTCTAGTGGCCAGCTGTGCTACCGCACAGGCCTCACCACCCCACCCTACTCCACCGCTGGCCAGGCTATCCCTCTACTCACCCACAACCTTTGTTATTCTGCGGTGATGGTGGCCTCACACCGCAAGCGAACCAGTCAACCCTCGTACTCGTCTCCACGTGGGCATCCACTGCCGCGTCTTCCCCGGCTCCGCGTCGTCCCCTTCCTAAGCCTCGCTATTGTCCACCACCTTGGTGCTCTCGGTGCGGCGTGGTCAACGTGGTCAAGGAATGACTTCCATCGGAAGATTACTGTACATGGAGAGGCTGACAGCTGGGTCCACGGTTACACCAAGGAAGTGCCTCCATATTACGCGTAAAATAATTATTCCTCCACCTGACAATGGGGGACCACCGGAAGGGACTCTGTATTTTGCGAAAAAACGTTTCCCCCCTAACAGCTAGGACCTACCAGCTACATATTCGCACACAAGGAAGTGCGTCCATACTACAGGCAAAAAAAGATTCTCCCCCTGACCGCTGGGATCCACCATCAATAACTTCACACGCAAGGAAGTGCCTCCTTATCCTCCCTGACAATCAAGACCCGCCTGGTCGAAGCGTACGTAGAATTGTCATTCTGGTCACAAACGTGTACGTACATACTGCTCGATTGGTCTCTCTACAATGATGAACTGTGACCGAGCAAGCAACGACACATGTAGTAGTAGAGCCCCCAACGTAGTAGTTCAGGCAGTCCAGTCAAAACCGTGTACACGTACATATAGCCAGATGCCAAAAAATACAGCCACGTACATACACATAGGCGGGGTCGCGAACACCTACTCACGCATATTTACGACCAGGGCTCATGTACATGCAAAGGCAATAGACGGCAGCGACATTGTCCTGTTCATCGGCAGCTAACCGGCTGGGTTGGAACAGAGGAAACATCATCATGTTCATCGGGAGTGAAGCCACATGGTCGGAACGCGTTCTGTTCATCAGGAGCCAAGCCACTGGGTCAAAACACGTCATGTTCATAGGGAGCGAACCGGCTTGGACCGAACAGCCGGAACTGGGTCTGGCGTACTGCAGAATGGAAGAAAACGGCTTTCCGTTCGACCGCGTACAGTCGAAACGGGGTCCTATTCATCGGGAAGGGTCTGGCATACCCCAGAACAGAGTAAACAACCTTTTGTTCAAGTGCCTACAGTCGAAATGGGGTGGTGTTGATTGAGAGGGGTGTGGCGTACTGCAAAACGGTGGAAACAGACTTGTGTTGGAGCGCCTACGTTCGAAACAGGGTCCTGTTCATCGGGAGGGGCGTGGCATACCACAAAACAGGACTCCACGGGCTACTGTTCATCCACCGTGTACTGCCTCACTCCAGCCTCCACCTGCTATTGTTCATCCACCGTCGACTTCCTCCAGCCTCCACCTGCTACTGTTCGTCCACCATCAACTTCCCCCAGCCTCAACCAGCTATTATTCATGCATGGGGTCCTGTTCATCCAGCCTCCACTGGCTACTATTCAACCAGCCCTCCATAGGGTCCTATTCATCAACCATCCACCAGCTACTGTTCATGGAGCCTCCACAGGGTCCTGTTCATCCACCCTCCACCGGCCTCCTCGACCGGGGTACTGTTCATCTCGTGGCAACGGCCTACTACTACCACGGGGTCTTGTTCATCCAACCCCCACTGGGAACTATTCATCCAACCCCCAACAATGGTCACTGTTCATCAAGATGCAGCAGGTTCAGTCGGCTTGAGTTAGCAGCAGTAGCGAAGAAATCCCTTGATCGGGTTTAGCTAACAACCAGGGATCGATAGATTGCTCGGGTTCAGTAACCCATAGCCAGTGCAATCGCTCGGGTTCAGTAAGCGAACGCCCCGCTCGGGTTTAGCTAGACATGTACGAGAGAAATGCGCAATCCCTCCGTGCATCACTCGGCCCCGACCACCCACTGTAAGAGGAAACTCCCCGATATTTTCCTCGCCCTCACTTCTACCATGGTTTTTTCCGTCATGGACGACCCAAAGAATGTCATGCAACTGCGTCTCCGACCCGCCAAGGACAAAAAGCGCATTTTCTGTCATGATTTTTTGTCATAGAAGTAGGATCCCACCACATCTATGATGATACTGGGTTTTGTCATAATTATCATCGTAGAAGTGTCATAAGCACGACAGGAAAAAAATCGTTCAGCCCAAAATGTCATGGATGTGTCTTCTTTTTATTGTGCGAGGCGGTTACTCCAGAGTTGGTAGGTGCCCTTGAGCTCATTGTATGTTTTTGCAGCGCTCTCAAGTAAAGCCTTCTCATCCCGGAGGTCCTTCGACAAAATCATCTTCCATTCTTCGGCATCATCGAGGGACTTTTCAAGCCAGCCACCATCAGCTTGTGCTCGTCAATGGCGTCCTTAGACATGGTGAGCTGTTGGTTCTTGGCAGACATTGAGGTTTGTAGCTCCGCATAGGCACGATCCATCTTTTCTTTGTATGCTTTGAGCACCACGACCTCCCTTTGTTTGTCGATGAATTCTTGCTCGAGCTTCTTCACCTTGCCCTCTTGTTTATTCTTAGCAGCCTCTGTGGCTGCAGCAGCATCGACGGCTGCCGCAGCATCGATGCCTTCCTGGATCTTGCCAACCTGGTCCGCAACTTGAGCTTTGATTGCCTCTTTGTGCTTTTGATAGAGCTCTGGGGACTGCCGTGCAAGGAGGGCTTGGACTTCTTCATACTTGCCATGGAGTTTTTCGGCAAGCGCCTCACGAGCTGCAAGCTCTTCTTCGTAAGCATCGAGATTGGTCTCGCGCTCCTTTAACTTGGCATCCTCTGCCGCTATCCTTTGTGTAGCTTCCTCTTGCGACTTGTTGGCCCTAGCCATCTTCAGGATAAGCTTGTTCCACTCAATGGCGAGCCACTTTTGGTGGTCCGTCGGGTCTAGGAGGCTTTTAGCAAACTAGATATGTGTCTCTTCCAAGCTCTTCTGGAACTCTTTTTCTGCCATGCCAATAACGGCTACTGTGGAGTCCAAGCTCTACGTACGGCTGTGGTAGTGTGCTTGCAGCTTCTGGAGGTTCTCGGTCATGGCCCAACTATTTGTGAGCTACGTTGGGATTTCCCCGAAGAGGAGAGGATGTTGTAGGACAATAGAGATAAGTATTTCCCTTAGTTAAGAACCAAGGTTATCAGTCTAGTAGGAGAACCAAGCAATACCTCATTAGCAGTACCTACACACAAAATAGCAAATACTTGCACTAAATGCAAACAAGGGGTTGTCAATCCCTTGGCGGTTAATTGCAAGGATCAAATCTCGTAGATAGATAAATAAAACACAAAATAAAATAAAGTAAATAAAATTACAGCAAGGTAATTTGGATTCTAATATATGAAAAAATAGACCCGACAGCCATATTTTTCAATAGAGGCTTCTCTCTTGAAGATACCATATGGTAGGTAAACAAATTACTGTTGGCAATTGATAAAAAAGTGAATAATCATGCCGATATCCAACCCAATTATCATGTATATAGGCATCATGTCCGTGTCAAGTAGACCGGCTCCTTCCTGCATCTACTACTATTACTCCACACATCGACCGCTATCCAGTATGCATGTAGAGTATTAAGTTCATAAAGAACAGAGTAACACCTTAAGCAAGATAACATGATGTAGACAAAGTAAACTCAAGCAATATGAATAAACCCCATTCTGTTACCCTTAATGGCAGCAATAAAATACGTGTCTTGTCCCTTTCTGTCACCGGGATATATATCACCGCAAGATTGAACCCATCACAAAGTACCTCTCCCATTGCAAGAAAAATCAATCTAGTTGGCCAAACAAAATCAATAGATCAGAGAGAAATACAAAGATATAATTATCATGCATAAAAGAGTTCAAAGAAGACTCTAATAATATTCATGGAATCTGATCATAAACTCACAATTCATCGGATCCCAACAAACACACCGCAAAAAGTGATTACATCGAATAGATCTCCAAATACATCAAGGAGAACATTGTATTGAAGATTAAAGAGAGAGAAGAAGCCATCTATCTACTAGCTATGGACCCATAGGTCTGTGGTAAACTACTCACACACTTCTGCAGGATGCTGCTAACGTGACACTACAATCAGAGACCCTTTGATGAAACTGTGTGCGATGCATTAAACCCAAATAGTGATGTAAAAATGGTCAAAAAAGATGCAAAATGTTTGTGATGGCGGATACAACAAACACGGTTCAGATTTTAGTTTCATGTGCGATGCGGGGCATATGGTACAGTTCAATGAAGTGTTTGTGATGAGATAGAACAAGAGAAGCGAGCAACTAGATGAAGGTATGTGCGATATACGACATACAGTTCACTCAGATAAACTGTTTGTGATGAGGCGGAACAATAGAAACGGGCAACCAGATGAAGGTGTGTGTGATATACGGCATATAGTTCACTCGGATGAACTGTTTGTGATGAGGCGAAACAATGGAAACGGGCAGCTAGATGAAGGTGTATGCGATATATGACATAAATTTAACTTGGATGAACTGTTTGTGATTAGGCAACACAAAAGAAACGGTCAGCCAGATCAAGGTGTGTGCGATAGAGGGCAAATAGTTCACTTGGATGAAATGTTTGCATTGAGCCAAGATAACAGAAACGGTTCAACTTAATAAGATGTGTGTGATATGCGACAAACAGGTCTTTAACCAGAAATGTGTGCGAAGACCAATAATAACACATATGATTGCTGCTAATAAGACGTGTATGTGTTGTGCAATGTGATTGCATACAGAACAACAACAACAATATATAGGGCTGGACTATTCTGTTACTAGTATAAGGACGCGACGAGCTACACCGTATAAACTCCCCGAGCCATCCTGAACCTAACCCACCTCCTTCCGCCGGAGGCAGCTGTCGTGGGCGAGCGAGCGACGGCATCAGCCGGAGCGAGGGAGCCCGCGGCGCCGTGACTGGCCGCCGACGGAGCCCATCGAACTGAACCTCCCCGCGGCCCACCACTTCTTCCACCTTCCTTCTTCTGCAGCGAGTGGATCGGCCGCACCGACCACCGGCCTCACCATCGCGCCGCCGCCCAGCGTGCCGCCGCCCCAGCCACCGGCCCCCCACCGCGCCACCGCCTCCCTCCCCACGCGCCGCCGCTTCGCTCCCCGCGCGCAGCGCCGCCCGGCCTCATCCTCCCTGCCCCCGCCTCCTCCCCTTCGCCAGCGTGCCTCCACCTCCCGGCCGCTGGCATGGCTCCACCTCCTCGTCCCGGCTGGCCAGGTGATGTGCGCGTATCAGTTCGCGCGAGGCCCGGCCGCCAGGCACCCTTTCGCCATCTCGCGCGACGCCATGGGTAAAGCCAGAGATGGAGCTATTCCAGCACCGGCACCTGTGACGTCAGTCCACCGACGTGCTTGGCGCCGTCCACAACTCCATCACGCTCGAGCTTATGCTCCAGATCATCTTCCCCAATGTTCCGGCCACGGTTCCCCATTGCCAACACGAGATCCCAACCACTTCTTCTGTAAAAACTGTAGTTATCTGGTTAGTAATCCTCATTTTCTTAATTCTGCAGTTCTTTAGTTCACCATTGCTTAATTGCCAAGTGTACGGATACGTTCTTGGTTTGTTTTAAGTCTGGTGAGTGATTCCGTTCTTCGAGTTGTTGACCATGTTGTATCTGTTCCAGTCGGATTAGCTCCTTCACCGGTTTCTGAAGATGGGAAGTTCAGAGTTTGAGCAAGCGAAGGTATCTCCTAACCTGAAATAGCTCCTCCCATTTCTTTGGCTTCTCCTTAATCTTATTACGGTTTTAAATTTTTGTTTAGTTGTTTCCTTGGATGATTCGCTAATTAAGATGCCCCTGATTACTTCAATCCTTTGTATGTCTTGAGCAAGCAAAACTGGCCTGACATGGTTGTTGTTGCTTCAGGCACACTTGCACGTCGACTGTGCTCAGCCACCAGCAATAACTTGGCAGAGGGAATTCGATGATGAAGGCAAGAAGATTGCTATGCTTAGCATGACCACTGATATCTTCACAGTTGTAAGCAAGCATGTCAACATGGACTGCACCTTCCTAAATTTTGCATTTAGAACCAAGGATGCATGCTACCTTTGCTACATAAACACTGACCATGGTTATGGTTGTGCTGCAGATACCATTGATTTTTAAAATGCTTCGATTACACGTCGAAGGAATGCGAAAAACCAAGTGAGTCGCTTTTCTGTCATTGAACATTCAGCTAACTTGTCAACCAGCATGCACATGTACTTGAAATACCAGTGCAAATTACTCTGCCTAGTCAGTACTCAGTAGCCAGTGAAATTGTTGAACAATTATTATCTTGTTTCCCAAAGGTTGCCGTCTATGATCCGCTCAGGAAATGGATGAACAACTGCTACCGCGGGGTACCCCTTGGCGGACTAGGGTAAGTTCTTTCGATGTTTCCGGTCCTGATTTTCCTCTGAGACATGCCATAGTTGTGTTGTGACATTCATGCATGGCTCTGCAGCTGACTGAACTTCAGATGACGGTTTTATTCAAAGTGCATTCTCTTCTCCTTCTTTTCAGTTCAAGAAGCATAGGGAGAAGCTACCGAGGGTACTTTCAGCAGTTTCAAATATTCCCCAGGTTCTATGAAGAGAAGCATGTCCTTGCCAACCAGTTCTCAGTAATAATAAATTTACACTTGCTTTCATGAGTTGCGGTGCCCAATTTATGGTGGAAAAACGTCTTATATTGTACACTATTTTCTCATGTCTAGGCATTCGTTTCGCATCCTGGCGGGAAGAGCTACTCGACGGTCTTGAAACTGGTATGCTGCTATTTTTGTCAGGCTCGCCTTTTCGATGCGCAAAATGATGAGGGATAAAGCTCTGGTATGCTGCTATTCCTTGCTTGTGTTTGTTACTGTGCCGTGTTACTTGTAGTAACAGCTGGTCTCATGCATTCTCAACCATATGTTAACAGGTCAGGAGACTTTTTTGCATGCGAGGCAATGGGTTCTGCAACAACAAGTTTTGATTATATTGATACCTAATAATAGCATGTGCTCATTTTTGAATTGAAATAAAAAGAGTCTCTCAAATAATAAATGGGCTCTCTAATAATAAGTTCTAAGGAAATAAATATAGAAGTTCATATTTCAAAACAAATGAAGTATTTTGGAAGTAAAATAAACTATTTCAAAGTACACAAATTATATTTAGGTATCTTTGTGTACTTCAACGTTACTGTACATGAACTTGTTCTTTTTATGTGAACTTGTACATTTGCCCATCCGTCAAATAGTTTGAGTTGCACTTTTTTTGCCATATTTGATCTATCATATTTCTCTAGTTCCATCTTGTTCGTGAGTTCTTTTGACCGAGAGCTAGTAAGATCAAACATGAATTTACATCAGTTCAAAAAACAGACTGTTTAGATTAAGACCAGAAACAAGAAAAGATGTACAAAAAGAAAATTAAAAACTTTTTCATTTGGACCTATATAAGAAAACAATTTGCCGATCACTACGAATTTAAATAAAAACTTGGAAAGTTTGAAAAAAATCACATAGAAAGTTCGAACTCCAAAACCTGGCAAGTTCATGGTAAAAACAAAAAAAGGAAGAAAAGGTACAATTTATTTTCAGTGTACCTATAATGTCCAATTTTTCTTTCAGCTCAATTCCTAGATTTCATTCAGTTCAATTCTTATGTAGGTACTTGGTGGTGGCATTGCTTCACTTCCCTTGGTATGCTCTCTTCGCCCAAGTTCCGAGAATCAAGAAAACAAATACTAGTGCTTGCATGAATATGAGCAAAAAAAACCACAAAGGCCTTTGCGTAGAAACATCACCTCCACACCACCTCCATTCATGCGCAGTACATGCTTCTCCTGCCGCCCCGCCACCTGGATCCAACGAGGCTGCGTCACACTGGCCCCGGATCCGCCCGCTTCCAATGAGGCTGCATCACCCGCCGGCGCACCTCTGCCTCGCCGTGGGCAGTGGATGCTCCTCCACAGCTCAACCTCCTGGTAGCGGGTAGTTCGATGCTCCCTGTCGCGCTACGAGCAGCGCTCCCTCGAGCTCCACAAGAAATTCTTTCCGGCTGCGTCTGCACCTCTGAAAAGGTACTAATTCAAACACCGAAGCTGGTTCTTCAAACGATTAAACAAAATTATTACTTCAACTACTGTTATTAAGTTCACACACTCAAAGGAGGGATTATTGTTTCTTATTGGAGAAGGCCTGGTGTTTAGTTGGTGTCTGTGTGGTACCTACACCAGCATTTTCCATCAGGACCTCTAGAAAGAGAGATCATCTCAAGGTGAAAATACGAAATCCTTTTACTGCTCTCTTTATTGTCTCACTCGATTCATATTATTATATGTACACAAAGCCATGTCATCCTGAATTTGTTACACCGGTGCGGGAGCAAAAAACAGATGCACAAGTTCATCTTTTGTGACACTCAGTTCAAATTCTAATTTTAGTTCAGTGCAATTCTTATTTTCTGTTTAGTTCATTTTCTTATTTTAGTATGGTGCCTTATTGAGTTTCTACTCTTCTGAATTTTGGTTACCACACCCCTGTCTGGTGGTTCAGATATTCATTTTTGAGAAGTACTGAGAATAAAAATTAAAAGCTCGTCCATCAAAAGGTTCACATAGCATTATACTGTTTCACATGGTATTGTCCAGTAAGTACATAAGTCATGCTCTTATTTGCAGATCATGCAAGTTCAACTATATAACCGCATGCATTTCTCCCTTAGTCCGACTATTGCTGCTACTTAAAATCACAAAATTTGATTCAGCCAGTAAGTTGGTGCTAGTGGATCAAGTCCAGATCAACTATTTTTATGTTGGTTGTTACAATATTGTTTGAGTGAAGAACTGCATGGAAGTATAGCATAATATAGGAGCTTTGATTTACAAAAAAAATAAGGCACCACCACCAGCCCGTCCACCACGGTTGCTGGCAGCCGTCCAAGTTGAGCGCTGATGGTAGTCCTGTGCGTGCATCAACGGCACTCTCTCACTGTCGCCGCCTAGCCCACGCCCGCAGCCATCCACCTCACAGCCGCGAGGCACCTCCCGGACATCACCGCCAAGAGCCTCTCTCTGCCACCACGCCTGGTAGTTGAACTTACACGGGATGACCTGTGACCAACTGCCCCGCCTCTACAAGCTTCTCGGGGATGACTTGGTAGTCGCTGGGATTCCCTGCAGTCGCCAAAGCGCGGCGTGCTCGTGATCTCCGCATCCATCAGCTCCACTTCACCAGAGCAATCAGTCCAGAGGAGGAGGTGTAGCCAGTCCACGCGATCTCCAACGTCTTATTCCACCTACAAAAAAATTCTTTTTGAGTTCTATTCTTCGTCACAGGTTCACCGCTATTACCTCAGTTCAAAAGTGCGAAAGAGTTTAGTTCAGACTATACTAAATGTCCATATTGTAGATAATATTTGCATTGTCTTAAATTTCTGGAAATAAGCTTCAGTACAAGAAAAATGGGTCAGTCAGTTCATCCATATCCACACCCCGTCGACGTGCGGCGGCAGGAAACATTTCCAGGTTGTTTTCTTTCTCTCTTTGCTTAGAACAAAAGTGCGCAAATGCCTAGCAGAAATAGAACTTGTTCGTATAAATGGGTAGGTTCATGAAAATTTGTATTAGTAGTTCGGTGAAAGGATTCACATCAGTTCAAAACATTTTTGAATGTTCAGTAAATGTTCAAATAGACCAGAGGCTTTCACCTCATTCGAAAAGCCTAAAGAAACAGTACAATGATAGAAAAAAAATCAGTTCAAAAAAACATGCTGGAGATTTGTCGGAATCACAGAAAAACATCAGTTCAATTTTTCTGTACCATCGCTTTTATTGCTAAATGTTTTAGTCACTTGTTTTCTTGATGACATCAGGTATTGCTTAAATACTTCGATCTTGTGCCGCTGGTACTAGTGTGGATGGGTAGCAAGTTCAACTACCAATGCACACCAAGTTCAGGCATGTTGCATGTTTCCCACACGTTCCTAGAAGTTGTTCTAGGATTGGAAAGCTAGCAGCAGCACTCTTGTTTTCACTATTTAAGTTCACCTCAATTTCTATTTAAGTTCTGTTCATAGGAGTGCTTGTAATCAATTAGTTTGGTTTTACTTACGTTCCATGAATTTCTAGTAGCCTGATAGATTTGGTAGTGACATGATCTCCCTCTCCACCACTCAAGGATATACGATGTCCTAGTCCAGCCCCATGGCATACATTAAGTTAGTTGTTATAGCAAAAAACAGTACAAAACTCTTTTTATTTTTATTTTTGAACTTATGACGTTACTGTACATTAACTTGGTTGTTATTTTCGCATGAAATTGTACATTGCCTTGTTAGGTTGTGCGTCTACTACTCAAAAGTCTGCAATAGTTGAACGAAAATTTAATTTTTGTTAGTTTGTTGTCATGGACAGTACAGGTGCACATTGTTGTGTAGTACATGTGTCCATTGATGTGTTTGAATCCCTTCCGTCCACTTTGATTCCTACAGGTGGTTCAAATGTGTCGAGTGGCAGCATCGCTTGATCCCTAGTGGTTGCCCGCGCAAGGAGGATACAGGGACGCTACAGTGGTGGAGGAGTTTGTCCTGTAGCTCTGGTCTTACCTAGTATGGATAACATTTTTATGGAAAACTTGCTATTTCCCTGGTGCGCTAACATGATGTGTTGGAATATCAGCCAGCGGCCTGCTCTGGCCATGCCGCACCACCACTGGCACGTCCACCATGGTTGCTGGCAGCCGTCCAAGTTGAGCGCTGATGGGAGTCCTTAGCATCCTTCAACGACACTCTCATATCAATCTCTCTCTTTCTTTGCTCCTGCTATTAAAATGTGTAGATGTGCTGCTTTGCTAATTGAGTAGTTGGGAAGATGTGAAAAGAACATGCTCTCTAGGTGTGTGATTATTCCTGTGAGAACAAATGTATTTAAATGTTTATTTTGTGCTTCAGCTTATGCTTTTGGGCAGTACAAATACATCTTCAAAAATAAGTAAAGATGTGGTCTTATAGAACTCTAATTGTTGTTGGATGCTATTCCAAATGCCAATGATCATGCAAAACGGTTATTGCTAGAATCTAGATGATATGTAATGTGGTTACCATAGTTTCACCCTACGCATGATGAGCTTGTTGTCTCTATACATCTAGCATCGGAGTATCTCCCCTTGCTGCACACACATGCCCGCGATTGAGCTAGTGTTGTTTGTGATTGCTGGTCGTGACTCTTACATTGTCACTGGAAAAATAATGTGTTCTGTAACTCTGTACTGATGGGACCTTCAGCATATATGGTGTTTAGAATTTGTTTGTAACTCTGTACTGCCGGGACCTTCAGCATATATGGTGATCTCAGTATTCTAATCTGTAGGCCAAAAATGGTGAACATTTAAACATCAGTTCGACTTAATAAAACTGAGAAGTCCTACTTTCGGTAAATAGCTGAACCTGGGTACAACAAAGTTCTACCATTAGTCATGGGGATTATCTGTTAATGTGTACTATGTTTTTTTTGTCAATTTATGTGCTTTTTGTTTGTCAGGCCATGTGCAAGTTCGTTATCGGTTCATGTGTATGTGTGTTGGTAACCACTGCTATTGCTGCTAGGTACCGATCTGACCATGTATATGTTATTCATGTACATGTATTATATGTGTGAAATTTTTTCTATATATGATGAGATGATTGCTACTTGAAAGAAGGTATAGGTACATGACAGCTTGATGTGCATGCAAGAATAAAAAATGGTTTGAATCAAAAATATTGATCAGTATGAATTAAAAACAATGATCAGTTTGAAAAATAAAAGATGGTTAGGTTTTGGTATTCTGTAACGTCGACGTCCAAGAAAACGTCCAAGTTTTGCAACTGATCCGTCTAGATGGGACAAGGAGGTCAGTCCAGCAGGCGCATCTCAAGTGTCATGTCAGTGCGCCGCCCACCCGTCGCCATGCCTCTCCGCCGCATGTCATGTCATGCCGCCTTGCCATCAACCACCGTTGTGGCTCAGCCCTGTAGTGCTTCCATGATCACCACACGCAGCTTCCTTCTATCGTTGTCCTCGCCTTGCTCTCTTAAATATTGGCATTGCAAAAACACAGCAAGTTCACAATTAAAAAAGTTGTAAGTTCAGCAGGACGTCCCAGATAAGTTTGAGAAAAAAGCTCAAACAAAATGGAACCCAATGAAAAATCAAATGGTAAAAGTTCAAGTCGCAAAACAAGAGAAGTCCAAAACATCTTGCAGAGTTAAAAAACACACACGCAATTATTTCCTTTTGAAAAAATATCATTCAGTTCAACGATATAAACCATGCAAGTTCGGGACTATGATACCCAAAAAATAGAGTGAAGTCTAGTATGTGAAAACATGCTCAGTACAAAACCATACGAACATCAGTGCAAGTACTCTTTTAACGGAACCATTCAAAATTACTCTGAAAAATACCTTAGTACAAACACACGCATAGATAAGTACGAGTACTCTTTTTTCGGACAGAAAAACAACACGATGAGTCTCACCGTATTTCAAAATTACTCTTAAAAGATGGGAGCAAGTACAAAATCATAAAGACATCCGTTCAAAGTATTCTTTTTTCGGAACCATTCAAAACTACTCTGTGAAAAATACCTCAGTACAAACATAGACATAGATCAGTACGAGTACTCTGTTTTTTAGACACGAAAAAACAACATAATGGGTTTCACCTTATTCAAAATTACTTTTAAACGGTTTCGAAGTAGAGAAAACGTTCAACATGACTAAGCTTCACATTTTCGATAGATATCCAACGGTATATTATTTGCCCCATTTCGACAAACTTTTTTAAAAAACCGTGTTCAAAGCCAATTTTAACCATATTTGAATTCGTATTTAAACTGTAAGGAATTACAAAAAGAACTTCCTATACGCAAAGGTTGCGCATTTTCCATAGCTTTCCAACGCCGTATCATTTTCGTCAATCCGCAAACCGTTTGCAAAAAATAGTGAAAAAACATTTTGCCCAAAATTTCACTGTTTTTAAAATTACTTTTAAATCATATAGAATTTAAAAAATAGTAGATATATGGAAGATGCGGATTTTCACAAGCTTTCCAATGCCATCTCATTTGCTCAATTCCGACAAACCGTTTGAAAATTAAGTCAAAATACGATTCACGTTTTCTGTTTTGAAAAAAAAACGATTTTTTCAAAACTGCTCTTAGATCATATTTTTTTTGCAAAAACAAATTATAAGATTGTAATGTGGATGTCAAGAGCTTTCCAACGATATATTACACGCCCCGTTTCGACAAAAAAAATTGGAAAAAAATTTGAACTAAAGAAGACGATTTTTAACACCAACAGAAAGCATCAGTTCAACCGCTCGAATTTCATCAGTTCAACCGCTTGAATTCATCAGTTCAAGTAGCGTAACAGAATAATATTCTGTTACGCATAACAGAATAGCCCAGATGTATATATATAGCCGGTCTATTCTGCTAATATTAGCAGAATAACTCTTCTGATAACACTTCCGAACTGCATGCTCAACGCAAGTGCACGTCATTATTTGAACCAAGTGTGCTACAGTACTCATGCAAGTGAACTTACCGTCGCAAAAAAACTGCACGTCGTTTTTTTCTGGTACTGTTTTCGCTCTAGTTTTTTAACCGTTTATCGGAACGAGGCATATAATATACCGTTGGAAAGCTATGGATTAGGCGCAATTTCAACATGTTTAAGAGCAGTTTTGAAAATGGTGCGGCCCACAACGAGTGACAACGAGCGTTTTTTCATGTTTTTTCTAAACTGCTCGTCGGAATGAAGCAAATGATACACTGTTGGATAGATATCATCAAGACGCATCTTTTTCATATCTATTTTTTCTCTAATTTTTTACGATTTAAGAGCAGTTTTAAATTTACTAAATCACGAAATTCTGTTTTTTAAATTTTTGGTACTATTTTCACTCTAGTTTTCTAACCATTTGTTGAAATGAGGTGTATGATGCGCCGTTGGAAAGCTACGGACGAGGCGCAACTTTCCTATGTTGAAATATTTTTGAGATTCCTTACGGTTTTTAGTTAATTTCGAAAATTGTGTGGTTGATAACGAGAGACAGCGGCCATTTTTCGCGAAATTTTTACAAACCGCTGGTCGAAATGATTCAAATTGTATGCCATTGGAAAGATATCGATGAGCCGCAACTTTTTCATGTAGAACACTCTCTTCGATTCCGTACGGTTTAGGAGCAATTTTGATTTTAACGAAATGCGGACACTCTGTTTTTTCACGACACCAAAACCGTTGTATGTGCTGCATCACACAGAAAACCGCACTTCTTTAGACTAAAAACTGCACTTCGTCGGACAAACAAGTCCACTGCATGATTTCTTTTTTGTGGGACATAAATTTTTCTAAACGAGGTGGAGTGCACTTCATGCCGAGTGTTGGTGAACCGCAATACTATGAAAAGTGAACCTGGAGACTATCGTAAACGAGCCGTACTGAAATAGAAAACCGCACTTATTTAGACTAAAAACCGCACTTCAATGGGCAGACAAGTGCACTGCATGATTTGTTTTTTGTGGGACGTAAATTTTCTTAAACGAGATGGAGTGCACTTCATGTCGATTGTTGATGAACCGCAATACTATGAAAAGTGAACCTCGAGACTACCGTAAACGAGCCGTACTGCATCAGACAGAAAACCGCACTTATTTAGACTAAAAATCGCACTTCATTGGACAGACAAGTGCACTGCATGATTTTTTTTGTGGGACGTAAATTTTCCCAAACGAGGTGGTGTGCACTTCATGTCAAGCGTTGGTGAACCGCAATATTATGAAAAGTGAACCTCAAGACTACCGTAAACGGGCCACGACACTACCAAAAGTGAACCGCTTGAGTTTTTCCAAACTTAATATTTTCTACGAGCGTAGACCGAACAAGTGGACCGCATGGACTGAGTGAGTGAACTACTTCTAATAAGAAGCGAACTTCTTTGAAATGTTTATGTTTTCTACTTACCAAGTGAACCACGAAGGAGAATAGCGAACTACGTGAGAGAACAAAGTGAGCTTCATAATCCATTCATTATTTTTACACAGCCACACTCACATTAGTCAACCGCATTAGGTTTTAATGTTTCAAAATGTGCATTGTTGTTGCACTCTGTTTGAACCTCTTTTTTCCATATCCCTTTGAAAAATACCAAAAGGTAAAGTGATCCGTTAAATACGACGAGATCAACGGCATATTGTTTTTTCTTCATTGTCTATGTTGTTGTCCTTTTTCTACGTGCAAGAAAAAAACTTCAAACACGTGAACCATTATGATAGGAATAAGCGACCCGTCTGCATGAGTCCGTGAGTCCAAAAACAAAAAGCAAAAGGCAATGTCTGCATTTTAAAAAAACTGAAATATATTGCAGTGCACTTCAGTTTGCTCTGCACAGCAAACTGAACGGCAGTTAAACATCCACGGGGGCTGAACCATGCCCCGGCGGCGCGCTAGCATTACAAAAATGAACTACACCAACATATACACCCCATCATTTTAGTACCGCACATACGCACTCACTGCAAAACTGAACGCCAGAAAAATAACCACGACGGTCTCTGAACCGAATTGCTCTCTCCTCCGGCAGCTGCAGAACCTCCTGCCCACACCAAGTGAAATACATGCCCACAAGCATCCACACTGCAGCGTCGCATGCCTTAAACCGAACCCCCACACGCCGGGGAACTGCACCGACGACCACAACTAACCTGCAACGATATTTTATCTACACTCCTAGCTGCCGTGCCCGCGAACTACAAGAATCAAGCAAGGGAGGTGAGGAGCGGCGGTGCTCACACTGCCCTCCAAGCTGCCGTGCTGCTCACTCCCGCCGCCCCAGGCTCTATCTGTCGACCAGAGAGGATGCGGTGGGTGGGCAGAGCTAATGGCTCAAAGCGTCGGCCTCCTCGGTGTCCAGAGGCGCGGCATCGGTAGACCTCCATCCGGGAGGGGCGGCACCGTCGAGGGACGCCGGAGTTGGTGGGGACGGCGATGGGGCAGAAGTGGTGCGGGCTGGAGCCAGCGACCGGGCTATGCGGCCTGCAAGGAAGTAGATGGTCGGGGAGGTGCCGGTGGGGTGCGGTGGGCCGGGCGGCTGACGAGACCCGAAGGTCTGCGGCGGCGGCTCATGTGCAGGGGACGACGGCTGGACGTAGGTGGTGCGGGCCAGGGCGACAGAGGTAGGTGGCGATGCGGGTCGAGGGAGGCCCGGATCTCGTCGCTGGCTCACCGGAGGAGGATGCCGAGGTGGCGGGCTCCCGGCAACACATCCGGTCCGGCAAATCCTCCTAGCGCGCCTCCCGGCGACAGATCCGGGGCGGGCGGAGTGGCTCGCGTCGCCTCGCTGGGGAGGCCAGCAGGGCCCTAGGGTGTTAGGGGGGGGGGTGCGGCGCTGGCTGGCAGGGAAGAATGGTGGTGTAGGCGGAGGGGATCGAGGGGGTGGGAGAGGGAAGAGGCGTGGAGGCGTGGAGGCAAGTGCTTGCGTGGGTGGGTGGGCTGGGGTTGACCTGATTGCGATGAGGTGTTAGCAGAATAAGAAAACTATTACATGCATAATTACATAGTTGCATAACCAATTAAACATCCAATTAAATAGATGGCTATTACACATATGATATTTGCACACACCAAAGTAAACTATTACATGCATAATTACATAGGTGACTACTACACATATGACATTTCCATACACCAAAGTAAACTATATATTACATGCATAATTAACTAGGATAAACGATCATCTGATCATCATCTACTTCTTGTGACGCTTGCCGCTACTTCTCTTCTTGTGGCTCGATTCGGCCTCGTTGATTTTGGGAATGAGGCACTTCCTCATGTCAACTATCCGTCTGTGCATCTCGTAGCATGTGTACACGCTCTTGGCCGTGAACCTGAGGTGAGGTTCATCCAGTTTCCACATCCAGGCCCCGTGCCAGGATACACTGTTCTGTTGGATCCTACATCATCTTTTTGTAGTAGGGGTTGATGATGGCTGAGGTGAGTTTAACTAGGGTGTCCTTCTTCGTGCTGCCCCAGACCCAGTAGTGGTCTTGGATTTCAACAAGGTTCTTGCAGGCCAAACCCGTAACATGAGCGCTTTTACATCGTTGGAGCTTTCCACCATAGTGAACTTGTGGTTGGTGCTGTTGACAAACCTGGCGAAACGGTCACAAGGCTCTGTGTCCATGCAGTAGTGGTAGATGAAGACATGATGGCGTACACATAACTGGGGGACGACAACCTTCTGATCTTTGCAGGGATGACCATCGGTGTACTGGAGGTCGATGCCGACCACCTTGTACTTGTCTCGAGCAAGCAACTACTCCACGATGTTGATGTAGTCCTCCACCACGGCCGGGTCGATGGTGTACACCACCGAGAGATCCGTATCCCTCGCATGGGTCTTCACTTTATGCTTGCCGAACTCCATAGGAGCGCCGCTATATATCATCTCTGTATGTGTCGTCGTCGTCGGTGTTGTCGGCGTCCTAGGAACGGGGGTGCCCAGACTTGCCTGCCTGTGGCCCGTGGCGTGGCTCCATCAACGGCCCAGTACGACCCATCTTCAGCAGCAACAACTCAAGACCCTCGCGAGGGACCAAGCCCCACGAGGCGGACGACACCAAGACTTCCTTGGGGGCAGCCTCACTAGGTTGGCTCTCGAGGAGCAGAGATATCTATGCAAGGGGCACCTCGCGAGGTTCACATGACGTGAGCCATGACGACCAAGGCCACGCGGGCGCCAGCGGGCGTAGTGTACCGGTTTCCTCTTTGGTGCTAAGGAGGCAAGCGCAGGCGATGAGTCCCGAGGCATCATGCAAAGGTTTCCATATTGGTGCAACAAGACCAAGACCGGCAGGATGGCACGACGGAGCTCATCGCGGAGCCCACATCAGCGTCACCCCGAGAGCCTTTGGCAGGCGAAGACTACTTTTGTCAAGATAGCTTGTACTAGCTGCCCCCCTTCAAACTTGGCTGCCGTGGGATCCCTTCCCGCCTAAACCTTTGGGAAGAGGACCAAGGCCACTATGAATAGGACCTAGCCACCACCATAGGAAGGGAGACAAAGATGGATCATTCAGGCCACCCTCACACTCACCAGTTCATTGAGCTCAAGAACACCTCACCTTCTGAGATTGTTCATCCATTGTATTAGTTCATCCTCAGCCCCCTGAGGCAATCCACCATACACTGGAGTAGGGTATTACACCATGAGGTGGCCCGAACTAGTATAAACCCCTGTGTCTCTTGTTCTATGGGTTCGTCAAGCTAGGCCGTGGAATCATCGAGCGTGCGAGCTGGGGAGAGTGTGTTCTTCGTGTGCACCCTAGAGTTTGAACCTCTCAAGGGCTTGTCGGAACCCATAATCCGACATTTGGCGCGCCAGGTAGGGGTGCACTGAAACCTCTCTTCCGCCGATCGACGCCCCACTGCTCCACCGCTTCCATGGCTGACGCTCGTCGAGCCCGTGCTGAGCGCCGAGCCGCTCTCACTGCTCACGCCGCCCAGATGGTGCAGGTTGGCGGGCCTCCCCAACGCTCTCCATCACCTGCTGCCAATGCCGCCACCGGCCCCGCGGGGAACGAGCAGCAAGCCTCATCGCTACACCCCTCCGTGCGGCGGGACAGACGCACCGCCACCCTGTCATTGACTCCGGCCGGCTCGTCGTCCCACGCTTGCCGCAGGCCCGCGGACGCGCAGGCTGCACTGCTCATGGCATGTGAGCTCCTACGCTACCGCCCCATCGATGACCTCCACGAGGATTGACTAGACCGCATCGCCGAGCTCGTCAGCGCCGCTAGGGGCTCTCCTGCACCGTCCCTCCCACTGCCTCGTCCGCCTCCTGCTGCGGGCGACGCGGCCCATGGAGCACCTCCGCCACCTCCGCATTAAGACATCACCCTCGCACCAAGACGCGTGGCCCTGCGGCGCAACCCACCACGCAGGGTGCCCACGCATGAAGAATGAAGCTGCCAGGAAATCACACGGCCACAAGAAGATGCTCCTGCGCTACCAGCACCACCACATCAAGACCACGCGCCGCCTGCGGCGGTGGCGCGTGGATACCAAGACCAGGCTCCACTTCCACGACGGGCTCCAATGACCACAGCGTGCTACCGCGCCTTCACCCCTGAGCTGCGCAACATTGTCTAGCCCGGCAAGTTCAAGCCCGACCTGCCTCCACGCTATGACGGCACCCCCGACCCTGCTGAGTTCTTGCAGCTCTACGAGTTGAGCATCGATGCCACCAACGACGATGAGAAGGTCATGGCAAACTGGTTTCCCATGGCTCTCAAAGACGGCGCACACTCGTGGCTCCTGAACCTGCCCGCGGGATCGATCTCCTCCTGGGGCGAGATGCACGAGTGTTTCGTCGCCAACTTCCAGGGCACACACGACTGCCCGCCTACCGCGGGTGACGTGCGGCGCATCAAGCAGCAGCCAGGGGAAACCCTGCGGAAGTACATCCAGCGCTTCAACATCGTTCGCCTGAAGATTCCCAAGCTAACGGACGAGGCCATCATCTCGGCATTCTTGGATGGCGTCCGCGATCTCAAGATGAAGGAGGATCTCGCCATACACGAGGACCTATGCACGGCTCTGGAGATGTTCAACATGGCGACCAAGTGTGCGAGAGTTGAGGAGGGACACCTTTCCCTCCTCGAGCTTCCAGCTGCCGACCCAGAAGACAAGAAGGCCAAGACCAAGGACGTGAAGCGCAAGGGAGCGGCCGTGCTCGCGGCTGAATAAGAGATGAAGCGTGGTTGCGACCACCCTGAGTCATCCAAGGGTGGCCGCTCGTTTTGCGCCTTCCACAACGTACACAGCCACAACACCAATGACTGTTAGGAGCTCAGGGCCATCCGCGACGGGCGCTTTGGTCAGACACCCCGAGCGCAACGACCGAGGATATGGCCACGGAGGAGGCAGAGGTGGAGGACGCTGGGACAACCGCGGCCCCCGCCAGGAGTGGCGCGACCGGCCTCGCGAGGACCGCTGGCAGGAGCAGCCTCGTGAGGGCGCCTGGAGGGACCAGCCTCGTGAGGACCGTCCTCAGGGCAAGGCTGGGCTCCCTCCGTTGCCACCACCACCAAGGAGGAACGAAGACCATCACCAGGACGAGGGAGCTGGGGGCTTCCAGGAACCGCGCGCCATCGCCTGCATCTTGTGCGGCGCTCAGGCCCCAGCCTCCCAGCGCATCTTCAAGAAGTTTGCTCGTGAGGTGAACGTAGCCCTCCCCAGGCTCGAGGCCACGCGCCCACTCAGGTGGTCCAAGTGCACCATTACCATCAGCTTGTCCGACCAGCTCAAGTGCGCGGCAACTGCCGGCGCCCTCCCGATGCTCTACTCGCCCATTGATACGTCTCCAACGTATCTATAATTTATGAAGTATTCATGCTATTATATTATCAACCTTGGATGTTTTATATGCATTTATATGCTATTTTATATGGTTTTTGGGACTAACCTATTAACCTAGTGCCCAGTTTCTGTTTTTTCCTTGTTTTTGAGTTTTATAGAAAAGGAATATCAAACGGAGTCCAATTGACGTGCCAATTTTGACGATTTTTTATGGACCAAAAGAAGACCCCGGAGTAAAAGAGTTGGGCCAGGAGAGTCCCGGGACTTCCATGAGGGTGGGGGCGCTGCCCCCCCCCAGGCATGTGGTCCTGCCTCGTGGACGCCTCGGGCACCTCGTTGACGTGAGACCGTCGCCAAAAATTCCTATAAATACAGAAACCTCGGAAAATTAACCTAGATCGGGAGTTCCGCCGCCAGAAGCCTCCGTAGCCACCAAAAACCAATCTAGGCCCTCTACGGCACCCTGCCGGAGGGGGCCATCACCACCGGAGGGCATGGAGGAGGATCCTGGAGGGGCCATCATCACCTTGAAGGCCAAGGAACAGAGGAGGAAAGCCATGGAGGAGGAAGCACAAGGGGGAGAACCTCTCCTCCTCTCTCTTGGTGGCACCGGAGTGCCATCGAGAGGGGAATCATCGCCGTGGTGATCGTCTTAATCAACATCACCATCCTCGTCTCTTTTACGTGGTCCACTCTCCCGCACCCCGCTGTAATCCCTACTTGAACATGGTGCTTTATGCCACATATTATGATCCAATGATGTGTTTCCATCCTATGATGTTTTGAGTAGATATCCTTTGTCTTTGGGTTGATTGATGATCTAGATTGGTATGAGTTGTATGTTTTACTTTGGTGCTGTCCTATGGTGCCCTCCGTGTAGCGCAAGCGTGAGGGATTCCCGCTATAGGGTGTTGCAATACGTTTTTGATTCTCTTATAGTGGGTTGCATGAGTGACTGAAACACAAACCCGAGTAAGGGGGTTGTTGCGTATGGGATAAAGAGGACTTGATGCTTTAATGCTATGGTTAGGTTTTACCTTAATGATCTTTAGTAGTTTCGGATGCTTCTAGAGTTCCAATCATAAGTGCATATGATCCAAGTAGAGAAAGTATGTTAGCTTATGCCTCTCCCTCATATGAAACTGCAATAGTGATTACCGGTCTTGTTAATGATTGCCTAGGACAATTCGGCACACCGATCCACCATTATTCCACACTCGCTATTTATAATATTTAGTAATATATTCTAACTTCATGATAACAGCACCTACTTTTATATTTTAGCAATCCGATATCATACAAAGTTATCCTCTTCATACCAACAACATAGTTTTATTTCTTGTTGCTAGTTGGAAGCGAACGTTCGGTGTACGTAGAGTCGTATCAGTGGAAGATAGGGCTTGAGAGAATATTGATCTTACCTTTAGCTCCTTGTGGGTTCTACACTCCATACTTATCACTTCCACCTTTGAAAATTGCTACGATGATTCCTTGCACTTTGGGATTATCAAGCTCTTTTATGGCGCCGTTGCCGGGGAGCAATAGCGTGGGGTTGATATTCTCGTGTGTGCTTGTTTTCTTTCTTCACTAAGTAGATTTTGTTTTTCCTTTTTGTTTCTCTTTAGTTGTGGGTGAAACATACAATTTTTTTTAAAGAATGAAAATACAAAAAAAAATTATTACTTGCCTCTCATGCCTAAAAAGTTTTTCAAAAACAGAAGTGATTGGAAAGTTATGCATTGAAGAAGTGAGCGTCGACCTTGAGCACTTGTGTTCATGCTCATGGAAACAATGTAGAATTTTTCATGGAAGTTTCTTAAACAATTATCCCCTTATATATATCCATTGTATTATAAAAATAATGTGCCAAGCTTTGGTTTTAGGATGATTAGATTGCTTGTTTACTATGTGCAGAACAAAAACAGAAACTTTGGCTGTAGCGCGTGATTTTACATTTTTTACTGGAAAGTCAAACGGGTCTCAAACTTTTTGCGCTTTACTTATGTACAAATTTTTCAAATTTTCAAATTTATGTCATAATTTTTGGAGTTACAGAAGTTTAATAAATCTTCAGATTACTACAGACTGTCCTGTTTTAGACAGATTCTGTTTTTCATGTGTTGTTTGCTTATTTTGATGAATCTACGAGTAGTATCGGAGGGTATGAACCATGGATGAGTTGGAATACTGTAGATATTACACCAATATGAGTTTAGAATGAGTTCACAACAGTACCTAAAGGTAGTGGTTTGCTTTATTATACTAACGGATCTCACAAAGTTTTTGTTAAAGTTTTTTTGTGGATGAAGTGTCGAAGAACGAGGAGTTACCGATGTGAGAAGAATAAAGAGAGGCAAGATCTCAAGCTTGGGGATGCCCAAGGCAACCCAAGTTAATATTCTAAGGATACTCAAGCATCTAAGCTTGGGGATGCCCCGGTTGGCATCCCATCTTTCTTCTTCAACAAATTATCGGTACACCTCGGTTTTTGTTTCGTTCACATGATTTGTGTCCTTTGTTTTTTTGTTCTTCCTTTATGAACCATGCTAGTATGAGATAGCCCTTCATTTATTTATAGAATGCTTCATGTGCTTCACTTATATCTTTTAAGTATGATCTTATAGAATTGCTCTTTGTGCTTCACTTAAATCTTTTGAGTATGGTTTTATAGAATGCTTCGTATGCTTCACTTATACATTTTGAGCTTGGAAATTGGTTAGTTTATATTAATTGTAGAATGATCCATGAACTTAAATTATATATTTTGGAGTATGAATAATACTATCATCTAAAGCGGGTTTGGAAGAGTGTCAACTCTAGGAACTAATGATCCCGCTATTCCGAATGAGAAGAATTTTGCTTATGTGGAGAGTAGAGAAAATTCTATGCTTGTAGATCATGAAAAGAATGCTTTATGTGATGGTTATGTTGTTGAATTAATTCATGATGCTACTGAAAATTATTATGAGGGAGGAATATATGCTTGTAGGAGTTGCAATAATATCAAGTTTCCTCTCTATGTGCTTAAAGTTTTGAAGTTATCCTTGTTTTTCCTTCCTATGCTAGTTCATTCTTGTTCCCATAAGTTGTGTACTCACAAAATCCCTAGGCATAGGAAGTGGGTTAGGTTTAAATTTGCTAGTAATATTCTTCATGATGCTCTCTTTATGTTTCAGTTCTTATCTTTTGTGTGAGCATCATTGAAATCATCATGCCTACCTAAAAGGCATTAAAGAAAAACGCTTGTTGGGAGACAACCCAATATTTACCCTTACTGTTTTTGTGTGTTTACATGATTAAGATACTGTAGCAATCATGTTTTATAGCTTTTGTTTCAATAAAGTACCAAGTAAGACCTTTGGGAAGACTTGGGTGAAAGTTAATGTGATCTTGCTGTAAAAAAATAGAAACTTTGCGCTCACGATATTAGCTGCCATTTTTTTACAGAAGAGTGATTTGGTGCTGATTGTTTTTGCAGAAGATTAATAGACAAATTCCTCACGTCCACCAATTTATTTCATAATTGTTTGAGTAGCAGAAGTATGGTTAGTGTTCAGATCATTACAGACTGTTCTGTTTCTGACAGATTCTGTTTTCATTGCATACTTTGCTTGTTTTCTAGTTTCTATGACTTATATTCCTCAATATAAATTGTAGAAATGATATGGTACAGTAGGCATTGTGTGAGAACCATTACAATCTTTTTCTTTGACAGTACCATGGTGAATGGTTTACTCTTTATCATACTAACCTATCTCACGAAGTTTCGTTAAGTTTTGTGTGATTGAAGTTTTCAAGCTTTGGGTGAGATATCGATATGAGGAGAATAAGGAGTGGAAAGACCCTAAGCTTGGAGATGCCCAAGGCACCCCAAGGTAATATTCAAGCAAGACTCAAGCGCCTAAGCTTGGGGATGCCCTGGAAGGCATCCCCTCTTTCATCTTCAGAACTATCGGTATACCTTACTCGGAGCTATATTTTTATTCGTCACATGATATGTGTTTTTCTTGGAGCGTATTTTCAATTTTACTTGATGTTTGCATAAAATCATTGGATCTGAAATCTTAAATGAAAAATAATCCTCCCATGGCTAGTTAATTATTTGACTACTCAGTGTCCTTCACTATTAACTTTTGGAGTAGTTTGTCATTTACTCACGTGTCTCACGTATATCCTATGAGTAAATGGTTGAATAATTGAATATCATCACTACAAAAAAATACACTTCCGTGATGATACGTGTTTGTCATAGTAGGTCGCGTTTTTGTCATGCATGTACATCCATGACAAATTTATGACAGAATTAAGATAGTCATACCTGTGCTGTCGTAGAAGTGTTACATGACATTACCAAAATTATCATCACGGAAGTGTCCACTTCCATGATGATAAATCGCGCGTCACAGAAGTGCTTTCATTAAGGGTGACCAACATGTGGCATCCACCGTAACGGAACGCCCTTAAGCTATCGGGCCGGGTTTTGGATCCGATAACCCATTAACAGCCCCGACAATGGGGATTTTCCACGTGTAAAATCATCATTGGCTATAGGAAACACGTGTCGGCTCATCGTTGGGACAGATGTAATCCACTCATTGGACAGGAGGCGCCTATGATAGGTCGACACGTGGCACGGCCCAACAGTGGCCCATTCCGGTGAAAAAGGCCGGCCCAGTAAAAATTAGCAGGCCGGCCCATATAAGGCCTACTTGTGTTAGGTCCATTTAAGCCCACGGCCCATACGAGATGTGCCAATTCGGCCCGTTAAAGATTTGACACCATTGCAGCCCATCGTCAGTTCGAGCCCGTTAACAACCCGCTATATATTTGGGCTCAATATCGGCCCGATGAGATTTCGGCCTGTTAACGGCCCATTTAATGGATGGGCCAATTTTCAGGATGTACATCTTTCGGCCTTTTAGCGACTCATTTAAACGTTGGGCTAATTTCCGGCCCGGTGTGTCTTTCAGCCTGTTGACGGCCCATAAATCTGATGGGCCATTTGTAGTCGGACCTGAGTTTCGGCCTTTTAGCGGCCCATTTTGTTGGGTTTCGTAGTAATTTCAAAAAATTTCCTACGCACACGCAAGATCATGTGATGCATAGCAACGAGAGGGGAGAGTGTTGTCTACGTACCCACGCAGACCGACTGCGGAAGCGATGACGCAACGTAGAGGAAGTAGTCGTACGTCTTCACGATCCAACCGATCAAGCACCGAAACTACGACACCTCCGAGTTCGAGCACACGTTCAGCTCGATGACGATCCCCGGACTCCGATCCAGCAAAGTGTCGGGGAAGAGTTCCGTCAGCACGGCGGCGTGGTGACGATCTTGATGTACTATAGCAGCAGGGCTACGCCTAAACTCCGCTACAGTATTATCGAGGACTATGGTGGCTGGGGGCACCGCACACGGCTAAGGAATAGATCACGTGGATCAACTGTTGGGTTTCGTAGTAATTTCAAAATTAGGCTAGATCATTTTATATACATATTAGGCTAGATCATTGCACATCCTGGTACACTGCCAGAGGCGTTCATATGGAGTCATATTTTGTTCTAGTATCGAGTTGTAATTTGAGTTGTTTATTTTCTTTAGAAAATATACCATATGCTTATTATTGTTGACATGAACAGTAATGTTAGTTTTGCTGCAATCAATAAGAGCCCCTGTAGTGTTCAAAAAGGGTGTACTAAGGATAATCGACATTTTGTCATCCTCAAGCATATCAATAATAACAAAGTCTATTAAGATAGTGACATTAGCAACAACAACAGGAACATCCTCACAAATTGTTGGTGTACTAAAATATGAGTCATTTAGTACCCAGACTTGCGCATAGGTAGTTGCAGCTCTTGGGAGGACAAGGGCTTATCGGGGGATATCTCAACCCAAGCCTCACCTCTTGGACACCAAGACCATGAAGAAGACCTCTAGGCAGGTCATCAAGAAGTACCAAGTTAGCATTCAAGGACAAGACTTCAGTTGTCGGTAAGCTTCGCACCATCAAGCCAAGATCTGGCAAGCTCCTTACCGGGAAGCATCTCTTCCTCGCTCGTCAACCAATTGATGGCTTGTCAAGATTAGATGTTGAGTAGGCAGGCGGCATGAGGGGAGTTAACAGGACATGCGTCGGCACCTCGCATGCAGATCAACTTTATTGACACCTGTCTAGTGGACGTGTCAAGAAGATAGGTTCATCCACATCGACAGCATAGGAGAGACACCTTTTGCCGAAGGATGGCCACCAGCTCATGGTGCATTAAAGGCCCTTGTCCTACTCTGATAGGATTAAGTTTGATAGCATTGAGACTACTATTCACATGCTTGTAATGACCATGTTGCCACTGTGGTGACCCCCTTTTTGTTTATAAAAGGAGGCCCATGGCTACCTTGGCACGGGTCGACACCCTGCTCATGCTTACACAATAGTTGCACCTTGCTCACGTTTTTCCGGCAAGCTGCACTTGTAACTTGAGCCCCAAGTCAAGCCACCCAAACACAGGAGTAGGGTTTTACGCCTCCATGACAGCCTGAACCTGACAAATCCCCATGTGTGAACTATTGGATTTGCTCTCCGTGCATTGTCAATAACCCTAGCCGAACTGCAAAGGGATCCTCGTCGGTCCCATAGATCATCATACTCCGACATCTTTGGCATGCCAGGCAGGGGGATCGCTTGTGCGGATCCACTTCAATAGTTCTCGTGCAAGTTTCGCCATCTTCTTCATCCATGGCGCCGAAGAAGAAGAGCGCAGCGGTGGGTGCACTATCGGGCTCCAAGCAGCCGATCCAGACGCCCCCGGCGGGAGGGGCCGGCGGTGAGCACTATACACACCCTTCTGGCGAGAAGAGCCATACTCGCTCCATTGGGAGCCAAGACCCACGCGTTGCGGTCCACAAGGTCACTGCGGCTACTTCCAAGGACGACGCCGTGGGGTCCAAGAATGGCGGAGTTATGGGACATGCACCGAGGCTATCGCAAGATGGACACGAGAAGCTTCCCCGCAACGACGTCGGTCCTAGCCAATGGCTAGGCAAGGAGCATGTGCATCGTTCTCATGGTTCACATGGCATGCTGCCATGTTAAACTACCGGCGAGGATTGACCATGGTAGCAGGACATGGATTGAGCTCCTTCTGACTCACGTAGAAGTCGAGCTACCCCTCAGTCCTCGTGCCTAATCATGCCCACGACACCGACAAAGGCGCTGGCGCTGATGGAGCTGCTCCTGAAATTCCCTTCGGCTCCGGAGAACATGGATGAGTTGTTTGACACCATCAAGAGCCTTTTTGGCTTCGCTAACAATGATGGCCCACGTCCGGTGGGGTCCTCTTAGTGGCAGCCAACGGTGCTGGTGCGCGGGGCCGACAAACGGACTATGGGTGCTACACCAACGGTGCGGTCCTCCCATGGAAAGTATGGCAGACCTAGCAGATCGACGCCCATGATAGCATGTCCATGGCGTCGTCCGATCCACGAGCCACTGGAATCGCCACATAGACCAATGCAGGTCATTAGTGACCGAGGTGCCGAAGATGCTCGAACCACCATCAAGAGACGCCGAGAAGCGCACCATCAATCTGATGCTCGAGAAGGGCTGGTGGTGAACGAGCCTGTGCCGGGGTTCCCCGAGTGCCTGCCTTACAATGTGGGCTTCCCAGTGTTTACCCGTGAGCTGCAGCAAGTTCAGTAGCCCCACTCCTGAAATTTCAAGCCCATCTTGCCGGAGAAATATGATGACAAGCTCAACCCAGCTGAGTTTCTTGGAATCTACACCATCGTAGTGCAAGCTGCTGGAGGCAGGGACGACAAAATCCTCACCAATTACTTTCTGTTGGCACTCAAGTCCAACGTGAGATCTTGACTGATGAATTTGCTGGAGGACACCATTTCTTCCCAGTCCGATCTGTGTCATGTGTTTGTTTGGACTTATATCAGGGGCCATGAGCCTCCGGGAAAGCCCAATGACCTCCACTTGATCCCACAAAAGGACTGGGAGCCCCTTCGCAAGTACGTCCAAAGGTTTAGCTGTGTGCACCACAACATCCCAAACATACACCCTGCGGCTATGATTGTGTCTTCCATACGAACGTGCATAACCACATGATGCGGGCAGAGTTGAACATTGCGTAGGTGGACACTGTCAGCTAGTTGCACACCTTGGCAGATCAATGTGCACGTGTTGAGGAGGGGAGGAGACTTCCCGGGGAGGATGTCGAAGCTGATGTTGATTCCCAGGATGATGACGCGTCCACCACGAAGAAGATAGGCCGGAAGCGCAATCGCAAGCGCAAGGGCAAGGCCGTGATGGCAGTTGAGAGCTCCGACAACTCAAATGCCACAAAGTGGCCCAAGATTGACATCCCCGACAATGAGCTTGCCAAATGCACTGATTGTCAGGAGGTTGTGGTTGGCGAGAAGCCGGATGACTCTGGCAAGTCCAAAGGGCCATACTACAAGATCCACTGCACCAAGGGCCAGGACCTCAACGATTGCCAGCAAGTGGAGAAGCTTGCCGAGAAGCAGAAGCAAGAGTACAAGAATTGTGATCAAGAGAAAGCCAAGATGGTGCGGATGGGTCTGGCAACAAGAACCGCTGTGGCCGTGGGGGCCGCCGTGCCAAGGGTCAGTAGCAAAAGGAGAAGCCTGCTTGTGGCCGAATAAAGAGGATGCAGGTGATGATGATGATGAGGAATCTGGAGAAGGAGAGTTCCAAAAGATTGTGGAGGCCATGTGCATTGAAGAAGGTGCATCTTTGCACTCCTCTCACCGCCAACTCAAGCAGTGGGCGCGTGAGATAAACGTGCCCGAACCAGCAGTAGAGGCGCAGAAGCCGCTCAAGTGGTCCGACACACCCATTGTTTTCGACACCAAGGACTACCCTGACCGCACCACAGTGGTCAGGTGTTTGCGTTTGTTGGTCTCTCTAACAATTGACAACCTCAAGGTGACGAAAATATTGGTTGATGGCGGGGTCGGCTTGAACGTGATCTCACCCGATGTGATCAAGAGGCGACAAATCCCTCATACAGATTTCCAAAAAACGGGACCGTTTCAGGGGATCAATCCGGGGAGGAGCCAACCCACCAGCAAAGCCACCTTGCCGGTCACTTTTGGACCGAGCTGAACTACAAGACCGAGAAGTCATTTTTGATGTCGTCAAGATGTCGTTGCCCTACAATGGTATCCTTTGTCATCTGGTCCTCACAAAGTTTATGGCGGCGTCACATTACGCCTATAACACTTTGAAGATGCTGGGCCCAATGAGCATCGTCACCATCCACTCCGACAAGAAAGACGCAATTATCTAAGCCAATAAGCTCTACCGGGAGGCAGTGACTGTTGGGTTTTGTTGTAATTTCAAAAAATTTCCTACGCACATGCAAGATCATGTGATGCATCGCAACGAGAGGGAAGAGTGTTGTCTACGTACCCACGCAGACCGACTGCGGAAGCGATGACACAACGTAGAGGAAGTAGTCGTACGTCTTCACGATCCAACCGATCAATCACCGAAACTACGGCACCTCCGAGTTCGAGCACATGTTCAGCTCGATGCCGATCCCCGAACTCCGATCCAGCAAAGCGTCAAGGAAGATTTCCGTCAGCATGACGGCGTGGTGACGATCTTGATGCACTACAGCAGCAGGGCTTCGCCTAAACTCCGCTACAGTATTATCGAGGACTATGGTGGCAGGGGGCACCGCACACGGCTAAGGAATAGATCACGTGGATCAACTTGTGTGTTCTAGGGTGCCTCTGCCTCAGTATATAAAGGACTAGGGGGGGGGGGAGGCTGGCCGGCCATAGGAGGCGCGCCAGGAGAGTCCTACTCCCTCTGGGAGTAGGATTCCCCCCAATCCTAGTTGGAATAGGATTCGCGGAGGGGGAAAAGAGAGAGAGGGGGCCGGCCACCTCTCCTAGTCCTAATAGGACTAGGGGAAGGAGGGGGCGTGCAGCCCATGTAGGGCTGCCTCTTCTCTTTTCCACTAAGGCCCATCATGGCCTATTTAGCTCCCGGGGGGTTCCGGTAACCTTCCCGGTACTCCGGTAAAATCCCGATTTCACCCGGAACACTTCCGATATCCAAACATAGGCTTCCAATATATCAATCTTTATGTCTCGACCATTTCGAGACTCCTCGTCATGTCCGTGATCACATCCGGGACTCCGAACAACCTTCTGTACATCAAAATGCATAAACTCATAACATAACTGTCATCGTAACCTTAAGCGTGCGGACCCTACGGGTTCGAGAACAATGTAGACATCACCGAGACATGTCTCCGGTCAATAACCAATAGCGGGACCTGGATTCCCATATTGGCTCCTACATATTCTACAAAGATCTTTATCGGTCAGACCGCATAACAACATACGTTGTTCCCTTTGTCATCGGTATGTTACTTGCCCGAGATTCGATCGTCGGTATTCCAATACCTAGTTCAATCTTTTTACCGGCAAGTCTCTTTACTCGTTCTATAATACATCATCTCGCAACTAACTCATTTAGTTGCAATGCTTGCAAGGCTTAAGTGATGTGCATTACCGAGAGGGCCCAGAGATACCTCTCCGACAATCGGAGTGACAGATCCTAATCTCGAAATACGCCAACCCAACATCTACCTTTGGAGACACCTGTAATGCTCCTTTATAATCACCCAGTTACGTTGTGACGTTTGGTAGCACCCAAAGTGTTCCTCCGGCAAACGGGAGTTGCATAATCTCATAGTCATAGGAACATGTATAAGTCATGAAGAAAGCAATAGCAACATACTAAACGATCGGGTGCTAAGCTAATGGAATGGGTCATGTCAATCAGATCATTCTCTTAATGATGTGATCCCGTTAATCAAATAACAACTCATTGTTCATGGTTAGGAAACATAACCATCTTTGATTAACGAGCTAGTCAAGTAGAGGCATACTAGTGACACTCTGTTTGTCTATGTATTCACACATGTATTATGTTTCCGGTTAATACAATTCTAGCATGAATAATAAAAATTTATCATGATTATAAGGAAATAAATAATAACTTTATTATTGCCTCTAGGGCATATTTCCTTCAGTCTCCCACTTGCACTAGAGTCAATAATCTAGATTACACTGTAATGATTCTAGCACCCATGGAGCCTTGGTGCTGATCATGTTTTGCTCGTGGAAGAGGCTTAGTCAATGGGTCTGCAACATTCAGATCCGTATGTATCTTGCAAATCTCTATTTTTCCCACCTGGACTAGATCCCGGATGGAATTGAAGCATCTCTTGATATGCTTGGTTCTCTTGTGAAATCTGGATTCCTTTGCCAAGGCAATTGCACCAGTATTGTCACAAAAGATTTTCATTGGACCCGATGCACTAGGTATGACACCTAGATCAGATATGAACTCCTTCATTTGCTGCTTCCGAAGCAGCTATGTACTCCGCTTCACATGTAGATCCCGCTACGACGCTTTGTTTAGAACTGCACCAACTGAGTGCTCCACCATTTAATGTAAACATGTATACAGTTTGCGATTTAGAATCGTCCGGATCAGTGTCAAAGCTTGCATCAACGTAACCTTTTACGGTGAGCTCTTTGTCACCTCCATATACGAGAAACATATCCTTAGTCCTTTTTCAGGTATTTCAGGATGTTCTTGACCGCTGTCCAGTGATCCACTCCTGGATTACTTTGGTACCTCCCTGCTAAACTTATAGCAAGGCACACATCAGGTCTGGTACACAGCATTGCATACATGATAGAGCCTATGGCTGAAGCATAGGGAACATCTTTCATTTTCTCTCTATCTTCTGCAGTGGTCGGGCATTGAGACTTACTCAATTTCACACCTTGTAACACAGGCAAGAATCCTTTCTTTGCTTGATCCATTTTGAACTTCTTCAAAATTTTGTCAAGGTATGTTGTTTGTGAAAGTCCAATTAAGCGTCTTGATCTATCTCTATAGATCTTAATGCCTAATATGTAAGCAGCTTCACCGAGGCCTTTCATTGAAAAACTCTTATTCAAGTATCCTTTTATGCTATCCAGAAATTCTATATCATTTCCAATCAACAATATGTCATCCACATATAATATCAGAAATGCTATAGAGCTCCCACTCACTTTCTTGTAAATACAGGCTTCTCCAAAAGTCTGTATAAAACCAAATGCTTTGATCACACTATCAAAACGTTTATTCCAACTCCGAGAGGCTTGCACCAGTCCATAAATGGATCGCTGGAGCTTGCACACTTTGTTAGCTCCCTTTGGATCGACAAAACCTTCTGGTTGCATCATATACAACTCTTCTTCTAGAAATCCATTCAGGAATGCAGTTTTGACATCCATCTGCCAAATTTCATAATCATAAAATGCGGCAATTGCTAACATGATTCGGACAGACTTAAGCATCGCTACGGGTGAGAAGGTCTCATCGTAGTCAATCCCTTGAACTTGCCGAAAACCTTTTGCGACAAGTTGAGCTTTGTATGCAGTAATGTTACCGTCAGCGTCAGTCTTCTTCTTGAAGATCCATTTATTCTCAATTGCTTGCCGATCATCGGGCAAGTCAACCAAAGTCCACACTTTGTTCTCATACATGGATCCCATCTCAGATTTCATGGCTTCAAGCCACTTTGCGGAATCTGGGCTCACCATCGCTTCTTCATAGTTCGTAGGTTCATCATGATCTAATAACATGACTTCCAGAACAGGATTACCGTACCACTCTGGTGCGGATCTTACTCTGGTTGATCTACGAGGTTCAGTAGTATCTTGTTCTGAAGTTTCATGATCATCATCATTAGCTTCCTCACTGACTGGTGTAGGTGTCGCAGAAACATTTTTTTGTGATGTACTACTTTCCAATAAGGGAGTATGTACAGTTACCTCGTCAAGTTCTACTTTCCTCCCACTCACTTCTTTCGAGAGAAACTCCTTCTCCAGAAAGTTTCCGAATTTAGCAACAAAAGTCTTGCCTTCGGATCTGTGATAGAAGGTGTATCCAATAGTTTCCTTTGGATATCCTATGAAGACACATTTCTCCGATTTGGGTTCGAGCTTATCAGGTTGAAGCTTTTTCACATAAGCATCGCAGCCCCAAACTTTCAGAAACAACAACTTTGGTTTCTTGCCAAACCACAGTTCATAAGGCGTCATCTCAACGGATTTTGATGGTGCCCTATTTAACGTGAATGCGGCCGTCTCTAGAGCGTATCCCCAAAACGATAGCGGTAAATCAGTAAGAGACATCATAGATTGCACCATATCCAGTAAAGTACGATTACGACGTTCGGACACACCATTACACTGAGGTGTTCCGGGTGGCGTGAGTTGCGAAACTATTCCGCAATTTTTCAAATGTACACCAAACTCGTAACTCAAATATTCTCCTCCACGATCAGATCGTAGAAACTTTATTTTCTTGTTACGATGATTTTCAACTTCACTCTGAATTCTTTGAACTTTTCAAATGTTTCGGACTTATGTTTCATTAAGTAGATATACCCATATCTGCTTAAATCATCTGTGAAGGTGAGAAAATAACGATATCCGCCACGAGCCTCAATATTCATCGGACCACATACATATGTATGTATGATTTCCAACAAATCTGTTGCTCTCTCCATAGTACCGGAGAACGGCGTTTTGGTCATCTTGCCTATGAGGCACGGTTCGCAAGTACCAAGTGATTCATAATCTAGTGGTTCCAAAAATCCAACAGAATGGAGTTTCTTCATGCGCTTTACACCGATATGACCTAAACGGCAGTGCCATAAATAAGTCGCACTATCATTATCAACTCTGCATCTTTTGGCTTCAACATTATGAATATGTGTGTTACTACTATTGAGATCCAACAAGAATAGACCACTCTTCAAGGGTGCATGACCATAAAAGATATTACTCATATAAATAGAACAACCATTATTCTCTGATTTAAATGAATAACCGTCTTGCATCAAACAAGATCCAGATATAATGTTCATGCTTAATGCTGGCACCAAATAACAATTATTTAGGTCTAATACTAATCCCGAAGGTAGATGTAGAGGTAGCGTGCCGACTGCGATCACATCGACTTTGGAACCGTTTCCCACGCGCATCGTCACCTCGTCCTTAACCAATCTTCGCTTGATCCGTAGTCCCTGTTTCGAGTTGCAAATATTAGCAACAGAACCAATATCAAATACCCAGGTGCTACTGCGAGCATTAGTAAGGTACACATCAATAACATGTATATCACATATACCTTTGATCACCTTGCCATCCTTCTTATCCGCCAAATACTTGGGGCAGTTCCGCTTCCAGTGACCAGTCTGCTTGCAGTAGAAGCACTCAGTTTCAGGCTTAGGTCCAGACTTGGGTTTCTTCTCCTGAGCAGCAACTTGCTTGCTGTTCTTCTTGAAGTTCCCCTTCTTCTTCCCTTTGCCCTTTTTCTTGAAACTAGTGGTCTTGTTAACCATCAACACTTGATGCTCCTTCTTGATTTCTACCTCCGCAGCTTTCAGCATTGCGAAGAGCTCGGGAATAGTCTTGTTCATCCCTTGCATATTATAGTTCATCACGAAGCTCTTGTAGCTTGGTGGCAGTGATTGGAGAATTCTGTCAATGACGCAATCATCTAGAAGATTAACTCCCATCTGAATCAAGTGATTATTATACCCAGACATTTTGAGTATATGCTCACTGACAGAACTGTTCTCCTCCATCTTGCAGCTATAGAACTTATTGGAGACTTCATATCTCTCAATCCGGGCATTTGCTTGAAATATTAACTTCAACTCCTGGAACATCTCATATGCTCCATGACGTTCAAAACGTCGTTGAAGTCCCGATTCTAAGCCGTAAAGCATGGCACACTGAACTATCGAGTAGTCATCAGCTTTGCTCTGCCAGACGTTCATAACATCTGGCATTGCTCCTGCAGCAGGCCTGGCACCCAGCGGTGCTTCCAGGACGTAATTCTTCTGAGCAGCAATGAGGATAATCCTCAAATTACGGACCCAGTCCGTGTAATTGCTACCATCATCTTTCAACTTTGCTTTCTCAAGGAACGCATTAAAATTCAACGGAACAACAGCACGAGCCATCTATCTACAATCAAACATAAACAAGCAAGATACTAATCAGGTACTAAGTTTCATGATAAATTTAAGTTCAGTTAATCAAGTTAATTAAAGAACTCCCACTTAGATAGACATCCCTCTAATCCTCTAAGTGATTACGTGATCCAAATCAACTAAACCATAACTGATCATCACGTGAGATGGAGTAGTTTTCATGTGAACATCGTTATGTTGATCATATCTACTATATGATTCACGCTCGACCTTTCGGTCTCCGTGTTCCGAGGCCATATCTGTATATGCTTGGCTCGTCAAGTATAACCTGAGTATTCCGCGTGTGCAACTGTTTTGCACCCATTGTATTTGAACGTAGAACCTATCACACCCGATCATCACGTGGTGTCTCAGCACGAAGAACTATCGCAACGGTGCATACTTAGGGAGAACACTTCTTGATAATTTAGTGAGAGATCATCTTATAATGCTACCGTCAATCAAAGCAAGATAAGATGCATAAAAAAGATAAACATCACATGCAATCAATATAAGTGATATGATATGGCCATCATCATCTTGTGCTTGTGATCTCCATCTCTGAAGCACCGTCGTGATCACCATCGTCACCGGCGTGACACCTTGATCTCCATCGTAGCATCGTTGTCGTCTCGCCAAGCTTATGCTTCCACGACTATCACTACCGCTTAGTAATAAAGTAAAGCATTACATCGCGATTTCATTGCATACAATAAAGCGACAACCATATGGCTCCTGCCAGTTGCCGATAACTCGGTTACAAAACATGATCATCTCATACAATAAAATTCAGCATCATGTCTTGACCATATCACATCACAACATGCCCTGCAAAAACAAGTTAGACGTCCTCTACTTCGTTGTTGCAAGTTTTACGTGGCTGCTACGGGCTTAAGCAAGAACCAATCTCACCTACGCATCAAAACCACAACGATAGTTTGTCAAATAGACTCCGTTTTAACCTTCGCAAGGAGCGGGCGTAGCCATACTTGGTTCAACTAAAGTTGGAGAGACAGTCGCCCGCAAGCCACCTATGTGCAAAGCACGTCGGGGGAACCGGTCTCGCGTAAGTGTACGCGTAAGGTTGGTCTGGGTCATCTCGTCCAACAATGCCGCCGAACCAAAGTATGACATGCTGGTAGGCAGTATGACTTATATCGCCCACAACTCACTTGTGTTCTACTCGTGCATATAACATCAACATAAATAACCTAGGCTCGGATGTCACTGTTGGGTTTCGTAGTAATTTCAAAAATTTTCCTACGCACACGCAAGATCATGTGATGCATCGCAACGAGAGGGAAGAGTGTTGTCTACGTACCCACGCAGACCGACTGTGGAAGCGATGACACAACGTAGAGGAAGTAGTCGTACGTCTTCACGATCCAACCGATCAAGCACCGAAACTACGGCACCTCCGAGTTCAAGCACACGTTCAGCTCGATGACGATCCCCGGACTCCGATCCAGCAAAGCGTCGGGGAAGAGTTCCGTCAGCACGACGGCGTGGTGATGATCTTGATGCACTACAGCAGCAGGGCTTCGCCTAAACTCCGCTACAGTATTATCAAGGACTATGGTGGCAGGGGGCACCGCACACGGCTAAGGAATAGATCACGTGGATCAACTTGTGTGTTTCTGGGGTGCCTCTGCCTCAGTATATAAAGGACTAGAGGGGGGAGGCTGGCCGGCCATAGGAGGCACGCCAGGAGAGTCCTACTCCCTCTGGGAGTAGAATTCCCCCCCAATCCTAGTTGGAATAGGATTCGCGGAGGGGGAAAAGAAAGAGAGTGGGCCGGCCACCTCTCCTAGTCCTAATAGGACTAGGGGAAGGGGGAGGCGCACAGCCCATGTAGGGATGCCTCTTCTCTTTTCCACTAAGGCCCATCATGGCCCATTTAGCTCCTGGGGGGTTCCGGTAACCTTCCCGGTACTCCGGTAAAATCCCAATTTCACCCGAAACACTTCCGATATCCAAACATAGGCTTCCAATATATCAATCTTTATGTCTCGACCATTTTGAGACTCCTCGTCATGTCCGTGATCATATCCGGGACTCCGAACAACCTTCGGTACATCAAAATGTATAAACTCATAATATAACTGTCATCGTAACCTTAAGCGTGCGGACTCTACGGGTTCGAGAACAATGTAGACATGACCGAGACACGTCTCCGGTCAATAACCAATAGCGGGACCTGGATGCCCATATTGGCTCCTACATATTCTACGAAGATCTTTATCGGTCAGACCGCATAACAACATACGTTGTTCCCTTTGTCATTGTTATGTTACTTGCCCGAGATTCGATCGTCGGTATTCCAATACCTAGTTCAATCTCGTTACCGGCAAGTCTCTTTACTCGTTCTGTAATACATCATCTCGCAACTAAATCATTTAGTTGCAATGCTTGCAAGGCTTAAGTGATGTGCATTACCGAGAGGGCCCAGAGATACCTCTCCGACAATCGGAGTGACAAAACCTAATCTCGAAATACGCCAACCCAACATCTACCTTTGGAGACACCTGTAATGCTCCTTTATAATGACCCAGTTACATTGTGACATTTGGTAGCACCCAAAGTGTTCCTCCGGCAAACGGGAGTTGCATAATCTCATAGTCATAGGAACATGTATAAGTCATGAAGAAAGCAATAGCAACATACTAAACGATCGGGTGCTAAGCTAATGGAATGGGTCATGTCAATCATATCATTCTCTTAATGATGTGATCCCGTTAATCAAATAACAACTCATTGTTCATGGTTAGGAAACATAACCATCTTTGATTAACGAGCTAGTCAAGTAGAGGCATACTAGTGACACTTTGTTTGTCTATGTATTCACACATGTATTATGTTTCCGGTTAATACAATTCTAGCATGAATAATAAACATTTATCATGATTATAAGGAAATAAATAATAACTTTATTATTGCCTGTAGGGCATATTTCCTTCATCAACTTGTGTGTTTCTGGGGTGCCTCTGCCTCAGTATATAAAGGACTAGAGGGGGGGGAGGCTGGCCGGCCAAGCTTGGAGCGCCAGGAGAGTCCTACTCCCTCCGGGAGTAGGATTCCCCCCCCCCCCCAATCCTAGTTGGAATAGGATTCGCGGAGGGGGAAAAGAGAGAGAGGGGGCCGGCCACCTCTCCTAGTCCTAATAGGACTAGGGGAAGGAGGGGGCGCGCAGCCCATGTAGGGCTGCCTCTTCTCTTTTCCACTAAGGCCCATCATGGCCTATTTAGCTCCCGGGGGGTTCCGGTAACCTTCCCGGTACTCCGGTAAAATCCCGATTTCACCCGGAACACTTCCGATATTCAAACATAGGCTTCCAATATATCAATCTTTATGTCTCGACCATTTCGAGACTCCTCGTCATGTCCGTGATCACATCCGGGACTCCGAACAACCTTCTGTACATCAAAATGCATAAACTCATAACATAACTGTCATCGTAACCTTAAGCGTGCGGACCCTACGGGTTCGAGAACAATGTAGACATGACCGAGACACGTCTCCGGTCAATAACCAATAGCGGGACCTGGATGCCCATATTGGCTCCTTCATATTCTACGAAGATCTTTATCGGTCAGACCGCATAACAACATACGTCGTTCCCTTTGTCATCGGTATGTTACTTGCCCGAGATTCGATCGTCGGTATTCCAAATACCTAGTTCAATCTCGTTACCGGCAAGTCTCTTTACTCGTTCTGTAATACATCATCCCGCAACTAACTCATTTAGTTGCAATGCTTGCAAGGCTTAAGTGATGTGCATTACCGAGAGGGCCCAGAGATACCTCCGACAATCGGAGTGACAAAACCTAATCTCGAAATACGCCAACCCAACATCTACCTTTGGAGACACCTGTAATGCTCCTTTATAATGACCCAGTTACATTGTGACGTTTGGTAGCACCCAAAGTGTTCCTCCGGCAAACGGGAGTTGCATAATCTCATAGTCATAGGAACATGTATAAGTCACGAAGAAAGCAATAGCAACATACTAAACGATCGGGTGCTAAGCTAATGGAATGGGTCATGTCAATCATATCATTCTCTTAATGATGTGATCCCGTTAATCAAATAACAACTCATTGTTCATGGTTAGGAAACATAACCATCTTTGATTAACGAGCTAGTCAAGTAGAGGCATACTAGTGACACTTTGTTTGTCTATGTATTCACACATGTATTATGTTTCCGGTTAATACAATTCTAGCATGAATAATAAACATTTATCATGATTATAAGGAAATAAATAATAACTTTATTATTGCCTGTAGGGCATATTTCCTTCATCAACTTGTGTGTTTCTGGGGTGCCTCTGCCTCAGTATATAAAGGACTAGAGGGGGGGAGGCTGGCCGGCCAAGCTTGGAGCGCCAGGAGAGTCCTACTCCCTCCGGGAGTAGGATTCCCCCCAATCCTAGTTGGAATAGGATTCGCGGAGGGGGAAAAGAGAGAGAGGGGGCCGGCCACCTCTCCTAGTCCTAATAGGACTAGGGGAAGGAGGGGGCGCGCAGCCCATGTAGGGATGCCTCTTCTCTTTTCCACTAAGGCCCATCATGGCCCATTTAGCTCCCGGGGGGTTCCGGTAACCTTCCCGGTACTCCGGTAAAATCCCGATTTCACCCGGAACACTTCCGATATCCAAACATAGGCTTCCAATATATCAATCTTTATGTCTCGACCATTTCGAAACTCCTCGTCATGTCCGTGATCATATCCGGGACTCCGAACAACCTTCGGTACATCAAAATGTATAAACTCATAATATAACTGTCATCGTAACCTCTACGGGTTCGAGAACAATGTAGACATGACCGAGACACGTCTCCGGTCAATAACCAATAGCGGGACCTGGATGCCCATATTGGCTCCTACATATTCTACAAAGATCTTTATCGGTCAGACCGCATAACAACATACGTTGTTCCCTTTGGCATCGGTATGTTACTTGCCCGAGATTCGATCGTCGGTATTCCAATACCTAGTTCAATCTCGTTACCGGCAAGTCTCTTTACTCGTTCTGTAATACATCATCTCGCAACTAACTCATTTAGTTGCAATGCTTGCAAGGCTTAAGTGATGTGCATTACCGAGAGGGCCCAGAGATACCTCTCCGACAATCGGAGTGACAAAACCTAATCTCGAAATACGCCAACCCAACATCTTCCTTTGGAGACACCTGTAATGCTCCTTTATAATGACCCAGTTACATTGTGACGTTTGGTAGCACCCAAAGTGTTCCTCCGGCAAACGGGAGTTGCATAATCTCATAGTCGTAGGAACATGTATAAGTAATGAAGAAAGCAATAGCAACATACTAAACGATCGGGTGCTAAGCTAATGGAATGGGTCATGTCAATCATATCATTCTCTTAATGATGTGATCCCGTTAATCAAATAACAACTCATTGTTCATGGTTAGGAAACATAACCATCTTTGATTAACGAGCTAGTCAAGTAGAGGCATACTAGTGACACTTTGTTTGTCTATGTATTCACACATGTATTATGTTTCCGGTTAATACAATTCTAGCATGAATAATAAACATTTATCATGATTATAAGGAAATAAATAATAACTTTATTATTGCCTGTAGGGCATATTTCCTTCATCAACTTGTGTGTTTCTGGGGTGCCTCTGCCTCAGTATATAAAGGACTAGAGGGGGGGAGGCTGGCCGGCCAAGCTTGGAGCGCCAGGAGAGTCCTACTCCCTCCGGGAGTAGGATTCCCCCCCAATCCTAGTTGGAATAGGATTCGCGGAGGGGGAAAAGAGAGAGAGGGGGCCGGCCACCTCTCCTAGTCCTAATAGGACTAGGGGAAGGAGGGGGCGTGCAGCCCATGTAGGGCTGCCTCTTCTCTTTTCCACTAAGGCCCATCATGGCCTATTTAGCTCCCGGGGGGTTCCGGTAACCTTCCCGGTACTCCGGTAAAATCCCGATTTCACCCGGAACACTTCCGATATCCAAACATAGGCTTCCAATATATCAATCTTTATGTCTCGACCATTTCGAGACTCCTCGTCATGTCCGTGATCACATCCGGGACTCCGAACAACCTTCTGTACATCAAAATGCATAAACTCATAACATAACTGTCATCGTAACCTTAAGCGTGCGGACCCTACGGGTTCGAGAACAATGTAGACATCACCGAGACACGTCTCTGGTCAATAACCAATAGCGGGACCTGGATGCCCATATTGGCTCCTTCATATTCTACGAAGATCTTTATCGGTCAGACCGCATAACAACATACGTCGTTCCCTTTGTCATCGGTATGTTACTTGCCCGAGATTCGATCGTCGTTATTCCAAATACCTAGTTCAATCTCGTTACCGACAAGTCTCTTTACTCGTTCTGTAATACATCATCCCGCAACTAACTCATTTAGTTGCAATGCTTGCAAGGCTTAAGTGATGTGCATTACCGAGAGGGCCCAGAGATACCTCTCCAACAATCGGAGTGACAAAACCTAATCTCGAAATACGCCAACCCAACATGTACCTTTGGAGACACCTGTAGTACTCCTTTATAATCACCCAGTTACGTTGTGACGTTTGGTAGTACCCAAAGTGTTCCTCCGGTAAACGGGAGTTGCATAATCTCATAGTTATAGGAACATGTATAAGTCATGAAGAAAGCAATAGCAACATACTAAACGATCGGGTGCTAAGCTAATGGAATGGGTCATGTCAATCAGATCATTCAACTAATGATGTGACCTCGTTAATCAAATAACAACTCTTTGTTCATGGTTAGGAAACATAACCATCTTTGATTAACGAGCTAGTCAAGTAGAGGCATACTAGTGACACTCTGTTTGTCTATGTATTCACACATGTATTATGTTTCCGGTTAATACAATTCTAGCATGAATAATAAACATTTATCATGATATAAGGAAATAAATAATAACTTTATTATTGCCTCTAGGGCATATTTCCTTCAGTCTCCCACTTGCACTAGAGTCAATAATCTAGATTACACTGTAATGATTCTAACACCCATGGAGCTTTGGTGCTGATCATGTTTTGCTCGTGGAAGAGGCTTAGTCAACGGGTCTGCAACATTCAGATCCGTATGTATCTTGCAAATCTCTATTTCTCCCACCTGGACTAGATCCCGGATGGAATTGAAGCGTCTCTTGATGTGTTTGGTCCTTTTGTGAAATCTGGATTCCTTTGCCAAGGTAATTGCACCAGTATTGTCACAAAAGATTTTCATTGGACCCGATGCACTAGGTATGACACCTAGATCGGATATGAACTCCTTCATCCAGACTCCTTCATTTGCTGCTTCCGAAGCAGCTATGTACTCCGCTTCACATGTAGATCCCGCTACGACGCTTTGTTTAGAACTGCACCAACTGACAGCTCCACCGTTTAATGTAAACATGTATCCGGTTTGCGATTTAGAATCGTCCGGATCAGTGTCAAAGCTTGCATCAACGTAACCTTTTACGGTGAGCTCTTTGTCACCTCCATATACGAGAAACATATCCTTAGTCCTTTTTCAGGTATTTCAGGATGTTCTTGACCGCTGTCCAGTGATCCACTCCTGGATTACTTTGGTACCTCCCTGCTAAACTTATAGCAAGGCACACATCAGGTCTGGTACACAGCATTGCATACATGATAGAGCCTATGGCTGAAGCATAGGGAACATCTTTCATTTTCTCTCTATCTTCTGTAGTGGTCGGGCATTGAGTCTGACTCAACTTCACACCTTGTAACACAGGCAAAAACCCTTTCTTTGCTTGATCCATTTTGAACTTCTTCAAAATCTTGTCAAGGTATGTGCTTTGTGAAAGTCCAATTAAGCGTCTTGATCTATCTCTATAGATCTTTATGCCTAATATGTAAGCAGCTTCACCGAGGTCTTTCATTGAAAAACTCTTATTCAAGTATCCCTTTATGCTATCTAGAAATTCTATATCATTTCCAATCAGCAATATGTCATCCAGATATAATATCAGAAATGCTACAGAGCTCCCACTCACTTTCTTGTAAATACAGGCTTCTCCGAAAGTCTGTATAAAACCAAATGCTTTGATCACACTATCAAAACGTTTATTCCAACTCCGAGAGGCTTGCACCAGTCCATAAATGGATCGCTGGAGCTTGCATACTTTGTTAGCTCTCTTTGGATCGACAAAACCTTCCGGTTGCATCATATACAACTCTTCTTCCAGAAATCCATTCAGGAATGCAGTTTTGACATCCATCTGCCAAATTTCATAATCATAAAATGCGGCTATTGCTAACATGATTCGGACAGACTTAAGCATCGCTACGGGTGAGAAGGTCTCATCGTAGTCAACCCCTTGAACTTGTCGAAAACCTTTTGCGACAAGTCAAGCTTTGTAGACAGTAACATTACCATCAGCGTCAGTCTTCTTCTTGAAGATCCATTTATTCTCAATTGCTTGCTGATCATCGGGCAAGTCAACCAAAGTCCATATTTTGTTCTCATACATGGATCCCATCTCAGATTTCATGGCTTCAAGCCACTTTGTGGAATCTGGGCTCAGCATCACTTCTTCATAGTTCGTAGGTTCATCATGATCTAGTAGCATGACTTCCAGAACAGGATTACCGTACCACTTTGGTGCGGATCTCGCTCTGGTCGATCTACGAGGTTCAGTAGTATCTTGTTCTGAAGTTTCATGATCATCATCATTAGCTTCCTCACTCACTGGTGTAGGTGTCGCAGAAACATTTTTCTGTGATGTACTACTTTCCAATAAGGGAGTAGGTACAGTTACCTCGTCAAGTTCTACTTTCCTCCCACTCACTTCTTTCGAGAGAAACTCCTTCTCTAGAAAGGATCCATTCTTAGCAACGAATGTCTTGCCTTCGGATCTGTGATAGAAGGTGTACCCAACAGTCTCCTTTGGGTATCCTATGAAGACACATTTCTCCGATTTGGGTTCGAGCTTATCAGGTTGAAGCTTTTTCACATAAGCATCGCAGGCCCAAACTTTAAGAAACGACAACTTTGGTTTCTTGCCAAACCATAGTTCATAAGGCGTCGTCTCAACGGATTTTGATGGTGCCCTATTTAACGTGAATGCGGCCGTCTCTAAAGCATAACCCCAAAACGATAGCGGTAAATCAGTAAGAGACATCATAGATCGCACCATATCTAGTAAAGTACGATTACGACGTTCGGACACACCATTACGCTGTGGTGTTCCGGGTGGCGTGAGTTGCGAAACTATTCCACAATTTTTCAAATGTACACCAAACTCGTAACTCAAATATTCTCCTCCATGATCAGATCGTAGAAATTTTATTTTCTTGTTACGATGATTTTCAACTTCACTCTGAAATTCTTTGAACTTTTCAAATGTTTCAGACTTTATGTTTCATTAAGTAGATATACCCATATCTGCTTAAGTCATCTGTGAAGGTGAGAAAATAACGATATCCGCCACGAGCCTCAATATTCATCGGACCACATACATCGGTATGTATGATTTCCAACAAATCTGTTGCTCTCTCCATAGTACCGGAGAACGGTGTTTTAGTCATCTTGCCCATGAGGCACGGTTCGCAAGTACCAAGTGATTCATAATCAAGTGGTTCCAAAAGTCCATCAGTATGGAGTTTCTTCATGCGCTTTACACCGATATGACCTAAACGACAGTGCCACAAATAAGTTGCACTTTCATTATCAACTCTGTGTCTTTTGGCTTCAACATTATGAATATGTGTATCACTACTATCGAGATTCATCAAAAATAGACCACTCTTCAAAGGTGCATGACCATAAAAGATATTACTCATATAAATAGAACAACCATTATTCTCTGATTTAAATGAATAACCGTCTCGCATTAAACAAGATCCAGATATAATGTTCATGCTCAACGCTGGCACCAAATAACAATTATTTAGGTCTAATATTAATCCCGAAGGTAGATGTAGAGGTAGCGTGCCGACCGCGATCACATCGACTTTGGAACTGTTTCCCACGCGCATCGTCACCTCGTCCTTTGCCAGTGCCCGCTTATTCCGTAGTCCCTGTTTCGAGTTGCAAATATTAGCAACAGAACCAGTATCAAATACCCAGGTGCTACTGCGAGCTCTAGTAAGGTACACATCAATAACATGTATATCACATATACCTTTGATCACCTTGCCATCCTTCTTATCCGCCAAATACTTGGGGCAGTTCCGCTTCCAGTGACCAGTCTGCTTGCAGTAGAAGCACTCAGTTTCAGGCTTAGGTCCAGACTTGAGTTTCTTCTCCTGAGCAGCAACTTGCTTGCTGTTCTTCTTGAAGTTCCCCTTCTTCTTCCCTTTGCCCTTTTTCTTGAAACTAGTGGTCTTGTTAACCATGAACACTTGATGCTCCTTCTTGATTTCTACCTCCGCAGCTTTCAGCATTGCGAAGAGCTCGGGAATAGTCTTGTTCATCCCTTGCATATTATAGTTCATCACGAAGCTCTTGTAGCTTGGTGGCAGTGATTGGAGAATTCTGTCAATGATGCAATCATCTAGAATATTAACTCCCATCTTAATCAAGTGATTATTATACCCAGACATTGTGAGTATATGCTCACTGACAGAACTGTTCTCCTCCATCTTGCAGCTATAGAACTTATTGGAGACTTCATATCTCTCAATCCGGGCATTTGCTTGAAATATTAACTTCAACTCCTGGAACATCTCATATGCTCCATGACATTCAAAACGTCGTTGAAGTCCCGATTCTAAGCCGTAAAGCATGGCACACTGAACTATCGAGTAGTCATCAGCTTTGCTCTGCCAAACGTTCATAACATCTGGTGTTGCTCCAGCAGCAGGCCTGGCACCCAGCGGTGCTTCCAGGACGTAATTCTTCTGAGAAGCAATGAGGATAATCCTCAAATTACGGACCCAGTCCGTGTAATTGCTACCATCATCTTTCAACTTTGCTTTCTCAAGGAACGCATTAAAATTCAACAGAACAACAGCACGAGCCATCTATCTACAATCAACATAAACAAGCAAGATACTATCAGGTACTAAGTTCATGATAAGTTTAAGTTCAATTAATCAAATTACTTAAGAACTCCCACTTAGATAGACATCCCTCTAATCCTCTAAGTGATCACGTGATCCAAATCAACTAAACCATAACCGATCATCACGTGATATGGAGTAGTTTTCAATGGTGAACATCGTTATGTTGATCATATCTACTATATGATTCACGTTTGACCTTTCGGTCTCCGTGTTCCGAGGCCATATCTGCATATGCTAGGCTCGTCAAGTTTAACCTGAGTATTCTGCGTGTGCAAAACTAGCTTGCACCCGTTGTAGATGGACGTAGAGCTTATCACACCCGATCATCACGTGGTGTCTGGGCACGACGAACTTTGGCAACAGTGCATACTCAGGGAGAACACTTCTTGATAATTTAGTGAGAGATCATCTTATAATGCTACCGTCAATCAAAGCAAGATAAGATGCATAAAAGGATAAACATCACATGCAATCAATATAAGTGATATGATATGGCCATCATCATCTTGTGCTTGTGATCTCCATCTCCGAAGCACCGTTATGATCACCATCGTCACCGGCGCGACACCTTGATCTTCATCATAGCATCGTTGTCGTCTCGCCAATCTTATGCTTCCACGACTATCACTACCGTTTAGTAATAAAGTAAAGCATTACATCACGATTGCATTGCATACAATAAAGCGACAACCATATGGCTCCTGCCAGTTGCCGATAACTCGGTTACAAAACATGATCATCTCATACAATAAAATTCAGCATCATGTCTTGACCATATCACATCACAACATGCCCTGAAAAAACAAGTTAGACGTCCTCTACTTCGTTGTTGCAAGTTTTACGTGGCTGCTACGGGCTTAAGCAAGAACCAATCTCACCTACGCATCAAAACCACAACGATAGTTTGTCAAATAGACTCCGTTTTAACCTTCGCAAGGACCGGGCGTAGCCATACTCGGTTCAACTAAAGTTGGAGAGACAGTCGCCCGCAAGCCACCTATGTGCAAAGCACGTCGGGGGAACCGGTCTCGCGTAAGCGTACGCGTAAGGTTGGTCCGGGTCATCTCGTCCAACAATGCCGCCGAACCAAAGTATGACATGCTGGTAGGCAGTATGACTTATATCGCCCACAACTCACTTGTGTTCTACTCGTGCATATAACATCAACATAAATAACCTAGGCTCGGATGCCACTGTTGGGTTTCGTAGTAATTTCAAAAAAATTCCTACACACACGCAAGATCATGTGATGCATAGCAACGAGAGGGGAGAGTGTTTTCTACGTACCCACGCAGACCGACTGCGGAAGCGATGACGCAACGTAGAGGAAGTAGTCGTACGTCTTCACGATCCAACTGATCAAGCACCGAAACTACGACACCTCCGATTTCGAGCACACGTTCAGCTCGATGACGATCCCCGGACTCCGATCCAGCAAAGTGTCGGGGAAGAGTTCCGTCAGCACGACGGCGTGGTGACGATCTTGATGTACTACAGCAGCAGGGCTACGCCTAAACTCCGCTACAGTATTATCGAGGACTATGGTGGCTGGGGGCACCGCACACGGCTAAGGAATAGATCACGTGGATCAACTTGTGTGTTTCTGGGGTGCCTCTGCCTCAGTATATAAAGGACTAGAGGGGGGAGGCTGGCCGGCCAAGCTTGGCACGCCAGGAGAGTCCTACTCCCTCCGGGAGTAGGATTCCCCCCAATCCTAGTTGGAATAGGATTCGCGGAGGGGGAAAAGAGAGAGAGGGGGCCGGCCACCTCTCCTAGTCCTAATAGGACTAGGGGAAGGAGGGGGGCGCAGCCCATGTAGGGCTGCCTCTTCTCTTTTCCACTAAGGCCCATCATGACCCATTTAGCTCCCGGGGGGTTCCGGTAACCTTCCCGGTACTCCGGTAAAATCCCGATTTCACCCGGAACACTTCCGATATCCAAACATAGGCTTCCAATATATCAATCTTTATGTCTTGAACATTTTGAGACTCCTCGTCATGTCCGTGATCACATCCGGGACTCCGAACAACCTTCTGTACATCAAAATGCATAAACTCATAACATAACTGTCATCGTAACCTTAAGCGTGCGGACCCTACGGGTTCGAGAACAATGTAGACATCACCGAGACACGTCTCTGGTCAATAACCAATAGCGGGACCTGGATGCCCATATTGGCTCCTTCATATTCTACGAAGATCTTTATCGGTCAGACCGCATAACAACATACGTCGTTCCCTTTGTCATCGGTATGTTACTTGCCCGAGATTCGATCGTCGTTATTCCAAATACCTAGTTCAATCTCGTTACCGACAAGTCTCTTTACTCGTTCTGTAATACATCATCCCGCAACTAACTCATTTAGTTGCAATGCTTGCAAGGCTTAAGTGATGTGCATTACCGAGAGGGCCCAGAGATACCTCTCCGACAATCGGAGTGACAAAACCTAATCTCGAAATACGCCAACCCAACATGTACCTTTGGAGACACCTGTAGTACTCCTTTATAATCACCCAGTTACGTTGTGACGTTTGGTAGTACCCAAAGTGTTCCTCCGGTAAACGGGAGTTGCATAATCTCATAGTTATAGGAACATGTATAAGTCATGAAGAAAGCAATAGCAACGTACTAAACGATCGGGTGCTAAGCTAATGGAATGGGTCATGTCAATCAGATCATTCAACTAATGATGTGACCTTGTTAATCAAATAACAACTCTTTGTTCATGGTTAGGAAACATAACCATCTTTGATTAACGAGCTAGTCGAGTAGAGGCATACTAGTGACACTCTGTTTGTCTATGTATTCACACATGTATTATGTTTCCGGTTAATACAATTCTAGCATGAATAATAAACATTTATCATGATATAAGGAAATAAATAATAACTTTATTATTGCCTCTAGGGCATATTTCCTTCACATTTAAGTGTTGGGCCAATTTCTGGCCCGGTGTCACTTTCAGCCTATTGACGGCCCATAAATCAGTTGGGCCAATTGTAGTCGGACCTCAGTTTTGGCCTTTTAGCGGCCCATTTAAGTGTTGGGCCAATTCCCGGCCCTGTGTGCCTTTCGGCATGTTAACGTGCCATAAATGAGTTGGGCCATTTGTAGTCGGACCTTAGTTTTGGCCTCTTAACGGCCTATGCCCTTCATGGTCCAATACCAGCCCGGTTTCTCTTTCGTCCTGCTAAAGGCCCACAACACAGTTGGACCGTTTACAATACGACCCGACTTTTGGCCTCTTAGCGGCCCATGCTCTTCATGGTCCAATACAAGCCCGCTGTCTCTTTCGGCCTGCTAAAGGCCTACAGTATAGTTGGGCCATATGTAGCCCAAACTTAGTAACGGCCTGTTAACGACCCGTGAAATAAATTGGGGCCCCAAGTCAGATGGCGATTTTGGCAGGCTTGTATTATTGATAGTGGTGAGTGTCTTTACCACTGCATCATAACATAAATTAGGACGGGAACCAAACAGATTAATCACGAGTTATTGCCATATTACCTGGCCTAGATTTACTGGAAAGAAACAATGGGGTTGCCTTGCTGTTTTCAGAGTTTGTCTTCTTATCTTCAGCAGCCTGTACAAAATTAACACACTAGCATTGCTATCATTGCCCAAGTTAGATAATAGGAAAGCAACATTGACACAACGAACGTTTGGGCAACTAGCCTATACCAAATTAACACAATATGGCACAGCTATCATCAGCCAGGTAAGGTAATATGAAAGCAACATTGACACAATGAATGAATGGGCAACCAGAGAAGCACTACAATTCAGTAATGTGCGTGATATGAGATAGCACATTCATGCAGCTCAGTACGCAAAACTACCAGGCAGTTTTCCTTACGAAAATCAACATTGGCGCCTTTAACATTTTGCTACAACTAATTTTAGATCAAATAAAGGTTAGATTCATGCCGATTAACAAAATACATGCTGATGTAAAAATATAGTTATATACAACAGGTACTTACATCAGCACTGGAGCACAGAGAATTCCCGCAAGATATTTCCTCGAATACGATCCCAATGGAGGAAGCCTTGTATCGTTTAACCTTATTTTCTAAAAGAGAGACGGGTAAGAAACATGTAGAAAATATGATCAGAATGCTATAAAATTTCATGATGCGAGGATACGCACACGCTTCTTAGAATGGAGTTGACATTCTTTTGCTGGACTGGAGCGGACTAGTTCTTTGGCCACTGGAATCTGCTTATTACTAGTGGGAGTTGGGTTTCTCTGTGCTGGAGCAGTATCTATGAAAAATGGAGTTGGTTTATTATCTCCTGGCGTTTGGATCTTTTGCAAAGACTTGGTTTGTAACCCTTCAGATTCTAACATAGCCGTCTTCCCCTTGCATGCCTTATATAGAAAAATGGTGATTCAATTATAAAACATGCTACAACAGAGATGGAATAGGTACTGAAGAATAGAAAGGCATGACATATTGACATGTATTCACTCCATCCGGAAATAAATGGATGGGTCTAGGCGTATTTCAGTTCTAGATACATCTAGTTTTATCCATTTCTGCGACATTTAATCCGGCCGGAGGGAGTATGATGTAAGAGCTAGGGATACGATAGGACAACACAGTAAAAAAACACTGAAAAACCCACTGCAGAACCAAAGTATTCAAACCCACTGATATGAGATAGTACACTCGTGCAGCTCAGGATGCAAAACTACCAGGCAGTTTTCCTTGCAAAAATCAACATTGTGGCCTTTAATCATACATTTTGCTACAACTAAATTTAGATCAGATAAAGGTTGGATTCATGCCGATTAACAAAATACATGCTGATGTAAAAATATAGTGATATACAACAGGTACTTACATCTACATTGGAGCATAGAGAATTCCTGCAAGAATCTTTCCTCATAAACGATACCATTGAAGAAAATCTTCTATCTGTTAAGCTTATTTTCTAAAAGAGAGATGGGTAAGAAACATGTAGAAAATATGATCAGCATGCTATAAAATTTCATGATGCAAGGATACGCACACACTTCTTAGAATTGAGTTGACATATTTTTGCTGGACTGGAGCGGACTAGTTCTTTGGCCACTGGAATCTGCTTATTATCAGTAGGAGTTGGGTTTCTCTGTGCTGGAGCAGTATCTATCAAAACTGGAGTTGGTTTATTATCTCCTGGCATTTGGATCTTTTGCAAAGGTCTTGTTTGTAACCCTTCAGATTCTAACATAGTCGTCTTCCCCTTGCACGCCTTGTATAGAAGAATGGTGCTTTAATTATAAAACATGCGGCAGCAGAGAGATGGAATTGGTACTGAAGAATAGAAAGGCATGACATATTGACATATATTCCCTCCATCTGGAAAAAAAATGGATGGGTCTAGGCATATTTCAGTTCTAGATACATCCTTTTTTATCCATTTCGGCAACATGTAATCCGGACGGAGGGAGTATAGTGTAAGAGCTAGGGATACGACAGGACAACACAGCAAAAAAACACTAGTTGAATGTAAAACTGTATGCTAGCAGAATACGTATAGAAATAACTAAGGCAACATACACGTGTATGATTGGGAAAATAAGATGGCATTGCAACAGAGCACTAGAACATCACTTCAATGTAAAAAACATGGTATGGTAGACAGATGAAGTACATACTGATGAATAACAATGCATAAGATATTCAATAGCATGATGTCCAAATTAAGCAGATGGCATTGCGATAGAGTAGAATGACAGTACTTGAATTTGAAAACATGTTATCATGAATGGAATAGGTACTGAAAAACAGGAAGGCATGACATATTTACATGCATGATCAGCATGCTAAGCACATGGCATTGCAACAGAGTAGATACACTCCAGGACATTATATGCGTGTTGTCATATCACATGCCAAGTTAGAGCAAGGACCTTGTGGGGTGAAGAGGATTCATCATCTTTCTACAAGTCTTCTAAAGAACTGCCTTTACATGTTCCATCATATTGGGTATCATTGACATCAAGTTTATTGGCCTTTACATTGCTCCGTGAGGTTCTTGTGGATATATCAGTGTGTGCAATTATATCTGACATGCATGGAAGACAACTAGTAGTTAGATTTATGTAATGAGTGCCTGTAGGAGACGACATAAATAGTAGGACTAGGGTTAACTAGCAACAACATGTCTCATAAACTAAAGGGAGAACATAGATGAAAGCTACAAAATATGTATTGTTTGTACTCGAGATTAACTAGATGGCGCACAAAAGTATTAAAGAACAACATAGGAAATACTAGAAGTGGTATAATACTATAATCACCAGCCTGTGGGATAGCATTGGCTGATGGATGATAACTATGGAACAATGTTACCTAAAGAACAAGTATCTTAGCTGAACTATGGAACAACGTTAACTCCTGAACAAGACCCGTAAGAGATCAACATGAATACACAGTGAAATGTGATGATCTATTTTCCATGCTTAGATGAATAACAAAGCCACAAATGTTGCACACAAGTAAGATGAGGGTACAACCTATCTGGCTGCCATCCATAGGAGTGAGCATCATGTGCTGACTTGTCGATGGCCCTGCAGTTGTTGTGGCTATGCATGTCGGGCACGCGCATTCAATGCAGGGAACTGTTGAGTGGGGACTATAGCTCCCTTCTGGTGTATGCTTCCCTTGTTGGAGCAGCTGCGGTGAGTTGGAAGACGGTGTGTCTGAAGATGCAGATAACGCATAATGTTAAGAACGACATATCTCTTTGATCTGAAGAAATACACTAAGAGATCAACAACAAGGTACTAGAGTGGTCACACTGCTGTTGACTGAAGACTAAATTGGGGTCACACGTTTTTATTTTATTTTGGTACTGTCCGATCTACGCCCGATGGCTGGCCGTCTTGTGCCTCCCGGATGACACTGTTTGGAATCTTCCCCGAAGAGCCAGCGACCAACAGCAGAGCAGTCTGCCTCCGCCGTTCGTGGCCCCGGCCAAAACCCCGCTCCCCGCCCCACCGCACTGTCGTGGTTGCGCCGCCCCCGGGCCAATCCACAAAGACTCCCCGTCATCCAGATCCGGCGGCGGCAGTACCTTCAACCCACGCAACTCTAAAAGATAGCCATCTAAGCGCTGCTTCCGCGGCGAACTTGCGGCCCCGCACCCTTACGTTAGACACCAGCCAACCGACAGCCTAGGAGCTCTGCCGCCTCGAGGGGTGCTGCTTCCCATTGCAAATCGATTGGCCCAGAATAAAAATTCAGACAACTGACGCCTAAATAAAGTGATTTGAGATGAGGGTGCGACCTATCTGGCGGCATGGTGAAGTAGGCAGGTCCAGCTGCCGAGTCAGTGAGGCCGGCGCGGTTGCGGTGGCGACCGGCGGCAGGGAAAGAGCGATGTCGCGACGGTCGATGGCTACGCCGAAGCAGCGCCAGGACTCTGGACGGATCCAAAGTTGGAGCTGCTCCGGCGTCGTGAACAACGGTGGGGGTGAATCGGCTCCGGTACGGTTCACGCGGCCGTCGTCGAGGCAGCACCAGCAGGACGAAGTAAGAGGCACACGGCCCAGTGCACGACGGCAAATGGACAGCATCTCCGGCATTAGGGACGAGGGCGGCTATGAAATTGGTGCGGTGGGGGCACCATGGAGGTGGGGCTGAGGTTTCGCGGCTCGGGAGAAGGGAGCTTCCCGGGGAGAATGTGATTTGGCGCCCATGAGGTATGAATGGGGGCGGGCGGGGGAAATTGGGAGGGGAGTGGAACCATGTCTTACGGATGCATTTGTCTGAAATGTGAGGGGGAGTTACAATTCTACCCTTGCCCATAGGCTTCTCGGCTTGGGTCTGTGTACTGAGGGTCGGGGATAGTAGAGTAACTTTGCTTCTCTGGGCGGGAGCGATTTCGGGCGAGGAGGGCGTGTTTTGAACTATAGTGGGTGTGAGCGATTTTGGGCGAGGAAAGCGTGTTTTGAAATAGTGGGCGCGAGCTATTTCGGGCGAGGAGAGCGTGTTTTGCCGACCATGGTTTATGAATTATTCGGCACGTGTCATTTCGGCCGAGGAGAAGGCGCGCTTGGATGAAGTTACAAACCTACCCTCGATGTACAACGGGCCAATTGATGCGTGTCCCACATAGGATGGTAATTTCGCGTCTCCCATTTATTTGCTCCGGCGAATTCCACCGAGCAGAGGGGATGTTTAACGGTTCTTTCAAATTTTGGGAGAACGAGCATCCACGTGTACCTTACCAAGTCAATTCGGATCAAATTTTGAAATATTAGCTTGCCACTTCTTTTTTAGATGGAGAGATGATGCTCGGGAGTAATGTGTTTTTACATGCTCGTTGCTAGCGATTTACTATATGACAAATAGTTGACCCACTCAAAAACGCGAATCAAACCCAAAATGAAATATCTCGATTCAATGAAATAGCTCGTTCAGTAGGTCAAAATAGTGAACTAAATCCAAAATTGAACACCTCAATCGAGTAGCATGTTGTATAGTATTATAGTACTCCATGAACATGTTGAAAGTCAAATTAATGAACTTGTTTGATATACGCATATATCCATTCATGTGTGGATTGCAAACAACATGTTCTCCAATTTAAATATTTGAATGCAAGTTTATATCGAAACATGGTTTATATCAGTCTTTGATGCATAAAACGCGACCTCCCCCTCTCCTAGACTCCTGTTCTCTCTCTCTCTCTCACCGACAATCTTCAATTCTGTCGCACGCATCCAACACAAAAACCTTGTTCACCCCTCTCCCTTTCTCTCCATCTCTCTCTCTCTCTCTCTCTCTTTGTGTGTGTGTGTGGGGGGGGGGGTCTTTCTAGTTCGCATGCATATATACACCATCTATAGGTCTCTCTCGCACACTATGTATGATACTCTAGCTAGTCCAAGCTAGATATCTTGGGTGCACTCATCGTACGCACACAGATTCCTTAGCTCTTTGCCTGTAACTCTCTCATGCACCACTATGTCGTCTCGGAGCTCTTCCCCCCCTCTCTCAAACTCTCCATCCACCTGGGTCACACATACACATGCATATCTCACTCGCACTCGATAGGCCCATCTAAAACTCTATCTCTCCCCCTCGTTCTCTCTCCATCTCACACGCGCACACACACAATCTCATGCCCAGCTAGCCAAGTATGATGGTCTCTCACTCAATTGTAGGCACACGCAGTCCCCCTATATGTATATGACTAGCTAATCTTAGTCTCCATCACAAACATGTGCATGGTCTATCTCGATTTCTCTCGGGGCATCTTTCTATCGCGCACGCACTCCCTTGATCTCCCACCCATATAGTCCCCTCATGATCTCGACGGGATCTCTCTATCACAAACGCACCCTCTCTCCCTCCCCATGCGTCCATGCCATCCATGTGTCCCTCTCGACCTTTGTTCCTTGTTGGCCACACCTCTATTGGACATGTGCTACAGGGGTGTCTCTCTCCGTTGCAAACAATCACACACTAGCTATCTTCGTGTATCTCTCGCCTCGCTTTTCCATCTCGGAGATGCATGCATGATATGTTCGCATAAGAAACGAAAAAACACACACTCTCTCTAATTTATCGATTGTTGTCACTTTATCTTTCACACACATACTCCTTTTGCACACTTACTCATTCTCCTTCACACGCACTTGATCTGTCTCGACTGAGGCACTCTCCTTGGTCCATAGCATATAGATTTATTGAAAAGTCAAACATCACAAAGTTTGACCATGTACGTGGAGAAAAAGAATTACATCTAGTACGACAAACATATACCATTAGATTCACCATGAGATGTAGTTTTGTATGATGTATCTTTGGTATTGTAGATATAAATAACATTTGCGTAAACCTGATCAAAGTTTCCAAAGTTTGACTTCTAAAAAATTTACATGCACTGCATTATCGAGCGGATGGAATATCTCTTTCCCCCTCTCAGCTATCTGACGCACCACTCAGCCTTATCGGGGCTCCTCAATCTCTCTCAAACTTTATTGGTCAGTTTGGTTCGTGACCTGACCCTCATGCCTTGATGGCCGGTACTGCCTGGTGTGGACGTGAGATGTAAAATATTTTTGCCTGGCTAGGCTTGTGTGGTGCTGAAGCGTTTGGTTCATGCCTGGGCCAGGCAAAGCATCAACGTCCCATCAATCAATCCATGCATCAATTATTTAATGCTAATATCCATCCATGTTGCTGTTAGCCTCGTGGCCACACGACCAGGCACGACCAGGCATTCGAAATCGGTCGCCTGGGCCAGGCTACTTGCAGTGTCTGGAGTTCAGCTAGGCTAATTAAAGTGCAAGGGAACCCATGCTAGGCGGGCTTTCTTTTTCACAGGGTAGCAACCAAACAAGCGTGCATGAAATCCAGCCACAACCCCAGGCCAGGCAAAAGATGCTCAGGACGCAAGCCAAACTGGCCTTATATCTCCGTGGTTCACACATACACATGTCTCGCTCGCGCTATACATATATACCATCCAACACTCTCCGCCCTTGTTCTCTCTCCATGTGACACGCACCCCCCTAAGTACCATAATCCCTCAATCCATTATAGGCACAAGCACTCCCCACCTCCTAAGTATGATTATCTCTTACTAGCCATCAGGAATACACGTATTGTCTCCTTCCATCCATACGTCTATCTCGATATCTCTCGGGGCATCTTCTATCGCGCACACACCTTGTCACTCGATCTCCCACGCATGTAGTCCCATCATGATATCCAGGGGATCTCTCTATGACAAACATACACTCTGTCCTCCCCATGTCTGCATTTTCTCCGTACATCTCTCTCGACCTGTCTCCCTTGTTTGTCAGACCCCTCTTGGCCACGTGCTAGGGGTCTTGCTCTGTCGGTTCCAAACAACCACACACTATCTCCTCACCTTGCCTCCGTTGTCAAAGATGCATGTGTGATATGTTTGCATAAGACACGCATGCTTTTTCTCTACTTTTATCGTGTGTTGTCCATTTCTCTTTCACACACGCACACACACTTTTTTCACTCACTCACTCTCTCTCTCTCTCTCTCTCTCTTGTTAGGGACTCTGTCACGTCCATAAGCATATGGATGTTTGAAAAGTCAAACCTCAGAAACATTTGACCAGGTATATGTGGAGAAAAACATTTACATCTGGAACGATTATTAGATTCATCACAGCATGTACTTACTTCATACTATCATTTATCTTTGGTATTGTAGATATAAGTAATTTCTTTATAAACTTGGTCAAAGTTTCAAAAGTTTGACTTAAAAATTGTTGGAGCTACATTATCGAACGGAGGGAATAGCTCTTTCTCTCTCTCTCTCTGCTATCTCTCACGGGCCTCCCCTCTCACTCGAACTCTCTATACCGACGGATTATACACTCATTGTGTCAGCGTATAGCTCCGTATATTGTTTAGTTGACCGGTCAACCAATCCACATGCTGCCTTGTCAGCTCGTGTTCTGTATCTTCGTGTGCTGGCCCATGTGGCAGTGGGTGAAAATAAGTAAACTAGAGGCCCATCTGACACGCGGTGAAGTAAACAAAGTTGAAACCACTCGGGGTAGCACCCCGCACGCTAGTAAGTTGAAACCAAATTACGATGACAAGTGTAGTGTTCAAAACTGCATCTACGCACTGCATCGAAAGAAATGTTTTTAGTATTTTTTCTCACGTGATCACCTGCATCGTTTTTATGCTGTACTACTATAGTAGCCTAGGCTAGTCATAGTGGAAAGTAACTTAGACTACTCCAGTAACTCTATGGTTACCCTAAGAGCAAGTACTACCTCTGTCCTGGTTTACTCTTCCAATTTTGTAGTATCAAAATTTGACCATAGATTTAACTGACAAAATGTTAATGCATATCACTAAGAACTATATCGTTGGATTCATATTTGAACATAATTTCAAATGGTGTAATTTTTAGTGACATGCATTGGCATTTTCTTAGGTAAATCTATGGTCAAAATTTTATACTAAATACGAGGTAGTATTACAAAAGTGGGATATGTAGGCCAAAACATGTGCCAAATTCACTTGTGATGCATTTGGCATCGATGCCCCTCCATTGCTCACCTGGTGTCCCAATCTGGATCACCTACTTTACTCTGGTGCCAAATTAACTCACGCAATGAAAAAACACTGCATGGGAGAGAGAGAGGACTGAGGCAATAAAAAACACTTGTTTGGGAGAGTGAGAGGCTGGTGTAGTTGGTTTGATTGATTTGTTTATACGTTGGGTCTGTGTGCACAGCGGTGCCAACTCTCTCACATCGTGAGAGCGGTGCCAAAATCTTTTGATTTGACATCGATGCATGTTATGTGGCATAATTTTGTGAAATATGGCATCAGCCACATAGTGGAAGGCAACAAATGCCCAAGCTCTTCACGTGCTCCTAGTTAAATGAGAGGAAACAGAAAGAGAGAGTGAAAAAAACATCACTAGCCAGCCAACCGTATCGTATGAGCGAATGATATTGGTACCTCTTGATGACACGACAATCTTATGCAGCCAGCTGCTCTAATATGTTCTCTTCTTTTGCAGATAAAAAAGACCCGAAAGTGAAAAATGTGCTGCACTATAACAATCTCATCAAATGCCTTGATCTCCATCTTACAGAAATTGATTTGATCGATTACCGAGGCAGCACATCTGAGAATAAATTGGCCAGGTTCTTTGTTCTGGAGGCAAGTGTCCTCAAGGTAATGAGGTTTGGCGTTCTCTGGCACAATAATGAATGGCGTGCTGATCACCGCAAGCGTCTAAGCCTAAATGACAAAGTCTCCGCAGAAGCTGAATTTGTTTTTGAAACATCAAGTGGCCAGAGACTCAAAAAATTATTTGCCCATTAGTGACTTGTCAGGGCGGTGGATTTTAGTTTGTGCGATAATGCTGCATTCACCTAAAGTAACGAAAGTTCTTACGTAAACTTCCTAGTAATTCCCTCTTCGTAGGTGCAGCATTACTGCTAACATTTGTAATATCAGTTTGAAACTTGTAATATTGCCGTGTCCTATTCCTGCGTTTTCAAAATCCTGCAAATCAAACAGGTCCTGAGTTGGTGATGATGTTGTGCCTCCCATCTTTCACCAATAGCCATCGGATCTAGATCTGATGCATAGAAACCAAGCTTCTCCATTTTTGCAAAAAGATGCCCGCACTTGTTCCCTATTTACAAACAACTCCTTGTCTCTCACAATCAGCCTCATCTCCTCCCCACCACATCTAGGAGTAGAAGGCCGTGGAAAAATCTGGCGCGATGGCCGCTGCCGGAGCTGTCCACCCCCAATCTTGGTGTTCCGTGCAATGCACGAGCATATATGCACGGGAAATTATGTCGAACATGGCTAGTTGTAAGCAGGCTAGCTCTACAGCCATGATGATAGTGTCTGCAGACGGTGAGGCTGACTATGGTATGCCGAACACGGCGCCTATACTCAGGTGTCATCTCCAGCGCAGGGTCTTGTCACTTCACTATGAGGAGTAGCACGTAATAATTTGACCAACGGGTAGTACAGTGCTAATACTCCTACTACTACATTGGTAGTACTACTACTAGTACTAGTAGCACCACCGTCTGGATTTAGGAGTACTACCACGTCCATCTGGATTTTAGTATTTGACTAGCAATATCTAGTAATGCATGTCACCAAAAATGTACTACTCCCTCTGTAAATAAATACATGGTGTTTTATTCCTATCGACGAGAGAACTTAATGTTTTTTTGCTACTCCTAACTAGAGTACTAATAGGATTAAATGCAATGAACTAAACACTGCATGTCATGTTTGGTAGTCTCAAGTCATTGAAAGCATGCACGGCCCACATCTCTCATTGGTTGATATGTCACGAAATAAGAAACAAGGAGGGAGTTAATGCACCGTGCCTAAGTATTTTGGGATTATTTGGTTTTCGTAAGGTGACTTACACAACATTTTTGTTTACATGCATTAACATTTTATTAGTTAAATCAAAGGTCAAAACTTGGCGCAAAATGCAAAGGGGACCAATAAACCAGTAAACATCAAACTTCTCTCGTTTGGCCCCAACTAGAGGTCCGGTGAGATGACTATACTGCACCGGCACGGAGGGGGACGCAGCTTCATTGACTTAAGGCAACTGCCTTTGGGTGAATGACACGTGGCCCCAGGGGGTGGCTGGCCCACCTATCATACAGCCAAAGGCAGGTGCAGTAGAGGGCCGAGGAGTAGTATGAAATCCTACGCACCTACGCACGCTAACCAAGGGCTGAGTGATCACTCGAATCGCAAGATCAGTTGACTAGAAGCTACGCTAGACCCATGGAGGCGATGAGCGCGAGCATCAGCCGGCTGTGCCAGATGGTCCACGACGCCGGCCTGCGGCCCGGCACCGAGGAACGTCTCCAGGTACTATTGCTTGAGGCCACCAGGGCGAGGGGCTGCTTGGACGACAGCTTCATCTCCTTGTTTGACGAGGTCCTCGTCGGTTTCCTCGACAAGTTCACCGTCGTCAAGAAGCTTGCGGACGACTTTGACGTAAGCCTCCAACCGACGCGCCCAGGCTCTGCGATGCCCGCCACCCTCAACGGCCACTATGGTAACAACCTCTTCGACGCACTGGTGGCCCTACGACTGCCCGCCGTCGCGTCGGAGAATGTCCACCTCGAGGTCGCGCTCGCCGCGCAGCGCCTGGCGCAGCAAGACACCATCGACATAATCACCCACGTCTATGCGCAAATCGTCCACAAGGACTACTACATGCAAGAGGAGGACAATAGGATGCTGGCCTTCTTGGAGCGCAGGGCAACCTTGGACGGCACTGTTCAGAAGCACGTTGAGCTCGTCGCCAACGCCGCTGCTCCTCACACGTCAGTTGGTGACCCGACGCACTAGGGCGTGAGGATGTCGTTGAACGTTGATGGATCCGTATGTATTTTTATCTTTCCATCAAATCCATGTAGTAGTATATGATACTACAGTAATTATCTTACCTTTCACATCAACTTCATAATTTTCGTATGTACTCCATGCATGAACGGCGCCAGAACCAAACTTCTCATTACTCTAGGCAAAATCATTATTTTCTATCTACCGGTCGCGCCATGGAGCAGAACCAAATTCTACAAGTTACGAGTTCAAAAGGAAAAGCCTGCCGTGTTCGCGTCGCACCCCCACACGGTTGGTCTGGCACGCTGCTCAAGTGGGAATGCGTGCGGTGTTGCATTTTCACTTACAAGTGGGACCGCAGTTGAGCAAACCGACTATCGGCAAACCCCCACCCCGCCCACCGCGCGATGGCTGAGAAAACAGGAGGGAGAAGAGATGGATGTAGGGCGGACTCCAAGAAAATTGGTGTCGGATGGGACTCGTGTGGGTGGCGTGTGCCGTACTGCTAGACGTGAATGCTAGTTATGGCCCATGCCACCCCACTATATCGAGCCTATATCGAGGTACGTAGAACAAATTTCCTACAGTCCGTGCTCAGCCCTCCTCTATCTCTCTTCTCAGCCAGCCAGCAGACGCGCGGAGCCCATCGTCTGTTTGCTCACATGCGGCCCCACATGTCAGTGAAAATGCAAGAGGACCCATTGAACCTGCACATCTTTCACCTCGACGTGCTGGTGATGAAAAAAAATCCAATAAAGATCTTCGGTGGCCGCTTTTGGAGTTACTCAAGAGTAGTAAGATTCTATTTACAGTTTAACCGAAGATGCACATCTCGTGGCTTCAACTACCACTCTATTTTATTTCATGACACGACCTGGATGCTGGATGTCCCACGTGTCGGCAAAAGGAGGAAGAACCCGACCAAATCTTTGGTTCTGCTCTCGGATTAGACTAGTTGTGCTAACTTAAAAATTTTATTGTGTACTCCCTCCGTTCCAAAATACTTGACTTCCATTTGTCCAAAAATGGATTACCTATATACTAAGACATGTCTAGATACATATATATTTTGACAAATAGAAGGCATCTATTGTGCAACAGAGGGAGTAGAATGGATGCAAGTTTTTGCATTGGGAAGAAGAGTACATCCATATATTGATAGAGCGCAATTTAGTAGATGTTCTATCACTTTTAGCTAGCACAGACGCAAGATCGAGCCTCCGCAGATCAACAACGAATGCATCGAGAAGGCACTAATCCAACTTATAGGAGTAGTAAAATGTATTCTTGTGGTTCTTGTTTTCTTTGGTCTTGCTTTTCTAGTCAAAATTATTGTTGGAGTTCGTGCAAAACGGAGGTGCGTTTGGGGTCGTGCATTGGAGTTGGCCTTACAAGTGGGACCGCAGTTAAGGAAACCGACTATCGGCAAACCCCCACCTCGCCCGTCGCGCGATGGCTGAAGTTAGAGAAACGACGAGGTTGAAGAGATTGCTCTAGCACGGACTCCAAGAAATAATATGGTGTCAGATGGATGTCTTGGTGGTGGCATGTGCTGTACTCCTGGACGTGAATGCTTGTTTTGGCCCATGCCACCCTACTACTCCTACTACTTACTCCTACTATATAGTACTAGTATCGAGGATTCGAGGTGCTGGTTACGTACAGCGAACACATTAACATATGGCTACAGTAAAAACACCCGCCCGACACGCGAAACATGTGAAGCTAGTACAAATTTAGAGAAGCGACTCGAAAGCCATTCATAAATTTAGTAAGTTTATCACACGCATATCATTTTATTACATACAACATGTCATCAACCCACATCGACAACGAGGATACATTATAAATACTAAAGTTTTCACCACACAACAAATAACAAGCAATGAAGTGAACTTCAACTCAACCTTTCCTCAGTGTTGGAAATGCTTTCTTTGAACCACAAGTGATTCTCTGGGACGGGCCATCGATTGTCGATCTGGAAACCAACGCAGGACTGATCATCCAGGCTGAAGCGGCCTACTATATCAGTACCAGGGTAGGGAACCACCCAAATTTCCGAGGTATAGACACAGTTGCTTCTCATAAATGGTACTGTTAACGTTGTGTCAACAGCAGTTGGATCGCCTTTCACCATCATCGGATAGTTTTGTCCAAGGAAGAGCGAGTTTTCTCCAAGACTATCAATTCTGTACCAGGGAGAAGGAGTTGGCGCTAGCACACTAGTATCCATCCCGAATACCATGCAACGGGTGTTAGAATAGGTCCGGAGAGTGCGACCATGGGACACTACACCTGCTTCCTTAGTAGTAACATCATCAATGGGCTGTATACACACAAGAAGAGGTGATCCATCGGAATTAGTTGCCAGGCGCCACTGAGTATATGGGTTCTGCTCGTCCTCATGCTCGTGATCATCACCATCGTCATCTCCCCCTTGGTTATAATTTTTTTCAAGTATAGGCGGTGGGATGTTCACATGACCTTGGAAACACAAGAAGAAGGTTAATTAGTATAGGGAAACTTGCTAACCCGCATGCATGTGGATGAAACAATTATAATTACGGTGGAAGACAAATGTACCAAAACTATGAGGATCCCATGCAAAAATAGTGCCATGAGTGGTGGCAGCAAACACAAGGCCCTCGTATTGAATTGCATCACAGTACTCATCCGTGTACAAAAACTGATTTTTGAGCCATATCCATCGAGTCGAACCATGAAGGACGACAACAAGCTTGTCGAAGATAGCAACAACTTGATAGTTGTTGTAATTCCAAGAGCGGTTGGGAACTCGACAAATTGCTATCTTCCATAGAAGACAGTCACCATGATCGTATTTGAACGTGCGTACAATACCGGTGTGCTCAACCTCTGGGCAGTCTGCTGAGATTTTTGGAAGTGGAACCCGGTCACGAGTGTACACATTCACAAGTTCCCACTCGTAGTTGGACCCAATGTAAACAACCCAATCTCCATTTGCGCCCGCCCAAGCCTTGCCCTAAAGCGATGGCATCTTAACATCATACATATCGTTATCAAGTGGCATCAACTGGCACAGGGCGAGGCCTCCGTCGTGCCGGTGCCACTCATCAGGGTCACGATGAAGAAGATAGGGGAGATCAAACCGCTCCTTGACTCTTGGGTTCTTTGTAATGATGTTATTAGTTGAGTCGAGAATGGGCTTGAACGAACCTGCCATGCTAGCCGAGGTGATGACGTCGCACCGATCAATGAGTTCCTCCACCACGTCATCTTTCAGATCGGGGCAAGAATAACGGGGTCATTTCTGGCCTGTTCCCTCCATGGAGAAGACGATCAAACAATGGCAGAAGAAAGGGGGAAGGGCTGAAGGAAAATGGAGGAGGGAGAGGAAGAGCATGCGACAACAGTTCCAAATCGAGAGGGAAAGGCGAAGAGTCGGTGGACGGTTGCAAGTTTGCCAGGGTTCACGAAGAGGCGCCCCGGCCTACACGTCCGTTCGGAAATACTCCTACTACTCACCGTCGTCTCACTGATAGAACGGGACCACATGTCAACGAAACATGGTGTGTAATTTCTCGTGCAAAATGTGATCTAGCCGCGTTGGCCCGAGGTGCCACATTAGTTATCGACCTTTATTTTTTAATGGCATGCCGATCAGTTTTGAAGCACGACTAACTGGTACTGTACGCAGAGAAAATATAAACTAGTCTACCACTACTCCACCTCCAGTACTAGTAGTATAAAAAAATATATAGGCTGGAGCTTGAGCGCTTTCTTGCTAAGGGCTGCCCACTTGCTTCTCACACTACCACCCTCTCTCCAGATCTAAAAAAGACGGTCCCTCTCTCCCTCCTCACCGGTGGTCACGGATCCGCCGGGGAAGAAAAGGACGTGCAGCATTGACGCACTCGTCATCGGCGAGCGAGGTCACGCACTGACGACAAGGCCGTCCTCTCAGACCTAGCGCCCGCGCGGGATGGCCTCCGTCCCCAAGCTTGTTGCCGTACTGTGTGCGGAGGATGACGACCACGAGCGAAGCCACTTCCCGCTGACCCTCAGGTATGCTACCTCTTTTCGAACCATAACCTTGTTCTATTGCCCCATCTGCCACGTCGTTGCATGTGGATCTTTTTCCACTCCACCATCTTCCCAATTTGCTATCCTCTGCTCTGATGGCCACATAGACGAAAACCATAATTTTCACTATTAAAGGAAACCCTACTTCATGCAGACTAATCCATGTCTGCGTTGAATAAGGAAAGGAAGGGAGACTGTACTGTCCAAGAGAGTAGGCATCGAACCCGCATCTAGGTTGAAAAGGGGAAAATCAGTAGCTAAGCAACGAGTCTCGTGTCTCTTGGTTGAAGAAAGGTAGAAAGGCATGACAACGCAATAGAGAATGACCAGGTCGATCGGTTTGTTGTCCTCGCATATGAAAAAGATGGCTAAAGAGAACAAAAATGGGACGTAATCCACATATGCTGCGTGGATATTTGTTGCTCTGGGCAACCATACCTCCCTCACCACTCTGCGTCCGTGGAGGTACATCGTACTGGTGCGCCCACTGTCCGAATGGGCCTCCCATGCTCTTATTGCCACTATTTTTTCTGTTAGTATAACGCCAACAGTCAAGTCAAGCAATGCTACTGCTAAAGTGATGCCACATTTAACTAATGCCGCTCTCAGTCTAATGCCACCCATAAATTTAAGCAATGCCATTTAATGTCACTAGATTATTTCGGGGTTAGCTATTGATTGTGGATGTATTAAAGATTTTTCAGCTAAGGCATTCTAATGCTGTTGCACAACCAGTATACCAATGATGAAACTTGTTACTACCTTCAGATTTTTGCACTGTTAATGCTTATAGATTACATACCTCACATTCATGAGATAAGTTAATTTTTTTGTACAATGTCACCAAAATGCCAAGGCACTGATGTCATTTTATTTTGGTTAAACTACACAAAAAATTATGAAGACAAGAGGAAAGGTCAAGAGTGGGCACCTCCTCCGGCTGTTCTCTTGAGGAGGTATGTATGTTTGTCTCTAATGCCTGTCGACTACATACCTGACATCATGATGTAATGTTAAGTCATTTCCTTTTGTACAGTGTCACTGAATTGTCAAGGCGGTGATGGCATTTTATTTTAGTAGAACTACACAAAATTTGCTTAAAAGAAGAGGAAAGGTCAGGAATGGCTCACTTTTCCAGAAAAAACTATGTATGCCTTCCTGACATCAGCCACCGTTGCTTTATTTATTCCTTCAAACAGGTGGTTAGAAACAGTCTTGCTAGCTTTTCCCATTAAGAAATTGGAGTGCTTATATTTGTGAGTCTATGCTTCAACTAGTGCAGAACATGACAGATGCTAAGCGGAAGAGACATGTTTAAACTGAAAATACAAGGTGTGGTATATGTTTACTAGCTGTTTGATATTTGTGCAGATAGAGATGTCTGCCCGTTGCTATTTGGCAAACAAACAAAGTGCCCGCAATTTTGGTTGAACTGCATAAGAGAATACTATAGTCACTTCATGCAGTGCCATTTGAAAATAGACACAGAAAAATTGGATAGTCACTTCATGGACCGCAGAAAAGTAGTATTGTACTGTTTATTGGCCAACACTAGGTGCTTCATTGCTTTGGTCTGATTATACAATGGGCATCATTTTTCCTAAGTTAAAGTTTATATTCCAAAAATAGTCTCGCCGTGTGATCGAGAGAAGACCAAATCATATTGCAGTGGATGTTCCTCCATCATGTGTGGATCATTCTCATGGTTCCAGCTGTTGGTGAAACCACTTACGTTTGTGTCGGGACCCCAATTCCAAGTCACGTCGATCTAGCCGGTAACACCTCATATCACTTTGCGGCCTCACGCACGGTATCCCCACGAGTGTCGCCTTACCCTGGCCCGGGACCGTTTGCGCCTTTTGGCTCACGTATATGATTGTGTCGCTAGCATCCATATGATAGAGAACCCGGTCCGACATGGCTAGTCATGAACCCAAAGCGGCACTAACCTATGGGGACAGGCATACATGATTCACATCGAGCATGTCGGTCAGCAGCGTGTCAATCCGGGCTGTAGCACTGGGCTAACAGTACTCCGAGGAACCCGGGCTGTAGTAGGCTAGGTAGGACTCCGGATGTCACCGCGTGACATTTCCCCGAAGGGACAGACACAGGAACGAAGTGAAACACATGCCGGCCAGTCAAGTGTCCTGAGCAGTAGTGCTGGGCTAGCAGGACTCCGATGAACCGGGCTGTAGCGGACTACTATGGCTCAAGGAAGCACTAGACTACATTTCCCCATAAGAGAGGCTGCCAAGGATAAACAACTAGATTATCGGATCCCACACATAGAAATGCACGTCACACGTATGCATAACATGCAAGTATGTGCTGTACAACATGGCATCACAACATAACGCAACTCATATAGATAAAGGCCCAGAAGAGCCACATAGCATTAAATACAAACAGGGGTCACATGACCCATCATTCAGAGCATACAAGCAACGGAAGCATTACATGTCTGAGTACAAGCAACTACAAAAGAAAAAGGCTGAGAAGCCTAACTATCTACAAGTCCCTCCCAAGGGTACAAGATCGTAGCTGAGGTAACAAGCTACTCGTCGAAGTCCAAGCGGTACTACTAGTGGACAGATGTCTCACCTGCAAAACATAAATAAAGCAAAGGTGAGTACAAACGTACTCAGCAAGACTTACATCAGATCCTATCATACATGCATTTGTATCAAGAAGGTAATGTGGAGTCTAGTTGCAGCAAGCCAGCTTTGACTCAGTGGCTATCCTATTCTACGACAACAAGAAAGTTCTTTGAGGTGAGGCAGTGCACACGAGTCCACTAATCACCACATCAATACACTACTATGGATTCATCCTCGTCTCCTTATGAGAAGGCCATCCATAGCACTCACACTTGTCTTGAGCATTTTAGAGTATCCACTTTAAGTTGTCTATGTACCACGTAAGCATCCAAGAAGTCCATAACCAAGGACACGACTATTCGAATAGATCACGATAACCCTGCAGGGGTGTACTTCTTCACACACGCTCTCACCACTTATCACCATATACACCTCATGTATCTCGGCAACCTTCAAGCGGAAGCCTGGCGAGGGTGTCGGCCACGACCTGACTAACCACACAAGACTCTAGTCCAGGTTTATCGCCTATTCGGCTTCCATCCGCAAGGAGATCCGGCCAGGGTTTCGCTCACGGCCCCAAACGATGTGTACAGGGTTCCCGAGCCCACCATCCAGGTGCCACTCGGTACACCGGGCCACGTGTGCCTAGTCTGTCCCAAGTCCACCCTGCCAGGTTCCACTCGGTAGAAAAATAGCACTACCTACAAACACCAGAAACTATTTGCAACTCCTGGACAAAGATCAAGGCGGTTAATAAGTCGAGAGAGCTTGGAGCACCCGTAGCCCAATGTGTGGTAGTAGCTAGTCATTGGACAACTTACATAGAACTCAGTTCTTAAGGACGGTCCCAATGAGACAACCCACCATGTACTCCTACATGGCCTCTCACCGCTACCTTTACCAAATCGTGTTCACACGCTTAACTCTCAGCACCGGATCATATCGTAACACTCCAATTCATTCCCGATGAATCAGACTTGACATACTCTAAGCAATAACAGGCAAATCTTGGTAGGAACACAACATGGCTCAATCAACTCCTACACATGCTAGTGGGTTTTAACTATTTACTGTGGCAATGACAGGTCATGCAGAGGAATGGGTTCAACTACCGCAGCATAAAGTAGCAGTTGAATCGTTGTTGTCCTAATGCAATAAATGAGAGCAGGAGGTAGAGAGTAGGTTTGTATTGGAATGAACAAGGGGGGTTGCTTGCCTGGTAGATCAACAAGGGGGCACTGCTCCTCAGACAGGTACTCTGGAGCACTCTCCGGAGCAGGACCTATCGAGAAGGAATGGTGTCGGCAATCAATACACAATCATATGCAACATTATGATGCATGAACATGGCATGAGTATGTGATGTGTTCTGAGCGAATGCATTTAGCATTCTATTCGGATGAAGTCCATTTGAACCAAAGTTTCAAATGCAACTCCAAAATAAGCCCTTAAATACGCCATTTATATGTTTTCATATATACAGCATGTATAGGTTGGTTTTTCATGCATGAAAATGGTACAGATGGATAGATTGAATTTTTCTGATAATTTTTCATATATAAATTATTTCAATCTGAGCTACGGTTGAATTTCTGTGAATTTTTGAAGTTTTGGCTAATTTCTTGAATTTCCTGTTTTAGAATAATTCCAGAAATAAATTTATTGCGTCAGCTTGAGGTCAGCACTGCGTTAGTAGTCATCCCGGGTCAAACCTGACGTGTGGGGGCCACACGTCAGTGTCATAGTTAGTTTAACAGAGGGGTTATTTCTAATCTAATTTAGATTAATGGCGCTGGGGCCCAGTGTCAGTGTCTCTAGGGGGGTAGTTAGTGCCTAACTAAGATGCCACATCAGCCCGCCGGAGTTCTGGCCGGTGGCGACCAATAGCGCGGCGGCGACTCGCCGGACTTGCGCTACGAGAGGCGCCTGGACGCGCGAAGACCACCGGGGCGTAGCCCATCGTCGTCCGCATCTAGGGGAGCTGGTGGGAGGCTACGGGGGCGCCGGAGCTCGCCGGAGCGGGGCTCAAGGCGGCGGCCGGAGTACAGGTCCGGGCAGGAGCGGGCTGCGGGGCACGGGGAGGCCACCCGAGGGGCTCTGCGGCACCCTCGTGGCACCAGGAGCACGATGGGGTGCTCGGTTTGGGCGGAGGCGGGCCTAGACGACGACGACGACATGGACGGCAGCGAAGCGCTACGGCCATGGCGTGGGAATGATGCTACAGCACGCGAGCGACTAAGCAGAGAGGGGGGAACGGTGGCGGGGCTCACCGCGGATCCGGTGGAGGCGTCAGAGAGCTCGGGGGAGGTCCAACGGCGATGAATTTGACGGCGGCGATCAGCGGCATCGACGAGGAAGACGACGTCGAGGGCAGCTCTGCAGGGCGTCCTGGCTTGCGTGAGTCGTCGGAGAGGACGAGGAGGATAGCGCGGAGCTAACGGGCTTGTCAGAGAGGCAAGGCAGTGACGGTGGCCGCGGCAACGGCGAACGGTGGCGACGGAGCCGTTCGGGGGAGGGTGAGAGAGAGAGGTCCAGGGGAGGGGATGAGCCTGGGGGAGAGTGGGAGAGGGCCGAGGGGAGTGCGTGTCGCCCTCGGGTGCCTCCAGCAGCGAGCAGGGAAGCAGGAGGTGGCCGGCGTGTGCTCGCGCGCGGCGGCCACGCGCGCGCTGTCCTTCTGTCAAAGGAGGAAGAAGACCGGGGAGCCCCTGGTGGGCCGGGCCACTTCTGCCAGGTAAGGCCCAGGTGAGTTGCACAGGTAAGTTTCTCCCTTTTTTCTATTTTGTTTTTGTTTTCTATTTTCTGTCATTTGTTTCGACTTAGTAATAATACTAAACCATTTTATTTAATTCTGTGAAATTTTGCAGGGACCTAAGGGATTAATCCAAAGCCCCACACCAAAATTCAGAATTTTTGGACATATATTATATATATAGCAAATATATATCCAAAGCAAATAATTACTGGATTAATTCCAAATTCCCAAAATAAATACTTATGAGCTCTTAAAAATATTGATTTGAATTTTGTCTCTGTCCAATATTTTCAGAGAGCAACATGAGCATTTCCTTGGACCCTTTTGGAGCAATTTTTACTTGCGTCATTTTCAGAAATGATTCTGAGGGTTTCACAAATCCCCATTTCAAATTTAAATGGAATTTAAACATGAAGGCTAGCCTAGGTCATACCAGAACTAGGGATGTGACAACTCGCCCCCACTCGGAAGAATCTCGTCCCGAGATTCAAGAGTTGGTGGAAAGAAAGCAGGGTACTCAAGTCGAAGACGATCTTGACGCTCCCAAGTAGCTTCTCTCTCGGAATGATGAGACCACTGAACCTTGAGAAACTTGATGTTATGACGTCGAGTGACACGCTCTTCTTGATCAAGAATGCGAACAGGGTACTCTCGATATGCAAGGTTATCTTGGAGATCAAGTGTTTTGTGGTCCACTTCACGGATGGGATCCGAGAAGCAACGCCTGAGTTGAGAGTCATGGAAGACATCATGTACTCGAGAAAGATGTGGGGGTAGTTCCAACTGGTAGGCAACCTCTCCTTGTTTAGCAAGAATGCGAAAAGGACCAATGTAACGAGGAGCCAACTTGCCCTTGATACCGAAACGATGGGTACCCTTCAAGGGAGTAACCTGAAGATAAGCCTTGTCGCCAACTTCATAAGCCACTTCCTTATGACGATGGTCATACTGGCTCTTTTGATGAGATTGGGCTGTTTTCAAATTCTCACGAATGATGTGAACTCGCTCTTCTGCCTCCTGGATCATATCCGGTCCAAAGAATTGTCTTTCACCGGTTTCTAACCAGTTCAAAGGTGTTCGACATCTTCGTCCATACAGAACCTCAAAGGAGCTTTCTTGAGGCTGGATTGGTAGCTATTGTTATAAGGAAACTCGGCGAAGGGAAGACACTTCTCCCAATCCATACCGAATGAGATAACACAATCTCTAAGCATGTCTTCGAGAATTTGGTTGACCCTTTCCACCTGACCACTTGATTGAGGGTGGAAAGCGGCACTGAAGGAAAGATGGGTTCCCATGGCAGTTTGGAAACTCTCCCAGAAATGAGAAGTGAAAAGACTACCACGGTCTGAATTGATCTCTAGTGGAACACCATGAAGCGACACTATTCGAGAAATATATAAGTCAGTGAGCTGACTAGCAGTGATACTCTCTCGAACAGGTAGGAAGTGAGCCACTTTGGAAAGACGATCAATGACTACGAAGATCGCATTATTCCCTTTCTTGGTCCTGGGAAAGCCGGTGATGAAGTCCATACCAACTTTATCCCATTTCCACTTAGGAATAGCTAAAGGTTGAAGGGTGCCAGCAGGCCTTTGATGTTCTGCCTTAACGCGACGACAAACGTTGCAGTTAGCAATAAACTGAGCATTTTCTCTCTTCATCCTAGTCCACCAGAACCTCTGGCGTAGGTCCTGATACATCTTAGTACTACCGGGATGAATTGTGAGGGGAGATTCATGAGCCTCCTTAAGGATCAGTTGTCGCAGATGTTGATTCTTGGGAACTACCAAGCGATTCTCAAAGAAAACAACACCTCGATCATCTATAGAGAAACTACCAACAACTCCCTTGTTAATGTTTCTCTTGATCCGGGAAATTCCCGTATCCTGCTTCTGAGCAGAGATGATCTGATCCACAAGAGTAGGTTTCGCCACCAAGGTAGAAAGGAATCCGTGAGGAGCGATGTAAAGGTTTAGCTTACATAACTCCTCATGGAGAAGTGGTTGGCCCTGTTGCAACATGAGATTGTTGCAATAGGACTTACGACTTAGTGCATCAGCCATGACATTTCCCTTGCCTGGGGTGTAGGTAATCCCTAAGTCGTAATCTGAGATCAACTCCAACCAACGCCTTTGCCTAAGGTTCAAATCTGGTTGGGTGAAGATATACTTGAGACTCTGGTGATCGGTGTAAATATCACAACGCTTACCAAGAAGGTAATGTCGCCAGGTCTTAAGTACATAGACTACGGCTGCAAGCTCTAGATCATGTGTAGGATAATTATCCTCATGTGGATGCAAATATCGAGATGCATAGGCAATCACATGACGATCCTGCATAAGAATGCAACCTAGTCCCTGTCGTGAGGCATCACAATAGATAACAAAGTCCTTAGTGAAATCTGGTGGCACAAGTATGGGAGCAGAAGTTAGGCGTCTTTTCAGTTCCTGAAAACTATACTCACACTGTGGGGACCACTCAAACTTTTTATCTTTCTTGAGAAGTTCCGTGAGAGGTTTGGCCACTTTGGAGAAGTCTCAACAAAGCGTCGACAGTAACTGGCTAGGACAAGGAAACTCCTAACTTGCTTAACCATTTCAGGTAGAGTCCAATCAAGAATGGCCTGAACTCTCTAGGGATTGATGGCAATGCCCTTGCCAGAGATCATGTGGCCGAGATAGGTCACTTCTGGCAACCAAAATTCGCACTTGGAGAACTTGGCATAAAGGCGGTGCTCTCTGAGTTTCTCTAACACAAGTCTAAGATGTTCGGCATGCTCTTCCTCGTTCTTCAAGTAAATAAGAATATCATCGAGGTAAACCACGACGAACTTATCTAAGTACTCCATGAAGATCGAGTTCATCAAGCGAGAGAATGTAGCTGGAGCATTGGTTAGACCAAAGGACATGATGGTGTACTCGTACTGGCCATAACGAGTGACAAAAGCCGTCTTAGGAATGTCCCCATTTCTGATCTTGATTTGGTGGTAGCCTAACCTCAAATCCATCTTGGAAAAAACTGAGAATCCAGTGAGCTGATCATACAGATCGTTGATCCTGGGGAGCGGATACTTGTTCTTTATCGTGACCAAATTAACGGGACGATAATCTACAACCATCCGGTCCGTACCATCCTTCTTCTTGACGAAGAGGATGGGGCAAGCCCAGGGAGAAGAACTAGGATGGATGAAACCCTTTTGCAAGGATTCATCGAGTTGTTTCTTAAGCTCAGCTAGTTCTAAGGGTGCCATCTTGTAAGGTCTCCTAGAGATTGGAGCGGTTCCTGGGATATGATCTGTGACAAACTATACATCTCTGTCAGGTGGAATACCTGGCAGTTCCTCTAGAAAGACATCCAGAAAGTCACGGACTACAGGGATATCTTCAAGGTCTGGAAGAGGGCTGGCATTAAGGGAATAGAGCTGACGCTTTGCAACTCTAGTGGAGACAGTGACTATCTTGCCAGATGGGTGTGTAAGTTGAACAGACCTGGTGTAACAATCAATCTTGGCATAATGAGCTTTCATCCAGTCCATACCCAAGATGATGTTAATATCTGTAGACTTGAGGGCTATAAGTGATGCAAGGAATACAAGTCTGTCAACAAGAATTTCATTACCATGGCTTATTCTGGTAGTTTGCCATCTAGACCCTAGAGTTTGGATTTCAAGTGGAGTTGGCATATCACAAAATGACATGTCGTGCAAACGAGCATAGCCATCAGAAATGAAGGAGTGAGATGCTCTGGTATCGAACAGAACTGAAGCTGGATGACAGTTGACAAGGAGTGTACCAAGAACGACATCTGGATCATCATGAGCGTCTTTAGCTGAGACGTGATGCACACTTCCACGTTCAGTGGGAGCTGACTTGACACTAATCATCTTGCATGGTGGCTTACCACGGCCAACAGACTTCTCAGGCAGGGGTGGAGCATAGTTGGTTTGAGAGCAGTCACGTGCATAGTGTCCTGGCTCTCCGCATGTAAAACAAGTCCCTGAAGTAGGACGTGGACCCGCTTTGACAAGCGATCTACCAATAGGCCTGGGTGGAGCATGTAAATGAATTGGGTGAGGTGCCACACGAGAAGGCCTCGGTGTATAACCGGGTGGAAGAGCGGAGTTTGGAACCCAAATCCGGCGCTTCTGCGAAGTAGAATCGGAAGAAGAACCCAAACCACGGGTGTGCTTATGAGACTCCTCGTAAGTGAGTTGAGTTGTCTCTGCATTAATGGCCTTGTTCACAAGAGCCTGGAATGTATTGCAATGTTGCAAGTGGAGATCATGACGCAACTTGGGGTTGAGACCCTTCCGGAACCTAGCCTGCTTCTTGGCGTCTGTGGACACTTCTTCTGTAGCATAGCGAGCAAGGTTCTCAAACTCTCTACTGTAAGCATCAACAGCCATCTTACTCTGGGTGAAACTACAGAACTCTTCTCTCTTGCGATCAATGAGATCCCGAGGAATGTGATGCTCGCGAAAAGCCTCAGTGAAATCTCTCCAGGTGGGTATCTGGCCAGCTGGAAGCATAGCCTCATAGTTGTGCCACCAAATACTAGCAGGACCTTCCAGGTGATATGCATCATAGGTAACCTTGTCACCTTCAGCTACATTCGCAGAACGCAGCTTGTGAGTGATACTACGGAGCCAGTCATCTGCATCGAGTGGTTCAATGGAATGATGGAAGGTAGGTGGTTTCAAACCAACGAAATCATAGATGGTCGCTGACTCTTTGCACTGGGGTGCGGTGTTCTCCTCGATACATGCTAACAAGCGGTTGAACTCATGCTTGTTCCTCTCCATCTCTAACATGAACTCTGCCAACGAAGACTGATTGGGAGGATCCTCATCCCTACCATCTTCGTGGTTCCGGCTACGAGCAACAGAACTTCGGTTAACCGGCAACATCCTAAAGAACAAAACCAAGGAAAACAAGGATGGATTCAGCATCAACTATAGGATGCAGAAGGTAGCATAAGAATTTAGTATCTCTCAAACTCCTATGACAATTCCGGCAGCATAATGGCAGTAAAATGCTCAAAATGAGACATTCTGCATAAGACGGGGTAGCACCATACTCAACATCATCACTCAAGGTTCTGAGATATACTAGACAGACTACACCGGAAGTACTTGAAAACTGGAATATGACTCTGATCAACCAATCCTATGGGACTACGGAGTAGTAACACGTGATCCTGATAGACAGAAGAGGAAGCCTAGTTCCTTAACCCCGTAGGAAAGATAGGATGACTCAGATCAGAAGGGCATGAGGTATAAGGAGTAAAAAGAGCCTTACGTTCCCTTACACAATCAATTCCCTTACATAACTAAAGAATTTCTAGACTCAACTTCGACCAGGTTGGCTTGGAAATCCTACAGGCAGTCAGGCTCTGATACCAAAGTTGTCGGGACCCCGATTCCAAGTCACATCGATCTAGCCGGTAACACCTCATATCACTTTGCGGCCTCACGCACGGTATCCCCACGGGTGTCGCCTTACCATGGCCAGGGACCGTTTGCGCCTTTTGGCTCACGTATATGATTGTGTCGCTAGCATCCATATGACAGAGAACCCGGTCCGACATGGCTAGTCATGAACCCAAAGCGGCACTAACCTATGGGGACAGGCATACATGATTCACATCGAGCATGTCGGTCAGCAGCGTGTCAATCCGGGCTGTAGCACTGGGCTAACAGTACTCCGAGGAACCCGGGCTGTAGTAGGCTAGGTAGGACTCCAGATGTCACCGCGTGACATTTCCCCGAAGGGACAGACACAGGAACGAAGTGAAACACATGCCGGCCAGTCAAGTGTCCTGAGCAGTAGTGCTGGGCTAGCAGGACTCCGGTGAACCGGGCTGTAGCGGACTACTATGGCTCAAGGAAGCACTAGACTACATTTCCCCATAAGAGAGGCTACCAAGGATAAACAACTAGATTATCGGATCCCACACATAGAAATGCACGTCACACGTATGCATAACATGCAAGTATGTGCTGTACAACATGTCATCACAACATAACGCAACTCATATAGATAAAGGCCCAGAAGAGCCACATAGCATTAAATAGAAACAGGGGTCACATGACCCATCATTCAGAGCATACAAGCAACGGCAGCATTACAAGTCTGAGTACAGACAACTACAAAAGAAAAAGGCTGAGAAGCCTGACTATCTACAAGTCCCTCCCAAGGGTACAAGATCGTAGCTGAGGTAACAAGCTACTCGTCGAAGTCCAAGCGGTACTACTAGTGAGACATATGTCTCACCTGCAAAACATAAATAAAGCAATGTGAGTACAAAGGTACTCAGCAAGACTTACATCAGATCCTATCATACATGCATTTGCATCAAGAAGGTAATGTGGGGTTTAGTTGCAGCAAGCCAGCTTTGACTCAGTGGCTATCCTGTTCTACGACAACAAGAAACTTCTTTGAGGTGAGGCAGCGCACACGAGTCCACTAATCACCACATCAATACACTACTATGGATTCATCCTCGTCTCCTTATGAGAAGGCCATCCATAGCACTCACACTTGTCTTGAGCATTTTAGATATCCACCTTAAGTTGTCTATTTACCACGTAAGCATCCAAGAAGTCCATAACCGAGGACACGGCTATTCGAATAGATCACGATAACCCTGCAGGGGTGTACTTCTTCACACACGCTCTCACCACTTATCACCATATACACGTCATGTATCTCAGCAACCTTCAAGCGGAAGCCTGGCGAGGGTGTCGGCCATGACCTGACTAACCACACAAGACTCTAGTCCAGGTTTATCGCCTATTCGGGTTCCATCTGCAAGGAGATCCAGCCGGGGTTTCGCTCACGGCCCCAAACGATGTCTACAGGGTTCCCGAGCCCACCATCCGGGTGCCACTCGGTACACCGGGCCACGTGTGCCTAGTCTGTCCCAAGTCCACCCTGCCGGGTGCCACTCGGTAGAAAAATAGCACTACCTACAAACACCAGAAACTATTTGCAACTCCTGGACAGAGATCAAGGCGGTTAATAAGTCGAGAGAGCTTGGAGCGCCCGGAGCCCAATGTGTGGTAGTAGCTAGTCATTGGACAACTTACACAGAACTCAGTTCTTAAGGACGGTCCCAATGAGACAACCCACCATGTACTCCTACATGGCCTCTCACCGCTACCTTTACCAAATCGTGTTCACACGCTTAACTCTCAGCACCGGATCATATCGTAACACTCCAATTCATTCCCGATGAATCAGACCTGACATACTCTAAGCAATAGCAGGCAAAGGATGGTAGGAACACAATATGGCTCAATCAACTCCTACACATGCTAGTGGGTTTTAACTATTTACTGTGGCAATGACAGGTCATGCAGAGGAATGGGTTCAACTACCGCAGCATAAAGTAGCAGTTGAATCGTTGTTGTCCTAATGCAATAAATGAGAGCAGGAGCGAGAGAGTAGGTTTGTATCGGAATGAACAAGGGGCTTGCTTGCCTGGTAGATCAACAGGGGGGCACTGCTCCTCAGACAGGTACTCTGGAGCACTCTCCGGAGCAGGACCTATCGAGAAGGAACGGTGTCGGCAATCAATACACAATCATATGCAACATTATGATGCATGAACATGGCATGAGTATGTGATGTGTTTTGAGCGAATGCATTTAGCATTCTATTTGGATGAAGTCCATTTGAACCAAAGTTTCAAATGCAACTCCAAAATAAGCCCTTAAATATGTGATTTATATGTTTTCATATATACAGCATGTATAGATTGGTTTGTCATGCATGAAAATGGTAAAGATGGATAGATTGAATTTTTCTGATAATTTTTCGTATATAAATTATTTCAATCTGAGCTACGGTTGAATTTCTGTGAATTTTTGAAGTTTTGGCTAATTTCTGGAATTTCCTTTTTTAGAATAATTCCAGAAATCATTTATTGCGTCAGCTTGAGGTCAGCACTGCATCAGCAGTCAACCTGGGTCAAACCTAACGTGTGGGGGCCGCACGTCAGTGTCATAGTTAGTTTAACAGATGGGTTATTTCTAATCTAATTTAGATTAGTGGCGCTGGGGCCCAGTGTCAGTGTCTCTAGGGGGCTAGTTAGTGCCTAACTAAGATGCCACGTCAGCCCGCCGGAGTTCTGGCCGGCGGCGACCAATAGCGCGGCGGTGACTCGCCGGACTTGCGCTACGAGCGGCATCTGGGCACGCGAAGACTACCGGGGCATAGCCCGTCGTCGTCCGCATCCAGGGGAGCTGGTGGGAGGCTGCAGGGGTGCCGGAGCTCATCGGAGAGGGGCTCGAGGCGGTGGCCAGAGCACGAGTCCAGGAGGGAGCGGGCTGCGGGGCATGGAGAGGCCACCCGAGGGGCTCAGTGGCACCCTCGTGGCACCAGGAGCACGATGGGGTGCTTGGTTTGGGCGGAGGCGGGCCGAGACGACGACGGTGACATGGACAGCGGCGAAGCACTATGGCCATGGCAGGGGAACGATGCTACAGCGCGCAAGCGACTAAGCGGAGAGGGGGGAACGGTGGCGGGGCTCACCGCGGATCCGGTGGAGGCGTCAAAGAGCTCGGGGGAGGTCCAACGGCGACGAATTTGACAGCGGCAATCCGCGACATCGACGAGGAAGACGACATCGGGGGCAGCTCTACAGGGCGTGCCGGCTTGCGTGAGTCGTCGGAGAGGACGAGGAGGACAGCGCGGAGCTAACGGGCTTGTCGGAGAGGCGAGGCAGTGACGGTGGCCGTGGCAACGGTGAACGGTGGCGACGGAGCCGTTCAAGGGGGGGGGGTGAGAGAGAGAGGTCCAGGGGAGGGGATGAGCCTAGGGGAGAGTGGGAGAGGGCCGAGGGGAGTGCGTGTCGCCCTCGGGTGCCTCCAGCGGCGAGCAGGGAAGCAGGAGGTGGCCGGCGTGTGCTCGCGCGCGGCAGCCATGCGCGCGCTGTCCTTCTGTCAAAGGAGGAAGAAGACCGGGGAGCCCCTGGTGGGCCGGGCCACTTCTGCCAGGTAAGGCCCAGGTGAGGTGCACAGGTAAGTTTCTCCCTTTTTTCTATTTTGTTTCTGTTTTCTATTTTCTGTCATTTGTTTTGACTTAGTAATAATACTAAACCATTTTATTTAATTCTGTCAAATTTTGCAGGGACCTAAGGGATTAATCCAAAGCCCCTCACCAAAATTCATAATTTTTGGACATATTATATATATACTAAATATATATCCAAAGCAAATAATTACTAGATTAATTCCAAATGCCCAAAATAAATACTTGTGAGCTCTTAAAAATATTGATTTGATTTTTATCTCTGTCCAATATTCTCAGAGAGCAACATGAGCATTTCCTTGGACCCTTTTGGAGAAATTTTTACTTGCGTCATTTTCAGAAATGATTCTGAGGGTTTCACAAATCCCCATTTCAAATTTAAATGGAACTTAAACATGATGCAAACATGAAGGCTAGCCTAGGTCATACCAGAACTAGGGACGTGACAGTTTGCAAGAGGAAATGTAGACGTCACAAACAAATTTGTCTTTCAGTCTGTACTGAATGTTGGCCAAGAGAAACATCCATGTTAGTAGGAAGAACATATGTTTTTTTCTAGATCTTTGCTTTTGGAGCTACATATTTGTATATGATCTATGAATCATTGAGATGCGTTAACTTGTTGATCTTATGTATGGGAATCGTACTACTTAGTTTTAGTTGCGACGCAAGATCCGAAGTGGCTGATCTTTGCTTTTGGAGCTACATATTTGTATATGATCTGTGAATCATTGAGATGCATTAACAGTTACTTATTTATATTCGCTCAGTGTTTACAAGTTACTGAGCGATCACTAGCTAGCCTACAAATGCGCTCCTGGCAGTTTTATTTGCGACGCAAGATGCAAAGTGGCAGTTTTTTGAATAAAAATGCCTACCTCTGAATAAACTGACAGGCTACACTATCGATCCTACACGGATAAAAATGCCTACCTCTGAAGAAACTGACAAGCTACACTATCGATCCTACACGGATAAATAGCGGATCATGCACGTACTACCTCCTTTCCGGTTTGCAGGGCTCAATTCAAGAAATGACCTACTCGATCCTACACGAATAAATAGCGGATCACGCACGTACTAGTACCTCCTTTCCGGTTTGCGGGGCTTAATTCAAACCTCTCACCAACCAAGGTACTCCCTCCGTCCGGGATTTATTAGTCCTGTGAGCAAAGCAGCAAGACCAAGGCATGGCAATAATTAACGGCATGCAAAAGTTTAAGCCTAATTAATTCCAGCGATTTAAGTGGCTGCATGCGTGCCCTCGGCTGTGACGCGTTGCATGTTGCTTCGCGTATTGCCTGCGAGCGATTCTGAGTGCCTGCATGCAGCCGGCCGTAATTGAGGCAGCTAACTGATGCGAAAAAGATACGCTTTAAATCCGTGGAAACATTATTGACAATGAGGGAGATGATTCGAGTGCACTCGTTTGACCGCTATGCCGGCGTGCGACCCAGACGGGACGGGATGGCACAATCATAATTTTAGTTTCTCTAGTTTTCCACGGCAAGCTGGCGCGCTAAGCCATTATGCATTGAATTCCGATGACCGTCGCGCTACCTTCCGCCTATAAGTAATGTTTCCCAGCCTTCTCAGGTGCCACCGTGACCCAACTCGCCATATCCTCATAAGTCCCCACCGGCCCGACATCGCTCGCCACGTCCGCCATGCCCCCGCCCATCCGCGGTAGGCGACGCCGGAGGCGGTCACCGCCGGAACTAGTGTTCGGGTTTTCACGGGAAAGCAGACGGAGGGAGGAGGCATTCTATCTGTCTTTAGATGGCAATGCGGAGATCGTGGAGTTGTTGGAGCGCGACCACATGGCGGAGGAGCAGGAGTTGTTGGAGCGCGACCGCCTGGCGGAGGAGCAGCGTATCGCCGATTTGCACCGCCAGCGGGACATGGAGCAGCAGCGCACCGACGCTCTAAGTCGCGAGCAGAGCGCCCGCAACTGGGCCGACTACGTGGAGGCCGGTGCCCGACAAATATCCCTGGAGGCTGTCGGGCACACACACTTTCGCGACGCCGATTTTTACCACCAGCTCGTCAAGTGGGTTTCCCGCTTGGAAGCCGAAGCTTCGGTGGACCACGCCGGCATGGAAAGGGCCAACGTGCGCGAGCAACGCGCCCTATCGCACCTCTGGCAAGTCCGAGGCGAGGCGGAGGACACCAGTACCGGCGTTTAGCATGGACAGCAGATGGCGGCCGGCATCGTCTAGTTAGCTAAGAGTAAGTTAGTACTTGTACGCTACTAGAGTGTTAGTGGGAGTAGATAGTTAGCTTGGCTATGATGGTCGTCAACGTGGAAGTTCAGTACTCCATATGTGGATCAGATCTGTTACTTTGCTCTGAATGTTGAACTTTCTGTTTGAACATATGGAATGGGCTATTATTTTTTAAATGGGTTGTATTTGTCCTCCACGGTTTAGAGGCTGACTTGTGGGCCTAGCAAGTTGACGCGTACACAATCAGGAGATGATTGTACGTGGAGAGGATGACAGCAGGGACCCACCAAGGTCATGGCAATATGCAAGCAAGTGCCTCCTTATTTCAAGCCAATAAAAAATGACTCCTCCTAGTGGATTTCTGACATCTGGGTCCCATGCCATTGTCAACGTAGTCAATAAACGAGAGAATTGCACAACGAGCGGCTGACACCAAGGACCCAGCAGCTCGCCCAGTTATTTTTGTTTTGGGTTAATTTGATAAATGCCACTCCAAATCTGGTGTATCCGAGAAATGCCACTGCAATTTTCAAACTTTGAAAAATGCCATTTCATGCCATTTCTAGTGGCATTTTTCGAAGTCTGGAGTGGCGTTTTTCAAAGTTTGCAAACTGCAGTGGCGTTTTTCAAAGTTTGCAAAAATTGTTGTGGCATTTTTCAAATTTTGGAAATTGCAGTGGCATTTTTATGAATCGCCATAATTGGAGTGGCATTTATCTAATTTGTTTTTGAGACGGAAGAAGGGTGTCAACTGGGTTGTGCGGGACACTCTGGCCTGTCTAGACAGCCTTTTCTTTTATGTTTACCACAGACCAGCCCTGTAGTTTTTTTTCTTTCAGAAAATGGCTAGCCCAGTTCTTTTGTGATTTGTCAAGTAAGTCGCTTTATCAGGCCTGTTGGGCTGCAAATCTTTCAAGAAAAGGAGAGCTTCATTCGGCTGGCCGAGAAAATGGCCTATCAGTAATGAGAAATGGGCTGTACATTTTTAAAACACATCAAACATGCAATTATTTTCAGATATCTTTTTTTTTCATTTCGAGATTTTAAATTGCATTGATTTTTATGCGTGGACAATTTATTGTATTTTATATTGATATACATTTATTTTTAAAATCAGTCTGAATGTGACTCGAAATTTCAGGATTAAAAACAGTTCAAACCGCACCGACATATGCAAAATTTCGTATAATTTTTTAACCATGGCCATAATATGGGCTGTAATGCTAACATAAAGAATATGGGCTCCAAAAAACCCATAAGAATTAGCAAATGGGCTGTAAATTATTTGAAATAATGGCAGATGGGCTGTATGCTGTTTTCCACAGATTTGAGGCTTTCCACAGATGGCCTGTATACTGTTGGATGTCCATCCAACGGCCGTTGTGCTTCTTCAATCTCTACTCTTCCTGCTCCAGCCGCTCAAACAAGCGCCGGCGGGACTGCCTCCCTCCTCCCCGCGGCCAGCTGTGCTGCCACGCAGGCCTCACTACCCCACCGTACTCCCATCGCTGGCCTAGCCATCCCTCTACTCACCCACACCTGCTGTTATTCTCCGACGACGGCAGACGAACCAGTAAACCCTCGTACAGTCGTACTCCCCTACGCGTGGGAAACAAAACAACTGCCGAGTCTTCCCTACCTCTGTGTCGTTCCCTTCCTAGGCCTCGTCGTCGTCCACCGCCCTGGTGCTCTTGGCGTGGCATGGTCAGCGTGGTCAATGACCGACATGCATCTGAAGTGGACTGTACGTGGAGAGGCTGACAGCTAGGTCCACGACCGCACCCAAGGAAATGCCTCCTTATTACGTGCAAAATAATGATTTCATCTACCTGACATCTGGGACCCACCGAAACGGCCTCTGTATTTCGCGAAAAAATGTTACCGCCGCTGACAGCTCGGACCCACCAGCTATATCTTCGCACGCAAGGAAGTGCCTCCTTATTACGCACAAAAAAATGAATACCCCCCTGCTAGCTGGGACCCAGTATAGTGGGCCTACTAAGTTGACGGGGACAAAGGGCTTTGTCAACTTAGTCAATATGCACGGTTCTTACTCGATTGACCATACGATGTCTATCCAACGACCGCAGTGCTTCTTCAACCTCTGGTCTTCTTGCTCCAGCCGCCCAAAGCAGTGCCGGTCGTGCCGCCTGCTCCTGCCTCCCGTGGCCGGTTGTGCTGCCGTGGAGGCCTCACCGCCCCCATACTACTCCCACCGCTGGCCAGGACATCCCTCCACTCCACTCACCCACACCCCCTATTATTCTGCGGCGACGGCAGCGCAGCCAAACCAGTGAACCCTCATACTCCTCTCCGCGTGGGCATCCACTGCCGCATCTTCCCCGGCTCTGCGTCGTCCCCTTCCTACGCCTCGCAGTCGTCCACCGCCGTGGTGCTGTCAGCGCGGCGTGGTCAATGTGGTCAACGACCGAATTCCATCGGAAGAATACTGTACATGGAGAGGCTGACAGCTGGGTCCACGACAGTCGCAAGGAAGTGCCTCCTTATTGCGGAAAATAATTATTCCTCCACCTGACAGCAGGGACCCACCGGACGCCCACCAGTACATCACGAAAAAAACGTTTGCCCCTGACTGCTGGGACCCACCCGATGGGCCACCGTATTTCGCGAAAAAAACGTTCCCCCTGCTGTCAGCTCGGACCCACCGGAAGTGCCTCCTTATTACGCACAAAAAAATGAATACCCCCTGTTAGCTGGGACCCACCTTGGTGGGAGGCTGACTTGTGGGCCTACTAAGTTGACGGGGAGGGAGGGCTTTTTCAACTTAGTCAATATGCACGATTCTAGCTCCAGTGACCGTACGATGTCCATCCAACGGCCGTAGTGCTTCTTCAACCTCTGGTCTTCTTGCTCCAGCCGCCCAAACCAGCGTCGGTCGTGCCTCGTGCTCCTGCCTCCCGTGGCCGGCTACGATGAGGCGGAGGCCTCACCGCCCCCTACTACTCCCACCGCTGGCCAGGCCATCCCTCTACTCACCCACACCCCCTGTTATTCTGCGGCGACGGAAGCCTCACACCATAGCGAACCAGTGAACCCTCGTACTCCTCTACGCGTGGGCATCCACTGCCGCGTCTTCCTCGGCTCCGCGTCGTCCCCTTCCTAGGCCTCGCCGTCGTCCACCACCCTGGTGCTCTCGGCGTGGCATGGTCAACGTGGCCAAGGAACGGCTTCCATCGGATGTGGACTGTACATGGAGAGTCTGACAGCTGGGTCCACGGCCGCAGCAAGGAAGTGCCTCCTTATTACGTGCAAAATAATTATTCCTCCACCTGACAGCAGGGACCACCGGACGGGCCATCATATTTCACGAAAAAAACGTTTGCCCCTAACTGCTGGGACCCACCAGCTACATCTTCGCACGCAAGGAAGTGCCTGAAAGTCGGGACCCACCTGGTCGAAGCATACGTAGTGTTGTCATTCTGGTCGTGAACGTGTACGTACATATATACTGGTGGATGTAGAGGCACGCACGTGTCGTAGTAGAGGCGCGTACGTAGCATGTACACGTATGTACATCGGCCAGGGTGCAAGAAATAAAATACGGCCACGTATGTGTACATATGGGCGGGGTCTCGAACGCCTACTCGCGCATACATACGGCCAGGGCTCGTGTACATGGCTGGGTCGGAACGGAGAAACAGCGTCGTCGTTGTGTTCACGGGAAGGTAACAGAATGCATCATGTTCATGGGGAGGCAACGGAATGCGTCGTGTTCATGGGGAGGCAACAGAACGCGTGGGAGCCAACCGACTGGGTCGGAACGGAATGCGTGGTCGTGTTCATCGGGAGGGCTTGGACGGAACAGGCGATGGAAACGAGGCCTGGCGTACTGCAAAACGGAGGAAACGACCTTTTGTTCGACCGGCCATGTTTGAAACGGGATCCTATTCATCGGGAGGGGTCTGGCGTACCGCAAAACGGAGGAAATGGACCTCCTATGGTCGAAACAGGGGTCCTGTTGATCGGGAGGGGTGTGGCGTACCGCAAAACGGACGAAACGGACTTGTGTTGGAGCGCTACGGTCGAAACGGGGGCCCTGTTCATCGGGAGGGGTGTGGCGTACCACAAAACGGGACTCCACGGGATACTGTTCATCTCCACCGTCGACCCCCTCCAGCCTCCACGAGCTACTGTTCATCCACCGTCGACCTCCTCCAGCCTCCACCTGCGACTGTTCATCCACGGGCTCCTGTTCATCCAGCCTCCACCGCGCGCTACTCCACCAGCTACTGTTCAACCAGCCCTCTCCACGGGCTCCTATTCAACCACCCCTCCACGGGCTCCTGTTCATCCTGCCCTCCACCATCTACTGTTCATCCTGCCCTCCACGGGGTGGTCCTGTTCATCCAGCCCTCCACGGGGTCCTGTTCATCCAGCCCCAACCGGCTCGATCGATCGGGGTCCTGTTCATCCAGAGGCAACACCACGGGGTCCTGTTCATCCACCCCCACCAGGAACTGTTCATCCACCCCCCTGCAACGCTCACTGTTCATCCAAAGGCAGCATCGATCGGCTTCAGTTAGCAACAGTAGCGAAGGAATCGCTCGATCGGGTTCAGTTAACAGCCATCGATCGATCGCTCGGGTTCAGTAACGCGTAGCCTGCAGTGCAATCGCTCGGGTTCAATTAGAGCCTAATGCCTCGCTCGGGTTCAGTTAGAGCCAACGCCTCACACACACACGCGCGTACGTGTACGAGAGAAGCGCGCATCGCTCGGCCCCCGACCTCCCACTGTAACCGGGAACTCCCCGAAATTTTCCTCCCCCTCGCTTCTACCATGGTTTTTTCCGTCATGGACGGCCCAAAGAATGTCATGCAGCTGCGTCTCCGGCCCGCCCAGGACAAAAAGCCCATTTTCTGTCATGATTTTTTGTCATAGAAGTAGGAGCCCACCACATCTATGATGATACCGGGTTTTGTCACAATTATCGTCATAGAAGTGTCATATGTATGAAAGAAATTTTTTTCGTTCGGCCCAAAATGTCACCGATGTGTCCTTTTTTTGTAGTGCATAAATCTAAATTTATATATGTTTCATATGCTTATACCATGGGGACTAATGACTTCACATAGAATAAGTGTAGGTAGTAAACTTATTGAAACTTAGCAAACGTAGAATTGGTCACTTGAACAATTCATGAAAGAATATTGAAGAAAGAGAGATTTCACATATAAATATACTATCTTGGACATCTTTTGTAATTGTGAGCACTCATTAAAATATGACATGCTAAAAGGTTGATGTCGGACAAGGAAGACAACGTAATGGGTTATGCTTTCTTATATCCAAAATAAAGTACATTTTCTTGGATCATCCAACATGTTGAGCTTGCTTTTCCCCCTCATGCTAGCCAAATTCTTTGCACCAAGTAGAGATACTACTTGTGCTTCCAAACATTCCTTAAACCAGTTTTTTCATGAGAGTCCACCATACCTACCTATGGATTGAGTAAGATCCTTCAAGTAAGTTGTCATCGGTGCATGCAATAAAAATTGCCCTCTAAATATGTATGATCTATTAATGTGGAGCAAATAAGCTTTATATGATCTTGTGACGTGGAAGAAATAAAAGTGACTGACTGCATAATAAAGGTCCATATCACAAGTGGCAATATAAAGTGACGTTCTTTTGATTTAAGATTTTGTGCATCCAACCATAAAAGCACATGACAACCTCCGCTTCCCTCTGCGCAGGGCCTATCTTTTACTTTTATCTTCTACCTTATGCAAGAGTCATGGTGATCTTCACCTTTCCTTTTTACATTTTATCCTTTAGCAAGCACATTGTGTTGGAAAGATCCTGATATATATATCCAATTGGATGCAAGTTATCATGAACTATTATTGTTGACATTACCCTTGAGGTAAAAGTTGGGAGGCGAATCTATAAGCCCCTATCTTTCTCTGTGTCCGATTAAAACTTTGAACCCATAAATATCACGTGAGTGTTAGCAATTGTGAAAGAATAAATGATAGTTGAGTATGTGGAGTTTGCTATATCAAAGCTCTGACATAGACCCTTCCTGAAAATAAGATGAATTGCAATTGTTTGATGACTGAGAATATAGTTTGTTAGTTTCAAGAGAGTTTACGATCTATACTTTAACATGCGAATAGCTTGTTACTTGATCATGAAAAGTTTTATGAAAATGAGCTACTGTTATGATATATAATGATGCTATAAAAAGTGATTGGAACTATCATTGATGAAACTTATGCACTTGCTAGCATTCACACTTCATAAATGATTTCTTTTATCATTTACCTACTCGAGGACGAGCAGGAATTAAGCTTGGGGATGCTGTCGTCTCCAACGTATCTATAATTTATGAAGTATTCATGCTATTATGTTATCAATCTTGGATGTTTTATATGCATTTATATGCTATTTTATATGATTTTTGGGACTAACCTATTAACCTAGTGCCCGGTGCCAGTTTCTGTTTTTCCTTGTTTTTGAGTTTTACAGAAAAGGAATATCAAATAGAGTCCAATTGACGTGCCAATTTTTGACGATTTTTTATGGACCAAAAGAAGACCCCGGAGTAAAAGAGTTGGGCCAGGAGAGTCCCGGGGCATCCACGAGGGTGGGGGCGCCCCCCCATGCGTGTGGTCCTGCCTCATGGACGCCTCGGGCACCTCCTTGACGAGAGACCGATGCCAAAAATTCCTATAAATACAGAAACCTCGGAAAATTAACCTAGATCGGGAGTTTCGCCGCCAAAAGCCTCCGTAGCCACCGAAAACCAATCTAGGCCCTCTCCGGCACCCTACCGAAGGGGGTCATCATCACCGGAGGGCATGGAGGAGGATCCCGGAGGGGCCATCATCACCATGAAGGCCAAGGACTAGAGGGGGATAGCCATGGAGGAGGAAGCACCTCCTCTCTCTTTTTTTGACCTTGAAGACTGCAGGGTTTACACCCCACATCATTTTATTAGAACTTAAAACAGAAGGTACAAGACAGAGTTCCTCAAGAAAAGGAACTGAACAACAAAGAGAAGAAAATAAAAACTGTACAAGCTCTATCTCTTGGTGGCACCGGAGTGCCATCGAGAGGGGAATCACCGCCGTGGTGATCGTCTTCACCAACATCACCATCATCATCACCTTCCTCATCTCTTTTGCGGGGTCCACTCTCCCGCACCCTGCTGTAATCCCTACTTGAACATGGTGCTTTATGCCACATATTATGATCCAATGATGTGTTGCCATCCTATCATGTTTTGAGTAGATATCCTTTGTCTTTGGGTTGATTGATGATCTAGATTGGTATGAGTTGTATGTTTTACTTTGGTGATGTCCTATGGTGCCCTCCGTGTCGCGCAAGCGTGAGGGATTCCCACTGTAGGGTGTTGCAATACGTTTATGATTCACTTATAGTGGGTTGCGTGAGTGACTGAAACACAAACCCAAGTAAGGGGGTTGTTGCGTATGGGATAAAGAGGACTTGATGCTTTAATGCTATGGTTGGGTTTTACCTTAATGATCTTTAGTAGTTGCGGATGCTTGCTAGAGTTCCAATCATAAGTGCATATGATCCAAGTAGAGAAAGTATGTTAGATTATGCCTCTCCCTCATATGAAACTGCAATAGTGATTACCGGTCTTGTTAACGATTTCCTAGGACAATTCCGCACACCGATCCACCATTATTCCACACTCGCTATTTATAATATTTAGTAATATATTCTAACTTCATGATAACAACACCTACTTTTATATTTTAGCTCTCCGATATCATACAAAGTTATCCTCTTCATACCCACAACATAGTTTTATTTCTTGTTGCTAGTTGGAAGCGAACGTTCGGTGTACGTAGAGTCGTATCAGTGGCAAATAGGGCTTGAGAGAATATTGATCTTACCTTTAGCTCCTTGTGGGTTCGACACTCCATACTTATCACTTCCACCTTTGGAAATTCCTACGATGATTCCTTGCACTTGGGGATTATCACCCATCATCAGCAATGTCCTCGTCACCAGGACCCTCATTGACGGCGGTGCAAGGCTCAATGTCCTTTCTGTTGAAATGTTCGACCGCCTCCAAGTACCATATGATTAGCTGCAGCCAACCAGGCCCTTCTCAGGAGTGACGATGGCTCCACCACCCCGGTATGGCAAATTAGCCTCCCTATCACCTTCAGCAAGCGCGACAACTACCGCACTGAGCTCATCAACTTCGACGTCGCCCACATTCACCTTCCATAAAACACCATCCATGGGTATCCGGCCCTGGCCAAGTTCATGGTAGTGACTCATCATGGTTACAATGTCCTCAAGATGCTAGGGAGCTGCAGCGTCATCACGGTCGCTTGCGTGGAGAAAGACGTGATGTGCTCTCTCGAGCGCGCCTACCAGGCTGTGGCGGCCAAATACCCATACAATGAAAGTACCATCTACCCTCTTGAGGCTGCCCCCAAGAAGAAGAAGAAACAGCTGCTCTGCCAAGGGCCTCAGGAGAGCGGAGTCTCCAGCGGCGCCACCTCAGGACCTGCACCCACGGATGGGGAGCCTCCCTCCCTCACATAGGAAGGCGCGCCTGGTACCCTCCTCAGGATGGGCTTGGGGGCTCTCTTTTGAAGGGCCTCTGACTTAGCCAATGTCATGAGGGAGCCGCTCGGGCACCACGTGGAGGCATGCTTCACCGGACACTTCCCTCAGGAGGGAACATGGGATGGAGTGCCTAGTGCTCAGGAATTCATCACCAAGGCGACCGAAGAGCTTCAAGAGGCGCGAGCCATGCGCGGCGACCGCCGCTCACCACCTGGCGCAACTCCTTGTCCTGGCGAGAACGACGAGCTGCGCGTCTGCGTGAACATCCCAGGGCTCAACAGGGCCGCATCCCGGGAGCGTTTCTGGCCTTCGCGTGTTGGTCGGTGCGAGGGTACATCTCACAACTATGTTTGCATGCCATTTGGCCTACTGAACCGGGCTGTCACCTTCCGGCGCCACTTGCGGAGCGTTTTGGCGGCTCGGGAGGCCAGGCATCACGCAGTCCTGGTGGAGATGGCAACGTTTCTTCATGAGCCTCCTAGGCCCCCAAAGCCTCCTGAGGCTCTGGACTCAGGCAGCTCGTGAGGAGGAACTTCTTCGACATGCGTCTTCAGCTGCTTCAACATCCCTCTAGCAACGGTGCCAGGTAACTCTTCCTAATTCATTCTGTTGGGGGCGCCCCTCGGGCAGCACTTTACCCAAGTTGCGCGGGCCTGTCCCTGTGACGTGTATCCTTTTGCGTCTTTAACTTACTCTGTTGGGGGCGCCCCTCGGGCCGCATCATCCCCAGGCCACGTGGGTCCGTCCCTGCGGCATGTATCATTCTTGCATTTACCCAAATAAACTTGCCCCCCCCATGAGCTACCTTATGATTATCACTTGCCATTCCAGCACTTCAATGCCATGAACGTCATGCGCCCTTGCGAACCCACCCACGATCGCCTCATGATTAAGGGCCGGCACGGCGTCTGTGCTCGGGTCCATCCCTGCAGCATCGCTAAATCCAAGTGGCTGAGCTCTGGCTCATGGGCTAGCCCCGTGTACGTCACCTCCCATGGCCCTTGATGCTTGGCTCTCGCATGAGCTAATCACGGGCGGATGAGCTAGGGTGCACGACCCAGTGCCTCGCCACCAAGGGAGCCGCGCGCCGGCTGTCTTTCTTCAAGATTTTTTGAGTGAGAAGACTGGGCATAACGTCTGTGCTCGGGTCCATCCCTGCAGTGTTGATAAACCCAACAACTGAGCTCTGTCTGGCGGGCCGGACCCATTCACGTCACCTCCTGGGGTCATTGGTGTTTGGCCTTCTCATGTGATCACCTCAGGAGATTCATCCAGCGCAGGTTGTCTAACCATCTCGCAGGACCACCACAACTGACAAGAATCAAGTTCAGGCACAACCTGCCTTGAGGTAGGGCCTCGTGAGTCCCGTGCTGGCTCACGAGTGCCCGGATACACTTCATCTGGCCCGGCCGTGCAAGCCACATGTCAGGGTGGGGTTGTACACACCTTGAGGGTCCACTCAGAGGGAGCCCTCACCCACGCACCAGTGGAAGTTGTTGGGGAACACAGTATTTCAAAATTTTCCTATGGTCACGCAAGATCTATCTAGTAGATGCATAGCAACGAGAGGGGAGAGTGTGTCCACGTACCCTCGTAGTCCGAAAGCGGAAGTGTTTAGTAATGCGGTTGATGTAGTCGAACGTCTTCGTGATCCAACCGATCCAAGCACCGAACATACGGCACCTCCATGTTCAGCACACGTTCAGCTCAGTGACGCCCTCGATCTCTTGATCCAATTGAGGATGAGGGAGAGTTCCATCAGCACGACGGCATGGCGACGGTGCTTATGAAGTTACGGGCATAGGGCTTCGCCTAAGCACTATGACGATATGACCGAGGTGTGTAACTGTGGAGGGGAGCACCGCACATGGTTAAGAGAAACTTGTGTGTTCTAGGGTACCCCTTCCCTCGTATATAAAGAAGGGGAGGGGGAGGCCGGCTGGCCCCTGTAGGGTGCGCCAGGAGAGGGGAGTCCTACTAGGACTCCGAGTCCTAGTAGGATTTCACCTGGAGGAAGGGGGAAGAAGGAAGGGACAGGGGGAAGGGAAGGAAAGTGGGGCGCCACCCCTTCCCCAAGTCCAGTTAGGACCCAAGGAGGGGGGGGGGCGTGGCCATCCCATTTTGGCCCTTCTCTCTCCCCACTAAGGCCCATGAAGGCCCATTAGTTCCCCTGGGGGGTTCCGATAACCCTCCGGCACTTCGATAATTATCCTGTATCTCTCGGAACTCATCCAGTGTCTGAATAATATCGTCCAATATATCAATCTTTATGTCTCGACCATTTCGAGACTCCTCGCCATGTCCGTGATCTCATCTGGGAATGCGAACAAACTTCGGTCATCAAATCACCTAACTCGTAATACAAATTGTCATTGAACGTTAAGCGTGCGGACCCTACGGGTTCGAGAACTATGTATACATGACTGAGACACATCTCCAGTCAATAACCAATAGCGGAACCTATATGATCATATTGGCTCCTACATATTCTACGAAGATCTTTATTGGTCAAACTGCATAACAACATACGTTGTTCCCTTTGTCATCGGTATGTTACTTGCCCGAGATTTGATCGTCGGTATCATCATACCTAGTTCAATCTCGTTACCGGCAAGTCTCTTTACTCGTTCCGTAATGTACATCCCGTGACTAACTCATTAGACACATTGCTTGCAAGGCTCATAGTGATGTGCATTACCGAGAGGGCCCAGAGATACCTCTCCGATACACGGAGTGACAAATCCTAATCTTGATCTATGCCAACTCAACAAACACCATCGGAGACACCTATAGAGCATCTTTATAATCACCCAGTTACATTGTGACGTTTGATAGCACACAAGGTGTTTCTCCAGTATTCGGGAGTTGCATAATCTCATAGTCAGAGGAACATATATATAAGTCATGATGAAAGCAATAGCAATAAAACTAAACGATCATTATGCTAAGCTAACAGATGGGTCTTGTCCATCACATCATTATCTAATGATGTGATCCCGTTCATCAAATGACAACACATGTCTATGATCAGGAAACTTAGCCATCTTTGATTAACGAGCTAGTCTAGTAGAGGCATACTAGGGACACTCTGTTTGTTTATGTATTCACACATGTACTAAGTTTCCGGTTAATACAATTCTACCATGAATAATAAACATTTGTCATGATATAAGGAAATGTAAATAACAACTTTATTATTGCCTCTACGGCATATTTCCTTCAGAAGCACCATGCTCCGCGCTGGCAGTCGACACGGTCGAGGAGCGGCTATGCCCGTGCAAGTGCGGAAGCGCTATGCTCCGCGCTGGTGATAAACAACTAGGGGCGGCCCCTGATACGTCTCCAATGTATCTATAATTTATGAAGTATTAATGCTATTATATTATCTGTTTTGGATGTTTATGGGCTTTATTAGACATTTTTATTTTTTTTGGGACTAACCAATTAACCCAGAGCCCAGTGCCAGTTTCTGTTTTTTTCCTTGTTTTAGAGTATTGTAGAAAAGGAAAATCAAACAGAGTCCAATTGACCTGAAACTTCATGGAACTTATTTTTGGACCAGAAGAAGCCCGTGGAGTATCGGAGTTGGACCAAGAGAGTCCCGGGCTGCCCACGAGGGTGGGGGGCGCGCCCCCCTGCCTCGTGGACAGCCCAAAGGTCCACCGACGTACTTCTTCCACCCACATATACCCATATACCCTAAAAACTTCGAAGAGCACAATAGATCGGGAGTTACGTCGCCAGAAGCCTCCGTAGCCACCGAAAGCCAATCTAGACCCGTTCCGGCACCCTACCGGAGGGGGAACCCTCACCTGTGGCCATCTTCATCATCCCGGTGCTCTCCATGACGAGGAGGGAGTAGTTCTCCCTCGAGGCTGAGGGTATGTACCAATAGCTATGTGTTTGATCTCTCTCTCTCTCTCTCTTGTTGTTGTTGAGGTGGTACGATCTTGATGTATCGCGAGCTTTGCTATTATAGTTGGATGTTATGATGTTTCGCTCCCCTCTACTCTCTTGTAATGGATTGAGTTTTCCCTTTGAAGTTATGTTATCGGATTGAGTCTTTAAGGATTTGAGAACACTTGATGTATGTCTTGCGTGGGATACCCGTGGTGACAATGGGGTATTCTATTGATCCACTTGATGTATGTTTTGGTGATCCACTTGCGGGTTCCGCCCATGAACCTATGTATAGGGGTTGGCACACATTTTCATCTTGACTCTCCGGTAGAAACTTTGGGGCACTCTTTGAGGTTCTATGTGTTGGTTGAATAGATGAATCTGAGATTGTGTGATGCATATCATATAATCATACCCACAGATACTTGAGGTGACAATGGTGTATCTATGTGACATTAGGGTTTTGGTTGATTTGTGTCTTAAGGTGTTATTCTTGTACGAACTCTATGATAGATTGAACGGAAAGAATAGCTTCATGTTATTTCACTACGGACTCTTGAATAGATCGATCAGAAAGGATAACTTTGAGGTGGTTTCGTACCCTACCATAGTCTCTTCGTTTGTTCTCCGCTATTAGTGACTTTCGAGTGACTCTTTGTTGCATGTTGAGGGATAGTTATATGATCCAGTTATGTTATTATTGTTGAGAGGACTTGCACTAGTGAAAGTATGAACCCTAGGCCTTGTTTCCTAGCATTGCAATACCGTTTGTGCTCACTTTTATCAATAGTTACCTTGCTGTTTTTATATTTTAAGATTACAAAAACCTATATCTATCATCCATATACCACTTGTATCACCATCTCTTCGCCGAACTAGTGCACCTATACAATTTACCATTGTATTGGGTGTGTTGGGGACACAAGAGACTCTTGTTATTCGGTTGCAGGGTTGCTTGCAAGAGACCATCTTCATCCTACGCCTCCTACGGATTGATAAACCTTAGGTCATCCACTTGAGGGAAATTTGCTACTGTCCTACAAACCTCTGCACTTGCAGGCCCAACAACGTCTACAAGAAGAAGGTTGTGTAGTAGACATCAAGCTCTTTTCTGGCGCCGTTGCCAGGGAGGTTAGAGCTGGAAGGTATATCTTTAGATCTTGCAATCGAATCTTTTTGTTTCTTGTTTTAGCACTAGTTTAGTTTGTAAAGGAAAATTCCAAAAAAATTATGGAATTATGGGTACCTCATATGATTTATATTTTTAATATATATCATGAGAATAAGGATTCTGATAATTGTGCTCAAGTGCTAAAAGAAGAATGCATTAGAATGTTTGTCACTAAATCTTTGTATGATGAGCATGATTGCAATGTTGTTAGTATGAATTCCTTGAATATCCATGATGCTAATGGTATGCAAAGCCACAAGCTTGGGGAAGCTACGTTTGATGAAGATGATATTTTTGTCCCCCAAGTTTTGATGAGAAAATTTATTATGATGAAAGCATGCCTCCTATTTATGATGATTATATTGAGGAACGTGGATTTGGAGAGGTCATGACTTTATTTTGTGATGAATCCACTATTCTGGAAGAGGTTCCAATTGATTATGAGAACAAACTTGCTATCTATGATGATTATTGTGATGACTTGTATGCTATAAATAATAATGATATCCATGAAACTTGTCATCATGATTTCAGTTTTGAATTGGATTATGCCTCACATGATAATTATTTTGTTGAGTTTGCTCCCACTATTATTCATGAGAAGAAGTTTGCTTATGTGGAGAGTAGTAAATTTTCTATGCTTGTAGATCATGAAAAGAATGCTTTAGGTGCTGGTTATATTGTTTAATTCATTCATGATGCTACTGAAAATTATTATAAGGGAGGAATATATGCTTGTAGGAATTGCAATAGTATCAAGTTTCCTCTCTATGTGCTTCCAGTTTTGAATTATGCTTGTTTTACCTTCCTATGCAAGTTGATTCTTGTTCCCAGAAGTTGTTTGCTCACAACATCCCTATGCATAGGAAGTGTGTTAGGCTTAAATGTGCTAGTCATATTCTTCATGATGCTATCTTTATGTTTCAATTCTTATCTTTTATGTGAGCATCATTGAAATCATCATGCCTAGCTAGGGGCGTTAAACGTTAGCGCTTGTTGGGAGGCAACCCAACTTTATTTTGTTCCTTGCTTTTTGCTCCTGTTTAGTAATAAATAATTTATCTAACCTCTGTTATGATTGAGTTTTTATGTTTTAATTAGTGTTTGTGCCAAGTAGAACCGTTGGGAAGACTTGGGGAAAGTCTTGTTGATCTTGCTGTAAAAAACAGAAACTTTAGCTCTCACGAGAATTGCTGCCATTTTTTATTGGAGAGTGATATTTAGTTAATTATTTTTGCAGATGATTAATAGATAAATTACGCATGTCCAGAAATTTATTTTAGAATTTTTGGGGTTCCAGAAGTTTGCGTTAGTTATAGATTACTACAGACTGTTCTGTTTTTGACAGATTCTGTTTTTCGTGTGTTGTTTGCTTATTTTAATGAATCTATGGCTAGTAAAAGAGTTTATAAACCATATAGAAGTTGGAATACAGTAGGTTTAACACCAATATAAATAAAGTATGAGTTCATTACAGTACCTTGAAGTGGTGTTTTGTTTTCTTTTGCTAACGGAGCTTACGAGTTTTCTGTTAAGTTTTGTGTTGTGAAGTTTTCAAGTTTTGGGTAAAGATTCGATGGACTATGGAATAAGGAATGGAAAGAGCCTAAGCTTGGGGATGCCCAAGGCACCCCAAGGTAATATTCAAGGACAACCAAGAGCCTAAGCTTGTGGATGCCCCGGAAGGCATCCCCTCCTTCGCCTTCGTTCATCGGTAACTTTACTTGGAGCTATATTTTTATTCACCACATGACATGTGTTTTGCTTGGAGCATCAATTTATTTTGTTAGGATTTGATTTATGTTATTTAGAACAATGTTTTGCATCTTTTATTGGCATTGATAGCTTTACTATGCCTATTTTACAAGTCTTCATGTTGCCGTTTGAAAACATAAAGTTTACCGCTGTTGCAATAATTCCCTAGAAAAGCCAGAATGTGATAAAATATTGAAACCTTTTGCATATTAAGCTCTGATAAATTTAGTACAGTGGGAATTTTCTTTCATAATTTTTGGAGTTAGGGAAGTATGGATCTTGCTGCACTCTTTACAGACTGTCCTGTTTAGCCAGATTGCTGTTATGTTTGCATTGTTTGCATATGTTTGCTTCTTTAATGATTCTATTTGAGGATAGGACTATGAAATATGCAGAGGCATTTAGTATGAAATGTTGAATAATAATTTTAGTGATTTTCTACAGTAGAGTATGATAAGGTTTTTGCATTGGTTTATACTAACTTATCTCACGAGTCCTTGTTGAGTTTTGTGTGGATGAAGCTTTTGAGATTTAGGGAGACCGTGATATGAGAGGAATTAAGGAGACACAAAAGCTCAAGCTTGGGCATCCCAAGATAATATTTCAAGAAGTCTCAAGCGTCTAAGCTTGGGGATGCCCCGGTTGGCATCCCACCTTTCTTCTTCAACAACTATCGGTTAGTTTCGGTTGATCCTAAGTTTTTGCTTCTTCACATGATGTTTGCCATTCTTAGAATGTCATTTTATTTTGCTTTGCTTGATGTTTGAATAAAATATCAAGATCTGAAATTATTAAATGTTAGAGAGTCTTCACATAGTTGCGTAATTATTCAACTACTCATTGATCTTCACTTATATCTTTTTGGAGTAGTTTGTCATTTACTCATGTGCTTCACTTATATCCTACGAGTAAATAGTTGAATGATCGAATATCATAAATCTGAAATTATATATGTTTCATATGCTTATCCCATGGGGAGTAATGACTTTACATATAAGAAGTAGAGGTGCTAAATTTATTGAAGGTTAGCAAACATTGTATTGGTCACTTGAACAATTCATGAAAGAATATTGAAGGAAGAGAGATTTCACATATAAATATACTATCTTGGACATCTTTTGTAATCGTGAGCAGTCATTAAAATATGACATGCTAAAAGGTTGATGTTGGACAAGGAAGACAACGTAATGGGTTGTGTTTTCTTATATTCGAAATAAAGTATATTGTCATGGATCGCCCAACACGTTGAGCTTGCCTTTCCCCCTCATCCTAGCCAAATTCTTCGCACCAAGTAGATATACTACTTGTGCTTCCAAACATCCGTTAAACCAGTATTGCCATGAGAGTCCACTATACCTACCTATGGATTGAGTAAGATCCTTCAAGTAAGTTGTCATCGGTGCATGCAATAAAAATTGCTCTCTAAATATGTATGATCTTTTAGTGTGGAGAAAATAAGCTTTATAAGATCTTGTGATATGGAAGCAATAAAAGCGACGGACTGCTTAATAAAGGTCCCTATCACAAGTGGAAAATATAAAGTGACGTTCCCTCGCATTAAGATTTTGTGCATCCAACTATAAAAGTGCATGGCAACCTCTGCTTCCCTCTGCGAAGGTCCTATCTTTTCTTTTACCTTATGCAAGAGTCATGGTGATCTTCACCTTTCCTTTTTACATTTTATCCTTTGGCAAGCACATTGTGTTGGGAAGATTCTGATATATATATATATCCAATTGGATGTAAGGCATCATGAACTATTATTGTTGACATTACCCTTGAGGTAAAAGGTTGGGAGGCGAATCTATAAGCCCCTATCTTTCTCTGTGTCTGATTAAAACTTTGAACCCATGAATATCGTGTGAGTGTTAGCAATTGTGAAAGACTACATGATAAGTTCAGTATGTGGGGTTTGCTAAATCAAAGCTCTGACATAGACTCTTCCTGAAAATAATATGAATTGTAATTGTTTGATGACTGATAACACGGTTTGTTAGTTTTCAAGAAAGTTTATGATCTATACTTTAACATGTGAATAGTTTGTAACTTGATCATGAGAAACTTTATGAGATGAGCTATTGTTATGATATATAATGATGCTAGAAAAGTTAATTGAAATTATCATTGATCAAACTTGTGCACCTGCTAGCATTCACACTTCATAAATTATTTCTTTTATCATTTACCTACTCGAGGACGAGCAGGAATTAAGCTTGGGGATGCTGATACGTCTCCAATGTATCTATAATTTATGAAATATTCATGCTATTATATTATCTATTTTGGATGTTTATGGGCTTTATTAGACATTTTTGTATTATTTTTGGGACTAACCTATTAACCCAAAGCCTAGTGCCAGTTTCTGTTTTTTCCTTGTTTTAGAGTATCACAGAAAAGGAAAATCAAATGGAGTCCAATTGACCTGAAACTTCACAGAACTTATTTTTGGGACCAGAAGAAGCCCACGGAGTATTGGAGTTGGACCAGGAGAGTCCCGGGCTGCCCACATGGGCCGGGGGCGCGCCCACCCCCTGGGCGCGCCCCCCTGCCTCGTGGACAGCCCGGAGGTCAACCGACGTACTTCTTCCTCCCATATATACCGATATACCCTAAAAACATCAAAGAGTACAATAGATCGGGAGTTCCGCTGCTAGAAGCCTCCATAGCCATCGAAAGCCAATCTAGACCCGTTCTGGCACCCTGCCGGAAGGGGGGAACCCTCACCTGTGGCCATCTTCATCATCCCGGTGCTCTCCATGACGAGGAGGGAGTAGTTCTCCCTCGAGGCTGAGGGTATGTATCAATAGCTATGTGTTTGATCTCTCTCTCTCTCTCTTGTTGTTGAGGTGGTACGATCTTGATGTATCGCGAGCTTTGCTATTATAGTTGGATCTTATGATGTTTCGCCCCCTCTACTCTCTTGTAATGGATTGAGTTTTTCCTTTGAAGTTATCTTATCGGATTGAGTCTTTAAGGATTTGAGAACACTTGATGTATGTCTTGCGTGGGATACCCGTGGTGACAATGGGATATTCTATTGATCCACTTGATGTATGTTTTGGTGATCAACTTGCGGGTTCCGCCCATGAACCTATGCATAGGGGTTGGCACACATTTTCATCTTGATTCTTCGGTAGAAACTTTGGGGCACTCTTTGAGGTTCTATGTGTTGGTTGAATAGATGAATCTGAGATTGTGTGATGCATATCGTATAATCATACCCACAGATACTTGAGGTGACAATGGAGTATCTAGGTGACATTAGGGTTTTGGTTGATTTGTGTCTTAAGGTGTTATTCTAGTACGAACTCTATGATAGATTGAATAGAAAGAATAGCTTCGTGTTATTTCACTACGGACTCTTGAATAGATCGATCAGAAAGGATAACTTTGAGGTGGTTTCGTACCCTACCATAATATCTTCATTTGTTCTCCGCTATTAGTGACTTTGGATTGACTCTTTGTTGCATGTTGAGGGATAGTTATATGATCCAGTTATGTTATTATTGTTGAGAGGACTTGCACTAGTGAAAGTATGAACCCTAGGCCTTGTTTCCTAGCATTGCAATACCGTTTGTGCTCACTTTTATCATTAGTTACCTTGCTTTTTTATATTTTAAGATTACAAAAACCTATATCTATCATCCATATACCACTTGTATCACCATCTCTTCGCCGAACTAGTGCACCTATACAATTTACCATTGTATTGGGTGTGTTGGGGACACAAGAGACTCTTGTTATTTGGTTGCAGGGTTGCTTGCGAGAGACCATCTTCATCCTACGCCTCCTACGGATTGATAAACCTTAGGTCATCCACTTGAGGGAAATTTGCTACTGTCCTACAAACCTCTGCACTTGGAGGCCCAACAACGTCTACAAGAAGGTTGTGTAGTAGACATCAGCCCCATGGTCGCATCAACCTCAGGGAGCCACCAGGCTCAGTGTCCAACCTCATCGCAACACTTTCCCCTCAAGAGAGTCGCGCGAGGGGGCTGGGCATGGGGGGCTACACTCAGGTCACACCTAGCGTATGCCACCCTGCCAGGTCCCTCAGACCTGGACGTCGCACGCACCGACCAAGCGAGACCTCAGTGGGGACATGTATGAAGGTCCGTTCGTACGTCAAGGGGGACTCCTGAGCATCGTGACTCAGGAGGCTAACTGGTCACGTAGCCCCTCACCCCTTGGTCTCGTCCTGGCGATCCGGACGACCCAATGACGGCTGAGCCATGCGCGGGGTCGGGCCCTGCCGACGCAGAACGCTAAGGCCTACTCTCGCATTCCCTTCCCGAGGGCTGTTTGTACATCAAGGGGGACTCCTGAGCATCGTGACTCAGGAGCCAAACTGGTCGCGTAGCCCCACACCCCTTGGTCTCGTCTTGGTGATCCGAACGACCCAATGGCGGCTGAGGTACGTGCGGGGCTGGGTTCTGCCGATGCAGAACACTAAAGCAACGGGAAGGAAATCACGGAACCTTAACAAATTATTACAAAAGATACGGTTCTTCAAATACCAAACACAAGTTTTAACGCCTCCACGAGGCACAATGCACGTTGCAGGAAATAAAAGCGGAGGGAAGTGTCGCCAGCAAGCCTTCTCTCCAGCCTAGGGCGCTGCCATCGCCTACAAGGAGTGCCACTTCGTCAACAAAGTTGCCGTCGCACGTGCCGTCAGCCGAGGCTGCAGGGTCAGCGGCACCATCAGCCGGAGGCACGGGGTCGACGGCGAGGAATTTCTCCAGCAGGGCCTCCACCCGGTCGTTCACGGCTTTGGCAACAGCTTCGCAGTGCTCCTCATCCACGGGCTCGAGCAGGGCGTCGAGGTCGACGCTGGGGTCGCGAAGATGAAGATGAGTGAAGACGCGCGTCAGAGCTGAAGTAGAGAGCATGCGTGCTTCCCCTCCACCATGGGGCCGATCCCATTAACGACGCCCTCAAGCACCGTGACAAGCTGAGGGAGTAGCTCGGCGGGGCCTTCCTCGTCGGTCACCAACGGCTTCTTCAAGCCCTTCCCGTAGAGCTCATGCAGTGCTTCGTGGGACTTCAGCTCAAGGGATTTGAAGGCCACACGATCTTCAACAAGAACCTTCGCCTTGGCTTCCAGCTAGGCCTTCTCCGCCTCCACCTTCTTCTCTAGGTCCTCGAGACGGTTGTGCTCCGCGCCCTGCGCCCGTGTCGACTGTTCCATCTCAATGCCTCGACTAGCGACCATGTTTTCTCGAGCCTTCATCTGCTCCTCCGATGCCTCGCGCTGACAAGCCTTGATGGTGTGCTCGTTGCCCAGGGTCTCCAGCTCGGCCTCCGCCACCCGACAGCGCTCCTTGGCGGCCTCGACATCCTTCAGCGCCGCATCCTAGGCAGCCGCGGCCAGGTCAGCGGCCCGTTCGCCCTCCTCATAGGATGATATGGCCTGGCCCCATGCCACCCTGATGGACGCGTCGGACCGCAGCCACCCCGAGACCAACTCCACTCGCCCTGAATCCAGCCGATGATCGGCACCCTGAAGGTCGTCGCGAAGCTGTGTCAATGCGGAGAGAGCGTACCCCAGAGCATCAGGTGAAGCTGGTGGACCATGGCCTGGAAGCACGACGGAAGGAGGAAGAGACGGCGTCGGCGCTAAGGCCTGTAGGATAGCAGCGACAGAAGGGGCCAGGGGCTCCTGGGCCTTCGTGACCTCAGCAGGCGAGCTGGGGGCGGGCGCCTCCAGAGCCGGCTTAGCCACAGAGGTCACCTTCTCCTGAGGCCGGGCCTCCAGACCTTGCAAGGATGACCCGGTCGCCGAGGCTCGAGGGTCGTCACCGTCCTTCCGCACCAGAGGAGGTACAGCCGCGACAGGCTGCGGGGTCTTAGAAATTGAGGTCGCCCCCTTCTTCTTCTTCTTCTTCACCACCGGTCATGGCCTAACAGTACAAGGGGGAGGCATCAAGAAACTATGGCAATAACGGGGCAAAGGATCAAGACGGAGCGCTTACTGGTCCACGGCGGCGTACTCCCTCACCCTCTTCTGGAGCACTAATGGCTTCGTGGGCAGGGGCACCAGCGCGCGAGCCCCAGGAGTGGACAAGGGCACGGCGGCCAGAACAACGACAGCATCGGCCGGCGATGAAGCAGAGGCACCGCCTCGGGAGACCAGCACTGATGTGCCCCTCTTTGGGACCCCGGCCTGCGGCTTCTTCGGGGGAGGGGACCTTCGACCTCGTGGTGACCCCGGCGGAGTGCGGTGACTCCCTCACCGGATGCTTGTCGGTGTCGTCGTCCTCGGGGAAGGTGCGGAGGAGGTCGGCCACGCGTGGAGGAGAAGTCTCCCCCTGCCCCTCCCGAGTCGCCTCCAAGTCCGAACTCTCCTCCTCGCCGGACTCGCCGGAGGACACCACCATCGGAGCCTCGCTAGGCGCCGGCGGGACGAGCCCGCGCTCGTTGAAGACAGGCATGGCGGCAGCGACCTCCGCCCCATCTGCGCGGCGGTACAGCAAAAGATGGGTGTCTGGCAGGTACCGTTGGTCCTCCCCGACCAGGAAATGGAGGGTCTTGTCCAGCTCCTCATCAGACAAGGCATTCGTGCGCAGGCGGAGGTCACCTCCCTCTTCCATGAGCCTCCAAAAGTGGCGCGAGCATGCCTGGAGCGGGGCCAAGCAGCGCGACAAAAACTCCTTGACAATCGTGGCCCCAGTCAGCCTCTCCGCCTTTGGGTCGTCCGGCTTCAAGTCGGCTGCCATCTTCTCCAGCACCTGCTTCGGCTGGGGGTCGGTGAGCTTCCCGCTGAGCCATCCCTCGTGAGGCGAAGGCATCCCCGTCGGCAGCGCCAGCCGAGGGTAGGAGCTCCTGGCGTCCATGAGGACCCACTTATTCCTGAAGCTCTCGACCTTCTTCCCGGCACTTGAGATTGAAGTGTTTTCGTTGGCCGCAACGAAGTTGGAGCACCCAGAGCACTGGCCCTCCTTGTTCCGAAGGTAGAAGAAATGGCGAAGCAGCGCCATAGATGGCATCATCCCCAAAAATGCCTCGCATTAAAAGGCAAAGATCGACAGGAGGAGGACGGAGTTGGGATGAAGATGGAGGGCATGGAGATTATAATGGCTGAGGACATCATAGAAGAAATCAGAGAAAGGGGGGACTATCCCCGCGAGGACGCTATGCCAGAAGAAGGGATGGGAGGTACTGCCCGAGGCCCTCCCTGATTGCCGTCGCCCGCCATCACCAGAAGCGCGGCGGCAAGGTTCTTCTCCAAGACCGTGGGCGCGCTCAAGACAGGCTCATACCAGGAGGGCGTGCGCGCAGCCTTCACCTTGTCGGACCCCGTCGGCTGCAGGATCAGAGAGAAGTTCAGGCGGATTTGGAGTCTCTTGGGGCGAGAACAGGAAAGGGGAACTAGAGCAAGATGAAGGAAGGCAATGAAGGCTCCATAGCATGCGCCTGATAACCCACAAGTATAGAGGATCGCAACAGTTTTCAAGGGTAGAGTATTTTTTATAGATTCGGCACAAGGGGAGCCAAAGAATATTTGAAGGTATTAGCAGTTGAGTTGTCAATTTTGCCACACCCGGACATTAATTATCTGCAGCAAAGTGATCAGTAGCAAAGTAGTTTGATAGTTTTGATAGTATTGACAGCAACAATAGTAACAGTAACTGTGATAGAAGTAATTTTGTAGCAAGTGTAACAGTGATGATAAAAGTAGTAACGTAGCAGAAACAATATGGAAAAGTTCCTAGGCATTGTATCGGTGACTTGTTGGATGATATTCATCATGTGACAGTTATAACCTAGGGCAATACGGCACTAGCTCCAGTTCATCGATATAATGTAGGCATGTATTCCATAAGTAGTCATACATGCTTTATTAAATGAACTTGCATGTCGTCTTTTGTCCTACCCTCCCATGTCAGCGGGGTCCATATTGGAAACTAAGGGATATTAAGGCCTCCTATTAATAGAGAACCGGAACAAAGCATTAACACATAGTGAATACATGAACTCCTCAAACTATGGTCATCACCGGGAGTGGGCCCGATTGTTGTCACTCCAGGGTTGCCGGATCATAACACGTAGTAGGTGACTATAACTTGCAAGATCGGATCTAGAACATGGATATAATGGTGATAACAAAAACGGTTCAGATCTGAAATCATGGCACTCGGGCCCAAAGTGACAAGCATTAATCATAGCAAAGTCATAGCAACATCAATCTAAGAACATAGTGGATACTAGGGATCAGGCCCTAACAAAACTAACTCGATTACATGATAAATCTCATCCAACTCCTCACTGACCAGCGAGCCTACGAAGGAATTACTCACTCCAGGTGGGGAGCGTCATGGAATTAGCAATGGAGAAGGGTTGGTGATGACGAAGAACGAAGACCCCCCTCTCCGGAGCCCCGAACGGACTCTGGATCTGCCCTCCCGAGGAAGAACAGGGCTTGGCGGTGGCTCTGTCTCATGGATCATGATAATTCATTCTCCCTGATTTTTTTCTCCGAAAATAGGAATTTATAGTGTCAGGGTTGAGGTTTGCGAGGCCACCAGGTGGGTACAACCCACCTGGGCGCGCCAGGAGAGGGGGTGCACCTTAGCGGGTTGTGCCCACCTAGGGGCCCCTCTCCGGTAGGTCTTGGCTCCAGAAATTATTATATATTATATAAAAATTCCTCAAAAAGTTGTGTTCCATTCCGAGAACTTTTATTTCTGCACAAAAACAACATCATGGTAGTTCTGCTAAAAACAGCATCTGTCCGGGGTTAGTTTCATTCAAATCATGCAAATAAGAGTCCAAAACAAGAGGAAAAGCATGAGAAAAAGTAGAGACGTTGGAGACGTATCAACTCCCCCATGCTTAAACCTTTGCTTGTCCTCAAGCAATTCAGTTGACAAATTGAAAGTGAGGAAGAAAATCTTTTACAAACTCTTTTGCTCTTGTTTGCATAAATAAGCTTAAACAACACCCAGGTTTTTAGCCAGCATTATAACTAACCATGTCGACAATAACTCTTAGAGATTATAATGACTCATATCATTGACATAATCATCTAGCGAGCAATAATAAGATATCTCAAACGGCAACATGTTGTCAAAACAACCATGATATAATATGACAATAGTGGTATCTCGCTAGCCCTTTCTGAGACCGCAAAACATAAATGCAGAGCACCTCCAAAGTTCAAGCAGCGACTGAACATTGTAATTCATGGTAGAAAAGATCCAGTCATGATGCACCCAACATTAGCTACACACAATGCATAAGCATGACAATAGTGCTCTCAGGTTCTGGAGCTTATTTGAGAAGGTGATGACACAACATAAAAGTAAATTGATAGTCCCTTCGCAGAGGGAAGCGGTGATTTGCAGATGTGCCAAAGCTCAAGTTTGCATAAATAAGCTTAAACATCACCCAGGTTTTCAGCCAAGATTATAACTAACCATGTCTACAATAACTCATAGAAATTGTATTAACTCATATCAATGACATAATCAGCTAACGAGCAATAATAAGATATCTCAAACAACAACACGTTGTCAAAACAACCATGATATAATATGACAATAGTGTTATCTCGCTTGCCATTTCTGAGACCACAAAACATAAATGCAAGGCACCTCCAAAGTTCAAGCAGCGACTAAACTTTGTAATTCATGGTAGAAAAGATTCAGTCATGACGCACCCAACATTAGCTACACACAATGCATAAATCATGACAATTGTGCTCTACTCAATTTCCGGCGCTTGTTTTAGAAGGTGATGACACAACATAAAAGTTAATAGATAGTCCTTCACAGAGGGTAGAAGTTATTTGCAGAGGTGCGAGAGCTCAATTTTTAAAATAGAGGTAAATGATTTTTTGAGACATGCACCCTTCTCATTTACTTCACGACCATCAGTTATCAACATCTTCCATGCTAAGCACACTAGTGGCGGTTCCCAAGCAACAACATCTTCCATGCTAAGCACACTAGTGGCGGTTCCCAAGCAATAAAAGTAAAGGTTTACTCCCCTTCAACCATCAATCACACTCCATGGCTTGTCCGAAACAATGGTGTCATCCATACCAACATCAATCCCGAGGGAGTTTTGTTTATTATTTGCATTTTTGAGTTCGGGACTGGGAATCCCTGTTCCTGCCCATTTTCTTGTGCGATGGCAAGTGAATAAACACTCGACCTAAGAGTAACCCGCTTAGCATGGAAGATATCGACCACCTCCTGTCATTCCATGAACGATCGAGGCACACAAAACGAATAATTTTTAGAAGTTTTTAGAGGTGGCACATGCAAATTTACTTAGGACGGTAGGGTAACACCGTATATAGGTAGGTATGGTGGACTCATCTGGAATAACTTTGGGTTCAAGGTTTTGATGTACAAGCAGAATCCCCACTTAGTACAGGCGAAGGCAATTTAGATTGAGAAGCGACCAGCTAGAGAGCAACAACGATCATAACCATGCATTATGCATAAGTAACATTGGACACTAGTATGAGTAGGATATGAACACCATGAACATAAATATTATAGAGTCTATGTTGGTTTTGATTCAACTACATGCATGAACATGTACCAAGTCAAGCCACTTGAACATTCAGAGGAGGATACCATATCATCATACTACATCACAATCATTTCAACGCAATGTTGATATCCAAGATAAATCATTATCAACTCCCAGCTACTTATGCATGGCATGAGAAACTATAATTTCTAATTGTCATTCCAAACAAGTTTAATCATAACGGGTTGAATCATGGATGCTAGGTTAAACATATTTACACAGACAGGACAAGTCGAATTCATACCAGTTTCTCTCTGCCACGACCAGTTCATCGAATATCGTCATTATTGCCTTTCACTTGCACGACCGAATGATATGAAAATAATAATGGTGCAAGAGTGCCATGGACTAAGTTGGAATCTGCAAACATTTTATTCAACGGGAGAAGACAAGGTAAAATGTGCTCTTTATTAGTTCAACAATTATTCAAATGAGAGCCACTCAACATTTTCATCGTGGTCTTCTCCTCGGTACAACTCGAATATAAAGAAAAGAAATTCAGAGAAACACAATGAAATATTTTTGGAGTTTTTGGTTTTCTTATACAAGCAAATAAAAGGGAATAAATCTATTTACACGGGAAAGCTCCCAACAAGCAAAATAAGAACAAGGAAATCTTTTTGGATTTTCTTTTTAGTACTACTACTAAGCATGCATAGAAAGTAAATTAACTACAACTAATTTTTTTTGGTTTTTCTAAAGTTTTTCAAACACACAAGAAGAAAGCAAGAAAATAAATCTAAGCATGGATGATACAAAGAAAAAGTGTGAACACCGACAAATGGAATAAATAGACATGAATATAAAGTCGGTGGAAACACGTACTCCCCCAAGCTTAGGCTTTTGGCCTAACTTGGTAGTCAATCAGTAGCCTAGAGGGTAGTAGGGATCCTGAGGAGTAGGCATCCACTCATCCCACTGCTGAGGCTCCTTCGCAGCCTCTGCAGCAGCATGAGCGTTCCAGTAGGCGATGATGTCTGCAGGCATAATCCGGTATCCACCCCTGGCAGCAGAGTCAAACAAAGTATGCGTAGGTAATGGAATAACATCACGAGTTTTAACGCTATAGACCAGGTTGTAAGGAATGGCAATGTCAGGACGATCATGTGCAAGAAAGTGATGGTGATCCATGGCTGCACGGTCTAGGTAAACCTTAGTCAGAGGGTAATCATGAGGGCATATCTCAACCTCGAAGTGAGCTGCCAAACGAGTAGCATAAATCCCACCATGTATTTTTCCCTGAGATTTATTAAGATGGATGCGACGAGCCACAATAGCTCCCAAGCTATAAGTGATGTCGCCCTCTAATGCACGACGTAAAACAACAAGGTCTGGTGAACTAATTGCACCCACCATCTCCCTAGCAAGCAAGCATTTGGTAATAAAAATGCAAAGTAACGGACAGCGGGAAAATGTAAGCCAGCGGCGGTGATGGTTGACACTCCTCTCTCATCACCCACTGTCAGAGTGCGATAAAAGGCCTCAAACTCGGCCAGCCTAGGCTCAGCCAAGCTCCCATCAGGCGGGATCATGCATATGTCACAAAACTAAGTAAGTGGTATCTGATGGTTTTCAGCATATAAATCAAGGCTCACTTCAGGAGGATTATTTCTAGGCAAGAAAGTAAAGCTCTGTACAAATATGTTTGTGAGGATGTGGTGCTGGTCACACTCATCTGCGATGAAGTCGGTGAGGCCGGCATTAGCAAAATATTGCATGAACTTCTCAAGAATTCCAGCCTCTTGCAGGAACGGGGTGTGCGGCCATTCGCACGGCCGTACTTCCGCCAACCTCCGAGGGTGGAGATCACTGTTAGAAGACTCCCCAATAACATCCTTGGGGTTCTTCTTAGAGCCAAACTTCCTGAAGATATTCATGTCCGCATACAATTTTTTGAAAATAAAAATTTTGGAGTGACAAAAATTTGTCAACAAAACTTTGTAAGATTGATAGCAACTACTCATAGGGACACATACAAGCCATAGCAAGCATTTAAACTACTTGAAACACTAAGAATTCAACATGCAAGCACATCTACAGCAGCACCAAGAGTAGCTAATTATTCAAAGTATAAGCCACTAAAACAAAAACTAATTGGACAAATCGTGGATTGACATACCAAGCAACAATCCCCCGAAACAGTTTCGGAAACGCAGCTTCGAGCAAAGAGATCGAAATCCGCGGGTTTGAGGTCAAGAACACGGGAGAGAGAGCAATGGGGGATTTTTCTGGAGGTAAGTGATGACGTGGGCTAAAGAGATAAGTAAGGGGGCCCACGTGGGGACCACAACCCACCAGGGCGCGCCTCGGGGTGCTGGCACGCCCAGGTGGGTTGTGCCCACCTGGTGCACCTCCCTCTGATGTTTATTACACCAAAAATTCTCAAATATCCAGAAAAAACCGTATTAAATTTTCAGGGCATTCTGAGAACTTTTATTTTTGGGTCATTTTTTTATTGCACAGGAAATTCAAAAAACAAACAAAACATGACATTTTATTTTATTTAACTAATAAAACAGAGAATAAAAAGTAGGGACAAAAAGTAGTGCTTACTAAATTCGTCAACTTCATACCGTTCAAAAATGATCCATTAATAAGGTTGGTCAAGTCTTATTAACAACCACTTTCGATTAGCATGAAACAAAAAACTTTCGTAAATCACTAAGTTACCTCAATGGGGATATGCATTTCCCCAACAATAAGTATTTCATATTTCTTTTTGACAGTAGGTAGAGGTATTTGAAAACTTCCAGTAGTGATTGTCGAAGATTTTTCAATAACATTAATACCATTCACTTGGAATTGTTTCTTCGGGAAGTGCACCATATGCTCATTACCATTAATATGAAAAGTGATCTTTCTTTTATTGCAATCAATAACAGCCCCTGCAGTATTCAAGAAGGGTCTACCAAGGATAATCGACATGTTGTCGTCCTCGGGCATCTCAAGTATAACAAAGTCAGTCAAAATAGTAACATTAGCAACAACAACGGGCACATCCTCATAGGTACCGATAGGTATGATAGTTGATTTGTCAGCCATTTGCAAAGATATTTCAGTAGGTGTGAGTTTATTGAAGTCAAGTCTTTTATATAAAGAGAAAGGCATAACACTAACACCAGCTACTAAATCACACAAAGCGTTTTTCACATAATTCTTTTTGATAGAGCAAGGTATAGTTGGTATTCCCAGATCTCCAAGTTTTTTAGGTACTCCATATTTAAACGTGTAATTAGCAAGCATAGTGGAGATTTCAGCTTCTGGTATTTTTCTCTTATTTGTGATGATGTCTTTCATATATTTTGCATAAGGAGGCATTTTCAAGATATCAGTCAAGCGAGTACGCAAAAAGACTCGCCTCAGCATTTTCAGCAAAGCATTAAAATTCTTCATCATCATTCTTTTTAGTTGACTTGGGTAGAAAAGGCATAGGTTTTTGAACCCACGGTTCTCTTTCTCTACCGTGTTTTCTAGCAACAAAGTCTCTGTTGTCATATCTTTTATTTTTAGTTTGTGGGTAATCAAGATCAACATCATTATCTAGTTCTTTTTCATTCTTTGGTCGAGAGTCTTCATGAACCTCATCATTTACTTTTTCATTTTCACTAGGTGAGTGTTCATTACCAGACTGAGTTTCAGCATCAGAGATAGAAGTTTCATTTTCATTAACAGGAGGTTTCTCTATTTCAGGTTCACTAGGAGCATGCAAAGTCCTATCATTCTTCTTTTCCTTTTTCTTTTTTCCTTTTATTTTTAGAAGGACTACTAGTGTTAGCTCTTTGTGAATCTTGTTCAATTCTTCTAGGGTGTCCCTCAGGATAGAGTGGTTCCTGAGTCATTTTACCTCCTCTAGTTGCAACTTTAACAACAAATTCATGCATATTATGATTCATTTCATCAAGTAATTCTCTTTGAGATTTAGCAACTTGTTCTAATTGAGTTTGAACCATAGAAGCATGTTTTCCAACACCTGTAACATCATTTGATATTCTAAATAACAAGTCACTCAAGCGAGCAATCATATCAGAATTATATTTCAATTGTTTCATAACATTTGCATTGAAGTGATCTTGTTTCCTCATGTAGTTTTCAAACTCATAAAGGCATTGACTAGGATGCATATTGTGAGGATTGTCATTATCATTAAACTTCATAAGAGAATTTACCTCTACCACCTTAGGCATTGGTGGTGTATTAAGCCCATGTATTCCTTCAATAGGAGGTAAATTTTTAACATCCTCGGCTTTAATACCTTTTTCCTTCATAGATTTCTTTGCCTCTTGCATATCTTCGGGACTGAGATATAATATACCCCTCTTCTTCGGAGTGGGTTTAGGCGGTGATTCTGGAATAGTCCAATCATCATAATTTTTCAATATGTTATTCGATAATTCTTTAGCTTGTCCAACAGTTCGTTCCATGAAAACACAACCATCACAACTATCTAGGAAGTCCCTAGAAGCATCGGTTAGTCCATTATAGAAGATATCAAGTATTCAATTTTTCTTAAGAGGATGATCAGGCAAAGCAGTAAGTAACTGGCAAAGCCTCCCCCGAGCTTGTTGGAGACTCTCTTCTTTAGTTTGCAAAAAGTTAAATATTTCCTGTAAGGCATCTAGTTTCATATGAGGAGGAAAATATTTTTCAGAGAAGTAATAAATCATATCCTGGGGACTACGCACACAACCAGGAGCAAGAGTATTGTACCAAGCTTTAGCAACACCCTTTAATGAGAAAGGAAATAATTTGAGAATAAAGTAATAGCGAGTTTTCTCATCATGAGTAAAAAGGGTGGCTATATCATTCAACTTAGTAAGATGTGCCACAACAACTTCAGTTTCATAACCATGGAAAGGATCAGATTCAACCAAAGTAATTAACTCTGGGTCGACAGAGAATTCATAATCCTTATCATCAATAAAGATAGGTGAAGTAGCAAACTTAGGATCACATTTCATTCTAGCATTTAGAGATTTTTCTTTATACTTGTGTAGTAATTTCTCTAGATCATCTCTATCATTGCAAGAAAGAATATCACTAGTTGTTTCTTCACTCATAACATAACCTTCTGGTACCTTAGGCAATTCTTATATAGGAAGGCTAGTTCTAGCAGGTGTTACAGGAGATTTAGTTTCAAGCTCATCATCAGATTCAACAACATCATGTTGTATAACTCTAGCAATTTGTTTATCAAGAAATTCACCAAGTGGCACATCATCATTATCAAGCAATGTACTAGCATCATCATAAGAATCATTCATAGTAGAAGTAAGATCATCAATAACTTGCGACATATCAGAATTAATAGCATGTGGTGGTGTTGCAAGTTTACTCATAACAGAAGGTGAATCTAAAGCAGAACTGGATGGCAGTTCCTTACCTCCCCTCGTCTTTGAGGGAAATATCTTACTCTTTGGATCCTTCAGATTCTTCATAGTGATAATATGATAATAATCTCAAGTGACTCAACAAATATAGCTATGCTCCCCGACAATGACGCCAGAAAACACTACAAAAAAAGACACATCCGTGATATTTTGGGCCGAACGAAATTTTTTCTGTCATACTTATGACACTTCTATGACGATAATTGTGACAAAACCCGGTATCATCATACATGTGGTGGGGTCCTACTTCTATGACAAAAAACATGACAGAAAATGGGATTTTCATCCTAGGCGGGCCGGAGATGCAGCTGCATGACATTCTTTGGGCCGTCCATGACGGAAAAAGCCATGGTAGAAGCGAGGGCGAGGAAAATATCGGGGAGTTCCCGGTTACGGTGGGTGGTCCGGGGCCAAGCAATGCGCATTTCTCTTGTACGTACGCGCGTGTGTGCGATGCATTGGGCTCTTACTAAACCCGAGCGAGGCGTTGCACTCTAACTGAACCCAAGCGATTGCACTGCAGGCTACGCGTTACTGAACCCGATTGATCGATCGATCCCTTGCTGTTAACTGAACCCGAGTGTGATTCATTCGCTACAACTACTAACTAAAGCCGATCGATGCTGCCTCTAGATGAATAGTGAGTGTTGTTGAGGGGGGTTGGATGAACAGTTCCCGGTGGAGGGCTGGATGAACATTACCCCGTGGAGGGCTGGTTGAACAGTAGCCGGTGGAGGGTTGGATGAACAGTAGCCCGTGGAGGGGTGGTTGAACAGGACCCACACAAGTCTGTTTCCTCCGTTTTGCGTTACGCCACACCCCTCCCGATAAACAGACCCCGTTTCCATCGTAGGAGGTACGTTTCCTCTATTTTGGGTACACCAGACCCCTCCCAATGAATAGGATCCCGTTTCGACTGTGGCCGGTCGAACACAAGGCTGTTTCCTCTGTTCTGCGGACGCCAGGCCTCGTTTCCATCGCCTGTTCCGTCCAAGCCGGCTGGCTCCTGATGAACATGATGACAATGCAGTTTCTCCGTTCCAACCCAGCCATGTACACGAGCCCTAGCCATACGTATGCGCGAGTAGGCGTTCGGGACCCCGCCCGTATGTATGTACGTGGTTGTATTTACTTTCTTGCAACATGGCCGGTGTACGTACATGTACATGCTACGTGGACGCCTCTACTATGACATGTGTGCGCCTCTACTACGAGACATGTCCTTCCTTACACGACCACGATTCACCACTGCAGCCTATAGACAGACCGATCGTATGTACATACACGTTCGTGACCAGAATGACAACGCTACGTACGCTTCGACCAGGTGGGTCCCGACTGTCAGGCACTTCCTTGTGTGCGAAGATGTAGCTGGTGGGTCCCAGCAGTCAGGGGGCGGATCATTTTTTTGCCCGTAATACGGATGCACTTCCTTGCATGCGAAGATGTAGCTGGTGGGTCCCAGCAGTCAGGGGGAGAAAACATTATTTTTTAGGGTAAAAAGGATGCAGTTGCATGCATGCGTCCATGGGCGTGGTGCGTCCCCACTGTCAGCCTCTCACGTAGAGTCATCGGTTGTTAACCACGCTGACCACAACGTGCCGAGTGCACTAAGTCCGATGGACGACGGCGAGGCCCCATACTGGAACAACCCACAGATGGGGAAGACGCGGCAGTGGAGTCACAGATGGAGAGGAGTGGGAAACTTGACTGGTTCGGGTGCGCGGGAGCACTGCCGCCCACGGGAGACAAGAGCAAGAACAGAGGTTGAAGAAGGAGCACAGCTGTTGGATTAACATCCAACGGTCCAGCTGCTAGAATCATTTGTTGATTAAGTTGACAAAGCTCTGCATACACGTCTGCTTAGTAGGCCCACAAGTCAGCCACCACATCTATCGGGTCCCAGTTGTCATCGGGAGGCACTTCCTTCCGTGCGAAGATACAGCCGGTGGTTCCAGCTGTCTGGGGTAGAAAACAACTTAATAAGGAGGAACTTTCCTTGCGTGCGACCATGGACCTCGTGTGTCCTAGCCGTCAGTCTATCCAAGTACAGTCCTCTTCCGATGACTCTCGTTTGTTGACCACGCCACGCCGAGCGCAGCGAGGAGATGGACGACGACGAGGCCCCAGACTGGAACGACCTGGAGATGGGGAAGACGCGGTAGTGGAGTAGCAGACGGAGAGGAGTGGGAAACTTGACTGGTTCGAGTGCGGGGTGGGCCTACACTCGGCAGAGAATAACAGGATGTGCGGAGTGGAGGGATGGCCTGGCCGTCGGTAGGGTAGCATTTTGCTGAGGCACGCAAAACAACGCCGCTGGACGCCGGAGGCTGGAGCAGGCGAAGAAGACGAGAGATTGAAGAAGAATGCCGGCCATTGGATGTAAATCCAACGCCTTGTTAGGCTTCGACCTACTGGCCCACATGTCAACCAGTCCATTTGTTTTTAGTCCATTTGGTGGGCTGGGTGAAACAATGATGTAGCATCTATGCAGCCCGTTTATATATATGGTAGAATTTAAAGCCCATTTGCATTTTTCTCAAAATCCGCAGACTTGCTGGGCTGGGTGAAAATATCATGTTGGGCTGGATGGAGAAATGTTATAAAAACATAAACACATGATTGCACGTCTATTACTGCATTGGTCAGTAAAATCTTTGCAAGCTTATGTACGCAATCACTAAGAGTTAACTTGCCAAGTTATATATAAACAATTATTATTATTATTTTGTAAGAACTTTCAACTTACGAAATAAAATATCATTTTAATTTGATGAGTTAATAGGACGTGGGGTAATATAATTTTTTAGGCTAGACGTGGGACAGTTGAGTTGGTTCAAGGGAAAAGTACTAGGAGAAAACTCAGTTTACATCAAAAAATAAAGTGAGAGAAAATTCAGGTATAGGATTAATGAAAACGAAAAATAAAGGAAGTGGGAAGGTCTATAAAATGGTTGGACGAATGACAGGTTTAACGGAACCTTATGTTGTTTCTATTATATATATGTAATAAAAGAAGATATAAATATAGGTGCAGTTTTGCATTTTTATAGAAAACATAGGTTCAGTTTTGCATTCTTATAGAAAAATAGAACTGAGTTGTGCGTCGTCTTGAAAAAACAAACATAACTTGGGCTGCTGATGTTATAGACAAGCTAGGTTGGGAGGCCCAGAGGCCGCTTGATACCCGCTGGATCCAAAAAATGTTGAAACATGTCCTGGGCTGCCCATGTTAAAATACAAAACCTAGGCCATGGACCTGGTGGGCCCGGGACTGTCAGCCTCTCGAGGAACAGTTGTCTCCTGATTCCTCTTGTTTTGCTGACCATGTTGGGAACGACAGACAGCGGTGCCACGGCGAGAGTACCAAGGCGGAGCACGACGTCGTGACCTCGGACCGAACGAACCGGAGCGGGGGAAGACGCAGGTGGAGGGGAGTACGAGGGTTGACTTGTTTGGGTGCAGGGTGGGTCGGTGGAGCTGCCGCCACCGGACAATGTGTGGGAGTAGAGGGATGGCCAGTCGCTGTATAGGAAGAGGACGAAAGATTGAACAAAATAAAGAACTACAAATGGATAGGTGGTTGGTCCCATATGTCTATGTACGAGACCTGCTGGGTCCACCTGAGAAGGGGAATATGTTGGCAGGAAGGAGATTCAAAGCAGGGCAGCCGTGTGAACTAGTTTTTTTAACGGACAAGTGAACTAGTTACATACATAAGCAAATAGCCCCTAAAAAAGCAATCAGGTTAATGCGTTCTTAGAAGAAATATTTTAGACAAAACAGATAATTACGACACATAGGCCAATGCATGAAACACTCAGATGATAAAGGTCCTTATAAACAGATAAAGTACAACATCTAGACCTTCTTGGCACGGTTGATCATGACGCTATGGCTGTCTGTGTACTCGTCGGTTATGGGAAGCATACACGCCCTCATGTCAAAGATCCGCCTATACATGTCGTAGCATGCGTATGCATCCTTGGCCGTGTAGGTTATGTAGGCTAGATTCATAGGTACCTCTCACGTGTTCAGGTCCTTGGTATCATTGTCTTCTTTCATGTTGGCATATCAGGGGTCGATGATGGTCTCGGTGAGGTCAACCACGGAGTCCTTCTCCTGCCCCTTGCCGATGATATTGTATTGCTTCTGGATGTGGACAAGCTTGTTGCACCAGATGGCCGAATCATCGCGGTCTTTCTTCTCTTCACCGTAGCGAAGGTGCAGTCAGCACTGCCAATGAAACAGGCGAATGCTCCAAAACCTCTGATGGCCCTACAGTAGTGGTAGACGAGAACCTCATCCCGCACACATACCTGGGGGACGGCGATCCGTTGGTCCCTGTCAAGAGACGAATGGATGGGCACAAGGTCTAAGTCCTGCGACCTTGTGCTTTCTCGTCCTGTAGGTACTGCTTGAACTCGGCAAGGCAGAGCTTCACCGAGTCCGGATCGTTGGTGTACATCACATTCAACTTGGTGCAGCCATAGGACTGAACGGCGAACTCAAAGGGGAACTCCTTGCTGAAGTCCATATCCAGTAGGCTCACCCCTCGGATCGCCAATGGAGTCTCTTCAAGTGAACAAGCGGGGAGGCGGCGGCATCAGTTTGTTTTTCAGCTCTTGGGGAACTGGATTCAATAGTAAACTGAGTGTGTACATGCGACAACAGTTACTACACATCCCTCGCCTGCTGCACGCCCAGTAGAAGATGCACCCTCGGCACATTCAAATGCCTCCATTAAGAAACCTACTCTGGCCACACGTCGGTTCACGAGCGGGTCTGTATTGACACTTTCACACAGATAATACTACCAAGTTTGAACTGTTTGTTATGGTTGTTGTCCTCTGCATCATCATGCCATGTTTCCCAGCATGCAAGATTCAGAACCAACAAATAAGATCCAAATGACAAGTATAACAAAGATTCCTACAGATCTCATTGATTCCCAGCTTGCAAAATTCATAACCAACAAATAAGATTCAAATCATAAGTACATATGCCTACACATCTCATTGATTCCCAGCTTGCAAGATTCAGAACCAACCCATTAGAGCCTTTTGATAAAATGAATATCGAGATTAAATCCATATTGGCTAGCCATGTCATACAACCGAAGAAATTGGCGAATGCTCTTGACCGTCACAACATCTGTAGTTGTGTATTACTGTTTGCACAACACAAATAAGAAGATCCTGATTACTATAATTGTGGCACTCCTTGAACTCAACCTGCAGCTCCACTCGGATGAGGCCTGCTTGGACTTCCATGATTCAATTCATGTGCCTTTTTCTGCAGTTCACCTGAAATGAAGCAAAGATTGCATCATTCAGCTAGCAAGAAGTACTTGCTCTCGCGAGCTGGCAGGTTCTTTAGTAGTTGCACTAAAATTGAGGAACATTAAGGTTGGCTGTCCTGCTCATGTAAGGTGCAACTATAATTTGCTAATCCCTTTGTTCAGTTCCACTAAAATAAAGTGCCATTGTGGTGACAGTGATGGCTCATCTTGCAAAGGCTAATAAAATGTTGCACGAGATTACCAGCAAAATTTGACGGAGATTTTGGAAACTCCAATCACCATTTTGTGCAGTTCCAACAAAATTGAGAGATGTTGGCCACGTGACATTTTAGTTGAAATGCACAAGACACTCATTCCAAAAAAGAGTGTTTTGTGCAGTTCACCAAAAGGTCACAATAGCAACAAGGTGAAATGCATATCCCTATCTACACAAAAAGATAGAAAGTAAACAGTTGCTGGTCAATAAGAATGTACGAAACATACACGAAATGAAAAGAAGCATCTTAATATGTTCATGGCAATCACGCAAGGACAATAGAAATTTTAAAACGTCAGCAATGCTTCATGTTACGGAAGCATTATGATCAACAATGACATTCGTAAAATATGGGATTACTTTAATGGTGGCATTGCTTGTTTACCAGATACATTAAATCAACAACAGCTAAAGAGTTAGTTTAAGGGCATGGGACCGTTGGGACACCAGAACACTCAGCAGCGTAAATGAGCAACTTACTCATCATACTGGGGAAAACAGCAGGAGTACCATTCGTAGCACAGTTTAATTGCATCATATCACGGGAGGCATTAGATTAACAATAACACTGGTTAGACATGTCCCTAAGGTAAAAGTGTGATCGCTTCATTTTACATGCGCCCTTACATAAACAACAACAAAAGGTTGGTATAAGGACATGAGACACTGGACGCATGAGCACTACGTACCTAGAAGGAGGCATAAAGTTGTGATGATGAGTTTGTTCATGCTCTATGAGGGAAGCACATCTAATCCTGGAGACCTTTTACTATATGAGGGTAGCAAATCTAATCTTGGAGACCTTTTAATATGTGAGGGTAACAAATCTAATCTTGGAGACCTTTTACTATGTGAGGGCAGCCAATCTAATCCTGGAGACCTTTTACTATGTGAGGGCAGTAAATCTAATCCTGGAGACCTTTGACAATGTGAGGGCAGCAATTCTAATCCTGGAGACCTTTCACTATGTGAGGGCAACAAATCTAATCCTGGAGACCTTTTACTATGTGAGGGCAGCAATTCTAATCCTGGAGACCTTTTACTATGTGAGGCCAACAAATCTAATGCTGGACATACTCTGTTGACTTGTCCACCAGCCGCCACTTTCTATCCTTTTTTCAACCAATAATAGATCTGTTCCTTATCCACTTTGTACTGCGTTTTCCCATTATTTTCCTTTTCAACCAAGAGACTGGTTGGGCATCCGGTATCTACTACTTTGACCATATTATTTCCTCTTTGAATCAAGTCCTAGATTCATGCTACAACTTTCCCCCTTTTCTTCGTTATTTGAACCAAGTCCTAGATTTGAATGCATGAAGTAGCTTTACCTCTAATAATACTAAAACTTTAGGTGGCTTTGGAAGAGCTGATGGGTGTAGAAAAAGATGCACATGCAGACATGTGGGGAGCTGGGGCAGTAGAGCAAGGCCGCTTTCAAAGAACTTATACCCGAGGGTCGTCGGGATGTCGGCGGCGGCAGGTCGGATCCACGCACAATACAACAGGGTGGAAGAAGGGTCGGAGGACCTCCCGAGCCGGCGTTGTGTCGGAGAGAATGGCACAGGCAGAGGATCGGGCCCCTCCGGCAGCTGTGGGTTTCCTCCCTCGACCGAGTGAAGGATGCACCTAGTCCCCTATGCACACTAGCCGAAGGGATCCGGCCGGATCTGTGACCAGCGGTGAGCAGAGAGAAAATGTTGCTACCACTGTCTTGTTTAGATCTGGAGAGGATGAGAGAATAAAGAGAGCAACCCTAGTAAAGCAAGCGCTCAGGCCCCGGCATACATATATAGTGGAGTGATTATCTTTTTCTCTCCGCAACAAGCGTTTCAATTTGTGTACGTGGCATTAAAGAAAAGAAACTCTCTATTTAAGGTGAGTAACTTTACGACTCCTACTTACTACTACTACTACCTCCGTCTTGGTTTATAGGTCACCTTTGAAGTTCGTGCCAAATTTTGACCAAATATTTAGCTAACAAAATGTTAATGCATGTAAAAAAAATTATATCATTGGATTCGCATTTCAACATAGTTATCAATGATATAATTTTTGGTAACATGCATGAACGTTTTGTTAGTTCAATCTATAATCAAAATTTGACACAATATACAATGGGGACCAATAAACTAGGACGGAGGTAGTAGTAGTAGTATTGTTCACTTGTGCTCCCCGACCCTCCATTCATTGACCAACCCCATGGGTGAATAAACATACAATACTAGTATTTATATAGAATGAACTAGCTCGAACTATTTTGGCGTAGTTAAAAGTTGAGGGTGGGGATTTTCACGGGCAGTACGCGTGACATTTTTCGCGTAAGCAGTTTGACAGAGAGGCGAGGAGGGTGAGGGAGTAGCGGATTCAACATACTTACTGCTGGAAAGGTCGGTGTCGGTGTCAAAACCGGCGGATCTCGGGTAGGGGGTCCCGAACTGTTCGTCTAGGCCGGATGGTAATAGGAGGCAGGGGACACAATGTTTTACCCAGGTTTGGGCCCTCTTGATGGAGGTAAAACCCTACGTCCTGCTTGATTAATATTGATGATATGGGTAGTACAAGAGTAGATCTACCACAAGATCAGAGAGGCTAAACCCTAGAAGCTAGCCTATGGTATGATTGTTGTTCTTCCTATGGACTAAAACCCTCCGGTTTATATAGACACCGGAGAGGGCTAGGGTTACACAGAGTCGGTTACAATGGGAGGAGATCTACATATCCGTATTGCCAAGCTTGCCTTCCACGCCAAGGAAAGTCCCATCCGGACGCGGGACGAAGTATTCAATCTTGTATCTTCATAGTCCAAGAGTCCGGCCAAAGGTTATAGTCCGGCTATCCGGACACCCCCTAATCCAGGACTCCCTCAGTAGCCCCCGAACCAGGCTTCAATGACGATGAGTCCGGCGCGCAGATTGTCTTTGACATTGCAAGACGGATTCCTCTCCAAATTCCCTGTACCTGTTTAAATAGTGTCCGGCTTCTTGTGAATGTCGCGCTCCTTGGCTTCCATGCCCAATAATGGCCACTTTCCACGTGTCGAGCGAATGTGAAGAGCTAGGGTGTTTTTACATTGACCCCCTAGCTGTGTGAATGAGCTGCCTATTAAAAAGACGAGGATTCAGATCCAAATCACACCATCCTCCCTTGGCGAGCCTTCATCGGAGCGCATCCGACAGAGATCCATTCCATCATGGCCGGTCGACGCAGCTCCTCCTCTCGCTCCCCTAGCCCCAATCCTGGAGATTGGGAGAGATGTTCCGTCCCGCACAGCAAATTAGTGATACTTCAGACCAAGGGATTTCTTCTCCCAGCATACATGGTCCCGGTTCGAGCCGGGCTCGCCACCTATAATGGCAGAGAGCAAGCGGAGAGCCTTCCCAATCCCTCCAAGGGAGAGCGGGTATGCCTTGTCCCTCATTTGGTAAGAGGGCTCGGATTTCCAATTCATTCATTTCTCCGGGGGCTCCTGGAGTTCTACGGCCTCCAGTTGCACAACCTTACGCCTGCCTCCATATTGCATATCGCGGGCTTCGTAGCCCTTTGTGAGCTGTTTTTGGGCTGTGAGGCTCATTTCGCGCTGTGGAAGGAGCTGTTCTGCCTTGTGCCCCGTTCTCAGAAGGGGTCAATATATCAAGTGGGCGGAGCCGAAGTGTGGCGTATTGCTGGGACCAGATATCTATCCGGAACCCCAAACAAGACGTCTGAAGACCGGCCTTCAGAATGGTTTTATATAGAAGACGTCCCCCTCCCGGACCCTATTCGAATCGGCCTCCCTGAGTTCGACAACGCTCCTTTGAAGAAGCACCAGAGCTGGCGTCCACGGAGCCCCCCGGAGGAAGATGACAGGGACGTTCTTTACCTGATGAGCAGGATAAGTTTGTTAGCTCGATCCAGATTGACCATGATCGAGGTCATGGCCACATGTATTATGCGGGGGGTGCAGCCGCTTCAGTATAGAGGCCACCCCATGTGGGATTTCAATGGGGAGGATGACGCCACCCGCTACGGCCGTAAAGGGCCGGAATCGGTTGCTGCTCTAATAAAGATCTTATCCACTTTGTACAAGGGAGAACAGGAGGAATTCCTCCGCTTCAACCCGCATGGCGGATTTTCTATGTACAATCCTCCGAGCTGGGTAAGCGGACAGTTTTTCTCGCCCATCCGTTTCATATTACCATAGTTAAGTATTCAGTCTAGTGATTTCAACGCAGGAGCTGTGCCTGGCTGTAAGGGAGATAAACAGCCCTCCTCCACAACCCGAGGACCCGGAACGGTCCCTTGACCCGGCCTCCCAAGAGGATCCGGACATATCTGTGGAGCTGATGGATGGGGTATTTTACCAATTGAGCAATGATAACGCCATGGTGGCCATTACGGCCGATTACCCTGGGCTACTTCCAGCCTCACAGGTAACTATGACCGAAGTCCCAGTACTTTCAAAAGGGATCCGTCCTTGCGTGTTTTTGATTACCGTATAACAACCGTGTTTTGCAGGGGAGGTCCTCGAGGCGGAAGGCCGAGCCTGCGGCGACTAGCCAACAAGGGGCCGCGAGGCCAGGCAGGCTGAAAAGCCACGCAGTCCGGATTGAGACACCGGCACAGCGGTACGGCACGCCGTCTTTATTCCAAGACATTATTCTCAGAGGCATACTAACGCCCATGCCTTCTTTTTAGGAAAAAGAGTGCTCGCCGGACTATATCCGGAGAGGCTACTAATCGCGCCTCCACCAGCCAGGCTCCAAGGCTGGATTCAGAGGCAGGAACGAATGCGAGGCGTGCGCCGGGCGCTCCTCCGACAGAGGATGCGGATAGACTGTCCGCCACCAATTCCGAGGTGGAAAGTGCCATGAACCACAGGCGTCGCCGGACTGTTCTTTGTGACGCTTGTTTCTCCCAAGAGGCATTGGATGCCTTCACCTCGGGAGATGTGTACCTCCGTGCCGCTCAAAATGGTCTAGCCAGAGCCACGAAGCAGTATGTAAAAGACATACGGGTGAGAAAATTTGGTGATTATATATATCAATAGCCCCTAAGACATGAAACAGTTAGAATAACTGATTTAAGGATCATTTGTTTTGCAGGTTCTTACAGAAAAGAATACCCAGCTGTCCCAGGAGCTGGAGGAGTGCAAAGCCCAACTTCAGGCCGCACTGGCCGCAGCAGGGGAGCCCAAAGAGACCCCCTCTGGTAATATATCCTTCAAATGATAAGTATCATATAAAGTGCGGCGTATATGCAGATCTGACGATAAAATTGCAGATGACGCTGGAGTAAATCCGGATAAGCAACAGCTCCTACGCCACTTGAAGGCCGGTGAGAGCGTGCTTACGAGGGTGAGGCAGGAGAAGAATGATCTCCTAAATGCCAACACCAAGCTGGGCGTGGAACTAAAGGATGTTCGTGCACAACTGTCGGACTCCGTTAAGGAGAATCGGCGGCTTCGACGCAGCATATTTAGTAAGTGCTTGAACGAACTTTGAAAAAGAGTTCGGCGAGGAAGTTGGCTGACAGAGTTATGTCTGTAGGTATGCTAACAAGTCGTCATACAAAGGAAATGCCTGGTTCTACGGGTGACCTTCTTCCCAAGCTCTCACAACTACACGAACGAGTTCGGCAGGTGATGCAAGGCATCGCCCATGCCTTGTGGCCATCCGTCTCTGTGCCCGAAGGACTTGGAGATCTTGTGGAGAAGCTGAAGGGAGCGCGGCGGTGCTTCCGATTATGGAAGATATCGGCCTGCCGTCAAGGTTCCAGGGAAGCCTGGGCCATGGTGAAGACGCGGTACATGAAGGCCGACCCAAACCACATGGCCGAGGTCGGACCTGTGGGGCCCGATGGGAAGGAGATCCCTGTGAGCTTAGTGTACGGCCAAGTAGAATTGGCCGCAAAGTATTCCAACAGGACTGTAGACTAGACAGCCTATTGGATGGTATTGAAGAGGAATTCAACCAGTCAAGTTGACTATGTAATTTAAAGTGACATGTATAATGCCTTCTAGCCGGATTGTAGATCGTTTGTCGTGGCGGACCTTTTCGCTTCAACCTCGGGACCCGACGGTCCGGAGTGTATCCGAATACCCTCTCACTTATGTAAGAACCGGGGCATGCATGGAGACCAGGCGTAGGGGTCATTAGTGCTTGAACAGACAAGTGCCCAACTAGTTATGTTATATTACATGGTTAGTAAGAAACATCTTCCAGGGAGAATAGTTCCGTTAGGGGTCCCTTTCCCTGGGAGGCATGCCCTAAAGTGCATGTCCAGACTGCGAGAAGAGACACAGAAAAAACATCTGGGGGCGCATAAGTAAATAAGTAAAAAAATCATCTTTAGTTCACCGACCGAATATTCCCTTAAGAACGCTAGCTTTCGGCTTCACCCAGTCTGAGGTACACATCCGACTGACCCTGTAGTAACAATCGCAGAGGTGCTCCCCTTATGCCCTAGCCGAATTAACGGGAACGTAGGGCATAAATACAAGAGCCAGGCAACCCAGCTTGGCCAAAACTTAAGTCATATCGATGCATATAATGGTGAATAAAGGGTACATGCGGAAGGATAACACATGTGTTGGGCATAAAGCCCGTATGAATAAGCTTCTATTAAAGAAGCCCCCATGTATAATGAGCGCGGATAGCGCGTCAGTTGCGTGCAAACAAGGCACAAATGGGCCCCTAAAGGCTGTGAGAGAAAAGAAAGGGAGAAGGAGAAAAATATAAGACAAATAGTGTATAAAAAATGGACAGAGGAAGGAGACGAACACAGAGTCCGGCATTAGGCGTAGAATCTTCGGAGTCGGGCTGCGTTCCATGGGTTCGGCTCGAGTCGATTATCCGATGCATCCCACAGACGGTACGCTCCACCAGTCAGGACTTGGTCAATGATGAAGGGACCTTCCCATTTGGGCTTGAGTTTGTCCTTTTTCTTATCCGGCAGGCGTAGAACTAACTCGCCAACATTGTAAGTTTTGGCCCGTACTTCTCTGCTTTGGTATCTTCGAGCCTGCTGTTGATAGAATGCGGAACGGGCTTTTGCCACGTCACGCTCCTCCTCCAAGGCGTCCAAACTGTCCTGCCGATCGAGCTCGGCTTCTCTTTCTTCGTACATGCGCACTCGAGGTGAGTCATGAATTATGTCGCAAGGCAGAACCGGCTCTGCGCCGTATACCATAAAGAATGGTGTGTATCCGGTAGTGCGATTCGGCGTGGTCCGCAGCTCCCAGAGTACGGAGTCGAGCTCCTCTACCCAATGCGTGTTAGATTCCTTGAGGGACCGCACTAATCTGGGTTTGATGCCGCTCATGATAAGACCATTTGCTCGCTCGACCTGACCGTTTGTTTGTGGGTGATAGACTGAAGCATAATCGAGCTTGATGCCCATGTTTTTGCACCAGAGTTTTACCTCGTCGGCCTTAAAGTTCGTGCCGTTATCAGTGATGATGCTACGGGGGACGCCGTAACGGTGTACGACCCCGGATATGAAGTCTATCACCGGTCCGGATTCGGCCGTCTTGACAGGCTTGGCTTCTATCCATTTGGTGAACTTATCCACCATGACCAGTAAGTATTTTTGCTTGTGGGTTCCTCCTTTAAGGGGTCCAACCATGTCAAGCCCCCAGACCGCGAAGGGCCAGGTGATGGGGATAGTATGGAGGGCGGTGGGTGGCATATGGCTTTGGTTTGCAAAAAGCTGGCAACCAACGCAACGTTGGACTAAGTCCGGAGCGTCCGCCCGGGCAGTCGGCCAATAAAAGCCTGTATAGAAGGCCTTGCTTACAAGGGCCCGAGCTGCAGCGTGGTGACCGCCGAGTCCAGCATGAATTTCCGCCAGAAGATTCCGCCCTTCCTCTTCGGAGATGCACCTTTGAAGGACTCCGGTGGTGCTTTTCTTATAAAGCTCTCCCTCATGGACTTTATAGGCTTTAGATCGTCGCACTATGTAGCGTGCCTTGTTTTGGTCCTTAGGAAGTTCCTGCCTAGTTAGGTAGGCTAGGAATGGTTATGTCCACGGGGCGATGACTGCCATTATTACGTGGGCTGAAGATGTTATTTCATTGGCAGAGCCTCCAATTATGTCGAAATGTTCGGTGTCGGGCAGTGCGGTTGGGTCCGGGCTGTTATTTCCGGGTTCCCCTTCCCATACTATGGATGGCTTGAATAGCCTCTCCAAGAAGATGTTGGGGGGGGGGGACAGCGTTGCGTTTTGCGCCGATGCGTGCCAGGACATCTGCTGCCTGATTGTTTTCCCGGGCTATATGGTGAAATTCGAGCCCCTCAAATCGAGCTGACATTTTTAGGACGGCATTGCGATAAGCTGCCATTTTCGGATCCTTGGCATCAAAGTCTCCATTTATTTGGGATATTGCGAGGTTCGAATCCCCGCGCACCTCTAGGCGTTGAATGCCCATGGATACTGCCATCCGGAGACCATGTAGAAGGGCCTCATATTCGGCTGCGTTGTTGGAGTCCGTAAACATTGTCTGGAGTACGTATTGAACTGTGTCTCCTGTTGGGGACGTCAAAACGACGCCAGCCCCCAGACCAGCCAACATTTTGGAGCCGTCGAAGTGCATGATCCAGTTGGAATATGTGCCGTACTCCTTAGGGAGTTCGGCTTCCGTCCATTCGGCGACGAAGTCGACCAAAACTTGCGACTTAATAGCTCGCCGTGGCTTGTAAGTTATGTCGAACGGGAGGAGCTCAATGGCCCATTTGGCAATCCGGCCCGTCGCGTCGCGGTTGTTTATAATATCGTTAAGTGTACTTCCGAGGCTACCGTTATCGAACACTCTTGAAAGTAGTGTCACAGCTTCCGGGATGCCATAAATACCGCGTACGCTATCTTTTGATAATGCGGGTACCGTGACTTGCATGGAGTAAGGACAATGGACACATAGTAAACCGGCTTTTGAAGGGGGAATTTGTGTCCGTCCGTTTCTCGTTCGATGACGAGCACTGCGCTTACAACTTGATGAGTTGCCGCAATGTATAATAGCATTGGTTCGCCAATGTTTGGCACGGCCAGGACTGGGTTTGTTGCCAATATGGCTTTTATTTCGCCGAGTCCGGCCGTGGCGGCATCCGTCCACTCGAAGTGTTTGGTGCGCCGGAGGAGGCGATAAAGGGGTAATGCCTTTTCTCCCAAGCGGGAGATAAAGCGGCTTAGAGCTGCCACGCATCCGGTCAATTTTTGTATTTGTTTGAGTTTCCTTTGGGATGTCCAATTGTGACAGAGCTCGGATCTTGGCTGGATTTGCTTCAATTTCTCTACCGGATACAATGAAGCCCAAGAGCTTTCCGACTGGTACGCAGAAAACACATTTTTCCGGGTTGAGCTTGATGTCGTATGTTCGGAGGTTATCGAATGTGAGCCTTAAGTCATCTACTAGAGATTCGACATGCTTGGTTTTGACGACCACGTCATCTACGTATGCCTCCACTGTTTTGCCGATCTGGTTTGCCAGACATGTTTGAATCATGCGCTGATATGTTGCACCGGCGTTTTTGAGCCCGAAGGGCATTGTGTTGAAGCAGAATGGGCCGTATGGTGTGATGAATGCCGTTGCGGGTTGGTCTGGCTCTGCCATCTTAATATGATGGTAGCCAGAGTATGCGTCGAGGAAACACAATGAATCGTGTCCTGCGGTAGCGTCGATAATTTGATCGATGCGGGGGAGGGGGAAGGGATCCTTTGGGCAAGCCTTGTTGAGGTCCTTAAAATTGACACACAAGCGCCAGGATTTGTCCTTCTTTGGTACCATCACCAGGTTTACTAGCCAGTCCGGATGTTTTATGTCTCTGATGAATCCGGCCTCCAATAGCTTGGCAAGTTCCACTCCCATGGCTTGTCTCTTAGGTTCGAAGAAACGCCGAAGAGCCTGCTTGACTTGCTTGACTCCTTTTAGTATATTTAGGCTGTGCTTGGCCAGCCTGCGTGGGATTCCTGGCATGTCTGAAGGATGCCAGGCAAAAATGTCCTAGTTCTCGCATAGGAACTCTCGTAGTGCAGCGTCTACATCAGGGTTTAATTGTGCCCCGATGGAAGCTGTTTTTGTAGGGTCCGTTGGATGGACTTGGAATTTGACTATTTCGTCCGCCGGTTTAAAGAAGGTGGACTTGGATATTTTATCGAGTATCACGTTGTCCCTGTTCACCATGGAGCACAGCGCAGTCAGTTCCTTCGCCGGTAGGGCTTCGGATAGTGCTTCGAGGGCCAGTGCTGCTGTCTTATTTTCGGCGCGGAGTGCTATGTCCGGATCACTAGCAACAGTGGTGATTCCGTTGGGCCCGGGCATTTTGAGCTTCATGTACCTGTAATGGGGTATGGCTTGGAAGATTGTAAACGCCTCCCACCCTAATAGAGCGTGGTATCCGCTACTGAACGGGGCCGCTTGGAACGTGACCTCTTCGGACCTGTAATTATCCGGCGTGCCGAACACCACATCTAGTGTGATTTTTCCTATACAGCGCACTTCCCGACTGGGGATTATTCCTCTAAAGGTTGTGCTGCTTCGCTCAATGCGGTTCCAGTCTATTTCCATTTTTCGAAGGGTTTCCTCATAAATGAGGTTCAATCCGCTGCCACCATCCATGAGTAACTTGGTTAGTCGAAAGCCGTCCACTATTGGACTAAGGACCAATGCGGCTGGTGCTCGGGCTTTTCGGAATTTAGGTTCGTCACTGGCATTAAAAGTAATAGCCGTGTCACTCCATGGGTTTATTGTTGCCACAAGGTAGACTTCGGCAAGGGTGCGGAGTGTTTGTTTTCTCATATTATTTGATGCAAAAGTCTCGAAGACTGTTAATACCGTACTCGTATCCCTGGGCTGGTGCTCTGTGGCTTCTGGGGTTAGAAGATCTTCGCCACTTTTGGCCATCTGCCGGAGTATCCAACATGCTCTAAGGCTATGAGTTGGTGTGGCGCCCTCTGCACTGTGAATTTTACAGGGTCCATTGAGCCATCTCTCCAGTACGGTTCCATGCGCTGTAGAGGGTTTTTGCTTTTTGGTGTTTAACCCGGGTGTCTGGCGATAATGCACCCTTTTATTTCGGACTGGGTTTGTTTTCAGGGCCGCATTGTCCCAAAATTTTATTTTGGTTTTCCAGGCGCTTTCCATCGCACAGTACTTTCGTACTATGGACGCCAAGTCAGCAAAGCGTGTAATTTCACGGCGACTTATGGCGTTGAGGATTCCCTTGTCCGTGCAATTATTGCAGAAGAATGAAATTGTGTCTTCCTCACGGCAGTCCTTTATCCTGTTCATGACCAGGAGGAATCTGGCCCAGTAATGGTGTACTGTTTCTTCATGCTCTTGCCTAATTGGGATAGATCGCTTATGTTTGGGTGGGTGGGTGGAATTTAATCTGAAACCTCACCCAATCTGAGACTCAGGGGCCAAGGAGTTTCCGAAATTGGAAGTTTGGATTCTTGGATGTTTTCCACTGAATCTAGCCCGCTGCCTGACTCTAGGTTCAGGTCTTGAGTGACGTCCTCCCCTCCGCGGGTACCCGTCTTGGAGGGACCGGCAATCCAGACATAGCTAGTCCTTAAGATAGGTGAAGGGTCGCCGCATTGTTCCTCCACCACTTCAACATGATGGGTGACCTGGGGAGAGTTGATCTCTCTCAGATCGGGTTTAGGCCCAATCTGATCGTAGTCTGTAGCGAATCCCAGGGCGGCGATGCGATCCAAGAGCTCGTTTAGGGAAGAGAGCTCCATTGGATCTAACTTCTCAGCGAGTTCCGAGTTGACGTGAAGATTGCTTTTGATGACCCGAGAAGTCATCGTCGGCGCAGCGGCCGAACAGGCGGTCATAAGAAAACCACCTAGCCGGAGAGTTTGGCCGACAGCCAAAGCTCCCTTAGCAACAGTGTCGTCTTTAAAGACGGGATGAGGCATCCTTCCTGATGGCGACGACACAACGGAACTCTCAATGAAAGCACCAATGTCGGTGTCAAAACCGGCGGATCTTGGGTAGGGGGTCCCGAACTATGCGTCTAGGCCGGATGGTAACAAGAGGCAGGGGACAGAATGTTTTACCCAGGTTCGGGCCCTCTTGATGGAGGTAAAACCCTATGTCCTGCTTGATTAATATTGATGATATGGGTAGTACAAGAGTAGATCTACCACGAGATCAGAGAGGCTAAACCCTAGAAGCTAGCCTATGGTATGATTGTTGTTCATCCTATGGACTAAAACCCTCCGGTTTATATAGACACCGGAGAGGGCTAGAGTTACACAGAGTCGGTTACAATGGGAGGAGATCTACATATCCGTATTGCCAAGCTTGCCTTCCACGCCAAGGAAAGTCCCATCCGGACGCAGGACGAAGTCTTCAATCTTGTATCTTCATAGTCCAAGAGTCTGACCAAAGGTTATAGTCCGGCTATCCGGACACCCCCTAATCCAGGACTCCCTCAGTCGGGCTATCCGATTCGACGGTGTGTTATTGCTGGAAAGACTTGTGATATGACTAGTCACTATAGTCATGAATTACTAGTGGTACGACCGGGGTGATGCCCCCCATCCGTTCCGCACTCTAATCTGGTGCATGACACGTCGACCCGGATGCTGGCTCTCCCACATGTCGGCGAAGTACATAGGAGGAGTGAGAACCACGGCAGAGCAGTGCGAACCATGGTAGCCCAGTGAATTAGCAGTAGAAAACAATGTGCTGATATGGCCATAAAACACAATGTGCTACGGTCCAAACTGTAGCATGTACAGTACTACTCCTCTTTGTTTGGATCCCTGAGTTAGATCTAGTTTAGGTTGAAATAGCCTCAAATTATCCAAATGGGAGGGGTTAGTTTGAGCTAGTTTGCTCTAACCCAGCTAAAAAAAACTAGGGACTAGGGAATTTTTAGTTGGGACTAGAAAAAGTCCTAGGACTTATGAACCAAACAGGGCCTCAAGCACCTATGGAGGCGACTGCCGCTCTCATCTAACGCGTGTCAGGAGATGTTCCCGTCGACGACGAGGTGCCCATGGTGCCTATTGTGCATCGTGACCAAGGTGGAGAGGAAAACGAGAGAACTATGTATTTATTTATGGTGTAGATTCACTCATTTTTGCTCCATATGTACTCCGTCTCGGTGTAGTCTAGTCACTTGTTGAAATATCTAGAAATGCAAATACTCCTTTTTAGTTTACAGGGCTATACTAGCAAGTAATAGTGGGCTCACATAGCAATTTTGTCTCATGCAAGAGCCTAGCTATATGCATGCTCCAAGGTTCAAAACTGCCATGTTTGGGTTGCGCTTGGCTCTTCGTCTCTTCGAGAAGATGAACAATGATGTTACTACTACTGCTTCTACTGTATCAAATCCACTGCTGCATGTCCGTCCACCGCGGGCGGGAGGGATAGCTTCTTGTAGTACTACTATAAGCAAAAGCCTGTCCTCGTCTGCGAGCCACCACACGCATGGGCGAGGGAGAAGGCGAGTAGTAAAATCAAGCTTCTCCTAGTTGTATGAGTTGACATACCCACAGTGTACAATACTCCATTTGCTGCAACCTCTAACATACCCCACCACAAATTAAAATATATATTCCTGTCTTGACCAGATGAGCGTGCAAACTACAATCACTAGGATGATAGGTAGGGCCATAAGATTATTTTAATAAAAAAAGCATGGAGCCGACCCCAACGATTTTAAAGCTTACAGGCACGGTACATGCTATCCTAGACTACTCTACACATGAAACTGCCACACGAGCGTCCGGGCTGGCTCTTGGCCTCTTTGGGAAGTCAAACAATGATGGAGTACTACTGCAGTGGAGGAGTACTACAGTATGCTTCAGGCCATCTGACACCGATTGAACTGCTGCATGTCCACCATGTGCGGGAGGGAGACCGTGTAGCGAACGAAAGCTTCTCCTAGTCCTGCCAGCCACCACACTCATGGGCGAGGGAGGGACGCAGCTTCATTGACTGACTGCTCCTGCCTTTGCATGTATGATAGGTGGGCCCAACAGGAGGGTGGCCCAACTATTATGCAGCCAAAGGCAGGCGCGGTTAAGGCGAGAGGGCGTTGTAGTAATCAAACTTCTTGGTCTTGTACGAGTTGACGCGACACATCAAAGCACTGCACTCGATATATTTCAATAATTTGTGTTTATCGATGCATTAATTGCAATGCATGCATGCATGTCGTGACTCTCCTTTTGATACTTGCATGTGTTGATTTAATGCACCTTGAAGTAGTATGAATATGTGATTGTAAAGCTTTGCAATGCCTTGACCCTAATAAAGCGAGAGATGGTTGTGCACGAGGAAGGCGGAATTCCGAGGAGGGTGAGATCATGCACACGGAACAGGACCCGACGATGGAGCTCTCTATGGTCTCGATGGACCTCACCTTGCTCCACTTAGCCTTGTGCCTTCGCCCCTTGAAGCCTCCAGTGTATGAGGTTCGAATACACCTTCTCCGTTTGGCTGATCGAGCAAGGTGCAGGTTTCTTGATTGATGTGTTGTTCAATTTATTTGTGTAGTGCAAGGGAGGGCACCTGGCCTGCACGGACTGTCGCGTCGAGCGCCCCAGGAACCAGCGGCAGTGCCAGAAGTGTGAGCGCGGCGGTGGCTTCAACATGCAGAACACGGTGCTGGACGCCTTCCTCTCCTCAGTGAGGGTGGAGTGCCCGCACGAAGGCTGTGGGCTCTATGTCACTTACCATACGCTCGCCGATCACTAGAGCGTGCGTCCGCTCGTGCCTTGCAAATGCCCCGTGCCCGTCTGCGGCTATGAAGGCCCGCGGCCCGTGCTCTCCCACCACATCAGCACCGTGCATCCCATGCCCGTGCATAGGATCCCGTACGGCAAGGTGCTCCAACTGCATGTCACACCCTGATTTTCATGTCACAACACTTAAGCTAATAAATCATGATAAAGTGTGGTTTGACAAAAACTTTTGCATTATTTGGCTTTTATTTTCTTGAGTTGGTTTTCTCTTTGTGTTTTTCAAGTGCTCTCTAATGTCAACTACTCCACCTTACATACTTCATCTCCTTGCCCCAAGCTTCTGCCCATGATCATGCCATTTGTCTAGTGCAATATAGTATTTTCTTACAAAAATAATTTGGCCAAAAAGTATTTTCTAAAATTAGTTTTCCAAAACCCCCTGAATTGAGGTTTGCACTTCAAGTACTTGATTTGGGGTGTGAAAAATATTTCAAAGTGTATATTTGAAACCTATTAGATATAGGATTCCCATAAACCACAAAAATATAATTTTAAAAGTTATTTTCCTATTTTATTTAAAAGCTTTTTCTTAAGGCCAGAAATGGTCTTTAATAGGGAAAAATTATTTTATTGTTTCATAAATATTTGAAAAAAATCAGGGAAACTCAGTGGACATATATTTTCCATATATAAGAGTTTCAGCACATGGTCATGTTCAAAATATTGGGCAAAATCCTCCAAAATCATTTTTGTCCATTTCAAGTATTTGAAATATTTCTACAAGAAATATTTTCCAATAACTCCAGGAAAATTCTAGAAAGTCACATATGCATAATATGATGATCCTGCAAAGTTTCAGCTCAATCCAAACTATTTTGGTTCACCAAAGTGCCCCAAAACCCTATCTGTCCAGATTCAAGTTTGAACAACTTTACATTGCCAACTTATTCCAAATGCCCCCAAACTTTGTGGTCATGCTCAAAAGCCCAAATGATGACACTACACCAAGTGGTGTATCAAGGGGAATGGTTTTGCATGACTAGATCTTGGTGAATGCATTTCTGCTGGTTTCTAGGGTTTACAAAAGTTGCATTGGCAACTTTGCCCAAATGATCTCAAAATTGGTGGAAGGCCCTAATTATGTGTTCCTTTTCACCCTGTGGAGTCTCATGTCAAATGGAGTTCATTTTCTTACCCGAACAAGCATCAAACACCATCTGCCACTTTACCAAAATTCCATTTTAACCTCTTCCACTAATGTCCATGGGCTCAACTTTGTACCACAGCTGCTCCTGACCCTCTTCTACCTCCAGTAACTATGGTTGCGTCTCAGCTCAATGATTGAGGGGTGAGGCCACCTCATTTACCCCTCCGGACAGCCCATTTCCATCTCTCTCTCAACCCCACTCTTCTCCTACTGGCTCTCTAGGGCATCCAATGCCACTCCTACATTGTTTAATCACCCCCAAAACCTCCAGACACAAAAGGATAGGCTCATGGCACATAAACAATGCCAGTGCATGCAGAGCTCGCGCTCTGGAGCACGCTACAGTGATCTCCCGCACTGTAGCTCACCCATGTCAAGGGCATACGACAACCTTGGGCGTCGGGGTGATGTCTCCCGAGGTGGCCTTGGCGTCCGAGACACGGCACGCTGCCGGCCCCCTCTAGAATCTCTCTCCTCTTCCCCTACAGGCTCACCCAAGCGCGTCCGTGGACACTGCCCACGGTGCACCACGACCACGCCCATATAAGCTACTCCCGACCTCTTCTCTGGCCTCTCCTCGCTATCCCTCTTCCCCACGAACCTCCCAGATAACATCCCTCTCCCTCCCATGCTCTCTTTCCCTCTCCATGGCCGCCATGGTCGCCACCTGCCTCCGCCCGGCTCCTGCAAACCGGAGCCTCCCCTCCTCTCCTTTGACCACTAGGAGAAGCGTAGCAGGCCAAGCGGAGCCCTCCCGCTCCTTCTCCCCCTGCCCTTGTGCCCATGGCATCGCGCCCATCCACTCCAGACGCCGCCCGCCATCGCCCCACATCCTCCAAGCCCGCGCGAAGCCCGTGGATGGAAGCGGCTCGGCATCCTGAGTCCGTCGGTGCACCGGACGCCACCGGGGACGGCCGGAGTCACCGGGGATCAAGGCCGGCGCATGCTCTGCCTCGCCTCCCCTGTTGCTCCTCTTCCTCAGGCACGAGGTAGGAGACGACCACCCCGCCAGCTGGTAGGGGGCCCGCCTGTCGGCGGCAGAGGTGATCGAGCCGGCCCACCAGTCGGGTTAAGTGGACATGGCTTCGCCTCACTCCGCTTGCCCCGCTGGGTGGCGCACTCCCGTAATGAACCTTCGGCGACACCACCTCTGTCGGGGGTTGGGTGCGACATATGCCAATGGATGGCTTATCATGGTGGGGGCGAGTAGAACGTCGCCGGTGCCTGGAAACGGGATGAGGCGTAGACACGAATGCCGGCGTACTTTACCCAGGTTCGGGGCTCTCCTAGGAGATAACACCCCTAGTCCTGCTCTGGGGGGTCTCCGCATGATCACTAAGGCAAAGTGAGTACAAAGGCGCTCCTCAAGCTGTATCTATGGATTGGAGAAGGCAAGGCTAGCTCTCTCCTTTCTCTATGGTCTGGTCTAGTTCTAATGACTCGGAACCATTTGCATGGGTGTCCTAGGGGGTTTATATAAGCCTACCCAAACTGTATGGACGTAGGGCCGGGCTGTCAGTCTCTTCACCTGTGGGCCCTCCTGCCGACTGATGGGGCCCATCGATTGGTGGGCCCAGGCGACTGGTCGGGTACGGAGCCGACAGGCCGCACCCGCCGCTGGCGGGTCCTGCCGGCTGCTGATTACTGTAGTCGTGCCTCTAATGACGCAAGCTTGGTCATGGGGTCAAGGCTATAGTCCTGCCGCCTGGCAGGCGATTACTGTAGCCACTCCCATCTCGTCTGGTTAATGGCGTGTGGGACCCATGGGAGGGGCAGGCCGACTTCCGTGGGCCGGCTCCCTACGGGTCTGACTGGAGGGGCCCTTGCCGTCTTTTGGACTCTCACTGACTGGTAGGGCCCGTCTTCTGTGGATCGTACCATCAGACCGTCGTGGGTACAGGACTCCACCCACTGTTGCAGGCGTCAGGGATGGCATGGCAACAGTGCTGTGCCAGACGGAGATCTCCGCTGGTACAGCGCCCTGTGCCCTAGCCATCCCCCGGAAAAGGGGAGGGAGTGTGCTTCACTGTCGCCACTCCCTGTCCCATCCCCCCTGATGAGGGCATGGGCTTTGCTGGTGTCGTGGGCCGACTTCCTGTGGTCGGCGACTCCGGAAGCCGCTAGTCGGAGTCGGCCGGTCTCGATCTCATCTGTAGGACTCGGACGCTTATGGGCAGCCGGCTGTTCCTCCAGCCGCCCTCCTGAAGTCGGCTCTCCATCTATTGTCTTGAGGGGCGCAGTCAGCCCCGATGTCTTGAAAGGTTATGGGCCTCGGGTTAGCCTACCCATGGCCCATTACTCCGACAGTAATCCCCGAAGCTGATGAGGCGCCGCGGACAATCAGCCGAGGAGCCTCAGTAGCTTCATTCTCCGAGTATTTGAGGTGGAGACTCTGCTTGACTCTGCCGGGCCGACTGGTAGGAGTCGGAGTCGCCTGACTCTGACTCGTCCAAAAAAATACTTCCGAATCCCCTGGGGGAACTCAGTGGCGTATGAGCTAAGCTTCCTGGCCGCCACCCACTTCGTGCCCACCATGTGGCAACCAGTGGCCGGGCCAGCCTGCCTACCCATCCGTGAGATGGGACATGTCCGCAGGCGGGCCCGCCACTACCACGCCTTAGCACGCGAGCAGATCCGCTGCGGCCGTGGGGGACGGTTGAGGTTCCCACGGAGTTACCGCGTGCAGTAACCTTGCGCGATAATCATGGGGGCGTGGGGTAGTGGGCGCAGTAAATCCCACAACCGCCCCCTCGGCTTCGCAGCCCACTGGGCTATATGTAGGAGGAGGAGGGGAAACAGCGGAGCACGCGCGTCCCGCCTCCCCACTGCTTCCTCTCCTTCTTTCTCTCTCTCTCTCTGCACCTCGAGCTTCGTCGAACGTTGCGGCGGTCCGCTCACGATGAGCTCTTTCTCCACCGACGGCGCACACCGGTACCTGGGATGGTTCGGAGGTCCACGAGGATCACATTGACTTCCTCCGCAAGACGCGTCGATTGCCCGGCGAGGACCTCGTGAGGGTCCGCCTCGCGCAGAGGGGAGAAATTTCACCGGTGCTGCAGGAGGGCAAGCGGGTCGTCTTCTGCTCGCACTGCCTGCGCGGCCTGGGTCTGCCGGCGAGCAACTTCTTCTGCTCCTTCCTCGAGTTCTATGGACTCTAGCCACACCACCTCACCCCCAACACGGTGGTGCTGCTGTCCGCCTTCGTCACCCTGTGCGGGGGCTTCATCGGCGTTCTCCCCACCATCGAGCTCTGGGGGGAGTTCTTCTTCCCCAAGCTCGGCACCCAAGCCGCGGGTGTGCCGGCTCAATGCGGCGCGTTCATCGCCGTGCGGAGGTCGGGGGCCGACAACCCATTTCCCTCCATCAGGCTGATCAAGTCGGTGAAGATGTGGCAGCGGTCGTACTTCTACGTGAAGAACGTCTCCGCGAAGGGCGATTGGATCAACCTGCCGGCCTACGTAGCCGGCCCGTCGGCTGGGAGGCAGCCCAACTGGTCGCACCGGGCCCGGACGTTGATGCCTGCGGGAGCCGGCGCCGTTGCGCGGCTTCGAGTACTGGCGCAGTCGGAGGGCCTAACCGGGCCGGACTTGCTGGCCGCCTTCGTGGCACGCCGAGTGCTGCCCCTCCAAAGTCGCCCCACATGATCTGCCAGATGAGCGGGCACCGAGACCCGAGCCGAATGTGCAGCAAGGAGATGCCTCACGAGGAGGTAGCCTACATGGTGAACTATCTTGTGAGCTGTGACCTCAACGAAGAGTGGCAGTTCGGCAAGGAGCCGTATTCACGTGCTGCCCCTCCGCCTCTGGTGAGTCGTTTTCCTTCTCTCTTTTTATTCGATTCTCCTGACATCTTTACTGCTGAGTCCGTCTTGCTCGTTCTGACCAGTCGGCTTTGGTCAGAACCCCCTCCTCCAGCCAGCAGCCGGCACCATGGGGCCGGACCACGAGTTCCTCCCCGACCGAGCGGAGAGCGATGTGGATGACCCTGACTTGGGGGTGGCGGCCCTAGAGGACGATGTCGAGGGGGGAGGCGGCGCGTCAGGTGGCACGAGACTTGGGGCCAGTCTTGAGGACTGGCCTGATGATGACAAGGAGGTTGCCCCATGCCACCAGCCAGGAGCCGGCCAGCCAGGCGCGGGCTCGTCAGCCCCGCCAGACGCTCAAGGCGGCAGCAAGAAGCGCAGGGCCGGGATGAGCCTGCTCGGCAGTCGGCCGAAGAAGCCCAAGGGCTCAACCGCGGCAACCAAGCGGGATGAAGCGGCTGCAAAGGCCAACCGCTTCCGCAAGGTGGTGAAGACGCCGTAACTGATTTTGGCGTAAGTACTACCTCCCTTCGTACCTTCACATTTCTTTATTGAGTCTGTCTGAAATCCCTTTACTTTATTTTCCCGGCTTTAGGTCCCCTCTCTCTCTTGAGAAGTCGGTCGTCGGCTCCATCGTAAAGTCGGTGGAGACCTCCACCACCCGGCAGATTGATCCCGCCGCCGACCTACGGGAGGCGACGGAGCGGAACGCGCGGGAGGCGCATGAGGAGCGGGAAGCCGCCCGCTTGAAGAAGGCGGAAGCCGACAAGGCGGAGGCCGCCACTCTAAAGAAGCTGGTGGAGGCCGAGGTCGCTGATGCAGAGAAGAAGCATGCAGAGGAAGCCGCTCACCGCCAGTCGGCGGTGTTTGTCATCCCCTTGAACTCTGCGCCGCCGCCACCGGAGTTCATGGCGCAGACTAGCGAAGTCGGCGATGAGAACCCGGTCATGGAGAGGGACGCCGACGTCACCACCACGCCGGAAGTCATTGTGCCGCCACCGCCACCCTCCGGAGGCGCGCCAGGCGGACAACCGGTAGACCCGCCAGTGCCGCCAACCGGAGGCACGGCGGCGACGGGCCTGGCCCTCGAGGTCAGTACGCTGACGCGCCGCCGTCTCTCGAAGGCAGCCTCAGCGCCGCATCCCCTGGAGACCGGTGCTGCGAGCTCCACGATCCCGGACACTGAGGTGTCGAGTGCCGCGCCCACCAGGTGGGTGCGGGGAGGCAGGACGGGCCCGTTGAACCGGTCGCTCTTGGACGTCCAAGCCAAGCTCCGAGCCGAGGGTGACGCCATCAAGGAGTGCACCAAGGCATACCTGGCGTCACGAACGGCCATTCGGGTACACATCCTTCCTTTTTTGCTTTGCTTCCTTGTTTTTCTTTGTGGGGGCGCGCCAGCGCACCCACTGGGTGTAGTCCCCGAGTTTCGGGCCGGCTGCTGAGCAGGCGGCTCGGAACTCTAATCGGTGAGTTCCAAGTACCAACACTTTTTCTGAAATTTTGATGTAGGATTACCACAATCTTCGTGTGACCTCCTTCAACGCCAATGTCGAGGAGCTGGCCAAGCGGGCTGCCGACTTGTCGGACAACCGGGGTGAGTCTTCTTCTTTCTCTGCGGGGGCGCGCTGGTGCACCCGCGGGTTGTAGTCCCCGAGATTCGGGCCGACTGCTGAGCAGTCGGGCCGGATCTCCCCGGCGACCTTTCTTTTTTGTTGACGACTGACATCCCTCCCCCTCCTTCTTCAGAAGCCAACGTCGCCCTTCAGCAGCAGCTGGGCGAAATCAACACCGCGCTGCGCGTCAAGGAGGAGGAGTGCGGCCGGCTGACGGAGGAGTGCGACCGGCTGGCTACGCAGCTGGCGGAGCAGAAGAAGCTGCTCCAGAGGGCCCAGAAGGAGGCGGAGGATAAGGAGACCGCCCTTCTCGCTGAATTTGCGTCCGAGCGCTCCTCCTGGACCGACAAGGAGGCGACGCTGGTCTCCGGCTTCCAAGCAATCGAAGATCTTGTCGATGGCGAGCTTCCCCTCGTTTCCTTTTCTGGGCTGCCGACTGCTAGTCGAGTCGGCCTTAAATTTTTAACCTTATTTCTTCGCTCTTCTTCCTTAGCAGACTTCTTCCCCGGCCATTCTGATGCCGCCAATCAAGTTATCGAGGCTGACCGTGAAGCACGGAGGGCGGACGGCGCACAGGTCACCGCCAACGCCCCCTGAACTCTTGGCGAGCAGATTCCTAGCATCGAGGCCCGCCTTCGGCCAGCCCACCGGATGCTGCGCCGGCTTCAACACGTTGGCGCCCAGGCGATTGCCGCCCTGTGGCCGCACATGCATGCACCACGCACCCCCAGTTGGACTGCCGAATGGCTGGAGGTAGCAGCCGACCGTCTTGAGGCCTGGAAGGGTTCTTCAGCCCGGGCTGGAGCCCGCCGGGCTTTAGAATTCGCCAAGGCATGGTATCCTGGGCTGAGTTTAGCCCAGTTAGCCACGTTCCGACTGGAAGCTCAGGCGGAGCTGGCAGCGGTGGAGGACGATCTTGTCAAGCGCGCCACGTCGATCGCCGAGTACACCGACACCAGCGTCTTCATCCCAGAGCGGGCTGAGAACGGCGAGGAGGCGCCGCCGGAGTGGTTCGGGCTGAACCCGGACGACGGCGAGGACTCGCCGGAGGTGATCGACTCTAGTGGCGAAGAGGAAGGCGAGGAGGAGGCGCCAGAGGTCGAGGCAGACGGCCAGCCCCAGCCCGACCGCGCCTCTAGCAACGAGCCGCGCCCAACTGAGCCAGCTGTCGCCAGAGTTGACCAGGCGGAGACCAACCAGCCGGCTGCCCCGGCAACTGGCACCGCCGACCCCTCCGGTCCTCCGAGTCCGTCCGCGACTTCATAGGCTGCCACTTTATCTTTGTTTTACCTTCTTAGCAGTCTCGATGAACTTGTTATTTTGCACAATTCCACCCACTGGGTGTATCTTGAACTTCTGTTTGATGATTCGGCCAAGGGCCTTTCTATGTAAATATTTATCCGTATTCTATCTCTTCTTGCTTATTGCTCTTTGAATTTTTCCTTTGTCGCCTTCCCTTGGTTGCCGTTTTGCCAGCCGGACAGCCGCTCTGCGGACTGCCGCTAGATCAAATACTTGGCTTCTTTGGGAAGGCAAGTACTTAGCCTTTTAGAGTTTTTATCAAGTTAATTTAGGAAACGGCAAGCCGGCTGCTAAAGAGTCGGTTGTAAAAGGTTGAAAACCGGCTTTAAACTATGAGCGAGCTTTGAGTCCTTAGCCATTTTTCATATGGACACCCATTCTACCTTACTCCTGTTCGCCAGATAGTCGCTCTATGATCTGCGGCTTCTAACAGGAGACGGCTTAGGTGCCACACATTACTTGTCCAGCTGCAGGAAGTCATTTCATAGCTCAAGTCGGCAAGTCCCCGGGCCGACTAGTCAAACCCGGTGCCAAGTGGCATAACGAAGAATAACATATTCATAGGCATAACTCTTTATCATATAGATAAAAGGCAGTCCCCAAGATCTTCTCGAGGGGCTCGAAGTCTTCGTACTTTAATACAAAAGGTAGCGTGATACATACTGCATTAACTTTAAAATCTTCGGAGGAGGTTTGCATTCCATGGCCGCTCCGTCTCTCGACGGAGTCGTCCCTTTTGCGTGCTCGGGGCTTCTGAGCGTCGATCAGGTAGTAGGAGTCGTTGCCCAACACTTTGCTGATGATGAAAGGGCCTTCCCAGGGTGCTGAGAGCTTGTGCTGGCCAGCTGTTCGCTGAATCAGCCGGAGCACAAGGTATCCTTCTTGGAAAGATCGCGGCTTGACCTTCCTATTGTAGTATCGGTGTAGGCTCTGCTGGTAGATGCTGGACCGGCTCAGTGCCAACAGCCGGCCCTCTTCCAGCAGATCGACGCCGTATTGACGTGCTTCCTCTGCTTCCTCCTCGGTGTACATGGTGACTCTGGGGGAGTCGAACTCTATGTCTATTGGGATGACGGCTTCGGCACCGTAGACGAGGAAGAAGGGCGTGAAGCCGGTTAACTTGTTTGAGTCATGCGTAGGATCCAAAGGACGGCTGGCAATTCATCAAGCCAGCAGCCCGCCGAGCGCTCCAGAGGCTCGACTAGCCGAGGCTTGATACCGGACAGGATTAGGCCGTTTGCTCGCTCTACCTGGCCGTTGGACCGCGGATGGGCAACGGACGCTAAGTCCAGCCGGATGCCCTGCGTCACGCAGAAATGGGCCAAGCCACCTTTGGCAAAATTTGTGTCATTGTCGGTGATGATGCTGTGCGGTATGCCCTACCGTGTTGTGATGTCGGAGATGAAGGTCACAGCGGTCGGACCATTTAAACTCTTCATTGGTTTTGCTTCTATCCATTTGGTGAACTTGTCCACTGCAACAAGTAAGTGAGTCAAACCGCCTCGTGCCGTCTTGAATGGTCCGACCATGTCCAGGCCCCAAACAGCAAAGGTCCAGGCAATGGGAATAGTTTTGAGTGCCGAAGCTGGCTGATGAGGCTTAGAGCGGAACTTCTGGCACCCCTTGCATTTTTGGACCAAAGACTTGGCGTCTTCAAGAGCAGTCGGCCAGAGGAAGCCATGGCGGAAAGCTTTGGCGACGAGTGCTCTCGAAGCCTCATGGTGGCCACACTCGCCTTGATGGATGTCTTTGAGGATTGCTTGGCCTTGCTCTGGCTCCACACATCGCTGGTGAACACCAGTGACACTGTGCCTTACGAGCTCTCTATTGACGATGGCGTACGCTGCCGCCCTGCGTTGTACTTGCCGAGCCGAGATCTCATCGGATGGCAGCTCTTTGTTCACCATGAATTTGAGGATGGGCTGGTCCCATGAAGGTGTCGCGATTTCTGCAACAGCCAAGACTGCGACTTGGACGAGGGCGGCTGGGCCGGGAGGTGGTGAGTTGGAGTCGGCAGCTGTTTGTTGTGTCGATGAAGTCCCCGGGCAGATTGGCGCAGTCCTCGGGCCAGGCTCTGAAGTCTTCGGGCCGAGCTCTAAAGTCTCCGGGCTGACTGCCGCAGTCCCCGAGCCGGGTTCTACTGCCATGATTCCTGTGCCGCCTGCCGGAATACTCATGCCGTCTATGGGGGCTCTTGAGTCGGATCCGACTACTTCAGGAGGAGCCGGCACGAAGATGGAGTCTGACTCCAGTGATGCCTTGACGGACGGCTTTAGGAGGCGCTGGAGGGTGACGCCGGACGGTATCGCCTGATGGGTGGAGCCGATTCGCGCCAGGGCGTCTGCTTGGTCGTTGGCGTTTCTTGGTACATGGAGAAAGTCACACCCCTCAAAATATCCGCTGAGTTGTTGTACGAGGAAGCGGTAGCTTGCCATGTTTGTGTCCTTGGTGTTCCAATCGCCTGACGACTGCTGGACCACCAAGTCAGAGTCACCATAGCACAGGATCCGGCGAATGCCGAGCTCTTTGGCTAGCCGGAGCCCGTGAATGAGTTCCTCGTAGTCGGCGACGTTGTTGGAGGCGGCAAAATGGATTTGCAGCACATACTTGAGCTTGTCGCCCTTGGGAGAGGTGAGGACGATGCTGGCTCCCAAGCCGGTGCGCATCTTGGAACCATCGAAATGCATTCACCAATGGGTGGAGTCGGGCGCTGGCGGCAGATACTGGGTTTCGGCCTAGTCGACGAGGAAGTCGGCCAGCGCTTGTGACTTGATGGCAGTGCGAGGTTGGTAGTAGATGGTGTAGGGGGGCAAATCTATGGCCCACTTGGCCACTCGTCCCGAAGCGTCTCGGCTGCCGATGATCTCGTCTAGAGGAGCCGTGCAGACCACAGTGATTGGATGTTCTTGGAAGTAAGGCTTCAATTTCTTGGTGGCAAAGTGCACACCATAGCACATCTTCTGGTAGTGGGGGTAGTTTTTCTTGGAGGTCAACAGTACATCACTCAAATAATATACTGGTCTCTGGACTGGTAGTGCTTTGCCTTCCTCCTTGCATTCTACCACAATGACTGTGCTGACCACTCGGCTGGTGGCAGCGATGTAGAGGAGCATGGTCTCCTTACAAGTCGGGGCCGCCAGGACAGGTGGAGTAGTCAGCATCTTCTTTAGTTGGAAAAATTCTTCGTGCCCTGCAAATCCCCCGTGCCCGTCTGCGGCTACGAAGGCCCGCCGCCCGCGCTCTCCCACCACATCAGCACCGTGCATCCCATGCCCGTGCACATGATCCTGTACGGCAAGGTGCTCCAGCTCCATGTCACACCCTGATTTTCATGCCACAACACTTAAGCTAATAAATCATGATAAAGTGTGGTTTGACAAAAAAATTTGCATTATTTGGCTTTTATTTTTTTGAGTTGGTTTTCTCTTTGTGTTTCTCAAGTGCTCTCTAAAGTCAACTACTCCACCTTACATACTTCATCTCCTTGCCCCAAGCTTCTGCCAAATGATCATGCCATTTGTATAGTGCAATATAGTATTTTCTTACAAAAATAATTTGGCCAAAAAGTATTTTCTAAAATTAGTTTTCCAAAACCACCTGAATTGAGGTTTGCACTGCAAGTACTTGATTTGGGGTGTGAAAAATATTTCAAAGAGTATATTTGAAACCTATTAGATATAGGATTCCCATAAACCACAAAAATATAATTTTAAAAGTTATTTTCCTATTTTATTTAAAAGATTTTTCTTAAGGCCAGAAATGGTCTTTAATAGGGAAAAATTATTTTATTGTTTCATAAATATTTGAAAAAAAATCAGGGAAACTCAGTGGACATATATTTTCCATATATAAGAGTTTCAGCACATGGTCATGTTCAAAATATTGGGCAAAATCCTCCAAAACCATTTCTTTCCATTTCAAGTATTTTAAATATTTCTACAAGAAATATTTTCCAATAACTCCAGGAAAATTCTAGAAAGTCACATATGCATAATATGATGACCCTGCAAAGTTTCAGCTCAATCCAAACTATTTTGGTTCACCAAAGTGCCCCAAAACCCTATCTGTCCAGATTCAAGTTGGAACAACTTTACATTGCCAACTTATTCCAAATGCCCCCAAACTTTGTGGTCATGCTCAAAAGCCCAAACGATGACACTACACCAAGTGGTGTATCAAGGGGAATGGTTTTGCATGACTAGATCTTGGTGAATGCATTTCTACTGGTTTCTAGGGTTTACAAAAGTTGCATTGGCAACTTTGCCCAAATGATCTCAAAATTGGTGGAAGGGCCTAATTATGTGTTCCTTTTCACCCTGTGGAGTCTCATGTCAAATGGAGTTCATTTTCTTACCCAAACAAGCATCAAACACCATCTACCACTTTACCAAAATTCCATTTTTGACCTCTTCCACTAATCTCCATGGGCTCAACTTTGTACCACAGCTGCTCCTGACCATCTTCTACCTCCAGTAACTATGGTTGCGTCTCAGCTCAATGATTGAGGGGTGAAACCACCTCATTTACCCCTCTGGACAGCCCATTTCCATCTCTCTCTCAACCCCACTCTTCTCCTACTGGCTCTCTAGGGCATCCAATGCCACTCCTACATTGTTTAATCACCCCCAAAACCTCCAGACACAAAAGGATAGGCTCATGGCACATAAACAATGCCAGTGCATGCAGAGCTCGCGCTCTGGAGCACGCTATAGTGATCTCCCGCACTGTAGCTCACCCATGTCAAGGGCATACGACAGCCTTGGGCGTCGGGGTGATGTCTCCCGAGGTGGCCTCGGCATCCGAGACACGGCACGCTGCCGGCCCCCCTCTAGAATCTCTCTCCTCTTCCCCTACAGGCTCACCCAAGCGCGTCCGTGGACACTGCCCACGGTGCACCACGACCACACCCATATAAGCTACTCCCGACCTCTTCTCTGCCCTCTCCTCGCTATCCCTCTTCCCCATGAACCTCCCAGATAACATCCCTCTCCCTCCCATGCTCTCTTTCCCTCTCCATGGCCGCCATGGTCTCCGCCTGCCTCCGCCTGGCTCTGGCGAACCGGAGCCTCCCCTCCTCTCCTTTGACCACCAGGAGAAGCGTAGCAGGCCAAGCGGAGCCCTCCCGCTCCTTCTCCCCCTGCCCTTGTGCCCATGGCGTCGCGCCCATCCACTCCAAACGCCGCCCGCCGTCGCCAGGGTCGCCGTCACCCCAGATCCTCCCAGCCCGCGTGAAGCCCCTGGATGGAAGTGGCTCGGCATCCCGAGTCCGTCGGTGCACCGGACGACACCGGGGACGGCCGGAGTCACCGGGGATCAAGGTCGACGCATGCTCCGCCTCGCCTCCCTGTCGCTCCTCTACCTCAGGCGCGAGGTAGGAGACGACCACCCCGCCAACTGGCAGGGGGCCCGCTTGTTGGCGGCAGAGGCGACCGAGCCGACCCACCAGTCGGGTTAAGTGGACAGGGCTTCGCCTCACTCCGCTTGCCCCGCTGGGTGGCGCACTCCCGTAATGCACCTTCGGCGTCACCACCTCCCTCGCGCAGCTGAGCCACTGGGCCGAGCCTAGTAGGTGTATTTAGCTGGGCTTCGTGCAGTGCCCTTTATAAGGTTGATTCCTTTTCTTCCTTTTCTTTTCCAGAAATGTTGTAAAATCCATAATCAATTCATTTGAAGTCCAAATTAGGTGATTCAAATTTCTAGTGTCTCCGTAAATCATGATCTATCAGATGGTGCAATTAGCACATTTTTCCATAAACATTTCCTACAGAAATATTTGTGACATCCCCTTTTTCCATTTCTGTGATAAACTTTAGAAAATCACAGAGAGCCCATTTTTGATCCAAATGTCATGATTCAAATTCCTATATACTTGTAAGTTCAAAACTTAGTTGTTGAACTTTTTTCCTAGTACTTTTTGTGCCACATGAAATATTGGCCCATTTCTCCATATATTGCTAAATTTGTAAATTCATAGAGAAATCATTTGAACTCCAAATCAAGTGAAACCAACTCCTAGATGCTTATAAAACCATTCCTTGTTAAATGGGTGCCTCTGCTCATTTTTCAAAATAATGTTTCTGTGCACTTCTTGCAGATCCATAAACCCTTTGAATCTGACATATTGAAATGCTCATAAGTATCCATTGATCCCCTCCCAATAAAACCACTTTGGTCATTTTTCATATGACCAAAGGTATCCTAGGAAAGTCCAACTCACATTTTTAGAGCAGTTTTATTTTTGCCTTGTTGTGTTGCTCATTATGATTGTTTCCGACATTAGTTGACGAAGTAGATGGAGTACTTGGAGAAGGACCAGAAGACTTGAAGACTTTGAAGACCAAGGCAAGCAGCCCTTTGACTATGTCTAAGAAACCCTTTTTATGCAAGTCATATGGCACTTTTATCGCTTGCATCGAAGTCATGATAATGTGGTGACCACTTGAGGTGGTTTGTCTCCGCTGCTTTTCTCGTTGACACTTGCATGATGCATGACCCTACCTTTCTATGAGGGTTATTCGAGTGGGTTTAGTTATGCATGCTAAGTAGCTGCTACGCAAATGGGTTTGATATATGCATGGTGATGGAAGCAAGATTGTTTTCAAAAAAATTTCGAAAACCCCGTCGGGTGCCACTTATGCCCGAGGGAGATACTGAGTTGGGTAACCACTTGATGACGAAGTGGTGTACCGAGGCAAGTGTGTGTGTTGTTTTCAAACGGATTGGTTTAAGTTGCGACCATTATTCCAACCTTACATGCGCAACCACTCTAACCTTATATGGGAAAGGGCATTATTGATTACCTAGGCCGATACTAGCTTGGAGCCCGCTTTACTAGTGACGAGAGAGTTGTTGTTGCGCTCTCTCGGGACGGGGTCGTGCCAGGTAGGGCGGCCATGACTGTTTTTACAGGGCACCGGACACACCGTTGGTACCCCGTGCTTGTGGTATGAGATGAATATGGGAGCGTGGCTCCAAATTCTTAAGATGAGAAATGTTGGGCACGGGGGTTGCTACCAATCGAATGGACTCTATGTTAGTGTCGTCTAGGGAAAGGTAATGATCGGGTTCTTGCGGGTAAAGTGTGCAACCTCTGTAGAGTGTAAAACTATTCGAATAGCCGTGTCCACGGTCAAGGACAGTTTGGTAACCGCTCTTCGGCTACGTCCACTTGTTTACAAACCAGTGTGTGTGGGAAGAACTAGTTGGGTGAAGTCAAAGAACTTGATATGGATGAGTTGGGTTGGAGCCCACTCCCTTTATGTTGATATCTGTAACCAGTTCCTAAGGTTACTGGAATTCATATGATGCATGTTTTACCAGTTGTTGAACATGTCATAGCACAACAAAATTAGCTTTCTGCAAAAATTTACCTATGTCATGCATTGTTGTATCTTGAGCCAAAACATGGGTTGCTTGCGAGTACATTCAAAGTACTCATTGGCTTGCCACTGGTTATTTAATTGGCCAGGCATGGAAGAACATGAGTTCGAAGAAGAGTTCTTTGGAGACGAACATGCGAGCTAGGACGTTTCCCAGTCAGAATGCCTGTAGGGTTAAGGCAGATGGCATGGGTTCTACTTATCGACGAAGATTTCCGCTACTAAAGTTTATTTGGTATTCAGCCCTTGTGTCTTTATCTATGTAAGACTTGACCATAATGGTCATAATTTGTGTAAGACGATATGTATGGATGTAAGACTCTTGTTATTCAGCTTCTGTGTGTTCAGTGAGCATTGATCTCTGGGATCACTATACACGTGCATTCGGTGATCACGACTTATGAGTCGGGGTCCCCACACTACAAGTGCCACTGACGGAGCCACGGCTCTTGCTGTTCACGGAGGAGGACGGCTGCGCGTTTTTCTTGGTCGGCGGCGTGCTCGACATCAGGGCGCCTATCGCCGTGTTGGTCGTCTGCCTTAGAGCAGTGTCATCCCCACTTCCACACTACGTAGCCAAGCTGTGGGCGAACAGCCCACTGGGAGAGCCCAAAGGCAGGACCGATGCCATCAAGGTTGAAATGGAGGTGACATGCAGCAAGGATCCCGGCGACGTCTCCATGCACGATCTGACCTTCTTCACAGTTCCGCCCAAGCTGCTGGCCGGGGCTAAGCTGGTGTGCCTCCACATTCAGATTGATAAGATCACGTCCTAAATGATTCTACAGTGCCTTCTGTTTATCTTAGTAATATGCTAATATAGGGGTTAGCTTGGTCTACTTTAGCTTAAGAGATGGTGGGCTTTGGTGGCATTGCAACAATTACTTCGACATCAGATCAGTAGTTAAAGAAATTTCCAACAGTCGAACGGATATTTTGTGTCTGTTGGATATAAAGATCCTTTGGGTAAGAAGTATAACTTCTTATAAGAAATAACTATAACAGCTTATATGCTTGTTTGTTCAGGAAGTGTTGTATACTTGTGCGAGTTGAAGCGACACATCAAAGTAGTACTACTAGTAGTACTCCCTCCGATCCTAATTTCTCTACGCATGAGCCTGGTCATAGTGGGAGTAACATAGGTAGTAACATAGATGCCACATAAGCAAAAATGATGAGGTGGCAAGTAATTAATGAGGAGAGAGGCAAATAGAGAGTGGGGAGTAACTTAGACTAGTGTTATGCATATCACACTAGTCTAATTCATTACATTCATAATGTGAAGTAACATAATAGTAGTATCATAGATGGATTCATTTATCTTGTCTTGGAAAGTGCTATGTTCCAGTAACATATTATGTTACCACCTCTTATTAATTACTTGCCACATAAGCAGAATTTTCTCGAAGTGCGCTATGTTACTACTCCCTCCGTCTAGGTGTATAAGACTAGTCATAGTGGGGAGTAAGTTAGAGTAGTAACATGCATATGTTACTAGTCTATGTTACTACCTCCATAGTGAGTAGTAACATATGTGTTGTGTCATGCATCACTTCATCTATTAGGTTGTAGACTCATCTTTTCTTGATATGTGTGATAGTATTGTAACTAGCTATGTTACCACATGCCTCTCTTTCTTCATTAATTACATGCCACATCATCTATTTTGTCTAGATAAGTGTGATGTTACCATCTATGTTACTCCCACTGTGGGTAGTCTAAGTCATCTTAGGTTGTGCACCACGACCAAGGCAGAGGGAAAATGAGAGAACTTAATGTCTTTTTGCTAATTAATAGCATTGCATGCAATGAACTAACCACCGCATGTCATGTTTGTTAGTCTCAAGTCATTAAAAGCATGCACGGCCCACATCTCTTATTGGTTGATACGTCATGAAACAAGAAACGAGAAGGGATTTAATTACCATGCCTAAGTGTTTTTGGTTTATTTCATTTCCGTAAGGTGACTTACACATCTAGACGGAGGGAGTAGTTAAGTTACTCCCACTATGACTAGCCTAATATGTTACCATCACATAGCGCTTTCAAATGCAGAATGGGTCTACAAAGTAATAAATGAAGACATGTAGTACTATGTTATCACATATATGACACTACCCACTATGAAGGTACTAGTAACATAGACTAGTAACTAGTCTATGTTACTCTCCACTATGACCAGCCAAAGTCGAGGCGCGGGTACCAACGAGGGCCTAGTTGTGTCTATACTTGGACAACTCACCCGACTGCATGCGCACCAGGCAGACGAAGCTCGTGTCGTGTTGGTGCCGTGTGTGGCCCGCACATTAACCAAAACCTCGCGCCTCCATCTTAACCTCCGCGTTTTAAACTTCTCAATCTCAAGGCCAAGGAGCAACGTGAAACCTATGATAGAGCCAATCGGATGGTTGAGAACACTACAATTCGTACCTACATATGCGTGTGTGAGAGAGGACGAGTGCGTGCGTGCACCTCTTCTCTTCCTGTATAACATACTGAACTCAGAGTACAAGTGTATGTGGGTGGCATCGACCTAGGGAGTAGTGATGGTGCGTGCGAGAAGTCCCGAGAGATAGGTGTCATGCGTCTAAAAAAGGACTAGTCTATAGCTCACCACGAGGCTATTCCTGTCGAATGCCAAGCGTAAGATATGTATCCGACGGTGCTAGTTTTTGCACGTACACAACAGTAGAAAAAGAACTAGTACCATGGCATATGCTACACCACGGCCGAGAGCACGTGCCCACGTTACGCCATCCGGGAATAGTGCCTCACTTCGAAACTAGAACCGTCAATAAATTTTGAGCGCGTCTTGTCACATTCCGAATTACTACTACTGCCACGCTATATTTAATTGCAAACCTGTTCACCCCGATCACAACCTAAATGGTTTCCCACTTAGGAGCATATTAGTAGTACTCGGTTATAAATACTACTATGCCAAGATGACTGCACATTCCTCCTCAACTCCTCATGAACAAAAAACAATCAAGTCAATCAAGCCATGGCCAGCGTGAGTTCTCGGTCGAGAGATTTCTTCCAGGGAGAGGCGAGCATGGAAGAGGAAGCACAAGAGATGTCCCGCCTTGCTGCAAAAGCAGCCGACATGTCCATCCGCGTAGTAGTAGCAACATAGAGGTCCCGCCATGCAGCCGAAGCAGCATGGAGGTTCTGCCGCGCCATCGATGTAGCAGACTGGTCCGTCCATGCCGCGGATGCAACAGAGATGTCCCGCCGCGCCGCCGAAGCAGCACGGAGGTCCCACCGCGCCACGGCGGCCTGGGAAAATTTCTCGCGGGCAGGCGATGACTCTTAAGACGCATGCATGCAATGGTCCATAGCCAGATGGATTAGATCTCTGGCTGGGCAAGGTTGCAGGGCGAGGCTACCGGCGTCATCCGACAACTAGGGGAGGGCAATGCGAAGCTCCAGGGCGAGCGCGACCTGCTAAGGGCGAAGACAGCCGGAAGGGCGAAGCAGGAGGAGGATACCGCTGCCTTGTTGCAAAGGACGGGCGTCATCGTCAAGAAACTTATGGACGAGAATGCCATGCTCCGCATCGAGCGCAACAGGCTGGTGGAGGAATCCATGGATGCTGCCAAGCAGCGTATTAAGGACATGAAACTAATGAAAGAGATCATCGCCCACCGCGAGAACTAGTCTCCGCGACCTGCAGTGCATAAAGAAAGTAGAGATCAGCGAGCCAGATCGTTGTATGCGTCTTCCTTCTTCTTTTGCCCTTCTGTACTTCAGGCGTAGCCGCATGTGGCTTTTTAAATTATCTTCCTAATTATGTAAGACAATTATTATCCACTCTCGTCGTCCTTATATATATATATTCATCAGTCTTGCTATAAGTCGAAGTAGATGCTATATAGGTCCGTCGGATCTTACATCAAGATCCGCGCAAAATTTTCTTTTCAGTTTTTCTTTTTTCTCTCTTAAATCTCAGTCGAGTGAGACATTGCCATGCCATTAAACAGAGGCTCTGGCGCCATTAATGGAGACCATGGGAGAGAGGTGGATGGCAGATGGAGGTCAAAGGGCTCTCCTCCCGATAAGCACGCGCAGGGGTCTGATCGCACGCCTCCCGTACTCAAATAGCTACCCTGCACGACGCCTCCTAGCTAATAAAAAAAGGGGACGTGTGGCAGCACGTAAATGTTAAATAGAACGCCCACGGTTTCAATAATACTTGTGTTTCCGATTGTAACGTGACATCACTTGTTCCAAAATGACTTTGTTGATTGTTGATGTGTGCGCCTTCACAAATCGGACAACAAAATTACCACAGTATGTTGGTGCCATGTCATGACACCAAGCCAATTTTCATGATTTCATGCGTGTTTCGGAATTAAAAAACCAAGTTTCTCAACGTTTCCAGCCAAGCAACGACGCCGAGATGTTTGAATTTCATTCCCATTTCTTACATGGGACCTAGAAATTTACCCGAGGACACACATGTTATTTTTCAACCAGCATTGGTGCACTGGAGCATGTGCTTGTATTTCAAATTTGAATTATGTACACAAAGGTGACATGTTCCCTCTCAGAACCACGAGCCTTCTTGAGAGAAGCTCCGGTTTGCAAGAGACTTATACCAAAACTTGTCCTATTCTGCCAATTTTTTTACCACAACATGGTAGTACCATGACATGACACCATGCCAAGTTTCATGATTTACAGGTGTGTTTTGGATTTACAAGAATTTTAAAACCAAGCCTCTCAATGTTCTCGGCCAAGCCACGATGCCCAGATGTTTGAATTTCATTCTCATTTCTTGCATGGGACCTAGAAATTCACCCGAGGACACACAAGTGATTTTTCAACCAACTTTGGTGCACAGGAGCATGTGCTTGTAGTTCAAATTTGAATTATGCACATTAAATGACTAGAAACTCAATTAATGTATAAAAAAAGGCCAAACGAACCCAGAATAATTCCAAAATTTAAGAGGGCACCCATGTAGTTCTATGTGGCCTCTGTAAAGAAACCCAAGGGGGCAGCGTATATTGTTTCGCACTCAAAGGTGACACGTTCCCTCTCAGAACCACGAGCCTTCTTGAGAGAAGCTCCGGTTTGCAAGAAGCTTATACCAAAATTTATTCCTATTCAGCCTTTTTTTTACCAGGGCATGGTAGTACTATGACATGACACCATGCCAGGTTTCATGATTTTTAGGCGTGTTTTTAATTTACAAGAATTTTAAAATCAAGTTTCTCAATGTTCTCGGCCGAGCCACGATGCCCAGATGTTTGAGTTTCATTCCCATAACTTGCATCCGACCTAGAAATTCACCCGAGGACACACATGTCATTTTTCAACCAACTTTGGTGCACGGGAGCATGTGTTTGTAGTTCAAATTTGAATTATGCACATTAAATGACCAGAAACTCAATTAATGTATAAAAAAAAGGCCAAATGAACCCGGAATAATTCCCAAATTTAATAGGGCACTCATGTAGTTCTATTTTGCCTCTATAAAGAAACTCAAGGGGGCGGGGGCAGCATATATCATTTCACACTCAAAGGTGACACGTTCCCTCTCAAAACCACGAGCCTTCTTGAGAGAAGCTCCGGTTTGCAAGAAGCTTATACCAAATCTTGTTCCAAATCGGCCCAACTTTTTACCACAACATGTTAGTGACATGGCATGATACCATGCCAAGTTTCATGATTTCCACGCGATTTTTGGATTTACATGAATTTAAAAACCAAGTTTCTCAATGTTCTCCACCGAGTCACGACGCCCAGATGTTTGAATTTCATTCCCATTTCTTGCATGGGACCTAGAAATTCACCCAAGGACACACATGTAATTTTTCAACCAACTTTGGTGCACCGGAACATGTGCTTGCAGTTCAAATTTGGATTATGCACATTAAATATCCAGAAACTCCATTAATGTATAAAAAAGGCCAAACAAACCCAGAATAATTCCAAAATTTAACAGGACACTCATATAGTTCTATGTTGCCTCTATAAAGAAAATCTGGGGGGGAGGCAGCATATATTGTTTCGCACACAAAGGTGACACATTCCCTCTCGGAACCACGAGGCTTGTTGAGAGAATCTCCGGTTTTACAAGAAGCTTATACCAAAACTTGTCCCAATTCAGCCAAGAATTATATACATATGAAAACAGGGTTTAGATTATCCCGAACATGTCGCCACCTAGACCAATGTACTCTGATTTGAATTCAACATAAAATGAATACACACATTTGAATTGGAGATCGTATGTTACATGTAGTCTATAGTGAAATATGATTACTATTATATGCATGTTTTTTGTTATCAAGATAATATTTAAATGATTGTATAACTTGACAACAATTGTATTCAAATAAGGAAAATTGATTCAAATTTAGTCCATATGGTAGACGACAATATATATGTTCATAGGGTGGAGTAAAATGTTCATATATTATGGAAGATCAAAATGTAGGACTACGTCCATTATAAACCACAAGGTCACCTAACGATATATTAAAATTCAACATAACGTGGATTCAAAAATTAAAATCCGAGATCATGGCATTTGTAGTCATATAAAAAGGGACATGACTCTTTCTTTTGGTGGGAATTGAATTTTTTTTGTTGTTGTTGAGGGAAGTGCGGATCAATTTGGTACTGTACAGGGTAATCTTGTTCTCCCGATTTTTGTACATTTTTCTTGTAGTTTTGTCAATGACATTTATAGCAATATAGTAAAAGGGGACATGACTCTCTTGTGTCCTGTATGAATTGTTTTTTGTACATGTTAAGTTTGTTCTGCCAAACAAGGAATTCGCGCCTTGTTATCCTGAAAATTTAAGCTCGAGTATCTTTTGTCTCATTTGCTTTGAAACTCCCGCCTCTTCAACCCGCGCCGCGCCTTGTTATCCCGAAATTTCAATGCTCGTGAAAACTCCCTCGTCATCCAAAATTGGTCTTGCAGCCGAGACACGCGAAATCTCCCTTCTACCCCTCAGCCGGAAATGCTGGCTCGACGTCGCGGTGTCAAAACCGGTGGGGGTACGCTGGTAACTTACCCTACATTTCGGAAAAGCGTGTCCCTAAGCCATGGCTCCCCTACCTTCCCCTTCGCTCCCCATTCGTACACCGAGGCCGCCAAAACCCACAGAACCCCACGCTCCTTGGTCGGCTTGCCGACTGCCGCCCAGCAAGATACTCTTCCCCGATGACGTCGTCCACCGCAACAGCTCGCCGTCCCTCATCCACCGCACTGGATGAGGATCCGTTGTCGATCTCGTCGTCCCGTCGGATCAGCCGCCCCGTCCTCCACCTCCAAGGAGCTGCCTGATGTTCGCTTCGTCTATCGTGCCACCTCCATCCCCACAGTGCCGTCTTGACCTGCCCCACCGGAACCGCAACACCCTCACCAATTCCTCCGATGAAGCCAAGGCCAACTCGGGGCCACCACGGAGGTTGTGCACTCACCGCTACATTTTATCTTTTATTCGATCTCATAGGGCTGCCGGTGCTCGACATCGAGCAGCCATGGCGGGTCTCCATCGACTGCGCCGTCGCCGACCACTTCATCCATGGCGTCTCTCCCCCATGTCGTTGCTTCCTCGGCGGCCACTTCGTGCTGCTGCTCTGCTCTGCTATTGCTGTCGGTCGCGCTGCTGCTCCGCTCTTGCTCTTGTTCGTGTTGCTGCTCCGCTCTTGCTCTCTCTCGCGCTGCTGCTGCTGCATGACCTCCGGCAGCTACAGGAGTTGCTGCTTTAGCACTTACTCGCGGTTCTACTGCATGACTTGCTTTCTCCTAGTGTGTTCCCTGCTCAAGCGTCTGCTGATTTAGATCACTACTTCTCTGCTACTAGTGCTCGAATGCCCTAAACATCTATTGCAATCCTCTTCTACTAGTTCCATCAGTTTTGATAGTAAAATTCAGTTTCGACTGTAAAGTTCAGTTTCTTCAGTTAAGTTCAGAGTAAACAGTATTTACAGCATCTGTCGGAGCGGCCGTGGCGCGGCTGATGCGTTTTACATCGAGCACTTTTTGGTGATGTATTTTACACCATCTATTGCAGATGATATTAGAGTCCCACTTTAGATTAACATTTTCTATCTTGTCTTGCTTCAGCCTCGACGCCGTACACCTCACCGGAGCTGCTCCAACGGCGGAACCATCCATCACAGTAGAGCAGTACCCTTGGCGCCGTTTCCATAGGCCTCAGATCTTCTTCCCTGCCTTCGACAGTCACACCAGCATCACCACCCTCCATGTACAACCCAATGATGCTGAGGTCGACAAGGCTATGCCAAAGAGGTTGTACACTCGTTGCATCAGTTTGTTACTGTGCATTCATGTCGATCCCTCAGGGACCCTTTGCTATGGAACTACTATTGTACTACTATTCATGCATTTGTTTAGGAGTGGAGCAAAGAAAAACTGGAGGGTTTTTTTCCTTTGGTGTCTCTTTCAAAGAAAAATGGTAGGAATTTTAATATCTAGTTGGACGTCCTTTTCAAATTAATATGCATGAAGAACATGACTAATTGCATTACAGGCATAATAAGATTCTTATTTTTTTCATTTTCACGTGGTTTGACTTTAATTTGATCATGCTTCTCCATTCCTGTGTTCTTCCAATTCATGTGAACCAAACACCGAGGTTCACAGAAATCCTATGTTTCCAAATGCTCTGTTTTGTATGTGCATTCCTATCATATTCCTGTGTTTTTCCTGGCACTGCGTTTATAAAATCCTCCAATTCTAAGGAGCGCTTACAGATTTACTTCATTTTCAGATAGGCGTCAAAGAAAACTCTGTGTGTTATGTCCTGCTCTTGTCGTGCCGTCATCCACCCCACCTGAGGTGCACCCTTGACAGAAGCGTTCACTACAGCAGAGATTCCCCCTGCAAAATTTCTTTCGCCGCCTCAGATCATCTTCCCCATTGTCGGCAGCCACGCCAACTTCATTACCATCATCGTCTGAGCAGATGAACCTGAGAACTACACAGTTCCGTAAGAGAGGTCGCAGTCTTTCGTGTTTGCTTACGTTATACATTGGTTATTATTACCTGCTACTTTATCGTTCAAACTTGAGTTTTAAAATGCGCGTGGGTCTCATATCGAGGCAACAATGAATAGTATCTGTCTACTATCTTGTTCATCTGGTGTCTTCTATGTGGTTCATGTTGGGTGGGCAACAAACAGTAGATGATCCATTGTCTATCTTTTTAAACTGAAGCTATAATCTACCTGCTATCATAAGTTTTGGATCTATCCACTCGTTTGCTATCATCAGTCTTGATTTCTGTATGCACCACTTAGGCCTTACAAAATCTAACTAATTTTTTATTATGCATGTCAGTTATTGTACACAATTGTACTGAACGTGTAGAGAAAAAGAGAAGACCATTGCGCGGGAATACAATGTCATGCAGACGCCGCTCCATGGTGGGCGAAGTGTCCCGCACCTCCCGCCATTCTAGATTCTATTCCAAAGGAAGATAACTGTTCAGATGGGGATTCAGAGGGAGCCGACTAAGGGAGTCCTGGAGTAAGGGGTCCTCGGGCATCCGACCTGTTAGCCATGGGCCGGACTGATGGGCTGTGAAGATACGAAGACCGAAGACTGTACTAGTGTCCCGATAGGACTCTCCTTGGCGTGGAAGACAAGCTTGGCGTCGAATATGTAGAGTCCTTTCTTTGTGACAGACCTTATGTAACCCTAGATCCACCCGGTGTCTGTATAAACTTGAGGACTTAGTTCGGATAGGAGAGACTCATTATCATAGCCATACACGCTAGACCTCTAGGGTTTAGCCATTACGATCTTGAGGTAGATCAACTCTTGTAACACTCATATTCATCAATATCAATTAAGCAGGACGTAGGGTATTACCTCCATAGAGAGGGCCCGAACCTCGGTAAACATCATGTCCCTTGTCTCCTGTTACCATCGACCTTAGACGCACAGTTTGGGACCCCCTACCCGAGATCCGCTGGTTTTGACACCGACATTGGTGCTTTCATTGAGAGTTCCTATGTGCTGTCACCTAGAGGTTTGATGGCCCCTTCAATTGTCAATAATGACGTTGTCCAATGAGAAACTTTCCTCCCCGGACAGATCTTCATATTCGGCGGCTTCGCACTGCAGGCCAATTTGCTAGGCCATCTGGAGCAGATCGAAAGCTACGCCCGTGGAGGTCAGATTTGGGAGCTTGAACTACGCCGCGGACATCCGTGGAGACTTGATCTTCGTCGGGTTCGAGACCGCGGTAGCTGCTCCCAGTCACCCCGATGATCATGACCTAAATCTGTAATTTGGCCGCATCCAGGAGGTTGCTCCTGTAGGATCGAGAAGAGGTGTCTAGAGGGAGATTGTCAAAGGATATGTTGAAGGGTTTCGTGCTTCCTTGTCATCAACCACTGTACTGTAGAGACTTGGTGATGTAGAGATTGCTCAAGATGTGAGAGAGTTGCAATCTCATAGATTTAGATTCATCCAAGTACCTCAAGGGTTAGATAACATGCAAGGGTGCAAATATATCCAAGACATATGAATATCATCATAAGAGAAATATCAAGGATTTGTCATAGATTCATGCCTTGCATTTATCCAAATGGAGCTTCTACTCCAAATTTGAAGCATCAATGATGTTCAATTCACCTCCCAAGCGGCAAAAGACTTTCTCATCAAGCGGTTTGGTGAATATATCCGCCAATTGCTTATCGGTACGAACATGCTTAAGATCAGTGTCCCCTTTAGCAACATGATCTTGAATGAAATGATGACGAACTTCAATATGCTTAATTCGAGAATGTTGCACGGGATTGTGAGCAATTTTAATAGCACTCTCATTGTCATAAAGCAATGAAACATGTTTCACATTGATCCCATAATCTTTAAGAGTTTGGGTCATCCAAAGTAATTGAGCACAACATGAACCGGTGGCAATGTATTCTGCTTCGGTGGTGGATAAGGATACCGAGTTTTGTTTCTTGGAAGATCAAGACACAAGAGATTTACCAAGAAATTGACAAGTACCCGAAGTGGACTTTCTATCAACCTTGTCTCCGGCATAGTCCAAGTCGGAATAGCCAACAAGATCAAAAGATGACCTCTTAGGATACCAAATGCCAAAATTTGGTATATATATTAAGTATCTCACTATCCTTTTCACAGCCTTAAGATGACATTCTTTGGGGGCCGCTTGATATTGTGCACACATGCACACACTTAGCATAATATCGGGACGAGAGGCACATAGATATAACAATGAACCGATCATAGAGCGGTAAACTTTTTGATCAACCGGTTCACCATCCTTAGTCAAGTCAAGATGTCCACTAGTAGGCATGGGAGTTTTCATACCTTTGCTTTCTTGCATGTTGAACTTCTTGAATAAGTGCTTGGTGTACTTAGTTTGGGAGACAAAGGTGCCTTCCGTAGTTTGCTTGATTTGCAAACCAAGAAATAACTGGAGTTCACTCATCATAGACATCTCAAACTTCTCTGACATTAGCTTTCCAAACTTCTCACTAAAATGAGGGTTAGTTGAGCCAAATATGATATCATCAACATAAATTTGGCATACAAATAACTCACCATTAACCCTTTAACTAAAAAGAGTAGAATCTATTTTTCCAATTTCAAAGCCTTTTTCAATAAGGAACTTGGTCAAGCATTTATACCATGCTCTAGGAGCTTGTTTAAGACCATAAAGGGCTTTGTGAAGTTTGTAAACATGATCGGGTTTCTTAGGATTGACAAAGCCAGGAGGTTGTTTAACATAAACTTCCTCCTCAATTTCACTGTTTAGAAAAGCACTTTTAATGTCCATTTGGTATAAAGTGATATCATGGTGATTAGCATACGCAAGTAAGATGCGGATGGACTCAAGTATAGCAAATGGGGCGTATGTATCACCATAGTCCATACCTTCGACTTGAGTGTAGCCTTGGGCGACTAGACAAGCTTTGTTGCGGACGACTTGACCGTCTTCATCTTGCTTGTTGCGAAACACCCATTTGGTACCGATGATGTTGTGGTTATTGTCAGGCTTCTCGACCAATGTCCACACTTGATTTCTCTGAAAGTTGTGTAGCTCTTCATGCATGGCATTTATCCAATCCGGATCTTCTAATGCTTCTTCAACCTTCATAAGTTCAATGCTAGAGATGAATGAATAATGTTCACAAAATTTAGCCAAACGAGTTTTAGAGCGAGTGATTCTCCCGGTTTGGATATCATTGTAGATTTGCTCGACGGGATGATCTTTGGCGACTCTTGCTCGAACTCGTGGAAGCTTTTGCTTGGGTTGGGGAGGAACATCTTCTTCATCTTGTTCTTCTTCTTCTTCTTGGCCTTCTTCATTGTTGACATTGCCGTTCTCTCGTCATGGTGGAGAAGGAGGTTGATGAGGTTCATCTTGGTGTACGTCCTCTTTTTCTTCATCTTGGTGTGTCCCACTCGTGGATGCTTCCAAGTCAACTCTTGGTTCACCTTGTCATGACGTGGAAGTTTCCACTTGGATGGACGAGGTACTCTCCTTTACCTCCATTGGACGAATCTTGACGATAGACAAATCTTGAATTTCTTCCGAAGGGTCTTTGTCTCCTACATCAATTGGCAATTTCTCTACTTGTGAGCCGTTAGATTCATCAAACTTCACATCTACCGTTTCTTCAACCTTTTCGGGTGAAATTGTTGTAGGCCCGGTAAGTGTGAGAGTTTGAGTGATAACCAAGTAGGAAACCTTCATGAGATTTAGGAGCAAATTTAGAACGACGATGCCTATCAAGAATGTAGCACTTTGAGCCAAATACTCGAAAGTATCCAACTTGGGGCTTGTTACCGGTGAGGAGCTCGTATGTTGTCTTCCCGAGTAGCTTGTGAAGATACAAGCGATTTGTTGCATGACAAGTTGTCTCAACCGCTTCTGCCCAAAAGTGTTTTGGAGTCTTGTACTCATCAAGCATCATTCTAGCTATCTCAATAAGAGTTTGGTTCTTCCTCTCAACAACTCCATTTTGTTGAGGCGTGTACGTAGCCGAGAACTCATGTGAGATCCCTTCTTCATCAAGAAAGGTATCCACAATTGCGTTCTTGAACTCCGTTCCATTGTCGCTGCAAACCTTCTTGATCTTCACTTGAAATTGATTTTGGGCCTTCCTAGCGAAGTTCTTGAAGATCTTTTGGACCTGTGATTTATCATCAAGAAAGAACACCCATGTAAATCTTGAAAAATCATCAACTATAACCAGACCGAATGAGTTACCACCGAGTCTTTTATAGGCATTGGGACCAAAAATATCCATATGAAGTAGCTCGAGCGGTCTTCTTGTGGTCATAATGTTCTTCACGGGGTGACTTCCTCCAACTTGTTTTCCAGCTTGACAAGCACTACAAAGTCTATCCTTGTCAAATATAACATCTTTTACTCCAAGGATATGATCACCTTTAATATGCTTATCAAGATTTCACATTCCCACAAGACCTAGCCTTCTATGCCACAACCAGCATTTAGAAGATTTAGCAATTAATCAAGTTCTAGGTTGAGCCTTTTTAGTGAAATCAACAATGTAAAGATCACCTCTACGTATACCGGTAAAGACCATTTTACGGTTATCTCTATGAAACACTTGGCAATCTACTTCAGTAATAGGACATTGAAACCAAAGTCAGCAAGTCTAGATACGAAAAGTAAATTGTAACCAAGAGATTTAACGAGCATAACATTTTGTATGGAGCTATCATGTGAGATGGCCACCTTACCAAGGCCAACCACCTTACTCTTTGAGTTATCACTGAAAGTGACATACTTTTGAGGGCCGTTGTTTTCAGCAAGCTCACGAAACATATCTTTGTCTCCGGTCATATGATCACTACATCCACTATCAAGGACCCATTCCTTTCCTCCAGCCATGTAGTCGCGAAGATTAGCCATAAGACCAAAGTGTCTCATTGCATCATCAAGATCATAGTCACTATCATCATCCTCATCATAGTATCCATGTTCAACATTGTCATGTGATGGATCAACTCCTAAAGAGGGTAATTCATTAGAAGCATGACCATAACAATGTTCATCTCCATGGATTCTAATGACTTCGGGAATGATATTGCTAATAATTCCAATGTCTCCTTTTGCACTCGTAAGATTAGTAAGCTCAAATAAGCAATCGCCAAACTTGGGATCATTGGAACTCATCTTACTCCAGGCAATAGACTTATGAAGAATCTTATCTAGAATTTTCAAAGAATAATTTGGGAATCGTTCCTCAAGAAATCTCCATATAGTGTAGGCACAATCAAGAGTAGGTAAGCTAGCAATCAAATTTTTGGGCAATCCTCTAATGATAAGATTGATAGTCCTAAGATTGCGAATCATTTCAAGGTCCTCATCGGGTTTGGGATGCAAAGAGTCAACAATGTGAGCACAAGGAGTAGTAATGTACTTGTTCAAATGATATTCATTGAAAATCTCAAGCATATCATTTTTCCACTCATGAAAGAACTCTCCATCAAGAATAGGAACTCTATGTCTAAGACTCCCCAACATAGACTCATCCATCTTCCTCCAAAGGTGTTTTAAACCAAAGTAATGGAGGCCAATGCTCTGATACCAATTGTAGGATCGAGAAGAGGTGTCTAGAGGGGGTGAATAGACTCTTAGCATGAAAAGTTGCAGTTTTTAATTTCTTTAAGTTGAAGTGGAGTTTTGGCACAAGTTTGAACATTCACAATACATATCAAGCAAGCATGTCAAGAGTATATGAGTAGCGGAAAGTAAATCATGCAAGTTGCAAGAATGTAAAGGGATGGGATTAGAGTGTGCAAACGCAAATGGAGACACAAAGATTTTTGCCGTGGTTCCGAGAGGTGGTGCTATCGTACATCCATGTTGATGGATACTTCAACCCACGAAGGGTAACAGTTGTGCGAGTCCATGGAGGGCTCCACCCATGAAGGGTCCACGAAGAAGCAACCTTGACTATCCCACCATGGCCGTCGCCCTTGAAGGACTTGCCTCACTAGGGTATATCTTCACGAAGTAGGCGATCTCCTTGCCCGTACAAACTCCTTGGTTCAACTCCACAATCTTGACGGAGGCTCCCAAGTGACACCTAACCAATCTAGGAGACACCACTCTCCAAGAGGTAACAAATGGTGTGTTGATGATGAACTCCTTGCTCTTGTGCTTCAAATGATAGTCTTCCCAACACTCAACTCTCTCTCATAGGATAGGATTTGGTGGAAAGATAATTTGAGTGGAAAGCAACTTGGGGAAGGCTAGAGATCAAGATTTATGAGGTTGGAATGAAGTATCTTGACCTCAACACAAGTGTAGGTGGTTCTCTCTCAGAAAATGTATTGGAAGTGTAGCATGTTCTGATGGCTCTCTCCACGAATGAAGAGTGGGTGGAGGGGTATATATAGCCTCCACACAAAATCTAACCTTTACACACAAATCACCAAACTCGGTGGGACCGAATCATACAACTCGGTCAGACCAATTTAGTTCATAATGTGACCGTTAGGGTTTTCGGTGGGACCGACTTGATCAACTCGGTGGGACCGATGTGCTAGGGTTAGGGTAAAGCCTAATCTCGATTGGACCGATTACACAAACTCGGTGGAACCAATTTTGGTAATAAGCCAAACAGAGAGTTGGCTAGGCAAACTCGGTGGAGCCGATTACATATTTCGGTGAGACCGAGATTGATGTAATAGGCAACAGAGAGTTTGAAAGCCCATTTCGGTGAGACCGAGATCCCATCGGTGAGACCGAATTGACTAGGGTTTCTGGCAGTGGCTTATGTCAAGTGAACTCGATGGCGCCGGATAGATAAAATCGCTGGGGCCGAGTTTGAATTTTGGTTTGGGACATATTTGGATGTGAGAAAGTACTTGAGGGTTGTGGAGCATATCACTAAGCACTTTGAGCAAGCAAGCCATTAAGCAACACCTCACCCCCTCTTAATAGTATTGGCTTCCCTATGGACTCAATGTGATCTTGGATCACTAAAATGAAAAACGTAGACTCTTGTGCTTTGAGCTTGAGCCAATCCTTTGTCCTGAGCATCTTGAAGGGGTTCCACATCCTCTAGTCCATGCCACTCCACTGTTGGACTTATCTGAAATATGCTAGATGAAAATATTAGTCCAACAAGAGATATGTTGACATTAATTACCAAAATCACCTGGGGAGCACTTGTGCTTTCAGCTCATGTATCCGCTCCGGTCCTAGATCCGAAGCAAGCTGCGCCATCCAAGGACGGGAGGATCAACCCCACCACGGAGGCCACAGATTCCACGGCGTTGGAGCCGCACATAGACTTAACCTCTCACGAAGTCTTTGTCAGCGGAACCCTGGACTCTTCTTCGATCATAAGTTCCGAACCACGTGAGCCCGCGGACACCGAGCTTGATCGCTTATCGATCTTCGAATTCAGCGCCGCAGACATCTTCCAGCACTCGCCTTTGGGCAATGTGCTAAACTCATTAAAGAACCTATCCTTGGCGGAGGACTCACAGACGAACTATATCTATCTTGAACCAGGGGCTGACGGTGGAAAATTTTGCTTCCCACCCACCACCCACTTCATAGCCACGGTCGAGGATTTGACCGATACACTTGATTATGACTCCGAGAAAATTGACGGTATGGACGACGATGCCGAAAACAACAAAGACCCCATTAACACAGCTAAAGACCAAGATGAACGGGAAGATGGGCAGGTTAGCCCTGGTAAACAGGCCACACATGAAGATTCAGAGGACGACAATTACCTTCCGGTCTCTGAGGATAAGGTGAGCATCGGCACCGATGATTTCATCGTGCCGGAGGAACCTCTTGAGCAGGAGCGCTTCAAGCGCCAACTAATAGCCACTGCAAGGAGCCTGAAAAAGAAGCACCAGCAGCTTCAAGCTGACCAAAATCTGCTCAATGATAGATGGACCGAAGTCCTAGCCGCCGAAGAATACGGCCTTAGTGGCCCAGCCAAAAGCTACCCGAAGCATAGATTGCTACCCCAGGGCGACGACAAGGCGCTCAAGCCCATGCCATCATCGCACAAGGGGGTAGGTCGACCACAACTTGGTCCGAGTAAAGCGGCAACTCGAGCCGAACACCAGACCGCCCCATCTGTCGCGACCCGACCCGAATGGACCAAGCGCTCTGTGCTCAGGTGTCATCCCTGGATCAGTAATGCTGACACCACACAGTACATCGAAGGATTTATAGCAGAGTGGCAATCACACACTTATTACATCGTTATCTCAAAAAGAACTTATTACAATAAACATGGCTTAAGGCCATCTAGTGTCGATAACAGCGGAAGACTTGGAAGATAAATGGGTCCATCAACTCCAACGGCATCACTGAGTATAGAACCATGACCTAAAACACCTTACTCGTCGTCTGAGAAGTCTGCAACATGAGAAGTTGCAGCCCGAAAACGGGTCAGCACATGGAATATGCTGGCAAAGTAACACATAGAGAGTAATGGAATGAAACAGCTATACAATATGCATATATGGCTGGTGGAAAGCTCTATGGTTACAGTTTTGCGTAAAGCCAGTTTTTCCCTACTGCAAAGGAATAAGTTTATTTAACTATCATGGTGGTTGTGAAACATCAAGAATGGTTGACAGCATTCCGATCCCAATTAAGTGAACAATTATTAACCCAACAACATTAATTAGAAGTAACATGTTGAGATTCACATGATATTCAAGTACTAGATACTCAAGTTGTCCATAACCGGGGACACGGCTAATCATGATTAGTTTGTACACTCTGCAGAGGTTTGCGCACTTTTCCCCACATGACTCGATCTCCTCCGTTTGTTTTCTCGCACTACACGGTGTTTGAGAAACGGATGACCGAGACATAGTCTTTCAGAAGCGCTAGCACCTTACATGTGGGGTAGACCGTACCACCTACAACCCCTACATCTGCTAGTCCACCCCGTAAGAGTTCGCACTACTTAGTCAACTACGCCAGAGCCCATAATGGCATGTGGCTGCACACGGAAGTTTCTAGCATGAAAGATCTTATGATCCCTTTGAGCCTGGGTGGCGGTCCAAAAAAACAGGCAAGTCCTGATAGACATCAGGTGCCTCAATCCACCCAGATGTGTGTTTAAGTTGCCACCTTAGATAAACCATTAAAATTATCAACTCACATCTGTCATGGATATCACTCACCCAATCCACGTCTACTAGCATAGCATGGCATAATAAGCAAACGTAGAAGTAACTCCCAAAGGTTTCATAGTAATACAGGTAATAGGTACTACCTCATCTACTTCCCATCCCACAATTTAATTAGATCCTAATCATGCAATGTGTGAGGATTGATCTAATGCAATAAAACTGGGTTGTAGAAAAGGTATGATCAAAGTGTTACTTGCCTTGCTGATGATCCGCGAGTCCTAGGGTTTCGAAGTAACAGGCGGCGCAATCCGGGTAATCTAACGCAGACAAACAACAAGCACACGATAAGTACTCATTTAATGCACAGGTAAAACTCGAACAAGAGAACGAACCAGAAAGTTCAACTGAAGAACTCCGGTTGCAAAGAAAGAACGAACCGAACAAAGAAACGGAAGAACAAACGGCAAAAGAAAACAACTCGGTTCTAGCAAGTTGAAACTAGGTCAAATTTTACCGGGGCAAAAACTTGTTTAAGTTGATTAGACGGAACGGCGGTTTCGAAACGAAACTCCAGGCGCTTGAATCACCTGATTCCGATAAACGAGCGAGAAGAAAGACTAGAACGAAGATCGGATCTGAGATCACGATCGCGGAATAAATCCGACGAGAAGAAAAAGAAGAATGGTTAAACTAACGGGCGTCGTTAACCGGGAAGAATCCGGTGATCACGTTCGTTAGGACGAACGGTCCGGCGAACGGTCCAAAGGCAACTAAATCGGAAAAGAAAACGAATCCGATCTAGGGTTTCGGAGAAGAAAACCGAAACGAAAAACCGATCTAGAAAACGAATTAGAAGAGAAGAAAAGAATCGGAACGATTAGAAGAAAACGATCCGAGGAAAAGAGACGCGGGGCAACCTTCGGCGAGGTCTCCGGCGAGGGGCTCCGGCGGCGGCGTAGGGTGGCGGCGGCGTGGACAAGGTGCGGCGGTGGCGTGGGCACAAGGGCGGCGGCGCGGGTAGGGCGCGGTGGAGGGCTTGGGGTTTGATTTGATGATTTAGAGGGGGGGGGGGCGTTGGGGTTTTTATATTGGGGAGGGGGGATTTACTTGGGGTAGGGGACAAGAAATAGAGTAGGAAAAAGAGTCCTAGAAGAAAAAGGAAAACGGAACAAAGGAAAGGGCTAGCCTAGAATCCTAAAAGGATTCAGCTAAGAGGCAAGAGGCGGCGGCTGCCTCCTGCGCCAGGCGCTGGCGCACGCGCGGCTGGGGCCTGGCCGGCCGGCCTGCTGGCTGGGCCTTGGCCCAAGGCGCTGCTCTGTTTTTTTTAACTGGTTTTCGCGCGCAGAAAACAAAAGAAAAAGAAACTAAACGAACTCCGAAAAATCTAAAGTAAATTTTCCCCGTCTCCTAAAAATGAGTCGAACAAAATGAACTTTACTTCGGACCTAAAATGCAATTTTCAGAAATGCGCATTTTTCCCTATCCAAAGAAAATGCGAATAAAACTCCGGCAAAACCAAAACTTGATCTATTTATTAAATCTTCATTTTTCCTCAATTTTGGGAAAGTCATATTATTCCCTCTCTTATATTTTAACACCGGAAAAATAATTGAAGATAAAATAAATAAATCAAATGATCCTCTTTTCAAAATTTGAGAAAACTCAAATATGAAAATAACGAAATCTCCAACTCTCTCCGAGGGTCCTTGAGTTGCGTGAAATTTCTAGGATGGACCAAAATGCAAGAAAAATATGATATGCATGATGATCTATGTATAACATTCCAAATTGAAATTTTGGGATGTTACAAACCTACCCCCCTTAAGGTGAATCTCGCCCTCGAGATTCGGGTTGGCTAGAAAATAGGTGAGGGTGGTCTTTGAGCAAATCTTCTTCTCTCTCCTAGGTGGCTTCATCCTCTGAGTGGTGGTTCCACTGTACTTTGCAAAATTTGATAACCTTGCTGCGAGTAACTCTGCTGGCATAATCGAGAATCTTGACTAGCTTCTCCTCATATGTTAGGTCATCCTTTAACTGAATCGCTTCAAGCGGTACTGTATCTCTTAGCGGTATCTCTGCCATCTCGGCATGACATCTCTTCAGCTAAGAAACATGGAATACATCATGAACTCCTGACAGTCCCTCTGGTAATTCCAACTTATAAGCGACTTCTCCCATACGTTGCAAGATCTTATATGGTCCAACGAAACGCGGTGCTAACTTTCCCTTAACTCCAAAGCGCTTAACTCCTCGAAGTGGGGATACTCGGAGATAAACTCTGTCTCCGGTTTCGTAAACTGTCTCCTTGCGTTTAGAATCTGCATAGCTCTTCTGCCTGGACTGGGCTACCTTGATCCTATCGCGAATCAACCTAACTTTCCGTTCAGACTCCTTAATCAAATCTGGTCCAAAGAATTGACGGTCTCCAACTTCGTCCCATGACAACGGTGTCCTGCACCTCCTTCCGTATAAAGCTTTGAAAGGTGCCATCTTCAAACTGGTTTGGTAACTGTTGTTATAGGAAAACTCCGCATACGGCAAGTTTTCGTCCCAGCTAGATCCATAATCTAGTGCACAAGCTCTCAGCATATCTTCCAAAATCTGATTGACTCTCTCGGTCTGTCCATCTGTCTGCGGATGAAAAGCTGTGCTGAACTCTAGTCTGGTTCCTAAAGTTTCATGCAACTGATTCCAAGACTTTGAGGTAAATTGGGTTCCTCTATCTGATACGATACTCCTCGGAACTCCATGCAAACAAATGATCCTAGTCATGTATATCTTTGCCAACTTAGCACTGGTGTAAGTGGTCTTAACTGGAATAAAATGTGCTACCTTTGTCAAACGATGAACTACTACCCATATCGAGTCATAGCCTGCTTTCGTCCTGGGTAGTCCTGTGATAAAATCCATGCCTATCTTATCCCACTTCCATTCGGGTATGGGCAATGGCGGTAACAATCCTGCTGGGTTCTGATGCTCTGCCTTTACTCTCTGACATACGTCACAAACTGCTACATATGCTGCAATATCCTTCTTCAACAACTCCGTCATAGGCTTTGCAATCTTTGAAAAGTTCTCAATGAATCGCCGGTAGTATCCTGCGAGTCCAAGAAAACTTCAGATCTCTCCAACTGTTGTTGGTGCTTCCCATTCGGTTACGGTCTCAACCTTTGTGGGGTCAACTGCTATACCTTCTCCGGATATAACGTGTCCGAGGAATCCAACTTCCTTCAACCAAAACTCACATTTACTGAACTTGGCATATAACTGATGTTCCCTTAGTTTCTTCAAAACCGAACGCAAATGTTCCTTATGCTCCTCTTCATTCTTTGAATAGACCAGAATGTCATCAATGAACACTACGACGAACTTATCCAAAAACTCCATAAACACTTCGTTCATCAGGTTCATAAAATAGGTAGGTGCGTTAGTCAATCCAAATGACATAACGGTATACTCATACAGTCCATATCTCGTGGTGAATGCTGTCTTAGGTATGTCCTGCTCTCGAATCTTCAATTGGTGGTACCCTGATTGCAAATCGATCTTGGAAAACACTTTAGCTCCTTGCAACCGATCAAACAGATCATTGATCATTGGCAGTGGGTACTTGTTCTTGATGGTTACTTCATTCAATCCCCGATAATCTACAACCATCCTTAATGATCCGTCCTTCTTTTCCACTAGAAGTACGGGTGATCCCCAAGGTGAAGAACTTGGGCGAATGTAACCTTTATCCCATAACTCCTTAATCTGATTCTTAATTTCCACCAAATCCTTTGCTGGCATCCGGTACGGTCGCTTCGATATTGGGCCTGTACCTGGCAATAACTCAATCAAAAACTCAATGTCTCTATCTGGTGGCATGCCTGGTAATTCCTCAGGAAATACATCAGGAAAATCCTTTACCACTGGTACTTCCTCTTGCACAACTCCTGTTAGGCAGTTTACTTGTGTCCAGTTTGGTACATGCCGGGATACATACTTGATCCTTCTCCCTTCGGGTGTGGTAAGCAAAATTGACTTACTAGCACACTCAATATTCCCTTCATACTTTGATAACCAATCCATGCCTAATATCACATCCAATCCTTGAGATTCCAATATTATTAGGTCTGAGGGAAACACATAGTTACCAATCCTTAATGGTAACCGATCACACCAACGTCTAGCCATAAACTCCGCTCCTGGTGAGCTTACTAACATGGGTGACCTAAGGGCTTGGGTTGGCAGGTTATACTTATCCACAAATCCCCTTGATATGTATGAATGCGATGCACCAGTATCGAAAAGAACGAGTGCGGTAAATGACTTAAACCAAAAACTTACCGATTACTGCATCGGGCTGATCTTCAACCTCCTCCACATTAACGTGGTTCACCTGTCCCCTATTGAAAGGGTTCGGCTTCTTCCCAGAGCTTCCATTGCCATTTCCATTCTGGCCTTCGGGACATTCATTGGCATAATGTCCGGTCTTGGAACACTTGAAACAGGTGACTTGACTCAGGTCTCTCTTGGTTGGGGTCGATGGGGTGGACGGTTCTGGCCGTTGCTTCCTCCATTCCCATTACCATTCTTGTGGCCATTATGGTTGTGCGAGCTACCTCCTCCATGGGTGTGCTGAAACTGAAATCCCGGTTTAGGGGCAAAACGGGGCTTCTGCTGAGCTCCAGAGATATACTTCCCCTGTCCATACTTCCTCTTGCGGTTCTCAATCTGCTGTTGCTTCCCTTCAATCATGATGGCACGATCTACCAACTCCTGGTAGTTGTTGAAGGTGGCTACCATCAACTGCATGCTTAGTTCATCATTCAGTCCTTCCAGAAACTTCTCCTGCTTAGCTGCATCCGTAGCAACGTCATCTGGGGCATAACGTGCTAACTTGCTGAAGTCGTCGATGTACTGGCCAACTGTCCTTCCTCCTTGGCGTAAGTTGCGAAACTAACACTTCTTTATGGCCATAGCTCCTGCTGAAACATGGGCAGTGCGGAAAGCTTGCTGAAACTGATCCCATGTGACAGTGTCAACTGGGTAAGTGGCTATGAAATTCTCCCACCATGCTGCCGCGGGTCCGTCAAGCTGGTGAGCGGCAAACTTCACTTTCTCACCATCCGTGCATCCTGCAGTGGTCAACTCCCTGCCTATCTTGCAGAGCCAATCATCTGCTACTATTGGCTCGGTGCTACTGGAAAACACTGGCAGATTCAGCCTAAGAAAACGGCTAAGTGGTCAACAGGTGGCGGCGGTGGTGGTGGGTTGTTGTTGTTGTTCTGCTGGTTCTGGACTAACATCTGCATCAATTGATTCTGCTGCTGGATCAACTGAGTGAGCTCCGGTGGAAATCCATTGTCATGTCTCGGAGGCATCTGAGGGTTTAGAAAAGACGAGAATTGAGAATAGAGTGAGGTCTAAAGGGAAAACACTACCCATATGCACATGAGGCAAAAACACACAATATCACTTCAATCAATCAAACAAGGGCTTACAAACGATCTAAAGCTATCGCAAAAGTGCTTGACTATAATGTTTACATGGGGGAATACTACTACTATTTGGTGGTCATCTAGAAATTTGAACCGGTGGAAGACTCCATGATATCTGCTCCAGCTTCGTCTTCAAAGTCGGGTTCACTTGGATCTGAATCGGTGTCGTCGATGATGATGTAGTTGTCTGGACATGCGACGTACTCGTCCTCCTCCTTGGATGCTAACTTCTTCTTGAGTTCTTCAATCTCTTGCTTAAGATCGCCATTGTGTCTTGCTAGAGCTACGATCTCGTCCATGTAGTCCTTGCGTGTAGACTTCAGTTCTCCTTCTAGCTCGATGATCCTTGCCTTCGCATTCTTCAACTCTATCATATCATTGCACATCTGGTTCTCGTGGCGTCGAATGTGCTGGTTTAACTCCTGGATGAAAGATGCAATGGATCTATCCTTCTTGGTGCTGACTAACTCCCATTGTTCATCTCAGCGTCCGCAAATCTGGTAGATAGTGTTCTTGAGGTCTTCTTGATAAACTTCTCCAATGCATCCTATGGTGATATGAGCTGCCATGCTCCTTCCCAGACTCTAGGTTGGTGCATTGAAAACACTATCTGTGGGCTTCGTGATTGGCGCAAATGTCCTTCCCGGAACGTGAGCTTGAATCTTCCAGCGCTCCTCTTCAGGCAGAGTGGCGTTGAAGGTTCCCGTGAAGCTTGGTAATCCAATGTTCAGGTACTTGGTGACTTCCTTCAGGTGAAATCCAAAAGGTGTGCCTTCATCCGGTTGAGCATACTTAATCTTCGCGTGCGTCATCCTAATAGAGTAGAAAAGATGAGGAGTTAGAAAATGAGAAGAGAATAGTGATCTATGGCTTTAACTTAGTGGTCGTGTCCTACAGTCAGCGTGTGCTCTGATACCATTCTCTGTCGCGACCCGACCCGAATGGATCAAGCGCTCTGTGCTCAGGTGTCATCCCTGGATCAGTAATGCTGACACCACACAGTACATCGAAGGATTTATAGCAGAGTGGCAATCACACACTTATTACATCGTTGTCTCAAAGAGAACTTATTACAATAAACATGGCTTAAGGCCATCTAGTGTCGATAACAGCGGAAGACTTGGAAGATAAATGGGTCCATCAACTCCAACGGCATCACTGAGTATAGAACCACGAACTAAAACACCTTACTCGTCGTCTGAGAAGTCTGCAACATGAGAAGTTGCAGCCCGAAAACGGGTCAGCACATGGAATATGCTGGCAAAGTAACACATAGAGAGTAATGGAATGAAACAGCTATACAATATGCATATATGGCTGGTGGAAAGCTCTATGGTTACAGTTTTGCGTAAAGCCAGTTTTTCCCTACTGCAAAGGAATAAGTTTATTTAACTATCATGGTGGTTGTGAAACATCGAGAATGGTTGACAGCATTCCGATCCCAATTAAGTGAACAATTATTAACCCAACAACATTAATTAGAAGTAACATGTTGAGATTCACATGATATTCAAGTACTAGATACTCAAGTTGTCCATAACCGGGGACACGGCTAATCATGATTAGTTTGTACACTCTGCAGAGGTTTGCGCACTTTTCCCCACATGACTCGATCTCCTCCGTTTGTTTTCTCGCACTACACGGTGTTTGAGAAACGGATGACCGAGACATAGTCTTTCAGAAGCGCTAGCACCTTACATGTGGGGTAGACCGTACCACCTACAACCCCTACATCTGCTAGTCCACCCCGTAAGAGTTCGCACTACTTAGTCAACTACGCCAGAGCCCATAATGGCATGTGGCTGCACACGGAAGTTTCTAGCATGAAAGATCTTATGATCCCTTTGAGCCTGGGTGGCGGTCCAAAAAAACAGGCAAGTCCTGATAGACATCAGGTGCCTCAATCCACCCAGATGTGTGTTTAAGTTGCCACCTTAGATAAACCATTAAAATTATCAACTCACATCTGTCATGGATATCACTCACCCAATCCACGTCTACTAGCATAGCATGGCATAATAAGCAAACGTAGAAGTAACTCCCAAAGGTTTCATAGTAATACAGGTAATAGGTACTACCTCATCTACTTCCCATCCCACAATTTAATTAGATCCTAATCATGCAATGTGTGAGGATTGATCTAATGCAATAAAACTGGGTTGTAGAAAAGGTATGATCAAAGTGTTACTTGCCTTGCTGATGATCCGCGAGTCCTAGGGTTTCGAAGTAACAGGCAGCGCAATCCGGGTAATCTAACGCAGACAAACAACAAGCACACAATAAGTACTCATCTAATGCACAGGTAAAACTCAAACAAGAGAACGAACCAGAAAGTTCAACTTAAGAACTCCGGATGCAAAGAAAGAACGAACCGAACAAAGAAACAGAAAAACAAACGGCAAAAGAAAACAACTCGGTTCTAGCAAGTTGAAACTAGGTCAAATTTTACCGGGGCAAAAACTTGTTTAAGTTGATTAGACGGAACGGCGATTTCGAAACGAAACTCCAGGCGCTTGAATCACCTGATTCCGATAAACGAGCGAGAAGAAAGACTAGAACGAAGATCGAATCTGAGATCACGATCGCGGAATAAATCCGACGAGAAGAAAAAGAAGAACGGTTAAACGAACGGGCATCATTAACCGGGAAGAATCCGGTGATCACGTTCGTTAGGACGAACGGTCCGGCGAACGGTCCAAAGGCAACTAAATCGGAAAAGAAAACGAATCCGATCTAGGGTTTCGGAGAAGAAAACCGAAACGAAAAACCGATCTAGAAAACGAATTAGAAGAGAAGAAAAGAATCAGAACGATTAGAAGAAAATGATCCGAGGAAAAGAGACGCGGGGAAACCTCCGGCGAGGTCTCCGGCGAGGGGCTCCGGCGGCGGCGTAGGGCGGCGGCGGCATGGACAAGGTGCGGCGGCGGCGTGGGCACAAGGGCGGCGGCGCGGGTAGGGCGCGATGGAGGGCTTGGGGTTTGATTTGATGATTTAGAGGGGGGGTGTTGGGGTATTTATATTGGGGAGGGGGGGATTTACTTGGGGTAGGGGACAAGAAATAGAGTAGGAAAAAGAGTCCTAGAAGAAAAAGGAAAACAGAACAAAGGAAAGGGCTAGCCTAGAATCCTAAAAGGATTCAGCTAAGAGGCAAGAGGCGGCGGCTGCCTCCTGCGCCAGGCGCTGGCGCACGCGCGGCTGGGGCCTGGCCGGCCGGCCTGCTGGCTGGGCCTTGGCCCAAGGCGCTGCTCTATGTTTTTAACTGGTTTTCGCGCGTAGAAAACAAAAGAAAAAGAAACTAAACGAACTCCAAAAAATATAAAGTAAATTTACCCCGACTCCTAAAAATGAGTCGAACAAAATGAACTTTACTCCGGACCTAAAATGCAATTTTCGAAAACGCGCATTTTTCCCTATCCAAATAAAATGCGAATAAAACTCCGGCAACACCAAAACTTGATCTATTTATTAAATCTTCATTTTTCCTCAATTTTGGGAAAGTCATATTATTCCCTCTCTTATATTTTAACACTGGAAAAATAATTGAAGATAAAATAAATAAATCAAATGATCCTCTTTTCAAAATTTGAGAAAACTCAAATATGAAAATAACGAAATCTCCAACTCTCTCCGAGGGTCCTTGAGTTGCGTGAAATTTCTAGGATCGACCAAAATTCAAGAAAAATATGACATGCATGATGATCTATGTATAACATTCCAAATTGAAAATTTGGGATGTTACAACATCCACATGGCCCGTGGAGACGACCTTCATGCCATCAAATACCTACCACTAAAATTCAAAGGACCAGCTCGATAGTAGTTAAACAGTCTGCCGGAAAATTCTATTGGCAGGTGGGAAGATTTGGAGAACACCTTTCGCGACAAGTTCCAAGGAACATATCTCCGGCCACCGGATGCTGATGACCTAAGGCACATTGTCCAGCAGCCCGGAGAGTCAGCCAAGAAGCTCTGGACTAGGTTCTTAGTTAAAAAGAACCAAATCGTCGACTGTCTGGACGCGGAAGCCCTTGCGGCCTTTAAACACAGCTTCCGGGATGAATGGCTTGCACGCCACCTTGGTCAAGAAGGACCTAGATCCATGATAGCCCTTACCGCTCTAATGACCCGCTTTTGCACAGGAGAAGACAGTTGGCTCGCTCGTAGAAGCAATAGCACCAGTGACTCAGGCACTTCCGAAATCCGAGCCGGCAATGGAAAGCCATGACAAAGCAAACACAACAGTCGCAATGATAATGAAAGATCACGCGACACAGCAGTCAACGCCGCACTTAGCAATCCCAAGCATGGTCAACGGAAAAAGCCATTCAAGGCAAACCGAGACGGACCATACAACCTAGACAGGATATTGGACCGACCCTGCCAGATTCACGGCCACCCGAATAAACGAGCTAATCATACCGACAGAAGCTGTTGGGTCCTCAAGCAGGCCGGCAAGCTCAATGCCGAACACAAGGGAAGGAGGCCGCCAGGCAATAGGGACGACGGAGTGGTTCACCAGCCAAACACCGGGGGTTAGAAGCAACTTCCCCCGAAGATCGATCAACTCCGGAGCAGAAATAGCAGTCCGGCTTCCGTTGCCCATCTCATATACCCGTTAAAACTATACCGCGCATACATAACTACACACTTAAAATACCATGGGCATTTGCGGAAGCATAATACGGACAAGTCTGCAAGCACTCCGGTAACATTTTTATTTACTTTCCTTTTTCTTTCTTCATTATCTCTTAAAAATAGGTGGCGCAAAGGAGAAACATTTAAGACTGACTCCATCAGAGTTTGGTTCCGCACACTCACCTATGAGGTTACTTCCTTCAAGGATTCCCCTTGCCGAGGACAGGCAGCGCAGACGTGCAACAGGAGGTCCAAAATAACTTTTTATAAACCGCACTCTTTTTCGAGCCTGTAACATGCCTTTTTCCTCTGCCTTCGACCCAGGGCATATTAAATAGCCGGGGTCATGGCCTTTATATATATCAAGTAATCTTTGGCATATCGCTCAGGTCCCAGTTCACATTACCCGAATTAATTATCCGCGTCTTTTCACAAATGAATACGCCCTTTATGATCGCTTCACAGATATACCCTGGGCTTAAATCGACAGGGGCTCGGTATGGGAACAAATGAGTTGCCAACAAAGTTTGAACCGCTTTTACAGCGTACTTCGGCATCGTGAGTTTGGCCTTATATGCATCAGCTCCGAATCATGTCTTGGGTAAGTAGTTGGGTTGCCCGGCTCCTATGCTTGCTATCCTACGTGCCGCTCTATCGGCTAGGGTAGTAAAGGGAGAACTACTGCAATTGTGCTGCCGGTTCACCTGGATCAGCACCTCAGTAGAGAAAGCCGAACACTGACTGTCGTGATGCAGCAAGAGCTGGTCAACCACTCGATGACTTATCGGAATCTCTAGCGATTCCTCCATGTCACAGGAAGGACCTCTTTCCGGTCAAATATGTACACGCGTCGTATGAATAAGCCGCATACATACCAGGGGCAATGTCGTAGACCCACCATAAAACTCCTATGGCTAAGTGAAAGTGTTAAAGCCCTATAGTCAAGTTGCCTGGTTCACTGCTTGACACCTCCTTGATGGACCAAGACGTTCGGTCAAGAGTGATCAAATACTTTTTCGAACACCCCCGTACTTCCTACGAGGGGGCTGAAGCCGACGACTGGAAAACTTTCATATTATATTAAAACGACCACACAGGAGGAACACAAACTTTTGAGCAATATATAAAAACAGATTAACTATAAAATTATCTTGTACAATTCCCATACACCTCACTCGAACATTATGTCTTTCGAGCATTGACCGTCTATCAAGCGGGCGGCCACTAGGACGTCTTCAAAATAATGCTCCGGTTCATGGCGGTCTTTGCAATTGGGTGGATTCTTCACCGCAACATCGATGGCTTTCATCTTACCCTAGAATGTCTTGACTCAGGCAAAGGCCATCCGTGCACCCTCGATGCACATCGACCGCTTCACAGCGTCGATACATGGCACCGCGTCAACAAGCCGCTACACCAAGCCGAAGTAGCTATTCAGAACAGGATCAGTTGGCCATAACCGGATTATGACGTTCTTCATGGCAGTGCCGGATATCATATGAAGCTCGGCCCACTAGGATATCTGGTCATTCAGCAACAGGGGGCGCTTCGATGCGCCGAATTGTGACCAGAAAAGCTTCTCCGTTGCATACCCCTCTCGCGCATGGTAAAACTGCGCTGCATCGGATGAAATCTTCGGCAAGTCTAAAAACTCATATGGAGAACTCCAAAATTGGTTAAGCTGAGCATAGTTCGGAGTGCCGAACTTAGTCTGCAGCAAAAATGGCTCACCAGCCGCAATCTCCCTAGGTTGCCAGATCTCCTCACGGGCGGCTCTGGCTTCATTCTCCTTCTCAGGGAGTTTATAGCGGCTAGTAGCATTTTTTAGTTCTAGCGCCATCATGGACATCTTCTCCTCGTCTTGATGCTGAGCAGCTCGTTCGGTTTTTAACTCAGTCGATGCCTTTTCGGCAGCCGCATTACTACACCGGGCCTGCTCCTTGGCCCGGGCCTGCTCCGCCCGAAGAATTTCAACGGCGGCAGCACCATCTACAGCCAGGCATATTACAGTATATAACTTTCAGCATCATGCTTATATCACAACAATATGTGAAGGGACTGCCACGAATACATACCTTGCGATTCGTCAAGACGCATATTGATTAACGCAATGTCATCCACGGACACATCAAGCTTCCGTTGCAGCTCGGCCATATCCGGTCTGGGAAGTAGCCAGGGGGAAGCAGCCCATGTTCAAGTTAATCAGATTAGTCCTTGAATATTTCTTCATGATCCTCCGTTCGCCTCCCATGGGAAGCCAACCCGAGTCTTAGGGGCTACTATCTATACACAGGTGTATTTTGCGAATAAAACACAATTGCACATATTACAGTACAAACCTCGAAGCCTCTTAGTAGGCTCGCAAAGGCCTCATCCAATCCGCTCTTCGGGGAAAGGACCTTTTCAACCACCATGCCCATCAAGGTATGATGTTCCTCTGAGACGGACACCTGCCGCAGCATGTTCGTCAAGATATCTGGCGCCTCTGGGTCTCCGGAAGCCGCCGTAGGAGTACAGCCACCCTTTGAAGGGATCCGTTCATTCGTATCTGGTTGTATACCAGATTGTTCGGGGCCCTCATTGTTGTTCCCTGGACCCTGGGCCACCGAAGTATCACCTTCGGGTAGCATCTTCATCATCCCTTGCACCACTTGTTGTTTGGGGGAGACACTCCGCGACGACACCTCGAAGTTGTCCGCCCTATTGGACGGAGAGGCCGGTGGGGGCGTCTCGCTTTCCATCATCTCTGGGAGAAGGTCCCCCGAGGAGGAGGATTGTTGAGGAAGACTGCGTGTTGAGCTGCAAAAACTATATATCCCAGGCATTATAAAAAAAGAACGAGACATGTTTAAAACAACCTTGTTCACTTATGATGTGGCCTTAGACTTGTCCTCGTCATGAGACTGTGCTTCGACGTCCTCCATGCCCGAGCCACCCACCTGAGGCATCTTGCCTCGCTTAGGAGCCTGTTCCTCCCAATCGTTGGAGGCGGCCCTTTTCTTCCCACGAGGGGAGGAGACGGTGGCCCTCCCTTCACTCTTGTCTTCGGATGAGGGAGTTTTAATTCCTACAAACACAATGTCTGAGGTACCCTTGGAATAGGGGTCATCTTTGGTCTTTCCACTATCTGCCTCGCCCTCCTTCACATGCATCTGGTATGGTGCAGGGGCTAGCATCCTTGTTAAAATAGGATTCGCTGGGCCTTCGGGCAGAGGGGCCGAACACATAATTAGTTCCGCCTTCTTTGTCCAGCCCTGGATAAAGATAGCCTGCTCAGTACCTTATTACGGTATGCGTAATTACAAAGTGTTTGGAAGACAAGTGCTTACCTGGGTATCCGGACGGTTGCAGTTAAGGCCGGCGTCCTCGGTGGTATCCGGCCAATGTTTCCGCTTCCCAAAAAATAATTTCCACATCCCCTCGTGTGTTGTGCTGAAGAAGTGTTGGAGGGTTTGTGGTCCTTCTAGATTAAGCTCCCACATGCTGCGAGACCTATGCTGGCATGGCAGGATTCGGAGAACTAACATCACTAGGATCATGTTGACAAGATCGATGTCTCTCTCGAGGAGGGTTCGGATGCGGCTCTGTAAAGTCTGCACTTCATCAACTGATCACCAGTCCAGCCCCTTGTTGACCCATGATGCAAGCTGTAATGGTGGGCCAGGACGGATGTGGGTGCAGCTACCCACTTGGTGCTACGGGGCTCCGTAACGTAAAACCACTCCCGCTGCTAGTGATTGGAAGTTTTGGCAAAGAACCTTTTGGCCAAGGAGTGCTGGTGAGTTGGCTGATCGTAGCACCGCCACACTCCACCTGTTCCTCGTTGACTACGTTCGGCTTCACACTGAAGGTCTTGAGCCATAAGCCGATGTGTGGGGAGATTTGGAGGAAGGCCTCGCATGTAATGATAAACACCGAGACTTGGAGGATAGAGTCCGGGGCTAGGTCATGAAAATCTAGTCCGTAATAAAACATTAGCCCCCGGACGAAGGGGTGAAGAGCAAACCCTAGCCCTCGGAGGAAGTGGGAGATGAATACGACCTTCTTGCTGGATCTGGGGGGTCAGAATAACCTATCCTTGAGCAGGAAGCCTGTGGTGGACCTCCACGGTCAATTATCTGGCCGCCCGAAGCTTTGCGATGTCCTCCTCTGTAACGGAGGAAATCACCCATCGGCCTTGAGAGCTGGGTCCGGACATGATGGGGAGGCTTGAAACAATGAAGTCGAACCTTGAGTGCTACAGCTCGAGGTCGGGAAGGCTGAGGAGAGGTTTGGCATAAAAGGACGGCCCTTGGTTCCTTTATAAAGGCAGCGAGTATTGAACGCCTCCTCCTAAGCCTAAGAACCTGCCTATTCCTAAGGAATCTTTTCCGCAGGACGGTTGGGTTACCCACGCTCGTATTGATGAAAAACCCGCAATTAAGGGACACGATCTTTGCTTCGACAAGATGTGTCAATGAAAACCACGCCCCGAAACATGGAACGGTGGGACGGGAAATGGTTCGAAATAATGACCGGGGAGCGTGATGTCACTTTACCAAAGTTATCAGCAGATTGGATTCATGGAATACTATACTCTCTACGGCTATGTGTTACAGGTCCGGACACGATCAATTCGTCTGAAGACTATTTTGGAGTTTGGAAGGAGGAACCCGCCTTGCAATGCCGAAGACAGCACTACGCGCTGGATACCTTGTCATTGAAGCCAGGTTCAAGGGCTACTAAGGGAGTCCTGGAGTAAGGGGTCCTCGGGCGTCTGACCTGTTAGCCATGGGTCGGACTGATGGGCTGTGAAGATACGAAGACCGAAGACTGTACCCGTGTCCGGATAGGACTCTCCTTTGCGTGGAAGACAAGCTTGGCGTCGAATATGTAGATTCCTTTCTTTGTAACTGACCTTATGTAACCCTAGATCCACCTGGTGTCTATATAAACCGGAGGACTTAGTTCGGATAGGAGAGACTCATTATCATAGCCATACACGCTAGACCTCTAGGGTTTAGCCATTATGATCTCGAGGTAGATCAACTCTTGTAACACTCATATTCATCAATATCAATCAAGCAGGACGTAGGATATTACCTCCATAGAGAGGGCCCGAACCTGGGTAAACATCATGTCCCTTGTCTCCTGTTACCATCGACCTTAGACGCGCAGTTCGGGGCCCCCTACCCGAGATCCGCCGGTTTTGTCACCGACATCGACCACTCCTATTTACCACCTGAGGTGTTTGCTCTAACCTGGCATGCTGATGTTGGTCATATCATGCATATGGAGCCTCGCATTGCTTACATTATTCATCTTATATGTCATCAACTTAGTTTAGATTTGCTTTGTGTGAATGCCACCTGTTTGGTTTCTATATCATACTTCCACCGTTCCTAACTATTTGTCTTTTTAGATATTTCAACAAGTGACTACATACGGAGCAAAATGAGTGAATCTACACTCTAAAATATGTCTATATACGTCCGTATGTAGTAGTCCATTTGAAATCTCTAAAAAGAAAATATTTACGAACGGAGGGAGTATATGGGAATTATGCAATGCCATGTTTTTCAGCCAGTTATCATATATGTGAATTATGCATCGCCATGTAGCCAGGCATCATATATGTGAATTATCTCATACCATCTTTTTTTCATTACGTATTCCATTTGTCGACAATTTGTGTATATTAAACTACTCGTCATGTGTATTAGCCATTTGATCCGGTTATGGAAAAAATCAGGAGTGAGAACAAGGTCTTCAGAGCAGGCAATGGTACCTGTTGAAGCATATATCTCGATGGTTACAGGGAGCTCCTCACAGGAGGATTCAAAGAGAGATGACCAGTCCTATATCCCACCTGAGGTGTATGCTCTAAGTTGCAGTGTTTATATTTCTCATATCATGCATATGGTGTCTTGCATTGCTTAGTTTAGACATCATATGCACAATATTGAATTCCATCTGCTTAGTTTAGAGATCATACATGCGAGTGCCAGCTGCTTAGTATATGAATCAATTATGTCAATTATATCATGCCATCATATATACTTAGACAACATTTATGTGAATTATTTCATCCCAACCTATTTTAGAAAGACATCATATAGTTTTGTCGTGTCATCCTGTTTAGATACTCATCATATGTTGAATTATGCCATTATATCATGTTAAGTTATCCATCATATATCTGAAACTGTGTCATGCTATCCTGTTTAGTTAGGCATCATATATGTGAAATTGTGTCATGCTGTCATGTTTGCTTAGACAACATATATGTGAATTACCACATCTTTCTATCATACAATGTCTGTACGTTCAATTTCTTTTATTATTTATCAGCCATTTGAATTGGAGGGGGTGATGGCAGTATCTAAGGGAGCAAAAACCCGTTCTTCACAAAAGACAGTGCTACCCGTCGATGCAAACAGAACCATGGTTGTACTCGCTCACAAACTTGCCCCACCACACATAATCGAGACTCTTCCAGATTGCACACTTAGACCGTTGGGCAGAGAACCAGCTACAACCCATCTAACCCAACCCCAGCGGATAGTAACCCACTTCTAGTTGACGAAGCACCATGTCCACCACAGAGTACCCCCACACAAGCAGTTTGTAAAGCAACTGCAGTGCATAAATCACGAAGACCACCACAGCAAACCCAAACTCCATGTTTAAAGTAGCAGAGCAACTGTTCTTAGGTCAGATTCCGTAGCTATGGTCCATACTCCTTTGTTGTTGCATCACTGTATTTACTCATACCAACTACTTTCGAATATGAAGGATCCAATTGAAACTCCGATGGCGCAAAAGGTATGTTTTAAACCTATTTCTTTAACTGGATTGCTATTCTACCTTCTTGCTCTATGTTGATTTCAGTTTTAGTTGTATAAACAGTTAAGTTCTCATGTGATGCACATTACATGTGTTGCCAATGTTGTGTAGTTTCTCACACTTATATTTTGTCTATGCTGCTGTGTCTTCAAAATATACGAGTTGAACTTGTTGGGGGACATAGTAATTTCAAAAAAATTCCTAGGCACATGCAAGATCATGGTGATGCATAGCAATGAGAGGAAAGAGTATCATCCACGTACCCTCGTAGACCGTAAGCGGAAGCGTTAGCACAACGCGGTTGGTGTAGTTGTACGTCTGCATGATCCAACCAATCCAAGTACCGAACACACGGCACCTCCAAGTTATGCACACGTTCAACTCGATGACGTCCCGCGAGCTCCGATCTAGCAAAGCTTCATAGGAGAGTTTTTTCAGCATGACGGCGTGGTGACGGTGATGATGATGCTACCGACGCAGGGCTTCACCTAAGCACCGCTACGATATAATCGAGGTGGATTATGGTGGAGGGGGCACCGCACACGGCTAAGGGATCAATGATCAACTTGTGTGTCTAGAGGTGCCCCCTTCCCCCGTATATAAAGGAGTGCAGGAGGGGAGGGCCGGCCCTCTCTAGGGCGCGCCATGGGGAGTCCTACTCCCACCGGGAGTAGGATCCCCCCTTTCCAACTTGGAGTAGGAGAGGGAAGGAAGAGGAAGGAGGGAGGAAGGAAAGGGGGGCCGACCCCCCTCAAAATTCAGATTGGGCTTGGGGTGCGCCACCTCCCTTGCTCCTTTCCCCTCCTTTCCACTAAAGCCCAATAAGGCCCATATACCTCCCGGGGGTTCCGATAACCTCCAGGTGCTCCGGTATATTCCCGATCTCACCCGGAACCATTCCGGTATCCAAATATAGTCATCCAATATATTGATCTTTGTGTCTCAACCATTTCGAGACTCCTCATCATGTCCGTGATCACATTCGGGACTCCGAACTACCTTCGGTACATCAAAACACAAAAACTCATAATACGATTGTCACCGAACTTTAAGCGTGCGGACCCTACGGGTTCGAGAACTATGTAGACATGACTGAGACACATCTCTGGTCAATAACCAATAGCGGAACCTGGATGCTCATATTGGTTCCCACATATTATACAAAGATCTTTATCGGTCAAATCGCATAACATCATACGTTGTTCCCTTTGTCATCGGTATGTTACTTGCCCGAGATTCGATCGTCGGTATCTCAATACCTAGTTCAATCTCATTACCGGCAAGTCTCTTTACTCGTTCTGTAATACATCATCCCGCAACTAACTCATTAGTTACAATGCTTGCAAGGATTATAGTGATGTGCATTACCGAGTGGGCCTAGAGATACCTCTCCGGCAATAGGAGTGACAAATCCTAATCTCGAAATACGCCAACCCAACAAGTACATTTGGAGACACCTGTAGAGCACCTTTATAATCACCCAGTTACGTTGTGACGTTTGGTAGCACACAAAGTGTTCCTCCGGTAAACGGGAGTTGCATAATCTCATAGTCATAGGAACATGTATAAGTCATGAAGAAAGCAATAGCAACATACTAAACGATCAAGTGCTAAGCTAACGGAATGGGTCAAGTCAATCACATCATTCTCCTAATGATTTGATCCTGTTAATCAAATGACAACTCATGTCTATGGCTAGTAAACATAACCATCTTTGGTCAACGAGCTAGTCAAGTAGAGGCATACTAGTGACACTCTGTTTGTCTATGTATTCACACATGTATTATGTTTCCGGTTAATACAATTCTAGCATGAATAATAAACATTTATCATGATATAAGGAAATAAATAATAACTTTATTATTGCCTCTAGGGCATATTTCCTTCAGTCTCCCACTTGCACTAGAGTCAATAATCTAGTTCACATCGCCATGTGACTTAACACCAATAGTTCACATCACCATGTGATTAACACCCATAGTTCACATCGTCATGTGACCAACACCCAAAGGGTTTACTAGAGTCAATAATATAGTTCACATCCCTATGTGGTTAACACACAAAGATTACTAAGGTGTGATCATGTTTTGCTTGTGAGAGAAGTTTAGTCTACGGGTCTGCCACATTCAGATCCGTATGTATTTTGCAAATTTCTATGTCAACAATGCTCTGCACGGAGCTACTCTAGCTAATTGCTCCCACTTTCAAAATGTATCCAGATTGAGACTTATAGTCATCTGGATCAGTGTCAAAATTTGCATGGACGTAACCCTTTACGACGAACCTTTTGTCACCTCCCTAATCGAGAAACATATCCTTATTCCACCAAGGATAATTTTGACCGTTGTCCAGTGATCTACTCCTAGATCACTATTGTACTCCCTTGCTAAACTCAGTGTAGGGTATACAATAGATCTGGTACACAGCATGGCATACTTTATAGAAACTATGGCTGAGGCATAGGGAATGACTTTCATTCTATTTCTATCTTCTGCTGTGGTTAGGCTTTGAGTCTCACTCAATTTCACACCTTGTAACACAGGTAAGAACTCTTTCTTTGACTGTTCCATTTTGAACTACTTCAAAATATTGTCAAGGTATGCACTTATTGAAAAAACTTATCAAGCGTCTTCATCTATCTCTATAGATCTTGATGCTCAATATGTAAGTAGCTTTACTGAGGTCTTTATTTTAAAAACTCCTTTATGCTTTCCAGGAAATTCTATATTATTTCCGATCAACAATATGTCATTCACATATATTTATCAGAAATGATGTAGCTCTCCCACCCACTTGTACATACAGGCTTCACCACAAGTCTGTACAAAACTATATGCTTTGATCAACCCATCAAAGCATATATTCCAACTCTGAGATGCTTGCACCACTCCATAGATGGATCGCTGGAGCTTGCACATTTTGTTAGCACCTTTAGGATCGACAAACCTTCTTGTTGCATCATATACAACTCTTCTTTAAGAAATCCATTAGGGAATGTAGTTTTCACATCCATTTGCCAGATTTCACAAAATGTGGAAATTTGCTAACATGACTCGGACAGACTTAAGCATCTCTACGAGTGAGAAAATCTCATCGTAGTCAACAATTTGAACTTTGTCAAAACCTTTTTCGACAAGTCTAGCTTTGTAGATAGTAACACTACTATCAGCGTCCGTCTTCTTCTTGAAGATCCATTTATTTTCTATGGCTTGCCGATCATCGGGCAAGTCAACCAAACTCCACACTTTGTTCTCATACATGGATCCCATCTCATATTTCATGGCCTCAGGCCATTTCGCGGAATCTAGGCTCATCATCGCTTCCTCGTAGTTCATAGGTTAGTCATGGTCAATTAACATGACCTCCAGAACAGGATTACCGTACCACTCTAGTGCGGATCTCACTCTGGTTGACCTACGAGGTTCGGTAGTAACTTGACCTGAAGTTACATGATCATCATCATTAGCTTCCTCACTAATTGGTGTAGGAGTCACAGAAACAGATTTCTGTGATGAGCTAATTTCCAATAAGGGAGCAGGTACATTTACCTCATCAAGTTCTACTTTCCTCCCACTCACTTCTTTCGAGAGAAACTCCTTCTCTAGAAAGGATCCATTCTGAGCAGCAAATATCTTGCCTTCGGATCTGTGATAGAAGGAGTACCCAACAGTTACTTTTGGGTATCCTATGAAGACGCACTTCTCCGACTTGGGTTTGAGCTTATAAAGATGAAACTTTTTCACATAGGCATCACAACCCCAAACTTTAAGAAACGACAGCTTAGGTTTCTTGCTAAACCAAAGTTCATACGATGTCGTCTCAACGGATTTAGACGGTGCCCTTTTTAATGTGAATGCAGCTGTCTCTAATGCATAACCCCAAAACGATAGTGGTAAATCGGTAAGAGACATCATAGATTGCACTATGTCAAATAAAGTACGGTTATGACGTTCGGACACACCATTACGTTGTGGTGTTCCAAGTGGCATGTGTTTGTGAAACTATTCCACATTGTTTTAATTGAAGAACAAACTCGTAACTCAAATATTCACCTCTGCGATCAGATCGTAGAAACTTTATTTTCTTGTTACGATGATTTTCCACTTCACTCTGAAATTCTTTGAACTTTTCAAATGTTTCAGACATATGTTTCTTCAAGTTGATATACCCATATCTGCTCAAATCGTCTGTGAAGGTCAGAAAATAACGATACCCGCCGCGAGCCTCAACACTCATCGGACCTCATACATCAGTATGTATTATATCCAATAAGTTAGTTGCTCACTCAATTGTTCTAGAGAACGGAGTCTTAGTCATGTTTGCCCATGAGGCATGGTTCGCAAGCATAAACTGATTCATAATCAAGTGATTCCAAAAGCCCATCAGCATGGTTTTTCTTCATGCGCTTTACACCAATATGACCTAAACGGCAGTGCCACAAATAAGTTGCACTATCATTATTCATTTTGCATCTTTTGGCTTCAATATTATGAATATGTGTATCACTACGGTCGAGATTCAACAAACCATTTTCATTGGGTGTATAACCATAGAAGGTTTTATTCATGTAAACAGAATAACAATTATTCTCTAACGTAAATGAATAACCGTATTGCAAGAAACATGATCAAATCATATTCATGCTCAACGCAAACACCAAATAACACTTATTTAGGTTCAAAACTAATCCCCAAAGTGTAGGGAGTGTGCGATGATGATCATATCATTCTTGGAACTAATTCCAACACACATCATTACTTCACCCTTAACTAGTCTATGTTCATTCTGCAACTCCCTTTCAAGTTACTACTCTTAGCAACTGAACTAGTATCAAATATCGAGGGGTAGCTATAAACACTAGTAAAGTACACATCAATAACATGTATATCCAATATACCTTTGTTCACTTTGCCATCCTTCTTATCCGCCAAATACTTGGGGCAGTTCCGCTTCCAGTGACTAGTCCCTTTGCAGTAAAAGCACTTAGTCTCAGGCTTAGGTCCAGACTTGGGCTTCTTCACTTGAGCAGCAACTTGCTTGCCATTCTTCTTGAAGTTCCCCCTTCCCTTTGCCCTTTTCTTGAAACTAGTGGTCTCATTAACCATCAACACTTAATGCTTTTCTTGATTTCTACCTTCGTCGATTTCAGCATCATGAAGAGCTTGGGAATCGTTTCCGTTATCCCTTGCATATTATAGTTCATCATGAAGTTCTAGCAACTTGGTGATAGTGACTAGAGAACTTTGTCAATCACTATCTTATCTGGAAGATTAACTCCCACTTGATTCAAGTAATTGTAGTACTCAGACTATCTGAGCACATGCTTACTGGTTGAGATATTCTCCTCCATCTTGTAGGCAAAGTAATGTCAGAGGTCTCATACCTCTCGACACGGGCATGAGTATGAAATACCAATTTCAACTCTTGGAACATTTTATATGCTCCGTGGTGTTCAAAACATTTTTGAAGTCCCGGTTCTAAGCCGTAAAGCATGGTGCACTAAACTATCAAGTAGTTATCATACCGAGCTTTTGTCAAAATGTTCAAAACGTCTGCATCTGCTCCTGCAATAGTTCTGTCACCTAGCGGTGCATCAAGGACATAATACTTCTGTGCAGCAATGAGGATAATCCTCAGATCACGGAGCTAGTCCGCATCTTTGCTACTAACATCTTTCAACTTATTTTTCTCTAGGAACATATCAAAAATAAATCAAGGGAGCTAAACACGAGCTATTGATCTACAACATAGATATGCTAATACTACCAGGACTAAGTTCATGTTAAACTAAAGTTCAATTAATCATATTACTTAAAGAACTCCCACTTAGATAGACATCCCTCTAATCGTCTATGTGATCACATGATCCATATCAACTAAACCATGTCCGATCATCATGTGAGATGGAGTAGTTTTCAATGGTGAACATCACTATGATTTTTTTTGAAAATGCTTTCATAAAAAAATAATTTTGAAAATGTGAACATCACTATGTTGATCATATGTACTATATGATTCACGCTCGACCTTTCGGTCTCAGTGTTCCGAGGCCATATCTGCATATGCTAGGCTTGTCAAGTTTAACCTGAGTATTCCGCATGTGCAAAACTGTCTTGCACCCATTGTACTTGATCGTAGAGCTTATCACACCCGATCATCACGTGGTGTCTCAGCACGAAGAACTTTCGCAACGGTGCATACTCAGGGAGAACACTTGTACCTTGAAATTTAGTGAGAGATCATCTTATAATCCTACCATCGATCTAAGCAAAATAAGATGCATAAAAGATAAACATCACATGCATTCAATATAAGTGATATGATATGGCCATCATCATCTTGTGCTTGTGATCTCCATCTCCGAAGCACCGTCATGATCACCATTGTCACCGGCGTGACAGCTTGATCTCCATCGTAGCATCGTTGTCGTCTCTCCAAATATTTCTTCTACGACTATCGGTACCGCTTAGTGATAAAGTGAAGCCGTTACAGGGTGATTGCATTGCATACAATAAAGCGACAACCATATGGCTCCTGCCAGTTGCCGATAACTCGGTTACAAAACATGATCATCTCATACGACAAAATATAGCATCATGTCTTGACCATATCACATCACAACATGCCCTACAAAAACAAGTTAGACGTCCTCTACTTTGTTGTTGCAAGTTTTACATGGCTGCTATGGGCTGAGCAAGAACCGTTCTTACCTACGCATCAAAACCACAACGATAGTTTGTCAAGTTAGTGTTGTTTTAACCTTCTCAAGGACCGGGCGTAGCCATACTCGGTTCAACTAAAGTTGGAGAAACTGACACCCGCGAGCCACCTGTGTGCAAATGATGTCGGTAGAACCAGTCTCGCATAAGCGTACGCGTAATGTCGGTCCGGGCCGCTTCATCCAACAATACCGCCGAACCAAAGTATGATATGCTGGTAAGCAGTATGACTTGTATCGCCCACAACTCACTTGTGTTCTACTCGTGCATATAACATCTACGCATAAACCTAGCTCGGATGCCACTGTGGGGGAACGGTGTAATTTCAAAAAAAAATTCCTACGCACATGCAAGATCATGGTGATGCATAGCAACGAGAGGGAAGAGTATCGTCCGGGTACCCTCATAGACCGTAAGCGGAAGCGTTAGCACAACGCGGTTGATGTAGTCGTACGTCTTCACGATCCGACCGATCCAAGTACCGAGCACACGGCACCTCCGAGTTCTGCACACGTTCAAATCGATGACGTCCCGCGAGCTCCGATCCAGCAAAGCTTCACAGGAGAGTTTTGTCAGCATGACGGCGTGGTGACGGTGATGATGATGCTACGAACACAGGGCTTCTCCTAAGCACCGCTACGATATAATTGAGGTGGATTATGGTGGAGGGGGCACCGCACACGGCTAAGGGATCAATGATCAACTTGTGTGTCTAGAGGTACCCCCCTTCCCCTGTATATAAAGGAGTGGAGGAGGGGAGGGCCGACCCTCTCTAGGGCGCACCATGGGGAGTCCTACTCCCACCGGGAGTAGGATTCTGCCTTTCCAACTTGAAGTAGGAGAGGGAAGGAAGAGGAAGGATGGAGGAGGGAAAGGGGGAGCGGCCCCCTCCCAATTCAGATTGGGCTTGGGGGGCGCGCCACCTCCCTTGCTCATTTCCCCTCCTTTCCACTTAAGCCCAATAAGGCCCATATACCTCCCAGGGGGTTCCGATAACCTCTCGGTGCTTCGGTATATTCCCGATCTCACCCGGAACCATTCCGGTATCCAAATATAGTCGTCCAATATATCGGTCTTTATGTCTCGACCATTTCGAGACTCCTCTTCATGTCTGTGATCATATCCGGGACTCCAAACTACCTTCGGTACATCAAAAAACAAAAACTCATAATACGATCGTCACCGAAATTTAAGCATGCGGACCCTACGGGTTCGAGAACTATGTAGACATGACCGAGACACGTCTCTGGTCAATAACCAATAGTGTAACCTGGATGCTCATATTGGTTCCCACATATTCTATGAATATCTTTATCGGTCAAACCGCATAACAACATACGTTGTTCCCTTTGTCATCGGTATGTTACTTGCCCGAGATTCGATCGTCCGTATCTCAATACCTAGTTCAATCTCGTTACCGGCAAGTCTCTTTACTCGTTCCATAATACATCATCCCGCAACTAACTCATTAGTTACAATGCTTGCAAGGCTTATAGTGATGTGCATTACCGAGTGGGCCCAGAGATACCTCTCCGACAATCAGAGTGACAAATCCTAATCTCGAAATACGCCAACCCAACAAGTACCTTTGGAGACACCTGTAGAGTACCTTTATAATCACCCAGTTATGTTGTGATGTTTGGTTGCACACAAAGTGTTCCTCCGGTAAATAGGAGTTGCATAATCTCATAGTCATAGGAACATGTATAAGTCATGAAGAAAGCAATAGCAACATACTAAATGATCAAGTGCTAAGCTAACGGAATGGGTCAAGTCAATCACATCATTCTCCTAATGATGTGATCCCGTTAATCAAATGACAACTCATGTCTATGGCTAGGAAACATAACCATGTTTGATCAATGAGCTAGTCAAGTAGAGGCATACTAGTGACACTCTGTTTGTCTATGTATTCACACATGTATTATGTTTCCGGTTAATAAAATTCTAGCATGAATAATAAAAATTTATCATGATATAAGGAAATAAATAATAACTTTATTATTGTCTCTAGGGCATATTTCCTTCAGAACTGTGTCTCTATCTTGATTTGGCAACATAAACTAGAATTATATGGACAAAAAGTGACCATAGTGCGTAGATATATGTTTGTTTCATGCTGTTATCTTGTCCACCTTACTACTGAACCGGTTTACCAAAATGAGTTTGGTATACTACATGTTAAACCTGTGATGTGTCTGCTTGTTTCTCTTGTAGTATGCGAACAAAATATTGGAGAAGAGCACCGCACTATGCAATGGTAGAGAAAGTAATGCAGATAAGGTTCAAGATAGTGAGACAACCCTGTTGGTCTCCAAGAAAGGTGATAAAAATAATCTTGTAGACAGTGAGAAAACCCCACAGTCCTGCGTTGATGTAGTATTCGAGTTACTGACTAGTACCGCTGGCACAAGCTCTTCGACTTCGCTGCCTGAATCACTTCGGCTTCTTCAGTCTCAGCTACAAGCTAAAAGGCATCAGTCAGCTGTGCTGCGGCAAGAAGACGAAGGACTGAGGAAGTCCCTGCAGAATTGAGATGCATACTTTCTTGTGCAACAGCAAACGCTTGAGGATTTAAGCGCCAAACAATAGAAAGTTAATAAGCTTGCTAAGCATCTTGCCAGCATTATGGGTACCCAGGATATTGTTTCTTGAGCTCTTCTGAAGTGGTTTCAATTTCGGACTTGTTTTGCTGCGGCGTTTATTTGCACTGGTCGCCAACTTTGACGACTAGTGTATGTGATATGCTGCTTTGTTCCCTCTATTTGCACTAGTAGCAAACTTTGATGCCCAGTGGATGTAATATGTGTAATAGTTGTGATATCCTAGCGTAAGTTGCTTGCTTATTTAGTTCCTTGTTTTCTTGTTTATTTGTTAGCTTGTGGTCAATGCAGTTCTTTTTCCGCGGTTTGCTAGTGGCCGCAATAACCTATTTTTTAAAACTAGGCCACAATAACCATGGGCTACATATTTACTGTAGTTACCATCGGCCTCCTACGGGTTATAGAGACAATGGGGCTTCTATAGGCCATAGAAACAATGGGCCTTCTACGGGCCGTAGCATCAATGGGCCTTCTACGTGTCGTATGATCGATAGGCCAAACATGGGCCAATAACAGACCGCATTATGGGCCGTAAACGGGCTAGATTTGGAATCGTCCGTTCATGGGCCGACAATAATGGGCCATCGTTAATCGGCCGTATTGGACGACGCTATGAAAACGACCCAATGGATTAACAGGCTGCAAACGGGCCGATTGTAACCGCGGGCTGAATTTGGCCCACAAGCAGAAAAGGCCAATAACGGGTCGTAAGTAACCGAATGCTGGAAATGAGCTGAAGAATAAATGGGCCCTGAGAAGGCCGAAAGATAACACGGGTTGGAAATGGCCCAAATGAATAATGGGCCATTAATGGGTATAAAGGGGTACAATATTCATTGCGGGCCAGATTCACCACGGGCCGTTAATGGGCCAAGAGTTACAAATGGCCTCGTATGGGCCGAAAGACATCATGGGCCATACATGGGCCGGAAGTTACAACGGGCTGGAATCATATTGGACGGCCCAAATGAAGCTACTGGGCTTAATTCCGATAGGCCGTAACAGGCCGTGAGTTAGCAGGCCGTAAATGGGCTATATAGGAACATGCTTTCCGTGGGCCGGCCCGTTAGCATTTGACCAAGTCAAATGGTCTGACCTTTTCACCAGAATGGGCTCTGTTGGGCCGCACCATGTGTTGACCTATCATAAGCGCCTCCTGTCCAATGAACGGATGATATCTGTCCCAACGGTAAGCCAACACGTGTTTCCTCCGGCCAATGAGAATTTTAAACATGGAAAATCCTCATTGGTTCGAGCTGTTAGCGGGTTATCGGATCCAAAACCGGACCCGATAGCTTAACGGCGACCCATTGCGGTGGATGCCACGTGTCGGTCACCCTTGACGAAAGCACTTTCATGACGCGTGATTTAACGTCATGGAAGTGGACACTTCCGTGATGATAATTTTGGTAATGTCATGGAACACTTCTACGACAACACAGGTTTGAGTATCTTGATTCTGTCATAAAATCGTCATGGATGTATATGCAAGACAAAAAACATGACCTACTATGACAAACACGTATCATCACATAAGTGTCTTTTTTGTAGTGAAAAGGTCTTGATAACCCACAAGTATAGGGGATCGCAACCGTTTTCGAGGGTAGAGTATTCAACCCAAATTTATAGATTCGACACAAGGGGGGCCAAAGAATATTTGAAGGTATTAGCAGCTAAGCTGTCAATTCAACCACACCTAGACATTAATTATCTGCAGCAAAGTGATCAGTAGCAAAGTAGTATGATAGTTTTGATAGTAGTGACAACAACAATAGTAACAGTAATAGTGATAGCAGTAATTTTGTAGCAAGTGTAACAGTGATGATAGCAGTAGTAACTTAGCAGAAACAATATGGAAAAGTTCATAGGCATTGGATCGGTGACTTTTTGGATGATGTTCATCATGTGACAGTTATAACCTAGGGCGATACGGCACTAGCTCTATGTAACGCCCTCTATGCGGCTATATCTCCTCCGTGTCGAAGCACGACTTAGAGGCATAACCGCATTGAAAGCAATGTCGCAAGTAAGGTAATATTCACAACAACCCATGTAAATAGATAAAAGGGGAAAGGATACATAGTTGGCTTACACTCGCCACGTCACACAAATACATGAATAACATTACAATCATCCAATACACTCACGGTCCGACTACGGTACCAAAATAAAGATCAACCCCCACATGCGACGAAGTCCCCGATCGCCCCAACTGGGCACAAATACTGATCATCTGGGAAAGACACATAGTAACGGTGAGAGTCTTCATCGAACTCCCACTTGAGATCAAGCGCATCGTCTGGAGCGGTATCATCGGTCCCTGCATCTGGTTTTGGAAGTAAACTGTGAGTCACGGGGACTCAGCAATTTCGCACCCTCGCGATCATGACTACTTAAGCTTATAGGTAAGGCAAGGTATGATGTGGAGCTGCAGCAAGCGACTAGCATATATGGTGGCTAACATACGCAAAAGAGAGCGAGAAGAGAAGGCAAAAGTACGGTCGAACAACTATGATCAAGAAGTGATCCTAGAACAACCTACGTCAATTATTACTCCAACACCGTGTTCACTTCCCGGACTCCGCCGAGAAGAGACCATCACAGTTACACACGCGGTTGATTCTTTTTAATTAAGTTAAGTTTCATGTTATCTACAACCGGACATTAACAAATTCCCATCTGCCCATAACCGCGGGCACGGCTTTCGAAAGTTCGAATCCCTGCAGGGGATTCCCAACTTAGCCCATCACAAGCTCTCACGGTCAACGAAGGATATTCCTTCTCCCGAGACATTCCGATCAGACTCGGCATCCCGGTTACACGACATCCTCGACAATGGTAAAACAAGTCCAGCAAGACCACCCGCTGTGCCGACAAATCCCGATAGGAGCTGCACATATCTCATTCTTAGGGCACACCGGATAAGCTAAGCGTACGGGAGCCAACGTAACCCATGTTAACAAGGGACAGCCCCGCATGGTGCTCTGGGTTGGACCAACACTTAGAGAAGCACTGACCCGGGGGTTGAAAATAAAGATGACCCTTGAGTCTGTGAAACCCAAGGGAAAAAGGCTAGGTGGCGAATGGTAAAACCAAGGTCGGGCCTTGCTGGAGGAGTTTTATTCAAGGCGAACTATCAAGGGGTTCCCATTATAACCCAACCGCGTAAGGAATGCAAAATCCGGAAACATAACGCCGATATGACGGAAACTAGGGCGGCAAGAGTGGAACAAAACACTAGGAATAAGGCCAAGCCTTCCACCCTTTACCAAGCATATAGATGCATTGAGATAACAAGTTAATATGGTGATATCCCAACAATAAACAATGTTCCAACAAGGAACGATCTCCGATCTTCACCTGCAACTAGTAACACTATAAGAGGGGCTGAGCAAAGCGGTAACATAGCCAATCAATGGTTTGCTAGGACAAGGAGGGTTAGAGGTTTGACATGTCAATGTGGGAGGCATGATGAGCAAGTGGTAGGTATCGTAGCATAGGCAGAGCAAAAGAGCAATCATCTAGCAAGCAAAGATAGAAGTGATTTCGAGGGTATGATCATCTTGCCTGCAAAGCTCTCAGAGTTGACTTGATCCTCGCAAGCGAACTCAACGGGCTCCTCATTCATGAACTCGTCTCCCGGCTCTACCCAAACAAGACAAACAAGCAAACGGAACACAATCAACCACATGCAATGCTCAAACAACATGATGCAAACATGGTATGATATGCGGGATGCGGTATCAGATGCATATGCAAGATTTGACAAAGAATGATTGAACCTGGCCTCAACTTGGAAATCCAAGAGTGCCACTGGAAAGTTGAGGTGATTTCGGTTGAAATCGATATAAAGATCACCGGAATCGGATGCATGGTTTGGAAATGGCAAGCAAAACAAATATGGCACCGGTCTGCGATAATCAGCAAGTGACCAACTAAATGCATTAAGATAAATATGCTACAACACTCAAACATAACAACAAAATACATGGAAGGGATCCACTCATGAAGCTTGACAAAAGATGAACACTGAGCTACGGCTAATTCATCCATTAACAGGTTCAAACAAGCATGGAAAAAGTGCAAATGATAACAAGTTTCAGACTTAGTGAAATTAACACAAGTCTGGAATTTATCATCAGGAAGCACACTTTAGAGCATGAAAAATACAAGCTACAAGAAATTAACAAGGAAAAGCAAGGCATGGCATGAAGCTACTCAAAGCACTTAACAAAAGTCCCTTAGTGACCTTGAGCCAAAAGGGATCATAAAGTACAATTGCAAGCATGTGAACATGGCAAAAACATAAACAGATTCAGACTTAGTGAAAAACAGGAGCATGCAAAACAGTTAACGAGTAGGCATGTTTACGAGCTTGATGCACTCAGTCCAGAGCATGGCATGACAAACTAAGCATACACCCATCAAGAATACATGGCATAGAAGCTAGACATGGCAAGAATAACAGCATAGCATGCACGGATCAATAGCAATGTCCCCGGCAAAATCGCTAAACATGTCAACAATCTGCCAGGATTATTTTATAGCAAAAGTAGAGCTCGATTGACTCAAGCTAGGGTGATCCATAAATGCAAACAAAGACATGGATAGATAGAGCACCACAATGTTAACAAAACATCTTTACTGATAATCCTCAAAAGAGGCACGGATCACTAGGAAACAATATGAACATATGGCATAACGACAAAATCAGGACAAGGACTTGGTGAAATTCTAAGTCCCTGAAATAAGCATTACCGATTACACTACTTTGCAAGCTTGTGCTAGTCACCACAAATATCATAAAAATACATGGCAAGCACCCCTGTAGAGATGGGATGGCATATAACAAAACACATGTAGAGCTCAGGATCAAAGCATGCACACATTAAACATGGCAAAAATGACAAATAGCTATTTGCTGAAATAGATCTGACAAATTCATCACATAGCCCTCTTCCAACAGCATTTCGGGCATCAAGATGAGCTCAAATGAAAATGATGCAATGAGATGAAATGATGTACTCGTCGAGGTGAACATTTTGATATGCTACACGCACAAATCGGATCTACGATGGAGAGTTACGACATGATGAAAATTGCCAAAAATTAGGGTTTCGGGGGATAAAAAGTCAACCGTCTCCCAGATCCAGATCTGGATCTGGGCGGGTACTATAGTGTGCATGCTTCTCGAAGCTCGCTGGCCGGAGTTGTGGTCGACGGCGGCCGGAGCTCGGATGGGAGGCCGGAGAAGAGGAAGCCATGGTGGCGGCGGCCACCGGCGATGAGGCGCCGCGGGGGCGGCGAAGGGCGGCCGCGGCGGAGGTCGCCGGAGCAAGGGGATCTGCTCCCTGGCGCGGGCGCTAGCGAGGTAGGCCGCGGCGGCGGTCGGCGTCGGAGGCGGTGGCCGACGGAGGAGATGAGTGGCATGGGCGGCGCGGCCTCCCAGGCGACGGGCTTGGGTGACGGGCCGGGAGGGCCGGTGACGGGCCCCGCGGGCCTCGGCGGGCGAGGAACGGCGATGTGGGGCTCGGGCGCCATGTGGCAGGCCCTGGTTGGCGGCGGCGATCTCGTCCGACGCGGGCGGACGTGTCCGCGCGCGGAGAGTGATTTTCTAGGGTTTTTGGAAGGAGGGGATCCGGGATTGGGAATGGGGTCTATTTATAGACGTAGAGGGAGCTAGGAAGCTCCAAATGGAGTGCGGTTTTCGGCCACGCGATCATGATCGAACGCTCTAGATGATGGAGAGGGTTTAGGTGGGTTTTGGGCCGGTTTGGAGAGGTCTTGGGCTGCAACACACACGAGGCCTTCTTGGTCCCTCGGTTAACCGTTGGAGTATCAAACGTAGTCCAAATGGCACGAAACTTGACAGGCGGTCTACCGGTAGTAAACCAAGGCCGCATGACAAATCTCGGTCCAACCCGGAAATGTTTAATCCCCACACACGAAAAGAGGTAGAAAGGACCACCGGAGGACATAGGAGCGCCGGAATGCAAAATGGACAACGGGGAAAATGCTCGGATGCATGAGACGAACACTTATGCAAATGCAATGCACATGATGACATGATATGAGATGCATGACAAAGGCAACAACACACGGAGACAAAAACCCGACACCGATGAAATAAAATAACTTAGCGCCGAAAATGGCAAGAGTTGGGATACATATAAGGTAAACTACATCCCAGGTAATCACACGGCCTCCTCTGGAACCTTTGTACTGCTGAAACCATTCTGCAGCTTGGTCTTTGAGTTGGAAGGAAGCAAACTTGACAAAGTCCTCAGGCCTGACGTTACTGCACTCGAAATGCTTACATATGTCCACGAGCCAATCATCAGCGTCTGTTGCCTCAACACAATTGCTGAAGGTCTTTGGCTGGTTAGCAAGGAACTGGTTGAGTGTAGCAAACTGATTCTGATTGTTGCCATGGCCATGGTTCCCTTGGTTGCGCTCTTGAAGAAGCTGCATGATCAGTTGCGTGTTTGCATTGGTAGCGGCCATCACAGCTTTCCATGCCTCCGAAGGTGGAGGTGGTGGTGGCGGATCAGGATTCGGAGTCGTGCGCGTTGGAGGAGCCATCCTGAAGAGGTTGACATCCATTAGCATCTTGACAGACAAATATTGAAGCTGAATCATACAGGTTGAAATTGCAACATAAAGTCTTCACATCCGAACAAAAAGAACGAATGCATTCCAATCGAAATGGTCACATTTCCAAAAATTGAGAAGCCACTTAGAATTGAGGTAGAAGAAAAAACAACAAGGTATGGAACAAGAACAAATACTTGGTGAGGATTACCCAATCCCAAACCAAATATCCACGGAAGAAGAACTAGAGCTACAAGAATTCCCACCTATGAAACTCCTGAACCTTTCCGGTTATGCAATCAGGTGTTGGGGATACAGGGGAAGCATAATATCTCACCCAAATCTAGCAAATCCTACATCCAGCTGTATCCATCCTTCAACACATAACCGAGAAACCTTCGGAAATCATTTACCTCAACCTTCAAAAAGCATCCATTATACGAGTTATGGCAATACTCCCGAACTCCCGCCCCAGTACTGGGTGGCGTCAAGGTTATCTCACCAACAACTTCATAAAAGAGATTTTCGATGTCGGCGAAACTCAGGTATTCCAGAATCTCATTGATAAAATTGTGACGACAACACCTCGGAGCTCAACTCCCCGGGACACTGCCACAACCCCTAAATGACAGGAGGCACCAAGAACAATGTTCTCATCACAAATCGATCGGAACGATTCCAAGATACCCGCGTGATCCTAAATTTTTTAGTGAAATTTGAGAAGAGAAGAGTCAAAACTCTATGTCAGGATGCCTCACCAGAGCAATGAAGGGACTGGGGAGTAAAAAGAATTCCTAACTCTCCGATATATAATTCCTAAATGACTCAAAACATTTTTCTAGACTCAACAACGCCAATGATTCGATCAAGCAGGGGGCTCCTAAGGTCGGGGAAGGCTCTGATTACCAACTTGTAACGCCGTCGATGCGGCTATATCTCCTACGTGTCGAAGCACGACTTAGAGGCATAACCGCATTGAAAGCAATGTCGCAAGTAAGGTAATCTTCACAACAACCCATGTAAATAGATAAAAGGGGAAAGGATACATAGTTGGCTTACACTCGCCACGTCACACAAATACATGAATAACATTACAATCATCCAATACACTCATGGCCCGACTACGGTACCAAAATAAAGATCAACCCCCACATGCGACAAAGTCCCCAATCGCCCCAACTGGGCACCACTACTGATCATCTGGGAAAGACACATAGTAACAGCGAGAGTCTTCATCGAACTCCCACTTGAGCTCAAGCGCATCGTCTGGAGCGGTATCATCGGTCCCTGCATCTGGTTTTGGAAGTAAACTGTGAGTCACAGGGACTCAGCAATCTCGCACCCTCGCGATCAAGACTATTTAAGCTTATAGGTAAGGCAAGGTATGATGTGGAGCTGCAGCAAGCGACTAGCATATATGGTGGCTAACATACGCAAAAGAGAGCGAGAAGAGAAGGCAAAAGCACGGTCGAACAACTATGATCAAGAAGTGATCCTAGAACAACCTACGTCAAGCATTACTCCAACACCGTGTTCACTTCCCAGACTCCGTCGAGAAGAGACCATCACGGTTACACACGCGGTTGATTCTTTTTAGTTAAGTTAAGTTTCATGTTATCTACAACCGGACATTAACAAATTCCCATCTGCCCATAACCGCAGGCACGGCTTTTGAAAGTTCAAATCCCTGCAGGGGAGTCCCAACTTAGCCCATCACAAGCTATCACGGTCAACGAAGGATACTCCTTCTCCCGAGACATTCCGATCTGACTCGGCATCCCGGTTACAAGACATCCTCGACAATGGTAAAACAAGTCCAGCAAGACCACCCGCTGTGCCGACAAATCCCGATAGGAGCTGCACATATCTCGTTCTCAGGGCACACCGGATAAGCTAAGCGTACGGGAGCCAACATAACCCATGTTGCCAAGGGATGGCCCTGCATGGTGCTCTGGGTTGGACCAACACTTAGAGAAGCACTAGCCCGGGGGTTTAAAATAAAGATGACCCTTGAGTCCGCGAAACCCAAGGGAAAAAGGCTAGGTGGCGAATGGTAAAACCAAGGTCGGGCCTTGCTGGAGGAGTTTTATTCAAGGTGAACTGTCAAGGGGTTCCCATTATAACCCAACCGCGTAAGGAATGCAAAATCCGGGAACATAACACTGATATGACGGAAACTAGGGCGGCAAGAGTGGAAAAAAACACTAGGCATAAGGCCGAGCCTTCCACCTTTTACCAAGTATATAGATGCATTAAGATAACAAGATAATATGGTGATATCCCAACAATAAACAATGTTCCAACAAGGAACGATCTCCAATCTTCACCTGCAACTAGCAACGCTATAAGAGGGGCTGAGCAAAGCGGTAACATAGCCAATCAACGGTTTTCTAGGACAAGGAGGGTTAGAGGTTTGACATGGCAATGTGGGAGGCATGCTGAGCAAGTGGTAGGTATCGTAGCATAGGCATAGCAAAAGAGCGAGCATCTAGCAAGCAAAGATAGAAGTGATTTCGAGGATATGATCATCTTGCCTGCAAAGTTCTCAGAGTTGACTTGATCCCCGTAAGCGAACTCAACGGGCTCCTCGTTCACGAACTCGTCTCCCGGCTCTACCCAAAAAGGACAAACAAGCAAACGGAACACAATCAACCACGTGCAATGCTCAAACAACATGATGCAAACATGGTATGATATGCGGGATGCGGTATGTGATGCATATGCAAGATTTGACAAAGAATGATTGAACCTGACCTCAACTTGGAAATCCAAGAGTGGCACTGGAAAGGTGAGGTGATTTCAGTTGAAATCGATATAAAGATCACCGGAATCGGATGCACGGTTTGGAAATGGCAAGCAAAACAAATATGGCACCGGTCTGCGATAATCAGCAAGTGACCAATTAAATGCATCAAGATAAATATGCTACAACACTCAAAGATAACAAAAAAATACATGGCGGGGATCCACTCATGAAGCTTGACAAAATATGAACACTGAGCTACGGCTAATTCATTCATTAACAGGTTCAAACAAGCATGGCAAAAGTGCAAATGATAACAGGTTTCAGACTTAGTGAAATTAACACAAGTCTGGAATTTATCATCAGGAAGCACAATTTAGAGCATGAAAAATACAAGCTACAAGAAATTAACAAGGAAAAGCAAGGCATGGCATGAAGCTACTCAAAGCACTTAATAAAAGTCCCTTAGTGACCTTGAGCCAAAAGGGATCATAAAGTACAATTGCAAGCATGTGAACATGGCAAAAACATAAACAGATTCAGACTTAGTGAAAAACAGGAGCATGCAAAACAGTTAACGAGTAGGCATGTTTACGAGCTTGATGCACTCAGTCCAGAGCATGGCATGACAAACTAAGCATACACCCATCAAGAATACATGTCATAGAAGCTAGACATGGCAAGAATAACAGCATAGCATGCACGGATCAATAGAAACATCTCTGGCAAAATCGCTAAACATGTCAACAATCTGCCAGGATTATTTTATAGCAAAAGTAGAGCTCGATTGACTCAAGATAGGGTGCTCCATAAATGCAAACAAAGACATGGATGGATAGAGCACCACAATGTTAACAAAACATCCTTACTGATCATCCTCAAAACAGGCATGGATCACTAGGAAACAACATGAACATATGGTATAACGACAAAATCAGGACAAGGACTTAGTGAAATTCTAAGTCTCTGAAATCAGCATTACCGATTACACTACTTTGCAAGCTTGTGCTAGACACCACAAATATCACAAAAATACATGGCAAGCACCCCTGTAAAGATGGCATGGCATAAAACAAAACACATGTAGAGCTCAGGATCATAGCATTCACACATTAAACATGGCAAAATTGACAAATAGCTATTTGCTGAAACAGATCTGACAAATTCATCACATAGCCCTCTTCCAACAGCATTTCGGGCATCAAGATGAGCTCAAATGAAAATGATGCAATGAGATGAAATGATGTACTCATCGAGACGAACATTTTGATATGCTACACGCACAAATCGGATCTACGATGAGAGAGTTACGACATGATGAAATATGCCAAAAATTAGGGTTTCGAGGGATAAAAAGTCAACCGTCTCCCAGATCCAGATCTGGATCCGGGCGGGTACTGTAGCTGTGCACGCTTCCCGAAGCTCGATGGCCGGAGTTGTGGTCGACGGCGGCCGGAGCTCGGAGGAGAGGCCGGAGAAGAGGAAGCCGCGGTGGCGGCGGCCACCGGCGATGAGGCGCCGCGGGGTGGCGAAGGGCGGCCGCGGCAGAGGTCGCTGGAGCAAGGGGATCCGCTCCCTGGCGCGGGCACCGGCGAGGTAGGCCGCGGCGGCGGTCGGTGTCGGAGGCGGTGGCCTGCGGAGGAGACGAGTGGCGCGGGCGGCGCGGCCTCCCAGGCGGCGGGCTTGGGCGACGGGCCGGGAGGGCGGGTGACGGGCCCCGCGGGCCGCGTCGGGTGAGGAATGGCGATGTGGGGCTCGGGCGCCACGTGGCAGGCCCTGGTTGGCGGCGGCGATCTCGTCCGGCGCAGGCAGACGTGTCCGCGCACGGAGAGGGATTTTCTAGGGTTTTTGGAAGGAGGGGATCCGGGATTGGGAATGGGGGTCTATTTATAGACGTAGAGGGAGCTAGGAAGCTCCAAATGGAGTGCGGTTTTCGGCCACGCGATCATGATCAAACGCTCTAGATGATGGAGAGGGTTTAGGTGGGTTTTGGGCCAGTTTGGAGAGGTGTTGGGCTGCAACACACACGAGGCCTTCTCGGTCCCTCGGTTAACCGTTGGAGTATCAAACGAAGTCCAAATGGCACGAAACTTGACAGGCGGTCTACCGGTAGTAAACCAAGGCCGCATGACAAGTCTCGGTCCAACCCAGAAATGTTTAATCACCACACACGAAAAGAGGTAGAAAGGACCACCTGAGGACATAGGAGCGCCGGAATGCAAAATGGACAACGGGGAAAATGCTCGGATGCATGAGACAAACACGTATGCAAATGCAATGCACATGATGACATGATATGAGCTGCATGACAAAGGCAACAACACACGGAGACAAAAACCCGAAACCGATGAAATAAAATAACTTAGCGCCGAAAACGGCAAGAGTTGGGATACATATAAGGTAAATTACATCCGGGGTGTTACACTCTAGTTCATCGATATAATGTAGGCATGTATTCCGTAAGTAGTCATACGTGCTTTATTAAAAGAACTTGCATGACATCTTTTGTCCTACCCTCCCGTGGCTGCGGGGTCCATATTGGAAACTAAGGGATATTAAGGCCTTGTTTTAATAGAGAACCGGAACAAAGCATTAACACATAGTGAATACATGAACTCCTCAAACTATGGTCATCACCAGGAGTGGGCCCGATTGTTGTCACTCCGGGGTTGCCGGATCATAACACGTAGTAGGTGACTATAACTTGCAAGATCGGATCTAGAACATGGATATAATGTTGATAACATAAATGGTTCAGATCTGAAATCATGGCACTCGGGCCCAAAGTGACAAGCATTAAGCATAGCAAAGTCATAGCAACATCAATCTAAGAACATAGTGGATACTAGGGACGGCAATGGGGCCCCATACCCGCCAAACCCATGGGGATTTCATCCATTAGGGGCAGGGGATGGGTGAAAATCTTCCCCATGAGGATATTTACCGAAATTATTTATTCCCCATAGGGTACAACGGGGATGGGGATGGTATACTAGTCCCCATACCCGCTACCCAACGGGGACCCGCATTTTAGATATGACATGTAGGACCATATATATGTCTATATATACACAATGCAGTCAACCCTAAAAAATTAATAACCCTACCTCTGATCTTATCGTGCTCACCTCAGCCGCCGCCATGAAGAAGAACTCAACACGTCCTACTCCTAGATCCGCAGCAACAGGAGAAGCACAACGTCGTAGCTCAAGGTTCCTAGGTAACGCCGATGCATCAAATTCATCAGCCACGACCCAGGCACCAGCAGACGGACGGCCATCACCTCGTCTCCTACAACATTATCCACTAATTTTTGGGGGAGATTCAGTTCTGAATTGTGCCGTGCTAGCACTGAATAATTACTCAGTAGTTTCAGAAATTAAAATCACATAATGATTGATTGTGATTTTTCACACTTCTTTACTACCACAACAGTTTATTTACATGAATTGATTTGTACGCATGCCTATGATAAATGTAGTATCATTTTTTCATGATCATTATGTAATTGGTAACTACATATATTACTCTATACCATATATATTCTTGCATTTAACGTGATAATAATTTAGTGTGTGCAAATCAATGCATATCCCTTTATTCTTTTCACGTAGTGGGAGATAAGTAGCATTTTCAACATGGGGTAGCAGTACTGTACTATGCTGATGAACAAAATCATATATTTTAAACTTCTTTCATCTTGTAGATCCTTGATCCATTAGATTCCACCGCTGGAAGCAGAAACCTAGTCACTACTCCTACTCTGACATCCCCTCAACATGAAGCTGATGAGGTACCAGTATCATAGGCTAAGCCCATGAATACAGATTCAGTTGTCATAGAGGAAGACATCGAAGAAGATGAAGCACAAGAGGAAGAAAATGAAGCAGAAGAAGTAGTCGTTCGTCCTAGGAGGAAGTTGACATCTCTTGGTTGGAAGGAGTTTAAGAAAGTAAAAGTGAAGAACATAATGAAGGCCAAGTGTAACTGGTTCTCAAAGAAGCTTGGAGGGGAACCAAGAAATGGAACGAAGCATATCCTTGACCATTTAAAGATATGTCCATATCGCAAGAGGCTTGCGGACACCAAGAAGCAAACTTCTTTGAGGTATTGTTCGAATGTACAAGGTGGGAAAGTTGTTGTAGAGAACTATACTTTTGACCTGGATGTTGCTAGAAAGGCTCTTGGTTCCATGATTCTTCTCCATGACTATCCTCTATCAATTGTTGATCAAATTGGGTTTAGAAAATTTGTTTCTACACTCCAGCTATTATTTAAGATGGTGAGAAGAAATACTATTAGGAGTGACATCTTAGACAGCTATAAAGTTGAAAAGAAGAGGGCTATCAACTACATGGAAGAAAAATAAAATCAGGGTGGCTATCACTACATATATGTGGACATCTGAACATCAGAAAAGAGGCTACATGGCTATCAAAGCGCATTTCGTTGATGAATCCTGGAAGCTTCGGAGCTATATTATGAGGTATTTTTGGTCATATATTTTGTGTTATTTTTTAAGCAAACTGCACCACCTTTGTATAACATGGTCTCTAATAACAAGCTTTTGCATTTTTTATATGCAGATTTATTTATGTTCCAGCACCACATACAACTCGTGTAATTGCCGAGATACTTCATGATGCACTGGTCGAATGGTATCTGGAAGATAAGGTATCTACATTGACTGTTGATAATGCCACAACAAATGATGCTTGCATTCCCATATTAGAGAATCTGATAGGTCCAAGTAAGCTTATGTTAGGTCGCAAGCTTTTACATATGCGTTGTTATGCGCATATTCTTAACCTGATAGTCAAGGATGGTTTGGATGTGTTAGAAGAATCGATTGAGAAAATCCGTGATAGTGTTGCATTCTAGACTAGCACACCTAAGAGAATAGAGAATTTTCAAGAGGTTGCCAAGATGTTGAAAGTAGACCAAAGTAAAAAATTATCCCTTGATGTGAAAACACGATGGAACTCTACGTACTTTATGCTTAGTGTTGCTTTACGCTACAAGAGTGTATTTAATCGCTTGAGGCAGCGGGAAAAGACCTTTACTTGTGCTCCTAGTGATGATGATTGGAAATTTTGTGGAGAAGTCTGTGATAGGCTTAAGTTGTTTGCTGACATTACTGAAATATTTTATGGGACTCAGTATGTGACTGCTAATATTTACTTCCCTAAGATCTGTGAAATTAAAATGAATATAAGGAAGTGGTCGAAGTGTGGGAATGAAATTATTGAAGCTATGTCAGATGCTATGAGTGCAACATTTTACAAGTACTGTTCTGATATCCAAGGCCTCATGGGTATTGCTACACTCCTTGATCCACGGTTTAAGATTGATATGCTGCATGTGTGCTTTGAAATGCTCCTTGGTGATGAGTCCATTGTTGATTGTGAGAGTAAAGTGATGGGTTTCGTAGTAATTTCAAAAAAATTCCTACGCACACGCAAGATCATGTGATGCATAGCAGCGAGAGGGGAGAGTGTTGTCTACGTACCCACGCAGACCGACTGCGGAAGCGATGACGCAACGTAGAGGAAGTAGTCGTACGTCTTCACGATCCAACCGATCAAGCACCGAAACTACGGCACCTCCGAGTTCGAGCACACGTTTAGCTCGATGACGATCCCCGGACTCCGATCCAGCAAAGTGTCGGGGAAGAGTTCCGTCAGCACGACGGCATGGTGACGATCTTGATGCACTACAGCAGCATGGCTTCGCCTAAACTCCGCTACAGTATTATCCAGGACTATGGTGGCAGGGGGCACCGCACACGGCTAAGGAATAGATCATGTGGATCAACTTGTGTGTTCTAGGGTGCCTCTGCCTCAGTATATAAAGGACTAGAGGGGGGAGGCTAGCTGGCCAAGGTGTGGCGCGCCAGGAGAGTCCTACTCCCTCTGGGAGTAGGATTCCCCCCAATCCTTGTTGGAATAGGATTCGCGGAGGGGGAAAAGAGAGAGAGGGGGCCGACCACCTCTCCTAGTCCTAATAGGACTAGGGGAAGGGGGAGGCGTGCAGCCCATGTAGGGCTGCCTCTTCTCTTTTCCACTAAGGCCCATCATGGCCCATTTAGCTCCCGGGGGGTTCCGGTAACCTTCCCGGTACTCCGGTAAAATCCCGATTTCACCCGGAACACTTCCGATATCCAAACATAGGCTTCCAATATATCAATCTTTATGTCTCGACCATTTCGATACTCCTCGTCATGTCCGTGATCACATCCGGGACTCCGAACAACCTTCGGTACATCAAAATGCATAAACTCATAGTATAACTATCATCGTAACCTTAAGCGTGCCGACCCTACGGGTTCGAGAACAGTGTAGACATGACCGAGACACGTCTTCGGTCAATAACCAATAGCGGGACCTGGATGCCCATATTGGCTCCTACATATTCTACGAAGATCTTTATCGGTCAGACCGCATAACAACATACGTTGTTCCCTTTGTCATCGGTATGTTACTTGCCCGAGATTCGATCGTCGGTATTCCAGTACCTAGTTCAATCTAGTTGCAATGCTTGCAAGGCTTAAGTGATGTGCATTACCGAGAGGGCCCAGAGATACCTCTCCGACAATCGGAGTGACAAAACCTAATATCGAAATACGCCAACCCAACATCTACCTTTGGAGACACCTGTAATGCTCCTTTATAATGACCCAGTTACGTTGTGACGTTTGGTAGCACCCAAAGTGTTCCTCCGGCAAACGGGAGTTGCATAATCTCATAGTTATAGGAACATGTATAAGTCATGAAGAAAGCAATAGCAACATACTAAATGATCGGGTGCTAAGCTAATGGAATGGGTCATGTCAATCAGATCATTCAACTAATGATGTGACCTCGTTAATCAAATAACAACTCATTGTTCATGGTTAGGAAACATAACCATCTTTGATTAACGAGCTAGTCAAGTAGAGGCATACTAGTGACACTTTGTTTGTCTATGTATTCACACATGTATTATGTTTCCGGTTAATACAATTCTAGCATGAATAATAAACATTTATTATGATTATATGGAAATAAATAATAACTTTATTATTGCCTCTAGGGCATATTTCCTTCAGTCTCCCACTTGCACTAGAGTCAATAATCTAGTTCACATCGCCATGTGATTTAACAGCAATAGTTCACATCGATATGTGATCAACACCCAAAGGGTTTACTAGAGTCAGTAATCTAGTTCACATCGCTATGTGATTAACACCCAAAGAGTACTAAGGTGTGATCATGTTTTGCTTGTGAGATAATTTTTTTAGTCAACGGGTCTGTCACATACAGATCCGTAAGTATTTTGCAAATTTCTATGTCAACAATGCTCTGCATGGAGCTACTTTAGCTAATTGCTCCCACTTTCAATATGTATCTAGACCGAGACTTAGAGTCATCTAGATTAGTGTCAAAACTTGCATCGGCATAACCCTTTACGACGAACCCTTTTTTTCACGTCCATAATCGAGAAACATATCCTTATTTCACTAAGGATAATTCTGACCACTTTCTAGTGATCTACTCCTAGATCACTATTGTACTCCCTTGCCAAATCAGCGTAGGGTATACAATAGATCTGGTATACAGCATGACATACTTTATAGAACCTATGGCCAAGGCATAGGGAATGACTTTCATTCTCTTTCTATCTTCTGCCGTGGTCGGGCTTTGAGTCTTACTCAACTTCACACCTTGTAATACAGGCAAGAAACTTTTTCTTTGACTGTTCCATTTTAAACTACTTCAAAATCTTGTCAAGGTATGTTCTTCATTGAAAAACTTATCAAGCGTCTTGATCTATCTCTATAGATCTTGATACTCAATATGTAAGCAGCTTCACCGAGGTCTTTCTTAAAAAACTCCTTTCAAACACTCCTTTATGCTTTGCAGAATAATTCTACATTATTTCCAATCTACAATATGTCATACACATATACTTATCAGAAATGATGTAGTGCTCCCACTCACTTTCTTGTAAATACAGGCTTCATCGCAAGTCTGTATAAAACTATGCTTTGATCAACTTATCAAAGCGTATATTCCAACTCCGAGATTCTTGCACCAGTCCATAGATGGATCGCCGGAGCTTGCTTATTTAGTTAACACCTTTAGGATCGACAAAACCTTCTAGTTGCATCGTATACAACTCTTCTTTAGTAAATCCATTAAGGAATGCAGTTTTGTTTATCCATTTGCCAGATTTCATAAAATGCGGCAATTGCTAACATGATTCGGATAGACTTAAGCATAGATACGAGTGAGAAAATCTCATCGTAGTCAACACCTTGAACTTGTCGAAAACCTTTTGCGACAATTCTAGCTTTGTAGATAGTAACACTACTATCAGCGTCCGTCTTCCTCTTGAAGATCCATTTATTTTCTATGGCTTGCCGATCATCGGGCAAATCCATCAAAGTCCATACTTTGTTCTCATACATGGATCATATCTCAGATTTCATGGCCTCAAACCATTTCGCGGAATCTGGGCTCATCATCGCTTCCTCATAGTTCGCAAGTTCGTCATGGTCTAGTAACATGACTTCCAGAACAGGATTACCGTACCACTCTGGTGCGGATCTTACTCTGGTTTACCTACGAGATTCGGTAGTAACTTGATCTGAAGTTACGTGATCATCATCATTAGCTTCCTCACTAATTGGTGTAGTAGTCACAGGAACAGATTTCTGTGATGAACTACTTTCCAATAAGGGAGCAGGTACAGTTACCTCATCAAGTTCTACTTTCCTCCCACTCACTTCTTTCGAGAGAAACTCCTTCTCTAGAAAAACTCCGAATTTAGCAACAAAAGTCTTGCCTTCGGATCTTTGATAGAAGGTGTATCCAATAGTTTCCTTTGGATATCCTATGAAGATTTACTTCTCTGATTTGGGTTTGAGCTTATCCGGTTGAAACTTTTTCACATAAGCATTGCAACCTCAAACTTTAAGAAACGACAGCTTAGGTTTTTTGCCAAACCATAGTTCATACGGTGTCGTCTCAACGGATTTAGATGGTGCCCTTTTAAACGTGAATGCAGCTGACTTTAATGCATAACCCCAAAACGATAGTGGTAGATTGAAAAGAGACATCATAGATCGCACCATATCTAATAAAGTACGGTTATGACGTTCGGACACACCATTATGCTGTGGTGTTCCATGTGGCATGAGTTTGTGAAACTATTCCACATTGTTTTAATTGAAGACCAAACTCGTAACTCAAATATTTGTCTCTGCGATCAGATCGTAGAAACTTTAGTTTCTTGTCACGATGATTTTCCACTTCACTCTGAAATTCTTTGAACTTTTCAAATGTTTTAGACTTATGTTTCATCAAGTAGATATACCCATATCTGCTCAAATCATCTGTGAAGTTCAGAAAATAACGATACTTGCCGTGATCCTTAACACTCATCGGACCGCATACATCAGTATGTATTATTTCCAATAAGTCAGTTGCTCGCTCCGGAGAACGGAGTCTTAGTCATCTTGCCCATGAGGCATGGTTCGCAAGCATCAAGTGATTCATAATCAAGTGATTCCAAAATCCCATCAGCATGGAGTTTCTTCATGCGCTTTACACCAATATGACCTAAACGGTAGTGCTACAAATAAGTTGCACTATCATTATTAACTTTGCATCTTTTGGTTTCAATATTATGATTATGTGTATCACTACGATCGAGATCCAACGAACTATTTTCATTGGGTGTGCAACCATATAAGGTTTTATTCATTTAAACAGAACAACAATTTATTCTCTTACTTAAATGAATAACCGTATTACAATAAACATGATCAAATCATATTCATGCTTAACGCAAACACCAAATAACACTTATTCAGGTTCAACACTAATCCCGAAAGTATAGGGAGTGTGCGATGATGATCATATCAATCTTGGAACCACTTCCAACACTCATCGTCACTTTACCCTTAACTAGTCTTTGTTTACTCTGCAACTCCCGTTTCGAGTTACTAATCTTAGCAACTGAACTAGTATCAAATACTGAGGGGTTGCTATAAACACTAGTAAAGTACACATCAATAACATGTATATCAAATATACTTATGTTCACTTTGCCATCCTTCTTATCTGCCAATCACTTGGGGTAGCTCCGCTTCCAGTGACCAGTCCCTTTGCAGTAGAAACACTTAGTCTCAGGCTTAGGACCAGACTTGGGCTTCTTCACTTGAGCAGCAACTTGCTTGTTGTTCTTCTTGAAGTTCCCCTTCTTCCCTTCGCCCTTTTATTGAAACTAGTGGTCTTGTCTACCATCAACACTTGATGCTCTTTCTTGATTTCTACCTTCATCGATTTCATCATCATGAAAAGCTCGGGATTCATTTTCGTCATCCCTTGCATACTATAGTTCATCACGAAGTTCTACTAACTTGGTGATGGTGACTAGAGAATTCTGTCAATCACTATCTTATCTGGAAGATTAACTCCCGCTTGATTCAAGCGATTGTTGTACTCAGACAATCTGGGCACATGCTCACTAGTTGAGCGATTCTCCTCCATCTTTTAGCTATAGAACTTGTTGGAGACTTTCATATCTCTCAACTCGGGTATTTGCTTGAAATATTAACTTCAACTCCTGGAACATCTCATATGCTGCATGACGTTCAAAACGTCTTTGAAGTCCCGATTCTAAGCTGTTAAGCATGGTGCACTAAACTATCAAGTAGTCATCATATTGAGCTAGCCAAACATTCATAACGTCTGCATCTGCTCCTGCAATAGGTCCGTCACCTAGCGGTGCATCAAGGACATAATTCTTCTGTGCAGCAATGAGGATAAACCTCATATCACGGATCCAATCCGCATCATTGCTACTAACATCTTTCAACACAATTTTCTCTAGGAACATATCAAAACAAACACAGGGAAGCAACAACGTGAACTATTGATCTACAACATAATTTGCAAAATACTACCAGGACTAAGTTCATGATAAATTTAAGTTCAATTAATCATATTACTTAAGAACTCCCACTTAGATAGACATCCCTCTAATCCTCTAAGTGATTACGTGATCCAAATCAACTAAACCATAACCGATCATCACGTGAGATGGAGTAGTTTTCAATGGTGAACATCGTTATGTTGATCATATCTACTATATGATTCACGCTCGACCTTTTGGTCTCCGTGTTCCGAGGCCATATCTGTATATGCTTTGGCTCGTCAAGTATAACCTGAGTATTCCACGTGTGCAACTGTTTTGCACCCATTGTATTTGAACGTAGAACCTATCACACCCGATCATCACGTGGTGTCTCAGCACGAAGAACTTTCGCAACGGTGCATACTCAGGGAGAACACTTCTTGATAATTAGTGAGAGATCATCTTAAAATGCTACCGTCAAACTAAGCAAAATAAGATGTATAAAAGATAAACATCATATGCAATCAAAATATGTGACATGATATGGCCATCATCATCTTGCGCCTTTGATCTCCATGTCCAAAGTACCGTCAAGATCTCTATCGTTACCGGCATGACACCATGATCTCCATCATCTTGATCTATATCAATGTGTCGTCACACGGTCGTCTCGCCAACTATTGCTCTTGCAACTATTGCTATCGCATAGCGATAAAGTAAAGCAATTATTTGGCACTTGCATCTTATACAATAAAGAGACAACCATAAGGCTTTTGCCAGTTGTCGATAACTTTAACAAAACTTGATCATCTCATACAACAATTTATATCTCATCACGTTTTGACCATATCACATCACAACATGCCCTGCAAAAACAAGTTAGACGTCCTCTACTTTGTTGTTGCAAGTTTTACGTGGCTGCTACGGGCTTAAGCAAGAACCAATCTCAGCTACGCATCAAAACCACAACGATAGTTTGTCAAATAGACTCCATTTTAACCTTCACAAGGACCGGGCGTAGCCACACTCGGTTCAACTAAAGTTGGAGAAATTGTCACTCGCAAGCCACCTATGTGCAAAGCACGTCGGGAGAACCGGTCTCGCGTAAGCGTACGCGTAATGTCGGTCCGGGCCGCTTCATCCAACAATACCGCCGAACCAAAGTATGACATGCTGGTAGGCAGTATGACTTATATCGCCCACAACTCACTTGTGTTCTACTCGTGCATATAACATCAACATAAATAACCTGGCTCTGATGCCACTGATGGGTTTCGTAGTAATTTCAAAAAAATTCCTACGCACACGCAAGATCATGTGATGCATAGCAACGAGAGGGAAGAGTGTTGTCTACGTACCCAACGCAGACCGACTGCGGAAGCGCTGACACAACGTAGAGGAAGTAGTCGTACGTCTTCACGGTCCAACCGATCAAGCACCGAAACTACGACACCTCCGAGTTCGAGCACACGTTCAGCTCGATGACGATCCCCGGACTCCAATCCAGCAAAGTGTCGGGGAAGAGTTCCGTCAGCACGATGGCGTGGTGACGATCTTGATGCACTACAGCAGCAGGGCTTCGCCTAAACTCCGCTACAGTATTATCAAGGACTATGGTGGCAGGGGGCACCGCACACGGCTAAGGAATAGATCATGTGGATCAACTTGTGTGTTCTAGGGTGCCCCTACCTCAGTATATAAAGGACTAGAGTGGGGAGGCTAGCCGGCCAAGGTGTGGCGCGCCAGGAGAGTCCTACTCCCTCTAGGAGTAGGATTCCCCCCAATCCTTGTTGGAATAGGATTCACGGAGGGGGAAAAGAGAGAGAGGGGGCCGGCCACCTCTCCTAGTCCTAATAGGACTAGGGGAAGGGGGAGGCGTGCAGCCCATGTAGGGCTGCCTCTTCTCTTTTCCACTAAGGCCCATCATGGCCCATTTAGCTCCCGGGGGGTTCCGGTAACCTTCCCGGTACTCCGGTAAAATCCCGATTTCACCTGGAACACTTCCGATATCCAAACATAGGCTTCCAATATATCAATCTTTATGTCTCGACCATTTCGAGACTCCTCGTCATGTCCGTGATCACATCCGGGACTCCGAACAACCTTCGGTACATCAAAATGCATAAACTCATAGTATAACTATCATCGTAACCTTAAGCGTGCCGACCCTACGGGTTCGAGAACAATGTAGACATGACCGAGACACGTCTTCGATCAATAACCAATAGCGGGACCTGGATGCCCATATTGGCTCCTACATATTCTACGAAGATCTTTATCGGTCAGACCGCATAACGACATACGTTGTTCCCTTTGTCATCGGTATGTTACTTGCCCGAGATTCGATCATCGGTATTCCAGTACCTAGTTCAATCTCGTTACCGGCAAGTCTCTTTACTCGTTCTGTAATACATCATCCCGCAACTAACTCATTTAGTTGCAATGCTTGCAAGGCTTAAGTGATGTGCATTACCGAGAGGGCCCAGAGATACCTCTCCGACAATCGGAGTGACAAAACCTAATCTCGAAATACGCCAACCCAACATCTACCTTTGGAGACACCTGTAATGCTCCTTTATAATCACCCAGTTATGTTGTGACATTTGGTAGCACCCAAAGTGTTCCTCCGGCAAACGGAAGTTGCATAATCTCATAGTTATAGGAACATGTATAAGTCATGAAGAAAGCAATAGCAACATACTAAACGATCGGGTGCTAAGCTAATGGAATGGGTCATGTCAATCAGATCATTCAACTAATGATGTGACCTCCTTAATCAAATAACAACTCATTGTTCATGGTTAGGAAACATAACCATCTTTGATTAATGAGCTAGTCAAGTAGAGGCATACTAGTGACACTTTGTTTGTCTATGTATTCACACTTGTATTATGTTTCTGGTTAATACAATTCTATCATGAATAATAAACATTTATCATGATTATAAGGAAATAAATAATAACATTATTATTGCCTCTAGGGCATATTTCCTTCATAAAGTTCATGAGATCCGTGAGTTAGTGTCTAGCCTGATGCTTGAATATCAAATGGAGAATGAGCAAGAGAATACAGAAGCCCAGTCTGTCTCCATTTCTGCAATGGAAGCTAACGAGGTGATGTCCATCTTCAGTGCACGAGTAGCTAGAAAGATGCCTATAACCAGTTTATCCAGAACAGAGTTAGAACACTACTTGGATGATGAGTATGTGCCAGCTAATCAAGAGAATTTTGATGTGTTGGGATGGTGGAATATTGCTGGTTCACGCTACCCAACTTTGAGGTCTATTGTGCGTGATATATTTGCCATCCCAGTAACTACAATAGCTTCCGAGTCAGCTTTTAGTAGAAGTGGAAGAGTTCTTAGTGAGCACCGCAGTCGTCTGACCCCTGATTTGCTAGAGGCTTTAATGTGTTCACAAAACTGGGAGAGAAACAAAGATAAAGGTTTGCACATTTCTCTATCATTTGATCCTTTAACCCTTCTCCAAACACATACCAAGGATGTAGCTATTATCTTGCTACCTGCAATACTTTTGCGCACGATCATGTTTACCTTAAGTTAGTTATGGTCACATGGAACCTTATGTTGGAGTCAATAAATTATGTCAAGTGAGTCAGACAAATTTCGTAGTCAATAAATTATGTCAAGTGAGTTAGACAAATTTCGTCCTTATTAAATGTGCTGTCTGCATTGATACTCTCTTCGAGCGTGTGCTCAATCTATTCAATATTTCTATGATATTTGTGTTGGAAACATGCCCATTATGGCTTGTTATGTGTTCAACAATGGTGCATACAACATCTTGTCGCCATGTGCCATTATTAGTGCATTTTTATTTTTTTGACCTAGAAGACTGCAGGGATTACAACCCACAACATTTTATTAAAAAAACAAGGTACAAATACATGGTTCCTCAAGAGAAGGAACAAAGAAACAGAAAAAACTAAACAAGAAAGACTAAATAAATCTAATAAAAGAAAGAAGATACAAAAAAGAAGGGCCTCAAGGGGGCAAGAAATCAATCTATTTGAGTAGAGCTTCCTTGTATCTAGTCTTGATCCAGTGTGAAAGAAGAGTAATATCATGGATAAACCCATTTCTCCATTGCCTAAAAGTTGGTTTGACCTACCTAAAGGCCCTATCATTCCGAACTTTCCAAATAATTAGAACATTTTTATTTGTTATTTCACTTTAATAAATGTTGATTGTATTTTATCATATTATATATATGATTATTTGTTTATGGGGATGGGGACCCTAATGGGCCCCCGCTCCCCAGGGGGGCATGGGTATGGGGAAATTTCATCCCCGGTCATGCAAACGGGGATGGGGAGGGGGTGACGGGGAATAGATGGGGACGGGGATGTTCTATGGGTCCCCATAGGGGATTGTCCCCATTGCCATCCCTAGTGGATACTAGAGATCAGGCCCTAACAGAAGTAACTCGATTACATGATGAATCTCATCCAACTCCTCACCGACCAGCGAGCCTACAAAGGAATTACTCACTCCCGGTGGGGAGCATCATGAAATTGGCAACGGAGAAGGGTTGGTGATGACAAAGAACGAAGATCCCCCTCTCCGGAGCCCCGAACGGACTCCAAATCTGCCCTCCCGAGGAAGAACATGGCTTGGCGGTGGCTCCGTCTCGTGGATCGCGATAATTCTTTCTCCCTGATTTTTTCTTCAAAAATAGGAATTTATAGTATCAGGGTTGAGGTCTGCGGGGCCACTAGGTGGGTACAACCCACCTGGGCGCGCCAGGAGAGGGAGGCGCGCCCGGGTGGGTTGTGCCCACCCAGGGGCCCCTCTCCGGTAGGTCTTGGCCCCAGAAATTCTTATATATTATATAAAAATTCCTCGAAAAGTTTCGTTCCATTCTGAGAACTTTTATTTCTGCACAAAAACAACACCATGGTAGTTCTACTGAAAACAGCGTCAGTCCGGCGTTAGTTTCATTCAAATCATGCAAATTAGAGTCCAAAACAAGAGGAAAAGCGTGAGAAAAAGTAGATACGCTGGAGACGTATCAGCGCCAGCGTTTTTTCAGATGAGAATGGTTGCTGAGGCAGCATGGGGAAGCGGAGGTGCCCACGTCCCATCAATTGTCACGTGTTGACCATTGCCGCAGGCGGTTGAGGCCCGTGGCGCTCTTCACTTGCCCTTTGGCTTCGCCTCGAAGCCAAGCTCGAGTGTGCCTTGGGCCTAGGGGCTACTGTCAGCGTCCTGGGAACGGGGATCCCCAGACATGCCTTCCTGTGGCCCGTGGCGTGGCTCCATCAACGGCCCAGTACGGCTCATCTCCAGCAGCAACAACTCAAGACCCTCACGAGGGGCCAAGCCTCGCGAGGCGGACGACACCAAGACCTCCCTGGGGGCAACCTGACTAGGCTGGCTCCCAAGGAGCAGAGATATCTATGCAAGGGGCACCTCGCGAGGTTCACATGACATGAGCCATGATGACTAAGGCCAGGCGGGTGCCAGCGGGTGCAGTGTACCGGTTTCCTATTTGGTGCTAAGGAGGCAAGCGCAGGCAAGGAGTCCCAAGGTATCAGGCAATGGTCTCCATATCGGTGCAACAAGACCAAGACCACCAGGACGGCAGGACGGAGGTCATCGCGGAGCCCACAACAGCGTCACCACCAGAGCCTTTGGCAGGCGAAGACTACTTTTGTCAGGATAGCTTGTACTAGCTGTCCCCCTTCAAACTTGGCCGTTGTGGGATCCCTTCCCGCCTAAACCTTTGGTAAGAGGACCAAGGCCACTATAAATAGGACCTAGCCACCACCGTTGCAAGGGAGACAAAGACGGATCATTCAGGACACCCTCACACTCACCAGCTCATCGAGCTCAAGAACACCTCACCTCCTGAGGTTGTTCATCCACTGTATTAGTTCATCCTTAGCCCCTCGAGGCAATCCACCACACACTGGAGTAGGGTATTACACATCAAGGTGGCCCGAACCAGTATAAACCCATGTGTCTCTTGTTCTTTGGGTTCGTCGAGCTAGGCCGTGGAATCGTTGAACGTGCAAACTGGGGAGAGAGTGTTATTCATGTGCACCCCAGAGTTCGAACCTCTCAACGGTTTGTCGGAACCCGTAATCCGACAGGTGTGCTTGTTGTGTTGTGGGGCGAGATCGAAAGGTTGAAGAGATTAAGGTTATAATGACCGCGGGAATTAATAAGGAAGCCAGGCGGCCTGGAATATCGGCACGCCCGGATGGTAGTTCTAATTTCCAGCACGTAACTCCATCGTGCCGCACATAACTGCATCATGGTGACACGCAGGGTGCAACCACATGTATATGGTGCCGCCAACGTGATCGTGCGCAGGCCCCAACCGATGGCAGAGCACGTGCACAGGCACATGAGCAGAGCGCTCCGCGGTCGCCTCAATGGTGAGCCCAACGTGATCGTGTGGAGGCCCCAACCGCTGGCAGAGCACGTGCACAGGCACACGAGCAGAGCGCTCCGCGGTCGCCTCAACGGCGAGCAACCATATGTATATATATGTGCATATAGCAGTAACATATATATATATATATATATATATATATATATATATATATATATATATATATATATATATATACGCATATAGCAGTAGAACACGCAAGTAAAACTGTCCACAAGCCGAGCGCGTGGAGGTACACGAGCAGAGCATGCCGAGGGACACGAGCAGAGGGTGCTGCGGCACCTAACGGCGAGAAGAGCGTGCCGAGGGACACGATTAGAGGCCGACATAGTGATACGTGGCAAATATTACGAATTGTGCGAGCGATGGCGGAGACATCAAGCACAAATCAGATTAGAGCTTCATGTGCGATATGTGGCATACAGTTGATCCATCCGAGTTGTTTGTGATGGAATAAGCCATGTGTGTTGTGGGCAAATGCTTGATGGTATACAACCGTCTACGATTGATGATTTCATCACCGACGGGTTCCCTAGTGTGGTCCATGTGCGATGTGATATGCTCTGTCTGCACAACATCTATGCTCTGTGTACAGAAGAACAACATATATACTTATAACAGGGCATGATTGTAAAACCAAATTAAATATCCAATTACGTTATATAAAAAATACCATAAATATTGCAAGGTTCAAATTCCAGCATTACAAGGCCCAAATTCAAAGATTACAAGGTTCAAACTATTCTGACACATAAAATCATCTTCTTCAAAATCTTTTTCATGCATTATTTCTGCGAAAGGATCAACCACTGAGAAGTCATATAGCTGCTTGGTATAGTGACTTTCGAATAATCTATCATATGAATTTACAAACTGATATTCCTCTTCTGCAGAACCTTTTCCATTCACCTATAGACGCCTGCGCTCTTTAGCAATCCATTCACTTCTGCGAAGTAAATATAGGGAAAACCTCATTACCTTGAGCAACCTTGCTTTCTCAACAAAGAACTTGGCGAATTTAATTTCTGGTGTGGTGCCTCAGTACTCATTAAAAGTAATTTCCGTGAGATGAAGATCAAGGCATTCAATGGGATTGTTATATTCCCCAACATTTTCTACTTCCGGGCCTGCTAGTATCTGCAAACGAAGACAACATATTAGTGCCTAGCTGCAGATTTGAACACTTCGGGCCTATTTGATTTCCAGGAAAAAGAGTGAAATGCCACCTTCAATCTTTCATGATTAACTTTTATCACGAAAGCATGCTGGGCGAAGGAATAAAACGCGTACAACACTAGCATCTCAAAAAATATATGTATCAAAATCCTCCAAAATTCCTTTACAAATCATTCTACATTTTTCATTGTAAGCATGGGTAAGATTAACAAAAAATTGAGCTCCGTTGTGGTTTAAAGTTAACGGGAAAGGAGCATCACCTCTATGTATAGCTTCTCCGTGCAAGGAAAGCATCTAAGGAATCTAACAACTTCATCCTGATTGTGGCCGACAAATTGTAGTGCCAAGATCTTCACTATGTGCAGAGGCCGGGTCAAGCTTGTGGGAATCATTTTCTGGATGATAGGCGAACATATAGATCAACAAAATTTAGATAAAATATGGTGTCCAATAATATATAAGAACGAGACGAAGAAGATTGTTGTACTTGAACGGATAATGATCCAGTAACAAGTTCGTTGAATTCAGCACACGAATAGCCCAACACTATCAATTTCGGTGCGTGAATGACCGTGATTCTTGCTGGACCTAATTTATCAAGTACATACAATCTCTCGTGGAAAGGCGCATTCTCAATGACGATATCGTGAAACACCTCAACTGACAGCCTTAGGCGGCACTAGCAATGCACATAAATCGCACGAACATTCATCGATGTGATGTGGAGGCTACTGAACCCATCCATCGCATGAAGACGAAGGTACTCGAGCGCTGTACAACCGACGAGTAGGCACTCCAAATCCTCCTTTGAGATGCAGATGGAAATGAGCTTGAGGTGCTTAAGTTTAGGGAGATGAAGAGCGCGCGCGACATCAATATGGGGGAAATGCACTACCTGAATGTAGTGCGGCATAGTGTGGGCGTGAGGCGGAGCGCGGACGGCAGCAGCGAGCGCGGACGCCCAGCTGTAAAGTTGAGCTCCTCGAGCTGATCTAGGGCTGGGGATAGGAACCAGTAGTGAAACCTGGGTGTCGGTGTCAAAACCGGCCGATCTCGGGTAAGGGGTCCCGAACTATGCGTCTGAGGATCTAGGGTAACAAGAGACAAGTGGGACACAATGTTTACCCCAGGTTCGGGCTCTCTTAATGGAGGTAAAACCCTACAACCTGCTTGATTGTATTTGATGAGTATAGGGGTTACAAGAGTTGATCTACCTCGAGATCGTAATGGCTAAACCCTAGCTATCTAGCCTATGAGAATTTTGATAGCCTCTACGGACTAAACCCTCTTGTTTACATACACACCGGAGGGGTCTAGGGTTGTACAGATTCGGTTTGTGGGAGAAGGAAATAATATATCCAGACACCAATCTTGCCATCCACGCATAGGGGAATCCTATCCGGACACGGGGGAAAGCCTTCTGCTTGTATCTTCATGGCCCATAAGTCCAGCCCATATCGACTAAGTCGGACACCCGAGGACCCCTTAACCTAGGACTCCCTCAGTAGCCCCTGAATCAGTCTTCGATGACGATGTGTTCGGCACGCGGATTGTCTTCGGCATTGCAAGGAGGGTTCCTCCTCCTGAATACTTTAAAACAGTTCCCTGAACAATGGAACTGTATCCGGTTCTGCATAATTGTCACAACCCTTAGCCATGAAGGCAGGATATCCAAATAAAATAATGTTTCTTTACTAACATCTTTTTCGGCGAAACGTCATATCTGGCTCCTTAATATTTTGAACCGTTTTCACGCGTCCCGCTTCACATTTCGAGGCATAGCCTCCATTGGCACGTCTTGCCAAAACAGAGATCATGCCCGCCCATCACGGGATCCTCATCAATACAGTTTTGGGTAATCCAACCATTCCATTCGCACGATATCTTCGGGAACTGCAAGTTTTAAGGCTGGAGGGGGCGGGGGCGTTTGGTATTTCACCGCCTATATAAGAGGGTAAAGATTCCTCTTTTTTCCCCACGCCTTCTTCCTTCTCCAGCATTCCCTTCTTCTAAGCTCCGACGCCCAAAATCTCAATCTTTCCCACCGCCTCTAACCTCCCCAGCCATGTCTGGATCTAGTTCCAAAGGCAAGTGGGAGGCCTCCTCCGTCACAGAGAAGGACGTCAAGGAGCTCCGGGAGTGGGGTATCTATCAGCAGACATCGCGCACAGGCTGCCCAACAAGGGTCAGGTCACGTCTACCCCGGAGCCCGGCGAGAGAGTAGTGTTCATTCCCCACTTCCTCCACGAGCTAGGGTTTCCCCTTCACCCCTTCGCCGGCGGCCTCATGTTTTATTACGGGCTAGATTTCCATGATCTAGCCCCAAAATCCTTCCTCCACATATCGATGTTCATCGTCATGTGCGAGGGTCTCCTCCGCATCCCACCACACTTCGGCTTATGGCTCAAGGTTTTTAATCTAAGCCGAAGGTGGTCGACGGGCAGCACGCGGACTGCGGCGGGGCCATGGTGAGCAAACCCGCCAACACCGTCTGGCCGAAAGGGGCGTTCGTGGAGACGGTCAAGGTGTGGCAGCAGGAGTGGTTCTACATCACCGAACCCCACAATGCCAACTAGGCAGCCGCACCCGATTTTAGATCCGGACCCCCCACCAGGATCACCTCCTGGACCGCTAAGGGCCTCGACTGGGGTCCACGGCGGATGTGCAGGTGCTGCAAAAGCGCATCACCAACATGATTGGCAAAAATATCAGTCTCACAGATGTGATTCAGGTGATGCTATTCCGCGGGACTCTACATTGCCAGCTCCGGGCCTCTCATATGTGGGAGTTTAGTTTGGAGGAGCCACAAACCTTGAAGCACTTCTTCAGCACAACGCACGAAGACATTTGGAAGTTTCTCTTCAACGCCAAAAAAACGTGGCCAAAGAAGACTGAAGACATTCGTCTCGACATCAAGAATCCGGGCTCACCGGTAAGCATGATTTTCCCGAGTACCTATTCGTCAAATAACACTAAAAAAATACACTTCCGTGATGATACGTGTTTGTCACAGTAGGTCGCTTTTTTTGTCATGCATGTACATCCAGGACAAAATTATGACAGAATCAAGATAGTCATACCTGTGCTGTGATAGAACTGTTCCATGACATTACCAAAATTATCATCACGGAAGTGTCCACTTCCTTGACGATAAATCACGCGTCACAGAAGTGCTTTCGTCAAGGGTGATCGACACGTGGCATCCACCGTAACGGAACGTCGTTAAGCTATCGGGTCGGGTTTTGGATCCGATAAGCCATTAACAGCCCCGACCAATGGGAAATTTCCACGTGTAAAATTCTTATTGGCTGGACGAAACACGTGTCAGCTCGTCAGTGGGTCAGATAGGCGCCTATGATATGTCGACACGTGGCACGGCCCAACAGTTGCCCATTCCGGTGAAAAAGGCCGGCACAGTAAAAATTAGCAGGCCGGCCCATATAAGGCCTACTTGTGTCAGGTCCATTTAAGCCCACGGCCTATACGAGATGTGCCAATTCAGCCCGTTAAAGATTTGACACCATTGCAGCCCATCGTCAGTTCGAGCCCGTTAATAGCCCACTATATATTTGGGCTCAATATCGGCCCAATGAGATTTTGGCCTGTTAACGGCCCATTTAATGGATGGGCCAATTTTCAGGATGTACATCTTTCGGCCTTTTAGTGACCCATTTAAATGTTGGGCTAATTTCCGGCCCGGTGTGTCTTTCAGCCTGTTGACGACCCATAAATCTGATGGGCCATTTGTAGTCGGACCTGAGTTTCGGCCTTTTATCGGCCCATTTGAGTGTTGGGCCAATTTCTGGCCCGGTGTCACTTTCAGCCTGTTGACGGCCCATAAATCAGTTGGGCCATTTGTAGTCGGACCTGAGTTTTGGCCTTTTAGTGACCCATTTAAGTGTTGGGCCAATTCCCGGCCCTGTGTGCCTTTCGGCCTGTTAACGGACCATAAATGAGTTGGGCCATTTGTAGTCGGACCTTAGTTTTGGCCTTTTAACGGCCCATGCCCTTCATGGTCCAATACCTGCCTGGTTTCTCTTTCGGCCTGCTAAAGGCCCACAACACAGTTGGGCCGTTTACAATACGACCTGACTTTCGGCCTCTTAGCGGCCCATGCTCTTCATGGTCCAGTAGAAGCCCGCTGTCTCTTTCGGCCTGCTAAAGGCCTACAGTATAGTTGGGCCATACGTAGGGCAAACTTAGTAACGGCATGCTAACGACCCGGGAGGTAAGAGGGCCGACCATTAACTTTCGGCCTAGTAACGGCCCATTAACTTAATGGCCCCACTAAAGTTCGTTCATGTCTTTAGGCCAAATTAGATAATTTGAGCCCATTACGACGAGCAATTATGCACAGGACCAAAACCGATCAAGCAAAGGTACGACATACAGGGAATAACGTTGCACATCCAGAATATATTACAGGAAATTACATCCACTGGGCAATCAAAGATTGATGCCAGTGCAAATAAATGAGCATAACCTAACCATCCACAACATCACAATCTGCAACCTCAGCACAGATGACGCCCATAAGCATGTGGGCAAGTTCTTGCTGCTTTGCTACACTGTCTCTGAAAACATTGATCTGTTGTTGTGTCGCACGACTCTGCACCTCTGATTCATCCACCATTTCCATCATTGCTTCAGCCATTAATTGGTTCACAAACATACATTTATTCCGTTGCATTAGAGATAGAGGATACGGAACAGATTCAGATGGCGATTTTGGCAGGCTTGTATTATTGATAGTGGAGAGTGTCTCGACCACTGCATCATAACATAAATTAGGACGGGAATCAAACAGATTAATCATGAGTTATTGCCATATTACATGGCCTAGATTTACTGGAAAGAAACAATGGGGTTGCCTTGCTATTTTCAGAGTTTGTCTTCTTATCTTCAGCAGCCTGCACAAAATTAACACACTAGCATTGCTATCATTGGCCAAGTCAGATAATAGGAAAGCAACATTGACACAACGAACGTTTGGGCAACTAGCCTACACCAAATTAACACAATATGGCACAGCTATCATCAGCCAGGTAAGGTAATACGAAAGCAACATTGACACAATGAAAGAATGGGCAACTAGAGAAGCACTACAATTCAGTAATGTGCGTGATATGAGATAGTACATTCATGCAGCTCAGTATGCAAAACTACCAGGCAGTTTTCCTTACAAAAATCAACATTTGCGCCTTTAACATTTTGCTACAACTAATTTTAGATCAGATAAAGGTTAGATTCACGCCGATTAACAAAATACATGATCATGTAAAAATATAGTGATAAACAAAAGGTACTTACATCATCATTGGAGCATAGAGAATTCCCACAAGATATTTTCCTCGAATACGATCCCAATGGAGGAAGTCTTGTATCGTTTAACCTTATTTTCTAAAAGAAAGATGGGTAAGAAACATGTAGAAAATATGTATCAGAATGCTATAAAATTTCATGATGTGAGGATACGCGCACGCTTCTTAGGATGGAGTTGACATTCTTTTGCTTAACTGGAGCGGACTAGTTCTTTGGCCACTGGAATCTGCTTATTATCAGTGGGAGTTGGGTTTCTCTGTGCTAGAGCAGTATCTATGAAAAGTGGAGTTCGTTTATTATCTCCTGGCATTTGGATCTTTTACAAAGACCTGGTTTGTAACCCTTTAGATTCTAACATAGCCGTCTTCCCCTTACATGCCTTATATAGAAGAATGGTGATTCAGTTATAAAACATGCTACAGCAGAGATGGAATAGGTACTAAAGAATAGAAAGGCATGACATATTGACATGTATTCCCTCCATCCGGAAATAAATGGATGGGTCTAGGTGTATTTCAGTTCTAGATACATCCAGTTTTATCCATTTCTGCGACATTTAATCCGAACGGGGGGAGTATGATGTAAGAGCTAGGGATACGACAGGACAACACAGTAAAAAAACACTGAAAAACCCACTGCAGAACCAAAGTATTCAAACCCACTGATATGAGATAGTACACTCATGCAGCTCAGGATGCAAAACTACCAGGCAGTTTTCCTTGCAAAAATCAACATTGTGGCCTTTAATCATACATTTTGCTACAACTAAATTTAGATCAGATAAAGGTTGGATTCACGCTGATTAACAAAATACATGCTAATGTAAAAATATAGTGATATACAACAGGTACTTACATCTACATTGGAGCACAGAGAATTCATGCAAGAATCTTTCCTCATAAACGATACCATTGCAGAAATTCTTCTATCTGTTAAGCTTATTTTCTAAAAGAGAGATGGGTAAGAAACATGTAGAAAATATGATCAGCATGCTATAAAATTTCATGATGCAAGGATACACACACGCTTCTTAGAATTGAGTTGACATATTTTTGCTGGATTGGAGCGGACTAGTTCTTTGGCCACTGGAATCTGCTTATTATCAGTAGGAGTTGGGTTTCTCTGTGCTGGAGCAGTATCTATAAAAACTGGAGTTGGTTTATTATCTCCTGGTGTTTGGATCTTTTGCAAAGGCCTTGTTTGTAACCCTTCAGATTCTAACATAGTTGTCTTCCCCTTGCATGCCTTGTATAGAAGAATGGTGCTTTAATTATAAAACATGCGATAGCAGAGAGATGGAATAGGTACTGAAGAATAGAAAGGCATGACATATTGACATGTATTCCCTCCATCCGGAAAAAATGGATGGGTCTAGGCGTATTTCAGTTTTAGATACATCCTTTTTTATCCATTTCGGCAACATGTAATCCGGACGGAGGGAGTATGGTGTAAGAGTTAGGGATACGACAGGACAACACAACAAAAAACACTAGTTGAATGTAAAAATGTATGCTAGCGGAATACGTACAGAAATAACTAAGGCAACATACACGTGTATGATTGGGAAAATAAGATGGCATTGCAACAGAGCACTAGAACAACACTTCAATGTAAAAAAACATGGTATGGTAGACAGATGAAGTACATACTGATGAATAACAATGCATAAGGTATTCAGAAGCATGATGTCCAAATTAAGCAGATGGCATTGCGATAGAGTAGAATGACAATACTTGAATTTGAAAACATGTTATCATGAATGGAATAGGTACTGAAAAACAGGAAGGCATGACACATTTACATGCATGATCAGCATGCTAAGCACATGGCATTGCAACAGAGTAGATACACTCCCGGACATTATATGCATGTTGTACCCATATCACAGGCCAAGTTAGCAAGGACCTTGTGGGGTGAAGATGATTCATCATCTTTCTGCAGGTCTTCTAAAGAACTGCCTTTACATGTTCCATCATATTGGGTATCATTGACATCAAGTTTATTGGCCTTTACACTGCCCCGTGAGGTTCTTGTGGATATATCAGTGTGTGCAATTATATCTGACATGCATGGAAGACAACTAGTAGTTAGATTTATGTAATGAGTGCCTGTAGGAGACGACATAAATAGTAGGACTGGGGTTAACTAGCCTCAACAGGTCTCATAAACTAAAGGGAGAACACAAATGAAAGCTACAGAATATGTATCGTTTGTACTCAAGATTAACTAGATGGCACACAAAAGTATTAAAGAACAACATAGGTAATACTAGAAGTGGTATAATACTATAATCAGCAGCCTGTGGGATAGCATTGGCTGATGGATGATAACTATGGAACAACGTTTCCTAAAGAACAAGTATCTTAGCTGAACTATGGAACAACGTTAAGTCCTAAACAAGACCCGTAAGAGATCAACATGAATATATACAGTGAAATGTGATGATCTATTTTCCATGCTTAGATGAATAACAAAGCCATAAATGTTGCACACAAGTAACATGAGGGTACAACCTATCTGACTGCCATCCATAGGAGTGAGCATCATGTGCTGACTTGTCGATGGCCCTGCAGTTGTTGTGGTTGTCCATGTCGGGCACGCGCATTCAATGCAGGGAACTGTTGAGTGGGGACTATAGCTCCCTTCTGGTGTATGCTTCCCATGTTGGAGCAGCTGCGGTGAGTCGGAAGACAGTGTGTCTGAAGATGTAGATAACGCATAATGTTAAGAACGACATATCTCTTTGATCTTAAGAAATACACTAAGAGATCAACAGCAAGGTACGAGAATGGTCACACGTCTGTTGACTGAAGACTAAATTGGGGTCACACAATTTTATTTTATTTTGGTACTGTCCGATCTATGCTGGATGGCTGGCCGTCTTGTGCCTCCCGGCTGACACTGTTCAGAATCTTCCTCGAGGAGCTAGCGACCAACGGCAGAGCAGCCTGCCTCCGCCGTCCGTGGCCCCGGCCAAAACCCCGCTCTCCGCCCCACCACACTGCCGTGGTTGTGCCGCCCCCGGGCCAATCCACAAAGACTCCCCGTCATCCAGATCTGGCGGTGGCAGTACCTTCAACCCGCGCAACTCTAAAAGATAGCCATCTAAGCGCTGCTTCCGCAGCGAACTTGCGGCACCGCACCCTTACGTTAGACACCAGCCAACCGGCAGCCTAGGAGCTCCACCGCCTCGAGGGGTGCTGCTTCCCATTGCAAATCGATTGGCCCAGAATAAAAATTCAGACAACTGACGCCTAAATAAAGTGATTTGAGATGAGGGTGCAACCTATCTGGCGGCATGGTGAAGTAGGCAGGTCCAGCTGCCGAGTCGGTGAGGCCGGCGCGGTTGCAGTGGCGACCGGCGGCAGGGAAAGAGCGATGTCGCGACGGTCGACGGCTACACCGAAGCAGCGCCAGGACTCTGGACGGATCCGAAGTTGGAGCCGCTCCGGCGCCGTGAACAACGGCGGGGGTGAATCGGCTCCGGTACGGTTCACGCGGCCGTTGTCGAGGCAGCACCAGCAGCACGGAGTAAGAGGCACACGGCCCAGTGCACGACGGCAAATGGACAGCGTCTCCAGCATTAGGGAGGAGGGCGGCTATGAAATTGGTGCGGTGGGGGGCGCCATGGAGGTGGGGCTTAGGTTTCGCGGCTCGGGAGAAGGGAGATTCCCGGGGAGAAGGTGATTTGGCGCCCACGAGGTATGAATGGGTGCGGGCGGGCGGGAATTGGGAGGGGAGTGGAACCATGTCTTACGGACGCATTTGTCTGAAATGTGAGGGGGAGTTACAGTTCTACCCTTGCCTATAGGCTTCTCGGCTTGGGTCTGTGTACTGAGGGTCGGGGATAGTAGAGTAACTTTGCGTCTCCACAAATAGTGGGCGGGAGCGATTTCGGGCGAGCAGGGTGTGTTTTGAACTATAGTGGGCGCGAGCGATTTTGGGCGAGGAGAGCGTGTTTTGAAATAGTGGGCGCGAGCTATTTCGGGCGAGTAGAGCGTGTTTTGCCAACCATGGTTTATGAATTATTCGGCACATGTCATTTCGGCCGAGGAGAAGGCGCGCTTGGATGAAGGTACGAACCTACCCTCGATGTACAACGGGCCAATTGATGTGTGTCCCACATAGGACGGTAATTTCGTGTCTCCCATTTATTTGCTCAGGCAAATTCCACCGAGCAGAGAGGATGTTTAACGGTTCGTTCAAATTTTGGGAGAATGAGCATCCACGTCTACCTTACCAAGTCGATTCGGATCAAATTTTGAAATATTAGCTTGCCACTTCTTTTTTAGATGGAGAGATGATGCTCGGGAGTAATGTGTTTTTACATGCTTGTTGCTAGCGATTTACTATATGACAAATAGTTGACCCACTCAAAAACACGAATCAAACCCAAAATGAAATATCTCGATTCAATGAAATAGCTCGTTCAGTAGGTCAAAATAGTGAACTAAATCCAAAATTGAACACCTCAATCGAGTAGCATGTTGTACAGTATTATAGTACTCCATGAACATGTCGAAAGTCAAATTAATGAACTTGTTTGATATACACATATATCTGTTCATGTGTGGATTGCAGACAACATGTTCTCCAATTTAAATATTTGAATACAAATTTATATCGGAACATGGTTTATATCAGTCTTTGATGCATAAAACGCGACCTCTCCCTCTCCCGGACTCCTGTTCTCTCTCTCTCTCTCTCTCTCTCTCTCTCTCTCGCCGACAATCTTCAATTCTGTCGCACGCATCCGACACAAAAATCTTGTTGGTCCCTCTCCCTTTCTCTCCATCTCTCTCTCTCTCTTTGTGTGTGTGTGTGGGGGGGGGTCTTTCTAGTTCGCATGCATATATACACCATCTATAGGTCTCTCTCGCACACTATGTATGATACTCTAGCTAGTCCAAGCTAGATATCTTGGGTGCACTCATCGTACGCACACAGATTCCTTGGCTCTTTGCCTGTAACTCTCTCACGCACCACTATGTCGTCTCAGAGCTCTTCCCCCCTCTCTCAAACTCTCCATCCACCTGGGTCACACATACACATGCATATCTCACTCGCACTCGATAGGCCCATCTAAAACTCTATATCTCACCCTCATTCTCTCTCCATCTCATACGCGCACACACACAATCTCATGCCCAGCTAGCCAAGTATGATGGTCTCTCACTCAATTGTAGGCACACGCAGTCCCCCCTGTATGTATATGACCAGCTAATCTTAGTCTCCATCGCAAACATGTGCATGGTCTATCTCGATTTCTCTCGGGGCATGTTTCTATCGCGCACGCACTCCCTCGATCTCCCACCCATATAGTCCCCTCACGATCTCGACGGGATCTCTCTATCACAAACACACCCTCTTTCCCTCCCCATGCGTCCATGCCATCCATGTGTCCCTCTCGACCTTTGTTCCTTGTTGGCCACACCTCTATTGGACATGTGCTACGAGGGTGTCTCTCTCCATTGCAAACAATCACACACTAGCTATCTTTGTGTATCTCCTCGCCTCGCTTTTCCATCTCAGAGATGCATGCGTGATATGTTCGCATAAGAAACGAAAAAACACTCTCTCTTTCAAATTTATCATTTGTTGTCACTTTCTCTTTCACACGCATACTCTTTTTGCACACTTACTCATTCTCCTTCACACGCACTTGATCTGTCTCGACTGAGGCACTCTCCTCGGTCCATAGCATACAGATTTATTGAAAAGTCAAACATCACAAAGTTTGACCATGTACGTGGAGAAAAAGAATTACATCTAGTACGGCAAACATATACCATTAGATTCACCATGAGATGTAGTTTTGTATGATGTATCTTTGGTATTGTAGATATAAATAACATTTGCGTAAACCTGATCAAAGTTTCCAAAGTTTGGCTTCTAAAAAATTTACATGCACCGCATTATCGAGCGGATGGAATATCCCTTTCCCCCTCTCAGCTATCTGACGCACCACTCAGCCTTATTGGGGCTCCTCAATCTCTCTCAAACTTTATTGGTCAGTTTGGTTCGTGACCTGACCCTCATGCCTTGATGGCCGATACTGCCTGGTGTGGACGTGAGATGTAAAACATTTCTTCCTGGCCAGGCTTGTGTGGTGCTGAAGCGTTTGGTTCATGCCTGGGCCAAGCAAAGCATCAACGTCCCATCAATCGATCCATGCATCAATTGTTTAATGCTAATATCCATCCATGTTGCTGTTAGCCTCGTGGCCACACGACCAGGCACGGCCAGGCGTTCGAAATCGGTCGCCTGGGCCAGGCTACTTGCGGTGTCTGGAGTTCAGCCAGGCTAATTAAAGTGCAAGGGAACCCAGGCCAGGCGGGCTTTCTTTTTCACAGGGTAGCAACCAAACAAGTGTGCATGAAATCCAGCCACAACCCTAGGCCAGGCAAAAGATGCTCAGGACGCAAGCCAAACTGGCCTTATATCTCCTTGGTTCACACATACACATGTCTCGCTCGCGCTATACATATAGACCCATCCAACACTCTCCGCCCTTGTTCTCTCTCCATGTGACACACACCCCCCTAAGTACCATAATCCCTCAATCCATCGTAGGCGCAAGCACTCCCCCCCCCTCGATCATAAGTGTGATTATCTCTTACTAGCCATCAGGAACACACGTATTGTCTCCTTCCATCCATACGTCTATCTCGATATCTCTCGGGGCATCTTCTATCACGCACACACCTTGTCACTCGATCTCCCACGCATGTAGTCCCATCATGATATCCAGGGGATCTCTCTATGACAAACATACACTCTGTCCTCCCCATGTCTGGATTTGCTCCGTACGTCTCTCTCGACCTCTCTCCCTTGTTTGTTAGACCCCTCTTGGCCACGTGCTAGGGGTCTTGCTCTCTCGGTTCCAAACAACCACACACTATCTCCTCACCTTGCCTCCGTTGTCGAAGATGCATGTGTGATATGTTTGCATAAGACACGCACGCTTTTTCTCTACTTTTATCGTGTGTTGTCCATGTCTCTTTCACACATGCACACACACTTTTCTCTCTCTCTCTCTCTCTCTCTCTCTTGTTAGGGACTCTGTCACGTCCATAAGCATATGGATGTTTTGAAAAGTCAAACCTCATAAACATTTGACCAGGTATATGTGGAGAAAAACATTTACATCTGGAACGATCATTAGATTCATCACAACATGTACTTACTTCATACTATCATTTATCTTTGGTATTGTAGATATAAGTAATTTCTTTATAAACTTGGTCAAAGTTTCAAAAGTTTGACTTAAAAAATGTTGGAACTACATTATCGAACGGAGGGAGTAGCTCTTTCTCTCTCTGCTATCTCTCACGGGCCTCCCCTCTCACTCGAACTCTCTATACCGACGGATTATATGCTCACTGTGTCAGCGTATAGCTCCGTATATTGTTTAGTTGACCGGTCAACCAATCCACATGCTGCCTTGTCATCTCGTGTTCTGTATCTTTGTGTGCTGGCCCATGTGGCAGTGGCTGAAAATAAGTAAACTAGAGGCCCATCTGACACGCGGTGAAGTAAACAAAGTTGAAACCACTCGGGGTAGCACCCCGCCCGCTAGTAAATTGAGGGTGCATTGAGGACAAACTTCTTGCGCGGGAAGGACGCACTCGCGCACAATTCACCACTACGCGGCGGCATGCACAGAAGGACGCACTCGCGCACATCCAGCACACAACACACACCAGCACACGTGTACACCGGCGTCGCCGCCGGTTGAGATGGATGGCGAGGCAGCCAACAAGCGGAGGCGGCTCGAGCCAAAACTGCATCCGGCGAGCCTGGACTTCATCAGCAGCCTCCCCGACGACACGCTGCTCGTCATCATCGGCCTCCTCCCCACCAAATCTGTCGTGCGGACCGCCCTGCTCTCCCGGCGGTGGCACCCCCTCTGGCATTGCATCCCCCTCAACCTCACCGTCGATAGCTGCCTCTGCGACGGGGATTGCAAACGCGTGGCCGCAGTCTCCAATATCCTTTCATCGCACCCTAGGCCAGCCAAACGCCTTGACATCCGCATGTTCAGTACCAACTGCAAGGTCCAACCCAAGTTTGACGAGTGGTTCTTATCCCCCGCCCTAGATCAGCTCGAGGAGCTCAGCTTTGAAGCTGGACGATGTCGCACTCTGCCGCCATCCACGCTCCGCCTCATGCCAACGCTGCGCCGTGCCAGCTTCAGCTCCTGCTATCTTCCCCAGATTAATGTCGCGCCCGCTCTTCTTCTCCCTCAACTCAAGCAGCTCGACCTCTTCGACGTTGTCATATCGAAGAAGGCTATGGAGCACCTGCTCCGCAGCTGTACTGCGCTCAAGTACCTTCGTCTTGAGCAGATCCACAGGTTCATTAGCCACCACATCGCCTCGACGAATCTCCGATGGATTTATGTGTCTTGCTGGCCCCGCAACAAGACATCAATTGGGAAGAGATCACTCCAGCTGTTCCATGTTATGGTCATTGAGAATGCGCCTTTCCTTGAGAGATTGCTTGTATCAGATCTAGAAGGTCCAACAAAAATGAGGGTCATTAACGCGCCGAAATTGACAGCGTTGGTGTACTCGTCTTCCAAATTCTCTGAACTCTTTATTGGATCCGTAATCGTTCAGGTACAACACTCATCTTCTTCTCCGTCTTCTTGAAATTCACATTTTTAAATTTCTTCTTGATGTATTTACGACCGTCTTCCAGAAAATGATTCCCACAAGCTTGACCCACTCCATGCGCACAGTGAAGATCTTAGCACTAAAATCTATCAGCCCCAATCTGGATCAAGTTGTTGGATTCCTTACATGCTTTCCGTGCACGAAGAAGCTACTCATCAAGGTGAAACTTCTTTCCTATAAGTAACGGTAATCACAACGTAGCTCAATTTTTTTCGTAATTTTCCCAAATTACGATCACAAGTGTAGTGTTCAAAACTGCATCTACGCACTGCACCGAAAGAAACGTTTTTAGTATTTTTTCTCACGTGATCACCCGCATCGTTTTTATGTTGTACTACTATAGTAGCCTAGGTTAGTCATAGTGGAAAGTAACTTATGGTTACCCTAAGAGAAAGTACTACCTCCGTCCTGGTTTACTCTTCCAATTTTTTAGTATCAAAATTTGACCATATATTTAACTGACAAAATGTTAATGCATGTCACTAAGAACTATATCGTTGGATTCGTATTTGAACATAATTTCAAATGGCGTAATTTTTAGTGACATGCATTGGCATTTTCTTAGGTAAATCTATGGTCAAAATTTTATACTAAATACGAGGTAGTATTACAAAAGTGGGCTATGTAGGCCAAAAAATGTGCCAAATTCACTTGTGATGCATTTCGCATCGATGCCCCTCCATTGCTCACCTGGTGTCCCAATCTGGATCACCTACTTTTCTCTGGTGCCAAATTAACTCACGCAATGAAAAAACACTGCGTGGGAGAGAGAGAGGACTGAGGCAATAAAAAACACTTGTTTGGGAGAGTGAGAGGCTGGTGTAGTTGGTTTGATTGATTTGTTTATACATGTGGGTCTATGTGCACAGCGGTGCCAACTCTCTCACATCGCGAGAGCGGTGCCAAAATCTTTTGATTTGACATCGATGCGTATTATGTGGCATACTTTTGCGAAATATGGCATCGGCCGCATAGTGGAAGGCAACAAATGCCCAAGCTCTTCATGTGCTCCTAGTTAAATGAGAGGAAACACACACACACACACACACACACAGAGTGTGTGAAAAAATATCACTAGCCAGCCAACCCTATCGTATGAGCGAATGATATTGGTACCTCTTGATGACACGGCAATCTTATGCAGCCAGCTGCTCTAATATGTTCTCTTCTTTTGCAGATAAAAAAAGAACCGAAAGTGAAAAATGTGCTGCACTATAACAATCTCATCGAATGCCTTGATCTCCATCTTACAGAAATTGATTTGATCGACTACCGAGGCAGCACATCTGAGATTAAATTGGCCAGGTTCTTTGTTCTGGAGGCAAGTGTGCTCAAGGTAATGAGGTTTGGCGTTCTCTGGCGCAACAATGAATGGCGTGCTGATCACCGCAAGCGTTTAAGCCTAAATGACAAAGTATCTGCAGAAGCTGAATTTGTTTTTGAAACATCAAGTGGCCAGAGACTCGAAAACTTATTTGCCCATTAGTGACTTGTCAGGGCGGTGGATTTTAGTTTGTACGATAATGCTGCATCCACCTAAAGTAACGAAAGTTCTTACGTAAACTTCCTAGTAATTCCCTCTTCGTAGGTGCAGCATTACTCCTAACATTTGTAATATCAGTTTGAAACTTGTAATATTGTCGTGTCCTATTCCTGCGTTTTCAAAATCCTGCAAATCAAACAGGTCCTGAGTTGGTGATGATGTTGTGCCTCCCATCTTTCACCAATAGCCGTCAGATCTAGATCTGACGCATACAAACCAAGCTTCTCCATTTTTGCAAAAAGATGCCCGCACTTGTTCCCTATTTACAAACAACTCCTTGTCTCTCACAATCAGCCTCATCTCCTCCCCACCACATCTAGGAGTAGAAGGCCGTGGAAAAATCTGGCGCGATGGCCGCTGCCGGAGCCGTCCACCCCCAATCTTGGTGTTCTGTGCAATGCACGGGCATCTACGCACGGGAAATTATGTCGAACAGGGCTAGTTGTAAGCAGGCTAGCTCTACAGCCATGATGATAGTGACTGCAGACGGTGAGGCTGACTATGGTATGCCGAACACAGCGCCAATGCTCAGGTGTCATCTCCGGTGCAGGGTCTTGTCACTTCACTGTGAGGAGCAGCACGTAATAATTTGATCAACGGGTAGTACAGTGCTAGTACTCCTACTACTACATTGGTAGTACTACTACTAGTACTAGTAGCACCACCGTCTGGATTTAGGAGTACTTCCACGTCCATTTGGATTTTAGTATTGACTAGCAATATCTAGTAATGCATGTCACTAGAAATGTACTACTCCCTCTGTAAATAAATACATGGTGTTTTGTTCCTATCGGCGAGAGAACTTAATGTTTTTTTGCTAACTAGAGTACTGTAATAGGATTACATGCAATGATCTAAACACTGCATGTCATGTTTGGTACTAGTCTCAAGTCATTGAAAGCATGCACGGCCCACATCTCTCATTGGTTGATATGTCACAAAATAAGAAACAAGGAGGGAGTTAATGCACCGTGCCTAAGTATTTTGGGATTATTTGGTTTTCGTAAGGTGACTTACACAACATTTTTGTTTACATGCATTAACATTTTATTAGTTAAATCAAAGGTCAAAACTTGGCGCAAAATGCAAAGGGGACCAATAAACCAATAAACATCAAGCTTCTCTCGTTTGGCCCCAACTAGAGGTCCGGTGAGATGACTATACTGCACCGGCACGGAGGGGGACGCAGCTTCATTGACTTACGACAACTGCCTTTGGGTGAATGACACGTGGCCCCAGGGGGTGGCTGGCCCACCTATCATACAACCAAAGGCAGGTGCAGTAGAGGGCCGAGGAGTAGTGCGAAATCCTACGCACCTACGCATGCTAACCAAGGGCTGAGTGATCACTCGAATCGCAAGATCAGTTGACTAGAAGCTACGCTAGACCCATGGAGGCGATGAGCGCAAGCAGCAACCGGCTGTGCCAGATGGTCCATGACGCCGGCCTGCGGCCCGGCAGGTAGTATTTCTTGAGGCCGCCAGGGCGAGGGGCCGCTTGGACGACAGCTTCGCATCCTTGTTCGATGAGGTCCTCGTCGGTTTCCTCAACAAGTACACCATCGTCAAGAAGCTTGCAGACGACTTTGACATAAGCCTCCAGCCGATGCGCCCAGGCTCTGCGATGCCCTCCACCCTCAATGGCCACTATGGTAACAACCTCTTCGACGCACTGGTGGCCCTGCGACTGCCCGCCGTCGTGCCGGAGAATGTCCACCTCGAGGTCGCGCTCGCCGCGCAGCGCCTGGCGCAGCAAGACACCATCGACATAATCACCCACGTCTACGCGCAAATCGTCCACAAGGACTAGTACATGCAAGAGGAGGACGATAGGACGCTGGCCTTCTTGGAGCGCAGGGCAACCTTGGACGGCACTGTTCATAAGCACGTTGAGCTCGCCGCCAACGCCGCTGCTCCTCACACGTCGGTTGGTGACCCGGCGCACTAGGGCGTGAGGATGTCGTTGAACGTTGATGGATCCGTATGTATTTTTATCCTTCCATCAAATCCATGTAGTAGTATATGATACTACAGTAATTATCTTACCTTTCGCATCAACTTCACAATTTTCGTACGTACTCCATGCATGAACGGCTCCAGAAGCAAACTTCTCATTACTCTAGGCAAAATCGTTATTTTCTATCTATCGGTCGCGCCATGGAGCAGAACCAAATTTTACAAGTTACGAGTTCAAAAGGAAAAGCCTGTCGTGTTTGCGTCGCACCCCCACACGGTTGGTCCGGCACGCCGCTCAAGCAGGAATGCGTGCAGTGTTTCATTTTCACTTATAAGTGGGACCGCAGTTGAGCAAACCGACTATCGGCAAACCCCCACCCCGCCCACCGCACGATGGCTGAGAAAAGAGGATAGGAGGGAGAAGAGATGGCTGTAGCACGGACTCCAAGAAAATTGGTGTTGGATGGGACTCGTGTGGGTGGCGTGTGTCGTACTGCTAGACGTGAATGCTAGTTATGGCCCATGCAACCCCACTATATCGAGCCTATATCGAGGTACGTAGAACAAATTTCCTGCAGTCCGTGCTCAGCCCTCCTCTATCTCTCTTCTCAGCCAGCCAGCGGACGCGCGGAGCCCATCGTCTGTTTGCTCACATGCGGCCCCACATGTCAGTGAAAACGCAAGAGGACCCACTGAACCTGCACATCTTTCACCTCGACGTGCTGGTGATGAAAAACAAATCCAATAAAGATCTTCGGTGGCCGCTTTTGGAGTAAGATTCTATTTACAGTTTAACCCAAGATGCACATCTCGTGGCTTCAACTACCACTCTATTTTCTTTCATGACACGACCTGGATGCTGGATGTCCCACGTGTCGGCAAAAGGAGGAAGAACCCGACCAAATCTTCGGTTCTGCTCTCGGATTAGACTAGTTGTGCTAACTTAAAAATTTTATTATGTACTCCCTCCGTTCCAAAATACTTGACTTCCATTTGTCCAAAAATGGATGTACCTATATACTAAGACATGTCTAGATACATATATATTTTGACAAATAGAAGGCATGTAGTATTGTGCAACGGAGGGAGTAGAATGGATGCAAGTTTTTGTATTGGGAAGAAGAGTACATCCATATATTGATTGAGCGCAATTTAGTAGATGTTCTATCACTTTTAGCTAGTATAGAATAGAGGCTAGACATGAGACTAGATGCGAGGAAGCAACGCCTACTTCTTTACACTCGAAGAAGAAAGAAGCACGCAAGATCAAGCCTCCGCAGATCAACAATGAATGCATCGAGAAGGCACTAATCCAACTTACTACAGGAGTAGTCAAAATTATCGTTGGAGTTCGTGCAAAACGGAGGTCCGTTTGGGGTCGTGCGTTGGAGTTGGCCTTACAAGTGGGACCGCAGTTAAGGAAACCGACTATCGGCAAACCCCCACCTCGCCCGCCGCGAGATGGCTGAAGTTAGAGAAACGACAAGGTTGAAGAGATTGCTCTCGCATGGACTCCAAGAAATAATATGGTGTCAGATGGATATCGTGGTGGTGGCGTGTGCCGTACTCCTGGACATGAATGCTTGTTCTGGCCCATGCCACCCTACTACTCCTACTACTTACTCCTACTATATACTATACTAGTATCGAGGATTCGAGGTGCTGGTTACGTACAACGAACACATTAACATATGGCTACAGTAAAAACACCTGCCCGACGCGCGAAGCATGTGAAGCTAGTACAAATAGTGTACTAATATTGTTGATTGGCCTCATCCAATAACCTGTTGCAATGCACATACAATTATGTATTCAGAAAATATTTTTTTGCCTCGTCGCACCACTCACTCAGAGAAGCGACTCGAAAGCCATTCATAAATTTAGTAAGTTTATCATAGGCATATCATTTTATTACATAGAACAACAGATCATCAACCCACATCGACAACGAGGATACATTATAAATACTAAAGTTTTCACCACACAACAAATAACAAGCAATGAAATGAACTTCAACTCAACCATTCCTCGGCATTGGAAACGCTTGCTTTGAAGCACAAGTGATTCTCTGGGACGGGCCATGCATTGTCGATATGGAGACCAACGCAGGACTGATCATCCAGGCTAAAGCAGCCTACTATATCAGTACCAGGGTAGGGAACCACGCAAATGTCCGAGGTATAGACACAGTTGCTTCTCATAAATGTGTCAACAGCGGTTGGATCGCCTTTCACCATCATCGGATAGTTTCATCCAAGGAAGAGCGAGTTTTCTCCAAGACTATCAATTCTGTGCCAGGGAGGTGGACGGTTGGGAGTTTTCCACGGTTCATGAAGAGGCGCCCCGGCCTACACGTCCATTCGGAAATACTCCTACTACTCGCCGTCTTCTCACTGATATGTTGGAACAGGACCACATGTCAACGAAACATGGTGTGTAATTTCTCGTGCAAAATGCGATCTGGCCGCGTTGGCCCGAGGTGCCGCATTAGTTATCGACCTTTATTTTTTTAATGGAGTGCCGATCAATTTTGAAGCACGACTAACTGGTACTGTACGCAGAGAAAATATAAACTACTCTACCACTACCCCACCTCCAGTACTAGTAGTATAAAAAAGATATATATATAGGCTGGAGCTTCAGCGCTTTCTTGCTAAGGGCTGCCCACTTGCTTCTCACACTACGACCCTCTCTTTAGATCTAAAAAATACGGCCCCTCTCTCCCTCCTCACCAGTGGTCACAGATCCGCCGGGGAAGAAAAGGACGTGCAGCGTTGACGCACTCGTCGTCGGCGAGCGAGGTCACGCACTGACGACAAGGCCGTCCTCTCAGACCTAGCGCCCGCGCGGGATGGCCTCCGTCCCCAAACTCGCTGCCGTAGTGTTTGCGGAGGACGAAGACCACGAGCGAAGCCACTTCCCACCGACCCTCAGGTATGCTACCTCTTTTCGAGCCATAACCTTGTTCTATTGCCCCATCTGCTACGTCGTTGCATGTGGATCTTTTTCCACTCCACCATCTTCCCAATTTGCTATCCTCTACTCTGCTGGCCATGCAGACGAAAACCATAATTTGCACTATTAAAGGAAACCCTACTTCATGCATACTAATCCATGTCTGGGTTGAATAAGGAAAGGAAGGGAGACTGTACTGTCCAAGAGAGTAGGCATCTAACCCGCATCTAGGTTAAAAGGGGAAAATCAGTAGCTAAGGAACGAGTCTCGTGTCTCTTGGTTGAAGAAGGGTAGAAAGGCATGACAACGCAATAGAGAATGACCAGGTCGATCGGTTTGTTGTCCTCGCATAGGAAAAAGGTGGCTAAAGAGAACAAAAATGGGACCGTAATCCACATATGTTGCCTGGATATTTGTTGCTCTGGGCAACCATACCTCCCTCACCACTCTGCGTCCGTGGAGGTACATTGTACTGGTGCCTCCCATGATCTTAATGCCACTTTGTTTTGATGTTAGTATAACTAATGCCGCTCTCAGTCTAATGCCACCCATAAATTTAAGCAATGCCATTTAATGTCACTGGATTATTTCAGGGTTAGCTGTTGATTGTGGATGTATTAAAGATTTTTCAGCTATAAGGCATTCTAATGCTGTTGCACAGCCAGTATACCAACGATGAAACTTGTTACTCCCGTCAGATTTTTGCACTGTTAATGCTTATAGATTACATACCTCACTTTCATGAGATAAGTTAATTTTTTTGTACAGTGTCACCAAAATGCCAAGGCGCTGATGTCATTTTATTTTGGTTAAACTGCACAGACAATTATGAAGACAAGAGGAAATGTCAAGAGTGGGCACCTCCTCCTCCGGCTGTTCTCTTGAGGAGGTCTGTATGTTTGTCTCTAATGCCTGTCGACTACATACCTGACATCATGATGTAATGTTAAGTCATTTCCTTTTGTATAGTGTCACTGAATTGTCAAGGCGGTGATGGCATTTTATTTTAGTAGAACTGCACAAAATTTGCTTAAAAGAAGAGGAAAGGTCAGGAATGCCTCACTTTTCCAGAAAAAACTATGTATGCCTTCCTCACATCAGCCGCTGTTGCTTTTTGTGTTCCTTCAAACAGGTGGTTAGAAACAGTCTTGCTACCTTTTCCCATTAAGAAATTGGAATCTTACATTTGTGAGTCTATGCTTAAACTAGTGCCACTTTTAGAGTAATCACACTTTCAATATATATGCAAACAGGGATGCTCGATTTTAGTGGAACTGCACAAAAAGTCCAACTCGTTCAACATTAGGAGCATGTTTTTTTCCCAACCTTTATATCCAATTGGTGGCACTATGAGCTGTTCATTACGAAGGTACATGGTTTGCTACTATCTTGCTACTCTTTTTGTACTGTCATTAGATAGTAATACTAGTGGTTTGCATATGAATTTATTGGCAGGGTGGACCTACATTGGAGGTGCAAGACAGGATTCAATGATTGGATGCTCAATTTCGGTTGTATCGATTTCACCTCTTCCATCAGTGCAAACATGGATATACTTGGTTTGATGAAGAATAGGTGCTATATTTCTGCTCTGAACCAGCAAATCAATTCAGTATGAAATTGTCCAGGGCAAAACATAACTGTATCAGATTGTCCAGTGTAGAACATGACAGATGCTAAGCGGAAGAGACATGTTTAAACCGAAAATACAAGGTGTGGTATATGTTTACTAGCTGCTTGATATTTGTGCAGAAATAGATGTCTGCCTGTTGCTATTTGGCAAACCAACAAAATGCCCGCAATTTTGGTTGAACTGCACAAGAGAATAGTATAGTCACTGCATGCAGTGCCAAATAGACACAGAAAGATTGGATAGTCACTTCATGGACTGCAGAAAAGTAGTACTGTACTATTTATTGGCCAACACTAGGTGCTTCATTGCTTTGGTCTGATTATACAATGGGCATCATTTTGCCTAAGTTAAAGTTTGTATTCCGAAAATAGTCTCGCCGTGTGATCGAGAGAAGACCAAATCATATTGCAGTGGATGTTCCTCCATCATGTCTGGTTCATTCTCATGGTTCCAGCTGTTGGTGAAACCACTTACGTTTGCAAGAGGAATTGTAGACTTCACAAACAAATTTGTATTTCAGTCTGCACTGAGTGTTGGCCAAGAGAAGCATCCATGTTAGTAGGAAGAACAGATGTTTTTTCTAGATCTTTGCTTCTGGAGCTACAAATTTGTATATGATATGTGAGTCATTGAGATGCATTAACATGTTGATCTTCTGTATGGGAATCGTACAAGTTAGTTTAGTTGCGACGCAAGATCCGAAGTGGATGATCTTTGCTTTTGGAGCTACATATTTGTATATGATCTGTGAATCATTGAGATGCATTAACAGTTACTTATTTCTATTCGCTCAGTGTTTACAAGTTACTGATCGATCACCAGCTAGCCTACAAATGCGCTCCTAGCAGTTTTATTTGCGACGCAAGATGCGAAGTGGCAGTTTTTTGAATAAAAATGCCTACCTATGAAGAAACTGACAAGCTACACTATGGATCTTACACGGATAAAAATGCCTACCTCTAAAGAAACTGACAAGCTACACTATCGATCCTACACGGATAAATAGCGGATCACGCACGTACTACCTCCTTTCTGGTTTGCAGGGCTCAATTCAAGAACGACCTACTCGATCCTACACGAATAAATAGCGGATCACGCACCTACTAGTACCTCCTTTCCGGTTTGCAGGGCTTAATTCAAACCTCTCACCAACCAAGGTACTCCCTCCATCCGGGTTTATTAGTCCCGTGAGCAAAGCAGCAAGACCAAGGCATGGCAATAATTAACGGCATGCAGAAGTTTAAGCCTAATAAATTCCAGCGATTTAAGTGGCTGCATGCGTGCCCTCGGCATGTAGAAGTTTAAGCCTAATTAATTCCAGTGATTTAAGTGGCTACATGCTGCTTCGCATACTGCCTGCGAGCGATTCTGAGTGCGTGCATGCAGCCGGCCGTAATTAAGGCAGCTAACTAATGTGAAAAAAGATACGCTTTAAATCCATGGAATCATTATTGACAAGGAGGGAGATGATTCGAGTGCACTCGTTTGACCACCATGCCGGCATGCGACCCAGATGGGATGGGACGGCATAGTCATAATTTCAGTTTCTCTAGTTTTCCACGGCAAGCTGGCGCGCTAAGCCATTATGCATTGAATTCCGATGACCGTCGCGCTACCTTTCGCCTATAAGTACTGTTTCCCGGCCTTCTCAGGTGCCACTGTGACCCAACTCGCCATATCCTCATAAGCCCCCACCGGCCCGACGTCGCTCGCCACGTCCGCCATGCCCCCGCCCGTCCGCGGTAGGCGACGCCGGAGGCGATCACTGCCGGAACTAGTGTTTGTGTTTTCACCGGAAGGCAGACGGAGGGAGAAGGCATTCTATCTGTCTTTAGATGGCAATGCGGAGATCGAGGAGTTGTTGGAGCGCGACCGCATGGCGGAGGAGCAGCGTCTCGCCGATTTGCGCCGCCAGCAGGACATGGAGCAGCAGCGCACCGACGCTCTGAGTCGCGAGCAGAGCGCCCGCAACTGGGCCGACTACGTGGAGGCCGGCGCCCGGCAAATAGCCCTGGAGGCTGTCGGTCATGCACGCGTTCGCGACGCTGATTTTTACTACCAGCTCGTCAAGTGGGTTTCCCGCTTGGAAGCCGAAGCTTCGGTGGACCACGTCGGCATGGAAAGGGCCAACGCGTGTGAGCAACGCGCCCTATCGCACCTCTGGCAAGTCCGAGGCGAGGCGGAGGACGTCGGTGCCGGCGTTTAGCATGGAGAGAAGATGGCGGCCGGCATCGTCTAGTTAGCTAAGAGTAAGTTAGTACTTGTACGCTACTAGAGTGTTAGTGGGAGTAGATAGTTCACTTGGCTATGATGCTTGTCAACGTGGAAGTTCAGTACTCTATATGTGGATCAGACCTGTTACTTTGCTCTGAATGTTGAACTTTCCGTTTGACCGTATGGAATGGGCTGTTATTTTTTTTAAATGGGTTGTATTTATCCTCCACGGTTTAGAGGCTGACTTGTGGGCCTAGCAAGTTGACACGTACACAATCAGGAGATGATTGTACGTGGAGAGGATGACAGCAGGGACCCGCCAAGGTCATGGCAGTACACAAGCAAGTGCCTCCTTATTTCAAGCCAATAAAAAATGGCTCCTCCTAGTGGATTTCTGACATCTGGGTCCCATGCCATTGGCAACATAGTCAATAAACGAGAGAATTGCACAACGAGCGGCTGACACCAAGGACCCAGCAGCTCGCCCAGTTATTTTTGTTTTCGGTTAATTTGATAAATGCCACTCCAAATCTGGTGTATCCGAGAAATGCCACTGCAATTTCCAAACTTTGAAAAATGCCATTTCATGCCATTTCTAGTGGCATTTTTCGAAGTCTGGAGTGGCGTTTTTCAAAGTTTGCAAACTGCAGTGGCATTTTTCAAAGTTTGCAAAAATTGCAGTGGCATTTTTCAAAGTTTGGAAATTGCAGTGGCATTTTTATGAATCGCCATAATTGGAGTGGCATTTATCTAATTTGTTTTTGAGACGGAAGCACGGTGTCAACTAGGCTGTGCGGGACACTCTGGCCTGTCTAGACATCCTTTTCTTTTATGTTTACCACTGACCAGCCCAGTAGTTTTTTTTCTTTCTGAAAATGGTTAGCCCAGTTTTTTTGTGATTTGCAAGTAAGTCGCTTTATCAGGCCTGTTGGGCTGCAAATCTTTCAAGACGAGGAGAGTGGCCAATCAGTAATGAGAAATGGGCTGTACATTTTTAAAACACATCAAACCGGCAATTATTTTCAAATATCTTTTTTTCATTTCGAGATTTTAAATTGCATTGATTTTTATGCATGGACAATTTATTGGATTTTATATTGATATATATTTATTGTTGAAATCATTCTGAATGTGACTCGAAATTTCGGGATTAAAAACAGTTCAGACCGCACCGACATATGCAAAATTTCGTATAATTGTTTAACCGTGGCCACAATATGGGCTGCAATGCTAACATAAAGAATATGGGCTCCAAAAAAACCCGTAAGAATTAGCAAATGGGCTATAAATTATTTGAAATAATGGCAGATGGGCTGTATGCTGTTTTCCACAGATGTGAGGCTTTCCACATATGGCCTGTATACTGTTGGATGTCCATCCAACGGTCGTCGTGCTTCTTCAATCTCTGCTCTTCCTGCTCCAGCCGCTCAAACAAGCGCCGGCAGGACTGCCTGCTCCCTCCTCCCCGCGGCCGGCTGTGCTGCCGCGCTGGCCTCACCGCCCCATCGTACTCCCATCACTGGCCTAGCCATCCCTCTACTCACCCACACCTGCTGTTATTCTCCGGTGACGGCAGACGAACCAGTAAACCCTCGTACAGTCGTACTCCCCTCCGCGTGGGAAACAAAAACAACTGACGAGTCTTCCCTGCCTCCGTGTCGTTCCCTTCCCAGGCCTCATCGTCGTCCACCGCCCTGGTGCTCTCGGCGTGGCGTGGTCAGCGTGGTCAACGACCGACATGCATCTGAAGTGGACTGTACGTGGAGAGGCTGACAGCTGGGTCCACAGCCACACTCAAGGAAATGCCTCCTTATTACACGCAAAATAATGATTTCCTCCACCTAACATCTGGGACCCACCGAAACGGCCTCCGTATTTCGCAAAAAAAAATGTTACCGCCGCTGACAGCTCGGACCCACCAGCTTTATCTTCACACGCAAGGAAGTGCCTCCGTATTACGCACAAAAAAATGAATACTCCCCCTGCTAGCTGGGACCCAGTATAGTGGGCCTACTAAGTTGACGGGGACGAAGGGCTTTGTCAACTTAGTCAATATGCACGATTCTAGCTCGACTGACGTACGATGTCCATCCAACGGCCATAGTGCTTCTTCAACCTCTGGTCTTCTTGCTCCAGCCGCCCAAACCAGCGCCGGTCGTGCCGCCTGCTCCTGCCTCCCGTGGCCGGCTGTGCTGCCGCGGAGGCCTCACCGCCCCCATACTACTCCCACCGCTGGCCAGGCCATCCCTCCACTCCACTCACCCACACCCCCTGTTATTCTGCGGCAACGGCAGCACAGCCGAACCAGTGAACCCTCGTACTCCTCTCCGCGTGGGCATCCACTGCCGCGTCTTCCCCGGCTCCGCGTCGTCCCCTTCCTAGGCCTCGCCGTCTTCCACCGCCGTGGTGCTGTCGGCGCGCCGTGGTCAATGTGGTCAACGACCGAATTCCATCGGAAGAATACTGTACATGGAGAGGCCGACAGGTGGGTCCACGGCAGCCGCAAGGAAGTGCCTCCTTATTACGCAGAAAATAATTATTCCTCCACCTGACAGCAGGGACCCCCGGACGGGCCACCAGTATTTTGTGAAAAAATCGTTTCCCCCTGACTGCTGGGACCCACCGGATGGGCCACCGTATTTCGCGAAAAAAATGTTCCCCCCGCTGTCAGCTCGGACCCACCGGAAGTGCCTCCCTATTACGCACAAAAAAATGAATACTCCCTCGCCTAGCTGGGACCCACCTTGGTGGGAGGCTGACTTGTGGGCCTACTAAGTTAGCGGGGACGAAGGGCTTTGTCAACTTAGTCAATATGAATGATTCTAGCTCCAGTGACCGCACGATGTCCATCCAACGGCCGTAGTGCTTCTTCAACCTCTGGTCTTCTTGCTCCAGCCGCCCAAAGCAGCGCCGGTCGTGCCGCATGCTCCTGCCTCCCGTGGCCGGCTGTGCTGCCGCGGAGGCCTCACCGCCCCCTACTATTCCCACCGCTGGCCATGCCCTGCGGCAACGACAGCCTCACACCGCAGCCGAACCAGTGAACCCTCGTACTCCTCTCCGCGCGGGGGGGGGGGGGGGGGGGCTTCCGCTGCTGCGGGTTCCCCGGCTCCCCGTTGTCCCCTTCCTAGGCCTCGCTGTTGTCCACCGCCCTGGTGCTCTCGGCGCGGCGTGGTCAACATGGTCAAGGAATGACTTCCATAGGACGTGGACTGTACGTGGAGAGGTTGACAGCTGGTTCCACGGCCGCAGCAAGGAAGTGCCTCCTTATTACGTGCAAAATAATTATTCCTCCACCTGATAGCGGGGACCCACCGGACGGGCCACCGTATTTTGCCCCCCTGACTGCTGGGACCCACCAGCTACATCTCCGCAGGCAAGGAAGTGCCTGACAGTCGGGACCCACCTAGTCGAAGCGTACGTAGCGTTGTCATTCTAGTCGTGAACGTGTATGTACATATATACTGGTGGATGTAGAAGCGCGCACGTGTCGTAGTAGAGGCGGCCAGGGTGCAAGAAAGAAAATACGGCCATGTATGTGTACATACGGGCGGGGTCTCGAACGCCTACTCACGCATATGTACGGCGAGGGCTCGTGTACATGGCTGGGTCGGAACGGAGAAACAACGTCGTCGTCGTGTTCATGGGGAGGCAACAGAATGCGTGGTCGTGTTCATCGGGAGGGCTTGGACGGAAGAGGCTATGGAAACGAGGCCTGGCGCACCGCACAATGGAGGAAGCGGACCTCCTACGGTCGAAACGGGGGTCCTGTTGATCGGGAGGGGTGTGGTGTACCGCAAAACGGAGGAAACGGACCTCCTACGGTCAAAACGGGGCTCCTGTTGATCGGGAGGGGTGTGGCGTACCGCAAAATGGAGGAAACGGACCTCCTACAGATGAAACGGGGGTCCTGTTGATCGGGAGGGGTGTGGCGTATCGCTCGTGTTCAGTAACACGTAGCCTGAAGTGCAATCGCTCGGGTTCAGTTAGAGCCCAACGCCTTGCTCGGGTTCAGTTAGAGCCAACGCCTCGCACACACGTGCGTACGTGTACGAGAGAAACGTGCATCGCTCGGCCCCCGACCTCCCACCGTAACCGGGAACTCCCCGAAATTTTCCTCCCCCTCGCTTCTACCATGGTTTTTTCCGTCATGGACGGCCCAAAGAATGTCATGCAGCCGCGTCTCCGGCCCGCCCAGGACGAAAAGCCCATTTCTGTCATGATTTTTTGTCATAGAAGTAGGAGCCCACCACATCTATGATGATACTGGGTTTTGTCACAATTATCGTCATAGAAGTGTCATATGTATGATAGAAAAAAATTCATTTGGCCCAAAATGTCATGGATGTGTCTTTTTTTGTAGTGTAAGTTTAGATATAATGTATTGCATGTTCTTCGTACGGGGTTGGACAATAAAGGCGGAGTGGATCAAGTGTCCGGCTCTGCTGCCCGAAGACCCAGCCACACCCCCAGCTGACAGAGATGTTGGTCCTGGTGTCGTACTAGGAACCGGAGAAGAAGGCCAGGAAAAAGAAGGGCAAGGAGGCCAAGAGCGACCCCGCCAAAAGGGTCCTGCGGACGCTGTGTCCGGAGAGACCGAAGCCCCTTCTTCTCATGAGGGAGACGAGGAAGAGGAAGAGGAGGAGGAGGTGGAGAGTGACTCCCCCCGCAAGGGGAGGAAGAAGAAGAGGGCGACCACCGAAGACCCGCACGGGGAGGCGACCAAGAGGGGGATGATGACCCTCCAGGACAATTCGGACTTAGAGACCAAACTGGTCCCCAAAAACCTCCCAGGGCGAAGCCCCTGGCCGAATCGTAAGTGTATAGATACTTACTGTTTATCTTTCAATCTTCCCATTTTCATCACATAAGTTATCATGTTATGCATATTTCAGCCCTCCCCGCGATCTCCCGAACACTTCACTGTCGGATGGGAGTTCTCTGCCACCTGAAATGGCAGAGAACGGGATGCCGCCACGAGCCCCCTCGCCAACCATTGTGGATGATACCAAGGTGTTATCCCGAAGGACCTCTCCAGGCCACGGAGGGGCGGGCGAGGCCGTTGAGAAGGCGCCCGAGGGTAATACCTTGGTCGCCGAAGACATAGGGGAGGCTACCCTTATGGCGACCAACGGTGGGGACCATCAACAATCCAGGCCCCACCCGGACACTCTCCCGAAGACCAATGTGGCTCCGGGATCGGGCGAGCAACTCCCTTCATAGGAGGGGGGAGCATCAACTCCATCGGTGACCTCCACTAATTCGAGGTGCTGAACACTCTAGTGGAAGCACTACGACATACTTCCATCATGGAGGAGCACCACACCCTGATGGGTGCGGTAGTAGAGAGGGTTCGCGGACTGAACAAAGCTTTAACCAGCCTACTGACAGGCTTCGAGGTATGCGACGTAATGCTCTAGACGCTTTTTTCATATAAAGGAATATACCTTTGCATAGATAGTAGGCCCTGAGACTCTGCCTGGTTTTGAGAAAAACCACACAGAGGATCCACATAGTATTCAGAAGAGCTAACATGCTTGTCTATTTTGTAACAGGATTCCCTGTTGGTGGCAACTACCCAGGCCACCAAAGTTTCCGAACTCAATCAGAAACTAAAGTTGGTCGATGAAGAAATCGACCGCATTAACAAGTGGTTCGATGAGACGCAAGGTATGCATATTGATACGTCCATTTTGCATTAAGTTTCCTTACTATTATTTATGATGTTTTTGTGCATAATAATGCTTTTTGGAGTAATTCTAATGCCTTTTCTCTCATAATTTACAAGGTACACACAAAGAGGGAGAATTCTGGCAGCTGGAAATCTGGACCTGGAAAAGCTACATCAGGCCACCTTTTCTGCACAACTCCAAACAAGCTGAAACTTCACAGAGATATTTTATCAAATATATAATGAATATTAGAGCAAATAACAACCAGAGGGGGCCCACCAGGTGGGCACAACCCACCTGGGCACGCCAGGGAGCCCAGGCGTGCCCTGGTGGGTTGTGCTTACCCAGGCCCACCTCTATTTACCATCTTCAAGTATATAAGTCATTTTGACCAAGAAAAAATAAGGAGAGGACTTTCAGGATGGAGCGTCGCCGTCTCAAGGCGGAACATCGGCAGGAGCACTTTTCCCTCTGGTGGAGCGATTCGGCCGGGGGAACTTCCCACTCGGAAGGGGAAATCATCGTCATCATCATCACCAACAACTCTCCCATCTTGGGGAGGGCAATATCCATCAACATCTTCAACAACACCATCTCATCTAAAATCCTAGTTCATCTCTTTTGTTCAATCTTGTTACCGGAACTATAGATTGGTGCTTGTGGGTGACTAGTAGTGTTGATTACATCTTGTAGTTGATTACTATATGGTTTGTTTGTGGTAGATTATATGTTCAGATCCAATATGCTATTTAATACCCCTCTGATCTTGAGCATGATTATCATTTGTGAGTAGTTACTTTTGTTCTTGAGGTCATGGGAGAAATCATGTTGCAAGTAATCATGTGAACTTGATATGTGTTTGATATTTTGATAGTATGTATCTTGTGATTCCCTTAGTGGTGTCATGTGAATGTCGACTACATGACACTTCACCCTATTCTGGCCTAAGGGAATACATTGCGGGGTAGCAATTAGATGATGGGTTGCGAGAGTGACAGAAGCTTAAATCCCAGTTTATGAGCTATTCCTTAACAGACTGATTGGATCCAAAAGTTTAATGCTATGGTTGGAATTTATTCTTAATACTTTTCTCGTAGTTGTAGATGCTTGCGGGACGGTTAATCATGAGTATGCGGTTTGTTCAAGTAAGAACAACACCTAAGCACTGGTCCATCCACATATCAAATTATCAAAGTAGCGAACACAAATCGAACCAACATGGTGAAAGTGACTAGATGACATTCTCGTGTACCTCAAGAACAATTTGCTTATCATAAGAGACCATTTTGGCCTGTCCTTTCCCTCAAAAGGATTGGGCCACCTTGCTTCACTTTTTGTTACTACTATCATTACTTTCTTGTCAAGAATTACCTTGCTATCAAACTACTATGCTACTTATAATTTTAGCACTTGCAGACATTACCTTGCTGAAAACCACTTGTCATTTCCTTCTGCACCTCGTTGGGTTCGACACTCTTACTTATCTAAAAGAGCTACAATTGATCCCCTATACTTGTGGGTCATCAAGGAAATTTTTTGGCACCGTTGCCGGGGAGTGAAGCGCCTTTGGTAAGTGGAATTTGGTAAGGAAATATTTATATAGTGTGCTGAAATTTATGGTCACTTGTTACTATGGAAAACAATCCTTTGAGGGGTTTGTTCGGGGTATCTTCACCTCCACCGGAACCACAATTAGCTACCCCTAAACCTACTGCACCTACCGAAAATGTTGAATATGAATTTCCTTTGGGTATGATAGAACAACTGCAAGCTAATCCTTATTTAGGAGATGGAACCGAACATCCTGATATGCACTTGATATATGTAGAACAAATTTGTGGATTGTTCAAGCTTGTAGGTTTACCCGGAGATGGAGTTATGAAAAAGGTTTCCCCTTTATCTTTGAAGGGAAAAGCATTGGCATGGTATAGGCTATGGGATGATATTGGATCTTGGAATTGGGATCGTTTGAAATTGGAGTTCCATCAAAAAATTTATCCTATGCATCTAGTTCATTGTGATCAGAATTATATATAAATTTTTTGGCCTTGTGAAGGAGAAAGTGTCGCTCTAGCTTGGGGGAGTCTTAAGTCAATGTTACATTCATGCCCCAATCATGAGCTCTCAAAAGAAATTATTATCTAGAACTTTTATACACAGCTTCCTCATAATGATCAAACCATGCTCGATACTTCTTGTGCTGGTTCTTTTATGAAGAAGACTATTGAAATCCGGTGGGATCTTTCGGAAAAAATTAAATGCAACTCTGAAGATTGGGAACTCTATGAAGGTAAAGATTCAGGTATTAAAATTAAGTATGATTGTGTTAAATCTTTTATGGATACCGATGCTTTTCAAAAGTTTAGCACTAAATATGGACTTGACTCTGAGATAGTAGCCTGCTTTTGTGAATCATTTGCTACTCATGTTGATCTCCCTAAAGAGAAGTGGTTTAAACATCAACCACCTACTAAAGAAAAATTAAAGAACTGGTACCAGTTAAAGAAGAAACTATAGTTTATAATGTTGATACAGTTGGTCCTTCTACTTATATTGAGAAACCACCTTTCACTGTTAGGATAAAGTGTCGGTGCGAAACGACACCTACAGGATCACAAGAATCCCTACTACGGTTGCCGGGGCGCAGGATTGCGAGGAGAGTAGGGCTAGTAGACAGCACAAGGATAGCTTACCCAGGTTCAGGCCGCGAGGATGCGTAAAACCCTAGTCCTGATTTGGTGGGTGTATTTCTGAGAGTTCTTGAGCTCTCGAACTAGCTGTGGTCAGCGTGTGGTTCGAAAGAGCCGAATCCCCCTCCTTGTCTCCTCGGGCCTCCTTTTATAGGAAAAAGGGGCTGCCACAGTTGCACACAGGAGGTCGAAAGGTCTACAGTGGCATGAGGTTATCCCTCGTATTACAAGACAAGGTGCATTTAATGCATCGCTTAGGTGTCCTCTTGCTTTATCGAGGACGGGGGCGAGGCCGTCCCGTCCGTCGCCACTCCTCCTCGCTTCGACACGCGCCTCGGCCAGGGATGCGTGCGGTGCCATGTAGGCATGCATGCAGCTGAGTTGGCGCGGTGGTGGAGCCTTCACGAAGATCTGCATGCCGCCACGCAGGCACTTAATGAGTTGCCCTGGGAGCTGCATGTTGCCACGTAGCTGCCCACCCGGCTGGTTGGGCTGGCAGCCGCATGTGAACGGCGGTGGAAGCTTGTTTAACGTGGGCTTGGTGGTGGCCTTGATGGTGTTTTTGGCGAGGGCCTTGCCGGGTGGCCCAGCAAGGGGCTCGCCGTGGCATGTTGTCGTCCCCGACAAGGATCTTGCCGGGGGTCTGGTGGCCTTCCTTGGCAAGGATCTTGTCGAGAATCATCGTCTTCTAATCTGATCTTGAATATGTCTTCACAAAGATCTTCATGCCACCACAGGGGTGCCTTCCCGAGCAGTAGCCCCACGCTGGTGATGGCACCGGGGGCCGTGGGCTCAAGGGTGGCTCGCTCTGTTGGTGCGGGGCGGGCTGTCCCGGCAAGAGTCTTGCCGGGGCCGCTGAGGCCACCCGGCAAGGATCTTGCCGGGGGAACTTGCTTCGTCCCTCTGCTCTTTGTGGTCTTGGCTTTGGCGTTGCTTTGATTGTCTTGGGCTTCGATCTTACCTTGGCCCACCTCCCTCGTTTTGCTTGGTGTGGCCGTGGGCGCGGCTCTGACTGCCCGTGCACCGACAGGAGGCCCCGGGCCTGGGCCACACATAAGCGCAACACGTTTTTGGGCCAGGCCCAAAATGGTGCACGGGCAGGTGGGGCGGTTTTTACCGTGGTAAGATTCTTCGCGCGCTCCGCCTCCCACGATCTGCGCGCGTGGCGCGGTGTGCAGGGGTGTGCGTGACGTGAGCGACATGCGTGGGATAGTTTCCCCACGCACGTGTCACGTCGCAGTAAATGGGCAGCGCGCCCCGCGGCTTCCCCATAAAAAGGGATAAACGCGGGCGCACTGTTCCTCCGTCTGCCTTACTCTTCTTCGTTAAGCTTCGTCCCCGCTTGCCATCATTGCACTTCCGCCACCCTCTGTCCTGCCCTCCTCCCCCTGTCGCCATGGCGCCAAAATTCACCAAGGGCAAGGGAGTGGCCAAGGACGCCGGAGCCGCGGAGCCGCCGGAGAGTGAGCTGGCGGTGCAGCGGACGCAGTCCGCCTTCTTCCCCTCGATGGTCGACGTGTTCAAGCTTCGGGACTCCTTCAGGCCCCTGTGGGCAGTGAAAATGGGGGGAGAGAATTCGGGGCATCCGTCCACGCGCGTCATCCCCGCCAACTGCGCCGAGGCTGCCCCAAATCGGTACCCTTTCATTGTTGATTATTTTTCTTGCGGGCTCTATCCTCCCTTCTCCGATTTCTTCAGCGCCATCATGCACACCTTCGGCTTCCACCTCATGGATTTTACTCCGAATGCGGTGGCGTGCATGGCCCTTTTCGCGCACCTCTGCGAAAGCTTTGCCGGGGTGCACCACAACACGGCGCTCTTCCGCCATTACTTCTTCCCTCGGATCCAAACGGGAGGTGCCATCTCGGCGTGCATCGCCTGGATCCCAAAATCCAAGGGAGCATACCCGGACGGTGCCATGAAGGAGAGTTGAGAAGAATGGCGGGGCCGGTGGTGCTGGATCGAAGAGAAGGACCCGCTGGTGTTCTGCAGAATTCGCCGGGCGCCGCCGGTTCGCGGAAGCGATTGGAGCAACGTCGACACCGATGACGGAAAGCTCACGGTCACCACCACCAGGATTCTCCGGCTTACCCAGGCCGGGCTCACCCTTGAGATGATCGGGGCGGACTTCATCCGTCGCCGGATCGCTCCTCTGCATAACAAGGGGAGGCCAGCCTGGCTCTTCACGAACCCCGCTGATATCATGCGGCTCCACCTTGGCCTCGACCACAACTTCATAGTGATGGCGCATGCCCATTTTTGCCAGCGGATCTTCCAGCTCGACGTGGGCCGCGACGGCGACATCGAGTGGACCGGCAAGGTTGCGAGGGCCGCCGCGAAGACCAGCAATGTCCTCGAGGGGCCTCTGTTCAAGCTGCCATGATGCCGGACTGCAATGTGCACGGCCCCACCCCGAGCTAGAAGCAGCCGGAGAACGCTGAAGTGCAGCAGTTCTTCGACACCCTGCACGATGTGTATGTCAACGCCGACGTCGAGCGGCTGCTTGTCCAGGACACCTCCCAGGCAGAGCTGAACTACATCGACACTAGGGAGAGCGAGGCCCAACTTGCCAGGGAGGCCGGCAACGCCGGCAGAGTGGAGGACAAGGCCGCGATGGCCGCAGAAGAGGAGGAGCTCGCTCGGTGGGTGATGACCGCCGGGGGAGCCAGCAGCACCGGCACCGAGGCTCCTTTAGTTGAAGATGTGACCTGTGGGTCGTCGCCGGAGGAGGCCGAGACCGCAGAGCCGACGCGACCTATGGGGAGGGGGCGATTCGTGCGGCGGGGCAGTTCTGGCGAGCTGGTCCAGCCTGGCAGGGCTGCGCGGTCACATCTGACCTTGGAGGAGCCAGGGCGTCATACGAGGGCAACATCGGCAAAGAAGCCGGCGAAGGCCGCGGTGAAGAAGAAGACAGCCGCCCCTTCTTCGTCCACGCGTGCCCAGACACCACCTCCTTCTCCTCCTCCGGTGAATGTTGATATGGAGGTTACTTTTGATTATGGATCCCTCAGCCCGAGGAGGAAGAGGAAGACATCACAGGAGGAGGCGTACGATGAGTAAGTATGTAGTTCCTTTTCGTTATCTCTGTCTCCTCAATCTGGGTTGCTTGTCTTGACTTGTTTTCATCTTTGCAGCGAGGGGAGACGCTGGCCCAGAGAGCGAAGAGGGCCAAGGTCTCGGCGGGTGGCCAGCACCCAGCTGGTACTTCGGGGGCGCCATTAGTGGTGTTGAGCAGCCCGGACAGCAGCCCCCGGCAGAGCCCCCAGCGTAACTTCATCACTCTTCTCCCGTCGACATGTGTTAGGGGCACGACACCTTGGTGCTGACCTTGTCAGGTACGCAGGAGGAGAGCAACAGCAGGAGGAGCCACAAAGGGCTACTCCCAACACGCCGCCCCCATCGACCACACTGCCCCGGGGGGCGTCCCCGGCAAGAGCGCCAGGCACCGGGCCCATGCACAAGGAGGAGGAGGAGGAGAACTCGGGCGCCGGCGGCTTTTCCTCGACGCCAGATGTTGGTGGCGAGGGGGCTTTTGTTTCCCAGCCGGGTACTGGCACAGGTAAGTCGTTTGTCGTTCGTCCCTGCTTTCCCCCTTTTTGGGGGACTCCTGGCCTTGCCTCACCCCTTTCTTCGGTGCCCAAATTCCTCCTCGGTGAACCCAGAGGACGTGGACACCGTCATTGAGGGCGTCGCCAAGGCCGCCAGGGCGGACACCGAGAGGATCGCCGCCGAGGAGGCCGCCAAAGACGCGGCCAGGCTGCCGCTAAGGAGGCCGGCAAGGGGCCTGCCGGGGAAGCCGGCGGGACCATTGCCGAGGAGGAGGAGGCTGGTGACCAGCCTTACTCCTCTGCTGCTTCTGGCTCCGGCATGTACCTGAGGGTGAGTGATGATTTATTCGTCCACCTTCGAGGCACGTCGAGCACCAGGACACCCGTTGAGGGAGAGGTGTTCGACGACAAGGTGCTTGCCGCTGCCGGGTTTGAAGTCGTCAACGAGCCGATCATTGGCGGCGACGGCTCGCAGGAAGAGCGGCTCCTCCACGCCATGGGCGCTAGCTTCCGGAAGCGCCAGGCGCTCCACCGCGCTCGCCCGGATAAGGCTAAGTCCAGGACGACGGTGGTGGAGAAGTCGGAGGCGGACCTCCAGAAGCGCATTGCCGAGGCGCAGGACTGGTTCCGCGAGGCCCATAAGGAGCTCAAGGTGGCCCAGGGTGAGCAGGCCAGGCGCGACGTGGAGCTCACCATGAAGCTCGCCGACGTCGAGAAAGCTCAGGAGGCGGCGAAGAACTTGGTCGAGGCCGCCGAAGCCGCTCGGACCCAGCGCGAGGCCGCGCTGAACTCCCAGGAGGAGGACCACGCTGCATGCGAGGAGAAGCTTGCCACCATGCTTCGCGGCAAGGATGCAGAGGTGGAGAAGCTTGTCTTGCAGCGGATCAACGAGCTGGAGTAGAGGCACAAGGAGGCACTCAATGCCCAGGCCCAGGTTCACGGCGGCAAGGTGGAGGGGCTGGAGGCAGAGCGCGACAGGCTGAAGGAGCAGGCCCTGAAGCTGTCCCAGGAGCAGGACACGCTCAACAGTGCCCTGACAGAGGCGCAGGGCGTGGTCGTCCGCAAGGCTGGGGAGCTCTCCAAAGCCAACAACTCCATCAAAGACCTCAAGCTGAAGCTAGAGGGTCTCGAGAAGGTGCTGTAGGAGGCCACAACCCGAGAGGGGACCCATGCCAAGGAGCTGGAGGCCGAGAAGCTGTTGCGGAAGAATGAGGGCCTCAACTTCGCGGACCACGTGGAGGGCAAGAACCGTTGGCTCGGTCGCCTTGCCACCGTCGCCAACCAGGCTGCCGCACAGCTGGCCCTCATGGGGATGCTGGACATGAGGTATGTCCTAGAGTGGGGTGTGAGGGCCAATTGCAGCTTGACCATGTTCTTCGAGAAGGTCGTCGGCGCTCTGGAGCGGCTCCACGCCAACCGGGCGGCCTCACTAGCCGATGAGTCCTGGAGGTTTTGCCAGGGTGCCATGACCAAGGTTCTCACCAAGGTGGCGCACTGGTACCCCGACCTCGACTTCGACGCTGCGCTAGAGAGCTTGCCGGAGGGAACCGACCTTGCGCCGCTCAGGGAGCGCATCGAGCCCATCATCATCCGAGTCGGCGGAATTCTGAGGGTGGAGGGCCAGCGCCGGGATTAGGCATCCTGTTTTTTTATCGGTGTCGCAGGTTCACAACCAAGACAATTCCTATCTCTAGTTAGAACCGCAGCAACAATTTGATGTAACATAACTCTGCAACACTTTTTAGTATCATGCATGTTATTTTCCTGTTCGATTTTTCCTTGTATGTCCACCCTACGTAACTAGGTAGGCTTGCCGGCGCGTAAACCTAGGGCGGCGTCATGGGGACTGATCCCCATTGGCCTGCCGGGTGTGCTTGCTGTCGGGCAAACCACCTTACCGCCCTTAGCGTGGCCGCTCGAACTGTCGAGTTTGACTCGAGTCAGAGTCAGGAACGTTGCCAGGTGCGGAAGGCTACCCCGCCACTCTCGACGCGGCAGCTTAGAGCTGTTGAGCGGCCTCGAAACAGAACAAAGGTGTTGCCAATCACGGGGGGCCCCCGTGTGTGCAGGTTTCCCATACATAGGCCAGATCTCCGAGGACGACAACCTTAAGTGTAAGAGGAAATAATCCAAGGCTCCGAATGACTTAGCTTTTCTGTCGCCGAGACGGCGTCGTTCCTCCAGGCGCCTTCTTCTCAGAAACCGAAAGCGATGAAGAACTGCTAGGCTAACTACCAGACTAGATTCTCACATTTGCGCACCCCTACCTGGCGCGCCAAGGATGTCGGTGCGGAACGACACCTATGGGATCACAAGAATCCCTACTATGGTTGCCGGGGCACAGGGTTGCGAGGAGAGCAAGGCTAGTAGGCAGCACAAGGATCGTTTACCCAGCTTCGGGCCACGACGATGCGGAAAACCCAAGTCCTGCTTTGGTGGGTGTATTTCTGAGAGTTCTTGAGCTCTCGAACTAGCTATGGTCAGCATGTGGTTCGAAAGAGCCGAATCCCCCTCCTCATCACCTCGGGCCTCCTTTTATAGGAAAAAGGGGTTGCCACAGTGGCAAACAGGAGGTGGAAAGGTCTACAGTGGCACGAGGTTATCCCTTGTATTATAGGACAAGGTGTATTTAATGCATCGCTTAGGTGTCCTCTTGCTTTATCGGGGACGGGAGCGAGGCCCGTCTCGTCCGTCGCTGCTCCTCCTCGCTTCGACACGTGCCTTGGCCAGGGATGCGTGTGGTGCCATGTAGGCAGGCAGGCAGCTGAGTTGGCGCGGTGGTGGAGCCTTCACGAAGATCTGCATGCCGCCACGCAGGCGCTTGATGAGTTGGCCTGGGAGCTGCATGTTGCCACGCAGGTGCCCACCCGGCTGGTTGGGCTGGCAGCCGCATGTGAACGGCGGTGGAAGCTTGTTTGACGTGGGCTTGGCGGTGGCCTTGTCAGCGTTTTTGGCGAGGGGCTTGCCGGGTGGCCCGGCAAGGGGCTCGCCGTGGCGTGTTGTCGTCCCCGGCAAGGATCTTGCCGGGGGTCTGGTGGCCTTCCTTGGCAAGGATCTTGCCGAGAATCGTAGTCTTCTACTCTAATCTTGAATATGTCTTCGCAAAGATCTTCACGCCACCACAGGGGTGCCTTCCCGAGCCCTGGCCCCATGCCGGTGATGGCACTGGGGGCCGTGTGCTCAAGGATGGCTCGCTCTGTTGGTGCGGGGCGGGCTGTCCCGGCAAGAGTCTTGCTGGGGCCGCTGAGGCCGCCCGACAAGGGTCTTGCCGAGGGAACTTGCTTCGTCCCTCTGCTCTTTGTGGTCTTGGCCTTGGCATTGCTTTGATTGTCTTGGGCTTCGATCTTACCTTGGCTCACCTCCCTCCTTCTGCTTGGTGTGGCCGTGGGCGCGGCTCTGACTGCCCGTGCACGGGAAAAATGGGTACAAAGATGCGCCCCTATTTTTGTACACCGACAGGAGCCCCCAGGCCTGGGCCACACATAAGCGCAACACGTTGTTGGGCCAGGCCCAAAACGGTGCGCGGGCAGGTGGGGTGGTTTTTACCGTGGTAAGATTCTTCGCGTGCTCCGCCTCCCATGATTCGCGCGCGTGGTGCGGTGTGGATGGGTGTGCGTGACGTGGGCGACATGCGTGGGACGGTTTCCACACGCATGCGTCACGTCGCAGTAATTTGGCAGACGCCCCGCGGCTTCCCCATAAAAAGGGATACCCATGGGCGCATTGTTCCTTTTACCCTCCGCACAACCCCAATCCCGGAAACCTCCGCCTGCCTTCCTCTTCTTCCTTAAGCTTCGTCCCCGCTTGCCGTCGTTGCGTTCCGCCGCCCTCTGTCCTGCCCTCCTACCCCGGTCGCCATGGCGCCAAAATTCACCAAGGGCAAGGGAGTGGCCTAGGACGCCAGAGCCGCGGAGCCGCCGGAGAGTGCGCTGGCAGTGAAGCGGACGCGGTCTGCCTTCTTCCCCTCGACGGTCGACGTGTTCGAGCTTCGGGACTCCTTCAGGCCCCTGTGGGGAGTGAAAACGGGGGGAGAGAATTCGAGGCATCCTGCCACGCGCGTCATCCCCGCCAACTGCGCTGAGGCTTCCCCAAATCGGTACCCTTTCTTTGTTGATTATTTTTCTTGCTGGCTCTGTCCTCCCTTCTTCGATTTCTTCAGCGACATCATGCACACCTTCGGCCTCCACCTCATGGATTTTACTCCGAATGCGGTGGCGTGCATGGCCATTTTCGTGCACCTCTACGAAGGCTTTGCCGGGGTGCACCCCAACACGGCGCTCTTCCGCCATTACTTCTTCCCTCGGATCCAAACGGGAGGTCCCATCTTGGGGTGCATCGCCTGGATCCCAAAATCCAAGGGAGCATACCCGGACGGCGCCATGAATGAGAGGTGTGAAGAATGGTGGGGCCGGTGGTGCTGGATCAAAGAGAAGGACCCACCGGTGTTATGCAGAGTTCGCCGGGCGCCGCCGGTTCGTGGAAGCGATTGGAGCGACGCTGATGCCAACGACGGAAAGCTCACGGTCGCCACCACCAGGATTCTCCAGCTTACCCAGGCCGGGCTCACCCTTGAGATGATCGGGGCGGACTTCATCCATCGCCGGATCGCTCCTCTGCATAACAAGGGGAGGCCAGCCTGGCTCTTCACGAACCCCGCCGACATCATGCTACTCTGCCCTGGCCTCGACCACAACTTCACAGTGATGGTGCACGCCCATTTCTGCCAGCGGATCTTCCAGCTCGACATGGGTCGCGACGGCGAGGCTGAGCGGACCGACAAGGGTGGCCCGGCAAGGGGCTCACCGTGGCGTGTTGTCGTCCCCGACAAATATCTTGTCAGGGGTCTGGCGGCCTTCCTTGGCAAGGATCTTGCCGAGAATCGTTATCTTCTAATCTGATCTTGAATATGTCTTCACAAAGATCTTCACGCCACCACAGGGGTGCCTTCCCGAGCCCTGGCCCCACGCTGGTGATGGCACTGGGGGCCATGGGCTCAAGGGTGGCTCGCTCTATTTGTGCGGGGCGGGTTGTCCCGGCAAGAGTCTTGCCGGGGCCGCTGAGGCCACCAGGCAAGGGTCTTGCCGGTGGAACTTGCTTCGTCCCTCTACTCTTTGTGGTCTTGGCCTTGGTGTTGCTTTGATTGTCTTGGGATTCGATCTTACCTTGGCTCACCTCCCTCGTTCTGCTTGGTGTGGCCGTGGGCGCGGCTCTAACTGCCCGTGCATGGGAAAAAGGGGTACAAAGATGCGCCCCTACTTTGGTACACCGGCATAAAGGAACATGCTAAAGTTTTAACTGTGGTTAACAAAAGCTATATTAAAACACCTAAACCTGATGAATAAATCAAAGTAGAACCTAGTATTCCTATGGTTAAAGATATCTTGGAAGAAAAAGTACATGGACATGTTATTTATTTCTGTGAAGTAGCTGCTAGAATTGCCAAACGTGATAAAAAAAGATAAACATAGACCTGTGCTGGCATGCCCGTTGTCTCTGTTAAAACCGGAGATCACTATTATCATGGTTTATGTGAGATAGGTGCTAGTGTGAGTGCTATTCCTTACACCTTATAGAAAGAAATTATGAATGACATATCACCCACAGAGATAGAAGACACAAATGTTACTATTAAAATGCTAATAGAGACACTATATCACCAATTGGGATTGTTAGAGATGTTGAAGTCTTGTGTGGGAAAATAAAATACCCAACTGATTTCTTGTTCTTGGTTCCCCACAAGATGACTTTTGTCCCATTATCTTTGGTAGAACTTTCTTGAACACCGTTAATGCTAAAATAGATTGTAAGAAACAAACTGTCGGTGTTAGTTTTGGTGATGAGTCTCATGAGTTTAATTTTTCCGAGTTTAGTAGAAAGCTTGATGAAAAAGAATTGCCTAGTAAGGATGAATTAATTGGTCTTGATAATATTGTTGTACCACCTACTGATCCTTTAGAACAATATTTGCTAGAGCATGAAAATGACTCACATATGCATGAAAGAAATGAAATAGATAAGGTTTTCTTTGAACAACATCCTCTGCTTAAGCACAACTTGCCTATTGAAACTCTAGGAGGTCCTCCTCCACCTAAAGATGATCATGTGTTTGAATTAAAACAATTGCCAGACACTTTGAAATATGCTTATCTTGATGAAAAGAAGATATATCTTGTTATTATTAGTGCTAACCTTTCAGAACATGAAGAAGAAAGATTATTGAAAGTTCTAAGGAAGCATCGAGCTGCTATTGGATATACTCTTGATGATTTAAAGGGCATTAGTCCCACTCTATGTCAACACAAAATTAATATGGAATCTGATGCTAAACCCGTTGTTGATCACCAACACCGGTTAAATCCGAAGATGAAAGAAGTGGTAAGAATGGAAATATTAAAACTTCTGGAAGCAGGTATAATCTATCCTATAGTTGATAGTAGATGGGTAAGTCCTGTTCATTGTTTCCCTAGGAAAGGAGGTATAACTGTTGTTCCTAATGATAAGAATGAACTTATTCCACAAAGAATTGTTACAAGCTATAGAATGGTAATTGATTTTAGAAAATTAAACAAAGCAACTAGAAAATATCATTACCTCTGCCTTTTATTGATCAAATGCTTGAAAGATTGTCTAAGCACACACATTTTTTCTTCCTTGATGGATATTCTGGTTTATCAGAAATACCTGTTTCCCAACGTAGTCAAGAAAAGACCACTTTCACTTGTCCTGTAGGAACCTATGCTTATAGACGTATGCCTTTTGGTTTATGTAATGCACTTGCTACCTTTCAAAGATGTATGACTGCTATACTCTCTGACTTTTGTGAAAAGATTGTTGAGGTTTTCATGGATGATTTTTCTGTTTATGGGAAGTCTTTTGATGATTGTTTAAGCAATCTTGATCAAGTTTTGCAGAGATGTGAGCAAACAAATCTTGTCTTGAATTGGGAGAAGTGCCACTTTATGGTTAATGAAGGCATTGTGTTGGGTCATAAAATTTCTGAAAGTGATATTGAAGTGGACATAGCAAAGGTTGATGCAACTGAGAAAATGCCATGTCCTAAAGATATAAAAGGTTTTCGTAGTTTATTAGGTCATGTTGGTTCTATAGGAGATTTATCAAAGACTTTTCTAAAATTTCTAGGCCTCTTACGAATCTTTTGCAAAAGGATATTCCTTTTGTTTTCGATGATGATTGTTTAGAAGCCTTTGAAACAATCAAGGAAGCCTTAATTTCTGCACCTATTTTTTAACCACCTGATTGGAACTTGCCTTTTGAAATTATGTGTGATGCTAGTGATTATGTTGTTGGTGTTGTTCTAGGACAAAGAGTTGATAAGAAACTGAATGTTATTCATTATGCTAGTAAAACTCTAGACTGTGCTCAACGAAATTATGCTACTACTGAAAAAGAATTCTTAGCGGTGGTGTTTGCTTGTGATAAATTTTGACCTTATATTGTTGATTCCCAAGTAATTGTTAACACCGATCATGCTGCTATTAAATATCTTATGGAAAATAAAGATGCTAAACCTAGACTTATTCGGTGGGTTCTCTTGTTACAAGAATTTGATTTACACATCATTGATAGAAAAGGAACTGAGAACCCCGTAGCTGATAATCTATCTAGGCTTGAAAATGTGCCTGATGACCCACTACCTATTGATGATAGTTTTCCTGATGAGCAGTTAGCTGCAATAATTGTTGGTCATTGTACTCCTTGGTATGCTGATTATGCTAATTACATTGTTGCTAAATATTTACCACCTAGCTTTACTTATTGATGACCCACAAGTATAGGGGATCTATCGTAGTCCTTTCGATAAGTAAGAGTGTCGAACCCAACGAGGAGCAGAAGGAAATGATAAGCGGTTTCCAGCAAGGTATTCTCTGCAAGTACTGAAATAAGTGGTAACAGATAGTTTTGTGATAGGATAATTTGTAACGAGCAACAAGTAACAAAAGTTAATAAAGTGCAACAAGGTGGCCCAATCCTTTTTGTAGCAAAGGACAAGCCTGGACAAACTCTTATATAGAGAAAAGCGCTCCCGAGGACACATGGGAATATCGTCAAGCTAGTGTTCATCACGTTCATATGATTCGCATTCGGTACTTTGATAATTTGGTATGTTGGTGGACCGGTGCTTGGGTACTGTCCTTACTTGGACAAGCATCCCACTTGTGATTAACCTCTATTGCAAGCATCCCCAACTACAACAAAAGTATTAAGGTAAACCTAACCATAGCATGAAATATATGGATCCAAATCAGCCCCTTACGAAGCAACGCATAATCTAGGGTTTAAGCTTCTATCACTCTAGCAACCCATCATGTACTTATTACTTCCCAATGCCTTCCTCTAGGCCCAAATAATGGTGAAGTGTTATGTAGTCGACATTCACATAACACCACTAGAGGAGAGACAACATACATCTCATCAAAATATCGAACGAATACAAAATTCACATGACTACTAATAGCAAGACTTCTCCCATGTCCTCAGGAACAAACGTAACTACTCACAAAGTATAATCATGTTCATAATCAGAGGGGTATTAATATGCATATAGGATCTGAACATATGATCTTCCACCAAATAAACCGACTAGCATCAACTACAAGGAGTAATTAACACTACTAGCAACCTACTAGTACCAATCCCGGACTTGAAGACAAGAATTGGATACAAGAGATGTACTAGGGTTTTGAGAGGAGATGGTGCTGGTGAAGATGTTAATGGAGATTGCCCTCTCCTGATGAGAGGAGCATTGGTGATGACGATGGCGATGATTTCCCCCTTTCGGAGGGAAGTTTCCCCGACAGAATAGCTCCGCCGGAGCCCTAGATTGGATCCGCCAAGGTTCCGCCTCGTGGCGGCGGAGTTTCGTCTGAGGAGATGGCTTATGATTTTTTTCTCATCGAAAGACTCCATATAGCAGAAGATGGCCATCAGAGGGCCACCAAGGGGCCCACGAGGTAGGGGGCACGCCCAGGGGGGTAGGGCGCGCCCCCACCCTCGTGGGCAGGGTGTGGCCCCCCTGGTGAACTTGTTGCGCTCAGTATTTTTTATATATTCTGAAAACGTCTTCCGTGAAGTTTCAGGACTTTTGGAGCTGTGCAGAATAGGTCTCTAATATTTGCTCCTTTCCCAGCCTAGAATCCCAGCTGCCGGCATTCTCCCTCTTTATGTAAACCTTGTAAAATAAGAGAGAATAGTCATAAGTATTGTGACATAATGTGTAATAACAGCCCATAATGCAATAAATATCGATATAAAAGCATGATGCAAAATGGACGTATCAACTCCCCCAAGCTTAGACCTCGCTTGTCCTCAAGCGAAAGCCGAAATCGAAAAATATGTCCACATGTTTAGAGATAGAGGTGTTGACAAAAGGAAAATACGAACATGAGGGCATCATGATCATGATCATTCTTAGAACAACAACTTACATAATTCTTGTCATATGATTACTTATGCTAGAGTAATAATTCAATCACAATTTCAAGTATGAATCGTAAACTTCATTGAAAACTAACAAACTATAATCTCAGTCATTGGAGCAATTGCAATTTATTATAACATAGGAAAGTGTCAATATATAAGAGCTTTTCAGCAAGTCCACATACTCAACTATCATATAGTCTTTCACAATTGCTGACACTCATGCAATACTTATGGGTATGGAGTTTTAATCAGACACAGAGAAAGGTAGGGGCTTATAGTTTTGCCTCCCAACGTTTTACCTCAAGGGTAATGTCAACAATAATAGTTCATGAAAACTCACATCCAATTAGCCATATATATACCAGGATCTTTCCAACATACTATTCTTACCAAAGGATAAAATGTAAAAGGGAAGGGTGAAGATCACCATGACTCTTATGCAAGGTAGGAGATAAAAGTAAAAGATATGCCCTTCGCGGATGGAAGCAGAGGTTGTCATGCGCTTTTATGGTTGGATGCACAAAATCTTAATGCAAAAGAACGTCACTTTATATTGCCACTTGTGATATGGACCTTTATTATGCAGTCTGTCGATTTTATTTCTTCCATATCACACGATCGTATAAAGCTTATTTTCTCCCACACTAATAAGTCATACATATTTAGAGAGCAATTTTTATTGCTTGCACCGATGACAACTTACTTGGAGGATCTTACTCAATCCATAGGTAGGTATGGTGGACTCTCATGGCAAAACTGGTTTAAGGGTATTTGGAAGCACAAGTAGTATCTCTACTTGGTGCGATGAATTTGGCTAGCATGAGGGGGAAAGGCGAGCTCAACCATGTTGGATGATCCATGACAATATAATTTATCTCAGATGTAAGAAAACATAACCCATTACGTTGTCTTCCTTGTCCAACATCAATTCTTTAGCATGTCATATTTTAATGAGTGCTCACAATCATAAAAGATGTCCAAGATAGTATATTTATATGTGAAGACCTCTCTTTCTTTATTACTTCCTATTAATTGCAACGATGACCAAAACTATGTTTGTCAACTCTCAACAACTTTTATTCATCCTACTTTTTCTATGTGAGCCCATTACTCTCCATAAGATCCATATGATCTCTTTGTTTGCCCCTTTTTTCTCTTTTCTTTTATTCACTTAGGATCACGGGAAAGTAATCAAGGCCTTGACTCAACACTAATCTTTACTATATATAGCTCACGGACTCGATTATATAGAGGGATCATAAAGCAAAACTCAAAACTAGATGATGCCCTAAACTTTATTCTACTAGATCAAGATATTACCAAAAGGATCGAACTAAGAAAAACGGTAAAGATAAAAGTGATGGTGATACGATACCGGGGCACTCCCCCAAGCTTGGTAGTTGCCAAGGGGAGTTCCCATACCAGATACTCAATTCTTCTTTGTTGGTGGAGAAGGTGATGGTTTTTTTGATGGCATAGGCTTGTCATCCTTCTTCCAAGGCATAGGCTCACCATCATAGAAGGATGATCGAGTCTCTTGGAACCTCAAATATGCAGCCAAACTCATCCTCTTGAATCTATATTTCATACTCACAGTTTTGATTTTGCTGGTCATAGATCTGGGCTTGGAGGTGCTCGATTTTCTCATGAAGCTTGAAGATGGCCTCCCCAATGTCCTTGACGTCCAGCTTATGGTTGTTGGTGAACTCCGTGATCATAATGTGATTGGAATCAAGTCCACGCTCCACCATCTCCTGACACTTGAAAACATCTTGCTCCAATGCCTCGAGCCTTGCCTCCGTGCTTCCGGTCTTCCTTGGTCCCTCAACATCGCGGATGTGCAACAACCCCTCACACATCTCAATGGTTTGAGGGTGTTGCAGCACCTCCGCGTGGTTGGGGTTGATGACCTTCTCGAAGAATGGTCCTTGGGGGCACTTGAAGACGACATGACGTCCTGGATCTGTCAGAAAAACAGCTCGAAACACAGACAGAGGACAATTACGTGATAAGGGAGTCAAAACCCCCGGGAGATTATATAATGAATTTTTACCGACCAAAATACGTATTGTGCAAGAAAACGGAGTCCGGAGAATGCACGAGGTGCCCACGAGATAGGGGGCGCGCCCAGTAGGGTAGGGCATGCCCTCCACCCTCATGGAGCCCTCATGTCCTTCCCGGACCGCTTCTTATTTTTCTATTTTTCTAAATATTCCAAAACGGAGAAATATTGCCTTAAAAACTGTTTTGGAGTCGGTTTACTTACCGTACCACATACCTATTCCTTTTCGGAGTCTGAAACGTTCTGGAAAGTGTCCCTTAAGTATTCCTCCGGGGTTATGGTTTCAATAACATTGGTTTCAACATTTATGGGATTACTTGAGATATAATGTTTGATTCTTTGACCGTTCACCACCTTCAGATTTGTGACTTGGAAGTTGTTGATTTTTATGGCACCGGAACGATAGACCTCCTCGATAACGTAAGGACCTTCCCATTTGGAGAGAAGTTTTCCTGCAAAAACTCTTAAACGAGAGTTGTATAGCAATACATAATCACCTACATTAAACTCACACTATTGTATCCTTCTATCATGCCATCTTTTAACTTTTTCTTTAAACAACTTGGCATTTTCATAGACTTGGGTTCTCCATTCATCAGTGAGCTAATATCAAATAACCTCTTCTCACCGGCAAGTTTAAAATCATAATTGAGCTCTTTAATAGCCCAATATGCCTTGTGTTCTAGTTCAAGAGGTAAGTGACATGCTTTTCCATAAACCATTTTATATGGAGACATACCCATAGGATTTTTATATGCAGTTCTATAGGCCCATAATGCATCATCAAGTTTCTTGGACCAATTCTTTCTAGACCTATTGACAGTCTTTTGCAAAATTAATTTGAGCTCTCTATTACTCAATTCTACTTGACCACTAGACTGAGGGCGATAAGGCGATGCAATTCTATGATTAACATCATACTTAGCAAGCATTTTACGAAAAGCACCATGAATAAAATGTGAACCACCATCAGTCACTAAATATCTAGGGACTCCAAATCTTGGAAAAATAACTTATTTAAGATTTTTAATAGAAGTGTTATGATTAGCACTACTAGTTGGAATAGCTTCTACCCACTTAGTAACGTAATCAACAACAACTAAAATATGTGTATAACCATTAGAGGTAGGAAAAGGTCCCATATAGTGAAAGCCCCAAACATCAAATGGTTCAATAACGAGTGAATAGTTCATAGGCATTTCTTGAAGTCTACTAATATTACCAATTCTTTGACATTCATCACAAGATAAGACAAACTTACGGGCATATTTGAAGAGAGTAGGCCAATAAAAAGCAGATTGCAATACCTTATGTGCAGTTCTATCTCCAGCATGGTGTCCTCCATAAGCGTCGGAGTGACACTTGCATAGGATTTGTTCCTGTTCATGCTCAGGTACACAATGTCTAATAACACCATCTACTCCTTCTTTATAAAGATGTGGGTCATCCCAAAAGTAATGCCTCAAATCATAGAAGAACTTTTTCTTTTGCTGGTATGTGAAACTAGGTGGTATGAATTTGGCAACAATGTAATTAGCATAATCAGCATACCATGGAGCAGTATGAGAAGCATTTATGACATTTAATTGCTCATCAGGAAATCTATCATCAATAGGTAGTGGGTCATCAAACACATTTTCTAACCTAGACAAGTTTTCTTCAACGGGGTTCTCAGCTCCCTTTCTATCAACAATATGTAAGTCAAATTCTTGTACCAAGAGAACCCATCTAATAAGTCTAGGTTTACCATCTTTCTTTTCCATGAGATATTTAATAGCAGCATGATCACTGTGAATAGTTAATTTAGAATCAACAATATAAGGTATGAACTTATCACAAGCAAATACAACTGCTAAGAATTCTTTTTCAGTAGTAGCATAATTTCTTTGAGCATTGTCTAGGGTTTTACTAGCATATTGACTAACATTTAATTTCTTATCAACTCTTTGCCCTAGAACAGCACCTACAGCATAATCACTAGCATCACACATAATTTCAAAGGGTAAATTCCAATCAGGTGGCTGAACAATACGTGCAGAGATCAATGCTTTCTTAAGTATTTCAAATGTTTCTACACAATCATCATCAAAGACAAATGGTATATCTTTTTGTAATAAATTAGTCAGAGGCCGAGAAAATTTTGAGAAGTCCTTAATGAACCTCCTATAAAATCCGGCGTGACCAAGGAAACTTCTTATACCTTTGATGTCCTTGGGGCATGGCATCTTTTCAATAGCATCAACCTTGGCTTTATCAACTTCAATACCTCTTTCATAAACTTTATGTCCCAAGAAAATACCTTCATTAACCATAAAGTGGCACTTTTCTCAATTCAAGACAAGATTAGTTTCTTCACATCTCTGCAAAACTCAATCAAGGTTGCTCAAGCAATCATCAAAATAAGATCCATAGATGGAGAAATCGTCCACGAAAACCTCACAAATCTTTTCACAAAGGTCAGAGAATATAGCCATCATGCATCTTTGAAAGGTAGCAGGTGCATTACATAAACCAAAAGGCATACGTCTATAAGCAAAAGTACCAAAAGGGCAAGTAAAAGTAGTCTTTGATTGATCCTTGGCTGACACAGTTATTTGCGAGAAACCAGAATAACCATCTAGAGAGCAAAAATGTGTATGTTTGGATAATCTTTCTATCATTTGATCGATAGAAGGTAAGGGGTAATGATCCTTTTTAGTGGCCTTATTTAATTTGCGAAATCAATTACCATCCTATAACCTGTAATAATTCTTTGAGGAATCAATTCATCTTTATCATTAGGAACGATAGTAATACCTCCCTTCTTAGGGACACAATGGACACGACTTACCCACTGACTATCAGCAACGGGATAGATTATACCTTCCTCAAGGAGCTTTAGTATTTCCTTTCTTACCACTTCTTTCATTCTAGGATTCAGCCGTCGTTGATGATCACGAACTGGTTTAGCATCTTCTTCCAAATTTATTTTATGTTGACATAGAGTGGGACTAATGCCCTTAATATCATCAAGAGTATACCCAATAGCAGGACGATGCTTCTTTAGAGTTTTCAATAATCTCTCTTCCTCATGCTCTGAAAGGTTAGCACTAATAATAACATGATATATCTTTTTCTCATCAAGATAAGCATATTTAAGAGTATCAGGAAATGGTTTAAGCTCAAACACGGAATCGCCCTTGGGTGGAGGAGGATCCCCTAGGATTTTAACAGGAAAATTGTGTTTCGGAATAGGTTCCTGTTTAAAGAATACTTCATCTATTTCCCTTCTTTCATTCATAAACATATCATTTTCATGGTCTAGCAAATATTATTCTAAAGGGTCACTAGGAGGTACGACAATAGAAGCAAGACCAATAATTTCATCCTTACTAGGTAATTCTTCTTCACGGTGTTGACTACTAAATTTAGAGAAATTAAATTCATAAGACATATCATCTAAACAGATAGTAACAACATCCTTTTTGCAATCTATTTTAGCATTAACATTGTTCAAGAAGGGTCTACCAAATATAATGGGACAAAAGCTATCTTGTGGGGAACCAAGAACAAGAAAATCAGCAGGATATTTAGCTTTCCCACACAAGACTTCAACATCTCTAACAATTCCCATTGGTGAAATAGTATCTCTATTGGCAAGTTTAATTGTGACATCAATATCTTTTATCTCAGTAGGTGCAATATCATGCATAATTTCTTTGTATAAGTCGTAAGGTATTGCACTAGCACTAGCACCCATATCACATAAGCCATGATAACAATGATCTCCTATTTTAACAGAAATAACAGGCATGCCTACCACAGGTCTGTTTTTATCTTTTGCACAAGGTTTAGCAATTCTAGCAGTCTCATCAAGGAAATGAATAACATGCCCATCAATATTAGCAGACAAGAGATCTTTAACAATAGCAATATTAGGTTCAACTTTAATTTGCTCAGGAGGTGTATAAGTTTTAGTATTGCTTTTACGAACCACAGTTGAAGATTTAGCATGATCTTTTATCATAACAGGAAAAGGTGGTTTCTCAACATAAGCGGTAGGAACAATAGGATCATTATAAGTGACAGTCTTTTCTTCAACTTTAATTGGTGCAGCTACTTTTACTTCTATGGGAGGATGATATTTAAACCACTTTTCCCTAGGGAGATCAACATGAGTAGCAAAAGATTCATAGAAAGAAGCTACTATTTCAGAGTCAAGTCCATATTTAGTGCTAAATTTACGGAAACATCGGTATCCATAAAAGATTTAACACAATCAAACTTAGGTGTCATACCTGACTCCTTACCTTTGTCGAGGTCCCAATCTTCAGAGTTGCGTTTAATTCTTTTCAATAAATCCCATTTGAATTCAATAGTCTTTGTCATGAAGGAGCTAGCACAAGAAGTATCATGCATGGTGCGATTGTTATCAGAAAGCCGAGCATATAAATTTTGAATAACCATCTCTCTTGAGAGCTCATGATTGGGGCATGAATATAACATTGATTTAAGCCTCCCCCAAGCTTGAGCGATGCTTTCTCCTTTGCGAGGCCAAAAATTATATATATAATTGTGATCACGATGAACAAGATGCATAGGACAAAACTTTTGATGAAATTCCAATTTCAATTGTTTGTAGTTCCATGACCCCGTATCATCACATAGCCTATACCATGTCAATGCATCTTCCTTCAAAGATGAAGGGAAGACCTTCTTCTTAATAACATCTCTGGGTACACCTGCAAGCTTAAATAATTCACAAACTTCATCCACATATATTAGGTGCTCATCACGACGCGTTATTCCGTCTCCTACAAAAGGATTAGCTAACAGTTTTTCTATCATACCCGAAGGAATTTCAAAGTAGACATTTTTATTTTCAGTAGGTTCAGTAGGTTGAGGAGCAACTCTTTGCTCTACTAGTTGGGGTGAAGATACCCCGAACAAGTCCCTCAGAGGATTACTTTCCATAGTAACAAGTGACAGTAAATTTCAGCGCACTATATAAATTTTCCTTACCAAATTCCACCTACCAAAGGCGCTTCACTCCCCGGCAATGACGCCAGAAAAGAGTCTTGATGACCCACAAGTATAGGGGATCTATCGTAGTCCTTTCGATAAGTAAGAGTGTCAAACCCAACGAGGAGCAGAAGGAAATGATAAGCGGTTTCCAGCAAGGTATTCTCTGCAAGTACTGAAATAAGTGGTAACAGATAGTTTTGTGATAGGATAATTTGTAACGAGCAACAAGTAACAAAAGTAAATAAAGTGAAGCAAGTGGCCCAATCCTTTTTTAGCAAAGGACAAGCCTGGACAAACTCTTATATAGAGAAAAGCGCTCCCGGGGACACATGGGAATATCGTCAAGCTAGTTTTCATCACGTTCATATGATTTGCGTTTGGTACTTTGATAATTTGGTATGTGGGTGGACCGGTGCTTGGGTACTGTCCTTACTTGGACAAGCATCCCACTTATGATTAACCACTATTGCAAACATCCGCAACTACAACAAAAGTATTAAGGTAAACCTAACCATAGAATGAAACATATGGATCCAAATCAGCCCCTTACGAAGCAACGCATAAACTAGGGTTTAAGCTTCAGTGACTCTAGCAACCCATCATCTACTTATTACTTCCCAATGCCTTCCTCTAGGACCAAATAATGGTGAAGTGTTATGTAGTCGATGTTAACATAACACCACTAGAGGAGAGACAACATACATCTCATCAAAATATCGAACGAATACCAAATTCACATGACTACTAATAGCAAGAGTTCTCCCATGTCCTCAGGAACAAACGTAACTACTCACAAAGCATAATCATGTTCATAATCAGAGGGGTATTAATATGCATATAGGATCTGAACATATGATCTTCCACCAAATAAACCGAGTAGCATCAACTACAAGGAGTAATTAACACTACTAGCAACCTACTAGTACCAATCCCGGACTTGGAGACAAGAATTGGATACAAGAGACGAACTAGGGTTTTGAGAGGAGATTGTGCTGGTGAAGATGTTGATGGATATTTCCCTCTCCCGATGAGAGGAGCGTTGGTGATGACGATGGCGGTGATTTCCCCCTCCCGGAGGGAAGTTTCCCCGGCAGAACAGCTCTGTCCGAGCCCTAGATTGGATCCGCCAATGTTCCGCCTCGTGGCAGCGGAGTTTCGTCCGAGGAGATGGCTTACGATTTTTTTCTCATTGAAAGACTCCATATAGCAGAAGATGGCCATCGGAGGGCCACCAGGGGGCCCACAAGTTAGGGGGCGCGCCCAGGGGGTAGGGCGCGGCCCCACCCTCATGGGCAGGGTGTGGCCCCCCTGGTGAACTTCTTGCACTCAGTATTTTTTATATATTCTGAAAACGTGTGCCGTGAAGTTTCAGGACTTTTGGAGCTGTGCAGAATAGGTCTCTAATATTTGCTCCTATTCCAGCCCAGAATCCCAGCTGCCGGCATTCTCCCTCTTTATGTAAACCTTGTGAAATAAGAGAGAATAGGCATAATTATTGTGACATAATGTGTAAAAACAGCCCATAATGCAATAAATATCGATATAAAAGCATGATGCAAAATGGACGTATCACTTATCAACAAAAGAAAAAAATCCATCTATGATTTAAGACACTACTTTTGGGATGACCCACATCTTTATAAAGAAGGAGTAGATGGTATTATTAGATGTTGTGTACCTGAGCATGAACAGGGACAAATCCTACGGAAATGTCACTCCGAAGCTTGTGGAGGACATCATGCTGGAGATATAACTGCTCAGAAGGTATTGCAATCTGGATTTTATTGGCCTACTCTCTTCAAGGATGCCCGTAAGTTCATCTTATCTTGTGATGAATGTCAAAGAATAGCTAATATCAGCAAGCGTCAAGAAATGCCTATGAACTACTCACTTGCTGTTGAACCATTTGATGTTTGGGGATTTGATTACATGGGACCTTTTCTTTCCTCTAATGTGTATACACATATTTTGGTTGCTGTAGATTATGTTACTAAATGGGTAGAAGCTATTCCAACCAGTAGTGTTGATCACAACACCTCTATTAAAATGCTTAAGGAAGTTATTTTCCCAAGGTTTGGAGTCCCTAGATATTTAATGACTGATGGTGGTTCACACTTTATTCATGGTGCTTTCCGTAAAATGCTTGCCAAGTATGATGTTAACGATAGAATTGCATCACCTTATCATCCTTAGTCTAGTGGTCAAGCTGAACTTAGCAATAGAGAAATAAAATTAATTTTGCAAAAGACTATCAATAGGTCCAGGAAGAATTGGTCTAAGAAATTAGATGATGCACTTTGGGCTTATAGAACGGCATATAAAAAATCCTATGGGCATGTCTCCTTATAAAATATTCTATGGAAAAGCTTGTCATTTGCCTCTTGAGTTAGAACATAAAGCATATTGGGCCATCAAAGAACTCAATTATGATTTCAAACTTGCTGGTGAAAAGAGGTTATTTGATATTAGCTCATTAGATGAATCGATAACCCAAGCTTGTGAAAATGGAAAATTTATTAAAAGATGGCATGACACAAGAATCCAAAAGTGTGAGTTTAAAGTCGGAGAATATGTTATTTTGTACAACTCTCGTTTCAGATTCTTTGCAGGAAAACTCCCCTCAAAATGAGAAGGCCCCTACGTTATCGAGGAGGTTTATCAGTCTGGAGACATCAAAATAAATAATGCCGAAGGTACTAATCCGAAGGTTGTCAATGGGCAATGAATAAAACATTATATCTCAGGTATGCCCATTAATGTTGAAAGTAATATTATCCAAACTATGTGTAATGCCCACGATCCGGCTATAGCTCCCACGTGTCGAGGCATGACTTAGAGACATAACCGCATAGTGGTTTTGTCGCAAGAAGGGTCATCTTCACAAACATCCCATGTAATGAATAAGACAGGGATAAATAGAGTTGGCTTACACTCGCCATGTCACAAAATACATAAAAAATTCTTACATCATCCAAATACTCTCATAGACTGACTACGGTCAAATCCAAATGAAAAGGGAAGATAAACCCCGAATGCTAGATCCCCGATCGTCCCAACTGGCCTCCACTACTGATTATCAGGAAACGACACATAGTAACGACCAAGGTCCTCGTCGAACTCCCACTTGAGTTTGGTAGCAACACCTGCACTGGTATCATCGGCACCTGCAACTGTTTGGAAGTATCCGTGAGTCACGAGGACTCAGCAATCTCACACCCACGAGATCAAGACTATTTAAGCTTATGGGTAGGATAGGGTAATGAGGTGGAGTTGCAGCAAGCGCTAAGAAAATATGGTGGCTAACATACGCAAATAAGAGTAAGATGAGAAGCCACGCAACGGTCATGAAGCTAGAAGTGATGAAGAAGTGATCCTAAAACAACTTATGTTCAAACATAACTCCAAAACCGTGTTCACTTCCCGGACTCCGCTGAAAAGAGACCATCACGGCTACACACTGATACGTCTCCAACGTATCTATAATTTTTGATTATTCCATGCTATTATATTATCTGTTTTGGATGTTTATGGGCTTTATTGTACACTTTTTATTATTTTGGGACTAACCTATTAACCGAACAGGAATATCAAATGGAATCCAAATGGAATGAAACCTTCGCGAGGATCTTTTTTGGAACAAATGCAATCCAGGAGACTTGGAGTGGACGTCAAGGAAGCAGCGAGGCGGCCACAAGGTAGGGCGGCGCGCCCCCCACCCTCGTGGGCTCCTCGCAGCTCCACCAACCTACTTCTTTCGCCTATATATACTCTTATACCCAGAAAACATCCAGGAGAGCAACGAAACCACTTTTCCACCGCCACAACCTTCTGTACCCATGAGATCCCATCTGGGGACCCTTTTCGGCGATCTATCGGAGGGGGATTCGATCATGGAGGGCTTCTACATCAACACCATAGCCTCTCCGATGATGTGTGAGTAGTTTACCATAGACCTTCGGGTCCATAATTATTAGCTAGATGCCTTCTTCTCTCTCTCTCTTTGGATCTCAATACAAAGTTCTCCTCGATGTTCTTGGTGATCTATTCGATGTAATTCTTTTTGCGGTGTGTTTGCCGATATCCGATGAATAAGATTAAGATTAAGATTAAGATTATCTATGAACAATATTTGATTCTTCTCTGAATTCTTATATGCATGATTTGATATCTTTGCAAGTCTCTTTGAATTATCAGTTTGGTTTGGCCTACTAGATTGATCTTTCTTGCAATGGGTGAAGAGCTTAGCTTTGGGTTCAATCTTGCGCTCGATCCCAGTGACATAAAGGGAACCGACACGTATTGTATTGTTGCCATCAAGGATAAAAAGATGGGTTTTATATCATATTGCTTGAGTTTATCCCTCTACATCATGTCATCTTGCCTAATGCGATACTCTGTTTTTATGGACCTAATACTCTAGATGCATGTTCGATAGCGGTCGATGTGTGGAGTAATAGTAGTAGATGCAGAATCGTTTTGGTCTACTTGACACTAACGTGATGCATATATTCATGATCATGCCTAGATATCATCATAACTATGCTCTTTTCTATCAATTGCTCGGCAGTAATTTGTTCACCCACCATAATATATGCTATCTTGACAGAAGACACTAGTGAAACCTATGGCCCCCGGGTCTACTTTACATCATATAAGTTTCCGATCTACAATTCTACTTTACTATTTATTTTGCAATCTTTAATTTTCAATCTATACGACAAAAATACCAAAAATATTTATCTTATTATCTTTATCAGATCTCACTTTCGTAAGTGACCGTGAAGGGATTGACAACCCCTTTATCGCGTTGGTTGCGAGGTTCTTGTTTGTTTGTGCAGGTACTAGGTGACTTATTGTAGTCTCCTACTAGATTGATACCTTGGTTCTCAAAAACTGAGGGAAATACTTACGCTACTTTGCTGCATCACCCTTACATCTTCAAGGGAAAACCAACACATGCTCAAGAGGTAGCTCACACGTGGTTCATTCATTTTAATTAAGTCAAGTGTCAAGTTCTCTACAACCGGATATTAACAAATTCCCATTTGCCACATAACCGCGGGCACGGCTCTCGAAAGTTTATACCCTGCAGGTGAGGTGTCCTGGACTAGGGGGTACTCACCACATCGTCTCCCGAAGAGTTGGATTGCGCCGAGGACCCCCATGGCCGGTTACTCATGGGCCAGTTCGGACAGCCAAAGACATATACGAGGAGGTTTCCACAAGACTTAGTGATCAAGACAAGGACTCCTCTCCACCGACGTATTCAACTAGGACTCTTGTTATCCTAGGCCTCTGGTATGTTATATAAGCCGAGGCCAGGCTAGTCAATAGCTGATTATGGCATTATTCATCATACCCTCAGGTTTTAGACTTGATACTCCATCAATATAAACAAGAGCAGGACGTAGGGTTTTACCTAAATCAAGAGGGCCCGAACCTGGGTAGACATCGTGTCCCCTGTTTCCTGTTACCCATCGATCCATGATACACAGCTTGGGACCCCCTACCAGAGATCCGCCGGTTTTGACACCGATAATGGTGCTTTCATTGAGAGCTCCACTGTGTTATCAGCAAAGGATCAATGGCTCGCCTGCAGATCAACTGCGACGCCGGCATCTTCATCGCCGGCTCGACTCGTCACCTTGGCTCGACCGAGGACCGCACTCTATCTCCGATCGTCATGTTCGGACGGGGGCCTTTATCAACATCAACTCCGATCTCTATCAAGATCATGAGGGGATCATCCGTGGAGCTCGGGGGCTCAACGTCAACATTATCCTCGGGCGACCGTGCTGTTTTCCCGAATAGCGAACTTGTATCCGCTGCCACCACCTCCTCGAGCATCGCTTTGACAATTCCTTTTCTGGAATTGTGTGGAATTGAGTCTACAACAACCATGCAAAATTTTGTCGAGTTCCGATGGAGGAATCTCCGGCAATCTATGATATACCAGAGCCCTGTCAAATCTGGATGGGAATCTAGACGAGTTTAGGGCGTGGTCTCTAGCACCTAGCTCGGACGTCCTTTGGAAGATCCAACCGTTGATCGGCTGCGGAATTCCTATATCTACCACCCCCAAACTTTCAGCTCGATCCGACCGTCCAAACTCCGGGAACCTTCCGATTAGTGCATCACTTTTCGGATGTGTTTTCTGCGCGAATACGGATCCGACCAGAATTCATGTTTCTTTATGAACGTGATATTGGACAACCTTCTTAAAGGAATTTTCTCCTAGGGTATCGTGCATTGTTTTTAACACGTACCCACAAAAGTTTAATCCCTCCTTGAGGCACTCTTCACCATCACGCTGGTGTCACACCAGTCCGGTAACATTGCTCCACGTCTGCCGACTTGCGCTAGATAGATCGTTGCTTCATCGAGCCGAGCCTAACCTTATCGGATCATTAGCTCGGCAAGCCGAACAAGAGGTCGGCATCGCGAAGGATAAATCATCACCAACACCATCGCCCCATGGATTGCACGGGTCAGGCGCGCCGACATCACCGCTCGGTCACTTCATCAATTCGGCATTGACCGCGTCACAAGTTATGACCAGCGTCGGCATGGCCGCACTTTTGCTTTTTCAAGCTGATGTCCATCACGCCGAACTGCTTCAACACCTCGGCTGACATGGCAGCTGCAACGTCTCCTTACTGACCCGCTCCGTCATCCCGGCTAGACCGAGGACTTTGCTATTTCTTCATCAACATACTCCGGTGAATTCGGCGTCACCAGCCGACCAGCTTCGTCACGATTAGCTGGACCGGGGGCTTTGCCTCGGCAAGCCCACCTTTGCCAGCATCGCCATACCATCGCTTTATCGCCCATCAGGCAATGGGTGTGCGGATCGAGTCCCAATTTTGGGAGTAACCTTTCTTCAGATTGCTACAACACATAAACCAGGTGCTATTAATCCTAGTATTTTTTTCTTGCTTGGGTTTATTTTTCCCAAGGAATTATTACTTTGGTATGTTTCATCATCTGTACACAGGTCTATCAAATGGTGGCCGCATTAACAACAGTTGCGTGGTGGTTCGGTCTGTCTCCGTATAAAATTCGGCGAATACCGCATCCGAAACTCAGACCGGCCTGCGAATTCAGGCTTGGTCACGCCTTCACCACGTCACGCCAACGCCCTGCATCGACATGACTTCGACGCCAGGCCACATCTCTTTCAATAAATTATTTTTGCGAAAAGAAATTGTCCTTTTTGGACCACACTATTTTATGTGTGTAGGTGATCGACTTCGACTGTGTCATGCGATCACTTTGGCAAGCCGACGCCGTTGTCCCAATCAGCTCGAGCAATCATCTTGTTGGTCGAATCGCCATACCGACATGTTCGGTTGCCTCGGGAACTTCGGCATCGCTGAGAGAGCTCTACCTTATTGAGTGTTCGGCACACGGGCCATATTTCTTTTATTACTCACATTGCGTAAATTATTAATTATGCAACAATTTTTTATTATTCCTATTATCTCCGACTTGCACTATTTTCTATGCACAGGTAAAGGATTCGGGTCGGGCAGCACTGTCACCTTGGCGTACCGACGTACCACGTCACCTCGGCTGGACCGAGGGCTTCTTCATTACTTCATTAAGCCACACCGGGGACTTCGGCGTCACACTCCGGCCTGCATTGGACGTGCTATGTCGCCACTTCGGAGTGTCGAGCTCTTCGCTCCGCCACCTCGGGACCGGCTTGGGGGTTGGGACCTTGTCCCGCCGTAAGCTCGGACCGTGCATCGACACCGAGTACATTAACCAGCTAAGTCGCTTCCATGCTTAAAAACCTTTAGTTTTAAATTTCGTTCGGTTCGACCAAGCATTATGCTTTTTTTAACAAAGAGTCATTTGTGAAAAACATTCTTTGTCAAAACCTTGTTTGTTGCAAGCAAATTCAAATACCCCGTTTACTTGGGGCTTCCTTTATGAAGCCTTTTCTCTTGCATATGATTATACTTGCATGTCTTAGTTCCTTGTTCGTGTATTACGCCACAATATGAACCATGTTGACTTAAGTTTTTCGCAAGCTGGGTTGCCTCGCTCATGTGCTTACCCCTACGTTCCCGATTGTTCAGCTAGGGAGTAAAGGGAGCACCTCTGCGATTGTTACTACCGGGTCATCCGAGTTAGTATCTCAGACTGGGTGAAGCCGAAAGCTAGCACTCTTATTGTTTTCAATTATGGTCGGCACACAACGGAACTCATGAATACAAAAAATCTATTGCAAAAGTCTCATAGTAACAATGAGCAACCGAAGAAAGGTATAGGTGGAGGTACTATTTTCTTTGAAGATGCTTCTTACACTTCGTCAGTAATATAGCATAAGTTCCCTGAGCGCGCTTTGTCTGTTATAGCCTTATGGCATGATTTCCTGGTTATCGGAAACATCCTCGATATTCTCGACAGGTGGAGTACATAACATTTTTCGGCCCTTGGCCAAAGAGGGAGAAGCCGACAGTCGGTTAAGACGCGATTAAAGTTAGGGTGAACATAGATATGATATAAGTACTTTGGTACATACAATCATTATACATAAAATTCTTTTACCTAAGTCACTTGGGGGCCCTTAATTTAGTTGTCTTATAGGAAATGTGTTTTCTTCTTGGTCGTTGCAAAGTCTTTTTTCTACCGCTCCTTTTTCGACTCGAGTGTATGGTCAATAGCCGGATAGCCTATCTTCTCTCTAAAAGCCGCTTGAATTTAGTTTGCTAAACTGACCTCGAAGAAGTACTCCGCCTTTGGGATAAGGAGCTTGAAGCCGTAGGCTGACCCGCGTGAAGTCTTGAGATCAGATGTGTCATGTCAAAGCACGACAGAAGCACAATTTTTTCCCAATTTTCGGATTGGCACCGAGCACTTGATCTTGTTCGGACGTCAAGATTTTACTGACATTTTTTTGTTTTCCAAGCTTATGGCACTTTCAAACTATTTGTGTGTTTCCAGCATAAGTCTCGCAGTGCAACGCCGGAGACCTTTAGAGATTCGGCAAAAAAATTCTCGGATATTGCTATATATGCATCGGTTTCGAATTGTGTCTTCGGTCAATAGTTGGGTTGCCTGGCTCCTGTGCTTGCCTCCTATGTTCCTCTTTGTTCAACTAGGTGCCCAAAGGGAGAACCACTGTGATTGTGCTTCCAGCTAGCATGGTTAAGCGCCTTAGTGGAGAAAGCCAAAAACTGACTGTCACAATAAGCGCAAACTAGTTAGCGATCCGATGACTGTGTTAAACTATAAGATCGATAGAGGTCACCCCGTGTTAAATGACAGGCCATTCATAACATTGGCCGGAGTGTCTACGGCTTGACCTTGACTGTCGTCGAACACTACCGGGGGCTAGTAATTGGCCTCCCAAACTAAATCCTCAATATTTTGCTCTTACATTAGAGCTAAGGTTTCATGATCATGCTTACCATGAAAACCAAAAGAAAGGAACCAATAGCAGGACTATTTTCTTTGCAAGACATTTCTTATGTTAAACAACAATATAACATATCTCTCTGCGTACCATTGTTTATAAAACCATATGGCCTGATTGCCTTGTTTGTCGTAAATCTTTGCCCTCACAAAGGCTTTTTAAAGTAGGACAAACACCCCTCGGGTACTGGCCGAGGAGGTGGAAGCCGATGGTCGGTCAACAAAGTTTTGTACAATGCAGATCCGAGCATTAATGATGTAAAGTACTCGGATACATAAGAATCATTACACATAATTTGTGATTTTACTCTGGATATCGATCCTTAATTCAACCACCCGTGACCGCAGTAAGGCTCGGGGGCTACTGGGCTTCGGGCTTATAATTTACTAATATTAAAGGGGTACATCGATCCCTTGATCTGGTGTTGCCACCCGACTAGTGTCTCGGGGGCTACTGCATTGGCAATCCAGTGCAGAAAATTTAAGTGCAATATAGTTTTCGAGGAGATTATGATTCTCAGGTTGGTCGGCCGCACCCAACCTGAGTCCCGAGGACTCTGCACACTACCTGTTGGGTCCTGAAGTATTCTGCCGAGCTAGGAGTTGATCCTCACGCCGATTTTTGCAAATCAACCTGAGTCTCAGCGGATACTGGGATCATGGGTCTTATGTCATCCTTCAGGTGCATCTCGGGTTTTAGACCGATACACACCTTGAGGGCTACCGGCTATATATCTCGGCAGACAATAAATTGCACCAATCAAAAATATTGACAAAAAACCGGCCCACAGTCGGGGTGGTGCACCACCTCGGAAGCAGTCCGGCATAAAGCTCGGGCGCCAGTGGCTGGCTCCATAGAGAGCATTTCCGGCATTAAGCTCGGCTAAACTCCTTCAACTTTTCTGAACCAAGGTGATCTACGACACCTCGGATATAGTCCAGCGTCGGAGCTTGGACATAGTCCAGCGTTGAGCTCGGATACATTCCGGCGTTGGAGCTCGGAAGCGGTCTAGCGTTGGTGCTCGTCTGCAAAAGAAACCTTGAATATAGTCCGGCATTGGAGCTCAGACGCAAGAGGACACTGCCGCCCGGGAACAACTTCAGACCCGAGGTGTGGCATAAAAATAACAAGGCATTGATAAAGGCCGAAGACTTAAAGGGCTCCTCGGATACCCGATGTGTGAGATCTTCAGATTTAGCTCGGCAATCCTCAAGATAGAAGATGGGAAGATTTGTTGAACCAGTTTTCAAGACCGACGACCGATGATGAAGAACAGTTCGGAAGTACCGAGGAGCGTCCCCAACTTGAAGACCGGTTCAGGGGGCTACTGGTGGTGTCCTGGACTAGGGGGTACTAACCACATCATCTCCCGATCAGTTGGATTGGGCCGAGGACCCCCATGGCTGGTTACTCATGGGCCAGTTCGGAAATCCGAAGACATATACGAGGAAGATTACACAAGACTTGGTGATCAAGACAAGGACTCCTCTCCACCGATGTATTCGAGTAGGACTCTTGTTATCCTAGGCCTCTGGTATGTTATATAAGCCGAGGCCAGGCTAGTCAATAGATGATTATGGCATTATTCATCATACCCTCACGTTTTAGACCACAACATATGATCTCGAGGTAGATCAACTCTGTACTTGATACTCCATCAATATAAACAAGAGTATGACGTAGGGTTTTACCTCCATCAAGAGGGCCCGAACCTGGGTAACCATTGTGTCCCCTGTTTCCTGTTACCCATCGATCCATGATACACAGCTTGGGACCCCCTACCTGAGATCCGCCGGTTTTGACACCGACAGCAGGGGTGTCCCAACTTAGCCCATTACAAGCTCCCACGATCAACGAAGGATATTCCTTCTCCCGGAAAGACCCGATCAGTCTCGGAATCTCGGTTACAAGACATTTCGACAATGGTAAAACAAGACCAGCAAGACCGCCCGACTGTACCAACAAATCCCGATAGGATCTACACATATCTCATTCTCAGAGCACACCGGATGAGACATCCTAAGAGTAAAATGAACCCTCAAGTTTCCCCGAGGTGGCCCCGCGGTCTATTCGGTTCGGACCAACACTCAGAGGAACACTGCCCCCCCCAGGGGGTGTTAAAATAAAGATGACCCTCGAGTCTGCAAAACCCAAGGGAAAGTTATAGGCAGGCAAATGTAAAACCAAGGTTGGGCCTTGCTAGAGGAGTTTTATTCAAGGCGAACTGTCAAGGGGGTCCCATAACCCCAACCGCGTAAGGAACAAAAAATCAAGGAACATAATACCGGTATGACGGAAACTAAGGCGGCAAGAGTGAAACTAAACACCAGACATAAGGCCGAGCCTTCCACCCTTTACCAAGTATATGGATGCATTAATTAAATAAGAGATAAGGTGATATCCCAACATATCCATGTTCCAACATGGAACAACCTACAAGGCACCTCCAACTAGCAACACTATAAGAGGGTCTGAGCAAAAGCGGTAACTTAGCTAAACAACGGTTTGCTAGGAAGGTGGGTTAGAGGCTTGACATGGCAATATGGGAGGCATGATATATCAAATGGTAGGTAGCGTGACATAGCGATAGAACGAACAACTAGGAAACAAAGATAAAAGTGATATCGAGGGTAATGATCATCTTGCCTACAATCCCGCTTGGAAGAAGACTGAATGCATGAAGAAGATGAGCCGATGTCGTCGAACGGGTCCTAACAATCGCAACGTGGCCGGAACTATCAAGAAGAAGTACAACCGGAAAGAAGAAAACAACATGGTAAACAACCACCACATAGACATGGCATGATGCACAATCAAGTATGCTGCATGTCCGGCTTAAATATGCTTGGCATAGCAAAGTGCACAAACAAAACTACAAGTTAAGTGGAGCTCAACATGTAACAAGATGCATGTTCACGAAACACCACATTCATTTATTTAGTTCTCTCCCGTTTAGGTACTCAATAATATTAAATGTTGTTAAACATAGCAAGAGGTGAAGCATATGTAAACTACACATCTATGCAAGTTTAAATGAGGCCGGAACAACAAACAACAAGTCTGGAAAATCCCCAAATGAAATATTTGAATTTGGTACTGTTCTGCCCTAAACACAATTTTAGATTTATTAAACAGGAATGTAAAGTGCACCAAGTTAATCTATGCATTTTTCTACCCCATTTACATATAAAGTTTATTTAAAACCGAGCTACGGTTAATTAGTTATGAAATAAATCATTTTAGCATGTTATTTAGCAAAATAATCAAACAACATTTTAAACATGGATGAAAGTTGCATATTATGAAAGTAGATCAAATTCTAAGCATTTTACATGTATAGTTTGTTTTAATACAATGCATGGTTATTTAGGTATGAGCATTTTAAAATGATGGCAATTTCCTGTAAATATGCAATTGCCTAGATAAATGATAAAATCGCAAAATGAAAAAAACGTCTATGGGCCGAATCTGCTGGAACTGGGCCAACCGATGGAAAAAAAGGAGGCGCTGGGGGTTGCCTCACCATGGGCCAAGGCCCAGTTCGGTGGAGGTAGGGGATCGAGCGGGCGAGGTCAACGCTCGTCCTCCTCTGTCCTCCGTGTCTGCAACAAGTCGATGAAGGAGGACGTAGGCGATGCAGGGCATGGGACTTGGCGCGATGCTGATCCGGCGATGATGGCGCAATGAAGGGAGGCTGGCGGAGGCCGGAAATAGGGAACTTGGTGCGGCGTCTTGAAGGCGAGCGACAGCTCGATGCAGGGGACTCGGTGCAGGGGAACTGGGCATGCGGCTTGGTCGTCGGCGCAGGGACGGCAACAGCACGTGATCCGGTCAGGAAGGGTCGTGGCTGGAGGAGTCCGGCCGAACCTGGAGGAAGCCGTCCGCGAGCTTGGCTCCTGCGGACATGGCAGTTCGGGGACTTGGCGATGCAAAGGGAGGCAGGCACGACAGCGTCGGCGATGCAACACGAGGACGGCGGCGTCGAAGCCATGTCCATGGCGGCATAGAGGGAGCAGAGAGATTAGGGAGGTGGAAGAAGAAGGATGGAAAAGGATAAAGGTGACGAGGGCTGGCCTTGCCGCGGTGGTCTCCATGGCGAGCGGTGGCGTACAACGCGAACGAGCGAAGGCTCGCAGGACCTCTGGCGCTCGGGCAGGCAGGATGGAGCACGGCGTGGAGCGAGGGCGTTGGGGACGAAGCTAGAATGGGCGGTGGCCATGGCGTTCCTGGTGGGGTTCCAGCGAGGCTGTGCTGGTCGTCGGCGCTCCATGAAGATGAAGGAGCTCGGTCTCGCTCGAGAGCTTGGGTTCCTCCCGATCTGGACCTCAAGCGAGGCGGCGGGGCTGCAGCGTGGAGCGAGAGGTGGCTAGCTCAGGTCGGCTGCGAGAGCATTTTTGGATTGGGGAGAACATGAGGAAGATGTCGATTGGGTGGAGATGGATCCCGAGGTGGGAGATGAGTGCGGCGGCGGCAGGGACAAATCCCCTAGAATTTAGGGTTGGTCTGTTTAAATAGGTAGGAGATTAGGGTAGGGATTAACTCGATCCGCTCGATCGGAATTGGGCGGTCGAGAAAAATAGGTTAGGTAGCCCAAATAACAAAACGGAGATGTTTTAGGGATGTTAGGGGATGATCTGGACCCAACGGTGACGACTGTCCGGGTTGGGTTCGGGACAACTTTCGGACGCGCGCGAGGGGCCTAACAAAAGGCCACGTAGACAAGGAGGGGTTGATGAGCTCATAGAATAGAGTTTATGCCGTCAGACAAGAGGGACTCTAAAACCCTGATTGGTCTCGAAACGGTCAACAAAGACAAGGGGGGACGTGGCAAGTACGAACGGATGCAAGCTTTATAAAAACATGACGGCAACGGAGTGCCGATGCAATGCGAATGATGCGATGATGAATGCAACAAACAAATAAAACACACAACAACAACAACAAAATAACTGGAAGGCTTCTGGAGCGTCGGTTCTGGGGCGTCACAACACTCCTCCACTTACAAGAGATCTCATCCCGAGATCTAAGGATGGCACTGGAGAGAAGCGGAAGAGCAAGAGGTAAAATAAAGTTGCTTCTTTTACAAAAGAGTGAAACCAACGAACCTTGAGAGGTTAAACAAATTGAATGAAGGAATCCAACAAAGATGCAAGAAGTTGAAACTACTCCATTATAAAAGAGGAACAAGGAACATTGTGAGAACCTTTTAGGTTGAAGGACATGAAACAAGAGCTTGATGGACCAAAAATAATATGAAAGCACACTGGTAGAGAATAGAAACAAGGAACACCATGTGAACCTTGGAGTTTGCAAAGCTATAAATGACAAGAACAATGGACAAGAAGTACATGCAAGCACTCCGGTTGAAACGATATGTACAAGGAACGATAAAGATTACGACAACACTCCGGTTGGAAATGGAAGGCATAGAATATGAACTTGGCAAAATGAAAGAATTGGATGAGACTTCAGTTAGAAGAGGAATGATAGACACAATGTAACATCCCAAATTTTCAATTTGGAATGTTATACATTGGATCATCACTACATATCATATTTTATTTGCTTGTGGGTTTCATCCTAAGAAATTCTACGCAACTCAAGGACCCTCGGAGAGAATTGGGGATTTCGTTATTTTCATATTTGAGTTTCTCAAATTTTGAAAATAGGATCATTTGATTTATTTTATTTTATGTTCAATTATTTCTATTATAAAAATATGAGAGAGGGAATAAAATGAATTTCCCATAATAAAGAAATATTTAGGATTTAATAATAAAATCAAATAGGATTTTATTTTGGGAGTTATTGCTATTTTATTTGAATTTAGGAAAAATGCGCGTTTTTCAAAATTGCATTTAGGCCCCAAATAAATGTTCATCTTGTCAGGCTTGATTTTAGAAGTCGGGGAAATTTTATTTCGGGATTTTTGAAGTCCGTTTAGTATTTCTTTTATTTGTTTTTCTACGCGTAATTATTTAAAAAAAGCGCGAACCGACTTTGGGCCGTGTTCGGCTAGGACTCCGTCTGACCGGGCCTTTATAAGGCGCCGCCCCGAGCCCGTCAGGCCACCAAACCGCGCCGCACCAAACCCTAACCCTAGCCGCTGCCGCCGCCCTAGCCGCCGCTGGAGCCGCCGCCGCCGCCGGACCCCGCCGCCCCACCGAGGTTGATCCCGCCCCGTCGCCGGCGGTTTTCCTCGAGAAAACCGTTCGGTTTTTTTAGATCAGTTTTTTCTATTTAGATCGGTTTATTTCCGGTTTAGTTTATTTAGCGAGCGTTCGCTCGTTCGTTCGTTTTAACGAACGCGTTCACCGTTTAGTTCCAGAAAACGAACGTTCGTTCGTTAATCTGTTCGTTGTTTTTCTTTTTCTCAGATTTTCTGTAATTATTTCTGATCGTGATTTCTGATCCGATTTTCGTTCTAATATAACTTTTCGCTCGTTTATCGGAATCAAGCGATTCAAGCACGCGGAGTTTCGTCTCAAAACCCTCTTTCCGTTTAACCAACTCAAACAAGATTTTGCTTTTGTAAAATTTGACTTAGATCCAGATTAGTAAACGAAGCTTGTTTCTTTCGCCGTTTGACTTTCGTTGTTTCGTTCGATTTGATTCTTTTTGCAAACCGGAGTTCTTAAGTTGAACTTTCTGGTTAGATCTCTTATTTGAGTTTTACCTGTGCATTAGATGAGTACTTATTGTACGCTTGTTGTTTGCGATAGAGTACCCGGAGTGTGCCGCTTGCTACTTTGAATCTCTAGGTTTCGCAGATCATCAGCAAAGCAAGTAACACTTTGATCATACCTCTTTACTACCCAGTTTTATTGCATTAGATCAATCCTCAAACATTGCATGATTAGGATCTAATTAAATTGTGGGTTTTTGGGGAGTAGATGAGGTAGTACCTATTACCTGTTTTATTATCAAACCATTGGGAGTTACTTCTACGTTTGCTTATATTGCCATGCTATGCTAGTAGACGTGGATTGGGTGAGTGTATCCATGACAGATGTGAGATTGTTAAATTAATGGTTTATTTAAGGTGGCAACTTAAACACACATCTGGGTGGATTGAGGCACCTGGGTATTCCAGCGATTGCCTATTTTGTTTATGGACCGCCACCCAGACTCAAAGGGATCATGAGATTATTCATATTAGAAACTTCCGTGTGCAACCACAAGCTACTATGGGCTCTAGCATAGTTGACTAAGTCGTGTGAACTCTTATAGTGGTAGACTAGCAGATGTAGGGGATGTAGGTTGGTACTGTCTACCCGATTGTAAGGTGCTAGCGCTTCTGAAAGGCTATGTCTCGGTCATCCGTTTCTCAAACATCATGTACTGCGAGAATCCCAACGGAGGAGATCGAGTCTTGTGGGGAAAAGTGCGCAAACCTCTGCAGAGTGTATAAACTAATCATGGTTAGCCGTGTCCCCGATTATGGATGTCTTGAGTATCTAGTACTTGGATTATCATGTGAATCTCATCATGTTACTTTAATTAATATTGTTGGGTTTTAATGATGATGCTTAATTGGGATTGATAAGGTGTCTACACTCTCAATGTTTAACAACCACCATGATAGTTAAATAAAATTTTATTCCTTTGCAGTAGGGAAAACTGGCTTTACGCAAAACTGTAACCATAGAGCTTTCCACCAGCCATATATGCATGTAGTATAGCTTTATTCTTCCATTACTCTCTATGTGTTACATTGCCAACATATTCCATGTGTTGACCCGTTTTTGGGCTGCAATGTTCATGTTGCAGACTTTTCAGACGACGAGTAAGGTGCCTTTAGGTCGTGGTTCTATACTAAGTGATGCCGTTGGAGTTGATGGACTAGCTTATCTTCCAAGCCTTCCGTTGTTATCGTTGCTAGATGGCCTTAAGCCATATTTATTGCAATAAGTTCTCTTTTGAGACATTCGATGTAATAAGTGTGTGATTGCTACTCTGTTATAAATCCTTCAAGTATTGTGCGTGTTAGCATTACTGATCCAGGGATGACACTGATGCATAGAGATCAGACTGGTTGAGGTTTGGCCGCTACAAGATGGTATCAGAGCACACGCTAACTGCAGGACACGACCACTAAGCTAAAGCCCTAGATCACTACTTACTCTTCTCATTTCTGACTTCTCATCTTTTCTACTCTTTAGGATGGCGGATGTAAGGAACAAGTTCATGCAACCGGATGAAGATACACCCTTTGGACGCCACCTGAAGGAAGTCACTAAGTACCTGAACATCGGAGTACCAAGCTTCACCGGAACCTACAACTCCACCTACCTGAAGAGGAGCGCTGGATGATTCAAGTTCAATTTCCAGGAAGGACATTCATGCTCGTCACTGAGCCCATAGAGTTTTCCTTTGATGCACCAACCTGGAGTCTAGGAAAGAGCATGGCAGCCCACATCACCATGTGACGTATTGGAGAAGTTTATCGCAATGATCTCAAGGATACTATCTACCAGATTTGTGGGCGCCAAGATGAGCAATGGGAGATGATCAGCACCAGGAAGGATAGATCAATTGCCGCTTTCATCCAGGAGTTAAATCAGCACATTCGACGCCAGGAGAACCAGATGTGTGCAGGCATGATAGATCTAAAGAAGGCGATGACAAGAATCACGGAGCTGGAAGAAGAACTCAAGTCAATGCGCGATGGATATGAGGAGGAAATAGCAACACTAGTGGAGAAGAATGATGATCTGAAGAAGAAGGTAAAAGTGTTCATGGGATTTCCCGCAACTGGAGGAGAAGATGATTGCACTTGCCCGGAGAACTACATCATCATCGACGACACCGACTCGGATCCAGATGACAGCGATGATGACTATGTCGACGAAGCTGGAGCGGATATCATGGAGTCTTCATCGGAGCAGTTTTTCTAGTCGACCACCATAACAGTAGTAGTGTTCGACCATGTATATAGCATAGTCCAAGCACTTTTATAACGATAGTTCTAGACCGATTGTATGCCCTTGTTTGATTGAATGAAGTGATTTTGTGTGCATTGCCTCATGTGCATTTGGGTAGTGTTTTCCCATTAGACCTCATTCTATTCTAATATCTCCCATCTAAACCCATCAGATGCCTCCGAGACGTGACCCCGGATTTACTTTCCCACCGGAGCTCACTCAGTTGATCCAGCAGCAGAATACGTTGATGTAGTTACTAGTCCAGAATTAGAATCAGGGGAACAACAACAACAACAACCCACCACCGCCACCACCTGTTGATCACTTAACCCGTTTTCTTAGGCTGAATCCGTCGGTGTTCTCCAGTAGCACCGAGCCGATTGTTGCAGATGATTGGCTCCGCAAGACAGCAAGGGAGTTGACCACGGCAGGATGCACAGATGCGGAAAAGGTGAAATTTGCCGCACATCAGCTTGAAGGACCCGCATCATCATGGTGGGAGAATTTCACATCCATTTACCCTATCGACATTGTCACATGGGATCAGTTTCAGCAGGCTTTCCGTACTGCCCATGTTTCAGCAGGAGCTATGGCCATGAAGAAGCGTGAGTTTCGCAACTTGCGCCAAGGAGGATGGACAGTTGGCTAATATGTGGATGACTTTAGTAAGCTAGCACGTTATGCCCGAGATGACGTTGCTACGGATGCAGCTAAGCAGGAGAAGTTTCTGGAAGGACTGAATGATGAGTTGAGCATGCAGTTGATGGTAGCAAGCTTCAACAACTACCAGGAGTTGGTAGATCACGCACTTATGATTGAAGGGAAGCAGCAGCAGATTGAAAACCGTAAGAGGAAGTATGGACAAGGGAAGTACAATTCTGGAGCTCAGCAGAAGCCGCATTTTACCCCTAAACCGGGAGGACCTTTTCAGCATACCCATGGGGGAGGAAGCTCGCACAATCATAATGGCCCCAAGAATGGTAATGGGAATGGAGGAAGCAACGGCCAGAACCGTACCAACCCATCAACACCAGCCAAGAGAGACTTGAGCCAAGTCACTTGCTTTAAGTGTCAGAAGACTGGACATTACGCCAATGAATGTCCTGAAGGCCAGAATGGAAATGGTAATGGAAGCTCTGGGAAGAAGCTGAACCCTTTCAATAGGGGACAAGTGAACCACGTTAACGTGGAGGAGGTTGAGGCTCAGCCATATGCAGTAAGAGGTAAGTTTTTGGTTAAGTCATTTACTGCACTCGTTCTTTTTGATACTGGTGCATCGCATTCATACATCTCAAGGGGATTTGTGGATAAGTATAAACTGCCAACCCAAGCCCTTAGGTCACCCATGTTAGTAACCTCGCCTGGAGCAGAGTATATGGCTAGTCTATGGTGTGATCGGTTACCATTAAGGATTGGTAACTATGTATTTCCCTCAGACCTAATAGTATTGGAATCTCAAGGATTGGATGTGATATTAGGAATGGATTGGTTATCGAAGTATGAAGGGAACATTGAATGCGCCAGTAAGTCAATTTTGCTTACGACGCCAGAAGGAAGAAGGATCAAGTATGTATCCCGGCATGTGCCGAAGAGGACTCAAGTAAATTCCTTATCAGGAGTTGTGCAGGAGGAAGTACCAGTGGTGAAGGATTTCCCTAACATATTTCCAGAGGAGTTGCCAGGCATGCCACCGGATAGAGATATTGAGTTTTTGACTGAGCTTTTGCCAGGCACAGGGCCAATATCTAAGAGACCATACAGGATGCCCGCAAAGGATTTGGAGGAGATTAAGAAGCAGATTAAGGAGTTCCTGGATAAAGGTTATATTCACCCAAGTTCTTTGCCTTGGGGATCGCCAGTACTTCTAGTGGAGAAAAAGGATGGATCGTTAAGGATGGTTGTTGATTATCGAGGATTGAATGAAGTAACAATCAAGAACAAGTACCCACTACCGATGATCAATGATCTGTTTGATCGATTGCAAGGAGCTAAGGTATTTTCCAAGATCGATCTGCGATCAGGATACCATCAGTTGAAGATTCGAGAACATGATATACCTAAGACGACTTTTACCACTAGGTATGGGCTGTACGATTATACCGTTATGTCATTTGGTCTGACTAACGCACCTGTCCTATTTTATGAACATGATGAACAAAGTGTTTATGGAGTTTTTGGATAAGTTCATTGTAGTGTTCATTGATGATATTCTAGTTTACTCGAAGAATGAAGAGGAGCATAAGGAGCATTTGTGTTTGGTACTTGAGAAGCTCAGAGAACATCAGTTATATGCCAAGTTTAGCAAATGTGAGTTTTGGTTGAAGGAAGTTGGATTCCTCGGACACGTTATATCCGGAGAAAGTATAGCAATAGATCCCACCAAGGTTGTCACTATGACAAATTGGGAAGCACCAACAACAGTTGGAGAGATCCGGAGTTTTCCTGGACTTGCAGGATACTACCGGAGATTCATTGAAAATTTCTCGAAGATTGCGAAGCCTATGACGGAGTTGTTGAAGAAGGATACCAAGTTCGTATGGACTGAGGAATGTGAGGCCAGTTTCCAGGAGTTGAAGAAATGTTTGGTTACATCACCAGTGTTGATTTTGCCGGATCAAAACAAGGATTATGAGGTGTATTGTGACGCTTCACGTCGAGGACTTGGAGCAGTGCTTATGCAGGAGGGAAGAGTTGTTTCATATGCCTCACGACAGCTTAAGCCTCATGAGTTGAATTATGCCACGCATGATTTGGAGTTAGCAGCTGTAGTGCATGCATTAAAGACTTGGAGACATTTTCTCATTGGAAACCATTGTGAAGTGTACACGGATCACAAGAGTTTGAAGTATATTTTCACGCAGAAGGAGCTAAATCTCAGGCAAAGGAGATGGTTGGAGCTCATCAAGGATTATGACATGAGATTGCATTATCATCTCGGAAAGGCTAACGTAGTAGCCGATGCGCTGAGCTGTAAAAGCCATGTCAACACACTAATGATGGGAGATTTACCGAAGGAGTTAGCCGAGGACCTTCGTGAGCTATGTTTGGAGATAGTTCTGAGAGGCTATGTAGCAGCATTGGAGATTCAGTCTACCTTGATGGATAAGATCAGAGAAGCTCAGAAGACTGACAAGGAGGTTGCCTCTATAAAGGAGAAGATGAGTAAAGGAAAATCTAAAGGATTTCGTGAGGATGAGCATGATACCCTATGGTTTGAAGACAGTGTTTTTGTGCCCAGTGACCCGGAGATCAGGAAGTTAATTCTGCAGGAGGCCCATGATTCACCATATTCGATTCACCCAGGAAATACCAAGATGTATTTGGATTTGAAGGGTACTTTCTAGTGGACCGGAATGAAGAAGGATATTGCGGAGTATGTAGCAGTTTGTGATGTATGTCAGAGGGTAAAGGCAGAGCATCAGAAGCCAGCAGGATTGTTCCAGCCATTGCCAATACCCGAATGGAAGTGGGATAAGCTAGGCATGGATTTTATTACAGGTTTTCCCAGAACTCGTTCAGGCTATGACTCGATTTGGGTTGTAGTCGATCGTTTGACAAAGGCAGCTCAGTTCATCCCAGTGAAGACTACTTACACCAGTGCTAAGTTGGCAAAGATATACATGACCAGGATCGTATGTCTGCATGGAGTTCCGAGGAGCATTGTATCAGATAGAGGAACCCAGTTTACCTCAAAGTTCTGGAATCAGTTGCACGAAATTTTGGGTAGCAGGCTAGAGTTCAGTACAGCTTTTCATCCACAGACAGATGGATAGACCGAGAGAGTCAATCAGATTTTGGAGGATATGCTGAGAGCTTGTGCGCTAGATTATGGATCTAGTTGGGATGACAATTTGCCATATGCAGAGTTCTCTTACAACAACAGTTATCAATCCAGTTTGAAGATGGCCCCTTTCGAAGCCTTGTACGGAAGGAGGTGCAGGACCCCATTGTCGTGGGATGAAGTTGGAGACCGCCCGTTGTTTGGACCGGATTTGATTAAGGAGTCTGAACAAAAGGTGAAATTGATTCACGACAGGCTCAAGGTAGCCCAATCTAGGCAGAAGAGCTACGCAAATTCTAAATGTAAGGAAACAGTTTACGAAGTTGGAGACCGAGTTTATCTTCGAGTATCTCCACTTCGAGGAGTTAAGCGGTTTGGAGTCAAGGGAAAGTTAGCGCCACGTTTTGTAGGACCATACAAGGTTTTGGAGCATATGGGAGAATTAGCCTACAAGTTGGAATTGCCCGAAGGATTGTCAGGAGTTCATGATGTATTCCACGTTTCCCAGTTGAAGAAGTGTCACGCAGAGATGGCTAATATACCGCTAAGGGATACAGTGCCGCTGGAAGCGATTCAGTTGGACAGTGATTTGACCTATGAGGAGAAACCAGTCAAGATTCTTGAGTATGCCAGCCAGTCACCCGCAACAAGGTTATCAAGTTTTGCAAAGTTCAGTGGAGCCACCGCACCGAGGATGAAGCCACCTGGGAGCGAGAGGAAGAACTGCTGAAGGACCACCCTCACCTATTTTCTAGCCAACCCGAATCTCGAGGACGAGATTCATCTAAAGGGGGGTAGGTTTGTAACATCACAAATTTTCAATTTGGAATGTTATACATTAGATCATCACTGCATATCATATTTTATTTGCCTGTGGGTTTGATCCTAAGAAATTCTACGCAACTCAACGACCCTCGGAGAGAGTTGGGGATTTCGTTATTTTCATATTTGAGTTTTCTCAAATTTTGAAAATAGGATCATTTGATTTTATTTATTTTATCTTCAATTATTTCTATTATAAAAATATGAGAGAGGGAATAAAATGACTTTCCGAAAATAAAGAAATATTGAGGATTTAATAATAAAATCAAATATGATTTTATTTTGGGAGTTATTGCTATTTTATTTGAATTTAGAAAAATGCGTGTTTTTTAAAATTGCATTTAGGCCCCAAATAAATGTTCATCTTGTCCGACTTGATTTTAGAAGTCGGGGAAAATTTATTTCGGGATTTTCGGAGTCCGTTTAGTATTTCTTTTATTTGTTTTTCTGCGCGTAATTATTTAAAAAAAACGTGAACCGACTTTGGGCCGTGTTCGGCCAGCACCCCGTCCGGCCGGGCCTTTATAAGGCGCCGCCCCGAGCCCATCAGCCCACCGAGCCGCGCCACGCCAAACCCTAACCCTAGCCGCCGCCGCCTCCGCTGTCGCGCCGCCCGAGCCGCCGCCGCCTGCCGTTCCGCCATCCCCGGCCGGAGCCGCCGCCGCCGGACCCCGCCGAAGCCGCCGCCCCGCCGGGGTTGATCTCGCCCCGCCGCCGGCGGTTTTCCTCAAGAAAACCGTTCGGTTTTCCGTTTGGTTTTCGTTCGGTTTTTTTAGATCAGTTTTTTCTAATTAGATCGGTTTATTTCCAGTTTAGTTTATTTAGCGAGTGTTCATTCGTTTTAACGGACGCGTTCACCATTTAGTTCCAAAAAACAAACGTTCGTTCGTTAATCTGTTCGCCGTATAAATTTCTGATCCGATTTTCGCTCTAGTATAAATTTTCGCTCGTTTATCGGAATCAGGCGATTCAAGCGCCTGCAGTTTCGTCTCGAAACCCTCTTTCCGTTTAACCAACTCAAATAAGATTTTGCTTCTGTAAAATTTGACTTAGATCCAGATTAGTAAACGAAGCTTTTTTCTTTCGCCGTTTGACTTTCGTTGTTTCGTTCGATTTGATTCTTTTTGCAAACCAGAGTTCTTAAGTTGAACTTTCTGGTTAGATCTCTTATTTGACTTTTACCTGTGCATTAGATGAGTACTTATTGTATGCTTGTTTGTTTGCGATAGAGTACCCGAAGTGCGCCGCTTGCTACTTTGAATCTCTAGGTTTCGTGGATCATCAGCAAGGGAAGTAACACTTTGATCATACCTCTTTACAACTCAGTTTTATTGCATTAGATCAATCCTCAAACATTGCATGATTAGGATCTAATTAAATTATGGGTTTTTGGGGAGTAGACGAGGTAGTACCTATTACCTGTTTTATTATCAAACCCTCGGGAGTTACTTCTACGTTTGCTTATATTGCCATGCTATGCTAGTAGACGTGGATTGGGTGAGTGTATCCATGCCATCTGTGAGATTGTTAAATTAATGGTTTATTTCAGGTGGCAACTTAAACACACATCTGGGTGGATTGAGGCACCTGGGTATTCCAGCGATTGCCTGTTTTCTTTATGGACCGCCACCCAGGCTCAAAGGGATCATGAGATTATTCATACTAGAAACATCCGTGTGCAGCCACAAGCTACTATGGGCTCTAGCATAGTTGACTAAGTCGTGCGAACTCTTACAGTGGTAGACTAGCGGATGTAGGGGATGTAGGTTAGTACTGTCTACCCGATCGTAAGGTGCTAGCGCTTCTGAAAGACTATGTCTCGGTCATCCGTTTCGCAAACATCGGGTAGTGTGAGAATCCCAACGGAGGAGATCGAGTCTTGTGGGGAAAAGTGCGCAAACCTCTGCAGAGTGTATAAACTAATCATGGTTAGCCGTGTCCCCGGTTATGGACATCTTGAGTATCTAGTACTTGGATTATCATGTGAATCTCATCATGTTACTTTAATTAATATTGTTGGCTTTTAATGATGATGCTTAATTGGGATTGAGAGGGTGTCTACACTCTCAATGTTTAACAACCACCATGATAGTTAAATAAAATTTTATTCCTTTGCAGTAGGGAAAAACTGGCTTTACGCAAAACTGTAACCATAGAGCTTTCCACCAGCCATATATGCATGTAGTATAGCTTTATTCTTCCATTACTCTCTATGTGTTACATTGCCAGCATATTCCATGTGCTGACCCGTTCTCGGGCTGCAATGTTCATGTTGCAGACTTTTCAGACGACGAGTAAGGTTCCTTTAGGTCGTGGTTCTATACTCAGTGATGCCGTTGGAGTTGATGGACTCGCTTATCTTCCAAGCCTTCCGCTGTTATCGTTGTTAGATGACCTTAAGCCATATTTATTGCAATAAGTTCTCTTTTGAGACATTCTACGTAATAAGTGTGTGATTTCTACTCTGTTATAAATCCTTCAAGTACTGTGCGTGTCAGCATTACTGATCCAGGGATGACACTGATGCACAGAGATCATACTGGTTGAGGTCTGGTCGCTACACACAACACTCCGATTAAAACAGGATAGAGAAGATATAATAATGATATAATTTGGACAGCACTCCGACTGTAAATGGAGGGAATTGAACATGAACTTTACAAGATGAGAGGATACTTGATGAAATCAACAACACACTGCCTCCGAAACTATTAAAAGAATGACACAAGGGGTAAGAAAGATTTCAGACAGCACTCCGGTTGAGAAGGGAGGCAAAACTTGATAAGATGAGAGAACTTGAATGGAGGACACGACACTCCGGTTGAAATGATAAGCAAAGGAAAGAACATGATCTTTGACAAAAAATGGGATGATGGGTTGAAGAGTTCAACATCACAATGCTTCGGGAACGAACGAATAGAAGCTAGATCGTTAGGAAGAAAGAAAGTAGAAGAAAATGATAACTTCTACCACCAATGAATTTGAAGGCATCCTTAGAAAGAAGGATTGAATGGAGTTGTTGAAAATTAAACAACAAAAGAATAAGGTTGTTGTGGGCTTATGGAAAACGTCTCAAAATTATGAGGTGAAATTCTGCCACTAACGGAACCAATATATTGGATTGATATCAACAAGGAGACGAGAAACTTATTTCACTGGTTGGATACATGAAGAACTTGGGTCATTTATAAGCACCATAAATAGCAACAATCCTTAGGGAAGGCTTTAGGTGAAATCTATACCAAGATAACTCCAATGAAGAGATTGATGGGTTGCAATGGATCTCTTGAACGAAGAGAAAATGATGGGTTTAAATATCTCATTCCTGACAACTTGTGAATCATGAAACATGAAGGAAATTATCAAGAATGACATAACACCATCTCAAAAGATAAGATAGAAAGAATTGCACTTCAAAATGCAACATGAAGAAAGCTTGAACTCCTCCAAAAGGAATCTTGAAGAACGCTTCGAGAATGAACGGAATCTTTGATGAACTAGCATGTTGAGCCTTTGTGAGAACACCGGTAACAAAAGAATAATCAAACAAAAGGAAAGAGAAGTTAAGAACACAAGGTGAAGCCTTGCAATGATTGGATGGAGCTTCGCGATGATATAACCGAGAAAACTTGGAACTCCGAAAAAAAGATGAACAACATATAACTGAGAAATTGATATCATGAACAAACTCCGGTAGAAAGAATTAAACACTTGGAAGAAACAAGAATAAGAATTATGTTATGCGTATCCTTCATCAATTTAAATTGATGACAAGCAACGGATTTGGCATACTACTTATTCCTCTTGAAAAGGATTGAGAAGAGATACACAAACTATTGAAGGTCTTCAACTATCCACCGGTAGGCTTTAGGAAAGAACGAATGAACTAATATGATACCAGGAGAAGAGTAATCTTGAATGGACCACCATAAGACTTGAAAATGAATGGAGAAAAGAGAACGGATCACTATAAGAATTGAAAACGATTGAAGAACAGAGAATGGCTCTCCGGGAAGCATTAAAAATGCACGAAGATACTTGAGTGAATTTAGATACAAGATGACGAAGAGATCACAAACTGATTAGAGAGTACTTGAATAATGCACTAGAAGAAATTGGAGATGAATGAAGAAATAAACATTTAGGAGAATTGGTGAACAAAAGCTGAACATTGAGAATTGAAGAATTTTGAAATGACGGCCTTTGGATGATCAAGAAAGGAACGCAACTCTTGACATGCGTCAGATGGGTGAAAAGAATTCTCACAATCGAAAACAATTATGAGAGGATGGCATCAAGCTTGAACTGCGCATCTTCAAAAGAACGGAGCAAGATTGAAGAGAAAATCTTCTTCAGTCTTCAAATGCATAGAATGACAACGAGAAACACCACCATGAATTGTTGAGACACTCCTAAATGAAGAATAGAAAGATTGAGCGAAAGATGAAAACAATTTGAAACAATCTTGGAGAAGGCATAAGACTGATGGAAAACCATTCTCACGTCAAACTTTGAAAAGAATTTGAGAATAACTCCAGGAAATTAAATGAGTCAGGTAAGATCCTGGGAAAGACTTGTGGGTTAGGGCCCACTCAAAAGGAAACACCGTTGAACGATCTTAGAAGAGAGATTGCACAAGTTGAATTAAATAGCTTGAATGAGGTAAAAACCTCGAAATAGCCTTGAACGGAGTAAGAATGGAAACTCGAATCTTCTAAGATATCTTCAACGCTTCGGAATAAATGAATAGCGAGAGGTGATTGATTAGGGGGTGCACCAGCATGGAAATCATTTGAAACAAGGAAAGGGATATGATCAACACCAAAATATTGCATTGAATCAACCGGATAGACAAATGAGAACGAAGAATGTTGAAATTGAAGCTCGTGAGCATCTCCATGAGAAATCAGCGGTTAAGAATATTAAAGGAAAGGAATGAAGAGTCTTCACATGAATGACATTGATACTTGATTAAGAAATCTGAGTCCTTGAAGAAAAGGGTGGGAGGGCGGGAAAAACAAAGGCAACTTGGGACGGATGGAACAAACACTAGTGAGAAAACTGAGAGTTGATCTTGCGGATGGGGAGAATGATGGGATCATCTCGAAGAGAAGCGCACCGGTTGGAAATAGAATTGGGATGGCAATCTCGATAAATAAGAAGGATTAGTATTGACATAGGAATATGAGAACACCACTTAGGAAAAGGTATGGAATCAACACTTGACATTGAAGCAACTCGAATATGAAAACTCAAAACAAAACAAAGATTTTGGCTTGCAGAATAAGATGGAAACAAACATACGATAGACCCTATATCGTATCATTTGTCTGTTGGAAAGATATCCTACGAGATACTTGAATTCCCACCTATAAACTCTCAAAACTTTCTGGTTATGCAATCTGGTGTTGGGGATGTAGGGAGGCACAATATATATCACACAACTAGCAAGCCGTACGCTCCATTGTATCCATCCATCAACACATAACCAAGAAAACTATGGAAATCGTGTACCTCGACCTTCAAAAAGCATCTGATATACGAGCTATGGCAATACTCCCAAACTCCCTCCCAAGTACTGGGTGGCGTCGAGGTTATCTCACCAGTAACTGCATATAAGAGATTTTCGATGTCGGCAAGCTCAGGTATACCGGAGCTGCAACGATAAAATTGTGACGACAACAACTCGGAGCTCAACTCCCCGAGACACTGCCACAACCCCCCTAAATGTGAGGAGGCACCAAGAACAATGTTCTCATCACAAGAATATCGGAACGATCCTAAGATACCCGCGTGATCCTAGAAAAATTCATGAAATTTGAGGAGAGGAAAGTCAAAACATCTACGTCATGAGGCCTCACCAGAGCGACGAAGGGATTGAGGAGTAAAAAGAATCCTAGTCTTCGATATATATAATCCTAAGACTCAAATTTTGTTCTAGACTCAACAACGTTAGCGATTCGATCAAGCATGGGGCTCCTAAGTCGGGGATGGCTCTGATTATCAACTTGTAACACCCACGATGCGGCTATAGCTCCCACGTGTCGAGGCTCGACTTAGAGACATAACCACATAGTGGTTTTGTCGCAAGAAGAGTCACCTTCACAAACATCCCATGTAATGAGTAAGACAGGGATAAATAGAGTTGGCTTACACTCGCCACGTCACACAATACATAACTAATTTATACATCATCCAAATACACTCATAGACTAAGTACAGTCAAACCCAAATGAAAAAGGAAGATATACCCCAAATGCTAGATCCCAGATCGTCCCAACTGGGCTCCACTACTGATCATCAGGAAAGGACACATAGTAACGACTAAGGTCCTCTTCTAACTCCCACTTGAGTTCGGTAGTATCACCTACACTTGTATCATCGGCACCTGCAACTGTTTGGAAGTATCCGTGAGTCACGAGGACTCAGCAATCTCACACCCACGAGATCAAGACTATTTAAGCTTATGTGTAGGATAGGGTAATGAGGTGGGATTGCAGCAAGCGCTAAGCAAATATGGTGGCTAACATACGCAAATAAGAGTAAGATGAGAAGCTACGCAATAGTCATGAAGCTAGAAGTGATCAAGAAGTGATCCTGAAACTATTTATGTTCAAACATAACTCCAAAATTGTGTTCACTTCCCGGACTCCGCCAAAAAGAGACCATCACGGCTACACAGGCGGTTGATTCATTTTAATTAAGTCAAGTGTCATGTTCTCTACAACCGGATATTAACAAATTCCCATCTGCCACATAACCGCGGGCACGGCTCTCGAAAGTTTATACCCTGCAGGGGTGTCCCAACTTAGCCCATTACAAGCTCTCATGATCAACGAAGGATATTCCTTCTACCAGAAAGACCAGATCAGTCTCGGAATCCCGATTACAAGACATTTCGACAATGGTAAAACAAGACCAGCAAGATCTCCCGACTGTGCCGACAAATCCCGATAGGAGCTACACATATCTCATTCTCAGGGCACACCGGATGAGATATCCTACGAGTAAAACCAACCCTCAAGTTTCCCCGAGGTGGCCCCGTAGTCTACTCGATTCGTACCAACACTTAGAGGAGCACTGCCCTCGGGGGGGGGGGGGGGGGGTTAAACTAAAGTTGACCCTCGGGTCTGCAGAACAAGGGAAAGTTATAGGTAGGTAAATGTAAAAACCAAGGTTGGGCCTTGCTGGAGGAATTTTATTCAAGGCGAACTGTCAAGGGGGTCCCACAAACCCAACCGCGTAAGGAACGCAAAATCAAGGAACATAGCACATGTATGACAAAAACTAAGGTGGCAAGAGTGAAACAAAACACCAGGCATAAGGCCGAGCCTTCCACCCTTTACCAAGTATATAGATGCATTAATTAAATAAGAGATAAGGTGATATCCCAGCATATCCATGTTCCAACATGGAACAAGCTGCAAGGTACCTGCTACTAGCAACGCTATAAGAGGGGCTGAGCAAAAGTAGTAACTTAGCCAAACAAGGATTTGCTAGGAAGGTGGGTTAGAGGTTTGACATGGAAATATGAAAGGCATGATATAACAAGTAGTAGGTAGCGTGACGTAGCGATAGAACGAACTAGTAGGCAAAGATAGAAGTGATATCAAAGGTAATGGTCATCATGCCTGCAATCCCGCTAGGAAGACTGAATGCATGAAGAATATGAGCCAACGTCATTGAACGGATGCTCACAATCGCAACGTGACCGGAACTATCAAGAAGAAGTACAACCGGAAAGAAGCAAACAACATGGTAAACAACCACCACATAAACATGGTATGATGCACGATCAAGTATGCTGCATGTCCGGTTTAAATATGCATGGCATGGCAAAGTGCACAAACAAAACTACAAGTTAAGTGGAGCTCAACATGTAACAAGATGCATGTTGGCAAAACACCACATTTATTTATTTAGTTCTCTCCCGTTTAGGTACTCAACAATATTAAATGTTGTTGAACATGGCAAGAGGTGAAGCATATGTAAACTACACATCTAGGCAAGTTTAAATGAGGCCGGAACAACAAACAACAAGTCCAGAAAATCCCCATATGAAATATTTGAATTTGGTACTGTTCTACCATAAACATAATTTTAGAGTTATTAAACAGGAAAGTAAAGTGCACCAAGTTAATCTATGAATTTTTCTACCCCATTTACATATAAAGTTTATTTAAAACCGAGCTATAGTTAATTAGTTATGAAATAAATCATTTTAGCATGTTATTTAGCAAAATAAATCAAATAACATTTTAAACATGGATGAAAGTTGCATATTTTGATAGTATATCAAATTCTAAGCATTTTACATGTATAGTTTCTTTTAATACGATGCACAGTTATTTAGGTATGAGCATTTTGAAATGATGGCAATTTCCTGTAAATATGCAATGACCGGGATAAATGACAAAATCGCAGAACGAAAAAAAACGTCTATGGGCCAAATCTGCTGGAACTGGGCCAACCGAAGGGGAAAAAAGGAAGCGCTAGGGGGGGGGGTTGCCTCACCATGGGCCAAGGCCCAGTTCGGCGGTCGTCCTCATCTGTCCTCCATGTCTGCAACAGGTCGATGCAGGAGGACGCAGGCGATGCAGGGTGCGGGACTTGGCGCGATGCTGATCCGGCGACAGTGGCGCAACTAAGGGAGGCCGACGGAGGCCGAGCACGGGGAACTTTGCGCGGCGGCTTGAAGGCGAGCGACAGCTCGACGCAGGGTCCTTGCTGGAGGAGTCCGGCCGAACCTGGAGGAAGCCGTCGGCGAGCTTGGCTCCTACGGACATGGCAATTCGGGGACTTGGCGAGGCGGAGGGAGGCAGACATGGCAGCGGCGGCGATGCAACACAAGGACGGCGGCATCGAAGCCCTGTCCATGGTGGCATACAAGGAGCGGAGAGATTAGGGAGGTGGAAGAAGAAGGATGGAAAAGGAGAATGGCGACGAGGGCTGGCCTTGCCGCGGTGGTCTCCATTGCGAGCGGCGGCATACAACGTGAACGAGCAGAGGCTCGCGGGATCTCCGGCGCTCGTGTAGGCAAGATGGAGCGCGGCATGGAGCGAGGGCATTGGGGACAAAGCTTGAATGGGCAGCGGCCATGGCGTTCCTGATGGGGTTCCGGCGAGGCTGTGCTGGCCGTCTGCGCTGCAAGAAGATGAAGGAGCTCGGTCTGACTCAAGAGCTCGGGTTCCTCCCGATCTGGACCTCAAGCGAGGCTGCGGGGTTGCGGCGTGGAGCGAGAGGTGGCTGGCTCAGGTCGGCTGCGAGGGGATTTTTGGACCGGGGAGAACACGAGGAAGATGACAATTGGGTGGAGATGGATCCTGATGTGGGAGATCAGTGCGGCGGCGGCAGGGACAAATCCCTAGAATTTAGGGTTGGTTTGTTTAAATAGGTAGGGGATTAGGGTAGGGATTAACTCGGTCCATCTGATTGTAATAGGGCGGTCGAGAAAAATAGGTTAGGTAGCCCAAATAAGAAAACGAAGATGTTTTAGGGATGTTAGGGGATGATCCGGACCCAACGGTGACGACTGTCCGGGTTGGGTTCGGGACAACTTTCGGACGCGCGTGAGGGGCTTGACAAAAGGCCACGAAGACAAGGAGAGGTTGACGAGCTCATAGAAGAGAGTTTAGGCGGTCAGACAATAGGGACTTGAAAACCCCGATTGGTCTCGAAACGGTCAATGAAGGCAAGGGGGGACGCGGCAACTACGAACAGATGTAAGCTTTATGAAAACACGACGGCAACGGAGTGCCGATGCAATGTGAATGATGCGAGGATGAATGCAACAAATAAATAAAACACACAGCAACGACGAAATAACTGGAAGGCTTCTCGAGCGTCGGTCTTGGGGCGTCAAACTATGACTCCAGAATAACACATAAAAGAGTCTTTCGGGAACACTTCAAAATCGTGAAAATAAGGAGGTATGTGATACAGTAAGTAAACTGACTCCAAAAAATCCGCAAAAATATTTTTTATCAGTTTTGGAATATTTATAAAAATAGGAAAATAAGAAACTTTCAGGAAGCTTACCCTGGTGGGCACAAGACACCAGGGCACGACAGGCTTGCCTGGCATGCCCAGGTGGGTTGTGCCCACCTGGGACACCTTCCAGACCCCGTTTTTCTTTTGTTTGCTTGTCTCCCAAGATAAAAAATCTATATATACTTCTCGAACCTGTTAACCACCGTATCATGGAGAAATCCTCTGTTCTCTTTCTTGCTGTTTTCTGTCAGATCCCATCTACCATGGCCACATCAAGCTCCTCCAAGGACAAGTTCTTCAAGAACGTCATCAACCCATATCTGCCGGAGGTGGTGCAGCACCCTTGTAATGCCCGGATAATCTTGCTACAGTAATCCCACGCTAATCATGCCACGTCATCCCGATTACTGTTGCTAAACGTCCGTTAGTTCAAACTGCGTCAAATTCAAATTTAAAATTAATGTCGGCAATAAAAGTTTTCAAAAATTGAAACAAAAATGTTCGGTGGTTGCCAAATATTACAAAGGTAATTATGGTGCAGCAAACACATTTTTATAAAATGTCTAAATAATTTAAAATGTTTTAAAACAGAAATGCAAATAGATAAAAACAAAATAGAAAAAAAGAGAAACCCCCATGGGCCGTGGCCCAACTGGGCCAACCCACCAGGCCCAGCCGGCCACCCACCCTACCCACTCCTTATCCACTACGCCACCCCCACCCACTCCACCGACACCCCACAACCCCCCCGAAAATATCTCCTCCCCCTCCTCTCTCCCGATCTGGATCGGGATCGAGAGGAGGCCACCATCGCCTGGAACCGCCCTCGCCGCAAATAAATAAAATTATTAATTAATTAATTAACCTAATTAATCTTAATTAACTTAATTTACTTAATTAATTAATTAAAGAATTAATTAAACTAATTAATCCGGATTAGATTAGCCTAAGCAGATAACTAAACCCTATTTAAACTAACAGAGTATGACAGGTGGGTCCCACTGGATCCCACGCATCAGTTGACCCAGTCAACCCCTGTTGACTGGTAACATCAGCATGACATCATGCTGATGTCATAAATCCAAATTTCGAATTAAATTAAATAATTAATTAAATTCCAGAAATTAGTAAAATCTTTAGAAAATCATATCTTTTAATCCGTAACTCGGATTAAATTATTTTCAACATGAAAGTTGCCCAGAACGACGAGACGAACCCGGATACACAGCCCGTTCGCCCGCCACGCATCCCTAACATAGCGAACACGCAACTTTCCCCCTCCGTTTCATCTGTCCGAAAACGCGAAACACCGGGAATACTTTTCCGGATGTTTTCCCCCTTCACCGGTACCACCTCGTACCGCGTTAGGGCACACCTAGCATCACGTTTTGTCATGTCATGCATCATTATGCATCTGTTTGCATTATATTTATTGTTTCTTCCCCCTCTTCTCTCACTAGACACCGAGACCGACGCCGCTGCTACCCAGTACGACTACGGTGTTGACGACCCCTCCCTCTTGCCAGAGCAACCAGGCAAGCCCCCCCTTGATCACCAGATATCGCCTACTCTACTCTCTATATTGCTTGCATTAGAGTAGTGTAGCATGTTACTGCTTTCCGTTAATCCTATCCTGATGCATAGCCTGTCCTTGCTACTACTGTGGTTACCTTTACCTGCAATCCTAATTCTTAGTATAGGATGCTAGTTTATCATCAGTGGCCCTACATTCTTGTCCGTCTGCCATGCTATACTATCAGGCCATGATCACTCGGGAGGTGATCACGGGTATATACTATATACTTTATACATGATACATGTGATGACTAAGAGACGGGTCGGCTCGTAGGAGTACCAGTGAGTGGATCTTTGTGGCGAAGCGACAGGGCAGGTTGAGACCACCTAGGAGAGAGGTGGGCCTGGCCCTGGTCGGCGTTCGCGGTCATTTCAAGATAACATGTTTAACGAGATCTTGGTATTTGATCTGAGTCTGGCTACTGGCCTATACGCACTAACCATCTACGCGGGGACAGTTATGGGCACTCGACGTCGTGGTATCAGCCGAAGCCTTCGTAACGTCAGTGACTGAGTGGCGCGTGCCGGATTGGACCGTAAGCCTGCTCTTGTATTAAGGGGGCTAGTTCTGCTTCCGGCCGCGTTCGCAACGTGCAGGTGTGCAAAGGGCGATGGGCCCAGACCCCTACGCCATAGGATTTAGACCGGCGTGCTGATCTCTCTGTTGTGCCTAGGTAGGGTTGCGACGTGTTGATCTTCCGAGGCCAGGCATGACCCAGGAAAGTGTGTCTGGCCAAATGGGATCGAGCGTGTTGGGTTATGTGGTGCACCCCTGCAGGGAAGTTAATCTATTCGAATAGCCGTGATCTTCGGTAACAGGACGACTTGGAGTTGTACCTTGACCTTATGACAACTAGAACCGGATACTTAATAAAACACACCCTTCCAAGTGCCAGATACAACCGGTGATCGCTCTCTCACAGGGCGACGAGGGGAGGATCATCGGTTAGGATTATGCTACGTGATGATACTTGGAGGACTTCAGTCTACTCTCTTCTACATGCTGCAAGACGGAGGCTGCCAGAAGCGTAGTCTTCGAAAGGACTAGCTATCCCCCTCTTATTCCGGCATTCTGCAGTTCAGTCCACATATGATAGCCTTATTCCAGTTGATACCAATGCATACATATGTAGTGTAGCTCCTTGCTTGCGAGTACTTTGGATGAGTACTCACGGTTGCTTTCTCCCTCTTTTCCCCCTATCCCTTCTACCTGGTTGCCGCAACCAGATGTTGGAGCCCAGGATCCAGACGCCACCTTCGATGACGACTCCTATTACACTAGAGGTGCCTACTACTACGTGTTGCCCGCTGACGACGACCAGGAATAGTTTAGGAGGATCCCAGGCAGGAGGCCTGCGCCTCTTTCGATCTGTATCCCAGTTTGTGCTAGCCTTCTTAAGGCAAACTTGTTTAACTTATGTCTGTTCTCAGATATTGTTGCTTCCGCTGACTCGTCTATGATCGAGCTTTTGTATTCGAGCCCTCGAGGCCCCTTGTTACACCCTCGATGCAATTATAGCTCCCACGTGTCGAGGCACGACTTAGAGACATAATCGCATTGAAGGCATACGTCGCAAGTTAGGCAATCTTCACAACATCCCATGTAATATAAATAATAAAGGGGAGATAACAATAGTTGGCTTACACTCGCCACGTCAATCAAGTACATAAATAACATTACATCATCCAAACACTCATGGCCAGATTACGGCGCCAAAATAAAAGAGAACCCAACATGCGACACGGTCCCAATCACCCCCAACTGGGCACCACTACTGATCATCGGGAAAGGAAACATAGTAATGTTGAGAGTCTTCGTCGAACTCCCACTTGAGCTCATACGCGTCTCCTGGAGCGGAATCATCAGGCCCTGCATCTGGTGTAATAGTAATCTGTGAGCCATAGGGACTCAGCAATCTCGCACCCTCGCGATCAAAACTATTTAAGCTTATAGGTAAGGCAAGGTAAAATATGAGTGGAGCTGCAGCAAGCGACTAGCAAGTATGGTGGCTAACTTATATGCAGAAGAGAGCGAGAAGAGGAGGCAAGGCGCGAGCGAGAAACTAGAGAGCAACCTGCGTAAAACATTACTCCAACACCGTGTCCACTTCCCGGACTCCGCCGAGAAGAGGCCATCACGGCAACACACTCAGTTGATTCATTTTAAAATTAATTAAGGTTCAAGTTATCTACAACCGGACATTAACAAATTCCCATCTGCCCATAACTGCGGGCACGGCTTTCGAAAGTTCAATCCCTGCAGGTGAGTCCCAACTTAGCCCATGACAAGCTCTCACAGTCAACGAAGGAATAGACCTCCTCCCGAGACATTCCGATCAGACTCGGTATCTCGGTTACTCAAGACAACTCCGACAATGGTAAAACAAGTCCAGCAACACCGCCCGCTGTGCCGACAAATCCCGATAGGAGCTGCACATATCTCGTTCTCAGGGCACACAGGATAAGCTAATCGTACGGGAGCCAACGTAACCCAAGTTGCCAAGGGACGGCCCCGCACGGTGCTCTCGGTTGGACCAACACTCAGAGGAGCACTGGCCCGGGGGGGTTAAAGTAAGATGACCCTTGAGTCCGCGAAACCCAAGGGAAAAGGCTAGGTGGCAAATGGTAAAACCAAGGTTGGGCATTTCTGGAGGAGTTTTATTCAAGGCGGACTGTCAAGGGGTTCCCATTATAACCCAACCGCGTAAGGAACGCAAAATCCGGAAACATAACACCGATTTGACGGAAACTAGGGCGGCAAGAGTGGAACAAACAACTAGGCGAGAGGCCGAGCCTTCCACCCTTTACCAAGTATATAGATGCATTAAGATAACATGGCAATATAATGATATCCCAACAAGTAAATAAAAGATGTTCCAACAAGGAACAGCCTCCAATCTTCACCTGCAACTAGCAACGCTATAAGAGGGGCTGAGCAAAGCGGTAACATAGCCAATCAACGGTTTGCTAGGACGAAGGTGGGTTAGAGGTTTAACATGGCAATTTGGGAGGCTAGCAAGCAAGTCGTAGGCATCATAGCAATGGCATAGCAAAAGAGCGAGCAAACTAGCATAGCAAAGATAGTAGTGATTTCGAGGGTATGATCATCTTGCCTGCACAGTTGTCAGAGTTGACTAGATCCTCAAAAGCAAACTCAACGGGCTCCTCGTTAGCGAACTCGTCTCCCGGCTCTACCCAAACAAGACAAACAAGCAACAAGGATACAATCAACCACGTGCAAGAACAAGCAATATGATGAAATGATGATATGCTATGCGGGTTGCGATGCGGGATGTAAAATGCAAGATATGACAGGAAATGCATGAACCTGGCCTCAACTTGGAATTCCAAGGGTGCCACTAGAAAGATGAGATGTAATCGCTTGAAAACGATATAAAGATCGCCGGAATCGGAGTTACGGTTTGGAAATGGCAAGCGATTCAAAAATGACACCGGTTTGTGATTTACAGCAAGTAGGCATCTAAATGCAATGAAATGAACATGCTACAGCACCCAAACATGACAACAAAATACATGTCAGGGATGCACACAAGATGCTTAACAAAAGTCTAGCACTGAGCTATGGCCAAATCATCAATTAACAGGTTCAAACAAGCATGGAAAAAATGCAAATGGCAAACAGACCTCAGACTTAGTGAAATCAACACTTGTCTGGAATTTCAGATCATATAGACCTCTTCGGAGCAACGAAACAACATGCTACAGGACCTGAACATGACAAAGAAAGGCATGGCATGGAGCTACTCAACAAGCTTAACAAAAGTCCCTTAGTGACCTTCGGCCAAAAGGGATCACAAAATATAGTAACAAGCACACGAACATAGCAAAAACATAATCAGTTTTCAGACAGTGAAAACTGGGACATGCTGAAACATAACTCACAAAGGCATGTTTACGAGCTCGATGCACTCACCACGGTGCGAGTCATGGAAAGACAAGCATACATCCCTTAAGAAGGCACAAAATTCAAGCTAGACATAGCAAGAACAATAGCATAGCATGCACGGATCAATTACAATACGTCGGCAAAGTCGCAAACAAGTTGACGATCTGCCCAGATTCGCAACGAAGCAAAAGTAGAGCTCGATTGACTCAAGCTAGGGTGCTCCATAATTGCAAACAAAGAAATGGATGGATAGAGCACTAGAATATTAACAAAACATCCTTACTGATCATCCTCAAAAGAGGCACGGATCACTAGGAAACAACAAGAACATATGGCATCATGAGATAAACAATCCAGGATAGTGAAATCACTAAGTCCCTGAAAACAGAATTAGCAAGTGCACCACTTTGCAAGCTTGCACAAGTCACAACACACATCCTAAAAATACATGGGTTGCACCTCTGGAGAGATGACAAAACCCTTAACAAAACATATTTAGAACTCACGGGCATAGCATGCACACAATAATCATGGCAAAAATGACAAAAGTGCTAAACGGAGTAACAGATCTGATAATTAACTCAAGTAGCCCTCTTCTAACAACATTTCGGGCATCAAGATGAACTCAAATGAAAATGATGCAATGGAATGTAATGATGTACTCTCTGAGATGAACATTTTGATATGCTATATGTCCAAATCGGAGCTACGGATGCAAAGTTACGGAGCCTCGAACAGGAGCACTTGGACTAAAAATTCTGGGGACTTGGGAAAAATTCAACCTCCGGATCTGGATCTAGGGTTTGCACGAAAACCGAGGCAAACTCCGGCGGCACTGTTCACGACGGCGGTGGAGGGCGCGGATGGAGCGGCCGGACTTCCCGCGGGCGGCGGCGGCGAGGCCGGGCGGCGCGGCCGAGGCGGAGGCGGACGCCGGCGAGGTTGCGCGGCGAGGCGGCGATGGCGTGCGGCGGCGCGGCCACCGGAGTCAAGGGAGGCGGCGGTGGCGGGGCTCGCCAGCGAGGGGCGCGGCGGCCGGTGTGGCGACCTGCGGCGGGGAAGAGAGGCGCGGGGCGGCGGACTCCCTCAGGCGGCGGGGCGGCGAGAGGCCCGGTCGGGCGGCGGGGAGGGCCGACTGCGGGCCGGCCGGGCCGCGGGCGGTGGCGGCGGCGGTTGCTACGTGGCAGCGTCTGACTGGGCGCGGGGGGCGGCGGACGTTGTCCGGCCCGCTCCGGACACGTCCGGCGGCGGCGGATCTGGGATTTTTAGGGTTAGGGGGGAGAGGATCCGCGAATTTGGAATGGGGGTGTATATATAGGCATAGAGGGAGCTAGGAGAGTCCAAATGAGGTGCGGTTTTCGGCCACGCGATCGCAATCGAACGCTCTAGGACATGGAGCAGAGTTTGGTGGGTTTTGGGCCAAATTGGAGGGGTGTTGGGCTGCAACACACACGAGGCCTTTTCGGTCCCTCGGTTGACCGTTGGAGTATCAAACGAAGTCCAAATGACACGAAACTTTACAGGCGGTGTACCGGTAGTAAATCAAGGCAACTTGGCAAGTCTCGGTCCAATCCGGAAATGTTTAATCCCCACACACGAAAGAAAGCTAGAAATGACCACCGGAGGAGAACGGAGCGCAGGAATGCAAAACGGACAACGGGGAAAATGCTCGAATGCATGAGACGAACACGTATGCAAATGCAATGCACATGATGACATGATATGAGATGCATGACAACGACAACAACACATGGAGACAAAAACCCGAACCCGAGGAAATAAAATAACTTAACGCCGGAAACGGCAAGAGTTGGAGTGCAAATAGGGAAAGTTACATCCGGGGTGTTACAACACTCCACCACTACGAAAGGATCTCGTCCCGAGATCTAGGACTGAAAGAACGCCGGGTACTCAGAACGGAGGTGATCCTCGCATTCCCAGGTAGCTTCACGGTCGGAATGGTGTGACCACTTGACTTTGAGAAATTTGATCGACTTGTTGCGAGTCTTGCGTTCAGTCTCTTCAAGAATAGCAACTGGGTGCTCACGATAAGAGAGATCTTGTTGAAGCTCAATGTCCTCGAAGTTGACGGTGCGGTCAGGAGTCTTGAAGCACTTTCGAAGCTGAGAGTCATGGAACACGTCATGAACATTTGCAAAGTTTGAAGGAAGCTCGAGTTGATAGGCGAGGTCGCCTCTCTTGCTGACAATCTTGAAAGGTCCCACGTATCTAGGGGCAAGCTTCCCTTTGATACCGAAGCGACGAGTACCTTTCATAGGAGAGACGTGGAGGTAAACATGATCTCCGATCTCGAAAGCCAAATCGCGGTGCTTACTATCATAGTAGCTCTTCTGGCGGGATTGGGCTGCTTTGAGGTTATCACGAATGACTTTGCACATTTCTTCTGCTTCTATGATTAAGTCATTACCCAAAAGCTGACGTTCACCGGTTTCAGACCAGTTGAGAGGGGTATGGCACTTCCTGCCATACAGAATTTCAAAGGGGGCCTTGCCCGAACTTGCTTGAAAACTGTTGTTGTAGGAGAATTCAGCATAAGGAAGGCAATCCTCCCACTTCATACCGAAGGAGATCACACAAGCCCTGAGCATATCTTCAACAATCTGGTTGACACGCTCGACTTGACCGCTTGTTTGAGGATGGAAAGCTGTGCTGAAGTGGATGTTGGTGCCCATGGCCTTCTGAAAAGAATCCCAAAACTTCAAGGTAAAGATGCTGCCACGGTCTGAAGAGATCACTTGAGGAATATCGTGCAGAGAGACAATTCGAGAGGTATAGAGTTCCGCCAATTGAGCTGCAGTGATTGACTCTTTGATAGGCAGAAAATGAGCCACTTTGGTGACTTTGTCGATGACAACGAATATAGCATCATTGCCATGCTTGGACTTTGGAAACCCAGTCATGAAGTCCATTTCAATGTGGTCAAACTTCCATTTTGGAATGGCAAGAGGTTGGAGGAGACCTCCTGGCCTTTGGTGTTCTGCCTTCACTCTTCTGCAGACATCACATTCACTCACGAATTTCGCGATCTCGTGCTTCATTCGAGTCCACCAATAAGCTTGCTTGAGGTCCTGATACATCTTCGTGCTCCCAGGGTGGATGGAGAGGAGAGAATTGTGAGCCTCGTTCATGATCACTTTACGAAGTTCACCTTTGGGCACAACAATACGATCCTCGAAGAAGAGAGTGTCCTTGTCATCAAGGCGGTAGCACTTGTACTTGGACTGACTCTTGGCAATACCAATCTTCACCTTTTTCACCATAGCATCAAGAAGCTGGGCTTGGCGAATCTGGTCTTCTAAGGTAGGAGAGACTTGAAGGTTGGCGAGGAAACCTTGAGGAACAACTTGCAGGTTAAGTTTGCGGAAAGCTTCACAAAGCTCGGGTTGATAAGGCTTAAGAATCAGACTGTTGCAGTAAGCCTTTCTGCTCAATGCGTCAGCAATCACATTGGCCTTGCCTGGAGTGTACTCAATACTCGGATTATACTCTTGAATCATTTTGACCCATCGAGTTTGCCTGAGGTTGAGATTAGGCTGAGTGAAAATGTACTTGAGACTCTTGTGATCAGTGAAAATATCCACTTTTCTTCCCAATAGAAGATGTCTCCAAGTCAAAAGAGCATGCACAACTGCCGCCAACTCGAGATCATGAGTGGGGTAGTTCTTCTCATTAGGCTTCAACTGGCGAGAGGTATAAGCAACAACTTTCTTCTCTTGCATCAAAACTGCGCCAAGACCTTGGAGAGAGGCATCACAAAAGACCTCGTACGGCTTGGATTCATCAGGCGGACTCAGAACTAGAGCAGTGATCAATTTCTCTTTCAAAGTGTTGAAAGCAATGTCACACTCCGGAGATGTAACACCCCGGATGTAACTTTCCCAATTTGTACTCCAACTCTTGCCGTTTCCGGCGTTAAGTTATATTTATTTTCTCGGGTTCGGGTCTTTGTCTCCGTGTGTTGTTTTCGTTTTCATGCATCTCATATCATGTCATCATGTGCATTGCATTTGCATACGTGTTCGTCTCATGCATCGGAGCATTTTCCCCGTTGTCCGTTTTGCATTCCGGCGCTTCGTTCTCATCCGGAGGTCATTTCTAGCTTTCTTTCGTGTGTGGGGATTAAACATTTCCGGATTGGACTGAGACTTGCCAAGCGGCCTTGGTTTACTACCGGTAGACCGCCTGTCAAGTTTCGTATCATTTGGACTTCGTTTGATACTCCAACGGTTAACCGAGGGACCGAAAAGGCCTCGTGTGTGTTGCAGCCCAACACCCCTCCAATTTGGCCCAAAACCCACCAAACTCTGCTCCATGTCCTAGAGCGTTCGATCACGATCGCGTGGCCGAAAACCGCACCTCATTTGGACTCTCCTAGCCCTACTTATGCCTATATATACCCCTCCATTTTCGGATCTCGTCTTCCCCTCGAATCCTAGCTCTAAAAAAAACATCTCCGCGCCGAGCCGAACACGTCCGACCCGGCCGGACATTCCTCCGCCGCCAGTCCCGCCTTGCCACGTGGGCAACGCCGCCGCCATCCCGGCCCGGGAGGCCCAGGAGGGGCCCCCGCAAGCCCATCTCCGCCGCCGTCCTCTACCGCCCCGCGCCGCCGTCCTCCGCTGCCCACGACACCGCGGCTCCACGCCAGAGCCTGCGCCCCGACGCCGGCCGGCGACCGCCGCCTCGCCAGGCCACCACCTCGCCGGCGCCGCCCCGTCTGAGCTCGCCGCCGCCCCCGTCCAAGCTCGCCGCCGCACCACGCCGCCGCCCCGGGCTCGGATCCGCCATCTCCGGCCGCCGTCCCCGCCATTTCCGGTGAAGCTCTGGCGAACAGTGCTCCCCCGGCGTTCCTCTATTTCCGTGCAGCCCCGATCTGGATCTCAGATCCAAAATCATCTCGGTTGACTTTTATCCCCGAACCCTAATTTTTATGCCTACTTTGACCGCCCGTAACATTGCATCCGTAGCTCCGATTTGGGCATATAATATATCAAAATCTTCGTCTCGACGAGTACATCATTTCATTCCATTGAGTCATTTTAATTTGAGCTCATCTTGATACACAAAATTCTGTTAGAAGGAAGCTTCGTGAGTTAATTGTCAGATCTGCTAGTTCATCTTAGACTTTTATCATTTTTGTCATGATTAATGTGTGCATGCTATGCCTGTGAGTCCTTCATATGTTTTGTTAAGCATTTTGTCTTATTTCCAGAGGTGCAACCCATGCATTTTTAGGATGTGTGTGGTGACTTGTGCAAGCTTGCAAAGTGAGGCACCCGGTAAATCTGTTTTCAGGGACTTAGTTGTTTTCACTAAGTCTGGGATATTTTAGTTCATGATGCCATATGTTCAGCTTGTTTCCTAATGATTCGTGCCTCTTTTGAGGATGATCAGTAAGGGACTTTCGTTATCCATGTTATGCTCCATCCATCCATGTCTTTGTTTGCAATTATGGAGCACCATAGCTTGAGTCAATCGAGCTCTACTTTTGCTTCGTGGTGAATCTGGGCAGATCGTTAACTCGTTTGCGATTTTGCCGGCATTGTTGTAGTTGATCCATGCATGCTATGCCATTGTTCTTGCCATTTATAGCTTGTATTTGGTTCCTTCTTAATGGCTGTATGCTTGCCTTGCCATGACTTGCACCGTGGTGAGTGCATCGAGCTCGTTTTCATGCCTTCGTGAGTTATATTTCAGCATGTCTCAGTTTTCACTAAGTCTGAAAACTGATCGTGTTTTAGCTATGTTCGTGTGCCCGTTAATATATTTTGTGATCCCTTTTGGCCCCAGGTCACTTTGGGACTTTTGTTAAGATTGTTGATTAGATCCATGCCATGTTCTTACTTGTCATGTTCAGGTCATGTATCATGTTGTTTTGCTGCTCCGAAGAGAGCATCGTGATCTGAAATTTCAGACAAGTGTTAATTTCACTAAGTCTGGAATCTGTTTTGCATTTGCGTTTTTGCCATGCTTGTTTGAACCTCTTAATGGATGATTTGGCCGTGGCTCAGTGCTATTCTTTTGTTAAGCATCTTGTGGGTATCCCTGCCATGTATTTTGTTGTCATGTTTGGTGGCTGTACCATGTTCATTTCGTTGCATTTAGATGCCTACTTGCTGTAAATCGCAGACCGGTGTCATATCTTAAAACGCTTGCCATTTCCAAACCGTAACTCCGATTCCAATGATCCTTATATCGTTTTCAAGCGATTTCATCCCCTCTATCCAGTGGCACCCTTGGAATTCCAAGTTGAGGCAAGGTTCATGCATTTCCTGTTATATCTTGCATTTTGCATCCCGCATCGCATCCCGCATAGCATATCATCATTTCATCATATTGCTTGGTCTTGCACGTGGTTGATTGTATCCTTGTTGCTTGTTTGTCTTGTTGGGTAGAGCCGGGAGACGAGTTCGCTACCGAGGAGCCCGTTGAATTTTCTTGTGAGGATCCAGTCAACTCTGACAACTGTGCAGGCAAGATGATCATACCCTCGAAATCACTACTATCTTTGCTATGCTAGTTTGCTCGCTCTTGCTTTGCCAATGCTACGATGCCTACCATTTGCTTTTCAGCCTCCTAATTGCCATGTGGAACCTCTAACCCACCTTGTCCTAGCAAACCGTTGTTTGGCTATGTTACCGTTTTGCTCAGCCCTTCTTATAGCGTTGCTAGTTGCAGGTGAAGATTGGAGCCGTTCCTTGTTGGAACATCATTTATTTACTTGTTGGGGATATCATTATATTGCCATGTTATCTTAATGCATCTATATACTTGGTAAAGGGTGGAAGGCTCGGCCTCTCACCTAGTGTTTTGTTCCACTCTTGCCGCCATAGTTTCCGTCATATCGGTGTTATGTTCCTGGATTTTTGCGTTCCTTACGCGGTTGGGTTATAATGGGAACCCCTTGATATTTCGCCTTGATTAAAGCTTGTCCAGCAATGCCCAACCTTGGTTTTACCATTTGCCACCTAGACTTTTCTTTCCCTTGGGTTCTGCAGACTCAAGGGTCATCTTATTTTAACCCCCCCCCCCGGGCCAGTGCTCCTCTAAGTGTTGGTCCAAACTAGAGTCCTGTGTAGCGCCCCCTCGGGGAAACTCGAGGTTTGGTTTTTGTTGTATGGAGCGCTCATCTGAGTGTGCCCTGAGAAAGAGATATGTGCAGCTCCTATCGGGATTTGTCGGCACATTCGGGCGGTGTTGCTGGTCTTGTTTTAACTTGTCGAATTGTCTTGCTGTACCGGGTTACCGAGTCTGATCGGTGTGTCTCGGGTGGAGGTCTATTCCTTCGTTGACCGTGAGAGCTTGTCATGGGCTAAGTTGGGACTCCCCTGCAGGGATTAAACTTTTGAAAGTCGTGCCCGCGGTTATGGGCAGATGGGAATTTGTTAATGTCCGGTTGTAGATAACTTGAACCTTAATTAATTAAAATGAATCAACTGAGTGTGTTGCCGTGATGGCCTCTTCTCGGCGGAGTCCGGGAAGTGGACACGGTGTTGGAGTAATGCTTGCGCAGGTTGTCCTTCTAGATTCTCGCACGTGCTTTGCCTCCTCCTCTCTCTCTCTCTTGCGAATAAGTTAGCCACCACATATGCTAGTCGCTTGCTGCAGCTCCACGTATATTTGCCTTATCCATTCCTATAAGCTTAAATAGTCTTGATCGCGAGGGTGCGAGATTGCTGAGTCCCTGTGGCTCACAGATACTATAACTCCAGATGTAGGTCCAGGTGATTCCGCTCCAGGTGACGAGTACGAGCTCAAGTGGGAGTTCGACGAGGACTCTCAGTGTTATTATGTTACCTTTCCCGATGATCAGTAGTGGTGTCTAGTTGGGGTTCGATTTAGGGCCTTGTCGCATGTTGGGTTCTTTTCCATTTTGGCGCCGTAGTCGGGCCATGAGTGTCTGTTTGATGGATGTTTTTTATGTACTCTGATGTGACGTGGCGAGTGTAAGCCAACTATGTATCTCCCCCTTTTATTATGTATTATATGGGATGTTGTAATGATTGCCTGACTTGCGACATTGCTTTCAATGCGGTTATGTCTCTAAGTCGTGCCTCGACACGTGGGAGCTATAGCCGCATCGAGGGCGTTACAGGAGACCAAACTTACTTGACGTGCTTCTGAAGAAGATTTGAGAGAGGCTTCACGATCTTAGAAAAGTTTTCAACGAATCTTCGGCAATAGCTTGCGAGACCGAGAAAACTGCGGAGTTGCTTCACGTTCTGAGGAGGTTCCCAATTCACAATTGCAGACACCTTCTTAGGATTCACAGCAATGCCCTTGGCAGAGATGATATGACCAAGATAAAGAACCTCATCAAGCCAAAATTCCACTTGGAGAACTTGGCGTAGAACTGATGTTCTCTAAGCTTATCAAGAACCAAACGCAAGTGCTTGGCATGATCTTCCTTGTTCTTGGAGAAAACCAGAATGTCGTCGAGATAGACCAAAACGAAGTCATTGGTGTAGGCATTGAAGATGAAATTCATCATGCGAGAGAACGTCGGAGGAGCGTTGGCGAGGCCAAAAGACATGAAAGTGTATCCATATGAACCAAAGCCTGTTCTGAATGCTGTCTTGGGAATATCTTCTTCACGAATGCGAATCTGGTGATAACCCATACGGAGATCAAGCTTGGAGAATACTTGGGCACCTTTGAGTTGTTCGAACAGCTCATTGATGTTGGGAAGTGGGTATTTGTTCTTGATGGTCTTCTTGTTCACTGGACGGTAATCAACACAAAGTCGGTCCATTCCATCCTTCTTCTTCACAAAAAGAACACCACAACCCCACGGAGAAGAACTAGGCCGGATGAGACTCATTTTCTCTTGCATATCGAGTTGCTTCTTCAGCTCTTTCAACTCTTCAGGTCCGAGCTTGTAAGGACGTTTGCACACAGGTTCCGTGCCAGGCTCAAGATCAATAACGAATTCAACTGGCCGGTGCGGAGGCATTCCTGGAAGCTCTTCTGGAAAGACGTCTTGATATTCGCACACGACTGGAATTTGAGAGATGGCATCCAATTCACCCTTCTCATTGAGAGAAAACAGACGAATGGTATCATCACGAGCGGCAAAGACAATTACATCCTCAGACGAATGAGTCAATTGAATCTGCCTGGCTACACAATCAAGCTGAGCCTTGTGCTTAGAAAGCCAATCCATCCCGAGAATAAGTCAATATCCGAGTTACCAAGAACCATTGGAGAAGCCAGAAACTTGAAATCACCCATCATGATAGAAACATCCGGGACTATTGAAGTAGCCCTCATAGACTTAGCCGGAGAAACCACTCCCATAGGTTTACCCAACATTTGTGAAACGAAGTCATGCTTGGAAACAAATGATCTTGACATGAAACAATGCGATGCACCAGTGTCAAAAAGAACTTTTGCTTGAAAAGAGTTAACTGGAAAGTTACCCATGATGACATCTGATGATTCCTCTACCTGAGCTGCATTCAGCAAGTTGACCTTGGCGTGCTTGGGGTTATGCTTGACCACAGCTGTACTTGCCGATCTGACAGGAGGAGGAGGAGGAAGACGCCTCTGGTTGAGACACTTGTTGGCATATTGACCCTTCTGTTGGCACTTGTTGCACGTGACCTCTGAAAGCGGATGGTGATACGGAGCACTCGATCTTGGAGCTTGAGACGAAGTCTTGTTCTGAAAGCCAGGGTTGGGTGGGTGGGAAGAACCACTGCCACCTTTGCTCTTCTGCTGATACGGCTGACAGAACGGAGGAGGAGGAAGCCAAAACTTCTGCTGCTTGGCCACTTGAGTAGAGGAAGAAGGAGTAACATCTCTGACTCGCTTCTTGGAAGCATCACACCTCAACTGAGCAGCCTCTTGCTTCAGTGCCATGTTGTAGAACTCATCGTATCTCAAGGGCTCAAAGAGGACAAGAGCTAGCTGAATTTCTTCTCTGAGACCACCCCTGAACTGATATATCATGCTCTTCTCATCAGGGACGTCCTGCTTGGCAAAGCGGGCGAGCTTCTGGAACAACTTGTTGTAGTCATAGACAGACAAAGAGCCTTGCTTCAGATTGCAGAATTCCTCACGCTTGCTTTCAACCACGCTCTGGGGAATATGATGAGCTCGGAAATCTCGACGGAAATCATCCCAAGTGATAACACGTCCACCTCTGGAGTCCTTGTACTGCTGGAACCATTCTGCAGCTTGATCTTTGAGTTGGAAGGAAGCGAACTTAACAAAGTCCTCAGGCCTGACGTTACTGCACTCAAAATGCTTGCACAGATCCACAAGCCAATCGTCAGCATCGGTTGCCTCAACACAATTGCTGAAAGTCTTTGGCCCGTTAGCAAGGAACTGGTTGAGTGTAGCAAAGTGATTCTGATTGCTGCCTTGATTCCCTTGACTGCCTTGATTGCGCTCTTGGAGAATTTGCATGATCAACTGTGTGTTTGCATTGGTTGCGGCCATCACAGCTTGCCATGCCTCTGGAGGAGGTGGAGGTGGTGGCGTATCAGGATTCGGAGTCGTGCGCGTTGGAGGAGCCATCCTGAAGAGGTTGACCATCATTAGCACAATGATAGACAAATAATGAAGTTGAATCCAACGGAATGAAAATTGCAACATATAGTCTTCACATCCGAACAAAATGAACGAATGCATTCCTCTTGAAATGGTCACATATCCATAAATTGAGAAACCACGTAGAATTAAGGTAGAGAAATAAATCAACAAGGTACGGAACAAGAACGAATAATCGGTAATAAATCCCAATCTCAAACCAATATCCGTGGAAGAAGAACTAGAGCTACTAGAATTCCCACTATGAAACTCCCGAACCTTTCCGGTTATGCAATCAGGTGTTGGGGATACAGGGGAAGCATAATATCTCACCCAAACTAGCAACTCCTACATCCAGTTGTATCCATCCTTCAACACATAACCAAGAAACCTTCGGAAACCATCTACCTCAACCTTCAAAAAGCATCCGTTATACAAGTTATGGCGATACTCCCGAACTCCCGCCCCAGTACTGGGTGGCGTCGAGGTTATCTCACCAACGAACTACATAAAAGAGATTTTCGATGTCGGCGTACTAGACTCAGGTATTCCAGAACTGCAACGATAAAATTATGATGACAACACCTCAGAGCTCAACTCCCGGGGACACTTCCACTAAACCCCTGACAGGAGGCACCAAGACAATGTTCTCATCATAAAACCATCGGAACGATTCCAAGATACCCGCGTGATCCTAAATTTTTTTTAGTGAAATTTGAGAAGAGAAGAGTCAAAACTCTACGTCAGGATGCCTTACCAGAGCGATGAGGAGACTGGGAAGTAAAAAAGAATTCCTAATCTCTCCGATATATAATTCCTAAATGACTCAAAACATTTTTCTAGACACAACTCGGCCACTAAAAACGATCAAGCAATGGGGCTCCTAAGGTCGGGGAAGGCTCTGATTACCAACTTGTTACACCCTCGATGCGATTATAGCTCCCACGTGGCGAGGCACGACTTAGAGACATAATCACATTGAAGGCATACGTCGCAAGTTAGGCAATCTTCACAACATCCCATGTAATATAAATAATAAAGGGGAGATAATAATAGTTGCCTTACACTCGCCATGTCAATCAAGTACATAAATAACATTACATCATCCAAACACTCATGGCCCGACTACAGCGCCAAAATAAAAGAGAACCCAACATGTGACACGGTCCCAATCACCCCCAACTGGGCACCACTACTGATCATCGGGAAAGGAAACATAGTAACGTTGAGAGTCTTCGTCGAACTCCCACTTGAGCTCATACGCGTCTCCTGGAGCGGAATCATCAGGCCCTGCATCTGGTGTAATAGTAATCTCTGAGCCACAGGGACTCAGCAATCTCGCACCCTCGCGATCAAAACTATTTAAGCTTATAGGTAAGGCAAGGTAAAATATGAGTGGAGCTGCAGCAAGCGACTAGCAAGTATGGTGGCTAACTTATAAGCGGAAGAGAGCGAGAAGAGGAGGCAAGGCGCGAGCGAGAAACTAGAGAGCAACCTGCGCAAAACATTACTCCAACACCGTGTCCACTTCTCGGACTCCGCCTAGAAGAGGCCATCACGGCAACACACTCAGTTGATTCATTTTAAAATTAATTAAGGTTCAAGTTATCTACAACCGGACATTAACAAATTCCCATCTGCCCATAACCGCGGGCACGGCTTTTGAAAGTTCAATCCCTGCAGGGGAGTCCCAACTTAGCCCGTGACAAGCTCTCACGGTCAACGAAGGAATATACCTCCTCCCGAGACGTTCCGATCAGACTCGGTATCTCGGTTACTCAAGACAACTCCGACAATGGTAAAACAAGTCCAGCAACACTGCCCGCTGTGCCGACAAATCCCGATAGGAGCTGCACATATCTCGTTCTCAGGGCACACCGGATAAGCTAAGCGTACGGGAGCCAACGTAACCCAAGTTGCCAAGGGACGGCCCCGCACGGTGCTCTCGGTTGGACCAACACTCAGAGGAGCACTGGCCCGGGGGGGTTAAAATAAGATGACCCTTGAGTCCGCGAAACCCAAGGGAAAAGGCTAGGTGGCAAATGGAAAAACCAAGGTTGGGCATTGCTGGAGGAGTTTTATTCAAGGCGGACTATCAAGGGGTTCCCATTATAACCCAACCGCGTAAGGAACGCAAAATCCGGGAACATAACACCGATATGACGGAAACTAGGGCGGCAAGAGTGGAACAAAACACTAGGCGAGAGGCCGAGCCTTCCACCCTTTACCAAGTATATAGATGCATTAAGATAACATGGCAATATAATGATATCCCAACAAGTAAATAAAAGATGTTCCAACAAGGAACAGCCTCCAATCTTCACCTGCAACTAGCAACGCTATAAGAGGGGCTGAGCAAAGTGGTAACATAGCCAATCAATGATTTGCTAGGACGAAGGTGGGTTAGAGGTTTGACATGGCAATTTGGGAGGCTAGCAAGCAAGTGGTAGGCATCGTAGCAATGGCATAGCAAAAGAGCGAGCAAACTAGCATAGCAAAGATAGTAGTGATTTCGAGGGTATGATCATCTTGCCTGCAAAGTTGTCAGAGTTGACTGGATCCTCAAAAGCAAACTCAACGGGCTCCTCGTTAGCGAACTCATCTCTCGGCTCTACCCAAACAAGACAAACAAGCAACAATGATACTATCAACCACGTGCAAGAACAAGCAATATGATGAAATGATGATATGCTATGTGGGATGCGACGCGGGATGTAAAATGCAAGATATGACAGGAAATGCATGAACCTGGACTCAACCTGGAATTCCAAGGGTACCACTGGAAAGATGAGACGAAATCGCTTGAAAACGATATAAAGATCGCCGGAATCGGAGTTACGGTTTGGAAATGGCAAGCGATTCAAACATGACACCGGTCTGCAATTTACAGCAAGTAGGCATCTAAATGCAATGAAATGAACATGCTACAGCACCCAAACATGACAACAAAATACATGGCAGGGATGCACACAAGATGCTTAACAAAAGTCTAGCACTGAGCTACGGCCAAATCATCCATTAACAGGTTCAAACAAGCATGGCAAAAATGCAAATGGCAAACAGACCTCAGACTTAGTGAAATCAACACTTGTCTGGAATTTCAGATCATATAGCCCTCTTCGGAGCAACGAAACAACATGCTACAGGACCTGAACATGACAAAGAAAGACATGGCATGGATCTACTCAAGAAGCTTAACAAAAGTCCCTTAGTGACCTTGAGCCAAAAGGGATCAAAAAATATAGTAACAAGCACACGAACATAGCAAAAACATAATCAGTTTTCAGACTTAGTGAAAACTGGGACATGCTGAAACATAACTCACGAAGGCATGTTTACGATCTCGATGCACTCACCACGGTGCAAGTCATGGCAAGACAAGCATACATCCCTTAAGAAGGCACAACATGCAAACCAGACAGAGCAAGAACAATAGCATAGCATGCACGGATCAATTACAATACGTCGGCAAAATCGCAAACAAGTTGACGATCTTCCCAGATTCGCAACGAAGCAAAAGTAGAGCTCGATTGACTCAAGCTAGGTTGCTCCATAATTGCAAACAAAGACATGGATGGATAGAGCACTACAATATTAACAAAACATCCTTACTGATCATCCTCAAAAGAGGCACGGATCACTAGGAAACAACAAGAACATATGGCATCATGAGATAAACAATCCCAGGACTTAGTGAAATCACTAAGTCCCTGAAAACAGAATTAGCAAGTGCACCACTTTGCAAGCTTGCACAAGTCACAACACACATCCTAAAAATACATGGGTTGCACCTCTGGAGAGATGACGAAACCCTTAACAAAACATATGTAGAACTCACGGGCATAGCATGCACACAATAATCATGGCAAAAATGACAAAAGTGCTAAACGGAGTAACAGATCTGACAATTAACTCAAGTAGCCCTCTTCTAACAACATTTTGCGCATCAACATGAACTCAAATCAAAATGATGCAATGGAATGAAATTATGTACTCTCCGAGATGAACATTTTGATATGCTATATGTCCAAATCGGAGCTACGGATGCAAAGTTACGGAGCCTCGAACAGGAGCACTTGGACTAAAAATTATGGGGACTTAGGAAAAATTCAACCTCCGGATCTGGATCTAGGGTTTGCACGGAAACCGAGGCAAACTCCGGCGGCACTGTTCATGACGGCGGCGGCGGGCGCGGATGAAGCGGCCGGACTTCCCGCGGGCGGCGGCGGCGAGGCCGGGCGGCGCGGCCGAGGCGGAGGCGGACGCCGGCGAGGTTGCGCGACGAGGCGGCGATGGCGTGCGGCGGCGCGGCCACCGGAGTCGAGGGAGGCGGCGGCGGGGCTCGCCAGCGAGGGGCGTGGCAGCCGGCGCGGTGACCTGCGGCGGGGAAGAGAGGCGCGGGGCGGCGGACTCCCTCAGGCGGCGGGGCGGCGAGAGGCCCGATCGGGCGGCGGGGAGGGCCGACTGCGGGCCGGCCGGGCCGCGGGCGGTGGCGGCAGCGGTTGCCACGTGGCAGCGTCTGACTGGGCGCGGGGGGCGGCGAACGTTGTCCGGCCCGCTCCGGACACGTCCGGCGGCGGCGGATCTGGGATTTTTAGGGTTAGGGGGGAGAGGATCCGCGAATTTGGAATGGGGGTGTATATATAGGCATAGAGGGAGCTAGGAGAGTCCAAATGAGGTGCGGTTTTCGGCCACGCGATCGTGATCGAACGCTCTAGGACATGGAGTAGAGTTTGGTGGGTTTTGGGCCAAATTGGAGGGGTGTTGGGCTGCAACACACACGAGGCCTTTTCGGTCCCTCGGTTGACCGTTGGAGTATCAAATGAAGTCCAAATGATACGAAACTTGACAGGCGGTCTACCGGTAGTAAACCAAGGCCGCTTGGCAAGTCTCAGTCCAATCCGGAAATGTTTAATCCCCACACACGAAAGAAAGCTAGAAATGACCACCGGAGGAGAACGGAGCGTCGGAATGCAAAACGGACAACGGGGAAAATGCTCGAATGCATGAGACGAACACGTATGCAAATGCAATGCACATGATGACATGATATGAGATGCATGGCAACGAAAACAACACACGGAGAAAAAAACCCGAACCCGAGGAAATAAAATAACTTAGCGCCAGAAATGGCAAGAGTTGGAGTGCAAATAGGGAAAGTTACATCCGGGGTGTTACACCCCTGGCTTGTAATATGATGCTTGTGTGACTTATTTTATTTGTAGAGTTGTGTTGTGATATCTTCTCGTGAGTCCCTGATCTTGATCGTACACGTTTGCATGTATGATTAGTTTACGATTGAATCGGGGGCGTCACAAGTTGGTATCAGAGCCGACTGCCTGTAGGAATCCCCCTTCCACACTCCTTGGCCGAAGTTGAGTCTAGACATTACAAAACTTTTACTAACATGGTTGTGTGCCTTACGGGCCCACGTCGCCATCTGGGTGGTATTAGGATCTTTTACTCCTCGAACCTTACTCTGGGGCTCTGAACTCTCTCCTACTCGGGTTAAACGATTTTACTAACTCTAACTATAGGATCCCGTGACCATGTTCACCCCAAAGTTGGATAAGCCCTAGTTATTCTTTAGAGTAGTATTTGAACATTATCCACATTGTCATTTAACTCCTGTGAAAACATCTTTGTTTTTAGATGGAACCCACGAGGCAGGTCGTGCGCCACACGACGGCCATTGGTGCCTCAGGATCACCTGCTGTGTTGGTTGAGATGATGACCTATCTGGGTTATCGCTGGCACCCTGAGTACACCGTCTATGAGGAGTATCAGGACTTCAACTAGGAGCAGTACCGTGCCATCGTCCACCTCTACTCTCGGGAGTATGACTCCACTACTGTGCTGCACACTGCTCATGGTGTTGGAGTGACTATCGATATGGCGGTCCACGATGCTGCTTATGCTGCTCTGACACGTCTTCGTGGAGAGTATCAGGAGTTGGACACCTCCCCCTTCAGGCACATTGCTATCGCATCCGATGTTGGTGCGGAGGGTTACTACACTGCTGCCTACTCCACCGTCACCCGAGAGCCCTTCTACCATCAGAACCTGGTTTTGCATGCTGATGGGCTGGATAGAGCTAACCGAGCTCTTCGCCACGAGTTGTACACCACCCGTCAGCACCTGTATCGTGCTGTGACGCTGTTGCACCCCTCTGTCCGCCCTGGTGATCTGTCGCGTTCTGCGATCTACCCTGCCCAGACCGTGATGCCCCAGGGCGTCGGCTGGCCAGATGTGGGAGGCTACTCTCCTGCATTGGGTCCTCTCCTGCCACCTGCGCATCGGGTTCCGCACCAGAGTATCCGCGGACCCCAGGCTACTCGCGTGGAGGTCTTCCCTTCATGTCACTACCAGCTGTCGGGCTACACCTACCTCCGCGGTACCGCATGGGACTGACGTAGACTTGCTTATTAGTGTTAGATGCATTCGCCGCGAGCCTGTGTGCCGCCTATGATGTCTTAGCCTATGTACTGAACACTATGTAACGAACTCTATGCATGATCTCTTTTGTAAGATATGCCGACTACTATGTAGTATCTATCGTGCTGCTTTCATTGTGCATGTTTCATCATGAATGATTCTTGTTTTTGCAAATTTCTCAATGCTGAACTACCCCTGTTAAATATTAGCATGATGGTTAGACCAGGTGGTCGTGGTCGTGGTGGCAACGCCCCACCACCGCCTGAGTACATGGCTGGGATGATGCAACAGTTTGAGCTGAATCGTCAGTTCAGGGAGAATATTATGGCTCAGTTTCCTCGCCCCAATATGAACCAGCAGCCAACCCAAGTGACTCTGCAGGATTTCATGCGCCTCAACCCAACCGTGTACCGCAACTCAACTCAGCCTCTGGATGCTGATGACTGGCTCTGTGACATCACCTATGAGATGGAGTCTGCTGATGTAGCCCCTGCCAGCTATGTCACCTTTGCTTCCTTCTTCCTGAAAGGACCCGCGGCTCAATGGTGGGACAGCCACAGGCGTACTCTGCCAGCTGGAACAATCATCACCTGGCCAGACTTCCAAGCTGCCTTCCGTGCTCGCTTCATTCCTCAGGGAGTCATGGACCGGAAGAAGCGTGAGTTCCGCAACCTCACCCAAGGCAACAAAACTGTGGAAGCTTACCAGCGGGAGTTTCTGGACTTGTCCTGCTATGCTGAAGAGGACATTGCAACTGATGCACGCAGACAGGAGAAGTTCCGTGATGGCCTTCAAGCTGACATCAAGCTCGCACTTCTAGTGCATGACTTTGCTGATTTCGCCACTCTGGTGAACAAAGCCATCAATGTCGAAACTAGTCTGCAGGAATACCAGGGCTCTCGCAGGCGCAACCGTGACACAGGCTCATCTTCGGGCCCGTCTTCACAGAAGCGTAAGATATGGATTCCCAACAGTATGTACCAGCCAAATGCACCTGCCCCAAGGCAGACCTATGCTGCACCTTGTCTGCCTGCTCCTCCAACTAGGCAGCCAAGACTTCCAGCTCCACCACCACAAGCTCCTGTTCCCACTCCCAATAATGGTCTCTGCTACAAGTGTGGTCAGCCAGGTCACCGTGCTAGGGATTGCAATCAGAACCAGAATCAACTGGCCCTCCCAGCAACTGGCCGTGGAAGCAACCAGCCTCGCAACAACAGTGCCAAGTCTTATGGTCATGTTCATGCCAACCATGTTGATCTCAATGAAGTTCTAGACCAGCCTGCTACCGTGATGGGTACACTCCTCGTAAATTCAGTACCACATCTGTTTTATTTGATACGGGAGCATCGCATTCATTCATATCAGTTGAGTTTGCATTCATGCATGGCATTAAATACGAAGAGATGAACACTGCGATTGTGGTACACACTCCTGCGGGCTAGTGTCAAACCTCTATGGTTAGTCACGATGTTCCCGTTGAAATTGAAGGACTGGAATTCCTTGCCTCTCCCATCGTACTGAAGTCCTGTAGCATCGACCTCATTCTGGGAATGGATTGGTTGAAAGCGCATACTTCTTCTATAGTTTGCGCCACTAAGGTCGTCCATCTGCTACACCCTACTGATGAACTAATTGCTTACCAAGCTCATCTAGTTCAGAACGCCGAGGCACGTCTTTATGCCTTGAATGCGTTGAACGCTGCACCACTCGAGGGCATTGGAAACATTCCCGTCGTTCGTGAATTCCAAGATGTCTTCCCAGAAGAACTTCCAGGGATTCCCCCCGCTAGAGCTGTCGAATTCATCATCGACTTGAAACCCGGCACTACCCCTATAGCTAAACGACCCTACAAGATGCCGCCGCATGAACTCATTGAGCTTAAGGAGGAAATCGACAAATCTCTTGTCAAAGGTTTCATTCGGCCAAGTTGCTCTCCTTGGGGAGCACCTTCTCTCTTTGTTAAGAAGAAGGATGGGACAAACCGATTAGTCCAAGACTACCGTCCTATAAACCAAGCTACCATTTAGAATAAATATCCTCTTCCCCGGATCAATGATCTTTATGATCAACTGGCTGGCTCATCAGTGTTCTCCAAACTCGACTTGAGGTTGGGTTACCACCAGATCCGTGTTCGTGAGGAGGACATCCCAAAAACCGCCTTCGTGACTCGGTATGGATCATACGAGTACACCATCATGTCATTCGGCTTAACGAATGCTCCCGCCACCTTCTCTCATCTGATGAACTATATATTCATGGATTACCTCGACAAGTTTGTTGTGGTTTATCTGGACGATATCCTTGTATTTTCCAAGAACGAAGAAGAACATGCTGCACATCTTCGTCTTGTGCTGGAAAAACTTCGAGAGCATCAACTGTATGCTAAGTATTCCAAGTGTGAAATCTGGCTCCCCGAAGTAACCTATATTGGGCATGTCATCTCCAAGAATGGTATTGCCGTCAACCCTGAACGAGTTCAGGTTATTCTCGATTGGACTCCTCCGAAGAATGTGAAGCAAGTCCGGAGTTTTCTCGGCCTCGCCAGCTATTGCCGTCGATTCGTCGAGAACTTCTCCAAGATTGCCAGGCCTCTGACTAATCTATTGCATAAGGGTGTCAAGTTCGAATGGACAGACAAGTGTCAGGAAAGTTTCAAGGCGCTCAAAGACAAGTTGACTTCTGCCCCCGTGCTTGCTCCACCTGATACTAAGAAGGACTTCGTCATTTACTGCGACACTTCCCGTCAAGGATTAGGTTGTGTCCTAATGCAAGAGCGCAGAGTGATTGCTTATGCCTCTTGTCAACTGCGCCCTCACGAAGAAAACTGCCCCGTTCACGACCTCGAGCTTGCAGCTGTCATTCATGCACTGAAGCAGTGGCGACACTACCTTCTCGGTAATCGTTGCGAGATCTTCACCGACCACCAAAGTCTGAAGTATCTGTTTACTCAGCTAGATCTGAACCTTCGCCAGCAGAGATGGATGGAGACTGTTGCAGACTTTGACGTGGGTATATCTTATACCCCCGGCCAGGCTAATGTAATGGCTGATGCCTTGAGCCACAAGTCTTACTGCAACCACCTCCAGGTTCACCAAGTTCAACCCTCGCTTGTCAAAGAATTTAGAAAGCTGAACCTCCATATTGTTCCTCCTGGAGCACTCGCTCCCCCTCCCCCGGAGTTCCGCAAGATGAATCTTCTTGTTGTTACTAAGGGTTCTCTAAATACCCTGGCTGTCGTACCAGATCTCGTAGCTGGTATAAAGACTATTCAAGGTTATGACTCTGAAGTCCATAAGATTAAACGCCATCTAGCAGAAGGAAAGCCCTCATTCTTCACTATCGCCAACGATGGCGCCTTGTATTTCAAAGGCCGCCTAGTGGTACCATGTTCGAAGAAAAACCTGGATAAGACTAAAAGGGTTATGCAAGAAGCCCATGATACGCCTCTGTCCATCCATCCTGGTAGTACAAAGATGTACCAGGATATTCGTCAAAGATTCTGGTGGTCTAATATGAAGCAGGACATTGCTCATTATGTTGCTGAGTGTGACGTTTGCCGTCGTATCAAAGCTGAGCATCAAAGGCCTGCTGGAACTCTGCAACCTATCTCTATTCCTGAATGGAAATGGGACCATGTTGAAATGGACTTCGTCACTGGATTTCCCAAATCGCAGAAAGGTAATGATGATATTCTTGTCGTCATTGACCGGCTTTCCAAAGTTGCCCACTTTCTGGCGGTCAAAGAGACAATCACTGCTAGTCATCTTGCTACTCTCTACATGGCCAGAATTATTTCACTTCACGGTATTCCACTAGTTATCAGTTCAGACCGTGGCAGCTTATTCACTTCAAGGTTTTGGGCGAGTTTCCAAGAAGCTATGGGAACTCATCTGTCGTTCAGTACTACGTTTCATCCTCAGTCGCAAGGACAGGTTGAACGTGTCAACCAAGTTCTCGAAGACATGCTTCGAGCTTGTGTAATATCATTCGGCAAGAAATGGGAGGAATCTCTTCCATATGCCGAGTTCTACTATAATAATAGCTATCAAGCTAGTCTGAAGATGTCCCCCTTCGAAGTGCTATATGGACGAAAGTGTCGAACCCCTCTGAACTGGTCAGAAACGGGGGAACGTCCACTCTTTGGTCCGGATATTATCCAACAGGCCGAAGAACAAGTTCGCATTATTCGCGAGAATCTCAAGACTGCTCAGTCACGTCAGAAAAGTCAGTATGACCGTCATCACCAAGACATGGTCTATCAACCTGGCGAAAAGGCTTATCTTCGAGTTACACCAATGAAGGGTGCACACCGCTTCGGGATCAAAGGAAAGCTAGCTCCCCGCTATATTGGTCCTTTCACTATTCTCGAAAGGCGTGGAAAGGTGGCATATCAACTGGAGCTTCCGCCGAACCTTTCTCAGGTTCACGATGTGTTCCAGGTGTCACAACTCCGACGCTGCTTCAAGGATCCAATCCGAGCAGTGGATCATGAAGTGCTTGAATTGCAACAGGACCTCTCCTATAAAGAGCATCCGGTCCGCATCCTCGACCAAGATGAACGCCGCACACGTCAGAAGGCGATCAAGTTCCTCAAGGTCAAGTGGTCGAATCACTCTAAAGACGAAGCCACCTGGGAACGCGAGGATCGTCTTCGTGATGAATACCCCGCACTGTTTCCTTCTACCTCCTAAATCTTGGGACGATATTTCTTGTAGTGGAGGAGATTTGTAACGCCCGGATAATCTTGCTACAGTAATCCCACGCTAATCATGCCATGTCATCCCGATTACTGTTGCTAAACGTCCGTTAGTTCAAACCGCGTCAAATTCAAATTTAAAATTAATGTCGGCAATAAAAGTTTTCAAAAATTGAAACAAAAATGTTCGGTGGTTGCCAAATATTACAAAGGTAATTATGGTGCAGCAAACACATTTGTATAAAATGTCTAAATAATTTAAAATGTTTTAAAATAGAAATGCAAATAGATAAAAACAAAATAGAAAAAAAGAGAAACCCCCCTGGGCCGTGGCCCAACTGGGCCAACCCACAAGGCCCAGCCGGCCACCCACCCCACCCACTCCTTATCCACTACGCCACCCCCACCCACTCCACCGACACCCCACAACCCCCTCGAAAATATCTCCTCCCCCTCCTCTCTCCCAATCTGGATCGGAATCGAGAGGAGGCCACCGCCGCCTGGAACTGCCCTCGCCGCACGACGACCACGCCGGCGCCCGGAGCTCCCTCGCCGGACCACCTCAACGGCCCACTCCCTCCCCGTCGCCCGGTCGTCCCCGTCGACCTCCTCAACCCCTGCTGCCTCGTACCCTACAACCACCTCATGAGGCCCCCTCCTTCTCTGTCTCGCGCCCGCCGCGCACCGGGCGCGCCCACGGCCGCACACACACGCGCATGCCACCCGCCTCCCACGCCGGCCCGGACCTCCCTCGCCCGCCTCCACTTGCTTGCCCGCACCTGCCGCGTCGTGGCTTCGCTTGGCCGTCGCCCCCACTGCACGCTGCTGCTGCTCGGCTTCGCCACTGCCGCGAATGCGCGCCCGAGCCCCGCGCACTCACCGCCCCATCTGGCTCTGGCGAGCGCGTCCGCCACCGAGCTCGCGCTCCCAGCATTGGCCGCTCGCCGCGTCCAGCTCCGCCCATTTCAGTTTCTGCGCCGCCTCGCCTCGCCCGCGCTACGGCCATCGCCGTGCGCGCATACCCCGCTGCTCCCGCAACCACTGTCGCCGCCCGGTTGGCCTCGCCCTCGCCGCGGCCACGCCTAGATGCGCCCCACCGCATGCCCCAGCTCCCCTCGCCCTGCTCGCCGGCCCCGCAGTCGCCGTCCACGCCATGCTCGCGCCGTCCGCCGTCCCGCTCCGCCCCTGCCCCTTGCCCTGGCCGGCGCCCTCCTCCGTCCTAGCCGGCGCCAGGGACCAGTCGGGCTGCCCGCGCCCTATTGCCACGGTGGCCTCGCCCTGCTGCGCCGCATGGAGGCCCCCGCGCCCTGCCTAGCTCGCCGTGCCCACCGGCCTCTCCCTGCTCCGGCGCCCTGCCGGGCTTGCCCGCCCGCTCGGGCTGCGCCCCACGCCCGTGCCCGCTAAGGCCACAGGGGCCTTTTGACAGCTGGGCCCCAAACCCCCTCTATGTCTATGACGAAGGGGCCCCCACCCCCTAGAACGGATTTAAAAAATAAATAAATAAAATTATTAATTAATTAATTAACCTAAATAATCTTAATTAACTTAATTAATTAATTAAATAATTAATTAAACTAATTAACCCTGATTAGATTAGCCTAAGCAGATAACTAAACCCTATTTAAACTAACAGAGTATGACAGGTGGGTCCCACTGGACCCACGCATCAGTTGACCCAGTCAACCCCTGTTGACTGGTGACGTCAGCATGACATCTTGCTGGTGTCATAAATCCAAATTTCGAATTAAATTAAATAATTAATTAAATTCCAGAAATTAGTAAAATCTTTAGAAAATCATATCTTTTAATCCGTAACTCGGATTAAATTATTTTCAACATGAAAGTTGCCCAGAACGACGAGACGAATCCGGATACGCAGCCCGTTCGCCCGCCACACATCCCTAACATAGCGAACACGCAACTTTCCCCCTCCGTTTCATCTGTCCGAAAACGTGAAACACCGGGAATACTTTTCCGGATGTTTTCCCCCTTCACCGGTACCACCTCGTACCGCGTTAGGGCACACCTAGCATCACGTTTTGTCATGTCATGCATCATTATGCATCTGTTTGCATTATATTTATTGTTTCTTCCCCCTCTTCTCTCACTAGACACCGAGACCGACGCCGCTGCTACCCAGTACGACTACGATGTTGACGACCCCTCCCTCTTGCGAGAGCAACCAGGCAAGCCCCCCCTTGATCACCAGATATCGCCTACTCTACTCTCTATACTGCTTGCATTAGAGTAGTGTAGCATGTTACTGCTTTCCGTTAATCCTATCATGATGCATAGCCTGTCCTTGCTACTACTGTGGTTACCTTTACTTGCAATCCTAATGCTTAGTATAGGATGCTAGTTTATCATCAATGGCCCTACATTCTTGTCCGTCTGCCATGCTATACTATCGGGCCGTGATCACTCGGGAGGTGATCACGGGTATATACTATATACTTTATACATGATACATGTGATGACTAAGAGACGGGTCGGCTCGTAGGAGTACCCGCGAGTGGATCTTTGTGGCGAAGCGACAGGGCAGGTTGAGACCACCTAGGAGAGAGGTGGGCCTGGCCCTGGTCGGCGTTCGCGGTCATTTCAAGATAACATGTTTAACGAGATCTTGGTATTTGATCTGAGTCTGGCTACTGGCCTATACGCACTAACCATCTACGCGGGGACAGTTATGGGCACTCGACGTCGTGGTATCAGTCGAAGCCTTCGTGACGTCAGCGATTGAGTGGCGCGTGCCGGATTGGACCGTAAGCCTGCTCTTGTATTAAGGGGGCTAGTTCTGCTTCCGGCCGCGTTCGCAACGTGCAGGTGTCCAAAGGGCGATGGGCCCAGACCCCTACGCCATAGGATTTAGACCGGCGTGCTGATCTCTCTGTTGTGCCTAGGTAGGGCTGCGACGTGTTGATCTTCCGAGGCCGGGCATGACCCAGGAAAGTGTGTCCGGCCAAATGGGATCGAGCGTGTTGGGTTATGTGGTGCACCCCTGCAGGGAAGTTAATCTATTCGAATAGCCGTGATCTTCGGTAACAGGACGACTTGGAGTTGTACCTTGACCTTATGACAACTAGAACCGGATACTTAATAAAACACACCCTTCCAAGTCCCAGATACAACCGGTGATCGCTCTCTCATAGGGCGACGAGGGGAGGATCATCGGTTAGGATTATGCTACGTGATGATACTTGGAGGACTTCAGTCTACTCTCTTCTACATGCTGCAAGACGGAGGCTGCCAGAAGCGTAGTCTTCGAAAGGACTAGCTATCCCCCTCTTATTCCGGCATTCTGCAGTTCAATCCACATATGATAGCCTTATTCTAGTTGATACCGATGCATACATATGTAGTGTAGCTCCTTGCTTGCGAGTACTTTGGATGAGTACTCACGGTTGCTTTCTCCCTCTTTTCCCCCTATCCCTTCTACCTGGTTGTCGCAACCAGATGTTGGAGCCCAGGAGCCAGACGCCACCTTCGACGACGACTCCTATTACACCGGAGGTGCCTACTACTACGTGTTGCCCGTTGACGACGACCAGGAATAGTTTAGGAGGATCCCAGGCAGGAGGCCTGCGCCTCTTTCGATCTGTATCCCAGTTTGTGCTAGCCTTCTTAAGGCAAACTTGTTTAACTTATGTCTGTTCTCAGATATTGTTGCTTCCGCTGACTCGTCTATGATCGAGCTTTTGTATTCGAGCCCTCGAGGCCCCTGGCTCGTAATATGATGCTTGTATGACTTATTTTATTTGTAGAGTTGTGATGTGATATCTTCCCGTGAGTCCCTGATCTTGATCGTACACGTTTGCATGTATGATTAGTGTACGATTGAATCGGGGGCGTCACAACCCTCATGTCATCCAGATGCATGAGGGGGTGCTTAAACTTCGTGATGTGCCATGTCCCAAGGGGACGGGAACCATGGAGGCCAGACTTGAAGCTATGGCACAAGATGTCTTCCGGTGCAAGGGGATGGTGGAGCGTGGACTCAATGCCAATCACCTCATGATCACGGACCTCTCCCGTGATCTCAAGGTGGATGGCAAGCCCATGAAGGACATTCTCTTCACCCTCAATGAGCAAATCAACTTCCTCCAAAGCCAGATCTATAATCTCCAAAACCAATTCTTTGAATATGAGGCGAGGTTTAAAGGTATGAGTTTGGCTACTAGTTGCAGGACCCGTGAGACTCACTCCTCTTGTTATGATGGTGGACCACTGCCATGGAAATCCAAGGACAAGATCTCTTCACCACCACCTTCTTCTTCATCACCAAAGGAGAATTGAGTATTGGGTATGGGCACTCCCCTTGGCTTTCGCCAAGCTTGAGGGAGGTGCCCTGGTATCGTATCATCCCACTATCTTTTTGCCTTTACTCATTTTAGTTCGATCTATTGCTTTAGATGTATAAAAGTTTAGTTCGATCCTTTCCTTTCGAGAGTTTGCTTAGTGATCTATCCTTGTAATCAAGTGCAAGATATGTAATAAAGTTTAGTTTGAGGTTTTGCTTTCTTTACTTTCATGTTGCAAATAAAGGAGAAGAAATAAGGAAGAAAAACATAAAGGAAATAAATAAAAGAAAGGAAATAAATCAAAAATATCATATACTAATCTTATGGTAGGTGATGACACCACATAAGGAAAAGTATAAGTAGAAATTTTTATTAGAGGTTGACAAAGATAGCATTAGTCAATGATGCAACTTATGAAAGAATAAATAAGGGAAGAGAAGATTCACATATAAATATACTATCCTATGAATCTTTTGTGATTGTGAGCCCTCATCGAAATATTATATGCCAAAATTTTTGACGTTGGACAAGGAAGACAACTTAATGGTTTGTTTTTGTTTATATTCACATAGAAGTCATATTGTCATGGATCCTTTAACATGTGGTGCTTGCCCCTATCTTTGCTAGCGAAAAATTCCGCACTAAGTAGAAATACTACTTGTGCATCCAAAAACACTTAAACCCAAATCTTATTTTCAAGTGTCCACCATACCTTCCTAGGGATTGAGCAAGATCCCTCAAGTAAGTTGTCATCGACGCAAAAAGGAAATAAAAATTGCTTCTAAAAGTGTGAGATCATTTAGTGTAAGAGAAAATTGTGCGTTGCACGAACTTGTGATGGTGAAGAATAAAAGAGACATACTACATAATAAAGGTCACTATCACAAGGGGCAATGCAACATGATGTTATTTTGCGCTAAGGGGTTGAGCATACAAACAAATAAGCACAGGGCAACCTCTACTTCCCTCTGCGAAGGGCCTATCTTTTACTTTTATGTATTTACTTTTACGCAAAGAGTCAAAGTTTTCCTCCTATTCCTTTTTATTTTTCTCCTTTGGCAAGAATCATGTGGTGAAGAAAGATCTAGGCACATATGTCCAGTTGAGTATAGATAGCATGAGTTATTATCGTTAACATCACTATTGAGGTGAATACGTTGGGAGGCGAAACTATAAGCCCCTATCTTTCTATGTGTCCGGTTGAAATGTTTTGCTCATGTGTACGCGGTGAGTGTTATTAATCATAGAAGACTATATGATGGTTGAGTATGTGGACTTGCCTAAAGGCTACGATATGTGACCCTTCCTGAAAAGATGATGAATTGTAGTTGCAAAGTTGACTGAGAACATAGTTTGTTGGTTTTTAATAAAGTTTTGCTTTATACTTCAATAGTGTGATGAATTATCACTTATTCATGAGAAGTCTATGATAAAAGTTCTTTGATAAAAGTTTTATGTTTAAGTTTGTTGATGTTATAACAATGAACATGATGCTTCTATGTTCGTATTTTCTTTTTATCGACACCTCTCTCTCTAAGCATGTGGACATGTTTTTTGATTTTGGTTTTTCGCTTGAGGACAAGCGGGGTCTAAGCTTGGGGGAGTTGATACGTCCATTTTGCATCATGTTTCCTTAATTTTATTTATGGCATTTTTATGCATAATAATGCTTTTTGGAGTAATTGTAATGCCTTTTCTCTCATAATTTACAAGGTACACACAAAGAGGGAGAATTCCGGCAGTTGAAAATCTGGAGCTAGAAAAGCTACGTCAGGCCACCTATTCTGCACAACTCCAAACAAGCTGAAACTTCACAGAGATTTTTATCAAATATATGATGAATATTGGAGCAAATAACTACCAAAGGGGGGCCCACCAGGTGGGCACAACCCACCTGGGCGCGCCAAGGATCCTAGGCACGCCCTGGTGGGTTGTGCTCACCCAGGCCCATCTCTGGTGCCCATCTTCTGGTATATAAGTCATTTTGACCAAGAAAAAATAAGTACATGAATTTTGGGACGGAGCGCCGCCATCTCGAGGCGGAACTTGGGCAGGAGCACTTTTGCCCCCCGCAGAGCAATTCTGCTAGGGGGAACTTCCCTCCTAGAGGGGGAAATCATCGTCATCATCATCACCAACAACTCTCGCATCTTGGGGAGGGCAATCTCCATCAACATCTTCAACAGCACCATCTCATCTCGAACCCTAGTTCATCTCTTGTGTTCAATCTTGTTACCTGAACTATAGATTGGTGCTTCTGGGTGACTAGTAGTGTTGATTACATCTTGTAGTTGATTACTATATGGTTTATTTGGTGGAAGATTATATGTTCAAATCCATTATGCTATTTAATACCCATCTTATCTTGAGCATGATTATCATCTATGAGTAGTTAATTTTGTTCTTGAGGTCACGGGATAAATCATGTTGCAAGTAATCATGTGAACTTGATATGTGTTCGATATTTTGATAGTATGTATGTTGTGATTCCCTTAGTGGTGTCCTGTGAACATCAACTACATGACACTTCACCCTATTTGGGCCTAAGGGAATACATTGTGGAGTAGCAATTAGATGATGGGTTGCGAGAGTGATAGAAGCTTGAATCCCAATTTATGCGCTATTCCACAAGGGACCGATTGGATCCAAAATTTTAATGTTATGGTTAGAATTTATTCTTAATACTTTTCTCGTAGTTGTGGATGCTTGCAGGAGGGTTAATCATAAGTAGTAGGTTTGTTCAAGCAAGAACAACACCTAAGCACCGGTCCACCCACATATCAAATTATCAATGTAGTGAACACAAATCAAACCAACATGGTGAAAGTGACTAGATGAAATTCCCGTGTACCCTCAAGAACACTTTGCTTATCATAAGAGATCATTTTGGCCTGTCCTTTGCCTCAAAAGGATTGGGCTACCTTGCTGCACTTTTTGTTACTACTATCGTTACTTGCTTGTCACAAATTACCTTGCTATCAAACTACTCTACTACTTATAATTTCGGCACTTCCAGACATTACCTTGCTGAAAATCACTTGTCATTTCCTTCTGCTCCTTGTTGGGTTCGACACTCTTACTTGTCGAAAAGAGCTACAATTGATCCCCTATACTTGTTGGTCATCACATATTTAAAAGTTTGTTTGTATATCATAAGCAATAGGTATATTCAGAAATGAACTCATGAAATGTTTTTTTGTTTATGGGCACAGTTGGTGCAGCTGAGGTCGAGAACCTCAAGGGCGCCCTTTCCCAAGCCCAAAAAGAGTTGAAGCGAACAAGGCAGCCGCAGACAAAGCGGCTACAGAGCTGAAGACCGAACAGGCCGCCCGCCGACAACACGAGACACGAGTGGCCGATGTTGAGCAGGAGCTAAAGGATGCCATTCTCAAGTGCGAGAGTTTGGAGGAGAAGGCTTCGGCCCAATCGTCTGAATTGGCCAAAGCACTTCAAGATGCTAAGGAGGCATAGGTCGAGTCCCGAAGTGCTCGCGAGGAGATCCACCAGGCGAAGCATATAGCGGCTGGTAAGGCCTTTCTTTTGCAGAGTATTTTTAGTGGTTAGCGGTATGCGTTACTCACACAGCTGTGGAGTTCTCCAAATGCATTTGCGGATCTGCCGAGGAGTGCTGCTGATGCCACACAGTTCTTCCGAGACCAAGAGGGGAACTTGACCGAGAAGCTGTTCTGGTCGCAGTTTCTTGCGTCGGAGCATCCGACGCCTCTGAACGACTAGATGAAGCAGCTGATGGAGCTGCATAGGATGGCCGGCCTGGCCATGAAGGATCTAATAGTCCAGTTGTGGCCAACCGAACCAATTCCTAACACCTACTTCGGTTTGGTGAGGCGAATCGTCGATGCGCTGCCTCGAGTTGAAGCTGTGAAGCGTTCAGCATACATAGAGGGTGCTTGGATGGCCTTCGCCCGTGTCAAGACGCATTGGGCAAAGATGAAGGTCACCGATGTGGCGACCGCAGGCCCGCCCGAAGGTAAGGACCACCGCAAGCTGGAGAGGTACTTTGAAGACGTCCTAGCAGGTGCCCGAATAGTAGAGGGCCAATGCTCAAAGGACGTTATATTTGAGTAGATGTATCCGGGTTGTAAGAAAATGTGTTTGTGAACCCAGGCTTGTAATATATTGAAGCCTTTGATCTTAAGTTATTTTCCTCCTGTGCCGCCGTTTAATTCTAAAACTTTGCCAGTCGTCGGCCTCAGCCCCCATATAGATACTACGAGGGTGTTCAGCATGGCGCGTTACCACACTTTATCCAATGCCTTCGTCCGTGAAGGAGGTGTACGCGAAGTGAACCAGGCAATCAGACTATGTAGCTTTATTACTTTCACTTAGGCATAGGATTTTGACGGTGGGGCTAAATATTAGCCCCTTGTACGTGTGCGGCAATCCGAACTAGGGTGCCATTCCCACGTGGCTGGATTGAGACCAACCCCTTGTATAACGAGGAGCAAATCACCAATGATCTGTTAATAAGTCACCGAATCGTTGCCAGTTCTCGCCTTATCATGACAGTCAGTTTTTGACTTTCTCTACTGAGGAATTTGACCGGACGAACCAAAAATACAATCGCAATAGTTCTCTCTTTACCACTTTTGCCAAACGGGCGGAACAAAAGTTGGTAATCACAGGAGCCGGGCAACCCAACTATAGACCAAAGAAAAGATTCAGAGCCGATGCATATAAAGCAATATTCAGGATGCCGAACAGTACCCTATAGGTGTTCGGACTTGAAAACATGCGTAGCCGCATATAGCCCCCGGTGTTGAAGACCAGACTAAAGCATGAGTGGCAATCTGAAGTAAGGAGGGAATGCAGATCATAAAAGAAATCGGTACCGAACAAGAGTGGTGATCAATTGTTTCCTTTATATCTTGTATAATACGTCAAGATGTTCTATTACAGATAATTCCATGAATGTCAAGGATATTTTACATGCCGAGAGTTTACACAAGGGAAAGCTTTACACAGGGCTGTGTGAAAAAGGTAGTGGCTTTTAAAGATCCTGACGATGCCCTGCTGCACGTCTGCGTCGTTTCTCCTTGGTGAGAAATCGTTTAAGAGGAGAAGGTAATGGTCGTCTAGAAGAAGTCAGAGTTTGGAGGAGAACCCCTATGCAACCGCATAGTAGGTGGGTTTTAATGAACCTGTGGTGAGAAAAAAAGAGCAAAAGTAGGTTATGGTCCGAATAGGGTCAAGCTGTACTACAGACCTTTTCCGCAGTATGCCTCCAGCGCTGCCCAAGGTATTTTAAGTTTGTAGTTATGCATGCGCGGTACGCATGCCGCAACCTTATGGGGCGATCGACGGAGGCTGAACTGCTATTCAAGCTCTGGATCTGCCAAGCTGTCATGCTGTAGAGTGGATCAGACTCGCTTGGCAGTGTTAGTGGTCTTAATGACCAATGAGTTGTTTGGCTTGATGAGGCCGTTCTAT